>NC_054881.1:12214274-17214274 GCF_018320785.1 Cheilinus undulatus | reverse complement strand
TATGAGAGCAAAAACATGAGTGCAGCATCTGGAATATTTATGCTAAGCATGACAGATCTGTCTGCTTTCAGTCATCACACATGAAATTACAAAAACAAAACATTGGACAGAATGAATGTATGATGTGCACATGCCGCCACTCGTTAGAACTACACTAAAAAGACTAAGATCACAACAATGCTGGCTTTTCTATAATAATAAGTTATTTTCTCTTTCCATCTAGGATCCAAACTGCAACAATTCATTAAGTACACTAAAGTGGTTAAAAATATTGGCTGTGACTTCTCATTAAAAAGACTGATGGGTCCTGAGGCTGGAGCAGTTGAGAAAAACATGTATCATTGGCATTAAAACCAGTCTAAAACTGTCAGATTTGTGTTCTGTGTATATATAGGGAAAATATAATAGTGACATAATTTAAAATCCACCTATTAGAATGTGAATTTGATAAAATGAACACTATAATGAATAAATATTGATGTATAGGATGTTTGTGTTTGCTTTAGCACCTGTAACGTCCCCAGAGCTCTGACTGGATCTGTGTGGATCATCATGAAGCTGTCGAAGCTCTGAGAGACCCGAGCTACTCCCACCTAACAGAAGAGAATACACAGGACTTCAAATTAAAAAAATAACCTCTAGACACACATAACTACTGCTCTCCTTTATGGCATTATTCTACGATCAAGCAATCTTTTACAGTGTCTATAATAAATATCACCCAAACATTGCTTCTTCTTCATCAAAATGACTGGCTTTCATTTTGCAGCCCTTCAGTTTCACTTCTCTGCAGCCTCCTCCCTCAGGTCTACCTTTTGTCTTCCTCCTCTTCTCTCTTTTCTTCTGCCCTGATCATTTTTCATCCACACATCAAGGCTACACACAACACTGGTTGGGCAACGTATTGTGTGCATTTATGTGACCCGTGTGTATAACAGCAGAGATCTCACACTGAAGGCTGGCATAGAGAGAGCAATGTTTCCTAGATGTCATTTATTCACATTTATAGCTCTGGTCTGCACAGGCTTTAATCTGGCTGTGTCTATAATTGTCTTTACATTTCCCCTGTTTGGCCTTTTTTATATAAGTAAAGATGTGCTGTCATTAAATTGCCCTTAAACTGGAACATATTGTGATTTGCGACTGTGATTAGACATGATAGTATCAGGAATCTTCTTGATAGATTATCAAAGAAAATGCAGAGAAAAACCCAAAAATATAAAGCCAGAAGTTTTTACTCTCCTGCTTTAGAATGAACTAAGTATGATTTTCCTTTTTTTCAAAATAAAGGTTGTTCTACAGATTGCAATAGTAGCACTGCTGTAAACTTAAAGGCCTTTCTGCATATTTGTAAAACGTTCAAACACAACTTCATACCACAATAATCACAGCCTTCTATGTGGTTATTTATTGCACAGCCACACATTGCAATTGTGATTAGAATAATTGTGCAGCACTAGAGTTAAGTATGAGAAAACATAGAACAGCTCTCTAGCACAGCAAACCAAGTGTTGCATTGAAATGTTTCTTACTGCATTTGGAATAATATCAGGGTTATCGGTTTTCGTGTATTAATTCTGATTCATTAAGCTCCATAAATGGTGCATTATTTAAAAAAAAAAATCACATTTAATTTTATGCTTTATTGTCACTTTCAGCTCACTTTGTTTTAGCCGTGTAAGCATCTCTCTACAGCCAAAGTGATGTCATTTTTATTATTTTTTAAACTGTGTTAATGCTTTTGGAGGGTGTTTTTTTTCCACTAGAATTTTGACGTTTTAACCTTTAACAGGTCAATATTAAGCTCTGTGTACTAGCTCTGTGTTCCTGACCAAAAAAAGCACAATTGAAATCCAAAAACCAGTTGTTGTTGTTGGTTTTTTTTTTTTTTTTTTTTTTTTTAATGTCCTGGCCATCGCAGTCAAAAGATGCATGAATTGTATGACATCAGTCTTTTTTTCTGTAGTCACTGCAACAGATTTGCTGTTTTACTTGTTTTTCACCAAATGGCAGCATTATTCCATGGCCTGAGAGGAAGTTGCAAGCTTTTTTCCTGGTTTTCTACAGGTGCACTACTGTAAAAATCTATTCAATTCTTAAATCAAAAAAGTAGAAAAAACAAAGTTATCAGGTCTAATATTTATTTTAAAATAGATGCAAAAAAGAGATGTTTTTCTAATGTGTAGTTTTTTTATTCTTTTTAAGTACATGTCCATTTTTAGCTGCTTACACCATGGATGTCACAATTTATTAAAATCTTACAATTTGAAAAAAAGCATAAAAATCAAAGTTGTTGCTCATTATTAACATATTCAAGGCTATTATAATCCCATTCAAGGAAATTAATTTTGCATTTAATACATGAAGAATTTTTTTTATGTATTTTACATTTTAAAAAATCAGGGTTTTGCACTCAAACTAGCATTCAGAGGGTTAAAGTCACAAAAAGTAAATTAATATTGTACATTTATGATCAGTCCAGATTTTTGATTTTAAAAAAATCTATGAAAAAAGTTGGAAATAAACTATAAATAGTATTTTTCATTGTTTTTTATATACAGTCATTTTTGACCATGAATGCTTTGGGTGTAAAAATTTTACGCCACATTGGGTTAAAAAAAAGTGAAAGTCAGAAATCATCCGTACCTTGTGTTATCAAGCAATTATCTTAAACTCTTCCCTTATTTCTTTTCATTCCATAACAAGCAAATTTTGTATCACATCATGATCTTTAACTTAACCAAAGTTCCTTCTTTCCTTTCAAAATAAAAGCCTGTCTTATCCAAACAGGACATCAATTACTCTTAGTTTAGGACAGTATGAAAACCAAAGATGAACCCAAAACATTTCAAAATGCAAAACAAGTGGAATTTCAAACAGGGGAGATCAACTGTGATCAACCACAGAAATTCTGGGAATGACTGCAATGAAAAAATGTAATAAATGAGAGCCCTGCTTAATTCCATTTCTGACAATTTTGACTCTACTGCCAAGAAATGTCGGCCATTCAGAACGCCCAAATAGCAACACAAAAAGCTGACAGAAATAAAAACTGTATTATATTTGTGTTGTGGGTATTTTATAGAGGCATCTTAACTCGTAAATATCAAACATATTATTTATTATTTGATATCAGGAGTGTCTGACTCAGTCATAAATAATCACACCAAACTCTTGAGGACTATTTGGAACAATAATTGGCAGAGACGAGACTTGAATCGGCCACGACCCTCTGACCCTTGGGGGGACATATTTGATGGTCAAGGGGGAAATCAGGCCTAAAATCATGTAGTGTGTGGCAAGCCAATTTTTACAGTTATTAGGCCATTCCACCACACAGGAGCTTTAAACCATTTTCCTTGCGGACTAAAGGGACAAAGAACATAAAACATCTGGGTAATGAAGAGCCATGAATCACCTTTCCCACCCATGTAGGTGTGACTTTAAAAAATGCTGTTTCTGTGAAACAGGCACGGATTTAAAGTTTTGTGATGGCAGCACAGCTTTGGTTATTTAGTTAAATAAAGATATAATCACAAAAGGAGAGAAGCACCACTGATCTGACATAAAAATGACATCAAATGTCTCAAACATCAACAGATGTTCACAGGGAGAATGAAATGTTATTTCTAACACAGCTCACGGATATCAAATATACACCTTCTATTGCGTCTGTATGTTTTCTGCTTACTGTAGCTGGATGAAAAGCAGCTCGACAGCAGTTCAGCCCAGACAGAGGTTAGAAAAAAAGAAAAAGTGCAGACATTTACGTGTAAAAAGGGAGCAATCAAACCTTCCCGCCCACATACACAAACACAGTCTGCTGTCAGTGGAGAAAAGAGCACGGTCCACTGATTCAATCAGGGTTTTTTCTTCTGGTCCAGGTTACAGTGAGGATCAAATACGCAATTATATTATTCAAAAGGGCTTTACCGGTTTGAGGAGGGGTGAGAGCGAGGCGAGGCGGGGGGGAGGGTTGGCTTTTCTTTAAAGGTAAGAGGTGAATCAATGAGATCAATAAAGCAGGGTTCCTCTGTCTTTCATCAGCTCGATCTCTCTCACTGACATCAGGGTGTTTCTAAACGCGTCTCTAACTGCAAACGAGATCAGCAGAAAACACCCACATCCCTCTTTGTTTTTCTCCAGGTGTGAGTCAGCTGTCACGGCCTGGATTCCTCATCTTTTATGAACCATCACAGAAATTAAGACTAGATTAACAGCAGTAATCAGTCATATTAGCAGCACAACATTCATTATGCATTTAATCAAGCAATCAGTCTAAACTACTGATAAATGCCACATCATTCAAATCCTTCCACACTGCCAATCCATAACTAATATTATCCTGAGACCCTTATAAAGAGGGCTGCACTTACTTTTAGATATTTAATTTATTAAGGATGCACAACAATATCAACATATTTGTATTTTTGGGCAGGACAAACAGATCTACGTCAGCTGAAGTCTTTTTTATTATACTTAACCTTTAAAGAGGACTATCGTAAGGGTATTGGCTAAAACTGTTTTGCAAAATTGATATAGTATGGGATATTGGCAAAAATATAGCATTGTGCATCCATATCATTCATAAAGACTCAAAATAACCCACCATGAGCTCAGCACAAAGCAACGATTAGCAAAGTTTTGGTGGTATTGTATTGTATTGTATTGTATTGTATTGTATAAACTAGTGGAATAGTGCATTTGTGTTTAAAACAGACTACAGAGTATATACAAGGCCGCCCATAAGAGGGGATAAAGGGGAGGGCTTTCTGGGGTCCAGCCAAACTGGGGGCCCACTGAGGTCAGCAAAATCTGGTTCACTGTACAGTAAAGCTGTGATAATGATTTTTATCTTTTAACCTTAATAATAACCACTCTTGTAAATGTAAACCCTTTTTCTCAAAACAGAATCACCGTGCACATTGAACTAAATGACTGAGAAAGTAACATCAGACTTTAGATCTAGGCCATAATGTGCAAAAATGTCAGGATGCATAAAGAAGAAGAATCTGAGACAACTTTTTTGGAAAAGAATAGATTTCTAATAAAAGGAAACAGAAAATGTGTTAAAAATAGTCAATAGAACACTGTAAATAGGTTGAAAGTTGCAAAAAGTGGAAAAAAAATGTTTACAAGTTTTAATAAAGTGGCAGAAATGGTCAAAAAATGGCAAAATGTGGCATAAAGTTGCAAAAAGATGTTAAAAACTGAGCAAAAAGTGGCAAGAAATGACAAAAAAGTGGCAAAAAAAAGAGTGATGGGGGAAAACAGGATAAAAGTGGCAACAAAGTTCCAGAAAGGTGTCAAAATTGGCAAAAAGCTCCTAAAATGGGTTAAATATGGCAAAAAAAAAAGTGGCAATAATGGATGGAAAAAAGTGGTGAAACTGATTGAAAAGTACAGCCAAAAAGTAATTCCTACATCAGAACCCAATAATAGCCTCAAACACTTTTTATCTCCAACATGACTTGACTGTTAGCCAGGACACTGGGATGCTATATCCAACACACATGCACTGATATCATCAATAAATCATATCTGGGGAGGGCCCATTCTCTGGAGCATATACAAATATATGGAGATACACAATTTGTCCATCATTTTGTTTCATTGTCATTCAGCTTTTATCCAAAGCAATAGACATCTGACAGACAGGCATTAAAGGTCACATATTATGCAAAATGCACTTTTTCATGCTTTTCTAACAAAAGTATGTGCCCCTGGCCTGTCCACAGCCCCCCAAGAATCAGAAAAATCCATTCCCTTCCACCCTCTCTCTTTCTCCACCTTTCAGAAAATGTGTGCTGACACAAGCCGTACTCAGATTTTCCCCTCATGATGTCATGTGGGGAGTTAGCCCCGCCCCCAGGTTCAGTAGGCCTTCCTCACTTGGAAGTGATCCTTCTATCAGCTGCCAGTTTAGGAGAGCCACATCCATTTCCTGAGAGGAGTGGAGTCAGACGGCTCTTTAACATTTAAAGCCACAGACACAGAAACAGCTCTTACTGAGCAGGGCTGAAACAGAGAGGTCCAATACTGGAGTGGTTTTTCAGCAGCAAACTTCACAGGCATGTTTTGGGACCTCTGAGAACAATACCTTGTATTAAAGGGGTAAAATATGTGACCTTTAAGGACCCTCACTGCAAACAAACCCTCAATCTTCTGTACTGAAGTCAAGTCTATATTGGGCTATCCTGCCACATGTCAACAAACATGTCTCTCCTTCAGACCAAGTGTATGTTGATTCAAAAGTCATAAATGCATCTGTAGGAACATAAAACAACTATCAGGGCAAACATCATGAATGCACAGCCAGAAACAAGCAGCAGTTTGCTGCAGCTGCTGACCCATGGGTCAAGTCTTCAACATGGCTGCTGAGAGTCATTATTCTACCTTCAAGCCTTCTCTCTGTTCACCTGAATGGAGCTGTTTTAAAGGACGGCCTTCAAGAGCTGCTAACACTCACAGGAAACACATCAGTGTGTTATACAGAGGTTTTAAAAGTCAAGGGCTGCTTAACACCAATAGAAACACTGAGAGGATGTTTTACTGAAGCAACCAGCTTAAGTAAAAGACAGAGAAAGAACAAAGCAAAGGTGAGGGAGAAGAGGTGGACATGAAGAAGAAAAACAAGAATTAAGATGAGAGGAGGAGATATGAAGTAAGTGTAGGAGAGTAAATAAAAAATAAGGAATATTAACAGGGTCAAGAAGGAAGAAAGAGGTCAAGAGAGCAGGGTTAAGTGTAATAAAGATCCGATTAGACAATGAGAACTGCATGCACCAATCAGCCTTATAAATTAATGGACTCTTGAGTTGTCCACGCTTCAACAAAAGGCTGTCTCTATCGTCAGTTGAACGTTAAAAAAATCTCCTGCATTTCCTTTTCAGAACAGTAGAGAAAGTGTTAGGTTCATGTCACAAGCTTTAATCTACCAATAAAAGCAGATCTGTATTTAAACAGGAGGTCAACAATGGCATTTAGCAGACGCTTTTGTCCAAAATAAAGTACATATGGGACAGGCTCACACCATTAAGGACCGTGACAAAGCAACATGATAAAAGGAGGTAGTAGACATGCAAGCTCCAGTGCTAACTTAAGCTTTACAAGCTAACGCTGCCGTAGGTTATGAACGGCAGGGCTCAGTCGGGAGAAGTGCAAAAACATCCTCTCTGCTGTGCTAAAGCTACATCAGAGCTAATTGCTACAGCAGAGACGGCCATTGCTATCAGCTTCCAGTACAACCAAACCACGCCTGTAGCTTCCTCGTCCTCCTCAAATGATGCTGATTGGCTAGACCTGTTTTCAGATCTGGCACAAGTGTTGGAGATTGGAGTTTTGCAAGATGAAACTGTCTGTTGGCATATGGAGTCTGGTCTATCTCTCTGCTTTGTAAGGTTAAAACTTTTCAAGCTCTTTCTCAAAAATCGAAGCATTTTTCCAAACCTCGAAAACATAACATTAAATTCTAAGGATTTCAACCCACTGCACAAAGCCTGTTCCTTTCAATAGCATGTTGCGCTGCATTTTATTCATGGAGTTTATTAAATGTAAAAGTTTAAAGAGAGGAAGTGAGTGAGCCAGCTAGCTCTGGTTTCATCTTTCAGATGGAGGGAGAGGAGAAAGAGGAGCTGAGCAGAGTCATTAGAGACTGTTTTCATCCTCACCACAGAGATAGATCACAGCCTGGCTGCTTTACCATGACAGCCTCAGTCTCCACTGTGTCATGTCTGTGTCCTCGTAGTGATGGACGCTGTTCTCCACCATCAAATATACCCAAAAACTAAAGACAGCCTATTAAGAGCTAGAAATTTCAATACAACATAACAATGTTAGCTTTAGAATATGAGGCTCATTAAAAAATGATAGACATGGCAGTAATATTAGTGAGAGAGGGCAGCTTTATGTTGTGATGACCCAGTTTAAACAAAGACACTGTTTTCAGGTAGCGGACTTTGACTGTCCTGAACCATCGACGAGCAGCAAAGGTTGAAAGAACAGAAGCTGCACTCACATTAGCTCCCAAAAATACAGAGACATCAGGATTAATGAATACATGCATTCAATTTTGCATGGTTACATGCTGAACAAGCTAGGCTCACAGAATTTAGCACTTCACTGCAAAGTGGGTGGGAAAATTTGGCAAGAAGAAGAAAAAAGAGACAAACCATGGCAGCCAATGAGGTCAACATGTTACTCCTGTTTTAGAGTCCGTATGAACTGTGCTTGAAACCAGCTGTTGAAGTGGACTCATCCACAGTGTCTAAGTGATGCATTCACATGCACCAAATGGAACTGGATCCAGGCCTGGATTCCTAATGTGAACCACCCTGACTTTCCAGACACTAACAGTATTGCTGTCTAGCAGCATTTCATTTCATTGTTCTACTTCTGTGTTCACCAAAACATCAAGTCTAATTTTTGTTTCTTTAAATGCACTTGGCATAAACTAGTTTCTGACAACCATGATCATAAAAATTATTGCCAATGATAAATTTTGCACATTTGAAGCTTGGAGCAGCCAGCCTATAAATCTATAAAACTATGATATTATCCATGTTAATACTTTATATTCAAACTGTCCACAGTGGAAATGTTCATAAACAAACACTAAAGAAAAAAAACAGAATACAAATATAATAAAAACACAAATACTGTCAAAACAAGTCCAGGTGTTGCATTTTTGTGACACTAATCTCTTAACGGTATTTCCATGTGGATAAGAGCAACCAGTTTATGTAACCAGTCTCTAAAGCATACTGGAGTTGGCGTCTTCTAGTTTCATACATACACTATTCCATTAAAGGACCTGTTTGAATGTGAGCGGGGAGCACTGAAGAGTCCTATAGGGCCATAACCTTGCAAAGCAGAATGAGTGTCCAGATTCCATGTCTGTCATCAGGCAGATCCATGCTGCAAAGCTCCAATCTGAAATAAATGTGACAGTTCTAAGAATGGACCAGACCAATCAGAATCATTTGAGGAGAGCGAGGCGGGAGCTATGGGCAGAGTTTAGTTGTACTGGAAGCTAATAACAATGGCTGCCACCAGTGTAGCAATAAGCTTGGTGGTGGTTACAGAATAGCGACAGTTTCAAGAGCGAAGAACAGAAATGAAAGTTTTTCATGACAGAAAATATACTCAGCATGAGTTTGCGACAGTCATGGGCAGGGTTGTACTAATTTCTGTCACCAATGTAGTGATAGGCTCAGATTTAGCTGTAGGATAGCGGCATTTTAATCACATCTTGACCACATTTCTTTATTGAAAGAGGGGCAGAAGTGGACAAGCACACAATTGTTGTACTCAAGTAAAAGTACTGTTACTTTGGTTAAATTTTACTGAAGTAAAAGTAAAGTACTGGTCTGTAGATCTACTCACATAGAAGCAAAAGGTTTACTCTGAGTACTGAGAAGCTACTGAGGAGTTGTACAGCAAAATATGAGAGGTAAAATCCCTCCTCTGTAATTAATGAAAATACACAAAAAAGGTCAGTGTTAATTGAACTCATACAGAGTTAAATGTAACACTTTGAAAGTGTCTGTAATGGTCCCGCTATACTGCACTTTTAAATATGACAGAGGTTCAGTGACTCTTCTCTGGCAATAACAAAGCAGAGAGACAGCTCATTAATTTTAGTCATTTCTACCCTTTAAAGTTTTAGTCCATGTAATCTCAAAACATTTTAGTCTAGTTTTAGTCCATAAAAAGTCCTCACATTTTAATCTTTACTTTTAGCCCAAGCATTTATTCTCTTGTCTAAATCTGGTACCAAATCATGGTAGTGTGTTCTATGCACTCGGTCAAACCTGGGCTCCCTGCTTTCTACAGCTTCATTGTTTTTTGACAGATTTACCCACAGTGGAGAAACATGATGGATTTTGAATGTCTGATGAAAACTACATTACATTTTAGTACTTACTTTTTGCCAGTTTAAGTCATCACAGATCTGTTTTTGTCAGTCTTATTCTAGTTGTTGTCACGGGAAAAAAAAAAGGCTGATGATGAACATTTTAGTCATAGTTTTAGTTGACAAGATTAACACTGGTGGGAACTCTAACTCAGTGGATAACTTCACTCATGGTGCAAATGTGTCTCACATCAAAAACAACACCAATCCACCACAAGAACCTCAGCAGGGATCACTGTACAACAGGTGACATCCAACCACAACTAAACTCATCTAAACACTCTTCCCAAGGGCATGATGGGAAACTCATCCCCCAGATGACAACCACTTCTCTCAGGGAAGAGGGTCAGCAGAGTCCTGTTATAAACACCACAGAAAAAGACAAAATCTCAACTAGGATTTGTAGACTAACAGTCCTAAATAAATGCAACCACGCACCTTGATCTGATTTACATTTATCACATACTGAACACACAGAGAAGTAAAACCCATGAAGCCTTTCTTTAGAATAATAAAAGCAGTGAACCACATGCATATGCATTTTTAAACTCCTGTTCTCTGCTTGATATAATCACGCACAAGTCAAAAATACAGTCTTATGTGTTTGTCATGTTGTTGTGTTAGGTGTTACATCACAGCAAAATCAATGAGCAAATGTTGACATAAGAAATTGTGAAACCCCTGCTGTTAAGTACATTACACAGAAGTAACATTACTAGGAGGAACATCTGTGCACTGATGTGTATTTGGGATTTAATTCTGGCTGTATGCTTGACTTGCTGCAGCAGTCATACACTTTCAAACACATGTATACTACATTTTAAAAAATCTGTTAGTTTTCACAAGTTAGGAGCACAGAAGCATACAAGTAAATGTAACAAGTATCAAAGTAAAGTTAAATGCTGGTATTGCATGGATTTCTGTTCTTTGCCATTAAAAGCACAACATTTCTGGAAGTTAAGCATAAGTGCAAAAAGTTGAAAACTTCCACAGAATCATGAGCATAGATTTATAAGAGCAATCAGTCTCTTTTAGCTGTCTGAGTCTCACACTGAATCTCAAACTACATTTAACGGATCTTTAAAGCATTGATCCTTATGAGAGACGGCTACATGCTGATAAGTCAGCTATGCATTCTGATCTATACCAGGGGGGTTTCCTTCTTGGGATATTGAGCCTTTTCCACTTTTAGCCTTTCCCAGCCATGAGACCTCTGTCTGGCCACACACAGACGGAGGTAAAAGAGGGAGACTGAGATGAAATGGTAGATATTGAGAGGCAGAGACACCAACACAACACGGTGAGAGATTAAAAGAAGGGAGAGAGCGCAGAGTTTAGAGATCAATAAAGCTGAATATAAAGCCGTATATATCTGTCAAGACTCCACAGAGCGAGACAGACAGGCTTCATTCTGTGAGAAAAAAGATTTATAGCACAAAAGGCTGCAATCATCTGAAGAGCTCTTTCTCTCTTTACTATTCGTCATGTCTCCAGACTTTCTTTGTGAGACGTTTTATTGCTGTCTTGCTTTTTCTTTTGTCTTCCATCATTTTTCTTTCCCTTGTCTCTCTCCTGAATCATTTTTCTTCTGCAGCTTTTCTTCTGGTCTTTTTTTTTGTCTCCCTGTCTTTTACATCTTCTTTTTCACTTTCTCCATTCATCTTAAACTTTCTCCTCTATTGTCTTCCCTCATTCTTCTTGTCTTCCTGTCTCCTCGCCTCTGTAGTGTCTCCTTCCTCTCCTTCATCTTCCTGCCCCTCCTACCTTTCTGTCTCTCACTCTTTCTCCTCTTCCTTCTCCCTCTGTATCTTTTTTTATTGCACCATTACCACTTAAGCCTTGGTATCCATTACACAGAGGGCATATAAGTGCAGGGTAAGTAGTAAAGTCGCCCTTCAACATACACTTCACTGCTGGCGTGTGGCGCCACATTTGGACGCTTCGACACTCCGTCATGAGCCGGCCAGGCTGAGCGATGTTTTGATGAAATCATAAATTAGAGGTGACACTGTTAATGTGTGTGATGTCAATGTGATGTCAGAGGTAACTTTTCACCCCAAAACACACAACAGAGGGCCAGTTAATTCTTCTTCAAGCGCTGAACTCCACTATTAAAAAAAGCTAAAACCACTGCTGCAGCAAAGACTGTAAAGCAGAAGGCTGCTTGAGTAATTTGAGTAACTCCATTGCTTAAATTTCTCAATGCAAAGTATTTGCCTGTATACAGGTGCATCTAAAAAGAAACAGAATATCATGAAAAAGTTAATTTTTTCCAGTGATTTAATTCAAGACGTAAACTTCTGACAAAGTGAAATATTTCAAGACTTTTCTTTAGTTTAAATCTTGATGATTATGGCTTACAGCTCATGAAAATCAAATATCCACTATCTATAAACATTGGAATATCACAAAACAGTCCAAAATGGATTTATAATATGGGAAATGTTCTGGAAAATCATGCTCATTTATGCACTCAGTAACTGGTTGGAGCTCCTTTGCACAAATGACTTCATCATTTGGCATGGCATGGAGCCAATCAGTCCGTGGCACTGCTGGGCTGTTATAAAGCCCACGTTGTTCGCCAGTTGTCTGGCCAATCAAACAGCAATACTATGGTCAGCAAAACAGTTTCTGGTAGCTTTGGCTTCACTGTGGGCAGGTGCCAAATCCTGCTGAAAAAGGAAATCCATATCTCCATACATTTCTCAGATGGAAGCAGAAAGTGACTAAAATCTCCTGGTAGACGGCTGACAGCATTGGCGCTGGGGGAAGATCACCGACACCCTCTTTGTGGAGAATGTCAGTGACTGTCCTCAGGACAATAGTCAAGTCAGCAGTCTTCCTCCATGATTGCAGTTGTGTGCACTGAACCAGAATGAGGGATTGAAGACTCAGGAAACGGGACTTTACCACATTGTTCTAATATTTTGAGATAGTTGATTTTGGATTTTTGTCAGCTGTAAACTGTAATTATCAATATTAAAACCAAAAAGTCTTATTTCACTTTGTATGAGATTAATCTAGAATACATGGGGATTTAACTTTACGAAGTAAATCAAATATATAAAGCAAATATATTCTTTGAATCAATTTCATACTGTAACAGTAAACCAACCTCACACCATACTGGTACAAATAGGGTTTGCAGAATGTGGCTAACGCTAGCAGAGCAGGCACCACTGGCCTTAAACCATCTGTGCTCAATTTAATTACTCAGTGCTTGGGTTAAATGTGAGTATAGCCCAACACAGCACTATGGACAACTTCATCCCCATTTCCTAGATCAAAACAGTGTGATTCAGTGCTGTTCCTACAGGATGCAATCGCTGCCCTCATCTTTGTTTATATCAGATTAAAGAGCATTGTGGCAGAATGGCAGTAGTCAGTAAGAACAGCTGCTTTATGTGTATGCAGTGGTGGGCAGCTGCCATACAGTTTAGCCAGAGCATTTGATCGGGATTGTTGGTCTGAATTAATACAAAATATTACGAATTTGTTTAACCGACTTGTATTTCTGTTGCCGACTGGAAGGGGATTCAACTTTAACTATTTATCAGGCTAACTGCATGCATCCCTAGTACGGATAGGTATTAATGTGGCACATTGCACTTGCTTATGCTGTTGTTGAAACATAACATGCAGAAAATTTGATGCAAGGTGTGAGGACAAATGGAGGGAGTGAGAGGAGATGTCTTTTGGTGCATGGAAGTCTATCTGGATGCAAGGAGAGAGACGACTTTGAAAACAAAAGATCAATCACTCCGTTTGTCTACAAGCTACAAGAAAATACTTTCTTTCTTCTATCCTGTAAAAAAGAATCAATTCACTTTAATGACTTTAAGCTTCCAGGACCAACATCACAGAATCTACTTTGGGCCATATTTGGTGATCCTCTATGCTGATGATAAAGTGATTGAAATTGATAATTCCATAATTAACACATTTACAGTGAACTTCCAATAAATACTAAAGGCTATAACTGCATTAACAAAAAACAGACCATCATACTACTATACACACTGACAGCAAGCATGCTACACTTCCATCTAAGGAAGCATGCAGTGGATACAAACACACTCTATGTGATGGCCTAGCAAATACCCTTGAATCATCAGATCTACATGCTTAAAGCAGCACACAGCATAGTAGCAGTCAGCACTCTACTCTAAGTCTGAGTGTGGTTAATGCACCATGATGCTTTCCTCTCTTTGTTTTGAGATGGTAACCGGAAATGGAAAACAGACTAAAGACTCTCTCTGTCTCTAGTCTTCTCTGAACTGAGAGCATGAATGAATTCTGTTGAATATTTCATCTTTAACAATGCATCAGCTGAGAAAGAGAGGAGCACTAGCAACTCTTGGCTAGCCTGATTTTGTCTTGATGCTTCTCTGAAGTAAAAAACAGTTTTCAACTGATGATGTGAATGTTGTCAACAACCAATGGGAGTACAGTTTCTAGCACTGTACATTTATTCACTTTGTCAGCAAAAGCAGGGTACACCCAACTAGTTGCCACTCATTTGCAAAGGTGACAAATAAAGACCAGGCGCACTCAGGCTCAAATGTGATTTGATATCATATATTAGCAAAACCCCAGAATGCTGAGAGTGATCAAACACAATCAGTGTTAGAAAAACTACTTGAAACGAGTCAACCAACTACTACTCTGCAGTTAACTGATTGTAGTATAAAGACACATGTGTCTGGAAGTTCCAGTCATTGCTTAATCAGTTTTCCTGGCTACAATTATACCATGAAGACAAAAGAACACTCCAACAAACTCAGAGAAAATGTAACTGAACCCTGCAGGTCAGGGGATGGAAACCTCTTCAATGTCAAAGCAAAAACATATTTCTACAAAGTAATGTAAGTTAAACACAAACATATAAAGCAAAATAAGTTACTGCATAATATTAACCTCATTTCCCCATTGAAGTTAACATTTAGTGGATGCACTGTCCTCCAGGATTGTCTTATACTTTGCTGCCTTTCACCCTCTACCTTTGAGAGCCTTCCAGGGCTGGCTGCTGAGAAGCATCCCAACAGCGTGACGTTGCCATCACTCTGCTTCACATGGGGATGGTTTGTTTGTGGTAATGTGCAGTGTTTGGTGCCTGCCACATAGTGTCTTATCTGATGGCCAAAAAGCACCAAAGACTAAAGAGCTTTCTTCCACTTGACCGTGGAGTCTCCCACATGCCTTTTGGCAAACTCTGGTTTAGATTTAAACTGAGTTTTCTTTTCTGAGACACATTCACTGCACTAGGGTGATCCCCATTTTACTAATTGTGAGACTACTAGCACCAACTGTCTGGGAGAAAAACCCCAACAAACACATAGAAAGATGCATTCATGACAATGCATTTCAAATACAATGAAGTTCAGTTGGGTTGCAGTCTACTCTTTAGCAGAAAAAAAGTGAATTTGAGGGTGCAACAAATGCTTAAGGCTAGGAATAGGAAGCTGGGGTGGTGGAGCTAAATCTTTGCCAACAGCAGTTTGGTGTGATCAGCAATGGTAAAGCAGGAATCAATGAGAGGACCGCCATATTTAAATGGAGCACTTTGGGTGAGGATGCTGGGAGACAATCATTTAATCAGCTGTGTGTCACTGATTGCAGTTGAGCCTGCATTTGGCACACTGGGAGTATAACAACAACAACAAAAAATGATTTAAAAAACATCAGTACTGATACTGGCCATTAGCTTAATTGTCATCTTACACACTGGTATCAGTATCAGCCCTAATCTTCCCAAATTTTTAATCATCACAACATAGAAGTGTAAAGGTGTTTTGTTAAGCTAATATTCCTTTTTTTCTATTTCAGTAACTGGTTTTATTCTAACATTATTAAATACAAATGCATGGACTTCTTTCTCTGATTTTAGTGAGGAAAAGGAACAAAGGAGAGAGGGAATGAGTATTCAGAGTGTAATCACTGAATCAATGTGTGTGTGTGTGTGTGTGTGTGTGTGTGTGTGTTTTTATCAGCGTATAATCTGTACGTCCACACGGTCAGTGGTGACATCACCGGACAAAGGTCTCTCTCTCTCACACACACACACAGACTCACACTGTAATGTATCTCCAGTTGTTTACCAGGAGAAAATGGTCGACCAATCACGGACCATTTCAGCCCAGTGATGTCATTGAGCTGATGGGGAAATGGCCTCGGAGGAGTTTGATGTCATCTGCCTTTCTTTGTATGTTCTGTTTGGTTTTTGTCTGTCATTCAGCATCATGGACGGTCCCTAGACTCATCAATATTTACACTGTAAGAGAAACAAACTTAACAGTCACAGTTTTACTAAATATATTAAAAATACAAGCAATGTGTGAGCAATGAGGACTGTCCTCCAGCTTTAGGGTTGAGTGTCATGGTGATAAGGTTCACTCTCTATCACTTGCCCAATTTGACCGAGGTTTTAACAAATGTGAAATTAGTCGTGTGTAAAGTCAATTGTATCCCAAAAAAAGCTTGTTTAGTGCTAACCTTACACACCATATATTCATTGCATGGATATATTTCACATTCATGGGGGAATACCCCCATACACGGCATTTGTGAAGGGCTGGACTTTTCAAAAAAACATTCTCGGAAGGTGATTGGACGTATGTTCTTTCTGTCACATTATTACAGGCCAATCAGAGCGACAAGACAAAATGAGGTAGTAGTAGTAGTAAGTGCATGAGCTCTATGGATAGGCGCTGTCAGAGTTTACAGACAGTGGAGCTTGTTGGTGGATGAAACTCATGCCAAGGCCGGTAGAGAGTAGAAGTGTAAAAACATCCTGACCGCCAAGAGACGCTTTCAGTGTGGTTATTTGCTCCTGTTTCTATAAAAACTATAGTCCAGCTCTGATAGACTGCTGCTATACTGACACTACATCAGAGCTAAACGCTTCACTAGCAGCAGCCATTGCTACCATCTTCCAGCTAAACCCTGCCCAAAGCTACTGCCTCATCCTCCTCAAATGGCATGGATTGGTCAGATCAGAACTTGCACAATTGTTTCAGATTGGAGCTTTGCTAGATGGATTAGTCTGGCCAATCCATCTGCTTTGCAAGGTTAGTTTAATGATAAAATGTAGAAAGGAGACACTTTAGGCATCAAGCCTGCCACAGGAAGTCAAACAAAGAGAAGATAGGAAGCAGTAGGTCAGAATATGCCATGTTCACCTTGGCCCTGTACTGCTCTGGCCTCCTGATGGCCATCATCCAGGCCTGCATCAAGCCGATGCCCCATCTCTACAGGTATCCTCTCAGCTGACCTCTCCATGATGCCTCAGACCAGCCCACTGGGTCCTGGGCAACCAGTATGCAGTGAGCTGGCTCAGGCCTTGTAAAGCACATCAGGGGCCCATAAAAGCGCAGCTGCCATCCCCACCCTCCTGAACACATCTGCACAACACACGGTCATGCCAGTGATACTCTGAAAATGCACCAATGAGAAGCTGTCACAAAGGAGTGCAGCCAGCACCTTTGGCCATCAGTATAGTCCTCAGAAGAGTAACGTAAGACCCAATGACTTTCGTCCCCATGCTCAGAACACCACACTTTCATGCTCAGTGAGCCCATCACCCCAAGTCTGTGGTTGATCTCAGCCTCAGCGGTTCGATGGATTACACTGCCAAGGCAAGTGAACTGCTCTACAACTTCAGCGCTCTCACCATTCACAAACACAGATTCAATGGCAGCATCAAAGGCATCCCTAAATGCCTGGATCTTTGTTTTGGCCCAGGAGACGTGCATTCCAAATGATTTAGCCACCTTACTCAGCAAGTTAAGAACTTCCACAAGGACAGCCAGCGCAAGGATCACAGCGTCATCAGCAAAGTCCAGATTGGTGATCTGGACATTGCCAAATAACACTCCATAGAGTTTAGATAGATCTTAAACCTTGGTAGAAGTTTTCTAAAAGGTGTGTGTTTATACATCTATGAGATGTAAGTTTCATATTATGATTAAACATCGCTGTAAAAAAAAGTTTGGAAAACCCCAGGGAACACATTTCTTGACCTTTCACCTGCTAAATGTTGACAGTGAGGATAAGTCAGAGGGAAGATCGGTGTGGAAATCAAATCACACACAGACACAGACTGACTCACTAATAGATGACGAGTTAACCCGTCTCTCAGTACCTTTTCTTATCTCACTGTTTTTTTTGGCAGCCTGAAGCGGCTCGGTCTCGCAGCTCCCAGCAGAGAGCAAACACAGGCAGACAGATAATATTCTCCGATCAATAAATTGTATTGTAATCTGTGATTGATCAAAAGGAGGCTGGGCGGCTATAAACG
The DNA here is from genome assembly GCF_018320785.1 of Cheilinus undulatus. NCBI lineage: Eukaryota > Metazoa > Chordata > Actinopteri > Labriformes > Labridae > Cheilinus > Cheilinus undulatus. The sequence continues at coordinate 17,196,065 of NC_054881.1, read as the reverse complement.
GACATCCTGGCAAACCGCTCACCGCCGTGTTTGTCTCTGAACGATCAGCGGCAAGCGATACGAGTTGATCAGATTTCCTGCTGCGAGAGATGAAAAGCAGCTCGGAGATAAACCTCTGACGAGACTGAGACGAGACTTATACTTAAAGCCTATCTTCAGTTTTCCTTTTTTTCACCTTTTTCCCTCAAAAAAAATCTGTTCTTTAGCTTTAAATTCTCACCGGAAATCAACTTTATGCCAGGTTTGTAGTTTTATCCTGTTCCATTCCCCAAAGTTATATCTTGTCCTTTTCTCCCAAAGGTTTCTGCTGCTTTATTCATCAACGTGTCCACTTTAAAGGCCCTAATATCTACAATTGGATCCCCTCCATCCAATATGAAACATAATCCAATAACAGACAGATTCAGCTAAATGAATCCTGTTATGTGGCACAATCAAATCGAAGAGGATTCCCTCCCAATCAATCCGTCTGAAACGCATCAAACCGTCTGCTTTTAATGGTTTTAAGAGAAAATCTGCAGGAGGGAAAAATACCAACATTTGACCCTCAAACTGAGCTTTTTGTTTGTATTTCTAGTGTTGACCTTTCGTCTTATCACTGGTACTGTTTGTGCTGATTAAACCAAAACCAAACTGTGCAAGTGAGATAAAGAGACTCGTGTGTCATCCAGAGGAGAGAAGAACGAAAAATTCCAGGTGTAAGTGCAGGTCACAGAGAAGCAGATGGACACGTTTTAAAATCTCTGCCATGTATGTCAATAAACTGATCAGTACGGTGGCCCTTAGCGTTCAAAGTACAACAACTCAAGACAAAATGTACAAAACACAAGCAAGGTAAACATACATCTCTATGGATCTGATGACACTTGGACTACACAGCATGGAAGAAAAGGGAAAAAGGCACACAATGTGATTAAAACACTTCAAAAACAGGCGTGGATGAAAACAAGAAGTGTGGTATTACAAAATCCTGAAAAATGAGGAAATGAGGATAGAAGTGCTTTAATTTTTATTTAGCATTGTCATTGAACCTAGATTATTTTTCATGACTCAAAACATGCTCCTAACAGTTTACAGTTGTTATAAGCTGTGCTGAGATGTGATTAATTCTATTATCAAAGTAACCAGAGGTGGAGAAAGTACACAAATATTCCACTCAAGAAAAAGTTAAAAGTATTTGATTTAAAGTTTACTTTAAGTGCTGAACTGAGCAGATACTGAGGGGTTGTACAGAGAAGCATGAGATTAGACCTCCAACCAGGTTGTTCAGGTAAAGTCAAACCTCGTAGTGAGGCAATGCATACTGAGAAAGAATACACAGAACAATACAGGAGCTCTAACCCAGTAGATAACTTCACTCATGGTGCAAATGTGTCACATCAAAACAACAATCCACCAGAACCATGAGCAAAAGAAACCCCAGCAGGGATCACTGTACAACAGGTCACACCCAAACACATTAAAACACATCTAAACACTCTGCCCAAGGGCATGATGGGAAACTCAGCCAACACATTCCCCCCCAGATTCAAAATGGCAGTGGCCAGAACTTTGATGAATTTGCTCTTAACAGAGCTGAATGAACACCAGAGTTTTTAACACTCCCTGTTTTTGCTGTGTCCAACAGCTGTTTTAGGATGTGCTGTGGAATTGTTTTCTCGCTATGTGAGGTGCTATGTGAGGCGGACAAAGTATAAGAGTATTGTACTCTAGTAAAAGTTAAGTGACGAACCATTTTGAGCACAATGATTCACACCTGACATGCATCTAATTAAATCACATGGCTCACATTCTCCTAATTCAGTGGTCTATTTAAGCTGCAAGATTTCCGCTCTCTTCCTCTGCTCTCAATTGCCTGCTCTGCCCTGGATCGGCACTGTGCTCTCGCTTAAACCCACCTCCACCCCAGCATCCACCTGTTGGCTCCGACTAGGGGTTTAAGATGTTGCATGAAAGATAAACCGTCGAAGAGTGATGAATTCAGAGCCTGATGCCAAACTATGCTATGCTACCATAACAGATACTTGAAAAATTGCAAACGTGAAATGTCTGACTGAACTCTGGTTAAAACTTACTTTTGTGAAATCAAAGTACTCAAAAAGTACAAGTACCCAAAAACACTACTTATTTACAGTAGTTTGAGTAAATACAAGAACCCAAATACATAAAAGACAAATTTCAATGGACTTTAATCCAAAGAATTAGAAGAAATCATGCATTAACTGTTTTGTTTGGGAGTTTACTGTGATGTTACTAACTCAGAATATCCAAATACATTTCAGAGGAAAAAAGAAAATGTTCTTTTCTGGATCATTTTTCTCTAATATCTGAATAATTCTGCTGTTAATAATATTAATATTTTTTTTACACCAGCCAGAACTCAAAATCTCCACTGAGGCTGAAGCTCTCCCTTGCATGCTGGTGATGCCGGGCATCAGGCTCACCCTCTACCAGCCTGTAAATGAGTATGTCTTAATGTTTTAAAACCGAGAAATAAAACAGGATTATATTTAACAGCTAAGTAAGATTTGCTTCCTTGAAAGATCAGTATGAGAGCTTCCTGTGTTTATGAAGTGACTAAACACGTATCTCATAAACATGAACAACTCAGAAACACAGAAAAGAAAAAAACCCAACAAAAATTCTATTCATTATATTTAACATCAAAATAAGCAAATACTGTCCTGGAAAATCAGTTATTTTGTGCGCATCCTTTCTCTGTTACCTCTTTATTATCTTACATGTGAAGTTGCTCTTTGGCAAATGTGAGTATGACCCTGAAGACAAAAACAAACCCTCATATTGAATATCAACTAGGGTTCGTCAAAAGGCATGTGGGAGACGCCACGGTCAAGTGGAAGAAAGTTCTTTGGTCTGATGAGACCAAAATGGTCGCAATGTTTGGCGGACCATCCCCACTGTGATGCATAGTGGTGGCAGCATCATGCTGTGGGGATGCTTCTTATAGCAGCTTGACCTGGCAGACTTGTAAAGGTGGAGGGTGGCATGAATACACATACAGTACTGGTGTCAGTGACCCAAAGGAACGTTTTTTTTTTCCACAGCAAATAAGTGATAAGTTCACAGCAAAGGAAATTATATCCTGCTGCTTTTATTTAAACCAGAGTATACAGCTGAAGAAAGGAAGCATGCAATGCATTCTGATACATGTCTCTAAGTATTAACAGCAATGTCAGTTTTCTGGGTATGCACTACAGAAGCTGATGTTTGAACAGACGACATTTATGACCAGTGCTGATGAAGAGTCTTGTTAAATATGATGAAAATCCATGTGTCTCTAGTTTTAAAGATATTGTGCCCATTGCAGGAGATCACCTCCATGCAGACCACACAGATATCTTTGGATTACTCATTAACTCATCAGCCTAAAATCACATCTTAAAGTGTCTGTGTTTTTGTCTTTATCATCATGAATTGCTACATACAGCTTCTTTCTCGCTCTCTCTGTTGTAAAATGTCAGCTCTCCCCCCCTCCTTGCTCCTCCCCCATCCTCCCCCCTGCCTCTCTTCCAGGAACTGGTCTGGATCAGGTTCCTACAGATCAATGGAGATCTGGGTCCGCACCGTTTACGTTATCGTTGCCAGTATTAATGCTCTTTTAATCTGCTCGGGATTACAGCCATCGATCCACATCATCCATCCTCACGCACGAGCGCACGGCCGAGCCCAAAACTGCTGCTCCACACACACAAACGCACAAAGATACACACTCACAGCTACACACCGACACAGATTTCAGACAAACGCAGAGAGACTCGCAGACGAGTGGAGAAAAACAACGACGCGAGCAGAGACAGCAGCAGGAAACACAACAAACAGAATGAGCGACCGTTTCCTTGTTTGTGTGATGGTCGCAGTATTGATCGGTTATAGATACACATCAGCTCATTTACATACACAGCTGCCAGCCGAGGCCGCAAACGGACAATTCAAAGACAACAGGAAAAGGCAGACTCAGATGGAGTTTGGTTTGGAATCTGTGAAACAGCCTGAGATATTTTTAAAGATATTTTATCCAACTTATTTCTATTCTTCATATCACTCACTCGAATCAAAGCTGTTACTTCTGTCAAACCAGAATTTTCCAATACACTTCTCCAGGTGTTTTTATTGGTCCACATATAGTTAAACTACATTTTTGCCAGTTAGCTATTTTACAGTCTGACAGAGCTCAGTAACTCTTGAAAATCTGTGGCTAGGTGAGTCTTCTTTGGCAGGAGCAAACCAGTGTCTCACACTTAAAAAACAATCCACCAGAAACATGACCAAAAGAACCCCAGTAGGGATTACTGCAAACAGACAACATCCAAATACAACTAAACACATCTAAACACACCAAACTCTGCTCAAGAGCCCAAGGGCATGATGGGAAACTCCATCCACACATCCTCAAACACTTGGAATGGCAGTGGGTGGAGCTTAGATTAAATTACTCTTTACACAGTTGAACTAACACGGGTGGATCATCGCTGTCTTATAAATCCAACACAGAGGACCATTTCACTTAGAATTTAGGAGGTAAAATTAACTCTGAAATCTTAATCCCTGAAATATTAACACTCTTAAAGCCCTTGAAAAATATCCCAAAATGTCCTAAAATATTCTCTAAATGTTTCAGAAAGCCTTTCTTAGATATAAAAGCCTTTCTTTTATATATCATATTTTCATCAAAAGTTCCATGAAGGCTCCTGAAGATTTTGAAAGAATTCCCCAAAATTTGTAATCAAATTCACAAAAAAATTACTATTAAAATTCCCCCAAATTCCATGGAAAATGATGGAAAATTTCCAAACATACTCCCCCCCAAAATCCAAACAAATTGCCCCAAAGGTTTGTGATATTTCAGGAACGTTTTGACGTAAATTGCCCAAATTCAACAAAAAATTTTAAAATGTAACAGTGTCCTCATATGTGCACACTGGGTCTCAGGAGGTTAAAAACCTATAATATCCTGAATCCATAGTATTTGATATCAGGGATAATTTTTCCAAAAATATAAAAATAGTTCACAGTTCATTTATAGATTTACCTTTGGAAGATAAAACCTTAAATTTATCCATATTAGACTCTCGTTTTTATCTTAATTTTATTCTATTTTATTTTCATTTAGTTTTTTGTAATTCTTTTTTCATTCAGTGTTTATTTAATATCCAAAAATGCACCCATATTTGTACCCTAAATATGAAATTATTGGGTACATCAAATGTGAATTTAAATCTGTAAAAAAATCTGTTAAATCTTTAGCCACTCATTATTACTATAATAATATTTTAACGGCAGATATTTTGTCAATGTATTCCTCTTAACTTCTAGCAATTTAAGCCACAATTTTAAATTTGATTTATTATTATTATTTGCAGTGTGGAAACATCAACTGGAATGATGAAAGTTAAAGAAAACTTATATACAAGAATAAAATGAATCAAAGAAGTCGGATAATATTCAGCTCTTACTTTAATATTTGTTCAACTGAACATACTAAAATACATTTAAAAATAATCAAACATGGAGAAAAAAAGAGAAATCTATCTATACAGTGTTTTTAAGACAGTTTTTGATCAAAAAGGTGTCGGATAGAATTAAAAATGTACCTGGTGCTTTTTTACTCCAAAAAATGATGTAATTGTTATGATATATTTATAAAATATTTGAAAACTTTTTTCACAGGTTACATTTTATAGAACTATTAATAATGGAATGACTACTGAGCATTTTGTTATGCACTTGTAGCTGACATATCTTTACCTAATGACTATTTATTCAAAGGTTTCCCAGTAATCCTGATGATAATACCGATACAGGTAAAATACATTTATACCTGTTTGTTGTAGAGCATGTTGTTCAGACCCAAGGTCAAACCAGACCTTCTGTTTTTATTCCTTTTTTTTTTAACCCTCTTTGTCTTTGACCATAAACCCTGCTCGCTGCCTGACAGGTTCGTCCCGCCTGTCGTCGTTCATTACGCCTCCGGACAGAGTTATTTCAGCCGCGCTGTGACACCAATACTAATGAACCCAAGGGAGGGAGGCGGGGACACAGAGAGGCAGAGAAGAAGAGAGAGGAGATAGAAAGAGCGAGATGATTCGAAGGAAGGAGATGTAAAAACAGAGAGGACAAACCAACAGTGACAGAGAAGAATTAATGGGATTTGGAGATGGCCGTTCAGTGGGCTCAGTCTATTTAAAGGCGCTCTATCTGCCTCATAGAAACATCAACAAATTAACACCGTGTAATGTCTGAGAGGTTGTAAACAAATAATAGGCCTCGCCGCTGCAAAGGCCAAAAATCAAGACCCTTTTCCCACTGGCCTGAATCACAACGAGTCTTAAATATTGATCAAGCATTAGACATCAACACAAAAATAACATGAAACAGCAGCAATGAGCAAATCACAACACACTGTAGCTGCATTTCCATTACAGATTTTCACAAAAAATTCACAAGAATTCACAATTTTGCTTTGAATGTGTTTCCACTGAAGAGAGTTTTGGGCATGAGCCCCGCAATTCTCATAAATCTCATCTAGCAAGACTCTGCTGCAAGGAAGCTGGACCCTCAAAACCTGTTGTGTGTCTGTAGGGTTATGATTACATCTACAGCGGTTGCCTTGACAAAAAGGGAGGTGGGCAGGGCAGGGTTAGGTTTAGGGTTAAGGTTAGGGTTAGGGTTAGGGGCTGTGGACAAAGTAGATGGAATGGATGCTTAAAGCTGGTTGGTTTTGTGTCTGAGGGTTCTGCAGGTGGACAGAGACGCTGCATGTAGTCTCAATCTGATCCCGTTTTGTAAAGTCTTGGTTGGCGAGTTGACACCAGATCTTGCAACCATAAAGATGATATAGTATGTTAAGGATTTTGGAGGCTCTTTTTGATAGGACAGCTGAAGAGTGACAGGAAATATGGGTTGAGAAAGCGAGGGAAGACATGCATGCTTTTCAGCAACAGCTAAAGATGCTACTTCATTATTACAAGGGTAAGATGAAGGTAAGACTCCACGTTAACATGAAAACAGCTCAATCCTTCAGAGTCTGTGAAGAACTGAAGGAGAGAAATCACTCCTGGCATGTTTATCTCACAGGAGGAGGAGGAGGAGGAGGAGGAGGCAGCCAAAGCAGCAAGGCTGATGGGAAACGTAGTCTTTAATTCAAGAAGGCCAGGTCCATAATAAAAGTCCTGTGGTGAAATATTACCATTAACGCCGTGCTTTAAGAATCTATTGGATAAATTTGATGAAAAATGAGATCTGCTCCAGGATTGTGCGTTGTTGTGCAGCTCTGAATGATTGTGTTGCTGTGTATTCTCGTAGCTCTCGGTCTCGATGAGCTCACAGTCCAGGTGTCACCTTTGATTTGACCGCTGTAATAAAGCGGCGACAGGACCATTTTCTCCTCTGAACCCGAGCGGCTCAGCGTGGCCCTGCAAACACTTCTACCGCTCCAACAACACCGGGACGCCATAATTAGTGTGGACAGTCTTAACAAAAAATCACTACACTATTCCTCTGATTTTCTTATTGGAGGCTACAGTGAAGGTTGTGGAGTCGAAACGCACCGGGGCTGATGTTTGGAGTTCACAGATTTGATAAAGAAACCAGAGCTCTGATGAATAAATATGATGCAGGCAGAGGCTAGAATTATCTGTGAATGTGTTCAAGGCAATAGCAGCTGTTAGTGAGTCTCTGAGAGTTCTGGTACCAAAAAATGACTTCAGTAAGAATATCTGGGCCATGTCTTGTTATAAGTTTCTCCTGATTGAAATGATTGAACATCACTTGTGAGAGAAACTGGACAAACCTGTAGCTTTTCCTTTGAACCTTTGTTTCATAATGTTAATGTGTTCCTTAGCATCCTTTCCACCCAAATAAAGCAAGAAATAATAGTATTCATGTTGGTGCGTCATGCTTGTAGTTTCATGAGCAGCAAGTCCCAAAGCAAACCGAGTTTTTTTTCCCAGCCTGTGTCCGAGTACACTTGACCCCAAAGTGAGGGCCATTTGGTCAGTGTGATGACAAGTGTACCATACTTAGGCACCATGCCTGAGTCCACATGAAGAGGTGATCTTGGGCACAGTTCATTTGAACTCAGGCACCAAGTACCAGCTACTCAGCAGCAAGTTGAGTTTCAAAGGTGATTCTTCTCAAAAAACCATCATATCTATGCAGCATGGAGCTACTTCATCCTCTGATATACACAGTAGATGTGGAATTGCAAAGAGGGCCAATTTGTCATCTTAACCTGACCATTTTCCCAGTCTCTGCTCCTGAAAAACACCCCCACAACATGATGCTGCCACCACCACTATGCTTGACTGTTAGGAAGGTACCTGGTTTCCTTTAGACATAACGTTTAGAACTGAGGCCAAACAGTTCAATCCTGGTTTCATCAAACCAAAGATCCTTGTTTCTCACAGTCTGCAAGTCCTTTAGGTGCAGAGAGTGGGGAGGCCACTCTGCCATAAAGCCCTGATTGGTGGAGGGCTGCAGTGATGGTTGTCCTTCTGGAACTTTGTCCCATCACCACACAGGATCTCTGGAGCTCAGTCAGAGTGACCATCAGGTTCTTGGTCATCCTGGTTCTTGCTCTGCACTTTAAGGTGCTTACTACTTTGTTACAGGGCCATGTTTTAAACCATTGGGCTTTTTCTAGTGTAAGCAAAGTCAATACTTCTGTTGCAATTGTAATGTTGCTATTGAAAACGCATTTTTACAATTCCAAAAAGGACTTTGCCTCTAATACTGACATTTCATGCTTTTGTAACTTTCCGTGCACATAATGTGCACTACACAGATTACTGAAGATGCACCATTTGTGAAAAAGAGAGGCAATACCAATACAGATGTTTAGTATGGCAATATAGCCGATACTGATATAGATTCAGATGTTATTCCATCACTTCTTTTGGCTTAACACTCCCACTACACTGGCATTTTCTCTCACATTTGACCATGAAATCAGAGCAGAGTTTGTCCAAATGTCTCATTTGATTAAGCAGCTAGATAAACCAGATGCTTGCATAAAGTTGATTGAAGACAGAAGATGAACAATGGCAAATGAGCATGGCTAAAAATGGCTCATACCAATGTTAAACCAATTCCTCCTGATTCTCAAGGGGGATTTGTTGACAGGAGTACTTATTTAGCACCATCCGGTAAATATGTCATTTTTGTCGTCCAGGCAGGGAATAGATGACTAATCCCATCCATACAAATCCACATGTCACTGACTCAGCAGTGGGAGCAGTTTAGGGTTAAGTGTTTTGCTCAAGGACTCATCAACAGTGGCTGCATCAGCGAGGGATCAAACCCCAACCTTCTGATTGAGAGACGGCAAACTCTACCACTCATTCGCACCAGCCCATGTAGCGATGTCAATCCCCAGAGATGGATTTTTCATGATTGCGTTTCCTGAAAAACTGCTGTAAACATGACAGGCTATAGATGCCAGCCTCTATCAGATCTTCCCACACGCCGAGACACAAACAAACATCAGAAGTTTCCTCTCAGCAGCCAAAAATCCATGAACTCAAATCAATAACAGCCTGTGAATATGCAGAGGGTCCCAAAAAGATACCTTAAAAACAGGCACAAAGTGGATTCCCACAGTCTGGAAGTGTCAGAGCAAACACATACCGGACACACGAACAAGGGGGTTACTGCTGGTAATCCTTGTCATAAAGCAGAGTCGGTCTCATAAATAATGCACTGTGTCTGCTCGCAGCAGGATGCGTAAAATGGAAAATATTTAGGTTCAGTCATTCAGATTTTCTGCTCACTTTGACTCTAAGTGCCTCCATTCTGCTCCCTCATATAGCAGACATCATTGTATATGAAGGATGATTAAATATACATTTCCTCATAGTCAAGAAAAGACAAGACCAGACACGAAACCAGCAATACACTCACACCAATAACACCGACTACATATCAAAGCCTGTTATCAGTCAGATCCAGAAACAACCTTTGTCCAAAAAATCTTGGAGACACATCAGTTATGTGTTTTTATTCATTACAATAACAAACATCTAAGTAACGTTATCCTCAGCTGATAGGCTTTTAGTGTATTGCAGCTTGGAGGCATTCAGCTTTATGAAAATAATAAAATAAAATTCACTTGGAATATAAATTTCCAAAACCGTTAATTTCCAAATGCCAAATATTGGCCTCAATAATAGGCCAGGCCTCAGTCAAAACCACAAGGTATAGTAGCAGCAGGATCAAGTTATTTAAAAGGTCTGATTTCTACAAAGTAATCAGTCTCAGATTGAATCTCCACTAGAATTTACATGTGGGAGACTCTATGGTCAAGCGCAAGAAGTTCTTCGGTCTGATGAGACTAAAATGATGCTTTTTGTCCATCAGACAAGACGCAATGTTTGGAGGACACCATCCTCACAATGAAGCATGGTGGTGGCAGCATCATTCTGTGGAGATGCTTCTCAGCAGCCAGCCCTGGCTACCAAATTATATGACCTTAACTGATTCATAATAAAAGGGTAAAACATCCAAGGGAGTGAATACTTTTTATAGGCACTGCTACTCCCTTTGTAGGTGCTAAATCATCTTTGTAGGCCTACCTGCTGCTCTTGCTCTTAGGGTCATGTTATTGTTCAGTCAGCACCCATCACCTGCTTGTTTTATCATTAAAATCCTGATATGACAAGAACTTTTAACCATGTAAAACTTTGCGCACATCAACTTTGGATCACAATGTTATGTACTAGATTCAGTGCACTAGCATCTGCTTGAATCCATGCAATGCAAAACTCTTAATAAAAGCATTTAAATGTTTGTTTCAGATCAGGCAAACGGCCTCGTCATTGCTTTATTATTTCATGATCTTTGACAAAATGCTCCTAAAGGCATTTTTAGAAAGTATTTGTGTGTAAAAGAGAAAATGAGAGCAGCTTTTTGATGAGTTTGACTGGGCTGTGTTTGCAAACCAACAGAACTGGGCCCACAGCGATACATCATTCTGAATCATGACCGTTACAACAATGGGAATACAGATTTTTTCTTATTTTCCAGCTCTCCTATGAGCTACTCTTTTCTAACACTGCCTCTAGTATCATGGTCTCTTTATTCATAATTCACTTGGAGTCTTGGGAAGGCAGCGTCCTCCAACCAAACAATGGACTCCACCTCTCTCTCTCTCTCTCTCTCTCGCTCTCTCTCTCTCTCGCCCTCCCTCCATTTTGCCTGGTTAACCCGGCTGCGAGGTGAAGAAGAAGTGAAGTGAGCAGACCGAGGCGGGTCACGCCGAGATTCCCATCAATAATTCATCGGGCCGCTGCTGCCTCTGCTCTTGTGTTCAATTCCCTGGACAATCACATAATACCTCCCCCCAAAAGAGAGAGACAGAGGAGGGAGAGGGGGGAGAAGGAGAGGAAGAGGCAGGTCCAGGGAGGAAGGCGATGGTGAGAGAAAGAAAAGGATTCAAAATGAGGTAGAGGAAGAAAGGTAGCCATGGAGGAGAGAAACATCCAGGAGGACATTTAGATTCACAAAGATTGGTCTGATTTCTAGGAAGTATCTCTAAGACAAGCTATTTTTTCTCTATAACACCTTGTAGACTTGACCAAATGGTTAAATTATTTGGGTACTACATAAGAAACCTTTTGAAAGTCCCTGTTTAGTGGGAAATTGTGCTTTTCATCACATTTGGATGGTAGCTAGGTGTGCAAAATCACATACACTTGCATTGATCTGCTGTTAAAACAGCATCCACTCTTCAGGAAAAAAAAACCCTTACAAGGTTTAAAGCCTGTCAGTAAGAGAGAGGTGAGGGTTAATAATTATAAACTTGAATTTTGCAATATTTTGTCATCTTTATCAGTCTGTAAGTTATGCTGCCAGAGGGGCTCCTGATTAAAATAATGTGAAAATATGATGAGTGCACTAGATAGCTACTAGTGCTATTCTACCCTAAACAGCCAATGAAAGCAAACTCTGAATGCATCATAGCCAAGATGGGGGGGGAAACTGGGTGGTAAAAAGTGCAGCAGGTGGCTGAAAAGAATCCTAGTCCACAAATGAGCAGCATAAAATATAAATAAGATACAGCAACAGAAAGGCAATGATGAACACAACCTGTCTGTCATGGATGGAAGAAAAGACACATTTCTCTGGACTTGAAAATGTTTGGAAATATTTCAGGTAATGTAGGAATTCCACTAAAATTATAAAACATATGTTTGATCATTTTAAAATTAATTTAGATATTTCAGTGCAAAAATTATAGACTGTTTGTTTCAGGAAGAATTATGACAACATGTACTAGAGGTAAAATGTGATGGTCGAACAGTATTATTTTTTAGGGCCAATATTTATGCCAGTCATTAGTAGTTACATCCTTTTTACAGAGCCCATATGTGTCAGTGTTACTCAGGCTTCAGTTTTGATTGGCTTTTACTCATGTGACGTCCAGACAATCAAAAACACACCAGTTTACTTACAGTTTTGACATAGTCATGTCTTAATCATGGTACGTATCATGTCTCTTAAGTCTACACACAATGTGAGCAAGCAACACTGAGAAAACCTACCATTCATATCTATAAAAGGATCCTGATGTTTATCCCGATCACTCCATTCCTATTTTCCTGTACATTGTTCACATTGACATGGGTGAGGAACAAGGAAAGATGGAAATGTCAAGGGACCAGGAGCTTGTTTCACAAAGATGGGGGTAGCTGTACATGAATTATATAATATATAATAATTAATAATATCCATATCTGTGTTTGAAAAAATAAACTCTGATCTGTATCCATCTGTATAAGTTCTTCTTCCATGTACTCTGGTTCAGATAGATAGATAGATAGATAGATAGATAGATAGATAGATAGATAGATACTTTATTAATCCTTTTCCAGGAAATTGCTATCCCTGTAGAAGCCTGCAGGCCCACACAGCTAATCAGAGGATATCAGTGCGCTGTGGAAGGAGACAAAATGACGAAAGCTGCATCGTAAATTAGTGCCTGACACAGAGGGGTTTTTTGGGGACATGAAGCACTTTGTACATTTTCGTCATAGCGTACAGGCAAGCCAACATATTTTCTTGGCCAATTTTTACGCAAAACTCGTTAAGCTACAAGAATAAAATGCTCCTATCTATAGCCATTATGCTCATTGGGTAAGCTCATAATAACCACAGGATCAACTTTCACAGAAATCACTGGAGGCTAATGCCACTACTATAGCCAAGCACCTCATACGACCCAACTTCAAAAATCCCGAAATGTCCCTTTAAATTCACAGGGCCGAGAATTAACGGATGCAGTGTGGAGAGCAATAGGCAATACTGCACATTACAACACAATGCAAACTACAGAAAAATGTACATTTTCTACAGTTAACTGTGTTGATGTCAAAGAACTCTGAGAGTTGTGTCCATCTCAGTTACACCTATGCCATTTAAGATGCTTGATTTTTTCACTATTTTCTCAGATTTTGTTCCAATATTGCATTCTTTTTTGTAATTCTACACCAAATGACAAATATATGACTTTATACAATCTGAATCACAAAATCTGAATACCAACCTTACTTCCTAGATATAATCATTATTGACAATCTATTTAGGGCTAGGAATCTACAACTTTATACAATTTGCACTGCTGTTGCTATGTTGTTTTTCTATTTTTTTTTTCAGCAAGCTTCCAGCAGATCCTGCAGAACCTGTACAAGATCTGATGATGCAAACAATATAAGCTGCACTTCCAAATCAGCCATTTAGCCAACAAACAAGACAGTAATTAATATGAACATGTAGCAAGTTAAACAACATATTAACAAATAAAATAATGGCTTTCAAACGCATTAAAAAAAATATGTAAACAACAAAACTGAGAAGTATGAGCAAATGATATTGCAAGCATATTTTTGAGGGAATTAGCAGTTTCACATTAGTTGGTTTACATTGTTGCTTTTTAGCAGTTGTTCATGTTTCAGACATTTTTTTATGCATTTAAAGCTTAGAAACACTGCAGGGGTCTGTTTTTAGCCTCATGTTAATGTTTAAAAGCTACAACTTGGCTTATTTTCCTATTATTTCAAATCTGACTTCAACTGTATGCAGACGACACCACTCTCTACTGATCACTCAATCTAATCTTAGAGATCAAACAAACCTTAATGAGTAAATGATTAAAAAAATTTATAAGCATTGTCAGACTACTGATATTAAGCTATATATTCTTAGGTGTGATAATCAATTGTTCATTAAGTTCTATTGTGTATTACAGCTATTTAATAAACTCCTAATTATCCAATGAATGCACAGATTCATAACTGAGAGAAAGGAACTGATTCAGGGACTATAAATGGAACATAAACTTACTGATAAAGACAATCAGAGAGAGCAAAAGCAAGAATTTGATCAAACTTATGACTGATAATTCCCTGTCGTGCATGAATGTGGATTTTCCCAATGTTAAGCTACGTCCTCTAGCTCTCTATATGTTCTCTTCCTCCTCCTCCCCCCCTGCACGCTGCTCCTGTCTCTCCTCTCTGCTCATCTTTGGGTCGGGGGGATATTTGCTCCATCTATTGTCTCAGTGTTGCAGCTCTGATCTTTGACCTCAGCTCTATTGGTTGCTTGCAGCATTGTTGATCTAAGTGTTGAAGCTCTCTTTGTATCTACAGACATTTTAAAGTCACCGTAGAGAAAAGAGGGAGCGATGAAAAGAGCAAAGTGCAGTGCAGTGATTAATAAATAAAGAACTAAATCGACTAGAAAACATCCTTTAGGAGTAGCTTTACAGGAACCACTGGGTATTTTTCTGGTGCAAACATCAGGAAATTAATCTCATATTCCCTGGAAACATCAAAGATTACCTTTATAATCCCAGAATCTATTCAAAATGTATGATTCTATTTGATGAAATTCCTGATTTGAAGATTGAAGGCTCAACAACTATTAATTTTTATTTCATGACTGGCAAACATATGTGGACTTCTTTGATTTTTAATTTGCAAGCAGGTTCATAAATCACTACTCTTATGCATGAATTAGAAACAAAACTGTCACTGGATAAAGGAAAAGTTTATGACTTAGTGAGGTTTGTTTCTTGTAATAATTATGACCAGCCAATCAGAGCGACAAGACAAAATAAGGTAGTAGACCTGTGCAGCTCCAATGCTAACCTGAGCTAAAGAGGCTAGCGCTTCTGCTGTGTTTTAAAGGGAAAGCTTATTGGTGGCTAAAATTCAAAATTCATTGCCAAAACATTTCAGGGGATGTGCTAAAAGAGCTTCTCTGCCAAGAAAAGCTTTTAGTGTGGCTTTTTGAGCTAGTTTTAATCAAGATATGTGGTCAAGGTCTGATTAAACTGCTGCTATTTTAAAGCTACATCAAAGCTAATCGCTACCATGGCAGTAGCCATTATATACACCAGCTTACATTACAAGTAGCAATCCCAGATTCATGCCAAAACTGGTCTGCAGGATAGCAAAAACATTTGTATCCATCATGAAAAGCTGTCAGTGTGGCTCTTTGCTCTTGTTTTAATAAAGAAAATGCTACATCCAAGCTAACCGCTACAACTGGAGGCAGCCATTGCTATTAGCTTACAATACAACTTAACTTAATCCTCACAAACATTGATCGGAGCTTTTCAAGATAGAACTGCACGATGATAGTCTGACAAATCCATCTGCTTTGCAAGGTAAGTAAGACTGTCCATTGACAAAAAAAGAGCAGAATAGTTCCCTGTATTGCTAACGCTTTCTCAAGACAAAATTAAGCAACAAATCAACCTCTTTGTCTCATTCTGTAGTACACCTGCTGTTAGCAACATCAAGCTTTAGACAACAAAAACAACTTTTGACACCTAAAATAGCTCACTACAACTACAACGCAATGAGTTTTCCCACAACGAGCATGAACTAGCTTACAACACGCTGGATCAGATATCTATGATTTACTACATACTAGATTCTATAAAGTAGCTCAAAAAGAAGTTGATCATTTGAAACTAGCTTACTATGAAGATGCATGTTAAACATAAAGCTAGTTTTGGCTTCAAATTTTTAAAAATTTAAGAGAAATTCGCTGAAAAACAACAAACATCTGTTAGATTACTTATAGTAAGAAACTTTAACTTGTGCATCACAAAATTCAAGTCAATATGCAAATCAAAACGAAAGCAAATCTTGTTTACAACAGCAATGGCAGGTTTTACCTAACTATAGTGAAAGCAGATGAGAACAGCTCCATTAGACAGCAGTTCTAGGTCACTTAGAGAGTAAACACAGTTAGATGTTACGACACAAAGGGGAGAACAGATCACAGAAACACTATCATGTTTTCCTACAACTCTAACCATGACATTCCCTACAAACGTGTAACAATCATTGAATCCAGCTCTGTCAATTAAAAAAAAAATCCCAACGGTAAAACAGTAAACTCCTGCAGAGATCATTATATCCATGTTAGCATGTTCACAGTGCCAAATGACTGAATCTGTCATGACCAAATGCCAATTAACACCAATTTGTTGGGAGAAACAGGTCACCATGCTGATCTCTCATAATTAAATGAAGACAGACCTCATTGCAGTGACCTTCTCTTCATTTTAAGAGCCCATTGAAATGATGTTTATCTACTTGAAACTGAGCATCCAACATATCTATCATAAAAGATAATTCACCTCAAGCATATCCACAGTAAACCCAAAAACTAAAATGTAAAGGATTACTGAAAGATGAGCAGATTTTGATATGACACAGCCACTAAATATCAGAAACAACCTCAGGATGAGTCAGAGGAAAGCATGAGCATGAAATATGATATCATCTCTACAAAGCCACTATTAAAATCTTATTCAGATCATTAAAGTATAATGGAGTAATTTTATAGGGGCGTCGTCACAGGAGATACTTTATGCTGAAAATCACTTTTTCCCTTAAAATTTAAATGCATTTGAAGGAAAAGTTTAGAGATGCTATCACATAATTATAAGTTGGGTTGACTGGCATTTACAAAAAATTGTTAAAGTCACTGCAACACTCTGTTTTAGTGAGCCCTAATAACCTGCTAATTTCATAGTAAGTGCAATTATCTAGTAAGTTCTGAAGAAAAGGTAGTAATAACCTTGTTTAAGTTGGCATTTTACCAAGTAAGAACTCAAAGTATGGTACTATATAAATGAAGTATTTACCTAGAAATTATTCATTAATTATTAAGTAATTACTTGCAATATTATTGCACATCTCTTGTAATTAGGTAGTATTTTACCTTAACCCCTTACCCTCTTAATATTGTGGCAGTTCTCTGGTATTTGGGTGGTATTTTATCCTTACTCATACCCTAACCCTGACCCTCATCATATTGTAGCTGTTCTCTGCTATTTAGGTCTTATTTCACCCTAACCCCCTAAACCTAAAATTACTTAAAAGTTATTCAGGAAGCATTAAATTTAATTTCGTGGGCCAAATTAAAGAAATTACCTGGGTAGAAAATTATCATTATATTTCAAATAAATTACTTGGCAAAATACAACATTGCCACAAAATTACTATCAATACATTAATTAATACACACATTATTAATATTATTACTAGGTAAATATTTCCTTAATATTACTGAGTTACAACATGGCAAAATGCTAACTTATTACTAGGTAATCACCACCTTATTCTTGAGGAATTACTTGATAATTACATTTATAATTACAAAATGACTGGAGGACCAGGGTCTACTAAAATAAAAAGCTACCAAAGTCACATATACATAAAACGACTCTGTTATAAGGAATCACACTGAGCTGAATAAATCAAAATCAGATATCTTCATTTAATTGGAATTAAATTTTGTCAGAATAAAATATGCTTTGAATAAGACTTTGAGTGTTTTTGATAAGGACAGTGATAAGATGTAAAAAATTAATTGACTGCACTCCCTGAGAGCTCTTTAGTTCAGATTTTTCATATTTGGTACCACATAATGTCTGATTAAAATACGGCTCAGTAAAATCTACATACAAAGACACCATTAGTTCTGCGGCAATCATTTAAAAGTTACTGATACTCTTGATATCTTACAAAATGTCCCTATATAAATATGACACTATAGCACTTTTTTTGTTGTTGTTGTTGTTTAATCAGTTCACAAATAATGTTTTTTTTTTAATTCACTCTTTCTTTTGTTTCTTGGCTGCAAAATTTAAAAGTTAAAATATTTTGGAAAATATCTAAACTGTTCCTGTCATTGTATAAAATGTTGATTTATACAAGGACAAAAAAAAACCTTAGATAGATTTGGAAATTTAAGTTATGGTCATTTGAAATAATCCATGGTAGTGTCCTTATCTGACAAATAAAACATAGGCCATAAAAATTAAAGGACATGTCATGTGTTTTATCATTAAACTCATTTTTCAGCTTTTCAGAAAAATTACATCTGTCTCAATGAAACAAACATTTATGAGCAGCAGGGATTTTTCTCTTTTTTTTTTTTTTTTTTTGGCATAAAAAGAACATTTCTACTCAAAATCAAGATATATGGAAAAAGAAATTATACACACACACAAAAATATACTAAATATCAATAAAACAATTTTCAAGAAATAATAAATATTTCTCTGCCCTTTCAAATCCCACACAGCATAGAGCCTGCTTTCTGCACATTAGACCTACATTATAATGTCCTTGTATATGTTTGGCTCTAATATCTGTATTTATCTAAGGAGCTTCTGACAACCAGAGTCAAATAAAGTCATCTTTAAAAATACATGTTAAAGGGTTCATGCTTCATATAAAATAGGGTGCTGATACCAAGCCAACACTCATAGTCATTAAACATTGCAGAAACTGCACTCACTCAATATCTTAAAGCATGATGTTAGCCTCTCATTATCTTAACAGGCAGGCAAAGTTGGAGCCAAATCTGCAGTTTGGTGATAATTCAACATAAATGAAGATGATTAAGAGAGCAGACTGAGAGCTACGTAGCACAAACTCATCAAGAGGATGGGTGAGGATCAGCTGACGGAACAACTTTAGAAATAATCCAAGAATTGTTAACTGGTATATTGAAGTATTTAGACCTGAACGAGTAGTTGAAAAAATTATTGTATCAATGCATCCCTTATACAAATAATCTTCACGTAGTTTTAAACAGACCCAAGGCCAAATTCAAACGTTTTTGGGAGTAAAACTTTAAAGAAAATACAGAATGTTATTTAAAAAAATTGAATAAGCAAATTACATAAAGCCGGTCAAGATCTAATTATCTAGTTGGTTCTTATGGGTGTTATTAAAATTTCTCCCTTTTTAATCCCTTTTGAGTGCCTTTTTTATTTGCTTTGAGCCTGACCTTACATGTGGGTAGTTTTTGGACTTTCTCTAAAAGAGCAAACAGCATTTATTTCTGCCTGACTTCATTTGACAGGGCTGTTTTTTATTTTTTCAGTGTTCCTCTTCATGTCAGGAAATATCTTCAAAGAACCAAGAGACTGAAAATCTTCTTTTTTTTCAGGCAACAGTTTCAAAAGTACAAATATCTTCAGTTTTATGCAGACAAATGTGCAGCTCATCTTTGAATTTCTTTGAATTTTCTTCTGTAAATACCCTGTACTTCATTTCCTATCATGCTCCTCTTATTCAACATTAGAACTCTGGATTTTATTTCCTTGAAGCTTTTGAATTTTAATGATGAAAAAGTTAGATTGAAGCAGCTTACAAGCTGACTACAGCGACTACTAACTACAGAATATTTGTGGTTTGGACGAGAAATGCTGCTGTAAGAAAATTGTCTTTTAAAAATTGTCTTATTTTGAAATGCAGACTTGTCAAACTTTAATGGTAATATTTGTGAGGTTGGATGACTTTTTGTTTTCCAAGTTTGTTTGCTAAAATAATCCATTCCACCAGATTTTTTAGTTCGATTCAATTAGATTTATTTAATCTCTCACAATTTTTTAGATGTGAATTTCTGCTCACATTTTTTAGGATTCCAAGAGAAATCCTAATATCATATAGTTTAAGTACAAATTGTCTTATAAGACTTAACATTGGCATCAAAAAGCCTCAATCAAACATAAAGAATCTGAATAAACTTCCACATGAACTCTTCAGAAGTAAACTAACCCCCACAGCAACATCCAACTCTATATCTGCAACTCTATTCCTGAAAATCACAAAAATATACTGCTGCACTCTCAGCCTGGCCCTTTAAATCCACCTGACAGGGCCCCCTGCTACTGTTGCCCCACAGACAATAGAGGTTTAATGTGGGGACAGACAGCCGGTCCCTCACTAGAGGGGGCACCAAGCCCACTCATGCTGCAGAGTGTCATGCTTGTGTCACCGCCCGCGTGTGTGATCACTATCAAACACACACCATCGCCAGAGTCACCCTGCCTGCTTCAACACAAAAACACAACGTTTTAACTCCAAGTTAGAGTCAGATCTGCAGAATCAAAGCAACTTATTAAACCAAGGAATACAGTTGCATGCAATGATTCAGTTTAATAGAATCATTATTATGAATTATTTTATGATTCTGATGTAGACAATCATTGCCAAAGGAAAAACTTACAGCAATTATTAGTTGTGCACATGCATGCATATTTTTATTTTTAACTGTGCAATCTGAAACCGGTCTAAACTGGATAAAATTGTGTTTCACTGAGTGTTCAGTGTGCAATATTATCTGCAATATCCCTGCTGTTCAATACTGTGCATTTTGTATTTCCGATGCTTTGAACGTAACATTTTTATGTGTTTATGTTCATCTCTTTCAATACTCTGTGTTTTTCTTAAAAGAAGAATAAAATAATCCTTCCTTGTGCACATGCATCCATGTCAGTTATGCAAATGCATGCATATTTTTAACCGTGCAATCTGACTCTGAAACTGGTGAAAAATTCAATCAGTAATGTGTGCATCCTCACACTAAACTGGATAATAGTCTTTCATTGGGCACAATGTGCTACACTCTATGCAATATCCCCGCTGTTCAATACTGAGCATTTTGTATTTCTCATGCTTTACGAAGCATTTTTAAAAATGTTTCTACACTTTTGCATATATATACATTAACATATTTCCTATTTAATATATCTAAATTCCTATTTCTGTATCTTTAACTGCTAAATTGTGCCTAAGAACTTAATTTCCCCCAATTTATGATTGCAGTAACAATTTTTGTATTTTTATATTTTTACCATCGATGGATGAAAGTAAAGTACATTCTTAAAATAAAATGTGCTTTTGCTGTAAGTTTCTTTTAGCCAAATAATTGGTTTCCTTATAACTAAAAAGTCCAGTATTACTAAAGAAAATAAATGTGGGTTACAGCAGTGTGCAGACAGAGAGCGGCTGTTTGTTGGAGGGAAATCCCGTGACCTTGTCATTCTTTATCGATCCCTGTTTGTTATTGATCAATAATGGTAATCATAATACCAGCCATTCTAAATAAATTTCATTCACCTCCTCCGGAGTGAGCACATGAGGAAACACCAAAGCAAAGACAAAAATAACAACGCAAAATAAGTGAAGTAATTACATATCTGAGTGTGAGATTCAATTTCTTTTGTGATTTGGCGTGCAGAGAAAACCCAAAACAGCACCACGACACTAGGGGGGTATGACACCAGGGGGATTTAGTGATTTTGAGGACCCCAGGCAACATGTGGCCCTTCCCCTTTTACCTCAAAGCAATCACAGCTGCAGGACATACCCACATCTGAAATATAAATAGCCAACTACGCTTCATCAGCTCTTAGAGGAGCATCACAACTCAAACTCACCGCATTTTAACATGTCCTTAGGCCAGGTGGAACTTGTAAAAATAAAAATAGATGCTCATCTTTCGTGCAGTATCCATTCTTCTGCCACAAATCTAACATTTTTACCAAACAGTAATCCACTGATTCATCATTTCAATGATCTAGCTTGCATAATAAACTTGATATGAAGATTTTGGGTCTTGTTAAGGAGCTGGGACCTTGCTTTTACGGCCAGGGGTCCTCTCAAGGGACTTTATTGATAATCAAGGTCTATTTTGATGCTCTTAATTCCCCCTTATTTACATTTATAATGCACGTCTAAATCACTCAAGGTAATTTTTAGTAGTTAAACTCATGTTTTAAGCACACCTACTGTATAATTTCTATATCTAAAGTCCCCTTTGGAGCAGGAGGCCCCAGGCAGTTGACTACATTTGCCTAATGGTAAAACAGCCTACATGAGGAAACAGCACACTGGAGCCAGCAAAGAAGATGGGCCACAGAGAAGATCCCAAACAGCATCACATCATTTTTTCCACTCTTACCTGCCAGTCTGAGGGCCGACATCCTCTGAAACTCAGGCTCCTGCAGCCACTTCCACATCCTCCTGAAGGTCTCCCGTCCCGACTTTAGTTTACTCCACGGTTTGGGGTTCCTCAGGAGGTCTGACAGGGTCCCCTGGGAGCGGCACAGCACCCTCTGGGCGAAGATGGCCTGGGGGATGCTGTACCTCTTGAGCTCCGCCGTGATCCTCTGCGCTACCTCCTTGGTGTTGATTTCCTCCAGCTGTCCTGAGCTGTTCACCCCCTGCGTCCCGGAGGAGGAGGGCGGCCTTTCCCGAGTGGAAGCCAATATGGGCCCGTGGGACGGAGACTGGAGGTGGGGGTGGGAGTGGGGGTGGTGGCCCGCCGAGGACACGGCCGGGTGTCCGGGGTGGTGCATCCCGTTCAGGTGCGGCATCATCCCGGTCGCGGGGCCGGAGAGGCCTCGGTGCTGGTGGTGCTCCGCTCTGGTAGGGCTGTGTAAAAAAATCACAACATGCTACATGAGCATTCATAATAAACACATGGTAAAAGTCTGAACTTATCACACTGAATCAAAAATACAGATTCTGTAGACTTTTCTACTCAGTATGAACACAATTTACATGTTGAATTCTAGCCTGAGTTTAACAGCACTGATCTCACGACACACTGATGAGGCTCATGCTAGTGTTCACATACCCAAAGATTCATTTTAAAGTTATTTTAGTGGTAAGAAGGCACTTTATGGATTTGTTTTAGAACATATACCATCACCTTCCAGATATTTGGTCTTTTAGTCACATTATTGCAATGCATTTAAAGCTAAACATCTGACACATGCCTAAAGTTCAGATGTTGAGTTACAGTCTGAGTATGACAGCCATCGTCCCAGGACATACTGATGCAGCTCTGGCTAGCTTGTAGAATTTAACCACCAATTTAAGGTGTAATAAGTTTGTTTTTGGACTTACTTTAGATTCAGGAAAAACATGTTGCAAGCAACTGAAAATACAGCTAATGTGGAATTTCTTGGTTCTTTTCCGTTAATTGCATTTCATTTCCTTATCACAATATTTAAAATCATTAATGCACAGCACTATTCCCTCATAACATGCAGGCCTAGGATGAAAAACAGACCTAAAGACAAGGTGATGCAGCCAAAACATCACATATATATACACACATTTATGTCTCATAATTTTTGTCTGTAAAGGAATAACAAGAACAGAGTCAGCTCTAAGTCAACAGTCCCAAAAACACGTCTCTTAACGTGCTTTTTTTGCACAATGGCAACATGCACATGCCAAAAACAGCATTAAAAATTAAATACCTACAATTGTGAAAACTCAGTAAGAAAAGAAAAATGCTCCTTATATAAGATATATAAATAAATAAGACAATTCCCTATTTAAACTTAAGATTTTAAATAGTTTATCTTGTGCTCATAGAGCTATTAAGACTAGGTGGTCTGACCCAAACATCATATATTGATGTTTCTTATCTGAGTGTTACATAATTCATATCTCAGTATTTTTTTCTGTAAAGGAACAAGATAACAAAGTCAGCCAAAATTAAATCTACATGGACCACATGCCTAAGGTCACAACAACACTTTTCTTATGTTGCACAATGGCAACATGCACAAGTAAAAAAAGATGCTTTGTTCCACATTTAGCCTGCCAGCTAATTTCCATCTGTAGTCCCTGGGCATGTAAATAATCACAAAAAAATACAGAAGCAATCAATTGTCCACACATGTGCATGTTCACACACACAAGTGCAACTACAAAACAAATAAAGGGAGAGAAAACTACAGATAATAATATATGATGTAATATTTTTTCACAGTTATTCTGATATAAGTTTAATTCCGACAAGACTGATTCCTTCAAATCCACTTTTTTTTTACTTCAGTCTGTGCAAAGTTTCTGATTGGCTGGAAGATTGTTCCATGGTTTGCTTTAAAAGAAAAAGTAGACTGATCTCGACAGGAAATACAAAATATTGGCACAAATTAAATAGTCTCATGTCCCAATTAAACATACACAACTTGATATATAACCCAGCCTTAATAGATCTAAGTATGAAAATTGAATTATTTTCTGATTAAAATATTATTTTACGCTCACTGCATTTACTTGAAATTACTGCAAAACAGCAGGAAGAAAACATTGTAATGCAAAGGGTGGAAAGAAACCAGTTACATCTACTCCCTCACGTTACCTTAACTGAGAACCTTTTTTATGGTTTACTTTTGCTTTTTAAAATCTATTACGTATACTGTGAAAACAAACTCCACAATGAAAAAACATACAAGTTGTATAAGGCAGCACAAAACGGATGTTTAAATCAGAACAATCTAAAACTGATTTCACTTTTAAGGCAGAATGTGAGTTTTATTTTAAAACCTTATAAACCTGTGATTGAGTAGGCAGAGGTAGATGTCGGCTATTCAAGCAATCATATATCAATCATCTAATGCAATTGAATAGATTGAAATTGTATTTTTACTTAATTTTATTTTGAAGGAAGTGTTGCACTTCTCCACATTTAACACAGTGGTCCAGTACAGGTATATTTGGAGTACTTCTTTAGTAGTGTACCCCTCTCTTAGGATGGCAAAGGCAACAAAAACTTTCGTCCATTAATATGCAACCTTGTACCCCCCCACTAAGCTTGGTAAAGAGTATTTAACTTAAAATGCATGATCAGCCTTTATTGTGTGATTCTTTGGCTGCTAATTTCATCACGATCCTTCCTCACTGAAGCAACAGAAGCATAGAGAGGCAGTGTGAGAGCACTACAGGCACATTTTAGGTGAACTAAATATGCATTTTTATTACAGGATAGTTAAAGTTTGCAGGATTGGCTGCTTAAAATATGGGAATCAAATGAAGAGTACACCCTCTTCTGCAGAGACCACTGCACTGATTCTACAAAATAAAAGAAAATGGCTAAAAGAGGAGGTTTAACCTCCTCAATGTGCACGGAAAATGCCTAATTGCTTGACTAAGATTGCATATCACGGTCAGTAGCACTTAGTGGGAGAATAATCTCACTTTGCACACTAAAAATGCTGCTGGTTTTCACTTTATTATAAGGGGGAACCTTTTAATAATTAACCTAGTTGTGGATTCATTTTCTCTTGTTGTTTTAGTGCTGCAAAGTAAGAAAAAAACATACTTTTCAAAAGTTGCTACTTAGTATTCAGTACTGTCAGTAAAGTTTAAATAAATCACTTTTTATTGAGTAAATGCAGGGCATTTATTTGATTTTAACATTTTATCAAAAGTAACTGCAGCTACTTTAACTTTACTGCAATATTATTGCCATCTTCCTTCCTTAGATTTAAGTTTTAAAAAAGGCATAATTATTGGATATGTCAGGTGTCCACTGGCCATGTTTAAGCCTGCATAAAAAACAGCATATATCTGGACTAATGTAGCTTTTTATATGGCAGTATCACAGAAACTGAAGCCACTTTTCCTTGTATGGTTCCCCCTTACTCTCTGGCATTATTTTTATCACTATTATTATTATTATTATTATTATCTGCTTACCCTCTGGCCAGCATGGAGGCGTCGAAGTTGAGCATCTTGTCGTGGCCTCCGTGCGTCGTGGTGCCGTAATTGTGGAGAGCCTGCTGGCTGTTGTGTATAGAGCCCAGGCCGTTCCCCAGCACCGGGGACAGACTCTGACCCATCCCGGGCATGTGGTCTTTGTGGTAGGGGCTGTACAAGTTGTTCATGCCCGGCAGACCCCGCTCGTCCCGCATGAGTGTGAAGCTCCCGCTGACGTTCCCGGAGAGCCGCTGGTGGTGGTGGTGATGGTGGTGAAACTTGTCGGACACGGTGGAGATGGGGGGCAGCGGCTGCAGCGGGGTTAAGGTGGTGTATGTGCCGCTCATCCCCATCCCGGGAGAGGACGCGTCACACGGGACGCTCATGGCGTGGTGCAGCGGTAAGGACAGCTCGGGACGGTACTCCCCGCTGCCGTCCAGGATCGTGGCCATGCCGGTCACCATGGCCGAGCGGGAGGCTAGATCCTGGTGTATCCGCAGGCTGGACACCGAGGAGCCCCCGCGGCCGTGGTGTGGGCTGTGGCCGCTCATCAGATCCCCATCAGCGGCCACAGAGCTCACCGACACCCCGCCGTGCAGGCTGCCGATGCTGTCCATCGTCATGTCCGTGTTCATGGCGTACGCGTCCAGGTCCTTGGCCAGGCATCGATAGGCGTTAGTGTAGGCAGTCTTCATTCATCTGTCCTCTAGTCCATCAGGTCGAGCGGAATTCTCTCCTTCTTCTCCTCCTTTTCTCCCTGAATGCTTCCCCTCTCTCCCTGGGTGCTTTCTTTCCCTCCCTGGTTGCTTTCTTCCTCTCCTTTTCCTCCTTTCTCTCCCTGGATGCTTTCGTTCCTCCTCTCCTTCTCCTCCTTTCTCTCCCTGGACGCTTTTCTTTCTTCCTCTCTCTGCTGCTCCTGGATGCTTTCTCCTCCTTTCTCTCCCGGGATGGGTCAGTGTCCGTATCCCCGCTGTCCCTTCACTTCCTCGGTTGTTTCCTCGTCCTCCTCGGGCCTCTCCAGCTCCCTCTCTTTGTATCTTTCTCCCACATAAAAACTGTTTGTCTTCTTTTTTTATTTATATATTTATTTTTTATCTGGATCTTTCGGGCCTGTGCGGTGGCTCCCCCATATCCAGCCCTCTCCTCTCCTCCTCCTGCGTTACTCTGCTGCTCACAGAGGAGCTGTCCACGGTCCCCTCACTCACCGACCAACCCAACCTGCTGAGGGAGAAGCGGACTGGGCTGGTGGGGCGTTTCCTGCCTGAGTGACGGTGTAGCCAGCCAATCAGAGAGGCTGACAGGAAGTGAAGGGCGTGGCACAGTGGGTAAAAGACCAATCAGTGAATTAAGTGAATGCAGTGGTGTGAAGACCAGCTGAGGGTGGGAGCCAAACCCCAAATCCTCGTTGTGTATTATTATAAAGCTGACAATGTTAGCCGTCTACTCGGACCAGTCTGCAGGGGTTAAATGGGAGGGGTTTTGGCGCCTAATTAGCCTGAAAATATTTCCTGTTTAACGTGCTAAAAATGTCAGAAAATCATGATTTATTGCAATATATAAAGGCAAAATACAACCCCATTTCCAAAAAAGTTGGGACGCTGTCAAAAAATACCAGATGTTTATGTATAGACATTTTATCATTTCATGAAAATATTAGGTCACTTTGAATGTAAAGGCAGCAACACATCTCAAAAAAGTAGGGACGGGGCATTTTAGAGAAGCAGAGTCTTTCAGAAGTAAAGATGGGCATAGCTTCACCAATCTGCAACAAGCTGTCCAAAAATTATAGAACAATTTCAGAAAAATGTTCCTCAACATAAAACTGGGAAGACCTTGAATATCCAGTTAAAGCTGTATCATGAAACGAAGCAGCCCCATGTGAAAATGAGCCAGAAATGTTGGCATCTTCTCTTGGTTAAATAACATTTAAAATGGACTGAGGCGAAATGGAAAACTGTTCTGTGGTCATAAAAATCCAACTTTGAAATTCTTTTTGGAAACCACTGACCTTGTGCCCTGCAGACTAAAGAGGAGAGAGACCATCCAGCTTGTTATCAGCACACACTTCAAAAGTCTGCATCTCTGATGGGATGGGGTAGGAAAGGCACTATCAATGCTAAAAGTATAAAGAGGCTTTACAGCAACATATGCTTTCATCCAGACAGTGTTTCTTTCAGGGAAGGACTTGCACATTTTAGCAAGACAATGCTAAACCACATACCACATCCATCACAACAGCATGGCTTCACAGGAGAAGAGTCCATGTGCTGAACTGGCCTCCCAATAGTCTAGACCTTTCACCAATAAACAACATTTGGACCATCACAATAGGAAAATCCAGCCAGAGCAAATAGAATCCAACATCAGAAAAGAATGGGACAACATTCCTCTCCCAAAACACCGGCAACGGGTCTCATTTCTTCTAAGATGCATCAGATTCTTAATAAAAGAAGAGAGGATGCTACATGATGGCAAACATGGCCCTGTCCCTACTTTTTTGAGATGTGTTGCTGAAATAAAATTCAAAATGGAGTAGTGAAATGTCTCAGTTTCAACATTTGATGATGTTTATGTTCTGGTGTTAATAAAATATGGGTTTATGAGGTTTTACAATCATTGCATTCTGTTTATCTGTTTTACATTTTACACAGCGCCCCAACTTTTTTTGTGATTGGGGTTGTAACATACTTTCCAATTTATGCTCAATGCCAACTCTCATCCCCTATTGGGCCTTAGAGTGAACACAGTGGATAAAATGTACAAAAATCCCTCAGGTAAAGATACTTTGATACATACACCACAATTAAACAATACAAATACATCTATAAAGCAGCACAAACTGAAGGTTGATACCACAATGATGAGTGAAAAATGAGTCCACTTTTAGCCAGCATGAGACCTTTATTTTGAAAGATTTTAATTCTGTAATTGATTAGAAAGGAAAAGGTAGATGTTGGGCCATTTAAAACACGGACAAACATACAATAAAGCAATTTTATATCACATTAATGAAATTTCATAAATTGGAAAAAAAGATACAAAATCACCATGTGGAGTTTAAAAGCATCCAGCAGCATCTGCAGGAGTTAATACTGTATATTTCTGCCTTTATTCAGATTCAGTGTGTTGTTTGAGAAGCAGATAGTATCAGCTGTGATTTAATCCGAGATATTTTGTTCTGTAACTAAGTGAAGATGCCGGTTTGTCCCCTCTGCTGCTGCTGCTGCAAAGACACAATTTGCCCAGAGGGATCATTAAAATTTGATCTCATCTCAGCTCTCATCTCATCACCTGCTGCCTCCGATCGCTGCGATAAAGAAAGGTGACAGGAAATGACACATGATTATCACAGGATGACACTCAACTGACAGGACGGAAAATACTTTTAAAACAGGGAAACATCTTTCTCTTTCCTTGCAGAGCTGCTAGTTAAATAAAGGCTTATGCTCATCTTTGAGGTCTGATTGTACGACAATACTTGCAATCAGATAAGACAGCTTTCAGAGCGGAAGAAAGACTTAATATAACATAATAACAAACTTAATGTATGTGCTTATTGTTCCCTAATCAATATTTCCTGTAAAAGTTACAATATTCCTGAAATCATTCTTCTTCACTGTGTTTTGCTGCTCTGTCTTTAACTGTTTGCTACACAGCTCAATACTGCCCCTGCAGTTTACACTGGTATTGCAATGTTTGGTCGTCAAACATTCAGAAATGTGGATGCAATGAGCATAGAATATGGAAAGAAGGCCTGGATGCAGGAGAAATAACCTGACACGCCAGATAGACTTTTCATACATCAGTTGCATGGATATATTTTATATTAATCTGGGAAACCTCCCATAGATTGTGTTTGGGGAGGCCAAGACTTGATTCTAAAACTCATGCCCAGAAAAGAGCAAAAACATATTCTCTGCCAAGAAAAACTTTCAGTGTGGTTCTTTGCTCTTATTTTAATAAAGACATGTGGCCCAGCGCTAATAAAACTGCATTGGTGGCAGCCATTACTATTGGCTTACAGGACAACTAACAGCTAATTGGTCCAAACTGTTTTCAGATCTGGCACAGTTGTTCTAGATTGTAGCTTTGCATGATGGATGTGCCTGATGGCAGACACAGAATCTGGCAAATCCATTTGCTTTCTAAGGCTAGCAGCAGATATTTTTTTCAGACTGATTATTTGTGATTCATAAGACCAATGACTGACATTTGGAACTGGTGAATTTAAAATGCACGCAATGTGGTAAAAGTAAAAGTGCACAATCAAAAAAAAAAAAAAAAATGACATAAAAACAATAATTCAGCCCTGCCTCTATAAGCATGAGTAACGGCAACGAGCAGCACTGAAAAACAGGAAGTGATTTCATACGCTCAAGTGTTGATTGGCATGTACTCATGTGACATCTAGCCAATCAGATTGTGTTGTATGAAGGACATTTGGTGAGACTGTGGAGAGTAAAAATAAAGCCAGAGGGGAAGACACACCTTATAGTGGAGCAAAAGTAACACACTCTTTGATTAAATAATTGTATCAATTATTGGTAAAACAAAGTACTAATACCAATAATTGGCCAAATGCCAAATATCAGCATCAATAATCAGCCAGGCTGATAATCAGCCGACCCTTGCCAAGGCCAAAAGTTACAATGCTCCACTAAATCCCATTAAAACACGTTTTTTTTTTTTTTTGTTGTTGTTGTTTTTTTTGTTGTTTTTTAAGTCCTTGAATTAAAAAAAAAAACATGCAATTTATGATGTTTGGCTTTTACTTTGTATTGATGTTACCAGATATAAGCCATTGTCCATATTTGGTATAAGGGCAAATTGCATGCTTTGTTCCTGATTTTCTCTAGGGTTACTATTGTACAAAAATTAAGTAAACATTCTTCAAAAAAAAAAAAAAAAAAAAAAAAAAGAAGTTGTTGCTCATTATTTCTATATTCACAGATGTGATTATCTCTTTCAAGGAAATCCAATTTGCATGTTAATTTTTTGTGTTTTTTACATCACAAAATATAAAGGGTCTGCACTTAAACTGAAACTAAAAGGGTTAAATCTCACAAAAAATAAGAGATATGTGTTATTCATGATCAGGTCTGACCCAGTTTTTAAAAAATCATGCAAAAAGATGGATATTTTTAAATAATGTAGAGTATCTTTATTGTAATTTATGTTTAACATCCAGTTTTGGCCCTTAGTGTAACAATTTATTAAAAAAAAAAAAAACCTTTTCACAACAAAAACTAAATTTAAAACAATAACAATACACAACAGTCAGAGTCGGTGCTCATTATTTATATATACAAAGTTGTTGTTTTTTTTTTTTGTTTTTTTTTAAACCTGTTTACTTTTAAATGCTGTTTTTGTTCTGCATCAATATCTGGCCAAGAACATCCTCAGTGTTAAAGAAATATTAAAATCTCTAAAAAGTCTAATACTGCTAATACTACTATTACTTCTATATAATAATAATAATAATAATAATAATAATGCATTCAAATCAAAGTTGTTGCTCATTATAAACATATTCAGAGATATTATAATCCACTTCAAGGAAATACAATTTGCATATCAGAAAAATTCACTTTAGTGTTTTTCACAACACAATCATCAGGGTTTTGCACTTGATGCAAAAAAGGTTGAAAAAATATTTATGTAAGATGTTTTTGGTGCAATTTATGTATGCTGTCATTTTTGATCATGAACACCCTGAGTGCAACAATTTATTTTACAACATCCAAGGGGTTTCATGAAAACAAATCAATGTGATTCCTTTAAGTAATTCTAATGTAAATATTAATGCCTTTCAGTCAGAAAACATACGGTTTCCCCGTTAATTGTATTTGCTGACAGAGAGATTCTGCCATTACCAATATGGCGGCGCTGTCAAGGATTAAGGTGTGAAATAAATAAAAAGAGTGTGATCTTTGATGTAATGTCTGACAGATGTTTACAGCTGCTCACAGTGTTGAGAGCAGGCCGCTGCTGTGTAAATGAAGTGTTGCCGTTGTGTGTATTGTTGTGTGTGTTGTTGTGTGTGTTGGGACGTTATCGACAGTCTCTGGGCGGAGTGATGAGCGTGGGAGCTGCACTGAAAGAGCATTATGGCCTGTAGCCTGTTCACTTTACAATTCATTACACTTCCAAGGACAAACGGCTGCTAAATAACTCTGTCTGCATCTCTCTCCAGCGCTCTCTCTCTGCCTCCGATCCATCTTCATAAAATAACAATGGTTAAGACAACAGAGAAAACAATCACACTCTTACTTTACACTAAATTACTGAAAATGTGGGCCACCTCTTCAGTGTAATGGAATAAGGACACATTAAAAAAAGAAGCAGGGGAATGTGAAGGCCTCATTACATTCGTGTTTCTTATAAAAGTCTGAATATGATGATGGTTGTTCATGCCATTTTTATACATTTATTTTTATGACTTTTTTCCATGTTGACGTCTGTTTATCAGAGTGACTATTACACTTTAATCTTTTGTTATGTGATTCCATGCTCATGTTGCAGGAGTTTTTGTTGGGAGCAATATTTATCATCACTTTTCCTTCATTGGCAACCTTGATTATACGTAAGGGGGGATAACGAGGAGTATGAGGGGCCCAGATGCATCAAGAGGACCCGTCGAGGTCAGCAAGGACATTCATAAGAGGGGGAAAGTTTTCTGAGAACCATGGACCTTGTGGGCATTGTGTGGCCAATTGTTAGACATTAAATTTTGGACTGTGTTATGCCTTTTCAGAACCTGCATGGAAGTCCAAAACTAGTTCAGACTTTTAATCCCAATGATAACATGCTAACAAGCTCCAACAGCTGATTAGAGCCAAGCTAAGGAGGCAAATGTCCAGAGGAAAGTGCTAGAGCTGCTGATTCTGTATACATGGATTTATGCTATGAATCCCTGTGAGGGCATTTCTGTGCTTATCAGGTTATACAGTGCTACTAATATATTACTTTTTATATGAAAAGCACCATTCGTATTAATAAAACAAATTATTCAATATAATTAAGCCTTTTTCAAATGTAAACCCCCTTGTATAAGTTAGTATATAAGGCCAGCAAGCTAGCATGACAAGGAGGTCAACTCCATGGTTGATGGTCCCGCTCTGCTTGGTCAAAGGCTCTTCATCTAAGGAGCAACACATCAAAATGAAACACCAGATGCATTCAAAACCACAAAGATATAACAGTTAGAAGAAACAGTTTTCAGCAGAATAGAAATGTAGAACTATTGAATTTGAATTTTGCAGGAAATCTCTGTTTCTTTAATCGCTGGTCTGCCCTGTTGTTGTTACTAAGGTTGGCATTAAAATATCCCTTAACGGGCTCGCAGATGGTCGAGTGGTTTAAGGCTCGACCCATGTGTGCGGGTGACCAGGGTTTGAATCCGGCCTGTGGCCCTTTACCGCATGTCTCTCCCCACTCTCTTCCTTGTTTCCGAGTCTACACACTGTTCTTCCTCTATCCAGTAAAGGCATGAAAAGGCCCAAAAATAAATCTTAAAAAATAAAAATAAAAATATTCTCCCCCCTTGGATGTTTTACACTTTTATTGATTTTATAAATCAATAAAGCTCCATTTAAAACAGATTTCTACAAAGTAATTTCAATTGAGCAAAAATGTGTAAAAAAAAGTGACTGCATAAATATTCACCCCCTTTAAAGTGGCTGACTAATTCAACAGAGATCCAGCCAAATGGTGCTAGAAGTCTCACAATAAGTAAAAGGGGATCACCAGAGTGCAGCAAATGTGTCTCTAGTGATTGAAGCATAAGGACACCTGTGTCTGGAAGATCAAGTCACTGGTTAATCAGTATTCCTGGCTACCATTACACCATGAAGACAAAAGAACACTCCAAGCAACTCAGAGAAAAGGTCATTGAATAGTTTCAGTCAGGAGACGAATACAGAAAAATTCCAAGGCATTGAACATCCCCCTGGAATTCAGTTACATCCATCATCAAGAAATAGAAGGAATATGGCGCATGTGTAAATCTGCCTAGATCAGGCCGTCCTCACAAACTGAGTGACCGTGCAAGAAGGAGACAAGAGAGGCCACCAAGACACCTTTGACTACTGAAGGAGTTACAAGCTTCAACAGCTACGATGGGAGAGACTCTGTACACAACAACTGATACCTGAGTTCTTCAGTAGTCAAAGCTTTATGGGAGAGTGGCAAAGAGAAAGCCACTGTTGAAGAAAACTCAGATTAGATCTGGACTAGAGGTCACCATGGTCTAGTGGGAGAAAGTTCTTTGGTCTGATGAGACCAGAATGGTGTTTTTAGGCCGTCAGACCAGACCTGTGTTGGGCAGACTCAGTGCTGTGATTGCAGCCAAAGCTGCATCTACTAAATATTGACTTGAAGGTGGTGAATATTGATGCAGTTTAATTGACATTACATTGTAGAAATCTGTATTCACTTTAAAATCTTTTTTTTTTTCAAGAAAACCAAATTCTGTAGACCATGATTAATCTATAAAATTAATAAAAGTGTAAAACATCCAAGAGGTTGAATACTTTCTATAAGCACTGCATGTCTTCATCCTCATGTCTTTATGCATGGATTTTGTGCAGTAAAAGTTTCACATTTAAACCCCTCCCCCTTGCATTGAATTTCTGTATGTGGTGTTTGGATTCTTTTAAAGATTCTTCCATTTTGGATGAGCCTTGGTGATGACGGTGCAGGGTTGGAGGGTCTGTAAAGAGGAGAAAAGGTGGAGGAGATGAACAGAAAGAGCAGGAGGAGGAGGAGCAGGGTGGGTAGTTGGGCAGATGTTGCTTTGTTTAAAGACTGTTGTGTAATTAAGGATAGAAGAACAGAAGCCTGACCCATTTTCTCCTTTTGATCAGCTGTCAGAGAGACAGGCAGGGGGTCTGTCTGTCTGTCTGTCTGTCTGTCTGTCTGTCTGCCCTTCCATCTATCTTTCTGTCTGTTAGCGCTTTAAACTTCAAGCTCTTCTGAGATGGGAGAAGACATTTTCATCACACCATGCAGAGAGATGAGACAGCAGGAGGAAGAAGAGGAGGTGAAGATGGAGAGAAGAGGTGAGCCAGGGAGGAGGATGGCACTGGGAGGGGAGGGGGGGTTTTAGGAGGCGGGGGAGGGAGGCTGTAAAGGAGCAGCTGCAGGGGGGAGGAAGAAGAGGCGGAGGAGGAGGAAGTGTTAGAGTTTAAAGTCAGTGGTAGTGTAAAGAAAATGCTGACATCATATCCAAGCTGTGATTTTAGCACCGCCCCTTCAGAAAATGTTATTGTGAAATGAGGCCTTCACATGGGAGTCGCTCTTATCACAAAATCATGAGTGTGATTTTTCTGAGACTTCAAGATTTGTTGGGTGTTTGATGACTTTTCTGGAAACATCAGAGCTCAGGGACTTCAGTTTTCCAAAGGATGGTGAGTAAAAAGACCGCATTTTACATTTTTTCTTCCTTCCAAATGTGGAATTTAACCACTTTAATAAGGATTAAAAACTAAGGCAACTTAAACAGAACCCTGAGACTACAATTCCCATGATTCTTCGCTACAAACCAGCCACATAGGCCTCAACGTGTCCTGACACTTTTACTGTAAAGTCACTGTAAGTGTCTTTGGTGTTATAAGAGGTCAACTGTCCAACGACTGTGAATGCAGAGAGGCTGAGAGACGAGACTGACAGAGTGTAAACTAATCAATACTCACACAAAGGAAGAGAGAGGGGATTTGCTCTTGGAATAGAAATCACTGCCTCTTATGTTTCAGTACAGTGTTTACAAGACTTAATTTACTAGAAACAAAAACAAATATTTATCCTTTTTGGGGTGAATTGTGAAAAATGTTCCCCAGGTAAATTAGAGGAGATAGAAATGCATATTTGTCAAAAGAGGGGGAGGAAGAGGAAGGAGAAGAAGCCATCCTGTATTAATCCCATGAGGGGAAATTGAATTTTTTCACACTGTTACTGGACATGTTTTACACCCAGAGGCTCAAATACAAACAAAGCACATCATCCCTGAGCATCCTGATGTGAAACAAACAAGGAAATTCTTAATAACAGTGGCGGACTTAGCCATTTTTGGGCCCAGGGCAACACAGGCATGGGGGGCCCCCCGCATCCATTGTCCATATCTTTTTAAATTCTTGTTTATTAAGAAAGAGCTACCTGAGCTTCTTTTAATCAGTCTTCACACAGCAACAATGTAAGGAGCTCTGGGATTGTATTAAACAAATAAGCAAACATGTAGATAATTGCACTCACTGTAGAAACTATAAAAATGTGATTTTCTGTATTTCAGAAAATAGCATGAAAACAAAGTGGCATTTATATTGCAGTCAGTTTGTGTGGATTTTAAGGCTCTATTTCAGTTTTTGTTTGATGTCAACAGGCCAAGTAAGACAGGAAATGTGATCATTAAAATTCAATCAAAAAATAATTTTGCATATGGAGTGCAGTGAGCCATACTGTACAGGACTGGTGATGATGATTTTTTCACAACTCTGGAATTATACCAATCCTTTAAAAGAGAAATATACTATCTGCCAGTTATCCAATATGTAAAAATGCAGTCCATGTAATTTGATTCTCCTTGTGACTGTGTTCATAAAAAACTATACAGTGGGACAGTTTAAAATGAAAAAACAGCTAAATAAATAACAGATTTTTGCTTGCTTTTGGCTCACTTGTGCATCTTTTATGCTTAATTTGCCCTGCTTCAAAATCCCTCACAGCCTCGGAATACAAAGAATGCTATATTGGTCTCTGTGTAATTAAGCACAGCTGCCCATAAAGGGGGATAAAGGGGAGAGGGGCCCAGACAAATGGGGAGCCTATGAAGGTCAACAAAATCCTGATCTTTTCTAAAATTAATCTGTTAAAACCATATTTAATGTTTAACCTGAAGATAATCACTCTTATCAAAGAAAGAAATATATTATTTATTTATGCTGTTGAAAAATATAGCATTTTCAAAATGTAAACACATTTTCTTAAAACAGAATTACATCTTTTTGGTAATGTCAACAATGTGGATGAGCACATTAAACTAAACTAATAAGAAAGTAAGGTCAGACTTCATGGCCAAGCCATGACCTGCATCAGCATCAAGATGTCAGAGAATAATGTACACTGTTAACCCGAAAGTTGTTTGTGATCAAATAATTCAAGTAAATATTACTTTAAAAAACTAAGGTGTTTTACATTACTTAAGTCATTTTGAAAATGAATTTTTTAAAGGATTCTGTACTATTGGGAGATAGGGCTAATGGCGGAGGTCTGCGCTGTTACCACTTTACACTAGGAGATGGCGGACATGAGTTACTTCAATCCCAGCAGCATTTTGGGTGTGTTTCTATTCAAAGTTTTGGAGTTTATAGAGTTTGAAAGATGCATGCCTGGTCGAGGAGACGAGTCGGAGCGTAACAGAGAGAAAGACAGCGAATTGTAGCAAGAATGCTCACAATGCTGGGAGGAATAGAGGAATATTCACCCTCTGCCATGACTTCCAGTCATCCAGTGAGACCATGGGTGAGACTGTCAGTGCATTTGCAGGCAACGGCAGGCAATGCTTCCACCATGACAGTCCACCTGTAGTCAAGCCAATGCTTTGCCTCACCATGTTTCCACTCCACTGGGGAGGGAGTAATTGGTAAATGCCATGGTGGGGGCCACATGGGGACGGATCCAGGAATTTTTTAAAGGATTCTTCACTTTTGGGAGATGGGGCTAATGGTGGAGGTCTGCGCTCTCCGAGTGCTTTTCTAGTTGTAAATGGTGGCACAGTTAGTTCACCTCAGGTGAAATGATAACTTCAAAAAACTTTTACAGAGAGTATTATCTGAGATTTTAAGTTAAATCAACTCGTGATTTCGTGCAAGGGGCTTAAACTAATAAGTGTAATAATAATGCAAAGCAATTGACTTTGGAAAAGATTTTGAGTTAAATCAACTTAGCATTTAGTTAGTTTGTTGTACTTAAAAATTCACTCAAGTTTTCATTATACATTACTTAAATTTTTTAGGGCAACCGGTTTCCTTAAATTTTCTAAGTAAATTCAGCTCATCTGGGCTTACAGTGTAGAAGGAATTCAAATAACCTTTGAAATTTTGAAATTGGATAGTTATTTTGCATATGTAAAAAAAAGCAAAATAGTCATACAATCAGTATAAATACATTTAAATAATTTTACACAAACTAAACAAAACAGTGCAATACAAGAGTGTCAGGTGTAATTATTTTCTTTACATATGCAAAAAAGAGTGGGAAGAAGTGCAAACTTATTTGAATCCAACCCCTTCTTCATATTTCTTTGATCAGGAACTTAAAGGAAAACATAAACCAAAGAGGAGAAAACAGACAAAAATGGGTTAAAGTGGCAAAATTTGACTTAAAGTGGCAAGAATGTGTCTAACGGTGGCAAAATGGGTGCTAATAATGGTGAAAAGCAGTTTAAAAATGCCAAAAATGGGTTTAAAGTGGCAAAATGGGCTGCACAAATGGTGAACAAGGGTTAAAAAACAGAAAAAAAGGGCAAAAGTAGCAAAAATTGGCTGAAAGAGGCAAAATGTTTTTAACTATTTAAACAAATGTGGGGAAAATGGCAGAAACTGTTCTGAAAATGGGTTCAAAGTGGCATGAATAACTAATCAAAGCCTAATTATAGCAATTAATGAAGTATGAAATAATTGTTATCCAGGATGTTAGCACCATTGCTATCATTCCACACATGCATTGATATCGTCAGTAAATCACAACTTAGGAGGGCCCATTCACTGGGGGTTTTCAGGGGAGCCAGTCAATTACTTGGACAGGCCAGTACTTAAGAACAACTATTTTACACTTGGGCACTGTTTAATGGACAAAAACACTTATAGAAACAAGCTGTATGAGATCTTTTTTAAAATCAAAATTTTTAATCTGTTTTTTTTTTTTTTTTTTTACATGTTTGTGTTTTGGGTGGTCCTTTATCTAACACAGTGAGTCAAAGTAAAAAAAAAGTCTTCATTTCATAAAGTTGAGGTTGTGCTAAAGTTGAGCATGTAAACATTTTCTGAGTGTTTTTTATTGTCAAAAAAAGGTGGAAAAAAAAGAACTCACAAAACTGAAAAAAAGAATGTGGATTTCTAACAGTAAAAGCCTGATATATTTAATTTCTTTTTGCAGTCGTCTAATTCTTACAATACTTAGTTTTAACTCTGCTCTTTAGTTATGGCTGTGATATTTCAGCTTAGAAACTTAACGGTGGCGTTGCCACATATCTGATGGTTTGCAAGTAAAATGCAACGCAAACCAAAAACGACTGTTGATCAACTTTTTTTTTTTATATCCAGGTTGATTGCAAAATTGTATTTGCCCACTCTAAATGGACATCTGCTGACCAAAGGACATGAGAGCTATACAGATATTAAGGTTTCATTTTTCTTTCAATAAAAATTTAAACACATTGAGGAATATGAAGGAGCGCATGTACAAAATGACTCAAAGAAGATATAAACTGTATTTTTCTATCAGCATGACTGCAGGAAGTCTGGAAAGAAGCTGTAGTGGCATTAGTTTCTGCTCTGCTCGCTACAGTACACTAGATAGTCAATAGTAAACATGGTTAAAAAAAAGCTTATTCCAGGTCTTAGTCTCTTTATGATTAACATTCTAACACTGACAGCTGTTTGATAATAAGAAGGACAATTAAAGAAAACA
Organism: Cheilinus undulatus; assembly: GCF_018320785.1. Lineage (NCBI taxonomy): Eukaryota > Metazoa > Chordata > Actinopteri > Labriformes > Labridae > Cheilinus > Cheilinus undulatus. Next base: position 17,156,550 of record NC_054881.1, on the reverse strand, counting down.
GACAAGATCGTTAGTTGAATCAGAAGAAACAACTCTTGGATGAGTTATTGCAAGACAAAAATCAACATTGGACCTTTGCAGGTGGAGAGCTGTGGTCAGTGTCAGGGTGTAAAATGTGAATCAAACTGCAGAGCTGAGGTTGATCAGGATATTTCCTCTCTCTCTCTCTCTCTCCCTCTCTTTCTCTCTCTCTCGTCCCGGGCCATCTGCTGTGTACGGAGCAGCAGTATTGATCTGCAGCTTTGTGCTGGAGACCACATGCTAATCTATAGCGTTAGCGACAAACACCGCTCCGCTTTGCCTCGCATCTGTCCCACTGACTCTCTCTCTCTCTCTCTCTCTCTCTCTCTCTTTTCTCTCTATATAACCAGTGTCATCCTCTCTCTAAATGACCCAGCAGTTTCAGGACGGGGGTCCATCTGTCCGGCTCTTCCTCCCCCTCCTCCTCCTCCTCCTCCTCCTGCAGGGGTTGGTTGCTGGTGAGTCCTGTTTGCTGTGTTTTGGTCTTTGATGGCAGCCATATTTAGTCTGAAATAGACAACAAGAAGTGTTATATAGAAATATAACAGCAGCAAAATCTATCTAAAGGTGGACTTGTATTTTACTACAGAGAAGTATTTGAAGGTATTTTTAGAGTTTAGCTCAAATAAAGAAGATTTAAAGCAAGAATATGGAATAGCATAGACAGATTTTAAGATAACAAAGGGCAATAAAAATCATTTAGACAGAGAATGATAAACAGAATTGTACACTGCTTTAGCAGCACAAACTGCTGTTTTTCATGCCAATACAGCTTGTTGAATTAAAGTGAGAGTAAGAAAACGCACGCTCAAAACATGAACATTGAAGCACAGTTATCAAAAAGTACACTAGCATTTAAAAGGGAAGAGATTTAAAGAAAAACAAGCATTCACTCTAAGAATTTTTAGTGATAATTATCCTCAATAAAAATAAGATTAAAGAAATCAAATCTGAATTCAAATACAGTTTATACATATAATAATAAACATATAAATATAGCTGATAGATTTTCTGATTAACAGTTTTTATCATATATATCACATATTTTCATAAACAGTTACCCAATATTTATGAAGACACTGAATGTCAGTTTGACATTAAAACATTAATGCTACATGCATGGAGAATGAATTCTAAAATGAACTAAAAGCTTTAAAAATACATTTAGATTTATGAATACATAAGACATTAATCCAAGCGTTGATATGAAGGAATACAAAGTAAAGGTCTGCACAGAGGCAGTTTATAGAAGTTATGCAGAAAACAATCAAATAAAAAAGAGTCTCAGTTTTAACACATACATGTTAAGGGTTAAAACAAATTAATACACTCAATTAAGCACAGTATGAAGATAATTATTACTGCATTTTGTGAGAGTGAATAATAGAGAGATTTTAAGGAATACAGTAATTTTATGGTGGTACTTGAAAATGCAGATAAATCACATAAAAAGCACGGAAAAGAAAAGAAAAAGAGCTTCAACTATATTTTTTAGGATGCTTCTAATAAAGCAAAAAGCATCCAGACCTGCTGGGTAAAGTACAGCAAAGAGTAAACATGAAACATGTCATGTGAGCTGTGACCAAAGGAGGGTCAAACTGCACAAAACCACCGTGAATAACACAGAGACAGCTGCACATTTACTTTAAAACAAAACATACATTTAAAAACATTTCAACATGCTTATATTTTTGGATTTTTGCCCAAAGTTATCTGTACTTGTCTGCATGATTTTTTTTTCAAATCCAACCTTTATTTAGTTAAATCTAAAAGTGTCCTGGCTGAGACAGGCAGCAGCACAGTTCAAGTGTCTGACAATTATCAGCCGTACAAGCATGATCAATATAAGAGTACGGTTTCCAGTTTCAGTTCAGAAATTTAAAGTCAAACATGGACTTTTAATGCAGTAAACTAGCACAGATTTTACTCAGATCTAACTCTGTTTTTGTAACCTGTTAAAAACACTTAATATTAAAAAGTTACTGGTATTCCTTGGCCATAAATGCTGAAGAATTCAGTTTAGTTTGCTTGTTGTAAACAAACTAAGTACTTAAAAAGTCAAAGGTTGTTAAAACTTACTCAATTTAACTATTTATTGTCATTGTACTCAAATTATTTGAATATCATCCCCTAATCTACAGTTTTCCCAGAATGCCTTTTAATTTTTTTACACCATGAGTAAAGTTACTGACTCAGTTAAGGAGGTCCTGCGTTTTGGGGAAATGTTAATGTAGATATTAATGTGGATGAGGCGTCAGCTGCCGGTTTAGTGAGTTACTAAGAGATGTTATAGCTGCTTAAATTAGTCTACCTTTAGGTGGAATGGTAACTTATAATATCTTTTAAAAGACTATTAAATGAGTACTACTTAAAGGTAACTGCTTTTTTCAGGGTAGCCAGTTACCTACAATAATTTAAGTTCTATGATCTCATCAGGGTTTACAGTGCACTAAAAATGAGTGAATTAGGAGTATAACACACTCAAAGTAGATGATTTTGTTTAAGTACTGCAAACTCAAATTAACATTTTAATTTCAGTTTTGAACAGTGAAAAATAATTAATTTAAAACCAGTATAGCATATTTAAATTAATAAAGTTTGCATCAGTATTTATTACTCAGAAATATAAAGTTAGTGTGAAAGCAAGGCATGTAAAAATGAACAAGTTATTTAATCTCATTAAAATCAAGTTTATTTTACTCGTTATTTCTGAGGCAATGAGTGTCCACATTTTTTATAGTAAGCTCAACTCTTTATTTCACGCTGAGCTCATATGTGATTCTGATCTGCAATTTTGCAATGCTTGACTGTTTTTTTATTCAATTGTTAAACTTTGATATCTTCAGGAGTAATTTTGAGTCTTATTTGTTTTTTTAATGTTAATGAAAATCAGTTACTGACTGTTTTGTGGTGCGCAAAAACAACATTTATACACACTTATAATGATGTTTAAAACACACTTTTGGACCAAAAGGAAATATACACTGAAAAAATAAGAGTGAATTTTTAGTGTTAACTTTTATTCTTACAAAACAAACAAAAAACGTTTTCTTCTTCACTGTTTGGACTTTTAGGTGATTCACGATGACAGGAGTGCTGACCTCTCTCTGACAGCAGGTACCAAAATGTTTTTTTCTTTATAATGCTATCTTTGTTTACGGTCTAACCTTCAGTGATTATTATTATTACTATTATAGAGAATTCTTTATATAAATGTGATATTTTGACAGTTTAAAAAAAACACTTCAGCAGTCGAACTTCAAATATTTAGCTATTAAACATAAAATAACTTCTTATCACACTGGCTGAGATTATTACAACGACTGATAGTTTTACAGTGCAGTGATTTAGAAATAGATCATATTGAGATTTTAATTCTGGGTGACAAAACACATGAGCACACACAATAACCCAATAATTAAACTGTAGCATCTCTCAGCCTTTCTTTGTAACTTGGGAGGAAAAAAACGCCGGCACACTTCTATTGTCCTTTTTCTTTTTTCTCCCTATTCCTCCCCCCTCTTCGTCCTCCTCCTCCTCATCCTCCTTGGTCTTTCTCTTCCTCCTTTATTCTCCTGAGCTCTTTTCAAACTTTTGGACCTGCTGCCTCTTTTGTTGCCGTTCTGTTGGCCGTGAAATCGGCTTCTAATGTGATCACAATGGCCGCGTGCGGAGCCAACCCGCTGTATTCAAATGTGACTGCACGCCATTCTCACTGCGTTTCCAACTTTAAATAAACACTCAGTTAACAGCCTTTCATCGCTCGGCTGTATGAATTTATACACTTTAGTGGACGACTTTAAAATCCGGTCAAGTGCAAACAAACCCACATTTTATTCAGATGTTTTCAGGGTTTCATTTTACAGTGAGGTAAATGGAGTATTAAACTAAAATAGTTATTAAAATACAGATGATGAATTGACTGATTGAACACTCACTGATCAGCATTTCTCTAAATGTTTCACTGTTAGCCGCCAGGCTAATCTTCAGCCGCACTTTAAAAGTAACATATTAATACATTTAGAAACAACTCAGCACACGTTAGCCAAGCAGAGAAAGTAAGAAAAAAAAACATTTCAAGAAAATGAATGGAACCATGTAGGTTTTTTTTTACCAAGTATTTTAAAATTATTCATATTTTTTAGGTTGTTTTCTGCTCACAGTCACGTTTTTGATGCTTTTGTTGGTAGAAATGTCTTGTTTTTGGCTCCCTGGATCAGAAATGCCCTATAGATAAAGTTCCCTGGCCTTAATAAAAAACAAAGATAATGAAAATAGAATTAAATAAATGTTTTAATAATGTTGCCATCATTTTAATTGGAAAACTTTTTCCTCTTTCTCTCATTCATTGAAAAACTTTGTCCTAACTTTTTACTATATTTTTCAGTATAAATATGCATGCATCTCTTTATTTATATGCACAAACCTGTGTTTTCATTATGTTTTATAATTCATTTTTTTAAAATATATCAGCAGTAGATGGACATTTAGAGATGCCTGGTGGCTGATTACTGTCCAGATCAGTCTCATTTTATGTGCCTAAATCTTCACTTCTGATTATTCACTCTTGTTATAATAATGCCATTATTCTTTTGCGAATTCCTTTCTGCAGGTCCCTGCTAGGGTTAAAGCAATTCTTATCCCCACATGTAATCATATCAATAACACAGAGTTAACCGCTTTAGAAAAATAACTCTTCAATTGTAATTATGCAAGGAGAAAAAAATTCACAATACTTCCTTTATCAATTCATCCATCCCACCCCCTTCAGCGGGGGCAGAGCCAGAAAAACAAGGGTTAGCTCTTGAGGCAGTTAAATGCACTATTTTCAAACGATCTTTAATAGAAATTTAGATTTAAAACACCAACAAATCTTTACATTATTTGGGCAAACGTGATGCAGTTGCATCTTAAAAATCAACATATCATGGACAGGGTATGTGTTTTGAGTAAAGGTTTACAACTGGCACTATTCTTCAAAAAGCAAAATGTGGTGTTCTAGATTTAGATACATTTTCAAAAATAAAGAACATTTTAACATCTATGATAATGTTAAAATTATTTTTATACTAAAGTTAAAGCTCTCAGATGTAAAATTTTTAAAAGTTTGATTTATTAAGTTTGCCTACAAGAATTAAAATCCCTTGTTCATTTGTATGTTTAATCTTTTTTTTATCCTAATACTTCACAGAAAAAAAAAATTCACTAGCCTTCAGGACATTCAGGGCTTTAGCCCTATAAGCCACCTCCTCGCTCCACCTATGCCCTTCAGAGTGATAATATTACATTGTAAAAGATTAAATCTTCTTAATTTGCATTTGAATTCACTGGGTAAACCACTGAACTATTCCCTAAAAATATTACACAAAGACTGCATGACTTCTTTAATTGTAAGCTATACCATAAAATGCCAAGTAATTAGAATAAAAATAGATCAATTAGACATCTTTAGAATCTTTGGAAAATACACAGGACATGACCTCAGACTAATAATAATTAAAAAATGTAATACTATTATTATTATTATTATTATTATTATTATTATATTATGCTGGGCTCTACATGGACTCAACTAAAGGTCCCTCCTTGGATCTGAGTTAATAATATCAATGCATGTATGAGGACCATTAGTGCTAACTTCCTGGCTTTTATTTTCCTCCAAACAGTTTGCCTATATGTCAATGTAGGGACCCCTTTTCTCATCCTTTCTTCAGTATCCCAACTTTTGTTCAGGTCCTGTAATGGCTGTGCAAAAACAAAACTATACATCAGTTAAGTTGGTAGGCCCATGATATTAATATTAAAAAACATATTATTTTGAGAAAGTCAGGTTACATTTTGAAATTGTACATTTTCTGAAGGAGTGAAGACAAATGCATTTTTGTTGCTCAAATGAGTAATTTTGAAGAGCATTTTAAATAAAAAAATATCATTGCTTTAAGTGCTTAAATTTAGGATGGACCATGTTTTTCCTGCCTTCATTGGACCCCTAATGTGGCCCTTTATTCTCAGAGATTCAAAAATGTAATCGAGATTAATTTCCTTTAATGTGGCTTTTTTTTTATTCAGCATGGAAAACTATTTTGGTTTTGTTTAAGATTGTTGTACCGTCTCAAACCAAGAGTAGCTGGCTTCCCAGCCCTGCTTTTATTTTGAAAGAAAATAAGGAGCCTCAGGTAGATAGAAGGTTATGGCATACTTAACCATGAAAAAGGGGATTTGTTATGGAATAAAAAAGAAATAAGGGAGCAGAAGATGACTTGTGACTTGTGACCTGAGACGTCAGTGAGTTTTTCTAAAGTGAAATGAAACTTTAAGGAGCAGTGGTGGACGTTTTAACATCATTTCAGCTGCAGGGAGATGCTGACGTGGTTCAACCAAAACATGCTAAAAAGGACAACAAAGCATGTGATTGAAAATAAAAATTAAATAAGCACTTATTATGGACCTGTATAACTTTTTTTAAGCATTTAACTTTACGTCAAATTTTTACATTAACTCTGTGTATGATGGGCAGACATGTACCAGTGCCAATGGGGAAACAAATAAACAACAATAAACAATTTTCTGCTTTTATTTGGTGCTTGCATATGGACAACACGGGCATACAAAGGTAAGAAAACAGCCACTGATATAATGATTTGAATGAGGATTTTATTCATAATTGAAATCATCAAAGGGATCAGCGTGTCTCCTCATTAAGTTCAGTCGTATAGCAGAGCAAACACACTCAGATACACTTCCTGTCTCTCAAACACACACTGGTTTGGTTTGGTTTGAAGATCAGAGAGAACATGGCCACAGGCAGCAGCAGCAGCTCATGTTAATTCAGATCAATATTAGTGATGAATGTGAGCTCAGTTTCCTCTCACTGCCACTTTCTCATCTCTGTGTGTTAGTTAACACTCTTTAGCATGTGTGCGTACGTGTAAAAACACGTGTTCATGGTAATGGTTTCTATGATTTTTACCTCATTTGCTCCAGTTTCTCAACATGAAAGCACCTTAATTCTGTGCTAACCATGCAACGTCTCTACAGCTGAATGTAGGACATAAATTCAACTATACCTCTACTCAGAAAATTATGTCAGTATTTTTCTGATATATCTGAATCAATATTTAAAATGACTTATTATAAGATATGTTTTTAGTTGAGTCCTGCATTACCTTAAATATTTTGAGCACTTGTTAAAGCCAGAGAAATTCTAAACTTTTAGAGTTGTGACTGGAAATTTCTTGCAAGACATGTCAGACACATGTTACTATGGAAGTACCAGATGTTATGTCAAAGACTGCAACTGCTTTCCTGTACACAAAGGAGGAAACCTGGTGTCAGTACTGGAAACTGGCATCAAAATTGTACTGCTGTGTAGCGTGTGGGTGGAGTGTGGCAGAGCGAAGTGGATCCACAAATGCACAACTACGTCAAGCTGACTATGGTGAAGTTACAATGTAGGCTTAAGAGAGCGTTTTTGTGAAGCTCTGTACCTCATTCATGTTTTGTGCTCTTTATTTGTAGTGGACCATGATTCTTCTCTATTGTTTTCTACTTGTTGTTGCTCCCCCATTCTTCTTAACTTTGATCCACTGATAAGATAACCTGACATGCCAGATAGATCGTTTCACATGTCCATCACATGGATCATCCATCTGGGAAATCTCCCATACAAAGCAATTGGGAAAGGCGGAACTTGGAGGAACATTATGTCTGTCACATGCGTTATGGACCAATCAGAGCAATAAGACAAAATGAGGTAGTAGGCTCAGGTTCAGTGGTAACCTGAGCTTGACAGTCAGGTACTGTCGTAGTATATGAATGCTGAAGCTTGTTGGTGGATAAAACTCAAGCCAAGGCCAATTGGGAGAAGAGTAAAAACATCTTCTCTGCAAAGAAAAGCTTTCAGTGTGGCTCTTTGCTATTTTTAATAAAGAAATGTGATCCAGTTCTGGTAAAACTGCTGCTATACTATAGCTATATCTCAGCAAATACTATTCTGGTAAATGCAGCCAATGCAAGCTGTGTACAGTGCAACAAAATTTCATCTCAATCTCCTTAAATAATGCTTTATGGTCCGGTCTGATGGCCAGACTCCATGTCGACAGAATGAATTATTGCATTAACAGCAGCTTAAATGTACCTCAAAACTGAAATTTTGTCCCTAAATCAGCTGCAAAAGCTATAAGTTGACTTAAAAAGACAAATAGGACAGTGTTTAATCTTTCATCATATCATGGCATCGTCTCCTCATTAATTAACAGAGGAACTAAAGAAGTGAGGCCTTCTTCCTCCTTCATGATTATTTGATGTCCTCCGGCGTGTTGCTTTTTTAATCATAACATTTGATTTATTGATCTCTCGGTCTGAAGACGAGGCCAATGATCAGCACAACTGCTGTAGACCGCTGGATTTTACACTCCTGATCAAAGAGTAGAAGAAGAAGAAAAGACCAAGAGGAGGAGGAGCTGCTTTAATATTTCAGAGCTCCTCATGCTTGAATCAAAGACGACAGACGGTTATCAGAGCTCTTTTATAAGCTTTCAACTCAAATATGGTCCTAAAAATCAAAGACAAAATAGATGTCTCTGAAAATGTGATGAAGCGATCATTTCTTCTTTAAACCAGTTATCTAAAAAAAATCAGCTGAGGTTTTGTGTTTTGTTTCCTCAAAGCATTTACAAGGGTGAAGATTATCGCAAAAAAATTAAATTTTCTTAGGTTGATATAAAACTAGCATCCAACATAAGTTTGGACAAAATGAGAAGAAATGGTTGGACAGCAGGCATTCTAAGAAGAGGTGACAATAAATTTAGGAATAAAGAAATACAAAATGTGGAAAAAAACAATCAGTTTGAACATTACACACATGATCATTGTACTTTTTCAGTTGAATTATATCATCATAACTATTAGATATGGTGTCCCAACATTTTTGTAGAACAGCTCTGTTCTTAAGGCCCATTAACAGCGAATATTCTTGCTGCATATTCTTGTCTCAAAGTTTTTTCATCTAAATAAAAACATTTTATTTCCTCATCCTCTCTCTGTTTATATTCCTGCTGTCGGCTCTTTCCGCTCTCTGCTGCTCTGACCTCGTTTCCTCCTGCAGAGATCAATAAAGTTTTCTCTTTATTTTTCATTATCAGCACTGTCATCATTTAAACCGTTTATTCTTTTTGAAACATTTATTTTATTTGCTGTTTTTCTGTCATTTTTCCCCAGTTAATCTAATTTAGTGACTGCATTAATAGGGAGATGTCTTTGTTTCCCACATTTAAATGATGACTTTTTGTCCCACATAAATCAATAAGGAGCCATCACTGCAAACATCCTCACAGCCTGGTTAAAAATAACATTTTTGTCAAACCATGAAAAGATCATAACACCAATTTACCAAATAAATAAATAAATAAATAAAATCACAACATGTATTCTTAAACAGGGATATATATTTCTTTAATTTTTCTGTTGTTTTATTTTGTAATAAAACATAAATTTCTCAGATGAGCAACTGTGTACAAAGTTAACAAATTGTTTCATTCAGATGAAAATGATCCTAATCCCTGAGATTATGGGGGCCTGTTTAAATCCAGCTGTTGACTCCTGCAGGTTTTTTCTTTTGTTAGCAGCTGCTGTCACCACGCTGCGAGGCGAAAAGGCAGAGGTCAGAGGTCAGCGGCCCTGGGCGCACGCCATCTGACCTTCGCTCATTTCCATCCGTGCTGACCTACATCCGAGAGGCCGCCATTTCTCAGATTGGTCAATATAAATCCAGATTTTTAATAAAGAAAGAAATAAACATAAAGGTTCCTGCAATTTATGCTGAAAGATAAAATGTTTACAAATGTGCAAAAAAACATCAGGTGGTATTTGTGGATAAATCTATTTAAGATTTTTGACCGTTATTGTGCTGATGACATCACTCTGATCATTAAAGATCATTCAAACCTACTGAGAAAGAAATAATGAGATTATTCATCAGGAATAGATACTGATTGATTATCAGTTTGGTTTACACACATTTATTGACAGGGAAGGAAATCAAGCCCAAAAAAAGTCATAATAATCCTTAATTTATACAAACTTCTATTCCTCAAATGGTTTCAAATAAATCGCTACACTCAAGCAAAAGAGACCAAAAATGGCAGCATAAATAATTGACACCAATATTTTTTTTCTGGCTTCTTTTTCATTGATTTTTAAAATCAAGATCAGACCTAAACATAAATGTCAAATATTAATTAATTTTGGGAGAGTTTAACTCTTTAAATGCTAGTGTAAGTGCAAGATTTTGATGATTGTCATACAAAATACAAAAAAAAAACAGAATTTTTTTTACATGAAATTTGGAATTCTTTGAAGGAAATTATCCCAGCCTATAATATGTTTATATTAAGCAACAGCTTGATCTTAATGCATTATTATCAGTATTATTATCAGTATTATCATTTTTAAGATTTTAGTAAATTGTTATACTCTGGGTGTAAGTGGCCAAAATTGGACAGCATACATGAACAGAAATTTAAAGAAATACACTAAAAATATTTATTTATTTATTTGTTTGTTTATTTATTTATTTATTTGCTTTTTTAATTAAGATCAGACCTGATTTTAGATATTTATTTATTTATTTTTATTGTTTCTTTCTTTTTTTTTTTTTTTTACTATTTAGGAATTTAAACCTTTCAGTGTTTGTTTAAGTGCCAAACCCCTGATTTTTAAAACATGCAAATTGAATTTCCTTAGCCACAGCTCTGAATATGTTAATAATGAGCAACAACTTTGTTTTTTATGCTTTTTGTTCTTTTGAGATTTTAATAAATTGTAACAGAATAATTATAACCATATGGAAAACCAGGAACAAAGCATCAATTTCTCTTCAAGTGATATACAGAAAATGCTTTACTTTTGGTAAAAACCAGGGAAAACTGCAAATTTAAGGCAATGACTCCAAAATGAAAGCCAAAAAAAATGGCATGCTTTTGTTTGTTTGTTTGTTTGTTTGTTTGTTTGTTTGTTTGTTTGTTTACATCAATGACTGGGGGACCTAAAATTGTGTTCTTTAAGGGGTTTAATGGGGCCCTTTGGACAGCAGACAGAGCTTTTATTGGCCCATGACAGGTTCTGATATTAAAATTTCAAAGTTCAATCAAAAATAAACGAAACCACAAACATGTTAAATACTAACATAAACATAAGTCAAAATAATAAAAAAAAAGAACAACAAAGCTGCAAAATGTCCTTAACACCCTCTAAGGGCGAGTCATGATTTGTTTTTGGGGGGTTTGGCCTTCATTTTGAAAAGACAGTGGATGGAGTAAGAAATCACAGAGAGAGGAGAGAGAGAGAGAGAGAGAGAGAGAGCAGGGAATGGCATGAAGGAAAGGAGTTCAGGAGTAGACTTAAACTTTGGTCTCCTCCTCAGAAGCCTCCAAGTGATCCAGGCCTGCCCACAGAAATGGCCCGGCCCTTTAAGAGCTCACTGAATGGGCCCTCTCTGTTGGGCTCAGATTTTTCATCAAATGTTTCTTCACTTTCATGTCCTCTCTTCTCTGTCATCCTGACTTTTGTGCAGGTCACAGCTCAGCTATGAGGTCCTGCATTAACAGCCAAATGGTCCAGACCAACAGGACTATGTTAACATCTAACTAAAGTCTCATTCTGTTTCAAGAAAAGGCACATTTATTGATGAAACAACAGATCTTTTTTTTTTCTTTTCTTTTTTTTTCTTTTTTTGCTGCTTTGATGAAATGGTTACTATTTAGGTTAGAAATAAAATAAAGTTATAATAGCTTACCTTTTCTATGGAGCATGTTTTTCCTCTGCTTCAATAGCCCCTTATATCATCAGGCCACTGAGCGGTCAAAAAGCTGCAGATGCAGGTCCTAGTGTGCATAATCATGGCTTGCGGGAAACTGTTCCAAAAAAAAAACTAAACATTTCAAACCAAATAGTACATAAGCGATGGTAAAGAGCAAACAGCAGACAGCATCCACTCAAAAACAAGACACGACTCACTTTGTCAAATACATCAGTTCATTCATTTAATGGCTTAATGTTTAAATAAATACAGAGTAGATATATTCTCCTTCAAGTATTGGATGAATAAAACAGATCTGTTATTCTACAGCATACTGTGCATGATATATTCATGTGGATTTAATATATACTCTCCCTCATAGTTATCTCTTATTATATATTAATATGGATGGAATCAGCCTCATAGAGATTCATTCAAAATGCAAAAAGATACATTCTTGTATTTTACCTGACATTTATCCATATTTCAGAAACAACAAACTGACAAAAAATAATGCCCATTCTCATTCTGTTAGCTCTTTAAAGTCAAAAATAACATTGTTATCAGTTTTGTTAATACCTAAACACAAACAATCTTATTGTCAAAGTCCTGAAAATATCACGATTCAAGTTACAGAGATATCCTGTCTAATGAAGAGACTAAAATTCAAAACGAGGCAAAAAAAAAAACAGCTTGAATTCAGCTGCAAAATACAATAATAGTCATCTACTAAGTCCCATCAACACATTGCAGCAAAATCATTTAAAATGTCAACAAAAATAACAGGATATGAACACATGTTCAATATGACAACTGATATCGTTACACAAAAATATTTATGTGCATGTGCAAGTGTACTGGTGGTTTGATAGACCCTTTTAAATTCGTAAAGGTAATGATAATGCTGATAATGCGCTTGTTAAAGAACTTTCCATTAAATTGAAACCCCAACCAAGTGCTTTTTCTAGGCCTTAAGAATCCACTCATCATCTGAAACCTTTAACACTATAATCTAAAAAAGACACACAAGTTGGCTTTAAACATTAAAGTATCACAAATCACACAACAACAGAAAATAAATGCACAAAAGACAGATGAAACAACCACAGAAATTGTTTTATAAACTGTGCCCATTCACCAGAGAAATGACATTTGTACTAAATGCCAAATGGGCCATTATTTTCAACATCAAATTTACATATCAATTAACTCTGGAATAAACTGGGGGTTGTTTTTTTTTTTTACTAGGTAAGAAAACCTCACTAAAATCGCTCTTTTTTTAATGAAAAAAAATCTAATCTCAACATGATTAACCATTTAAAGGGAGTTTTATCACAGCAAAATGAAGAAATTGAAGGTCTATTCTGCTATAAAACATTATTCAAAATTTTGGAGGCATGTGTATTATGTCACGACGTATGGATAAGCCTCTTAGACCAATATTGCCCAATAAACAGGAAGTCTGCCATTTTTGATTTTTGGTAAAAAAAAAAAAAATGGGACAAAGTAGCCATTACTGGGCGTCCTTCTATGATTATGATTTGTTTGCTGTTAGAAGAGATCTTTTGTGCAAATTAAAGGTTTCAGCTTGTGTACAAAACTTAAAGGGATACTTCAACATTTTGGCAAATTTGCCCATTGCCATAATCCCTATAGTCTTACTAATAGGTTTGTTACCTTTAGTTGTTGGTGCAACGATTTTTTTTTGATCGGCGGTGCAGGGTTAGGAGCTGCTCTGCCAACGCAATGGAGTCTTACCCCGAATTTCCATATAGCGTGTGTGCCATGGGTTTGCTCCGACCGAAAGGTGAGCGACCTCACCCACTGGAAGTGAGTCTTGAGCGCAGCGCCACGGCAAGTAAGCCCTGATCAGCAGGAAGAGATCACAGGAGATTTGCGTGTTTGCACAGTAATAGTATGTCAATAGCGAACTATTTTACCTTTTGGGGTTAATTTTTCATCCTTTCCAATGTAAGTCCATGATATTTTTGCTTCCGCCATTGAGTGAGTACATTAGGAAGTTAAAAGGTTGTTTGCTTAAAAGATCTGTGGTTTTATGCAAAATGCAAAGTTAACTTTTCCTCGTCAGTGGCGCCATTGTAGCTCTGTGACCCACTGACCTCTCTGTGACCCTTTGCTCTCGCCGCAGGATGAGACATAATGTTGATATAGTAATGATTTATGATCGGAAGTCTGTGCATTGTGTTTTATTTTGAAAGAACCAGATGTTCTACGCTTGTGACTTCCATGGTTGGTGCTCTCTGAACAACAGTGAATTTACGAGGTTTGGCAGCGGCTGGCGCTGAAATAGACCTGCAGTGTATCTGAAATGAAGCAGAGCGAAGTGCAGCTCCAGGCACGTGCCGCTGCCAGTCTGGAGCGCCGGCTATGGAAATGCTCTGATAGACTAAAGAGGGAGCGAAGTGCTCTGTAGTACGATACGCCAGCAGCGCACACGCTGTATATGGAAATTGGGGGTGGTGGTATCCCAGCTTTCCCTCATCAAATTCATCAAATACACAATCCAACAACTCCAAAACGCTTTCGTGGACAAGTTGTGACCTGCCCATTCACCACACTATGAAATAATCATGGAACATTATGAGACGGAGATGTTTTAAAGCTAAATGCAAAGCTGGAACTACACTCCAGACATGGCTGCTGCACTGTGTCACTCCGCCCAGTGGTTCACTCAAGAAATAGTTCCAAGTATTTGCTTCATGTGTCGTAATGTTACATAATTATATGTTATTATTTCATAGCGTGGTGAATGTGCAGGTCACAACTTGTCCACAAGAGTTTTAGAGTTGTTTGATTGTGTATTTGATGAGTTTGATGAGGGAAAGCCAGGATACCATAAGAATCCATTGCGTCGGCAGAGCAGCTCCCAACTTGGCACCGCCGATCTAAAAATAGCTTGCACCGACAACAAATGGTAACAAATCTATAAGTAAGACTATAGGGATAATGGCAATGGGTGAATTTGCCAAAATGTTGAAGTATCCCTTTAAAGGGCATGGCTGTGGTGTCTCCTCAATGTCTGATGCCTCGCCATGGTAGAGGAGTAGCTTTTACCCAAAACACAAGGTCAATCTGCCGAATTCACTCTTAAAATGTGGTTTTAACCTTAAATTAATTCCCCATGTTATCATGTAAAGCATACAGGTCTGCGACAGCAGCTGTTGATGTGGCAGAGCATTGTTCGCCATCAAATAGGAAGTGTTTTTCAGAACTTAAAACACCTGTACCGACACTAATTTAGGTAGACACAAGGACAGTGGATAAATAAGAAGTTTATGTGGGTTTCATTGAAGAGTGTGGCTAAAATGCCTCAGGGGCGCCCCCTAGAGAATTTAAAAAGTCTGCCTGTTCAGTCAACATGTTCAATAGGTCTGCAACAATAAATTGATTAAATTGCTAACAGTCGATAAAAGTGTTTGCAAAAGATTTTTGAATCCGCTTGTTGTGTTGCAAAATTATTTAATGACTTGGCGTGGCATGGAGCCCTTTTTACTTCACACCCAGACAGTTGATAATCTTCTAAAAGTTAGCTGAGTTATTCTCTGATAATGATCTGATGATTAACCGAAATAATGAGGAGAAATGTTCATCAACAACTGTTTCCCAAGACGTCGTATTTTTAAAACAGGAACTGAATTGAAATTAAAAACAAATAGCAACGCTTTGGTAAACTTGCTTTGTTCTTGATGACACTTGAATTGTTTTTCATTCAGTGGATCATATACTATATTTCTTCTGTTAGTTTAGCCAAATCCACAGTGCCATCATAAGCCACAATATTTTTACTGCATCAAAGTTGCATCTTCACCATGACTGTTTTTCAGAGGTATTCACAGATGTTACAAACATGAAAACAGGATCAGAGGAGCCAGTGGGGGAGTGCAGCACTGTGTATGTTTGTATGTCTGATCGTATGCTGTGCTCTCTCTCTGCCATCATGGAACGGTATCCATATGAATGTCTCTAGGTAGTTGTAACAATATTGTATGCGTGCATGAGTTGTTGTGTAAATGCTGTTAATTAACAAACCCAGAAAACTGCCCAACTATTATCAACATTTGATAAGTGCAAGTTGTTGGTGTGGTAAACAGCTGAAATAAACAACTTTTTCAACCCTTATTCTGAACAACAAACTTAAATCAACCCCACAAAATAGTACCACTACCACACAAGACATGGCTAAGGGTCGGCTGGCAACTTGCTGGTGAAAAAAGTTAAACATTTGGCAGATAATTTTCTCAGGAGTTGGTGGAGACCAAACCAGCGATAAAAAACACTTAAATTCCTCAGTTTGACACTAATACAACAAATTAAAGTGTTGATATTTGTGTAAACAAAAGGATTTCTTATACTTAGGATAAAAAAAAATTTAATTGCAATATGTCAATAGAGGTGCAAATAGACATGCCACATTTTGCACGTAATGTTTCAGGGTAGGGGGTCCTGATTCTCAGAGGGGTAAAGTGAAGTGCTAGAGGTTCATGGTCCTTCAGGGGCCATTTCAAGCCGAGTGCTATATGAAAGTTCCCAAAATGCCTTGCAAATCATCAGCAAGATGGTTAGTCAAGCAGTGTACAAATGCCAGTAGTACATTATGGTCCTTTTGATCTTAAACAAGCTTGTTATTTTTAAATCCCTTGGATTATTGTCACATCTGTTTATGTAAATGATGTTGACTACAACTGATGACAGGAACTTGAAGGGTCAGCAGATTCAACCACTACATTGTGACACTGTTTCAAGGGGCAAGGGGACACTTGAAATCAAGTGGACGAGTTGAAAGTTAGGAATGGGACTGAGCTTTTTTGCTATGTTGAAAGTGATTGTTGTGTCTGTATTTGCTCATGGGTCATTATGATATCAAGAGGCAAACAACATGTAAATTATGAAGCAGATAATGGCATTTTTGTGAGGAAGATTGCACTGGTGTAGGGGCAGCTGTGGATGATAGTTACTCTGCAGAGTGGAAGACAAATCATGCAGCTTCTGGGAGGGCTAAAAAAAACAAAAACTGGGCCAAAAATCCATCCTAAAATTGGCCATTGGAGTGAAATAATAAAATCAAAGCGTTGGTGTGTCACAGGTCCCTAAAACCAGATTGCAGATCTTGGCAAGTATCTGCAAGTGTGTGCTTTTGTGAGGTAATCTACCAATCACCTCCATCCCTTAATCATCAAATACCATTTTTTCTTGAGAATAAAACCACTTTCAATTACCCCAACTGTTCACCTATGGAAGTAAAGTCTGAAGTAAAATGGAAGGGTCAAACACCTCAAGACTTTTGCCTTGAGTCGAACACGACCACGTTCAAACCATACATGATACTTTAATTAACAGTGATTCTACACTACACCTAACCCACCACATCACATCAACCACATCTCAAAAAGGAAAAGACAGAACTAAAATTGGACTTGTGTATCTCTGAGATGCCAAAGACTACACAGTAAGTTACTGAACAATGCAGCGAACCACTGACCGAGGATCAGCTTTTTTGCCCCACATCAGGACTAACGCAACATGGACATCATTAGATGCCTCTTTCACACCATTCTGGTCATGAACGAGTTTTAAAGAGTGCTGCTGTGCAGATATGGTGCCAAGACCGAGCCATTTTAAGTTCTGATATTCTGCTGAGGGGCCTTGAAGTCCAAAGAAACAAGCCTGTTGTCCCTTTCTTTAGATTCTCAAGCCATAAAAAATAAATAGACTCAACACGTCTTAATTTGTTGTGTTTTGTACAGTTATTCTTCAGCACAGCATTGTGGGTCCAAAACAGCTGAAGAACCCATCAGCCTTAGATACAGCCTTTTAGCTTTTGGCAAAATCGCATGAATCCTCCCTGGTCTTGGCTTTCGAAAAGCTCCAGGTGAGTCTAAAGAAGCCCTGTTGTTGCAGCAGTTTCAGGTCTAAGCGCAGTGCGATAGCGACAGCTTCAGCAGTCCCTCTGTGTGCATCTTGTAGAGCAGTTTGAACTCAGCAGGCAGCTGGTGGGACTCCTGCCATTTGGTGGTGAACTTGGTGCCCTTTTTGTCATAGTAATGGTAGGGCAGCTCTTTACCCGTGTTGGGGTCCCAGCCGAAGGGCCAAAAGCCAAACAAGTGGATCTGGTTGCACATGGAGGATGCAAGCGTGTACATCAGGATACCGGTGCTCAGGCGTTTTGGGGAAAGCTGCTTGGTTTTCCAGTAGCTGTGGAGTAAAAGAGGGAGACAATAAATTATTATCACGAAAACCTAATAATCTTTTATATAAATTGATATAAGCAATCTTCAGAGGTTTAAACTGGGGCTGTCAGCATTAATTACAATTATTAAGGACTGTCATTAGTGCGTTACGTTTTTTCGATTGTGATTAAAAAAGCTCCAGCATGATTGCATCAGGGTAGTGATGTTTTGTTGTACCCCAGGTCCAAATTCGTACTTCCTAATAATCATTTTAGACAGACATTTTTTTAAACTTGGGTTGTGATTTAGCATTATAGATATGGGGGTGGGTCCGGAGGCCACACCACTTGATTAAACCTCATCATTCCATCCGTCTAACCATGGTCTTAATCCACAAATCCCTCACCCGAGCAACACTTTCCAGCTCCTCCATCAAGCTATGGCTCTACCTCAGTTTCACTTTCCTATTGGGCGTGCCAAGAAGACCTCCACAGAGAGACAAACAGGTCAGATTGCCAAACAACCTCAGCGAACACCATATGATGCAAAAGAGCAGGGGCTTTACCTCAACTACTTCACCCTACTTCTAAGGCTGAGCCCAAACACCTAAAGAAACAATTTGACCTCTTGTATCTAAGAACTCATTCTTTCAGTACTAAAACTTTACAATCACAGGTGGGGGTTAAAATGTAAATCAGCTGGTGAATCAAAAACCTTTCGACTGTTCTCCATCTTCCACAGGACACAGGACAACATGGACTGGGAACATGGCCGACTTTGTGAAGATGATGTGGACACAATTTTCACTTGGTGGGGCCAGATGGTTTGTGGCAGCCATCCCAGAACCCCGTATTCCCTCAGTACCCTAACAAGACAACTGCAAAAGGGGCCACAAATTCCAAATAGATCAGGCCCACTGTGCCATAGCAAATCAGTGTTGTTGCAATTGAGAGTTTGGCTAGATCTAGCATATGGGAAATCAATATATAGGTTATTTTCTGCACTCAATAAAAAATAGGAATTTACTGAAAACCACATTTTTTATTGCTTTGTTTGACATTTTAATGTAGAAATAAAGCTAACTTTCAATAAAGCACAAAAAGAATAGAGAATTTCTGCAACTTACTCAAAAAAGGCCAGTAAACCGTCACTGAAAAGACCAACCTTTGATGGTTCAATCTAAGGGAAACATAATCTGATCAGTGACATAATCTGACCGGCACCAATTCTTTCATCAACAGTCCTTCAAACACAGAGAGGAAACTCTTCAAACTGGCCTGAACAAAAGCATTTCAGAGTCCTGGAGGTGCTGAAAGCCATCTGAGCTGCTTAAATGTGATAATTCTTCCAGAGCAGGTAGTTTTAATGGGATTGGTGAAGATTAGGCTACTGTACGAGCGGCCCATTCTGCTGCTACAACACTAAGCAGCAGACGTAAATCCCTCTCCACACACACTGTTACAGCTCTGTGCCATACCTTTCACTAAATAGCTGTTTCCTTATAATCCGGCTTTGGAGCTCAAATCTCTTCTTACTATTTGGAGCACGGCTCAATACAATACGACCACATGATAGTTTCCACATACAAGACAGAATTTAAAGGCACAGTTTACACACAAACTGAAAGAGGGACACGTAGACAAAATAAAATTACAAACATGCATACTGCCATTGAAATAAAAAATCAATGGCCATATAATCAGGTGTGAATTTGATGCAGCAGCGGCTTAAGCGCTCTCTACACTGTCACCAAATGAAAGAAGTTTGGCACAACCAGGACTTTTCCGAGAGCTGGTCATCCGGCCAAACTGAACAATCAGGGCAGAAGGGCATTAGTAGGACAGATGGCCAAGAACCTGATGGTCACTCTGACCACTCCAGAGATCCTGTGTGGGGAAAAGGTCCAGAGGGACAACCATCACTGCAGTCCTCCGCTGATCTGGGCTTTATGGTAGAGTGGCTAGACGGAATCTTCTCCTCAGTGCAAAATACATGAAAGCCTACGTGAAGTTTGCCATAAAGCATCTGAAGGACTCTCAGACTGTGATAAACAAGGTTCTCTGGTCTGATAAAACCAAGATTAAACTGTTTGGCCTCAATTCTAACCATTACTTCTTTGAACTAGATAAGTAAAGACAGCCGGGGTACTCTGATCTGGTTTTGAAATACACCTCAAAATGTTCCGAAATGGCAGAAAATTCAAAAGAGGTCTGGCTGCTGACCATACATTTCTGAGGGCCACTTTTACAGACCATTCATCTGAGAAATACACTGTCTTAGAATTGCCATAATTTGCCAGCACAATGTATTTCCAGCATTAGATTTATTTTTGCATTAAACTTTATTCATAAACAAAGTCTTGCAGTTACATTTATGGAATAACTACATTGCAGACATTACAGACTAGGCAACATTTCATAAATAAAACAGAAAAAGGTCAGAGGTCTAATCTGGGATTTAATCTTATATAGACCCATTTTAGAAGTAGTTACATGAACAGTGGCTCGCTTTAGCCTCATCAATTATAGCTTAAGCTAGCATGGCTATGCTAGCTATGTAATTAATGTTATTAACCAATGTAGCTAAGTTAGCTTTAGCAACTTAAGCTTTAGCAATGTGAGCTTTAGCAAAAGAAGCTATAGCTAACCTAGCTACATAGATAAGATACCTACGTAGCTTACATAGCTGCTTTGGGAGATTAGATTTAGCTACATTAGCTATGTAGCTATGTCATCTATAGCTAATTTACCTTTAATAATATGAGCTTTAGCAAATGTAGCTCAAGCTAAATTAGCCCTGCATATAACGTACAGTGCTTAACAAACTTATTAGACCACCTGTCATATTTGTCTCAAAGACCACCCAGCATCATGAAGTGCTTTAATGTGGACTCTTTCATTTTCACTGAGCTCTCCACATTTTACCATTTTGAACAGGAATGAGGAATTTCAAACTGAATTCACCCAAATTTGAGCCAGCTCACTGGGCTTCTCTGAGAAGTCATAAATTAATCAAGCATAACATTCAACCACTAAAACTAATTTTTCTGTTCAGGAATGCAAGCAAATAACTATAATTTGACATATTAATCAAGAAATGATAATGTGCTTTACTATTTTTTCAGTTTTTTTGTAAATCAGTACATTTAAAAATTCATGGATAACAATAATAATTATATTTTAGCATTAAAAATATCATTCGGGTTACAGAGCTTCTACATATTGGTGTATTAACCATTGCAGAAACATAACAAATGATTTTGATTACCAATGCTGTTAATTTAGGGCAGCTGTGGCATAAACCTTACTTTGGTTAGGGTTAGGGTGGTCTAATAAATTTGTTAAGCACTGTAGATAGGCATCCTATGTAGTTGCTTTGTGGGGCTTAGCTTTAGCTATGTTATCTACATAGTTAAATCTATGTAGCTACATATCCCCATTAGCTACATTTCTCCATTAGCTACGAAGCTTAGGCTACATAGAAGTGGCGTGTGAATGTCGATACGGTCAAAAGATTGTTTAGTCCGACCTCAGCCATAATGTGACTTACTTGTTGATGAACTGCATGATGTTCCCAGGCCATGCCAGCTGTACCTTCAGCTGTCCTCGATGTTCCACGAAAAAGTCGACCAGCGTCCTCGTCACTGTGGCCGACGTGTGAAAGAAGAACGCCGGGATCCACAGGATTGCTCCATCTAGTCTCTTCAGACTCAGGAAGAAGTTGTTCCTGTCCTGCACAGTCAGTAGATTATTGTAGTATTTCTCCAGGATGCTGGGGTTAAAGGTCGTCATGTTCGTCCGCCGCCCAACATCCTTCTTGAACACCTCCGTCGGTGCAAAGTTGCAGCGGAAGACAAAGTCAAACTTGTCAATCAGGGGGCCACAGCGTGAGCCGGTGAGAATGCCACTGTTTCCGACCACAGCGCAGACATTATAGTGCTTGTTGAGGATTGGAGAGACTTCAGGGAGCAGTGAGCGGAAGTTCTCACCAATGGAGAAGACGTACTTGTGACTGGAGTAGTCGTAATGCATCAGCTGTCCGATTCGGACTGCGCCTCGAGTCAGGGAGAAGTTGTGAGGGATGTCGATATACTGAGCAATCTCCTTTCTGAAAGAAAACAAGGACAATTGCAGTCATGTCCGCATTACAAACAAAAGCATAAGATGCATGCTCTCTAGGATTTTTTCCAAAGTTACGGTTGTCAGTAGAGCTCTGTTTATTGTATGGGACACTCACAGCAACTACAACAAAATGTAATTGTGATAATGGCAAACAGCGGCTCAGAATAAATCCCATGAGAGGCTTAAACCCTGTACAAAACAGATCTGATGAACTATCGACACAATAAATACAGCTCTGCGTTTCAATCCTTCAGGAAGATCATTCTAATGACATTGACTCAGATGTCACGTACTTAAGTCTCAATATGCATTAAAGATGATTAGTGAGCAGATTAATGTTTGTAAAGGATGGAGGAGTATGATAATGTAAAAATGATTAAACCTCATTTTTATTGTTAATAGAATGCATCAGTATGATTCATTTGTGTGACAATAGAATCAAATCTTATAATACATAAGATTGTAATACAACAAGACCAAATTATCAATATTTTTTACAACACAAAACACAAAAACAAGGCCTGATCTTGTTATTGCAAAAATAATCCATCAATGTGAAAGCCAATTTCGCTTGTTAAGTGTCTTAAAATGAGACTTAATTATTAAATGAGATACAGACATTTAATGACACTCAGCAATTTTTTCTCTATTGACAGATGTCTGCAACTGTTGGACAGTCAGTCTCAGCTGCTTAGCTTCATTATGATATGACCAGTGTGAGTCCTGACTGCCAGTAGGTTTTACTTTACTAGAAGCCTGAAGGGAAAATATTAAGAATCAAGTTTGACCTGATACACAAAAAGAAAAAAAAAACATCAAGGTTCAAGGTTATATGACAGTAATTGCCAACACTTGAATTGGACAGTCTTCAATGAAAGACTTGATGTTTGATTTGCTTTGCTTTGTAAAGAGGTCTGTCAGACCAATTTTTGGAAAGCTGAGTTCAATTTTACTATCCACACCCAGACCTGATCACTGCTAGACTTGTTGAATGAAGAAATCGTTTCCATAGAACCTGTTTGACAAAGTGAAGTAGGCTAAAAGATCTCAAAAAGCAACACATCATGCCACCATCTAAAGAAATTCAAGAACAGATGAGAAACAAAGTCATCCACATCCATCAGTCTCTAAAGCATTACAAAGCCATTTTACAGCTTTGGGACTGAAGCATACCATGGTGAGAGCCATTATCCACAAATGGAGAAAACTTGGAATAGTGGTGAACCTTCCCAGGAGAGGCCGGCCTACCAAAGCTACCCCACGAGCACATCGACAACTCATCCAGGAGGTCACAGAACAATCCAGAACAAGATCTAAAATCCTACAGGCTATTCATGCAGCAAAACCCTCCAATGTAGCTGAATTGAAACAATTCTGCAAAGAAGAGTGGACGTGAAAACTCATTGCCAGTTATCGCAAATGCTTGATGCAGTTTTTGCCGCCAAGGGTGGCAGAACATTAGGGGGCAGCTACTTTTTCATATAAGCCAGGTAGGTTTGGGTGGCGTTTTTCCTTTAATAATGAATAATCATTTAAAATCAGCATATTGTATTTACTTGGGTTATCTTTGTCTAATATTACAACTTGTTTGATAATCTGAAACAATTAAGGATGATAAATATGAAAAAGAAAAGAAATCAGTACTGCACTGTAATAGTTTTGTACCCAAAGCTCATCGATACTTAAAACAAAAACAGTCCACCAGTGTATGCATGTGTTGAAGTGGAACCTACCGTAGACTTATGAAAGCAGAGCTGTTGTAGCTCCATTTGGAGGAGTTTTGTAGATCCTCACTGAGCGAGCTGGTCAGCGGGCTGAACGCTGGATCCAGGTACTTCAACGCCAGCTGGGAGCTACAAACAGAGCAGGAAGAGTCAATGAGTTTAACCCTGACTTCTCAGGTCAGACAGAGGTTGGATCCATCATTTTGCACTTCAAAATATTCCAAAGAGTATTTTAGCTTTTAAGCAACTTTAAAGGTGCAAAACTCAACATATAATTAAAACTAAAGTACACCTTTACTTTTATTTTTTTTTTGTTGTGCAAGTAATGATTCAATCAATAAGACATTTGTTTGTTTTAATTCAGATTTTACTAGCTTTCTTTTTACATCTTACACACAACTTTAACCTTAAAAGGAAAATATCAAACTTTAAGTGTGATCATGTGACTTCTTGGGCCTTATCATGTTGTACATTCGATTCTCAAGACTACAGTGCTTATAAAAAGTATTTATTTTGTTACATCAGAGTAAAACAGATTTCTGCAAAGTAATGTCGATTAAATAAAAAGATGTCATGTAAAATAAGTGACTGCATAAATATTCATTCCCTTCAAGTCAGTATTTTGTAGATGCACCTTTGGCTGCAATCACAGCACTGAGTCTGTGTGAACAGGTCTCAATCAGGCATCTGGACACCGAAATTTAACTTAATTCTTCTTTGCGAAACCGCCCAAGGTCTGTCAGGTTGCATGAGGATCAGGCATGAACAGTCCTTTTCAAGTTGAGCCACAGATTTTTTTTTTTTTGGTCAAAAAAGCCAAAAAATATTTACCATCGTTGATTTATTAAAATAAAAATGTAAACAGACAAGCAGGTGAATACTTTTTATAGGCACTGTACAAAAATAGTGATGAAATAATGCTACTCAATTTTAGATAATTCAAATAGTCTTTCTCGCTTCATTCCTGCCCTTTCACAGAGCTAAATGACTCCAAAAGCAGCTGATTAAAATCTGAAAGTGTTTTAAGAGCCACAAATCAAATACATGAAATTACTCTCGGGAAGCAGCAGCACTGACAAACAGATTCAGACATCTTCATTTCCACAGTCAGCTCAGTGTTAACACTGATTTTTAGCCTCCTAATGATTAAAAATCCACCCACTTTACTGTGAAAAAGAGCAGTCAGGCCAAATTGTTGAAGAGATGCTGTCCATCTTAGCAAGTTAATCACAATGATTCCAGATGAATCAGAAAGTTGATTCTTGACAAGATGAACACTGTTTTTGGCAATGTAAGAAGCCCAGACTCACCAGAAAGACCAAACCAACTATGGAGTTCACTTATTTTCTGAGTTGGCTAATGTCTGACTGTTTTGGCAAGGAAACCTTGACATTTTGACACACTTATATATTAACAAGAGATTCATCAAACAGCAACCAAGAAGGGTGGGCTTACTAAAGGGTCTAATCCTGCAAGGATCACGTTGTAGTTTAGACCCTAACATATTTTAATACCAGACTTGACTTTAATTGAAAATCTTCTGACTAAACATCAAAATGACAAGGTTTCAGGTCACGACTCTGCTATAGCAGACACAAGTGGTCAAATAGTATTTCGAAGAGGATTTAACCTGGTTTGATTTGAGAGATAAACCAATAAAGTGGAGTTTTAAGCATCAGGACAGCTCAGGAACAGAATATGTGACTAATACTGTCCTGCATTTAAATCCCCACCTCTGTGGCATTGCCCTCTTTACAGCAAACCCTATAAATACTGTTTGACCTGGATCTGATGGCAGTCAGACCTCCTGCAGATTTATTCTGTTTTTGCAGCATCTGCATCTTTGAGAGGCTCGGTTAGAAAGGAGCAACGCTGAGTCAGGATCAGCATGAAGTGGCTACTGATCAGTTTTTCACAGAGACTTTGGAAACACTTTAAAGGCTGAGAAAACTGCAGACAGAGTCAAGATGTTTGACATTTGTTCTCTGAATCAGTAGATCTCATGCTGATCCAAACAGCCAATGTGCAAACATGTTATTATCTTGCGTGCAGAAGATAATAACTAAATCGTGAATAAAAACATCATTTCATGGGCTCCTGTGGCTCAGTATTACTTTGTCGCAGACCCCCAAATATGCATTTAAAACATGACTGAAGAAGTCAAATCTAAATGAAGAAGAAAGAACACTGTAAGTAGTAGTCATGTGGTAATAAATGGTGGCTTTAGAGTGAAATCATTATCCTGCAGTGAATTGTGTATTTTTCTAATGTTCACCGCTATATTTTATTCCATGCTGTTTCAAAGCCAACACTAAATCATTCAAAGGAAATTCAGGACTTGCAGTCTCCAAAAAAGGTGAAGCAGAAGGTGCTTGTAGCTTTATAAAAGAAGACAATGAAAAAGTTTTGCTGCTCGAAAAATAAAGGAAACAGAGACTTATCAATGGCAGCGAATGGTCAACAGAAAGAAGCAAGCTTACTGCTGGAATTAAAGAGAAAAAACAGGCACGATCCATCTGTCATTGAAGAAAAATCATTAAAACAAAGCAAAAAAGGAGAGACTGGAATAGTAGTTTAAACATCAGCACTTTGTATTCACCTCAGGTCGGGTTTGCGAGGCGGCCTCTCGCTGCAGGAAGAGGAATGTGAACAAAAACAACAAAATGAACTCACTCTTATCTCAACATGGCATGAAGGAGACTATAAAGATCCAGCATGCAGAGTTATTAAAGGGTCCACTATTGCTTATACTCTTCATCAGTGGTTTCTAAACTTGGGAGACTGTCTGGATCTTCGTAACACATATTATTAAGCTGTAAACATATGCTGATGGATGCCCTCTATAGGTTGAAACCTGGCTACTGCACTTGGCTTCTTATTGGCTGATCTGGAGGCAGGTGAAGTATGCAGTGCCAGCATTCATGACCACAGAGCTCAACACTGTTTTGACGGCTCTGGTGTCCAAAGTAAAATGACATTTATAAAAATCTCTAAATCGAAAGTTTTGATCAAGAAACCAAGCTGACCAGAGACCTGAAACTAATGACTACAAAATATTTGATTTGGTGCACAAACGGCATACAAAAAAGGAAAAAAGGCAAAGGTACAAGACTGTGCAACTATTTTTCATAAGGATGAAGGAACTACTCTTTGTATTGTCATAATCAACTGACATTTCCATGGTTTCAGCTGTCTCCACCTATCAGAGACAATGCTGTGACACTCTGGAATTGTGGGTACTGCAGTATTTTTGTCTAAGATCATAAATAAACTAGCTTTTTCTTGAAGTATTTTACACTGAGGTAGCTTATAGTTAGACTCACTTGGATACTTCTGACATTATGGCCAATAAACAAATCTGCTATGGAGCAGATGAATGGGGATTTTTACTCAACATAATGATAAGACAAACAAGAAAATCTGAAGTTTTGGTCCACCTACACTGGATGACTCAAAGGATTTACAAACACAAAGAAATCTTTCTTCGCCACAGCTTCACTAGGCCTGCTGTTTTAGGTTTAGAAAAAAATATCATTTTATCACCTGCTGGCATATCATAACATCAGCTAGACTAATGCAAACAAAGCTTCTACGAACAAGACTCCGATCATCTTTACTCCTTTAACTAAGTGGTCTGCTCTGAAGTCACAGTTATATATATTTTTCTAAACCATGAGTAGAAACATATTGTATCTGGGCCTACCTAAAAGAGTGAAAAGTGAAAAAATCTGAAGTTTCGTGCAAAAAGTCAAAAGTTTTTGAAAAAATCCTGCACATTTTTGAGATTATAAACTCATATATACAGTATAAGAAATCAAAATAAGAATTTCACATCATAAAAGTCTGAAATTTTCAAGAAAAAACATGAAATTTATAGGTATAAAAAGTCTTCTCTTTGACACTGGAAACTAAAGAATTTCATGATAAATAGTAAAATTTTACAAGAAAACAAACTGAACACAGCGGTTGGAGTTTTGACTTTATAGTCTCAAAAATTATATGTTTTGGCTCACATACATGTACAACTTTTAAAGTAAAAAAATATATATATTTTTTCCTCTGTAAATAATTTTCTAACATGCTAATTTTGTTGTTCTTGCAAATTAAGTGGTCCTTTTCTATCATTTTTCCACTAGAGGGGCCCATATACAATCGTGGTAATAATAAATAGTTTATACATAGATCTTTTGTCAAGGGCAAGTGTATGTAGGGCTATTATCTTGGGTTTTGTCAAATGAAAACAGTTAAAATTGATGTTTAATTTTTCCCAGTGGGTCATGGGGGACACTACTACGGCTATTCCTGGTGCTACAAGCGTCTTGAAATATGAGAAACAATTGTGGATAAATGTCGTTGTTCATCTTTCCACACCAACAGGTCCTAATCTTAATTTCACCAGTACTTTGGTTGAAAGCTGAATTCTCTTCAAAAATATAACATTCCCATCAGACATAGCTGAAATCATCAGTCACCAGTGGCAATGAGCAGATGTTGGTACAGTAGGTACCACTAGACTGGTAAATGTGTTCTGTAGGTTTTTGTTAATGACGGTTTCTCCTCTAATAGAAGGCTCAACAAAAGGTCTGAGGGGGGCTTTTCTGTACAACAGACATAACCATCTATTCCTTTCTATTTGGTGAAGTTGTATTGATCCTGCACTTACCTCAATAGTACAGACTAGAATAGGGCTGGCCTGATAAAATCTCTGTTTTTTCCATGCCAAACCCAATTTTCTGTCCAACTACTATGGCTATTTATTTACTTTTGCACATACAAATGACCTGCCATTCACAATGAAAGGTATAATAGGAACAAAGAGAGTAAGGAATAGGCTCAATCAGCCTTTTTATGAATGATTTATCCTGATTTTTATTTTACTGTTTGCAGGTGCACTAATTATCCAATTATCCGTTATTTAAACCATGGACCAATACTATGGTCACTGGAATCTCACCACAGAAGGTTCTGGCTAAACTGGAGTGTTCAAGGACAACTCAGGGTATCATCATTAACACTGAGATTACTATATATAACCTTTTAAAGTTATACTTTGTGCACAGATTCCATCAGGCGGACTTCTTTTCACAAGCTGCAAGACGTGAAGAGCCCGCCTGAAACAACCCCACACGATGTTTCTGATGATAAACTCTCACTCGACACAGCAGGAGACTTACAAAGCCGTATACCAACAGAGTATTTTCTCTTCAAAACGCCTCTCTCCTTCACATCTAACTCACTCAGAGCACAACCTTGGCCTGAGGTGACAGCGAGGCGAGGAGGAAAATGATTACAGGCAGGTTGAGAATGAATGCAGCTCTCACGCAGTAAATCAGAGCCAAGGACGGTTCGCTGGCCTCCAGAACCCTTCATCTGAACGAGGCTGTTTTAGCTTCAAACTCATACCTGACAATACACGCTGGATGACAAAGATTTACTGGATGATTTTTCATGCAGTTGTACGGCAGGAGACCAACTCAAACCTGAAAGGAAGTATCAGAGGGACTCTTGTAGGCAGACTACTTTTGAAGATACAGGTGCAGTCAAAGATCTTTAACATGGACAGAAAAACAGTAAAGATTTAAGCAACATTAACATTTAATTTATAGGTAGCATAAAGAGATGGACGATATGGTGGCACCCCTAAAAGGGAAGCCAAATCATTTGAAGCTCCTCCTACTGATTGGCTGTAGTAAAGGTAATAAGCATCGCCTCCTCCTGTTAACAGATATGATATGGGTAGAATTACAAAATCAAACATTCAACTTTTTAACTATTGTCTATTAACTTTTCAGTCGCAAGTTCTTTTTTTGAATGGCTAAGCTAATGTTAATATTGATCCACCAGAAGTTCCTTTTTTCTTTCAAAATAAAAGCAGGTTTTTAACCAAACAGGAAGTAAAGTACCCTAAGCTCATGACATAACAAATTCCAAAACAAAAGTACAACAAAGTGGCGTCTGTGAAGACATTCTCTTAGCTCAAGTGTTAACTATGATCACAGGGATCCTCAGACATCAGTGAGTCATTTTGTACATACGCTCCTTCCTGTTTCTTAATGTACAAGTTTGAAATCGTATTTAATAGAATAAGCACGTTAAAGCTGTCAATTAATCTAAAAATAATCATCAATTACAACTCTTTGTCTTTATTTGATTCACTAATTCGTCACGCAGAGAAGAATCCCTTCATGTTGTCAACAAGAACTTAAGGTTATTTTTAAATGTAAAATTAACTAAATGTGAATTGAAAAATCCTGATTATATATCAAGATTCTAAACAAAAACTCATTTCTGACAGCTCTAGAAACTGTTTGTGGATAGCAAAGAGAGATTACATTATGTATTCTTTTCCATGACATGCGTCTTAATGTGAATTACATAAATCCATACTCAACCTGCGTAAAAATACACAAGTAAAGACAGCAGATCTGTGAGTGAGTAGATGATCTAGTTCACAGCTGTGGGATTAAGTGACAGATGTCTTATTCATCTCTAGGCAGCTTCAAACCCACACTGACATGTACTAGATATAAACCAGTTTACCAGGGCAAAGCTGTCTTCTCATTAAATAATAAACAACCGGTGTCCTTACAAACTGAAATGTAAGATTTGGCCTGAATTCCTCCTCAAGAATGAATAAAATCCTTTAGAACACATAACTGGTCAGTTCTTGGTGCTGTTACTTTGTAATAAAACAACTCATGCATCCAACGTGTCCTTCCACATAATAAGGTGTAAATATAAAAATGGATAACACACAAACTTTGTGTCGATGAAGGATGGGGGGATGGGGGGTGCTACTGCAAAGTAGATTTTAATCTACCTCAATATCTGTCAACTTAGAGTGAGCAGCACAAATACAGCTAGGGAATTCTGCCATCCTTGTTGTAGTTCACCTACTTATACATGGCTGTTGACTAAAACCATAATGCACACGTGCAGGCCTGGATTCTGACAGTTTACTGTGTAGACTTATCTAGCTGCTTTGTGAGCTTAGCTCTAGCTACATTAACTGTTGCAACATTAGCAAAATAATCTCTTGCTACGTTAACTTTAGGAACCTAAATTTTAGCAAACATGTCTAAAGCTAACTTAGATACATAGATAACATAGCTGCTTTGTGATCATAGTTTTAGCTATGTTAGTCATGTAGCTAACCTGCTAATGTTGCTACATAGCTAGCATAGCTCTTTCAAGTATGCATACTGTTAACACTGTTTATAAAACTCTTTGCAATCAGGTTTCCAGGTCAGGTTTTTATATTTTAACTTTTGGTATCATAACCTTTACCTTAGCCCTTACCCTAACCCTAAACAGAAGTTTAATCCAGTGTGTTTCTAAGGTTTGAAAAAGTACTTCTGTTCTGAGATATACAGCTTGTCAGTCGAACAGTCGACAGCCTGACTGTCTTGATTTAGGCCTTTTGCACATTAACTACCACCATACAACAGTCAAATAACATTCTCCACAGAAAACACTAACAACCCATTACAAAAAATAGCGAAGAGTCAGATAATGTTAGAGACCACGTTAAAACTCAGCATTTCAAATGGAACTTGAGTCTTATGGTGCAATATAGTTAATCCTGGTACTCGGAAATTCCAAGATACTGGTTTGCTACATCATCTTGAGTTCCCCTTGGACTTGGAGTTCCACTTGTAAACTTCACCATCCCGAGTTACTTACTTGTACTAACCGCTGTTGACTTAAAGCTACTGAATCCAACCACTGTGCTTTATTTAGAGTAGTGGGAGAGAGAGAAAAACATCTACAGTAGATAGTTCAGTGCTGTCCTCTAGTCCACTCATTGATGAAGTCTGGGTTGAAACCCACGGTTGGGTCGCCAATTGAGTTTTCAAAATTTTGTTGCTACAGTATTGAATGCAGTACACATTATAGTCACCCTCTCCACCATTGTAAAACACAATACAAGACTCTACCAGCCACTGGATGGCAAAAGAGCTGAAGTCACAGTCGTCAATGCTTGACTAATAAAAAAGAAACACAGTGTTCCAGACCAGACAGCTACTGAAGGCCCAAGGGGTCGAACATACAAAGTAAGCCAATGTGACGGAGATGAAGCAGCTTCTTCTAGGCTCATAAATCAGAAAACGCCAGGCCAAAACCAGAGTGAGTCTGGAATTAAGAATATTCAAGTTAGCACCAGCCATCAGCTCAACCAACCAGTTGAAGACAGCACAGAAGGTCAGGCAGGTATGGTTGGTCACTTTGCCGCATCAACCTTGGTCCTGTACTGCTCTGGCCTGCAAGCCATCATCCAGGCCTGCACCAGGGTCATGCCCCATCTCTCCAGATATTCTCCCATCAGTCAAAATCCAGGCCTCGCAAGAGAATAGTAGGACCGGTAGGACAGAAAAACTCTGACATCTGTCTGCATGCTCTGTTACCAGGAACGCCACACTGTCTTGCTCAGCAAACCCATCGCCACATGTGCGAGTCCAAGTCTGCAGCTGATCTAAACCTTGCTGTCAGCTGATTGATGGAGTACGTTGCCAAGGTAGGTGAACTGCTCTGCAACCTCCACTCTATCACCATTCATAGAAAAACGTACGATGGCAGTATCCAAGGCATCCTGAAATGTCTAAATCTATGTTTATCAGACTTGATAGGCAATAACTTACAGAAAACAAAGTTGTTGGGTCACAATGGCTTGTACCTTGTACAAAAAGGATTACTAGTACAAAAGTTTGGGAACCACTGCTCTATTCGACAGCTGCTACCTCCTGTTTATGCAGCTAAGCTGTCTGCAGTCCTCCAGGTATATACTGACGTACGAAAACTCTAATCACACTATTCAGTCAAAAAATGATGAGTGAATGTAGCTGTCAGAAGCAATCTGTGGACATATCTGTCTACCTCTCTAATATTTTCAAACATTTTCTAAAAATGTGATATCTCCTAGCAAAACTCTCTATTTATTCAGTGGGAAACTCCATATTCATACGGCGGATATGAAAACTTGACAGGGGGTGGGGGACTTTACAAAGGGTCAGCTTTACGGAGGAGATTTCACAGACATGAGATCTCAGAGAAACTTGTGTTATCAAGCATGACGTAACTCCACGAGCTGGTCTTGTTTTTTCAGAGTCCCATTTGGTTTGGTTTATAAATTTGAAACATAATTGTAATTTACATCTCCATATGAAGGATGTTCCTGAGCGTCTATTTCCCTATCCGGCTAACCGCTCATTTAAATTTCGTTTAACCGGCTAGTCTAAAGAGAAGAAAATCCCTAGTCAGCGGGTGTGATGTTAGCCTGATAAACTCTCTACAGCGTGGCTAACATTAGCAGCTAGCGCCGCCAGCCTTTGTTCCTCTTTGCAGATAATATCGTGCTTTGATATGTCGCCTCATTTCACTTCAGGTGAGTAGTTACACGTGAGTTAAACCCTCGACAGCCTACATCCCACTTTATTTCCTTTTACTACTTTAAAAAAATTGTCATATCGTGCCGTTCCTGCTACACGCTAACCGCTAAGCCACCGCTGAGCTTCTCAAATTTACATCCGGTGAATTGCCAGACTGGAAGGCAGCGGCCTCTAGAAGCGGGAGGTTCATTACTGTTTAAAAGAGCATTATAGACCAGGATTTCAAGCCTGTTTTTACAAAATGATGGGTATTTAGTTTAACCGACTCACAGAAAACCTGCAGTAAAACTCTCATATTGCCACTTACACTTAAAGATTATTTGTAATAATAATCAGTACAAAAAAACCAAGATAAAGGCCATGACCCCTGATTATTTTGAGGGGGAGACTGAACCGAAAATTGGGCCTAAAATCACCTAATGTGAAGCTAGCCTGAACTTCAATTACAGCACGGTTTAACAGGAGAAAGGGACAGCACTTGATGCATAAGCTATGGATTATTTGGTTGTTACAGGCCTAGATCAGGTCTAAAAATCAGGTCTGAAATCAACTAATGTGTAGCCAGCCTAGCTTTGTGTTTGTTTTTTACTGATTTGCTTGCTCTCTCTAAGAAATGATAGAAATCTATAAAAACAACAATCAGAGTATTGAGGAGGATTAAGACTCATTTCAGAGATAAACAATGATAACATGATGTCTAGATTAGCACATAAAGCCTGCACCATCTTTGATTTCCTGCCCTGTCAGCATGTATGGACTGCACCTGGTATGACTATAAATAAAACCCTCCAGCTGATGTGATGCACACCCACACTCAGCAGATGTCTGCAGCTCTGCAGCCCGGCCTGCACTCACCGAAACCCTGTGTGGAACATGGACAGCCTGGACCCTCCATTAGGTCCGTATCTGGGGGTGCTGAGCAGGAAGTCCTTCTTAATGGACACGTAGCTGATGAGCGACAGGATGAGCAGCGCCACGCTGAACATGACGAGCCCCAGCGCGCTGGCTATCCGCACCATCCTGCCTCTCTGCGGGCACCAGCCCCCCCGGACCAGAGGATCAGAGACGGGCCTGGTCGAGGACAAGGCGAGCACCCAGGCGCACCGCATGCGGAAAAGACGGCGCGAGCTTCATGCAGATTTCAGGGTCCATGTGGAGAGGAGGAGCGAATGCGGTGGCGCGGCAGAGGAGACGCATGGGCGGCAGAGAAGGAGAAAGCCGGACATGCAGAAAAGAAGGCGCATACCGGGGTGAAACAAGAGCAGCAGAGTCCACAAAAGGGGCGACAATGGGGAGAAGGAGGCGTCGATTTGCTGTCTGTTTCCAGAAGCTAAAATGCGCTAAGGATGTAGCAGCGCGTCTGCGGAAGAAAAGGCGCAGGAAGCAGCGTGACGCATCGACAGCTCATGTATCAGCGGATGGAGGAGGAGGAGGAGGAGGCTCGGAGGTGTTTCTGTAGGCATGCAGGGTTAGATCACAGCCTGTCAGCGCCGTAAGGAGGTGAAATGAAGCGGAGAGGTCCTGCAGGGAGAAGATGGAGGCTTCTGGAGGAGGATGGTGCCTGTCTTCATCTGCATCAACCCCTCTCTTTCTCTTCCTCGCGTTCTCTCCGGCTGTCTGATTAATTAAAGCGGATTGTCGCTTTAAGGAGACGTAGCTCTTGTGTCGTGGTAATCAGATAAACAGCAGCAGCATCTGAGGCGGAGCTCTGCGTCCTGATGGAGGCACAGAGAGAGACCTGCAGCTCAGACTGAAGAGTACCAAACACCTGGAAACATGACATTAGAACATAAAATCATATGTCTGTCTGCCTGTGTCACGGAAAGCTACTGTGGTTTTGTATTACTGGATTAAACTTTATATCTACGATATTATTTTGGATTGTTTCCAGCCTGATGAACAGACACCAAAACATTTAATTTTAAATTTGACATAGTTGGAGTTGTAGAAATCAGAAGTTTATATAACACAATTTTTCTTGTGAAGCCAACTACACTAACTACAGCAGTTAGTGTTATGTTCAATGATTATGATTTGAATGGAAGATATGCAATTCTGGGGAGGATGGAGCTTTAAATGCAAGGATTTCAAAAACATTTACAATGAAATTATTCTTTATTCTAGGCTCCTATGTGCGTGTCTCATTGGGGTCTTGTGAGGGGTACAGCCTTGCAAAGCAGATAGATTGTTATCAGGCAGATCTATCTTCAAGTTGATTGGCCTGTTCCTGGTCAGAGAATGACCGGACCAATCAGCATCATTTCAAGAGAAAGCCGTGGTTTTAAAGGCTGCTCGGTTATGGCAAAAATCCTAATCTCTCTTTCACCCTCTTGGAAAAAACTTGGAATTTGTCTGTATTTTTATGTGTTTCTCCAGTTGGCCCCTAATAGCATCATCAGACTACGTCAATGAGACACCTGGTCTCCTCTTCTCCCCAGGTGCTTCCACGTCTCATTTTGTTTTGATGTTGAATTTCCTTTTTCTGTTTTCTATGCTGTGATTTTTTGTCATTGATACAAAGGTCCAAACCTTTCAAAAATATCGCTTTTACACTGGGCATGAACCGGACTGTGGTTCAGTTTGATCTAGACCGAGACCGCCTCTTTTGGTCTAACCAAGATCCAACGGATTGGTCCGTACCATGGTCCAGGGGTGGATCATACCTCTTATTAAGGTTCCAATCGAACTGAAGAGTCAGCATAGGTGTGAAAACGCCCTTAGACACAACGCTTGCTCTTTAAAGTGAAGGTACCCCATTTACTAAGCTAATGTCTTCACTTGCCACCATTGTTTACAGGCTTGCAGTCACTTCAACCAAAGCCCTACCATAGCTACCACTTCTTTCTCCTCAAATGACCCATATTTCTCCATTCATATTTTATCCTCAGCTTAAAACTTTGCAAGATGGATCCACCTGTTTTGCAAGGTTAAAAATAACCACACTGAAAGCTTTTCTTGGTGAAAAAGATCTCCTCAAACTGGTTTTGTCAACGGTTTGATTTCAATGACTCTAAACTGGTCAAGATTCAGGATCCAATATCAACTCCTCAATGAGAAATTACGAGCCAGATTTCTGACATTTCTGACAGCTGCACATTAGCGACCCAGTGAAAAGGGCTTCTTTGTTTCCCACTGTGAGGTGTTGCCCAGATGTATGGATGTCTGAACCAGTCTCTCTGCCATGTCAGATAAACTGCGGCAATAGTAGGCCTGTACTTACCAAGGACATTTGAAATCAGGAGTTGTTTTGTGGCCAATGTTGTATCGCACTGCCCAAGGTTGATGAAGCAGCCTGGTGCAGCAGGGCTGACAAACACAAACAAGTTGAATGGGACATTTCCATTAAGAATAAAGTCCAGCGACTTCACTCTTCACTTCCACTAAGGCTGGTGCTTGTTTTAAAGAAATGTTGGACTTTGCAGCACAGCAGCCTCTAAGCCCAGCTCTCCAAGTCCAAATACCTGTGTTGGCTTCTTTACGTGCAAGAAAAGCAATGGTGGACCCTCACAAAAGTTTAGCACATATTTTGGAACCACAGCAGATGATCAGAATTCATGTTTCCAGACACAGGCAGACTACCAACAGAGGAATAGGTTGATTTATGTCATATTTTGTTGGTCAGTAAATGTTCTGGGTACCCAAATATGTGTGCAAAATGCAGGATTTTTTTTTTAACATTTCCTTTTTAATTAAAATTTAGGCTAGAGATGTAAATCATGGTACTGGGTGATTTGGTAATGCTGGTCTGTGTCTACAGTGTAAGATAATATTACCATCAGGTTCTTAGATTGTTTCTGATGTTATCTTTACTGGTGGTTGAGCCATTCTAGGTAAAATCCACACCTAATCCCAGTATTATGGGATTAGAGAAGTAATGGATGCAACTTAGAAATAGAAAGTTACATCACGTCAATCATGTTAAGCTGCTATGTTATTTTTATCCAAAACAGAAACAGGCAGATAACAGATACCCTATAGAAAAATAAAGACCTCTGACAGACAGACAGGCTGCTATAGGCGCTGGCATTTCAACACTGACCTTTCTGCTGGTCTGAAGGCCTGGCAGAGCCTTACACACATAGAAACACACTCACAGACGGGGGGATAGGGGTCTGAAGGCTTTGTAGAGCCGTCAAACAGACACAGATTAAGATCCTAAAGCTTGAAATAAAACGTCTCTCTAACACAGAGAGAAAGTGGTCCGAGTCCTCCCAGTCACCAGCCAGTGTTGCTGTTTTTGGAGTCTATTTACAGATGATGCATAAGACAGCTGAGGGACACAGATTAGAAAATTTAATATCAAATGCACAAAATGTAAGTTCCACCACAAAGGAGCTTGCAACGAAAACAATAAAGCATCCAGAGGAGTGGGAAATCAGGACAGTGATTCCCTGATACTTATTTTTGTGTGTTTTTATTTTGTGATAACCTTGAAATAGTGAATTCTACAGCAACCCTTAGCACATATTGTCATCACTGACATACTGTAAGAATAGTGGGCCTGGTTCATCACATCTATCTATTTAGATTTAGATTTTTCTTGACTTTGTTCTAAAAAAAAACAAAAAGAAAGAAAATCCTTCATAGTTCTCGCTTCTGATACTCCCACTGTGAAGCATGGTGGTGGCAGCATCATGCTGTGGGGATGCTTCTCAGCAGCTGGCCCCTCAAGGCTTGTAAAGGCAGACAAAATGTAGGATATGGTGCTTGATGGGGTTCAGGTCAGGGCTCTGTGCGGGCCAGTCTTGTCAAGTTTATCTACACCAAACTCATCAAACCATGTCTTAATAGTCCTTGAATTGTGCACTGGGGCACAGTCATGTTCAAGTAGAAAAAGGCCTTACCCAAACAGTTGCTACAAAGTTAGAATCACTTTCTAATAATAACACTTACAGTTAACTGTGGAATATACAGCAGGGATGAAATTTCGATAATCGCTTTATTGCAAAGGTGGCAGCTCTTTAGAATGACCCATTTTGTATCACAAATGTTTGCAAGTAGAGACTGCATGGTTTGGTGCTTATTTTATACACCTGTGGTAACAGGTGTGATTGACTGGCTAACGAAGATAGAGATGCCCTACTATTGGTTAGATGAGGCCAGGTGAAAAGACATCTTATTTTCCAGTGACGTCCCACAGACAATGATAGCTTGGGCAAATGGTAAAAGAAATTTAGAGGCCATGTGAGAGTGATGAATTAAAAGTGAGCTACGAATGAAAATGCTAATTCATAGTCCTCCTTACTGAAGTTATGCTAGAGCTTCATATCTAACTTATGCTTATCAATACTTCTAAAAATAAGAAACAGAGAGGAAATGGTTTGGGAGTCAGATGAATTAAAAGAAACTAAAGGAGTTAAAGGATGAGCAGTACAGTTATCATAAGAGGGGAGAAAGAAAGGAGAGGAGGCGAAGAGATCAAGGATGAAGATGTCGATTGGATAAAGCAGGACATCAGGATTTCCTCACAGAGCAGCCAACTGTAACGATGCCCCTTCATCCCTCTGAGCCTCTAGGAGTCACCAGCTGTCACTGTTTCACACTAGGTCAACAGGAAGTGATGTCAGTATGTGGACTACCACTCTGCCCATTCTGTCAATCCAGTAATGCAGATTGTGTTTAAGAAGTTTTAGCCACAAGAAGCACTGATATTTTACATAAAAATTCTTACTGTCTGTCCCCGAAGAGTCACTGTCATTGGTGTAATCAATAGGTCTGAGTGAGGACAGGACATAGATAGAGGAGTATTTTAGAAGTCACTGTAGCCACTGTAACCTTGTCCTGCTTATAGCGATAGTGGACTTTTGCAAATCCTTGAGTTTGGCAGAATTACTGATGCCATCTTGAGTTTTTGGAGTCAGATTTTGACTCACTTCTTCCCCAAATAGGGCTGCAAGCAGCACTGAAGGGCCCTTGCACCCCTGGTGCATTTCAGGATGTGTGGAAACCCCGGGTGTGACGCCACCGCTGGCTGTTGGTAAACCGTGCAGCATGCAGCAGCACAGCAGAGAGATAAATAGATCCTCCCAGAACTGTCATTAAATCAAAAATAATGAAAAAACACATTCTGTATATGAGGTAGTACTGGCTGTCAAGACTCGGTGGCAGTATGACAGAGCAAGATGCTGATATGTAGATCAGAGCAGGACTGATATGTATCCTATGAAATCTAAAGAAGAGTTGTTCCTGGCTTCTTACAGAAGATGGCGCAACAGAAAAATCACATAAAATGTACACTTGAATGTGTAGAAGGGCAGACTCTGATCATGTGAAATTTTAAGGAAATCCGATGTTCTATACGAGAGCTATGCCAACCTCCTGTGAAACTGGCGGGATATCAAAATTCTCACCTTCGCCAGTGAGGTGTCCGTCAATGAAACATGTCAGTATTGTGGACAAATGTTGACTTCAGTTCAAAATCTGAGTTTCAGTACAGTAAAAGGAATAAACAAATGACCCATTGTGTGACTTCCTGTTGCATGTAGGTGGCGCACATGATGGGATGTTTCCATGTGGGCAGGCTCAGTGTGATGCTATGGTCTTGCCAGAAACTGTAGTTAAACACCAGATAGTGTTTACAAAAGTTACAACAGGTTAAAGTCATTTGACAACATCAAAATGCCTTATTTTGAAATTGAGCTGATGCTGGTGGACTTCCTGTTGGGATTTTGGCATGGATCCAAGAGGCTTTTTTACAGGTCTCATGATGGTCCATATGCAGGCCAAAAAAATCATTGGACTACATTGAATGGTCCGTGGGGCTGATTGTTTGAATAGATTTTGGTGGAAAATCACAATTTAAACTTTGGGGCCCGATTGTGGTCCCGTCCTATGGTGAAAGCCCACAGTTTACACAACTTTAGATCTTCATCTTGTCCACAATCGTTAAATATATTCTGGAGGCAATCAGAGCAAATCCACCGGCAGAGTTTGTTGTAATGTGAGACCAGTAAAATGTCCCAAAAAACTTCAAAATTTTGACCTCAACCTTTATTATCTCATTGCCTGTCCTTATTTTTAAAAGACAATAAATTGATTTTTTGTTCATCCAAACATGATGCATATGTGTACTGATTTTAATTTATGTATCCAGAACTTTGTGGAGAGGCCCTCTCATAAAGGATGTTTTTCAATTTTTCACGAGGACTGCAGTTTGGTGAGTTTTTGAACATGTTAAGGCCCCAAATCAGCAACTGTTTTGAGAGATGAATATTAAGATAAGCCTACAGATACAATTCGGTCAGGTTTGTGCTTGGGTCCTAAAAAGTGTTATTATTCCCCAAATTTCTGATTTTATTCTGTAAAAATGACATTCTGGTTTTGCTGAGTTGCAGGCGTGGCATGATTATAACAACCTACTGTATAAAGGCTTATCTATGCCTCAAGGATCTGGATAGAGCCTTTAGTCATTTCTCTGCATTTATTTTACCCATGTATCTCCACTTAATAACAACTACATCATACTGATATTGTACTTCAACTATTAAAATACAAAAAGCAAAAAATGTTTGCAGCTGTGTGAAAGCAGGAGTAAACCTTGGCTGGAGGAATCTGGTGGTTTTCCTTTGTTCTCCTATGTTAAATCAGACTGAACTTATGAATGAGTCTGATCAGATTTTCATGTGAACTCTGTGATATGAAACCAATCAGAGAAGCTCACG
Source organism: Cheilinus undulatus (assembly GCF_018320785.1). Classification (NCBI taxonomy): domain Eukaryota; kingdom Metazoa; phylum Chordata; class Actinopteri; order Labriformes; family Labridae; genus Cheilinus; species Cheilinus undulatus. The sequence goes on along the minus strand of NC_054881.1, from coordinate 17,115,652 downwards.
TCTCATGAAAGAGTCAATTAATAATCAATAGTCATTAAGCTGAGAGGAGGGGGGACGATCTGAGGCTGCAGCAGCGACTGAGCCAGAGGAGCGTGAAATTACTGCTCTGTATGTACTGTACACCCACACAGAGAAATAAACAGTCATAACTAGAGCTCCACCCCAACACTTACGCTTGCATTTCTCATGAATTTCCAGATTTAAAACATATGAAGTATAATTTGTTCAGCGCTATGATTGTCAGGTAGTGTGCAAGTGGAACGCAAATGCAGACCCAGTTACCCCAAAAGGATAACCACAAAATTATGAAGGCTAAAGTGAAAGAGGACAAACTAAAACAAAAATGGAAAAAAGCTCCTTTCAAATTAACCTTGCAAGGAAGATGGATTGGCCAGATAATATGACTGTCGTTTGGCAACTCCATCTTGCAAGGCTCCAATCTGAAACAATTGTGCTTTGTTACCAATCAGCATCATTTGAGGAGAATGAGGCAGTAGCTCTGGGGAAGGTTAAGTTGCACTGGAAGCTAATGGCAGTGTGAGGGGCAGACCTTGAACGTACATGTGAAATTTTAATGAAATACGATGTCCCATATGGGAGTAATGCCAACTTCCTGTGAAATTGGCAAGATGTTCAAATTCTTGCAACTGACACCTGCTCAGATATAGTGACAGTATAATGGCAGTTTTATCAGAATTGGGTCAATATATGAGTAAACAACCACACAGACATCTTTTCCTGGTGGAGAAGAGTCCTGAGTCCTAAATGGCCTCAGCATGAGTTTTATCCACCTACTAGCTCCACCATTTAAGTGTCCTGCCTGCTGAGCTAATGTACTCACGGTAGCAGCACTACTTTGTTATGTCTTGTCACTCTGATTGGCCCGCAGTGAATGTGACAGGACATCCGTCCAATCACATTCAGAGAATTTCCACCCTTCTCAAACACTTTGTATGGGAGGTTTCCCGGATGAATGTGAAATATATCCTATTCAGTGGCTATATGAAACAGCCATATGTTATAATCAGTCTGAGGGAACACTGGTGGTAAAGAGTACCAAAAAAAAAGAGATCCGTTTTCATTAAATGTGTTATTTTGCGTTGGTCTAAGGATGTCAGGTGAGTTGTATCTCAGCAGGTAAAGAAGAGACACACATGTGGGCGTAAATGAAGCCTCTCCCAAACGGCCAAGGTCACATTGAAGAATCCAGTTTCCACATTTCATAATTCATCATCCAGACCTGCAGATTGAACCTGTTCCTTTCTGAAGATGAGTTCTGTGTGAGTGTGTGTGTAAATGGAGTAGCTGCAGTGCTTTGTTATGTCCACTGTATCGATAGAAGACAGCAGATAGACTGTACATCACTCATTGTGCAGACAGTGGAAGGCAATCGTCTGAGCTGTGTGTGTGTGTGCTTGTATGTGTGTGAATCTATTTAGACAACACTGAGACTGTGCTTCCAAGCCAAATAGGCCAAACTGCCTAAAGCCCTGCACAGACAGACATTGATCAGGTTATGAGCTCACAAACTTGCAGGTTAGATCACAGATAAAACCATTCTGTAGAGTTAAGTTGCTTAAATGTGGGTCTGATCCACCCTCGAATAAATCTACAGAGTTTCAGTTTCACAAACTGACTATTGTTTTAATAGTGTTTGGTGTGCAACAGCATGACCAAAGCAGTGAACAACATACTGACAGATCAGGCTCCAAACAAGACTACACAGTAAACAAGCTAAATCTGTTAGCTACCTGCTAACGATACTGTGAAAGCTCCATGACTCCTACATTATGTCCTGCCTGATGAGAAAGGCCACTCATAAAGGGGAGCTTTCTGGTGCCCAGTCAAACTGGGGGCCCATGGAGTTAAGCAAAATCAAGGTTTGTTGTAAAGTTATGCTGTGATAACCATATTGTATTTTTACCCTGAATAATAACCACTCTTATCAAAAAAATAAGAAATGAATTTCATTTATTTATGCAGTCGTACAATATAGCCATTTTCAAAATGTAAACCCCTTTTCTTTCAACAGAATTACTTTTTGTTGTGAAGTTAACAATGTGAGTGGGCATACTGAACTATAAGGAAAGTAATAACAGACTTTATAGCTGTAAATGTTAGGATGCTGGAAAATGAAGTAAAAGAAAAAATACTTAAAAAGTGGCAAAAATGGATTAAAAGTGGCAGACAGGGGAAAATAATTTGCTATAAATGGCAAAAAATAACAAAACATGCTAACACAAAAAATGGTCAAAAGGTGGCATAAATGGTTAAAAGTGCAAAAAATTGGCAAAAAGGGTTAAAATTGGCACAAAATTGGGCCAAAATGGCAACAGGGAGTTGCAGAAATGGGGGAAAAAGTGGGAAAAATGGCACAGATGGGGGAAAATAGTTGCAAAGAAAATAACCAAAATAGAAAAAAGTTTTTAAAAAATGGGTGAAAAGTGGCATACAGTGGTTAAAAGTGCTGTAAAAGGGTAAAAAATGAGTTAATGGTTGCAAAAAGAATACGTTTTTTGTACAGCTTTTGCTGTAAGCTTCAAGTCATTGTCTTGCTTGGAAATAAATCTTCTCCCAAGCCAGGAGTTCTAAGCAGACTTTAAAAAAAAATGTTCCCCCAGGATTTTCTTTCATTTTACCCTCTATCTTTGTGAGTTTTTCAGGGCCAGTTGCTGAGAAGCATCCCTACAGCATGATGCTGCCACCACTGTGCTTCACAGTGGGGATGGTGTGTTTGTGCTGATGTGCAGTTTTTGGCATCCAGCAAACATAGCATCTTGTCTGATGGCCGACTCCTTCAGAGTCGTCTCCGGTGTCTTGGTGGCGTCTCTCACTAGTCTCCTTCTTGCACAGTCTCTAATTTTGTGAGGACGACCTGCTCTAGGCAGATTTACACGTGTCATTATCCTTACATTTCTTGATAATGGATTTAACTGAACTCTTGGGGATGATCAGAACCTTAAAAATGTAACTATCTCCTGATTTAAACTTTTCAGTAAGATGCTCTCTAAGTTACTCAGAGTGTTCCTTTGTCTTCATGGTGTAATGGTAGCCAGGAATACTGGTTAATTAAGCAGAGTGGCCGTTTCCAGTATTAGTTCATGCTCCACTGAGTAGCAGTCTTTGATATCATATACTGCACAACAGCCGTCATAACAGGACGTATATATCATCTCAACATAGAAGTGCATTAGCTCCCCAGGAAAGTGTCATATTTGTCTCAAATGCTCAGTACATCGACAGTACTCTGTTGGACTCATGCAGCTGAACTCTCACTCTTTAAGTCTACTCTGAGTCCATCGGCTGAACTCTGCTCTGCAGGGCTCCAGTCTGAGTCCAGCGGCTCTGCATGTCCAGAGGCAGAAAGGTCAATTTCTTCTTCTTTCAGAGCAGAGGAAAGATAAATGGGAGAATTAGGTGAAAGGAGATGGTGTCTGACGGGGGAATATACACCCTCCCTTCATCCTCATCAGCTTGTGCTTCCTCTTCCTCCCAGCTAGCCATCTCTTTTTCTTTTCCTCATCCTCCGTTTCCCCCTCTTTTTTCCTTCATCTCTCTCCCCTCTTCCTCCTCTCACATGTACCTACCTGCCTAAGAGTGAGTGGGAGGGAGGGGAGGAGAGCAGCTGTTACCAGGCAAACGCAGGTGACCACTGAGGTGTGGAGAGGAGATGAGGGAGGAAGGAGAGAGGAGAAAAAGGAAGGGAAGGAGGCTAGGTGATGAGAAAAGACAAAGGATGAGGAAGAGGGGTGGTGGTCACTGCTCGCTGATTGCAGGAGTTGCTCCGGCCAATCAGTTTCAGCAGGTGCGTGACCGGAGCCGCCCAGCATCAATCACTCTCTCACACGTGCTTACACACGAACACCAGCTTGGGAAAACTCATTCATTGTGAAGGGAATTTAGAAAAGTAGCAAGGATAGAAACAGAAAGAGCTTTAGTGTAAAAGAGAAAAACAGGAGGAGATAAAGGAGCTGAGATCAATCTGAGACTGTTAAACTTCACTGCTGAACACCACGGACTAATTCACTTTATGTTTAATCAATCAGAGACATTACAGTAATGTGTATTAATAATCAGGAAGAGCATAACAGTAATAGAATGAACAACACCATCAGCATGTGAGTAACAGTTTTAGCTCTAATAGAAGGAATATACAGACCAACACGAGGCAATTTAGATGGAGGACATGCAAATAATACAACAGTCCTGAGTCTTCTTTGCTGGATCTTTTTCTTCTATGATGCTTCAGATGTTTTCTATTGGTAAAGGATCTGGACTGCAGGCAGGCCAGTTCAGCATTTGGACTCTGCTACAGTGAAGCCAAGCTGTTGTTATGAGTGCAGTATGCGGTTTAGCATTTTCTTAAATAGTCAAGGCCTTCCTGCCCATGCCATAGGCACTAATGCAACCTCACACCATCAGATATGCAGGCTTTTAAACTGTGCTCTGATAGCTAGCTGGATGGTCCCTCTCCTCTTTAGTCTGCAGGACTGCATCCAAAAACAGTTTCAAATTCTAATTCATCTGACCACGGAACAGTTTTCCATTTTGCCTTAGTCCAGTGTAAATGAAGCTTAGCATAAGTTCAGTCAGGAAGACCATATTCTCCATGCTGGTTTAATAGTTCATGCCTGCACTATTTCATGCACTCCCTCCTTCATGTTTTCTGTCACGTCATAATCAGCTGTTCACATCACCTGGTCACACCTATCCAATTGCACTGCTCCACTCCCTCATTGTTAGTCTATCATATCACTGCTGCGCCTTTTAAATGTGGCTTTCTCCTCCTCAGTTCATTCATGGCGTGGTTCCGAGCGACCCTCCACCTCTTCATCACCGCCAAATCTACAAGTTGATCACGTTCAGATGGACTAAGATGACTTATTCAGCCATCACCACCACCACCAGAGTCTGGACTCCACGGGGGGATAGATCTTTCCACTGCTCAGAGCAGACACCTTTCAATCATGTTATGTCCTTGTGCAGTTCAAGTGCCAAAGAGACTGTGACAATAATTCAATATCACATCTATGTTAATAAATATTATTCATTATTGCACATGTAAAATAAAATGTTATGTTTAAATCAGTCACTGGTCTCTCCTGATTGAAATGAGCTTTGGCCTCGATAAGACGGCCGCTTTTCTGGGTCATATTCACATATGGCCTCTTTTTTGTATGATACAGTTTTGACTTGCATTTGTGGATGGAACAGCCAACTTTGTTGGTAGACAATGATTTCTCGAAGTGTTCCTGAGCCTAAGCAGTGATTTTCAGTATAGAATCATGTCTATTTTTCATGTAGGGCTGTCAGAAGGCCCCACAATGACGAGCATCCAGCACTTACCTTCAGCCTTGTCCCTTGGGCATACAGATTTCTCCAGTCTCTCTAAATCCTTTGATGATATAATGTGCTGTAGATGGAGGGATATTCAAAGTCTTCACAATGTTACAATGAGGAACATTTTTCTGAAGTTGTTCCGCAACTTTTACAGACGGTTTGTCACAGATTGGTGAACCTCTGCCTATTTATACCTCTGAGAGGCTGCCTCTCTAAAATGCTCCTTTTACACCCAGTAATGTGACTGACATGTTACCTACAGACCTAATTAGCTGCAAAATGCTCGTCCAGCTGCTTTTCATTGTAACACTTACTTTTCCAGCCTTTAGTTGCACCGTCCCTACTTTTCTGAAATGTATTGGATGCAATACAACAGGTACATATCCAAACACGAAGTCCTTCCTTTAAAATTGAAAATAAAACAAGAGTTTTAAATGCAAAATAGTGGTATTTTAACATGAAAACAAAAGAAACATTTAAAAAAGATTAGATGAATCATAATAAAAAAAAATAATCATCATTTGACAACCCTAATAACTTTGTCCCACATTGCCTTCAACTGTGTTTATCACATTTATAAAAGGATGAATGAAATCAGAAGTCAAACTTGAACTATGAAGTAGGGTTGTATCTAAAACTCTCCTCCTCCTTCCTCCCCCTCCTCTTCCTCCATGTCTGTCTCCTTCATTAAACCAGAGGCTCCCAGACATCAGAGCTCTCCAGTTTTACTGATCAGTCTGTCTCTAAACAGTATTGATCCATCCTTATATGAGCTGCCATTGATCTGATCTGTTAGGATGATTTTACCCCATGAGATGAACACTGTAAAATATGACAGCCTCCACAAATCATTTCAGTAGTTTCACCCTGCAGACAGAGGCTGTCAGTGATGTGGAAGCTGTACTGGAGCTCCAACCTCTGTTATATGCATCCTAAAAGGAAGCATGATCGTGTTTTCATGGCCCTTGAGGACAGTGGAAGGCTACAGAGAGTGGCTCAGTTTAGACTAATATTTAGAATCTGTAATGTCCTTGCAGATTTCCCTCACACTTTGTTGTCACAAAGTGATAGAGACTGATATAGTATTTGGGTCTCATTCACCGATATCTTCTAAAGATTTGTCTTAAAGTTATTCTTAAGAAAGTTTTTATGAGATACCTATGTGGGATTCTCTCCTGTGTTCTTTAGTTGGTGAATGCCTGGGGCTCATATGTAAGCTGCATGCACATGCACATTTCTCCTATAAATGCCCCTTTAATATCCATGTAAGGGCATGAGACTGCAGGGCAGTGTGCAAACACAGAAGGCTAAAAGGCATGAGAGGAGAAGAGGCAGGATATTAGTAAAATAAAAATGTTAAAACAATCACAATACTTTGAAACACTTTGATAGTTCTAAAGTTGATGCAGTGCAGCCCCAAATGACACCAAAAAAGGATGATTTATTTATATTTTTAGCTCCAGGAGCTGTTATTATAGATATCATATAAATGACTCGTTCGTCACAGTCATTTCTGATCATTTTCTCTTTTGGCTCATTTTTTACAGTGTGTCGTCCTCGCCTTATCAGGTGGAATAAACAGAGAAAGTCTGACACATGAGGCAGAGTGACACTGACTCCATTTCCCCAAATGTAATCTGAGCTGTTTGATTATGAGATGATGAAGGTGAAAATGAGATAAATGTGATAGAGGAGAGGAGGCTGAGGGACACCGAGGAATCAGAGAGAGAGAGCAGAGAAACACAGAGATGAAATAATTCACATTTTAACACAGGCCTCAATTCCATCAGGCATCCCACAGGAAATCTGATCAGATTAGAAGAATTAATCAGTCTGCATTTGACTGGAATACATAAAAACTTCAAACATTAAACTTCCTTCTCTCAGCCTTCATTACACACATTCATTGCTACTGCACAGGTTTATGTTCAATTTGTTGACACCAAAAATTGAAACAGCTATATCTAGTTAAGAATACAGTTTGTAAATTCGACTCCCAGGGATGGCTTTTAACCACAACACTGACAAAACACGACATTGAGGGAAGCGTGGGATTGTGCGAGTGATTCCCTGCAACTTCACCCACTAACTCCCCGGCGCAAACAAAATCTGTACAGACAAGGGTCGAGATGAGTAGGGCAGGCTTGGATGGAAAAAAATGCAGCCAGTGGCAGAGACTCCTGATGGTCCATCACAATGAAGCAGTGCAAAACATGAATGAGATACAGCAACAGAACAGCAGCTTCCAGAAGGAGTTCATGCATCATTATGAAGTGGTCTAACATGGGTTGGGATTAATATTAAGAGAGATGCCTCATCTTTTGCAAGTTAGCAATCTCTAGCAAGACCAGTCTTGTCCAAATTTCAGTCCTAAGTTACGTCATCCTGATGCGGCTCTATAAAATTACGCTTTTCTATGTATACGCTCTGTGGAAGCAATTCTACCAAGAATGTTGATAAGTGAAAATGCATTTTAAATGCATTTTATCATATTGTTTTTTAGACAGATTATTTAAAGGAGTGCTGCACTGCTACACTAGTATTATCTGAAACCACGACTTAGAGCTAGGAGACAGCTTCAGGGTGCTTATTCTATCCAATATACTGTCTAACATTGTTATAGATGAAGATATATGCAGGAGTGCATGTACAAAATGACTCACTGAAGTCCAGTGATCCCTGGTTAAAGTGACAGCATTTACATTTTTTAGGAGTTCATGTATAGTTGTTTTTGAAGTTGGAGTAACCCAGTTAAGTTTAGCAATTAAAATAAGATGCTTTTACTTTTAAATTTGTTCTCTCTTAAATTAACTTTACCTACTAGATAAGATAAAAGCATGCTCTTTTGCTGTGACGTAGGCTATAGAAAAGTACCTGCTATGGTGAGTACTATCCGGATGCTACTCTGCTATGTTAGCTTAACACAGGGATGTCCAGACTTTTTCCACTGAGGGCCATATATGGAAATATATAGGATTGGTGGGGCCGCTTTCATATACCCCACCTTGAGGATATCAAAATTATAAACTAGTCTAATTTAGATTAAGATATTCTTAGTGACTGGGTGTGCTCACTTGGCTAGTTAGTGGTTGACAAGACAAATGGACAATCAATTTAAGGATTTTGGGGAGGCCAGTCAGATATCAGGGGGACCTGGTTGGCCCTGGCTACCAATGGCTACGCGCCTGGAACACTATTGGTACCCCTATTTAGTGGGGTAATTAATTAGGGCATTGTAAATCAAGATACCATTATTACTTTGGTTGCCAATATGTTTACCATTTACAGTGCTGTCTTAGTGTAGTCACAAATTAACAAAAACATCGATAAATTCTTGTCAAAATGTTTGTTTACAGAATAAGCATGGTAGCACTGCCTTGCACTGAAGCTAAGAAGTACAATACAGTCAAGCAAAAGTTTCATGCTCTAATTTTATTTATATTCAAAATTTGCTGCAGGCCAATCAAAAGTGGGCCACATTTGGCCCCCAGGCCATAGTTTGGACACCACTGGCTTAACTGCAGTACACTTCAAATGACAAAATAACATACTATTAATATGATCAAACATATGTAAATCATTAATTTTGGACCTTGGTCTGTGAGGCAAATGCATTAACAGAGACAGCGTCAACATAGAGTGTCATCTCTGAATACCTTTCAGCTAATTGATGACACAGTGTCCATGGAAGTGGAGACAGCCTGGAGGATAAACACCAGAAACTGAAGACAATAGGATGACAGAGTAACAGACATATTAATCATCTTCAGAGGAAATGACCTGTAAAAAATGCCGATCAATATCAAATCCAAATATTAGCCCACACAACCATCACTGCTCTGATCCTCAGTTTGACTTCTTTAATCATTGTCAAGGAACATTTTATGTTTATTTCTGTTAGGATTATGTATCTTAATTGACAGAAAGAGTTGTAGGAGATCTCCAGTTTAACCATTAATGCCCCTACTTGTAACAATGCCTAATGGATGAAGTATTCAGAAAGCAGCTACCAGCACTGACCTCAATATGTGACCTTCTACAGTACATGAAGATACTTCAAGGCTCCCTGGCCTTGGATTCTGTCATAGAGGCTTTAATGATAATGCTCTCACCAATGGAGGGGTCATAGAAACGAGCTACTGTGTTTAAATTGTTGTGTTTTGCACAGAATAAATGGCTCCAGTGCTCATGAAAGCTTCAGTCCTGCCTCTTCATTCCTCGCCTGGTCAAGACCCGGTAGCAGAACAGAGAGGCTGGACCAGCTATATGTGCTAAGGTTGAAGTATTAAGCAGGCAAGCTAATTTGCAACGTGTGTGTCCAGATAGGCCTTTCAAATACGTAATAGTCATCAAATACACAAAAGGCAGATACAAACAAGCATGGAATAAAGCAGCCTTAACCAGATGAAATGATGGTTACAGGGTTGTTAACATCCTTTTCTTACATGTTTTTACTGCAGCAGTGGGTCAGCATTGACATCACATTCCTCTCCTTTACCCTCCCCTTCCTCCCCCTCTGCTCCTGATGTGTAGGAATATGTAGAGATGATGACCTATTGATTTCTGCTGCGGGGATGTTTGACGAGCAGGCGAGGCTGGAACACACTCAGGTTGTAATCCCACTTGTTCTGTAATTATCAGCTGACTTATTACTCACACACTGATGCTGTGACACTGCACAGCTAAGGCAGGGATATTTTTTTTTCCTGTAATCTTCACCGTATTTGCATTTTCTTAAATACTTCAGCCTTATTTTACTTCTTTAATTAACATTAAGTAGACCTACTAATTTTTCCCGACAACAGAAAGCATCAGTGTTTCCCCTACAGGATCATTTATTTACTCTGAAGTATTTCTATTTTGCATGGACAGTCATCCTTGTCTATCCATACATTGACCTTTTTCATCTAATGTCACAGTGTCTGTCCCGCCCCAGCCTAAACAGGGTTATGTTTCTTACAGGATGCCAGTGCTAAATACTACCCCAATTCCAAAAAAGTTAGAGCGCTGTGTAAAATGTAAATAAAAGCCAGAATTCATTTTTTCATTTTTTAGAAAAATGTTCCTTATTGTAAAACTGGAAGACTGCTAATATCTCACCATTATAATATCATCAAAAGATTTAGAGAATCTGGAGAAATATCTCTGCAAGGACAAGACTGAAGGTCTATAATGGATACTGGTGATCCTCGGTGGCACTGCATTAAAAACAGGTACGACTCTGTACAGGAAATCACTGCATGGGCTCAGGAACAGCCCAGAAATCATAGTCTGTCAGCACCATGCCATCCACAAATTCAAGTTAGAGCTGTATAATGCAAAGAAAAAGCCAAATGTTAACACAATCCAGAAAGAAGGACGTCTTCTCTGGACCAAAGCTCATTTAAAGTGACAGAAGCAAAATGGAAAACTGTTCTGTGGTCATATGAATCAAAATTAAAATTCATTTTGGAAACCATCGCCATTGTACCCTTTTGACCAAAGAGGAGAGGGATCATCCAGCTTGTTATCAGCACACAGTTCAAAAGCCTTCATCTCTGATGGTATGAGGTTGCATTAGTGCCTATGGCGTGGACAGCTTCCACATCTTGAAAGGCTCTATCAGTGCTGAAAAGTATTGCAACACGTGCTCCCATCCAGATCACGTCACTTTCAGGAGAGGTCTTGCATGTTTTTGCTGAACTACATACCACATTCATCACAACAGCATGGCTTCACAGTAGAAGAGTCTGGGTGATAAACTGGCCTCCCTATAGTCCAGACCTTTCACCAATAGAAAACACCATGAAAGGAAAAATCTAGCAAAGAAGACCCAGGACTGTTGAGCAGCTAGAATCCCATATGGGACAGCATTCCTCTCTGAAAACTCCAGCAACTGGTCTCCTCACGTTCCAGATGTTTACAGACTTGTTAAAAGAAGAGAGGATGCTGCCATCAATTTTAAAATGACTTAATAATGTTGATGAAATGGTAAAATGTCTCACTTTTAACATCTGATAAGTTGTTTGTGTTCTATTGTGAATAAAATGTTTTTTTTTTAGATTTGGGAATCATTGCATTCTGTTTTAATTTACATTTTTACACAGTGACCCAACTTTTTTGGAATTTGGGTTGTAAATAAATAATAGTAGAGGGTTACCCTTTCAGTCAAATATTGGTTGAATATTTCCACTATCCTTATAAGAGTGTTTTACATCTAAAAGCTGTCCCTTTAAAGGAGTACTTCACATCTGATATATTCTTGCTTTTTAAATGTACTTTAATAATAATGTAGGTATACAATGTACATAATAGCTGTACAGAGAGACAATCTTGACATTTAAACCACACGCAGCTCTTAAAGTGATGAATCACAGACACTGAGTGCAGTGATTGTTGTGAATTTAAAATGTGTCTGAGCTGTGAACATTAAAGTGACACAACAGTCACAGCAGCTGCATGCTTCTCATTCATTATTAATCTCTAATCCTGTCTACTAAAACTCTATGGACCAATACACACCACACATACACTCCACACATAGAGCATGAATTAAAGGTGTTTTTAGTCTTGCTGCAAACAATCAGAGTTGATTGCTGAGGGGTCACAATCACCGTGATGTGATTACAGGACAACAACGTAACACTTCAAAAATAGAGATTCACAAATAAGCAAGACACAATAGACTAAGAGTTCTGGTATGTTAGAGAGTATTAAGAGACAATTGCACTGATGTCTTTTACCAGTTTTGTAAGTGAGAATCCAGGTGAAATGAATCAAAAACGCCTATTCAGAAAGACTAAAATTAAATTGAGTGCTGTGTTTGAACCATTTGGAGTACAAGCTCAAACAAGGTGTCTTTAGAAAGGTCACAGACTGACTGTAGGTGCTGCTGGTTTTGAGCAATACAACAAAAAACTAAATATTTCTTTTCCCATATGAATTTTTATTGTGAAACAGAGGTCTGTGATTAACTGTAGCTGGGAGGTATTAGTTGGAAGAATCAACTGAAGCAAAGCACGAAGCCTTAGCTGGTTCAGGTTCGAAGCTGATAACAAAAGAACAGAAAGTGAGTATTTTACACCTGTTTTTAATCTGGGTTGGTGAGTTTCAACTGTTTTTCATTAATAACTTTTTAGCGTGTTGTTTCACTGCTGTTTGGAGCTCCACAATATTTCCTATTTTAACATTTTAAATCTACAAATCTGTTTTTTAGTGTGTATTGGCATCCACAAAAACCCATTTGTATTTATGTTGTGTGAAATAATAACCAAATTCTTTAAAAGTACAGGAAGCTTAATCTTTTGATGAGATCTGAGTCCCTCAGATGGATTGTTGATAAGAAGCCTTTATTTCATGAGGGCTACAGAATCATAAAAACATGCCAACATGTTTCAGCCATACAGGCCTTCATCAGGCCATTACTATTATAGCTAAAACATGTGCTCTGGGACATCTGTGCTCTATTTTCTGATAAACGGCTGGAAATAATTTAATGTCCAATTTGTTGAGCAATTGAAAACAACCATCCAATTAATCAACTGTTAAAATAATCAATAGTTGCAGTGTTAATGTTGATTTACAATACCCTAATCTTTTGTTATTGTTTGAGAAATTTTACTTTTACCAATAAATTGCTTGAAGTCACAGTTTTTATGCGGTGTTGCTTTCTTTATCCCTTAAACAAGCTGGATCATAACAAAAGAAATGCCATGGAGCACTCAAAAAATTAGAAGCAGTTCTCATTATTTTGTATTTGTTTCTAAAACTCCTCATTAACTTCAGATTTATTTTATTTTCTAACAAACTTCAATGCCGGAAAGCAGTCATTCAATGAGGTACTACTTTAAATTTTAAAGGCTATATAACACTTAAAATCAATTTCTTTGAAGTAATACATTTTAATAATCAATACTTAATACTATTAAAAAGGTTTTCCAAGTGGCTTATTTCTAAAGTATTATAAATGTTGGTGCTTATAAGAGACTTGCAGGCTCCTGTTTAAGACTTGTTGATAAAAATATCATGTGTGCAATGGGAATGTGAACTGTTACCATTAATAATGCATATGTTAATAAATTTTAATATTCAATTAGAATAAGCCTGTGGGATGTTGTATTAATGCCTTTAAATTGGTACTTTAAAGGGCACTTTAGAAGGGGTAGCTGCAAAGGTGCACTGTTAAAGTGGGAACAGTGTCTTGTCGACATTAATAAATACTGGAATGTGCACTTAATGATTTGCCAGTTCTTCTTTATTTCTTCTTTTTGAGGTGAACTTGCTCCAGTACAAATGAAAGAAGCTACACCAGTTAAAGTTACAGAGGCTGTTTAAAGGTAGCAAAAGTACCTGTGATCAGAACTGTCATTCATGAGTACAAATCAAAGAGTCTACCAACATTGTGTAGGACTAACCATATGTCGAGCCAACTTCATCCCAAAACTGTTAGCTACTAATGCTAACTAAGCTAACCTGGTAACAAAATGTAGTTCAATTATGCTAAAACTCTAACTTGATACCAAAATCTGAGTAGCATATTACATATTTTTGGGGAAAAAAATCTGTTACAATTGGCCTTTACACATCTGTAAGAAGTGGGATGTTATGTGGTTGGGTTTACTATATGTCTGCTTATTTTGAAATGGTTTCACAATAGTTGAATGCCAGTGAGGGGCAAAGAGTTGAAAGTATGCATATTGCACTGCATGCAGAGATATTTTATGTGAATGTCCATATGAAAATTTCTAGTGTTTTTAATCATTGAACTGAGCTACAGTATACATCACTTCATTAATAATAGTCCTCTGAAATTCAAATTACTGTCCTGATTGAGAGAACATTTATATCACAATAGGCATATTGTCCTTTTGCTGGTAAATCAGTGAAAATGTTATTCTTTACTACATATTTTTCTGCTAGTTTGTGGTCCACTGTCACAATAAGAGCTTGAATGAGAATGTGCCTCTGATGGCAAATTTAATGAGCTATTGCATGGAGAGTTTGCCACCTTATGGTAAAAAAAAACACAATTAAAGTTAACACATTAGCAGGATTTCTTTGAGAACTGAAACTACTGTGTAATGTTAATATCATTGACCAGGAAAAATAAACAATAGTTGAATGTCCTTTAATGAAAAAAAAGAACCACAAAAAAATCTGATAAAAAAGGATGAAAAAGACTAAGAAAATGACAGAGGAATAACCACGAACATTTTCAGTGCCAAACTTTTCTATTTCCTCACACCTTCTGATCACTCTAAAGCACTAATATGGACTTTTCCTACACACACATGTAGACTTCAACAGATATTTCTGCTCTATATCAGCCCTTCATACTTTACAGAGGCCTGTTGATGTGGCAGATAGTTTATTTGTAGTTTATTTGTACATTATAAGATTGAAATGAGGTTAAATATGTGGCATGTATTGTTATTGTGATGAATTTGTATTATTTCTGATTTTTTGCAACCCTGATTTTAACAGCTGGAGAGGTTAGACTAGAGCCAAAGTTCTATTTCAAAAGACGCTCCTGTGATGAGCAGCCTCATAATAAGAATTAGGGTTAGGGGAGGGGTATAAAGAGAACAGCTGTCCTGCTTGAACCACGTTAAAGTTTGGACAGCTTATATTTTCCCTATAAATCTAATGTGAGATGGCAAAATAAAATTGGTGTATCAGAGGAGACATGCAGCAGTGGGCTTTTCCCTCTCTGTTTATCTGGATTCTGCTGCAGACAGCACTTGTGCTACCTCAGCCATAACAAGTTGAGTGTTTCTTTTCAATCCGGGAACAATTTCATACGGTGCTTGTATACGGATAAAGATATAGATGTTGTCAGCAAACTAAGGGGGGAGAGCCATCCCGCTGTAGTGTCTGACTGAATTATGTCCACACAGCCAAGAGAGGAGAGGATATCCTCTTTCCGTCAGCCGCAAGCCACTGCTAGTTTGCTAGCTTGCAGGTAGCTTGTTGAGGACTGTGCCTGGGGGTGGATACCGTCAACAGACATGGGGGGCAAATTTCAAAAGAAAAGCGCATCTTGAAGCATCGATTTAGATCAATGTTTTGTGTTTCCATCGATCTGATTGGATCGTTACTCAACCGATCAATGTATCGATACACATCGATAAATCGTTACCCCTCTTCTCCTCACCACCTCACCCCAGCTTCCACATCAGCACAAACTACTCTAACATCAACATGGACTTAGGTTAATTTGAAGCAAATCAAACAGGTTAAATGTAAAAGCACCCAAATTTATACACACACTTTATGGTGTCGCCATGCAAAAAATTTAGTGCTTGTAAGCAAAATGTGGGTATCTGCAGTTTGTGCACATGTTCATAGAGCTGTAGATTAAAAAAAAATAAACTGTGACTGTGTGTGCATGTGTCTTCTAACTAAATGGACGGGTCTAATCACCTCAGAGGGAGGAACCTCTTCCCCTTCCGCCGCCTCTTAACATTAACGGATATTAACGGCCCCCTACGCTCGCCCGTTTCCTTCAGAGAAATGAAATACATCACTAATGGTTTATCACAAACACGGCTAATGCTTTATGCAGACCTCTTACCATTAATAAATGATGCCATGTTAAAGGGAGGAGGGGGTCTGCATGAGCTGACGGGGCCTAAAGGGGGGACAGTTGGATCAGTTTCAGGTATTAAACACAAAAAGGAGCATTTGATTTGGGTCTTTTTGTGGCATTTGGGTGATTTAATCTCTTTTCACCATCTGTGGGTGCTCATGAATTCTTATCTGTGGCGAACACATTAAGTACCTCATGATTTAAGGAAATGGTTTTCTGTAAATTACAGAGAAAGAAAATAGTCTAATCTCAATAAACTATGAAGTATCAACTTAACTAACTTGTTCTTTTTCTCCTGAATAAAAAAAACGTTGATTATTCAGGTTTAAGTTCTGCGTTCATACAAAAAGTTTCCACATAAAACGAGAGTTAACCTTTTTCTAACCTTATTTTGCTAATTATCCAAAAATCTAAAGAGCCATATTTCATGGAGACAATTACAACACATTCTAATTTCAAAATCAGCATAGAAAAGCTGTTATCATAGGGTGTGTATGCAACTCGTAGTTTTTTGGTGAAACTCTGGCAACTGCATCATCCTGGCACACCATCTTATCACTGGAGTACAATGTAGCACGACAACAGAAAAGATTTCAATTGGAACACTTAAAGCAATTGCTTTAGCTTTAACAAATCAACGATTCCCCGCACAGGTTTGAATCCTGCCGACAACGCCAACATACAGTATGTAGTGCTGATAATAAGAGACCTGTATGCACAAAACAGGGCTATTTTTAGGTAATTTGGACATTGAATGTTAAGAGGTTGCAAATAGGCAGAGTGGAAAGCCTTCTTCCTGAACGCCAACAGTTCTTTTTATACTCAAAGGCCCCATGGTTAGAGTATCTCGTTACAATAAACTAAACTGTCTTAATTAAGAGGTCAATGGCAGATGTCACGTGTTCTCACAGAGCCTCAACACACATACAGCTGTCAGTTGATTCTCATAAGATGCATCTCATAATTTGTTATAACTAATGTAATGTACCAAATATGTACAATCAAGGAATCGATGGAATATGGCACAAGTGCAAATCTGCCTGGATCAGGCTGTCAACAAATTGCGTGACTGTGCAAGACGGAGACTAGAGAGAGAGGTCACCAAGACCCCTACTACGAGCACGGTGGTGGCAGCATCATGCTGCAGGGATGCTTCTAAGCAGCCAGACCTGGAAGGCTTGTAACGATAGAGGGTCAAATGAAATGTGGCAAAATATAGGAAAACTTGGAGTACAAGCGTATTCTCTCTGCAAGAGAACTACGACAATGTTGGCTTCAATTTCTAACCACTGCCACACTTGCTCAATAAAGATGAGTGACAGCAACAGTTGAGTGTGTATCTTCGTCTTTTACTCAAAGCTGCTTTCCCCTATTGAAGGTGAATACCTACACAAAGCACTGTAAACTAAAACATCATGTTAATTATATAAGGCTGTGTAACTGTATTGTGATGCTGAGAAATAAATATTTTGTGCTGAACTCATGAGTCCACCATTGTTGCTGTTCTAGTCCGCTTACATGCATGAGGCTACTGACTGAAAGCATCTGAGCATGGGCAAAAAGTTTCTGGAGGAACTGCATTTTAACACTTGACACAGCAATGGACACCTTCTGAAACCCTCAGTTTTCAGGCACCAGAAATACCTGACTTCAGGACAGATTTTTTCCCTTTCTGATGATAGTGAAATTAGCAAAAATCTTTAGTACGGAAAAGATCAAACCTTAGAACACCAAATGATAAGCTCCTACAGGGAGATAAAAACTGGTCAGATGCCTTAAAAGTCAGCTTTCATCCTCATGAACCCTGATTTTTGAACACACACTCGTTTCCACACAGATACAGAAGTTTGACCCTCATGTCCAGTATCCTACATGCTCCCCTGTGTCCTCATTAACCCAACCTCTAAGGCCGCCATCCATCTCCACTCTGCGTCTCATTCCTGTAATAACATCCTCGCCCCGTTGCCTCGTTTAACTTTTTCAATTAAAAGAGGAGGATCTCTCTATTAACCCCACGGCTCCTCCTGCCATTTTTCCAGCCTAACGTTGTTTTGGAGAGGACCGCGGGGACGGTCCAGGCGGTCATATTTCAACCCAAACACGGCGTGGGTCTCTGTACGCTGACAGGGAACGGCCGGTGTTGCGGTGAGTTATGGAGCCTGGATGGAGAGGGCAAATCATAAGTTTGTGTCCCGTCCTGCTGATCATCTGTGGGTAGGAGACGGGGGAGGACAGATACATGAGGGGATGCTTCAGGGGTCAACAACAGATCCTACAAGTCTCTACATGCCTTTTTACCCCCTTTCTCCTTTCTATTTCTATTTATATGAACCTTTATTTGACATTCTTATCACAACTGAACATTTCTCTCTCTTTCAGTTTCCTTCCCAACACGGATCAGGACTGAGGGCCACACTGGGACGATCTTTGGAGAATCTTAACTCATGAGATTTATGGCAACACTGTTTTGGTCATACTGTAGCTTGTCTAGGGCCTTGTTTTGAATCCCAGACTGGACTCAGTTGCAGCAGTCAAGATGGGAGGTTATAACTGGCGGATGAGGGTTACAGCTAAATAGATTCCATTCTCAGGTATCATTAGTGATCCAGTGAGTAAACGGGTCCCAAAAGACGAAGTTCAACACCGAAAACTCTGCACTTGTTGTTCCAGATAACTTTTAAAGCTGTTAATGAATGCACTGCATGCATGTTAGGTTTTATTTTTAGTTCTTTTCCTTCAGCTTTATCTCTCTGTCTCTCTCACTTTTTTATTTCTGCCTTCCTGTTTTTCCCCTTCCTTCCATCTTTATCTCTCCAAATATTTCTCTCCATCAGGCTCTGCCCTGCCGCCTGTCTCTGTCCGGTAACAGATTGTGGGTCAGGCCAGAGCAGACGATGTCCGAGATGAGTCGCAGTTATTAAAACCGTCACCACACAATTACCTGCCTTGATAGATGACATCACCGTGACATCATCACCATGTGTCTGATGCTGAAGGTCACCTTTCTTTGGACGCTTCTGCAGAAACACTTTTGGGGAAAAATATATATCTTTAAGTCTTCTCTGCCATCATGTGTAAGACATTTAACCTGTAAGGGACATTCAGCCCTTATTTTTAGAACCACACAAGTTAAAAATAGGGTTTAAAGAACAAATTCTTCTTCATAATGATTGGTGAATGTTAAGTACAAAAACCTCACTGGAAAAACACTAACACACCCACGCTGTTTTTGCAATATGGCAGTGCAATTAGGCCTTGGATCTATAGTAGTTCTGCCTGTGTGGAGCTCTACATGTTGTCTATTGATTGTCCTGAGAGAACAGAACAGACCAGAGGCCATGAGTGTGCAAGAGAGAGAGAAATGTGGAGAGAGAGATGGATAAAGAGAAAGAACCAAATCAAGGAAAGAGCTGATGGTAAAAGAAATACAGAATAATAGAGATAAAATACGAATCTCTGAGTGGCATTGCTGCTCATTTACACACTCACCAGCTAGCTGTCAGTAAGTTTATTTAGGTATTATACATACCTTACAGAATTACACCTTGTGTTTGGGATGTTAGATTATGTAACTGCAGCACTGGATAAGTACCATTAAAGTCTGATGTACATTTTGGGGGACATTTAAATGAACCTTGGCTATAAGCTAGTAAAAGATATTATAAGGTCACAGTTTAAAACATTACAAAAAATCTCATTAATGTACAAGTGAAAACAGATTTCTACAGATTTATGTCAATCAATCAGTGCTAGTAGTCTCAATATTAATGAAATGGGGATCACCTGAGTGCCGTCAATGTGTCTTGTGTGGTTGTAGTAAAAAGACACCTGTGTCTGGAAGGTCCAGTCACTGGTTAGTCAGTATTCCTGGCTACCATTACACCATGAAGCCAAAAGAACACTCCAAGCAACTCAGAGAAAACGTTATTGAAAATATAAGTCAGGGGAAAGAAACAGATACAAAAAAAAATTCAGAGGCACTGAACATCCCCCGGAGTTCAGTTAAATCCATCATCAAGAAATGGAAGGACTATGGCACATGTGTAAATCTGCTAAGATCATGCTGTCTTCACAAACTGAGGGCAAGTTCATGAGGCCATGCATTAACATGCTTTTCTATTGGAGCAGTGATAAACTATCGACTGAAGTAACCATGTGGGGGAGCAACAGAGTAATGTTGATAGTGTTCATAAACAAGCCTGTTATACGACACATCTCTTATGTGAGCCATGGTAGCTAGCTCCGTTTGAGTGCCACTTTTCTTTCCTCCATCATTTGTTGTTATTTAATCCACATTTAAAAAGCCAAACTGGTACCAAATAAAGAGACATTTGTGAGCCAAACAACCAGCTCTACTTCGCGGAGCCAAATGATCTGGATCTGTTCAAAGGGATGGTTTTCCTGTCCAACCAAGAAAGACTGGAGGCTGATGAAACACAGGTAAGATCAGAGTTTAATGTGCTAAACCATGACAAAACAATTGAACTAGACCAGACTGGTTTGTGGAAACAGACCATACACCAGTGTTGTGGGACACCGCTTGCTCAGGCTTTACACTGGATTTTTTTTGGGGGGGGGGTTGTATTTTTGGCACTGCCACTTCAGTGAGTTTTTAGGTTTTAGCCTGAATATTTCACTCCTTTTTGGACACAGAAGTCATCTAAGAATTCAGAATGGTTTTATTTTTGCACTTTTAATGCTTGTTGTAGTCATAAACAGCTAAAAACATGGCCTTTTGTAGCATTTCTCAATGCAGAAATCACCTCTTTCCCCCAAGAGAAGTTCTCCACAGCTGTGTGACATCCTTTGTAAAGAACCCATTTAGTAGTGATGGGTCATACTTGAACGAGCCTGTTCAAAGAGTCAGCTCTTTTACATGAAAAATAAAATGCATTTTATATCATCATTTCTGTTAATAATATTATTTTCAAAATATTTTGTGTGTGCTTGTGTTTTATGTCATTGGATGATCTTTTCTCCACACCACATTACCACAGGCACGACGTGTGTCATTCAGCCAAGCTAATGTGCAGATTTTAAGCATATTTGGAATAAAATACCAGCACAAATGTTAATCATATGTCATGAATTTGATTAATTTGGCAGGCCAAATGACGCCAAAGAGGTATCGAATAAAGAGTCGTTTTGGAGCCAAAAAAGCCAGCTCTTCTTGATGAGCTGAACCGAATGACCTGGATCACTAAAAAGAGCTGGAATTCCCATCACTCCTATTTAGGATTCTAGATCAGGCTTTCTCTGACTGAATGCCTACAACATAGCTTTAAAAAACAGACCTGACAGTAAAAGGTGCACACCTGTCAGCAAACTCTGTGAGGTGGTGAATTACAGCCAGTTTGTATTAAAGCATCTGACACTATTAATATCAGAAAACACGAAACTTTATTCCGCTCTCCAGATCTTCATAAGCAGACTTTTTCATTTTTACAGAAAATCTAACAAATATTTTTTGGGCTGCTGTTGGCCATTTTTAAAAAGCCTTGGTGAACACACAAACACCAATGGAAAAAACAACAGTGCTGGATGTGTAGATCTGTTTTCCCTCTCTCTCCTGTTGTGAATTTAAAACCCTCTCGCTCTAGTTGCACTGATTCTATTGCTCCCTCCATTCCCATGCCCTCTCTCTCTGATCGGGAATTAGACAGTTCACACACACACTAAAACACACACACACACACACACACATAGTGCTTAAGCTGACAGGAAGCAGAGTCTCATAAAAACAACACTTGGATTTCTCGCGTCTGAAAAAACAAACACCTTCAGTCGGCTTTTTAACATCAGTGGATAATGTTCATCTAACGACCAACACAATAACATCAACCCCAACATATATTTAATGAAAGAAAACATCCACACAAACTAATCCGGCTGTTCTGCGCATATCATCTCCTCCATCTTCTCCCTCACCGTTTAACTGATTACACATCTTTTACCCTAACCCTCATAATATTATGGCACTTCTCTGGTATTTAGTTGGTGCTTTACTAAGTTATTTCTTAGAAATAAGATGATGTCTTTTCTATACAAGTTGCTTGATAATTCCTGAGTTTTCTTGATTTGGGCCCTCTCAGTAAAATTAGTCCTTCCTGAATAATTTTACAGTAATTTTTAGGGTAAGGATAAGGGTAGGGGTATGGTCAGAGTTAAGGTTAGGGTTAGGGGGTTTAGAGTTGGGTTCATTCAATCTCTGTCAGTCATATAGTACCAATTCATAACCAAAGTTATGTAAGGACAATTTGCAAAGATGGCAGGTCTAGACCATAATAACAATTTAAAAAGTCATAATAATGATGCTAGTGTTAATGATAATGATGATAATAATCATAATTATTACTATTATTCAGCAACCTGACTAGACATGCCCAGAAGACCTCCAAAGCAACGTTTTTCAGTTCCTGAGGGATGTGTTCCCAAGCCGGATGGGATATATAATTCCTCCAGCGAGTTCTGGGTTTGTCCTTGGGTCTCCATCCAGTTGGATTTGCCCAGAAGACCTCTACAGGGAGGCAACCAGGAGGCATTCGGATCAGATGCCCAAACCACAGAAGAGCAGGAGCACTACTTCGAGATCCCTCTCGATGTCTGAACTCCTCACCTTATCTCTAAAGCTGAGCCCTGCAGCCCCCCAAAAAAACATTTGTTCTGTTGTATTTGTGGTCTCATTCTTTCGGTCATTACCCAGAGTTCATGACCATAGGGTGAGGGTTGGGAGGTACATTGACCAGTAAATCAAAAGTGTTGCCTTCCAACTCAGCTCCAGATTAGCACAATGCCCACAGTACTGCTGATGCTGCACCAGTCTACCTGTCAATCTCACGCTCCCTTCAATCATCACTTGTGAACAAGACCCCGAGACACTTGAACTCCTTCACCTGAGGCAGAGACTCACTCCAATTGAAGCAATCCCCTGTTTCCTGGAAGAGAACCATGGCCATGGACTAGGAGGTGCTGACCCTAATCGTGACGACTTCACACTCAGCTGCAAACGCCCAGGTGCCTGCTGGTCATCACCAGCTGAGGAAGACAGCAGAACTACAAAATCTGCAAAAAACAGAAATGGAATTCTGAGGTCTCTGGACCAGCAACCCTCCTCCCCCTGTCTGCACCTCGAGATCCTGCCCATGAAAATCACAAGCAGACTTGATGATAAGGGACAGCCCTGGCAAAGGCAACAGGAATGTTACAAAGCACCTGGTAAGTACTTGAATGAGAGACCACCTGGAAATACCAGGTGCTGTAAGATTGCTTGCATCCATACCACCCTGAGTACATCCACTCTTGTCTGATCCTGGAAGCTTCAATCAGCCAAATTTCAAAATTGATATCAATGTAAAAACTCAAATTAATGCACTTTAATTGATTTAAATTGACTGAATTTCTGAAAACAACAAAAATGGAGCAGTAGGTTTCCTGGAGTTGACTGAGGTGTATTGAGGTTTACTGAGGTTTTCTCTGGTTTGATGTGGTTGTTTACTGTGGCCTCTTGCCAGCGGCTTTTACACTCTGCTGCTGTGAACCAATGTGTGTGTTTCTCTCTCCTCTGCTCTCATCAATACTTCCATTCTGTGGGCCTGAGGGCCCCGGGCCCCCCCACAGTGATCACATTTATTTTTAGAGGGCCGACAGAGTTTCACTGCGGGGCAGATCACAGCTGCATACAGGAAACATACCACTGACTAATGTGTTTATACTGACTCCATCTGTTACAGTGAATCACAGAGAAAAATGTCTTTTACAAGGTTCACGGAAGAAAAACTAGAATACAAAGAAGAAATGGCACAACATGTTTTAACCTGATAAACTAGACATGCATTTGAAATCAACATTATTGACATAACCACCCAAGGTAGACCTACTATGAGCTACCTGGGAGTCAAAAGATGGTGCATTTTTGTCTATGAAAGACACAAGTGTGAATGAGATCAACCTCATTAAAGGAAAGGTACAACACTACCCACAACTCTAGTCTTACAGCAAAGACTTAAATTGGTAGAGCCCACAGTTAACCAAGGAACTACCTACCATCCCTATAAACTAGGATTGTTGGCTGCTAACAGTGAAGTAAACAGTCATTTTATAAGTCATTCAATAAAACTTGAGTTTTCAGGTACATGTTGGCCGAATTTATATTTCAGCATCAAATCTAAGCTGAAGCTACACTGCCACAAGCATGACATTTGCATTAGTGTGTTGGCATCGCTCTGCAATACTCCAACCAAAAGCTACTTGGCATTGTAATTTTGATGCCAGTTCCTGGTCCAGCTGCCACATTTCCTGCTTGTTTGTAAACAAGAAACCACGACAGGTCACACCACCTGTACAACGTTGGAGTTGAAAAATAAATACTGTTATTGAAATTCCTGATATTTCTTATTTTCTGTGTCTCCAAAGCTTCTGCTAGGCTAAGCATTTATTTTTTCCTCTACCTCTACAAGCCTTCCAGGGCCAGCTGCTGAGAAGCATCCCCACAGCATGATGCTGCCACCACAGTGCTTCACAGTGGGAATGGTGTGTTTGTGTGATGTGCAGTGCCTTGGAATTTTTTTGTATCCATCCCCTGGCTTATACTTTTCAGTAATCTTTATTCTGAGTTGCTTGGAGTGTTCTTTTGTCTTCATGGTCTAATGGTAGTCAGGAATACTGATTAACCAGCGACTGGACCTTCCAGACACAGGTGTCTTTAAACTACAATCACTTGAGACACATTTACAGCACTTAGGTTAACCCCATTTCATTAAATGTGAAACAACTAGCACACATTTGCTAGACCTCTGTTGAATTAGATCAGTCACTTTAAACATGGTGAACATTTATGTAATCACTTATTTAACTTTTTCAGATCTTTTGTCACTTTACATCAAAAAAAAAACACAATTGGTTTATGAATTTAACAAAAAGGTTAAACAGGGATTCACATTCTTGTTTGGTTTCTCATGCCGAAACACACCATTTCTCTCTCTTTGCTCACTTTCTCTCTCACTCTCCGTCACGTTAATTCATTCTCTCTCCCACACACCGACGGTTTCACCCCGAGTGGCTCAGGATATTACCTATCAACTGGAGCTTGATTAATTAGTCCTTAATTGGTTGTCATGTCACTGACCAATCGTGTGACAGCACCCCTGGGGGCCGGGTGAGACAGAGGACACCAGAGAGAGAACGAGAGAGGGGGAGAGAGGGCTAGTGTATTCTCAAGAGGGAAAAAATGACCTGGAACATCCAGTACTGCACCACTGAGACTGATATACACACACCTTTTTATACTCATGTTTTTAAGGACATCTAACAGTTTGTATGGATTGAAGAAAAAGGCTTAGTGCTAATAAAAGAGTGAATACACTGTGTTTAAACCTGGGCCAGATTTCAACATTCTGGAGTCAAATATCAGAAAAAGATACAACTATAAAAACAATGTAAAGGAATCTTGTCCTGGAAACTTAAATCTGTAACAGCATTGGACTACAATTGGTTTTGTACTTAAATAAGCATATACATATGTCTAGTTTTAAGCTGTTTGTATTGGTATTTAAAATTCCCTTGCAAAAAATGTTTCTGATCATGACCATGCCAACTGCTGTGGTAAGTTCTAATCCATACCACACACTGAGACTGAGTATGAGGACACACAGGCCTGAGGGCAGCCAGGTGAACCACACGAACATCCTGCTCTGTAGTTTGAGAGGCTGATGTGTATTTTTGCCTCTAATCAGTGTTTTTATGCCTGTAATGAAAATGGGCCTACAGGGAGACATAAAGTCTATTGAGCTGGATTGAATTGTTCTTCTCAGAGATCTCTAACAGGCACAGACAGGCTGTTAATAAAAAGGCTGTTTGTCAGTCTGTCAGCGCTCTCTACTTCAATCAATGAAGACTCACCCAGCGTGGAGACGATACTGCAGGAGGACACAACATGGAGGAGACGACCAGGCAAAACATTGTTGGAATGACCAGAAGTAGGCAACATGGAAAAGCCAGGACACAACGCTGAAAACAAGGAGAAGTCAACATGAAGGAGAAGACAAACATCAGAGGAATGCGGTAACTGTAACTGTATAAATATTCACCCCCTTTAAAGTGACTGATCTAATTCAACAGAGTTTCAGCTAATTGGTGCTAGTAGTCTTGCAATTAGTGAAATGGGAATCACCTGAGTGCAGTAAAAGAGTCTCAAGTAATTGTAGTGTAAAAAAACCTGTCTGGAAACTCCAGTCACTGGTTAATTAGTATTCCTTGCAATCATTACACCATGAGGACAAAAGAACATGCCAAGAAATTCAGAGAAAGGCTTGTTGATCAGTGTAAGTAAGGGCAGGGATAGAAAACATTTCCAAGGCACTGAACATCACCTGGAGTTCAATTAAATCCATCATCAAGAAATAGAAGAACCATAGCACGTGTAAATCTGCCTAGGTCAGGCCGTCCTCACAAACCAAGACTGTGCAAGAAGGAGACTAGTGAGACAGGCCACCAAGACACCTATGACTACTCTTAAGGAAAGCAAAGAGAAAGCCACTGTTGAAAAAAACGTGTTAAATCTCAACTAGAGTTCACCAAAAGACATGTGGTAGATGGTGGAAGATGGTCAAGTGGAAGACAGTTGTTGTTGTTGATTTGGTACTTTTTGGCCATCAGACAAGATGTTACAGCCTCCTCCAAAAGCATTGGAACAGTGGGCACAATTCCTTTATTTTGCTGTAGACTGAAAAAATTTGGGTTTTACACAAAAAGATGAATATGAGACAAGAGATCAGCTTTCATTTCCAAGTATTTACATCTGGATCAGATAAACAATTTAGGAGATAGTTTTATTTTCAAAGGAACACGAAATTTTTAGGTGAGTAAAAGTATTGGAACAGATAGACTTAAGCAGATTAAAGTGAATAAGACTTAATATTTAGTTGGAAATCCTTTTCTTGCAATAACTGCATTAAGCCTGTGACCCACTGACCTCACCAAACTTTTGCATTCTTTTTTTTATGCTTTTCCAGGCTTTCACCACAGCCTCTTTCAGTTGTTATTTATTTTGGGGGGTTCCTCCCTTCAGTCTCCACTTTAGCAGGTTAAATGCATGCTCTATAGTGTTTAAGTCTGGAGACTGACTTGGCCAGTCTAAAACCTTCCACTTCTTGCCACTGATGAACTCCTGTGTTGTTTTGCCAGTGTGTTTTGGGCCATTATCTTGCTGCATGATGAAGGATCTCCCAATCAGTTTGGTTGCATCTTTCCTTAAATTGGCAGACAAAAGTGTTTTTGTAGACTTCTGTGTTCATTTCTGCTGCCATCATGTGTTACAGCATCAATGTTGATTAATGAGCCCATCCCAGAAGAAGCCATGCAAGCCCAAGCCATGACATTACCTCCACTGTGTTTCACAGATGAGCTTGTATGTTTGGTAACACAAGCAGATCCTTTCTTTCTCCAAACTTAAGCCTTTCCATCACTTTGATAAAGGTTCGTCTTTGTCTCATAAGTCCAGAAAACTTTGTTCGGAAGGTCTGAGAGTGATCTCTACTTTTTGGCAGATTCCAGCCTGGCCTTCCTGTTCTTCTTGATAATGAGTGGTTTGTATCTTCTGGTGTAGCTTCTGTGCTTTTGTTCATAAAGTCTTCTGTGAACAGTAGATGGTGATACATTCACTCCTGCCCTCTGGAGGTTGTTGCTGATGTCACTAACAGTTGTTTAGGGTCTTTCGTTACAGCTCTCACACTGTTTCTGTTTTCAACTGATGCTCTTTTTTCCTTGGTCTACCCATTCAACACCTGTTTCTGAGTACACCAGTGTTTCTTCTTCAGGACATTCCTAATGGTTGTACTGGCTATGGCCGATGATTGTGAAATGACTCTGATGGATTTTCCATCTTCTCTCAGCTTAACAGTCGCTTGTTTTTCACAAATATACAGCTCTCTGGATTTCATGTTGATTACACTTCTCAACTATAAATGCAGTCTCCAAAGGCAAAACTCAAACCTGAAACTGAGCGTGGACATTCAGCACTATATATCGTTTGAATAATCAATGTCAATGGACACACCTGGGCAACAAAACCCACCTGTCAGTCACATGTTCCAATACTTCTGTTCACATGAAAAATGGTTGGGTTTAAACTAAGTGTAGTATTTTCAAAGTGAATCATCAGATCCAGATGTAAATATCTGGAAATGAAAGCTGAAATGTTGATCTCTTGTCTCATATTCATCTTTTTGTGTCAAATGTTTTCAGTCTACAGCAAAAATAAAGGAATTGGGCCTACTGTTCCAATGCTTTTGGAGGGGAATGTATGTTGGTGGATACCAAACACTACAATCACCATAAACACACCATCCCCACTGTGAAGCATGGTGGTGGCAGCATCATCCTATGGGGATGCTACTCAGCAGCAGGCTCTGGATTGCTTGTAAAGGTGGATGGTGAAATGAGTGTGGAAAAATATAGAATAATCCTGGAGGACAATCTCATTCAGTCTGCAAGAAAACACTGCATCAATCTGCCTGTCAATCTCACAGTCCATTCTACCCTCACTCATGAACAAAACTCGGATATACTCGAACTCCCTCACTTGAGACAGAGACTGACTCCCCACCCAGGGGGAGCAATCCACTGTTTTCCAGCAGAGAACCATGGCTTTAGACTTGGAGGTGCTGACCCTCATCCCAAATGCTTCACATTCAGAGACAAAACACTCCAATGCCTCTTGGAGGTCGACAGAAGAAGAAGCCAACAGAACCACATCATCTCCAAAAAGCAGAGATGAAATTCTGAGGGCTTCGGACCAGAAACCCTCCACCCTCCGACTGTGCCTCTGATGCTTAGGATGTGGACACAATCCCCACTTTGATTACACAGGGACCTGTAGGACCAAAGTGAGAGTTGATAATGAAATAATGATTAAGATGGTCACATTTTGAGAAATCTATCGATTATTCTTTAAATACTAACACACCAACCTAAGCTTTTATCAACAGTGAAAATAAGACTCATCAGACCTCTTAAATAGAGGGATGGAGGAAGCGGAGGAGGGGGAGAAGAGGAGTAGAGGGGGAGAAAAACTGTAGAGAGAGAAATCCCAGGAAGACTTTCTCTCATAATTAATAAATGAAAGATGTTGTTAGTGCATCTGATCAATAGAGTTGTTAGAGAGAAGGAGCGATTGATCGGACGATGGGATGAAGGATGGAGGGATGAGGGGATGGAGGTGATGATGGGGGGGTGCTGTTCACTCTTGTGGCTGTTTTGAATTTTCACCCTCATTGAGAACAAAGGAGTCTCCTGAGCCTCATCAGAGCTGATAGACACTTAGCACCATCCTGACCTTAATATGAGGGAGGGAGGGGGGAGGAAAAGGCACATAGAGGAGGAGGAAAGAGGGGAAAAGTTGAGAGAAAAACACAGGATAGGAAGAGTGAAGAGACAGTGGCGGATGGAAGGGGTAAGGGAAGAAAGAGGGACAAGAAGTAGCAGAGAGAAAAGGGAGAGTAAAGGAATAAAAGAGTGGGGAAATGAGTTTGGAAAATAAGGGGAGCAAAACAGCAGGACAAAGAAAAGAGGAAAAAGATGGTTAGGAAAAAGGAGAGAGGAAGAAACATGATGGGGAATAAAGGGTATGGAGGTGGCAAAAGAAAAGGAAGGAGAAAATGGTGAGGAGAGAGGCAATAGGATACAATGATGATGGGAGAAGAGTGGAAAAATGTACAGATAAAGAGTAAATAATAAGACAAAGCAAGAAAAGACTGGTGGAGGGGAAAGATGTGAGGAGAAAGAGGGGACAAGAGAAAACTTTACGGAAAATGGAGTTAAGGATGGATGAAACTTAGAGAAACTATGGTTAGGAGAAGACAAAGAGGGAAAAGTAGCATAGAGGGAATAAAGATCCCCCTTTAAGCGTAGTTCCAGCTAATTGGTGCTAGTAGTCTTACAATTAATGACAGAATCACCAAGGGGGAGTGAATGTGTCTCAAGTGATAGTAGGATAAAACACACCTGTGTCTGGAAGGTCCAGTCACTGGTTAATCAGGATTGCTGGCAACCATTATACCATGAAGACAAAAGAACACTCCAAGCAACTCTGAGAAAAGGTTATTGAAAAGTTAAAGTCAGGGCAGGGATACAAAAAAATGACAAGGCAGTGAACATCCCATGGTTAAATCTGCCTAGATCAGGTCGTCCTCACAAACTGAGAGACCGTGCAAGAAGGACACTAGGGAGAGAGGTCACCGAGACACCTATGACTACTCTGCAGGACTCACAAGCTTCAGCAGCTGAGATGTGAGAGACTGCATACATGTTGCCTGAGTTCTTCACCAGTCAAAGCTTTACAAAGCTTTTACAAAGAGAAAGCCACCGTTGAAGAAAATTTAAATCTCGACTAGAGTTAGCCCAAAATAAAAATGTGGGAGATTTCATGGTCAAGTGGAAGAAAGTTGTTTGGTATGATGAGAACAAAATGGTGCTTTTTGGCCATCAGGACAAGATGCTATCCTCGCTATCACCATCCTCACTGTCGGGTATGGTGGTGGCAGCATCGTGCTGTGGGGATGCTTCTCAGCAGCTACACATTAGGTTGTTGCAGTCTTTGGTATTGCTCAGGAACAAGTCTCCTAAAATTTTCTAGAAATGTTCAATTATGCACATAAATATTCCCTAGGACAATCCAGAGTCTGTACTTTTTACTTTACCTTGGTAAAGATGATAAATGAAGCTCTTTACTGACGTTGGGGGCAGCTTTACTACAAAACACCCACACTAATGGAACCTTGTCTTACCCTGGTGACAGTTGCAAATTAGGAGGTTAGACTTCCATCCTTTGGCTCTCTGGGCTCTAGATAAAAAATGGATACATTGAACATGAAGATAAAACATATTTTCATCTCACTAAAACAGGTTTACTACTGACATGAACGAGCTCTCACTTTACTGAGGAGAAGAGAGAGAGAAAGAGAGAGTGAGGAGGCCTGCAGTGTGGTTGTGTGTTTGTCCATTAACAGCTAATAGCAGCTCCATTTCTCCATTATCACTAATGGATGGAACTCTCTGGATACACACCAACACAATACACACTAACACACCAACAACAACACAACGCACAGTGTCTGCCGGGACCATTACTTACTCTCTCATTCCCATGCTGTCAAAATTAGCCATGCAACATAAAAACTACACACAGAGCTCTCTAAACGTCTCAGCGGGCAGGAAGTGAGGGCGTTAGGGCAAACAAGGAAGTGTTTCCCGCGGCAACCAAAGAGCTTGGTGTCTGGGCCGCCTGTCTCATTTCTCCTGTAAACTCTGTGTTTGTGTTTGTCTGATGTAATGATGAGATGTAGTCAGGGGAATCCAAAGTGCCTGTTGACTGTTTTAATTGTCTTCTCACCTCCTTCCATCCCTCCTTCATCCCTCCATCCTTGCCTCGTCTCTTTCCTCTCTCTCGCTCCGTCCCACTTCCTCTCTCTCACTTTTACATCCTTATTTATGACATATATGGTCTGTTCCCACCAGGCGGTCCAACTTGGTTCAATACAGTTTTGCACAGTAAACTCGGATCTTTCTCGTGTTTCACCTGCTGTTGTCCATCGAGCCTCATCCAATTTGATGAGAAGTCATCTCTTTTTAGAGATCTGGATCATTTGACTCAGCTCAAAAACAAGAGACTGTTTTCTGGCTCCCAAATGCTGTTCATTTGGAACAAGTTTGGCTTTTCAAATGTGGATTAAATAACAACAAAAATGAAAAAGTAAACGGGCACTCAAATGGGAGCCAGCCTGTGTTTTACATTTAAGGGCAATAGAGTAGGCTCATTCCTCGAATTAATCTTACTCCACATGGTTTGCTTTAAAGTATATCAGCACTTTTATTAAAGGAATAGGCCACTCTCACAGACTATTCATCTGAGATACTTTATATCCCCAAACTGAAATACATGCTAATACTTTAAAAATCTGATAAAACATTCGTTTAGGGACAGGGTTAGGAGATCAAAAGTTAAAGGTTAAAAACCTGGCCTGAAAAACATGATTATGAAATGTGTAATAAAACTGAGCAAACAGTCTGATAACAAAAAGGCTCATCCTCAATGAAAACATTCTAATGCAGCAAGCGTAGCTTACGTAGCTCCATTGGCTACACAAGATACGTAGCTTAAAACAAGCCCACAAAGATACGTTTGCCGAAATTCACATTGCTAAAGCTAACTGACCTATAGAGAACAGCGGCTCTACATAGCTAAAGTAGCTAACATAGCTAAAGTTAAGCTCACAAAGTAGCTATGTAAACTAAAAAGATATGTTATATATATAGCTATATAAGCTTTAGCTACTTTGGTAAAGCTCATGTTCCTACAGGTAACTAACCTATAGATAATGGACCTACTTAGCTAATATAGCTAAAGCTAAGCTCACAAAGCAGCTATGTATGCTACATAAGTATGTTGTCTACGCAAAAATTTCTGCTTTCATTGCATTTACTCAAGTTTTTATTGCTAAATCTACCTGACCGATGGATAACAGACCTACATAGCTAACAAAGTTAACGTAGCTTAAGCTAAGCTCACAAAACAGCTATGTAAGCTACTTAGAAACATTATCCATGTAGTTACTAGCTCAAGCTCTCGTTACAAGCTCTCGTTGCAAAAGCTAACTGACATATAGATAATGGACCTAAGTAGCTAACACAAAGCTCACAAAGCAGCTATGTAAGCTATATAAATATATTTTCTATGTAGATACTGTTGCTTTTATGACGTTTGCTAAAGTTCATGTTGCTAAAGCTCATGTTGCTAAAGCTCACTGAGCTACACTGGCCTGTTTAGTAACACTTATTATGTAGCTAGCGTAGCTTTGTTATCTGAAGCTAAAGTGAGCTACTATTCATGTCACAACTTTTAAAACGGGTCTATACATAATTTGATCAAGGATTAGACCACACTGACCTTTATTCTCTGTTATTTATGAAATGTTGCTTGGTCCGTAATGTTTGCAATGTGTTTACTTTTTTATGAATGTAACTGCCAATTTTCTTTTTTTTTTTCGTGATCCTTCTCCAGTCTGGTGTTACGACCCTTTGTTCTAAGGTCATAGAACATGTCATTATTTTCACTGATAAAAGACCAATTTGAGCTTTTTTTTCTTTTACTTTTCTGCCCGTTGTTGTTTCAAACATATCTCTGTCATACTCCTCATCTCTCCCAGCCCCACATAAATCTCTCTTTCTCTCCCACACATACAGAGTTCTTCCAGTCCACTGCTCCTCTCTGTCCAATCGATGCAATATTAATGAGCCACAGCCCTGCTGGATACAACACTGTGTGTGAGTGTGTGTGTGAGAGCGAAACCAAAAATATATGCATACTTTCATTGGTTTCAGGTTTATGCATGGTTGTGTGCTAAAGCTATGTATAATTTTGTGCATATCTCAAAGTAGACTTTTACATGTGTTTATGCGTGTGTTTTTGTGTTAAATAAGTGTGTCTGTGCTCCCCCCCAGCTAAAGGACAGGCCTGAGGCTAAAGCTCTGTCAGTGTCAAGGTCACTCTCTCTCTCCCTCTCTCTCTGTCTCATTTGTATATTTATTTACCCCCCTAAATCCTTTTCCTTTAACAAAAGTAGAGTCTGCATTGCACAAAGACTGTACAGGAAGTGAACAGGGGTCTGAAAAGTGATCAAATGCAGAACTGGCTTAAGCTGGACATACAGTGTGCAATTTGAAGCACAGTTCATGCTTTTACTTTGAACGGTCTGATGCTGAAGTCAGTACAGCCTGAAAATCTCTGTCTCTTTGACACACACATAAACAGCATTGCCAGCAAACACAACAAGCAGCTAAATAAGAACAAATATTTCATGTCAGCTGGAGATCTCCCGGTGGGCCTATTTTCCTCCTCTTTCATTTTCTTTCTTATAGTAGAAGTAGTTAAAGGGATACTTACGTAACATTACGACACATGAAGCAAATACTCGGAACTATTTCTTGAGTAAACCACTGGGTGGAGTGACACAGTGCAGCAGCCATGTCTGGAGTGTAGTTCCGGCTTTGCATTTAACTTTAAAACATCTCCGTCTCGTAATGTTCCATGATTATTTCATTACGTGGTGAATGTACAGGTCACAACTTGTCCATGAGAGCGTTCTTGAGTTGTTGGATTGTATATTTGATGAGTTTGATCGGGGAAAGCCGGAATACCGTCTGCTTAAATTGAGTTGGCACAGCAGGTCCGAACTCGGCAGCGGCGATTTAAAAATAGCTTGCACCGACAACTGAAGGTAACAAACCTATTACTAAGACTTTAGGAATTATAACAATAGGCAAATTTGCCAAAATGTTGAAGTATCCCTTTAAAGTTTAGAAGTAGTTACAAGAACGTGGCTTTAGCTTTGTTAGCTTTAGCTAAAGCTAAAATAGCAATGCTACCTACATAATTAAGTTTACTAGATAACCCATTTATCCCAGTTAGCTTTAGCAATGTCAGCTTTAGCAAACATAGCTAAAGCTAACATAATTATGAAGATAGGGTATCCAAAGTACCTTACATGGCTGCTTTTTGAGCTTAGTTTAAGCAATAGCTACCCGATCTATAACTAAGTTAGCTTTAGCAATATGAGCATTAGCAAACGTAGTTAAAAGGATACTTCAAAATTTTGGCAAATTTGCCCATTGCCATAATTCCTATAGTCTTAGTAATAGGTTTGTTTCCTTTAGTTGTCGGTGCAAGCTGTTTCTAGATCTGGGGGGACCGACATACCAGCTGAAAGCTAACGCTATGTTGGCAGACGGTATTTTTTGCTTTCCCTCATCAAACTCATCAAATACACAATCCAACAACTCCAAAACGCTCTCGTGGACAAGTTGTGACCTGCACATTCACCACGCTATGAAATAATAACGTATACTTACGTAACATTACGACACATGAGGCAAATACTCGGAACTATTTCTTGAGTAAACCACTGGGCGGAGTGACACAGTGCAGCAGCCATGTCTGGAGTGTTGTTCCGGCTTTGCATTTAACTTTAAAACATCTCCATCGGCGCGCCAGTAGTCGAGTGGTTAAGGCGCATGCCATATATGCAGGCGACCCGGGTTCAAATCCGGCCCGTGGCACTATTTCCTGCATGTCTCTCCCCGCTCTCTCCCCTGTTTCCGACTCTATCCACTGTCCTATCAAAAAGGCCAAAAATAAATCTTTAAAAAAAAAAAAAAAAACATCTCCATCTCGTAATGTTCCATGATTATTTCACAGCGTGGTGAATGTGCAGGTCACAACTTGTTCACGAGAGCATTTTGGAGTTGTTGGATTGTGTATTTGATGAGTTTGATGAGGGAAGGCAAAAAATACCGTCTGCTAACATAGCGTTAGCTGTGCAGCTGGTAAATCGGTTCCCCCAGATTTAGAAACAGCTTGCACCAACAACTAAAGGAAACAAACCTATTACTAAGACTATAGGAATTATGGCAATGGGCGAATTTGCCAAAATTTCGAAGTATCCCTTTAAAGTTAACTTAGCTACATAGATAAAATAAATATGTAGCTGCTTTGTGAATTTAGCTTCAGCTACGTAAGCTACGTAGCTCTGTTGTCATACGCAGCTCAACAAGCTACATAAGCTATGCTAGCTGGATGAAAATGTTACCATGGAGGAAGCTTTTTTACCTGTAAGCAGACTGTTTGCTTTATCAAAAGAGTTGTAAATGTCTAATGCATTAATTTTGGACCTTAATAGAATCACAATAACTCTGCAAGTCCTATTTGTAGGCCTGTTTGTTCATATTTGCTATTGTTTCTACTTTTAACTGCATCTTTTTCATACATATCTCGCCCAAAGTCAGTCCTATCTTGTGTTTATTTTTGTATTTTGAACCAAAATCCTTTGAAGAATCTTTACTTTTAAGCGTCGTTTTTGCATTTTTTTGTTTGTTTATTTTGAAATCTGAGAGAAGCTGTTGATTGGCCCCTCTTTATTCTCATGTAATCTCCATTTAACCAAGTCATAGCTCTCTAGCATCAGACTAAATAAAAGAAACAGTAATCACAGACCTCTCTCTCCTCCTCTCTCCGGCCGGGCTCCGAGCGTATCGATCCGTCCTCTCTCTCCAATCTTCAGCTTTAACCAGTCGAAGCTCCAGCCGGTCACATCCTCCTCGCCACCGTCTCTCCGGCTCGTCTTCCGGCTGTAATAGACCTGAGGAATCTGCCCTGGAGGAGATTTACAGCCATCAGCCTCGCTCCTCCGAGGAGTGTGCTGCAGACTGATGTTTATTTGTTATTGTTTGCTGTTAGTTTTGGTCTTGGCTCTGAGGTGGAATTACAGGACGATGTGAAGGTTTCGGAGGAGGAGGCATCACTGAATTGACATTTGCCATTTAGCAGAGTGAAAACAAATCTGTCTTTCTCATGCCATCACTAGACTTCCAATTTCAGAGTTTACTGTATCCCTGAAACACCACGATTCTCTCCAGAAGTTTCAAACAATTCATCCTCCTTATTTGGACCACTAGATACCTTTGCAGATCATGCAGGCTGAAAAAGTATTTCCTCTAAGTCTAAACCTACATGGGACAAGATGTTTATAGGTATTTTAGGGTCTAAATTACTTGGGAGAGCAAAAATCTTTGCATTATCGTTAAGAGATTGACAATCTTGTTTCCCTGAGACAATTTGAGTCAGATATTTCAAACGCAAAGTGGTGCGTGGACTTGATTGTGTCTACAAGGATTATTAAAGTAAAATATTTGTTGTCATTGCATGGACTCTTGACGCCCTGAACATATTCAATATGTAGGAAACTTTGTAGGTGCATCCCAGCTTGTAAAACATGTGATAATTTTTGTGTCCCAAGTGCAGCCATTTGAAATTACTTCAATCACACCTCATAAAAGTTTTCAAAGTTAAAGCCTCCTCCTTCGACTTTGTCATAATTTTATGAAATTTTGTGGGCAGATGCGGCTTGGGGAGATCTACAAAAAAGACTGATGGGCCAACACGCTATCCCTGACAGGAAACCTTACATTTTGAACAAATTAGCAAAAAGAGGGCGATTTTTGGCCATTTCCAGGGGTCACGTCTGGATTAACTTGTCCAAGGGATTTAATATGATCAACATGTACTTTGGCATACAGCTAGATGAAACATGCATGATGAAAAGTTCTTTAGGATTTAGCCTTCATCAAACGATGTGATCTTGGAGAGGCTTCAAATTTGCCTTAAAAAATAAATAAATAAATAAATAAAATCAAAACAATACAAGCAGTAGTTCATAACACATGTGGATTGTCCAGTCTGGCTCATACTTGCCAGGTGTATTGAGGGTCCAAGTGACAACCTCAAAAACCACAGGAGATTGGACTCAAAAGCACGACTGGAAAACCATGGTCAAAGTTGTACGTCTTTCCTTGAAGAGATCAAGACATGTAAATTCAGAGGGTAAGGCACAGGCAAATGAAAAAAAAAACAGCAAATGTCAAAACCAAAAAGTCATTCACAAGAGACAAAAGGCTTGACACTAGGGACGAAGACAAACTGGCAAGGAAGGGAGGAAGGACACTAACTAAACACTCAGCGGAAGGGAAGACAATGAGACACAACTGGAAACAATCAGGGTGTGGCAGACAGTTACACAAGCAGGGAACACATGAGGGCATGAAGAGGAAGATGGAACAGGACATGGCAGCCCATGCCTGCACACATTCATAGGTTTCCCCTCACAGCTCCTTTTCTTTCTCTGCATCTCCCAAGACAGTCTTGCTGCAGACTATTCATCTCTGACGGCCACTCTCACAGACCATTCAGCTGAGACGCCGTATATCTCTAGCTCTAGCTAAAACTTAAAATTAAAATCAGATTAAACTTCCATCTAGGGTCAGGGGAAGGGTCAAGGTCATGGTTAGAATAACAAAAAAGTTTTATAAGGCAGAGTAAGCGAGCTGCTTACAGGAAAAAGGTTTGTACTTCATAAAAACCCAACAAGCATATCTTACATAGCTGTTAGCTGTTAAGCTACGAAGATTACAGAGCTGCATAGCCAAGGTAGCTATGTTGCTTATGTAGCTAAAGCTGAGCTCACAAAGCAGCTATGTAAGCTACATAAATACATTATCTGTGTAGCTAGGTTAGCTTTAGCTATATTTTCTAAACCTCACGTTGCTAAAGCTAACTTAGCTACATTCACTTTTGCAGTAACACTAATTACGTAGCCAGCATAGCTATGTTGGCTTTGGCTAACGCTAATGGGGCTTATTTCATGAATGTCAAAAAAAATCAAAAATGGGAAAATTAGTAGCACTTAATTATGACACTTCCTATCTGAGATCTACAGTGTCTCTTAGAGATGGTCTCATCTTTAAAGTACACTGGATTTTCAAATTAAAAGCCTGAATCATTTCACAGTATGTTCTGTTGAATCCCTTTAGAGCAGACTGGATTTCTCCAGTAAAGTTTTAATTTTCACAATTAATTCCTTTGACTCCAAACCTGTGATTTCAGAATGAGCCTCACTCTGATGAAAACTTCCTATCAATGGCTCAAGTTAAGTCAAATCTTTCAGTAGGACTCTGCCTCTATGTGGTGCTCTACACATCCATCTCTAGCTCCATATTTTTGTCTAAACTTGGTTCATGTCTGACAAAGAAAAGAAGAAAAGATTGTTGAGGTCAACATGCAGAATTGAAGGCTCCAAAACTGTGGTTCAAAACCAGTGGATGACACTAGGCTGGCTTCTCTTCACAGTTAGTGGTCTTATTCAGTTTAAATCATCGGATAACTTTTCAAACCCCAGTTAAAATGAATCTCGGTGTGGCCTTGCCAAGTTCAGACCTGTCTCTGAGTCAAAAATAACTTTTCACATGTTAAACTAAAGCTTAGTACCATTATATCTAGGTATTAACTCTCACCTCTGTATTATCATCAGATTTCCAGGCTGGTTTTAAAATGAGATCAATGTTCTCTCATGTTTGATGTCTTGAACAAGCATCGGTACGATTCCGTTCCAAACCACCGTACTTGTACACCAGAGGGCAAAATGATTGATCACAAACCAAGAGCTGCTTGAAGATAAATATTTTATTTCTGTTTACATCGATAAATGACTCTTCTACAACGTGTGAGTTGTTGTGAACTCGGCTGATCTCAGAGAGGATATTGATGGATTGTTTATGAGCGGCTGATGGGAGATGAATTGGTTTTGTGGCGTTGCATCCGCTGTGTGTCGGAGCTCCTGCTCATAATCACAGCTCACATGATTGACAGCTGGCTGTCTGCAGAATTGGATCAATATACGGGGAAATACATGAGGAGGGGAAGCTTGGAGTTCCTGCTGGAGATGAAGGGTTCAAAGTTTTTAAAGCTCTGATTAAATGCGGAAATTACCAGGATATGCGAAGAGCGAACCCACACATTATAAGCATCTATAGATGATATAATAACAAATGATAGGTAATATACAGAGTAACGTGTAGTATAAAAAAACGTAGCTTAAAAATATCTGATTTTGAATGGACACTGAGAAATGTAATGTGCTTTTGTGACCACAAGATGGCTGACAAAGTGTCCACAAATGAGGCCAGCAGGTCTAAGTTCAGCAAAATTAAAAATAATAGTGAAAGAACTCAAAATGTGGAACATAGAAGATAAAAATATGAACTCAGTGAGGTCAGAATGACTTTGTATGTTTCATGTGTTTGTGCGTCTGCTGTTGCCTGAAGCTAAATGTTTGCTAGTTTTGGGTAAAACCTCTAAAGTGAGCAGACAGCGCCATCTGATCTTAAAGGAAGCATGCTGGGTTTGTCATGTTTTTTATTTTAAAGGTACAAGCAGACTCAGAGCCTCTCTAATTGAACCCCGCCCCTCCTCACGCTCCTCGCCCTCCTTTCTCACTTTAACTTTAACTCCGTTCTTGTCAGAGCTAAACACACATATCGTCCTGTTTTTGATCTCCCTCTCGCTCGGCACTTAACATCGACTTTCCTTCGTATCTTCTTTAAGCGTCGACACCGTGTGCTTTGTCCCACGTTTAAGTATGCACAGATACTTTCTCAGGATTAAAGGGAACTTAGCAGGTTGGAGCTCTGATGTTGGAGTGAGCTGCTGCTGTCAGGAGGCTCAGAGAGGAGACTGAGGAGGATAAGTGGACTCTTTAAAACTGTTTGTAGGGATAAAGAGAAGAGAGTTGCTTTCATTTAAAATGGAAATTTAAAAAAGAAACCTGAGGAATGACAATTAAGGGAGAGAGGAATACTTAAAGGACTATACCACTGATTTTCATGCTCATAGAGTACAAACCATGCAGTGTGTTAGTCCTGTATGTTTGTATGTGATGTTGTATGACATGAAACGTGCCCACATGAAAGCTGTAATAGCTGGACCTCATTACTTCTGATCAAAGTGTAAGAAGAAAGCAAAATAGAGCAGCTGATGAACTTTTCTCTTTTTAATGATAATAATGAGGTCACTCTGAGGTTCAAGAGAAAAAGAAAGTTCTTGCTGTTTCAATGTGGAGTCTCCCCGACTGATGAAAGGAATTAAAAGAAGCAGAGCAAAGGAGTTCAGCTTAAATATGCTGAATAAGTGATTTCTGATCAATAACTAACAGTAGAAAGTTTGTTCTTTGATGATTTTCAACCTTTCATCAAGAAAAGAGACGAGTTCACTACTGTACATGGCCAGAACGCTGCAAAAAATGATGGTAAGGTTGTTTTATAACAGGATTATAGTAAATCACAGACTATAATGATCAAAGCTTTATGAAAACATCATCAGCCTCCTATCAAATTAAGATCTTCAATTCAGAGTACAGAATTTATCCTGTAAAAATTGAGTGTTAACGTGACATACATGGGAACTCTGCTACTTTAACTCAAAAGCTGTCATGTTAAAACCTAGTTGTGATAATCAATTTTGTGGTTCATCTTTGATTTAAGAGTTCATTTTTCAGTGGATGTCATTGGAGCTCAACACCTACAAAGAAAAGCAGCCAAGTACAAAGCTGTTGGTATGAGGGTCAGAGACCCGGGTCCTCCGTTGGTTAAGAGTGAATTGCTCCCTAAAGCTGCAGAATGAGTCTTTGCCTCAAGTAATGGAGTTTAGGAATCTCGGGGTCTTTTTCATAAATAAGTGTAAATCTACTAAATCTACTTAAATCTACCCTGTCTGTGCAGTGATCCACTCGTGAAGTGCACTGCAGAGCAAGTTGCTTCCTATCTAGCCAATCCTAGCCCTGGTCCGTCTCTAATGTGAGCCAGATTGCCACTCCACTCTCCTGGAGATATGTGCCAGATCCATTTTCAGTGCCAGTCACAGCCAAACCACGACAATTCATGTAGCGCACATCGATCCAAATAGCTAAGAAAAAACATGCAAAGCATCTGGTCAGCTTAGACGTATAAAACAAAGCACTGATGCCTGATTGTAAAGCATCACTGTATCAACACTATTCCCTCATTGGAACAGGGGACAGGTCACTGGTTGGTCCCTGGGTCACAAAGCTACAACAGTACCACTGATCACAGATTTTAACATGAAATTACACATCTTTAAAGCAAACATAAACTTTTTGACTTAGTAATGTAATCACCCATGGCAGAAGCAATAAAATCATAGAATCATGTTGAAATCAATGGCAAATCAACCCCAGGGAGGCAAAATAATCCACTGTTCAAGTACTCTCCACATAAACTTGTAGTTCTGTGATCTCGACAAGGTTGCTTGCAGTTTGTTAAAACAAAGTGGCGCACACCTCAATTGTAGCACAGGGAGAGTATGTGGATTTTGCAGGTTACCTCTAATTTAGGCTCGTTTAATGCTTGACGCACCCATGGAGTCTTGAGTGTCCGCGGATTAAACTTGACGAAAAATCATCAAAACCGCTCATTCGCAGAGTCCCGTGCAGCAATTTTTTTGCCTGGTCGTACATCTCTGAAATTGTATCAGATGCTGAGGATACAGACGTCAAGATGGCAATTTTACAGAACTTTTGTTGCGGAGGTCAGAAAATATAAACATCTGCATATTTGAATGATCACAGAGACAGCTGATGATTAAAAAAAATCCTGG
Organism: Cheilinus undulatus; assembly: GCF_018320785.1. NCBI lineage: Eukaryota > Metazoa > Chordata > Actinopteri > Labriformes > Labridae > Cheilinus > Cheilinus undulatus. The sequence continues at coordinate 17,073,695 of NC_054881.1, read as the reverse complement.
CTTGATATGCTTCCAGTGTGTGAGGTCTCTCACCTTAAGTCAGAGCAAAGTTACTGTGCCGGGATGTACTGCTTTGTGTGGGATAGTCCCACATTTTCATTACTTTTTACACGTCCCACAAATTGGGGTGCTATCTTGCATTGTTAATGACAGGCTCCAGTTTTCAAGCGAGTGTTTTAAAATCATTCCTCAGAGGGCTGAGTGGAGAAAGCAGAGAGGAATGCCTGTCATCAGGGGGCTGGGTGGGTGGGTCATGTGATCATGTCTATCAAACTGGAACATGGCAGGTTAACGGCATGCCCAACAACGACAAACAGCATAAAGAAACAGGGGGGAAAGGGAAGAAAATACAACAACAGCAAAGAGAAGGAAATGCAGTTACTGTAAGGACTGGGAAACTATCAGTGGGGAGACCAGTGCAAGGCCATGCAGAGAGTTTGAGTAATTTTTCTGCTTCACACAGAGCTGAATGTGACTTGCGACGACACAGAAAATGCAAGATCCAGAGAAGACGAGCAGCTCAAAAGGAGGCCTTCCTGTTTGTGAAGCGTCTTTGAGTGTCCAAAAAAGTGCTATGTAAGTGTGATGTATTATTATTATTATTATTATTAAAACCCAAATAAGTATCAAACGCAGATAAGGCAGCTGAACGAACTTGCATTTACCATTCTCTGCAACACTCCCATTAATTCAGTTCAGAAGACTGTGGTAAAAAGCTGATATCAGTCATATTTCTAGACTCCGAGATTACAAAAAAAAATGCCATGTGGTCGTACACAGGCGGCATCCATACTTACAGATGCAAACTGGCTCTCTTCAAAACCACTAACATTGGGGGATGGGTTTGTGCCATGAGAAACTGCAAGGTTACAGTGACCTAAAATGCCATTGATGTGTGTATGAAAGGTTTTAGGAAAAATATCCTTCAACAATTGGACGAGATCTTAGAGAAGAGCACAAACTTATCCTCCCATCTGTTAGGGATCAAAAAGTGAAAAAATAATAATTTTGTGAAATAACTCTTTAAAATATTTACATACAAAGCTCTTGCTCTTTCTGGAATTGGCTTCTTTTGAATCATTTTTCAAAGTAGTTCCTGTCTGCAGTGACACAGAGGGACACATCATGGCCTCTCTGTGTCTCTTTCTCTCAATTATGAGTCATTCAGGCTCTCTCCTCCAGTTTCTATGTGTTTGCGCATGCACTGTTCGAAAAGCATAACATGATGCCAAAACAGTCTGCCATTGGCTGTCACAATGCATTTTGGGAAATCTATAAAGCAAAAGGTTCAATATTGAAATACACCACATATATACAATTTTACTGGCATTGCCTGGCTTAACATTTATAATGATTTCGTGTTTTTCCTCCATCAAAAAATGTTACCCTTGCCATTGGCTTTCAGTTTCTGCATGCTACAGCATGTTACCCTAGGAGGCTTCGCTCACTGTTATGAAGTAAACCAGCAGGCTTCAGGAGCATCTTCATCACTTCTTTAAGTGTATTCACATGATCTGTTTTCTGATCTCCTCACCTCGTTAAAACACCGAACACTCACCGTCTCCTCTCAATCCCACAAACCCCTCCGTCTTTACAGCCGTTAGTCACCTTAAGCCGGCGTTAAGCTGCAGCGCTGCTCGACGCTGAATTGGTAATTGAAAAGTAAAGCAGCAGTGATTAATTTTTGACAGTGTTGTGGTTTAAGAGTCGGCGGCCCCTCCTCGAGCGGCGGGCCCAGGACTTTAACGGGTGATGTGAGAAAACGTGAAGAATCAAAGCTCCGGCTCAGCTCTTAGGGGTTTCTATTGCTCTGTTTCTACATCCTCCCAGCCCTCCATCGCCTGGATGGTTTTAATGCCGACCTGAGGGAGCCAAAGGAGGGAAGCCGAGCTTCTCTGACTCTGCGTCGATACTTCTCTCTCCAGCTGAGCAGAATCACAGCCGCTCTGCTCTTAACTAATCGAACCCAAACTCCCCCTCTCTGCCTCTTCTTCTTCCCCCTTTCCGTCCTCTCCAACTTTAACAACAAACTCTGTTCTTGTCAGAGCTAAACACACATATCGTCCTGTTTTTGATCTCCCTCTCGCTCGGCACTTAACATTGACTTTCCTTCGTATCTTCTTTAAGCGTCGACACCGTGTGCTTTGTCCCACGTTTAAGTATGCACAGATACTTTCTCAGGATTAAAGGGAACTTAGCAGGTTGGAGCTCTGATGTTGGAGTCAGCTGCTGCTGTCAGGAGGCTCAGAGAGGAGACCGAGGAGGATAAGTGGACTCTTTAAAACTGTTTGTAGAGATAAAGAGAAGAGAGTTGTTTTCATTTAAAATGGAAATTTAAAAAAGAAACCTGAGGAATGACAATTAAGGGAGAGAGGAATGCTTAAAGGACTATACCACTGATTTTTACAGCTAAAAAAAAAGACTCTTTTGACTGTGATTGTGTTTCTGATTTTCATGGACAGGATCTTGAGGTGCAGTCAGGGGAGGAGGGTTTCTGGTTTGGAGAGCTAAGAATTTCATCTCTGCTTTTTGCAAATGATGTGTTCTGTTGGCTTCTTCAGCCAGGGATCCCAGCAGACATTAAAATGGTTTGTTGCTGCATGTGAACCAGTCAGGGCTAGTGTCAGCACCCCCAAGTCAGAGTCTAAGCCAGAAACTAGTGGATTGCTCCCTTTGGATGTGGAGTGAGTCTTTACCACAAGTGAAGGAGTTCAAGTATCTCTGGGTCTTCTTCATGAGTGAGGCTAGAATGAGATTGGAAGGCGGATCAGTGCAGGCAGTGCTGAAGACGGCAGATGTTGTACTGGACTGTTGTGGTAGAGAGGAGGCTGAGCCAGAACGCAAAGCTTTCCATTTACCGGTCGATCTTCATTCCAACCCTTACCTGTGCTCATGAGCTTTGGGAAATGACCAAAAGAATGAGATCACAGGTTAAACACTCAAAATGAGATTCCTCAGGAGGGTGTTTGGGCTCAGCCTTAGAAAAAGGTTGGGGAGCTCAGACATCCAGATGGCTCTCAAAGTAACCCTAACCCAAAGCCGCTGCTTGTTGGTGTCAAAAGGAACCAGTTGAGGTGGTCCAGGCATCTGATTAGGATGCCTCCTTGTGGAGGTCTTTCAGGTGCTTCCACCTGGGAGGTGACCCTGGGGTAGACCTTGGAGTCGCTAGTGGGATTATGTATTTCATCTGGCCTTGGAACGCCTCAGAATCCCACAATAAGAGTTGGAAAATGTCACTTGGGAGATGTCTTGGTTGACTTGCTTGGCCTGCTGCCACCACGACCCAACCCCAGATAAGCAGAAGATAATAAATGGATGGGTGGACTACGTCATTGGTTCCCAAAGTAGGCCATGCAGGTTTGATATTTTACAATATGGCAGGGCTGCGGTAACTCCTGAAAATCTGTGGCAATCTGGGTCTCCTCTGGCAAGAACAAAGAAGGGAGCCAACCTCATAGGAAGGCAAGTCATACTAATGAGGAACTACTTTAAGTCATGGCTGTGATCTCCATCTCGGTGGATAACTTCACTCATGGTGCAAATGTGTCCCACATAAAAAAAAAGTCTACTCTTAAAGGCAGAGAGTGTTTGCCTCCTGGACCCTGACATGTTGATAATTCCCACCACATGATAGCAACCTTTGAATTTGGGCATGTACGTAGACGATGGCTGAAGTTGGGTGTTGGTGGTGGGGGGGCTTCAAAGTATCCTTATTTTGAAAAATGTTAAATTTCAGTTATGATTTCAATAATGTTTTTTTTCAATTAGGCCTATAAAAAGTCCTCATTTTGAAGATTTAGCTTCAAATATACAAGATGAAACTTTCCACATTACTGCTGTGTATCTGGGTCACATCAAACTGGTCCCAGCTAAATGTGTGCAGATAAAGTGGTGCTCAGATTTTCCCTCTAACTCTCTCTCATTGTGCTGTGAGATCGTATCGATCCCGAACACACGCAGATCTTTTCATAATCTATTTATGATGGGAGAAAAGAAAAACGCTCGCAGCTGAAAAGCAGCAACTTTTGGGAACATCAATAATGGACTAAAACACAAACTGGAACAAGATCTCAAGAAAACTTTCACATCAAAAAGGAACTTAAAAAAAATAGGATATAAGGAGTTCAGAGGCGTGAGAGAAAGACCTGAGCTGGGAGAGAACGGAGGATTTAAAATCATTACAACATGTTTTCTTACACAGGAAAATAAAAGTTTCTTAGGTGGAGACAGTGTGTAGGGACTTCTTTGTTTTCCACAACAAGCCCTCACGTACAAACACAAAAACAGCAGTAAAGTAAGAAGATAGCAGCACTTTTGACCTAATGAAGGTAAAAACAGTGATTATTATATTTTTAGGAACAAAAAATTTAACAGAAAAAGAAAAATCAGGTCTAATGGGTCAATTTCTCTGCCTCATGCAGTGACTTTCTTTACGCTTTCTTCCTTAGAGTCTGAAAGTGGAGGTATAGATCTGTGGGTGTGTCTCCTGGTGGGTTTATGGGGGCCGCTATCATTTAAAACCATTCCAGAGTAAAAAAAAATGTTTGAAGAACAGCTCATGCTCCAAAATGCTGCACAGTAAATGGTTCTACTTCTCAAACTTTCAAACCTGGTTCTTCTTGCAGAAGTGTAAGGCAACAGAAAAGTTGAGCTCTAACTGCAAAAGAAAGATCCTGATCAATACATTCAATATGTGTTGGTGTTCAAACCCAGGACGGATAAAAGACAGAGAAGAAGAACATTGACGACCAAAGATGAGTAGTGTGTTAAATGAAGTCACAGACGAAGAAAAGAAATGGTCAGTATTTGAGGATGAATCTGTTGGGGAGCAGAAGGAATCACATGGTGTTTTCCGCCCTGTTTTCCGTTTTAGTTGTTGATTTAACACCTATTAAAAGGGCAGTTAATGCATTTTAAATTTCAAGTGTACAGAGCCTTACCTTTAAAGTAATCTCAGCACAATTGTTTGGTTGCACCAAGGTTCATTAGTCAACTTTCAAAGTGCAAACACATGGCACCAACTCAGAAAATGGGCTACAGAAGTTTGTTTATATGAACCAAACAGATTAGGTATGATAGGAGCAGATCGCTCCCTTTCTAGTCAATACTTGCAATTCTGGGACTGCTGCACACGCTCCGATCTGCCTCCAGAGGCACGTCCTCCAGCACTTCCCAGAGATTTACACCACTCTGTTGGAGATATACACCACTCTGTTCGAAATATAAGCCACTCTGTTCAAGATATACACCACTCTGCTCAAGATATACGTCAGTCTGTTTGAAATATATGCCACTCTGTTCGAGATATACACAGCTGTGTTGGAGCTGTATGCCAGTCTAATCGAGATGCATGCTACTCCATTCGAGATATATGCCACTCTGTTCAAAATATACTCCAGTCTATTAGAGATATACAGCACTCTTTTCAAAATATATGCCAGTCCGTTTGAGGTATATGCAGCTCTGTTGGAGATACACACTTCTATGTTTGAGATATACACCATACTTTTTTGAAATATATGCCACTCTGTTTGGGAAACATGCTACTCTTTTTGAGATACACACGACTGCTCTAGATTTATTGCAGGTCTATTTTCGGTGCCAGCTGCAGCCAAATCACATCAATCCACACAGAGCAGATTGATCCTAAAAGCTGGAAAATTGTGCAAAGCATCTGGTTAACTTTAAACTACAACTCAATGAACTGATTCCTGACAGTATACCATGAATATATCAACATCATGTCTCATCCTGTTGCTGGTTCTTGGGTCACAAAGCTACCACAGAGCCACTGACAACGTAAGAGTAACAAATGAGGTGTAAAACCTCAGAATTTAACATGAAAAGCACACATCATCTGCAGATAAAATAAACTTATCAACTCCCTAATATACTTGACTTTGCAAAGCAGATAAACCGGCCAGAACCCATGTCTGTCGTCGGGCAAATCTATCTTGAAAAGTTCCGATCCACGATATTCCTACCTAACCAAACAGGGTTAGTACCAATCAGCGTCATTTTAGGGGAACAAGGCAGTAGCTACAGGCAGGGTCTCGTTGTACTGGGAGCCCATAGCAATGGCCACCACTTAATGTAGCAGTTAGCTCAGACTATACATGAGTAAAGTGACAGTTTTACTAGAACTGGGCCACATTTTTCACTAAGTCAGCGCATAGCAGTTGAAAAGCGGCAGTTTAATCAGACTTTTCTCTATCAAAACAAGAGCAAGAGCCACACTGTATTCTCCTCTTGGTGGATTAGATAAGTAGACTTAATTTTTATCCACATCACGCCATAGGCACAAGAAGGTGGGTGCTGCAGCACCCCCTGTTGGCAGGCAGTATGAGCACACAATTTGTACAACAATTACAACTTAAAAATATTTAGCCTCTTTTTTACAACAGCGTGTCATACATTTCCTGTCAGAAGTGAATGAAACATATTCTTAATATCATATTATTCGATTTAAATAAATGCAGGTTTTCTAGGTGGCCTGCATCCACAAACTATAGGAGCTGCTGAGAGAGGTGGACAAGTTAGTAGAACTTTGCCTCTGCCTACGCGTACATGTCTGTGGCCTCTTCTGAGAGGTCATTCTCCACACGTACGGGGTTGAAAACATGGTTAAAGAGCACCGTGACTCAAAAAAACTGACACATATGGCTCTAGCATGTGCCTTTAATGCAAATGTTTGTGCAGTGCTCAGCGGAGCGCACACCCACCTACAGAGTCATCAGTTGAAGTAAGTTAGCTCACAATTATGTTTTGCCGTAGATATATGTTTGTTATAATTTTGGCTATTCTGGATTTTTTCAGTTTAGTTTTGGGCCAGAGAATAAGCCCACAGTAACAGATGCACTGTTGGTTGTTGTCTTTTGTGGTTTTAGTTGTTAAAAATGTGTTTTACAGTAGGAGTTGTGTGTGTGAGACTTGAACAAAGTGGCTGGTGTGTATGTGGTGTTTATGGAAAATGTCAGGGAACTGAGCATTGGTTTTTGTGTAGTCTTTTGTTGCACGGTGTTTGTGCCTTTGCAGAAAAGTTAAGGAACAATGATTTCGTTTGATTCACGTGTGTAAAGAACATTTATGGTCTTACAATATAAATGGCATTTCAAAGATATTAAAGCAGCTAACGATGGCATTTTGTTTTGCAGTCTCTGAGGTTTTCACCTTAATTGAAAGAAGGTGTGTAAGCACCTGCACATAAACAGTGATGCACGCACTTTTACCTTGCAGCACCCCTCAGCAGAAACATGTTCTCGTACACATGCATCAAGCTCAACTGTTCATTGAAACAGCAGCTTTTACCCATCCATTTAACTGTATTCCTGGAGTTGTGCAGGTCCACTACCTCATTTTTGCTGGCAGTCTGATTGGCCTGTCATAGATGTGACAGATGGAATGTTCGGCCAATCACCTTAAGGAAATTTTTTTAAAGTCACGCCCTTCCCAAATGCTTTCTTTGGGAGCTTTCTCAGATCTTTGTCAAATATATCCATGCAATGGATATATATATATATATATATATATATATATATATATATATATATATATATATAACAGTTTATTTGGTTTTTCAGGATGTATGGTAAAAGCAAAAAAAAAAAAAAAACCAGAATAATTAATGACAGATCAACCTTCCATCCATCCACTTTCTATACTGCTTATCCCATTCAGAGTCGTGGTGGGGCTGGAGCCTATCCCAGCTGTCATTGGGCGAGAGGCGGCGTACACCCATAGAGCTTCTAGAGTGCACCTGTAATGCAGCACAGGTGGAGTATGTGGAATTTGGGGGTAAGTCACACACACTTCATTAAATTATAACTTTATGTAAAAAAAAAATATATATATATATATATATATAAAAAATCTACTTCAAGCCTTGAACACACTGGTGCTGTGACTGCTGCGCCATGTGACACTCGTGTGTTTCAGGCTTTGAAAAGATATTTAAAAAGGAATTTAATCCAAGTGAAACATCAGTAAGTTTAGGTTAGTATCACTTAACCATGAACGAAGAGCTTTTGTTGTAGTTCTGATATGAAAAATAAACAGAAATGTGGAAATATGATGCAGTCTAGAATCTTTGTGTCTTTTTTTTTATTACAAGTTTAAAGTGAATATTCACATAAATATCTTTACAGCTTTAATTATTGCTCTTATTTAAATCATGAGCATGCTTCTTCAGGTAATGAAAGAAAATGAGACAGAATGAGTGAGTAGCTCGAACCATAGATCAGACGTATGGAAACAGAAAGTGATTTAAGATTAAAGGACGACATTGATCTGATTCTCTGTGATCAGAGGCTCGTTAAATCTCCTGAGGATGTTCGTTAAGAAAGTGAGTTTTTAATGAGAAATGCACTGAGGTGTAGACCTCTGACTGAAGTTTGGCTAATTTTTGTTTTAAAACTTCCTTTCCAAGAGAGGTATTATTTGCATGATTTAAGACTGCATATTTGAGCATATTTATGGTATTTTACTTTTTGATGCCTCCATGCAGGTAAAAAGCCAGAGAAAGAGGCACCATGTTCTCAGGTTTCTTCAAACTTCAAATGTCTGTGCTGAATCAAGGAGGATCTGATTAGATTTTGGCGGTTCAAAAACCACCCCTGTCCATTGTCTTGAGGATATGCACTGCTTCTACTTTTCACATGTTACATGCAGTTGGATGGCTGTCTTCAGTAAAGGTTGCTTAAATTAGGTCTCCTCTCTTACTAAGGTCGATTGCTAAGTTTGGCCAGGCAACCAGCTAGTGGAAGAGTCCTGGTTGTGCCAAACTTCTTCTTCTATTTTGAAGGTGTTTTAAAGGTAATCATGGGTTTTAAAACAACCATTTTAAGCATATCCTGAATCTACCTGACAAGTCTATTACCACATTTTGTGGGTTAAAGGCCATGTTAAACAAGAAATACAATCTCATGTGGTGTTAAAACTCTTTAAATGTTGGAGGGTGTAAAATTTGTCTTACAGACCTTCAACTTTTTGAAGATGAATTGGAGAAACTGACTGAAACCAGAAGAGCTGAATGGCAATTTGTCATCCAGGTAAGTTTATGTCTGTGGATTTATTCCTCAAATGATTGATAATTAGACAAGCTAAAGTCTAATGAGCATATCAGCATGATATGTTTACCTTCTGAAAACAATGCGTCAGCTGTTGAAGTGAAAAACTGAGCTGAAATAACTAGTCTGAGCTTAATGGGATTTTTTTTTTCTCTGTTGAAGCCTACAGACGTAAACAGCTCCTAGGATGCACTGAGGCAGAAGAGTAAGTAGCTGTAAGCCAAAGATTTCATTGCGGAATAGTGCCAAACACAGAGGCCTTCTGGGTGAAAAATTAAATGCTTCAGAAAATTTGATATAGTGCATTGTTTTATGCCACATTTTTGCCTTAAGTCCAAAAACACACCAGCACCATCCAATGCACATCAAAATAATTGGCCCCATGGTGGCCAGACTGTTTTGTCCATCTCAGCTGCTGTAGTAGCAGCTCTGTTTGGAGGATAGAAAAAGAAATTTAGCACCATCTTTTTTTTTAGGTGTAGAATAGACAGGAGGTCTAGGTTGCTGGTGCATCACCACTGCTCCTATTTCTTATTTCTTCTACCTGGTGAGGCAGGGAGGCAGTCCCCAAGCTGGCTCTGGTATCAAGCACCTTGATACAGTAGTGACTGGTGGAGAGTTTGACTGTCAGTGATAGCAATTGACCGGCATCAAATGACGCCAAGTGTCAGTCCAGCTCTTGTGTGGTTTGGGCTTAAAGCTTGTTAAATTATGAGGACCAACTATACCTCACTGAAATCTCTGGAAGCTAATGGCACTACTTTCACTAAGTATCTCATACAATCCAACTTCAAAAATACTGAAATATCACTTTAAGTTCACACTGTATTTGAAGTAACCTAAAACTAGTGCAAGCTACTGCTGATGTTTAAAGAAATGAATCTACACATGTAGTTTATTTTCATCTTTATTGGACACAAATTCAACAACAAGGACAACACATTTTTACACAACGCATATTATGGTGCACAATGAATCCAGCCTGCAGTGTTTTACATCAAGGGAAGTTTATATACATGCACTACAACACACACTCTTAAATACCACAGCTGATTTAACTGCAGAAACAATAAATATGCAATTTAGACAAAAAAATCATGATGCTTCGGGTACATTTAGTGAACTTCTGAAATAAAAGGTTGCAGTTTACACTCGAAATATTGTAATGAGTCTGAGGCAGAGTCTTTGTTCACAAAGACAAGGCAGAGGAGAGTTAAGAAAAAGAAAATATGGGCACTAAGGACTTAAAACTTTATTTTTGTTTGTCATCTTTTAGATCAAAGTCATAGATGAGTGTCACTTTACCAAAAATGACCTTTGCAGACATTTGAAGTTCAAGCTTGGCTTTTTTGGGGGAAAAAACTTGTCAGAAGCATCTTTCAGATATTTCGGTTCACTACCTCCACAGACTTTTCTTTTTCTGGCTGGATGACCTGATCTTCCTCACTTGTTACTTACTCCTCAGCTCTTGCTCTGCTTTATTTTTCTCACCTTTCCTCCCCCATGAGGCTGCCTAAAACAGATTTTTTCAAACTGTAAAGAGCGGCGCCGAAAACCGAAGATTAAGATCTCAGAGCCATGTGGACTTGCCGGGCTTGATGTGCCTGTGTATGTGTGTGCCGTCTGACGGGCTGCAGGTTTTTTTTTTTTTTTTTCCTTTTTTTAAAGAGAGGGAGAACTTGTGAAAAGCTTTGACACGCTCTGGTTTACAGGTGTGTAACAGCGTTAGAAGCTTTCTGACAGCACTAATGAAACTGAGGGAGGAAGAGGATGAAAGGAAAATACAGAATTAAAGCAATCCTTCAGACATATCCAACACGTAAAGTACACAAAAACTCTCTATAAATATCATATCTGTGTATATACTCATATCTGTATATATTTTTCTTTCTGAATAAAACTTTGAGCGCAAAAACAGAGGCAGCATTTTAAAACAAGAAGGTCCAAGCTGACAGTAAAATGTGCAAAAATGTGCTGACAACCCCCAGATATCATGCAGGAAAACTTATAAGTTTATGTTTTTATGTGACGTAATGATGAAGTGACACATCTTGGGATACATCCCTACTTCTACTTTGCTTTGCTGAAACAAACTGAGGTGGTAAAAGCAGCTAAAATCTTGTTTTTGCTAACCTCTAGTGACTCAAGTTGCTGTATTAAAAGATTATGCTATCATCGAGCTGGGAAATACGACATGAAATTTACATCACAGCATATTTTCTTTACTATGCTGTAACCATTTATATCCTCACATCACAAAATTAAAAGATTCATGCATGAAATGCATTTTCCTTATGCATTTACATTATGACCCCCTTCTCCTCAACATAACACTCAAATCCTTCTGTAGATAAATCACAGAAAGATGTTTTTGTAAATCTCTGTGTTGAGTTCCCAGCACAATGTAGATTTTAATCTGTAAATTAAGAAAATAAATAATCTTAAAGTGTTGCTTCTCTCCTGCTGAGATGTAAGTTGCTACTGAAAACAGTCCATTTTCTGATATGACTCTTTCATTATAAAAGAATTCAAACAACATAACAAAGAGGACTTCATTTGTAGAGAACCTGTCAGAAATATAACCTGTTCATTTTCAGATTAACTGAGCTTTACAGGGGCTACCATTAGGGGTGAGTGTAAGGAGTTACAGTATTTGCAGTCTTTGACCATGATCAGAGCCACAGCTCACTTTTTTCTCACTGACTTAAAACAAGCAAGTGATGTATTGAAACACACCTACAGGCAAGTTTTCTACACCACTGGTTCCTAACCTGGGGTCAGTTATGTTAATTTCTGCGGTGCTGGGTTTAAGTCAAACTGAGCTGACCCATTCCACCCCATTAAAGCTCCAGACAGACTGGCAGAGATGCTTTGCAAAACGAGCACACTCACTACTGTTACAACTGAAAAATGGACTACAAACACACCAGATTGCTTGGCTGCTATTTACTCTCACTGTAAACACCAACATCGCTGTGACATAAAGGAGTCGGTACTGCTGTTTGGTCAGTGAGCATATAGTCTGACTTTGCTCTTAAGGTCATTCTGACATTGATCATTTCTGTTCCTAAGCATGACTGCTCCACATTCCCTCTCATGTTGGTCTTCTTTCACATAACCTCATTCTGCACCCAAGCACCCTTGTGTATGTACACAGCCTGATACAGTAGGTGGCAATGTGCACCACTTTTCCTTTTCTGGACCTGGGCACAGTGACAAAGTATGATACTCTAGTGTTCACAAGATCAAATGAACAAGACCTTGAGGTCATATCTACTTGGATCTGGGCCTGAGTTGCTAATGCAAAACCCCCTAAATGTGCCGAAACATGCTGAAGACGAAAGGACTCAATAAGAGCAGCAGTCTGTCTCAAATCACACTGTTACTCTAACTTTATCTACCTATAACTGTGGTTGGTAGATTTGGCTATCGTGGCATTGTTTTTGCACATATTGTCAATGGACATAGGCCCTAATAAATGATTGCAACAGTTACAAAAGCAATGACACTCTTCATTTATGTTGTCAAAACAGAAAAATAACCAGCAAAGTAACAACTGTGATCAGTATTGGTTTCCCAATTTAAGGACTATCAAGATCTTCTTTCCCATATTTCCTCAGCTACTGTATATGTGGGGTCATAAAAAGACTCCATTTGTTGGCTCATCTTAATTACATCAGTGTCAGTTGAGCATGCTATTTAAAACAAAAGAAATGAAAAAAAATAACACTTCTGACCTCTTAATGTCAGATCTAATGTTAAAATTGTGAGGGAAGACTTTAAGTTAAATCCACTAGGAGAGCAAATGACCTCATTTGCAGAACTAGTCATTGCCAGGCAGACAGTCACGCTAGCCACAATAAATACAGCAAAGATCAGTGCTCATGGTACACATCTACATCACGAAGCAGCTCTGATGATAAAGTACATATTTTATGTAAAGATATGCTCCAGAAAATCAGAAAAAAAGCAGATAAAAGCTTCAAGATGATGCAAAATCTTTGAATGTATCAGTGAAATAAATAATGACATCATCAGCATACAATCACACCCAAAAGTCCAAATTAGGCAAGATAGGAGCAAGCTTCTTCACCTTTCAAACATATGAACCTCCAGGTAAGTTTGTGACATCTTGAGAGGGACTCCAACTCATAAAAAGTTGGAACAAAGTGAGTGACAAAGAGTTTTGTCCAAGTTAACCAGTGGAATTAAATGGGTAGACTCCTTGTCAAGTTTTCACTGGGTGACTTTAGCTTGTTGTTCAGGCTTTAAGGAGAATTAGTGGAAGTTAGTGTCTCTTGTGTGAATTAATAATAGAAAAAGGATGAACTAAAGTCATGATGAAGAGCATGTTTTCCAATGCTTAGTGGCGATACACATTTATTTATCATGCTAACCTATCTTTGGTCGGAGCTGGGGAGAAAAGCATTTCATTTAACAACCAAATTTTGAAAAGTGCATCACTTTTTTTGTACTGTTTTAAGCAAAATCCAGCGGTGAGTTCAGCTGTTTTTGATTTCTTTTAAGGAAGCTAGTTTTAAATTTATAACACAATTTTTCCCCCTTGAGACTCAAACCTTTTTTAAAACTTCCTTAAATATATATGCATGGAAAAATGACTACATAATGTCCAAAACACTTTGTGATTCCAGGAATTTTAGGTTACCAGTCATCTGAGGGGACCTTAAGTAAAAGACAGTCCAAGAAGAAATGCACAACAACGGATTGTTGGAAGAAAATTTGGACCAATGCCTTAGATTTTTTAAGAACAAAATAGAATACAACGCAAGAATTTTTGGATGGAAAATCTGTCAGACCAAATACTAACCTGGCTGAAAAGAGCCATAGGAAGTGGGGTACAATACTCTAGGAGCTCCTTTTTAACTATAAAATGTCCTCATTAGCCTTGAAACATGACTTAAGTGATGATATGACTTGGTCCTTCTCATTGTTTTAAACTCAGAGTTATTCCAGTGTGTCAGGGGTGATTGTGGTCATGCTTTTAGAAAGAAGTGAGAATGTGTGTTTGTGAAAATACACTTGGGTGTAAACACATAACTCTCACATTTCTGTGTGAAGCTCTGAGAGGATGGAAAAGCTCTCAAGGTGTCAGAAAAATAAAAGCAAACAGCAAAGAAGTCGCTCACATGAGAACGGGCAGTTTGAAATGTGAAAAGTGTCGTTCCTTTACCACGCTTTTTTTACACTTCAATCTGCTTTGAAAGAAATTCCTTTTAAGTCATTTTACTTTCTGACTCTGAAACAAACTTTAATATAAAGAGCAGAGAATAAAAACAAAACTTGACTCACTGTAATATACCATTTCTGCAAATATAATCCATAAAATCTTTTAATAAGTTAACAACTGTTTCATGATAAGATGCTCCCATTTTGCATTCAAAATAAAAACTTGTTGGAAACCAAAAAAGCAGTGACCTAAAGACTGATTTTAGATAAACATCACTGACTCCAGAGATCTGCTACATGCTGCAAAAGAAGCAAATAAATAGGAATGACAAGAAGGTGGCAACAACTAAAATTTCATTGATGTAATCAATGATCACTATGTAAACAAGCCTTCTATCGTGGCTTTAAATATGCACATCACGGAATACGCTTCTTTACAATGGTACCTAGGACTGATAAAACTAATTCATCCACTACAAGCCTGGACCTGGACTGGACAAGTTGAGTAAAAATCTCAAACTGGTCCAGGTCATGGATCAGCTGGAGACACAGATGATTTTTAGACCATGAAACGGTGCTCTTTGCCATCGTGGGCCATCAGGATGACGTTGCGGTTGGAGGTCCAGATGAGGCGGGCGAGTTTCAGGTGGTTCTGGGAGCCTGGTGAGGCCGGCTGGACCGGGGGAACCTGGTAGGTTTTAATGCAGCGAAGCTGAGGGGCCGAGTTCAACATCCCAATACTGCCGAGCAGACTGGTGTTCATCTGGAGAGGAGAAGGACATCAAGCCGGATTTAGTTTTGAACTCTTACTGTTAAATACATAATGTATCAATCAGCATCCATTTCTTATTAGGGACGCACAATATTATCTGCATGATACTGGTATAGGCAGATATGAACACTTCTGTGGATATCTACCACCAATATATATGTATACCACTAAATTAGTGGAGTTTTAGGACTAATAGATCTAAGTCATCAGAAGTATTTTTCTTTGTTCATCTTCATTCCCTAAACTGCACATATCTGTTTATAAAGATAAATGAATCATTGTTACATCACTGCTGGTGTGTTCAGACCCTGAAGCTTCTCTCTCTTTGTGTCGTCAAAAAGGTAAAGGCTGAAATAAGCAGAGAGAATCTGTTTAGGAAAAACAGAGAGGAGAAACTCTATCGTTTCCTGAGACAACACTGCCCCTCCCTAATACTCACCGACAGAGCGTCTGCCAGCTCATTACCACAGCAGCCGTCTTGTCGGCGCGTAGCAGCGGTTTATGCTTACAGTAATGCCATTAGTGTGTGAGTGTGTCTGCAGACATCAGTGTCAGAGGTCGTAAAGACCTTTCATTCAAAATAACAGTTCTGGGAAGAAGATAAGAAATGTCAGTCTGTGTTGATCAAACAAATGTGATTGGTCACCTCACTGGTGATTGTGTGCTATTTAGATGTTTCTTTAGAGCGCTGTAACTTTCATTATTGAGAAATACTTTCTTTTTGTTATTTGTAAAGAAATTTTGAAAAATAACTGAACACAAAAATAACAGGTTGTATGAGCCAGAAAATAAAAAATGGCCCCCAAATCTTAAAAAAGTGGTGGTTAGTGCATTTGTGTGCATCATTTACCTGCCAGAAGGAGATGTGACTGTCAGCGTTGGAGTATGTTGCCAGATAACGTCCATCAGGAGCGAATGAGACGGCGGTGATTGGACCCTTATGACCATGGATGTTCTAGAGAGGAAACAAAATTTAAGACATTAAAAAAGGAATGAATTAAAACCATATCATACAACCTGGTTCTACTCTAATATACACCATGTCTTTATGTAGTCAGAGTTTTTGTGTTTTTCAAAACTTGTTAAAGACCAGAACTTCAAAGTTTAATACACCAGTGAAAATCAAACATTACTGATTATTTGGTACCACAGCCAGCAAAATGAAAAAATAAAAAAAATTCTTTACATTAGCAATGACTTTATTTTGGTATCAAAATTTGCCAGTCATTTTTATGTAATTTAGACCACATGCAGGAGTTTGTCTGCATTTTTGATGCATTCATTCCCCTTCTAAGGATCTGTCTTGTGACAGAGATGTAGGTTTTTTGTGCTTTTCAGTCTTTCTGAATATTGTATTTAGTTTCAACCAATTAAGAAGTACTGACTAGAATTTAGGGATGTTCCCAGGCGTCGATTTCCCATACGGCTAAACGCTCATTTAAATTGCGTTTAACCAACTAGTCTCAAGAAGAGAAAATACTCCGAAAACAGTCAAATTCCTCATAGGGTCATTGTGTCATCGGGTGTGATGTTAGCCTGATATATTCTGTACAGCGTGGCTAACATTAGCAGTCAGCTCTGCCAGCCTTCACTCCTCTTTGCAGATTCATATCGTGCTTTGACGTGTGGACTCTTCAATTCAGTTGAGAAGTTACAGAGTCAATCCTTGACAGCCTACGTACCACTTTATTTCCATTTTCTTCTTAAAAAACTGTCATACTGTGCTGTTCCTACTACATGCTAACTGCTTAGCTTCTCATATTTACATCTGTGAAGTGCAAGGGGAAAGCTCAGACAGGAAGGCTGTCTGAGGGATTTTAAGCCTGTGTTTATAACAAATTACAAATGTAACGGTTCAACTGACTTTTGAATCTCACGCTGGCTAATTTGGTGAACGAATTGTGAAAATCAGGGCTGTAACAATGTTCAAAATAACAATAAAGCCAATGCCGATACTGATGTTTTTAAAATTCAACTTTTCATTCAGTGTAACACTCCTAGTATGCCAACATTTTCTCTCACATTTAACCATAAATCAGATCAAAGTTTGTCCAACAGGCCACTGTTTCTGGATGTTAAAAAATCTCTTCTTTGATTCAGCAGCTACATAAACCAGATGCCAGAAAATAAATTAATTGGAAACAATGAATAAACATTGGCAACTGATATCTGTTCATACTACATAGTTTGGCTGCTGGCAGATGTTTGTAAGCAAGGCCAATATTGGCCAGTGCCTATGTTAATCCAATGCAACTGTGCATCTCTATTACGGATGCATCAAAAATGTTGACAGCCTTTAGAGGACCATTGCCAATTCAAAATGACAGAATGAGTGTTGTTCCTTCTGGTGTGTTCTAACAGCATGCAATCATCAGCAATAAAATCTGCTTATTTTAATGGATTCAAATTAGCTTAACCTAACAACATGCAGGCAAAAACATCACAAAGCAGCCCAATATGGTGTGTCTTTTTTACCCAGACACACTATTTCTATTTTCCTTTCTGTTGTTTGCATTGACATAGACAAGGAAAGAGAAGGGTGGCATCTGAGCTTGACAAGGCACTAGGAGATCCCTACAGGAATATTTACTTGATTTTTTCTCTCGTTTCTCACTAATCAGAGCTTCGGTCTGTGTTTCTACAGAGAAAATAGTCCTGCATAAATTATATCTTTATCTGTGATTAAAACATTATGCACTGACTTCTGTTGGACAAAACTATTCAAATAACCATTGTCAAATACTTGCCAATGCAAAAACCAAACTGCCACACTGCTATAGAGGAAAACTAAATTCACAGGTGGAGGATTCAGTATTAAAGGGATGCCATGTAGACACCAGGACTCTGACGTTGCATGATGCTGCACAGTATCTGATGCTCTCACACTGTTAGGGGGGCTGTCTGCGCTGGTTCCAGATAAATCTCAGTACCAACCTGAAACTCTGTTATTGGTTTGTCATGGTCAGGCTTTTTTGTGATCAAATGTGCCCAATACAGCACAACATGATCCCAATGTGAAGCGCTGTTCCTGAGGTTTACAAACCCTTTTCACTGCAGAGAATCATACTTGAACACTTCACAGTATAGGGTGTTTTTATCAAAAGAGTAGGAATCATATCTTAAGCCCCTCCACACCATTTTTTATCACCTATTGCAGCAAAAAATGAGAGAAATACTTGACTTTTCCACAAGATTCCTCTTGTTAAAGAGGCCAAACTGCAGCAGCAGCAGAAGCAGCTTGAGGTTGAAACTCAGGCTTCAATAAATTCTCTTTTGTGATAAAGACGAGATGAAGAACAAATTTTGGTGCTTGTTGAAATTTCATCGAGTCGTCTGAGAAAAACTCGTTTTGCCGCCCAGATCTTCCCTGACAGTAAGTGTTGGCTTTGAACGAGATAATTCCATCAGATGAGGGCCAGCTTCTGCTCCAACAGATGCTGCCGTTCGCCTGCAGAGCTCAGGGGACAAAATAAAACGACGCCGCGCCACGTGTAACGCAATAAACTGTCCCACCAGATGCGGGGTGTGTAACGCAATAAACGGCCTCCCAGAAACCATGGCCCCGCCTCCGCCTGCGTCTGGGATTACAAAGTCTCACCTCCAGATGAGATTAAGACGCGACGCCTTGGGCAGCAGGACCATGAAATAATAACCCGTCTGTGGCGATTAAAGCAGAAAAAAATAATAACCCAATGAAATGAAAATCTCATCTCTTTAATTCATTCACTCCCTCCTTCTTTTAGGGGAAATCCTATTAGATTCCAGCAGTGTTGGTGGAAAAAGCTGAATTATTCTGATTTCTTTCCAGCCTTCATCCCTGCACACCTCTCTTTCTTTCTTCTCCTTTGTTCCATGATCTGTTCTCCCAGCTCTCTTTGCATCCTTCACCTGTCAGTCACCTTCTCCTCTTTTATTTCCTCCTTGGAGTGATCCCTAATCACATTTCCTATCATTACTTCTGTTAAAGGCAAACAGAGTGTCAGTTTGGCTGCAAACAGCAAAGGTGGGAGCTTCATGTTAACTGTTACTTTGATTGTTGAGCACTGTTTGTTGTATATCACTGCTAAACAGAGGAAAAAGGATGTCAGACTTCAGCCCAGTGACATTTTGTTATCAGTATGTATGTCACAGAGGCGTTACAGAGGCAGGAATTGGCAGAGCCACCTGTGGAGTGCAGCATTTAATGTGTATGTGGAGCTCCCACTGTGCCAAGCTCTATTACAAACCCACAATCTGGCATAAAACAAGCACACCTACCCTTTCATTACCTGTCACTCTTTTCACTCCATATTCAGCCTTCTTAAAAATGCATACACCCTTTCTTAAAACATAAATGAAATTGGTTAAAAGTAGCAAATATGGGCAGAAAATTGTGTGAAAGTGGGTTTCAGTGGTAATAGAAATGGGTTAAAAGCAGAAAATATGGATTAACAGAGATGAAAATACAGGGAAAGTGGCATTCATTGGTTTTAAGTGGCAAATGGGCATAAAACATAGTGAAATGCAGTTAGATTGGCAAAAATGGGTATTAAAAGTTGTGTAAACTGGCCAGTGGAAGCAACAATAAGCAGGGGGCAAAAATAGGTTAAAGGGGCAAAAATGGGTGGAAAAGACAATAAAATGGGATTTTAAAAGTAGCAAAAATGTTTTACAAGTGGCAAAATTAGTTTGAAGTACCAAAGATTGATTAACAGAAGCAAAAGATAGATATTATGTAGCAAAAATTGGCCTAAAATGGCAAAAAACAGAAGAAAAAATGTTTAAAACAGGCTGAAGTGGTAAAAAATGAGCAATCAGAAATGAAATTTAGTTTTGGCAAAAAATGGGACAATAGAGGCAACAATAAGCAGAAAGTGACAAAATTTGATAAAAAGAGACAAAAATGGGAGGAAAAGGCGGTGGTATGGGATTTCAAAAGTGGCAAAAATGGGTAAAAAAAATGCAAAGAATGTATGGGAAGAATTATGAAAAAGGTTAAAGTTTTGAAAAAATTAGTTTAAAGTGGAAACAATCAGCAAAAAAGGCAAAAATTGGCAAAAACTGTGTAAAGCTGAATTAAAAGTGGCAAACAATGGTGGTAAAATGGGCAGGGATGTGTTCAAAAAGGGGTTAAAACTGACAGGAATAAATAATTTCAGTATTAGAGCCTGATAATAATTTTACACATTTTCAGCTCAAAAATTAAGTAAATTAAGTAATTGAGTCAGCCTGAATGCAAGCACCAATACTACTGATCCAACACACATGCAATGACACTATCAATAAATCATAACTGGGGAGCATCTATTCTCTGGGTTTGTCAGATAAATCTGTGGGCGGGCCTCTGTTTGTTTACAGTCTTCTTTTATCCAGCCATGTCTCGCTTCCCTCTAATGTCATCACAACGCTTGTTATGATTGTCCGGTGGAGTTTGTCAAGTTACAGAACAAATTTATGGCTCTAATCTGACACAGTTACCATGGTAACAGACAAAAAACATCTAGTCTGACATCTGTACTACTCTGTGACTTAATATGAATTCCTTCAGAGCTCGAGGCTGCAAAATCTACATGCTAAGAGCAAACAGAAGAAGCTATTGATTTTATTTACCTTAAAATGTCTATGAGATAAAGCTGATTCTATATTGTAATTAATTCTGTTAACATCATTTTAAGTTAATTAGGAGAAAAAACAGACAAGATCATTTGTGAATGGATTAAGGAAGCATGACTTGGAGAAAAAGGATTAAAATGACTAAATGTGCTTCAATATTGATGCTTTTATTTATAGTGTGATCAGTTTGTGTATGCACTGTATGTGTGTGATTGTGTGTGTGCATGTGTGTACTTGTGTGTTTATATGTGTGTGTCACGCTGGACTGCCTACCAAATCAATCAGCCTATCAGAGAGCAGTGAAGCACACTGAAACCATTTACAGCACTCTGTACTTCAATACACCTGACGCCTGGGGACCTAACTCCGTCTGTGTATGTGTGGCTGTTTGTGTGACAAAAAAGACCAGTATCATCTTTTTTCTACCCACAATGACTAAGTCTGAGACTGCCTCATCAACACTGCTTCTCTTTAAAGAAAATTATGATTACACATGGAGTCTAACTTATACACAGAG
Organism: Cheilinus undulatus; assembly: GCF_018320785.1. Taxonomy (NCBI): domain Eukaryota; kingdom Metazoa; phylum Chordata; class Actinopteri; order Labriformes; family Labridae; genus Cheilinus; species Cheilinus undulatus. The sequence continues at coordinate 17,052,562 of NC_054881.1, read as the reverse complement.
TTGCATCATCAACAGACTGGACATGTATTTTTAAGTGTTATATCTGTATCAGCCTTAAGGAAGAAGAACAAAGAAGGTGGATGTATGGCTTTAGGTGGCGACTTAACCTGGTGGGTAGAGCAGACACTAATGTACAGAAGCTACAGTCCCCAAAGCGGTCCCATGATGCATTGTGATGAGGGGACGATTCTGCATTGATGCAGAGGCAGCTCATAAGAGATTCCTCAGGGGACGTGTCCGAGACTTCTTGAAAACTACAACAAACGACTGCAGACTGCTATCCAGCAAAAAGGAGACAACTTACAGATTAAACACATTAAAGTTCAGTCCTTTAATTTTAAGTTGGTTAATAGTACCTACATTTGATCATGAATATATAAAAAAAAATAGAATTCTTCATTTTTAGTCAAATCTGTTAACCCAGATTAAAAAAAACTCAATCTGTTCAGTTTCCCGTTTGACCTCAGATGACCCCTTACATGAACTATAAACCCATTTAAAGCATGTGTTTCTTCAGCTAATGACTAACTACCCTGGTTGGATGTTCAGTGGGTGGTGCTCACTGTGGCGGAGCTACACCTTCAGTTAAGGAGTGATTAAAGAAAGAAACAGATGCAGACAGACAGAGAGAGATCAGTGGGATTGTTTCTTTGTGTTCAATTAGTAGGCTCAGCAGAGTCTGTTAAAGAAGCCCAGCAAGCAGCTGGACGCACACCCAGAGTAATGCAGCTGACAAAGGAGGGTTCACGGAGGCCGATCAAAGCTGTGGCAGATGGTCATGCAGGGACGAGCTAGCTACGGTTGGACACACACTCACACAGATTTCAAACAAAAACTTCCTCTATCGTCTTCCTCTTCCTCTCCTCCTTATGCTCCTCTTTACAAGTTTTCTTCTGTTCTTCATGGTCGCTTAACTGTCAACATCTCCCCAATCATCCAAGAATTTAATTCAGTTATTCAACATTTTAAGACATTAGGAACTAATTAACTGAATTAAATTAAATGAATAACACATGCTATTTTTTTCCTTTTTTAAAATCACCAAAACTTCTTTTTTTGCCTTAACTGTTTGGCACTAGTGCATAGACATCACGTTTAGCATGTGAGATGTTAGCTCAGGCTGGCTGGATGTTGGATGAAAACGGAGGGAAAAAAGACTAATACCCACTTAAATTTGGGATTTTTGGACTGGACAGAGAGCCATACTTTTTCCTGGACTGTTAATATTGATATGTGTTCATAAATCAAGTTTCCTGACATCATATGGTCCTGATTCTAAGTATACGAAGCTCAGACTGAAGACACATATCATCCATGTTGATCAGCGATGGATGTGAAGCTGAATTAATGTCAAAGTTTTGTTAAAATGAATCTTTAGATCAGCTGTTTCTCCATATTTCAGGGATTCATTCAGTAAAAAGATCACTCTGTAGTTGTTAAATTGTAAAAATGTGCGTTGTATTTTAAAATGAGATGAACACACCCCGGCTGTCTTAATTAATTTCGTTAGATTTGTACACCTGTTAAACCTTAATTTAATCTTTAATGTGAAAAATTCACAAGATACAGATCTCAACTTTCATATTATGATGTCTAAACTTTTATAGCGTCGGATGCATTCCCTTCATGAAGTGTTCACGGGAATCAATATTAGACAAAATAGAAATAATTTGCAAAGGTACTTTATTTAATCTATGATGAATATCCATGGACTTGACAGATGTTTTGGTCTTGGCCATATAAAGCCAGCTGTGTTAATCTGAGATCACAGGACTACTTGTAAAGCCATGAAACATCATTTGTTGTGATTAAGTGCCTGTCAGAGCCTGTTAGATATCACGTAAGCATATGGTTGATCTGCTGAAATTAAGGTCCAACTCACCTAAAACTGCTGAGCTAAAAATAACCCAATTTGGGTTATTTTGGTAACCCAGCACCGGGCCCAAAAGGGACTGACCCAACAATTATTTCAGCTCAGCAGTCTTGGGTTATGATTTTGACCCAAAATTTGGGTAAAAATTACCAGGTTGTTGGGTAAAAGCTATCAAAACCTGGGATATAAGATACCACCCATTATCTGGGTTATCAGTATCACTTATTTACTTTCATTATTTATGATCAATTTTGCATTAAAAAGCTGTTCCCACACCAGACATGATTTTTAATCCCTCCAGTGCATCCTGGGTCTTCACCGAGGTCTCCTTCTAGCTGGATGTGCAAAGAGACAGATGCAGAGCTAGGATGCACACTGAGTTTAAAGTAGGCGTTGTCTTCTCTAAGCTACATCCTTCCACAGTCAGGAAGTGACTAACGTTGTGGATGCCTTCACTTGGGGTTCAGAAGTGTTCAACATAGAAATGAATTAACAAAAAAAACATGATCAAAGAAAGCTCAACAATGATCACTGTACAACACACAACATCTAAACACATATAAATGCATCTAAAATAATTAAAACACATCTTCATCATGTGAATTTATTATCATACCAACTCCAACAGCTCCAATGCTGTAAATAAAAAATAGTCCTACCTTAAATTTCAATTAAAAACACCTCTAGCACAAACAAACTCAGTCACAGGCACATGTTCCTACAAAACCATTATCTATCAAATGTTAATTACCTCAAATAACACACAACGGAAAAGCATCTTGTCTTTACACCGAACATACAAACACCTTTACACACTCTCAGTCCAACTAAATGTCGGGTGAAAAGGGGCCAGTGCTGTTATCAGATATAAATGACCCCCTCCACCAGACGAGACTGCTCAGGTTACTGCAAATCAATACACAGCAAATTACCAACGCACACTCGCACAGAAATACACACAAACATGAAGGCAAGGAGCACACACAAACACACAATCAAATATAAATGTGTGTAAAGACAAAAACGTGATTAACAGAGTCATTGCTTCATCATTAATCTATTACTGAGAGAGGAAAAAAAACAGCTAACTCTTCCTCTCTACTCCTCCTTCACATCCTTTAATTCAAACCTGTGTTTCTGCTCTCCACTTCATGGTTGGACAGAACAAAAGCAACAATTTGATAAATTAATTAAATGTTTCAGGAAAAACTGTTTAAAAGCAGAAGGATAAAAAAAATCTCCCTTAAGTTAAACAATCTAAAGGAGCATTTTTTATTTGAACATTCATCCAACTAGGGGTGCGTAATTGTGTCTATATTCAAACATAAAGTAAACTTATCTAGCATTCATACTAAAGGGTATTTGACAAATAACTCAGTATAATGTAGGATAATAGTATTCTATAGTGTAGTTTGAAGTTACCACAGGTTTGTTAAAAAAGGTAAATTTATGGTAATTTTCAAGCTCTAAATAGTAAAACAGGTGTGATTTTTGGTCAGTTTTATAACCTTACAAGAGTTTTTCTAGACTAATGTGGTTTATATGAGTTTTTATTCATGCTGTGAGCCTTATTTCTGCTCATATCAATTCAAACATTTAATATTTGTAATTTTTTTTTTTTTTACATTTTCTGGTGAAATTATAAAGGAAAATAATTGGTATGAATATTGAAATATATTTGATTTTAGTTTGACAACAGTATATTAGATTTATTAAACTTAAATGGCATAAACCACTTAGTTATTCAATATTTGTGATTATTATAGGTCTCCTTTTGGAATTATAAGATAAAACTGGTGGTACCACCATTTCTTTTACACTACTCTGAAGGAAGCCATGCCTTGCCTTAAAAAGAGGTAAGAGAAAATCTTGCCAACTCTGATGTCCCTGACCAAGTCAGAAGACACTACAGCCATCTAAGACGGCTTTGCAAGGTTTGACCTGTCCTTGTTTGATGCCCCATGCCCCGTAAATGTAACCTTACAAAGCAGATGGATTCGCCCATTTCCGTGGTTCTTACTGGTAAATCCATCTTGCATAGCTCCCATCTGAACCTTTTGGGCCCAGTTAGAAAGTGACAGGGCCAACCGGCGTTGAGGACCAGTGCTTTCTGGCCTGGCAGAGTAAGAAAGCAGTGAGAAGAGGCCGATGCAGCAATGGCGGAAGACATTAGCGTGAATGCTGCTAAAGCACCAGTTTTATCAGAACTTGATGACACTTCTGTGTTAAAAGAAAAACAAAGAACTGCAGTGAGTTGTTTTCTTTTCAAAAACGACAAAAGTTGTGTGCTGACATGTCTACAGTCGCCATGGTTTGTTATGTAGTTCTGTATGGAGTTTACTCCTTCGGTATGGGCGCTGCTTGAAAGCGGCTACATCGTGTGATTTGTTGCCCTGATTGGCCCGTAAAGATGCGACAGACAGAACGTTCATCCATTTACCCTCCGATTTTTTTTTTTCTTTTTTTAAAGGCTCTGCCCTTTCCCAAACGCTGTGTATGAGTGGATGTGTGAAAAAAATCCATCTGGCGTGCCAGGTTACCACAAATGGTCACTTCGTTGACCTAGATTTTGCTCAATAATAATAACAAAAATATCTATAATTGACAAAAGTAAAGTTTTTGGATGTCCAACAATGACATTCTTTGGCTTCAATTTTCAATATCCAAGTATTTCAATAAGTTCTCTATAAAGGGTTAACTTTCATCCGTAACATCCAATGTTATTAATGTGTTAAAAAATTATTGATGACAATACACTACAAACAAAAACAATAAAATTGATATTGAGGCTGCAGTGGAAAATAACTGAAGCTCAAAATTTAAAAAAAAAAAGTGGAAAAAAGTAGAAATAACAGGAAAAATTGGTGTAAATGTTGTTTGGTTAATCATAAAGTAATTTTGCATGCATTATATGTTGCTGCATTTTATTAAGTTTTTTCTTGTCTTCTATTTTACCAATTTATCAAAATAAATTTACATTTGTATTAGTGTGCCTCTGATCAAATCAGTGATTACATGGAAGGACATCTAAATTATTGGATGGTAAAAGACTGCTTGGACAAGATGGAGAAAAGACGAATGGGGAGGGATGAGTTACTGGAGGGAGGGATTAATGTGTTGATAAATGAATCAATGGAAAAATGGATGGATGGATTGAAACGACAGGTGTGCAGATAAATGGAGAGATGAATAGATGAATGTATGGATATGTTAATGCATGTAAATGGTTGGATGGGTAGGAATATAGATAAATGAATGGATGCATACAGAGAGAAAAGGAGGGGTATACAGTATGGATGGATGTATAAAATGACAAGGTAATTTAACGTTAGGATAGTGTAAAGTAACGAGTGGATGGGTGGATGGATCAATGCAGCGTCAGGAACAGTGGAATGACTGGATGGTTAGAAGGAGGTTTGATAGAAGGATGGATTAATTGATGGAGGACAGATCAATAGCAGGTGTATGGGTATGATTAGAGGGCAAATAGAAGAACGGATGGATGGCAGAGGGAAAAATATAAGGTAAGGCCAGGTAACAATAAGGTAAAGTAAGGTGAGAATCAGGACAGAGTGAGGGAGCAGATGAAGTTTGAAGGAGGGGTGGATTAAATGATGGAGAAGGATGATGGACAGCTGGATGGTATGATTGGTTGGCAGATGGGGGAAATGGATGGATTAATAGTTGAAATAAAGGGTGGAAATAATGAGAGTGAGGATGAATCAGTAGATTTATGCAGAAAAAAAATCTGGACAGAAAGTTTGATGGAAATCCCTGTGAGGAAGTTTGGACAGTTGGACTATGATGGATGGATGGATGGACACTCTGAAATAGTGAAGAGATGATGAAAGGAATGTACTTTGCTTTGGTGTTTATCAGAAACTCATCCCCTGTTTGAGCTTTTCTTCAAATTTTGAAATCAGACATCAGATCTGCAGAGACAAGTGCTAATGTACCTGACATTTTCCAGTGCGAACATCATAGAGAGCCACTGAACCCTGGCGAGCTCCCACAGCGATGCGGTGACTGCGGTCACAGTAGCCAACCATGTAGAACCTAAACAAGTGGACAACATGCTTTAACATTTGAACCATCAGATGGGTAGCATTTATTAACATGACAAAATTGGAAAAATTTCAAGGTTCAAATCAGGCAAACTTTAAATGTATACATAGTAGACAGTCGTACTTGCAAATAGCAGGGAAACACTCCTGTAGTCCTTTCTTCTTCACCAGAGATCCTTCAATACAATACATGATGATATCCATAACCTGAGGAAGAGGAGGAGAGGGTTAGAAAATGATATGTGTAACAAAAGACAAGGGGGAAAGAAAACTAGATCATGATAGTTAACTATTATTGATTAAATCCAAATATGCTCTAGATGAGGACTGTAAATACGGGTAATATACCACAAAATACATGATAACATTTACCTCCACCAGCAGATCCACAACATCTCCAGGCATCTTCTCAATCAGGATGTCGATCACTCGCAGGATCTCAGTTTTGGCTCTGGCCAGAGTCGTGGTGTGAACGTTCTGCTGAGACTGAGAGTTTGCTTGAGCTGCGTTGTAGCGATGCACCTACAAAAGAATACATAGTTGTGTTATTATTCATTATAGAACAGATACAAAAAGAGCAAAATATAAAAAGGTACAAGCACTTCAAATATCACTCTTTGCAAAGCCATCCTGTAGTCACAGCTCAGCAATCCTAAAGAGGAAAGTCTGCACAAGAACTTCTTACTATCTGGATTTAAAACACAGCATGAATGGGATTGCACTGAACTACATGCTACATGTTAAAGTGACTTTATGAAGTTGCAGCATGGATTTCTGTTAAGTTAAGAACTATTAAGTACCTCTCTTGCAATGGTGGTGATAAAGGCCGGTGGTCGGGCAGTGGCGATCAGAGAGAGGGCGTGACGAGCTGAGCGAGCAGAGTCAGCAGGTGGGTTGAGGGGCAACCCCATAGTAATACTGTGGAGAAAAAAAAGGGGAAAGAATGTGTAAAAGGTCTCATTAAAACCAGCCAAAATGTGGTTTCTCCCACCCAAAACACAAGGAGAAATTAAAGAGAGATGGCCACAACATGGTTGACAAGGTGAGACAACAAGGATTTAAATACTGCTTGCAAAACAACTGGAAAATGTTGATTTTTGGTAAGCACAGATTTTTTGAGTATTTATTAGTCTCAAGTGGGTTTCAAGACCAGATTTTTAAGCTGTTTGGGCATTCAAAAAATTTAGATGCTGTTGTACCTGACCTTGGCTGCCAAGTGACACGTGTGTTTCCATGTGTCTGTGCTTGAGTCCTGCTGCCCCCTGCCCCCTCCAGTCCCGGGTTGTGGCACATCAGGCCCTTAGATGAAACCTTACCATCCCACATGCCTAAAACTTGTGGACATGACTGTATATCAGGCTGATATTGGTCACATTTTAAGGGGACAGTCATTGTTTGAGTTGGATCATGGGATTTGTTATCACGCAGAAACATAAATGCAGCCCTTTTTTTAAGAGAGGTTTACAAATGGTCCATAAATACATCTAAATAGCCGTTTTTATCGAGAGCGTAAAAAAGGAGATAAAAGTGAAGGAAGGAGCAGTGGGATGGAGCCTCACTAATATATGGAGTGAAGAGATTAGCGGGCAGCTTATAATGTCAAGGCCGAGTCAATGGGAGCCATTCACCAGACGACGGCATAATGGACTCCCACAATGCAACAGGAATTAGACACACACCGAAACAGCTGGCCACACACCCCTCTGAGTGTGTGTGTGTGTGTGTGTGTGTAGAGAGAGAGAGAGAGAAAGACAGGGCGAGAGAGGCCACCTTGTTAAGAAAACGACTCAAGGGAGAGAGGGAGAGGGAGAGAAAACGGGGGAGTAGTGATGGGTGGATGAACGGCCGGGCAACACGATTCATCTCCTCTGATTACAGATCACAGCTACAGTACCTGTAATTAATACTGGTAATTCATTGGCAATATATCAGCAATATTGAAATGTTTAATTTCATTTGGAGGGCTGGCTGTAATTGGAAACAGTCACAGTGTTGATATAAGGCGGCAGGAGAGCACGGAGCTAATTGTACCATCAACCATCGAGGTTAATAACCAACGTTCAGAACATTTAATGAAATAATCTGGATTATTACTACTGTTAAAGGAGGAAACCTACCATCACACACAGATTGTTTCATCCCCTTTACTAAAAATAGAATAAAAGCTATTATAGACAGAAGGTAATTCATTAGAGTGAAATTCTTTATATTAACCAAGAACAGCTGTTCAATTACTACCAAACTCCACTGAAAAAAAAACAAACAAAAAATTTTGTCTACATAAAAAGAAGAGCTGCTGTTTACAGTTGTCTCTGTCATTTTTGTGTTATAGAATGACTTAATTGTTTTTACTGAGTAAAATCCAAATCATTATTTGTGTAACACATTAAATCTTAGAAAATGAAACTAGTTGAAGCTACAGGATCTCCTGAATTCTGCAAAGCAACTTCTTGTATTTGGTATTATAATCTAAGGCTGTAGTAGTTTAGTGTTTTTGGCAGTTTCCTTTATGATATGAGAGTCAAAATCCTATATAAATCTAGAAATATCAGGGATGCCTCCTAACGCCCCCTGATTTGGTTTCTTGCAACAGATCAACATTCATCTACAAGATGGTTCTTAACTGGGCTACCACAAACAACTCTTAAATGAAAAATGCAGAGCCAGATTTTTTTTTATATTTTTCAACCAATCATAATTTTATTAAGAGAAATAGAGCAGTTTAGGACTAAAACAGCACAAAACCTGACAAATTGAGGAGATGGAACCAAACAAGCATGTCTAAAAAAATTTTCCAGGTATACATCTGTGATCCACTTAAAATGGCTCTGCAACCCACTTTTGGCTTCCAACTGGCATGCTGAGAACTACTGGTATAGCAATTGGTTAGTCCACTTGGCTAGGATGTCCTACAGGAGGCAGTGTAACCTGATTACAAAAGAAAGCATACTTTTACTTCCTTGGTTCAACTGAGCAGAACAAAAATCTCCACAAGACTAACACAACAACTACCCTACAAGGACAAATGAAACTCACAGTGTGATGACTTATTCATGCTGTGTAAAATTACATTTATGGGAACTGATCAACACAACTATTAACTGATTGAACATTTTTTTTCACCTATTCAACAGCTCAAATAGTCTAATAAATACAAGTCAATAAACTTCAAAATATTATCTCTGCTGCATTATGTAACTGATAATAATGTTTTAAATTTCTTAGAAAGCAAACTACAACTACAACAGCTGTATTTATTCGAGTTTCTCATCAGAACCAACATTTCCTTTCCTTTTCTCTGAGTTACATTTGAACATATAACCCTTTGCCTACTAGTCATTTTACCAAACGGACCTTAAATGCATTGTAATTCAGTCAGTGGATTTCAACATATAAACATTGATTTTACCAGCCAACATACAGGCTGTAAATATCTGCAGATACCGATATTTAACTTTTTTAGCTAATATCTATGTCAATCATATTGTGCATCTCTGTAATACCAGAAACAAAATAAAAATTAAATACAGTTAAGACACCTTCTATTTGTGGGGGTTTTGTTGCCCAAAGTTTACAAATTATAACATGTATAGCCTCATTTAGAGTATGAGGAATCCTGATTTGATGATCTTAAAGAGCCTGTATCTTCAGAATCATTCCAGTTTTTCTTCAAAAATAAGACAATAAAATATTTATTCACGTCCTTAAAAACACTTTGATTAAAATTATAACTGAGAAATTTAACCTAAAATCAACACTGTAATGAGCGATAAAACAACCCAGATTATGAGCTCAGATTGGAATTATTCACTGTGATGCTCACACACACCCAGGGTTCAGTGTGTGTCTGTGAACGTGGCAACATGACTGCGTTCAGTGCCAGAATCACGCTGACATTATCCAGTCAATACTGAGTCTCACAGTAAGGATTGGAGCTATTGATTTTTTGTAGTGAGGGAGGAGTGAATAACCACAGTCACAGGATGAGAGTCTCTGCTGCTGCAAACCAAAACTGCTTCAGAGCGACCCATCAGCGGATGGTTTCCTCTCCAACAGGCCAACGGACCAGTTTAATAGCAGTTTAATAAACAGTTCCAGAAATGATTAAAAGACTAATGTGATTACATGAGACATTTTCAGTGCACCAATAGAGCAAAACCCTCCAGTTTTTACATTAACGATGAGAAAATTATTCTTTGATAAGATTGTTTTCTATGTTGGTGGAACCTGGAGTATTAAACAAACATAACAGTCAAAAGAAAACCCACAATATCTTACAAAAGGCTTAGTTTTTACAGCCCAGGCTCTGTGACAACCTCTTCCATTCACTCTGTAGTGCAAACACATGTCTGCTGTTAGCCACGCCCCTTTGGGCTAAATTCTTTCAGCGACAGGCCACAGACTATTGACCAATGGCATGACTTATGAGTCTCATACTGTAAATATGTTAAGAAATGAACAAAGCATCTCTTAACATAAGGAACTTTACTTTGTATTGTTAGGTAAAACAATTTTTTTCTTGAGCTTAAATGATCACAACTACAATGCCAAATCTGTTAGCTTATTAAAGGCAATTTCCATGATGTGTTAGCATCAAGCTAGCAAACTGAAATGTACATCCATAATAATTGTGTTATAAGCTACCAAAAGTCTGTTGTTTTTCTTGAGTGTCCTGGTTTCTGTTTGTGCATGTATACCTTGTCAGAAACATTTTTGAGAATCCCAGTTTTGCTACCTGGAAAGAAATCGGGATACAGTGCCATAAATACACAGTATCCCGTTTTCAGACCACAGCTGCAGACCACCTGCACAGGCGTGACTGTTCATCTTACTTCAGATACTTTAAAATATTGGGGAAGTGTAGCAGAGGAACAGCTGGTCTGCTTCTGCCCAGGCAGAGTAAGTGACATCCAGGCTACGATGTCAGCAGCAGATCTGTGGATTTGAGTGGCCTGACATATTTAGATAAACGGAGAACTGAACAGTTTGATTTTTCAGCCATTAATGAAACATGACCGTAGTTTTCTGTTGAGAGACAACACCAGCTAACGGTACGAGTTACGCTTAGGGCTCTGTGAACCAAAGTTGGATAAACGGCACAGGCCTGAAATGTAGATACGATGGTTCTATTGGTGTTCTTTTCAAAATAAAAGCTTGAACACTTTTATTCTGAAGCTGTTTCAGGGTCTGTTATTTCTTGAATAAATTTACATGCAGGATTGCTAAGGTCTTGAAGTCTCAGCTATACATTCGTAGTGATTAATAATAATCATAATCCCTCATATCCAGAAGAATTGGACGATTGTTCGACAAGGTGAACACCATGTCTTCAACGTGATGATGGTCTTTTTTTCTCAGATTAAAAAAAAATGCCAGTTTGTGCTGTAAAAATTAACATTGCAGATCCCTGTGCTGATATGATTCAGTTATTAAAAACCGAGATACTTGGATTTGTCATGTATACAGGGATATGAATAATCATGTAAACACAGAATACTGAATATGATCAAAACCAGGATATGAGTCATAACCGGGATACTCAAGTCCATGTAAACACACTGAAACTAGGAGGTATGATACAAAACTGTCTATGCCTAGGTTTGTACACTTACACAGATGCTTGTTCATAAATACCGTCACTTGCCAAAAAGTCTCTGTATACAAATGTAAATATCTGCTGATAAAGATTACTTTGCAATGAGGCTGTCAAGACTTCTGATATGTTTTGACACCATTTGTTTTAAAATGCTTACTTTTAAGTTATTGAATCTTCTAGATATGACAGGTGTGTAGAAGAGGAATGAAACTATCAGAAATTGGAGTCCTGGCACCACTGTGAAGTCTGTCACATTTACTTGTCAAGGTTCATGGTTTTGTGATCACCTAATCTGGCATGGTGACTGATATTGACATTACTAGAAGTCAAAAGTAGACAAATGGAAGGCAGAGCCTTGAATTAACAGACTTCTCTTTAGTGGAAATACCCCTCAGTGTAGGTCACAGAGGCAAAACTTCATGTTTTTGACTGGTCTCTAAGTATTTTACTAACTAAATAATTCACCTGGTTTATTGACTGATTACCTCACTGATTTACAGCTCATTGCACATTTTAATACCATCTCATATTTAGAACTTCATCTTATGTTTCTTCTATCAAACCAAACTTGTCCCTGTCTACACACCATGAATTTAGCTCTGAGCCTTGTGTGAATGTAATAATACATTTCGATCTAAAATCATTTTGTGACCTGTAGTTTTCTGATCATGTTTATCCGTGTTGAAACATCCTGTTGTGTTCATGACAACAACATGTACTTATCTCTGCACGACACACACAAACAGATTACACCAACATTGATTTGCCTCTGCATGAAGAATAGAATTCTTCAAAAACACAAATCAACAATAATCACGCTACAAAGAGATGTATTTATCCCCGCAAGTCAGATTTATACCATATTCTCTGTTTCTCAAATACAAAATAAAACATGCATTTATCTCTGCGGTGGGGACAGCAAACACATCACATTCATATTGGATGAGAGCAGCAGAGAGGGAAACAACGACAGGCCAGCGAGACGCCTTTAAATTCTAGATAACTGCGAGACATTTGATGAGATTACAACAACACAGATTCAAAGTTTTAAAAGTTTTAGAAGCTTTTCAACAATGTCAGGTCTATTTTAAAGCAGAGGATGTTCTACCAACATGTTCATTCACATTTTTGATTTGCAAAAAAATAGAGATCCAAATGCAAGCAATCTGAGAGTTGAAGGGGCAAAAGCAGATGTGGAAACTGTCTGTGCAAGACATTAACACTGCAGTTCAGTGTTAATTTCATCAACTAATGTTTGTAGACCACCCTTTATTTTCCATGAGAAAGACAGCCACCTGTTGTAGGTGTTGCGTCTATGCTAGGATCCCTCAGGTGTATAAGGCCTGGCAGCTAATCGTCATACTCTCTGCTCTGATCCCCAGAGACAGCAATTCCTTGTCACATCATGCTTTTGTTTAGTTATTAATAATGCTAGTTTAGTTCTTACTTCATTCAGTTGTTTATCCCTTAAATCAGGGTTTCCCAGTCTGGGGTCTGGGGATCCATGGGGGTGCCCAAGGTCTCAGGGATCTCAGGCATATTCTCTCCTGATGTTGTCAAACTTAGATGTGCATATCTTCCTTTTAAATCATGATAAAAACCCTAATATAAGATGGCATTTAAGGCTCACTAACACCTTTATTTCAAAATAAAGAGGATCTGTTAATTTTTGTGAAAAATCAATATTTTTTGTAAAATAGTAGCAATTTAAAAAAAAAAAAAGACAATTAAAAACCAAACTGAAAACAGCGGTTGGAGTTTTGAATATTTAATTTTCTAATCTTGATAAAAACAATGACAAAGAGGAGAAAATAAAGAGGATCCGTTAATTTTTGAACAAAAAGTCTAAATTTTGGCGAGGAAAAAAATTTAAATTTTTAAGATTATAAAGTTGTATGTTTACCAGAAAACAAACTGTGAATTTCAGAGTCTAAAAGTTGTTAATTTATATGAAAAACTTTACAATTTCTTCGTTTTAAAAAAATTTTATTTTGTGATAAGAGACTCAAAAATTTTAAATTTTCAGATGATAAATCCACACAAGTGGAAAGACAACATTTACAAGAAACCAAACTGAAAATTATTGGTTGGATTTTATACTTTTGGACTTTAAAATCTCAAAATTTCCATGTTTATTTCACATACATTTATGACCCTTCAACAAAAAAAAGTTTGTCTTTTTCTCTTTTTTTTTAATTTAGTTTCAGTTAACTTGAATTGTTTACATTTTAGTTTTCGTTTTTTTTGTTAGCTTAAGTAACTATAACAATCTTGGTATGTAGGCCATTCATTTGGGGATTTTTTCTCCACTAATTTATATATGGTAGTATATATGGACAAAATTTACAGTTGATATGTGCTGCAGTACACAGGCAAAGTATCAGATGTAAATATTGGCAGAAATTTTTATATCTGCCAATTCCAGACTGATAATATCATGCATCCCTAAATTAAAGTATCAGTTACAGCTTATCGCCCAGCTCTAGTTTACACGCATCAAATGGAACTAGACTTTGAAGTCAAATGTACTCAGATCTAGGCCAAGGATCCTATTTAAAACCATCCTTAAGTTGTTCCTGTTAAAGTAGATAAACAGCAGGACCAAAAAAAATGGTATACTTTCATAGATCTTTTCAAACATGTATTGTTCTTTGTGCAGTTGATATTGCTGTTTTTCATATCTATAAAGCTACTGTCTATCTTAATGTATAAATATGTTAAAGTCTAGCTATTGCTCCATCAAAAATATCCTGCTTTACCAACAAATAAAAGGGTTAAAACCATATCTGAGTGCCTGAAAAGCTTTGTGCTGCAGGTGTAAGACAGAAGATTGGCGAAGCTGTGCTTTTTGTGTTTTAAAGCATAAAATGTGACACTCTCAAACAACAGGAGCTTTTTTGAATCACTGGCTATTGAAAAGGGATTACCACACACACAAGCACACACTCGCATTGCATGGAGTGTATCGACGAATGCTTGGTGGATGAGGGACAAAGAGCACACTCACTGCAGGTCAGCTGAATGGAAATACACCTTGTGAATGTGTTTTGCCTTTTAGTCAAGGTTAATCTGAACTTTTCCTCTCTGCCTCCAAGTATAAAGAAACATTGACAGGTCTGTGTTGTGTATCTCAGAATAATATTCAACCACAACAAAGGCCCTCTGTTCTTTTCTGTGTTATTTTTCTACAAAAATATTTTTTCACTAAAATATAATCTCATTATTTTGTGTCTGTTTCTCTGTCCAACACACACTCATGGACACACACGGTGACAGCAGACATATCTATACTCATTTAAGCAGACTGACCCAGCTCCAGTTTCAGCCTTAATAGGATCAAACCATGTTGGCCTGTTAGATTTCAGCAGAGAGGACGAGGCACACGCTCAGTCCTTTGTATCAGAGATGATACAGATGCCCCTGAATCGCCTCCGCTCTGTTACCTCTGACACCCACTCACACCTAAACCACAACCTCAGCGTGAATGTCTGAAGGCAGACGACACCTCTGAGCTCCTCTCTGCTGGTTTAAGTGTTAGTGCAGAAAATGTCAATGATCCTGCTAACTGAAAACAACACTCACTAGATTGTTTCAGAAAGTAGTCACACATACTCAAAGTGATCAGACCTACGGCAAGGAATCAAATCACATTCTGATCAACAGTGTTCAGGGCACTAGACATTTTAACACAAACACATATGCACATAAAGAAACAACCCACATGTCAGAGTAATGCAGACGTCATTACATCATCATAATGTTCTGCAATCAGATTACAACCTGGCATACATAACTCAGGATACCAGCTATATGATGCTCTGAGGTTTCTGCTGTCTGTGTTTGTGTGTGCATATCTGAAGACTGAACAATCAAAATGACCAAAAAATTGAGTGCACAAAACCAAAAGTTGTGTCGGGGCAGTTTCATACATCAAGATTTGTACTTCAAAAAGTCCTTTTTCAAAAAATTGTTCTTGCAAAATGGGTAACTGTCTTACCTCTAAATTCCACATACTCAAAGTGCACTGCAGAGCAAATTGCTCCCTTCTGCAATTCCACAGCATGCACTACCATATCAATAAAATTGTAATTGCAACAATTTCTGGGAGAAATGACTTATTTTCTGGAAAAATTCCAGGGGTGACAATACTTTCGTCCATGACTGTATGTAGTTAATGTAGCTAAAGCAGTGCTCACAAAGCAGCTATCTAGGCTACTTATCTACGTATCAAAGTTAACTTTAGCTATGTTTGCTAAAGCTCACACTGCTTCAGCTAACTTAACTATAGTGAAGCTAAGCTCACAAGGCAGCCATGTTATGAATTTGGCTATATTTGCTTTAGCTATATTTGCTAAATCTCCTGTTGCTAACTTAGCTACATTGGCTCAGTAACATTAATTATGTAGCTAGCATAGCTACATTAGCTATGTTAAAGATAAAGCTTAAATGAACCTAAATTCATGTACCTACTTCTAATATCTATACTTAACTTCCTCTCTAATGAGACTTTTTCCTTTCTCTTATTTATGAAATCTTACCTCATCTGTTATGTTTGCAATGTGGTTATTTCATGAATGTAACCGCCAGACTTTGTTTCTAAATAAAGTTGAATTAAAAAGAATAAAATCTGAAACTGGAAATACATTTTATTGGCAAGTTATGGCCCTTCCTATCTGAGATGCAGGCAGACCCCCTCGAAAAATGGGCAAGGCACCTGGTCAACTTCAAAATACTACACAATGTGACAAGCTCATGACAGTAAATCATGACTATATCAGCATTACATCCCATACTGTTGCACAAGCTACAGGCCAGGGTTGGTCAGTAGCTTACAGAGCCAGTTCAGCACTATTGCAAGGGAAAGTTAATTTTTGAGGTGGAGAACCACAGGATTTTACATGAAACTAGACATCCTTTGTGGTTTTGGGGTTCTGTTATCTTGTGATCTTGAGTCTAATCAAGGTAAGTCTGTCTTTGTTACCTAGATTTGGTGGATTGTTTTGTACCAGGTTACGGTCATATGGTCTCACTTTCTATTCCTATGGCAACGACACTCAGCTCTATTTAAACACCAAACCATCCACTCAACCCCACAACTCTCTGGTCAACTGTATGCCTGAAATCAAATCCTGTATGTCAACCAACAAACTCAACCTGAACAGCACCGCAACAGAGCTCATGGTTGTGGCACCTAAAGTGCTGCTTGGTAAGGCTGGAGATCTCCTGCTTGATGTGAACTAAAACCATCACAGAGTGTCAGTGGACTCACTTGGCCAGCTGCTTCTCGGCATCAGCGCAGAGCTCCAAAAGTCCCATGAGCACCGCTGACACATCCATATACGGCTCCCAGACTGTGAAGCCTCGGCCGATCAGATCGATGGCAGTGCGGCGGATGGTGCTGTGGGGGGGCAGTTTAGGACTGGGGGGCTGCAGCAGCAGGAAGGTGAGAGCTTTACCTGCAGGGAGTAAAAGAGTAGAATCAGAACAGAACAGAAACAATCTTTGAAGTTGCCTTATTGAAGTCTGATGAAGCTCTATGGAGATTATGAGTTTTGTGGCGTAGTTCATGCGCCAGCTGGTTTTGTCGCTGATCTGCTCACATCACATCCATTTAGGACAGGAAGAATGCTCTTATTGACAGCACTTTGGCAACTGTGCTATCTACTACTACCCTTCTTTTTTAGCCTTTTCCAACACCAAGTTTGACTTTTAAGGATCTTCATGTTAATCTCCGAAGTGCAGTTTTGGAGTAAAAGTGATCACAAACAACAAAATCAGGATTTTTTCAAATTATTGTTCACATATGTTTAAGTCCAGAAGAGTGCGCATTCACCACTGACTTCTAATTCGCCAATTTGCCATCCCAACATTCAAACAGTTTTTGATTCAAGTCCAATTATCCCCGCACAATATAGAAACATGTCTGACACATATAAGCCATTTAAAACACAAATAATTCCAAAACAGAAATCATATATCTTAAAAAATAAGTCATAAATCCTGATCCTTAAATTCAGTTTGGATGAAAATGATTTAACTTATGTCGCACACACACACACACACACACACAGACACAAACTGGGAGGATAAAGACAGCGAGCACGATGGGGGTCACTTCATAGCTGACCTGACATTTGAGCCAGTCTCTGTGGGGACAGGCTGACCATTAAGACTCCAGAAAATATCCCCATTCCTCAATAACACCCCCTTCCCCCCAGTCACATAGACATGAATGCACACAGCCCCATCCTGTCTGTCTCTCTGCCAGTCTCACCCTCTGAAACCTGAGGTCCAGAGCTTTTAGCAGACTCTTCACAAAGTGCTGCAAAAACATAAAGTCTGAGGAAAACCAGGCAGAAAGAGGATGATAAACCAGCTGGGATCTGGCTTTATCAAATGCTTTCAAATGTTAACAGATAACCTTAAACATTTCACATTTAATTTCCATTTAAAATCAGTAAATTAACTAGTAATATGGTTTTAATCAAATTGTTCCCAGCCTTTCTTTCAGAGTATCTTCACAAGCATCATTAGGGCTCTTTTCCTTCTATTCTGATGTCCATTCACAGATCAATAAAGTTCATCATATTGTCCCTTTGAATATAAATGCTAAACAGTCATAATGTTAAGAAACATATCATATCAAACAGATCATTTACTCAAAGTCTTTATAATCCTGTGGTGGCTCTAAAGGTCTTTAAGTCTCCAGACGCACACGGCTAATCTCATCATCTGGATCTCCTGGCATTTCATCATCAGACCGCCTTAAATGGCAAACCCCCTTCTTTATTGGTTTATATCTACACACACGCAGCCTATGGCCTGGCTATGAAAGATATAGCTAGAGGCTAACTGTGTTAGCATCGCTGGGCACCACTGCTTTAATATATACCAGCAGCGACAGATACTGCGCTAACTGTGTTAGCATCACTGCACTACGTTGTTATGGGCCTCATAGACAAAGAGAGATGGACGTTGGTGCTAACGTTGTTAGCTGGTATTGTAGGTCCTAGAGACAATGAGCAAGGAGAAAGGCTAGTATTGGTTTGTACTGTCCCGACAGGCAGCCAAGACCTTACTTTACTTAGCCATAGTACATTTTTGGTTGCTTAAAGCAGAGGTATTTGATTTTTGCTCCCTGAAGCCCTTCACTACTTGTATCTAAGAAAAGCTGAGCCCCCACATAGGACCATCACATATTAAAAGCAATTGCTATCAACATTAATTTTTATTGTTGCATGGAAAAAAAAAAACTAAAAAAGAGCATGTCTACATACGTTTATCATATCATACCAAAAGACGTTTGTATAAGCCATTTAAGTAAAGTTTTGCCATGATTTCAGTTAATATATGCCAACTAAGTTTGACAACCCTAGAGCACACCAAGCTTTGCACCAGAGTTTCAAAGCTTTTAGACTGTCTGCTTTTACACTGCCTTTTCAGGCTTCTACTTTTATTCAGTAGGACAGTTGTAGAAAGATAGAAAATGGAGGGACTAAAGCTTCTGTTTATGGGGCTTCATCTTGACCACCTGAGCTAAAACAGCACTCTGGAAGCAATATTTCCATTCAAATAAATAGATTTTAGCATGCAGTTAGCTAGAAGCACTCTTAAACTGCATGAAACACTTTCATATGAAAGCAAGCTGGCTGTTAGTGGAGCCTCCAAGCTGCACTGTGGTCTGTACTCAAGCTGTCTTAACTTCTGTCCAAGCATGAGCAGGCAAATGTAGTGTGTAAAGACAGAAAAGGGTTGTTTAATGGGTAACTGCATTGCAAACAGGTGCATAAATATTCCTTTTGATGTAGAAAAAGAATGTTAAAATAATCTTGGTAAAAAAAAAGGGAGTTTCAACAAAAGCTAGATACAAAGTTAGACCTCTGTTCTCTGTCCATGGTGCTGAAATGGGCAACAACAATGGTTTTCACTGCCCTCTCTCAGTTGCACATAGATGCAAATATGTTAATGTGAGCAGGAGCTGTATTACTGTTGAAACATTGTTAAAAGCATAACATATTTTAACCTCTTCAACATAACTACACCTGGTTCTTTTACCCAAAAGTGCCCAGTAGAGGCTTAAAGGCAGACAGAATAGCAAAGTCACCACTAATGACGCCTGAAGTGCAGCACATAACAAGCATTGTGTATTCAATTATTGCAATCTCTGAACAACACAGGTCCATTTTAAAGTTTTCTGTGCCTCTTTAAAATATCGTTTTGAAACAAACTGATAATCAATAAACAGATTTGTGACTGTGTGGGAGGATGGAGGAGGATCGCTATGATTTAGAGATCAGGGGCCACGAGGTCACCAGTCAAATCCAAATCCCTGACATGGTTTAAATGTGTGTGCGCTCGTCACACGCTGACCCTGAAGACCCCAAAAAACCAGGATGGGCCTCAGAGGTCATTTGGTCAAAGTTCATCTCTGTAAGCAGTGACAATGACCGTGTGTAGGCAGGGCTGTGTGATTTTTTTTTATTATTATTGCAGCCACATTTGGACTCTCATGGCTATAATTTACTTTTCCTGGACAATTAAAGATGAGCATTAACATCGAGTGAATTAATTGGCCAGATCGAGACTTTAAATTTACAGCCCCTCCCCCCTCCAGCAGTAGGATCCATTTCTCACAGCGGACATCTTTGTTTAAGGCCGGCCTGCACCCAAATGAACCAACAGCTATCGACAAAGCCTCAGCCGGCCATAATGAGCTGTTAGTTAGAGCAGTAAACATGTCACATTAACACACAGAGGGTGATTAGAGCTCAGGGAGGAGGAGGGAGAGAGAGAGGCTGAAATAGTGGCAGATCTGTGACGTCTAAAGTTTAGAGAGCCCAGTCGACCACTAACAGGCTCCCTACTTTCTTTCCTCCGTCTACCCTGACCCCCTCCTTCCTTCCTTTCTTCCTGTGTTTGAGCTTAAATGAGAGGTGAAGGTAAATCAATGAGGGGGGACTTGGTTAGCAGATGAGAGCAGGATCAGACTGGCTGCAGAGAGAGGGAGCGAGAAATAAGGAAAAAAATACAATACCAAAAAGAAAGAATCAGAGCCAGGAAGGAAGGAAACTAACAATAGAAACTGGAAATAGTTAGAGCAATATTAGGCCAGCACACCTTTAACATATGAAAAACAACTGTTGAACAAAGCACTGCTAACTAGCAGCTTCCACATTAACCCTGACTCTCTATTACATAATCCAGGACAAGCATGTTCTTGCCTAACTAGCCTGTAAAGTTTTTTTTTAAACCTGTTTTTATGGGGGATGGGGAGTGAAGCTGGATAATGGTTATTCAAGGGAGGCTGACTCTCCTTCACTTTAAAAACCCTTCTAGAGGGCACAATGGCTAGTATTCAACTACCTGATATGTGAGATGTAAACAACAAACATGGCAACAGTGAATATGGTGATAAATCTGAGCTCAAGACTAAAATAATAAGCATCAATAATCAATATTAGCAACCAATTAGCTTAGACAACTGTGGACCAGAGTTATATCCCATTGTCACCACCAATTAAGTAGAATGACCTCTTTATTGGTTATGTTAACAATGTGGATGGAGACAGTGAACTAAATGACGAGGAAAGTAATGTCAGAGCTAAGCCATGATGTGCACAAATGCCAGGATACCACAAAATAAAGTACAAGCAAGGAGGAAATGGATAAGAAGTGGCAAACATGAATTGAAAGCTGCAAAAATGAGCACATAGTGGAAAAAAGTAGATAAAAATAGCTCAAAAAGTGGTAAAATTGGTTAAGATGTGGCAGAAATTAGCAAAAAAGCAACAAAAACGGATTTTTTTTTTTAAATAAGTGACAAAAATGGGTTTAAAAAAAACAGCACAAATGGGTTAAATCTAGGGAAGATGGTAGAAAAGTAGCACTAAGGGCTAAAAGTGGCAAAAATGGGTGAGAAGTGGGATAAATGGGCAAAAAGTCAAAATGGGTAAAAAGTGGCAAAATGAAGTGACAAAAATGGGGGGAAAGCTGAATAAAGGATCAAAGTGGAAATAAACAACAAAAAAGTGGCACAAATGGAGTAAAATGTGCAAAAGAAGTGGTAAAAATGGTTGAGATGTGGCAAAAATGGGTTTAAAAAAGAAAAAGGTTCATAAAGGAGGGTGCAAAATGGAAACCTTGTATAGCAGATGGATACAACCGTTTCCATGTTTCTCCCTGGCGAATCCATCTCTCAAAGCTCCCGTCTGAACAGTTTGGTCCCAGTTAGAAAGTAACAGGACCAATCAACGACGAGGGGAAGTGCTTTCGGGCGCAGTGGAGTGGTGACATATGCAAGCAGCGAGAAGAGGCCGGTGCAGATATGGCGGGAGAGACTTAACATGGATGCTGCTAAACCATCAGTTTTATCAGAACTTGATGACATTTCTTCATTAAAAGAAGAACGAAGAACAGCAGTGAGTTGTTTTCTTTACAAAAATGACAAAAGTCGTTTCCCAAACGCTGTGTATGAGTGGTTTAACAGTTGGATGTGTGATACAAATCCATCTGGTGTGTCAGGTTAGCAAAATGGGTGAAAAGCTGGAAAATGAGTCAAATGCGGAATCAAGGGCAAAAAGTGACAAAATGAGATAAATGTCCAAAAAACAGGTTAAAAGTAGAAGAAAGGGTCAAAAAGTGGCACAAATGTGTAAAAAGTGATCAAAATGTGTTAAAAGAGGCAAAAAGACCTCCGCCATTAGCCCTATCTCCCAATAGTAAAGAATCCTTTTAAAAAATTCCTGGATCCAGACAGTAATCCAGATCACTCCCAAAATCTAATCAGTTCTTCCTTATGCCATTTCTGACATTTCCTAAAAAATGTCACCAAAATCTGTCCATAACTTTTTGAGTTACGTTGCTAACAAACAAACAAACAAACAAACAAACTAACAAACCCTGACCCTCACATAACCTCCTTGGCGGAGGTAATAATGACAAAAACAAAACAAAAGGGATCTATTTTCAAAATGTGGTAAAAATAGGTGAGAAGAAGCAGAACGTAAAAAGAAATTGCAAAAACTTATATAAAAGTTGCAAAATGGGCTAAAACGTGGAAATATGGGTGAAATACTAGAACAGAAGGGATAAATGTTAAAAAACTTGGTAAAAATGAGTGAGAAATGGCAAAATGAGCTAAAATTGGGGGAAAAAAAGAAGTGGGGAAAAAGTTGGGAAAAAAAGGGCAAAAAAGCCACAAAAAAGTGTTAGAAGTGGAAAAAATAATAAGAAAAAAAAGACGAAAAAGAGGCACAAATGTGATGGATGTCAAAACCCAGGCTAAACATGAGTCAAGAGCGTAAAAAAGAAGTGGTGAAAACAGGTAATAGCCACTAAATGGGTTAAAAGTGTTGGGGGAAAAAAAGGCAAAAAAGTGTTAAATTTGAAAAAAGAAGAAGAAAAAAAGACGAAAAAGGGGCACAAATGTAATGGATGTCAAAACCCGGGCAAAACATGAGTCAAGAGTGTAAAAAAGAAGTGGTAAAAACAGGTAAAAGCCACTAAATTGGTTAAAAGTAGAAAAAAGGACAAAAAAGTAGCAAAAATGGGTCAAAAGTGAAATAAAGTGTCAAAATGTGTAAAGAGTGGCAAAAAAACAGTCAAAAAGTAGCATCAATAATTGACTTTATCAAAACCCAATAACAGTTTGAAACACTTTTCAGCTCCAAAATGAGGTAACTATTAGCCAGGATGCTAGAACCAGTGCTAGGGATCAATGTGCATACATTGATCTAACAAATAAATTACAGCTGGGGAAGGCCCATTCTCTGGGTTTTTGTTGTTTCCCAAATTATTATGTAGAACTATAGTTATTTACAACAAGTGTGACGCTAAAACTAAATAAACTCCCATGTTCTGGAGGATTGAATTGCTTTTCAGTGTAGTTTTGTGGCTTTATAGGGAAGAATACAGCTGTTTCAGGTTTCAAAAACAGTATCAAACTCTTCAATGAGAATATCGCTGTAGGAATCATTTTCTAGTGTATTCTCAGACACTAAGGTTAACAACCTGAGCCTGTCAGTGACCATAAAAAAAGCATTTTCCATGGGTGCATCTGCTCCCCCTGGAGTAGGTCTCTTCCATTACAGCCTGTTTTCTGACCAGCAGCAGAAGAAATTACAGCAGTAATTCCAAATCTTTGGCTTTGTTGGGTCTGATCCAGGCAGTGAGTTTTGTATTTTCCACCACCTGCTCATCCTTGTTCAATTTTCTATGACACAAAGTAAAACTCGATTTCCAATCAGCTCTCATGAATGTTTAAAAATGCCATCGTTCACGGTGAACGGGCCTCAGACGGGGCTCCAGGTATTCTGACATTTACTGAGAGGATTATTGTCCAGAGACACAGATGTACACTTAGTCTCTTTTCTTCTGTCCAACAACATCCTCCCTTCCCTCCGTCATCATCTCTCCTTCCCTCCTTCCTTCCTTAAGCTCAATCTCCCCCTCCATTTTCCCTACATTTCCCCCCACGCCACATGAAAACATCAATCTATACTCTGCTGTATGGACTACTGTACCCTCTCTCTCTGTGGGACAGCTCTCATTCATCACCCACAGCGTTGTATGCCAACAACACCCATCCATCTTTCAATTTCATAACAGGGAGAGAGGACGGAGGGAGATGGAGAAAAACAACAGAATAAATGAGAGCTGAAAAAAGGACAGAAAGAAACCGAGAGAGAAGGTTAAAACAGAGGAGGAGGAGAGAATGAAAGCAAAACAACCTGTGGGAGAGATATGAAGGAGAAAGCATAAAAAACGTCCTCTAACAGGCTTTTATAGTTATCTGTAAACATCTGCTGGAGCTTTTATTTCATAGTAAAATGTTTTAAAGGGTTCAGTCACTTTGTGGGGTCACTTAAAGGTGCAGGAGACTCCCTGGAGTCAGGGTGGGATTCTAAAGGAGTTTACTCCTCAGTTTAGTTAGAACAAACACACAAGGGCATACATTTACACACCAAAAAGCCAGAGAATCAGCCTTTAAACTTTACAGGTCGAGTCTAGAAATGACACTTTTGCTGTTCACTGTAACAAGAACTTTTTAGCCAGGAGACAAATTATCCTCTCTCCTGAATAAATGGGCCTGGTAAATAGAAAATCTATGGAGATAAAGTAGCTTTATGTGTTCATATGATGAATTTCTGCAGCCACACATCAGAGGGGTTGTAATAAGGAGGCAGGGTTGCATATTTGATTTTAGAAAATATGTTTGAAGCCTGAAGTGCTTTGCTAAAAAGTTTGCTCTTATTGTTTCTTGAGCTTAATCACAGCTTAAGTTTGCTTTCACCGTGCTAAGGGCTCTTAGATGGCTGGCGTGAGTGCTTATTTTTCCATGATCTGTGCACATCTTAAAGCAAAATGGACAGAAAATGATAGAGTGCCATATTTACCTCATTTTGGCAGATAGACATCCAGGACTGCATGCAGGGTTTCAGAAATACTGAGGTCCAAAAACAGCTTATCATAGAGATTTGGAGGCATGCTACCCCCACAAAAATTCTTTAATTTTCCTGATTTAAATGTTTGGCTTTTATCATTTGAGATTTTATTGCTCAGAAAGCAAAAGATCAGATCTGGGGTTAAAGCAGAAAATCTGATGAGAATTTTCTGGTTCAAGGGATACACTTCAGCAATGTTTGGGGAGTCTCTCCATAAAGAGTTTGAGGTTCAAAAGCTTAATTTCCAATATGGCAGTGTATTTTGCACTGGTTTTTAACAACAACAAATAAAACTCAATGGTTTACATCACTGACTATGTTACCCGAGACTGGGGATTCAACCCTGGCCAGGGCATAATGAGTATCCAGCGTGGGTCCTTGGGAAAGTTCCTTAATGCAGTGTCTGCTAAATCAGTAGTTCTCAACTGGTGGGTCGGGACCCAAAAGTGGGTCACAAAGCTTTTTCAAGTGGGTCGCAAAATGTGTGCCAGGGAAAAATGTGGCAAAAAGTCTACTGCACGGAAGCCCTAAAGGGGCATACATGTATTCTATAGGTTTTAACTTAGGAGTTAACTCCAGTGTTTGTCTCAAGAGTTCAACTTATTTATCTCCTTTTCTTTGGATAAAAAGCAGGTTTTTCAAAGATATTTATGAAATTCCTTATGAAATAACAAAATTTCCATGCTGTCTTTGGAAAATGGGGTAAAATAAAATGCATGCATGCATTTCCTTCTGTAATGATGTTCTTTTAAAACATGTTTATTTTGGCTTGGCTCTTTGATTTAGTTTTGTTCCATTTTTGGTCCAAACTGCCAAATTCTTTGGTAGATAAATTTGAGTGGTTAAAATTTTCTAAAATATGGGTCACGATATCTCTTTAGGAGGCAGTGGTGGGTCCTGATGTCTGACCACCTGAGAACCACTGCGCTACATGACAGTGTAACACTGTAAATTAATTGAGTTTTGACTTGTGTTTCCCATGATTGAAGTTAATCACCCAAAACAAAATCAGACTCTCTTCTAGAGTCCAAAACCTCAACAGAAACAGCAATGAGTCTACCCAGGCTAAATCATGAGCAGAACTTAAACCCCCTCTCTTCAAGATCACTTTTGGTCTACATGATTCATGCTTGACTAGTGTTTTAAACACAGCCTTTCCCAAATGGTAAAGTATATGCTTGTAATTTTTTTCTGAAACATAAATTTGTTATCATTTGCCAGCTTTTGAGATTTTTTTTCCACAAATAGTGAGACTCTGTATTCAACATCTCTGCTATGCATGGCACGTGAGTGACAGGGGGACACAGGGTCTGCAGCAACAATGATCAGTCTCACATCACAACCATATAAAGGCAACTGTATCATATCTGATACACACTTTTGTGAGACCTCTGTCTAATCAACATGATCAATAATATCCTCAATAACCTTTTGTATGCAATCTGATAGATGATAATAAATGCCCTCAGGTGGATTATCAATTGCCAGGCATGTTTAATGCATTACATGTGATACGAAAAAAATCCATGAAATTTTATGACAATTTTAAGATTTCAGTAAAAGGTTAAATTAACATCTCAGTTCCAAAAAGTTAGAACTTTCTCGTTATTTTTTGAGGTTTCTGGCTTTAGAGCGTTAATGGATCAATGATCCAATGATCAATGTTTAACTTTAAAAAAATCTCAGTAATGCTCAGTAATACAGTTGAATCCCAATGCGACTGACATGCCTGTGTTTATAGCTTTCTATCAGATTGGTGAGTCTACAACTGAAAATGACACAGGCATGGACAGACACATGACATTAAAAATCTGTGGGGTCATGCTAAATTAACATGCTGAATTTTGGCTGCCAGCTAAATCAATGTTAGAAACTGTAGGCCTCTTTTAACAGTCCATGAGGCCTACCTGTATTTTGGGAATCTCCTCTTCTCTTTGATGAACATTGTTCCTTTCAACTGTGGTCTAGCTACTGCAGCCTTGGATCTTTGTTATAAATCACTTATCCCAGAGTCAAACTACAAGTAAAATCAGAAAGAAAGCACTTGAAAAGGCTGTTATAGGGTACTTCTTCATGAGCTGACCAGACTCTCTGCTTCTTAAGTTTTTTGTGCTAATTTTCAGCTGCTCCAGGCCACAACAATTTCAAACACTAAAGAATTTCAGATATTTGATTTGTTCAATTGAGTGTAAAGTATTATACATTATCCTAATGGGAAGCTTGGATTCAAGGTTTCAAAAGGTGAAAAACAACTCAAGGGGCTCAATTAAATTTGGGGTTTTCCTGCAATGACAGAGGCTTTAGGAGCTCCTGGGCTTTCTCTGTGTGAGTGTTAGTGTCCACACAGGTGAGCTGACCGCTGAGTAAAGGTCCATCTAAGCACCCTCACGCTCCGAAGCCTATCAGTGAGAATACAGGCTCTGTCGCTGGGCGGATGCCCCCCCTGAGGCAGCCAATCAGAGCTCAGGGTCAGTGGGACGGAAGAGCAGCTCTGCTTAGTGCAGGTTTGATGCCCACCAAGGTCCAGCGCTGCAGGCGCAGCGTGGCACAGGCTGGACTCACTAGGTGTGTGTGGAGAGTGTGTATTTTAGGGAGTGTGGAAGTTACTGCCAAGCTCCTTAAGGTGTCAAGCTTGGTGGGTGAAAATCAATCGCATCTCTCTCCTCACCTTTAATCCAACGCTGAAGTTTCTACTTTGTCAGTTTGTTTTATAGTTCTGAGTTTGGAAAAGCACGATTCAGGGCCAAAACACGACCCACTGAACATTTCCGTCACAGGCTAAGAGGTCATAAATTGTGTTTTACTTTTGTGACTTCACATCAAAAACAAGGCCACTATGACAAACTCAACAAAAAACATGAGACAAAGGACTGGACAAAGGTGCTACATGGGCTAGAAGATCACCAAACTTAAAGAGAATAATTTTCTGCACACCATTATTGACCTGTACCAAATTTCATGTTAACTTGTCCAGTATTTGCTGAGCAGTTTCAGATGAAACTTTGTGTAGAACATGGAGGACCTGATTCTGTAGGCTCTTATTTCAACTTTAAGACTGCTTTAACAACTTTGAGGTGGGAAACTTCTATCTGCAGCTACCATGAATTCTTGCCCTACCAGTTAGACTATTTAACATCCATTATGTAAACACCATATGCCAGTTAGTGTCTGATATTTCGACTGTACTTACAGGTGTGTCTTGCCAGTGAGTAGTTTGATGACCCTCCACTCGTCAGTCCGAAGCCCTCAGGTGCCTGTCCACCAGCTCGAGCTCGTGCTGAACCCTTCGGAGGTTCAATCTCAGCTCCAAACTCGGCCCCGATGACCCCCAGCAGCACAATGGCAGTGGCCTGTTTGCGGCGCTCCTCGTATGAGTTGGAGATCTTCTTGGCATTTGGTGGAAGGTTGGACAAACAGCCTGGAAGAGAGAGACAGATCATGATTACACTATATTGCCAAAAGTATTTGCTCACCTGCCTTGACTCGCATATGAACTTAAGTGACATCCTATTCTTAATGCATAGGGTTTAATAGGACGTCAGTCCACCCTTTTCAGCTGTAACAGCTTTAACTCTTCTAGGAAGGCTTTCCACAAGGTTTAGGAGTGTGTTTATGGGAATTTTTGTCCATTCTTCCAGAGGCGCATTTGTGAGGTCACACACTGATGTTGGACGAGAAGGCCTGGCTCTCAGTCTCCGCTCTAATTCATCCCAAAGGTGTTGTATCAGGTTGAGGTCAGAACTCTGTGCAGGCCAGTCAAGTTCATTCACACCAAACTCTCTCATCCATGTCTTTCAGGACCTTGCCTTCTGCACTGGTGCAGTCATGTTGGAACAGGAAGGGCCCATCCCCAAACTGTCCCCACAAAGTTGGGAGCATGGAAGTGTCCAAAATGTCTTGGTATGCTGAAGCATTTAGAGTTCCTTTCACCTGAACTAAGGGGCCAAGCCCAGCTCCTGAACAACCCCACACCATAATCCCCCCTCCACCAAACTTTATACTTGGCAAAATGCAGTCAGTTCTCCTGACAACCACCAAACCCAGACTCATCCATCAGACTGCCAGATGGAGAAGCATTAAATCCAATAATGAGGTATAATTTTACATATTCACTGATAAGAGGCATAATGCTGTAGAGACAGTCATGATTCTCTGTTATTGTCTTAAATACTCATACATTAACAGGAGCACAGCAGCGCACATGTCTCTTTTCCTCTTCCTCTTCCATCTGATCACCTGTAAGTACATTAGATATAGTTATCGAATACAAATCAAATCAAAAGAATGATTTCCAATTTAGTGTTAAAATTTGAATGGGCTCCTAGCCCCTCTGTACTGGAAAGGTTGGGCCCCAAGGTCAAAAAGGTCAAGAACCCCTGCTTTACACCACTGCGGAAGCTTTACATTGCACTTGGTGATGTCTGGCTTGGATGCAGCTGCTCAGCCATGGAAACCCATTCCATGAAGCTGTCTACGCACTGTTCTTGAGCTAATCTGAAGGCCACATGAAGTTTGGAGGTCTGTAGCGACTGACTCTGCAGAAAGTTGGCGACCTCTGCGCACTATGCGCCTCAGCATCCGCTGACCCCACTCCGTCATTTTACATGGCCTACCACTTCGCGGCTAAGTTACTGTCATTTCCAATCACTTCCACTTTGTTATAATACCACTGACAGTTGACTGTGGAATATTTAGGAGCGAGGAACTTTCACTGGACTTGGTGCACAGGTGGCCTCTGATCACAGTACCACACTGGAATTCACTGAACTCCTGAGAGCAACCCATTCTTTCACAAATGTTTGTAGAAACAATCTGCATGCCTAGGTGTTTGATTTTGCACACCTGTGGCCATGGAAGTGATTGAAACACCTAATTTCAATTATTTGGATGGGTGAGTGAATACTTTTGGCAATATAGTGTATCTTGCAATGGATTATTCTGAATTTAGCCATGTTTTTAATAATAATAATAATGATAATAATATCTGGAATTTAGCGCCTTTCAAGAAACCCAAGGACGCTTTACAAGAATACATAGACATGGACAAACTATGTGAGGGGAAGGATGGGTGTAAAGGGTGGTTTAGTGAAGACTGTAGGCTGTGGTGAACAGGTGGTGCTTGAGACGTTTTTTGAAAATGTCCAGAGATGGAGCGCTACGGATGTCTGCAGGAAGAGTGTTCCAGAGGGTGGGGGCTGCAGCACTGAAGGCTCCGTCTCCATAGGTTCGGAGTTTGGTTTTGGGTATGGAAAGTAGGCCAGTTTCTGAAGACTGAAGGTTGTGGGTTTGTGTGTATTAGGGATGGGAACAATTATTCGATGATCAATTAAGTGGTCATTAAGAATTTGGTCGATCACGGAGAATTTAGTCGATCTGCTGTTGGCATTTAATAAAGAGACTAAACACGTCTTACTCTGCACTGCACAACATATATACCGTCATGACATTGTGAGTGGGTTTTAACAAAAGCAATGAGACATCTTACCCATCAGGGGGCAATTTTACTTAAGGAGAGAGGGAGAGGGCAAACAGAAGAAGTACTCAAGCAACGCAATGCATTATCTCAATTTGCCAAAACGCAAAATGAAGAGAGAGAAGCGAAGTGTGGTGTAGGACTATTTCAGTTTGGAGAATCAGTGAGAAACACTCATTAGTTAACAGTCTTTGTTATATAGGGAAATGTTACATATATATATATATATATATATATATATATATATATGTGTGTGTGTGTGTGTGTTTCCGTTAGCCGGCAATGGCCAGTATAAAGAGCAGAAGTCTGGCTGATAAAAATATAACCGGTCAAAGTGTCCGGCAGAAAACATGCAAATGACCAGATAAGTAAAAACTGAATGCCTGCAGATTATATTTTGTGTAACCTACAAGATATGTTGCGAGAATGCATTAATATAAACTAAAAGTAGCCTGATCTTACTACAACTGCTGTCCTGCGGTGCTGGAGTTGTTTATCTCCTCAGACGGCAAGCACGTGGCCAATAGTGTATGCAAGATGACGTAAAACCCAAGCCTTCTCTCTGAGCATGCGCAGTACTTCTGGAGACTATGCTGGGAAAGTTTGACCAGAACATTCTCGGAGAGCAGAATTTTAATCTAAGTGAGGTTTTCCTGCTTAACCAAAGGCTTAATATCATCAGCAGTATGGAGGATTTTGAGTATGTCATCGCTGCGAGTAATGGAGCAGCTGAAATAAAGGGAACTGTATAGCTGTATAAATTGGCCAGAAAAATTCTCCAAAATTTGGGTCACAATTCTCCTTGAGGAGTTGATGGTGGGTCCCATGACTCAACCAGTTGAGAACCACTGGTCTAGTGGTTAGGTTGGGCCCTATGTACATGGGTGGCCTGGGCTCAAGACCAGACCGCTGCATGTTACTACCCACTTTCTAATCCTATTGCCCATAAAGGCAAAATGCTCTAAAAAACTTTTTTAAAAAGTGTTTTTGTCAGTGTAAATGATGGCTGTTTCTGGTTAAGGAATATCCGCATTAGGGTGCATCCACACAAAGTCCAGCTGCCTTTTAGCCTACCATGCTCTATGTACCTTGTGTACATATGTTACCACATCATAACCCCACCCAAGCATGGATTTATTTACATGAAGTGTGATCACAAAGTCAGTAACAAGTAGAAAAATGGAAAGGACTGCAACTTTACAGACTCAGTCGCTTATATCACAGCATTTTAATCAGATACAGCTTGAAACACTTCTGGGTTTCTCTATTTTGCAAGACGATGATGCACATCAAGGTTGTGTCACATCCACACTGTGTACCAGTGCTCCTGTTCCTTGGACAAAGAAGTGCGCCAGAGTACTCACTGGACTTGGTGGCGCAAACATACCTGATGTGAATGCACATTTAGTCCTCCACTGCCAAAATGTTTTTACTTTTCAGTCATGTAGACACCAAAAACAGCAGAAAACATAGGTTCCTTCTTTGAAAGTAGTGGAATTACAATTTAACATTTCACATCAATACCTAATTTCAAAGGGTCCACAGAAAATGTTCGGTTCCTTTTTTGACACTTTCAAAGATGTTTCAGCTGAGGAGAAAGAGTGCGTGGGGGATATTTTTTTATTTCTTTCTTTTCATTGTGAGCGTGTTTGAAAAAGCAGCAGGCCTGTGAGTCTCCTTTGAGCCGATAACAAGTGAGCAGGCACACTTCTATTGTCCCGGTATTAACCATTCCTCACTGACAGCCACACGTCTCAGTGTCCAGCTCAAAGCGTTTAGTCACAGACACACGGCCATGTTCACAGACGTCCAGCAGGATTTTGGACACGTGCAACTGGAGACCCTTTTGTTATGAGTGTGAGTGGGCGTGGCCTCTTTTGTGTGTTGTGTGTAACGCAGTGGGAAGCTTTGACGAGTGTGTGCGTCTGTATGAGTGTCACAGTGGGAGATGAGAGGTGCTTACACACCTCTGATCAAAGACCAATGAGGAGGCTAAAAAAGTGTGTGTGTCTTTGTGTAGGAGTGTAACATTCAAACACCCTCCCACTGCCTCCACCCTCTGATTTCTATTTCTTATTTTCTCTCTCTCTGGATGAGCGAGCACAGCATTATTATGGATTTGTATCACAGGGGAACAAGCACTCACCCCTCCTTACACACCCACAAATACACACAAATACACACACAGACAGAGTCTGAAAGGTGTAGGGGTGAGCGGGCACACTGAGTCTGATGAATAGAAGAGCTCACTCACTGCTGGGTTCACTTCCTGTTGAACTTCATGCAGTTTTGGGGCGTTTTCACCGCTTTACCTCATTTGCTCTGCTCTAAATAATGGACCATTTTATTACATTGATGGATATGGTGGGGTCCTTTTATGTTTTAATGACAAAATAACTTTATTTAAATATCAGCTTTAAAAACAGATGTTAACAAGATGCTTTAACAGACATAGAAAAGGCAGGAACTCAGGGAATAATTCCATAAACATCAACAATGAACAAAACAGAGGTCCTGAAAGTCAAACAAGAAGAGAGAACAAACTGTAGCACAAAAGTCAACAAGAAATCAGAAAATTGAGATGAAGGAATGACACAAAAGAGATCTTAAAGGCAGTTAAACATACAGTATGTAAAGCTCCACCACCAAGGGCCAAAACAATAGCACAATATGACGAGCAGTCATCGTAATCTATTACACATTCTGGCCATCCAGTTGTTGAACACTTCTCTGTCAGATTAGAGGAGCAGCAGCACACTGTGACCTTTTTGTTCATGAATTAAGTTGTTTCCAAATGCATCTTGCATGGCTGTTGAGAAAATAGCAAGGTAACATTGCTGAAGACACCACACACACTGAATACAAACTGTTTGAACTCCTCCGTCCTGGTAGAGTGATGTACTGCTGTCAATCTGATGAAGGCTTAACAGTCACAGAGTTACTCTGATGACCACTCAACAGCCACAGAGTCACTTTAATCACGCAAGAACCAGAAGAAGTGCAAGGGCATAAATATTTAGAGTTGGACAGTGCCAGTCAACTGTATTTGGGAGACTTATTCTACCACCGGGGACAATAGAGAAGAAGAGTCTAGCTGTGTTTATCGTTTCTCTAAAGAGCTCGGTCTTAAGTGTTTTCTTAAAAGTAGAAAGGGATTCTTTGGAATGGAGTTGGGTAACTCATTCCACCTTCAGGGGACAACAGAAGAGAAGAGTCAAGGTAGTGACTCAGGGCCCTGATGTGCTGGAAGTACCAGGTGCCTCTTGTGGGGCGAGGGTACCGCGCAAAAGGGAGTGTAGACCTGGATGAGGGATTCCTGGTAAAAGGGAGCAGTTCTAGTTGTAATGAGTGGGGTTTTGGATTTGATTTTGTATTTTTGTTTGCGTTCTGGTCAGTGATGAGTTACATTTGTCAATGCATGATATTACAAGAGCCTCATAAGCAAAAATTGGTTTTTACCTTCTTTTTCACCTGAATTTCCCAGAGAGACACAAATCTCTTTGCCCAACTCCAGCAATCTTACAGCAAACTTTCATGATGTTATTCAGATTTTTTTGTCTTTTGCCTTCAATGAATGAAAATTAAGAGTTAATATTTCACTTCGGTGAGGGTTCATTTGGAATCCATATGGTGGTACGAAAGGTACTGTTTGAGAACTCAGATTTCATCTATCATCACATAACATGTAGCCCTAAAATCCCAAAGTATCTGAATTTCTCTATAACTTATTGGTCAATATTTTAGTTTTTTCTTTTACTTTAATGTTGTTTTTAAGCAAGTATTGTTATTTTGTAAAATTGTAGGAATAATCTTGTATTTGCCATTATCTCTGCTACTTTGTGTTTCGAATTGCTTTTAAAACATTTTCAAGTCAATGACATTCTCATTTTTGCAGGCAAAAACAGACAGTTTAATCAGGTATTTAGTATTTTATGTCACTCCAAAAATAAATAAGGTGAGACCAGACAAAGAATGTATTTCACTGCTCAGAGATGTAATGAGACACTACAATGTCAGCTGTAACTGGGGCTTTGTATCATACAAGAGAAGTACAATGTAATGTGAGGATTTTACCACAAATTGACACTTTTAGCTTATTAGGCATGTATTATTAACTAATGACAAAGAAGAATACTGACAAAGATGAGAGACGCAGCTCTGCAGCAAAAGTAAATTTTCATTTAAAAAATTGTATTAAAAATAACTAGATAAATATCTTATAAATTCTGTGTTGTTTCAGTCCATTTTTTGAGCCCGTGCAGGAGCCCCCTCCCCCTATATTTCCATACTATATCCTGGTGCTTTTTATAATGAGATTGCTAAAGGCCAGCTGTCATTTGGAAGAAGGCCCAGCGGCCGGCTCTGATAAATGGATTATAGATGGCATCCATCCCCGGGCCAGACTGGGCCAGTAGATAACAGAATTAGAGATAGACTCCAAACTAGAATCACCAAAAAGTTCAGATTTACAGAGAAAATACAAAGTAAAGGCAGGGAGGAGAGCGAGGGATTCAGGCAGATGGTCGGAGAGGGTATCTGAAAGTTTCAAAGACAAATCAAGACTTTTAACGCTGTGTGACGAAAAAAAAAGGTTTTCATCCTTGTATTCATTTTAAAACCTTAAATGTTCTTGTGTGTGTTCTGATTCTGTTCTGATGATTATTTCAGATCAGTGTCTTCTAATTGTTTTAAATATGGAATACACATAGCTTCTATGAGAACAATGCAAAAATAAGGAGAAAAATGGAGTTTCCAAATCAAGGCAGGTTCAACTGAGGCATATAATGTCTTCTCTTTTTTCCTCAGTTTATTAATGTAATATTTTGAGAACCTAAAATGTCAATATAAAGCCTGGCTCACTGTTTCAACTACTTATCTTCCTTAAACAACAATTCAGGGTAGAGATGCACAGACTGTGGGAATCAAAGCTGATACAGATGTTAAGATCCCTAATTCTATGTGATCCAAGTCTTTAATGTTCTCTTAGGCTTACCCTTATTTTTGAGACTTATTCGTGCAAGACACTTGAACACCTCCCCTTAGGGCAGAGATTCACTCCCCAACCAGAATCAGAACAGAGAAATATGGCCTTGTACTCGGAGGTGCTGACCAGGGTGGGAAATGAGCACCAGCTAAGTGTGGGTATTTTTGAGCAGTGTCAGATGAACCTGCTAAACTTACGGGCCACTGGGGCAGATAAATAAAAGTAGTCTGACCTAACAGAGTGATTTAGTTTGAGTAAATGGCAAAAATCAATGCCCTTGTTTCTTCTTGTTCCTACTTATAAGTCAAGCTCACCAACATGCTCACTGACCACAAAAGTCTGCCTCATTCTCCCTGTGTCATAGCTGCTGTCAAATGTTTATAGGTGGATTGGATGGCTTGACTCAGTATCGTATGAGAGTATTTTTCCACTGCAACGTGGATTTCTGCAAAAGGTATCAAATTAATGTTTTGCTTGTCACAAGTCCAAGAAGGTTAAAATAAAGTTTGACTTTTGGTGTGAGACTGTGGAAAAAGTGTAAAAAATGGAAAAAAAAAAACAGGAAAAAAAATCCCATTTGTAATCATTTGAATGACCAGGTTGCATCTCTACAGTTTACATTTATTGGTCTGCATCCAGTAATGTGCAATAAACACATTTTAATTAATAAATGAGGCTAAACCTGGCAAAACTTGAGAAAACCTTGAGAAACATTGTAATGCACACAAAATCCCTGGGGTTTTCTGCCCTCTACAGTCAAACTTGAGATTTAACAACCCTGTGTGCAGTCCATTTCAGAAAATATGTAAAAACTTATTTAGAACAGTCAGTCAGTCTCAGTGTGCCTTGCTTCCCGTCTTAACAATTGTGGGCCACCAGAAATGTTTCTGCGGGCTGCCATTGGCTCGCGGGCCGCACTGTGAGAACCTATGTTCTAAACTAATGCCTTTAAATCAATAAGTTAAATCAATTATCTGAAAGTTCTGATTATAATGGACTTAATTTAGGATCAAGGCAAAAAAACAGAAGGATGGAAAACAGAACATGGATACCAAACCAACCCTCTGAATGTAGCTCAGCACAGATATTGTAAACTTTGGTTTAAAGGTGAATACTTTCATTGTTTTCTTGCCTGACTAATAAAATTTTACAGCATGTGAGAAGTTTTCAGAGGTTCAAACTCAGAAATTATTCAATCAGAAAGTTCCTAAAGATCTAAAATAAGACCAGAATCTCAACAACCCTCACAGATAATGACAACTTCTCCATTAAACAAATCAGTTCAGCTATAAAAAAAATAACTGTAAGCTCTACAAAACTTCCAGATACCCTAAACCGCCATCATTTTTGTGATTAGATGTTTTCTGGTCAGGTAGCGTCACTACCTGCTCTGTGGACGCACTGATTGATTTTTGAAGCCTATCGATCGGCTTCCTTCACAACCGGCAGATCTATTATAATGACATTGTATCTAAATCCTATTTGTTGGCCAACCGGCTCCCAAACATAACCCAATAAAGTAAAGAGGGGGATGGAAGAGCTCCCCTCGCCGCCGCTCGCCTTTGCTCCGCTAAATCTTCATAAAAACCGCGGATGGATCAGAATAAAAAGGCTCTCTGGCTGAAATGACATTATCAATAAAGGAAGGAATCTATTTAAAAAAGGGCAGGGTGGTGTAATGCAGAAACCTGTGGAGTCCATGTAATTACTGGAAAAATATGAAACATGAAGATCACCAACATCTCACAAAAAAAACCTCTGATATTTAAAGCTTTAAAAAATTGACAAAAAGAATGTTTGTTTAAGCAAAGTTTAAAATTGTACATATGTAAGTTAATATTTCAATATTTGCTTGAATTTTTTCGAACGATATAGAATTTATTAATCTCCACTGGGAAAACTAAATTTATTCACTCTTTTTATAATGTGCTATAGACAGAGAGGGCTAAAATGTACACAAGGGGCTCTATGAGCCAGGGTTGTTCCAGTGCAACCCATTTTGAATGACAAAGACAAAGACACTGAGGATGAAGAGGCTGAAAATTCATAATAAAAGAGATGAAGTATAACACAGATTAGTTAAAAAGGACAAAAAGAGGTTTAGGGAAACCAAATAAAAACAAATAAAGAGAGATGAGGGCAGAAGAGTGGGTTATTTTGTTTGAAGATCAGTAATCAATAAGGCAGGGCAGATACAACAGCATGCACACACTGACCGGGGTCAGCTCTCTTTCAATTAACTTCGAAACAAGCTGCTGTCATCTAGACAATAAAAGCTGCTCATTCATCATCAATATTCTAGGTCATTTAAAATAATGAAATATGTTTTGTTACAGAATTTAAGATTCATTGTTATTGAAATCCAAATGTGTCTTAAAAGGAACTCTGCATGATCAGACCAGTTCATCTCTAGATATCTGCATTTTGAGTCATTTGAGTTTATGAATTCACCAGGAGGCCGCCATGCACTGTGACGTCATCATTCCTATGCAGTAACCGCTGTTGCAGACTGGCAGCCAGAGTTACGGCTGCATCTCAGAGATGCAGCATGTCTCACGCATGGAGAATTCTAAAATTTGAGGTCTCTTCTATTTTTTATTTGCACCACAAGCCGTTATCTGTCCATCTAGACAAGAAAATGATAAATACAGAGCCATATTTACCTTGTTGTAGCAAATATTTACTTCCACATCTGCAGAATCTGTTTGAAATCAGTTTCTTGATGAACCAGATGAAGGCCGTGAGCTAAACGCGTCTGTTTAATAAAGTTGTTCCCCGAACTTCTACTCTTTATGAAGCTTTCTGTTTCCACACGGTTCAGGTAAAGATAAACACAGAATCAAAGCACTTCCGGTTTTTGCTTTTCAAAGTAAAAGTCCACTTTAGCATTTCTTTGGAGAAACTCTTTTTGTATGTACATACTGCTTTAATTTTGAAAAGCTCCCTGCACACTCACGCTATACACTGTATCTCACTTGTAGGGAGTTTTATTGAGGTAAAACGTAGGAGGAATGACCAAGAGGGTCACAGAGCTTTGACAGCAGGGAGACCAAACCAACAAGCAGTAAACTCGTGTCTGGTATGAAAGCAACGGCTAAGATCGCTGCGCACTGTGACGTCACACGGACCAAAACATGGCGGCCTCCAGGTGAGTTTATGAGCTCAGATTTACTCAAACTGCAGATATCTGGGATATTTAGTGAGTTTTTTAGTTCAATATACATTTGAGAGATGCAAATATCTATCCAAACTTGTCTGATCATGCAGGGTTCCTTTTAAATGTCTAAGCTATAACAGGAAACGTGATTTAAAAAAAATAAAATCTCAAAGTGAATATTCTCCTCTAAGCACGCCCTAATCAGGTTTTCACAGCCAATCTAATATCGGTATAATAATCAACATAATTGCTAGATCAGCAGTTGGTCAACCTAGTCCTAGTCTACCTATCTTTGTAGTACATTGTGACCTCCTACAGGGGGCAGTGTTACCTGATAAAAGGAGTAGAAAAGTCATCCTTACTCATCAGCAACATGCTTTTACTTCCTTGGTTCAACAGCACAGCACAAAAACCTCCAAGGAAGGTTTACAGTAATATTAACAGACTCAAAAAACTATTAAGCCTTTTTATAAGACTAAAAAGTGCAAATATTCAGATGAATACAGGGCAATAAGTCTAAAAACATTAACTCAACTGTGTTTTGCAACTGATGCAATTATTTTATATTACAGAGAAAAGAAATAAGACCTCAAAAAAGCTTATTTTTTTAAAGTATCTCACCAAAACTCAAGTTCACTTCATTGAAGGTAAATCTCAACACATCATGAAGACCTTCAGCTAACAGTATTTTACAACTTGACCCAAGCGTACACGTCAAAACAAATAAACTAAGAACAAAAAGTAAGGACATTTTTGTCTGCTAGACTATTTCTTTGTTGTAACAAATAATATACTGTTAGAAAGCCTGTTTATTTCCATTTTAATTAATGTCACATTTGTAAGGAACATGCATTTGTGGGATGAGCAGCAGAGCTTAGTATGAGGGATGTGCCCATGAAAAATTTGCCAAATCTTCTCTGCCAATAAAATAATGTACCACACATAAATTTCCATACTTTTCTTGCTAGGTTTACATACAGTATAATGATATGGACAGAAAAATGTGTTGTGCTCTCTCTCTTTAATACCAATCATACATGTGAAGCTGAGATATGATCCCTCATATTTCCTTGTCTTTGTGTTAATAGTCATGACAGCTGTGAAGATTCAGTCTTGGCCCTGCATTTACCTGGAACTTTTCAACAAAACTTGCTGTACTTTGCTAGCCATGCAAAACAGCATATTGTTTTTAATTTAGCCTTGCCAAGCCCCTGGTCATCGTTTGAGGCTCACCCTACAAGGGAAATCCTTGTGTATGTGTTCCGATTCAGGGGATTCAGTTGATTGATTGATCTAACTTTAACATGAACAAGGAGAGTCAGCGGAGGATTTCAACTGTCCTCCATGTTTTTTTCCTCCGAAGTCATTAGTCATTTGATCACACAAGTTTCTGTGAGAAGTCGCATGTGCAATCTTTACTGTGAAACTGATACAACAGACATCTGGTAAGTGGTCTCAGAGTCTGGTTGAATCATCTAGAGCATTTGTTCTGAGGATTATAAGATAAAACAAAAAAAAATTGAAACCATTCTTATGTGAGCGGTCTACCATATTTTCAAACTTGTTTAAGATTTGAAAATTGTCTAGTGCCTGATCAGCCTAACAGAGAAGCTCACAGAGTTCATTAATCAAGCCGACAGTGAAGGTGCTGCATCTCCATTTAATTTGATTTACAGTGCTGATCTGCTTAATTCTTATTGGCCGGG
The DNA here is from genome assembly GCF_018320785.1 of Cheilinus undulatus. Taxonomy (NCBI): domain Eukaryota; kingdom Metazoa; phylum Chordata; class Actinopteri; order Labriformes; family Labridae; genus Cheilinus; species Cheilinus undulatus. The sequence goes on along the minus strand of NC_054881.1, from coordinate 17,012,267 downwards.
AAATCTTTAAGCCTATCTATTGATACTACACTGCACAAACAGTGCTGCTTGAGCTATAGACATCAGAGTATTAACCAGATGATCAATTAGTGACTACAAGCATCATTTCAGATTTTAAAGCCATTTATTTTTAAGTGAAATTGGCTGGTAAGAATCGACTGCCAATCAATCAGAGAACTCCTAGGCTCCACATTTTAAACTCTCTGCAAGTGCTTGGCCAAGTCGGCCTTGTAAAATAAAGAATATTTTTGGTAAAATTATGTTAAATCATAAAACCCTGCAAATACATCCACATTATAACAAAGGTGAAATCTAAATAAATAAAGTTAAGGTACACCATTGTTTTATTATCAATCAAAAATGTTATCATGATTATTAGTCACCCTGCCTAGGAGATCAAACCAACAACCTTCACAGCCCTGTGGAGCTGCAGCCCCTCTATCTTCCCATGATGCACCCTGATTCTGCCTCCATTGGTAATCAATGAGAGACTGGTAAAACCTGATCGCCTGGGACTGAGAGAGGGGATCAATAACAGCAGGAAACTGATGTGAGAACCAAGGAGGGAGGGAGAAACGTGAACGACAGACCATTTAATGCTGTGAGAGAAAAAGTTTAGTCCAAAAAAGGTTAAAACATGAAAATAAAGAAGGATTAACAAAAAATATTTGACTCCAAAGACAAGGATAAAGTTCTGGAAAACAAAAGAGTGATTGTGCTAAAGGAGGAGGGGGAAGTCAGGGAGGAGTCGGGGGGTAAAAACTGTCCTTACAGCAAATGTCAGGAGACAGAAAATCTGGGGAAATAATTGAAAAACACAATTAAGTTGATAGAGAAAAAAGATTTGAGTCCTGAAACGGTGGCTGCCCTTCCAAGCGGCCCGAGTCCATCTGAAGGTTAAGTGTATTTTACCGTCTTAAGACATAGACGGAGGAGCTATCTGCGCTCGCTGGAAACAATGCTTCAATTAGAGATGGACCGAGGGGGGGGGGGGGGTCCTCATGAGATACAACAAACAAAGTGGACACAAGTTTGAAAGAGAAGGAGAACAGGTGGAAACAAAGTACTGGGTTTATTATTTTTCTAACCCTGTTATGTATATTCACCCTCATTTACTATAGCTGTGTCAGTCACTGAGCAGAAGATACCCTTTCAGAATAAAAATCTTCATTTCAAGAGCCAACTGCTGAGAAAGAATCACTACTGAAAACCAGAAGCAATACATCTGATGACTACCTGGAATTTGTGTGATATAGGTGTTACATTATACCAGGGATTTTTTTCTTATCCCATGTTCAACTGGCACCTTACAAAGATATTTCTGCAAATCATTGTTTTTCCTTTCAAAAGTATCAAATCAGGCACCATTTTGACACCAAATAAAATGTATCAATTTAACACTGGTATCAGAAAAAAAACAAATGATACCCAACCATACTGCTGAGAAGCATCCCCACAGCATGATGCTGTCATTATGATAGGAAGATAATTGGTTAATGATCGATTCGTTGTGTAACGTGATTGTGGCGTTCTTTAGCTTAGTTTTGGTTATCTCTGATAATAATTAGGAGAAATGATCATCCCCCCTTGTGTCTTAAATGCCCCTGCCTCTCCTGATATTCTGCAGGAAAACATCAATGCAAGACAGATGTAGTAAAGACACATGTAGGGGCAGGTAACTACAGGGACACCTGCACCCTCTCACATTACTAGCAGTTCTAGTGTATAAAAGGTACAGGTTTGACATATTTAAAGCCTGAGGTCTTATTTTTCTCTCCTCCATCCAAATAATATGTTTGTGCTGCAGTTTAATTTAAAATCAGACGGGTTTTTAATATACCTATCAGTGGCTGTCAGATTCATTCTGTTAAATGAGTAGACTGAAAAATGTTTTCTGATGTTAATAACCCCACTGCAGAGACAATGGAGTCTTCCTCACTTCACTGCTTCATGAAGAAGGAATTACTGTCAATAAAGACGCCACAGTTGAGTCTGAAATAAAGATCACAGATAAATAAAAAGAAAAAAAAAAGAATGAAGCCTGAAAGAATTTGATTTTAGCTCCTAAAAATAAAAACTTAGACGGATTGGAATACCATTTAACCATCAATCTGAGATAAAGAGGATAAAAACGAGCGCCATAAACAATTTTATTTATGACATGATTCCATGCTGATCATTGTCAGGTCTGCAGGGTTTTATCTAGAAAATTGAAAGGGACATCTTAGTAATGACAAGAAGTCCAGTGCAGCTTATCTGACTGAAATTCAAATTTTGATACCAGTAATTTAAGCCCCAAAGCAAAATGCCCTATTGACTTTTAAAAAGATACCATTGTGCTGTTTGTTCTTCTCCTCCTAAAATAGTTAAAACATGGTGAGTCAACATCCTGATGTTTCACTTGAGTGGAGAGGAAAGAATAAGAGCCATTTCTCAGATAAAAAATACCACAAAAGAAGGAACAAATAAAACAGTTTCTCTGCTGAACTGCTGAGAAATGGAGAAAATAAGAGAAAAACTTGATGACAGATTTACAGTTTGTTGTGTTGAGTCCAAAGTTTTGGATCAATTCAAGATGTCTGACAGGTAATCCTGGCGGATTAGAAACAGCAGGGAGTTAAAAGACAAATTATCTGAGAACACCTGAACTCACCACTTTCCTGGACTGAATCATTGCAGACAATAAAGCAGAGGAAAAGAAAGAAGAGGGCAGAAAAATGGAGCAAATCCATAGACGGTATTAAAAAAGTGAATGTAACCAGGGTGACATAAATCCATGGTATATGGGCTGTTGTTTTCAAGCCTCAAGTTTGGCTTTTTGGACATCATTGTCTGTTTTTTACAGCCAGAAGTAATCATGTATGAACAATGGTTGAAGCTAAAGAGGAGAAAGGGGTTGACAAATGCTAAATTATCTAACCTGTAAAGTATAAAGATAACAGATAAAGCCTGAGAAGTGAAACCTATTTAAGTGCTTTGAATAAATTCATAATCTCGCAATTAACCTTTAAGGGGCACTTTTTATATTTCAGTTTATCTAATACCATAACTATGATAAGACTATTGCAATATTCAACCCTGAACACTCGCAGGTTTTAATTTTCCAGTAGTTGTTGGCTCTCTTATTGGTCTGCTGACCCACCAATCAGAGCCGCTTCTCATTGCAATCATTGTTGGTCTACTTCTGGCTAGACAAACTTCTGCCCAAGACAAGTCTTTTTTTTTTGTTGTTGTTTTTCAAGGTAAAATTGTGCCAATACCTTATTCATTTTCACACCCAATGTCAACTTCAAGTATTTACACTTTCAGTTGTTGACACATTGTAATGCACTTTAATGTATTACAAAGATTTCCACTGGTGTGCAGATGGCCTAGTGGTTTAAGGCATGCCCCATGTATGTGGGTGGCCCAGGTTCAAGTCTGGCCTATGGCATTATGTCCTACATGTCTCTTCCCCCTATTTCCAATTCAATCCACTGTACTCCTCTATAAATCAAGGTATAAAAAAGACACAAAATATATCTTAAAAAAAAAAGATTGCCACTTTGAATTGTACACCAAAGTCAGGTCTTCTGGCAAGCTGGAGGAAAGAGACAAATGCAAGCTCAGAATCGCCCATTCATGAAAATCAGCACACTGTCAGGAGGGTAGCTTGGTAGATAGCTTCACTCATGGAGCAGAAGAGTCTAACTGTGGTCTTGTTTTGAAAACTGTTCCAAATTCAAAAAAATAATTTCCACAACTTTAGATCTAGGAGCATTTTTCATCCAATCTTCTAAACTAAAGGTTAATTATGAAAATATCGTCTTTAGATTTGGTTCTATGGACAACCACACTGGTAATTCAACCCATCAATAATAGCATGAATACTTATTCTCCTCATGAAAATCAGAGAAAACAACAAACTGTGATATTTTGAACAATCCATTTTAGAGATTTCGACTTATTCTCATACACCTTATTTTGTCTTTATTCTTTCATTAAGACCAAGTTTATGAAGAATCAAATCAATTAAATATAAATTAGTTAGTCCAATTTCAGTGTATTATCAGCTGCTTTAAATGGGAAGGAGGCCAGCGAAAAGAGATTTTGTCTTCACTGGTAATCGAGCAGAGGGGCTTGACAAAGGGTGAATCACTTTGTCATGCTCCTGATGTTTCTGGGCTTGGCTTGAGACTTGGATATCACTCAGAAATCAATTAGCAGTCATTCAATAATCCAGTCCTTCAACATGAGAGCCAATCAGACATGTAGATTGAACTGAATTCATCACCAAATGACTGTAAACCAGTCAGTAAACCGCTGTTTTCATCTGTCCCTGTGACTCTCCATCCACATCTGTGTTCAGACCACGAACAGGCTGCCAGTCTGTAACAAACACACACACTAACACAAAAACTCACACAAGCCCAAGGCCAGTCCTTTATCTTTGTGACACATTCATAAACCCTGACACACACACATACACACATTCTGCCCATCCCCCCTTCATGTGCACATGATCACACCGTCCATTCAACCAGAAGACAGGTGTGTGCGTGTGGGTGAGGAAAAGACACAGAGAGGATGTTGGTGTTACTGCAATGTTAGGGTTAGAGCAGAGAAGTATCTGAGATGTTTGTAGATGTTTTGCCTTCCAAGTCTGAATAGTGATGCTTAAATCTTCATCGTATTATTTATCCTGGAATAAATACTCACATTTATCAGAGCAGCAGGGGAGAGGAAAGGGTTGAAACAACTGCACTTGAACGCTGTACATAACAACCATGCCAAATGTGAAATGCCCAAAAACTCCTGGTGAAAAACAAAGCAGTTTTTTGTAGCTTTCATAGTTTATTTGCAGGTTTGGTTTGGTTAGGGTTTGACCAAACGTCACTTTACGTGATATGATATGACGCAACGGCAGGCAATGCAATGCAATATCATCAGATAAAATTTGTAACAGTTAAATATGATTCTATTATACTGATATGATAGGATACAAACTATACATTAATGAACTATACTGTACTATACTATACGATAAGATACAGCATGACACAACGATGCAATGCAATGCAATACAACCTGAAACGATAAGACTTGAATGATAGAAAACAATAAGACATGACTGACACAGCCAGATACAATATGATACAATACCATTCCACATGACACAACACAACACCATACGATACGATATGATAGGATGTGATACGCTGCAATGCGATGTGATACGACATGGTTGAGTACAATACAATATGATATGATAATAGGATAAGGCATGAAGTGATACAACACGATACGACATAAGACTACACGACACAATACAATACAACATGACATGACGCGATGCAATGCAATGCGATATGATACATTACAATATGATATCATAAGATAAGGCATGAAGTGATACAACATGACACAACACAAGACTTAACGACACAAAACGATACGATACATGCAATACAATAAGGTAAGGGCACAGTATCCTGCTATATGCATATGAGAAGACGAACAGGAATGACCACAAAACAGCCAGAGACAATTCTATGAGATACAACCCAAAATGAATCAGTAATACTATCTGATATGATATGACCCATTGCAAAAATGATACAATAAGATACAACCTGGAACCATACAACTCGATATGATACAATATGATACAACCAAATATGATATGACCCATTACAATACCATACAATATGAAAGGACCTGAGACAATATGACAGATATGGTGCTATACAATACTACCCGAAACGATACAAGATAATACAAACCGATGCAATTTTATGTTATACAATAAATTATTACCTTAAATGATACAATACAGTACAACACAATATGATACAATATGATATTACCCGTTACAATATGATACACTAAAGAAAATGCAACGATATGATACCATACAATACCACCCAAACAATGCAATATGATACAATAAGACAGAGCATGACCTCGATAGATACGATACGATACAATATCATTTTGACCACAGTGATTTTGACCAGCATGAGTAAATAAGAGCTAATACCCCAATGCTGGCCTTTCTTCATTGGCTTCCTGTTCAGGTTAGAGCAGATTTCAAGGTGGTGACATAAAAAACTGTAAATGGCAGTTGGTGAACCAATACAACCCATACACGTCCCAGGGGAAGACAGTTGGCGTTCAGGCTTTATCTTTTCATGCACCACTATTGTGGAATAGTGCACCTGTAGACATTGGGCACGCATCTTTCATTGATGTATTCAAATCAAAGCTGAAGACCCACTTGAACTTTTGCATGTGAGTCTTAAATGTTTGTTTTGCAAGTGCTTTCCATAGTTTTAGTATGTTTTTTAATGATTTTAGATTTTGAATCTTCTTATTGTCAATTTGTTTTTACTTCTGTTCTTTTAAATCTAGGTACAGTGCTTTAATTGAAAGCGCTTTACAAATAAAATTATTTTTACTTCATAAGGTACCATACCGTACACACCATACAATACAATATGATCAAATGTGAAATTCTATGATACGATACGATCCAATACAATACAATACAATTTGATACAACTATAAACTATAAACCACTGGTTTCCCACCTGGGTCCCAGGACCCCAGGGACCACCTTGGTGAAGCAGGTTGATCTTCAGGAGGGGGGTTGCTCAGCTTTCTTTGGATACCATCAAGGGAGCACTTGGGACAAAAATGGTTGTCAATCCCTGCCATAAACTACACGATATGATACGATTCGATACGATACGACACAACACAAAACAACCCAGTTCATTAGGGAACGCTACAACACAATATTACTATACTAGTATATATGAGGCCTAGAGGGCAACAAAGCCAAGTGCAGTGGCAGCTCATACTGAACACTACAAGGCACCAGACAATCACAAACAAGCTGAGATATTTATTTAAACAGGAAGATTAGTCACATTGGACCCTTGTTCAAATTCAAATCCCTACAACCAGAAATGTCCCATCATGAACTTTGCTTCATTGATGTTTATATGATATATTTACAGTAGAGGAGAATCCTTTCTCGATAGTGGCCGAATTCTAAACTCTACAAAAAGTCGTTGACAGATCAGGTAATGTAACACCAATTATTTTACTGGCAACCTTAACAACATGTTCTAAATGTTTTTTTAATCTCCTAATGAGAGGCTGCCAAACCAGGAGATGATGGCAAAGGTCAGGACAGATTCAACCATGGAGTGGTAAAACATTGACATTAATTTGCTGCACACCCCAAACCGGTTGAGCATCCAGAGGAAGTGCAATCGCTGCTGTGACTTTTTGTGTCTTTCACTAAAAGACAGCTTATTGTCGATGACCACACCAAGGTACTTGAGACGCACTCCACAGTCTTACCCTTAACAGCAGTTAGAAGTGGTGGGTTTGAGTTCCCTCTAAAATCTATGTAGATGTCCTTAGATTTTGTCACATTTAGGTTTAAAAAGGAATCATCACATCAATGAATAAAATCATCCACCACTGGCCTGGGAGCAGTGTTCTCCCCCTGCAACAGACTCACTATGACTGCGTCATCCACAAACTTCAGAATATGTCTTCCTGGATGTGAACTTCTGCAGTCATCAGTGTACAGAATATATAAAATATTCTTCATGGTAAAATCACAAGTGTGCTAATTAACTAGTTCTCAGTATGACTACATAAAAAATGTAGCACACTACGCAACTACTATACCAAACAATACCAAGCTTGTATGGCACCTTTCTTTACCATGAAACAGTTCAATATGGGGCTACACTGGACCATATTGTACTACCTTATAGTATAATATATACTGTAAAACTTTGCCAGCTACTTCAAATCAAGCTTTCCTACCTTAAACATAGACCCCTTTGTACCATAATGTACAACACCAGACTATACTATGGTACTGTCACTGTCCATTTCCTCAGCAGAATTACATTCCTGTACATTAATGACACTCGTGCAATATCTCCACTCGTCTATCTGTAACACAATAATATTCTCATACAGCAGCTGGGTCCCTCACTTTGAACAACAGAACAGTCACAATCATCAGAAACAATCAGAGCGTTCACAGTTTCAGCTCCAACCATTTATCTCTTCATAAGCTCAATCAGTTCTGAGGAGAAATGTGATCTGACCCAAACGACCTCCAAGCTCTCATATTAGATTAGCACAGGAGGCTAGCATTTCAGCTAACCAAATCACAGCCAAGCTAATGACACCGAGAGGTGAGGGTCAGCCTGACCTGGGGCCTCTGACCTCTATCTGTGCCGCTGTGGACCCGACACAAGGACAATACTTCACTTAAAACCTCCAAAAACAAGAAAACCAAAGAGCTGAAATCAAGGCTACCACAATCATCATCCAAATTTTGATGAAGCCACAGAGAATCAGCTGATGATGCCTCGAGGCTCTGAATCTTGGAAGAGACAAAAACACCTGCCAGCGCAGAGAAAATATGTGCATTTGTGTCAGTGTTGGAGGGAGGGGGGTGATGTGTCCAGCAGGGACCTTTGACCTCCCTGGGGTCACCCCCTCCATCAGAGGCAGAGATGAGATAGCCCTTCAATCTTCTCCTGAGCAGAACCACATTATTGTTCAAGGTTGAAATAAACAGGTTTAAGACAACTGCAGAAAAAATATCACAGTTACTATTATATTACATTCCAAGGAAAGGCCCAAAAGACAATAAGATATAATAAAGAACAACAGAAGGCCCTATGGATATTCAACTGACATTAAAAACGATAGAGTAAATGTTTGGATTTGTGAAACTGAATCAAGAGCAAATTAAACATTTTCACTCAATAAATGAATTGACAGGATAACTGCATTGTCTGTGGTCCACTTACAACTTCAACTAGTTAATTCAAATTCATAACAACTAAGTTTTGTACACAAATTTTGAATATTCTAAGTAAAAATGGGAGTAAAACTTTTTTACAAACATTTTTATTCACAAGCTAAGAGAAGTGTTCTCCTAATTTCCTCAAGTAACATCATCTCAAAATTAATATGGCCAGAGCCACATACACAAAGAATAGTAATTGCTTGAAAGTTTCTTTCCCTGATCACAAACCAAACTGATGTTAAGAAGGAAACTGGGATATTTGAAAGAGGATTTTAGTACTTATAACAGGTCCCACACTTAAAACAGACTATTTATTTCCTTAAATTAATGCCATTATTGGCCTAATTCTCTCCTAAAACAGAGCCTTTATTGACACTCTTATTGCAGCTGATCCTATCAGATATTGATCAACCCATCACTAGAATTGCAACAGTGCTGGGCGTTGAAATTGATCAGTTTTATAACGCAAAGCAGATGTGAATGATTCTACACTTGTGCAGTGGCTGAACATTGGCAATTTTTGTAAACCTCTGTTCTGGGTACCCTCTGCCACTCCAAAAGCCTATGTGGGAGGTATCGAGCAGCAAAAGCACATGTTCCTGCTTTTCTTGTGCCTACAAGGAAAGCCTGGGGCATGGAGAGAAGCAGCAATAAACCCCAAGCAGAACTGAAATCAATGACAACATGATGAAGCCAGATATAGCATAGAGGAGGAGCTGGGGTGGAGGAGGGTTGCAAAAAGTAGCTTGCAGAGGAAGCAGCAAAGCATAGCCAGGACATAGCAGTTTAAATGCACCAGCATGAATGCAACTAGCCAATGGCATGCTCAGAAAAAAATCGCCTGGCCATCGGCTAATGAGAGCTTGTGCGAGATCAGCTGATCTCAAATATATGGCAACACTCGACACCATAACCTGCCTGAACTAACTCTATATGTTGATTTTGTGAATATCAACATATTGGAAATTGGCAAAAATCCAAAATCAAGCATCTGTGGTTGCAAAGGTTTCATGTACACGTAAAAGCAGGGCATGTGCCAATAGACTGGGAACTGGCATAAAAACTGCACTGCAAAGTAGCACTTGGGTGTAGTATAACAGAGCTATAAAGAAACACCAACACACAAGTATGTGGTGCTTACATCGGCATAGGCCACTAGGGCGTAGTTTTGGTGTAGACTCGACACAAAGGCATAAACCAGGCTGTAAAGTCTCTGATTCTGACCCTTTGTCAATTTATATTCTTCAAGAAAACGACTCACAAAGCTTTTTTTTTTATTGACATCCATTACCAGTGTGTTTTTATTGTTGCTTTTGTTTGTTTGCTTATATTTTGGCGACATATTTTTCCACCTTAATGTCAGGAGACCTTCAATTAATCAAATACAGCATGTGTTTGTATCAGTGAGAGTGAACGAGACAGAGAAATGTGGATATCTGAGAGAAGGGTGGAGGTGTTGATCCTAATGACATCCCCTGACACTGCTAGGGTCATAATTACTGCACACAGCTTTATGGTGTCTGTGTATGAGCTCTGGACTGGGAGCTTTTACAGCTGTGGCATCCAGCAGCAACTGTTGTCACCTGCATGCCCTGAACTCTGTGTGTGACAGGGGGGAGACAGTAGACTGAGGTGATGAGTCTATCGCCGTGGTAACAGCCTGCAGCCAAGTGATTCTGTAGCTGTCAACATCTCTGTTGCTTCCCTTTGTCTCCTCCACTCATCCCCTTCTTTGTGTTTCCTCTCCCAGCTTTGTTGCATCTTTCTTCCTCACATTTTCCCACATTAGGCTAGTTTCAAATCTTAAAGCAAACATGACATCATTTTAAAGTATTTTTGCACATATATTTGGGTATCTGGAACATCTACCAACCCACAGAATGTGAAACAAGTCTACCACTTTATGTCTAAAAATCTGTTCAGAATATGCGCTACTGGTGGCGTCAAAATTTGAGTAGTTATGTTATCTCTCTTCATGGTCAAAACTAAATGAGTCTAAATGAGTCACAGCAGAGAAGATTTAGATTGTGATCTGTTCTGTGTTGGAGATTTAATACTGCAGAGACTGAATGAGAAGAAAAAAACACAGCTGTCAATAAGAGAAAAATGAGCTGTGAGGAATGATAAATCGTCGGACACATCTGTGATATTGACTGGTCTGAGAGGAGGACAGAGGGAAGAGGAAGGAGGAAGACAGTAAGAGTGGAGAACCCAGTTTTGCTTTTTTTCACCCTTTCTACTTATTGATCATTTTTGGGAGTTTGAAGAATTTTTACTTCCTTTTAAATATTTGAGCAAGGCCGACTATACACTGGACACATAATTATATGAGCACACACGACTAGATAATTCAGTTAGACCTTCAGACCACACAGCTGCAGTTTGTAGAAAAATATCCTACAGAAACTCAAATTTGACTTTAGAAGAAAAACAAACATGGAGGATGATTCATGTCTTCATCTGGCTGCCCTGATGTGCTTTCTGTAGAGTAATGAAGAACAGAAAATGAAAGAAAGAGTAAGGGTGAGTAAGGGTGAAATTCTGTCTGAGAAGACGGTATCCTATTTATGTTTGGTGCCATGTTTGTTAGCTGTGAAAGTATGTAACAACCAACTGGTGATGCTTTAGAGTCGTCTTGCTCTCACTGGCTACTGCAGGTATTCCACCACACACTTGAGGATTATTTGGAAAACTATTCTGTGACAGTCTAGGTACCAGATGGTCTCAGGTGACCTTTTTTTATATATTGATTGGGGATCTACTGGTAATAAAACCCACTGTGAACCTCCACTCTCATGACCATTCTACCACCTCCAAAGTAGAAGAGCAGCTTTCACTTGGTGCCTTGTGCTCCAGCTTTAGCTTAAGTTCTAGCGCAGTCGGCAATCAGCTGGTCGAGTACATGATTTTTTTCCTTCTTTCAATGCCATCTGGACAGGAGTACTGCGGAAAAGTCCACTGGTATCCAAAGAAGGACACACAACTCTTCTCCCACCCAGAACGACGATACAAGCACTGCTCTTATCCTAAAGCTGAATCTTGATGCCGCAAGACTTTTAACTTGCTGGAACCGTGGAAGGAACATTAACGGACTGGCCTCTGCTCACGTCCGTTGAATATCAGACTCTAATCACACACTGTGATCACAAGTAAGAGGCTTCAATCCGTCATCGTTTTGTTGATTTGTTTTGTAAATTGTAATCAGTTCAGATTGCTAGGAGGCTAACACCCCTAGCCCTAAGAAACAAATTCTATGAATTTATATGTCAGTACTTTTTATTAATTCATTGGAGATGCATGGTGTTGGAACCATATCTGATATTTACAAATCTATATTAGCAAATATTGAAAAATGAATGTAGTTCAGACCTTACACTTTAGAATTTAAGGAATGGGGATGAACAAAGAAAGTACTTCAGGTCAAATAGGTTGGCAGGACCTGCCTAAAATGACATAAACATACAAAATACTCATATCTGCTGATACCAATAATTACTTTTTTCGGCTATTATCTGCCAATACTGATATCATGGCAATAATATTGTGCATCCCTATGATCTATTCTTAATATTTATTTTTTAATATACTTCATTTTTTTTTTAGATAATCAGAACTACCTTTACTGGCTAGCCATGCTTAAGTAGACAAAGAATATGACTTTGGTAAACTGTGCTCTGTATGTGAAAGCAGTTTAAAATGAAGATGAAATAATAAACTAGGGCTGTATGATTTGATAACAATGTGCAATTGTGATTATGATATAAAAGATAAATGGTGTCATGAGTCTACTAGCTTGGTCATCAAGGAAAATGCAGAGAATAATGATAGTTTTGAAATGTGTATTTCTCAACTCAAAATGTACAAATTTTAGGTAGCATAAAGAATAAAAAACCTGAAGTTTTTACAGTACTGCTTTCAAAATAACTTTTTTTTTTCCAGAAAATAAAAGTGTTTCCTTTTGTGAAAACAAAGGTACTTTTTAAATCTCAAAAGTGGCACTATTGTAAATTTAAAGACCTTTCTGCAGACAGATTTGTAAGCCTTTCACGTTCTACTTAATACAAAAACATTTGCACCATTATATGCAGTTATGTACAGTCTGGCAAGGTCCTGAGCAGAACCGTCACCCAAGCACTGGTACCTACAATGGCAAGCCTTGAGTCAAGCCACCAACCTTGATCACTGTGAGGTAAATCAGGCCCAGAATTGCCCCTACAATATGCAGCCAGCATTAAGTCTGTTTCTTTTTTTGGACATATTTAAAGTTGATTAGTGGCTACTGTGAGGTCAGAAGAGTCAATGTAGATTGCAGGAATTAAATAGGAAACCTTTAAAGATGTAAAATATTGGTTATCGCTTAAAAAACACGATCCTACAGTTACAAAATTTACAAAATTCTCAAAAAATGTCCTACTGTGTTCAGTCACCAGAGACAGCCAGATCTGCTCATCGGTGTCTGTCACAGTTAAACTTTCAGGTTAATGTGACAAAAGCTAAATGGACTGGAAAACTGTGTGTTAGCGCGTTTTCCACCTGTGCTTCAGGTGTCAGCCGTTCCTGAGGAGAGGTGTCTCCTCACCTTTATCATGTGTGTCTCAGTGTGTGAGAGAGACAGCATGTGTGCACATGAAACACCAAACTGCTTTTAACACCATGCGGGTCACAGTACAGTGATGTCACACACTCACTGTGATTAACCCACATTTAAAGTCACCGGAGCAAAACTCCCAAAGTCTGCTGCACATAAATGATAAATGACTTTTTAGTGTTTTTTATATCAGAGCAGATGAGGCTCCAGAAGACAAAGAAGAAAATGATTCCCTCATTGAACATTGCAGACAGACTTAAAATCTTCTATAGTGACTTTAAGGTAAAATTAGTAATTTGCTTCTAGTCACGAAAACATTATCTTTAATAAAGACTGAACATCTTAAACTTTAACACATCACCTTTTAATTCATGCTTGGAAATTACTTTATAGGGTTTTGGCACTTTGCATCTGCTATCTTACATAGTGATGCACCAATCCAGCAATTTGCGCCCTGACACTGATCTGACACCATGTATCAATATCTATCCTCTACCTGTGCTTAATCAATAACTCATACTCCTCACTGCGAGGATGAAACTGGAAATGTATTTATGTGCAATTTCAGGTTTGTCTTACTTTGTAAAATAACATTACTCACATCATTCACTCTTTTAAAACAACTTAAACATAATCAATCGCCCTCTGCTGTCCCAGTAACCCTTGTTGAGCTGCACTGTCTTTGTGAGGCAGCCTTTGCAGTGACTTCTATTTGTGTGTGGCTTTTTTATGTTGCCAGCAATGTCATGCATTTGGGGCGCTAAGAAGGCCAAGTGGTTAGATTACACCCTGTGTACATGGGTGGGCCAGGTTCAAGCCCGGTCTGCGACTCCTTTCTCGCAAATATTGCATATTCTTACATCAAAAATAAAAGATTCTTCTGCAACAAATAAAAATGACAAAGTTAGTTCCTACCTGCTGTGATGTCATCATCTGTCACGTCCATTTCCTCTGCAGGAGCCGTTGTTTCTACTGGCTGAGCCTCTGGAGGAGGCGGCGCCGGGGTGGAGGGCTCCGTGCTCGTCCCAGCTGAGGAGAGAGAGACAAAGAAGCAGTTTATTTTAAATATCAACATGGATTGTTTCCAACATTATTGAAAAAGCATTTTGATTAAAGATAAAGCACTGAAGAGTGTTGCTACATGAACATAAGACATGAATTTTTATGTTAAATGCATCGGTAATGTTGCATCATAAGATCTGAGTATTGTGTATATTTGAGTACTCTCACCAGACCCGTTTTTTTGTTTATCCAGGCTTAGCGTGCTGGTTAAACAGCTAATAAAGGTTTATTGGGCCGTCTCATTATCTACAGAATTAATGGTACCAGGCTGCACCCCCCCCCCCCCCACACCCCCCCATATTTAATGTTTTCATTTAGCTGTTATCTCTCCATTGCCAATTAAGAGCGGCTTTTCATTAACAGCAGGGTTAATGAATGATGCTGTGTTAATGAATGAAGTGACTAAAGGTAACAGAGCCTGCTCCGACCACGCTAATCTCGGCAAAAAAAAAAAAAAAAAAAACAAAACACTAATTGATTAATTACACACATAAATACACACAGACACCTTAATGGAGGTGTTTCCTTCTGCAATAAAACCACCAAAAAAGGGACTTCATAAAATTAAGGGAGGACCAAAACGATACAAAATGATAATGACACAGTCATGTCAGAGGAGTTCATGAGTTTAATCCGAATACTCCAATATTAAAAAAACAGTAATCACAGCGGGTGTAATTCTATTGATTAATTTAACCCTGTTAACATTGTGCCTCATGTTCCAATTAACCTGCACACACAGGCTGCTGACAGCTGGACATAATGACGCTGTACAGCTTTATATCACACTCACAGAAAGGCCATTATACAGACGGGATGTTGATTATCTGTCTCAAACATTAAAGTGATAAAAACTTAATTGAACTTAATTAAAACATAATTGATGCTTCACTGTGATTGGACGAGAAGAGGGACGGATGTTTCTACATCAGCGCTCTCTGTTCGTTCTCTCTCTCATCACTTCAATTTCAGCTCACGTGAGCTCTGCAGGCATGAAGAACAAAAGAAGACTTGATACTTTAAATGTATTCAATGACAATACTTTCCTACTGGCTTGCTGGTGATGATGCTTTCTAAAAGGGATCTATAACTCTTGCATATTTTTAATGAGCCTCTAGTGGTTCACAACTGATCAGGCATCAGGACCCACCACCACCCCCCAAATTATTAAAAATACTCGACAACTCAAAATTATTTAAAGAAAAATTTGGTAATTTTTTTATTAACGCCAGCTTTTATTCAGGAAAAAGGAAGATGAAACCTTGGGAAATATGCCCAGATTTACACTGACATCCCAGAAAAATCTACAATTTTTTCCTGGTACACATTCAGAACCCACTTGATACCACTTCACAACCCACTTTTGGGTCCAGACCCACCACTTGAGAACCTCTGCTCTTAATCTTAATGGTCATATAGTCACTGATAAGTTGCTTAAAGTAAGAGCAACTGTTTAACAGCTGCAAGAACAGAAACTAATAGACTCTGATTTACTGTTTTAACTGCACTGAAAGGATGCAGACATGACTTCTTCATGTGGCATATTTGGGTTTCACAGCAGCACAGGAGCTTTCTCTCACAGACCTAACACATGCTGGTTAGGGTAAGTGATGACTCTAAATTCCCTGTAATGAGTGTGTCTGGTTATCTGTCCTTATATGTTGGCTATGTGACTGGTAACCAGTCTAGGGTGTACCCTGCCTCTCAACCAACTGACAAAGACATTTCATTTCCAGTTCTTCATATTTTGCTGTATGCACAGATATAGAGAGGGGTTAAGTTACTTCAAGGCTTCAGGCAAAGCTGTAAGGTCAAGATTAGGGACTCAAGGAGTCTTCCTCTTTTCTGGGGGGATACTCTAAACAAGTGGTTTTCAACCTTGTTTTTGCCAAAAGCACACCTAAAGTCAAGCAACATCTCAAGGCCCACCACATCCATACAAAATATCCTAACACGTTACAGTAACTTCAGTTGTTGTGCAGTTGCCTCACACCATTTGAGAACCACTGGTCTAAACCTCTCATTCCTAAAGTCTGGATCAGAACCCACAGTTGAGTCATGGGAGTTCTGAGGGGGTCGGCAGACGAATTTTCAGAATTTCAATACAACAGTATTTAATGGGATATTAATGTCTGCAGTACACATTAACACCACATGTGGAAACTCTACAACACTCAAACTCTCCAACATAATATAACACTAAACAAGACTCTACCATTAACTGGATGGCAAAAGAGCTAAATTCACAATCATGGATGCTCGGCTGACAAAAAAAAAAAAAAAAAAAAAGGACAAAACTTATTGTTCCAGACAAGACAGTCACTGAGGGCTCAAAGGGACGGACATGCAAAGAAACCATATGTGACAGAGGTAAAGTGGCCCCTTTGAGGCTCATAAAGTGGGAAGTGCCAGGTCAGGACCAACACGAGTCCAGATTTAACATTATCCGAGCTAGCACTGGTCATCAGCTCAACCAACCAGCTAAGGAGTGCAGAAGGCAGACTTGATAATCAGTAATGTACGGAAGAAAAAAACTGTTTGGTCACGATGGCTTGTACCTTCTAAAAAGGGGAGGTCACCAGAAAAAAGTCTGAAAAACACTGATAATCTCACAAGCTAGTTAAATAAAACGCTGTTTGTTCCTGCAGTCTGTGAACCTTTCATAGATACAGTCTGATTCTAGAACGTCTTAACACTTGATGTGATTCAGAGGAGTCTGTGTAATCATATTTAGAGTTATGATTAAGGTTAAGGTGTCCCTAAAGCATAAAAGTGTGAACTGCTTGGGTTTCACTAGAAATCTGGCTTCCCCTTCACGTGTTGATGTCATTGTTTTTCCTCAGCCAAGACCAAGTAAACTGCTCAGTGTAAGCCATCCAAGTCTTCTTTGTCGTCTTCTTATTGTTTGGTAATTTCTTTATCAAACTGGCGTTGTCGGCAAGATATCAATACAACAAAGACTGGTAAGTGTGCAGATTGTTTATTCTTTGCTGGGATTGGCTTCATCCCCCCACACAACCCCAACGGGATAAGCAGCGTAGATAATGGACAACTTTTGTCCAACTACAACAAGCAGAAAACCAGGTTCCAAAATTACATTTCTGACTCAACAGCAAAGTTGCTAGGTAGATTTCATTGCAATGACAAGGTATTACTGTATGATCCTACTTAAACATAAATGAATCACAAATCTGATCACTTTTCATATCATAGAATAAAACCATGAGCATAAATGTATTTACTCTGCCTTTTTTTAAGTTATTGGTGCCCAGGCCCCCCCTTGGATCCAACCCACAGCACATTTTTTGTCTGCATGACTACTGTGGAACAAACCATGTGGCGAAACATTTTTTGAAGTTTCCTCTACATTTGGTGGGTGGCTGGTTTGCTAGCAGAAAACAGGGAGAGCTGTTGTAGAGATACAAAATCACAGTCCCTTATAATCACCCTGAAATTCAGCACAATGCCATTACATCACACTTTCAGGGGTAAAGATGTTAGTTCCTGCTGAGCTGGGTTCAAGTGACACTGATTTCAAGCAGACAGTCTGCACCCTGACATGGCCGAGCTTAGTCAAGGATCAAATTTGCACTGTTTTTTGTTGCAAATCATTCTGTTACAATGTTCAAATTAATCTGTCTACAAATTCATGCTACACTGAACAAAAACTCAGCATTTGGCTGGCAGCGGATTTCCAATCCTTGAGAGAGGATATAGTTGCTAAGCAAAAACACCACCCAAAAACAGCTAGACCTAATGATGTAACTATCTGATGAGTCTAAATTCAGCTCTCAGTCCTTTTATGTTTACAAAAAAGCTGTTCTAACATCTATTGATTATTTAGAGACAAACTTCTGATGTTGCTTTGAATAAGTGGTTTGAATTAGAAAGCCTGTGCTGCAGCTCGATTTAGTGCTGAACAGTGGCAACTACTTGATGATAACTATTGTGTTTATCATAATAAACTGCCATGCCGATTTGGTTAATTCTGTGCTCCTTTAAATGACTCTTCATTCTTTTTTCCTTTTGGAACACATATTCTCACATAGACGCTGGTCCTGAAACTCTTCTGTCCTCGATGAGGGAGAGCGATTCAGAGTTGACGGAGAAAAAGAGGAGAGGGAGGTGGAGGAGGGGTGGATGACAGAGGGGAGGAGGAGGAGGCGTACTGCCCTGCTCCAAGGTCAAGCTTGTCATGTCAGCCATGACACATAGCTCCCAGCATGCCTTGTTAACCTTCCAGGATCTGGTGCTCCTCTCCTCTGTTCAGCCCTCTCTGGTTAAAACACTCACTCCATGTTCTTTGATTTCCAACCCGTGCTGCTCTCACTGCTTTAGATTCACTTTAATTTGGTATGTCTAACTTTTATTCTTCTGGAATTGTTTTAACTTTTCTTCATCTTCTGATATATTAAAACCTTTTAGTGTTTTTTATTACATTTATAAGATATAGAAAACTCCCCTTCATTTGCAGCATTTTAGTTGGTTTTGAATGTCTCCCGTTTTTAACAATTTATGTTTTTAATCTCAGATGTATATCATAATCAGAACCATTTTATCCTTATTTGAATTATAAATATGTATAAAATAGTAGAATATATAAGCGATAGAGGTGGTCACAGTTAATCAAAAATCTACCTACATCTATTTTTTAATTTACTGACAAAGAGCATAATTTAAATAGCAGTCAATCAATTTATTATACTAATAATTAACTCAAGTTGATGTAAACCGGTAGAGAGAAAAAAAAAAAAAAAAAAGAACTAGCATTTTTTGTCATCAGATCTTTGCAGTCATGTGATTCTGATGACGTGCAAATGTCTGTTGGGGGTCAGAAAGTGGGGACAGCCATAAGGAATGAATGGGAACAGGGGTAAGCTGGTATTTTATGGCTCTAATTTTTACATACATTGCATACGATCCCTACTCTTGATTAAAAAAAAAAAAAAAAGTGTTTTTTCCACAGGTTAATCAATTTACCTGGCACGGAGGCAATCAATATTGCAATTTACTCAGTCCTGCAGAACACCTAGAGACTAGCATCTTCTAACCAGATGAATGGAGGCTTGAGAATCCATGTACCGAGTTAAAAGCTACCTGAACACCTTTAACATACAACAAAAAAAAAATCTTTTTTCTCATAAAAACTATTTTTATTGAACGGTGATATACTTTCAACCCAAAAATGAACCGTGTCGGGTGAGTGACAGAGTAAAGATGTGTCATTCATGAACAAGCCTGCTCTACCAAACGGCTCTTTTATGTGAGCCACAGTAGCTAGCTCGCAGTTGAGTGCCAGTTTCCTTTCCTCCATCCTTTGTCATTATTTCATCCACATTTAAAAAGCAAAACCGTGACCAAATGGAGAGTTGTTCTGGAGCCAAACAACCAGCTCTACTAAGCTGAGCAAATGATGTGAATCTCATAAAAGAAATGAATTTCCCATCACAATGAGAGAGGCTGGATAGACATCAGCTTAGGAAACAAGGGTGATATCTGAGTTGATGTGCTAAACCATTGCAAAAATCTACTGAACCAAACCAGACTGCTTTATGGAAATGGACCATGCATAAACTTTGTGTGACACAGCTCGCCCAAGCTTTAGACAGAGGCTTATCATAGAAAAGATGTTAATGGAAACCAAATTTAAAGGAATTTAACGGTTCTTTAATCATTAAGGATGTTAATGTTTCTTAAAAACTTAATTTAACATGGGAAGCCAGCGTTTCAGTCTGATAAAGTATGTGGCGCATTTTCCACGTCGTCTTTGTTCATCCCTAGTTCTGATTCTACCCACACTCCTTCCCTATAATAAATGCAAAAAAGCCCAAAAATAAATCTTCAAAATAACCAGTCAAAAAAAATTTACTAACTAATGATTGACAGATAACGGGGCGCATACCCAGCTCCAGTAATACAACATATTTAGAAGAAAGTAGGCAGGAAAAGAGTGGAAAATAAATAATTTGGAGGGAGTAAAAGAAGTGATGAAAGGACAACAATAGACTCTAGAACAAAAATTTTAAAAAGGATGAAGGTGACAGAGGAAGTAGAAAAGAGACAAAAAATAAGATTAGGGAGGATGAGAGTTGACAGAGAGATGCTAAACACTCTGTGATTAAAGTTTGAAAAAAAAAAAAAAACTAAAGGAAAAGGAAGAAAAGAAAGAGGCAGACCTTAACAGCAGCAGGTTTATGAGTAAAAAACAACAGGATAGGATGGGGTGATCCAGGTAGATAATAAACTGACGACTGCTGAAAGAGCGAGAGGAAATGATGACTGCTGTTCAGTGATCAAAGACACAGCTGCTTTACACACACACACACACACCCACACACGCACGCACACGCACACACACCCACACGTACACACAGTTTGACCCCTAAAACAGTGTGTGCTCATGCGTGAGAGAGTGAACAATACTGGGGATTCTGTTTAATCAAGTGTGTGTGAATATGAGAGAGCCCCTCTTTCTCTGTTCAGCACCCCAGGTTGACTAACCCTCACTCTCCTCTCCTTTCTCAGCAGCAGTTTTGGACATCCTCAGGCTCATTTCAGCTCCCTTTACTCATTAAAATAGATTTCTACTTTTTAAATGTTAAAACGACTGATACGTTCCCTCTACTTTCAATCTTTAAGCCTATCCACTGACTTTAGCCACCGACCCCAACTTTATTCTTGTGATAAACACAAAAACATGCACACATATAAATGCTCTTATATCATTCTCACTCAGGCAATCTGTTGAGCTTTCTCTGAGCAGCTGTGATAGTGCTGTTAATAGTTTTGTCTCTCTTTCTCCTGCCTGTTTCTCCCCTTTGTGCTAAAGGCTTTTAAACACTTCTAGGAGAGCTGAAAGGCCATGGACGCTGCTTTATGTATGGTGTGTGTGTGGCCAGCCCCTCGCTGTGACACAGAGTGACATTTCCTCAGCACTAAAAGCTAATGGATAAATACAGGTGTCTTCCTTCAAACAGCAGCCACTCTACAGCTGGAGAGAGAGCGAAAGAGGACAACAAATTGCCTGTTTGATGAAGGTGTCAACAGCCTGAAATGAGTCCTCTCCCTCTTGAGCTGCAACCCAGACTGTTGTCTCCCCCTGTTCATACTTACAGTCATGGACGAAAGTATTGGCACCCTTGGAATTTTTCCAAAAAAAATACACCATTTCTCCCAGAAATTGTTGCAATTGCAAAAGTTTTTGGTATACACATGTTTATGGAGCAGTTTGCAAAAGAAGAGTTGTCCAGAATTCCAGTTGAGAGGTGTAAGAAGCTTGTTGATGGTTATAGGAAGCAATTGGTTTCAGTTATTTTTCCAAGGGTGAGTCACCAAATATTAAGCTGAGGGTGCCAACAATTTTGTCCAGCCCATTTTTGAGTTTTGTGTTAAATTATGTCAATTTTGGCTTTTTTCTTCTTTTTTGTGTTGTTCCAAAGGAAATACACATGTGTAAACCAAAAACATGTATAATTGCAACAATTTTTGGGAGAAATGGTGTATTTTCTGGAAAAATTCCAGGGGCGCAGATACTTTCGTCCATGACTGTATAGATACATAAGGTAATTCTATTTTATTTGTTTGTGTTATTGCTGCTTGTGTTCCCCTATTGGCATGACTAGAAGCTGCAATCAGCCCCTAAATTTGCTGAAGAGTGTTGAAAATATGTAGTTTTTCAACATGAAAATGTTTAATTTTCAGTTCGACCGCTTTGAATCCCTGTGTCTGTTTTGAAGAGAAGGATGTCTTCAAGTGAAAACTGTAATCCCATTTACAGGTGAACAAGCTTACCTGTCTGTCCTTTAATGGTGGAGCTACACACAATAGACGTATTCTAGTTAGCTGATCGTTTCCTCACAACAGCAGTAATAAACACAAACACAGAACCTGCCGTGTTTGATCAACATTATTTCAATCATTGATGTCAGTGTGTAATACTACCCCGTGGATGAGGTTGGAGCTGCACACCTTCCTGGCAATTGTCAGTGATGAGGAGGTGCTTTAAGGAGTTCAATCTGCTGGCGTAGTCTTACCATTCAGCTTACAACGCCACCCATCATATGAGGGTGTGCGTGTCTGTGACAACAAACTAATTTGGGGTATGAGGGCCAAGAAGTGATTTAAGCATAGAGAAATGCTATTAAATTCCCCTGTTTACAACTGTGCCAACCATTCAAATTTAAAAAAATCCTTGAGCTACTTTTGTGTCCTGAAATTAGTGACATATTCAGGAAAAAAACTTCAAAAAGCTCAAGAAGAAACAGCAGCAGACAAGTTTGGGCGAGTGGTGTAACACACTGCTTGTGTACGATCCGTTTTCAAAAAAAAAAAGTAAAATTTGGTTCTGCCATGCTTTAGCACGTTAAAAACCTGATCTCTCCCATGTTTCCTCAGCCAATTACTATGCTTACATGAATCACTTGTTGAATGAAATGCTTCATATGTACACGTTGTTCAGTATAAAATCCACCTGTTCTACTCATTCTGAAAGAAATTTCTTTCTGATTGAGAGGGGTGGTTTATGCCGATCGTTCAGACCAACATCAGTAAAAACACTTGATCTGACCTAATCTGACTCATGGAAGGACCAGACACAAACAAAGTGGGAGCAAAATAAAAACCGGTCTGTTGCTGAGACAATGTTTATACTTGAAGCTCTAAAAGATCTCAGAATTGTTCATCAGATATTATAAGGTACGGACATGAGAGAGTAGAACAATCCAATATTAGGAGTAGGAGTAGGAGTTGAAACAAACGAGCTAGTGCCAGGAGTTTAACTTCAAAAAAGGCGAGGAAGAATTTATTCTTCTACCGCAAATTTTCAGGTAGATTTGATCAGTGAGACGATGCTGCGCATGATCAGAGCAGTTTTAATTTTGATTAAATGTATAATGCATGGTCACACACATCTGAATCAGATCATATCTTTTAGCATACATGTGAATAGAGAAGTTTAAATCTCTGATTAGAAGAAATTCAGCTGCATTGTCAAAAAATGCTCATGTTACCACAGCTATTGTCAGCCCTGTTGCGCCCATTGTCAAGTGAGTCAAGTGGCTGCCCGTTTGAAAACAGCTTCTGAGAATAATGAACAGTGACATGTGAGTTTTTGACTTGATCTATTAAGTCCACACCCTGCTCATGCTGTAGCTTTAGCTTAGTTCTGTTTACAGTGGCATTGTTAAAAATAACAATGTAGAGGTTAAAACAACACATTACAATCAACTTTAGCCTTTGGGACAAATGTTTTTAGGGGAATTTCCTGAAGTTTATGTTGATGAAAATGAACCTAATCAAAATCAGCAAAGTGACAATTATGATGTTTTATCCACATTTACTGGAGACTTTATTGATCCAGCAAAAAAAGTGGATAAGCTTCATTCACTTTCTTAAAATCTGAAGCTCTAATACTATGATGCCATGTCACTTGGTCAAGTTAACTTCACTGTAAAAGTAGATCTGAACATGTGAAGGTAAAGAGGAAGGGCAGGGGAAATTAGGGACCAAAACACTAAATATCCCTCCAGTCAAATGTGAAACATCATGTTATGAAGGGAAAAAACTCAGTTTTGAGCTAAAAAGTGAAGAAATTACATATCTGTTTCGAGCATCAGGTTAAGGGGACTTCTCCAGAGGGTTCAGCACATTCCCTGACTTTCCTGTGATATTCCAGGATTTCCAGGACCAGCAGGAGTCATCTTACTGTCTGTTCCAGTCATGCTGTGCAGCACACGGATCAAATTCAATGACCCTTTAACCTCGCTCTATCTCTCCTCTCTCTCTCTCTCTCTCTCTCTCTCTCTCTCTCTCTCTGTCTCGGCTCCCTCCCCCTCTCCATCCTCCCTCGTCCCCTGAGGTCACTGGCCCATCACTCCGCCCCCTCCCTGCCTGCAGTACTGCTGTGGTAACACAACACTGACCGGTGCCGGTTTCCATGGCAACCGTTCCCTTGAGAAACCCCCAGCATCCTCAGCAACCACAGGGCAACTCCTGAGCACGCTCACTGACGCAGACACACGAGCGCAGCGTTTTTGAAGGCTGTTTCTAGTAAAAGAAAAAGGTGGAGATTCACCTTCCCATCAGCAGGAATAACTATAGACTCAGAGAGAGAGAGAGATGACGATGAAATGATACAAAAGACAGAGAGACAGGGAGAGTCAAGTCAAGAGGAAGAGACAGATGGATAAAAACAGGTCAGATCTGGTTTTGTGCAACCCCTTGTTGACAACTGTGCTAAAGTGACAACTGAATCACAATTTAGTGATTGGGATAAATCATATTTTACTCTATTCCCCCACAGATGGTTAGCTTCTTTACTGCATGCATTGAAAACAGTGGAAAACCAACACAAAAACAGCTGACAGCTGTCAAATAAGTTGTTTATCTATGATTTATCTAACAACACTCCAGAGCACTCTGGCCAACATTTTTGAGTGCTGATATGAATTAAATATCTATTAATTTCTATTTTTTCACTCATCACTCAAATGAACTAGGTAAGGAATGACAAAATAAATTAGAATTTAAATTTTGGTTTTACTGCAATAAATAATTAAATATGCAAAAATACATTACTAAATATGGTCAAGAATTAATCCAAACGTGAAGAGTTTGATCTTCATAAATGTAGCATATGTACATGCAAATTCTGATGAAAGCACCATCTCAACCAGTAATTTTATTAAATCAATGCCTCTGTAGAATATATTCAATATCTACTACTGGTGCAGAAAAAATAATTAGATCTTCCTCATTTGGAGTAGTATTATCCCCACTTTAGAACTACTGAAGGACTGGATATTCAATCAGGATATCAGGAACCTACTGGCTTTAAATGATTTTAACAACAGATATTTGAATATGAGTACTAACTATCATGCAGCTGTAGATATTTTCTTAACCACAACCTTTGAAAGTTTCTATTGGATTGTGCCGCTAGATAGAGGAGGAAATATTCACCTTAAAAATGTTATGATAATGAGTTTGATATCCAAGCGTTGGGTGGGAAATTTCTTGGCAAAGTTCTGTGTAGTTTTGACAACAGGAGGCATTTGTGTGGAACTTATATTTGCTAGTTATTTGAAAGCAGTTCCCCAGTGCAGTGGAATTTAGTATTCCAGCACTATCGAGTTAACCTCTCCACAGTTAGCCTTCATAAAAAACAGGTACTTACGGGAGCTGACAGTGTCCACATACTGAGGTAGGTAAGGAGCCCACATGTCGATGGTGTCCTTGCGTCCTGATACACCAATCCTCCTTAACTCAGCCAACAGGAGGGCTTGTGCTGCTTCGCGAACCTAAAGAGAAAGAGAGGGTAAAGTTATCTCTAACAGTTTTGATTACTATCTAGTCAAGGATAAAGGGTCTATAGATGAGCAGCCATGGTTAAGTTTTCATGATGTTTGCTTAAACTGAATTTACAGACACGAGCTAGTACCATGAGCCATGCATTTTTATCATATACATCACTCATTTCTAGAGATTCACCATACTGGTTTTTTGCAGACATACGATACGCCAATATTTCTGAACTCATTTTAGCCGATGCCAATATACACTGCCCTTTTATTAAGTTTATTTTGTGCAAAAAGAGGCTGAGTCAAGAGGAGCAGAGAGAGAAGCAAGAAAGTAGACAGTCTGGTAGTTGTTTTACATTAGCGGCTTCATTCAAAATATTCAGGGCTCACTATGGGCCTTTATGAAATTGTGGCGCCTGAGGCAACCACCTATACCAAATGGTACAGTTGTACATTTTGCTGAAATAAAAGAAAATTTCATGATTTATAATTCCAATATAGACTACTGTTATATCAGCTATAAATATTTGCAGAAATTCTCATATCTGCCCATACTGATATCCTGCCGATAATATTGTGTTTCCCTACTCATATTACTTTAAAAAAACTCAAGAGGGGTCTGGCTGTAGATCATATATCTCTGATGACCACTCTCACAGACCATTCATCGTAGACGCCCTATAGCTCAAAACAGAAAGACATACTAAATGTTTTGAAATAAAATATAATAAAACTTCAATTTAGGGTCAGTGTTAGGGTCAGGGTAAGCAAACTAAAGTTAAAAGTTAAAAACCTGACCTGCAAAACCTGCCTACATAACGTTTAATAAAGCCCAGTATACACTTTACTTAAAGGAAGAAAGCTACTCCTCCATGAAAACATTCAAACTCAGCAACCACAACTTATCTAGATCTATTGGCTGCAAAACTACATAACTATAACAGCTATGTAGCTAACATAGCTACATAAATTACATAGCTACGTAGCTTGTGAAGCTAAAGCTAAGCTAACAAAATGGCTACTTAAGCTACATATATGCTATCTATATAGCTTAGCTAGCTTCTAGCTATGTTTGTGAGCATTAGCTTAAACATAGCTAACTTAGCTTTACTGGCTAATGAATTAACGTTAATTATATAGCTAGCTATGTTAGTCACTGTGTGTTAACAGCCTGCTTACAGGAAGAAAGCTGTTCAACCATGACAAAACTCTAACACAGCAAGCGTAACTTACGTGACTCCATCTGATGAGTAAAATATGTTAATAACAGCTACATAGCTAACATAGCTATGTAGCTTATGTAGCTACGTTACTAACGTAGCTTAAGCTAAGCTCACAAAGCAGTTACATAACCTCCATATACATTATCTACATAGCTAACTTAGCTTTAGCTACATTTTCTAACATTAGCTGTGACCCAGCTGATTTAGTTACATTGGCTTATTATTGGCTTAATCTGGTAGGTAGCTATGTTAGCTTTATTGTTTTACTTTGAGGTTAAATCGAGCCACCATTCATGTAGCTACCTCTGAACAGGTCTATACATGATCTTATCCTGGGATAGACCTCTGACCTTTTTCTCTATTTTATTTATATAATGTTGCTTTGTCTGTAATGTGGTAATTTCATGAATGTTACTGTCAGACTTTGTTTATGAATAACGTTGAATACAAAAAAAAAAACTGAAAATACATTGTACCTGCAAATTAAGGCACTTTCATGTTGAGATATACGGCATCTCAGATGAACTTGTCTGTCTTTGAGAGTGGTCATCAGAGATGAATGGTCTGCAGTCAGACCCTCTTAATAACTCACAAACAGCTAAGTGGCTAGGTTTAAAGTAATCTTTTTGCAAGTGACCCTTTCTTCTTTCAGATTATTTCTAGGGTATTACCTCCAGACAGCGGTCCTGCCATCTCCTCGCCAACATCTCCAACAGAGGAGGTCTGAACTTGTCCAGGCCGAGGAGGTCAGGGAGCATCACACAGTGCATGGCAGCCAGCTGGCTCCAACCTGGACACATACACACATACGTACAAAAACACTGTCAAAAACACTACCAGTCTTAAAGGCATTCATGTGCTCATAAACATAACTCACTGCTGTCATATGAAAACATTTCTTTGAATTTTATGTATTGACAGTTCATTTTCAAAGAGTGTGGACAGAGCAAGCTGTATGTAGAGGATGCAGTTCTCTGCACTACTATCAGTCTTATCTTCTTTACACTAAAATAGTATCTCCAATCATACTGCAAGCACAAAGGTCATTGCACACTACAGTGTTTGGGATTCATCCTCTTTCTACCGTAAATGGACATAGACTATTTTACATGATTACTGACCAAAAGTGTTTGATAAACTACCTTTATAACTGCACAGAGCTATAAATTTATCCATGTGTTCACTGATTAACATACAGCCAACCAGAAGAAGGTCCAACAGAAACAAAGCTGATCAATGCTGTTTTGGTCATCTACTGTAGCAGAGGTGAATCTACTTTTGTAAATAACTCCATTCTTCCCTGGTGTTTTTATACTAGGATAGAGACAGCTGTCCCATTAAATAGTCAAATCGAGCTGTAAGCATAACTTGATTCATTTATGCATGTAAACAAGCAGACCTTTCAGACAGATGTTCAACTGACATTTTTCAAGCATAATGCCATCAAAAATCACATTTAAAAGATTTTTCCATGACCAATCCTCTTAAAGTTGTGTTGAAATTCAAAATTCTGTCTCTATTTTTGAGTGTCTTCCAAGGTGGAAAAGCTGTTTCCATATGACAACAGTGAGTTTCTCAGAATTCTTACACATTCTAATTAGCTGTATAAACTCTGAGCTTATACAATCTTCACAAACTAACGACAGTCAAATACAGGATGGGATTATTGTTGGGTTGTTGTTTGCAGTCTTGGTTAGAGCAAAGTTCTTATTTCTGCTAACCAGAGTCTGTTTGATGACTTTTAATAGGACAACAGATTTACAGCACTGTCAGAAAGCCTCATAACGATACCTTGGCATAATGAACTTAAAGGTGTTCTATCTTACTAAAACCTTGTGCTAGTGCTCTTATCTTCATCTGCATTATCCTGAGAGAAAAAGTAACATTCAAAATGTCTTGGTATCGCTTTAATCTGTCTGCATCATTCTGAACCCAAAACAAATACAGCATAATCATATTTTACACCAAACATGGGCGAGACAAAATACTTATTGAAATGTTTATTGGCTGATACTCAACATAAACCACGGTCCTAATTCACATATATTGGGTCAATATATGGTTTCCAGATGTATGTATGAAATGCACTTGAATGGACACTGAATTGCTTTAGAACTGGAAAGAAATTTCTCATAAATTTCTTTTCCAAGGGCACCATGTAAACTTACCTCTGCCGTTGGAATATACAGGGAAAACTCAAACCATTATTACAAACGTACTGCATTCAGGAAAAATCAAAAGTAGAGGTTGAAAGATTTATTGTCATCAAATTGTTCATTAGTGTTGACATATTTTAGTCAGAACAGCCCTTATTGTTTCAGTAATGACTACCAGCAATCAGTCAACCTCTAGCTGCAATATTCGCAACATTGTCTTGCAGAAACCTTCAGCGTTCTTGAAATTGTCTTGTAAACAACAGGAACACATGCTGAGGAAGAAGGGAAATCTAGACTGCTAAACTGAGCAGCCATGATACTGTTCAGATATCAAACACTTAAAGGCCTGTGTCTACAGCTGCTGCTTTTGGCGCCGTTTTTTCACTACGAAGCCAATGTAGTCCACCCAGTTTATGCAACCAGTGCTCTGAGTGGAAGCAACGCTCTAGGAGTCTGCTGTGCTTACATCACTCTCAGTTGAAAACAGTTCAACTTTTGGAACAGCAACAGGCAAGTCAGTGTCACTTCTCCCTCACTGGCCAATCAAAATAAAGAAAGGGGGGGATTACTGACAATGGTGGGAGAGACACAGGTCTGATGTGTCTTTTCAAGGGTAAGGATTCCAGGTCAATAGCTG
Organism: Cheilinus undulatus; assembly: GCF_018320785.1. NCBI lineage: Eukaryota > Metazoa > Chordata > Actinopteri > Labriformes > Labridae > Cheilinus > Cheilinus undulatus. Next base: position 16,982,474 of record NC_054881.1, on the reverse strand, counting down.
CAACAAATAACGTAACGATAAACGCTAGTGAAAAGTCCCAGCTCTGGACACAGGCCATTATATTAAGAGCTATCTTTTTGGCAATCAGCCTTTCTTACCTTACCCTAAATCACATGCATGCTTTCAAGGGGCTAGACAATTACAGAACAATGCTTTGCTTTAAGCAAACTGGTGGGTAATGCTGCGTTCCATTAACCTCAGAAGTCAGATGTTGGAACCGAGTATGATGTCACACCTGAGTTGAATTTGTTCCTTTTGCTACGTCCTCGGTACCAGGGGTACTGGGGGTTGCTTCAACTTACCAGTCGGAATTATTGTCAAGACATCAACTTGGATTTTCCAAGTTACACAGACACCAACAATTACTACTACTATGCTTTGTGGCAACTTTTAATTCTGCTATCTCCATCTTCTAGTACCTAAGGTTGTTTACAACTGTTTCAACAGCATTTTCGTAACTGTGGTGAATATTAAGACATGCTGACCTTATTAGATTAATGTGTCTTTTATATTTATGCTGTACAAAGGAACACCCAAGAGTTATACATTTTAGAGAGACTCTAAGAAATAGATTACATGTAGGCTGCCATGTGTTTCATGTACAAAATTTTAACTCTTTCTTTCCAGAGTGTTGCTGTTATATCACTTCTATAAATTTATTGTACGAAACAAATTCAAATGATAATCATCATGCATCAATCAAACAACATCCAGGTTTCTGCAGGACAGTGTTTTGGCAAAGGAAACAAAACGAAAACTTTACATAATTGCGATGTTTTCAGTTTACAAAATCTAGATAATACTGTCTTTCCTGGGCAACAATGAGCCTCTGTGTGCATGCTTGCTGCCTCCATTTAGGTCAAAATTAACTTAAAAAATCCTTAACTTTTTTTCTGAAAGTTGGAAACTTAGAGTTACACGTTTTGGAAGGCACTTATTTTCACTTTAAAAGGCATGAAGCACATTCATTGTTTAGGTGAAGGGGGCAAAAAGACTCCATGGTTTAAAGATCCTGTCAAAAAATTAGTTTTGAATTTAAAAGAAAAAAATCATTAGGCTATTTGAGGGTCATCAAAATATTTCACTTTAAAATTACAAAGCTTAAGAAGTAGAAAGATTAAAACAGAAACAAAAAATCTGGTGACATTCCAGCTAGAAGAATCCTTTTATGTGTCAAATAGTTGAGCTGCAAGTGAAATATGGGCAAAGTTTCAGTTTTGGCTAAAAATAAGTTAGATTTTCTCGTAATTTGTCATTTAAACTGTTTTTTTTTCTTTTTAAATTGGATTGTTTCATTTTCCCCAGTGAGACACTCCCCATTCCATCAGGTGGTGTAGCAAGCATGCAAACAGTGAGCACAGAGAGACCAAAAAATCAGGACACATGAACACTGACAGACGGACAGGTAGACCAAGAGACTGAACAGAAACAGGGCAGGACTGCACGATACTGCTGACAACTGAAAAGAGACAAAAGACCAGAGCGTAAAGAAAAAGGTCAGTGCACTCTCAAACATTCAAACAGCACCAGAATCTGCTTGTAGGCAGATGATGCAACATTTTTTTTCCCTTGCACTTGATTTTGGCAAATTTGGATTTAAACCAAAACATTGTAAAATGCTAAAAAAGTTTCAACTACCTCTTAGAAAGTGTCTGTTATGACTGATGATGTCATTGTTAAAAGTCTTGCAGAATGGCTTAAGATATGCATTAGTACAAAACAAAACAATTGCGACCTTATCCGAGTATCAGTCACTAAGGGAAAATCAATTTATTCCTATATTCTGGATTTTACATTAAGTAGCACTACATGCCTCTGCAGGTTAAACCAGTGGACTGATAAGACTGGTATGATTGGTATGATTTTCAGGGTTTTCTTCTTCTCTGCTGTGGTTGCAGCATCCAGATGTTGGAGAAAAAGTTTGAGAGTGAACTGAACTCAGCTATGACGGACAGGCAGATAAAAAGACAGCACTGTAGACTGAACAAGGACAAAGACGCTGAAAAAACTGGATCTAGACACCTGAGATGAAAACCTAACACTGGCTGCAGAAAAACAAGACTGATGCAAGAAATGAGAAACGAGGCGACGAAAGCAGAGAAGAAGAAGACAAATTACTGATAGAGTGAAGAGAGGAGAGGAGAGGAATTGTAATGGCAAGAAAAGAGAGAGTGAAGCCAAGAGAGAAAGGAAAATAAGAATGGAGAGTGGAAAATAAAAAGTACAGATGGAAAGAAGAACTAAAAGGAATGAAGGTAGAAGAGAAAAACTAGAAAGCAGAAGATCTCTGCAAAATAATAAAGCAAGACTTTCCCTAAGTGGTGCCCATCAGTTCAGTCTGTACCTTCATTGACTGAGGGGATGTTATGAGAAGCAGGGCCGGGGCTTGGGGAGCCAGGGGCCCCCTGAGGAACACCCCCAGGGGCCCCCGGAGCCCCAGCAGTGGCAGCAGAAGTAAAAGTGCTGGTGTTGGCTGTGGCAGCAGCTTGTAAAGAAAGAGAAGGAGAGAAAGAGCCAAGAAGGAAAGAACAGGTTAGGAAGGCATTACATAGCAAACGGAGAAAGGAGACAGTCAGTCAGGAAGCAGGGAGGAAGATTTTTGTAAATACACGACATAAACATACAAATACAGAGGAAACCAAAATGAAACCAACACATGTATTTCCTTTAGACAAATAGATTTCATGTTGGGTTTACATCAGATCTGTTCAGGTTAAAGACAGATAAGGGTTAAGGTGAAGCAAACACAGTAGAGCTACTGTTAAAAATTGGAGAAGATCATGGTTATGGTTAGAGAACAGCAGAAAATTATTGCAGGTCTAGAGCAGGATGTCATCTGCAAAGAACAAAAATCCACCCATCCAAAATCCGTACCATTTTCTTCATAAGATTAGCAGTAAATGTCACCATCTACATATTTCGCAAGGTGCTGAAAGGTGTCCTTACAAGAATGGATACAAAACTTAATGTAAATATAAAGTATGCTGCACAAAGTACGAATCAAAGTAGATTCTTATAATAGTAAGTTATCAGTGATGGCATTTTACAGTAGTTTCACACTGAGTATTATTATTAGCAGGCTAATCTTCTCCCTTCCAGTATCGTCACATACAATGTGTGCTACATTGTGCTATTAAGTCTCCTTTGGGTCATATGTCACTAGAGCCGGGGCCATCAACTACATTTGTACAAGGGGCAGCTTTTTTCTTGACAGACATTGTGAGGGCCAGACTATCAAATAAGCAAAAATAAATAAGAATTTTGATCAAATATTATAAATATTGTAATAAATAATATTGTAATATTGTCATAAATATTGAATATTTAAATTTCCTTTGAAATGTTCCTGATGTTTAGCCTTTAGCAGTGAACCCAATCCTTATCACCTACAGTGCCTATAAAAGTATTCACTTGCTCGGATGTTTTACCCTTTGTATTAATCAATTATGGTCAGTATAATTTGGCTTAAAAAAGAAATTCCAAAAAAACCTCCTTCATGTCAAAGTGAAAACAGATTTCTAATCGTTGGCGGTGATTCAGTATGCAGGGTTGCTGGTTTTAATCCAAAGACTGGAATTATGTTTGACTGCTGCAGAGGTGCTGCTTTACTTCCTGGGAAAAATCCTGCTTTTCAAGGCCACTCTTGTATGCTCGACCAAAGACTTAATCTAAGCATGTAGGTATTAAGACAACTGTCTGAACTTAAAGATTCATGAAGAAGGGAGGAATACTTCCTTCCTATACAGAGATAAGAAACAAGATATAAAAGACACCTTCAAACACATAAAACCACCAACACATAAATCGGAATGTTAATCTTAACTTCAACCAAAAAAAAAAAAAAACACACAAAGCTGACTTAAAAGTATTTGAACAGGATGCAGAGGTTTCAGACTGTGGCACTAGCATTTTTTAAACCCATTCTATTAGATAAGCTGTAAATTCATCCATACAGGTAAAATATATTCTTCTTATTTGTCTTATGATAAAAAACAACTGCATGCTCCTTTATGCTAGGGCCACAATCCTGAACCATTTTATTCTGTGGAGATAAAGCCCATTAATTCCAGGTTTTAACATTTAACAATTAACAATCAAAGAAAGAAAGCCCAGATTTTCTCACAAAAGTCAAATCATGTCTTCGACATATATAACATAAAATAAAATTGATATTTCATCTTTGTAACATTCATTTATAGCTACATGCAAGTACTAACATAACTGTCTGAAAAACTATCACAGAGAAACATGTAGCACAGACATAACAGAGAAAACAGTTAGAGCAACATTACAACGGCTGGTGGTACAGAAAGAAAGAAAGAAAGAAAGAAAGAAAGAAAGAAAGAAAGAAAGAAAGAAAGATGTGTGGTGATACAAAATTTAGACTGAATTCAGAAAGTGAGAGAAATGTTGAAGTGTTTGTGAAATAGATCGGGCAGCAGGCTGAAGCCATGCAGTGAAGGACCTCATGACGATGGAGAGAGAAAGAGATAGAGAGAGAGAGAGGTGATGGCTGAGGGCAGTCAACAGCCATTTGTCAGCTTTTATGCAGAAAAAAGAATAACCAATGAGAACCTGCTGTATGAGGAGGTTAAATATTTTAAATCTCATATCATATAAGAAGAACTTTTTAAAAAGGGCTGTAACCTCTTATGAAGGTTTAGTTAAACATATATGCAGATGATACTTTAATTTCTACCTAAACCCCCAAAAATTTGGATCCCAAAACTTTTAAGCTGAAGAATAATTAAGTTAGAGTGTCCCTTTATGTAGAGGACATGAAAAAGACATTACAATACTATCTTTAATTTGCTTTAAATAAAAAAAAATACTGGCAAAACTAATAGGCTTTATAAATGAGAATCAGTGATTCCTTTTCTTTGGATGCTATTCTTCTGAAAACAATCCTCACTAAACATTTATTCAAGCTCAACATTTGAACCATGGAAACAAACAAAAAAACAGCAGAAACCTGGAAAAAAAAACATTGAAAATTGAACAGTCTGTTAGATTTCAACTGTTTTTACTTTTCCTTTTTTTAACTCATCTTTTTTTCTAAATGTACTAAAATTGGCAGCTGTATTTAAGTCATTTCTACAACTGTGGTAATACTCAGATAAGGTATACACTGAGATTTCAAGCCTGATTCTACCTGATTTTAAGGTGTTTTATGTGCAGTGAACAGGAGGATAGGAGGGCCATATCTGGAAATGTGGTGTTGTCAGTAGCAGCATAACACACTTCAGCAGAGGGGAGAAATAAAACCACAGATGTAGTTACAGAGAACTTAGCTTATAAAATATTTTTCTGTGATCTTACTCTCAGGCATGAGTTCAGCATGCCATCCTTGAGCTGTAGTAACAGAACTTGAGCAGGGCATTTAGACACACACTGGTAGCCTTTGCAAATCTGCGCATAATCTTTAAACTGCATCGGCATCACTAGTGTCTCTGACTATCTACTTTTGCATCCAGAGGCTGTTTGAAAACAGTTGGGAGTAGTTGGGGACGAGGGATAAGATGCCAGAGGGTCTCATCGCTCTGCTTCTATCACCACTGAAGCCATCTTTTCTTCTTCATGTGTCTTGCCGAGCTTCCTCTTCTTCACTGGTTGCTCCAATAGAAACTTGAGAAACAACTCTCAGTTCTCTGCCTTGATTTAACAAGTATAGTGGTAGCAAATTATAAATAAGCTTGGTTTATGAGTCATTAACGATACAGTTGGTCAGTTTACAATGCCATTCCACCGCAAGTTTTATACAATTACATTGTGTATGCCAAACCTCAAGTACATCATGTTTCAAGGGTTTCATTTTAGAGAAACTTTAAAAATAATCAACTTATAATCAACCAATGAAGAGAATCCAAAAATCCTGGTAGCAACAGAACAACATATCACATTTTGTGGGTGATACCCATATCTAACCTGAGGAATATGTTGCTGAATAAAAATGGCATTTTTGTAAGATTAAGTGTTTAACTTTTTGCTAATCCGTAAAATAATGCATGTAAATATTAAACAGACCTAAACACCCATAAAATTTAATTTTAAAGGCTGGCAACACAACAATAAAAAGTTATATTATGATCACCTTGAAGAGCTTCCTCTTGTTTTGGAGTTTCCAAGTGAGCAGGCCTGCCCACAGAATTGACTGGACCCCTGAAAAACCCAGAGGACGGGCCCTCCCCAGTCGGGATTTATTGATGATATCAATGCATATGTGTTGGATCTGTAGCGTTGGTCCTAGCATCCTAGCTAACTTATTTAAAGCTTAAAATAGTAGAAGCTATTGTCGGGTCCTGATGTTCAAACAATTTATTCATTGCCTCTTCTTAAGCCCTTTTCATCACTGTTATGCTTTTTTTTGCCATATTTGTTTCCATAGTAAACCAATTTTTGCTACTTTTAGTCATTTTTTGCTACTGATAACCACTGTTCACTATTTTTACCACCCATTTCAGCCACTTACAACCATTTTTTTCTACTTTGAACTCATTTTTGCCACTTTTAACTGCTTTTCACCCTTTTACCTTATTTCTTCCCCTCAATTTTACTTTCTAAACCTATATTTGCTGCTTTATCCCTTTTTAGCCACTCTTTATCTACTTCGCCATTTATTAACAGCAATTTTTGCCACTTTTTACCCATTTGTGCCACTCTTTCACCACATTTAACCACTTATTTCCAATTTCAGGCACTTTTAACCCATTTTTGCTAATTTCAGCTTTTATTCTGCAGTTATTTAATCATTTTCCCTTTAAGTTATTTCAGTTCCTTCTACTTTATTCTTTGGTATCCCGATGTTTGTGCACATCATGGCAGAGCTTTGAGGTCTGACATTACTTTCCCAATAGTTTAGTTCAATTTGCCCATCCTTCTTGTTAACATCACAAATTAAAAAGTAATTCTGTTTTAAGAAAATGGGTTTACATTCTGAAAATGTTGAAAATATTGTACTACAGCATAACTAAATAAAATTATTTGTGTTGCTTTGATATGAGTGGTTATTATTAAGGTCAAATGTAAAATGTGGTTATCACAACTTAAGTTTATAATGGACTATGGTTTTCCTGACCTCCATGGTTCTCCAATTTGGCTGGGCCCTAGAAAGCTCTCCCCTTTATCCCCCCTATGGGTAGCCTTGGTGCTGGGCAATTAAATGAGTTTGAATTTCAATCACAGTTTTGAGCCCCAACAATCATGTAAAGCAAAGAGTCATGATCAAGTAATTACTGTGCCACATGCTGTGTTACACTCATTTTGTCCAAAGGTTTTATCATGTTAGGTGAATGTTTTGGTTTTTGTTTATCCATTGTTACTGTATGTACTGTATGTCGTTATTCTACATATTCATTATTGTTCACTCATATATTTATCTATTGCTTGATTTTTTTTAAGTGTTATGAGTGTTTAAGTTCAAGAAAGACATGCAATGAAGGTGATGTAAAATCGAGGAGTAATGTTATTTAATAGTCATGATTTCAATAATAAAAATAATCAAGATATTGATTTTTGACATAATTAAGCAGTCCAACATGTTGGTATGAATTTTACTTACAAACAAAAAGGCCACATTAGATTAAGATAAAGTCAATTATTATATTATGTTAAGAATGATTCTAATCGATCAAGTCATGGGAGTGTTTCCATTGTTGAAATTTTTTTCTGCCTGATTTGAACATGTGACCTTATCAATACAAAAGTTTTACTGATTCTAGTTAGTTCTGTTAGTATGTGGATAAAAGTCAATAACAAAGAAAAATAAAAGCTGTTAAAATCGTTTCTCCATTACTGAGGACATGATCATAAAACAGTGACTAGGAGATGTTTTAGGGGTGTTAAATTGTGTGCAAACTGCTCTCTCTCTCTGTTAATCTCACTGTAAACGCTGCAGTATATTAGAGGGGCCTCCTCATTTATTTCCATGTGAAAAGAAGAGGGTGAGCAGGGTTAACTGCAGCCTCCTCCACAAAGCCTCAAACACACACCCACACGGGCAGGTTGGAGAAGCCGGCTGAGCAGAGGTCACGGCCGAGCGTTCCCCCTGAATGGCGGTGAATAGGCGTGTGGCGTGAATAAGTCCACACGCTTGTCACGCTTGGCCTCCATTAAGGCGTGACAAAAGCACTAAAACCCCGCCCACCCCTAACACCCGAGGGTGCCACCCATGGCATATGCCTATAAGTGTGTATTCTGTGATTTTTGGTGTGTGCGTTTGTAGATTTGGAGTGTGTTGTAGTGTGGTAGGTAGCGGCGTGTGCGTTTGTGTTAGGCAGATGGTGACGGCTGGTTAAAATGTCCCCTACAGTGAACTTGAGTGGGTTTCATTCTGCAAGGAAAGACCCAGAACTTCTACTTTATTCACCTTTACTGAATGGAGCATGCTCTCTGGGTTTCTCTACCTTTCTTTTGTTGTCTGTGTTTGGCCTTGTGGTTTTAGCGTTAGCTACGGAGTCTGTGCATGCCTCAAAATTACACAAAATGTCAGGCCTCCAGCAGCTACTCAGAGGCAAAATAGAGGTCGCAGCGTAAAATTTTGCCTCTATTCTTCTGGTAAAGTTGTTGCTGGCACAAATTAAACTACTCTTCTGCATTCATCCAACCATAAACCTGAAATTCAGACAGAATAAGTCCATCTTTTACAGTACATAACTTGTCCTACATTTACAGCCTTCATAACTGACATGAAAGCAGACATCTGCCTGTTTCCTGGGTAATCTGGACAATATTAAGCTGTTTTGATGTGTATTATTGTTTATCTTAATTTAGTGGAAACTTTGGTTACCTTGAGGGCCACATTATTTGTTTTTGTCAATACCAAAGGGCCATATTGTTTTCTTAACTCTCAATCTAACCACTGTGATAACTAATAATTCAATAAAAGGAGGAACAGGTTGCTTTCATGATCATTTATTATCCCAACATTTGTGTTTTAAACTCAAGTGAAATAGAAATAGCTAATTCAATGCGATAACAGAATTAAATCAATTTCAAGCTGCTTTTTCAATGCAGTCATCATCAAAGCTACTTGTTTTTCTAATATATTTTACCTGCATATTTATTCATGTTTTTTTCCAAGTGCATTTATTGATGCATATAAAAAAAAATGGACAGAAATAATCGCAGCCACTTACATCTCCTAATTTCTTCTAAATGACTAAAAATGAACCTGTAATTCAACATTTTAAGACATTTTTTTCATGTTTTCATGGTAAATGTTATGTTGTCTTAAGGTTTATAATTTATCAGTATTTGAAAATTACTTTGGGGCTGCACTGAGTGAGTTGGAGGGCTGCATGTGGCCCCCAAGCCTCCAGATGCCCATCACTGATTTAGGAAACCGCTGGGAACAATTAGCAGATATAATTAGCAGTGTTTTCTAAGAGCAAAAAAGATCCACAGCAAGTGATGTTTTAATCTATTACTGCTGTTTTTAAAAGAAGATTGAAGAGCCAAAACAATTAGGGTACAAAAATAATGGTTCATAGTATTATTTTTTAATGTATTATTTATTTATTTTAGGGGGAACACACGTAACAGACAGTCTAATATTTCAGCTTGTTGAGCCCAAGAAAAGCGGCTGTGACTGAAGTTTGTGTGTAACCCAACTTGACCATGACTGTGTAAATCTGTCCATTTGTAAACAAAGTGAGAGGGTAACTTTTTTCCCTAACATATATTTCATTAATTAAATCCTCCCACTCCTCCATTGTTGGAGAGTCAGAATACAGCTAGTGTCTTTGATGTCTAATTTCATTTGTTCGTTGTCTCCTATCTTGGATTATATCGGTATGTATGGCTGGTCATTGTAAGCAAATTTTATCAACTGTGCTGTTGTCAGTCTTGGCCAGGACATGTTTGAAAAAGACATTTGGAATGAGACAAAAGGATGGATAGACATCAATTAGAAAAAATATGTTTAAGATGTCACTCATGACAGATTTTTCTTTCCCATTTCTTTTACAGGTGTTTATAACGTGGTACTACAGTCAAAAACGTGACTGTAGTGCATTTGGAAGTTGTTCGCTAAGTGCCATTGAAAAACAGAAAAAGAAGAAAGCCTCCTCTGAGTTTCAGGTGGTGTTATGGACTGTGACGATGCAAAAAGACGTAGGTACTCTCTGATCAAACCAATCTATTCTAATCAACATTGTTTAGTAAAAAAAAATCTATCCAACATCAAGTTCACTGTCTCCAGGAAAACCTAAACTTTAATTCTCTTTATATGGGATTGGTCAAGATTTATGAGTTTTCAGGCTGCTTGTTTGTAGCCACGTGATCCTGATGATGCACACAAGTTGGAGTACAAAGTGGAAACCCTGGTTGGGAATAGTTGGGAATAAAGAAGCATGCTGAAGCTCAAGATGGACCTGCACACAGCTGGTAACATCTACAGTGGACAGGATCCGTGCACTTTAAGAAAGGATTTTCCTAACAGGTAGACCAATTTTCCTGGCTTCGCCCCACAGCCTTCCCAATATGCAGCTAGCAAATTAATGGTGTAGGCGAGCTTTGAGGCTTACAATCATTTCATGTGTGTCTGGGTCAAGGACCTCTTAATGAAGTACTGAAAGACTACTGTCTTGTTTTTGCCCAGGTGAGCAAATTCCACTCTAGTGAGTGATACCATAAGTTTCCACAGATACTACAACTTTGGTCTATATTTCTCGAGATTTTAGTCAGATATATAAAGTCAAGTAGTGAAATGATGGCAGCCTCACACAAGCATAGTCTGACTCCACTTCTAGACTTTAGGCAGAAGAGTTTAGGCTGAGCTTTCTAGATTTTTTGCCTTGATGTGTCACTAGTTTTGGGATTAAAAGGATCTCTTTTTGGGTTTTTTTCCTGATTTGACAAGTTGGCACCGCTGTTACCAGCAGAAAATGGCGGCATTTTGATAGCGCTACCCGTCTGGAGCTCTGTCAGATATAAAGTCGTCTGCAAACAATCTATTGGCAAAAAAAGATCATGTTTGAAGGGTGCTTGAATGTCAGTAGGACTTACTATGTTTTGGATTTAACATATAGTTACATAATGGAAAAAAGCCTCAAAATGCCTCAGTGATTGTTATTCAAATTGGACAAGTTAGCTGTTGCAAGTTAGTTTACATTTTGTATATTGTCTGTGAGCTAGAAACTTCAAATTTCCCAAGGAATAATTAAGTACTGTTAGATCACCCACTGCTATAATGAATCCAAGGTTACTTTAGATTAAAAAATTGTTGTCATTGTTAACACAAACCAAAATTAACGGTTGGAGGAAGTAAATGATGAAAGATGTAAATAGGTGTCTCTGATGTCAGAGTAGCAAACTTTACAAAGCATCTGTTCATCAGCACAGTATTGCATTTTCTATTCGTTCCTAAGAGATACATGTTACAATTCACCCACTGTAGCAGCCCTATCCCCATCCAGCTGATTTTCTTTCTTGTTGATTCAATATTTCCAGATCAAATCTCTTGACTTGTGGCCAAAACTGGAGCTGTTGCAGCAAATCTGTATCAGTCTGTACCCCATTTAGCTAGGCATGACCTCTATAACCTCCCATGTTAGGGTTAAAATGCTTCCCCAAGTATAAATATGCGTCTTTGTTACCCTAACTGGAGGTTTTCAAACCCCTCTGCCCTCGTGTCAAAAACAGCAGAACCTCCGTTAAAGACCTGCTGACCGAGGAAACAGCAGCAGCTTCCTCCTGTGATATTCCTGTTTTTTTCTATTACTCTTTGTGGGTTCTATCGCCGGTGGGCTGCATTATCAAACCCCCGCCCCCTCCCCCCTTAACGCCCTCCCCGCAGGGATCCCGGGGGTGTGTGAAGCGAGCGCCCCCTCCTTTTGTAGTTACCTTGTTTGATCTGGGCCTGTAGCGCCGGGTTGGAGGGCTGAGGGGGGGCCGCCTGCGCCCTGCGAGGAGTCTCTGGGGTTCCTCCTGGTCTGGGAGGCCTGGAGGAGGATCACAAAGAGGAGGCATGAAATATTAAAAGGAGCAGGGAGGAGAGAGAGGGGCCAACACACAAAAACCTCAAATACAAAGAAACACATACACAGAAAAACATAGACATCCATAAAACCACAAGTTCAGCTCAACCCGATTTTTCTACTTCTGTTTCTAGAAACCTACTGCTTACATTTCAGAGTATCTATGTGTGTGGGAGAGAGAGAGAGAGAGACTGTGTCTTGTCAGGCTCCAGCCTATTGAATTTTGGGTGGAGGACACGATCCTGGGTCTGAACAGGAACAGACTGGAGGCGTCGAACTCCCAGAGACACAAACACGTCTAATACAACAATCAATACAGTGATCTGTAACCGTTGCCAGGCAACAAATTGCGGCCAGTGAATTCTACATTTGGTAATTAAGAATACCAAAAATCTGCTGTGAGGAATTTTTCAAAACAGGTGGTAAAACTTGTCTTTGATTTGATTGAGATTGGTGTTAAATAAGGATCCTACTCTCTCCATTATCCAGCTTCTGCCTCTAGTTACTGTCCTGTCTTCAATAAAAGCACACAAGGCCAAAAACCAGTCTTTAAAAGAAGGAAGAAATACTAAAATTGTGCTGGTCCATTGTGGATTGCATGAAATAACTAAACAGTGTTCAGCCCTTCAAAGTGCCAACTCAGGAAGTAGAAACTTAATTTTGACCATGAACTCTCAGTATGAAGCATGTAGAGCCACTGTGAATGATTATCAGAGCACCTGCAGGCTCCCCTCACACTCAACAGACCCCCACACCTGCCTCATTCACAGCACTCATGAACAATGGTGGTTCCTAGAACAACTCTTATGGGGAATATTCTAGATACTGAAAACACAAGTGGAGCTTTGGGTGCGAGACTGCGCGGCTATAAGGAAAAATAAATAACACCATACAATTTTTTAGCAAACACCTTTAAAATAAAGGAAAAGGCATTAATCTACTCCTCAGATTATTTATAAACATCATGCTTGATTTCAGACTTCATCATACTGAATTAAATCAGGGAACGGTTTTCAGTTCAGCTCATGATGTTATCAGAGAGCTGCTTGTGTATCTGCATGTGTATACACACCTAACACTGAGTTACTGGCTGTTATCTAAATAAGATCTAAATCCATCTATTTTAGTTTAGTTTCCATTTAAACAAAAAATATCTCAATAAATTCTTCATTTGGTGTTTCAACGTGCTCCAGGTACGTTTTTGCACTACAGATTACAATGGATAACAGCTACAAAATCCATTTTAACCATTAGAAACTCGTATTGAATTGGATGAAATTGTGGAGCACAGTTACAGGTTCACTGAAGAATGAAAATCCAGCCGTAAGGACATGTGAAGGTTGAAGGTATTCAAAAGTGTCCTTCTATATATCTTCGCTCATCTCAAATCTGAAAATGTGCTTACTGTATGGTCTGCAAAAAAACAGTGCCTATATAGTATTCACCCAAGCCTTTAAAATGTTTCACCCTTTTATTGATTGTATAAATCACCCATGGTCAATATAATTTGGCTGTTCTACCCCCATCAAATTACCAAAAAAAACCCCTCTTATTGTCAAAGTGAAAACAGATTTCTACAAAATTATGTCATTTAAATACAACTATGTAATGTAAAATAAGTGATCATATTAATATTCACCCCCTTCAGAGTGACGGACCTAATCCAACAGAGTCCCAGTCAATTGGTGCTAGTAGTCTCACAATTAGTAAAATAGGGATCACCTGAGTCCAGTGAATGTGTCTCAAGTGATTGTAGTATAAAGACACCTAAGTCTGGAAGGTCCAGTCATTCGTTAATCAGTAATCCTGGCTACCATTACACCATCAAGACAAAAGAACACTCCAAGCCACTCAAAGAACAGGTTATTGAAAAGTATAAGTCAGGGGATGAATACAAAAAAATTCCAAGGCACTGAACATTCCCCAGAGTTCAGCTTAATCTATAATAAAGAAATGTAAGGAATATGGCATGTGTAAATCTGCCTGGATCAGACTGTCCTCACAAACTGACCGTGCAAGAAGGAGACCAGTGAGAGAGGCTACCAAGACACCTATGACTACGCTGAAGGAGTTACAAGCTTCAGCAGCTGAGATGGGGGAGACCCCGCATACAACAACTGTTGCCCAGGTTCTTCACAGGTAAAGCTTTATGGGGGAGTGGCAAAGAGAAACCACTGTTGAGGAAAACTCAAATTATATCAACTACAGTTTAGCAAAAGTTGCATGTTGGAGACTCCATGGTCCAGAGGAAGCAAGTTCTTACATCTGATGCGACCAAAAAGGTGCTTTTTGTACATCAGACAAGATACTTTGTTCTGTGGGCACCAAACACTGCACATCACCACAAACACACCATTCCCACTGTGAAGTACGGTGGTGGCAGCATCGTGCTGTGGGGATGCTTCTCGGCAGCTGGCCCTGGAAGGCTTGTTAAGGTAGAGGGTAAATGAATGAGGAAAAATATAGGATAATCCTGGAGGACATCTTACTCAGTCTGCAAGAGAAGTACAGCTTGGGAGAAGGTTTATTTACCAGCAACAATGACTAGAACCATACAGTGAAAGCTACGCAGAAATGGCTGATAGACAACAAGGTAAATGTTCTGGAGTGGTTAAGGCAAAGCCCAGACCACACACTACCCTAACCCTAACCCTAGAGAATTTCTGGCTGGACTTAAAAATGGCTGTTTATGCCCAATCACTGTGCAACCTGACAGAGCCTGAGCAGTTTTGCAAAGAAGGCTGGAGTAAAATTGTACCTGTCCACACAGACTCTATGCTGTGATTACTGCCAAAGGTGTAGCTACTAAACACTCACTTGAAGGGGGTGAATATTTATGCAATCACTTATTTAACTTAACGTATTTTTATTGAATTGACATTGTTTCTGAGAGAATTGTTTTAAGTGGAGAAATTTGCAAGAATAAAGATGTTTCTTTGAATATTTCCAATGCAGTGACAACATAACCTTAATGATGTCCTGGAGAAGAAGTTTTAGATAATTCCTTATATTTGTTTTTTTACAGATTTAGGTTAAATAGATTACAAAAGCCAGGCAGTGAGAAGGTTTTGTACTGCCCAAATAACGACAAGACAATCTCAAGTTCTCAACTTTGGTACAGAAAGTTCTTCTTTGGTTGCAGGGTGATCACAACAAAAACTTCAGACACACTTCTCTTCAAACTTGGCACAAGTTGAGGAAGACTTCCTGTTGTCATTAATGTGAGATGGGGAAAAAGCCAAAAACCCAAACATGCTCAAATATTCACAACTGCTCGTTTGGAGTGAAGACTGCAAGAAAGAGGATCCGTGTTTGAGTTCATAAAGAAGTCTTGAGCTTCTACCTGTAGCTGTAAAATCACAGTCTCTGATATGGACATACCAGACACGAGGAGTTCTTTCTTTCTGAGGTGGTAATAAAGTTTTCAAACTCACCTCTTGCTGTTGTGCTTTTTTACCTCTGCCAAGGAGGTTATGTGATCGGCAGGGTTTGTTAGTGAGTTTGTTTTTTAGTTTGTTAGTAAGTTAGTTTGTTTGTTAGCAGCATAACTCAAAAAGTTGTTGACGGATTTTGATGAAATTTTCAGGAAATGTCAGAAATAGCATAAGGAAGAACTGATTAGATTTTGGGAGTGATACGGCTCACCGTCAGGATCCAGGAACTTTTTAAAGGATTCTGTACTATTGGGAGATAGGACTAATGGTGGAGGTCTGCACTCTCCGAGTGCTTTTCTAGTTCTCCTCATGTTTTAGCTACTGTTTTCTGCTCAGATCTGCTTTTTCTTGCAGATGAAAATGATTGACACCTCAGATTTCTGCCATTCTTGAAAAATCAAGCTAAAAGGTAAGATCATTTTATTGTCGTTTTGCATTAAAGTTAATGTGGTAAAACTAACATGGTGGATGATGTAGGGCCGAGGTAGGTAATCCTGAATGCTTTGCATGGACACACCTCACAGCATAAATAAAAAAGGGTTTGATATTAACTTGATATTGATAGCTCAGACTGCACACTGAGGTGGTCTGGGATGCCTTCATCTGGACTGGATAGGTTGTGTAGACTCAATATGTACTGTACACATCAAAGAATGCCTCGTCAACTGATGTGATCAGCTGCTTTCTGCTAGTGAACAAAAAGCATGGTTTTCTGGCTCCCAAATGGATCTTCATTTGGTACCATTCTGCCCATCTCTCTAAAGGGAGCTGGCTCCCATTATTCGAAATATGATCTAGCTCATTGAACTGACACACTCCTTTTTAACTCACCGTCTTGAAAAGCTGTTAAAGACATACCATTAGCCCCTGCTCGTTGCTAATTTGCCCCTCCTTCACTTTAATCACCTGCAGCCACAGCAAGAGAGCCACAGAAGTGAGCTCTGATATCAGGTTGTCACTGAAGACTTTCTGTAAACACAGTCTATGGACACACTGAAGTGGTCCTAAAATGCTCAAATAGATTAATAATCTGCATGAATGCATTTTCTAAACAACTCCTTAGACTGCCCTCAAGCAAAACTGATGAGTAACTTGAATACCAACAACCCGGGGATCAGCCTTTAACTACTTAGCCAGATAACTGTCTTATTCCTAGTTTTGCGCATGTGTAAGGCTATTAGACTTGTCTCCATCAATTCGGAATCTAATTTGATTTTCAAAATTAATTTAAGAATGACTTGATGAAAAATTGACTTATTCTGGATGGACTACAGAGCAATTATTCCAGTATTTCTTATTTGTGAAAATATACATTTAACCAGTATGATAAAACAAGCTGAAGACTTCAATTCTGAATGAGAACCAGAAATTTAAAGGAGCAATACACAAAAATATATTGGTCTTCAACCCTCACTTATATACTTCCCTCGCCCTCTATATCTCCCGCTCTCTTGTTCTCTCGCTCACTCGCCCTTCCTTCAGGGTTATTCTGTGTAGGTTAGACGAAATGATGAAAGGTTGAGTTGGTGTTACAGCAGCAGGACCTTGACCTCTGTGTTAAATCTTTCAGAGTACAATGAGAGCTCAGACAGACTAAACAATCAGCTACACACTCACACGCTTCACGGTTCTCCGTCTTGTGTATGTGAACAGCGTCTTTGTTTCTCTGATCAGAATTCAGTTTCTGTCGCAGCTTTGTTTGGGTTGGTGTTTTGCTTTTCAGCTGGAATCACTGAATACAGATTTGGGGTGTTCCCTTCTTCTAGTGAACCTAAATAGACCTTCACTTTTGGTCAATTTTTAAAAGTGATTTCTTTGATGCGTTGCTGATATTGCCTTTACTGGAATAATTACTGAACAAGTACACTGCTGGTAGTCCTCCAAAAATCCAGATGCTTTCTGATCCAATTTTAATTATTTATGGATGTACCGAACATAATCACTTTTATGTCCATTTATTTATTTATCTATATATTTTACTTAGGTCATGGATATTACAGTGAAAAAAAATTGGCTACTGAGGCACAGATGGCCTAGTGGTTTAAGGCACGCCACCTTGTACGCAGGCAGCCTGGGTTCGAATCTGGCCTGTGGCCCTTTCTTGTATGTTTCTCCACACTCTCTCATCCCTGTTTAAAAAAGGTCTATTAAGACAATAAATCTGTGATTTATAAAGAAAGCCAAGTCTAGAGAAAAAAGCCTAAATAATGACATAAAAACAAAGCTAACAGAGCCCCGAGAAACCATAGGACGGAAGCCATAAATAATAGACATAAATGTAAAATGCTGCAGCATCAGAACAGGTTTGTGAAGATTTCTGATCACTAAAGAACATTTACTTGGGATGCTTTCCATTTTCATTGCTGGGCTCATGGGTTATATCATACTATTTACTTTGATTATTCATTGCATGACCCCTGACGACCAAGTGAGTAGACTCATGAGACCATTACATTGTAATTTCAATTTTAACTGGTATAATCCTAATCGCAGACTATTACCAAATCGTGCCACACTAACTTTTTCATCATTCACAGAAAAAATGTTCTTAAAACTTGCAGGAAGCAACAGAATTTTGTTGAACAGCTGCTGAAATGAAATGGTGCTGCTTTCTGCCCTCTCCATGACTGTTCACCCCCTCCCTCTTCAGTCATTTAAACAGCTAATAATATCTGTTTAAGTCACTAGTTAACACATGTTAAATCCTTTAAATACCTCATGAAGATGCACATGTTAACGTTAGTGTCTGTTACAAACAGAACAGAAAAGAGAGACAGCGCTGTTTCCTGATCCCGAAAAGTTTTTGTTTTTGTCCTGACCTGCAAACTGATGCCAGTGATACAGCCCTGAATGGATACCAACACCCACAAAATTACCTAAATAAGTAAAAATACAAATGAAGGAACGAGAGCAGAATCCCTGCTTACACTTTACTAGTTTATTGATAATTCAGAGGAAATATATCCTATGAATCATCATTATTTTAGGGAAAATCTCATTCGATTTGATTTCATTATTACAAAGTATAGGTCTAACACAAGTTAATGTTATCCAGGAGTTCATTTTTGATGCCATGGTACAGAAACAGGTATTGTAATAACTCTACATGTGTGGGTCTTACCTGGCAGGGGCTTTCTTCATGTGCTCTCCCACAAAGGTGGCGTTCGTCATTCCCATCAGAGTGTTGGCGAGAGAGATCACAGACAGAAGGTGTTGTGTAGTGACAGCCCTGGAAACGCCGTATGTCCCCTTCCCCACAATGTCTGACAAAGTCAGCTTCAGGCCCGTCATCAGGGACAACTGACGTAGCAAAGACTCCTGGGAAATAGAGGTGGACAAATGAGGAAAAAGGACCCTGTAAATAGCCAACTTGAGAGTTCTGCTGCCTAGGTGATGTGTTTCCACAGCTCAAGAGTTTAATGTTGTATCATGTGCTCTCCTTCAGCTTCCTCTACTCTGATATAAAAAAAAAGTCCTCTTCAGTGTGAACGGTTCAAACACAATAACCTGGATGTTCTCTGTAATGTCTAGTAGATGGACAGGTTACCTTGAAGGTAGGCAGCATGAGGGACATGTGACCTCCGCGTGAGATCAGACCAAAGGAGATGGGGCAGTGCGGTCTGAGCATGCCAAGACGATCCAGACAGATGCCGTCCAGCTGCTCATTCAGGCCCCAGGCGTGCAGGCAGGACATGAAGAGTTTGGCCGTGTCCATTGTCAGATTGTACTCCAACAGACTCAGAGACTTGGACTTCTCCTCACGTCTCCTCATCTCTTCCTCCTCTTCTTCGTCTTCATCCAGGAGGTGCTCCTTGATCGTCTCCTTCATCGTCTCTTTTACCTGACAATATAAGGAGAAATTTTAATTATTTCAAAGGTAAAACAAAGAAGTAAACACAAAGCAAAAGAATAAGATACAAAGGGAAAATGACAAGAGGATGAATATTTAAAAAACCTAATTCAATAGATTCAAATAACTTCACTTTCAGACCTGTTTGAAGATCTTGTTGGCCAGGAACGACCCCCCCTTGTCAGCCCCTGCCTGGCTCTTCTGCAGCGTCTCAGGAGACACCAGTGTGGGGTTTGGTCTTTGTGCTTCCTCTGTCAGCAGCTGGATGATGACGGCCTCAACGTCGAAAAACAGCACATGCATGTCGGGATCCGTCAGGTTGGTCTTCATCGCCTGGACAACCAGGGCATTATGGGAGTATTTCGACTGGTTTCCCTGGAAGAAGAGGGGGAAAAGAGAGATTTTTAGATTCAGTGAATATAAGACACTTCAATTCTGTCCAAGAGAAAAAAAATACTCAAGGTAATTTAAGCTAAAATAAGGATGAAAAGGCTTAACAATTCACATCCAACACATAAAACAGAGATACGTTTTCGGCATTTAACTATATTGATCGAGCTTTAATATTCACATTTAAGAGATCTTTATGAGAAATAAAACCTAGACTAAGAGGAAAAAGTACTCTGGAGAATGATTATTGAAATCAGTCATCCCTTTAAGCACAAACAATCACAGAAACACACACCCCATTAGCTTTAATTGCAACCAATACTAACACTGCTCGATTTTAATTGTATTAGCAGAGACACCTGCATGGAGCTTTATGCAGAGCAGAGCTGTTTGTTTACATGTTAATGACTTGATGACTGCAATCACACGACTGTGATCTTATTAGAGGGAGGAAGAAGAAGATGAGGAGGAAGAGGAGGTGATTAAGTAAGAATAAAACAAGGTAAAAGAGACACTGGGTTCTAATCTGAATGTGTTTAAAGGAGAATATTTACAACTGCTTTTCCACTCGTGCTGAAGTTTTAAACTGCATTAAAGGTACAATATGTAAAACTTTTGCACTTAAATTACTGAATTCATTTAATCAAAAATTTAACATTTGACAAAAAGTTGACATTTTTCTGTCACTCAGTGCATATACATTCAGTTAGAAAAGGGAAATCAATTGTGTTAGTCTGAGTAATGCTGGGCTTTTAAAAGACATATAAAAATAAGGGCTGCCAAACTAAAAATTTTAATTGCAATTAATCACAGTTTCAGTAGTAATCTTCCAGTTTGAATCAGAGTTCCCCTGATGACCACTCAGCAGTCATGGAGTTTCTCCAGTGAGCACTCAGCAGCCATAGAGTCACTCTGATGACCTCTCAACAGTCACTGTTACTCTGATGACCACTTAAAAGTTGCAGACATACACGATGACCACTTAACAGTCACAGTTACCCATACATATAAATATGCTTTTTTTAATTGGATTCTATCAGCCTGAAACTTTGCAACATGAATTTGACTGATTAGTATCTGGCCAATTATCA
The DNA here is from genome assembly GCF_018320785.1 of Cheilinus undulatus. Lineage (NCBI taxonomy): Eukaryota > Metazoa > Chordata > Actinopteri > Labriformes > Labridae > Cheilinus > Cheilinus undulatus. The sequence continues at coordinate 16,961,734 of NC_054881.1, read as the reverse complement.
ACTTTGTAAATAAAGTTTAGTTTATTTAGACAAAAGAAAAAATCTAAATGGTACAAAATGGTAATTTATCAGCAATGTGTGTTTATGTGCAGTACACATAAAAGAAAGAACATGAAAAGAGATACAAAGGCAAAGCTAAGAAGTAGGGATGTCTTCTATTCTAGTTTGGTTAATGAACTTTGGTCAACACGCAAATAAGTCAATTAATAATGTAAAACAAAATGAATATCATGTATGAAAAAAGTTAAAAGAAGCTTGTTTCTTTTTGCACATGTTTATATCTGGAAGGATTTAAGATTCTGGAGTTTTTTCCCTCCTTTTACTTGTTTTTCTTTGTGATGAAAAAATATTTAACTGTGTTTTACTTTCTGGTTTTGGGAAATATTGGCTTTATCTTTCATGCCATCAAAGCTTATTGAATTGAGCTGAATGTGACTGGTGAGAGAGACAGAGAGACAAATAATTATCTAGGGAGACTCCACACTGACCAAGAGACACAATAAAACTGCAGCTGGGACACACATATAATACACACAATGACACACACCCACCCTCGGGGAGCTCCGCTGTCAAAGCTGTGATGCTGCTTCACCACCTGCACAATTTATTAATCATCTGTTTTCATTTGAATCTGGAGCTAATATTTCCAACAAAGACCAACAGCTGAGCAGTATGTCGTCACTATAAGATGCATAGAGTTCCCAAAGCTTGTTCACATTTTAACTCTGAAGTGAAGAGGGGGTTTAGTAAATGCATGGCTTCTGTTTTGGTGGATTTCTAAGTGACAAAAACATGACTTTTGTGCCTGAGCCTCATGTTTCAGCAGGATTTTCTTGACACATTAGTATGAGTTGCCAGTGTGAGCCTTAATGTTTGAGTGCAAGGTTTTGGTGGATGAACACTGCCATCCAAAGGCAAGCGGACACATTACACACATGTGCACACCATAGAAGAAGAAATACATGCTGTTCTTTATAGTGTTTGATTCTAGTTAGGTAATATTTTAGTGGAAGGCCTTCATCAAGCAAATTTGATCCTTGATAGATGTTGCATATTAATGTTTTAGTGCAGTTTGGATAGTGTGCAAGAGTTTGCAAACTGTTTTTGAAGGATTCATTACTCTCCAATGCACATACCTTATCATAAATCAAATTTATAAAGGCTATCAGTGTTTAAATTTGTTAAAATTTGGAAATATTGCATTATATGTGATGAATAGAGACAGAAAGACACACAGTCATGATGCAAACATGCACACGGTGTCCTATAGCTCCTGGGCAGTCAGTCCAAAGGTCATTGTCCTGCAGGGCCCTTCTGGCAAACACCACTGGAGTCCAACACGCATACACGAAACACACACATTGCACAACGGCATAAATTCTTACTATAGTTTCTATGAAGTACACTCCACATCTGCTAATGTAGAGATTGCATGCAAGACTTTTACACATGAATGTTGTATGCTGTTGTACTGGTTTTTTCCTGCTCTATTCAGATGTACAAATATTTAAGCTTATACCATTAAAAATGCCAACATTTACACCAACATTACCCTGACGTTTCCTGCCAGTTCTTGGAGATTTCCAGTGTGAAGTTGTTGCACAATGTTCAGGAGGAATTTTGGACTCTTCTTCAGCTCATCCATATTCTTAGGCTGTCTGGTGTGAGTGGCTCTTTTGAGGTCATTCCACAGCGTCTCTATTGGATTCAGGTTTGGGCTCTGGACTTGGATTTTCTTTCTTTTTTATTTATTTATTTTTTTAAGCCATGCTGTTGTAGATTTACTTCAATGTTTTAAGGTCATTGTCCCGCTACATCACCCACCTTCTTCTAAACTTCCGCTGGCAGACAGCCACCCTGACATTATCCCATTGGATGACTTCATAAACTTGGGAATTCATTTTTTCCCTCCATGATGGCAAGCGGCCCAGGCCCTGAGGCATCAAAGCAGTCCCAAATCATGATGCTTCCTCCACTGCACTCCACTGTGGGGATGATGTTCTCATGTTGGTTTGCTGTAAACTTTATATGCCATACATAGTGCTGCGTGTTCTTCCCAAAATATGCAACCTTAGTTTCATCTGTCCAATAACATTTTCACAGTAGCATAGTGGAGTGTCAAGGTGCTCCATGGCAAACTTCAGGTGTGCAGTGATTTTCTTTTAGAAAGCAGTGGCTTCCTCAGTCATGTCCTGCCATGGACACCATGCCTGTTCAATCTTTTCCATATGTTGAACAGAGATGTTGATTTGTTCCATTGATTTCTTGGAGCCTTTAGCTCCAATTTTAGTGTTCTTTTTCTGGGCATTTTGCATTGTGCCTTTAGAATCAACCTGGCTGGGCATCCACTAAAGAGAATAGCCAGTAGTAGTGTAGTGAACTGTCTCCATTTGTGAACAGTTTGTCTAACTTTGGACAGATGAATGCCTTAAGTCTTTGAGATGACTTTGTAACCCCTTCCAGTCTTGTGCAATTCAACAGCTCTTGACTGAAGTTTTTTTTTCGCAAGGCATGGTTCACATCAGCAGATGTTTCTCGTGAAGAGCAAACTCAAAAGTTTGGGTGTTGTTGTAAGTCACAGTAGCTCTACACCTGGCTCACATCTCATTTAATTGATTGGAATTCAGATGTGCTAACTCCTGACTCCAATTAGCTCTTTTTGGACTCATCAGCGTAAGGGTTTACTTACTTTTTCCAGCAGCACTGTGAATGTTGAATGGCTGTGTTCAGTAAGGACTTTAAAAATCATAATTTAATTTTTAAATATTAAAACCACATTTGACTACCAATTAATGAGGAAAACTAGATAATTTCAAAGGTTTCACATCCTTTTTCCTGCCACTGTAGGTTCATCAAACTGACCAGAGGACAAACTCTAAGTCACACAAAGGAAATTGAAACAACAACCGTCAGCTGTAAACACAGAGTAAGCTCTGAAGCCGGCTGGGTCTAATGTCTGGGTTGACAGTCTGACATTTTACAGTCATTATCCGTCATTTCACACAACATGGGAGCACACACTGACACAAATACGCTCTCACACGGAGGAGAAAGTGGATGGTTTTGACCCATAATTTGAGTAGATATGAGAGAGGAATGACACTGAGGTGGAAGGTAGGTAAGAGAACAACAGTGATGTGTTTTTGATAGAACAAGAGAGAAAAGATTGCAGCTGTTGTGTGTTGGCCTTTCCAGAAAAGAGCTGTGATTAAGGGCAGTTATGGCAGGAAAAACCCGGGAGACACCTACAATAAAACCGACACATCGAGGGGAGACAAAGAAGCAACAAAAAGGTTATCTGCTGGAAGCAAAAAAAAAAAAAAAAAAAAAAAAGCAAAAAGGAGGACAAAAACAACACGAAGAGAGGTGAAAGGCTGAGGTAAACAGCCTCATGCTCACAGTGTAAAAGTCAAACTGAACCAGCAGCTGAACTAAACGCTGTTCAAACACTAAATAATTCAGAGCGTTTGTTTTCTGTGCTGGGAGGCCCAGGTGGGTGGGGTCAACTCCATCAGGGCAGATCAGATCATCTGAGTCTAAACGGTGAACCTCTGATACTCCAAGGGATCGACATGGACAACTTTGTGCTGATAGAAAGGGTGGCTGAAGAGCAACTGGTAGATGATGCAGTAGAATTGTTATTTGAATAAATCAGGGAGTCAACTTTTATTTGTTTGAATTTCAACTGTGTGGTCTTTTGTGAATGGAAGCAAATGGTGCAAAAGTAATACTATTATAATTCATAAGCCAAGTTTAACCTTGGATGGTGACTGAAATGTGTCAAGTAATAATCAACATCAGACATTTCTTTAACATTTGCCTAAGCAGATCAATGGAAATACAGGTAAAGAAACTAAAATGCAGACAAAAGGAATAATTTAGTCATTTTATATAAAGAGGATTAACCAAAGACTAAAAAATATGCAAGGCAGGCAAAGACCATATCAAGAGAACGCAATCCAAACAGCCACCTAACTACAAAATAGAGGCAGCAAATGTCAAAATTTCAAAAGAAATCTGGTTACTTCTATTGGTCATCAACTAAACATGCAAAAAAATGCATTGTCTTGCTGGAAAAAAAAAACGTCTCCCATGTTGTAGCTCTCTTGCACACTGAATAAGATTGCCCTCCAGGATTTTCCTATATTTTGCCACATTCATGTCCCCCCTCTACCTCTCCAAGCCTTCCAGGGACATCTGCTAAGAAGCATACCCACAGCATGATGCTGCCACCACTGTGCTTCACAGCGTTTGTGGTAATGTGCATTGCTAGGTGTCCACCAAAAGTAGTGTTCTGTCTGATGGCTGAAAAAGTACAGTTTTGGTCTCATAGGATCAAAGAACTTGCTTGCACTTGACTTCTTGAACTCCCACATGCCTTTTGGTGAACTCAAGTCCAGATTTAATGAGTTTTCGTCAACGGTGGCTTTCTCTTTGCCACTCTCCCTTAAAGCTTCTTGCAGGGTTGCTCAGTTTGTGAGAATGACCTGATCTAGGTAAATTGATGATGGATTTAACTGGACTCTGGGGAATGTTCAGTGTTTTGGAAATTATTTTGTACCCATACCCTGACTGATACTTTACAATGACATTTTTCTGAGTTGCTCGGAGTGTTCTTCTGTCTTCATGATGTAATGGTAGACAGGAATACTGATTAACCAGTGACTGGACATTCCAGACTTAGGAGTCTTTTTACTACAGTCACTTGCGACACATTCACTGCACTCAAGTGATCCCCATTTCACTAATTGTGAGACTACTAGCACCAATTGGCTGGACCTCTTTTGAATTAAGTCAGTGACTTTAATGGCGGTAAATATTTAGGTAATCACTTTACCTTACATATTTGAATTTAATTGACATTACTTTGTAGAGACCTGTTTTCATTTTGACATTAAAGAGGCCTTTTTTGTAATTTCTTTGGTCTAAAAAGTCAAATTATATTGACCATGGTTGATTCAGAAAATCAATAGAAGGGTTAAACATCCAGGTGGTGAATCCTTTTTGACATCGTACATCAGAGAGTAAGTAAATCAAAAGCAAGGATCTAGACAGGAGGGTACAAAATTACTTAGAACCACAAACTACTTCAAGTGTGAGGTGCTTTTCTCTATTAAGTCCAGCTCACAGAAAAGAAATGTCCTTTTTTTAAACTTTTGCCATTTAGATAGTTCATCCTTCCCTTAGATCCTCCCGGGTCTTTTCTTTCTGTCTCACAAACACTGGCTGTAGTGATGACCTTTAGGTTTGTCTCCAGCAGAGTTTTAATTGGTGCACAACTTTAGCCAGGTATCTGGCTGGGATGGACAGTCTAAATGTGTGTTTGTGATAAGACAGGTGCATGAAAAGGCAGTGTTGGGTTTTATGTTTCTTATTAATGGCTTAAGGAACCAAAGTAAGAAAAAAGTCATAAGAAGGAAAGGAAAAGACTTGTGAAGTTTAAGAAATAATATCCCAAACTTCTAATTCAACACAAATGTTTGGAAGAGAGACAACATCTGACCAGTGCTTTTCTAAAAAGCTTAAAAAACTGCCACTATGTTTTGAGACATAAAGATGTCTGATGAAATACTTAATTCTTTTAAATAAATTAAGCAGGAAAATATGTTTGGACAGATTTCATAACTGGCTAAATCTAACGCCTCAGCACTCATGGTTGAAATCGGGAGCCATTCACCAAAAAACACCATTCCCTTCTGCTGTAGAGTGACTTAAACTGGTTTGTCCATACCTTGTCTGCGTTGTCTGCAGCCAGCAGGTTGGTGGCGAGTGTCTGCAGTTTGTGTTGAGCCATGTTCTTCAGTGCTGCCAGGCTGCGTCGAGTCATCGCCTGCTTCAGGTTCACAGCAGAGTGGCTCAGAGCGTCCACAGTGGCTGGGGCGAGCTCATCACATGCATTCAGGATCTCTACGGCTGTTATACCCATCACACAGCGGTCCAAAGCTCCTGAAAACATCAACAGATTTAGAAAAAAACATTGATTACAGCAAACCATGGCGAGTTATCTGGTCAAGTGGTATTTACACACTGAAGTGTCTTTTAGATATATATTTTTTGAGATTAAGATATTTATGTGCTGGACCATCTCTGACCTTTCAGCAAGCTAAAGAGTAATTTTGGCATGATATCCCATATCATTTACAACAGCTGGGCTGTTGTGATGGAAGAATCTCAATACCCGTCTCCTTTTGTGCTCTATTCACTTGCTTGATCTAACAGCCCAAAACTTGTGGATGCTAGGAGTGCTGAGGGAGAACCAAGTGACAAGTTTTAGAGACTGTGGAGGCTCCATGGACTTTTAAATCTGATATGTGGAGGTATTTTGGTTTCCAAGTTTTAAGAAAGGAGAATGGTGAAAAGGTGATGGTCAAACAAAAAACGATAAGCAGACACTTGCCAGATTGGAGCAAAACACATGATGGGGAAGACGAGTGAGATAAGAAGGCAAATCAACACCTTGAAACCTTCCACAAAGATACGAGGAGCAGAATCCAAGCAGGCCAAAGACTCTTAAGGAAGCATTCACAATCCCACTTCCCCACAACAGCACGAGGGCTTAACAGATTAAAGGTGTATGGGTGAAAATATCGCCAAAGACCTGCAGCTACTTTCAGTGGTGTACAACAAAGGTTTTAGAAGATTCGTAAACATGCTGGAGCCAAAGTAAAAGTATATATTTTGAAACCGACTGCACACTTATGGATGGCACTTTTTTGCACATATTATAATATTCAAAATGCCAACATCACTTTTTCACGTGTTCATTTGTTGCTTTTTTGATACCACAATAAATACAATGCAGTTGACTTGCTACTCAGGTATTATGGTACCGTGAGATTTTTATACTGATAGATCCCTGGTAAAAGTAAAACTGCATGATCTAAAAAAGCTCTATCAGCATCAGAAACAGTACAAAGCAACACAGTTGAAACAGGACAACAGGAAGTGATGCCATAAGCTCACTGTGTCACAGGCTAATCTATAAAGGACATCTGTTAAGACTGTGGAAAGTAAAAAGAGGGGAAGACACACTTTGCAATGAAGCCAAAATAGCACACCTTTTAATAAACTCTATTGGTTATTGGTCAAATGAAATGCTGACACCAATAATTGGCCAAATGCTAATCATCAGCATTAATCATCAGTTAGGCTGACAAACGGTTGACCCCTGATTAATTTTTACAGAAATGTATTCAACAATGGAAAAAATGTAATAAAACAAGCCTTATAGGTTTTTTGGATGACCGCTGAGGGCAGCCCTACAGATAGCTCCGTGTGTCTAAGTAAGTAAGTTACTGAGTGAGTGATGCTAATTTATAAGCCATAGACTACAGAGTTAAGTTTGCTTGTACTGAATGCTGGCAGTAATGGCTGCCTCCACTGTGTTACCTAGAGCCATACATACAGAGTTGCACTATGGGCGGGGTTTACTTGTGCTAAAGGCCCTCTAATGGCTGCCTCCACTACTCTAAATGCCTCAGATATAGCTTTAGCATGGCCTCATTTACGTATGAGAAAGAATAAAAACAGTCCTATAAGCTTTTCATGTTGGGAAAGATGTTTTCAGTCCTCTGCTGACCTGCTTTGGCATGACTATGTGATAGTTGAGGGGGAAAAGGTATCATGTTGTGTGAATGCTTGTGTACTATGGCTGCTTGGGGCCATTAGCTCTGAATTGGTCGCAGCAGCACTTCGTCAAAAACGTACATTTCTTTATTAAAACAAGCATAGACAGCAACACTAAAAGCTTTCTGTGACAGAAAACGATGTTGTCGCTCTTCTGCCGCCCCACTTTGGCATGACTATGCGATAGTTACAGGGAAAGGGTTAGCTGTTGTATACAGCTAATGAGTTGTTGTGTCCCAGCTAACGACTCTAGTAGGCCTGTCATTAGCTGGGACTGAGTGCAGCGGCACTTTTGTCTGAACCAGTGAGGCATTTCAACAGGCATCCCAGATAGTTGTGGTCAGCCATATACTAGGTTTTTACCTAGTCTTGTTACTGAGACAACAGGCATGCCATGACCTACTGTACATGGGTGACCACGCTGACCAATCACAGCTGTTGCACTTTGTGCCATTGCTAAATTATTGACACCTTTGTGAAACACAAAAAAGGTTACGGTTTAGGCAAATGGTTCTGAACCTACTTGTATCTATGAGAATGTAAGCCCTCTTAAGGCCCACAAAAAACATGATAAACTACTGTCAAAAGTTAACATCCATTGTAACTTTCACTGAGAAAACCCTAAGAAAATAGGCCTGTGGATGTTTTTTTCTTACCAAGACACTCATACAAACTAACTATGAAGAGATGTTAAAGAGTCAATTTGTATAGATGTCTTTGAAAAACTTGGTTTATGCACTTTTTCATCATTTTAATAACTTTTAAATCTGTATATTTTGGTCTTCTTCTTCTGTCATGGCCATCTCTGATTAACAAGAACGCCCAGATAGCTGTATGTCAATGCAGTCATTGGCTTTGTAAGGTTTATTCACTGATCCAAATATAGTCACTTTAGTCCTCAAAAATTCAAGATTGCAATGCCCTCAATTCAACACTCAATGCTTCAAAGCTAACACAAACCAATTATGAATGATGAGAATGAAATGGGTGAAATCTTTGTGCTCATCTCTTCTTCTTATTTATAGGCTGTGGCTTTATCTCGGCCTCCTTCTGTCTGTGATCTCTGTTTTTATCAATCTTTCTCTTCACGTCCTTGCACTCTCCTTCCATTTATATCAATCTCCCAATCTCTCTCGCACCATCTCCCCCTCGCCTCAGTGCTCGCTATCATCATCTATTGTCTGTTGAATATGATTCAGGTCACAGATAAAGACTTCTCCAACTCTGACTGCTGCAATCCTCAACCTTTACGGAGAGAAAAAAGCTTTAGAGAGACATCATTAGCTGCAGACGAAGCTGACATCAGTGTCGACGCAGGTATTGAGTGAGACGAGAAGTGCTACCTGTGAGTGTGTGTGTGGAGAGGGGCCGGTGAGCCGTGGCCCTATTACACGTCCAACGCCTGAGTACACACACCTTCCTTAATTTCACACTTAGCTACCCTGCAATCTCCCAGCACTACAGCTTATTCAGGTCTACACAGACAGGCACACAGGGCATTTTCCAGTCGCTAGTCATCATTCAAGCTAACGTTACCTCCATGCTGTGCCACATACATGTTTACTGCAGACTGTGTTGTCATGGTAACAGCTGAAAAAGGAAGGAAAGAGAGCACAGCTATGTCTGAAGGGAATAGTTCCTAAAATTCCTTTAAAAGTTTTATAGGACCATCAATATCAATAAAAAAAATCCTGTATATGCATAAAGTAGTATTTTTTGGATGTTAGCCTTCCTTGGCATCAAGAATAGATGCAGTGGGAAGTAACTGACTTGGATCTGTCTAAAGGGGCTTTTCAACAGCACTATCCCCAGGAACTATGAACCTTTTGAGGAACTCTGTGCACTGCAATCGCAGGAACCAGGGTGTAAATTTAGCTCCAGGGTCACTGATATACTCCTGAAAAGGCCCTGATGGGAGGATAGTACATTCCAAGGAACTACTACCAGGATTGGGGGGGGGGGGGGCTGTAGTGCTGAATGTTTTTTGATTGGTTAAATACTTGCAAGCTAACTGATTTCATCTAGCTTCTAAGTGAAGTCAGAGAAGAAAGCCTGGACTGATAACAAGTTACAGGCCTTGGATAAAGATGAAGATACATTTTACAACTCAACACATCATTTTACAAACCCAAATTCCAAAAAACATGGGACACTGTGTAAAATGTGAATTTGACTTTTAAAAGATGAGATATTTGATGGTCAAACTAATAAATGACTAGGTATAAAAAGGGCACTCCTGAAAGGATCAGTCGTTCACAATCGGCAATGGCTTGAGGCTTTGCACTTTGTTAAAAGCTGCATGGGCTAACAGTCCAACAGTTTATGAAAGTGCTCCTTATAATGCAACTGTACAGAATGTAGATTTTCACCATCTACTGTCCATAATATGATCTAAAGATTCAGAGAATCTGTAGAAATCTTCACATGTAAGGGGCAAAGCTGAAAACCAACACTGAATGAAGGTGATCTTTGGCCCCTCAGGTGGCACCACATTGTAAACAGTCATCACTCTGTGATAGTTATCACAACATGGGTTCAGGAACACTTCAGACAACCACTGTCTGTTAACACACTGCAACACTGCATCTACAAATGTAAGTTAAGACTCCATCAAGCAAAGCAAATGCCAGATATCAACAACATCCAAAAGCTCCACCCACTTCTCTGGGCCCAAGCTCATCTCAGACGGACTGACCTAAAGAGATAAAGTGTGCTGTGGTCTGATGATTCCACATTACAAATAGTTTGGGATGACATTCAAGTCCTGCAGGTTAAATAGGAAAGACCCATCCAGACTGTTATCAGTGCAAAGACCCAAAGCTATGTTAGCAATACCTCTGCTGGCTAAAGCTTAGGTTGCTAAAGCTAACTTAGTTACATTGGCTTACATTGGCTGTTAATGTAACTACTTCCAAAATGTTTTTTTCAATGAATCTTTCTCACAGGCAAATCCAGAGAAGAAACTGGAGCACATGAATCACTTATTGCTGTGAATAACAGGTGCAGAGGACTAACTTCTTCTTTGGATTCGCCGAGATAGATTTATTGAAACACCTTTGAACGTTACTTGTCCTTTCTATGAGCACTGACATTCACCAGTGTAGGGGCTGAAGCGCAAGGCACTCCTTCATCATTACTTCCAAAATGTGTCTATACATAATTTAAACCCTGATTAGACCTCTGACCTTTTTCTCAGTTTTATGTATGAAATGTTTCTTAGTCTGCAATGTTTGCAATGGAGTTATCTCATGAATGTAACTGCCAGCCGTTGTTTATGAATAAGGTTGAATTAAATAAAATACATTGTGGTGGCAAATTACAGCACTTTCTTTCTAAGATATACAGTGCCTCAGATGAATGGTCTGTGAGAGCGGCAGTCAGAAATGTACGGTCTGCATCCAGACCCCTCTTGTTACAATAGCATGGCTTCACAATGAAAGAGGGTGGGGCCTAAACTGGCCTGCATGCAGTAAAAAAAACGAATTCCTTACCTGTATCCATCTGCCACACGTACACAGAGCCATCAGAACATCCCACTACCAGGTAGTCGTCTGCGGGACGCCATTTGATGACCTGGATGGGGAAGAGGTGTCTCGAGGCCAACATGATGCACTTCCTTTCTCTGAGACTGAGCAGGCCAACGGAGTGATCACTGGCCACTGAGCAGACACAATGCTGCACTCGAGTCTGCAGAGAAAACACAGAAGCTAAGTCATTCTGGGATATTTGACAAAATGTTTGAGTTTTGTTTATTTAAGTTTAATGATTGAATATCTGAAAGAAACTTTGTTTTCAAGCGTGTCTGCAAAACTCCATGTATCAACATCCATATGGGGGGCAAAGATTGAAAGAAAACAGCCAGGTAGTCATTGTTAAATCAGCTTATATCTAAATTTACCTTTGATAGATTATCAAAGCTTTAAACGAGCGGCCGTCTGTGCAGAACGCATAACCAAGCCTTGATAAGACTTCATGTTAGGTGACTTTTTAAGCTTCACACTTCAAGACAACAATTTAAAGTTTATGAGTTTTTCATTGGTTTACACATAATGCTTGCTGCTTCAAGACTTATCAAACAAAAAATATTTTGTTATATTTTTAAAATTTGGAAACTTAATTTAAGGTTTCATGAATATTTTTGTAGCAAAGGGCAGATGCTTAACCTCCAAAGTCTTGATTAAAATAGTTTGGAAACAGGGCTACTGCACATTTCTGCCTATTAGATCATAATGTCACTTAAACAATATGATCTTTTCATTTGGGTTCATGCTGGCTGGTAGTGTGTCTGTGCATTTAGCATTTCACCACAACAAAAGAACAGCATTAAAGTTATTTCCTTAGTAACTACAACTGCGTCATCCTCTTAACATTTCCATCTAATGTCAGAAAAATAACAAACCCCTTTTCAATAGCTTCATCACACACAGAGGCAACAAAGAATGAAAGGAAAAAAAGAAAATAAATAACGGAACAAAAGAGAAGATGTGAGGAAAAAGCCACAAAGAAACAAACATAAAAAGTGATATGCGGTTTGGTCTTACGCTGCAGTTTTCAGGTGGGACAATGAGCTGCGTGATCTCTCCTCCATGGACACAGAAGATGTGCTTCATCTCTCCAGTGAAAATGTCCCACACGATGACGGAGAAGTCGACTCCTCCAGACACCAGTGAGCGCTGGTCGTAGCGAGGGGAGATCTGGTATGGGTACAGGACGCAGGTCACTTTGTTTCTGTGACCTCGCAGGGTGCGGTGAGGAGGCCAGCCTGCAGGACAGACAGACACAACTTTTATAGCAAAAACTTTAAGTATGGCACTAAAATTACTGGAGTAAGATATGATGTATCCTATCTACTTTTTCTGATTTAAGTTTGACAGAAGCCAGTTGCTGTAAAAGATATTTAAAAATACACTTAAAAGCAGAGATACACAAGCATCTTCTATTCTCTGCTAAGTAAAATGATATATTTAAATCAAATACTTTTTATTAATGAAGTGTGGTTGCTGTAGAGCTTCTTACTCTTAAAGAAAAATCTGTTCTATTGGACTCAGAGCAAAAAAACACCCAGTGAAAATGGTCATGTTTAGACCGTCTTCTTGATATAATCTGCTGCAGCAAATCCAAAACTTGCTGTTCAATTTCAACAGAAAATGTGAAAATATTGACTATATACCAACATACCAGTTCCCTTCTATAATGTACATTTCAGAAAATATCCTAATCAATAATTTCTGTTCAGTGTTTGCCTGTATTATTCTCCTAGACCTGCCCTGACATTTCTCCCCCTCCTCACCTCTCCTGAGCATGTGCTCCCCCTGCAGCAGCTGGACGATGGCAGTCTGAGTGGCAGGAACCAGGATGATGCTGCCATCTTCCCTCCCACAGACCAGGCGGCCCTGAGACGGGATGTAAACGCTGGCTGTCACCTGAAGGTACAAAACAAAACACAGTAAGAAATCTTTAAACCAACAATCATAGGTAATCAATATGCTCAGCTTTAGTATTCTGAAGTAAGAAAACAAATAATGTCACATCTGAAATGATAATTAGGATACAAAACTGATGCAAATCAAAATTTTTCTAATGTTTAACTTCCTGCCACAAATATGGAAACAACAGTTGTTTTGCAGGATAGTAGTCTGAAGTCAGCATTAACTGTAGTATAATTTTACAATACAACACATTTTGTTCATGCATTCCTCACATACTTCAGAGCAGAAGGAGAAAAAATGTCTGAAATTCAAACCTTGATGGGTTCATCTTTTCCAGGCAGGACGCTGAGCTGGTCAATGATTCCTGCAGACACAGGTGTCAACTTATCAAACGCTTCCTGGAGACTGACGGTGGACGACACCTGCAGCTCTGTGCAGAGACAAAGACAGACAGAAATATATTTAAATCAGGAGGAAGTAGTTATTAGTTTAGAGACTGACATCCCAGATAAAGAGTCACAGGAAGGTTGTTATGATACATGCACACTGTCTGACTTTGAGAAATATCTTGGAAGATTTTAGGTACAGAAATGTTGGCAACATATATTTACAGTTTGTAGAAGTTTGCTGACAGTTTTGACATATTCGTAGCGTTCCTATGTGCATGTCTTTTGAAATAGAAGTAATTTAGTTTTCTTACAGCTTTGGCAGTTTTTTATACTATTGTTCAAAATAATGACAGAACGTATTGTGAGACTATAAATATTTCAAAGCTGAGAAATATAGCTGAAGAGCTCCTTCCCTTTATTTCCACTGATAAGTGACTATTTGTGAACTGAGACATATTAGCACAACTTTTCAGTGGATCTTAACAATTTTCTGGGGAAACACTGAAGGAAAGGGGTTTAAATTGGGTTTAAATTGATTTTAAAAATAAAACTTATCACAGTCCCACCTTTTTGGATATACAACTGCAAGTTAATGGGTGTTGGAAGCCTTTTTAATCCAAAATTTAAAACTTTATACTTTGGGAAGGTTGTGCACATTTTGTGTGCTTTTCATTCTACATTTTATGACCATTTTGGCTGTGTTCATGTACAGCATATGGCAAGAATTTTGGCCAATTGTGTATTTTTATTTGATCTTATTATTTCTAGCTCAGTTCCTACAATAAGTCTAAAATACAGTGTTAAAAAGAAAGAGTTACAATCAATCTGTTAATCTCACTTCCATTAAAGCACAATACATGCATTTTTATTATAACTGGGTGTCATTCTTGGTTTTTCCCCTTGGAATTGATCATCTTTACTACTTTCCACCAGATGGCGTCCTTTTGACCATATTTGGCATATGGGAAGAAGAGCATGTTAAACATTCACAAGACAATGCATAAAACTCAATGTTGCGGCTAATTATTCACATATCCGAGGTTGTAATGATTAAAAAAATACTTTGCATGTAGTATATTGAAAACAATTAATCTTTCTGATTTTGTTTTACATCAGATACATGGTGGCATCATAATAACAAACTGGCATTCAAGGGTGAAAATCTTAAAAAAAAATAATTAATATTTGATATTGATAATTAGGTCAGTTGTAGTAAAAAAAATGAGCTCAATGAAAGTAGAGTAAAATATTTATGTATAACATTTCTTATCACAACAACCCCTAAGGGTTGAACAAAAACAAGAGCCCCAGCTAGAGATAGTCTCTTTGTTGTTGTTTATACATATAACAAATTAATAATAGCTCTTTTTTAACATAACAAACAAATATCTTGACTTATTCGATACTGCTAGTTAAAATCATAAGCATTCAGTCTAAATAAAGACATAATAAAATACATTTTAAGGGATTTTTGATCAATTATGGCGGAGGGCGATTTCCAAAAATGCTAAATCTAGTCTCTTTTTGAACCTTTTCTACCACACAGAAGCTGATTTTGGCCACACGATGTCCATTAGCTTCCTTCTTTCACAACTGTCTCAAGAGCGGTTTTTAGTCCTACTTCACATCAACATTAAACAAATAGAAAAGGTCGAGCTTCATAACCAGTGAGGTACAAGTGCATCTAAAAAAACAGAATTCATTTAATTGAATTTAAACATCAGCTTGTGACTCTACAGCTGTTTACCTTGATGGCTCAATATCCTCTACACCTCCATGTTTCCCTCTGCAAGGCTGCTTACAATGTGTGCTCCTTTATCATGTTTTAGACTGGCATTATTAATGACTTTTTTAATGTACATGTCCATTCAGAGCTGTTTATTTAAAAATAATTAGCAATGTAACTTTAACAATAGCAATATTTTTTCAGTGTTCTTTATGTTGCTGTCTTTTTACTTCATGTTTAATGTTTCTAGTAGAACTATCCTGTCCATATTTTCAGAATAAAGGAAAATCACCCAGTGGACTTTGTTATGTTGCCGTTTATCGAGACCAAATTGGAGTTTCCTCTCAGGGGAAATCACAGTACCACATCAGTTCATACCTGCAGGCGTGGGCTGTGGCTGCCTGGGCGCAGCGTCTGGGATGCTCCACAGGGACAGTCTGCCTGCTGAGTCTCCCTGGATCAGCAGCTTGTGGAACGGCTCCCGTCGGCCATAGAAGAACCGAGTCACGGGAGGACAGATCAGGAGCTGCAGGATGGATAGAAAAATGTCAACATTCCCTTAAAGCATGTGTAAAATACTGTTACTTGGAATTCCAGCCTTCTGAATATTAAATTAACATTTCTCCTGTTGTTGGACTTTTTTAGTTATGCTTTTATGCTATCTTGGAGTTAAGTTGAAAGCCCACATGAAGCTGAAATGTTTGGCTTTGTTTCCTTATTTCATTCATAAAAACAGCAAAAACACAGCAAATGACAAAAAAAACAAACACATGCTGCTACATCTGCACTCCTATAATAGCTGAGAAATTAAAATCACATGATCATGAATACTGACTGGTTTCAACATGCCATTCAGGTTTGCCATTCAGGTAAGAGTGGATACAAGCTTTAAATGAAGTGTTGCAGCAAAATTAAAACAATATTTCATGTAGTAATAAACAGTCCAACCCTTTGCTTTGTTCAGCAACATTGTGAGGTGTAACATCTGTCCACTGATGGAAATCATGGACAAAATCAAGAGCCATAGACATGGACATTTGTGTCAAATCTATCACTCTGGATATGTGAGATTGTGGCGTGTTCGTACATGGGACTGGGAAGTAATCAAGGCTGCAGAGGGAAAACAGGATCAAGTGAAATGAGGTCAGTTCTGATAAGAAACCTGAGTAGATGAGTCTCATAGCCAGCGATGAATTAAAGAAGACAACTTCTTACATACCATAACCCAATATGAATTAACGGGGACACCAGATATCACTCTGGAGATTAAATATGTATGTCTTAAACACGCAGCATATACTCTGCCATCAGGGAGCTCTAATCAAAACAATAACAGATGACACGGTGCTCAGCTCTGCCCATTTCTGCTGCTAATGGGGACTCTTTTTAGTAAGAATGAGGGAGGAAAGTTATTAAAAGTGGCCTAGCTCACAGCACAAACCAGGAAGGTCACTTATAACAGCTTTTCTCCCTCATTATATGAAAATCATCCATGAAACCAAAAGAGGGATTAAGTGTTGAGTAAACAAGATACTATACAGTGTGCAGATTTTAATGAAGAGTCCTCAACTCAAAACAACATTTATGCATCAGAGGTGGACAGAGCTAAGCGATGCATCTGGGGTCGGGCTGGGGTGACTGAACTTGCAGCTGATAGTAGAAATAATCGGGATAAGTCACAAGTAAGCGGCACAAAACATGAATGAGATACAGCAACAGAGAAGCAGCTCCGAGTAGCTGCCCACACCTCCTTATTTAGCAGTCTTAGATGCAACATCCATCGGGAAATCCACTGTGAAAACACCTTATGATAATGGAGAAACTTATTACCAATCTAAATAATTTTTCAGATGGCCCGTTTTCTACAGCAGGAGCAAACTAAAATGTAACATGTCACCACTGTTTCTTGTTCTGCTGGTCTTCTCTGTCCACTTTGAGGACCAGTTCCTGAAACTAAAACATGAACAGCTGAGATGATCCATCCTAGTGATAAATGATGGGCAGGATGGAAGTTAGTGAACCTGTGGGTATGTAAAGATGTGCAGCCATCACTATGGTAACCATACATTATAACAGGAAAAGAAGCAGGATTCAGTGAGTTTGGTTCATCTTAATGCTGTGGATGATCACAGAGGGAATGCAAAGTGCCACAAAAGGTTGTTTGCTTCACACCGCAGACAATAAAACACACAAAACCCAAACCACATCTTAACTTAAGACGTGAATAAAAACAAAAGATAATACTAGAGGAAGGGAGAGAACAAAATAATCCCAATCTACAAGGACTTGTTTAGGATTTGCTTTTTAGGTTAGCTTTGTGCTGTTAGGAACTATTTATCATGAGTATTTTTGACTAAAGTACTATATTTCATGGTTGTACAACTGCAAATGATGCATCATTCCACAATAAAATAGTTCTTGTTCTTTGCAAATCCTGACCACCCTGAATTTATCCTGTTGTTTATTTCTTTGTTGGTTCCTGGCTCTTAGCCTGGAAATTTATTTGCTTAAACATGGTCTTCAAATTATTGTGGGATTTCTGGTAGAGATGTTTGATACCATTTTTTCCTTCCTGATACCAATACCAAGGTGTTGAGTATCGGCCAATACCAAGTACCGATCCAATACCGGTGTGAACTTTTTGGAATGACTGTGCAGACTAGCTAATATTTAGACCTATATTTGACTCAGAACATGGCTCAACAAATAGAATAGTTAATGTACAGCATCTCTGTGATCCTAAAGTTGTTTTTCTGCTGATTATTGAGTTTTAATGCTAATATATTAAAATAAAAATACACAGGCTCTTTCTATCTCTTTCTCCATTATGCTCTATTCAGGCAGCATCATGTGATTATGGAACAGCCTGCAACTGGCTGATGGACTCTCACAAAGGGTAAACAATATGACGGTTAGCATTAAAGCTAGCGGTAATAAATGGTGGTAATTTGTTTAAAATGGATAAAAAGACGTTCAGTATCGGGTTTGCTGGTGTGGATTTAATCATTTAAGTCCCCAAAAGTCAAGTTCCAGGTTTGCTGAAATTGCTGCCACAAGGGATTCAAAGGCATCTGTAGTGTCAATGGGAAGACACAGTGGCTAGTTTAAGAGGAAAAACAAGTAAGAGGCAAAAATGTATGGTTTAAAAGTTATTTAACTTTTGATAAACTGTGTCACTTCTTGTTATGTATGACAGTGCCGGTCTAGAAAGGCATTTTAAAGATCACATTCAGGTTCCTTTGGTTTTTCTTAGCTGCTCTAAAAACAGTAGCTCGTGCATGCAGTGTTTTCTGGCAGCGAAGAAGAAATGATTTCTAGTTTATAGCGCTAACATTTAGGATGGCTAAAAGAAGCAAAATATAAAGTTAAACCAAACAGTATCAGATTGGTGCATGAACTCGTGTACCCGCCAATACCAATACCTGCATTTTAAGCAGTATTGGACGTATATCCATTAATGATATCGAATCGGAACAACTTTAGTTTCTGTGAGTTAATTATTTACATATCCAAAAGCATTTTTTAGAACAGGGAGATGTTATTTTTAGAAAAACATAGGAAAGAGTTAACATGAAAATTTCAAGTCCTTCATGTCCATAATATATCTAGTTTGTATGATTATCATTTATTTTGGTGGTTTCCAGTTCATAAAGAAACATATAAACTTTATAGAATCCAAAAATGCATTGTATTTCTATCCCTTTCTGATCAGTTTCTCTGGCTTGTTCTAATTTCCCGGACTTTGCATGTATCTTCATTAGTATGAAGACAGATGAGGAGGGTGATGGAGCTTTTGGAAGAGGAGTTTTGTTTTAGTGGGAGGAGAGCATGAGGGAAGTGAACCAGAATGAGTTCAGTCTCTCAGTCAGGCAGGAAGGAAACAGACGAGAGGAGCAAACCTAACAGGCAGGTCACTTAGACATCAGCAACTCAGCGGCTCACATGTCTTTACTAATAAATAATAAATCTCTGCACAAGATTTAATAAACATCAGTCGCATTCTTTTAAATACAGAGTCTGATTTTGTTTACTTTTTAACAAACTTACATTCGTAAATAGTTTTCCTTTCATTATGGCATTCCCCAAGGTTCAAGTCTCAGCCCACTAATGTTTTCATTATACTTGAATACATACTCATTCGGCTGACATACAACTAATTTTTGGAGAGAGTTTCTGAGGCATTTAATCAAAAAGATGCACCATTTCACCATAGCACTGGAATTTATTAGCTTAAAGTTTGATTGCCTTTATTTAAAAATCAGAACAATAGCAACAGAAAATAGCAAAGTACAGTTTCTCTGATAAGCAAAGCCTTGATTTAAACCATTATGTTTCTGTATTGATAACTTGATTGTTAATGGTCTATCACAATTTTGTGAATGTTATCAGCATGTAAAGAGAGCAACACCATGCAATCTATCCAGAAGGTAAATGCCAGCACACTATATACAGTATGTTTTGTTTTTATCTTTGTTTGTACTAGCATTTTTAAAACCATATTATTTTTATTTCTGTCATTAGTTGAATCTATTTGCTCTTCTCTTTGTGATACCTTCTGTCCAGAGTCAATATCTCCAGTCTGGGATTAACAAAGTTAAGCTTATTTTAAAAATGTCAAGGAAAGTAAAAGCTTTAAAGGGGACATATTTCACTCTTTTCAGACAAGTTAATATTGTTCTCAGAGGTCCCCAAAACATGCCTGTGATGTTTGTTGCTGTAAAAACACTCAAGTATTGGATTTTTGCATGTTAAAAAAACCCCTCTTTTTCAGCCCTGCTCAGAACGAGCTGTTTCTGTGTCTGTGGCTTTAAATCTTAAGTAGCTGTCTGACTTCACTCCTCTCAGGAAATGGATGTAGCTTAATGGATGTGACTCTCCAGATCCTCCTCTCAGCTAGCAGCTGAGAGGAGGATCTGCAGAGGAGGGCAGAACTCTCTTCCTAGCCGGATGGGCCAACTGAACCTGGGGGCGGGGCTAACTCCCCCCCATGACATCATGAGGGGAAAATCTGACAACGGCTTGTTTCAGCACACATTTTCTGAAAGGTGGAGAAAGAGAGGGAGGGAGAGAATTGATTTTTCTGGTACTTGAGGGGACTGTGGACAGGCCAGGGGCACATATTCTTGTTAGAAACGCCTGAAAAATGACTTTTGCATAATATGTCCCCTTTAAATGTGTTTTAGCAAACTGGGTGGTAACTATAAAGTAGAAATTAGATTACAGCTCATAATAACAGGTTTCATGGCATTATTTTGGTTATTTGTGCTACAGGTTTAAGAGAAAACACGAACCACATTTAAAACTTGGCAAATGTTGCTGTTTAATTGTTAAGAACCCTTTTTTCCTGATTTTAGGCTCTGCAGTGAAATTACAAAGCTTTACTTTAACCAAACAATGATATAATAAAAACACTTTGCTTTAAATTTGTATAATTTGAATGTTGGGAGTGATAGAATCTTCTACATTCATCTGAAACTGTTTTGGATGATATGTAAACATAAGTTAGCACCTTTTTTGGTTAATTATTTTAGTCATAATGCTTTAAAGCCCTTTAAACTCTTGCAAAATGTTGTCAAACAGAAATGTCTGACCACTTAGGCGATCTTTTATTGAGAGTTAAACCATTCTTATTGTTTCTGAAATTAAAATGACTGGTGACGGTCTAGAAGGGACAAAAATATACATTCATCGATGGATAAATTCTCCCTCCTGTTTAATGATTTAGCCTCAATGTGAGCCACTGAGTGGATGTCTCTTATTCACAGCTGTTATCACAGTCCACTCCTCTCAGCTCGGGTTATTTCTGGCTGAGCTGCAAAGCCACAACCACCAAAACGACAAGATGACTCTTAGAAATATGGGAATAATAGTACCTTTCAAATAATATATTGTACCCCTGACTTACTCCAGTGAACCAGCAACTTAAAACTGACACAAACTTTATCACAAAAGTCATACCACTGTTTGTAAACTAGTTCACATTAAAGTTGCATTACTTTATGTTGATTTCTGTACAAATCACAACCTAGGAAAATAAAGTAATTGAATGTTCCCTTTTCATAATAGGAAACTAAAATTATAACATTTTCAGTGCACTAACAACAAAAAAAGTTGCTTTGCAGCCCAGCTAAGAAACAGACCCATCTTCTTCCTGCCTTTTTTTCATAGTTAGCACTTTCTGGGGCTTACTGGCGCCTCTAGAGGCCGGTGGTGGAATAGCAGCTCTGGGGTGTAGAGCTCCAAGTCGAACCCGGTGGCAGGGAGGCACAGCACCTCCACAACCCCCACCTCCTCCTCCTCACCTCCTTCTCCTTCCTTCTGAGAGAAGTGAGGAGGTTTAAAGGAGGGTGGGGGGGCAGAGGACAACAGAAGGAACAAAAATAACAAAAAGCACAGACAACAAATAAATACATACAAGACAATAACTAATAAATGCACATAAAACAACATACTGAATGTCCAAATTAAATCAAAACACAAAAGACCACGGGCCAGGTTCACATACATGGAGTCAAGCTTTAACATTAACACTACAAAAGCACTGATAAAGTGACTTTTCTTCTTAGAGTCATCATCATGTCATCATTTAGTTCTGAACTAAAAGCTCGAATTAGAATTATGGCCAATTCATTTTTCTTATTTCCAACATCTTGATAAAACATTAAGATCAAACAAAATTATAACAAAAAGCAAAAAAAAAAACTACAACAGAAAACTTTAGAGACTCTTCCTGTTTGAAAAGAGGGTTAGATGAAATCAAGAACCTTTCTAGTACAACCCTTTTAATCCTAAAAATGAACTCAATTATAATTGAAGGCGTAGATCTTTGCAACACCAAATACAAGTGACCAAATAAGTAACCCTCAATGCAAGAAATCCACTGTTTGAAATAAAACTTTTATATTTTTTGCATGTTCAAGATAGAAAATTCAGATATAAATAAATGTCCACATCGCAAATTTCATTAGTCCAATCATGAAAGCTGTTCCATTGTCACTACCTTCCTTTTCATAACACTTATTAGTAAATACTTAACAAAAAATGTACTTTCTTTGTTTCCATCAATGTGAAAAGTCAAAAGGCACAGCTTTATTGCTCCGCTTATTATGTTCTTTTGGCAAATACGGACAGACGTAGAGACACTGAGTCATTATGCAGTTATTTGGGGGAAGAAAGCACCCCTTTCCATGCAAACTGGCCTTATGGCATTAAGCATCTAATGACATGGTTTGCAACAGCACAGCATAAATAGAGTAAAGATTTGTCTACTGTCTGTGAAAGCTGATGGAAGTGTACTGTTGTGATTTTTGATACACTAACTTTATGGAGATCAAGAAACAGCTCCACCTCTTAAATAAACTAGAAAAGCACTCAGAGAGTGCAGACCTCTGCCATTAGCCCTTTCTCCCAATAGTGAAGAATCCTTTAAAAACATTCCTGGATCCAGACGGTGATCCAGATCACTCCCAAAATCTAATTCGCCAATTACTCCCTCCCTGATGGGGTGGAGACAAGGTGAGGCAAAGCACTGGCTTCGCTACGTGTGAAAGTCATGGCAGAGGGTGAATATTCCTCTATTTCTCCCAGCATTGTGAGTATTCTCGCTACAAGTCGCTTTCTCTCTGTTATGCTCCGACTTGTCTCCTCGACCGGGCGTGCGTATTTCAAACTCCATAAACTCCAAAACTTTGGATAAGTTACTCATGTCCGCCATCTCCTGGTGTAAAGTGGTAACAGTGCAGCCCTATCTCCCCATAGTACAGAATCCTGTATTCCTGGATCCAGACGGTGATCCGGATCAATCCCAAAATCTAATCAGTTCTTCCTTACCCCATTTCTGACATTTCCTGAAAATTTCCTGAAAATCTGTCCTTGACCTTTTTAGTTATGTTGCTAACAAGTCCCGTACACAACACATGTTAAAAAGCCATTTTTGATTGACAGATATCTTGACAGGCAGACACTACCTCCATAAGGCCGGCTTTAGTGCTAGCTTAGTTGACAGGAAGTGGAGCTCAGTGGGCGGGCTCTTGGTGCCATTAGGTTGATCGAAAGTTCGGTTGTTATCATGATTTCAATACGGAGGCCACCACGAATTGGCTTCAAAAGCTGTTTGAGTCCAACAGCAGTCCTATTGTAATCAAATGGTTGACGTCACACAGGCTTATTGTGTCTACAGTCTATGGTTTAAACTGATGGTATAGAAGCTAATAGGTCAAAACATAGAAAGTGGCCCTGTCTCTCTGGGTTTTCAGCATCTTTACAGCAAGGTAACAAAGTTTTATTTGAAATGAATAAAAGACTCTAATATAACTGTAATTTTGCTTTTGTATTATTCTAAATAAATGTCTTAACAAATGTTTTGTACTACACATAAGTTATAATGGGAATGGAGGACTGACCTGTTTGTCTGAAAAACCCGTGATACTGTAGATCAGAGGAGGGATCGAGCCTTCTTTAGTTTTCCCAACATCACTGCGGAAATGTTCACTAGCAGGGGAACAGCTGAGGAACAAACAAACAAACACATGGTTAGTCCAAATGTACAGACAGCCAGAAGAATAATCTTAGCAGTTACGCTTCCATGATTGGAAAATGAATTCAGTGGTTATTTTAAGCATTGATGATCCAATAAAAACAGTCCTACAACCACTGTCAGTTTAAGAAAGGCTAATTTAATGGATGTGCATGAGCATATGGGGAGTTTAAACTATACCATCTATTTCCATACATAAAGGTGCCTAAATAAGCCGTTGAAGGAGCAGAGGCTGAAGACTTACCTGGCAGGTAGCTTGTAGATGTAACTGCAGCCGTCTTCAGTCCAGATGATGACTTTATCAGCGGCAATGAACTCTCCTCCAGTCCAGGCTTGGTCATTCTCACTGGGCACCGAGCAGAGCAACGAATAGTCGGCCGCATCAAACACCTAACAAGACACACATTAGTTATTGTGGCGATCAGCTCTATCGCCAGCACTCAAGGTAAATATTTAGGGCTACTCAGTATTCTACTCCATTTTAATATAGTTCTGGTAAAAATCAAACAATAACGATGCATGTTTCATTATCACTGAAACCAAAGAAGTCTTTAGTACTCCACAATCGGTAATTTCTCATTTTAATTACCAAAAAATGCAGGATATCTTGTGCACTCATGAATTTGCAAAAATATGTTCAAACATTTCAGGACCTAATGCTGCCAAAAGAAATGTGCAATTAGACACTGTCCTGGCTCGATGCTTTGCAGCGTTTTTTTGTTCAAATATGGCTGAAATGCTTCATTATTCTCGATAATGTAAATTAATACAAATAACAAAGACTGTATGTTTTTGAAACACTTTGTTTCAAACTTAACTGCCTTGGTCCTTGATGAGTATTAGTTAGCATTGGTTCTTACCCTCCAGTACTTTGAACAGACGACGAGTAGGCTGCTCTGAGTGAAAGTGCAGAAGGAAACACTCTGACAGCCCTGGCAGTAGATGGGTTTGGACTCTTCTTCAAACACAGGGTCCAAGTCCTGAACACACAAAAACACATCAGATTAGAGTGGCCTACCCCAATCCTCAGAATGCTGCGGCCCAATATGAAATCTGAAAATTCTCAGGGGCCCACTAAAAACTCTCATAGATCCATAACATGAGACTTATAGTTATTACAGTTGACTTGTGCCAAGTGAAATATCTTCAAACATCCCTTTTTGCTCCTTCTTCCCAGCTATAATTATTTATCAATGCCCTAAGAGACACGAAACTTATTAGGAAATAATTTGCAGAGTGACAAACTATAATGAAAAAAAAGCCACCATTGTTCACATATTTTTGATCCGGTATCTGTAAAGTCACTTACATTTTCTTTTTAATATTCATCTCTGTAATAGTGCTATGCAACTTCACGGGAGTCTTTACAGGTAACGTTGTCCCCAACATTACATGTCCATTTAGAACATTATACGGAGTGTCACTAGTTAATCCAACACCAATTAAACCGTGACACTGATTCTGTGACAAAAAAGCTGACATTCAAATAAAATCCTCTGGTTGAGATTGTTTTTTAGGTCTGGATTTGTTTTTCCAATCATTAACTTTTAAACAAGTATAATTTAGAATTTGGTTGGGAAATCCAGTTGTATTAAGTGTTTTTTTACAGACACAGGGCTGAAGTTAAAAAGCATCCTTATGTGTAAATACCTGCATCCTGCTGACCTCAGCTGTGATGATCCACACCTTTAAAATGCCCGTCACAGACACAGCCACCACGGTGTCCTCTGTACAGACAGAAAAATAGGGGATCATGGTTAATCTTATCAGTCTTTCTCTGTTTACATGAGAGCACATGTTCATGTGTCATGCACTAAAATTTAACATGATGGTGCAATGAGACAAAATAGCAAATTAACTTGAGAACTTTCCAACAGTAGAGCTAGAATTTGATCATATATGCATTTGTGTTCCCAATGAAATTGAAATCTCCCAACCTCTCCTAGAAAAATAAAAAAACAGTTGTTGAATCTCGGTCTGTGTCTCTCACCTTGTGTTCTGTGTGATCGGATGATGCTCATGGAACTGATCCAGTCAGGAGAGATCTTGGACACCAGAGAGTACAGGACCTCCAGGCTGGTAGCATCAATCACAAGGATTTCTGGGTAATGGCCATTACAGAGCAGACGTCCCTCTCTCTCAGTGCCAATAGTAAACTGGTAGAACTGGAGAACCACAGCAGAGGGGGAGAGCATGATGAAACGACCGCATTATAAAGAAAATAACAGCTTATTTTAGGTATTCAGGTTATGTTTGTGCGGGTCTTACATTTATGCCAGTGTGAGCACAGGCCAGCTTTGTGAACTCAATGCAGCGTCCATCATTCACATCCCATAAACACATCTCTCTGTGGAAACATTAGAAAACAGATGTTAGACAAAAACAAGCACAAATTTTTCTGCAAACCAAAAATCACAGCTCAGGAAAACTTGGAAATTTTATGTACCTGTTCTATTTGATTAAAGGTGTATTCAAAATGCAATGGCAAAAGATCAACAATAATAATTGCTAATAAGGGAATAAAATAGTAACAACAGGTCTTAAAAGCTGTTCAAAATAAAGCAAAGGCATGAAAAATGAATAAAAAGCAGTGAAAATGACTTCAAAACAAAAATGATTAGAACTATAAATATAGATATATGACATCATATCAAATGGGGGTCAAAACAAACCCAAGGATAAAAAACATGTTGAAAAAACACGGTATCACTACCATGCCCAAACACAATTAACCCCCAAAATCCACTTTGTTTGAACTGTGTGAGTTTGCACTTCCTCGGTCTTGGCTTTGGTACAGTGCGAGTACTCATGCATGTGCAAAAGCATGTGTGCAGGTGCATGGGTGTGATGTACAGTGCTTATATAAATCATTCACCCCCTTGGATGTTAAAAAAAAAGTTCTTTGATCTGATAAGACCAAAATTACATGTTTTGGTCATCAAGGAAGACCCTATGGTTGGCAATCAACAAACTCTGCACATCAACACAAACACACTATCCCCACTGTGCATCATGCTGTGGGGATGTATCTTGGCAGCCAGCCCTGGAAAGCTCGTACAGGTAGAGGGTAAAATGGATGTTGCAAAACACGGCTAGGGAGAAGATTTATCTTCCAGTGAGACAATGAGTGGAAGCATACACTGAAAGCTACACAGAAATGGTTTAAAGACAACAAGGTGAATGTTCTGGAGTGGCCCAGTTAAAGCCCTGGGGACTAGGGAGGGGGACAAATGTACCTCAAAACAATACGGGGCAACTCGCCCTAAAGTGAGTGACACCATAAGATTGAATTTTTCATATGTACGGTAATATAAAATTAGATCTATGACTGATCATTCAGGAGAAAAAAATAGGTTGTTTATTCCCTGGCTTTCAAAGTTGCATGTTTTAAGTTAGACTATTTAAAGAGGATGTCAAAACAAAAAGACGTTTAAGACAGAGAGCTAGACAGAGACTGCCCCTGTATGACAACAAGAGAGGCTTTCTGATCAGCTCTGTTGAGCTGTAACCACTGATAAACCAAGGAGTCATCTGGCATGAAATTAACTGATTGCAAATACCAAGTCAGGCCATAAAGCCTGCAAAAGACACTGCTTTAAACTCCACTTATGAGCAAAAGGCTTGCATAAAACTTTTACTCTTTGAATTTCAATCAAAAGGCACTGTTCTTTTTAGTAATAGCTATCAGTATCATAATAACCTATTCTCTACTCTAGAATGAGTAAACTTCCTCTGATGGAATACGATAAATACCAGTTAAATTTATTTCTTATGTGCATTGATGTGAGAGGAAAAAAGATCACACTAATAAAATAAACTTAATAACGAAAAGAGTAAAAGGCAAAGAAATTAGGTTGTTTTACAATAACAAAGTACAAAAAGTTACAGACAAAAGGATCAATGTGATAGTAAAAATAAAAATGAGAATATTTAAGAGACATCTCAACAACTGATGTTAACCATAAAATAAATGCTAAAGATTGTGGATGAGTTCCAGGAAAAATGTTTCACTTGCATTTTCACTTTCAATTTAAAACTTCTGGGATATCACAATATACTCACCCACTCTCCGAAGCACTGACAATGTACTGCTTGTCACTGCAAGCGCTGGCTTTGGACAGACAGGTGATGGAGGCGGTGTGGCCAAACAACATGGCTCTAGGACAAATCTGTATAAGAACATGAAGAAGAAGAAGAAGATTACAGCAGAGTTTAAATAGTGCAAAGTATTCAAATGACCTCCAAACAACCACCACAATTTTAACTACCACTCCTACTATCATCAGTACCTCGAGCTCAGGTGTCATGTCCCAGAGGCAGATCTGTCCATCATGGCAGCCAGTGATGATGGTGCTGAAGTCGTCCATCACCAGCAGGCTGCTGATGCAATGGGTAGGAGCTGTGCGGCCCCAGAGCACTATGGGTAGCACCAAGCTGTTCCCTGACATTATGCTGATGTGTCTGGAAAGGCAAACAGCAAAAAAAAGTCTGAATACCAGAATTTGAAGTATGGATATTATTCAAGCAAATCTTAAACAATATTGATGTCTGATTTAATACAATGGCAACCAAAATAGAATTCCTAAGTATCCAATATTGGTTAATTTGCATGTAATATTAGGGTTAATGATTACCCAAAAATGCAAGCAATCTCCTGCACACAGTCTTCCTTGCACACATACATTGACAGTGAAACTAAATATTTGACACAATCCTGATAATGCATTTTACATCCCTGTGTGAGTTTATATTCAATATACATGCAATCAGCTCATTACAATATGGATCACCAAGGCAATAAAAGTCTTCTTTGTGTCTTATGAGTCAGTAAAACACTGAAAACTGGCCTTTGCAGGAGTGTGCACTGTCTGAGTGTCCCTTAAGTTTGCTTCTGTATCCCTTTTTGTTTCCTTTTTTACAGATGATAAGTTTGTATTCCTGTGCATCAAACTCCGGATGTTTCACTGTTCATAATGTACAATATGCATGCAATTTCCTTCACAAATAATAAACACAATTTGATCAGTTTTTTTTACCTAGTCTAAGTAGGGTTGGATATCACATCCACCCATACAAGATATTGTTGTTCTGCATCATGAGATCAAATTTTTTATTAGTATGTTGTAAATTCTTCCCTTCTTTTAGCATAGTATTTAAGTATAGCATCTATAATTTCTTTTTTTCCATCAGCCAAAAAAAGACACAGAGAAAGACACTTCTCTAAAATCTTATCAATAATACTGCAGAATTTATCATTTTCAACAGCACTATGTGCCAAAAGAAATGTGATAACAAAAAGTAGCTGACACATACCAAGCAAACATCCTACCAAGGCATCTTTAAATGCTTATGTACAGCAAACGCAAGCACCATTACATATCAAATTTATAGTACAGTATAGGATCAAGCTGATATAATCAATGGTATAGCTACAAAAGTGCACGATCACTGTGACTTGAAATGGAAAATCTACGTATTAGCCTGATCATGGACACAAATTCACCCACCAGGGAGTCACGAATTATAGTCTTGTCACGAAGATTTAACACAGACACAGCTGCGACCGTTAAGAGATTAAAATACAGAGAATATTTTAAAAAATAATTTGGTCCTCATGCTTCATTTGTGTAATCAACATCGCCGTTACATAAAGATAAACAGGCTTCGTAGCAACACATTCAGGTAAGAAAACGAGAGCCAGTAGATATATGTTAGACACCAGACACACGAGGGACAGTCAGTTGCAGAGATTTTATCAGATTTTTTAATTCTGGCTACACATCGGTGATTTTCAGACATTAGAGGACACATTAGCCGTGCAGTGATCCATGAAATGCTATCGCTAACGTTCATAGACGTTAGATTACACCTGCAATGTCGCTACTACCGGGTTAGCATTGAGGCTAACAGAACCAAAACATCATGTAAAAAATGATTAATATTTACCTTAAAAGACGCTCTACTGTATCATTTCCTCACTACAGAAGAGTTTTCGACGAAAGCAAGCCTCTGCGGCCGATAAAGTCCGATATTATTCTATTTTTCGGCTTATTTTTAGCTGCTTATGACACTGACGAACCGATCTCATCGGTCAGCTGATCACGCGACAACTCAGAGTCACTTCCGGTCCAAAATAAAAGCAAGTAATGTAATAAGTGATAAAAATAAGTGAATGAAAAATGAAAAATTTACGTTTTTCAGTAAAAAGAGTAAAACAAGTAAAATAAATAAAACAAGTAAATTTTTATAAAAAATGTTTTTTATGCAAAAGGGGGAGAGCTGTGAAATAAACAGAGTTGTATTATCAAAATACACAAGGAATGCACACTGTGTGCAAAAAATGCACTCATAAATGAAGACGAACAATGTTATATTAACATATGATTAAGAAAAAAAAGTGTTATAAATATTTCAGAGGTCGAAAATAATTTTAATACATTTTTTATAAACAGTAACGTCCAGAATTTTTGAGAGGCACCTGGCTGCAGACATATTACATCCATAAAGACAGACGCACCTGGAAATCAGTTCAGGCTCTCCTGGAATTCTTGGCGTCGCTCAACAGAGGCAGTAAGGTGGAAGAGTTTGGAAAAGTGCAGTGGGAGGTTAGATTCCAAAAAAAATGTGTATTTTACTCAAACACAAACCTTTAAATCATAGAACAACATTCATTTTTCGGATCAATAGATGATAGATAAATCTAAATGTAATATACATTGTATAAGTGTATTTTATTGATAGGAAAAATGGAAATGTATGATAAATGGTCAGAAAATGAAAAAATGTGACAATTGTCTTGCTTGGTCGGCTTCCTGTGTGATTTACGCCTTCAAAATAAAATAAGATTAAAATACTTCAAATAGAGCGGTTTTGAAATTGGAGTGAGGCGGATTTTTGTTTTGAATTCCATCAAATCCAATTTGCTGTCTTGCCACTTCATTGCTGCTTGCAAAGAAATGGCGTTTGTGATCGTCTGGGTTTTTATCGTTTTATAGTGAAAACCGGAAGTGTCACTGTTGTTGCTGAACCTCAAACTATTGAATTTAACGGCTTTCCGCTGCAGCTAAACTCAGCACGTGTCATGCGATTCATTGGGGATATTGTACAGTTTTATCGCAGCGTTTGTTTCTTATTGGATTCGTTTGTTCTCCTCGATGTAGATGTTTACTGTTGTGAGTTTCTGAATGCTTGTCACCACGAATACAAGAGGAGAAAAGTGTTTATTCGTCGTAGCTGACATCGTGACGAGCTAACGTTAGCTGAGCCGGAGGACGACATGTTCAGACTTGTTCCGAGACACGCTGTGAGACTGGGGAGACAACGACATTCAGAGAATTAGAAAATCTGACAGCTGTTTTCATTTATAGGGATTTTTAAAATGGATTACGAGTTTCCACAACAGCTTTTCCCTTCTTTTTATAACTGTGGACCACCGGATTCAGTTCTGAAACACTGCGCTGGAAACTGGGGCTGTTATGACCGCCTGAGACCTCAGGTGGGTCAGCTGTTAGCTCATTGCTACACTCCTGAAGTATATGTACTTTTTTGACTGTATTAAATGGGAGTCAGAGTACAGCAGTATTTACATGTGAGCTGCCTACTTACGGATAGCTTAAAGGGTCTCGTGCAATTTTGTTGATTTTATATTTCCACAATATGTGCAAACAAGACATTGATTACGTTCCCCCCTTAGAGCTTCAGTAATAAGTCCATTCTGTATTAGGGTTAAACGTCATCTTGGGTCTAACCTCAGCTAAACTATGTCCCAGGGGCCACATGTGGCTCTAAATCAATGAATACAAATGTCCCGAATTTAAAAGAAATTTCCCCATTCATAGAATTTACGAAAATTGTAAATCTGGCAATATAGTTAACTTTTGTCTTTACAGTTTAGTTGCTGAAAATGTCCATATTTTGTGGCGCTTTTGCAGAAATAAACTGCCACATGCACTTAATATTTCAAAGATTTTTATCGTTTAAAATACTTAAAATTTTGAGTTCAGTTAAACCACATACATCTGCCTTTAGCCCTCTCCCAGTGATGATGCATTGCTTTTATCTTTTATTTGTGCATCTGTCTGTTTTACATAATTTTTCTGTTTGGTTCTCTGTTGTCCCATAAAATTGTCTTCTTTTCTTTCTGCTCTTGTTTCAGAGTGGTTCTGGTCCTCTCTCTGGCTGGACGTTTACATCCAGACATCAGGTTAGAGGGCAGACATGGCAGCACACAGAGCCGATACCAGTTCCCCTTCTGTCCCCTAAAAATAGTGAGTCTAATACATTTTCCTCTTTAAATCCTCATTAAAGCATCAAAATACCCAGCAAACTAAAATTGCTTTTTTTTTAAAACTTAAACTATTTTTATACACACACAAATTAATCTTCTAAATGCATATAAAATTGGCTCGCATTTGGCCAGGCTGTTAGCAGTTTACACTACCCAGTCCAAGTTCACTTATTTTTGCATTTTAGGCTTTTTGCCAGACTATATTTGTCATTTTATGGACTTAAATAATAATAAATATGTTTTTTTTTCTAGCCTACCTTTGGCCTGTGACACCACCAGATCCAATGGACTTCAAAACACATGTGAGTGCATACAATCAAGTCATGGAAAATCTTTCTGATAGATTTGGACTGGTAATGTTTTATGTTGTGAACCCTTAGGCGTTTTTAAAAATCTCTATTTATTGAGGTGCAGATGGCCTACTGGTTTGAGGTGCACCTCATATACGCAGTCAGCCAGGGTTCGAATCCAGCCTGTGGGACTTTCCCACATGTCTCTCCCCACCTCTCTTGTCCCTGTATCCGATTCTGTCCACTGTCCTCTTCTGTAAATAAAGGTACAAAAAGCCCAAAAATAAATAAAGAAAAAAACGGTCCCTTCATACTATGCTGTCTTACTTGACAGTTGTGATATCAGTTTTTAAAATTGGAGGGTAATTGAAAG
This sequence comes from Cheilinus undulatus, assembly GCF_018320785.1. Classification (NCBI taxonomy): domain Eukaryota; kingdom Metazoa; phylum Chordata; class Actinopteri; order Labriformes; family Labridae; genus Cheilinus; species Cheilinus undulatus. Next base: position 16,929,078 of record NC_054881.1, on the reverse strand, counting down.
GTTAATTCTTTCACTTGTACAGGAAAGATAGGGCAGAAAATGACACTAAATGTAAAAGATTTAAAGTGGTTGATCTTTGTATGCAAGAAAGATAATATTCATTTTCATGTTTTGATTTTCTGTGTACTCATTCAGGCAAAGTGTTTGTGATCCAGTACAAGAAACAGGATATGACATTCAGTACCATAAAAACCTGTTTATACCAGTACATAAGCCATAGTCTGTTTTGGGGTTCCCCAGGGCTACAACAGTTTGTTTGTCATCTTCTAATGATGACTGCAGCACACAAGTCCATTTAGAGCTTTAATGTGCTTACTTTCCTCCGTTCCCATTCATCCCAAGGGTAATTCATCACTCCCTGCCCCAGTCTGGCATTTGCACATCATTGGAATCATGTATCTGCAAACAAACTGCATAAGCATTAATCAGGGCAGGCCTACAAAACATGACTTTAATGCATCAAATGTTATAAATCAAATACTTACGTAGAATCACATTTGATTCAAACAAAATCTAACAGAAGATTAGCTACATGGTCTACATGAAATTAGGCATGTTAGATTTCTCTGAGAAGGCACTTTGTAAACTCTCTTGTAATCTTGCATACACACACTGTATTTAAACAAATGATTATAGAATAGCAAATACTTGAATGTAGAGTAAGAAGGAGTTAATATTGAATTACCAAAAATATGAAGTTTTTAGGTTGTCAATAAACTGTCATTTCCAAAATGTGACCATCTCTTATGAGCATCCTGTTTCTGATCTGTAAGGTATCGAGTATCAAAGCAGTATTGTTCCAGTTTCAAGTATCGCGTATTGTGATACTAAACTCGGTATCCAAGTTGAAATTTCCTCATTGTGACAACACGGATGGGTAATTTTCGTTAAACAAGCAGTGCTTCGATCTACAGGATCTACTTGTAGCTTGAAAAAAATGTTGTAGATCAAAACAATTACCATGATTTAATTTTTGTCAACAACAAAAAAAAGGAACAAACTCAGCAACAAATCAGATTTTTTGAAAATATTTTTTAGATATTGAAGTACATCTAAATAGCCTTGTAAGTATTTTTAAGTTCTGAATTTTGAAGATATTAATTTTTTTTTTTCCCGTGTTCAGATGCAGAACTTCTTCATGGACCACTGCCAGGATGCATTTGGTTGCATGAGTGATATTGTAGGGGAATACTTCTACTTTAGCGATGGAAAGTTAGTGGTGAGTTTCCCGAAAATTGTGTGAATAGCTTTATTTCTATATGTTATCTTGTTGGTTTTTTTTTTTTTTTTTTTTTTAATGATTGATAGACAAGATACACAATATACAAATAGTTAGCCTCCATTCCTTTTAAACACAGCTTCAGTCTGTATTGTGATCCTTAACACTTACTTCTGTCTTACCTGCTATGTTGTATAATCTGTATTTAGTCTTGACCAAATACTTAAAATAGGTTTGAGTTTGACAACCTGTTAAAAGGTTCGCTTTTTTTCTATTGTTCGTTGCCACTTAAATTAGTGCATGTTTCTTTATTTTGCAGACAAATCGTATGGGTTCCGTCAACATGTGGAAAGTGGAAAACTTCCTCAAGCAGTTGGACTATAAAATGTGAGTGGACCTGACTGGCAGGTGTCAAAGTGAGTGTCATATGCAGACCTCATATTTACGAGTATGTGTTGTTGATTTTGTTTGATGTGCTACTGAAATTAAAACATGCTCTTTCTTTTCCAAGATGTCACATCTCTTATAGGTCCAACCATCTGGATGGCTGCAACACCCTGCTGTTTGACTCCATTCACTCCATTCCTCCTGAGGTGCTGGGCGGTCTGCTGCATGAGGAGCTGACTGAGCAGAGGGACCACCTGCTGTTCTCTGAAGGAGCCACAGGGGGCTCTCTGGCCTTCATTCCATTCTCACAGGGCTGCAGCAACTCTCGGCAGGGATGCCTTATTTATCCTGGAAACCAGGGACTGAACTGCCTCAGTATCCTATTGAGACGATAAAATACTGAGAACTTTAAGGGCTATTTCAGCGTTTTTGAACCTTAGTAGATGAAGTGTTGGAATAGGAAATAGGAAATAAATCAAATGCAGTTTGTAGACAGCCCATGCACTTTTACATGGGCTGTCTACCACCCTTTATTTCTCCACCCCAAACAAAATATAGCATGAAATTACCTTTTTTAGTCCTTAAGAATACCATCTTTGGACTTGGACACTGAAAAGCATCAGTTGCATCACATGGTCCTGTTGGATTGAGTAGGGTTTGGTATGGTAAACCCAAAAATACCTTCACTGGTGATAGAAAGGTTGAGCTTTTGACAGGAGGCAGCAAACAGCTGTATTTCAGCTGAAAATGCCGTCATTTAATGGGAGCAGTCGTGTTGAGCGCTGAAAGTGACTTCAGTGCAGAACTGACAATTATGTGTAGCTCCATCCCTTTTGTGACTGACAGATCAGCTTGGCACCTATGCGAAAGGGTGCCAATAAAGTAGGACTGTACAGGTCAGTTATTTGGGATCCTTTCCAACTCTAGAGAGTGGAAGCACAAATACATGCACACCATTCTGTACCAAACTGAACTGGACCACTCTGTAGAAATGACCTGTTAGATGTATAGGACTTTGCTGTTTTGTGTCTGCTGGTTCTGGTTCTTAACAAAATACCACAGACTTCCACAAGGTGGAGCTGCAGTACCACAGAGGAGGATCTTCCTGTGTGGATGCCAGCAGAGGCAGCCCATTCAGCTTCCAGCTCAAAGGCCCAGTCAGACAGATCAGCGCAGATTCGCTTTTAAACCAGAGTAAGGAGAATGATTATGAATGCATGTTTTTATCAGGAGATCAAGAGGTGTGGTGGCTTCTGTTATCTACTAAAGTATCAGGATCGTTTAAAGAAAAATGACAGGTGGAAGATTTTTTTTATGCACCTTGGGAATAAAGCCAAAATATTAATAAAATTCTAAAGGTTTCGATTATTTTGAAATATTTAGTTTGAAGTGATTATACCTTTACTTGACCTTTTTTCTTGAGATATTAGTTTTTTCCTGCAAATTTTGACCTTTTGCCTAACATTGAGACTTTTTTCCTGGATAAAGTATCTTGTTCTTCTTACATTTTCCACTTTTTTGTCCAGAATTTTTTGTTTTATTTATTTATTTTAAGTCTAAAATGTTGAATGAAACTGTTATTGTTTTGACATTTAAACTTTTCCTCTGTATTTCAACTTTTGTCTTTTGGGACATTTGTAACAAAATATAAACATCCTCCTCTGACTTTTCCCTTTATGTGCCTGACCCGCCTACTTGTGTATGTCTCTACAGGTTGTGTTGCTGTGCGGTCAGATTATTTCTGTGGAGTTTGGAAGTTCGTTGAAACAAATGAGCCTCAGCTGCTGCAGGTCGTCAACACTAGAGAAGTCGCAACCTGCATTGGTGTCAGGTGAGTTATCCCAAAACGAAATAGGTCTGTCTGAGTTCTTTAAGTTGTTTCAAATGTTCAAAATGTGTTAAAGTCCAGGTTTTCCTTCAGTCCTCATGTTTTAGGTGAAGTTCTGGTGGCAAGTGAGAGTGGAGTGGTGAATCTGTGGACTGTCGGTAAAGGGTGAGGACTAATTGTCAAATAAATGTGTAAATGTCTGTTTGAAATCTGTACATGAGTCAAATTAAGTAAAATTTCTGTCTTGTCAGGATGCAGAAGATACGGGAAGAAGACAGCAACCTGTACTTTAATGCCAAGTCTTCATGGCGATGGTGCGAGTTCTCTGCTCACCCTAGGGTGATGCTGTATGCAGACAGGACGGGGGTGGAGCTCACAGACATTCGGGTGAGACAAGAGGTTATTGATTGATGTGGTGGTTGTCCCTGAAGGTTTTTCCTTTGTCAGCATTTAAGTTTTTTTAGTTTTATATGAAAGAGAACATGTTAGTAAATGACAGACCAATGATTCTGGCTCTGAGTTTTGACTTAATTTCCCATCATTTTCTTTCTCCTCCTCTTTCCTTTACGGCTCCAGATGAGTCAAACCAGCAGTCACACTCTGTTTCGTATCAGCAACACCTCAGAATGTCGAAGTGGAGAGAGACTCATTCTGTCCAAATATCTGGGAGATTCCCACTGCTTCCACCACCTTGTCACTACCCAGGTATGATAACACATGCTAAATCTTTGAAAATACACAGAACCTTTTAAAAGTTTTGAAGTAGTTCGGCGTAAACTTTTAAGATGTGATCCTAACCCCTGAACGGATAAAAAAAGTCACAAATGAAGATGGCAAGAATTTAGTTTTTTTTTTTTCTTCTTCTTTTCAGTATTCAGCCTACATCATGGACGAGCGTTTCCCTGGAATTCCCATGCTTAAGATGGAACACATGATGCTGTCCCCGCCCATGTTTTGTCATGTGGTTCTTGGCTCCTCCTCCTCTTCTGCTGTAGGAGGGGCTACAACCACCAAGGTTCTGTTGGGTTCTCAGAGTTCTCAGGAGATCACGATGCTGCAGTACTCAGGTTGGTAACAGGGACAGTTCAGTCATGTAGCTCATTTAAATTTGAGTTTAACATTCACGTTTCTATCTGTGACTGTCTTCTGTGTTCAGGAGGCCAAGCTGAGGCCTGCTCCAGTCATGGTCTTCCTCAGGCTCTGCTCAGACCCAGAGACAGCCTCAGACATCTTCCGGCTCAGCTTCCTCATCGCCATGAGACTGCAAACAACCGCTTGTCAATACCTGCAGCAGGTGTGTGTTTGAGTCTTGGTTTGTGAGAGACTGAATTAGATAATTATCCAAATCAATAGTAGACAGTTGTTTTACTTAAGGAGGTGAAGTTTGCTGGCCTTAACAAAGGTAAGGGAAGTGTGTATATAACTGAATTTCAAATGGAAGCATCATTGATAGGGATCAAAGGAGAAAGAGTTGCATGCTAAATTTCTGTATGATATCCAATATGCATAGTCTCATCCAGGATTCAAGAAGCAGTCCTATCGGCAACACTTGTGCCAATTAGTTTTACATCAAGCTTTGCTCATGCTCTTTGCTTGGTGTCTTCGTCTTCATCAAAATAGCGGTCGTTATAACGAAGATCTAATAAGCTGCTGTTCAGGAAAGTGAATCAGAATATTTGTTCAGTGTTTTTGCCAACAGCCTCTAAAAAGTAGTTTTTGTCTTTTTGAAACACCGCGATCAGCAGCAGCCTCCTTGCATAATGGGTTGTTTCAGGGCTCTTACCAAGGGGATCCAACAGCAGCTGATGAATCTGATGTGCTTACTTCTCTTGTCATCTTTTCAAATGAAAAGAGAAGTGTGCCTAAGATTTCAAACTACTGCTGTGCAATTAAAGTTAAAGGGAGATCAGAATTGGAGGAAATGTCGCAAACATTTGTTTATGTTCCAAGAGGCTTTTCATCATGTTAAACATACTGTTTAACCAGTTAAGAGGTCCTGCAGCAGTCTTTTTGGCTTCAGAGAAAGCATCTTTAATGCCTCTGTGTTGTGGGGTTGCCAGGATTAATCAAAGTATCTGAAGTATCTGAAACCTTGACAGCTTGGAGGAGAGTCATAATGTTGAGGTGATTGACTGTTTTCTGATTTGTTTTCAGGTCTGACTTGTATCCAGACAAGTAAAGGAAAAGAAACAGACAGCAGTGAGTGTATCTGTGTCCTCCAGCTGACAGAGGCAGGAGATATTTTCTACCAAATCCTTGAGCCGGAGCAGCAGGACACCTCTCCATCCCAAACAGCAGAGGAAGAAACTTTGACCCAACAGACTCTGAAAGATTCCGCAGCACCAGGAAGAAAAACAACAGCAGATTCTCAAACGATCATATCAGAAACGTCAAGTGATGAAGACATAATCGGGCCGACTCAGGCTCAGACTGCTCAGATATTTGTAGCTGAAACACAAGACTTGACACAGCAAGGAGGGGGTTTATCATCAGATTCTTCATGTGAGGATTCAGAGTTAGGAGGACAAAAGAGACGAAAATTGAAACATTTGAAGCTGCAGGTTATTGTAAATGACGATCCAGAGCCAGATCAGGTAAACGGATTGGATGATGCCAAAAGAAATGGAAAGGTTGGTGAAAATAACCTTGAGAAGCCTAAAGAAGTGAAGAAAACAGTCAGCTCAAGCAGCACAGTTCGTGCTGGTCAGACTCAGGTGAAGCTCAGCGATGGCGCTCTTATCTCGTGGAAACACTGGCTTCAGAAACTGATGAAAAAGAGTTACGAGGAAAAACCTCGCCAGCGTCAGCTGCAACACTTTACAGAACCATCTAATGACATCCTCAAGCCGTTGGCCCGTCAAGAGACAGACTCTGCAGAAGAAGAGCGCATTAAAAGCCTGAGGCGTGATCTGAGAGCGTGCATGTCCAAACGCTTAATGCTGGTTCACAGCGCCATCTCTACTTCCATCAAAGCTCCTCCTATAGAGGGGGTTCCTGAATCAGTGCACGCAGAGGCCTGGACAGATGAGCTGAGTGAGCGTCTGACGGCCTCCTGGCAGGGTGAGGACGCATGGCGAGCGTGGTGGGACGACAGTTTAGGGCTGAACAAAGAGAAGAAGGTGGCAGCTCTGAGGAGGAAGAGGAGACGGGAGAAGGAGGCGAGGAGAGCTTCAAGACGCCTGGAGCTGTCAGGGAGCTTCACATCATCCCTAAGCTACCAAGCAGAGCTTTCTGACTTCTCTGACTCGCAGGGCTGGTCCTCTGCGGGAAGTCAGGGAGCATGGTCAGACACAGGGGAGAGCATCAAGTCCCAGCCTGTGGGAATGAAAGAAAGTGGGACACCAAAAGCTGTTCCTGCTACACCTCAGAGTGTTCGAGCTAAACCAGACAAGCTCCAGACACCCAGCAGTTCCCGCACTCTGACACTGCCGCCGACACCAAGAGTGACCGCCACGCCACCCAGTCAGAGAAAGAATAAACGACCAGGACAGGACATCCTCAGCTCTCTGTTTGCACCACAGGTAATAAAAAAAAAGGTTATTTTTTTCAGGCATGCCCTGATCATATTTTTTTAATGTTTAGATGTTTTATGTGTTGATATATCAGCTGGTTTTGTGGTTAGTCAGTCTGCTTAGCTTAACTCAGGGGTCTAAAGGAAACATTTTGGTTCGGTACGTATCTCGGTTTTGGATTTACGGCTCAATACAATTTTTGGTATGGTAATTAAAGCAAACACAACACCAGATTTATTTTTCTTAATCCAGCTCTTTTTATAATTAGATTTTTTTTTGTTTAATGAATAGGAGAAATTAATTACATTTAAATGCAGCAACCTGCTTTCAAACGGTCTTCAATAAAAATAAATACTGAAACACTTTTTCAAATACAGGGTTATTTGTTTTTGACATTTTGTTACTCTGTCCTCTAATCTTTATATTTTATCAGCTGACCTTGATTACATCATAATATGAAGTTATTTTGCTTGTTAAGTGCGCTAATTAATGCCTATCCTGCCAATTTTAACACTGATTTTTGCTGTGGACTACTATTTTAACTTATTACAAAATATAGGGAGTTTTTCTATGGCCCATCTGGGCAGATAAAGTGGATGGAATCTCTGAAATCTGAGGGTAACTCATGTCTGCAGCTGTGTGGTAGCATTGGTAATGGAGTTGTGCTCCCTCTTGCCTGCTTCACTCCACATTTTCTTTTGGTATAAATAAGAGAGCCCCATACCATATCAATACTCATCTCTACAACAACAACCAACACGGTACCAGTACCAACACATCCGATACCTACAGGAGCGAATTACAACACAGGTATCGATACTTAATTTTGATACCCTGCCACTCAGTGAAAGGCAAGAAAATCGTTATGAAATTTGAAATTTGATAGATTTGTATGTTAAGTTTCACCGGTTTCCTTTTATATCCCTTATTTGGCTGGCACCTTATAAAGATATTTCTGCAAATCATTTGATACCCTGGCAGCTTTTTTTCTCCTGCTGACTTTCAACATTTGTTTTCCCCCTCAAAAATACCAATTTAGTCACTTTCACCTTGTAAAAAATATTTATTTAGCTATGTAGCACATGCCTGCTGACAAGACTTAGGTTATTTACCAAAAAGATTGCCTACATTCTGTCTTTATTTATAAATTTCTTGTAATGAGGGAGAGATGTATTTTAGAGCTCTGCGATGCACACGATGGAAGCAGTCCCATAATGTGCATGAGCTCTGGGATCCCAGGATGCACATGCACTCCATCGTCACTTTGTATGCTTCCATCTACCTTGACTGCCCAGTGCCGTATTGCCCTTCTCTGTCTACCTCTGCATCTCTCATTCACTCAACTGACTGACTAGTCTGCTGAACTTTTGATCTACCTATCACATATTTTCAATGAAAATTGGCCATTAATTATCAGTTTCCAGTGACTTGGGACATTTCTTTAGGATACAGGCCCTCTTTTCAGGAACATAAAAGGTAGAGTTTGCTTTCACATTTATAACGTTTGCTGCCCATTTTATTCCAGGTTGAACCCTCACAGCTTGATGGTTACTTCCATGAAGAGGAGAGTAGCGTTCAGCCAACTCCTCCACCTGCGGCCTCCTCCTATCAGCTCCACAGCTCCCAGTCAGTCTCTCAGAGAAGCCTCAGGGTGGACCTGTCCCAGGACACCTGTATCATGCCCCAGTTCTCCCAGAGTTCACAGGGACGACCCAGGCTGCCGCAGACATCACAACCAAAGAAGAAAAAGTCACGGATGGGATTTTGATTCAGTATTTGGCGTCTGTCTTCTGGAATATTTATGAAAATTAGTTTGATTCCTGGTTTCTTCGGCTGCCTTTGGATCTCTAAACTGGATCTTTTTTTTTTTCTTTTTTTTTTTTAACTGGATTTACTCATTAAGGAACTTCATTTTTGAAAAGATCCATCACAAGATAACATTTGGAGGCTGAAAAAGATGGACTGCAGATCGGCTTGGTAGGATTCAGTGGAATTTATTATCTTTGTTTTGTGGTTGTGTCTGCTGTTTGTTATGGTGATATCCTGAATGTGTGAGAGCAGATGGTTCACCTTTTTCTGTTTTCCTGGTTTCATTAAGTTAAAAGTATCAAAAAATAAACTGACAAGAAGTGAACATAAACTTCAACAGAGGACACAGATGATCATTTTAAAGTCTGATATAAATTTTAAGGATTTTTAAAATCAAAGTTGAACTTAAAATAAGACTAAAAGTTAAGTCATTAAAGAATGTTAAGATCTTAAACGATAAAAAATACCCTGATTTGTTGGTCATAAGAGACATTCTTTTAGTTCTTCCCAGTCAAAGAACATTTCATTATGCTGGGCTCAGACTGCAGGAGTTTTGTGCAGATTTAACGACCCCTCCCTTCTCCCCTCTTCTCCCTTACTTTTTGGTGTTGAAGACTTGTCTAAGACTTTGGTCTCTGCTGATGTCTGGTGGGATTATCTGGTCATGAGAGGACTCCAAGTTGCTTTCTTAAAACTCACAAACAGCTTGAAGACTCTTTAACGTCTCCCTGAAAAAATCTAACGTGTTTGAGGAAGTAAAATCTAAGCGTTTACAACCGAACTTTGTGAGCAGGACCATGAGACTGAAGAGAGGATGTGATGTAAAGAAATTGTAAACAGTTCTTATAGGGTTGTCAGAATCTTTAATTTTTTTAGACCACATCAGATATATTCATACATATACATATCACATCCTTTATTCATTTTGGGTGGTATGAACGTCTTTTATTTGTTTCTCTCCTTCCATCTTCCTACCTAGGGAACGTTATCGTCTTTAAAACAATCCCTCAGACTGATGTCTGTCTTTATGGTTTGTATCCGATGCAGCACCAGGATGTTAATTGGAGCCAAGTCATGAAAGAGTTATGGCCGTTTCCTTTTTTTTAATACATTTGTCCACTGGCTTCGTTTAGAGATACTTCTATAAAACGTTTACAATATTAAGCCAGTCTTTCTTCACCCACCAGCAATAAATAAACCAGGCCAATTTGATATATGGTTCAGTATGAAGGGATTTATGGTTAAATATGCAGTGCTGGGATTTTAATCCTGTTTCAGTTAAAATTTTGGAGTCCTTCAAGGTTGAATGTTTACAGTGCTTTGTGCAGTATTGCTCTCGTTTTGACAATAGGTTTTGTCCTGTGGAATATCTTGATGAGTGGGTTTACATAGACTTGAGTATCCCGGTTATGAGTCATATCCCAGTTTTGATCATATTTTGGATACTGTTTACCTGCACACAGAGACACCTGGTTGTTCATTTCTGATCACTGCATCCTGTTTGCACAAGCTGCCAACATCACTTTGCAGAAATGGTGTCCACTTCTCTCCAGCAACGGGAGAAAGAAAGACTGCACTACAAGCTGACCATCAGCCAGTGTTAAGCAGATGTATGTTTAATTGAGCGGCAATTCATAGTTCAAATTCAGGTCCAAAAGAAGCAAATTCAAATTAGGACTTGTTAGCTTATTGGTAAAAAAAAAATAACTGCAAAAAAGTGACTGAGAGGATGTCCAGGAGTAAAAGTCAGATCTCAAATAAATTTTAATGAACATGAGGCGGTTGTAATTGTTCTTAAGTACCAATAAAGTTTGACAGAGACTCAAAGAAAGAGCGAAACAATCCTGCAAGTGACTTAACTTACAAAATAACTGCCCCTTCTTCAGGATAAAAGCCTTTATGTGAAAACAATTGTAGCTCAAAATTGGTCTTGAAAAGAGAGCAAGGTTTTGCTTTTGAAAAGTACACAAGAGGATTTATCATTTCTATTTTACAGGTCAGGGACATGTTGACAGACTTGGCAGGATGCTTACCAAGTGCTGTCTATCTATCTACCACTCAGAGAGCTCTGAAATCTCAGTTTCTTGTGAGCGTTCATTCTCTCTTCACAGCAAACTGAACTCATGTTTCATTCATTCATTCAAAAAATCAAGCGGTTCTGTTCACTGTTTATTTCAATATGAGCATGTTCAGACACAACACTACCATCAGCTCAGACAGACTGATCTGCTGCAAACACAGCAGCCTGGTTGTCTCTCTCTGGACAGAGCAGACCAGCTCCCCTCTGCCACACATCCAAAATATTTGAGAGTATCAAGTAAAATGAGCAGTTTAATAGAGGTCATGCCTGTGCAGGTAGTCTACAGCTGTCAGAAAGGGGGTTCAGCAGCACAATATCCCATTTTCTTTTAGAGTTGTGCAGGTAGCAAAACTGGGTTTCTCAGAACCGGGATATGTTTCTGAAAACATGTACACACACAAACAGAAACTGGGGTACTCAAGTCCCTGTAAACACAATCAATGTTTTGGCCACAGTAGTACATCACGACTACCTCAAAAGGGCTCAAGTTTTGTTTTATAAGCCGTTTTCAATAAGTGTGGGAAGTATGCAAGTTCAAAAAACATCTGTAGTTTGTCTACTATTTTCAGTTAAGAATAACAAGAATTTACCTGATGGTGGATGCCTGAATGGGACTTCAGTTTTTGTCAGTGTGCTAAGACATCCATGGCATGTGTGTTTAAATGGGTGTTCAAATTTGATATTAATGTCCTGTTTAAAAAATTTGAAGATCAAAAATATGGTAATGTGGCACACCTACATTCCTAGCCTGATAAGCTTAGCTTGACCATTTTTTACAACCGTTGTGTTGAAGCGGCACTGAAAACTCTCATAATATACTTTTTTGGTTGTTATCAAAGTACTAAAATACATTTTTTCAGGATTTTCTATATTTCTGAATTTCCGAAAGTTGTTACACAAAACTGATTTACTGTGATACTATGGGATTGTCTGTGGTGTATGAGTGGAATCTGCATGTATGTCTGTTATGCTGTTGCTTCCTTTTTCTAGTTTTGTTTCTCAAACAAGTTTGTTTAAAATGAAAGAGCAGCTCACTCACTATGGGGAATTATTATTATGAAACCTTTTTGCATCTGCATTTCTACAAAAACTGAAATATTTTTCTAAATAAAATTGCAACACAAAGAAGAACTGGGTTTTCATTGACAAACTGAAGTGAAGACACATGATCAAGCAAGTCAGTGCTGTGAACAATATAGCAAAGGGCATCATTTGGGTCTTCGCAGAAACAGTTTCAACTAAATTAAATTTTTCCTGTATTTGAGGCTTAATTTACAAACATCTCTTCTCATATAGGGACAGATAAATTATCCAGCTAATCATGGTGGAAAGTATTTGAATTACTTCATATCCAAGGAGCCTTTTCCAATTGAATCCAAAGTTGGATTGGGTGAAAAACTTTAAAATTCAGTGAAGATGAGTCAAGTCTACTACTACCATGTTGATCACTTGGAGTCGAACAAAGCTAAGAGGTGCATCACTTTTAAGGAAGTTGGCATAGAAGTTGTTTGTTGCTCCTTTCATAAAGAACAGTCCACCATAACATGCTAGAGAGGATTGTAAGGAAGCAATGAAGATTCAGATAGCTCTTATTATGAAGAAAGAAGACTGACAACAATAGTTAAAAAACAATATTTTTATAAGACTTTCTTGTACAGGTGACAAAAGAGAATAAATAACTTAATATCTACAAAGAACTATTAACATATTTTTTTTGTACATCATTTACAGTTTTACATGTTTTTTATATTAACATTTTCTTACATTTTTAGACTTTTTTTGACAGTTGGCATTATTTCTTTCAAAACATTTTCTCTCAATGCAGAACAAAACTTTTCTTTTTTTTTTTAATGCTACATCCTAAAGTTGGCAACGTTGACTATTTAAATCAGGTTCATACATACACACACACACATCCACGAACACACACTCTTTAAATAATATCTGAGCACCCTGTGGTGTGAGCACGGTTTGAATCTGAGGGAAAGGTCGGATCACTCTGCTGCCTTTAACAAAGGCACTTTAGATGGCTGCCCTGAAATCAAACCATTTTCTGACGTCTCCGCTTCCCTTCAGACACAAACTCAAACCTCCAGTCGGCTCTTTAACACTTAAAATGAGTTTAAAAGAAAATGTGCAAATACAACTTTTTAACAGAAGAGAGCAGCTGTGATCAGGTTTTCCAAGAAATGACAAAAACTTTTAGACCCTGTAATCTAGAAAATCTTCACCTTTTAAAGGTGATCAACACAATCTTATATCTCATTTGTGAATTGTGTTCAACAACAAAGGTTTTAAACCTCAGGACAATCAGAATTAGCACAGAAGAGTAAGAGTAGAGCAGAAGGGACCTAATTTAGTCTGGAAATAGCAACAGCAAGGTCTCGTACAAACTAATAAAGAAGTGGAGATCACACTCGAGTAATTAAACTCAAGTCTTGCACGCCAAAAGAAAAAGAAGTTGGAAGTGAAGGTTTTGTGTTCAAATCTCAATGTTTGTAACATGTCTTCTTAAACTTTTAAAAGCTTTATTTTTAGGGAGATTTAAACAACAATCCCATCTGAAAATGGTGATCTTCTGTTGCATTTTGGCTGCAAAACTTTGGGTTCCTAGGATGAAGGGGTCCTACAGCAGTTTTACTGTGTTTTTGGGGTGCAGACAGCCTTTTAGGTTAGGTTGCATCATGTAGGAATCCTTTCCGACAAGTCATTGCTGACTCTTTGGTCCACTCTCCTGTCCTCTCCAAATAAAGGCGAAAACGGCAAAAAGTAAACCGAAGAAAAAAGTTGCTTACACACGGAACTTTTTGGCCAACTTTGACAGAACGCACACTCTCTTGTATACTGATTGATGGCATCAAAACGTACCAAAGTTTAAAAAGAAAAAAAAAAGTCCAATCCTTGTTCAAAGTTATACCTATATTGGCCAATAGCAAACGAAAACTCGAGTCTTGAACACACTAGCATATGAAACAAACATTTTTTTTGCAATTTAGAAAACTTGAAGGAATTTCACAGTGTCTTTAACACTGAAAACCAAAAATAAGGGGAACCAATGGCCTAGGTGTTAGGTTTTACCCAACATCCATGAAGGCAGTACACGTTCAAATAAGGTTCCTTTACCTCAAGTCATTCTCTAAACTTTCCTCCACTATCCACTGCCCTATCCTCTCCAAATAAAGACAAAGAGGCCCAAAAAATAGCCTACAAAACATGGCCTACAGAAAGCTTAAGCTCAGATTAAACTCTGTCATCAATTTTAAGGGCTATTTTACATTTTTTAGATCCAACCTTTTTTCCACTTCAGAGAAAAAATCCTCTTTGTAAATTTAAAAAGTACCAAAGTTTTTATAAAAATAAGTCTAATCTTCGTTCAGTTTTACCAAAAGTGGTCATTAGCAAAGGAACGCTCTTAATTCTTGGCGACCTAAACAATATTTTCCTGCAATTTAGAACAGATGAAGGAATTTAACCAATTTTATCCACACTTGTAACAAAAATTAAGGGTTGCCAATGGCCTAAAAGTTGGGCTGTACCCCATTTATGGAAGCTAGCCCTCCATGCAGTTAGCTCGGGTTCCTGCATGTCACCCCCCACTCTCTCCCTGATTTCTGATGCTATTCTTTTTCCTGTCATCTCCGAATCAAGACAAAAAAAGGGGAAAAATATATTAAATAATTAGCCAAGCATGGGCACCTAAGGCTTTTTCTTTTGTAGCCTTGGTATCAAAGCAGTTGTCAAATTAAATCCGTCTTGGTGTGATGACACTGCTCACTTTGTCCAGTGTCTTTCGTTGAAAACTAAATTCAAGCACCAGAAGTGGCATTATTTGTCATTTCTAGATAAAACAAACTCAGAAAACTGACCACAGCTGCTTCCATCTTCTGCTCATCAGAAAACTCCTTAGTCTCACTAAAAACAGTCTTAAGATTAATAACAGTCAATAACATTCGGATAAATAATCAACAAATTTTAGCTTTTTTTTCTCGTCAACTACACAAACCACCACAGTCTGGTCTCACATCTGAGCAGTGAGTACATCTGACTGTATGCGCAGCACCATGAAAACCAGACTCCACACCGAGCTGACCGAGTTTTCTCTTAAAGTTTGTCCTGGAATGTGACATCTGAACATGCACCAACACATCTACAAACTAAAAAAAAAAAAAAAAAAAAATCTACTAGGGAGGGTCCAGCTGCCAGTTGTTGTGCGATCCTCCACCAGCAGCACCAGAGCTTATTAAAAATCTAAAAGGATGTTTCATCAGGTAAATGAGGATGAAGATGGCGAGGCACATTTTGGCAGCCGAGCCCTCAGGCGTGAAGGTGTTGGCGGTGTTTTTGGCGGCGGAGGTGCAGGGGGAAGAAGGGTCCTTCAGCGTCGCTGCCCAGGGAGCTGCTGAGAGACTCTTCGCCTGAACTCATCACGTCCTCACATGAATCCTCGCTGTGGAGACACAGAGACACTCTGTTACTAAACATAACAAGAGTAGGAAGATATCACTGCAGCAAAGCTTGGCAATATCATGTTTTATGGACAAGAGTTCTCCAAGGCCTTACATGATCCCTACGTGTGTAAAATCCCAACAACGCTATTTGGATTTCAGGCTGTTAAACTTTTTTTGATATAAGAAAGAGACATTCAGAAAAGGACAGTCCTGATAAAATACAGAAAATTACAGTAAATAAAAAGGGCAGTAGATTTTATGATACAGCAAGAAAAAGAGGACAACAGGAAAACAGACTTTCGAAATCAGACGTCACCAAGCTGATCTCAAGTCCTGACTCATAAAAGTTGCAGTCTGACTCAGCACTTGTCTAATATTAAGCGTCAAAAGTCTATCAAGGTATAATGATGAGCATACTTCAGCTGTTTTATAATCCTTGTGTCTAGAATCATCTGAGAAAATTCTCCATGTCTGCTTCTTTCCTTTTCTCTTTACACAACAGCTCAGTTAAATATTCTGAAGTTACATAAAGGTATTGCTGTCAGGCCTCATGTGACGTCATGGAAACCTCTGTGTCAGTAGGACGTGACTGGTGACTCGCACAACTCCCATCATAGACACTGCTGGGAGATATGAGAGGCCCTGACAAGCTGAGACACACAGAGGGGCCGACCCGTGTGTACTTTACAACATATAGGAAACTTAAGGGAGTGTTGCTGCCAATTTAAGAGGCAGTTGAAAATTTCCTCTGTCTAACTTGTGCAAATTTGTTAGTGACACGAAGCAGAAGTTCCTTTATTTTTTTTCAACAATCAGAATCTGACTGAATGTGAACAACAGAGTGTTGCTATATGAATGGAAACATTGGGTGTGTGAGTGTGACAACACACAGGGTGTGCCTGTTCCTTTAAATCTTAAATGCCTCTCTTGTTGTCTGGAGTTTTGGTATTTCAGCTGATCAAACAAGCAGTGAGCCATCACATGAGGTCATGTGAAGTCAATCTGACATCTGAATAAGAATGAAACTGAATCAAACTCAATCCAAAGTCTGTTAAATATTGTTGGACATGTGGTACTGTAAGCTGCGGAGTGCTTGTAAAAAGAGCCAAAACCCATTTACAATGTCAGCTTTGAATGTTGTACATTCTCGATACCACAAAAAGTTTTGGTGGTTTACGTGGTCTTTTTTTGAACACTGGGGCCAACGCTATATATGCAGGATTTGAATGGGTGCTTGAAATCCTTTAAAATTTCTGATATATTTTTTTGGTTTCTAAGGTCTGATAAGTGCATGGCAGTGCATGAAATTGACTTTTTAACTGTGTTGCGCTTGACAATGAAGGTTGTCTAAAATGAAGGTTGACCTGTGTTCGCATAACATCCAGTTGATGATGCCTTCCATTCTGATTGGTTGTTGTAGATATTCCATCAGAGGCAGTCTGACCTTTAATCGTGTCAATTTGGCCTAAAGTCAGGCTTTAAATTGTGTACCCGGCCTCCATGGTCCTAATTTATTCTTAGTTAATCAGTCCCAGCAGGAACTCTCTCCAGGAACTATGGATCTTTTGAGGAAATCTGTGCTTTTTGACAGCAGGATGGAGGGTCTATATTTAGGTCTGGGATGTAAAGACCATGCTCTGGAGGTAGTACTTTCCAAAGGCCCAGGAACTATTGGGGAGGGGGCTGCATTGCTTAGCATTTCTGGTAACTTGGTCTCCAGTATTCTCCGCCCATTCGTTGATATTGTGGATCAGTCAGACTACACATAAGACTGGCAAAGGCAAATGTTCTCATAGTGGCATCATGTTGTAGACCCTGTTCTGGGTTTTTCTTTTAACTCACATCTTGCCCTACCATAGTGATGTGCATGTGTGGACAACAAACTGAGTGAAACTTCAGAAACATTCCACCTTACATTCTCTCGAGTGTGTGTTTGATAACATCTCTATCTTGTTCATTAACTGTGTGATTTTCATCAATGTTTCTGTGAATGGGGACTGACCTCTCGCTCTCGTCCCAGCATCCCTCTGGGATGGTGGGCAGTTCAGGCACGCTGCGGTAGCTGTGCAGGTTCTGGGCAGTCCGCCGCGAGACGATCCACTGCAGCTTCCTGTGGTTGGGTTTGCTGCATTCAGGGGAGGCGTAGTCCAAGAGACAGAGCGCCACACGTTCACTCCATAGCAGCAGATCACTGTCAGGGATCTGAAACCAGAGCACACAGCTGATCAGTGATACAGTTTGGCCTTGTGCCCCGTACACTAACTGATAGTGTATTTAAAATAACCGTGTTACTTAACACATAATACTATGTTCCTGTAAACGTACACTTGGGCTCTTTTTCCAGGTCATGAGGTGAAGTAAAACCAGGTTAAAACAGCGTCTGTACTTTTGTTCTGGAACCTGATCAGCTGGTCATGTAACACCTAAGGGTTCGTGTGTTGTGAGGTGGGACGTTTTGAAAGACAAACACCCCAGAGAGCAAAGAGTCACTGTGTCAGCAACTTTTAAAAAGACCCAAAATAACCTCAATAGAAAAGACTATGGTCAATTTCTGTTAGGGCTGAATGATACGAACCAAAAATATCTATGTATTTCTACATGGATATGAATAATTAATACCCATAACAATATCAGAAGTAAAAATTTTGGAGTGTTTCTGATAAAAATCAAATGATACCTTAACCTGTTTGGTGCTACAGCAACAAAATGAGAAGCCCTAGATACCCACTACAGTTTTCCCCTTTAAAGTATCAAAACTTGCAGCCAAATCCTACACAGATTTGTACAAAAATATTTACCACATTTCCACATATAATAGTTTTCAAGATTTACCCTTTAACACCACATGTTGCAATATTATTAAATCTCAATCATTTTAATCAGCACATGTGCCAAAAAGAGAACAAACTTCATTTTGGCTAATTTGAAAATCCTATTTTCCTTATTTCCTTTGATATTCTAGACCTGAAATTCAAGTTAAAATGTTTTAAAATCCCAACAACACCCTGTAGCCTTTTAAAAGTCTGTTTTTATTATTTTTGGACTCGAGCCGTCACAACACGGCAGCAAATTACATAACCACAGCAGTCAATTGAGAAAAAAAAAATGTTTGGACCAGAGCCGGGCTAAGAATAAACACCCATCCCTTCCATGCCTGCTACTATTTAAAATGTCGTTACGCCTATCTCTGCGTTACATTTGCTCCCCTCCTGTATAGAAACTAAAGTCTCACTGTGAAGCACTACAACTGCAGGGCTAATAAAGTTGTTTGTTATGGTAATTTAGTTCAGTGAATGTTTGTGGTTATAGTTGATGCTGATACCAACAGTAAACTATTAAGAAACCACTGTTTGTGTGAAATCAACCCTTTAAAGGCTCATTTCCTCTGAGCTGCTGACTTTTTCTTTCCATTACATCAGGATTCAACAGATGTTCCCTTCCCTCCTTGGTTTTGTTGCTTGTGTTATAAAATGATGGTGTGTTTACCTTTAGGTGCCTCTGGATGTGATAAGCTATCTCCAACATGTCCTCGGACTGGACGGCTTCGATCTCCTGCCTCAGGAGGGACAGAGCGAGGACAGACGGCTGTGTGGAGAAAGGGACAAGAAACAAAGTGTTGCACAAATGTGTTCAACAGTGTTGAAGGAAAGTCTCAGTGCAGATTTGAAACAAACAATGACATAACAGAACTGGACTCTGAGCATCTCATTAGACTACTGCGCTGCTGTAATCCAGGGTGAACCCTGCAGGGAATTCTTACCTTTGCTTTGGAGAAGGAGATCCTGCACAGACAGGCTTTGAGCTGAGCCTCCAGCTTCTCCAAATTCAGAGTCTCCTTCCTGTTCACACAGAAATACACAAGCAAGTTAGCTGTGTTTTTTAGAGAGAAAGACTCATTTTATGCTTTTTAGGGAAAGAAATCAGCAGACATTCAGAATCCTTACAAGCACAGACAAGTCATGCTTTAGCTATAGCTAAGTTAGGTTATTTAAATGGACTGTCTGTGTAACTGTACATAAGCACCAGGGGAAATTGACTTATTGATAGAAGTACCAGCTTGTCCCTTTCTGCTTGTTACTATTGAACATTTTCCTGGGGAACCTTGCTAACAAGAGTCTAGTAGGTATGTTGAACAGTAAAAACCTGAACAAAATGTACAGCTACTTACATTTTGTACATGTTCTATGTTTTACTTTGGGCTCAAAAGCATTTCATGCTATTCCTTAAGTGTATGACGATGTCCAAAGGCAGACAACAACATGACTGCAGTTCAGAATAGCCTGCCAACTCCATTTGAGGTCCAATTAAGGCATATGCATGCAAGAAACCAACCTTCAACTACAACATCTAGGTGTATTTAAGGCTTTTGCAAGCTTTTGTTCTTTGGTCCAAAGGGGCTAAAAAATTAAATGCAATCCTATGTTGTGCTAATCATGTGTGTGCACAAAGACCAAAACTTTTAATTCTTTGGTGTATTTGCGTTTATCAAAGTCGTTTAAATTAGTGGTATGACTATTTAGAGCAGCAGCTGCAGCTCCCTTAACCACTAAAAAGAATAAAAGCATTGGAGTCGGTGTCTAAGGTGTGCATCTGTGACAATTCTGTTGGGATTACAGACCTCAAAAATGCAACTAAAAAATAATCAACTGTTTGCAAAGACTTTTGGTCCAATTCTGAGACATTCAACTTCGACTTCAGTCTAGTTTTAGTCAGAATAGCGTAATAATTTGACTTTTTCAACTGCATGTAAACATCCTCATTGTCTGGTTCCAATTGTTCTCATTTCAGAAGGCTTAAACTAACAGCACTGTAAAACAACTGACATAACCTTTGTATGCAAGGTTGGTACCTAAACATCAACAGGACATAATAAAAACAACACACTGTGCCAGGGTTACGCAAGAGTAGGGGATCAGTGCCAGGCCAAATCTTATCACAGCACTTCTCTCAGACACTGTTGGTTGATAGCTGACTGCTGCCCTACATCGGGTGGAGCAACTGTGACAGACAAACAGGAGGCAGCTGAGCATGTCCAATCAGATCTTGGGAAAATCTTTGTGCTGGCACACCAATCCCAACTCTGGTATTTTATACAGACACTCAGAGATGTGGAAGTAATTCTAAATGTGCTTGATCATCAGCAGAAAAACCTGATGCAGATGAAAAAAAAACTCTAACCAACTGAATGGAAAGCTGGTAATCCAAAGAGCATTATTTCCAGTATGTTGTCATCCTACCTTTCTGTGCAGTGAGAAAGTGCGATCTGATGGTACAGGTGTAGAAAGGTTAAGGCAGTGATGGCTTTGGACTTGAAGTTGAGCTTCTCCGAGACGATCTTCTCCATGCGGCTGAGGTCAGACACAGTGAACCTGCACTGTCCAATGCGGATGAGCTCATCGCTGGGCGTCACATTGCACTCCTCCTCCGTCACTTTGGCCGCCATATGAAGGCAGCTGAGGCTGACGCAGGAAAGGTGCTTCGGCTGAATCTGTGGTGTACAATTCATGAGAAACAGATTCATTTAATGCCCCATTATTTATTTGTTCTAGCTTGTTTGCTACAGCAGAGCGCTGGAAAGGTTAAGGGCACCCAAACTGTGTCACCAGACAGAAATAAAAAACAAAGCTGTCCTATATCTGGTCCAATTAGGTGTGACCTTTTCGTACCCTCATCATGGCCAGGAATCTGTCCAGCAGGTTAACAGCCAGGACGAAAGTCTGCGTGCTGTAACCGAAGAAGCTAGTCAAGCTCCACAGGTCCTCCACTTTGGCATCTCTGCACTTGGCCGAGATTCGACTGTCGTCCTGTAAAAAAAAAAGGACACAGTGCTGAGTAAGCATGTCAGACAGACAGACTTGACAAAACGTTTGGTCTTATATTAAATTTACTCAATGGATTTCAGAGTAATTTCAAGTATTATTAACCGATTTTAAGATCAAAAAGAGGGGTTATATGATTGGATTTCTTTACCTGTGTTGTTGATTCAATGAGACTCAGTCCTGTCTCCTTAGGCAGAAAATGAACCTCCTGCTCATAGTTCAGCCTCAGCTCCTTCATCAGCTTGAAGGCATCCATGTCTCCGCTGGCCCTGGAGCAAGTGATCTCTTTTTCAGCACAGTACTTCTACTATTAAAAAGACACCAGGGAGAAGATTCAGATTTTAGTTCATGGGCTGGGATTCCAAAATGATCAAATCCAAAATTTTGGACTGGTAAAACTCAAACAATTTGACACAATGGCAAGAAATTTGGGATTCCCCTCCACCTAGTATTGGGTAATAACTTATTCTAATTGACGTAAATGCCAAGAAGACACCTTTGACAATGTTTGCTGTCGTGCTTTAAGGTCCTATGGAAACTAGTGGCTTAAAAGGTAGATTTTCCTTTGGTTTCACAATTCTATTGACTGAGTTTAAACATTTTCTAAATCGAAGTCCGGTTTTTCATATTTGTGTCTGTCTTTTGTGGGGATAACTTTGGGGGTTTATGTACAAAGTCAATCTCTGGCCTACATTTGCTGCCTGCCCAAACAGGGGTCTCTAAGCCCTGCCCTCGTCTCAGCTGGAGCCCAGCCCACTCCCCTCAGCTGGGCTCTGGTGTCAGATTTCCTGAGGTAGACGCCTTCCTCTGTCCTCTGACCGAAAAAACAACCTTATCCAAGGTTTTGTCTGTTAATAAACAACCCCAACACACACACAAAAATATAATCCACACGACTGAAAACGGTCCGTTTGGATGTTTTAGCTAATGCTAACCAAGGAAGCTATCGTTAACAGCATCGAGCTAGCGTTTAAATCCTCTGTTACAGAAGCGGGGGAGGGGCTGCCTTTTCTCATTCCTCAGACGTTAAAAGGCCTTATATGTCGTACTGTAAAACCAATTTATCAACACAAATAAACCATATTTTATCTAACATCATGTAACCCCTACAACATACATATTAAAATGGTTATTTGACATTCTCAGTGTGTTTTAAACCGACTGAAAATCTCAGCCTGAAACAGGAGACGGATCCAAGGGAGAGTAACAACAACAGAGAAGAAAAACATCAGCTGTAAGGAGGAAATTCCTCGTCCAGACCTGCTCAAAATTGTTATATTCAATCCCAAAACCAATACAAGAAGAAGAAAGCACTCGCCAAAAGTGGGACTATTCATCTTCCGATATCGAAACAAGAAAATCCCCTGAAATACCATTCAAAACATCCCCATTGTTCTAGTTAATTTGTTAAATAAATGGTCTAGAGGCATACAAAAACACATGTCCAATAGGTTAAACAATTATTGGCTTCAGTTGATTGATAAAATGATCAAATTAATATCCCATTGCTGACCGTTTATTTCAATCAGCTGAGCTGCCTGCTTTTGCCATCAATTTGTTCCCAAAAGGCTAGTACGGTTGATAAAATTCGTAAAAACATGTGTGAAATAAGTCTGACTAAATGGAGCAAGTTTAAAAATACGCATTTACCTGTAAAAGAAGATTAAATCCACATATTCGTTGTCTTCCTCAACCGTGCGACCAAACGATACTCCTTCTCGTCTTCTCTCCTTTCTCCTTTTCTCTCTTTTGTTGATGTCCATAAAGCTCACGCCCCTATTAGAACGTCACACACAAGGAACCAATCACAGGCGTAGGATCAAGAATAGAATTCACCCACTTTCCGGCTTAAACAGTACAAAAAAGGCAACACTTTCGTTTTTTGTCATTATTCAACATAACCTTGAAGTGTACAATCAAGATTAGTGCATTTAGGGTTTATATTTAAGCTTCGAAACAGCTTTTAATCGAAAAAAAGCAGTCCGTTAACAGGAGACGATCCCCCCCCCTGACTGAAAGGTCCATTAGCCAATCAGAATGCAGCAGTTTGGAACGTTCAAATAGTCCGCCCAAATTGGAGTTATCTGATTGGTTTCAGGTTATTAAGAATTCTGACGCAACATTAAACATTACGTAGTGCTTTCTGACTTTGTATCGTTATTTTTCTTAACCAAATAGTATAATAAATGCCACAAACAGTCCTTTGGGATTAATTTCGTTCTAATGAGACGACTTTAAACCTATTTTCATATTTTACCGTTCATGCATCATGATTGTTGCATACAATATTACGGCATTTGCACTTATTAATACCAGTAGATCAACATGGGCTATTATGTCTTATACACTTTAATATACTCTGTCACTTTAATCGTTTCTTTTACATTGATTTATCATTCGTTTTCATTCTCTTAAGGTCTGTACTATTGTGATCATAGAGAAACAAAATTTCATCCAATGTATGTGGTGAAAATGACAATTAATGATGACTTTATACTGGACTTGGCGATTACTACATATTTGGAAGAGCCTATAAGATCAAAATAGGCTGTTTCAGAGGATCAGTTATGAAGCACTGCATACAAATGTTCATTAAAAATACATTACAAATCTTACTGTCCGAACATAACCCTTTAGATCACGTGTTCACGCATTAGCTGTTTACTGGGAAAGTCAGCAAATATTTTTGAGTTCTCCTTTTTTGAAGGAACCACCATATGCAAATACATTGTATCATTATCAGATCTATCATAAACATGAAGATTTAAAAACTATAACCCTCAATGATCCTCTTGGGTTGACTTGGTATTAAATATGGTTATGAATACCACCAAACTATAAGAAAAGTAAGTAAAAACTGTTTGTCACCACACACAACACCCTATAATGAAAAAAAAAACACTATAACTTGACAAATTTCATTAAATATTGATGACGATACTTTTTTAAAGACAACTTTATTTTATCTTTTTAAATTAATTAATCCTTTTTTTAGCAGGGAGAACCCACTGAGACCAAAGTCTCTTTCCATGCAACAAAACAATACAATACAGGATTAGAAAAATATGTACAAAATGGTTAAAATAGTTACAAGTACATTCATGAACACATAAACATACTTGTAAAGCAGATTTGAACAACGTGATTGACACAGCTAATGCAAGAACTCAGGCCAATCAGAGCATAGTTAGTAGAATTTAATCAAAGACGGATGCAAACACAAGATATATTCAAATATAAAAATATTAAAAAAGCCAGATTAAACAGGGTTCATCTCAAAAGACACTTAAAGTAATAAAGCAGTACAATCTAAGAAATAAATTAATAAAATAAAAAAAACAAAAAACAAAGAGATTATTGGAATTTACTGAATATTTGCTCTAAAGGCTTGTTTTTCTTTATGTTGTTACATTTATCCATTCTCTGCCTCAATGTAGAAAACTCCAAAAACCCTAAGCTTTAATTTAAACTAAATATGACCTTTTTATCATTTAATATTACACTTACGTTGTCCAAAATAAAGGTGCCATTATTGCCAACAGGCAAAGTCGTTAGCTGCTATGGACCCCGAGGACAGAAGGGGGCCCTATGACTGACGAATTTTAAACCACAGCAGTGGTTAAAAATGTCTAAAGTTTGCAATGACAGCTGACACCTCCCCAATGGGGTGCTATCTGACAGCACTTTCTCTATATACATGGAAAACGTCTAAGTGATGTCATCCATTCGTTTACCTAATACAACTTTAAAAGGTCAGAAATGGTGGTTGCAGTTTGGGAAATGCTGTCTCGAAACTTCGAACAGCTATAAGGTAAGGAGCTGGAGATGAGGTGGGCCTTGTGACAAACAGCTGTAACATGCTGGCCAGCCTATCAGTCAGGTTTTAACCCCTTAACGCCTGAAAACACAAATAATAGCCAGAAAATTCTAATTTTTTGGAAGTGAAATGTTCATGTAACTTTCTACTGAAATTAAAAAAAAAATCCAAACCAGTCAGTACACTCAACATTATTTGTACTATTGTTCTTGTGAAATAAACTCCTTTAACAGTGCGATTATATCTTGTCCTCTGCTTCTTGATCAACATCTCCTTTTTTCAGTATTTGAGAACTGTGTCTAGTACTAATACATAGCTAAAAACGTCACTAATTTGTTGCTCCTTTCTTAACAGGCAGCAGAAAGAGATTGTCTATTCCAAGCAAATGTAGCTCTACATAACCTATTACCTAAAAATCTATGATGAGTAAAGGAAGCATTTCTACATGGATGAAAAACTGCTCTGGAAGTTTAAATACATACATGTAATGCATCATTCCTTTGTCAATGGAAGTCACTGAAGGAAATAGAGGGTTTTTGGTGGGGATGTATAGTTTACAAGTAAAATAAACGTTTATAATAAGAATGCATTTGGTTGTAGGCCTACATATTTTGAAACATTTTTTGTTTTAGTTTGTATATAGTCTACTGGTACTGAGTGCAGGTTTTAGGGGCCCCTGTAAACTTCTACCAAGGGCCCAAACTCTTGTGACTTGATAATAGACCAAAATAATTCACCTTTTCTTACATCAGAGTTTTTTCAGTAATCAGCACTAACATGGGGACAAGTAAATAATTGTATATTCATACGCACTGCTTCTACTTCTATATGAGCAAAGACCATGATAAACAATAACTGCAACAAAGACTGCATAAACAAAATAAAATAATATCCGTATGTTTTTAATAGGAATTTTCCATGGAGGTTGTGATTGTTTTGTCCCCCAGTTATGCCCGGAGGTGGGCGGAGCTTGTTTCCCTTCTCTTCCCCTCCTCGGAAGTAGACGTAGCTGTCTATATTCCGTTCTTTTATTTTTATACATTTTTTACCCCTTTTCCCCTACACACACCATGGCCGCAAAGATGGACGACTAAACCGAAGAAAGGGTCCCCCGATTTCACCCCAAATTATCCGTGAACTGAACGGACCGGATGAAATCACTCTGTGGTTTTCTCCGCTTCGCAGGGGAGGTAAGGCTCGGGGCTCCGTCTACTTACTGGCTGTGAGTTAGCATTTAAATATCCCTGCTATACAGTGTAGCTTACGTTGAGCCCTCTTGTCACACACAAACACACCGTAAATTGTTTCACTTGACATAGAGAGAGAGAAAATGCCAGAGTGTTCACTACTTACGGATTAGAAATGTCACAAATTACCGCGGCGTCATCGCAGATAGCAAGTTGCTAACGACGTAATAATTTAGCTCCGTTCCAGAGAGTAGTCGTAACCAGATTCATAACGTTGTGTACGGTAAGCAATGCACCTGCCTCTAAAGGCCCACAGGTTCCTCATAAAGAAGGGTTCTGAGCACTTTCCAAAATCATGGAATTTAGTTCTAATTCGTGAAATAGACAGTACCGGATTTATTTTAAAGCTGGTTGTATAGTAGATAGCTGTGATGTAACTTTAAGCCAAATAAGTCTGCAGCAAGCACAAAGTTTGTTTTTAAGAGATGTGATAAGATAGTTTCATCAGCCTGACTTGCTCGCACGGTTGGCTGCACTTTAATCAGGTTACGAGGTTTAAAATATACTTACACGTAAACATGTAGTTTATAATCATGCTTTTCTAAAGGGATACATATTAATAATTTTCCCCCTACATACTATTATTGACCATGTCTTATTCATTCTTCCAGGCGTATTTAGAAAATTCATTGGCAGTAATTTAGATAAAAGTGCTTGTTTGTACAAATTTAAACTTAATATGTCATAAATCCAGCAAAACACCGGTGCCACACTACAGGGGCTCTGATTTATATACTGTGAATTTTCTATCTTATTTTTGAACCATGCATGCAATATTCTGTGCATGTTATCTAAAGTAAAACAAGTGTTTCTTTATGGTTCCAGGTTTTGGTAGTGTATTTGAATTTATTGTATTCCCTGCAACATACATCTACATAACATTGTTTTTGTGCTGATATGAACACTAAATTAATTCACAAAAACCAAAAACTAACAGGGTCAAAATTATAACCCCTTTAGAACTGAACTTTTTGTTCAACCATTACACAAAACCACAGTTTTTAATGATGTGCTTTAATTTTGTAATGTTTAAAGCTTGTAAAATCAAGTGAAAACTGATGGTTATCTTCTAATTTACACACAGTATTTAAACTTAAGTAAGGGTTTGAACTGGTACTGTGAGTCTCATAAAGGTGGAAGATTTCATGAAGAAAGAAGGATATGTGAAGATTTTAAAAGAGAACCTCAAGCAGTCAGCAGCAGAACTGGGTCTGGGTCATTGTTTTTTTTTACATAAGTATTTATTTTTGATGTCAATAAATGATATGAATGTTTCTGTAGACATATCAGCCGGCGATAGCAGCAGAGTGTAGAAATAAATTTGTTGAGGTTTAAGTGCAATCATCAGAAGTGCTTTACGGTCATCAGGTTCTGTTTGTAGCTCTCAGAAAGGCAGATGTGGTTTGTTTTTACTGGTACTGTTAAGAATATAGTGTGTACAATGCACATGTAATCCAAAGAGATTTCTTGCAGTTTTTTACTAGATCAATTCTAGTGCAGAAGAGGACTGAGTGTTTTTATTCCATTATCTCCCCTGTCCCAAAACAATATGTAAAAAATGGCTTTATTAATCTTCACAAAAGTTTTTTAGTTGATAAGAAGAGCTGAAGTATGTGACATTCTGCTATATATCTGTGTGCAGGTAGCTGTATCCAGTGGGGAGGTAGGCTCATCCAGGGGAGGACAGAATGAAGTTCATCGACCCCTGGGGACGCCAGAGGCTGTCTTTTCTTCTAGAAAAGGCAGCCTCTAGGGAAGCCAAGATGTGGAGGGTCTACGTGCCAAAGAAACCCTCCTCACAGGTGAGGATTTCAACCAGTAGACTCCTTCAGTTACTAGCTAATTACTTACTTGTCTGCTCCTGTGCTATTTGACTCTTGGTGCAATCTCATAACTTTTCACAAATTTTCGGCTTCAACAAATGTTAAATATGGAGAGCTCTTTGTGACAGATTTGTCCCAAGCTACAGATGGTAAGCTTGCATTCCTAGTAGTCATAATGTACTACTTTCTCAATCATGTGGCAACATGAATTGCTGTATTTTTCAAAGTGGTTTGTGGATTAAAAAAAAAAAGCTTCTGTTGCTGTTTGTGTTATAATCTTAACCAGTTCACTGCTGACTCAATAATAAATGACATTTTGCTACACATAAAAAAGATAATTATTGATGGCAAAATTGAGATCAAAATGAGCTTTATTTACAAAAGGGTTCTCTACAATTGGAATTTGTGTGTAACACATTTATGTCTACCTTGAAAAATCTTAAGAATTCAACACACTATAATTCTTTTGGTGTTAATGTGAATGCAATCAATCTTTCTCACTTAAACAAGGTTGACATTTATTTTAGCATCATTCCTAACCTTAACCTAGGCAATTCCACTGAACTGGCACATTTCTTTAGATTGAAAAGAAGAGAAGAAGATTGTTCATGAGATGACACAATGAGCTGATCATTTTATTAGCAGTAGGTTCCTCTCTACTGCGGCACAGACGACAGCAGATAACATGTAATCATCTGAAACACACTGAGTCACTGCAGAAAGAACCATTGCCACAAATGTTTGGTTTGGTCACGTCCATCACCAGCTGGTCTCACCCGGTTTTTACGTCTGAAGACACACACTCATGTGATGTCAAAATGTCTGGTTTCATCACACCCTCAGCGGGTCACGCCTATAAGGATTGTCCTCATTTTATACAAATGGTATATAATCTGTCTCTTACTGTGTCTTAATATCTACAGTGTTACATGTTATGAGTACTGTAAAGTATACTTAAAATGCGAAAAAGCTATAAAATGTCAGTTTAACAACAGTTTCATGCTCAGTATTGGAACAATGTTAAAATGCTCTGTCCTTTTAGATAAATTAATTAAGATCAATCTAAAATAATATGACTATATTCTGGATAATGACAATAAAAACCCACCTTGTTAAGAGCTTCCCCTCAGTCTGATTAAATTTTGCCAGTGGGAAAATAAATGCAGTTAAAAAAGCTTACATAATCATCTTTTTGACAACTATAATTAATCTGATTTGATCCCAGTCAAGCTCCTTTTTTTACAATATTGCATAATTACGTCTGGTTGTAATCTGTAGTCTAGTCTGTATTCACACAGAAGAATACAAAGTGTACAGGCAAATAGTTTAATTCTTTTGACCTGAGATAAATACATACTAAATAAGCCTTGCTAAGGCACAAATAAAACTTAGATAAATAAAAGAATACAATAACACATGGAACAAACTTTTAATTTACATCATATATCAAAACGATCCAAATCAGAATGATAATATTACCAAATGACATTGATTACAGACAGCTGCACTTACTAAACATCAGCAGAGGATGACACACCAAACACAACCAGTTTGTTGTACAAGAGGGACATACTGAGCATGCTCCACACATCCTGTATGGGCCAAAGCGAGGGCCACAATGAGCAGAAAGTGTGAGTTTATTAATAAATCTTTGATTGCATCATTTTTCCAGTAATAAATACAGACATACAGTGCAGTCAGAAAGTATTCAAACCCCCTTTACTTTTTCATTTTTTTTTTTGTTGTAGCCTGAAGTTACAGTAAATTTAAATTCAAAATTTTCTCTTTAATCACTCAGTACCCCTTATGGACAAACAGAATTTTAGTAATTTTTAGATGTTTTTTTTTTTTTTAAATAAAAAAGCTGAAATGTCCCATTTACATAAGTATTCACACCCTTTGTAAAGACACTTGAAATTTATCTCAGGTCCTCCCTATTTCTCTTGATCATTGCTGAGATATTTCCACAGATTGATTGGAGTCCACCTGTGGTAAATCAAATTGATATAACATGATTTAGAAAGGCACACACCAGGCACAATGCATATCAGAGCAAACACCAAGCCATGAGGTCAAAGGAACTGCCTGCAGAATTTAGAGACAGGATTGTTGCGAGGCACAGATCTGGGGAAGGGTTGAAAAGGTTCTGCTGCACTAAAAGTTCCCAGGAGCACTCTGGCCTCCATAATTCTCAAATGGAAGAAGTTTGGCACAAATAGGACTCTTCCAAGAGCCGGTCGTCCGGCCAAACTATCAAGAGAGAAGGGCCTGATGTAATATTTCAGTCCTCACTGCTATACAATAAGGAAGTTCTCTTGCAGTAGTTCTGAGGTATTTTCCTGTAACACTTCCTGCTTGGGGACTTGTTGCAGTAACTCCCTCAGCGTGTCATGATAGTGATTGCAGCTTTATAAGTTAATCAAGCTAATTGAGCAGATGGGATGGACAGAGGGGCATCCCCAGTTGGTAATCTTTGCACGAGACAACCTGCAGCACTGCTATTACACCAATGAAGAAACGGTAAAGCACTGAGGTTATACTGGAAGTAAAGCTCATTTGTGCTGCATGTGTGAGTTAGTAACATCATGATATTGGTTCATGACCACTCATCTCGTTTTACACGCACCACTCCTAGCTGATCTTAAGGTGTAGAAAATGACTTTAAATGGAATTAGCATGGAGGTAATCTCTGACTGTTAATCCAGATCTTCTGCTGCTGAGTCACTGCTGCGTGTTTATATGTCAGCTGGTTTAATCAGGCTGATTGGACACGTCCGACCTCCTGCTGTGGATCTGTAAGTTTAAGATGCCAGAGTGGGAATGGGTCAGTTAAGCACGGAAACCTCTCATCACCATCCAGACACCCATTTTTCATTGGATAACATTATTTTGCCTCCAGTCATGTAAAAAAATCATACAAAAAGGGGATTGTCCCTCTTAGCATGTTTCCCTATGCACTACAGTGAAATGAAAAGTAAAGCTTGTCCATAATCTCAGACACACCTTTGTGGAAACTTCTGGAAATGTCTTAAGAAAAATGCCAAATTTTGGCTGTTTTGACAGGCTCAGAAACTGCTCCCAGTGTGAGCTAACAAACCGTGCATGAGATACTGAAATATACAAAGTAACCTGTCTTTATTCAAAGAAGAAAAGCTCCTCTCTGTCCAGGCCTGAACCTGCCTACCTTTGTGTTGTCAGTGATAAAAGGCAATAATTGACGGCACTGAAACAGAAGTTATGAAACTTATCAGCACCTTTAGCAGAGTTAGCAGACATGCACACTGGTGTACGAGGTCACTCTGTATCCTAAAGCAAATAAACAAGAGCAGGGTCACTGGGAAAATTTACAACCCCAATATTCAAAAAAGTTTGGGAACTATGTAAATGTAAATAACAGAATGCAATGAATGTTTAATCTCATAAACCAATTATTCACAGTAGAACACAAACATAGAAGCTAAACCTGAGATGTTTTACCATTTGTGATAAACTTACTGATTTTCAATTTAATGGCAGCAACACATCTCAAAGTAGAGAGAGGCAACAAAAAGCTAGAAAGTAAGTGGTACTAATGAAAAATAACCAGAGGAGCATTTTACAACTAATACAGAAAAACTGCATCTAAAAGTTGTGGAACAATTTCAGAAAAATGTTCCTCAATGAAACATTGAATATCCCACCATCTTTAGTACATAATATCATCGAAAGATTCAGAGACTCTGGAAAAATGTCTGTGTGCAGGGGACAAGGTTGAAGGTCAATACTGGATGCTATTGCTTTCAGTAACAATCATTGCAGAGACTTTGTGGTTTTGAACATCAGAGATTGGAAAATTTTGTCAACCAAAGTGGAAGTTTTAAACAATAATGCCTCCAAAACATCAGATTTAAAGATTACTCTGATGTCCTGTAGAGTTCAAGGACCATGACTTTGGACATGGGAGGGGTCATATTTTAAAAAAGGCAAATGTTATGTACACGCCTGCTAACCACCCAAATAACCTCTGTGACCTTTTTTTGCCCTTAAAGAGCTGATACCAGGCACTCCTTCACGAGTCACATACCAAGAATCAATCATTTTCTTGTTGCCATTATGACATAAAGACAAACCCCAAGATGAACGGAGGCACTGAAAGAATTGATCATTTTGGGAAACTAAAGTGAAGCAGGTTGGCTGTTTTTAGTGTGGACAGAAAAGAGCTTGGAGCAGGAACGGTGTCAGGTTGCAGATTAGTCTGCTAGTAGGGTCAGTGACCTTCTGACCTTAGTCTCCCTGCAGCTGGCTCAGGGTTACTCACAGAATCATAGCTATTGGCTTCAACACAACACAGGAACACAGACAGCTCTGGAAGGAAATAAGAAACCAGTAAATATGTATTTTGTTGATTTAAACTTATGCACACTTTGTTCTAAATGTCATCAACAAAAAGATCTTGACGCTCACAAGCCAATGAACCAAGTGGATCTGGAAATGTTGCATAACAGCTGGAGCAGAGTGTGCCAACAGAGTTTTTCCATCTTATTGATTTCTGAACTTTTCCTAAGTTTGAATATTAGTGTTCTGTTGTTTAGAGAAGAACATAAACTTCCTTTTATTGCGGTATTCGAGGTCAGACAATTACAGATTTGTTTACCAGACGAGCATGCCAAAATGTTTGACACTTCAATATTTTTTCCAGAGTATTTTTTTAATTCCTAATGATTGACAGTATCAAAAAATACCAAAGCAATCATAAGTTATATTATTAACAAAATAATACCACAAGTAAAAGAAAGAGAGCATTAACTAGATTTGACAAATTTTGTTTCAGTGTTTCTGTACCAAAACACTGTCTATGTGTTCACGAAATTAGACCCTATGGACTAGTTTGCTCTCTTTTCTTTTGGTGGTTAGAAATGAGAAATTATCCAGTATTGCATGCCTTGGATTTCTGTATTTGTTGCTGGTACTCTGATAACCCCAAACAACAACATAAATGTCTGTTTATAGTATATAATAGACAAACATTTTTGCAGATGTCTATCGTTTCCAAGTATCAAATTATTTTTATGTATGTGATGATTTTTTTTCTTCTTCGATCAACATAGTCTTACAGAGTTAATTTGAACTTAAAAAAAGTTACAAACCACTGAAAAATCATCATAAAGCATTGTTGTGAATTGAGTATTATGTTTGATATTGTATTGTTAGTTTAATGTGTGTTTTAACATCCCTACTACTAGAAGTATTCAGGTCATTTGATTCTTAAAGAAGGCACCATGGCTGCATTAACTCACAATGTGATGGAAATACCTTTGAGCAATAAACAGGCAATTTACTCACCAAAAGAAGGAATGCCCACCCAGGCTGATGGTTCGTCAACTGGCTTTCCAGGTGCTTTGAAAAGCTATGACTTCAGGTCAGACTCAAATTGTACCACAGGAGTGTTACAGAATGCCATTTGGCAAATTAAAGATCATCTTATGTAATTATATTTATTTCAACAGGCAGCCTCATTGAAGGCTCATTTACAAGAGTGACCTGGCCAAGACAGACAGTGGCACATTAAACAGTTACAGACAGGAAACAGCGCCTACAAACACAGCCTAACCTATTCTGAGTCACAGAGCTCAAAAACATCCACAACCCAAAGCATCACCCTTCAATACCTTCAGTCTACTTTTAAAAAGATTTCAAAAGACCAGCTCCCACAGACATGGAGTCTCTAGTAGTCTAGTAGTCTAGTAGTAGTCTAGTAGGTTCCAGCCAGGCTACAGGAGCAGTGAGCCTGAAACTCCTTTTACCCATTTTAAGACGCACTTTGGGCCCAGATAGCAAAAGTAGATTGGAGTGACGGAGTGCCAGAGCAAAGACTGTAGCTTCCAGAACTTTTCACCTGAATGAAATCACACAAGTATGATGGAAGCAGATTGAGTATAACTTTATAAATAAGGACATGCCGATGATTTTGTCTACTCTTTCATAATGAGGGCCACCTGACTCAGTTAAGGACGTAAGATTGGTAAGAATCTCAGAGCCCCGTGGTTTATAGTATTTAAAAATGTAAGGAGATTGTGAAGATGCATGCATATATTAAACCTCAGTCAGAGTGGCAGTAACAAATCTTTTCTTTGCAGTAAAGAAAAACAAGACTTATTTCTGTAATAGATATCCAACTTTAACTTATTCACAAGTTGTTCAACATGAAGCTTAAAAGACAGAATCATCAATCAAGAAACCAAGGTATTTATAAAAAGACAGAATTAATCACATAACCGGCAGGTTAATCAGTTCGGTTTGATTTTATCAGGATTCAAAATCTCTTTAAACTCACGCAGTGTCCTGTACAATAAATAACAGTGTCAATTGCGTATAAGTGAATATATGCATTTGGTATATTTTGGCTGAAACTGTTGATATGAAGTGTAAATAATAGCAGCACTAAGACTGTGCCTTGAGACACACCATTTCAGCCTTAAGATGTTTAGAAGAAAGTGCCTATGAAACGTTCACTTTTTGAGTTGAATTATGGGGACAAAATGTTATTTTTTTTCCTCATGATATTCTGTTTTTTAGATACATCTTTTTGCATGGGCCTCTGCACAGGGTTCAGTGCTATATGTTTGCTGCAGCAATTTATTTATTTATTCACACAAACACGGAGTGAAAGGTACATTTGAAAACAAAAGAATTAAGAATTCTGTGTGAGGGTGAAGTAGAAGCCTGCTAATGGCACCGGTTTGATGCATAAACATTAGGCTTTAGTCCATCTCTGATCTAGAGTTTTATTACAAAGCTGGATGAATTTGAGGCCTGTTAAACCCAGATAAAACATTTTAACCCTTCAAATAACAGACTTATGCATCTCATCTTTGCAAATGATATATTTATTGGAAGGAAGGATTTTCTTTAGCTGTCATATGTGGGGAACCCGGAATTCCTAGAGTGTTTTGGATCACGTTTGGCCTGGTTTTAGAGGACGATCCTGATTCCCTGTTCTGTGGAAATATGTCAAACACGAAGGTCTTATTTAGGTCTTCTTGAAATACCCTACACTAGCAGGGTGAATTGCAGAAGTTAGTCCTGTTTGGCCCAGTTTTAGAAAGCAGGCCAAGCACTGTGCTGAAGAAGCATTTCTTAAAGTGAAAAGAGAAACTCCAAGAGGTGTCTTTGTTTCCTCGAGTCTTTGTCCAAAAATAGTTTCTGTTGTGTTCACTTTGATCTGAGTTTTGGATCAGCTGTTGGAGAGCTATTTATAGACATACAAATAACATGAGATAGTTCGTGTTTTGTCATTACTTTATGCATTTGTATTCGATTGATTTTTATAATTTATTATTAGATACCAAAACTTGTTTTCCTTTTGATAGAAACATTTTGTCTCATTATTCTGCATCCCTGACACAACAAATAATTCCTCTGTGATCACACCACCACAAACTATCAACACTTTCTGCTAACAGCAGAGCATAATTTCACAGTCATAAGCAAACGAAGCTTAATATGCAAACAAACTAATCACAACACAAGGACAGCCTTGTGCTGTCTGCAGTAAAAACAAAGTCATAACAAATTCCATTAAAGGCTCCTGCCTCGTTAGCTCTACCGCTCATTCAACAGCTTAGTGAGACGAGGCCACCGATGTTTAATATGCTTGTTTGTTTTCAGGATACAGATATCTCCCCAGCTCAGCGGGACGAGGCCGTGCGCTGGTTGACGGAGCTCCATGACAGACTGCAGCTGTACCCGGAGACGCTGGTGTTAGCTGTTAGCATCCTGGACCGCTTCCTCGCTCCCATCAAGGTAAGGAAAAACACCAGTGCTACCAAATATGATACCAAAAACAGCTGCATTTATTTATTGTAATTTGAATAATAACTCAGTTGTGTTTATAGCACCTAATGGTGCTGTTAGTAATGATCATAGATACATTTAAAGTTCCTGAGTCCCTGGGTTTACACAGGATCAGCATAAAATCTGAATGTCAGGTCAGGACACCACCTCACTCTAAAGACAGGAAATTCATGTTTCCATGCGAGAAAGAAAATGTTCTCTGATAATTAGGGCTGGACTCTGTGTTTCTGATAAGACCCACTGTTCAGCCGTCCATGGTTGAGTTTGACTTTTTAGTCCAGAAGAAAATTTAGCAGGGACAGTTCATTTATTTGAGCGAGAACTTGTTCGTCGTTTTGTGATCTTGGGAATCTAAGTGATAAAATGCTTCTATTTTGTCGTGTTTAATTCAGAGACATGTAGAGGGCCCTGAAGGCCAACAGGATTAAATATTTCAAAAGCGCAAAATACACATTTAAAAAAACACAGCAACATTTCACAAAACCAGAAAGGGTATTTGTGTTTTGTGAAATATTGTTGTGTTCTATCAAATGTATTTTGCACTTTTGAAGTATTTATTCCTGTTGGCCTTCAGGGCCACTGTATAAATGAGCTCAGCATCAAAAATCATTGCAGTTAATAGCAGATATATACATTTAATGGCAGATTTAAAAAAATTTATTTGGATGCTTTTTAATTCAATCTAGGCCCCCTATTTACATGTAATTATGGATATTGTTTTTGAAAGTGCTTTTACATGTATAATTCATATTTAATGCAAAACTATAATATTCTATCTTGAGACCCCTTGGTGTACAAGACCACAGGGAGCTGCCTAAATCATTGAACCACCTAAGTTCATCCTTATCCCTGTAAATATTAAATTCACAGGGCTTTTGCTGTGTTTAAGGCAAATTTTAGACTTTCTTAAAGACTGAATGAGCTAGACTATTGAAGTAAATCATGTGAATAAAGTTAAATGAGATACAAAATCAATTCATGTAAAGCTTGCAGCAAACCTCAGAAGCAATATCCTGTTCTAGTAGAAGCAGGGCAGACTGCTGACTCACTTTTTCTGCTTTTTACAAATATGCTGATTTTAAAAAAATATTCTGAAGAAAACTGCATAGTTGGCATATTGATTAAAAAAAAAAAACGCTGTTAAAGTGGATATTGATCCACACTGCTTCGCTACACATAAAGGGGGATGATGAATGCAACAATTTTATGACTTAATGAGAAATTTACTTTGATTTTTGGAAACTAAATTGACACATTTTCCATTTTTTACCTTTTTTTAACATGCATCATGAACTTTCACAGAAAAGTGTGCTACTGTAGCCTAAAAAGAGGCAAATATGATTACACAAGGGGAAAAAAAACATGACATCTGCCTACTGGTCTAAAAATAATAGTAACTTCAAACCCTGTGCAAACTCAGCTTTATTTTACATCTAAACTAATGGTTTGTCAGAATCAGTGAAAGTGCAGGTTTCTTCAGAAGAACTGCTGTCTTGCTGTCTGCATATGTGCAGTTTGTGCAGTTTTGACTGAAGAGTTTGGCTGATTTCTTTGTTTCTAGTGGACAACATGACAGCTTTGATGGTCAGATTTTATCAGATTCATCTCATGAGCTGCTACTCAGGTGCCTAAGACAATAATCCTCTAAAAAAGGTCAGAAACATACTGAAGTGTGAGCATAGCTGGCCAAAGTTGGCCTTTTTAATACTCCACCAGTACCTGAAGTTTTGTGCCAAACAATACAGAGATTTGTGATGATAAATCTCAAGTGTCTTGTTAACAAATGGAAATTTATCATCATATGTTTCCTTACTTTGGTCTCTGGTGTTAACTCTTATAAAACTACGTATTTACTGTATTTACTGATTGATTGTTTTACTTGTATTTACTGTATTTACTGATTGATTGTTTTGATTGTTTGTCTTCAGGCTCGTCCAAAGTACCTCCGCTGCATCGCTATCGCCTGCTTCTTCCTGGCTGCAAAGACCTGTGAGGAGGATGAGGTGAATAAACACAAACACATAGTTACCTCTACATAATCATGCATCTAATGTTTTTATAAACATCCATTACTTTTTACATTCTTTTGATGCACCTTTGTGTTTACTGTTTGTGTCAGTGTGTGCCCTCTCTGAAGGAGCTGGTCGTCTCCAGCAGCTGTGGTTGCTCTCCTTCAGAGATCCTGAGGATGGAGCGGATCATTCTGGACAAACTCAACTGGGATCTGCACACCGCAACAGCACTGGACTTCCTGCACATCGTACGTCTTTCACACAAACGCTCAGTGATGTGAAAGGGGCCTTTTCTGTGTTTTTGTATGAGGCTGAGATATTTATACAGAGCAGCTTGTGACACCTAGTGGCCAAAAGAGGTTTCTACTGGTATTCATTTGAAATTTCTTAGCACATTTCCCAGTTATAGGTTTTGTCAAAGATTTGTTTTAAATAACTTTTTCTGGATGCTCTCAACATTTCTGCCCTGTGTGTAAAAAACTAAAGCTGTGTGTTGAGTTTTAAAAAATTTAGTGGTAATTGGGCACAATATTCACTCACTCTTTGGTTACACTAACTACTAGCAACCAACAATGTCATGGCTTCAAAATCTAAAAAAATGAATGAAAGAAAACATGCATGTAGACACAAAAATAGTACAAAAGTACACGTAAATGTTGTAAAACAATTTGGAATAGATGTTGTTCTATGTCGTACTACGTACAAAATGGATTTATTTACTGACTTATGGGTACCATAAATTGATAAATTTATAAACAGATGCTAAAAAAACATCAAGACACAGCAACCTTATTCCAGTTCTTTTATATTTATATATTCATCTGCATTCATCTGCTGCTTTCATTTTGATGAGGGTTTTCCCCAGGTCCAATGTAGGCAAAGGTTTTTTTCATATTTTTAGTCTGATTTTATGGACTCACATTTTACACCTGCGCAGCTGACTTAAAGAAATTCTCTACCACTGTAATGTTTAAAACACATGAAATGATGACTATTTTCTCTCTCTAACCCACTTTTCCTCTTCTCCTCCCCCTCCTGTAGTTCCATGCAATGGTGTTGTCATGTCGTTCTGGGTTTTTGGACTCCATGTTGCGACTGAACCGCTCTCAGCACCTCTCCATGCTCACACGACGACTCTACCACTGTCTGTCCGACCACACGCTCATACAGGTATAAACACTCTTAACTCTGCTGGACGTCTCTGAAGTCTAACATGGACTGAACATGCCTGATCGCTGAACAACTTTGTCCCTGATGTGTTCCTGTAGCTGAGGGGATCCATGCTGGCCTTGGCCCTCATCACTCTGGAGCTGGAGACCTGCTGTCCTGACTGGCTGGCTCTCACCATCGACCTGCTCAGGAAGGCACAGGTACATGACTCAAAATGATTGGTTGTTAATGTGAAGACTCTTAATGGTCAGTCAGATCTGAGCTGAAACTCATCTTTACGTCCTCTAGTTTATGGCCAGCCTAAAATGCTAGATAATGCAGCTGAAGATCAATTCACTCTTGCATGTTTACACCTTAGTCAGTTTAAAAACTGGTGAAGGTGTTGTGAGCATGCTGCACAGTACAACAGAACAAATTATACTAGCATCTATTAGCACCAATTTCCTTAACTTCCTACCAAAAATTCCACTGGTTTGGTCACTAGACTTTGGCTTTGTCTTAATATGACCCCAGGGTTTACACTGCCTTATGCTGTCATTAGCTTAAACAGCTTTTCTAATTAAACAGGGTGACTGTTGAGCATCATCACAACCAATGCAGGAAAATCCCAACTTGAATAGTCAACTCTGTAGTAACCTTAAATCTACCCATTTTGCCCCGTGCACAGCAGAAGCTAGCAAAGCAAATCCCTTTTTTGGGTTTATGGCTCAGCACCTCTCAAGTCCAGTAATTCTCCAGAAAAGCCTAATTTGCATAGTACATATCCTTGGTTTTTGTGTGAGAGGCTCTGGATGAAAAGACATTAATACAGCAGCAAACAAAGAGCAAGATGAGTCCAGCAGAGGGTGCTAAGACTACAGTCTTAGTGTAGCAGAGGAAAGTTGTGGAGAAATTACAAGAGTCAGACCAGAGGAACTCATTTTCCTTTTTTATCAACAACCCTGAACACACAAAGTTCTTATTGACAGGTAACTTCAGGTCAGATATAATAATTTGATGTCCTGTTGACAGTGATGTGGAAGGATGCAGTGTTTGACCGG
Organism: Cheilinus undulatus; assembly: GCF_018320785.1. Lineage (NCBI taxonomy): Eukaryota > Metazoa > Chordata > Actinopteri > Labriformes > Labridae > Cheilinus > Cheilinus undulatus. The sequence goes on along the minus strand of NC_054881.1, from coordinate 16,889,034 downwards.
GGCTGGTTTACTTCATCAGTATTTTAGTAGACGACGGTGGTATCATAAGACACTTTAACAGCAATAGTTTTACAAACTGTTATTATTTATAAGTAGTAATCAAGGATTAAAAAAGATCCACTTTTCCATATCTGATAATATTTAACTTGTTACAACAATACAGCTTACATTTGCTTCTTCCTTTTTGGTTTAATTTGGATAACCAGATCAGTAGTATTTATGAGATCATTAACAGGACTGGCAAGGAAAAAAAAAAAAAAAAAAAAAAACAGGAATATCAAAGGCCATCCATAAGAGGGGATAAAGGAGAGAGCTTTCTGGGGTCCAGCTGAGCTGGAGGCCCTTGGAGATAAGGAATACCATGGTCAATTGTAAAATATAGCTGTGATAACCTTATTTTATTTTAAACCTGAATAATAACCACTCTTATCAAAGCAACAGAACATGAATTTAATTTATTTATGCTGTAATACAATATAAACTTCAAAATATAAACCCATTTTATTAAAACAGAAATGTCTTTTTGTTAGTAATGTTAACAATGTGGATGGGCACACTGAAACATTAGGAAAGTAATTTCAGGCTTCATAGTTGGGCCGTAATGTATACAGATGTCAGGATACCAGAAAATAGAATAATGGTGAATAATTGAATAATTGTGAAAAGAGACAAAAAATGGGTGAAAAGTGGCAAGAACGGGTTAAAGTCGTTTTTAAAAATGGCACAAATGGATTAAAAGTGGCAGAAAAGGGAAAAAGTGGAAAAAATTGGCTAAAAGTAGCAAAAACGGTCAAAAATATGGTAGAAGTGGCAAAATGGGCTTAGAGTAGTAAAAATGGGTTAAATGCAGCAAAAACTGGCAAAAAGTAGTAAAAGCAGCTAAAGTAGGCAAAGAGGTGCTAAAAAATGTTATAGACATGGGCAAAAAGGGGCCAAAAGTGGTTTAAAAAAGTGACAGAAATGGGTAGAAAAAAAAGGGGTAAAACAGGAAAAAAGTGCCAAAAAGTCTTTTAAAAAGTGGCAAATGGGTGACAAGCAACTAAAAGTTGCAAAAATAGACAAAAAGTTGCAAAAAATGGCAAAAGCAGCTAAAGTGTGCAAATCAATGTTGCAGAAATGGGCAAAATATGTGCAAATACAGGCAAAAAGTGGCAGAAATTAGTGTAAAAGGGCAAAATGAAGGAGATCAGAAAGTCAAGCACAGACTCCGGTCCTTGAGGTTGATGTGCCTCACTTCCTTGGAGTAAAGAAGTAAATTTTGTGAAGACATGCCTTTTTCAGCCTGCTGTGTCCCTGCTCTGCCATCTGTTACAGCCTCTACCTCACTAACTGTTTAATTCACCGTTCCACAGATCTGCGTCAGTACGTCCTTTTAGCATCTTAGAAAGATGCATGTTAATATCAGTTACAGATCAATAGAGCAGAGAAGAGAAACAGAGATTGCTCCTAAAGTTTTTCTTCACTTCCTGACCTGTAAACAGATGACAGTCTTTCATTAACACTAACAGCCATGAAATGTCTGAAACAAGAAAATAAGAAATTAAAGACAGAGAGCAGAGTGATATTTCAGGGAAAGTATATTTTAGCAAAGGTATACATTATTTTTAGGAAACTCTTTTTTTACCTTTAATTACCATAAATAGTGTGTCCAGTTCATATATGTTCTGTGATTCTTCCTAATGTGCAGGTTGACGGTCATAATAAGTAAATAAAAACATTTTGGGTGTCTAGGAGGTCTTTTTGTTCCTGTGGTATCAAACAGGTCTTGATATTGTTTAAGTTCTCCTAATATTAGCAAATTTAAAATTTCTGGTATTAATACAACTCAGTTGTATGTTTATATTCTCCAGATCTTTTTATTGGTGCTTTTCAGAACTGGAGATGAACACCTTTTTGTTGTTTTATACAAAGACATCATGTGTTTTTCTTCCTCTGCTCCCTCAGATCGACAGCTCTGAGTTGATCCGAAGTCGAGAGCTGGTGGCTCGTAGTCTGTCCACACTGAGAGCTTCCCTTCCTCCAAACACTGTCTACATCTACCAACCCCTGCAGAGCCAGAGCACCCTGCAGCCTCCGGACCACGACCCCACACTCCCCTGCTGCACACTCGGTATGTTTGTCCTGCAGAATTTACACGTTTAGGTCTGTTTTAGCAGATTGGGAATACAGCCACACTTAATGCTTGAATAAAAACATCTACATGCTCCCGAGGGATGTCCAGAATCAACCGTTCATGTATGAAGGTGTTTTTCTCCTCTCCAGGGATCATGAATTCTTCCACCGAGTCTTCCAGGGACCACACCCTCGTCACCGCCGCTCCTCCAGAGCACCTAACATCGGCCTCCACCACCGACATCCCAGCGCTACTCTCTCCACCCAGAAACCTCCGCCATCTTAACCACCTGCAGAAGGTCACACTGCGCTGCAAGTCCTCATCTAAACGCAAGGTAAAACCATCCGTCAATATTTCAAAAACAAAACAGCAAGGCTACGCAGCTTCATTACGCACTTTTCAGCCAATGAGAAAATTACAAGCAAGAAATCAACTACAGTGACGTAAATGTTGCTGGTTTTCTTGTCCTCAGATTTTTTTTTTTCTTAATTTTACAGACCAAACCACTGATCACATTCACTGATAGTACTGGGCAGTAACTTAGTTGCAGAGGTTTGAATCACATGAAGTTTTAAATCATGGAGAGTAAAGAAATGCCTTGCTACTCTGTAACTAACATGTTAAAGTCATAGCCACCGATGCTGCAGATATTAAAAACACACAAGAATAAAACTGACAAAAGCTTCCTCTATTTTGGCTTCACTTCCCTTTTTGTTTATCTCCATAAGAGAGAATGGAAATCGACAAACATTAATTAAAATTTGTTTTCTGAAGTATATTTTTGAAGCCCAGTGAGGGCCATTGCCTTTTTACCCTCTTAGATACACCAGATTTTACAGCGGGGTTCTTACAGATCCTTGAAAAGTTTTAGAGAGTCTTCAATAGGTCTGCTGAAATTTAAGGCCACAAAAAGTCTTTAAAAGGCTTCTTTTTCCTTGTGAGAGGTCTAACATTTTAAATGGCACTTTGCTTAAGACATGTCTTTATCTAGCCGTTGTTTTCTGGCCAGCTAAATATGATTTGAATCATTCTTTTGCTTAGAAAACATTTCCAACATGGCAACCTCCGTTGTTAGGCTTCATATAGCCTTTCCAGAAACCAAGGGGTGACGTCACTTAGATTGTGTCCATGTTGTATACAGTCTGTGGTTAACTCGCAACCAGAATCAAAGTGTTCATGTTTTCAGGTGGAGGAGATGGAGGTGGATGACTTCTACGACGGCATCAAACGACTCTACAATGAAGACATCACCACCGCAGCCATCCAGGAGGGGACGACGCCTGCAACGGGAGCCATAGCAACAGGAGGAGGTGGAGAAGGAGAAGGAGGAGGTCTGGGTGTCTGCAGTGTCCTGTTATCCCGACAGGAAGGCAGCTGTTCCCCCTGCCCGCCTCTGCAGCCAGTCAGCGCCTCTTAGAGACCAAACAGAAACCAAAACCACCTTCAAACCAAAACCATCTTCCTGTTTCACTTCAAATCCTCAAATCAGGCAACAGTGATGGGCAACTACCCCAGCAACTACGAAAGAGAAAGCTTGGGTTCAATGTTCTCGTTTGCATTAAAAGCAATATAAAGGCAGCTCTTCTGGAAAGGTTGCCCATCACTGTTGCTAGTAGAGTTGTTGCACAGTAAAGAAATAAAACATGAAAGACAGCTGCAGTAAAGATGGCTGAAGAGGTGAAGATGGTTTTGGTTTCATTACAAACGACTCCAAGCTGTTCAGCTGTCCTGAGGTTAGCCGCCATCGCCTCCTGCAGCCAGAAAACAGAGCCCCAAAAAAATGTCAATATCTAAAAACTAAAAAACGTGCTGCTGCTACTATCTTATTAATTATATCTGTTGAACACAAAGATAATAAGTAACAAAAAAGTACAAAAAATAACTTCAAAAAAAGGTAGAATTGACTTCTTCACCCCGTGTGTCTCACTCTCTGTCGTTTGTCAACTTATATTTGTTTTTCACATCTTCTTCTCTTCCATTTTAATATTAATGTTTGTCTTTCCTCCCTCACTCTGCATGTTTTCATCTCTATTTATAACCTCAGATGTATGAATGTTGCTCAATAGATGATAATCTGTAATATTTGCCCAGATAGAGAAGTTTGTTTTCAAAGTGAAGTGTAATTTGATTCTTAATGAGATGCTAATATAAAAATCCCTCCTATGAGTCCTTCTGTTCTTCCCCGTCTCCCACTCAGCGTGTTGTGACGGCTGGTTTAAATTCTCGGGTTGTTTTATTCACCTGTTAAGTCTTTTTCATGCTGCTTTAATCAGGCAGCCTCTGTTGGCACCTTGGCTTCAAAATGATGATTTTCCTGTTCATACTGGAGCCAAACTCAACTAAACGACTAGTTACTAAACCAGCTTCTAATGTAGGATTAACATTTGTCTGTTACTGTTTGCCTCAGCACCTGATGTGATTAAACAACCTCGAGTTTATTTAAGCAAAGAGAGAGAAATGTGACAATATTCACTTCGGTGTTCAGATGAATCAGAAACAACACGCTCTGTTTTTATCTCTTACAGTTCTGTTTAATATATTTTGTATTCCTGCAAAAAGCTCTGGCCATCCTGCTGTAGGAGCTGCTGGTGGCTGCCCGGGGTCTCTGAACGCACCACGGCATCGATAAATAAAGAGAATGAAAACTGACTAAGAGCTTTGTCTTCATTTTATCACACAAAAACTTTAATTTTAGGGTTTTTAGCTATGTAGCTGAGTTAAATCCATCTGGCATGTCAGGTTACAAAAACACTGCAATGCCATAATACTCAAGCATCAGTTTGTATTCACGGTACCTAAAAGTACATTTCCTAAATCTCCTTCTGCCTTTCAGAGCATCTTCAAACATCGGTTGTGCTGCTGCTGGACATTTACACACTATAAAGGCATTTAATATTAATGAGAACATAACACAACGGATTTCTTTATGACTTCCTTAAAATACCCTGGAGTTTAGTATTATCACGTAACCTTACTGCCTCATATGAGGTTTCTGAGTCTCTAAATTGATTCCATGTCTTAGGTCTAATATTTAAACACAGATGAATTTGACTGGATCATGTTCAGTGGGTCCACTCAGTAGCTTTATATATAAATACCTTGCATTTTGTTTTGTTGGTGTCAAACTGGCATGTACATGTTCAATCTGAGAAGAGAGACGCTGCAGGCCGAAGGACATGTTTGATCACGACTCTTTGTTTTTGTTATAGTGAGCTCTACACGAGTATGGATGTACTAACTGAAGGGCTTTGTTGAAACATGCTCAGTATCCATGGTTTATCCTGAGAGAAAAAGTTAGACCTAGTGTTGTATTTGGACTTAAAGTGCCTCTTTCACATCAAATAAGATTTACTGGAATGAAGCGTTATCATCAGCAAACCTTTATGTTTCATTAAACACCGAGTCTCCAACAATTGAACTAATTGTGGGTTATATCAGTTTTAAGGCTATGAGTGCTGTGCTGTAGTCTGCAATCACAGTGAACGCTCTTTCAGATATGTCTCTATTATGACATAAAAAAAACCAAATGTTAATTAAGTGGAAATCACCTGAGAAGTGGGCTCAATTTCCCATACATTTCTACAGCTTACGATCAGTCGTTTTTTAGTAATCAAGCATTTCTGTAAAAAGTGGTTTGCGTTTTCCCGATTTAAAGAACTGAAATTTTGTGTCTTTAGTCATGGGTTTGATTCTCATAAAAGGGAAATATATAAAGATTAAATACAACCTCGAAGACAAAAATAAAACTGCATTACGTCCAGCTGTAAAACATTTTAATACTTGTTCTGTGGATACACATTAACCCTGGTTTCAGAAATAGTAATATGAGAGTAGACTTCAGAGCAGATTCATTTACAAAGTTAAACACCACTTATTACGAGTCATCTACAGTACTTCCATTACTGTTTATACAGTTTTTTTAATATTTCGACAGTTTTCAGATTGCTTTTCTTCCTTTTAAGGCTGAAAATTTGTTCACTGAAGTCGACTTTAGACTAAAACTCTGCACAGTTTCATAATATTGCAAAGGACAGTTTCAGCTGTGAACTGAGCCACTGCAGCTTGAATCAGACCAGCTGATGGTTTGTAGAATCCTCAATAGCTGGTTTTAGACGTCACAAGCAGATAAAAGGAAAGGGAAATCTAAATATGAAAGGCTAAACAATATTTGTTCACGACAGAATATTTCATCGCTTTATTCTACTCAAAACACAGTGACTGAGTATTATTTGATGTTAATTTTTTTTAGTGTATCATTATAAATCAATATATTAACATAATTAAGAAATATAATTTATAAGTATGATGTGTTCAATTTGAGGATGCATATTGCTGCTTTGCTAGAAAAGCAGCCAGTGCCATGTTCCTATATGAAAAGCCTGCTGTTAAGAGGACTGTTTTCAGGCTTTTATGAACAGAAGACTTTCAATAAATAATACTTGCTATAAACATAACACTCAACCTACCATAACAAAAATATTTATACCATAGCAAGCTTTATTACAACTTAAAGCTCTCAAGGCAGAAGTTTTACGTCAAAATAAAATCACTGTAAACAGAGCCGGATCTCTTTTAAATCTCTTCTGTTGACTTTTACTGATGAGGCTTTCCTGATTATACCAGATTTGGTACTACGCCCCAGGGAACCAAGGCATTTTATTTTTGGGCTGTCTATCTGTAGGTCTAGACGTATGGATGTATACATGGTCATACATCTGAGCCATAAGGAACTCTGCATTATCAGACAAATTCACCATACTGGATAGATATTTGAATACCTTATAATCATGAACAAAAACTCACTAAATATCTGTATTTTGAGAAACTTCTGAATGAAAATTTAAACTACCTCACCAAGATGACGCCATGTTTTAGTCTGCACTGCCCTCTGAGTAATATGAGGTGATGAGTCTTCCGCGGTCCTCTGTCGGTACCAATTCTGTGCACTAGTCCCCCACCACATCTTAATATTATGAACATAATCAAACATATATCCCAATGTCTCAGTGATCACCTGGATGCTTTCTCTCTTCATATGCAAATAAACAAGGAGCCCCATTCCCAACCAATATCTTTAAATAGGAAATAATGGTGACATACCACAAACGCGATCTGTTTCTTTTCTTTATGTATACAGACTCGCCTTATAAAAAATACTATTAAACATGTGCCAGCTGGAGATATTAAAAGAAAGCGCATTTATCTTGTGAATCTCTACATATAAAGAGAACTTACAAGATAAATCCTTGCTGTTAATATCAATAGATGCTGTGCTTAAGATTGATAGATAAGGTGTCTCTGCATAAATTACAAAAAACGGGGTTAAAGGTCCGCCTAATCAAAGCACCGCTCATGTTTCTGGTATGTCGCTTTCATTGCCTTTATTAAAGGTCAAATATTTTACACGTTTAAGACAAGTTCGTATTGGTCTCAGAGTATAAAACATGCCTGTGAAGATTGTTGCTGATGAAACACTCCAGTGTTGGATTTTTGCATGTCTATAAAACCCCTCTGTTTCAGCCCTGCTCAGAACGAGCTGTTTCTGTATCTGTGGCTTTAAATGTTAATAAGCTGTGTGACTCTGCCCCTCTCAGGACGTAGATGCGGCTTAATGGATGTGGCCCTCAGCTGGCAGCTGAGAGGAGGACCAGGAGAGGAGGGCAGAACCTTCTTCCAAGTGGGGTGGGCCAATCAAACCTGGGGTTGGTGCTAATTCCCCACATGACATCATGAGGGGGAAATCTGAGAACTGCTAGTTTCAGCACACATTTTCTGCAAGGTGGAAAAAGAGAGGGGGGAGGGAATGGATTTTTCTGATTGTTGGGGGGATTGTGGACAGGCTAGGACCACATATTTTGGTTAGAAAAGTCTTAAAATGTGTATTTGGCATAATATGTGACCTTTAAAGACTGTTGGTGATGAACGGGGCTCCATGCTTGTTTGCATCTCTTTCTCAGCAGGCACTCATAAAATCAGCTCCATTCGCCATCTTTTTGCCTCTATAACTACATTTGCTTGATTTACACTGAGAGTAAAACCATCACAATTATCTCTTAATAGTGGAATCATGTTCACAATACAAATATTTGATGGGCAACTAATGTTGCTGAAGCGTCATTATACCCAGCAAAGTAAAACATGGCACCTTGTGAGTTCATAATGTCAAAGTTATTTTAAAATGTAGATATATAGAAAGTTTTTTTAATTCAGTATGCATATAAGAGATAAAAATATCTATCCAGTAAAATAAACTTGTTCTATCATGTAGGGTTTCTTCTAAGACACTTTGAGAGATGTTCTTCAAAATTTGTAAGTCAGCACATACTCAAGGATTTTTGGATGCCAAAGGTAAGAAACCACCTTCCTGTTTTTATTTTGACGCATTTGTAAAGCCCTGAGTGATATGGAGTTCAAAAAGTGCTCTATAAATTGATTAAAAAAATAAATCTACTTGCAAATTCTTGGATTAAGTGCCAGCAAGGCTTCAAAGCGTATTTAAAAACAAACTAATACAGAATTGTCGTGCAGGTGATTGTCATGTTTTTATCACTACCTTATTAGATTTAAATCCAGTGCAACGTAACTTTCCAAGCCTGCAGCTAAAGACAGCTTTAAAGGAAGAAAACATTATATATAATGATGAATTCCTAAAACAATGTGAGGAATGTTGAGTCCACATTAGCAAAGTTTGGATACATGTGACAAGTGTTAACAAGCTGCAGTGTCTTCTCTGCATGTAAATCACAGCTGCAGACAGAAACTGCAGCTCTTTGTGTCCTGCGGCTCTTAAACTTCAACCTTGCCCTGTTTGTCTTTCCTTCCAACAACAATGACATCAGGAGATCACAATGAAACCTGCTCTGCTCTGCTCTGCAACATGCTGTGGTTCACCTCTTGCTTCCCTTTACAGCCTTTGTGTTACAAGAGTTCTGAGGCACTGAAACTCCCTGCAGCTGCAGTTAATAAGCCTGAGTTTAAAATTTTGAGCTAAAGTCAGAAGACCACACTCACAGGGAGGCTTGAGAGAGAAAAGGCTGATAATCCTGCAAAATAAATCAAACTTACGATGACTATGTACAAATAAAAAAGAAGTTCACTGCCATCAAAAAGGCAGTAAGAAAGGTTGATCTTGCTCTCCTGCAGTGTAATCCATGCTGCTGGGAAGATTTTAGCTCCTTAACAGTTCAGGAAACATGCTCAAAAAGATTAGAAAGGATACTTTGAGTAAAGAACTTGAAAACAGCTGGGGTCGAAATTTTCCACAAAGTAAAATGAAAGGGAGAAGCTGTCAACAGAAACCTCCGTGATTGCAAAGTGAAGTCAGTGAAGAAGCCCTAAAATTGCAGTTCCTCAAATGTCCACCAGAGGCTGGATGCAGAAGTAGCAGAGGCCACATACACACCCATGTTAAAATGACAATTTTTACAGCGGAGATAAACATGTTTACAGCCTGGTCCAAAATACAGTTTGGGTCAGAAAAGATCACGTCTTTCAGGGCACATTGTACTGGAGGAGAATTTGTTTTATAACTTGTCTGTTCTGGTTTAAAGAAGGATGCTTACCATGTATAATTAGAGGTGTGGCTGATATGATCATAATCTGGAACAGTAAAGCTGTTTGTGCTTCCACCTACTCTCTCTGGAGGATTAAAAATATCTAGATCATGATGCAGGTTGTGATTTTTCCTGGGGATGCTGGCTTTGCACCCAGTTTGTAATTTCAATGAATATTACAAAACCTGCAGACTCTTATCAGTGGGCAGAAGACTTGATTAAGTTACTTAGACTTATTTTTAAGAGTGGCTTAAAATCTTGGGGATTAAATCAAAAATCTAAGCTAAAGGTCTCTACATGCCCATCAAAATTTATAAGATTTGGTCAAACTGTAGTTTAATAAGCCAAGACATACTGAAGTTATCCAGCTGATTTTTAGGGAGGATCTTTATGGCACTGGCAAACATGAATTAATCCATTAGAAGAAGTGGAGCATAAACTGACAGACTAGTGTGAATGGTCCCATAGATATAAATATAATACATTTGTATCAGAAATAGCACACTTTGTGCTCTTTAAATCCAGTTTTAAACCTCTCTGAGCTGCTTAAACTGTTCAGTACACCAGCAGCTGTTCCTCTGATGGTTAGTAAATTAAACATCTCTCCAAAGCAAGGGCTTTTAATCCATCAGTGGAAGTTTTTAAATGGGCGAGTCGGACTGATGACCCTGTAAGTGTCGCAGTGATTTGTGTTTGAGAAAAGCAGCGATGGACGACGATCTTTTAACCTTTGCTGAAATGCTCTGCGGTCTTTCTGCTGAAGAAGCTGAGGAGAGATGATGCCTCCTCCTACGCTTTTCATGTTTCCACATAGACTCGGACCTCACAACTCCTCCCCCTCCTCCTCCTCCCCCACTGCTGCCACCTCCTCCTAAAGCAGCCCGTGCTGGAGCTCCCAGCAGCTGGAAGACATCAGGCGGTGAGAAATGGCTCAGGTAGTGCCAGGGTTTCTTCCCCGCCGTGTCCCTCAGCCTCACATCAGCGTGGAATTTGTTCACCAGCAAGCGCATGATGTTCTTGTGGCCATGCATGGCAGCGATGTGGAGAGGGGTGTGGCCACATGTTGACCTGGCATTTATGTCAAATGACAGACCAGCCTTCTGAACACCGTACCTGAAAACAGAACCAGAGACAGTGGATCAGTACGTTGGCCGAAAAGGTCAACTGTGTTAATATTTCTCTGAACACAAAAAGCATTTCACAGAGGTGTAAAATATATGATGACGTACAAAAAGATTTATCAGGACTACAGTTATTTGGGTTTCAGTTTTAGTTTACTTTAACTTAGATCAGCAAAATATTTGAGATTTCATGATTCAAGTATTTTTACTTTATGGATTATTTATTACATTTTTCATCAGACATTTCTGGTTTTCTAAAATATTTGTGTCTGAAATTTTTTTTTTAATTCTTGGAAACATTTTTTTGTGTGTTTTTGAAATATTTCCATATTTTTAAAAAATATTTTTCATTAGGTATTTTTTGTGTGATATTCAAAATTCATTAATATGTTACGTTTAGTTTGATAACTTCCTTTTATAAAATGTTCCAGATTTTGTTTGTAATAAAATACTCAAATTTTATTAAATATTTTTGTGATCTTTTAAATATTTGTTTCTTTTCTTTCTTTCTTCTTTTTTTTTAATATGTTTTGAGTATTTGTGTTTTAAATAATATATTTTCTTCATCTTTGTCTTTTGGGAAACATTTGTGTATTTTTTTTATACTTATGTTATGAACAAATATGGTATCATACATAAAAATATTCCTGTGTTTCACTGTAAATTCGAGTTCTGAGTTCCTTGAAACAATTGCATTTCTTTTTTGTGATGTGATTTTTTTTGCATATGAAAATACCTGTCTCATCACATATTTTTATTTTGTGTAAATTTGTGTGTTTGATGAAATATTTTACCTATTGTGAATTATCTTGGGGGTTCGTTTAATATTTCAAAATTTTGTTTTTTGATATATTCAATTTCCATATATCTTTTTTGAAATATTTTAGTTTAATTTATTTTTTACTTCAATGAAATATTTATGTATTTCATTAATATTTTGGAAATCATTTTTATTGTAAATATTCATACTTTAAATTTTGCTTCTTTTTAACTACTTTTGTTTTGTGAACTAAATTAAATAATTTACTTTTTGTTAAATGTTTTTTGGATTTTATGAAGTTTCATTTAAAAAGAATATACTCCAATGAATAATTTGCTTTTTGTGATAATGTTTTGTTTGTGAAATATTTTAGTTTTCTCTGTACAGTTGTTTGTAGTGAAATGTTTTGCAGTTGAACTTCAGGGCCACCATAGATATCAGTGATCTGTTGAGATTTAAAAAAAGTTTAAAAGTTAAAATAAGATTTTCCTTTTAGAAAATTCCTAGAAGTCAGCACATTTTCTTCAGGTCAACTTAAACATTGTAAGTAATGTGCTTAATTTTCCCTGCACAAATTCAAACACAACAAACATGAAGCTTGGCAGAGACTAAACTCAGCTTAAGTACACCTGTACTTTTCTAAAGCCAGTTAGCTTACAGTGGTAGTCTATATGAAAAAGACAACTATGTTACCAGTCAGTGATTTTATTTTCATTTTGAATTTCTCCATTAGGCTGAGGGGTTTTAAAGGATTGCAGAAAACATAAAAGATCCATTAAAGATCCATGTAAACACCTCAGGTATCACAAATTAAAGCTAAAAAAGCAACTGAATATTTAAACCATGACTTTTAAGATGGGTTAATTGCTCGTATTGTACCATAAAGTGTTGAGGACTCTGTGGTCTCCATGTTTGGCAATCCAGTGCAGAACAGTGAAGCCGGTGATAAAGTCCCGTCTGTTGAGAAGAGTCGAGTCCTCTCTGAATAATGAATAGATGTCGGGCCACGCCCCCGCCGCCCCTTTAACCAACCAGTCATGCTCTCTGGACTCCAGAGGAACCTGAGACTGAAAGTAAGAGCAAACGATATCTCAGTTTTTTTCTCATGGATCCACAACCATCTCCACCTGAGAGAGTTAATGTGATGGTTGCCATCTAGAAATCTAAAGATGTTAGGACCCAAAATGTTTAGTCAGTGGTAGTTCTCATCATTATTACATAATCTTTATTTAGTTTTACCTGTCTGCCAGAGCCTTCAGGAGGAGCAGAAGACGAGGTGTTAGGGATGCTCTTCTTCCCTCCTCTTCCCTCTCCTCCCTCTGTCAGGTTGGCAAAGCTGTGGCTAAGAGGAGGCGTTGAACAGGACGACAACGATGACGTTGACACGTTGTAGGGAAGGCTGAGTGTGGAGGAGATGAGGTGGAGTCGGTTCAGACGAGCTGCCTCATTGTCGCCTCCTCCTCCTCTCTCCTCCTCCTCCTGAAGGAGCTGGTCGATGTCAGCCGCCATGCTGCGGCACATTCTGCTCCTCAGGTGGCTGCCAAGACGCCTGGGGATCGCTGAGTGCTGCCGCGATGGGGATGAAGAGGTGGACTCCTCGCTTAACTCCGCCTCCTGGTGATCATCGTAGAGATCGCCTGTGGAGAGGAGCGTCCGGTTTACCTCACAGAGACAACCAAACTGTGCCTCTTTACTGACATGTTCAATCACAATGAAGGATCTCTTTAAATCTAATAATGACTGAAGCGTGCATATACTACAGAAATAAAAAGAACATTTATAAACCTTTGTATTTTAGTGAATACAGGAAGCCTTATGTCTGACCTGTAGAGAGATGCTTTAGCTTCACACGGCCTGCAGACTGCTGGTTTTCATGGAGACGGTCTGTGGAGTGACAAAATGGTGATAAATAAGCTTTGGGCTCCTGGTCCTCATGGAGATGTCCTGTAGAGTGATGCCAAGGTGCCTGGAGTTTACTGCCGGTATGAAGCCCTGTTGAAGACTCCACTTTGTTTTTCTGTGCTCTCCGGAGAGCTTCCTGGATCTGAAGATCACTCCCAGAGTTTCCTGATGAAAACAACAGTTTCAAGAAACAATTAATGTCCACAAAATAATCTTAAGAAAATACAATTTATGATCCTAAAGTTTCTGATACTACCAATAGTTAGAATAATGATTTGATCATTTTAAAGCAGGTGGTATTTAAAAATACAAAAAGCCTGACAATCTCCATGTATGGAAATACTGCTGATGTTTTTGTACAATTTGGACGATGGGCAGGAGTTTTTATGCATCTTTTTTTGTCCAGCCTTTTCCTGAATTTGTCTTTAATCACAAAACACAAAAATCTTTTATATGTCTCACCTGCTCTTGTGTGCAGATCTTCTAAGCTGCTATTCCACCCCAATCCTCTGGGGGAGCCAGACATCGGCCAGTCTCTCATCGACAGACCTGAATCAGACGAGGGCGAGTAGATGTTACTGGTACTTGATGAGAGCGACCCTCTTTGCTGGAAACCTGCAGGCTGTGAGAAACGGCGGTCGGCGTGAACATCGTCATGATGCAGCATCATCTTTGTTGACGGGATGTAGTGCTCTGCTTCTAACGGAAAGCTGTGTTGGCCTTCTCTAGGGGGCGGTGCTTCCTCTTTGACACCCTGGACATAAATTTTTGGGAGCTTCTCCGCTGGAGACGTGGAGATTGAAGGAACGTCTATGATGCACGGGGAGGAGGCAGAGAGGGCCTTCCCCATGTCCCCGAGAGGAACGCTGAGGGGCCACTCTCCTCCTGATGAGCCACGCCTAACTGGGACCATCTCTTCCTCCTCTTCATCCTCGTCTTCATCATAAGACACAGCAGATTTGTAGCTCTTTCTGTGTCTGTGGCGGCGGCGTGGAGCATTGACACTGACCTGAGTTTCTGGAGTGGGGACGGTTTCTCCATAAGCTCTGACCTCAGTATCCATTGTGATTATCTCAGGAGCTACAGGGGCGAAACCCACCTTGTGTCCTACTTTGGGGCTCTGATCTCGTGCAGGAGGGTCTGAGAAGCTGGGGGGATGGAGTTCTACATCCTGGCGAGGAATTTCTTTAAGATCTGAAAGAAGTTAAAACAAGTAATGAGTAACCAAAAATTGGGATCTGAGCGCAGTTTTAATTTAAACAAAAAACTGGAGTGAAAGGAATTAACCAAAGCACAGAGTTAGATGACCTACCATGCTCTCTCCCTCTGAGCGGCTCTTTGATGGCGATTTGCTGCCTGATTTCTTCATGACGTCTGACTTCAGAAATCACAGGTGTAATCCCAGAAGCAAGGGGGTCAAAACTAAACCGTCCAATTTTGGGGCTCCGATCCAGAGCAGGAGACTCTGGGAAGGTAGGGGTCTTTAATTCAGCCTCCCTCCCTCTGAGTGGCTCTTGTTGCTTGGTTTCTCCATGAGTTCTTACTTTAGATACTACAGATGTGATCCCAGAAAACAGAGAGCTAAAACCGAACTTACTATGTCCAGTTTTGGAGGTCCGATCCTGGGTAGGACGTTTAGGGAAGCTGGTGGTCTTCAGTTCAGCCTCCCTCCCTCTGATTGGCTCTTGGATGGGGATTTGCTGCCTGATTTCTTCATGAGATCTGACTGGATGAACTGTAGGTGTGATCCCAGAAGCTACAGGGTCAAAACTGAATCTATTCTGCCCCATTTTGGGGCTCCGATCTAGGGCAGGAGGCTCTGGAAAGCTGGGGGTCTTCAGTTCAGCCTCTCTCCCTCTGATTGGCTCCTGGATGGGGATTTGCTGCCTGATTTCTTCATGAGATCTGACTGCATGAACTGCAGGTGTGATCCCAGAAGCTACAGGGTCAAAACTGAACCTATTCTGCCCCATTTTGGGGCTTCGATCTAAAGCAGGAGACTCCAAGAAGCTCGGGGTCTTAAGTTCAGCCTCTCTCCCCCTGAGTGGCTCCTGGCTGGGGATTTGCTGCCGGGTTTCTGAATGAGATCTGACTGCAGGAACTACAGGAGTAATCCCAGGAGCTATGGGGGTGAAACCTGCCTCGTGTTGCCCCACTTTTCTGCTCCAATCTTGGACAGGGGGCTCTGAGAAGCTGAGGATCTGACGCTCTGCGTCCCTCCCCCTATGTCGCTCTTGGATGGGGATTTGCTGCCTGGTTTCTCCATGAGGCCTGACTGCAGAAACTACAGGTGTAATTCCTGGATCTAAGGGGGTGAAACCTGCCTCGTGTTGCCCTATTTTTGTGCTCCAATCCTGGGCAGGAAGCTCTGGGAAACTGGTGGCCTTCCGTTCAGCCTCCCTCCCTCTTAGTGGCTCCTGGATTGGGATTTGCTGCCTGGTTTCTCCATGAGGTCTGACTGCAGAAACTACAGGTGTAATTACAGGAGCTATAGGGTCAAAACCAACCTTACTGTATCCGATTTTAGATCTCTGATCTGGGGGCAGTGGCTGTAAAAGTCTGGCTGTCTGACCTGGAGCTGGTCCACCGTAATAACCCGGTCTACTGGTTTCATCCTGTTGTTTGATATTAAAATTCGTCTCCACATTGTTGTTGTTCTGCATAATCCCAGCTGCAGGTAGGATTGTTTCTGAGGCGGTTCCTCCCGGTGGGGCGGTGGTTGTCATCTCCATAGGCTGTGGTTTCTTCCGAGGCTTCTCCGGGCTCACTCGCGCGTTCCCCGGGGAGGGCTCCCTCCTCCCCCTCTCTCCTCCACCGGGTGATCTTCCTTTAAATTTCCTCTTGAGTACCACATATGAGACCCCGTCGAGCTGCTGGACGGTGGCCACGGAGTTGACAAACTTTTTAAACATCTCTCGGTTTCTGTCTCGGTCCTCATGGTCGCGGATGAATCTCCTGAAGTGAAGCAGCAGATCCGAGTTTTTCACAGAGCCTCCGCCGCTCCGGAGGAACTGAAGCACCGCGTCCTGAGTCAACTCTGAAGCCATTCTGCTCCAAACTTAGACCCCTTTCTGTCCCCTCTCCCTGCCTGCTGGTTTCAAAGGTCGGGGAGCTGTTAACTTTCTGTCAGACTGGATTGAAGCTCCGCCCGTCCGATCCTCACCTGCTACATTCCTGCAGGTAACCCGGATGTTTCTGATTGGAGCTCCTGTTCTACTTTCACTGGGACAGGAACTAAAGTTATAATGTATAATACGGCCTACATTCCTTTAAAAACACACAATATATTACAATTAAAGAATTCCTAGAAGCAGGGCAGGCATCAATATGGAAGAAAACTTATTTTCAAACAAAACTTTGGCCATAAAATTTACATTAAAAATGGGAAAAAGAAAGAGACACAATTACAAAATACACAGGAAAATAAACAGGAAGAATATAAAGCTTTATTAAAAAAAAAAAAAAAAAGGACAGAGAACTAAAATACAAATATGATTGGCTGTATGGTCCGCGTATTTTTTTCTTTGGATTAGGCCCACTCAAGAAATAAAAGCTTATTGTCTGTGGTATGGTCAAAAGCTGTTTATCAAAAATACAGTTAAAATAATTTGATTTTCATTTCCTGTTTCAACAAAGAAAATAACTAGAAAACAAACAAACAAAAAACAGTCCGTTTTTCATTTTCTGAGACCAGATGTTGTTATAATAAAGCAACAGGACCAAATGGGTTCAGTGTTTTGCTTTTCATAGTAAAGTCCTACACTTAAATTCTACACAATAAGAGGCGTGAGCTATATGTTTAACTATTCATATAATTGTGGCTATTTATTTTTGGTATGTCTAAAAATGTTTTAATCTAAAATCTCTTTTTTTCTTCTTTTTTGGTTACTTCAAGCAAAACATGTTTTAATTAACTAATTTACTCTTGACATATATATGCTAATGACAATTCATATTTATATCTAGCAGACATAAGCCAAAAAAAATAATCATCATGAAATTTGAAAAATTCAAATTTGAGACTAGGCTGAAATATTGGTTGTTTATATCATCTTATATCAGCTTTATTTATCAGTTTACATTGGCTGTAGATATCGGCTTCTGATAGTTGTAGATATATTTACTTATACTGACTGTAAATATCATACTATATCAGCAGTAAATATCAGCTTATATTGACCATAAATACCAGCATATAGTAGCTGTAAATATAAGTTATATTGGTTATAAATATCAACTTGTAGTGACAATAATATTGGCTAATATGCACTAACAATATCAGCTCAAAAACATGTAAATATCAGCTTGTATTGGCTGTATATAAAAGCTTATATCCATAATAAATATCTGCTTTGATTGGCTGTAAAAATTTTCTTATATTGGATTCAAATATAGGATTACATTGGTATAAATGCCAGCTTATATTTGTCTTAAATTGTCTGTAAATATTGGCCATAAGTGTCAGCTTGTATTGGCTGTAGATATTGGCTTATATCTTCTGTGAAGTTTGGCTATCATTGGCTTTAAACATCAGCTTATATTGACTTATTTTAGCTGTACATATCAGCTAATATCCAATATTAATATTGGCCTTTAATGGCTGAAAATATTGGGTTATTTTCGCACTATATTAAATATTAATTATCAAATGGAAATATAAGCTTTTACCTACTTTAAATATCAGCTTACATTTGCTGTAAATATTGGCTTATTTTAGCTTTAAATATTTGGCTTATTTTTGATGTAAATATTGGTATATGTTGCCTTTAAATGTTGGCTTATTTGACTGTAATATCATCTTATATCAGCTTTGAAATTTGGCTTATACCGGCTTCAAATATCAGCTTATATTTGCTGTAAATATTGGCCTATATTGGCTTTAAATATTTGGCTTATATTTGCTATAAATATTGGCTTATGCTGCATCTATTGGCTTATATTTGCTGTAAATATTGCCTTTTAATGCTGTATATAGTTGATATAAATATTGTCTTATATTAGCTTCAAATATTAGCTTATATTAGTCGTAATTATTGATTTATATTGGGTTAGGGTTTTAAATTTCAACAGATGTAAATATAAGCATGTTTTGGTATTTAACTCTATTCAGATACCAATGTCAGCACTGATACAGAAATTGGCCCAAAGGAAGCATCAGCATATTAGGTATCAGCAAATATTATCACCTTTATCATGCATCCCTTATGAATTTATGTATGGACTGCTTTTTTGTGATTAATCTCCTTTTGTTGCATTGTGAAACTTCACTATTTTGAGTTTTAAATGTTTTTCAATTTATTTTTTTATTTTTGTTCTGTCTTAAACTAAAGATAGCTTACTTATACAGACCTGCTTTTATTTTGAATGACCTTCATGTAGACTGAAGATTATGCCATGAACTTTACCACAGAAAAAGGACTTTGTCATGGATCTGAAAGGGAAAAAGGGAGCAGAAAAAAAGGTAAATGTTTGATAATTGAGGGTTCAGATGACTTTGACTGGTCCACTGACCTGTCTGAGAGTTTTTTACAGTAAAATGAGACGTTAAGGAACAGTGGAGGACTTTTTTCATCACTCTGCCTGCAGGGAGACATATTGAATTGATTGGTTTTTTTTTTTATTTGTGTGCTTGACTTTGCTAAGAAGACTCAGAGTCCTTTACAAAATATTCATTTATTTTGCAAAAAACACAAGAGTTGTTTCTCAATAGTCCTTCTTTCATAAAGTGAACTTTGAATATCGTTTAATAACAAACCAAAACACACCTCAGATAATCTGCTGTGCCTCTGAAAATCAAAAGAGCAAATACAAACAATAATCAACAGTAAAATCTGAGTAATGGATAAGAGCATAAGACAGTTTAATGTATACAGAATATGGGAATATTTATGTCAAATGTGCTCTTTAAACTAAAACAAACAGGAAATGAAGGTGAAAAATGAAAAAGTGTAAAAACACAATGATAAGCACTTCAGCTGTGTGAAAACTCCTTTCATTAAAAGTTAGATATGGATATGTGGATCTGTTTCTTCTTGTGCTGTTTGGAGTCCCCAAATAAATGACACAAAATAGTTTGATGTAAATAGTTCTATCATACTGATGCTTCTGCACTTCATATTGAGATTATTATGAGTGATAGTGAAGTAAGAGACAGTGATTTATTGTTTTTTTTCTGCTGATTATTGCACCTCATCTTCGTTTACTTCACAGATCAAATCTGCCACATTCATTACTTCTACATAAATAAATACTTCATGGTTGCACCACAGAAACTTTTGTTAATGTTACCTTTTCATGACGGTAGTAAAAATACTTCCAGATCCATGTGAATGGTGTAAAACAGGTTAAAAAGGTGAAAAAAACATTTTCACCACATTGACGTCAGCAGTGATCAGCATCGAGAATTCAAAAAACAAAAACCTGAACAATAAACTAATGCAAAGGGGTTTTAAAATGTTGATAAAGAATGTCTAATAAAAAGTAGTTATCAAGTAGGATTATGGGAGTTGTAGTGTGTGTGTTTGTGGAGGGATCAAACAAGGGATAAAAAGTCCGGAAATTTCAGCCTCTAAAGCTTACATTTTCATCATTCCTTTTATTACTTGTCTCTCTAATAAACCCAAACTATGGAAGCCCTAAGAGGACAAGCTTACATATCTTTTATTTAACTCCATTCTGTTCTTTTGACTTCTTGTCTTAACTTTCTGTTTGCAAAAATAGCATGAGATGGAGATCATTCTCTAACATGTTGAACATTTTGCTCTTGAATCTTAAAAATGTGTTTAAACCAAAGAAAAAAGAAATTCATAAATTATGTGATTTACAGGACACTTATCAAAATTTGATTCCTTATTTACATTAGTTTTCATTTTAAAACTTCTCCTTATCATTTTACAATATATAAATTAATTGGCTTTTGGTTGTAACAATTTGCTGCTTTTCTTGATGTTCTGGACATTAAATTTAATTTAATTAATTTTTATTCAACTTGATGACCTGGGCCTGTGGGAACAGGTTTCAGGGCATCTATTTCTGCTATGTTGTAAAGTTGATCTCTATCTTAACCTCCTTAGACCTGAAATACTGAGATAATTTGCAATGAATTTTCATTAAGAGGTAAAAAAAAAAAATCTGATTTTGGACCAAAAAAACTCAAATCAGAACATGAATAGAGTTCATGTTTGTAAAGGGGAAATCTTTGGGATCTCAATTTTTAAAATTTCAGCTTCAAATGTTTCAACACATCTACTCATTGAGGCACAGTGAGAAATATGGGGATGATTCAGTGTAAATTCTGCTGCAAACAGTAGTTAAAATACTCTAAAAGTGCTCCAGACAGTAGTGACAGTAGTAGTGTTACAGTATTATGTGACAGTGAATAAAAACAAGAACAGTTAACCCTTCATTTATACTCTCCGTTTATGTTTATCTCTCCGTCTTTCTAAACGGCATCCCTCCACATTTTGGTGTTTTTAAAAATTCACTGTACATGTGCGAAGGCGAGCAGGACTTCTCTTAAATTTAGAAATAATACAAAAGAACTTTGAAAATAAGAGTACGTGGATTTTAGAGTTAAAACACCTGCATAATTCATTATAAAACAAGGCAACCTTTGAGGGGAGTCTGAATGTTTGAGGGCCCTGAAAGCACCATGAGGGTTATTAAAGGTCAAAGGAGATATTTCTTTTATTTATTTTTTTTTTTATGTGCTTGTATTTTTTTTTTCTATACTTGGGTCTAAATGACTCATGAATATAAAAAGTTTTATAATTGCTTCATTAGGTTGCTTTTGTCCAGAGCTGATAGAACTGCCATGGCTTCAATGTCATCCTCAGGGCAAATGTGTTCACAAGAAATTCAAGGTTTTGATCTCAACAGATTGTCAGTTTTTTTTTGTTTGTTTTTTTAGTGTGCAGCAACATTACAGTAAGGATCCCTACACACTAAAGACTCACTGTTAAAAAAGTCGCTTTTCCTGAATTAGAAAGTCTAAAGATCTTGTCAAAGCCACCATTTCCACTGACAGAAATCCAAATTTTCAGCTGGGTGGTGTATTTGAAAGGATAGCTTAACAGAGATAGGAAATCTGGGGAGAGACTTGGGGAAGACCTGCACCAAACAGTGCTAGGACTGGACCCCAACTTGCAGCCCTTGTACTGAGCTGTGCAGCCCTTGCACATTGACGACTACTCCACCAACCAAGCAAAACCAGATCTAATTTTACCAGAAAATAGGCTTACACTTTAATTGTTTGGTTTGTTTTTGTGTTTCTGTGGCTTTAAATTTTGTTATAGGGCAGGTATGTCCAAACTACGGGGCCCTGCAATCCATTTTTAACTGGCCTGCAGCAAGATATCAAAATATTGCCCACAATGGACCATGGAGCTTGTGCAAGTCAAAATTCAAAGGCACAGCGCTGATGCTCCCCTTATTATGTTATACTACAAATATGCACCAGCACGCAGAGACACTGAGCCATTATGCAGTATTTTGGGAAAAATACCCTTTTCATGCAAATTGGTCTAAAGCATCTAATGACTATGTTGTTAACAGCACTGCATTGATTATGGTAAAGATAAGTCTACTGTCTGAAAGAGTTGATGGAAGTGTGCTGCAGTTTTTATGCCACATAAACTTTCCAGAGATCAGAAAACAATTCCACCTCTGTGACTTTATATAAATGTGTCAGTAATTGATACTTTGACATAGCTATTGCTAAGCCATAACCAGGAGTTACATCAGTCTGAGGCTCCCAGCTGCTTTTTTTAAATCCATGTGTGGCACACTTATGCATGACGACAATGTGACTGTTGTGGTTTTCCTTCATTCAGAGAGGACTTTTTCAAGTTGGTGCTTAAGTGAACACATTTTGCCATTAAGATTTTGTTGCAGCAGTTCTTCTGCAGGTTTAAGCAGCTTAGTGAAGCAATTCTTAACCTTTTTGTCCCTATTGATCAACAAGAGCCCAAATATGCAAAACAAATAACTTGGACGAAGTTTGATAATATACCTGAATTACCGTTTATAAGTCCAAAGTAGTAAGAACTTTGAAAAATAACCTTAAATTCATACATTAAAGCTGATTTGACCTTTACAGCTTTAAATCCTGCTTTTATCTTGACTGTATGATGTTTTAGACATTATATAAATATCAAACCCAAACATATCATGATTATAAAAAAAGACAGTGTGAATAATAGCTGGAAAAATGACCTTTGAATTATCTGATAATGATCTTGTTAGCTAAAAAACACCTGATGGCCTTTTAGAATGATCTTTAAACAGAGAATGAGGGTTGGCAGAGATGTTGGCAGTGAGTTGAGTCCACACAGCGGCGGTTGTTGATGTTGAGGCAAACAGACGTGTAACATAAAGTCAGATGTAAATAAATCGAGGCACATTAAAGGTTCTTCTTCATGTCTGCATAGGTATTTCAGTGTGATCAGAGCTGCGTTCAGAAACATCAATCCTTCATTTAAAATCTTAAAGGAGCTGTTTGTCTTTCCCTGACATCACAGTGATGTCACCGTCGTAGACCTGACAGAGTGAGCCGGAGTCGCAGAGGGCGGGAGCAGCGTAGGAATAGGTGAAGAGCAGTGGGCGGGGCTTGACGACAGGAATGGAAATCCTCTGGACCAGCCGTGAGCCTCCGCCACTTCCTGCGGCAGGCTCTCGGCCAGTCGCGTCAGCTGCTCCTCCCCCTGCCGTATGAGGTCATCGAGCTGCCGCTGGTGAATCAGAAGGGAGGGTTTGGTGCTGACGAAGTGGCGGTAGTCCTGCAGCTGCGGATCGGTGAGGTAGCCAGACAGGATGGCGTGGACGACTCGCTGCCGCCGGTCCAGGTTCTCCTTGAGCTCGCGGGCGTCTTCGGTCTGGCAGAGGAGGAGGGAGCGCTTGTGATGGAGGGAGTCCTGAGGGGGAGGAGATGAAACTTTATCAGTTTGTTTTAAAACAACCTAATGGAGACTACAATGAGAAAACAAAATTAAACAAACAACTGCAAACCTGCTCTCCTACAAAGTTAGAGTTTGTGAAATTATTTTATATCTATGTACGGTGAGTGTATTGCATCACTTCCTGTTTGTGCGGTTGCTCTGTTAAGGTGTTTTCTCAAGGCGTCGATCAGCAACAGTTACATTTTCACTCTTTCTACTACTAATCACTACTGTCTTATAGCTGTTGTGCATTTAGGTGTACATATAGGCAACTACTTTCACAGTTTGGCTGCTTTTCTCTT
Organism: Cheilinus undulatus; assembly: GCF_018320785.1. Lineage (NCBI taxonomy): Eukaryota > Metazoa > Chordata > Actinopteri > Labriformes > Labridae > Cheilinus > Cheilinus undulatus. Next base: position 16,865,348 of record NC_054881.1, on the reverse strand, counting down.
AGTCTCCCTTTCATCTTTTACAACAATTTAGCCTAGCTTAGAATCGGCTTCTCTGTCTGCTTCTGCCTCTCCTGCTCAGTGTGCCAGATGTTCAGCTTTTCCCCGTCCTCCTCAACCAATCATGGTACATGTAAGTGTATCACTTATTTGTAACTCCACACCACTGAATCCAAACCTTTATTCTAGGCTCTAGCTAGCCAGCCCCCTGTAGCCAGTGTCAGCCAACCTAACGTACATGTGCTGTCATACTACATAGCTTTTGCAGGGGCAGTGCATGATTCACAGTATCAAATGCTTTGGTTAAATCAACTAAAAGTGCCAAACAATGCTGAAATAATGCCATTTACAACCTTTGTTATGGCATTAATAGTACCTGTTCTAAAGCCTGCTCTACAGCCTGACTGATATGGGCTCAGGATGTTGTTTGTAGAAAGAAAATATTTCAACTGTTCATAAAAGATTTTAGAGTAAGGGTAACACATATATGCACAAGAAAAAAAAATACATTTTAAGTACTGTTGGGCAATTAATTGACTTTAATTCCAATAATTCGCAGCAAATGTTTCAGTGTATTTTCAGTATTTTGTTTTTGTCCCAGGATTGAATAACTTAAAAAAACATAATCTATCATTCTTTATTCATAATTATCATTATAATGAAAAATTTCTATTTTTCCTATATTTACTTTTACTTATTTTTCAAAGTGTCCAGAATTGCAAAGTGTTAAAAAAGGGAATTTAATAAAGTCACAGGATCCTGATATTATAAAATTGATAATTAAATTGTAATTTTAGTATCATTAAAATATTCATGGTTAGGATTTTTTAAGATACTTTAGCAGCACTAGTTTTAAGTTATTATAATCATTAAAAACAGAAAATGTAAATTATTTCATCAGCAGGCTCTCAACAAAAAAAATAGATGGAGGACAGTGGGGAATCATAGGAGTGATTCTCTTCATCTGTAAAACTGTTAAAAAGGTCTTTTTGCTATGGCCTACATATAATTAACTTACTGGAAAAAATAAAAGTGAAATGAAAATTACATCTAAAGAAGTAGTCAGTAGGTAACCTGACATGCCAGATGGATGTGTTTTACACGTCATTCTGGGAAAGCTTCAATAGGAAACGTGTGAGAAAAGGCAGAGGCTTTGAAAAACCCTTGGAGTGTGATTGGATGAACGTTCTGTCTGTCACATCTCTACGGGCCAATCAGAACAACAAAGCACGTGATGTAGCCGCTAGCAAGCTGTGTGTGCGCAGCTACTGAGGAATAAACATGGCTTTTGTCGTTTTTGAAAAGAAAACAACTCACTGCTGTTCTTTGTACTTCTTTTAACAAAGAAATGTCAAGTTCCGATAAAACTGGCGCTTTAGCAGCATCCACGCTAACCTCTTCCTCCGTAACTACACCAGCTCTTGCTGCTGCTTCTTTACGTCACGACTCTGCTGCGCCTGAAAGTACTGCCCCTCGTAGCTGATTGGTCCTGTCACTTTCTAACCGGGCCCAAACGGTTCAGATGGGAGCTTTGCAAGATGGATTCGCCAGTGAAAAACAAGGAAACGGGTGTATCCATCTGCTATGCAAGGTTAGTCAGTAGGCTAAACACACTTAAACTGAGTGAGCTTCATAACCAGTTATGTCCTTGTAATATTATCATGAGTCTTATATGATTTACTAGTTTAAAATAAAGCATTACTTGCTTTTTCCTTTATTGAACAGGCATTGTGATCTGATAATCTGAGGGATAATCAGTGAGGACAAAGCAGAAGATAAGAGGGTTTAAAAGTTAATGATTGATCCGTGAGTTCCCTTAAAGCTCCGACACTGTGAAACATTGATCACCTAAGTAAACATTAACAAAAGCTGTCTTTTTATTCATTCTCTGTGATCATACATGTGTACCATGATAGAGAGCTTTAATTTGCCTGAAAAGCACACAGTTTAGCTTGATTAGATCTTACTGGAAAGTTGTAGTGAATCATTATTATTCTTATTTCATCAGAAACATGAATGACCTACAGTTGTTTAAGCCACAAAAGATGTGAAATAGCCAGAAAGACAGCAGCTGCAGATTCACAGTTAAACTTGAATCTTTGCAAGTGTTCTTGACTGATTTCTAGACGAAGTTTGTCATTACACTTCTTATGATTCACATTCACCAGACAAGTCATCTGATCATCCTATTTCAAGGTTTTTACATTTTTGCTGCATTGGCAGATGTTTCTACTCATCACAGGTAGTTCAGGCTTTATTATCTTAATTCTATTCCTCCCTAGTGGCAATAGCCACGGGTGAGGCGTGAAATGTTTTGTTTGTTTGTGCATGGATCCATATGTAGAGTATGTCCATCCGTGCCATTGTTATTAATGGGAAATTCCAAGAATGCTGTAAGGGCTTTTCTTCAAACTTTGCATCAGTGTCCACTCTGACCAATGAATGAACTGTAAACCCACTATAAGCAGCCTCATGAAGTGTCTGTCAGTCTCACCCTCTCCTCAGCCACTCCTTCCTGCGTCAGATCGTCTCTCTCCAGAGCGAGCAAAGATCGGTCGATCCTCGACAGCCGGCTGCAAAGAGACAGCAGCAGGTTCACGATCCTGTCCAGATCTCCTGCAAACAAAAACATGAACATCTCATAGTCAAGTGCATCAGCAAAGCATGATGGGAGCTGTCATTGTTGAGCATTAATAAAGTAATCATTGTACTGTCGTACCGATGAACATGCTGTACTTATCCCTCTCATTGGGTTTGAGGTGTTCTTGCACTAACGTCTCGATGCTCGCACCAAGCGACTGGTGGCGCCTCTGCTCTTCACTCAGCGCCTCCTTCTCTCGCCGTAGAGCCGCCACACTGCTCCTCAGAGCTTCACACAGCTCCACCTGCAAAGAGAGCGAGAAACAAAGATGTAGTCAGGAATTTGACATGAGCTACTGTGAAAATGATATCAGAAAAATGAAAGGAGTTTAGCAAACAGTGCCATATATGATGCTGTGAAAAAGTATTTGCCCCTTTCTGATTCCTGACTTTTTTGTAAATTTATCATTTAAACGTTTCGGATCTTTAAACCAATTTTTACATTTCACAAAGACAACCCAAGTAAATAGAAAATGCAGTGTTTTAATTATTACTTCGTTTTTTTAAGGGGTGGGGGGAGTGTCCAAACCTATCTCGCCCTATTCTATTATTAGACACAAGTTTAAGAAGAAATCTTTTGATTTTACCTTCCTGGTGTTGAGGTCTTTCTCTTCCTCGTCCAGATTGGTCTCCTTCCTTCCATCTGTTGTGGTGCTCTGAGTGAGATCACAGACGCCATCTTGGATCCTAGAAAAGTAAAAAAAAAAAAAAATTTTATAAGAACCAAACAGTTATCCTTAGGTGTCATTCCTGCATTTTATCCATCTCAAAATCACATTGCTGCTGTTGTTGTATGGAAGCCCAAAATGGACATGCATGCATACGCTTAATTGGATTAGTTTAGAATTAATTCTCCTGTGGATCTTGACTTGTTTTTGTCAGTTTGGAATAACAAATTTAAATAAATTAAATAATGACATTATTTCATTATCTTGCACCAAAAATTTAATAAAAACAGAATGTGATGTTTTTCAAATCCCATAAACCCATATCTTATTCCCAGTAGAGCACTGTCAACATATCAGATGTTGAAAGTGAGACATTTATCCATTTCCTGAGAAATATTAGCTCATTTTAGATTTGATGGCAGCAACACATCTCAAAAAAATAGGGACAGGGCCATGTTTACCGTTGTGTAGCCTCCACTTTTCTTTTAACAACAGTCTTTAAACATCTGGAAAGTGAAGAGACCAGTTGCCAGAATTTTGTCCCATTTTTGTCTGATGTAGGATTCCAGCTGCTCAACAGTCCCGGGTCTTCTTTGCCAGATTTTTCCTTTTGTGATAAACCCAATGTTTTCTATTGGTCATAGGTCTGGACCAGCTTAGCACTCAGACTCTTCTACTGTAAAGCCAAGCTTCTGTGATGGATGTGATATGTGGTTTACCACTGTCTTGCAAGAGTATGAAAGGCCTTCTGTGAAAGAGACTCTGTCTGGATGGGGACATATATTGCTCTAAAATCTCTATATACTTCTCAGCATTGACAGTGCCTTCATAGATATGTAAGCTGCCCACACCATATGCAACCCCATACCATTGGAGATACAGACTTTTGAACTGTGTGCTGATAAAAAGCTGGATGGTCCAAAAAGAACATTTTTAATTCATCTGACCACAGAACAGTTTTCCAGTTGCCTCAGTTCATTTTAGATTAATTTTGGCCTGGATAAGATGGTGGTGTTTCTGGATCGTGACAGACAATGACCTGAGGTATTCCTGAACTTCTTTTTAGACAGTTTTTCACAGTTTGATCCTCTACCCATCTTTACTTCTGAGCGACTCTGCCTCTTTAAAGTTTTTCTTATACCAAGTCTAAAATTCACCTGTTGCCAATTGACCTAATTAGTTGCAAATTTCTTCTCAAGCTGTTTTTCATTGGTACCACTGACTTTTTTCCAGCATTTTGTCACCCCATCCCAACTTTTTTTGAGACGTGTTGCTGTGATCAAATTCACAATGAGTTAATATAGTTTTTATGAAGTAGTAAAATTTCTCAGTTTCACAATTACAATTATTGCATTCTGTTATTATTTTATTTATTATTATTATTTTATTTACATTTCACACAGCTAACTTTTTTAATGTAATCAGGTTATATGTGGAATTATGTATGGTACAAAATTTTATGGCATACCAAGACTTGGAAGATGGAAAATACAACCTCTTTGAACAGAAACAGACTAATGGATATGGGGCTCCATCATTAGAATAACACAACATCCTTTATGCTTCCATTGCTCACAGTAAGTTCCTGCTGTTATACTGACTGTGGACACTAGGTGTCAGTGTTGTCCAGTTTTTATTTACCGCTTGAAGCCACCTGATCATTGAGAAATCTTTCCTTTAATTAAGGAACATATAACTGCTGAAGAACGAGACAAAGGCATTTAATAAAGCCACATCTGCCACTTTCCAGTCATGTAAACACCAAAACAACAGCCATACCAAGGCTCTTACACCTGATGTATGATTTAATGATGTTTTAAGTTTGCCTCGGCTACAGTAGGTGATAAGACCCTCCTTTGGAGAGAGCAGATCTATTTTGCATTTCCACATGTCTTTATTTAAGCACAGAGGACGCAGCTTGGTTTGGACTCCTGCTCTCTTATGACACATTGATCAGGTTTGTCTGGTCTCTCCTGTGGTTGACAATGCAGAAAAACTGCCAAACTTGCTAGCCTGGTTCAAAACCTCGAGTTATTTAAACATGCCAGCAACTGCATTCATCGATGACAGTTTCCTATGTTGAAGAAATAACCTACAGTAGCCTTCAAGGTCACTGTGGTTAACAAAAATGATTCATGAAGCACTGAACAACAGTTAAAAGTGACCAAAGTGCTGTACAAGCGAGCTGAAAACCATAACAAACACAGGAAACAAGATCTACTGTATGTTGATGACAAGAGCATAGAATAGTAAAGATAACAATAAGAAAATAAAATGCCTTTTGTCCCCTTTGCCGCAGTTCAAAGCCATATTTATACTAGATTTATTTCGCCTATTTCACAGGATGATGCCTTTAAATTAATGACCGCTTCCTTTTAGCAAGGAGACATTCCTTTTCTGAACATCACGTTCACTATCACAGCGCATTTAAAATGTCACTGACTTTAAAGGCCACAGCAGAAGCTTGCAGAAGTTTGTTCTCATTCAGCAGCAGATAGGAGGAGGAAACTGTCAGCAAACACAACAAGAGTGACAAACGCAGGTTTACAGGAAGACACTTTTCCTCTCAGGGTTCATGTTTTCTCTCTGTTACATAAAGTCACGTTTGCAATCTTGGTCTGAAGCCTGAATAAACACAAAACTAAACATCTTTGTCTCACATAAAACACTTTAAATACTGTGGACATTTTCAGTGTGGCGCAATCCAGCACTGCAATACATTTCAGTACCAGGATTCTTTTGTGGTCAGCTGTGAAGATGTTAGGGCTAAATTCTACTTTTGCACATCTCAATTATAATAAATAACTACTGCCAGATTAAGGTTTTAAGGAAAGTATTTGCAGGGTTACAGAGTACATTTAAAGAGATGCATTTTTGAGAAAATGTATAGGTGACTCTGCAGATGCATGCTAAAAACATAATAAACACTCAAGGCTTGTTTTTGCAACTCTGCAAAAGCTTGCCTTTTAATGATAATGTCTCTTAAAGGTCATTCTCTGTTTATAAAGTAGACATATGGTTGTAAATACTTTAATTCTCATATCATGGCTGTAGGAGACTTTCAGTAGCATACTCAAATTTGGCCTGTTCTCTCCAAATAAAGGCAAAGCCCCAAAAATAAACTTAAAGAACCCCAATGGACTCCATTTATCAGCCATTATTTATGAATGGAGTTTACCTAGTACATCCCCAGTTTGATTACCCAAGTTCCTTGTCTAGAGGATATTGCAACATCTATTTCTAATATTCTTTGGATTGGCTGTTTCACACAAAAAAACAACCCACTTTAAAGTCCAGTATAAGTATATTGCTATTTAAAGCCTACCTGTATGCCAGATTTACCTTTCATCCAATCGGCTGCTGCCTCTACGTTGCCAGGGAGATTTCCCACCCACTTTGCTGTTTGGAAAGATGTCTTCCATGAGCTCCACGGTGGATTTACCTCCCCATGTGTCCAGAAGGGGCACCAGAGAGCCATCCTGCAACATCTGGATAAAATCAAACAAAGAAAAACGTAACTATAAAGGACAACAAAAGCACTGATAGAATTATATTTCATAAATGTAAAGTCAGGACTAGTTGGAAAGACAACGTAGGTCTAGGTGAATGTACAACGACAAAAAATAAATGTTGGATTACCACAAGAAAAAGACTAAACACTAGGCACAATCTTATTTTTTAGTCAGAAGAAAGTAAAATAACAGGAAGAATGAAGATTAGTTACAACAAAAGAAGGTTGTAAAAACAGAATTTTAGAATTTTTATGAAAGAAAATCGCACTGGCATATGTATTCAGACCCTTTACCCAGCATTTAGTTGAAGCACCTTTAGCAGCAATCACAGTCTTGAATCTTTTTGATTATGACACAACAAGCATTGCACACCTGGATTGGGGGATTTTCTGCTATCTTTCTTTGCAAATCCTCTCAGGCTCATTCAGGTTGAATTGGGACCGTCGATCATTTTCAGGTCTCTCCAGACATGTCTGATAGGGTTTAAGTCTGACTAGGCCACTCTAGGACATTCACAGAGATACCTCTTAGCCACTCCTGTGTTGTCTTGGCTGTGTGCTTAGAGTCATTTCCATGTTGGAAGGTGAACCTTTGGCCCAGTCTGACATCCTGAGCTCTGAGGAACAGGTTTTCATTGAGGATATCTACGTATCTTGCTCCATTTAACTTTCTTTCAACCCTGACCAGTCTCCCAGTCTCTGCTGCTGAAAAGCACCCCCACAGCATGATGCTGCCACCACCATGACTCACTGTTGGGATGGTAATGGGAAGGCGATGAGTGGCGCCTGGTTTCCCCCAGGCATTATGTAGATAGAATCTAGGCAAAACAGTTCAATTGTGGTTTCATCAGACTAGAGAATCTTGTTTCTCACAGTCTGGGAGTCATTCAGGTGCTTTTTTTTTTGCAAACTCCAAGCGGGCTTTTGCCTGAGAAGCAGCGTCTGCTAGCCACTCTGCCATAAAGCCCAGATCAGTGGAGGATTGCAGTGATGGTTGTCCTTCTGAAACCCCATCTCCAAACAGGATCTCTGATCTTAGTCAGTGACCATCAGGTTCCCTGATTGCTCAGCTTGGCTGGGCGACCAGCTCTTGGAAGAGTCCTGGTTGTGCTAAACTTTTTCAATATGAGAATTATGGAGGCCACTGTGCCATTTATTTACAGGTGGACTCCAATCAAGGTGAAGCTTGGACAGGCTCTGAATACTTATGTAAATGTGGTATTTCACATCCAAATACTTTCTGAATGCATTGTAGGTACTTTGGACAAGGTAAAGTTATAATAATGCACACTGATGTAGAGTTAAACCTGATTTATGCTGCTGCATTGAAGCTATAGTTCATGTCGCTTTGAACCCTACTCAGAGGACTACCCATGTAGCCAAGAAGTATGTGGTACTCCCATATGTGTAGGTCACGATGGTGTAGATACAGTCTGGATTCAATAAAGACCTTTAGTGAAAGGGACAGCTAGTACTTCATTTTCTAAATTGAGGTACCCACCAGTTGTCGGGCCAGCTCCTCTACTCTCTGCTCCTCAGACGTCTTCTCTCTCTTGGGTAGCGGCTGATACTCCAGACCAAAGCTTTCCTCTGATGGAGTGGAAGTGGTGATGGGGGTGATACTGGTGGGCTTCGGAGTAGGAAGGTGACTGAGCACAGGTGGAGGGAAGGCAGTGGAGGAAGGTGACGTTGGAGGGGAGGGGAGGCTCGACTTCCTGTTGGGGATGATGGAGTTGTTTAAGACCTCGAGGGTAGGTCTGAATACAAAAAAATAAGGACAGATAAAGAGTCAGCAGTTGAATCATAACAGGGTAAGAGCAAATTTATGTTTGAGCTTTACAAACCTCTCCTGAGTCTGCTCAACTTCTTGCTCCAATTCAACAGGAGGCGGCGGAGGAGGGAAGTCATCCTCGATGGTCGTCTCTTTGAGAGGATTTTTAGGATTCTGGAGGAAAACTTCATCATACTCCTCCTGAGAAAGGCCTGCTTTTAGAGGAGGATGCCACTCAGTGGGGCTGCTGATAAGGTTCGACTCAGAGATACGGAGCGAGGACAGACGCTGTTGATAGGACAAGGGAGGAGACGGCGTGTTCTCCCTTTTGTTTGGTGGAGCTGGAGTCTGGAAATCTGTCACAAGTGTTGACGTCACAGATGCATTTTCAGCAGATTGTCCTCTTCTCATGTCCAAACTGAACGTTCTCTCTCTGTAAACGTCCTTTGTGGTGTCATCTAAATTGCTGGCATCACCCAGGCTGTGTCTCATTTGTCTGTCCATCGCTGAGGTTTCATTGTAGCTAGGAGAGGTTACAGCATCCTCTGTGTCGGTTTGTGTTAATCCGGGGAAGGTGATGGAGTCCAGGTTGGCTTGGCTTAGTCTCTCATTAGCATGCCATTCAGTGCTGCCTCCATCTTTGGGCCCAGGTGGAGAGAAGGGGCAGGGAAGGCCAACAGACGCTGCCAAGGTGGAGGTGCTGTTGGCTCGTTGTCGTTCGCCATTTCTCTGACGCTCTCTACGAGTGACGGGAGTGTGAGAGAAGCCGGGGTCTGTGGTGGAGCAGACGGTTCAGAGAGAGAATTTAAAGGAGAGCGTGAAAGGAGATTTAGAAAAGAGACAAGTCATTAAAAACCTGATGTGTCACCTTTCAGGCTATTCAAGGACAGGAGCAGTCGGTACCATATCTTGTTTTCATTGTACAGTGCCTTTAAAAAGTATTTACCCCCTTATTGATTTTATAAAAAGTTGAAGAAAAGTCATTAAATATGGACTAGGGTTGGCCAGAAGGCATGTGGGAGACTCTGTGGTCAAGTGGAAGAAAGTTCTTTGGTTTGATGAGACCAAAAGGGTGCTTTTTGGTGGCAGCATCATGCTGTGGGGATGCTTCTCAGCAGTCACCCCTGGAAGGCTGATAAAGGTTGAGGGTAAAATGAATGTGGCAAAATATAGGAAAATCCTAGAGGATAATCTTATTTAGTCTGCATGAGAACTACAGCTTGGGAGAAGATTTATTTCCCAGCAGGACAATGACCTGAAGTGTACAGTGAGAGCTACACAGAGATGGTTTAACGACAACAAGGTGAATGTTCTGAAGTGGCTGAGTTGAAGCCCAGACCTCAGTCCGATAGAGAATTTGTGGCTGGACTTGAAATGTTCACGCCTGATGCCTGTGCAGAAAAAGTTGGCTTTAACTCCTCCAGCCTTGTGGTGTGTATAGGTGTAGGGGGTTTTATGCAGCTTACCTTTAAATGGACCTGCAGGCTGGACGGTGTTCAGATTGTTGGACTGTTGAGCAGAGACAAGGCCTTCTGATATCTGGATGTCTGTCGGTCTGAGAGAAACACGGACAGGGAAAGAGAATGTAAGATAAGTACAAATGTCTGAGCATTAAAATCTTAAAATGTTCAGTTTAAGGCATGAATATATCAGAGAGAAATGTGACAGAGAAACATGAAGGAGAGCACATAAATAGTGATGGGAAAGTGGAGTAACTGTTGTCTTTGTGGATTACGGAGGTGATTACAATGATAGACTATGACACGAGGAATCCAGGATAATCCCTTCTACTTAAATTCTTACTGATGGATTACAACACGTTACAGAGGAATGGGGTACCAATTTTTACAAGTTATATAATCTAACTATCCACAGCTCAAAGGTAGCTATATCTGTCTAAAATCATGAGATATCAGCAGGGTTATTTAGCTCAATATCAAGAAGTGTTTAGAACAACATCCCAGTTTTGTTCATTGGTTTCAGTGTCCTTCCCTTATTCTCTAATTCCAAAAAAGTTGGGACATGTGCAACATGTGATTAAAAACAGAATACAGGGATTGGCAAATCCTTTCAAATCTATATTCATCTGAAAACAGGGCAAAGACAAGATAATTGGTGTTAATGTTTGTGCTTTCACACATTCTGAATTTGATACCAGCAACATGTGACCAAAAAATTGGGACAGAAGCAAGAAAAGACTGGGAAAGTTGTGGAATACTCAAAAACACCTTGGAAAAGGAAGACTCCTGCAAGGCTCAATTGTTCAAATCAGCAAAGGAGCATGGCTCTCCACTTTGTGTAAGACTTTGTGTATAAAACACGTTGTTCGTCAGAGTGCAACTGTGAGGAATTTAGAGATTCTACAGTCCATAATATCATCCAAAGATTCAGAGAGTCTGGAGGAATCTCAGCATTTAAGGGGCAAGGCTGACAACCAACATTGAGTATGCATGACCTTTGACCCTTCAGGTGGTGCTGCATCATAACCGTCATCATTCTGTGATGGATATTACATCATGGGCTTCAAAAAAACATTCTCAGTTAACAACATACAATGCTGCACTTACAAATATAATTCAAGCCTCCACCATGCACTTCTCTGGGCCAGAGCTCCCCTGACCTAAAGGGAAAGTGTGCTGCGGTCTGATGAGTCCACATTTTAGATTGTTTTTGGAAATAATGACCACTGATTCTTCTGGCCTAAAGATGAAAAGGACCATCCAGATTGATACCGATGCAAAGTTCAAAAGCCAGCATCCGTGATGGTGTGGGGGTGTATTAGTGCACATGGCATGGGTTACTTGCACATCTGTGAAGACACCGCTGACACTGAGAGCTACATACTGGTTTCGCAGCAACAAATGCCTCTGTCTAGACGATGTCTTTCCTGCTTATTTCAGCAAGACAATGCCAAGACACATTCTATATGAGTTACAACAACATGGCTTCACAGGTAAAGAGGGCTTAGCTTAACCTGACCTACATGCAGTCCAGACCTGTCTGCTCTTGAAACTGGAACCCTCTGATTGATGAGCAAATCAAGATGTGCAGCACGCAAGAATGAGAAAGAATTGCACTTTCAACACTTCAGCCTCAGATCCTTAGATGCTACCAGAGTTGTTAAAGTTAAACAAGTCCCAGCATTTTTGGAATTGGGGTTTTAGATAGCTATCATATTCCCGATTTAATAATAAAAAAAAAAAAAAGAAATCAGACCTTGTACTACTCAGCTTTGACCTTCAAAGTTTTCATGTCTCTGTGTCTGGAACCACTTTCTTTTCCTCATAAAGGCTAAGGTTAGATGTTTATAGAAAGTCATAATTATTCACCTTGTTTGCATCCCACAATGCCACAGCTTAGACTTTGTGCTTTTATCTGCTATGTGTGTTTGACCCTGTGAGTGAAACCTAAAAAGGCTGAATGCAGCACGGTGTCATGAGTGTGAACACAGAGCTGAGAACAACAAAACCAGAGGGAGAGAATTATAGGTGTGATGCATCATGCAGCTTCTAAGGTGCTCTAGTGGGACTTTAGACTGCCTGAATTGAAGCAAATCCATCAAAAATATGACAAATGATTAGTTGACTGTTCAACAGCATATTATAAACACTATCTCATGGGCCTTTTCACTGTTGTATTTGTCACTAGCTTGTGTCAATTGTCCACTTTGACTGGGATTTAATGAGCTGATTTTTAAAGGCCTGTTCTCTGTAAGCAGCAGTGATCATGTATTCATGTTCCTGGTTATATTCAGACACAGTTTGCTCTGTATAAACACATTCAGGATTCCTGCAGAGACCCTCGACCTTCACATTTTCAGAGCAAACATATTTAAGAGTCTAAGGATTATAAATGCTCATGACTGAAGATGGTATTTTGTTTATTTTTCTCTCTGTGCCAGACAAATTCCTCAGCTCCTCTCCTCCTCTCCTTCACCTCCTCTGAACTCTCATTCCTTTATACTCCTTCTTTATGTCTGTTTTTCCGTCATCTGATCCCTTAGTTTCCTTTGAAACCTCCACCCTTCCCGTCAGACTCCTTTCACCTGTCCTCAGCTGCCTCACTCCTTGTCTACTCCTTTCAAACCTCCCCCCTCCTTTCTTCCCCTGAGCTCTGAGGAAATCTTAAGTAAAGCCTTCTGAGATTAAATTTCAGACTCTTGTAGTTTCTAAATAAACAGCTTTGAAATTATTTTTAAGAGCCACACAAGTCCATCATCATTCCTCTGATTTTTCCATATCTCCATCCTTTTTTCCTTTTCCATTCCTGCCCCCTCTTTCTCTCCTTCTTTCTCTCTGTCTCCCTTTCATCATCATCAGCCTCTCTCAAGGCTGTAGCTGATTTTAAAATAGAAAAGCCCTTTAAGAGCTTGTGATGGAAAAGAGCTAAAATATGAGCACAAATATGGTCTAAATACCCATGATCCTTCAGTCCTCTGACAGTAAACAAACAGCAGTCTGACATTTCAAAATGTTTAATCACAGAGATTATTAGAAAGAAAATATCTGTGGGAAAAAGATGATGCTTGGCTTAACTGTTCGCTGACCAACCAGTCAGATTATTACCTTTACTGGACAACTTCCAGATAGACAAACTTCCACCTGGGAAAAATTCTTTCAGGACATTATGGTGAAATTGAGACCCTAATTTGGTTCCTTCAGCATGGCTAAAACATCTACTCAGGGTGTCTATGAGAGCCTGGTGAGGACAGGGCTCGATAATGGGTCTATCCGACATCTATCTTGTATTTTTTCACCTTTCAGGTTCATCAGCAAAGATGTGACAAATAAGATGCCAGGGACTAACCGATGAAAGACATTTTCACGTGCATTATCAGATGGTGTGATTACAGGTGAGATCGACCTGTCAGCAGCCAGCGAGCAGCGTCTGGGTTCAGAGATGAAGACATCGAACACTCCGACGTCACCTGGAGGAAGATCCTTAAACACAAACACAAAGTTAGGTTACATTAGGAAACTTTGTTTGTACTAATAAGGAGATTTAGTTTACAGCGAGTGGGTAAACCTCCTTTGACAATTAAAAAAATAACATAAAGAAATATTTGTTTGGTAGATTATTTCTTTGTGTAACAATGCCTCTTGGCAATAAATCTTATAATTTTAGAAAGCCTGTTTATTTCCCTTTAAGCCCTTTAAAACCTACAGGATCGCCAGCACTCCCATTTGCATATCCATTTTTAACTGTGGGTAGAATTGTATCCAAATGAGATAGAGCAATAATTCTTTTTGCATATAAAACCAGAGGAGTGACACTAACATACATTCAATGTGTTCAAGAGCACTGTTTCCTTCTAGAAATATCCTTCCTTCTTTTGCAGAAATGTAGTATAAAGCACACACATCAAAAGCAATATACTATAATATAATCCGGGCTACAATTGTGTTGTTTCTAGCAGGTCACAAGTCGCAGCTATTATTATTTTTACATGGTCTTCTCCAAGCACATGTATGCTCACAAGTATCTGGCACACTTAGAGATGTGATTGCACTACTGCAAATAGTTTTATTTTTAAAAGGATGCTGTCTTTTTGCAAATTGTGCACAATTTCATTTTATTTTAATTTTTGCCACAGTTTACAAAGAGAAGATTATTTCAAAAATGAATTTATGGCCATACTCAAAATGTTTTTTTTTTTGTTTGTTTTTTTTGTTTTTGTTTTTGTTTTTTGTTTTTTTTGTGGGATGAAATGATCTTGTGCAACTTTTTTACAGTCACAATTTTGAGGGATACAGCTAAGACATCTCTGTATTTAGGAAAATGTGTAAAAAATGCTTTTCATTTTTCTTGTGGTTTTTTGCACTTACCAAATACATATCATTAAAATTTGTGTTCTAAGGGTTGTATTGATGTGTAGCCAATTCAAATACTCCAAAAAATGGCACTATAGCATGTAAAAATGCAAAGATATAGTCTGGCTGATTTGTTGTATGGTAGGTTATAAAGGGTTAAATGGAGCCACATTTGTAACAAACATGCATTTGTGGAATGAGCAGCAGAGCTGAGTATGCAGGATGCACCCATGAATAATTTGCCGAATCAAATGTCCTTACTTTTTCTGCTATGGCAGGTTAAAAAAAGATTTAATTGCATAAATTCACAATTAAAGCCATTTATAGCACCAGGGAGTGACCATCTCTTTTGGCAATTTTAATCCCTATTTTGTTAAACAATGTGGTTCAAACTATGATACAGCTGGCTTTTCCCTTTGAATCCATGATATAATACTCCTAATTTAATTCTAATGTGATTCAGGAGCCCTTTAGACCACATTCAATCAGATAAAACCAGCCATATTCTCTTAATCATTTTGTTTTTACGCCTTGACGCCCTGACCCTTAAGAGAAAATAAATTTAGACACTGGCTCCACCAGCGATCACACGTCTAACCAAACACATTCCCCTAATTTGTAAAGACACAATTTGAAAACTACTGCCTGAGATATACTGTTTTTCTCTGGAAGGAGTCATTTAACACGTCTCACTGATTCCAGGTTTGTACCAACAAAATCCTAACGTGCCTTGAAAAAAGGAGATTTGCCTCTGTTGGAAGTTTTAAAATAAGAGCATTATGGTGTCCTTAACTTTTGTTTATATAATAAAATACCCAAAAAATAAAAAGCAGTCAAATCTATTCTTAAAAGCATGATGATGTTTTTTTGTGACTCTGAAGTCTAATGATGTTTATGTGACTCAGGCGCTCTGATCAGCGATGGAGATTTTACTGCATTCTTTTAGATACTGTGTAGATGACTATGATGTATGTATACGTGTGTGAGCCAGTGAGTGTGTTATCTTTGCTATCATCCGTATCGGACAGCGCCCAGCCACCGTCCCCGGCTCTCTGGCACCTCACAGGAAACTGAGGATTCTGGGTATTTCCTGTGTGGCTCAAATGTCCCTCCGTGAAAATGTCACGGATTAAATCTTACTGCAGAGAAGAGCACTAATGCTGTTGAATGATGAAAAGTCAATAAGGTATTTGATTTTCATTTTTGTTTGTTCTGTAATGTTTCATACAAGGGAAAGCCCTTTTTACATTGTATATTCAAGGCAGGACTTTTCCATCTTGCTGTCAATATAAATGTTTCACAGAGGGTGAATAAAACAAGAGAAAATGGTCCTCTCCTGGAGGGACTGGAATGTTACCTGGTTGAGTCTCTCCACTATGGGTGAGGAGCGTGATCTGTAGTGTTGAGGAGAGACTGGTTTCTCCTCGGTTCTCTCCAGGAGATCTTCTGCGGAAGCCGACTTCCCTGACCCCCGAGCTGATCCAGCTCTCTGTAGAGCCCCGTTCAGCTGCTTGGACAGTCCCAGGTTAACTTGAGGCTCTGTTGTCTGATTCTGGTGGATGCGAGCGAGATCTCTGAGGGATGACTGACTCTGCCTGCTGAACCCGGACTCAGGGGTGAGATCCTGGAGGCTCTGTGCCTGGAGCCGAGGAGGAGAGCCACTGGGAGCAGAGATAAAGAAGACAATTTATCAAAGTAAGATTGACATAATTCAACTTCATAAAAAAGGTCAGCACTGTTTCTTTTTTGGTAAATATGAAAACTGAAGCATCAAAGAACTGACGATAAAGTAGACTTTGACATCTTAAAGATCAAATATCCAGGCTGTGTTAAACCAGCTGTCAAACTGAATTTCATTTTAATTCTTAGGTTAGTGTTGGATCTGGTATTTAGCTTTGGCTACCCTGGTGGTGGATGAGCTGGAGGCCTCGGTGACGTCACCCTGCCTGGATAGAACAGGTTGGACTGGAGACTCCTCAGGTCTGTCCCTGGAGGGACGCTGGAGCAGAGACTCCTCCCTTCAGAGGAGAAGCTGGACTCCTGGAGGGAGAGCAGGCTGGAGGCGGAGGAGAGGCTGAGGGTGTCTGAGTGACAGGATGACACTGAGGAAAGAAAAAGAACGAGTCTAACTGTCAAACACTTTCTGATCAGTGATCCTAGATCTATTAATCTTCCCATCCTTCTACAAACCTGGAGGGTGGCTGTTTTCAGCCTGTAGAAAAGCGCTGCGAGGCCTCTGTCCACTCTTTTGCCCTCCTTTGTCTCTTTTCCCACCTCTTTTCCTCTGTATGTACTCAGCAAGAGCGTCATGTTGAAGCTGACGTAGGTCTGTTCTTGATGAAGCATTTTGTTCAAACATCTTCCGCCGATCAGCAACGCTGGTTTCTGAAAGACACGCCGATCAGGGTCAAGACAGGGTTTTATATATAAACCAAGTGCTGCTGATGCTTTATGCCTGAAATAGCTACCCATTGAGGACAGTACTAATCTACCTATAATGTAAAATTCATTTTAGAAGCAGGCACATATTCAGGAGATTCTAGAACTGCCAAGATTGCTTGTAAGGTGGGTACCATTCAATTCTGGGGTCCCTGGAGCTACGGAACCCCAGAATTGGTCTAGTATTTGGCCTATCTTTATTTATTTACCTCCTCCACGCCTGAAGAGGGCAGTAGTCTCCGGATCTGAAACTCCAACCTCATTCATGTTCTCGGGCTCTGAGTATGACCGCTTCTTCTGGTCCGCTGCTAGGCGCTTGCGACCGCAGATCCGTAGCAGAGCAGGAGGTCCGACAGGTGGGACACTAGGGAGGGGTGGTGGGCTTGGACCTCGAACATCTGGGCTGACCACATATCGCTCCTTCGGGGTATGAGGGGAGGTGATAGGAGGCGATGACTGGGTTGGGATGATGACGCCCTGTGGTTTTGGCATCGTCTTAGGGCCCTTTTTCTCCGGGGATTGGAATTTAGCAGAGACGGGTGAAGGCTGATGGCTGCTGGAGGACAACATGGGAGGTGAAGCTGCAGGAGGTGGAGGGCTGATGGAGGAGCTCAGGTCTCTCCGTCTGAAAGAGGTGGACCTAAGGACCTTAGACTGGGCGTCTATCAAGGAGTCCCTGTAAGATCTGTGAGAGACAAATTTCCATCTTCACTGAGATTAAAAGAGAATCTCGACTAAGCAAAAAAAAAAAAAACAGTGTGTTGTGGTCTAGCATTTAAAGACAGTGGAGGACAGTGACCTGGAAAAGGCCAGCTTTTGGGTTTCTAGTTTGAAGTGACAGCAGAGGACGAAGCAACAAGTCAAATAAAAGTAGTGGAAAAGGTGGGGATTTTTTGTTCTTCTCCTGACGAGCTTGGGCAAGAATTTAATTGACCGACTGGCTCTACATGCTGTTAACAGTGATGTCATGGTAGCACACGCCTACTACGTCATATGTTTTTTTGCTCTGATTGGCCTGTAATTGGGGTGTTGCTGAGATGCATGTTAAACATGTTGGTAAAGACTCTTATTCAGAGATAGAAGTCTGATCCAGTAAAAGACTTTGACCTGGGCAATAATACCAAGAAATCCAACCTCAAACCTTGAGGGCTTTCACCCAAGGACACTTGTCTGTTCATGACCTCAGACTTGGAAAAAGGTCCAACCATTGGTTGACATTGACGATATAAGGACTGACTTGTTTGATGACCCTTTCTCTAAAAAGACTCTGACCTATGAAGCACTCTGACCCTTTTTAAAGACTCATCCTTGTTCAAGAACTCGTACCTGTTGGGGGAAGTGTCCTGCACTGAGCCCATCAACTGATGGATTTCCTGTCTCCAGGGTAAGTCTCTACTGCTGTTTCCCTCCCTGGATTCATTAAGATGAAAGCTGCTGCGACTTCTCTGGAGGGCTGCGTTGGGATCTGTTGGGGTCCTGAAGACCACACAGAGATTAAGCTACTGAATCGCTTTCCAAAAGAGCCATACCCAAAAGGATTCAGACATATGGTAAAGTATTACAATGTATATGACAAATATAGGTAATCATCTAGAAGGAGATGAACCTGGTGGAAAAAACTGAGCTATAAAGATACTAGTAATTTAGTTTAATAAATGACGCCCAACCCTTCTACCTTTGTTTCATTTGTTCATTGCTGCCTCCTCTGTAGCTCATTGTTCGGTGGGCTTTGCTGCTGCTTCTCTCCAGCATGTTTCTGAGATCTTCTGCTCCACAGGCGGTGCTGCGACCTTTTTCACTCAACTGATCAAAAAAGAAAAGCATTTAGGCATCATCACAGCCAACAAGATGCAAGCTTTTACCATCACTCTGTCTTAGTCGAATCAGTGTAAATAGTTACCCTCAGTGGGCTGGCTCTATGTGGTGTGGTGGTGCTTTGACTACGCTGCTTTCCGGCACGTTCCCGACGCTCAAAACGACTGACTTTCTCCAGCACAGAGAGGCTGCGAGTAGGTCCCTGGCTGTCTTCTCCAAAGTTACTGTTGCCATGGCTGCTGACAGAGAAAACACTGTCCGGGGTGGTACATCGTTGGACTTCGGCAAGGGCGATCTCCAGGCGGGTCAGCGGGTGTTCTCGGTCTTTGTCCTGCTCCCAATGATGATGGTACTGCAGAGCTGCTGAGTCACTGAGGTGGCGGGGGGAAGGGTGGGAGGCAGGGGTGGTTGGAGCCTGGGGCTGGGGCTGAGGGTGGACAGGCAAGGGTGTGGGGGGCACCTGACCCTGGGCAAGTTTGGGCGATGCCACCGGCTCTGAAGGAATGCTGGTCTGGTCCATTGATCTACATGAGGAAATAGAGGAGGGGAAACATTACACATAATCATTGGCTGTTAACAGCAGATGAAGTACCCAACTATTCAAAGTCAGACAGCTGCTTTTATTGACTAAAAGGTGTTAACTGGCCAATAACTAAGGAGTTTCTGTTGTGGATTTGTCTGTTGCTAAGTAAAGTAAGACAATGTTCCCACCCACATCC
Source organism: Cheilinus undulatus (assembly GCF_018320785.1). Taxonomy (NCBI): domain Eukaryota; kingdom Metazoa; phylum Chordata; class Actinopteri; order Labriformes; family Labridae; genus Cheilinus; species Cheilinus undulatus. The sequence continues at coordinate 16,845,978 of NC_054881.1, read as the reverse complement.
TCTTCAGTCATTTCAAACTTGATGGAAAGTCTTCTGCAGCACTTTTTCCAAACAGAAGCCCACACTTTGCATTATGATTATATCTCCAGTGACTGCAAAGATATAGCCTTGCTGGTCTTGTTTTTGCCTTAAGTTAGGGAGCTATTTCAACCTAACCATTTCTATATTTCATTTATCTTACTAACATAGGGACTCTGGTCTGCAGAAAGTTCATTCAACCCATGATTAGTTCTAACATAGAGGGACTCACAACAAGAGCAAGTTAAGTTTGTCTGGGTCTCAAACAACATCTCAGTGATATAGAACACCACTGCCCAGCCTCTCAAAGAAGAAGACAGCCTTTAGCAGATCTCTAAATGGGACATCTGTATGACACATCTCACTGAATTCAATGTCAAACATTTCTGAAAACAGTCCCTCCTTACTGTACCTGCTCCTTTCTCCCCTCAAATGAACCGATGAGGATGGTTCCCTCCAGTCTTGTGAAGAAGAAGGTCTGACTTCTTGTTGGGTGGACTGGATGTTGGGAATATAAAATTCTTTGTGGGGTTCCTGGAACACTTGGCCATGGGATCCCTGGCTAGGATGAATATGGGACTCTTGGAAGCCCTGACTGTTATGTCCCTGGTGATTTTGGGGTCTTTTTGCCCCTGGCTGGCTCTTTGATCCACCTCCAGCAGTTAGGGGATTGGGTTTGTTGTGTTCATAGTAAGACTCTTCTTTTTGAGGCCTGCAAGTAGAGGTCTTGGTCATCAACAAGGAATTTTTTTGGTTCAAAACCACTAACTAAGAGTTGTTGCCTGAACTAGAAATTCAGTCAAAAAGATTTTGACCTGTGCAACCAAACAAGCACTTTAACACAGTTGTTGGGTTCAATATTTGTTTCAAATACCTGATGTCTTCATGTGGTAGAGCTCTAAACTGTGAAGAGGAGTAGGGGTATGGTGAAGATGAAGTGCTATTTTGGTATCCATTTTCTGTTGCTGACATCCTTCTTTCGCTCTGCCCATCGGTCACTGCATCATGTCTCCTTCCGGCACCTTCCAGCCCCTGGTGTTGTTGCCGGCTGTTCTCCTTGGTCAGGGCAGGATAGACTCCAGAGGAGGCAGGTCCTGGACTGGTGCTGGGCATCTGTGCAAATTGGGGCTCAGGCTGGGGGACGGGGTACATGCCAGTGGGTAGAATTAACCTACCAGACTGGGGGGCGGGTCCTGTAGGGGAAGGAGGCTGTGGAAAGCCTCCACCCTGTCGGGGTTTTGTGGTTGGACTGCTCTCTGGACTCTTCTCTATGACTGTGTGGAGCTGGCCCTCAGCGCTGTACAAGCCTTTAGCTGGAATGACAGTATTAATGTCAGTGTTTGTTAGAGAGATGCAGAAGATTATGGGGATCTTGTTGCTCTAATTTTGACATTTATACATTTCCTGCCTTGAATAACCAATACGTTTACTTATAGAAACCACTTCAACCTCTGATGATAGAATAAAACTTAGGAATGTGTCCACTAATTTTATTTTTGTGATATTTAGATTAAAGGTCAGGCTGCCTCTCTGAAATATTCCCTAAAGCTGATGAGAGAGAGCAGATCATCAAGCATTACCAACTGGATGTAGTGTACTTTCACAGCTCACAACCATGGCATTGAAAATAAACACAACTCTGCCCCATGCAAAATAGGATATTAAAAAATCAGTTTCTGGAATTATGGAAAAAGCTGGTGAAGTTTGATGAAATTCAAACAGTAAAAATGTTATCACAAAAGACATGTGTGTATAAAAGCCCAATAATCTAGTGTATGCATTAAACCCTTCTGGGTCAAGGAACAATAAAGGGTTATGCAGGACGTTTAACTCAGTGGATAACTTTATCCACGGCGAAAATGCATCTTACATCAAAAACAACAACAATCCACCATAAACATGAACAAAAGAATCCCAGCATCATCAGCTGTTTTGTGTTGTGATGTGATTCCAAAATGTACACAAAAAAGTACTCAAAAAGCTACAAGTACCCAAAGAAACTACTCAACAACAGTAACTTGGTATGAATGTAATTACTGACTTTAAACCCCTGTAGTGGACTCATCCCTTTATATCTAGAAGAGGACAATATGGACTGTCAATCCTTCAAAGAGAACTTGATCCACAAATGTGATAACATAGCAAGACATTTATGCAATTATGGGGACATTAGCGTGGATGCTGCTAAAGCGCCAGTTTTATCAGAACTTGATGACATTTCTTTGTTTAAAGAAGAACAAAGAACCACATTGAGGTTTGGTTTTTTTCAAAAACAACAAAAAGTCATGCACTGACATGTCTACAGTCACCATGGTTCGCGTTATGCATCTCTCTATGGAGTTTACTCATCGGTAGCAGTGTACCTCGATTTGGGGGCTATGTCCCGTGTTTTGTTGCTCTGTAAAGATGTGACAGACAGAATCACCCTCCAAGTTTTTTTTTCAAAGGCTCTGCTCTTTCCCACACGCCAAAGGTTTTCCAGATGGATGTGTGAAACAAATCCATCTGGCTTGCCAGGTTACCAGTTATGCTAGTTTAGCTGAATGTAACAGAAGGTCCCTCAGAGTAACATAGCGTCACTCTTGTAAATTAAGAATCAAAGGTATGTTTAATATAACTGTTGTTTAAGGCAACTGCTATCCTATTGGTGAGCATCAGGATACATGTTAATATCTGGTCAGGGTGTCAAACATTTGTTGATTATGGTGCACTACATTAACGTTTCTTGTTCCTGATGTTCATATTCCAGTCCAACTTTGGCGGCGGGCTCCAACGACACAATTGGGCTAAATTCCTGTAGACTGATCTGGCCTTTAGTGAAGCTAACGTGCTGTAAAACAACATTTTAAGAAAAGCAAGAGTAAGTCCTAGAAACAAGTGTAAAATCATGGGCGAACGATAAACGCATACCTGCACCTGAAGCCACAGGACCACTGGAGTGATGCCAGGAACCTTTCTGCAGAGACCTGAGTGAAATAAATGAGACTAGATTAATTAATGTGACTGGGCTGCATTGTTCAATACCTGTCTGAACCATGTTGTTTAATTCTAAACCTCAATATTTGATACTGCAAATGTCTGGACGATTTATTCAAAAAGACATAAACTGGATTGTTCTTGGCTGTCAGCTGCTAAACAAAACTTCGATCACAAATAAAAGGTACAAATCCATTGATATTTTACCATAAAGTTATCAAGATCATACCAATGTATCATGAAGGAGAGAGACATAAAGCTTTAAGTCAACTTATCTTCAGGTATTAATAGAAAAAGAAGGCATTTTCAAGGCAAGCTAGATTGAAGATTTGTTGAAATGTCTGCTTACAACTCCCTTACATCCTCATCATGAATATCAGTGTCATATAAGGGTCTTGTTTTATCATATAAGGGTCTTGTTTGGTCATAGAAACATCTTGTTTGAGAGGGCAGTCTCCTGCTGACTGAGCATACTCACCGTAGTGACCTGGCATGATCCAGACTGGACCAAGAGTTTGGCCTCTCATGGTTCCTGATGGCTGCGTAGCTGTCGCTGCGCCTTGGTGGAGCTGGTGCCCCCTTCAGGCTCTCATAGGAGCTGCGGCTGGTTGCTGGGACCCATATCGGGCCAACACTGTGTCTGTTTGAAGCAGGTGCACCACCACTGCTGCTGCCACTGCTGCTTACGCGGTAACAAACACCACCTACTGAAGCTGGAAATGAAGATACACTTAAACCAGGTCATAATATTCAGATAACTTCATTTAAAACCACTCTTCAAAGAGAAACTTTACCTTGAACATCTCGGCTAGGTCCTGCTCTCGTTCCTCCACTGCCTCTGGAGTCGCTGCTGCGTAGCAAAGCAGCAGACGATGAGCCCAGCTCGTGTTCTTGAGATAACCCCTGTTGGGCGTCGTAAACTGTCCGGACGTAACGCATGTCAGCCTGTTGTAACTCTCCACTCCCTCCTCCTCTCTGAGGGACCGTCTCCAGCGAATATGAACGCTCCGGGCTGAAGGAGGGCGTCGAGGCAAGGTAGTCAGGGATACTGGAGCTGTTGGAGAACGAGGAGTAGGCAGAGTCCCGTTTGTTGTGGAGGTGGTCGATGCTGTTGGAGGACCTGGAACAAAATAAGAGATTTGATGTGAGATTGTTATGTTGGGATATTTAAAGCTATGAAGGGCAAATAAGCTAGCCACCTGACAGATGAAACAGTTTAATAAAGAGATACTAACTCACTGTTTAAGAGCTCATTTGGCCTGTCTCAGTCTAATCTTGAATAATGTGCAATTGTCTCAAGGTGTTCTTAAGTTTCTCACTTCTTCTTGTTGTGTAATCATCTGTGTTGTGTTTCTCTGTTTACATATGAACTGAATAGCTGTTGCTGCTTTATTTATGTGTATTAGTCTAACAGTGGAGGAAGCTAAACCTGTGCACCAATCTGTCCAAGACAACGTTTCCCTATGGGACAGCAAAATGTCTTGTATTATTTTGCTCTGTTTTTTATTGCATTGCATAGTTTTATACTGTATTGTATCATATTGTCTCTTGTTAAACTATATGATGTGGCATCTTATGTGGCACTTACAACATGATGATGTTTTACTTGGTGTTTTTAAATAACCCTGTTCAAAATTTCCTGTACAGCACTTTGGTACAAACTCTGTTTGTTTTTAAAGTGCTCTCTAAATAAAGTTGACCCTGACCTTGACCTTATTGCTGGGGGGGGGGGTATTAGGGGCCATGGCTTGGGTAACTTGCACATCTATGAAGGCTCCTTCTTCATTTCTTTTTTTCCATATTTGTCTCATTTAAATATTTTAGATCATCAAACAAATTGTAATATTAAAAAATAACCCTGCCCCCTTCCATAGAGTTCAACTTTTTTCCCATCAGTCCACAGAACCTCCTGGATGAGTTGTTGATTTGCTCTTGAAGTCATATTGGTAGACTGGCCACTCCTGTTCCAAATTTTCCCCATTTGTGGATAATAGCTCTCATTGTGATTCGGTGGAATCTCAGCCTAAGAAATGGCTTTTTAACCTTTCCCAGACTTGTAGATGCCTGTGCCTGTGTTTCTCATCTGTTCATGAGTTGCTTTAGATTGCAGCATGATATGTTACTTTTTGAGATCTTTAAGCCTACTGCACTTTGCCAGACATGCTCTAGTTAAGTGATTTTTTTTTATTCAACAGGTCTGACAGAAATCAGTTCAGGGTATGGCTAGTGAAATTGAACTTAACTTTTCAAAAAGTGTGCTTAATCAATTCATTCATAATTTAACAAGGGGGCAATTACTTTCTCACATAGGGCCGGGTAGGTTTGGATGGCTTTTTCCCCTTGATAAATGAAATCATCATTTTACAAACTGAATTTTATATTTACTTTGGTTATCTTTGTCTTAGTTTAAAAAGTGTCTGATGATCTACACTATTCAAGTGTGACAAATCTACAAAAAATAACACATAACTGCACAAGTCACAACACCATGGCTTCACAGCAAAAAAAAAAAGGTGGGGCCTACCCAGTGTGGCCTGCAGCAGTCCACACCTGTCTTCCATTGAAAATATATGGTGCATTTGAAGCACAAACTACAACACCAGAAATGCATCACTGTTGAGCAACTTATTATGTACATCAGGTAAAAATAAGAAAGAATTTCACTTTAAATATTTCAGCAGTTAGTCTCTTCAGTCCTCAGATGCTTACATAGTTTTGTTAGAAAAAAAGGTGATGTTATACAGACGTAAACATGGTCCTGCCCCAGTTTTTTTGAAACATCAAATTAACATTAAATATATTGTCTTTACCTTTTAAATTTCAATACTGGTTGAAAAGACTTGCAAATTACAGTGGGTTTTTTCATGTTTCCCACAATGTCCCAACTTTTTTGAATTCTTAAAAAAGAGATTAAGTTAAGTAACAGCAGGAGCGCTGGTATTCAATAGCATTTTGCATCTTTATTCTACTTATGTGATCATTGCCTAATCACAATTAGTATGATTGTGATTATGGATATTGGAGGGGTCGGTATTTTTGGACATTTCTTGGTGTAGCCAGCAGAAAACCTCACTGACCACCTGCTTGTCAATTGGTAACGGTTAGCAAACCATTTAAGCAATACAGTGCAACCTCAGTGATTGCTTTCTGTTCAATTGTTCCACCTCTTTTTTCTCTCTGTTTTCCTAAACACCACCAAAGTCTACTCAAATGGAATTGGTTATTAATATTGGCAACAAAACAAACATTTGTGGCAGAACTTTTTCATTTAGATTATTCAGAGGTAGGGTAAAGGTTCCTGGAGATTCATGAAAACAAATACCCTTGCTCATTACATTTCTTTGTTTCTTAGAGGACCATTGATGAAACAGGGCAACACTGTTTGGGCGTCACAGTTGCTTGATCAAAGATGTAGGGCAGATCTAAACACTCACAACCCTACCACTAGGACTCTGCAGCAAACAGAAGGAAGGCCACCACATAACTGCAATGCTAATTGCTACTATACAATATCTCTTTTAACATTTCTATTTCAATGGCTGTTTGTTGGAGCATTTTGAAGGTGGGTTGTTCCTTTGTCCAGCTTTTCTTTTAGCCTTCAGGCTAAGCTAGAGTAGAAACATACTAAACCTGCTGTCAGAAGATAACAGTCAATGTTTTTATTTAAATTTACCTGGCAGATGACAGCTGTTGGCAGGAGGAGTAGGCTGGGTGGGGTCCACTGTTGGTATGATGGTGGTGTTGTTGAGCTCCAGAGTGGAGGTGGGACGACTGAGGAGGATCGAGGCTCTCCATGCTGCCTCTGGAGCTGTACTGGTCTGGACTCTTCCTCAAGTAGCCACCGCCAGAGTCGAACCCACCAGACAGGTCAGTTGTCGAGGCACTAAGGGACACAGATACAGAATTCAAATTGTATCTTTATTAACTCATGTAGTAGCAATGAAAATGTGGCCTAATCATCATACAAACTTACAAATTGTTGACAAAAGGTATATTTAGTCTGGTAAGCTGCAGCCACAGTGAGGTACAGAAACAATATCATTTACTCTGCAGAGAAGGTGACTGGCCTCAATCTACCATCTCTCCATGACCCATACACCTGCAGGACGCTGAAGCCCGCAGGTAAAATTGCAGCTGACACCTCTCACCCTGGACATGGACTAAAACCTCCCACTACAAGAACAATCTCTTCCCCTCTGCTGTCAGTCTAATGAACAGTACTCCAGCCCTCCCCCTGCAGACTCTCAATGAACCTCAGAATCAGAACATGAAATAATGCTATTTATAACAGACTTAAGTGTTTAGAGTTTTTTTCTATAGCAATTGATTTACGTCTAATCCCTTAAAAAAATTTTTTTTTAAATAAATAAATAAATAAATAAATATATATATATATATATATATTTTATTTATATATATATATATATATATATGTTTTTTTTTTTTTAAGATTTATTTTGGAAATTTTTATGCCTTTATTGAAAGAGGTGGGCAGTGGGCAGTGGACAGCGTGCCTTATACCACGAGGCCATCTGTGCCCCAATATTTTACATTTTTATCTTAATTTCATTAGCCTATTTATAGTTTTATTCTTTGTCCATGCTACTTGTTTGCACTAAACACCAAGTAAAATTCCTTGTTCGTAAAAATGTACTTGTATTAAAACCCAATTCTAATTTTGATTCTGACTCTGATTTAGTCTTTTTTTAGATTTATTTTGAGCTTTCTCTGCCTTTATTTGATAGAAAAAGACAGTGGACAGATTTGGAAACAGGGACAAGTGAATGGGGAGAGACATGCGGGAAAGGGCCACAGGCCAGATCCGAACACAGGCCGCCAGCGCACATAGGGCCTCAAACCACCAGGCCATCTGCACCCCTGATTTAGTCAGTTTTGAAGAGGGTTGGTTTAAGGTACTTCAAAGTAGTAGAATTAGCGACAAATGATTTCAGTCTGCCATACCCCTTTAAGGAGAGCATGCTAAGGGCAACAACAAAAGCCAGAGTATACAACTCTATACAAAGGTATAGCAGCTCTGAGTAATTTAACGTAATTTACAGATAACAGCATAATACCTTGTATATATCAAAGCAGATAACACTTTCAGTCGACCTGGTTCAAGCTGCAACGGTCCCCTTAAAGGGTCTCATTGCAATGCAAATCTTAAGTCTCAACTTTGATTGCCAGATTTAATCAGATTTATGTCTGAAAGGCTTTTATTTGTAGGGCTAGTTGGTTGTAAGGTTGGTAATTTGCTGCTGTTACCTCACCCCAGATAACTGACTGGAATGTAAATGTTTGTGTGTGCGTGCGTGTCCACGTCACAGTTTGACCCACCAAATCTCTCAAGCGAACAAAACCCAATTACTGCTCTGAAAAAGAGGACAGTCTCTGTCTGTGTTCGTCTCTTTTTCTCTTTTCCTGTGTCACAAACTTCTTTAACTTTTGTATCACCGTCTCTTTCTGACTCCTGCGTTGAAAAAAATACGGTTCTACTTAAACTGTGCCGTAGAGGAGTTTTCACAAACTATTCATTCAGACCCCTGTTTATTGTGTCTGTGTCTGTCTATGGGGCGGTGGTTGCCATGAGAGACCATGCGGGGAGGGGGAAGGGCACCAGGAATGCCCCTCTCTGTGGGCATCGACGTCAATGCCCCGTCCACCCAACACGGCCACGTCACAGAGTTTCATTCATCCTTCTCTGCCGTTTCAAAGAAAGAGTGATGTAACTCTGATGACAAAAAGCTGCTGACCAACGGCTTCAGCTCACAGCGAAAACAACAAGCACAACACTAAATCATGGCTATTATCTACCGGCGTGTTTGTGTAACTGAGAAGACTAAAAGTACTGTAGCAGTGGAACAAATGTTACTGTAGGAAGCAAAATTTGATTATAATTACCCTCTCATATTATCAATCAAGGGCCCCTGAATCAATAGATCGCAATACTATCTCTACCGCTACATGAAAACATCAACTAAAGTCTCAGTTATGTCAAATAACAGGTGGCCAGTTAAGACTGGCAAAAGAACTACCAATACCTGCAATTCCATGAATGACCACTTGAGGCCATCTCCAAAAGCAGGTCAGTACTCATCTTATCTTACTAAAAGACTTAATTTTAAGCATCAACCTTCAGCACTGAAAATCGACTTCAATGAAGAGTTGCGATTGGCTGCAGTTCCTTGAGTGTCCACTAGAGGCTGGCTCCAAAAGCCTCAAAGGTCCTATTAACACCCATGCTAAAATGCTGATTTTTAAAGCAGAAATAAACTTGTTTACAGCCTTTTCAAAAAACAAATTTGTTATCAATAGCTCATGTCCTCACTGGCAAACAGTGTTTGCACCTGGTTATACGTCTGGAGACTGCCAGCAGTTTTTGGGCCCTTGGTACACTCACAGGGGCTTGTGAGAGTACCATTAGCTGTGCTTACTCACCACAATAAGTCTTTACTTCATCCTTAAGGTGTGGACTTTGTTTTTCTTTCCACAGATTATTTTCCAGTGCCCCTCATAATATGCAAGGATATTCAGAGCCATGTGCAAATCCTCTGTCCAGCCCAATGGTTCCCCTTTAGGCAGCTAACTTGTCACATCTATCACTTTACTTCAGCCTCAGTTTTTGGTCTACTTGAAAGTCTTCTATATAATTCATTTTGATTATTTCAACAAAAATACTTTTCTGAACCTGCCAAAGGATTGGATTGGTCAGATTATAGGCTGATCTATCTCACACAGCTTTGAGCAGAAATGCTTTTCTCAGAGTATGATTGCACCAATATGCATTATTTGAGGAAAAAGAGGTGCTAGTTACAGGTGTTCAGTTGAAGTGACTGCATGCTTGTAAACCAGGGTTTCTCAAACTTTATTTGCTTTTTAATGACATGGCATTACTTTAATAATTTATTTTGAATTATTTCGCAGACCCCCAAGCTGTGGCTCATGGCCCCCCAGAGGTCCCTGGACCCCAGTTTGAGAACCACTGTGTAAACAATGGTGGCCAGTGAAGAGATTATTATGGATGAAACTATGTGGCAGTAAATTCAGAACTGGACAACATTTCTTTTTCGAAAGGAAGAGCAAAGAACCACACTGAAAGATTTCCTTATTTAAAAAATGTTTTCCCTCTTTCCTGACTGACTTTGGCAAGAGTTAATTTTACTGACTGCTCCACTGTTGGTGAACAACAATAACAGCTGCCTGTGGAGCTAACGTAATGTAGTTTAGATTTTTGCAGATTAACATTCCTGCAATCAACCTCCAAGAATTTTTTGAAAGTTTCTGCCCTTACCAAACGCTGGCTGTGGGGTGTTGCCCAGATGGATGTGAAGTACATAGCATAAAGTAGCTAAACTTGAGGATAAGTGTAGAGGCTCTTTAAAGCAGAAGTTCCAAAAAGAAAAGTGTAAATGCTCTTACATTAACCAGGGATCATTGGATGTCAGTGAGTCATTTTGTACATGCTCTCCTGCATACTGATAGCAGTGTTATTTTCATCAACTAAAACTATGACTCAAAATGTTTGTCAACAACCGTTTCTTAATGAGGAAGATAGACTAAGGGCTTTTTGTGCCTTTACTGATAGAGGAGGACACTGAATGGAGTTGGAAACAGGGACAAGAGAGTGGGGAAAGAGATGCAGGGAAGGGCCACAGGTCGGATTCGAACACGGGCCACATAGGGCGTGCCTTAAACCAAGAGGGCATCTTCGCTCCAAGTATTTTTTTAACGTTACTAAAATGTTAGTGACGGACTGTGGGAAATTTTGTTGGATATTTCTCCATTCAGCTAGCCAATCTGTGGGGAGGAGGCTCTTGAAGACAGCAACTGAAACAAAATATTTTAGGGGCTGCAAGCTATGTTAATCCACTCTGAAGGTCACAGAACAGTTTTTTCATCAGGTGACTTCTTCTGGCCTGTTAAAAATCTCTTGTTTGATTCATTCATACAAGATTTCAGCATTAAATGGATTGTATACAACAGATAAACATAGGCTACTGGTATCTGGTCATGCCACAATATTTAGTGATGGATGATGTTTGTCAACGGGGCTGATATCAGTCAATACTGATGTTAAGCCAGTGCATCCCTATTCATCCATCCATTCATCCACCGTTTATTCCTCTTGGGGTCATGGTGGACTGGAGTAACCTGACATGCCAGATGGATGTGTTTCACACATCCATCTGGGAAAGCTTCAATAGGAAATGTTTGAGAAAAGGCAGAGGATTTGAAAAAAACTCGGAGTTTGATTGAATGAACGTTCTGTCTGTCACATCTCTACGGGCCAATAAGAGCAACAAAACACGTGACGTAGCTGTTATCGAGCTTTGCGTGCAGCTAGTAAGGAATAACGCGAAACATGGTGACAATAGACATGTAAGTACTCAACGTTTGTTGTTTTTGAAAAGAAAACAACTTACTGCTGTTCTTTGTACTTCTTTTCATGAAGACATGTCATCAAGTTCTGATAAAACTGGCGCTTAAGCAGCATCCACGCTAATCTCTTCCTCCATAACTGCACCAGCTCCTGCTGCTGTTTGTTTGCGTCACGACTCCGTCTGCCTGAAAGTACTGCCCCTTGTCACTGATTGGTCCTGTCACTGTCTAACCGGGGCCCACACGGTTCAGACGGGAGCTTAACAAGATGGATTCACCAGTGAAAAACAAGGAAACGGGCGTATCCATCTGCTTTGCAAGGTTAGGACTGGAGCCAATCCCAGCTGTCATTAAGTGAGGGTTACCGAGCTGATAAGCCAATCTGACCACTCTATTAGCAGGGTTACACCTTAGAGACACCACAAGTTAATGACAGGGCTGACAAAGAGAGGTAAACACGCATGCACAGACTCACACCTATGGGCAATTTAGAGTCAGGGGACATGACTGACCATGGAAACTCCACTCAGAAATGCCCTTTTTGACTAGGAGTCAAACCAGGAACCTTCTTACCGTGACGCAATAATCAACCCCTGCAGAACTGTGCAACCCATGGTGTATCACTACTACTAACAGACTTGGAAGAACCTCTGGGGATGCAGGTCCACTTTAGTGCAGACTAATATAATTTTTTGAGCTATAGAGAGCTGTTAGTGGTGAACTTTTAACATACAAGAGCTGTGATTTAACACAACACACAGACAGGCAAAGGTCACATCATTTAAACAGATAACAGCTGACAACCACACATATTGATTCATCTCTGCTCCTACTACCATAAAAAAAACAGGCATAGTTTTGTTAAGAACAAATGTTAAGCAAGCACTATCATCGTTCAGTGAAACTCAGTGGAGCTTTTATGGCATCATGTCATAATTACGGATCATAAAACTTCCTTGGTATTGTTTCTTAAGAGATGGTTTACTTGTCCAGACCGCTGCTGTGTTTTTTTTACTGTCATCCATAAGGGCGTGGGCATTAAAAACAACTGCAAGGTTCCATAAAAACACAGTAATCATGATTAGAAGTTTAACTGGTGTTAAAAAGCAGCAAATGCAGAGTAAAACTTGTAAAAGTTGTTCTCATAGGTGATATCTTGAAGTGGGACTCATTTAAAGTCAAGAGCAAAGACTGGTCTGTGTCTGTTAGAGATAAGATAAGACCTGAGACGTTATGTTTCTCTCTGAAATATATATCTCAAAGCGTCTGATTAAAAACAGTGAAATAAAAACCAGGATCCAAGGAATCACCACCTCGGTTTAGTTTATATACAGTTCTGCTGGATTTCTACACCAAAGCTATCAAATAAATATAGATATGAGCGCATGTTTATCATCATAGCTGTTTTTAAGCGCAGACCTGGCGTGGTAGCCGTGGTGCCAGGCGCTGCTCATCGTGTCCATCCCTCCCTGGTCCAGATCCTGCTGTACGTCACCGAGCTTTGTTGAGTGCCATGAGTGAGGACGGGACGCCGGCTCACGGTGCCTGTGAGGATTAAACACAAACAAAAGGGTTTGTACATGAGCAATGCTTGAATCACATTTACTATCAAATCATTTGATGACACTGATGCCTTCGATTAAAATCTGGAATAATTGGGGCACCAGTGGCCTTGGTTTTAGGATGTCCCAAGTTAAAGTTCAACCTGTAGCTCCTTTCCCTTTTGTCAATGCCCCTCTCCTTCTCCTTCTGATTTCCCTATTCACTGTCCTGTCCTATATACATCAAAAGCCCAAAAGTACATCTTAACTAGAGAAAAATGTCAAAAGTACAAAAGCATAAAGGGCCACTGAATAAAAATAAAAAAACAGGATCCGTTTACTTTTGAGAAAAAACTTCAAATTTTTGAGATCATAAAGTCTTAAATCAGGAAACAAAACTCTGATTTTTATTTTGTTTTAAAAGTTGTAAACTCACAAAAATTTTGAAATTTGTGAGTTACAAAGTCATGTCTATACTTACTTTAAAAACTTGAAAAAATATATGTTTTTTAAAATAGAAAATATAACTTTAAAAGCGGTAAATGTACAAGGAAATGAACTGAAGACAGCTGTGGGATAAGTCCAAATGAAACTGATAGTTTGATAATTCTGGGCTAATTTCATGAGTTCTTTCTTATTGATTAGTCCAAGTAAAAATTATAATTTGAGAAGGCCCTAAACAGCATTACTTTTGCAGGGAAAACCACATCATGATTTCATTTAATGTAATAGGATATTTTTGACTTCATAATTTCCAAAAATCAAACTTTTGGATCCCATAAATCAACATTTCTTTTAAACCTGAGAAAGTAAATTCTTTTCCCATGATAATCAACAGAACCTCTTTATTTATTCATTTATTTTGACTGGAGTTGACATGCCGTCATATAAAATGATCTGAAAGAAATGTTACATTTTTTTAAAGTGAGGTCTTGATTTGTGTTGATTTAAGCCCACCCTATTGTAGACTATGTATGTCTTACATCTGTCAAATTTGGTTCTTGACATGAAGTTGGCATTTTTTGACAAAAAAAACCTTTCAACTGGTTTTCTTTTCAGACAAATGCAAAAAAATGGTCAAAGATGAGAGAAAATGTCGGCATTGTGGAAGTGTCACACCATCAAGCGCTGAAAAGAAACATCAACATCAGCACAATCAGATGCATCTGCATCTAAAATTTGCATGCAAATGAATTTTTAAGGGCTCATTTTATAGGTCAATTGCAGTTGAATACACTGACAGGACAGATGACTGAAAATGTGTCACGTCTGCTGCAGATTTCACAGTAAGAATTCAGAAAAACCACTAAACTACCACTACAAACCACCCATCTCTTATGCATTACCTTGCACCTCTCAGATAGCTTTTTAGGAGCCTTTATGAAGCTAAAAGTATTTCAGCATGTTTTCCAGAGTAAGGGAGCGGCAGAAGGTGAGTCAGACTTCTGTGGAATGAGGGTCTGCAGCTGTGTTTTTTTGCTGTTACTGTGGGAGGACACATCAGGAAGAAAACTGATGTTGAAATAGTTCAATGGCTCTGATATTAAACTCTGCTCAGTGTTTGATTCTTCTAATCATTAAAGGTTCTTTGAATGAAGATCCCTGCAGCATGGAAGGAGCCTAAAGCCACTGTTACACATGCACTGTACACTTAAATATTTCCTGACATTGCATAGGTGGAGTGAATGTGTGAGCCAAAACGACAAATGTTTTCCCTGCAGCATCCTGTAAAAAGTCTGAGTGAGGTCAGATGAAGTCAAAGTGTGAACACAGCAGGTATAAGTCAGAGGCCTAGTCCACATGTAGCCTGACAGAAAAACAGCCAACAAATATACAGAGTCCCCGGTCTGTTTTATGGACCTTCTTCAAATTTCTTTAGATAAATTGGAGAAACCGACCCGACCAAAAGAGATGACTGAAAATCTGTCATCCAGGTAAGTTTTATGGCTGTGGCTTCATTAGTCTAATGGCTGATAAAAGACAAGCTAAAGTCATTGGCTACTTACTTCTCAGATACACTGAGGTGGAAGAACATGTAGCCGGTAGCCGAAGCTCGCATTGCAAAAAAAATGTCAAACATAAAGGCTTTCTTGGTGAAAAATAAAACACTTAGAAATTTTTGATAGAGTGCACAATTGAGCCAACATTGTTTTTTGGCCCCTTTTTACCTTAAACTGGCTAAATCACACAGTGAAACTATACCCATCTGCTACGCTGTACAGCCTAGCTCCCCGCAGCATGTCCTGTATGAAGGGACAACGCTCACTGAAATCACTGTAGGCTAATGGCACTACTATTGCCAAGTACCTCACACAATCCCAGTACAAAAATACTGAAACATCCCTTTAATTTCACTGGTCAAAGTCCAATGGGTCTAATGGTTGTTCCTTGCTCATGGGACTTCTACAAATCACACTACCATAGAAACCAGTTAAGTATTTCTTCCTACCACTGACCATCACTTGTACACCTCATGCAAGCTCTAGTTTTCCATTCCAGTTAACCAAACAACATAGAAGAGTCTATGTTAATCATTCAGAGAGTGTTTTAATGATAAAGTCAACAAATTAAAACTGAGTTAAAGGTTATAAATAGTAAGTAAATGCAACAATCTTATACAGCTAGATAAACCACATGATCTTGATAATATTTGGTTTATCTGAGGCTTGCCATTAAATTTTATAATAATATGGAAATCCTATCATTTTATTTGAATGTTTATTATTTAAACTGTTATGGTAACAGAGACGTTGGAAAAAAATATGGTGAGTCAAAATACTCTCCCCTCATCCTCTTCACATTTGACATGTTGTGCTGCTCTGTATTTATCCACACATATAAACAGGAAAAGATTGTATCAGAGTCAGGAGGAGACAGAGACATGAAAGTCTGCATGGACCAAAGGATTCTGGGTAATGACAGGACATGGCTGGAATACCTCAGCGCGTTATCATCGATGCTATACTTGTACAGATAGTCACCCTCTCTGTTGGCTTTGGGGCACAGAGTAAAGTTTAGACATGATTTGTGGTCAGTTTGAATCTAACAGCCGCGGAATAAACAAAGTCAAGCATCTAGATATTATAAGTGTGTGCACACATAAATCATGGGGCAATTGCTTTTGAATTAAACACTAAACAGTTATGTTTTTTTGTCTGTAATGCATTAATGGAAAATAAGTACTATTTTATCGTCATCGTTTTATTTTAAACCTGGATCATGTAAATACACATGAAGTAGAAATGTAATTCTTACTTTTCCTTTGTACCAGTTTATCTTATAGACACTTTCAACTTAGTACACAGCAACCATAATCAGTAAAATTTTGTGCCACCCAAGTAAAACAGATTATGGCATCCCTCAGGGCTCAATTTTGGGTCCTATCATTTTCTTCCAACGCCTAATTTTCCAGGGTGTGAGGCATAGCTATGTACTTTATGTATATATATATAGTACTTTGCAGAACTTCGAGGCATGTTCGGGTCAAAAATTGAGGCTGAGGTATAGATGTGGCCAGTGAGCCCACCTGAAGCACCACAAAGCAGGACAGATTGACAAAACCCTGTTTGTGCTCTGGATGTCCTTGCATAATACCAGTGGGTTATGCATAGGAAAGTAATCAGTTGATAAAATGTAAAGTCAACATTGAGGGTGGAGTTTGGTCTAGGGTATTGTCTAAGAAGGAAGTCGGGTTGGCACAAGCCCCTGGTTGTGCCGTGGATGTCCCAGGGACCCAAAAAAACGCCAGGAATCTCGAGGCATATAACCAGGTGTGAAAAGGCCAGGACAAAAGAGACTGACCTTTACTGCCAAGTGGTGCACGTATGTTGATATGTGTTGAACTTGATACTTAGCACCTTGCATGCCTAAAACTTTTGCACATAACTGTATATAGCATGGAGAAATTATTATTTAAAATATTTTAAAAGTAAGCTGATTGAAAGTAGAAAAATGAATGCTAACCCCATGTAAAAACAAGAAAATCACATGGAGATGGGTCTTATCATCTTTAGCTATCCACACTGGTTCTTGCAATCACGTAGGGCTGGTCCAAACTGGCTTATATCAACACGTGTTACAGCCCGGCGTTAGCCAAGACCAAAAAGTAAACATGGCTGTGTTTCACCTTTGGGTCCCTACGTCAATTTTTAAAGCATCCACCAGGGCTTAGTTTTGAGCCCCATCCTTTTATTTTTACTCTGATTGACAATCTATTACATTTAACTCGATCTCTATGCAGATGACACTCACCTCTACTTGCTGACTTAACTACAAAAAAAAACTCACCAACAAATACTTTTAGGCCATCAGCGTCATAAGAAAATGAATTGTTGTTTCTTTATCTGGAGGATCATGAAGGTTACAGCTGAATAATCAATTAAAAAAACAGACCCAAGCCATACAGTTTATAAATGCAGATGTAGCATCATATGTAATAAAACCTTGTGAACTTTTCTTAGACTTGCTTTCAAACAAGCTATGTCAGAGCCTTAAAAGCATGTCCTTGACATGTACAAGTAAAAATGTCACACCAGATTTATTTATATTGCATAAAGTACAGGGCTTTCTACAGACATATGGTGCAGTCAGCCTCAAGCCCACCCATGAAAATGGCGGGTTGGAAAGACTCAGTAGAGAGAGGCCTTCTCCGGACGTGCTGCAGCGCCCTGTCTCTCTCTCTTTTCCTCAAACTGACACTTATGTAACTTAAGCTTTATCTGTGTATAATGTAGATAGCAACCGCCGAACATTATAGATAAAAGCAAAAATTGAACACAGCAACATAGCAAAGAGAGTGAATTTGCACACTTTCTCTCTATCTTTGCACTACACTGTGATAAACAGTCCATCAGAATGGACGCACAGACGTGTTTTCTTTTTCTTTTTTAAGAACGAACCACAAAATCATCTTCACTGCTTTTTCTTCACAGTACTAGACCATCTCATTTCATGCTGTGAATTTCCATAATGAACAGAAAAAAAATATCAGACTTGGTGTTAAACCAAGGTTTAATTGTGTGACGTATTTTTGAAAGATTACAGCTCTGAAAATAACTGATTCTGCACCTTATCAAGTGGTCAAAACCATTATTTACAGATTTCAACTGAAAATCTTAAGTTGACCAAGCATTTTGACTTTGTCTAGCTTTATCCGACAAATCAATGGGAATAAAACAAAAATAATCATGACTTTTCAATGTAAAGTTGAGTCATTTTTAAAACAACAATTTCTGTAGTTGTGGGAAATCATTATTCTGAGCTCTATTTTGAATTACTTTTAAGGACAAACATTCGCTAATCAGCCATGGGTCTATTGTTTACTATCTCAGACTTCTTGATCCATAATTGGACCTCTTTTCCTGAACTTTGACGTCTTTCTGAATAGGAATGCAGCATTTGTGAGTGACCACTTTTACCTGGAAGTGAACCTGAGGACTTTGGTGATGAGACCGGTGGCCAGGCTGTTGACGCTGGCTTCTGACGGCGACCGACAGAGCGCCCCTTCAGACCGACCCAGATCGACTTTCTTCTTCTGCTTCTTCCGAAGCTTCCTACGGTAGAACGCCTCCAGCAGCTCCATAGCCTCGATTCGGTCAAATCCAATCTATTCTAGTTTCTTCTTTAACACTTTCTTTTCAGCTCTACTCTTCTTACGTCTTATTCTTCACATCGAAAGTCCCAGAAAGTTTGACTTCCACATCCATTTTCCTTCAAAAAGACATCCAAGAAGACCTACTTTTTGCTGTTCTTCATGACATCCCTTGGTTCTTCAGCCTTCTCTTTTAAAATTGTACCTTTTGAACCTTTCAGCAAGGACTGTCCTTTGACTTCCTACCAACTTCTACTCAAAACTGACAGAAATAAACCGCCTTACTGTCAACTTTCTTCTGTTTCTTCTTTCCAGAGTTGATCTTCTCACTTTGACCATCCAAACTCCAACAACCAGATCTACCTCTTCTTGTCTCGACCATCAGTGCTTCACTTCCAGTCTGAGGTCGTCCGACTGAGTCGTGCTGTGTTAGTCTGAGGCCCCGAGATCGTTAAGCAAATTATGCAATTAAGCGTCATTAGGCCACCATACGATAAAAGCATAAAGTAAACATCCTCATCCCAGCCTAGTGGCTGTTGATGTAGTGAGAGAGCGAGAGACACTGAAAGTCTGGAGAGGGAGGAAAGAGGGAGGAAGGGTGAGAAATAGTGGAAGAGAATGAGAGAGGGAGTATGCAGGGAGATAAGAGGAGTAAAAGAGTAGCTCCCGACAAATGAAGCAACTCAAAGTCTCTCTGAGAGAAAGACAGAAATAGGACATAAAAGAAGGAAGAGTTAGAAATTCTTCAGGGTCCCAGAGAGGAAACAGAGAGGTAAAATAAAAACTAGTGGCTGAAAACAGCTCAGAGATGGGTCCTGAAGCCGCAGGGAAAGAGACGTCTCATGATGCAGCATGTGGTCCAACACAATGAAAGGTATTGACTGGACTGGAGTCTAAATAAAGGGCAGACGTATTGATGAATGTTGCAAGAATTGTTCAGCTGAGTGACAAGAACACTAAAGAAAAAATACTAACATCATTCTGAAAATTAATGTCTAATCAAAAACCTTTTTTTATTGTGATGTTGTAATCCAAATGGTCATGTCCTTACTGAATGCAGCACTTGCAAGCAATGGCAGCAAAATCAGCTTGATTATATACATATTAACCCCCTTCAAGTCAGTGTTGTGCAGATGCACTTTTGGCTGATATCACAGCACTGGGTCTGTGTCGATAGCTCTCAATCAGCCAATCAGGCTTGCTCATCTGGACACTGCAGTTTTACTCCATTCTTCTTTGCAAAACTGATCAATCTCTGTCAGGTTGCACAGGGATCAGGCGTGAACAGCCCATTTCAAGTCCAGCATGATAATTTTAACCTGTCCCCTCATCCCTACTGTCCTCTGATTCTAGTGTTCAATTAGATGGGCAGTGAACGAGGAAAAAGGAAGATGACAAGGAACCAGAAGTGTCTGACAGGACGATTTTTAATAAATATTTTTTTTATTTTCCTTACTTGACAGAGCTCAGCTTGGTTTACAAAGTGTAAACAGTTGTGCATGAATAATATATCTGTGACTGAAAGCTACAAAATGTAAAATCTTTGCAATGAAATACCCATTTTAATTCAAAAAATGACAACTTTTATATGTTTAGGTTGAAATCTTACTTTACGTCAAATATTTCCAGCAAATACTTAAAGCCAAAGATATTCTTAAATTTTATAACAGTCACATTGACATACATGACTAGTTTATCTAGCCATATAACAAGACTGGGCTAGCTGAGCATTTTTGTGATTATATGTGTTGTGTAATTGCGCTGCCACACAATAATGGCTAGACGCATGCATGTCTGCATCTTCACCGATAAATCACACTCATGCAGTGTGCAGCTTGTTATGCACTTTGATGATGATGCAGGGTTTCAATTTGCAGCCATGTAACAAGAAAGTCTGAAGTGAAAAGATGTAGTCCAGAGTTTTCACACAGCTTCCCAAGCGGGGAAAACATCTTCTATGGCAGCTGTTTTTGCCAGCACTGTGTTCATCGGTGTGACTCCTCCATCACTGGCCAACCAAAATTCCTCCATTCCTGTCATTATTATTCCTGTCATTTAATTAAAAGCTGACATAAAGGGAGCATATGTCCTGGTGGTGAGGTTACTGCTGGTGAGGTTACGCCCCATGCATGTGGGTGGCCTGGGTTGAAGTTTGGCCTGTGGCTCCTTTCCCGCATGTCATTCCTCACTCTTTCATCCCTGTTTGACTTTATCTACTTTCCCTTTCTATAAATAAAGGCATCAGAAGGCCCAAAATAAATCTTTAGAAATG
The DNA here is from genome assembly GCF_018320785.1 of Cheilinus undulatus. Lineage (NCBI taxonomy): Eukaryota > Metazoa > Chordata > Actinopteri > Labriformes > Labridae > Cheilinus > Cheilinus undulatus. The sequence continues at coordinate 16,825,202 of NC_054881.1, read as the reverse complement.
AGATAAAACAGATGACCTTATGGAGGAACCGCATTTGCAGCTGAGACCAGGATCAGCCAGTGTCGTTGTATAAACACAGACGACACATGCATGTGTTTGACACACCCTCCTCACTTATTAACACAGTTTTATAAACATGTTCCACACATTAGATGAAAACTTCAAGTGTATCAGCATCTATTTTACTTTATTCTGCATGTGCATCCCTCTCCTTTCTCTCTGTTTCTCTCTGCATTGAATTTTAGTCGCCAGGCAGATCTCTGATTATTATTATAAGCTGAAGGAAAAGTTTCCCACGGCAACAGATAAGGTCTGTTCAGAGAGAGACACACCCTGCGCACAGACATGAGTTTATACTTTCCACATGGCTCAGAGCTTCCTCTATCACTCATGCTCTTCCTTCAGATTCTTCTGGAATCCAATTATGAAACAAGAAACCATTTTACCATGCACCTCCAACAAATTTCATAAATTCCAAGATAGTGATGGTGGTAACTCAGAGTAACAAAGATATTTTTTATTTCTTTATGCAAATGCTGAATTTTTTTAATTAATCAATTCAGAAAGTACAGCAAATTTCTAAACACTTAAAGGCAGGTGCACAGTGTGATTTTCAGCCAATTCTACGATGCACAATTCACTTGGACATTGGGCCGTCTCTTAGCCTGATCATGTGCCATTTGTTGTGCAGAGTATGGGGGATTTGACAGCAGACTACAGTCTGTCCAGCCACCGTCATTTGAAGAGAACGAGCTAAGGGCGGGGTTTAATTGGACTTGTAGCCGTTATCTATGGCTTTTGCTTGTGTTACAGTTGGCTAGGATGTAGCTATTGTGTAGTGACAGTTTCATCAGAACTGGACCACATTTCTTTATTAAAGCAAGAGCATGGAGTCACATTAAAGGTTTTCATGACGGAAAAGATGTTTTCGCTCTTCTCACAACATACAACGAGTCTGAGATGGTTACAGGTGGGTTGAGTTGTACTGTGAGCCGGTGTATACAGCGGCTGCTACTGCTGAAACGATTTGCTCTAATGCAGCAGTAGAAAAGCGTCTGTTTAATCACCATAAAAGAATGCCTGTTTGTTACGCCTTTCCTAACTATAGAAAGAAAATAAACAAAGAAAAACAGGCCCTTCTGCAGTTCTCCATTTGACATGGAATATTTTTTATAATGTAGCTGCAAGTTGTGTTTGCTGGTGATGTTTATCTATGTATTAAAGCAGTCTTTCCAACCATTTTTCCTTGTAGCTCCCTATTATGGGTTCTTATGTTGAAATTATTTGTTTGTGCCACTTTTGAACCTCTTTTAACTACATTTTCTGCTCATCTTTGTCACTTTTAATCCCCTTTTGACACTTTTCTGGCATTGTTAGTCTTTATATACCCTTTGTTGCCACTTTATATCTATTTTTACCACATATTAACCCCTTTTCATCACCTCTTTTCCCATTTTTGCCACTTTTCATCCATCTTGACTACATTTTAACCCCTTTTCATCACTTTTTTGCCCATTTTTGCCACTTTAAATACGTTTTCAAATTTAATCCCATTTCACAACTTCTAAAATTACATTTAACCACCCTTTTCTGCATTTTTTTCCCGCTGTTAATCCATTTCACCATCCTTCCACCAATTTTGACCACTTTTGGACAATTTTTACAACTTTCCACCTATTTTTTTTGCCTCGTGGTTGACCCATTTTTGACTTTTTTAAACCCCTTTTGCCACCTTTTAACAGTTTTTGCCACTTTTCTGACTGTTGTTGTCACTATTTTCCTGCTTTTGCCACTTCTAGCCCCTTTTTGCCACCTTGTACACCCATTTTTGCCACATGTAAACCTTTTTTTTTTGCCACTTTTTACCCATTTTTTTCACTTTTTGCCTATGTCTGTCCTGAAGTTGTTTCAGTTTCTTCTGCTTCATTTCCTGGCATTCTGAAATTTGTGCACATCATTGCTTGGCTATGAAGTCTGACTCTAATCCCGCATTGTTAACATTACCTTAAAGATTCAATTCCGATTTGAGAAGGTGTTTACATTTTGAAAAAGGCTATTACTATGGCATAAATCAACTTAAAACATTTTTGCTTGGACAAACTTTATTATTCACGTAAAAATTAAAATATGGTTATCACAGCTTAACTGTACAATGGACCATGATGTTGCTGACCCCCATGGGCCCCAGATTTGGCTGGGCCCTAGATAGCTCCCCCTTCGTCCCCCCTTATGGGCAGCCTTGCATACTACAGCTCCAGAGTTTGTGTCTTGGAAAGCATCTTACGTTGACTTAACTTGATAAATAGCGTTTGTTCTAACATTTTCTAACATTTCGTTGGCAGTTTTTCATGTATTTTGTCAGGATGTGTCCTGAACTGTAAATTAGTATTGCTGTTATTTGTTGTTTTTATCTTTGGAACATTAAAACTCCTGTCTGCACAAAAATCTACCTTTTAAGACTCTTTTAAAGATACCTTGATTTTGGACCTTGAAATGCAAGCATGTCTTTGTAAATTAGGGATCAAAAAGTTAAAAAATAATGTGTTTACAGTTATTAAAGTCATGTTTTCATTTTTCCTGCTGGTATTATGATGGAGGTCAGATTAATCACTGTTTTCTTCGACTGATTAGTCTGTTGATACCGGGGCACTAGACTGGACTAGAGGAGACGCTGCATGTGTGGTTCTGTGTTAGGGAGTATGTTTGTATTTCTCTTGTTCGTGAGCAGTTAAGTGCTGATGTGGTTTAAGAAAAATGTGGTGATTCAACTAAAGAAACATGTGAGGAGAAAGTAAGGAGGAGAGGAGTCGAATAAGGAAAGAACAGATGAGGAGATGTTGAAGGAAAAAGAAAGGAAATAAGGCGTTAGAGAGAGAGAAAGAGAGAGACGCTGTGATTATAAATCAGCCCGCCTGTCCTCGCCCAGCCTCATGGGGCTCTGATGGCTCTCTTCCTGTTTTTGAACCAATAAGAGACGAGTGTTTCCCCTCCCTCTGCCCCCCTCCTCTCTCCTCAGTGATATCTGATAACCACCCAGAGCCTGGGGGATTGTGGGAGAATAGAGTCATTCTGCCTATTTATCAGACTTTCTTTCACATTTCATTAAACTTATTGAGCTTCCTAGGAAGCAGGAACATTGATTCAAAGCTCTGCTTTTTGAAATGTTTGACTAAAGAGTCAGACTTGATTTAATCAGACTTTAACGGCTGTGATAACCAAAGGGACACAAGAGAAATCATTTAAGAGATTAAAATGTGAATGGAGTCGTAACAGTAGCACCCCCTGGAGGTTAGAAAGTGAGAACATTTCCAGGCCTTGGCCTCCATATTAGGATGAAACTTGGTGTTCTGAGTTTCAGTATTTATAGACTGTTTGTCTGCACAGACTCAGTTCATAAAAATGAAGATTAAAACTCATAAAGCTGGAATCTGCATGTTCAAGCTCAAAATGATCACAAGCAGCAACATCATATCTGATGTTCCAGAGCTTCATGGACTTTTACAACCATGAGTTAGACCTGAAAGAAAATAATCACTTTTTGTTAACATTACACAGAGAACATAAACTCCTTAAAAGTGTAAATGGTGTCACAATAACCAGGGATCATCAGATGTCAGTGAGTCATTTTGTACATGCACCTCTGCATATTTCTCTATGTATAGCAGTGCTAAACAGTGTAAATGACAGAAAAAGCACTTTGAATCTGTCTCCTAATACAGTGTCAAAACTAATGTAGCAGTGCAACACTCATTTAAATAAGCAATCTAAAAGTAACATCATAAAATACACCTGATTGACTTCATCTAATTCAATAATCAACAAAGTGGGATGCTGACATCTTCAATATGGAGCCTAAAGTATATAAAACATCTCGATACTGTGATTTATCATGCCTGAACTACTAAAAAACAGTTATTAAAGGCAATAAAATAATAAAATAGTTTGACAGTGCGATGAGGCTTCGAAAGAACTAACGGTATTATAAGTTCAGGTTGTGTGATGAAGACACAGGAAACATTGTGAGGTTGTTACCGTAGAAACCTGAGCAGACTCTGTTTATTCTGTGGTTTTCCTGTTGATCTGAGTTTAAACTCTAAGCACGCTCACACTCAAAGGAAACACAGGCAGGACGTCCTAACATCGGGGGTGATAACCTCTTCAGCTGACTGCAGTAAAACTGTCACTGAGATGACATCACTTCCGCTGTGAACCAACAGCACATCCTACCATCCAAAGGTTAGGACAATGAAGAGGATTTATCCACACTGGAAGGAAATGAAGTCAGACAGGATGTCCCAGTGAGAGTTGCAGGTTTTGGGGAGTTTTGTCGGCCCACAATCATCAGTACTGGGAAAGTTCAATTTCTACATACTTCAAAGTTCAGTTCATAAATTTTAAAATGAACTAGTTCATAGTTCTTTTTTTTTATATGTTGCTGTGAGCTATTACCCTTAGAATGCTGGCATTTCCCCATTGTTGCCACCCATTCAGTCCACACTAGTAGCCAGCTGCAGATTTCACCTGTACAGTATGTTCTCAAAAACATGAGGAAAAACTTGCTGCATGAATGGTCTTTTTAAATGAGGAATTATTAAAACAAAAACAGGACAGTAGTCCTTAAGGTGCAAATGTTTTTCCATTTCAATAATTTTCCAAACATACCTTGAAAGGCTAAGTTCAATGTGCCGTTTCAGGTTTGCTATTGACGTTATTGATGTACGGGGATGCTTCTTGAAACCCGGCGGGCAAAGTTTAAACAAAAAGGTAAGATTTTTCCCACCTAAATCATCACTGACGTTTCATAAAAATTTTTTAAGTAATCATACGAAGATGCCGTATTAATCATGGAGGCAGAGTCTGAGATAGTGCTGCTGCCTTCATATGCCACCGCTGACTTGTTGGAGAAATGAATAGACCGTGATGTTTTCAGAGCTGGGTTCAGTAGACGCCTCTATACGGAGTGGGTCGGCTCTTTCTCTTACCTGTTCTTGATACGTAGCTGAACTCCTCCTGCTGAACATGCCCTGCTGTGATGGGACGGTGATGGTGATGCCGTTTGTTGTCGCTGTTGTGGCGTTGACGGGCGAGGATGGGACGACAGAGGAGGTGGAGAAGGAGGAGGGAGAGCAGGAGGAGATGAACATGGAGTGTCAAACTCCTCAATGTATCCTGGATCCAACTCTCTAAGGAGAAAGATGGTAAAGGAATCACAAAGTGTTGATGCTTTTCATTCCCAGTGAAGGGACAGAGAGTTTTTAATGTGTCATTTTTCTTCTGAGAGTAAATTGGGTAACCTTCAACCATCACACCTTCAAAATCACCGCATGACTGCCAAAATAAACCAGGCCGGTATGTTCAGGTCTGACCTGTTCAAACAGGCTGGTCTGCAGGTTTGTTTCTGTATGACATCACATTTATGATTCAGCAGCCAAATGATCAAACGCTGTAAACCACCTTGGCCTACATAGTGTCATAATTACAGAGAAACAGTCAGAGAGTTGCGACCACACTCCTGGAAGTAAAAAAAAACTCCCATGAGGCCTTTTGGTGGTTAAAGAGAGTGCTATAATATGTTTGAGTGTGTTAATTTATTTACCACTTATACAGCATCAACTTTACGATTATAATTAACCTTTATTCATACTCAATTGATCACTAAAGAGCATCCATCAATCACAATAACAATGAGTCATTTTCAGTCAATTATAAGGCAAATAACATGTGCTGAAAACATTCAGGGGACGTGGACAAAAAGCCTCCAAAATCAACAAATCAATGGATAAAACTTTATCTTTCAATAAATAAATAAATACATGGGTTTTAGAAAAAAAAACCTAATAATTTGATAATATATAATAACCTTACCATTATTTACAACCCCAATTCCAAAAACGTTGGGTCGCTGTGTGAGGGTGAGGGTGATTGGATGAAGGTTCTGTCTGTTACATCTTTACGGGCCAATCAGAGCAATAAAACATGACATTGTAGGTGTGTGCTGCTACAGAGGAGTAAACTCCATACAGAACTGCATGACACGGCGGCTGTAGACATGTCAGTAAATGACTTGTGCCTTTTTAGAAAAGGAAACAACTCAATGCTGTTCTTTGTTCTTCTTTTAACAAAGAAATGTTATCAAGTTCTGAAAAAACTGACGCTATAGCATCATCTTCACTAAGCTCTTTTGCCGTAATTGCACCAGCCTCTTGTCGCTGCTTGCTACGTCACGACTCCGCAGCGCCCAAAAGCACTGCCTCTTACTCCTGACTGGTTCCGTCATTTTCTTACAGGGTTAATGTGTGCAGATGGGAGCTTTGCAAGATGGATTCGCCAGTGAGAAACATGGAAATGGGCAAATCCATCTGCTTTGCAGGCTTAGTGCCGATGGCGTGGGCAGCTTACACATCTGTAACTCAGGCACTATCAATGCTGTAAAGTATACAGAGATTTTAGAGCAGCATACACAGCAGCAACTGGAGTGTTGCATTCTCAGGTTTAAACATTTCAGAGTTGACTTTAACTCTCAAAGTGTAATTTTATCTCCATTCTAATTAAAAAAGGATTAAAAAAGGTAGAGAGTCAATTGATCTAAGCTCTGCTCACTGCCATTTCAACAGTGGGTGGTGGAGTTTTCCCATCATGCCCTATGGCAGAGTGTTTAGTTGTGTTTTATGTGTTTGTACATGTGTTAACATGTGTTCATATGTTGCCTATTGTACAGTTATCACTTTTGGGATTCCTTTGCTCATGTTTTTTGTTAAACAACTCTGCACCATGAGTGAAGTTAACCACTAAGTTGGTCACTCCCTGCCTATGGTAAGGGATGGTCTGCCACAAAGGGGGGTTTTATTGTAGACCTACAAGTCAGGGCGTATCATAGTTCTACATTTGTCACTTTGCTCCATTGTTGCTGTAAGACATTTTACTTTGCCACAGTTATGCAATGCGAGGTGGCACTCTTTCTTAAGTATAAGAAGTGCTGAGTGTTGTGTGCATCTTGTTGTGTATGCTCCCATCCAGACAACATCTCTTTCATGGAGGCCCTTGCATATTTCAGCATGACAATGCTAAACCACATACCACATCCATCACAACAGCATGGCTTCACAATAGAAGAGCTCGGGTGCTGAACTGGCCTGCCGGGAGTCCAGACCTTTCACCAATAGATTATATGTGGAAGACTCAAAGAGATAAATCCATTACGGCTTCAAACATCCTGACAACAACAATATAATAAACAATATTACCTCATAACTTTCTCTTACATTTTTTCTTATTTGTTCTGAATAACCAATACAAGTTATCTAAAGAGAGAAATAAGTGTGTCCACCTGCTTGAATTGATTCTAATCATATAGAATCAAAAACAACTTTTGTCTTCAGAAAACAAACAATTCAGGCTTTAAAGCCGGAGCTGATTCCACCCTCCACCCAGCTGAACCTTTAAAGAGTTCAATCCTTTTAAAAACAGACAAGACAATACACAACTATACACACACAAAATACAACAGACCCTGTGAAAAACACACCCAGACTCATTATAAATGATCTGAAGACATTCCTCTGCTGAGAAAAGACTTCATAAAAAACACATCTAAACAATCATATGAGCCACACACCAAACACTCTCACATGCAGGTGCAGAGATAAAGAGTCATTAAAGTGAAACCTGTCGGGCGGGTTGCAGGAATGCGCGGCAGCCACAACACCCAGAAAATCACCTGAACGGGAGGGACGACGTTGTCACATTCCACTTTCCAACTCCACACAAAACCACTGTTGTCACTGCACCTTTAATGTGACAATAAACTCACCTGGGTGAGTTCCAGGTCGTTACATTGACATCCAGGAGTGAAACAGCAGCGTTCAGCCAGGGAAAACAAAGTAAACACCTTTAAACTTTTAACTGAACCACGCGCTGCTTGATAGAAATATATCAACACTTGAAGATCCATTAAGAATAATGAGGAATAAAAAGGACTGGGAAATAAATTCAAATATATTAATATATTCAAACAAAGACCATTATATCATTACAGTTTAGGTTGATCCATCCATCCCAGAGAGAACTCATACATGAAGTGTCCAACTGATTCAAACCAGGAACCTTATTTCTGAGAAGTGAGCATTTGTTTTTGGGAGAGAGAGTGAGTGAAGACATGCATGCATGAGAGTTAAAGGGCGCCCATATGCACATATGGGCGCCTGCTCTACCCACTGAGCTAAACCTGAGCCTTGTAGCAGATCCTATTGACAACTATGAGAAGCTGCAGCACCAGGCATTTTATTCTCTCTTTCCACTGGCAGCGCACCTTTCCAATTCAAAACCAATTTAGTCCATTGCTCTCAGCACGGCGCCCTGAGGTTTGAGGTTTTTCCTAAATATAATTTAAACCATTGTGGTACAAAAAAATTCACCCCCGTACAGTGAGAGCACATGAAGACACTAGCTAATGAGACACGTTTGGTTTTTTGAACCAGCCTGTAAACCAGTTTATTTCTAGTGTAAGTACTGGCTGTTTAACAGGTGTCCAGACGGGACTTCCGGTGTTCCTGCCGCCAGTCTCAAGTGGACACTCATAGTATTGCAACTTTTTGCACTTCTGCATTGGCTTCTGCTGTTCTTTGTTCTTCTTTTAACAAAGAAATGTCATCAAGTTCTGATAAAACTTCCGCTATAACTGCACCGGCCTCTTGTTGGTGCTTGCTTACGTCACGACTCCGCCACGCCTGAAAGTACTGCCCTCTGTAGCTGATTGGTCCTGTCACTTTCTAACCGGGCCCAAACAGTTCAGACAGGAGCTTTGCAAGATGGATTTGCCAGTGAGAAACAAGGAAACGAGCGTATCCATTTGCTTTGCAAGGTTATCCTCCACCCAGATAGTTTTTAAATATTTCTTTAGAAAGTTCTCAGTCTTTTAAAAATTAATCTTTGTTGTGTGCCCAGAGGAATCACAACACTGGGTTGGAATCATGCAAAATTCTGGACAAAACCATTGAAAAAGTACAGACAGAAGGCTGCATTTGTATGTGATGTGAATTGAGCGCAAATTGGCAAAAAAATTTCTTGCATACCTGTTTGTAACTTGTAGAGTCAAACATACTTCCATTGATTCTACTTTGGTGATTGTAAACTGCAACAAGGAAGACATGCTCACCCTCATGATGCATATAAAACTACTGAATTATGCAAAATGCAATCATATCAAAAGGCCTATTAGACACAAAGACCAATACAGCTTTTGAATTGATGCCATTAGTTCCTCTTAGTATGGATGGAAAAGGTTATAAAGTAAGCTGGTTGAAAATATTAAATTGATAGTGACGCAGAGAGGGTTAACCTGGGAATTTTTTTTTGTTCAATAACTCCATCCTGAAGAAAAATCCTGAGAATTAAATGCAAATCCTTCAAGAATTTCTGGACCTGCACCAAAACGGAAAAACGTCTTCCTCGGCCCCTGGCTGAACCCCCGAAGGGCTTAATTAAAATCTGTTAACACGTTTCATTTCAGGTGAGAGTACGCCTACATTTGGAGCTCAAAGAGAAAGTGAAAAGAGAGTCACGAGTACATCTGTCGAACATCAAATGAGGTTTCTGCATTTTCCACAGTTAATTTTCACAACTAGTTAGACTGTGGCCAGGTGACTCCTAAATTCTTCATACTGTAGCTATCCTGTCTGAGAGGAGTGTCTCACTAAATGTGACCATGAAGATAAATCCAATGTTGTTTAGTTTCTAGCCTCAGGGCCATTCAATCCGAGAGTGAGCATGTCTACAGAACCCAGAATGCCATCAACACAGACATAGGCCACCGGTTGCTGTGGAAACAGTGTCATCCTTGTAAGGACTTCTTCCTGTTCTTTTTTGAGCACAGAAACTCAAACATTGATTAAGCTCGATTACGTCAACTGACCACAAAAGACAAGAGGACAAAGACGGAGAGTCAGCAGAGATGAATGGAAGGAGACAAAGGGCAAGTGAGCAAAAGAGAGAGAGAGATACACGGCTGTAATTAAAATTGGCCACAAGACACAAGTGTTAATAATCCTCTTTACCTCCGTTTGCTTCTAATTAAAGTCATTTTCATCCCTCCTCTTTTACTGATCTCTTCATTTGTCCACAATGAGACCTGAATCAAACACTAAACTGCTGTGTCACTCACTCTGAGCTGAAACTGTGCCGGTAAGCTGCATGTCCTCCATACAGATACCATGACTCATGACCTTGACTCTCTCACTTCACTGATTCATCAGTCTTTACAGAGCTGACTTTATAATAACAAGGATGAAATAGATAGAAAAACACCACAATGGAATAAACAACACTGAAACAGTTGTACCTCAAGCCACCAGCAGCTGTCTTCAAACATGACTCAATCCCCATTTAACTTCATGTTAAAATATTTAACTTTACAGCAGATGATAATCATATTTAAAGCCAGGTACAAAAACAGTTTTTGTCTCGTTAGTTCATTTCTCTCTTCAGTACTGCTGTGCAGGCTGACTTTTTAACAACCTCCTTTTTTAAACAGTTAATCTAACCAGGCCTGCACACAGATTTGGCTGTGCCCCTGAAAGCCCCAGAGAATGGGGCCTCCCCAGCAGTGATTTATTGATGATATCATTGTGTGTTGGATCAGTAGCATTGGCGCTAGCTATCCTAGCTAACAGAAGCTTCCTTTTGGAGACTTAAATTGTGTCAAGCTATTGTTGGGTCTGAGATTGAAGAGATTTATTTTTGCCATTTTTAACCTCTTTATAACCACCTTTTTAGCAAATTTTTACCACTTTTATGAGCCACCTTTCATCAGTTTTTCACACTTTTACCCAATTTGTCCATTTTTACACATTTTGGCCACCACCTAACCTTTTCCCCCATTTTTTTCCGCCATTTTTGCCACTTTTGACCTATATTGACCTATTGTTTTTAGATTTATTTTTGGGCATTTTGTGCCTTTATCTTATAGAGGACAGTGGATGGATTCAGAAACAGGGACAAGAGTGGGGAGAGACATATGGCAAAGGGCCACAGACCGGATTTGAACCCCGGCCACCCTCGTACATGAACACGTCTTAAATCACTCGACCATCTGTGCGCCCCATATTTACCTCTGTTAACCAATCTTTGCTACTTTTTAACCCTTTTTCGCAATAATTTTTTTCAATTTTTGCCAATTCTAACCCATTTGTTCCTGTTTTAATTCTAATTCACCCATTCTGCTACATTAAAGTATTTTTTTTACACTTTCCATCACTTTTTCTGCCCATTTTGCCTGTTAACCCATTTCTGCCACTATTAACCCCTTTTCACCATTTTTTATGCCAATTTTTCCCAGTCTTAACTGCATTTGACATTTTCCTACCCTTATTTTTGCCACTTATAACCCCTTTATACCTTTTTCCTGCTTTTTTCCTTTTTTTTTTACAATTGCAAGCCATTTTTGCAACTTCATTTAACTTGCTTCTGTTAACCCATTTTTTCCACTTTTAACCCATTTGTGCCACTTTAAACACTTGGGTTTACATTCTGAACAAGGCTACATACTACAGCACAAATAGGTTAATAAATTATTTGTTGCTTTGATAAGGGTGGTTGTTTTTCAGGTAAAAAAAAATGAAATATAGTTATCAAAACGTAACTTTACAATGGACCCTGATTTTCCTGACCTTCATTAAAGTAAGAAAGACCCTCACTCCTCTCCAGGTCCATCCCATTGCCAATTCTGGTCAATTATGTTTCCAAAAAAATGAAGATGTGGCCATCAAACTGCCAACCATGAGGCTCTTAAACAGCAGTTTACTCACCGATAGCTGACGTCGTCTCAGTACAGAGACTTCTTCTAATATAGTCCTGTATTTAAACTCTTTAATCTGTTACTCCACCTAGACATCCTCGGTTGTATTTGATTACATAATGGGATCTTAAACAGCAGCCCCAACATGGTGTTGATTTAACACTGGTTTGTTTGGTCTAAAAGCCTGTGAAAGCTCTTGTGTCATAACAGGAACAAATCCCTGCAGCCAGGTTCAAAATCTGAAGAAAAGCCTTAAACTTGGAGAGTGGAGGTTGTTATAATGAGATACATATTTTTTACATTACATTCCAGTATGACAGGAGTGACTGAAGGTCCCCACACACTTTGGCTGCTTTTTATTATTCCCCATATTTAACCCCATAATTTGCTGTAAAAGACACAAAGAAAGGCAGTGCTAACATTGGGCCATCATAATCTGCTGGTCCTAGCCAATCAAAGACAGCTAAATCAACAAAGACTTTGGGTATCTTGAACAGAGGAGAGTTCTTTTTTACAGAGAACGAGGATTTGAGCGTGTAATCTCTTCCTTTAAGGGTTATGTAATAATACAATTACCACCTTTTTTGTCCCAAAACTCTCAAATAAAGGATCCTGAGGACATGATGGAAAGTTTTCTTGATTAGAGATTAAACTCTTGGGTTTAAGCCAGCCATTTGTCCAAACACATGGTCTGAATAAAGAGGGACGGGTGTTTCATTCAGTTTTGCATTCAGTGCGAGTCACACAAAGCAAAACAAAACACATGCAAATACAGAAGAGGACGGCCACCAAACCTGCTCAACAATGTACTAACTCACTGTCAGAGGAGCCTGTTCACAGCGACAGGACACTATCTCAGCCTTAAAAACACTCATGGGGTTGTTTTTATGCACCAGACGACTCTGACTGTAAAACCTCCAGATGCTGTCTGTCAGCTAGCTTTTTAAACACGTGTACCACAAATCAGGAGACATAGCTGTAAAGCTGTGGCTGAAAAATTACCTCTGTTTCTGCTCCAGCGGTCTTCATACTTCTACAAGGGATGTCCTAGACTTTGCAGCTGGATTAGCCACCAATAAGAGGCCAGCATTGCCTCTTTAACAGCTTTTCTCCCTCATACTGTCATAAAAAGATTTTCAAGAAAATGGTAATACATTATTTAGAGGATAAAGGCCAATACATGCAGCTAATATATCACAATATTTACAGCTGATATAGGCTGATATTGAAGGCTGATTTAGGTTGATACATGCACTTGATATATAGCAATAATCACAGCTTATATCAAGTGTAAGATACTGCCTACACTGTCGGATATCACAGAAGATATAGTCCAGTATTTACAGCTGATATATGTTGATATATTATACAGCTGATACAGTATATTTCCAGCTCATATGTCACGATAACAAAAGCTGATATATGCCAGTGTTGACAGCTGATAAAGGTTGATATATACAGCTGATGTATAGGGATATTTACAGCTTATATAAGGGGATATTTAAAGCTGATATAGGCCAATATTGACAGCCTACACTGTCTGATATAACAGCAGATATGTTCCAATATTGACAGCTGACATAGGATGATATATACAGCTTATTTAGTATGATATTTACAGCTTATATAGATCAATATATACAGCTTATACTGTCTGATATAACAGCTGAGATCTGCCAATATTTAAAGCTTATATAGAGCGATATATACAGCCTCCTACATAACAGCTGGGATATGTCCATATTTACAGTTGATATAGGCTGATGTTTGCAGCTTAGATAGTGCCATATATAAAGGTGATATTGGTAGAAAGTAATTTGTTATTTATAGCTCATACTGACAGAAATCCACAGCCCATATGAGCAGATATTTCCAGCTTATATAGGCAGATACTTACAGCTGATTTAGGCCAATATTTACAATTGATAAAAGCTGGTAAGTACAGTCTATATAGGCTGATATTTACAACTTACATAGATCAAGATTTACTGCCATATAGGCAGACATTTCCAGCCTCTAACGTCTTATATCACAGCAGATAAAGGCCAATATTTACAGCTGATATAGCTCAATATTTAAAGTCTATATTGCCAAAGCACAGCTGATACAGTTTGATATTAACAGCTGGTATACTGGTTGTGAAATCGGCAGAAATTTTCATATCTGCTGATACTGATGTCATATGGATGGATAATGTCCTGCGTCTCTTCTTTTGTTGTTTTTTAGATTATACAAATCTAACTATATCAAAGGAAGAGCTGTTTCTTGAGCCAAATATCCCAGATCTCTGAACTACACTAGCAGTATGGCTGGACAACAGAAATAAACCATATCTGTTATTTACAGCAGACTATCATTGATCACATCCATTGACATTGTTGTTTGAAATGCCTCCCAGTTCATGTAGCATCTGCACCACTAAATCCAGCACCAATCCAGATCAAGACACCCCAGATCAGCTCTGTGTGTGCAGTCTGAACTATCAGATATCGAACCATTTTCAGTACACATTTACATTCACAGAGAGCATTGAGGTATCTGAATGCCCAAAACTGATGTTCACCTACGTTAATGTAAGGTATAAAAGGGTCTCAGGTCTCACTTGCATGAATGTGCATGGTTGGCACGGCATTTTACACTTCACTTCTTGGCAAAAGGAAAATTGAAAACTGCACTTTTATCCACAAAACATACATCACCCTGGCACTTTCTCTATGACAATAACCCTCAAAATCTCAAAAAGCCATCACTGACCCTCAAACACCATCATCATTTAAGTTCAAGCAGTCAGTACTGCTCTAACAGAAGCTAAATAACCACATTACTCGTGGCGTGCTCTGATGTGAACTTTGCACCTTTTAGCAGGAATGTAACCCAGCAGTGTGTAAAGACTTACAATTAAGAAAACACTCTAAAAATGATGATTGCTCCTTTAGAGCAGCAGGTGCCTTACGTCTAAGGTTTAGCCTTAAGGAAAACAAAAACTTTTCATGTGAAACGTAACACCAGTGGAGACCGCTGCTTAATGAGGATTAAAGGAAAGAACTACAGCTGCAGGGTGCAAAGAATGAGTAATACAAGCAATGAAGAAACATAATGATGAAACAACACAAGATGAGGAGCATTTTAACACTTTTAGACTCTTCATGCTTTTTCATCTGCAGCTATGAGTATATGACAAAGCATTTTCACACAGCATGCTGCTGTAAATAAACAGACTCAGAGTACAGGTGTGTGGTGATAACCTTACTGTGCTCATAGGTGAAGCCACAAGTGTCAGGTATCAATAAAAAGGCAGACAGACACGCTGCACACATGCTGCTCCTCCACGCAATAAGGAAGTTCATAATGGACAACTGTAGGTCATGCTTCAGGCATTCGCCACCTTTACAGCTGCTCCAAACATATTATAGGCTAACATGTTTAAAGATTAAGTTCCTCATTTAAGCATTTCAGTTATTCGTTTTCCTTAACTGTCTATATTAAGGAAAATTAATATCAGTTTTCACAATGCCAGGATTTTAAACCTTGATATGAGACATATTTAACTGCATTAATACACAAATACACTTGCTGATGAAACTCTCCCTCTAGCCATTTCAAGACAGACTTCAGGCACAAAGAGCTCTGAGTCACAGAGTGAATTCTGTAGCTCCCAACACCTCTAACCTGAACAAAATCACACAAGTATGAGGGAAGCAGACTGAATAGAGCCTTATAAATACGGACATGCCAATGATTTTGTCAATGTACTCAATGAAGGCCAACTCCATCATACAGAATAGTAAGTTGAGGACTTAAGACTTGTTAAAAACTTGTTACAAACCTCAGTACCCAATGGTACAGAGTTTTACAACTCCATCTTCTTAAGTTGTTCAGTATGAAGCTTAACAGATGGCAACTCCTCAATCAAAAATAAGACGATACAGATTCAGTCATCACCCTGGGACGGGGTGATAGAATGAAGGTTCAGTGACTTTTTTTCTGAGTTTGAAACATCATGAGTTTGGTTCAATGCTGTGTTGGAGCATAGCAGTAAATAACAGTGTCATCGGCATATACATGACAATTTGCCTTGGGAACACTCTGACGGATGCTGTTTACATAAAGTGTAAATTACAGCAGTCCCAAGACTGAGCCCTGAGGCTCTCCATTTTTAACTGTATGACATTTATAAGTAAAGCCTTCAGCCTGCACATACTGCAATCTGTTTGATTCTATTCAAACCAATGAATAGATTGTTCGAACAAACTTACACGGCCCACAGTATCGAAGGCTTTTGATGAATCACTAAAAAGAGGAGCACAATGTTCTTTGCTGTCCGAAGACTCAATAAAATCCTGACTACTTTAAGAACAGCAGTGGTCGTACTCTGTTTTCCTAAAACATGACTGATAGTTATATGAAAAGGTATATGTAAAAAGGTAATGCACATTTTGGTGCATTTATGAGTGCACCAAAATAAGTGATGTGCAGTGAAGATACTCTAAATTGTTGGAAACTTCCCACAGTTTATGGATATTTGCTTTTTCAGAGGTAGATCTAGGAGGATCTGACTGCAGACCTCTACAATGGGGCGACCTCAACCGTGAGGCACTAGGTGATGCCCACTAGCTTTTTAAATAAATATGTCTATTGTTTGCTCTGTGGTTTATTTAATTGAATTGCTCTTAATAAAGCATACATATTTATAACTTAAAACAACTTAGTTCTCCGACAACATGAGTGCAAAGTAACCACTCAGACTGGAGTTAATGTGGTTATATTGTTTACATTGTACATTTTGTTTTATGAAATAATTCTCTGTAAATGACTGAAAGTCCGAGTGCTTCAGGTCTGTTTGTTCTGAATGAGTCATTTACATACATTTTTAAAATTAAGACTATTAAAGTGATTATAATTACAATACTCAGATCAATATAAACATTGCTATTGTAGACCTACCAAAGCTGATTAGCTCCCTGTTAGCCTGCTGGACCTGAAATTAGGTTTTCTCTGTAAAAGTAAACATTAAATCATTAAAATAAAACCCTTAATGACTTTTGAGAGCTGAAATGTGACCAGTGAGAGGAGGAATGCCTGTTGTTAAGGATAAACAATTATAAAAGAATATGTACAGTTTATATCAGAGTAAACTATATCAATGTCAGCTGATCATGCAGAGACGTCATTAGTCGGTTTACTGCAAAACCTCGTATTTTAGCAAATTTACAGCTGTATCTACAAACGTACAAAACTCCAGAAAACTTGAAGTTTTCTGGCTTAGCTCTATGTATCAATGCAAAAGACAAGTTTTTCTGACAGCTGCAGACCATTCATCTCAGATTTAAATCTATTTAGGATACAGGTTTAGGTAATGGTTACAGAGCAAAAAAATAGCCCACAAAGCAGCAACATTAGCTATGAAGCGTTATTATCTATAGCTACATTAGCTTTAGCACTTTGAGCTTTAGCAAATGTAGCCAAAGCTAATGTAGCTATGTAGATGGCTACATAACTAACGTAATTACATAGTTAACAAAGTTATGTAGCTAACGTCGCTAAAGTTCAACTCACAAAGCAGTTATGTCAGCTATGTACACACCTTATGTACATAGCTACATTAGCTTTGGCTACGTTTGCTAAAACTCACATTCCTAAAGCTTACTTGGCTATAGCTAATATAGCTACATAGCTAAAGCAGATATTTAGCTAATGCTGTTACGTAGCTTACATAGCTAAAGCCAAGATCACAAAGCAGCTATGTAAGCTACATAGATACGCTATCTACATAGCTGCATTAGCTTTGGTAACATTTACTACAGCTCACATTGCTAAAGCTAATTTAGTTTCATTGGCTTATGCAGTTACATTAATTACATAGCTAGCTAACTAAGCTAAAGCAAGTCATGCTTTGTGTAACTACTAAAATGGGCCCATACATGATTCAATCCCAGATTATACCTCTGACCTTTATGTTCATTTAATTTATTTAAAAATAACCTGAAACTGGATATCCATTGTACCAGCAACTTACATTTCCTTACTGAGATATACAGCATCTCAGATGAACGGTCTGTGAAAATATCCATCAGAGATGAACGATGTAGTACATTTAAATATCAGGTCGGGGTTAGCCGTGGTAAAAACAAAACACTGCATAAACAGTAGGATTACATGGATACCTACATCAGTAAAGATGGATAATTGCCACCCTGCCCATGATGGCAAGTTTAGCTCTAGAAATACTGGGGAAAACTGCCAAAATTTGACAATGAAGTGGAATAAAATAAATGCATGTCCTCCAAAGACTACTCTAATAATGCGCCTTAAATATTAATTTTGCCCTTTGTTCAGTCAACTGTGAAGCCAAAACTGCAACTTTTTTCTTCAATTACATCTGAATTTTAGCACATTTTATAAAAGTTGGGTCCTTATTTCTCATTACGGAGTGGCGTGTGGGTCCCAGTGTTACATCACTTGAGAACTACAGATCTAAAGACGGACAGTGGGTCCTGGAGATTCATCATGCGCTCCTCCTCTCCTCTTCTCCACATGGTCTTACGGCTTACAATCAAAACGTGTTCAAACTATTGTGTCTAGGAATGGAAACAAGAAGGCACTAAAAAAATCTAGTCTGTCACCTTCATATTCTGCATTCACATCCAGATTTACGTTTACAGCGGTGCTGTCACAAACAGCATTCCTGCAGCTCGATGCCTTTTCAATGTTTTATTCAGACAAGCCTGATGTAGAGGGGTGTGACCCCATGGAGCCTGAAATAGTTGTTGTGATGAGCAGTTGTTGTTCAGAATCAGTTGGGAGAAACAAGATTGACAACTTAATCTCCAATGTTTTTCATAGCATAGTGCTATGAATCTAAATGTTTGCTCTGAACACTGCTTATTGGACATTATTCATTCATTTTGAAGTCTTTTCTTTAACTTAAAAGTGGAGTTTTTAGGACTTCTTAAAGATTAACTCATATCTATTCAACTTGTGTATTGTTTATGGAGTTGTTAAATCTCACAATAAGTGTGAAAATATCCCAGTCTAAAAGCTTAAAAACCATTCAAGAAGTTTTGCAAGACAGTAACAACTATACCAATATAAATAAACATAAAAATTAAAGAAAAATGTAGTAAAGATGTATATCAGCCTTAACATTTCCCTCCTTTCTGGCAAATCTAAATGTATTTTGTTCTGAATTCATAAAAATAACTTGCTCAAAAAGGCAGATGGACTTCGAACAAGCAAACAAATAAACAATGCAAGTACACAGACTCACAGCTCTGATGGACAGCCGGTCAGAAAACACACTCGCCGTTGTTTTCAGCTTGTTGTGAGTGAACTGATGGCATCGTTCTCTCTCTCTGGGAGTGTGTGTCTCTGTTAGTCTCCGTTTTACTTTACCTGTCCGCTCTCAGCCAATCAGAGCTCACCAGAACACACCAATCAGAGTGAGAGGAGCAGGTTTGGAGGAGAGAGAGAGTCAGACAGACCGGTGAGGTGAGCAAGGCTGACAGGTGTGTTTGGTGTCGACTTCACTCACACACCTGCTGTCAAAGAGATGTAAAGCACGCACCCACTCGCTAGGGCTGGGAAAATCACGTTAAACCACATTACTAAGATATTTGAAAAAGAATACGACATTGATTGTATCAATATCATTTATATTGGGTTTAAATAATGTCATGTTTTCTCTGACTTCTTCTGGCCATCGTGAGAGAAAGGCTGAACGAATTTGTTCAAAAAAGATTCATGCCTAATGTCCAGTAGAAAGATTGTATTCAGTAAGAAGAACCAAGTAAAAAGCGTACTGCATAACCAAATGGAAATGTTTAGTCTAAATAGGGAATTATCATTTAATTAACTTGATTTTAAACAGGACTTGCTTTTTTTTACCAAATATCGTGTCCATAAATCTTCCTAAGGTCCTGTTTCTGCAGAAAACCCAGGACTGCTTCAGTTTTATAACAGATGTTTTGGCTGATAGAGGTATGGTGGAGACATTTTGAAGATGGACCACGAGGATAAAGCATCAACATTTGCACAAAAAATTCTGGATTTCTTGGAAATTTTCCTTTCTAAAATCCACAAAAATTCCCTGAAATAAAAAAAAAACGATAATAATAACAATTTTAAAAATCTAAAATTCCCTGAAATTAAATAAAAAAATCTAAAATTCCCTGAAATTAAAAAAAAAATCTAAAATTCCATAAAATCGCAAAATTCTGTATTGATTTCCCCCAAACATGTCTTATCAAATTTCACAAAATGTACAAATGCATTCCTCAAAATTACATTAAAATAACGAAAAAAAATCACCCAAACATCAAAACAAATTCCCTGATATTTCCATTAAAATTCTTAAAAACTAGTTTCTCCACATGTCCATGAAAATGTCTGAAAAATTCCAAATGCCCTCTAACATCCAAACAAATTTCCCAGGCTCCCATGAAAATGACAGAAATTTCAAAGCTTCCCATGAAACACTCCAAAATATACAACCATGTCCCCAAAATTTCCATGAAATACTTTTAAAATTTCATGGCGCATTGCCTAAAATATCCAAACAACTTCTCTAAAAATTTCAGGATAAATCCTGAAAATTTTAAAGCAAATTCTACCTACATTTTAAGTGAAAAACTTCAGTGGGCACTCCGGACAATTATCTCAAAACTCTAATATTTTTCAGAAGAGATGCTCTGATGAACAAACACAAATGAAAAATAAAAAAAGAGGAAATATGAAATTAAAAAACATACTTATCAATCATGTTTATACTCTTTCTATCAATAATCATTCAATACATTTTTCAATTAAAAAAGAGCAGTGAAATAAAAATGTGATAACTAACCATATCAAAAACCGCAGTATAAATCAAATTTATCATAAATTAGTGTTTTATAATGGCTCAGCCCTAATCTGAACTGCAGAAATCTATTTGCAGCAGTTGGAAAATGGATGAAATGCCAAGGAGTCTCCTGCTCCTCAGTAGTTTCCCCCATTTAAGGGCCCACGAATTCTACTCATTCCATGCCGAAGCATGATGGACCCGCCGGCCTCACATTACTCAAGGCATTGTTGTACAACACATGCAGTCTAACAGAGTCAGTACAATGAAGAAATACACAGAAAGTATGACAGCATCTTTACTAACTTTGTGGCTTTCTTTGGTTTGCTTTCATGGACTTTCTGAGATTGTTTGGTTTTTCTCACCGAGCCAACAGTCTAAGGTAGACTACTGGATTTAGGTTAAATTTGATGCACAATGTCAATACATTTGTGGTGTTTACTTGTCCCTTTATGTCTCTGCGCCCCGACAGACAGTGATAGTGAGAGGTACAGGAGAGAGCAGAGGAGAGACACAGCAATGCCTCCTCCTCCCTGACATGTTTCTTTTCATCTCAGGTCGACCAGTGGATGTTTTTTCCCATTCATCTCAGTAAATGAAACTATGCAGCATGCTGTCTGGACATTATTTAAAGTGTAGTTATCGCTAAGATCTGATTTTTGTCCCATAATTCCCAGCTCTACATCACATACACAATAAAACACATGCATACAACTCTAAAAACACCTACAGCTGCACACCAGCGTTTACAGCTAAATAAAGCCTCACTGGTCACAGACTTTGGTCCTGAGCTTCAATAACCATCAGTTCAGGTCAATAAATCTTTATGGTCTTTCACAGAGTGTTAGTGTAACTGTAGAGATCTGATGGAGGAGGGTGGCTGGGTAACACAGCCAACAATATGACGAGAGTTAGGGCTGATCAATAAGTGTCAGTTTTAACATTTTTGCATATGAACTTGGCAGAGATATTGCAAAAGGCTAAATTTAGTCATGTAGACTGAAAATTATTGTATGTGAACTCTAATAACCTAAAAATACCAATTCATTTCATTTTCTTTTCTTTTGGCTTCATAACGTCTGATTTTAATACCTTAAATATGCTCTTTTATCATGCCTTCCACCTCTGTCATGATGTTGTGATGTCTTTTGTTAAGTCCTTTGCAATGTTTCATTGCTGACATGTGCTCTACAAACACATTTTCTATGCTTTGTAACCATAAATTGTTTTTCCTTTTGGTAAATAAGAACACGTATTTGTCCTGGCTGCAGGTGCTCAAGGGAAAATTAGTTTTCTGACAGGATACTAGAGTCCAAAGGTGAGAACAAGATAGGTATGCAACTGCAGAGTATGCCCTTCTCCTCAATCCACTGAGCACAACATGCAGACCAAAGTCCACAGCTTCCTGCCCCATTACAGCTGGAGATATTATCAGCAGGAGATATTATGACGCATTTATCATCACACTATCATAAAGAACAGATCTCCTGCTAAAATAACACACCTGAGAAGAGCCGGCTTCGCCATCAGATCCCTACAGGAAGCCGATCAGACAGAAACATGCTGCTGCTCTCTGCTCGTCTGGAAGAAGAAATTCTCACGCCTTCCCTCCTCGGCACGCCTTCCCATAATGCCATGTGTTCTCCTCCACATGTCCTGCGGTCTGTGAAGTCTAAAGTCCTGCATTGTGTCGTGCCTCTCACACGTCTTCCTGTCAATAAAAGCGACAGTAGCAACAGCAGCATTGCTTCCAGTCACACCCAAAACCTAAACACATACCTGGCTTTATACCTGACCAGACTCCAGCCTGAATACTCCCTCAGATGCTACGGGACACCTGCAAAACACTCCCTACAGCAGCCAGATAGAAGGTCTCAGGCTGTTTAACATCCAATGTGTCCACTTCTGTGTAAACTCATCATTTCTTCATGACCTTATCTGTCTGATTTAAGAGTCTCTTCAAAATGTTGCATGTAAACATCACTTTAAAACTGCAGAAAAACTGAGATGGTAGTGGTGTAAAGGTAAACCAATCTTGTCGTCATATTGCATTGATCTGTGGAGCCATGCTTTGGCTCTGTGTCTTTAATCCTGCACAACTCACGGTGACCTTTTACCTCTAGATGACAGTTACAATAGCCGTACTCGCCAGGTAGCTGGATGTGCTGCATTGATCGTAGCAAAATGTCTCAGTTCTCTTCCTCTTAAATCCAGTCATGTGGAAGGGAAACTTTAAAAATAGCCACCTGTCTGTACGCTTGGAGAAAAGCGGTTATGAACAACAGCAGCACATTTATCTCACCTGTTGAGACTGCAGAGCTAAAGATTAGCTAAGATGCTAACACTAAATGTAGCACAAACAGACCTGAATGTTAAACACTTTTCTTTAATCTCTAGTCGTCTAATGTCAGGACCCAAAAGGGGGTCTTTTTTGTGAGCCTTTTTAAGTGGGTCACTAATGTGTGCTTAAGAATAAGAAAACTTCGGCTAAAAAGTCTATGCTGTGCAGCTGTTTACCTGGAGAGAACCCACGTGTGCATGAGGAGAACATACAGTATTTTAGATTTTAGAAGAATATTTAACACTTATGAGTTCATATTCATTCCCTGTTTGTCTAAAGATTTCATGAATAATTCATAATGGCAGCAGTACTGATAACTGTTAGTAGCCGTGTGTTTTGTCTGTGTTTGTTTAGGACTGTGAGCTCTGATTTGGACTCTGAACCAGGATGTAATCCAGACCAGTTATAGATTAGACCAACTCAAGGAAGCAAAGACGAGGGAACCTTCTTAGGCAGTGGTTTATATCGGTCATTCATTATTGACCATCTGAGCATCATCAACAAAAGCTGACTCACAAACAGAGGACAACATTTCAAAATCAGCTGTTTGAGGCCATATAAAAGCTCCACACAGCGCCGGTGTAACAGCATGCCTAAAGTTATCTGTCTGTCCAATTTATTGACATCCCCATTAATGTTATGAAGATCAGTCTGGAGCAGACGCCACCTTTATGTCACAGAGAAGGCTGCACATAAGGAGGGATAAAGGAGAGATATTTTTAGGCTCAGACAAATGAGGGCACATGAAGGTCAGCAAAATAGTGGTCCATTAAAAAATTGAGCTGTGATTCCATATTTAATTTTTTTTAACCTAAACAACAACCACTCTTATCAAAGCAACAAACACCTATTATTTGTGCCTTAGTATATCACCTTCTTAAAAATGTAAACCTCTTTTCTAAAAACAGAATTGAAATGAGTTAAAAGGGGCAAAATTTGGCAGAAAAAGTGATGTAATGGAATTTTAAAAGTATCAGATATAGGTTAAATTTGGCAAAAATGGGTAAAGAGAGGCATAAACAGAAAAAAAATGGATGAAAAGGGGTTACAATTGGAAAAAATATCTTTAAAGTGCCAAAATAAACAAAAATTAGTACAATGTGGTTAAAATTGGCAAAATGGGCATTAAAAGTGGTAAGAGAGGACATTAAAAAGTGGCAAAACTGGCTTACAAGTGGCAAAAATAGGCAGAAAAATTAGGTTAAATGGGATTGAAAAGTGGCCAGAATGGGTTAAAAGCCCCTAAATCTTTTGCAAGTGGCAAAAATTGGTTAAAAAAGTGATGAAAATGTTGCAAAATTTGGGTTAAAGTTTCAAAAGTGAGTGAAAAGAGGGAAAAATTGTGCAAACCTGATGACGCATGGTAAACCATAGTGGCCAAAATGGGCCAGAAAAGTGTTTAAAAAGTGGCAGAAATAAATAGTTTCAAAATCAGAACCCAATAATAGTTTGACAGACTTTTTCAGCTCCAAAGTGAGGGCTAGTTGATGCTATTGGTCCAACACACATGCATTGACATCATCAATAAATAACACCTGGGGAGGGCCTGTTTTCTGTGTTTGTCAGGGGTCCATCCAAACCTGTGGGCAGGTCTGGTCACAGCAGCATTTAGCACATGTACAAACAGGATCCTATGACCATGCACCAGTGGAGAAATGTCAAAGTGAGGGGCTGTACATGAAAAAGCACCCAAGCACATGTGGATTCAGTACCCTCAGAAAGTGGGACCGGAAAGTTGGCTGGCACTCTCTCCACCAGTCAGCCTAAGTCTCTCTGAAGCTGACACTTTAATGATGAGGTGCGTCTTCATCACTGTTCTAAAGAGCTGCATGTTATCTAGAAGGATGAACACAATCATTATCTGTACCTGCGGACGGTGAGCTGCAGCGTCTTGTACGATCCTTTAACCAGAGCGATGGCTTCCTGTCTGTATCCAGTCAGCTCCACCTCGTTAATGACGACTATCTCATCTCCAACCAGCAGGGGTTGGTCCAAACTGTCCGCCTTACCACCCTCCTCCACCTGCACATAAAAACAAACAAGATTTTCAGCTCATTTTGAATTTTCAGCTCCTTTAAGCTGCTCTCAGAGATTCATTCTGCAGCTTCTCTTCTGTGCAGTCTGAGCTGAGCTATGTAACTCATGCAGACTGTATCTGTTCTGCACCCACAGTCATGAAGCTTGTCGAGTCACACTTGCTGTGGCAGCTGTTATCAGGCTTTCTATTGTTCTGGGAGGTCGGGAACACTCGTGATGCGTTTGTGCGTGGGTTCTCTGTAGGGGAGAGTCGGAGGTTTTAGCTGTTTTCCTCTCAGATTTGTAATTCTCATGTCCTTTCTGAGTCTATTGTTCTTTGAAGGATGTTTTCAGTTTCTCTACAAAAGAGAGAAGTTGATCTTAATTTGCCCCTAACCTTCACCAGACCAACAGAAACCAGATGGTGTCCACAGCAGGACTTCACTGGCTTTATCTGTTTTAATATCGCTGAGAAAACAAGCACAATTCTCCTCAAAACAAAGGCATTTTCTTCTTGTTTTGTTTTTTTTTTTATGTGACACTTAAACACATTACCATCCTAACAGACTTATACATAAACCCCTCCAGCCACTATGCACTAGGAAATCTAGCTCCAGCATTAGAAGTGTTGATTATCCTGCAGTGTTATAGAACTTTTACACAGCTATAGTCAGCTCAACATAAGTTAGATTCTAACTTCATTCATCGGTGACCATATGTGCCAATGTAACCAGGGCTGTCCCATTTTCAGGCTTAAAAGTCCCTAAAATGATGCTACACTTTATCTGTATATTCTGTATATACAGTATGTTAGTCAGTACCATTGTCCGGACTGTTGTGATTTAGCCGATAGAAAAACATAACTAACATACCGCATGTCAAAGATTAATCCTGATTCATCGGTACATGTGTCAATCGATCTTGGTGTGTGAAGTGAATCTAGTAATGCACCTGTTTCTGGAAGGCCCAGTCACTGTTAATCAGTATTCCTGGTACCATCTCATCATGAAGACAAAAGAACACTCCAAGCAACTCAGAGAAACTGTTATTGAAAGGTATAAGTCATGGGATGGATGTAATCTCAGTGTGCTGAGTGGAGCTGAAAGAAACTCAGCTTTTTGTAGGAGTTTCAATATTAAAAATCCATTTTAAGCTTGTCATGGCCTCGTCTTTTGCATGATAAAGGTCAACAAAAGTATTTTTAATCATGGTATCATTGATAGAAATTACACCGATCTGACTTGTTTTTAAGCCAAATACAATTAAATTTAAATAGGAAGGATTCCCCGCTGCTTATCACTGTTAACTTATTTATTATACTTGTTTATTGAAGCTGTATCTCACTAAAGGTCAAGCTGATTTTTGAAATATCAGCACTGCTCTGATTATCAATCATTGACGTGCTGATTAACACTACAGCAGCTCTTCTTTCAGTGTGATGCTACCTCATTATATTTTATCTAAGTTTAGTTAGGCACAAATTCCTGTTAAGTTCCTGTCACTTCTTGTTGTCTAAACTTAGAGATGATTCAAGTGAAGCTCCAGGTGTGACACATGCTCCGACACAGACTTGGATGCAACCCCGCTGCAGTATCAAAATGACCTCTGAGTTTTATCAGAGCTGTTGTTGAAGCCTCTCAGCGCTCTGTCACTGTGCAGAATGTCTCTCTGTTTATCACCGAGTGTCTGAGTGTGTGTTTTCGTCCTCTTTGAGGTCACATTGCCTTGTGAGCTTGTCTCTGTGTGATAAGCTCGATTAAACCCCGAACTGGACGTCAAAATGTCTCACTTTATTCCTGGATGTTTGCTGAGTTTAAAGATGGACTAGCAGTGAAATTAAACATGTTTTCTTCTTCTCATGGCTCCAATTGACATGCACATCACAGTGGGAGACTATAGCTTAGTCCCAATTCATCTCCTGTACTTTCCATTTAGTCCTGCCTCTAGATTTTGTGCATTCATAGTAGAGTATCTGATTCTTGTTGGAATGGAGGGATACAGAGAAGTGCTAGGGCTACTTCAAACAGAAATTTTCCCAAGGTACTCTCTAAACCAAGTATCACAGGAAATGGCCTGAAAATCATTTGCAAGAAAATTATGACAAAAATCTGACATCATAACTTAATTTTGTTTCAATGCTCATCTGATTTTAAACAAGCATTTTAAAAATTCACATGCAGCAGAAACGCCCAGTACTGATGTTACATCTGTGAGAACTACTGATGATGTAGGACAGGGGTGTCCAAACTACAGTCTGGGGGCCAAATGCGTCCATTTTTGATTGGCTCTAAGAAAATTCTAAACATTAAATAAAATATGGCCCGCATTTGAACATGAAGCTTGACTGTATCGTACTTCTTCATTTCAGCCCAAGGCAGTGCTACCATGCTATTTCTGTAAACAAACATTTTGACAAGAAGACTTTAATGATTTGAGTTTTTTTATGACTAAAGACAACATACACCTGTGTCTGGAAGGTCCAGTCGCTGGTTAAAAAGTATGCCTGACTACTACTACACCATGAAAACAAAAGAACACTCCAAGCAACTCAGGGAAAAGGTTATTGAAAAGCACAGTTCTTAACCAGTCAAAGAGAAAGACGCTGTTAGAGAAAACTCATTGAATCTCTGTTTGAGGTCCCCAGAGGGCATAAGGGAGACTCCATGGTCAAGTGGGAGAAAGTTCTGTGATCTAGTGAGACCAAAATAATGAAAGACGCTATGTTTGGCGGGCACCAACCACACCATCCCCATTGTGAAGCACGGTGGTGGCAGCATCATGCTGCTGGGATGCTTCTCAGCAGTCGGCCCTGGGAGGTTTGTAAAGGTAGAGAGTAAAATGAATGCAGCTAAATATAGGAAAAATATACTGCAAGAATGGTAGTAGATTCTTGGGTTTAGTCTGGGTATATCTATGGCTAATCCAGAAAACTTCAGGACATTTTGGGGAGTTTTTTGTGCATGTTAATAGGTTTTAGAGACCAGTTCAACAGAGTGTTAATACAGAGTTTATCTTTTCAAAGCTTTCTCCATTGCTGCCTTTAAAGTTATATATATATTAAAATGTTATTGTAACATAATGTTCTTAACTTACTTTAATTTTGTTCTGTTTTTCAGCCTTAAAGCCCAAGAGGAAGTGCACTTTACTGCATGTTTGGAGACATGATTGTCTGATTGACAATCTGCTGGTTGTTGCTTGATTGTGACACCAAATTTGCTCACCCAATTTTCCCCAATTTTAAGACGTCACAGATGCAGAAACTGAAGCTGAGTGTGACTTGTTGTAGAAAACACCACGGACTGAAGTTTGGGTTCACTGCAAGTTTAAAGATACAGCTGAAAGACGCTTCAATTAATGGCGGGTTCCACATGTTCTCCTGATTGACAAAGGTATCCATAGCACTGTTCTGAAACAATAAACTCCACCCGGCTGGGGCTCTTCGAATGTTAAAACAACTGCCAAGAATTTAACTCGGGGTGTGTCTGAGCCTCCTCTGAATTTCAACATGTGTTAGGTTTGAACAAAAACAGGCTGTGTTTGGCCCACACAGTGCAGCACCCCAAAAGAGTCAAGGATCATAGATTATGGGAGAAACCTACAGAAAAACTGATTTCATTTCACAAAACTCACAAAAATACTCAGATAAAATCAAATGAATTAGTGTAAGGCTAAAGCAACACTAAAGCTGGCTTATCAAATCTAGAAAACGTAACACAAGCATGAGATAAGTCCAATGATCCATGCTGATAGAAGAAGGAAACCAAACATCCTCTCTGAGCTGTGAAAGAAAAACAATGGCTAAAATGTAAACTCCAAGTCAGTTCTGCAGAGCCAAGCACATGCTGCTCTGTTCTCCTTTTTCAGGAATAAATATACCCAAATAAGGTTTCACGCTCGAAGTCTGTATCAGTCAGAGACTTTGGTATTCCAGCTGAAATTCATTACGGCGCCGTCAGAGATCTCTAAATGGAGGGGCTCGGCCTGCTCCGACTACGACTGAAACAACATCTCATCTAATCAATGGAGAATGTGGAAAACATCCTCGGAGAGAAAAACATGACAACATTCTGACCAGAACTGACACTTTTGACCATTTTTGTTTATCTAATCCATCTTTCAAGGGAAACCTGCATGCTAACTTGGGCTGTTTAACTACAGAAGTCTTCAATCATCTCATTATATGTGTGGTTAGTTGTGATTTATCTTTCTATCTTTCTATTTCCCTTTTTTGTCACATTTCAAACCCCACTGTTTAATTTATTTTTCTAATGTCTGAAACTAAGGGCAAAAACCTCTTGATGGATATAGACCTGTTCTTAAATTGAAAGAAATTAGGGAACTTTGGAGAGTAAAGATTACAAAAACAACCTCTTTAATGTCAAAGTGAAAGGGAGAGGATATGCTGTTTCTTTTCTTTTGTCAAATAAGCATTACATTTTACATTTCAATATATGGGTTTTAATTGTTGTGTCATGAACATTTGTATCTGCTGATACCGATATCATTCCAACAATCTTGTGAATCCCTACTTTTTACTTGTCCACTGAGCTGTCTGTGAGTTTTTAAAGTGAAACAAGACATGAAGGAGCAGTGGTGGACTTATTTCACATCAATATGTGTTGCTGAAAGGGACATTGAAGCATGGGATTTAGAAAAAATAAAAGCACTAATCATGGACTATGGACTGCATCCTGATTAGTGCCTGATGCTGACAACCATAAGATTAACACATAATGTAGAAACGTAGATTTCTACATTATAAGAACATTTAAAGATGAGTCACATGTAGGCTAACACTGCACTGCATTCTGGGAACTGATGCCTTATGGCTGCATTGTTATTTCTGTTGAACCAGACTTTGGGGGCAGGTTTACTCAGGTCAGGGCCCAGGTGTAAAACCACCCTTGGACACTGGTGTTAGACTCGACTAGAGAAGCCGTATGAAGACGTCCCCTTATGACATCTGACAGACTAGCCTTACAGAGAAGAATGAAGACATCTGTAAGCACCCATTCTCAGCAGACAGTGTGGGTCTCTGCTTTAACAAGTTTTTCTTTTTTAAGGTGTAACTGAGGCAGCATTAGTGCACATTTTCAATTTGGTGCCAATCACGAGACTTTGAGATTAAACTCATTAAGATTGTGTAACGTGAGCCAGGCAGCATGGATTACCCTCAGAATGACCTTTGACCCCAAAGAAACGTCCTGTATCAATAATAAACAAGATGATGGAGACAAATCTGATTGTTCAGCTCTGTCTGTACAGAACTTCTTCATATTCTATGTG
The DNA here is from genome assembly GCF_018320785.1 of Cheilinus undulatus. NCBI lineage: Eukaryota > Metazoa > Chordata > Actinopteri > Labriformes > Labridae > Cheilinus > Cheilinus undulatus. The sequence continues at coordinate 16,794,932 of NC_054881.1, read as the reverse complement.
AATTTTACAAATATGAATCTGTATATCCTTGACAATTTGCTCCTTTTATTTGATGTTTCACTCAAGTCTGCAGGTTTCAACTCTGCACATTTCAACCGTTAATGCAGAGAAGACAGTATAAAAAGGTAGAGTTCCTTAAAATGTTTGATTTTCCATAATCAAGTCTGACTTATTATTTTTATTTGTTGGTCATCTTCAAATTGCTTGTTTTGCTCAACCATCAGTCCAATAACCCACAGATTCATTTACTGTACAAAGAAGAACACGACTATTTCTTAAAATAAAGCAAAATTCATCCTAATTTCATGCCATCTTCTTAGAAAATGACTATCAACCAAAATAACAGCGCCAGAGACCGAGGACCCCCAAAGAGAAAAAGACAAATACTAACATTATGGATATGAAGACGCAAACAGATACCATGTAGAGTAAGATGGAGGCAAAGACGAGAGTAATTGTAGAGTTGATGAAGAGATTTATGGAGGAAAGACATGAGACAGTCGTTTGGTTAATCATGGAGAAAAGAGCTAACACCGAGCTTCACAAAATCAAAGCATGACTGTGTTTGAAAGCCCCGAAAACACATAATTCACATTCTTGTCCTATTTTACAGCCGTTTGGCTTCAGTCCCAGGATAACCTCCACACGCAAACACAGACTCACCACACGGTCATCTCAGCCGCTGATTTGCATGCTAATAAAATGAGGCCATGATGGCTGTAGGGACGGAGAGGGATTAATCAGTGAGTGGTCATTTTACATTTACTGTCACACATGAAGCTGCTGCTCTCTCTACATCAGCTTCATAAGAAAAATTAAGTCAGTTAATCATCATTTTTTATGAGAAAGGGGCTGTATTTGATCAAAAAGTTATAGCTACTCCAACTATCACTGATCGCTTACAAGTGACTGATGTTTGAATATTTAGCACTTTAGTGTTTGGCGTGTATATGTGTAATTGGATGCTGATTTTTAGCTTTAGGTTGGGCTTGGTGTTGCAAAGCACTGATTGATTGGGTTGGGTAAAAGGGGAGAAAGTAAACAAAGCACAGACACCGAATGGTTTCTGGTGATATTTGAAATTTTAGAAGTTTTAAAAATAAAGGAGAGTAACAAGTTTTGTAGCTGCTCCTGGGGGACAAAAAAAGAAAAAAATCTGCATGTCTTCACCGCTCAACGATTTGATTTAGGGAAGAAAAAGTCTCCCGTACCTGACGACTTCAGCATAATCAAAAGGCGGCCATTTTTCTCTGATGTCATGCTCTATGCAGGCGGCACAAACGCCGTCATAATTTAATACGGCTGGACTCCAGATTGTAGGCAGTTTAAACATAAGGAATCTGACAGCCGTGTTTCAAAGCTCTCCAAATGATCAGCAAGCTAAAGACGAATGATAGGGAAATCTTAAAAAAGAAAAGTCGTGGAGTAAAGCCCAAATTACACTTTAAATATCTGCCAGAAACAGGAAAACAGACTCAAGGAAGAGGTTTTGCCGCAAAACATTGAAAAATTTTAACTTCAGCACCTCTGCTCTTTAACACTCGAATCAGAGAAGTCTTGACCAGAACTCAGCTCAACAGTAGAGAAGAATCCTTCTCCTAACACTGCCACCAGGATGAAAGTAAACAAAAGTATGGACAGTTTGATTTAGCATGTGTTTGGGACTATAATACCTCTGTGTGGGAAGTTAAGGGAAATAAAGTCTTCATCATTAAATCACAGGTGAGTGGTAATTAGTAGTATTATCAGGACCACTGTGAGTGGTCTGTCGGTGTTCTGGCGCTGTAATTTTAGTTCAATCATTGCTCTGCAACCTGGGGTCTGAGGGTGCCAAAGATCTCATGGGGCACAAAGCTTTGTCTGAGCTGAGGTTGTCAAAGTAAGATTAACAAATATGAACTAAAATTAAAAACAATGTTTATACGATGGTCTTTTGAAAAACAAGCTGACCCATTTTTTTTCAGGGATTTATCAATGAAATAATCAAAATCCTTGTCAACAGTGTATCACTTTTTTATCAGTGTGGGTCATGGGGGGCACACCTTTTCTTGGGTATTATTAGTGAGGGTGCTCCAAGGGAACAAGGTTGAGATCCACTGAGTTAAGAGTCATATTTTGGTTAAGTGAAGATAATATTTAATAGCAGAGTAGGGAGAGAAATCTGGTCAATAATGAGTTGTTCCCTAAAGAAACAGTGAAGCATCTACCAGCATTGTTTTTTCTTCTCTGATGGTGTTCTGTAGAAGTCTAACCATGGCTTGTCTACTCCTTGATAACAACTTTTCTTTCTACTGACCCAAACACAGTGTAACACATAAAACTTTTCAAACTTTTGTAGACTTTCATCAGCTTTAAAGGTGCAGTGTATAAATTGGGGGAATATCGATAAACACTGGTCTGTGATAATATGGCCACAACAGAAAGTATGGTCTAGATCGGCCATCTTTGGTGTCTTGAGATAACTTAGTTTCTGAATTGGCGCAATACAAACAAGATTGATCGATTATATTGACCATAATTGTGTTTCTTTTTAACCTCCAGTGCTGAAAGAATGGGGCCAATGTGGAAGTTTACAAACTGCAGTTCCTCAAAAGTGTCCAGGAGTGGCTGGCAGCAGAAATAAACATTTACAACCTGGTTTGGAAATGACAGGCTACTTAAATTGCAGAACTAACATGATACTAGTTACAACAGAAAAGGATTTTTTTAATACTAGGGCGGAAATCGATTGATTATCAGGTTGATTTAATCAGGAGATTATAGCCTACTAGAAATAACTATATATATATCTGTTAATATCTGATTGACACTTGTATTTTCACTAATATAGTGCAGGGAATATGACTTGGTTTTAGTTAGACGTGATGTCTGTGTTCTATTATTTATCCAGTAGAGGGCGCTCTAACTTCTTTCATGCAGGCTCGTTAGGTTAGCCGTTAAAGTTAGGCTAACCTAGCTTAATTTTAGCTAGCTATAAACTTTAGCCGATAATAACACAATGAACCTAATGGTGCAATATCTCACAGTAATATAATGCTAGAAAATTTGTATAACACGAGTAAAGACCAGTTTGCTGTTTGATTCATAACGAACCAATGGTTCAGAAAGATTTTTATTCTCTGATATTGATATTGGGCCCTATTGATTACTCTGACAGATGTAGCGTGTTACCCCCAGCTCTGTTAACAGAGCATAACCTAATAAAGAAAACAATGCCTCCATTGAATTAGAAATGGTGTCATTGAGTTCAGCTGAGGCAGACTGTTCTAATAAAGCAGACAGCTGATGGAGAAAAATGTAAAATATTCCCAAATTAAGTAATTTGAAAAAAAGCAGTCCTCATCCATGTAAAGGCGTGTTTGTAGAACCAGAATCCACTTTAAAACTTCATTTACAGGGAAGGTTTTTAATTAATTAGGCCTATATGTATGGCCATAACATTTATTGGAGAATTACTATCGTTTTAAAATCCATATAGGACTCACTTAAAATCTCACTTATCATTTAGCATCATATTCAAACTAAGGGGTTGATTATGTCTTATTCCATCACTTACATTGGGTTTAAGTTGATCAGTTAGTCATAAATAGTCGATTACTGTTGTCTAAATGTGACACTGACACTCAACAGGTCCTTGTAGTGTATTATAGATGTGTAATGGCACGTCATGTGGGCCCTATCCTTTATGTCTCTTGTGGGCCCTATCCCGTACAATGACAGTGAAATGTGTCTGGTTTGGTACCTTGGAGATGATGAGCGGCTCTCCGTGCTCCAGGCCGCCCTGCAGGGTGAAGCCCCACGGTGCTCCTCCCTGCAGCAGGGCCTCCACCAGCACCCAGCTGCCTCCTCCTCCTCCTCCTCCTCCCGCCCGGCCAGCGCTGCTCTCCATGCCGGGCTAGGGAGCGCTGTCTGCGGGCTGCTCTGTCCTCAGCCCCGTGCAGCCCGGCGGACTGTCGTTACCGGTGACTCCTCTACGAGCTCATAGCCTCAGTTCATTGATTCATTAATCCATTCATTGATTAATCCTCGTTAATACGACAAAAGGGAAAGAAAGTGTCCGAGCACCGAGCTGCGTTTCCTGCAAAGTGCATTCCTGACGCGCAGAGAGAGGCTGATCCACGAGGGGAGTGACTCCAAAAACAGCCGAAACTGGACTTTAAAGGAGGTTAAAAAGTTACAAAGAGAGGAGGAAATGTTCAAAACTTCCAAATCAACCACAGTCAGATCAGATCAGATCACACAGAAACCCAAACCTCCCCTCTCCGTGTCTCTCCTTCTCTGTCTCTCTCTATCTCTCTTCCGAAAATCAGTTTAGCATCACAATAGGATTTACTGCGACTCAGTGAGCGAGAAGAAAGGAGAGAGAGAGAGAGAGAGAGAGGGTGAGCGAGTGAGTGGAGGACGAGAGGTGAGAGAGACGCGAGGAAATAAGTTAGAAAGGAAAGACGGGAGGAGATAAGGAGGAAAGAAGGGAAGAAAAATGGAATATAAATCAAAGGAAAAGGAAAACAAGGAAGAAAAGGGAGAAAATAGAAATATAGAAAATAGAAAAGAAAAGACTTTGAGAGTGTTTCCCGGTGTGTTTCCTGATGAGTTGTAATCCAATCCTCCACAGTGGAGCTGAACTCTGCAGCTCTGACACTGTTTCCCTTCACACTGAAACCAGATTACTGCTGCAGAAACACATTAAACAACCTGCTGGATCCAATTGTTTACACGCTTTACATTAAAAGGTTATCAGCGCTGATGAACAGGCCTCACTGACTCACCAACAAGAAAAATAAAGGCCTGAAGATGCTCAAAAAGTGTTCTGCTGCATACAATGCATTCATCCCCCGTGCCAAATCAAGTGGACAATCACAGCCCAGTAGTTGAAGTATTATCATTAACTAGTTTAACAGTCAGTGCTTGGAGAAAACATAAAACTCTCTATTCAAAGAGAAGTGTGGCCTGCCCCCTTGTGACCTATTTTAAATAGCTACGATTGGAAATATGAAAGGAGAACCATGCACTATACAGTAGGATCATATTTTACAGTATGTTTGGAGCACTGGGGTAGTGCAGAGTAGGAGCAGAAATAAGTAGACCCACTGCCCTGCCATTGCACAAACCCTGATACAATCCAGGCTGCCCTTCTAGATCACACACACACCCTTTTTGTGAGATAAATGGTTTAATACAGTAGTTTAAAAATCCTCTATTTTATGACAGAGGTGTAGTAAGCAGTCACATATCACTATATGGACAAAATGATTTGGTCACACCTGTAGATTACTGAATTCATGTGTTTCAATCAGACCGGTTGCCACAGGTGAATAAAACCAAGCACCTAGCCATGCAGTCCCCATTTACATACATTTGTGATACAATATGGGTCGTCCTGAGGAACTCAGTGACTACAAGCATGGATGTCACCTTTACAGTAAGATGGTTTGGAAATGTCCCCCCCTGCTGGATATTCCACAGTCAACTGTAACTGATATTATTATAAAGTGGAAGTGTTTAGGAACAACAGCAACTCAGCTTTGAAGCATGACCACATAAAAACATAGCGGGGTCAATGATTGCTAAGGCAATGGTGCATAAAATTGCCAACGCTCTGCTTTTTCCACAGCTGAAGATTTCTGAACTTCCACTGGCATTGGTGTAAGCGCAAAAATTGTGCAGCAGCAGGAGGCTTGATGTTCTGCTACCTGTATGCTTTTTATAAATAATTTCTTGCACAGTATTTCAATAAACCTCAATGTTTTTTGACGTCTTGACTGCAATTTCAGGCTGCCTAAAGAGAATCTCCAATTGTTGTGAAGATTGTAAAAGACTTACAAGACGTCAAGTTGCCATCTAATTAAGATGCCTGGTTCAGTTAAGTTTATTTATTTATTTGTTAACAGTGAGGAGATGGGGGAATCAATGGGTCTGATTGCTATTTAAAAGAGTTAAGACGTCAAGGCCAGTGCTAACAAAGTGTGTGATTAGAGTCTGCCATCTAGTGGAATGTATTGGAGCTTTCTGTCTTTAATTATCTTACTAAAATTCTGTTATTGTGCTGTTTTTATTAGGGCACTGCGGAAGCCAGAACCCTATTGTATCTGTAGCCGCCAAAAGCAGGGACCAAATTTCAAAAACATTTTTTCTTAGTTTTTCTGTTTCTTTTAGACAAATGACTCCATGTAACTTTTAAATGCTTTCATCAATCAGCACCAAATTTCATAAAATCACCCTGATAAGATGTATGCCTCTGATATTCCCAGGTGGCTACAGGATTTTCGTTCATATATTTTCGCTTAAAAAGATTAAAACAATCGGCCCCACTCTGCTTTCAACCTTTAGGTACAATTACACTTAGTTGGTTTGTGAAACAGTCCTTAAGTTAACATCTTCTGTAACTCCTTACTGTTCCACCTCATCAGTGTTAGAATGTCTGATTGGAATAAGGCGTCTCAGGCTGAACTGATCAGAAAGGACGCTGCTGCATAACAGTTTTGAGAATCTCATGGTGATAATTCCCAGAAAAGAGAGAAATTGTATCATAGATTAAATGTGCCTGAGAACTGATAGTTAAAGTAACAGTGAGAAACTTAAAGTTTGTGTAAAGAAAATGGTCCATCTGTTCTGTCTGATCTTGTTCTGTACATTATTGAGTAGTTCTAGAATCTTTACACATGGAACATGTAATAATGCTATTATAGGTGAAAACAAAATAGCACTCATGCATCCCAGTAACCTTTATGATTGTAAGGATTCACCAGAAAAGCTCATAATCCAGCCTCAGAATGTCAATGTGGCAGAGAGCATGCCATTTTTTTAATAATTGAAACATTTTATTAAATGGCTTATAATTGAAATACTGTTGTTATTGTTATTACACCTCATAACATTATGCTGCTCGGTCAAATAATGTGGCTGGCAACAAAAATGTGAGTGGCCATTTGATGTTTTAATTCACCAGCCACTGTGGCAGGTAGGTAAAAACTTATTTTCCAACCCTGGCACCACCTACTGCAAGAAAGCAGTAGCATCACTAATATGTAATGTCCTGTTTTTTTCTCATTTTACATGAAAAATAGTCCTAAGAGGATTGAGATGCTTACTGTGCTTTGCTGCAGCACACAGTACGGGTCACTCACACTCAATTATTCCCACACTCTCAAGGTTGCGACATGCACCGGGGTGTGAGGGCACTCCACTGTGTACAATCACCTTAAGTGTACTACAAGGTTCCTCATCGTATCGGTTGTTTTTATAAAAGATTAGGCTGCAAATGTAAAAAAGGAGGTTTTTGAATGTGACTTCTGGTAAAATACAAGAAACCCCATACTTTTATAAAGAAACATTGAGCCAAGAACAAAAGACAACACCACTACACGTGCTTGTTTTTTCTTAAGTTTTATAAATCAACATTGAACTTAACACATTTTCAGTAAAAAAAAAAAAGGGGGTGAAAAAAGAAATTTTGGCAAATTTACAGAAAAAAACATCAAGTGTGATTCTGTTAAGGCACTTTAAATTCATACCTAAACGTGCAAACGCTGAACAAAGTAGGAAATAAAACAATCGCATTTATACGTGCAACTCCAAAGCATACTGAAAAATGGTAACTACAGCTGCTGATACAATGCAGAAAATATATTAATGTTTCAAAATGTTATTGAAACAAACAAAATTTAAAAGGCTGCATAATGATCAGTTCTTAACTCAATCAACAACTTGCAGGTATCTTACAGCTGTGCAGCATTTCAAAATGAGTTTAAAACAGAAAAAAAAGGCATTAAAGTAACAATTTAGGACATAAATATAAAAGGAGTAACAGTACTTATAAGTGCATTTAACATAAAAGCTTATTAAATATTAAGGAATATTAAAATGTTAATTTGATTACATTTTACAGCTCTGTTCATACGTACAGCACAAATCTTCTGAGCCCACATTTTCAGAGCTGTTTGACAACATAAAGTTAATTACAGTGGTGTGAGTTTAAGACATCTGTTCAACCTGTTTGAAAAATAGAAATATTTTAATACTGATCACATTACAGCCACGGAAGGAGGAAGGATTTCACTGTTCAGAATATGTTGTATAAAAGCACTCAATGTATTCAAAAATAAAGATAACAGCGCCCAAGCATACTAGTGCAGAAAATGTTCTTGATCCCTTGAAATTTCTTTTAGTAAAACACTTTACTTACAGACAGGATACTTTATGACTGATATGCTAAATTAATCCAGGCGTGCACTGAGGGATTTCAACATGATTCTGACACAAGTCATGGTGGGATTAGAAGTTGGACCAGTTTTCAGAGGAACATGATCAGCTGCTCCAGACCAGTCAGATGAACTTTTTGCATGACTGATTGATTAGAGTTCTAGGACTGCATTTCAAATGTCCAAAGTGAAAGATGGGTGATTGAGATGAAACTATGACACAGAGAAAATAAACTACCACAACAGACCTAAAATAAAGAAATGTTGATGAACAACAGATGCACTCTGTAACCACCTTAAGCATTTTTAGGAAAGCATATCATTCAATGCATACAGTTCATACAGTATGTTTGTTCACCAGGGGTTGTGTAGCCCCAACCCTCTTGTTCTCTGTTGACCATAATGACCACTGTCCCCAAAAAAAAAAGAACATGTAGTCTGACTCTGACTCTGCATGACATCAAACTTTCAACCGTCTTGGGTGAGTGATGACTGACTCTCTTGCAGTCGCCCTCAACATAACTTCAGTCTCTACCTGCAGGACTTTTAAAAAGAGAATTTATTGGCATCTGTCAGAGTTGTCCTTATTTCACTCGTACAGCATGATTACAGACATCATGAGCCTCAGGTGTGTCTTAAGACCAGTCCAGACCTCTCTACAAGACGGACAGTATTGAACATTACATTTTTACTACATTTTCATCATATTGATCCTCTTGTTCATGCATAACATCAGGCACCACTAATTCTTCATCACCATCGTTGGGGGGCAGCAAAATCTCACAGCACATATAGAGCACAAATTTGCTTTGCTAGCTCAGCTTCTTACATCTCAAATATCTGCTGAGGATAATTAATTTTCCATGGACAATTTTAGCTCCTACAGCGCTGAATTTATCAAATGGCGTTTACATCGCTGCACATCCTGGTCATGTGTGCTGCTCATTTAGGGGAGAGGAGTGTTCATCAGGCTCATGTTCTGTTTGAAAAGTAAAAAACATGCAATTGTTCCCAAAATTCGTGCATGATTTTAACTTTTAAATATTCCACTGGGACTAAATTGATGATGTTTACAGGCTTATAAAACAAAATTTATATTTCCCTTTTAACATTTTTCTGCTTACAACGTCCTGAAACCAGCTGTCTAGGGTTCGACAAACTGAATTGCAGGCAACATCATCAGATGTCTCGTTGCGTCTGAATCTTTGGTCTGAGACAACAACCACCACGACTGTCATGGACATAAATATTGAAATCATACAGTGTATGCCTGTCCTTAGGTATGTTAACATAAAGGTGCTTCACGTCTGCAAGTAACAAATGGTTCTTGTAACATACAGTATAATGAAGTGTTTTTCAAATGTTCATATTAAAAGTCTTCTAAATGTATGAAATGCTATTCAGATAGTTTAGTGTTTGAGGAATCAGAGCATTAAATGAGTGAAATGTCACATAAACACTGTAAACAGATTTTCTAAAATGTTCACTTTTTAAAAATAGCATAGCAAAATAGCATTTTCAGTGACCTAACACCCAGTTTCTTGTGAATTAAAGGCAAAAAAACCCCCTCTGTCCTATCTGTGAACCAGGCCTTAGACAGTGTGGGAAAACATTGTTAAATAAAGTCATAATATCAAACTTAAAGGTGACGTGTACCGGCCAATCATAGCACAGTAGGGCACGATCATGTTGAACTATATTAAGAAAATTAATCAGATTTAGCATATATTACTGTTTGGTTACTGGGAGCCTCAACAAAATGCTAACATCCCAATGATTGCTCTGTTGAAATGATCATTAAGGCTATGATGCTGTCATCTGTATCATATTTCATATTTTGCTTTCTCTTTTAACAAACTGTTTTTGTTTAGGTTTGCTTGCTCAATGTTTTTTTTCTTCATTGGTTTCTAATGTTAGACATGTTTCTTTGCCATTTTTATGCCTAATTATAGCACTTTAAGTTGCCTTCCCTTGCAGGCAGGTTAAATAAGGCTTAAATCTCACTCAGGTTTTTTTAAAAAGGTTAAATCAGAATCAGATGACAACTCATGACTAAAATCCTAACTTTTGCTGTGGAATGGGAAAAGGCTGAAACCAAGATCCTAACTTTCCTCTGAAGCACTGTGGATCGTCTCGATTATCGTCTTCTTCAGTTTCTTCACTTTATCTGGCGGCGTCTCGTTCAAACACTCCTCTACGTACTTCAGAAAGCCAGCGTGCGGTGACGCCACCTGGCTTTGACACAGTGTTCTCATAAAATCCAGAACCTCTTTGGAGATCCCTGGGGGCCGGAAGCTTGCTCGCTTGCGTCCCGACACTCTGCTTTCTGTTCGTGAGGAGGGGGAGGTGCATGCGGAGGAGGAGGAGGGAGAGGAGCGCTGAGAGTCCGGAGGAGTAGGCGAGGGCGGGGCTTCCCGGCTCTGTGATGGGATGTTGATTCTGGCTTCAGTTTGGGTGGGGGTGTGGTAATGTAGGGCAGTGGGTGGGGCATGGTTGTCCAGGCGGAGAGGAGGGGGCTCCTGTGGTATTATGTAGTGCACCTCTTCAGGGCGGTCATCCTCGTCGCAGGAGTCGCAGAGGAACATGAGGTCATTGTAGTGTTTCCACTTGGGGACGTAAAAGTCCTCCGAGCCGCACGTTTGGTTGGAGTTCACCGCCTTGTGTTCCCGCTGGAAGGTTGTTCGCAAGTTTCTGAACTTTGTCTTTATGTCTTCAACTGGATAGAAAAACAAAAAATGCCAAAAGTGTTAGCCTCAGAACTTCTTAGTTAATCTCAATTTTCCTTGCATTTTGTGGTGTTTTTTCAAGAAAACAAAATGATAAAACCTCAAGCAAATAAAATAAAATAATTATCTAGTCTCTGAGTCCTAGATCTCTGGGCATATGTAAATAAACTGTTATCTTGGACAAAATCAAGAGTCCTTGTGCAAAAAGATGCATGCTTGGCATGAAACCACTGTTAAACAGACGGTGCATGTCACTCTGTTTGCGGATTTTTATAAAAATGTAAATGATATTGGTGGATTAAACCAATTGGAACTGGCTGTCAACTGGAACCGGTTCTCGATTGCCATCCCTAATTGGTGGATTTATTTTCCACCATTGTGGCTGTAGGGTGGCACTGATGTAGCTTAGCCAAACTGTGCTAAAAGGGACAATAAAGCGTTGCAAATAATGGAATTCAAAAAAATCAATTCACTAACTATAGACCTTTATTAATCTTAATAAATGCATTAATGCGGACATCCCTGAAAATATGGGAATGGTTTAGGTGTTATAAAACGTGAATTTTTTGCATTAAATAATGAATTTAATAATAAATAATAAATTTAATAGTAATAAAAAAATTAATTTCCCTTCGGGGATTTATTATTATTATTATTATTATTATTATTATTATTATTATTACTATTATTATTAAATGTGCCTATATTAGCTTTTCCGAATTCTGTTATTATCAAGATCTTAATGCATGGAACAGACGACATGTTAAAACAATTATAGCTTGATTTGGCAGACGTAGCGTTTTAGGATCCACAGGCCCAAAAAAAATCAAGCATGATTTCCTAATTATCTGTAAATTTTCAACCTCACAAATTAAATTTGTAAAAAATGTTTTTGTTTGGATTTGAATTGGAACAAAATGACTGAGCAAAGAAACAACAAAACAGACATTATAAAAGTGCCTCATTATAAAATCCCTGACAAAGAATGCATGCATAAATGTAACTTTACTCATGATAATGGGTACATTTCAGTTGTTTTCTTTAATAATGAGAAATGTATTATCTTGGGAAAACCAGTTCTGTTTCCCCAAAAGGAGATAAATTAGGCCAGAATACACAGTTTTTCAAATTGGATGAAGCTCTAGCTCAGCACCAGCCCCAGAACTGGCTTGGGGGAAAGGGTTAACAGTGACCATCATAACAGACAAAAAGAGCATCTGTTACCTGTAAAAGGGACAGACTCGTGGTCTGACAGGATGTTGCTCAACATCTTCAGCAGGCTTTGTCTCAGCAGTCTGTTTTTGTAGCTCTCTGACTTGTGGTTCCATAGGCAGCTGTGTGCTAGATATCATAATCAACCACACAATTAGCATACAATCTTTCACCTAATTTAAGTCTTATATCTTTAATTAAACTAGTAACGTCTGGAGCAAGCAAAAAGAGACTCGATCATCTGATTTTTAATCAGTCTAGGGCCCAATAAAACATCTTAAAGTACGACTAGTAGATACCACTCAACTACACAGCCCTTTATCTGAAAAGATAGAAGAAAACTGGTGCCACCTACCAGAGTAAAAGGAAATGAGCTGCCGAACTTTGGCTTCGTTCCAGTGAATACGAGAGTCAGTGGTCTGTAAGCTGTCTGTATGAACTGAACTGGACGTAGAGAAAGTTAGAGTGGAGGGGGCTATGGAGGGTTTAATGTCTGGTGGTGACGTTGTTCGAGAGAGGGGGAGTGTAGGAGCAGACTTGTGGTTCACTATTTTCAGATTATCTGGACACTGAGGGAGGAAGATTTGGTAAGCAGTGCTGTGGTTAATTTTATCGTTGGAAGGAGCGGAGGAGCTGATGAACTTGATGCTGTTGGCGTGCGTGGAGCTGGAGGAGATGCTGCTCAGGATGGAGGAGGTCGTTGTGTTTCCATGTTCCTCATCCTCCAGTGGAGCTAGCATCTCTACACAGTCCTGGTTGTCATCTTCATCACAGGCCTCACAGAGGAAGAGCATCTGCTGGTAGTGTTTCCATTTGGACATGTAGAGGTTGTCGTACACTCTGCTAGACTGCACCGTCTTGTACTCTCGGTTAAAAACTGTCCGAAGGTTCTTGAATTTGGCCTTTATGTCTTCAACTGCGAAATAAACACAAAAACATATGCATCTACTTTGTTTCTTTCAAATTTCAGGTTGTTTTTTTTCTTTGTCTCAAGTTTAAAGGTAATTGAGGTGCATTTATTCAGGAGTAAATAACTTTAAGGTACTACAGGTTTTAGAACTGGTCCAGATAAGTAAGTAAGTCATAATATTGCCATATAATCCTTAAGAGCAAATACACCCAATCAAGCAAAATATGTTCTTGCTCTTTTTGGTGACTGGCTGAAAGTCAAGAAAGGGTGGGACTTACAGTAACAGCTTTGTCAACAACAATGGCAAGGGAGAGAGAAACTAGGCTGCTTGTTTATTAAGAATTTAATATCTAGGTCTAGAGCTGCTGTTAACTCCAGGGAACAAATCCTAACTGTTGTTATGTTGTCTGGTGAAAATTACTTGAACAGAGAAAAATATTAAGCAAGCTGAGCTATTTAAAATCTCCGACAGTTATGTGTGGGGTTGTAGTTTTTAAACTACAGGAGCAGGTGATATTTACCTGAGAAAGGCACTGTGTTGTCAGACAGCTGGCTCCTCAAATTCTCCAGCAGCCTTGATCTGAGCTGACGGTTGTTGTGTTTTTCAGACTTCCTGTTCCAGAGACAACTATGTTCTGTGTATAACAATACATAAATCACCTTGTAAATTTCTAAAACTGTATGAATCTAAACACTTAATCAGTCTTAATATTTGTTTTCTTTACCCGAGTAAAAAGCTATGAGTGCACGCTCCTTCTCTTCAGTCCAGAAAGATTTCATCGTCATGTCGGTGGGGACGCAGGAGGACGAGGAGGAGGGTGAGGAAGGGATCGTTGGCTGGTTGGGGAGGAAGGAGATGATCAGTCCTTGAGGGTGGACTACAGGTTTGCTGTCATCTTCTTGAACCATCGGCGGTGAAAGTGGGGGCTCATCCTGTCCATCCTCCTGGTCCAAGGAAGATCCCTGCAGATCCTGCAGAAACATGAGCTGCTGGTAGTGTTTCCACTGAGGCACGTACACGTCTGCTGAACTGCATGCCTCGCTCTCCTTCACCAGTTTGTGCTGACGCTGGAAGGTAGTGCGGAGGTTTCTGAACTTGTTCTTGATGTCTTCAACTATAAAGAAAAACAAAGAGGATAGTACTTTTCCTTTGTACCTTGAAAAAAGGGATAAGAAAAATACTATATTTCAAATTCGGAGTGCTGGTGGCTGAAATGCAACAACTGTACCGAAAATGAGAAATGCCTTACTTGTGAATCGAACAGGAGGGGGGTGGGCTGACAGAAGGACCCTTAGGTGTTCTAGTGTGTTCAGTCTCAGTTGTCGGTTCTTGTAGCCCTCTGTTTTGTGGTTCCACAGACAGCTGTGCTCTAGGAGAAAACAAACAAACTTCATACTGAAATTATTATTAAACATTTGAGCACACATCTCAGACGGGGGGGGGGGGGGGGGGTGTCAGTGATTTCCACTGCAAGAGATAAGTCTGCACTGAAAAAAAAGAAAACATCAGGAGCCTAAGAAAAAATGCCTCAACTTGTAAAAAAAAAAAAAAAAAAAAAAAAAACTGAATTCAGTTTATTCAACTCATGTTAACAAGTTTCCTGAAGTTAACTTGAGATGCAACTTTTCTACTTGAGTTGAATAAAATCGGTTCAATTGATCGTTACAAACTGAAGCTAGGTTGGTCCACCATTTTCTTTTTCAGTTTGAAACCTTCAAGTTAGTTTTGTGTCAAGGTGCAGATGGTAATGCCCAATGGGGATGTAAGGAGGCTCTAGTTTCTGAACTGGGCAGTTGGAGTCCCGATGTCCTTCTCCATTTACTGTCATTTCAAATAGAGACATAAAAGCCCAAAAACAAATCTTTAAAAAAAAAAAAAAAGTTATGTGTTGGTGCATCAGGAATTTACATATGCCATAACAAACATTCATCATATTCTGCATTTGTAAAATTGCATCCAGGAATGCCCCACTCTAAGGACATCCTTGGTTTTGAGCATTGCTGTAACACTGATAACAGAGCTTTCAAATACATTTTCAATTGATGGCTTAAATGTGACTGTTAACTGCAATAAATTTCATGCTTAAAATTCAATCACTACTCACTTTTAAAAGAAGTTTCTATCTCCATATTGACAATGTGAAGCAATTCTTCCCAGGTAGACTAAATGAAGTCAAAGAGATTGTTTTATAATGTTGGCCTCTGCGACTGATAATTTAAATGAGTGCTACACTGCTGCAGCAGAGTGGTCTGAAATCATGACTTATTCCATTCTGTCAAAAATGCTGTTTAACACTGTTAAAAGATTGAGAGATATGCAAGACTGCATGTACAAAATGACTTATATAGGTCCAGTGATCCCTGGTTAATGTGACAGCATTAACACTTCTCACATATACTTTTGTGTAGGTTCTCATTCATCCAGGTCATGGTTATCCAAATGTCCATCAAGGGGTCAACTGGACCTCAATGAAGAACCTCAATCAAGCCCAAAACATTTGGATACTCATATTTAGTTGCTTTCTCTGTGTAAGTAACTCAGTTAAGGTTAAATACTAAGCTTCCTAAATTTCTCAAGAAACTCTTGTTTGTTATACTTCTACTGTAATTTGTACTGTCTTAAGAAAGGGGGGCTTTACTTCCTTTCCAGAAAAAAAACTGCTTTTTCTAAATGACATCAGGAACTTGAGGTTTATCAAAGGTTAAACCATTAGCTTAACCATGAAAAAAAGAACTTGCTATTGATCCAAATTAAATCAAAGTTTCTCAAGGAAAAGTTAAAAATGGTTAAAATGTGAAATGTTTCATGTGACAAACAGTAAAACTAAACATACAGGGAGGAAATAATCTAACATCACTGTGTCAAATACAGTTAATAGTAAAATTTTCTCATACATAAAAACTTTGATTTCAAAAGGAACTTTAAATAATCTGTACTTTAGAGATACCAAAGTAAATCAAAATGCATTTTTAGTCACCTGTACAGTATATTATAACAGTTGGTGTCATATTTCATATTTATTTTGATAAGTCCAAGAGGACTGCTGAAAAAGTCATTTTTATAAGTTGAGTAACTAATAATAGTACATCATTCACACAATTTATAATCATTTGGGCTTTATAATTTTTGCATGTATTTCAGGGGAAAATTGGTCTTTTCTGTGGGGCTTCATGGATTTTCTGCAAGTTTTATGTAATTCCCTTTTCTAATGTTTTGGTGTGTGTCTTCTTAAGCGTTAGGAGTCATTTAAAGAGAAATTTTAGCCTTTCCGAGGTGCTGTTGTTTCTTACAGGGGACAAGGCTGAAATACCAAAAATGTTTCTCAACCAAAATATAGCCCCAAATATGAAAGATTGAGATGAAATATAAAGTCCACAAACTTCTTAAATTTCCTATATTTATGGTAAAACATGCAAGCGAAGCGTCGATAATACATAAACAGCCCAAATATTTTCGTTTGGATGTTTTTTTACAGAAAATACCAGCTATTTGACGTAAGTTGCTATCGCCATTGCTATTTACTGTCGATATTGCTCAATGCTAACAACCGTCGGTCCCTTCGAGCAACGGTTGCCCGCAAATGTTGCCCTTCCCGACTCCACAGCAATTTTGAAAGCAATTCTAAACTTAAATTAAAGTTGCTGGTGTGGACAGTCTAACTTACTGGAGAAAAACGCAATGAGCGCCCTCTCTTTCTCCTCCGTCCAGTGTCGTTCTGGTATGAAGATGAACGGAGACGACGCCATGTTTACTGTTGCTGCTCATTCCCTTCTGTACCAAGCAGCGGGGACACGTGATCCGAAATTGTGGCTGTGATTGGACGATTCCCGGAGATTCTATGGTAGTTGCCCTGTAGAGGTCGTTGTTGATCGCGGTTTATCTACACAATGAGGAAGCCGTTGCCAAAAAAATTAAAGCAGAGATTTTCAATACCAAAGGTGTATTTAGTAGCTGTTTATTGGGTTTATTGGCATCCCTAAATCCCTTTGAAATAAAGCTTTATTTCTCGGTAATAAGCTGACTTGGTGATTAAGTTTTACATTGGCTTGTTCATCACATCATACTTAAATGAGACTGGGGTTGGTTGCATCAACCGTTTTATGGAGCTAAATTCATGCCAAAAGTTTTGTTAATTTGAAAAAATAAAACAAAAAAATGTTAGTGCAAAACATACATTTGAAACTAGAAGTGTATGGTTTGATCCTGAATAAAAAAGACTAAACTGAAACTACAAATAAGCATACGTTTTTTTCAATCTAAATATTTTTTTTTAGCTCTGTAATTTTTTTCAATTAAATAATTAATTTTCATTTTTTACTCTTGAATATATTTCCACATTTAAGATGGGTCTTTTTTAGTTGCAGGTTTAATGTTTTCACATTAAAATCTTTATGTTTCACATTCAAATCTTCTTTTCTTGGGTTCAGATTTTTTTTTTCACTTTCAGATCGTATTTTTTTTCAGGTTCAAACTTTTGGCCCTGTTCTGGCGTGGGGGGATCAGGGTGTACCCTGACCTATATGTACGTGTTTGGCAGCATTCACAATCATGAACAACACCTGTCAGGTAACTAAACACAGTTTGATTGGTCATCTGAGATGTGTCAAACTTCTATTTCGTTCGTCAAGTTCTAGTTTCACCTGACTGTCAATCAATTTATCCAATGTTCCAAGAGATTCATGTATGGTATTCATGGTTTTGACAATTGAACAGACTATTGTGCATGTGATGACTTATACAATGAAATGATGCTGTCATGTTTTGGTGAGAACAACCATCAGACTGAGAAGTCAACAATCAGTTCAGATCAACAAGATCTATTCACTTGGAAATTGTGCTAAATGCAGGCTATCTGTACTTAATCATTTGCAAAGATGTACTAAGACATTGAGACACGTACTAAGACATTTGCAATTTGATAAATGAAGGAGAAATTCCATTCTGTTATGAACAATTGCCAAGTGGTTTGGAGGTTTGTCCCTGTTATTTTGAGAATGTAATTTCTGTTTCAAGATATGAGCCAAACCAACTGAGAAAAACTGTAAGACTTAGTAGCGGCTTTATATAACGTCAGTGTGTAAGGAGAAATTTTATGGTATTATACTGTTATTGTTACTATTTCTATTTTGATTGAAAGAGTGATTAAAAGAATGACTTCTTTCTCTCCAAAATGGCATCACAGCGGTGGTTCATTGTGTTGTATTTAACATAAATCTCCATTATGACGCTGTATGAGCCGGGCGATGTTAGCAATAAGATCGATGGAGTGGTCTGTAACATTTCTATTTCTATAAATGGGGGGGATTATGGGTTTTGTATGGAGCTCTATGCACCGACCAATGTTAACATTTAAATAACATTACTTAGGCAGTTACAGATATGCCAATGAGGTGGCAGAGTGCTAAAGTTGCAGACTTTCAATTATGAAGTCCGTGGTTTGAATCTTGCAGAGTTGTCTAAATTGATTTCTTCTTACCTGTTTGTTTTTGGCTGGTAACTCTTGTGCACTGATCATGAATTTAATCACTCAGGCCAGGAAATATACGCAGTATTTGTCATCCTGGATGCTTTCAGTGAATCAGCATCAGGCCAGAACCCGCGCATGTGCGGGCGGGAGTAGATGACAGGTAGACAGAGTCTTCACCAGTGGACAAAGAGTCATCACGCTGTAGCGTTTGTGCTGCAGGTGCAAGATCAACACCACATTGGGCAGAGCGAGGTGACTCTGAGGTCTCTAATTTCAGAGTTTTTCTGGTAGCCACAGCAGAACTTTAGCTATCGATTACGTTTTTATGTTGGGATTCCTTTGCTCACAGGACTGCAGAGCAATTTTCTATTTTAAGGGCAGCTGACGGAACTATCAGCGTGATGTCAGAGCAAATAATCCGAATATTAAAATGACCATTTAGTGCGAACTGTAATGAATATTTTGTTGGGCCGGTCGTTATGATCACACATTGAAGCAAATTTTCAAGTCCTTTATGTTTCCTTGCCAGGTAATAAGAAATCAATTTAGAGAACTCTGCAAGATTCAAACCCCAGACTTCATACTTGACAGTCCGCAACTTTAGCACTCTGTCACCTCATCAGCGTATACAAAATCCCCGTAGTAATGTTATTTAAATGGCAACATTGGTCAGTGCATAGAACTCCGTACAAAACCCACACTCTTTCCCTTCCCCCTCTATTTATAGGAATAGAAATGTTACAGACCACTCCATCGATCTTATTGCTAACATCACCTGGCTCATACAGCTTCATAATGGAGATTTATGTCAAATACAACACAATGAACCACCACTGTGATGCCATTTTGGAGAGAAAGAAGTCATTCTTTTAGCACTCTTTCAATCAAAATAGAAATAGTAACAATAACAGTATAATACCATAAAATTTCTCCTTACACACTGATGTTATATAGAGCCGCTACTAAGTCTTAACTGCTGCCTCAGGCCTGTGTGATGGATGACAGAGGTAATATTTGAGATTTTACAGAATTCTGTAAGAAATACAACTTAAACTGCACCAAAAAGAACCAAACTCTGTTTGGTCAAGACAGTCTTTTTTTTCACATGAAAAATGTAGCAAAAACACATTTCTAAGATCATTACTCTCAAAAGAGTGTTTCCCCTCACCCTTAAAAAGGAGGTTTTTGTTCCAAGGATACTCAAACATTCTTTTCACCTCTAGAAAAATCTGATGTAACTATCTGAAATTTTCTATTCCACCTAAAGCCAAAAAAGTGCACTTTAGAACAATGAATGAGCTGTATCCACGTAGAGATTTTATGCACCTTAAGTTTAATATCCATTCAAATGAATATACATTCTGCAAAAATGCTGAAAGTCAGGAACACCTTTTCTTTTCTTGTAATACTTCTGATTTATTTTGGGAAAAAGTTTCAGAAATGGCTTTCTGACCATAACTTGCCTTTTTTAACATTAACATATAATAATGGAAGACTTGGTGAACTTTTGGAGGATTCCATGTTGGAATTTCTGTTCAATAACCTATTAATCCTTGCAAAACATTTTTATATAAATGTAAGTTTAATGGGTAAGAGAATGAGTGAGACTGAATAGGATTGTTGAAAGGCCTTTAATGTGTGGTGAGTGACAATGTAGCCTTGTTTGGTGAAAAGTGTGAAGCAGATTGTTTGTGGTCATGGTGGGGTTCAAATGGAAGTGTTAAAATTTGTGGCAGAGTGCTTTTTGGTGAACGCGGCACCAGGCAAGCTAGCGAACCGATTGCGGGTGCGGCCCAGCTCCCCCTCATCCGCCCGCTCTTTCCACCTAACTCCTCCATTCGGGGATCCCAACTGCCTCCACCGGGGCGCGAAAGTATGGGCTGTGATCCACAGGCGAGCGTCGATGCCATTGTGCTATACACTCTGCCAGTAGTATCTGGGAAATCGGAGGGCCTTTATCTTTTTTTTTTTTTTTTAATTCATAACACCCCCGCGGTCGCTCTCTTGCTCGGTGGTTCTTGGCTCCGCCCACTTCTGGCTCAGCCGGCTTCTGTCGGCTGCTCCCTGGTACAGGTAGGCTAGCGGTTAGCCGCCTCCATTTCATCTATTTGCTTTGTTTTACTGGCGCTGTGACCGCAGGTATTTAATGCTCTTTTTAGATACTGCTGTGTGGGTTATCCTGTGGGGATGGCAACAGAATAGGGGATACCAGCGCGTAATGTTGTCGCTCTCTCTCTCGGGTGTGCAAACCTGCCTGACTGGTATGTAACCCTCATAGTAACCGTCCGTACTGTGGTGGCATTTAAACATTCACACTAATTGTAATGAGATGATTTTTCTTATTTGTTAGAGCCCGTGCCTGCTACAGAGGTGGAAGGAATACGGCTGCTTTGCTTTGCTACAGCTGCTTTGCTTTGCTTTGCTACCGCTGCTTTGATTCTCCACTGCATGTGCCTTATTCTGCTTTGTTCGACGTGTATTGCCTGACTGGACCTACGTTACTTGTGCAAAGCCTGGTGCTACTCACCGCTGCTTGGCTGCATGCGCTTTTGCCCTGCTTTGCGCTGTGAATACTTTGCTTACTGGTCTAATTTGCTGGCACATGACTCACCTTTCTAACTGCATGCTGATGGACTCTTTTGCATGCGCTTGATATGAACTGGCATGAGGACGCCTTTTAATGATTATGATTATGGGGTTTGGGGAGTATATTGGACCATTTGAGTTACAGTTAACCTTTCAGTTTTGTTAACCATTTGGTTGGTGTTTGTAACTCCATTAATTATTTCTTTTCGGGGTTTGTTAAGGTAATTTCTTTCTTTTGGGGTTTATTTCTGATTATTTCTCCTGGGGCTTATTGCTTATTATTTCCTTTTGGGGTTTATTTGTGATTATGTCTTTTTGGGGTCTATTTTGATTTATTTTGGGGTTGGGTTGTTTCTTTGACTAGTGAATTGAACTGTTTGGGAAATTGGGAATCTAATTGTTTACGTTAAGGTATATTTCTTTGAGTTAACCTTAAACCTTAATCTTTTCTTTTGTAAATTGAATGTTTGGAGTTACTTTGGTTATGTTGTTTTCCACATTAGTTAAGGTGATTAGTTATTCCCCTTAATTGATATTGTTTGGTTAATTTTGTTTTAGTTATTCTTTTCCTCATTGAGTCATTTAGGTTTTGAAACATTGTGTTATTTTGCATTCTGTTTGTTGGCCAATCTAATGTACTTTTTTTCCTTTCAGAAGTTGAGAGCCACGGGTAGAGGAGTTGGTGTCCTGGGTGGTGGTGTCCCCCTCCTGGTGTGCTGTGTTCCCTGGTTAAGGTTCCCCCTCCACGTCTGTGAGAGTGAGTGTGTGCTTGGCACGAGCTCCTGGGGTGATTTCAGGTATTTTCTGTTATTTTTGGGATCCCCCTCCCTTCACGTCAGCCCTTTTCACCCCTGGTAGCCTCAGTTTCTGTTTGGTCTTATTTTCCCTATTCTCCTTTTTTTATAGCCTTTAGTGATTTTTATTCATTGCTAAAAGTTGTAATAAAGAATATTTTTATTGACTGGAACCACGTCTCCTGCCTGCTCAGTAACGAATCTGTGCCCTTACTGTGAGTCAGTTAATTCCTTGGGTGAAATTCCCAAGGTGGGGTTGTTGGTCTTAAACCTTATGGTAATTGTGAAGTGGAATCAATGGCTGTATAAAATCTCACCCCTGAGTTGCCACAATCGATTAACGTCAAAGGGACAGCACTAAACTATCAACAAGTGGAGGACAATACTTAACTGTTACTGAACTAGAGGAGTAATTTTTCTTTCCATGGCGAGGCTACTGAAGTGAAGGTGAACAGTGGTTGCAGCTGAATTCATCATCTTATGAGGACCAAAATCATCAATGGGTGAGCAACATAGTTGATTTAAAATGCTGAGTTTTTGTTGGTGTTTTGTGTGGAGGATATCTGACTGTTAGCTGCTAATGATGGCTAATAAGCTATGGGCTAAGTGGAAGTTTACTGAAGCAACTGGTTGTTAAATGTGTGAAATGCAACAAAAGTGTCACGACTTCTGCTGATGACTTCTGGGTCAAAGCTGTTTTTATCTTTTGCCTTCAAAAATGTTTGTCCATTTTGTTAGCTAAAATGAACTCTTGCTGCTAATGTTAACTTTGAAATTAGCGCTTGATTGTCTGTGATTGGTGGGGTGTTAAAGGATATGATGATGTTGGGCACAAATCAGGATGTGACAGGCGCTTGTTTGTTTAGCCTGTCTATCCATAGGCTGCAACATACAGTCACACGGTCAGCACTACTCTACACAGTAGAAATTAATGAGATATAAAGATTTTAAGTAAGCTGCACGCATTAAATACAACATGATGGCATAAAGAGGAGCAGGAGAGGCAGTAGCTCAGTGTGCCAAAATCCTTAGCAGTTTAGGCCGGCCACACACTACAGGACTTTAAGCTCGATTTGAGGCAAGATTTGCCTCCCCTTGTCGATTGTGGGGACATATCCCTAGTATAGCCTCATCGCAACGACTATTTGTCTGAATATCCTCGTGTGTGGTGTCAACACGATTGTTTTAGTGCTACAAATCGCGCCATATCCTCCCAAAATTGTAAATGTATAACATGTTAAATATTTATGATTCTGCTCAACAGTCACAGAGTTACTCTGTGCATCGTTTGGACACCACAGTCCTGCAGACGGGACCCAAAACGTCACAGCGGACCCAACAGTTGAGGTCCAAACATACCTCGATGAACCAAACATTGGGAGGCTGGGGAATCCCCTGGACTATTGGGGAAAAACAAAAATGTGTATCCCCACCTCTACAGACTTGCTGTGGCTTTTTTATGTACCCCAGTATCATCAGTTCCCTGTGAAAGGGTATTGTCAAAAGCAGGCGAAATCCTCTCTCTCTCAAAAAAAAAAAGAAACCGCCTGAGGCCCAGCACTGTTGAGAAACTGTTATTTTTAAATGAAAATCAAAAAAATGTCCCAAGTACCACAAGCACAGTCACATCACAACACCCCAATTTGTTACCACTTTTCCTATTGACCCTGCCATTTTATTATGAAGACAGACACAATATTAATAAATTCATATTTTATGTATTGGCATCACAAATGTCATTCATTGTGTTCATTCATTTATGCACCTCAAATCTTCACACACCAAAGCCATGGTGTCATCATAATTATTCTGTCTGTTTGACATTTATTTTCCACTTGATGGCACAGTGGAGCAAATGAAGCACCATGAAGCTTCGGTCCATGAGTGAACCAACTGGATGGGAAGCTTCAGTGCTTCATGAAGCTTCATCTCACCATCACTGTCACAGAGCTCAACCTTCAGTCTTCAGTTGTCAAAGCTGTCATTGACATTATCTGTTTTTGCTAGCATGTGGACTATAACTCAACAGTGGCTGCGGCTGCACAAGCCCTGATTTTTACCAGCTCTTAACAGCTGCATAAGTAACTGACACACAGATGTCATCAATGACAACTGAAGCCTGAAGTTTCATCTAAACACTAAGGACTCCGACTTTAACAGCCGCTAAATAGCATTCCGCTAGTTCATGCTACCCTTATGCCTACTTACTGCATTGATACAAAAAAATGTCTTTTTGAGCATCCCTACTTTTCAAAGTTTCTCAGCATTATTTAGATTAATAAAAACTTCTCTTATGCTTACTTTTATTTTTTAGTTTTGATTCAGGATCAAACCATAAACTTTTAGTTTAAAATTTATTTTTTCAGTTCCTTTTTTTTTTCAAATTAACAAAACTTTTGGCATGGATTTGTCTCCATACCTTTTCTGCAATTCTCTCAGTTTCTCAGGGAATATTTTGACAAGAACAGCCGTATTGATAATATCAAACTATTAACTTATTTTTGTCAAAGTGTTTGGTCTCTAGTGATGATCAGTCTCTATTCTCTTAAAGGAAAAGGATACAGGTGCTTAGGAAAGGAATAAACTCATCTAAAATTACATTTGACTCCTGGACAAGGTGTGAATAAACGATTTGTCATTGACAACGTGGGCTGCAATTTCTGAAAATGCCAATCTTTTTACAATACTGTTGTTTGGCTATTATTAACACATCAATAATAAAGCAACAGCTTTTTTTATTTAAAAAAGAGATCTATCATATAGCAGTATTTTAAATTTGAAATAGGACAAATAAAAACTGTGTCCCTTAGAGGACATGTATCCATACATTTTATATTACTCTATTTTCTCATAATCAAAATGTATGTTTTTTCTCTCACTGAGAGAAAAGATAACAATGTGGATGAATCTACATCTTATCATCCTGAGAAAACAATGTAGATTCAGAAGATCTTAAAAAATCTAATTCGGGAAAAAGTGTTGCTATCCAAAGGTAATGAGGTAAATGAATCCAGATTTCAAAAAACTGATTTAATTTGTTAGCTATCACAGACATACTGAGTTAATAAATATTCAGTCTACATAGGGCAATTAATAATTGAATGTTGTATTTAAAAATATTTCTTATTTTGGTCAAGGTAAAGGTGGGAATAATGCCAGGATCACAACAAAAGTTAGATGGCTGCCACAGTTTTTGTTATCTTTTTTGTAGAAACAATTTGAAATTATGAGATTAAATATCATAATCAAAAAAATCCAAATTTTGAAAGCACTATAGAATGTCAAAAATGACAGAAAAAGTGATATCCAAGAAACTTTATTTTTCCCAAAAGGGCAATTCAGTCAAACTGTGAGATAAAAAGGGGAATTTTGAGATAGCAAGTCACAGCAATGAGGCTTTAAAACAAAATTACAAGATTTTAAATTGGAGAAATGAGCTTAAAAAGTTGAAATTATGAGATAAAAATGTCTCAGTTCAGAGATAAAAGTTATAATTATTTGATAAAATTCAAAATTATGATATAATCTGCCATAAATGTGAAATTTTAAAGTTAAGATAATGATGAGATAAAAAGGCATATATGAAATATAAAGTTCAGTATTTGAGAGTCAAAATTTAAAAAGTAAGCTTTAATAAATAGATAAACAACAATAAGAAAAACTTCAAGTATTGTCTTTGCTCTTTCTTCTTAATGTCATTATTGATTCTCATAATTTATTCTTTTTTCATATTCATCACTTTTTCTTATTTTTAACTTTTGGTCTCATAATTCTCAGTTTTAAATCTCATAGTAGACATTTTAAATCATGTTTAAATTTTTTTGTGTAATAATGATGATTTTTTTAATTAATAATTTCTCATCATAGTTTTAACCTTTCAGCTCATAAATTTGACTTTTTATCATGCAATTAGGACTTTTTAATGTCATAATTCCAAATTTTATATTTTATAATTTCGTCTACATTTTGTGGTTTATTTTCTATTCTTAAATGAGAACTTTCATTTTGTTTCTTTTTCAAGTGGCAGATATTGGCTTCCATATTGTATAGAGTAGATCGTCTTAAAAATAACTGGTTTGTTAATTGTACTTTGTGACTCCTCAGATTTTTTTTTTTTTGACTAAGCATTTGATTAAAATTCTCTTTTCATGAAATAAAATACAGACGTTAATAAGTTGAGAGTCATGTTATGGTTTTATGATGCTTGGTGCTGGCATACAGAAGTTTAAGAAAGGCTGATTTATTATTTTTATATCTTATACCTGTATAGCAGCTGAGAAAAACAGACCATAATGAAAGTGTCAACCAAACAGTAATTCAAGGATATACTTGAAAAGTTTTTGATTTCCATCTGCAGACTTTGAATGTCTTGTGTCATCTCGTTGTTGGGATTGGCTAACGGAGCCTTCGTTGTGATTGCATGATTCTAATTTCAGGAATAAGACTTCTAGTGACCTTCCTCATTTTGAACTGGTTTAAATGTTCAATATTACATCACTGCACTTGACTTTTATTTAACTCATATTTAACAAGAATCAGGCAGGAAATAAAGCAAATCAGATGGCTGACCAGTTGGAAATAAACACTCTTAAGTCAGATAGCAAGGGTTTTGTTTTAATTTCCAATAACCAACATCTGGCTTGTATACACTTTCAGACGATACAACAGACAGAGTGTATTTACAATGAGTCCCATTTACATTTAATTCTTCACATGTACACACATCAAATCCATGTACAGTATTTACATGGCTAAGTCAGTTTAACTCATTGTAGTGCTAACACATAATTTATTAGATGGGGTTTGGAATTTTATCTTTTACAAACATCTGGACTACAGAGAGCTGGATTAAGACCTATCCTGGTTTATAAACTCCTACATCACATGAGCTGGGTTATAAAAAAGAAGCTGCAACAAAACAGTGTAGCAGTTATGGTAATGAAAAGAAAAGATAAAAAAGCTACAACAGATGAGATAAAAAGCAGAAAACTTGATCTGATCTAGCACCTTTAAGTTGGTATAAAAGAGTGAACGATCATCATCTGACAGAAAACATGATGCCAAAGATAGCAGAGTGCTTATAAACAAACTCCAGGGAGGATGATAGAGAAAAGGGAGGATTGAATTGTTTACATGAGTTAGAAAAACAAAAAAATTAAGATTAATGCTCTTATTAAGTGCCAAACTGCAGAAAGGGAGAAGAACTCCAATCCAGACTGTTTTAGTGCCATTGAGTGTCACTGCACTGAAACCTGAAGGAAAACCTTCCTACCAACCACAACAAACAAGCCAACCCACGCTTCACTCACATTATATACATACCATTATGTCATTCGCATGTACATTTACATTTTAAGGTCATAAAGCAAATAACTATGTACACTCTGTGTTAGTTAAATAATCTTAAACTCTACAGCATTTCAACTCTAAAGCTCTCATAGAATCTCTTTCTGATGCTTCAAGTATAAGTTCATTCAAAGAAAAATAACCACTGGCAGAGGAAAACATCACAACTGCAGAATTGAAGCACTATCTTAAGCTCAATTGTGTTTTAATGATCTCACAGCTGAAATAAAAGCCAACAGAAGGCACACAACACTGGACAATGGGAGCCAGGAACAATGCTGTACTCACACGACTTAATGGTGTCAGACTGCCGACTAGTGGCAATAATAACCACCATTCTAGATGACAGTATGATGCCATGAAAAGCTGAGTGATGCTACATATTCCCTACTGAAATATACAAAAAGAATTATTACAAGTTCACTCTTACAGTTTGGGAGGACTTTAGAAGCCCAGCGACCACATCTAGTGAGCTCCAGCTGAGTTCAGACCAAAAGCAAAGGGGTTTTCTTTCATTATCATTTGTATTTGTTTACTTGGGTTGAACATAATCAGACACTATTTGCAGTTCTCAATATTTTAGACAACATACACCCCCCTGAATGAGCCACTTAAGATCATTCAGTGACAAACACAGCTAAAATTTTGAAATACTCCTTTAATTTTTAAACTGTTTATCACAAATTAGGGCCTGTATTCGTAGTTCATGTTTTCTGTTCTGGCAGCGCACAATATCAATATAAACCCAGTGCAGTCAAGTGTTTTCTGAAGTGCAAAAAACACCCTCGAAGTTAGCTGTTCTTGTTGATACGGTTTTGAACAGAGCCATGCTCATCAATGTCCTTTCAAAAGGCAACGTTTCAATCTACAAGAACTTCCCCCTAGCTCTCCAGTAAACAGAAATGTGTCCTTTTAAAACATTTTTCTTAATAGTGTGCAGACCTGTTTCTCTTTGATGATTTTCTTGTCCTGCGCCAAACATTCTGCCTAGTTATTTCTTTCACCGTTCTGTCTCTGGCCAGTCACAATCAAAAGGCACGGGACTTTTGATTTCTGCTTTGTCATCAACAATGGCAAAGGAGAATCTAATCTAACTTGTCTTTTTAAGGGAACAATGCCATGGTCTGCAAACGGTGAACTGAGATCTTTGGGAAGAGGACTTAGATAAGACCTAAAAATTCTTATCTTTACTTAATGTCATTTTTTTTGTCTTATATTTGAATACATTTCATTTCTAAAATCTTTTGGCTGTCTTTAATGATCTTAATAGGGCTGAACCGTACAGAAGAAAAAAATCTAACTGCAATTATGTTGGCTGATATTAGAAATCCAACAGGACTTGTTTTGAAGGAAATAATCATTTTTATGTCAGTCTCATTTTGATTAACAAACACATTACCATAAACATAAGGAAAGCAGGATTTTTACAAACTTTTCTTTAAAAATGGCACTTGAGTGTTGGCATGATAAGTACAGCACTAGCTTCAAAAAAGTATTAACTGGATAGTCTGACACATCAGACTAAAGAAATATTTAACCCTCTGCAAACTGAAGATTGTAGTTGGCATGATTGAGATGTAATGTAAGTTTTGAAATTACTCAGCCTTAGCTCTTAATGTTCTGGTTTTTAACGGTAAGCACTGTGTATTGCTCTGGATATGAATCACGATCTATGAATACTCATGCCTTGACTAAATAAAGGACAACATTAAGCGCACAGGTACTGTGAAACTAAGGTTGTGGTGTAGGGGCTGCTGGCACAAAAAAGTGCTGTCTATGGACACAGGCCCTAATGGAGAATTACTGGTGGGTCTCAGGATGGCTCCATGAATAGTTCTTTCTCAGTTTCT
This sequence comes from Cheilinus undulatus, assembly GCF_018320785.1. NCBI lineage: Eukaryota > Metazoa > Chordata > Actinopteri > Labriformes > Labridae > Cheilinus > Cheilinus undulatus. The sequence continues at coordinate 16,765,839 of NC_054881.1, read as the reverse complement.
TCAATTTAGAGACATTTTCAAAAACAGATTTTTTCCTCAATTTTGGTCTGAAAACATCTTGAGCCTAACACTGAGTCACAGCGCTACCAAATTTAGTATGGAAAGTTTGAAAAGAACTGGATCATACTAAATTTGGTGTCACCTTGAGAATCTATTGCAATCAGCATCACAGGGATATTGCACTGAAACTAGTGATGTTTGAAGATCTTACTCTGAAGATATCACTAATTAAACACTTAATTGTTTAAAACTGTTTGACTTTTATCTTAATGAAACTAAAATCATACTTAAAAAGTTAAACACAGGGTTGCAGCTCTGAGGTTTCCCACTGCCAGCAGCCAGCAGCACTTTCATAAAGTGACTCCTATACAAAAATAAAACAAAGGTGAAGGTGGAATTCAGGTTGAAAGCGGTTCAAAACATGTGATTTGAGGTAGAGTGACAAACAGGGACACTGACTGGTGAAATACAAAGGAAAATTACGATCGAACAGAGGTGTTTATTTGGTTACTTTTTTAAACTGTATAGATCTGGGCTATTTTTCAAATATGTATAATAAATATATTTTGACTTTTTTGGCTAAAACATTTCCCTTAGGGAAATCTAAGGAGGAAAATAAAATAATTGGCCATTGAAATAAGACAAAAATATCTTAAAATCAATAATTGGACATGTAGGATTTCATGTTGCTGACTTATCTCTCAAATCGTCACATTCATACCTCGTTAGCATCAATAGAAGTTAAGATACTGTACACTTAAAAAAAATACAAATCCCTTGACCCAACAAAAAACAAAAAGTGTAACAAAAATGTTCTTCAACACGCACAAAAATATTAAACAACACTGATGTTTTGGCTGCTGTTAGTACTCCGCAGACATCTTACTTTTTTTGTTCAGTAACCAATGAGAAATAAGTAAAATACAGCTTCAAATGATACAGCTGAAGGTAAAAATACCTTTTTTGTTTATCACAAAAACAATCAAAGACTTCAAGCTTAAAGATAAATAGTAATCCTTCCATTAAAGCTTCAAAATATACTCTTTCATCCCGTTAGGGCAATTTTATCCAGGTGGGTCCCAAAACTGGGCGTGCCCATGCCATGAAAAACACAGTTGGTCCCTCCACTTGCGAAATCATTCGATGGTTTCCATTTAACTGTGCTGTCCAAGCTGGCCTCGCCTTCTTTATTTCAATCCAAAAAAACTGTCAATTCAGAGACATTGTGTGGGCAGCTTTTAGCTCCTGCCAACTTGCACAATTGACATCCTCATTGGTCGCTCAAAAGATGATGCTAGCTCCCATAGAAGGTGGATTATATCCTTCTGGCAACGTGAGAATGCAATTGGAGCTGCTTGCTGTGAATCTTCTGACAATAAAAAACACTTAGTCCCGCCTTGGAAATGTTATAACTGATTCTTTGTTCTGAAACAAAGTGTCAGTCAAAAAAGCTCCATCAAGTGGTTATTCCAGGTGTCAATCAAACAATGCTGTCCTGAAGAAGAGGCTCAAAGTCCTCATCACTGGCAGTGGGTGGCGTCTCCTCATCACTGCCTGGTAGAGGCGTGTTGATGTGAACGCCAGCCAGCGAGGACATCGACTCTTTACTGTCTGGGCGGGGCTTGTCGCTGAGGGACAAGTGGGATGAGGATGAGGAGCAGGAGGGTTTCTCTGGGATGAAGAGGGCCACGAGGAAGGCGACGACTACGGTGCATGCTCCCAACAGGAAGGGTGGGCCGGGAATGAGGGCATGCTGAGGGAGATAAAGACAAATGTTTACTTTCAATTTTCTTCAATCGAGCATTTACAATATAAAAGGTAATTTTCTCAGATTAACATGAAAATTCAATTGATCTTGTATGCTTTATTTCAGAGCATTTACTGTGGTTTTTTGTAAATAGCTTAGGAGACAGTTGAGGAAGAATTGCTCCTTTTTTTGACGCCTAGAGGGATGTATTGGAGTCTTTTTCCATTGACAGCAGTTGGCAGGCTAAGCTTCATAAAGGAACAAAAGCAAACAAGAGAAGCACACAAACGTGGGCTGCAGCCTACGTGTCATAAACAAACTGAGTGTTGTTGAAGAGTGAGAACCGCTCCAGCCCCTTAATGCACCATTTAAACGTTTCAGTTATGGCATCTATCTGGTCACAAAAACATTGCGGGTAAGGAAAATGATCATGGGTTAAATGAGGGGCCTCTTATTTAAGATTAAGTTTATGTAACAAACTATGAGAACCTTTAACAGCTTATAAACCCTTTAGTGTTACTGATGTCTCTATCTGAACCAAGAGCAAACCAGACTATCAGCCAGAGGAGGGAACATTTCTACTGATTCATTTTTAATGTCTGTCAACTCTGTAACTGGGTCAGATTCTGTTGAATAGAATAAGAGCTCAGACTGAGTTGTCCTTTACATTTTCTAAGCTTAGTTTGTCCACTGTCAGCTGTGGAGATGTTGGGAAAGCATGATACACGTCAGAATCACAAATATTAATTTCTATGATTCTGAATTGATTCAAAACATCCGAAAGGGATGCACAATATGAAACTTTTGTCTATATCCACTATGCCGATATTTCCAAACTCATTTTACCAATACGGATATAAACACACCTTTTCTATTCTATAAAAGCCTGAAGTCTCTCTTGTGCGAAGAGAGGCAAAGAGATGAAGTTTCATCCTATATTGCCAACATCGGCTCATGTACTAGCAGGAATTTCCATATCTGCCAATACCAAAAATTAACTTTTTAAGCTATCATCTGCTGATACCAACATGTTGCTGATAATATCCTGCATCCCCATTTTCCAACATGTAAAATGTTTAGAGACCATTTTTCAAAAAATTTGACTTCACAATAGAGTTAACTCAAAGTAACGAAATCCCTTGTAAAGCTTTCTGTCACATTTTAAAAAGCAGCAGCAGGTGGGTGCCACTCTCAAAATAGACAAAATAATTTCTTAGAGTGGGATACTGATGGATTATCTGTGCAGGTGCAGGTGGATTTGGATGAATTCAGCGCTGATCCACACATCACGGTCTAAAATACTGGATCTGCTCTCCCACGCAGGCTGGCTGGCTCTGAGTCGATGTGCCTGTTTGCCTCAGACGGAGCACTCTGTATGTGTTTTATGCAAATTTGGTTTGAAATGACAGCTGTAGGCTGGTTTTTCATTTATGTAAATGATGTTAATATTTTCTATACCTCAGTAGGACTGTGCAGAGGCAGGGGGTCGATGTTAAAGTCGCCCTGGATGGGGTCCATGGCGTTTAACTCCACATTAAAGAGGAAGAAGATGAATCCATAAAGAGCTGGACCAAGACCATTACAGAGACCTCTGATCCCTGTTATCATCCCCTGAACCACACCTGCAGGACAGATCGATCAGGTTATTGATCAGATAAGTTACTGCTGACATAATGAACACTATCTGCTGAAATCCTCAGCTGTGGGAGGATGTGTTTCAATGAGTGGTTTAGTAACACAGACTGCAATCCAAAAAATCCATAGCAACACACTGACCTATTGATCTGAGGAGGAAGAGAGACGGAGGAAAAGAAGAAATGAAGAGAAGAATGATGGAGCCAAGAGAAGAGGATGAGGAGAGAGGACAAGAAAAGAGAGAGAGGAGTGGAATAGCAGGAATGGTGGGAGAGGAAGAAGAGAGAAGAGGAAGGAGGTTTGCAGGAAGAGAAAAAAGCTGCCAGGCCTAATGCTCAATTAAAGACTGTTCACAGCACTGAAAGTGCTATAATATGCTTTTGGACAACAAATTCATTCATTTGAGATGATTAATCTACATGGGAAAATATAATTTTATCTAATTTAGGAGCAATTAAAATATTAGTACAATAGTAGAAACCGTATTAAAGTTTTTAGAAACATTTACTTATGCACAATACACCTCCCAAATGATTTATAGATCAAGCAAATTTTGAACTGGGTCACAATGGATTGTACCTCTAAGAGTGGGCAACCAGAAAAATAGTTTGGGAAATATTTATTTCAAGCAGGTGGTATAAAAAAGCACTGAAGTATCGAACATTTTTACAACCTTATATCTAAATGATTACAACAACAGGATCATTTCCGAAGAAAAGCTAATTTCTTTCCAAATCTGTTACATAACTTTCAAATGTTTCCGTCTTATCAATTGGAACATAGAGATATTAATAAACCATCACTTTTTCGATGTAGAAACCACCTTAGGTAGTGATGATGAGGAGATAAAAGAAAGTAAGGGTAGAGTATTATAGCAAAGGAAAAGAAAAACATCGACTAGCTCATAGAGAGGGTAGTGATGTGGGGAGGGGAGAGAAGGAGAGAGGATGAGATTCTGTCACCTTGTTTATCAGGATCAGCAGACTGTGACACCAGAGCAGAGACGGCCGGGAAGGTGATGGAGGACATCGCTGCTACAGCACCGGCCGCCCACATCATCCTGTTCACACACAAAAACACTCCAGAGTCAAACGTGAACATTTCCAATCTCTGTGTGATATCAAGCATTCACTCAGCAGACAAGATGGTGACTTTTAGATCATGTTTCTGCTGCATTTGTAGCAGAAGCTCATGAATATTATAATAAATCCAAGAGAAAAACACCCTTGGCTGATAAAGGTAGCCAGCGCAGATGTTACCAGAACATGCAGTTCCTCTAGTGTCCACTTGAGGCTGTCTCTATAGAACTCTATTAAACAACCAACATGGAGCAAAAATGTACTGATTTAAAGCCTGGAACAAAGATCAGTTTTGGTCTCTGTAGCTCATTTCTCTTTTAATGCCATCAATCAAATCATCCAAGACAGACTGTTTAGCCGTGATAATTTAGCATTTGCAAGCAACTCACCTCACCCCAACTCTACCCTCTTGTTCAATTAGGTGACTTCTAGACGACCTAAGGTGGTGTCAGCCAAGGTGATCTACACTCAAGGCTTCTAAAAGGGCAGTTTAAGAATCACAGTGGCTTCAGAGCTATGATTGACTAAAGCTGTGATTAGAGGATGCCCAGGTGACTAACTTGCCACCTCAAACAATAAATCGTGTTACTTCCAAAGCTGTGATTGAATTTATCATTTAGGGACAACTCTGTAAGGTCAACAGTCATACTAGCTCATTAGCAGTTTAGACATGTCTTCCAGTGAGGAAGACGCTCTGGATGCTTTCAGAGATTAGGCTAATCTTAGCAGCTCTCTCCTGCCCTTTTATTGGATTTAGGGATTGTTTTTACACTTCAAAAAACTCCCCAGAGTTTAACATTGCCTACACAAATCTGTCAATATAAAATAAAAGAGACTTTTACTTTGTAGTATTTAAAAAAATGGAAGCACGCTGTCTGAAAGAAGTGCACAAGCCAAGCGGCCAAATAAGAATCTGACAGAGCAGCTGTCTGGTTTTATATTTCTTCTTGTTAAGTAGCAAACAAAAGCAGAAAAAAGTACAAGCATGTCTCACCATGGCTCTGATCCAAAGCCGTACCAGGCCAGCTGAAGGATCTGGAAGCCCAAACCCAACAGAACTGTGTTTTTGTTCCCCAGAGTTCTCATTAGCAGCGTGAGGAACAGAGTCTGAAAGAGGGAGAGCAATCAGTAGTGCTCTAACTTTATACTTGTTTGAGAAATGTGAGTAATATTTTTAATGTAGCATTTAAACTGACTACTTGTGACCTTTAACTGGTTTAATCTCATCTTCTAACATCAAAACAAATTTTGTGAAAGAAAATGTTTTTGGTTATTATTCAAACTTACTGTTACAGAGCAGATGTTGCATTATACATGTTTGCAGTCAGTGATAGATTGCTGTGTAACAGGCCTTGATTTACATGCCATGCATAATGCTTTTTCAGATTTGTGATGTGGCTACTAAACTCATCAATATGATACGAGCACATGTAACTCCTTACATCTAATCAGGATGTGACACCTGAAATGCTGTTTGAGTTTGTGCATGTGTTACCTGTGCTACGATGGACAGAATTCCCACCACTCCGATAAACACAGCGAGGGTTGTTGAGGAGAAATTTATGACCTAGAAGGAAGACAGAATTCATCAGTTTTACTGAGACTCTTTCTAAAGGGTTTTACAAGTATCACAGAAAGAATAAAAATGACAATTATATCGCTAACATCATGTAGAATATCAACTTGTGGCAAATTTTGCTACGTAAAATAATTTTAAATTACAGCTAACTTTGGCTTCAAATATTAGCTCACCATAAAATCTTTTTAAATCAGTCTTTTAATACTTTCACAACCAGACACAGTGTTTGCGAAGGGTTGTAATTAAAGTTATAGTAGCAAGACTTTACTTTAATGGGCAGAAACGTCAAGCCTCAAAGCAAAATACATTGAGTTGTAATGGAAACAAGCATCTTAAGTATTGAATCTTGAGTAGCTGCAGTAGTCAGCCAAGTTTCTCACCTGTCTTAGGTAGAGGAAGAAGCTGGAGTACTGTCCAGCCTCAGGCAGGTACGACAAGAACACAGTGATACAGATCAACAGGACCGTCGAGTCCTGACCCACCTTTCTCAGAGACTAAAGGAGACGGAGACAGAAGGGATAAAAGTAAAAAAGATGTAAGATGATAGAAAAGTCTTACACCCTTTTAACCTGGGTTAAAAGGGTTAAAAGGTAATGTTTTTTAAGTTAATCTCATTGTTCTATATTAAAATTCTTCCACTCAAAACTGTAATTCTTTAGCAGGACTAAAATATCAAATAATGATACTGTGTTGAGGAACACTGAGGTGCCTTCGCCCACGTCTCAACTCTACATACTGAGTCCAGAAACAGAGATCAGAATAAATCATTGAGAGAAAAAGACCTTCTTTGACTACGAAACTAAATAAAAGGGAACAATCTCTTTATTAAAACAATAAAAGTACTTTAAAAATTCATTATTGTGTACTAACAGCGAAGGGGTCAGCCTGCTCCCAGGAAATAGGCGCCCCCCATGTGTTCAGCCTCATCTTGTCAGGCAGAGATTCAGGTACAGCCAGCAGGATGAAGCAGATGTCAGCTAGAGCGATCAGTGTGGCCACGAGAACCACAAGGTTGTCTCCGTACCAGGCGGACAGGTACGCTCCGATGGCCGGACTCGTCACCAGGCTGGCTGCAAAAGTAGCTGACACCTGCAGGCATGAAGGACATATTCATGAGGATGACGACCAGTTCAAACCCATCTATGAGAAAATGTTTCCTCAAAGTAAATGTTTTCCTTCTGAGTTTGCAGTCTCAATCTCTTGCTTTAGCTAGGCCTTTTTTACAATACAGCCTGATAATAATTTTAGTCCCTTATAGGCACTTATTTTGGTTGTTCATTAGCTCTGGTATGAATCATAGTTTAGTTTGCGTATTATTGCGTAGTTACCTACGGCTTGCTCTGTGTAAGGGCATTTACAAGTTGACCAAAGTTTCATTAGCAAGGAAAAACTTCCTTTACCAGGCAGAAAGCAGGAGCAGAACCAGAGTCATGTTGAGCAGCAAACTGCTGAAGCTGTGTTGAGGTAAAAAACAAAATCTAGCTGACTCGTGTCTGGCTGTGGCTGCTCAAAAGACACTTTCCTATTTTAAAATGGAGGAGCAACTACACTGATTGATGGCTCTGCAGATCAGTTTTTATATTTTTGCATTTATCCCGCAGGCAAACAGTACCATTTGAAAATGAGATGCAACTGCAGTTAGGAAAATAACAAGTTGGTGTTCTGCTGGAGTCACTAAAGGTGCTTATCAGGACAGTTAAGTTGAAGGTGAACATTAATCCTTCTGACCATGACCTTCTCATCTACCCAAATACTTTTCAAGATCCATCAGGTTTGCCTGAGCTATTAGGTCAGGTCCAACAAACCTCACCAAAGCCCCAGAAAGGGGGACACTTACAAGCCTTTTTAAGCATTCTCAGTACCACTGTTTGGTCCACCACAGGGTTAGTCTGACAGCTCTCAAACAAGCAAAAACAAACTGTACTAACATGGCAGCTCCTCTAGTTTGTTTTGACCAAAACCAAACAGGATAGGTGTGAAAATGCTATTAGAGTATAAAAGGCCAAAAAGCATCTCACCACAGTCACCTATGATTGACAGTTGAAACTCTAATCCTGAATAACAGCTATCACTTTGTCCTTATTATGTAATTTTGGAAGAAAAACAAACACAAAGGTTGTTTCTCCCTCAGATATTGTCTGTTATGACCTGATGTTTGATTTCCAATTACACTGACTTGTCAAGTTCAGCTCGAAGGTTGCAGACTCAGTGTCATCCAACACCTCTGTTATCCATCTGTTTTGTTCATCTGAAGGTCAGAGGTCACTGTGAAGTTATGCAACTACATGACTACATGACTGCTCCATTTTATTCACTCAGATACATTTTGGAAAGACATGTATATCTGCTTGTCATTTAAAGTTTAAGTAGTCTGGTACAAAAATATTAGGATACTTGCTCACAAACTACTTTGATTTGCAATTATAAATGGCTGAACAACAGGTGAACTAATATATGCCCCTTTAAATGTATCTTTCTCATTTATTTTACTGTCATTGGGTTTTAGATGGTTGACAAGGCATTCAAGGCATTAAACTTTGCATTTTATGTTCTTGGATCTTTATTGGACTAGTCATACTCATAATGAGGCCTTTATCTAAGTATTATGCTAAAGGACACATGGCATGCCTACCTCTTCATACTACCATTATGTATACTATTCATCTTTAAAATTAGATGTCTAAATTTTGCTTGGGTTAGGGTTAAGAGAACCTACCAGACCATACGCTGTACTCCTCTCTCTCTCGTCTGTCACATCAGCGACGTAGGCAAAGATGACCGAGAAGGTGACAGAGAAAGCTCCAGACATGGAGATCATGGCAAAGTACCACCTGTAGGATAAGCAAAAACCTTTTCAACAACAACTACAGGGTTTTCTGATTCCTCTGAGCCAAAATCCGTCCATCTCTGTCCAGTTTGTACAGCCCTGAACAGACACACCCCTTGCCCCCTGCTGCTTGGCCCTACCCCTACAGTTTGGGGCGCTATCTTTAACATGAGTCTAGTAGCATTATTTAACCAGCAGACAATAGTGATTCCTACCAGGGGCTGAGCCTCATCAGAGGGATTGGTGCACAGGTGAAGAAGACAGTGACCAATAGGAATGTCCGCCTGCCCCATACATCAGATAGAGCACCAATCAGAGGAGCAGACATGAATGAAAGCAGACCCTGGACAAGAAAAGGCAGAAATCATGACATCAACACAAACCTTGTTTAAGAAATGTCAGCAACAGTAAAGTGTAACTTTTTGTTATTTTACTCTAAAACAAAAAAAGATGACATAAAGAAACAGAGATTCTTACCTTCACGCCCTGAATGAGTCCGTTTATCAAGAACGTGTGCTGAGGGAATGTTTCATGTAAAACCTACGAAGAGAAGCAAAACACCATAAAAAATGCAGAGAATCATGGACTTGGTTTATCAGTTTTTCTTCTTTCTTTTCTCTCATATCTCCTCTGCCAACAAATCACCACAACTCTTATTTTAATATTTGATAACATCTCTGGATTTCTGTCTTTAGAAAAGCAGATCTTTAATAAAAAATGTGGACAATATGTTTCAGACATTAATCCGGAAAACAGATTTAAGTCTTTCTGTGATAAATTCATATAAAATCATTGTGCTGCCAAGCTGTGGACACAAACACGTGACAACCGTGGTGTCATCAGCTCAGAGTGTTACTCACAGTGAGCATTGGCGTGGTGAGTAAACCCCAGGCGAAGAACTCCAAGAAGATGACCACGACAGCATGATACACACTGGGCCTGCCGATGCCCTGCTGCAGCTGAAACAAAGAGAACAAACACATTTTACCATCACAATGACTTTAAATGACCATTACAGTCTAATTAGTTTGAACACTGAAGCCAAATCTGTCTGATTTCCCTACGGTGCTCCTGATACCTCACAGAAATGGGATTGGAAAAGTGGACAGAAAAGTCGTCATTTTCCAGGAAATTATGATACATTTAATTTATTCTTTGACATTTTGGGTCAACATTACATTTCCAAACAATATAATATCATCCACATATTTTATAGTTCCACAGAATTGTCAAGTTAAAACTTAAAAAAACTACACACCTTTAGCTGTATCTTTAACCCAGAATTGTCAAAAGTCAGAGAAAAAGCAGTGACATTTCATAAGTCAAAAGTTGGTAAATGCTGATATTTTCTCAAGTCAACTCGGCATCTCATAAATACACAAAAGTGTATTTTTTGTGTCATACAAGCAAAGAAAGTCTGTGTATCTTCACTGGTCTTTGATCTGATAAACTACCAACAATTTAAGATTAATATCATGATGCATCACAATGGGTTGTTTAAGTGTTTCAGAAGTCAATTCAACATCAATGCGTTTACACTGTAAACCAAGGAAAGTAAATTATTTAAGTCCAGCGTCAGACTGAAAACCTACAGACAATGAAAGACTGCAACAGTTGATTATGTTCTGTTGCTGCATCAATGTAGAATCATCAAAAACCATTTCCACATAGCCTATTATGTGTAATGTTGGTCAAATACATACACTACAGCCCTAAAAACACTGGAATCATGACATAAAAACAAGCACTCACAATTTTAGACAAGAAACCATTCAGTTTTCATTGATCCTTAAGAATTATAGTCTGTTCCGGTGGGGAAACCTGATTAAAATACAAAAATATCTTTCTAGTGTATAGGATTCTACATGGCTTAGCACCCCCACCTCTACCAGGCTTTATTAACTTTATAAATAATGCAAACAACCACTAGAGGTGCTGCTAGGAGGGACTGCATAATTCCACTCAGGAAAACCACATATGGACAGACTGTCTTTCCTTTAGAGCATCACATCAGTGGAATTTAATACCCCAACCAATTAGAGAGTCAACATCCAATCATTTATTTAAACACAATGTTAAAATATGGTTGATTGAGAGCCAACAATGTCAACACTGATCTGTGACTACCCTAACAACAACACTGTACCATTTCCATTGGGATATAATAGTTCTTGTGAATCATGTTGTAAATGTACGTGTCATCATTATTACTTCATTGTGACATCAGTGACCTTAGCTAACAACAGATATTATTGAGATGAACTGCTTGCTGATTCTATATCATTGTAGCATTAGGGGGGCGGGGTAATTCCCCATCAAGACTGGTGATGTCATGGGCTCCTATATTTACCTTGCTCAAACAAAACCAAGCCAGGAAAGAGGTGAACAACTTTCTAACAATTTAAATCCAAAATTCAGTGATACATAGGTCTCAATGTTTTCCGATGTTTACAGCAACCATATTCCAACATATAACAGACAATAATTTTGGATTTCACTTTACAGGGACTTTAAGGATGCACTGAAAGCTCAACAGGCCAGAACATAAATAAGCATGCAGACTTATGTCAGATCTGGTGGAGTTCCATCAGAATCCTGTAAACCTTTCAAGTACTTGGTACAAAAATAATTACAGCCTTTTATGCAATTATGCAACTGCACAGCCTGACACTGCAATTGTGATGAGATTACTACACATAAAGTACTTGAGAGGTGTTGAGTCTGAGTTACTTTACAATATTCCACCATCCAGCGTTGGTATTTAGTGAGGCTCAGAACTACACAGAGCTGTTGAAGCCAATCCGCAGTGGCTTCCATATTGAAATTGCGGTCTCAGCTGACCTTTGAATCAACCTAACGGCCCACCCATTAAGTGCGACTTTCTGTCAGCTAGCTAGCTAGCATTCTGGTTGAAGGAAACGTAGCTTCTGCCTGTCGAGCTGTCAATCAAATGAGATGCGCCAATCAGTCAGCAGTGAGGTTTTACCTACGCTTAAGATTGATACTCTCATTTCCCTGAGACAATTTGAGTTGATTTTTTTCAAATTATTTGACCACAGTTTGTGATTATTTCTCTTAATCTGTAACTATACTTTAGTCATTATTAGTAGTATTTACATGTATTTTTGCTGGTAGTAGTGTTTTAATTTCATTGTTTTTATTATTATCCTGTAACTCGACATCATTGTAAATGATGGAGACCTCAATGATTCTCGAGATTCAAATAAAAGTTGATGATGATGATATAATATAAACCATTGTGGTACAAAAAAATTCACCCCCATACAGTGAGAGTACATGAAGACATTAGCTAATGAGATCTGTTTAGTATTTCGAACCAGGCTGTAAACCAGGTGTATAGACTGTTCAACAGGTGTACAGACGGGACTTGCGGTGTTCCTGCAGCCAGCCTCAAGTGGACACTCGCGGTATTGCATTTTTTGGCACTTCAGCATTGGCTTCATTTTTCAGGACCAGAGGTTACCACTTAGGTGTAAGCTGTTTAATGCTTCTGTGTAGATTCAACATAGAAGCATAAAACAGTTTGTAGACCAAGAGCAGAGGTGACACAAATACTCTGCCAATGTACTTTTGCTATCTAGGTAGTGTTTTGAGAGTTTTCTTGCATTTAATTTTAAAAAATCACAATAAGTATCAATATTTGTTTTTTATTAGTACTGTATTAATGTTTAATGTGACTCTGATTTGGTGACAACCATACCAGCAAAGAGTTGAAATTAGTCTCGAAGCTATTTTTATATCTTAAGTTACATCTTCTTCCTTTTGTAAACTTTTTTTGTGTGAAATAGTCCTTTTTATGGGCTCTGATGTCTTAGAATTAGAGCCAAATGTATTTTCACACAAAGTGAGCATTCATATGTAAGATATTTACACTAAACGGAGCACTCTGAGACATCATTAGATTCTCCAAAAAAATGAGTTATGCTATCTCTTCTTGAATTCCCTACTCAGATAACAAAATCTGCATATTTGATGACTGTAACCATTGAAGGATCGTTTTTCTTTTACTACCACTAACATGGATTTGTCCAGTTTGATCTTTGAGAACAGTTTCCCTCCAAAATCAACATCAATTACAAACAATGTTGTGGGAGAGAAAGGAGCAACTTCCCTTTAATCAGATGTAACATATTGAGGCTTAATCTGAGCCATATAGACTGATTTTCTAACTCAGTTGAGCTTTATTTTAGGTTATGATAAAATGGTCATCTAACTAGCGCACCACTGAAGTGACCCAAAGTGATGGTTAGCCTACTGACACAGATACAAAAGATTTAGTTGGTCAAATGGACTGTTTTCTATCTTTAGCTAGAACAATCAAAGGTTATCATAGAGCAGATTTAGTCTACTTAGATAATGAGTTATCTCTGCTGTCATTAAGCTCCAGGTCGGCAGGTGGGAGTCCCTGTGAGAATTATTACAGAACATTATAACAGGGTGAAGGGTTTCATTATTATCTGAGTTTTTGGGTCATTTTCATTAATTTGGTTTTGTCTGACCTACTGCCTTTAATAATGAGAATACAGGTGTTTAATATTAAAGACTTAATTGTTTCAATAATAGCACATTTCCTCTGTTTTCTGGCTTTTCTTATTAGATGATTTGCTGCTTTCCTCTTTTTTTATTGAAATTTAAACTGATTATATCTGAATTCAGATTGAACCTTAAACAAAAAGAGGACATCTGAAGAGGCCACTGTGGACTCTAAGAATCTACGTTGGACTTATTTTAACAGGGGAGAAAGTACGACTCTGCAGAAAAGCAAAGGTGTTTAATTAATGATCATGAGGGCATGAGGCTTTGTCTAAATACCAGTAAAAAGCTTAGTGAATAGTTTATATGAAGGTCTCTGGCTATGACCTTGACTCACAGACACAACAAAGCTACAAACAAATTGACAAGCAAAAAATGAGTGCTAAATGTTTTGAAGAACCATGAGACACAGCACAAAACAGGATAGAAATCAGCAACAACAGCAGAAACTACGCTGGAGAAGAACCACTAATTGTCTCTCAAGTGGCAATAAGCAGGGCCATTACTTAAGCACTGCTGCCTCTCTAGACTAATTAAATTATGTTCAATAAATTTCAACCCATTGTTTTCTTTCTCAGCAATGAAGAAAAGGGTACCACACTTCCTCTAAAATAGGCCTTAAAGGTGCTCCATATTATCAATGTACAGCCTGAGCTATTCACATTAATCAAAGTCTCTGAGAGAGCATTCATGTAAGTTGGGAACTCCTCTTTCAAGAGTAACACATTAAATCTTCATGGTTTAGGATCTTGTGCCTTCTTTTCAAATTCCGTTTCAAAAGTCAGTGCAGAGGTATCTGAAAAAATCTTTGCGTGGTTAGCAGTTTATAAAGGCAACAAAAAGATTGATACACTGCTGAAATATCGGGCTCTGTATTAAATCATGTAAAGGATCAGTTATAGAGATATCAGTGTATTTACTTCAATAACTGGAGGCAACCCCAATAACATAAAGATACAGGACTAATGCACAAAATTGTCCTTTTAATATCGGTTTCAGCAGATCTTTCTTTTTCCGATTTTTCTGAAAATAATTACCGATAGTTCAGCTATAAATATCTGCCTATATCAGCTGTAAACATTGGTCTATATCAGCTGTAAATAGCTTATATTAGTTGAAATTATTGGCCTACATCAGCTATAAATAACAGCTGATATTGGCTGTAAATATTGGCCTCTATCAGATGCAAATAGCCTACATTAGTTGAATTCATTGGCCTTTATCAGCTGTAAATATTGGCCTGTATTTTACTTAAATATCAAGCAATATCAGCTCTAAACATCAGCCTCTATCAGCTGTAAATATCAGCCTTTATTGGCTGTACATACCAGCCCATAACATCAGTAAATATCAGCCCATATCAGCTGTACATGTCCACCTATAGCAGCTGTTAAATATCTGCCTATATTGGTAGTAAGTAGTCTATAAAAGCTGTAATTGTTGGCCTATATCAGCTGTAAATATCAGCCTATATTGCAATTTTATATCAGGCTATATCAGCCATAAACAATGGTCTACATCAACTGTAAAATTCATCCTATATCAGCTATAAATATCGGCCAATATCTGATGTAAATATCAGCCTATATTGAATGTAAATTTCTACCTATTTTGGCTGTAAATAATTGCCTGTATCAGCTGTAATTATCAACCTACATCACCCTACATCAGCTGTAAATATTGGCCTATATTGGCTTCAAATATCTGCCATTTGTATAAATTAGTTGTTGTTGAGAGTTGTAGTATTTCAGGCTGGACAAACAGGCCACACATAATCATAAGTCTTTTTCTTTGTTCATCCTCAGTCCTTAAAAGTGTTTTTTTAAGGAATGATATTTCAGGTCTAACAACATAACTACATTCTCACACCAATATTGGCTAAAATGATTGTTTGAATATTGACATATCAAGCAAAAGTCCAGTATTATGCATCCTTAAGATATAAATCATGTAAGGTATGATAATCTTCAAAACTATCTTTATCTGAAGTTTACACCCTGTAAATTACAAAAGTTATAGTTTTAGGTATAACTTAAAATTAATTAATATCAGATACACAAAGGATATTTAGCTACATTTCAGACATGATAGAAAACGTCTAATTTACAATCTAAAACAACTGATGTTCATGTCTTTTCATTTGATATTTACATCTCATCATTAAGGTAGGTGCCAAAAATGTCCAAACAGCAGCTTTTTTTTTTAATCTCTTTCTACATTGTTGGAATCTTTATAGTATCTTTCCAAGTGAGTCATGCACAAAAAAAAGCTGAACTGGTCCTGAAATGCTGGGAATTAAGAGCCCTTCCTAAAAATGTAACTTTTAAACAAATACGCATCCTTTTGTCTTAAAAACACTTTAAATCAAGACTATCCAAAATAATGAAGACATAACATAGGTGCCAAAACAGAGCACTGATTAAATATCAAGGGAAACCATCTGCTTTATTTATCCTTTGCTTGTTCAGAAAGGGGAAAACATAGCAGATGAACGGATATTATTTATTTCAATAAATTTTTTTGGCTCGTCCTGCTGCATATTATAGAAATAAAGGTTTTTGTTGTGTTTCAGACATTAATCCGGTTTGTTGTGTTGTTACCCATTTTGTCTTTATGCTGCTTGAAGAGCTTCTACTATGAACAACTGTGTCCCTTAATACTAAACCCATCCATCAATCCTTTTCTGTTAGGCCTGTTAATTTTCATTCAATAAAATATGCTTTAAAAATATGAAAAAATGCTCATCAAAATTTGATCCTTAGATTTGTCATCCATCAGACTAACAGTGAATTTAAAAAGTGCAGTCATTTATATTTATTCTGTTTATATTATGGGAGGCAGAAAATGGTTAATGCTGTAATAAGAGTCTGATATAACCAGATAAAGGTAATTTAAAAGGCCTATTTTGTTACCCTGGCATTTCAGATATCAGAGAAAATGGATCAGGCCCAGTGCTGTAGCTCTTGATGCTTTTATAACAATGTAAATGTGTCTGTTATGTCTCAGCAGGGCTGTTAAAATGGACGCTGGCTGGCTGTGCAGTGTTGAATCTGCAGTCTCCGCCTGCCCTCAGTGTACTGAGCTGTTATGTAACAGATAATGGATCCACATCATCATCATCCTCACACTAAGCCGAGCTGACTGAGGGCCACATTAAACCTGCTCTGCTGTCTCCATTACAACAACCATTCAGCCACATACGACTGAAAACAGCCATTTTAGACCAATACTGGTGTGCTCGGGCTCATTTTTATTCATTTTTATACCTTAAATAATCATTACACATCATTCACATTTGCATGGAGATAATACAGCTTCTTAATGTAGGTAAATGCGCCGTTAATGTGTCTATAGAGCTTGTTTGATCATATTTTTATGTTTGCTGTTTTCTACGCATAACCAAATGCAATACGTCATGATAGTTTAATACACTGTTATGTCATACACTAACAGTAACAGCTAACTGTAGAAGGCAGGTGTAACTAAAATATTTAAATGAATTTTATTGTAGTCTAAATGACAGAAAGCAACGTTAATGTACTGGATTAATGCATGATAAATAATCCTGCAGGTTGGTACATTAAAAAGAAATTAATTGAATAAAATAAAAATGGCGGGTCATCCACTCACCGCAGCTCCGTCCTTCATGACGATCTTCTTCACCAGCACCACCCGGCCGGTTCCCGCCGGCGGCTCCCCCGGCATCTCTTCACACCTGCCGCGGGTCACGAAGCAACCATGCCGCGTAGATATCCGCGGTTCTCCGGATTCTTCCAGGATGAATCCGTATTTAGCCCCCCAAAAGGCTAAAACCGACCCAACGGATAATGGTAATTCAAACCGCGATGAGATAACGTCCACAATGTCTATCGTTAGATCCCTCGTCAGGTCAGACAGACAGCCCGCAGCTCGCGTGAACACCAACGGACAGGGTCAAGTTACGCGGAACTAGGATAGCACTTCCGGTTTGGCATCTTCAAATCAAAAGTGTTTCTCATAAAAAATCAGTAACATCCACAAGAGATTGTGTAAGTTTTACCACACCAGTTTCCATGGTAGCAGAAGATAAAAGTCGAAACTGCTCTACTTTGTTTAATGCATTGACACATTGCAAATAAGGGCTTCACAGAAACTTAACAGAACTAAAGGTCTACAACAAAGATGTAAAAACAAAAAGCAAGCCTACAGATGAGGGAAAACAAGCTAGTTTAAGAGAATCCAAATACCATAAACAGAAAATCAACTAATTTGATCAGAGAGCAAGACCAAAATGGGTACTAAAGGATAACCTGGTAATTAGTAGACAGTTTCTAAAATAAATCAGATGAATTTAAGTTTGTCACGATTGAGAGTTTAAAATGCATGAAATATTTCCCTTTGTCACACCAGAGGTTTATGAAATTAATAGAAACTGAAGGCTAAAGGTAATTATCTTTAAAGCTCACGAAGGCTTCTTATTAGTAAAAGTATCACAATATATACATCTCCTGTAAAAACGTAAAGTCATGGGTTTTAAATATGCTTGTGTCTTCAACCTAAAATAAATGAATTAACTGACAAAAAATATCAAAGTCACACACTGAGGTAAATTTTTGCCCCTTAATTGTAGTCCAAGTTTTGGCATGCTCTCTACTAGCAACATTTCTGTCATCATGGAAATTCTACCAATAAATCTCTTTCAAGTTGAAGTTGAATACTAGCTCTTATTATGCCCTGCAAAGCTTGAATACATGTAAATTGTACTGTAAATTGTACTTGCACATATTTTAATTTCTTACAGTCAGTAGATGGATAGAGATAATGCTTTAATTATAATTTACATTTAACTGGGGGGGATTAATGTGTTTTAAATAATAAGTGATGGTATGATAACAGGCTCACAGTTTTAGTTTCTTTTCTTTTGAATAATCATTGCCAGAAGGCCTTGCATCTTTCAAATAGCCTAAATTTTTCCTTAATCATATCATCATCATATTCTCATTCTCATTTTAAGAGTATTGTCAGCTATCACATGCTCTAACTTTTCAAATAATGAACCAGCTAAGGGTTAATTTAACAACAGTTTCGCATTTTCCTCTTTTCTACCATACTCTACTTCCGGTTTTATATTTTCAACTTGATCTGAACAATTAGGTTCGGTCCCGTCAATTACAGGTTGCAGTGACATTTTAGGGTCTTATGTTGATTAAATCGCTTAAAACATTGACTAAGATGCCACCAAACCAGGCCAATGTTAGAATAGCTAGAGAGAAAAAAGAAATCGGCTTGTAAGCTTAAGCACTGAAGATAAAGCTGGCGTCACATCGGAAGTAAGACCTTGCAACAAAAAATAATAATAACATAGTTTTTAACGCATAACTAAATTTCTTATTTCCTACAGTGTAATGTATTGCTCACAAAGGTGATCGAATCCCAAATATTACGTATCTGCAACGTTAAAGATTAATTAACAAATTTGTCATCATGTAAATTTTATTCTTAAAAACAACTTCCGGCTGCTTTGACAGAGGCAGACAGAGGCGAATTTACTTATCACGTGTCGGTGGCTGTGGTTGTGCTGTGTGTGTGGTAGTGTGTGTGTGTCTGAATAAAACATGATTAGAAGAAAAAAATGAGTGGTGACGGTGGGAAACGTGACTGTTTGCCTTACGTCATCAATCAGACGACGAACGAGACGACCCGTTTAAACATGAGCGGCACGTTGTCACCGATTTATCCGTTTTAATTTCCAACCTCCATGTTATCATTATGCAGTTCACTTATAATAATGGGGATCAGAAAGAAGATTTTTGATTCTTTCTCCCCTTTTCTATTTTTTAGGTCACAACGGAGGAAGGGTCTGCAAATGTGCATGCACAGGAAATGAAAACAAGACGCCTTGGAATAAATAAATAAAAAACACAATTTATTCTTGCAAGGACACAATACACAGGTATTATAAAAGCCAGAATTTTCTGCATGGTTCCTATCGTTTTACTTGTTTGATTTCAGATGCAGAAACTGTTTGATCTTGTCTGAATAAATAAGATGTGAAAGTGTGTGAGCAGATTTACCAGAGCATCAGTGTTCATGCCCACAGATTTTCACACACAGACTGTGTCCCAACAGATGAACTTTTTTTTTAAAAAAGCAACCAAAGACATGAGTCAGTGAACAAGCCAAATGCTACTTAGAGGCAATATTTATATCTCAGAAATAATCACAGAGAAATGGTGTATTGTTTTTAGTTTATATTTTGAGGATAGGATAGGTGGCCCTGAAAGTCAACAGAGGGGAACAAAATCAATAAACACAAACATTCATGTCACAAAATTTTATTATGTTTGTGTTTTGTTTTTTTTTTTTCTTTTTTTGGACCCCTCATTTCTACCTCTGGATATGGAGGCAAGTCAATCAGATGTCCATTTGATCTACGAATCTCTGTGATACCTGACATGCCTGCAAAATTCCTCCCTTCCACAATATTTCTGTTCAAGTTGTTCTATGATTATATTCATTTTTAAAGTTTTTAAGATCTTGGATTTATGGATTTAAAATGTGGATGATGATGTTATGAGATTGCATATGCAGAGACAATTTAATGGTTTTCTCTAGAATGGGGTAAAGCCAAACAAAGCATCCTTTAAAGATACAATGTGTAGAAATTATGCACCAAAGAATCTATATCAATTTCAAAAAGTCACCCTTCCTATATTTTAGGGTTTTTTTTATTCAACTTTTTCATAAACAAAGGCAGGCAGTTAGATTCATGAAATAACCGTACTGAAAACGTTACAGACTAAGCAACATTTCATAGATAAAACAGAAAAAAGGTCAGATGTCTGATCTGGGATTAAAGTAGCTATAGGCCTGTTTCAGAAGTAGTTGGTCATAGCTTAAGTTAACATATTTCACTCGCTACATAGTTCAAGTTACTATGTATGATATGAATCATTGTAGCTAAGTCTAGCTTAAGCAAAGATAGCATTACCTAACGTAGCTAACATAGCTTTGTTTGCTTTAGCTTAAGCCACCGAATGTTAATAATGTACTTATGTTTCCTAAGTAGTTTACATAGTTAACACAGCTTCATTAGCCATAGATTTAGCTGTCAGCTGCATAGCTACATTACCTATGTAGCTTACATAGCTAACATAGCTTTGTTAGTCTTATATTTAGCTACATAGTCACGTTATCTTTGTAGCTGACCTATCTTGGTTAGCTTCATTAGCATTATATTTTCTTGTTAGCTAAGTAATTAAAATACATTGCTAATGTAGCTTAATTTTCTTAAGTCTTAGCGGTGTTAGCTGCATTAGAGTGTTATCATGGCAGGCTAGCTTTTTTCCTGTTAGCAAACTGTTAACTCAGCCCTGTCAAACATTTTGTAATCAAGTTTTGCAAGTCAGGATTTTGACTTGACTTTTGGTATCTTAACCCTTACCTTAACCCTAACCCTAACCAGGAGTTTAAGCCCATTTTATTTAGAAAGTTTCAGCATGTCTATCCATTCTGACAGGGGCAGCGTCTCACTGTGGTGGTCTGCAAGGGAGGCGTTGGAGATCTGAGGACTGCAGTCAGACTCTCCTGAAATTCCTTTCTTTTTTTTTTAGAAATGAACTTTAGAAATTTATTAACAGAGGGATTTTGTGTAGTCTAGCGGGCACACGTGCATCCTGAGACCATATGCAATGCAAATGTGCAAGTGCCTTTTTAACTGCATTTCTCCC
Organism: Cheilinus undulatus; assembly: GCF_018320785.1. Classification (NCBI taxonomy): domain Eukaryota; kingdom Metazoa; phylum Chordata; class Actinopteri; order Labriformes; family Labridae; genus Cheilinus; species Cheilinus undulatus. Next base: position 16,744,709 of record NC_054881.1, on the reverse strand, counting down.
TTATCATAAGAAATTAATGAGTATAAACAAAACTGTGTCTGTTGGTAAATATGCCTTATGTGGTGGCGTTTTCTATTGAAGAGAGATAAATTCAAAACAAGAAGTAAACAGCAGCGATGGGTAGTGCTGGTCTGTAATTGTCGTTTTATGTTAGTTTTGGTTAAGAGCCCCCTGGTGGTGGAATTTAACGTACTGTGCGTTTTAAAAAAGCAGAAAGTGAGCAGAAATACTGTCCAGCACAAAGTGATAGATGCTCTGGCAGGGCCAACTTGTTTACTTATTTATTTAAATGCAATGTTAGTCTTGTTTTTGTCCCTGTAAATCCCAAACACATATTCAAAACTATCAGATGGAAAAAAAAAAGACAAAAATTTCCTCTTCCCATGATTACAGGTAATTTCTATCAATCTGTAAGTAAATGCACTTCCTTATGTTAGACACTAGAGGGCATCATCTGTTATACAGACATCCATCATAGATGTACATGAAAACAAGTTATTGGGCTAGCAATCAAAACAAAAGCACATTTTGACATTGGGGGTGTCAGGAAATCATGGAAGTGTTATATTCAGGCCTAAAGTGTACCTTACCTAAAATAGAAGCAGGAGTAAGGTTATGATTAAATAGTGCTTCTTCTCAGTAGATTTATGCCCTCAGTAAATGTTCTTCTAGTGAGTTTATGGTCTCAACCTCTAGTTTAAAGTCTTCTTTAATACGGCATGATGCTCATTTTGTGAGTTATGATCCCATTTAAAGTTTAATGGATAGTAAAGTCAGAAAGGATTTATGGATATGCACCAGCAGGTATGCACTGTGCATATCAATATAAATCACTCTTTTGGTCCAGATGGGTCAGCTTCTTATGCACTGAATGATAATGAGATCTATTTATATCTAATGGACCATAAAAGCGCTGACTACCTTTAAAATTAAAGGTCAAAGCCTGAGTTTGATTTTGTGGGTTACTGTTTCAAATCCACAGCATCCTGAATGATTTCTCTTTCTTCTATCAGTTCTTTTTTTAATGCTGACCTGCTCTTGTCGCCATTGTGTTGAGAGAAGTTGCTTAGCAACAGTGTACCTGCAGAGAGAGGAAAGTGTATCTCACCTGTAAGCTGAGACACAGAGGACAGCTGTCAGACTGAGAGCTGGGTGACTCACCGGTAGCTTTAAAAAAGAAGCTTCAACTCCAAGACAAACAAAACCTCAACAGGTAGGTTGATCTGCTGATGTTTGTTTGAAGCAGAAGGCTGATCGGTCGTCCTGCAAGGAATTGAATCATCTAGATTTATTAAATACATCATATATTTGGTATGACAAAGAGATGGTTAATTTTAAGGTTGATTTCTGTCATCATTCAGATTTACATGCAGTGTTGAAATGTGGGGGTTGGTCAGATAAGTAGTCAAGGGGTCATAAGGAGGGTCATAAGATGCCTTTCAAGAAAAAAAGAGCTTTTTAAATTATTTAATATTGGTTATTTACCCATTATTTTAAAACACATCAAATCAAATCTATTTATGAAATGTGACTGGGTTTATGGGAAAGCAAGCAAGGTGTCAAACAGATGCACCAACTAAAAAACTTGTAGAATTGGATTCCTACTGGCCAGCTGACTTTGTATCCATGCTTTTGTTCATGTAGCTGTGTGTCTGTGTTGCTGTGAGACAGCAGAGGTGAAAATGGCTTTAGCCAGCGGTCACTGGATGGAGAGAGAGATGAGAGGAGAAGCTCCAAGTCCAAGGTGGGACGTTTTATCTTTATACCTCTCTAAAATGTACAACAGCCAAAGACTAGATTAATGGTTCATCTAGCTTCTGTTTCGAGTCATAAACGTATCATTTAAAGCTGTAAGTGGAGAAAAAACAGGAAGAGATTTAATGATTTCTCTCACAGACACGGTCACGCTGTAGCTGTGGCGGGAAATGTCGCCTTTCTGTTCGGAGGAGCTTCCACCATCAACCAGGAGGTGACTTTTTTTAAAAATGGCATTTAGATCATTATTTTACAGCATCATCGTTGATATTTAGTCACAGAAGCTCTTAAAATTTTGGGTTGTACAGTGAGAGATGGTTGGAAAATAAACCATTTTATTCTCTGTTAATTTTAGGAGGATAATCTTGTTTACTTCAATGACTTCTACATGCTAACAGGTATGAATTAAAACATGTCCAACTCATTATGGTGATCAGTGCTTACAGTTTTCTCTACACCTAGTTGAATATGACTCATATATAGTCCAATTAAATCATGATATTGGCTCAGATAAAGGGGAAAAATCCTTTGAGTGGAAAAAAATGCGAAGATTACATTGCATTTTATGTTGTTTGCATGCATCACATTTTGAACATTTTGCAATTAGAAAAATAATTTTAAATTCCAATGAATGCATTTATTTGTTAGCCCAAAAGGACAGATTTAGTCCTCCATAAATATCTCATAACAGCTGAGAGCAGCTGGCTCTGCTAAAAAACATTCTGCCGTGAGTGAGTAAATTATAAATAAAGGTGTCTTTGTTGTGACTAAAACACTCTAACCAGTGTTGTTTGCTGTTGTTTGTAGTCTCTCCTGATGACTTGATGTGGGAGGAGATTCCTCAGAGTGGAGATGTTCCCCCCGCGAGAGAAGGACACACGCTGTGGTAAAATACAACACCAGGGTGTTGGTGTACTATACTGCAATACTTTTTATAGGGACTGTACAATGGCTTTGGTGGGCCTCAGATTCTCAGGTTATGGCTGCAGCATATTGAAGTTTGGGAAAGCACTCTACAGAGGCGTATAGTTTTAGACTCTTATTATGTTTCTGTAGAATGTAACCAAGACAATCTGAACCTCTAAGGTCTGTAGAAAAGTTAATTGTCAGTGGGGTCTGCAGAGCCAGCAGCAGGTGCATTTTAAGTGTCCGTTTTGCTCTCTTGTTTTTAAGTGTTGTAAATGGAAAGCTGTATCTGTTTGGAGGAGCGTCCAGCCCCAACGCCACTGAGTGTCTCCCAGGAGTCTACAGCTTCGATATAGGTGAGACCGCTACAGGAAGAGAGGAGAAAAACATATCCAGTCTAGTTAGGTGTATGTATTTGTGTACTCTCATTTGCGCCAGGCTTAAAATTCCACTTTAGCTAAGTGTTGGCTAACAAGCTACACCACTGAGATCAAAAGCAGAGCCGTTCTATTGCAAAGCCTGACAATGTGGTGAGTTTAAGTTACTCAGCAACTAATCAATATCATCAGGGATCAATATTATGTCATAGATGCTCACAAACACATGAAATAGATAAACAGTGCTTTTACCAGGAAAAGCAAACTTATTTTATTACTAATAAAGTTAGCATGAGGACAGCATACTGCAGACAGGCTATGGCACATGGGCTGTACCACTCAGGTCTTAATTTGCCCCAGCAGAGGGCACTCTAATACCCAAAGCACCAGTTGCAGTGGAAACTCATAAAAACACTTGATAATCAGTTTTTACACAATCAGAGAAGTAAAAAAGAACAAATTATGTGAAGTTGAATCACTACTACTTCAACATAAGCCGAGCACTAAAGCAAATAATTTCTTTCTTATCAGTGACTCTGACCTGGGATTGTCTCTCAGTCGGAGGCGTGGCCCTGAGGACCCTCAGACACAGCTCTGTGGCTGTAGGAGACAACATCTACGTCTACGGAGGAAAAGTGGGAGGGAATCCAACAGATGACCTCATGGTCTTTAACACAGGTCCACACATGTTTCTGCTTTAATTCTTAGTCCTTTTAAATTTTCATGAAAGCATCAAGCCCTAAAAACCAAATGTCTTTAATTTCCTCTTTTTGTGTTTCAGTATCTCTCTCCTGGACACCTGTGAAAACTAACGGCTCTCTACCTCCTGCTCTGTGAGACACTAACTGTTTAAGCTGTGATGTATTACATGACTCTTTCACTGTATTACATTGAAAAATATTTGCATATATTCAGGCCACAGTGTGTGATCTTACGTTGGAAGATTACCTTACATTTGTTGGGTCTTCTTTATATTTTTTTATGGATAAAATATAGGGTTACACTGTTTCAAGAGTTTGCATTTTTTCTGTGTAGATGTGGTCAAAGTTTTGCTCTGGTTGGGGATCAGGTGTTTATGTTCGGGGGTTATGATGTCGGAGGAGACTTCTGTAAAGACCTGCATGTTCTCAACACAGGTAAATACTGAGCTATATCTACCCAACCTGTCTATAAAACTAGGGTTTCCATCAGCTCTAATCTGACCAAGCAGAGGGCCGTACGCAAAAGAAGGTAAAGATGACGTGGCCATTCTGATACACCTTAACCTTTACTCTATTAAAGTTAGTCTAGTGCCAGTTAAAAGTAGTCACCCCTTTAGGTGTTTTACCCTTTAATTGATTTTATATATCAGTCATGATCAATATTATTTAGCTTTTTTTTGACAAAAACAAAAATACTAAATAGAACAAAACAGATTTCTACAAAGCCAAACAAAAATATATATTATAAGTGATTGCATTAATATGGAATTTCCTACATTTTGCCACATTCATTTTACCTTTGCAAGCCTAACAGGGCCAGCTGCCGAGAAGCATCCCCACAGCATGATGCTGCCACCACTGTGCTTCACAGTGGGGATGGTGTGTTTGTGGTGATGTGCTGTGTTTGGTGTCTTGTCTGAAGGCCACAAGGCATCATTCTGGTTAATCAGACTAAAGAAGTTTCTTCCACTTGACCCCGGAGTCTCCCACATGCCTTTTGGCAAACTCTCGTCCAGATTTAATGACTTTTCTTCAACAGTAGCTTACTCTTTGCCACTCTCCCATAAAGCTTTGACTGGTGAAGAACCCGGGCAGCAGTTGTTGTATGCAAAGTCTCCCCTCAGCTGCTGAAGCTTAGGCGTCTTGGTTGGCGCTCTCACTAGTCTCATTCTTGCACGGTCACTCAGTTTGTGAGAACGGCCTGATCCAGGCAGATTCACACATGTGTCATATAATGTGACATAAATTTTTGTCTTCCACTCCCTGCCTTATACTTTTCAGTGGCATTTTATCTGAGTTGCTTGGAGTGTTCCTTTGTCTTCATGGTGTAATGGTTGCCAGGAATACTGATAAACCAGTGACTGAACCTTCCAGACACAGGTGTCTTTAAACTACAGTCACCAGAGACACACTGACTGCACTCAGGTGATTCCCATTTCACTAAATGAGAGCCTACTAGTCCCATGGCTGGACCTCTGTTCAGTTAGGTCAGACACTTTAAAGGGGGGTGAATATTTATGCAGTCACTTATTTTACCTTATATAGTTGTTTAATTGACACTATAAAATTTGTTTTCACATTTCATGTCATTTAAAGAATTTGCTGCAGGCCAAATTCTCCACAGACCACAGTTGGCTCACAGGCCATAGCTTGGATACCCCTGCTCTAAAGGAAATTACCAATTTCTCTGGGTTCCAGATGTAACAAGTTCATTTAAAGGTTAATGGTTAAAGGTTAAATGTGCAACCCACTTATGCCCAGGGTTTTTTCTATGTGGCCCTACTGTTGTTGAAGTTGACTCGCCCTTTTCTCTGGATTATTTACAATATTTTTTCTTGTTTGTAGAAACCTTGTTTTGGCAGAAATGGGAAGTGAGAGGAGAATCACCTGCAGCCTGTAGTGGACAAACACTGACAGCTCACCATGATAAGGTAAACACAGACATATACTTACACAGGTCTCATACAATATTTATGGGTGACACAGATGAAGCATAGAGTCTGAGGGCTTTTGTGTACTACTGGAGAAGCAGGCTGTGACATGATGACATAAAGTAACCCTCTCATTGGTGCATGTTTTGGCTAAAATTGTCTAAAAAGTGCTTTGTGAACACAGAATGATGAAAGGGAAAAACCTAACAATGAATCATTTTGTCACGAATCAGAAAAAACAAATGAGCCATAGGTGTGAAAGCAACCTTAGGCTCTCTCCAAAACTGTTTGTCATGGTTGCAGCACAAGAGCCAAATCAAAGATCTTCTGCAGACATGGTAAACAGTGAAAACATATTATAGCCTTTAATGAAGTTTTTCCCAACCTGGAAGTCCAGGAGGTGGTGGACCCTTTTATTGATTTTATACATCAATCATAGTAAACATGATTTGGCTTTATTTTTTATTTTTACAAAATAAAAAAAAACCTCTTTAATGTCAAAGTGTAAACAGATTTCTATAAAATAATGCAATTTAAACAAAAATAGGGAAAGTAAAATAAGTGATGGCATAAATATTCACCCCCTTTTAGAGTGTCTGACTTAACTGAACATAGGTCTAGGATCCCCTGAGTTCAGTCAGTGTGTCTCAAATGATTTTGGTAAAAAGACGCCTGTGTCTGGAAGGTCCAGTCACTGGTTTATCAGTATTCCTGGCTACCATTATCCCGTGAAAACAAAGGAACACTCCTGGCAACTCAGAGAAAAGGTTATCAAAAAGTATAAGTCATAGGAAGAACATCCTGCGGGAAACATCATAAATCTTTTCTAGCTCGACAAAAGGCATGCAGGAGACTCTGGGGTCAAGTTAAAGAAAGTTCTTTGGTCTGATGAGACCAAATTGTGCTTTTTGGCCATCAGACAGGATCAGCGGACACCAAATAATGCACATCACCACAAACACATTATCCTCACTGTAAAGCACAGTGGTGGCAGCGTCATGCTGTGGGGATGCTTCTCAGCAGCCGGCCCTGGATGGCTTGTAAAGGTAGAGGTTAAAAGGAATGTGGCAAAATGTAGGAAAATCTTGGAGGACAATGTTATTCAGTCTTTGAGAGAACTACAGCTTGGGAGATTATTTTCCAGGTGCATCAACTAAATACTAACTTGATTTATGCTGTCACTTATTTTGCCCCACATATTTTTATTTGATTGAAATTACTTTATAGAAATCTGTTTTCACTCTAACATTAAAGAGTTTTTTTTATTCATTTGTTGTCATAAAAGCCAAATCATACTGTCCATGATTGAATTAATAAATCAATAAAAGGGTAAAACATCTAAGGGGTTAGTTTTTAGCAACGTCATTAGGGAGGGTCCAAAGAAAAAAGCTTGTACACCACTAGGTTACACTGAGTTTTCATGAGCACCTCATACAACCTAACTTAAATGATGCCAAGGTAAGCTTTTCAACATTTCTGATAATATTTCTGCTGATTAAGGACTATTTTCTTGTTAAATTCCATGGAGGATATCTATCTGTTTGGTGGTAAGACTATGAGTGAAGATGGCACCGAGACGTCTTCTAATGAAATCCACAAACTCAGTATAGGTGAGTGAGACGAAAGCTGTGATTTATTCCGAATGAGACTAAGAATTGAGTGATAACTTTAAATGTTTTCCACTGCAGCTAAAATGAAGTGGAAGGTTCCTCTTTACGTCGGGATTCCTCCAGCTCGTCGACACGGACACACAGCCTTCATCCTCCACAGCCACGTCAGTCTGTCACTGAATAGTTTAACCTTGTATCTCCATTCATTCATGTCTTATAATCAAAGGTATGAATGTTTTTGTGCTGGTTTGTTTGACAGTTGTACGCATTTGGAGGGAAGAATGAAGAGCAGGAGTTTAATGACCTGAAGGTGATGAAACTCATCAACCCCTCAGAGAGACAGCCAGGTACTTCATTTATAATTTATATACTGTTACATAAATACCAGAGTCTGCTGCATTCATTAAAACTAAAGCCTGAAAGTATACACAAAAGAGTCACTGATGACTTTTTTTTACCCTCTGAGCCAATCATAGTGGTAAAAGGAAACATGAAACATCTCAGAAAGAGTTCATTTTTCTCCCCAGTGATGAAGGAGATTCTGTCAGAGTTTGGTCTGCAGGGAGTCAGCCACAGGTCAGCTGCTGCTAAAAGTCATGCTCTGTTTGGCTCCCATCTCTCAGTTTTACTCTAACACTTTGTTTCATTTTGGTTTTGACAGCTTCACTCCCACAAAGGTTCCCAATGTTCGCTATGAGCTGAGCGAGTTTGCTCCACCCAACCAGTCCAGAAACACACCAACAAATGCACAGGTGATCCTAGTGCACACAAAACATAGAGTTTAATATGTCAAAGATTGGACTAATAAGGGTAAAATGTTTTGAAATGAAAACTAATTTAGTTTTAAATGTAACTATTGACAATCAGATATTATTGAAATTTTAAAAATAATGGCTTGACATCCTAAATTACTACCAGTGCAACCTGAAGTACTCGCAAAGTGAAGTATAGCAGCAGCAGATGTCGCCATCATAGTAACAGTCTAGTAAATAGATACGTATCACTCTAGAAACATAATACAACATATCCTCCTGCAGGTGCTCGTTCACAGAGACTTCAGCGCCGTTAGAGATCAGGCGATGAAAATGATCCAAACAGCGTTCAGTCTGCTGGATCAGGAGTTTCAGAAACTCGACAGGTACTTCTGCATCGTTATTTACCTATGTTTACCTCCAAAAAAGTTGGGGTGCTGTGTAAAATATGAATAAAAACAATACAATCATTGTCAAATATCCTAAACCCATATTTTATTCACAACAAAACATAAACATTTCAGATGTTTGACCATTTCATGAAAAATATCAGCTAATTTTGAAATTGACTGCAGCAACATATTTCAAAAAAGTAGGGACAGGACAATTAAAGGCTGGAAAAGTAAGGGGTACTAATGAAAAAGAGCTGTAAGAGCATTTTGCTACTAATTAGGTTAATTGGAATCAGGTCAGTACCATGACTGGGTATAAAAGGAGCATTTTGGTGTGACAGAGTCTCTCAGAAGTAAAGACGGGCAGAGGTTCACCAATCTGTAGAAAAATGTGTCTGAAAATTGTGTGACAGTTTCAGGAAATGTAAAATTGTAAAATGATTAGAATATTTCATCATCTACTGTACATAATACCATCAAACCATCTGGAGAATTTTGAGAGATCTCTGTGCACAAGGGACAAGGCCATAGGTTAATATTCGATGCGGGTGATTTTCGGGCCCTCAGGCAGCACTGCATTAAAATCAGGCTTGATTCTTCACTGGAAATCACTATGCAGGCTCAGGAACACTTCAAGAAATCATTGTCTGTCAACACAGTTGGCCGTACAATCCAAAAATACAAGTTAAAGCTGTATCTTGCAAAGAAGACATCATATGGGAATGGCATTGGCCTTGGCGATTTCAGCAAGACCACACTAGACCACACTAAACCACTTACTGCATCCATCACAACAGCATGGCTTCACAATAGAAGAGTTGGGGTGCTGAACTGGCCTGTCTGGATTCCAGACCTTTCACCAATAGAAAACATCTGGCACATCACAAAAGAGAAAATCAATTAAAGAAGTCCAAGGACTGATAAGCACCTCAAATCCTACATCAGACAAGAATAGGACAACATTCCTGTCCCTAAACTCCAGCAACTGGTCTCCACACTTCCCAGATGTTTACACACTGTTGTTAAAAGAATAGGGATGCTACACAATGGTAAACATGGCCCTGTCTCCTTTTTGAGAAGTGTTGCTACCAGCAAATCTAAAATTAGCTAATATTTTTCATGAAACTGTAAAATGTCTCACTTTCAACATCTGATATGTTATTCGTGTTCTAGTGTGGATAAAATATGGAAAGATTTGACAACCACTGCATTGTTTTTATTTACATTTTACACAGCAACCCAACTTTTTTGGAATTGGGGTTGTATTTCATCTATTTATATCTGACAATAAATGCCAGCTAAAATTAGTTTAACCAATAAAAACAATGTTTATGAAACATTTTGAAAAGATTACCTGGCTGCCTTTGTGACTAATTCTTAAAAAGTTGGGACGCTGTCTAAAATATAAATAAAAACAGAATGTAATGATATGCAAATCTCATAAACCTGTTTTTGTCACTAATGACCCATCTGATTATTTACAAAATGAACCCAGCATTTTATTTCCTACTCAATTTACTATTTTTCTTTTTTGCAGGGAAAAATCAGAGCTGTCTAAAGGTGCTGTTGCTCTGCAGAGAGAGAAAGAAGCTCATGAAGCTCACAGACAACAACAACAGCAGGTTCATTACTTCAAACTCATCTGAATGGGAGCCCCCTGGTGGCAGAGTTTACATACTACTGTCTGTTCCTGCTAGTGACAGTTACTTGGCACTGGAAATCAAACTTTACTGGAGGTGTTAATGTGTGTGTTGATTGTATCAGGAACTGCAGGAGATGTTGGACAGACATCGCTCCCAAAATGAAGCATGGCTCCGAGCGAGAGCCGAGGAGAACGACCGAGAGCGACGGGACCTCTGCAGACTCAGAGTCAGTAAACACTTTATAAACATAACTCTAATAAGTGTCACCTCACATCCTTTTCACTCGTTCCATACATATCTTATTTCATATTTGACTCATTTCTCTGCTCAGGAAGAGGTGCAGCAGGAGCAGGAGAGGCTGAAGGAGGAGCAGAACAACATCCAGAAACGCAGCGAGCACCTGCTGTCCATCATGCAACAGTTTAAAGGGATGTGAGATAGATAGATAGATAGATAGATAGATAGATAGATAGATAGATAGATAATGTCATGTTTGATACTTAAAATGTTTTGAATTAAAAAAAAAATACTAAAGTTCTTGCAGGTTTGCTCTTTGTTTTAATCATCCTTAAGAATATGTTTTTAATAACTTCTTTACAAAGTTATAATTCTTGTTTTAATCGAAAAAGATAGGAGGAAGAAAGAACTTTGCAAGAAATTTGGAGAAAACAAACTAAATCTGCTGGCATGCTTAAAGATGCGTAAGCCTGGTGAGGAGACATAAATGCTAACATTAGCATGCTAATAGATGGGCTGCCTCTAAAGGTATTACAGGTAACTTCCGGTGGCTGCAGGCCAGTACGAGGCCCCAGGGAAGAAGCAACTTTAAACCACAGCAGTATAGCCTATCAGAAAGTGCAAAGTTTGCAATGACAGTAGAAACCCTCCCTAAGGGGGCCCCATCTAGTACTAAGCTGCAAATAAAAGGAAAAGTCAAAGAAACCTAGTATATTCCCGCGTTCTTTTTGCTCAGTGTCTTTGGGGCAGTGCTGATCGCGCTCTCTCAGTTGAAAGCTCAGGACCGGTATCAGTCCATAAGCTGGTTCAGCACCTAGTAACTTGTACGGTTTTGGCCTCCTGACGGCCATCGTACAGGTCCATGTCCCATCTCTCCAGGTATTATCCCAGCTGAACCAGCCACCCCCAAGGCCTGGTCCAATCCACTAGGTCCATACCAGCTGCCTGGCAGCTGCCACTCCTGTATCCAGCAGCTGACCAATCAGCATCAGTTGAGAAAAAGGCATTAGCTACAGCCGGGGTCTAGCTACCGCAAGCTTGTAAACCATGGCTGTTGATGGAACAGTTGGAAAAGAAGAGTAAGGACTATACTGAAAGCTTTGTCCGACATAACATGTTAGTCTTGTTCTCCCTAATAAAAACTACATTTACTATATGTCAGTGTTTTTGTCACCAAAGATTTCTTTTAGCTAGTCTTAGTCTAATCTTCCACATGTAAAAATGATAGGTAACTAATATTTTTTGTCAGATGTACTTGACCAAATTTCACGGTTGGAACCGAGTCAAGATCTGAGTACACTTGACACTGAATTTGTTTCCATTTCGCCAGTATGAACGCAAGTGTATTTTCATCCTCTGAGCAGTACGGTGGATGTGGAATCAGGAAAAGGGGCATTGTTGGTGTCCTAAAAACCCTAAAAACATCCACAGGGGCCTGCAGGATGGACTCCATTAGCCGCAAAACAAATATTAACTCAAAAGGTGAAAATGGTTGTCTCTTCTTCTTTCTTCTTCTTGGCAGATTTGCCACATACTGCCACCAACTGCCTTTGGATAGAATATACTATGCCAGTATACTCAGGCAGGAAAAGATGTTACTGATGTGAAGGCAGATCAGTGGGAAGGGGATGCAAACCGAGGCACAGTACAAAATGTAGCTAAACATCACCGCCATCTTAACTTATTTCTGTTATTTCAAGTATATTAGCCTACTAGCAATGACACATTGCTGACAGTGCTGCCTCTTTGTGTTGTTTGTAAATTATGACCTTTAAAAAATGGACAGGTTAATCAACCAATCAGAACTTGAATCATCTTCAAGAGCTACAGTCTTAGCTCAAAATCCACCAAAACTCATTTTTATTGATCCTCTGTGAATGATGACATTTGTTTTGGTTTCATTTTCTTCTCTCCGTCCCTCTTTTTGTTTTAATAATATCTGCCTGTCAGTGCATTTCTCTGTCTGTCTTCATGCCTGTCTCCTCCTCTGTCGCATTCAACAGCAGCACGGTGGATCACTATAAAGCAGGAAAAACAGCGTAATGCAGCAGTTGACGTCCTTGTAGCTCCTCTCGGTTGCACTATTTGGCAGATCGAGCGAGGGGCGGAGAGAGAGAGAGAGAGAGAGAGCTAGAGAGAGAAAACGTCAACGTTACGGTAATACAACCGGAAGTACACTAGTTCTGAAAAATAAGGGCTGTGTTTTTAACTTAAAGCTGAGATATAACCTTACGTTCAAAATCTTCCTACGCTTGCTGAATATGCATTTACTTTTTTTTTTTGTTATTTTTTTTTTTTTGTTATTTTTGTGCTATTTTTTCTGCAAAAATATAACTAAACACTACAAAGATGACACAAAACAACATTTTAAAAAAGCATACTATTGTATCTAAATTGATAAAACAAAGACAAAAAACAATTGCTATAAAGAGTGTTAAAAGCTATTCAAAACTATTTAAACCATGAATAGATTCAAAATAAATAAAAAAGAGCATGACTACTGAAACCCTGGGCAGACCTGCAGTATCTCATTATTACATGTAAATTTTGGTTGTTTTGAGATATGTCAAGAAATGAATGCATCATAATAGGAAAACAAGCTTTGTTATCCCAAGATACAGAGAAAACCAATTTCCAACTAGACAATACAGACAGCAAGCAACTTAAGGCTGGCAAAATTTAAACCACAGCAGTGTCTGAAAACTAGCAAAGTGTGCAATGCAATGACAGTAGGACCCCCCTCCCTCTATCGAGCATTATGCTGCACTGCTAAGAGCTGCAAAGGAAGAAGAATGACATTCTTGGAGATAAAGAGAAATCATCCATCTAGGAGTAAATAAAAGGGGAGGGGGAAAATATTCGTCCTAGTATTGTATTATTAGTTACCACAATGATTAAACTGAGAAAACCCAACAGTTTCTAACAATTTGGCCCTTTGGCATTGACTATAAAATAAACGTGGCCCTCTTGGTTGCCCATCCCTGTAATAGAGCAGTGTCTGTACTTTTAAACAAAGGCTATGAAATAGAATAGTTTCAAAGAAAATCAAAGACCTTATACTGGGCCATGGGCGTCGACTAATTCGATGTTCCCCTTATATGTACTGTTGTCCACTGGGTTCACTGGCCCCTTTATTGTGAAAGGTCTAACCGGATGTCCCGTGTTTAACCACTGCTAGCCTAACGTTCGGTGGTGAGATGGCCGTGGAGTCTCTGCTGGTTCCTGTGAAGTCGAAACGGGTTCTGTGGACAGACAGCAGGAGGCGAGACACCCCACCGCAGCCCCCCGTCGACCTCCATTTTTAAATTATGATAACGGTAAGAGACATACAAATGACGTGCACCTGTCCGTTTGCTCGCGAGCCAGCCCGCAGGTAAACAGCCATACAAAAAAAAAAAAAAAAAAAAAAAAAAAAAAAAAAAAAAAACACTGGGCGCTCGTTTTGCCGTTGACGTTCTCCCGCCGACGGTTGGTCTGGCGGGGGAGGGGCGGGGGAAGCAGACAGCCGAAGACCTAACCCAGTCTGCTGCTGTCTTTCTGTCCGGGATTATACTGCCTTTTCGGCAGGAATGCTGTTCGACAGCCCCGCTGTTTACAGATTTTAGAGGCCTCTGAACCACCACGCTCCTCTGATCACGGACTGTAAATAATAATAGTAAAAAAGGCGAGCAACATGGCTGACGCTGGCCCTGCAGAACCTGCTTGCTTGTTTCAGTGCAGATGATATTATTTTCTTCAAACAAAGCCAGCCAACTAGATGATGATAAAACTAGCATGTCTTTTTCCTATGAGTGGAAATTAACATCATTTTCTTTTTAGCTGTCATAGTTTAGCCTAAGGGAAGTTAAGTCATTCATCTAGTAAAGGGTTTGGTCAGGTTCTGCCTTTGACAGATTGTTTTGCAGTAGTAAAAATGTGTTCAGCTTCAGTTTTCTTGTATTCACGTTGACATCTGGTCTGACTCTTCCGGATCGTAACGCCCCCTTTATTAACTTGGAAGCAAATCAAAGCAAAGGTCCCCTGGAGTCTGATCCTGCAGGTAAAACTACAACCCATCTGCTGATACCCACCTCCTACAAAAATGAAGATTAGTGGTTAAAAATTAAAGTGGCTGGTTTTATTTGGTTACTATGCACAAAATCAGTTGTAAAAGATCTTGAAGATATCTGCCACCAAAAGATGAGGTGGTTTACCTGAAAATAATTAATCCACCTTTCCTGATGGCTATTTTTCTGTATCCATCTAAAAATAACAATAATGATGAGATACTGGCCACTGACATGATCTCCAGCACCTGGATTAAATGGAAATCAATGCTTTTTTTGTGGTGCTATCATTTGGACCAAGTCAAGGTTGAAATCTTGAAGACAACAGTGTGCAAGCTGAGGGTATAGTGACCTAATGTGGGTGAACGATGGCATCGATAGGGCATTTTTTGGTAGCTTATATTGTGCTTTTATAAGCCTTGTTTAAAAGGCTGTTGTTATCTTTCATGTGACCTTCACCTTGCAGGTTGTAGTGGCCCTACCTACTGACAGACAGTTTAGACTGGGTGCAGGGTGGCTGCACAACAGCTACGTCAAGGCCTGACTTTTAGTTTGGCTTGCTCATTTTTTACTGTAAACAGCTCACATGTCTTGGCCAAAATAGTCAGGTGAATGCTAAAAAGAGAGCCATGTTTACCTTGTTTTAACGGATATGTATGTCCACAACGGAAGGATATACCACAGGCACTATAGTTCCAGTTTGTGCTTTTCAAGGTAAAAGCCGAGTCTCCCCATTCTCCTCTGGCATTTTCATCCGCACAACTGCCTCTCCTTGATGTTTTCCCATTCTCTGTAAACACTAGAGATGGTTGTGTGTGAAAATCCCAGTAGATCAGCAGTTCCTGAAATCACCAACAATCATGCAACATTCAAAGTCACTTAAATCCCTTTCTTCTCCATTGTGATGCTCAGTTTGGACTTCAGCAAGTATTCTTGGCTACATCTACATGCCTGAATGCATTTAGTTGCTGCTATGCGATTGGCTGATTAGCAATTTGTTTTAACAAGCAGTTGAACAGGTGTACCTAAAGGGGCCAGTGAGTGTAGACAATGCAGGAGTACTTTTTCAAATTTTGATAACTGAAAACAATCAATTAACCAAGTATTGGGTGCATGGAACTTTTATTTTATTACCTTTGCATCAAAACAATCAGGTATCAATATTGTTGATCAATAACAGCATTTTAAGTACTTAAGTATTAAGGTGACATCTGTGCTAAATTGTTTAATGGATACTAGCTACAGATGCATAGCAATACTATTTGCACAGGGTTAGTATTACCTGTGGACCTCTGTGTTTGCTAAGATATGATAGGTAATTTGCCCTGGAATTTTTACTTTGCAAATTACACATGGTTGATTTGCAAGGGGTTAAAAACACAGGCATCCAGTGAAATTATTACAAATTACTAGAGGGCACTAGGTTATACTTATCCTGTGCGAATAGGGCTTCGAATGATAAATCATAACAAAGCTTTACCTTCATTACCCCTTTTCACTTAAACTTTGTCTCCTTTATGATTTAACGTCAGTGTCCCAGGCAGTGTGTAGTTTAATACACTGTATAAATATGGACATAGTCTTTGTGATTTTACCCACTGGTTTCTGCAGTGGAGTTTTGAAGCCTAATGATGGCAATTGCCTTGTGAGAAATGCGGACTCAGAATAAGTTTTTGTCAGCCATAGTCACAGACAAAGACCCTGTTTGTGTTTAGCATTAACGATCCATTTCGGGCATTCAGATACCAGGTATACGCAAAAGTTTTTTGTCGTATCGGCGTTTCATCCACACAGAAATGGTGTTTTGGGTGACTGTAAATGATACTTTTTGAAAACGGGTCCCAGAGTGCACAAATTCGTAAACTACTGCTGTTTTGTGTCCGTGTGGACGGCCAACGGCATCTTTCTTGAAACGATTACGTCACACATAGCGTAGCTCTCTTAAGACACCTGCATGGGTCGACCAAAACAACAATGGCGGATTGCATGATTGTGTTCCTGCTGCAGAAGCTACTGAGCTTGTTATGGCTTTTACAGCAAAATCTGATGCTCCTTTACCGCCACCGCGAAACGCATACACCATATGTTCTTAAATCCAAAGTGGAGAACAACCAGAAGGGCAACTAGAAGAAAGTTTGTGTCAGTTTTCTGTGATCTTTTTCTCTCTTTTTGTGCATTTCTGTGGCAGCAATAGAGCACCATGTACAAGCTTGGCATGTACACTACAGCATTTTCAGTCATTTTCAGTGGTTCCGTGCCTACGTGGATATTTCCTGAAATAATCCTGTCTTTACAGAAAACTTTACAAAACGAAACGGCAATATATCGTTTTCATCTCCGTGTGGACAGGGCCTCACTTTAGTATGCCCATAACATTAATCAACAAGTTGCCTTACTGTGGCTTTGTATCCCTGCATGCTGTGTGCAGTGGAGATGCTGCTTAGCCTGTATGCGTATTTCTGCTGTCTAAATGCACACTTTGATATGTGTGTTAATGGGACTTCTGGGGCTTCTGTAGCCTTTCTCAAGTGGACACTCAAGGAACCGCAGTGCACTTCAGCATTGGCCTTATTTTTCAACACTAGAGGTGTGGGCTTGGTTTGCAGCTCTGCATGCATAAAGCATCGCTCTTAGTGTGGTCATATGTTTGATATGTTGAAGCATGGATGCAGGTCAAATGCATTTGGTATATGGAAGCTTTCTAAGGTGCTGCATGGATATTAGTCGCAGTTTACAATGTGCGTTACAATGTATGGTAAAATCAGAAGCTCTTGCTGATCAAAAGCATGCCTTCAGTTTTGATTTGAACACTGGCAGGTTATAACGCTGAGAAAATACAATACAATAAAAATGTACTTTAAAGGTTTAAAAGAGAAATATGCTTAAGGGAACTTTGACTCAAAGACTTGATGTTAAAGCACTAGTAAGAGTCTTAGAAACAGATGTAAGGAAACTCCCAGCTTTATTGTTCTTGTTGAGTCATGGAGCTGCAGTCTGAATGTTTGAACAGCTCGGGCAGTGCTGGGACTTTATATAATCCAGATGTTTCAGAGGAGAACACAGTGAAACCCTCAGTTGTGGAGAGATTTTTCACTTCTTTAGCCTGTGTATAGAAGAGGATGTAGTTTTACTCCCAGTTTCACTCTGATTTTCACCTGAAGGTTTCAGTTTTGTCATGGCTAGTATGGTATGTTGGGTTGCTTCTGTCCTGCATCGTTTGGCTTTTCATGACAACAGATGACTGGCTGTGTTGCTTAGGGTAACAGGAGGGAAATCACCAGCAGCTGCAGTCAAGTGCTGCAAAATGTCTCTGTGTTTCTGGTTGGATGGTTTTCTCGGAAGGTAACCAGCAGTGAGAAAAGTCAGCCACAGTGTTGAAGGTCTTCATGAAACAATGGTGGGACCAGCTGAACTGCAACTGATGTCCACTGTAGTGTGTAGTATTTTATTTGAATTGTCTAAAAATTTTTCAACTTTAGAGGCCTAAGCTGGCTTCTTTAAATATTCTCTTTTGTCTAAAGCCTGATTTTGATTCTTAAACAACAGTATTTAAAGACAGAAAGCAACAACTTAACTTTAATTTGAGGTTAGATTTGTTTGTATTCACAGGAGGTGTTCCTAGCACCTATTCCATATACATATATCCATATACATTTATGGTGATAAATAAAATGTACTTAATTAAAAAATGAAATAAAGAAAATTCAACATTTTATGCTAACTGTGTCAATGGCACAGAGCAACACAGTAGCAGCAGGAACATGGGAAGTGGTGCCATATACTCACTGTGTCAGTGACACCCAGGCCTCAGCGTTGATTGGCTGGTACTTGTGGGACATCTAGTCAGTCTGATAGTGTTGTTGTCAGGACATCATGTGAGACCTTGGGGTGACAGAGCCAGAGGAAAGACTCTTGATTATCAGTACAATTAAATGCTAATACAAGTAATTGGTCAAATGTCACATATCAACCTCAGTAATTGGCCAGGTTGATAATTGGTTGGCCAGTTTATAAGTCTGTCTATGGCTGTAAATATCGGTAAATGTGGAGGGAAAATATTTGTCAGCAGAAAATATTGGCTGTAAATATCAGCCTATGTCTGGTATAAGTATTGGCCTTTATCTGCTTTCAATAACGGCCTGTATTTGGTGTAAGTATTGGCCTATGTCTGCTATAAAAATTTGGCTTATTTTGCTGTAAATATCATCTTATGACAGCTGCAAAAACTGGCCTATGTCTGGTGTAAAAATCAGCCTTTAACTTATGTAATGATCGGCTTATATCAGCTGTACTTAACAGCCTTCTTATTTACCTTTGTTGACTGTAAACATAAGCCTATATCGGGCGTAAATATCGTTCTAAATTGGCTTTAAATATTGGCTTATGTTGACTGCAGATATCAGCTATATTGGCTGTAAATTTTGGTCTGTGTCATTTGTAAATATCAGCCAATATTGGTTGTAAATATCAGACTTTATCAGTAGTTTAATTGGCCTATATTGGCTGTAAATACTGGCCTATATAAAGTTTAGAGTTCAGTCTATATCACGGTTAATAGTAGAAAATATAGATTATAGATATAGATATATGTTTATCCTGTAAATATTTGCCTCTATTGGCTTTATATATAAGCCTGTAACGGGTGTAAATATCCACAAATGTGGACTGCAAATATTGGCCTGTATTAACTTTAAATATTGGTCTATATCGACTGCAGTTGACCTATATCAACTGCAAATATTGGCCTATATTGACTGCAAATATTGGCCTATATTAACTGTAAATATTGGCCTATATCAACTGCAAATATTGGCCTATATCAACTGCAAATATTGGCCTATATTAACTGTAAATATTGGCCTATATTGACTGCAAATATTGGCCTATATCAACTGCAAATATTGGCCTATACTGACTGCAAATATTGGCCTATATTAACTGTAAATATTGGCCTATATTAACTGTAAATATTGACCTATATCAACTGTAAATATTGGCCTATATCACCTGTAAATTTTGGCATATATTGATATTTGCAAGTATTGGTATTTGCTGTAAATATTGGCCTATGAAGGCTGTTAGTCTGTAAGCCTGTATTGGCTGTAAATGTTGGCTGATATAGGGTGTCAGTATCGGCTGTATACAAATAAACTAGTGCAGGACCAATAAACCTATCAGCAGAAGTCTTTATTTCTGTTCTTTTCATTCCTTAAACTTTAAAGTACATTTTAAGGACTGAAGTTGGCTTCTTTGTTCATTCTTGCACTTTAAAACATGTTTTAAGGACTTAAGTTTTTGGTCTGAACTTCTTGAATATAGTTATTGGCTATAATTGATTTGTAAATGTCATCATATTGGATATCAGCTAACATCTAAGATCATGCAACCCTTAAAGAGTCTATATATTCATGTATAATATGGTGTGCCTTGAGGTTTTGGCTTGATCTTAGGTGTGCAACCTGTGGTCTGAAGGTGTTTAAGCACTTAGGAAACAGCCAAAATTGAGCCAAATTTTTTGAAGTTGAGGGGAAGCATATCTTGTGAAGTCAATGTTGTGTTGAGTTGTTCAGCCTTTTTGACCTTATAGAGAGCATCTGCAGAGAAATTATGCCAGTTTGTTTTGCAGAGTGTTGCTACTGTTAGCAGTGCTGGCACCACCATGCTCTGGTTCTTGCAGGCTACCGTCCACATGCCTGTGTACAGTAGTTAGTTGGGACACAGTGCTCATTTGACTGGCGTTGAGGGAAAATATATAACATTAAAATTTTGTTAACTGAATGGTAATCCCGGTGCAGACTATTGAGGGTGATTATATTTAATCATTTAGTTGGCTAAATATACACATCCCTTGCTACACTTGGTTTAATCCTGATTTTATCTTAAAGGTTCAGGTTGCTAATGTTGATGGTTGGTGACATTTAGATTCTCCCAGGTGTTCTTTACATAATCTTTGTTGTACTTTTTTAATGGTACAGTGAGAAGTTAAGGGGTCAGATGTGTTACACAATTCCCCGTCTGCAGATAAATAATACACCACCAGCTTTACTCACAGGCTCTGCTGATCAATAATTGAAGTCTCATGTTCAGGACATGAAACCTTTCTGGAGGCTGATCCACCAAGAGTTGAGCTCACAGCGCTCTGATTGTCTACAGAGTCCACAGATAATGTATTTTTCATGTTATACCTCTAGACAGTAGAGTCAGTAGGTGAGTTGTTCACAGCTTTAGGCTAGTTTAAAATGCCAACACATTATCTTCACATCAGTCATTTGTAAGTCTTGCAAAACTGGCAGATCAAATGTGTTTGGTCTCAATACTATACCTTTTTTTAACTAGTGGTGAGTCAAAGCCTGGTAAAGCATGCTCAGAACACTCAGGCCAGTTTGGATCCCATAGGTTGTTTAGATGATGTCATGGCATTGTTGAGAACTCCAGATGGGGGGCAGGAAGTGGTTTCTGCATAGACAAGTGCTATCAAAATGCCAAAGGTTTGTGCTGTTTGTGTCTGTGCTAGAAACTGTAGCAGACAAGGATTAAAATCCTCCATCTAAAGCCTGGGTGAGCAAAGCCAATCAGCGCTCACACACTGTCAGTTTGCCACCGCAAACCCTGATCTTGGTTGTGTTTCTACAGCCAGCAATGTCCGTCCAGTCTTTTCATTATGGGAAATCCGTCTCTTTTTGGAGATCTGGATCATTTGGTTCAGCTCATCAATAACAGACAGTTTATTGGCTCCCAAACAACTCTTCGTTTGATACCAGTTTGGCTGTTTAAATTTGAATTTAACAACAAAAATGGAATAAAAAAGGAAAGTTGCTCTCAAAGAGGATCCAGCTCCTGTCAATCATGAAAAAGAGCCATTTTGTAGAACTGGCTAGTTTGTGAATAACCTTTTCATGCAAACAGTTTATTGCTAAATAAGTATAGCAGTGTTTCCATTAAAATCATGCTATTGGGGTGCAGATGGTCAAGCAGTTAGCTCACGCCTCATGTATGCAGGCGGTCTGGGTTCAGGTCCAGCCTGCAGCTCCTTCCTGTATGTCTCTGGGTGTATTAATTTAATCTAAATCTGACTTTGAATATTCGATTTAGGAAGATTTCAGTTGAACTACAAGGTCACATGCTTTTAAAGTCCAGTATTAGTCAGACTAACACAATAATTTGACTTTTTCTAACGGCATGTAAACACACTAAGAACAGCATTGTCTCTCTTTGTAAACCACAGGCTACATCCACTTCTTATACTGTCTAAACTTCTCATGTATTTATGAAGTTTGTGTGAAGTGCCTATGAGCAAAAGGTGAAATCCCTCACCTGTTTGAGTGGAGAACGGGAAGCGTGTTTGTTATGTCACAAACTGAGCAGCTGCTGTGTTGAATGAAGCTTTGCTTTCTTTCTTTCTGCTGTGATAAATGAAACATGAAGGTGCGATTCCTGCTGATGAATAATGCAGCCTGCAGTCAGAGTTCTGGACATTACGCAAGATTCAGCAGCAGGAAAAAACATCAGACATCAAACACCATTAATGTCAGAGAGAGGCTGACTGACGCCCCCTGCTGGTCAGGATCAAAAACACTGAGAGGATGTCTTCATTTCAATCTAAGGCTCATGTATTTCTAGCAAAGGAGCTCAGTGATGAAATGTTGGAGCATTGTTGATTAATGTTGAGTATAAAATTGTCACTGGAGGCCAGGATCTTGTTTTTTTTTTTGGAGTAATAATCTTCAAATATTTGACTTTCTGTTTTTCCTCACAGGTTTGAGCCTGATTTTTGATCTGCAGATGTGAATCCTGAACATCTCATCAACACTCCTCAGAACTGAAGACTGGGTAAAAAGACAAACCTGCATTTATCTTGTTGTCCTGTGTTGATCATTTTGGATGAAATAGATAAGACACAGGGACTGAGAAAATTTCAAGGCAGTTTTATTTACAGACAAATAGGGCTGAACCCTATAGACCAAAGAGTAGAAAAATAACAAACGGTTGCCCCGATTCTAAAATGAAAATCTTTGATTTGATTTTAGAAAAAACAAACCATTACCAGTGTTGTATCCAATGTGATGTAATGTGTTGGTGAATAGTTATGTATTAGTTATGACCAAGCAATCTGCAGTGAACATGTAATAAAAGGATGATCCATCAGGTTTGGCGATAGGACATCAGACAACTCAAGAGGTGTTTTGATGTTTTTGTAATTCATCCATTCACCACTAGATATCAGTAAAGGGCATGACAGGTCTTGAGTAGTGTCAAGATTTAAAGAAGAGCTTCATCTGTTGCTCTAGTGTAGATCATACTCAGATTTAGCAGATAATCTCTCTTCTGTGATTAAAGCTGTGACCAGGTGTGTGCTGTAGCTGTGGTCAGGCAGCCTTGCTGCCTCTCTGCCTCCAGATGAATGAAGAACGCTCCGGGACCCAGAGACACAGCTGATGCAGGTCAGACTCCACGCACAGCTTCAAACATTTAATGTATTTGTAAAGAACTGGCATATATTTTAAAATCAATTACCATTAGATTATGGAAAATCAACTTAAAAGCCCTAACCCTTTATACCCTTTATATCAAAAATATCAACATTGGAGAGTCTGGAGAGTAGACTTAAAGACTTGCCATTTTATCTAAACATAAAGACTGAGAGGGTGAAGTGACACAAGCTGTTTTTGTGTTTTTGTTCTCAGGGCATGCAGGTGTTTCTGCAAATATGATGAAGAAAAAGAATCCCCACAAGTGAGTTCAAATACTCTGCAGCTCAATCATTTTTGACTCATTTCTTTTGTAGTGGAGAATTTTTTGAACTTCGAACTAAAACGACAGACCCAGAGTAGATATTTGTTGATGTGATATTTCATGTCTCTTTGAAGGAAACATAAGAGCAGTCTGGGTCCGACCACCAAAGTTCTGTCTCAGCCTCGGAGAAACATCGTTGGCTGTAGGATCCAACACGTGTGGAAGGAAGGAGGAGGACATGTCATCTGGAAGGGAACCGTGCTTGACCAGGTGAGCAGAGGGTCCAGGTAGGGCTTGGCAGCATACTAAAGAGGTAGTGAACACTTTAACATTTTTTTTCATCTGTACAGTAAGGTAATTTACTGAACTATAATAAAACACATCAGTTTTGGTGTCGCAGCTGAAATTTGCACCAAACTGATAAAAATGTGGATTTTACGGCTTTTAATTAGCTCAAACAGACATCTGCCTTGAAAAATCTTGAAAAAAATGAAAAACCCGAACAGGTAGTGCTCAGGACCACCATGGTCCGCCACCACACTATAGCTTGTGTCAGGGGACTCTAGAGGGGAAAACTCCTCCACTTTAAAAGATCGCTATGAGGCAGCAGTGTTGTGGGACTCTGTCTGTATCTCTCTCTGACAAGGGGACATCACTGTCACTCCCGCCTCAACTGGAAAACTCCTGTCCTTTTCCCCTCCCTCCTCTCAGTACCAAACTTTCTGGGCATTTTTTGAATTACGGAGGTTCACTTACACTTTAAGTTTTTTACATAAATCGATTATTTTCAAACGAGATATAGGGCCTGATAATATTGTTTAGAATGACTTGTTGATTTTGATTAAAAAAGACTGATGTCATTTTAGATGGGACCCAAAAATTCCAGCCTGACCCAACCTGAGCCCACGCTCATTTACTTTAAGCTTGGCCAACCCCATTGAGGCCCAAGCCTGATTCGAACCCAAAAATAAATACGACTTTTATGATTAAGTTTGAACTATTCTGAGTTGTTTTAATGACAAAAATCTGTTCAGATTACATCTGAATGAGCACAACAGCATGTATCCACACGTGGCTCATCATTGTTTAGAATTAAAAGAGCATTGAGGACAACACAGACACATCAGTGTGCCCCCAACAGTCTGAGCTTTTTTGCTCATTCGTCTGTTAACAGACGACTTCATTGGTAAATTTAGTTGTATTAGAACAGACGATCAGTTAAATTATTTGCATCTGTTTCCTATTTGCTTTCTCTTTCTCACTCAGCCCACCCCCTGCACTATTTCACTGTGTGCTTGTGGGGTGGGGCAGGCTGGGAGAGCCACTCTTTAATGACTTTTCCCCTCAGCTTGTCAAAAACAGACATATAAAGAAACAAGTGATATACTGTTAGAAAAAAAAACTGACTGAACTGTAGTTTTTATGAAAGCATGCATCATAACTTGTGCAGTGGGGTGTTGTTCTTAAGCAAAAAAAAATAGGAAGAATAATTATGAATAATGGACAAAGATCTATAAAGATAAGGCTGAGAGACCTGGAGCAGTTTGCAAAAGAAGAGAAATAAACATGTGTATACCAAAAACATTTGTAATTGCAACAATTTCTGGGAGAAATGGTGTATTTTCTGGAAAAATTCCAGGGCTGCCAATACTTTCCTCCATGACTGTACTTGGCCATTTACCTAAAATATTATATATATCACACTGAGATCCAGTGTTTACTGAATGAAAGACTCAAAAAATTCTCTGAGGATGTGGGGAAAGAGGCGACAAAATGGAAGAATAGAGGTGATTTCATGTGTTTCCGTCCGCCAGGTGCCGGTGAACCCGTCCCTCTATCTGATAAAGTATGATGGTTTCGACTGCGTTTATGGTCTGGAGCTTCATAAAGACGAGAGGGTTCAGGGACTCGAGGTGCTCCCTGACAGACTCGGTAAGTCTGACACGAAGACAGGTACAGACAGAGATAATAAGGGATGCATCGACATAAGTCCATCACAAAATTAGCTGCAGATGACCCGTTACATCATTAGGCATGCTTTTTATTATGTAAATGTAAATGGCATTGTTTTCTGGAGCCTTGATTGAGTAATGAACCACATCACCTTCTTACTAGCTTTGCAGAGAGTTGCATATGCAACTTTTACTTTTATTTAACCAGGAAAACCTCATTGAGATGAAGAATCTCCTTTTCAAGAGTGTTTTGGCCCACGCAGGCAGGAGCACAGTTAAAATGTTACTGATAGACAATGAGCAGCCACAAGTACAGAAAGAATAGATCATAAATCAGCTGCCGTGATGGGACACTCAAACAAACATAGCTCAGTGGTGGTGGCCACTACAACTACATCTTGGCCTGCCAAACTCTAAGAGCGTTTAATTCTACAAATAAGTGTTAAACTTCCTGTAGCAGAGTCAAGACGTAAGTCAGAAAGCACACGGGAGACTTATTCATCTGCTGTAGTAGGAAGTTGTCGCTGCTGCTTCTTAAACTAATCAAACATTAGTTCACCAGTGCTATTAACTCTATCACATAATGTTTATCTTTTTATGTCTACATTTTTCTGATCCCTCCAGCTAAATCCCGTCTAACAGACGTTAACCTAGCAGACACCATGATCGGTAAAGCGGTGGAGCACATGTTTGAAACGGAGGAGGGTCCAAAGGAGGAGTGGAGAGGGATGGTATTGGCCCGAGCTCCCATCATGACCACCTGGTTCTACATCACGTATGAGAAAGACCCCGTCCTCTACATGTACCAGCTGCTGGACGACTACAAGGAGGGAGACCTCCGCATCATGCCCGACTCCAGTGAGTCAGCTCCTTTTATTCATGCTCTTATATAATCCTGTTTAATTTTCTCAGTGTAAGAATTACAAGATTGTTCCTTCAAATCCATCTGAATTTCCCTTAAGTGTTTGCTAGAAAAAGAAATAAGTTTTAATTTTTCTTTTTCCTTTTGCAGACGACAGCGTCCCAGCGGAGAGAGAACCTGGTGAGGTGGTGGACAGCCTAGTGGGCAAACAGGTCGAGTACGCCAAAGAGGACGGCGGGAAGCGAACAGGGATGGTCATTCACCAGGTGGAAGCCAAACCGTCCGTCTACTTCATCAAGTTCGACGACGACTTTCTCATTTACGTCTACGACCTGGTCAAAACTTCATAAGACTCTGTGGACACCCTGAGTTCCCTCCTTACATCACAGAAACAAAAACCATCACATGATGAACCATCTGAAGTATTTTAAACTAACGCTCGTTCCTCCAATCATCAAAGACGGGAGACAAAGACATTAAAAAAGGAATCTCACAATAGTAAAAGATGAGAGAATGCTTCATGAGAATTGACTTCATTTGTGTAAAAGAGTGTTTGGTGAAGACTTTAAGAGCTTTTAAACTCTTAAAAAAAGAAAAAAAGGACCGTGGTTTTAAATCTAAGTGTCCAGGACATTGTAGAGGTGAGAAGGTGAGTGAAGGCATCCAAAAATTCAGTTTTACTGTAGCAAGAGAAACTAAAGCTTCACAAAGGAGAGGAAGAAGGAGAATAATGAAGCGGATAAACAAACATCTATCATCTCAAGCTTGTTTTTGCTTCGAGGACCCCTTAAATCAGGACCATCAACACATTTCAGTGCTCTGATTATTTCTCTTAATCTATAATTTGTCTCTATCTGTAAAGATTTTCATCACAGCTGGCTCCGGCTTCTGCAATGAAAAGAAAAACAGATTAAGAATGAGGAAATTTAGGAGACACTAAGGCAAAAGATGACTTTATAATTTAAAGTTTTTTGCTATGATTTTGTCCTAATTAGAATTGACCTTTGAATGATGATGTCTTTTTTCATTATTGGAGTTTTCTTTTTGTTTTGAGCTCATAAATCCTGCTTGTTTTTAAGGTTCATAGTTTTGACAAGTTCACCAACTTGTTTGAATGATCTTGATTCTGATTTAAAAATCATAACTTAGGCCAACTACTAATTATTTTCCCCAGTCCCCAAAAACCTACATGTGAAATAGTAATGGCTTAAGCCTAATTTGTACTTTGGCATCAAAACTGTTAAGACCTACGCTGTGCTCGTGTGTTGGGGTGTCAGTTTTCTCTGTTATACTCCTCCAAAATGCTCCTCAGCAGTGTTATTTTTATGCCAGTTCCTGGTCTCTCTCACACACTTCCCACTGGTTTGTGTTCAGAAACTGAGGCGACTGAAAGAGAGCGAATCATGTTGGAGTTGTAGATGATAAATATTTAACATGAGCTGATTTTACTGCTGCTATTGAAGAGGAAGACAGGAGACATAAGAAGAGATGGAAAGTACAGCTGATGAATCAATTGAAGCAAAGGACGAGGGAATAATTTAGTTGTTTTCTGTTTTTTGCAAAGGCTAGTAATATGATTCTATTTAACCGACCAGTCTGCTTTGTTTTTAAATGTTATTGCATTTTGAGGAGATAAAAGTAAGGCTGCATACATAGGCTTCTGTTTAGGCACAGCTCTACCAAAACCCAGGGCATAAGCCATGGCATAGATCAGGGATAGGCAACTTAAATGACAAGGAGGGAAACATTAATTTTATAGGGCCATGTTATTACAAATTGTAGGATATTCTCGTTGTAACTGTAATAATTACTCAGAACTTAACAAAAGGGACAAGTATAAAGCTTTTGTCTGAATTCATTTCTCCAAGGTTGATATTTTTAAAATCAAATGCAAATAGTAATACCTTATTTAAAGAGCTAGGCACAAATTCAAGCCAATTGAAGCTAAATTTTAATGCCATCAGCATAGTTGATGCTAGTATATTTGTAATAATGCATTTGGTAATGAATATGAATACATTTTACAGATAAAAATATAGCCGGTTAGATCTTTTATTTCTTGCAAAAACAAACATATAGTACTGATCATTTTATTATAATGGTAAAATTTGTTTTTTCTTATTTTTGTGGCAGATTTTGTCCTTTTTTCTGTTATATTCACAATGATGAAGAGAATCTGTTCATTTTTAAAAAAGAAACATGACATGTTTAGCTTATTAAAGCTTAAAATTAACATGAAAAAAACAGAATTTTTTTTACAAAAGTCATAAATTTAGGAGATGAAAACTTGAAATTTTAAAGTTTAGAAAACTGCAAAATTTTCAGAAAAGCCTTTAATTTTCTGAGCCTGACAGGTTTGGGAATTTATGTGGAAAAAGCCTTCCAATTTTTAGGTTTAGGAAGTCATGAATTAACAAAACAAGCATCTTTTTTAGTTTAAAAAGTTGTTAATTTACATGAAAAGAATCCCTTTCTCAATATATAAAGCTGTAAATTCAAGTGAAATAAATCTTGAAATTTCCAGTGTTGGGAGGTAAAAATTTGCTTATTTTAACTCAAAAAAAATCTCAGAAAATTACAACTTAATTAACTCAAGAGGTTTTGAGTTTGATTTCTCAAAAAATCACAACTTTAACTGAAAAAGTTTTTTTCTTGAAAATTAGCAGGGCTTTTTTTCTCTAATTTTTTAGAGTTACCTGATACTCCTTTGAATTAACCACACTCATAAAGTCATCTTTTTCCGTTTTTCATGGCTGAAGTGGTGTTAACTAAAATCCATAAAACACAACACAAAAGAAACAGAAACTGGTCCTGACCTCAATGTTAGCTGAGAGACCTTCTGAAGCCTAGTGATGAAAAATGTAAAACAAGCTTGATGGTTAACTGAAACACTAGAGGAACCTTGGAAATATCTGAAGACAAACGTTACGGCCTTTTTGCTGTTGTACAGGACAAAACAAGACTTCGTTCATCATTTGCTGTGCTGCTTCTGCAGGCTCCATTTCACTGAAATTCATGGAAGAGGGTGGAAAAATCCTCAGAAGACATCTGCAGATGTAAACTGTGCTTTAACAAAAGATGGGGGCTTTTTATTTAGCCTTTTTTATCATTGCCAAACCCCCTCCTGTCGTGGAGTTCTGTTTTGTGAAAGACAATGGGACTGCTTTTTTCTTGTGATTTCACTAAAGCCTTTGGATTTGCTCTCGTGTCGTCTTTTCTACGTCATCGATGACGAAACAGGAAGGAGAAAATGAAACTCGGCCAAAGCTCCTTCTGTCGTTGGCGATTTGTTTTTGATGTCGTCGTCACAGACTGACTTTTGTTGCGTTCCCGTTCTTCTGTTTGAACTTTAAACACGGCGGTGGAATCTCACCGGCTCAAATTGTTGATTTACGTAGCAAAAAGCAGCATGGTGGTCTGATGCACCTTAAACCACAGGAGGAGGACAAAAGAATGAGTTCATTTTCACCAGAATCTTCTAGAAAAACAGATTTACTGTAGTGAAACAGTTGAGTTTTCATTTTCCAAGCTTCCTGTGAACACTTAAAAATTCCAGTGACTTTACGTTTGAGTTGAAATGATTATAAACTAAAGTATCCCAGTTTTTACTGAAATCAAGTGTAATCAGGTCTGTTTGTATGTATGTATGCAGTAAGAGACGTCACAGTCAGATGTGTTTATTATGAAGAGATTAACAAACATGAAGGTTTAAAGTTACCTTTTTATTCAGAGGTACTCCAGACTGAAGGTTTTGCATCAATGTGTTCTTCAAACTTGTTCTATTTCTTGTTTTAAGGGGATGCATGTTTCTTTGTTTGTTCAGTAACTCCAGGAATGAGGAGCATATAAATCTTCTTTCTAGGGATGCAGTAAAAGGACTTTTGCAGATGTTTTTGCACAGCTAAAGTAGCAAACTCTTTCTGGTTGATTACTGACATGGATGCTTATTTTGTTTGGAAAGCTCAAAAAACATCTGATTTCATATCTTTTGTAAACCTTTATTGCCAAAAATGTCAATGATATTCAAGTTTTGGAGCCTTTACTGCACATAACCTTTACTTCTCACTGTAATCCATAGACTGCATTTGAGAAAATATGCATTAAATAATAATTATGTAATTAAATATACTGGGAGGTAGAATTCAGCTTAAGATTGATGCGTTTTTGGACCCCCTGTCAAAGCATGTAAAAAAATCAAAATAATTGCTCAGAGAATCGGTCTGAATTTATGAAGAATCCAAGATAACAACAGGCTTTTTTCCCCTGCACTTTGGTGGAAAGAAATCAGAGGTTGAACCTGAAGTATGTGCAAAAATCCAAGAATGTGCATCCTTAGATGGATCATTTGAGGGTTTTTATGATGACGTTTTACAAACAAGGTAAAAAAGAGAGGGCTATTTTATAGAAATACTGCTTATCGCCCTTCAGTGTGCATATTGAGGTAATTTCAACAATTTGGAGAAAAAGTACATGGAATTTTCCTTATTTTTGAGCACTCAGTTCCATCATTTTCTGTGAATATTTACGGTTATTTATTGTTGTTTTAAGTGGAAAACAAAAAAAATTCAAAGAGCCATCTCAACCAATCAGAAGGCTCCTCTGAATAAAAACTCAGCTATGACTATGTGGATTAAACCTTCAGTCTGAGTACTTCCTGTGATGTAGTTAGTCGCTGGGCAGATTACAGCTCTTACTATAACCACACTAAAAAAAGAAGAAGGCAGATTTCCCAGAGATCTGTTGTTTCTGCACTTGTATATTTCTTTATTTGTCTATCTCAGATCATCTCAGTAGGCCGATATTAATCAGTAAATGCTAAATATTTGCTAAAAACTCGATTGACAGAATCATTTTTACATCCGATCCAGTCCGAACATTTCACTGTTATAATGAAAACAGATTATTGATGTTAATGTTGGAATGACATTGGCCTTCTATCATCTTTCTGCCTTGTATCGTTTGTTTTTGTATGTTTAAAAATGTATGTTAATAATTTTTATTGTTAATGGAAAACCTAAAAATGGTGTGGTTTGTTGTTTCTTTCCAGTCTGGTTCAGTTTCAGGTTTTTTAAGACAAAGGTTTGTTGAAATGCTTGAGGGTACTTCAGAAAAATGGTGATAATGGGCAGGAAGTGGTCTTAAATTTCTTTTCTGCGAACCTAATTCCTTTGTGTCAACAAGAGTAAAGAAGCAAAAAGTGATTTTTTATTATTATTATTATTATTTTTCATGTGGACAAAGATGTTTTTGAGATTGAGCATGTGGACAGTGAGAAGGTAAACCTCAGTTTTACCTGCCTAGATGTGAACAAGGCCTAAGTGTAGTCAAGAAATATGTAAAAACACCCAAGCTAAAGCTAGCTTCTTGTCTGTTTTTGGCCACTGTGGAAAATGGAGGTTCTGCATTGTGGTCTACAGAGACAAAGTCATGCTCCCTTCAAAAAGACTTGAAACTGAAACTCTGTTTACAAGATTACAACTAGACTACTGCTGATGTTTTCCCTCACACTTGTGGTGCAAATTGAACAAAAAATTTGGGGAGTAAGCTTGAGCACTTTGACTTTTGACTAATAGTAGTGGAATACTTGTGGTCCATCACAATTAGTTAGCAGCACAAAACATGAATTGGATACAGCAAAAGAAAGGCACTTGCATTAGCAGTTTAAGCTGCAAGTCTTTTTATACAACATTCAGCATTTCTATAGAAACAGATAAGTTATGTCCGACTTAATTAGGAAGGAGGTCAAGTAATCATCATACCTCCTGAAGAAAGCTGGACGCCATAGGGAAGGAAGATTCTTAAAACTTCTTAAAACTTCTAGGACATCCAGCCTTCTTAAAGAAGGCTGGATGTCCTAGAGGTTTTCATAGCAGGTTACTTACTTAAGAAGGAAGAAGGTAAACAGCTAACCTCCTAAAGAAGGCTGGACACCATATACAAAGAATTTTAACAACTAACTTTCTGAAGAAGTCAGAAGGTTAGGTTAAAAGGTAACTGGCGGGAGAAGGAGGGAAGTTAACGGGTTACTTCCTGGAGAAGGCTGGACACCCTAAGAAGGGAGATAACAAGTAACCTCTTGAGGAGGTAAGCAGGTGAAGTTTAAGTAACCTCCTGAAAACGGGAAGAAGCTAACGGGTAAGCTCCCGAAGAAGGCTGGACACCCTAAGAAGGAAGTTAGCTGGTAACTTTGAGTAGAGGGCTGCACGCTGGATGAGGGCTGGGTTACATTTACATTTCTAGGTTTATTGGAACAAGAATCTATTAAAATGTTCTTGAAAACACGGATGGTTTGGTGAGCATGAAAAAATGTAAAACTTAAACGACCTGTTATGTTTTATAAGGTTGCAAAGGTAGGACAATTTTAGCCAACAGGGAATTAATCACTTTCAAAAACACCTTTTTAGTTGTTTATTAAAAATAATTCTACATTGGTGTCTTAACAAACAGCACAAGGTTAATGCCACCCCAAATCAAAGAGAAGAGCAGTGAAGCAGTGTAGAATAAATCACGCTCAGTAAGCAGCTGTAAACGGTAAGCAACTTTTTAAAATCCGACTAAAAAAAAACAGATAAACTTCATTAGTTGCTTAATGTACAGAAAAAACACAGCTGTGACTTTGGCTTTTGCACAAGAATGATTTGCAAAAATATTTGAATGTTAGCAACCCTTTTTGGGTCTTTACAGAACAGAGAAGTGGCACGTTACCTTGATATGACAGCTTGGTTTATACTGCTAACCAGTTTAATTTCATCTCCATAGACTGTACATGAGAATGGACAAAGCAACATCTGACATGGTGTGAAGCCAAAATATTCAGCCATGTGACCGGCACAGAAGCCTGAAGGGCAAAAATAGTGCAAGAGTGGCAGCCACCGTTGACCACCGCCTAGAGCAGGGATGTCCTAACTGTGGCTCGGGTGCCAAATGTGGCCCGCGGTTCATTTTTGATTGGCCCACAGCAAATTCTAAACTAAAATGCAAATAAGGCCCACCTTTGAACATGAAGCTTGTGCTTGACTGTATTGTATTTTTTGTTTCATGCACAAGGCAGTGCTTCCATGCTAATTCTGTAAACAAACATTTTGACCAGAAGAATTTCTTGAGATGAGTTTTTTTTGTGAATAAGTGAAGTCAGCACTGTAAATGGAGAACATACTGGCAACCAAAATAATTAACAATAACAATATTTAGATTTATAACACCCTGATGGATTATGAAGGCTAATAGCAGTACTGATGGTGTTTTAGAGACAGAGCTGGTAGTAGCCAGGGCTGACCAGGGACCCCTGAAATCTGATTGGCCTCCCTAAAATCCTTAAAATGATTGGCTTATTGCCTTGTCAGCCATTATCTATCCATTTAAGCATACCAATCACTAAGCATATCTTAACAATCATAACATTGGTTTTACTAACTCTACTATCCTCACTATGACGCATATTAAAGTGTCCCCACCATCCTTATACATTTTCCATGCGGCCCTCAGTGGAAAACGTTTGGACACCTCTGACCTAGGGCTACAGCTGCAGAAAAATTGATTTCTTGATTTAAACTGCAGGTTCTGGTCAATCTGTACACTTAAACAGTGTCCACTATTCAAATCACTAAAACCAGATCCAGCCAGAACTTCACTTCTGTATCTACAGTAAAAGGGAACCTGTCCCCTTATACAGCTGCTAGGATGAAAGTCAACAAAAGTATGGCCACTTTTATGTATTTACCATGTGTTTGGATCAATAATGCTTCTGTTTGGGAAGAGAAGGGGCAGCAATTCTTCTTAGTTAAAGCACAGGTGTGCTAATTAGCTAACATTAGCTGGTTCATATTGCTTAATTGTCCTTTCAAGCCAGAGATGTACTTTCTGTTTCACCTTGTGTTTGCATCTAGCTGTGTGGTTCTCATCTGGTGGGTCAGGACTCCAAAGTGGGTTGCAAAGCCATTTCCAATGGGCTGCAGATGTGTGCCTATTGAAAATAAAAGGTAACAGTCAATGATGTGCTTTTATTTTGAAAGATATGTCTCTAGCTCTTTGTTCCATCACATCTTTTGTGGGTAATGATTTGTCGTGATGGGAGACCAGTTAAAAACCATGGCTCTATGCATGACACAAACATTCTTGTAAATATACTTGCATAAACACTATGCATGTAACTGGAAGAAATCTCAAGAGGGCACACTCGAGAGCTCAGGTGGCTACAACTACCTGATACTGCTGACTGCTTGAGATTTTCATTCAAAATCTTCACATATCTTTCTTTCTTCATGACTCCTTCCACCTTGATGAGATTCCCAGTTACACACACACCCACAGCATAATACTCACACCACCATGTTTCACTGTGGGGATGGTGCTCTTTGGGTAGATACACCTCTCCTTTCTCCAAACATCAAAAACATCTCTATGGCCAAAGAGCTCTTGTTTAGTTTCATCTAACTAAAGGACACGCTTCCAGTATGCAGAATCTTTCTCCAGGTTGTCCTTAGCATACTTCAGTCTGGCTTGAAGATGTCTCTTCTGCAGAAGTGAAATTTGTCTTGGTCTGTAACCTCTCAGTCCATTCCTGTGCATGGCTCTAGTGATTGTCTTCTTTGAGACTACCATTCCTGACTTGGCTATGTCATTCACAAATGTCTCTGCAGTTGTTCTGACATATCTCTCATTAGTTTTCTTTCCAGTCTTTGAAATCTTTCTTTTCCTACCTCTGCCAGGCTTGTTCTGGACTGTGTTGCCCTGTTTGAATTTCTTGATGATCATTCTCACTTCAGTTCTTGACACTTGGAAATGTGTGATAACTTTTCTCAAGTCTAAACTGATTTCTTTTGTTTTTGCCGTGACGCTTTTTCCAGTGACAGCTCAAACCCATACTGGACTTTTTATACTGTGTGTAAATTAGAAGATAACTCTCAGTTTTAACTTGATTTTAAAAGCTTTGAGCATGGCAAAGTGAAAGCACATCATTGTACAACAGTGGTTTGTGCTATGGCTCAACAAAAAGGGGGCTAATACTTTTGACCCCGGTAGTTTTTGTGAAACATTAATGTTGGGATGTTTGGAAAAGCTGTGTTAAAAATTCCTTGCTTTGTTTAACAGCACGTGGAAATATGTTAAAGAAAATACATTTTCATGGGTGGATTTATGAACCGGGGATGGCAGCAGTAGAATGTAAATAAAGGTACTGGTGTATATGAGAGTCTGTTCAGACTCTTTCTGTCAATGTGGAGCCCTTAATGTGACCACAGATGCCATAAACTGATGTCACTTATGTGGTATTGACCTTGGTAAAGGAGTTGGAGCTTAACTTTTTAAACACAAAAAAAAAACGGGGATGTGGTTACTCTGTGGAGCAGTTATCAACAGATGCGACATGAGCCAAACTCTGAAGGTCAACTACGCTTCAAATACAGTTGTACATCCAAGTGCACTTGTTTCTGAGTAGTTTTGTTGTAATCAGTTATTAAAGCAGACCTAAGATCATGATTGAGTTGACAAATGAGGTTCCTGCATGATGAGTGGTGAGAGAAAACCTAATGAACAGTCACAATACAATCGTAAAAATGCCCATAAACATGAGTTTCTGCTTCAAACTGACAAGAGTCTGCTCTGCTGTGGACCACCCTGAGGTATCTTTGATGATTTATGGTAAAGTTTTGGTTAGGAGAAGAGTGGCGTCGTGCCTTGGCTCCAAAATGAGTCCCCAAGTCAATCTGTCAAGGGATATCGCAGAGATAATCTGGCTTCAGTTCAGTGTGATAGGAGACTAAGAAGCGATGTCCAGATTAGTATACACTACAAAGTTTGAACAAGTGACATATTCTCTGTTATTTTTTTCCAAAACCACATAAGTGGATGTTCAATTCCAAAACTTGTGCATGTATGAGTCAACTGGAGCCCAAAATATGGTAACAGTAGGGCTAAAGTTAAAAAATACCAGAAATACCCTTCAGTCAATGATCACTGCTTTAAATGAAACAATAAAACAAAGTTCTCTGGCCCTGATTTATTCAACAAAAAAAGCAACAAATGCTAGCAGCCTTTAACTGACAGTCTGCAGCAGCAAACAGAGTGAGCAGGCAGCTGTCTGATGCCACGCCCAAGGACACTTTGACAGTACTGTTGGTTTTTAACCAGACAAACTCTGCCCCACAAAAAGCATCTGGAGAAAATCATGATATCTTTAAACTTCATTTGAAACATATCTGACATGTTGGTTTAAAAAACAAAATAACCCCAGCATGATGTAAAAAATGACTCAGAAATCTGCAGCCCATGCTCATAGTTTATCCGCTCAGACGTCTTCTCATCGAGTCCTGATTGCTATGAAAATATCTCTCGCTGTATAAACAGACAAAGTTAACTCTCTGTACAGGCGATTCTCCACACAGCGCGGCTTGTGTCCGTGCGTGGCGGCACTGAGGCAGGCATGTTTGTGACAGACGGAGCTTGTGGTGATCAGTCGTCGATGAAGGTCAGTCGCCCCGGTCCCTCGTTCCTCATCCAGCGTCGGTATCTCTTCATCCTTGGGTCGGTCGCCATCCTCACCTTCATCTCCTCCTCCTGCTCCTTCCTGTAAGACTGAGAGACACCAAACCAAGCTTACCACTGGCTGTTTCAGGAGATCTTACAAGTCTTTAACTGTTTTCTTACTGAGAAAGCTGGTGTTGAAAATGCTTTTAGATTCAACCTGCTCTGATGAGTTTTACTGGTTGTACTTTTAGAAAAATGAAAACGAATATGAAAGCATCTCGATAATTTAGAATATCATTTGTTTCATTAGAATAAATGAAACTTCCGTAAATTCCAAATTCATCACACACAAAGTGAGTGCATATATGAACAGAACTTTCCTAGTCAATATTTCTGTATAAAAAATCTCTGATGGTTTGTAACATTAAAATACTTTAAGATAGAAGAACTTTAATTTTTGAGAGATATAAGCCCTAACTTTAAAGATTAAAACAGAAGACATCTGGAAAAATTTAACTTTGTGTGTGATAAATCTAGACCATAAGGAAGTTTCACATTTGATTGTGTTTCTAGAAAAAAAATACTTTTTTATAATATTCAAATTGGCTAAGATGCAGTCAGATAAGTCTGACCGCAGCTTCTCCTTCCTCTCTCCCTGATATCAAACTCCATTCACTGTTCACTGCTAATGTTTGTATACAGAGGTGCAGGATTAATGTATTTATCAATTATTCACAAGACTTTGGTGTCACTTTCATCTCTTACCACACTTCTCAGAAGTTTTTTCAACAATAAAAGAGCAAATTAAAATGACAAACATGGGGTAGTACTAAGGAAAAAAGCAGGTCACGGCTAGGGGAACAAGATTAGAAGGAAGAGGCAAAGAGATCTACAGTAAGAGGATTTAAGAGACAAACCTCAAAGTTCTCTTTGATCCAGAGTTTTTTCTCCAGGAAGGTTTGTTTATTGTGTTCATCCAGGCTGTCGAACTGAGACTGAGACATCTTCATGAACCTCCTGAGGGTTCAAACAGAGTCCACTATGAGCAAAGAAAGCTGGAACAACACTGCCTTTAGTTTCAACTTAGAGTAAGAACTGACCTGATGATGTAGAGCTTCTCCTCATCTCCGTACTCCTCCCTGCAGATCGTAAAGCGGTAAACCCAGGAGACATACCAAGCCACGTAGTTGGTCAGATAATACGGGAAGAGGACGATCTGACAGAGCAGGATGTCAGACAGGTTGGGTTTCTGGTATCCTCCTTTAATGTCAATCTTTGTTTTGATGATTTCTCTGATCACTTCCTCCTCCTGCTCCCTGATCTCCTCTTTGGAGCGGCGGTTTTTGCCCTTCTCTTTGGTGCGGTTGAGGAGGCCCTGCTGCTTGGCGATCTCGGTGGCCTGGATTCGGTACTTGGGGACGGTTACCAGGTAGTTGATGGCCTCGTTGTAGCTGCTGTGCCAGCTGTAGTACTAGAGGAGAGACAGAGAGGTGAGAGGGACATGTTCACCTGCCTGTCTGAGGCTGATTCATATCTGTAAAGATAGAAAACAAGCCAAACAAGGATAAAAGCACATCACAAAGACATTCACTAGAAAAAAAGGACTTCATTTTTAAATACTGTCCATGCCTTGGACTTCAGGAGCATTCTATCCTGATACTTATGGACAGAGATGTTTCCAGAATGTGTATCCACGCTGAAAGCTGCAGCTGTACCTGAAAAATGGAGATGGCACAGATGGTGACAAGGATGACGACCCTGACGTCCACTTTGGGAGTGAGCCGTCGACGGTAGTAGGCGTAGTAGTGCTGGTAGTACTCCTCAGGATGGTCCAGCATGTAGTCGTAGTCCCGCCGAGAGTCCTCATCCTGCAAACACAGACAAAGAGACATCATGTCAATTTTTATATGAAGTTTTTTTAAGGTAAAAACCACATCAGGTATAGATTTGGTGGTTTATTAAAAATACATAAATATAATCATTTTTTCAGGTTAGGATGTTTTACTCTTACCTGCAGGTTTTCTTTCTCTCTTTTACAAGCACTTTTTGCTCTTGTTTTGATTTTGAGGACACAATATAACAGGGGAAGAACATTTTCCAAATTCACATAGTTATTCAGTCTACGTGGCACTGTGACAGAGAAATTAAAAAAGTCTTCAGACATATTTGTCTACGTCCGTCTTGCATTCACACAGTCAAATATTTAACTTTCCCTTAAGAGCGTAAACAGATTTCATCTTATTGTTGTTCCTGCTGCCAGGTTCACTCTCACATCTCCTCTGTCTACACCACTAGTCCAACACATGTGCTTTCTGCATCTCTTGTCTTTGTCGCATAAATTATCGAGGACAAAAAAAAAAGAGCCACTATTTCAAAGTATTAGAATATCACAAAATACCAGTCCAGAAAAAAGGATCTACAAGACAGAAATGTTGACATTATGTGTACTGATCCAGAAATACAGAGAATGAAGACTTGGGAAACATTTGCATTTTCATTTTTCACAATATTCTCTAATATCTTGAGATAGTTTTGACTTTCATGAGGTGCAAGCAGTAAGCATCAAGATTGAAACAAAAAAGTCTTCAAATATTTCACTTATGAGATGAATAAAGAATTTATGGGAGTTTAACTTTATGAATGTTCATGTTTACAATATGTTGATATTTCAAAGGCCACACTGAGTGATGAGGAGGGCTGCCACTTTTCCACCACTGTTTTACAGCATGATGTTTACCTCACATTACTAAAGTAGGTGGGAAAAGCTGGGGCCATGCCTGCAGTTTGGTATTTTAACATAAATGAGGATGACAAAAGTAATGCACACTGCTGCTTTTAGTTCAAGACAAGATCTAAAAAGTTGGCTAAAAATAAAGCAGCTTTCTAAATATCATAAAAACTGCACACTGAGAACAGTGTATATTTGTAAGAGCTCTGCTGGATTATTTATAGAGAAGAATGGGAACAAAAGGTCCCATCAGGACTGGTTTGATAGAGGGGAGATGTTATAAGGATATCGTTAAACTGTGACGTGGTTTGGGTAAATAAATCAAAGTAAATAAGGCGAAGCTGCTCCTAGACCAGTATACTGCTGAAAACTTGACTGACTCTTCCACAGACCCTCTAACAGACCTTTAACGTTTCGTACGCGGTCGCTATGAGCAGGAACTTCGTCTGGGCGCTCTCCGTGGTCTCTCCCTCCATACCGGGCTCTCCGGGCCTGAATCGATCCGGGTGGTACCTTCGGGCAAGCTGCCGGTAAGCCCGGGCGATCTCCGCTTTGGTGGCCTCCCGGGTGACTCCGAGCACATCGTAACAGACCTCCGTGCCGCAGTACAGGCCCTCCACCAGCCCAGAAACCGCCGGCAGGGAACTAACGGAGAACAGGAGCACCAAGAGCCGAAACCAGGGCTTCGACGACCGCGGACACCCAGAGGAACCTCCGCCGCCGCAGCGGCTGCACCGCTCCGTGGGTGCAGTCATCTCTGTCCGCCTGCCTCCGCTACTGCCAACTCTGGAGCTCTGTCGCACGCTGCTGGCGTCATCGGGAGGCGTCGGGACCAAGTGATGACGATGCGTCAAAGATCGTACTCATTTACTTCCCTGAAAACATTTAACTAGAAGGAAAATTAAAATAAAGCATAATTTAGTAGGGCCTGCGAGAGCTCTATTGTTTATACTTTTTTCACCTGTTCGGGCAGAGCCGTTTCTTGCTATATGCGGACTATGCAAATGCAAAGGGCCCCACAGGCCAATAGGGGGCCCCAAAGCTAAAGGTTCAGCCTCATCTGAGGAAAATAAAAACTACCTTTCTTTATCCCTTATACACTTACAAATATTTGCAGGCAGGGCTTGACATTGACAGACAGGTAGATTTCAGCCGTGGATGACCTTAACCAGCCACTATGGCCAGAGGAATTTATCAGCTTGACAACCTTTGTTTCGCTCGGACCGTGCTTGTTTCACAGCGTCAGTGTTAATGATTTAGATACCTGTTAAAATAAGGCAGGTGTGTTCATACAAAGCTCTGATTTTCCCCATAATAAAAGCAAAGTTACTCATCTCTTTGTAAATTCGTGCGTACTTATGCAGCAGCAACAGCTTAAACACTGCCTAGCAAAACAAACGCATAATGTCCTCCTACTCCTCAGCAAAATCTACAACTCTTATCCTCAGTTACTCTCCAGATTTTCACAATTTTCTTTGTGTTGAGTACTTAGACAACTTTAACTGGAAAGCTCATAAAGAAATAGAGCAAGATGAATTATATATACATTTTTTTTTCAGCCAGGGGGGCATCAAATACATCCTTTCATTAATTTTATCTTATGTTGATAATGTGTCTCTAATTCTTTTTAATTAAGGCCCAATAATTATTGATCATCTTTCAGCCAAATGGATTCTAATATTGTAAAACTCGTTTTATATATATATATATATATATATATATATATATATATATATATATATATATAATTTCTATTATAATCATTTTTTATGTTTCAAACACTGACATGTATTCATAAAGATTGCCTGATATGCTTCACATTTCAGATTTATGATCAGGGTCTTCCCCTTTACATATTTCTAAATGATTAATTCATGGTTTTGCTGTAGCACCACCCACTTTAAGAGGCCAGTTGCACCGCTTACAAAAATTGACTTTGAATTTACATGATGAGTAGTCCTGCACAAGTCACTTCTACATATGAGCATCTACCTTTGTCATACGGTAGATAATTCAGCTCACAAAGTTCGATGAATCTAATATACCTTAAGATAATGACCTTTAATAATTCTGACAGGGCCAGATACAAAACGCATTGGTTTTTTATGTCACCATTTGGATGAAGAAAATAGAATGCATTCACACTACAGGCCAAAGGGACCTGTTTTTTATTTTATTTTAAGACAGTTTGAAAGGCTCATTTCACTTGGAATCTGATCCCTTTAAATTAAAATTGAGCCACTCACATTTTTGGACCCTGACGATAACACCCAAGTCTGATAAACGCGGTCCACAACTTAAACATAATAGTGACGCGGGTTCTTCCAATGACCACTAGGGGGTAGCAACGCACCCTCAACCTGACCGTGAGCTCTGATGACGTTACCTCCTACTTGTTCAGCTCACACCGAAGCTGTGACTTCCACATGCGGAGAGTTTAACGGTCAATTTCAGTCATTGTCAGTCAGCCGACAGACCTGGTTAACATTGTTTACTTCAACATTGACTATAGCTATGAAAAATCTTCACTTCAAGGATTTCTTCTGGGTGAGTTTCAACTGCTGTTTTCAGACAGATAAAATCTTTTCTTCCCTCAATTTTACTCAAGGTTGAAATTTCGACTTTTTTGGTACAGAATGTCATAAAGTGCAAAATAACTGAAATATAATTGAATAAATCAATGTATGAGAGTAAAGGTTTAATTTCCCCTTTAAATGTAGTGGTGTAGAAGTTTAAAGTAGCATATAATGTAGGGATGTAATACACTCAACTCATATTGTGAACTACAT
Organism: Cheilinus undulatus; assembly: GCF_018320785.1. Taxonomy (NCBI): domain Eukaryota; kingdom Metazoa; phylum Chordata; class Actinopteri; order Labriformes; family Labridae; genus Cheilinus; species Cheilinus undulatus. Next base: position 16,702,831 of record NC_054881.1, on the reverse strand, counting down.
CAGTGGGTTCATAAGTTCTTGAGACTGAAGCTGACTGATAGTCAAGTAAACCAACTGTAATTGTTTTAGTGCAATAGCCTACTTACACAGTTGTCCAGTACCATAACACACCGAGCTATGAAATTCAATAAATGTACTACAGACCCCCCAAAAACAAGAATAGAATGACAAGACTTTGTATCTCTTTAAGGAATACAAAATTATTTAACTGCTGATTTCAACATCTACATGCTTAGGTTGATTATATGTTTTTCTACCATGCTTACCTTAATTATGGAGAAGTTATGTGCAACCGTCAATTACACTCCATGTTTACCATGCTAATGTCAAAGTGTATGATTATATATTAGTGCACATGGCTGATTTAGAAGTTTGAAGTGTGAACTAAGAGTAACACAAGTTTAAACAGAAACCACTTGGCTTTCAGTGAAAGACTGGGTGTTAGAAAAGCAGTAAAGTTTTACTGATGTCTGTCAGGTCGCAGTCATGCAACGACAATATATATATATATATATATTTATATATATATATCAAATATCATGTACAGTATAAAAAGTATTCAGAGCCTTGGAGGTTTACCCTTTTAATGACTTCATAAATCAATCATGATAAACATAATTAGGCTTTTTTGACAAAAAAAGGTCAAAGTGAAAACAGATTTCTACAAAGTAATGTCAATTGAATAATAACATATGATCTAAAATAAGTGACTGCATAAATATTCAACCCCTTTAAAGTGACTGACCTAATTCAATAGAGGTCCAGCCTATTAGTGCTAGTAGTCTCACAAAAAGTGAAATGGGTAGCCCCTGAGGGCAGTGCATGGGTCTCTGTGTAGTATAAACACCTGTGTCTGGAAGGTCCAGTCATTGGTTTAGCAGTAACTCTGGCTACCATCACACCACGAAGACAAAAGAACACTCACAGAAAAAGCTTATTGAAAAGTGTTAGTCAGGGGATGGATACAAAAATTTACAAGTCACTGAACATCCCCCAGAGTTCAATCAAATCTATCATCGAGAAATGTAAGAAATACAGCACGTGTGTAAATCTGCTTAGATCAGGCCGTCCTCACAAACTGAGTGACCGTGCAAGAAGGAGACCAGTGAGAGAGGCCACTAAGACACCTGTGACAGCTCTGAAGGAGTTACAAGCTTCAGCAGCTGAGATGTGAGAGACTTTGCATACAACAACTGATACCCGGGTTCTTCTCTGGTCAGTGTTTTATTGGAGAGTGGCAACGAGTACTTTTGCAAAGAATGGAGTGAAATCACAGTGTCCAGATGTGCAAACCTGATTTAGACCTATCCACACAGACTCAGTGCTGTGATTGCAGCCAAAGGCACATCTAAATACTGACTTGAAGGGGAGGAATATTTATACAGCAACTTATTTTACATGACATATTTTTAAATTAATTGACTTTACTTTGTAGAAAATCTGTTTTCAATTTGACATACAAGAGGTAGTGATTGGTTTATAAAATCAATAAAAGGTTAAAATAGCCAGAGGGGTGAATACTTTTTACAGGTACTTTATCTCAAGGCTGCATTTGTAATTTTTATTTCAGGGCTTTTATGTCTTTTTTTCAAATAATGACAGTTGATAGAGTTGGAAACTACAGGGAGAGAGACAGTGGGGGATTAAATATGAGACAGGAGCCTCAGGTTAGTTCTTAACCTGCACTGCCTGCTTCAAGGACAACAGCCTCTGTGCATGGAGCATGCAGATATCCACCTGGCTACTGGCGCCTCTAAGTGAATCACTTTACATTAGTAAACATAATGAAATGTTTTTCATCTTATTGACAGAACTGTGACCTGACCAGCACTGGTGGCTATGATGCTATCATTCAGTATCTCAATGATGGCAGGAGGACGTGCAAGGAGGTGGAGGAATTCATGAAAGCAAGGTAACACAATACAAGAATGTTGAACTTTGATCTGGTTCTGGTGTTTGGATACAAAGGCAAAGGAAAAAATGTCCTAGACATTCAATATTGGGTTATTTGTTAGTTTTGATTAAAAAAATTGAAAGAAAACCCAAATGACATCAACATATTTAAACAATTTAGTGTAAGGAGGGTTTTCATTTTTCAATTTTTAATTTATTTATTCTTCTCCACCCCACCAGTTTTATAAAAAATATTGTAATTTTCTGTTTTTGAAGCTTTGTACCTTTCACTTCTATTAATCAATAAAATAACAGTGATTTGATCATTTTAAAACATTCATTATTGAAAAATATCAAATGATTGACCATTTTGACAACCTTAATATTATATTTTAGAATTGTAAGGTCACAACTCAGCTTATCTGCCCGTTGTGGGTTTTATAAAGTTGTTTGACTTTAACTTTATCTGAGCATTAGATCTGTTATGTTCCCTTTATGGTAGTTGTTGTCATGTATTAACTAGGGCATAAGATCTATTAGCACAGTGTAGGTAAGGGCTAGAGATATATATAGTAGCAAAGTTCAGCTCATAAGCTCTTGTGGCTTTCCTCATTTTGCTATCAAACACAATAAACTTTGTTTGTGTTGCAGTATGTAAAATAGGTGGTAGGTGATAGATAAGGAGTTTACAGGAAACTAAAGGTAAAAATTGAGGAACATGATCTGTGGACATTGCAGAGACATTATAGAAGTAAATGTAAGGTTTTATAAGGTTAAGTGGTTTGGATATAACCAAGGTGTGTCCATGGATTTGGGAGCATTTAAAGAAATCAACAGAAAAGGATTCAATATTTCCATGTTAAGAAGAAGTTGTTCAGGAGAGCACTGGGAACAAACACGTGACAGCACGGATACCAGACAAGGAAATTATTTTCCGCAGGTTGCATCCTCTGCTGAAGATCAAAGTAGATTGGTAGATAGGGAGTAGGTCAGATTAGTTTTATTTTAAAGCCACATACTGCTGTTATCTCTTTTGTTTTAGTTGCATGTATGTAGTAGCTGTTGATGACACAGGACATAAGAGTGCTGAGTGAATGACTATCTCTATTATTGATGTGATTACTCTGTACTAATAAAGGAAATATTAATCAATGATTAACCATAATTTTCAACATCTATTGTGTGCAAGAAAGTACTGCAACTTCCACTGCTTTAGCTGCAGCTGTTAAAAATGATGCAGTAACATTAATTATTTATGGACTAAACAGAAGCTTTATTTCAACACAATAAAACACAGATTTAAAAATAGCAAAAAAGGATATTACATAGTAACACAACTAAAAGTAACCTCATGTTAGCATGAGAAGCTTTTACAGTGGTTTCCAAAGTATCGCAAAAACAGCAGCCACAAAATTTACATACACATTTTTAAAATATCATGTGGTATGAAAACAAGATATAGATATCAGTTCAAGTATTTATGTGTGGAGAAGTGGATAAGACTGCTGAATACTTTAATGTCATAGATTTTATGGGGTCAGTAACATGGTCAGTAAGCACAATCTTCACTTCAGATTGACAGAGAGATGATCAGAAAATCAAATGTAATGACAGGATAGAGCTTCGGACTTTCTTTTGCATTCATTATAAGCAAAACAAAATATAAGCAAATCATAGATGTAGCTTTTAGTCAATTGTGTAAAAATGCAACAGAAATATTTAGGTGTGTGTTGTGTGTTGTGTTTTCTGTAAACTGCACGGTGTCAGCTGAATGTCAATAAAAGTAGCTTCGTTTACTTCCTGATTCCACAGAGACATGATGAAATGAAACTAGGTTACCGTCAGTATAACTAAAATGGCATCCACGTTGTCTTGGCTTGTTTCACACATGCAGCACAAACATTCGATTTTTAGTGACATCGGAATCTCACTGATAAACGTGTACAGTAAATCAGTACAAACCAGGATCTCAATCCTATAGAGAGGTTTTATCATCTTTTAACAATAGATCAATATAAAGATATTTTTAATTTACTCTGTAATATAATTGTAACAACATCAAATATTAGAAGTTTTTAATGAACATTTTTGCTTTTAAAGTCAACTTTTTGATATAGTTCTGTTGTAAATTTTCTATATCACATATATTTTGTTTACTTAACAAGAATTTGAAACTACATATCTCCTCAGTGCATATGAATCAGTATGTTTGTTTTTCTCTTTGTTACCATGATAATGTGCATTTTTGGTAATTTTCATACCTTAATAATAACTTATCTGAAGATAACATCCACTTTATGGACAAAAGTATGGCCTGACCATTACACCAACAGAGACTGTAATGACATTGTATTCAAATACATGTACTTTAATATGGAGTTGGCCCCACAGCCTCCACTCATCTTGGAAGACTTTCCACAAAATTTTGGAGTGTTTCTGTGGGAATTCAGGTCCATTTCATCCTGTAGAGCATTTGTGAGGCCAGGCGCTGATGTTGGATGAGAAGGCCTGACTAGCAATCTCTGTTCCAGTTCATCCCAAAGGTGCTCAATGGGGCTGAGGCTCTGAGCGGGCCAGTCAAGGTCTTCCACACCAAACTCATCAAACTATGTCTTTATAGCCCTTGCTTTGTACACTGTGGCACCGTGAAGTTAGAATAGAAGGGCCTTCCCCAAACTGTTGCCACAAAGATGGAAGCATAGCATTGTCCAGAATGTCTTGGTATTCTGAGGCATTAAGATTGTCACTTACTGGAGACAAGGGGCCTAGCCCAAACGCTGAGAAACAGCCCCATACCATTATCCCTCCTCCACCAGACTTCACAGTTGGCACAATGCAGTCAGGCAGGTAACATTCTCCTGGCGTCTGCCGAACCCAGACTCAACAATCTGACTGCCAAACAGGCGTGGTTTGTCACTCCACAGATCACGTTTCCACTCCTCCACAGCCCAGTGTCGGTGTGCTTTACATCACTCCATCTGATGCTTGGCATTGGACTTGGTGATGTAAAGCTTGCATGCAGCTGCTTGGCCATGGAAACCCATTCATAAAGCTCCTGCTGCACAGTTTTTATGCTTACATTAATGCCAGTGGAAGTTCAGAACTCTTCAGCTTTGGAATCAGCAGAGCATTGACAACTTTTACGCACTTAGAAGTTGTCAACCCCACCCTGTGATATTATGTGGTCTCCCACTGTGGTTGAGTCGCTGTTGTTCCTAGACGCTTCCACTTTGTCATAATATCACCTACAGTTGATAAATGTTTGCAAATGGCTATTAACAGGTGTGACCAAAATCTTTGTCCACATAGTGTAGCTGCTTTTCTGTGAAAATGTATTCATTTGAGTTGTTTCCTCTGGTGGTTTCTTTCAGGGCATCAATCGAAGAGAAGTACGCCAAAGATCTCCTTGGTTTGTCCAAGAAGGTGTGTGGACACAATGAGATGAAGTGAGTGACCTCTATGCTGAGATGTGTTGTTATGTTAATACATTGTTTTGTTCAGTCTGTCTTTGCAGAACTAGATATTTTCATGAGGTGAAACAGGAAGAAAGGTCAAAGCAATATTTAAGGTCCGGTCTCAAAGCAATGCGTGAGATCATTTACAACCATCTGAAAGAATAAAGTTTGCGTTATTTTGTTTTCTGCAGTTTTTCAGTGATGCTTAAGTCTAACAAATTTTATGCATCAATGTTCACATGGTGTTTCTGTATGAGCAAGTGTAGTTCCCATTCTGTGTGGTTACACAGTGCTGTGCTTCTGCCATTTTTGCTCAGAGGTTTTGTTAATGTGGGAAGAGGAAGGAAGACTAATGGGGGAGGGTGACAAAGAAGAGCACTCATTTCTTAGAATCACTTAATAACACTTCCCATTTAAGGATTTTTGTGAGTACTTTTGCAAACAAACTAAAGTGACTGTTTTATTACCACTGCTTTGTTTATGCCATTCAATAAGGTATCTACAGGTCTCAAAACATATGAAAGGCAGGAAATTCAGTCCTTGAAAAAAGTCCTCAGAATTGATTAAAAAAGTCTTTGTTTGCATTTATGTTCTAAGGAGACCTTCTCTGTTTGATTTTTACTAAAAGAAAGGTTGGTGTGATGATGGATTGCAAATGCATGAGCCTGTTTATTCAGTAGTTATGGAGATTTAGAGTCATAGCATGTTTGAAGATATTTGTAAAATCATAAACTTTGGTACATTTTTTGCAAAAACATCATTTCTTGTCTTTTCAGTACCAAAGAAACAAACACAGAAGTCAGAGACAATCAAATGCCATTTCTTGTTTTTTATTCATAGAAGTTGGAGGAAAACTCCAGCACACTGTCAGGATTGAATAAATAGGTTTAGTGACATTGCCAGAGTACAGTGTTTGGCATCTTACAAAGATATTTTAGTACTATACCCTGACAGCTTTTAGTCTTCCATTGACTTTAACAGACTTTTTTCTATCTATTCAGACACTGTTTAGGCACCAGCACTCTCAGAAAAACCCAAACAATATTCATCCCTAGTTGGGTTCACTCCTATAGTCGCTCTTGCTTTCCATATTTAATTTTTTCAGTTTTTTTAACATACCCCAGTGATCAGATTCCATATCTGCCTTCAGGCAAATGTGAAATAAATCCTATGTAGTGGATGTATGAAACAGCCTATCTGGTGTCAGGTTATCGATTCCCGGTCTGGACGCGGTTTGGTGCATGTCTTCCCTGCACCCTCGCCCCACATTTCCTGTCGTACTTCAGCTGTCCTGTTTGAATAAAAGCCCCCAAAATAGGGAGAACTTTGAAATCTGTTTTGGATTTAGAAGTTTTTAAAGTTTTCAGTTAAAATACACTAACCCTGGGGAGCCTGGCTTGAAGTCTTGCATCTTGCATTAGATGTCAGCAGTCTTTTTCACTGCCTTTATTGGTGATGTTTATTAGCACAGTTAATTGTTTGATAGAGGCCAAAAAACTTAACAGGAGAGCTTCAGATTCCTCTGTGTGTGATATATAGTGGATCCATGAGGTTCTGACAGTGCTAGACTGGGAAGAAAATTTGGCCCTGGCGTTTTTTGGTACGAACCAGCCCTTTACTCCTGGTTAGAGTTAGAGGTTTGAACTAGAGCAAGGAAATTAATCGCCAATTTAGATTAAATCACAATATTACCTGCTGCGATTTACAAATTGCAGAAGTTGTAATTTTTCTTTAACCTGAAATGTGTAAAATACCAGTTTAATACATTTGTTTATAGCAGAGATTTTAAGCGTATATGCAAATATTCAGGTGTCTTTTTTTATATTGGTTCACAAAAATCTTGCTTTTCTTGTTAATGTATGTTTTTTAATCAAAACGAGAATGACATATAAATTATCATCCCCTTCGGTCTTAACCTAGCATGCCTGGGAATGTCTGGGAAAGCTTCAATAGGAAACTTTTGAGGAAAAGGCAGAGGCTGTGAAAAAAAACTCGGAGTGTGATGGATGAACTTTCTGTCTGTCACATCTCTACAGGCCAATATGAGCAACAAAATGTCGAAATGTCGTCAAGTTCTGATAAAACTGGCGCTTTAGCAGCATCCACGCTAAGCTCTTCCTCCATAACTGCACCAGCTCTTGCTGCTGCTTGTTTACGTCACGACTCTGCTGCCCCTGAAAGTACTGCACCTCGTCGCTGATTGGTCCTGTCACTTTCTAGCCGGGCCCAAACGGTTCAGATGGGAGCTTTGCAAGATGGATTCGCCAGTGAGAAACATGGAAACAGGCATATCCATCTGCTTTGCAAGGTTACTTCGGTATAGCAATTTATATCAAATTTGTAATGTGAGCCAAAATAATCACAGTTCAATATATTTTTCATAAATTAACCAGCTTAAGTTTATTCTATTCTATATTGAATTATGTATTGCTTGTGTTTATTGAAAAATATATAAGATGAGGAACCTAAAAGCAATCGCAAATTAAATCGCAATATCGGGGGAATAAAATTCAGTTAGATTATTTTCACAAATCGTTTAGCCCTGGTTTGAACATGACATAAATCTTCCTTTATGCCCTTTAATAGGTTCCCTCAGACTAACATAGAAAAATAAAATGGCATGCATTCACTCTGTTTTCACTGCCCCTCCTGACGTTATTTGGTCATGTGGTGGACACAGTACCCTTATATTAGCAGAGGTGCTTAAGAAGTTAGTATAAATTAAAAAATTTGTGCTCAATAAAATCATACCAGCCCCAAAGTGTGACAGCCCACCAGGAAAATGCCCTGTATGCCAGATTACCAGTCCAGCCCTGGGTTCTGACGGATGCTGTCAAATTGAATGGTGTGCTCATTTGATGTAGATTTTGCAATCTGAGAAACCTCTTTATAATCTTTGTTTCTTTTTCTTTATAGCACATTAAAAAGATCCCTCGATGTGTTCAAATTACGTAAGTGCCTTAAATTTTACTCTTTCATTATTACTTTCATTGAACCATGCTAATTTAGAAAGTATTTTTGTTTATTTTCCTGTGTAGCTCAAGCAATAACCCAAGTTTTAACCCTTGCAGAGACTGAACATGTAGGTCTGTCACATCTACAGCTGGCCCAGGGCATGAGGGACGAGACCAAGAAGCTGGAAGACTTCAGAGAAAAACAAAAAGAAGCAAGGAAAAGGGTTGGTAGTTTGATTCTGCAGCGCTATAATACTAAAAAACCTCTTTGAGTTTCTGACTAGGTATGACTTTCTTTTTCAGCTTGAACAACAGATGGATGCGATCCACAAGCAGAAGTCCTCACAGTTCAAGAAGACGATGGATGTGAGTCAAAATATTGTGGTCCCACTGCAGGATAAATCACTTAAAGGACATTTTCAGACATTTTTTACAGCTTTTATATTCCATGTAACATGTTGTCAAACTGCTGAGCTGATATGTGTTAGGACACAAGCAGAAATAATGGCAATAATATTCATTTTTCTGACATTGAAAGGTCTAATAGCAATAGTTCTTTTTAATCTTACGTCATGCTGGATTTAAGATAAAAAAAAAAAAAAACGGAAGTGAAGTATTTCTGTAAACTGACGCCAACAGAGCTTCTTTGGTGAGTCATGTTGGAGGGGTATCAGTTGTGTATTGAAAACAGTGAAAATGCTTAGCCTTTCTCTGCTCTTTCGCTCAACCGGGGGGAAGTTATGTTGGCCAGTTTGGGAAGCAAACCACAGGGCAACATTTAATAGCATTAATATCTTAAAAGCAGAAGTAGTTGTCATGAGCAGCATGAAGGATTTGAAATAGAATCCAAACAAAGAGAATGCCAGTAGATTGATTTTATGTTGACTGTGTTGCATGTTTCCAGACTAAGAAGACTTACGAGCAGAAGTGCCGAGATAAAGAAGAAGCAGATCAGAATGTGAACCGAAACGCCAACAATGCCAAGCATGTAGAGAAGGTAAAGTGAAAAAGAAACAGTGGAGAATGATTAACAAATTAAACTAAGAGTTAAATGCTTATTTCTCCATTTGGTTGCGCAGAGGGATTATGTTGTATACATTCATTTGTTCAGAAATGTTAAAAAAGTTGTAAAAGTGCTCTTTTTGTTGCCACATTTTATTTACATATTTATTTGTTGATGCCAGTTATAAAAGTTCCCGTGAATATTTTTTAAGCTGGATGTGAAACTGACTGAAAGTAATACTGACACGTGTTAAGACTTACAGAAGCAAACAAGACAGTCAGCGAAATAGATTTTTTTCTCTCTTGCAGCGTGTAAAAAGATTAACAGCAAAATGCTAAAACAGTCTGTTTCCTTTTTCAGATGTAAAGTATATTTAGAATTTTTCTTTACAAGCGACCACAGATGGCTACTACATACAGTGCCATGAAAAAGTATTTTCCTCTTCCTGATTTTTTTTTTTTTTTTTTGCATATTTATCACTAAATGTTTCAGCTCATCAAACAAATTTTAACATTAGATAAAGATAACCCTTTGTCATAACAAAATTGAGTTTTTAATGATGATTTTATTCATCAAGGGAAAAAAGCCATCTAAACCTACCTGGCACTTGTTAAATCATGATTTAACATTTTTGAAAGCTCGAAAAATATTTCACCAGCCACATCAAGGCCCGATTACTGCCAGACCATGCAGCAGTGGGAAATACTCTTTTCCAGTCATCACAACTCTTGCCTGCAGTTGTTGTCACTCAGGATGGCACAACCAGTTATTAGGTTTAGGGGGCAATTCATTTTTCACATAGGGCCAGGTAGGTTTGGATGGCTTTTTTCCTTAAAAAAAAATCAACACAGGAGCTGTTATATACAATTGCCATTATATGACAACTTTATGTTGTCATAGTAATAACAAGGCTTTTAAGTAAGTATATTTAAATATTCTGTATTATACCTCCTGTCAGATTTGAGGCAAAACTGTTAAATTGTGTTCTCTGTGATGTAAAGCAGCCGTGCTTTGTCCTGAGGAGGACATAGAACTCTAAAGGTGCTGCTGGTAAATCATTAATGCTTTAAAAATTATAGCTCTCTTCCTTGTTATGTGTGTATGAGCTGGCATACAGAGTGGTGCTAGATAACAATACTGATGTGGTCTTTTTCATGGAATTTCTGCTTTCATTTCTTATCAGTCTTTTTTTGTATAGCGCCAATTCACAATCAAAGTTATCTCAAGACACTTAACAAAGAGGGCAGGTCTAGACCGTACTCTCTGATTTAACCTGACTTGTGTGTTTACCTTTGACTCACTGTCAGAGAATTAATGCTCCTTAATGTCTTTCAGCTCTATGCTAAAGCACAGCAAGCAAAACAGAATGCAGATGAAGCAGGTAAGTTTTCAAAAATAACTAGTCTCCTACAGCTCTAGAATATTGTGTATGTGTAAGCTGTTAACCTTGGCTTGTGTATACCAAATAACTGGAGATAAATTGCATTTGCATTTTGCTTGCATTGCATGCTTTCACACAGACAACTCTCACAGCAATAGCTAAATTAAGCATTTTAGGTTTTTGTGTCTTGCCTTATAGTTCTTTTATGACATCATCAGTGCATCTCCTCTGGCTGAACTAAATTATCTTCATCTCATAACTTTGGTAATCCTCTAATGCCATCCTCAGGTTCACATAAATGTATTTGCAGGATATTTCTTAAGAATTGCACTAAAACTGCACATCAACTCCCATAAGGAAACCTTAGCTAAGTGTCATCATGTGGTAAAATGGAAAATCTTCCATTAGTTTGAGTTTTCATCCAAATATCTGTATAACTGTCATTTAGATTATCATTCTTTGGAGCATGTTATGTCATTAAACCACGTTCCAAATTATTATGCAAATTGGATTTTAGTGTCATAAACATTAAATTTTTTGTTTTTCAGTTAACCTCATGTATGGTATTGTGTCTCAGGGCTCTTTTGATCACTGATATTAATCTCAGACACCTGTGATAATTAGTTTGCCAGGTGAGCCCAACTGAAGGAAAACCACCTGAAAAGGACATTCCCCATTATTAAGCAGGCCACAGGTTTCAAGCAGTATGGAAAAGAAAAAGGATCTTTGCTGCCAAAAAGTGTCAAATAGTGCAATGCCTTGGAAAAGGTATGAAAATACCTATGAAATCTTAAGTGTGATCGTACTGTGAAGAAATTTGTGGCTGATTCAGAGCACAGACGGGTTTTTGCAGATAAAGGCATAATGAGGAAGGTTTCTGCCAGACAAATTCATTGGATTAAGAGAACAGCTGTTAAAATGCCATTACAAAGCAGCAAACAGGTGTTTGAAGCTGCTGGTGCCTCTGGAGTCCCACGAACTTCAAGGTGTAGGACCCTCCAGAGGCTTGCATTCATTCCAGATGGATGGAGTAGTGGATGGTTGGTGGATGGCCACCATGTCCCAACAAGGCTGCGACGTCAGCGGGGAGGTGGCGTAGCCGTGTTTTGGGCTGGAATCATGAGGAAAGAGCTGGTAGCCCCCTTTAGGGTCCCTGAAGGTGTGAAAATGCCCTGGGGAAAGTAGAAAGAGTTTCTGACTCACCACTTTCTTCCATGGTACAAAAAGAAGAGCAGTGCCTTCCGCAGCAAAATTATCTTCCTGCATGACAATGCACCATCTCATGCTGCAAAGAATACCTCTGTGTCATTGGCTGCTATGGGCATAAAAGGAGAGAAACTCATGGTGTGGCCCCCATCCTCCCCTGACTTCAACCCTATTAAGAACCTTTGGAGCATCCTCAAGCTAAAGATCTATGAGGGTGGGAGGCAGTTCACATCAAAACAGCAGTTCTGGGAGGATATTCTGACATCTTGCAAATAAATTCTAGCAGAAACTCTCCAAAAACTCACAAATTCAATGGATGCAAGAATTGTGAAGGTGATATCAAAGAAGGGGTCCTATGTTAACATGTAACTTGGCCTGTTAAGATGTTTTTGATTGAAATAGCTTTTGAATTCAGTAATTATGACCTCCTAATGCTGCAAATCCAACAAATATTCATTTCCAGCTCTTTACAACCTATAAAATGTTTTTAAAAGCTGTTGTGTTATCTTTGGGAGGTTTGTTCAGTAAAACTTGAATTATGTTCTGATGGTTGATGACTTGAAAATTGTACTGACTGTCATTTGCATGGACTATTTAGGAAAATCAGAGAGACATATCATTTGCATAATGATTTGGAATGCAGTGTATATTAACACAGTTGCAGTTTCCCTGAACTGATCTCTGATAGCATGGCTTTAAACAAGGCTGATATGAGAAAAGGCTTGTGTAGCTGTGTTACACCTCAACAGACTGTACTAGTTAGAAGGTTACAGTGATGTATTTGTTGTTATTACTTTTTTTTTTTTGTTAAACTGATGTATCTGTTTTACTGCTAGACAGGTTATACCAACAGAGTGTGACGACGCTGGGAAAGATTAGAGATGAATGGCTGAAGGAACATGTCAAAACCTGTGAGGTAAAACTTTAAGACTCTCAGAAAGGTTTTAATTCAACTCTAGTCATGTCAATAAACTGGATGTCGCCTAAATTTTTATCAACAGATGTTTGAAAAACAGGCAACAGAGCGAATTAACTTTGTGAGGAACACAGTGTGGACTCATCTCAACCAGCTTTCTCAGCAGTGTGTGGCCAATGATGAGGTAAAGCTATTTTTGCAGTTATTTGAATTAAGCACTATTAGAACAATAACATAAAGGGGACATATTTTACCCCTTTAAGACAAGTTTATATTGTTCTCAGAGGTCCCAAAATCATGCCTGTGAAGTTTGTTGCTGAAAAATACTCTAGTATAGTATTTTTGCATGTCTAAAAAGCCCTCTGTCTCTTTTCAGAGCAAGCCATTTCTGTGTCTGTGGCTTTAAATGTTAATGAGCTGTCTGACTCCGCCCCTGACCATACCCCTCTCCCAAAATTGATGTAGCACTCCTAATGTTACAATGTTACAGACACTTTTGGAATTTGAACCTGCGATCTCCCAGTCCAGAGTCACCAGGGTAACCCACTGAGCTATCCCCCTCTCAGGTGGGGAGGGCCAACCAAACCTGGGGGCGGTGCTTAGTCCCCACATGAGATCATGAGGAGAAAATCTGAGAATGACTTGTTTCAGCACACATTTTCTGAAAGGTGGAGAAAGAGAGGGGGGAAGAGAATGGATTTTTCTGGTATTTGAGGGGATTGTGGACAGGACAGGGACATATATTCTTGTTAAAAAGCATGAAAACATTTTTTGTATAATATGTCCCCTTTAAAGCTGCTAGAATGAGTGTTGTGGAAGTTCACACTTTAAAAGTAGAGATCATACATTTTGAGATAAAATAGTTCATATTTAAAGTTTTATTATCTTCTTTTTTCCTTTAACAGCACCAATCTGCTTTTTTTTTTTATTGTGTTCCATTAGAATAATTCACTTGCAGATATTTCTGGATGCTCCGACTAAATGTGAGGTTTCACATTTATCTCTGATTTGACTTTTTAACTTCTCTGCCATAACAGACAGTTTTCATACAATTGTGAGGACCCCACCCCACCCCCGAATCTGAACTGATTTTTTCACAAAACTGTCAAATGTTGAGAAGTTGTAGTCTTGTAGTAGTCATTAACTTTTACATATGTTTGCATTTTTATTCATGAAAGTGAAAGTGGTTTCTTTGTGATGGAAAAACCTTCAAAATAAACTAAGATAAAAGTCTATCAAGGGAATTTGTTTTTTAAAGTCTTGATCAACAAATTTTGGTTCTCATTAACTGATGCTATTTACCTCAGAAATCAAAACTGGAGTGAGAAATATAATTAAGAAATTCAAAGTGAGCCACACAGAACAGAACAAGCCTGGCAGAGGTATGAAGAGAAAGATTTCAAAAATATTGGAAAGAAAACTAGAGAGAGATTTTAGGAAAATCAGAAAAAAATATATTTTGCATTATAATTTGGAACGTGGTGTATATTTCTCAAACACATGATATGGAAAGTAATTTATAGAATTATCAAACATTTGATAGTCACCTAAAAAAGAATGTTAATCCAGTCCCCTTGGTTGAGTTGGTGGAGACCAAAAACAGAGCTAAAATGAGAGCTAGATGTTGCACTTACTGTCATCAGGCAGCAACTAAAGTTTATATTTCTTAATTTATGCTTGTTGTATGAACAGGCCACAACAGACTAGCCCTTTACTTCACAATCCCTATAGGCTGATCATATGCTGCTACCACGACAGAAAACAATTCACAGTTGGATTATAGTCACCAGCCAACTAGAAATAGTCTACTTATATGGCTTAGTTAGACTCTGACCTTTTTTTACTCTGTTTTTTGTGTGTACATAGATGTACGAGGAAGTGAGAAAGTCTCTGGAACAGTCTGATGTCCAGGCAGATATTGAACACTTTGTTAACCTCAGGCGGACTGGTGACAGACCACCAGGTAGGAATCCAGTAGTACTAATTTACAAAAATAACTATTAACCACCGCTGGAGTGACAAGGTAGAGGAAAGCAGTACCAGCAAATAAACCAGCACTCAAAAATTATCTTTCTTCCTCCCCAACAGCTCCAATTGTGTATGAAAACTTCTACAGTGGTCAGAGATCACCAACTGGAGCTCCACCCACTAGAATGCCTCCACCTGTCACCAGGTAAAGATTTATTTAAACTTTTACATATCAGCCATGTCTTTGGCATGCTTTCACACTCCAACTGACTATGCTGTAATTGTTCACCTTGTTTTATGAATTTGAAGGAGGGGGCCATTACCAGATCCAGCCAACAACAGCAGGGGTATGTTTTGTGTTTTACCTTATACATTATGAATTGTGTTGCTTGCTTCTGTGTGAAAAACAAAAGGTGTTCTCAGTGATGGGATTGTGGCTTTATCATAAACCACCAGCTGCTGTACAGTTCTGCCTTCCAAACTTAACCACAGATCTTTGCTTTGGTTGCAGATACCACTATCTACTCAACAGTGCAGGATGCTGGATACAGTGTCATCCAATACTAACACAAGGCACAGATCAGCTGGAGCAGATATTGTGTTCTCTGTGCAGCGCCGGAGCTTTGTAATGGACTTAAAGGTCACACAAGCCTCTTTACTTCCTCGTTTGTAATTTCCTGTAAAGATAGCAGATGGAAATGAGAGTAATAAATGTGTGCATGTGTATTTTAAGTTTAGGTTTGGGTGGTGTTTAAAGAGATCATGGTTCTATAAACAGAAAGTTTGTCACCATTTGTTCCTCAGGTGTATTTTTAAAATCCAGCAATAATTAAATCCGAACAGATGCTGAGTATTTTTATGTAAATTGCATTCTTTTAATTCAAAACTAAAACTAAGAAACATAAAGACGTGAAAGCATTACGACAACTTCTAGGTAACTTAACAATGGTTTTTTTAGGTATCTTTGTTTAGCAGATATTTGAATTCACATAACGGTATTCACTGTATGCTGTGAAATGCATATTCTTTTACTTAAGTGCTTCCTCATCTTCACCTCTGTATTTAAATGTAGACATGCCTTTGTAACATTTCTAATAGAGATTTTAAACAATACATTGTTGTCATCTGCATACAATTTCATTTCCTCTTGAATGTGAGAAATAATGTGTCAGCTAACAGGGATCTTGTGGTTGAACGTGACAGCTCAGGCACATTACTCACTTTTCCTGTCCCTGTTAAAGTGCTGTCTGTTGTTCTACAACCTGCATCCTCAGTTTTTTTTTTTTTTTTGCATGTATTTTTAAAGATGGTAAGAAAGCTCAGGTTAAATAGGGTTGTGAACCCTAGACTTATTTGTGATCATGTCTTAGATTTTTGTGTACCCGAGAACTACTGTTGAAACTTGCACTTTGTATAGCTTCATTGTTATGAGGACGATACTTCCCGGAGCAACTCAGCTGGTATTGGTATTGTTCAAATAAATCAGCGTCTCTCCATTTAAACTTGATCTTCTTATTTCTATTCCTAACAGGTCAAAAATTCAAACACAATATTGTCTTTAAAGCCTCATCCATACTTTTGATTTTGAATTTCAAAGTATTTCAGTGAATGCCCTTAAAGGGTTAAGGGTGCACAGTTGAATTGCATAGAGCCAGTGCAAAATGCTGTTGCACAACCAGCTTTGGTGATCTATAGGACTTTGTGATCTTTTTCTGTGGAAAGTAATAAGGGAGAACGGGGTTGGTTGTCACACTCATTATATCACACCACCAGAAAGTCTGTCTTCCGAAATTTGGTATGGAAATTTCCAGAACTGGGATCAGAATTCAACTATATATTCTTCTCTGGAGTAGGACAGCTGAACATGAGGTAAGAGGAATTTCTGTGTTTTCCATGTCAAATTGTAAACATTAAGCTACTCTGTATTTTAAGGCATTTACACAAAGGGGTTATAACAAAAGAATTATCCTTTAAAGTGTGAAGGGAAAGCTATAGTTTAGATTGTTGTTAGCTAGCTAACCAGGTGTTAGAACGTTGTTAGCCTTGATGCTAGCAAGAAATTCTAGTTTGGGTTGGTCGTCACATTCTCTTTGGGATTGGTTGTCACATGATAGTAAAAGCATGTAGCTTGGTTGAATAGGCTATTTTTGTTAGGCCTTTTTGTTTTGTTCTTTATGTTGATATTGGCCTATAGGCTGGCCTAAAGATATTCCTGCTCATGTTACTTGCTCATTTTTTAACATGCATCAAGTTATGTATTTGTTACCTTGTCAATGCAATTCAAGTTTCAAATTTATTTCTGCCTTCTTTTTAAGTGTTTTCCCATTAAAACAACCCCATAGTGCGTGACAACCATCCTTGTGATGGGGTTGGTTGTAACATACCAATGAATCATTGCATGTATGAAAACCCCATTAACCTTAGCATTTGCACCTTGGCTGTTGTGTAATCTATGAAAGTTTGTTATATTTTGGGAGAATAATAACCTAAGCACAATGAAAGGCTTGAATAAAAATGCATACAGTTTTATTTCAGCGCTTTTAACAACATAATATTCTCTCAGGGTTTTTTTTTCTTCTCAAATTTCAGCATTTATCTTTGCATTACATATAATACAGTCCTCCTCAATGTGAGTAAACATCCTTGGTAATCAGTTCATCTTTGTTTACTGGGTGCATTCATCCTGCACATCAGAGTAAGAAAAAGAGAAAACACTTCATCCCCAGGACTACAGCATGCGGAGATCTGAGGAAGTTGTAAGATAAGGTTCTGGTTTGCAGGTTCTTCAGTGGCAGTCAGATCCTTTGGTGGTCTGATATCACACAGTGTGCTCAGATTTGATCAGATCCAGAATCAGCTGGATGGTCCTTTCACCTACAAGAGACAAGCGAATTGGTTTAAGCATTTTATTTTGTTACTTCCAAGAAGACTTTTTACACAAGATTAGCTGCTCTATCAGTAAGAAACAGACAAATAAGTTATACGGCAAGAAAATGACAAGTTATTAAGAATTGTGCATTTACCCAAATATGTAACAGGGCTTTTTTCCTGTGTAACACACTTGAAATAAAGTTTCTTATAATTGGAGTCCAGACTTTGAATTCTGTAAAAACTGCCCCATGTAAACAGTCACTCTGTGGGGATATCAAACAATATACTATAATATAAATAGACAAACTCATCAAAGAAAGAGGTTAGTCTTGAAGGGGTGTCTTGCTATCTGGTCTGGCTATCAAACACATTTTTCTGATTTCCAGGGCCAAGACAGTCTTAATGTGTCTACAATAAGGTGCAATTTCATTTAAAGCCAGGAAGTTTCAGGTAGTCAAATCATTTTTCTTTATGTAGCACATTTAAAACAACCAGGGTTATTAAAGTGAAGGTAAAAGAGGAAACAAGAATGCCTCATACACCATAAAATAATACAAAAAATTCTTGGAATCTGTTGGGTGTGATGATTTTGGAGCTCCCTTGTGGACAAAAGGGAGAATGCATCTCTGTTAAGCCTGTCCTGTACCTACGCAACATTTTCTTACAATAAATCTCATCCTACTTTATTTTAAATGTCATACACGCAACTCACAATGACTTTTCAGTGTGGAACATGATTGGTAGCATGTTATTCATCACCTACCTAAAAGCAGAGATTAAAGGCAAATAAAAAACTAGACAGTTGTAATCCATCTTTTCTCTGAAGGTCTTGTTTGCTGAAACTGTAATTTTAAGACAGATTCGTATGTCTCTGTGTTGGCTACAGTCAGAAAAGGAGGCATTATGTCTTCTGGTTGTATGCCATTCTTGTAAAGACAATATTTCATTTGAGGGATTTTCTTTA
This sequence comes from Cheilinus undulatus, assembly GCF_018320785.1. NCBI lineage: Eukaryota > Metazoa > Chordata > Actinopteri > Labriformes > Labridae > Cheilinus > Cheilinus undulatus. The sequence continues at coordinate 16,684,220 of NC_054881.1, read as the reverse complement.
CACTTTGCATACATTTCCACTCTGAGTCAGGTTTAAAGTGACTGCATTTTAGAGGTACAAGGTCTTGGTGAAAAACCCCATAAGAATGATTCGTCTTGATCCATCATTATATCTTCCCTGTCCAGCCTTGCAGAGGCATTTAACTACCAGGAAACAGTTCTACATTTAATTTGACATTTTAAAACCATTGCTAGATTGATTTTTGTAAAACTGCAGAGAACAAACATGGGTTCTTGAATTGTTTCGTTTAACAGGATTATTCGGGTTTTGCTGCAACATTCACTTTACAGAACTCCAATAATGCAGAGTCAACAAATTTAATTAAACATTGTTCTTAATTCAGCTGATTTATACAGTTCTGGCATTTATTTTCAATTATTTTCCAGAAATATTTTTGTATTTTGTCTGTATTGGCTGCACATATCTCATGATTTATATTTATTGCTGAATAGCGTAGTTTGTTTCTATTTCCCCCTTTTCTTTAAATATATTGTATAATTGAGTTGTTTTAATCAACACAGTTTTACACATATTTGCTTACCCTCTGCACAAGAGTACCTGCTACGCTTGAATTTCTCCCAGGGGATAACCTCATATTAACCTACAGTGTGTTGCAAAGCTTGACTTTACCTTCCAGATTCATCCTGGGATTCTCCAGCTTCTTCTCAAGCAGAGAGTCCATCAGTTTCCGCAGATGTTTGAAGATGACACCGATCCGTACGGGAGCCTTTATGTGTTGACAACATACCTCTAGTTAGAAAAAAACTTTAAATGTTCCATTTGTTAATCTTGCACATACAAAACTGCTGCTTCTGACCTGAAAGTGAATCCAACTGTCCAGCGTGATAAGCCTCTCTCTATGCTGGATATCAATGTCTCCTCCAAACAGCAGCATAGGGAAAGGGCGAATCAGAGTGGTGTCTCGCAGGTAGATCTTTGTGTATTTCACCTATGGAACAGAAGACTTTAAGCATGAATGTTTCAAACAGTTAGGAAGCAAAAAAAAAAAAAAAAAGAAGAAGTCCGCAGTTGCACCTTCTCCTGGTACAGCAGCCAGCCGTGCGTCTGCAGATTACGGTTCACAGACGAGGGGTGGACCTGAGCCTTCCCCTGTGGCGTCTCTACTGTGCAGGCCACTCGCTCCAGAACATCCACTGAGGGAGTGCATAAGACACGACCCACGCTGTCGTAAAGCCCTGCTGTCAACACGGCATTCAGTACGGAGATCTGCTGCTTGGAAAGAGAGGCGGCCTGTGACTTGGAGCTTGATGAGGAGCGGGACGACCAGAACCCTGCCTGCTCCATCATCTTCATCAGCTCGTACTTCACATCCTGGAGAGAAGAAGAGAGTCAAACATAAAGAATACGACAGGAGTTGGGAGATATTTTTATATTCAACAGAGACTCACTAATCACCTCGATTGTGAGCAGAGCTGTGCGATTGAGGAAGTGTTTCCTACAGTAGGACATTTCTGTTCTCTCAGTCTGAGAGTTCTTCCACCTAAAGGACAGAGAAATGGGCATTACACACCGTTCACACAGCAGTCTCACTTGTTTTTATCAAGCATTGTACTTTTGACAACCAGCAGCCTCATGTCAGAAAAGACTAAGTCATGTTGAGATCTAACAGCAGACCCCGATATTTCAAATCCTTTTGTAGGACTTCTTAACCTGCTATGTTTGTTAAGTCCTTAAAACAGGTTGATTTGGTGATTCTTCTACTACTAGTTACAGTAAGTCTATCAAATTTCATGATTCGAGCTCCTTAATAAGAAAACAGTCTGTGCTTGAAGTCTTTACCCTAAATAAGCGTTGTATATTGTCAGGTGATCTGAGTTTGCGACTGCTAGAGCGGATTTGGCCAGGTTTGCTTCCTCCTTCCTGTTCATAGGTGTGGAAAAAGGAGACTTCTCTGTGATGGCTGCTGCGATGGTTGCCTGAAAAGAAGTCTTCGGGTTATTCATCACAATGATCCAAATAGAAGTGAATATTCTAATGCAGTTGCTAAGAATTGTAGTATAAGTGTTGGTTTTGTGAATTCTGAAGCAGAGGGACTCACAATGGGCTCCAAGCAGCCGAGGATGGCTCCATAGATGAGCATCTTGCCGATCTTCACATTCACAGGTAAACTGGCCAGGTGATGTCCCAGAGGAGTGAGGATGTGATTGTTTAAATGACAAGCACCGATCTTTCTCAGCAGGTTGACGGCGTTACTGACGGACTGAGGCTGAGGAGGATCCAGCGCCCGGCTCAGGAAGTCCTCCGGTGAGCCGTACTGACATTTCTATATGAGGGGAGGGGATCAGGGAGGGTTAAGTAATGTTTTAACATTTGGTGGGTCATTTTTTCTGTTGCATGAATCTGCATTTCTGTATGACTGTGTTTGTTTTATATACCATTATATGGAGGCAGAGCTCCTCCAGTGGGACCCTCAGAATCTCAGGAATGGAGTAATCCATGAAAGCATCAAACCTGAGTACACAGAGTCAAACAGCAACAGGAATATGACATTATTTTTAAGAAACTACTATTAGCTGGAGTTTATTTTGGTCATTATTACTGAGGAAGTAAGAAGCAAAGCAATCATAAGTCCCATTCTTTAAAAAATACCTTTCTTTGTTTGCCATTCTATTAGTTTATACCTCATAAATAATTAGATCAGGGTGTAGATTATCTTTGTACCTGTATTTTGGGTAGAGTCTGAAGCAGAAGCCATTTCGCACTCGTCCTGCTCTGCCCTGCCTCTGGAGGGCGCTGGCTTTGGAGACAAAAGTTTCTACCAGAGAACTCATCTGGCTGCTCTCATGGTACCTGAGCGACACACGAGGAATGATTGGAGTTTAGTCTTTTTAGAAGCAAGTTCCCCTCTATTTATCCTTTACATTAAGTATTAAATATGCTAGTTGATTATTATAACATCACTTTGGTCCACATTGAAATATCTTCCCCAGTGGTTCTCAGCTGGTCTATTCTCAGGACCAATCACCTCCTCATCGATGACGAATCATGATCCAAATTTGTGATTTTTTTTTCCAGCGAATCAGACAAATGCTGAAGTTTGGAACTAGCTCAAACCAAAATGTGAAGGAAAAAGGATACAAAACAGTGTTTCAAAGGGTCATCATAGACTTTTTGCAACGTCTATTTTCCCAGGCATGGCGGCAAGAAGGTTCCTGGTTCGCTTCCTGGTGCAGAGTATGCATGTTCTCCCTGTGCATGCCTGGGCTCTGTCCGGGTACTCCAGCTTCCTCCCACCACCAAAGACATGTTCATTAGAATTATTTGCTGACTCTAAATTAGCCCTACATATGAATGTGAGAAAATGACTTTGCAACCCACTTTTGGGTCCTGACCTACCAGTTGAGAACCACTGATTTGCACTACTATCAAATGGACTGCCATGAAAATAGGTACAAACATGCTTTGTACTCAGACAATGTGTCCTGGTGGCTTGGATGATATGAGACTTCATGGAACTACATCATGATGTTGAAATTTGAGTTTTTGAGAACTTAAATCTAGCCCAACCACTGGTCAAAACTCAATCTAGCTTACAGCATGAGAAAACCTTTGGAAAGTGTGTAGACCTTTAGTTGCATCCTCATAGGGGTTTTTATTAGCACCGTGCTCCCTGGAGAGTCAAAGCATGTTGCTTTGCTAACCCAGGAACCGTCTTATGAGCAGAGCCGTCAATGCCTAGCAAAGCTGTATATCCTTTTTGCAATAAAAGGTTAAATCCATGGCAAGAGTGTTCCTGACTGCTGTTCAGCAAATCACTTAATATAGAAAATGTCTGTTTAAACTGATTTTAAGATGATTTACAAATGACACTAAAATATGCAGGATGTCTTTGGTGTTGTTCATGAGCCCTTACTTGTTCTCTTTTGTCTTCCCTGTGTCGATGACAAACACGACATCAGGAATAGTGACACCTGTCTCAGCAATGTTCGTGGACAAGACGATCTAAAAGAGACACAAAAGAGGATAATATGAAATATCAATATCCAATGTTTCTGACAGAAATGACGTTTTTAAAAAATGACTCTGAAGTACCTTTCTGACTCCAGCAGGTGGCACTGTAAATGCAGCAGCCTGATCCTTTGATGAGAGAGTAGAGTGCAGTGCAACAATTTTGTACCTGAAAGAGGAAAATAAAAAATAAATAAAATAAAAAGTTTCTGCATCTTGACATTTAATAATACTTGTTTGTGTTTTTCACCTGTTTTTGTCCTTAAACCTCTTGTCTGTAGTGAGCAGGTCAAAGAGCTGCTGGATGTGAGCTAGACCAGGAAGAAACACGAGAATAGCTCCTTCTACTTTTGCAAACTGTGGGGATTTTTCTGTTGGAGAACAAATATGCAGAAATATATCACCCACATGACTTAAACATTTAATATCCTATGCCTAGGAAATGTTTGATTTTTACCCAGGTAGTCGATGAGGTCAACCATCAAGTCCATGTTGATCTTGTTAGGGTTCATGTACTGCAGCACATGCCGAGTCCTGCTGCTGAAGTGGTCCAGATCTGGGCCCAGGTCCCAGCCGGAGGATGAGTCTCTTACGATAAACTCCTTGAACAGACAGAGGAAAGTTACATGGAGAGTCTAAACAATTATTGTAAAATACACTGTATAATTTGCACTTTTATTACTAATTTTTCATATTTAAAAAATGGCTGACTTATAATCTGTGTTTTAGAGTACCACACATACAGTCTGCAGACAGAATAAAGGCTACCTGGTGCTGTAACGTCTTGCCACCTTTTTGAGTGACAGAGACGCTAACTTCTTCCTCTTCCTCCAGAATTTTCTGGCTGTACTCCGAGTCTTTTTCTAGGACGTAGCCCGTCTCCTCCACTATGTCTTCTAAGTGGAACACCTAGAAATACAACCACAAAAGATTGAAGCGACCCAAATCTTCTTCTTTTTCCTAAGATTGATTTTCATTTAACTGAACAAACCAAAAAAAAGATGGTGAAATAAGATTATGTGAATGTGGACTTTCTTACTTCAACTGGGAATGTCCTGCCTGGGATGTTGATGATGGGGCAGCGGTTGAAGTAGTTGGAGAACTTGTCACAGTCCACTGTGGCGCTCATCAGGATCAGCTGTAGGTCTGACCTCCTCATGACAACATCTTTGAGTATAGTTAACAGGAAGTCTGACTGAACACTACGCTCATGGACCTGAAAAATACAGAGATGAGAGTAGCAGGGGTAATGGATGGTGTTAAATATCAAAGTGAACTTTTGATATGACTTTAAAGTTTTCTATCTTAATGGTTATCATTGAAGGTATTTGTTACTTAAAGGGATTTAACTGCAGAACATGGCTCTGTACTGACACAAGTTTGAGCACATTTTTCAGTCACAGAGGTGAATATCATAAATGCTCAGCTTCCACCACTTTATAAAACAATACAGCCACAGGCCAGATTTGATCCTGGGCTTTCATGGGGTGCACCTTAAACCACTAGGCTGTATGACAGGCTACTGTCTTATGAACCACAATGCCAAATTTCAGTCATGAAAAACATTGCCTAGATTTTAGAATTAAGTTTCAAAATAATGAAAAATGATGCAGTAATCTCTGCTTTAGGATGGTGTGGGCATGTCAGTCGAATGTGCTCAAGCCACATCCAATCCTGAGAAATACGATCCTCTCAAATTTAAAAAAAATGCTTCTGATCAGAGCACAGCTGCCTTGCTCTGTGCAACAGCAGAGATACAAAATTTGGGGAATAAATTTACTGTTTTCTGGCACAAATTTCTTTGTTATGATACTTTTAATGACCTGTAGGCCATTGTGGCTGATAGATTTGGAAAATTTACCTCACAATGACAAAAAAGCACGTAACTGACTGTTAACTTAAATGAAGGCAGTGACATCAGCTAACATCAGACAGTACTGAGATTAACTAGTAAGTGATTTCATTGTTGTAGTGTTAAGGAGTGGGTGTGGTCATGTCTTTGAGCTGGGTCATGACACGGGCTAGTTCCCAATCAAGACAAGCGGTATCATGGGCTCAGATATTTGCCCGGCATGAATAAAAACAAGCCTGGAAAGAGGTGAATGACTTTTTAACGATCTAAAGCAAAAATTCAGTCACACATACATAAATCTCAGTGTTTTCCTGTGTTTACAGCAACCTTATTCAAATATTTCAAGTAATGATACAAAAAAGTTTGCATTTCACTTTACAGGAGCTTTAAAAGCATTTCAAATAACTCTTTTTCACTGAAGACTCTTGGAACTTTGCTGTGATGTTGCTTTTACACTTGACTGCTTCTTTTGGCACAGCTGATTAACATATTATTTCACATTGAACTGTGTTAGCAATAAAGACACTGTCCTTAAACGGCCGCAGTCTTATCTATTTTCTCTGTCCATCTTAGCCAGAAATGTTTAGCAGCATCACCAATATTTGGGGGTTCTCCAAGGCTCCATTTAAGCCCCATTCTCTTTTCTTTGTACAAGTTTCCTTGAACTGCTTTTAGCTGTTTATCACATTCTTCACTGCCCCCTGTAGCACACATAACACCGTGTCAATCGAGTGTCAATCGAGTAAATCTAATAATTAAAAAGAAGTTGCAGTATATTTATTTGCAAATCCTGTGTTGGATGCAGAACTGTCAGTACCTCGTCTACTATGATGTGTGTTAGGGAGCTGAGGTGCCGATCATGCTGCAGTTTTCGAAGCAGAACTCCAGTTGTACAGTAGAGCAGGCGGGTCCACTCCCCAGACTGATTCTCCATCCGGATCTGGTATCCACACAGTGATGACTGAAACAAGATTTCAACATGAAACATGAGCATGAAACATTTAAGCATGAAGTTTAACATCAAGCTGTAAAAAGTCTCTGTAAAAATGTGCCCTCACCTTCGCCCCTGGTCCGTCCTCACACCCAATCTCCTGGCTGACTCTGCTGGCCAGACTCATGGCAGAGATTCTGCGTGGCTGTGTCACCACGATGTTGCAGGGTTTGGGCTCTTTGCTTCCTGTTAACAGCTCCTCCAGGAGGAACTGAGGAATCTGAGTGCTCTTCCCGCTGCCTGTCTCACCTGCTACCACCACCACAGGGTGGCGCTGCAGAGCTTCCAGGACTCTGTGGCGATGCTGAAACACTGGGAGCTGCTCTCGCTCTGCCTAAAAAATAAATTACTTGTTGTTTCTATGGTCTATAACATGAAAAAATCTTCATCATAGAAGACTCTGCTTCACTTCAGCGTATTTACCTGCAGCTTTTGGGCCAGTGAGGACTTCTTCAGCTTCTGAAAGAGCTCTCTGGATGTCTGAAATGCACCTTCCTTCCTGCCTCCTCTTCTTTCACTCTTCTCCTCCACTTCCTCTCCTCGCTCCCCAAGTTCAAGACCAGCCAAGTTTTCCCAGGACTCCTCAGGCTCTTCGTCTCCATCTCCGTCCTGCCCTTGCAGTCCCATGGATCCAGAACCCTGCCCTTGGTTCTGGTTCTGCTGCTGTTTAAGTCTAGTCAGAAGCCGTGAGATGAACTGGTCTCGGGGTTTGTTGGCAGCGGTGCGGCTCTCTTCCTGCTGCTGCTGCTCACTGTCTCTCCACTCCAGCCACACGTCTCTGTAGGTGGGAGGGAGGAGCTGGTGCACCGACTGAGAGGGAAAGATCGAGAGGGATGGAGGTGTGTTAATCATTAGAGAAAGAACACGAGAGGTAATGAGCACAGAATTATTGTATTACCTGTCCTTTAACCAGAGTGTAGAGGGCCAGTGTGGCTGCTAGGTGTTGAGCCTGCATGCTGTCTTCAGTCAGGATGGTCGGACAAACTTCAAGAACATCATCTGGCTTTTGAATTCGCACCCTGATGGACACAGAGCATTAGTGTAGCATGATCTCAGACACCTTTTCTTTAACAGTAAATCTTTACAGCACAAGATTCAGTGGATTGACAGTATACCTTTGTGAACAGAAAAAAGGACAGAGAAGCATGTGAACACACTTACTTGCATCTCCAGTATCTCCCAGCAGCGACCTTGTGAAAAGCTGGCGCTGGACTCTTGGGCAGGTTCTTTCTGACCCAGTCAATAAGAAACTGTTTGGGAGACTTTCCAGTCCAGCTGCGAGCGGTGTAATCAAAGTTACGGATGTCCTTTGGCTCATTCTTTTTCACAACTGGAAAGAGAAATTTACGAATCCATAATCAACATTTAATACACAGAATACTCTGCATTCACTGACAAATATTTCTTAAAGTGCAATACTTTTAATGTAACAAAACTACTCATGACACTTTATGTAGGGTGTAATTTAGTAAAAGGCTCTTCTGTGCAAAGTTATTTTTGATTAGAGATGCACAAAAATCAGGGCAGACATAAATGTTTAAAACAACATTTTTAACTTGTTTTTCATTACTTCTTTTGGTGTCAAGATCCAAGTTTGTACTACAGGTTGCCTCTTCTGATAGACAGAAACACTCTTCTCTAAATCAGCATTAAAGTCCCTGTAAAGTGAAATCCAAAATTTGTGTCTTGACATACTAGATATGTTTTAATAAAGTTGCTATAAACATGTGAAAACATGGAGATCTATGTATAACTTGAAAGTTGTTCGCCTCTTTCCTGGCTTGGGTTTATTTGGGCAGGGCCTATGGCCTTAAATCATAAAATTGTGCGGTAAATCTTCATAAAGTTGTATTCCCAGGCTAAACTCAGCAGTATGATGTCATGCCAACTTCAGTGTTAAAATTTATAATTTGTGTAAAATTTAGTTCTCAGCATCTTTTACAGTGGTACTTTACTCAAAGACAGTTTTACCATATGGAAGAGACGGGGAATGGTCTGGGGCCTCACGCTCCTTTTGATAAAGGAAATGTGTATTTTGAATTTAAATAAAGGGCTAAGAGTGAAAAATGTTTTTTGATTATCTAAAGAAGTCCCAGTGGAGAACCTCTGGCTTTAACATGAAGGTCCAAGCCCCTCAAAAAAAATGTCTTCATATCAGGCAAATTATGATTAGGTACATCCCTAAAAACATACTAACACAATGACTTAGTAGACTACTGTGTGGTATAATTGCATGCATAAATTTGAACAAAAGTGTTATTTGTGGCAGAAGAACAGATAATGCACCAATAGAGGGCATACTGTTTATTTTTGTAGTTAGTCGGCCTGGACACGTGTTAAAATATTTAGATGTCATGAGATTCATGATCTTAGGTAGGGGTGCCCAAACTATGTCCTGGGGGCAAATGCGGCCCTTTGCTCATTTTCAGTTTGTTAGCAGCAAATTCTAAAACATAAATGAAAAATGGCCCACATGAACATAAAACTTGTGCTTGACAGTAAATTTATCTGTGTTTTCTTATTGACAAATAAGAATAGTTTTGTGTTACCTTGGGGGCTCGTCCGGGACACTAAAACAAAACTATACTCATTAGTGCTACCATGCTAATTCTGTACACAAACATTTTTACAGGACAATTTATTAATGGGCTTTTTTCGTGACTTAAACTGACACAACACTGTAAATTCTCTGGTACATGAGGTGTCATTCTCATTCTGACCAGGCTGGAGTGAGTGATAGCCAGGGCTTAAGCATATCCAATCTGAATCACTAAGCACATCTTTACCTGAATTAGACTGGATTTACTAACTTCAGTATCATAAAGATGAGGCATATAAAAGTGGCCCAATCATCCTTATGATCTCCTGAGTGTGGCCCTCAGTGGAAAAAACTGGACACCCCTGTTTGAAGAGGTTAATGCAAGTAGAAGTCAAAAATCATAATCCCAATTATTTTGATTGGTATTAAGATCACAATTATGAAACACAATTGCTTTTTGATTTTACAACATAATGAACAATATGATACACACACTTATTGAAGCTAGAAACTCTTAACCCCTTAATATCAAAAATAATATTCAATTAACAAAATAATAACTATTGTGGCCAAAATAACAATATATAGTAACAAATACTGAAACTTTTACCACTGGATAAATCCTATGGGCAAAACGGCATGTGGGACAGTAAGTGCTTAATCATGATTATCTGTTTTCATGATTGTGGGAAGCTAAAATTGTGATTGAAATTGAAAATCGATCAATTGCCCAGCACTTGACACACAGATATTCATATTTCAAATCTGAGTGTTTGATTGTGTTTGATATATATATATATATATATATATATATATATATATATATATATATATATATATATATATATACACACACATATATATATATATATGCATATATGCTGTATGCTGTATATAGTATCACATCCTGATGGTACAGTTTATTATTTTGTTTGATCAGTGTTTTAGCAAACCTTTCTCTGCAGGAGGAGCCTTCTCAGCTTGTTCAAACAAGTTAAAGCCAAAATCTTCTTTGTCTTGACTCACTGGGGCTGTTTTCTTCTCCTTCTGAGGTGCATCTACCACTTTTATAGCTGAATTGAACATGGGGTGGGACTCCAACTGCTTCATTTCTATAGACAGATCATTCATTTTTCAAATTTTAAGTCAAGATTGAGTTGAAATGAATTGTTCAGAGTCTGTGTGTTAGAGTTAGAGCACACTTACCTTGCTGTATGATGCGTATCCTGTCCTGTGCCATCCTCTGGCCCTGTTTGTCTCCTTTTGTCTTTGAAGCAGTGGCCATTTCTTTAGTGTCATACAGTTGAGCAGTGAGGATTAAATACCTGTCATTCTAAAAAAAAATGTATGAATGAACATCCTGAATTATAGTTTAATTTTCTTTTTTTGTTCATCTATAAAAACCTCAAACTTTCTTTAACTGAAAGAAGCTTTGGGTTCACTTACCGGATCAAACTTTTCATCCAATTCAGGATTTCGTGCAGCCTTCCTCCCTCCTTCCTCTTCCTCGTCCTCCTCCTCTTCATCACTGCTCTGCTCTGCATACCTTAAAATCCAGTCCTTCATGCTGACAGCTTCATCCTTTTCTGTCTCCTAGTAATCAACCCATTTATAAGGTTAAATCTCATGCAAAAATGTACCACTCTTAGTCTGTTTTTACAATACAAACCTTGGTTGATTCTTTGCTGGTCCTGCTGGCAGCTTTGGGGCTTTGTGCTGCAGGTTTCTGCTGAGCCGGAGGCTGAAACCTAGGCCTGCTCTTCTGACTCTCTTCCTGCATCTGCTGGCTAAAACCCTCCGGCAGCTCCTCTGTGTTATGTGGAAAATATAAGGTGTTACAGTTACAGTAAGATTGCCATACTGTATGAATTAAAGAATACTGATCTTTTGTTACCATCTCTAAGGTTGAGGCAGAGCCAGTCAAGAGCAGAGTGGAGATCCCCTCCATACAGCACGCTACTCTTCATCGCCTCCTCTATGTGTTCTCTCTTAAAGTTGAATTTCTGCAGAGCTGTGTACAGGTCCTGGGGACATATGAGGAAGATGTAACATGAGCTAGAGGTGGGACAAAATATCAGTACAGAAGTGTTTCGCTGCCCAGTCATCGAATTGTAAGGGCCTTTTATAACTATTTTAATGTTTTTAAATGATGGCAAGATTCCCTCCAACCTGACTCACCCCATCATTACTTCTTGAAAGTTTTTATTTATTGCTTAAAACTTCTTACATCCTTTGGTCCTTCCAGCCTCAATTTATATCAAATATGTTGCTGGGTTCTCGTGGTAATCATATATAGAGTCTTATCATATCATATAGCATCGCATACTACTGTATCGTAACAAATCATCTAGAATCATAACATCAAATACAGTATCATTTCATGCCAAACTGTATAATATACTTTGGTATTATATGATATGATATTTTCCTATCATGAATTACCCTGTAATTTCCACCCCTACTCCCAACACAACCTTTAGTCATGGAAACAGATACTAATTTGTTTTATTAGCATGAAGGTCCAAGTTGAGTTTTGCATTACCAGCAACTTTTTGCTCGTTAGTCTGCCTGATATTGGTCCTTTGTCTCCATTTTCCTCTCTGAAGTCATTGATCAGTTTGATGATCTTCTTCTCAAGGTCAGCTTGGATAGCAACCTGTGAAAAAATGTCATTTATTTATTTAATTTTAGATGTTTTCAACACGTAACTTTACAAGCTAACCACACCAAGGTGCAGCAGCAATATGTGCTTGGCATAGAGAGAGACATACAGCACTGTGTGCAAGTTTTAGCCATGTTTGTGCCAAAACTTGAGGCTGAAATGAGGTGTGTAAGTCCACCTGAGGGCATCGCTGGGTGGGAAGAAGGATTGGATATCCTTGCATAATACCAGGAGTATGGGAAAATAATTTGTTGAAAAAACAAAGTCCACACCTTTAGGGTGCTGTAAGGGGTGAATGCAGTGAGTAAGCATAGCCTAAGGTATTGTCTGGGTGGGTAATAAGGTTGCAACGAGCCCCTGGTCATGCTGTGGGTGTTCCAAGGCCCTGAAAACCGCTGACAGTCTCCAGACATATCACCAGGGGTGAAAAGGCCTCAGACAGAAGAAATGCCATTGAGCTTGACTCTGGCTGCCCTCTCCAGCCACAGGTTGTGGCACATCAGGCCCCATGATAAATCCTCATCATCCTACATGCCTACATGAATGTATGCACATGACTGTATGTTAATGAAGCAAAGACTTACTTTGAGGATAGACTTGTCTGACACTCCACTTGTGTCAACCTGGGCAGTGTTGGCAAGACTATAGGTTTTTGGAGCTGGACAACGGAAAGAGGAAATGGCATTAGGAAAGAATAATGTACGTTCAAGCTGAACCAGATTGCATAAGTTCCAGAGTTTAGTGTTATGGATGTGTTTACCTACTCGGTTTGTTAAGATACCATATTTTTACATTTTGATACCTTTCTAGCAAAGAAATGAAACTATATTGATAGCTGTTACAATGTCATGATAACAAAAGTATAAGACGTGGGCAATTTATTGTTTCAAATGCCAAAAACATTGCAAGCAAAGTACTGTAAACTGTCTAAAATTGTACAAATGCATTGACATATACAAATCAGCAGTTTTTGATAGCAATATGACTGAAGACAAATGGTTTTCTACGCTTTGTAAAAGGAATTTAAAACTATACATCTATACACAATATGACACCTCTGCCTATAGCATCTCATCTATAAAAAAACGTCTCCCTGTAACTGTTAGGTGTCTCAATAAGTGTTTTTTCCTCCTGAATACATAGTTATCCAACATCATTAAGGAAATACAACCTTTTGACTTGTTTTCTTTGGCTGCTTTGCTCGGTTTGTTGCCGACTGGCTGTTTCTTCGGGTCTTCCGCCACGCCGTTGCCCGGTGCAGTGGCACCAGTCCTGCCTGCTGCTCCAGCCGGGGCTCCGGGGGTAGCAGCTTGCGCCGCCGCTTTCTTCTTCTTTCCTCCCATTACGTCCACAGAAGTCAGCTGGTTTGAGGCTCGTCTCTAGGACCTTTGGTGAGAAGTCATAGGAAAAGCACTGAATTGTGATGGTTTTGTACAGAGCGTAGAAATTGCGCTACGTCGTGTTTCTGTCTGCTGTCATGTCAGATCAGGTAATTTTGGACCACACAGCTTCCGTACCGGTGTATCGTTGTAAAGAGCGACCGTGTTAACTGATGACCTTCCGCTGAACGTGTCCCGTGTTATCGTAGTTAGTGTGACTACAATGGTTAATGGTTTTTCATTACGGAAATATCTACTGAACAAATGTGGCATTTTGATTAAAAAAACTGAAGATGTGTTGGACTCACGAAGACAGACGCCCGCCCCTCCTCATTTTCAACCGCTCCAGTGTAACCATAACAACCAACGATAGGTTCAGCTGACAGTCATCAGTTAACAGGGTCGCTCGTTAAACCGTAACACCGGAAGTATTACCGACTAGAAACCTCGTGTTGTATTGTGGGAATTGTACCCCTAACAATCATGGCGGACGCCTTTGGAGACGGGTTGTTCAGCGTGTTTGATGAAGAACAACAAACGACATCGAGTAAAAAGATCCCTGCGTCTTTGACACCAGACATAGGGTAAATATTGGGGTTTAGCATATTAAAGTTTAGGGTTAAAAGCTGCAGACCGACGATATTCCGGGGACCGTGGACGTAGCATCATGTGTGCTCGTGCGAGAAATGAAACACACCGTTAACTTGCTAATTAGCTAGCTAGTTGATAAGAAGTGTGTTTTATTACTTGACTGTGCTGATAAATTTTATCTGAATTACCTCAGAGGCTTATATTTTGTGTTAAAGTCATACCATTTAAATGTTTGAGTCCATTAAATTCAGGTGTTGAGTCGAGCTAGCTAGCTAAGCGTTGGTGTAACGTTGCCGTTTATATTGTATCATTATGTACTAAGCTAATCATTTTTCTGTACGTTTTCTCGTTTCCAGTAAAGTTGTTAGTAAAAATGGAACTGACAAGGATGCTGGTCCATCTGTCCGAGTTAAGAGGGAGGCAGACAGTGATGGTGGAGAGGAGGTGGTGTTCGTCAAGAAGCCTCGACATGAAGCAGTCTCTGCAAATGACCTGAAGTAAGATATTTTAAGACATTATGCCAGAAGAAGCTGCGTAGGTGCCTTTATAGGTTCCCCTATTTCTATAAAAGTTCATCTAAGCTTTTATTTATCAAAGCTAGTTACCACTTTGAAATATAAGAATAAAGGAAATAAATAAGAGGCAAAACTATAAATATATAGAATAATACAAAGACAATGATGTTCTTCTGTTATCTTATTATTAGTTTTCATTGACTGTTTCACAGAGGTTTTTTATTCCATTCAGGGCTTTCCTCTAGCACCAGCTGTCAGCCAATCAGCCGGCTTTTTTTCCTGTTCTTGACTTTGTGAAATATTTCAGCTCACAGGTTGCGACTCACTTTTCTTATATGTTGTAGAATTATTGCAGCAATGTTTAATATTAAAGTAATTTTTCCTATTAAAAATGCTTCCTTGCAACTTAAATTTAAAACAAATCTCCTTTTGGTAAAATCTGTCATATAATTTGTGTTATCCTGCTATGTAAGGTTATGGTATTTGGTTCGAAAGTTTAAAATTCTTATGTTAATTTAAAAGTCTAAAGTGGTAAATACATTATGTATTTAGACTGTCTTTACATTGCACCAAACATTCACTAGATGGCAGGACAAAATATTGAGTATTTCTGGGGCAGATGCCCTTCTCTTTACTTGCAAACTTTCTGAACCCTCCACTTGTTGACTACTTTTTTCCACCAGCTGGCTATTCTACTCCATACATCTGTGGAAAGCTGTTCAACTTAGTCACTGGCATCAGGAGCATGTACTGTTTTCACAGGAAGTACTAGCCATTGATAGATGTTGTAGAAATATACTTTAAAACTGCTTTTGGGTAACAGATGTTGTTTGTACTTCAGTCTTGCAGAATTTATGCCCCAAGTGAAGGTGGAGCAAGTTGAGACCATGGAAGGCTGCTCACATGAGGTACAGACAGAAAAATTTTTTTAGATCAAAGAGGGTCTCCTTATATTAGATGATCCTTATTCTGTAGCATTTTATTCTTGCTCTAAAATGTCAAAACTTTGATTGTTTACCTTGATATTTCTCTTTATAGGTTGCTCTTCCTGCTGCTGATGATTATAAACCATTGAAACCACGAGTGGGAAAGGCAGCCAAGGTATAATATGGTTTTAAATCCATTCTGACACTTTAGAAATTGTTGAATAATAGTCTCTTGAATATCTATCATACAGATAGACTTCCTTTCATTAAATTATTCAGCTTTTGAAATCTAACATCAGACAAAACATATTCAAAACTTTATACTGTAAGTACGTTTTCTCAAAACATATTTGTTTGTTTTATAAGGACAGACTTTGAGCTATTGTTTTCTTTGGTTCACATAAATGGAAACAACACCTAAACTTTTCTTTCCTGTGATTTGTCTTGCAGGAATATCCTTTTATTCTTGACCCATTCCAGCGTGAGGCCATTTTATGTATTGACAACAATGAGTCAGTGCTCGTGTCTGCACACACTTCTGCGGGAAAGACTGTTTGTGCTGAGTAAGTATCTTCAGCAGACAGTCATCATTAACATATGCTGTGGTTTGTGTAGTTACCCATGCCGATGAAATCGGCAGGGAGTTATGTAAAGGGTTCTGTGTCTTTGTTTGTTCATTTCTTTGTTTGTATGTGTACAAGAAAACTCGAGAACAGAAAGTTGGATCTTCACCAAACTTTCAGGGAATATTGGGATAGTGACAGGGAAGAATCGATCAGATTTTGGTGATGATCCGCACACCCGTTTGGTAATACTCGGACTTCGAATTTTGAAGGCTTTAGTAATCAATGGGAGCGTGAGTTCCTCGGTGGCACTGCTTAGGCGTGGGTCTGCCGCCTCAGACAGCCATTCTAGTTATAGTTATTGATTGGGTTTGAAATATATCTGTCACTACAAACTACAGCATATAAATCTTGTTGTCTTTCATTTGTTGACGTTTAAACTTTTTATCACACTTAGTCTCAGTTTCATTTTGTCGACTTAAATCAGATTTGTGATCTAAACTGAGTCATACCTTACACTTGCAGATATGCCATTGCTCTAGCCCTTAGAGAGAAGCAGAGAGTGATCTTCACCAGTCCCATTAAGGCGCTCTCCAACCAGAAGTACAGAGAGATGTACGAGGAGTTTCAGGATGTGGGACTGATGACAGGTGATGTCACCATCAACCCCACAGCCTCCTGCCTCGTCATGACAACAGAGGTGAGACACGGTTGTGTCAGGGAGCAGATTCAGCACTGAATTTTGCAGAAATAACTCTTTATTGGAGGGTTGTCTTTGGAAGTTGTGCAGCAAGTTCAGCTTTTCGTGCCTCGTCTGAGATGATGAATTTCTTTTCCCTTCAGATCCTAAGGAGCATGCTGTACCGAGGCTCTGAGATCATGAGGGAAGTGGCATGGGTTATCTTTGACGAGATCCATTACATGAGAGATTCAGGTGTGTGGAGAATCACACGGTAGATACATATTTTCTCTAAACTAAACATCTGTTGTGGTTGGTAATATTTACCCTAAGAAGTGCAGTTCACTAACATGGTAATCTAATGGGCTAGAACAGCAATTCATAGCAAGTTTTTAATGCTGAGAGATTTTTGGCTCTGGAAGGAGACGATTCTATCAGCAAACCTCATTGAAAAAAGGTAGGCTCATAGGTTTTAATTGAAAAAATATATTTCTGAAACTGTATTTCAGAGCGTGGTGTGGTGTGGGAGGAGACTATCATTCTTCTTCCTGACAACGTGCACTACGTCTTCCTGTCCGCCACCATCCCCAACGCCAGACAGTTTGCTGAGTGGATCTGCCACTTACATAAACAGGTGGGATTTTGTTCTGTGGTCGTTATTAAAAGGAATGAATAGCTTCTATACAATTTCTTTAAATGTAATGAAGGGAGGGATGTTATGTCTCTCTGTTAAAATGTTAAGATTTTTTAATAAGCTAAGGAATAAAATATTTTCATCTCTTATGTCCTGCAGCCATGCCATGTAGTCTACACAGACTACCGTCCTACTCCGCTGCAGCACTACATCTTTCCAGCAGGGGGCGACGGACTCCATCTGGTTGTTGATGAGAATGTAAGAGAGAAACCCCGTAATGCTCTGGTCAAGGTTCTGAAAGGGAGCCAGATAATTAATCCTTTAGAAATCACACTAATGTCAAAGAGAAAGGGGTTACTGTTTCATGATATGAAAGACTTCCATTAGGACATGTCCTCACATTTCAGAAATCTTTTGTTTTATTAAGGGAGATTTCAGAGAGGACAATTTCAACACAGCTATGCAGGTTCTTAGGGACGCTGGGGATTCTGGGAGCAGCAGTGGAGGAGGCAAATGGGACAGAGGACGAAAAGGACCCACTAAAGGTTTGTTAGAGCTCACTGATAAATTATGCAAATGTCTTTATAATTTGGTAATTTCAATCCTGGTATATGCCTATATTTGCTCATATTTGGTATCTATAGGTCCATCCAGTGTATTTAAGATTGTAAAGATGATCATGGAGAGGAACTTCCAGCCTGTCATCATTTTCAGCTTCAGTAAGAAAGAGTGTGAGGCCTACGCTCTGCAGGTTGCCAAACTGGACTTCAACAGAGGTAGGTGTTGTCTTGTAATTCAGAGTTCTGCTTTTATCACATCCTGTATCGATATCAGTTTGTGTTTGAAATGTTCAAGCCCTTGTTCAGATAAAGTAGCTATCTTCAGTACTCTCCTTGTTTTTTTCAATTGGTGCAGTGAATTTAGACTCATGTCAGGCTCTTGATCCAGAGGATCAGTGTGAGTTTGTGGGATTTCTAGTCTAGAGGTCACTCACCCAATTTTTTTCCCTGTGGTTTCATGGGCACGTGAGGTTTAGTTTTATGCAGAGCTGTTGAGCGTGGTGTTAGGAAATTATTTTGTGGTTGAGAAAAGAAAAATCTTGTCAAACTGGTTCTATAACTACATCTACTATTGCTCTGCTTCTACACAGCATCAGGCTCTCAGTTGCTTACAAGAAGCCTTTTGACATTGTACAGGACACTCTTTGTGAGTAAAAATTGGTTCTGAATCCTGACAAAAACAAACTCATGTTGTTTTCAAACTCATAAAAGAAGCCGTCTGAGCCCGAAGTCTGTCTTGAAATGGGTAAAAAGGGTTGCAGGTATGCTGCTCCTGCAGCCTGGAATCTTCTGCTGATAAGCAAGGTAGTGAAGTTTTAGTCTGGACCAAAAGACCTATGTCAGTTCAAGTCTTTTTATTTATTCATCATCATTCCTTAAAGGGATACTTCAACATTTTGGCGAATTCGCCCATTGCCATAATTCCTATAGTCTTAGTAATAGGTCTGTTTCCTTTAGTTGTCGGTGCAAGCTGTTTCTAGATCTGGGGGGACCGTTAAACCAGCTGCACGCTAACGCTATGTTAGCAGACGGAATTTATGCTTTCCCTCATCAAACTCATCAAATACACAATCCATCAACTCCAAAACGCTCTCGTGGACAAGTTGTGACCTGTACATTCACCATGCTATGAAATAATAACATATAATTATGTAACATTACGACACAAGAAGCAAATACTCTGAACTATTTCTTGAGTAAACCACTGGGTGGAGTGACACAATGCAGCAGCCATGTCTGGAGTGTAGTTCCGGCTTTGCATTTAACTTTATAACATCTCCGTCTCGTAATGTTCCATGATTATTTCATAGCGTGGTGAATGTACAGGTCACAACTTGCGTTTAGTAGTTGTTGGATTGTGTATTCGGTGAGTTTGATGAGGGAAAGCATAAATTCTATCTGCTAACATAGTGTTAGCGTGCAGCTGGTTTAACAATCCCCCCAGATCTAGAAATGGCTTGCACCGACAACTAAAGGAAACGGTCCTAAAGGAGACCTATAACTAATTATGGCAATGGGCGAATTTGTCAAAATGTTGAAGTATCCCTTTAAACATTAAAATACATTTTAAGGACTGAAATATATTAATTTGTTCATTATATTTTAAATTGTGTGTCAAAAATCCAATACTGTGCATCCCTAGTTAATTGCATACTGTACTGAACCAAACTTGGTGGAAATGCACCTTTACTGTCTACAATTCTACAATCTAATACTGCTTTCTGAGGCACAGGCAAATAAAGGAACTAGTCGCAAGTCAGCAAAGTTTCTGCACCAATATGAAGCAATTATTACATTAAAACGACTATAATTGTATAATCTTTGTTTATAATGTAATAAAAAAAAAAAAATCAAAACTTCCCTATGTTTGACTTTGATACAAATTTTAAACTTTTGTGATTTTTTTCAGACAGTTAAATCTTTTTGTGTCACAGTAGGTTGTAGATCTTTCTTTAAATTTGACATTTTTTGACAAATAACTAGCACATTTCTTGATTTTCAGTCAGGCCTGAAGGTTGACAAATCCTTGCTGTGTGCTCAGCCTGTGTTAACTGACCACATTTGCAAGTTTTTAAATGTGAATTTTCTCTATCAACAAAATTAACAATAAGCATATTTTGAATCAACCAGACGGCCACACAAATACATTTTCTATGACAAATAGCTGTAAATTCAGGAGGGAGTTGAAATTAGGCAAGCGAAACCGCTCACTATAATGTTGCATTGTTGGCAACCAGAGCAGAATAAATCCTCCCCACACAGTGAGTGCCATGAAAATGGTTTATTGTTGCTTCACAGCTGGTCCTGCTGTTTGGTTCAATGGATAAGTGGAGTTGCTTCACAAGGACAAATCTCTGCAGGATGGGAGATTGTCCAGCAGTAGATTGAGGTTGGCCTGCGTCCACCTGCTTCAGGCTCTGTCAGTGAAATAAAACATGAAGTCTGACTTGGGAAACATTTCCCCTCCCTCATCTTGGTTTGTTTTTCCTGCATTGTGACATTCTCATAAATGTGGAGGTTTGTTTTAATGCTCAGTACTTCCAACACTGAGGGTCTTTCTTCAGTCAGTGCTGCCAATTCTTTCGTTAATATGAAAAAAGAAACAAATGGAAGAACTCTGCCAGAAGTAATTTCTCATTTCCCACAGTTTCATGAGAATTTTCTTGGACAAACGTTCTTAGAAAATGAAAGCAGATGGTGTTCAGTGATAGCAGTCGGAGGATTCAGTTAGACTGAGGAAAACTAGATGAAAAATGTTTAATGAAATAATTGGATTTACACATGAATCAGATTATTCCATCAACTTAAGTAGCTCAAAGACTTTATAACAAAGTGTTTATGATGTTTAAAGCCTTCAGAAACATTTCATCACTTATTTGCCGAAATCACTGCTTGGTCTGCTCAGACCTGACCACTTGTATTTTACATGAGTTACAATTGTCAGAGTTGTTTCCTTATTTTTTTCGGTGTCATTAGGGGCCAGTCCTCTCCTGTAAACAATGTAGATGTTAAATTGTCAAACCCGTGCTTGTTGGGAGGTTGATGTTTATTGTGGCGTTTCCCAAGTATATGTAGCTGGGTTAAACTGAAGGGATGGAGTCCACACTCTCAGTCTTCCTTCAATCCATATCTATTTTTCTCAGTCTGTTTTTATGATAGGCCCCTCTAACTTCCCTCCTCTCTCCTGCTGTGTGCAGTGACAAATACTTTCTGGGCAGTGTGTGTGAGAGGAATGGCAAAGCAGGGCTGGAGCCAGGGGACCGGCCAGTGCTGAAACTTAAACCAAGTGACCCGTTGAAGAACTGCAGCTTTAAAAAACCAAAAAAATATCAGGGGGAAAAGATAGTTTGTGTTGCTGTGGAGCTGCAGTGGTCGTTATTTTTCACTGTACAACAGTGTAATTGCTGGTTTTGTCATTATTGGCAAAGCCAATACACCTGTACATCTTTGCTGACCCACAGAAGGTTTGGGGAAATTTTTCTGTCAGTGATTGTTCTTAGACTTAAGTGTCAGTGTTAAAAAAAGTAAAATTAACTTCCAGCTGATCAGAAAGGATATCAATTTTATTAGAAACGGATTCACTCATTTCTATGGAGGTCAATAATGAAAGGAATATATAGGATGGGATGAAATGCAAAAACATCTTTTCATTTTGAATTTGTTTTATTATGATTACAAACATTCTCAGAAGGTTTTTTTTCCAAGTAATTTTTCTATTAAAGAATAAAATAAAACATTATTACACATAAAAAGTGGCATGGGTTTAAATGTATGTCATGATTACAGTTTATTTGGATACAAATCGGAACTGAGGATGCATGATATTGAATTTTTTGCCGATATCTAAAATGCCTGTATTTACAGAACAATTTTACCCGATACTAATATCAGCACTGAAATTAAAATAAAGTTTTTCAGACCTAAAACTTAAGTCCCTAAAACACAATTTTAAGCTTAAGGATGAAAAATTAAACAAACTTCAGTCCTTAGAACACACTTTAAAGTTTGAGCAACAAGAAAGAACAAAAAACAAAGACTTTAGCTGTTTTAGGTCTACTGGCCCTAACTAAAAATCCTGAAACTTAATTTTAAATACAGGTGGTTGATGGACATTGTTTTTTTGGGATCATTATAGATTATAAGGGCTCATGAAACTGATATTTATTTACAGTAAAATAAAAGGCTTTTAATAAAAAATTCTGAGTTTGAATTGGTATCAGTAAGTACAACAGCAATAAAGATGAGGCTTTATCTCTGAAGATTTACATCTTTTACATTTCATGTGTTTATTAGCCAATGATATAAGTGCAAGTAAAATATTGGCATCTGCTAATACTGATTTGAAGCTAATATCTGCCTATATGGATATCATGCAGATAGTATCTTGCACCCCTAAATGGAACCATCCCCCCCTAGTGTCAGTGTAATGTCAGCGTCTTCAGTGAGCAAATGTGTAAGTAGCATTATTCTGTTAAGATTTATGTCTGCAAATAACAGTAACGTTATGCCAGTGTGCTCGCTTTGCACAGAGTCTCTGATGGTCTGTGTGAGGCTTTAACACGGGCGATGTGCTGGAATGGATCAGCTTGATTTGTCTTGAGACCGCTGCTGCAGCACTTTGCATTACAAGAGTTTCAGTAACTGCTTAGAGGTGTTTGAACTTGTGACCTGCTTGGTTTAGTCCAAGATGAGGAAAAGAAGTGGGTTGTGGCTCTGATCGTGGTCAAAGAAATGGTTTTAAATACTGTAAGTCTCTGTACGCTAGCTGTGAGTTGTAGCTTAGCTAGAGCTCAGTCAGTTCTGTGTTAAACATGTCTTTTCCAATAACTGTTGTAATGGTGTTTGAATGCAATTTATTATGAAAGACCTACCAGAGGCGTTTTTCAGAAGTGGTGGTACAACACAGATTCAGTAACAAGATTCAGCATACTGAGAACCGAGGAAATTTATTGTGATCTGAGTTCAGGACTTCAGGGGGGTGTAGCACTTGAACACACTTTTTTTCATCCTCATCTATTTAAGTCTAATCCCTTAATATTTAATATAAAGTTTTTCTTTTTTAATTAGCTTGCTAACACTTTTATTCTTCCTCTATGTTACTTGTTTTGCACCAAACACCAAGTCATATTACTTTTATGTGAAAATGTTCTTGGTTTTAAAACCCGATTTTAAACTTTTGTTTAAATGCATTATCCCTCATAATTTGGGATATTAAGTGATATTGTAATGTTACTGTAAAGATAAAAATTAAATACCAGGTTCTATCATGCAGCTCTTTAAAAACCAAAATAAATCAAAGCCCAGGCAACACAAGAACCTAAAAAAGAACAGAAGAACCCAGACAATAAAGAAAAAAAGTGACACAATAACCCCAAAACCACAAAAAACAAAGGACAAAAACTCAAAAAACCAAAGGAAACTCAGCCCTGAAAAAGATAAGAACCCAAACACCATTCAAACCATATAGTGAATAAGCCAAAGAACACTATATCTCAATGTTCCAACAATCTGTAATGCAAAGTATTTAATTGGAAGACACTTTGCTGGGAAAAAAACCTGTTACATTTTAGTTGGTTTAAAAATTTTCTGACAGGCTAGGTAAGAACCTACTGAACAGATGATTCTGAAAATTGTCTGCCATATACCTTCTCTTGTAATCTTTTATTTTTGTTTACTCTGTTTAGTCTTTGTTATCAGGGCAGTTATAGCGGTTGCATAAAAGAAACATCAAAAACCAAGATCAGATTGCAGTGGGATTAGATTGTTAGTGAGGTACAGTCCCTCTCATTCAGTTTCCTTTTTGAATCCTCTCTGAGCTTTAGTTACGACCCACCCTCAGGAAACATCTTAAGACTTCTGGCACGCTGGGAAGTCTCCAGGACAATCTTTAAAGTGTGCATTAGTCAGTGTGCACTCGGTTTTCACACAGCACAGTCTGAATAATGATGCACCCTCTGGGGTCTGCATTGACTTGTTTATTTGTCTGCGGTATTGCTTTGTTATTGAAACATTAAAAGGGTCTAATGGACATGATACAATTATGTGACATTAGAAATAAATTCTGGGGTAATAAGACTCCAAGACTGTGACTAACACAGGGACATAAGAGGGAAACGTTCCCAGGATGGTGACTAAGTTTCCACATGGCCATCCAAAGCAAACAATGCACTATAACCGACTCCATCATAACACACTGGTGTTGGAACAATCAGTGTAGAAATTTACAAGTCAGTAGAGTAATAAATTATGGGAGATATTAACCACTTTTACACGATGATTTGTTTCATAATTAAACCTCAGCATCTTCTGGCAACTTTAAAAACCCTGTCAGTAACTTTTCAAAGAGAATATTTGTAAACGTTCACAAACTAAATCAAAAATCCCACAGAAGGACATAAATTAGAGAAACTATGCTGTTGAACATGGAATAAAGTCTAACTTGATTAATCACTGGATGGTTTTCCTGGAAGCAAACTGTTGACCACACAGCCATGAGGAATTAAATTTCTAAACAATTTAAAATGACCTGTAGTTTTGGGATTGTTTGGGATTTTTTTTTGAGAAACACTCAAGAGGCACAGCTCCAGGATGCAAAGATGTCTTTGTGCTAATATTTATGAAGATGTCTGGTCAGTTTGAGAGGAGGTTGATAAAAATGTCCCATTTGTTTGTTCCAGATGATGAGAAACGTCTGGTGGAGGAAGTGTTTAACAATGCGGTGGACTGTCTGTCAGACGAAGACAAGAAGCTCCCTCAGGTGAGGAGGACCGTTTATTCTCACTATTTCCTCTCAGATTGTTTGATGTTTTTATTAACATCCACATTGTTCTCGGTCAAGTTTTTGAACACTGCACTGTCACCTTGTAAAGCTCAGAGGAACGAACTCAGCATTTCCTTCAGGGTCATTCTCCCCTCTATGAAAAGACAGTTTAACTACTCTGATGTAAATAGCTGCTCACATAATGTCAACACAAGCTCTAACATAGAGCTCCTGTTATTCTACCCGACTATGCTGAGCCACTTTATGAAAACCAGCCGTGTTGAGGTAATAGTTGTTAGTGGGTAGACCTCAACAGCACCAGCAGTGACAGGGCCAATGTACACCACACTTTTCCACTACAAGGTTCAATGCTTTTCACTCAGTTTCTGTGTCACTGATGCTGTTATTACATGAATTATCTGTTAAATAGACACTAATCTGCCTGTTGATGCCCTCAATGTTTAGGTGGAGCATGTGCTGCCGTTGTTGAAAAGGGGGATAGGAATCCATCATGGAGGTCTGCTGCCAATCCTGAAAGAGACCATAGAGATCCTTTTCTCTGAGGGCCTGATCAAGGTACGACTGATGCCACATCAAGCTCTCTTTAAGATTAAGATTAAATCAGTTATTACTTACAGTTTAATACCCAAATTCAGGAATTTTGTATATACGTACAAACATAAGGAGAGTTTAGTAAGTAGCAAAAAACCCATATGAATATATCAGTAACTGCATTTACATGGACCTGAGTATCCCGGTTATGAGTCATATCCCGGTTTTTATCACATTTGGGATACTGTGTTTACATGTGCACAGAGAAACCCGGTTATTCATATCCCTGTATACATGAGAGAAAGTAGTATCCCAGTTTCTGCAGGTGTATACATACACAAAGAGAAAATGGGATACTCAAGTCCATTTAAACGCAGTCACTGTTCTGATTTGTGTGAAACTATCAGAGGTGCTAAATGTCAGTATTCTAGTTGTAATAAAATATGACACTTTAAAACAGATTTCCCTGCCAATTTGACTCATTGCTCACCTCTTTATGACTCATCATGGAGTTTGTGGTATGAATGAGGTCAATATGGACAAAAGTCAGTTGGCCAAGGAAGAATTAGAAATCAGTGTAAAAAGTTGAAACAAACACTAAATTGCTGTGAATGAATGCACTGGGTTTCTGCACTCTACCTTTTAAAGGACATTTGTGTTCATCAAATATTACAATGTCAAATCAATGCTTCTTACTACTAGTCACTTCACTGCTCAAAGCATTGATTGCATAAGCAAACTTTTATGCCTTTTTCCCAGTTGAGTTCTGACCTTTAGAACAGATGGCAAGAAAAGACCCTGATATCAGAGATTTGAAGTTCCAGTACTCTTCTGACTGATCTTGGTCAGAAAGAAGTAGACAACAGAGAATAACCTTGTAGATAAGAATATTCCAGTGTCTTAGACAAGGGATAGACAAAGAAGACCATCCAACACATTCATACAAAACAAAATGATGGGTGAGTGCTTCAGAATTACTTATGAACCTCAGAGCTCTATTGTTAACTGTGTTTAGAGCATGTAATATTAATAGTTACCCACACCGATGAAATCGGCAGGGGGTTATGTAAAGGGTTCTGTATCTTTGTTTGTTTCTTTGTGTACAAGATAACTCAAGAACAGAAAGCTGGATTAGATTTAAAGTTAGATTTTGGTGATGATCCGCGCACCCGTTCGGTTTTTCTCTGACTTCTAATTTTGAACACCATAGTAATCAATGGGAGCGTGAGTTCCTCGGTGGCGCTGCTTAAGCGCGGGTCTGCCGCCTCAGACGGCCATTCTAGTTATTTTTGTTAAAACTTTATTTGTATACCACTTTAAAAACAAGGTTTTACAAAGTGCTTTGACATGCAGAAAAATAAAGCAGCAGAACCCAAACAAGAGAGAAAGACTGCAAAACAACATCAAGACAACACTCAAGGTTAAAGGACCTAAACAATATAAAAACCAACCTGCATATTAAACCCAAACATTAATACATAGACAGCATGAGAAATTATTAGAACTAAAACATCCAGAAACATCATAAGCACTTAGATATCCCATGACAGCACCAGAACTAAGACATCATAAGGACTGAGACATCCAAGGGTAACAAAAGAACTAAGACATCACAAGAACCCATGAGTCCCAACACAGGAACCCAGCGACAAGAACCTGAGACCAAGGGGACCGAAGTTTTAAAAGCAATAAAAAGAGAAGCAATAAGAACTAAAAACATCAAGAGGTAAAATTATAATGAAAAATAAATGTGAAAGAATAAGTAAGAGGAAGGAAAAAGTAAGTATCAAGAGGGTAAAAGCAAAACCCCAATAAGATCTGCCTAAATAAAAACCAAGATTAGGCTGAAACCCAGTTTCAGTATGAGCCTTTTAACCAGCTGCTGAATGTGAGGAGCAAAAGGGAGAGATTGGTCAATCAAAATTCCAAGATATCTGTAACTCATAAAAGACTTGATCTGTATATCCTTAGAGCTGGAGCTGGGTAGCAGGCTCAGTGGAAAATGCTTTTTTCTCCGTCTGGGAGACCCTCCAAAAAAATCTCATCTATACCACTGCATCCTCTGTGTATCAAATCTTAATGATTTGAGGATTCTTAGATCTTCTGTGGAATTTTGCAGCATGTAGCACATGAGAACAAAATTAGGTACTCTGGCCCTAGTTCAGAAAAATAACAAAACTGGGTAGAATAGAATCAAACAAATCTGTGATTCGGTGGTTTCTACCCCTGAGTGAGTCAAAAATTAACAATAGTGTAATTTGTGCAACCCAAGCTGTCTCTGTACCACTAATATGGCAGTGAAGCAGTGTTAAAAGTATTTGGGATTTGTTTTGATTGTGCACACACACACAAGGATGCCCGCTCATTCACACAGCTTGAGAGAGAGAGAGAGCGAGAGAGAGAGCGAGAGAGAGAGCGAGAGAGAGAGCGAGAGAGAGAGAGAGAGAGAGAGAGAAAAGCATGCCGGCTTAAAACGTCACTTGGATGCTAATAAACGCCTGATATTGAAGTTCCTTGGTGTGCAGATCTTTTCTGTTTACCACTGTTTACAATTTCCTTTTTCTTTACAAAAACTACTAAATGCTTTTGAAGAGCTTTCAAGGTTTTTTCTGACTAAATCTTTCTTTCTTAGAAATTGTTCTTGAAAATGTTATTTGAGGAATGAAACATTGACCACATTAATCATCGAAGACAGCCACAGTTTCAACAGAAGGTTAATAATTTGACAGAATACCCTGAAGAAGTTCTCAACTAGTGCGTCTGGACTAGAGTGGGTCGCACAGCTGTTTTCAGTGGGTCACAAATTTGTCTAAAAGTTTTTTTAAGTGCTTTTTCTTAAAGTTTTTAACAGCAGAAAGGAAATAAAAACTGCTTTGCATTTTTCCCTGATTTTATTTTAAATTCACCAGAAGTAATAGGAGATTTTATCAATGATTTTTTTAAAGAAACTTAAAGTAATTTTACCAAATAGGTGAAAGATTTTTTTCTAGAATGTTTTTGAGGGTTTCTTTGGGCATTTCCCCCGAAACTTTTGATATTCTCAGATACCTTTCCTCTTCGCTGAAGAAAATTTAAAGATGAGCATGGGACTTTCAGGAATTTTCAGCAACCTTCTCTAGTAATGTTTCAGTAGCTAATTTTCATTGGAAACATTAATTTTGGGGAATTTTTCCAGAAAGTGTCTGAATTTTATCTGTGATTTTCCCCAGAAAGTTTCAGAAATTTTCTATGATTCTTTCCTGGAAATGTTTTTTTTTTTTTTTAATCCTTTATCTCATATGCCATACTTTCTTCAATCTCTTCGCTCTGTCTTATTTCTATCTGGGCTTCAAAAAGCACTTGTCTATCAAGTGTTACAAATATACCAGAAATTTGAGTCACAATCTGTCATTATGGAACCTGTATTGGGTCCAGAGGCTAGACCGGCTGAGAACCACTGTCCTGAAGGATACTTTTTAAAACTGGACTGAAAATTGCTAAGTCTAAAATTGTGATAAAATGAATGTCGCCCTTCTTGTTCTCATTTCAGGCCCTGTTTGCCACGGAGACATTTGCCATGGGCATCAACATGCCAGCTCGCACTGTGCTCTTCACCGGCGCACGCAAGTTTGATGGCAAGAAAAACCGCTTTGTAAGAGCAAACACACATGCACACCATTATTTTCATATAAGAAACCAATAGCTATCATGTAGAGAGAAAATTCTCTTGTGAAATTTGTTCAGATTTTCTCCCTAATCCTACATTGCATGCATCATCCCTTCATCAAACTTAAGAAAGAAAATAGCAACCATAAAAGTCTAGTTAAAGCGAGGGAAGCAGCCATTTTCGGAAAGGTTTCCTTGCTTCTAAAGAGAAGCTGATTTTTAACCTGTAAACATGGAATTACCGAGCTAAATGAGGCTAATCTTCTTGTTATTGTACCTTCATAGAGAAGCCAGTGAAATGGCTAAACTCCCTTTAAACTGTTATCTCTTTATAACAACAGCCCTGGTCTTTGTACAGTGCAAGGCTGTCACACAGTGCGTTACTCTGAGGCCTTTATAAGGTCTGCAGGCCCTGCAGCTCACATCGCCACATAAACAGCCACGTATTGTTTATAGGAGGTGGGGGGCTGTGAGTGGAGCTGCCGTCACTTAGCAGCACCCTTCAACTTCACTTCATACTCTTGCACAGTGAGAGAGAGAAGGAAACTGCCCTCCAAGAGGCTCATGAAGAACATCTGGTGCCGGTGATGATGCCAAAGCTCCACGCAGGCACTCACACATTTGAATACACGCGACTCTCATTCCTGAACTGCACTGTGTTTCAAATCAAGAGCTGATCCCCTTGCATGCCTTAAATTAAAATCTGATCATTTCAACACAGGGATGATCTTATCTGCCCTTATTGTAGCGTTTTTATTGCACAAAGACTAGTAGATATGTGGAGTTTAATCAGAGCCATGTGCTGCTCGGAGAAAAGTCCTCAGAGAGTTGTGGAAAACTGGTTTAATCTCATCCTCACGAGACAGTTTCTTCATGAAGATTTCTCTATTGTTTATGCAGAAATACCTCATTTTTTTTTCTTTTAATATTTTTGGTCACATTCTCACTCAAATATGCAGCAAACATTTATCACAAAGCTCCTCTCCCTTCTTTTTTAACTCAGTTTTGTCATGCAAGTTATAACTAGAGAAGCATTTTAACACATTTCTTTCCTCCTTATGTGATCCAGCTTACATCAGGTGAGTACATCCAGATGTCTGGGCGAGCTGGGAGAAGAGGAATGGATGACAGGGGCATTGTTATCTTCATGGTGGATGAAAAGATGAGTCCAGCTGTGGGCAAACAGCTGCTCAAGGTACAGTGAATGTGACTGCTGGCTTATTTTTCTGGATTTAACTACTAGCTATTCATCACATCCTTTAAACCACTTCAGTGATGTCTACACACTCTTCTGTGAAAGAACTCCACTCTCACATCAATGAAACATATCTCTTCACTGATTTTCTGAGTATTTGTTGGACCACTTCAATGGAAATTATCAGAAGTGACTTTTAAGTTTCCTTCCAAGGATCATCCGGTCATATGTTGCTCCAGTTAAATCTTGATATTGCAGTCACAGAGAAGCCAATCTTGTGTTTTTGTGTCTTTGATTTGAAAGATTTATATCTACCATTAATATGTAGCTGTGCAGGTTTCCAACAAGGTTGTTTTAATGTAAAACTGTTTGTTGGCGCTGTCATGGGGCTGAACTCCCAGGGAGTCTTGGAAAGCTCAGCAACATATCTGTGGTTTTTGGAGTTGTGATTGCAAAAGCTTGCTCAGTGTTTATTTTGGGAGAAGTGACTTCAGACAGCATTAATTTAAACCTCTCAGCTTTCTTGGCTCTCACAATAAAACACTTACAACATTACAAAAACACATCATTAACCACAGCTGTATGTTACTTAGCATCATGAAAGCTTTAATTTTTATTTATTTTCCTTCCCTGCAGGGCTCAGCAGATCCTTTGAACAGCGCCTTCCACCTGACCTACAACATGGTGCTCAACCTGCTGCGAGTGGAGGAGATCAACCCTGAGTACATGCTGGAGAAATCTTTCTACCAGTTTCAGCATTATAGAGCTTTGCCTGGTGTGGTAGAGAGTGAGTGATTTTTTCAGATTTTCTGAGATTATTGGGATGAGTGGGATTTGTGCTGTGGTGGAAATCTGTAAGAATGAATTAAACTGGAAAGCTTTCAGGCAGAGGAATTCTGCATCAATTAGAATACAAACGGATGACAGATGATAAATTAAGCAGGTTTTAGTTTTTTTTTTTATGTTTGCTTAAGATTTTGGGCTTCTGATTTAATCTGAAACATATTTACACATGTGAAACCAACTTAGGCAACATTCTGGACTGTTGACTGTACCGTTTCTATAAATAGTATTCATACCCTTTGATGTTTTACCCTTTTGTTGATTTTATAAATCAATAACTGTAAATATGATTTCGCACACACCAAACACTGCACATCACAACAAACACACCATTCCCACTGAGAAGCACTGTGGTGGCAGCATCATGCTGTGGGGATTCTTCTCCTCACAGGCTTGTAAAGTTAGAGGGTAAAATGATGCAGTCAAGTATAGGAAATTCCTGGAGGATGATCTTACTCATTTTGCAAGAGAACTACAGCTTGGGAGGAAACTACAAATAACTATAGTGTCAGGTTTTTTGTTATATTTCCTCTCCCTCCTTAACTCTGCTAATCCTGTTGAAAATGCTAACTACAAAGCTGTCAGTCAGGATGTTACATCTGTGTCTTTGCTACAAAAACAAATTAAAATAAAACATCAAGAAATGAACAACTGAGAATAATTATGCATGAAAATTAATGTTGCAATGGGATGGTTATGAAAGGTTTGCTCACGTTAGCCCCATCTCCCTCTGTTAACATAGGGTCGGTGTGTTTTATGATATTCTACAGCTAGTCAGCAGGGGGAGCTCTGAACATTTTGTCTTCACTCCTAGGCAGCTGTTGCTCTATCCATGTTCATAAACAGTCAATGATCTGGACCAAAACACTGCAGCTTGGCCTGTCAAAAAGAGTTCTTCTCAGTCCAGATCAAACTGAACCACAGTTTAGTTTGTTTTTTGTGTTAAAACATTTTTTGGATGCTTCAGACTCTTGGATCAATCACTGAAAGTTCTGGCAGGCTCTCGTTGTGAGCAAGAGAAATTTTTTAAAGGGTTTTTAGATCTGACTGACACAGTTTGCCCAACTTCATGTCAAACAAGAAGTCTTGACAATTGTTTATTTGGAAGAGAATGAAAGGGGATGGAAAATAAACAGGGATGAGACATTTAAGTCTACAAATCACCGATTTCCAGTTTAAGGGAGCTGTATCTAACTGGGTTAATGTAGACAGGACACAATAGTATATAATATTTTGTTAAGTTTTCATAACCAATTTAAAGTCAAAACTTCAAAGATGTGTACAGTGTAATAAAACCCTATTTCAGGCCATCTGGTGCGAAGCATTCTTAATATCTTTGTTAATAGCTGTGCAAATTGCATTAGAAATTTCAGAAATCCAAGAGAATTTTCTGTTCTGTTGGTGCAGAGTTCTAGCATAAACTTCAGTCATGTTACTTTTTTTTCTTTTTTCTTTTTTTTCAGAAATAAAGAAATATGAGGAGCAGTACCACTCCATTGAGATTCCCAATGAAGAGAGTGTGGTCACTTACTTTAAAATCCGACAGCAGCTTGCCAAACTAGGCAAAGAGATCCAAGAGTTCATCCACAAACCTAAATACTGCTTACCCTTCCTGCAGCCGGGACGGCTTGTGAAGGTAAACTTACAAACATGTACAATCAATATAAATAAAACTTGATTCACTTGTGTTTTAATGTCTTTTTTTATTGTTACTTAAGGTGAAAAATGAAGAGCATGACTTTGGCTGGGGAGTTGTTGTAAACTTCTGCAAGAAGTCTAATGTAAAAGTAAGTTAGTGTTCCATTATCGCTCATATATGAATCCATTCACATGTTACTGTGACTTATGTGCATCTCCTCTTTTAGACCAGTACAGACACTGATCCGCTGTATGTGGTGGAGGTTTTGTTGCACTGTAGTAAAGAGAGTGTGAAAGACGCTGCAACAGAGGCTGCTAAGCCTGCAGGTCAAGGGGAGACTGGAGAGATGCAGGTGGGTGCAACAAAGAAAGCATGCCTATCAGCCTGTAATGGAATAAATATGACTTCACTTTTTTTATCATTATTCTTTTTATGCAGGTTGTTCCAGTGATGCTCCATCTCCTCACCTCCATCAGCTCGGTCCGTCTTTACATCCCCAAAGACCTCAGGCCCTTTGACAACAGGCAGCTCATGCTTAAATCTATACAGGTGCAGCCTCCAGCTTTGAAAAAAAAAAAACATGATGGTCAAACATGTGGACCATTACAATCCTAATCCCCTTTGTTGCTATTGATTTATCTCCCCCTCCAAACATTTTGTCGGCAGGAGGTGCAGAAACGATTCCCAGATGGCGTTCCCCTCCTCGATCCCATAGACGACATGGGCATCAAAGACCCGGCACTGAAGAAAGTTATCCAGAAAGTGGAGGCCTTCGAGCACCGCATGTACTCACACCCCCTGCACAGCGACCCAAACCTTGAATCTATCTATTCTCTGTGTGAGAAGAAAGCTCTGGTGAGAAATTCATGTTTCCCTCATTAAAAACACAGCATTTGAAAACACTGCTAAATGTCAAGTCCTTCACTACAGCAGCTCATTTAACAACAGATCACACTTATGTTTTGTTACCACTGAATCATGAGTAAACCATATCTTTCCTTTTATTTACATCAGCTACCATTTAATAGGGTTACAAATCATGACCTTTCTTTGTCTTTTCCTGCCAGACATGTCGGCTTTGGCCGTATATACTGGTAATGACAATTACAGGAAGAAAGCAGGGACGTAATTCCCAAGAACCTCACCCTCAGTTATAGGTCACAAAACAGTAGATCATGAACGGTGAGCACAATGTACTGGGTTCAACTCTGTTGTTTGATATAGCAGACAGGGACCTTGCTTCCCGTCTTTCAGCTCTTTATCACAAATCAGCAGCTAAACTCCTGCATTGAAAAGAGAAATTAAGCAGCTGAGTCTTTGAAAGACCAACACCCAGAACAGAGAGAGAACGTGACGTACACTGATGGTGTTATATTTAGAATTGACATTAAAAAAATTGTCTTGTTAAGTTTTTGTAGGTACAGTACTTTGTATTCCACTCACCTTAAAAGAGACAAGGGCGCACTCGCAATAGGCCATCCTTACTGTGCCATATTCTAACCGTGCTAAAGCCCATCTGACCCCCTCCCCTTTCCCCCCTTTGGCCCGCACTCCCACTGCTCAACGCATCCAGGCCTGGGCACGGATACGTCACGCACCGACTTCCATCGCACGAAGCATCCACTGTTGATGAACTTATACGTGTTGATGACTCAGTATACATAAGTATTGTTTTATAGGCTGTAAAATAGCATCAGATTTATACAAAATCTGATCTGACACCAGAGTTATTTCAGCTGACCTGGGATCAGTAGATACATTAACTATACAGAGCCCTGTGAGAAAGCGGTTCATAGCGGCGAGTTATCACTCACAGCATATAATCTGGAGCCTGATCAGGGTTCCAAGCACTTCTGCTGAATGAAACCCAGACTTTGTAACTTAAATGATCCCCTACAGTCATTCCTCTGTGTGTTCGTAAACTGTCTGAATCCCCCTGGCATTCCTTTATGCACCATGAACTGTGCCATCTCTCTGCATAATTGTGGTTGCCTTTCAGAGTTGCACCAAACAAGCTCTCATGTCATAGGACAGTCCGTGTCCAGAGCAGGATTAAATGTCCAGTTAAAATTTTCTTTTTTTATCACGACAAGAGCAATTTTTAACCATCTGATGAGAGCTGGAGGTGAATACGCCGCAGGATTAATAAACAATGCTCCATTCAAACGTCAGCAATCAAGACCACAATTTCACTTCTTGATAACATGAAATAGAATTAAAGGTAAGTTAATTCAGTTAATGATAGTATTGTATCATAATTTTATAATAAGAGAGGTTAAATCAGGTGTGAGATTAACCCCTACACACATTCTTCTGTGTATTTGGCACTCTCCTTTATGCACAGAGGATGTAAGGTGTTTGTTATCTTGTGAGCTGCTGTTTGTGGCTCAATCAAGGGAAGAAGCTTTATTTCACAAACCAAACCAAAAAAACCTCTCACAGTTGTTAAAGCCTTACTTTGCTAGAAACTGGTCAGGAATGTGGACTGGACTGGGATCCATTAGAACAAGGTCGTAGTGGAGATGTGTGAAGTTAAATTCTTCAGCTCTTATAAAATCTTTGTAACTTGTTGAAATTCAGTGAGTCAAAATATATAGTTCTATCTCTCTTTCTAGAAAAAATCCTGCTTTCTCTAGCATGCAGCTGCTGCCTGGTGTGCTCTCTTTGCTCTGAAGCTGGTCCTTTTGTTACTTCACATTACATCACATTCCCACGCTTGTGCTCCTTCATTTGCATCCGTGCCTTGTCTAGGCCCACCTCGTCCTTCCGTTCCAGGGCCGCGAAGCGTGCCGGGCCGAAGCACAGAACGATTGCACTCACACTGGCCAATGGTAGACCAGACTTAAGGCTGAAACAGGCCCAGGCACGGTACGGATGGCCTAGTGTGAGTGCACCCTAAGGCAGCGTCCCTTGCATAAATGCCTTCATAACAGTGGATGCCATGAGTGGAGTGACTAACAGCTATCAGCAGTTCATTTGAGCAGCGCAAGCTTTACATTTCCTGCGCCTTTACCA
This sequence comes from Cheilinus undulatus, assembly GCF_018320785.1. Taxonomy (NCBI): domain Eukaryota; kingdom Metazoa; phylum Chordata; class Actinopteri; order Labriformes; family Labridae; genus Cheilinus; species Cheilinus undulatus. Next base: position 16,648,711 of record NC_054881.1, on the reverse strand, counting down.
GAGTTTTAATTTGATACAGAATTATAAAAAATTGAATGATATCAAAGCATTTTGACATCGCAGCAACAAAAAGTCTTTAGGGGCACAATAGTGGGTCATTTTGGGGCACTGGTTTGGCTCAGCTAGTGGAGCAAGCGCCCATGGACTAGAGCTGCAGTTCTCAGTGCACTGGTTGCATGATCGTCTCAATCCCAGTACTGTTTGGTTACATATCCCCTGCTGTCCTATCAAAATAAAGCTAAAAGGCCCCAAAAAGTCATCTTGAAATAGAACTTTTTTTTGTCTTCTTGTTTGCCCAATATAAAAGGTGGGGGGGGGGATCAAGTTATCAAAAAATGTGACTATCTTACTGCTTATCTATGTTTGTTTTTCAGACACTGATTTTTAAATTTTAAGTCATTAAATAATAATGGAATATGGAACTAATCACAGCAGTTAGTTTAAATTTGTTTTAAGTTACCTTTATCAAAACTAGACTGACAACTTCAGGGCTTACATAAGCCATTCCGAAAAATTACCAAAAAAAAAAAACAACATTAGCAAAGTTATGGCTTTGAAATGTTGCCAAATATTTTTGTGCAGTAAAGTCAGGGTTATCTTTTTTTACTTGTACATAAAATGTGTCTGAAAGTCAGGATTTTTTAAGTTTTAGTACTTTTTTAAAACTGTCACTAAATAAATAGAGGTTCTGTTGTTTTAAACAACATCAAAGCGCCTTGTCTTAGCCCTCAATTTAGCATTCAAGTTAAACGTATTGGTCATTCTATTTAGCATGTAAACTACAATGTAAATATTTAAATAAAAGTATAGAATATTTTTTTTAAGTCAAGATTATTAAAACCGATCTGCATAGAACCATGGATATCTGCAGCACATTTCACATCCCAGTGTGGGTGATGCAAAATCTTCTGTTTCTACCAGTGGGGGTTAAATTCAAACCAGACCAGATTAAACAATTTGCATAAAGATTTACATTCCCCCTGTGCTCCTGTTTGTGTTGTGAAATGTGAGGTTGAGTTGAGGATGACTTCATGTTTCATTAGCAGAAGAAGAGATTAGCCATCTTCTAGTGTAATCCCTGCAGCTAATCCTCTGTCTCAGCCTGTATCTGACCTCCAGTTTAACCTTTTGCAGCACTGATACCTCACCTACTGTATTTGTTCAGCATGCCTTCACTCGAATCTACTAAAACACCGTAGCTGCTATTGTTGAGCCTTTTCATCAGACTTTTGATGCTTTTTCTGAATTTTCTAGAACAAGCATCTGAATATCTAAACCTTTCAGCTTTTGTGTGCACTCTTGGGAGATTTTTCATTTGATCCAAACCCACATGTGATCAGTTGTGCCAAACTTAGGACAAATGTGCTTCAGTTTCTCAAAAATTTAAATAAAATTTTTGAGTAATGAGCCAAACTTGTGAAATCTCTGTGTACTTGTGTTTGCTTCTTTGGCCCTGAGGGGTTTAGTAATGCTGAGTTTCAAAGTTTAAACAGAGAATGGACTTCATCGTGGAGAGATTAGCAGGCCAAAGACCAGATAAGACATATCCATCACCATGATAGATAACAGTGTTCAGAATTATCTCATGAACAAAACAGCTGGTGGTTATCACTTTACACTCAATCATTACAAGCAATTTACAGCAAAATCCTCAAAGAAGTGATCTGTTTCTTGGTATAACAGCAGATATGTTTGATTTTAGATTGCTGCAGATGTTCGAACAGCCAAGCGGGAGCTGAAGAAAGCTCGCACCGTGCTGCAGATGGACAAGCTGAAGTGCAGGAAGAGAGTCCTGAGGCGCCTTGGCTTCGCTAGTCCCTCCGATGTCATCGAAATGAAAGGACGGGTTGCCTGTGAAATCAGCAGGTGAGGCAGGACGCACTGACACCCTGCAAAAAAGATGTATAAATTCAGATATTATTAAACTTAATTTTTTTTCATGTTTGTTTGCTAGTGAAAGGCATTTTCAATAATGTTGCCAACCAGATTGCCCTACAGTAGATGTAAACAGATCCAACAGTTGATGTGAGCGAGGTAGCACACTGGGGAATGTTTAGATAATCAGATGGCCTTTACACAGCTGAATGAGCTCAAAAATAAACATAACAAACTTTATGAAGCATTATTTCTTAAACAACAGCTGACTCAGAGATGATCAGCGTGCACTGACTTTTAATCATATAAGTTACATGAGCATGGCATGTAGCATCATATAGCCTACAAAACATCCTCAGATAATTGTTTGTATACATTTTTAACAATAACTATTAACAAGACTACACTGTGTTATTTATAACAGTGTCATCATGTATGTCAGACAGTATGCTGTGTTTATTTACTAAGGTGAGGTGAAAGAAAGTCTGCTGGTTTGGACTAAATGACCAGAAGACATCATCTTTTCTCTCCTCTGCTCTCTGTCAGTCTGTAACATACACTAACTCTAACATCTGCATTTAAATGAGATGATAAAGAGACTTCACTCAATGTGTTTGCTGACCGGTGTATTAACCAACAAGCAGAATCTCGATCGAATGAGACCAACCAGCTGGAAGGTGTCAGCCCCAGATAATGACTGTCTCAACAGACTCACACTTGTTGATGTATAGTCGTTGGTAGTTACCAGCTCTGGATTTACTTAGAAAAACAGCTTCAGTAACTAAATGGTTGACGTCACTCAATACTTTCTGTATTCTATGGTGGAAACGGAGGTCAGAACGACAGGAGATGCAATACAGAATAGCACTGTGTGTCTGACACTCCTGCAGTGTTTTCATGCTTCCCTTTTGTGGTTGTGCAACAGTGTAGAGCCAAGTATTTCATTATTTGCAGGTGCAAGGTGTACGTGCAAAGGTGTAATGGTAGCAGAACTCTGGCTCTGTTTTCAGAATTGCAGTCTTGATAATGAAGGTATTATGGAGAGGATTCAGTCTCACAGCACTGACTGAAATTGTTTAGGACCAGTGTGTTTGGAAAAAATAAACATCCTGCTTGAGTCCGACCCTCAGTCTGAATTTGAAAGATGTAAGGATAAGTTAATTAAATACACAAGGGTTTAATAATAATTAAAGTGCAGGAAGGTAAATCAAAATAGAAGACTGGACTTTCCTTGTTTAATCTAATCCCAGAGTCTCTGTTTATTTCCAGCAACTGATAAGATCAGAGAACATTGAAGTTCAGTTTTAAAAAACAAAAGCCCATGGTTTCAGGCTATAAATGAGAAGTCATCTGCTCCCTGTAGTCTTCATTAATTCAACCAGGACACAATTCTGCTTTCTTACACAGAAAAAGGCAAAATGTCAAAGAAATCTTCTGATAAAATCATAATGATTTCCTCTGATTCTTTGCTGATGTTCCCAGTGCTGACGAGCTCCTTCTGACCGAGATGGTTTTCAACGGCCTCTTCAACGATCTGACGGTGGAACAAGCCACCGCCCTGCTGTCCTGCTTCGTCTTCCAGGAGAACGTACGAGCAGACGCACACAAACACGCATAATTCCCCTAATTCTCCACACAAACACATATTTAAGCCTTTCCCCCTGGTGAACACTGAGATAAACAGCCGAGTGCCATTCCCACACATCCCAGCTCCAGTCTCATTCTTCACCTCTTCCCCCGCTGTAAACCAAACAGAAACTTGAGGGCGCTGTGTGTTTTTTCTTGCCTAATGAAGCCTGTTCTCTCAATGAGACAATCCAGCATCGGATTGTTGAAAGAAAGCTTTTCTTTGGCTCAGAGTCAGCTCAGCTCTTCCCCTCTGTCGTTGTCTCTCTTTTGTGTCTCACTCAAAGGAGCTGTCAGAGAGGGGCTGATGACGAGCAGCTGTTAGCATATGTTGTGAGTGTGCAGCTGTCGTCTGTCATTTAAGAACACATGCTGCTAGTCCAGCTTAGGATGTCTGCAAACCTCCAGCATTCTGACCCACTGACATATTCTGGCTTCACAGTGCTCCAGTTAGCGTAAAAAGGAAAACAGGTCAAACTTGTGAGTTTTAAAAAAGTAACCTGAGCAGCAGTGAGCCCTCTTCCACTCCAAATGTGAACACCTCATAAATCCAAATTCTGCTTCTTTTGCTTGGTCAAAGTAGATCTGTTGAAATCAGAAACTTGTTTTCATGAAGTTTAGGCTCTAAAGCTTCAGTTTGAAGCTAAAACTCAAACATTACAATTTTCCCTCTAGGCCAATGAGATGCCCAAACTGACAGAACAACTGGCAGCACCTCTGAGACAAATGCAGGTGAGACGACATAAAGACGACATGATAGAAAGTTTCAAATCAACACAAGTTTTAATTGATGTTAAACTGTACACTGCTGCTGCTTTCCATGTGTTCAGGAGTGTGCAAAGCGAATCGCCAAAGTTTCTGCAGACGCCAAACTGGAGGTGGACGAGGAGACGTATCTGAACCAGTTCAAACCTCACCTGATGGACGTGGTGTACGCCTGGGCCAACGGAGCAACGTTTTCTCAAATCTGCAAGATGACAGATGTCTTTGAAGGTCAATACTCACCTGTATTTACTAAAATTAAATCTATAACCTGACTGAAAACGTGGCATGTCTAACAAAATCTGCCATATAAAATACAATTTGAAGGGAAACCTTCTTTTAAGTTTTTTACTTCTACTACTACTTTCATCTAAATGTTATCCTCCCTATCAGTTCATATTGTAAATTTTATCTCCGGCTCTTCATTAATGACCTCAGCTGTAAAATATTAGTCATGTTTATAAAAAGGAAGTGAGTCAGGGTTGAGAAACTTTTACTAGGGAGTCTTAAGATGAACTATTGTCAAGAGAGCATTTTGAAATGTATCAAAACAAGGATTTATTTTGCAGGTCGGTTATTTCAAAATAATTTCCTGGAAAGTTTCTTTGTGTCACTTATCAGGAAACTTTGAATTTGCCTGAACATGATGGTCTATTTTAAGTAAAATAAATATTTTTTTTTTGGTCTTGCGCAAAGGTTTCTCCAGGCTACACTGTAGGAATAATCAATATTTATATCTTTCACTGAAACACTGTCTAGAAATTCATCATCTTTAGTAACAAATTATATCTGTATGATAAAGTTTTGCTTAAGGATGTAGATTTTAAGAATCTATAAATCTCTGCCGATTGTCTTTCAGTTGAGAATGATTGTTGCTGTTCTAAAGCTGAATTTCTGATTTCTCATGATAAAAATCAGAGGGTATTTCTGCATGATGGACTTGTTCTGCCTGAAAATGTTTTGTGTGAATTAAAGCAGGATTATAGATCTATGATCTCACAGACACAGATTCACACTTGCTAACACTGTGTGTGTGTCCGTCCTTCGCAGGGAGTATCATTCGCTGCATGCGTCGTCTGGAGGAGGTCCTCAGACAAATGTGTTCAGCAGCAAAGGCCATCGGAAACACGGAACTGGAGAACAAGTTTGCTGAAGGTAAGAAACACCACCATGTATTCAGCTAACACTATGAATTAAGTTTTCAAAGTAGTATTTAGTTTAAGCAGAAAATTCAAATTTAACATGCATTTAAACATGCTCCCCTGGGAGAAAAATGTTGACATTCTGAAGTTAAATGCACGAGCCTTGTGCGTTTTTTAAAACAAAATGAAGAGAAAAAATCTATGAAAATATCAAAAGATTTCCTCTTGCAGCGATTAAATCAGAGGTGTACTGAATATATCTTGATTTGCTGATTCCAGTTGTTTTTTTGAGAGGAGGATCAGGAGAGTCACATCCATTAAGCCACATCCTTTTCCTGAGAGGGGCGGAGTCAGACTGCTCAGAAACATTTAAAGCCACAGACACAGAAAAAGCTTGTTCTGAGCAAGATTGAAAAAGAGGGGTTTTTAGGCATGAAAAAAAATCTTATACTGGAGTGTTTTTTCAGAAATAAACTTCACATGCATATTTTTGGGAGACCTGAGACCAATATAAGCTTGTCTTAAAGGGGTATAATATGCCACCTTTAAGGTAAAGCGTAACAAGAATTTCTCCTGAAATGTCTGAAGGCTTCGGCTCCTGTAGTTTTAAGTGTTTGAAGCTCAGTCAAATGGTGCAGAGCGTGCCACACTGTGTACGCAGCACAGCTCATGTGCACGGACAGGTTCACTTCTGAGCGAGGCCGACTGGGATGTTAGTTTTATGAGGTGTAATACTGATTGGGCAGATTAGGCTGTGGCAATAAAAATAAGAGTATGGCACAACCCTAGGTACTAATGGGAAACACTGCATCCTTCATCTTTTGCTTTATTGTCTTAATATGTGGGCAAAAAAAATCCAATTAAAGAATTAAAAAAAAAAAAAATCAAACATCCACCTACATGCTGAACTGTTTGGCAGCCCTCGGCATATTAACATGTATGTGATTTAACAGTCAGACTGTGAACTTTTCAAAAAGGACTCTTAGTATAGCAGAACTTCTTCAATCCCAAACAATGAAATAGCATTTCCTGTTTGGTGTTAACTTTTCTATTTGGGGTAAATTTCTTATAAGACATTAATTCAGTGTTAATTTTTGTCTCTGCAGGAATAACGAAGATCAAAAGAGACATTGTTTTTGCTGCCAGTCTCTACCTTTAAATGCCTCACAGCTTTTTTACATGGATGATTAATGTTTTATCTTCACTTTTTTAGTTTTCATTGACCCCTGGCTGATCTTTCTGACCTACATCTTCATCCTTCATCTTAATACAGGGTTTAAACTTGTGACTTTATTGCACAAAGTGATGGTTCAATTGGTTTCAGTCTGAAAACCATCTTCCACTTCTCCATTCTGTTTGTTCTATAATTATAACACTTCAGTGAGTGGTTATATTCTGTTGAGCCATGTGTGGGAAATATGTGGTAAAAATGACTGATAGATGCATCCTTCTGGCATGATCCCACTTCAGCATTCATGCTTTTATTATGTCTTCTTACATGAAAATAGTGGTTCATGATACAACATACTTCAGACTTTAATTTAAGGCTCATGACATACATTAAACATTTATGTTGCATTTGAGTTCATGTTAGTGAGTAAAATGGCTTTATCTTTCCTGGTTGTCTTATTTCACACATTTGTACATACTTGTAACATTTCTGTTTCAATAAAAGTCTGTATGCAATTCATTCTTACATACAGATGACATGAAAGCACGTCTGATGTGGTTCACTTGTTTCTATTAGTTTGTAGATACACAGGGAGCTGATAGCAGCAGGAGCAGTCCAGTAAAGGCAATGCAGGACTTAGACTGACATCTTCAACCTTCTAACCGAACATCAGAGGCAAGCTTATTCCTCGACCACGTTGAGGTTAGATGGTTGGAGAAAAAAGGCGTCAGCGGTGTTGACCTGGAGTCAGCAGCTCAGGATGTGATTAGCTTTAGCCTCTAGCACTTTCTAGCCTTCAGAAGCTAAAGCTCCTCTTTTAAATCAGCCCTTTTAAATTAACACCAGGCCATAAGGCAGCAACGTAATAACACTGAGATGTCTCAAACCCTGAATCAGATCCTCCATCAGACTGACTCCAGGTCAGGGAAAAGCACAAAGCAAGTTTACATTCACAGGTTTCCAACCCTCTTCTCTCTCAGCAGTGGTCAGACCCTTTAGTGGGCGCGTGCAGGTTAGTCTTCCCACCAGCTCAGTAGACACAAACATGATCATTTGTTGGTTCCTGTTCTCACAGTGTCTCCAGCCTCAAACATGTGTCCATCTCAGTCTCTTAAAAGCGTATTTACAATTCTTTAACAGGCAGTCTCACTGTTTTCCTTTCAGCTGGAGAAAAGGTGGACGATGCAAATTTCCTAAAATTAAAGTCTAAAAATCTTAACAGGCCTGAGGTGATTTTTTTGGGGGGTGCACAGTCATCCACAAGCTTCCTTAAAGTCAGATTCAGGTTTGTTGCAAATCCATGCAGGAGTTTTGGGAGAATGAGTGTGAGATGAACGGGTGGAGAGCTGAGATTCTTGGTGTGCGTTTGGACAGAGCACAGTTCGTCTTTCTCCTTTCTTTTAGCTTAGTTTGGACTCTCAAAGTGGTTTCCATTTGTTGGGGTCTCTTGCAGAGTTGTGTGTGGGATGTCTTCCTCTTTATGGGGGACGACACGAGGCTTGAAAAAGTCGGACACAAAGAAGACCTGCAAGATATAGAGACAAAGGTATAAAACTGAATATTTATGTGAGAAGGGTTCTTATTATTTGTGTCTTTGAAAATCATGTTAAGTCTACAGATCATTAAATAACTGTAGAGGAACAGTTCAACCTCAAATCTTTTCCCAAGAGTATAAAATAGTTTGCACGTCAGTCTTTTTTAATTCCAGGAGTTTAGTTTAACGTAAAAAAAGGAATCTTTTTAAATGTAGACTCTGCCTATTAGTACCTCAAACTCTTCCATTCACTCAATGTCTTGTTCATACTCCTGAAGAGTTTCACAGTTTTTGTCATTGCACATAAATGCAAAATATAAAAATAAAATATTGACATACAGGTGGATGTTGCAGTTAAAATGTTGTACAATTAAACACACTAATGGCTGATAAGTGAATTTCTGTAAAAACAGATCAAATGTTCAGTAATTCCAGGTAAAACTGTTATATATTAATTGTTTTGGGGTAAGATAACCTTAAAACTACAACATCTTCTTTCCTCCTCACATTTTTGTAATGTAATGATGTTCTGGGGGCCAGATATGGCCCTCGGGCAGCCAGTTGTTGATCACTGGTATCAACTAATAAGTGTTTAACCATGATTTTAGTCAGTATGTGTAAATCTAATTTAGAAAACCTGCTGCCAGTCGTTATGCTAAGCTAATCTAAACCTTTCTCTAATGCATGTGGGCTTTTTCTGCCTGATGGTGAGAGACCTTTACACAATGTCTATGCACTCTAATGCAAATTCAAATAATATCATCTGGGGACAAAAATCCTGCAATAAAAGTCTCAGTGTTGACATTTCCTTAACGTTACAAAGATTGAGTATGGAGGACATTTTATTTTAGCCTCCTGTGAGAACCAGAAGCTTAAAACATTTTAAATCTTTATGATATTGAGAGGGAGGAAAGAGGCACGGGCATGGAGGAAATTTATGGAGCTGCATCTCTAAAAGAATTCCCCCAGTTAACAGTTAAATTTCTCCGGTGAGGACAACAACTCCTGTCTTACAGAGACAATTATTGGTTGCGAAATATAAATAAGAAAACTGAAACATTGTTGTTTTGGTGACTAATGCAAGGAAAAATTAACTTAGCCCAAAATAATTTTACCATATTTCACAATAGAAAGAAGTGCCTGAAATGAAAAAAGATTAACATGCATTTACAATGACAACCTGTTATTTAAAAGGGAACCCTAAATACTGTGACATATTGTCCAACCTAGAATAACATTAGTGTATTTTATAGCTATGCTGTACAAGAAATTTAGAAGAATAGTTAAACATGTAGGCTGTTGTGCAATGCATTCTGGGTAGTAATGTGAAATGGTTGCATTGTTCTTCCCACATCCTATTTACTGTACTCTCCTTGATTTACATTGCAGTAACTTCCTTCTTCCTGTCCTCTTCTCTGAATCTGCACCCTGGTTTAAAATTAAAAAGGCTTTAAGGATGACACACTAGAAAAGATGTGGGAGGAAGAACAATGCAACCCTTTGACATCACTTTCCAGAGGGCATAACACAATAAGAGCCTCAAAATGTAGAAATCTAGAATGTTTCTTTGTACAGTCTGCATATAAAAAATACACTGATGTTAATCTAATTAGGCCGACATCTTTTATGCAGGGTTCCTTTAAATGTAAGGTAAATGTCACACATCACTTACCACAAGGATCGCCATGAGGGCGCCCTGTAGAAGCCCAGCAAGTACATCGCTCCAGTGATGTTTATAGTCGGACACCCTTGACAATCCGGTGTAAATGGTTGCAGCGATCAAGAAAAACTGGATCGTGGGTCTCAGGAGCCTCGCCCACTCGGCCTGGAGGCGAGCCTGCAGGTAGAGCTGAGGAGGGGACATGATATGTAAGTACCACTGGAAGCAGCTGAGTTCAGGGTCACATAAACTAACAAGAGGAGGAAGCCTTATTGTAAAGTTTAGTTTATGGGTGAACATTGAGTGCATCTATTTACAGAGTGGCAGGAAAAGTGAGCTGCAGTGATTTGAAGATGACTGTGTATTTCCATTTCCTACAAAACCAGAAACAAATCTTTTCTGCAGGAAAATGGTCATAACAAAACAAACATCCTCTCTGTATGGTTCAAGTTAAGATGTCCAAAAATAACTTCCTCTTTAAAAAGTAATTTCACTTCATCAAAGAGGTCCTGAAGAAATCAATTTCACTGAAAGCATAGCATAGGAGTGTTTCTTCTCAGTGGCATGATGTCTAATCTACAGTGAAAGTTTAATATCCACCACTGCTGACGCAGGATGGGGATCCAGAAAAGTGACTGGTAAGCTGAATGTCACATACTCGCATGTCATAAACCAACCTTTTGTTTATATTCTAATCAGGGTGTGGCTACGCTGTTTAACATAAGGCACAAACAAGTTGTGCTGCTCAGTCCACATCTATGTTTCTCTGGCTGACACAATATCTCTGACGCAAATTCTTTTTTAAATAGAAACGCCACTGTGTCTAGGTAAATGTTTAAATGTCATCGTCTGTTTCTCTTCCTTCATGGGGGGGGCTTTATGTTGGTGCCAGGACTTTGTCCCAGAGTCTATTTATATCTCTGCTGGGATTGAATGAATCAGCAGCCTTATAAAGTTTATCAGGGCTGGGCTCAGGACAAACAGTGGGGACACAAAGATCCTGATTTTCTCATTCACAGAACAATCACGCTGATTATTATGAGGTTATCAAGGTTGATAAAGAAATCTTTATATTTTAAAAGTGAGATAAGACAATTAATACAAGTCACATCCCTCTGTGTAGTATAAAACTACAGACAAAAGGCTTAGCTTTGCATAAATATAGCAAAAATCTGACACGGCTTTGTAAAAACAAACAGCTGATGGTGTATTTCCACCAAGCTGTCTGGTTTGATTCAGTACAATTTGATATGGTGTGAGTTTCCACATCCATCTGTGCTGTTAGTTGGTGGGCAGGGATGTCAGCCAGTAGTGGGTCTAGATTCACCCTTTAGAGCTGAATGGGAATGTTTGGTACCCCAACAGAAAGGTCCCGCATCTTGATGGTAGAAACACAACAACTAAAGTAGTAAACTGAACCAGACTGCTTGGTGAAAACAAACCAAAAGTCTATACTGGGGCTGTCAGAAGATTAACATTTTTAATTGCGATTAGATTTTAACATACTGAACCAGGAAAAGGAAACTTGTAATGGACTGAAAAGGAAATAAGTGAACAGTAAAAAGGTAACTGCTTGATGACACATGGATCAGATGACTTTTGAATATCCACTGAGCCGTCAGTAAGTTTTAAAACTGGAGTGGGACTCTAGGAGGGGGAGATTGACTTTTTTTTTACATCACTGAGGCTGTTTGTTGAAGTGGCAGTACAGCATGCGATTAATCGCGATTTTAGAAATCAGTGCACTAACTGTGGGTCATAGTTAATCACAATAATCTTGACAGCTCTGGTCTGTATGCTTTCTTTTTTAGGCTTTGGGTTCAATTTATACTACAACAGATGGGATTAAATATATTAATGATGAGCTTCAAATCATTTGTCGTGTATTTCTAATCTACCAATTTGCCTTACTACGAATGTTTATGCTAGCACACAAGCCCTTTACCTGGACAGCCTGTAGAGTCTTAACAGCTTTGCATATTTACTGTCTTTATGCATAGCCTACATGTAATGTTTAGCTGGACAGCTGAAGACAGGAAATATAGGGGAGAGAGTCCTAAAGACATGCACCAAACAGTGCCAGGATCAGGGTCCAAACCTGTGAGCACCCAAACCTCTGCACTGGGTGACCACTCTACCAACTGAGCTAAACCAGCACCCATCCAAGCAACTTTGTGGCCTCTTTTTGGGGCAACTTGTATAATGAGTAGATCAAAATCATATGTTTGGAAATAAAAGGCTTCAGCAAGCAGACTTTTGGCCTTGCTTAGTATTAAACTAGAAGTATCAACGGGGATAAAGACAAACCCTGATAACATGCAGGGGCACTGCCCTGCTTGACTCGTGCTGCTGCTGTTTCATGTCCTCTACACTGAGCATCAACTTTTACCAGGCAATACACTGTCCCTGAATGCAACGTGACCCGTTTCACCTGGGATCTAATTTATTTAATATGTAAATACAATCCAAAGTGCAACTATGACTGTTTCCTTTCTTCAGGCTAACTGGAGCTTTCTGTAGCTTCCTATTTACCAGACAGACATTTAGTTTAAAAACAGTTGGGAAATCCCTGCTAGCCAAAAACAGTTCTGCAGACGACACAACACCTGCAAGACCCATATATTGCTGGCGTCAGGCCAAAACCTTATATCTCCATTTTCATGTTTTTTTTAATTCATAAATTACTGCTGCTGGTCACCCTTTACATTTGTCAGTGGTTTTTACAAATTTAAACCAATAAAAGGGGTTATAAAGATGCTGGCCATGTCCATTTAGTGTTAAATTATTTTAAAGAATACAGTTTTATTTCATTCCCTGAAAAACGGTACTTTTGGAGATATGAGGTTTTGGCCTGACATTAGCAATATAAACCCTTAAAAAATGGAGTTTCACTGATTAACTTTGTAAAGTGCGAGGTGTAGTTTTACACCGTAATTCCTGACTTTAAGCTAACATGCTAAGATGTCATTTTTAACAGACATGTCTCTCTCTCCACCACTTCCTGCTTAGTCCACTGTTCTATCTCTATTGAAGGCATAGATAACCTAGGTTTTTTAAAAAGGGTGGTTAAAAATCTTAGCATTTATCACTGTTAAAAAGTCATAAGCATATCAAGTGAAATTTGTCCAGCTATGAAAAATAACTATGAATTTTTAAACAATTTTCCAGATGTTCAAGGGCTTGCATGGAAGCCCAAAATGTCCTCCTATACAATCTAGTTTCAGCACCATGTTCCATAGGTGGTGATTGATATGATAAGCAGAACAGTACATTATGTCATTAAGCACTTACAGCCAGGAACAGCATGCAGTACATGGAGAAAGACGAGTGTCCGGAGTAGAAGGAAAGCCTGAAACAGAAAAACAAAGCTCAGCTCAGCACTTTCCTCTGTCAGCAAATAAAACAAACTAATCAGATGGAACCGGGCTATCTTATGATCGACAGTAAAAACGGAAAAAACACATATTTCCACATCCTGGCAGACCTTTATTTACAGTGGAGTCAAGAACAGGTATAGTCAAAATATTTTAAAAATTAATAGCAGAAGCTAAAAAAGCAGGCCCTATAGCCCCCGCTTCCTGCCATGGTTACTTCCTATTTATAATAACAGTGTTGTGTTTAATTCTGTTGTCTAGACCACTTCTACGACAGCAACCAAGAATACACACACACATCCCATCTATTAATACCATAAACCGGCTAATTTAGTGAGCATTTGATGGATGGTTGGTGGCCTCAGGCTATAAAATAAGAACAGATGAGAACAGATTCTGATCTCAGTGAATTAATAAAATCACTGTCCTGCTTAAACCTCCTTAAACTGACTACAGGCTGCATGTAACATCCATGAACTACTATCAATGCACCAACAGAAATGGAAATGTGTGTAAAATATGACTAGGTATTTTGATTATGAAAAACTAAACTCTAGCAAAAAGTAACAACATATAACAGTCATGATATATAGCCAGGAGTGAATAGAAGAGCATCAAAATAGATTTTGATTATTCGAAAAAAAATAAACTAGAGGACCCCTTGCCCAAACAGCTAGGTCCAAGCCCCTAACCTCCCCTCCAAAATGTCTTCATATCAAATGAATAACAGTAAGTCAGGTCCCAAAAGACATACTGAGACAACAAAATGGTAGATTATTGTGGTAAAATGTTTTTTTAAAAATATATATGTATATGATTTATAGTGGAGAATAATATTGCAACAAAGTGAGCGTCTATTTTTTATAAGATACAGTTGGCTTAAAAGCATGTTTTAATTGAAGTTATTAGGTGTGGAAAGTTTGACTTATAATTCCTTTTTAAGAGGCGATGAAGCGCTGTTGGGTATTTACATTTCAGATTTGAGTATGTCCAACAGTTCCCGGGCTTTTTGTACCTTAAAAACAGATGCTTCATATTATTTTGTTCACTCACTATGACTGTTTTTAGCAAAAGGGTGAACGCTTCATACTGGTCTTTGCCTGGAGCCTCCAAATCGCTAAAACCACCCCTGTTGGTAATATAACAGCTCGTTTTACCAGTACTTTAAACACAGTGGAGTTATCCACTTTTGAATCACCTACTTACTTTTGAATTGATCCAGCTGCAAAATATCAACTGAGAAGGACCGTGTGCCCAGTTTCCATCTCTGTTGTGTTGTAGTTTGTTGTAATCAAACATTTCTAAGGGATGTATTCTGCTCAGGCGGTCCACTGCATAAACTGCAGGTAAAGTCATCTATTCTTTGAGATTTTTTTTAGCTAGCCTAGGTTTTAAAAATGATGGGCTACTGCAACTGGAACTTATAAGAGGACTTAACACATACTAGGTGCAAAATTTAAGTTGTAATTCATGCCTGCACCTAGGAAATCTCAGCTGGAAAAGTTTGCAGTCTACAATGTCTTTCCTGGAGCTTTTTTTTTTTTTTTTTTTACCATGTTTGTTCCAGTTTCAGAATATCAGTCGGTCAAACGATCCAGTTTTAATGTCCAAGACAAAAATGTCTCCCACCTATCTGATGAGTTTGTGGGGAATTTTGGCTTAAGGAGTAAATGTGCTAACTTGTGGGATGACTGAACTTCAGTGTAAGAAAAAGGTAAAGAATGAGTGATAATTAGTGGCTTGATACACTTAACTAAGAAACAAAACTTTGCAATCTCAACACTGGTGAAGTACTTGCATTTTAGCGCTGATTTGTGAGCATGTTGCCAAGTTTGCCTTGGTCTCTCAGGGCTCTTTGAGTGCCTGTAAATGCTCGTTGAAGTAACTTTACACAATAAAACTTAAGACAAAAAGAGGATGGGTTCCTTTCAAATTGAACCAGAATTTTAGCACTGAACTTGTTTCTCTTTTTAGTTAGACTCTTCTCTGTTTTATTTTGGAGTTTTATACCAGTCAAACAATTACACAATTGTAAAGAAACCCCATCAGCAGTGATGTTACAGCCTAATTATTAAATTTTCTCATGATGGATAAATATATCATTTCTTGAAAATTTGGGACTGATTTTTAATCATTTAAGTTCTTTGATCATTGCAGTTCTTGTAGGCAATCAAAACCACTTCAGTAACAAAATACGCAAACAAGTACAATCATCCAGCTGACCTCTATACATCCCTCTGTTGGATCAGATTAATAATTGACAGACCAAACCCTGTAAGGCCTTTACTAGTTCTACATTTTCAGCATCCAATCAAGGCAGACTTTAGATAAGCCATGTGGACTGCCATCTTATAAAATGAGTCTTTTTATTTAAATTTCATTTATTTTTTTGGTAAAATGGGCACATTTTCCCATTAAATGTCAACACCCTGCTCTGACAGCGGGCCTGGTCTCTTGTCAGGAAGTCAGACTGACTCATGGGGGAATCATGTTACAGTAAGATGATCCTGTTCGGGCCACCCTGATGTGCCCTTCCCTGTCCGGCTGTGCTTATTAGCTCTATAACTGTTGAAGTAATGTTGAAGTATCCCTTTAAGGTTTAGCCTTAAAAGGGTTAAGAGATTATTTTTTTAGCTTTTATTTGTAAGCACAGTGGATACATCCAAAAACATGGGAGAGAGAGAGAGTCAGGAATGACATGCTGGAAAGGAGCCGAAGGCCACACCTGAGAACAACAGCCTCTGAACATACTGAATGGTGCATGGACATAACCATGACCTGGACACCGGTGCCCCATTTACGTTTAATTTCAGCCCGACTTGGATCTATTTATTGTCTGTTTTGAACAATAATCTATTTTATTTATAAGCATGACTTTTTTCTTATCTTATCAGAGCAGTTCTTATCTGTTATCGTGACCAAAATTTTAAAAAAGGCAAAATATAAAAAATGCAAGAGAATTAGACTAACAAACTCCGACTGACAAGAAATTCAAATAAAATAAAATAAACAGTATAAATATTTAAATTTTCACTATTTAAAAAGAACATATTTTATCAGTTTGTTTAGTAAAAAGCTCATCTACAGTCCAGTTCTGTTTTCTTTTGTTTCACCTAATGCACTGTAAAAAAAAAAATCTAATCAAGTACCTTATATTATTAGATTTTTTTTACAGTTATTTCTGATAATGGAAATCCCTAATGTTAAAAAGCAGACCAAAATAGAAAAACTTAAAATAGAAAAAAGGAAACACAAAGTCCCCTTGTGTCAGAAAAAAAATCTTCAACAGAATAGGGCAGACAATGAAAAATATCTAAAATAAATAATAAATTTTTTTTTTTATCAAACTGGTGTCTTAAAAGAGCCTTACATATTTTTACAGGTTTATGAAAAATTAGAATCACAGGAAATTCAGTTAAAAAAAATTCAAAGGGCGTATCTAACTCCTTTGGCCTGCTGCTAATTTGTCCCTTATTCTGCTTCTTCTGATGTCAGAGTGGTAACAAAGCCTAAGGAAATATCAGAATTGTGCACCACACCCTGGAAGATTTTTAGTAGATAAACCTGAGCGCAGAGAGGGTAGGTGTTCACAGTTTCACAGAGCTTTCAGGCTCAAATGCCAAGACTCTTCAATAGACAAATGACTATTTCCTTTAGCTTTTCAGCTACTGAGCAGTGCAGATAAAAAGCTCCTTAAAGCATCAATAAAGCCTTCATAAGAGTGATAAAATCTGCACTGCTGATGAATCTTTTCAGGACTCTGCTTCTATAATTACCACCTTTCCCTTCTGGCTATTGCTACATCAGAGTGAGAAGTGGATATCCTCTCCTCCCTCCATACTTCCCTCTGCTCAGAGCTGATAACACATTCAAGCCATAATGAAAACAAGCTTTACATTCCTGTGATGTTACTCAACCTCTGCTGTCGTGTGCGGCACATGCACCCTGCTAAAAACACAGCCTCCCATCTTTATACTACAAACTTCATGTTGCACACCCTCACTTGGGATTGGCCTTTGTGTTTTTATAGCAACAACTGCATAATCATTCATAAGTTCAGCGATTTAACCTTTGTACTTGCACACTTGGGATGTCTAGAAAAAGTGTTAGTGAGTGGATCCTTTGCATCGGCATTATACATGTATCGACTGGCTGGAGCATACATTGCCATTACAGCCACACTGGTAGTGACATAATAGTAATAAAGTATAATAAATTATTAAAAAACACCAGTTTTCTTTCCTCTCCATCGGCTTATAAATCAGAGCTCTGCATTCATCTACTAATGTCTGAAATGTCTAAAAGTGTCAAAAGTTTTGAGTTTTAGCTAAACCTACCTGCCCTCGTTGACCATGGTTGGGTTTCCACTGCAGGTGAAGTCTTCGATATAAGCCCCTGACGAACAGTTGATATTTTTCCAATCAGGTTTGCACACGTCCAGGAAGTGTGGTCTGAGCCGACCGATCGAATACTTGGCTATGTCGGTCAGAGACTGGCTCATTGCCGCCCCAAACAGGAAGGTACCGACGGCTTTGTAAACAGAGGACACATAGCTGCCGAAAGACGACTTGGATTTGATGCGGTTTAGATAAACTGAAAGGCACTCGCCAATAACCATCTGTAAAGGAGGAGGACAGGGTGGAAGGTTAGAGGTTTATACAGAAATACCACACTTAAAAATACAAACAATGATGCAACTGAATAAAATATAAAATATCAGAGCCAGAAATGTTCTCTAAAACTCTGGGTTGTACATAATTTAACCTTTCTTACTACTTTAACTCAGAGACTTTTGGAGATACAGACAGGTTAGCTTTCTTGTCAAGACTTTGATGCTAAAAACTGCCATGTTTGTACACATGAACAATAGCTTGTTAGCCTAGCTTAGCATCAAGATTTAAAACTCGGGGGAGTGCAGTAGGATGGCTAGCCTGCTAAGCTAACTAAGTCAGCCTACTGGCACTTCAGTGTTTTTAAAAACTTTAGCTAACATCTAAATTAAATCAGCTTAAAGCCCCAGGGAGGAGTTTTTAACTGCTTGAGAGACAGCCTGAAATTTAGAGGGATTTCTATTTATGACCTAAAAAAGCAAGCTAGATTATCAGTTACAAGATTAGCAGTATTTTTACTGTAATTTTGATGCCTTTAACAGCTGCTGTGGGGTAGGTGTCAGGCAAGACAATTAGCAGCACACTGAAGAAAGTCTTTCTTAATTTTCAATAAAAGTATTCCCAATGGGACAATCATTTGTCTCTGAATATAATTTGTCTCTAAAGAGCTTTACTAGGCATGTTCAGGACAAGATAAGATGTACTGCATTGTCCACAGGGGCACCAAAAGCAATGCAAACAGAAAGTTCCTCACAGGAGCTTTAAGAAACAATCCTACCATTAGATCCATGCTAGCTGTTTCCCTCGTTTTCTGTCTTTATACTAACTTTAGCTATCTAGCTTTTGCTTACTGAATGAATTTACAAGACAATAATGTGTCTATTGGGCACTTTTTTAACCTTTTTCTGCATAAAATTCCAGAGATGTAACATAATGTTTAAGGTATCACAGCCAGAAGATGATGTCCACTTAAAATAATAAATATTTATATAATGAGATTTGATGCTTGAGTTCAAATTGGATGTCTAAAATCTGCTAGTCTAACTTTAAAGGCTTCTACATCTGTGTTTGGAGTAAATGTGAAACGTCAAAAGCATGACTCATTAGTTCCTCTTTTCGTGAGTGCTGTGGTGTAGATGTGTGTCTATGAATTGTTTCACAACCTTGTTTGGAGATAACGGGCCCTGAGGGTGTAAGAAATGATCGACAGGGCTTATTGTTGCAGCTCTATAATCTTTCAAAGCTTTTATTTAGGGAACTAAACGTGTCTGTTACTCAGAGTGATAACTTTATAGGTATAAATGTAAGTTGGCTGCCTGCTTTGTTGTCAAGAATTTTCAAAGCTATAACCTTTAGTTTGGAAACGTTTTGTGCCATCACATTTTCCAGCTCCGCTCAGCATTGATTGCTGTGCTGTATTTGAAGAGTTTCATTTAAAGTCTCTGTGCTGCAGCTGGAGACGAATCCAGAGCAAGTGAATTTCAAAATAAAGGTCTGTTAAAATTAAGGTCTTTTGGCTTTAATGGCTTTAAAATTTGATACAGTTTTAGTAAAAATGAACACGAATCATATCTGTTTTGATACCATGGCCACAAAAATATAAAATCTTAGATACCCTATACAGAGCAGTTTTAATTTTAATTACTAAAAATTGCAAGTTAGCTCCTGCAGTGTCTTAATGCACATATACATTGGTAATGCTGTTTTGGTAAACTTTGCCATCATCTTCGTGCAATCTAGACAGTATTCTCTTGTTTGCTAGTAGTAGTTTTAGTTAAAATATGACAGAAAAGTTGTAGTTTTTTAGAGCTTCTGAACTGTGTCATACAACAGATCATTAATATAAAAGAAACTGTTTGTTTAAAACATGTTATATTGACAAGTATCCAGAACTGTGAAAACATCACAGAGTTGACTGAGCCTCTCTCTCTTTATAGCTCTTGAAATGCTATCACATACTTTTAATTCATTCAACATCAACTGACCGAGTTTACTACTGCCTCAGCTGCATGTGAAGAGTTTCACAGCCGTCGTATATTTAGTGTCTCTGCAGCAGCTGGAGATGAAGCTAGGGTTTCAAAGTTAAGGTCCTTTAAGAGTACAGCGGTATAATCATTATACTAGAATTTTGAACTTTGATACCATTCTATTCAATATCCAAACCTGTTTCAATGCCATGGCATCAAAAAGACAATTTCCTGGCACCCAGTACTGGGTCATTTCTCATTTAATGAGCAAAAATGGAGGAAATCTCCTGCAAACTTGCCAAAGTTGCCATTGTATTTGTGAAGTTTAAAAAGAGCTTTCTGTCTTTCTGCTCACAGTAGCTCACTGGAAAAACACGACTGAAGATTTTAGGGGATATTATAAAGCTCTGGTTACTCTGAATACAATCAATCAGTAGGAAACAAAGCTTGATTTAAAAACAAGTGGTATTTAAGAGTAGTGAATTATTGCATACTTGGAGAACCTTTTGTTTTATATTGAAGCATGAAGCCGGGTTTATACTTCTGCAGTGAATCTACACAGTAGATGCGCTGTTGTAAGCATTTCATACTTGTCCATTGATGCTAATTAGCAGTGCGATTTCATGCCAGTTCAGGGTCCTGCTGCTATGTTCACTGCTTGTTTGAGTACAGGAAACCATGACAAGTGAAACCATTAATGAATATACTGCGGTTACTGCAAAGAAGAAAAGAGAGGGGACATCAAGGCAAAGAACAGGGGTATTATTTGCATTTGTTGGCCACTGAGAAACCAGTTGTTTGAACATGCAGTTGCATTTTAGAAAGGGTGCAAGTCAGTCTTCGCACTAAGGTCTCTGCAGAGGAACGGGGCTATGTGGACCTATGCATCTGCTACGGTATAGATCTAATGCAGAACCATAAATCAGGCTTTAAAGGATAGGTAAACATTTTCTACATGCGGTTAACAAACTAGCCGAGAATGATTAGTGTCTTGTGCAAGCAGTTAAAATAACATAATATTGTTGCAGAAATATTAAAAAAAAATCTTGTCAAACATGGATTAAGAGAAAAGATGAAAGTGGGTTATGGGAAGCCCTTTTAAAAGAAGTAATGAAGCATGAAATGAGAAGAAGAAATGACAACTGTTAACCAGCAAACAAAACAGGTGCACTTACAGTGAGTATTGTGACGGGAATCATTACACCTCCTAACAACTGATAGGAAATGGTATCTTCTTTATAGGGGTACTTGATTGAATCATCATTACAGTAAAAGCCTCGGCGGTAAGGACTGTGCCGCACAGTGAGTATTACAAAGGGGAGTCCAACTGGCAGAGAAGCAATGAGAGAAAAAAACAAGGAAAAAAAATACAGGTTACAAGACATTTCTGACCCATGATGCAACACTGTGTTCCTGCCCGTGCAGAGCAGGACACGGTGGCCGTGTTGCATCCTCTGAAGTGGAGATGGAGGAAGCAGTGACCTTCGCCAGCTTTCAGGAAAAAGGGTGTGCAGATATTAATGGTTAGGAGGCATTAAGTGTCAATAAAAAGTGCATGTTAATAAAGAAAAGTTCACAAAAAGACATTCCTTAGCAGGTTAATGAGCCACAGTGAAACGTGAAACCTCTTCCCTTTCACTTCAGGTTGTGATACGTGCAGGAGGGATTGTGTTTCTAAATTGGCTTCAGCTCCTACGGTTGAATTTCTCACAAACAAAGCCACAGCTGTTGACAGCAGTCTCACATATGTGACCACAACACATTTATAATGCACACTTATCTTGCACCATCTGCTGTGACTATGAAAAAAAAACTGGAACTTTAGTTTATCTTCTTTTAGCTTCAACTCAAGCTGACTCCAGCTCTTAGTTCTCCCTTATTCCTCTCTGGCGGAGGTAAACTATATTAAATGTTGATAAAAAAGAGCCTAAAATATAAACTGAAAAGTGAAAATGAGTGCTACAGATTTAGAGAAAACTGAAAGGGATAAATCACCGACACCACAGGAGAATAACAGACGATACATGAGCAACACGCACACCAGCAACAGTTTCTGGCCTCTGTCGATCTTGAAAAAAAGAAAACAATCGCTCTGATCCAGGGGAGCATTCCAGCTATTTTAAGGAACAGATGGACAAAGCACGCGGCCGTATGTGTGCTGAACTAATTAACAGAGGGAAAAAAGCTACACTGATGGATGAGAATAGACATGAAAGGCCTTGTTTTTGAATTACTAGATTTTTTTAAATGTCACACTGCTCATTCATTTTCAGTATGGCTGAGGGAGCTTGTGGATGATTATTGTTGTATTGTTTATAAGGATAATACTTATCAATACAAATACTTAGAGATACTTCAATTGGTAGTACATTAAAATATACAGCAATGAGAAAAGTCCTCAGTCCTCATTAAATTAGTTATTTAACCAATCTTGCTGCAATTCATCATGCATTTCTTTCATAAAAGCTTCTTTTTGGGGGCATTTTTATGCCTCTGTGCCGGCAATAACCAAATCCGGAGGCATCATGTTTTCAGGTGGTCTGTCAGCCTATAAAAGCCTTCTTTTAAAAACACTTCAAGATAGACTGATTTGACTTTTAGGTCAAAGTTACCCCAGAAACCGTACTTTCACTGCCTGGAAATTGTATATCTCACAGAGGTGTATAACCACCAGATGGTGGTGGCAGAGATCACCTGGATGGGATCAAGTGGACAGAGTTAGACAAGAGCTCTGAAAAGAGACTGATAATGTACAAAAAGAGGGCTAGAGAAAAAGATCCCCTAAAAGAGTTCAAGATGTGCAGCCTTTAACTGTACTTGTCAATTTCTTCCTGAATGTTTTTGTTTTTAATTTTAGTTTATACTTCCTGTTGCAGACTGTTTTGTGTGTGTGGGGTATTTTTCTGGTTGTCTTACTCATCTAAAACAATAGCACCAGTAGTGGCCAAAGACTTCTGCATGCTAATGTACAAAGAAAACTCTGTACAGGTTTAACTGTTTCATGATTTTTCTGTTTTAACTAAAGTTGAGCCTGTTGCTTGAGTGAAAGTCCTTCAAGGAAACCTTTATAACCCTTATTGTTCTTACATTATCTTATAGGTATGTTTTTTCAAAGGAAAACACTACGTTTCTACATTATGAGGAAATGAAAAAAATCATTTGTAGACTGCTATTGTTGTGCTATGCCCTCTGAGTATCTATGTCGAATAGTTGCATTGTTCCTCTTCCCACATCTTTCCATTGTATTCATCTTAGTCTACATTCCAGTAACTTTTCCCTTGATGTCATCTTTACTAAAAGTATACTTTGAAATTCAAAAAGCTTTGACACATAGGAGAAGATGTGAGAAGCAGAACAATGCAACCATTTGACATTTATACCCCGAGCATGACAAAACTGGCAGCCATCATGTGACTCTAACTTTGAAATGTCTTAAATCTAGTGAGTTTCTTTGTCTAACACACATAAAATCTGCTAATGTAAGTCTAATAAAACCAACATGTCTCAATATGCAGGGTTCCTTTTAAATGTGCTGCCAACTGTGCTTTGGTTGTATCTACAGTCATGAAACCTCAGAACCCACTTCTGCCTTGGGTCGATTAAATCTTTGTCGACTGGTGTTTGTCTATTTCGAGACCACATGTCTTTGCAATGACTCCAGCTAATTTTATTTTACATAACTTATGTTTAAGTGGACATCTTCCTTGGCCTTTAGGTGTTGATACCAAAGTTGGTGAGCAAAAGCTTTCTACTAAACTTATCATGTTTCAATAGCAAGTAGATTTGCTATAGAACATCTGCTGAATGATTGAAATAAGCGTCTGGGTTATCAAACAGGAAGGTAATTTCATAAATGCATAATTTATAACCTCCATTATGCTCTCGAATAATCTCTTCTGGTTCACAGTCAGCTTCCTCACAGCAGATATTTTGACTTGTCACTACATAATACTGATAAAAAATATCAGCTGCTTTCCAAAAGTTCTGCTCCAGCTCTTTGCATACATTGTATTGCATTCAGATGTTTAACAAGTGGATATATCTGCCATGGAAAGACGTTAATGTCGCCTGACCTGCCTTAGATTGACTCCTACTTACACAGCTAATGGGCAGGGTGAAGCCCACAGTGTAGAGCACTGTGGAGGTGATTGTGCTGGAGTGGAAAGGGTACTTGATGCTGTCGTCGTTACAGAAAAAGCCCCTCTGATAAGGGCGGATCTTACCCAGGTTGAAGGCTGCCAGGGGCAGACCTCCTGTGGACGGAGAGATCGGGGGAAAAATGGTCAAAAGATTACATAAAATACAATGACAGAGTGACGATGACGACTGTAATCTCTTCGAATAACATGAAAACCTGCAGGTGAAAATATGCCAGACAAAATCTTTAGGACTGAAAAAGAGACCTCAGCCCTTCTGGATATTAAAAGTGATGCCTGACTTCATTTGTCCATTATAATAAGTTTCAATGAGAAGACCAGAATCAACTGTGTATTTACTATACAAATTATTACAATAAAATCCTTTCAAATCTATTGCTTAAAGTTTTTGGATTTGAGTTGTAAGTTTACATTGACATTACTGATTTTGATTCAATTTGTTGTTCTTTTTTATGTTTTCCTGACATATAGGCGCTGTAGGGAAAATCGAACTATAGCTCTTTTGCCAATTCAATGGATATGCTCTTCATAGGTTTGGGAGAAGGATGGAAACAGGGCTTTCCATGAGCGCCAGCAGTTTCCCAAAGAGCCAACTAGTCTAATAAAAAAGTTTGACTAACAAATTAAAACCTGTTTTCCATACACATTGCAGATTCATTTCAGTTAAGATAATGTTAAATAATGTTCTACTTAAAATGTTTCTTTGCATCCTTAACATTTATATAATCTCCTTACTTTAGTGATATCAGTAATTCTTCATCTCTTATGTGGCTGTTATGGAAGGTCTGTGGCCTAGTTTTTTAACTCTGAAAGTCTAATTTAATGTTTAAAGCAGTTTCTCTCATTTTATTTGTATTTGTTTAAAACTATTCATATTAAAATGACCATTTGAAAAATAACATCAAATATTTATGCAACAATTTAAGCTTCAAAGCTTCATAATGAATTCCTCCTAAATTTGTTGCTTACATATTCACCAGCTTGCAGGAATTAGGTGTTGAATGCTCAAAGTTCTAGTGGGAGGACTACAGGGTGCTCTATCATTGATTGTACCTCCCTTTTTTATTGAACAGGATGGGGGGCAGGCTTTTGGACACTGAAGCTGAGTGCTTTTTCCTACAGGCTGACTACTCCATATGTCTGTAGAAAGCACTGTATGGAAATCAGGAGTAAATACCAATTATTAACAAGTTAAGGATTTATTAAAGGTTAATTTTGGTCTTTTCATTCAATCTCTTCATTGCAAGAAAAATACATACAGTCAGTATTTTTCAATAGTTTTTGGACAACAATGGAAGTCAACAGAATATATAATTTACCTATAGGAATGATACATTGTATAAAATCCTCTCATTTTATCTGTTCATGGTAAGAAAAATACCAATAAGTGCAAGTCATAACCTTAGTCACAAAACTTTAAAAAATTGCATTACCATCCTCCATTCTAATATTACATAAAATAAAAGACACTCTATGACAGCATCTTTAATGTCATTTTCAGCAGAGGATACCTGATGTTTGACTGTGTATTTGTATTTGACTTCAGCACATGTGACATGAGCAGTGAACACAGGCACTCCTTAGCTATAAAACCATAAAGATAACAGATTATGCTAATAGGTTTTGACAGTTCAGCATCTGAATGCCATGTGTTCTCTGGTTGCGTAAGTCCTCTGCACAGGCGGCCCAATTAAAGATTTCCCCTGCCATCAAGCAAAAAATTAGGGTGTGCTATTGAGCTGTAGTGCACATTAAAATGATGAGACATCACATGGTGCTACACCTTCTCCCGCAGCTTTTATCTGTGTGGTGTTTCTGATCTGTCTCCTCTATCTGCAGCTGTTGCTACCATCAGCTGTGCCATCCTCAGCTGACGGACAACAACAGCTGGAAATGCGAGAAAGTCTGGGCGCAAACACATACAGACCAACAGGCAGGACGCCACTAGTCACTAACTGCGGCAGCAGCTTTGTTACTCTTTAACTTGTCCTCATCTCTTTCACTGTGACACAATGTAACATACAGACAGAAAAATGCGGGTGTTTTACATTAATACTTGCATGTGCTTTTCTGTTTCCATTCACCTTTTCTCAAGACTCAATGGCAGCTTTTCATAAAATACAAAAAGGAAACTCACAGCTTCTTTCTGCACTTTAAATGTTCCTGTAAAGTCTCACCTCTATCAGGCTTAACCTATTTTCATTGTAGGACATACACAGCCATGCATGACTATTTAAAATAACCCCTGCCTGGATGCCTGGCTATAACCTAATAGTCTGTCCCATTAGCAGAATAATCAAGTTCCCCTGTGCATCACCTATCCTAAGTGCAGTCATGCTGCTTCTTGCTGCACAAATGTTCTGCTGTGTGAGACACTCATGGCAAAGAATCAACTTATGTTTAAATCATACCCTGAGGCCACATTTAATGTTAACACGTGGTAATCTAATTCTAAAAAGAAAATATCCAAATCATGCTGCTGACTTTGGAAAGGGAGCAAGTCATCACTGAAGTATTGATCATACATACTCACGATTATAAAAGCACCAAAGTCCCAGTTTTTCTTTGCTTGTGCAAAACTGAAACCTTGCAATGAGTAATAATTTAATTCAAGTAGTCAACTGACATGATCAGATAGGAGTTTCAGTGCTGTTATGACTGCAGACCCCCACTGGTGTAACGATTATAGACCTTCTTTAGTAAAACGTGCAGTTACATGATGAATCAGGAAATTTAGGTGAGCTTTGGCGCTGATCTTATGTGGGTTTTAGACATAAGTTTAACATCAGAAGTCCCAATTATAAAACGATCTCTCAAGAAAAACTTCTTAGTTATGTCTTAAAGCTCGTTTAAGCTTGAATCTAATTATATCAGACGCATATGTGGACATATGTGATCGTTTGAGCTAATAAGCACAAGTCTGAGTTAGAGTTTCACCTTCAGAAAGGGATATGACACTACAATCGTGAGGGATTATCATTGCTATGCCGCTTTTAGTGCGTTATTACATAACATTGCACCCATACTGGTTCTCCTGGAGGACGTTGCACTAATTTGCATACATTGGAAAAAGAGTCAAGTAATTCTACACAATAATAAGGGGGAAGACGTTATGCAAGTGTCTTAAATTTCACTTAACATAATGTTGGATCAGTTTTACCACTAGAGGTTCAAGTAAAAGTGTGCGTTAACGACAGTTAACCACGCTCGTGGGCTTCTCAGCATTCACCACTCCCTTCACGTGATGGCAAGCTGTTAAATATCCGAACAGTGGGATTATATCAAGTCACAAATCGGCTTATACCAATGAAAATAGCTCTAACAATCAGCTCACAGCAGTCGGTTAAACAAAAATGTTCATTAAATACATACCCAGAACCAGGCAGGCTATGTCGAGCAGCACAAAGGGGATTCCTCTCGCCTCAAACATGTTTGCTCTTGTGTGTCTCCGAGTAGAGTCCCTGGCTTGTGATAGTGCGTCCTCCTCTCCTGTAATAAACACCAGGGGGATGCTCCTCCTTGGGACGGCGCTGCTGCTCCCGCTGTTGTGAATATTTCCAACGGCCTGAGATAAGAAAACCGCAACAGCACACAAAACTCACTTTAAGGTCGACGCCCTCGTAACAAAAGCACAGACCGCCCAGACCATAAGGAAGCACATATCATGAGAAGATACACCACGTCCCGTCGCTGTACTTGCTGCTGCTCCTGTTGTTGTTGTTGTTGTTGAGTAGACTGCAGCAGAGACGACAGCTCCACTTGTCTGTCATTGTGGTTCTTTCTCAAAGGTGTTACACGAAAAATAAACCCACACTCTCAAGCTGGACCGGTCATTTGGACGGACACCTGTCCCGTGCCGACGTGTGGCGCAGGAGTCGTTAAACGGACCCGGAAACCTCCGAGGATGACCGCGACGGTGGGCCTGGTGGTGCTGCGTTCATGTGCGTCGGAAATGTGAGCTCAGCACGTCACATTGGAAGGAATGCGCTCTTTTAAGTGTTTGAGAGGTTTTTTAAGTTGTTTAAGAAGCAGTTTTTTTCAACTAAACCTATAACTAAAATATTAATAGACTACATTCTTCTCCGTCAAGGTTACGAGACTAAGACTAGGCTGGGAGAAAAAGGAATTTATAAAAACTATGACAAAAAGTAAGTCTTCTTTTTTCGTCACAGTGACTAAATGTTGGTGCTGAACTTTTGGGAATTTAAGTGGTTTACATTCATATTGATTTTACTGCTCTGATGATTAAAATATAATTAAATGCCTCGACCAAAAGTAAGAACTAAAATCTGGGGACTGTATATTGGCTAAAACTAGACAACAATGTTTTTTCTTTCTTTGTTGACTAAAACTAGACTAAACTCTAGTGGTAAATAATGACTAAAATGTGACTAAATAATTAAAGGCTGCCAAAAATAACACAATACAGTGATGCAAACCAAACCATTTTCAACAAGATATTAACCTACTGCTATATTTATTTTTAATTCCTGAAACTGCTACTGCAGGGTAGGAATGGTTATTTCTATTTCTCATGAAAATGATTCTCTGTCAGCAAAAGATTTCACTAAAGGGTGGTTGAGATTGTGGTTAAAAAAACATCACTGGAATAACAGGGGGCACCAGAACCAACAAAAACAGAGATGTCCTCATAGGAGCTTTAAAGGTCACATAAAATACACTTTTTCAGGCTTTTCTAGCAAAAATATGTGCTCTGGCCTGTCCACAATCACCCAAGAATCGGAACAATCCATTCCCTCCCCCTCTCTCTTTCTCCACCTTTCAGAAAATGTGTGCTGAAACAAGCCGTTGTTAGATTTTCCCCTCATGATGTCATGTGGGGACTTAGCCCCACCCCCAGGTTCAGTTGGCGCTCCGCGCTTGGAAGAAAGTTCCGCCCTCCTCTACTGGTCAGAGCTGTTTCTCAGTATGCGTACTTCAGCGTACTTCTGGACTTACGGACTTGTGATTCGTCATCAATCAAAGCCAAAGTTCTGTTCCAATTCAAAGTCCACATAGAAACAAGTTCGGTTGAAGTACCTGGATGTGGACTCCCCCCGCCCCTTTTACTGAGTCTGCTGCTGGACGTAACTTGAGCGGACTTTTCACAGTTACAATCCCACAATGCAATTTGCGCCGTCCAGCAGGAAACACAAACAATGGTGGAGGAAAAGTCACACAACTGTAAGTAACCATTGCTGCTGCGTAAAAATATGAATAAATTGCTTGTTTGTGATCGAATTGTGTTTGAAACCCAGAAACGTTGGATGAGTTGGATAAAATTCATCCTTGATAAATTCTAAATGGATGATGTCGGTGTTTTTGGAAACGCTAGCAATGGGACAACCGAATGTGACGTGTAGGTACGTAGAAGGGGACGCTAGCAAAGTCAGCTGCTGTTCCAATAGTAGTAGGATTGTTCAGCGGACTCCCGTACCCCTGAAGTCTGAACTCTGGAACAAACTTGCCAAGTCCGAACTTCCAGAGAATGCAAGCTCGAACTTGTGAACTTTGAATTGAGAAATGGCTCAGGAGAGCCACATTCATTAAGACACATCCAATTCCTGAGAGGGGCGGAGTCAGACGGCTCAGTAACATTTAAAGCCACAGTCACAGAAACCGCTCATTCAGAGCAGGGCTGAAACAGTGTTTTCAGACGTGCAAAAATCCAGCAGTGGAGTTTTTTTTCATTAACAAACATCACAGGCTTTTTTTTTTTTTTTTTTTTGGACTTCTGGGACCAATATAAACTTGTCTCAAAGGGGTAAAATATGTGACCTTTAACACAGTCTGAAGAAAAAGATACAACTTCATAAATAAACACTTTCTTTTTTTCCAGTCAGTGAGATTTAAAATAAGCATAATGCTGCAGCTATCTCTACGTTCATACATTCAAAAAGCACTGAACAGAATGAAAGATCAATACTTAAAGCTCATCTGAGGGGCTTTTAAACTTGTTATATAACAGGCTGAACTTAATACTGGTGAGTCTTTAGGGTCTACAAAATCAAACAAAATTGTCAACAGAACATTCTTATCTTCTTATATTAATATTTCTAAAGCTTTAATGACCAGAGTTTTGTTATGAGTTGACAGACATTTGAAATAAATTACAGTGTCAAAAAAGGACTTATACATACACACACATAAAACATATACAGGTTGCAAAATTAAAGTTTGAATGAAAATTTGGACCTCAATTGATTAATTGATTGATTGACTGATTGATCAATTGATTGAATGGTGCAGTGGCTCCCCAATCTTCCATAAGGCTGACAGTTATCCTCTTTGTCAGAAACTCAACAAATTGCTTGTTTTTAATATTTCATTTTATATCTGAACTGATTTACTTTAAACTGTTTTTTCACTTTTTTATATTATTATAACATTACTCCTTGGCAACTGTGCCAATTACAGTCCCCCATTAAAGTGTACTGAATTTATCTGACTTGAATCAAATTTAATGGATTCGTCCATGTCCTACGCTAAGCTGACTAGATATGATTCTTTTAATCAAAAATGCCTGGGGGTGGTGTAATGAAATGTCTGTATATTTATTTCACTTTTCTTGAGTATTTCCAAAATCCCTCCTGGTTACCTCTAATATAAAAGGATCAGGTTACAGTTAGAGAAAATGTTGTGTTTAAATGTTATATTTGGTCTGGACAAAACAATTTTCAATACTGCTTAACTGTAGGCATATGGGGTCACAAAATGTGTCAGTGATAAACGATGCCTCATTACAGGCTGGTTAAAACACTGGTACTCTGGACTGTTTGCTGAGGCCACAGATGGAGTAATGTCTCAGTAGAATTAGTAATATACCTGTACATGACTTAAATATTGCCATATATACCTGTGCTTAGCCTGGTTGTCAAACTGCTGTCTGATCAAGCCTGTGCATCTTTTTGAGGATAAATTAAAAAAGGAAATGTTCTGAGTGAGATTTTGGGCTTCAGTAAATTGTATTAATAAAACATTATTTACCCTGCTACTTAGTTACTGTTTATCACCTTCCGCAACGTGTACAAACAGCTGTACGTGTACCGTTTATTCACTCGTCTCTAAGGGTTGGCATGTAATTGTTATTAGCTCCCTGGCGCCCCCTAGTGCATTTTTTGTTACAGCCACAGCGTTAAAATACTAAATTCTGGGTGCGAAGAAAGTGCCGGATGGAAATAAGACTAATCAATACTACAATGTTTTAGTTCATCCAAAATCAGTCAAACTACTCACCCACCTTATAACTTTGTTTCATTACTATCTCACAGGTCCTCAGAACCTGTCAAAAATGTTGCTATCATCCCTTCTGTTCTTAGAGGACTTATTTTGAGGATATACAATAAAATGTGTTAAGTTTTTGGGAAGTCATGATAGCATGTGAGTAGCTGTTTTGGCCTGCAGCCTTTTATTTCTATATTTTGTGTGTTTACATGCTTTGTTAATCAATGTGGGGCAGATTATATAAGATAATTCTTATGTAGGATAAATAATTCCAAATCAATTATGAGATAATTCTTCTTTTTACTACTTTTCATTCTGGATTCAAGATTTTTTTGTTTGGTATTTAAATGAAATAAATAAATAAATAAAATAACAACATTAATTATGACACTCTGTGTAAGACATTTGTAAGAAAGCGAAAGGTCATAAGAGTAATATTATGAGCCATTTATTTTGTATAAATGTGGAGATGCAAAAAAAAAAAAAAAAAGAATGTCGAGAAAACTAATGGGGAAAATGAAGAAACAGACAAAAAAGTTTGATACAATAAACTACTCTGCAAACTCAGTTAATCTTAAAATAAGCCGATTTGAAGTATTTGATTCAACACAAGAATATCAAAAATTGGTCTTTGGCACAAAATTAAGCTTCTTTAAAAATATATATATATCGGTTTTGTGCAATTTTACACACACACAAAAATGGATGGAAAAAACAAACATGGAGAATGCACAAATTCTTTTATTCAGCTCATTTACATGAAGTGAAAAATACCTTGAACATAAAGAAAATGATTAAATGTACTATTACTAGAAGGCCCGAATGGCAAAAAATACAAATAAGATTCAAAAAGTGCCTCACATCTTCACATCTTTGGTCATCCACCAAAAATACAGCTTGTCTTGCTGTTAAGGATTGCAGAAGTGCTGGAGCCAGATAGTATAAGAATATAAAACACAAACAATAATACAACCAAATAGTAACCACTGAGGCTATTATATGTTATAACTTAAAACATCTCCAGTTTCTGTGACTGCACAGCAACGCAACTAATCTTCACGTTTTCACTCTGTGTGTATTCATGACAAGATACACAAAATCACATTTGAAAAACAGAATTAAAATATTAATAAGAGTAGTTTTATTCTGACTTAAGTTAAGTCATAGTCAGTTACATGACACCAAACAGTAATACTGCCTTTTAATACAGTCCAATATTGCAACACTGATGTCCTTTAACCCAAATATAGGCCTAAGTTATGAGATGCTTACAGTATAGTGTTACAATTTAACCACCAAATAATTAAATGATCTTTAATTATATGCAGTTATTAAAGACATATCTCATACTGTTTTATAAAGAAAACAAAACACATTACTGCCCATACTAATACTTCCAAAGGCAAGCCACAGTCTTAGGGTAAAACATACATTTTATAAGCTAACCTGTATTTAGCCTTATGAAAAATAAAGCCACTGAAATATTGGTAACTGTGAAAAAGCCTTTGAATTTTACTAATAAAACCTTAGAAAATTCAATCCTTAAAAGCAAAGCACAGCATACACCTGTTTAACCACACTGTGACGGTCACTGAGCTCTCTGCTGTAGTGCTAATCAGATAGGCAACAGGAAGTTTAAGCTAGCTTGAGACTGCTATTAAATTTTGATTAATTTCTCTAAATATCATCTGTAAATTCAAGATACTGAAGGATTTTTATGTTTTTATGTAAGCATAAGGGGATAAAGGAATCAGCCTAATAAATTCATGACAAAAGAGAAGTAGAACAAGCTGGCTAATGATAGCTAGCCTAGTCAACCTCTTTAGCAGCCATGAATTTTTGTCTTGTATTTCCAGTAATTTGGTGCTGTTAAGATATTCTAAACCACATTTTGATTTAATCTAAATGTCACCATGTTAATTACCATTATATTTAAATAAATAAATCAGTAATATATGCAAAGCTTCTTCTTGTTTCTAAATAAGCTAGCTTAAATAGACGCTAAAGCTGTTGGAGCATATTTTACTGCCTGATAACCTTCAGTTTATCTGGGCGTTAAGTACAGGTTATCTAAAGGCAAAGGTCTTTGTATTTACTGTTTCACACCTAAGGCAAATATTTTTGGCAGGTAAACAGCAAGCGCACAAAGACGACAAAATCATTTTTACCTTTGAGTATGTTTCACTCTGAGCTGCCAGCCTTAAAACTTTTCAATGCTTTTGTCTCAAAAACACTTTTTCTGTTGTCGTTGACTTTCCAGGGTAATACTGCCATTAATATGATTTCTTTGTGATTTTAAAACAGCATCCGTTTTACCTTTTATAGTTGTGAAAAGCCAAACACAACACCAGGAGATAAGTCCTTATAAATGATGAAATAAGCAAAATAATTATAATGAAAAAAGATTAATAAATGAATACACAGATCAATAATTTATTCATTTTTTACAAGGCCATTCCAGGCTTATTAAGAGTCCTTCATTGTCACATTCAGTCCACTAGGTGGTCCCGTTTTCCTACACATAAAAATGTAGGTTTGTTCAGTCTTTACCAGCCACCCTGAGGAGACAGTGTTTGGGTTTTTTATTCACAAAAGGCACACGGTTCAGAGAGACTCAAACAAATCGCCTGTGTTTTCTTTCTGAAAGTCCTTGCGGCAGTTAAAGAGGAATTTGTTCTCAAGTTGTCAAAGATTTTTTCAGGCAGGTTTGTTTGTAAATGTTCAGCTGAAGTCCACTTCAGTGGCGAAGGTGAATCCCTCAGTCAGTTTTAAAAATGACAATCTCACGTTGTCTTTTCAAACGAAGCAACAAAGTGCTCTGAGTCCTTGAAAAGTTGAAAAGGTCTTCACATTTTTTCAGTCGAGGAATGGTTTGAAATTTATGGAAATAGACCTATTTGCATTCTTGTCATGAGTTGAAGGAGTGATGCAAGCCTTATATCTTTAGCTTTAATATCAAGCTACAGCTCATAGAGGGTTAGCATTGCAAGCACTGATAAAAGAACCATAGGAGAGGAGCTAGTCTGACTGTCTTAAAGTTAAAAGATTTCTGGCAGTACCTTTAAAACTTACAAATTAAAACTTCCTTCCATATTTGTTTAGCCCTTACAAAAACAGCAGTTAGTTACTTGCTAACTCAAACAAGAAATAAAAAAGCATGAAGCTACACATAAAACTATGAATTCACGTTTTGTCACGCTTAGCATTTGAAGATTTTAAAGACAATTAAAAACAAGCAAAAATACAATAAATGAATGCTAATTAGCAAGCTTTAAAGGTACTTTAAGTCTCCTTTAATCTCTACAGAGTGGACTAGCTGTTTCATCCTGTTTCCAATCTTCATGCTAAGCTAAACTAACACCCGCTGTCTTAAGCTTTATATTAACAGTACAGAAATTAGGCTATTATCATTTTTCATCAAACCCCTGGCAGCAGAGCAAATAAGTGCAATCTCCAAAACTTTGTACCCATTCCTATAAAACAGTCTCTCTCGACAGACTGCAGTCATTCTGGTGATTATAACTCAACCCTCCTTAAGTCTTCATGTTTTCTTGGGATTTAAGTTTTGCTGCTGTTTCTGTTTGCGAAGGTGAGCCTCAATCT
This sequence comes from Cheilinus undulatus, assembly GCF_018320785.1. Lineage (NCBI taxonomy): Eukaryota > Metazoa > Chordata > Actinopteri > Labriformes > Labridae > Cheilinus > Cheilinus undulatus. The sequence goes on along the minus strand of NC_054881.1, from coordinate 16,614,006 downwards.
CGTGCCTGAAGAACAGCATCCCCAGCTGTCCGTGGGAGGCCTCGTTCATGGCCTTTGACTGCATGCACATGCGGTACTGGTCTGGCGGGAGCTCATCTGCACAGTGTTTCTCATGCCACAGGTGGAACAAGCCTCGTGATGGCGCTCTGACCACCAGCAGGTTGCTGTGGAGGTACTTCCTGTACAGGTGGACGTCTTCACCGCCCCAGCCTTTGATGTCGATATCAAACCCACCTGCAGAAAAGAGAGAGCCAGAGGTTAATAATGCAGAATAGTATAAAGCTTTATCACTCCATCTGAGGATGTTAAACAACCATGTTAAACCTTTTGATAGCATTCATTTCCAAGTAATTATGATTTCATCTCTGTGTTCTCAACCTCTTAAAGGAATGCTGGTAATGAATCTTGATTAGAGTCTACGCTGTGCGATTATAATCAGCTTTCTCTCCACACTGCTAGGTTTGTTGCTTCATGAGGGGGCGGTGAGGAAGCTTTGGACTGATGCTGTGTGAGTAGATCTTGACCAGGCGTGTTTAAACCTGCATCTTTAGACATCTAAATTACTCATGTCTGTTTCTGTTCACGCTGGGTCTCTCTGCAGCTTTTATTTGATTTTTCTGTCTGTCTCTCACTCGTGCTGCAGGGCTAAACAGAGATAAGACGGGACTCTGAAGCCAAGTGATCAATTGTTCAGTTGTTTGTGTGCATGCATCATAAAGTTTACATACTGCACAGAATTCTGGAGAAGTGAAAACTCTCTTTGAGGGAAAACAGGCTCATTCTTCTTTTACCAGAAGTTAGTGGAGAACATGATAAATCTGTGTGGCAAATACAGCTCACTTTGCTTTTTCTATTTATAAACCAATCTGCATAACTCCAAATTCACTAATAAAACAAACAGTGCTCTCTAATAGGCCCCTTTGGAACCAAAACATGTTGCTTAAACAAACAGAATTTGCAACAAGTCGATCAAATTTAAGTTTCTTGTCTGTGCCTTCCAGACTTAGAAGTGTTTTCTAGACGTGACACCATCATCAGTCTGTGCCTTCCAAAACCATTACAAAGCAACATTTTACCATCAACTCTCTCACTTTTTTTAATGTGGCACAACTCTGTCCAGAAGTGCTTCTATGTCTTACACCTGCGGTCTCTCCAAGGGCCAAGTGGGGGGTTGACGCCCATGTTTGCAAAATAATTCCTTTCATAGTAAATTGTATGGGAAAGCGGTCTTACCTTAAGGAAAACACACTGTATACAGTTACTGTTGAAATTGCTCAATTTAATCTTCATAATATGAAGACGTCGGATGGTTTACTTGTGCAATTTGGAGCTAAACAGATGATAATGTAGAGTATGCTTATAGATGCCATCTTTATTGATTGACAAGTTGTTACCTCAGTAGCATGCCAATTAAGATAGAGGCATGACATTATGTATTTACCTCTTGGCCCAAGTGGCCTTCAAATGAGTCTTGTGAAGGCATGAATCATGTACATGGCAATCAAACGGTAATCTTATGGAAACACTGTTACTAGGAAACGCAACATGGATGCATAAGGAGCACTGTTCTCCTGGCTTTCTATACAAATGCAAAATGATTTTTTCTTTGTGTTTAAAGAGAAACAACACAATAAAGGTGATGATCTACAGGTGCATATAAAAGAAATTAGAATATTGTGAAAAAGTTCTTTTTTTCTGGGATTTAATTCAGAAAGTTAAGCATCCATATATTCAAGTTCCATCTCAGGCAAAGTGAAATTTTTCGAGACTTTTTTGTTGTAATCTTGATGATCAAAAATCCACTTTCTCAAACTATTAGAATAGTGTGGAAAAGTCCAACTTGCGAAGGTTCCCCAACTCTTCATTCACACAACAGGAATTATGGGAATGACTGCTGACTTGACTTTTGCCCAGAAGACAATCATTCACAACCTTCAAAAGGACGGTAAGCCACAGAATGTCACTGCTGAAAGGCTGTTCTCAGAGGCTGTATAAAAGCATATTCATTGAAAGTTGACTGGAAGTGTGGTAAGAAAAGGTGCACAAGCAACAGGGCTGAGCTCAGCCTTCAGAGGATTGTCAAACAAAGCAGATTCAAGAACTTAGGGGAGCTTCACAAGGAGTGGACTGAAACTGGAGTCAGTGGATCAAGAGCCACCACACACAGACGGGTCCTGGAAATGGGCTACAAGCGTTGTGTCGAGCCAATCTTGAACCACATACAACGTTGTAAGCGTTTCACCAGGGCTAAGGAGAAAAAGATCTGGACTGTTGCTCACTGGTCCAAAATCCTGTTTTTAGATTAAAGAAAATTTAGAATTTAATTTGGAAGTCAAGGTCCCAGAGTCTGGAGTAAGATTGGAGAGGCACAGAATCCAAGGTGCTTGAAATCTGTGTGAAATTTCCACAGTCAGTGATTTCCAGCAGGACTTGACACTAGCCCACAGTGAAGCCAAAACTACCTGATACTGGGTTGCTGTCTATGATATTACTATGCTTGATTGGCCATTCAGCTGGTTTGACCTGAACCCCATAGAGAATCTAGAAATATATTATAGACATAACAGAAAATATTCAGCTTTTTAACCATGTTATTACTGCGGTATAACCACTGATAGATTCAGCTAAAATCTGCAGTTTACACAGTCACCTGTTGCACCGTAACACCCGCTCTTCTGCAGCATCGTCAGTAGTAAAGGCTTAAGATTTGTTAGCATTTTTTTCACTGGCAAGTTTATGATAAATATTTCCTTTTTTGCTTAAGCCCACCCATTTTATTCATTTTAAAGTATTTTGCTGTTTAAGCACAAATCAATGTCTCTTTGTACGAGGTTTACCTGTCATTTACATAATTCTTATCAGCTGATTAAAACATAAGAAATGTAGGCTGAAAATACATTATCTTGAACACATCAAAAATATTTTAGTGTTAAATAATCAATTAGAGATTCCTAGTGAACAGCAGACTGGAGTAGATGCTGAAATAAGCTCAGAGGGCAGGCACTAACTACGCCGAGCTGGCACACAGTCATCCACCATAAACAGGCTGCCTGGCAGGTAGACAGTATACAAAGGCAGTCTAGAAGGCAAGAGGTAACTATGCCGGACTTCCTTGCAGTTATCCACCACCAACAGGCTGCCTGGCAGCCTGCAAGACACTAACATGTCCCTTTCATGTCTTTAGCCGCCTTGAAGTCAGCTAGACTCTATATAATAAGTTGCTAAGCATCCTAGAAGCCATCTAGATGCCTACCAAAAAATAAGCTTCTCTTAATTTGTTAAGGAAATCCAACTGGGTTGATTTAGTTTGTTTGTTTTAATCTATGGCATTATTCAAATTTGACTTAAGGTAGCTAATATTAACAAACGTACGCCTAATATAGAAGCTAGCAAGCAAGCTAGCATAGCTGACTGGGAGAGTGGCACGCTTGCTCACTCAATACCATGCTGACTGGTGATTGGATGAGAGGTAAAGTTCATGACTTCGCCTGATTGAAAGGTGGCCACTACCTTCCAGGCAAAGTTGAGGGCACAAAACACCATCGAGCCTGAAGCTCTAAAATAAGCACCTCTTTATAAAGAAAAAGATAGGACTGAACTGTGATTGCATTTGAATTGAAAATCGATTCTGTTTTGAATTGTGACACCCAGAATCGGAAACCAATCATATCGTGAGATACTGAAAGTTTCACATCTCCACCAATCATCAGTGGTTGGGTTATATGAACATCCTCTCAACAAGCTCACATGAAATTTTTTACCAAAGTCAGGATGTAAAATTTGGTTGTTTGTATTCAGTCAGGTGTTCTTTTTGCATTTTGGAAACCAGCCATAAGAATAAACAACTTGCTTCAGAACAAGAAAGAGTGGTCTGTAAGTTTGAACAATTACAAAAGAAATATGTCTAGGTGACCTTCATTTTAATGGTTATAAAATCAAAATAGAGAAAGAGTAATTATATCACCTAGGTGCAAGACTTTTAAAAAAAAAATCCTCAAAACTAAGAAATGGTAATGCCTGCACACTTATGACATGCATACTTTGGGGTAAGTGATCAGGCTTTACCTTTTCTTCTTTTTTTAAACAAAAATAACATGGTATTTTCTTTTTAAAATTATATTCCATTTTACAATAACTCTTTCAGCTTCACCACAACAACACTGATAGTTTAAATATGAATATTTTTGTACATAAAAATCAGTGAGCTGTACTTTTTGGAAAGATTTTTTTTCATATATCTTACCCAACTGTTTCCTCCTGCCTGCTGTCTTTATTCTAAGCAAAGCTAATCTAAGCAATGCCAGTGCTGACTGTTACATATTAACTGCATATATTAGTTGCAATACTCTAATTTTGGACACGTGTGAATATATTATGGGATTTTTTTAACCAACCAGAGCCACCAAATACATGTGCATATAAAAAGCTGCCTAAATAAATGAGCTTGTATTTTACCCTTCAACTGAAAGTTTATGAGCCAGTTTCTGCAAAATGTCTGAGCATTAGGTCCAAATGGATTTCTCAACTTCTCGTTTGTTGTTTCAAATTTTAGCCGTTAAGTGAGAGCATTTGTATGCTTGTGTGTGCGTGTGTGTGTTAGTGTGTGATGCAATAAACCACTCTGAATTTCCCTCTGGCCCCTCATTGATTTCACTTTGGAGGGAAACTAAATTGATGTAAATCTGTCTTGAGAGCCGATATTCCTCCACTAATATACAGATGGAGAGGACGCTGGGCTATGAGATATGCTAATATATGCTGCTGCTGCTCAGATCTGCTCCATGCAGTGTAATATAATGGAATCTCCTTCCTGTTAAAAAAAAGTAATGTAATATTTCTGTTCTGATGTATCCATTAAGCTATGGCTCCATTAGCATGGCAGAGCGGATGTTTTGGTAGCAATCCAGGAAGCCCATTTTTACCCCGCGTTATGTAACACCTCTGCACAGATAATAAACTCCAAAGAGCTACCATTCAAACATTCCTGCACTGATAAGATGTTGTGTTGGCATGTTTTGCTTATGTTAACATTGCTGCTGTAGTATCTACTCTACCTATGTTGATGAAGTCGGACCTGTACTGGCAGGTCATGCCGAAACCGAAATCCCTCCAGAAGCCTGTGTCTTTCTTGATCACCTGCAGAGAAGAGAATGAGTCTTAGAGAGCTTATGAATGGAAATATATCAGCTCAGCACACGGGGGAGGTATTCAACAGGAGCAGGCTTCTCTGTGGATCTGTACGTCGAGCAGCTAGAGGGGGGAAATATTTCTTAACCTTGCAGCACAGCACTTAGTGTGATATTTCCATTTATGGCTTGTAGAGAGTTTGACAGGAAAGAAGAGAGTAGAGATATTAGATTGGTGTTTGTTACCAGCTGTTGCTCCACAGGTGGGATGTGCTCAGGACTCCCGTAGATCAGAGTGGGGTTGTACTGGCTGAACAGAACCGGATAAAAAACCTTTTTACCTGAAAAAGAGAGATGGAAGACAGTTTGTAGGGAGCCCTGTAAACCATTAATAGGTTCTACCTTACAATGCCTGACCTTATTAACTTATTAAAGACAATGTGTTCTTCTAAATGGCTATAAGTGGTCTGAGGAGCCCCCCCCCCAAGTCTGTGCTGATATTTTCAGAGATTTGTTGAGCTGAAGACATCTCAGTATCCTGCTATGTTCTTTCAAAATGTAGGAATATAAACTAAATAAACCATAGGAACTTTTATTGTGAAGAATTTGTCTGCAGAGATATCCTTGCCGCATAAAGACAAGCGGTCAGTTGAGCAAATTCCCTTGACACTGCACAAAAACACTGACTTTTGATGTGTACTAATTTTTCAGCCCTGTTTGCGAGATGAGGAAACCGAATCTAGTCTCTTCACCTACACAAAACACATGGCACTGTTTATTTTCCTGTTTGGGAAACAGTGAACTCAGTGTCCCATAAAGCTAGAATCTGTGGAGCCAGCACAAACACAACATTGAACCATTTAACAGCTGGTAAAATGAAGGTTATTGAAACAATTAAAACAATCAAAATGGTCATTCAGACTCACTACAAACCTCTACTGCTAAATGAGCTAAGCCAGAGTCAAAGAAAGCAAGTCTCTTAAGAGTTGTTAGATGATGTGTTGTTGGATAAAAGGTGCTTTTGCAGCCTTACTGGAAACCACTAAATTTGTGCCGTATGCCATTAAAATCAATGATTATCTAATTCAGCAAAAATGACCAGCCAAGGCTTAGTATTTATGTAACAAAAAAATCTGCCATCACATTTCTCTTTAAGATGCCTGAAAACAATAGTGAGAAATAATTTGATATAACTTTTACGACCATAAATGCATTTAAGAAAAACTGAATCTTATCTACATTTTCATGCTAAATGTTTCTACAATAAAATGGGTCATGAAGTTTGTTAGTGTCTCACCGGGCTGTGTGTTGAGTCTGCAGGTGTTGAGGAAGTCAGCGGTGAAGTAAATATCCACATCACAGAAGAAAAGCAGCACGTTGCCTCCCTTCCAGGCTCGGGCCCCGACATCTAGACCCCGTCCTCGAGAAAACTCCTCATCCAACTGCAGCAGAGTGAAGTTCTTAAAGTTCGCTTCCCTGCAGAGACACAGAGATAGATGGTGGTTAGGCTAAAAATTAGAAGGCATTGCAGATTTCAAACTTAGATATGAAGACGATCAAAAATGATTAAAAAGAAAGAAGTTAGAATACAAGAATCTAAACTTAGGTATCATTCCAGTAATAATCAAACAAGAATCCCTGGCTCCTCATACTGTAACTCCACTGGAATCAGTGAATTTCAGTGATAAACATATAAAAGATGAAGAAATACATAGCCTGGTTCAATAATTATTTTGTAAATTGAACTTCCACCTGTAATGTGTAGGGCTGGCATGACTGAGGGCCTCTGAGCCCATTGAGCACATCAGCTGTGAAATCTTATTGTGTCCAATCTGCTACAAATAGATTATCATGATCTGCATCCTGATACTCTGGCAGCTGCATCATAGAGCTGATTCATGAGGCTGAATGAGCAACTAAGAAAAGAAGGAAACTGTTCCAGAGCCTCAGAGTCACTCTGAAGGTCATTTTGTGGTAAATACATTGGATAAGCTAAAACTTTCTAGAAGGAAGAAGAAGATATATTTTATTAATCCCTCAGGGGAAAATTCAATTTTTTACACCCTATTCTTTAGCATGCTGCACAAACAGAGGCTGAGATGCATGCAAACAGGATGCACTAATGGGGAGATGCCAGTGAGCACTGCATGAGCAGTTGGGGGTTCAGTGCCTTGTTAAAAGGCACCTTGGCAGCAGCCAGAACAATTTTCAGACTCTGTCCAACCGGGACTTGAACAAACGACCCTCCAGTTCTCAGCCAAAGTCTTTACACACCAAGCTATAGCTGCTCCTAAATAACTAAAGTAGAATACAAACTAAACAGAAACCCAGTTGCAAAAATTCTATCTAAATGCCATTATTATGTTGGTTGATACTGTCCTCAAAGGGTGTTTCTTCTGAATATATTTATGGTAAATCAAATTACCACAATCTAACACAACATGGCATGCACAGAGTCAGATTATTCTCAGAGAGCGGGTTGGTTTCTAGGACTCACGCAGCTGCCAAATGTGCTGTATTTAATGGGTACTTAAAGGCCACAGAGGAGGGTCAGCAGAGGCTAACAACTGTACAATTTCTGCCTCAGGCTTCCCTTGCGGGTTAATCTGTCCCTGGTTATCCTCCGTTTTGTGCCTTTAATATTTCCCAACCAAAGATTACAACATAATGACCTCACAAATCCTCTGTTTCACATCAGCCTAACTTTCATTTCCTCACTAATTTCTCCTGGCACATGGTTTTTACGGGAACCAGAAATTAATTGCACTGAAGAACAAAAGCTCCATGAAGTTCAGCGAGGATGTGGTGACAGTCGAGGCAAACAGCTGGATCCAGATGCACACAGCTGTGGCTTTTTCTACACCATAACAATTCAAGCTGTTAGTGACTAATCCTTTACTCATGCATACACAGATTCACACACACAAGCGCACACTTTCATCTAACGCAGTAACAAGATACTAAGGGACATTGTTTCTCTGTATGAGGCAGAACAAACAGGATCCAACCTCCTACTTCAGCCATGTGACTCTGGATGGTTTAACACATGTGTAGCAAAGGCAGAGCAGGTAGACACAGGAGGAAACCAGGATGACTATTGAAAGCATGCTGTTTGTTTGTGCTAGAGGCAGCTTGAATCATGCTTTCCGAGCTCTTTGTTCTGTGCTTGAGAGCGGCGACATCAGTGCATGCTTTTTCAAGCAAACTCGGTAAAAAACGGTGAGAAACCTTTGCCTTGCTTGCATCCTTTTACCCCTCTACATAAAAAAGACCTGATTTCCCCAAATGACTCCACTTATCGGCTAATTTGTCTGACGATTCAAGTAAAAATGCAACATTTACAAAGCACCAATCAACATGTGTGCCTGTGCCGTCACTCAATTTGTCTGCAAACAGAGAGCAGACTCCACGTCTGTCCACAGTTTATGAATCCAAACAGAGTCGGTCTGTTTCAGTCTACAGAGAGTCCCAGGAGAGGCTGACCCACCCGCTGGCACTAAACTGTCCACAGATGGTGGAACCAGCGCACAATAGCTCTGTTTGTCTTAAACAATGTTAATGCCAAAGCAGCTACGCTCACATGTTGATTCAGTCTCAACTTTAATGGGGCGGGAAGCTCTTTTGTCTGAGAAACTACACTTTGAAAGGAAGCGACTCAATAAGAAGAAAAGATATGGATTATTTCCTGCAAATAGACCAAAAAGTCAAATTATTTGTTTGTTTGTATGCTTTTACTTAAAAGGGAAATGTGGCACTAAAACACAATAGCCTTTAAAAGGGTCATTATGTAGATATTGTTGCCTTTGCAATTAAAGCTAGCTCTTTTTACCTTGCTTTTAGAATTTAAGCTTAACTAACAAGAAACTGGCTGTTCTGAGGGTGGTACTGAACAACAGCAAGAAAATAACAGCTCCAATCTACCAATAATTGATAATTAGAAGCTGAATAAACTGACTAAATAGTGTTTGCTGACTATGAAGCTACAGCTAGAAACGTTGTAGCTTACCTCAGCAAAAAGATTCAAGACAGAAAAAAAATGCTAACTAGAAGCCTTTGCACCAGCTAGAATTTAAATACCTTTTTTGTGATATTTAAATGTGTTGTATTATGAAGTCTGACAACCCCCACCCCCCAAAAAACAATCAAAGCTAGCTCTTACTTCTACCTGTACTCTATAAGCTAAGCTAAAGTTAGCTAGCTAGTACCTTGTACATGAAAACCAATATATTTGCCTTGTATGCAGCTATAGCCAGCAGCAGGCTATCTTAGCGTAGCTTAGCAGATATGCTTGAAAGGCTTTAAACAGCTAGCAAGAAGTTGTTGCCACATACAGAAACTTTAAAAGATTCTTTCTTACATTAAATGTTTTTATGAAGCTTAACAAACGTGTCCAACAATGGAAGAAAACGCCCTACAAATTTCTTAAAACACAACGTTTTGCTGCTGTTTTATAACAGGTAGTGAGTTCAAGATCGCATACTTCTGTCAGTATACTTTCCTGCAGTACACAGCATTGATCTCAACACCATAGTGTTGTCCCAAATTGTGCACTGCTGTTTTGTATCTACTTGAGGTTATGAAGGTTACACCAGCTTTTTTTCTTGTACTTTTTTTTGGATGGCAAATTGCAAACAGGCATAAGGCAGGTTACGCTTCTGCTAGATGTTCATGGCTCATTCAAATGTACCACTGGCTGTTTCCGAAATCACTTCCTATTCACTAAATAATGCACTATATAGTGAATATGCCATATTGTAGTGGTGTCCAAATTCTGAGTGAGCATTGTTACTCACTATATATATAACTCATTCTTTCCCACAATGCATTTTGAAAAGTAGTGACCAGCCGATGGTCACTAGCCCAGCAATATTTACCATAATGCATCGTGGCTGCTGCTGACGGATGAACGAGAGGAGCACAGGAACATACACAGCCTGGCCCAAAAAAAGTCGCCACTAAAAAAAGGTCACACACTCTAATATTTCGTTGGACCACCTTTAGCTTTGATCACAGCACGCATTCGCTGTGGCATTGTTTCGATAAGCTTCTGCAATGTCACAAGATTTATTTCCATCCGGTGTTGCATTAATTTTTCTCCAATATCTTGTATTGATGATGGGAGAGTCTGACCACTGCGCAAAGCCTTCTCCAGCACATCCCACAGATTCTCAATGGGGTTAAGGTCTGGACTCTGTGGTGGCCAATCCATGTGTGAAAATGATGTCTCATGCTCCCTGAACCACTCTTTCACAATTTAAGCCCGATGAATCCTGGCAATGTCATCTTGGAGTATGCCCGTGCCATTAGGGAAGAAAAAATCCACTGATGGAATAACCTGGTCATTCAGTATTCAGCTGACCTCATTCTCTGGGCACATAATGTTGCCGAACCTAGACCTGACCAACTGCAGCAACCCCAGATCATAGCACTGCCCCCACAGGCTTGTACAGCAGGCACTAGGCATGATGGGTGCATCACTTCACCTGCCTCTCTTCTTACCCTGATGCACCCATCGCTCTGGAACAGGGTAAATCTGGACTCATCAGACCACATGACCTTCTTCCATTCCTCCAGAGTCCAATCTTTATGATCCCTAGCAAACTGAAGCCTTTTTTGCATGCCAATGATTTGACCCTTCTTAAACAGACTAATATCTTTTCCACGACCACAGGATGTGTCTTTCGACATGGTTGTGTAAGAAATGGGAAGTTACTCATTGCATCAGCTGGGGTTAAATAACTTGTTGCCAGCTGAAAGATAATCGCCCATGCAGTAATTATCGAATAGGAGGCTTGTACCTATTTGCTTAGTTAAATCCAGGTGGCCACTTTTTTTTGGCCAGGCAGTGTATATAAAACTTTTTTTCATATACTTTTTTGTTTGATGGTTTTAACCAATCAGTATAATCTGTAAGAAAATATTAAGGAATCAAAACAGAGTAACTCCCTCCCCGATGAGGATTACAAGACATTAGACCAACATCTTTGTCAGAAAATAAGTTATAATACACACAAAAATGTACTATTTAGCTACTTAAGACACATTTTTTATCTATTAGTATTTTTTTTTGTGAAAATATGTTACATTTTGTATTAGTTTTCAGTGAAATTCTACAGTAAATGTCGATCCTCAGCCATTGTCATCGAAATCTACGAGCTGTTGTTGCTAAACGTTTTGATTGTGAGATGGCGATGACGTCATTGCCCGTGGCCAGAGTAGTGTCGAAATCATTTTGTGTATTTACAGTGAGTCTACTATATAGTCCACTATATCCAGCTCAGTGGTAAGGGAGTAGGGAATGAGTGAGTGGTTTCGGACACAGCCACTACAGCGGGGAACCCTGAACCTCCTACTGGAGGGCAGCAGTTCATACCCTGGATATAAAAAATTAGATAATCATTCACAATCGTGGCCTTTTGCAGAGCAGTCTGTTCAAAAAAAGTGTGTTTTCCTCCAGTCTGAATAAGTTGCATCAGTTTGGATTTTAACTACACAGGCAGGTTCCCAAACCCCACTGGGATACCGTACATGATCAGGCTCTCTAAGACAGCCTGATCAAAAAATAAACTTCTGAACTTCATGAACTCTTCTCTTTCTTTCATCAGAGTTTTTATCCCTAAAGATCTATTTTTAGCTAGTCTTAATCTAGTCTTCCTCATGGACAAAAAGTAATTAACTTTCATTTTTAGTTTCAATGAAATAAATAGTGTACCAAATCATTACAGAACTAACGTACATTATTGATGGCAGCTACCTGTACCTACCTATAAATACAATGATTGTCATGCATCTTCTTGCTTTGCGCTTAAAGTAAAATATTTATCACTTGCATCTATACAATACAGAATATTCACAGTGACCATGTCACTGCTGTCTATTCAGGAAGATACAAAATCACCAGTATGGCGTTCACTGAGGTTGGGAAGTGTGCGTCATTTCACACTGACAGTGAGTCCTAATTGCACACATCTGTAATAAATGCTCAGCATTTGAGTACATAAGTGCTCAGATTGTTTGGTCAAATTCTGAGTAGTTTCATGAATGGTTGATTTTTTATGCTCAAATTTGGGGACAGGTTAGCGGTCATGACTTTTTAGTCAAATTTTGAGTTGTTTCAAATGTTAGCATCCACTTACTAGCTTAGGTGTCATTAGCAACAGCAGTACGTTTTAATCAAGAAAAAGGCGTGTAAGGCAAAACATTTTAAGAGCCCACTTTGCCACTCAAAATATCATGTATTTCATACAGAAGTAGTGATTTAGAATATACCTAAGAGGCAGGCCTAGACACTTATATTAGCTCTGACCTTTGTTTAAAAAAAACAGCATGCTTTTACAAGTTTAGCTTTGCAACACTTTTAACAGGAAAGACAATAAATGTTTGCTTTAGAGGTGTTTGCAAGGGAACTTTGTGACCTTCCCCTTAGTTTATTGCCAAACAAAGCTAACCATCTCCTGCAAGCAGCTTTAAAATAAGCTTACAGTTACACTTCTTTAGTGAATCTCCAGCAATGATTACATAGTTCTGCTTTGTGCATATCTTGTGAGATGATTAATAATTCACCAGTGAATTTATGGTGCTGATGTTTTCCTGATTACCAACATTATTTAGATTATTTAAAGGGGATGTAATTGTCTCAGAGAGCCATAGTTGATCTATTATTCATTCGGTAAGTGAGTGCAGTGTGTGCTGGCCTGAGGGAATTAGATCTCTAAATAATTCTGAGATGTTTATTTGTCCACTCACTTATTTCCTGGGGCTCTAAAGTGCCTGAAATATGAACACATGCAGTATTATCGTGTATCTAGCGGAAAACTCCACTTGAACCCTGCAGTAGCCTTGTTTTCTAAATTACTTTTTATATTTGGCTGTTTTTCTCCCTTCTTCCCCACAGGCATCAGAACCCCTATTATGGCTTAAAATAGTCAATTTGTTTACTGTGGGCGTGATGGCGGGTACCTAGTACGAGCTAAATTGTTAAAAGTGTGTCAGAGTGTGAATCGTGTAAAGAGCTGTCATGTTGTGTCTCAGCAGCAGGCCTGATCCTGTTAGTTCTGCTGAGGATGGGGGAGCCGAGACCAGATTTTCTCTGTCTCTTTTCTTTCCCTGCGACTCTGTGCCTCCGTGCAGCCGTTATGTTTATTTGCTTGCATGTGGATATAGCTCGAGGACTGACTGCAGATATGGTGCTTACTAAATGTGAAAAATCTCGCCTGTGAGCTCCTCTATGTGACTGTATCCAGGCTCCTTCTCAGGCTAAACAAGTTTTTCAGATAGTATTTAATTATTTTGCTCTCAAGCCATACTAGCAGCATGGCTGGAAGGATGACAGTTTTAGTCTCTTTGCTGCCCAACAACAACAGTTCTGATAGAAATGGCTCACCAACTATTTGGTGGATTACCATGATTTTTCAAAAGAGTATTAATGGTCTTCAGGAGATGAATTCTGCTGAGTTTGACTTGACTTTTGTGAAACAAAGTGAAGGTTTGACTCTAGTTTTAAGTAAAATCTCAGATTTTTTATAAATTTGTTGGAGAAAATGTGTAATAAGATCTGCACGTCCTGATTGTGTAAATGCAACAGGTAGGACACGGCGATGTTTATATGAATGAAGCTGCTCTGCTTTGACCTCTATCAACAAGTTTTTATTTAGAGGAAAGAAACCAAAGTCTCTGTGGGGAAAATAAGAGTGCATAAATACATACAGTAGTTCAGCTTAGTTGGCAGAGCAGGCGCTCATATACAGGGACTACAGTCCTAAACGCACTGGTCAGCGGTTTGAATTCCTTGAGTGTCCACAAAGCCCACACGTTTTGATTCTATAAAGACTAAGAGTTTTTGCTGAATTAGGCATATTAATGGTGTAGCTGATTCGACTGTTAGGTGAGTGCATTCTCGCTGTTTCACAGCATCTTTGCCTGTTTCTAGACTGATAAAAGTTAGTTGTAGACATTTCACTATGGCCACCATTATAGTTGGACGTGATAATCCCGTTTCAGACACCAGTGGGTGACTTCACCAATGTTTTATACAATCCAAGGCCCAAATTGGAACTTAACACAGGCACCAGGGTCTATGTTGATGTTCAACATTTCATTTTATAATTGATTAATAATATATTGCCCAATATGAGATAAAACATTTTCTTAAGCTTCAGCTTTCCTAGACTTTTGTGCTAGCTCTTTGTGCTAAAATGATATGTAACACAACTAAGATGGTTAAAGCCCAGTTAACACCAGAGATTTATGACACATTGAAACTGTTTTGGAACCTCTCTGGGGACAGTTGGAGCTGTGCGAACTGAGCTGTTGTACCTTAAATCAAGCCGGCTGATGGAGTTTCGTGCGATTCAAACTGCCAATAACTGGTTTATGGATGCTGCAGGCAGATAAATGTGAAATGAAAGATGAAAATCTCAGGCTAGAAATGACACAAATATTTGCTCAAATTAGAATATTCCTTTAGATCAAGTCATGCTTTGAATTTTGGAAAAGATTGCATTTTTTTCAAATAAACTTTCAACACATAAACAATAGCCTGATTAACACTACTGTCCTGCAATCAGTGCACATAAGCAGGATGAGCAGTGCTAACCCTGCTAAAACATGAGAGATTCAAGGCTGTAGTTGCTAAATTTGTCCACTGAGAAAAACAGTGTTTTCCGATTATATCTTTTCTAAATCAAAGCTGAACTATCGAAGCATATCTTGTGTGTATTTTTGCCATGAAATTAAGCTGCCATGCAATAATGGTGATAAAAAAGGGAATTAGTGATGAATCACCCTCATTCTGCCTGATGTTAAACATTATTATGATGATAAAAATACAGAAAAACAGTGAATGTGCAGAGCTGTCCAATTTCTAGCGATAGATTGATAGTGCAGTAACTTAAGACATAAATCACTTTAAAATGTTGCGAATGGCCCATCACAAACAGTAACCTGTTTACCGTGAACATGGAAGAATTGTCTACCCAAATTTTCACAAAACTCCTGAAACTGTCCTCACTCTCCCTGGGTGAGCTGCATGTGCAATTGCAAACCGCAAAGTTTGCCTCCCTGGCTTTACCCTGAAACTTCCCTTCTAGCCCCCTATTTTTCCCTCCTCCACTTCTCCATTGACTGAGAAAGGAAAACTTCCTGCTGTGAGGGACATGAGTAAACAAGCAAGTCAGGGAATTTTCTTGTGTGAAAATGACTAAAGGATTATTTATGCTCTGAATTTGCAACACATATGGATAAGGACAGAGCTTTCTGTCTTTACTCCAGTTTGTATTTCTCACATTCTCTTGAAGCTTACACAAATGGACCAAACGTTGCAATACCCCCACAAATCATGGGGGCAGTGGTGAGCAATGTAGCCAACAGCTCAGGCAGATCAGCAAATCTGAACAAAAAGAATAATTAGTAAATGGTGAGACTTTACTCTCAGGGATGGAAGGAGAAGCAAGGATGGAGGTGTAGAGCTCTGTGTGAGACAGTGACCTCTAGTGGATTATTTTTTTTAATAATGTAACAGACTCATGTAACCTTGCAAAGCAGATAGATATGCCTGTTTCCTTATTTTCCACTGGCGAATCCATCTTGCAAAGCTCTCGTCTGAACTGTTTGGGCCCGGTTAGAAAGTGACAGGATCAATCAGCGACGAGGGGCAGTACTTTCAGGCGTGGCTGAGTCGTGACGTAAGAAAGCAGCAACAAGAGGCCGGTGCAATTATCCAATCACACTCCGAGTTTTTTTCAAATCCTCTGCCCTTGCCCAAACGCTTAGTATTGAAGGTTTTCAGATGGATGTATCTGGCAGTCAGGTGTAGACTCATGAGGACAGCGACGAATCTACATAAAAGCAGCATGAATTAGCCTTTAAGAGTGTTAGCATTTGGAATAAGAGTAGAGACATCTTGACTAAGCAGTCAAATGTTAAGTTGTTTATTCCTGGCAAAACACTGCTTAGATGGATTTTGTCCTCATTTGAGTGCTGTTCTTATGAACCTAAATGATTAAACTGCTGATATTACCTGAACCCTTTTCCCTCCTTGCAGTGTAATCCCCTCACAAGATGGCGAAGAGCTTTCTCATTAGCAACCATCAGATAAATAAGGAAACTGAACTTAAAATTCCACAGTTGTCCTGATGTTGTGCTAATTAAGAAGTACTTCCTCTCTGAATAAAACCCTGCAGGCAGGAGATGCAGAAAAGTGGGATTCTACACAGTTAGCCGGTGCAGGTAAATCCTTCACTTCCTTTCACTCAGTGATTTTTTTTTCTGGCTAATTGCTACTGCAAATCCCCCCTTATTTGTAAAAATGTAGTCTTTGCTGTTCAGCATCCTTTTTCATTCATTTCCTGCCTGAAATCCCACAATGCATTGCAGAGCAATTCCTCAAGCACCATATGGGATAAATGGGACAAACTTAATGCCACATTTAATGGGCCTTCACCATAAGTCTGATTGCCTCATAAATACATTTGAAGTAAAGGAGCAGAACTGCTCTCACTTTCTCTACATCCTTTTGTTTTTTATGCAGCAAAACAGACTGTCAGCTCTCTTCCACTTTGGATCTTTTTAATACCTGCAATCGATTTTAAGCAACTCAATTTTCCTGCCTGCCCGTCTTTCATCTTGTCTTCTGTTTACAGAGCAGGCAGGCTGCTGTATTCTCTCTGGGCTTTTGTGTAGAAGAAGAAGAAGAAAGAAAAAAGGCTTGTGCTTTACAGTGAGATGGGGAATCAGCAGTCTGTGCATGTAACACTGAGGTAAGTGCACGTTATAAAAAATGTAGACTTGTTGTGATCACTCAGCCCTCAGGCGAGACAGCTACACGACTTATCAGTGGTGAGTAATTTGCAAAGAGACGCACTCTCTCTCTTTAGGATGAATAATGGACTGCTTTCAAATCTCCACCGTGATTTGTTTATCATGATCTTTACCCAAACACCTTCTGGAGGACATTATAGGCTCATTTCTTTAGAGCTGTCAGGGACTCTTCAGAGAGTTGTTGACCTGTCTGTGAACTGAAAGAAAAGCCACACTAACATTAAAGGCTTATTGGAGCGTCTGATGGTGCAAGAGAAAGATGCTTCAGCTGACAGAGTGACAGACTGATCTCATCCTTTGTTTCTTTATCTGTCTAAATGTCTACCCCCTCTCTTTCATCTAAACATACTACTTCCTTTGATATCCTTGTTGATGCTCTTCTTCTATCCTTGGAAAAACCTGTCCTTCCTGCAGCTTCCCTCATCTTATCTTTGCACCTTTTGCTCCAACTTCCCATCTCTTCCCCCTCCCGGCCATCATCTTCTCTGCCTCTCCAACGTATCGACTGGTTTCTCTTTAAAAACAGATCACTCATTCCTTTTCCTCACCCTCCCCCAGTTGTATCTCTTCCTCTTTATCTAATGTGTCTCTGAATCATTATTCCTGAGCGTGTAGGGCTCAGAAACGTACATGCCCCCCTGATGGTTTGATCCCGAGTTCAGGCTTTGAAGTGTGGATGTGTAAGCGTAATACTCGAAACTTCGGCAGCTGATCCCATCTATTTTAGACGATATCCCTGGTGTCTGCAGGAGGCTTGAAACTGAGGCTCTGATTTTCTGGAGCAATGCTTTTTTATCTTTTCTTCTACTGTAGCGTTAGTTACAAAACAATGAGTCTGGCATTTGATGTCTATCTTATTACCTGCAAAAAAAAAAAAAAAAAAGCCAACCCATTTAACCGCCACTTAATTCTTGAAAAGAATTTAATGGAGGTTAGAAAGCTAGGGGGGATCTAGCATCATTCATTTCTTGTAGAACTTGTTGGAAATTTTCTCAGAGTTTTCTGTATCTGGTATTGAAAACTGACTAATTCAAGCAGGGACAATATCTCGCTGAAGCGATGTGTGTAAGAGCTCTGAACAAAAGGACAAATAGCTTGAGGTTGTCTGAGGGCAGAGACAAATCAAAGCACTTTCAAGGGGTGAATTTAATTTGTAGGAAGGGCAGCATAGAACCGGATCAGCCTGTAATGATGCCATCACTGCTGGGAACAGATATTGACTTGTTTGTAAGTGAAGGTGTGTGTCTGTGTGTATTTGAACTGTTGGGTTGTGCAAACCAATCTGAGCTTTTAGACCTTGAAAGTGAGGATGTTTTAAGCCAATCCTGATTTGGTCTTAGGGTTTGGACCCATACTGTATAAAATTTGTATGTAGTCGCAGTGACATCACCTACTGCTTTCTGAAGAGGCATTGTGAAGCCAATTCATGGCAGTCAATATAGTGCAAATGCTACCTACATAACTTTCTGTAAATCCAGAAACAGGCAAAGTGTTTAATTTTAGGTGCATCTTAAATCTCCTGGAAAAAGGTACAACATGCTCAGCTGGCAGCCAAGTCAGCCTCATCCAAAATTCCACAGAGTTGTGAATCTTAAGCCTCTCACTGCTCCTGTGAGATGTGCCCATCATCATGCGTAGGGCCAGTCGAGTTTACTGGTGTCTGCCAATGCTGTCTGCCAATGCTGTCAGTCTTGCGCCAGTTCCTCAGCCTCCTCAGCCTCCTCAATGCCAACTCCGAGCTGTTGGAGGTCCTTCTTGATGACACCTAGCCAGCTGGTGAGAGGCCTGCCTCTTGGTCTTTTCTAGGCCTGTAGTCTACCAAAGAAAAACTTGGTCGACCAAAATCGCACCCAGGCACCAACCAATCGACTGGTCGTTCAGGTGTTTCAGAGTTATTTTGAGCGTTACAGCTGTAAAATTATCAGAAAACATCCCAAAGCGTCCCCTCTATATCAGTCAGCTGCACACTAATGCTTCTGCCCCCTGGTCAGTGCCAGGGTCGGACAAAAGTTTTTCGATCAAACAATCGACCAATTGAATGAGAGCTGTCAGCCCTGGTCTTTTCCATCCTGTATTCCTGGGGTTGAACTTGAAAATACTACAGACTAGTTATAGATTTGGAGCTTTGTCTTGTGTGTGAGATTGTGCGGTGGTGCCAGAGTGGTTTCCAGAATGCCTGCAGGGCTGATGCTGCAAGGCCATGACCTTTGGTCTTAGGTCCCCATTGTTGGTCACTTTGGAGCCCAGATACACAAAGTTGCTGACAAACTCTAGAGCATCATCGCCAAGCTGTACAGGGGTCCGGTCCGGTGCATGAACTTGGTTTTTGTCCAGCTCGCTTGCCGGCCAAGCTTTACTTCCTCCTCATTGTCGATGGTGTGTCTCTCAGCTGACTGTAGGAAGGGCTGAGAGGAGTGTTGTCATCAACGTATTCAAGATGGTAGTTGCCGAGGGACACACTGGTGACTCGCATACGTTATGAATTCATGTCAACCAAATTCAGTGTGAGCAAAAAATAAAATATTTATCCCAAATTCACTTTTTGAATTTGATCAGGTATTGTGATAATGGGACAATCAACGGGGCCACTGTATTACATACAGCTAAGTCCTATGCTGTTCTGTTTTCGTGAAAAGCACATGCAACATCGCTGTCCAAAGGCTGAGCAGTGTGGAAGTTGTTAGATCAACAACTGCAACAGATACTCTCAATTTCTGCTCAGCTCATGTTTCAAGAGGTTATAGTAGAACTTTAAACAAATAAAGTGGGCCAATGAAACTAAGCAAGTCAGTTTAGTTTGTCTGCTGCTTTGCAGAGAATGATGAAACTTTCCAATGATAGTCTGAAACACTTAGAACCATGTTACCCTCGAATTCCACATACTCTGCTAGCGCTGCCGAGGGCATAGCATTTTGCTTCAACCTACCAGGCACCGTCACTTACTGGAAGTGTTTCAAGAGTACAGCACTTAGCAGCAGGAGACTTGAACTAGGAATTCGCACAGGAAGAGTAATCAATAGATTTCTTTGTCTTTCTGGCATTGATTCCCCATTCATTTCGCTAATATTCCATGATCTTTTTGCTTCTACCTTGGGGGAGGGGTACATTAGGATGTGGGGGTTTGGATGATTATAGGCCTGGTCGATTATTAAGACTGATATTTGACATTTGGCTGACTATCAGTATCAATATATATATATTTTTTTACCAATAATTGATAAAATCAATTCACCAAAAAGTGTGCTACTTTTGTTCCACTGTAAGGTGTACTGTACCCTGTGGCTTTATTTTCACTCTCCACAGTCTCTCTAAATGTCCTGAATACAACTCAGTCTTACTGGCTAGATGTCACATGAGTACTAGCTAATCACGCACCTACAACTTTATTTCACAAGCTTAAAAAAACAAATGTTTGATCTGGTCAACACAAAATGCCATAGACAACAAAATAGAACACAGCTTTGGTTGCTTTGTACATGTTAAATGACAATACTGCATTCACACAATGCAGATCCCTGTCATCGAGGGTTCAGTGTGACGCCAGAGGGTGAGGGATGCTGTGTTAATTGGTGCAAAGATTATGGGGCAGACTGGAGCAACAATTTAGTCAGTTAATATGTTTTCATTAAAAGTTGTTTTAAAAAATTATGAATATCTAATGCAGCGGATAAATGATTCCCTATCTCATACACAGGGAGGACTATGGGTTGTTAATTTGAACTATCGGTATTGGATTGGCGTCAGAATTTAGAGTTGGCTCAGAGCATCCCTCTTTATTTCTGCTGTAAATCCTGGGCAGTTTAACATGAGACTTCATGGAGATTCCTTGCCTTTTGCAGCCAGTTTTAAATGGATGTGCAGTTTTGTGCACTTCTGCACTGACTGCACTGTAAGCTGCTGCATGGTTAGGACTTGTACAGGATTAACACTGAATCAAAGATGCTGATAAATTTGCATGCATGCATGCACTATTGGTTGGGCTCTAAGTCAATTAGTGTAACAGATTAGTGGGTCGATAAAAGACAATTGTTATAGCGGATTAATTCAAAGTCATTAATCAAGTCAAATAAACATAAGTCGGTTCAACATAACTTCACAAACTCAAGCACTGGTTTGTGATTATTGAATCAAGAGAAGATTATCAGTTATCAGGTTAATCTCAAAAATTGTTTTATGATTGTCATGAAATCAGGCACAGATATTCATCTTTCCCAAAAGACAAATCAAAGAACTTTGATGATTTTTTGGATAATACACAGCGTATAGTCTTGTCCAGATTTATTCACTACACCTGCCAGGTGAAACTCTTATACTGTCACGCCAAATTGATTCAAGCTTCATTTTGCAGGTGTGGATTCTCACCAAGATGGATTCTGGTTGGAAATGTCCAAGCTCTTGTGTGCTGTTTGTATTTTAGGAGTTATTTTGTCATTTATATCAAGACTTTTATAGAGTAACTTTTCAACAGAGGGGATGGATTTGCATTCTGTTCCTGCTCACCTGGGAATTTTGGACATCCCTGTGTTCTCATCCACATCCAAAACTGCTTTGTGACTGCACACAACCAACGAGATAACGACAAGCCTTAGCTTTACTTGTGTCTAATAATATTAAGCACTGCCATGTTGATTTCATAAAAGAAAACCATGATCAAACATGTTTGTTAAAGCCATTTTTCCATGGGCAAAAGAGCTTAAGATCTTTGATAGAAAAACTTTAGGGATGTGTATGTGTTGGATCTGTTAACGAGACTAGACTGTACTGAAATATTAATGGTTGGCTGACAGACATTCATATTTATGATATTTCCCCTGCTGCGCGTCTGTTCTGTCAAAATAAAACTAATGCATTCCTCTTACTTGTTGAATTGGTTCACGATGTGCATAGACACCCCTGAATCCAACCCAGCTTTACATGTGATGATGTCCCAAAGTGGTATGTTGTTAAAAACATCACAGCAGGGTGGGAAAAATCAGAGACATGGAGACATTTAGTTCATTCATTTCCAAAGGGAGAGAAAAAGCAATGCACTCTTAGTAACGAGAGACTGAGAGATGCCCTGTAGCAACAATTTCAGTGGAAGAGTAAAGCTAGTAGGTAGTCACAGCAGCATTACATGGGAGAGTCTTGACTAGGTTATTAAACGAATGATGCGCTTTCACAAAGCAGTCCTGTTTGGTTCAGTAAAGTTCACTAAGGTTGACACAGTGAATCGTTTCACTCAGCTCAGTTAAAAGAGCTGCTCTTGCAGCTCCCAACTAGATCTTCGTTTGGCTTTTTTCTGTACGTTAAACAACAAAAAGTTGTCAAATAGTTTATCAACTTTTCTTTTAAAAGCAATTGTATGAAAAAATGTGAGTGAAAAGCTGTTAAAAAGGCATTGCTAGCCTCTAAGCTCAGTATGAAACATGGCGTGCTTCATGTTTGCCTATTATCAGTCATAGGAAGAGATGATTCTTTTGATCAATCAATGAAGTGAGTCTAAAGCCAAGGCCAGACCACACAAGTGTTTATCTGTTACAATGGTCACCATTTTAGATCAGGTGATCACAGAGCCATAAATTTGGGCTTTGACTCGACCGACATACATGACAAATGACCGGTGCAAAGTTGTCAGAAAGAAGGGGGCAGGGCTAGACGATACCTAAAAAGAAGACTGTAAACAAACACTGTAATACTGTACAGAGAGCAGAGCGCTCTCTGCTTTCATTGGTCAAGGTCACTGTGAAATGTGCAAAATAAATAGCAAGATAAAAATATGGTAATAGAAACACCTGAATCTCAAAAAACACCGTTGGACTATCTCCGCAAAGTTTCTAAGCCCTCATAAGGAGTTTTTTTTTTAGACGTTTGATTAGAAATATATCGCAAAAGTGCAATGGAAACACTTTTCCGCATTTACAAGTCACAGGACCTAACCTATGGTGTCACATGACCAGATCACTCCGAGACAACCTGGCACGGTACGTGTGGACAGAAGAGGAGCCCAAGACTTTTCTTAACATTCTACTTATACCCTTATACGTGGCTTTTGCCATACATGGGAGTTTGCCTCTGAACTATCATCCGTTGCCTTCGTCTTTTGTTCAAAATTGTCAAGGCAGCTGCTGTAGCTGTAATCATAACCGTACCAACACACAAAAGGTTTTGAACGCCCAGCTTCCTCGCAGCGAAGTCTCACGAGACGAGGTTTTACGAGAATTGTGAGGCTCATGTCCAAAACTCCCTAAACACAGTCAAAATGCAATTGTACTTAGTCGAAATTGAAGAAGTATCACTTTTATTTTGTGAAAAACTACAATGGAAACGCAGCTTCTGACATTCACTATGACACACTGCACAAGACAAAACAACAGGAAAGTTCAGCAAACCCTTATCTTTAACATTTTGGAAACATGTAGTCTGACTTGGGCTTTCTTCCATTTCAGGTCAGACAGGTACATCTGGCATTAAAATAGACGGATGCCAACAAAGTAGGCTAACATGGATCAGGTATTTTAGTGCCCTTCCCAACTTTTGACAGGGGAAACAAAACTGATTGTGTTGGTGGAATCACATCTTATGGTAAGAAAGACATTAGACAGATTTAAACACTTTTTTTAACCGTAGTGTTTCCTAAAAATAATACTTGGATGGGCCAACCAGGTATATTCAAAGCCACCCAAGTATATTTGTAGAGCATATTTTCTTTTCTTTATATTGTCTGCCCAAGTGAGAGACATTCACTTGCACAACTCTCCTGCCCAGGTTCTGATGAGGTGGAAATTTATTAGCCCTTCCATGAAAATTTCAGTTTTCTAAATTACTTCCCAGCCCCTTTAGATCTGACCTTTTTGTTGAGCAATAGCACTGACTGCTGTTGTGCAATGTCGGGGGCTAATAATTTAGTTCTTGTTTTTTGTGAAACAGATTTTTTTTTCTGTGTGCAAAGTAGATCCAAAATAAAACTACAATGTTTGCAAACACTGGGTTAATAATTCCTTGCTCTGTTTAATGCTACTTGGGAAACACTTAAAAAAAAGGCATTTTCATAGGGGGGCTGGGATGGCCATGCAAATAAAGTGTCATTCTATAGGGAACACTAAACCTGTCACCTAGGTACCAGCATACCTGTATTAGGCTAATTCAACTCTGTTAAAGAGAGAAAGGCAATAAGTAAAAGTAGTGACTTTTTAATTCATTAAATCTAGACTCAGTGTTTCTAGGCTGAAGTTATGGAGGGTAAAGAGAGTCCAAACCTGATAAACATTTTCATCTGCAGACAAAGAGCAGATCTAGATAAGCTGCCAAAGCTGTTGGCATGCATCAAGATTAGCAGACTGTAAACATGATCGACACTTTACCTGCAAAACAATAGCTTGTTCTGAGCGCGTTATCACTGCCAGCGTTGGCACTAACTCAGAGCACTGTTATGCCTCATGGGTTATGCTAAAAAAAAGAGAACGAGCTCACACTACAGTCACTGATACCAGGCATGTTTTCAGACACTTTCTCCAGGAAGCTTTTTACCACGCTGCAGTTATTTGAGCACACAAATTGCCACGGAAAATGATACAGAAACGATGGAAGATTCAGCCCTCCCAACTTTCTTTGTATTATTAAAATAAATGATAGAAAAATCAATAGAGAATATTAATCTCAGTTGCAGCCAAATTGCTGTGCAGGCAGTCGTTCATCTTCCTCTGTGAGCTGATTCTAACTGTGTGTTTGTGTGTTCTGTATGTGTGTGTCTGCGCCCGGGATAATTGAACCACAGGTAGCTATCTCCAATGACGATTCCCATTCATTGTAATCATAGTCTGAAAGCAGGATAAAGCAATGCGGAGAACAGAGTTGATTACAAGCGCTGATTCACATCCAGATAAGCTGCTACATGACCGGAGAATGCATCGCATGAGCTGTGAGAGGAATACAAAACCATGTAGAGTTCAAGGCTGAACCACTGCTCAGGGAGAGAAATTACAGGAGAGTTTTCAAAGTCTCTGACTGTACTTTCACTTTCTTCTGCTCTAACTGTTCTCGAGTCATACTGTTTTATTCACTCTTACAAACTCTCCTTAACTAACCTCCCTATGGTAGTTTCAATCGTTCTAGTACAATTGATTGGTTTATATTTTAAAACCAATCAATTGTACAACTTGTTTCAAATTGAGCAAAAATATTGACCTACTTTAAGGATGTAGGAAAGTCCTCAAACTCTGATCTTATGTGCCACACATAGTTAAATAAGCTCATAATGAAATGTAAAAACACACAACTTACATCCTTTATGTTCAAAAAATGACTAAATGTGATTATTTAGGATTATAGATTTGACAGGAAAAGCTGTAAGGAAATGTGTTACTGACAGAATATGTGTTGAAATGCCTTTCTTTTGAAATCCCAGGAAGTTCAGTGTTATGTAGTTGTTGCTAGCTTGATATTATGAAGTAGACGCGATGGTGAAAGAGGTTTGTTATGTAGAGACGGGTCTGGCTGCTCTAGCTCTCAGACGCCCCCTCCTGCAGACAGTAACTGTGAGTAACTGTTCTGTCAGAACAGAAATACACACTAAAAGTTTCAAAAAAATTAAAATTTTAGTTAGGATTAAGCTGAGGGTCAGGATATCAAAAGTTTTGTAAACAGTTTGCTTACAGGGAAAAAGCTCATCTTTCATGCAAACATTTTAACCTAGCAAAGGTGGTATACATAGCTGCATTAGCTGTGTAAGCTAATGGACAAGACAACTGCTAGGTAGCTGATGTAGCAAAAGCTAAAGCTCACAAGGCTTATGGAAATCTATACTAATGAAGCTAGGAAGCTAACAGTAGCTACATAAGCTACGAAGCTTGCAAAGCTATGTTAGCTTTAGCTGCGCTTGCTAAAGCTCACATGGCTAAAGCTAACTTTGCTACATTGGCTTACAAAGAAACAATGACTACATAGCTAAGATAGCTCTGTTAGCTTGAGCTAAAGCTAAAAAAGCTAAAGAGAGCCTCCTGTCACATATCTACTCTTAAAACACATCTGTACATAATTTACCCCCATGCTAGACTTCTGTAACTGCCAGACCTTTTTTTTAGGCCTACTAAAGCTGAAGTAGCTCTACGGTCTGCAGCCAGACTGTCTTGGCTTATGTAGGCTGTTTTATTTGTTAACTCATATGTGAAAGGTTAAGGCTAACTATAAAAGACAAATGCTTCATGCTTTATTTAAATCTTTCACTTTACAATTACTGTAAAAAAAAACATGCCATCGCATATATTTTGCTTAGTTGACACTAAACTAGCAACAAGTTATCTTTAGACTGTCTAACTATCAGTTTGAGGCGTTGCAATGTTACACTGTGAACTGTAAATTTTGACTGAATTAATGCTTAAAGAGAAAAACAAAATTCTAATTTAATAAGAGTGGTGTGAGTTCACTTCCTAATTTTATCTTAACGAGAATTTTTTGAAAGATTTAATTCTCATTAAATTTACTGCAGTCTGTGGGGAATGGAGCATCTTTAAGCAGTGGTTTCTCAACTGTACAAGGAAAATAATTTGTAGATGTTAACCCCAGAGAACTCTGTTTGGTCTAAATGAAAGAAAAACTTCAAATAAAAGCTGATGCAAATTACACTTCCAGTCCCTCTGACTAACCAGGTGTGGCTGCATCTTTTAAATAAATAAATACCACTCTCAATTAGACACCATCTCCTGCCAACTGATCAGGATGAAAGCAAGAGAAATTCACCCGTCAGTGAGTGACAGGAGGGATGCAGAGGACTCTGTTGCTTTTGTTGGCTTTAGATGGAAGAGAAAAATTGAAATAACACTGAAATCAAAGGATTGTTTTTCTCCTTTGTCATTTTGGCCTGATTTTAACAGGTACATCATATGTTTTTAATAACAAATAAAAGCTATACTGAAATGTATAGACAGCTTCATAGACTGGCATGTCTGAACAGCACTCATTGGTGATTAAAATGAACACATTGCACTTTGTTGGCATCGATGCACTGTCACATAGCAGGGGTAACCTTGCTAAGCAGATGGACTGGCCATATTCCATGTCTGTCATCAAGCAGATCCATCTTGCAAAGCTTCAAGCTGAAACACTTGTTCCTGGTCAAGAATGGCTGGACAAATCTGCACTTTTTTGAGTAGTAAGAGCAAGTAGCTTCAGCGCGGTTGAAAGCCAGTGAACAATGGCTAATGGTGAAGAAGATCAAACCACGACACTGAAAGCTTTTTCTGATGTTTTGGCTCTACTTCAGAGTGGCTTTGACAAGAATTGATCTACTAACTGGCTCCACTGACAGTGATCAATGATAACGGCTGCACTTCCAGTTTGCTCCTTGCACTCCTACTATGTTGTATGTTTTGTTGCTCTGATTGGCCCATGCTGACATTTGTCCAGTCATGGTCAGAGTTGTGTTTTTTTAACTGTAAGATTCTGCCATTTCCAAACACTGTCTATGAGGTGTTGCCCAGATGGATGTGAAATATATCCCATGTCATAGATGTGTGAGAAAGTCTGTATGCCCATGCCAGGTTAAGCTTTTTGCACCGGAAGCAAAAGTTTGCAAACCACTTCTCTATAAAGACAGGGTTAGTTTTAAGCCTGAAACAATAAATGACCTTTCAATTGTATTAAAGTTTAACAGGGTGAAAAATGCTCACAACTCTGTGTTGACGGATGAACATTTGACTCTAGTTTCATGTCAATCTGCTGTTCCTCGAGTTTGCATCATGTTCCCTTTGAATCTAAGATAACTTTACTTTTTCTCCACTATATTGGCACCAATTACCCCAAGCATAGCTGATAGCTTTTAAAAACAATTTCCACGCATGTATTTATGAAAAGATTGAGAAAATCTTCCTGAATTGCTTGTTTACACATGCATCTCATAGAGGGAAACTTTCCCTGCTGGATGTGAGAGGGACTTTTAGCAGGTAGGACAAAAGGGCGGAAACATGAACACTGCAGACAAAAGCCCCAGAGTCCAATGCTGTGGTGACAATTTTTGCCTTTATATCAGATGACTTCAAATATATATGAATAGTTGACAATTTGTTTGAAAGAGCCTCAGTTAACTGCCACACTCATAGTCAAACACCTGCTTATAAAACAAGGATCCCTCCATTCACACTGGGGTTTTAAACGGCTGATTTTACATAATTTGTCTATTTCGCCAAATAAATCATGACCCATTTGCTATCTTGGTATAACTTATGAACACTTTTAATACAATTCTGAAAATAATCCATGTATTTTTAACCAGTCTCCAGGATGCGTGCATGACTGAGTCAACCCAGTAATTCAAGGTGGACTGAGTCATTTTGCAGGCTTTGGAGCAATGGTGCATCGGCTGGTCTTCAATCTTTTTAGTTTCCCAGTAGCTCACAGTGTCAAGGGTGAAAACATCCTTGTGTGTTACCTTATTACTAAAAGGTCACCATAATACAGATTTTTTTACACAGGATTACCAGAGGACATCTGATGATTTAGGAATAAACCCATGACATCCATCAATCTGTCTACATATACCAATCAACTATGGGCAAAATCTGACCAATCAGACTGGACAATGTAAATCCTTAATCAGGGTCAACACTCTTCCCGACTTTACCAGGAAAATCCACAAGGGAGCTGAAAGGAAAGGGAAAAATCAGCATGCAAAAGTGTTTATCATGTCTACCATGAATGCTCATACAAACATAATGATGAAATTGCAAGTAAGTGCACGGCACTATTTTACATGCATGGACAACTTATTCATTAGTCAATTCCTGCCAAGTTAAAGGTTAAATTGTTACTGTGGTCTGGACATCTGTGATCGAAATGCAGTCAATCAACTGTACTTCCACAGTTTCTGTGTTCATCTCTCCAGTACAACAGGATTTATTTCGCCTTTGATAATATTTCATTTCTTTTTAAGTGTTTTAAGCTCAGCCTTTTTTTAAATCCTCACAGTCTCTTTTAAGCGATAGCAGAAGGCAGAGACACCGGGAAACAAAGAGACACTGCAAGATACAACAAACCGTCCAACTGACTCGAGGCCAAACAAAAAAACCCTCAAGGCGAATCGACAAGCGTCGCCATAGCAACCCCCTGGGGAGGATCTGCGGCTCAGTCCAGAGAGAGAGAGAGAGAAAACCCAATGGGGCAACGGCGCTCGTCTCTAGAGGTGTGGGTGTCGAGGTCCGTGTGTGAGAGGTTTTAGCGTGAGTCAGGGATGATCACAGAGCCGATGTAATTTATCTGTGTTGGCTGGTGGCTCTCGGCTCCTCGGCGTGGGTGGCACACTGCTACTCCATTATTCATCAGACAGATGAGTGGCTGTGGCAGGACGCCCAGCCAGGAGGTGTATGCATGCCTGTGTGTGTGTGTGTGTGTGTGTGTGTGTGTGTTGTTTGCGTGAATGTTGGGAGAGGCGGAGAACAAAATTCAAAAAATGAGATTTTTGGTGTATGTGCAGGAAAAGACACTTTCACAGCATCTGCTTCTGAAAACCTGCAGCAGAGTCCATCTTCCTCTCATAATCTGCCCTCCATCCTCTGAGTTCACCCTCTAATACGAGAGATCTGATCTTGGCTGTGTTTCCAACCCACCTGGATGTGTTCTCCAGAGTGCTGCGGACCTCGCTCATCTGCTCGTTCCCGAAATACACCACCGTCAGATGGACCCGGCCGTCTTGACGCACACACACTTCCCTGAACACACAGAGAGGAAGAGACATGAGGGCTGAAAGCACTCTCAAATCAAGCAGAGGAGGGAAAGAGAGGGTTACAGGAAGGAAGAGAGTTGTGATAAAATGAAGGTTTTTGAAAACAAGACCTTGTTTCTGAGGTTTTTTTAGTCTCCGGAGCAATGAATAAAGAAGCCTGGCATCAACCCAGAGAAACAGCTTGAATCCATCATAAAGCTGAAATCTCTAGCATTGCAGGTTTATGGAATATTTTAAGTGTTCAGGAGTTATAGACCTTTTTAAGGTCAAATTCAAGCACTTTAAGGTGCATTTTCTAGATTTTCAAGGAGCCTACAACTGTGTTAAAGATTTTACTTGCACAAATACATATTAACTGTAAAAATGAGTGTGAGAGAGAGAGAGGGATACTTTTGAGCTATCTTAAATTAAGTCTTTGTCTACATTAAAATGTCTTTTTGTTTTAGTCATATTTAATTGTTTCTTTTTGGGATGCATAATATTACCAGCATGATATCATATCGGCATGATATTAGCTTAAAAAAGGAAATATCTTTATTGGAAGATATGAACATTTCTGCTGATATTTCCAACTTATATTGTGTCTATGAAAATCTTCCCATATCAGCTGTAAATATTTTCTACACCAACAATTAAGTTAGCAGAGTTTAAGGTTGGACCAACAGATCTACGTCATCTTAAGTCTTTTTCTTCATTCATCATTTCTTACACTGAGATTTGTCAATTTGTACATCCTTAAACTTTAAATTTTGTGTTTTAAGGACTGAAGTCCTAGGTCTGAACTGCACTTACAAATCAGTATTGGCTAAAATTAATTTCTAAATATAGGTATATCAGATAGTTTGTTCTAGCTTGGTCAACGAAAAATCAAAAACATCTTAGTCCAGGTTTAGTCCATAAAAAGTCCTCAAAGTCCTCAAAGTCTCTACTAAAATCACAAAACCCTTTTTGTGTGTTCTATGCACCCTGTAAAACCTGGTATCCCTGCTTTCTACAGCTGAGAGGCAGTAGAGCCTCAGGTTCACCCTACCTAACAGCTTGTGCTCTCTCATATCATGAATTTTGAATGTCCATTGAAAACTAGATTACATTTTTGTTGTGTTTGGTCTCCTTGACAAAAACTAAACATACTTTTTTATCAGCGTTTTAGATCTACTTTTTGCTAGTCTCATCTTAGCCCCGTCTTCCTCATTGAAAAAAAGTAGTCAACAAACATTTGTAGTAATGTTAAAGTCAATGAAACTAACTCTAGTGTGAGACTCTCTTTAATACCTATTTTTTCATCCAAAAGGCTGGCTGTGACCTAAATACTGATGCGCTATCATGACCACCACCATCCTCCTCTGAACGCATTTCTGTGTATTGCAAGAGACACAGCCATGCAGACCAGACTGGTGGGGTTTGGCGTCAGTGTTTACCATCCTTTTTCCCTCATTAGATCATAATACTGCATCTTAAGAGAACAGAACGTTTACTGTAAACTAAATAAAGCTTGTAGATTGCTGCTTTGATTGAAAAGTCTCCTAAGTTAAAGACATAAAGTGACAAACAGAGCCACAGGCTGAGAGCTCAACTGCTGTGTAATAGTAAGCAGCAAACACGAGACAACAAACCAATGTGGTGAGGCACTATGGCACAAAAACTACACAATGTGGACTTTGCTGATTGAAAAAAAAAATATCACATGGGAAGACAGTTTATGATGTTTTTCCCTTTGGGGAACTTACTATCTATTTTTCACTAAGTTCTTATATTACACATTTACAGAATTTCAATTCCTTATCATTTTAAACACACATTCTGTCTGTACCCATCCAGAATTACATTGTGTAATGGAGTGTTTAGATGCTGCTGACTAGTGCAGTTTCCCAAAAAATTTTTTACTGACCACCTTTTTTTCTAAAATCAGAATAAAACATCTATTTAAAAGTTAAGGTCTCTGGTCAATTAAAAAAATATAAAGACCTATTTTCTTGTAGTTAACTGATGAACTAACATTTGCCCAAAAAACACCACATATTTTCACATTTTACATTTTTTCATGATACTGTGAATGTGCTTACTCATTAAAAAGATAATTAATACCTTGAGTTTACTCAAGGGGTGTCAAACTCATTCAGGCTCAGGGGCCGGATTTGCTCCAATGACATGTTCTGTGGGCTGTGTTCTTTTTTTAGCAATATGCATGTATGTATGTGTGTGTATATACAAATATATATATATATATATATATATATATATATATATATATATATATATATTGTTACAGATGGAGGTAGTCTGTGACCTCCAGCACTCCTAACGAGCTTCTCACTCAGCTCACCTGTCCTCATTGCACTCAGCTGGTGCTCATCAGCCTGGGTAGTCTATAAAAGGAGGTTCTTTCCCTCAGTTTGGTGTGTGACACCAAAGAGCCAACACCTTCAGTTGGTTTCTTTTGGTTTGTGTGATGAGTGTTTTTGAGAGTGTGAGAGTGGTTATGTGTTTTGAGGGAAAGAGGGTAAATTCTAGAGTTTTTGTGAGGGTTGATCTCTAAGGAGATTTCTGCACTTAGTGTTTTCTCCCCAACAAGCGATTCTACCTCTGTTTGAGGCCTTTTTACTTTAGTTTGCCAACTTTTGGCAAAATTAGTGGGTGGCTGTGGAGAAGCATAACTCCACTCCATCTTTTAGACCCCAAAGGCCTTATCTTTGTTTTGTATAAAGGTGCAGATTTTCTTTTTGTTACTTTCCCTGTCCATGACCCCTGTCCTTCACGTCATGCGACTTGCAGAAATGTGACTATATATATATATATATATATATATATATATATATATACACACACAAAAGGGTATATATTAGCTACTTTAGACAGGATTTACAAACAGGTCAGACATTAATATGCTGCCCTTGTATCACATGGCGTTTTTTTCAGATTTTTAACGTTTTTAAGACCCACTAATGCTAAATTTACAAGACTGGAATATTCATTATAAATATACATTCAGCATGACTGTTTATGGATTTAAAATGGCAACCTGTTTACAAAATCTGATCTGATACTTATTTCACCTGGCCTGGGATCAGGTGACAGAGTCCAGAGAGGAGATGAGTGAGAGAAAGTACAGAGAGAGAGGAGGATCCTGTGAAGATTTATTGCAGACTGCTGCGCTTACATACTACTCATAGAGCTACAAAACCTCACCTACTTGACTTGAAAACTTGACTTTAAAGCACATGTCTGTGCCCCAACAGTCGTTCTTCTGCATGTGCGTTCTCTCTGGATCATCATGAACAGGGCCATCTCCGTGTGGAATTTTCATGCCTTTTCAAGTTTGGTTTTACAAGGCAAAAACCTCTGACATTCATTAAGGCCCGAGGAAGGAAACAGGAAAACTGAGGTGCAGACAGGACCGGACTGTAAGTGGCCTGCGGGCCGTAAGTTTGACACCCCTGTTCTAGAGAGAAACTGTTTTCTTTTACTAAATCTCAACATTATTTTTTGTTTTTCATGTGAAAGACCCTTGAACTAATTTTACTTCTCTATCTAACAAGGCAGCTGTTCAGTCAGATTTTATCATTCAGGCACACAATTACAATTTCAAGTACTTATCCGTAATCCAAGCACATTCAAAGTTGGAAAACAACATTAAAGCATTTTCAAGGATTTAAAACACCCACATGAGCCAGAAGTGTTTTCCTTTCACCTTATATTTGGGTGAATTTTCTGCTTGGAAAACAAGTCACATTCATATCTAGGATTTTCTGAAGTTCATTTTCCAATGTTTATCATTTAAAGACAAAATTGTCAACAACAATGAAGTTTTTAACTACAATAATCTTAATGTTAAGCTAGGAGGCATTATCTTCACACCTTACAGATTCTAATACTCTGCTCTGACATTTGACATTACAGGTTTACTGATTACTCCATCCATTATTTACACAGCTTTTCCCATTCAGGGTCACTGGGAGCTGAAGCCAATCTCAGCTGTCATTGGGCGAGAGGCGGGGTTGGTCGTCAGTCAATCACATGGTTGACACATAGAGACAAACAACTCACACCTATAGTTAATACAGGGTCACCAATTAGCCTAATGAGCTTGTCTTTGATCTGTGAGAATCCACACATGCACAAGCAGAACAAAGAAACTCTGCACAGAAAGGCTCTGTCCGACCGGGATTCAGACCAGGAACCTTCTTGCTGTGAGGTAATAGCGCTAACCCCTGTGATAGGATTACCTTATTCATAATCACTTAAATAAAATAAAACATGAAACCAAGGCATTGCTTTCAAGGTTTTAGCATCTAAGGCAGGGGTTCTCAAATTTTTAAGCCACTGACTCCAAAAATAATGCCAGAAACCAGGACCCCCATTGTACAAGAGGGTGGTTGAAGCATAGTTGAACACATTTATGCACTTTCAGTAATAGTCATGTGCAGCTTACATTTTAAGACCAAGTTTTTATTCTACATGTAACTACTTTTATGCATATACTTTTATAAAACTGGGTAAAACATAACATTTGAAAATAGTCCTTATTTTTGGCTGACTGCTGAGGTCAGCCCTATATATGGCAATGTCTGTGTCTGAGTAAGTAAGTAACTCAGTAAGTAACTGAC
Organism: Cheilinus undulatus; assembly: GCF_018320785.1. Lineage (NCBI taxonomy): Eukaryota > Metazoa > Chordata > Actinopteri > Labriformes > Labridae > Cheilinus > Cheilinus undulatus. The sequence goes on along the minus strand of NC_054881.1, from coordinate 16,579,765 downwards.
TGAGTGAGTTACTTTTCATGTTGGGAAAGATGTTTCACTCCTCTGCTTACCTGCTTTGGCATGACTGTGATAGTTGAGGGGGAAAAGGTAAAGTCTGGTGTGAATGCTTGTGTACAATGGCTGCTCATGTAGCGATTAGCTCTGACTAAGTCACAGCAGCACTTTAGTCAAAACTGGACATTTCTTTATTAAAACGATTAAAGCAAAGATAGCAACACTAAAAGATTTCTGTAACAGAAAGGGTGTTTTTGCTCTTCTGCCAAACCACTTCAGCATGAGTGTGTAATAGTTAAGGGGGGAAAGGGTTGCTTGATGTACTTGTATACACGTAGCCGAACGTTAGCTCGGCCTTAGCCAGACCAACACATTTCTTCATCACAGTTAGTGCTGAGATCAACACGGAAAGCTTTCTGTGAAAGAAAACGATGTTGTCGCTCTTCTGCCGCCCCGCTTTGGCATGACAATGTGATAGTTACGGGGAAAGGGTTAGTTGTTGTATACAGCTAATGAGTTGTTGTGTCCCAGCTAATGATTCTAGCAGGCCTGCTAGTGGAGTTAATAGCTGGGACTGAGCTGCAGCGGCACTTTTGTCAGAACCAGACAACATGTCTAAATCCAAACAAAAGCAGAGAGCAACACTGAAAGCTTTCTGACAGAAAAAAATGTTCTTGCTCTACTCCCGGTCTGTTTCGGCATGGCTTTCCGATCACGGTGGTGAGCTTGTCCTGTTTAGTCCACTGTTAGCTGTTAGCTTGGACGTAGCAGAAGGACCGCTGCAGGTTACTCCAGCCTGGACCGCTGTTCTTGTTAAATCCAGAGCACAGAGCCACACGGACAGTTTGTCTTGTGCAGAGGGGAGGTTTTTGCCCTTTTCTTGTAGTGTTGTCTCCCATTCACGCAGTAATAGCAAAGAATACAGAGAGCGTCAGCTGAGTGGATGTGCATCTGTGTTTAACCGATCAAATGCGGTAGAACAAAAGCAGGAGGGGAGGGGGATGACGCTGCTCAGACAGAGAAAGAGGGCAACATGTAGCTTTTTATGTTTCAGTAACCACTTACTATACCTTTGGCTAAAAATAATGAACTACTAACAATCATGACAAATTCACTCTGCCAGAACACACATTTCAGCCAAGCATTTCAACAGGTATCCAGAATAGTTGTGGTCAGCCATATACTAGGTTTTAACCTTGTCTTGTTTGGAAGGCATCTGGCAACCCCCTCTCAGAGTCTTGTGAGTCCCATGGGGGTCCTGACCCCCAGGTTGAGAACCACTGCTCTAAAGTATTAAATTTAGAAGTCAACAACAGCTCAGATAAAAAGTTTAAATCAATCGTAAAGTACAACTCCTAAGTTTTAGCAGGCTTTAGCAGCCTAATTGTGATCATTCACTCCTTTATTGCCCGTTTACATTTGGGTGTTTCTCTGCTGGCAGAAATATTTTCACCTTTGGACCGGAGAGGAATTTATATTCCTGGTCAAATGTTTGATATTTAGAGGCAATATTTAAAAAGAAATAAAGAAAAACATAAATAATGGAATGAAAAGCTAAAATAATCTTAATGTTCAGTTATAAAGACAACACCCTTAAACGCAGCCGACTTTGATTCACTGTTTTGACATTTTAAAAGCTTAAGGATTATTTAAGTAAATCCACAAATCACAGCAAACAAATAAAAACCAAAAGCAAGGCCGTGTTTTGAAGGTTTTAGTCCCTAAAGTACTCAAATGAGGAGTCAAAAACAATTGCACATAAACAGTTTCAATCAAAGCTAGCGTAAAAGTCAAGGTTTTAGCTTCTAAATTGTGATGATTTACTTAATTTGTTTTATTTCACTCTCAGTTTTGTTCACTGCTCATGTTTGGATCTAGGAGGTTTAAAAATTGTTTTCAATTTTTGACATTAAGAGGCTGAAGGATAACAAATCAAACATTACACCACCAAAACAATGGAATTAAAAATAAAGATGATCTTCATTTGAGGAATTTAATGTGTTTTTCATCTGTTTTGAAAATTTTCAAGGCTTAAATAAACAAAAAAAAATCCTCAAAACAATTGATGCTCAAAATAATAATCCCTATTTTTGAAATATTTCTGTCTCTCCTCTTCCAGACTCTACGTGTAAAGTGAAGAAAGAGACCGTTCATGTGGAGAGACCAGGTGGGAGATGCCTGCAGGCACTTTGATGGAGACATGTCAAATACATCACACACATGCTGAAGATAATTCACCTTCTGTCCCGTAGCACACACACATACAGCATGTCAGAATTCTCCCCACGAGCACATGGGGGAATATGTCTCATAAAACACAACAAGATGAGTGTGAGATGCTTAAAAATAACCTAATGCATGCAGGGAATACTGAATCATCTGACTAATATGATTTTTACAGATATTATAGCTGCAGTTGTGTTTCAGACGTGCTCTAAATGTTTGCATTCATAGAAATAAATAGATTTTCTGCAGGGCTTTGTTGAGGAATTTTGCTATTGAAGCCACAAAGTAGATTAAATGAGGCTGTTTGGATTATGCCGTCATGTAAGGGTAATATTTCTTCTTTAACAGCCCAAGTCCTAGTCTGAAAATGTTTGCAAACTCACAATTTATATCTCTATTCTGCACTTGGGTGACATATCACAGTGCATGATAAGTGCTGTTATTTCCCAGCCAAAAAGTGAAAAAGCATATACAATAAACATGCAGTTACTCACTGCTATCACCCCCTAAATGCACGCCAGCACATACACACAGTTTGTTCTTAAATATGGATGAGTGTAAAGTGTTTGCTCAGCGACTCGCCGACTCTTTCAAGTAAGTACACTTTGTGCCACGTTGTATATCAGCTGCTGGTAGTCTGCCCAGGGGGGCTTTTTAATGGGCCGCAACACTGCTACTAAGCAGGATTTATCATGTAAAAAGAGCTGTGATAAGCAGCAGTAGCAGCACAATAAATCAGACACTAAGGAGGATGTTTCCTGAACTGATGGTGACGGACTGCAGAGCTCAAAAAAGCACATTTTTCTCCAGGCGGATGGGCTTGTACGGCCAATCAACCTCTCATACTTTGTCGTTATCAGAAATTCTGCACAGATTTATCTCATACACACAGAGAAAAGGATATATTTGCTGTAAAATTAACATTTTAGGGTCTAAATACCAGAGAAAAATATGTATAAATATGTATTAAACATATTTTTCTGTGGTCTTGCAATAGACATCTTTATTCATGCTCTTGTCTGAATCATTTAAGCCTCACTCAGATTTGTTTACATTCTAATTATGCGGACCAGCACCAAAATAAATTAACTGATAACACCACATATGCAGTTTCAAAATTTTAATTGCATGTTTCTTCAAAAATAGCTCCTCTGATGTTAATTTCCTCTCCTCTAATCTCTCCCACTCCTTGTCTCTGTCTGCCGGTTGCCCAATTAAAATGTAAAACTGGAGCTGAATCTCAGGTTTTGAATAACAGAGTATCACATTTTCCTGAATTAGTGAAGCATACTGAATAATTCAGTATCGTCTGTTTATGTCACAAAGTTTGACTTTCAGATAAAGAGCGAGCAAGAGGATGAAGTGTCAAAAGGTAGGATGGCTGGGTCTCACCTGAAGTTGTGCATGAACTGTTTGAACTTGTCGGTGCGCCTGGACAGCGGGACGATAATGTTGATCGGGATGTTGATGGTGTCCACCCGCTCGTTTTTCACCTTCATGAGAGGTCCAAATGGACGGAAGAGTACCAGGCGTCTAAATTCATGACTTGATTCCCCTTTGAAGGTGAGCTCATACAGCGTCCCTTTGTCCCTCTCTGTGCGGGTGATACCTGACAGGTGAGACAAGAGAGGTAAAGTCATGACTAAACTGATTTAGATACAGTGAAAGCACCCAAGCATGTTATTAGTTATCATCAGAAGATATATTTTACCACCACAGCTACAAACCACTGGTCCTCAACCTCATCAATCCCCTGAAATAATTGCTTTTCACACACCTACACATTCCTAAATGCATATTAATATACATATACTCTACCCTAAATTCACTCTGCACTGCTATAAGGTCACCGGACAAACTTTAATTTTCTCCCTCACTTTCTCTGTCCTCGCACTGCCTGTTAACCCTTTTGAAGTCTTTCCTAGTTTGTCTGTTCAAATTACTATCTTGAATACATCTGTCTATTTCGTTTGTCTCACAACTGGGGTCTGGGACCCCCAGGAGGGGGTCAAACATATCAACTTATATCATGGTAAAATACAAATTAAATAGTTTATACAAAGGTCAGGTCAGGTCTGGGAGCATATGATGGTTTGGCACGTTGCCGCTTCAACCTTGTTCCTATACTGCTCTGGCCTCCTGATGGCCATCCTCGAGGCCTGTGCCAGGCCCATGCCGCACCTCCAGGTATCCTCCCAGCTTCCCCGTCCATGACTCATGCAGTCACTCTCACCGTCTGAGCCCACCAGGTCCTTAGCACCCAGACCTGAGCTGGATCAGACCTGGGTAGGTGCGCCTTGTGCCCATAAAAGTACAGCTGCTGTCCCTGTATCAAGCAGCTGCCCCTTCCCAAGCCCACACAACAGTATCGTAAGACCTGGAGGACAAAGGACTGAAAGACTATGAGTTTGATCTGCATACTCAGATACTGGGAACGCCACACTGTCTTGCTCAGTGAAACCATCATCCCATGTGCAGGCCCAAATCTGAAGTTGATTTCAGCCTTGCAATAAGTAAATTGATGGATTACACTGAGTAGGTAGGTAAACTGCTTCAAGACTTCAACGCTCTCACCGTTCATAGACAAGGATTGAATGGCAGCATCCACTGCATCCCCAAATGCCTGGATCTTTGTTTTTGCCCAGGAAACGTGCATCCCCTTGCTTCAGCCCCCTCACTCAGCAAGGTAAAAACCCCCACAAGGACAGACTCCACAAGGATCACAGCATCAGCAAAGTCCATATCAGTGATCTGGACTTCACCAAATGGCACACGACAGTTGTTGCCCCTGTAACTTGCCCTACTATCCAGCCTCACCCAAGAATCTACTGGGAAGAAGTCAGAAGTGGAGCCACCACACCACAAAGCACTCTCTGTCCCAAAATATAGGCCAGACATCAGCTGGAATAGCGAATGTGGGGCCCCATGGAGCTCCAAAATCATCCAGAGGGTATCTCTACTCACTGAGTCCAACACCTTCCAGAAATCAACATAAGCTGCAAGCAACCCTTGAATTACCGAAAGCACTCAGTGAGGATCTAAAGAGTCAGGATGTAGCCTACTGTAGTCCTTCAACTGTTGAGTCTCCTCGACAGTTGAAGGATCCCAACTTACAGGTGGGTCTACACTCAGTGCTTCTGCAGCATCCATTTGGAGCACACAACTGGAAAGATCTACATGATACAACTCCTCAAAGTAGCCAGACTATCATTCCTTGATATCTGACTCTTCTGTCAGGATCGTGCCATCAGGCGCCTTCACTGAGGAGCAATGTGGAGAGGATGCAGCTGCCTCGAGGCGCTGTATGGCCCTGTAAGCTGGGTGGGCATAGTTGTGACCAGGCGGCTCTCTACCATCTCACAAAGGCCACGCAGCCTCACACCTCAGTCTCCTGCCCAGTTCAGTGTTGCCATCAAGTCCTGCCCCTCAATGATACCCATGGTTTCCTCAGAGATGACCCCTCCAACTCCTCAGTAACTTTAGAATGCATTCACTGGCAGCAGCCAAGGTACTGGACCTGAAGTCCGCCCAGAGAGACTCAGGATCTCGAGAGGTGTTGGTGCTCCAAGAGTGGCCATAAGCCCAGCTGCATACACCTGAGCAACATCTGGCTCCCCAAGGCGACTGGCACCCAATCTTATTCGACCAGAGTCAGGAGCACACCCACATAGTCATTATTTGTGCAGTGGGTTTTCACCAAAGGAAGTTGTTCTTGAGTTACCTACAAGAAAAATAGGTTAAATCTCAAAAATGTAGGGTAAAATAAATTCAACTATACTTCCAGGTCTGAAAGAACATCTTTGAATCCCCTGAGCCTGACCCTGCCTGGGCCCAAAGAAAGGGGTGGGGATCCTGGCCTGACCTGGTTTCTCATGCTTGGACAGCATCTTTAACATATTCTAATACAGATCCCAACTGGTGGCAGAAAGTTTGCTAGCTGTAGTCGTGGTGGTCGTGTGTGGTTGATTAACATCAGTACTTTATGCACTTGCACTTGCATGGCTGGGTTAGTATTAACTCTTTTATTAACTCATCATTTATTTAGGTGTTTTGCATAGAAGAATTCAAACTATAGTGCTGTTATTACTATATATACACAACTATAAAAGCCCGCTTTGTGCTTCATAGAGTGTCTTTGATGATGGTATCTTATACAAATGTGGTAATGTTTATTCATATATCCTGAAATCCAGTTGCACCATAGGACATTTCCCCCTCTATCAGGGATCTGTTCTACTTCTCTGCATTTCTCTCAGTTTGCTTCCACTCCATTGTTCTGCCACCAATATGCATACACATCTGCTGTGACTAAACCATGACATCTACACCTAATTGGTCTACACAGCCAATTAAGACAAAGAAAGTTGTCTTAAAGCCAGACATGTCAACTGATCGAACAACATTGTTATTCACAGTCACACAACAGAAAATCTTCCAACCAGCCTCTCTAATAGCTTCCTTGTTAGCATACTGTCAATCTAACTTAATCTGTACAAGAAACAAAGTTAAAAGCATCTATTTGTGGTTTTACAGGAGGTCATTTAACCTCAACACAGAACAGACTGATACAAAGCGCTATTGATCTTTTAATCTCAACAAAAACATGCTTCTACTTGCTGCAGAAGGACCGTCTTCTAAGAGTTTAACTTCTTGTAGGTTTGGAAAAAGATTTACTTTATTACATTTGTACCACTCACATTAAAATTATAAACTGCTATATGTGAATTAATGTAAGCCAGAGGAAAACACCAAGATTTGAAGTCAGGATTTGGGTTCCAGTGCCTGTTCCTCTGCTTATCTGTGTGTTGCAACGATTTTGTTTCTCGTTTTCTCCAGGGTGCTGCTATTGTTTACATCACTCCAGATTTTGGCGTTTGCAAGGGCCAAAGATCACGCTTTTCCCTGTGAGTTTCTATCTCAGCAGATGATCTGTAAAATAAACATTTTCAAGGGAACATTTTCAAGAACCAGCTTCATCCTTATTCTTCAGTTCTCTCTGTGACGTAATGAAACTGAATGTTTGTGGGAAAATGAAGAGAGGATTCAAGGCCACTGGAGACATTGTCCATGCACTCAGATGCTGCTGGGATGAGAAGCCAGGCTGAATATTCACATAAAACACTCACACAGAGACACAGAGGCTATTCTGGTGATCCGACCAATTTTCTTGTTGCAGGCCTTAGTGGTAGCTTGCTCCTCAGAGAGGCGTTATTTTTCAATTACAAGGATTATTACTTGCAAATGGAGCCGCTGAGGTCTACAGGGGCAGAGAGAAAAGGGGAATGGAGATAGGGAAAGTAGGAAGTGAAACTAGAGAGAAACAGATCAGGAGAAAGAGGAAGACCAATCACTAAAAAGGCCTTCAGAGAGAGAGTAGGACAGATAATAAAGGAGAAAGTGAAGAAGCTGGAATAAGGGAAGTCTGTGGGCAAGGATTTACAGTCAGACAGTGGCATGAAATTAAGGTCTTCCTGTTAAGTTTGCCCACTTCCTGTTAGTGGGAGGCCTCATTTCCGAACATAAGCTTTGTTTTAGTAAATATTCCAAATATTTTCAACTAAATGTCTCCATTTCCCGTCTGCTATCTAACTGCAGCAAATAATGTCAAATAATTTCCAAACTACATCCAGATTTTAATGTGAGTTAGAACGGCTAACGTAGTTAGTAAGAGAAATTTTCAGTTTTATGCAGTTTACAACAGGTAGCTTAGCACGACAACGTTTTGCTTCGCTTTCCGTTGTCGTTTCCAAAGAGTTCCACATTCAGACGGCAAAGTTATCAAAATGATCTACATTCACATGAGACTGCGGGTAACACCAAAAACGATGTAGTATACATGTCAGGCCAGTAGATGGCAGTGTGATTTTCGCACTTGCATCAGATTCTGACCCGACCCATACGCCGTCAAAGGGCGTATGGGTCAGGTCAGAATCTGGTGCACGGAATACGTCTCCGCTGATCCAAGTGATGGCGGAGGAAATCAACACTTTGTTGGAGAAGTACAGTTAAATTCAAAAGAGTGAGAAGCACAAACAGTACACTGGTGTCAATCATCTTTGGTTTGTTTTGGGCTTCCCATCCGTGCATGCAATGTAAGCCTACTCACATACGGATATTTACTGCAGCCGCAGTGCGCATGTCCATTTTAAGAAAGCACTGGTTTCCCTGTTTACGTGGAGACGGAGATGGGGGCGTTTTGAAAAACTTCCACTCTGGAGCCTGTTTCCGAAAAGCTCCATTTTCAGGCACCAAAACGCCATTGCCGTGTAAACGGACAGCCGAAACGCTACAAAACTTTTGCGTTTTCACTCGAAAATGTTGTGTAACTGGGGCATAAGTGTAGCTGTGTACAGAATTCCAATTTTAGCTTACAACTATGCTTTTGTAGAGCAGCAAAAAAATGTTCATTTTTAAATCAGTAAAATAATTTCTGAATATTTTTTAAATCAAATGATTAGTTTCTAAGTTGAGTAACCATGCAGTGAGCAGCATAATACATACTGAACTAGTTTTAATAGCTGAGACACTCCTTCATGGTGTGCCAGGACCCCTCTGCATGGGGTCAGGGTCCTGCTTACCCTGTCATGTTCCATCCTGCCATGACAACCACCTCACTACGAACTGGCCTTTGAAATCATTTTCATTAATTAGAGCCAAGGACGTTGCATTTGTCGCTGTGGTATCCATATTGTTGGATTTTCTTGCATTACATCTTTATTTAAAATTCTGTGACTGTCACAGCTCTACTTCAGTCCCTTTCTATGGACTGAATTGAGTGGTTGGAGAGTTCATTGTGCATACCTCTTCTGTTTGTGTGCAGTTTCAGCTCACTAGCCTGCTAATGCAGCCCTGAAAGCTCCCTGAAGATGCTTTTGTCAGTCTGGCAATCTTGCCTGCCTTTCATTTGTCTGGCTGGTTGAATAAATCTCCCTGCTTGTTCAAGATTTGTTTAAAATCAATATCCATTAAGGAGTTTTAGGAGCCAAATATGAGCCAGAGAGAGATGCAATGTCGCTAAAAGCAAGCTGCACTTTTTCCTCTGTTTTGTCTCAGAACCGTGAAGGTTGTTTAGATAAACACAAACGTATGCACATCTATTAAAATCCCCGTTGCATAAACACACATATACATTACTGAAGACCACACACAGCTCATACACATGTACGAGGCTCCACGTCCTGACCTATGGCTCATTTCCCTCTGAGCTAGGTGCCCCTATTACTCACTTTAAATCCTCCTCCCACTCTCACGCTGAAGGGGGTGACCTTCAAAGAGTAGATCACCCACCGCAGAGATATTCACTCACACACATACACACACTGAAATACAGTGTTGGAAAAGATGCTGCACTGTGAATGAGGAGCAGCTGTGTTCATTTCCTGAGGTTGTGTTTGAGGCAGAGCAGAACAAACGAGGAGGAAATCCTGGCTGTTCTTCTTCACAAACACACTCATATATTTCTGACCTTCAAGAGATTTGTTTACAAGACAAAAAAAAAATAATAAAGTAAGCCAAGGTTGATGAAGAAAGGGAAGGTGTTTGGATGTAGAAAACTGGAGCTAAATTTGTAAGTCTGTCTCTGGGAACGTAGGTTGGTTTTCCAAATTACAATGTAGAGATGAATGTGTCAGCACTCTGTGCAGGCTGTATGCAAAGAATGATGCCTCCATTAGAATACTACTCACAATGAGACGATACGATATGATACGATAAGGAAAGATACAATACAATATGATTCAAAACAATAAGGAAAGACAAGATACAGTGCGATGAAGTACAACACAACATGACATAACACAATACGATACATTAAGGAAAGATATGGTATGATACGAAACAACTCAATTTTCTGACAAGAAATACAAGACAATACAACAGGATACTAAGACACAATACAGTAGAATACTGTGACACACTATGGCAAAATAGAATAACAACATGACAGGGCTTTCCAAGTGCTAGCTGTCAGCCTAACAGCAAACTAGTCACTTAGTCACTCAACTATTTTCCTGTTGTTGACTTACCTGCTTTTCCTAAACTTTTTTAACTTAATTCCAACAGTATGTCAGCTTAAAATAAAGTAATTTTCCACATAAAATTATCATTTTCAATATAAACATAAAATTAATCTCCTTTTGGTGGTTGTATCACTCATAAGTTGTCTGCAATCATACGACCCTGATGACACGGGAATGCCCGAAGGGTGTCAGGAAGTGGGGAACAACCATAAGAATGAATGGGATCGGAGGCAAGTTTGTACTTAACAGCTCTAAATGGACCTGTATGCTGCAATAATCATCAGAAAATGTTCATACTTTCTGTTACGACCACTACAAAAAGTTGATTTTTTTTTTCCACAGTTTGACAAAATTTCCCCAGTGGGGAGTTGATCCATATCACAATTTACTCAGTCCAGCAGACTTCCTAGCATAGCGTTGTCAAGCCAGATGAAGGGAGACAAGAGTTTAGAGTAGTCTTGACTGAACTGAGAGGCTAGCTGAGCCCCGTTAACATAAAAAATTCCTAAATTTGTTGCAAACATGCTCATAATTGAAACAATGCACTATCATTCAAGGAACCTTGTGGGTTAAGCAACAAGCCTGTTCTACAAAATGTCTCTTTTATGTGAGCTACTGGAGCTAGCTCCAGTTTGAGCGCCAGATTGCTACCTCCGTCAATGTTTGTGTTTTGACCACCCCTGCAACCCCCACCATGTTCCCACCCCGGCCACGGTGAGGAAAAGCATCGGCTTCGGTATGTGCCGCTTGTGGACTCTCATGGTACACGGAGTCGCTGTGGCTCCAACCTCTTGGTCTCACTGGATGACTGAATGTCATCGTCACAAGGGTGAATATTCCACTATTCCTCCCAGCATTGTGAGTATTCTTGCTACAATTTGCTCTCTTTTTCTCTTTTACGCACCGACTACAACCACTACTACCGCTTCCTCATCTCCTCGACTGGCAGTGCGTCTTCAAACCCTCTCTCTACAAAACTTTGAATGGAAAGAAACCCCAAAATGCTGCTGGGATTGAAATTACTCAGGTCCGCCATCTCCTGGTGTAAAGTAGTAACAACATTAGGCACCATATTTGCAGCTACAGCTTGTTTAATTCAGGCTTCAAGCAGTGGATAGAGTCAGAAGAGAGAGTGAGAAATGACATGAGGAAAAGGAACCGGGTCAGACTGTCACCCAGACTGCATGCATACTGTACATGGGACATAATCTAACTGCTAAGCCATCTATTCCTCTTAATTCAAGTATTTAGAGCAGTAAACGTAATTCTCTCATGAGGTTTGTCTTTTACATTAAACCACTAATTTCAAAAATAGCTATGTGAAAAACAACAGATCAGATTCTTGCAACAACAGAAGCTTCATGCACAAAGTAGCTGAATTATTGTCATTATTTAGTTCATAACTTGTTTCCCTTTTACATAATTGAACTCTAACTAAAAATAGTTGTTTAATTATTCACCAGATTGAAGTGTTGAAAGTGCAAAACTTCCTGGAGATACTTTCTTTGTAAGTACGCCTCACTTTGTTTAATTAACCAGGGGGAGGAAAGCTTTCAAAGACCCTGTCTGGCTACTTTAACCCACAAGCGGATTATTCCATTGTCTGTGGAAAGCCTTGTTTGATACAAGAAGATTAATGCAGTATCATAATACAGTACAATGCCATAAAATACACTTCATCATCCCCTGGGGTGAATTTGTCTTTGACTTCAATGCTGCATTAATAGAAATCCCTGACTGGTAAGAATATGTACAAGGTTAGATTTTGTAGGGCTGCAGCTAAAGAGTCTCAATTCTAAACATTTTTTTTGTATAATTTGACAGATCTTTTAGTCTGTTAAATGTTGACATTATGAAAGCACCCATCAAAAACTCCTAGAGACCAAAGCATTGTCTTCAAATTGCTTCATTGTCAAAACAACACTTAAAACCCCCACACTTTTCATTACAAAGTTTTTCATTTATGAGTCTGGAGCAAGCAAACATTTCACATTTTTATTACAAAACCACCAAAATGATAAATGAATGATCAAAGTATTTGGTGATTTGTTATTCTTGATCTGTCATTTGCCAAAACTGATTAAGCAATGTTGCCTTGTGTTTCATGATTCAGAGGAATATTGCATAAACCAGACCATGAACCCAGCTAGCGCACCCATTTGGGGACTTAATTGGGAGCACCTGGACTCATCTGGGTTACCCAGCTGGGGCCTCACCAATTAGGTCCACTGTTTCCATGGAGACCCCACAGGGCTGATGAAGGGCCTTTAATGGGTTCGATGCAGGCGCCATAATGTGTGAATATAGCCTACTTGGAGCCATCAAGTACCCCATTTTTGTGTTTAATTGGTATACCCATTCTAAGCTGGTGTAATTACCTCTTTGTTTCCTATCTGAGCCTTTACACCGTCCTACTTCCATGTGTACTCAGGGTCCTGGCCCAGTAGAGGCCCAACTAACCCAGGTAAAACCTCTCTAGCCCCCTCTTTAATGCACTAGCTGGGATCTTTCCCTCATTCAAATCAGTCATTTATCTTTGAGTAAGCAGTTGCTATTGGATGATAAAAGGAAGGAAAATTGGGTATTTTCCTTGAAAGCATTGCATTTGATTTTAAATGTGAACACCATTATTTATATACGAGTTGTGATTTGACATGCACCTACCTTCGATGAAGTCAGAGGGTGAGTACACTTTACTGGTTTGAGTCTTTCCCACTAAACTCCTATCATCCAGCTGTGTTGATGGCATGTTCAGACTGTGCAGAGCCATCTCCAGTACCTCCCCCAGCTCTTCTCTCTTGTCCTTCCTCACTGGCTTCTCCTCAGGGTGCCTCGTCAGCCCCATCTCCAGCTGGTACACCCTCTGCAGGGTGAAACTCTCAAAAGGCACCACTGCATATTCACTGGGCAACCTGGAGCCAGCGGTCACCTCCGCCTTTGACAGCTGACTCCTTAAGTACTCCTGGAGGTCCGTCTGCTGGCTCTTAGCTCCCTGAGCCTCTCCGAGACCACCTCCTTGTGATATGGCCCCAGCTTCCTGTCCCTCTGCGGGGCCTCCTGCAGCCCTCTTCAGGCTCTCCTGCACTCCTTTCAGTTGCTGGCTTCGCTCTTGTAAAGCCTCCTTGAGCTGAGCGATCTGCTTCTTCAAGGAGGAGATGTGGAGGCGATGCTGCTCTTCGCGCTCTTGGAGGAGCACCTGGTAAGACTGAGCACCGGGGGGACCTCCACTTTGAACAACCCCAGTCCGTGCTCCTCCTGTCCCACCTGCCACTGCTCCAATCCCTGGTCCTGTGCCCCCCAAACTAGGGTGATTAGGTCCGGCTCTGGGGAGGGCGTGGCTCAGTGGAGGGTCATCAGAGTGTGGTGGGCTGCAAGTCATTACATATAGGAGGGACAGGGAGCAGCAGAGGATCACCAGGAAGCCTCCAACTCGGGAAACCCAGGCGAGAAGTCCACGCCGCAACATTGCTGCATGCATCAAAACTCACTCCTCTCAGATCAAACACCCACACGCCAAAATATCATGTAACCTCACACACCCCAGCCTCGATGATAAGAGCCCATTTGTGATTATTTTCCATCACCCAGTGCGGAGGCCGGCCACTTATCAGTATGAGGTCATTTAATCTGAATTAGGTCATTGCCTCTCTGCCGCCTGAGATTGTAACGCATTTTGTCATTTGCAAATTGAATGTGCGATGCTCAAAAGCCTGGAAAAAAACATTTTCTCCTTCTCTGTTGCTCCAATTAGCTCCATATTCTGCAAGAAGATTCTGTCCCAAACATTGTTACATCACTCATATGTGACTCATCTGTTCGTATGGGCTCTCAGTCTGTCTTAAATGTCTTCTTCCTGTCTGCTAGACTTTCACCGAGACGAAGAAAGTGTCTCAGGAAATGTCTCAGGGTGATTCAATATCCAGGCCGGATGAAAAGGGGTGATGCACGGGGCAAAAATGCTGCATTTCATGAGAAAGTAAATCCTCGCTGACCAGTGATGGTTCTCTTATGATGATTTCCTGAAATAGAAAACAGACAGAGATAGAACTTTTTAAATTTTTTAAGCCTCTTTAAACTGTATCACATCAACATGACTTGTGCAAGTTAAGAATCCAGAACACTCCAGGCCACTTTGACATGTCAGCTTAGCATGGCACAGAGTTACACGGTCTTCGCCAAACTAAGCATTCCTTCAGGACTGCTGCTCCTGGAAAACAAAGTTGTCACTGACGTGTTAGAGTATGAGGCAATATGTGAGGCTGTGTGCTTAACCGTGAGTGTGTTTCATCGTGAGTGTGTGTTCAGTGAAGAGAAAAGTTTGCCACAAAAGTATATTTACAGTGGAGCCACTGCAGTGATATGCTGCTTGGCTGCTCTGTTTATTTATTTATTTAAGTTTTATTTAACTCTCTTGTGATATTTTATCTCTATTTTGAGAGGCTCAATGTGATATCCATGCCTATTTAAAACCATTACAGTCATTATAAATCATTTTATTTTTATGCAGTGTTTGACTGGCTGATACAAAAGCCGTGTTTCCAAATTAGGTTTCTGTAATTGTTATTTTAAGCCCAGAGTTGGACCTTTATATGCCCCTGTTTCCTGCCACAGTCCAAAGACATGCAAATGAGGTACTCTAAATAATCTGTAGATATGATTGTGAGCATGAATGATTGTCTCCCTGCCTGTGATTGACAGGCAAACTGTAGTGATGTACCAGGCTTTCGCATTGACTCAAACTCTAAGCAACCCTGCAAAGAAAAATATCTGGCTAAAGCAAACAGATTAATATAATATTTTATGAAAAAGACATTTTGTTAGTTTAGATTGTTACCCATGTGGACCAGTGAGAGAAAAGAAACATCACATGGGGTCTCTGTCCATCAATTATCAATCACAGCTACAAGATATTAGGCTTAGCTTATGAGGGGAAAAAGAGAAAGGATAAAAGCCAGTCTCTGGTTTTCCTTTGGAGAAATCACAATGATGACAAGACTACAAATGCCAAAGTTTCTCTCTTAGTTACTGTAATGTATAATATATATAAAGATGAGGGTAGGTTAATTTTGTTATCTATGAACAGATCAACCTACCCTCATCTCTAGATACCACCTTGTAGCATTAGCTCTTTATTTACCAAGACGAGTGATGTTCACTGACCACTTCATTAGGCATACCTTTTCATCTGTTATTAATACAAATACCTCATCAGCCAATCACAACAACAGCAACTGATGGATGTAGATATGGTCAAAACATTCTGCTCAATTTCAAACTAAGCATCAGAATGGGAAAGAAAAGGTGATTTAAATGACTTTAAAAGTGCCGTAGTTGTTGGTGCCAGCTGGGCTGGTCTCAATATTTCACAAGCTGACAATCTACTGGGATTTTTCCAAGTAACCTTCTCTAAAGTTCATAGAAAATGGCCTGAAAAGGGAAAATATCCAGTTAGCGGCATTTCTCAAGGGCCAAAATGCTTTGTTGATGGTAGAAGTCAGATAAGAAAAACCAGCCTGGTTGAAGCTGGCAGCAACAATAACTGCTCGTTGTTACAACTCAGGTATACAGACGGGCATCTCTGAATGCAAAACATGCAGAACTAGTGATGCTCAACCATGGCAAAAATGATGATCATCATGACTTAAGTTGATACTAAGATCAAGATTATCAAACATGATTAGTCACTGATTTTACATCTACATCAAATGCATCAATAAAAACATGTTGAAAACCAATTAATATGTAAAAATGAACATTTAAAAAATATGAATATTAACATAAAAATCATTATTAATAAATCAAAACAAATTAACCATGTTTAAGGAATGCTGATGTTGTTGCAAAACAGAAAACAAGCACTGAAATATTTACTACAAATAACAAAAAACCATGGGAGAACAGTAACGTGACTGTCTCACCAGTGTTGTTATCCTGATTGTTTTAGTTTTTTTTAATAAAGCGTGGTAGACTGTAAAACTGAATTGCCCTTTTGGGATTGTCTGAATATGAATCAGAACGGAAAAAAAAGGCATGAGGTCTTAAAATCATTTAATCACCATTATCTTGTTTTCATGATCACTGGAAGCCAAAATTGTGATTGAAATTGAAAATCAAATTGTTGCCCAGCACTAGATGAGAAGCAGATGGGCTGCAGAAGAAAATAACCTCACTGGTTGCCACTCCTGCCAGGAAACTGAGGCTACAATTTGCACTGAATCACCAAACAACAGGGAAAACATTGTCTGGTCTGATGAGTTGATTTCTGCTACAACTTTCAAATTGAAGGATCAGATTTTGGCATGAACAACACGAAAGCATGCTAGACCACCAACAACAAAGGCATGTTCAAGTCACTTGAATCAACTTTCTTACCCATTCTGATACTTAATTTGAACGTCAGTAGATGTGAACAGTTGCTGAAATGAATCAGTTAAATGGTAAATGGACTTAAGCTTGTACAGCCCTTTCTAGTCGTCTGATGACTCAGAGTGCTTTTACACCGCAGGTCACACCTTACATTTACACCCTTTCAATCCATATTCACACACTGATGGCTGTTATGGAAATTTGGCCATCAGTATTAGCTAATCCCATTCATCCATACCCATTTTCAAGCCACCGTCAAAGCAGTGGAAGCAAACCAGGGTTACGTGTTTTACCCAAGGACACATCAAAAGTTGCTTCCTTGCTGTTGCCTGATTAGATTATTTACATTAATTAGCAGTTAGCAAATAAGCACATTTCTCAATATGTCAAACTACTTCTTTAAATAGAAGAGTGCAGCTAGTTGCATATTTGCATAGCTTTGCAGAGGCAGTAGGAATTTGAAAAAAAAAAATCTAGCTTGGCACTTTAGGTAGCAAAATACACCTTCAAACGGCTTCAAGCAACTTATTAACTTTTTCTTCTGACGTCATTTTGATATTTTTCAAATTGAAAGTGCTGAACAGACACAAATTAAGGATCATGTATGCTAGCTGCTAACTCCTGTTTCCAGCATTAATGCTAAGTCAGGCTAACTGCCTTGTTAGTCCTGCGCTATATCAAGTGTTTAGAATGAGTATCAAAGAGGAAGAGGTCTACCTGTTTAGCTCTTTCAAATTAACTGAACAGACAGATTTTGCATCCCTTTAAAGAGATGAAAATAGAAAATGTTTCTCTCTTTCTTCCTTGTAAAATACTTAAAAATCAGGGACTCAAAAACCCCGGAAATGAAACAATCTGAAAAATTACATTATCATCAGCTGATAAAATCAGTGGCAAATAATCAGTAACTGACATTGCCTTAATTATTGTCTCTGTGATCATTGACGCTCCTTTCAAGAATTTGAGTTGATGTTGGCTTTCCTGTGGACAAAGAATGCCTGCTCTCCCCTTGCTTATTTTATCCTGAAGATGTGTAAGTGGTGTTTTTCTAATCTCTTTCCACTTGGAATTCCACTTGGAATTTTTAAGTAAAAAGATGCTTTTTCAACAGCATATTGTTAATCATTTCCTTTGACACCTACCCCACTACAGTACTGTCAGCCATCGAAGCAATTAAATAAAAAAGTCAGCCTTTCTGCTGATGATGATCTCATTTCTTTTTAGGTCATTGGGAGGTATCAGTAATGATCTCAGTATGTTTTATAAGCAGCTAAAAAGTCCCCTCAGAAGCTTTAACAAATATGCGCATGCATGTAAATGAATAGATGGATACTTTCTTGTATCAAACACAAGTATAGAGAGTGTTTGAAAGGAATGCGAGTCCTGGGTATGCACATGGGTGTTTCAGTGTTTGAGTTACAGTACATATCTTTAAATGTATCTCTGTGTATCAGCCTCACTCTCTAGACTCCTCACACAGTCAGCTCTTTGACACAGCTGCCTGAAGTCGAGCCTATGAAAGGATCAGTATAAGGCCTGGCTGAATACTGGACTGTGCTTGAACAGACGGCTGAATCAGGAGAGCCGGGGCGTCTCTCCAGCAGGACCTCCTCTGTGACTCAGAAATGTTTGAGCAGAGGCAGCTCAGGGGAAAAGTGGCTGAGTGATTTCTGTCGAGCAAAACATGGCTGCTTTGATGAAGCATCATCTTTTCAATTAGAGGAAAACCCTCGTGATGTCATTATATGAGTCTATAAATCCTTGGAAAAATGTGGCAAGACATTAATGGTTTGGTGGCAGTTTAATCACTTTCTCTGCTTGCTTCACAAGCAGTCCTCATTATTCTCGTATCCTTGAGATCACAAGCTGGGAACCTTTAAATAATTACATCACTTCTCCCTGATGATTTTGGCTTTCCTGGTTTCTAGACTTCCTGTAATGAGTTGCTGTAATGCCAGTGAAAGGACCACAAGCATTCTCACAATTAAAAACATGAACTTAGTTTTGCCATTGTGGAGGGCAAATTGGATGTTGTGGAGGGAGAAAATGTAGTACTCTGCATTTTAAATGATAGTACGGCTTACTAAAGAGCACACAGGCATGCTAATCTCAACACAACCACAAGACATGTTGTAAACACATCGTTGTCCAAAACATCTAATGATAAACAGAAATGTATACATTTACTTCCAAGACAACTTTTAATGTACATCCAATCTACACTAGGAAATTATTCAACAATCATCTGTTTAAGTTGATAATTTTATGATAAAACCATGAAATGTTTGAAAAAGTGTGTCACAACTTTTCAGTGATGACTTTACATTTCTGTACATACAGCTACGAGAATAATTTCCCTAACACAACTGAAACATTCAGCAAATAACTGCATTTAACACATTTTAAGCAGCTATATTTTTGCTGACTAGATCCAAAAGACAACCAGCTAGCTTAGCATCCAGACGGAAAACCCGGACTACGGTTAACCTGGCTCTGTTTGAGGCTATGTAAACTCACCTCCCACAATCTCCCTGACAAAGCTCTGTGAAACATTACATCCCAGGTGTGTAATGATATTAAAAATAACATCAAAAAGGACAATTTTTGCTTTTGTTGTTAGCTTTGGACAGAGCCAGCTGAAGCGTTAGCATCCTACAGCTAAGCTAACTGCTTGTTTTAGCTTAGCTGGCAGACATGAAAGCTGACAGGACATTTCAGCTAGTATGCTAGGTTTGGGTTTTTTTCTGGCTGTAAGCTAGCCCCATAATGAGGAAAAGAAAATTGTCATTTTTTGGCATTAAGGTTATTTTGCTGTCCAGCATATGCTAGCTGTTTCCCCTGCTCTTCTCTTTTAGCTATTTTGTGAGGCTAGCTTATAACTTCATATTTTCTGCTTAGTCATGACAGCTAGGGTTGCCACAACACAGGAATGTAAGACTTCCATACTATCTGTCAATACCAAACCATATCAATGCTTTTAAAAAAAAAGCAACAAAAGGAACATCCTCTGCAGCCAGTACAGTCAACCTTAGCAAATAAAGATACCCTTTAAAACAATGATGCATTCTGACAATTCTTTTTTCTATTGTTCTGTTAAATGAAAAGTTCTTGTGCTGCTAATATAAACCAGTTTAATATGGAACAATGTCAGACACTGCACTGAGACAATACAGAAGCACCATGCATATCTGTGTTTGACAACACAGCATATCTTTCCCTGTAACCTCATACTAAGACATGTTACTTTTAGAAACAACTGTCAGATACCTCGAACACAATAGAAGTGCACATCCACTGTGGAAAAGCAGTCAATCCCCGCTGTTACAAACATAAGACTCATCACTGACAGGAGGGCTGGTGTGGCTGAAATTTATGAGCAGACTCACAGTCAAACCACTGAGTCTCACCGGAGATGAATGAGTTGATTCAGTGCTGGTTATTTGACTCCCAGTGGGATAGGCATGGCTGCAACACGGGAACACTGACAGCTGAATAATCATGTTTGTTTTTATTGGTGCAGGGTTGTCTAAACAGACATCTGCAACTTCCTGCTCTGTTTTATCAAACTTGAAACCACACAGTTCTTATCTTTATATTTATTACTAGAGCATGGTTTTCATATGTGGTATTTATTTTTCCATGCCACACTCTGCACATCCGTTCTGGATAGACGAAATAGCTTTAAAATGTTCAGTAATGTTTTAGTATAGCATATCCCACAGAAATATATCTGTAAACATTGGACTAATTGGCGCAGAGTGTCGTACACATTTTTAAATCATTAAACACGTATTTGCAAGGTTGGCAAAAAAAATTGGCACAGACGTTCAAGACTCCCACACAATGCATCCTTTTGAATCTGATAATCCTCCAGCTTTTTCTCTCCATGAGGTTCACATAAGAGGTTTTGAACAAAATATCTCAACAATTTTTGAGTTAACTTCTTTGGAATTTTGTGCATACACACATTTCTCCCAAAAGAATGACTTGCAATAACTTTTTGGTTTCAACAGGCTTTCCATCTGCGATTATTGGTTCAAATCCAGTGCCTTGGTTTGGAGAATAACAGCAAGATTAGAAGGATTTGAAGCTAACCCATAGAATAACATGGTGAACATGTAAAGTATTTAGACGGGAGAACATGTACCAGTTAGAAGTACCAATCTGAGTTTCACAATGGTTTGTGGCTTCACATCGTTTACACTGTAAGTCGTTTGCAATCACATGATCCAGAATGTCCACTGGGGGTCAAGTAATGGGGGACAACCATAAGGAATCAATAGGAACAGAGGAAAGTTAGTACTTAACCGCTCTAAATGAACCTGTATGCTCCACTTATCATTCGAAAATTTGGACATACATTGAGTATGATTCCTATACTTTACAAAACAGTGATTTTTACCACAGTTTATTTGATTTACCTGCCATGATGGCGGTCAATATCACAAATCAGCCTTGCAGACCTCCCAGCATCGAGAGCTGTCTAGCCCGATGAAGTGGAAACAAGAATCTCAAACAGTCTTGTACTTAGCTAAGAGACTAGCTGAGCCCCTTCAACATATAAAATCCTAATTTTGTCTAAACATGTTTTTAACTAAAGCAGCGACATACTCGAGTATACCTTGTGGGGTGAAAGGCTGAGTAATGATGGGCCATTCACAAATGAGCCTGTGCTCTGAAACAGTTCTTCAATGTTAGCCGAGGTAGCTGGTTGCCATTTGAGTGTCAATTTCCTTTCCTCCTTGATTTGTTGTTTTTTTAAATCCACATTTAAAGTCAAGCTGGTACAGCAGAACAACCAGCTCTACTGAGCTGAGCCAAATAATCTGGATCTCTTTAAGAGGCTGATACCCATCACAACAAGTGAGGTTGGAGGTTGCAGAGACAGACTGAGGAAACACGGGTAAGAATAGAGTTTAATGTGTTTAACCAAAGCAAAACTGTAATGGAATGAACCACACATGAGAGGCTGGTCCAGGCTGTAGACGGAGGTTTTTTTTTTTATTCCTACCTGCTGCCATTTCTCTTTGACTTTTTTTAAACTTTATTTTTTAGCTTAAATTTTTCACTACTTTCGGTACACAAAATTGCTTAAGAAGTAAAATTGTTGCTTATATTTATACTTTCCCACTTTGAACACTTAGCATAGTCTTAAACATCTCAAAACATGGCCTTTTTGGGAATGTTTCTGTGTGAAAATAACTTCTTGCCCCTCAGGAGGTGTTCTCTGCTGCTGTGTTTTGTCATCTGCAAAGCACTTTACAAAAGGCCTTTCACAGTGGTTACACTATAAAGAGTAAGAAAGACATCAAAAAGTCAACACATATGTGCTGAAAGGATTTTGCTTGTCTTGGCGGTATGATTTGCGCCGTCTTTCTGTCACAGCCTCTGCCCGGGCTGTCTCTTTTATTTACTGGTTGTTTTATTAAGTCAGTATGTTAAAGACAGATAGAGAGCAGAGGAGAGACAAAGTGATGACTCCTGGTTCTTGAAGGTTTTCTTTGTGACCTGACCTGTGGACTTAGGCCTTGTCCACACAGAGACTACAAGGATATATTTTTCGTTTTTGGTTTGAAAAAGTTTTCTGTAAACACGGGATTGTTTCAGGAAATGTCTGCATAAGCACGGATTCACTGAAAACGCTGTAGTATTTATGCCAAGCCTATAAGTGGCGCTGTAACACTGCCACGGAAATGCACCAAAAGAGAGAAGAAGATAACAGTAAACTGCCACAAACTTTCTTCTTAGTCGCCCTTCTGGTTGTTTTCCGCGATGGATTTAAGAACATCTTGTGTCTGCTGTTCTCGGTGGTGGTAAAGGAGCATCAGATTTTGCTGTAAAAGCTATAATAAGCTCAGTAGCTTCTACAGTACGAACACGGCGCTGTTATCCGCCATTGTTGTTTTGGTTCGACAGCGCATGAGGCGAAGGTGTGCTACATTATGTGTGACGTAATCGTTTCAAGAAAGATGCGGTTTGTTGTCCACACAGAGACGAAACAGTAAGTATTTACAGATTTGTTCACTCTGAGAACCGGTTTCAAAAAGTAGCATTTACGGCCCCCCAAAACAATCCATTTGGATGAAACGCTGATACGACAAAAAACTTTTGGTATACTCCTGATTTCGTCTCTGTGTGGACGGGGCCTTATTTTCATTTCATCTCAGGACACTAATCTTTGTTGAATGCTGTCTGGCATATGATCTTATATTACACAACAGAGATGGAACAAGTGGGCCCTGTTAAACTTTGATATTAAATAAGACAAATAGACAAAACAATTTTCTGAAGCTGAATTGTTAATAATTTTAAGTAGATATTTTGTTATGATCACTGAAATCCTTTGAATGTAGACAGGTGCATGCTGTTTGGCTTTGAATCATGTGTTTAGTGCAGAATAATGAGGTTTAAACTAATTTATTATGCTGTAAAAGCTTGTTATTTTCATTTCAAGTTCATTTAGAGAAGGCACTGAGGACTCTGTCACTGATAAGGCTGATCTAGAGATAACAGAAAGATTTTTGTTTTCTTCTTTCTTGCGACAACCGACTGATTAGTTGGTGCCGACTGTGTTGGTGTGTCAGTCGACCAAGTTTTTCTTTGGTTGCCCCAAAGGCGACATTTTCAGTGAAATCAACCTGAACTGTGAAAAAACAGCGTCTTTCAAAAGTGAGACTGTTTGACACCTCACCGCAACACCCTGTCTTGAATTTACCCAGCAGCATGCATAGTTGATGTGTTTATTATCCCTCTTAAACTGCATATCTCAGTAGCAGTGTATTTCCAAATAAAGAGAGCTGTGTTGGAACATAAGATTTAACATTTCCTGCTGTTTTAAACTCTTTTTAGGGCAATGACTCCCCTCTCCATCTCTGTGTCCCAGGCAGGACCAGCACCTGATCTTAGTTTCCTTGTGTTTGTTTCACTTTTACCTGTACATCAGTTTAAATACAGCCTAAAACAAAGGACTAGATCTGTTTCATCTGCTGAAATCCTCTTCACACAGCAGAGCTAATAAATCTACATGCAATGGAAACACTGCCAGGTTTGTTTACCAACAGAGAAACAAGGCACATTTCTTCCACTTCCTGAGATGACATAACTGATAAATGTGCTTTCCCTCCTTATCGCACATTTCTTTCTCTCTGCTAGAAATAGAAACAGGAGCGAGAGTGGTGGAGGGTCAGCGAGCGAGAGGAGAAATAAATGATCAGGCTGTCATATAGAGGAGAAAGAGAAAGAGAAGAAAGAGAATGATTAAGTGTTCGGTGACCAGATATGTTTCCAGAGAAGAGCTCTGCGGCATCTGGTTGAGGCTCTGAAATCACTTCCTCCCCTCCTGCTGCTGCTTCCTGCCCACAGGCTAGTCGTGTATGTGTGCTTGAAAGAGTGTGTGAATAAGTGCATGTGTCTATCTGCTCAGTTTGCAGCAAAAATATTAATGTAACCCTTTTTAACACCTGTTAAAAAAGCTGTGAAAGAGAAGTCAGGAAGGGAAAAAAGAGCCTGAGAAAAGAGATAAGTTTGTTTTTCTGGTCGCACTGGTACAACAGACATCACACACAAGTGAGTGTGTGTGCTCCTCTGTGTGCTGCAGCCTACATGGGTCAACTTTAAAAAGTCAGAGGCATTTGAGAAGGGGCCTTATGACCCTCTCATTGTGACAAATGCAGCATCTCAGCATTGCTGTAAGAGTTAAAGGATGTTTCTCTCTGTACTTTGCTGTTATTTAATGTATTCAAACCCCAATCAGGTCACCCTTATAGAATAATGTATGCACTGAGACCATGCAGATACTGCATGTGTTATTCCAGAGGCTGATGAACTTTGCAGATGCTTTAAAGATCAATGCATAGAATTTTTACTCTGAACTGACTACATTAATTAAAAAATGACTACGCCTATGCTGTATAGTCTCTATAAAAAAATATATATAATGCACAAAAAGTGATAGCTTTATTCACTACCTTTAAAGTGACTGACCTAATTCAACAGAGGTCCAGCCAACTTGTGTTATTAGTCTCAAAATAAGTGAAATGGCGATCACCTGAGTGCAATGAATGTGTCTCAAGTGATTGTGATATAAAGACAACAAAATTCAAAGGCACTAAACATCCCCCCGAGTTCATCATCAAGAAATGGAAGGAATATGGCACATGTGTAAATCTGCCGTGCTAGAAGGAGACTCATGAGAGAGGCCACCAAGACACCTATGACTCATCTGAAGGAGTTACAGGCTTAGAGATGAGAGAGACTCTGCATACAACAACTTTTGCCTGGGTTCTTCACCAGTCAAAGCTTTCTGAGAGAGTGGCAGAGAGAGAGCCACTGTTGAAGAGAACTCATTCAATCTTGACTAGAGTTCACCAAAAGGCATGTGGGAGACTCCATGGTCAAGTGGAAGAAAGTTGCTCCTTGGTCTGATGAGACCAAAACAATGCTTTTAGGCCATCAGAAGATGCCTTGTTTTGGTGGACACCAAACATCGCAAATCACCACGAACACACCATCCCCACTGTGAAGCACGGTGGTGGCAGCATCATACTGTGGGGATGCTTCCTGTAGAGAGTAAAATGAAGGTGGCAAAATATGCGACAACCCTATGGATTGAAAGAAGATTTATTTTCTATTAAGGCAATCACCTGAGCATTGCATCCTGGCACTGTATCGCTCAATGTGCAATCAAGCTTGCCTGCATCATGTGCAGTTAGGACACATAGTAAAGCATAACTTCGCCTCCCCTAACTTATTTTGAGCAGTCTTTACAGCAGAAGAAAAAACACTTTATGCTGCGTATTTACCAAACAGTTCGCCATCACTACAAGATCCCAAAATGCTTTCTAAGTATCTCAATGCATAAACCAGGAAAGCTACTTTAACAGCTTTTCCCCCTCATCATTTGACATTCATCCCCAAAATGAAAATGGTTGTTTACGGAGCAGTAAGGGATGCAGTTTTTGCTTGAGAGATCTTTAAAAAGTAAGGTGGGCAGCGCTGGCATTTTAGCTAAGTGATTAATTGATTTTTTTTAACCCATGCACCATCTGTTAACATGGAGGTGGCTTGGTTTATAACATATAGTGCAGCTAGTAAGTAGGGGGTTCAAATGTTTAGCTTCACTGACAATGGCAACTACAAGTCCTTCACGACACATTTTTTCCATAAAAGGCAAACCTCATATTCACTGGCCACACTCAGTATTTTCATATTTACTTATGAGGAGACCTCTGATTGTTGATCATATCACAGTTTGCATGAAAGATGTAAACACAGTTACTGTTATGAAAATAATCAAAGCATGATGGAGCTGGATCCTCTTCAGTGCATCTGTCGAGTGTTGCTGTCAATGCAAGAAATTTGACACTGAATAATTTATCACTGTTGGATCCTTGTTACCCTTTGCAACAGCTACTGAATGAATAAAGCCTCTGATATCATGATTTTTCAGTCGATCAAAAAACCACAACTTCAAAAACACTCAATCTTTCAATTAAAAGAATATCAGATCTGCAGTAGTACACAGTGTTTGGCTGGTTAGCATCCCTGATGTACAATTCTTTCAGACACCACAACCCCCAATCAAAACACAGGAACACAGGCTATACTGTGTAATCCTGATGACATCATCACGGTCTTAAGAAGGCTCTTAAAGGGGACACTGGAGACATTATACAACTGATTTCACTGCCTGAGGACTACTTAACGCATGATGAGTAAACACATCTTGATGTGTGGCAAAGGAGTTCCCCATTTGCAGTCTGCACATTACCTAACAACAGCTTGACAGAAACAAATGCAGACTTGAAGTTTAAGTGTTACACAACTGAGACCATTAGAATTTTCTTAATTGCAGAAATGTGTGAAATAATGCGCTGTTATTTTTTAAGTATACTTTATGCAATTTAGGGGCTGGACATTCATAATACCAAAGTTAAGCCTGCTGCACTTTTATTATTCAAACCAAGGCAGAAGAGTAACCTATTCAAAGCTGACTTTTGTTCAATGATTACAAAGATGCTTTTCCTGTAGTACCCTATTATTACATGTTGGCTTCTATTTCTGTTGATATAATATTTATTTGCATATTTAATTGTATTCTAAAATAGTTTTTTTATTCCCTCTTTAATGTCTCTTTTCCCTTTGTTTTGATGTTTTGATGTCTTGCACGAAGCGCTCTGAATTGCCTTGCTGCTGAAATGTGCTGTATAAATCAGTTAACCTTTCCTTTGCCTTGCCTAGTAATTCAAATTCAACGACACTGTAATGTTTTGAACTAAGATGAGGAGTATGTTGTTGCATAAAAATGCACCATTCAGCATTCTTGAGATGTTTTCAGCGTTTACCAGCACAATCTCCTCTAGCTTAACAGTCACGGTTAAAGCATTTCTTTGCTTTACAACAAAAACAAATGGAAGTGCTTGTTAGCATACTGTTAGTCTGGAAATCTTTAAATGAACAGACTTACAGTAGCTGGATATGGCTGCTACAGCAATGTGGGAGGTAATTTAATTTATAGGAAGATGATTTTCCACATTTTAAACACTGTTTATACTATTTTCTATATTTGTAAAGCTCCTGTAAGATTTTTCAGTATGGGCAGATTTGGCGCCCCCTGTGGACAAAGCAGTACATTTTTTTAATGCAGATCTTGGCCTAGGTATGCATGCAGAAGTTGTTTCCTCTAAAGACAGATCTCTTTCTTTTGATGATAAAGTATATCTGTTACCCTGGGGCTGAGTGATATAGACAAGACAACACATTTAAACACATATTCTGGTGTTACAAATGCCCTTCTCCCCCTGAAACAAGCCTGTGATGTCATACTTAACTCATGTCTGAGCACAGATCACAGAAAAAAATATTTCCGTGCTCATTTCTTTGTACCTATGCCTGTAGTTTTAAGTTTCCAAAAAAATTCTTCAAACCTAGACTTTTGGCAGTTACCCAGATGGATGTGAGGCAAAGCCCATGCGATGGATTTGTGAAACAATCTATCTGGCATTTCAGATTACGTGTCTTTGACTCATTGTGGACTTAAAACAAGCACGCTATGAGTTAAAACACACCTGTTGTTTAAGCCATTGTGATGTGATTGCTACAGCGCAGAGCCCGAGACAAGCCATTTTAGCTCACAGCCTGTGTTAAAGCCCCAGAAAAGTCAACAGCAGGCTCTCTTACTTTGTGTTGCTGTTAGTACAACATTCAATTTTGAGATGAGAGAGCACGTTTTACCTCACTGCTGGGCTTCATGTTAATTACACTGCCACAAATGGGTGTCAGTAGCTTGTTACCTGGCGGCTCTTTATCGTCAGTAAAACATACTGATGACTGCACTCAGAATGAGCTGATGTCTGTCATATATCACTCAGCTACGCTGATGGTGGCATCGGATAGGCCTTGCTGTTGCTATGCAACATAGCAAATAAATTTAAACCGGTGATGACAGAGTTGCAAAAATCCACTCCATGGCCGAAATTATACCAGTGATGGCATTGCCTCCACGATCTTATCCTGAATATTTGCTGTGAAAGGTGTTAAAAGAGGGAGGCTGTTTCTCCAGAGTGCTGCTAATTATCTTGTCTGACACCTACCCTGTGGCAGCTGTTACAGGCAATAAAAATTACAATTAAAAACTGTCCATCTTGTCAGTGATGGTCTTGTTGCTTGTGCAGATCACGAAGAGGAAGCACTATCAATTTCAGTCTGTTTCACAATATATTAAAAACTCCTCACAGGGCTTTAAATATAGCTATAATTTATAAGCATTTTTGTAAATATATAAAGGGCCAAATCAGGTTCACAGGCTAAATAAAAAGATGAAAAAGTCTGCTTTACTGGCATTCAGTATTGCTGTTATGGCCCTCTCTCTTTAAACTCAGATTCCCACATGTTTATAGTAAGAGCTTGGTTGCATTAATCTTTAAACAACACCCTTCCTCCCTCCTGCCTCATCTCCCTTACACATCCAGGCTTTCTCAGTAGAAAAAGCCTCTGTGATCATTACAAACAGACTGATAAACCACAGCAGCGTGCTCCATACTGTCTGTCAGCGCCTCTCTCTCCTGTCTTCCTACAGCCTCTAGTGGGCTGTGTATTTGTTACAGGTCAAGGATGTTAATGCGTTTATGTGCACGCTGGCCTCACTGAATGTCAGGACTTCGTCTTCTCAGACAGCTCTGTCTGAACCTGCCCTGCAGCTATTGCACTGTAAAAATGAGGAATGTCCTCTGGGGAGGGAAAAAGAAGGATACGAGGTGTAGAGGAAAGAGGAGAGGAAGAGATTAATTAAGATAAATTTAAAAAATGAATTACAAAAAACAACGTTAAGCATGCCTGCAGATTACTTGAGGGGGCTAATAAACCGGTGGATCAGATACATGGCGTGAGGAGAAAATGAAGTGAGGATAAAGTGAGCATGTGGGAGGGAAAAAAGGAGAGAGAGGCAGAGAAAGGTTCCTTTGATGTCTCCTGTCCCCTCAGGTGATTCTCCCTCCCATTCATTAGGGGCCGGTTTCCCCGGAACCTTCCTGTCGACGTGCCATCTGGAAGGCCCTTAAAAAACAAACCACATTACACTCCACTACTTCTCTACAAGCTGCCCGTGCTAACATTCACCAGCCGCCCCCCTCTCCTTTCCTATCCATCGGTCCTCAAAGTGTCCCATTTCTTCACAGTTAGGTTAGATTGTATCAGATGAAACTTTAATGGATCCCCGTGGGGAAAATAGGTCATTGCAGCAGAAGTAAATCTAGATAGAAAGAAGATTCTAGACAGACACCCTGCCAGACAGACAGGTAGACAGATAGATAGCTAGATAAACCAGACGAATATTCTGCTCCTATTTAATTTGCCCTTAAGATGCAACTGGCCATCCTCCTGTCAGATAGGTTTTCAACCGACTTTGATTTAGGTCAGACCAATCACAGTTATTGCCCCACATGGGGCGGGTCTAGGCACTGTGGGGGCAGTTTTGTAAACAAAATCATGATGGCTGCAGCTGATGTGTATATTCTGGCTGGGCGATCACTGGTATTCAGTTTTTTTCGACCTTGCACTCTTCTAGAATTTGTCGAGTCATTTTAAGTCTTGCCAAGCATCCACATATGATAAATAAAAAACCTAAACCATACAAGGTAGCGGGCAGAAGCTGACAAGCAGAAGAGCCTACAGCAACCAAACGTGAATTTTGATCTTCTATATGAATTTATTGACTTTAAATACCAAAAAGAAATCTTCACATTGTTTTAATTAATTTGTATTTTTGAAGCCCTCTTATTTGTATCCAGGCCTGCCTACAGAAAGTGCAGGAAATGGACCACCCAGATGTGATGTAGTAATTATATCATTATTTTGAAGTGTGTTAAGTTATTGCTGGGTTGATATGTTCCCTGGAAAGTTTTTTTTATTTCATCTCCAACATCTTCTCCTGCACCCTGTCTTTTTTTTACAGTTCATAGCTTAGCTATAAATTCTGATTTTAGTAAATGAATAGTTTTCTTCAGTGAGCTCATTCAGACAGTCAACATAAAGCCCCAAAAAGGCTCACTGTGTTTAACAAAAGGGGATTACAATTTGCTACAGAAGTAACAAAAATTGTATTTTTGTTTCTTTGATAAGAATGTTGGCCATTTACTTTGAATATAAAACATGGTTTTCATTGCCAGCTTTATTTGGACTTTGTTTCTGCTGCCCTCCATGGACCCACCATGTGGCTGAGCCCTCCCACATTGCTGTCAAAAAACAATTTTTATCCATTTTAATTGTTTTATTGATATAACCCACAGAAGGAATGTCTATGTATGTATTCTTTGTACCAAAGGACCTTTTTATAAACTATTCAACAAGTGTTTTACCAAAATATTAATTAATCATGCAAATCTAATTTTGACAGCCTCAGAGCAGACAGAACCCATGCCTACCTGGAGATCTTTGGCACACCACCAGGGGGGCCCAGACCCCAGTCTGAAAAACAATGCTTTAGACGAGTGATTTCAACTTTTTTTGCCCAAGGCACACCCGAGATTAAGACAAAATTTTAAGACACACCAAAACCATATCTATACAACATAGCCTCTTACATATTACGGTAAATACAGGCAGGCCACAGTCAAGTGCTGCCATACAACTAAGATCAGCTGATCTCGCAAGCCCTCATCAGCTGATCCGTTCATTCAGCACACCATTGGCAAATTGAACTCATGCTGCCATATTTACATTTTTCAGCTACGCTCCTTCTGCAAGCCCCTTTTGACAATCCCTCACCACCCCAGCTCCTCTTTTATTCTGCCTCTGAGTTCAAGTGCGTCGTTATGCCGGTATGTTGCCTGCTCTGATTTGGGTTTTTTTGCTGCCTCTCTTCCTGCCCCAGGTTTTCATTGTAGGCACAGGAAAGGCAGAAACAAGTGGTGTTCTTGCTTTATGCTATCCATGTCAGCTTGTGGAAGGACAAAACAGATATATGCATGAAAGCAATGACTGCAAATTTATATCTGCTAATAAAGAAATCAATTTATAACCACACATCAAGTGTGTTTCTTGACAAAGTAGACCTGACTAAACCTATGTAGTAATTACTTACAGTTGTACATATCCCACTGGTTTAGACAGTACTCTGTTCCTTTAGTTTGCATTGGCTTTTGTATAAATTATGACCAAAATCAGGCATTTTGAAAACATTTTAGTCAGGGATGCACTGTCATCGTTATGATATCGGTATTGACAGATAGGAAATTTCTACCGATGGTTACGATCAACATTTTTGCTATAAAAATCTGCCTGTATCATTTACAAATATTGGCTATAAGAAGTCTTTTTCTTTATTCATTATTATTTCTTACACTTATAAGTTTGTTTTAAGGACTAAAATTTGTTAAACCTTAAAGTATGTGTTTTCAGGACTCAAATTTGAGGTCTATATTTAAATATTAGTATTGATATTAGTTAAATGTAATTTGTAAAAATCAGCTTATCAGATATGGGCAAACATCCAATATCATGCATCCCTAGTTTGGGTGCTTTTTAGTAGGGATGCACTGACGAATGCACGTCAGTTTAGCATAAGTAACGACTGAAATCAGTCCTTTTGACAATCAATCATTGGCAAATACTGTGGCATGAACAGAAAGTGGTAGCCAATGCCTGCCCATTTAAGGCTGGAATCTAGTTGTCCTAACTCCTGGATCTAATGAGAGATTATGTTACTGGGCAGAAGACGTCAGCTGTTGGGCAAACTCTGTTAAGTTTTCATGGTCAAACACAAAAGAAAACGTTGGCATGGTGGGACTTTTACACCGATAAAGTGATAAAAAATAAAATAATCAGCCTCAGTATTAACTAGATAGTTATTTCAAACTTTGGTAACAGCATTGACACTAATTTTCACCATCAGTACATCAGTGGTGCTCCTGTATGTGAGGACACTTTACACTGATTCACTGATCGCACAGATGATTGAGATGTTCTTCAGACGAGGATCGAGAACAGTGGAACCATTTTGCTTCTGTGTGACTGACTTGTAGATGCCATTTTATCGTTTATCTCCAGATGATTCATAAAAGAGTCTTGTAGACTTCTAGCAGTCATTCAGTTATTAAGTAAGAGCAGCCTGTAAGAATTTCAAGCCAACTACTTCAGTAAAAATGATAAAATATGAATGCAATGGACTTTTATTAAAGAATGTATTTGTTGAAGCTTCTATTTTGTGAGGATTAAATGCAGCGGCTGATTTTTTTAGATAACTAGCGAGCAAAATACGGTTTTATTACAGCAATTTATATGGTGGACAGACACATATTAGACTTTGGTTTGGAATATGCAAATTCTAACTGACCCCAATTGGGTCCTTTTAGCCACTTTTTATTTTTCAATATTCATGCTAAGGTTTCAAGATTAATCCCAAGCGTTAATGCATGAACCGCCCTAGTTTATCCATATGTTTATTCAAAAGAGTTTATGTAAATGTAATAGTTCTAATTAGAAATAAACCTGATAAAAGTGAAAAGAGATATTAATTTATATGATTCTGAAAGCTGAGAGTCCTAGGAGTGAGTTTTTGATATGAACCTGTATTGCTCAAACAATGATAATGCAACAATATCAATTTATTATAATTTATTGACATATACAAGGCTCTAATAACTTCAGCCCAAACATCCCTCTCTGCAATTAATATTTGGAAAATGTTTCATATGCGGTTTTCTTGTTGTAATGGGGCTGCCATTATGAAAAAAGCAGAAAAATGTAAAAAAAAAAAAATTGAAAATAAATAAAAACTTTAGTGTTCTGATTAGGGTTGAAGCTGATTAAAAGATTTAAGCATTGAAAGTGGAAACAATTTTTATCTTTTTTTTTTTTAGCACTTTCTCTAAAGGGACCCATTTGGGTCCCAAGGGTCCTGAGTGTGAGTTTTTATCTTAAATCGCTACTGGTCAAAAACAATAATGCAACAAAATTAATGTTGTTATAATTTATTGACATATACCAGGCTCTAATAAGTTCACCCTAAACATTCCACTCTGAAATTAATACTTGGAAAATGTTTCATATTATGCGGTTTTCCTGTTATAATAGGGGCTGCCATGAAAAAAATTGCTGAAAAATGAAAAAAAAAAAAGAAATTTGAAAATAAGGCACTTTTATCGGTTGCTAGCCATCCTATTTTATTCAACCATCTCTGCTGCTGTCACAGTCAGCAGGCAGTAGTGGGACATTTATGTGGTGGCCAGGATGGTAGTGCACTGAAATCAGCATAAGAACTGTCTAAGAAAGACAGAGCTGTTGATAACAAAAAAACCCAGCAGGCTACGAAAGGGCAATATGCTGAACTCACATTTGATTGGATGAATACAGCAACAGTCTCCTAAATCAAGATGAGACACTGACAACTTTTTAGGTTAAAAAGAAGATAAAAGAGGTGGACACAGGAAAAACTTCATATGATATCCTCATCAAAATACTTTCCATAAAATGTGTTAAGGTCGTATTGATTCTAATAAAAAGCAGTACTGATTGAGTTTTAAATCCAGTGGCCCAATTTAAAAACCGGATCCCAGCTTCATTGATGTATATCGGCAAATATAAATACAAAGCAGCACATAGGTTCAACAAATATTTGGTTTAGGAAGAGTTATTGTTCTGTGGCGAACCAATAAACCATCAGCAAATAATATTAAATGATGATCTTGGTATTTGCTTCCAAAGCCCTGTATCTGTCTGTCTGTTGACAATGCAGAGATGTGCTTTTTAAGCTTTTAAAAAAAGAAACACCGTCTGATTATGTAAAACAGCTGTCATGAAGAGTCACTGTCATAGAAATGAACACAGGGCAGCACAAACATTGATTTCAGTGAACTCAGGAGTCAAAAGAACTGATTGATCTTTTCCATAAACCAATGATACAACAACAGCCACCACCCAATCCTACAGTGTGCTGCACACTAAATGTCTTTGCACCACAGGGAAAATTAGTTGGCACTCCATTCAGAGCAACACAATGAAAACCCACAATACAGCTCAGATAGAGCATAGCTCATCTCTGGGTAATTATAGTGAGATACAATAAATCTTAGTTTGTACAGCAAGACACTCCCTTTCTTACAGGCCTCAATGTTGCTGACAGCAATTTCACAAGTGGGAAATTACGACTTGCTGATAGAAAGATAGCTTTTCACCGTCCACTTGACGCCCATATTCCTCCGGCATCATGCTTAGGTCGGAGACCTCAAATGTCTGCAGAGCTTTAGGTTTTCAAATTATGCTAAAGACGAGAACTGGATGAACTATTTCAAAGTCATAGCTTCCTGATTGGTCAAGGACTGAAAACAATCTGGCCATGTTTATAGTTAAAAATATATTAAATCTTATTAGACAACAGCCAGTGTGGTTTATTTTTTTGTTTTGTTTTGTTCCCAGCTCACAGTACAGCCAGCTAGCAGTAATGAAATGTCACTATTGGCTGTTTTGACTCAACTTTTTTCACCCCAGTGAGTTATTTCAAGTTCAGACAACATACTGGAAAAACTAATGAGCTACTGAAAAGCTACTATTAGACGACAGCTTTCTTTAGCATTTGAAAACTTCCTATTGATTTCGGTTCCACAGTTTGACACAGAAGAGCTGGTTAGATGCTTTCTGTTTTCACCAAATGACTCATCTCAATTCAAAACAATAAGACTATTTGAAAAATTCATACATTAGCCATGCATTCCCATGCATACAGTGCCTATAAAAAGTATTCACCCCCTTGGATTTTTTACCCTTTTATTCATTTTGTAAGTCAATCACTGTCAATATGATTTGGCTTTTTTAGAAGAAAAAAATACAAAAGAGAAAACAAATCAGATTCCGTAAAAGTAATGTCAATTTACATGTAAGATAAAATAAGTGACTGCATAAATATTTACCCCCTTTAAAGTAACTAGCCTAATTCAACAGAGGTCCAGCTGATTGGTCCTAGGTCTATTCATGGGTAAATGAGTATTCCTGGCTACCATCACACCATGAGGTCAAAAGAACACTCCAAGTAGCTCAGAGAAAAGGTTATTGAAAGGTGTGGATACAAACAAAAATGTCCAAGGCACTGAACATTCCCTGGAGTTCAGTTAAATCCATCAGTAATGTAAGGACCATGGCACATGTAAACTACAAAGACCCGGCCATCCTCCTCTCAAACTAAGTGACTGCACAAGAAGTAGACTAGTGAGAGAGTCCACTAAGATATCAACAAGCTTCAGCAGCTGAGATGGTAGAGACTCTGCATACAACTGCTGGGAGAATGGCAAAGAGAAAGCCACTGTTGAAGAAAACATAGTGAATACTTTTAAAATGCACTGTAGATGATACCTGGGCATGCGTATATTTACAGCCATCCCAAGTATATTTGCTGAACATTGTTTCTTTCTTTCGCCTTTCGATTTAGCTCTTTCTTCACCACGACAGACCGATGTAGAGACCGCATCACTGCCAATGCCGCACCGATCCGCCTGTCAATCTACCGCTCCATTCTTCCCTCACTCGTGAACAAGACCCCAAGATACTTGAACTCCTCCACTCTTGATTTACTGCTTGATCTACGTTCCTACCCTCACCTATGGTCACGAGCTGTGGGTTGTGACCGAAAGGACGAGATCACGGATACAGGCAGCTGAAATGAGTTTCCTCCGCAGGGTGGCTGGGCTCTCCCTTAGAGATAGGGTGAGAAGCTCGGCCATCCGGGAGAGACTCGGAGTAGAGCCGCCGCTCCTCCGCGTTGAGAGGAGCCAGATAAGGTGGCTCAGGCATCTGGTCCAGATGCCTTCTGGACGCCTGCCTAGTGAGGTGGCCAGGTCCCACTGGGAGAAGGCCCCGGGGAAGACCCAGGACACGCTGGAGAGACTATGTTGCTCGGCTGGCCTGGGAATGCCTTGGGATCCCGGGAAGAGCTGGACGAAGTGGCCAGGGAGAGGGAAGTCTGGGCTTCCCTGCTTAGGCTTGGATAAGTGGTGGAAGATAGGTGGATGGATGGATGTTTCTTTCTTTTTTAAATCTGTATATAGTTACCATCCATGCATGAGAGAGGTGTCCATGAGTATGCTCCTGCAGTAAATATACTGTTATATCATATGTCTCATATTGAAAATGCTGACAAAGTTGCATCAAACTTATTGATGCATTATGGCATTTCCTGAAACTCCCTCCAATTTGTATCAGATTGTCTTTTTCTTTCTTGTTTGTCGATCAATTCAGAAGCTGCTGATAAGAAATGATAGCAATTAATTGCCCTCTGAGCCAGTAACACATTACATCAGCCTTTGAGGTTTTTTTTAATTTGCCAGTGGTTTATAGGGATAACTTGAGCTAAAAAAAAAACATAAACTGATAAAACAAGTGTGCCCCAGATCCAATCTATTTATCACAGTCCACCTGCAATGAACAGTTAAAATGGCACATAACCTCCTTTGCAATGTCCTGTTTGGCAAATGAGTTGAGAAAGACTTTGGCAAGTGCCAGTAAGATGGAGACAGAGCTCATTACTTCCCTCTTTCCCCTGGACAGTAAACCGCCACACTGACTTAACTACCACGCTGAAGTGTTGCATTTGTCAACTGTAGCCTCTTTGCATGCGAAGGTGCACTGCTGTTTCTATGGCTGTTAGCAAGTAAAAACAGGTCTTATTGTTGTTTACAGCAATAAAGGTGTCTGAACCAGCTCCACCCTCTGCTGTTAAAAAATATACACTAGTTGAGTGAATCTGACAGGCTGCCCTAGAGGAAATATACCTGTCATAAGCTTTCCATTTAATTTAATAGATTTCAGTAAACCTGCATTATCTAAATGAGCATGGGCAAGTGTAATACAATCAGAGGTTTTCAATACGCTGCAGGGGCATTACATCAGCGCCCATTAAAGTGCTGCTGGGTAAATGTCCTGTTAGATTTTGTGATCTGATCTGTGAAACATGAGATTAAATGTGGTCTGCAATGCAACACAAAGTACAAACAGGCACTTGCAGATATGCACCAAACACAATCAGGGCACATGCTCACATGTATCGAGCATATTAAAGGGGGCAACTTTATCTCCCAGGCACATGAAACACATACATGTCATCAAGTATCACATCAATTTTTCCACTTAATCACTCATATAGGCTGCAGGCACGTAGGATAGTTTACTCTCAGCATTCAGCATGTGTACACGCTGCAAAGTGTTTCTCTTCCCTGCTTGCTTAACAGCCTGAAATCCCACATAATCTCCAGTTTCATTCTTCCAATGTGAGAAGAAAAACAACTCTGCCAGCTTGCAAACCAAATATTTCAGGGTGCTAGGTGCCTGTTAGTGAATGCACTAAGCAGGATTAGAGCAATTTTCCTGATAAAACCGCAGGCTCGCTCAGTATGCTGTACACTGTTTGCATGCGTGTGTGTGACAGGGAAAACTGTGTGGGAAAGAAGCTGCACTTTCACTGAGTGCTTGTAATTTCATTACCTGGGTCTGCCTACCTCCGAGAATTACTGTGGGCGTTTCCTTTTCTTTTCATCATTGAATTTGTTTGTTTTTCAAATGACTTCAATGCTGATCCCACAGAGTGATAACCTGGCTGATATTTCATGTGTTTGCCAATAAGGAGTGTTTTATGTTTTCTAAATTTGCATGAAAAGTAATGATGAAATGAGTAAATAAACCCTCCTCCGCACAGTTCCTTCTAACAACAAAGAAGCACTTAAACTTAAATAAAAACCAAGTTAGACAGTAATTAAAAGCAAGAAAAAAATCACTGAATTCTTTCAAAGTGTGCCCAGAAATTATCAAGGAATAAGACATCAAATAAAGTGCTATTTGCGCCCCTTTTTTCTGAAATTACATTTAAAGGTAAATTCACACAAAAAAAGTTAAGGTTAACATGTAGCAGAGTCATAAAGTCACCGTACGCTCATTCAATTAAATATCATCAAATGCAATTTAACATTTTTGATGTCCGCGGTTTATACTGTTCACGTGCGCTCTCACCAGGTAAACTCACCTCTCTCTCTCTCTCGTGCACTCCGTGAATCCTGACTGGAGGTTTTTTATTTTGTCCCGGTGCTGCTGAGGTTCCCTCCTGCTACCCTTCCCCGGTCTACAGCCGCCTATCGCAGAGTGCACGAGCGGGTGTGAGCGTTTGTACCACCAAGGCGCGTGAAGCCTGACCGTAAAGAGGAAGAAAAACAACGGCATTAAGGGCGGCTTCCTTCAAAATAAAAGCACGTACTTCCTGTAATGCTCAATCGTATAGATTATGGTGCACAGAAAAGTGTCAGGAAGTAGTAGCTTGGATCCTTTATATTACTACTCACAGTGACAAAATGACATTTTAGCCTTTAAACTGCTGCCCACACCCCAAATAATGTTGTGTAATCACTGAGAGCATGGCAAGAAACGTTTATATACAGAGCTCCACTCATAGGCAGAAGAATTCAAAGTTAATTACTTAAACAAAAACAGCGCATTTACATCTTTTAAGCCAACATATATCACCCTGGCTTAAGTGAAAATTACAGGGGCTTGAATATTTATGTATATTTAAGAGATAACAATAACATGCCCCCAAAGCTGCTCAATATGAAGAATGGTTTCTTCAGGTTGTCCTTGCAGCAGAGAAAATC
Source organism: Cheilinus undulatus (assembly GCF_018320785.1). Lineage (NCBI taxonomy): Eukaryota > Metazoa > Chordata > Actinopteri > Labriformes > Labridae > Cheilinus > Cheilinus undulatus. The sequence continues at coordinate 16,541,040 of NC_054881.1, read as the reverse complement.
TGATGTCTGGCAACATAAATGAGCTGTAAGCTGTGTGATGTATGCCACCATTCAAATGGCTCCATTTCAACTTAACTGCTAGTTCTGTATAAGCTAGGCCTGAAAGGCAGGGGGGAAAGGAAAGTTTTAGCCTACTCTTTAAAGTAGAAACAATGTCTGCTTCCAGGCCTTTAGTAAATAACTCCAAAGGAGAGAGTCAACCTCCAATAGTACTTTTGGATTCCCTATTTATGGCATTCTGGAAGAAGGATCTAGAAGGTAGCAGCTATGATATCGTGAGTTTTTTTGAGATATAAAGAGCTTAGAAGTGGGCTATTACATTTTATCCCACATTTCATACAGGGATTCAATGCTGCCGAGAAGCTATTTATAAAAGCAATGTGGTTTATTTCCTGGTTCTAGTTAATTAACATACTTCAGCATTTCAAAACTGCTCAAGTGTTATTAGAAACTACTTACGGTAGTCTGATGATAATAATAATGAGCTATGCTCGAAATTAAAAACGCTCACAAGCGCCTCTTATTTTGAAGGATTTGAGCGGAAGTTCTAAGTAGTACCGTATTTACCTTGACGCTGGCGCTCTTTCTGTCTAGGGTCCGCCGGTCCTCCTAGCTCTCCGCCTCCCTCCCTCCTGCTCTGACATAAAGACAGCCTTGTTACTTGACTCGAGACACCGTTACAGGAGCTGAGACACTACTGCCTTTCATTCATCAAGTTCAGCGGACTCCAATAAATGTGAAGTCGACATAAAGATCCATCTTCATCTGAAATGACCTGCAGACCAGGGTCTGTATCAAGCTGCGAGCTGGGAGCACAAAAATAAAACTTTAAGACCTGAGGGGGCTTTCTCTATCCTTCCACACGGAAAAATCGCGTGGTCTTTAATTGTAATTAGAGACTCGTGTTTGAACGAAGATCCCCAAATTCCTCTGAAGACTACTAAAGACTAAAAATTCAATTACCGTAATTATACTAGGGAGAACCCAGTAGGGAGCTAAGATGGGGTAGAAACGCCAAAATGTCTTTTATACATTTAGGTCCAGCAACAAAAACAATCCATGGATCAAAAGCGTTCGGGGAGAAGTGTTCAGCTGCTTTTGAAACCTGAAGTGGAATGAATACAGATGCCTCTGTATGACTTACAAAAGCAAACAAAACCAACAGGAATAAAAGTCAGAAAACATTTTTTGTTGACTTAGCCCAATAATTTGATTTTTTTTTTTTATACCTGCATTTACTGAATGGGATTTTCTTTTTTTCTTTTTTTTCTTGCTTTGGGAGGTGGGGGGCAATAAACAAACAAACAAAAAAAACAAAAAAATCCCTAAAATACTATGCAAATGCATCTTGTAATTCTGGGTTTTATATCAACCACTTTCAACTGAGGAGGAAATAATCTTTTGATACTTCAACGTTTTGGTAGAGGGAAAGATCAGGAAATACACAAGACATATACATTTGTCCACTGGGGGGTGTCAAACCTGACCTTGACCAAAAGTTCCTCACGGGCGCTTCAAGAAGGCTACTCATTGCACATTTTCTAGACATGAAGTGAGTTTGCTCTTTGAAAAGCTTTAATGAAGGCAGTCTGGCTGCAGACAGCAGATCTCAGACGCCCCCCTTGCAGACCACTACAGTGAGATGCTGCATTTGTCAGAATGGAAATACACACTAAATCTTTCAAAATAAAATTGGATTAAACTTCTAGTTAGGGTAAGAGTGAAGGTTAGGATACCAAAAGTTAAAAGTCAAAAACTTGACCTGCAAGACCTGATTACAAAATGATTAATAAAGCCAAGCCGCCTGCTTACAGTGAAATAGCTTGTCCTTCAAGAAAAAAAAAAAAAAAAATGCAGCTAATGTAGCTACGGCTAAAGCTAACGAAGCTATGGTAGATATGTAAGTAATTTAGCCAATGTAGCTAACTCTAAAGCTAACAAAGCTATGTTAGCTGTGTAGGTAATGTAGATCTGTAACTAATGTAGCTAGAGCAAACTCCATGTTAGCTACGTTAGATTATGCTACCTTCGCTAAAGCTAGACCCGGTTTAGAAGTAATCATGCAAACCGTGGTCTACTTTAGCTTCATTAGCTTAAGCTATGAAGTAACATTAACTATGTGGCTAGCAAAGCTATGTTAGCTCTAGCTAAAGCTAACAACGCTAAAGCTAAAATGGGTCTTAACATAATTAAATCCCTGATCAGACATCATACCTTTTTAGTAGTAGTAATAGTTTTATTTATGAAATTTTGCTTAGTCTGTCACTGCCACTACCATTCACTGTATGAATATAACTGCCAGACTTTTTTTTTGAATAAAGTTTATTTAAAGAAGGTCTTAAAGAGGGGGTCTGAGATCTGTGGTCTGCAGCCAGACCCCTCCCACTTTAAAGAGACTTGGTTGTTTTTAAATCTAGTTTACTGATTTCCTTATTGGGACATTTGAGTAAATTTAATATTAATAGTATTTGGATATTGGTCAGACAAAAGGGACATTTGAACGCAGCTCTTTTTGTTCCAATAACCTTTGGCGCATTTGTGCTAGATTAAAAATAAAATTCATTTAAATCATCAGGGGCAACAGTTAAAAAGATGCAAGTAAAAGAAGAAGTAAGTTCTTCTGGATTCAAAAAGTGACTTCTGACAGCTGTTTGAACCATCAGTTCATCATGAACTGAGTGAGAATAAAGTAGTTACAGCTTATCAACTTGGTATTCCACAGAGATTTTTTTGTTTTTGGTTTAGAGATCCTGAAAAATGGGGGCTTTGTTGTCATGTGGCCTTACTTCATGCCACACTCACTCTCTTTTACAGCTAGTGAGATAACACAACCACACACACCCTTGCACCCCAACAGGATAGTGTAACCTCCATTTAAACCTATGATAAGACAGACACACTGTCATATGATGAGGGGGAATGTGCAAAGAAAAGCAAGGCTGAACTCCCTGCCCTCAGACTTTGACATAAAGATGGATCACAAAGACACTTTACAATATTTATAAAACACCCGGAAAGGAAGATTTCGTTCCCCTAAATTCCTTAAATGACCTCTACTCTTGCAGTCTTGGGAAGAATCACAAGCCCAGAATCATTGACCACGCAAACAATGCTATGTTAAAGTAAATAGACCGATTAAAATGTCTCTATCACAGTGAAAAGCCCTTTTCAGTAAAACAGGAAACACTTCTAAGTAGACATATAAAGTTTCAGCTTAAACAAAGAGAAACTGCCTTTTTTGTATATTAAATATGACACATCCAAACAATAAAAGCAGATTTTTCATGGAGTGAGACTTAATCTCAAAATAAATTTAATTTAGTATGAATCAATATTTATCTTTCTAAATCAACATTCAAAGCATGTTGTCTGACTCAGAAAGAGTTTAGAATAAGACCATGTTTTTCATATATGACTCAACAGTGACCCCATATGGCTTGCTAAAGAACTGTAGGTTTCACAGAAAAAAAACCACACCGAGTAACAATAGTTCAAAAGATCAGTGAAGTGTTAGTAGACGTCATGATACATCACCAAGTTGGACATGTCTTTGTTGGACTAGTCTTGTGCTTCACTCTTATCTTTGAGGAGTTGCATCACTGTATTTGCTCACAGACTTAGAGATGTAGGAAGTCTCCTTTCCTTGGTACAATCCTCTGAGACACACCCAAGATAAAGGGCGGCTGATACACCTTAAGTGAGGTGGGGAAGAATAATCTATCCTCAAATGGAGCCTTCTGGTGTTACCTAACGTGGCAGGTTATTCTTTGAAGACTTGCAGCGTTAACCTGTGCCCTGTGCAGACTCATCGTTATGTCATCATCATGCCTGTTGGATGTTTTATGTACAAAATGATGATAACCTCAACGTCAGCGTGCACAAAGGGAAAAAACCAATTAGGACGAATGATGTGAATATGCTTGCATGCTGAAAACAGTGTCCTTTGGGCTTTTTGTGCGTCTTAACGAGACCAAAGGGAATTGCTTTGTTTGCCTGTTAAACACGCACTCAGGCTACTTGACATTAACACAGAAATGTGGGGCAAAACAAAACATTAAAATAAATCTGCCACAAAAGTCACAGAGTTGGATATTTTTTTTAATAATATCCACTTTTACAACTCATAAAAAAAGAATACAAAAATATACAGGCAGCTCAGGGTAGAACTACAAGTCAGACTTTGAAAATACAAAAGCAAGAGAGCTTCAGAAGCACTCTGGAAAGAAAACGTGGGCAAGGTTAAAGCTCCTGTGAGGAATTTTTAAGTACTTATGAAACAGATGTAAATTACTACAGACATGTCCCTTTGACCAATAAAAGCATGTGAGACCATCAGTGACAAGACAGAAAATTTCTATATAGTCATTCTTATTGCCTAAACTGCTGCTGCCACTGGTTAGGTGTCAAACAAAGAAATTACCTGCATACTGCTAACACTAGGCATTGTGCATTTCAGAAGTATGTGGGCATCACATTTCAAGTAAAATTACTTTTTCAAAATTTGCACACAGATGGACCGGGGTGTATATCTAACTCTGTTAGCATAGTGCTAACACATAATGGAAATTTCCATCAATGGGCTTACAGATTTAGCATTGCAATCACAGTGATTGCATGCCTTTTTACTTAACAATGTAGAGTAAATTGACCCTAATTGACTGTCTGATTGAATTAGAAGATGCTAAGCCAGTTTTACTGCATAAAGTCTTTAATGTGACAGTTGTGTCGCCTGACACTGACACTTTCTTTTATTTACAAGTGGTCAGCAAACAGCTTTCAGATATGGTATTGTCACCATCTGCCACCATCTGCCACCATCTGGTTGTCGCATCATCACTTTGAATATTTCTTAATTAGTGGTTATTTAAATATCTGAAAAATTCATGATCCATCCCTGGCTGGTTTTTTTTAAGTAGCTCAGGGGACAGCAAATCAACACAGACTCGAAGTTTCTCACAGGAGCTTTAAGGTGTTAGATGCACTGACTTTTTTCAGTCATGAAGATGTTTTCAGTAGTGCTATGAAACTTGTAAAATTCATCTAAAGCAGAGCAGTTCTCACGTGCAAACTAAATGCCTGAGGGTTGTCTTAAAATGCATAGTGTTTACCAAAAGTCAGAAACTAGTAACTTGGTATCCCCAATGGCTTAAAAATAAATCAACATCGAGTTAAAGGCCAATCATTAAAGCATAACATGAGCAAAGGACAAAGACACTGAATCTCAGACTGTTTTCAGAGGGTTTAGGAAGCATCCAGGAGTAGACCAGAATAAAGTGAACTAAGTAAAGATATAATTTGCTCTTTCACATGCTTTAAATCATCTTGGCAATATGAATCCTAAACGCAGGAACCAGAACCCTAAAAGTTAAAGAAGAGAATGTTGGTTTTGTTCAGCTCTTTAACGTGTCTGTATAATTCTCGGTAAAGAAATCTACTGAAGCTTTCCTCCTCATTCGTGCTTTTGGTCTTTATCCCTTAAAGTTCTGGAAGATCTCAGCAGCATCAAGCCAAGATCTGAAGCAGGCCAGGCCTCGGTCTCTGATCTGCTTTCTTCCCTTGTCGGTGATCACGTCGCCGTTCTCCTTCACGATCACTAGTTTGGGCACTGCTGTGATCTTGTACCGCTGCTTCAACTCACTGAAGGAGGGGAAAAAGACAATTAAGTCAACAGAAAAAGATATGTGCAAAAAGAGGAAATAGTAGTAAGCAATAAGTAAAAAATAAGGCACTCATAGGAAGTAAAAATGTACCAAAAGTCATGAAAATCTTAAGATCATAAGTCATATTTTCACCAAAATTTGCCACAAGTGAAAAAGAGAGAGCCATCTTAATTGCATGAATATATTTAGAGGAACAAGTTTGTGCAATTGAGACAGTATGTAAATATTTCTCTGCAATTTTGGGTAATTTAAAGCATGATATTATTGGCAGAGGATATCACTGTCAGCACTTATTAGCTTAGAAAGTTAAATATCGTATCGGGAGATAAGAACATTTCTTGCGAATATACTGGCCATACATATCAGCAATTTATATCATAAATTGGCCTTAGATATTGACAAAATGTACAACTGTACCATCAGGTATAGGTGTTTCCTAAGAAACCACACACACACTGTGAGCTCTGAACATTTTTTAATTAAGTCCTAAATGTAAAACAGCTATCAGACTACTTCCCTACTCCTTTCTCAGCTTCACTTGACTCAGCCTCTCTTTGCAAAAGCAGCACTTGTGTACATATTGTTAATGGTATTATGGTAATGGTGGTATTTTGGTAAAGTTGTCTTTGTAACCAGCAGAGATTTGATTTGATTATTTACTAGTGGACCAATACAGAGAAAGTTTTTTGATTTTGTATAATTGATTTTATGCTACAACAGCTGGGTTATATATTGAGTTTTTGAGATACATAAATATATTTTAGAACGATAGAATAAGACATTATTGTTTATTTGAATACAGTATATAAATGCCAGGCCATATACTCAGTGGAGAGACTCTTTACAGCAAGAACCGCAAGCAGGGTTGTGCTTATTGATCGCAGGATAAATTATTTGATTTTTTTAGTCTAAATGGGACATTATTTTTCTTTAAATTTATTAATGAGCATTTTTTATTAGTAGTAAAATCTAAATGATATTGAAACCTGACTGATGTCACAACAACAAAAATAGAAGTCCTAACAGACATCCAACATTGAGTTATTTTTTTCTAAATTATCAAAAAATAGCAGGCAAACTCCTGCACTGTCTATAATGCAGTGACAGCTTTTGGAAATGTTGCAAATGTTTTGTACAATTTAGACAAATATAGGAGCTTCTTTGCCCTTTTTTATCATTTAAAACTAGAAATTACCCAATTCTGGGTGTGGAGGACATCTATTTCTGCTACAGTGGTATCAAACAGGTATCAAATGTTAAATTTTTACTAGAATCAATCCAAAGTTTATAGCTGATATTTTGACTACCATTTGTCTTATCCCTACAGAGAAAACAGGGAGAAATACATTGCCTTTTAGCTCAAAAATGCAGAGATAAGATGTTTTGATCCATATCGCTTGTTCCTTAACTTCAGTATAAATCACAACCATTTAGAAAAAACACACAGAACTGCCAGTCTGAGCTGTCAGAAGCAGACTGCATGCTTTCCACTTAGATCTAATCCTAGAAAGGGTGACCCCCATAAGCATTTTACATAAGCTGGAGCACAGCCTAATAAGCTAGTAGATAATTGTGTTTCATCCTAATGAGGTTTTATAATAAAGCACAAAATGAAAGCTTATTCAAAACTGCATATAATTGAAACTTTTTCCTTGACTGAGTACTGAGAGAAAACTTCACCAGAGTAACCAGAGCCCAGTTACTGAAGATGTTGGTACTCACTGTTTGTAGTCATCCGTCCAGGGCAGAGCGAGCCAGTCTCCGTGCATATCATGATAATATTCAACCATGTCATCCGTAGACTTGTCGGAGGAAACAAAAACTATCTCAAACTGAGCAGGAGGTTCATTTTCTTCAACTAGCTCCGTGTAGAAATCACACAGTATGGGTGTAAAGTCTCTGCAAGGTGGACACCAACCCGCAGAAAAGTAAATCCCCACCACTTTATTCCTCAGCGCCTCTTCGGGGTCCACAAATTCCCCGTCTTTATTCAGCAGAGTCCGTCCGGTGAACACCTCCACCATATCTGCTAAAGTCTCACTTCAAAATAAGGAGGCGGAGGTGTGACAGCTCCAGCTCACATTTCCTTATGTCGGACCTCCTGAAAAGTGAACCTTTCTGAGAAAGCTACTTACAGCCAATCCTGATAATCACCTGCCAACCAATGAGGAAACAAGAGCACACTGTTGTAATTCATTAGCCACGTGAGTCTCCGGGAAAAGCTGCAGCCAGTCAGACGCAGCTCGAAAGCTGCTACTTTACAGACCGGCAGCAGCACGACAGCTCTCAGCGCTTTCAGGCACCACGAAAGCACGCATGCGCAAAGCCGCTTGGGTGTAGTTGACGCGTATTTCCCTAAAAATATGATTTTTTGAATATTCACACATGCAGACACCTGCAGCAATTCAGCAGAAATTTTAAAGACAAAGATAATTAAGAAGAGTGCAACTATTCTTATATTTACAACAATGTGAAATGAAACTTTAACACAAACACCTTAATCTATTTGATGCAGTTCCTTTAAAGACTAACCTATTAAGCACAGAAGAAAGGTTGTCATGTCACTCATTAACGGTTCCAGCTAGATACAGTAAGCGAGCATGGAGACAAAAAAGCATTTTTTTTTTTTTAAATGAGGAACACCTTAAAACAAATAAATAAAATGTGCCAACGATCTCAGGGTGGGCATGAGGCTTGGTCTGCTCTGAGGTTGTCAAAATTAGATTTTCAAATATTAAGTAAAATCATGTTAAAACACCAAACAGTTTATACAGTGGCCTTTTGGTAAGAAAATATGTAGAGACCCACTTCATTATTTTTTATCAATTAAATTATTGAATAGATGTTGATTTTAGGCAACATGTTAACTATTTTTTGTGTGTTTTAGGGGGGTTTAGGCTTGTCTTCATATGAATGGGGTGGTGGGGGGACTCCAAGGAAGAAAAGGTTCTAAACCACTGCATTTAAGCACATTTTGATTTAATAACATCATATATTATTTTGGTTAGGAGTCTGTCAGCACAACCAAGCCTGATTTAGCAGAACTTGCCCTGTCGTCTTTTCAGAAGTGATCAGAATCAGTCAGTTTTAAAGGCCATTTTTTGTGCACAGCCTTCCTCAGGTAACCCCACAGATTTTTCAGCAGGATTCGAGTCTGGGCTCCGGCTTGGCCATCCAAAACCTTGTATTTTCTTCTGGTGAAGCTATAAGGGGAAAATTGGTCTTTAATCTTCAGCTTTCAAGCAGACACCTGAAAGTTTTGTGTCCAGACTGCTTGGTATTTGGAACTTTTGATAGTTCCCTCCACTTTAACTAAAACCCCAATTCTAGATGGAGAAAAACAGGCCCAAAAGCAGGATGCTGCCCCTGACATGCTTCACGTGGGCTGTTTTCACCCTTGTATCCTATATGTTTGGCTATAGAGTGGGGTGGCAAGATGGAAGCCTGTTCTTCTGAAGTAAATCATCCAAACCCTGGGATATTTTGCAAAAAAACTTAATGTCTCCAGGGGTGCACTGATGCTGATACCAGTATCTGGTATCGGTGCTGATATCACACCTTTGTCCTTGTACTTGTACTCATAGAAAATAACAGATACTGAACTCTGTATCATTTTAAAGCATGCTGTTAGCCTCATTGTGTGAGTATGCAGTCAAAGTTGGAGCCATGCCTGCAGTTTGGTGATATTTTAACATAATCGAAGATGACAAAGTAGAGTAGAATGGAAACAATCTCAGTGGATAACTTCACTCACAGTGCAAATGTTTCTAACAACAAAAATGACAACAATCCACTTGCAAAATGACCTAAAGAACACCAGCAGGGATCACTGTACAACAGGCAATATCTTAACACAACTAAACACATATAAAACACAACTAAACACTCTGCCCAAGGGCATGATGGAAAACTCAGCCAACACATCATATTATTCAAAGTGAAGACTGCAGTATCCTCTATTTGCACTCACCATCACTTCTCTGTCTTTACTCGCAGACTCTGTCTTCTTGTTTCATCTCTTACAGCAGAACCGCACAGAAGAACCACCACCACGCGTTTTCACAACTCTATTTCCTGTAAGAGCAACCATCAACGTTTTTCATCAGCCATTTGCTCTGCAGCCAGGTCATTCTCAACACTTTAATAATACTGTTTATTGATCCAGCATTGATCTTAAAATGCTAACAGTCACACAAGATACCAAATAAATGCAATAAAACAAAAACACATTTAAATATTTGTCTGTTTTCTCCCTCTATTTTGTCACTGATAGCTTCTGTATTCTTTTCTCGCCAACATTTTCCTATTGGTAGGAGTAATGCTGAAACAAATCGTGAGAATCCGTCTTTCTATCTCCTTCCTCCACCCATTTCCTTCATCTTTAACCAGCCTCCCCTCCCCTTATCTCATCTCTCAACTTTTTGCATCCAAAAAAGTCCCAATCAAACAAAAAAAACATTGAAAATTAAAGCTAATGTCTGGAAATAGTTTTAAAAATATTTACTTGAATGAGAGTGTGAATCAAGTTCCTCTGTCCCCCCTTTTTTCCTCTGTGGAGTGGACTGAGGTCACTGGAAGGAAACTCAGACGCTCTTCCTCCACCAGCGTTCTCTGCCCATTAGTGGAGTCAGCTCCTGTGTTGAAAGACCGAGGGGACCGTTCTTACAGGATATCTTTCTCTCCCAAAACAACTTAACACCAACATGACGTCTAATTCTAATTTATCTAACATGAGACGGTTGGTGGAGCAGCTGAAGCTGGAGGCAAGTGTGGAAAGAATCAAGGTAAGGACTTGCTTTCGTTGTTTGTTTAACTCTAATATACCAGTAGAATATAAGTGCTGAAGCACATAAATAACATATTCAATTCAGAACATTTCTTCTTTAATATTTGCCATAACTACATAGAATATTTTAGTTTTTAATCCATCTACTGCTCTTGTTTCAACTTGATCTTTTTATACTGCACTGTTCTATTTTCTGTTGGTTACTGTTATTTACCATTATTCCACACATACCAAGGATAGAACCCAATAAAGAGAAAAAAACAAGGATCAAATATGCATTTTTTTAATGTGTACACTAAATCATAGACAAGTGTGTTTAGAGAATCTAACTGCTTAACTTCCCCTATAAACACTGATAACTTCCACTGTCAGGTCTTTATTTTCATACCATTTGACAATATATATATTGCAATATATGTTTTGTGTTAGTATTAACTTTATAACCTCAGTATTTAGTGCACTTTTAATCATTATAAAGAAAAACAAGGAAAAGTGTAATGTTGCAGTTTTAATGTTAGGGTACTGATATCAAAGAATCATAAATTGATTTCAAAAAAAAAAAAAAAAAAAACACAGAAAAGGGCCTACCCAAAAATTGTTCCCACAAAATTGGAAGCATAGCATTGCCCAAAACAGCCCCATATGATTATCACTCCTCCACCAAACTTCATAGTTTGAAAATACAATCACACAGGTAGCATCCCAGCATCTGCCAAACCAAGACTCCCCCATCTGACTGCCAAACAGAGAAGCATGATTCGTCCCCCCACAGAACACGATTTCCACTTCTCCCCAGTCCAGTGTTAGTTTCGTCGACTGAAACTATGACTAAAAATGTTCTTCGACAGCCTTTTTCCACTAGAAAGACTAGACTAAAACTAGCCAAAATAGATCTTTGATGACTAAAAGTAAGTTTAGCTTTCATCAAGATGACTTAAACAAGACTAAAATGTAATTTTGTTGTTGTCACACATTCAAAGTCCGTGATATTTCTCCACTGATGGTAAATCTGTCAGAGTACAATGCATCTGTAGCTATTCTGCCTCTCAGCTGTAGAAAGCAGGGACTCCAGGTTTGGAAGAGTGCCTAGAAAACACTAGCATGATTTGGTACCAGATTCAGGTAAGAGAATAAATTAAAGGTTAAGACTAAAATGTGAGGACTTTTTATGGACTTAACTGGGCTAAAATGTTTCTGAATTTTTGGTGACTGAAACTATAAAGGGTAGAAATCACTAAAATGTGTCTAAAACTAATCTAAAGACTAAGACTGAGACTAAAATGTAAAAAAACTGTAAAAAAAAAACAAACAAACAATGCCATAGTCCAGTGTTGGTGTGCTTTACACCACTCCATCCAATACTTCGCATTGGACTTGGTAACATGAGGCGTGCATGCAGCTGCTCAGCCATGGAAACCCTATCATGAAGCTCCCTCTGCACAGTTCTTGTGCTTACATTGGGAGTCCAGAACTCTTCAGCTATGGGATCAGCAGTGCGTTGGTGACTTTTATGCACCATGTGCCTTAGCAGTGTTTGACCCCGCTCTGATTTTAGACGGCCTTCCACTCCATGCCTGAGTTGCTGTTGTTCCTAAACGCTTCTACTTTCCAGTGATATCACTCACAGCTGACAGTGGAATATTCTGCAGCAATGAAATTTCACGAACCCTCTTTCTTTTTTTTTTTTTGCAAGGTGGCATCTATCACAGTAGCACATTTAAAGCTACTGAGCCAATGGAGCACACCCTTTACCTCAGATAAGATGTACTGAAGAGACAGGAAATGTTAAGACTCAGGTCACTGACCAGTACCCTGTACTCGAGCATGGCCACAATCACATCTTCTGCTGGTTGTGCTCACATGTAAAGTGCCTGGAACCGCCTCTGCAAGCAAACAGTGGGCACACTTGGCTAGTCAGATTAACTGGAATTTGGGGTGAACAGTGATGAATAACATGTAACCATTCTTAGGAAAGATCTTGACAGAAACAACCTTAATTTGGCCCTTTCATTATCAAGCCCAGTATAGTATAATAAATAAATCCTGTCCTTTTAGGGCTTCTGTACTCATCATAAACTACATAAATTATGTGTGTTTGTGTTCCCAGGTGTCTCAGGCAGCTGCAGAGCTGCAGCAGTATTGTCTGCAGAACGCTGGCAAAGACGCCCTGCTGGTGGGAGTCCCCACGGGCAGTAACCCTTTCAGAGAGCCTCGCTCCTGTGCTGTGGTGTGAAGGTCAGAGTCCACTACATTTACAACTTTTATAACACATTTACAGTAGCTGAATTTCAACTCAGATATAAATAGTTTTGCTTCTTTTACAGTGGAAGAAGAAGGGGACACAGCCTCATTTCACTCACAGAGGAGAGGAAATTACATTTTGTTTTAGATCTTTTTATTTGGATGTTAATTTCTTTTAGGATGTTCTGTTTGGTTTTTTATTTTAAATAAGCGTCTTGTTTAACTGTACTGTGTTACCATAAAATTAGTGTCTTTAATAAAACTACATGCCTTCCATACTGTAGTCCCTGTGTCTTTATATCACCAGCTTTGAAAGACAGTGCAGTAAAAGTTGACAAAGATCATCTATGCATCTCAGAATGCGGATGTTTATAGCGGAGCTCTAAATCATGCCTCGGGATCTGGTGGAGTCGTGCTTCCTGATGTTCAGTCTAAGTTAAGAGCACAGCCAGAGAGAGGAAACGGAGTCTTCCTGTTCAGAACTCCAAACATACTCAACAGAGAGGCACACTTTGACTCTGATTTTGAGATTTTAAACATGATGGAAATTATTAAAAGGTTGCAGGCTTTGCTGGATTGGAAACAAAAGAAAATCATCATAGCAAGTAGATAGGCTATGATGAATGATTTTTGGCAAAGTGAATTCATTTAAGCTTGTGTTTATTTCATTCTGTTTGTAGTTTTTCTTTATGAATGGGACAGACTGTATATGTTTGAAAAAGCTGACTATTCTTCTGGAAACTGTCTAGGTCAGCCTTCAATGTGTCTAGCCGGTCAGGCGCTCTTAACTTTGTCACTTCCTTTTCCTTTGTGCATGGATGAGTCTCAATACTTTATAAGCCTTCTTCCCATAATTTAAGAGGCTATCAATGCTCCTACTTTTCACATGTCTCTCTTTAGTATCAGACGAGACGAGAGGGCCGGAGTACTGCTCATGATGCCGACAGCAGAGAGGAAGAAACTGTTCTTACTTGGTTTTGGTCTAGATGGTTTTGGTCTAGATGGTTTTGGTCTTGATGGTTTTGGTCTTGAAGGAGAGAATGTTTAACAAGAAAGTCATAAGATGGATTATTTTAATAAACAGCTTGTTTTATTCTGTCATAATGATCAAAACTTAAAGATTTAAGATGCAGGGACATGGAAATGGAATTGAAACACAGAGTGTGACTGATCACATTATAAGCAGAATTTAGTTAAAACTAGAAAAGTACTTGGAGAGCGCAGGCCTCTGCCATTAGCCCTATCTCCCAACAGTGAAGAATCCTTAAAAAAATTCCTGGATCCCTTGTGCCCCCCACCACGTCATTCGCCAAGTACTCCCTCCCCAGTGGGGTGGAAGCATGGTGAGGAAAAGCAGTGGCTTCACTACGGGTGCCAACAGATGCACCCATGGTCTCACAGGATGAGTGGAAGTCATGGCAGAGGGTGACTATTCCTCTATTCCTCCCAGCATTGTGAATATTCTCACTATAATTTGCTGTCTTTCTCTCTGTTATGCTCCAACTCATCTCCTCGACTGGAGGTGTGTCTTTCAACCTCCATAAACTCCAAAACTTTGAATAGAAACACACCCAAAAACTGCTGCTGGGATTGAAGCTACTTATGTCTGCCATCTCCTGGTAAAAAGTGGTAACAGCGCAGACTTCTGCCATTAGCCCTATCTCCCAATAGTACAGAATCCTTTAAAAAATTCCTAGATCCAGACAGTGATCCGGATCAGTCCCAAAATCTAACCAGCTCTTCCTTATGCCATTTCTGACATTTCCTGAAATTTTTTATCAAAATCCATCCACAACTTTTGGAGTTATGTTGCTAACAAACGAACAAACAAACGAACAAACCCACCCAGTCACATTACCTCATTGGCGGAGGTAATAATAACAAGAAATAATCTAAGTTTTGGATGACCTTTAATGAAATTGTTTTGAATAAAATGATGGAAATTCTTCCAATCAATGAAGCCCTTAGAATAAGATAACTATACTATCCTATAAGATATTTCAAGTGTTTTCTTTTATTCACAGGTTTCTAAGTGTCTGAAACCATCTTTGATTTAACAGATTCCCTTTTTTAGATCATCTTCCATGAAAATACAACCTTCAGAATTCTCATTTGTTTACTTATCAGTCAACCAAAAAAAACCCCCAAAAAAACCAGAAAAATCAAATTAAAATCTGTTTTAAAAACAATCCACAGATCCTTTCAAGATGATGAGAGCAGATATCCATGTCCTGAATTTAACTGGTGTTTATTTTTCTAGCTATATCATAGAATGGACGTATAAAAACATGAAAGCAAAGTTTTTACATCCAAATGACACACATTTTACTCAAGAATCATAACCAGGCTTATTCAGCAATTATTTCTGTATAAAAGCACAACTTTTTGTCCTTCAGAATGAACCATGTGTCCTTGTTTAATAAAAAAGATGACTGATTATCTAAAGAGAGAGAGAGGCTTTGTGTGCCTATAAGCTGAACTGTTATTGAACTAGGCTCAAATAGGAAAGAGATTGGGAAATTCTGAGCTCATTTGAAGTGTCCTGAGGCAACCCTAATGTACAAGACAACAACATGATAACAAAACCTGCCAAATTGAATAGTTTTACAAAAACATCTCGTTTTCTAGCAAAAACAGTGTGTTAAAGGCAAGTTATTGCATGTTCTACTAGAGTAACAGCGCCATCTTGTGGCCTTTTTGTGTCACTGTAAAATCCATTATCAGAGCTGGGATGCACTCACATCCTAAGCCATAAGTGCTTTTTTTCCCCCCAAGGTCCACCTAAGATCATACCAAAATGTCAAAACACACCATATTCATTACCATACAGCATCATTAACACATTTCCATGTTGAGAAATTTTTTTGGCTTGTTTTACCACAAAATAATGCAAATAATGTTCAGAGCAAAATCAGACACTCCCAGACTCTACAAAAGTGACCATCCTATCCTATAAGACTGATCAATAAGATAGATAAATTTATGACAAATTTATGAGCTATTTATGAGCTATGACATTTCTGTGTTGAGGAAAATATGTAAAAAAAAAAAAAAAAAAAAAAACCTTTCCATTTTTCTTGTGTTTTTTTTTTTTTTTTGCACTTTCGAGCTATTTAATTTGTTACTATGGATTTATCACATAAACATCATTAAAATTTGGGTTCTAAGGGTTGTACTGATGTAAAGTCAATTCAAATACTCAAAAATGGCACTACAGCATGTAAAAATGTAAAGATATTCTTTGGCAGACTTGTTCTATTGTAGGTCATAAAGGGTTAAATCACAGGTCTCTTATGGTTATTTTAAAGCTTATTTTTTGGTAAACTTAAAGTTGATTGTAGTTAGTGTAGTTTACTTGGAACTTAACTTTTGGCAACATGTTTTCCTGCAGTAGAGCAGAAAAAAAATCAAAATGCTCTCGCTTATCTCAGCCTTCCTGTGTAAATATGTTTTTTGATTTGTTGACCAAAATTTGAGGAGCAAATCACACAAACAATATATAGATTGTTGACAACATGGCATAAAAAGGCTATAAAACTTGTTTTTTAATCTAATAGAAATGTGTTTGTTACTTTTGGTTTGGTTTAAACTTTGGTCTGTATGAGGTGAGGACTTTTTCCTACCAAAAAGAAAAAAAATCATTGATCAAAATATGAAACTTTGTGTAATAGCATCTCCTAATGGGCTACACCCTGGCCAGGATCTGGCCTGGTCCAGCCTAAGGATGACCCTTAGAAGGATCCCCTCAGCATCCAGTAAAGCAGCATAAGAGCTAAGCTTCTGTGTTGTACATGTTGCACAGATATCTTAGAATAAATTCGGATTAGTTAGATTAAGTTTAGAGAAGTCAAGGTAGGTATAGACATTTGTCTAAACAAAGTCTCCACAGAGGATGTATCCTACTCACTTTGATGTTTGAAGGATTTTTCCTCTAACACCAACAGGGCATCTTGGATGAAAAAAAGGAATGCTACATCGATTCTCTTGCATGCATTACCACAAGTCAGGATGTTTTTTCATTGCTTTTTTTTTGTAAACCCGTCTCACTTTACCATTTTTCCACTCAAGATGGGATGTACTGCAGATGGGCATCATTTGGTTGACTTTACTGGACATCTCTGTGTTAATGCTCAGTAAAGACCTCTCTTACATCTCATCAAAAAAGGGCTTGAGTTTATAGGATTAATGCCCTGGATTCACCACCTCACAGGATTAAACAGATGATTGACAGCTGAACTGATAGAGAGGGATTAAATCCCCTCAGGGAGCATAGACACCTCATTTCCCAAGAGTATGATTGGTTACTCACAAATACATTTCCAAGTCTAAGGAAGAGCACTTAGAAACACCACTTGCTGCTTAATAAATCCTTTAACAGGAGCTTCCTAGTGTGATGATCTTTGTGTTTCTTTATGCGTGTTCATTTTGGATCCAGCACCCATCAAGGGATGTTCATAGCTTTTCTTAATGTCCTCCTTAGGAGAGGAATAAATCCTTCAAGAAATGCAAGCTATCACCTGCACAAAATCTGTACCATTCAATAGATAGTGTCACATACATATATGGACAAAAGTAATTGGCCACACCTGTTTGTCATTGAATTCAGATGTTTCAGTCAGACCTGTTGTCACAGGTGTATAAAACTAAACATCTAACCATGCAGTCGAATTGCAAACATTTGAAGAGCCCAGTGACTTCAGTCCTGTGATGGATGCTGCCTCTGTAATAAGACGGGTGGTCCACAGTCAACTGTGAGTGATATCATTAGAAAGTGGAAACATTTAGGAACAACAGCAACTCAGCCAGAGAGTGAAAGACCATGCAAAATCAGAGCAGGGTTGATTGCCTCTAAGGTGCATGGTGCATAAAAGTTGCAAACACTCTGATGATTCCATAGCTGAAGTGTTCTGAACTTCCACTGGCATTAAAGTGTGCAGTGGGAGCTTCATGGGATGGGTTACATGGCTAAGCAGCTGCCTCACATCACCAAGTCCAATGCCAAGCATTGGATGGAGTGGTTTTAAGCATCGTAAAATGCTCTGTGGAGTGACACATCATGCTTTTCTGTTTGGCAATCAGATGGGTGAGTCTGTATTTCACAGATGCTGGGAAAATGTTACCTGTCTGACTATATAGTACTGGGCTGTATTTCAGGGTTTGGGCTGAGGCCCCAGTGAAGGGCAATCTTAATGCTCAATACAATCTTAATACATGACTATGCCCCAGTGCACAAAGCAAGAAGTATAAAAACATGGTTTGATGAGTTTAGTGTTGAAGAGAGAAGAGAGAGAGCACCTGAAAGGTTCTCCATATTACAAAAACAAGCCTTGTTTCTTAAACTGAACTGAACAAAGCATAAGAAACTACACTGAACTATCAAACAAACATTTAGAAACAAATTAAAACTGAAATTCAAAAGTAAAATATTACAAGTAAAAAAACGTTACAAACTTGCTTGTTAGACTTTGTAAGACCTGTAATCATTTTTGCCTAATTGTTGTAGAAAAGTCTTGGTTGCACATTGCTGAAAATATGGATTGGAGGTAAATAAACATTTGAATTCCACAGAAGCTCATGGGTCAACAAGATTGCCCAGTATATTTAAATACAGATATTCTGTTTGTCTCTTCAATCTTAGTCCTTTCTCTTATGTTTGTGCAGAGAGCTCCACCAGTCGAAAAGCCTCCATGAACTCGTTGATATCAATGCTCCCGTCTTTGTTGAAGTCGATGCTCTGGGCCAGGTCTGCGATGGCCTCATCGCTGATCTCTGTCTTGAGGTGGGAACTCAGAAGTTTCCAGGTCTGACGGAACTCCTCAAAAGAGATCAAACCTTTGAAAGGAGAAAAAATGATGACGAGGATAAAGCTGAACACTTCCAAAAATCTACATATAATACCTATCTTCATCAAATAAAGGAAGTGACTTTATTCTTAAGGCAATCTGTGCCTTAAATCTGGGAAAGTTTCATGTTTATGCATGCTCCTCACAATGAGACTCCCTGTCAAACAAGGGGGGAGTTGGGATTCTCAGTAGGTAGGCTTTTAATAAATCAGAAAAATTAAGCATTTTTTGACCCATGATTGATATAACTTTAGACAATCAAGCACCAATTCTATAATCTTTTATTGTGTTGAATGCTGTCTGGTTATTTTACATTAAACACAAAAGAGTGCGAGTAGTCTTCTGTTTTCCATTCAAATATAAATGATAATAAAATACATAACACTTGATCTAAATATTTCCCAAATAAATCAGACTATAAATGGAGCATGGGGACAAAAAATAAACCATAAAACTCAAAGAATGTCCATTACTGATGTTTTGTATAAAAGCTATGTTACACAGCCTGCTACCAGTCCTTATTTAAAAGGAATTTATGAGGGGTAGACGGCTCTTGGCAGTAGACGGCAGTGTGTCGGCTCCCATCGTTAACCCTAAAGATCCAACACATAGAGCTGGCTCGTTTGCGACTGACACATCTCTATACCAAACACAGGATGCAAAAGCAACCATCCCTTCCCACTCAGTTTTCCTGAATACTTCCTGGTGTATCCTCAGACAAATTCAAAGCCCCTTAATAAACTTCCAGTTTAAAGTTGAGGCAATCTGATATATGAATGCAGCAGTCATATGCAGAAAGATTCAACATGAGCGACTGGCGGGTATGACGTCATTCATTCAACTCACCCTTCATTTGGAAAGTTTTCTGCTGTGAGATGCCTGCATAAACAAGCAATTCAGGGACACTTAGGGGGTCGTTTGTGTGAAGTTTTCTATAAATATTCAGGAGTCTAGCAGTGAAAACAGCACCTACATTCCTGAAATCCTGACTGTGCTGCTTATTCACCTGAGTGATCTGTGTCTATTATCCGGAATATAGTTTCCAAGTTGGAGTGGTTCTTGTACATTGTCTCCAGGATGCTGTCATCACAGATCTGTGAGGGAAGATACAAATTGATAAATATTTTACAGCTCTGACTGCCAGAAATGCCACATGGTCTATCAGTTGTATAAGTCTAACCTCTAGTTTGGGTTCAGTAATGGAGAGCTCCCTTATCCACTGCTGGTAGTCCACCATGCCACACTGGGCGCTGCTGACAAGCTGTGGGCGCAGCACCCTCCAAGGCAGACCCAGATTCAGTACTCCCTCAGTGGCACTGGCCCAGTGACTCAGAGAAATGACCCCTGAGATACAGACAGAAACAGATGGTTATGTTGTTTTTTATTAAATAGTATTTTCAGCCTCATGCACTACCACTGGTGAGTGATTAATGAGTGTTATTCTGTTATTCTGGATTTTTTTTTGCTATGAAATAGAGTTCAATGAATGTTTTTTAGAGTTTAATGAATTATAATGCCTTTTCAAGAGCTACAAAAGCAAATAAGATCATAAGTATGAAAACTAAATTTTTCTTATCAGCATTTTTATACCTCTGCACCAATGATAGCCACATGTGAAAGTATAGTGTTTACAGGTTGTCTGTCCATTTGTCTGAGCCATTCCTGTGAAAGAGAAATTTTTCCAGAACATTGTGAGGGATTGTCTTCAACCTTTGCATAAATATCCACTCTGACTCAAGGACGATCTCAAAAGATTTTAGAGGTCATAGTTCAAAGGCCAGGCATCATGTCCTTCTGTTGCTTCTAAACAGGATATCTCTGGGATGCTTTGAGGGATGGTCTCCATATCCACTCTGACAGAGAGGAGAAAATGGGATTTTGGAGGTCATGGACCAAGGTCATTTGGTTTCATGTTCATCCATTGATTTTGAATGCAATATCTCTGAAATATATTCAAGTATTTTTTTTTATCAAATTTTGCATAAATAACCACTTTCAAGCTGACTTTAAAAATTTTGAAAGTCATTTTTTAGAAGTCAGAATCATTGGTCTCATGCTCATTTGTTGCTGGTTAGTACCTCAATAATGCTGTCAGGGATTTTTTCAAACTTTCACAAGTATCCACTTTGACCCATGGATAAACTTTCATTGGATTCATGTGTTTTCTTCAAATTTTACAGATAATCTCCTCTGTTTCAAGGCTGAACTCATTAGATTTTGGAGTTCCTCAGTTCAGAGTTCCTCAGTTGTGCCTCTTGTTCACCCCTTGCTTGTGACTGGATAGCTCTAGAATCCCTTTTTTCAAGATTTATTTTTGGGCTTTGTGTACTTTTATTGACAGAAAAGGACAGTGGATAGAACCAGATATATCCTTGTGTCCACTCTAACACAAGGATGAACTAATAAGATATTGGAGGTCATGGATCAAGGTCAGGAGTCAGATTGTGGAGGTCAAAGATTAGGGTCATTGGCCTTATGTTCATCTATTGCTTGTGAATTCAATACCTCCAAAACGCTTTTAGATATTTTCTGCAAACTTTGCATACATATCCACCCTGACTCAATGATAAACTGATAAGAATTTGGAGGCCAAAGGCCAAGGTCATTGGGCCTCATGTCTTTTCTTAGATTGTGTACACAATATCTCATTAATGTTTTTAAGGATCTTCTCCAAACTTATCCATTCTGACTTAACGGTATTGTGACCCCAAAACATGTGGGCATAGTATTTCAAGGAAACATACAGGGACTTTTGAGAAATTTGGCAAAAACCTACGCTACGACTTGAGGATGAATGAACTGTGTTTTGGAGGTCAAAGTCACCGCAACCTTACATATTGTGAGGATGTGGAAGCATTTAAATGCTGGCAGTCAATCAAGATAAACCAGGTTTTTTTCCTCTGAACCTTTAAGGCTTAAATTCTCAGCAGTTTTTGTGTTTACCTGTGTTTTTTGGATCAAATTCCTGGTAGGCACTTATGAGAACTGACTTATGTACAAACAGTTGTTTCCGTAGAGCTTGCAGGGCTGATCTCTCTGTCCACCCGATACTAATGAAGCACAGGAAAGGAAAAACGATGTTGCTTTGAGTGTGACATCATACTTTCAGTGATGATTTTTAAAGCAAGTTGCGGCCCAGCCTTTTGTAACCCAGTAATCCCATGCTTCTATTATATTTACTCTGCACATTACATTGAATTCTATCTAGTCTCATGTTCTTCTCAATTTGAGCTGCTGACCTTTGTCTCAGGGTGAGCTCTCTATTTGTCCTGCTGGCCTGATACTGGAAGAAGTGGGGGACCAGATCAGGGCCCATTCGGATGTAGGCTCCTCTGTTGCTGCCCATCTCATAGTAATTAGAAGCTGAAAATATAGTCAGCACCTGGATGCAACAAAGAACAGTTAGCACTAGACCCACTTACTGTAGCATATCCATTAATTATTAATTGCTGGGAGACTTTATAACTGAGGATTCGTCACAATGGTTCCTTGCAGGAATAACTTGCACCGCTGCCATCATCCTTTTTTATCTGTTATTTCAAATGTCCACCCCTTCCCAATTTCATACAAGAGCCCTGGAAAAGATCCAAACCAGACCAGCCTTTCCCAAGCTTGAGAATGCTGAGGCCCACAAAACCCTCTTAAATCTCCATATTTGTACTTCATATGTAAAGACAAATTTTTTAGAGGCATGGACGTTAACATTAATAGAAAACTGGCAGAGTCACAAAATACAAGCCCCTACCACTTGTTATGTTTTTGGCAGGCATCTACAATCTTACCTACACAGGTGCACCTCAAATAATTATCATATCACGTAAAAGTTCCTTTTTTCCTGTGATTTAGTTCAGACAGTTCGAACCTGGATGCGGTGCTAACTCCCCACATGACATCATGAGGGAAAAAACTGAGAACGACTTGTTTTAGCACACACTTTCTGGAAGAATTGTGGACAGGGGCACATATTCTGTTAGAAAACCCTGAAAAAGTGATTTTTGCATATTATGTCCCCTGTAAGTCTTTTGATATTCTTGATTAGTATGGCTTTCAGCTTAAGAAGATCAAAAATCCACTATCTCAAAATATTAGAATAATGTGGAAAAGTCTGATTTGGAAAGATTTCCTGAGCCGTTATTCTCTCACTATAGCTGGGTACACACAACTGCAATCATGGGAAAGACTGCTGACTCTACTATTGTCCAGAAGACAATCATCAGCACCCTTCACAAGGAGGGTAAGCCGCAGAAGGTCATTGTTGAAAGGCTGTTCTCAGAAGTGTTCTTCATCATATCAGCAGCTGTAGATAGGGAGTGCCCAATGGAATTATTATGAAAAGTAATACACGAGTTAATGAACTTCTTTGCTTTCACTTGTGTTCAGTGTGAGAAGATGATGATGTATCGTCCATATGGATACAGTACAGTCATACAAGCTACACCATCTTCTTCATTCTTACCTTGCCGTCGTGGCAGAACTCATAGCCTTCCTGTTTGCACTCATGTGAGCGGATGAGCAGGTGGAGGTCGTGTCTTCCCAGAACTTCCTCAGTGACATCTGGTCCCCAGTAGCAGCCTCCGCCTCGCACCTCATTGGGAATGCAGCCACTTTGAGGCATTGGGTCACTCCACAACATGTCCACTATCTGGCCGAATAAATACATCTATGTAACACTTTACCTGACTTTAATAAAATTGTGAGAATTTATAAGCAGTTCTTCCTATTACTTACTTGTTTCCACTCATGCTCATCTGTGTCTGCTGCTTCACCAGTCTCCATATCTGACCCTGATTCACTCTTCTTCAGTTCTCCATAGGACTGGCCAAATCCCGCCAATCTGCGCCTCCTTTTCAGCTCCTCTTCCAGTTCACAGTCGAAATGACGGCCTGTCGTTGAAAAGTCAAGGGAGTGCCGTGGAAGGTCATGCTTTTGAGCTGGAGAGGAACCATGGTAAGTCAGAGAACAAACTCGTCGCCGGCCATCCGTTGGCCTGACCTCCCCAGTCTTTGTGCCATGAACTCCATGGTTGATCTGCTTAGGAGGCCTTAGAGCTGAGACGTACTGGACACAGTTTAAAATATCAAAATACATGTCATGTATTGTCATGATCAGGGTAATATTTTAAGAATTAATGTTTGTAAAATACACTTAAAGTACACTTGTGTTATTTGTGCTCAGGGTCTCTCTTACTTTGTGTCTGTCCAGCTTGGCTACAGCTTTAAGGTCTGTCATATGAGAGATCCCACCATGGACAATCAGCACCTTTTGGTCAATTATTGTGGCCAGAGGCAGCGCGCTGAAAATCTTCTGGAGAAGTTTAAGGATCTTCTTGCCATGCACCTGCAAACAAATCAAGCTGACGGGGACTTCGCTGCAGTAAGACAAATCAATAAAAACATGATTTTGTTATCTAACACTATTGGGGAATGACACTGGAACAAGTAGAAACTTTTGCTCTAATATCCATGAAACTTTGTAGAGACACTCATAACCCACAGAGGATGTATCCCACCACCAAAGACATGCTCGTTAGGTTAACTGATCACCCTTTATTGGCCGTAGGTGTGAGTGTGAACATGCCTGGTCTCTATATATCAGCCCTGATTGGCTGAGGACCAGTCCAGGGTGTACCCACCTCTCAACCAATAACAGCTGGGATAGCCTCCAGTCCCCTGCGACCCCCCATTGGCATAAGCAGTATAAAAAAATGGATGGAAGGATGGAATATAATATATTCAGAATATCAGCTTGCATATTTCAACTCTGAAATTTATCCTGAGCTGTTTTAATGGACACCTTTAATCAAGCATTTTTTTTCTTTTTAGAGTTTGGCTGCTAGCAGCAAAATATGATGGTTCAAGACCTACCCGGTATTTGCCTAAGACTTCTTTAGTGAAGCCATATCTGAAAAGAACAATCAAAAACCTCATTGGTATATATATATATTTATACATCAGCTGTTAGTGAATTAAACTAAGAAAATAAAAAGTATAATGCTCACTATGAGCTCACTCCGCATACCTGAGGTTAACAATGTGGTCCTCATGGTTCCCTCTGTTTAGATGGACATTGTTGGGATAAACAAGCAAGAACCCAAACAGAATGAGCAGAATCTCCAAGGAGCTTTTACCACGATCGACAAAATCTCCATTAAAGACGTACGGTTTCTCAGGGGATGGTAAACCATTCTGTGTGACAGAGTGAATTTTATTTTAAAATGCAGTCAGTTAAAAATAAAAAAAGTGATTAAAACAGCTGTAGTGACATAGAAATGCAGTTATATTGTTAGAAGGGTCATAAAAGCAACTGTTAAAATTCATGTAAGGTTTAAAATGGTTCAACCGACTTAAGTGTAAAGAAATAGAATCCTTCTAAAAAGTTTTAAACACTTTAAAACCCTTTTTTTGGTTGAAAGTACTCAACACGTAAGGATTTTCCTGTCAAGAATTGTTTTTCTGTGTTCTACCTGCTAAGCCTATTCTGAGAAATGCTGCCTGTGATTGATTAGTCATGCCTGCTCAGGTCGGAAGGGGAGCTCTCGGCCATGATGACTCATTCTAAAACCTGAATGGATTAATCTGTCTGAGCATCTTTACTCGTATGATCCTTTCTCAGGTAATAACTGACTTTTTCTTTGTTTTTATCCTAGAAAAACGTTTGTAAAGTTTCTATGTTGCATTTTTAAGTATTTTCAACTAAAGTCTGAGTGTTTTGGTTGATTTATTTACATCTTATGACTGTAATTTGAGACTGTTTAAGCTAGTTCGGTTTGTTCTGCCTGCAGTTAAAATAGCGCCACAAGAGGTCAGTGTTGCTACAATTCAGTATGTGTGTGTGTGGAACATGCCGCCAAATAAGAAATGCCCCAAGACCGAGAAAGAGACGGTTTTAGATGTGTTTTATGGTTATATTTACTGTTTGTTTTGTGTACAGAGAATTTATGTTTTAGTTCTTAAATAAAAACAAGAATATAATAACAAGAAGTATGAAAATGTAAGAAAAACATAAAATAGCTGTTTAACAAAGATTGTTTATTTACCTGTTTTATTTGCTTGTAAAAGTAAAGTGAAACTAAATTAGTGAGTACCTTTTGTGAACAATCCAGTGATGAAGGAAATGCAAATGCTTCAAACCAAAGGAAACTTTGTAACTATGTAAATATTTTAAATTGTAATTCAGTTCTCGCTGAAGCTGCCTGAATGGAAGCATCGTGTCTGAGCATCTCCATTCATATTAACATTTCTCAGCCATTTGTAGGCGGCTACATCTGCACAGGTTGAATTAAAAGTTTCCATCTTAAGGAGCATGTTATTATTTAAGTTGTGATGGTTTGCATGTTGTAAATACCTTATAGAATATCAGCAGCAGATCTTCAAGTTGTCCGTGTAAATCTCCTAAGAAGGGATGAAAAAAAGGAAATGGTATCTTAGTACATGTCCAAGGTTATTAAAGAAAATTTGCCAGATGCAAAACGTGTCCAAGAAGGGCTTGCTGTTCTGTACCACATATGGTGATTTCCTTGTTGTGGCAGGCAGAGACATGATTGATATTTGGGAGAATTCTTAAAAGTCTCCAAGCCTCTCCAAAAAGCTGCAGAACATATCGAGCATGGAGCTGCTACTGGGAAAACAAGACAAGAAATATACGCAGTGATGAAGGAAAAGGCAACCATTAATTACTTGTATGGGCTTTGGATATCAGCTTGTAGTTACTTGTTTGTGCTTGAAGGCCTCCACCAGTTTTGACACCCCACTGAAGGTTATTGGGAAGGTGAGGTGAGGGCCGGTGTAGCTGTCAGGTAGCTGGATGCTCTTGTAGCAAAAGTAAGTCTCCCATTCTGTATCATGACAGATTTCATCCTTATGAAAGATGTGAGCGATTAGGTTTCCTGCATTAGAGGGCAGAATGGAAGAAAAGAGATTGATTACTGGGGTACAGGTAGGCAGTATTTTTCACAGCAGTTACTTAAGAACTCAATGTTTTTAATCTAAAAAATCCATGTTCAGATGAGAGTAGAGAGTCATGCTTACTTTCACTACTGGCTGGGATGAAGTGGTCCATCAGGTAACCAAAGAAATTGTAAAGCTGTAGTAAAAAAAAGGAAAATTTCATTTACCATACATGCAGCTAAATGATTTTATTATGATGTACAAATTGTACTTAATGTGACAAAAGTAAAAGTGCATGATCAAACAATTAAAGATAAACAATTCAGCCCAAGGTCTATCTGCATGAATAATGGCACAGAGCATTACAGTAGCAGCAGGAAAACAGGAAGTGATGCCAGTAGCACCAAAGCTTAAGTGTTAATTTGCTAGTAGTCATGTGACAACTAACCAATCAGACTGTGTTGCATACGGGGTATCTGGTGAGGCCGTGGAGAGTGAAAATAAAGCCAGAGAGGACGACACACTTTGCAGTGAAAACAAATTAGCTCAATTTTTGGTAAATCAATTTGATTGATTATCAGTAAGTAAAATAAAGTGCCGATACTGATAATTGACCAAAAGCCAAAAATCAGCCTAAACGGCCAGGTCAATAATCAGTCCACCCCTAGTTTGGTGCAAGTTCCCAGCTGACGTTGGCCGATTAGAGGGGTACACTCTGGTCTGGTCACCAGCCAATCACAGGGCTGACACGTCGAGACTGACAGGCACTCCCACTCACAACTACGGGCAATTTAGTGTTTTCTGTTTGACAGATCTGGTTGTCTCATGACAGTTTGAGCATCACAAGTAACACTGAAATCAGATCTTTGGAAATCAGACTTCGGCCGCTTTTTAATGTGAATCCATTTGAGTGAAGGGAGGCCAAATTTTAAAAAGTAATGTGAACAGACAAACCAAAAAAACACAGTTTGAGAAAAAACTCAGAAGTCATCATTAGGGCTCACGGTGAGATGCAGTTAAAAGGCACCAATGAACCAAACAAGCATATCTTTGGACTGTAGAAGGAAGATGGAGTAACTAGAACCCACAAGAGAGAGAACTTAGGGTTATCTCAATTAAGTGTAGAGACTCACCTTGATCTGGTCTTGCTCTCCTGCATATTCAATAGATTGGAAGATATTCCAAGTGCACCTGCGTCTCATTTCTAGTCGGGCCACATACTGACGGTACCAGCGCTGGATAAGCAGAGCTGCTCTGATGGCTGCAAGTTTAGGGACAGTTATTCATAAATACACTGTGGTAATCTTCCTTTCATAACACCAAATTTTCTTTTCCTATATCAGCGACTTGAACACTTACCAATGGCAGCTTCAATGAGGGCATGTAACATTAGTTATCAAACAGCATAGCTGAGATTTTATTTAACACATATTTGAAACACAATAGTCAAATATGGAATTAAACACATATTTACCTGGAACTGAGATGCTCACTAAAAAAGACAAAAAAAGCAGTGTTTGTGAATAATTGCGACAAGGAGTTGATTTTTCTATACTGAAAGGTTTACTTATAAGTAAAATGATTGTGCTAAAGCTCACACCTCTGTCGCATTTCTTCAGTTGTTTTTCTGATTTTCCCCAGCCACATCCCATGATCCTTTGCTGCTTTTTCTGTTGAAGATTACAACACTTTACATGCCAGTATGAGACATCTGACCTTGTTTTTTGTGTCTTACAAGCAAAAACTGCAATATTAAGACATTTTTCAACTGTTTTAATGTTTCCATTTTTCTTAGATCAGATTAAATTTTGAAATATAAAATCTAATTGTAAATAGGCTAAATAGTCACATCAAAACAATCACTTAAACCATACTCAGTCTTTAAAGAGCTGGAGGATAATGGACAGACTTGAACCTGCTGTTTGAACCTGTAAACCCCACCACCAGGGGACTCTCGATCAAGACAAAAGATCATGTATAGCAAGGTGCTACTCAGGCCTGCCCACCTTTTTTGCTCACTAGAAAAAAATTAATAGGACTCTGGTCAACAAAACTGCCTCCAATAATGTGCATTTGCTAAATAACAAACCACCATTTCTGTTTAACTGATGGATTTCACATGAGGGAGAAAAGCAACTTTTAACAGCTTTTCTCCCTCATTTATAAAATTCTTCTATGAAACAAAAACAGTGGCTCCCTGTCTAGTGACACACCTCATGGTGTGCATATTTAGTTGAAAAAACTGTGTTTCAGTATCAGACTTAAGCAGGAAAGGCAGGTCAAAATGTCCAGTGGAGCCACATCGTAATGGGGTCCAGGGGTGGAGGAAAGGAGGGCATTTAATAGGGCTTCGAAATCTGTCGGAAGTACGTAACTAAAAAAAACCTATTAAGTAGTTATAATCATTTTGACTTAACGTAGTCAATTCAATGCTAAATTTTAAATATCATGCACTTAACTTAATATGATTGAAAACGGAACAATTCACCAATCAAATAGAATAATAACTGAGTTTTTTCTTACCCTGTTGGTTATCTTTCTTTCATTGCCTCCCAGTAGCTTTAATGAAACACTGCCTTTTTATCCAAACTTCCCAGTCATACATTCGCATTTATAATAATAATGTGTGGAAATTTGATTTCCAAGGTCCAAGTGTTTTCAGTTTCGTAACTGAATGTCCATTCTCTGCTGGAAGGTATGTTCAGCCACTACACAATCTATAGTGGATAAAGGTCTGTGAAGAGCAGTGCCAAGTGTGTTAGACCCTGTAATCACATAAACAAAACAACATGCAAGTGGATTAGGATTAAATCTAACTATGGCTGCTATCTATGCTGAATAAACAGAAGAAGGCTCTAATAAAGGGCAGCAGCTATTTCAAAGGGATGAGATCATGTGTGCTTCCAGCTCAGGACTGTCAGAACTGTGTCATTAATTCACTCTAATCACAAGAAATATAGGAAATTGGGGGAGAGAGAGTGGGGAATGACATGCACCAATAAGGGTCCAGATTAGGAGTAGAGCCTAGTTTAACGAGGACTGTAGCCTCTGTACATGCACCTTCTTTACTACCCAATAAAGCAAAAGTTTTCTCTTTTACTCCACAGGAAATGACCCACTCATGGCCTCCTCTTCTGACGTTAATAGATGCACCTGACACAGCTGAACCCTTCAAGTCCCCTTTTCAAACCAAGGTAAGAGCTTTCAGATTTAAAAAGATTCAAGTCCTTCCTCTATTTAACTATTGTATGAGAACATGTAAATCAAAACATTTGTGTGACCCAGATTTAAGCCCTTTTTTGTGTCTGACATGAAGTGACACGCTCTGCTTCCTGTGTAGACAAAGTCAAAGTAAGTAACGAGGGAGTAAAGCAGAGTACAACTCAGATGAAGAGAAAAGATGAACATGATGACAAAGAATAGTGACGCAGATGCTGTGAAATTATGCTGCGGGGAAAGAATGGCAGAGAAAACCAGGCTAAGAGTCTATTATGTTGGTAATTATAGTCAAAATCAGATTTGAAAGGATAAATATCCTCTCTCTTCTGTTCCTCACCCTCGTGGTTTTGCTTGTTTTACTCCCACTATTTTGTAAAGTGACCACAAGAATACTAGAGGAAATTAAAAGCCTTGTGATTTTCTCTGTAATTAACTTCCACAAAAAAACCATTCATTTTGGCATTCACCACCTGTCTTTTATGCATGCTATTCTTGTTTCCATTTTCTTTTAAAATTCACTTAAAGCGTTTTTATTTGCCTGTCTTCCAGTGTTTTATTCCAACATAAGTTACAGGTTGACTCACACTGTCATTTCAAGGTGTCATATTTACACCCCTGTGATGTTTTGCCTTCAGTATTAATATCACAAAGGCATAAAAGGGGAAGAAGTGATCTCTCCTCTGGGCAGGCATTGGAAGTAGAATTAAAGGTGTTGCAGGGAAGATAACAGGATCAGCAGCACCAACATACCCTGTATTTGGAGCAATGCAGCGTGAATTTTCAGATGAAGACTCAGAATATCCCACCATTGTGAAATCAATAATATGATCTCTGCTGGGTCTTCAAAAGAATTAAAAGTTGGTCAATCAATTTAGCAAAAATTAAGGCTTTTAAAAAGTATTTAAAAGTTAGGCCTTTAATTGCCTGCCACTTAGGCAATTAAAGGCTTAAGTTGACCACTTAGGCCACTTTTTTATTAAAGTCTAATTAAGCAGACTGCTCCAAGAAAGCTTGATTTGAATTTGATAATAAATACCACCAACATTTTCTTTGCTATGTTGTCACATTTTTATCTCAAAATCAACACAAAACATACACAGCTGTGTTGCAACGTAACAGGTAGAAAATTGAAGATCCAATAGGGTCTTAAAATGTATGAAGACGGTCTTGAAAAGGTATCCAGAAGTATTAAATTTAATGTCAGATTTTCTGCATAAACCTTGAATAAGGAAGACTAAAGGCATAATGATGGCAGAGCTTTGCTCTGGTGCTGTTGCAGAAATGCACTGTAAAAACACCATAAGTTGTCTCCTTTCTCATATATTGATTTTTTTTTTCTATATAGTCTTAAAGCATTTGGAACTAAATACGCCAAGTAGTGCTCTAGTTTGAGACAAACTAGAGAGGCTAAACTCTGATCAGGCATACATTTCCAAAGACTTCTTATCTTACATTTCAAGCTACAGTGCTACCTCTCTTTTGTTTGTATAGTTTGTACGGTGGCTTTATTGGCTATATTATTCTATTTGAAACAACATTGTGAAATAGGCAGTATTCTTGCAAATGTGTAACAAAGTGGATTACTGTATGAAATTTTGTACAAGTGTGATCACCCTAGCATGAATGACATGGTTGTGTTGATTCAGGACTTTAGTAAGTTAAGTTTCATCACAGCAGGAATGTATTAGATCATATTATGAAATTGATGTTGGTACTACGTGTTGTAAAGATCCTGGTTTTGAGAGGTAGGTTCATAAGTCACTGGTGAATAAATATTTGTAGTTAAAGATGGTTTATTTTCTAAAAGAATGAACTTTTGTTGTTTTTAACAAACATTGTTTCTCTGTGTTTTATTGAGCAGTGGAACAGTGAGCAGATTATGGATGTCATGCTGCAAAAGGGGAATAAAATGGAGCTTTAATCCACCAGCTGGCTCACACCATGGAGGACCATGGGAACGCCTTGTAAGATCTGTCCACAAGGTACTTAATTCCACCTTAATAGTACAAAACATGGATGAAGAAGGCTTGCATACAGTGCTTTGCGGGCCGAGGCCATCATCAACAGCCGGCCAATCACAAAGGCTTCTATGGATGTGAATGACCTGGAATCATTGACTCCTAACCACCTGCTATTGTTAAAAACCTCTCCATCCTTACCACCAGGAGTGTTCCAGCCAACAGATACGTATGCACACAGGAGATGGAAACAGGTCCAATACATGTCTGATCCGTTTTGGAAAAGATGGGTGAAAGAATACTTACCTCAACTGCAGGAGCGCCAGAAATGGACAGGAGCAAGAAGGAACTTCAATGTTGGAGACTTCATCCTTATCATGGACAGCACAGCGCCTCGGAACTCATGGCTGATGGGACGAGTGATTCAAACTTTTCCAGACCGAAGGGGATTTGTCCGTCAGGTACGGATAAAAACACGGACCAGCTGTCTGGACTGGCCTGTTACGAAGATCTGTTTGCTGCAGGAGGCTGAGGCTGGTTAAGGACGAAGTGGCTTCAGTAGAGACTTTGGATCCTGTGGACCCCTTGCAGAACTCGATTTGTGGATTACTTTTTGATTTTTTCTTTTTTGGTGATTTTTTTTTTGCTCACATTTGACTGTGAACTTGTTTTTTGAGACATTTTTGACTTTACTTGATTTTGGCTTATGACTTGAAACATGAAGAAAGAAGATTCCAGTGTGGATTATTAGTATTGATGGACACTAATTTGCAGGCTTGTATAATTGTCATTTATTATTGCTGCTGCGTTTATGTCTCCTATTTGTTAAATTGATAATGGTAATTATTGAGTAATAATTAAGGGGCTGGTTTGTAGGAGCCATAATGTAGTATGTGTGTATGTGTCACGTGGTGTTTGGGTTGCTGTGGTAACGCACGGGAGCTTGGGTCACGTGACGTATGTGGTGAATGCCGGTTACTACTAAGAGGCATGCTTACCTGCAGTCAGGAGGAGAGAGGAGAGCGGGGTAACCGTAATTTTTGTTGATTGCTTCGCTTTGCCTTTTGTTGCTACTGTGTACTCAAATCCGTCCAGTGTGTGTAACCGTGAAAGCCGCTGTTTCTTAAAAACACCTAAAGTGCATTCAGAGCCTCAGTGTGCATCTCTTGACAAGCCGGCAGCGCGTCAGACAAATACAGGACCAACACCTTTCCTCTCAAGCGACAAGGCTGGTTTTTGGAGTCACTACACAGATAAATCATCACATTATCAATAAGAGTATCAATAAGGGTGTCAATAAAAATAAACCAATCCTTATATTGCACAGCATCATGATTGCCTTCTCTTAACAAATCTCAGCCAAAACCCTTTCTCCTAAGTACAAACTGTTCTCAGAGAAGAAAGGGACAGTTTGGATTGTGGCTCTTGCAAAGTACCTGTTGTCAGTGTGGCTCTTGAGTAGATTGTTGAGTAGCTGTAAGCTCTTTAATACATACTGTATGGGTTTAATATGGAGGACTGAGAGTGCCAAATTGAAATGTATAATTCATTAATTAATTAAATGTGCCATTAATTAATTAAATGTGTCATGAATTAATTAAATGTGCAATTAATTAATTAAATGTGCCATTAATTAATTAAATGTGTAATTTATGAATTGATAAAATGTGTCATTAATTAATTGAATGTGTAATTTATTAATTATTTAAATGTGTGATTAATGAATTAATTAAAATAGTCATGAATTAATTAAATGTGTAATTTATGAATTAATTAAATGTGTGATTTATGAATTAATTAAATGTATCATGAATCAATTAAATGTGTCATGAATTAATTAAATATGTAATTCAAATTTAATTAATTCATGACACATTTAATTAATTCATAAATTACACATTTAATTAATTCATGACTATTTTAATTAATTCATAAATTTCACATTAAATTAATTCATGACACATTTAATAATTCATAAATTTCAAATTTAATTAATTCATGGCACATTTAATTCATTAATTGCACATTTAATTAATTCATGGCACATTTAATTAATTAATTGCACATTTAATTAATGACACATTTAATTAATAAATGACACATTTAATTAATGGCACATTTAATTAATTAATGAATTATATATTTCATTTTGGCACTCTCAGTCCTCCATAATAGTCTGTCTTAGATTTTTTTTTATTTGCATAGATTACTTCTTTATTACAGCAATATGACTATACATACAAAACAAGGAGCAGTTCTGTTTAACACCATCATTTTTATTTCAACACAAGTGCATAGTCTGTTGCATTCACATGGTAACTATTGAAGTTGTTTGCAAAAATACATTTTTGGTACAATTTTGCATGATGAACAAAATATGCATGCCAGAACCATGCATTTTTTATTATTACTTCAAGTAAAAGCACTTTTAAGAAAAACATGCTCAGCAGGACCCTTTAATCCTAAAACTTCTTTTTCCCTTTGTAGTGGATCCATTTATCCTAAACTTCTTTTTACACTTCACAAATAAAGGTTAAATAAAATAGAAAATAAGTCTTGAAAAAATCCAGTACAGGATCCAAATTTTCATCATAAATAAAAGTACTTGAATTAACAAGAGAAAACATTGACAATTGACAATTCCTTTTGGCCCAACAACCTGTGGCAAAACTAATGTGGCCAAGGACGTTTGCTACAGTGCAACAAATGCATATCAAAAAGAAGATATGAAATCAATAAGAAAACACTGAAAATATAAAAAAATTGTATAGAATTGATGCAAATCAAAGATATCTGTAATTCTAATTCTGCCTAGTCAAAATGTAATTAGAGATATCTTGAATTAGAATTACAGGTATCTACAATTCATTTGCAGGTATCCGTAAGTCACATTTTGGATATCCGAAATGA
Organism: Cheilinus undulatus; assembly: GCF_018320785.1. Lineage (NCBI taxonomy): Eukaryota > Metazoa > Chordata > Actinopteri > Labriformes > Labridae > Cheilinus > Cheilinus undulatus. Next base: position 16,506,537 of record NC_054881.1, on the reverse strand, counting down.
CATTGTAGATATCGGAAATGACGAACCCCATTCACATGAATGGCAAAAGTGACGTCATTTCGCCTAGTCAAAATGACGTTGTAGATATCTTAAATGACAATTTTCGATAGGCAGAATGTATTTTCGGATACCAAAATGTTCTTTTTGACTTGGCGAAATTACGGTGGCCCTGAAGGCCAATAGGAATAAATATTTGAAAAGCGCAAAATATATTTCACAAAACACGCATAGAAATAGTACAGTTCATGACACATAAAGGAATGCAAGGGGGGTTCAGATAGTACACAGCAAAACCTGGAGTGTTGAAATCTGTGTTAAACCTTTCAGAGTTAATTTTAAGCCCCTAAGTGTTACATTAACTCAATTCTGAGTGAAATGGTCTTCAGTGTTGGAGTTAGTTGACAGTGTTAATGCATTCAGTGTTGGTTTAACTCTGTAGAGTCAGTTAATCCAAACACTTTACACTGCCACTTCAGATCTGGGTTGCAGAGTTTTCCCATCATGCATTTTGTGTTTAGATGTGTTTTAGGTGTTGTTAGATGTTTTTATGTGTATTCATATGTGTTTAGATGCTACTTGTTGTACATAAATGACTCCTGGGGTTCATTTGCTCATGTTTTTGGTGGATTATTGTTGTTTTTGTTGTTAGATGCATCTGTACAATGAGTGACATTGTCCACTGAGTCATAGACTTTCCACATGCGGTTAATCCAGTTCAAACATGAATATACTGAGATGGTTTAAATGGGTAAACACTTCCTGATATTGCAGAAGGTTCTTACCACCATGTATCATCAACTTCATCTATATTGACAGACATAGAAGTCCATAAAAACAACAAATGCATGCATAAAAGATTTATTAAAAACAATTTAAAAAAAAGATAAATAAGAAATAAAATAAAATAAAATAAGATACATTTTTTTAAAAAACAATCAACGGACAAACAACATAGCAGAGAAACCTTGACTTTGTTCACACTTCGTGTTCCATTTTACATGACAAGGTCTCGTAATTATGATAAATGATATGCAATATTAAAATCAAACAAAAATCTTGGCAGACGTTTACACTGAAAATTAAAGGAAATCTTCTAAAAATGTTACACTAAGAGAGTACATTTCTAACACTAAAAATAAGTGTACCAGAGCAACAGTAACACTGGTTAGTGTAAGGAAGAGTCAATTTAATAAATATATTAAAAAATAAGAGAAATATGAAAATGTAATAAAAAGAGGTGTATCTCCACCAGCAGGTGTAGTACTATGATCCTGTACTGTCAAAGTCCTTTAATATATTTTATAATTCAAATATTAGCATTTTAGCTTAATAGCTTCCAGGACATGTGACCTAATGACTCAAAATCAGTGCAGGTTTATAGTACTACACCTGCTGGTTGAGATACACCTCTTTTTTTATTACATTTTAATATTTCTCTTATTTCTAAAATATTTTTTAATGTAACCATTAGGATTTTAGCTCAATAGCTTCCAGGTCATGTGACCTAATGACTCAAAATCGGTGCAGGATCATAGTACTACACTGGCTGGTGGAGATACACCTCTTTTTTTGTTACATTTTAATATTTCTCTCATTCTTAATATACTTTTAATGTAAATCTTAGCATTTTAGCTTAATAGCTTCCAGGTCATGTGGCCTATTGACTCAAAATCAGTGCAGGGCCATAGTACTACGCTTGCTGGTGGAGATACACCTATTTTTATTACATCCCAACACTCCTGATATTTTTAATACTTTTTTTAATGTAAATATTAGCATTTTAGCTCAATAGCTTCCAGGTCATGTGACTTAATGACTCAAAATCAGTGCTGTATCATAGTACTACACTGGCTGGTTGAGATACACCCATTTTTTTTATTACATTTTAATATTTCTCTTATTTCTAAAATATTTTTTAATGTAAACATTAGGATTTTAGCTCAATAGCTTCCAGGTCATGTGACCTAATGACTCAAAATCGGTGCAGGATCATAGTACTACACTGGCTGGTGGAGATACACCTCTTTTTTGTTACATTTTAATATTTCTCTCATTCTTAATATACTTTTAATGTAAATCTTAGCATTTTAGCTCAATAGCTTACCCATTTTTTTTATTACATTTTAATATTTCTCTTATTTCTAAAATATTTTTTAATGTAAACATTAGCATTTTAGCTAAATAGCTTCCAGGTCGTGTTGCCTTAGGACTCCATATCAGTGTAGGATCACACTGGTACGTGTCTTTTTATTGCCTTTCAATAACCCACATTTTATTTTGAAAACTGGAAATTGGTCCACGCCGTAGCATCCTAGCGCCGACTTTTTTAACTGCCTCCGTGTATTTGCCATAAAGTCTGCAATACAGGAGCACTTGAAATGTTGGAGGGCTGGCTTGACTGCACAAAAAACGAGAGGCATCTGGCTGCAGCCCTCGGGCAAACCTCTACGCTGGGGCGCTCGGTTGAAGACCTCTACGCTGGGGCGAAACCTCTACGCTGGGGCGTGACGTATATTGCCCGAGCCGGCGGACCTCTACGCTGGGGCGTGACGTACATTACCCGCAACAAAATTTCAGCCCTATCCGCTTGCCGACAGGCTCTAAACCTAACCAGTCGGATTTCAATGCCTAAACCTAACCAGTCAGATTAAAACGACTAAACCGAACCAGCGTATGGGTCTCCAACTGAACACCCCAGCGTAGAGGTTTGCTCGAGGGCTGCAGCCAGACCCTCTTGCAAAAAACAGAGACGGCTGGCTTGACCGCAGTATATTTTTAAAATTAATAGCAGAATATCTGACGAAATAGGCGTACAGCCTATAGCCTTTCAAAACGAGATTTATATTTCCCTTTTCACATTTCTCTGCTTGCTGTGTTCTTAAACCCGCTCTCTGCGACTTCACTGGCGACTCCATCATACGGCTACATGCGAGCTGCAACGCTCAGCTCAGACTACTGTGACTCTCGCCAGCGACATTAAAACAGTCTCATCATGAATCTTTGGTCTGAACTGGCCTTAAGGGGTACAATTCCCTCAATACAACACGGGGTTGCTGGTCGGTAATACTTCCGGTGTTTCGGTTTAACGAGCGACCCTGTTAACTGGTGACCATAGCTATTGTAAGAAAAGTCTATTTTTATTTTATTATAAAGGTCTACGCTGCCACCACCTTTGTTCATCCGGTCTGGTCCCCCCGCTCTCTACTTACAGGAGACAACAAACCTCCCCTCCTAACGCAGGAACTGCTCCCTTTTCCAGCTATCTTCACTGTCGGTAACACTAAAAATCACGGACAGCACACTCTGTCATTGTCTATGTCTCTGTCCCCCTGGCCACGGCCACGGCCACAGACGACAGCAGTCATGTCTTTCTCACACCCACGTGCCCATTCAAACCCCCTCTTAACAGCCAAACCGTGTTTCCCACATCCTCACACAGCTGAGTGTCATCAGTTCATTAGTTCATCAGTTCCAGGTAAATGCAGGACCTCTATCCCCCCCAAGTGTCCACAGTGAGACAGTAACTTTAAGCAGTCTCACTACAATATGAAGAGTTCTATATAATAAGGGAAAAGGACTAAAAGACTAAACTTAAAGGACTTTAAGATAGCTTAAGAAGACAACAGAAGGGCAACTGTTGGTTAGGAAAAATAAAGAAAATAGCACATACATGTATCTGTGTAGTTCAGTCAATGTCTTTCCATTTGTAAGAGACAAGATGAAATTCATGAGATGTTAAAAGGACAAAATTTCAATATTTGCAGATCAATGAATTTGAATGGCCCACTGCTGCTTTTGCTTGTGGCACAATTTCCTTGAAATATGACTGAATATCTTTAAAGTCCCTGTAAGGTGATTAAAAACTAATTTAATTTTTGTTTGTTGTAGAACAGGCCGTTGTGTTATAAACCACCAGGCCAAGTTTCAGTCATGAAAATCATCTCCAAGTGTATATAATTAAGCTTAAAAATCATAAAAAATGAGGCTGTAAAATCTGCTCTAAGATGGTGCAGCGTATGGGTTGAAAGCCACGCCCACTCAAGAAATACAAGCCTCTTAAAAAAAAAAATTACTTCTGATCAGAGCATAGCTGCTTGGCTCTGTGTCAGAGCAGAGCGACAGAGACTGGGTATTATATTGACAGTTTTCTGGTACATATCTCTCTGTAATGATGCTTTCATAACCCGTAGGCAGCCATGGCTGATAATAATGCTGTTAATCAGTAAAATAGCAAAGATCAGAAAGTTTAGACTGAATGGAATAAAACTTAGCTCTGAAAAGTAACTTTTGACAGTTTGACAACCTCAGCAGAGATAAAGATAATTAAAGGACTGTGGTCTTTTTTTCATATCATATAGTAAAACCTATAACTTATTATAAAACAGTGACAACTTTCATTTTGTATTGACAGGTGGAGCCTCTCAGTTTGATGTTCCTGTTGTCTTTTGCTGTTCTACCGCTTATCCAGTTCCTGGCCATGTTGTATCACAGGTACAAACTTAGACAAATAAGCACCTTATCACAATTTCAGTGTTCCCTTCTAGTCAGTGTGTCATACCTTAACTTTTAGTCATACGGCTCTAATTCAGTGAAAGGGGAATAAGTTTTATAACATGTGCAAAATATTTACCCACTTTCAGCTGGAAGGTTTCAAAATATCAGCTTTATAGAGAATTATAAGGAACATTAATAAAACATTTACCATAATGTTTATCTTTTTATCATTTACATGTTTCCACTTTCTACTGGTGTGTCATCTTGCTTGCTCTCTATTTACAGGGTCTACACACTGATCCACGTGGTGTCTTATCGCAGCACAGAGAAAGACTACAAAGAGACGTGAGTAACTACATCAGCATATATGCAACCATAGTTGCAGAAATATGGGCACAGGGCATGGCTGCAAATTGACTCAGTGATGTCATAACTGGAAATATTGCGTGTTTCAATGGGCCACCTGTATTAAGATTAAGCAATATTTTTATGACATGTTTTAGCTGGCTACACTGTGTATTTTTGTTTCATGTTGGCTGTTACGGATGTGACACATCAGAGAATTTGAGATTTTGTGTTTGAAAGATGTATCTAAAACTGCATTTAGCAGCTATGCCACAAGCCCGTTGTGCACCAAACCCTGACGTGCTTGTAGGTGCGAGGGCCCCATCAGTGCTGCTTGCAGCCCTGGTTTTCTTTGATTCTCTGGCTTTAACCACCACTGCACTTTTAGAGACTGAGCATTGGAAACCTAACATTAACAACGTTTAACTTTGAATGTTGCTGCCTTGTTTAAAGGCTAGTAGTAAGCTAGCAGCAGCTCATTTTGCTGCCCTTCTGACCTCAGGAGAGCACAGATTTTATGCTAACAAAGGTAGAATTCACAAGGCAGTGTGTATCACATTGTAGCACCAGCTGTTCTATTTATCTACGACAAACCATTTTAATTCTCATGTGTGGACGTGCATTTTGAAATGTATCTTTTGTATTAGCATCTCTTAACAGGTGAGTTGAGTCAGTTTTGCTTCTCCATCTTGGAGATTATATTACACATTGATGAAAGGCAGTGGTTTTCAAAAGACCCTGCAACACTACCCTTTATCTGTTCTCATGTGTTAACATACACTTCACCACATCTTCTGTTGCGTCTGCTGTGTGAAAAACTGCATCCTGCATCCTCCAGAGGCCTTCATCTTTACATAAAGGCTCTTTGTGATCCTCTCCAGGAGCAGCTGTCAGTGGCGTGACTCCCATCGCTACTACAACAACGAAGTTGTGGGAGTTGCCTGATACTCAAGGACTCCGCTCATTCATCCACAGTAGGGGAACGTCAGAAGCAGTGACCTCCGGTATGTGTGCATGTGTTTTTGTGTATGTGATGAGGAGAGGATATGGCTCATGATATTATAAGATATTTTCATTCTTATGAAGAGAAAAAAAAAATAAACACAGGTCTTTTGGTTGCATTATTGCTTTGCACTCAAAACCAATGTTTAGTCTTACCAACTGATTTATTCAATAGCTTATTATATGCAACTCTGATTCCAAAAGTTGGGGTGTATCTAATGTAAATTAAAGGAAGTTTGATGATTTTTAAAACACAGAAACCATATTCTTGTTTAGAAATAACACAAATACAGTGTATCAGACATGACAGATGAGAAATTTTATTGTTTTTGGAAAATGACATGCCTGTAATGAATTTGTTACCAGAAACGTGTTTCAAGCAGAGGTGAAAAAGGACACGACTACTGTATTCAAGTAAAAGTACCGTTACTTGAGGGAAAAAATGTTGAAAAAAATTGACTTGAGGGAAAGTTCTGGTCTATACATCTACTTAAGTAAAAGTAAAAAGTATTTAAAATTTTCTTTAAGTGCTGAGTACTGAGTAGCTACAGAGGAGTTGTACAGTAAATACGATCGTTCCTTATTGGCACAAAAAAGAAGAGAATAGATCTTCAACCAGGTTGTTCAGGTAGAGTCACACCTCTATAATAAAGGCAAATACACAGCAAAGTTGACAGTGTTAATTAAAGTCATATAGAGTTAAATTTAAATTTTTGTCCACATTACGTACAGATAAACTATACTTTTGAAAGTGTTAAATATCTTACAGTTCGACAGACCTGCAGTAACTCTTCACCTGTGGCATTGTGGGTCTCCTCTGGCATGAACAAAACAGAGAGTCAGCCTTATTGCAAGGTGATACATACTGATGAAGAATTTGTGCCCTTAAGAGCAACTAAAGTCACAGTTTTCACCTCTAACTCAGTGAATAACTTCACTGATGGTGCAAAAGTAGAGCTTTGGTCTATGATGTTGAATCATTCTCTCTGTGTTCTTCTGTGTAGTGAAAAGAGGTGGAACGGTACAATAGTATAGTAGTCAAGTAAAAGTACAGTTACTCTAGTTAAAATTTAGTAAAGTAGAAGTAAAAGTACTGATTTCAAAATGTTTTTAAGGAAGTACAAGTACACAAAAAAGCTACTCAATTACTGTAATTTGAGTAAATGTTATTACGTAGTTACGTTCCACCCCTGGTTTTAAGTGAGATGAAATTCAAGCAGCTATTACTTTGGTTTTCTAAAGAAAAACTCTTCTAGGCACCTTTGATATAAACTTTCAACTTTTTGGAAACAGTGTTGTATGGTAATTCATTTTCTATGACAAATAAACAGGTGTTTTTTAAGTGAACACCACTGGATCGAAGCTTATTCTCTGGTAAATCTCTACTCTACGAGTGCTCAAAAACACTTACTTTTGAAAAGATTACAAACAATGTAGAATGGGGAAGGGCAAAAAGTCAGGGGCAATTTATGTATTATGCATGTTCTGGCGATACAGTTGTTTGTAGAAAAAAAAAGTCATGTAAATTTGAAAATAATTTCTTCTCCAGTTAAAGTTGACTTATGGCTTTGCACTCCTTGAAAGTGGTCCAACTCTGAGAAGTTGAGACCTGACAACAATTAAACACCTGAGTATGACATCTTTACTGTGCTGTTGAGACCTGTTGAACATCTTGGATAAAAGTGTGGCACATTTTTGTGTTGTGATGCCCAGATAGGTTACTGAGGGCACATATTGTTCTAGGCTTTAGAATTTGGCAAGTTGTGCCAATGTTAGAAATGTCAGATGTCTTCAGTAAATCAAAGATGAAATGTCACTCTTTTTGAATAGATCACCACAATCTGTTTCAAGTAGAAGTTCAAAAGTATTATTAGTATCAGTATTTTGGTCTAGTAATGATAATTATAATCAATTATTATTATTTATTATTATTATTATAATTATTTATTAATCAATCCTTCAGACATGGCTAGTTGCTTAATGTGTATCTATAAATATTGTGCAATGAACTTTGGCAATCAAATAGCAAAAAGAGAACATCACTGCATAAACAATCCTTTTTTAGTTGCATTTTTTTTTTTAATTCTCTGCTCAGTATTTAGGCACAGAGTTTCATCTATTGTGAATTTGTGCAGAGGAGCCCATCGCTTTACTTCTCATAAATGTGGAGCAAAACCTCTGATCTAAATATGCCAATGGCCTTCAACTAAACAATGAAGTGTGAGCCTGAAGAGTTACTAGAAACTACAGCTGTATAGTTATCCATTCTTAATAGTATAATTTTTAAAAAGGAAATTTACATAATTTTGGAATCAAAGGGATTTTTTTATCTCATTATTTTGTATAGAACAACCTTGTTGAATATAAGGTATACAGTAGTTTCACAAAATACAGCAGGCAAATGGTCTTAACATTTTGAAGAAACTGTTTTTGTCTTATTTAGTGAACAGGAGTTGATTCATTAACGTGGTGCCACGATGGGAGCAATTAATATATTTATATATTGAGTATCCATATGACAGTGAAAACAGTATTAAAAAAAATTATTCAAATAGTGATGTTTATTGATTACTTTCTCACAACCTCAGTCTGCATCTTCACATCCACTGAGTCATTTTGTATCCATCATAAAAAAGAAAGCTTTGCAAAGTCGTGTATCAATTTGTACCAAGAATCCCTCTGGCACTGTTGATGAAATATGGTTCGATAACCACTGCAGAAGATAAACTGAGTATTTTGGGCTGCATGGGAAAATGTTTTGGTGACCCCGTTGAGGCCTCAGAGAAAAGGGAACTGGACTCAAAGTTCCCATTCTTTGCATGCTTCTGGACCTAACCAGCTTCTACAGCTGTCAGTGTTGCCAAGTTTTTTGCTCTAGGCTTTGAGATATTAACATCACCTGCAGCACCCATCACATCTTAGTGTTACATTTCTGTCCTTGAACAACCACTGCAGGGGAATAATATTAGTATTCTGTTTATCAGCTGATATTTCTGCTATTATTTTCGCAGCAAAAATATGGGATGTGTAATGATTACAACCCAATTGCAGAAAAAAATAGTTACTTTGTGTTTTGTTTCTCTGTGCTCTGTTATTCAAAACGTAAAAATAGGCACCCTATTTGGTTAGGGATTTTTTGTGTGTAATGGCCATGAGTAACTATTTCTGTAGACATTGACCATGGAGAGTCCTAGATTAACATGACAAAATTTAGACAAACTACATCCAGTGTCAGTCTGACTTTGATCTTCCTGTTATGTACTCTAAGCTACTTTTCTTGTGCTTAATTTGCATTGCATTTACTATTGAAATTTCTTGTATTAATATGCTAATGGTTAGTGGTGGTGTTGCATAAGACCGACAGATGTTTCTGGTGTCTGGCCCCATCTCATGCATGTTCGTATAAAGAACAAACTAACACCTTTAATAAGGCATTACAGTACAACATCACCTTTAAGTACAACTTTATTAATGTGTGTAAAATTGAATTCGTGAACTTTGATTGGCTGAAAGTGGGTTCACACACCACTGCAGTGGCTCAAGTTCAAAGGGCCATCTATGGATCTGGTGTGATTTTCATTAGTGTTATCTTTTTGGAATTTAAAACAGACCAATTTACATCATAACTTTAGACTAGACATAGACTTTGGTCTTAATGCCTTCCTCCTACCTTTAATTCCTGTCTGTTAGGGTCTCTTTCTTTCACCGCCAGATTTTACTCCCATCTTTCGCACAGACCAGTGGACAAGACAACAATGTTAAGTATCTCAAGGCCAAGCTGGGGTACGGAAAGATAAAAACCCAGGTTCCCAAGCCCTGACAAACAGTACCTTGTGCAGCATCACTGACTTGTCACTTGTATCTCTTCCTGCTCCTCCAACCAGAGACACACTACCATCTGCACCCTTCGTCCCCTGCGGTTCTAACGCTGCATTAGTTGATCTACAGCTTGGCCATCCACCTCGTGCACCATGTCCTGCGCGTTTGTTGTCATGACAATGCTTCTGGGCTCTTCAATGGTGATTGCATTTGTCTTGCAGTCATCTAAGGAGGAACCTGCAGCCTCTGCAAACTCTCCTGTTTCCCATCACAGGTCAGTACCAAACCTGATTGTTCATTTATGTTTTTTGTTGATATGCAAGCTTTATGGCATTAGTAGTCACATGTCAAGTTGAATGATGCTTGGGGAACAGCAGTGTATGTGCAAAGATGTCTTTTATGCTGTAGGGTTAAAATTTTAAAATGCATACTTTGGCCTTTTTATATGGGTTTGGCAAACATGAGATTTTATCAATGGTTTAAGGTATTTTGACTGTTTAAGTATGTTGTGCAAGAATTGATCACCTTCATCAACTAAATGTCTGTAAAATGGTAAACCAGATCATTGGGAGGGCATGCTGCTGTTGCTCTTAATTTTTGCGAAGGATTTCTTAATTCTTAAACATTTCTGCAGAGTAATTTTCAATATTGAGAACTATTTCACTGAAATGTGTGCTTTTTGATGTTCAGGTGCCAGGGTGAGTCGTTGCAGTCCATCAGGAAGAGCCTCCTCAGAGCCCTCAACCTGCAGATTGAACCACGGCTCCCCAACGCTGGGTTGGACCACGTCAGAGAGCAATGGAGGACCACTTTCAGCAATATGGCTCACAGAGAAAGGGATGCTGCAGGTTGGTGAAATACAAAACCTTTATAGAGAGTTACTTTTCATGTCAGCTGAAAGTCTAACCGCCTTTTCTCTGTCCTATTTCTTGCAGCTCCAGCTGTTTCTGGCAGCTCTGATTGTGGAAACAGCACAAGCATGAGGTGCTGTTCCATGGCCTCTGAGGTCTACATGAAAGGTGTGCATCATTGTTGCTTTTTACATACTGTACATGCATTTGCACTTGTATAAGAGGAATTATAACAAAAATCCCTTTCATATCCATCCTTATGTTGCAGATCTTGGATGGGACAGCTGGGTGATCCTCCCTGTCAGCGTTACCATTGTCCGATGTGCACTCTGCAGCCCTGAAGGGCACATTGTGCAGTGCCCATCACCCCTCTCTGGTGTCCAGGATGCAGACTCACAGGTATACAAATAAAGACTCATACACGGCAAGAAATTTTCCCTTATGTGCAAAGATGTCCACATAATAGCTCTCAAAAACATGATCTAAATCAGTTTGAAATCAACTTATGGGTCAGGACCCAAAAGTGGGACATGGGACTATGATCAGTGGGTCATTACAGACATACAGCCATACATTTTATCTAACTCAGTTTTGCTGCAGTTAGGAGTAAATTTGGCTTATTTTCTCATGATTCTCTACTTATTTTTTCTAGTGGGGGTGATAAATCTGGTTCTGCACATGATAGCGTGTTAATCGCTATTTCTAAAACACTAAAAATCTACATGCTATCAATGTAAACAGATTAAAATGAAATATATGCATGCATGTTCTCCTTGAGGTTTTTAATTCACTTAGATCAGTCATATTTTTTATTCCTTCTAAGGTCCAAACTGAAATATTTCTTTTTAAATATATTTTAGTGGTTAGGATATAATTTATTACATTTAGTCTAATATTAATGTGTTTTTGGTTGCTTGAGGATAAGCCAGTTGAGAACAGCTCATCTAACTGAAATGCTTCCTATTGGATGACTGAAAAAATACAACAAGTATAATACTTCTTTAAAGCTTCAGCAGAGGTTAAAAAAACAAAACAAAACAAAAAAAACTTTATTTTAAATGAAAGGATTTGTTATTTTGTACAACTAACTCTTTTTGATTGTATCTTTGTGACCAGAGCACTATTGTAAGCCTTCATTTTTCTTCTGCAGATTTAGTGTAAAATATCAATTGATTAAACAATAAAAGTATTAAAACATTCATGACTCATCACTAGTCGGAATGAATGAATCTTGTCTTGTAGAAGTTGCATTATATTCACTACTTTAATTTGGGTTTTTGGTTTCTTTTGCACCTTTGTGTCCTCAGCAAAAACCATAGTTAACTTCGGTATGTTCTGGTGGTGCTGCCAGCTGCCAGTAGATAAGCCTGTTTTTTTCTCCTCATGCCAACAAAAACCTCGACCTAACACAAGCCAAGGCGCTCCCTAAATCTGATCAACCTGAAATGCATGCAATGTGGTAGCAGATGTGTTTTGGAAACAGCAGATGGTGTAACTATGACTAAACGAGTTCACATAGCTGAAATCAAGCCACAAGAAGTTAAAAAAATATCCATTTATTTGAAGAAAAAAATGGTGGACAGAGTACTTGAGTAAAAGTATTGATACGCCAGGTCAAATGTTACTCTAATACAAGGGAAAGCTGCCCAGTCAAGTTTTTACTAGAGTTAAAGGCCTGGAGTGCTTGCTTTAAAAAAAACAATATAATATGATGAAACAATAATTGATACATCATTGATTAAAAAAAGGATGTTAACAATGCCTGATCACATTTTGTCAAAAAATATGAGTGTAAAAAAATACATTCACAATAGAGTTTTAGTTATTTGATTGTTATCAAAGCATATCGTTCATATTATGTATATTTAGTCAAGTCTAATTTAATATATGTCCATTGTGTCAACAGTTTATCTTCCTACCAGGGTTCTTTAAACAAACTAATCTTGAAATCACTTAATACTTTATCTAAGAATGCAAACTACCTTTGGAACAAGAATGAATAAACTTGATGCAACACATTCCTTTGTTGATATATTTGATTGTCTCCCACAGCTTGTTTCTTCATGCCTGACCCCTCCCCTCTTTGTCCTCCTGCAGGTCCAGGCGCCATACTGCCAGCCAACCTCAGAGGAAAAAGTGCACGTCATTTACGTGGATGAATCCGGCACTGTGGTCCTCTCCTCCATGCAGCTAACCAGCAGCTGCGGCTGTGGGCGCGCCGACCTCCTGCAGCCCAGCGGAGAGTAAAGTTTGATTTATAGTCCTTAGTATGTGACACCCTGCAGACTCAAACAACATCATATGTGAGCCTATTGTTCTCTCCAGTAGATGCTGATTTTGTCATTGGCTATTTCTCTTTATGCAAGGTGTTATCTTAGATCCTTTCTGTGTGGGTTCAACACTGAGCATGGGAACTAAATCAGATTTTTGTAAGAACTTAGTTTTGCATTCCTGTCTCTCTGTTTAGCTGGAAAGAATGATTGAAAGAACCAGAACAGGAACCTTCTTAAATTAGTCTTAAAATTGTACTTGTATGACATTATTCATCTTATTTATGAACAATTAACCTGAGTGTATAATCTTAATTTTTGTGCTGTTGTAGTCCATAGTAAATCACCAAAAAAATTAAGCTTTTAAGGACTTTTCAAAACAATAAACAAGAAAAAATTCTGTGAAAAAGTTTATTTCTTTTTCACCAAGAGACTGATATGATGTGAAGCAGACACTAGTCTGATTTTGGTGCCAGTTTATTTCTAAATAAATCTCATGAGTACAGAGTGCTATTTAAAGCTACTTAATGTTACGGAGCGTTCCCTTCAAAAATGTGAGACTGTTCAGAGCCAAATCCTCTCACAGGCCAGTTAATAAACCATCGCTTGCTCTTATGGATGAAACTGTCAGACCAAGGTCAAAGAAAAGATATTTTTGTTAATTTTACTACCGAATTATGACTTTGTCCAAAGGAATAAGTGTAGATTGTTTCCAGAAGATAAACTGTCTGACCCTTAAATGTAATATTCTCTGAGTATTTCTGTGCTTTCCCATACACATCCACTTGCCATGCTCCATTTTTAACCGTTTCTATGGCAGAGAGCTAAAAGAAATAACACTAGTGTGCAACTGCAAAACATTTACCTTTAATATGCTGCATATAACATATTTTTTGTTATAGAAGAGATCATCCTTTAACACTTTAAAGAACATCACTTTAAAATAAGTTGTGATTTAGGACATAAATCAAGAAAAATAAATTATCAATTTCCTTTGACATACAGCACATTTGAGTGCTAATGGGACCTTATTTTAACCTTTTCACTACAACTAACTGAAAAGATTTGTATTTTTATTTTATGAGAATTTCAGTATCTCTTTGAAATTTCTTCTTTTAGATTAAGCAGTGTCACATAAGAAGTGATGTTGATTGAATATTGTCACTGCAGTGATTTGTTTGTAGGCAGGAGGGTGAGTGCCAGAGATAAACACAACAGTTACAATATCCAATACAACAACTTGAAGAACCCGAAAACACTAATTATTTTTTAACTTCACCAACGTAGTCTGAAATCAGAGCAGGCAACCCAAACATTGCATGGCACTCTTGGTACTCCATAACAATTGGTATCACAGAACAGGAGGTCAATTACCCCTAGTTTAAGGCAGTACAGAAAAAACAAAATGAAACTAAAATGGTCTTAAATGCAAAACAGGTTAAGTTTAAAACGTGAAGAGGGGGGTAACTTAACAACTTAAAACCTTATATCATTTTACAGCCCTGATTCAAAGAGATACAACTTATCCTGAAAGCAGTGAAATTAGAGTCTTTTGTGTGATTTTTGCTGAAAAGAAAAACACAGTCAGTTGTAAATGTAGACCATATTAGAAATATTTTAGAATTCCTGTCTGAGGTGTAGTCATACATATTGTGAAAGTTGCTCTTCTCTTATATCATCACTGATGAATGTTGCTTGTCCAATCAGATTACTTTGCCAAAACTAACTGTTGTATAATCACTCATATTGAAGAATGTGTTTTATTTTTACACATTTTTTGTTCGACTTTAAATAGAATGTGTTTCTTTGATTGCGGTTCTCAGTTACATTTTTAAAGTACAATAGCATATATTTGAGTTTATTTTTCTTTCTTTTGTTTTGATTCTAAAATAGTCTATTTGCAAAGTTACCTCACTCTTCTCTTTTTTAGCTGTATCCCACAGACACACTCTGGCGCTTAATATATAACCTCATTTATATATTTACATCAATGCATAATGTTTTATCCGGGTTATGAGCCTGCTGTAATCCGTTTTATCCTTTGTACTCATTTACTGATTTTTTGCTTAGAAAAATTCTTCAATAAAAATGACTCAAGTCAATCTTTCTTTTTTGGCTTCCTTTTTGTTTTTATTATTACCCTGGGAGCTTTAATGATGACTGATCTTAATATAGCTCTTAATGAAATGCTGTTCTGTGTGCCGACCTTTCAGGATGTTGTGCCTGCCAGACTGTGATGTGTTAACTTGAGGGAGGAATATAGCAGAGGCAGAAATGTTGGCACCGTATTGAGGGGAAGAGCAACATGTTGCGCACTTCTGAAAACTCAGAACTCCGTATCTGTTCATGCATTTTCACAGAGGATTTAAAATATATATTTTCTTGGAATCTGAACTCACTGAATCTTGACTACACTAAAACACTAACTCTCCAGGAGGACAGGGAGATCTGGGCTGATACTTGAACATTGCCAGCAGTTTGAATTTATTCAGAATCTTGACAAAATGTCAACTGCGTGGCTGTCCTTGATCATACTGTTACCCCATCTGATGGGTGCAGGTGCAATTGTGTGTTCAGAGAAGGAAACTTTGCTGAATCCGATCCCCAGGACTGTGACACAGCTAACGGACTGTTTGATGGAGTGCACTCAGATGACGTATATCAAAAAACTGCAGCTACAGGACAACCATAATATAAGGCTCACAGATTCTAGAGAAGGTAAGGAGACTGTGATATTTTTAACTTTGAAATGCAGCAAAATCAAATACTGTAAGCCATCTTTTCCTACAAAAATATAACCTGAACTAAATGTTAAGTCATTTCAGGTAGAGAAGTGTGCACTCTTATATTCATCTGTCAATGTTTGAGGGATTTCAAGTGATCTGATACAGTAGTTCTACAATAAATTCTGATTTTATGAACCTCCTACAATTTCAGTTTTTGTTTTCCAGGTAAAAGAGGTCATGATTTAATTTCATAATTATTGTTGAAGTCATAGTAGGTGGTACAGACCCAACTTCCCCAAAAAGTTGGCACATAAACTGCAAACTTGGAATAAAAACAGTTGTTTGTTAATCCTATAAAGCTATATTCAATATCATACAACATAAAGAAAACCAAAAAGGAATAAAGTGATTTATAATTTAAAAAAAATTATTTTGGGGGGAAAATCACACAAATATGAATATGATGCCTGCAACACTTTCCAAAAAAGTTGGGACAGGGGCAAGAAAAGACTCAGAAATTTTGAAATGCTCAAAACACATCTGGACATTCCACAGGTCTGTAGGTTAATTGGTTGCAGATGATAGTGCCATGATTGGGTATAACAGCACTTCTAAAAGGCTCAGTCATTCACAATTAATAGGCGGCGTTCAACATTTAGTGAAAGACTGCATGGGAAAATAGTCCAATAGTTTATGAGCAGCATTCCTCAACATGCAATTGCAAGGAATTTTGTGATGTGACCATTGGAAACACTTTTGAAAACCTTTATCAGTTAGCACAGTACATTGCTGCATCTACAAATGTAAGTTAAGACTCTACCATGCAAAGGGAAAGCAACAACATCCAAATATGACAACAGGAACTGCACTGAGTAACTTGAAATGTTCAGTGCTTAACAAATTTATTAGACCACCACCCTAAGTAAGTCTATGCCACAGCTGCCCTAAATTAACAGCATTGGTAATTACCAAAATCATTTTTTATGTTTCAGCAATGGTTAATACACCAATATGTAACCCAAATGATATATTTAATGCTAAAATATAATTATTATTGTTATCCATGAATTTTCAAATGTACTGATTTACAAAAAAAGTGAAAAAATAGTAAAGCACATTATTATTTCTTGATTAATATCACAAATTATAGTTATTTACTTGCATTCCTGAACAGAAAAATGAGTTTTAGTGGTTGAATGTTATGCTTGATTAATTAATTTCTGACTTCTCAGAGAAGCCCAGTGAGCCGGCTCAAATTTGGGTATAAAAAGGTGAATTCAGTTTGAAATCCCTCATTCTTGTTCAAAATGGTAAAATGTGGAGAGCTCACTGAAAATGAAAGAGTTCGCATTAAAGCACTTTATGATGCTGGATGGTCTCTGAGACAAATATGACAGGTGGTCTAATAAATTTGTTAAGCACTGTACATCAAGCAAAAGTGGGGAAAAAACTGCCCTTTAACACTTCTACAGTTACTGTCTTCAGTCCCCACATGCTTACAGAGCATTTTTAGAAGAAAAGGTGATAAAATACAGTCGTAAACAAGCTCCTGTCCCAAATTTTCTGGAATATGTTGCAGACCTGGAATCCAGAACGTGTGTATATTTAATAAAGCTTATCATTTAGAGATTAAATATGTTGTCTTTTTGCTGTATTCAACGTAATATGTTGTAAAGGATTTGCAAATCACTCACATTTTACCCATTGTCCCAACTTTTTTGGAACTGCGGTTTGTATAACCCATACACACACACATAAATGCATGCAATACAGCATCAGGACTAAGTCAGGAAGAATTATCACTGTTATGACCACGTCAACAAAAACTGAAAATGAAGACGCTTGGTAAAAGCGGCTATGTTGGATTGTAATAGATGGCTTTGGTGATCTAATGTAATGGCTATTTAGGGTACATGAAATGACCTGCATTATTAAGTATTCATAAAATAGTGTCTCTTTTCCCAGGGGATCTTGGGGAGTTCTGTTGGTCCACAGAGCTGAAATGCACAGTTGGAGAGAGCTTCCAGCAGGCCTATGTGGTGCTTCCTGTGGATACATCTACAGTCACACATGAAATGCTGGAAGTCAAAGCCACTGGCCCCACAGCTGAAGCACTAAACGCACACAACAGCCCCACCACAGTAGCAGACGACTGCGGCCTCCGCTACGATGTCACACAGCGCTTCAGGAGTGAAACAGCGGGGACTTCATTCTGCATACAAGTAGGCACCCTGAAGGACATCCTGGAGGACAATGTCCTGAAATGCCCTCCCTTTTTGGTCACCTTCTGGCAGAGAAATACAAATCAGTCCAACCAAGGAGGTGTCAGATAAAGTCACAGTCACTGATGTTGCTCTCAAATGTTTTACTTATGTAGAAGTACCATTTCCACACTGTAAAAATGCTCCAGTAAAAGTGGCTATCATGCATTTCAAACGATTACAAGAATGTCACTAAAATCTGGACAAATGTACTTAAAGCTCTGGTGTGAAACTTTGGTTTAATGTTGACTTTGCTGCCCCCTGTGGACAAAGCAGTACCTGTTATTGCTTATCTGATTTAGTCTGAAGTGTTTGTTTTTTTCTTTGTCCATTCATAGCTCATAAAGAGGCATCACTGTAATATCTTTTTATAAATGACTAAAACTTCTCACATGAGCTTTAATGGTATAATATGCAACTTCCAGTCTAGTACATCTTGCACTTTAAAAACCAGTATGTCCGACTACAAACTCCCTCAGCACCCCTCCTTCCCACTACAATGAGTGTCTCATTGTGGGCGGGGCTGTCTCTTCCCACCTGTGCTAACAAAGCCAATAGAGTGCTGCAGGGATGACTTATTTTTGTAGGCCAACCCAGAAGGAAGCATTACTCAGGTTCCATCGACAAAACAAATAAAAATCTCTTAAGCTTGTGTTTAGCACAGACCTTATCTCAAGCATCTAACAAAAAACTGATTCATAAATCCCACAGACTTAAGTATGATGGAATCAAATGTACTAAAATTCATGACCTTAAAGACTTAATACTGCAGCACTCTATGGTTGGGGGGTGATGGGATCATAGCCTTCATACTTATCTATCATATAATATCATAAGTTCTCATATAAATATATATATATATATAGTAGGCACATATTCCTAATTTGAGAAATTAGGTTGTCAGGTAATTTTTACATAAGCTAAGAGTGCATTTTTCCTCTGAAGTTTTGTAGAGTAAAAATATCATAAAGAGAACTACTCAGCTACATAATATTCACCTTATACTTTTGCAAATGCACTTGTGTAAAAGTAACATTCCACAGCTGTAATATCTTTGACAACAAAGTAGCAGAGCATTGAGGTTTTTTTTATTTACCTCAATGCTCAACCAGGGTAAATCTTGTGTTTGTCATAATTATATCCAAGTTACATGTACATGTTATCTTTGTTTATTCTGCTTAACTATTTAGAAAACGATTGATTTAGTTTGATATATATAATTGAACTTGTATTTAGCACCTTCAAACTATTGCAAAGTGTTGCAATACATCATTTGTGCACAACAGATTTGTTTGGATTTGCCATGCAGTCTCTAGAGACATAATGCTGTGTTTGGAACACTAACATAATATACAGTAGCATGTCTTGTGTGTTTGTCTTGTTATGGTAAACATATGTTGCATGTCATTGTGTTCTGCTTCAGCTTGGAGCTTCAATCCTTCACATGTACACAAAAAACACCTGTCTATTACTTCTTCTGCTCTATCATAGAAAGAAACAGTGCCGCCTACTGGTTATTGTGGGAACTTAAAATTTCCAGGACCGTAGTCCTTCCCCTCCTGCAGCCTCTGGATGGCATGCTTGTTGCAGCATTGTGTTTCTGTTCTCTGGAATTCCTCACTGTGGTGTGCTATGTAAAATGTGAATACAGCTGAAACGTTACCAGAAATATTTGTATTTTTCATCACCTGAGACAGTTCACACAACAAAACTTCTATGTTGCATTGCAATTTGGCCTGGAAATCTTTTTTTTTTTTTTTTCCAATATAGCAGATTTAAACCCCATTTTCAGCCCATTAATGATATTGATGAATGAATAAATCACAGCTAATGCACACTAAATCACCTCTTTAAAACTTGATTTTCTACTTTTTAAAGTAAACAGGCTTCCTCTTATATAGCACTTTTTACAACACAGGTCACCCATTCACACCAATTCACACACTGATGGTGGAGGCTGCAATTTAATCTGTCTATCAATATTAACAAATCCCATCCATAGACATTTACGCACCACTGACATAGCAGTAGCAAGGACTTAGGGTAAAATGTCTTGCCCAAGGAAGTGTCAACATGTGGCTGCAGGAGCTGGGGATCGAAGCCGTGACTTCTCTCTTGACAAACAACACATTTTAACACTGCACCACAGCCACCCCAACACAAATTAGAAAATAATTTAACAACATCCCATATTTCTGTCTATGCAGACCCTCTGTGTCATTTGAATCTCATGAAAATTTTGAATATTTTGTATTATATTGTTAAATTTTGTATGGCATCAGTGTCCGGCTTTGTTGCCAACAGTTTACACTTACATTAATTTATCTTGGTGTTTTGTTGCAAAAACAATTAACATAAAATTAAAGAACACTCCTTACCAAAGAATGGTAACCTGTATATAAAAAAATATATAAAAAGCAATATTAAACGATAAGGTAGAAAATCATAAAAATTACAAAAAATACAATAGAGAAGGTGTATATTTTTCAAACGTGCAAATATCTTAAACATATTATTATAAGGCTAAAACATCTCTGAATTGTCTTCATCTTAATCCTTTGACTGTCCTGAGTCTCCAGGTCTAAATGTAAGTGAACAGCTGGTGGCAGCATTAAATAACCATCCAAAGTAAGTGTCCAATAACATGGCTGCATTAAATCATACACATTCCTTTATCCATACTCTTAAAACAGCAACCCAACCAGCTTGATTTAATTCACCACATGACAGAACCGTTTTATGATGCACTTAGCATGGTCGTCCTACATGTCTTGTTGAAATGTGTTCAGTGATTCATCTGTTTTCTGTTATTGGCTGTTAAAGCTGCAGGCTTTTCTGGCTGAGTGTCATCAAATCCAAACTCACTCACCAAAACTGTCACAGAGGTGGCAAAGTGAGTCAGAGGATCTACTTCAGTATTTCTTGGCAGGACAATGAATGCCTGACAGGTCTAGAAGCTCTAAATTTGTAGATGTAAACAGGTAAGCTTATCTATCAACAACATAGATTCTTAAAAGGGTGTAGCAGATGTTTCTTTTGGTGTATCATGTTTGGTTTGTTCATTGCTGCTTAGTTTATAGGAGTTGGCCATTGTTTGTTTTTTTTCCAACAAGGACATTTGGGCCTGTTTTTATTTCAACTGTATATCATTTCTGTATTCAGTGAACATCCTTTTGATAAATATCCCTTTAAGGAGTTTCTCCACTTTTACTTAAGCTGCTGTGAGGAACTCATGGTTTGTGCCACTTCTGGAGTACTCTGTGATTTTATATTTGATCCTGCACATCTAAAGTAGTATATCTAATTTTTTAGGTTATTTTTTGAGTGGTGGGGGTTGCCTTTTCTAGATGAGACAGCTGAAGAGACACAGGAAATATGCAGAGAAAGAATAGAGCAAGCCATGCACCAGACAAAGGCCAGGGACCGGATTCAAAGCGGCAACCAGTGCGTTAAGGACTGCCTCTGAGTACGGCCACCTGCTCTACTAGCTGAGTTAAACTGGCACCTATGATATTCAAATTCTGAGTCAAAGCCAGGTGCAGAGACTGCTTAACATGCACACAATGCCTATGCAAGTCTGGTGCGACTACTATCAAACTGCATTGGAGGTACTGTTAGCTTAGTATTGAACTAAGACTAAAGAAACATTTCTTAACCTGGCAAATAAATAAACCTGCACATAGGTCCAAATCCTAGGTTTAAAAATGTCATTTTGTAATAACTGAAAGCACCTGTGACAGCTTGTGTTTATTTTGGTGACCCCTGTGGACAAATATAGCCTATATCTCTTTTCTGAAGTTGTTCTTTAAATACTTAGTAGTAATCAGGGCCAGTTTACCCTTCTAAAAAAGTAAGGAATTTAAACATTGTATTTTTGCTGTGCTTACAATTAAAGCTCCTGTGAGGAACTTTTAGTTTGTGTTGTTTATGTGTAATTAAAATACAAAAGTAGTCAGACTTGTCGCTGATCTTGTTTGTTTTTGTTGGCTTTTAAAAGACATTATATTCAATAAATTTTAAACCCATTTTAGGAGCTTAAATCCAGTTAATATGCAAGTAAAGGATTTATTTTTGGAGAGTACCAGTAATTACATTTTCTGTTGGCCTTTATTAGCCTATGTTGCATCTGAAAGATAAATATAAAGATAATACATACAATTCATTTAAAGCAAAATAATTTGACTGTGTATAGAGTTATATTACTATACACAAAGTAGGTGTTTATGTGTAGTATGCAGTTGTATAAATACGCAGCCAAAAGTTTAATCTGGACTCATAGCACCACTCTGCTGTAAAAACATAAACACAGGTGACTGTACCATGTCAAACACGCAGGGGTATTTGTGTAAAGTTTGGTCAAACAGTGCCTAGGAAGAAAACGAGTTGATAATGTAGCTCAAAATGAATGTATTTGTCATATTTATCCCCACACCACGCTTGTAATTGTACAGCTGTCACGTTGGAGGTATTTCATCGAAAGTATTTTCTGCTTTGAGTGTATAAAACCAAGCTAGGTCCCCGGGTGGCTGAACAGAGTAGAACAATCCAGCAGGCTGGGAGAGAGAGTGGACAGCCCAAAGACGCTCGGTTAGCAGACAAGTACCAAACAACGGCGGCCTGACAAGTCATTTAAATGACTTAAATTATCTCCACCGGTAAACAATGTGACAAAGTGAGGAGGACGCCGTGGGGAGGACTGTCAGAAACACATGACAACCAAGTTTGGTTGTTGTGAGAGGCGCACTATGGAGTCTCAGCAGCCGAGGTAGGCAGACACAGCTAGCTGTTAGCGGTTAGCTTCACTGTCTGTCTGTGTGACTGACGTTAATTAGCTCGAGACGGTTAGCCTGCTCTCTCACTAGCGGCGCAGTTCACACGTCTGTGAGTGAAGTTGAACTTTGAAAGTTTTTAATAGTTTAAAAAAGAGGTGGTTTGGCAATTTTATGTAGTTGGTTTGATACTGACATTAGAGATTTTCAGCTTGATAAGCAATTCGAGGAGGTGGAATCAGCTGGAAAGGGCAGGCTGATGTGATTTTTACCAGCTGGTCAAAAGGGGGCTTGTCTTGTTTATACAAGCTTTTTAACGTTTGAATGCTGCTTGTCCCGCAAGGAAATCTCTGTAAAATCCCGTGTTGTTTCATTAGTTTGGATTTTGAATGCGAAGTCGTATACATGTGCAGGGTTATTCTTCTGTGTGACTGCATTTATGTCATTTACTGTATTCCTTTAAATGAAGACTGTAAGCAAATTCAACCACCCAGAAACTACAACATGTAATTTTGGGCAAGGCAAAGTAGAAGTGATATATAGGGCTAGGAATACTAATTTGTAGGTCTAGTTTTTCAACTAGCTTAAACATTTTTATTACATAAAGCCTCTATGATGAGTTTTTACAGGTTATGAAATTTACTGAACTTGTACTGGTTCCCTCTTAGATCCTAAAAAAAATACATATGAGACCGTCCATGACCTGGTTGATTTTTCTATTTCACAACTGTTTATGCTCTACCACTGCTACAAGGTAGATATCAGGCATTACAATGTACAACACTCCTCAGAAACAGCCTCCTTATGTTACAGTTTTGGCAGCACGTTTTAATTTGACGTTAATAAAACAAAAGGAGGCTCTGAAACAACCATACACCAGGCATGGATGAATATAAATAACATTTTCTCACCTTTCTGTGCTTGATATCTAATTTGTGTACATGTGTGCAATTTTCAAGTAATTTACTTTTACTTACAGTAAGTACATTTTCAGGAAATATGCTTCTGTGCTGCATTTTAATCAGCATGTGTTACAGAGTAGGAAAAGTATCAACTAATTTGCAAAAGAAGGAAGAGCAAGCTTTACTAAGAACTAGACAGCTCTTTGGATTCTCTACCCCATTACGGTTACTAACACAGCAAGAGAGTGATACCTCATTACATTCAGGGTTTGCAATAGCATTTTATTATAAAGGGGTACATTTTGTTAAATAATGTTGATGGAGATTGATATTCTCTGTTCTTGTTTTTGCTCTGCAGCAGAAGGAGAGATCATATTTTACTTCTCAAATCCAAATGAACTTTTCAGTTCATTTTTTCCCATCTACTTAAGACAACTGTAATTTAACTTGAGTACAGTATTATTTTTCACACTTCCTGTTGCTTCCATATATGCAGAACAAGAACAGAGAGGAGATGAGATAATCTACCCCACAGCGGTTGCCAAATCAGCAGAAAGTAAAAGTTACTCACAGGAGCTTTAAAGCTGCTTTGAGGACTTATAGCAGGTTATGAAACAGGTTGAAATGAAACCTCATGTGTATGTAACCTTTAAAGCAGACAAGATCATCAGGACAGTGATTTATTATGCATTCACTATGATATCATCATGACTTCGGTATCGGCTGATATTACCTTCAAAAAGTGAATTACCGGTCCCCACAGTTATGAAAACTTCTGCTGATATTTACAACCAATAAATTGGCAGTAAATATTGGCTGTACACAAAAAAGTTTGTTGAGTTTTGGCAGGATCAACAGATCTACATCAGCTCAAGTCTTTATCTTGTTCATCCTTGAACTTGGAAATGTGTTTTAAGGGCTGAAGTTTTAGATCCGAAATACATTAACTGCTATTACAATGGCTGAGAGTAAAAATAAGATTACTGTTTAATGACTCAGGCGATTTTGGCTGTGTATTTATAGACAGATTTGATGAGTCTCAGAGTTTAAAAGATATAATGCAGAGTAGGCTTAAAGTTGCTTTTTGTGTGTGTGTGTATGTGGGGTGGGGGGGCACATAGTTCATGATCATGTTAAGTTACAGATCGATAGTGCTTTTTTCCATCTGTTATTACATTCATTATCACTTATAGCTGGTATATGATGAAATCTGCAGTAAATCTTTTTTTATAAAGGTATGTCAGTGGCAACAAAGGTGTACACAACAATGTATGTGTATAATTTGAAACATGCTTGATATGGCCTAAAAATCTAATCTCCAATTTTCCTTTTAAAA
The DNA here is from genome assembly GCF_018320785.1 of Cheilinus undulatus. Taxonomy (NCBI): domain Eukaryota; kingdom Metazoa; phylum Chordata; class Actinopteri; order Labriformes; family Labridae; genus Cheilinus; species Cheilinus undulatus. The sequence continues at coordinate 16,481,762 of NC_054881.1, read as the reverse complement.
AATGTTATTTACAATTTAAATTTTTTTTTATCCTTGTTTTAAAAAAGCACACACAAATGACAAAGAACTACAGGTGCCCGAGGGAGAGAGAAAGAGTAGCTAGGGAGGAATTAAAAAATATAGATTATTATTTCTAAAATTGCCCTAAACACACAAATGTGAATTAATGTATAAGATCGACATATCACACAGTCCGAACCAGAGGCTAAGATGTGTCACAATATTAAAAATTATTTTTTTTGTTTCCCTTGAGATCTAGGCCTTATGTCCTCACAGAGGAAATATTTGAATACGACATTGATGTCTTCAGAGAAATAACCAACTTAGCAGTATTAAAGAAAGTGTTCAGGTTTTTTTTTAGTGGGAAACTGTGGAAGCAGCTCGAACCTGATAACAAACAAACCATATGAACTCAGTAAACTCCAAATGATGTCGCTTACATACTCCCAGGTTGCCTCTTTCTCCAGTGGTCCTCAGGGAACTTCTTTTTATCATGCAGAACTGTGGAGAAGGATTTGCATTTCTAGTGCACTGTGTGACCTTAATCTTTTTCACCATCATTAAATATACATCCATCCCTTTTAAAGAGTTACTTATTTTTATTTCCTTTAGGCTGTCTTAGTTTTAATGGACCCTAAACAGATGTTTTTTTGTGCTACCTTAAATTTCACTGCTTTCTTAGAAGATGTTTCAGAGTAAGAAGGCCCCCGTTTGGCTTTTACGTGTATCTATTCTAGACCTGTGTGCTCAAGTTATAATTAAGAATATAACTAAACACTTACTTTGAAAACTTAAACTTGTTTTGTGGTTGTTGTGTATTAATGGCTCTTTTTAAACATGAAAAGTTTTACTGACCAGAGTCAAACTGTCTGTAAATTTTGTGATTGCTGTCATACATTTGGGTTAAGTAGTCAGTTGTATTTGTTGTGTCGTTTTTTGTTGAATTTGAATCAAAAAACAGCCTTCCTAATAATTTCCTACTGATTTTGAAAAACTATTTTAAAAAGAACAAAAACTGTTTAGCTCCAAGGTTTTAGTAAGTTTTCTCTCTCTCATCTTCAGTTGGGCTTTTCACTATCATCACGGCTTCTTTTGGGGTGTTATTTTGTAAATTTGGCTGAGCTAATATGGCAAAACTCTGTGACTCATCCTAATGGAAGGTACCATAGAAAGGGCAGGGGAACAGCAAATTAAAGACAGAAAGGCACAATCTTAGCTGAACACAGAACCAATAAGACTGATTGAAGTTATTCAGTTTGGTCTTCCTGCATTATGAAGACCTTGTCTTTTGGCAACAAGCTGGTAATTTAATGTATTTTTATCCATGGATTTCTATTTAAAGCTCCTGCTAGCACTTTTTAGTTGGTCAAGTGTATTGGCATTGTATCTCTTCAATAGAGTATTCCTGCAGATGTAACTGATAATTATATGGGGATTTTTAGATTGTGTATGGCCAAAAAGTGCACAGCACATGTTCTTTAATCAATAATTCAACTCTTGGTATAGTTCCAAAGTGCTTGTGCTGTATCACTATCCCATACAAAAATTGACAAAATGTGCATCTCTTGCTTGTTTTTGAAGGCAGGCACACTTTGTTCATTCACCTTTGGGTGCTACAGGTCTGTAGTGGGCTGTACCTATACCTTGGCCTGTGTCGTTTCTGAATTAATGAGTGCTCAGCTGTTTGATTAAATCCCAAATCTGTGATGCTCCAATAGTTGCTATGGAAGCATTCCTCTGGGGTGGCTGGGAATCATCAACACCATAATTTTGGAAAGAAAACTACTAAATTTGAAAATGCAGACATGTTCTAAGTTTACTTTGGTAAATTAAAAGTTTGAAGCAGGACCAATTCCCATGAAAGCTCATGTTTTCCACAATATATTTACCACTGTAAACAAACTCTTTCTGCCACTGGGATCATATCAGGACTAGTGGCCATAATCATCCATTTGATGTGTGTGTCTGGGCTGCCTGTCATCTTTAGGGACTAAAGGGAACAGATGTGAATGTTGTGCTGAATCCTCATGGAGTCTGTGAGACTAATTACACTTGTCTGTAGATATGATGGGCACTGTCTCCTCCCATTAGACACTGCTTCTCTGCCCCAGGGATAGATCAGTCTGTGATAAGATGCCTTAAAATTGCACTCTATAAATTTTCTGGTGTCTTAACTTCAAATCAATTTTATTATAAAGCAATTTTGTTCATTATTCTGAGGATCATAAGAACAAAATGGCTTAGAAATTTAAAAGAGAGAGTGATTTTGTGTGTCTCAAAGTTTGTTAGTAGTGGTATGTTTTAGGAGGTATGTTTTAGGAGGCACCTTTGATATTTGGCTCGGTTAATTCATTTAGTCCTAGTGTCGATATGACGTATTTGTAATTGAAATGCTGATTTTTAAGGTATTCTTTGATGTTCTCCAGTGTGTACAATGAAGAAAGAAACATTCTCCGACTCCGAGCATGGGAACAGAGGATCCAAGAGACAGGCCAGGTCAAAGAAATGAACAGAGAGAGCGTGCCACTCTTTGGGCAACCATACAAGGTAAAAACTCACATAATAGAAACAGAATCCTGTCATAATGAAGCTACAGATTGCTTTTTTGTCCATTTCACTGTAAACAGCTGAGCTCGCTGACAGGGCTTTATTATTGCTATCATAATAATGTTGAACCTCTTCAGTTAAATATGAGCATTTAATTACCTGTCAGTATTACATCTCGAGTAGTGGGGTACCTCAACAAAGATGTGTTTTCAAATTGTAATTGCACTCACTCATGATATGAGTACAGGTGCAGCAAAAACCATAAAACAAGGGAAAGACTCCAGATAAAATCCTGTCAGGAATGAGGCTACAGCTGTGTTTGCAGTTGTTGGATACATTGGCAAACCCCACCTGAAACGATCACAAACCCATGCCGAAGCAGACTGGGAGTAGAGCAAAAACATCTTTTCCATCCTGAAAAGCTTTCAGTGTTGCTCTCTGCCCTTGTTGTAATAAAGGAATTTTGTCCAATAATGACAAAACTGCCGCTGTGGCTAAGTCCGAGCTAATCGCTCCACTAGCAGCTATTGTACACAACCACTCAGACAACAACTAATCCTTTCCCCTAGTAACTCTCACAAACTCATGCCACAGCAGTCAGGGAGAAGAGCCAAAGCTTATGATGTTGTTTTTATTCTTTATTTCATACAGAAACATGGTCCAGTCCTGGTAAAATTGATGCTATACTAGCGCTATATCCGAGGTAATCACCGCAGTAGCCATTGCAATTGGCTAGTATAACTAAACCCCGCCCATAGCTACCGTTCTTGTTCTCCTTAAACGACGCTGATTGTTCCAAGTGTGGGAGCTTGTCAATATGGGTTTGCCTGATGACAGAGATGGAGTCTGGCAAACCATCGGCTTTGCAAGGTTAGTGCAGTGTAGGTAGACAATAGTTGAGTCCAGTGTGTGCTAATAAGATGTACTAAGTCTGACTTAAAGGGTTCATTTTAATGCTACACAACAGAGGCTGAATGAGAGTCTGTTGTGTGGGATTGGGCGCAGCCATTTACTGTCCTTGATAGTGAATCAGATTATTATACGTTCCATTTTACACAAAGAACGTACATTTTAACTTGGGTCTATTGCTTACATCTTGTGAGAGACGATAAAGTGTCAAGTTATAAATTTCATTTTAAGAGTTGGGAGGACTTAATTTATTCTTGACCAGAGTCTGCTCTCTTCCTCTGAGGCTGCAAACGTCTCAAGAGTGTCCATAAATAAGACGGGATGTTCTGTATTTGGAGGGAGAGGCATAAAATGTGCAGAGAAAACACTGACTGCTTCACATAAACTTTAATTACTGCGAGTGAAATAGCTGTTCGCACATGATAGTAGTTACTGGTGACTCAGATGACATATCCGTGTTTTTCTTTAGCAAACTACTCTTTGCTCTCATCTGGATTTAGAGATCTTGGACACTTTATTGAACATATTATCCTAGTGATTAAAGCCAACTGTAAATGTTGGCAGGGCTAAAAAAGGACATTTTTAAAATGTGGCATGCAATTTATAGATAGCTTTGGTTTACAATTAAAACTTTTTTGCAGAAAACGCCCTTGGTTATCTTTATCAGTTTTCTAACTTTTGAGAAATCCTAACTGTAGGTTGGTGCAGCTCATGTGCTGGTCAGTGAAATCATTTTTTGGTTCATTGTTGGAAAAAAATTGTAAACCCAAAATCCTTTTGTCTTAACTACATACACCCTGTTTCTTTTTAGACAAACAAAGGGGATGAACTTTCCACTCGAATCCAGAGGATGCTGGGAAGTTATGAAGATGTGAATAATCCCCATCCAATTCCTGCAGAGCCTTTATCCATTCCTTCTTATGTAACCTTCCCTCAGTCTGATCAAAGTCTGACAAACACAGACAAACAAACACAACCTCCATTCCACAGCCAGGTCTATTACACGTCCAGCCAAAGTCAAAAAGCTCCACCTAGTAGCACTTGCTCCTCTCAGCCAGTGACAACATCCTCTGCTTCTTCCTCCTCTAACCACTGTGGACATTTATCAGCTTTTTCAGCACATCAGTTAAAGAAAAGCGATGCCTATTCAGGTCACAGGGAGCAGGAAACACCCTCTCAGTCTCCTGATGTCAAACCACCACCACCACCATTCTTCCATTCCAGTGACCATGAAAACACTGAGATGGACACTAAGGATACTTTTGATCAGCATCAGCTACAGGGGTCTACAAATGACCCCTCCGAGTCTGCATGCATGGTGGATGTTTCCACATTTCCCCACAAACAGTCCCCCAAAGATGCACCCCAGCCTCAGGGCAACAAGGGTAGTGCACTACCCTCCCAGACGTTCCCCTCACTCCTGTCATCCAAGCAGACCAGTGTAGTCATGACCCAGAAGCCAACAGCGTATGTGAGGCCCATGGACGGTCAGGACCAAGTTGTCAGTGAGTCGCCTGAGCTTAAACCATCACCAGAGCCATATGCACCTTTACCAGAGTTGATCAGCAAATCTGACCAGGGCAAAAGGAAGATACTGCCACAGTTTCTGGAGGTGAGTATATTGTCTTTCATCTCCATCAACTGTCATAAAATCATTAATTTACTCTTTTGGCCAGGCTACGTTGCCAGTTGGAAAAAGAAAATTGCAGAATAAAGTGAATGTAGGGAGAAAAAAGGCCTTTACAGCATGTGATTCTGCAACAGTGATTTAACAACGGTTCAGGTTCATTATGCCTTTGAACTTAAACATAACATATATTACAGTATGGCTCTCAATAAGCCCAGCACATTGCCACCATTCCCCCAGTTATGCCTTTGTTACTACCTCTGATTCCAGATCAGGTGCAACAACTTTACTTCACCATTTGGCCTCTGTGCAGTACACGATGGTCTTGTCAAGGTAGTAGTAGCTGTAGTTGTTTTGCCTCATTAGAGATAGATACTTCCCTATCTCTTATGTTTGTGTCCATTTATTTATAGACTGCTTTTGTTGGGACAAATTTAACATCAGTTAATTAATCAATCATTATTTGTGCCAGTTCACGACAGATGTTATCTTAGGAAACTGGTTAAGAAACCATGAAACAAATCACTTTTCAAAAAGGTGACTTCTTCAGCCCTATAAAAACCTATTCTTTGATTAATTATTTTTGCATGCTAGCTTGGACATGAGCATGCCAGTGGTACACTGTGTGTTCTGTGGTGTGCTGCTCATCAGTACTGCAATTACCCAGTCTGAATGGTGCAAGTGATGGTAATATCACCAAGGGTTGTTAGTTTCACCTTAATGGTATAGATATACAGAAAACGTCAAGATGGAGCAGTTCAATTTAATTTGCCCATTGCTGTCAATTCCTCAACTGTACATAAGGACAGCACTTTTGTTTTCACCCTTCAAAATAAAAGTACACAGGATACTTTTATCCAGAGTTTTACTCTACTCCTGGACAAAATAGCATTGTAGTAACACATGACACCATGGAGATATCTGTCCATGAATCTGAAGTAACTTTATTGACATGTTGCAAATCATCCTTCAATTCTGCTTCTCTTGTCTCATCTTTATCATTCTTATAGCGGTTGTTGGCTGTAAATGTGGCTTTTTCTCCAGCTTGTAGTACCACTAAAAATGTGCATGCAATACCAGTCTGGTACTGCATCCACTCCGTGCACATTTTTAAAATGCAGTACCTTTTTGTAATATCTAATAGTACTGTACTGTACAAGGTTGATAAATTGCATTTTATCATAAATGTTTTAATATATCTAATACCAATGCATCCTTAAATTACTTTGAGGAATCCAAAGGTTATCAGGCATGAAAAGTCCTACTTATTATTGCTTAGTGTTGTCCTATAGGATTTGAATACACAGTAATGTGGATTAAGAGGATTGTGTCTCTGCTGATCACAGGATGTTCTCTTAAACCATCTCATAGTTTTGATATTCCTTCTTCAGCTGTTCAAATGTTTATAAGGGGTTGTAGTATTTTTTTTTTGTTTGGCTGAATTCCAGTCCCTATCCATTCATCTTTTCTTTGTTTTACTGTCTCTTTCCCTCTCACACGCTCACAAACACAACACTTGCACCTGCATCACTCCACGCCTCCCCCTTACCCTCCTGCAGCTGAATGTGTGCTGCTGTTTTCAAAGCTGGGACTAATCCAGTACAGGGTAGATGGGCATTCAGTCATACTCCTGTTTTTCACTAGCTGTTAAAGTCAAACAACTCCTATGTAAGCAATACATTGAACCTTTTTAGATAAGTACTATAATCAAAAAACATCCCCTGTTCCCTATACAATAAAGAGGCTAATTGGGACCTTATTTGGTTGGGTTACATATTGCTATACAAAAGAAAACAGAATATACTCTCAAACACTGGAAAGCATGTAATGTTTAGAAGACAAAAGCTTTGTTGGTTTGGACAAAGTTTTAGAGGAATAAATTCAACAACATGTTTGTGTATTTAAAAATTTTAAATTCATTTTTATGGCATAGTGTAAGCAGCCGAGGGTTTGTGGGTCTTTCTCTCTGTCTGTGTGTAAATGTGACCTCAGCTGCCTCTGATAACTTCAGCCGCAGGCTCAGCAGAACAATAAATGAGCTTTGTCACCAACTTACATAACTGCTCCGGGGGCCCGTTCACTGTGACCTTATCTCAAACGCTGTTCATTCAGAAGGAAAAACACTGAAAGACAGGGTAGAAAACAAACTCTAATGTAGCCTGTTGACTCTTACACTAGCACACAAAAAGGATTTTATGTGATGTTTTTATCGGCATGATATGGATGATTGCATCACTGCGGTGCAGTGATCGAGGTTATAGTAAAAGGTGTTCAAGTTTAGATGTTTGAAAGCTTTGTCAGCTCTCATTACATATATATTATGTTCTTGTCAAATAAAAACAAAATTGATGCAAGCATTAAAATTGGACTAACTTTATATGCATTAATTTGAGCATTTCCCAGCTACCATTGTATTTTGATTTTCAGGCATCTTATTTGTGCTTGTTTATAACTACAGGCTCCCTTAAACAACACTTAATAAGAGAACATTCTAGTATAAGAACTGACATAGACATTCCTCTGTAACTGGCATTCTTATAAAGAGAGATTTAATATGTTTATTTGTAATTCCAGCTTGTGCTGGCCAGTTAATTGAGTTTTAAGTTCAGTTATGAATTTGGCTTCCAATGATTATGAAAAAAGATAATTGTTTAAATGATTACAATGCAGCATGCTGTGTTGAACTCATTTTGTCCATGGGTATGTTACGTCTGGTAAATTTTTCAGTGTTTGTATTCTGGCCACTACCTCAAAAAAAGTGGATTTATTTTGATTTATTTCTTTTTATTTGTAGTTACTTCTTGGGCTGTCAAATGATTAAAAAAATTTATCTCGATCATTCTCCCTTTTGACAGCATTTTAAAATTCCACCATTTTTATAACTTTTTTTTTTTTTAATTTTGGATTTTTGTGCTGTCTGAAACTAAAGGTAACTGACCTCCTATTTGGGTACAGACCCACTTTTATTTTGGAAGAAAACAACTTTGTTGGTAATCAGGATATTATCAACATGATTATGATATCGGCAGATATGAGCTTAAAATGTGAATTATCACATCAGCAGATTTAAAATTTCTGTCCATGTTTACAACCAATATTTTGACACCAAAACCTGCCTGTATCAGCTATAAAAATTGATTTGGAGAACAAATCAATTAGTGGAGTTTTATATTGGCATATCAGATATCAGCAAAAATCCAATATTGTACAACCCTACAAACTAACGAACTACACCAAGGTGTGGTAAAAGGGTGAAAAGGTTGACCATTTTTTTAGAATGTTAAAATATTAAATTCAGGTGATGCAGAAAATCAATGTAAAATCAATGAGTGATCATGTTTGATAATCACGCTTTCCATTTCACTGAAAATATTTGTGATTATGATTTTTGCTAGGATCAAGCAGTCCGAGGTTCATCATTTTTATGTTTTAAATGTTTTAAACTTTTGAACAAAAATCTTCCAAACAAATGTCTATGAATTTTCTCTATGGTAAACTGTTAGATTTTACTGTTTGGAAACTCATTATTTGTTTCTTCTCTACAGACAAGGATAAATGAAGCTCAGTGTGTGGAGGACATCTTAAAGGTATGTCCAGCTGTATTTTTTTCCTTGTAGCCATCCTACAAATGTTAAGAGGAGCAGGGGTTAAGGTATGGTACTAGCTTTGCCAAGGATCATGTGACATTCAGTTACCCTTTAAAGGTCACTTATTTCTCCAGTTTGTTTGGTTTTATCTGTATCAGTTTTTTATATAAAAGGTTAACAATATATTACATCGTGAGGGTAATATTTTCTGGAGTTTAATTTTAAAGCTTAGCATTGGATTCATGATTCTTAGTGACTCAAATGACTCCTGCCTTGTATATCTTGCTTCAAACTGAAAATAATGTGCAATGTGCATTCAGATTACTCAAATGTTTTAATACTTGTCTTCTTAACTGCATTAATCAATTCAAAATGTCAAAATCTCTGTTGAAGGTCCCCAGAGTGTCAGATATACTTTTAATGCATCAGTTTCTGATCACTAATAGTTGTTTGTTAGCCTTAAATTGAACTTAAAACATGTACCTGGATTTAGCTGCCTTTTTAGCCTGTGTTTGACAGGACAACTGGAGGTAGATAGGAAATTGGGGGAGAGAGAGTGGGGAATGACATGCACCAATAAGGGTCCAGATTAGGAGTAGAGCCTGCAACTAGTTTAACGAGGACTGTAGCCTCTGTACATGCACCTCCTCTACTACCCAGTGACCAATAAAGCAAAAGTTTTCTCTTTTACTCCACAGGAAATGACCCACTCATGGCCTCCTCTTCTGACATTAATAGATGCACCTGACACAGCTGAGCCCTTCAAGTCCCCTTTTCAAACCAAGGTAAGAGCTTTCAGATTTAGAAAGATTTCAGTCCTTCCTCTATTTAACTATTGCATGAGAACATGTTAATCAAAACATTTGTGTGACCCAGAGTCAAGCCCTTTTTTGTGTCTGTCTACACAGGAAGCAGAGCGTGTTTCTTCATGTCCAAGTCAAAGTAAGTAATGAGGGAGTAAAGCAGAGTACAACTCAGATGAGGAGAACAGATGAACATGATGACAAAGAATAGTGACGCAGATGCTGTGAAATTATGCTGCGGGGAAAGAATGGCAGAGAAAACCAGGGTTAGAGTCTATTATGTTGGTAATTATTGTTAAAATCCGATTTGAAAGGATAAATACCCTCTCTCTTCTATTCCTCACCCTTGTGGTTTTGCTTGTTTTACTCCAAAGAAATGTTTCCATGGTACCACTATTTTGTAAAGAGACCACAAGAATACTAGAGGAAATTAAAAGCCCTGTGATTTTCTCTGAAATTAACCTCCACAAAAAAACCACATTCATTTTGGCATTCACCTCCTGTCTTTTATGCATGCTATTCTTGTTTCCATTTTCTTTTAAAATTCACTTAAAGCGTTTTTATTTGCCTGTCTTCCAGTGTTTTATTCCAACATAAGTTACAGGTTGACTCACACTGTCATTTCAAGGTGTCATATTTACACCCCTGTGATGTTTTGCCTTCAGTATTAATATCACAAAGGCATAAAAGGGGAAGAAGTGATCTCTCCTCTGGGCAGGCGTTGGAAGTAGAATTAAAGGTGTTGCAGGGAAGATAACAGGATCAGCAGCACCAACATACCCTGTATTTGGAGTCCCCACTGTCTTGTGCTCTCTCTCGAGCTCCCGCATCGCTATATCGCAGCGTGAATTTTCAGATGAAGTCTCGGAATATCCCACCATTGTAAAATCAATAATAGGATCTCTACTGGGTCTTCAAAAGAATTAAAAGCTGATCATTCAGTTTAGCAAAGATTAAGGCTTTTAAAAAGTATTTAAAAGTTAGGCCTTTAATTGCCTGCCACTTAGGCAATTAAAGGCTTAAGTTGACCACTTAGGCCAATTTTTTATTAAAGTCTAATTAAGCAGACTGCTCCAAGAAAGCTTGATTTGAATTTAATAATAAATACCTTTTTCTTTGCTATGTTGTCTCATTTTTATTTCAAAATCAACACAAAACATACACAGCTGTGTTGCAACGTAACAGGTAGAAAATTGAAGATCCAATAGGGTCTTAAAATGTATGAAGACGGTCTTGAAAAGGTTTCCAGAAGTATTAAATTTAATGTCAGATTTTCTGCATAAACACTGAATAAGGATGACTTAAGGCATAATGATGGCAGACCTTTATGGTGCTGTTGCAGAAATGCACTGTAAAAACACCACAAGTTGTCTCCTTTCTCATATATTGATGTTTTTTTCTATATAATTTTAAAGCATTTGCAACCAAATAAGCCTAGTAGTGCTCTAGTTTGAGACAAACGAGAGAGGCTAAACTCTGATCAGGCATACATTTCCAAAGACTTCTTATCTTACATTTCAAGCTACAGTGCTACCTCTCTTTTGTTTGTATAGTTTGTACGGTGGCTTTATTGGCCATATTAATCTATTTGAAACAACATTGTGAAATAGGCAGTATTCGTGCAAACCTTTTGGAATTAAGGCAAGTCAGGATTTTAAGAAGTGTGGAAAAAGTGTAACAAAATGTATTGCTATATGAAATATTGTACAAGTGTGATCACCCTAGCATGAATGACATGGTTGTGTTGATTCAGGACTTTAGTAAGTTAAGTTTCTTCACAGCAAGAATGTATTAGATCATATTATGAAATTGATGGTTGGTATCAAGTGTTGTATAGATCCTGGTTTTGAGAGGTAGGTTCATAAGTCACTAGTGAATAAATATTTGTGGTTAAAGATGGTTTATTTTCTAAAAGAATGAACATTTGTTGTTTTTAACAGACATTGTTTTTCTGTGTTTCTTTATGAAAACTACACCTCCTCATCAGACCCAGCCCAGCACATCCAGCAGAGTTCTTCATCGTAAGTGGTTTCACTTGCTAACCAGGGAAACATTGACATTTACTAGATTTTTCAAAAATCAACACAGATTTTCCTTTAATTTCAATAAATCAGCAAGACCTCTGTAGGGATTTCAAGATTTAAATAGTTTAATGTGATCAGTCACATTTTGCCTATTGTTGACTAATTGTCTATTTTCTTAAATTTTATTCATTGTCCCTGTTACATTAGCAGGTGTTTGTGAAATTGGAAGTCAAATAAGACTCAGTCATGGAATACTTGGCTATTTGGAACCATCGGGGGTTCTGACAGAGGCATCACACTGCAATGTTTGCAGAACATAATTGCCATTCGGATTTAGCTGGTTTTAATTTGTTGTTAAAGAGGTTCCATTTAAAAAAAAACTTTTTTTTTTTTCAAACAATACACTGTCCGAATCCACAATAGAAAATGCTGGGAGAAAAGCTATAACAAATGTTATAATAGCAGCAAATATAGTTTGGCCATCAGCTATTTTGCACAATGTATGATCATTATTTTTGTGTAGAGAACATAATTAATACTGCTAAAAAATCTTAAAGAAATTTCAGAATCTCAAAAGGATTTTTTATAACGATCATTTTTATAACCGAAACAAGAAGATGTGGTATTTATGTTTATTGGTCTAAATGCCATATTTTAGAAAAGGTCACATTTCAGCCATTCAAATTATTGTCCTAAGGGCTGTTTGTTTTAGCTCCATTTTGAAGCAGATTTAGTAAAAACAAAATATAAAAAAATAAACACTTGCCACATCAGTTTCTTCAAACATAAAAAAAAACTACGATTTACTATGATAAACAGCAGAGCTTGAGCATGAAGGCCACAATGTTTGTGGTGTAATTATAGCTTTGGTACTACTTTGTCATATTTTGGGGTTGCTGTGTCTTTTTGCTGTAGTTCCTTGCAAGCAGTACATTCCAGAGGGGTAGAGTCCGCCAGCTCCAGCGACTCAGAGAGCAGTTCCAGATCAGAGTCAGACAGTGAAAGCACCACAGAGGAGCCGCCCCAACCCTCAGCGAGCAACTCGGTCAAACCAAAGGTCATTTTTCTGCTTTTCCTCACATATATGTACAAGTACTGTATGAAGGACTTGAAAATCTGCATTTTCTTGGCTGTTTTTAAATTTTCTTTCTTTTTGTAGCCTGATGCTCCAGCAGTGACCCATGGAGACTGGCAGTTAGGGAACTGGATCAGGTCCAGCCAGAGTTCAAAAACTGAGAGTCAGTGTGGAGCACAGGCTTCTGAGAGCCCAGCTCACAAACAGCCTCACCCAACACAGAGCACCAAGCATTCCGCTGTGAAGGAGGTTGACCCCACCAAAGAGCTTAAACCTCAGGTGTCTTCTCACCAGAAGGAGTCTACCGATGGCCTTGGAAAACCCCAGGTGTGCAGGGAAAGCCTTCAGGACAACTACAACCAGCAAATTAGCCAAAAATCTCCCTCTGTTGATCGGAAGAGCTTCAGCAGTTTGAGAAAACTTTCATGCAACACCAACTCCTCAAAATCAGCAAAGACAGGCAGCTCAGAAGCTGCTCTTGATGTGAAGTGTGAGGATGTTGTTGTTACGAGAGACAAAGACTCGTGTTTCACAGACAGACCAAAAGTAAAGACGAAAACAGGAAACAGTAGGAAAAGAAAGGACAGTGGTGACGCTAAAAGAGACAGTAAAAGGACTTCTAAACACACGTCACTCGACAAGCGAAAGGCTGAATCAGAGCCGAATGTCATGCTTAACCTGCACGGTCATTGTCCATCATGCAGGGTTCAATATCCTACTCCCTGTTCATGTCCCACCCAAAGTCCTGCTCAGCCGGACCATTTGTCTGCTGCCCCATCTGTCAGAATCAAAGCAAACTTGGAAACTATCTGCCAGAAGGGCACCAAAACTCCCCACAAAACAACCCAGAAACACTCAGGCCAGAATGAGGCTGAAAGCAAAAATACTCCCAAGCCTCCTAGATCCCTGCTAGTGAGAATTGATCTCAGTTTGCTCTCAAGAGTTCCACAGATGTCCGGCAACCACCAGGAAATGCCCAGCAAGTCCAAGAGATCCGTCATGGTCATAAAGCAGGATGGACGCTGCAGTGATGTAAACACATCACTCAGACTGAGCAAAACCAGCAAAAAGAGTATACCCCAAAATGTGAGAATTATGAAATTTTTTTTAGATAAGCACATATTTACTTGAAAGCGATTGTTTTAATTTGTGACTTGTTCTCTTTTAGGTTGAGGTAGAAAATAAAAATGTTCCCAGGAAGAAACAAAGATTGGAAAACAAGAATACCTTATCAAGTCATCCATCTGCCAAACTGGAGTGCGTCCCCTCAATTTTAGATTTGTTTTCATTTCTTTTTTATTTACGTTTTTTATTTTTTGTTTGCAGATTTTGGTCAAATCACTCTCGTTCTCATCTTGTTGTCTGCAGAAGTTCCAGCAATTCAACAGAAAATTCAGAGGGAAAGAAGACAAAGAAAAATCCTTTGCAGCGTCCTATAAAACCAAAAGACTCTGAAAAGAAGTCAAAATTACAGGAAGCCACGTCAGGAGAGACTCAGGGCAGCAGTAAGAAGGCCGTAAATGCTGATTCCCGGAAAAAGAAAAGGGGCAGTCGGAAGCACACAGAGCACTCACACTCTGAGAAGGTGACTGTCAGCATATTAATAGTAAACTGCTTCCTTCTATAGAGCAGGAAGTTGTTATTTTTAAAGTTATTGTGTCGTATTAATAGCGTCACTAAATTTCTACCCTACAATCCTCACAGAAGCTCCCAAAGAGCAGCGTTGCAGCCCCCTTACAGTCTACCAGGGAAACTTTGACCAAAAGGCCCTTGCTCCAGTTACAAGACAGGTAAAAGATATTCTCCTTTGCTAGGTAACTCTGAGTTTAAGTCATTCCAGTCAGCTGTTACCACATGTTAGATTCATTATGGACTTCTTCATGCTTCATTGAGAGGACAAGACAATGGACAGGACAACAGGAAGCAGAGAGAGGGATGACACGGAGTGGTTGAGGGTGTGAGTTGTCTTCGGCTGACAGTATGAGGTCTATAGGAACACTTAGCTAAACCAGTACCCTGTTGCCACAATTTTAAATAAAAGCACTACATTCATCTTGGATTAGTAATGCCCCAATTAGCTTTGATGCCTGTTGTCACTGTTTGGTCCTTGTCTTGGAAGACTCAACATCTGCAAGAACTTTCTTTAAATTTTGAAGGTGCAGAACCTAACTTGATCTTGAAAGAGATTGTGTTAGGTGTTGTTTATAGTGTTTTGTTATTCAATCTAATGAAGTGCTTCACCCATAGGCAGTATCCTGTGAAGCATTATATTAAGGAGGCCAAAAAACTGAAGCATAAAGCAGACGCAGAGGTACGTTTCAGTCTTTGTTTGAAGTGTGCTGAAAAACCTGCAGTTTGACCAGTAAAACTAATACCATAACCACATGACGTTAATGTTTACCTTTGCTCTAATCTTTGTAGTCTGATAAGCTCACCAAAGCTTTCAACTACCTGGACGCAGCCATGTTCTTTGTTGAGAGTGGGATTGCCATGGAAAAAGATCCTCAGATTTCAATGTCTTCCTATACAATGTTTGCAGAGACGGTGGAACTGCTGAAGTAAGAACCAACTTGTTATGATCTTCACTATTTATACGTTTTTAGTGATCATGAGATTGCATGTTTCTAAAGTAAGGATATTTTCCTTAAGCTAGTTCAAAATACAACTTGCAATACAAAGCTTTTCTCTTACTTAATAAGATAATTACTTTTGGATTCATTCATGCATTTGATTACCTTCCCTGTTCTCTGTTGTCACAGGTTTGTACTGAAGCTTAAAAACTCATTGGACTCCTCAACTCCGCCATCAGAAAAGGACTTTTTAGCGCTATGGTAAATGTACTTCATGTTTCTCCCCACACCATTTGGGTTTTTATGGTTTTACCTTTTATTTTCTTTGAGTTGTGTCATTGTTGAATTATTTACTAACATTAAGTCTTGTCTTGTAGTCTGAAGTGCCAGTCTCTCCTGCAGATGGCCATGTTTCGCCACAAACAAAAAACTGCACTGAAGTACTCGAAGACTCTCACTGATCACTTCAGTGTAAGTTGGAAGGCTTAATTACATATCATTTTGTTTTGTGCATTTTAACAACGATCACTAGTGTATTCAGAGCTAGAGAATAATCCACTTTTACTCAAAGCTAAAGGCATAGTTGGTATTTTGCTTCTGTAACTTACTTCATTTCCTTTTCAGATCTCTGCTCAGAAAACACCTGACCCTCAAACATCAAAGTAAGCCTCTTTAATCACTGTTGGGGCATATTGTAGAAAGCTATTAAAGCAATAGTTTCTAAAATATCTTAATCCTCTTTACCTGTGCCCTTTAGATCCTCGGATACACCGTCCCCTGTATCCAGTCTGCCGTCTCCAGCCAACACATTCACCAGCTCAGGTCCTGCCTCCAACCACAGTGGTAGCGGACTGGTTGTAGACCCCATCAGCAGCACAGTGGTGGTTCCTCAGGCCATCGAACAAGTGGCTTTCACCTATGTCAACATCACCACTTTATTCCTCAGCGCTCATGACATCTGGGAGCAGGCGGAGGAGCTGGCACACAAAGGCAGTGGTAAGATTATAGATGGGGAAAAGTGACAGTTATTTGGTTATACCTTAACATTTCCCCTCATCCTGTTTTTCCTAATATGATGTATCATGTTTACTGATGCTGTTTAATGATATTCATTTTTTATCCACCTGAAAACTAGGGCTGTCAAAAGATTCAAATTATGATTGATCTCAGAATTTCTGAAGTCAATTGTGATTTTTCGCATCCTTTTTGTTGCATTTTAAAATTCAACTATTTTGCATTTAAAATGGTTTTTGTGTCATTTTGGACTTTTGTGCTGTCTTAGGCCGGCCACACACTAGACAATTTTTTAATCTGAAACGATTTTAAAACCATGGGAGACCACAGACTTCAGGACAGTTTCCAAAGATTTTTCATCTTTAATCCTCTGAACGCACACACTAGATGTCTCAGCCAGATTGCCAGATCACTGGAGACCACACACCTGCCGACCTGCCTACGACCTTGCGTGATCACGTGACTTCAGAAAAAAAAACTCTGATGTCCGTCGATACCGTTTTGCTGTCTCTCCACAACAGAGTGTCCTGGCATGCACTACATGCAGCAACAATCATAAAACAAGGGAAAGACTCAGGACGAAATCCGGCTGGAATTAAAGTACCGTTGTGTTTATGGTTGTGAGTGGTGAAAGTAGGCTACAAATGACTTGTCTGGTGACGCTACCCGGTGTGCTCGCTCTCATTGGTTGTTGTGGGTACTCTGTCAGCGGCACTACGACCTAGAATCGTAAATGCCAAACATGTTTGATATTTATGATTCAGGGTTTGGGAGGCTATGACGCAATTTGGAGCAGTAAATTAATTGTGTTGACACCACACACATGCAGACAACTCAGACAAATAATCGTTTGCGACGAGGCTCCAGTTGGTATACGGCCTCACGATCGTCAGGGGAGGCAAATCTTGCCCCAAATCAGGCTTAAAATCCAGTAGTGTGTGGCCGGCCTTAATCCTCAGGCCCTTCCTTTAAAAAAAAAATCACACTTTCTCTCTTAGAGCCCTTTTAGGACATTAGATATATTTAAAAATATTAAACATGAAAGAAAAAAATTTTTTTTGGTCCTTGACCCCAGTCCACATCATGTATAGCAAATGTGAATTAATCTTTATAATTTTAACCCTATAAATGCCAGTTTATTTACATAATGCCACTTTTTAGCTGGTGCACCTGCATAAACAAGTGGGTGCACATGGCTGTACTGTTTACACTCTGATTGGCCTTTTCTTGGTTCCAAAACTTTTATTTATGATGCAGACATGGTTACAAAGGTCATGTTGATGAAAGGGAATTTTTAACCACCTTTTATCTTTTACTTCAAAAGACATTTACATCTGAATGACTGAATTACAGAGGAGTTAACAGGAGTTCTTATTTCTGTTTTGCAATGGCAGCAGAATGAAAATAAGTGGTTTTAATGGTAGTCAGTGTGGCCTAAAAGGGCTCCAGGAGGGAGAGTGTGAGTTTTTTGTTTACACAGGGGAAAATTCTGTCAACACAGTGTGGAAAATGAAATTCATTAAAAAATGAACATCTTTGTCAAATATCATCATCTTAGCATGATAGTTGCCAAAGTGAGAGCAAAAAATACATACATTGGAAAAAGCCTACAAGGGCTCTAGGATGGCCTGAGGGTTAATTGACTTTATGTTCAGATACAAACCTACTTTTGGAGTGGTAGATCAAGAATTATAACATGTATTTAAACATGAAAAACGAACTTGTTGTGGTTTTAAATGAAATGAGAGGCCAGTAAAAAGGTAAATATTTGACAATACAAGGTGCAGATGACTACTTACTTGTCCACTGAGCTGTATTTGAGTTTTTAAAGTAAAATGAGACATTCAGGAACAGTGGTGGATTTATTTTACATCTCTGTGGCTGCACAGAGACACTGACTTGTCTAAGAAAAGTGTCTTGAAGGGAATAGAGCATGCAATTAGTCATGATTAAAAAAGATATTTGCAGGAATTGTGATTCTTAATTTGTTGTGATCACTACTGTTACTCTTGACAGTACTCTTGACATTAAAACATTTTATTCTTTATTGAAAAAATTGTTTGACAGACACTACATTAAACAAGATGTAAGGAGGCAGTGAATATAGCTGTGAAACAGTCATATCAGTAAAAGCAAGAATCTAATCATCTCTCTGTGGAGTAAGTTTGTGATGATGCCCGGTTTTTATACTTTAATATGTTACTAGTAAAATTAAACGATATTGATAGTTGTTTAACACATTGGCATAACAGAGATAATCACAGCCTCCCAATATTGGTCAATTTCTTGTTTGTTTTCTTTCTCACCAAAGATTACAAGCAAACTCATGCACAGTGTCTGAATTGCACCAATTTGTGTTCTCTACTTCACTCATTGGTCAAAAATATGACAGAAGATCTGTAGTTCTTTAAAAGCTTTGTTACTTTTAATACTGGTGATCACTAGAGTAACAGTTTTTATAGTTTTGAAGCCCATCATGTTGGTCCGTGAATATTTTAAGTCATACTTTTAGTCAAAATTAAAACTGGAACAGCCATAGTAACTACAGTCAATACAAAGCATGAAGTTAGATTCACGTTAGGAATGGAGGACCACCTGGTTAATTTGTGGAAACAAAGCAAGTGTTTGTAAAACATGCCCTGTAAAGCATCTTACACACAAACTGAGGAGAGGAGAAGGACCAAAGATGCTACCAGGTTGCTAAAAGCTAGAGTTTGACAGCGGGAGATTTGTGTTTTTTAGTGTGGAGACTGCTTGTTAGTTTGTGGTGTGCTGTACTGATCATCTTGTTCCACACCACACACTACAAGAAAAAACTGTCAATTAGTCATTATTGCTCATCATGTGTGATGTCTCACATTTTCAAAACTGGTTTAGATTTTGAAAATCGTTCAGTGTGTATCATGCTTTTGAAAAATCTTGTGCATCAACTTATTACACTCACTAGTGTGACAATGAGATGTTTAATTCTCCCCATGTGTTTTTACTGTTGATTTAAATTAATGCTAAAATTAATCATTCTATAGTGATTATTTTTCTTACTGTTATTTGAATGTTTCAGGTTTACTGATGGAGCTGGACACGGTCATGGGTCCACTGCGTCTGACATCCAGCATGAGCTCTATGGTGCGGTACACCAGACAGGGGGTTCACTGGCTGCGTCTAGACAGCCTGAAGGTAAAGTGACCAACAAACTGCTGCAGAACACGTGTTGACTCTTCACTCTCTCTCTCTCTACACGTCCACTTCACTTCGGTGAGTCAAACACTGAGCTGGACTCTCCCTCAGAGCGTGTTCTGGCTGTGTCTGTCTATGGATATGAACTCATCTCATCCATAAAAAGGTGAAAACAGATGTCATCTCTCGTGTGTCCTTACAGCTGATCGTTGCACTTGTTTTTCATTACCATGGCCACTTTATTGTTTCTCTCTTTCTCTCTGGCACTTTTATAAACGCGGATTATGTCTGCTGTAATCCAGACATGTCATGTCTTGCACATTATGTTCCCTATATTGGCTTTTACAAGTTGATCCTTTATTATTTAAATGTATTTGAAACTACATCAAGCTTATCACTTTGTTGCTCTATGATTTGGCCTTATCCTGATTTTGGGTTCATGTACTGACACATTTCTTGACTATCAGCATAGCTTTTGTTGTTAATCCTGCTGTCATAACAAGTTTAGAAAGGCTTTTGAGTAGGCAGAAGGCAGGAGAGCTATACATGTAAAACTTAACTCCCTGTTAGACCATTAATTCTAATTTATTTCAGTTCATCTCTCCATAAAACAAGATCTAGTTCTGTTGTTTAATTAAAAAAAATTGGATTCAGGGATTATGTTTTTTTTTCTGATATTCTGTTTGTTCAACACAAATCGGCTACAATCCCGATGAGAATTCAGGTGTTTTTGTAGAGCAGAATTTGCACCATCTAATGTGTCCTTAAATTTTTGCCTGTAGCTCAATCTAAGGCCGTGTTCTTACTGAAAGTGAAATCATCTGTTGTAATCCATTTCGATTAGATTCTGCATTCATGTTTTGATAACACCTGTCTGCACAGATCAGAAAAAAACGACAAAAAACACCGCTTAAACTCCAAGTGACCCTAAATCTCAGAGCAAGAAATTTAAGACAAAATGTTGAGCTGCACGGCAGAAGTCTGTGTCTGCCACTGATGTTGTAGTCCACCTACTCACACTTGGCAGTTTACAGGACAATGAAAATGGTGGCGCTTTCAAGAGTGTGTACTCTGAAACCTGTTGTCAGACATACTAAAGGCAGTTATGTTAATTAACAGCCAAAATGCAACCAAAGATTGACGGTTTTCCTATGACATTGTTGTTGTCTGTGTAGGAATTAGCAGCAAACTGAAAGAGCGTGCAAAGTGCCAGCTATTTATAAAACCAGGATTCACTTATATTCATGCATTTGACCAGAATGCTGCATATGCTTTTCTTTATCATGTTGTAATTTCTGTATAACTTCTGTAACACTGAACAAAAATAAGCCAGGTACCGGGAAAAATTCCAAATATGCCCCTCTGTTTGCTCCCTCAGGATGAAACACACATTGAATATTGAGTAATGATTGTGAATGTAGTGTCTAACAAACAAAGCTGGACACATTTAGATAAAAATTAGTACATGAATCATGAGATAAGAAGACAAAGCAGGCAAGATGTTGGACACTTTTACCTTAAATGGAAGCTGAACAGTTTGCTTTTTATCAATCAGTTAAGAAGTGTGCATGTGTCAGGTGTTGGAGCAGCAAAGGTGTAAATTTATCATTTAAGCCTAAACTGTTCATACCAATGCAGAGAGCTTCTCGGTCTTCTTCCACTGAATGGAACTGAAGCCAGAATAATCCTGCATTAATATATTTCGCTGGTGCCATTGGAGTTGGGACAGGCTCAGAAGGGGAGATGACTGTTTGAACCGTACACCTCCTTTACTAACGGCATTGAACTTGTCAGTAAAACATGGAAGAAATATCTCTTATGCTGGTACAGTCCACAACAGAAAGTACTCTTCAGTTGTTCTAAAGCAGACGTGTTTATTGAAAGTTCAGTGACTGTATTGAGTTGTTATTGCGTCTTCTCTTCCCTTTCCTCCTCTACTGTGCAAATTAGGTTGGCAACACTGCATCTGCCAACAGTTGTAAAACTAAACTACTCATAAAGATGAAATCTGGATGAAAATTTGCATGATGACAATTCACTATCATAGTGGACTCAAAGTTTTAGAAAGAAATTACTGGACATGTATCTTAACTTTTATATTTTGGCTCATTTGTTATCATTGAGGAGGCAGGGGGAAATCCAAATATCCTGTATTTACTCCCAGGAGGGAGTTTCTATGCCTATCAATCTATGATCCGTTGTCTTTCTATAGCTTGCCTGTCGCCACACGCTCCTGTGACATTTTGCCCCACATCTTGTGTACGAGTGTCTGTTGATCATGAATTTCTGACATCTGATGGACTGCTGACTCATGTTTTGGCTCAGGGATGTGGCAGAGGTAACTTGGCTGACAAGTAGCGACTAGAGAGGTTTTATCACTATCATCCTGTTCAAAAAGAGATGTTTGCACTTGTGTTCTCTTG
This sequence comes from Cheilinus undulatus, assembly GCF_018320785.1. Classification (NCBI taxonomy): domain Eukaryota; kingdom Metazoa; phylum Chordata; class Actinopteri; order Labriformes; family Labridae; genus Cheilinus; species Cheilinus undulatus. Next base: position 16,460,006 of record NC_054881.1, on the reverse strand, counting down.
GCAAGACCAAGAAAAGGAGGGATGAATTAGCATTCCTGGCTTTCTTTGGTTTAAGTTGTGGATGTAGTGGTTCACTTTGGCCATTTTTGAGTTACCTTTCAAGTGAAGTGGAGCTTCCACAGTCTTTAAACAAATCTGAAACTACAGTCGTGTTTTCTTTATTTGTTTTTGCTCCAGTAAGCTGCTCTCCTCGGTTACAGACACTTTAGTTGAGCAGCAAAAATGTTCAATAGCAAAACGTTGACTTAATCTGTAAATGGCCAAAAGTATAGCTGACTGAAGTATGCACTTTGTTTTAGTATTAGTAGTAAATTTCAGCGTGTTAATGAACACAAGACAACAAAGTTCCCTTGTGTTTACTCTTTGTTTGCTGTAACTTTGACTCTAAGCAATAAAGCAGTTTTGTTGGCTCACGTTTTTTACTAAGGGTGAATTATTCATACACTGGGGGACACAAATAATAATCAGTATGATGTGGAGTTTAGATTAGCTTTTGGCATGTTCACCTGTATACTGAGTTGCTGTGTCTGTAATAAAAACCATCAAAGGGCTAAATGAGGATCATTAAATGGTCCTAACTTTATTTTCTGACATAAATAACAAAGTGGTACTTTTTAATTAAGTAACAAGTTCACCAGTGCTGTGGCGTCTGAGATTCTTTTTTTTTTCTGCCACAGATGTCTTCACTACACATGAGCTAAATATGGCTTCCAACATTCATGAACAGTGCATTGCCTTCTTTTTTTGTCTTTTCCAACCTGTGGCTTTATTTTCATCATTTTTAACTGTTGGTGCTTAATTTATGAGTTAATCTGCAACAAGTTTACACTTCTTGTCCAAATAATTATTTACTGGAAAAATGTTCAGAAAGATTTTTGAAGGATGCTTTCTTTCTTTTGTGAAAAATGTAAATAATTTGTGTTGCAGTGTACAGAGATGAATAAACACTGGAAAATAATGTCTTGTTGTGTACTGTTTTTGAATTTTTCTAAAACAAACTTAACAGTAAATCACAGTCAGCTTTTATAAACAGAAATGTTTCAAGTTTCTGTAAACATTATAAAACCACGGCCATGTTTACATGGAAACATGCCACTCAAAATGAATTCAATTTTTTTGTTTTTTAGTCTCAAAAAAATTTTGCGGTCAGACGGTAATGTTTTGATGACAGATGCTCATAAATGGCAAAAATGCTCTAGCACTAAGGCAAGGCCAGTAGATGGCAGAATGACTTTGCAATGAAACAATACGCATATCTGCGTCCTTCCAATAGTTCCTATCTGCAGACACAGGCAGCAGCTCCAGGACCAAAGTTTCAGGACTGCAGGACTAGGACCCCCTTTTTTCGTGACTGCGCCACCCAGCAAAGTCAATGAGCATTGCAGTTAAACAAGTTGCCAAGGGTTGCATGCTGGGCAATCTGTAATCACCATATTTAGTTCATAATCAGGTAAAACAAAAATATTAGATTAAGGCAGATATTTAAAAAGGTTCAGGAGGCAGGACATACTCAAGATTATATGAATCTGAAAGCCCTATAGCTTGGGATCTATGCAAACTACTTCATGAATGACCTCTTGTAATGACCCCCTTTTAATATCTATTTTGTTTTTTATTTTATCTTTACTTTATTAATATTGATGTTTACCTGTTCAGTCCGACAGCCAATAGGAACTGAGTTCTTAAATGTAAACTGTGCCTTGTTTGAAAGTAAAATAAAGATTATTAAAAAGAAAATTGGTCACATCAGAGCCTTTTGTTTACTGCGCATCTGACCCACAGACTGTAAAGTACAAGGCAGACCCGTTCTAATGCCCAGAAAGGTGAGGTTCAACCATACAAAAATGACTAACGCAAATTCTTTTGTGTGGATAGATGATGAGGGAGGGTTGCTTCTCCACATTACTGGGTCACAACTGGTGGGACTGCACTCAAAAGTGGGTCATGGAGCTGTCTCCAGTGGGCTGCAAATGTGTACTGGGGGAGAAAAAAAGTTAAAATGCCTATAAAGTGCTTTAACTGTTTTTAATAGTAGAAAGGGAACAAAAATAGTGCATGCCAGAATTTTTTTTTTTCTGAATATTGAAGAGTTTTCTTTGTAACTTTCCCAGAAATCTTTAAGGAGTTTCCGCTGTAATTTTTTGGGGAAAGTAATTTTCCTTTGATTTTGGGGAGTTTTCTGTTGGCATTTTCCTAAAAATCTATAAAGAAAATTCTCAGAGAGAGGAAATTGTAATGTTTTTAATGTTAATTTAAATGTTAATTCAAATGTTTCTTTAAATAAATCTGGTAAAAAAAAAAAAAAAAAAAAAAAACATCAGAAATTTGGGTAGCAATAGCTCTTGAAGGAACTGGTAGTTAGTTGGTCCTGAGGCAGACTGCTAAGACAGAAAATGCCGACTGGGAATGTGTAACAAAAACAGAACTCACAAGTCTGCCATAATTTTTTAGTCCACTAATTTGCACATGACTATTAACTGGAAACATGATGTATGTGTGCTAAAAGTCTCTGGGCTCAGAAGTAACTTTGCATTGCCATTTTACACAACAAAGGAAATAGTTGCATTTTATAAAGTTTACACTTTGGGACATTTTCAGGCATTTGAAATGCCATTATTATGTAGACGAACAGCCAAAACACAACAAAACATTACTGTTTTCAGTTGAAATCAAGGCTTTAGGCTTTAACATCATTTATTTAATTTGTATATCACAGTATATACAATAGATAAGAATTTTGTAGAACCTCTGAGGCTGTAAAAACTACAATATCACTGATTCTTTAAAAAAAAAAAACATTAAATTTGAAGAACTGTACAAAACTTGAGTGATGCTTTACGTGTCTGATTCTCCTGCAAAGTTTGGGTTGGTGAAGGCGGGCTGTAAGACAAAAGAATTCAACATCTTAGTATCTATGTTCCCATTAAAACAGCACTGGGAATATATGCGAATATATCAGGCTAATCAATAACTTACCACATCAACATGACTGGATGCTTTAGTTGGCAGACTTACGCTGCTCAGTTTATAACCACGCACGCTAAAGACGTAGTACAAAAGTCCAATAATCAAGGTGAAAACAACAATGGCTCCAATGATGCCACCGGCTATGACTCCTCCATCTGTGCAAAAGAATGGCACAACAAATTTTTAATCCATTTTTCTAAACTTTTAAAAATCCAAACATGTCATTACATCTCAAAACTACTGAAGCCTTAAGCATGTGTCCATAAATATTAATAAACTCTGCTTTTTCCAGTGATGAAAAGTATTTTGGGGTTGTCATTATCACTGGAAAAACCAGCTTTATGACCCTGAGATGATGACATGTACACACATATATACATCAAGACTTTGAGAAAACAAATTTACTTATCAATGCAAAAAGAGTGAATGTGAAATGTATGTCTTTTTTTGGGCGTCTATACAAATCTATATCTTTTTTTGCATCTGTTTGACCTGTTGGCACTAAAATCCCATCAAAGAAGTAATACTTAATTTCTGAGCTTCACTAATGTTGTAACAAAGTTTCATGGCCACACATCAATTAATGACAGCCAGATTTGCAGTATTTAACCACAATAGCTATTGTGCCTGAATTGACATTAATATTTTAGTTCTATCAGGACAGAGATCAATAAAAAAAAAGTTTTAAAAAGAGGTTATTTAGAAATTTGTTGCACTTACTGCTTCCACCGGGGCCATCAGTGGGAAAAACAGGACCGTTTTCATCTGTTGTATAGACTGAAAGAGAATTCTTCAAGTCAGTTAATGAACAAACAGAAATGACTGCAGGATAGAAAGAGAGAGTATGCCTGCTTTGCTGAGCTAAATTCTTAGTTTTCTATGTCACAAAGTCTAACTTGATAAGGACCGGTTCATGTTCAGAGTGACAGCTTTAATTCGGCTACAAAGTGTCAATATTTTTGTGAATTATAACCTAGGAATTATTTTTTGCTGGTATTGTAGATGTTTGATTTAAGGAATATGTTAATGGAAACTTCTGGAATCCTGAAATTAATGAGAGAATGAATTCTCATTCTCATTCTTATCTGATGTAGGATTCTAGCTGCTCGACAGTCCTGGGTCTTCTTTGTTGAATATTTTATTTTATGATTCTCCAAATTTGGTAGAACGTCTGGACTGCAGACAGGCCAATTAAGCTAATTAGTTGCAAAAATGCTCCAGCTGTTTTTCAGTGGTGCCACTTACTTTTCCAGCCTTTTGTTGCCTCATCCCCACTTTTTTTGTAAGATGTGTTGCTGCTATCAAATTCAAAATGAGCTAATATTTTTCATGGAATGGTAAAATGTCTCACTTTCAACATCTTGTTCTTTTGCTAATAAATATGGCTTTGTGAGGTTTGCAAATCATTGCATTCTGATTTTATTTACACTCTACCCAGCGTCCCAACTTTTTTGAATTAGAGTTGCAAATAGATCGGCCAGGGTTGGTCTGTCAGAAAAACCTAACTCAGCCATTGAAGAAAGGAGATATTAAATATCAGTGTGAATCAATGCTTTTTTTTTAAATATATTTATAAAAACATCCTTACACTGTCGATGTTTGCACACAAAACCTCTCTTTTGCAGACAGTTGTTGTCATTCCAGTGTCCATCTGCATACATCTCCACACAGTTCTCTTCAGCCACTTCTCCGTGGTGAAAGGCTGCATTCGGCTCTCCCTGTGCCCAGTTCAGGAAGCTAACAGACGTCTTGTCCGTCCAGCCCCAGCCGACTGAAGAGTCCAACAAACAAGGCACCAGCTTCAAGGTTAGAGCACAAACTCAAACAGAGAAACATCAGCGTACGTTTTTGTTCACTCACAGTTGTTGTCCCTGGTGAGGCCGATCCAGAGATTGTGGTATTTGGTGTGGTTGAGGTTTCTGATGAACTCCACCTCTGCTCTGCTGTGGATGGACGCCAGATCTCCCCCTCTGATGCTCTGGCAGTAGTGACGGGAGTCCGGCCAAGAGAAGCCCTGCTGCTCGTTGTACACGGTGTAACAGTAGCGGCCGTACGGTATCCAGAATGGCAGACACTTCCCATCACCAGGGGCTGGAGTTGGTGGGGGTTTCTCTGGAAGACAATGAGTTAAATAATTAGCAACCAAGGACATCATTAAGGGGTAAATAGGGGAAGCCCATGATCCAATGTCCTGTCAATCAATTGCAACCAAATTTGATCTCTAACCTAAACTTGCAACGTTTACAAAAGCAGCAAAAACACAAATGTTATTCATTGTTGCTTCAGTACAAATGTTGCCTGTTTCCAAAATGAGAAAAACCTTTTCTAAAAATGGTAAAAGCATTTTTTTAATCAAGTTGACATGGTGGGCTGGTCCATTAGACGTAACCATTAGGCCAGTAATTTTTAACTGTACAGGGCAACTTGAGAACAAATTTAAGAAAAATCATAGGAGGATATTGTTGAATGAAGCCCAGCGTTAGCCAAAAGGTTAGCACTAACACTGCTGATGCATTGCAGAGATGTTGATAGTATTCATTCATATCTTGTCAAGTGACTGTTCAGTAAGTTTTTCAGAAGCCCAGCCCTCCATAAATGGAGCTTTCTTGTAGCATAGGGCTTAAATACACAGTTAAATAATCATGATAAATGATGCTGGATACCCTTGGAAATCTTGCAGATGTAGGGTTTAGTTAGGCTGCACTTGGTGTCGTTCCAGGTCCCGTGGAAGAAGCGTTCACCGTGCATACTGACACAGCCCTCATCCTTTATGTTGCTGGGTTCTCCTGGTCCCCACTGAGTGAAGAACACTGGCCATCCATCTGTCCAAGTGTAAGTGTCACCCTGCAAGACAAAGACATATGAGATAGGGTCTGAGCAAGTCTTAATGGAGTCATCCCATATTCAAAGTTTTGCTAGAATTAACTCAGGCAGAAATTTTAAAAATGACTGACTCAAACCTACAGGTAGGCAGTCTCATAGAGGAGGTGTTCAGCATCATGAAATAACTTGTTTGCTATTTTAGGTATCAGTGCTAACAGTCTACAGGAGTTTTGAACATCTTCACAGAGTTTGTTTCATCCTCATGACAGTACCTTGCGTCTGAGTCCAATCCATGCGTCTCCTTTGCCCTGCAGCACCGCTCCAGCGACAAAGGCCTGGTCGTAGCTCATATCAATGCTGGCCAGATTCCCTTTCTGCTTCTCACACGCTTCCTGAGCTGCATCCCACGTTGCCTCCTCCTCCACCAGCTTGTAGCAGTTTGCGTACCAGGAGATATAACCATCCGGGCAGGGGTTCTTGGTTGGGGGTGGGTCAAAGCTGCTGGCTGATTTGGACACAGTTGAAGAAATGTTTATTAATTATTTTAATAAATGCCGATATGCAAAAGCCAAACAGTTGAGTTTTGTACTGACATTTCTTCCTGTAGCAGACGAAGCTGTGATTCTTATGACAGGCGTCATCGTTCCACCTGCCAGTAACCAGGTGGTTGTGAGTTAATGCCGCACAATGCTCCTGTTGAGAAAGACAAGAAAACCTTTAAATTATCTGCAGACAAATGTGTTTTAAACATGGTGTAAGCAAAAATGACAAAGGTAGTCAAAATGTAAGTATTGTTTAAAACCACACGTTGTAGAAAAGTTGCCACTGCTTAATGTTGTGCTCACAGTTGATTATTTTTGGCTTTCTTTATATAAGTAATGTAACAGAGAGTACAGTCTAGACCCACTCTCTTGTAAAATGTCTTAAGTTATGAATTTGAATTATAGAAATAAAAGATTGATAGACTGATCTCTAGAAAAGAAATGTACAGAAATGTAATAAAACTACACCAATTTCAGACAGAAGAAGAAGTTACCAATATTGGGGGCCAAGGACTCCTATAGTTTCTGTGGTATCAAACAGGTATGGGCATCCATTACTAGATTTGTGTTGATTTTTTAAATTCAACTTTTTTAACAACTGTACTCCTCACCGCTCCTCCCGCATTGTTTGGTTCCTTGTCGTTCCAGTTAGTGTAGCGCACTGAGCTCCCATCAGCCCATGCGTACTGATTCTCCAGCAGCGTATCTGAAAGGCCAATCCACGTGGGGAGCTCCAGGTCTTTCAGGTAACTCGCTACAAAGTCTGGAGGAGAGAGAGGAGGATTGGAATAAAGAAAGCCTGCGATACCTGGTGATTTTTTGTTATTATTAATCTTACCGTTCTCATACTGGGTATCAATAACAGCGAGGTCTCCTCCTTGTTCCTTGCACCAATCTCGAGCTTCGCCCCAGCCAAGTTTAATTTCGTCTTTCTTTCCTTTGAACAAGAAGCACTTACTCCCAAAGCGAAGCCAACCTGGAGGGAGGAAGGTCAAATATTGCATCACGTAATGTAGAAGATTTGAGTAGTATTTTTATGAATATGTTGAAACAATATACATATTTGCACACACTTTGCACTCATGATCACTGCAGAGTTATGATATAACTTGGTATTTATTTTTAAATGGAAAGTGGGAGACTCTAAAGAAGTATAAAAGCATCTGTGTGGAACTTTTGGTTTAAATTTCAGTAAATCATTCTCTTAGAACATCTTAAAAGTGTGTGGGTTACCTTCGGGGCAGTTGCCCTCCCATGGCTGTGTGGGTGGAGGAGGGGTGTGGACGTCTCCAGGGTACTTCTTACAAACGTAACCTGCTACGGCTCGGCCACAGTTGGCATCGTTCCATCCACCTAAACGTGACAAAGTATGATGTTATAAATATCACTGACAACAAGTCTATACATGAAACACTCACAACCGTGAAGCCGATTTACAGTATTTAGACTTTCACATATCTGAAAGGAGTAATCATACCTTGATGTCTGTTCATCTGTACACACTGTTCCTCTCCGTTGGCATTGTTGGGCTCACCTGGACCCCAGTGAGTGTATGTCACAGGGGAGAAATCCACCCACCTGTACAGATAAAAAGAGAAATCTCAGAATAAAAACAAAATAATTACATCATGTGTGCAGGGATTTCAACCATGCATGCATCCAACAAGCAATGCTATCAAGCTCAGTTTTATTTTCTAAATTTTCTAAATTGTGTCTGTGTGAGGAAACATCATTAGCTGGTCTCAGTGTGCTATGCTGTTGTTAATTGTAAAAGGCTGACTCCCATTGCAATAACATAGACCACTGATAATCAACTGGCAGCCGAGGGCCCTATCAGCCCCCCCCCCCCCCAAGCTGCCTGTCTGGCCCCCAGAGGATCATTAAATTCAGAAAAGGAGGAAAAGAAAATGTTGTGGTTTTAAGGGCATCTTTTGGCATTAAATGTCTGCAGCTGTCAAATCCACTCCAAAAACAATTAATATTGAAAGAGTTTTAGAATGGCTTAACATTTGACCTGTTTTTACAGAAATTTACTTGTCAGCCATTATTAGTAAATATTTTGAATATATTTTAAAAAATGTGTTAAGACTGATGGAAATGTTGCAAAAATGACGGAGTGGCAAAAGTGGGTGATAAGTGTCAAAGTGGGGTGTGGAGTGGCACAGAGGGTCAAATATGGGAAGGGGAAGTGGTACAAAGGGATTATAGAATGGCAAAAATTGGGTCAGAGAGGCAAAACGGGGTTAAAAGTATAAAAAATGAATTAACACTGGCAATAGTTCGGCAAAAGTATAGCAGGAATAGCCTGGCAAAGTAGTGAAAAGGAGTTTAAAAGTGGCACACGGGGCAATAATTGGCAGGAAAGTGGCTAAAAGGGGTTAAAGAGTGACAAAATGGGTGAGAAGTGGCATATCTTGATTTAAAAGTGACAACAAATGATCAAAATAGGTTAGGAGTGGCAAAAATTGTTGCAGAATTGGCTGAATGAAGTAGAGAAAAGTGGTTGTAAGTGTCAAAAATGAGTTCATATTGGTGCTACATCACAGTTGGGGAGGGCCCATTCTCTGGGATATGAAAGAAAATATATACTGATACAATGATATGTAAATCTGGCCAAAATTTTGATTTAATTTTTGTTAATTTGAAAATCTGGCCCCCAGAGTCTCTGTCAAGACTAAATCTGGCCCTTGTGCAAATGTACTTGATGACCCCTGCCTTAGGCCTTTAGGGGCTGTCTGGTCTGGAACAATGTGTTTCTTTTTTTATTAGCCAAGCATCAATAACTGTGACTTTCACCCTTTTGTCCTCCAGTGGCTGGTAGAGTCTTGTTTTGTTTTGTTTGTTTTTTTTTTTATGGCGGAAAGGGTACGCGTTGAAGGGTTGAGCTCCCCATGTGGCAATAATGTGAAATGCAGACATAAATGTCACATTAGATTCTGTGGCAAAGAAATTCTGAAAACTATTAAAAATTACCTATGACCCAACTGTGGGTCTTGGCCTAGATTTTGGGAATGAGTGATTTAAACTGTTAGTTTTTCATCATTTTTTGGTTCCTTTTTTCAAGGACCATAGCAGTTTTAATAGTTGGCAGAGGTGGGTGTGGTTTAGGCAAGCCCACACATCCCAGGGCAGAAACCATTGCTTAATTGGCAATCTTTTTTTCTATTTCTTTACACAGACTTACATTTCCCTTAACAATTCAAAATATTTTCTGTATTTTTAGCAGAATTTCTCTTTAAAGACACTACAGTGTCTACACTGGCACTACAGTAATTGTCAAAGATCTCAAGTAGGGAAAACATGAAATATACAAAAAACTGAGCCATATATTAAAATCAGATAACATTAAATCTTATATTTTTCCTATTGTGAAAAACACTTACACATATTGTCCACTTGCAATGCCAGACATGGCCATCCCAATCCATGCTGCAGCGACATCACCTGTCCCCACCTACAGGAGCAGTACAAGTCAAAATCTTTCTTTCACTGCTGAACTCCTCAACGTATTTGATGACCGTAAAAGACGTAACAGAGGAAAAAAAACATACCATGCTGTTAACAAATGCCTGTTCTTCTTTGCTGTGGATTGAGACGAGTAAAGCCTTCTCAGCGTAGCAGCGTAGAATTGCAGTGTAGAAGTCGACGATGTCGGTGTCGTTGTAGTAGTAGCACATGTTGTTGTTCTTTCTCCAGCCAGGGTTTGAACCACAATCAGGAGCTAAGTGTGGAGATATGAGAAAAGCAATGAGTTCATTTAAAGCTGGCATGGGGAGGCTTTTGCTGGTTTTGAAACAGACTGCATTTAAAAGTGAAGCTTCAGCATGAGTTATGAAAGCAAACTGGACCATCAATATCAACATTGATCATTTCTATTTTGCTTTTCTTTAGAATGCCTCAAAATCGCTGTAGTGAGCAATGCTGTCTCATATTATATCGGCTCAAATCATCTCATATCGTATCATGTCTTATTGTCTCATATCACATTGTATCATTTCATTTTGTTTAATACCTTATTCTTTCATGTCATATCATATTGTAGCATTGTATCATATCTTATGGTAATCACGTGGAACATATCTTATATTTAGATGTAAAGAGAAATCATGTAGAATATAACAGGGAAAAGGTACAGTCTCAGATCAATCAGAAATGTTCCAGGGACAGTGTACCTGGTTCAGGAGATGGGGGAACTGGGGGCAATATAGGGGTTTGTCCTTTAACAATCTTGCAGATCCAGTCCTGGTGAGCATCACAGTTGAGATCGTTCCACCAGGAGTAGGTCCCATTAGTGGAGCTCACCATCTCCACACACTCCTCACGGCCCTCGTGGTCATTTGGTTCCCCATGGCCCCAGTTTGTGTGGGACAGTGGGGTGCCATCGCTCCAGGAATAGCCTATAGGATCAGAATAGTGTTAGGTTGTCTGTGTGTTATTATCATTGCATCCTAATTCCGCTGGGGTCTACTCTATAGACGACACATTTTACTCACCTCCTTCTAAGGAGTTGTGTTTGAGGCCAATCCACTTGCTGGTTCCTTTAGTGTACGTAGACAGGAACTCCTCCTCCTCCTGAGTGTGGATGCTGACCAGGCTGGCTCCTCTGGAGATGCAGTCTTCGTTTGCTCTCTCCCAGCTCTTCTTTTGGGACCATTTTACATTGTGGAAGAGCTAAAATAACAGTCAGCAAATGATAAATCAGCACCGATCTCTGCAGAGAATCATGGTTTGACTGTATTTAAGATGAATAAACAACAGCTGTCCAGTGAATTGATTAATTTATTGCCCTTTATACCTTAAAACAGTGTCTGAAATGAGGCTGAGACGTCCAGTCAACTGCGCAGCCCTGTGCAGGTGGCGCAGTAGGGGGTTTCGGGGGTGGGGTTATGTCTGGTCTGGGTTTCTCACAGATGAAGGAGTACTTCTCTGTACACGGCTTGTCATCCCAGAAACCTCCAACAGCCCCAGTTGTCATGGCCACACATGAGCCATCCCCATCATCTAGAAACAGAAAGAGCATCACTGTTATCCAATGTATGCTCATCATCCTGAGCAGCTTGTTTGTGGTGCCGGGTCTGTACCTGGCTGATCTCTGTCCCAGTGAGTGAAGGTCAGAGGTAAACCATTGTCCCATATGTAGTCAACTCCTCCACCTTGGCCTGCAGCATGGAGGCCGATCCACCACATGCCGGTCTGTCCAGTCAGTGCCACTGTAAAATGAGCCTGCTCGTAACTGCAGTGAAACACAGAAACACAAGTGAGTAAGCCACTGTAGACAACCAACTTATAAAGGATTCTTAATGCGTCATAAACTAAACAATCACTCACAGATCAATAACATTTATGAGTAAGGTTTGAGGGGCCAGAGTAAAAGTCATGACTCACTGTCCAAAGGTAATTTTAAGCTGCATAATGTTTTTATTAGAGCTAAATGTAAGACCATCAAATGGAAAAATACTAATAATGACATCAAGAACATGTTTAGCATGTTATTTTAGCTCAGTAATGTGCTAACATTTAAATATGTACACTCAAGGTAAGCTCCTAAAAAAGAAATTGAGTGTATCATAAATTATGTTATCAGATTGTGTCATATTGTACCACATCGTATCGTATCGTGTTGTATCATATCGTGTCGTATTGTATCGTACCTTATTGTATTGTATCCTATTTATATCGTATCATATCCTATCCTTTCGCATCATATTGTATTGTATCATATCGTATTGTATCGTATCGTCTCATTGTATCATATCATATCACATTGTATAGGCATTGTAAGGGAGCTACTGATTGTTTTATTCTATATCATACTGTTGATTGTATCATATCTTATCATACTTCATTGTTTTTTGTTCATCCTAACAACATGTTATTAAAATTTTCCCAAAGGAACAGTTATGAGATTTGTATCATATCACATTGTATCAAATTGTATAGTAAAACATTGTATTGCATCCATTCATATCATTGTATATTATGTGTATTTATATTGCTTGTCATTGAAAGAGGTAATTGCTTTTAGAGGAAATTAAATGTACCATATGGTATGGTAGGGTACAGTGTGGTAATTTAAACTCATGTTATTAAGGCTATTAGTTTTCACAGGAAAACTACTGATCATATCGTATTGTACTGTACTGTGTCAAATCTTTTCGTATTGTTTCTTGTCTTATCGTATTGTTTCATTTCATGTTGTGTCTTAGGCTATTGTGTCATGTCTAATAGTATAGACATTCATAAACTATTCGTACAACATTTCATCTAAATAGTTAATTCTACATGAGAACAGTTATCTGGTATTATATCATCTTGTTTCAAATCTTACTACTGTGGTATTACGAACATGTTGAGCATGTGAAGCTCAGTAAAATGCTAACATTTAAACCAGTAGCCAAGGTTTATGCCAATTATTTGCAGCCATTTTAACACAGTTTAGTTTGACCAATAAGGAGTTCTATAAGCCATAGTCAGCCCCTGTAACAGATTTGGACAAACTTTATTGTTGGGGAGAAAAAAACTGCTAATTTAAATTGATAGAGTCTGGAATCTGTGAATATCTGTAAATAAGTTCACACCAATGCATCACCAGATTGATGAGTTGTTTAGTCCACATTGGAGAGAGGTCAACATACAGAGGCATGAATGTACAAAATCAGTTTGACTTTGTTTTCCCATGATAACAAGCATTTTTGGTTGTTGTCTAGTTATCTTCTGTTTTTTATCTTAAGATCTTGAGAAAACAACTTCAATCAAATCTTTATCACCAGAGAAACAACATTGTTATTCCAAGATAACTAGATGATTAAGCAGAGATTTTGAGATTTTCATGGGAGAAAAGCCTAAATTTAAATATATGGGAATATGTCATCCTAGAGCTTCCTCTGCTTTTTACCACAGAGAGGAGTTTTGAGATTTCACATCATTTTAATGACTATAAAAATTTCAACAAGGGGGAATAAAACTTGAAAAAGCACACTATTATTAAAATATTAAATGCAGGTTTTAAATTTTATAGTTATTTTGAAGGTTATGATCTTGAACATCTTTGTCCTCCAGTGTGACTCACATGTCTCCGATGTGCGCCAGGAAGGCGTCCTGATCTTCACAGAATGCCTTAGCTTCAGTCCAGGTCCTTCCGCCCACTTCCATCCAGTAGCAGGCATAACCGTAGGCATCCCAGCCCTGACACATATTACAGAGGTGTGCAGTGGTTTTTAATTAGATGAATTTACATGTTGTATAGGCTATATATCTTTGATCTTTGGTTGAGAAAAAATAACTAATATGGTTGGGTTGGACCAACCTGAGGGCATCCATATGCAGTAGGTTTCACAGAGGGCAGTGGGTAATGAGCTTTGGGCATTTTGCAAATGTAGGTATTAAGTTCTGTGCAGGATACGTCGTTCCATCGCCCAGTCTGAAGCAAAAATGAACGAGTTACAGCCAATGAAGCATGATGTGGGCAGCTTTGGTTCCCATGCATGATGCACTTTGTAGAGCTCTGATAAGATGTATTTTAACTGATGTACAAGACTTTTTTATTCATTGTTCTCACCTGGTGTAACATCTCCACACAGTCCTCACTGAATCCATCGTGGTTGTTTGGTTCCCCTGGAGCCCAGTAGGTAAAAGTGGTCAAGTGTTCATCTGACCAGGTAAACATACCAGGTACAACCAGGTCATTCAGACCGGTCCATACGTCACTGGTGGCTGTGGGGAAAGAAAGCAAGAAAAAAATGATGTTTTGTTAAGCTTCATGTGTAATCTTTTTCATAACTTTTTCTTTCATTTATGTTGTGTTTTTAAGGGGACATGCTACATCAACTACTGCCCAATATTTCTTGTTTGTAGTTGTCATTGGTGAGCTCTTCTTGGTTTACATGTGGACTTCTGTTTGTCTCTGTTGTTTTTATTTAATGGCTCTCCTGTGGTGTAAGCTCAGTTTGGGTGTCACTGAAATCCAAAATTAATATACTTGAGGATCAATTAAGTGTATCACATCTTATTATAGCTTAACATACCTTATTGTATCTTATCTTAGTACCCTAGTAAATTTTCCCAAGGTAACACTTGAAAATAACATATCGTATCGTATAATTACAATGCATTGCATCTTATGGTAGGGTAACATATTGTGTCATGTCCTTTCTTAGTATCTAATATCATGTCACAGGGTAGGCTATCGCGTAGTATCATGCCAACAAAAGAGTATTGTACTGTATCGTATCAATGGGGAGTATCAAATCACATCATACTGTATCATATTGTATCATGTTGTGTCATTTCGTAGCATATCATGTCCTATTGCATTGCATCAGAGCACATCGTAGTATAGTATCAAATGGAGTGACTCAGGGCTCAATCTTGGGACCACTGCTGTTTATGCTTTATATCAACTGTGTCAGTCAAAATGTGCCAAATGTTGATTTATATGCTGATGACACTGTAATCTATTGCTCCTTTCCTACACAGCATCAAGCTCTCTGTCACTTACAGGAAGCCTTTGATATTGCACAGGACGCTCTTTGTGAGTTAAAATTAGTTCTGAATCCTGACAAAATCAAACTCATGGTGTTTTCAAACTCAAACAAGAAGCCAATGAGCCTTCCTTCTGTCACTACATCTCAGGGTGATGTGATTGAATCTGTATCTTCTTATGAATATCTTGGTTTCTTGATGGATGATTCTTTGACTTTTAATCTTTATATTAAGCAACTTGTAAAGAAATTGACGCTTCGACTGGGCTTTTACCTCAGAAATAAGTCTCATTTTTCTTTTGCTGGAAAGAAAAGGCTTGTTGCAGCCACTTTTCTGCCTTTGATTGACTACAGTGATATTCTGTACATGGATGCATCTTCTCAATGCCTTCAATCTTTGGATACTATGTACCATAGGGCGCTGAGGTTTATAACCAATCTTAAGTCCTTAATACATCATTGTATTCAGCATATTCAGCACAATCTTTGCTCTGTGACTCAGTCACAAAATTTACTTTAGCTATCTGGTCCCAAGGTCCATCTTGAAATGGGAAAAAAAAGGGTTTTAGGTACGCCGCTCCTACAGCCTGGATACAGTATTGTATTCTATTGCATCCTGTACAGTATTTTAGCAGATCCTATCATACCATATTGTATTGTTCAGCATCAAACAGTGTTGTAGGGTACTGTAAAGTTTGGTTTCATCGTATTTTATCATTTCAAACCATACTGGAAGGGAGCTATTGAGTGTATCATATAGTAATATAACATTTCGCACTACTTCGTATCACATCATATTGCATTACAAAGCATCACAGTGTATTCTATTACACTGTATTGGTGTATTATCATTATTGTTGTAATGTATTGTATTATATGGGTTTTTTTTTCATTTTCTTTTGTTCCTCTTCTGAACTTTTTTACATTCACATATCTGATAGCTTTATGGAATTGGCCACATTTTCCATTATTACTGCTACATGCTTGACATGACAACTTACATTGCTTCTTCTTTTTTATCATCAAACAAGCGTATTCAACTTAAATTCCATACCTAAGTACAAGTAGCTTTCCAGCCACATCTGCTCTGTCATTGATAGAATGGATACAAGCTCAGCGCCCATGCTCCTGCAGGTAGTCTGGGCATCTCTCCAAGACTTCTTGTCATCAAAAGGTTTGTAGCAGAACTCTCCAAACTCATACCAGTCGGGCCCTGAACACCTCAGCTCTGTAAGACAGAAGGAAGGACCCCAGAGTCAGTTTATGGTGAATGAAAAAAATATACTTGGATTAAGATAAAACACTAAATCTGTCTGCTCTGATGAAAAAAATATCAATTGAGAGGCCTAGATGAATCTTAACTCACCTCCATCAGCAAAAGTGTAGGAGACAGCATAGTTTCCATCAAATCTGTGAAAAAATAGAACCTTTAAATTAAGGCACTGATAAGTCTGCATAAGAGCCCTTTCTCACACCTCCATGTCTGTGACTTCCTGAATGTGGAAAATTAGGATTGGGCTGAGTAGAGTTTCATTAGTTCTGTTTTTTCTTACTGTTGGGAGACAATGCCATTCCTGGTGGAGCCAGCATAGAAGTCCTGTCCATCCTGTTTCAGCAGAGTACAGTCTCCTCCATTTTCATTGAGTATCACTCCAGCGTGGATGGCTGCAGCACAGGTGTTTGAATCCTGTTAAATGAGACACAAAGAGGAAATTATATTTAGTTTTTGTCAGCAAATGTATTGCAGAGAAACAAAAAAGGTATTTACCTACCCCTCGATAGGTTGAAGTGCCAAACACACGGTAATAACTATCAGCACAGCGGGCTGGACAGTGAACTCTAAAAGACACAAATGCATTAGAGACATGTAATATCTCAATAAAAGCTGATTATGGTACTTAACAAAATACCACAGAGGCTCTGAGCTGACATGCATCCATACATTTTGATTTATATCATTTTCTTGAATGGCTGATTTCTAGTTGTTCGTAAGGTCTGAGATTGAGACTGATATTATCATGTCAGTTACTCACGTAATTTTCTCATTGGCAAAGTTGAAGTTTGGCCAGCTTGCACATGAGATAGCATCTGTTAAGCCACAAGATTTCATTAGTGACCAAAAACAAAATATTATTACAGCAGATGTTAAAGCTCCTGTGGGTAGATTTTAGCACCACCTGTTAACAAAGTGGTATTTGTTTAAGTCAAATATAATACTCACTGCAACTCTTTGCTATGGAAATATAAGTTAAATATGTTTTTGCAGCATGATATAAATCATGTCTGACACCTACACCCCTAGCAGCGGTTTCACACATTAAAAATAACTATACAGAGATAGTCTGTCATGTCAGTGATAGTCTTATTTGCTTTTTTAGGTGATGAAGAGGTATCACTATTAAATTCAGTCTGCTTCGTAACAAAAAAAAATCCCCTCACAGGAGCTTTAAAGTTCAATTTGTGTAGTTTGAGTCACTTTCTTACAGTCTGGTGTGCATCCCAAGACTTCAAAGCGAAGGCCTGCCTGACCGTTGACCTCCAGAGGAAGGATGCGTACATACTGAGCTGCCATAGGTGATCCAATCAGCTGAGTCTCAGGAGTGGTTCTGTCTGTTGCACCCAGGAAAAACTGGAAATAAAAGAGATGTAGTTAAACCCTCATTTAACAAAAAAAAAAAAAAAAAAAAAAAAAAAAAAAGTTTGGATTTTAGTGAGTGTTTCTGCTAACTCACCTCCCCATCGGCAGTGTGGTCAGTCCAGGTTGTGCCATCCGAGCTGTGCTGGATCTTATATTTGGTGACCCAGTAGTCATACTGAGGACAACCCTGGATTACTATTCCTGTGATTTTTCTGGGCTCGCCTAAGTTCACCTGGATCCAGCTTGAAGTTACTGGAAAAAGAATTAAATTCAGTATAAGGTTAAAGTTATGATGCGTATTTAACACATTTTTTTTCACTCCCCCTGTATATATCAGTGAAATATAACTTTAGAGGTGTGATATCTGGGTTGATATATACCACTTCCTGAAGGTCTCCAGCAAGAGTTTCCATTCAGACGAGCTTGGCTGGGAGCGAATCCACTCTTCGAGGAGGAGGCAATGAGCTGAGAGTCTGAGATGTTTCTGTCCTCGATGCCCAGGCCATGCAAACACACTATGAGCAGCCGAATCATAAAAGTCAACATTATCCCAGTGATAGAAAACGTGCATCTTGTAATTCTCATGAAGCATAGGGTGGGTTTATACAAATAAAATCAATCAAAGAAGCAGAAGAAAATCCAACCTTTTTGTTCACAAGTGTAGACAATCTCGAGATATTTAGAAACATCTGGACAGGAGTCGGTCTCAGGTGGGTACACGAAGCAGAAAGGTTTATTGTCACACAACTTTCTGAAGATAGGAAGGACTCCCTCCACGGTGCAGCTTCCTGCAAAACGGGAATTATGTCTAAATGAAGCAAAGATAAATATTCATCTATAGATTTCATAAAGTTAAGGAAGTGGTTATTAACTCTTTAATAAGAAATTATCACCCAAATTTCAATCAATTAAATGTGTTTAAATTAGTTTTATTGTTGCAGTTTGGACCTTAGAAAAATGATGCCAAACTTAGTTTTAAAGTTTCCAAAAAATGCAATCTGATCCTTATTCAATAAACTTAATAAATGCAGTCAATTTAGTGGTGGACAGTAAGAAAGTACATTTACTCAAGTACTGGATTTAAGTATCTCTCACCTTTACTCGAGTACATTCAAAAGACAAATATTGTAATTTTTACTTCCCTTTATCTTCAGGAATGTTCTGGGGTCTCATTTATAACTGATGTGTACGCACAAAACGGGGGCCTGAAGTTAATGTGCACCACTTTTCACACAAAGAATCTGACCTTTGAGTCTGTCTAACTGTCCTTTCACCCACAAGCACCGCAATTTTGGTGTCAGAGAGTTGTTTTTTTTTTTTTACTTCCCTCCATTGCCATCAATCTGTCAGAATGTCCGATTACAACTCTGGTTAGGGTAAAGGTTAGGTACGATGTGAATGTTAAATGCTGACCTGCAAAATCTTATTTCAAAATGTTCACTATAGGCGGCTAAACAGTGTAACAGACAAACACAACTAAAGTAGCTAAAGTTATCCATCTTTGGCAGAACTACTTTTATGTTGGCATATTTGTGTTCTGGCAAATAAAGTCACT
This sequence comes from Cheilinus undulatus, assembly GCF_018320785.1. Taxonomy (NCBI): domain Eukaryota; kingdom Metazoa; phylum Chordata; class Actinopteri; order Labriformes; family Labridae; genus Cheilinus; species Cheilinus undulatus. The sequence continues at coordinate 16,441,001 of NC_054881.1, read as the reverse complement.
TTTGTCCAGGCGGAGGTGGTGTCTCACAGTAGTGGCCTGCAGGAGGGGGCATCTGAGACCGGCAGTTTGCTGCCAGACCCCTCTCAATCCAGCAGGCTCAGACTCAATCAAGAGCAAAAAAATAATCATATTGACACCACACACACTTGACGATTATCTAGTCCTTTAGTGCAGATGCCAGCCTATGGACTTCTACCTGTACATTGCACATCATGGTTAAAAGTACAGCAAATGTCATTAAGATCAGGCAGATCATTTTGTGGTGCTGTTGATGGCTACAGCAGATAAGGATGACCATTCTCCATTTGAGCACAAAAGGTCATATCTTGCTCATGTTTAAAGTTTTTTTCCTGCACAGAAACTTCACAAACTATCAGGTGCTTAAAAAGAAAAAGGATCTTGGGATTTTTTAAGGCATCATAAATACTTAAGTATGTTTTTAAGCAAATACCCTTGTAACTAAAAAAAATGTGTAAAATGTAAAATATTGTGCAGCTTTCACTTGTATTGGATTAATATTTGACCAGCAGTAACTTTACTTTGACTCAAGTGAAAAAGCTTGAACTTTATCCACCACCAAAGCAACTCAAGCCTCATTTTTCACTTTTAATATGCTGTACCTGTTCCCCCACCCAGAAACGGGCAGATTTCAGCGCTCTGCCGTCCATAGAAAGCAGACTTTATGTTGATGACGCTTTCCTGAGGACAGTGAAGAACAGCTGTAGAGCCGTCGCACACCAGAGCTGTCATATAACCTGCAGCAGGAAACAAATGAATGCACTGGTTTTGTTCTGTCATTTGATGACTGAGATTTGTTAAAGAAATAGCTCTGTAATGTTACCATCATGAGGTGGGGGAGGCTCGGGAGTTTCTCCTGAAAAAGATCACATGTGTAACTAACATCGTCAACACTTAAACTGGCATTTAAATCTTTTAGTAAGGTCAGATTTGTCACCTTTCCGCTTGCAGACGTATCCTCTCTTGTACTCACAGTTGTCATCATTCCAGTAGCCGTTGTTGATGAGTATAGAGAGACAGTCTTCACCGTAATAGTCATCAGGGTTACCTTGAAGAAAGAGAACAAGAAAGGGAATTTAGTCAGCATTTTGGTAAGATATAAATCTACTTTTAAATGTTTTCCAAGAGAAATCATGTGGAATACATTTAAATTTATATTCACCTGCATTCCAGCGAATATATCTGAAAGGAGAGCCATCACTCCACTCCCAGCCGCCCTCAGTGACTGAGTCATGACCGCCCATCCACAGAGCGATCCCTGTTGGACTCAGCTGGATCACACCTAATGCAAAAACATGCACAGTTTAATCCAAAGAAAAAACACTCAGTTTATGTAGACCAAAACACAAATTTCTGACTTTTTCAGTTTATTTCCTTGATTTTGTGTTGGTTTAATTAGTTGGTATTTCTCTCGCTTACTTTTCCTTATTGGTAGAACCTTAAGCAGTCTCTTCATCTTGATCATTTTGATAATTTTTAGTATGCATTTTTGTATGATTTACTTATTTTTCTGCCGGTCTAATGTGTTATTTCAGTGTTTCATCTGTTTTGTTAATAGTAAGTCAGGATAAAAATCACTGGCTGCAAAATATATCCTACAAGTACCAATAAAGCCACCTGAACGGAAACCTTTTTTTGAGTAACTTAAAACAAGCAAAAAACTGTAAAATCTGCTTTTTGACCACAATGATATGTCTCTCTAATATCTGAAAGAGGATTAGGGCCAGGGGTGAAGGAAAAAATAATGCTGTGGTCAACGAGAATAAAGTTGAAATGAAGAGAAAAAGTAGAAATGTCAAGAATAGAGTCACAATTTTGTGAAAAAAAGTAAAAATACAGTCTTTGTATTAAAGTGGAAATGTTGAGAAAATGTCCAAATGTCAAGAATAAAGTTTAAATACAATTTTTAGGGGAAAAAAAGAAGAAGAAACCTTATTAATGTCACAAACTGTGAATCTTAGACAACCACATAGTGTCAATGAGCCAAAAGAGAAGAAACTCAGCTGTCACACTGTATAAAATAAACATGTTGTGCCAACTCTAGCTTGTCTATTTATCAGCCATTAGAACTAATGGCTCCTAATAGTGGCCAAAGTTGTATTGAGTCTTTATTAGGAAAATGAAATAAAACCCCTTAAGCACATGTTTTGGGGGTATGTAGTACGTATGTATGTCTTACTGTTACTACTCAGTAAGTATGTCTTACTGTTACTACACAATAAAAAACTAATGATGTAATAATAAAAGAAAAGGAGAAACAGCAGAGACACTGGGTTGAAGATGTTGAGGTCACACCTTGTACGAAGGCCTGCTCAAAGGGATCTGTGATACTGAGGAGGTCTCCACCCTGGTTTAGACAGTCGGCTCGAGCCTCCGCCCACGTCCTCATGGACAGGTAGTTGAACAGGTAGCAGTAGTCGTTAAAAGGGTCGGCCATCCAGGAACCACATTTAACATTCCATCCTGTTAAAAAACAGCAGATTAACAGTTCATACAGCCATTTAGACAGGTTTAAATCATCACCCTGCCGAAAGTGTGACGATCAATGTAACATTAAACTAACCTGGTCCAGATGTTGGTGGCTGTGGAGGAGGTCCTTGTCCCTTGGCTTTAGAGTTACAAAACAAAGAATAACTAAATATCAAGTACAAATAAAACACAAGAGACACATAAATGTATAAAACAAATGTGTATTTGACCTTTTTTGCAGATGAATTCCTTTGTAGCGGTACAGAAATCATCATTATATTTTCCAGCTTCAGAGTGACCCGGCCCTCTGATATGAGCACAGTCCTCATTATTCTGCCAGTTGTCGGGCTGGCTGGGTGCCCACAGCTCGAAGTCCTGAAATTAAAACAAAACAAACAAACAAACCAAAAAAGAATGAGCGTCATGTGGGCCCTTTTTGTGACAAATCTGTAAATAGGATAGCAGCCAATCCTGGAGCCTGGATCTGGTCTGCACAGCCAAAATGATTGTCAAGGTACTTAGATAGTCATATTTCTATTTTTACATTCTTAGAATTTACCATATCATAACTTTTCTATATCACATAAAGCTCATGTTATTGCATCAAAGCTGTCTTATCATATTATATCACAGCACATCACATCCAATAATATTGCATATCCTATTGTTTTGTTTTACATTTCATTCCTTCTTTCATCTTATCTTTGTCAATACAGTTGGATTATTTTGTAACGATATTGTATTTTTTCCCCCATGATACTATATTGTAACATATCACATCGTATCCTATCTCATCATATGTTATCTTTCTGTGTCTTTTCTTTTTATATGTAATGGTCTTCTTTGACGTCATTCATATTGTATCTTTCCTTAAATCACTGTATTATATTGTATTCTTTAGTATTGTATGGTATCAAATCACATGCCATATATATCCTGCTGTATTGTATCATATTTTGTCAAACCTTACCTTTTTTTATCATATATTTTCTTATATAATCTTATTGTTTCACATCAATCATCTTGATGTGTTGTCATGGTATCGTATCTTCTCAGATCGTTTCCTATCCTATTATATATCGTATTTTATGTGTAAATTAATTCTACAATAATACTGAGACAGTAATTGCAATTTTAGTGGTGAAACTCTTTAATTCCTGATTTTTTAAACCTAGTTTTGAGTACTCAAGTTTCAGTTTTTATGTCATAAAACTTGTAATTGATATTAGTAATCCATAAAAGCAACCATGCTTTCTTAGAAATTGTCAGTTTGAGTTTTTTGCCACCTTGCTTTGGTCATGCAAGTTGAATAAAGTCCAAGAGTCCAAAAATTAAGCTTAGTAAGTTTTAGGGAGTCTAAAAGTGGTCCTACTTTATGCTGAGATCTATAATTTGCTCCTCTGAGACACACTTCAGGAGCATAATTCGCTGCCAAAGGCTACAGACTGCTGAATATAAAGGTGAAAGAAAGCTCTGATGGTGGGCAGAATAAATGAAGTCTGGTTTTGCAAAGCAAAGTCCAGGAATTTCAACACATTTACTAATTTGTATTAAACTGATATCTTCATTATTTTGTGCAGAAAAACAATATCTTTGTACCCCCATTTTTCAAACACTCCTTCCCTGAAATGTTACTGTTTTTATTACTTACTGCATCACTCCCATCGATGTTTACCCAGGTGCCTTCAACATTAATGTCATTATAACCAATCCAGGCCTGTGCCGGCATGTGAGCTGTAGATACAAAACAAGAGCCAACATCATCTCCCCAGTTTCTTGATGAATTATTAAACAACACTAGAATAAACTACAGCTGCTTACCGACTATAAAACTCAGTTCTTCCTCGTCGTGAATGCTGACTAGGTTAGCACCCTCTTGGACGCAGTGGGCTTGTGCATCCTGCCAGCTTTTCACAGTTTCAGTCTCAAACTGATAGCAGAAGTCCTTATATAGCAAATATCCAGTGTCACAGTGAGAGTCTGTGGTGATGAAATGGAAAGTTGTTGCATGTTTTAAACTCATATGCAGCTTAATAAAACTTGAAGACAAAAAGTGACGTCAGCCTGACCTGGAGCTGGAGTGGGTTTAATGTTCTGTCCACCTGTTAGCTCACAAATGTAGCCCAGTCTCTTGAAGCAGTTCGTTGTTTCCCATTTGCCTTGATAATTTCCTGAAAGAGGACATAAACTCAGCTGATTTGGGATTGTTTTTCAGTGTCTGCCTATAATTTATAAAAGATGAAGATGTCAGATTAGGGCTCACATAATCATTGGGATTTACCTGTGAAGATTTGTCCACAGTCCCAGACGTCCTCCGTGTTTCTAGGCCAACCAGGACCATAGTTGGAGAACGTGATGTCTGTTTTATCAAACCATCGGAAGGTTCCATCATCGTCTTTATCTGGAAACATCAGCAGAAATAAAATAAATGGAAGTAGCACTGGTAAGAATTGTCAATATTATTAAACCACAATGAGTGAAACATACCTGATAAACCGAGCCAGATGTCTGGGATGTCTACTTGGTGAAAGTCTGGAAGCTTCCCATTAATGAAGTACTGTTCTTCCTGACTGCAAACAACAAATAATGAAAATCATAAGATTTCTACTCCCCTCACAAGCAGCAAAAATGTGGTTGCAATCTCAATTATGTATGTTGAATTCCTTTGAATTCTGTTTGACCGTAGAGTGGAAATAAGTGGAAATTTCCCCTCAGTGACAGCCTGTACTTTATTTAACGCTAGAACTGCCAATGGGTAAAATGTACCTAATGGTTGTTCTTTAATTGTATCTTACTCAAAGTTTGTTTTATACCACCTGGTGTCATAAAAAAATCATTGCCAAAATCCATTTTGTTAATGGACATTTACATCTAGAACCACCATGCAGGTCGAATTCCCATTTAGCCTTGATTTTCCCAATGTTTTACTTCACACCAGCAATAAATAGATGGCATAATGGAAACACCTTCTCTCTATTGCAGCAATGCCAACTCAGAAGTCCACAGATCAACCTTCAACATGGATACAACGGGGAAAAAAAGACATTTACCATTGTTGAATGTCAAAAGATAATCTCAGTGCTCTTAATTAAGAGGAATCTGGTGATGAGGACATTTCAGTATAAGCAATCAGTCCAATGACGATTTTCTATGTGATGGATCATCTTCCAACAGTGATCTAGTTTGCTAACTGTGGTTAATAAGCTGCCCAGTGTACGTGGATAATTGACAGTCCTTGATCAGTGCTTTTTATGAAAATCAAGGCACTTTAATGACAGGTAAATTTGGCCCAGTGGCTGTTTTAGGTATAATAGAGATCCACGGCGGTTTCAGTGTTAAAGACATCATTAAGAAACTGTTTTAAAAAGGGGGGCTGGTGCATTCAGAATCTACAGTACACATTATGTATCTTAATTTGAGAATTTCAAGGTTTTGTTTCTTGAAAATTTAACAAATCCTCTTTATATTTTTTTAGAGTGGCCCGAACACACTGTCATGATAATGAACAGTTTACACATAGATTTTTTGTAAAGAACAAGAGAATGTGTGCTGACTCATCACATCAACCCTGTACTCTACCATAAAGGTGGGAAATTTGTTAATTTTTCTACAGATTTTTTTCCCATGCCCCTGGTAACATGACTGCGGTTGTGTCAGTCCTCTTTCCTTCCTGATTGTGCCCTCAGGCAGGCTTTCTCGCTACATGTACGCCTTACTTCAGCCTCAATTTTGGCCCAAATATGCCTAAAAGTTCAGTTTAATATTTTTGCATTTACTAAGTCATTGATGATTGATATTTGTGCATGTTTAAAGCCATTTCAGTACAATATAAACAAGAGTTTTGTTAGCAAAGTGTGATGTAATTGTGAGCGATACCTTGGAAGAAGAGATCACTCAAAGGGTGAGGGTACAGAGTCATCAATACAACTACTAGCCATAACATTTTAAAACTTCCATTCCAGTTTGTCTTTCTATTCCTTGTGTCCTTTATTAAAAAAAAAAAAAAAAAAAACAAGCGAGCAATATTGATCTCAGACTGAGGTGTGTCTTTAAAATTAGCAGCTGTCAGCTAACATGAGCCAACCTGGACTGTATGGATTTGAGCAGAGATGCCTTTATACCTTTACTAAATGTGCTAGATTGATACTAGGAGCCTTTCAGTTATGCAGAGTTTACTTAAGTGTATGTTTCTTACAGTTTTTGTCCCCTCTTACTTATTAATGTAGAGCAGGTGGGCTCCCATGCCATCACACTTGAGGACAGCATCATGCCAGGTGGTCAACAGGTTAATATTACTGACCACCCAGTAACAACTGCCGGAGAAGCTCAGCCAGCCGGTGGGACAGATCGCTGCAGGGGATAACAGAAAAAAGACAAGAAAAAGAAAATCTCAACATTTACTGTATTTTTCATAAAATATGTTTTTTTTATGTTCTTTAGAAAACAACCCAGCTTACTGTTCAGGGGCCGTTTGCACATGTAGGGTCGCTCATATCTGCAGATATGAGATTTCCATTTTCCAAATTCATCTGTTGCATCTTTGATTATTGCAGAGCACGAGCCGCTCTGAGCATCACTGTTGGAGAACATGTGTTTAAATTTTCACTGACAGGCACTTAAAATTTCATCTTAAAGTCTAATATATTTTTAAAAAGATATCTCACACTGTAGGTTCTCCTGTGCCCCAGTTTAAATAACCCACTTGTGTGGTATCAGACCAGGCCCACTGAGTGTTTCCTGCTTCAACCTGGCATCCAATCTTGTTGCATTTCTGGAGAAAGCCAAATTCAAATTCAGTGTTAAACAAAAAATAAGAAGGTGAGCTTCTTTATGCCACTGTATTTCCTCTCACCAGTGTGGACAGTCCGATCCAGAGGTCGATTTGTGACGAGTCCACTGTTGCAGTCACAAACTGCTCCTCTGCTGCTGAGGTGATGGACACCAGGTCTCCTCCATGCCGTACGCAGTCATGTCTGGCATCAGACCAGCTCTTCCTGTTTTCTGCCTGCAGCTTGTAGCAGTTGGAGCCGTATTGTCTCCAGCCGTTGGTTAAGTCACACTGTGGGGCAGGGTTTGCTAAAGAGCAGGACAAAAGTCTCACATGTAGACGGGCTCCCATGTGTAGAAATCAGTGCAGCAATATATCATCACCTTGACTTGTGTGATATGAATCAAGGTTGGCTTGATGCTAGTGTATTAAAAAATTTAGTGATAAGTAGAGCTTTCAGCCATAATGCAATAATTTCAATTGTGTCTTATTAATTCATTTATTATTATTATTATGTCTAAAGCACTTTGATTTGCCATGTTGCTGACATAAAGTCGCCATTTTGCTCAGCCAAGCTCTGTAATGGAAAACAGATTAAACGTTCCAAAACATGGTCCGAAGTTTGTGGACTCACAGTTAACATGCTTGCAGATGTATTTCCTCCTGATGCTGCAGTTCTCATCATTCCAGAGTCCATTGTTTTCTCCCAACACCTGACCACAGTCCTCACCTGGTTCAGCTCCATAGTTATCAGGCTGACCTGCAGCCCAGTATCTGAAACCAGATGCATCACTGTCAGAACAAATCATTTTTATCTTTCTGCTCTGATCTGGCAGTAATGGCAGTGTTACATACGATAAGGCTTCAATAAAAGGATCTCCATCTGCCCACTCCCAAACACCCTCCACAGCTCGATCATTCAGGCCGATCCAGTAGATGTCTGAGCTGATTTGTGTCCTTATCCACAGCTAGGAATAAGACATAGAAATAAACATTAATATAAAGTGATATGGGAGCATTGATCAGAGTCTGCATGTGTCGTCTCACCCTCTCGTGGATGTCCTGAATGCTCATCAGGTTGCTGTTTTGCTCCAAACAGAAGGCCTGAGCATCCAGCCATGTCTTTGTATCAGACGAAAAGAAGTAACATTTATTCTCATACTCCCTCCAGCCCTGCTGACACTGACAGTGGGCTGGAAAACAGAACAATAATAAACATGTTAAAAAGACAAGGGGAGAAGGGGTCATAGAACAATTAAAAGCCCTGTCCCTTAACACAGGGTGGATTCTTCTTAACACTAACCAGTATCACTTTAGTTCATCACTTCTTTATAGTGTTTTATCAAAGTGTCATACTCATAGCTGTAAACTGTAGGATTACTTAAAAAAAAAATGAAATATTGCTAAACTAAGGGTTTTAATTAAACAATGTGTTATTTACTTTCTCTTAGGATGTAAATTTTAAGTTTTTAAAATCTTAATTAATGTCACATTGCAGTGTATTTTTCATGGTTACCAAAAAGTGACATTTTGTATCAGCCACCTGTGGCAACATCAGGAGTTTTCTGTTAGGATGGAGCATGAAAGAGTTAAGAAACACCCTATTATGAGATTTTGCACCCCCAGTCCTTTCCTGTAGACCACCTATTGCCACAGGCTGGAAGTCACTAACTCACTGGATACCCTCACCCACAGTGCAGAAGTGCTTCACATCAAAAACAACAAAACAGCAGGAACATGAGCAACACACTGTCAAGAAACTCCAACACTGATGTCAGTTTAACTCAGAATGGAGTCAAAGTTAGACTTTGCGAGTTAAAATCAACTCTGAAATGTTTAGTACTGAGAATTCAACACTCCAGGTTTTGCTGGAAACAAAAAAAGTCAGTAGTATTTCTTATTGTAGTATGTAAATTGGACTTTCTTGGAGAATTTTGCGATTAGACCATGAGAAAAAACCCGATGCGGCCTTAAGCAGTTACAGCACAATCTAAAAGAAGCTATTTACAAGTTTTACGCTGGAGTTAAAGCTAAAAAAGTAGAACAGAAGACATTTAGGTTTGGAGAAAAACAAAGCAAAACAAACAAGGAATAATTTCCCATTTCAGGATACTTAAAATACCCTTTAATTCTGATCATGAAGCATTTTAAAGCCTGGAACTTCTTCAGATTACAAATACAAAAAAAAAAAAAAATTAAGAACTTATAGGCTTGCATTTAAGACTTTAAATTAACTCATCAACCTTAATATATTTTAAGGACCCTGTGGACACCTTTTTACAGCTTTATTTTCTGTTGTTATGTAGGGGGTATAAAAAGCTGAACTATATTCTTGAAGGACACCAGACACCGTCTCCTGAAAAATGATTAAAACCCTGAACTTTTAAAAAATAAATAAATAATATTAGGCAGTGTAGCTAGTCCTCTATATGGATGCTTCTACTCAAAAAGGCTTTAAAGATTAAAAGTGACCTTGAAGAGCCCTCTGATGGCCCCATAAAGAGTAAAAGGAATGTTTGTATATTAAGAAAAAATCCTCATAGTATGTTAGTTGACCACAGGATCCTCGATGGAAAATGCTAAGTTGTATAAATTTGTTGTTAACAATAAAAACAGAGGCTGCATCAGTGTCAGACATTTAAAATAATTGTTTAGAAACAGTCTTTATGCAGATGACCTGTTTTTTTTTTGTTTCTGAGGGTCATCCAAAGGCATCTGTACAGTCTGTTTCATAAACAGCTAAAAACTCCTTGCAATGGCTTAAAAGCTCAGATAATTACATTTTAAAAACATTTTTGAAGAGATTAGGCATTGTTTTATTCGTAATCATAGATGTATATATAATCATTCATAATCATGTAAATGAAAAATACTGAAATCAAATTTTTGAGGGAAAAACACTTTGATTTTCTTCATCCTTGACAAAAATGTAAAAACTGTTTAAAAAGTGACTGTAAAATTCAGTGAAAAAAATTCAGTGAATCACTTAAATACCAATCGATCATAAAAGTCCCATGACAGACTCACATCCAGCTGTGTCAGTCAACTCTCAGAGGTAATGTTTGACTTTAACAACTTGCACAGACATGAGAATCACATGATTTGCTCACCTCTGTGTGGATTTTTAAAGACCATCAGAAAACCACAGTGGACACAAAGTTGAACTGATTAAAGGTAGAATGAGTGGTTTCCTTATTGGCTTTTTACCTGGCTTCATATTACATCGTTCATTACCTGATACCATCGCTGATACCAGTACCAGCATTGGTTAGGGGCGTGAATACCAAGCCTGAGTGCTCAGATAAACACTCAAAAACTCTATACTGTATTCATTCAAGAACCTTGTCTGCAGTTCAATGATGTATTAATATAAATGACGATAACAATAGAACAGATTCATACTGGTAACCAAATAGAACTACTTGTACTTGGTCTGAAAAGCTGCATGGGTGCTTCCCTTGGAATTTTTTGTTAAGATGTTTGGTGTAATAAACATATTTTGGCTGTAAAGACAGCAGGGTGGGAATATTTTATCCAAAGGTGTTGATCTAATATGCATTCATGACATAAAGTTATTAGTAATAATTAGAATTAGTTGTACAAAACATACAAGGCTTAGCGATCATGTATAGAAAGCTTATCTTTATATTTGCTATGATAGACAGATAAAAACAAAACTAGAAAAGAAGTATAAAAACTGAGGAAAACAAATCATATGATTTTTTATTTCAATGTTTCTTTTTGTCTTTTTCATGCAAACTAACTTGTCATCATTAACCATTCATTATCCACACTGCTCGGCCCCTTCAGAGTGGCGGGGTACTGGAGCAGACAATCTAGAGTCCCCGTTTAAGCTAAAATGCGTGTTTTTGGACTGTGGGAGAGAACTGGAAAAGACCAAAAAATGCCCGGGAAGAATACACAAATTCCACACAGAAAGACCCTGTCCAACTGGGATTAGAGTCAGGAATCTTCAGTGAAACATCAGGAATAACCACTGCACTAAACTCTTCATATGGAACATTTACCCTTATCATGTGGAATTGCCCTTCTTGTTTCTCCAAACACATTCATGAGATTTGCCCAAAGCTTGCTCATATTGCTCATTAACTTGTTAGGTTAATATGGACATTAACTTCACTTAAGTTTTTATCCATAAATAATTCCCTGTATCACAGCTTTAACATTAATATGTTACCCTTGTGGTGTTATGCAAACTGTAATCTCAGAAACCAAAGGACTCACAAGCACAACAAAAAGTTGTAATAAAAAAAGAAAAACTTACCACAAGCCAGAAGAGAAGCAAAGCTGAGCAGCAGCAGCAACACTCTGTGTCTTCTGTCCATCTCTATTTTGCTGTTTCTACCTTACGGTGAGTTTCTACACATCCTAATAATCTGTACGTTGTTCTCCAAACTCCCTCAGCACTGCAGTGAGATGTGAGATGTGATGTATCTCCCTGTCATCAGACCTCTGAGCATCTTCTCCTCACTTTCTCCGTTTTCAGCGTCCGTCCAGGGTCCAAAGACTGAAAGCTGTAAAACACAGATGACAAACACTCCACTCCTTGGCTCAGTTTCTACATTTAAATCGAATGGATTTTCACACCCATAAAATTATGATTATGAACAAAGATTGCTGGAAACACTATGGAAAAAACTTTAACACTTCAAAAAAAACAAATAGTTCCGATATTAAAAATATAAAGCAGATAGTTTTCTGTAGTTATCCTTTTTTTGTAAAGTTTGTTTTGTAAGAAAAGATTCATTTTTTGTGTTGTTTGTATCCTTATATGTGACTCTTTAACCCTCCTGGGTCCCTCCAGAAAAACTCACACTGAAGACTCTTAGGACCTAAACAGGTCCCTTCAAAAAAAACTGCTGTAAAAATCATATAAATTAATATTTTTTCAACTTTCAAAGCTCAAATCTTTTAGTTTCTACACTATCAGAACTATAACTTTTTTATTCATTTTTTTAAAATATTTGACATTTTTATGTTGTTCAGTCATTAGAGCACCTCCTATTTTAACAAGAATAATGCAAAATATAAATTATGAATTGAAGAGTAGAATGTGTGGGTTGGAGCTTTTAGAGCCTTTTTATGTCAATAAATTGTAACAACATTGATTTTTGCTGCTTTGTTAATTGCGAGGAGTACAGGTTTATATCAAAAAGTCACACTTAGGACCCTTGGAACCAAAATGGGTCCCTGCAGAAAAAGTGCCAAAAATCATATAAATTAACATTCTTTTCCTCTTTCAAAGCTTAAATCTTCTAATTAGATTCAGTCCAAGTCAGAAATATAACATAAGTATTTAAAATGAACCTGTCGTGCCTATTAAGGGACAGGTTATGACATGTTGGACACTTGGGAGAGAAAGGGGAATGACATGTGGAAAAGAGGTCATAGGCCAGATTTGAGCTAGGTCCCAAACTGCCTTTTATTGCTTGATAAATGCGGAAGTATCTATGGATGTTTAAATGTACTCATGACTGAATGTGTTTGTAATTCCATTTGCTGCACTTATAAAAGAGCCTGAAGAACTGCAGTAATACCTTTAATAGCTGTAGTCTTTAATGGCGAAGATACTTTAACTTAAATTTTTGATTTCAAATTTTAATTTTATTTTCTTCTCTTTTTCATGAGCAAATAGTTCACTGTTGTTCTCTCTGGTTTCTTGTGATGATGCGCTTCTTTTATTTGAGTTTTTGAAAAAACAGCTAAAGCCAACTCATCGTTAAGGTAAAACCAGCTTTGGTTGTTGTCCCAAATAAATAAATCAAAATCTCAATAGGTTAACTGAGTAAAATAAAATGTATGGATGTATGTCCTCTTAGGGCTTCTGTAGCTTTGTGGTCTTCAGACTTTGTTGTTAACACTGTAAAAACCATTAGGGTTTATAAACATACATGCGTCAGGAGTGTAAGGCGTTTTAATGGTTATATGAGTGAGCATTATCACACTTCACACGGCTCAACCACAAAGTCCAGAAGAAAGTTTATAGAAAGCACATGTCGGCGGTCAGTAAACTTTATTCTGACAAACATCTGCCTCAAACTGTTACTTTTTAACTGAGTTTACAAGGTGTTACAAAACAATAAATGTACATTTCTAAATCAAGTTATGTGTTCAATTTAGCACTTGGCAGACATTTCAGAACAAGGAAAAATCAAAGACTACAAAATAAGGCCCTTTCCTGATTTCTTGTTTTAGTTATTTGTCACACTTAAATGTTTCAGATCATCCAACAAATTCCAATATTACACAAAGATAACCTAAAAAAAATACAAAATGCAGTTTTTAAATGAGGATTTAATTCATTAGGAAGAAAAAACATGCAAACCTACTTGGCCCTATGTGAAAAAGTTATTGCCTCGCCTTGTTAAATCATAAATCAACAGTGATTTACCCCATTTTTTTTGAAAAGCTGAGTTCAATTTCACAAGCCATACCCAGGCCTGATTACTGAGAAAAATGAAACACAAGAAAGATTAAAAAATAAACATAACATTTATTCACAAACCCATGAAAAAATGCAATACAATCCATCGTGATAATTCCATAAACTCATTTGTGAAATGGAACTCACCAGAATCTATGTGGAGCAGACATTATTATACAATTTACAAATAATATACAAAAGACAAACACTAAGATACCTTTAAATTTACTCCTAAGATCCTAAATATGATATTGATACAGTACATGTAGACAATGGCACTTAGAAAATAGCAAAATAAATTAATTTGAGTATATTTTCCATAGAGAAAGCTATTAAGAAATGATCAGAGATCCTCAGAAATTTAGGATTGAACATATTTTAATCTCAGGCTCTTTTTGAATGCAAAGATGATGACATTTTTTTTATTGTGGTTTCAACCTCATTCTAGATTTGTGGACCTCTGCAGGTCACACTAAAGCTTGTACATTTCAGTTTACGTGTCTTATCTGTTAGGAGTTGTTTGTTCCTTCTACTATGTGCATGAGAGGGAGTCCATCATTGAGTCTATATACTACATTAAACATCATACAAGCATTTTGCAAAATGTTACCTTCAGTAAGCTTCAAAAGTTTAAGGTTATAAAAAAAGAGAAGGATGCTGAAAGATCTCAAAAAGCAACACACAATGCTGCGATCTAAAAAATTTCAAAAACAGATGAGAAACAGTCACTGACATCCATCAAAGTCATTTCTAGGGCTTTGGGGCTCCAGCAAACCACAGTGAGAGCCATTATCCACAAATGGAGAAAACGTGGAACAGTGGTAAACCTTCCCATGAGGGGCCGGCCTACAAAAATGACTCCAAGGGTACATCTATGACTCATCCATGAGGTCACAAAAGAACCTGGAGCTACATCTAAAGACCTGCAGGTCTCACTTGACTAAGTTAAGGTCAGTGTTCATGATTTGACAATAAGAAAGAGACTGGGCAAAAATGGAATCATAGGAAAAACCAAGAAGAACACAAAGACTCATTTGCCATAAGATCATCTCAATGATCCCCAAGACCTTTGGGAATATATTTTGTGGACAGACGAGAAAAAAGTTGAACTTTCCTGTTACAACTGGTGTAAAACTAACAATATTTCATAATAAGAACATCATGTCAGCAAGCCAGGTAAATTTTTAAGGTTTTTTTTGCCTTAATAGATAACATTATTAAATTATTTTTATATCATATACATTATTAAAAACTGCATTTTGTATTTATTCTGGCTATTTTGGACTAATATTTAAATTACTTTGCTGATCTGACAAATGAGCAAAATCAGGCAGGGGGCAAATACTTTTTCATGTCACTCTAACTGCTCAAGGTGATTAAGGCTATTACTCATGGTGTCTAGCCAATCAGAGAGGACATAAGGGAGACTTTGGGGAGTGAAAACAACCAGAAGGGAAGACACAACTCGTAGCAGTCCAAAGTAGCCCACTTTAATATTTACAGATTTAATGCAATTGACAGAATAAAATGCTGATGCAGGTAATTGGCGAAATGCTGAACATCACCCCTGATAATCTACCATGGCTGATAATTTGTCTACTACTACAGCTGGGAATAGAACATCACTTCCCAGGGTGCACTGCACAACTGTGGTTGCCTACATTTTCTCATAAAGTAAAAATCTAGGGCGTTTCTTTACACATCATAAATACAAGTGACATTAATGTTAATCCAAAGAAGGTAACATCTCTTTATATGAAGGTTCCTTTAAACACAGGAATATTATTTGAGAGGATTTGTGAGAAAAAAAAATCACCTTGGAGCTCCTTAAAACCCTGTAAATGGGGATTATCACAAACTTGATGGTGTAAGTCCAAACTCTGAGTTTCAGAAAAGAGGGATAACAGCAATGATCTTTTTACACATAACTTTATTGTACCAATTTATACCAAATACATGTAAACAAAAAGTAAAATATGGAAGCAGTCAAGAGGAGAAAGAACACAAGTTACAGTGAAGTTTACAAAAAGACTCAAAATCTGCCTCACTTACTTACAAATGTGATAAAAATATTGATAATATATACTGAAGCTGATAAAATGCAATCTCTTTAATACCGGCAGGACACAAACTGTGCAATAATATGTATTTGTCTGGTATAAACTGTATATATTTTGTTTAAAACTCTTTCAGCCTCATCTTAAAAACAACTAGAACCAGAAATGTTTACATTTGTCTCAGATATGGCAGAAATATACACATTTGTTAAATAAACATCTGCAAACGTATCACGTGAATAACATGAAAATCCTCCATTTAGGACAAAAATATACTCAAGACTTCACATCTATTCTAGGAAAATAGTGCACAGCAATGGATTATATAGCGTAGTAAAGAATAATACCAAAGATACACCTATTTTATTATACAAAACGTCCATATATTAAAATATAACATAACCATCTGCAGAAACAAACCTCAGCTGAATCTCATACACATCTGATTTCTGACAGGCCAGCTATCGATACACACAAGTCTTGACTTCAGAAACGGGTCCCTGTCAGTTTGAGCAGATCTCTGAACAACGAAGTAAAAGCCAAAAAGGACTAGAGAGGTTGTCTTATTGCTCTAATCAGTCCTGGTCTCTCAGGTGAACTGTCAGTAAATCTTTTATTCTGAGGTTGAAGTTTAGGGCTCCAGATCCAGCGGGCAGCTCAAACAGGTCTGCATCTACAGCTTCCTAGCACAGCTGATGCACGTTTTTTCTGTTTGGCACTTGCAGCGGTGAAAATCCACAAACCTGTCACCTCCTTGCCAGTGAGTGATTTGTCTCAGTGAGCTTTAAATGATTGTTCAAACACAGTTGCAGGAAAATCTGACGAAAATGCAGCTTGATGCTGATCGAAAATTTCTGAAAAACTCCTTTAAACTTAAACTTACTCTTATGAATACTTAATGAAGACTATTGCGATGTTAACATGACAGAAATTTCATTTGGATGCCTGAAAAAGGTGACATTTTGAAAACAAGTTCCAGAGTGCAAACTTGTGAAATCACCACAGTTTATATTGTAATGCGAACTGGCAACACCCTCTGAAAAGTGAGTCTTTTTGCACAAGCTGATCGCAGTTTCAGTGATAAGACAAGCCTGGACTACAACAACAATGGCCGACACCAAAATCCCTTTAGCGCTGCTCACTCAAAATCAACATTTCCCTGAAATTTACTCATTTTGTGGTTATGGGTCACTCAAAAGAGCAGCCCCTTCTCACTACACAAATGTTTGTTTATTGGCAATTTTTGTGTGTTTATGGCATGTATACTCCAGCATTGCTCATGCGGTTTTTATCAAAACCTTGTCATGTAGAAGGAGAACATTTCAAGGACTGAAAACGATTGCAGTACAGTTTTTAATGTTTCCTTGCTTACTACTACAGTATTTTAGAAATGTGTTCGACATATTTTGGTGGCTAAAGAAAATATTTTAGTTTTTTTACTGCACTTAGTTCACAGCAAACAATGCTTTGAATCCAGTCCATTCACTACTCTTTGAGAAAAATAAAACTGCAGAGCCCTAAAAATCTTGATGAGACCTTTGAAATGTTTATTTTACTGGCCTACTAAACAGTCC
This sequence comes from Cheilinus undulatus, assembly GCF_018320785.1. NCBI lineage: Eukaryota > Metazoa > Chordata > Actinopteri > Labriformes > Labridae > Cheilinus > Cheilinus undulatus. Next base: position 16,423,670 of record NC_054881.1, on the reverse strand, counting down.
ACATTCATAATGTGTAGTTAACCTTACAGTTCTGAACTCACCACATTCTCAAGATGTTAGTATTAAACTCAAGGCTCAGCTACTTATTCCCTTAACACAATGAAGGCAGTAAATCAGATGAAAATACAGTACGAAATACTACAGCACTGATTGCAAAAAACACCAGCTGGAGTCAAGAAACATGTCTCAAATGTGTCATTTTGTCACAAAACAAAAACTTCAGATTTGTCAGATGTGCACTTCAGTCAGTAAAATCTCCCTAACGTTCCGTTATCTATGTGCAAACTGAACATCAGCTGGAATCACTAGTAGGCTGATGTTCAATCAGTGGCGACTGTTACAAAGCTGTCGGGCGAGACCCCGCAGTCACTGTCTGTGTGCTTTGTGTTGTGTGCTTGTGCGGTGATCAGATCTGGTGGCGGCCTGGCAGGCAGTCAGTCACCTGGTAACATGCGGGCCGGCCGTCACATGCAGTTGGCCACATTGCTGGAGCCCTGGCCGACGTCCCTGATCTGGCTGACGTGAGATGAACAGACAGCTACCCCGGCTCCGGCCCTGCAGTGAGACACGGATCCTACCAGCTCCCACCTGAACAGCAGGCAAGTAGAGAAAATAGAAAAAAGTATGAGAAGAAAACACAGTTTACAGCTTAAACAATACAGTATCGCTTTTTAAAAAGGTCTAAACCCGCATCATTTAAAATATTTAAAATATTTCCCTTCCCTACAGCAGTGTCAACATTTGGAAAAGCATGATAAACTCTACTGGGCTTAATCAAAATGTTTAATTTGTGCACGTACATCAGTTCAACTAACAGTTTTTTAATTCAGATTTTGTTCTTAAATTCCAATTTTATCTTTTTTGGATCATATTTCATGCATTGGATTCATCAAATGTAATTCCAACTTAAAGCATCTTTTTAAAGAGCAAGTCCTCAAACCGGACCACTTGCTGGAAACAATTTCATTACCCCCTATTGCTGGATGGCCTTAATCACACATGTACAAACCTCTGGAAAATGTCCCAAAATATTCAGTGTGATTGCTTGTGTGAATGTTGAATTTTCACACCTATTTTAAGCTGAATTTTTCCTACCAGCCACCAAGTAAAATTTCCATGTATACCCAGGGTGAGCCACCTTGTTTACAGAGCAGGAAATATTAAGGAAACTCAAGCCGAGTGAACAGGTGGGTGTGATGACCTTTATGCATGTAATGAATAGGGGTGGGAATCACTAGTGGTCCCACGATATGATATTATCACAATACTTGGGTCACAATTCGATATTATTGTTATTTTAACATTTTGCAATAGAGTGAGTATTGCAATACCATATATCACAATATATGGTATTGCAATACCATATATTGTGATATATACCATTTTTTTCAACTTCTCTTTTTCCTTTCTCTAGTGCTGCCATGTTTGCTGTACTAACTTTGTCCTGCTGTATGACTGCCACCTCTGTCAACCTCAAAATTGACTTTATTTTTCCATTAGCAATTTATTGAAAAAAGAAAAAAAAAATGATACGAGGTAGAGGAGATGATACGATATATTGCCAGACAAAATATTGTGATACAATGCTATATCGATATTTTCTCCCACCCCTAGTAATGAAACTGTTTCACACCATTGATTTGCTTGATGGTATGTTCTCCTCTCTTTAATTTATGCAGTGAATACATCCAGTTACACATAAATATTAAGGCGAAAAAAGTCATAACAGCATCCGACTATGTTATCATCAGCCATCTCTGAGTGTGATGTCTACCTCCCCCCTCCCTGTCTGACAGGGAAACTTCCAGCTGCAGTGGACATGGGTCAAAGAGCAAATCATGAAGTTTGATATAAATCAAGTGTATAAGGTGCACTTTTAGTACCTATATTTTCATCTGATGTATCTAATAATATCCAATAAACCAGTCTTAAATGCCGACACGTGCAACATCACTACTGCAAGTAAGTGCAGCTGCCACTGTCAGACCCTGCATGATATCTAACTAGATTGAAAATCCACTCTATCACTGTGAATTGTAAACTGTCACTTTGATGCACAGAACTTGCTAAAATACATAATGACACGGAGCAGACCACCACTTTTAAACTGCTTTTCTCCTTTGCTAGGTAACAATTCTGCATCTAAAGAAAACAGGTAAGGAATAAACTCTTTGGAGTGAAAAGAAAGGACAGATGATAGGCGAAGGAAGAAAGAGCGACTCACGAGCTGAGCTGTCTCACAACAATCACTGCAAGCAAAGATCTCAATTACCGTACTGTAGCTAGTAGATGCGAAACTCCATATGGCTCCATAAATAACATGGTACTAAAAGAGCACAAAACTGCACATTTTGCACTTTTCTTAAAGACACGGTAATAGTCAAGAAGTAGCATAGTTTAAAACCTTTCTCCCCCAAGATCTCACCTTGATACCTTAAAACACTTCACATCTCACAGTCCTTGTTCATCTCTTCCTCACCTGTTCATTCTTGGCTCAAAAGCCTCCACTGTGTTCAGGTAGATGTTCCCATTATGACCCCCAACTGCAAACACTCTTCCCATCACTGTCGCGACCCCAACTCCCCCACGTGGTGTAGTCAGTTCAGACACGTATTCCCAGCGGTGCATTCGTGGGTCAAAACGCTCCACGGAGCTCAGGGGTGAATTGTCATCAAAACCACCTTCAGGAAACACAAAAGAGACAGATATTTAAAAATCAAAGAAACTTGTTTTATTACTACTCTATCTGGTGTTTTGGTGATAATATAACAAGGCAAACCAGAAATTTGCAACTCGGGGTAATAGCTGCGAACAGTTGCTTTGAGTAGGAATGTGCTGACACTAATGAATCAGGCAAGTGTTAAGAGGATTTCATGGCTCCAAACACTGAGCCAAGCTACTGACCGGCAAAATGCCGTAAGAGAAGCTCTAATGAACCTTAAATGACTCTTCAAATTTAATTGGTACAATAAAAATATCAGCCTGACACTGTGCAAATCAGTAACCAGATAGCTTTACAAAACATGCACCTTTCCTTTCCTGACTCCCACGTTTGTGTATAAACCGTGGGGTGTGTAACTAGCATGCATGTGACTTGGATGTATCAAAAATAAAAAATCACATTACAGTAAGGGGAGGAAACAGCAATATAATAATCAAGAGGTGAATAACACTGCAGCAGAAGTAAATGCAGACAATACAATAAAAGTCTCGTGCTGGAAACTCACTTTTTTTTAAAGCTTGTGACCATGTACACAGCTGTGTCATGAATGGCTTATGCTTGGCCACAGACTTGTGTGACAGGAGAAATACTCAAGAGGGCCCCCTGAGGAGCTCAGGTTACATACAAATAACCAGTATCAAGGAAATGAACCACAGACATAGCATCACACATGAAGGTTACTATGTCGATTCTAAGATCATGGCTGGAGAAGCAACAGGGGCATCAACGCAGACCTTACATCTCATCTGATAGTTGTAGGGTGAACAGTCAGCATGATTGCATTTCATTTTAGAGATGACTTATCTGTCACCAACAACCAGAGTCTCCAAGTCAAATCTTGCATGGTCAAACATGACATTAGAGTAATACACTAAATGCGGGTTGCTGTTAGCTACTTGCTACATCTTTTCTTTCAGAAGTAATTTTATCCCTGCTCCTCTGTCTGTCAGTTTGATAGTGGTATGCTTTACAAGGCACGGCATAAACACTCATGACATCCATCTAACTGTATCCGTCATGTGTATTTTCAGTTCCATGACTGTGTTAGTTGTGCTTCCTCCGTCGGTCAGCTTGCTTCCTGATTGGCTAATGTTCTATTCCATAACAATCCTGCCCATGTCTGTTTAGCTCTCTTTGGCATTCCCCCCACACAACAGGATTTCTGATGTAAATGTTGACCAACAATACATTTATGATCTCAAGTCAGAGTGTCTTCTGAGCAAATCTGAGAGGGAAAGATCACAATTAACACACCAAAGGAAAATCTGTCATACTAATCTTTAAAAACATCTCATAAATAGCCCTTTGCTGGCTGGATCAAATGGGGGAAATCTGGCTCCAAAATCGGCACCATTATTACCTCCACCAAGAAGGTTATGTGATCAGCAGGGTTTGTTATTTAGTTAGTTTGTTAGGAACATGACTCAAAAAGTTCTGGACGGATTTTGATGAAACTTTCTGGAAATGTCAGAAATGGCATAAGGAAGAACTGATGAGATTTAAGACCATCTGGATCCAAGAATTTTTAAAAGGATTCTTTACTATTGGGTGATAGGGCTAATGGCAGAGGTCTGCGCTCTCAGAGTTCTTTTCTAGTCTTGTAGTGTGAACCCTGCTTATGGCTGACATCAAAATCTTAAACTTTCACAGCATACTACTGAAAATAAAACAATATCAATGCATGTTTGATTACAGCAAATAATAGAAGTCCAAGACACTCTGTATTCTGCAATTTCTTGATTTTCTGTGCAAAAAACTGCAGGCAAACTCCTGCACACCCTCTAAATTGCACATAAACGTTACAAACATTTCCTAAATTTTTTTATAGTTTCAGAAGTTTTTGGTGCTATTGAACATCAAAACAAAGATTGCACAGATTGCACAGTTGATGCTCCAAACAGAGGCAGGGCATGCAGGGCAGCCATCTTGAATACCAGAAGATAGTTAAAGGCAAATCTATCTCCAGCCTTAGAAATACCTTGAATTTTGATAAAAACAGAAAACCCTGCTATTGAAGTATTCACTTCCAAAGAGGTACATTTATCTGTGTTCTAAAATCCATATTTAGTCTACTTATTCATCTTACCAACTACGTAGAGGCAGCCATTGAGTTTGCTGACTCCGTTTCCTGCCCGTCTCTGGCCCATCTCACTGACCTCTGTCCACTTGTTGAGATGTGGGTTAAACCGTTCCACACTAGACAGTGAAGCCACACCATCGTTGCCACCCACTGCGTAAACAAAACTCTGACAAGGAGGAAGAATAAAACAAGTGACTCACGGAGGAGAAATCCCAGAACAGTCAGAATAAATTCAAAACATCTTGTTTAAAGTCTTACCCCTAAAGCCACAGACCCCACTCCTCCTCTGGGTGTGTTCATAGGAGCCACAGCGCTCCAACAGTCACTTTCTATGTCATAACGCTCCACATCGTTGAAGCAGGAGTTGTCATCGAGACCTCCAATAGCATAGATGGGACCACCAAGAGCTGCCAGAGCGATGCCCCTCCTGGAAACCACAAAAATGCATGTTCAGAGACCTGTCTAGTGTTGTTAATACTAAATGTTACACTGGGGATCAATTTGCTTTGTTCCAGAAAAAGTTCAATTTTGTAGTAAAAAGAAAATATTATATTTAGGATTCAGAAAATCTAGGCAGCTATCAAATAGTTAAGAGCAGTATGAATGATTTCAAAGCTTTTATAATATCATTACATGCCATTTTTCAAATTAGTTTGTCCAGCTTAGTGGATTTCCCCCAAAGATAATCCTTCAGGCTCTGGTGAATTTTGTTAAGCTCCACTGTTGCTCTGCACTGTATGGTGACATTTTCAACACAAACAATACAAATAAAGGCTGTTTTTCTCATTGGCAAAACAACACCAGACTGACATTTTAACATTCATCCTGCTAGATGTGTGTTATGAAAATATATGTGTGTTTGAAGAAATACAGCCTTTTTATATTATTCATAATGTTGGTTTGATAACACACTCTATAAAGCTAAAAGTCCTTATGATACTCATCATAATGTAGAGTCTATGTGTACCTCTTAGTATTCATGGAGGCTTTCATCATCCACTTGTTGGTTAGTGGGTCGAACATCTCCATGTTTCCCAAGTGCTCGTTACCATCATGACCTCCGACAGCATACACTTTACCTGAGGGTAAAAAAGATGTAGGTGGGAATTAACAATCATTTATGGTCCTTTTGCAGCTAAGAAGAAAATCAATAAGGGATTCTTAACTTGGAAAGAGCTAAAATTTTTATTGAAATATGATTCTGCGGTTAAAAAAATGAATCTTACTGAAAAAGAAGATATTAGGTACATACCAAACTCTAGTTAAAAAAAAGGGGTTGTGAAAAATGTTTTGATACTTGCACACTTTTCTTTACCTTGTGTTTTAAAGTTGTAGTAGTATGGCTGAATGTTATTTGTTAAACAGTATTTTTCAGAGACATAAGTTGAGATTTTATCAAACACAAATGCAAATGAAACCAGATAAATGGAGTGCATTTTTATGTACATGAATTAGATTTTAACTCAAACATTTTTTTGTTATTTTGGTCCCTAAGTCATATCAAACACTGAATAGCCCTCTGACAATGGCTCTGGCAAATACACAAAGTAGAGGAGGAGGGTGAAAGCACTTCTATGTTGTTACAGACTGTATATTATCATGCACAGGGGCAAGATGCTGTTGTTACCAAGAATACACTCCCATAATAATTCTGAATAACACACAAAATATGTGTGCCCTACAGAGAGGATCAGCACTCAGTGAAGAAATCCTTACTCAATTACTTTTGCCTCCAGAAGTCAACCATGCAGACTAATGGGTAGTAAGAATTGGCACTGCTTCAATGAGTGTCTGCCTCCAATGTCATGCTGGTGTATCTGTGATGGCAAAAGCGTCAACTGTGACCCGAATGTGAATACAGGAGAAACACAGTCTCTGCATGCACATTGCTCAGTTCTCTGACTGATGATGTTGCTATTAGGAGGACTTTAACGTAGATTAGTCAAGAAAAACAACAAAAGTCACAGTTTTGGTTCTCATCTAACAACAAAGAAGAGGGAGCCTGATGTGCTTCATGTCATGTGACTATTGAGCATGTGCACTTTACTCAATGCTACAAAAGTTTTAATAGACAGCGTTTCTTCTTCTCTTTTCAATACTTTTCTGAAAGCCCTGCACCTGGGTAGTGTGCACATAATTTTGCTCTCTCTTTAACTACTCAGCATGTGAACATCACCAACTAAGTTGTAAAACAATAAATCATTCAGCCCTAGTCAGTAGAATCCAAAATACATAACCTTTAAAAAAAAAAACTTCTGGTCTTAAGTGATATTTTAAACCAAAATATGTCATAGGTTGAAGAGAGAGGGCAGATAAAATTGCATAAGTACAGTGCTGACATTTTTTGTAATGTTGCCAATATTAGTGTGCATTTTGACAACATGCTGGAGTTTACCTGCAGTTTTGTGTATTTACCTAGGACATCTATTTTTGTTGCCACTTCATCAAAACAGGTATCGTTATTGTTTGATTTTTCTTAGTATGGAAGTTTAAAATTCTGGTTTTGTGACTGCCCTACAAAAAGCCTGCTTTTAAGTCTAACTGAACAATAGGAACACCTCTCTGCATAATATTCAACTCAACATTACCTTGAACTGCAGCCTCTAAAAATGGAACATTCTAACCTTCAGGGAGGTAGAGGTCTTTACTGGAGTGTCATATGACACCACATTTACTTTTTTCTGCTTGCTAAGGGTATAATTTATGTCACAGTATTTCGCTGTGCTCTTGACTTTTCCCATCTATCCTCACATCACATCATACTTTCTGCCCTGCCATTACATATAACCCCTCTTACCTCCTACAGATATTACACCCACGTGACGCCGTCTGCTGTTCATTTCAGGGCCAAAAAACCAGCTGTTCTTAGTGATGGAGTAGCACTCGATGCTGCGAAATGGGTCACCTGAGCCCCCACGGCCACCCACGCAGAACAAAACCCCTGAGGAGGTGATAGAAAAGAACAAAATGTTTGCAGAGGGAGAGAACAAACAGCTCAGTTCAAGTGCACACAGCCTAGGGATATATATATATATATATATATATATATATATATATATATATATATATATATATATATATATAAAAGAATTATTCAAGTCAAGAAAGTCTTTCTAAATTGAGACCACATTACATTTTTGAGAACTTGCTTGCATTTGGAAGACAATATTAACCTTTTAACTACACATTAACATTTATGTTCATGAATATCACTATCTACCTTGTCAGGGTGTTGAAGAGACATGCTGAGTGCAGCTACACATGCCACTAATAAAATCAGTAGATCAAAACCAACACTAAACCACCCAGTATAGATTTACTACCTGCTGTGTGTTTCCGGGGTATGGTGCGGACTGAATACTCAAAGTCCTGCACCACCTTGTTGCTGAGGTGGAGGTGGTAGTTCCTGGCTTCATCCATCAGGTCACGGCAACTCAGGTTACCTTTGATCATCTCGTCCTTCGCTACTGTTCCAGTCAAGAACTCTACAGGGAGAAGGGGGAGGCGCACCTGCAGTAGAGACCAGCATGCATGTTGTTTTGTGGTTGTAAAATGGGTTACATAAAAGCTGTTAACACATATGTAACTCTGTGTAACAAGTAAAAAAAAAAAAAAAGGTATAAAGTCTAACCCCGAGAGAACATATTTAGAGATATTTTCAAACCAAGGTTGTCACTTTGTGTTCTACAGAAATGCAATTTTAGTCATTTTTGACCAGCAGTATCAAAAAGAAATGATATTTTTAAAAACAACAGATTCACATTCATATTTTTTACCAGTAATTTTGACAGTTTGCAAAAAACATGACCTACAAGGTGCATGGGACTTGTATGGTGGTTCAAAATCGTTCAGTTTTACAAGCACTGTTTCAAATATGAATTCTTTGGTATCATATCAGCCCTTTGTCAAACACAAACAGAGGAAGCTTTGCACGCCCTAACCTGAGACATGATCTGGTCCAGCCAGGCCTCATGGTGCTGTGGGTTTGCTTTAAGCCATTTCACTGCTGCGTTGTACACCTGAGTCTCTGAGTGAATATTGAGCTCGCTGGAGGACAATAATGTGCGCAAGTGCTGTGGAGACACGCATGTAAAGTCCTCACACTCCACCACCTCAGTGAAGTGTTCGCAGGCGTAACGGTCGGCCATGTCCATCAGGTCCACGCGATTGTGGCTCTCAGCGAAGGTACGAACAGCCAGGCAGTTTGTGGGGTGGAAGTGGGCCTTCATATACTCACAGCAGGCTCTCGCCACCAACTCCACCTGATTAATTCAAACAATATAACTACTTAACAGAGAGAAAATCCTTCAATGCATGCATGGCCTGTTGATTTCTTGTTTTATTACCTGGAGGATGCAGGCAGCATAAAGCAGCGGCTGAACATTATCCACAGTTAACGTGAGCTTGGAGGAGTAAGCAAAATGCACCAGATCCTGGATAGCATCACCATCAAAATCCTTGATCTCTATCAGCTCCTGCTTTGCCTCAGACATCTCTGACAGGAACATGGCCCTGAGGGAAGAAACATAAACTCTGATTAGAACAACGCTAATAAAAACACTTACCATGAAGAAAAAACTTATAAAAACACATGCTGTCCTTGTGTTTTAGGGGTTACTCTACTGGTATCCATTCCTCTAGGATGGAAGCCAACAGAGAGGATAAATGTTCCCTTCATTGCCACATGTTAATCAGAGGTTAAACATATCATGTTTCTATTCAAGGATATCAATGTGATATGTCTTACCAACACAAAAATATAAATCTTACTTGGATTTTTCATAATTTTTTCCAATAAATATTGCAGTCATTTGCAGTTATTTGTTGCTTAATCTCTCTTGTAAGTATTAAGAGCAAAATAGCGAAACATGAGTAAGAAACATACCTGAAATAAGGGATTACACAAGCGAGCACTAGCTTGTGGCATGGTATCAGCCTACTGCCGACCTACAAAAAGGGGAAAAAACATTAAAAACACATCAAAACAAAACAGCACAAAAATGCTGTGCACAAAATTAAGATTAATAAGCCTTTAATACATGAATCGATATATTCTAAATCGCACGCTTAAACCAGAAATTGCTGATAACAGAGAGAAGTGGAGACCTAAAGCTGAAGATAAGGCTGTGTTCATCCAGTCTGGACAGCATGACCTACCTTCAGTGTCACATCGCAGAGCTCGCCTACTTCATAGAAATGCCTGAGGGAGTTATGGAAATCCTTCCAAGCCTCATGAGCCTCGAAGACAAAGGATCCATCCGGCTCACAGTCTGCTTTCGATGCCCTGTTTCCAGGTCGCTTCTCCTTGGGCTTGAGCTGCTTGGGATGGTCTGGCACCACATCCCCCGGTGCCATAGCTGGCTACAGGAAACAGTACCTAGAATAAAGACAAGAGCATTTGAAACCTTCCTGAAAGAGTATTCTTAAGGAAACCAGCTTGCACGATGTTAGGTTTTTGCTAATATATGATACATGCATATATTCAGGAATTTATTTTAACTGACAACAATATCGATATTCATTTATGTATTTCAGACTTTAAGTGTTTTTCCTTAAAACACACTTTAAGGGTTTAAAGAACAAGGACACCCAAAGAAGATAACTTCAATTGACATAGATCTGTTGGTCCAATCTAAAATTCCACAAACTTGGTTGTATCTGTGAATATTGATATCAGGACAATAATATTGTGCCACCCTATTCTTCTAAAGTGCTTGAACTGCTCCATGTGTGAATGGTGCTTATTAAATAACCTGTTATATCAACCATTTAAAATATTTTTAAAATGAAAAGCAACTATTTTAGATTCCAACCAAAAATTTGAATGGAACCTCTATGACAGTAAACTAAATTTCTTTGGTTTGTAGGTGCACAACATCCAAGTTTGAAATCATATGAAACAGTATGTAAACCTTTTCCATCATTTCTGACATTTCATAGACTAAACATCTCATTAGTTGTTTAGTAAAGCAATCAAATGCAATTATAAGAAAGAGATAATCACAATAGTCACTGATAGAATAATCACCCAGTGCTACTGGTCATAACCAGGTTGTTTTTTTTCTTCCACCACACCAAGCCCAGAATAACCTCTAGTATGAAATGGAAACTGCTACTGTGTCTAAATTACACCTTGCATTCGTCAATGGAGGAAACAAAAGGGAGAAAGTGGTGGGTGACATTGCCTTCCAGCTTAGCAAGTTTGGTCAGAATTCCTCCCCCTTTAGTGCCACTTCCCCTTTACTCATCCAGCACAGATTGCAGACAAATGTGAAAAAAGCAGACAAGCAGATTCCTCCAAACTTACACAGCACAAAACAAATAAAAAATACTGCACAATCACACCCATAAAAATTCCTACCTATTGCTGAATCCGTTGAAAAATCTCCACAGTCGATATGACAGAGATACAGAGAGCAGACAGCCAGAGGGCAAAGCTCCACCCACACCTTACAGACTATGCACTGTCTCTCTTTTTAGCTAGCTCCCTGACTGTGAATAGTCTCAGTGTATCGCCCCCTCATCACTAGTCCCCTTGGCTATAAGAGCAGAAACATCAACTCCCATCATATGCACCAGTGATCAAAGACTCTCTCCACTTTGTACATTCATAGATAGGCTCTGTCTTTGAAACTGTTCTGTTTCTCAACACATGTAGAAAGTCTCAGCAGTCCATTGGTTCAAAGGCAGACTCTGGATCTGCTGAAGCACTTTCATGGCCTCACATGATAACATCATCATGCTGTATTATTTATGAGGAGTGAGGTAGTCAATAATTTAATGACAAAGATGGGTTGCACAACTATCAAACTCCACTGAGTGCAAAGTGAAAAACAAACTGTGCCAACATGGACCTCTTCCAAGATAACAGGATTGACTTGTCATGACACCAGATTTCAAACTTCATAACTATTTTGGAAAAAATCAAACAACATTGATATCAATGTTTGATGCCAGGGCAACAAACACAGAAGTCCTAGGCACTCAATGTTGGGTCATGTGTTGTCTTTAACCAAAGCAAATCAGCAGAATCTTGAGCACTGTTTAAACTGCACAAATATTACCAACATACATGCAAGCTCTCTCTATCTTCAGCCTGCAGCAGCTATCAGTTAAAGAATATGACTGAAAATCTGAAGTCTAGATCAAGCTTTGCACTTTCGGTGTTAATCATCTTTAAAATAATGGAGATTGTATCATATGTTCAAAGACACCCAAGATTGCTCACAATACAAAAGAGACTCCCAGTAAGCACCCAGCAGAACACATTAGATATTAAAGGCACAAAGAAGACTGGGGAGCGCTCAAGAGACCTACAGTTGTCATGTCAGATTACTTGACCCACTTGTCCAACACTGTGCTACACCAGCAGCCAATTGCAATGCCTCTATGGTTAGTGCTGTGATCAGTGACTGTAGGGATTATTAGCCTACTAATGAGTCGGCTTCCTGCAAACTGAATGGCTATATTTCCAAACCATGTTTAGAGAATTAACAGGGGATGCAACAAGAAATATAACCGTTGAAAGAAAGTATTTCTATTGCAGTTTATTTGACAAAATGTTGACTTCTTTGCAATATCATGTAATTAACAACAATAAAATCTATGTTTACTTAATAATATACATTATCAAAATGTACCAACTCCTTCAAAAATACATCTACTTCATGAGGCAAGTGCTATAAATGAGTGGGCTTTTCAAAAATTGCAGGCAAAATCCTGCACACTGAAGACATTTTACAAAATATTTGCAATTTGCAATTTACACTACTGAAATTTTCCTTATCTTCTTGTGCAATAGTTAGCCTCCATTTTTGAGTAACTTAACACAAGATATTGGGTGTCTTATAGTGCTGCACAATTGCATAGCTGCATAAAAGGCTGCAATATTTTTGTATTATGTAGTACTTGAAAGGTTTGCAAAAATATGGTGCATTTAGTAAAGTACCCTTATTTTCCAAACCTTATGCTACTTAATATTTGTATGTTTCGAGTTGGGAAATACAAACGTCAAAACTAGTATTATTCTCAAACAAAACAAACAGGTTGATTATTGCACTATTAATGTGATATAATTTAATCGCAATATTGTCTAGTATACTCGCAACTGCAGATCAACCTCATATACAGACTAATGGAGGGGCTGAGCATCTAACTTTTTGTCCTCTAATAACATAGCGTTCACGGGCTTCCTATAAATAATCCGTGTTTATCTGGTCACGAAAGCAGCTCACAGCTTTATTTTGTTCTCCTATTACCTCTGTAAAAGGAGCAGACTCAAACTACTGTATTCTTCACACGCTAAATATTCAGTCATACCTAACCTATCGCCCTAATTACCCTTAAGTCTAATAAGCACTCCATTTACTCAAATACATGTGTGTGCAGGTTATAATTTCCTGTACATAGAAAACATGAGGTGGCCTTAAAAAAGGGAAACGACACAAAGAAAAAGCTGTAGGGGATGCAAATAACCAAGATATGTCACCAGCTGTAATGCAAATACCTACGAAGCACTTTCATTTCTCATTTAAGACAACTACTGTATTCTTACCAGTGGTAATGCGATACTTAAACACAGTTTTGCTAGTTGTTGTTAGGTTGGTATCTTCTATCATGCATAACAATTGACAGAAACTGTCTTAAAATGTGACAGCAACATCAAACAGCCACATTTCAACAGATTGTATAGCATAGTTCGGGTTATCAATGATATGGTTACGATGAGAGTAAATAACACAGTATTTTGGTATAAGTGCAAAGTAAAAAATCCATTTGTAAACTGAAAACAATACAAGTATTTAAATTATAAAACTACCAAGCAAAATAAGGCTAACTGTAAGGGGATTAGCTTGTTTGCTAGCGGCCAATAGCTGTAATGCTAGCACTCGAGTGAACAGATGTTAGCTGGCAGTCAACGAAGCAGATTTAGCCGATAATTTCACTAAAATACTGAAAGTACACGGCAAAAAATCAGAACAAAATAAAAGACAATCGTTCTGTTGTGTCAAGAAAATCAAAATAAGTTACCTCATGTCGCAGCAAGAATTAAAATGCCGGCTTCATTGAGCGGAATGTTTGGTATTAGCACGTTTGCTGTAAATCCAGGTGCTTCATGGGAAATGTAGTTTTAAGGTAATTAAAGATATGCAGCCCATACAACCGAGCATTGATATTAGGGACTGACAAAAGCTATCGCTGTTATTTAGAAGCACAAAATTTATGGAATTTTTTTTAAACTTAAGATCACAGCAACTCGAAATGATAAACAATATGGGAAATTATAATGCTTCAACTTGAAAACAGAGGACTATTGTTCGAATAAAAGTTAAAAGTGATACAAAAAAGAGGAAAAACACTTGTATGTTGCATTCTGTTTTTTTTTTTTAAATAATGCTCCTTCATTTCATGCTAATTTGTGTCTCAATCTGACTTATGCCTTACTGAACATAGGTCTCAGTAAATAACACTGACACTATCAAAATATGGCACTAAACTTCAGGCTAAAGTTCAAAATAAGGGAATGTTTTGCTGCAATTATAGTTGTAATATAACTATATTGGCCAATTATGTTTTCTAAAATTATACATTAACAACACCTTCACATCCCCACTGATTCCTTTTACTGTACATTGGTAAAGCATTTTCCAACCAAGGTGGAATGAAATAATATGAAACAACATTAGAAGCCTTAAATGCAAAAACGAACATCCAATTATCAAAGATTGTTTATTTCAGGACATTGAAAATGTATGCAAGTCATTATCTGCATATAATACACTAATAATTAAACAGACCATTTTTTTACAGAGTAGTTGGAGGATGTACAATGTATAAGGCATATTCAGCAACCACGTCCATGCGTCCTACTTATAGTGCTTCTTTTTCTTCAGCAGTGCATCCCGGAGAGCCAGCTGGACAGAAAGCACAAAAAATATAGTTTTAACTTCAAATATAAAGTCTGTAGTTTTAATACATCATGTACATCCATAGTCAAATGAATTTAATTTGTTTGGTTATGTTAAACGGACCTGTTTCTCTCTGAAGGAGCGTTTGCCTTTTGTTCTGACGTTCTGACTGTGCCTCATCATCATGAAGTTCTTTGTTTTCCTCTTCTCTTTGTTGCTGGTGCTGGCATGTGGATTCAGCTTGATCCGCTTTCTGACAAAGTCCTTACGGTCGGGCCGTCCCGCCTAGAATTTTAAAAAATGCATTAGTGCAAATAGTTAGACACAAAGTTCATTCACAGCTATTTTTAATGCCCCTCAATGCTTGATAACATAGATATATGTAGTTTTTTTTTTATCCCATATGGAAAAATTCATGCTACAGCAGCAGGTTATCATAGATCTGTCCACTTTCAGACAAAACTAGCAATCTGAATAAGTCTCTTAGGCTCTATGAATATGTGTCCAGCAATAGTCGGTAAATTATAGAACAGTATCAGTCATCCTCGTGTTAAAGTTTTACCATGGCCGTTGCTAGCCGTGTTTCCTTGTCTGATTTTGGTTTCTTATGGAGCTTCTCAATGTTCCTCAAGCTCAGCAGCTCCCCTCTGCATGATTCATAAAACAACAAATTTTTAGCACATTTTGCTTTTCTGTCGACAAATGAATGCTATAAGTTTTATACACAAAGTAGCTTTCTAACTTGCTGTCTTCCTCGTCATCACTGTCCACATTCTTCCTCTTCTGGCCCTTCCCTGGTGCAGCATTGACCTCCTTGGCCAGCTGAGCCAGGCGGATCTTCTTGAAGTCGTCTTGAGTTAGGAGCCTGCTGCTGCTGACTGCAGCTGCAATGGCTTTCCTCTCCTCCACAGGCATGCTCTCAAGCTTCTCAGCCTAAAACCGACACAGGACACAATTTCATTAAAATAAGACATCACTTACCATCAGTTGTTTGATTTTGCAATTCTATCCTCACCACTTCTGTTGTGTCTTCATCAGATGAGTGGTGAACATCCACCCACTCTCCATCTTCATCATCATCGCTGATACTGGCACTCTCCCAGCCATCTGTGGTACAATACAAGGGAAATGGATGAAAATCCTATATTGATCATGTATGAAGTCCAATAAAAAGCTGAATGACTCATTAGTCAACAATCTACTACCACTTGTATTGATGTCTTCACACATGAACAAAACTCTGAAAAATGTCCCCAAATTTTGGGTGTGAGCTTCATGACTGAAGGCAAACAGCCAAGTTTTTTCATCTATAGTTTTTCTGCCACCTCTCTGATAAATTTCCTTTTAAAGTGTGTGTGTGTGTGTGTGTGTGTGTGTGGGTGGGTGGGGGGGGGGGCTGATGTGTGACGCTACAGGAAATATTCAGAGAAATTCACAGCAAGAGAGAAGGCAGGGTTGATGACATTAATATCAGGCAATCAGTGAGCAATTGGTGCAATCTATGTGAATGTAATGAAGCTGCCTCATTATGTTTTCTGCTCAGCAGTATGTTCTTCTCAGCACTTTCTTGTAAGGGTACAAAACACGGCATGGTGCTGGTTATGTAGCTTTGTTTGCCAGCTGAGGTTTCCACATCTTTTTTTTTATGACATGTCTACATCAGAGGACACCCCCTCCTGTCTGAAATCATCATGTGTCAAAACACTTATGGACTAAAATGTTTCTGCTTACCGTCCTCTTCTCCTTCTTTCTTCTCCTCCTCCACCTCCAGGACTTCAGCTCCAGGGATGTAGTCTTTAGCGTCCAGCTCTCCGTAGTCTTTGATTTTTGCCTCTGCTGATGCTTCTGTGGGCCTCCCCTGGAGAACAAGTGATGTAGTTAAATACCTAAATTGTACTGTGACTAACTCAACAAAAAACATTATAAATCTGAAAAGGATTTCAGTTTCTGATTTGAATTTTTGTCCACATTTTAAAAAACCCTTACACATCTCTTGTAAATGTCCCACATGTCCCATAACCTGACTCGATCACATATCCAAAGGGTTGTATCTCACATCCATCTGGGCAACACCCCTTAGGTAGAGTTTGGGAAGAGTAAACTCTTTCAAAAAATAAACTCAGAGAATGGATGGATGAAACTTTTGATGGTCAAATTCATTGTGGGCCAATCAGAGCAACAAAAAAAAAGTGTGGTGAGTGTGCACTACTGTCATGGTAGAACTGCATATTCCGATGCATACACATATTCTGCTAAAATGTCATTTAGAGCAGAAATGCAGAACAATGCTTCTGCTTTTGTGTCTCTTCAACTAAAACGATGTTATAACATGCTCTTAAAAACAGGCCATGCACAAAAATGTGATAGTTTTTCAATTATGGGTGCAAAATATAGATTTTTTTATGATGTATTTGTTTATAAATGCTGTTGTCAGTCCTTCGACTTACCCTGTCCTTCTTGTGTAGCATCTGTGGATTTAGATTCCTGAACAGCTGGATCAGTCCTCTGGCTGACATCATCACATCTGTAGAAATAAAGATGTGGTTTATGCAAACACACATGCACAAATACACAATCTGTTAATGATGTATCAATTCAAAATAGTTACTAACTTTTGTCTTTGTGGATCTTGTACTGAGCCAGATCCTGCAGTAGATCTTCAGTGATGGCAAGTGGACAGCGTGCTGCCACTTCTTTGATGGCATTAAGACTGGAAAACAAACACAGAAAAAGTTAAATAATATCCTTGGATTTGCAGTTGAACAACATCTGTATGGAGACATACTGTTCTACTGACCCCACTGTCATGACCTCTCCTGAGTTTCTATCCGTCACGAAGTTGTTGGCGATGGTCATGATTACAGGTTCAATGATCTGCAGAAGTAGGAATGTGAGCAGCGTGCTATACTAAAATAAGTTAAGTTCACTTATGTTGCTAACAGAAAGATGTGTAAATGATCTTCATGTACCTCTGGTGGAACAAGTTGGTGCGAGGCCTGGGCAGCACAGAGGAGAATCTTTGTCACCTCTGAAAAGACAAGTTCATTGAAATATCTCATTTAAAGAGGTAAAGAAAATCAATATTCCCCTGCTTGGGTGCTATTTTTACCTCTCTGATGTGGCTGGAGAAATCTCTGGATGAACGGGTAAAAGTTAAAGAGGAAGAGCTGGAGAAGAGCAAAAAAGTTTCATCACTTTTTAATCACAACTGAGTATGAAAAGAAAACACAGAATTCAAGGCGTAATTCTTGCAACTCCAGCAGCTGTTTTAATTTAGTTTTGATTGGTACCACTTCTGTAAAAATCTGCTATGTTCTGCATATATTTCAATATAATCAACACTTGCACATCAACATCTGGAGGAAACCAAAAAGCAGCTGAAAACAACACTGATAAGCTGTCACAGAGGGAAATGACAAATTTGCAAGCAAGTTCCTGCTGTGTTCCTGTGGTGAATGTTTAAATCATCTGCCACCATACAGCACAGATATATATATAGACTGACTGAGAAAAGTGTAATATTTCACATATCCTTAGCCTCATAGCATAATTTCCTTATTTTGGCCAAATTGTGATATCTGCCTTACTATACTCTCCTAACGCTGCGCATTCATTGCGCCTTATTTTTCTAAAAACCTTAAAATATGACTTAGGCAATTATGCTATGAGGCTACATTATGTGCCATGCTCTTGTTTGTGGTACTCCTGCAGGATTCAGTTCCTCTCTTTTCTTACTCACCTCATGGATTCCAACCAGCCTTGATATGAGCTCCATCATCATGATCTTCACCTCGAAGCGCTCTTTAGAGTCTTCCAACTGCTTCAAGAGTTTCTCAGAGAAATCTGTATAAAACAAGGCGAAATTATCTGTCATGTTTCAGACATTGTAACATAACTTATCTTTAAGAAAGTTATTGGACAGGTACACCTACCTTGAGGATCATGAATCAGATGAATAGCAGAGAAATTGAACACTTCTGCTTTGTTCTTTTTCTTGTGTTTCTGCCAAAAAAAGTAAAAGAATTAATTTTATTTTTGTTAGCAGGGATTTCATAATATGAGTCACTCCATTTTTATTTTTAAACAGTGATACCTTGAGGACTTTCATCGCCTTTTCCAGCTTCTTCTTGTTTTTGGAGGTTTTCTTGCCGGTGTTGTATCTCACCTTCAGGTCTCGAGCTGTCGGTCCCTCTGTCTGAAGGATTAGACAGCACATTTGTACATCTTATTAAGGTTGTCATAAATTTCAACACCTTCATACAATTTAATTGGGCAGGCTTAATAACAATTAAGTCTATTGTATTTTAATGACAGTAGATAGTAATTTTAGTTACAACAGTATAAAAAAGTACAGAGAAAAGGCCCTGCAATCATGTTTTTACCTGAGAGAGGGAGGGCATTGTCTAAACTGCACACATACACAGACAATGTTTCAAACCTTAGCAATGTATTAGTGTGATTCCAACTGAGTTTGCATGCAAATGTTAATGAAAAACAAGATACCATGTATAGTGCACCCAAAACTTCTGTTTTTGTTGCTATAGTATTGACTTGAGTATTAACATTGCCTGATTTTTACTAGTGTTGTATAAAATTTTAAAGCTAGTATTTGACAACCCTAAATTCATTTCACAAAAAATGTCATTTTCTCTAGGCTTCAAAGATCATTTATTTTTCAAAATACTGTTATTTTCTGTACATACCTCTGAGTCTGAATCACTCTCATTTTTCTCATCCTCATCTTTTCCCAGGAAGAATTTAAGACCTGCAACAAGGATCTAAACAAGACGGGAGGCAGGTTAGCATATGCTGATCTGACAGTTATTTAAAACGATAAACAAAGCATTACATTAATGTGCCAAACTCACCTTTGTCACCTTGGAGAAACACGCTGTTGTGATGACATTAACTGTTTTGGCATCGTTCCTGTGGCACGGACAAAAAAACAGTTATGCAACTTTAAAAATAACAACAAAATCAACATGCCTGTAAATAACACAAATAAAGCTCACCATATGTTCCTTTTGTAAAGCTCCACCATAACATCTAAAGAGATCTTTGCAGCTATGGGGTTACTGTCTCTCAGCATGGTGTACATGAAGTTTTGTAACGTCTGAAACACAGATAGTATAACACAGATAATGAGCACCAACTGCTCTAAGCTGCTTTATAACAGAAGTGTTTGCCATCTCACATGAAGGAAGTATATACACTCACTGTGTTCACTTTGTTGTTTTTGTGCTTTGCATTAATATTTTTGATATCTGCGACGATGTGGGTGTACAGAGTCTGCAGAGAGACAAAAAATACAATGTTTAAGTGTGGAGGAATGACTGAAATGAACTAGCAAAAGGACAAAGCCAAGTCAACTATTTAAAAGAGTAGCATGATTTCAAAAACATTCAACAGTAAAAGAGAATGACCAGACAAATTCCCCATCTACCCCGAACTACTTCCAACTAATTCAGAACTACTTTAGTATGTTCAGTCCTCTTCAATGTAACCTACACCCTACACTGAGCTGATCTCAGATTCACAGGCATTAGCCGCAGGTTTCATGCAACAGCAAAAAACACATGATAGCTAATATGATCAATAATAGAGGAGGAAATCTATGACATATTAAAGGTAAAATAAAGAAGGCTTCCTCACACTTTCCCCTCCTTCCCAAAAGTACCTCTGCCAGTTTTTTCTAGCATTCATAATGCCTGCACCTATAGGTGCTCTGCCTCTCATATGCTAACAAGAGCTGGGGGAGCTCAGTACATTGAAATATCACTAATTCATATTCCAATCTCTAGTTACTGTTGGGACTCTTGAATGATAAAACCTCAGTGTGTGATTAAAAAAGTTTTACCTGTTGTAAGACACACAACTTTGCAGGAAATATCATACATTTCTATACATTGATCATTCAGAGATAGAAGAAGTTAGAGTCTCTTTGCAACTGCAAATGTCATTCAGAGAGGCAGTGAGAAACAAAGAGACGGACAGGCAAATACTTCAAGAAACAGCCTCATGAAAGACCACATTTACAGCTATTATTTTGGGTAATGCATCTGTCAGGGATCAAGGAGAATATAGCTGAAGAGAGTGAAACGGGTAAAGTGAACCTTACATGGGAATGGGAGAAGAATCTTTGTAGAGCTTTGAATATTTTTTGATTAATAGTTGGACAAGTTATCCGTAAGTGGTGTTTTTTCAGCATACAATTAAATTTCTGGTAAGGAAAAGTTACAACAAAGTTGTTTTTGCTGTCAACAGTGGTTTTTTAAAGACAGAAAATTGGCAGGTCAGACCATGGAAAAAAAGAAATTAATGAGTACATAAATCAATTAACATATTTGCAATCTGCAATATATTTAAATTCAATATGTTCTTATTTAGGGTTCGGCTGATGTTATTTTCAGGGCTGATATCGATCAGTGGTTCATGATACCGATAGCCGATATATGTAACTGATATCCATTAGTCATGATGTACAAAATGTACTTTATGTGTCAGAAGTAAAATTGAGTGATCAAATTAAAAAAAAAAAAAACATTTTAGCTCAACGTCTATCTGTATGAGTAACAGCATAGAGCATCAGGAGCAACAGGAAAACTGGAAGTAATACCATATGACTGTGCCAATAACATGGCTTAAGCGCTGACTGGTTAATAATCATGTAACATCTAGCTAATAGACTGTGTTGAATAAAAGACATTTGGTGAGACTGTGGAGAGTGAAAATAAAGCCAGACTAGAAGACATACCTTGCAGTGGATCCAAAGCAGTCCCTTTTTGATAAACTAATCATACTGATCATCAGTAAAATAAAGTGCTGAAACTGATAATCAACCAAATGCCAAATAAAGGCCTCAATAATCAGCCAGGCAGAAAATTGGTCACCCCCTAGTCTTATTACCATGGCAGGAAAAGTGTGTACAAACAGATGACTACACATCAACAGAGAATCAAAGCAGAGAAGTTTTTATGTTACCTTTCTAAGAAGCTTGTCGTGACAACGCAGCAGCTCAAAAAAGAGCTCCAAGAGGCCAGAGGGGTCAATCAGACCTTTATTCCTCAAAAGAATCAATGCTTTACAGAAGGTCTGACAGAGACAGGAAACCACAAATTTATACCAGTATTATAAGCATAAATATCAACAAGCAAATGCTTTGCATGTAAAATCAGCTCTGGAAAATCTCACCATCCTGAGGTCAGGCTCTAGTAGAGTGTGGTGACTCAGTAATAACTCTGACAGCTCTTGTGGGAAGGTGGACAGATGCTGTAGGTAACAGTGACCAATCTGAAGGACAAAAATACCATTCGTTACAACGCTATTGAAGTTTCTGATCACTGATCAGGGTACTGAAGCCGACTTGTGGATGAAAGCTTAAAGGTAACGAAGATAAAATACCTGCGCAAGAAACATAACAAGGTCTGCCAGCTCCTTGTTGGGCTTGTCAGGTTGGAGTTTGAAGATCTGTACATTGGACTGGTAATGTCTGTACTGCTGCAGAAACTGTGAAAAAAACAGTCACTTGGTACTGTAACACAATGTTGACATGTCATGCCTCGTAAACTGCTGCCATTTTGTTTTCCTGTACACAGCAAATAGATAAAACAGGAGTAATTTCCTTGTTTATTTATACTTTTTTAGCTGGGTTCCCTTCAATCTGAAGTCCACTTGCTAAAACCTCTGCTAGCTCTCATTGCTAACAACACTTACCTCATCTACGTAGGACTGTGGGTCTCTTTTTATGAGATTTTGCAGTTGTGGTAAATTATTGGGCAACTTGTTGTTCTGTCGCCCCGACATAACTAGATATTATCCTGCTTAAATATCCGGGAAATACCAAGAAAATGTACAATTTAAAAGGGAAGCGTGGCCAGAATGTAGGCTGCCATTAAACATGCATAAAAAAAAAAGACATACCTCACATCCGGCCACCCCTCCGTCACATCCGCTTTCTTTAAAGGAGACGTCTTATTTTTCTTCTATTTGTCGCTCAAAAAACCTCTAAAATAATTAATCTCAGTAATCAAAGTATGATAATTAATTTCAATCACCAAAACAAACATTTTGAATTTATCATAATGGGAAAATACCACATCCACAAAATGAAATTTACCGAAAATAGCCGCCCCCACTTCAAGGTTTTTTTTATTTGAATCAAATAACTACATGAGATCTCTAACCACTTGGAACAGAAAATCCGCATAAACCTTAGAAATATATAAAAAATTCTTTAGTCCTTCATAAATGAGTTTCTTTGTTTCATATTGTTTTGTTTTGTTTGCTTGTTTGTTTGGTAAGCCTTACTGTATTATTTTGTGTATAGGATTCATTTTGTCTCTGTTGTACCTTTGTTTACGTTGGTTTATCTTAAGTTATTATTATAGTCTGTCAACATTATGTTTGTATGTATGGCTTTATGTAATGCCCTTTAATTTTATTCAATCAAAAAAAGTCTTATTTTTTTGCTGGTATTTGTGTTTGTCTTTTTCACACATGACGCATTCCTGAAAATTTCTATGAAGTTTCAGGATAACATGGCTGGAAAATTTCCCAACTAGTTTGTTCACACTCGTCCTTAAAATGAGAGTTTTTATGTCAGACAAGGGAAAGGAGAAAATACCAGGGAGCAAGCAGGAAAAAGCCTGGGGGTTAAAAAGTCAACTATCTGCATCCACACACGTAGCCCATATGCAATTTTCAGGAGTTTTGTGCAAATGTGAGAAGGGCTTATGATGCAAGGGCTTGGATTTCCTCAATACTTTTGCAAAAAATAATGTTGAGTTTTGCCTTACAGCAACAGTAGCTGATAAGTTACCACTCACTGCCTTTTTTTTCATCAGCCACTTGATTTTAACAAGCAACATCATTTATAAGGTATATAATTCTAATTAAGACAGGAAGTATTGAAGGTGCAGACTATTTAATAAAGGGAGATGTTCCAACTATTAACCCCTCATGTGTCAAGTACGGCAACTTCAGCCAGGATTTTCCCCATGTTTTTAAATTGTTCTTAAGGCATGAAAAACAAGACTTGAACTTTATTATAACTTTTTTTAATTCCAAATTATGTCAAGGAAATTTTTACATGTTCACTTGAGTGGACATCATGGGTTTTTGTTTTCAACTGAAGAGACAGTATGAGAAAACTGAGGATGAAGGAGCTGAGGATGTGTCACCAAACAGAGCGTTGGGGAAAAGGCAGAAAACAAGAGCAGACCATTTTGGAAAGCCAAAGACTACCAGTTTTGAAGGGTGCCTTCTCCAGACTGCATGTTTCAGCTCCTTCCACAGGTGTTCAGTAAGATTTCGATTAGGGCTCACAGGCCACTTCAGAATAGTCCAAAGTTTTGTTCTTAGCTGTTCTTGAGTGTTTTTAGCTGTGTGTTTTGGGTCATTATCCTGTTTGAGGATCCATCACCTGTGACTGAGACCAAGATTTCTGACGCTGGGCAGCACATTTCACTCCAGAATGCCTTGATAGTCTTGAGATTTCATTGAATAACAGGGTAATGCAAAAAACAAAAAACAAACAAACAAACAAAAAAAAAACTCCACTGTAGTGCAAAAGAATTTTGGCACCACTTAGTGGTAAAACAGATGCTAGACATTCTTACCTGCTTTCTGCTGCACAGTCCATCACTTTGTTGCCTTGAGATGTTCCTTCATTGCAAGCAATTATTTTTAACAATGATATTAGCAGGAAAAAATGATTACTCAATGATTACTCACATTCATTCAAATGCAAAAAACAGGCATTAAACAACTACAAGCTTTGTAATGATGCTCTTTGGGGATGGTTGATGCGATTCTGTGCCCATTTTTAATGGCAGTTTGATTACTAGGTTGCAAAATAGTGAACAAAATAAAATAAAAAGAGGTAAATTTAACCTCCAAATTTCTGAACAGCCTTCATATAGATTCAACATTATGAGCATTACTGCTACTATGTGTGCAGTAATTTCAAATAATCCACTCTTATGCATGAGAATAGATTTAAATCTCTTCTTCTCATACTTTTCAGTGATTTTGTTGGCAATCTAGCTGTAAAAGCTACACAGGGTTGAGCTTTTATAAAATGAAGTTTGGAGTGTGATTTTAATCTCTTGCACATTTTCATTCTGAGAATAAAACAGAAGGTTTAAGATGCAGTGAAAAGGAAAATGCAAAAACAGGAGAGGGAAATTAAAAGACTGTGAAAAAAGAACATTTCCACAACATGATATAAAATGTATCCAGTTTAATCTTCAGGAGATGAATATGTACACTTAATTTCATCATTTACCTCAGGCAGTAAGCACTGTACTGTATAATAGATTTACAAAGCAAATACTGACATAGTATTCTGTCAAGGCATGTTCCAGCATCAAAGTAGGATTCAAAATAAACAATTTTGTTCCACATAAAATACGAAGTCATTGATCATTTTCATAATTATTTTTAAAATATCCAAGAATCTGTGGGGGAAAAAACATTGACGTTCTCTTGTGGGTGACGATAGTAAGAAATACAATCAGAAGTTCTCATAAATGCATCGAAAGGGAGTAGCAGCCGAAGAAAGAGAACTCAAAAAGCAAACATAAAAATATAGACTTCTTTAAAAGGAATGACTCTCATGGAGTTGAATATTTTAAGGCATTTTAAAAACATGTAGTGTAAATTTGGCAATGTTTGCCTGTGTCAACACTCCTCCAGTTTTGTTTTTGCACTTGTGTAACAGCCACCCAGCGCGGATGTGACAACGATACAGATGTTTCTGCTATCCTGAGATGTTTTCTTCTGCTTGAAGGCATCTGAGGACATAGAGGATTACTTGATAGCAGAAAATATACTGGTCCTGTGGGAAAAAAGGGAGAAAATGAATAAGTTGTAGGATTAAAAAATATGGGAAGAGTTATACAGCTACAAACATTTAGACTCACCTCTGTTTGGACCATTCCCTGTCTCTGAAGTCTCATGTTCCGTACGACATCTGAAATATCAAACTATAAAGAAACGTCTGTTAGATTGTGATCATACAGAGCAAAAACAAGGAAAATGGATATAGAAGCCCCCCTTAAAGGCCCACATAGCAGGACAAGCAAATCATTATTCATATGGTAACCTCATCAATCCAACCTGATAAACAGACAGTACATTAGAAATAAATAGAATCACTGAGATGTCACCCATTTGTTTGTAAACTGTAATTTTCTAGCTCTGAATTCAGGCTATCTGAGTATAATGAGCATATTTATACTACAAGGTAGAGAAACACTGCTATGTTTTTATCCTGAAACATATCCTGTCTTATTCTCCATTTTACTTCAGATAGCAAATTTTTTTTTACAGAATAGACTTCATGTCATGTTGAAGAAGACTTAAAACAGCACGTGAGACCATAAATTCAATGTTAAAATAATTCAATTCTATTCACTAAATACATTCTTATTCTATCACTGTCAGACTAATGAGCTATTTTCAAATATGCAGAAATGTTCTTAAAATTTCCCAAAACTTTCAGGGTGGTTTAGCTCAGTTGGTAGAGCAGGCGTCTATATACAGAGGCTACAGTCCTAAATGAACTGGTTGCTGGTTAAAATACCAATCCCAGTGCTATTTCTGTTTGGTGCAAGTCCCATTCTCTCTCCATGTACACACACATCACTGTGCTCCTTCTGCTGACTCTGCTGATCCTGGTTTTGTCTTTAAAACGCTCCTGTGACTACCTCTGAAGCATTCCCAACAAACTTCATCGTGAAGGCAAAGCTTTACAAAAGCGTAAACATCCCAACTTAAAACTGCACCGGGATTCAGCCAAAAGTATATATTAGAGTATACTACACGACTGACAGCTGTGTAATTTTGGTTTACTTTTCTTCAGTTGCCCATATTTGCTGTTTCTCCTCTGCTGTTCTGTCCAATAAAGGCACCCCCCAATATCAGGGTGAGCTGCATGCCCACATTTCCCTCCCTATTTTAATGCAATTTTTTGCCAGCACTACAGTAAAATTTCCCCATAATGTGGGTTGAACTGCTGCATGAGCAGGGCAGGATATATTCAGGAAAAGTCAAGCCAAACAAGCTAGAATATCATGGTTTTATTTATCACCAATGAAATTTATTTCCCTAATGGTAATAAGCTCTGAGGTTGTTTTTCTTTCACTATTATTCCTAACACATTGCACTTTACATTACTCAGTAGTAATTTCCATTCTGGTGAGACCTCTTGACCTCTGGGATACTAGAAGTCCTCTTTCCTTTCTTTTTTAAAGGATGTTTTTGATGGCAGACTTATTAATGTAAAGACTTGGGTCCTAGAGGTTCAGTGAGGACCTTTCAGGCCATCTGGGAGCCATTTCTGGCCCATCTGGTTAAGGCTGATGTGGGCTTAGAACTGCAAGAGACTCAAAAGGTGCTTTCACAATGCATTTTCATCACAGCTACGCCATCACTGTGGAGACCTGATACTGCAACAACATGATATTACGTGCTCCCGTCTTTCAATTCACACTGCATTACAGTTTTGCAGCAGGGCAAGAGAGCTAGGCACAGTAGGGTTTCTTCATACACCCCCCCCCACCCCCACCCCCCCCACCCCCCCCACTGGCTCTGCCGATCCTGTTCTCATTTCTGTAACGCTTTTTTGACATCTTAGAAGCCCAGGCACTTTAATCCCCCATTCACCTGTGTGACATCCACAGTGAAGGTAAAAAATCACAGGGTTGGAAATATCACAGCTTGAAACAGCTTGTAAATGACCTTAAAGAACAGCAAATCTGAGTGGACTGTACAATTGTCAGTTATGTAATTTAGGTTTACTTCGCAGCTTCTCTTCATTTACCTCTTTCTTTTTCAAGTAACGATCTTGTACTCAGTAATTATACTTCACACATGTGTAAATATAAACAAATAATGTAATTAAGATATACCGGTATGCAGCCTCTACTCCTTCATACTGTAAGGAAAAGATGCACAACTTACGTCAGCATCTTTACTGATGAGACCCAAAACCACGTCTATACAGATGAGCGTCCCAGATCGGCCGATGCCTGCGCTGCAGTGTGTGATTATTGGCCCCGATCGATGAACGTGCCTCATGTAAGAAATAAATGTAAGAAGCTGCTCTGGCTGTGAAGGTGTCCCGTGGTCCGGCCATCCCGTGTAGTTGAGATGAGTCACGCACTGGATTTCATTGGTCTGAGGAGGGAGAAACTTACTTTAATGTATCAAAAAACAGTGTTCATCAAAGTAAAGAAGCATGAATCAATATAAAAACTAACCTGGACATTTTTGACCTCAATAAGCCGAATAACAAAATTATCGAGATATTGGTCTTTGATTAGCGTGATCTGCAGCCGGTCGTCCACCATCTCTGCTGTCCTCGGTGTGTCCGGCCAGTACCGTTGACACTTCACTTTCCCTCCCTCCACTTCCTGCGTCATCATGGCAATCACATTAGACTTCTGCTCCCAAACCATCTGCCAAAAGTCGCCCAGAGTGGTGGGCAAGGGACCCTGACAGGCGATGTACATGTAGCTCTCGTCCTTCACGGGCATCTTGATGAAGTTGGCGTTGATGTAGCCGCCATCTTTGCCCAGCATGACTCGAGTTGTGTCAACTAGAACAGACAGACACATAAAAGAAGAAGATGTTCAACTTTCAGTTTATTCATTTTTGAAAAGCCTGGACACCAGGCTAAACGTGTAAATCTTCTTACATGGGACAATGTTCTTGTAGCGATTCTTTTTCTTGTTCTCCTTCGTCTGACCAATTAAACAGTCATCCAGAGGCTGGAGGTTCTGGAGATTCTGACAGAGATGTAAATTACATGTTTACAAAAAAGTAAATGATCTGTAATTCATTCTAAAGCAATGAGAGAAAGAGCAGGTTCTTACCTCAAACTCCTGCAGGGGGACTTTCTGTTCCAGAAGCCCTCTCATCATGCGGACCACAGTGCTGAGCTTCAGCCCTGTGTACTGACCGTCAGGGACCACTTTGACAAGGGGCAATGAGGTCAGCTCGTCCTCTGTTATGATTGGTCCATCTATGGGAGAACATAATGAAGGATTACAGTCAGTGACAGCTGTAAAGGAACAAAAAATTATGGAGGGAGAAAGGGGGTAGACCAAATACTGATGAAAGAGTATCTTGTCCCAACTAACACGTTAAATTATGGTAAGTCATGAAATGAGCAGACTCAAAGAGCTGGATCTTTTATGTGATTCATGAGATCCGTATCCCATTTAAGAGTGGTTTTGTTATTGGTGTTTACAGAATAGGGCTGATATTTTCTCCACACCTCCTACTACAGGCCCGCTACACACTCAGGACTTGTGTTTGATGGTTTAACATTAATGTGTATAATGTGTACAGCACTAGGGGTGTCCGCGGGCGGGCTTCACCTGGCTCAAAAGGTGTTTTAGGGAGATGAAGTATTACAGAAAATAATTAAATAAAAGGTTAATAAATAAAAAAAAGAGCTGTATTTTGCTAATCTAGTGAAGTTAACACGGCAGCAAATGAGGAACCCTTTGGGAGCATTTCTGGCATTCCCTGCAGAAATGAGCCCAATAATTCTGATCAATAAAAAGAGACATAAATCCAATCTGTATCTGTATCTATGAGCCATGAATAATTTCTAGTGTAAAATTACTCACACAAAGTCAACACATCTGACTTACCCTCTCTTGATTTGGAGTTCATGGTTTCAATAGGCAGTTCATCACTCCCCCATGTGATTTCATCTTCCTCTGGCTGTCCAGCACTCATCTGTAGATAGCTGTTATTTCATAAAATATAAGCCATGGAGCAAGAAGTGAGACACGATTATACTCCAAAGTTCTATTTGGAAAAGTTTTAAGAGCCAATAAAAACCACATCTCACTTTTCATTCCTTGGATCATCAACACTCTCCTCTTGCCATTCCACTTTCCGGGAATTCTGTAAAAACAGAATCATAAAATCATATTAAAATGTGCATAAAGGCATAGAATATTTTTAGTGTTTCATCATGGACTTGATTTTTGTACCTCGGGGGAGTCTTCAGGTAAAGAAGAGCCATCGCAGTCAGTGTCCTCTGAAAGCTCTGCACTGTGCTCCATCACTCTTTTCTCTTCTAGAGGATCGTCTTCATAGTCTGTGAAAATGGGCATGTAGGTATGCTTGTTGAGTTTAAACATCAATTTCCTTATCAAGAGCTTACTCAACATTCAAAACTGTTTCTCCTTCTTTTGCACTTGTACTAACTTTCTGTGCATTTTCAGTGCCTGTGATTTATATTACCTATTGGTGGTATTGTAGGGAAGCTGCTTGTTTTCCGCTCATCCTTGGAAGCTAACAGCTTTGTTTTGACTCCGCTGTCTTCACTAAGATCTGAAAATGAAGCATGAAAAGTGTGCTGACTGTCAAAGATGATGCCAATTCATTAAAACACTATAACAAACACTATAAAATCATAACTTTTACACTAAAAGAAGGGAAAAGGTGAGCATTCAAGCATGTTTTTCTTCTTGGCTTTTACCTGTGTTTCCATTGCAGTTATCAGAGTTGATTGGCAGGTAAGCCAGGTATGTGTTTGGATGCTGGTCAGGTGGTCTTGACACCACGAGGTGTACGAGGCCTTTAGCTTTACGGATGGTGGTGACAGCTTTGGTGTGAGACACACCTGTCATTAGATCTTCATTCACCTGTAATAAAAAAAGAGGTCATTAAAACCATGAATTAAAGGATTCTGAGCATTATGTTTGAATGAAGTTTTATACAGGTTAAGCCCTGTTTCTGTGCCTTAAATGCAGTAGGCGATTTGAGGAGGCATGGGGGGGGTGGTGTCCCCCTTGTTAGCAAAACGACCAAAATGCGTCCCCTTTGTTAACCTGCCATCCCCTCTCTGTCAGGGCAGAGCAGGGATGCTTAGTTGAGTATGTTCTGCCTGACTTATTGATCCTTTACAGGGTTTCCCATTTATGTATTAAACTGCAGCTGATTGCCACTGTTTAATTACCCCCCTGTTTTCACGTCGGCACTCCCATCCAGCATAACTTGTTGTGTCCCATGGATACACAGCCTGTTCAATGCCCGGATGCTGGGCCGTTACCCCGCCTCCCTCTCTCCTCCTGGGTGTACAGTGAAGCTCGGAGTTCGACACTGTAGGCCAGTGATAGCCTACTCAACCCGCAGCTCTTGAGCCGCATGTGGCTCTTTAGTGACCAGTTGCGGCTCTTTTAAGGCTTACTAATAAAAAATCCTCCCGAAATCCTCTATAAAGGTGAAACTGTCAGCAGTAAAGACTGCAATAAGTCATATCAATAAATCTAAGTCCACACAAAGAAGACAGACTTTAACTTCCAAATTCAAATGAAAACTTGTATATTATTACTGTTGGGTGCGCCCAGGGCGGAGGAACATGCGTAAAAGAGCGCAGAGGAAGTCCGCTGATGGCGCATCTCTTCAGTAACTTCATTAATTGAGGTGCGCTGTCTTGTGTTCAAAGTGAAGCTTCTAGTGGCCTCGTTTTAACAAATTTCTTCAGTCACTTCCTGCCAATGCTCTCGCATACTCGTGTTTGATGATGACTTTTGCGATGCGCATCATCAACGAGCCAAATACACACGGATCACGTTTTGAAATAATGTAAAATTTAGTAAAACTTGTCCAAACATGGGTGTTGTATTTTATCTCAAATGTACTAATAATAAATACTGTCAAAAGGGCAGGAACAGAAAAATGAAAGCAACAAGCTGGCAGGACAGAAAGATTTGTGAGGGGAAGCTGCAGGTGTGAGGCAGAGCCGGTTTTAGCCATTTGGAGGCCCAGGGCAAAGACCAATATGGGGATCCTCCCCCTTTAGCTAAAAGCAATAATAACGAGAGGAAAAAAATAGAAAGCATAACTTTAAGTTAATAGAGTCACAGAACTACAGTAAATGTCCAAAATAAGGAATATAAATACCGAAACAGACACCCATAATTAATCAGCTCTTTGAAAAGCTTCTCAAAGCTCTAAGTTATGGAGCTATTATTGTTGCAAAAGTATTTGCAAATGTGTACAAAGATCTGCACACAAATCCACAAATGCATGCACAAATCCACAAATGTGTGTACAGATCTGCAAATCCATGTAAAGATCTGCAAATGTGTGCAAAGTTTTGCAAATTTGTACAAAGATCCACAAATGCCTGCACTAATCTGCAAATATGTAGGCCAATTTGTAATTGTGGACTTAGTTCATTTTGGTTCAGAATCTGCCTCTCCACTGGCTGTCATATACACGTGACTTTTGCAACACTTGTACCGCGCACGATTTGTACTCAGATCTGTAAGCGTGTACTTAGATATGTAAGCGTAAAGGCTGGGTCTGTTGCCCTCAGCGCAGGCTCACAGGCAAGGCTGCCTTTCTCATCACACAGTAGGCAGCAGTTAACACTTAGTAATGGCTCTATATAACGTCAATGTGAAAGGAGAAATGCTATTGTATTATACTGCTATTGTTATCATTCATATTTTCAGTGAAAGACTGAATACAATAATGACTTCCTTATCTCCAAATCGTATCACAGTGGTGGTTGTATTGCCATCTCTTAAAGACAGGGGTTCATTGTGTTGTATTTAACAGAAATCTCTATTATGACGTTGTATGAGCCAGGTGATGTTAGCAGTAAGATTGATAGAGTGGTCTGTAACATTTATATTTATATAAATAACAGGGGAAGAGAAAGCTAGCAAATAGCTAGCTGGATTTCTTTCTCCATTTCCTCTGAAAACTTGGGCTAAAGCATCTATTTTGCAGCTCACACTCGGTCCCCAAACCTGGACCTGGACCCACATCGTACTGCAATAATATAAAGACTAACCCTGAGAACTATGCAGTGTCATAAAGTCATGATGCAAGGCACAGTTTGAGCTACAGTACAGTCTGGATATGCTAACATCATTGCTTTAGTGGAGGATTACTGTCGTTCCTGATTTAAAGGCTATTACCGATCCTATGAGCAAGCGAGAAAAGGCCCTCCTCTGTTTCCTGTTTGCAATTTAAGCCCTGCCTCTGTTGATATCTACATTAGATGGCCAGACTGTATTAGATTGTTAGCGTACGTGTCGTAATGTGTGTTTTTGTATTCGTCCTGGCACATCTATGTGTGCATGTGCAGGTACGTACTAATGCTTGTGTGAGTGTGCTCGTCGATGTTTGTATGAGAGCGTGACTGATTGTGAGAGAGATTAAAACCTGCCATGAGCCATTCTAGTTGATATCCAGCACACATTCATGTCTGGGGCCAGAGGGACCACAAAGGCTTGTGTATATTTTCTGTCAGTGTGTAAAAGATGAACAATTTCAAATAAAAAGAGTCCTAATTTGTTAATGCTGTGTGGTTTGTGTAGTTCAGTGTGCTATCACATGTGGTCAAGATGCTGCGTGCTGCTGAAAGCTTCAAGA
Source organism: Cheilinus undulatus (assembly GCF_018320785.1). Classification (NCBI taxonomy): domain Eukaryota; kingdom Metazoa; phylum Chordata; class Actinopteri; order Labriformes; family Labridae; genus Cheilinus; species Cheilinus undulatus. The sequence goes on along the minus strand of NC_054881.1, from coordinate 16,390,546 downwards.
AAAAATCAAAGAGCATTTTTACACCTTGAAAATTACAGCAGGATGTGAAAGTTGATGTCAAAGGATGTTGCTTCTTCTACTTTTATCAATATTTAAAGCTTAAAAATATATACAATTCAAAATCAGAACACAGAAGCTGAACTTTCCATGTATATCGCTTCATGTTTAGAGCTGTCAAAGGATGACTTTTTAAATTTAACACTTTATTTTGACAATTAATCACAGTCAATCAAATTATCACTTAGTCCATATTGACAATGTATCAGATTAACTGACAAGCAATTCTAACCAGTCTTCATTTGAGAATCAAATCAATGCAAAGATGTTTTTTATAATGATTGTTTTTAGATTAATTATTTAAATAAATACTGCACTGCTACACCAGTGTGTTTTAAAACCTTGACTGAGCGTAAGGATTCTCACTTGAACAGCTGCTATAGTTGCAGACTTTAAATGGAGTTAGTAGGCTAATTAAAAACCTGCAGGAATAAAAGCAAAACATTTTTTACAGCAGGTAAGAGGTTTCACTGTGCTTCTTTGTTCTCCTTTTAATAAAGAATTGTTGTCAAGTGAGTTAAGCTTGACAAGCGTTCACTCATGCGTCAACAGCATGTCTTTTGTCTGAGCCTTTCGGGTACCTGGAGATTTCTGGCGTTTCTGGCCCCTTGGGACATCCACAGCATGACTAAGGGCTCATGGCAGCCCTGCTACCCAGCGGCACGGAACCCTAGGCCATGCTTACTCACCTCATCCACCCCTTACTCCTCCATAAAGGGTGTGGACTTGTTATTTTTTCCAACTAATTATTTTCCCATTCCCCCTGGTAAGATGCACAGACATCCAGAGCACGGGTTTATGTGAATCCTCCATCCCACCCGATGGTAGGCCTGCCCATGGAGTTGGCTGGGCCCCTGAAAAACCCAGAGAATGGGCCCTCCTAGGTTGTTTTGTACTTACAATATCCATGCATGTGTGTGTTAGACTAGCAGCATTGCTGTTAGCATCCTGGCTAACAATTTCCTCATTTTAGAGCTTAAAAGCTATTGAGGTTTTATTAGTTCTGATATTGAAATCATGCCACATTTTAGCATCTTTTCATCCCTTTCTCACCTGGTTCTGCCACTTATTCCCATTTTTGCCATTTTTTCCCACTTTTAACCCATTTTCAACACGTTTGCCACTATTATTGCCACTGATAATCCATTTGCAACTTTTAATCCTTTTCGCCACATTCAACCCATCTTGCCACTCTCTGCTACATTAAATGTTTTTTATCACTTAAATACATTTTACCTATTTTCATCTCTTTGTTTTGCCACTTTAACGAGTCTCTGCTTTTTTTAAATCAAGTTTCAACCCATTTAAGCCATTTTATCGCAATTTAAACCCATTTAACTACTTTTTTGCCATTTGAAACAAAATTTTGCCCTTTCTTACCACTTTTAACCCAAATCTGCCACTTTTTATGTAATGATTAGCCCATTTTTGCACATGTTCGCTCTTTCAACACCTTTTTTTTCCACTTTTATCCTATTTTTACTACTTTTGCCACTTTTAACCTGATCTTGCAGCTTTTTTCTGCCAATACTCGCCCATATTTTATCTATTTTGACACTTTTTAGCCATGTTGAACAATTAACACCACTTTTTGGCCTTTTAACCCAGTTTGCTGCTTTATTGCCACTTTGAATGTATTCTGACCAAGTTTTTTGCAACATTAAACCCTTTTGCCACTTTTCATCCAGTTTTTGCACTTTTGCCACTAAGTCCATTGTTCTCCTTTTTCAGTGACTCCAGACATCTTTTTGCCACTTTCAACCAATCTTCACCACTTTCTGCCATGTTCAGCCCATTTTAACCACTTTTTATAGCCTCTGATAACCACATTCAGCCACTTTGTTGCTTTTGGTCATTTTCAACCAATTTTTGCCCCCTTTTACCACATTTTTGCTACTTTTATCAACTTCACTCCCCTTTTTGGCACATTTAACACATTTCACCTTTAACACAAAAAGACCACTTGTGCCACTTTCTTGCCAGTTTTTCCTTTATTCTTCCACTATTTCTGTCATTTTTATGCCACTCTTAACCACCTTTGCTCTTTTTTGCCATTTTCAACCCATGTTGCAGCTTTTCTGTCACTATTTTCAGCAAATTTGAATCCATTTCTGTCACTTTAAATCCATATTCACCACTTTCTGCCACTTTTTTCCTATCACTATTGGCCCATTTTCTCCCCTTTTCCTCTTTTAACACCTTATTGCTACTTTCTATCAACAAACCAAATTTTGCATTTTCTAACCATTTTTGGCCCCATAATTCCCATAATCAGCCCATTTCTGTCACTTTTTTTACAACATTTCTGCTCTTTCAACCTCTTCTTTATGTCACCTTTAACCAATTTTAGCCACTTTTTCTTCCACTTTTGGCATTTTTTGCCTCTTACAACACCTTTTTCTACTTTTTACAAACTTTAAACCCATTTTCACCACTTTTTTGGTCACTTTCAACCTCTTTGTGCAACTGTTTAAGCAACTTTTAACGCACTAACACCACTTTTTGGCCCTTTAAACACATTTCACTACTTTTTTGCGACTTCAAACCAAATTTTCCTCTTTTTTTACCACTTTAACTCATTACCACCACTTATCACTCACTTTTGCATCATTTTGCAAATATTTGATTATTTTTCTACTGGAGATGTCAAAGTGTCTTCCACTTTGTGTTTGGCATCCTGACGCCTGGCATTACTTTCCAAATGGTTGAGCTCAATGTGCCTGCCCATGTTGTTATCATTATATATATATATAAAAACAAGTAATTCCATATCAAGTAAAGAGGTTTACTTTTTTTAAAAATGGCTTCGTTGTACTACAGCACAAATAAATACTAATTTTGTTGCGTTGAGTGATTATTATTTAGGTTAAAATAAAATATGGTTATCACAGCTTGACTTTATAATGAATCATGATTTTCTGACCTCCGTGGACCCCCGTTTAGCAGGGTCCCAGAAGCTCTCCCCTTTATTCCCCCTGATTTGCATGCCTTGCCTGATGGTGCACTCAGGTGGGTTTACCTGCCACACCTACGACTTACTTCAGTCTCAGTTTCTGACACAAACATGCCCAAAAGTTCTGCACAGTACTACATTTTAAAATGGACCATTCTTAATAAAGCATGTCTGACATCTTTATCCAAACATTTCTGAAAACAGCACATGCTTCATAATATTTTCATGCAAATTTAAACTCAGATTTATGTTTAGATGAGTCTTTATTGAGCAACTTAACACACGGCACAGACATCTGTGTGCACATACTGCATCAGTAACTTTCAATTAATATGTAAATGTTTTTATTCTCAAAATGAGGTTTAAAGAATCATGCTTTTAAAGCTGATTTTTGTTTTTTTATTTTTTATTTTTGTATTATATATAGTCACCTGTTAAGCTGCTGTCATGTTTTTAGTCTTCGGGAGGAAGCCGGAGCACCCGGAGAGAACCCACACATGCACGATAGATGATGGTAACTCCACAGAGAAAGGCTCCTGTCCAACAGGCAGTCGAACCAGAAACCTTCCTCCTATGAGGTGTTCACCACCGTCCCACCATGCAGCCCTTCTTTTGTTCTAGTTTCATGACAGACAGTTAACAGGTGACAGGAAGGAGGGAGGAGTCAGGAGTCAGAGGTTGAGGCTCCTGAACGTCTTCTAAAACAGCTCAGAAACCCTCCCCTCTTCTTCTCCTTTTTCTTCTTCTGCTCCTCCAGCTGGAGCTCCAGTCGGCCCATCCTCTGCTGCAGACTTTCTGACGTCCTGGCTCTCTCGTCCTCACTCTCCTTCAGGGTCTGCGTGAGGACAGTCACAGACTCCAGAAGAGAGGCTTTTTCTCTCAGCCAGTCCTGCTTCTCTGTCTCCATTTGTTGCAGAGAGTCTTTCAGGCAGGCATTTTCTCTGAGGAGTCCTGATCTTTCCCCCTCCCACTCGGATTTCTGGTTGACCAGATCCCTCGTCGCTTTGGCCAGTTCCTCCACCAGCTTTGTCATTTCCTGACTTCGTTCACCAAGGAGCCTTGAGATGTCTTCCTCCCACTGGCGTTCCACTCTTGCCTGGTCCTCTCTGGCCTTACACAGAGCAGCCTTCATCCTTACAGAGTCCTCCTCATGTTCTGCCAGGAGACGGGATCGCTCCTCGTCATACTGGCCTCTAAGGTTTTCTAAACTGTCTCGGACCTGGTCTATCTCTGCTTTGGCTTTGGCCCTTTCGTTCATCTGAGAGATAAGGAACTCAAACTGTTGTTTCTCCCATGAGCTCTTGCTGTTTTTGAGCTCATTTTGGGTGTCTACGAGTTCCCTCTCTAGCCTGCAGACAGCTTCCTGGTGGCTTGTGATGAGGCGAGATCGTTCCTCCTTCCACACCAGACGTTGCTTTTTCTGGTCTGCTTTCGCCTGCTCCATGGAGGCCTTAATCCTGGAGGTCTCCTCCTCCCAATGGCGGCTTTTCTTCGCCAGGTCTTCTTTGGCCTGGCTGAGGGCCGCCTTAAGGGTGGTGTTTTCTCTGGAGACCTCGTCCTTCCTCAGGTGTTCCTGATTTGGAGCAGCTGTGTCAATCTCTGCCAGGAGGTGCATTTTTTCCTTTTGTGCCAGGTCTTCTTTGGCCTGGCTGAGTTCCACCTTCAGTTTGGAGTTTTCTGCACAGTTCTCCATCCGACGGGACCTCTCCTCCTCTAATTCCCTCCTCATCTTCTCCAGGTCTTCATGGGCCTGCTTGAGCTCACTCTTGAGAGCACAGGTCTCATTGCCCAACCTCTCATTTTCTGCCAACTGTCTCCTCAGGTCCTCATTCTCGACGTTGGCCTGGTGGTTTGCAGCAGTCAGTGCTTCTATTTTTCCCACCAGCCTCGTCTTATTTCGCTCCCACCTCTCCCTTTGGCTCTGCAGGGCCATGTTAGCCCGGGACAGCGAACCCTTCAGTCCAAGGTTCTCATTTCTGATCTTGGCAAGGCAGTCCTCTGTCCCCTCCTTCACCCCTTCTGCCCCTGCTGTGGCCTGTTTTGTCAGGACCTCAGCATGGAGCAGAGGCGTGTCTGAGGAGACTTTGGCCTGACCCTCTGGCTTCTGCTCACGTTCAGGGAGTTGAACCGGGGCCTGGTCGGTCTCCTGAAACTTGTTGTCTGCAGCCACAGACTGAATATTTTCAGGAGGCTCTTCTCCAGTAAAATGCTGAGCCGGCACAGACTCCCTGAGCTGCAGCGTCTCTCTAGGTCTTAGTGAAAATGTGAATCCTGCATAGTCTTCACAATTGATTTCATCTTCCAGACCTGAAGGAAACCCAAAGCTGCAGTGGATCTGATTCCAGGGGTATGTTTCTTCCTCCCAATAGTTGAGTGTCTTCTTTTTCTTTTTTGTTTTCTTTTTTGCTGGCTCTGGCTTCTTGACGCTCAAAACAAATGACTCATTTTTGTCATTTGACCATGACTCCTCATGGGTTTCTGCAGATGTCTGAGACACCATGTCTTCAGGTGTCTTTTCTGCTGAGGAAGTTTGCTCAAGCTCCTCTGTCCCCATTTTCGCCACCTCTGCCCATGCTTTGGCTGTTTTTTTGGGAACCTCAGCATGGAGCAGACGCAGGTCTGAGGAGTCAGGGAGTTGAACCGGGGCCTGGTTGGTCTCCTGATACTTGTCGTCTGCAGCCGCAGACTGAATATCTTTAGGAGTCTCTCCAGATGGTTTTTTCTCTCCAGGCTCTTCTCTACTAACCTGCTGAGAGGGGACAGACTCTCCAAGATGCAGCATCACTGAACGTGTTCGTGAAAACCTGAATCCTGGATCCTGGGGGTCTTCACAGTCAAGCTCAGTTTCCAGACCTGAAGGAAACCCATAGCTGCACTGGATCTGTTTCATGGGGTCGTCCTCTTCCTCCTCATATTTGAGTGTCTTCTTTTTCTTCTTCTTCTTCTTTTTCGCTGGCTCTGGCTTCTTGACACTCAAAACAAATGACTCATTTTCGTCATTTGACCATGATTCCTCATGGGTTTCTTCAGATGTCTGAGACACCATGTCTTCAGGTGTCTTTTCTGCTGAGGAAGTTTGCTCAAGCTCCTCTGTCCCCATTTTCACCACGTCTGCCCATGCTTTGGCCGTTTTTTTGGGAACCTCAACATGGAGCAGACGCAGGTCTGAGGAGTCAGGGAGTTGAACCGGGGCCTGGTTGGTCTCCTGATACTTGTCGTCTGCAGCTGCAGACTGAATATCTTTAGGAGTCTCTCCAGATGGTTTTTTCTCTCCAGGCTCTTCTCTACTAACCTGCTGAGAGGGGACAGACTCTCCAAGATGCAGCATCACTGAACGTGTTCGTGAAAACCTGAATCCTGGATCCTGGGGGTCTTCACAGTCAAGCTCAGTTTCCAGACCTGAAGGAAACCCATAGCTGCAGTGGATCTGTTTCATTGGGTCCTCCTCCTCCTCCTCATATTTGAGTGTCTTCTTTTTCTTCTTCTTCTTCTTTTTCGCTGGCTCTGGCTTCTTGACACTCAAAACAAATGACTCATTTTCGTCATTTGACCATGATTCCTCATGGGTTTCTTCAGATGTCTGCGACACCATGGTTTTAGGCATCATTTCTGCTGTAAATCTACCAAAATGCTCAGTCGTTGGTACACTTCTTTGCATTTTTGTACGGTTGTTCAATCCAAAAAACACTGAAATGGTTAAATATCTTGCTGTGATAGCTCGATACAAACAAGTGCTGTCAGACTCGTACTACTAACAGGACTAAAGAGGTCTGCTGTTTTTCAGCCTATTTAAGGGTTTCTGGGAATGTTCTGTGATGTCATAAGGCATAAGTCCCATTGGATCAAAGGGCACGGAATGTTCCAAACATTCCAAAAAAAAAAAAAAAAAAAAGGGTGTTCCCAACATTCCGCCAGACAGGAAGTATCCATGTATATTTTCAAATTAAAATGCAGTAAATAGCAGAAATGTTCCAGTAGGTTGTTTTGCAACCCTGAATGTCCACTGGGGGTCAGGAAGTAACGGACAGCCTTAGGAATGAATGGGAACGTAGGAAAGTTGGTACTTTAAAGCTCAAAGTGGAGCTGTACTCTACAATTACCATCAGAAAATGTCTACAAGGTTAAAATAGTTTTGGGTTTTTCATTAGTTTTTGTTTCTATTTTGTTTTTACCATTATAGTTTTAATTAGTTTTTCCTGCTGGATTGCTGGTTTAGTTTCCTTTTTATTTTGCAGAAATGCTTTATCTTAGTTTAGTTTTTATTAGTTTTAGTGTTAGTTTTAGTTTTCTGGCAATATCAGAAACCTGTCAGGGGCGACACCCTAGACAGGGTCCTAGACTTAAGACAAAAATGACCATTGTGTGAAGTCTCCAATCAAATCAGGGGATTTAACTCTCTCCAGGCTTGGGCATACATGTCAGTCAGTCTGCCGCCGTCAAAGATTAAACTAAGGAGATCTGTCTTTAATCTTATTTCTTTTAGTTAATTTCTTAGCACAGAATTTAGTTTTGGTTAGTAGTTGTTTGTTTTAAAAGCTTCATTTTTATTTAGTTTCAGTTAACTAAAATGATTTTTATATTTTAGTTTTAGTTAGTTTTAGTTAACTATAATAATCTTGGTCTACATACACTGAATACGAAACCTGCACTTTACAAAGCTCTGATTTATTTTCAAAGCACAACAGATTTAACTGGCATTGAGGAAATCAATATCACAATTTACTCAGGCCTTCAGACCTCCTGGTTAGGGGTGTAAATATTCAGTTATCCAATCAGATCAATAGAAAGTCAAAACACTGATTTAAACTGTCACATTTATGCTTTTATTTTGAAATTCCACCTGTAGCATATCTATAGACGGTTTCTGATCCGAGGGCATGAGGAAATAAAAATGTTTGGTGCTTAAATTGTTTGCTGTTATGATGATCCTACAATGAAAATATGAATGATAACAATAGCAGTATAATACAATAACATTTCTCCTTTCACACTGACATTATATAGAGCCGTTACTAAGTGTTAACTGCTGCCTACTGTGTGATAAGAAAGGCAGCCTTGCCTGTGAGCCTGCACTGAGGGCAAGAGACCCAGCCTTTACGCTTATAGATCTAAGTACACGCTTACGGATCTGAGTACAAATCGTGCGCGGTACAAGTTTTGCAAAAGTCACGTTTGTATGACAGCCAACTGAGAGGCAGATTCTGAACCAAAATGAACTAAGTCCACAATTACAAATTGGTCTACATATTTGCAGATTAGTGCATGCATTTGTGGATCTTTCTTCTGACACTAAAGAGACATTTTTATGTAGCCTATTTCATCTCATTTAACAACACAATAATCTCTCACAATAGTTTTTTTAAGACAATGAGGCTCCTGGGTAGAATAAGGTTGAATACTGCTGCTGTAGGCTGTTTTCACATTAATCTGCTGAAAGTAGAAAGTTTCTCTGTGCTCATTGAAAACCAAAATGATTAGTCCATTAATTGATTTGTTGCCAGCTTTTATATCATATATCAGTTTGTTGAATCATTTTCCTAATTTGAAATGACAAAAAAGTATTTACAGTTCAATGGACTACATTTCTCATCCTATATTTTCTATATGTATTTTGTTACATTTTTAGCAAGTATTTGTAACAAGATACTTTTTATTTTGTATTTGTGCCCATCTCTGCGTGTTCATTATTAATAAATTTTTCTGAGTAATGTTAAACTTTCTCTGTGCTGAGTTTTTTCTTACATGAACTCTAACTGGCTATATTAGTTTATTGTAAAAAAAACCATGAGAAAATCCTGCCTGAATAAACTCAGTCCACTTTAATGTTGTATTTATTTATTACTTTTAAACACAGTACTTAAATACAAACACAACTTGCTAAGGTTTTAAATATATTTTTTAATATGCCAGTGTAGATTTTGAATGGGATTTTGTTATGATTTTAACATCATAACAAGGTGCATCCCCCTTATTAAAAAAAAAAACAATCACCTACTGCTTACATGTAAAACAACACTGTATAATTTTAATACATTATACATTTTGCCATATTTGATTGAGACAGGGGCCCAAAGTTAATTGCATTTGATGGGAAACAAACAGTAATTGAACAGTATGCATGTAAACCTAAAACTGACACCTGGCATTGTAAGGTGTGCAGCTGTGGCAGTGAAAGTTGAGTGGTGGATCTAGGAAGGGCTGGGGTGGTTTTTGTGGTAGTGCAATTCATAAGAATCTTATAAGCAAGGTACAAACATGAGGCTAAATAACCTTCGAGCCAAAAAATCTCATCAGTTCATCATTGAGTCAGAGTACAAACTTGTGCAAAAGTTTTAAGCAGAATCCCTCAAAGTCTGTTAGAGATATTGCATTCACAAGCGAGGGATAAACATGAGGCCACTGACTTTAACCTTTGACCTAAGACTTCCAAAATCTAACCAGTTTATCCTTGAGTCAGATGGTACATTTTTGCAAAGTTAAAAGAAAATCCTTCAAAGTGTTCAGGAGATATGGCCTTTTAATAATGGCCTGGATGGACAGACCCAAAACATAATGCTTTCAGTCTCAACTAAAACCAGCATGGAGGCATAAAAAACTGTTTATAAGAGCCTTAAATCTGAGTAGTAAATGTCAAACATCACTCACTTTCAGCAGCCGGTCTCCCACTTGCAGCTTGCCTGAGGACTCTGCAATCCCTCCTGGTGTGATAGACTTCACAAATATCCCTCTCTCCCCTCCAATCACAGAGAAACCCAGACCTCCTGCATGTGGCTTCTCTAGATCCAGCGTTATGATGTCCTCCTAAATACATAATCAACAAACCAACTTGTAATCTCTATAAAAAGCTATAGAGGAAGCCATTACAAAGGCAAAGTAGTTAAAGTAATGTATGCTGAAAAAAGTACCTCTATAGGACAAAGGGCTGCAAGACCCTCAGTATCTCTGGGATCCTCTCCTATCAGAAACCCTGCAAGAGAAAAGAAAATGGATTAAGATCCAAAAATATTAACTCAATTAAAATGTGCAAAGGTCACACTTTTAAGTTCTGAAACAAACCATTAATGCTGGATGAAACCTTGGGGCTGATGTTGTTGTTGAGAAATGAGACACTTTTCTGCCCAGGAAACACAGGCTTTCCATCCCTTTGAAGAATAAGGTTGTTGAAAGTATTACACAAACCATGTCTGAATCCTTTTATTATGCCATTTGGATTTTTAAAAAGTTATTAAGCATGATAATGGTTGTAGAAAGTTTTTTAAAACTACCTTGTTGCCTTGAGAGTAAGGTCATCGAGGGAGAGCTCCAGCAGCCTGGTGCTCTCACTGAGAGTCAGGTCCTGGGTGGGAGCACCGTTGATGTAGTGGATCAGATCGAGTGGCCTCAGACTCCCCTCCTCAGAAGCTAATGAACCAGGCAGGATGTCTTTCACATATAAGACATGATAAACACTGTCACTGCCTCCGTCCAGAACCAAACCTGGTAAACAATAAGGGAGAAAAACACATAAACATGACCTATGAGCAAGACATTTACTCTGAATTTCAGCCATGCCTCTGGTGTTTGATCTCATTAATGGGGTCTGTTTCTTACCCAGTGGTTCTTGGTCGCCTTTAAAGCAAATGTCAGGCAGCAGGTGGGCTTCTATGGGGGGCTTGGGAGGCTCCAAGACCCTTCCGACTACCAGGTCAACAACACGGGGGGCTGCACGCACAAGATTGACCACCTCAGTGTGACCCATGTTGCTCACGTCTGTGTTATTCACCTTGAAATGAGAAGAAGGCTTAGCATCATATTGGTTTAATCGTGTGCAAAATAAAAAAGTAGAATCAACATTTAATCATCAACCTTAGTTTAGAGGAAAAGCAGGTTAGGCTTTCTCAAAATCAGTATTTTTAATCTAGGGTTGTGGCAGAGTGGTTAGACAGATGCCTCAGGTCAGTTTAAACCATATGAAAGCCCATTTGGAGTTTGCAAAAAACTCCATGTGAAAGCCAAGTGGGCTTCCATGTGTTTTACATCCAGGAAAGGTTTCCGTCTTGCCTCTGTACCATAAGCCCAGATCAGTGGAGGGCTTCAGTGATTGTTGTCCCTCTGGAACTGTCCCATCTCTACACAGGACCTCTGGAGATCACTGGGAGTGACCACAGATTCCCAGTCACCCCTCTTAATAAGCCTTATTCCCTCGATCCCTCAGTTTGGCCGGAAGGCCAGCTCTTGGAAGAGCCCCTGGATGTGAAAAACTTCTTCCATTTGAGAATTACAGAGGCCACTGTGCTCTTGGGAGCCTTCAGTGCAGCAGAATTAGTTTTTGTCGCCTTCCCATGATCTGTGCCTTGCAACAATCCTGTCTCTAAGGTCTGCAGGCAGCTCCTTTGACGACATGGCTTGGATTTTGCTCTATAGACAGAAGTGTGCCTTCCCAAATTATGTCCAATCAATTTGATTAACCACAGGTGGACATCACTCAAGGTGGGGAAACATCTCAGGAAAGATCAGGCAAGGGGGAGCAACCTGAACTAAATTTACAGTGTTTTACAAACGGTCTGAATACTTAAGTCAATGTCATATTTCAGTTTTTTTATTTGTAAAAAATTAGCACAATTTTCAAAATTCTGTTTGCACTTGGTCATTATTGGGTACTGAGTGTAGATTATTAAGAATAAAAATGTGTAGTTTTTTACTGTAGCATCAGGTTACTACATGACAAAACTGTAAAAGTGAAGGGGGTGTGAACATGTATCTCAAAGACCCTGTAGCCCCTTCTTTTGAAAGCTACTATGGATAAAGTACTAGATAATATAGGCTAGGACGTGCTGTAGGATTGGATAAGAGTTTGGATAAAAAATAAATCTGTACCATAATCATTCGGTCCCCAGGCCTGAGCCGTCCATCTCCTTTGGCTGGATCCTGGACGATGTCGTGGATGTAGCACCCCTGATCATTTCCTTTGGTGAGGGTGAAACCCAGGCTGCCTTTTTCTGACTTCACCAAGGAGACTTTAAGTTCTACATCCTAGGAACAGAGATACATCTTAGTTATGAAAATCAGACTTAGCTACACATAAGTTTGTGCAAAACTTGTAAAATCAAACATTTTTGATACCTGTTTTGATACCACAGCCAAAAAAGAGAAATCTTTGTTACCCAATGATGAGTAATTCTTACTTTTAATGACCAGAAACTGCAGGCAAACTCATGCACACTGTCTAAATTGAACAAAAACACTGATGATGCTGATGGTGCCAAAACAACTGCTACTTTTCAACACTATGATCATTAAAATAACAGACTGTGCCATTTTCAAACATGTGGTATCAACAAGTATCCAACCATCTACAATTTTGGCAGCATTAGTCTTTTTCCTTTTGTTTTTGTTCGTACCGGCACAAATTCGTCCATGTCCTGTCCATTGCCAGACATGGTCAGGTTTAATGGCAGAGGCAGAGGGGGAGGCAGGGGATCTGGGCTTGGAGCAGAGGGGGAGGACACCATTGGCTGGGGAGATGACTCCAGATCGGCCATTAAAGGGGAAGGATGGCCCCTGTCAAAAAAACAAAATGATATGAGATGGTATACATCAAATTAAAACTCCTCTGAGAGCCATTGGTTTGTGACAATTTTGGTGCTTCTTGTGGACTGAGCGGTTTATTCTATCTCTCTGAGCAAACTGCTTGAACTAAGGCTGTTGAAGCAGAGCGCTGCATCTAACCTCCTCTGATAACTACCCCAAGGCAGTGTTTGGCAAAGCAGTACACACAGAAATTATCAGTTTGTCTCTGAATCTCTTTTTTGTATTTGTAGCTCATACAGAAGCATCAATAATTAATTTCTGTTTTATAATCAACTTGAAACTCCACCCTGGAGCTACAAAGCATATCAGTATTGCTGCAAAGTTTTAGCATCAAATTTGAGATTTTTTAAGCCTTTTAAAATTTCCACATAAAGTCAAGGTGTGGCCAACTTTGCTTTGCCCTGCGTTTCCTTGCATTGTACTTCTCTCTTAGTACAATGCTTACTCAATGGTGCAGGTTTGGTATTCACCTATCTCAGTCAAGTAAGGTAACCCTTGACGACTAAATTAAGAGTTTATATCTAAACAAAGACTGAATATGACTCTGATTCCTTTTTTTAATCAGGTACCTCTTGCTGAGGTCAGATCTCGTCATAGACAGGTCTGGGGAGTAGAACGCTGAGTGGGTGCTGTCGTCCAGCTGCCCCGTGCTGTCGTAGCGCCCCAGTCCCATGGTACTTCCAGGGGTATGGTAGACGCTCCTTTCCCACATTTGTTTGTTCTGCTCCACATTGCTCGGGCTGAAGGCTTCTTCCACCTCCTCATCCCCCTCTGTGCTGTCGCTGTAGCTGTTGTGGCGACCGGGGGTTTTGAGCCGCAGCCTCTCCAGAGCCTCCTCCACGGCGCCCTGAAGCATCCTGTCCTGCGTGTCTGAAGAAGAGGTGGCTCTGTTGGAGCTAATGCTGGACTCAAGTGGAGGCAACGGCTCCTTTCGGGGAGATGGCATGGGAGTCTAGGGAGAAATAAGTAAGAACTAAGTTATCAACAATTACTGGAAGTTAAAATGCCCATACAATCGTGACTTAAAAGCAAAAAGAGTATTTTAAACAGACTCACCAAGGCTGAGGCATCAATTTCAGGAAGAATCCCAGGTTCAGGTCTACAGAGGAGCAAAGTCACCTCCTGTCCTGTTCCTCTCAGGGCTGATATCACCTCCTAAAGTCATATAAAAATATCAACCTGAGACCTGAGCTTCTGTTTTGAATGCATTTTTAGTTTCTCCTACTTATGTGGGATAGATAGGACTTGATAGCTTTAAAACCCAAGCCACATCTTTGATCAGGACACCAAAAATGATGTCTGCAAATCTCATGGAGGTCCTGTGTCAACAGAAAACACAGCACTGGAAAGGTTTTTGAGCAGATGTTTTGGCTTTGTTCGGACAGTTGTTGGGAGTCTTCAGTCAGTAAGAAATGTTGTCAGTCATTGACAGAGGTGGTGGACAAAATGTACTCTTAAAGATATAAATATCGGAAAATTTTCCTTCTAAAATCCAAACAAATTCACTACAATTTCAAAGAAAGCACCTTAAATTTCTGTGAAATTTCTTAAACATATTGTCAAAGTATCCCATAAAAAATCCCATAATTTCTTTAAATATTCCCCAAATGTTTCAGTGAGACTTTATCCTAAAGCCAAGACATTTTAATAAAAATCTCACCCGAAAACTTGATGTTAATTCCAGAAAGTTTCCGAGGAAATCCCCCAAATTTTCACAGCTAATCCCCAAAAATTTACAAATAAGTTCCCCATAATTCCATGGAAATGGCAGAAAAGTCCCCCAAACATCCAAACAAATTTCTATAAATTCCATTAGAAATTCTTGAAAAGGAAACCCTGCCCCCATTGCCAATCAAATTCCCCAAAAAAGATAAAATAATTTTCCCAAATTTAAATGAAAATGCCCCAAATTTCAAAGGAAATTCTATCAAACATCCAAATGAATTTCCCAAATCACCAAGAAAACTCCCAAATAGATTTCAGAGCAGATTTCCCCAACAACCTCAAGTGAAACTCTGAAATATACAAATACATTCCCCCAAATATGGATGAAAATACTTGATATTTTCCAAGCAAATTCCTCAAAATATCTAAACAAATTCCCTGATATTTCCATGAAAATTCTTGAAGATTTCAAAGGAAATTCTGGGCCCATTACTAATCTAATTTCCCAAATATAAATATAAATGAAAATGCCCAAAAATTCCAAAAGAAATTGCACCAAAAATCCAAACAAATATATTCCCAAAATTTGGATAAAAATAATTGAAAATTCCCAAGCAAATTCTTCAAAATATTCATCCAATACTCCCAAAATTTTAAGCAAATTACAAAAACTTCAAGGGACATTCTGGATAATTATCTCCAAAAATTTAAAGGAGAAATAGTTCATAATTGTAGGAAAATCAAACTTTATTGTCCTCTTATGTACATACAGGAGGTTCAGATAGAACAGTCCACTTACATGCTGTGAGAGTCCTTTCAAGGGGGTCTGATTGACCTTCAAGATAACATCGCCCACGTTGATGCGACCGCTCTCTGCAGCTGGTTGACCAGGAAACAGTTTTTTAACCCGGACCATGCTGGAGCCGTGTGGTTCATCGGGGATATTCTCTTCCCGACTGAAACTGAAACCGAGCCCTGATGTGTTCTTGAGCAGGCAAACTTCAAACACGTTATCTGCAGGGACAAAAGCATGCAGGTACAGAGAGATAGACATGTGGGCTGTGAGTATGAGCTTTAAAAAAGTGACTGGGACAAGAGCCAGTGATGCAATCCCAGGGTTAAACACAGTGAGGTTATAGCAATTAAGCAAATCATGAGGATGTCTATCAAATATTAATTCAGTGGAAAGTGATTTTAGTTCAGTATTGTTACATAACAAGGAAACACAAAGATGAAACTTCACATAAAACACTTTGAAGACACCACTGTGCACAGAAATAAACTACCATAACATACCGCATTAGCATAAGGCACAAAAAATGTTATTTATGAAGAGTAGTGGAAAATTTATGTTAACCAACATCAGCATCAGTTGGTTTCCATAAATATGTATTTCTACTTGTAAATTAGATCCATAGTTGTTGCCGTTTGGGGACAATTTTCTAATCAAAATGTCAGTGTGACATTCTCGTCAGTCCTATTGATGTGGACTAGTTTACAGACATCGCTCATTAAGAATTTTCAGTATCAATTTCAGCCTGTTTTAAAGCAACTTAGTTTATCTAATTGGTAGCGTTTGCACCTTTTTTCAGGTCAGTTTATGTGAGTCTGCAAGGATGATGAGTAAGCAGGAAAACACTCTGCTCATTTCGGTGTTTAACAGCGAATCACTAAGACCTTGTTCTCTGTAATGAAGTTACTTGATGTTAGTAATCCCATTTGATAGATAATGAGGATGTGTGTACAACCAATTAGCTACAAGCTGCTACCGATTACAAGCTGTATCTGGTTTGGATGGGGCTTTCTAAGTACTAGGTATGCTGTGAACATACTCAAAGCTACTCTAATTTATTGTAAAAGCAATTTCTCTGTTTTATTCTAGGTTATTTTAGTTATAAATGAGTTCTTTGCACAGTCCTCTGACTTCAGGATGCTTAACAGTTCCCTGATGAAATCAGCCTCAGCCCTGTCTGACCCTTACAGATATGTAGTTGAAACCCCTGAATCCCTACTCTTTACCTGACTAAAGTCTGTGAAACACTAGTAAATGTTTTCTTTGTCATACCACATCATTTTATCTTATTTAGTTTCCAGGTTGCAAAAATTCTGACTGTCTCAAGGGGACAGAGAAGCACACTGCAAAAACTCCCATCTCAGCGAGTGGATTTGTCTTATTTCAAAGAAAAAATATCTTATTGCTCTCATTCTAATCCAAATTTACTGGGCATGTTGAATCAAAAAAATCTTATATCAAGATATTATACGCTTTTGTGCGGAACCTTTTTTGGTTCAGCACAAATGTTGTAGATTGGAGTTTTGTGAGACGGATTCGCCTGACAAAAGACATGGAGTCTGGCATGTCCATCAGCTTTGGTTAACATTTACAGTTTCATTTTCAGTCCTCACCTTCTGTAATAAAACTGTACTCTGGTTTCTCTTTGACCTCCAGTGGCTGCCCATTGTTCTGCTCTTGTCTGCTGTCAGATTGTGGTGGAGTGCGCTGAGGAGTGAGAGGAGCGTGGATGCTGTCTGCAGGCAGATGACCCTTCTCCAGTAACAAGTGCACCATCTAAGACATAAAAGTTGATTTCTGTGTGTTAGTGCTCAGATGAGCAGGAATTAAATCATCTGTTAGTAATATTGTCAAAATGTTCAACACTTAAATTCTTTTTGATACAATTTTTTAAAAATTGATATAACCTGTTATTTTAATGATAAACAATTTCTCAAAGCACTTAAGCTTTCAAATGTAAAGAAGACTTCATAGGACAGGTGCATTAATATGAGTAACCCATCCAAATATGCAAGCAAACATCCCTCTAGTGTCTGACTTACAGTTTTTTTCTTGCCATTTTTGTTTGTTAAAACCAAGAAATAACCCATAATAGGGTGCCTGGGACTTTTTTTATTATGGTATCTAGAGAAAGTATCTCTTATTTGAGTACTGGAATATAATAATGTTTAAAATTCTGGTATATTGCCAACCATATCTGTTAGTAAGTTGTTCATAAACACTATACTAACAACATTATGACATCCCTTACCTGCCCAGTGTCTCTGAGAGCCTCTACAGCTTGCTGATGAGTGGCTCCATCCAGACTTTTTCCATTTACAGCCAGCACACGATCCCCTGAGCACAGAAGAGACCAGTTTCAACTTTACAAGAAAGTCTCAACAGATGATGAGCATTTTCGTCCGTAAGGATTATTTCAGATGTAATTCAGAATTTTAGAATAAAGAAAGTTTCACATACAAAGAACATGACTTGGTTATTTGGTGAAAAAACAAAAAATGTAGAAGTAGAAGCTGCATTCCTACTGCCTAGGAACTTGAAAATGTTAACATTGTATGCAGACGATACCTTTCTGTATCCTTCCATCAAGCTCAGCAGCTCCTTTTGGGATGATGGCTTTGACGTAGATGCCTCCGTGTCGAACAGTCGTGTTGACTCCCCCCTTTGAAAAAAAAAAATACACTTATTAGTTGCAACTAAAACAAAGATAATTATGTATTATCAATGGGGGTCAAAGGCAGGGGGGTCTTTTACTTAACAAGTGTAACTAGTGAACAACAAATGCTTTGTCTAAAATGAAAAGATAATTGTGGTAATTTATGTTTGTTTACTGATATTAAAAAGAAAAATTCAACCAAAGGTAATGACAGAAGTCTATGAAGGCCATTTTTCAAGAACATTCAGTTTAAAAGTCTAAAAAAGGACCTGCTGTAGTTTGTATACAGACATGTTTATTGTTTTAGGATTTCTGCTTCAAGTCAATTTGTATCGTTAACATATGACTCAAGTCATTTAAGGCCTACAGTCCAAAATCCTCAGAGTAAACTTTTACTGCCACTTTGTTAAACATTTCACTATGAGTTACACACAGCCACATACCCCTTAGACTGCTCTTTTTATTTTGTTGATAAGAATTATTGATGTGCCCCTGTGAAAAGCCCTTCATAGTCAAATCAAAGCTCCAGTAAGGAACTTGAGGGTATTGTCTTGCACGTGTAAGCTGTGAAGTCAGAGTCTTCACCAAAAGATAAGCAATGATTTAGAAGAGCTGCAAGCACATGTCAAACAGCAATGCACACATAATATATTTACAAGGTCTTTAACAGCACTCCCGCAACAGTTCTCTGTTGGAGCATGCATGGTTTTTGCTGCCTGAGAGGAAAAACTGTATTTTGCATGTGCCCACAGTCGTACCATAGGTGTGATTGTTCTCTTCACGTTTACTTGCAGTTGTTCTCTCTGCTCGCAGAAGTAAAAACTGTTTTTGTAAGGTAGTGGCCGGGCACACCAGCATTGCACAAAAATATGACTGGCTCCAGTAACATCAGCCTCCTCTTTTATGATCATGTTTTAAGCAACATGAGAATGGCTTGTTAGATTGTACTTTGCTTCACAGTTAGGGCTGAAAATTGAATGTTAAGCATTAAAATTTTTATTATTTATGACCTAACTATGGCCATTAATAATGACTGTTTATAAGTATACCACATGTTGTACATTGCCAGAAAGATATTATATTATATAAGATATAAGAGATTTTGACCATTTTAACCATTCCAGGATAAAACCACAGCAGCCACAATTAGTGCACTGTCAGGTTACTATCAAACAATAACAAAAAAAGACACAGCTCACCATTAGATGCTCGCCTCTAGTCATAATATTTCATCAGAAACAGTCCTTCTCCGTTTGATAAAGTCCCCAAAATCTAAATCCAGTCAAATATTTAGTCCAAAAACATGATTATATCAATAAAAATCCGTGAACTTGTTTTGTATAATTTCAAATTTACCACTTTTGTTTTCAATAATCCACCGTAAAAATGTCTTTTTTCTCAATCGCTTGGTCTTTTCCTCATAAAAACAGGTGCTCGTGTTAGCTTTCATGCTTTCATGCTTAGTCCTGTTGAGTTTTCCAGCTACATTCATCTGAAGGCCTCTGTTTCTAAATAAAAATTCAGACGGGAAAAAAATAATATGCTTTTGGTTGTATTACTCAACACCTGTAACAGCTTCAGTGAGTCTGACTGCTTGGGAAGAAATGAGTGTTACCTTTCTAAACACAACTTGTTTGAGCTTGTACTCCAAAAGGTTGAAACAACATTCAATTTAATTTGGGTATTCCTGGAGAGGTTATTCTGACTCAGTTTTACCCGGAATTCTAATTAGGAAATATGTTTTTTGGAAATATATGGAGTTTTAAAGTGGTAATACAGCAAAACGAAGCCATGCCATTACATTAACATGCACTAAATGGATGCATGCTTTATATTATAGCTAATGAATCCACAGTTTCACAGTATCGTACAAGTCAGCCAAAATGCAAATAGTAATATGATATAGCTCTTACTGTATGCACATTTCTCTGGCAATAGTTAAAATCCTCTAAAACCAGCTGAAATTTTTACTTCTCTGCTTTTTTTCACCAAAGGGGAAGTTAAGTAGAGTTGTTCCACTGTCTCCCACAACATCCAATCATAAGAGAGGAGGACGGCATCAATGTAGCCAATCATATTCAAGTGGACGGCATTACTGCGCCTAACAAAGATGAGAAGTTTTTATCCAGACAGAGCAGAGAGAAACACTGTAAGTGAGCATGAAGAAAACGATCATGTTTGCAATACAACTGTGCATGCAAACATGAATATTTTCCCCTGTCAGGTGGCAAAAATGCACGCTAGAGCAAAAAAAATGTGCGAGTGCTGCTTGGAAAGTCTTTGCAAATAAAATATACAATAATGGTCTGCAATTGCAGCTAATCAAAAGTCTTTCCTTTATCATAGTATGTCTATGCACATTCCCGGAATTTGGATTTCATTATATGAAGTCCCATTCTACTTTATTTTGCAAAAAATTAAATCACTTAATGACAGTCTTTACCATGAAAAACAGCTGTTTGGGCATCATACTGACACCTACCCTGCTGCAGTTTTTATAAACATCAAATTATGTGTACATAAATTTTCAGTCTTTTCTCTGATGATCTTGTTTGCTTTAGTAAGTCAATTAATTTCAGTCTCTTTCACCCTGTTAAGAACTCCTCACAGGAGCTTTAAGCTTTGGTTGAATTTTCCAGTTTTTCCTAAAACAAGTTAGACAAAGCATTTATCATATCACAGTCATGACTCAGTTTGAACTCCATGCTACAGTGTGATGTTACATCCAAAAACAGTGAAAACTAAATAATCAGAGACTAGTGAGCTACATTCCAGTGTCTATTCAGTGATGATGGTCATGATGATGAGTTTAATGTTAAAATGGATTTTGTGGTTATTTCTGATGATGTTTGCGAATACAACAAAACACTAAATCACTGATTATTTTCAACACTAATAATGACAGCAACCCTGATCTGAAACACACAGTCAAATGAGTTGTTATTGAGTGTTAATAAAAGAGAGGAATGATATTAGTGGCACTCCAGTGAGTCACTCTAGAGTCAGCAGCAAACATGAAGGAAACCATGGGAAAGTTTACAAACCAGTCCTCCTTACAGTAAAGGTACATAATTTATGACTTTATAAATTAGAAACAATGTAGAAAAAAGAAAGCATGCAAAAATTCAGCAGACAGTTTATTCCCACAAGAGCTTCCAGATCAGACAGCATGCAGCGTAAAAAAAGCAAACCACTCCAAGCGACATGAATACAAACGAACAACAGTGACGAGATGAGGAGGGGGAAAGGGTCAAAACAAAGAGAGGGTGAAAACCTTGCCGAACAGTACCGTGACACTTATGCCCAGGCTGCTGTCTTTTTTGGACAGCTCAACGTCAAATAGATCTCCTGGACGGAGACTATTGACTCCTGGGACATTACCATTTAAATTTTCCATGATGTATTCCTGCAAACAGAGAACAGGGGCATTAAGTGGAATTATCACAAGCTGGGACATGCAGAGAGAGAAAAGGGATCAGGGGAGGGCGAGGAGGGTGAACCTGCTTATGCTGAGAGGAAAGAGCAGTAAAACATGCAGTTTACAGGTAAAACACAGTGCCTTGCATTGACATTGTAAATTCAATGAATGGCAAGAGTTATATTTAAAAGACAGTTAGTTTAGCCAAGCACACTATGTGTAATGATGCCTGTGGAAGAAGTATTCCTAATTTGTCCATTGACTTGAGTAGATTTATATGATTAGGATGAACACACACAGTGTAGTGATGTTAAATTCCAAAATTTCTTAAGTAGAATAGTATGGAAGCCCTAAGAGGACATGCCTCTGTACAGTTTATTTTACTCCACTGCACAATAGTGATAGATTTGAATTTTTTCTTGATTTGACTCATTTTGTTATACCAAGATATTAACACTTGCTTGTGATAAGATGATTTTTAAGGGTGCAAAATATTAGACTTTTGTCAAAATCTGATTTGCCAGTACTTTCAAACTCATTTTAGCAAGTACCTTTACCCATGTATACAAAACTTTTTTTAATTGTTAAGAACGCCAAGTTCTCCCATAAGCTGTTCCTGAAAACAATCCTAAAAATTCTTGAAAACAAAACAAAAAATATGTTCTTTTCAAGTGTACTTCAGAGCAAATACTTCAGGCCTCAGAACACATTTAAGTTTAAGGAATAAGGATTATAAAAAAATAACTTTGGCTGAGGCAGGTCCGTTGACCCTGCTTTAGGGCTCGTTGTCCCTTCATATACAAAAATAGATCTGTGCGTTTTAAATGATTCAACCATCACTGCCCGTATGCTGACACTTGTCTGTTATGTTTAGATAGAGGTTAAAAAATGAACCCACTAGAGCTGGCTGTTTTACACAGACCTTTGTTTTGCTTCGCTGCTGTGAATTGTTGGCTACATAGCTCAACACTGCCCCCATAGTTGGCAGTGGTATTGCAACGTTTGGTCTGAATCCACAAGTTTTGAAAGAACATGAAGGAATACAGATGAATTAAATGCAGCATGGTAAAGAATGGACAAAAAGCCACTAGTATCTACATGCATTTTGAACAACTGAGATATAAACGAGTCTTTAACTCTAGAACTAACAGGGATCTTGATATACAACCAGTGGGTAAAATGTACCCATTATTTCAGTGCATTGATTTTCATTAATAGCACTGATCAAGAGCAATTATTAAGAACAGCTCATTAACTGCAGAAAGACAACTATATCACTAGCAGATGACTATCCTCACATCCAAGCTGTCATAGAGCTGATCGCTTAGTCCAGAAACTTTTCATTGATCAGATTATTCTTTGCTCAAAGCACTGAGCAAAACCATTGATATTTCACAATAATGAATGTCTTTTTTTTGCCTGTAGTATCCATGTTGAAGGTTGACCTATGTCTTCTGATTAGGCAGTGCAGCAACAGAGAGAAGGTATTTTAATGGCAGCATGTATTGTTTATGTGCTGGTGTGAAATAAAACACAGGGAAAATCAATGCTTTCTTAAGTGGTAAATTTTACCCGCATGGCGGTTTTAGGTATAAATGGCCATTTATGCAAAAACAAATTTTTATGACACCATGTGCTAAAAAAAAACAAACTTTTAGGAAGAGTTAACCACTGACAGACTTTGAAATTTTATCAATATGGAGTTCAAGACAATTAAAGAACAGCCTCTGGTATATTTTGCCCAGTGGGGGTTCTTGTGTGAAATGGCACAAAGTTATTAATACATTTTGCTTTATCTTCAGCCAATATCAGCTGTAAATATCTGTACTGATAATGATAATCGACTTTTTGAGCTATAATATGCCAATACCTTTGTACTGATAATATTATGTAGAAATTGACATGCCATGGGAAGGCATTCTAACACAGGATTACATACAAATAAATCATGATTTTGAAAAAACAACCAAAATTCAGTAGTTATTATGGGAAAACCATGTAAAATAAATATGTGTATATTCTAAATATGTATTTTTGAGCTGTCTCATGCTTTCATTTTAATAGGAAATCAGGCAGAGAAATTGGGAAGGCATGCAGGAAAGTGCCTGCAGGTCAAAACTTGACCACCTGGCCCCACTGGTCTAAAGCATCTATACATGAGATGCAACCTAACCTTTAGACCAGTGGGGCCATTAACAATTGGTTCAACTCAACTTGGGGTCTAGATCCGGGACTCTCTCTGTTTGAGGTTGTCAGAATTTGATTCTGTCATTTAAACTGCAATAACAGTAAGACACTTTGTGGATCGTTTTTACAAAGGTATAAACAACAATGTGTAGGTCTATTCCATTGGGATTCAAACAGAAGTTTACATTTTGACATTTCTGAAAGTTATGTATCACTTTTTCTTTTCTTAGCGGGGCAAGGAACTTAAGGTTTTTGAGAAAAGGAGTAAAGAAGGATTGGAACCACTGCCTCAAACGGAGTAAAACAAAATGCACTGATGTATGTCTAATTAGGGCTTCTGTAGAAAACCTCAATGTAGGAGGATGTTAAAAAAAATCTTCAACCCAAGAGAATTCAAAAAAACACAGACCACACCTTTTTGACTTTGAGTTTCTCTTGACTACTTGAATAAGTCTCCTCGTCCATGTCTGAATCCCCCCAGTCGTCTGAATGCTCTGTGACTTTTGGAGCTTCAGACACTTTAGGTTTTCTAGTTTTGGGTGGCAGAGCCGGAGGTGTTGGATCCGGACCCATGTCAAGTTCTGGTCTGTGATGCTGGGCAGCAGCAGGGGGAGCAGCTTTAGCTCTTTCCAGGCACTGCTGAACATTGATAACAGGAGGTTTGCTAATTTTAGCCGTGCTGCCTGTTCTGGTGTCCTGCGAGTTGAGGAGGATGAGCTGGTGGACCGGGGAAGAAGTGGATGACGGCGTCCCAGGATTTTGGAGAGGGGTAATGGGACTTCCTGCTCCTACCTTCTCCTCTGAGGAGCTATCATATTCAAGTTCTCGTCTCTGTCCGGAGTTAAGTGCCTTTAATGGAGAGTTGGCTTGGTAGGAAGCATAGCCTGAAGAAGGTTCTGTTAAAACAAGGAAGAAGGTTATCACTTCTGGGCTGGAAGTCTTGAACACTTCCTAAAACTACAATAAGATATCTGTTTCTACCTTTGTAGAGCCTCTCTATGGGCTGGGACACCACCAGATTAACATCATCAGGAGCATTTTGGAGGATTTCAACTGTAGTGGCATGAGACAGCCCATGAAGGTTCACATCATTCACAGCGATCAACCGGTCACCTACATCATCGTTACAAAATATGAATATCACATTTTCACTCAAAATTCTCATTCAAACTAAACAGATCTAAAAACATCTAGAAAATTCATGTATACGCCATTTTGCCATAACTATAATAATACCTTTAGTCAAGCACTGCTGCACAGAAAGTACAAAAAAAATTGCTTTATGCTGCACTACAGGGTTGAAGTGCATTACTAATTTTAATTAGACAACAATTTTGCTTTTTTTTTGTACAATTCAGCTTTAGGTATAATCCACCCCACTCCAGTGTGTAGCTTAAGCACAGTGTGAGGAAAAAAACATTTCAAGTCACGCTTTTAGAGTCTTTCTCTCCTACTTGAGAGTCAGGAGCTCATCACCAAATTTGTGAATTACTCCTCTAAAAAAATCTTTATCCGTCTACACTGTTAATTAGACTTTAGAGAGGGAAATCAATCCAACAATAGAGTAAAGCACTTTCCCATATTCAAAGCTGTTCAATAAGAAGCAGACAGGTTAATGAAGTTCAAGTGATTCAAGATTTTATCCCTCTGTGTCTTCATTTTGTGAAAATTACAAAGCAAATACAGGAACTTCTTTTGGGATGATCTGTTAATTTTTAAAACTGGTCAAGAACCTTTATTTCCTGGGAATCATCAGAGGACTCTCTCATGACAGGGACAGAGCCTCAGGGGACTCCTCAATGCGCTCTTCTCATATTCATACAGCTCCTCTCACGGACATGGTGCTCGCAAAACCGATCACACGCTACACTCTTCACCTAAGGAACAGACTACCAGATGACCTGAGGCTTTCTATATCAGTTAGTTCTTTTAAAGAGTCTTAAAACATTTTTTATTTACTGCCAAATTCCAACAGGTTCAAGCACTTTTTAGCACTCTATAAACAATTCTTTTCATTCAGTGAATACTTATTTCTAATTCATCTAATATTTTAATCAGCTGCAAATTAGCCTTTTTGCTATCTTTCTGAAAATTCTTAGTGAATTTTAATAATCATTTTAAGATTTTTTTAAACAAACTGTACATCTATTCCAAAAAAGTTTAGGCGCTGTATGAAATGTAAATAAAAGTAGAATGCAATGATTTTAAAATCTCATAAACCCATATCTTATTTACAATAGAACATCAACAACATATCAGATGTTTTACCATTACATGAAAATATGATCTCATTTTGAATTCGATGGCAGCAACACTTCTCAAAAAAGTTGGGATAGGGCAACAGAAGGCTGGAAAACTAAGTGATACTATTAAGAATCAGCAGTGGAAACATTTTGTAAAAAAAAAAAAAACGTATCTGGCTAATTGGAAACAGGTCGGACATGACTGGGTATAAATGAGGCATTTTAGAGAAGGTAGTGTCCCTCAGAGGTAGAGGCTCACAATCTGTGAAAAAAATGCATCAGAAAATTGCAGAAAATTGCAGAAAAATGTCCCTCAACATATTATTACAAAGTCTTAACATGTCCCACCATCTACAGTTTGTAATATCATCAAGGGACATGGCTGAAGGTCTGTATTGGATGATTGTGATATTTTGGTCCTAAGGAGGCACTGCGTTAAAATCAAGAATGATTCTGTACTGGAAATAACTGTATAGTCTCAGGAACACTTCCAGGAATCATTATCTATCAACACAGTTCACTGTGCCATCCACAAATGCAAGTTAAAGCTTATCATGCAAAGAAGAAGCCATATGTAAACATGATCCAGAAATGGTCCTAACTTCTCTAAGTCAAAGCTCATTCAAAAGGGACTGAGGCAAAATGGGAAACTGATCTGTGGTCAGATGAATCGAAATTTGAAATTCCTTTATAAACCACGGACACCCTGTCCTGTGACTAAAGAGGAGAGGAACCATCCAGCTTGTTATCATTTAACAGCTCAAAAGTCTGCATGTCTGTTGGTATCAGGTCACATTAGTGTCTCTGTCGTGGGCAGCTTACATATTTGGAAAGGCACTATCAATGCTGAAAAGTATATAGAGGTATTACAGCAACACATGTCCCCATCCAGACAACATCTGTTTCAGGGAAGGACTTGAATATTTCAGTAGGACAATGCATAACCACATCCAGAACAACAGCATGGCTTTGCAATAGAGGAGTCTTGGTGATGAACTGGCCTGCCTACAGTCAAGACTCTTTCACCGATGGAAAACATTTGGCACAACATGAAACAAATAATAAAAATATGAAAAAATTATGGGTTTCTGGGGTTAGAAAAATAAAGCATTCTATTTTTATTTACATTTTATATAGTGCCAACTTTTTTTAACTGGGGTTCTAATGAAAACATCTTTTTTTATCTTTAATTAGATGTTTTTTAATTCAAATGCCTTGTCTTTTCTTCTTGTCATGATGTTGATGTTTTTCATGTTTGCATTCTGTGGCAAGACATTGCAGCAGATAGAAAACATTTCTAAGCATTATGGGAAAAGACTGAGGCAAAATGCTGCCCTACCAGGTTTGAGGCGGCCGTCGACATCAGCAGGACCCCCAGGAGTGATGGAACTGATTATGGTACCGAGGTCCATTCGACCAGAGTTCTCTCCTCCTACAACCTGAAACCCTGGAGGACAAATACACAAACACAAACAGATGTAAACAAGTAAATATACAGTATGTGGACACATTCAAATACAAAACAACAGGGCGACACGACTGCTATCCATAAAACGTGTCAGCTCTGACAGCTGAGAAATGGCAGCAGAGATGGTGCGAAATAGAGTTGTTATTTAAGGAAAACTTATAAACCCTCTCACCCAGACCATATTTCACATCTTTCTTCAGGTGCACAGTCGTGATTTCTCTCTCCGGAGATGGTAAGGCACTGAGCTTTTTCTTGAGTGAATCTGTGCAAAACAAGGATGCAGAAGTTGTTGCATTTACTGGAACGTGTCATTTTGTTGATTTATTTTTTAGAGTGCGTATTAGTTAAACCACTTTGAGTGCATAAATCCACATAGATACTATTAATCAGGGCGGCATGAATCTGCTGCAAAAGGGCCTCTACTTTGGAAATAGACGGGTTTATCTGGGATGAAAGGGAAGGTCATGAGTTCAGTGCAAAGCATGAAGCTATTAAACAGCGGGACCTGTGCCAGATTCACAGACAGGCAGCAGAGGACAGAGACTAATTTCTGCATTACATAAGTCTGATTTAGAACACAGAAGGGATTTTTTCCTGCTTTTTATATTCAAAGTTGGCAGAGTCTCAGTCAGAAAGCAGAAAAGATCAAAGAGAAGGACTGAGATTTTGCAAAATGAGCACTGATCAGAAATTAGCTGCATTATACTGTGTAGAAAGCCTTTGTCTATTAATCAAGGAAAATAAATTACTTTCAACAGATCTTTGGCATCTAATATCACAATGTCTGTCCAACACATTTTATAAAAACAGTAAGCTTAGAAAACTTTAAATGTATTAGATACCAGCCAATCATGTTATGGAGAGTTAAACATCAAACTCCATAGCAAGGTCTCATTTGCATTTAATGGGTTAATCTAAAAAAGCAGGTGTTATGACTTAAAATGCGAATCTCTCGGAAAACGACAAAGTATACAATAATGACAGTAAGAAGAAATCACAACATTCAAACATGAATCACCATAAAAAATGTATTTCTCTATTGACAAGAGTATTTGGGAATACCATATTTCCCTGTTTATTCAAAAAATAAATTGTCACTGATTTAAGTATTAGTTGTAGTGAAACAGGAGTGTTGAAGCCACATTGTAACTTTTTCCATTGCCAGAAACAAATAACTGCTGCTTGTTCAGGATCTTTCCAAGACTGTGCTGTCCGCATATATTAGAGTTCCCACACCATCACACACTGATGGGTTATTAAAGATGACATTTTGTCATCTATCCACACACACTCTAGTTTAATACATTAACTGAGAGTCTAAATGTAGAAGACTTTGATAGGGATTAAATGTTTAACTGAGTCAAACCCCTTTGATAGGTCAAGACATGGCACCACCATACCCTTATCAAGGCTACCTTTAATGACTTCAAGAAAGTAGCAACATGCTGTTTTAGTAGGATGGTTTACTCAAAATCCAAACTGCATAGGATGCAGAGAATTTTCTTTAATGTTTTCTTTAATGATGTGTCTCTAAGTGGTTAATACATACCATTGACTGAGGCTGGGGTTGAAGGCGTGCCAGAGGAACTGTGCATACTGACACCTTGAAACAGAAAACATGAGGTCAGTTTTGACCACTTTTTTAATCAAAGTGTGTCATGCACCAAATAAGTAAAGCTAAACACAGTGGGCAAATGACTTCAAAATTTGTTGCAGGTATTAAGGTTAAACCTATTTTATACATACACAGAAACAGTTGGGACTACACTTATGTTAAAAGAAGCTCTTCTCCTGTTATGGCATAAGAAAAAAAACTATTTAAATGTATTATTAAAAAACAGAAGACAAGATCATCTTTTCTAGCCTTAAGGGAAGGGAGATTAAGATACGGTTTGTTTTATAGGTCTGAATTTATTCAGATAAAATGAGCACTCTAGACAAGAGTTGAACAATCAATAAAAATGGGTGCTTTTGAGCTACACATTAAGATAATAGCAAATGCAACAAAGACAAAAAATCAACATGAGATATTGCTAGATTTACAAGCTTACTGTTGATTTGCCACCATGTTGCCACACTGAAAATAATTCAGTGTGTTCCTCTTGTTTTAGGCTCTCCTTCAAACAAACAAGGTCTACATGCATTGTCCACTTAAATAACATGTACTCATACATGGTCTTTAATTTCATGTGGCAACTAAAAAGAAAAACACATTTCTTTTATTTTTGTTTCTGCTATCTGCTAACAGATTTTGCGCTTCATCACAGTTTGCATCATACTCCAGCATTCTTACCTACTACATATGCTTGCCCAGAGTCCTCTATGGAGGACGAGTCAGACTCTTTTTTGTGACTCCAGGCTGGGCTGCTGTGGGACACTGTGCCAAATGACCTGAAAAGGACAGAGAAAACACAGAACATTTAGCCCGATGAGTAAGGCTGTCAAACTCTTCAATGTTTAAACTTTAACTCTTCAAGGTTTAAATAAACTTAAGATCTCTAGAAATACTTTTAGCCAAACGCTGCCAAAGAGTCGAAGAGAGGGAGCAGGGGTGGTGGTTACCGACATTTCATGAGTCCTCAAAAAGATGCAGAAGTTAGATTTATTTCTCTTACAGAGAAAGACAGAGAAGAGGAGGTGACAGTAAGTTTTATTTGTAAAATTCAGGTCGTGTGCTGGAGTTTGCTTGCAATTTCTGGCAATTTAAGACAATAAAATACCCAACATAGGGTGTCTGGGTAAAAAAAAAATTGCTGGTACTTCTGATATCATGACAACCCGACAGATGAGACAGATTTTCTTTTTTTCGAGTCACATTCACTAATTCTAACCACTAATGATCCTGTGTCTTGGCTTTCTATGCACACAGAATCCTAATACTCCTATAATCCCACATCTTCTTTAAAGCTGACACGAGAGGGAGCAGCTGACACATGAAAGGGCTTGTTACTCTTTAAAAGTACACACTGGTTGGCACAATCGCACAACAGCAGAAGCACAGACACAAGGGTGCATGTGCACCCACTCACTCAGAGCCCCAGAGGCTTAATTAGAGGATGAAGGTGGAGCGCTCTGCGTCTCTGTGGTGTAAGTGGGAGCTTGTTACTGGAACTTCCTTAGTAACCTGAGTGTGTCTTCAAGTAGGCTTGGAAACTGTCGACACTACAATGTGCAGCCTTACATGTGCTTGAAATAAGACTTTAAAGGGTTAATTAAGAAAGTGAGGGAGTAAAAATATCCATGAAACATCAGAGTTGCCGTCAGGTTTATGGACGGTAAACTGATTAAAAACCGTAACAATAAACACTCACTTTGACTTGATTTAAAAGAGGCAAACAAACTTTATTAAGTCTTCAGTTTTCACTCTGGTTGTTGAACATGCTACATATACAGGAAGACATAAAGGCATGAAGAGGATCCTACAGGCATGCATACATAAGGAGATGTCACAGTGAGGCGGCTGCAGATGAACAAGCTCCTTGAGCAGTTACAGGTAAGTGCCCAGAAAGTAATTAAAGCTATGTTATTATAGATGCATGATATCGGATTTGGGCGTCCTGTCTCTCTTCAGCTGTTCTTTCAGAATTGAGGTAAAAAGCCCCAAAAATAATAATTTTTAAAAAACGCTTTCTTTGTAGTTGCAACTTTTTAACTTTTGTCAGATGCATATTGGTTAGCTGTCAGTCTTCTCTGGCTTTTAACTCTACCAGCTAAATGGAACAGACAGTTTGCAGTATCAGCAGTTTGAATGTTTGCATGTTTGGTGGGCAAGGCTTAACAGTTTGATAGATACAAGGCAGCAGATAGAGAGGTGTTTTCCCCCCCCATGTGAATTTTCATGTTGCCTGCTGCAAATCTGAAGGCTTGATTTGAACTATTTTAAGCATTAATGTAGCATATGTCAAATAAATCCCAAGTAAATAAATCTTTAAGTACTGACTAAAAATGACGTCATACTCGTTTTTCGTTTGTTATTCTCAGCTCTGTGTTCATACAGACAGAATAGTGCTTCCTTCAGCTTGTTTATGTTTCTCTCAGGTCCTTAAACATGCTTTTTACAGGTATTTTTTCTGAATGAACAAATCTGAATGGAGATCAGTCTTATAAATTACTGAACAAATGGCGTAACACTTAGAGAGGGGTGGGAAAAAGGAAAGCAGGGTGCTTTGTTTTGGTCTGAGAGAGTTGTGCTCAAGCTGCATTGGTACCTGTAAGGCGCAAATCTGTTTTTTTGTGAGGGGTTTGCACAGCATTCCCCTTCTTTTACTCACTTGTCCTGTTGTTGTAAAAGCGAGTCTGTATCTGAGCCGGCCCTCTGCTGCTGGAGCAAGTGAGAAGTCGTTTGTTTTGGTGGTGGCTGACTCATCCTGATGTGCAACTGGCCGTGGTATGACTCGGATGCTCTGTGTTCTGGTGACTCTGGCGTCTGAGTGAGGTTGTGGTGGGAGCGGCTTAAGGCTCTTGGGTTGGAAAGGACCGTGGAGACAGCTGGATTGAAACCTGGAAAGTGGAGCTCATCTTGGACCAATATGGGTCCTGACGGGGCCTTGTTGAGAGCAACTTCCGAGTATGAGATCCTCTTCAGGTGGTCTGGATTGGAGCGTGTGGATAAGCTGGGGCCCAGGCTGACTGAGCTCACAGTCCTGCCTCCTGTGTCTACACTCCGAGGGTCGATGGGATACTGCAAGTTGCTTAAAGGACTGTTCTCTGAAAAAAGAAACATGAAGACAATAATAAAGTATTTTTTATCAGTTTGTTCATAATTACTACAACATTATGAGTAAAAACCCAATAACGCAGGGAACTTCCAAAGGTTCATCATTAACTTCACTAGGCAGTCTGGAGTAATTGTTTTCTGAACAAAATCACAGGTAAGCAGTCTTTTGCTCTGGTGATATCCATCAGGGTTAATGGTCTGACAAGTCTTCCTGGCATTCATCAACTTAAAAACCTGGTTGTGACTTTGTGTCAACAATCTTGTGGGTGGGATTTGGACAAAGCTGATTATTTGATCACCTATGGAACTTTAAAATTAGCAACCAAAGCAAAGTGAAGCTGTCGTATTCTACAAGGACATAATATAGCAAATTAAATACAACAATGAGCAATTTCATAATTTTATCTAATTTATTTGGTTACTACAACAACTATGATGACTGGAATGTGGCTAAAGAGTGAGAGGAAAAACTAAATAGAGAGAAGCAGCACAAAGAGTTAACACTGGAGGAATCAAATCAACTTGAAAATATCAACAAAATGGGCAATCAAAACACTGAGGGGCCGTCCACTCAGAGACAAGATCAGGAGTATTCAGAAAGGTTTTTAACTGTATCAGGGTTTCATCCACACAGATCAGTATTTTGGGATCCCAAAAAAGCTACCTTTTGAAACTGGGTCAAACCTGTAAACGCCACCCCTACCCAAGCATGTCTTTTCTGAAGCCATCACGTCATTGCCCCCTTAACCCGCATGTGCTAACCCCATCAACAGCATAAATGGCAATGATTTTGATTTTGCAGCTGAAGCTACTGAGCTTATTAAGGCTCTTACAGCAAAATTTTATGCTCCCCTACTACCACTGTGAGCAACAAGTGGTCATGGAGAACAGCATACGCCACATGTTCTTAGATCTGCCCCAATTAGAAGGGCAGCCAGGAGAAAGTTTTGGGTGTGCTTGCTCCATAACCTTCTTCTCTGCCTGGCACATTTACTACAGCGTTTTCAGTCGTTTTTTTATTGACAGAGATATTTCTTGAAACGATGCCGTGTTTATGGAAAACTTTTTTAAAATGAGAAATAAATGGTTTTCTTCTCCATGTGGGTAAGGCCTGAGAGACTTGCAAAAAAGCCAAAATGTAATGTTAATTTGTGTACATGCAGAGTCTTAGGAGGTTAAACACTAATCAACAATTTTCTAATGATTTGCAAACTATTTTAAATGCTAACCAATCAAATGTCATGCTGTCTTCTAATGTAAAATCTCAAAGATTTCCTTTAATCCTCACTTTTCAGGTTAAACAACGAGGATTTAACTTGTTTAACAACTTAAACAAGTTAAATCCTGCCTTTCTCTTTCACCTGAAACAGACTGGTTGCATCTACTTTTGTGTCTTTGCTATGGAGATGTTTGTACATCTAAGAGCTTACATGTTCTGGACACATGTAACATGGATATCTGGTGTTCATTACTTCTGTTAAAGCTGTCATACATTGCTGTCCGTCTTATTAATATGTTAGATTGACATCCTTGTCCTGGCTTAATTTCATTCACAAAGCTATTTAAGGTCTACTTTCTTTCTGTACTTTTCTGACCTGCATTGGTAAAGAAAATGACAGAAATGTATGAGTGGGATCTTTTCTTACTGTCTGTTTTAAAAGTCAGAGCTGAACAGGGGAGAAGGTTTGCTTCTTCTTGTACTTGAAACAATTACAAAATATCGTAAACTTTATGAGCTGATCTAAGTGGAGACTTTAAAGAGGAAGCTAGATGACTTGGGGGCAGACCTATCTGTGGATGTTCTGTTTTTGATATAATTATGTTTGTGGGAATGTTTGACAAATACTATTTGTTCAAAATGTGTTATTCTGTGTTTCTTAATGTATTAAAATTATCTATCTTGTATTATTCTTATTGTCAGAAAGTTTGTCTATTATGCTGCTGCCTTTCTTTGCCAGGACACCCTTGAAAATGACATTTTATAACTCAACAAGGTTTTTCCTGTTTAAAAAATGGTTACATAAATAAAAGAAAAAACTTAGTGGCTGTCACTTTTCTAAGCCTTCCTCTCAGAGAAAAAAATAAGCCACTTCTTGAAAGCCAATGATTAACCTCTGTATGAATCTAGGCTTTAGGATTTTTACCCCACTCCTCCTTTCCTACCTAGCTCCTGTAGCTCCTGGTTGTTTTGGCGGGCCTTCATCTGTAGGTGGAACTTGTGCTGATCTGAGCAGAGCTGTAGCAGATACTGACACGTTTTGTTGCTATCTGTCTGAAACTGGTGTTTGATCCCATCTGATGTGTTCTGAAGGCAGATCTTCTTTTTCTGCAGGATGTAAAGTTAGAAATTCAAATAAAAGCAAGGACCAGCAAGGTCAATTAAAGTAAATGCATAACTATTATCTGGCAAAGAATTGTTTCTGATAAAGAACGTACTGCAAAGGAAATCTTTTTCGTCTCCCTCCAGGGGAACCTTAGCACAGCCGTCCGATTTCCATTAAGGACCTCAAAGATGAGTACCCCTTTGGAGAAGACGCCCAACATGATGCCGGTCTGGGACCTTTTCTCAGGAAGCACCCGATGGAAATGGACACCGTACTCCGTCAGCCTCTGGCTCACCTTTAAGGTCATAAATGTACAGTCTTAAAATCTCAAAAAATGAGGAGGGAATGAGTGATTCTGAGCAGATTAAACGCAAGTGCTGAACTTCTCATGCAGAGGTCAGTGACCCAGTAGCAAAGTACCGATTTTTATCCCATTGAGCACTGTCTGGTGTGTTAATTTCAATTTGGTGCAGTTAAATCTAGATAGTAGATGTTTAACTAAAGGTATGAAATGCAAATGAAGTAAAATTTCATTGACAATTATGAATACTTGACTAGACAAGGGCCTTGTCCAGTGATAATGTAAGGAAAAACAGTATGAGCAGACCATCCTCCTGAAACCATGAGTGCTGAATGCTGACCTTAAGAAACTCAAACTCTGCCTCGGACTCAGATGCTCCGTAGTAGTTGCTGTGAAGTTTGGGCAGCTCCTCCTTGATGGTCGTCTGGTTCACCTTATCCAAGACTGAAGCTGGCAAGTAGTGCTCCACTCGAAAGTAAGTCTTCCCATGGAGCTGAGGTACAGACAGTAAAATGGTTACGTTTCAGGTAATCACTTCAACTGAAATACATGAGAACATGAGAGGAGGTTTTTTTTAGGTATTTATTTAGAATGATCAAGTCTTATGAGTCTTATGAGGCCTAATCAGTATCCCTATAGAGACCCTCAGATATTTGGCAGAGACCAAGACAACTGCACATTTCTTTTTTTTAAAGGTTTATTTCTGGGGCATTTTTGGGCCTTTATTTGATAGAGGAGGATAGTGGATAGAGTCAGAAACAGCGACGAGAGTGGGGGAGAGACATGCGGTAAAGGGCCTCAGGCTGGATTCGAAGCTGGGCCGTCCGCGTACATGGGGCGCGCCTTAACCACTCGGCCAACCTGCGCCCCCCACAACTGCACATTTTTAAAAGAAGCTGGGTAAAGCTTGTGTTTATAAAAATGAGAGGTAATTAGTTTAACTGACTCATCTTGCACAAATTTAATTAACTGCACACATCCCTACTTATAACCCATGCAACTTATGACAAAGTTTGAGATCAATTTTCAAACCCAATCTGAGCAGATGAGTAGCATAATATTTCTTCTGCGGCAGCTAAGGTTATTGTTATAGACAGAGGTGGAAAAAGTATGACTATTGTACTCAAGTAAAAGTACAGTTAAAATTTAGGAAAAAGGAAAAAGGAAAATTACAGGTCTATAAATCTACTCAAGTTAGAGTAAAATGTAGCTAATTAAAAGTTAATTTAAACTCATAGTTAAAATTAACACTTTAAAAATGTCCTTTAGGAGCACCTTAAATCACAGGCAGGAACCCTATCTCACTGGATAACTTCACTTATGGTGCAAATGTGTCTAAAATCACAAAACAACAACAATCCACCAAAAAAACACATACGAGCTAACAATGGTGGATCAACACTGTAGCTCCATCACTGTAGACCATTTTACTCAGAACAGAGTTAAACTGACCCTTTGTTAAAATCTACTCAGAAATGTTTAATCCTGAGATATCAAGACTTCAGTTTTTAATGTTAATGGATGTGATGTGGAATAATTCTCTCTCTATGTGCTACTGTGGAGTCGACAGAGTTGCAAAAAGTACAAGAGTATAGTACCTCAGCAAAAGTTGTGTTTCCACTTTCAGGTGTGCGTCAGAACCCAGATTTGAAATATCTTGTTTTTCCACACACATTTCAAATCAGTGTGACCTTTACACTTCTCCCTTACATAGACCTTAAAGAAAACAGATACCTCAGGTTGGTAATCGCTGAATTCAGCCTGCAGAGCAAGTGAAGCCAGCAGCATGGCATTGTCTGTGTCACAGCGCGTCCTTTCCTCCAAAATATCCTTCCTCGTCTGTAGGTAGTACTGATGTTTGGTCATAGCGTGCCTTTAACACACAGAAAATCAGTTTTTAAAATATCTTAAACAGGACATACTACCATTGTCTTTTCATGATTTAATGGTGTAATTACATCCTTGCACACATACTGTATGAGGTTGACGTCATCGAGGAAGAATTTGATGCGTAAGAAAAGATTAAAAGGCACATCCAGTTTCTTCTTCTTAGGATCCTCCTTCCATCCCTCTGGGGCCACTTTCGAGAGTTTGGCATCGGGATCAACGAAGAAAAACTCATTATCTGTGTGTAGGATTGTTACAGGGAGGGGATCAGGGAGGTTGAGAAGTGTCAGAATGAGAAGGAATTAATCAGTCTGCTTGCCGACACATAGACTTTGCATCTTTAATGAGATAGTAGGTGTAGAAAATGAGTTTATATGGAAATACCATTAACCTCTGCACTAAAAACTCACTGAAACTCATCGTATATGCTTGACATGTAATCTCAAAGTTTTATAACTTGCATTTAAAAGGGAAAATTTTATCTTAAATAAATTACATGCTGCTTCTAAAGTCACCACTGGATTCTTGAGAAGTTTTCTAATCTAAAATAAGTTATCTAAGGTCAACATGAATATGTGGCTGAACTAACAAAGAATTTTGACAATTACTGTAAGATATGAAAAGCAAAAAAAAAAAAACCTCCACACTGATATGCTAGATGTTCCTGACACATCACAGACACACAGAGAAGAAACAAACAGTACCTCTGAGGTATGCGAGGCTGAAGAGATGGTGCTCCACAAGCCCGATGTGAGCGACCACCATGTCAAGAACGTCTTTACACACTGCCTTAATGTCACAGCTCAGCTCCAGCTTTTGGCTGTTCAGCAGAACTACACCAACCTTTCTCTGCACCTCCTCCATCTTCCCACGTTTCTGGTTATAAAGAGAGAAAAAAAGGTCAAATGTATAATGAATGGGACATAAAGTACTTTTTAGATACATTTGTGCACTAGCATTAATCCCATCTTTACCATTATTGAAGAGGGGACAGTTAAGGCAACAGGAGGTTCACTGGCCATCTTCACAAACTCAGGCCCGTGGAAGTTCTGTTGGGGGTGTACAGATTAAAAAAAAAGATAATTTGAGACAGATTTCTTCTTGACTAGAAATACATGCTTTTTTAAACTTGGGACTCATTTTTTTTATATTTTAGCATGATCCCAAATTTAGGGTTACTGTGACTCAATAGGTAAAGTTGGTCATGTGGCAATACATTTAACCCTATTTGCGACCACTGCTGTGTCAGCAGCGTGTAAATTTGTTTGGATGCCTATGAATGGAATTGGTAAATACTGATGGCCTATCTTTGTAGCAGCCTTCACAATCAGTGTGTGAACATGATGTGAATGGGTATGTGTGACCTGATTCTATAGATCCTGGAAACTGTATCATTTTAAAACAACTGGTATCTAAACTATCGAAAAAATCAATGTAACAACATTTTTGATGACCTTTCTTTAAGGAAGTAGCAGCCATTATCATGAACCCCATGACAACAGCTCATGGGATTATGTGTGACGCACACTTCCCTGTTTGTTTTCTAGTGTAATTAGCTCTCATCAGAAGTGGAAGAGCAAGATTCCTTTGCTTTAAGTTGAAGGTTTTTCTAGTAATGAATGGAAACCCTCACATCCAAACTCAAATTACTGTAGAATTACCCATAAACACACTGCAGTGATCAGGCCTGGCCTGTCAGCGTATAATTCACTAAACAGGACTATAACTGATATACAACACTGAAGGTTTACAGCCAGCATCAGCAGAATTGTTGCCATGTTTACCACATCTGTTAACACAATTTCAGTTTGTGATAGTTGGTGTCATAAATCACCCCGTACCCAAAAAATCCCACATGTCCCACAGTCCCATTCATCGGTAATCATCATTGGGAATCTGACATCAATTATGTTTCCAAGTCAGCATTTTTGTGTATACAGAGAATCCAAGGAGCACAGCATCAACAAAAGAGCTGCCAGTGAGATAAAACAGTATAATCCTGATCAAATATTGTGATGTAAACTGGAAGACTTGGATACATAGAGAAATTTCGAAATTTTGAATTCTTTGAGATTACTGTTTGGAAAAGGATGAAGGTGATTAAAATATGAGGAATAAAGCACCTTGGGTTTGCGAAGTGGTACAGAGGAGGGGTATAGTGGGTCTCGGAGGTCAAGCATGGAAGTGCGAGGTGGGGCCAGAGGGTCGTCTGTGGGGTAGAGGTTTGCCCTGGACAGCCTGTTGGCCAGGTGAGCCTGCAGTCGCTGCACCTCCTCCTCCTGCTTCTGGAGGAGCAGCTCTGCTCCAACCAGGCCTTCATCAGCTGCACCCTCATACTGCCTACAGGGAGAAAGGGAAACAATACTTTTCTATGTCTTTTTAACCCTGTTTTATTGCTTTTATCTATACAAGTAGGGACACAATGACATATGTCTAACACAATGTGCACACACAAAGACATAAAACAGAAGGTGTTGTGTGTTTTCTTTGAGCATCAGGGGAAAACAAGCGCTCTGTGCTGTGGGATGGACAGAAAACACAGTTTTCTGTTAGCAGACATAGTAACAGCAGCAGGCAGTCCTCTGTAATGCCAGAGATTAGAGAGATAGAGATTGCTGAATGTGGATGTCACGTTAGATGACCTCACTAGGGAAGCATGGGGCTGACCCTGCTGCGCCACACCAGCTGTGTGTGGTCCAGAGGAGCGAACAGGACAGTAGCTTTACAGTTCTGCAAGGGGCATGTACTAAAAGAATCCTCCAGGAAACAAAGGCACAAACCAATACATGCTTGCATCACTGATGTTTCACAACATCCTGAGTTCATAGGTACAAAGATGTGTGTTAGAAAGGAGTTCATCATACTGAAGTAAGCTTACAGTATGAATACAAATGCTTAAGGATGACAATAGCTTTCCTAAGGCTGCTTGGGGATAAAACGTTACACTGGCACTTACTTTATATTCTGCATATTTGAGTTTTACCTTAGTCTGTGTGCGCTGTGACTCGTCAATGACAAAGCATCATGCTCAGAGGGAAGAGCCAGCTGAGAGCCAAACCTCCTGACCTCGCCCGGTTTCTTAGCTGGGAAAGAAATGGAATTACTAACAAAAAACATACACAAAGGAGTATAGTCTGCTTTCACATGCATTTAAAAACACACCCACACTGTGGTGCCAATGTACCTGCATGAACATGTGTTGAAAAGCAGGACTAGTTAGTGAATAGGTAAATCAGGTCAAACCAACACACAGCTTTGTTGTCCTGAGTTAAAATTGTGAACAAACAATGTGTTAAACCTTACTAAAATAAACCAAGACACTTTTACCTTTGTGTAAGAACTTATTGGAACATGTTTGACACATTTCTGACAGTATGGCAAACTCTCCACATCTGTCTAAGATCAACATCTGCACTAGTGAAGCCCATGACAGTCTTTATGAGGACTAAAGGTGTTAGGTGATTCTAAATAAATACTTTTAGGACTTTGCTAGCTGTGCCCTAATTGTAATTATAAGTTTGAGAATAACTGATCAGATAATGTGTCGGGATGGAATCACATGGTATTTTATAATGAATATTACAATATACATCAATATAATAATGTACTATACAATATCAAATGATATGACACAAAATGTCAGAGCACAGTATAAAGACAAAATCACAATATAAGAATCTGATAATCATTTTTGAAACAACTCAAAATTTGACCCAAGTCATAATATGATGTAATGTGATGCAATTCAACTGGACATGTTGGTAAAACATTTATGATAAGAGAGGATGCAATACAATTAAATGGAATACAATAGGATACAATACATTAGAATTCAATATAATATGAATGGACATGTTTGGAAACGATACAATATGATGTTTGGCATAAAGAATTTGATAATAATGTTTGTCGCACAAGCCAGGATGGCAATATGTTGCTGTATCAATACTTTGTCATGACCCCAATTCTTTAAATTTATTCTTAAACAAAAAATAAATATATGTACAATTCACATAAAACAGCTTATATGAGTGTTTAAATAACACAGTAACTGAGGCATTAAACACAGACTGACAGAGGTGGTAGTGATAATCTGTAACTCAACTCTTGGAGATTAGATCTGATCTGATGAGTTTTTTTCAATACTGGAGCCAGAGATTTGTTTACCACTTGAAACTGTAATCCAGCCAGTTTCCCACACTGCTTTGATACTGTCTGTTGTATGTAGTCTTGTGCAATCTCTCAATGCTAAGAGCATGACCTAGTTCCATTACACACCTAGAAAGTGACTGAGATACACTGACGTGGCATTTACCTGGAATAAACATAAGATTCTTTCCACTTCAAAAATTTGGAGTAAGGGATATTTTGTTTGTGTGATTATTCTGTCTGTGATTATTTCAAACAGAACAGCAGGATATTCACTGTGAGCGGTAAAACTACTGCTGTTTTTCTTGTTAAATGATCTGCTCATTGTTCCGGGTAT
Organism: Cheilinus undulatus; assembly: GCF_018320785.1. Taxonomy (NCBI): domain Eukaryota; kingdom Metazoa; phylum Chordata; class Actinopteri; order Labriformes; family Labridae; genus Cheilinus; species Cheilinus undulatus. The sequence goes on along the minus strand of NC_054881.1, from coordinate 16,349,821 downwards.
AAATCAGATCTTTAGTGAATGGATAAAAAGAAAACCGGCAGGAATAGAACTGAAAACCATGCAGTCCTGGTGTTTTATTTAGTGTACTTTAATAGGCGTTTTATACTACACAGGAAGGATTCGCTCCTTGGGGTTTTAAATTTTACCTCAGTTGCACGCACCAAGATAAGTTATGTTTGTGCAGCATCTGCACCTGTTGCTAAAGTGTAACACACACACAAATCACACATATGCCATAAAAGCCTCAACGAACGGGATAACAGCAATGATAGATATTCCCTCAGATGCATCGTGTACCTTGTCTGTAGTCTGGATCAGAGGAGGTCACTGAGGGGCTTTCGCTAGATGAGCTGTAGTCACTGTGGTACCTGTGGTGGGTGTGGACCGGATCTGGGGAAAAAGAAAGACCATTAGACCATCTTTTCAAATAACATCTTAATATAAATCATGCAGGCATAATGTATACAACATCATGTATTTTTTGTGTGATGAAAAAATGCTTACAACCAAAACCATCATGCACAGAAGACACATTCTAAATGGTTAAATATGGGGATGCAACAACACCTCACAATAGAATTAAAACCAAATCATACATGAAAAATTCATATCAATAAATATACTTTACTATAACCTGCAGATGTCAAAATCTGCTTTTTGCTTGGTTTGTTTTTGGATGTGGTTTTTAGCTTGCTTTAATATCTTTTGTTTAACTACATAGTATGTACTTAAAGTAATAGTACTAAACAATATGTTTGATAAAGAAAATGATACAAACGTTTTGGTAGGGGCTCCATATCAGACAAATTAAAAAATAATCCTAATATGAACCATGTTTGCCCGAATATTACGATATTTTCCCTTTAAACCCTAAAAAAGTGGGGTCATATTCATATGAGAAGTCTAGACTAGTGGTTCTCAACTGGTGGGTGGAAACCCAAAAGTGGGTAGCAGGGCTGTTTTGAGTGGGAGATGAATGTGTGCCAGGGAAAACATAGTCTGCAATGTACCTTAGTCCAAAGTGGATATACTGTACATCCATACAATTTCTTTTACTCTATTTTCTCTATAATAAAAAGTAGTTCAGTCACGACCACTTCATCAGGAAACACAAATGATTTGCTGCTATAAATATTTCTTTATTAGCTGCTATTAATCCGCACTTATTGCTGTTATTTGTGTTTGGCAGTGGGGCTGTTCTGGGATCCCCCTGCCCCCACGTGTCTGTTGGCAAGCATTTTACAGGAACAGCACACGCTCAATGCTCTTCTTATGTCGATAAGGGAAGTTGAAGGCAGGGAGAGAAGCCGCACCCAGAGCAAAGCAGACATCATGACACAGAAGCAGAATGAAGGAGGAGCTGGGGTGGAGGAGGGTTGCAAGAGCAGTTTGTAACTTGCAATAGTGCAGCCAGGCAAGAGCAGTTGAAATATGGCAGTATGAAAGAGATCAGCCAACGGCAGGCTTGAGGAAATCAGCTGTCAGCTGATGAGAGCTTGCGTTAGACGAGCTGATCTCAACGCTTGTCAGTGCTTGACTCCTGCCTGAACCAGTGTTTTATCTTCTGTTTTTTGCTTGTTTTCTTAAGATCCTGACTCATAAATCTCATTACTTTTGGTATTACAAAGCTGGTTTTACCAAAATAATTTCCCCAGACCTCTAGAAGACAGCCTAAAGAGTAGAATGAAATGTAAAATAAAATATATGCAGGCATATTTCAAATGTAGTCTATGTATTTAGATAAAAATATTATTTAGCTTTGGTCCAATTTTTCTTGACATTTAACCCTTACAGTTTTAGTCTAGTTTAGCCAATAAAAATCCAAAAACATTTTAGTCCAGTTGTAGTCATTAAGAAGTCCTTACATTTTAGTCTTTGCTTTTGTCACAATGTTTATTCTCTTAGAAGTATTTCAATCAGCCAAACTGTAAAAACAATATAAATATAAAACATTCATTATAAATGCACTGTCAGCGCTTAAACTCATTTAAAATGCACTGATTTCTCTTCCATCTAAGGTCCAATTCAAGAGGTTAACATTTTTTTAATTTGGGTAGTAATTATCTCTCTGTAAGGAAGTGGTGGTGGGTTCTGAGGGTAGATAAGGTTGGAACCTATGGCCTAGAGTTTTAAATGCAAATATTAATTCACAATAGACAGCGCTGCTTCTCTGTGTAGGGAGTGTAAGTAAAAGCTGAAAAGGCAGGGGGAGACACCAGGAGGAGAAACACAAGGGAGATCAACCGCAACACAGTGGCCCCCAAGTTGGGCAAGTTCACCGACATCCAAGGTTATGATGCAAATTTTAAGATAGCGATGATCAATGCAGCATTGTTTAAATAAACAACTAATCACCAACAACTAAGATAACTAAGATAAAAGCAACTAAGATAAAAAAATTTAGCAGATGAGCAGCATCTGTTCTTAACCGGAAATACAAGGAACGCAACAGAATCATGTGTGAAACTTTTCAAATAGGAATTTAATATGTGACAATTTAATCTAAAATGCAGTGAAAACATGTTTTTATTTAACAGGTGTTAATAAAAGTGATCTTTTTATTTAATATGTCTGCTTATTTTTTCAAATAAATGATTTCTTCCTAAAAACAAGATTGTTCTTCAAAATGTTCAATTTTTCTTAGAATTAAAGGTAATTCTCTACCCAAGCTATGTGGTATAAAGAAAATATAAGAAAAAGTAACCTGCAATTTTTGTCTGAGATAAAAGAATTAACTTAATCAGAAATGGTCTAATTGAATTTCTTTATAAATATTTACAAAGGTGGAGAATCCCGAGTGTATCATTACATTCCTTGTTATACTGACTGTGGAGAGTGTTTGGATTAAACATGTTCCCTTTTTCATGTAAAATGACCAAAAAAATGTTATTTCGCTACAGGTAGTACAAAATGCTTTACACTGTGTTTACAAGACTCTTCCTCATCCTTCTGAGACCAATAGTGACCCCAAACCAGTAGACCGAGGAACACAAAGCAGGTTTTAGTCATGCTGTTGGTAAACAACCCAAATAAAAGACATGTGGAACGCACTGAAAAGCTGCTTTAGCACACAGGCATGCCTCCAGTCAGGTTAGCAGAGGATATAATGTTCTAAACAGAAGCTCACCACAATTATTTGCCTTTCTCCAATCATTGCTTGGTAAACTCAGTAATATACTGAATCACTGGTACAATAGGAAAACAATAGAATAATACTTGAAACAATGTAAACCAAAGCCTGATGTGTCATGTGTTTCACTGAACTTGAAAGTCCTGCTCTTCAGTATCAGCTACATAGCTCGAATGAGTAGCATTCCCCAACTATTGCTCAGAGACTTTAGTTGAAGAGTTTCCCAGTGCAACAGACTCCTCTTTGTGAGGATGTCTGCCTCATGAATGCATCACAAGTAAAAAGCATTGTGTTTCAGCAAGAATTTAATCTAACTTGGAGGGCAGAAGCCTGAAAATAGTTTTCCAAAAAAGCTTTTTCTCTTCTGCTTAGAAACGAGTAAAAAAAAAGGGGACTTCAACTGGAAACGTGCTCTGTCCTTTACTATACATTACAGTAGGTTGCAATATGTGCAGTAATGATGCATCAGGGACCTACGAGGTGACAAAAAGGGATGAGAAGACAATGCAGAGGAGGAAAAAAGCTAGTCCCTTTTTGCCATCAGAACTGAAATCCAACTTAATAAACCTAATTATATAACACTGTACTTTAGAGCTTCATCTGTAACTTTTATGTGAACATGATGAACATGTAAGGAGGAAGTACTGTCTTGTTACAGAATTCCAAGTTTGAAGTTTCAAGTGTCCTCCGTGAATGTCAGATTTGACATGAGGGTGAATCAGCAAGTTGTGAGAATAACTGTTAAACTGGGGACAATGCTTGAAAACTGAGCCAAATATTGATCATCTCCCATTCTAATTTGATGACTAAAAAACAGCAACTTTACTTACAGGTAACCGAAGTGTCAAGATTTTTGAGGCAGCAAACTATGAGATGGTCTCAATTAAAGACCAAGAAAAAAAACACTTTTCTTGTTGCTGTTACCTTTTTACACAAGTAACAACATTAGGGATTATAGAAGTGTCACCAAGTGTTTAATAGATGGTGCTAAATTATTGCAAGATGAAGTCTAAACAAAGCAGCAACCTGCAGTGGTTAAACATGAAGCAAGTGTTGAAGTGAGGGGAAAAAAAGGCATTTTCTGAGTACCCACTTGAGCCAGTGAATCTCTGTTGAGTGCCAAATTAAAATGCCCACCATCCCATCACAGCATAAATATGCATGTTTAGAGCCTGGTTCAAACACGGTGATGGTCTATAAAGATCATTTCTTCACTGGTTAAAACTGTGTGGGGTTTAATCTTTTATAATTCATCAGTTTTGAGGACGCTGAGGCTTACAGCCATTTTCAGACTGGGCGCATGTCAGCTGTGTGACGGCTCATGTTCCCCTTGCAAAAAATGGTGTGCATTTTCACCATATCGGTATCATAAAATGATATTACGTCACAAAGCATGTGAGACTATGTGGCAGTTTCGATATACTAAAATGTTATTAATTTTTGAGTTTTTGAAAAATACAGAACCAGGTCTTTTCCAACCCCCATTTCAATCTCCATCCCTAATCCTGGTGCACATTTGGTGCTTGTCCTTGCCCACTTTCTCACGATATTTCCACTGTATTATTTCTATATTTCTCACTAAATGGATGAATGTTTTTTTTCACAAGAATTTGTGCCATTTACTGTAGAATAAGCTGTTAATCAGTAGACAAATAGATGTTATAAATGATTTATTTTATGCCTTATTATGGTGAGTTCTTGCCTGGATGTTGTCGGTCTTGAAAGCATTCAAGAAACAGTGGAAATTTAGCCGTTTCTATATCTTGGCTGTGATAAATTCTACTAATATGGACATAAACATCTGCTAAGGCCAGATGATTTTAAGCCTGATTTGCGGCAAGATTTGCCTCCCCCGATGATTGTGGGGGCGTATCCCGAGAGGAGCCTTGTCGCAAACGACTATTTGCCTGAATAATCCTCGTGTGTGGTGTCAACACGATTGTTTTACTGCACCAAATCACATCATAGCCTCCAAAATCCCAAATTGTAAATATCAAACGTGTTTGATTGTCTGTTCCGAGGCTGCCACAATTACATTTGCAAATATTGACTAAAACCGTGATAGAGCAGTTATTAAGTTGTATATGCAAAGGTATTCTGATAAGAAAAGCTTGCATTGGCCTTTTGGGATTTTGTCAGTGAAACCATTATGATTTAAGTTAAGAGGACTTGGAATATCTAACATGGATATCATTATTTGGCTTCAAAAGCATCTTCAAAAACAACAGCGTTTATGTTTTAAACTGTTGATGGCTTACACATATGACACATATTTTAAAAAAGAAATCCCGTTAAAAAAAAAGCACTAGTTCTAATAATTAAAAAGGGGTAAAAAGCAGAGAGAGTCACAGTTTACTAGAAAGATCATGGCTGATAACTTTCTCATAATTAGAATTATTTTACTATACAGCAGTGGAAGCAGAAGGTTTTGCCAGAGGCTGACTCAGAAAAATATGTAGTACATCTTGACTGTCTTTGGTCTGCTCTAGCTGGTATCATTAATTTGCCAGGAAGTCTAAAACGCTGCAAAACAGATTAAGACAAAAGATCTACAGATGGAATCTGATGATTCCCTAAATCCTTTCTTCTACAATACAATCCCACAATTGTAAGTAGCAGGCATGTACACGCATCCACAGAAATTTACTAGAAGACATAAAAGAATGAAAAGAAGAGGAGGATTACAGTCATTTTCTGGAAATACTGGTTTTAACTAAATTTATGAGAGGGTTAATGTACAAAAACACAATCCGTTCCATTATAGTTTCATGCCAGGCTATTTCTCTCTGCTCTATCATGTCTTTTTCTGAGAATGTGGAGTCACATGCACTAGCTAGAAAATTCTGTTCACATTTTAAGCAGAAGAGTATCATTTGCAGGGAATAACAAATGCAACCTGCATTTATCTCCCTGCGTCTCTCTCCTCCCATCTTCTCATTTCCTCTCCCACACATGCCTGTTTATTTTCTCCTCGTCTGCGTATGTTTTCCAGCAGATCTAGGATTTTTGACACCTCTACATGAGCTTTCAGTGAGTGGAGAAAAAAGGAGCTAAAATGTCACGTTTTCATACGAATTAGAAGCATGTTTCCATAACAAGTATTTCTATATGACACAGTCTCAGCTATTTAATGATTTTATTGAGCTCCCTATGATGGCTCTTGTGATGACTGGGTTAATTATGTTGGATGGGTTTTTGCTGCCTTGGTTCTCTGGGCTGTTTTTTTGGTTAGCTCATTTGAGCTGTGTTCTTTGTGTTTGGGTTTTCTGCTTTTTTCTATGTTACTTTGAAAAGATGCTGAAAAGTGCATAAGCTTTACTAAAACGACATCTTTTTCATAAGGCAGGTGCTTAGGAAAGGAATGAATCCAGGTATGAAAAATGATGACTAAAAGGCTGTGAGATACCTTGTGAAGAATTGTTTGGAGCAAATATGGTAAGGTGCGCGTCTTTTGCCTTGAGCTAGGCAGCCACATGCTAGTACAGCAAAGGCAGCAGACAAGAGCAACTGTCTTCCAGGGTTGTGTTTGCAGTGACAGCACGAATAGAGGCTGCGATGGAGGGCAAGTTGGAGAGGCATGCAATGAGGACAAGTCTAAATCTTCTTCATGTCTGTGCAGAGGTATTGGCAGGTTTTGAGGCTTTTTGGAACATAAGCACAGCAGAACAATCAGAAAATGCCGTTTCTCTGTATCACTGCTTTGTTTTCACTACTGGCACTCGCCTATCTCTTTCTCTCCTTTAGCTGCAATTTTAAGATGAAAATGAGTGTCTATTTTTTCTTTAGGAATAAGGGATATTGTGCCATTTAAAGCACGTAGCAACAAGAAAGTATTAAAGTCTAGAATATTTTGACAACCTTAGGTCTGAATACTATGTGCCTATTTCTTTTTTTCCACTGCAGTATCAAAAGAGATATTAATATGGTTTGGTTTTTACTAGTATCTTATCAAAGTGTAACATCCTGATGCCATGACAACACTACTGAAGAGCGTCAAGGTTTAAACAACTTACATCAAGTTTCAAACAACTTAGAGCTTATATTTTGTGAGGTTGCAGGTGTAGAAATAAGTCTGCTAATGAAAAATGTCTATACAAAATTCCTACAGTGCCTGTGAACATTCATAGAGCTTCTTGGAACTGAGTCAAGAAGCTGATTAAAACGGATCATGAATAAACTCGATTGTCAAAAGCTTTTTCATAGAAATACTATAATCTTTTCCTCTACCACTTTCAGAGTCAACAAACCAAAATGTGATCCAATTATGAGAACAGGGAGGGGTGGTTCTTTAGTAACTAACTTTCCTTCTGCTGAGGCTTCAGCGTTCGGTAATGTCGTCCAAGCCGGACCTGCCCCGGGTCCAAAGCCACATGACCTGCCGCCAAGTGCCGGAAAAGTCCAATAATGTTTGGAATTCCCTCATCCGCTGCGCATGACTCCAATTGCAGCCTCTAGGTCTGCGAGGAAAGTTCCTACTGATTGAAGCACCTTGGCATAAAAAGGTGGGAGGGAAGGGGGCCATTGTGTGAAGCAAAGGAGACCAGGTATAAACATGCCCATGCACACGCAGGCATGCACACATACAATGTTTAGTTATGCCCACGTAATTCCAAAGAACATGAATGCACACACAGAAGGCAAGAAAAAAAGCAGAGTGTAACTGGGTGAAACCTGAGAGCACTGACCACTGCTGCGCCATCACTTTCCTGCAGGAAAGAACAGAAAAAAGTAAGAGGAAAAGAAAGAAGAGGAGCTCTGCCAAGTAACACATCCACGAGGCCCTGCAAATGGTCTGTGCTCAATTAGGCCCCATTCATACTTTCGCCAAATAGCTCTGGGATGGGAGACAAAAATACTTTGGCTCTGCCTTCACAGTCGACCTCAGTTAGTTTTCACGGGTGTAGAGATTCCTTTGTGTCAACCATAATTTACTATTAATCAAAAAGAATTCACAAAGATAACCATCTGAGCAGGAACAAACAAAAACTAAGAAGAGGCTATACATTGTTTTAGTTTATACTCATCTTCCCACACCATCATATGAAGAAACAAAATATGCCATTGATTTTAAGCAGGGCAATTCATCAAATTGAGAAAAATTGTAACCTTTCAGAAAGTGCAATATTTCTTGAACCTAAAATGTGTGTCAAAATACCAGTTCATTACATTTTTTCCTTTGCTTTTTTGCAGATATGATGCCGTACGCATCATGCAAACATATCAGCATGTTGACCGATGTGAGTAGCTTGTATGTCGTAAAAAATGAATGAAATAGTCATTTCCACCATCATGTTATTGTTGATTTAGTGCTACCAGCAGTGCTGTCTGGAAGAGCAGTACATAAGGCTAGGACTAGTTTGCCTAATGGGCTTCCTCTTTAGAAAACAACTTTATGGTTGCATACAGGAAAGGAGAAGATAGTATGCAGTCCTGTGAGCCATGTCAACACTGACTTGGAAAAGAAGGTGAGTTGTGTGAAGCACCGCTTTTTCATTAAGCATCACACACCTTCATATATTACTGCCATAGTTTCTTTATCTTCAGGTGGCACTGTTCTCCCATCCTCTCCTACCCTCTCTCGTTCATCCTCTTGGAAAATAGCTGGAAAGTTATCTTATGCGCTTTTTCCAGTTGGCTCCTGATAACTTTGTCTCCTCTTATCCCCATGTGCTTTCGTAGCTCATTGTGTTTTGGTGTTGGATTTCCGTTTTTCTGGCTCTCATGCAGTAATTTCCTATCATTGATACGAAGGTTTGAACCTTTCAGAATAATGCTTTCACGCTGGGCATGAACAGACCATGGTGCAGTTTGGTCTAGTCCGTCTGGACTAAGACCATCTCTTTTGGTCAGACCAAGGTCTGGCTGTTTGGTCCAGACCATGGTCCAGGGGAGGTTTCACACCTATCATTTTGGTTTGGATAAAACTGAAAGTCTGAAAGTCCAGACCAAATAACTTGAGTTTGACTGCCACTCTTCTTATTTTGTATGTTTTTTAATAAAATGGCTTAAAAATGATCATTCAATTCATATTGAATTTGCAATATGAGTAAAAATAATCGCAATTAGATATTTCTGTAAAATCATTCAGCCATAATTGGGACTTTGATTTACAACCCCAATTCCAAAAAAAATAACACATATGTTCCTGAGCCCATGCAGTGATTTCCAGCACAGAATCATCAGTGCCACCTGAGGGCCCGAAGATCACAGCATCCAGCATTGACATTCGGCCTTGTCCCTTGTGTAGAGATTTCTCCAGATTCCCTGAATCTTTTGAACATATGATATACCGTACAAGGTGGAAGGTGGGATATTCAAAGTCATGGAAATTTTTTCATTGAGGAACATTTTTTCTTAAATCTGCAATTTTTTGGACAGTTTTCGCAGTTTGGTAAACCTCTGCCCATCTTTGCTTCCGAGGGACTCTTTCTCTCTTAAATGCTCCTTTTATACCCGATCCTGTTACTTACTTGTTGACAATAATTGAGCCAGTTGCAAAATAACCCTTCAGCTGTTTCTCCTTAATACCACTTACTTTTCCAGCTTTTGCTGCTCTGTCCCTACTTTTTTAAGATGTGTTGCTGCTCTCAAATCTTGAATGAGCTAAAGTTTTGGATGAAATAGTAAAATGTCTCAGTTTCAACATTGTGATTAAATGTGTGTTTATGAAATTTGCAGTTACATTTTACACAGCATCCCAACTTTTTTGGAATTGGGGTTGTATTACTTGTGTTTGCTGAAAAAAAAACAAGACGAGGAACTTAAAAATATTCACACATTTGATTGCCATTTTGGTTGGGGAATGCAACTGGACTGTTTTCCCAAATCGTTAAGCCCTCCTCTGATTACAATCAGTGCAAGGCCAAAGGGGAAGGGAAGCAAAGAAAGGCAGGACTTGCTGGGGATAAAAAGCCACAGTCAAGAGGAGAAGAATGCCTTTGGTTGGTGGCTTGGTCAGCATTAAAATAGCTGCCAAAAAAGCAGGGAGGCTGGAGGTCAGAGGAAGCTAAAGATTGGGAAAGCAGCAGGAAAGAGAGGTAGTAGACAGAGGTTTATTATATGAAGCCACTCATGCTCCTCCACTGTCCCCAGATGGCCAGCAGATCCATACAGCTACTCTGTACACGAGCTTGTCTGCCTATAGAGACTTTACCAAGAATGCATTAAGCTCCTAAGGGAAACTTAAAGCTGTTGCGGCTGACTGTTGAGGTGTCAAACAATTGTGTTGTGTGTGCTGGGCTTAAGCATGTGATCAAATGAAGCTTGTTTTCTTGTCTGTAAACACCCTGCAGTACTACAGTGAACATTTATGTGTGTGTTTACAGTCATGCTAGAAAAAAAGAGCAAGAGATTTTGCTATATAGCATGTATGACAGCTAGCAGCAGGCTAGAATTAAGCTAGCCTGTAATTAGAAGCAGTCATTTGGAAACCTCTGCAGAAGTGACTCATACATTCTGTCTAAACATACACCGCCAACGATACTTCACTCCAGCCAGCGAGCACCCAGGTCCCATCCCACATGGTAGTTACAGACAGACACAGGACCTGTAACTAGTCTGTGTTGATGTCTGCTCGCGTCATCCCATTACTGTCACGTTTCAGATCAGCTGAAGCCTCCCTGCAGCCTTTCCACACAAGCTGCTGAGCTTTTATTGCCTGTACTTTACAAGTGTTTGACGTGTCACTGTGCATCTCACTGACACATCTGGGACCTCAAAAGGCTTTATTTCACTGATTTTATTCTTTGTCTCAGCAGCATGATAAAGCTGATTACGTCTGTGGAGTTTAACTGTTTGACATTATGGACGACCTCACTCGTGACATCGATTTATGATCTCTAAAGCATATTCACTACATGGTTAAACAAATCACTGGTACACATTACACAATAATGACAAAAGACCAAGCTCAGATCTCTCACCAGAACTCCCTGATCTTGCTCTACTTATGACCTGACTGTTTTGAGTAATCTGCTGGAGTACGCTAAAATAAAGTGTGCATTAAGCATTTGAAACAAGCTGTAGTTGAAAATTAGCCTCAGTAAGTTTGAGATTTATATGGGACACGTGGAACAGTTTTGTCTGTTTTCAGAAAAGGGTAAACAAGACGGGTGAACCATTGTGATAAGAATGGTGAGGAATCAAAGTTTTCTCTTATGGAGTGAGAAATTATCATCTGAGATTGAATCAATAACTTTGATAATTAAAAAACAAAATTGAATAGTTGTAAAATTTTAGAAACATTTCAATAAAGTGTTCTAAAAAGCTACAATATACACACTAATGATAAATGGGATCAATAAAGGCAAAATTTCAGATCTGAAACATTGCTGATATGTTTGTAAAATTTGTAGGTTTGCCTGCAATTTTTGTTTTTTTTTTAAACCAAGAAAAAAATCCAGTATTTTCCCTAGCAATAAGATTAGGCAAGCCCTTTATTCTCAAGATTCTCCACATATACAGTGCTTAACAAATTTATTAGACCACCACCCAAAGTAAGGTTTGTGCCACAGCTGCATCATGAAGTGCTTTAACGCGGACTCTTTCATTTTCAGTCAGCTCTCCACTTTTTACCATTTTGAACAGGAATGAGGAATTTCAAACTGAGTTCACCTTTTTATACCCAAATTTGAGCCAGCTCACTGAGCTTCTCTGAGAAGTCAGAAATAAACCAAGCATAACATTCAACCACTTAAACTCATTTTTCTGTTCAGTAATTACAGTAAATAACTATAATTTGACATATTGATCAATAAATATTAATGTGCTTTACTATTTTTTCAGTCTTTTTGTAAATCAGTAAATTTGAAAATTCATGGATAACAACATTAATTATATTTTAGCATTAAAAATATCATTTCGGTTAAAGAGCTTCTACATATTGGTGTATTAACCATTGCAGAAACATAAAAAATGATTTTGGTAATTACCAATGCTGTTAATTTAGAGCAGCTGTGGCATAAACCTTACTTTGAGTGGTGGTCTAATAAATTTGTTAAGCACTGTGTGTACTGTGTATTTCAGGTGCATGAGATGCAGTGCTCACTAGGGCTGGGCAATTAATCACAGATGAGATTAAATTTCAATATGGCCTGCTGCAATTTTCAAATTGCTGACGTTGCCATATTTCTTTAACTTTTGTATGATTGTATGCACATTATACAAACATTCAAGTGTCAACTTTTTTAATGGTTTACAAAAATCCTCCTTTTTGTGTTTTATGCAAAAAGAGCAATTTTAATCAAAATGAGTGACATAAAAATGATAATGCCCTTAAACAAAGCAAATGACATTGCATTTGCGATACGAGCAAAAATAGTTAGCTCATTTTATCTAAAACTGATGAAGCCTAGCATTACTTCACAAAAGTCATACCCCAGCTGTGATCAGCTGTTAGCCAGCCTCACCTCCCCCACCCCAGCCGCCTCCTTTATAGCTAAAAGCTTGTTGCACCCCATATTCAGATTCATGCTATTATGGATTAATTGCTTCGGAAATAATTTAATTGTTTTCAATACACATGGTCTTATTTATGGAATTATTTACTGCTTGAATATTTTCAAAAAATATATCAGATTAACCCAAGAAATAATCGCATATCAAATCGCAATATCTGGAACAAAAAAATCGCAATTCGATTTTATTGCAAATTATTCAGCCCTATTGCTCACTCAGTCTAAGAGCCCTGACTTGTTAACATGCACACCAAAATGAGATCAAGACATTATGCAGCTGTTGCACAACCACCATGCACACCGTCTGACACAGCTGTAACAATCAGTTTTGAAACAAAGTGCCAAGATTTTAACTTTACATAACTCATAGTAGAAGGCAAACAACAAGGATTACTCATAATTATTGCATTCCTTACAAATGATAAGAACAGAGAATCCTCTTGTTGCTCATTTTTGGAGATAAGCTTGATGTCTTTTTGACAAGTACTTGTAATGAGGGAAAGGCAGCCTTGAGAGGAAGATCAAATTCATGCAAAACTAAAAGAAATTTGATTTAAATACTAATGACATGTGCTTTTGTAAATTCCACAAGTATTTTTTCTTCCTTTGCAGTCAATGCCCAAAATAAGATCCAAATTTAAGAAAAGATTTACTGAGTTGTGGTTAAAGTACAGCTGCTCCTTCTTTTTTATTTCAACATGAAGCTTCTGCAAAAATTTTTTCACTGGTTAATAAACAGACCGAATGCAATTCTGACACCTCATTTAGAGCTACAAAAGCAAACAACACCACCTGCATAATGATGTAGCTTTTTATATATAAGAGGGAACCATTTGACCGTTTAAAGAAAATAGGATGACGTTTTTGTCAGGAAACAGCTCACAGAACAAAATCAGCAAAGTGATGAGCGATAAGTTTCACCTTGCTCAAAGGTCTTGCCAAAATAAACACAATCAGAAAGAAGTTGACTCACCATCCACTGCCTGTCTGAGCACCTGAAGTTTCCTCTGTTTCTCCTTTATCCTGTCGTAGGCCCCAGGGAGGCCTGAACCCACAGACAGGGCCGAGTGGTGATGAGGCTTCCTACTTTTCAGTCCCGCAAACTCAGAGTAGCGAGTGTCCCTCTCCCGGGATGACATCAAGGGAGATTTGCGCCTGCCCATGGAGTGAGTACTTATGGCACTGCTTCCCCTCCGTGCATCCTCCAGAGCCCCGAAACGAAGAGCCTCCGGGTCAATGTAAGCCAAGTCCACAGAGGAAGCCCAAGTCTTTCTGGCCTGACCTGGGCCCACGTCCTCCCTCTGAAAAGGTAAAGACCTCCTGTCCAGCTCCACAGGCCGGCCCTTCTGCTGGGGGTGGAGGGGGTGTAGATAGGGATAGGAGTGCTGATGATGGAGTGAGGGGGGTCTGGTGTAGAGGTCCGTGGGGGAGTCAGAGTTGGGTAGGGAGTATGGTAGGGCTGCCCCTTCATCCCCCTTTAACAGTCCCTGGATTGGCAGAGAGCCCATGGAGCGGCTGAGTCCTCGGTTTAGAGACGTCTGTTCCTGTGTCCGGGCTCGATAACGCTCCAGGACTCTGGGTGCTGCGCTCCTCCCTGAGTGCAGAAGAGAACCAATGTTCAATCAAACCATGCCAAGTCAATCACACTAGCAAAGTTAAACCATTTAGCTGGATATTAAAGAAATATAAACCATATAGTAAATGTATAACTGGGTTCTCTTCCTTTATCATCTCTATACAGAATATAATTTCTCACAAATACATCCTTGGAAAGTTTGTCAGCAGAGGCAACCTCTGAAATCTTCCTAAGTTAGTTTTTTTACATGTGCACCCCACAGGGGGAGACTGTTCCTATTGGACAGGACAGGGAGTAAGATGTCTCAGAAAGCTGAACATTACATAAAAAAGGACTCATGGAAGGGTCTGACCCTGGCATGACAATTTCTGCCTTCATTTTATCTAGGAATGCTCGATATTAGATTTTTATTTATTAACAGCATCAGCCCCACATGCTTGCTCACTGGGAGTTTTCCTGAATATTTCCTGTAGTGTTCTCTGTAATTTTTGCAAAAGAAAAGCAAAGAAAAGCTTACAATAAAGTTAGGATGAAAAATGCTGCTGTTTGCAGCCAATAACAAAACATTTAGCAAATTTTCAGCAGTTCTGTTTAAGTTTGAAAGCCCTATACTGATGATCATATTATTCCTGGAGGTTAACATCATTACTAACACTACACTCATTAAATTAGGATGAGTAGAGGTCCTAGAGAGGGATTAAAAAGGATTTACATTTGAATAAATAGTGTACGCCTCATTATGCCTAAGTGCCTGTCCAAACTTGCATCCATTTCTAATAGCATCAACATAACACGACAGCTGAATACAGCGCTGTCTGCTGCAGACTTCCCCTCCCTTGCACTCATACCCTGGCTTGGCCTCTGCAGGCTGAACACCTGCAGGGGCCTCTCATGGCCCCTCTAATCAAAGATGTGATGCAGATGAGCAGCTACAGTAAAGAAATAATTGGGAGGAGGCATGAGAAGATGTCCTCAGATTCACCGTCCTGTTTTAATAGGAGATGTAGAGCACAAGATACGATGATTGACACTGCTTACATAACATCTAATAATCTAGAGAGAGCCTCAAATGAACATTTATAGCCAAGTGCCTTAAAAAGAAACATATTTCCGTTCTAGTTCAACCTTAAATTCTAATTAAGATGCTCTAATCAAGCTCCAGATTGTTTTCTCCATTGTTATTGGCTCGATAAGATGCCTTTTAAAGAGAATTAGAAGCAGTAATAGGATGTTTCTGCAATACAGCCCCAGGAAGGAAATGTAGCAGCCATTAATGGCACATAAAACTAATTAATTTGTAGAGTAAACTTATTACAGCACAAGGAAAAGCAAATTAAGAAACATGGCATGCTGCTCTTGACCTTAAGGGATACCCACAATTCTGCAGAGTCGATTTTGTTCTGCAGCCAGTTTCTCCTGATCATTAAAAACTCACAAAAGAAGTTATTCTGCAGCATAATTTCAGGCACTGAGCCCATCTTTCCTTGTGCCTTTCTATAAATGGAGCAATGGATGTGTTCCTCTTCAACTGAGCATGTTTGACTTCCAGATGAGCTGTATACAGACTCTGTTAGTGGCAGCACTGGTTTAAAGAGAAAGATGTAAACAGAAGGTAAGCAAGTGTTTGTGCAAGAGTTAAACAAGGGTAGAGATGCAGATATAAGGGAGGGGAAGGAAAAAAAAACACTGCATGTGGTGGTTTAATCTACAAAGCATATGCTTGGTCTTAACAGGGAAACACTTCAAACAGACTCACTGTCTTCCAGGAACTCAGAGAAGCGCAAGGATTTTTGTCAGCAGGATCTTTTATTTTCTAAGAAATCTGTTTCCCAGCAAAAATGTGAGTGATGAAGCTGTCATATGGACACAGCAATGAAGAAATGGGGATATAAAACATCCAACATGAAAGGAGACAATGTCTGAGTTCCTCTAATTCAGCAATTACAACTTGGGAGCGCTGACACGCAGGAGGGAGAGAGGAGAGCTGCTACTTGAGAAGAAAGGCGCTTAAGAACTGAGTAATACTCTTTGCATGTACTTTCCCTAGGGCTGGCTGGTGCTCAGCGGAGGAAACAAAGCACTAATACAAACAGCAGACGGGCAGCTTCACTGGTGATTCCAAAATATGCATCTGTAATCAATGCCATTCTGTGCTTACATAATGGGTATAACGAAGCCATGTTTGTGCTCCGCTTTCCTTTCCACGGCCTGGAAAAATGCCGGAGCTCTCTCAGAAACCACTGGGAAGATTTGGTCATATTTTCCTGAATAAAAAACGATTCGAGGTTTGCAGTGTGTTGTTCCCCGTGTACTTTTGATTCTTTTACGCATACTTAGAAAGTGAGGATATAAGTGATGAAAAGCTTCAAGAAAGGCCTTTCAAATTATTTTTTTTATAAAAGTTACGTAAATGTCAACACAACACACTTGTAATCACAGTTATTCATTGGGAAACAGTAACAGATGGTAGACTTTCTTGTCCGAATGTTAAAAACAAATGTGGCTTCCTGTTAAATGAACATTTAAGAGCAGCTTGTCTTACCTGAGGGCAAACCTTTACCCCTCAGCCTCTCCCGAATCTCCTTACTCCGCTCCGGAAGAGACTCTCTATCAGTCAGCAGACCGTCCAGCTGAGAAAAAGATGACAGGAGAGGAAGGAAAACAAAGAGCCGGAGGTGAAAAAGCAAGACAGAGAGAGAGAAAGAGAGGGGAAGGGAAAAAACGGAAGTTAGAGGGCCATTCCTCCTGAGAGTCATCCATTTGGAAATCATTCTATATCAACAGGAGCCCCATTATCTGTTGTGTAATTCTACAAACCTACTGTTCTTTAAATAGAGCTATGAATAGGCTTTTAATTTGCTATTACTTAAGAAAAGTAGGCTTTCTTAATAAGCAGCCAAAATACAATCATTAAAACTACTTAGGATTAATGTATTTGACCTAGATTTTAAAAAGAAAAAGCCTACCTGAGAAAGGCTGCCCAGTACCAACCGGACCAGTTTTCTGATATAGGAGAAGGGAGGGTCACAACTGGAGTTTCGAATATGTTTGCTGCAGATGTCCAGCACCGTGCGCAGTGACATTCGACTCAGTGTTACATCGTCACACATGTTGAGAAGCAGGCTGTTTAGGTGCTCCCCCAACTTCATTGGCTACAGAGAAAAAGAGATTAGAAAGACAGCATGTAACAGCAAATACAGGAAGTGTTCTTTGTAAGAGACAAACTCTTCTGGTACTGCTGATTCTGAAATCTGTCCATCATATTGGCATTCATAGTAGGGCTAGACAATACTGGCAAAGGTGACTTTGCAATAACTTTTTCATCAACATCAACTGCCTTAAATAAAGGCATTAATAATATTTGAATCTTACATGTAAAAATGTTGATGCACCAAACTGATTTGAAGTATAATGTAGGGCTGTCAAAAGACAAACATTTTAATTGTAATTAATCACAGATTTTCTATAGTTAATCATGATGAACTGCATCCTATTTAATGCATTTTTAATGCATCTATTTTGGATTCAAAACAGTTTTTGTGCTATTTTGGATTTTTCTACTGTCTTAAACTAATGGTAATTAACTTTCTTTGTGGATACAGACCCGCAGGAATATTGATGTTCTACTTGGACTTAAATACAGAAAAAAAAACCTTTTATTTTACATCACTATGGCTAAAGAAAGGCACTGATTGACTTAACCAAAGTGTGCTGAAAGGGGAAATAAAGCTCTTGAGTGATCGCAATTGCAGCCCTAAATTATTCGCGATTACTATGATTATTTTTGACAGCCCAAGTATATTATAATGATATGATGTGTGGCAAATAAAAAACCGTTAAAGAATCTCTCATCTTAAACCATAGCTCTTTGGTGTCCCATTAATCTAGATGTGAAACAAGCAAATTACCAACTAAATGTGCAGCTGTTCCTCTGAGTAAACTCACTTATGTGTGAAGGGCAGAACCTTTCAAAATAAAACTTGGACAGCGATTGGTTGAACATCCTGTCTTCTATGTTCATTGCAGGCCAATTAGAGCAACGCAGCAGCCAAGGAGTGACTACATAAGGCACGCTTAGCTGGGCTCTGTTTTCAATATTCAATTCTACACTATCAGCTGAAGCTGCTCAGGAGAAAACAAAAAACATCTTTTCCACCAAAACAGTTTATAGGGTGATTCTTCGCTCTTCTTTAAATAAGGAAATCTTTTCCAGTTCCGGTAAAACTGCTGCTACAACTAGAGTCATCCTAATCTCTTCTGCCATTGTTTACAGGCTTGCAGTCACTCCAGCTAAACCATATCCAGAGCTTTAGACGTGCAAATGACAATAATTGGTCCAGCCATTCTGTGACCAGGAAAGTATGTTCCAGCTTGAAGCTTTGCAAGATTGACCTGCCTGATAATGGACATAGAATTTAGCCAATCACAGCTTTGCAGGGCTAGAAAATTGTAGACATGCTGTGTGAGAAAGCATTGCTTGTTGGCAAAAAAAAAAAAAAAAATGCATAAAATCAGGTTTATGGTGCAGCACTATTTTATAGTGTTAAGCTAGGGGACACAAAATGTCCCTGCATATTTTCAATTAAAAAGCTGCCAATTTTTATCTCAGTCCTAAAAACTTTGAAAAAGGTGTGGACACTGTGATAAACGTAAAGACAAGCTAAACTGGACATTATATAAATTATTGAAATTCTATACAAAACTGAAAAAAACAAAGATGGCATTAAAGCAAATGTTGACACCAAGAAATGTCTATGTTTTTAGAAAATTAAATCCCTGTTTAAAATGTTATGCCTACCACATATTTCATAAATATTAGCACAGGGTCATGTTCTTTACTCTGTTGTATCACCTCATCTTTTAACAACCCTGTAACAATCTTGAGGGGACTACTTTTTAGCCTTTTGAAACTGGAATATCTTCCCATTATTGTTGAATAGCCAGTCATGTGTTGAGGATCTACTTTTTCATGTTTTACATTTCATAATGTTTTCAGCGGGTGTCCAATCAGGGCTGAAGACAGGCCAGTTTAGCACCCACATACTTTTACTAAGGAGCTATGCTGTTGTAATATGTGCAGAATGTGGTTTGGCATTGTCTTGCTGAAGTAATCACCACCTTTTCTGGAAAAGACAGCATGTGTTGCAATACATGCAGCAAAACCTCTATGTATCATGCTGCACTTAGTGAATCCTCACAGATGTGCAGATTACCTTCACAGAAGTGCAGATTACCCACGTCAGATGCACCACTAGAGCCCCCACCTTAAAAGATGGTGGCTTTTGAAAATCCCTCCCAATGAGAGCAGATTCTGAACAGAATGTCAAATTTCATGTTTTCAGACATAAGTTGATCACAAACTTGGACTAGGTTATCTTATTTACATCTCATGAATTAGAAGATACCCATTATTTTTCAAACTAGTAAACACTGATTTTACTCACAGTATGTCTCCTTTAAGAGTGTTATTAATGATTTCCAAAATTTCCAGAATTTGTAACCTGGCTTGCCAGATGGACTGCTTCATGTATCCATTGCACAGGAAACCTCCTGTACAAGGGGTCTGGAAAGGGCGGGACTTTTCAAAAAATTCTCAGAAGATGACTGGACAAACATTCTGTCAGTCACATTCATTATGGACCAATCAGAGAGATGAAACACATTGAGGTAGTAGGGATGCACAGCTCAATAGGCAGGCGTTACCGTCATTTATGAATGTTGGCGCTTGTTGGTGAATAAAACTCATGCCAAGGCCAGTCAGGAGAAGTTCAACAACATGTTCTCCACCAAGAGAGGGTTTCAGTGTGACTTTTTGATCTTGTTTTAATAAAGAAATAAGGCCTACTTCTGATAAAAATGTTGCTACATCCAAGTTAAATGCTTTATCAGCGGCTGCCATTGTATACACCGGCTTCAGTACATCTAAACCCTGTCTGTAACTATCCTAAACTCGTGCAACAGCAGGTCAAGAGAAGTGTGAAAACACCTATTCAGTCATTAAAAGCTTTCAGTGCCCTTCTTGGCTCTTCATTTTATAAAGAAATGTGGTCCAGTTCTCATAAAAATGCCGCTATACTACAGATACATCCAAGCTAAATGCTACACCAGCAGCAGCCATTGCTATCAGCTTCCATTACAAGTAAAACTTGCCTGTAGCTACAACCTCGTTCTCCTAAAATGATGCTGATTGGTCTGGTCTGTTTTCGGACACAGCACAATCATTTGAGAAAAAAAAGAAAGAAAAAAACCCAGTGTCAGCATCTCAAACAATATTGTTAGTGCCATTTTTGATAGAATATGGTGTTTCAAAGTTTGCAAATCGTCACATTCTGTTTTGAAATACAATTAACACAGTGTCCCACCTTTTTTAGGAAATTAGGTTATAGCAAAATAGAGAACTTGTTTCTGTTGGCCTCTAAATAACTTTTCATTATACTTCCTGACATGCGTGATACGGATCATTATTTTACGAGTATGAATTATACATAGCTGTCATTATTGTGCATGATGTGTAAGGAAACAATAGATATATAAATTGCATGGTGGGTAACATGTACAACTTTTTATCTGCATGCAGCGTGTTTCTGACCAAATGTTTTAACAGCGTGACTACAGCACCTCTTTTTATGGATCAGGGAGACTCATGTGAATGCTCTGAATAGATTATAGCTCTTTATCCTTGGCTGACTCCAGCAGAGATATGAATGCCTGAAGAACCAGAGCGTCTCCTTGTCTTGGCAGATACAGACACATTCCATATTTACAGCTTGCACCTTTTCCTCTTCAGATGAGATATTTCTATACAGACGTCATTTTAGTCAAAGTTGTTCCCAATCAGAATCATCATGTAGGTTTTTTAAGAGGGTATGAGGCAACTTGGCAGCAAATTATAAGACAGAGATGCTGATGTCATGTCCTGAACATAACTGAACTTACACGCTGTAGCGCCTGCATGTCTACATTCTGATTGTGACTTGCACAATTTGAAAAACTAACAAACTCTAACTTTGACAATAATATTTGTTTTGGGTGATGTCCCTGAACAACATTAATTGTGTCAACTTTTTATATGCATTCCACGTGTGCCTATTAAACCAGTCTCTAAGAATTAACTTGTAGAATAGAAGAAAAACTTTAATATCCATAGCTGGTGATACTTAAGCATTCAAATTTTGTTTAGAAGGTTCTATCCAGTGTGTACAGCACTGTTTGAGATTCAAAGTTTAAACTTTAAATCTACAGTTAGTAGCACTTCTCATCTCTGGTGATTTTGTCCTGCCCTATATAGGGTGTACTTAAAAGGAACCCTGCATGACCAGACAAGTTCATCTTCAGTAATTTGAGTTTATAAACTCACCAGGAGGCTGCCATATTTTGGTCGCTGTGACATCACAGTTCCACAGCGCTCCTCACTGTTCCTATGCAGTAACTACTGTGTCAGACTGGCAGCCAGCGTTAGGGCTGCATCTCAGAAATGCAGCTTGTCTCACGCACAGAGAATTTTAAATTTGAAATCTCTTCTATTTTTTATTTGCACCACAAGCGGTTATCTGTCCATCTAGACAGGAAAATGATATATGATAAATGATACAGAGCCATATTTACCTTGTTGTAGCAAATATCTAAATCCACATGGGTAGAATAGGTTTGAAATCAGTTTCTTGATGAACCAGATGAAGGCCAAAAGCTAAAACGCATCTGTTTAACAAAGTTGTTCCAAACTTCTACTCTTTATGATGCTTTCTGTTTCCACACAGTTCAGGTAAAGATAAACACAGTATGAAAGCACTGGTTTGCCATTTTCAAAGTAAAAGTCCAATTTAGCATTTCTTTGGAAACTCTGTTCGAATGTACATACTGCTTTTATTTTGAAAAGCTCCCAGCACGCTTCCACTATACTATGAGGGACTCACTTTTAGGGAGTTTTATTGAGGTAAAACGTAGGAGGAACGAGAGCAGGGAGACAAAACCAACACGCAGCAAACTCATGTCAGCAACAGCTGCAAGCAGCAAAATTGTCTGAAAAACAGTTACTGTTGGCAACAGTAAGGAGCTCATAGGGAGCACTGCGGAACTGTGACATCATACTACCAGCGCCTCCTGGTGAGTTTATGAGCTCAATTTTACTCAAAATGCAGATATGTGGGGTATTTGGGGAGATTTTTAGTTCAATATACATTTAAGAGATACAAATATCTATCCAACAAGATGAACTTGTCTGATCATGCAGGGTTCCTTTTAAGAAAATTTCATCCTGCTTCATTTTAGGCCAACTGTATCAGTTGTTATGATTCTTTGCAGGTCTTGTTGGCTTCAATAGATCATACTGAGGGACCAGTATCAATTTAACTTGGAAAGTCTACTACCTATAATATTAAACACATTTTAATAATCAACTTTAATCTTTAGCCAACTGTACTTGAAGCTTAAGAATTTACCTGACTTTGAGGGATCTCGTAGTCCGCCCCCCAGAACAGAGTCATCCCAAGAGAGTACATGTGCATCTGTAGGGAACAAGCAATGGTTCTGTGTTATACACATTATAAATCAGGAAATCTTTATGAAGACATATCATAAAATTTGACATATTTGTAAAAAAAAAAAAAACAAATACAGGAATGTCTTGATTAAAGTGCCACAGGTATTTAGTCTTGAAAGGGTTTAGGGATTTTAAAAAAGAGTAGCAAAAATTTAAAGTCCCTGTAAAATCTTAATTTTAGGTTTGTTGTATGACAGGTCACTGTGTTATGAACCACCAGGCCATATTTCAGTCATGAAAAACATCTCTAAGTATGTCAAATTAAGCTTTAAATGCATGAAAAATGAGGCAGTAAAACCTGCTCATGGATTGTGGGGGCGTGTTAGTCGACTGAGATGAAGCCACACCAACTCACAAAAATATGAACCTCTCAGATTAAAAAAAAAAAAATGCTTCTGATCAGAGCACAGCTGCCTGGCACTGTGCTAGAGCAGAAAGACCAAAGTTGGAGATTAAATTTACTGTTTTCTGGCACAAATTTCTCCATTGTGATACTTTTATAACCTGACACGCCAGATGGATGTGTTTCACACATCCATCTGGGAAACCTCTGATAAACAGCGTTTGGGAAAGGGCAGAACCTTTGAAAAAATACTTGGAGTGTGGTTTGATGAACGCTCTGTCTGTCACATCTTAACAGGCCAATCAGAGCAACAAAACACGTGATGTCCTGGCCACTACCGAAGTGTGTGTGCACCGCTACTGAGAAATAAACTCCATAGAGAACAGCATAACGCAAACCATGGCGACTGCAGACAGTACATGACTTTGTTGTTTTTGAAAAGAAAACAACTCAATGCTGTTCGTTGTTCTTCTTTTAACGAAGAAATGTTGTCAAGTTCTGATAAAACTGGCGCTTTAGCAGCATCCATGCTAATCTCTTCCGCCATAGATGCACCAGCTCTTGTCGCTTCTTGCTCTTATGTCACGACTCTGCTGCACTTGAAAGCACTGCCTCGACGCTGATTGGTCCCGTCACTTTCTAACCGGGCCTAAATGTTTCAGATGGGAGCTTTGCAAGATGGATTTGCCAGTGAGAAACACAGAAACGGGCAGATCTATCTGTTTTGCAAGGTTAATACTTTCAATGACCTGTAGTACACCATGGCTGTTGAAACAAACCTTAGTTCTTTGCCGAGTTGGTGCAGATCATTTGCCCTGGTGTTAAAGCTGTCAATCAAACCCTGGAGCACACCAAACAACAGCATTGAGACTGCTTGAAAAGGTTGGTACCGGTCCAATATTATTCTAATTCTGGTGTAGGTCTTAGTATAGTTAGAACATTTCAATCAGACCTAACTTCAGGAAGCACTGCACTTTTCTGAATTAAATCAGCTACTGGAGTCTGATTGGTATGTGTCAAAAACCAGAGGCAGACCTGAATGATCTTGAGAAATAGGTGTTTTTTGTTCGACTCAGCAGGCTGCTACCTTAGCTTTCCACACGCAAACTTTACCTCAGCATCGCTCCCAGATAGGCTATGAACAATGAATCTATATATTTGTTTTTGGAGAAATAATGTGATTTCATACATGCAATCTCCTCTCAGTACGCCCCCTCTCTATGACAGACACATAAACATACTGTGTGAAAAGATATTCAGTGATTAGTCGACTACAGGCAAAGTCTGCTCAAATTCGACAATCTAAATCCTTAGTCAAGGACACTCTCAGACTGAAGTAAATAAAGGACAAGACTAATAAGGTACATTTTCTGTTTTCAAAAATTAACTCTAAAATGATCACGTTTAAAGATTAAATAGATGCAGGTTTTGTTTCATTCAGATAAACAAATAACTGAACCAAACTAAATCAAGTCCCAAGGCCCTGTAGGGAGAAAAGAGATACAGACAAAAGCGCAACAACTGCTGGAGTATAATAAAAGCTGAATTCATACTTATTTGGAAAGGAAAGGACAGGGCTTTCTGCCTAAATCCAAAAACTTTTTTCCATTTCCCCCTCCTTATTACTCTGCACTCACTATTTGGGAGAGAAATCACTTCCTCTGAATGTTGGGCTTGGTAGAGGAAAGAATAATTCAGGGATTGCCAAAGAATGCAACATAACCTTCAAGGTCTTTCAGGAACAAAGTTGACCTCAAACTCAAAGACGTACTGTTAAGCAAATGTGGAAAATATCAAGACCCCCCCCCATTTAAAGGAACCCCACCACCTTGAATGTTGAAAGAGTGTAAGGAAAATTGTGGCACTTGCAGCTGACGTGTATTTACCCACAGTCTCTGATAATGGGAGAAGCAGATTAGATTTTCTACACTGAAATAACTCAGCTGGCTCGTGAGGCGGGACCACGGCTGGAAAACTGACTCAGCACAAAACTGTGTTGAGGTCTGTGGGACCAAGCCAGGACGGGAATCCAGTCATGCAAGATTTTTAGCTCTGCTTGCAGACGAAAAGAGGGGGGTGTGGTCCTGTGCATCAGGAAAACAAGTCGTCATGCATGGTAGGGATTTGTTATGTTTGCTTACAACCTTGCTTCTAAGTGTTGCAACTCCACAACCATACAAGATTTGCAAAGAACGAAAATGTATGTTCAGGGTTTTGAGGTGATGAGTTACTCAAGAAAGATGTGACCTTATTAAACACCTTCTTAACCTGTCACAACAGCACTGGTTTCAACACTATATCTGGAGAATTATTCATTCAAAACATGCATTGACCTATTTCTTTGACTGCAGTATGATTTTCAACATAAAAGTGCATCAGTTCATTGTTAGGGAAATTTTAAAAAGCCTTGATATAGAAAACATTTGGGACAACATTAGCAAGACAAAGCTTGTCTTGCTAATGTTGTCCTATAAATACGTATGTAGTACCGCAGTCTGCATGTACTGCATGCTGGGATACATACTGATACAGACCAGTCTGGCAGTTACACTTTTTAACAGCTTTTCTCCCTCATAAGGCCATACTGGTAATGTACTGTAAATGATGGAGTGCTGATTTAACTGAAAAGACTCTCTGATTAAAAAAAGACCAGAGGAGGTGGGCAGCATTACCCTGACATGCCAGATGGATTTGTTTCACACATCCATCTGGCAAAACATGGCGACTATAGACATGTAAGTACCTGACTTTTGTCATTTTTGAAAAGAAAACAACTCACTGCTGTTCTTTGTTCTTCTTTTCGGGAAGAAATGTTGTCAAGTTCTGATAAAACTGGCGCTTTAGCAGCATCCAAGCTAATCTCTTCCTCCATAACTGCACCAGCTTTTGCTGCTGCTTGCTTATGTTACGACTCTGCTGCGCCTGAAAGTACTGCCCCTCGTCGCTGATTGGTCCAGTCACTTTCTAACAGGGCCCAAATGTTTCAGATGGGAGCTTTGCAAGATGGATTCGCCAGTGAAAAACAAGGAAACGGACGTATCCATCTGCTTTGCAAGGTTAGGGCAGCATAGCTCATGGGCCCGCACTTCTCTACTCTAGTGTGGTTATACTCTATCCATTTTCTACACCGTGAATCTCTTTCGGTGTCGCTGACATATAGAGACAACCAGGCATGCTCACTCTCACTCCTATGGGCAATTCAGTGTCACCAACTGAACTAACTTTTATGTCTTTGAAATGATGGAAGCCAGAGTACCCAGAGAGAACCCAAGCATGCATGGGGAAAACATGCAACCTCTGCACAGAGAGGCCCTCACCAGGAGTCGAACCAGGAACCTTCTTTCTGTGAGTCAACAGCACCAACTCCTGCACCACCATGCAGCCTCTGGTTTATAATGCTGTGTCCAATCTACACTGTAGCTTCAAAGTATTGGCCTTTGCTGTAGTGAGCACTACATACTTGTATACTGGCATATCACCATAGCTCTGAAATAGTCCGCCCAAACGCTAGTCAGCAGTACGATTTCCATGCTGGTCCTGCCACATTCTCCGCTTGTTAATGCCAAGGAAAAAACATGGCTACTGAATCCAAGTATATTATGTTCTTTTTTGAGCTTATGAATACTGAACAGCAGTTGATGAAAATGTTATTATTGTAATGAAGACAAAAAGTTTACGACAGAGGACAGGGGAATTTTTTGCACTTACTCTGCCACTGAAAGACATAGATGAGGAAATACACTTCTGGTATTTTCAGACCTCAAAAAAACAGTTTTGACAAATTAGTTTATCATCTGCAGCCTTTTCTACTCAACAGAGCAGTGCTTCTACACCGGTCTAAACCCACTTTTGGGTCCCAACCCACCAGCTGAGAAGCTCTAGAGTAAACAACAAGAGTACTCAGAGACTGGGAGTTACCCTGTGCTACCAAGTGGATCAACGAGCTTTGCAGCAAGGGGTCTGTGTTAAGTCAATACAGAGGCATAAATCAGATTTATCATCATCAGCTAAAAGTTCCACAAAGCTTTGGTTAGCTAGCAGGACTGTAAACTGCATATAATATATAATACTAAAAGAGCAACAGAGCTGCACAGAAACTGCATGTTGTGGCCTTTGCCAAACCCAATGAAAATCTTTGTTCAAAACAGACTGCGTCTCATATACTGGTGTGACCCGAGTTCTGAATTTTGCAGTTCTCATTGCTTAAGGTCTCTTGCCTTTACAGGTACATAAAACATAACTTTTAAACATAACTATGAATTTAAGTCAGTTTTCCACAAAGCTTTAACAAGAGAATTTAGGATAGTTTATAAAATCACAGCAGGGAAGCTTTGAATGATGTAGACTAATCAAAAAATTATGTTGCGTCAAAAAGAAGTTATAAAGCTTTTGTACCTTCTCTATGTCAGAGACAGAAGACAGGGAGACCCCCTCGAGGACCTCTGGAGCTGTGAAGGCTCTCAGGTCCTGCTGGGTGACATACTCGTCTGTGAATGAGATGTTTCCAGAGGGCATGAGCAGGAGGGACCAAGGAGAGATGATGAAGCCCATGGCTGAAGGATCTGGAGAGGGGAACAGAATATGTAACCACTGGAGATAAAATCAGGAACATAAAACAGAAAAACAACATACCGTGGTTGTGATTATCTTATTTCCATGCCAAAGTTGCAGAGCTAATAAGAAGTATGGGGATTTAAATAGTGATTCTAGCATCAAAGTTAAGTCAAGCATTTACAGCCTAGAAGCTGCAACTGAATCCAACCACAGTGGATGTTTCTTGCTAAGACTTTGGCATTTTATGGAAACTCAAGAAGATTGAAGTAAACAAAAACACATGGTGCTTTCTTAGCCTGCGAGAAAATAACTGTTGAGGCATAGAAGCAGAAAGGAATGGCTACACAACGTAATTCTCCTTTTCCTGCATAAGCCACAGCCAGAGCTATGGTCGGAGGATGTTTTAAAAATATACAGAGGAATGTTTGAGCTGCGCTGCAAAATTCTTTTCTTTTTACTGATACTTCACCTCGAGAGGAGCAGAGAGACGAACAGAGGAACTGAATTTGAGGCACCAAATATCTGCTTTCAAAAGCTGGAATTTACTAAGTAAATATAAGTTTCCTGTTTTAGATTCCTGTGACCGTTTTGGAAATCTCACTCAGAAGAAGACTAGGTGTATTCCAGATAAAACGTTTGCTCTAGTATATTGATAATTCAGCTGGCAGATGTGCATGACTTCGTCTGAGCACATTTGTTTCAGTAAGGATTGCAAATAAATCAACAGTTTCAATAAATTAAAGACGCTGGCAGAAGAAAATCCGATGGAAACTGACTGTTGAATCTCAGAGAAATCAAAACTTTGAAAACATGCATCATTTGATTCACTCATGATTCAAAAGGCTGCAAATATTTCTAACCGCAAGTTCTTGATCTTTTAATAATGTCAGTTAAGAAAATATAGAAAAATATACTAGTATATGAAAAATATGCAATGTGCAGTAACATTGTTCAATACTGCAATAATAATGCGGGGTAGAATTCAAAGAGTTTATCCCTGTAACTCAAAATCTGCTTTCTATGGCCTTTCCTGTTTCAAACAGCACATTGCTGCGAATAATCCTTGTCAAATTTAGTAATGCTAGTAATGATAGTATCAGCATGATAACAGTATCAGCAGATGTTAGCTTGAAAAGTAAATTATCAGTATCAGAAGATACAAAAATTTTCTGCCAATATTTATAGCCGATAAACGGGCCATACATGTCGACAGTAAGGGATGCGCATTTCACACATCCATCTGGGAAAGCTTCAATAGGGAACGTTTGAGAAAAGGCAAGAAAAAAAGTCGGAGTGTGATGAGGTGAACGTTCTGTCACATCTCTACGGGCCAATCAGAGCAACAAAACACGTAACATGGCAGCTATCGAGCTGCGCGTGCACAGCTACTGAGAAAAACCCAAAACATGGCGACTATAGACATGTAAGTACCTGACTTTTGTTGTTTTAGAAAAAAAACAACTCAATGCTGTTCTTTGTTCTTCTTTTAGCAAAGAAATTTTGTCAAGTTCTGATAAAACTGGTGCTTTAGCAGCATCCACACTAATCTCTTCCTCCATAACTGCACCAGTTCTTGCTGCTGCTTGTTTACGTCACGACTCTGCTGCGCCTGAAAGTACTGCCCCTCGTCGCTGATTGGTCCTGTCACTTTCTAACCAGGCCCAAACGGTTCAGATGGAAGCTTTGCAAGATGGATTCACCAGTGAAAAACAAGAGAAGGGGGTGTATCCATCTGCTTTGCAAGGTTATAAGAAAATTCAAAGCCTCTAAAAGATGAACAACGAATGTGCATCTACATGTGTTAGCTTCATGGTAACTCATCATGGAACTGGCCTTTAAAGGGGACATATTTTTTCAGGCTTTTCTAAAAAAAAACATATGTGCCCCTGTCCTTTCCACAATCCCCTCAAGTACCAGAAAAATCCATTCCCTCTCTCCCTCTCTTTCTCCACCTTTCAGAAAATGTGTGCAAAACAAGCCGTTCTCAGTTTCCCCCTCATGATGTCATGTGGGGAGTTAGCCCCGCCCCCAGGTTCTGTTGGCCCTCCCCGCTTGGAAGAAAGTTCTGCCCTCCAGGAGGCTCAGGAGAGCCACACCCATTAAGCCAAATTCATTTCCTGAGAGGGGCAGAGTCAGACAGCTCAGTAGGATTTAAAGCCACAGACACAGAAACAGCTCGCTCTGAGCAGGGCTGAAACAGAGGGGTTTTAAGACATGCAAAAATCCAATACTGGAGTGTTTTTTCAGCAACAGACTTCACAGGCATATTTCAGGGACCTCTGAGACCAGTATTAACTTGTCTTAAAGGAGTAAAATATGTGACCTTTAATGGTCTAATGAATTTTTCTTCTTTTGTTATTTAATTGCAGTTGGTAAACGGCTTTCAGATGCAGTACAGACTTGCTCTGGCAGTTCCATGTTAACACAAGGTAGAGGTGGAAATAGTATAAAAAGATATATTTCTAACTAGGATAAAAGTTTCATCGTCTTTGATTTTTCTTCAGTAATAATGGTTGAATATTCCAAAACACTGGCCATAGTTTTGTTTTATAAGGCAATGGTCAGGTTTTAGAATTTCTGGGCAGAACCTTGAAAGTTTGTACTTGTGTCAGTATCAAGAGGTTCTGGCTGCAGTTTACGGATTCTTGTGACAGTAGTTCTCGTAGGTGTTCTGTGGTACAGGTCATCTGAGGTGACCTGGATGATGTTTTGAAGCCCCTTGTCATTAGCAATGTCTGTTTGCAGTCTCTGGCACCCCATTAGCAACCGCTTTAGTTAGCTTAGATGTTGTCGTTTTGGGGACAAATCCAGAGGCCTGTACGACGAAGCTGGATTTTTTCTTACTGAGATAACTTCAGGATTAACCCTGGATTTTCTGTATGATGACACTGGTTCACATCTTACCGGGATAAATCACTGTGGTAACTTATGCTGAACAGCTGACCTGTTCCGGAGCAGGTTATGTTCTGGATATGAGATCAGCAAGTATAAAAGCACCGCCTCCTGACCAATCAGTTCTCTTGGAAAAATGGCCTGCCTATTTTTAGAAGATCCTGTAGACGCTGGTGCACGGAGGATCGCTTAGGAGAGAAAGAATATTTAGGGATAGATGCAATCCTTTCGATTTACCTGATGACATCCTATACCAAAGATACAGATCAGTGATACTCAACCTGTGGCTCTTTTGTGACGATTTGTGGCTCTCTTATGTCTTCATTTCAAATATTATTCCCCCTGAAAACCATAACAAAGAGAGACTTTGACTTCAGAAATAACCCATTGCAAGTCACATTAATCTGTTTGTTTCCCACAATAATACTGTTTGCTTTAATCGTCAACAATTTTTCCCCCTTTTTTGCCACTTGTGATCTATTTTTACTGCTTTAAGCCCACTTTGAAAACTTCTTTTGCCACTTTTATCCTGTTGTTGCCAATTTTTCACCAGTTTTGCCTGTTTCATCCTGCTTTTTGCAAATGTTGGCTCTTTTTGGCATTATTTTCACCCACTTTTCACTCATTTACGCTGCCTTTTGCAATTAAATGCCACTTTTTGGCTCCCTTTTGCTGATTTTTGCCACTTTTAGACCATTTTTGCCACTTTTTGACCATTTTTGCCACCTTTAACTTATTTTAATTGCCACTTTTCACCACTTAGACTGAGGCTCTTGCAAATATATTTTTTGTAGTAATTTTTGCAGAAAAAAACTTTTACAGCCTCAACATTCAGGTAGTTCACATAATACAGAAACATTTGCAATGCACAAACATTTCACTTTCAGTTAGTTCATTATCAATATGTCTTGTCTTAATTTCCATAATTTATATCATAATCATTATAAATCATAATTAAACAGTCCACATATACAAAGAGGCCCACACAACACTGTTGTCACAGTTGAACTTTATTCAAGTCTTTTCAAGTGCACATTGACTAATGTAACCCCAAATGCTTCTGCAGATGACATGTGACCATCAAATGATGGTCACCAGCCTTGGGGCTAAGTGGCCATGGTCCGTTCATGACTCCCAGATCTTCAGGGAGTCTGCACTGTCACAAAAACTTGAGCCGGTTATGACAACTGTACATTTAATATTCTAATCATGTTCATAAACTTTATTTTGTGGTACTAATCAAGGTGAGGAATTAATATTACAACACAAAATTGGCTGGGGAAGCTCTGCCCCACACATCTGTGCCGTAATAAAGTGAAACTGAGTGATCAGAGTGCTGTCCGTTTATACTGTCCAATGAATCAATATTGTATAATCTGACGAATTTACGGATTAACAGAGTCAGCGATTTTCTGCCAGCATTCCTTCCTGGCTTTTGTTGCGGCGAAAGTGTTGCTTCTGGCCTGGATGATTGCTTTAAATTCCTCATATTTTTGAAGAATGATTGTCTGTTCCTCCATTGAGAAATACGCTGCTCTGCAGGGTTTCTCTATGTCTGCGATTGGTCAGACACAGCAAACACCACTCCTTTTATGTGAGCGCGCACTGATTAAGATTGGAAAAGCCTGGGTGCAGTTATCGAGTTGATAACCAGCTCCATCGTACAGCTGATCTGGATTGCGAATGTCTTGATAAGTCAATCCAGGAGAGATACCCCGGCCTTGTTAATCCAGCTTCGTCATACAGGCCGACTGCGCCGGTGTAGCTTGACATTATGGCTTGACCCTTTGTTGTTGTTAGCATCTTTGCAAACATTAGCAACATTAGCTATCATGGCTTGACCCTTTGTTGTTGTTAGCATCTTTGCAAACATTAGCAACATTAGCTATCATGGCTTGATCCCGTGTTTCTGTTAGCATCTTTGCTAACATTAGCAAAGATGCATTTTGCCCAGAGGTGGTACTTCAGACTTGTTGTGTTTCTGTGTAAAGACAGTTCATCACTGCATTATGTACACACAACTTTTGTTTCATCCAGACTTCCATTAGGCAGCTTTTTAAATCGAAATTTGCCGTGAAGCAGACCTGGGTCTGTCTCCTCATCACTGCTGGCTGCATTTGACCCGCCTTTAACCTTTTCACCCCAGGGATGAAAACATCTGTGCAGGAGGATTACGGGAGGAAGTTGTGGTCAAACTTAATCATATGATTAAATTGTGTTATTATCTTTTTAATCGCTAAGCTTTCCAGATTAATCACAAGCATTAACGCGTTTATATTAACAGGCCTAGTTAAAACTAAAAAGTATTCGAAATTCGACAACCTTTGAGCAGCCCTACAGTCAGACTGATGAGCTGCTTTCTAAGCAAGGGGCAGGGAATAAAACTACATTACTATGCTAAGCCGGCAGCTCTCTTTTCAAAGTAGATTCCTTCAAAGTTCACAGTGAACCATGCATCCAAGATCCAAAGCAAACCTGCCATTAGAGCGACAGGTTGGGCAGACGTAAAGCAGTAGGTGGCATTAACAGAAAGCCAAGCACAGGAGCAGATAGAGGCAAAAGCAGCACTAGGTTATATTTAATCCCAAATATTCTACAGACCAAGCTTCTCTGAGGAATTGTGCTAACAAATCAGATATATTCACACATTGCTTCTTTAAACAAATCATTCTTATACAAACGTTGTAACTAACCACTACTATGTACACACAGCGCTGGTGGTTCAGTGTTTGATGATGTGAGACTACACACAATGTCTGAGAAGTTGTGTAAAGGTTTGCTAAGTCAATAAAAAGCCTGTCTGCTCCATCAGCAGTTTATGTACTAACATTTACTTTATCTTCAACTCATGGGGAAAAACGTACCTATAAACACAGACTTTTCTAGTATATATGCTTTAAAAGGAGAAACCATGTCCTGTTGTTGCTTCTTTCTAGTTGACCAGGACACGTGACGAATCCACCAGAAACTAAAGTTTAAATGTTTGATGTTATTAATCCACACTCGTGGTAAACATACTTCTCCACATAGCTCAGTGACTCTATAATAGCTGGTTCCAACATCTGCTCTTCAAATTTTAGCTCAGCTCAGCAGTCTAAAACTATACACATGAGAGGCCACAATTTACTCTGTTTAGCTACACAACTCCACACTGAAGGAAAAGATGGACGTGTTAGCAACCAGTGCTACATAACATCATGCAAAGATTGTATACAAACATCTGAAAAACTCTGAGTATCTAAGCCTACCAATCTGTCCTTAGTGTTCTGAATTTTATCTCTGAAGCCTTGGATGAGAGACATGAGCATTTATGAAATATGAATGTGAAATAAGCTGGATAAAGACATATCTTCAGGCCAGGCTGATGAGAGAGAATTCCTACAGCATACCAGCACAGTATATAATGGAGCCAGAGAGCAAAACTGGAAGTTAAGGTCAAGCTGGTTGATGCAGAATCTCACTAATAAATCTTGGTAGCAGCTTGGTAATAGTTCACACAGCCAATGATGACACTACTAAAGCCAGAATGAGGCACAATGGAGCTTCAAACAAAACAGAAACAAGAAGATTTCATTGTCTATCTATTAGTATGCAAAAGACAAAAATTTGTCTTTGACTTGCATGTGCAAATACATGCCATTGAAAATACCCCAGAGAGGTTTGTTATAACAATATAAAGTGCTACATGCAGTAGCAGGCTTACTTTAAAGAGTCCACATTTTCTGAGATTCAGCACCAGGAAGTTGCTCTTTCCCAAAACTGGGAGGCATCATCTCTTTCTTAGCTCAAGGGCATTTAAAGACTTGAATGATGCAAAACCAGAATGCAAAACACTGATAAAACAGTGGGTGAAGTGATTAAATGTTCTGATTTTACTGATAACATTTCAAAAGCATAAATATTGTCATCTGACAGATAGTGTACAGACTGCATTGTGATGAAACTTATGCATGACATCCTTCTACTCTTCTTACCTTTGTGAAAGAGTTCTTGGAGGCTTTCAGCACTCTGGCTGAGCACCGCCCAGACCTCCTCCTCCTGCAGCGGACCTCCTCGAACCTCCAACGCTTCTGCCAGAGACACGTGCATCTTCCCTGTGCAAAGAATTCAGAGAGGAAAAAACTGACTTACTCAAGCACATATGTACAGAAGTCTTAACCATAATTGGAGAAAGGGGACATTTTTCCTGTCACGATGTAGTTATGACAGGAGGGTCAAATCAGGCCAGCGACACAGAGCATCTGCACTTTACATTGACTGTACTGAAATGAACGCCTTTTGACACTCTTCAAAACAGTCTGTTTTAAATGACAAAATCTCTATCATTTTAATAATAGCACTGAAAAGCACCAAAGCTTAGAAAACTACACCTATTTCATAAAAATAATGCACAGGAAAGGAATCAACAATTGCAGGCAATTTTCAGCATGCTGTATTGCTCAAATAAATAAATGTTTATTAATGAAACAATGCCAACGTATTTGTACAATCTAAACAGTGAAAGATAATGACTAAGAGCACATCATTTTGAGTTATGGTTCTCAAATGGTGGGTATGGACCCAAAATAGGATCACTGAGCTGCTGGATCTTGTAGGAACAGCTGGCAAAATAAATTGTGACAAACAAGTCTAGGAAGTATATAAGTTTTTGGTTGGTATCTTGAGCTTATTTACAGAGGCATTATAGTCTTCACATCTCTGTCAAAATTTCACATTTTTATAACAGAAATAAATAATTAAGTGACATATAATATCAAGAAGATTAATAGTAACACAAATACACTTGTTGCATAGATGTACAACATGAAATAAAATGTCCTTAAATTGAGCATAAAGCATTAGTTCAGGCAGGCCATGGAGTCAAGGGCTGCCATAATTGACATCAGCTGATCTCACATAACTCATCAACTGATGGCCTGCTGGTTTGCTCTAAGCACACTATTGGCTAACCGCTCTCATGCCTTCTTCTTTAAACTGCTCTTCCCTGGCTATGCTCTGCCGCTTTCTCTTCAAGCTGCTTTTGCAACCATCCTCCACCCCAGCTCCTCCTTCACTCTGCTTCCGACTTAATCAGTGTCATTCTGTTGTCATTAAGCCTGCTCTGCTCTGTTTTTTTTATTTTGCAGCTTCTCTCTTCCTGCCTCATGCTTTCTTTATTGGGATAGGAGGAGCAGGACTGTGTGCTGTTCCTGCTTAATGTTTTCCACGTAGGCTTGCGGAAGGGGAAGGGAATCCCACGACAGCCACACCACCAAACATAAATAAAAGCATAAGTGCTATTAATAACTGCTAATAAATAAATATTTAAAGCCACAAATTGTGTGGTCCTGATTAAAAATACTTTTTGATTTTGTTACAACATTCAGTCTTTTTTGGTTAGTAGTCTGTCAGAGAACCTATCATGACATGAAAGAATTTGCCAAATCTTTCTTGCAAAAGTAACCAAAATCTGTCACTTTTCCTGTGCTTGGCTGTCTTCATGTCAACCCACACATTTTTAACAGGATTCGCAGACGGGCTCTAGCCGTGATTTCATTTGAGAACTTCCCTCCTGTGAGAATCAGCCATCTACTTGTCCTGACTGGCCTACAGTTGATCATGAAAGCAATAAGCCCACATTTCCATATCACTGTTCAGCACTGATGCATTTAACACCAGTTCTGATCAACAGTTTTTGCTCTTTTCCCCCTGGGCAAGCCCCCATGTCTTTTTAATGTAAGCCATCTTATCATCCTCTGCAACCATGGAGGTAGTGCAAGCACATGATATGCATGCACACTCACCCCCTCCTTTACTTGACTTACATTAAAGTCCCGGTTTATTTCTAGGGGCCTACAAGCTTCTGAGAGTTTGGATGGCAGCTTCCAGCTGACACTAATCTAGAAAAGCAAAACAGCACTTTTCTGGCTTGGTCTTAAAGCTGCTTGTGTTTCCTGATTACATGTCATAAAAGTACAAGTGGGAAAGGCTCAACCTCAGTAGTTTATATGGTCTTATGAAAGACAGTGACACAGCAAACTCAGGCTTAGCTGTAAAATATATGAAAATTTATTAACTAATGTGCCAGAGCAGCATGATTTAAGCGTTTTCACTTGGATTTAGAGTGCACATGGGCCACAACACGCAATGCCTAAGGGTGAAACTTAGAATTTACTCATGTGACATAAAGGCTGGCTGTTTTACAAGATTTGATTTCTTTATGATTTAATTTGAAGTCACAAGGGTTTGATGTCTTTCTTAGCCAGTAACTGTCCAAAAACAAAAACACCAGGCTGATATAGGGTTTGACCAATAAACAGGTTAAACATCAGTCTTATGGAGCTTTAAAGTCTGGTTGTCATCTATCGAAACCCTAGCCCTTGTGAGCCAGTGACAATGAGCTGTAATCTTCCAAATCCAACCATATCATGATGCAAATGTGGGCAAAGCAGGAAGCTCCAGTTTCAACTTCTTTGGTGCCTGTTGCACATGCACTGAATTCTTGCATGTACGAGAGGTGCTTTTGTGGGCAAGTGGTGATTGTAAAGAAGATATTTATCCTTAAAAGAGGAGAAAAAGATCTAAATTAGATAATATATAGGAAGAAGCAAGCTGGATATTCCATTTCTCAAAGTCCACCCACCAGAGGGGCATTTAAAGATAATGTACACCTGCTTCCAACACAAAGGTTTTTGTTCTCATGCTCATGTTCTATGTGTAAGGAAATGCTAAGGATTCACAGAGGACAATGCCCCAGACAAAGCTGAGGATATACAGCCTTCTCAAAGAAAAGAGAGCACATAAAGAGACCTGCGCTGTCTGAATAGGACAAGTCAGGATAAGATTGATGGTCCTTGGAGCATGAAATACAGTGATTTAAGGCAGCCTGTCTCCCATGCTCTACAATCTGCCTCAAATTATCAGTCTGTCGAGGTTTCCCTGCCCAATCAAATGTGATTTTTCTAGAAAATCTCAAGTCCAAACCTTTGCTCTGAGTGCCTGAGAGGCTTCAGAAACTGACAGCTCTTTTTCTTCTGTCCTCTTCTTCTCAAAGTCTCAAAATTTAGGGCGCAGCTTCTAAATTCTCCAACATCCAGCTTCTACATGACAATAGCAGAGAGTTATGGCAGAATATAACAAGAAAGTAACCTAAAACTTATGAAACTGAAATCCAAAAGAATATCCCCCTTTGCAAAAGCTTGATGTTTTCATTGCCATCTTTGCATTCTGTTTTATTTCACTTTATCCCGCAAATTTCCCCAAACAATTGACTGTATGAAGCAAAACCCACATTAAATACACTACAGAGAGCATTTGGACTTGCAAAATCATAGCTCTCACCAGAATTTTTTGAAGCATAAGCAAACATAAACAACAAAGAATGACTCACAATTCCCATACAGGATGAACCGAACATCACGTGTGTCTGCTATTGCTTTAAAGTCGCTGCCTCCAGATTTAGCCATTGCTGCTGTTAAATGTTAAGTCAAACAGTATAGCGCCTGCACCTGGAAACATCATCTCTGATCTAAAGAGAGGGTAGGGGCACAGTTTTAGCTTAAAGACTCAAAAGGGCTTATTACCAAAGATGAGCAGATTTGATGTGTCAGATCACATTTGGTTTCTCTCTGTGATTAAAGTGAAGAGTTAATGTGCGTTCGCTGGCAATATGGCCACTGAAGGTTAACATTTAAACAGCTATTACATCGTTAAACTTGTTTTTTTGGCCTATAAGTAAAGCAAATCTGAACATTTTCTGTATTTATTTAGCATCAGTTTGATGGTTACTTTCTGCCCTGTCTCTTATGTTGCCATGTTTCAGTTTTGCTAAATGCTGTGTTTCTGTCAGAAACACATCATTTTAATTTCCAGTCAAACAGTATATCCTAGTAAAATACTTGTTGAATGGTCTGACAGACTCTGAAAGACATGTCCCCATATTTCTCCAAAGTTCGGTTCTCGCTTTAGGAAAGACAATTAAATGTTACTTTTTGGGAAATTCATCCAATTTCAGTAAAGTCCAGCAGTGATGAATAGAGTGACTAAAAAAAGACATGAACACAGGCATCATTTGAGCCACACTGTTGGCTTGGATGGTTGAAAATGTAAAGAACATGCATCAATTTATTACGGACAAACTACATTTCTGACATGTCCTTTAACCAAATTTTTTGCTCAATCTGGGTCATCTTCCTCATTAGTGTCAGGCTTCATCTATGAAAGAATTATGTGTCCTTTCTGTGAATCCCAGTTTTAAGAAGAGAGTTAATGAGTAAGCATGTCACAGGCCTAAATGTTTATGCAGGAATGCAGGTTAACCATTCTAGTCAATGGGAGGCGTGAAGGCTGAGGCGAAGTGGGTTACTACCCATCTTGCTCATTACCCATGAGAATGGGGAGAGCGGGTGCTGTGAAGACTGATTGTTTTGCGGCCCTTGTTATTTCAACAGAGACCTACAGTGGAATGTTTTTTATCCGCGCTGAGGCTGCTGTGCGGGCCAGCTCCTCTCGCATTGGACTATGGTCCCGCTCATTATTGAGGGGGCTTAGGAGGCAGCGGCCCAAAACAGCGAGAGCAGACAGCCTTCACCACTTCAGCGCCTCATTCTCTTTTTCTTTTTCAAACACTGGGGATGTTTGTTCCCAGGTATTCCCACACTATAGCTAGAAAGAAAAAAAAATCTAAACAAGGCTTAGTCTGCTGCTGCTGCTGCTAAGTGTTTGAAAGTCTTGGCCTCAGTCACAAGAACTTAAAGAAAATAATCCTGGAAACGTGATAGTGCTCCTTACTGTGCACTTAAGAGAAGCTTTTCCTTTCCTCCCACCTTCCTGTCAGTGACACAGCTACAACTCATGAAATGGATTTAAAAACAATCCGCTGAAAACTGCAGCACAGTTCAGTGAGACATACCAAAATAGGGACACATCATTTCACTTTCTGCTGCGTAAGGTTGTCATGATAGCAGATTTTTAATCTTCTTCCATTCAAATGACATCAATACCACTGCAAAAAAAAAAAAAAATCACAAGTCATAGGCCCCATATGCTGGGAAATTTCTTGTCTTTAATCACTTAAATTGCAAAGCAATTATCTATTGATCCTCAGCTGCTCGACTATATTTGCAAGAAGAAACTTAAGCAACAACTGGTGCACTTAAGGCAGTGCTCTCCTTCTCTTGTGCAGCTTTTGCTTAAAATTATGACTGAAATTCATTCAAGTATTGAAAAAAAATCACAATCACTAGATCATCTTTAAAAAACTCACAAATATGCCTCCAACACAATCTTTCTTATCTTTACATGCTTTTAAATCAGAGAAAGCCCAAAAAATTGATGCAATTTCCCAATTCTTAAAAAGCTGATTCCACAGCTAGTTCCAAAATCATAACCTGCAACACAAGATATGAGGAGGAATTCGTTCATATCCTCCAAACATCAAAACTGTGGTCTCAGCTGGCAAACACATTTGGAACAGAAGCCGTTCAAGAGGAGGTACTGTGCGCCAACAATGGGGTTAAAATCTTCCTGAAGTCATCCATGCCAGGAAAATTCATCAACAAACTCTGAGTGAACCTCATATTCCCAGAATCATATGCAGCCTGCAAGCACAGGACTCAAATTCGAAACACGTCGAGGAAGGACTGGATCAGGATGTCTTCTGAAGCAACAAGACAGATGATGTAAGGACCGATGTTTTTGAAACGCAAGCAGAAAACTTAAACCAGATTGTACAGTATTAAGCTGAAGAAGTGTAGACACATAGTTGAAGAACCTCCACCTTATATACAGCACTAGATGTGCTCTCTCCAAACAGAGAGGCTGTCACTCACAGCTGTGCCTTTCTAAAGTATCGTGTGAAGAAAACAGTAGCAGGAATGGAGCAGACACTGTGACTCACCTACAAAAAGGGGAACACCCAATGGTTGGTTTTCT
Source organism: Cheilinus undulatus (assembly GCF_018320785.1). Taxonomy (NCBI): domain Eukaryota; kingdom Metazoa; phylum Chordata; class Actinopteri; order Labriformes; family Labridae; genus Cheilinus; species Cheilinus undulatus. The sequence goes on along the minus strand of NC_054881.1, from coordinate 16,309,420 downwards.
TTATTTTCACTAGAGTTTTGTAGAGCAGCCTACAAGCTTTAAAGGACTAACAATGACTAGATGAGAATGTTTTATGGAAACAACACTGGCAATAGGGATGTCACAGTCAATATGTTTTAACGTCCTTACAATTCTAGCAAAATCAAATTATATCTATGCCTGGAGATCAACTATTGGGTAACTTCTTTTTATCTATCACCACTAATTACGGCACTGTACTTGGGTAGCAGATGATCAACCCTGCCAAGCCTTATTCTTTATGTTTATCTGTCAAGGTTTCTGCTCTTTTGACGGTATTCATCAACAGTATGTCGTATGAAGACATTCAAATCACATCATTTTCCTATTGAAATGTTTCGCTCTATATTCCTTAATCATAGCATGAGCTGTATGCTGGGAGACGTATTGCTGATGAGGTAGCATATCACTGCAATCAAGGTTGGAAGGAAGTTGGAGGTTGCAAGGAGCTGCAGAAAAATACTGAAACAAATTTTCAATCAAAGTCATTGCACTGAAATAAATGCTTTATCAGGAGGGATCTACAAGTCAATCAATTAAACAATCTTCGTTTGTATAGAGCTAAGTCATAACCAAAGTTATCTCTAAACTACAAAGTGGCAGATCTAGACTGTACTCTCTGTTGTGACCCATTATAATAAAAAGACAGATGTTAATCACCATGAGCACAGCACTAGTCACATTTAGCCCTGTAACAGAGGTAACAAAAACCTTCCCTCTAACAGGCAGGGATGTCAAGCAGACAAGACTCATATTGATGACACTCTGCCGAAGCTGCGCTGGGGCTGGATATCAAGTTGATATCTCTCTTGTGCATTCAGATGGCTTGCAATTATAAAAAATGGTAGGCAAATATACTTGGGGGCCCACCTTTGTCAGAAAAAGGGGTGGGCATCGCTTGTTTTTTCTGATACCAATGCTAAATTGATACTTTTTAAAAGATGCTGACGCCTAAACATTGCCTGAGATGATAATTTTAAGAAAAAAAGCATTCAAAAGGTCTAAAAGCTTTCTTGGTGACGTAAATGATTCAGAAATAAGATGCCAGTAGAACATATAAGTCAAGGCAACAGGTGTAATTTCTTCACATAGCATATTTCGTGCATTTCCTTTGGAATGACAGATCTTGTTGGGGTGGCAAGGTAAGGTGGTCAAACAAAGCCCTAATATTTGTCTTGTAATTTGGTACAGTAGGTATTGGATGTGTTGGTATCGGTACTATGTTGGTACTGTGTTTTTGATAGTCATCCCTAGTGGGAAACATTAAAGTAAGACCTATCTGTTGCAACACATCAGCTGGTCTCAACTCTCTCTTTTTCAATTTGGGTTGAAAATACGACTGATCACTCTTCTTTAAAAGCCTGGGTACTTGTTAATACTATCAACTATTACAAAATTAGACTGCATCAATTTAAAACGTGATATTGAAAAGAATCAAAGTATTGGAAATTCTGACAAGGACATTATAGTAACTGACATCTTCCTTGTGGACTTATCTTTCTACATCAGCCACTGTGTATGTTGTGTTTTGGGTTTCTCAGCCCCTTCCAGGGTCAGAGACCAGGCAGAAAACACAATGAGGACCTTTCCATGATAATCAGCCTAGCTCTGGACCAACGGCCCTTACTTTTCATTTCAGTCTCCACCTCATCCGCTCCATTTCTGTTAATCACAGGGTTGCTATGAGTACCGTGACATGCAGAGCATGGTTTTGCAAAACCTCACTGCAACTCCCCCCTTCCTCAACCTCTTCCCAACACACATAAACCCAACCCACTGACTATTTTCCCCATTTTTCCTATGATGATGCTCACACCATCACCATCATAACCACTTTGGGTGGGGGTGTACATCTTGCTCAATCCTGGAGACTGCTCAACCACCTTCCTGTTTAGTCTTGGGTGAAATATTTAAAACCTTCATGACCTTTGACTTTGAGTTAACTTTACTACTTTTCTATGGTAATGAAGGGGGAGGGGGTACAAATGCCTCCCTACAACCCCCATAAAACCTTCATTCTGAGCTGCCACAAGGGAAAATTTACTGTTGACTGTCATATATGTTGCACATTTTCAGGAAAAACAATAAAGCTAAAGCTAGCTTTAGACAGCTTGTTATCCCTCCCTAACTTAACGAAGATGCCCTGTGTCAGATATTAAAATGAGCTGTATTGTTTTGACAAACGTACGACATTTATAGAAGAACTTTTAAGTCGAAACAAGCTAAGTGTCGTGTTAAAAAGCACTAAAGCAGATAGCTAACATCCTTAACTACGGTTCTGGAGATAAAAGAAACGTCGACGTTTTTAAACTGAAGCATAACAGACTCCGTTTTCCCGGGGACAACTGCTGGCAAACGTTACGCTAAAGTGCGTTAGCTAAAACACAGCAAAGTTTTCAAACGTCACGTTTAAGTGCTCAGAAATGTTACTTACCGGGCAAGAAGCGCTACAAAATCACTTTAAATGGAATTATTCGTACTCCAACAAGGCTACGAGTGCGCACACAGACAGGACCTGAGGCCATCCCATCCACAAAGCAACATCTTGGGTAGTCGGTGGTTCAGTATGCGGCGAGGCAGGCTGGCAAGGTAGGCAACAGGTCTCCAAGTAAAGTAATAAAAAATCCACTATGCTGGAGTAAATATATCCCGAGCTCGGTGCTATTGAAAAGTATAAAAACTCCTCCTCTAAAAGTGTTTAAAAGTCGTGTTTGATGCTCACTGAACAGAACTGGTCTCCCTTCAAGCGCAACCCAGTCACCATTACTGCTGAGGAGCGGAGTAACCCCTCCTTTAGCCCAGCTAGCGTGGGCTGACTGGGAGTAACCAGACACCTTACTGAGGCCGTCCATTGGCTCTTCACGAGGGGGGACTGTCATTTATCCGTTTCTATGGCGACGAACACAACTGGGAGTAAAATGTACAGTGAGTCAGGTTTGTTTAATGTTTATATGGGCAGAAAAACAGTGCAATACATGCTTAAATTAGTTTTAAATAACTTTCTGAGGTAAAGAAGAGTCCATGTTGAGTATTATGTGATGTTTCCGTTCACCCCTACACCGTGTGAGGGTGCTGACATTTCACAAACCCAATAAAAATCAAGCCCAGCATATATTCGCAGTATTTCCCACAACATCAAAGTTTCCTGAGAGCATTCTTAGCAGTCAGGAAGCAATTCACAGCTGAGTACTTCCTTCCTATGGTGCACTTCAAAGCTGCCTCATTAAAGCTCTGTCTCGCGCCATCTAGTGGCTATTAATCGTCATTACAAGTTGCTCTATGTAAATAGAGTCTGTTATCATTCTGCCTGGCTGTGTCTGTTAAAAGGCGTGATTATGATCACTATCCTTTAACAGGAGTGATAAGTCATCACAATGGTTGACTTAGACGGGCAAGGGGAGATTTTCCCCCACTGATGCCCTAATGTGCCGATGCACCAATTCCCTGGATGCCTTTATGGTAGATAAGAATCACCCCTCTTGGGTACCATGGAAGTAGACAAAATTTAAGAAAGTGCTCTCTTTGGTGCCCTTTAAATGAACAAATTTTGTCATACTGCCCTATTTGAATCCATCTAAATAAACAAATTTTGACATAGTGCCCGCTTTGAAACCTTTCAAATGTACAAATTTGAAAAAGTGCCCCCTTTGGATCCCCCTGAATTAACATAATGGATGAAGATCACCCTTTGATGCCCTCCAAAGTAATACATTTTGTGATACTGCCCTCTTTTAATTTTTTTTCAAATGAACAAATTTGGTAACACACTCCCTTTGATGTCCTCTGAATTACCATATTTGGTAAAGCGCTCCCCTTGATGTCCTCTAAATGAACAGATTTGATTAAGGTCCCCCTTTGATGTCCTCTTAATGAACCCATTGGTTAAAGGACCCCCTTCCATGTCCTCCACATGAAAAATCTTGATGAAGTGCCCCCTTTGATGCTCTCCAAATAAAAAAAATCAATAAAATGTTCCCTTTGATGCCCTCTTAATGAAAACAATTGACAGACTGTCTTCTTTGGTGCCCTGCTAGTAGAAAAAAAAATAGATAAAGTGCCCTTTTTGATTTGCTTTATCAATAAAGTGCATCAAAAAAGTGCCCCAGAGTTTGCCTTTGTTGTGCCAACTCTCCAGCGGTCTCCAGGCATATGACTGGGGTGAAAATGCACAGACAAAAGAAAGGTTGTTGCACATCGGGCACCACCTTGAATGTAGGTATGGCCTCTTAGGACTTCCATTCTTCTATACCAAGGCTATTTTTCACACACATTGAAGCAAGTGAAGCAAATTATGGTGATATTTTAAGTTTCTATCAATCTACCGAGGAAGTTAAAACTGAACAACTCAAAAACATTAAATATGGCAATATTAGTGAAAGAGGAAGAGATTGTAACCAGACTTGAGGTGTTGTCTTTCCTCTAAATAGATAAATTAGTATGGGCTAGCACTAACCTGTGGCTATTTTCCTGTATGTTTTTCCAGACTCGTTCTCACCTCAGTTTCCAGCTTTATTTACTATCTTTTCTTTCAAATAAATGCAGAAAAAGACCCTTTTAGGGCTTTATAAATCAAGATATCTATTATTTTGGTCGTCAATATGTTTACTAGTCATAGTGCTGCCTCAATTTAATCCTGAAAAACACAGCATAAAAGTTATTTTCAAAATGTTTGTTTACAGTCTTAGTATGGTAGCACTGCCTTGTGCTGAAACTAAGAAGAATTATACAGTCTAACACAAGCTTCAGGCTCTATATAGGGAATTTTTGGAGGCCATTCAAAAATGGGCCATGGGCCACATTTGGCCCCCGGGCCATAGTTTGGACACCCCTGCTATATGAGAAGTTTAGGTAGCCTATCTGGTTTTGAATTATTACTTCTAAAGACAGAAAATACTTCCTTAGATGGCTATGAGCACTAATTTTATCAGATAGCAGTGATGATAGTGTGTGACTAGTGGTTAATTGTAACACAGGGTACATTTTAAAATGAAGATATTGCTTTAATGAGACTTGGATGGAATGGCATTGTTTTTTCTAAACTTCCTGTTCATTTCCAGGTCACGGCATTTCCATGGAAAGGAGGAAGAGATTAAATTGAGTTATTGCATGTAGGTGGAGGTCCATTCTTGGTATGTGAGCTGTCCTGAATTTCCCCAGAGATCACTTGAGTAACCTTTCTTTTTAATTTTGGCAAGCATGGAAACTCAGCAGCTGTCTAAGAGATCTGCCAGCGCTCTATCTCCTGTAACTTAAAGCTTTTAATCTCCAAACATCACCTGAGGCAAAAAGGCTTCATTAGGAGACTGATACGGCTAACAAGGTAAGTGATGTCTCATAACTTCAGGGTCCTGGTTTTGGGATTTCTTTCCCCCCTATTTCCGTCAGTACTGCCCTTAATACCTTCACATCAGAGCTGGTCTGAGCCCTGGAGGTGATTTGCTCTGAAGCCTTGAAAGTGCTCAGAAAGTCCTGGAAATGTGGGGCACCTGGTAGATTGAAGGCATGTGGTTTGCTGACTGGTGAGTTTAGCCTTTGGGTCCAGCTGGAGAGCATTAAAAACTGTACTGGAGGTGCTTTCCACTGCCTTTGGTCTGCTTGGAGTTCAAATAGAATAGTGTCTTGTCTGCTAATGTCTGGTAATGTGTCGGACATCCAAATGAACATAGGTCCATGAGAGTGTTAATATTTCTTTGCTTGGTTTTCATTCCACAGGCTTTTCATGGCTTGTGCTCTCACTTCAAATATTATTACAGCATGACTCTTGATGTGTAGTAAAACCATTCTGAATGTATAAAAATCCTACCATCTAAGGAAACTTTGGTCGAAAAGTTTGTAAACTATCAAAGGAAAAATTGGAAAAAGCTTTCATTTACAAAAGTTGTAAACATCAGTCTGAAAATTTTGGAAACATTTAACATATTTGCCAATTTGCTTAGGTTTTTTATTTTATTGAAATTTTTAAATTTTCATAGAAATTCATTCTTAAAAGTTTGGAAACTTTTTTCTCGTATTTCTCGAAACTAACATAGTTTGCAGCAAATTTTGCAAACATTTTCTGACTTGCTCAGGATTTATTTGAGATAGAAAATCCCAAAGAGTTAATTTGAAACTTTGCAAACTTTTTTCTTACATTTCCAGAAATTTTTGGACGTTTTCCCAAAATTGTATGGACATTTATTATGACTTGCTTAGGATTTTCTGAAAAATTTTGAACTTTTCTTTTGGGAACTTTTGTGTTATTTTTCTATAAACTTTTGCAGCAAATTTTGCAGCATTTTCTGAATTGAATTTTGTTGAATTCAGGAAAGTGTCGTAAATTTCCAAATCAATTTGAAAATTTTGTCCAACATTTCTATTGACTTTTTTTTTTTTTTTTTCTGTACATTTTAGAAAATTTTGCTGAAACTGTCAGACTTGCTTAGGAATTTTGGGGGAAATCTTAAAAAAATCAGAAACAATAAGTTGTAAAAATTTGGAAACTTCCAAATATTTGTCTAGTAACTTTTTCAATGTTTTCAGGAAACTTTGCCCTAATTTTCCGACTTGCTTAGATTTTTTAAGGGCGGGAATATCTGCAGAAAATTTCATATTCAGTCCAAGTAAACCTGTGTGGAACCTTTGTTCAAATATTTAAAATTTTAGTGGAATTTTCTTGAGAATTTTCAAGAATTTTCACCAGAAGGTAATTGAAAATTTTTACAAGATATTTACTGAAGCTTTGTCAGCAAATTATGGAGCCACCAAAGGGACACTGGCTGAAAAAAATAATATTGTAAGTTTCTTGTGTGCATGCAAAACTTTCTCAGCAGAACTTTTCCTGTGCTCACAAAGCACAAGAAACAATTACGTGCTCACGAGAAACCTGTATACATTTTTTTCTGCTAATGTCGCTTTTTGGGCTCTGTGGCAAATTTTCCAAAATGTCATCTGAAATTTTCAAAAACTTTAGAATTACATTTTTGTAAGAATTAAAGTTTTTCAAAACTTTCAGCAACCATCATCAGAATAATATGGGAACTTTCATTACAATTTCTAAGAACTTTGGTCCTTTTGGGAAATATCCTGAAAATTTCCCCAGAACATACCCAAAACCTCCAGTCGAAATTTTAGGAAATTAAAGTGGAAATTTTCAGGAATTTTCAAAACCTTCTATTGGAAATTTTGTAGTGCTTTTATCAGAAGACAGTCGGAAATGCTGGTCCTAAGTATTCAAATTATTTGCTGTCAATTTACAAACTTTAATGAGAATATTTTGGAAATTTCAACCAAATATTTCAGATTTTTTTTTTCTATTTCCCAAAGTATTGCTGAATTTTACCCTTAAAGAATATTTAAAAAGCTGACCCCTGACCTCTGTTTTTTTTTTTTTTTTCAGTTTTTCAAGTTGCTGTCCCACCAGGTAACAAGTGTAAATGATTTAAATGAAGCAGTAACCTCCTGCCATGGCTGACAGTGAGATTTCCACGTGAAGCTGATCAAAAACATTTATCATCTCAGGGTTTGATGGTTTTGTGATTCTGGTTAAAGACAGTTTTATTATGCAGCATAGGGCTGTCCTTTTGGCAGATCTAAGAAGCTCTATACAATTAGCCATATCACAGGCCGCTAATTCTGGGGCTCTTTCAGTTCTTAGAGCGGCTTTAGTGCTTTCCCAACTTTGCTGCTTTTGCCAGAACTGGTTTCTGTGGGTTTGAGAAACCTCCTGGCAGGTGGTCCTGTGCTGTCTGAACACATTTTCTGCTTAGTCAGATGTGTGTCTGGGTACATTACTGCTGATTTGGGCCAACCTGGGACTTCATCACATCCCTAATGGTCTTGACTTATGGTTTAGACCATAGCAGACCCTGTTTGAGCTTTGAAGCTGCGAGGCAGTAAGAACGCTAATACAAATATATCTGAAGGGATAGTACTGTATTACTGCAAACGCTTTTGTCATGAATGACCTAAAAATGCCAAAACAGAGGTAAAGAGGAGGTGGGATAGCATTAGAAGATAGAATAGAGCTAAAAAGCTAGATTAAATCAATTAATATGAACAGCATATGCAGATTTAAAATATTAATGATACAAATCATCAAAGTTGTAGAATCACATCTGTCACAGTTTAGTTTGAACTTCATGCAACGATTTTCACTGCAAATATGACATGATTAATGTCTGAGCATTCATAATAAAAGCATGTTTTGATACAGCATTAATGTCTCATTTAGGTGCAGCTGACTGAGAGAGATAAATACGCTTCAAGGTTATTACTAAATTATTTGAATTCCTCTCAATGCTGTAGAGTTTTAATCATCTCATCGTGAAACTTAAGGTCGTTACATATTTTACATTCTGAGCACAGCTGTGGAAATCAAAATTTAACCTCTCTAAGAGCCTTCTTCAGTCAGATATTTATCAGAATTTAATCAAGTTGTTATTGAGGGCACAGAGCTGCTTTCTGGTAAATATCGTCTCCAAAACAATTACATGTGTTCATCTAGTTTATCATGGTGTCCTGTGAGAGCTGCCTCCCTTTACATTACTTTACATTTTCCTACTCTCTACTTTGATGCAGTTTTTTTTTAGCGTGGCTATATAATTTTTCTGAAGTGAGCCTAAAGATTGAAACCATGTGCACACACAACCCAGACACTTCTCATTTGCGTTGTCTGTATTTGTACAAATTGATCTGTGTTTTGGTTTCCCAAGACTGCAGGATAAATACACAAATGTTATTTCCTCTGTATAGGTTTTATTGACTGCACTAGAAGTAACTTGATAAATCATGCATCCCTTATTGCATCTACATGTTGTCAGTTTTTGTGTGCATGCTAAAGATTAAGACAAGGGTGATGCTTTCTTTAAATTTTTTAAATTGAATTTCTTCCAGAAATCTCTCTGCGGAGGCCCAGAGAGGACATGTTTCAATATATCTTTAATAAAACTAAAATAAATTTCATCCAAGTTCCTTTCACATTAAGTAAATGATGATTATATACACTCCCCTCCAAAAGTATTGAAACAGTGAGGCTAATTCTTCAACATTTCAGCTTTTATTTCCAAGTATTTACATCTGGATCTGGACAGGTGTGTTTTGTTGCCCAGGTGCTCACCTAATAATTTGGTGTTGCATTAAAAATAATGCTATCTTCTAAGTTGTATATCAGATCTAGATGTAAATACATGGAAATAAAAGCTGAAATGTTGATCTCTTTTCTTATATTCAGCTTTTTGTGTCAACCCTAAATGTTTTCAGTCCACAACAAAATAAAGGAATTGGCCCCACCGTTCCAATACTTTTGGAGAGGAGCGTTTATACCAATGTGACATCCATGCATCATGAAGGGGTCAGATGGGAGAACCTGGAGAGATTAGGCTTTGGCCTTGTACAGGCATGGTTGATGGCCATCAGGAGACCAGAGCAGTACAGGACTAAGGTTGGCAGCAAAGCGCCGAAGCCCCCATACTTGACCTGACCTGAGGAGAGGTTGTTTTTTCAAGATTATCACTTAGATACCTTATCTTGGGAAAGCATGGTTGGCTTTCTTGTTATAATAATAACGAGTTCTTGAGATCTTGAGAAATTAACTCATTGAAAGGAGGGAAGTGACTAATTACATTTACTCAAATAAATGTGACAGTAATTTTGAGGGAGGTACTTGTAAATTTTTTGATTGCATTTTAAAATCAGTTGTTCTACTTTTACTCAAGTAAGTTTTAAACAGAATAACAGTTTTTTCCATCTTTTTCTGAGGGAAATGTAACCTGACATGCAATCCTTCTGGAAAATCTCTAATACACAGCGTTTGGGAAAGGGCAGGGCCTTTGAAAAACACCCGAAGTGTGGTTGGATGAACGTTCTGTCTGTCACATCTTTACGGGCCAATCAGAGCAAAAAAAAAACATGTGACGTGGGCGCTAGCAAGGCGTGCCCCTGTCTAGGAGTAAGCTCCACAGAGAACTGCATAACACAAACCATGGCGACTGTAGACATGTGAGAACATGACTTAGTTGTTTTTGAAAAGAAAACAATTCAATGCTGTTCATTGTTCTTCTTTTAATAAAGAAATTTCGTCAAGTTCTGATAAAACTAAATCCACACTAATGTCTTCCTCCATAACTGCACCAGCCTCTTGTTGCAACTTGCTTACGTCACGACTCTGCCGCACCCGAAAGCACTGCCTCGACGCTGATTGGTCCCATCACTTTCTAACCGAGCCTAAATAGTTCAGACGGGAGCTTTGCAAGATGGATTCGCCAGTGAGAATCACAGAAACGGGCGGATCTATCTGCTTTGCAAGGTTAATACTTTTAATGACCTGTAGTACACCAGGGCTGTTGAAACAAACCTTAGTTCTTTGCCAAGTTGGTGCAGTTCATTTGCCCTGGTGTTAAAGCTGTCAGTCAAACCCTGGTGCACACCAAACAACTGCATTGAGACTGCTTGAAAAGGTTGGTACTGGTCCACTATTATTCTGATTCTGGCGTAGGTCCTAGAACAGTTAGAACATGAACGGATTTCAATCAGACCTAACTTCATGAAGCACTGCACTTTTCTGAATTAAATCAGCTACTGGAGCCTGATTGGTATGTGTCAAAAACCAGATACCATAGCTTTCCACACACAAACTTTACCTCAGCTACCTACCGACTGCGATTTCAAATCCCCATCATGCCCTTGGGCAGAGTGTTTAAATGTGTTTTATATTTCTTTAGTTGTGTTTGGGTGTTTCCGGTGGATTGCTGTTGTTTTTGTAGTTGGACACATTTGCACCATGAGTGAAGTTATCCACTGAGTTAGAGCAGTTGCCTAAGGTTTTAAAAGTTACTGCAGCTCTATGATACTGTAAGTTATTTTACAAGTTCAAAAGTATAGTTCAACTATAGTGTGGTCCAGTGTACACACCATTAAAGTGTTGAATTTAACTCTACATAAGTTTAATTTACACTGCCAATTTTGCTGGGTATTTTATTTTATTGTAGAGGTGTTACTTTAACTGAACAATCTGGTTGGAGATCATTTGTCTAGTTTTTCTTGCCACTAAGACCATATTTCACTTATTTCCTTAGTAGCTACTCAGTAATTAAAGTAGACTTTAAATGAAATATGTCTTACTTTAATTGAATAGATTCATGGGCCAGTATCTTCACTTCCACTTGAGTACATATTAACCTGTAATTTTACTTGAGTACAACAACCATAAACTGGTTGTCATCGATTTACCATTTGTGTAATCATAGGAAAACAAACAAAAATTATGGCTGTTTGGGGCTTCCATACTTCTCTCTGTTACACTTGACAAATGTTTTTCTTTTATCCCTTTTGTGCAAAAATGTTCAAATAAAAAATATTCAATTCTCTTTTGAGTGGCTTTGTTAATTCATGAGGGGCGTAAAATGTGAACGGCTTTCAGGGAAGAAAATCCAGCCAACAACAGCCGTCTCCATCTTCTTATTGAGTCTGCTGATCACACTGACGGGACGGTACAGAAGGGGATCAGAGAGATGCTCCCACACCCCCATCCTCCCCTCCCATCAAGAGACACAGCCTCCATGTGATCTCCCTCTCTCTCTCTCTCTCTCTCTCTCTCTCTCTCTCTCTGCTCGGGCTTTGACGTCAGACGTGCTCCTGTGCAGTCGCTATGGCAACATATTTCCCTATACCCCCTCTTCCTCTTCCCTCCCTCTCTCTCGCGCTCTCTGTGCTCTGGTAGGTCCACAATGGTACAGCCAGCATCTTGCAGCACAATGGTTGCAAGGTGGTGGTGAGCTGGGGGAAGAGTGATTCAGCATCAGCAAATCCTCGGTTTCGTCCACTTCTGCTTCTTCTTCCGCTTTTCCTTTCCTCATCGCCTTTTTTTTTCTGTCTTGTCTTGTCCCTTCTCCTCCTTCGCCATCTTTGTATTTCTAAATGAAGCGTTGGGCTACGGTCAGCGCAATGTTTGGCGTCGGGATGTTTTGAAAAAGGACTGTCACAGGACTGGGATCGTCATCAGCTGGCACGGAATGGTAAGGCTGAGGGCCGGGCTCGGGTTTGTTTTAATGTGGGTGCGATGCTGCCCTGGAGGGTGGAGTGATGAATATTGATTGGAAGCGAAGGTTAATGAAGTCCACTAGAGATGCCTCAGTGGGGAAAGGGACAGCGACTTAAAAAAATATCCCCTCCATCAACACCATTGTATAACTACTGGCATCTTTGTCATTATGGCGTTTGACTCCACTTCTCCAAATGTGAATCCTTCTCATCTCCATCCATTCAAACATGCCTGTGTAATCATTAGCTGTACTCTGGCATTAACACCATTCAAATAAAGGGTTTTATTAGTCACTATTTACCCTTAAAAATCTAACATAATGCATGTTTTTCTCTTAAACTTGAATTTCTGGCTTGTTTAAGCCTGAATTATCACTTCACTGTTGTGAAGCACGCAATGCATTTTTGATTAGAAGTCCCTCAGTGCTGCAAATGGATGATGCTCCTTCTAAACACAAGCCTTGCACGGGCCACACAGCTCTACTGTAGGCCTGCCTGCATGCAGAGAGAGAGTTTGTCCATCCTCCCCCTCAGAAGTCAGCTGCGCACCTTGTGCATTATGCAGACCATCACCACTTCACTGAAGGGATGGGACCACCCTCGGATCCATCCCCAAGTGCTTTAGTGAGCAGGAATCAGGCTGAAGCAATGCTTCTTTATCGATTCATTTTGGTGTTTTTCTTTTGTATGTGTTTGTGCGACATATCAAGGCAGCTGGGGGGACTCTAGAGCAATCATAATGCAGAGAGGATGGGATGTTATCCACCTTAGGAGTCAGTCTGTTCAGGACATATTGGGTTAAATGAGATGAAGCTACAGAGGAAGGTAATTTATCCAAATCTGAAATCCTCTGCACATGGATTATCGTTGATAGCAAGGCATCAAATTGAATACACAAGCAGCTGATTTTTGGTCCAATTATACTCTCAGATTTCACATTTTGTTTGGTGCGTGCCCACAGTCCTGCACTAAATTTCTGTTGTTGAGTCAGTGAAGGTTTAAAGGTGTCACAACAAACTCTCCACATTCAGGAGGAACAAACAGAGAGAGGTTTTAGCGCTGTGACCTTGGCTGCTGAATAATTCAGGAGCAGGCTTCCATGCCTGTGAAAGTGCTGCAGGGAACACGCTTAACAATTAAACAAAGCTTTTTATGGTGATTCTGCAGCGGTGGAGGAGATGACATCTCTCTTTTAGAAGATAAATGGGTTAATCTTACTTCTTGTCATCATCTCCACTTTGTGATGCATCATTTGTCTTGACTAGTTTGTCAGTATTTCTGCTGAATTCCTTGCATAGCTTCAGTTTTTAACCCAATCTGTATTATTTGAGGTAGTAGACACTGCAGGACACTTGCTGATATTGATTTTGAAGTAGAAAGCTTGTTTGGCTGGTGGAGAATCATCAGTGGAGCGAGTCAACAGCAGACAAATGTTATCTTGCAAGAGATGAAGCTGGCATTTTAATTCCATTTGTTTTGCAGCATGAGTATACTAATCCTTTGTTATGCAACAAAATAAGGCAGTGTATTTAGATGAGATCATAGTGGGACTGCAAGTATGGTTAATCAGCTAAGTAAAGAAAAAGAGCTGCGATGTCCGATCATTTCTAGTATCTGACTAATGTTTTTATGGTGTATAGTATTCATTGATACAAAAATTTATAATGTCACAAATTAGTGAAAATTGCATGTGCATATTTGCCAGTGTCCAGTGGAACATTCTTAACTTGATTGTTTTGTCTAACCTACAGAGAGGATAAGGATGAAACAATACACTCAACTCATGATACCTACCTCAGTATAGAGGGGGGTGTTGCTGCAGACCATACATCTCTGACAGCCTTTCTCACAGTCAGTTCATCTGAGATGCCATCTACTTCCAAACTGAAATACACGCTAAAACTTTCAAAATAAAATCAGATCAAACTTCTGTTGAGGCCTATGGTAAGGGTAAGGATACCAAAAGTTAAAACCTGACCAGCAAAACCTGATGACAAAATATTTAAAAAGCCTAGTTTACAGTCTGTTTACAGGAAAAAAAGCTTGTCCCCCCTCGCGCTGTAACAAAATGAAAAATTTTGCACCTGAATGTGTTCTGGCCATGAGTGTTATCATATCTGCTAAGTTTGGTGGTGATTGAAATAAGTACTTTATAGTTATAATTGATTTCTTTTTTGGCACTGTGCCAAAAAAACTAATCCAACTTTGCCCTCTGATTACAGCCTCCCTCTTTTACAAAAAAAAGAAGCTTTTTGATACATTTTGATAATCACTGTGTGGACAATGAGCTAAAAAAATCTGTAGTCAATCAGATGAAGCCCCTTGGACAAGTTTGTTAAAATGTGGATCCTGTTAATTAGCCAATATCATCAAAATTTGACAATCAGCTGTAAACAGCCGGTGTACTGTGTATTTTTCACCATGATAATATACTTTTTGTTGATTTTGCCATGATACATATGCCTACCAATTTTCGTACATGTATGTCAAAGTGAGTCGAGGGTATTTTTCGTGTAAATTTTTGTAAGTTTGAGGTCATGTTAAAGCCCTCAAATAAACAATCCTATTGCTGGGAAAAAAAAATGATAGAGTGTTGCTTTCAGATATGGTCCTCACATCTTCGGATCTCCAAGACAGTCTGGCTGTAGACGGTTCTTTGATGGCCACTCTGTCAGACCATTCATCGGAGATGCCTCATATCTCAGAAGGGCCATAATTGCCAGTACAATGTAGTTCCAGTTTTATATTCTCTTTAAATCTGCAAACATTACCGATTAAACAACATGTTAGCTAAAGCTAACGCAAGCTACGCAATTAGCATTACTACGCAAGTTAGCTTAAGCAATGTGAGCTTTAGCAAACGTAGCTAAAGCTAACATCTATGTAGATAATGTACATACATTGCTGCTTTGCGAGCTTAGCTTTAGCTACGTAGCTACGTAGCTAAGCTTATGCAGCTTACGGTGCTATGAAAGCTATGCTTGCTGCGTTAGAGTGGTTTTATGGAGGACAAGTTTTTTTATGTAAGCAGACTGTTTACTTGGTATTATAAAACATTTTGTAATTAGGCTTTGAAGGACAGGTTTTTAACTTTTGTTAAATTAGCCTAACTGTTATTTAACCCTAACCCTAAACAGAAGTTTAATTTGAATTTCTGAACCGAAGTTTTATTTTGGGAGTTTTATAGCTTGTATTGTAACGGTCTATGAGAGTCGCCGTCAGAGATGAACAGTCTGCAGCTAAACCCCTCTCCAGTTCTCTGGCCACAAATATTCGTTTTAGGTTGTATAATTACAACCTTGTATTATTTTACAGCTCCTCTCATATCTTTGAAATAACTTTAATTCTTAATCTCAAAAGTTCATTTGATTCTTCACATCTGTAGGTCTTTATTCTTTATGGACTGACATTGAAAAAAAGCAAACTGATTTTAATTGTCAATATTTGATTTAATTTTGAATTGTAGTGCAAGGAACTGTTAGGTTCCTGGAAGAAGCGTTGTTATTTGTTCAAAGAGAAATACAGCAATTCAGTGGCTGAAACCATCAAGATGTTTGGCTTATTTTGTTTGAAAAATCTCCTTCAACTGGCTTTTAATCATTTCTACTACATAAGAAATAACTGTAACAAAAGATTTTGGCAAATTGGCAAGGGAAAATGGATTCACTGAAGAAACATAAAAGCCAGGATGGATCTAAAAGTATGAATGTGTTGTTATTGTGCTGTTCTACTATTTAGAAGTCTAGTATCTTCATGTAAACGTATTTTACAGTTAAAATTTATAGAATGAGAAACATTCATGACACCACAAACTATAGTTTTTCAGAATATGCAATACTTCTTTTCTTTTTCTAAGTGTGTTAAATGTTTACGTAATGATGTTGATGTGTATGTAATTTAAATGTATAAATCTCCTGTATCTAAAGATCAGTGGCATCAAAAAGTACCAAAGCTTTAAAAAACTTAATGCCATAAGGCTAACCCAAAGCTACTGCAAGTTAAAGAGAACTAGACTGCTGTCACTGTGTAATATGTTGGTAACATTTTGATGTTATCAATGCATTTTTGCAATTTAGACTGTATATCCAAGAGTTAACTTACATTTTTTTTGGTAATTAAAATAAGAATGTACCAAATATTGTGTACCTATAGGGCTTGCTTTTGCCATGATGATAATAAAAGGGTATTAAAGTTTCACATTTGTTATCCTGACAAAACCGCAAAGTTTCTTAAAAATACAAACCCACCAGAGTTAAGGGGCATACTTCACTACAGTTCATTAATAATACCCTCCCAGTCCAGACAAGCTCAGCTTGTTTGAAGGTTGATAGAGGCCTAATGAGAAAATTTCAGGACTTTTTCCAGAACAATTCTCACTGACCATCAATTACTTAAATGTCCTCATCAGTCTTTTGGCCGCCATTCTGCCAAAGTTCTTATTATGATTATAGGGAAGGTCACTGTGGTCATTAGAGGAGGATGGATGAGGAACAATAGCGTGGTCCATCATCACACAGTGACCCTGGCTTGGTGTTGTTTCTTACTGTGTAACACTGTGTGCTTAATTATCCATCCCAATATGTGATCATAGAAGCTCAAATATTAGAACAGACAGATTCAAGCTCCTGGTTCTCTTTTAGAGCTTGAAATGCAAATGAAACCATAAGAGAAAAGATTGATTATATCTATTAAGTTATTTTTAATGTCTGTAGATGCTGCCATGGGTGGGCGTTAGACCTAGAGATAAACAGCATGATGAAGAAACAGACACGGACTACATTCCCACAGCAAAGACTAACAGTGAGTCATACACTGTAAAAACAAAGCAGGATTTGTTTATTAGATCAAGAAACAACATATATGTACAGGACACGATCAAAAAGGGATAAAACTTATTAGTATGTCCACTGGGGGCACTAAAGTCCACACACACCCAAGACTTCCTTACAGGTGCTTTAAATTAATTCATTTTTGCCATGTTCAAGGCTGTTCATGGCGGGGGGGGGGGGACTACTGTCAAGCAATGGCAATTTTTCTTTTTAAACGACCATTTCTACATGTTTTATGCATTTCCAGTATTAAAATGCAACCCTGAAGGTCATCAGAAGAGGCTTTATTTGTAATATCAATTCCCTGGGCAGGACTATTAAACTCCAGACAGCAATTTCAGAGTAGCCATGATGTCACTGTAGCAATGCCAAGACCTGCAATAAACTTTTTCAGTCAGCTCCAAAGATGATCAGAGCCAGGCCTAGGAGATAAATGTTAGCCAGCAAACACGACTGATCCAATGTGCATACGCTGATATCAGTAAATGACACCAGGGGAGGGTTCATTTGGTTTTTCAGGGGCCCAGCCACTTTTAGTGGCTGGGCCTGTTCATGTTACATAATGATAAAAAGATTTAAAAAAAAGAAAGATGAATCACTTGGTTTAGAAAAAATGTTGAATAAGAAAAACAAGTCGCCCTGAAGCATATTTGTGTAGGTTTAGCAAGTAAGTAACTGAAGAAGCTACAAAACATACCAAGCATGACTTGCTCATTTGTTTGCATGAGAAGACTTGAATTGGTCAATGTTATATACCATTTGGCTGATATTAATATACCTTAATCAGTATCTTTCAGTGTTTCCCCATTAGGTCCCATGTTAATGTCAGTTTTTTTCCCAGCCAGAATAGGTGTTTGCATTCTGGCTCAGAAACATTTTTTGGGTTGAATAGCTCGTTTCTTTTTTGGTAGAATAGCTAATCCATGTTTATGATATTTGGCTGAAAGATATTCATAGATTTGTGGGGAAATAAAGTGTTTCAGTGGTTGATTTAACTGATGCATTGTACCTGTACCATGTTTCAAGCCCCATTTCCACCTCTTTCTACATAAATCAAAAGTTGGAAAAGATTGCATTTCCAAAAGGGGTAATCCCTCCTAACAGATTCCCCTGCCAGTCAGACTCAGTTGGCCACTACTTCATTACTCCCAACTAGTTTTGGGTAGTGTTACTTTTAAATGTAACTCATTACAAAACCGTGTTACAGACTGAGAAAAGGAACTTTTTACTGTCTTACATGCTGCTAAAACTGTTAGAGTACCTCTGCATGACCTATGTTTTTGAGGGTGCAATTTTCAGATTCAAACCTGCTGAAAATTCAAAGGTGGGATTCATTTGTGATGTTTGCAGGTTTCTGGATATATTTCCTTAAATAAGGGCAAGTATTCAAGAAGAATTTAAAAGTAAACTTTTAGAGCAATGAACGCTGTTTTTTACAGTTTAATTTCTTAGTTAATCAAATATTATGATGTATCATTGAAGGATTTTAAAAGAGTAAATGTATGAATAGTTGTGCAGTCACTATATTGGAATGACATATTTATTGTGGCACATATGTATCATGCTATAGTACTGTATGGTGTGGTATGGTTTGGTTTGCGATTGAAGGGTATGGTATTGTAGGGTATGGTTTGCTATGGTATGCTTTTGTATTTTATAGTATGTTATGGTTTAGTATGGTATACTATAGTATGCTATGCTATGCTGTCCTTTGGTATCGTAAGCTATGCTATGGGTTCTGAACCAGCTATATGAAGGAGTTTACTATGGTAGTGGTTCTCAACTGGTGGGTCTGAACCCAAAACTGGTTTGCAAAACTGTGTCCAGTGGGTCGCGACTGTTTGCCAGGAATAAAAGAAAGTGACAAAAAGTCAGTGATGTACAGAATCCCAAGTGGACCTACAGTACATTCATTTTTTTAAGGTTTAGCTAAATGACGAGTGATTTTTGGTATTTTTGTAAAGTTTTTGACTTATTTACCTCCTCTTCCCCAGATAATAAATGCTAGTTTTCCCAAAATAGTAAGGAAATACCTCAAGAAACACCACATTTCCATGTTGTCTTAGGAAAATAAGTTAGTTGAAATATATTCAAGCATGTCCTTCTACAGTAATGTGCTTATTAAACATGTTTATTTTATTGTGTCGCTTCTTTTCGAGTATCACTGTGCTATGGTATGATATGATATGGTATGGTATGACATGGTTTGGTATGGTACTGTATCCAGTTGCACTGTATTATGTTGTATTGAGTCATATCATACCATAGAAGTAAATGAGTGAGCCCTCCTTAACTAATATAGTTTAAAGTTTCGACATTATGGGCCTTATTGCTTTTTAATGCTTTTACAATTGCGGCAGGCTATTTGAATTACTCAGTCATTTTTGCTGTATGGTGTTTTTGCATTTAAATGCCAGCATTCAGCTCTAAACTAAAAGCTTTGTGTTGACACTTCCTTGTGTCTTGCTCAGCAATAATACTGTCTTATTCAGTTAGGGGTTCCCCCCCACGTACTTATAAGTAAAATGAAATTCTTGCAGCATGAAAGTTGATTCCCCGGGGCTCCAGTAAACAGGAATACGCCTGCAGACTGAGATGCACAGTTATATAATTGGATTTGATCAGACAAATATGCAGCTTTTATTTGATGTCTGCAGATTGCTGAGTGCAAGACTTTAAGCTGTGGTAGCCTTGGTCCCAATCTGCTCACAGCACATCTGCAAAGAGAATTACGGCTCAGTGGGGGTCAGACTTTGTAGCAACTCGGCCATCAAAGGATTTTAAATCCTGACTTAATACAATACCGAAAACCTGCCTTTTATTTTTACTCTCTCTCTCCATGTACTCACTTTAAAGATTGGTGCAAAAGTGCTGTTTTCACAAGTAGGTGTGGTGAAATCTCCTGAGAGAATAGGCATACTTTTGCAGCAGGTGTCTATTTTTGAAAGCATTACCTGCTGTAACCATGGCATCAGAACAGCTCAGTGATGATGGGAAATGAAATATATTCATCATGTTACAGATGAGGAGGTTGTCTTACTGCAGGCAAAGTGATTTCAAAAGCGTGCTCCAGTCTTGCCCTCCCATCGAGTGGGATTCAGGTTCTGTAAGAAAAGCTGTAAATCACATGTTCGTGCTCATGCACCTGCCAAAGCTGTACACGCTGATACCATGCGGCTGATCAGAAAACTGCATCATAAGCAGATTTTAAGCTAACATGCCTGGTGTTTACTTCAAGTAACTGGAGGAGTGTGAGGGAGACAACAGTGCAAACACAGAGGATAAGTGTATTTTCAGCTCTAAAGAAACAAATCAATAGATGTCAGCGATCATTCAGATTCTCACAGCCTCTAGATGAGTTTGGGACTCCATGCTGCCTTGTTTTCCTGGCTGGGTCTGCAGTTTGAAGTGCTTTCCTTCCCTTCCTCTCCCCTGAGCCCATATGGGAGGCTGTGCTGCATTTGGCTGGAGCTGCACAGCAAACGCAACTCAAGGCAAAGCGACGTACTGCAGGAGAGGCTTGGGCTGCTGAACCAAGCAGCACTCACAATGGAGCTCAGAGGGAGGGGGAGGGGAGAGGCGGTTGCAGCGAGGCTGGGAGCCTGGGAGCAGGAATGGTGGGAGCAAGGGAGGGACAAAAGAGAGAGAGAGAGAGAGGCAGGAAAAGGAGAGTGGCGGCACTCAGCAATGCTAAGGATGGAGGAGAGAATGAAGACTTATGGATGATGCTGTGGCGTGCATTATTTGACATTTGCAAAATGTGTGTAAGTCTGAAAGCATGACAGAGGGAAGAAGAATGGTGGGAGGAAAGGAAGCAAAGATGGATTCGACAGGAAACAATAACACTAGTGTGTAGTGGGGTTTTATACAGGCACCACTGTGTTTTATAACACGCCTAGCAGTCAATCAGCCTCTTTAATGCAGACATAAAATATTGTTTATAACTGAACGCAAACCGTACGTAGCTGTAAATGTACAGCACAGAGGCTGAATTTAACACACAATACTGGCAAGCTGCCAAAGACTTCAGATAACCAATTTGAGTATCCAAAATGCCTCTGATATGGTTCAAAAAGCTGCACCTGGTTATAGCCAGTTCACTTATTAATTCACCTTTAAGGGAGACTCCTGTATTTTTAAAGTTGGGTTGTCTAAGGTACTGGGCAGTAGTGGCGGCATTGGCCTCCTGTGATTTCAGAGTGTGTTGCTCCTTTAAGAAGGATGCATTGGGGAAATGGGCAGGGAAGCTGGGCTGTAGAGTGGAACAGATGGGTACAGTTTCATTGCATAATTTAGGGATCTTTATGTAAAAATGGGTGAAGGAACAATGTTGGCTTAATTGTATGCTCAATCAAATTTTTTTCAGCTTTTTATTTTTCACTCAGAAAGCTTTTGTTGGCACTAATTTGCAGTGCAATATTTGGCTACATGTCCTTCCACCACAACTTATTGTCATCTCCTGATATTTAGAGACAACAGCAACAAACTATGCTAAAACAAGTCACGTCATCTCAGTTTTCCAGAGTAAGGAATAAGGCCTTGTTTATTCTGTAGCATCCCCTTTTCTTTTAAAATCGGTCTGTAAATGTCTGGGAATTAAGGAGACCGGTTTCTGGGTCCTGGGTCTTCTTTGTTGGATTTTTCCTTTTATGATGCACCATCCGTTTTCTATTGTGAAAGGTCTGCAGGCAAGTCAGTTCAGCACTCGGCTATGCTAATGTGATGGATGCAGTATGTGGTTTAGCATTATCTTACTGAAAGAGTCAAGAATTTCTCTCAAAGAGTTGTTGTTTGGATAAGAATATGTTGCTTTAAAACCTTTATACACTTTTCAGCATTATAGTGCCTTTCCAGATGTGTAAGCTGCCCACGCCATAGGCACTAATGCAACCCAATACTATCAGAGATTCAGGTTTTTGAATCTGCGGTGGATCGTCCATCCTCTCTTTAGTCAACAGGACACAGCATCCGTTGTTTCTAAAAATAATTTCAAATTTTCATTCATCTGGCCACAGAACTGTTTTCCATTTTGCCTCAGTCCATTTTGAATGAAATTTGGCTCAAAGAAGATAGGGCATTTCTGGATTGTAATCATATGTAAATATAAACAGAATGGAGTAATTTGCAAATCTCATAAACTCATATATTCACAATAGAACATAAACAACATAGCAGATATTCAAACAGAGAAGTTGTACCATTTCAGGAAAATATATATACATATATATATTTTTTTTAAATTGGGGTTGTGTATGTTTTATGTGTTAAATGCTCTTTTTCATTGTGTTTTTTCTGGTCTGACTTTATCTGTCGACTGCACAGCTTGACACTGGTCTCTTGTAGCGCTGACAAGTTTGGTCCATGTCTGCAAGCTTCCAGAAAACATATGGAAATGTAGAAGAAATTAACGCAGAGTGCAGGCATAACACTCTGTGTTAGGTTGAATTGTGGTTGCAATGAACCTTAACGTCTACATTCTAAAGGTGTATTTATTTGGGTATAGCCTAGAAGTTTCTTTTGAAAGCCAGGACACTCAAGAATTAACTATCAGACAATTTAACGGTTCTTTTAACCAGTACTCCAATCAGGATATCAAGAAGAAGGAATAGCATCATAAATCTTTTTTCCAATCCTGAGCTGGATTGGTTTAGAAATAGTGTCTGAAAAGTAAACTTTAAGCAAATTGTACATTTTCAACATTTTTTACTCAAACATGTACCTCATGTATATTTCAAACAGCACATGTGTTCTTATTATAAGATGAGTCATTCTTATATTTTTTTTTTTCCCAGATAACTCACTATTAAAATGTTCATAAAATTCATCTCCAGTCAAAAGCCCCTCATTCCTGAGACACTAGATATTGATGTGCCATGTCCCCCGGGTGCACATCTCCAACAAGTAATGAAATGTACCCTGAAGACACATGGGAAATATCTCATATCCTGTTCTTTAATCATAAATGTTTCAGCCAAGAAAAGCTCCAAAGCAGATCAATGTACCTCTACATGTCTTACATCTAAGCTGAGAAACTGTTCACCATTTGTTGTAAGTATTTCAGGCCAAATATTATAAAGATGTAGAATAAAGAACATCAGTGATGTACTCCGCTACGTCACCAATCCATATAGTATGACTTCAAAGTGTTTGTGGTTGTATTATTAACAGGGCTCTGGCTTTTTGACTAGCATAGAAATTGCATACTGAAGCAAAATTTTTGTATGAGATTTGCATTTTTGTAGGATCTGTCATCACTGTATTTGAGATATTTAACTTTGAAGAGCTTGTGGAATCTAATGCAGTGTTTTGGAGGATATAGAAGTCCTTGACCCTCACAAAAAGGGCATTTTTTAATTTTGTTGTATCAAAAATTGCAGACACCGTCAACTTTCCATGTACTGAGGTTGTCAAAAAATGTACTAATAAATACCGTTAGTTTCATAATGACAAACCAAATGAGAGTGAGCACTGTCTGGCTTGAACTAGTGAGGGGTGAGAAACCCTCATTCATAGGACATTCCACTCACTTTTCCAAATTACTAATGTACTGGTGCAAATAAGTGTTTCCCTGCATTTTTATCATTAAAATATTCTAGGACTTCTATGTTGTTGCTGTGGATACACTATGTGGACATACAGTATTACCTAGCCCTACATTTAACCACCAACAAACAGGCACAGTTGTATTTCATCCACAATGATTTGTTCTCAAACACTCTTTTTCTCATCACATTAATATGACAGCTGTAACTGCAAACATTAATTTTAGCTCCACTTTTTGGCATGCCGGTGAGCCAGCATGCCATAGCAGAGCTTTGCCACAGCATGCTATAGCAGAGAAACCACAGGTGGAGCGAATAAACCCTTGTACTGTGCATCCTCACTCAGTGGTGTGTCTCACTGCAGCACTTACATTTCACATTTATTGCCTATCATAAATAGAGCTGTAGCAGCCCCCCGTGTCTGACAAACCTAAAAAAAATATGAAGCCATGGTAAATATAACTTGTTACACCTGTGCTTGACAAGGACTGTTGGTGTTTCCCTAATGATTTCATATATGCACACTTTCTGGCCTTTCTGATTAGCATCATTAAGTTAGCATTCAGCCTGTTATTACCAATGAGTTACAAATGAAGCCAATGCTGAAAAAACCTGCAGTTCTTAAAGTGTCCACTTGACGCAGACCCCAACAGCAAGGAATCCCCATGAGGTCCCATATTAAAATTTCAATTTTCACAGAAGAAATAAACATGTTTACAGCCTGGTTCAAAATACAAACTTGGTACTGATCACATATTTATTTATTGCTACACACAGCATAGGTTGTTAATTTGTTGTTAACTCATTCATTTTTCAGCTATTAAGCACAATATTATGAGTAAATTAGCATAAAGGGATGAGGTTGAGTTGTCTTGGTAGCTGTTTGCCAGCCTTCAAGCTTTATTAACCACACTTCTTTGTCTGTTTCTAGATTTAAGTCATAGTGAGATAGCATTTTAATAACTGTGTGCTAAGTACAGCTGGTCATTTCTGAAAGATCTGAAAGATCGGGGGTTTGATCCCTGGCTCCTGTAGTCACATGTTGAAGTGTTGTACATAGCTTCATTGTTTATCTTAAGTACACCCAGTTTTTTCTTGTATCCACCAGAGTCAACAGGAAGAAGGTCCATTAACTAGTAACTAGTGCATATAAACGTACAGAAAGTGTAAATTTGATGTGAATGGACATATGCAGCATGTAGTGTAAAGATAGTTTAAAACAGTATACAGACTCAAGTCATATTACCATTTACTAGTACGGTGGCCGCCATTGTTGAACTTAAAGCACCTCTTCAAGAACCAATGGCTGACATCAGTGGGACTACATCCATGTTTGTAGATCTAACAATACAGGTATTATAAACAGCTAAGTGTGTAAAATAAATAATGTTAGCCTTTGAAACAGAACTGTCAAGACTTTGACATCATCAATGTATTTCCCAATTTGACAAACCAGTCTATTTACTTTATATAGGATAAAATTCCCATTCATTTGGGAAACCTCCCATACAAAGCACTTAAGAAAGGCAGGATTTTTCACAAAATTCTCAGAAGGTGATTGGAAAAATGCTGTCTGTCACATTCATTTTGGGCAAATCAGGGCGACAAGACAAATTGAGGTAGTAGACATAAGCAGCTTCGGTTGTATCCTGAGCTCGACAGTAGTTTTTGAATGGTTGAGCTTGTTGGTGGATCAAACTCATGCTGATATCATTCAGGTGAAGTGCAAAAACATCTTTTCCACTAAGAGAATCTGTTGGTGTGGCTCTTTGCTCCTGTTTCAATAAAGAAATGTCCCTAGATCTGACAAATCTGCCGCTACGCTTTCAGAAGTAATCACCTCACCTGCGGCAGCCATTGCTGTTGGTTTCCAGTACAGCTAAACCCTGCACGTGGCTACCACTTCTTTCTCCTCAAATGACGTGGATCAGTTAGGGCACAATTGTTTCAGATTGGAGCTTTGCAAGATGGATGGGTCTGATGACAGACATGAAGTCTGGCCAATCCATTGGCTTTGCAAGGTTATGCATCACCAATATTGTGTTTGAAACTACAAAATTGACAACAAACAATAACTGGTGGTAGTAAAGAGGTGAAAGACATGTGAGTGCTTGACTCTTTTATAGAGGTGAATCTGCTCCTCTAGCCATCTAATCAAAGTCTGACTTGGCTGCCAGTTGTGTGCGATAAACTTGAAGGTACATCAGAGAACTGGACGTCTTATACAGTAGACTGACCTGGATTGATAGCTACTGCTGTACAACGGCACTCTCCCTCCTGAAGTCTGCAGAGTGATCACTAGTTTGCCTGAGGCGTTGTTGTGCCCATGAGGGCGGATGTAACAGAATGCCCAGGATCCAAACACCAAGGACCAGCCACAACTGCAGAGCACGCTCACACTCATACATGCATCACACAGCCGCACTATTCAGCATCAGCGAGGCCAGCCCTGGAGATTAATGGTGTGCTGTATCAGTGAAATGCACTGGCCCATTGAGGATGATTAAAACTGCCTCTCCTGGTCTGGAGTCTCTTTCATTTTTCCTTCATGACTGCTATCTCATGAGTGGAGCATCGTTTTGGGATTGTGCAGCACATCCGTGTGTTTTAAATGCTTCTAGAGAGCATAGAGAACAGTATTACATAAAGAAAATATTAAAATAAATCAACATATGAGCCCAAAATCAAATAATTAACCACTTTTAAACTGTTGAATGCAAACAACACCCTACTAAAATCCAATTTATTCTACCTAGGACGCTTCTAGTGATAGCTTACAAATGCCAGGCATCTTTTTCCTATGGTGTTTCACTGTTCATGATTACTAGTCTGGTGCAATGATTCATTCACTCAACACAGATGTACATCAATCATGATTTACATCAAAACACGGCACAGTAATTACATGTTGGTGTAGGCATAATGGGAGTGTGCTCATGTGCCTCCTCTTGTCTGGTGTTAAATTGCTTTGGCACAGGCTCTGAGTTTTCTCTTGAAGGTTGAATCTGTGATTTGTACAGCCTGGTTATTCCATAAACAACATCAGATTTCATACAAAGAATAATGCTCCATCACTAAAAACATCCTACTATTAATATGAATGGGCAATGTCATTCTATGTATATAACAAAAAGTCCAGATCTCCTGTCTGTCCTGCAGATGCTAGGTTTCCTCTGATGCAACACAAAGCAACGCTGATAAGAGAGTCTCATGAGTGAGACACAGGAGGGGGGAGTCTTATAGAGATTGTAGTTGATGCTTACATCATAGAGCAGATATCTATTATTTTTATCCTCCTCTGATTTTCATTCCATGAGTTATCTCCATGTTATCTTTTCCCTGCTTTATCAACTTTGAGTGATGCTGGATAGAGAAACTAAGTTATGCATAAGAGAAAAAGACTTGTTTTTGTGCTACAAAGATGCATGGATGAATTTTTCCTTCAATTTTAAACATTTCTTAAAATGATTAAAAAAATACAAAGACATTATCTTAATTTTTAGACTTTTTGGTAGAATTCATTCAACCAAATTTGTCAAAGTTTAGACAATAAACTATCAATACTATAGTTCTCAATGTTTGTATATGACCTTTGACGTTAGCTGCTACAAATGTCACTGTCATTGTAGTATGAATGCCAGTATTGCACAGGGGAACACAAAATATGCAATACGATCACCGCCCTGAGAATGGATGTATGCTATGACAGTTTTTGATTGGATATGACACGATGCAATCGGTACAATTCAATACAATACAATACCACACCATACAATACAATTCTTTATGATGCGATACAGTATCATACCATATGATATATTATGTTACATTACAATACAATATGATTCAATAGGATACGACATGATCTGATATGATTCGACTCGATATGACTCAATACAATACGATATGATACAGTACCATACCTTAAGTTCTGCTAGATTGCAATGCAGTTTGATAAGATACATTTTCTTGTGTTTCATTATGCTACAATACGTTACAAAATGTTAAGCTGCGTTATGACAAATGTGAATATAGTTTAAAATCAAGATAAGAAGCATAGTGGATAGTTTATATGTGGATCTTTTGGCAAAAACAAGTGTGTGATGATCTACTTAGCTTTTCTTGGATATGAATAGTGAGGGTAATGAAAAAAGTTGGGAACCACTGCAATACAGTATAATACAATGCAAAATGATGCAATGTAATATACTATTATACAATATTATACAACTGGAGGATATGCAGAACGATATGTGCAAAAAGTTATGCGTTGGATAATGATACTGTATGATTTAATTTTATATAATAAGATATGATATAATATGATGCTGGGTGATATGATGCAATGTGATGTAGTTTGCTATGAAACTAATGATAATAAATGATTTGAAATTAAACAATATGATACATGCATTACAATACAATACAACGCAATGATATACGACACAATGTGAACTAAAAGAAGCATAAAAATAGAAATAAATCTGTTAAAAGGTTAGAACAAAATTAAACAAAATGAATTAAGAAGACGATATCACATCACATCACATACGTTTTAAGAAGTGGTTTAAAAGGAGTGATTCTGCATGCCTTATCTCCTCAGGTAGGTCGTTCCAAAGTCGAGCAGCCCTAATGGAAAATGCTTGGTGACCTTTAGTTTTAAGTCTGGACTTTGGCACCTGAGAATCTAAGGCTTCGGGCTGGGACATAGGATGTTAAAATTTCTATTATATAGTTTGGACCCTTTGTTTGGACCCTTAAAAGTAATTTGTAAAATCTTAAAATTCAGTTTTAAACGATCAGATATCAATTTTGCTTCTTATCACAATCCATCCTTTAACTTCTTTTCACAACTGCCTGATATTAATTGAGTACCATCTTTCTCTTTTATTCAAACATTAACATCACCAGAGATTCAATAATTGTATCACACAGGTCAGAAAAAATCTGCCTTGTTGATATTTTGCCACATCTCTGTATTGAATGTTCTTTAATATATCTACATGCATCACAACCTTAGGGCTGAGCTTTATTTGTTTATCCCTATCCCCCTCTTTTTTCTGTCTCTGCCGCTATCTCACTTTCTCATCCCTAACAGTGACACAGCTCACCAGTGAGTCTTGTTCTGCTCAAGGTTTCTGCCTATTAAAAGGACATTTTTCCTCAGCCATGTTGCCAAACATTGGCAAGTGCTTGCCAACATTTACGCTTGTGACTCTCATCCCTCTGAACTCAGACGAGGCAGGAGTAGAAAAGGAAACTTCACTGACCACCTTTTTTTATTCAGTCCCCAGACATTGGCTTGCACTGATGACACACCTTGTAGGAGGAGTGATATATGAGCATTTTAAAGACGGTGCTGAGTGTGACTGCTATCAGCACAATCTGGTTCAAAAGGTTGAACAAACACAATCACAGAATCTGCTGCTTCACTCGCTCTCTGCCTCACTAGTGTAATAATTGCATTGGAGGGTTTTGATTTGGCCCCATCATCACATTTTCATTATTAACTGTTGCTGATAAATACACAAATCAAATTGACTTTTTTATTGCTTGACAGACGTTGACTGTCTTATTCATAATCTTTGGGATGTGTAAATCCCTGTGAAGTTTTTATGGCCTTTATCAAGTTAAGACTAGTGCTGCTCCTCTTGCTCTTTATAAAATCTGCAGGATAAACTCTTTATCTGAGTTATAGATCAGGATTTTAATGATGAAAAGAGCAGTCCACTTGAGATGACTCAAATGTTGACACAGCTAGTGTTTTTTGATAAAGATTTTAAAATCATTCTTTGTTTTTTCTCTCTACCAATCTAAAGATGTGTACAATATTGGCATTTCTTTCACCATGAATGTATTATAAACACCTTCATATTTTATTATTTTTTTGTAATTGAATTAAATACAAGTATGTCAAAATAATATTTTCCTGACTTGTGTGATAAGTTATTGGATTGCTGGTGCTAAATATGAATACTTAAACGAGAATTAATACGGTTCTCAGATTTCCCTGTCAATTTGACTCACTGCGTCACCAGTTCATGACTCATCACAGTGGCCTTTATGGCATGATTGAGGGGACTGAAGAAGATGGCAGATGAATGTAACACAGGATAAGATGAAAGTTAAACCAGATTGCAGTAAATAAGCCAATACAGTATGCCTGTATTTGTCCTCTATAAAGGTATTTTGTATTCTTCAGTAAATCAGATATAGTGATGTGCCAATGGGACTGTCTTGAATATATCAATCATTGTTTTAGTGCTATATCATGATCCTAATGTTACTGTAGGCCACACACTGTGTATCAAATCACATGTTGTATTGCATCATATTGTATCCTATCAAATCCTAACATATCCAGTTGTTCCATGTCATGAGCTACTCTGTAATTCCAGCCTCTAATGTATTATGTTGAATTGAATTGAATTTATTAAAGGATAACCCCTTGAGATGCAGCATCTCATTTTTGAGGGGCTCCGGAAAAAAAAAAAAAGATACAACAGTAAAAACAATTAAATGATTTATAAGTAGTCAGTAGCTATGCAAATAAGGAGCAACATACCCAAACTTCAATGAGCAGGGTAGATTGTTATAGTCAGACGGAGCTTTGTAACTGAATGATCTGTTGATGATATCACATAGAAAACCTCTAATGTCAGTGACCATATAAGAATGGCTGATAACTACAGTATAGTCGTTGAGGTCAAACAATTATAAACATTAATAAGTAACTAAAAGAGTGAGCTGCACTATTTATATAAACCATGAATACATTTCCAAACTCATCAAAAATTATACAGGCGCTGTATACAAAGTATAGGCTAGTTTTAATGTGTTTACTTTTAGGAATTTTTCAATAACACATAATTTTTTTGCATATATAAATTGTGATATGGTCCATATTGCTTCCCCAGCATCGTATCTGGACGTATCCTATCATACCATATCATATGGCTTTGTATACCATATCTTATCATATGGTTTTGTATTGTTTTGTTTCATATCCGTCTATTGTAAACATTAACAAATAACTAAAAAAATGAAGTGCACTATCTATATTCTAATGAATTAATTTCAGAATTAATCAGAAACCACACAGATCCATAAAGTACGAGCTAAATTGAATGTGCTTACTTTTGAGGATTTTTAAATGATACATTTTTTACCATATATATATATTATGTGATATTATCCTTATTGTGTTCCTAGTGTTGTATCTGGATGTATCCTGTCATATCATACTGTTTTGTATCAAACCTTTTCATTTTGTTTTATTTTGTATTGTACTGCATCATATTGTATCATATCATATTGTCTTGTATTGTTTTGTATCATATTGTACTGCATAGTATCATTTTGTTTTGTTAAGTATATCATATAGTATTGTATTGTTTCTATTGTATTGGTGTATGATAAAACATGAATAAAAAACTAAAATAAATCCATATTACATTCCTAGCATCGTATCTCATGCAGCATATCCATATAGCGTATTGTTTTGCATTGTGTTGTATCATTTGTATTGTATTTTAGCTTATTATGTTGTTTTGTATGGTTTCATATTGTTTCATATTATATTGTTTTGTTCTTTGTATTGTATCATATCACATCACCCCCATCATATCTTATCGTATCCTATCGCATTCTATCCTGTTGTGTCGTGTAGTATTATATTTTATTGTATTGTATCCTATTGATTTGTGTAATATTGTGTTGTTCTATAATAAATGTTAACAAATAGCTAAAAAAATATGAAGTGCCCTATTCATATCAAACAAGAATATTTCAAAATTAATCAAATAATAAACATATTCAATGTATGGGCTTGTTTTGATGTGCTTACTTTTGAGTATTTTTTTAATGATATATAATACAATGTAATAAAATAATATACAAACTATGTGATATTATCCATATTGTGGTCCTAGCATTGTATCTGGATGTATGGTATTGTTCTGTATCGTATATCATATTGTAGAATATCATGTCTTACCCCGTCATGTCATGTCAAGTGTTTATTATCACAGAAATTCTGTATTGTAATATCATCCCTATTGTGTTCCCAGCATCATGTTTTATCATTTGGTAAGGCATTGTATCTTAAAGTATTGTATAGTGTCTTATGGTTTCATATCGTATTGCCTCATATTGTAACCTATCCCACTGTATTGTGTCCCATCTTTTTGTATCGTGTCGTGTCACTTGTTATCATGAGTGACATTGTTCTCCATTTACCTTCTCTATAATATAATCTTCCTGCTGGCTGTTCAAATCCGTTGATCTTGATATGAATTTCTTCCATCAGCAGTGGCAATGTTCAGAAGCCTTTTAGCAACATTTGGCCATTTTCTTTCACGCATTTTCATCATGTTGTTTTCTCAAGTAATTGTGTTTATATTGGGAAAAACAGAGAAAACTATTATCTAAGTCTGATTTGAAGGTCTGCATAAATGTAGTGGTATCTCCTTTGCATGTTTGCTTTCAACCTTCAAAACCTTGTCAAACAATAATCCAGGTGTATGAGTTGTAACAGTGCATACTGCTGAAAGACAAACTAAAAGACAGTTTGACCATGGGAGGGGTTCGATATCTGTGTGTACTGATGGCTACAGATAAAAAGGGGACATGTTTAGGGGAAGGGAAGGGAAAACATCGCTAGCGAGGTGTGTCTGTGTTGACCTGTTAGATTAATAGTAAACATTGTGCTTGTTGATGCTGTGGCAGTGTTGTCATGTCAAACATACAAGTGTGATGTGAAATATTAATGGTGGCTTGAGAGATTGCAACTGATGTACTGATTGTGAACAAAAGTTACAGCTTAAACCTCATCCATATCACTGTAGCCTCATGTTTGCATAATTTTTCACTCATCTCTACTTTCTATTTTGCTCAGAGTTTCAAACACTGCAAACTCAATAAAAGGTGCACACTACAGGAGTATCAGCCATCTTTTTTAAAGTGTCACTGCATGTTTTTGAAGTAAAAGGTCAACCCAAATAGGCCAAAGCAGAAAACTCAAGCCTTTGTGTCCCACATCTCTTTTTTTAATGTCGTCCTGCTCCTCTTAGATTGAGCACAGACACTAAACCCTCGGCTGTGGCATTAGTGGAGGACTGGTGAAGCTGACAGATAAATTTGTGTCTCTAAAGTCCTACATTTACCTTCTGAGGGTAAATTGCAAAGCTTGTTGAGTGTTCATTTATATTTTGTGAAGGGCTAGAGCAGAGTAAGCATTTTTGAGGCCCTGTCGCTGTTTTATGAGCTACCCCCAGTCTGTTTTTTTCTTTCATCATTTTCAAAGCCACCATGAGCCCCACACATGAATCCATGCAGAACACATAATCATCAGCATACTGGGAGCTTCATTACCTGGAAAATCCTTGAAGCCAAAGTCATTGTGGGTGATAGCTGCAGCCTTTTCAGCTCCTTCTTAATGTGGGAGCAGCTGCCCTTTATTCCTTCATTGCAATCCTTCGAATAGTGCTGCCAAAAGAAAAAAAAAAAAAAGCCTCAGAAAATGTGAAAACCAAATCGACCCAGTAACTGCCCCATTTGCAATAAAAAGCCCCTCGACTGTGCCAAAAATGACTACTCTACTTCTATGCAAATGCCTTGCCTGATGTTATGAGCTCTTTGAAAGTTGCCTTCATATATGAAGGCAGTATTAAATGTAACCCTTTGAAGCTGCCTTTGTTATCTCATAACTCACAGCCTACTTGTAGGTTGAGGAGGTTAATAAGTGTCAGGGCAATACAATGTGAATGCTGATAAGTGCATACAGTCTTACTGGATGAAAATAAAAATGTTTATGTTTATAATTGGCTGTTCTGTTTTTCTCTTTAAGGGTCTGTGGTCCTAAAATAGAAAATATTGTATTGTATTCCATACATTATATGTATGGAGATTTAAATAGTAATCAAAAGCAGTAGTTCTCAACTGGTCCATGCTCAGGACCCACCAGTCTGTCTTATGAGAGATCGTAACCCAAGTTTCCAAAAAATTTTCAACAATGCATGTTAAGTTAATTACCTCTGCCAAGGAGGTTATGTGATCGGGTGAGTTTGTTTGTTGGTTAGTTTGTTTGTTAGCAACATACCTCAAAAAGTTGTGGATGGATTTTGATGAAATTTTCAGGAAATGTCAGAAATGGCATAAGGAAGAACTGATTAGATTTTGAAAGTGATCCAGGTCACTGTCTGGATCCAGGAATTTTTTAAAGGATTCTGTACTGTTGGGGATAGGGCTAATGGCGGAGGTCTGCGCTATTACCACTTTACACCAGGAGATGGCGGACATGAGTTACTTCAATCCCAGCAGCAGTTTTTGGGTGTGTTTCTATTCAAAGCTTTGGAGTTTATAAAGTTTGAAAGACGCATGCCCGGTTGAGGAGACAAGTTGGAGCGTAACAGAGAGAAAGACAGCGAATTGTAGCGAAAATACTCACACTGCTGGGAGGAATAGAGGAATATTCACCCTCTGCCATGACTTCTAGTCGTCCGGTGAGACCATGGGTGCATCTGTTGGCTCACAGGGTGTCCACCCCACCAGGGAAGGAGTAATCGGCGAATGCCGTGGTGGGGGGCACATTGGGATGGATCCAGGAATTTTTTAAAGGATTTCTCACTATTGGGAGATAGGGCTAATGGCGGAGGTGTGTGCTCTCCGAGTGCTTCTTCCATCTTGCAAAGCTCCCATCTGAACCATTTGGGCCTGGTTAGAAAGTGACAGGACCAATCAGCGACGAGGGGCAGTACTTTCAGGCGCGGCAGAGTCGTGACATAAACAAGCAGCAGCAAGAGGCCGGTGCAATTATGGCGGAATAGCTTAGCGTAGATGCTGCTAAAGCGCCAGTTTTATCAGAACTTGATGACATGTCTTTGTTAAAAGAAGAACAAAGAACAGCATTGAGTTGTTTTCTTTTCAAAAAACAACAAAAGTCAAGTACTTACATGTCTATAGTCGCCATGTTTTGCGTTATTCCTCGGTAGCTGCGCATGTGCAGCTCGATAGCGACTACGTCACTTGTTTTGTTGCTCTGATTGGCCCATAGAGATGTGACAGAACGTTCATCCAATCACACTCCGAGTTTTTTTCAAAGCCTCTGCCTT
The DNA here is from genome assembly GCF_018320785.1 of Cheilinus undulatus. Taxonomy (NCBI): domain Eukaryota; kingdom Metazoa; phylum Chordata; class Actinopteri; order Labriformes; family Labridae; genus Cheilinus; species Cheilinus undulatus. The sequence continues at coordinate 16,274,905 of NC_054881.1, read as the reverse complement.
TTCCCAAACGTTTCCTATTGAAGCTTTACCAGATGGATGTGTGAAACACATCCATCTGGCGTGTCAGGTTATGTTTATGCTGTGTTCCTAGATAAAGGGTAGTACAAAGAGGTGAAATGGAAGACTTCAGCTTGCAAGGAGGAAACTAACAAAATGTCAATATTGTTTCTTAGTCCTTTATAGAGTTAAGCTAATAAAGCTAATAGAATGTCACACCAGTATCTGAAGGACATTTGTGATTGTAGCCATGCTGTAATAAGAATCCATATACTGGTCCATTCCTGTATCATACAGGGGTATGTAGGCAGGTAGGAGACTAGTATTCCTCTCATGTAACAAGAATGATGGTGACAAAGAGAAGCAAGCCATCAGTTGTCTGGAAGAATTTAGTTCTACATCTGGAGGCGTGTATATACACTGGTCCAAACATCTTATCCATCACTTTGGTGGGCATGTCAAAGAATTCTGTTCACAGAGAGACCACGATAAATGAAACTGCACTATATTTTATGTAGAGTTTTGGCAGTAGGATAGATGATACCCATACCTCAGTGGAGAGGAGAAAAGTTTATGGACTCAGAGTCAGGTCATTTCCCGTTGTAGCTCATATTGTAAATTCTTGTTACTCATGTCCACACTTTACACACATTACCCTCTGATCTTGGCTCTCCTCTCTTTGTGTCTTGCAGGTATTTATGAGCAGACATTTCTTATATAACTGCAGCCAACCAATCCTGGATGTGAAGATAGCCTTTTGTCAGGTGTGTGTTCCTTACAGGTAAAAAAGGTACAGTATTCATTCACTTCCATTTCCCCTTTCATTGCTCTATTTGTCGTGGATATGTTGTGTTTTATGTGTGTAAAGTGTAAAAAATCAAGTTTGAGTTTACAAAAGCTACATTTACATAGGAATAAAGATAAAATATTAACTATACATATGACTAATGTATGTATGTATAATGTAATGAAAATGGAAGACTTTCTGGATAGGTAAAACATTTCATGCAAAGTTTAGGATGATTAAGCAAAAGAGGGTTTCATGACGTCTAGTACTTAAAGTGATTTTCTTGTGGTGCATTTCCACTAAGAAGTCCTGTTTCATTCAAGATATATTGGTACAGTAAACCCAGATCTTCTTGCATTTCTACAGACAGCCTAGCAAAAGTGTAGAGATCCCTATCATTTGGCTCATCTTCATCATAAGAGTATGTTTCAGCTTCTCAATAGCTCTTCATTGAGTCCAGTTCAGGCTTTTAATATGTCTGTGCAACCACTGTATAAGTGTAACATAATAAAAGTTATGGGCTCTCAAGGAGTCTGGCATCTGCCGGTCATGTAAAACAGCTGGCTCTTAGACCTGGTCTGTGCATCTATTTCAAGGCGTGAACTATGCCATAGTGAAAACTGCATACTTTTATGTTGGTACGTCTGTGTCACTCAAACTCACACCCAAACAAAGAGGAAAGAGAAAAAGTGAGGAGACATCGAAGGAGATGGATACATTATTCAGGGACTGGCAGTCACCAGTGATAACCAGTGGCACAGTCACAGGGCTTGCAGTCTGTTTCATTTGACATGGAGTTCATTTTTGGTGTCTGTGTAGGGTTCAGGGTTATGCATACCTACAGCGTGGGCTATGGTGTAGCTTCAGTGCACAACCATTAATCTGTCAACCAGCACGCTCACAATCACCAATCTGGACTTTGCTGATGATGTTGTGATCCTTGTGAGACTGTAGATGTCCATTTGTGAGTTCTTAACTTGCTGAGTGTAGAAGCTAAACCTTTGGGAAGGCACATCTCCTGGACCAAATCAAAGATCCAGGCATTCTGGGACACCTTGGATGCTGCTATCAAATCTGTGCCTGTGAATGGTGAGAGCATGCAGGTTGTGGAGGAGTTCACCTACCCTGGTAGTGAAATCTATCGATCCAATAACTGCTAGGCTGAGATCAATTGCAGACTTGCACTTCGGCACTGGGTTTGATGGGCAAGGTGGCGTGGTGCTCCCGGTTTCTGAGTATGTGGACGAAAGTCCGAGTTTTTCACTCCTTGGTTCGCCCAATCTTACTATGCTCTGGACCTGGATGCTGACTGATGGCAAGTGGCGTCGGCTGGACTCCTTTGTGACGACTTGTCTCCGGCACATTTGTCCATTTGGTCAAGTGTCTAATGATGACAAGCTCAGGAGAGCGGGATGGGAGGGGTCAGCTGCTGAACACAGGAGCCACAGTTGTGCTTCCATGGACACCTGGCACACTTTCTCCAGCCTGATCCAGCTCACTGCATACTGGGCACACAGAACCTGTTGGGCTGGACCAGACATCAAGGACAACTGTGTGCATCATGGAAGACATCTTGAGAGATGGGGCATGGACCTGATACAGGCCTGGACAATGGCCATCAGAGTCCAGGACAGTACAGGACCAAGGTTGACACAAGTTTTTTCTTTTTCTTGCCAAATAGAATATCCTTATTTTCTGTACAAGCATGTGCATGACAAAATAAGGAAGAAAAGTTGTTCAGATCAGTACAAACATGGCATATATTGTGTATGTTCATCATTAGCGCTGTCACACAGGAAGTGACGATTATTTCAACCAATCAATGGACTGCAGTGAGTCTTTCATCCATCCATCCATTTTATATAGTGCTTAGTGGGGGTCACAGGGTTTCTATACAGCTTATCCCGTCAGGGGTCGCGTGGGGGCTGGAGCTTATCCTCTGGGCTGGCACTGGGCGAGAGGCGGGTTACACCCTGGACTGGTCGCCAGTCAATCACAGGGCTGACAGTGAGTCTTTCTCCCCCCTTCAATGTTGAATAGGTGCGCTTGGTACCTTAACGAAGGAGTGCCAAAAAGGAGGACAGTATGAATTGGTTATTTTGGTACCTTTTCCAACTTTTGTCATTAGAAAGGCTAACTGTGTACTGTACCAAACTGAACTGAACTTGACAGCTTGGTGGAAACACAGCTTCACACCACTAACTCAGTAGTCATCTCAAAATTTAACTGCCATCTCTTATGGAGTTATGATTTTACACCAGAGCAGTTTATATTCTAAGAAATGCTAGTAAACATATATTTAAGGACTAGAAGTAAAGCCTACAGGGCACAATAGCACAGGTTATCTTTGCATGAAATGTCTGCATTACAGATGCATGTTTAGCTTGATGCTGTATAGGTACCAGTGGCTGCACAGCAAATGCTGCAGTCCAATGTATTGAAATAATTAGATCATAGATTTCAATGACCCACCAGCCATGCTGGATTTAATGTATTACATCACATGTATTAATTTTTCATGGCGTCCGAGGGCAGTGTTTCAAACTGGTGTGCCCCACAGTAATAACACACAGTGGCACAGCTTTGTTTGGTTTGTGAGCTGTGTTGTAATTAGCCCCTCTGTAATTAACTGATTTTTTGTTGTGGCACCATTTGTTCGACTGCTCTGCCCAAGTAATTATAGCCCGATTGTTGTGTGCACTCTAATGAAAGAATAATGTCTTTAGTCCAGTTACTACAGTAAAGACATTAGTGACACTAATGTCATTACATGGCTAATATAGAGTTCACATTTCTGCATGGAAATAATCAAAGTGTAAACTCAACTGTACTGCATGCCCCGTCCTGTTTATCCTACCTTCCAGTTTGACCAATTAGACCATGACACTCACTGTATTTGACCTATATTGATGAATAGTAGTTGTAGAAGTGGAGCTGATGATATAACAGCAACTGAAATATGTTAAATGTTAATATCTTGATATGTGAATCAATGTCCTATTTTGTAATGTGACAATTCTCTTCCAGGTGTGTTATACTGTCCAGGTAAGTAAAAACCAAAATCATCTTTAGCATTAGTAACGGAGTCTGTTATGTTGTCTTTCCTCATTGCAGGGTTTTGGAAAACAAGTGGATGTGTCATATATTGCCAAACATTACAACATGAGCAAAAGCAAAGTGGACAACCAGTTTTACAGCGTGGAAGTAGGAGACTCTACCTTCACAGTTTTAAAACGTTATCAGAATTTAAAGCCCATTGGCTCCGGAGCTCAGGGAATAGTCTGGTAAGAATCCAGCCATGCATTTCTTTTATGTCCTGTTTTACATAATATCAAGCTACTTTATGTGTTTTTATGCAGTACTTAATGAGCAATTATCTCATTTGGCTCTAAGTTGTTTTTCTAATTGTCTTGTAGTTTATTGCTATGGGAGATTATTAAGGGAGGTTTATTGTTTTACGATGTTGTGTGAAGGAAGGGCTGAAGAATTTAATTTAATAAAACTGTAGAAACTCTCCCTGATTAATAATGGAGTAATTAGGCAAATGAAGCCTTGTTTTTAATTTCCATGGAAACATATATAGTGCCTGACAAGTCATATAACACTGCTTTTCCACTGTGTTTCTGGCTTGACTCATCTTGACTCTACAAGTTTTTCCCTTAATTTTTCATTCAGGATTGTACCTGGTGCTCTTTTGGTATCACCTTTCTAGAGGTTCCAAGCAAGCTTAGCTGATACTTAGTGGATGTCAACACAGTGCTGAGCACTGAATGGTCAGAGAGTATCATCACTAGCAGTGTCATGAGTGGGATGTCTGTCCGGAATATTGTCTTCTTTCATTGGTCAGATTTCCACAGCTGTACAGGTTCCCAAACTCTGGTACTTTTCAGTAGTATTTTGTCTTGTTCCTTGCGACTGTCTCTGGAACTAAACTTGTCTCCTTGCTGCAACAAAAAAAGCCTCAGGCTGTGAATCAGATACACTGTCACTACAGTTAGTGTATTTACATTCCAACAGATTTTTTAAGTTAAATCAAAAATCCAAAAGGAGGAAAAAGCTTTTTCCCAATTACCATTCAAAATTGGAAAACAAAACACAAAAACCAACCCTTGGCCCTTTCAGGCAGCTTATATACATATTGAATTGGGAATCAAAAACTGGAAAACAAAAAAATTAACATTTTTTCATTTTCAGTTTTCTATTTTTTTATTGTCCTTTTCTCCTTTTCCCCTCTAAAAGAATCAAAATAAATGAGATCTGCTTCGTTTTCCATCTTTTTGTTATTGTGTTCTGATCAAAAAAAGGACAATCAATGGTTGACATTTTTAGTTTTAGGTGAACAGTACTCAATCACGTTATGTATTTTAAGTTTTTGTAATCAAATGATTTGACAATCAACCCCTAATCTGCAGAGCTTTGCCAGAATACCGCTCAGAATTAGACACTGTTGCACCATGAGTAAAGTTACTGACTCAGTTAGACAAGTGTAGTTTAGAGTTTCATGTAATCAGTTGCCCCTAATGTTTTGAGTTTTATTAACTCATCAGGAATTATAAAAAAAAAAATCAATTTCCACCACTTAAAAACGTTGATGTCATCAGTTTCAACAAAATGATATGATATGATCCTTTTGTTCAGTTTAAGAGTGTACTTTGCTTTGAAATGTAAACAAAACTCCTGAAAACTACTTGAAAAGTTTGGGGTGAGCTACTGTACATGTGTGATTGCTAACAAATTTTTCACCCTGAATTTACCTGGATTTTCCCCTGCAAGGCCCGAGTGAATTATCCAAGAAAACTGGAGTGAGCCATTGTTCTAACACTGCTAGAAATATTCAGTAAAATTCGCTGCAATTGAATGGGAAGGGCATCCACCTGAGAAATGTCCCTTTTTCAGTCATACAAAACCAAGAGGATTACTCAACATTAACATGCATTAGGGTAAAGAAAAGCTAAGAAAATCAATGTAAAGAAATGAATGGTTATGTTGCTGCTCCTTTAAGAAAGTTGCATATTATCAGTGTAATATCAAGTGTTTTCCAGGACCATGAAAAGTATGTAAGGAGGCTTCTCCAAGTCTATGATGCCATACATGTCTGTTATTTAGAATATAGATATGAGGGCTTTAAGAGCATAACAAGATGAGCACTTAAGTGAATCCTTAATCCAGATTGCAGAGAGCTTGTATTCATTGTAATTCATCTCATGCCTGTCCTGTCAGAATGCAGAGAAACTGCTGCCAAGGCTCCACTTAAAGGAATGCAACTCACAGTGTTTGTCAAATGACTAAAAAGACCCATAACTTATATTTATGCTAATGCTGGGTCACTGCTAGCTCCCAGTTGACCCACACTGACATTTTTGATGTTTTATACAGTGTTTGAAGAATCATTGGCTCTCAGCACTGTAAACCCTCTGCCCTCCGCTCGCCCTCTTTCATTGTCCCTTCTTTGCTTCCCATGCCCTCAGTCTTTTCCCCCTTCCGCTCCAAAGCAATTTTGTGCATTTGCAAAGGAGCTTGGACAGGCCAGGCCAGGCAGGCTGTAGCCGCTAATGCTGGGATTGTGCCCGTTTGAAGGATATTGTTGAGATGGATTGCAGGGAGACACTGCAAATCTAATTGAACCTGCTCTGCTGTGCGCTGTTTGGCTCTGCCCACAGCTGTCATCTGGTGTCATTTGATGATGATATTACCACAACTAAATGACTGACATAATATCTTAATGATTATGCAGATTAAAAGGGACAAACTATGGAGGAACTCATAATTGGATGTTGATGTAACCAAAACCGTGAAATGTATTTTTTTTGCTAAAAAAGGGAGGTTTCACTGGACTATGATGATTAAATAATTAGAGTGACTTGTTTACCGTGCATTTTTATCAGCATAATCCCCAGCTGCATGACATCATCCCAACACAACATCTGTCTGCACAAGCAGTCGAATCCTTTCTAATAACAGTTATTACATGCCGCACATGAGCTGACTCTGCATAGAAAATCAACAGTCAATTCTGCTCTTCTTATGCAATCCAGAGACTCTTGCCCCAGTAAATCCTGGCGACATGTTAATGAGGAAAAAATGTGAATCACTGTTGCTTCTAAGGCTCGCTCTGTCAATGTTGTCGCCTACAAACATCGCAATCTGTGCACATCTCTGCCCTTGTGACTCTTGTGCTTGGTCAGGCTCAGCTTTCAGAAGCATCTTAGGAAGGGATGAAGGCTTTAAGTAGTTGAGCTGGTCATGACATCATCTTTCACTCAGCTTGAAAAGTGATGACAGGCTTAAATCCCTATTGAATCAATGCTTTTATGAAGACTTCACTGTTTCCATGGTCACACATCATCCCTGGCCTGCAGTCTCCGGAGATATCTGAACCACAGTCAGTGTATCCAGCCCAGCTATACACAAACCCACACACAGCATTATCTCGGTTGCATATAGTCTGCATACAGATGCATTGTGACTCAGTTTGTAGCATCATGTAGGGAGCATTTTCAAGAAAAGGCACAGACTGTGATATAGTTGAATATTTGATGTGCATGGCTTCTTTATGGCTGAGGTAGGCCTTTCATTGTAAACAAGCATAAATCTACCCAAAGAGCTGAAATCCCAAAGGTTTTTAAGGATGTTGAGATTGTGCTGGGCTAGCAAAGAGCTCACTCTGCTGTAATGACCTCTAAAACGGGCTTCACCACAGTAGAAACAGGGGCCTTTTTTCAAATATCCCCTCCTCTCTATCAATGCTTTAGAAATGTACTACTAATTCTTGTAAAGCTGCATCAACAAAGTGATTCCTATAACTATTTGTTGCTTATATTTATAGATATTTTCTGCTAACTAAGCTAAATATAATTGAACATTGTAAAAATTAGGGAAAGTGTATTAATAGCATGGTTTGTATCTGAATTGTTGTAAGTAGAAACAAAATAACGGACATTTTCATTTATGTATTTGTTCGTTCATTCATTCATTCATAAAACTTTAGGGATGGCAGTGGATGAGAAAATTAAAGCTAGTTCAAATCTTCTGCTTAGCTAGCTAAGCATAAAGAAACAGAATATAACTTAGCTTTGCACTTTGCTAGCTTATTTTCATATTTAATTTGAAAGACAAACAACAACAAAAAATGTTTTGTTTAGCTTGGGGCAGGTAGTTTTGCTATCTACTCTGTAAGATAGAAAAACTCCTACCCATTGTTTGTTAGTACCTTATTCTGCAAATAGGCCTGTAAAATGTGTGCAGAATAGAAACTTTCATTTACTCCAGTTTCAAGACCCTTTTGCTAGCTGGCTTGTTGTCAAATAGCATACTATTGTACAAAATACTCCATATTTTCAGAGCATAAGGGTACAAAGTGCGTCCACTCAGATAAGTATTCTCTGATGCAGTTAACTGCTGGTGCACTCAAAACTTCACACCCCCAATGAGGATGAAATTGTGGATATTGCACTGTTAGCATACTTGCCAACAAGCTAACATTAGCATCCACAAGCTAGTTATTGTTTTTAGCAATGGCAGCAGATTTTTAATCAAGAAAAGGTAATTTAAGGAAAAGTATTTTCATATTATTTCGAATCAAATCATGTTAACATAAAATTCAAGTTACATGAATTTAATAGCGTGAGAGAATAGCTGTCACATTTTGATTATAATCACCTAACCTAAAGCTTTACATTTTGCTGTTTAAAAAGAAGTAGAGAAAGAAACAATGTCGCTTCCTGTTAGTGCAGAAAAGCAATACTAACCTGCTGTGATTCAGTGCTCTGTGCTGCATTTAAGTGTACTGTAATGGAGTATGCTGACATAAGTATTTCATTTGTGATATGCTAAAAGTTAAAATTAGCTAAATCTTAAACGTGAACAGCCCAGGTAGTCAGGTGCCGGTCGGCAGCAGGTCCGAAGTAAATGAAGAGAAATGATCCGTGTTCTTCAACGCATTGTTCGCTCTCAATAAACAGTGAAGTCTATCTCAGTGTGTGGCGGATCATTCCTTTTTGTTTAAAATTAGCTAACTTTGATTCATAAATTTTGAAAGGTGAAAAATAGAAACTATCAAAAAACTTAGTTTAGCTAAGGGTCTTAATTTTGCTGCACTATTTATCTTGAGGTTTTTCTTTTCTGAGGGGTACTGCAAACAAACCAGGTTTAGCTCCCTTATAGCCTATGGGCCAAATAGTCTTTATGTGTGCTGTTAAGGGAAAATAAACAGAAAACAAAACCTCCCTGATGTTTCAATTTAAAGACTAATTCCATTGCTAGTTTGTATAACCTAGTTTTGCACTTTGTTAGATATTAGATTTAAAAGAAAAAACATCAGTGAAAACCAAAAAATGGTGTTGGTTAATTCTTTCCAACATGTAGCTGAAGCTAGGAGCCTAGCTAGCTTAGGTTAGCTTGGAGCAGGTAGCTAGCTCAGTCCAAAGTTACGACTGCAAAACTCTTTTCCCATCCAAGTTATTTCTTCTGTTCTGCATATAGTCCTATAAAACCCATGCAGAACAGAAGAAACTCTCTTCCATTTACTCTATTTCCAACATCCTATTGCTAGCTAGCTTCTTGCCAGATTGATGACATAGTTTAAACTAGCTAACTTTTCTGCCGCTTCATAAATTTTGAGTGATGAATAAATAAATATTTAACAGATAGAGTTTAGCTCAGGGTCTTTTAAATGAGCCTAATAGCCAAAATTTGTGCTAAAACTGAAAACCTCCCACTATCAGACCTCAAGACTGCCAAACTAATTAGTTTGTTGTCCAGTTGTTCAAATACCATAAACTAGCCATGAAAAAAATCCACCTTTGTTAAGGCTTTTACTTCATTGATAGCTTGCTACTTTTGCAGCGTTTTATATCTCGAGGTTTTCTTTTCTGAGAACTTCAAATAAATAAACTAGGTTTAGATGTTAAATGAGCCAAATAGTCTGTATGTGTGCTGTTGGGAAAAGAAGAAAAATAACAACTGTTATTCCATTGTTAGCTTGTTTCAAATTATATAAACGATGTAAGCTAGCTATCTCCTTGCTTGCTTTTTATATTTTAGTCATTACTCAGGGAAACTGCACAATGGGTTTAGCTTCTGGTTAAAAAGCTGAAAGGTGTGTTTATGTTTATATTAGAAAACAAACCTCAGAGTAATCCAGTTGAAGACTTTATTGCTAGTTAGCCAAGCTTATATAGTTGCTTCTTATATTGTAAGGGGTTTCAAAGAAGCTAAAACAAAAAAAAAAACAAACAAACTGGATTAAACCTCTGTTAACTCAGTCTAATAATCGATAGAAAAGTTTTTTGGCCTAAGGCATGCCCAAGATCAAGCCCAAATTTAAAAAAACCCCATATTCATATCCACGTGAAATAGCCTCTTCAAGATGTTACAGTATCTCAAGTTTATGTATATTTCTAGCAACAGCTCTTGAGACCACTGATAAAGGCTGTTGGTGTTGTATTAAAGATTATTAACTTTCAGCCCTGTCAAACTTTCCATTTAATATTGGTAACAAAGTGTTAGGTCGAAGTGTTTTTTTCCACTCAGCAGCCAGGTAGAATATCTCCTAACATTGTCAATATTTCTCTGCAACAGACAACTGTTTCCATGAATCTGTGTGTTTGCAGATTGGAAAATAATCCTTTTGTTTTTGTGACCAAATAATCAGCAGGGATTGTCACAGTGTCATGCAATCATGCATATCAGGCCATGAAGACAAAAATGAACATGCTCTGCTATTCTTGTTCTTCTGCAGTGCGGGCTATGATGCTGTCCTGGACAGAAATGTAGCCATCAAGAAGCTGAGCAGACCCTTCCAGAACCAGACCCACGCCAAGAGGGCTTATCGGGAGTTGGTGCTCATGAAATGTGTCAATCACAAAAATGTAAGTGATTCATTTGAGGTGAAAAAGAGGTACAAAAGAATAAAAGATGACAGCGCCATTGTCAGATTGAAGCAAAGCTTCACAGAGTACCCGAGTCAGGGTCTATTTTTGGTTCTGGATAAATCCCTTCCCCACAAAACGGAGACAAGTGACTGCGATGTTGTGGCCGTGCTAAATTCCTTGCCTCCAGAAATGTACTGAACTGGCAGGAAAGTGAAACAGAAAGCCCCCTGAGGCATGAATGTAATCTCCAGTGCTGCAGTTTGTGCTCTTTTATTCTTTTCTGTCTCTTTTTCCTCTTTTCTGTCTCTTTTTCCTCTTCTGCAAATTTATCCCCACTCTTTTGTTCCATCTCGATTCTGTCTCTCGCTCGGCAGTGTCCTTCATCAGGGTCATGACAAACTTCTCAGAGTAAATGACTGTGCACAATTAAAAGACATTCTAAACAGGTTTAAATGTGAAAGCTTGAGGATGCTTACTACAAAATCTGTTCATTTCAAGAAATTTGTGTCACATTCACCCCCAAAGAAGGGATATTCACATCCCATCTTAAATTTAGCAAAAAAAAAAAAGATTAAGTTACTAGCAATGTTTTACAATCACCAATATAAAAATACTGAGTCAGATTTGATCTTAAAATTGCATCAGTGTAAGTCCTGCATTCACCAATTTCTGGTTTAGGCATCCATCAATTACGTCAGCACCTAGGTGTCAGACCTGCACAGCAAAGTCCTTGCACCTAATAATGTGACACACCCAATAAAGTGCATTAAGAGTTTGCATAAAGGATAAAAATACATTGAAATTACATCTTTGCTACTTAAAATAATTTAGAAGAAATGCCTCCACAATCCTGATTTCTGTCCTTGTGACACTTAAATGAACATGCAGCATGTTCTAACTGTGTTTGAGCTGTTTGAAAAATGGTTGAGAAGGGCCAGCCTGATTTGGGTTGACTAAATCTTGCCCTTTAAAATACATGTTAATATGTTTTTAAAGCTTAAATCATACTAGGGTTAAGTTTTTAAAGTAAGATCAGCTCAATCTTATCATGTTTTACTCTTTTTTTCCAAATTATGTTTATTAAATATATCCTTTGATAACTACAATTGCAAAACAAGTAGCGTTTTTTATAAATCTAGTGACAATAATAACAACCAGCAAAATAAGTAAAGAAAAAAAAGAAAAATAATAATAATAAAATAAAATGCACAAAAAAGTGGGGATGCAAACCAGCAAGCCAAAAATGATATTAAGTCACAAAGAGAGAGATCTAATGTATACATTGTTTTTTAACACAAAACCATTACAACATAAAAAGCAAAAAAGCTATGCATTGAGTTGATGTGCACCTCCTCTACACACCAAAACAATGCAGATTCTAAGCCCGCAATGTCATTGGTCCACTGGGAGACTGCCTAATTAGTCTCTGACTAATGTAGGGGTATTCTCAGTGCTCAAGTGTGAGCAATGCGAAAACTGCTGCTTATCTGTTCCAACTCCAACATAATACACTCATTATTAGCTGCTGCCCAAAAATCAACATAGCGCAGGCAAAGCCTCGGGCCCCCCTGTGGGGTCCTGGACCCCAGGTTGGGAACCAATGGTTTAATCAATCTATAACTGCAGCTTTATCTTCCTGTGAATGTAGTGCACTGATTATCCTTCACTGTTACATTTTTAGTTTATTTTTCTAACAGCCATCTGTTGATTCTTTCTCCGTTCTTCTCTTTTAGATTATCAGTTTATTAAATGTCTTCACACCACAGAAATCATTAGAGGAATTCCAGGATGTGTGAGTATCGCAAACCTACATAACAACATCTCTATGTTTAAAAATTAAAGAGTTCATGTTGCTGCTAATAAAAGATCGCTTATTTTCATTTAACCAGGTAGGTGACAGAAAGAGGAAGGGGACTGATTGTAATATCTGCTTCTGTATTCCTCCTTCACACCTGCAGTTGTGATGACACAACATGTTATTAGTGAAAGTATTGTAGGTGTAACCTGAGGCTGCTGAAAGTATCATGTTCTCACACAGAATGATGAATGAGTGTTTCACGTTTAGAACAGTCTCTGGGTAAAAAATTCTGCCTAGTGATTTGTGAGTCTTTGTGGCACTTTAGCTGCTAAACAGGTGAAGCGCTACTGAATACTACAAAGTGTTCAGTAGCACTTCATCCTTGCATCCTAGGATCATGCTTGTTTGCATCATCTGGACCATCATTTAACAGGTGGGGGTGGAACTCAGCAGTACGTCTAGCTCCTCTCTTTAGGTTCTGATAGGTACGCTTGGCACCCCAGCAGAAGGTTGCAAAAACATAAGATGATTCTGATTGGCTATTTTGGTTCTTTTCCCAACTTTTGCCAATAAAAAACACAGATAATTGCCTACTGAACTGAAACGACCTGGCCAATTGGTAGGAATTAACCACTTGGGCTGATGCATTTTATCAGACAGCTAATCCATCAAATACTGATCAGTCAAGATTGCAAACTGCTTATAACTCAACAAACTCTTTTCCAGATACCTAGTGATGGAGCTGATGGATGCCAACTTGTGCCAGGTGATTCAGATGGAGCTTGATCATGAGAGAATGTCCTACCTGCTCTACCAGATGCTGTGTGGTATCAAACATCTGCACTCAGCTGGCATTATTCACAGGGTAAGTGAACGGGAGGTCTCATTTCACCACTGAATATACAATCATTAATGGGGCTATTTTTGTGTTGTCAGATATCAACTTTTAGTACAATATCAGTAGGCTCATTTTAGACCTTAATAATTGTTTGGTCATCTGTGTGGCATTTAATGGATACCCACAAAGCACTAGAGTCTCCAGGCCTTAATCCTAACACACCTGGCATTGTTCCCCAGGTTGGAAGCTTGTTAGGGACGGTGTCATTGTCAAGGCACCAGCAGATCAGACTAATTGCCCATCGCAAACAACAAAATAGGATCAAGGGGATGTAGCACATGCTTCTTCTTCTACGTCAAGTTCCCTACTGGCAGGTTGGTTAGAGAAAGCAAACAGCTTAGCAGTGAAAGTAGAGCCATGGTATGAGGGGAAAAAATGCCTTTTCACTGAGTGCTAATGAATTATTTCCTCTTTATTTCTATTTCCAGCCCAGCAGCTTCTGATAAAAGTTCATTTTTTATTAACAAAAGGTGATTTAGAAAATCATTTTAGGAAAAAACATGTATTTTCTGTGTAAGGGAGAGTTAGAAGAGTAGATTGATACCACTTAATGTTTGTGTCCATTGGCACCATTTTTCACTTAAACTGGTAGTGTCCACAACCTCAGTTTCTGAGCCCTTCTTATAGGCACTTATTGTTGAAGGTATCCATATGGTAGGTTTTAAAAAGCTCTGTGAACTTTAATCAAGTATCTCAAGACTCCTGTCCTGGCTTTAGCAGCATCTATAGACCTGAAACAGTACCTTCAAAATACAAGTCAGATCTGTTTCTCTCTCCTCTGCCATTGTTTTTGATAATAGCATTATAAGTCCCACCCCATTTAAATTTTGATTGGTCATTGGTGGAGAGGCAGCATTGATTAGCACAATGCTGTTTTTAGCTTATCTTACTAGCATAAAGGTTGAAAATTGAATAGCAGCATGTCTGGGTCAGTCATTATGGCAAAGACGTAATTTATAAACTCCTCTTGAAATGCTGATTTGGTGTTTCTATTCTAGCTTTTAGAGGATCAAATAGGTGTTTTTTTTAACTTTTGGACAGAGACAGGACAGCTAGTTTGCTTGTTTTACCCCATTTTCAGGCTTAATGAAGAGCTGAGCTTTGCTAACCTTGCAAAGCTAATGGACTGGCCAGATTCCACATCTGTCATCAGGCAAATCAAACTTTCAAAGCTCCGATCTGAAACAATTGTGCAGTTGTAAAGTATAAAACCGTATTGTGTCAGGAGAGGAAGGGTAAAGTGTAGCAGGTCGGAGTAGTCCAGGCTGCCTCCCCTTTGAGGATCATTGCCTCGATGCATAGGATATGCAACAGAATCAAGGTTATCTGGCACCCCTAAAATAAAAATGTAGCTATCTATTGAACTCCCCTTTAAACCCTAACCTGAGCTTTCTGTTGCAAAATCATTACATCTTCTTTTTCAGCTTGTTCAGTAAAAATGATTCAGAAAATACGCTGACAGACTGTCTCAGTGTGGATCAACTTGCAGCTCCATCTATCAATCTGCCCAGAAACAAGAAAACATTCTCACTCTGGTCTTTTCCCATCTCCAGGACCTCAAACCAAGCAATATAGTGGTGAAGTCAGACTGCACTCTGAAGATCCTGGACTTTGGTTTGGCCAGGACCGCAGGCACGAGCTTCATGATGACCCCTTATGTGGTGACTAGATACTACAGAGCCCCGGAGGTGATCCTGGGAATGGGATACAAAGAGAACGGTGAGAGTTTAGGTTGTTGAAGATTGCATGGATCAGATTTAGGGGTAACACTGGAGTCATTCTATTATTTCCACTTCTTAATTACACACACAATTAGGCTAGCGCTCGCTCAAAGCGGAATTTGTTAATATGGAGGATCACGGAATAAGTTTTCTAGAGCTATTTTCAGTGTTTCCAAAATTGCACTGAGCTACTTTTCTTGATGGCTGTGAAGACAGAAAGCTGAAGTTAGTGCAGCCAACATCTGTCTGCAGTCAAATAAAACTTTGATAAAACTGTGTTACACAGTTGCTTTAGGAGGTGGATGACATTACAGCAGCTGTACGTCTATGTGTGCTGTATGTAATGCAGTTTTTAAACCACTGGGACAGTCATTCACCCGAGAAAATCCTGCAGTAGCTGTGGAAAAAGTAATTATCTACTTGTGGGCATTAATGACAAAGGAAATAACGCACATGTTACCCCTAATGATAATGGATGAAAGTCTCATGGTGTTATCTTTGACACCTGACAAACAATTCTCATTTAATCGCACTTCACACACAAGCTCAAGGGAGCTGAAGTGTTGGATGTATGAGTCACTGAATAAAAGCCACCAGATCATAAGACATGTGATTGAATGCCAGCTTAAGTTATGACTCATTAGCTTTATTTCTCTCATGGATGAAAGCCTGTAGGAGCCAACACTTTGAGTTTCCTGTTGCTAAAAGGCTCTTTAAGCCTCTGCTTTGCTGCTTTTTGTATAAATCTGCTATTTAATTCTCATTTTACTCCATGTGCCACTTGCTAATTAATCCTCTCTGTTGAATAACAATTTCTTACATAGACTGTATAATTATATGGACAAGACATCTCATTCTCCTTTCAAAGTTGAAGCCAAAATACTCTGAAGAGAACTGACAAATTTGGCTGGTTTTATTATTCGTAGCCAAACGAGCAGAGGGGAGCTGGCATGAGTGGCTGCAAAACTGACACCAAGCCCTTTCTGCAAACCAAAGCACAAACTCAGCTAACAGATAAAGCTGAAAAGATCCCTCTGGTTGCTAAAGTCCACAGCAGAACAAAATCCTATTAAAGGTTTGAAGCAGACATTCAGAGTTATGGAAATCCTCATAACTTTAATGTGAGTTTTCCTTCGGTTTCCTCTCACCTTTCCTCCTCTACACTGCTGATTCAATAACAAACTCAGCAGAAGCCTCATTTGTCACCAGATACCTGATATTACATCTGCTCTTTCTAGCATCAAATAAATCATCAAAATCACAGTTGTATGCAAAAATGAAGACTTGGTCGATTAATCAGTGTTATAAAAACTAACTACAATGACAGAAATCATATAGGAGAAAAAAACTTAAACTAAAGTTTCCCACATGCCCCATCTGTTTACATGGAAAGGGCGGGGATTATGTCCTACACTGTAGCTGGTCAGTAGAGGTAGCAATAAAACTATTGGCTTCACCTCTGAAGGGCTGATGTGCTGTCCATTCTTTATACAGTCTACTATTTCTAATCACTGTTGCTTTATGTGTCAAACACTAACCATTTGCCTTCCTCTCTTTTCCTTTGCTCCTGCTTCGTCTTACTGTCACCTCTATGCGTGCAGTGGATATATGGTCGGTGGGGTGCATTATGGGAGAAATGGTGCGCCACAAAATCCTCTTCCCTGGCCGGGACTGTATCCTTATTAGTACAAAGCAAATATTCCTGATGGTAACAATATTTTTCTTTTATTTTGTAGGTTTATGCTCTCTGTATGTTTAGCAGAATTTAAAAACATTGTTTCAAATATTTTTAAGCTGAATTTAAAGTGTCGCTCACAAACCTTTCAAAACGATATTGTTTTGATTTTTCAAAATTTTATTTGAAATTTTTATATCAAACAAGCTAAAAAGTGATCAAAACAAAAAATATGGCAGGCAGAAAAAGTATTGATGAATAATAAATGGAATAGAATAAAGAAAGAAAGAAAAGCTGATGGCGGTTTATTTGAGCGGGTCCCAATTTCAGAGCAATTTTATAGTAATAAGTGGTAATTATAGAGTAATTGTTCAAGAGAAAGGTGTAATTACCAAGTAATAAGTTGGCTTTTATCAAGTAATAACTAGGTAATATTCAGGAAATATTCACATAGTGATAATATATTTATTATAAAGTTATTCCATGTAATATGGTGGCACTTCTCTGGTAATTAGGTGATATTTTACCAAGTAATTTCTTACAAATAAGATGATATTCAATATAGATTGCTTGATCAATCCCAGGTAGTTTCTCTGTTTTGGCTGAATAAATTAAATTGAGTCCTTAGGGTTATTTTTAGGGTAAGGATTAGGGATATGATGGTTGTTTGGTTAGGGTTAGAGGTTAGATAGAAAGGGGTTTGTTGGTTAGGGCAAGGTGGTTAGGGTTTGGTAAAATACCGCCTTAATATTACCATAATTCTGAGTTATTACCTGGTGAAATATTAACTAAGGTAGTTGCATCTTATTCTTGAGAAATTACTAGAAAATTAAGGTTATTACAATACAATTACAAAATGATAAGGGCCCACTTAAATTCAGTAATACCAAAAATCATAGCTTATGATTATTGTATTTACATTTCCAAAGTGGAGTTTGAGGATGTAAAACTAAACAGAAAAAAATGATCACCCCACACTTCTCCATAAGCCACTGATGGATAACTATCTCATTATTTTAAGCCCATAAATCAATACATTTTCTTAAACCTGTGTAAATAAAAAGTATGTGTAACATTTTTTGTGCATGTGTATCAATATATTACTTATGTGGCTTTTTATATTAATCAATAATATAAACATATTACTTCCATACTTATATATCAAAGTAATGGCCAGTTATCTTTTTATAAATTAATATGAAATTATATTACTTACAGTATTTTATATCAGTTCTATGCATTTATGTACACTTGCTGGTCACTTCATTAGGTATACCTGTTCAACTGCTCATCGATACAAATATCCAATCAGCCAATCTCATAGCAGTGAAAGTACTTAAAGGTGTGTAGACATGGTCAATACGATCTGCTGAAGTTCAAACCCAGGGTCTGGAGTAACTGACGTTGTAGCTACATTTTCACCATAGGCATGTCAGATGTCTGTGCTGGCCTGATGTTCTCTGTATGTCACTGAGGTGAACTAAACCACTCTCACTCCTGGCTGTCTTCATAACATGCTTCCTGTTAACTGATCTCTCTAAAATTTCTCACTGACCCTTCAGTAACACCATGAAATGAGCATCCAAAACTTTTCTTTGTATCTAGTTTGCACTCTCTTGTTTAGGCTAAAGAAAGCTCTCCATCTTTGTCTCTGAATATTTAAGTATGTGTTATTTTGAGTGTTTCTTAAGAGTGACCTGCTGTGTTCTCCTGCAGTGAAGAGGCTGTCAGATGACTCCTTCTCTGTAGGAAGGGTTTGAATAACCATCATACCGCTGAGTTTATTCACATGTTAAGTGCATCTTGTCACCTGAGGGAGCCCACACATGTGAGTCAGATATAAGCATTCAGTGAGTAATAATGAACAGCAAATGTTTTCATTTCGTGGATCTGTTTTTGGCTGCTAAGTTGATGAAACTTGGTGCTTTGAAGAAAGTGCAAAGGTTGAAGCTGCTTGTGAACTGTTGTGCAGACTGGTGTGGTCATTGGACTGTGGCTGTCTTGGAATTTTAATGGCAAGGGACCAAAGGATGTGTTTGTAGAAGATTGTGTATAAAACGATAACTCAGACAGAAATAGGGAGCACAGACATTCAGAAGGAGCTTGAAGTAGAGCCGCTGCTCCTTCTTTTTGGAGAGCCAGATGAGATGGTTCAGGTATCTTATTGGGATGCCTCTTGGTCGCCTCTCTGTGGAGGTCTTTTGGGCGTGTCCAACTGGGTGGAGACCCCAGCGTACACCCAGTATTGCAGAGGGATTGTACCCCAGGAAGGGCTGGAAAAAGTCGCAAGGGAGATGGATGTCTGGGCTAACTTGTGTGGTCAGCTGCAACTGCAACCTGGCCCCAAATAAGCAGAAGAAAGTGTCTGGATGGAAGATAGCCCTGCCTTAAATACATACAGTTATAAATTGGCTGTTTCAGAGTAGAATGACAACAAATTTAGAGAAGGAATAGTATGCCATGCGACTGAGACCACAGACTTGGTGAGACAATGTTTACTGAAGTATTCATTCAAGTTGATGGACAACAGTTGGACTTCTTAAACCTGGTTCACAAAGAAGGTTTTTAAAATCACAGATTGGGGGGTTGGTGGCCTAGTGGTCGGGTTTGTGCACCCTGTGTGCTGAGACTGCAGTCTTCTGGGTTCAGGTACTGCATGCCATGCCCTACTCTCTCCAGTTTCCCTTCCAGACTCATGCTGCTTCAGGTTCCAGAAAAGCTTTGCATGTAGCTTGTATCCACCAGAAGCACAAGCCAGCGGTTTTGAAACAGTTTTTCTCTCTCAATATGTGAAATTCATCCACAAAAATTAAACTTTGGTGTTACAGTGTTATACCTACAACATATGGAGTTCAGTTTTAAATGAAAGGACTCTTAAGTTCAAGAAAAGATTGTAGGCTATGAAGGTGGGCAGAGCACTACACTTCATCAAATCCCCACTTGGAAGAATTCTGTGGAGGCATACTGTAAAGGTGGTTTTTACATTAGAGACACATGCCAAGACCCGATTAGTCTCAATCCTGAAGTCCAGTTCATTTGAACAGTGAAAACGGTAGTGTACTCGGGTATTGTTTACAAGTCCACTTGAAGAGTTTTCTCTTCAGAAATGTGTAATATGTGATGATTTCATCCTCTGAGCTGCACTCTAGATATGGAAGTAAGAAGAGGGTCATTGATAGTGTTGTAAAAATAATCCATAGTAGCCTGCAGGATGGACTCCACTGTCTGCACAGAGCATAAACAAATGTCCACCTGAGTGGTTTCTATGGTTGCCTCTTCTTCCTTTTTCTTCTTGGCAGATTTGTGGCTATTGTGTCATTTATTTTAAGAACCATCAGTTGGGACTTTGCAACTTTATTGGTGTTGCCCCCTGCTGGTCTTTAGGAGATATGCAGGCATTAGATGCTATTTTATTCAGTACCCTAGGCTATATTCTCCTCTTCTTTAATATGGTTGCATTTAAAACTAGATGAAGCACAAAATAAATCATCTCATCAGCTATGTCAAATATTTCCACAAGAGACCAAATTAAACATAAATTCCTCCATTAAGAAGTGTGATCGTTGGACCAGCTGAAGCTAGATAGATCTCATTTCTCGGCTGTTGTTAAAAAAAAAAGGAACCCTGCTGTTACTTTGGCAAGTATGCATAATAATCCTTAGTTCTACTGCTGTTAATAACAATTAGCACAAACTCAAATGTGCTATTTATGCATTTATTTCAATCATTTTCAAAGTTTTTCAGCTATTAAGGGAATTCTGAAGGCATTTTTAAAGACAGAAATATGTATTTGGGAACTGTTTTTGAAGATTAATATGTTCTGATGAGCTGGCATGTTTCCTTCTGTGGCATTATACACCAACAAAATAGAAAATAAAGCTCAACTCTCTCTTTAAATTGAGTTTCTTCTGTCACATTAAGGTGGAGATGTGCAGTGAGAAAAGCAACACTTGTGATTCTGCAGGTGCTTGTCACTAATACTCGGTACATCACTGAACATGCAGTCTCTGAAAGATTAATGCTCAGTAGAACAAGAAAACCCCTGCAATGAGCTCTGCAATCTCTCTCTCTAGTCCTCTCTGTCTGCTCTCAGAACAACCTCACCCCCCCTAACACTCCATCTTCTCTCACTAAGCATCAATGCTCTGTAGTCATGCACACTTCTGTTAATCTTCACTTTTAGACTGGTACTTTACTGTTGCTAATCTAAATTTACTTCAAAGACTTTTTGACTTTGTGTATTGACCTGGCTGGAGCTGACTGTCTGTCAAATGATGATAAAGAATAGTGGTCCTGTTGGTATGGGCCACAGCACGGTGAGCCTCAGGGTGACTGGCTGTTTGATGGCTGATAGAGCAGCAGGGTGCCAAAGAGCTATGGAGTGATAGCGAGGGAACTTAAATGAACAGGTGAGAAAAGTAAAATGAATCACTCTTTATTGATCAAGAATCTTTAATGGCCAAGTAACACTCTAATGGAATTTTAGCATCAACTTCAGCAATGTGTATGTTAATTTACAACCCTTAGTTCTCAAAAAAGTTGGGGCACTGTGTGAAAAGTAAATAAAAACAGAATGTAATGATTTGCAAATTTCATAAACCCATATTTTATTCTTAATAGAACATAAACAACCAATCAGATTAAACTGAGACATTTTACCAATTCATGAACGACACATCTCAAAAAGTAGGGACGGGGCAACAAAAGATTGGAAAAGCAAGTGGAACTAATGAAAAAAAGCTGTAGGAGCATTTTGCAACTAATTAGGTTATTTGGCAGCAGGTCACTAACATGACCTGGTATAAAAGGAGTATTTTAGAGAGGCAGACTCTCAGAAGTTAAGATGGGCTGTCTAAAAAGTCTAAAAAAGGAAAACAATTTCAGAAAAATGTTCCTCAACATAATATTGCAAGCACTTTGAATATCCCACCATTTACATTGCATAATATCATAAAAAGATAAGAGAATCTGGAGACATTTCTGTGCTCAATGGACAAGACCCAGGGTCAGTATTGGATGCTCATGATCTACGGGCACTCTGGCAGCACTGCATTAAAAACAGACATGATTCTGTACTGGAAATCAACGGTGGGCTCAGGAACGCTTCCGCAGATTATTTTCTGCCAACACAAAGCATAAGCCTTATATGAACCCAGAAATGCCACTCACTTAAAGGGATATTTCAGTATTTTTTAAGCTGAGTTATATGAGGTACACTACAGTATTATTTTTCATTAGCCTCCAGTGATTTCAATGCGCATTGCTCCTTTAAGAAGGATTCGCTTGTACTGGCCAAGAAGATAGGCTATACAGTGTAACAGATGGGTTCAGTGTCTCAGCAGAATTTAGTGAGTTTTTGATAACAATGAGCCACAAGCCAATGTTTGGTAACAATGTAGGCATTATCAAAAGTCTTTGAAGCATTTATTTTATACCTAGAAAGCCTCTGTTTTTTTGTCACTATTTTGCATCGCAAGAGCATGTAACTGGTAGCCAAAGCCTGCATTGTAAAATAGTGACAACAACACAGAGGCTTTCTGGGTAAAAAATTAAATGCTTCAAAAGTTCTTAATAGTGTGTACATTTAAGCCAGTGTTGTTTTGTGGCCCATTTTTACTGAAAAATTGCCAAATTCTGTGGAGAAACTGTACCCATTTGCTAGACTGTATAGCCCAGCTTCCTGGAGGGTACAACCAGCGAGTCCTTCTTAAAGGAGCAATGCTCACTTAAAACACTGGAGGCTAATGCAACTTCTACTGCTAGGTATCTCAAAAATACTGAAATATCCCTTTAAAATGGACTGAGGCAAGATGGAAAACTGTTCTGTGGTCACATGAATCAAAATTGAAATTCTTTTTGGAAATGCCATGTCATGTGGACTAAAGAGGAGAGGGATCATCCAGCCTGTTACAAGCACACAGTTCAAAACCCTGCATCTGATGGTATGGGGTTGCATTAGTTTCTATGGCGTGGGCAGCTTACACATCTGGAAAGACTCTATCAGTGCTTGAGGTTTTAGAGCAACATCCCATCCAGACTTTTTCAGGGGAAGGCATATTTCATCAAAATAATGCTGAACCACATTCCACATCCTTCACAACAATATGGCTTCACAGTCGAAGAGTCAGGGTGCTGAACTGGCCTGCCTGCAGTCCAGACCTTACTCCAATAGAAAACATCTGGCACAGCATAAAAGAAAAATTGGGCAAAGAAGACACAGGACTGTAGAGCGGCTAGAATCCAACATCAGACAAGAGAGGGACAACATTCCTCTCCCAAAACTCCAGCAGCAGGTCTCAAAGAAGGAGGGTGTTACACGATGGTAAAATAGCCCTGTCTTGACTTTTTTTTAAAAATGTGTTTCTACTATTTAATTCAAAATGAGCTGATATTTATGATGGTAAAACGTCTCAGTTTCAACACACTGATAAGTTGTTGTTCTATCATGAGTAAATCATAGGTTGTTGAGATTTGCAAATGATTGCAATCTGTTTTTATTCACATTTTGCACAGCACCCCAATTTTTTCGGCATTGGGTTTGTAAAACAAAATATCCAGTACAGGAATGACTGAAGTCAAATAAACCTATTTGTGTGTGACCCCAGTGGACATGTGGTCAGTGGGCTGCATCTTTGGCGAGGTGATAAGAGGAACAGTGCTGTTCCCAGGGACGGATCGTATCCTTCTGCTTCCTCACATCTACACATGAATTTTATAGGAAGCATTTTCATGAGACAGGTTGCCCCAGACAGCTCCAAACACAGTGGAGCATCATGTATTTTGGCACTGACACACTGTCAGGAAAAAAAGGAGCACCTCAAGCTGTCTGAACTTGCCAAGGAGCCATGGATAAGAAACTTACTGGATAAAGCAAAATGCCTCACAGAGCACTGGGTGGATCATGGCCAATGTGCAACGGAGACAAAATAGAGGTGGAAGTCTGAGGCGTTCCAGTGAGCTGAAGTATCGGGGCTCTCTGGTGGTCCTGGCAGCTAAGTGCCTCATCTGGCAAGCTGTGTGAGAAAACGGGAAGGGGAGGGGGTCGCTGGGGTAGTGGAGGGGTAAGAAAGGACATTTTTCAGGAAACAACCACATGTACAGTACTCGCTACACTCCCAGTGTTAATGAAAAACTAATTTATATACTCTATAGGTCTGCTCTTTTAAGATGGAACCTTTTTATAAGTTGGCTCAACACTACAGGGAATATAAAGTACAAACTCCAATTCTAAAAAAGTTTGGACGCTGCCTGAGTTGTGAATACAAACAGTATATGATTTGCAGATCCCTTTAAACATAAATTCAATTGAATACAGCACAAAAACAAGACATTTAATGTTTACACCAATAAACTTTTTTGTGTTTTTGGAAATTTAGTGACATTCTGAAGTTCATGCCTGCAACATGTTCAAAAAGGTCAGGACAGGAACGTGTTTACCCCTGTGTTATATCATCTTTTCTTCTACCAACACTCTGTAAGGTCTGAAGACTCAAGCCATGTTGTTGTAACTTCTGCAGAATGTGGCTTTGCATTATCTTGCTAAAATATGATGTGCTGTTTCTGAAGAGACATTACTTTGATGGAAGCATAGTTTGCTCCAAAACCTGTATCTCAGTATGAATCGTGTCTTAACAGATGTGCAAATTACCCATGCCATAGGCACTAATACACCCAACACCATCACAGATTCTGGCTTTTAAACATTGCTTTGGTACAATATTTATGGTCATTTTCTTCTTTTAAGAAAGTGTTGTTTGAAAAAACAATTTGAAATGTAGGCTTCTCAAGGTAAGGTCAGGCCAAATGTGATATGCCCTTGCAATCTTTAGCAAAGTGGAGATCCTCAAACCATTGTTGATTGTTGCCAGTTTGAACATAACAGACCTGTTTTCCTGCTGTATTCAGCTGAATATAGTTTTTTTTTTTTTCATTTTTCATGAAATTCCAGCTTTTTTGGAAATCAGCTTGAACTATTATTGTATTATAAAGGTCCCATGAGGAGTTTTTAAGCTGTTAGAAAACAGACTTAAGTTAATACTGTTGCCTCTACATAAGATAAGAAATACTGCTTTGTCCACAGGGGGCGCCAGAATCAACACACACAGAAAATTCCTAACATGCTTTAAGTAGGATAGACAGAAGAGAAAAAAACAAGTAGGCATTAATGCATGTATTCTAGAGCAGTTTAAAGACACAGTTTTGGTCAAAGAGAGAAAAGGATAAATTAAAATCCAGGAAGCAAACAAAATTCAAGACTATAAGAATTTTCCTCCAGAAATGAAATAACTAAGTTTAAAGAAGTGAAATATATTGACAAAATTGGACCGAGATCTTTTTTGCTTAATGAGAAACTTTTGATTTGATGCACATCAAGGCCCATCATTTCCAAAAACTTTCTGTTTGATGGCACAAAGTCAGCCTGATGGAGTTCAGATGAATCGTTAAATCAGTGAAATTTTATAATCACACTTTAGAAAAGTCCCTTTGTTAGTTTTTTTTTTTTTTACATTTTTTTATGTAGTCTCACATCCTTTAGTTTGAAGTCAAGATGATTATTAGAAAGAGAGTCCAGGATTATTTTTCTTACTTGTCCTGAGTCTAGTATCGTAGGTAAACAGGATGCTGCCTCTTCCACTCGTGTATTCCTTAATCCTGAACCCACATCAGACATCGACCAGTGGAACAAGGTCATAGAGCAGCTGGGAACGCCTTCACCGGAATTCATGAAGAAGCTGCAGCCCACAGTGAGGAATTATGTGGAGAACCGGCCAAAGTACGCCGGCCTCACCTTTCCCAAGCTGTTCCCTGACTGCCTTTTCCCTGCTGACTCTGAGCACAACAAACTCAAAGGTAAGATGCATTTATGATCTGCAGTCTAGCCATTTTAAAAAGACTGAATATGATAAGACACAGTACAGTATACTACTATACATGATTTGATATGATGACATGTAAGTGATACAATAGGAAGATCTGACACCATTCGTTATGGTATGATATGAAAAAATGCTCTGAAATATAATACTATACTTTGCAGTACCAAGCAATTCAATGTAATATGGGATACAATCTGATTCTATCAATTTCTTATTTGGCCAGTTAACTTCCTGTCACTTTATTTTGTTGAAGTACCACCATGAGGAGTCATATATGATGCCTCAAGTCACATAAGTAAAAACGTATTAGAGTGCCATATTTTTTGCTTGAAGTGTTGATATTTTCCCACAAATGATGGGATAATTATATGAAGATACAGTCACATATCAATATGCTGTCCTATCCCTGCCCTGCATTTCATTGACTGATTATCAGCATTTAAAACCTCAGCACGTCTGTGTTTACATACGCTAGTGTCCTTGTGGTGTTCTCTTGTACTCACAGCCAGGATTGTCCCTACAGTATTTCCTACATGACCTAACAGGAAGTGAAAACTTGCACCAGGACATGACTTAAAGGAAATAATTTTTAAAGACGACAGAAGCAATTGAAAGTGTAACTCTGTGCCAATCTCATGGGACATAATTAGATTTACAACCAATAGTTTTCTTACAGCTTAGTTGTGGACAAAAACATGATTTTTTTTTACACAGAACTGAGCATGTCTGATGTGTAATAAAAATAATAATGGCCTCTATAAATCAGAACACTAATATGTTATCTGTCCATTAAATGTTCAGTAATTATATTGCAATTCATGAAGCAGTCTTTACCTCTGTTTCTCTGACACTCACAGGAAACGGGGCCAATGCTAGATAGGGCCTGACTGATATATTGGTTGGCCAATATTATTGGGCAGATTCTGATATTTAGAAATATGAGGAGAGAGAATGGGGGGAGATATACATTTGTTAGCATGTAAATAGGGCTTATGAAACATTTTTGAGTCTCTCATCAAAACATGAACAATCAGTTCAGTGTGAACACAGAGCTGAGAACAACAAACCCAGAGAGTTTGACTTTACTCTCTCTTTAGGGAAACATTGCTCAGCAATATATATAGTTAGGGTATTTTCTGTATCTGCTTTATAAATGATTATAATGTCACATATAATACCTTTGACAGAAATTCCCTTGTTAGTATGCTAATGTTGTAATTTAGCTAAAACAGCTGTGCTCAAGAGCAGCCTCAAACAGCACCCAGGAAGGCTGCAGACTCAGTTTCATTCTCATACAAAACTTTATTCTGGTCAACCTTTACCTCAGAAAACTTCTCCTCTTCAGTTTACCCTCAGGCTTCACACAATAATCTGAAATGTGTTCACTAAAATGTCCTCTTTAAAGCTCATCCCTCTAGTCTAGGTGAATTAAATCTACTCACACGCACTGTTAACAAAGACATCATGCAGAATGTTGCTTCTATCTCTACTGAGATTCCTGGCGTCTCTTCCTAAACTTATAAAAGAAGAAATTCCCTCCAATGAAAATACAGGAAATTCAGCTTTTTTTGTTCGTATCCCCGCTTTAGCATCAAAGTTCCTGTCTGGTACGCTCCTCATGAATCACTGCTGCATGCCGGCTGCTCCCTGCTGGAGTGACGGTGTTGAAGGAAAAGCACCTACAGAGAGAGAGTAGGAGTGGGAGGGAGTGAGAGCGGGTTGAAGTGCTGTTGTTGTGAATGTTTTGTGCTCTTACAGGCAGGAACTGATGGAGACATCCTTTGGGCTTTGGTATTTTTGAATCGTAGGAGAAGAGACGTAGACAGGGTGGAGTGAAAAAAGAGAGATAAAGGGTAAAGGAAGGTTAAAGGAGAGCGATAGAGGAGTCATTTTTCTGGTTTACCGTCCTTTTGTTATCGACGTGTGGATGCTGAGGCAGAAAGCCTCAGAGTGTGCGCCGTGGCTCATCTGTCTCTGCGTGCTCTCGGTTCAGTTTCTTGAGTCCTGTGCTGCTGTAGAGCTATTTATATCAGGGTCAGTGTGTGTAGGAGAGGCATGGTGTGTGGTTGAAGGGCTCTCAGTTTCACATCAGTCAGTCAGGTCTTGGTTTGGAGCATCCAAGCACTTTCAGAGAAAAATAATATTCGCCATACTGACGTCTTTATTTAGAAAGGTACCAGTGGGAGCAGGTAATTTTGCAGATTTCATAAATTATTTAAGACCGAGATGACTGAATCATCACGTAACAAATAGCACCAAGGCCTGAATTTTGCATGAATCAGAGATAAACAGTATTTGGGACAAGCCTGAGTCTTGAATTTCAATTAGATTAAAAAAAACAAGAGCGATCAGGATGGCTGATAGGGAATAGCAGAATTATCCGTTCTACATTTCCCACATAATTCACCATAACAAATAGTCAAAACAGAGCTTTCCCCCAAACCTTTCCTTTTGTAAAAGTGTTATTTGCTGAAAAGGGTCTGTGTGATTCTGGTTTCCCCTCTGAGGCTGCTGTTGTTTATTATATCCTTTAATCCATTTCTCTCCCTGTCCTTATTGTGTTTTTTATGTTCCCTCAGGCGTTTTGGTGACATAGGAATATCATTTTCTTGCCTCTTGATCTCAACCAGATGTTTCTTTTTTTTTTTTTCTTCAACACACCACAGCGAGCCAGGCCAGAGACCTGCTGTCTAAGATGCTCATCATCGACCCGGCTAAACGGATATCGGTGGACGAGGCCTTACAGCACCCCTACATCAACGTGTGGTACGATCCGGCTGAGGTGGAGGCGGTGAGTAGGCCTCTGGCAGAGCTGTGTATTGATTATTGTCCCAAGTCTAATCCTAGTCTCCTCCATGTTTTTGAATGTTAATTTGAATGTTACTAAAGATAATAATGTGGATGACTCCATTGTCTTTTCATTTTAAAGCTCCTGTGAAGAGTTTTCCCTGGTCATGAAACAAACTGAAATGAACTGATATGCCTCCATGTAACCCACAAAAGCTAACAAATAAACAACTAAATGTGGAATTATAAAACTACACAAAACATTGTGAATACTTCCAACATAGCTATTTCCTTTGCCACAGGGTAGGTGTCAGAGAAACATAAAGTAGAAACATTTTTCAATATTTTCCACAGAAAAAATTAACAATAAGTGATGTATTTGACCTTTTAAAGACCACAGGATGAGATATTTGCCAGGAAACATGACATCTGCATGCGCACGGCAAATCAGCAAAGATATGAGCAGTTTTGTCCAAAGGGGGCGCCATACCCACCACAATCAAAAAGTTCCTCACAGGAGCTTTAAATACATTTTTCAACTACAAACCCCAATTACCAAAAAAAGTTGGGACATAGTGTAAAATATGAATAAAAACAGAATACAGTGATTTACAAATCTTTTCAGCTTTTATGCAATTGACTACAGCATATAGACAAATGTAAATTAACTTATAAGGTTGACTGTTTTTAGAAATATACACACCCACTATGAATTTGATGCCTGCAAATTGTTCCAAAAAAAGTTGGGAATGGATCAAGAAAAGATTGGGAAAGTTTTTGAATGCTAAAAAGACACCTGCAACTAGGGCCAAACGGTTTTGGAAAATAATGTAATTGCATTTTTTTCCCCCCTCATATTGCAATTGCAATTTGATATGTGATTTTTCTTCAACTTTCTTTTATTCCTAAACAAGGGCTAAACAAGTCTTTAAAAGTGTCTAATTCTGATGATTTTGATTCGTATTGCAAATTGGATGTGAATTATTGCACTTAAGGGTTTTTGTCATTCTTATATTTAATAAGAAAAAAGGTATTGCAATAAGATTGCATGATATGTCATGCATAAAATCTCTGCTACAAAAACAAATTTAAAACTAGTATTTTGACACAAATTACAGGTCAAAGAAATATTGCACATTTAGTGATTTGAAAATTGCAGCAGGCCATATTGCGATTTAATCTAATTTTTGATTAATTGCCCAGCCCTACCTGGAACATTCCACAGGTAAGTAGGTTAGTTAGTAACAGGTGATGGGGAGTAAGTAGCACTCCTGAAAGGCTCAGTTATTAACAATAAACTATGGGATGAGGTTCTCCACTTTGATAAAGACTTTGTTGGCAAATAGTCCAGAAGCTTCTGAACAACTTTGCCCAATGTGCAATTGCAAGGAATTGTGAGATTTCACCATCTACAGTCCATAATATCAAAAGATGCACAGAATCTGGAGAAATCTCTGCAAGTAGAGGTCAAGACTGAAAACCAACACTGAATGCCCATGACCTTTGAAGTCCCAGACAACACCATTAAAAACCAACATCATTATTACAAAGTGGGCTCAGGATTTATGCAGAAAACCAAGTCAGCTAACACCTGTCTCTATAAAAAAAATGTCAGTTTAGACTCTACCCTGTGAAATAAAAGTCATATATCAACATCATCCAGAAGTGAAGCCAACTTCTCTGGACCTGAGCTCATCTGAGACACACTGACTTACAATGCTACAGTGTTACATTGTCATTTGTCACATGCTTTTGTCCAAAGCGGTGCACATCTGAGAGTAAGAGCAACACAAGCAAAGATCTAGACAGGAGAGAAAAACATCAGTTATAGCCTCAAAGTGCTTCAAATCCAGTCGGATGAAGTTGCTGCCATTCAGCACTAGAGGCAATGCACATGGTGCAGAAAATCTGTGTTTTTTCTACATTTTTAAAAGAAAAATATCAACAGTGGAATAACCAATCATTAACGTGAGAAGACCTCTCATCATTACCATCAATTAAATTGTCTTAACCAAAGCACCAAAGGCTGGGTCACTCACAAAGAGTTGGGCACAAAACCCCAGAAGTAGAGCAGGACAGTGTGAGCCAACAGTAGTTGGGACTCATTCTACCACTGGGAACAAACTGTGGAGAAGAGCCTAGCTGAGTGCATAGTGTTCTCTAAAGAGCTGGGTCTTTAGCCTTCTCTTGTAAGTAGAAAGGGACTCTGCGGATCAAATGGAGTTGGGTAATTCATTTCACAATCAAAGGACAACAAAGGAGAAGAGTTGAGCTAGTGACTAAGGGGTCTGATGGAAATACCAGACGCCTTTCGCTGCCCAAGCATAGTGGGCAAAAGGAAGTGTCGACCCAGATGAGGGATTCCAGGTAGGCTTAATAGGGGAAAGTGTGCTGTGGTCTGACGAGTCCACATTTCACAATAGTTAGCATAGTAACTTTCACCTCTGTGAAGGCACTGTGGTAAAAACAGGTTTTCAAGCTACATATGCTTCCAGTCAGACAATGTCTTTTTAAATGACATTCCTTTTATTTCACCAAGACAATGCCAGCCACATTCTGCACAAGTTACAAAAGCATGGCTTCACAATCCACAAGTGCAAGCACTAGACTGGCCTGCATCCCATAGAAAATGTATGGTGTAGGGACACAGATTGTTAGGTTGCATCCCATGTATACAGGCAGCCCTGGTTCAAGTCCAGCCCTTGGCTCTCCCATAGCATGTTATTCCCAACTGTCTCATCTCTGTCCCCAGCTCTATCCACTGTCATATCTCTCTAATAAAGGCCAAAAACCCAGAAACAAATCTTTTTTAAAAAAAAAGAAGAAAAGATAACACAGTGGTAAATATGTTCTAGTCCCAACTGTTTTGGAATGTGTTGCAGGCAGTTTGAACTTTAAATGTCTTTGTGCTTTATTCAATTGACTATAGATTTAATAGGATTTGCAAATCATAGTGTTCTATGTTTTTCAGTTTATACAACATCCCAACTTTTTTGGAATTGGGGTTTGTACAGGTTTTCTGTACCAGTAATAAATGTTGTATCAGTGCATTTATTGTTTCATTTTTTTAAATTTTTGTTCATGTCATGTTCATTTTCTTATTCTCACACATTTTTTTTTATACCTTATACTTGAATAATATTTTAAGTTTAATTTAAAAATTCCCCAAATTCTTGCTGCTACTGGTAACAGAGACTCTGCTCATTGTTCTGTTTAGAGTGGTGGTGTTTTCTGGTCTATTTGGTGAAGTCTAATTTCTTCATCAGTGCCTCATTAGTATGAGGTGACAGTGAGATTGGGAAAAAAGCCATCTGCAGCATTATTGACTTGCACAGATACCACTTCTTCTACCTGCAGCAAAACACCAATGAATACATGACCAGCACATGAATTAAAGTGCTACCTGTATTACCTTTTACAACATGACACACCTCCAATCATTCTCAGAGGATTTCATGACTATGCACCTGTCTTAGTTGTGTAGCTATATGATGGTTTTCATGCTGTTTTTGTTGTTAGACTTGATGTGGTTTGTATTTTTGGCTGTGAATGGCATTTCAACACATTTTCTGCTGTTTTCCCTTTCTCTAATGTCATCTCATGCTGATGAAGGCCAGAGATCTCATCCAAATATCCATGGTAAATAACAACCGCCCTACATCGAATCAAAAACAAAAACTCAAAGGGACTGAGGAGTTTAGATCAGAGACACTTTGACATAGTTATTTCAGCACTGTCAACCATTAAAGATGATAAAAGAGACAATTTATACATATTCATAGCAAGTAGAATATAATATGTGATTGGCATTGTAGTGTGATGCCACTGTGGGAAAAGGGGCTTCATTGCAGTGTGATAACAGCGGCCTCTTTAGGATGTTTACAAGTGAGAATTCATCTGTCTTGCTGTAGCTGCTGAATGCTAAGGAGTAAAGAGAGAAAATACGCCCCTCCATGGTCATATCAGGGAGGTTTATTGGTGCCCCTGTCTGATTATGGTCTCAGATTGTTCTAAGGAGAGCTGACTGGATGACAGACAGCAGATTTGTGTCCTATTAGAAGAAGTGACAGCTGCAATTTAGCAAGAAAAGATCACCAGAGCTGTTCTTATCCCTCCATCTGTCAAATGTCTTATTCTCATTTTTTATAGAAAAAATGTTTTGCAAATTACATCAACCATCTTTTTGTACAATTAAGTATTATTAATCAATCATTGTTTTCCTTTATTACATTATTTTTTCCTCCATTATCCACACGTGTCAGCCTAACACATCTCTGTGTACAGACATCACTTATTAGTTAGATGTTTTTATTTCTCATGTTTGGATAATTTTTCATTTCCATATTTTAATCTATTTGTTAACAATACCATACAGCTAACTTCAACATAAATGTGTAAAATCTTGTCTGTAACTCATTTATTGTACCTGGAGATGCACAGTGATATTAATTCATGTTACCTTCAATGAGAATGTCTGATTGTGAGCTGAAGTGTTACTAAAATGTTTGTGCTTTATTTCCTTTAGCCTCCACCTCAGATCTACGACAAGCAGCTGGATGAAAGAGAACACTCCATTGATGAATGGAAAGGTGAGGATTACTAACAAATGCTGTGTTAATGCACCGTCAAGTGTATTAACAGGGTTTCGAGTTCTCCGTGATGAAATTGTGAGGATATTTGTGGGTGCCAAGGTTGGCGAGGGCATACATTTTCATGCACATCACTGTTTTGACCTCAGCTATGGACTTTATGTGCATCATGTAATACAAGTGTGGCATCACATGTCTGTGGCATTTAGATAAGCTAATCATGACATTTGTCACGTCTGCGACATATCTGGTGAAGACTTCACTCAGCGTCTAAAATAAGCTTTTAATTCTGCAGCTATAACAGTCTTCACTCTTCTAGGAAGGCTTTCAACAAGATTTTGGAGTGTTTCTGTGGGAATTTGTGCCCATTCATTCTGTAGAGCATTTATGAGGTCAAGCTCTGATGTTGGACAAGAAGGCCTTCCTCACAATCACTGTTCCAGTTCATCCCAAAGGTGCTTGATGGGGTTGAGGTCCGGGCTCTCTAAAGGGCTAGTCAAGTTCTTCCACACTAGACTCATCATGTCTTTATAGTCCTTGCTTTGTGCACTGGGGTACAGTCATGTTGGAACAGAAAAGGGCCTCTCCACACTGTTGCCACAAAGTTGGAAGCATATTATTGTCCAAAATGTCTTGGTATGCTAAAGCAATAAGATTGGTCCCATACCATTGTCCCTCCTCCACCAAACTTCACAGTTGGTACAATGCAGTCAGGCAGGTAATGTTCTCCCAGTATCTGCCAAATCCACAGTCCAGTGTCAGTGTAACTTACACCACTCTATCTGACGCTTGGCATTGAACTTT
The DNA here is from genome assembly GCF_018320785.1 of Cheilinus undulatus. Lineage (NCBI taxonomy): Eukaryota > Metazoa > Chordata > Actinopteri > Labriformes > Labridae > Cheilinus > Cheilinus undulatus. The sequence goes on along the minus strand of NC_054881.1, from coordinate 16,241,101 downwards.
TGATGTGAGGCTTGCATACAGCTGCTTGGCCATGCAAACATAAATCATGCTGGAGGAAGTTCTGAACTCTGAATCAGGAGAGCGTTGGTGCCTTTTACACAACATGCACCTTAGCAGTCGTTGACCCCTCTCTGTGATTTTACGTGGTCTTCTGCTTCATGGCTGAGTTGCTGTTCCTAAACACTTCCACTTTCTAACAGTATCTCTTACAGTTGTCTGTGGAATATCCAGCAGGGATAAAATTTCCCAAAACCATCTTATTGCAAAGGTGGCATCCATCACAGACCGAGCTTGAAGTCACTGATCTCTTCAGAACGACCCATTTTGTATCACAAATGTTTGCAAATAGAGACTACACTGCTAGGTGCTTGATTTTATGCATCTGTGGCAAGGGGTATAACTAATACACTTGAATTCAATAATTACCAGGTGTTGCAAAATACTTTTGTCCATACAGTGTAGCCAAATCAACCAGAAATTGCAGGAAAACCACATAACATTGTGATTGTTAGCCACCAGTCCCAGTTGTATCCTGCCTCTTGGAAGGCTCCAGTGTCCTTTGACCCCAAAAGAGATCAGCGGTATTGATAATGGATGGATGGATGGATTTGTACAATTTTGATATTGTATGATAGTTTGACTATCATGACCCAAATGTCATTTGATTTTACCAGTATCACATCAATGTGATACTGGTGTTGCAACAACAATCCATTAGTTGAGCTCAGTTTTAGCAGATGTCGGCACTTGTTTTGGAGAACTGACTCATTGGCAAATCAAATAGTATGCATCACTGTCAGACGCAGATATGTGTCTGTTGTGTCGCATCAATATACTATTGGCAATCTTTATACCTTACTGTTGACTCAGAAAAGTGTTTTTTTATTGGGCAGGAGAAGTCGCGTCTTTGAAAAACTCTTGATTTGTTTTCATGGTCAAGTGTGAAAGAAAATATCAGCAGTGTGGGAGTCTTACACCATCTGTTAATATCAGCAACACGAATGTTCCAGTGACATTTCAAGCAGAAGGATGACTACTAACAATTCAAATACATCAAATCTCAGGGCTAACATCAAAAACAGACACAAGAATCACAGAGATGTGCTGAGAACAGAATCTGCGAGTCAAAATTGGTCCTGATATTCACATCATATTTTCTGTTCACTTTTCTCCTCGGCAGAACTCATCTACAAAGAGGTGATGAACTTTGAGGAGAGAACGAAGAATGGCGTAGTGAAGGGACAGCCTTCACCTTCAGGTACTCTCAGTGCATAACCCTAATCGCTCTGTAAGTGAATTTACTATAACCTTACTGGAGTCTCTTGTAAATTAAATAATCCATCGTGCTGTTGACCATGTGTCTCTGTCTTTTGCATCTTCTGTTTTTTAAACGTGCAGTGTTGTTCTCTTGTGACAAGTATATTTGTTAAAAAGTACTGTTGGTGAACCAAAGAACTGCTAATGTTGCTTTTAATCACACAATATCTATTAGCACATGATGCATTTTTATGAGTATGTATGTGTTGATGTTGAACAGACAAAGATTTGGGTCCTCTGGGGTCTATCATAGGACATTTCAGTCAGCAGCAGCAGCTGACATTTTGTACTGTGTTGCTCTCTGCAGAGCAGCAAAGAACATCGGGTGTAGTTCTTTGTGTTTGCCACAGAGGGGCAGTGTGGAGTCATGAACGCACACTGACCAGCTCATCAAGCCTCTACTATGAGGGAAAACAGTCCAGGTTAATACCAGACTTCATTCATTGTAAGAACACAGGAAGAAAAAAAAAATCAAAAGTACATTTTGACAATTCATAAAAGTACTCTGAGTTCATTTGAAAAGGAAGAATGACTGCAACATAGGCAGATTTCACTGCACTGAACATGACCTCTTATCGTACTCTCCTTATAGTTAAAACTTTTGCAAGAAGAGAGCTTCTTGTCAAAGGCTTAACACCCTTTTGTCTGTTTGCTCAGCCAAAAATAATACAAACTAGCATCGTGAAAACCAGCCGTTAAAACAGTATATCTTTCTTAAACATCTACAAACAGAAACATTACAGAGCAAAAATGATCCTGAATTATTGAAATCAACTGACGGCTCATGGGTTAAATCTCTGCTTTCATTCAACAGCTGTTCTTTTCTCTTCACTTTGCCTCTTACAAATGCATCACCATCATTTCCCTGTTTTTTTTTTTGCCATCCACTTGTAATTAAGCAGATGGGCCGGCTGTCTGATGCTGAGTGCAGCACACTCAGTGCATTGCAGGCTCTGCAGACAGCAGTGTTTTTACTGCAGCGAGAAAACAGAAGAGCTGAGAGCACACACGATGCTGAGACAGAGCCAGACTGGTTCTGCAGCTCCTTTTGGTCTATCGCATCAACATCTTTGATACTTTAATTATTTTATATAAAGCTATCACAACACTAACTTGTTGCTAACTTGTCACATAAATTATCTTTCTTACCCGTTGTGATGCTCAGTTTGAACTTAAGCAGATCATTCTGACCTTGACTACATATCTAAAAGCATTGCCTAAGTGTACCTAATAAAATGATCTATCTATCTTAATCTACTGAGATCTGGAAACACCAGAATCCAGAATTTTTGGGCATTTGGCTGTGTTTTATCAGCAGACCTTATTTATTACAGAAGAACAGCATAGAACATAAACTTTCTCAGAACTGGTATATTTTTTTGTACTTGTCATCTATAAAACCTTAAACTCCTGCTGCTCCCACACGACGACTTTCAACATTTCATTCTGATGTATTTACAGTAAGTAAACCTGCTGCTCAAGTTAATGCCAGCCATTAATCCTTCTTTGTTCTCTGTTTTGTTTTGGGTCAGCTGAAGTGCCCAACAGTCTCCATTAAGCAATTACCTCCAACAGAGAGCAGACACAAACAGCTGATTTACAGTTAGACTGTACTGTACAGTGAACATGTCCTCTGTGGATGTTAACTGCTTACATGCCATGGAACTAAAGGAGCCGTCTTAGTGATTTCCTCACATGGACACATTTTTTGTTATACTTTTTCATCAGTCTTTATGAGTTTAAATATCATAAAAGAAGCAGGTAGCTTGTTTTTTTAAATAATGATTTTCTGCAATAGTTATCAAGAACAGGGACACTGTTAGCCCAGTAGTTGTGCCCACCCCCACATACAGAAGCTGTTGTCCTCCAAGTGTGTGTCCCACATTCAAGAGGCATTTGAGAAGCCTTATCATTATTACTGATGATTAGGGCAAAATAGAGAAAATAGCAGGCACAATAAGGAGTTCTTCAAATCCTTACTGTGTGACTTTTAGAGCAGATTTTCAGACTGAAACAAATGCTGTTTTTAGACACAACTTCCCAGCTCCCTGCAACTCTCTTTCATCCCTCCTTCACCTCCTTCTTATCTCACAAACAACTCAAAATGAGATACAGAGCAGTGAAAAAGTGCTAACTAACAGCAAACAAGAGTTTGAAAATTACTCCAAGTGGTCATCTTAAATTGATTCAGTTGTTCCCTCACTTTTTAGCTCAATGAAAACAATTTCTTTGGTTTGGTAACTTCTGTTGGTTATCATCCATTTGCACTCCTGCAATAACATTCTGTCATTTTCATTTTGCAAAGCTGATGGCCTGGCCAGATTCCATCTGTCCAAGGCAGATCCATCCAATCTGAAACCATTGTGCCAGGTCTGATACTGGACCTGACCAATCAGCGTCATTTGAGGAGAATGGGGCAGTAGCTATGAGTGGGGTTTTGTTGTGCTGGAAGTCAGTAGCAATGAGCGCTGCCGGTGTAGCATTTACCTCAGATGTAGCTATAAAGCAGTAGTTTTATCAGACCTGGACCACATCTTGTTTTTAAATAAAGAGCAGAGAACAGGACCAAAAGCTATTCATGAAGATGTTTTCACTCTTCTGCCTGCATTTATTTTCAGCATTTTCAGGTGTTTTTTTAGTTGTACTGTAGCTGGTATACACAATGGCTGCCATGGGTGTAGTGAGTAGCTTGGATGTAGCCTTAGTATAGCAGCAGTTTTATCAGAACTGGGCTACATTTCTTTATTAAAATAAGAGCAAAGAGCCACACAGAAAGCTTTCTTCTAAAGAAGTCGTGACTCCACACTACATTTACATCAAATATATTTGATCTTTTAGGTGTTGTAGGACCAGTGGGATGAAATCCCATAAAGGGAGGTTCCTACTTGACAACTCTGATGGTGTCCTGGCTCTTGCTGCCAGTCAGTCTAGGTGTCCAAACCATTTCCACTGGGGGCCGCATACAGAAATATGTAAGGATGGTGGGGCCACTTTCATATACCTCACCTTGATATAAAAGTAAGTAAACCCAATCTAATGTCGCTTCAGATATGCTGAGTGATTGGGTATGCTTAAATGACTAGTTGATGGCTGAAAAGGCAAACAGCCAATCCTTTTAAAGGATTTTGGGGAGGCCAATCAGATTTCAGGCGGCCCAAGTCGGCTCTGGCTACCACTGGCTCCACCCCTGGAACATCATTTGGGCTGCTTTTTGCTGTTGTTATCCATTAGGGCTTTATAACTCAAGATATATTTATTACTTTGGTTTCCAACATGTTTACTAATTATACTTTTGTCTCAATTTAGTCTTTAAAAAAACATGAAAACTTGTAAAATGTTTGTTTACAGTGTTAATATGGAAGCACTGCCTTATGCTGAAACTAAAAAGAATAATACAGTCTAGCACAAGCGTCATGCTCCATTGAGGGCTATATTTCATTTAATTTAACAATTTTTGTGGGGGGGGGCAATCAAAAATGGGCTGCGGGCCACATTTGGCCCCTCAGCCACAGTTTGGACAATCCTGGTCTAGGTGGTTGACTTTCAGGGGATGAAAGAAAAGAGCATGATGTAGTGTAGGGGTCTCTTTGCTAAGCACTTATTCTGTCATTGGGGTAAAAGTAGCTCGTGTTTATTTCAAATTCAGAAAGTTTGGTTTTATACCTTTAAAGCCTCTGTGAGGAACTTTTTGTTTGTGTTAATTTAGCGCCCTCTGTGGACAAAGGCACAAATTTTTATCACTGTACAAATACAAGAATAGTCAAATTATTGTTAGCCTGACTAAAGATGGGCAAAATCAGATGATCACACCTTATGACAGCGTTTAGTTTTGCATATTTATGTCTCAGTTGGACCTAAACTGGACTTTACATTCTGCACATGCTCTTTGGTTCTAATGCTGGACATTTACCCGGAAGTTGATAAGCATAATTGCTAAACATAGCAGATGCTGTGAAGTCATTTGTCCTCAGATTTTCCTGTAAGCTAGGGGGATAGCATGCATTATGTTCGATCCAAAGTAAAAACACAATGTCTGCAAAGTGTATGGATGTGTAGTGTTTGTCCACTTGTTAGCAATATCAACGGAAGAGGGTCTACGGTATCTTCACTTTATGGATGAATATCACATAATGAGGAAGAAAAGCTGTTAAAAGTACCCTTTCAAGGTTGATACTGTGAGGGATCCCAGAATGCTTTTCAAGTAGCACAAATAAGGAATGGCACTTTTAACAGCTTTTCCTCCTCATTGTGTGAAATTTATCAATGAAACTACAATCTAGGTTTCTCTGTTTAGAAAATACACCTTATGTAGCACAGTTTTAGCTGAACAGAGTTTTCAATTCAAAACAAGAGGTAAACATTGGAGACGAGCAGAGCTGAGCACTGCTCGTTTTGACTGAGAGCCCCCTGGTGGCAGAATTTGCATACTGTGTGTCTAAAAAATAGGTAAATGCCTGAATGCAAATCATTTTGACAAAAAAAAAGCCATAGCAGGCCCTTTAAAACAAAATAAAATAACTTGTGGGGAGGACTTTTTTTGAGGACTTTAAGGACCAGCTGCATCCTCTGACAATCTTTCCTGTGAAACCCACTGGACCCAAACCTTACCACAACACCTCTCTCATCACACACAAACACACACACACACACACACATGCTGTGATATCGTTGTTCTACAGGTTGTGTGGATGTTGTTGACGTCTCAGTGTCACAGAACATTTCCAGCTACAACATTTCTCTCACTGTTCCCTTTGTGTGCACTTTCAAAATACCTCTTCTGCTTGTGTTTTCCTGCTGCTGCTGCCTTCCTCTGGACTCTTTTTACGTTGTAACCCCCTGCTGCTGTTGATTCCCTTAGCACAGGTGCAGCCGTGAACAGCAGCGAGAGCCTCCCTCCCTCCTCCTCCATCAACGACATCTCCTCCATGTCCACCGACCAGACCCTGGCCTCAGACACTGACAGCAGCCTGGAGACCTCTGCAGGACCCCTGGGGTGTTGCAGGTGACTAGCCGCCTGCCTGCGCAACCCCATGTTCTTCCGAAGGTGAAGAACCCCGAAAGAAACGACCCACTGAAAATACACACACACACAAAAAGAGAAAATGATCAAAATTAATATATATGAAGAACAAAAGATGAGTTATGGAAACAGAGAATCTGAAATGAGGAAATCTCAAAGCCTGTGCATTGTCATTCAAAAACAGCATTTAAACTGAACTAAATGAGCTGAGACATATGTTAATGATCCTCTAGTTGCTTTGCTTATATACCCCACATATCTTGTATATGGCATCCGAACAAAAAAGACCAAATGCTTAGACTTGCATCTCCTGTAAAGTGCATATTGGCTGGCTGCTGGTCTCCTTACAAAAGCATTATGCTCCAATCATTGTGGCAAGGTGGGCGGACATTTTTCTCATTTGAACTGTACAATAAAAACTCCATCCCCTTTCCTTATGTAACAACACTGTTGTATTTTGATCTCTAAGCTTGGTCTTAGATGCCCTTATCCTCATCCAACACAATCCCCATGTAAGGTTGCCTGATTTGTGTTCTTATGTGGTTATTCTGCAGGGATACAATGTTGCTCTCACCCTGAGCGGCGCTCCCTGCTCTATTTGTAAATAATGTAATTCTGTACAGCTGAAGGGCACATAGAGTGGGACTGACGGCCAGTACACTGGGAGTTTTTTTTCTGACTTGCGCACCTTGCCACATCACCGCTTTCCACCTCAGTTGCCCCTGCCTAATGCTGTAGTCCTGCATGATTAGATTTAAAACGATGCTAATCTCACTGTATGCTAAGATGAGTCTGTATAGAGACTTTTGTTTATATACGATGTGAACTAACTCAAATCCAGAAATCAGGGGTCTGGTCACATGATAGTATGTGTGAGCGTGTGAGTATGAGTGTGAGTATGTTAACCACAGGCAAGTCATCAAGATGTGTGTAAATGTCAGGGCTGAGTTTGGGACTTTAAGGGTCAGTACACTCAGTAGAGTGAATTATTTTGCGTGTGCTCAGACTTCTTATGAGGAGTTTTAAAAGTCTGATTTGTGTGTAATGTCCCTTTTATTTCCTCTGGTAGAGTATGATCAGTGTTTTCCACAGGCTGGCCCGCAGCCCTTCATGCCATTCACCATATTGACACAGAGGCCGTTATTACTGATGTGACGCTAACATTGGGGAGCTTTAATGCTGTGATAATGTTACTGCTGTAATCCAGGTAGTAAGGAAAAAATGTAGTTAATTAGACTTATTAGACATTTAACTACTTTCACATTAACTGTAAGGTGTCTTTAGAGTTTTGTTTTGAGTTAAAAATTGGGGATTATTTGGACAAGGGTAAACTTGATTACCCTGCTCAATAACAATTAACATAAGCATTCTAATACTAACTGGCTTCATAAAACTGTTGGACAGTAATGTTAGCTTGGAATCAGTTTAATGCTAAATTAAGCTCTAGTGTACGGTAGCTAATGGGTCAAATAATTTGCTTAAAATATGGTCCAGTGTCAAGAAACAAAGCTAGAATCTGCTGGTAGCTAGGTCATATCATGTAAGTTACAGTCCCTAAATAGCTGGTGTTAGCGTAAAGTATTGGCCAGTGTTGAGGGACAGTATGAAAGCCTAAAGTTAGCGACAAATGTATGACTTTTCTATCAAGTCAAGTCACTGCTAATATGAGTTAGGAGCTGGTATATTGCTAAAATTAGCTGTAGATTACACTAGCTAATGGGTTAAATAGTTTGTGTAAGTTGAAAATATGGCCCAGACAATGTTGAAATAGATAGCAACAAATAAGCAATAAAAATCATATTGGATCAATGACACTTAGCAGAAGGTTAAATAAGCTAATGCTAATGGGTAAACTATTTTGTTTTGGTTGAAAATCTAGCCAAATGTTTACCAAAAACAATCTACCATTAGCTATCAATTTGTGACTTACCTATTATGCAGGCTTCTTATGATAGCTAACTGTTTAATTGCTGAAGTTAGCCGTAGCTTACTCGAGCTAAAGGGGTTGGAAATCTTGTGTTGGTTGAAAGTTTGGCACAGCCTCCACAGACGATGTTTAAATCTACAGTTCGCAACAAATTTCTGACACTTTCTATCATGTCAAATTGAATGCTATGCTAGGAACTAATTAAATACTAGTTAGCTGTAGGATACACTAGCTAATGGGCTAAATATTTTGAGCTTGTTTTAAGTAAATAGGAGTATGCTACAGCTTTGTTTAGCTTTAATGCTAATCCTTACCACGATTGGCTACTTTGAGGACACAGTAGTTTCTGAAATGTTTTGTCAAAGCTTGAAAAATGAAATAATACTCAGTGACACTGATAAATTTAACTGTTAGCTAGGAGTTGACACCTTGTCTGTATTATTGTTACTCTGTGACGCCATTATAGCTAGGAAGTAGTTGAATGCTGATGTTAACTATCGCTTTATTATGGGTTGTAAAACAGGAAGTTCAAGCTTTATTCTTAGAATGACATTATGTAACCCCCCTTTTTTAACAGTCACTACTATTTACTTTTATATGACGGACTACATGGAATACAACAGTAATGCACATTTGAGCTCACCACTTAGAGTGAAATCAGCAAAAGGCCGTGGTGTAAATGTGGTGAATCGTAACATGAACCCCTCATAGGCATGGGGGCTGGTCTGATTCACTGTGGGTTTACTATTAAGAGAACATTATTATTGATTTAACTGAGACATAGGAGGCTTATTGAAGGGAATACAGCCGGTAGTTTACAGGCTGGTGTTGAGTGTTAACGTGGTAGCCATACAACATTTCATTCTGTAATATTATGATCGCACTACACACTACAGAAGCTAACATCCTTCTTTTGTTGGAACTAGATATTTCCACTAAATTATTTCTTAGCTGGAAGATTTATTTATTGACTTATTTATTTTGACAGGTGGAACCTGAATATGGCAAGTGCCTTTTGGAATGAAGCATTGCAAGTGCAGAAATTATATTTTTTTTCCCTCTGCTTCTTCTTTTTCTGCCTTAAAACTATCTGAATCCCCAGTCCACTGCTGTTGGTAGAACAATAATGACAAGTTTGAACTCATGTTGCAGTTTAATTTTACATTTTAGCAAGAGGTAGAGAAATTTTGAGGTGTAAGTCAAACTCCTCAGACTGAATGGCCTAATTACAGTATGCTTGTGGTCTTAATGCGACATTATATGAAAGGTTTCCTCATTTTCATAAAGTTTTGATTTAATGCCACCACTTTTAGGACTCTACTCAAACCCCATTTGAACGTACTACCAGAGATTCACGAGCTGGGGCACTAGCACACACTCATACTCTTACATGCGTCGTTTTCGTTGAACTTTGCAAGGGCCTTTAAGATGTAAAGATATATAGGACCTGCATACAGCGAGTATCAGATAATCATCCCTGAGAGGGGTTTTTCACATTGGTTGACCGATTTCCTGGGCTTGAAGGTGATAAATATCACAAATGGACTTAGTTGTAGACTCCCATCTGGAGATCTTCCTAATGAAATGGCGTGGCATCATCTGCAAACAAACTGTAACAAAAACCATGCCATATGATCTTCATTTCTAGTCAAATTCTAGGATTTTTTTCATTATTTTTATAACAGTTTTAGGTGGAATTCAAATTTCCTTTTAATGCTTCAGATCAAATACAATTCTAGTAGAAACAATCTGTTAACTCCTTATGTGTATGACGTTATTTACACACGAATGAGAAAAATAATTTCACCACTACATTACATGCAGATTTAGTTGGTTTCTAGGCAATAAATTCTTAAAGCTGGTATGAAAAACTTTCTCTTTATGTTGATTTTGCCACCTGTGGACAAAGTGATATCTTCTATCTCTTTGTTGCTGTGTAAGGCTGGCTACACACTTGACAGTTTTAAGCTGACTTTAAGCCTCAAATCAGAAATATCACAAGTTTCAGATTTATGATTCCAGGTCAGCTTGCCTCTGAACCGCAACAACCAATGAGAGCAAGCATACTAGGTGGTGCCACCTACTGGATGTTACAATCTCCTCTGTGAAATTGTTTCCTTAAACAGCAAGTTTTTTTTTTTTTTTTTTTAAGATCTATTTTTGGGCTTTTCGTGCCTTCACTGGATAGAGGAGGACAGTGAATAGAATTGAAAATGGGAGAGAGAGAGGGGAGAGCCCATGTACATGGACTGCTAGGCCATCTGCGCACCCTAAAAACAGCAAGTTTTTAAAATCAGTTAAGATATGAAACTGTCTACTGTGTAGCCAGCCTAAGTGGTGCTCTTAAACAAAGATATCACTCTGCCGTCTTTAACAGTCAGGTGCAGGCTGATGAAGGCTGTTACGGCAGTGTGTAGATAATCTCCTTGCAGAACTCCTTTTCCGCCACGCTGGATTCAGGGAGAGCTTTAACAAATTAAATTCTAATTCTACAAGCAAATAAATTTCTGATGGAACAATTCCGATGATAGATGAAAGATTTTCCAGGATTTGTGCTTTGTGTTGCTGCAAACAGAGCCAACAGATTTTATGGGATGAAAAGGGGGACACTTGACTTTGTTAACAAAGTAAAACACAACATAAAAATGTAAATATTACCAAATCCCCATGTTTTCCTCTTATGGAAATTGCATGACCACTGGTTAAGATTTTAAATGAAACCCTGCACACTAAGACCTTATTGGATCCACAATAGTCTCTTTTATATGTAAACTGTGAAAAGAAACTAAATATATTTCTGTATTTTGAGAAAAATAACAAAATTGTCTCACATTTAGGCCATCTTTCTCGTGCAATGCACTCTGGGTAGTGACATCAAATGGTTGTTGTTCGTCTTCCTACATCTTTCCCATTCTATTCACCTCGATCTACATCAGCTACTTCTCCTTTATTGGCCATCTTTCCTTTATTTATACCGTGTGTCCCATTTGAGGTCTTAAGGGGCAGTTGCCATCATTGGGCAATTGGCAGGGTACACCCTGGACCCCGGACTTGTTGCCAGCCCATCACAGGGCTGACAAACAACCTGCAACACTAACACCTATGGGCAATGTAGAGTTACAAGTTGACTTAACTAGCATGTTTTTGGACTGTGAAAGAAGCAGGAGTACCCCACACATGCACAAATAGAACATAAAAACTCTACACAGAAAGGCCCTGTATGACCGGGGCTCAAACCAGGAGCCTTCTGACTGTGAGGCGACAACGCTAACGATGGTACTATAGTTCAGCTCCTTCCTTATTCTTATGAGCAGTGCACCATCACTTCCTGCTCTCCAAAGTGACCACGACCCCATCCGGTTGAAAATGAACCTCATGTCTGAACACGATGAAACACTTTAGCATTGTGTTTTGTGCAAAAATTAATTAAAAAGCCATAATTTACAACATGTTTTTATCCCAATTGACAAAAGAGTGTAAAAAAAAAAAGATCTCTGTGGCTTTGGGCCAAAACTAGAGAAGATTATAGTGGTCAGACACTGGACTGGTGTCATGTTCCTACTTAAAGCCAGTGATCTGTCTTTGACACTAATTCAACTTATTAATGACTTTTTAAAAGTTCAGAATCAACTCAAAAACGAAGGATGTTCCCAGGCGGCTACTTCCCTATTTGGCTAAACATTTAAATTGCATTAAACTGGCTAGTATAAATTGAAGAAAGCACTCAGAAAACAGTCAAATCCATTACAGGGTCATTGTGCCATGGGGCAGGTGTGCCGAGTAGAATGTGGCGAAAGTTAGCAGCTACGTCCATCAGCCTCTGTTTGTCGTTGCGGATTAATATTGACTTTATGTGGTTACTCATCACCTTGGTTGACAAGTAGTACAGGTCTATAACCCTCAACAGCTAACACACAACTTAAATTCCATTTTCTAGATAAAAATACTAACCATTTGACATCATTACTCAGAGTGAATTTCACAACAATGGCAGCCTACATGTTGTTTTTTTTCTCAAATGCACAAGTTTTGTGTTTCTTTACACCTAAAAAGAGATAGTCTCAAAAAGTACATGTCTTAATTAGCAGCGTTCCTCTAACGTTTCGTCATGAATTGTTTAATAAATGGGGATGTCTTTAGGGGACTGTTTTGAAGCATATTTCCAATATTTGTCTGTTAGCATGTAATTTAATGGTCCAACTTTCTCTCTGGTTTTTCTCCCACTGGTTAATAACCCCCTTCACTGTACATACAATGTCTCAAAACCCTCCCTAGAGTCGAGTATGTAACTCCAGAAAGCTACTTTGTTAACACTCAGCCTGTGCACTATAAACCACACTCAGACTCACAGTGACCTTCATAGAGCTCAGAGGGCACCTAACGGCGGCGGTGGCGTCTCCATAATAAGCTATGGCTAGCTTGGCTTTCTGTCCAGGGTCTGGTCGGGGAAATCTATAAAAAAACAGGGTGCAACTTTGAAGAATAACTTTTACTGTTTCTGAGATGTACAGATGACTTTATCACAGCAGGGGACTCGTTCGCTCCTGCACCACTAATACTCACAGTACTGTTGCAGATAATCTACAGGGGCATTTTTAACCATCCATACTTCAATATTCTAACGTTTCACACAGAGAACAACCACTCAATCATGTTCTTTTCCTTTCTTTGAATGTGAATCTTTTTATAAGACGTCCCTCCAGACAATTCTGTTGTATTAAAAAGGTGCTTTTAGTCCTGCGCCTGAAGTCGACCGGATTTAAACACAAAAACAGGCGGGTTGTCTGCACTGAATGTAGAATTGTTTTTCACTCACGTCATTGCTGCTCTGCTCGGTCATCAGTGTGTGTGTGATATCAAACGAACCAGCAACAAACGCTGCGAAGGTTGTCTGATTTGTCCTTCAAAATAAAGTCATAAGATGTGGGATTATTTAAGGAATGTTAATGGAGAGTTGTTAAATGTGTTTGGGTGTATTTCATGTGTGTATTCATGTTCAGTCACATAGAGTTAGAAATGTGTCAATCCTGATTGAGTTTTTATCAAAGTACGGGACTGAAAATGTTTGCTGATGAATCAGGATTGTTTAGCCGTTTATTTAAAAATGGCCGACTTGTCATACAGCCATGGTATTAGGACACATCTCAGCTGTGCCAACATAAAATCTTTGGACCCAGTACTTGTGATCTCCAGCCTTTTTTTTGTTTCCCACTTTATTTTTCTTTGTGTCATATTGTAAATAACAACAACCCAACAATGCAATAAACACTATTGCACTCAGACAGGGAGGCAAGCTACTGCAAAGGTCAGGTGATGCTAAAATGTTAGGTGGACTACAAAGGTGAAAAACCCTGTATAGCTCATCTGAATCAGGTGATGTTGATTTTCTTCTCTTGTTTTTTCTTTTACTCCGTGCTGTTTTAACGAATCATTCTTTTTGACATTGTCAGGTTGAAAAATAAAGACAAAAAAATAAAGGAAATTGTATCTGTTTCACGCTGATCTCAAAGCTTCAGGCTCTAGCGTTTCAAATTAAGTCGAAACAAACGCAAAAGATAAAGAAAAAATTACTGAAAGCTGTTACTGTAAACACGACATTTTAAAGGAACTGTGTATGTAAAAATAGTATATGTATGTGATTGAAAATAAACAAAACCTTTGATCTTGGACTGTGCTCATGTTTTTCTTATACCTGCTGTGATTTGAAATTCAATATGTTGGATTTTCCTGTCCATCAGAGTGTTTCTCCAGCTTTTTAAGTAGGAACCATCTGTCCAAAGTGTCACAGTGATGCTGAGTCCCACCTACACAGACTCCAAATCAGCTTTTAGTCCCGCTCAGGTCTGCTGGACACTCTGTCTGAAAGCTGGCAACCATTACAAAGACCAAGGCAGAAAGAGCACAGAAATGTAGTGCAGGAAGAAAACTGCTGCAGGAAACTTTTCTACTATGTTAGAGGAGAGTGAAAGAAGAGGTAAGACATGATGCACACACTTATGGGGGGCTGGGGAAAATCCCAGCTGTCATAAGGGATGAACCAGGGTATGTCCTGGACTGGTCACCGGTCAGTAGCAGGGCTGACATGCAGACAGAAACAATCACATTAAAGGGAATTTAGTCTCCGAATCAGCATGTCTTTGCTACTCAACAAGGCACTTGATCAAACTGTATCAATTCAAAGCGAACTTTAGAAAGCACTGAGCAAAATTTTTAATACTTAGAAAGCACACTAAGCCTAATTTTGTCCACTAAAGAGTGCACCAAAAAGAGCACTTTTTTGAATTTAATTCACTCAGAGGACATGAAACATTGTACTTTGTCAAATGTAGTTTAGGGCACCAAAGAGGGCAATTTGTCAAATTTGGTCCACTAACAGTGCGCCACAGCAGGCAATTCGTCAAACTTGGTCATCTTGGAGGGCATCAAAGAGGGCAATTTGCCAATTCTACATTGAGGGTACCAAAGTGGACATTTTATCAAATTTCATCCACTTACGGGTCACTAAAGAGGGCAATTTGTCAAATGTTGCCCAATGATAAGACATCTATGAGGGAATTTTGTTGTTTATCTGCCACATCTATGAGGGAATTTTAATGTTTATCTGCCACATCTATGAGGAAATTTTATTGTTTATCTGCCATGGTGGGATACAACAGGGCTTTTTTCCGAACTAGGGTTTTTCTTCAGAACTACGTGACAATATTTACATCAGTTGTCCATACCATCTTTCCTCACGAGTGTCCCACACGAGTGGTATGTTAGGTTGAGCCAATCCAACTGGCCGTGGGAAAGAATTACATCCTGGATGGTCAGCAGCTGATCAAATGGCTGTAACAGAAACACTCACAGAATCATGGCTATCACAATTCAGAGAAATTAAATTACATATATGATTTAATTACCATCTGTATAAAGAGTAACTTTTTAAGTCACAAAAGATCCTCAGGTTATAACGTGAAATTCTTATAATTCTTATTTACTCATTTATGAGTCTAAGATGTATATAAAATCTCTGTCTAAAGGATAACACCATGCCATTGACTAGAAAATCTATCTTTATAAAATGTCAGGCATCTTTACTAAAATCATCTGCTACTTTGGTACATTTTCTTATATACCAAGTGAACAATACTATCCTTATAGACACTGGAATTTTTATCAGTGAAATGCCTTAAAGTACCCTTAAATTTAATAAACACATTAAAACAAGTTTAAATATTGTCTGTTTTGTGAGGTTTGCATTAAAAGTACATAACAATGGAAGATTCACATGAAAATGCCTTTTTATTCATATTAAGTCATTTTTTTAAGTTCTTTTGTGTGTCAAGTATCATGTCATGAAAATATTCCACCATCCCAGTCCTCCCGTCCCTCTCGCCCTGTGTCCATAATCTGCTCTTTTGTGTTGAATTCACAAAACCAGGAGCCGCTGCCAGCTCGGATTAAGCCCATTACTTCCCGGTGAAGGGTGCAAAATGAGAAGTCTGAGCTCTCCCCGCCCTCCGTCTTTCACTTGTTCAGGCACTTTTTTTTCCTCTCTGTGTGCACATTCTTCATGTCCTGCATTGACCAGCAGCAGGTTTAAAGGACACCTGGTCTTCAGAGGAAAGACGAGCCAGCGGCCGGTTTGTGCGCACCTCTCTTTGCAGAAGTCCAGCTCAGGTCTGCAGTCACATGACTGTCCTGTTTTGTACCCATCAGCAAATCCACGCTTTGTAGACGTTTGGTTAAAAGCTACATCAATACACTCCTCATTGATATGCAGTCACTGTACAGACATTCACTTATTGTACACTGGCCCTCAAGCACTCATGCACCATGCACGCACAACTTGCTACACAAGCTAACAACCAGGCTGTTTATGTCCTAGACGTGGACAGACTTGATGCAGTAATCCCCCTTATTCACAGTTATCACCAACAAACATGAAACTAGCTCTGCAACTCTTTCTTTGGACTATGTCAGGATTTAAACTAGTCCTGTCATGTAGATTTCAAGGTTGATTTTTAAAACTAGACATTAGAGATGTTACAATTAGAGAAGGGAAAATCAGGGTTTAATATAAAATTTTAGTTGATACTGACACTAAGGTGACTTTCATCACTGCTTTTGGTGTACCCCTCATAGTAACTATGCCAACACTTTGTCATGTTTGACCACGAAAACTGATCAGAGTTTGCCATGACCCGTGACAAGATTCTGTCTCTAAATCAGCAGTTAGGTGAACCAGATGGCTGCATTGAATTGACAGGCCACAAATAGGCTGCTTAAATCAGTTTTTGTATCTGGTTACCAGTACTTATACCAGTACAATTATTCCAACAATAACAACACTAATATCCTTCCAAGAAAAAATATCAATAGTTCCTATCAGTATCAGAAAACTACCAAGAGTGCTGGCTATGTGCCATTTTAAAGGGAGATTTTGGCTATTTTGGAGTTGTGTTGTGTAAGGGTACTTGACAACAGTAATGGCATTAGCCTTCAGAGATTTCAGTGTTCTGCCCCTTTAAGGAGAGAGCGTACTGCTGGCATCAGCAAGGAAGCTTAGCTCTATGGTAATACATATGGATGAGTATTGAAATCTACAGGGTACTGGTACCAATCTACCTGTACCGGACCAAATTACAACACAGATATCAATACTGAATTTGATACCTTTTGTACTGAATGAAAGGCCAGAATATGTAATGGAATTTGCGTGAATTAGGAGTTGAGTTATAGCAGTTTCCTTTTCTCATCCCATGTTAGACTGGTGTCTTGTAAAATTATTTTTATGAATCAATTACATTACCCAGTAAACTCTTCCTCTCCCACTGACTTTCAGCACATCCTTTTCTCTCAAAAGATTCAGAGCAGGCACCATTTAGGCATCAGCACCATATAAAAGGTATTGATTTAGCACCGGTATTAGAGATAACCTAAACAGTAAGCAACCCCTTGTACCACAGATGGGTACAGTTGCTTTGCAAGATTAACAAGTTTCAAGTAAAAATGGGCCAAACGTAATGTTGGCTCAAGTCTACGCAACATCCAAAACATTTAAAGCATTTAATTTTCTCTGGAAAGCCTCCGTGGTTGCCACTAATTTGTGGTGCAGCTTTCGGCTATGTGTTCATTCCCCTCTGTGTATTGTCATCTCCAGATCAGCTGGTTTTTACCATGGCTTCTTTTCTTTAATTCAGGATTTAAAAAAAAAAAAAAAAAAAAAAAAGCACTTCCATGGTTTTCTTTTTGATATAGTGTACATTTGGGCCGGCATTGTTTTTTTTGTCCCATCTTTCTACCTAAAACTCACTAAATAATGGAGAGCAACTGTAGCGATCTGAGTTGCTGTATAGCCTAGTGTCCTTGCCATTGCCCCCCGCGCTCTCCTTAAAGGGGCAATGCAGAGTGAAATCTCTGGAGGCTAGTTCCATTATTACTTTTGCTAAGCACCTCATACAAAAATACAGAAATATTCCTTTAATGACCAAATGAGTGGAACAATCAAACAAGTTCGCTTTTTAAGTTAATGCTACCCAACACTGATTACCATTACAGATACAAGTACTGGTATCAGTATTAGAACAATATTGATACCAGTATCAGTAACCCTATCAGAAACTACTACTTTTTGTGCAATATTTGATTTTTTACATGTTTGAAAAAAGAAAAATCTGTTTAGTTCAGATCAGTATCAGACCAACACCAGCAGCAGTTTCCACATCTGTATGAGCAAACTACCAAAACCAGTACCAGAATCTGTATTAGTATCAGCTTCATAACAATGATAATTTTAATGCCACTCATGCTGGCATCAGAAAACTACCAGTACTGATAAACTACCTTGGAAGCAATATCTGTAGAACAAAGAACATATCAGTCAGTGTACTGGTCAAATACATAGGCCAATCTACAAAAATCAGCTGGTTTCAATGTAGATGGTGTTTCTCTATCAGTATTTAGAAGTTTTTAAGGGGTCTTCAGTATCAGCCATTATGAAGCCTGAGTATTGGCAAGGAAAAGCTTTAAACTGGAATTTTGTTTGTGTTGATGTGAAGCAAATTCCTAATTAGAGAGATTAAAACGTGTTGCCTGAACTTTAAGTCCATGATAGTTGCTTCCATTTTACCTGGGATTAATACCATTTACTCATCGTGCAAATCTTCATATTCATCTTTTAAAGCTAAAAAAAACATCCCCCATTCAGTATCATCCTAACTGGTGCCGCATCCATCAGATTATGAGTCAAACCACAGTGCTGACTAACTAGAAGCGTCTACAAATATCCATAAAGTATGTACATACAAGCTCTTTTTTTGGTCATGGGGGTAAAAGAAACAGCACAGAAGCACAGGCACATTTACAGTATATTGTCCAATTTAAACTGAGCACACATCGAGCAACAAAACATTCAGTACCACCTTGCAGAGACTCGCAGAACATGTAAGTGCAAGGAAAAGTCTTAATATAAAACACACATCACACATTGATACGAGCTTAAATATCAGATAAACATTTAAGTATTATTCTCATTCCTTTTTACAAACATATGACACTGTGTGTGTTTCTGCTTAGCTTTCCCTCTATGTACAAGAGCAGATGTAGAATCCCAGTAACATGTTTGATTGGATTTTAAAAGTGGATTACAATAGGGAGGAGTTCTTGTCTTTTTACGACCATGATGTTTTTTTTATTTGAAGATTGCTTCCTTTTAATCGTTTTTTTTTTTACTCCTTTAAGCTCCAGGAGCTTCAGTAAAACAGAGGTATAACTGTGTATTATCATACACTGTAGTATGTTTTACCTTTACTTCACTGCGTAGTCAGGGGAGTGACTGATTCAGTTTCTGAACAAGTCAGAGTGTCTTTTTGTTTAAATAATGCTGTATTTACAGAGAATGTCAGTGTGGCATCACTCCAGGTGATGTCTGTATTTATAAAGTTGGCTCACATTAGCCCTGCATCTCCTATTTCTTAAATTAAAACATGCCTTAACCTTCCTTTTCCAAACTTCCCCTCTGCAGCCAGCAGCCAAATCCTGTTTGGAGCCCTCGTAATGTTCACATCATATAATTTTCAGTCTTTGCTCTACGTCCCCCGCCCACCCTCCCTCACTGTATCCAGATGGGGTTGTTGCGTTCTGGTCGCCGGGGGTCGGTTACAGCGGCGTTGCCAGTTGCAGTGAGGTCACTGAACGTGGAGAAAAACTGTTCCATCTCTTTCTGCAGCATCTGATTTCTTCTCTCTGCGTCGTCCTTGGCGCGCTCTGCGTTACGTAACTTGATCTCGGCCATCGTGTACTTTTTCCTCTCCTGGTCCAGCTCCTCGTGAAGGTTCACCATTTCGGTCTCCAGGTCCAGGTTACGCTGCTCCAAGCTGTGAAAGGAGGCAAACAGTGGGTAAGGAAAAGGAAGCAGCTTAAGCTCGTCTTTGCATTTTAATTACTTATACAGGTGTATAGTGGAGTTCAAATCATTAACAGGCTGACAGTATTAGCATCATTAAATTAAAACTTTAGTCAACATGCTATTGTCCTTCAATCATGTTTAGTAGTGCCCTAAAAATACTTCCTTCCACAAACAGGACCCTACCTTTTTATCCGAGCCTCATACTCTGCCTTCTGTTTTTGCATCTCCTGTTTCAGACTGGCCACTAAACTGTGTAGAGCGCTGTGACTGCCAGGTCCGTTACCCACAGTAGGACCGTCACTGTTCTCACTACTGCTGGTGCCCCGACTGCTCCGCCCTGTTGCATCTCCGCTGGCCTCTCTGTTGCTGTTCCTGCCCTCTGCCTCTCCTCCTCCTCCAGACTGAGGAGGGTCATTTTCCTGCCCTGGTCCATCCAAGTCCTCAAAGTGACCCCCATAGAAGTCCTGCTCAGGGCAGGTGGTGGTGGAGGAGCGACAGGAAGTGGAGTTGTCTGGGAGAGAGATTTCACAGGAGGAGGTGGACCAGGTGGCGCTGTCTACACTCTGCTTGTCCTCACAGCTGCTGTTCAGACACGTGTTAGTGACGTGGTTCTGCTGCTGGTTCTGATGGTTTAAGTGGACATTGTCATAAGTAGAAAGCCGGTTCTGATTGGATGTTTGATCTGTGTGTGTTTTGTTGCTGTCACGTAACGTGACAGAGCCGTTTGGCATCCACAGAACATTGCGGCTTTGTGTCTCAGTGCCAGAAACACCCAATCGGACAACTCCAGTCCCGCTACCCCCACTGCCGCTTCCGCTCGTTACACCACTGGTTCCCATTTTTGTCCCGGAGCCTTTGAGAGCTCCACTACGCCGTGCCATCGGTAAACTCCCACCTCCTGGTAAAGTCTGACCCTTCTCTTGATTAGGATCAGAGGAGGGGGAGGAGCTAAAGGAGCCATTTGTAACAATCCCACTCCCTTTGCTGAAAGCAGGGTTCTTTTTTACAGTCAGTGGCGGGCTGCGGGTCATATCAAAGCGTCCTATGACTCCGTTATGAGGGCTCGCTGACCGTGGGGAGCTGCTGTTATCAACATGCTGGCGATGTGAGGGAGACTCAGGAGCTTCCCAGACACACTGCCTGACTGTCTGGGTGTTGTTGTTCTCAGCGTTCTGAGACACAGCAGTAATGGCAGAGGTAGTAGTTGTGTTTTTTTGTCGTTTTAGTGGTTCAATGTTGTTGTTGTTGACCAGCTCCAGAGCTGTTGGGCTGTCCTCGCTGTGGGGGAACAGAACGTCATGTCGGCCAATCAGAACAGCCATGAGCTGTTGGACCAGAACAGTACCTGACAACAAAAACCACATGTCAGATCTTGACTTTCAAAGTGTTCATCTAATTAAGATCAGCAGAAAACAAACATTAAAGAGCGAGACAAGCTCCAGTACCAACCTTCCATTATCGCCACTGGATCTTCAACCTTCGGCCTCAGGATGTTTGGCCCGAAAACTGTGGCTAAGTTCTGGACGCTCATCTTGTTCACTCCTGAATATGACTGGACTTCATCTAGAAATCTGCCAAACAAGACCAATCAGCTTCTGACACTTGATTAAAAGGTCAGAATTTGACAAATCAGCCACTTCAACCATCAGTCACTACCTGCAGATGTACTTCAGAAGATTGTAGTTCACTGGAGGTAGACAATCAACAAGCCTTCTCAACTCCTTCATGCCCTGCAGGTCACAGACACATTGAGGTAATATAGAGTTAATGTAAAACATTTACAGCAAGTCAGGGACATGCAGAGCAAATAGAAAACAAAACAGTCAAAGATGAAGTAACTTGAAAAGGGGCCATGGTTTAGCTCAGTGGAGAGAGCAGTCGTCCTGTGTAAAGAAGCAGCAGTCCTCATCCAAGCAGTCACAGGATGAAATCCCAGTTCTGGCATGGTGTGGTGCATGTCATCTCTCACTTTCCCTCTTCTTTTCTTTGCAACATATCCAGCAACAGATACACAGCCTCTTTTGTAAACTTGTTCACCTTTTTATCTAGAAATTGATGCAACTTTGTTGCTTGATAGAGATAAGAGCCACCAGCTCTGTTTGTGTTGCTAGATACCCAGGAGAACCGTCAAGTTTGACTCGCCCTACTCTCCCTCTGATTCTAGGAAGGAAGGATACATTGAGTCCAAGCCAATCAGACGCAGAGTAAGGTGTGCCATGCCTTTACCCTTCCTAAGGAAAAATGTAACAAACTACTGAATGATATGCATAAGAGACTCTGGGATTTTTATTAACTACATAATTGAAAAAAAAAATAAATTCAAAATCAAAGAAAGAAGGTAACAAACTTTTTATATTTTTGTACCTGTAGTCTATTATGAATCCCACATTTTCTCAGAATTTATCCAAATTAAAATGCTGCTTCCACTGTAAGCTGCTTTTTCTAACCCTCCTCCACCCCAGCTCCTCCATTATGCTACATCTGACTTAATCAATGTCAGACTGTGTCATTGATGCCTGCTCTTCTCTGGGTTTCTTGCTGCTTCTCTCCCTGTCTCAGGCTTTCTTTGTGGGCACAGGAAAGGAAACTTATGGCAAACTTAACATGCTCACTGTGCTCCTTCTTTAGTCAGATGTCCTTAAAAATTTGAAAGTGAAGGAGCTTCTAATCCTTGCTTGGATCTTAAATTGTTCTCACTAGATACAATATGGCAAATGCGTTTGTATTCACAAAGACAGAACTGCTACAGAATTGTAAGTGAAAACACAACAGAGTAATGTTTGCAATGGTAAACTGCTGTAACACACTCCTCAATGCTGCTTGGCTGTAAAAGGTCAAAACAGGCACAGCAAAATCATTACATGAGAAACAGCAGAGTGGAGAATGGATGACCGGGCAGTGGGGGAGCAGCTTTAATGCCACAGAGCAGGACTCTGAATGATTTATGGGACCACTTTCCTTGGTATTTTAACTTTGAAAACTTTATGTAGAGCTTTGAAGTGTGTGAAAAGCCAAGTTAGTGTTGAATACAGGTACAAAGAAACAAATCGAGTAGCCTTTCTCACCGTTTCATCATCCTTGCTGAGGAGTTTGGCACAGGCCAGGAAGTCATCGTACTTGTGGAAGGGGATGACGGGCTCGGGCAGCTCTCTGAGGTACAGCTTCAGGAGAGAGGCTACTGTGTGCACATCGGTGTTACTGAGGAGACAAAAGAGACAAACAGAGGCTGAGTGATTCATTACTTTACACAACATGGAGACAATCATAAACTAGGAATGCTCCTGCAGCAAGGGGGGTAATAAGATGGACATCAGAAGGAAAAAGAACAGAAATACCACAAGTGAGAAAACACAGAGCACCAACACAACTTATCACATTTACAAGACCTTTCTGGAAACCAACTTCTTCATAATTTAATAAAAGGGTAAGGATGGATACCACCCTTGTTTGTGCATAAAAATGAGACTACAGCCATCATAGGGAACCATCAGCCTAACCAAAGACTGGGAACAAGCTGATTTGTTATATTTAAAGTCCACCAATTAAGAGATTATCATGTTTGTATTCAACACAAAACAGAAGATGATAATGACAAACTGCCTTATTTGTTGGGGTCATGTGGTCTACACACTAGTTGACATAACACGCCAGTTTTACAAGTCAAGTAATGCATTATTAGATACTTATTAGATAAGTGTCCTACCCTTCCCAAACCCCACCTCACTAACAACAAAAATGTGCCTTTTATTCTCCTGACTGAGCAGTGATGTCAGAAGGAACAGCTTTACACAGCTGAAACATTCCCCCTTATGTTGCATTTTTGGACCAAAGAAAACAAGGACATCATAAAAAAATCTAAGTTCAAAAGCTTGAGATTTCTCGATTCCATTAAAGTGAGGCATACAGTACTATGCACAGCCTGTGCGTAATACTGTATGCCTCTGCCTACCAAAGGAGTTGTGGCTTTTTTGTGTCTGTTATTCCTGTCATTAGGGTGTAGAGTTAAACATTAGGGGCAGTAAAAGGCTGTAGAATGACTGAAAACTTAAGACATCTAAAGGAAGATTTATAGTTGGCTATGTGTAACTGAAGTGGAACAAATTGTTAAAGGGGTTTTAATTTTTGTAAAGCAGAGGTACTCTAACGCGCTACTTTCCTCTGTTAGTAATGATTTACTTTTAAAAGTACACTTGCCCTACTTTGCCTCCAGCTAGCTTTAGTGTTGTACAGAAAAAGCCTATGAGAAGGCACCGATTTAGCTCAATTGGTAAAGCATAGACTCGTATACAGAGTTTACAGTCCAAAACTGGCTGTAGGTTTGAATCCCAATACAGGCACTATTTGATGCATGTCCTCCCCCACATTATCACCCCATATATTCTGTCTCTTTTCAGCTGTCCTACCAAATAAAGGCAAAAAGGCCCAAAATATAATCTAAAAAAGGCTACAAGTAGCAATCCTTCTATTTAACTCATTGCTAGAAGGCAAATAAAATATTTCTAAAAAATGTGTTACTTTGCTTTTGAGTATCTTGTCAAAATGTCAGAAAAATTCAGTGTTCATGGTTATTTGATTTGATAAAAGAAAATAAAGTGTCAAACAGAACAGAAGCAACAGGAGGGATAACGGGTTACAGCACAAGAAAGAAAAGTAATATCAAGAACACTGGGGCAGCTAAGATGAACTCCCAGAGAAAAAAAGATTTCTTTTGTGGGTCTAAAAACATGAATTCATGTTTTGTTGGGTCGGCAGGATGTTACAAGGACAGTGAGAAACAAATTACCGGACGTGGGTGGAGACAGGAGGGTGTAACATGTGTTAAAGCAAGTATCAGAGGGTGGAGATATGTTGATGAAACATTGACGGCTCTTACAGGGAATCTGATCCCTTTGTTTCTAGGAAATGCTAAGATGTATAGCCGGGTGCTGACAGTCATGGCCAAATTTGATTTATGGTCATAAGAAGATGAGGATGGAGAGGAAGGTCAAGTAAATGAAGGAGGACAAGCAGAGAAGGGAAGAATAGATGTGGAGGTGGTATTTTCTATCACTCAAGCATTTGTCCGTCACCCTGAATGGTGGATGAAGGTTGTCACATTAAAAAAAAGCTCTCAGTCCGTCAGTACAGCCACCTACACAACATGAAGCCACACAGAAACTTACGTTTTAAGCTGCTGGACTGTGGAGAGTTTGAACTAGTCTGTGCATCAATGCCACTGAAAATATACACGCTTGGTGTTGCAATTTCTTGCTTTCAGTTCACAATTCCATAACTTATTTCAAACTTTTATCTTAAAGAATACAAAGTGTATAAGGCATGGCAAGTTAATTCCCATCCTTCCATCCATCCATTTTCTTCCACTTATTCCAGGGATGGGTCACGGTCAATCCTCTCCCAAGCGGCTCTTCCTGGGGGATTCCGAGGCATTCCCAGGCCAGATGAGATCTATAATCCCTTTAAGGGCTTCAGGTACCAAAAATCAAGTCTGCATGTACAGTGCTTAACAAATTTATCAGACCACCACCCAAAGTAAGGTTTATGCCACAGCTGCCCTAAATTAACAGCATTGGTAATTACCAAAATCGTTTTTTATGTTTCTGCAATGGTTAGTACACCAATATGTAGAAGCTCTTTAACCGAAATGATATTTTTAATGCTAAAATATAATTATTATTGTTATCCATGAATTTTCAAATGTACTGATTTACAAAAAAAGTGAAAAAATAGTAAAGCCCATTATTATTTCTTGATTAATATATATATCAAATTATAGTTATTTACTGTCATTCCTGAACACAAAAATGAGTTTTAGTGATTTAATGTTATGCTTGATTAATTTCTGACTTCTCAGAGAAGCCCAGTGAGCTGGCTCAAATTGGGGTATAAAAAGGTGAATTCAGTTTGAAATTCCTCATTCCTGATCAAAACGGTAAAACATCGAGAGCTCACTGAGAATGAAAGAGTCCGCATTAAAGCACTTTATGACGCTGGATGGTCTCTGAGACAAATAGGGAAAGACATAAAGTGTTCTCACAGTGTGGTCAAGTATGCTTTGGAGTCAACTGCTGAGACTGGTACTTGCAAAATGCGCAGGAAAAAAGGCAGAAATCGAAAGTTAACTGAAGCAGATGTCAGACACCTTGAGATTTGAAGTACTGGAGACCAAAGGAAGACCACAGCTTCAGGCAGAGATGAATGCTTCTAGATCAGAGTCTGAGAAAGTCTCCAGAATGACCATAAGCAGATGACTGACGCAACAAGGCTTAAAGGGAAGAATAGCTGCTAAGAAGCCATTATGGAGGCCTGCAAACATCCAGAAACGCCTCAGATTTGCCAGGGAGCACAAACACTGGACTGTTGATGACTGGAAGAAGGTACTCTGGATGGACGAGTCCAAGTTTGAACCCTTCGGTCAGCATGGTCGTGTTTATGTCCGCAGAAAAGCAGGACAACGTTTTGATGCCAGATGCATTGCATCCACAGTGAAACACGGTGGAGATTCCATTATGATATGGGGTTCCATTTGTGGATACGGCGTGGGCAAATTAGTGAAAATGGACAGGACCATGAACAAGAACATCTACCACAAGATCTTAGTGCATCATGGAATCCCTTCTGGACTGAATTGGTCATGGGTTCATATGCCAACAAGACAATGACCCCAATCATACTTCAAAGCTGTGCAGAGACTATTTGACCAAGAAAAAGGAATCTGAAGTACTGGAACTGATGGACTGGCTAAGTCAAAGTCAGGCTTTGAATCCTATTGAACAAATTTGGGATTTAGTAGATTCAAAGATTGATCGCACAAAAGTTTCGTCTAAAGCAAGTCTGTGGTAACAGCTGGAAACTATTTGGAACTCAATAACAAAAGAGACTGTGGAAAAGTACATAAAAACAATGCCAGCAAGAATGCAAGCTGTTATCAAGGCCAAAGGAGGCCACACAAAATATCAAGTTTTTTGGTTATTATGTGTGAAAAAAAGACTATGTAGTTGTTCCAGTTTGTTATTTTCCAAATAAATAACAATAACATTTTTAGTTTTAAATAAGTTTTTGAAAGATTTCTAAAATATTTATGTTTTCTCATTTTTATGACAGGTGGTTGAATAAATTTGTTAAGCTCTGTATATGTAGTTAATGGTTTGGTAAGATCATGTTCTCCTCAACTAGACCCAGCTAAATTATGCACATTTACCAACATCTCCATTGGTTTTAGAGGTGCAAAATCTGTCCATTCAAGTCCAGTCATATAGCAGTCTCTTATTAAAATACACTGATGTAATCCAAGAGACTCACCAATCAAAAGAAGGTTTCTCCCCGCAGTCGAAAGCATCCTGCAGCTCTTTGACCAGGTTGGCCTGTCCAGGCAGCCTGAACAGTCCCTCCTCTCTGAGGCCCCACTGCCGAATGAAGTCCACGCACTGCTCCACCAGCATGGGGGCCAGTTTGTTCCCAAAGCGGCGTTCATATCGCACAGTTTCCTCCAACTTCTGACCAAAAATCCCTGAAAAATAGACATTTTAATGATGCTCAGAGTACTGCAGATGAATGGAAATGCTAGAGGAAACCAGCCCTTTTGATCATAACCACTCAGCTTTTTTATGACAAAATTTGTATTGCAGGAGAAACTTCATAACCACACTGAGCAAAAGTGGTAATAAGTGAGTTTAACATACCAAAGAAGCTTAGAGCAATATCCCCATGAATAATTAATGTTTTGATAACAGATATACGTGACTAAGTTCTCTTTTGAAGCTGAATTATTAAGGGTATGATCCTGAAATGACAAAAATCACAGTTTATCATTTGAAATATTGATACTGTTAATATCCTGCATGACTTTACTTTCTCCCTTCTAGAGAAAGGAGCATTATCCAAAAAGCCTTGCATCCGCAGCTTAGGCAACATCAAAGGGATATGTTAAATCAGTTGGAAAAGAAAAACATCTGATAAGGCCAGCGAGACAGTCTGAGTGAAATAATATGTACACCCACAAAGCTTTAGTCTGATGATCAAATCTGAGACTTCCTACTGAGCCCTTCTCGCCTTTTGTCTGAGGCAGTGGTGAAAAACTCATTTCCATTTGTAGCTGTTTCATGCGGATGCAACAAGAAGGGATAAAGATGTGGATCTACTTAGTTTTCCAGCCCTCAGATAAGGACTGAGGCTACTAACACGAAGGTGTACATGTAGTACGACAGGGTGACTGAATTTAAGTGAGCACAGAGGAATCATGACACTATGGAGCAGTAGGATGCATTCAGCTTTTTGCTGTCCACGGGGGCTATTTCTCCTGCACATATCAAGTTCTGCTGATTCATGGAAGGTCTAAACAGCTAGGACTTCATAGTCTATACAAACAGAAACCCAAACACTTCCCATAAGAACAATCCAAACCCCATACTCACCGCTTTTAAAACTGACACAACTTCTAAGTTTACGGAAAAAAAGCCCATGAATGAATTTGTGATAAGATAACACACCAGTTGTGCAGACTTTTAAGTGTTTGCATTTTAGCATTTTCCAAAAACCAGCCTTTGTTTAGCTGTAATGACAGAAAGAAGAAATCAAAGAGTTTGACAGCAGGTCAGTCAGACGGTCTTCATCTCATCCCTCAGTAAATTTGTTTTCCAGTCATCTGCTCACTCAGAAGTTAACAGCAGAATCTTCCATTCTTTTCTTCATTCTCCGGGGCTGACGCCTTTGAGATTTTTTCCACTTCAATCCCTCTCACAGCCCACATAAGACGAATGAATAAACACTCAGAAAGTCCCCAGAAAAATTCAAAGCTGTGTATTCGTTTTCCAAATCTGAGACAGATCAGAGTGAAACAGATTTACGTTGAGCTTCAGCAGAGGAAAGAATGATGAATATCCTCACGCATCGGCGAGAGCATCAGAGAACAAATGAGGCAAAGTGAAAACCAGGTCATCCCTCCAGACGTTCTGGTCATGAGTCTGGGAATGTTTTCCCAGGTCACATGTAAAGAGTGTGCGCGTCGCGGCTTATGAAGCATGTGTGTCTACAGTATATGTAAGTTTCCTGTTGTGACTGGACCGACTACACGATGCAAAGACTTCAGAGGAGAAGAAAAGAGAAAATGTTACTTTAGGACAACATAGCAAGGTCATTCAACAGTCTCAGCTTTTCTAAGGTACACAGCCAAATCCTGCAAACACAGTCAAGTGTACACAACATGGAGGGAGCAACGGGTCAGCCACAACACAGTTTCATTTCCCTTCCTCAGCCTCTGCTCTTTATTTAACTCTTGTTCTTCTTCATTGCTTTTATACAGTAGGTGAATGTTTCTAAAGCTAGCACCTTCCTCACTTAACTAGATGAGATATTGACTGACACATAACATGCTCAACTGTTTGAGGATTGCATCCTGATCCACATAAATCATCATGTTCTCTGGTTTTTACTGTGCTCCTTAATCAAGATAATAAAGATGGTAAGTAATGGGGCTGTTTACTCTGAACAATACCATATCTATTTCCCCACTCCTTACATTGATTCATTAAACAGATTTTAAAAAATGTCCTTTGATTCAGCTTAAATTCTTTTAATCACAATCCCCTCCACTGTGGTACACTTTTTTACTGTCAACAGATCAACTCTTCAAATGAGTTGGCATGTGTTCAGAGACTTTTTCTACGTCAGCACTATGTGAACAGTGTGAACAAGTCCGACAACTATTCTTTGTTGGACTGAGGTCTGTGCTTTGACTGGGCCATTCCAGAACATTAACTTTGTTGTCTTTAAACCATTAATGTGTAGCTGTCGCTGTATGCTTTGGGTCGAGGTCTTCCTGGAAAATAAATCTTCCCACAAGCCGTGGTGCTCTTGTAGACTAAACAAGATTTGCCCTCCAGGATTTTCCTATATTTTACCACATTCATTTTACCATCTACCTTTACAACCCTTTCAGAGTCAGCTGCCAAGAAGCATCCCCACAGCATGATGCTGCCACCGCCATCTTTCACAGTGGGGATGGTGTGTTTGTGGTGACGTGCAGCATCATTTTGGTCTTATCAGACCAGAGAACTTTCTTCCACTTGACCATGGAGTCTCCCACATGCCTTTTAGCGAATTCTAGTTGAGATTAAATGTGAGTTTTCTTCAGCATTGGCTTTGTTTCTGCCACTCTCCAAAAAAGCTTTAACTGGTAAAGAACCTGGGTATCAGTTGTTGTATGCAGAGTCTCTCTCATCTCAGCTGCTGAAACTTGTAACTCCTTCAAAGTAGTCATAAGTGTCTTGGCAGCCAATCTCACTAGTCTCCTTCTTGCACAGTCACTCAGTTTCTCAGGATGGCCTGATTTAAACATGTGCCATATTCCTTCCATTTCTTGTTCACAGATTTAACTGAACTCCAGGGGAGGTTCAGAGCCTTGGGATTGTTTAAATATCCATCCCCTGACTTGTACTTTCAATAATCTTTTCTCTGAGTTGCTTGGAGTGTTCTTTAGTCTTCATGGTGTAATAGTAGCAAGGAACAATGATTAACCAGTTACTGGGTCTTACAGACACAGGTGTCTCCATACTAAAATCACTTATACGAAAATTCACTGCACTCAGGTGATTCTAATTCACATGATTAATTGTGAGACTACTAGGATCAACTGGCTGGATCTCCGTTGAATTATGTCAGTCACTTTAAAGGGGATGAATTAATTCAGTCACGTATTTAACATTATATATTTTAGGTTGACATTACTTTGTAGGAATCTGTTTTTGGTTTGACATTGAGGAGGTTTTTTTGTATTTTTTTTTTTTTGGTCCAAAAAGCAAAATTATATTGATTATAACTACTCTGGCTCCAAGTGCAATAATTCACCTTCAAAACATGCCTCCATCCATCTATAATTCATGCAGTTCAGTGATTCAACCTTAGCTCTACAAGCACACAATTTTCATGACACTTTAGAGTACCTTTACATCGTTAAATTGATGCAAATTTAGGCCACAATCCTTTAAAAATCAACATACAAGTCAACATAACAGCAAACTGTGGATGTTTTCCCTCCGCAGCCAATATCAGCCTACAAATTCTTCCATCAGTTGGATATGGATATAAATACATGGCGATTACATTTCTCTGAAAAGTTCAATAGGGGTGAAATCACAGCTAAACAGAACAGATCACTGGAGCTCAGAGGCAGAATAGAAATAGCAGGTAGTGACTGTGAGATCTCATTGTCCTGAAACGAATCAGCTGCAGTCAGACGAACCCTGACAGACTGAGGATCTTTTCTAGGGCTTGTCTGTCTGGTGCAGAGAACTCTGATCTACACCCAGAAGGCAGGGAAACATCACAGTTTAAAGTAGCTTTAACAAATGTGTTAAACTGAACTGAATCCTGACTCGTTTCAAATGATAGATGTCAAATGTTGAAGGCAGACTGAAAAAGACATGACACGTCAGAACCTGAGGAAAATGTCTCTTTGGTGGGCTGAAAATTATTATTCTAAAGTCACTCTACTTCAACAAGAGCTCAGAAAAGCTGGGAAATGTTTCATTAAAACCAATAACATCATGCCTAAATAGGCTAATATGTCTAAAATGAAGTTAAAAAAAGTGGTGATATATTTTAACAAACTGAAAACTGTTTTGAAATCTCAAATCAAAATGCAAACTCATTCCAAAACAACAAACATTTGGTAATTACCATGAAATACATCTCCAAAGATCCAGATGGAGAAGCCACAGCTGCACATTTCTCAAAGGTCTGACTCTGAACGCTCTCTTGTCCAACTGTTTGTTCACGCTGCCCGGTAATTAATTCAGCATCATAGCGAGTGTTCAGCACAACATGACAGCGAGCCATCCGGGGCTCCGAGTCCTTGTGTGGGTTAAACACTGGGGATTGTTTTTTGAGCTCCCTGTCCGTCTGTCACTCTCTGAACAGGATTTTTACACAAACTCTATAGCCAATCAGGGCTCAGTTAGTCTTTGCTGCTCCTGCAAATTGTGAAAGCCTCAAATATGTGTGTATTCATATGAGTGTGTGGGTGTGTGTGTGTGTGTGTGGGGGTGTGTGTGTGTGTGTGTGTGTGTGTTTGAGAGACAGAGAAAGCCGGCTCGGCTCCAACACAGAGCCACCTTTCTTGTGGCATCTTTGACAAATGGCTCGTCCTTTTGAAGAGCAGTCAGCTGCAATAGACATCAAACTCACTGCTCTGAAAACAGAGGGGCCAGCTCAGCCTCATCCATTCAGTGTGACACCGAGGGCTGCCTGAACGGCCCGTCCGGTTGCAAGCGCCCCACTTGTTGCCCTGCTAACACAGAATGTAGGCCAATGTCTGCCAGCAAAGTCAAAAACAAGGCAGCAGGAGACTCAGCCATCAGCACAATGATCTCACCATTACTGTAGAGGAGCACAGAGTGTGCAGCACTGGAGGCCAAGACTCGTTTCAACAAGGGGGCATTAAAGAGTATCATTAACCTGACATGCCAGATAGACTCATATCAACTTTGGGCAACACCCAATAGAAACTGTTAGGGAGGGCAGGGTGCTGGACAATGGAATTACTGCTAAGTCCTCTCATTGCCTGTGTGTCTTCTAAGCACTTCACCTAAGTTATCATCGTACACAGTGTTACGTGTCATGTTGACATGCTTTTTGCATAAAAAGAATGCATTTGAATGTCTGTATCCCAGCATGCAATCAACAATTAGATCAGAGAGGAAGAAACTGATCTGCATCACAGCATGTGTCTGCATCATTTAACTACTAAAAATGCTGAATCTCTCAGTTAAAAATCAAACTCAGGAAATGAATGTTAGCAGTATCAGTTAGCAAACAAAGTCAAGGCTGGCATGTTTACTGACCTCCACCAAAAGGAGCCCAGATGACCCTGCGGATCGTCTTCACCCAATCCTCCATGTCATTCTGGGTGCTGGCCATAAGAAGGTAGGTCTCATGGTTGGCTGTCATCCGCTCTCTGTCTCCCCCTGGACAAACATAAAAGACATAAGGACGGATGATAAATGTGAGAAAGTAATACCTGGAACTCTTAAGTGGCAAGCTCTCATTATGAATTTATACAGAATTAAACTGGAACAAAAAATCCCAGCTTTGACAAATCATGAACCTGATCTTTAAATCCAATAATATATTAGAATTAAGATAACTGAGCAACTTTGAAAACATTTTAGAAGTTAAACATCTCCTCCAGACATAATATCCGCAGATGCTTCAGATTATTTTTAGGGGGTTTTAAAACATTTGTTTCAAAAAAGTTTCCATCACCTTGTTCTACATTTTTAAAGTCACCCAGTCTTTGTGCCTCACAAAGAAGTAAAATCTTCAGATATGGAAATATCCTTTATTTCAAAAGACACCAGATGTGTCCTGCTTTGATGAATATAACATTCTCAGTGTTTGTGCCCTGGAGGCTTCAAGTTCCCTCATCTCACATGTGCAAGATGCATTGCTAGGCTCTGAATGTGATGTCATACAATCATCAAACCCATGTAAACACATAGACACTCTGTCCCTGCAGCACCTAAATTTTGAAATAAAAGAAAATATGTTTAATAGATGATAAGAAAAATGTATCATTGAAAGGAAGGTGACTTCAAGATGAAGCTTCAAGCAGTATCTGACCTCATAGTACCTACACAGCATTAATGTCTTTTGATAATTTGGATGTGAATCACTTGGTAATGCATGGTATACAATGCAATATATCATACATTGTAATACATAAGGATGTGAAACAAAATAGTACTATATGACACGATAAAATAGGATACAATAAGATATGATAGGATAGGTTTTAGGGGTGGGAATCCCGAGATATCAGCACATGAAACAGTATGATACAATATGCAATAGAGTGGAAATTACAGGGTAACTCACAGTATGATGTGCAACAGGCCTGGAAATTAGTGATGTTCTTGGGTAAATAATCTCAAATCTGGTTAAATGCAAATCATAATTGTGTTTCGTCACCCAATCAAAGGTTCAGGAAACACTAAGAAAAAATTAAAAGGGAGCACTATTTATCTATGACTGGTAACAGCAGCAGTCACTACAGTATGAAGTTGGTTTACAGAATGTGGTTAATGTTAGCAATGATAGCACCACCAGCCTTTGAGTTTCTCAGCCAGTTAACAGCCACATTCTTCTGTGGAATGTCTCCACGCTATACCTCTCTTATATGCAAGTATAATGTTACACAGCCTACATACAACTTTAACCCCATTTTCTAGATCAAAATTTTGCTAAATCTCAAAAATGCTGTGGGTGCTATTGGTTCACTGTTGTTTACATTTGCGTTAAAAAGCAGTATATCAACCAAGGCATCTATTTTCCAGTCCAGCTAAACATGCATCTAAATTGCTTTTAACCAACTAGTCTAAAGTTAAGCAAGCACTCAGAAAACAATCATATTCATCACAGGTTTGTTATGTCAGCAGGTACAACATGTGAAGCTGATGTGCCTAATAGACTGTGGCTAAAGTAAGCAGCTAGTGCCGCCAGCCTACAAACAACTTTATTTCAATTTCTGAATCAAAATACTGCCATATCGAGCTGTTCCTGCAAACACCAAGCAATAAGCTTCCCATGTTTATGTCCAGCAGAGGGCTGAGGGAAAGCTGTGGCAGGATGTAGCGGCCGTTAACTGAAGCTACAGCAGCTAATAGTGGTGGGGAGACTTTATTGCAGTTTAAAAAGGGCATCTGACAGGGATTTTAGACCTGTGTTTATTAAAAAAGACAGATTATTAGTTTAACCGACTTGTAAAATCTTGCATTGTCTATCTGATATATGCATTTAGACGTTTAATTGACTAACTATGCACATCCCTAACAGCATTGCAGTAGCTATTAACTGGAGTTAATACCGGCAACTATTAGAAGTGGCAGACTATGTTATAGCCTAGACGGCGCACTTGATTTGGTATATGGACTGGTCTGGCTAAAAATATTAGTAGTTAGGTTAGCCAACTACTGATACTGGTGCCAGTTGGTCTATTTAGCTGGGTAACTGCCCACAACTTGAGTGGAAACTGCAAAATAGCTCATGCTATGGCACAATGCCATACAATATGCCAGAGGGGAAGGACATGCACTGGAACTTGTGATATTATATGATACAGTTATGGATGCATGATATTAGCGACAGATATTGGCTTACATTATTCATTATCAACATTTTCAAATCTGAACATCTCAAATCAGCAGTCTTTTTTGTTTATCCTCATCTCTAAAACTTTAAAGTGGGTTTTAAAGACTGAAGTGCATTTATATCAGTATTGATATCAGTATCTAAAAGCTAAAATTAATCAATAATCAATATTGGCATATTGAGTACTGACAAAGATCCAATATCCTGCATCCCTGGATACAAAATATAACAGAGGTGGGAATTGCAGGGTAACTCTATATGGTAAATGAAATACAAACAATGCAGGATAAAGTAGGAAATAACAGGGGGATTTATGACCCAGTATACCCCAGAGTCAGGAATTGCAGTGCTTACTATAGCAATATCATATCAGACAATCAATGTTACAGCACAATACCAAATTAACTGTAGAATATAAGGTGCTTATGAAAAGGTATTAATTGTATTAATCAATTTCACCTCTTATCACCTCATATACAGTCACTGAATCATACCTGTAAGAACAATAACAGGCTGTCCTATCAAAAATTGTTGCAACCCTAGTAGAACAGAATTTTTGACTAGAATATAAGAAGTAAGGGTCTCTAAACATGGCTTTCTGGACACATACACGACTTAATGTATCACAAACCTGTTTGTAATATGTTGTGTGAATAAAATATCTGCCTTTAGATACAGGTGCAGCCATCCCCATGGTTATTGACCACGAGCTCTCTGCCGTCATGTGAAGTTGGACAGACTGGAGCTGAGGGTCTGGACCTGTTTCACATGACCAATCTGGTCACAGCAATCGCTATGACAACAGAACCATTTCCACTGCTCCACTTTAGCTTCATTAAGACAAAACAACTCATTTGTTTTTTTTGCATTTCACACGGATGCACCTGGTGTATTATGGGAGGAGATGAGCCATTACCAGACAAATGGTGTGTCACACAAACATTGAATTATTCATGAGTTTGACCACCAGGGATGCTGCTCCATTGATTGAGGCACAGGATGAGATCTGCGTGTTGCATACTGAAAATATTTATAGACCGCTCCAACACTACATGACAGACAAGCTCAGGGATCAGGTTTACTGTAATGAAGTCCTAATGAAGCAGAAACAGAGCAGAAACACAAGAGAATCGGAATTTCATCATGTTCCTCAGAATAGGGGTACACTAAAATCTTAGAAGGCATCACTACCAGATTCACTACCTTCAATAACTGATATTTGTTGCAATTAAACTGGATTAATGCCTTAATCTGACTCTTACCTCAAACTGCTACACTTTCATAAAATGAAGCAGAAAGCATGAAGGGCTAAAAGAAGAGAACACAATATCTATTCAAGTTCATCTGTGAAATATATTGAACAAATTTTGACTAGGGTACAAAAAGAGCACAAGTCTGGATCACAATAAAAACAAGAAAGCAGAAAAACAAAAGTATTCTACATATGTGGCTCCTCATAGAAACGTTTGAGGCAGAAAAATATGGAAGAAAAAGCTATACTTTAATATTCCCTTAATGGGAAATTCATTTCCTACACTTTGATGTTAAATATTCTAAATGCATAAGCTGAGACACAAACATATGCACAATCAGGATGCTATGGACATGCACCAAAGCCTGATTTATGCTTCTGCATCAAAGCAATGCCAAAGCATATGCTGCAGAGGCCTACGCTTGTGGCCGACATGCACATCCTCAAATTTGACTACACACAGAAACAACAGACTGCTAATCAGTCTCTGACTAGTGTATGCAGGCATACTGCGTGCTCTCTGGTGAGACAAATGACTGTGAATGATTCAACTTCTCAAAGCTACTTGTTGACATCAGAAAATGTCTCTCTCAGGAGGCGAAAGAGAGCAAAACATTTACCCCCCATCCTCTGCCTCAGCTGACTGAGCAGCCATTCTTTCCATCTCCTCCGATGTCTCCTCTTTTTTCCTCTTTGCAGTAACTGCAACATAATCAACTGATGCTCAATGTTAATCAGCTCCCACTAAAACAGTATGCTTGTGTTAGCTGCAATGGTTTCCTGTGCAGAAAAAAAAACCAGGAAGTGTGGCAACAGGACAAGGAACTGGCATAAGAGTCGCATTGCTAACTTTTTGGGCAGAGTTTTGCAGAGCGGCAGAGACACGGCATTAGTGTTTACGGGCATACATTGTGTTCCATTTACCTCAGAGGTCAGATGTTGGAAATGAGAATAATGTCACACCTGAGTTGAATGTGTTCCATTTTATACAAGCTCGTAAATGGCCGTAATGGGGTTGATCCAACTTTCTGAGTCAGAATTATGAGTTCATTGCACATTTTTGATGACTTCAACTTGGAATTTCTGAGGTTAAAAGGGAACACACCATCAATGGTGTTTGAGTGAGGTGGTGTGTCCCACGAGGTGGTGTCCTGGTGGTTCAGGGATACAATGCTTTGCCCAAAGGCCCTTTGACAGCACTCAGGAAGTGAACAGACATTTCTAAAATGACCAAATCGATTTCCATCGATCGGCCCTAGCCTCGCCTCTAACACCTTCTCCTCCAACCACTTCTCAGAAAACCTGCATTTGCCAATAATACATGCACATATCACTCAGTCACATAGGTAACTTGCTAGCTAGTAGGGCTTTAAGGATGCACTGATAGCTCAACAGGACAGAACATAAACAAGTGTGCAGACTGATGTCAGATCTGGTGAGTTCCATCAGAATCTCACTTGTGATTGAGCCTAAATAAACTTGAAACAAAAAGTAAGGAAATTTGTGTTTGGTACATGATTTCTTTGTTGTAACAATGCTTCTTGGTAATAAATCTTATACCGTTGGAAAGCCTGTTTATTTCCCTTTTAAATGGTGCCACATTTGCAAGGATCATGCATTTGTGGGATGAGCAGCAGAGCTTAGTATGTGGGCTGCACCCATTAAAAATGTGCCAAATCTTCTCTGCCAATGCCAAACAGCTTATTTTGCTGATGATATTGACTCTTGTTTTGAGCTTCTGGTACCCTGTGAGCACAGGCCCTGCTACAGTGGTCAGTAGATGTCTGCTTCAAGAATCGGCATGCCACTTTTGACTGATCTGGATAGGGCCCGTCGGTTGGGCAACTTCAGGCTGGTGTTTCTCAGAACCAAGTTGCAGCATTATTTGGAGTGAACCCTAGTACCATCTCCAAACTGAAGGCCAAGTTCCATATAACGGGGAATGTCAGAGACAGGCTGCGAAGTGGGCATCCCAAGAAGACAACACCTCAAGAATACTGTTTTCTCACCCTGTTAACAAGAACTCTATCCTCCGAGATGACAACATTCGCCCCCGCAGAGCGGGGTTTATCAGACTACCTCCAGAATTTAGGAGTGGAGAGGATGAAATGTCCTGCCAGCAGTCCTGACCTTAACCCCATTGAACACTTGTGGGATTAGCTTGAGCGTGCTGTTTGTGCCAGAATGACCAACACAACCATGTTGGCTGACTTGCGACAAATACTGGTTGAAGAACTGGATGCCATCCCACTGCAGTGTGTGACCAGCATGAGGAAGAGGTGCCAGGCTGTTGTGGCTGTGTATGGTTCTTCCACACACTACTGAGGCTCCTGTTGTTAGATGAATAAACTGTTAAATTGTCAATATATCTTGTTTTTTCAAACTTCAATCATCCAATCTACCAAACACCAAACAAGAGTCAATGGCAGAATCAGCTGTTTGGCCTTGGCAGAGAAGATCTGGCACATTCTTCATGGGCGCAACCCACACACTCAGCTCTGCTGCTCATCCCACAAATGCATGTTCCTTACAAATGTGGCACCATTTAAAAGGGTAATAAACAGGCTTTCCAATGGTATAACAATTATTGCCAAGAAGCATTGCTACAACAAAGAAATAATGTACCAAACACAAATTTCCTTACTTTTTGCTTTAAGTTTACAAAAAAATGCAGAAAAAAAATTGTATATGTTTTCAATTTTCAAGACCTTATGGTCTTGAATGTGAGACTTTGAATACTTTTTTAAATAAATAATTTTGGCTAAACTGATTTACCATCTTTTAACACTTTTTAAGACTCTTTTTTAGACCCAGTACAAAACTGTGGCTGCCTCCATGTAACACAACAATATACAGAAGCCTTAACATTCCACAGATACCGATCTAAACCATGTTTAATAATCGTGATCTCAATGATAATCAAAATAATTGTGTTAATGATTTTTGCCAGCAGCTCTAATCAGAAACCCTTATTGTTAAATAAAAGAAAACACATCACTGTTGTCCAAAGAATAATTTCTGTATAATATCATGATTAAACTAGTCATTTACAACCCCTGTTGCAATAAAGATGCACAATAATTTGGAGAGAATAAGGCCAGATTATTTTGGTGAAAATCACACACTTATTATAAAACCTTCGAATGAAAGTTTAAAAAAAGCATGAAATGTCCATCATTTACTGTTTTACTGTCAATTCCACACAAAATGCAACAACATAATGTGGCTCTATATTTAAGTTACTTTCTTTAAATATTTCCCCCTTTGAGGAGTAAGTAAAGCTAACTTTTTAATGCAAATTTGATGAGATAATTACGCCAGCGGGTCAAAGAGAGATCCCAGTAGGTGCATTTGATATGGTAATTACATAAACACTCTTTTATGATACATCCAAAGAAAAAAGCGAGCCATTTATCTACACTAAAATGTCTCTGTCCCTGGACAGCTCCTCTGTATTTGGAGCCAAACTTTGACAGTGAGATGGATGCTTCCAGTCATTCTTAATGAGATCTCATTAGCGGGTGGCAGATGCCTGTGTTTGCCCAGAGTATGCCACACAGGGCAAACACTACATGTCCACAATGTTTATGGGCTCTCTGCTAAAACACAGACAGGATCAACTCCATGGGTTTAAGGCAGGGAGTCTTTAGGGAAGTGTAACTGCAGTTGGGCTGCATTCTTTAGTGATGTAAGGTCTATCATGGTGTGAAATTTCACCTCATTGAGCAGATAAAGTTAATACTTTAGGCTGCATTTCATACCAACAACTTGCTAATTGTGTATCTGACCTTGTGGATATTATCAGCAGGTTGTGTTTGGGGGTCAAAATGAAAGCCCTTCAGCCATATTTAAGAAAACAAGGCCATGGTAAGATTCACTAATGAAGTTCTAATTGTGTTACTTTCACTTGCATTTCCTTCATTAAATGAAAAGTTAACAAATCTGAACTAAAACTATTCGTCAGTTGTAATTACTGCTTGCTTCAATATCTAATGAATGTGTTGTCTGAGACAACCATTTTATTATCTTTATGAGCTCATATACAGCCAGTGGTTCCCAATCTGTTTTTCCTTAGGGACCCCACTTGTATCTAAGAAAAGCTAAGCCTCTCCCAGACCCCTTTAATTGTTTTCATTGACAAAATCCCAACATAGCAGGCAGACTTATTATTTCATAGTTTTTCGCCAAAATATCTATTTATAAACTTTCCAATAGTACGACAGCATATAAGGCTACTCTAAAAAAGAGGATCTGTTCATTTTCCGGACCATACTCAAATTTTTTGAGTTTAAAAAGTTGTAAATTTACAAGGAAAAAAAACCTTTAAGTTTTCTGCTTTAAAAACCATTTATTTATTTATTTGAACCAAAACCTGGAATTTTTGAGATAATGTTGAAAATAGCTGATGGGATGGAAGAAAATGTGACCATATAAAGATTTCCTACAGTTGAGAGCCAAATGAAATGATACGTCTTACTGGGTGGGGGCAATCAGGGAGTACTTGTGGTTTTAGCCCAGAATCATCACATTATTGTTATCTTCTGGACTTGGAGTAGACATTTCTGTAAACTGGGGTTATCCCAACGGTGTTTTCAGATTTATTATTTTTGATTATACAGTGTCGTAATTTCACGACTTTTAAAACTTGAAATTCTGGGGTTTATGATGTCAAAATGTATGAGTTTTTAAACTATTTCTTGTAAATATACAACTCTACAACCTCAAAAATTTAATTTATCCTTTCAAAAATTTGACTTTTTTCTAAAAAATTAGTGGATCCTCTTTATTTTTTAATCTTTGAGGATGGCCCTAGTGCACCGTCTTCCATTATGTTTCTTACCATAATTTTAAAAAAGTATAGGTACTTCTAATTTTAAAAACACCTCAGAGCAGACACGCCCCCCACCACCCTTTTGCAACATTAGATACATAAATATAAATACAACTATGCATACTATCTCTGTTCAATAATAAATGCATTAACACGTCTGTATATGCAAATTCTGGGCGTTAGGGCTATGTGTAATTACACCAGGACTTGGAATAAACAGGCCAAGAGCAAAAATGCAAGATTTATAATTAAATGCAATGCTATAGCACTTCAGCAATAAAGCCCTATGGCACTTTACCATCTGGTCAGTCTAAGCACAGACATGCAGCCACCTTCTGTATTGTTAAATGTGGGTCTTGATATATTAATGTACTGTTTATGTTGTTTGGTCTCTGCGTGTTGTTTGGTTTAATTTATGTCCTTTTAATGTGTACATGCCCCATGTACACTTTTATATGTATACCTTCAACCTGCAGGGAACTACAGATGGAAATAGGATATTAGTTATATGAATAATATAAATAAAATAGATAAATAAACAATTATTGGACCTTGGCAAGCCAGACTGGATTTCATGGACAAATTTGTTTTGAAGGTATAGATTGTTAATGATGTCAATAACAAATGTATTTACACAGCTTAATATCTGCTATCTACTAATTTTTACAACCTTCCAAAAAGTCCATCTTGACGGATGATCATTGTGTGACATTTCTCTATGAATAACTTACAATTTATGTGTGCAACTGATGTTAAGATTATGTTCAAGAGCATTTTAAGCAATATTGAAAAGCCAAAGTTTCTGATCAACCTTAACAATACAGGCATCAAATCATTATCTACTCTACAGTAGCAAATAGAAGATGTTTAATGTACCAACACTGAACAGCTTAAACACACAAGACATTAACTATTTGACACATATTGTGATTCGTGTCCAGGAAGTACCCTCCTCCTTTTAATCCCAGGCTAGTGCTTTCAGCTCCTAATCCAGTGATTAGTCATTACCCGCTATTGACTTTCCCCCTGAGCTCTCATTAATTACACTTCACATGAGGTGGACTACATTGATTCTCAATCACACCCCCATAGTTAGACACGAACATGCAAAGCAACACTTGCATTAAACTTAGGAAATATGTGCATACTAATGTCTGGCAGTACACGTTTCAGTCATTAATGAACAAAATAAACAAAGAGGTAGCTGTAGCTCACCTCGTAAGTGTTTGAGCCACATCCTCTCGGTACAGTTATTCTTTTCGTTCCTTCAACCTGCGACGCGCAACAGATATTCAATGAAGCAATTAGTCAACAGCCCTGAACGGCGCCGGTGAATGCAGCTCACTTACATTCGCACATGTGATTTGTCCTGCTGCCGGTGTTGACGCTCCGCCGCTCCGAAAGACTTCGTTCGCTAACAGCGCTTCACAAGATTAATCCGCGGGGCAAACTCCTCACAGCGGCTGATATCATTATGGATTTAATTCAGAGAGGAGGAGGAGGAGGAGGGGAGAG
The DNA here is from genome assembly GCF_018320785.1 of Cheilinus undulatus. Taxonomy (NCBI): domain Eukaryota; kingdom Metazoa; phylum Chordata; class Actinopteri; order Labriformes; family Labridae; genus Cheilinus; species Cheilinus undulatus. The sequence goes on along the minus strand of NC_054881.1, from coordinate 16,198,706 downwards.
GAAGAGGAAGAGGATCGATGTGTCGGTGAGTCCACTGTGAGATACAGACCGTGTAGCCCGGCAGCGACCAGGGGCGTGACAACGTTTTCAAGGGTCCAACCCCAAACCCAGCAGAAACCATACTCTACCGCCTTAAAAAGGAGTCACCAACTATCAGTATACATTTTGAAGTGATAATGAGAAGACAATGTGACATTTTAGACGTTTTAATGTTAGTCAAACTGAAAAAAAAGTTGTTGTTTTTTGTTGTAGACCATTTTCAGCAGTGGATTGATACACATGTGAATCTGGGAAGACTCTAATAGTGCTGAACCAAGCTCCTTCATCTCTTGCTATTACACTTTCATTCTATTTACCCCCCCCCCCCCATGAAGTCAAAGCCCCATGTCTTTATAACAAGCAAAGTGTACAAAAGTAGATATATACAATTAAAAAAATCAATAACACAATGAATAAATGTGTGGTAAAATCACAATAATAGAAGATAAAACCTGATTTAGAGCAGTGTTTTATAACTTGGGAGCTGGGGGGGGGGGCTATCTACTCTTAGATGTACATACATAAATATTTAAAACCATGATGAGAGACATAATCAATGAGGGCCAACGTGAAAGATGAACAAAATTGAAAAGAATCTATTGTTTTTGTGCAAAAAAAAGTCAACATTTTGGGGAAAAAAATGATTATAAACTTGTATATTTACAAGACATCAAACTTAAAAAGAAAAACATTAACATGAAAAAAAATGAAATTTCAAAGTGTATAAAGCCTTAAATTGTGACACTAGAAACTCAAAAATGTGAAGTTTACAACACTGTAAACTTTTTCTTTTTTTTTAAAGTGAAAAAATATACCCCCTCCCCCCAATTAATGACTATTTAAACTTAAGAATTAGGAGTATTTTTTTTACTTAAGAATTACTAGATCCTTTTTATAGTTTTTTTTTTCTACAATGGCCTTTATACACCATCGTAATAATGGATAGTTTAACACAGATCTTTTGTCAAGAACATGTGGGCCTTTTATGTTTGGAGTTTATCAACAATACACAAATACATCTAAATTATTCTAATTGAAAACATAAAATATAATATGTTTTAGCATACTTTATTGCCTTAAAGGCAATAACTTTAAGGCAATAAAACTGACAACGTAATGATCTCATTTTATGGTCTTTGACAGAAAGAGCTGTGATTTGGGAAGTTTTGTGTCAGCTCAGCTACTACTGACATCTCAGGTTACCATGTCACAGCAGGTGTGGACTATTTGTGGCAATTTATGGGCCTGTGTGACGGGAAAACACTCTTTGTTGTGAATGTGCTCTGGGAAAATGAGTGGTGTTGTAAAACCAGCCACTTCAGCTGTAAGAAGGAGAAGAAAATCTGTGGGCTGGAGCAGAAACTACCGCTGATATCTTGTGTCTAGAAAATAAACATTTCAAAGTACCAGTATCAAGAGAATGACAGGTATTTCCACACAGTTCTGCTTGTCAGAATGTCCCAATCCTCAGCCCCATCAGTCTAAATTTGACGTGTTGACCTTCACATTAGATCTGTCAGCTGAATTCTTCAGTGCCATCAATCAGACAGATTGGCTAATTTGCCACACAACACTTTCTCAGCATTGTTTGCTCTGATTGTCATGCACAGTAATTGTGATTCCCTGGTGTCACTGTGAGTGCTTTTGTCCATGTTTAAAATCAATCAGCCCTCAGTGTTCAGCCTGTGTTTCCGCTGCCTGGATGGGAAGACAGCATTTCCTGTTGGAAACAACGCTTGTGAAGCTGTTAAACAAGCGTGCAACAGGATTATACAGCATACCACGGCTATTACACACAGTCCTGTTCCTCCTGCCATATCCTGTTGATGCTTAGCTTTCCTCCACAGTGGCTGAACCGGCCGCGTGGTTTATACAAACGGGTGATGTGTCAAACTCACTTTAAACTTGGACAACTTTCTAGACTAAACTTTTTAACTGTCATAACAAAACATGGGAGGGAAAGTTGCAGAGATTTCTTTAATGGCTCAGGAACAAATTGTTGTCCACCTATGAGTCTGAAACCTGTTTTTATTACACAAATCTAAGTATTTATCTCAAAAACCATGAGGCAGAACACATGCTTCACTCACATACCAGAGCTTTTTTTGCCACAAATATGCATACTCTATAGCATCTGAAAATAATGATGCATCCAACACAACGGAATATTATATTGATCATCTCATTTGCTTTAAGGTGAAGCACAGATTGCAAGAAACGTGGAGTTTTTAAAAGTGATGTCACATTGGTTTCTGGGACAGTGTTGTGTAACAATGGTTGTCACCACATTAGGGGTGCTATCTTGACCTTACATCAAAGGTAATCTACTAACAGGCAAAAAGGCACTACTGATGGATTCAGCTCAACTTTACCCAATTTTAATGACAGGCACTTCATTTTCCATTACAGTATAATATACTTTGATAGTACCTCCTCAATGTATGCAGTAGTGGCAATGCAAAGCGCTGCTTAAATATGCTGTGACATCCAACACAGCAAGAATGGAGGACGCTGAAGTAATGGTGTACCTGGTTCTGGGTCCGCAGCTTTTTGTCACAGCAAGGGTACAAGCATAGGAAAGTCTGGGAGTTATACAGCTGCACTGAGCCAGCGAAAGGTGCAGCTAAATCCTGTGCTGGACATCCCACTCATAATGGTTCTAGTAACAATACTCTGACACCTAGGTGGTCAACAGTGTCTTTATGTCACATTTTAGAGTCAGCTCAGCTCGCTTGGAATTTTGTAAAGATAACATCAAAAACATTCCAGCTATAGGGTATAATTCCTAATGAAAAGAAAAACAAGTAGAGTCAAGACCATTTGATCTGAAGCCATATTGTGGCAAAAACCCATGTAGATCCACCTGTAAGCGAACACTAAAATGTCCCTAATGATGCGGATTTATGTTATTTATTTAGCCTTAATAAAATCCAAACTAATGACTTATCAAATATTCACCACCCATACAATATGAACCAATAAAGAACCAAACTACTGATATTAAATGCAATGTTTGAATCAGGCTGTTTACATGTTTATTTCTTCGTAAAAACAGTTGTTTTAATATAGGAACTTATAGAAATTCCTCAGCTTTTGGAGCCAACCCCTAGTGGTCACTCTAAGAACTGCAGTCATATTCACTTTGGTTTTTGGCTTCACTTCTTTATCACCAGCAGTTTCAGCTCGGGGACATCTTATTAGAGTTTATCTTACAAAGAGGAAAATGTATACAAACTAAAACTAACGTAGGAAAAAAGGTGGGTGAGTGACTCAAACTCAAACACCTCTTGCAGCGAGAGACATTTTGGATTTACACACTTGGGGCTACTTCCTTCCCAGGTCTCAACAACGAGATTGACTTCTCCCCCATTTTTTTTTTAAGACTTAGTGTACCCAGTACTGTGTTACATCCATTTTTAGAGTCACTGTTTTTTCATGTGTCTCTTATGTGATGTGATATTGCAAACTGTTATGATGCTGCATCTATTATCGATCAGTCATGTTGGACCTTTATGTTGCTTGTTCTGATGTAACTGATGATACAGTGCTATCCTGATGGTAAACCCTACTGTAATTTGAACTGATACTGGTGACATCTTAGGCTTATCATCATCATGGCTCCTCTTCAGGTGTGTTTTTTGACTTTTTAAAAATTAAACTATGCTCAACTCTTGCACTCTAGTAACCTTGCTGTCACTTTACTGAGTCCATGTTTGATGTAATTTTTACCATTTTTGTGGTGACTTTTCTCACTTAAATCTGTGAAGCCCTTTAATGCTGTACGTTATTATGAACTATTTATATTGCTATTCCAATAAGAGTTCTGTGCTGAATGATGTTTGTATGTTTTTTATATGTTGTGGTGACCTTTTGTCACGTGATTGTGTCACATGATACTTTTTTGTACTTTAACACGTTTGTTATCTGCTCATTATGTCCTGATGAAGACTCTTTGGAGTCGTAGATATCCCTGTTTAATGAAGGATTTTTATTACATCAGAGTGCCTCAGATTCTCAGTTCTGACTGCCATCTATACTATGGACTTTAACTGATAAGTTAACAGGCAAGTCATTGCTCCCCTTTTTGCAAACAAACTAAAACTAACATTTTAAAAAGAACACACTGTAGTATGCTTCGCCATTAAATGACAAAACCAGGGCCAAGTACAAGTAACCATTTTGGTGGTCTAAATGTTTCATTAGTCATTGTACTTTATTGGTAAAAACTATACTATACAATCATGGCTGATTTGACCTACAGGGGGCACATTGTAGCTTTATGCTAGGGGAGTTAGGGCTGCAACGTGACTTCTTTGTCTGTATAAGGTTAAAACAGCGTTTCCAATATAGTGACCACCATCGCCTCTTCAGAAGCCACTGAGACTACAGCTATGTTTTATAAGGTCAACATTATCTAGATTTTCATGACAGTGTATTAGGGTTTCTCTCTTAAATCCCATCAGTATTTAAAAGTAGCCAATTACTCAGTACTTTGAGTAAACTTTGAATGATCTACTTTTTTTCCTTTTGCTTAAGTAGATTTATAGAACAATACTTTTACTTCTACTTAAGTAAATTTTAACCAAAGTGTCTGTACTTTTACCTGAGTACAGTAGCCTAGTACCTTTTCCACCTCTGCCTGTAACAAACAACCTTAATCAAAAGAGAAAAAAGAGAAAGAGAAAACTGTTTTACTGTCTGGCACAAATGTGTCATTCAGCTTTCAACAAAATGCCATGTGTTCATGACTAGGAGCTAACGGGTTTATTATAAAAACACAGGAGCAGCTGCAATGATTGAGTCATCAATTGGTCAATGACATAGGTGTTTAAGCCTACTTCAGGCATCCATTAATAGTTTTATTTCCGTACTTGGTCAACATTATTAGTTAATAGTCTGACATTTTCCACAGGAAATCTTTTTTTTTAGCTTTATGCAGAAAGTGTCCTTTTATTTGGAGACTCACTTTCAGCTGGATCCCAAACATCATTCCAAGATAAATCAGGATTGTCTGCTGATCTAAGGCTCATAAAAGTCGATCAATGATTCGACTCCTCGTTTAGACAATCATCAAGTAAACAGATAAGCAGAGAAACCAGGGCCACTTAGCAGAGAACAACAAATATTTGTGTTTTAATTAGGTGTCTGTAACTTTCCCAGCCAAGGTTTGAAAGAAAGGCTGCAGAGAGATAAAAGGCTCAAATATCATGTTGTAGCCTGTGGGCAAACTCGCAGTATCTGTCCATTAAATAAATGACTGGAGGCTCCCCTTTGACAGATTCTTTACAAGGTGTAGTTAAGCTGCCTGCAAGAATTATTCTCCACCACACCATTGTCAGACTGCCTGTGATTTCTGTCTAGGAAAATAAATAAAAAACCCTCCATCATCGCCTCTTAAATGAGACCAATGCTAGCAGGAGTTCACTGCCAGAGAGAGTTGAATATCTTCACTTTCAGCACGACTGTACCTGAAGAGACAAGCGTGACAGCTGTCACAATTCCCCTGATTCACCACGCTTCAGCACACTGCCGCAAAGTTTTAGACACTCAGCGGTGAACAATTGTCAGCTCAACAGCAGCATGCAGACTTTACCTCAGACGACAGCTTGGATTAAAGATAGAAAATACATCCAGACACCTCTTTCACCTTGAGACTTAGACCATTACAAAAGTTACGGATGAGAGAAAATGCCCCGTCATTTCACTTTTCAGCTGTGATTTTATGATATTCTCTTCAGTGAAACATTAAAACGACTTGATTCATGCTAACTTCTGCCATTTACATACAGGAACACTGTACTCCAACTTCAGGGTGACTCAATCTGTTTTTACCATTGACTGTATATTAAGAAGGACGGGAAACAGCCTGTTTGGAGTGAAGCCAAGATATTTAGAGGTCCTTGTCTGGAATGGCTGCAGTATATGTCATAAAACCCACATCTTCCATGTTGACAGACAGGACACAGGGCAAAGTAGAAAGATAAAACACACATCAAATTGTGAATTTTTCTCAAACAGAATCGGTTGTGAAAGTTATTTTCAAGGGGATTTATGTCTATATGCTCATTTTTCTGAGTAATTTTTTTAATTTGATGCCAAAAGAGTAAAGATTGCATTATGATTGACAGTTTCATTGACAAATGTAGCTCCTTGCAATGTTGTTGATCCAATTATTAGAGCATGAAATGTGATAGAAAAAAGTTACAAAACATATTAGAATCATTGAAAGTTCAATAAACATGAGTGTCTGCTATAAATGGGCCAATGTGCATGTTGCTGGGAACTATACAGACCTAAGGACTGGTTGATGATGCTTAGGCTTTGAATCATCACCAGCGCAATACCTCAGATTTCCATGGAAAAATTTTGGCTTCACTTTTGTATAATGGAATGATTAATCTGCATTGCTCAATACAGTCAACCTTAAAATTATACGCAGCACTAAACAAAAGCAATAAGGTCCTGCATCACTCCAACCACTGACTATTCTACTGTTCAAAGCTGCCCCCTGCCTGAGTCATAAAAACATCTCAGTTAGTTTGAGTTTGAGCAGCCAACAACTGTTCAATCCACTTTGGACCACTGGCCTTAATAAGTGGCCAGCTGCAGACTGGTCTTTAACTAATGGCTCAAAACAGGTGGGAGACTACAAAGGATCCCACTGTGCTGTAATTGCTCACAAATACCTGGAGCACTGATACACTTCACTCTGCCTAGTGCCGCGGTTGGTAAAACAACACTGTGTCTATTCTACAATATGTACAGTGATTGCTGTAGATGATCACAGAATATCTGCTATAATACCATGCAGAAAACTATCATAATATTTTTATCTCCAGTTGTCACTGTAATGGAATGCACCTTGTTAAACATGATCATATTCTATACAGATAATGCTTTCAATAATGGTTGTGTTTTTCTTAAATACTTCTGTTTTATCATTGCTGCCACTGACTAAGAAATGATATCCGTTGTCTATAAATCAATAAATCTGCATGCAAAGTTAGATGGAGCAACAGTTAAAGCTCAGTACCTTTCCAACTATAAGAGCTGAGCAAGTAAATAGATTTATAGATGGGAGAACGTGGCAATATGTCCCTTTCTAGCTAGCTGCTATTGACCTTCCAGGTAGTCTTGCTAACCAGTTAGAAATAATCTAACAGGATACTGAAAGGTGAAAACATGAACATACTTCACAGCTCCACACATCTCATACACACTCTATCATAGACTTTTGATACAAGTAAGATGAATGCCATAAATCTGATAACAAAAACTGATAACAGTTGACAACGTAACGGCTGCTATATTTAGTTATGCTTTTCGATTTCCAGGTCAAAGTCTGGTGCAGAGACTGTGGAGCATGAGCAGAATGCCACAGTCAGTCAGGTCAGATTAAATCATATACAAGGAGAGTAAGTTTATCTTCAACTGCATTATCTACATGCATATGTGGCAACTTCTTTTCGGCGCATCTTTGAGAAGACTGTGTCTGATGCAGATGCCCTCAGGAGAGCTAGGATGGGAAGGGTCAATTGCCTGATAATGGAACAGCAGCTGCCCTTTTACAGGCACCTGGCGCACTTTCCCAGGCCCCATCCAGCTAATCCCATACTGGGTGCCCAGGACCTGGTGGGCTGGTCCAGACACCAGGGGCGACTGCAAGCTCTGTGGAGTGGGCAGCTGGGAAAATACCTGGAGAGATGGGGCATGGGCCTGGTGCAGACCTGGTCGATGACTGTTGAGAGGCCGAGCAGTACAGGACCAAGGCTGACACAGCGAAGGGCTCCCATACTTGACCTGGCCTGCATTATCTAAATGTGGTGGTCCAATTTTGAGAAATTCAAATTGAGACTGTTTTGTTTGGACTAAAAACCTAAAAAAAAATGTTTTTAAATTTGTAATAATTTAAAGCTTCTGTGAGGAGCATTAAGCTTGTGTCGAATCTGGCGCCCCCTGCGGACAAAGCATTACCTGTCATCACTGAGTTAATTTTGCCATTAACATATTAAATTGTGATTTTTCAGAAAAATCTTGTCCTGTTTTCTTTAGACAATCAAATGTTTCAGTCAAAGAGAATCTTTGTTAAGAAAAAAAGACTGTTTCAGCAGCTGGTTCCCATGTCTGGCACCTATCCTGTGTCGTCAACTTCAGGCTTTAAACACAACCATGTAAAATTATTTTTTCTCGACATGTTTGCTTTTGTAGCTCACAGAGACATTGACTTTAGTCTCAGTTTGTTACATAACTGGATAAAAAATCCTCACAGAAGCTTTTATATACACAATGTTGCATTTTATAAGTAAGCTTCAGTTTAAAAGGCTGACTTCTAACTTTTTTCTTATCCTGGGATCCAAGCTAGATCCAACTTTTAGTGTCTGTATACTAGACTAAGCCAAATATCTCATAAATTTAGCTAAATAAAAACAATCAAAGAAGCCTAAAAAGTGTGTCACAAAAAAAATTTAAAGCTTTAGTGAAGAGAGCATTTTTCCAAGCTATTTTTTAAAGTAGTATTTTTGAAAAAGAACAGAAATGTCTCTAGGTAAGGCAAGACAGAATGTCTAAAATAATTTCAAAATTAAGGCATGTCTCTGTACTTTCAAAGCACTCTTAACACATCAGAAATCCATGAAAACCTTCACTTTACCTTATCGCAAAAACTAACATTAAAAAAGTGAAAATTAGACAGACATCTCACAAAGGAAGAAAGAGATTAAGTATGGAAAATGACCTAAAATATTCAGTTTCCCAAAAGCAGGACACATTCTGTGTGAGACAAGTTTAGAAAATTTTAACTTCTTCCAGACTTTGATTGTCTTCTCTGCCAAGTGAAGGAAACAGCTGCTGCTGTTGGCTCTGAAAACAATGCAGACACTGTAACTACCTTGTTTGGCTCTAAATGGCAAAAATATGTGTCATAATTCTCACAGTGCGTGTCTGCGTCTGTGAGTGTTTGTGTGCAGTGGGAGATTAAATGAACACATGGGTGTTCTTTGTATCTTGTCTACAAGAGTGTTCCTGTTGACATGCAAGCAGGGGCAAGTTGAGATTGAATATTGTGTCTAATGATAGTCTTCTCAGAAGTCTACACATCATAAATATCTCCAACAGGAGAGGAAGTCACTATCGGGGCAACAAGACACAATACAAGTCAACATTTTTCATCAGGAAAAGCAAGTGCAAACAAAGCGCTGTTTCCTTGTCTTTGAATACAAATGATAGCAGCCTTATTTACAGCCTTTCATTCATGAGTAATATAACCTCCACATGATCTAATCCCTCTGAAAGGTGCAGCTGTTGCAACAAAGAAGTCTGTAGTAAAGACATCAGAGCCAACAGAAACACCTCCATCGTATTCAGTGGTGAATAAATCTGCAAACAGGCTCAAACAGTCAAAAATAAACACTTATTTGTTACCTGGATGTGAGGAGATGAAATCAGAAAATCCAAACTGAGGGAAACTATGAATCCCTTGGTGAACCATCTCCATGTCTCTTCCACTCTCCAGCATAGAAGCCCCCCGAGTGGGTTAGCGAGTCCCGGCCGTCTGGGTTAACTTGAGGATGGGAGTTCCTGACTGAGGAGCCGCTCTGCCAGTTTTTTTGGCCGGGCTCAGAGTGAGTGAGTGAGCACAGCTGAGAGGGTGTGAAAGAGAAAGGGGAAGGAGGGGAGGGAGGTGAGGTTTGAAGAGGGGGTTGGGGAGTACGCACATACTTCTCTGGAGCACTGTATGGGAACAATGGGAAAATCTCTGTGAAGGCATGGGCTTAGAAAGGCCACTGGTCTGACAGGGCACGACCCCATAAGCAAACATGGGATGTCCCATTCACACCGCGGTGCTATTCAACATTTAACCACTGCCTGTTTACAGCTTAGTGATGTAATGGTATTGATTCCTTTTGAAATGGGATCAAACCAGTCTTACTTAGATCACTGAGAATGTAGATAGTATTGACACAATTATTTAAACTGAACAAGTCTATCACGACTGACTATAGTGAACAAATAAAATATGTAAAAAAAAAAAAATGACTTCACTTTTGAACTATCCAAACCATTAACACTTTGTGAGGTATTTAAGGGTGCCAGTGTTGATAGTTTGCCTCAAATGATGCCAGTCAAGGCCCCATAAGCTTGATTTATCTTGAAAGTAGATTAAAAAAAGGGGGGAAACAGCAGTATGAAGTAAAGAAATGAGTGAAGCAGACCTCTGCAGTGAGATCTGCTTAAGGCTATTGATAAGCACAATCCATCCAGGTACTTTATCCAAATGATGCTGGCCCAACCCCAAATAAATGGTGGTATAGTAGAGGAAGGGATCTTCAGGGATTCAAAAGTTTACAATATGAAAACTATACAGTTTAATGGCTACTGAAAGCCCAAATCAAATGTCCAGTGAACATTAGAAATATGACTTTTCTGTGCAAGGATTTTTCACCGCAACTTACAAAGGGACCTTAATGACTTTAATATGGATTTGGTCCCTCTTCAATGATGTTGGACGTGAAAGTCTGGCTAGCATCTCCTGCCCTTTCATCCCAAAGGTGCTTGAAGGGGTTAAGGCCAGGACTCTGTGAGGGCCAGTCATGTTCTTCCACACCAAACTCATCAAACCATGCCTTTGTAGTTCTTGCTTCATGCACTGGGGCTCAGTCATGTTGAATAGAAAAGGGCCTTCCCTAAACTGTTGCCACAAAGTTGGAAGCATTGTCCAGAAGGGGCCTGTCGTCCAATCACCACAAATATGTGCATGGAGACGCTGAGCCATTATGCAGTTATTTGGAGAAAAAAAAAACCTTTCCATGCAAATTAGCTGTATTGCATTAAGCATTTAATGATGACGACGGTAACAACACAGTAAATACAGTAAAGATTAGCCTACTGTCTGAGAGAGCTGATGAAAGTGTGCAGTCAGGCAGGTAACGTCCTCTGCCAAACCCAGACCCAGTTCCTCTGCTCCACAGTCCACTGTTGGTGTGCTTTACACCACTTAATCCAACACTTGGCATCAGACTTGAAGATGTAAAGCTTGTGTGCAGCTTCCCAGCCATGGAAACCCATTTTATGAAACTCCCACTGCACAGTTTTTGTGCTTGCCAGTGGAAGCACAGTGGAGTTGAAGTTGAGAACTCTTCAGCTATGAAATCACCAGAGCAGTGGCGACTTTTACACATCATGCGCTGTAAATGCAGTCATGAATTTACATTATTTTTGTGCTTACTATTTTGGTGTGGGGCACGGTTGGAGCTGCTGGCTGTTTGGTGCAGTTGCAGTGTTTGACCACTTGTCTTGGTGGTGCTATAATTATTTTTGTCAGTTTAAGTTCTTTGTCTTGCAGTTTCTACTGCTTTTTTTCTTTTCTGGTTTGCTGGCAGCAGACCCACGTTTTTTCTGTAGGGAAGCAGTCAGGAGTTTATTGTGGGGGTGTTGTGTGCATCAAGAAAGTGAATAGTTTGATGATCATCAAGATTGTGTATAATATTAATCAATGAAAGATGTGTTATTGTGTTCAAGACAAAGTTCAGAGTTCTTCAAAAGCATTTGTTCTAACCCCTCTCATCGGTTGCAAGCAGGCAAAGTGATCAGTATATTTTGTCTTTTGCTTGCATTTGATTATGTCAACATTTGTTATAATAAGAATGTTTTCTTTGATGAAGAATGTATAAATTTAAGAAATTAACTTTTTGTCTGTTTGTATTTGTTTGTCTGTATTTTTAGTTCTACAGTGTTTATCAAGTCGTTCTACATCCTTGTAATCAGAAGTATCTGTATTTATATAGGAACTTACCAGAACAATTAGGTACCCTGTTATTAAATGAGTGCTTACAGGCACCGGCAGACTACCAAGTACAATGCACCAATTACCCAGTACCTCACAACCCCTTAAGACATTCATATTGATACTTGATGTCCCTGTATGTTAATTCATATTGCGTTGCTTCATTGCAGGATACAAACACAGTCAGGCATGCACACGACATTCAAAATTGTGCAAAGGAATGGTCATTTAACTTAAAGTAGATCTCCATCCAACAGGCACTGCTTGTTTACATAGGATGACTTTCCTTATTTACAGACAAATCCACTGTGTCTACTGAAAAAGCCCATTTAGCATAATTGCGATTATACACAGCTCTACTGTGAACATGAGTCAAGCTGCACAGACTCTTTGTATAAAGCTCCTCTCTCTGCAGCTACATCTTCCCATGTATCTATAACGGGTGTCCCGTGTCACCCGATCCCCAACCAGGTATCGATGGCTAGTTCTCTTCCTGGTGTCACGGTGGTCCTTGCCTGTCAATCGACATAATCTGGAGGCAGACATCACAACATTAGCCTCCCTCTGCTTGGGTCCCCAAAGACTTTGTCTGGTGGAGAACACAGACTCCATAGAGTTACTACGGCTATCCATTACCATCTGATGCTGAATGAGAAACAAAGTGAATAAAGACAGGACGTCAAAGAGGGCAAGGGTTGTTTGGCTCTACTGTCCCTTTCTACAGCAGCCCACTGAAAATCAAAGCAGGAAAAATGAAGAATAATGGCCACATCCACTCTGAATTCTGTCTATTCTTAAATGCTGAAAGGAAAATATGATACCTTAAGTCAGATCTACAAAATAACCCAGGTCTTCAGCAGAAGGTCTTTGAATTCAGACTCAAACAAGGAAGATATTCAGCCGCTACATATTCACTTCTCTGTTCTCTCACAAAGAGGAGTGGATGTCTCTGGTCAAAGGCATCTGTTGAGTATTATGAATGAGCCGAGTTTTAATGAGTTGTCATGAGGACAGTAGGGGAAGCGACTGGGTCAGCCCGTTCAGGGAGGTCACAGCTCTGTCAAAAAGCCAAGTGTCTCTGTTCTGATTTCATGCCAACTAAATAAAGAGCTATGTCTGCATGTCCTGCCAAGGCTGCTGTAAATATACCATTATGTAAGGGGAATCAATTTCAACTTTAGGAAAAGGAAACACGGCTCAGGCTGGGCTCAAAGGCCAGAGCTTGTGTTGGAACATAAGCTGACAAGTCGATCATAAAATGAGATTAAAATACTGAAGTAAAAGTGAGTTTGATGTATGTGCTGTTGCTTTTTAAAAAAGGGTCCTGTTGTGTTGTATTTCTTAACCAGTTTTCTATAAACATCGCATTTTGTAGCAATGATATACTTATTCTTTTCCAATGGAATGCCACATTTCATGTGTTGTATCAGACAGTTTCAATTTTTACAAAGCTGGTGTTTATGCCTAACTGAAAAGGACACTCGCAGCAGCCTTCAGGGCAGAAGATTTGAGAAAACCCTTAAAATATATCTTGCTTTGGAAAATGGCTGCAAGGGGTAAAAATATGGGTATCAACTGATGTAAGAATTGCAAATTAATGTCTAAGATTCTGAATCAATTCAAAAATCAACATTTCAGAACTTACTTCCTTCATCCAAAATGAATCTTTACCAGTAGCCACACACTCTCTCTCCACCTTCCTTTGTACACTGATACCGTGGGGGAGTGTCGGTCCTGAGTGGTCAGTAGCCCTGCTGTCATTAGCTACAGTAGCTTTCAGCACTGGAAACGTATGCTGTGTTTGACATGCTACTGAACTGCCTGTACTGTCTGAAGAGCAGACATAAAGCAAGTCCTGTTTTCACTGAAGACAAGTTTTAAGGCACACTTTGGATTCTGGGATCTTCAAGGTAAAAAGTCAAGTACTTTAGGAGGGATTCAATGTCTGAGCTCACATCATATCCAGCCATCCAAAATAAAAGGAACAGCTGCCAACAACCACTGACTGATGTACCTAGCACCATTTAACTGATCTTTCAGATAATTCTTAATGGCATGGGCAGTTTTACCACACAGGCACAGGCAAAGGTTGGGTATTGCCCAAGGCCTTGAGCTCCAAGGGCCACATGATATGGTGCCATGAAAAATTATGTGCCCACTTCTTGATTTCTTATTTTATTGCATATTAGCAACTTAGATGTTAATATTGGACAAAGACAACCTGAGTAAATACAAAATACAATTTTTAAAAGATGATTTTATTCACTAAGTGAAAAAGTCACCAAAATCTTGACTGTGAGTTGACTGTGATTAAACCCAGTTTTTTGGAAAGCTAAATTCAACTTTACAAGCAACAACCTGTCTAACAAAGTGAAGAAGGCTAAAAGGTCTTGAAAATGAACACATCCTGTTGTGAAAGTAATTTAAGAACAGATGAGAAACAAAGGCACTGACAACTATCAGAAACAAGATGAGAGTCATTTGCCACAAATGGAGAAAACTTGGAACAGTGGTCAACCTTCCCATGAGTGGCTGGCCTATCAAAATTACTTCAAGAGTGCGTGGACAACTTGTTCAGGTGCTCAAAAAGAAGCAATGCTTCCAGTGCACATGCCCGTCCTGGGACTGTTTCCAAAGCAAATGCAGAAGTGCCTATCTAGTGCCTTCCTCCACCATTACGTGAAATTTATGAATGAAAATAAAACGTCAGTTGTCCCATTAAACTCGCCTTTTAAGTTTCTGTTTTTATTTAACAGAGTCCTCAATTCAAAATTAGAATTAATGTAATCGGCTGGATAACTCTGTGGGTTACATTGCTGGCTAAGTTATAGTAGAGTTAGGGGTTCAAATCTTGACCAAGGCATGAGTATCCAGTATGGGCCCCTTGGGCAAGGTCCCAGGGCCAGGAACACCTATCTCAGATGTATGGCACTTCAGATCAAAGTGCCTGCTAAATGATACAGAGCTGGACAATGCTGGTCTGTACTCATCATACTATGTTGTGTTACTGTTTTGGTTGGGAGCCCCCTGGTGGTCTAATTTTACACACTCTGCGTTTAAGCCCACGAATCGTATTCATGTTGTAAGAATTTTCCAAGTCTAACATAAACATTATCTTGATTTTAGGTTTTCCACTGTGGATAAACATGATTGCTATCAGCTGATAAAATGTTAAGAAAATAGAAAGACAATATCTTGAATGCAGATTAACAAAAATTGATGTTATCCTGAAAAGACAATGACATCTTTTGTAATCTTATATATGAGCCATCTTCCCTGTGCCTTAGAGGTCAGTTTGGTTTTGTAAATTTTTATGTAAGTTGACTTGAATTCATAGTTTGACTTACTTTAACCTATTACAGCGTATCTTACATGTTTATTCTCTTGACCTGTTGCATCATTTCATTGACCATTTTTATAAATATTTATCTTACTTTGTCCCTTAGAATTTCTGTAAACAGCTCTCTTTATGCAATCAAACATACATTTATGCAAGGTTTATTTTATCCTTGATATCTCCTCATATTTAGCTCATTGACCAAAATTATTGGTACCAGTCAGTAAATGCATATTTATGCTGTAAAAAGTGCATTTAAAGATGGTTGGGGCCTAAAGAGGTTCTTAGGCTTTAGCAGTCAGTCTGAAGTGTTCTTGAGAAACTGTAGATGTTGTGTCATCATGAGCTGCATGGTGAACTTGTCATCAGAGCCTGTCAGCCAACTGATGTAACACAAATATTAATTTAACACATTTTTTAAAAAGCGGGATTTATAAAATTGTAGAAACAATACAAGTTCATTCATACAACATCATTTTTTTTCTTTTCATACATTTATTGAAACAAGACAAGATTACTGGTCCGCAGAGGGATCAGACCGGTCACTTCTTTTAAAGAGTTGGAGGAATCTCTGCCACAGAGACTTCCTCTTGGGTTTCTTTTTGAGTTCCTCCATCCTGATCTCCAGATCCATCAGCCTCTCCATCAGAATGGCTCTTGTCTTCTTCTCTTCTTCCTCCTTCTCTCCAAGGACCTCTTTCATGTATGTCATGGTCTCCAGGAGACTGGATTTCTCCTGCTGCCATAGGAGTCTCTATTGGTCTACGTTCTGCTGCAGCTGAAGCAGAGTGGCCTTCATTTTAGAGGTGTCTTTCATGTGTTCCTCCACTAGAAGAGTGCGTTCTTTCACCCACTGGTGTCGCTCCTGCTCCAGGTTCTGCTTTGCCTGGACCAGAGCAGCTCTCAGTGTGGTGGTTTCTGCTGTCAGGAGCATCTCTGCCTCCTCCCTCTTCTTCTTCTCTGCTTGGAGAGCTTCCTCCAGATGTGCAGCCTTTAGCTCAGCCTGTCTTGTTGCTGCATGTTTCTCAGACTGATCAAAAAGGAGGCGACCAATCTTCTTAGTAGCTTCTGTCATTTCAGCTTTAAGCAGCTTTTCAAGGTTCTCCTTTTCTTTCAAGGAGAGCTGCTTTCTCCCTCTCCAGCTGGACTTGTTAAAATGCCAACTTTCAGCAGCTTATTTTTGAAAAATTACAAGATATTGACTTCTTATTACAATAAAACTATTAGGTTATCAGGGGCAACTTAAATAAAGTGCTAATAAATTCCCATCACTTAGCTGATGGAATATTTGTTACTCAGGTGCTAGTTGTGTTTGCTTGAGATGTGGTGTACTGTATGTGTAAGAGATAGTGAGAGGGATTCTGTCACTGTTTGTAGCTGTTGGAGCTGTGTAAACAAAAAAATTTATCTGCATTCTTCAATCTGCGCCTAAAACTGATCTGTCACGACTCCACTGGGACAGTGTGAGCACTCAGATCATGGCCGACGATTGGATCACACATACTGTTAGCATTTGTTGTGAGACATAAATGGTTCAGATGCATGTGAGCTGACCTTCCACCATGAGTGTAAGATAGTCAGCTTGAAATCACACAGTGCAATTCATCTAAATAAGGATGAAGCTGTGGTATTACAGTAGAACTTGTGGGGCTTTTTCACGATGACTTTGGTCGTGCCGATCCAGTGTGGCCACACTGGACTACGCCCAGAGTGGTCCTGTTCCGGAGCAGAGCTTAAGCATGCCTGCCCCGCCTCCAAGCGCGCTGCAGTGACATCACAGTGGTTCATTATCATTCAGGGATGTCTCATAGTCATTTTTAAGCGGCAACCACTGCATCAAACTTTGAAATACCTGCCAGAATACCAATAAAACTCTTCTTCTTCTGAAAGAATAAAACAATGCTTACTGAAGCGCAGCTATTTGGTGTCATCGACTCAAAACGCCATATCATTAGCTTTAGATGCTCCCTCAAATGGTTAGCCCAGTTGTGGTGGAACAGCAAATCCTTTGCAGAGCTATGCTGCCAACTGAGTCAAACTAAGTCAAGCCAAGCCACTCAACGTAATGGTAAAGCCCCATATAATTATTCATGGACAGAGGGACGCTAAAGCTGCTACACCACTAAAATCAGCCTAAACATGCAAACTTTTGCTTTCAAATTTCTTGGGAAAATGAAGCTCTAGAACATCAGTATCCTGCAGATAGGAGGTTTTTCATTGTAAAAATAATTTACTGCTTCATAGTGCAAGTCAGACTGGAGTAGACTGTAAAAGATTCACCTATTTTTAACAAAAGGGGAAAGTTCTGTGAATCATAGATTGTTTTTTAATTGAATCATAACCCCAAGAGTAAAAAATTGATATCAATATCAATTGTTAGATGAATTGTTAGAGAAACAAAACAACAGATTTGTCATTTAATATTTGCTTCAGTTTTCAGGGTTTAAAGCCAAATCTAATGTTTGCTAATAACATCACAAATGACAGTTATGAATGCATGGAGCTTTGCTATAAAACCACAAACACTCTGTTGAACTAAACCTTCTCATTGTGGACATACAGTATAGAGTGAGAGTAATTCTAGACTAACTCCAAACATCTTTAAACTATGCACAACAAGACTTTGAGGTTTGTTAAAATACCAAAAACCTTACGAGTGCGCCACTGAGACCACTAACAGCTTCACTGACGACTGGCTGGGGGATTAATGCCCCATTTAAACGTTAGGAGTGCTGACTTTTGTCACTTAAACACTTAAATGCCATGCTGGGAGGCTTAAATATTACATCAGTGAGGGGGACTGAGAGGGGGCCGCTGATAGGTCCAGCCATTATAGAAAAACTCCTTAAAATCAACCTAGGACTGGTTATAAGTGCAATTTTAGCCCTGAAACACTCTCAGAGAATTCATGTTTCAAATCCAGGCACTTTAAACATACTGTTACATATGCTGTGGGGCTCAAATGTGCTGAACAGGATGAGTTTTGAATGTACAGTATATCTCTGCACTGTATGTGCCTGTGCTGAAATATGTATGTAATGTTGTGTGAAAGATGTAGGCGTCTTACGGTTATGTAAACATATCTCACCATGACAGATCACCAATCCTACAAGTGTATATCATGCTCTCATGGTCGTGGGATTGTAAATCTTTATGGTGTGAATGTCTGGAATTCATCCTTGATGTGAACTCTGTGACCTAGAATAAATGATCTCCCATATTTGTTTTGATTAAGATACCGGATGTTGTGCTAAGCCTGATACACGCACTTACAAACCCGTGTTTACACAAAGATGCAGATAAGGCCGTAAAAATGCTGAAACTCAATACATTATCGTTTGCATGTTAATTAAAGCAGAGAAAGACACTGAAGACAAACATCCCGGCTCCAAAAGAAGGGAGTGATAGTCCTTTTATCCAAACCAGAAGAATACAAGGAGTGGACTTAACAAAGTACCTGTTGCTCAGCTCACTAATACCTTCTAATATCACCTTTCAGTGCTGATGAGGGCCTCAGGGCAGATGCACACCTGCACTCCCCACAGCCAGAATTGGTAGGTTGAGTCAGCCTGGCCTTTGGGAGAAGCCCTTTGAACTTTCCAGACAGCGTTATGGAAACCTGACTTCAGCTTTATTGTGTGACTACTGCAGGCAGAACGACTTATTTATCCACTTCTCTCCCCATGAGAACCACAGAAAACTCAGCCTGGGAACCAGACAACACTGGGGCTCATGTTTTATTTGGTCTGGCAGATGAGTCTGGTCATCCTCCGGGACCCTGTTCAGTTTGGGCCAATTATGACCCGCTGTGTTACATGGGTTACTACAACGAGGAGCAACATGAGGTAATGTCTGAAGACAAGCAAGTCTGATTAATCATACTTTTAAAAGTTCAGGCCTGTGATGCTGGTCAAATGTTGTGTCTTAGTAGTATGGCAACCACTGGCAACTAGCCAGGGCTGTCGCTTCAGGCAATGGGCACTTCCTCTCAGTCTCAGCTCTACTGCCCAGATTTATGCCAGCACAGTGGACAGACGACATCTCCCATTGTAGACTGGTTTAACAGTAGTAGTGAATGAGAAAATGAAGATAAAGTCATACTTAGGCTGTGCCAGGATAGACTGCCATGTAACTAAGGATTCAAAACACTAAATATTTGTCATACATGCCAATATTTCCAAACTTGTTTTAGCCAATACCATTACACACTCTTTTTTTTAAACATTAAGTGTCTACAGTGCAAAACGAGGATGATTCAAGCAAAGCTGAAGTTAAAGATTTAGAGGTTCCAGAGAAATCTCTGCGCAAGAGAAAAGGCAGGAGGTCAATTTTTGATGCTTGTCATCTTGGGCCCTCAACCTGTACTGCATTAAAAACAGGCATGATTCTGAACTGGAAATCACTGCATATAAGTTCAAGCTGTATCATGCAAAAAAAAGAAGCCATTTATTAACACAATCCTGCCATCTTATCTATTTCAAAATGGACTGAGGTAAAATGAAAAACTGTTCTGTGGTCAGATGAATCCATATTTGAGATCCTTTTTGGAAACCATGCACACTGTGGCATGCGGACTTAAGAGGTGAGGAACCAAACAGCTTAAATCCAGGCCATAGTTCAAAAGCCTGCATCTCTAGGCTGTAGTTTAGCTCAGCTGGTGGAGCAGGCACCCAAACGCTGAGGCTATAGTCCTCACTACACTGGTTACAGGATCAAGTCATGTCTTCCTCCACTCTGTCTTCCCATAATTTCTGCCTCACTTTGGATTTCCTCTCTAATAAAGGCAAAACGTCCAAAAGGTAGTGTTTGACATAAAAAAAAACCCTGCATCTGATGGTATGGGGTTACATCAGTGTCTATGGTGTGGCTAGCTTACACATCTGGAAAGGTGCTATCAATGCCAAAATGTAGATAGAGGTTTTAGAGCAACATGTGCTCCTATCAAGACAATGTCTCTTTCAGGGAAGGCCTTGCATACCTCAGAAAGATAATGCTAGGACTCATACTGCATCCATCACAACAGCATGGTTTCACAGCCCAGACCTTTCACCAATAGAAAACATTTGGCACACCATAAAACATGCAAAAATCTGGCTTAGACGAGCCAGGACTGTTCCACAGCTAGAATCCAGCTAACAAGAATGGGACAAAAAATCTCTCCCAAAACTCCAGCAACTGGTCTTCTCACTTCCCAGACATTTACAGAGTGTTTTTAAAAGAAAAAAAGGATGCTGCACAATGGTAAACATGGCACTGTCCTAACTTTTGTGATATGTTTGCTGCCATCAAATTCCAAATGAGCTAATATTTTTATGAAATGTGAAAATGTCTCAGTTTTAACATCTGATATGTTTTTATGTTCTGTTGTAAATAAAATATGGGTTTATGAGATTTGAAAATTACTGCATTCTGTATTTATTTGCATTTTATACAGTGCCCAAAGTTTTCTGGAATTTGGGCTGACAATACTGTCTAAAAGAAAAAGATTCTATGCCTGCACATTCATCAATGCCACAAAAACTTTATTAAAATCATCCGTTTGGACCTGGGGTCTTCTTTGAGTTATGTCTTCATATTTACACGTTTTTACACCAGCTAGCTAAAAGGCACTTTGACAGCAGGTGTGATGTAACATTCAAAATTTAACCAAGGAAGAATGCATCCATCAAAATCAACCCTCAAATACAAACAAATATGAGACAAATTGTGCTAAACAATTATTTTAGAATATTTTAATAAAAAACATCTTTTAAGAAAACACACTGGGCTAAAGAAGAGAGAAATGACTTGGAACTTGAGGTGTTTTGATAGGATATATGACCAGAGGGACTATAATGTGGAGGGAACCAAATCCTGACAGCTAGCTTTTGAGAAAAATGCTTTTCCTGATTTTGATTTGTTTGAAGTAATTTTATATTAAATGGAATTCAGTCTGGTTATGTCACAGAAACATTAATCACCTTTTTCATTTGCTAGATTGCTTTAGGAGATTGAAGGTCCTGTCACGGCTGAACATTATAGTGATAGAAAGCATAGATAAATCTGACATCCATCAATCATCACCAAGCATTATGTGGTACCACTTCATATTTCTCTTAGTGACAGATGAGGTGGAACATGGATTAAAGGTTACATCATTTTGGTGTGTGCCAGTGTGTCTGCATGCATGTCTCTGTCCAGTTCTTTGCACACGAGATGGAAAGAGATGGCCAACTTCAGCAGGATAAGCATGTTTTCATTTTGGCCATCGCAGCAGTCCTGTCTCCACATCCTTGTTTTTTCTGACAAAGCTGGCCAAAGCACTGTTGGACGGAGAGGGCTGCAGTGCAGAGTGGTGGGGGGTGTATGCAGGCTGGACAGAGAAAAAGATTGGTGATGATCTAAGTGCAGAGACAGAGGAATGCTGACGATGAAGTTGGCTCTCCCTCTGTGTCTGAGTGTGGACTGCTGGACTGCTGCTGAAATTATTCAGTCAGTTCTCCAGGTTTCACTCAATTTCTTTGAGTCATGTATGCCAAAAATAGATATTTATAGCATAAAAATGAGTGCAATTTGTCTCCAAACTCTTCAAATGAAAACATGCTGTCAGTTTGCTGTTTTTGATAAGTACCACCATTCTATAAAAGCTATAATCATGAGCCAGTAATTAGAGAGGTGTGTTCAGTTGCTGTTGTTGGTTGTCCTGCTGTGCTTTCTATCATTACATGGACTGGTTTTGATGCAGTTTTATCCATCACAGTCAACAATGATCCTATAAAAGACAAAACAATCAAAGCCAGGCTTTAAAAATGAACTATGATTGATGCTCAAAACTTTCAAGTAGAACATCCCAGGCATAAAAAACCCTCTCCTCTTTCGTCTCTTCTCGCCTCCTATAGGGATTCTTGAAATCTAATTTCCTTACATATCACACATACAGCAATTCTTCTGGACCATTTCTCTCCATCTGCTGCTTCAGGTTTTTACAAAGTTTTTACCAGGATGGATTTACAGGCAGGCTGGGAGCCATGAATTCACGAGTGTGTTAGTCTGTTATCTGCCTCTAGCAGGAAGGCAAAGTGAAATTTGACCCAGCCATGAGAAGGCTTTATTGCTTAGTATGATTTTTAGTCCTCTGGCAAGATTTTCTTTTTACAGCTAGGTGTCTTCAACAACCTCACCTGGGTGGTATTTTAACTGCATGTGTGGCTTAAAAACTTTAAATGCTAACAAGATATTCTAAGTGCTTAAATCAGGGGTCAATAATTGAAATTCCAGTAGGTTCAGTTGGACAGAATTTCCTTAAGCCAAGGACAGGAATATCATTCCATCTAACCTGTAATATAATTTAGTTTAGTTCACGAAAACCATTAAAACAACAATATTTTATGAACTGGAGGTAAAAAATAAGATTAGAATATTCTAACAAATCAAAAAAAAATCAGAATAATTTATTTTTGTTGCAAGTAAAGAGGCTTTTTAGGCTATTCAGATACAAAGTAGCTTACTCTTGAAAAGTGCCGAGTTCACATAAAAAGGCTTAATTTAGAAAAATCATATAAAAGGCAAAGTCTTGGTTTCTCCCTCTCTCTTGTTTTCTAGATATTCATTTCTCTGTCTGTCCCTCTTGGTTATCCTGTTTAAATCCTGGTCAGAGAATAATTGTTCCATCCCTCAGACTAGATGTCAGTGTGAATGTTCAAGGATGTGAGCTTTGACTCGTTAATGTTTGACATTACCGCATGTAATGATCGTGTGTTGTAATATATGAGGCACGCTGGTTTTACTGCGCCCCTGGGAAGAATGAACATTAGGCCTATTAAATGTCTCTTTTTTTCGTTGCCATCTTTTCTTATTTTAAAGCTCAGTATCTTTACTCTTCTCTTAGCTCTTAGCTCACTTCCTCCACTGCATTTCTTGGTCTTCCCTGACTTTTCTGTGTGTCTTTCCAACCTTTCTTCTGAGTGAAGCATCTGATTGGCTGAGTTGCGTCACGTGTGATGCTAGAAGCTGTGCCGGTCAAAAACAGACGACCATAAATGTAAAAAAGCTGTACAGGATGAGATAGGAGCACTCATCAGGATTGACAGGTATGCTCTGGTCCAGATTGGACAGCACTTGGACAGCATAAGCAGTCCGCTTGTTAATTAACTGTTTAAAGGAGTGTTTAACTTATGGCTAGCTGGCTTTTAGTCCATGATGAAGTGAAGAAGAAGGCTGTGGCTTGAATGATGTAAGAGAAGGGGGGCAAATCATGCAAGTGCCAGGATTTAACGCAAATGCTTTTCTTCATTGGTTATATCTGCTGACCACAAAACAACGTTACAGAAACGTGCCGCCATCTACTGACCCAACCTTTATGAAACCCAATCTCATTATGCCGATACTGATACTAGGGGATATAAAATTCCTTATACCAATTCAGTTTTTGCATACAGTACATCTTTTATCAATTAATAAACGACACAAATAGCGAGACTGTCAGAGAGCTTACAGTTCTTCTGTATGCTTCTTATTGAGGTGGTAGTGGTTGTTGGTGTGAGGAGCATTATGTTGAGGAGTCTGTGCTATTTGCCAAACCTACTCACATGCACCAGAGGGTCAAAATATTAGGAACACCTCTTACAACAAGAGCAACCCTCAGTCTTATCTGAGAAAAGAAGAAAGAATCATCTCTTTTACTGTGTCAACAACATTTACAAAGTCATACATTTTTTGACGCAGAATTCCTGGTAGAGATGTTATTGGTAGGCATTACATTGCACAGATGTGTCTAATGAAGTGATCAGTGAGTGTATTTACCAATGATGAACTTATTGTCATCCTTAGGTATTAGGTAAGCAGATAAATACAGTCTTATAAGTCACTGGCAGAAGACAATTTGACTGATGTCCTCTAAATGCAGATTTTCTCTCCTCTATCTTCCTGAATTGTGAAGCCATTGTGAGTCAAACTCCGACCAGAGATGCCCCGAAACCCTGCTGGTCTTATCCGACAGCATGTGGCTGCCTGTATAACTTCTGCTTGCTAACATAAACAGACCAACATAATGATGCACGTCATGACTCTTGGAGAAGTGGGTTGAACTGGAACATGAAACTTACTGAGTAATTGTTTATTTCGCTAACTAAATGTAAAATTACCATAAAGGTAAACAACAAATCTGATGCTCAGCCAAGCTGCACTGGGTTGTAGTCTCTCTGCTGTGAGGAGGTAAATATGGAGCATGTGCCATGCAAGGAGTTGGCGTGACCTCTACTGGATAAATAATGGAACACAGACATCATGCCTGAGTAACACCAAGTCTCATCCCTTGCTTTTTATTAGCAAAAAACAAGTGTTAACACTGGCGTCTATCTGCCAATTTTTGGATTATCGATTATTTTTAATTGGCCAAAATCAGACAATTGAATCAGGGAGCCAGTCAATCGGTCAGGCCCTAGTTTTATGTCTTTCATTTATATTTACTAGGCCTGTAGTCAACCAAAGAAAAACTTAGTCAACCGAAATCACACCCAGCCACGAACCGATTGGTCAGTCGTTCCTGTTTAAAAAAAGAAAAAAAATCCCTTGCTGGGGGACCAGTTTAATCCACGACAGGTTCCTTTCTGCACCTGCTTGGTGCTCTGAATGATCTTAAAATATACTGTAAAATGTACAGACTCGCCAACCAGGGTGGACCAAAGCTTTCTGACCAAACAACCAACCAATTGAATGGAAGCTTTCAGCCCTAATATTTACTATAAGTTAATACTAGTTAGTTTGTTCTTATAATACCCATGATGTTATATGGTACCCATGGTACCCATTCAAAAATCACTTTTTGAATGTAAGTGAAGTGCCCATCAGTATGAACTCATTCAGAGTTAGAGTATTTTTGGGTATAGTGTTTTGTCCAAAGACACTTCAACATGTAACCCAAAGAGCTGGAGATCAAACCCCCAACCTTACAGGCGATAGACAACAGACTCAGCCACTGAGTCACAGCCACCACATCACACTGTTACAGTAATTGACTGAATTACATTGCTTAACAAATTCATTAGACCACCACCCAAAGCAAGTTTAATGCCACAGCTGCCCTAAATTAACAGCATTGGTAATTACCAAAATCATTTTCTATGTTTCTGCAATGGTTAATACACCAATATGTAGAAGCTCTTTAACCCAAATGATATTTTTAATGGTAAAATATAATCATTATTGTTATCCATGAGTTTTCAAATGTACTGATTTACAAAAAACTGAAAAAATAGTAAAGCACATTATTATTTCTTGATTAATATGTCAAATTATAGTTATTTTTTTGCATTCCTGAGCAGAAAAATTAGTTTTAGTGATTGAATGTTATGCTTGATTAATTTCTGACTTCTCAGAGAAGCCCAGTGAGCCGGCTCAAATTTGGGTATAAAAAGTAAATTCAGTTTGAAATTCTTCATTCCTGTTCAAAATGGTAAAAAGTTGAGAGCTCACTGAAAACGCAAGAGTCCGCATTAAAGCAGTTCATGATGCAGCTGTGGCATAAACCTTACTTTGGGTGGTGGTCTAATAAATTTGTTAAGCACTGTAAGTGCACTAAAACTGTTAAAAGCACAATTCAATGATACAAACAATAACTGCTAATCCTTACAGGACAGCTTCCTCTTCTGAAGTCTGTAATATTTTTCCTGGTCTTCTTTCATATGACCTGATCAAAATAAAGCGGTGCACTGTTATAACAATTTGATTTATATATGCTATATAGTTAATTGATGCCATTTACAATTACAATGCTTTTAATTTCATGAAACTGTCACAGAACCAAACTGAAGTAAAAAATAATGTAGCACATTCACAACTATGAATAGAGGCCTTTTTGGAATATATTCTAACTCCTGATAAGTGTTGTTATGACATGAAGCTTTTAAACTGAGATTTAATATTAGCAAACATCACAGCAGTGCTTTCTCTTATATTCTCAGCAGCTTCTGGTTAAAAATGATATACATTTAGACATAATCTAATGTTGGGTTAATGTGCTGTGGTTCTTCAGATTTTGACCAAGCATTTAAAAAAAATTACTTAAAACAGAAATATTCTGTACTGCTGTCCACAGAAATGTATCAAGAACTTGAAGGGTTGTCTCATTTCTAAGGGAAAACTTCACCACTACTTCTTCTTCAAGGGTCACGCACTGAGGGGTAGGGGTAAAACTTAGAAATGGGACTAAGCCCCAACTGTGACTGTTGCCCGATTTGACTGCCTTCCCACACATGAAACACTGCTATATCCTGATATCATTATTATGGGCCATGTATCAAATTGTATTGTATCATATCCTGAGATTCCCACCCCATGAAATAGCAACTTCATTAATCCCTGGAGATTGTCAGTTGCATCCTGCCGCACAGAAAATCCTCACCATAAAAAGACATCACTGCAAATAAAACTAAACATTTGGTCTGAATGAATTAACTCCACTATTACAGAGCCTGTTTACAGTTTTTGGTATACAACAAAATAACTAAGGAAGCTGAAATGCTGTCAACAACAAAAAGAAAATCAGGAAAGCAAACTCCAAGAAGTTTTTATCTGAAGTCACAGCTTTAGTAATCGTCATCTATGAAGTGTAATTTGTACAAAAGTGGACTGACATGATAAATGGACACTCCCCTTCTCAATGAGATGAGAGAGCATTTTGCAACTCATTTGCAAGCATTTTTGTGTCTTAACTTTAAGGCAAGTAAAGCTGTCTGAGAAATCCTTCCGTCCCTTCCTGCAGTCGTAACTGAAACTAAAGACTGTGCAAAGTCTAATAATATCACAGCCACCGTAATGCAACGGTCCAAACCACACACAAGCATGTTAGTGTTCATTCCTGTTATGTAAAAGAGACAGACCTGGGTTGGAGTTAAGATCCATGGGGCGCAGAGGAAGACGTGCCCCCTTCTCAGCTGGTGGTCGAGAGAGCAAAAGCCACGCTGTCGCTGCTGACCGCCGGCCCCCCGGTGCCACCACTTCATCTGTTCTGAACCACAGACAGATTTACCTCCTGCTGTTTCGACTAAAACACACCCCACTGCTGTCTTTCCTTCTCTCCCCCTCCTCCTTGCTTTTCTCCTCCTCATATAACTCTCACCTAAAACTTCATTTTTGTGAAGTCAAAAGCAGGTCACTGTGACACGCCAATCAGCGGCAGTTTGGCGAGGTCAGGCTAAGGCTAGTCTGTCTGCCTCTCAGGAAGCTTTGCCTCTGCACAAACTTCTATCAAAGCAGCTGCAAGAGCAAAGGAGGCATTTTTCTAAGACGAACACACGAAAGAAGTGCAGGAGAGAATGAAAACGAGTGAGACAGCAAGCCAAAGGCAAGATGGTGTGTCTGCTCGTCTCAGAAGGAAGTGAGAGGGGTGGGGTGGGAGCTGGTGGTGGAGGGGGGATGTACCGTAAATCATGCAGCCCTCCCTAAAGTGGGGACCTGTAAATCTGGCGAACGAAGAGTGGGCACTCGGCCAAATGACTCATCCACAGCGCTCTATAAATACAGCCGTGCGGGGTCGGTGAGGCTGCTGCTACTGGTGGCCAAGAAGCCTTGAGACACGGGGGTTTCTCCCTCATGGAGGAAAGGTCTTAATAGCCTGTTTATCGTCTTTCAGTTGCACCGGGATTGAAGGGAAAAGCACAAAGCTTCAGCTTCTGTTTAATGGAGAGATGTTCTGATACACTGCTGCCCTTACCTGTGGCAATACCAGGAATACAATAAGGGGTATAGGTGCTCAGATTGAGACACTCATAGGCTAATACAGATATTTGTCTTATTTTCTGCTCATTCCCCAATCTGTTTCTCAAGTAAGTAATGACATTTAATGTATTCAAAATTTTGCAAGTGGTCTCTCTTCTTGAAATGCTGCTGGAACATTTCTTACAAACTGCATGTCACTGATCTTTCTGAGAGACAGTGTAAGCCTCCCACACTGTCAACTTTCATATTTGTTGAACTGTGCGAGTAAGAAAAATAGTCCAGAAAAACATGTAAAAATGTTGACACTGACACTACTGAGGCAGCCTTTATTTATCACCATCACTGATGCCAATATTAAATGTGCATTTATGTGATTACTGCTATCTGGTCAAACAGATAGCTGCAGGTCATGGAGAGAACAGAGACAGATCAGCGGCTGATGAGAGGTAAACATATAAGCATACACCTTTTTCTCCAACTCAGATAATTTGCCTAAATGTTTAATGATGGCAGGTGTGCATCAATTGTGCATGAGTTAAATGTTTTTGTATGTAAATAAGAGGTCCACAATGTATAAAATTGTATCAAAATAGAGGATGATATTCTGAATTTGATGTCGGTGATGTCATGGGCTCATGAAACCAAATGAAACCAAGCCAAGAGTTGAACAACTTCTAACAGTATAAATTTTTAAAAAATCAGACACACATAGATCTAAGTGTTTTCAGATGTTTACAGCAACCTTCTTCCAACATATTTAGGATGTGAAGACACAATATTTGGATTTCACTTTACAGGGACTTTAATATTAACTGTAACAATTAAATTGTCGAAATAGAAATGCTCAAAAAAAAATTTACAATTCTAAAAGACAACTATAAATGAAATTAGAAAATACACATTTTAAAATATCAAGGATTTTGATTGTAAATTAAGTGTTCAGAGTGCATAAAATAGCCTAAAAATAGAGCTTTTTATAAAAAATATCCAGAGGGAAAAACCCTTGACCCTTTACAGAGGTTTGGGCTGTGCACGATATGATTAGGTCCTGTTATCTTTGCAATATTCTACATTTTAAAGAGATAAGTGAATAAAGTAAATATTCTACATTCTCTCCAAGTTGATGATAAGTGCTGGGGAGTAGGGGGCCTGGAATTATATTTACACTTAGGGCATCAAAATGGCTTGGACCGGCTCTGTCCAGAACACAGCAGCAGCACATCTAGTCTCTGGGTAACACTATGCACTCAGCTAGACTCCTCCCCTCTGTTGTCCCCAGTGGTAGAATAAGTTTGCCAAATACAGTTGGCTTGCACTGTCCTGCTCTGCATCTGAAAGTTTCAGGCCCAGCTCTTTGTGAACATCCCAGCACTTGGTAATTTGGTGCAATATGCTGGTGAAGACAATGACATGATGATGAGAGATCTCATGCTGATGGCTTGTTGTTTTATTGTTGATGATGTTTTTAATATTAGGAAAACAAAAAAAAAAAGAATAATGATTTAAAATTACATTGTGACATTGTAAAAATACTTCGTTTTTTAATATGTTTTTATTCAATATGGATTCCGTTTCTCTAATGGTCTGGTGTCAATAGCTCTGAGGCTGTCTAAATTGTACATATATATCATTAATATTTAGTTACTTTAATGCTGTCTTTGCATTTGTGCAGTTTAGACAGGGTACATGAGCTGCAAATGTATTGATTAAAAACAAGAAGACACCCAATACAGGTCACCTTGAACTTCTATTTTTGCTGCCATGATACTCAAACATGTATTGATATTGTTTTTGATTTCTAGAATTGCGAGGGTTTCTTGCCAACACTGTTATGGGAACTACTCTAAACGACAGCTGCAGTCCCTTTGACCCTGTAGGGTGATAAAATTAAGGACTGACACTACCTGTTGGTTTAAACTCAGAGAGGAAAAAAGACATCTAAATATTTATTCAGAGACAAATCAGTTTACATACCATTGGACTGAACTCAAGTCAAGCGTCCCCTTAAGACAAACATACTGTAAAGTTGTGCCGAAACTTCCCCGGGGTCCAAAATGTGCCCTCGCTGAGACCCAGTCAACCTGATACATGTGGGAGCAAGTGTTGTGGACGGGGGTTAGCGCTATGTGACATGTCAAATACCAATCTCCTCAATAAGGCAGTAACGTAAGCATCTGGGCTTCCTGTCCTGTCCCTTTCACTGGCCCGAGACGCGGCCTGTTTCTGTGTTTCCTCTAGAGGATCTCACTGCTGCAGACTCAAACACACAGGGACACAAAAAAGGAAGAAGAAGGCCTGGAATTCTCTGCATTTCAAACAGCATCCACCATGTTCAAAAGGTATGCAGCTTATTGTTTAGATGTGCTGAATCCTAAGTCCCCTGTTTATTTTGTCATGTACATTGTTGAATCAGTATTTCATCAGTTTTAAAAACTCATCATGACAGTTTGTTGCTGCTTGAGATTTGAAGACTGTGCGTTGGTCAATTAACTGTCACCTACAGGGTCATAGTTTGTTCATTGTGTTTTATGTACAGTTTATTGTCTGTCAACGCTCACCCACAAAACCATTAACCACCACAAGCTGCTACTTTATCATCTTTTCATTATATGACAGCTTTGCTAGCAGTTAATGGAGGGCACATCTCCTGTGCAGTATATAAAGCGTAGTGGCAACACTGTATGTCCTCTCATCCTACACATTATCACCTTATGTTGTTATTGCAGCTGTCATTTCCTATTTTGTGACTGATCAATCATGGCCTTATGAAAAATGGCCTTCATTATCCACAGTGAAGTTAAAGTCATTATATGAGCTACCACAGGCTTTGTTCCCATCACTCCAATATATCAAGTAAACACTGTGCTATTTTAAAATGTTAACCTCCACTTACAAAAAAATGGCTAAATCCTGAGTTTAAGTTTCCCCTTTTTTTTTAATTTGAAGGTTTCAATCTTATTTGATGAAAGTAACAGGACAGGTCATGAAGCTAAAGCCAACATCCAGTCGAGGTGACAAAATCTGCCCACCAACAGATAGAGGTAGTGCTTGTCAACAGGCAGGGCAAGTAACTGCTTAGGGCCCCTGGCCAGTAGCCCTCAAGTTTAAAATACGCTCCACGGCAGTAGCTGAAAATGTGCAAAGTTAGCAATGACAGTAGGAAACCTCCCCAAGGGGGCCCCATCTGACAGCAATCACTCGTGTTGTGCTGCTATGCAAGCATAATTCCTCTCTAAATCTATGTGTGCCAGTGACAAGTCAATGATGGAAAATGAAACGATTCCACACTGGCTCACCAGCTCTTTTCCAGGGAGGCACAGTTTTCAATGGCATTTAGACTTAAAGCCAATTACTATGTAATCTGATGTATACATGGTCACTTCTTGGCTCAAGATGTTGCTAAAATACATAATGACACAGACCAGACCAGACGAGACCAGCAGGGGTTGTTGCCACTTTTTAACAACTTTTCTCCCTCCTTAGATAATAATCCTGCATTTCAAGTATGAGGATTATACCGTTAAGTAAATTAACTTTGTGGAGCATTAGTTTGACTGAATACACATATTAAATCCATACGTCACAAATGATAGATTTAACAAAAGTCTTTGATGCTGTTGACAATTCTTTGCTCCTTTGAGCTTAAGAGAGACTCATTTTGACTTTCTATCATGTAAATGGCTCCATTACTATCTGTCACAGAGACTACAGTGTTCTGTTTTAGTTAAAATTATCATTGTCTGTTAGTCAGAAGGGGTATCCCAAGGTTCAATACTAACACTGGGTCCTGTCTTATCTATGATATCAACAATATCCATTGTTTCCAACACATAGGTTATACTTGCCTGCCCAGGTAAATTGACACCCACCCAAGAAAAGTGACGAATTTTTTTGTCCATTTTCATATTTCAATGGTCTTGAGAAAGCTGGTTTCAGCTGTATATACTAGTACATCAGCATTTGAGCCTACTTTGCTCTGCACCCTGGCTGCTGTACACTTCCCCCTCCTAATGAGGATTTGTAACACATATGTATTAGGTATAGGCCTGGACTTAGTTGCAGGATTGCGAGAATCGCAAACGAAATATTCAGTTCCCACAAGTTTTGCTCTCACAGTGCAGGAAATCCTGCATGCATTTTTAAACTTACAATAATTTTTGTGATTTGTCATTTAGGAAGTGGTCATGAGTCCTGGTGCTAGATCAGTTGAGAAGCCCTGCTTTAATATACTGTGTAGTTGTGAATTTCCATTTAGCCAGGCAACACTGTCAGCTGTAGCAGCCTCCTGGTGATTTAGCTAGTTACCTTGCAATTTAATTGCTTATTATTGCTAAGCTTGTCTAAATAGTTGCTAGATGTAGCTTCATTATCATCACATATAAGAGTGGAGTCTTTCAATTAAAGCTTTATTGCTTTGATTTTTCTATATTAAATGGATGCGATGGCCAACACTATCAAAGACTGAGACATGTTAGTCATCAAATCAATGTCATGTCCATTTGAAAATAAATATTCAACAAAGACTACCAAGAACACTAGACTCCCCCTAATGCCTCAAAAGTAAACATTCTCCAGACCCTCTTCCTTAATGAGCGCTCTGTGAAAATCCCTCACAGAGGGGCGGCATCCTTGACAGCAAGTCCAGTGCCCCTTCTAACAAGCCTGGTCATTAAAAGAACAGCTTTCTGCTGAAGCTCTGCAGAACAAACTCCCACAGCTCCTCCTGCAAGATACCTTAGGAAACCTGGTCAGTGACCTTTTCCTAGTCCACAAAGACTTATGCAGTCAGGATTACCAACCCCAAAACTTCAAGTGGAGTGTGGGAGGAAAGAGAAAAGATTTTGTCTTTACTTTGCTAACCTCCAGGAGTCTGCTCTGCTACTTCTAAATCCATTTGACAGTCAGCCAGAGTTTCCTTTCCAGCACTTTGTCACAGGCTGTTAGAGGGAAAAGTTTGAGTTGTCTGAGATTTTTAACACTCTGTTCTCTAAAAATGTTCTGCTTCCAGAAATTACCAATACAGAATCATGGAGCAGTAGTTAAATACAGTGTAAATGAAGAATTACAAAACTTGAAACAAAGTTTCCTCCAGTCCTTTTGTCTTTATGTTTACTAGTTCTCTAAATATCTGAGTAACCACTGCCAGAGGTATTTTCTCAGACTCAGAATGTTCCTTCTTTTCTCCTGAATAACGAATGAGTCCACTGGGTTTTCTTTCTCAAACCGCCTCTTACACCTTCCAAGTATTTTCCCAGTCAATGTCAGCGTTTCACCCCCTCTGCAAAGACAAAATGTCTTCAATCTACCTTCTGGGACACTGAGTGATTTTCCATAACCAAAGTGGGAAACCTTAAAAGAATCTCCTCTGGCTTTATTATCTTCTCCCAACCCAAGCTTTTGTTTAGGCAAATTTAGGCTATAGCAGCACTGCTGGCATGAAGAGGAGATATTGAACAAATGGGATAATGTCAGGCAGGCCTCAAACTCTGTCTTTGTTGTTTTAATTGTAATAATTTGAAGGTATTAGTAACTCAGTTAAAATGAGGATTTCCTTGCCAGCTGCTGACTTGTGAAAATTGATCATAGTGTCTATCTACTACCTGCAGGGTAAAAGCAAAGATACTGGATTATTTTCCGTTACTTCAAAACCACAGTCAGGAGTAGGTAGAGAGACATGCAAGCTATGAAGTAAACAAGGTAAAATATTACAGCAACACCAATCTCTATTGACACACAACAACAGGCTTAAGGCTCATTTATGCTCTATGCACCTATTAAAAATAGACATGTGCATTATAAACATTACCACCACTACTGCCCTCATATTTCAGAGGATTTTTAAAACAAATCCACTAGGGGCACCATTTCTCATGGAGCTACTTTGATGCTGCTCCATCTGTTCCATGGAATGAAGATAGAACAGGCCATTTACTACCCAGCTGTGCTCATGAAGTTGTCTTTGTGCCAAGGTGAGCTAACACCACTGATATGTTTGTATTTTCTAACACTTCACTCGATATTTACTGATATTTCTTTCGAAACCCCAGTTAAGTTCCACCTTTTATACCAAATGTTTCTTCTTTGTTGAGTTTTGCTACTAAACTGTTTTGCCTCATTGGTGGTGGAATTGCTAAGTTTGGTCCATACCTGTAAGCATTGAGGAAACAGACGAAAAATGGATAAAATGAATGCAGAGTATGGACAGAAAGGTCTGTCTGTAACATATGCACTCCAAACACAGAGCATAAATGAGCCTTTGTTAGCAGTTAGCAACAACAGCTAGGCTCACTAGTATCGTCCCAACCAGCATTAAATGACCCTGGAAAGTCAACACTTTTCTCAACTTAAGAAGATCAGTGGCACTTTATGCTGTATTTGTACACACTAACCGAACATTGGTGCTCATCATGAAGTCTTTAAGGAGTTTGAGAAACGCTGCACAGATACTGAGATGCCCGGTTTTGTGCAGATGTACAGCAAAAAGTCATTCTTATATGCAAGTGAGCTTATAGTAAAGTGAACCCAGAATATCATATGAAAAGTATGAAAAACAACGGGAGGAGGGACAATAGAAATGGCCATTTAAAGTTTAAAAAGATAAATATTACCGTATATGCTATCATTAATACCTTATGGATAATCAATAGACAAATTTGATTTATTTAGATCTCTATGGCAGTGAATTTAAATGTTTTTAAGTATAGGAGCCTTAAAAATGCTGTCTCTTTTATTGTCTACAATAACTAACTACTGCCATAGTGAGTTCTGTGTAGGATGTGTTTATTAGGGTATATTTATCATCCCAAATCAACATGTATCGGAACACATATAATGTAGCCCGTATTGTGATGTGTAACATGGCTGAGGGAAATACCCAGACCTAATAACTATATAAAGCTAAACAGAGATCCACTTATCAATGTAAATATCTACTACAGCTAAAAAAAAATGGGGATGCCAATATGCTGATACTATATTTCCACATAATTTAAGCTGATATGAATATCAATACCGATATTCAAATATGGATCTGACCTGAAATTTCAGTCCTTAAAAAACACCTTTAAAGAGTAAGGATGATGATTGATAAAGAAAAAGACAAGGTGATGTAGATCTGTTGGTCCAGCCTGAACATCAATAACTTATTTGTTTGTATGGCCAATATTCACTGCTGATGATTTTATAGTCAAAATATTGGTAGTAAATATTGGCAGAAATTTTCATATCTGCCAGTACAGTTTTTTCTGTTAATACTCTGCATCCCTAAAACAAAAACAAAAACAAAAAAAAACAAACATTTGTCTGTTTTCCAAGACAACTATGTGTATTTACCAAAGAAAAAAGCCAACACAATCCCATTCACACATTTCAAAATATCACTGATATAACTGCTGATGCCTCATGCCACCGTAGCGAGCATTAAATGAACATTCCAGATCAGAAAAATCCTTCCTTGATACACCCTATGGTGAAGATGTCCCTAATTAAATCAGTGGGTGGCTCACTATTTCTATATTGCATGTTGCGTTGGGAGGAAATGATTCAGTAATTGGATTTTGGCACACAAACAGGCACATACAACTTCCTGATATAATGACCTAATCCAATATGAAAAATTGAGCAATAGGGAAAAATCTGACAGAATTCTCTACTGGTATAAAATAATTTTTGGTGCATTCAGAGACTTTTCCCCTGCTGACGTGTCTGTGTGAGAAGGCCTTCGGCCCCTCTGGAGCTCTTTTCTTTTCAAAATTTCAGGAGAACAACAACATGGAGTATGAGTCTTAGAAGCCTCATATGACAAATGTCAACAGCAGATTGCTGGGCCACAACTCCTCCAAGAGGCCATATGTCCCTGTGTCATAGACAGCAGGTTACTGACTTTATCTGCACGCTGGGAAAACATGAGTGTGTAAACACGTCGGCACACAAACAATCCCACACGTACAAACACACACTGAAGGCGAGGAAAGAGAAAGGAAATACAAGTTCTGTTTATGACCTTTTTGAAAATGTCATGAGAAAGGACAACGACAGCATCACACGTCTTAAAATCAGACATGCCAGTGAAGGTTGTCAACACATTTATGAGCAAAACAGAAACGTGTCATCTGGCTTTATTTTCACCACAGTAATATCCATGGATTAATTTACTGCTTCCCCTTTAATGCATGCATTGGTACTGTTGCTTTCTGGATTTATGATGCATTAGAAGCCTTGTGGGTACTATACATCTCACTGCTAATTAAATCAATATATCAAAACTTGCGTTTTGAACTACAAAGATGACGGTGTATATCTTATGTGTCAGATTAATTTGATCAAACCTGTGTTTGGATTTAAAATATATTCTAGCTCTGGCTGTGGAGCACGTGTAGGAGGCTATGGTTGTGTGAAGTCTATATATTTATATGTACAATGCACCTCAGCCTCCTACCACTGTACAGAAATAAAGCCAACACATCCATAATGAATGTGCAGATCATGTCCGCAGTATGTTGTCTGTATTTCCTGTTTTTAAAGGCTGTTGAAGGAGAATGGGGCTCCATGCTTATTTGCACATGAAGTGGGTAAGTGTTCATGTGATCACTGAGATATTGGGATGATCAGACCAGGTGTGATCAACTCTGCTTAGACTTGTTTCAGTCAGAACGTACAGCCAACGACCACTTTCTCTCTAGGCTCAAGCCTGTTTGATGCCTGATGTATCTGCAGAGCAGCAGGTGTCCATGCATCAAATGCGACCTTAAATCTTCAGACATGAGGTCCTGTGTGGCAAATTTCTGCCCGGCCGTGCACATCTCTGAAATGTTTACAGACGCAGATGTGTCAGATATCAAAACATGCTACATGTGACATTTTAAGACACTTCCCCCTAACTTTTGGGGAAATATAAATTTACTGCAAGGAGAAGGCTGGCGCTAGGAATAAAAGCATCAGATGTTTCGGCATTCTGATTCTGCATTATTTTGTGTCCGTGCAGCCGTTAACATGGAGAGCATAACAGAGCCTTAACACCGAAGACCAACCCAGATACTATCATTGATGTTAACCTCTTCATTATTGTTTTCTTCACTAGCAGTGCAATCAGGTCCACGATATGAACATTTGATGGGAACTAACTAATTCACCTTATTTACTAAATCCCAACATAGCAGGCCTGAATACTTTTGTTCTTGACAAAATATCTATTTGTAAACATTCTATTGTTATGACAGTGTATTAGGGCAACTCTAAAATAAAAAATAATAGAGGATCTGCTAATTTTCAAGAAAAAAATGTGAGATTCTCAAGTTTAAAATGTGTTAATTTATGATGTTTTTTTTACTTTGAAAGTCAGAAATGTATGTGAACCAAATCAAATTTCTTTAGATTAAAAAGTTGAAATGTCAAAACTCCAACCACTGTTTTCAGTTTGGTTTCATGTAAGTTTTGATTTTACATTGTTGTAGATTAATCAGTTTGAAAATATTTGAGCATTTAATGAAAAAATTCAAGACTTTTTAAAGAAAGAAACTTCAAGGAACATTTTTTTTTTGCATAAATTAAGAACTTTTTAAACTTTGAGTTTGTTTTCTTGTAAATATATGACCTTATAATCTTGAATAAAATGCCCCTCCTTAAAAAATAAAATCTCTTTTTTTGTGCTCACAAAAGGACGGATCATTTTAATTTTTAAAATTCTTTTTAGAAACCCTTACATGCCATCATACATGACACTAAAAGAATATATTGCTGGCCTTGAATCACTTTTTTTTTTTATAAAGCATTGCTATTAGTCACCCTTTACATCTGGCAGTGGATTTTAACCAACTTTAAAGCAATAAAAGTTTCAAAAATATGCAGAGTATTACCATTCAGTGTTAAATTGATTGACAGATACAGCTTTTTCTCATTCCCTGAACAGTGGTCATTCTGGAGATATGAGGTTTTGGCTCAATGAGCAATATATGCATCAAAGTTTGACAACGTCAGAAAAGACAGGGCCCTGCACCCCCCTGAGATCTTCAGTGCCCCAGGGGTCCTCAGGCCCCAGGTTGGGAACCACTGCATTGAGAGATAACGAACAAGTATGGAAAGTCAAAGTTCTGAAAACAGAGAAATCCAGTTGCTGCTCTGTGTTTGCCTTAAAATAGCACCGCTGATGAAGCTGTGAGTCTGTTGTTGGATTAAAATAACCCACAGGCTTCCAGACACTCCATAAACACCATTATAATGTGTGCAGAGTTGAGCCTCAGATGACAGGAGATTATAAAGAATGGATTGTAGTAGTTCAGAAATAAACTTAATTATAGCAATGTCAAAGCTGCACCAGCAGTCAGTGAACCTTTGTTTATACCTCCATATACTTTCTATACAGCCAAGGTTAGAAGCAGAAATTATCCATGACTAATGAGACACTGGGGCCAGTTTGAGAGGCACTTCCATAGACCCTGACACTGAAATGTCAGCACCACATATTAATTCTCTTTCCCAGTGAGTCCACTGGGGCTTCTTTCACCTTAAACCCTCATGCCTGGGGGACGGCTCTCGTAGCAGCCATATTTATGACCAGCAAACAACAAGTGGAGGAATTGTGTGTGTTACTAACACGGTTCCTGGCTGGGTTTGGCTTTTTTTGAAATTTAATTCATCCATCCGTCATTCAGTCATCAACTTAAAGGGCTTAAGTTCTAGCTAATAAATAACTCTGGCTTCTACATAGCAAACAGTACAGAGGTCTGTGGTCTACGGCTGCACGGCTGTCATCACTCTCCAATTGCTGTTTAATGAGAAGCCTGGCAATAATGGTAAGTAAAGCAGCACATTCCTTGAGTAATCATGTAATGACAGCTTGTATTCAGTTTTATTCGTTAAGCAGAAAAATAATAAAAGGAGGATTTCCATGCTGAATGTTTTCAGATCCTCCTCTGATTTACTCCCACTCTGCCTCGCCTACCTGCTCTTATTTACACTCTGATCATCATAAATCCATCACACCAGGCACACTGTAAATAAAACATTCACTTCACTTACATGTGACACTCATAAGTCACTGCAGAGGTCACCACAGCTGCTGCCTAAGTGGTAACCCATCAGGCATATGTCACATAGGCAGTCACCGGAGGCTCAGGTAGCATTAATCATGGACACACTTCATTTAAAAAAACAAACAACAACATTTTAAACTTTTAAGTTGTCACTAATGAGATTCATGCATATTGTTAAGTAATGATTGAAACACACAAGAGAGAGCTGCTATGAATCAGAGGTATTTCATAAAAAAGTTTATAACTCCTGCGAGGATCTCTGCTTGTGCTGATTTCGGCGCCCCCATTTGGACAAAATGGTATCCCTTATCTGTTTGCTGGGGTTGTCCTGTAACTGTGTAAGTAATGAAATGCAAAGACATTACTCTCACCTCATCTGATTCAAGAATTAAAAATAGTTTTGCAGACTATATTGATTTTCTAGCATGAACAGCCTTTTTAAGGTCATGTCATAGTACCTCAATCAGATTTGAGTCCATACTTCAACCAGGCCAGTCCAAAACCTTTATTTATTTAAGCCATTCAGGGGTGGATTTGCTCATGTTTTTCTCATCATTATCCTGCTGCATAACCCAAGTGCCCTTGAGGTCATGGACTGATGGCAAGACATTGTCCTTCAGGATTTTCTGGTGGAGAGAACAGTTCATGGCTCCATCAACTGCAGCAAGTTGTCCAAGTCCCGAAGCAGCAAAGCCCCACACTACCATGTCTGACTGCTATGATGTTCTTTTCATGAAATGCTGTTAGTTTTACTTCAGATGGAACCTGAACACCTTTCAAAAAGTTCAGCTTTAGTCTCATCAGTCCTCGGAATATTTTCCTGAAAGTCTTGGGGCTGATAGAGATGTTCATGGCAAATGTGAGACGAGCCTTTGTGTTGTTTTTGGTCAGTAGTGGTTTTGGCTGGGGAGCTCTACCCTGGATGACATTTTTGTCCAGTCTCTTTCTCATGAACACTGACCTTATCTGAGTCAAGTGACATCTGCAGGTCTTTAGATGCTGTTCTGGGTTCTTTTGTGACCTCCTGGATTAGTTGTTTATGTGCTCCTGGAGTAATTTTGACTCCAGGAGTTTTCCCCATTTGTGGATAATGGCTCTCAACATGATTTGCTGGAGTCCCACAGCCTTAGAAATGGCTTTGTTGGCCATTCCAGACTGATAGACATCAGGGACTTTATTTCCCATCTGTTCTTCCTTTAGATGGCAGCATATGTTGCTCTTTGAGATCTTTTAGCCTACTTCACTTTGCCAGACAGGTTCTATTTAAGTGACGTCTTGAAAATGAACTCAGCTTTCCAAAAAACGTGGATAATAACAGTTAATTTATGATTTAACAATGGGGGAGGCAAGGTAGGTTTGAATGGTAATTTTCCCTTAATGAATGAAATTATCATTCAAAAATTGCATTATGTATTTACTCTGGTTATCTTGGGGGGCAAATTTTTTTTTCACAGCACCATAAGAGGCAATAAAAGTGGCAGTAATTTGAAAGGCAAACTCAGTTTGTGTAGTCAGAGAGACGTGAACTTACTTTCTCACTGTTTCTGTGGTTTTTTTACTATTACTATTGTTTTGATATGACTTCTACATTGTCTTTATCCATTTTTCTTTGACTTTTAATACTGTAAATTGACTGAATCTTTTAGTGTTTTCCTGTGTAGACCCTAAGGCGAGTAGCTGCTAATTCATTAGTGCCTAATGGGGATCCATTAGGCACTAACGGAGAATGAATAAGTAAATAAATAAATAATTCATTAAAACAG
The DNA here is from genome assembly GCF_018320785.1 of Cheilinus undulatus. Taxonomy (NCBI): domain Eukaryota; kingdom Metazoa; phylum Chordata; class Actinopteri; order Labriformes; family Labridae; genus Cheilinus; species Cheilinus undulatus. The sequence goes on along the minus strand of NC_054881.1, from coordinate 16,158,059 downwards.
CTTAACACACCATTAGTGCATTGCATCAGTTTCAGAAACACATGGGCCTGCACTCACGTTCTCACCTTAATCCTCTTAGTTTAAAAAAATAAGCATGATCAGTTTCACATTTAAGAAAAAAAGATTAACCTAAGCAGACTGGATCATGGGGGGGGGGGGGGGGGTTTCTCCAGCACTGTAATGACCTCAATAGCCACATGATGGCACTGTCAGACTTTTTTTTAGATAGGGAGGCTCTTCTTGGTTCTAACTTCCCTAGAGCACTATTAAAACAAAGTCAAAATAAGGAAATACCAAGACATTATTCACAAGTGTAAACACACCACTGAACCCAAACATGATCTCTTATACTGCAGAGGAAACTTCTACTCTGCAGGTATGTTTTATACTGGCCCAGGCTTTGCTCTGTAAACAGCATTTATGCCCCAGGCTAGCCACCTGCTTCTGGCAACATGATCCCAGGGTCTTCTCATGAATGGAGGGATGGAGGCCTCAGGGGATGAGTGGGGAAATATTCCCATAATTCAACTGTGGGCGCCCTGACCAGCAAGCGACTTTAACCAGGCCACCAAGCAAATAAAGAGAGGAATGGAGGAAAAGACTGCGCCTGGGGCAAAGAGAGAGAGAGAGAGAGAGAGACATACTCGACTTGTGCTGGAACCGAAGTCTCCTGTTTATTAGCGCTCGGGGAAAGAGGAGCACACAGTTTCTCCATCACAAACACAGTGGGGAATGCTTCCTGTGCCGTTTTAAAAGGAACAGGATGATTAATCACAGTTGAACCATGGGGAGTGACATTTAGCTACAGGTATTTGTGCAACCAAGTCTGTGCCATTTTACCCAAACTCATTATTCTGCTTTCTCACTATCTCAGTCTAAAAAATCAGCTTGTAGCTGCTCAGCATATACCACAGATGTATTCACATCATAGCTGACATTCTTGGGAGGATTCAACAACATCAGATAACTGCACACTAATCCTAAGCGGCAGGATGTTCTGATATGTATTCCAGATATATGGACTGAGAGAAATCCAGGTTTTATTCTGTCAGAGCTGCCTGTGTGAGGCTACTCTTAAGAGGCGACTTCCTCTGTGATCCCCTAGGAAGCACCAGAATATAGAAGTTTGCAGATACATCCAAATATAACTGTATAGTAACATCTGCTCACATACGTTTGCTCAGATTACGTAAAAATGAGCATCAATGCCTGAAGTTTTGACAGACATATGCGTGCATTGAGCTCAGGCCCATGAGTGCATTTACATGCTGGAACGTGTCAGCGTGACAGAGTGAAACATCAAGAGGTGCTTGAAGTCTCTGTTTTGGTGAGCAGAACAAAAGCCCTATTGTGTCTGTACCTGAGTGTCTCTGTCAGACAGTTCAAAATAAAGGCCATGAGTCTAGTCTAAATATTGTTAGCTGTGTGGTGAAACCCCCCCCCTCTCTCTGCATCAGTGACACTTTCTGCAGGTTGAGGACCCAGATGTTGATAGAAACAGTCAAAGACAGAGAGAAATGAAAGATGAGACTAGCAAGAAAGAAGAACAGAAAAAGCTCTTCTCGTTCTTGCTTACTGAGAGTTCAGAACTAATCTTACTTCTTACTGTACTACACAGAACAAAAATATTATTTCTTTACTTGCGGGAAGTCATTTTCGCAAAAAATATTTTTATAGTGCTAAAAATGTCTGCTCCACAGGCAAGTGTGTAGAAAACTCAACAAAAATTCAACTTTATGCGTGAATTCAGTCTGGCAGTTAAATTCATGAAGTAGCCACATTGCTAACTTTACAGAATGAGCAACATTTCAAAAATAAAACAGAAAAAAGGAACAGAGGTCTAAGCCAGGATTGAATTAAGACAGTGGCTCACTTTAGCTTTGTTAGCTTTAGCTAAAGCTAGCATAGCTGTGCTAGCTTAATAATCAACACTACTGCATTAGCCAGTGTAGCTAAGTTGGCTTTAGCAATGTGAGCATTAGCAAACGTCACTAAAGCTAATGTAGCTAAGTAAATAATGTACCTACATAGCTACATAGGTTGGTTATCTAAAGCTAAGTTAGCTACACAGTGATGCAGATATGTAGCTTGTGTTGCTGCTTTGTGAGCTTAGCTTTAGCTCTGCTAGCTATGTAGCTCAGTTTTCTACACAGCTTTCATAGCTAACAGAGCTATGTAAGTTAAGCTGGCTGCACTGGAATGTTTTCACAGAGGACAAGCTTTTTCTCCATAAGCAGACTGTTTACTCGGTTTAATAAACATTTTATAATCAGGTTTTACAGGTCAGGTTTTTGGCTTTCTACTAAAAGTACTGGATGTCTTTAAAAAAAAAAAAAAAAAAAAAAATTAAAATTATTAGACGTTTCCGAAACAAAAAATTGCTTAAGTTCGGTAACATTTCCAAAACTTAAAGAAAATTTCTATGAAAATTTGTACAATTCTTTTTTTCAAAATCCTATAGAATAATACTTTTTAAAAAATCGTATAATAATTTCTAAATTTCTCAGTGAAACTATTCTAAAACACCTTAAACAAAAATCCCACAAAATCCCATGGAATTCCTCAAATTTTCAAGCAAATTCCCCTAAATTTCGAGGCAAATTCCAGCAAATTGTCCAATCAAATTGCCCCTCAAAAACCCAATTACCCCCCCCCCACCCCCTTTTTTACTATGTTGTAGGAAACAAAAATGCAACTTGTTAAACTTGTACGGAATCTAAGATGATATCCCAGTATTTTCTATGCAAACTCCTCAAGTTTGTATCACAAATGTTATTTGACCAGGAAAACCACTGAGATGAGTAATCTCCTATTTAAGAGTATCCTGGACAAGATGGGCACAGTTAACATTAATTCAAAATTGAGCAGCCATACATACAAATATAATACAAGACACAGAACTAAAATTTAATAAAATACAGAGAATAACAGTTGGTCAAAGCATGGTGGGTTTGCAGTAAGCATATATAACCAGCATTACCTGAGATGCCCATATTTGTTTCACAGCTTTGAATAAAATGCCATTTTTTAAACCTTAAGGCACACACTACCATCCTAAATTATAATGCTTGAAGGTTACAACAGATTTGGGATTCAGAACACAGTGTTGATCGGAGAGCAGAATCTCTCCCTGTTCAGATGTCCTGATGCTGCTCGTGTCCAAACCTCACCACCGCCCTCCCAAGACAACGGACATCTCTGTACAACTCTGACCCCCCTCCATCACTTCCCGTCTGTCCGTCTGCCAGCGACTGTCCTTGTGTTGTGTTCAAACTGCAGGGCTCCATTTAGACCAGTGGAATAAATGTGTTGTGTTTTCCTTTCACTGCTCCCTCTGCCTCTGTGAGACCTCTTTATTTGCTGTCTCATAACAAGAAATGTTCCTCTTTTCCATCATTAGGAGGGCGTAGTGTAGTGGACGCTGAACACTGAGGAAAACAGTTTGGTAGTAATGGTGGTTCTTTTAAGTCAGATGACGCATTAAGACTGCAGAGATGTGATGTGCTCTAAAATCCCATGAGGCCTTTGTAGTGAACATACAGACGGTCACTGTTTTAATCCCTGTGTTTTGGTCTGTGAGTAATTTCATGGAATCAGAAGCAAAGCCAGAACAAAGCCAACCTTTTAAAGTTGGAAGAGGAAACTTTACAATAGACACTGGACAGATTTATCTATATTCACAAACCAGAGAAGCCTTATGGTATGTATGAGTAAACCATGTGATAGCTGATGGAATACTTGACATTTTGGGTAAAAATGTTTATTGACATTCTTTTGGGGCCAGATCCAAACCACAATGTCTCTAATGTGAGCTGGTTAGCTTAGCTAAGCTTAGCATTGGGACAAAGGCTGAGTCAAACACACTTATTCTCCTCTGCCTACCCAATGTAGGGAGTTCCCTGTAGAGCAGAGGCTCTCAACTTGGTGGGTTTGGACCCAATAGCAGTGCATAGTTTGCAGTGTGCTCTACCTTTGGTGCTCTAATCTTTCTTCAAATATCACCAAACTCCAGACATGACTGGATCCTAATGATTTCCAGTGCATGAGTGAGGTCTGTTTGCATTCACACTGACAAAACCAGACCAGACTTTGGGCTAACATACACTCAGATCCGGTCCTGGGCCCCTTGCATGCAGCATGTCATCAGAAACATGTTTTGTTTACCCTTGACACAATTAAGCTGTGTCTACTCTGTTCAGGAAAAGTTGCATGATCTCACAATAAAATCAGTACCAGGAAAATATTTGTGCATAAGAAGATGATACAAATGTAGTATTTTTCATTTCTAACTATCATTTGTCTAAATAAATAGTCTGAACCATTAATGTATGTTGGGTTTATGCCAAATCGGGTAAAAAATCCCACATAAATTCAGCTGGAACAAAACAAAACTTAATTTCAGCATAAAGTGTTATGAAGCCTCATTAGTCAGTGAAGATGTTGCCTTTGAAACAAGAGGAAAAACAGATTTAAAGGTGAAGTCATTCATTACTGTGGGCCTTTTGCCCAGAGTTTTCACTTCCAAACATCACAGATAAATTAGGATATACTGCACTCTACCAGCTGGAGACATTTTTCTTGTGTATTTGTTAATGATAACTAATATATTATTATACTTCTTGAATCAGGTTTTCATCAGAGGGTAAATTTCCTCTGCTCCTGTGATCTGGACTGCTTCTAAGGGCAACTATTCCTTAAATTTCTATTTTAATCACTGTTTCCTGCACAAAACAACATTTTTAGAGGGCTTTTTATGAATATTGCACTGGTATTGTTACTGCAAACCATCAAACGCCCCATCAGACAGATGTCAATGCACCATTGGTAGCTCAGAGGCTAGTTTTCATCAGCAGTTCTTTGCGACAGCACCTGATTTTATGTGGATACTCTGTTGTGACTGTTATTGCAGATAGAGAAAAAATTGAGTCACCAGATTTCAAATGTGTTTTCCCCTCATACTGCAGTCTGTCCCATGTGGAAAAATATATAAAGTGTTTGTAGCTGCGCCTGGAAAATAGTGAGTCTCACAGGCTCCACAGAAATTAAAAATCAGTCACACCTCATAAACTTTTAGGTGAATAAAAAAAAAAATGAACATTTGAAGTGAGCACAGCTAACAGCATGCAAGTATACTTTATGCCTGGAAGTAGGAAGTGAGACTGACAGGTGGCACAATGATTTAGGGTGGCTTCTAAATAACAGTTTCATTTTTCTCTTCAGTTTCCTTTCTTTCTTTACATAACTATATTTAAAGTTTCATCAAACCATTTAGAATTGCCACTGGATAAAAGTGGGACTGATCCTGTAGAGAAAGCACTAATGAGGGGCCACGTTTAGCAGTGGCTTCAGTGGTAGGAAATATTACATAATCACCATTATATTGTTAATGGTGTATTTAATCCTACTTTACTGTGTATCTCTGTCATACATTTCTCTGAGTGATGGTGCCCCTCATTGTTTCACTTCTCCCTTGTAGGTAAACCACAGTTTTGTCACTACTGTTAAGTATTTACTCTATGAGAGTACAAATAGCACTCAAAAATTACATACACCTGTTTATCTGTTGGGTATTTTTTAGGGTTGTCCCGATCAGCATTTTTGGCCTCCAATCTCAAAATTTTAATATTGAATATCTGCTGATACCGAGTCCCAATCCGATACTCATAATCACCTAGATTACAGTTTCAATTGTTGGGGTATATGGATGAAGGAGGTCAGAGAGGTACTGAGGGGCAAGGGCATGAAGAGATTTGTAAGTGAGGAGGAGGATTTTGTATTTGATTCAGAATGTAACTGGGAACCAGTGGAGGTGGATGAGGGTAGGGGTGATGTGTATGGAGCTATTACTGTTGCAAAAGTATTTGCAAATGCATACAAAGATCCGTGCACAAATCCACAAATGCATGCACAGATCCACAAATGCGTGTACAGATCTGCAAATGCGTGTACAGATCTGCAAATGCGTGTAAAGATCTGCAAATGCGTGTAAAGATCTGCAAATGCGTGTAAAGATCTGCAAATCCGTGTAAAGATCTGCACATTTGTACAAAGATCCACAAATGCTAGCACAGATCTGCAAATATGTAGACCAATTTGTAATTGTGGACTTACTGAATACTTGCAAGAATGTCTACATGTCACAGTTTCTTTAGGAGCTGATCACCCCTGAAATTTGGAATTTGCACTGGTAAGTTCCTGTACTCTTCTGGGTAGGTCAGTATGTATGGAGGTACTAGACCTAAACTAGCCTTGTATATTAGAATAGGCCAGTGTTTCAGTTTTGTGTTGAGAAAGAAGACCAGCCAACATGGTAATATAACATTTTAAGGACCAAGAAAGTGTTTATTGATGGCAATTATTGATGTCAATATTTGGCAATTAGTGATTATAAGTATCTGCATTTTATTGTACCGATGATCAGTTCATTCAAAGATGTGCTATTTTGGCTCCACTGTGAGATGTGTCTTCCCCTCTGGTTTATTTTCACTCTCTACAGTCCTGCCCACAGCAATATCTGATGGCTTGATGTCACACAACTACCAGCCAATCAACATGTGCTGCTCTGTGCTGTTTGACAGAGCTAGCACTAAACTGTTTATTTTCCTTAATTTTTTTAACATGCAGTTTTACTTTTGCCACAGTGATTACATTTTGTTTGTCATAACTGCATATCAGTTCCAAATATCAGTTATCGGTCACATGTACAAATAATAATCGGTATTGATATCGGCCCTGAAAAAACAATTTTGGTTGACCCCTATTAAGAGCTCCCTAATATATACATGTGGCATGTAAACTCTGACACAAGATGCGTCTTTATGAAACATCACCCTAGTCCAGCATAGGAGTAGCATCAAGCAGTCACTTTTTGGACTCAAAGAAAGGCAGGATGTACTTCAATTACATCCTTCACCTTTATACCAGAAGCTGAATGTCAGGATCAAAAGCGAGAGATGCATTGGCTTTATGTCTGCCTTTCAATCCTACATCTGCGCCCATTATAATGTTGAGCTCTCTTTTTTGCTTTTTTTTTTCAATAACTTAACCATCTTCCAGCATTACAATTGTTTATCCAAAGTTGTTATTTGAACTTTGTCACATTCTTAAGTGATCATGGAAAGTCTCCAGCAAGAATCAACTTAAGGTTGCTGAGATGATCTGTCTGAAGGTGAAGTCTCAATCTTTTAGGGCCCAACCACCAAGGACATTACCATCTCAAAAAATAAAACACTGCACTGGGTGTGGGAGGGTATGGGAGGGGCTGAGTGAGTATCAGCTTTGCTGGTGTTGTCAGAATTTTATGAATTGTTTGCCATCTAAAGCTGATCTGCTGTTTAAAGGAACTACAATAAAATAGTCATTCAGAAAAAATAGATAAAAATAAAACACTACAAACAGAGTTCCAAACAACCTGTGGCACACCTGGACTACATCTGTCAGCTCTGGCCAACTGCCCACACCACTCATTTTATTTTGGCTCAATCCTTCCAGCCTTTTATCGACCTTTACTGACAAATGTGTGCATGAACTTGGTGTAAAATCTCCCAAGTCACATTGTTTTACACTGTGTCCAATGGGAGCTATAAATCATGAGAAAGAATCCACTGAAGTCAAGTTTTTGTAGTTAATACACACAAGGGAAAATACTTAAGACAAATAAACTGCAAGTAGCTTCTGCACACTTCCTGTGTTTTCTCTATGGACTTTTACTGTAGGATGATCAACTGGTGTTGTTGATGCACTCTGCTACTGTTTCTTTTACCAGCTGTCTGTGTCCCCAATGTGCATGTCTGTTTTAAATATCCACAGATTCACATTCTTGACAACGCTTTCCTCTAGAAAATACCCCACAATTCTTTGTGTTGGTTACAACACTTCAATGCACTCTTCTGGCATCTATACTCTTTACATGAGTTTGTGTGGAGTTTATCTGTGTGCGTGGTCCCTTATTTAAGAGGATGAAGCTTTTGAACAAAGCTTCAAATATCTGAATAAAAGCAGCATAACATTCTGGCAAGCTCAGTTATTTAGGTGAGAAGCCTAGCTTTACTTAAAGAGATACTTTTTAAAATGGTATTTGTTGAGTTATTCTTTAAGGGCGTTACATCACTGATAGAAGATGGTAGCCAGCACGGTCCCTTTATTGAAAAATCTGCCACAGTACCAGCTCAAATGTTGGACTATACAGCCCTACAGATGTGGCTAGTTTATCATGATAACTGGCAATTTTTAGCAAAATTGACCAAAAATCCAAAATACTGGGAAGCCATAGGGATGCCAGCATGTTGCTGTGTTTAAGCACAATTTGTGTAATGCAAAAAAAACAACAGATATACTGTATGTCCCGCTGTCTAGTGAAGAGGTTGACCGGGAAAAAAACTTCACTTATGTAAACCACACAACAATACAGCTTAGTGCAAATGCACTAAATCTGTTCTTTTATACACTGTTCAGTGAAAGCCACAGTCAACAGCAGCCTTCATTAGCTTGGACTATTAACATCAGTTATATAACTTTGAAAACTGATAACTTATGTAACATTTGGGTTTTCACATGAATTCATAAAAATGTAAACTGTGAGATCTGACGACCAGAGGGTACCTATTTGTTCATTCAAAAGCTGGTTTGGTCCAGTGTACTAGTGTGGCTGACACACCAGTATAAAATGCTGAGACACACACTGTTATGACCACCAAGTGCAGCCCTCGCCATCACTGTGCATATGACCTGTTGTTACTGAAAATTCACCCCCATTCACTGCGTACTGCAAGTGGCCACTTCACTGCACAAACATGCTAAGATAGACAGGGATGCAGACCAAGGTGGTGGTGCCCCCGTTTTAACAGCATTTCTCCCTCATTAGGTCATAATCCTACATCTAAAGAAAACGGTGGTATACTATCAAGTAAATAAACTTTGTGGAGTGCTGGTTCGATGCTTGCCTGATGCCTGTACTTCACAACTATTACTAGCTGACTTTCCATAACAGTATTTCGCAAAATAAAAACAATATTTCCTTAATTTCGACTAAGTACAATTGTGCTTTGAATGTGTTTCCATTGAAGGGAGTTTTGGGCGTGAGCTTTGCAAATCTCGTAAAATCTCATCTAGCTAGACTCCGCTGCATTGAAGCTGAATGCTTAAAACCTGTTTCGTGTTGGTACAGTTATGATAACATCTAGAGCGACTGCCTTGACGATTCTGAACAAAAGACGAAGGCATGATCGTTCAGAGACAAAGTCTGGATGTATGGCAAAAGCCACATGTAAGAGTACAAGTATGCACATTTGTACTACACATGTTGATCTTTATCTTCTTGTTTGTCCTTGGCAAAGATTCAATCGATAAAGTTGCTCTATCTTACCTGGAATGACCTCAAAGAGAAATTTCCCCCCATCATCACTGCTGCTTGGATGCTCTGAAACTTTGTTTCCAGGCAAGAAAATGGCTCCCTGTGGAATAAAGAACAGATGGATCAGTAGACAAACCAGTAAAACTATCTATCATGTAAAACATTAAAAAATAAATGCCGACATTCTGCATTTTTGATCAGTAAATCTAGCTATTTTCAGCTGAAAATTGTATGGAAAAAAGACTCAAAATGTTAGGTGCTCTTTTTAAGACATCAAACAAAAAAATCAAAGGAAGACTTTCTTTTCACGATGGCACATGTCTGATGTTTAATTTCAGTGCTTTTTATTAGAGTTGCACCTGGTTTAAGATCAAACAGCCTTATTTTTCTTTTATGTAACTGACTCTTTGATCTTGCACTTTTAACTTTGCTTGACCTTTTTAGAAACATCGGACAATCACTGGACAGTTGATTCTGAAACTCTACCAAGTTTGTTAAAGGACCCTGCTCTTTCATACTCAGAATGTACTCAGACAGCAGAGACGGTTGTGTGTACAGAGTAGGTCCCCAGTATTATGGATGGATGTTGGAGGTGAGCTGTTATAAAAAGTGGCAAAGTGATTACGTTACAGCAGATCACCATCTCTGTGGTCTCTGTCCACAATGATACATCATCTGTGTGACACTAAAGGCCAGAGATTCTTTGCTTTAAACAGAAGGAGCTTCAGCATCAGCTTTTCAGAGAGTCAACCTCTCAACAACTTCACTGAAGAGTCACACTGCCTGTTAATGAGGCAGTGAGGGATTTATGCGTGATGTGGTCTTTGAGTATCATGGTGGATCTACACTCATTAACTGGGCAAGAGAAACCCTGAGATAACACCTCTTATACTGGAAGACCTGAAGAGATAGAAATGCTCGTCTTCATACCTGTGAACCTCTGAGGGTCATATACAGTAGTGGTGTTAAGAAACTGCTTTTGCATATAGCGTACTTAAAAGGGTTTCATTTTATTAATACCTGCTCCTCACATGCATGGTGTCTCCACCCATAGCCATGGGAGCCTACAGTGGTATTATGGTGGGCACACCCCACAGAGGAGATGGATGGGGTGAGGAGGAGCTCATTCATATTCAAAGAGGCACACACCAAAGCAAAGTGTTCTGAGTGTCCCTCTTACATGGGGTCAAAAACTTCCTCTGATGCTTGATCCACATTAACCTTTGAAAGCACAAACTTGTCATTTAGACCATAGAGGAGCGTGTTAAATGATGGAAAAGATGCATGCCATGTCGCTTTTAGTCACTTTTTCTCCACAAATTCAAACTTCTTATGTTGTATTTGATAGGGATGTGCAGTTAAACGGTTAGATTCAATTAATAAATTGGCAGGTGTGAGAATTACAAGTAGGTCTATAATGCTCTTTTAAACTGTAATGAACCTCCTGCCTCTAAAAGCCGCTGTAGCTTCACTGAAAGGCCTGCCTTCCTGTCTGAGCTTTCCCCCGGCACTTCACCAGAACATGAACATATGTAAGAATGAAAAGCTTGTAGGTTAGCATGTAGTAGGAACAGTGCAGTTTTTTAAGTAATAAATGGAAATTAACTGGCATGTAGGCTGGTTGAATGGTTATAAAATGGTTGAACTTACATATAACTACTCAACTGAGGTGAAAAGGCCACATATCAAAGCACGATATTATGTCTGCAAAGAGGAACGAAGGCTGGCGGAGCTAGCTGCTAATGTTAGCTACACTTTACACAGTATATCAGGCTGACATCACACCCACTAACAAAACAACCCTGTGATGAATCTGACTGTTTTCTAAGTATTTTCTTCTCTTTAGACTAGTTGGATAAATGGAAATTAACTTGCCGTTTAGCCAAAAAGGGAAATAGATGCCTAGAACATCCCTCATTTTTGACAGCTGCTGCAGAAAAACAGGTAGTAGTAACTTTATTAGCGTTTTACATGTAAAAATTTGACTGCCATGCAAAATCTAAAACACTGTAAATGGGGGATCTCAGGAGGGCTTCGTTTGCTCTGAGTTTGCCAAATGAGATCTTTGCAGCTGCTAATCAAAATCATGATTAAGTTAATACAAAGGTAATATGGGTCCATTCTTAGGGTTTTACCAATGAAATAACTAACACCAAATACTTTTTTATGTGCATTGCAGGATCATTTATCATATAGTGGCAGTGGTAGATTGGCAGTGTTTTGATCTGAGGAAGCTCAAAACGTCACTTGCTGTTTACAAATTTTTGATCTGAAAATGGAGATAAAGTTGAATGTAGGCTGCTTTAGGACATTATCTCGTGTAACCACTTGACCAAAGCAATGAGTGACCATTTTCAACATAGACATGTGGACACAAACCTGCAGGGACTGAAAGCCAGCTGTGTTAGCACTGCTAAAGTTAGCCACATTCACTCATTGATGTTTAACCCAATTTGATATTAGGCCTATTTTTGACATTTAATGGGCTCACTAAAGTTGCTGAAAAAGAAAAAAAATCAGATTGATCTATTGACAAATTCATAATTTTTGTGTTAGATAAACCACACACAACTTAATTCTTTTTTTTTTTGTTTTTAAAGATTTTATTTTTGGCCTTTTTTGCCTTTTTTAGATAGGACAGTGGATAGAGTCGGAAACAGGGAGGAGAGCGGGAGAGACATGCAGGAAATAGTGCCACGGGCCGGATTCGAACCCGGGTTGCCTGCGTACATGGCGTGCACCTTAACCACTCGACTACCGGCGTGCCACACACAACTTAATTCTAACTTAGAATTAAGTTGTTGAAAACACTGAATATGTTGATCCAGTGAGAACAGCACCATAGCTTCTTACTGCACTATGTCTTCTAATTAAGAATATAAAAAGGATTACAACACAGCCAGCAGCAGGTTGTTACTTTATGTACTCGCTGACTTCTCACTTGATTAACAACTCTCACATCAGTGCCACATGGCAGCATCTGACAGTCATTAGGGTGCCCTCTATCTGGGTTACAGTTAATGCAAACAAGATGTCCACGGGTGACAGCTTCAGTATTAGGGACCCACGCACATACACAAGATCTGAGGGGAGTCGGTTTCCTTCCTGCTGAGAGGGAGAGCTCTTTAATGAGCAGCACTGAATAACTGTGACAACAAGGAAGTGGAAACCCAACCTGAGGCCCCAGATGAAGTGCTTTTAAAGGAGGGGGTCATAAAGATGGGACAGACATGCTACAAAGAGGAGGAATGAGGGAGTGACAGAGATTGTTTGATGTGGTTGTAAGCAAGACAATCTGCTCAGCTTCAGTGTCATGGGATTAAAATGCTCTTGGAGAAGTTTTTAAGTGGGCATGGAGCTTTTTGTTGTGCACATTGTAATGGTTTGAGGGAAACTGGAAACATCTTCAATGAATCATAGATGGGTCAAATATACCTAAAATATGTGCCTTTGGTCAGTGTATATTTCAGTCTCTCCCAGAATATTAAAAATCATACATAACTAAGCTTGTTCAATTGCACAACAACAAAAATACTAGTCCTAAGCAACTAATACTGGGTCATAACTTGTTCAACAAAATTGCAAGCAAGGTCATGCCTTTGTCTAAATTGCACAAATACATTTGTAACGGTCTAAATAACTGTAGATATGATCAATAATAAAAACTACAGACTCCTATTTAAAACACATGGCATCAAAAAGTATCAAAGTACACATTCCTACAACCTCCGTTCCTACATACTGTAAAACCTCAACACTGCTGCTGTCCCTCTGATGTTGCCAAGCCTCAGCCACACTTTCCACACAGACATCCTCCCTGTTAGGCTGTTGTTTGCTGCAGACAAACCTGACCACAGACAGAGGAATATTTACCCGGCAAATAGTACGGTAGCCTGACCCAACCCATTGTGGAGCAAAAAGTCCCAGCCTATTTTGGGAAATTTCTGCATTTTTATATTGTCGTTAACAAAGCTGAGGTCATTTTTTTGGAAACAGTGTAATGATCCAAATCCAATTATGTTCAATGCTCAGCCAAAAGCAAAACAAACATGAGACAGAAAATACTGAAGGGAAATCTACAACAGAAGAGCAACAGCAGACAGCTCATGTTTGTTTTTAAAGATGAATGCTCTAAATTAAATGAAACCCAGAGTTTTCTTTGACTGTAAGCAAATACCTGATTACTCATTCTGACTCCAAGTCTGTTCATTTAATGGCTTTTTCTCAACTTAGTCTGACCAGCTGGCACACACACCAGCAATGTCCAAATGGATCATTAAACAAACATTTTACCTCTACGCTCTAAGCTTGTTTAAAGTACAGTCATGGTTATGGAGAAAAGGGGGGCAATGCCAATTTCTTCATTAGGTTCTTAATTAAAATAGACTTTAGAATGAAATACTACCGCTATGACTTATCCAGGAGAGTATCCATGGTTAATTCTTGCTTTTTGTTAAGTCTGATTCATAAATAATTCATCCTTTTAATAAAAAAGGATGTATAAATTAGCAGCTGGTGTTGGACTTCTTGCATATTTCCCATAAATAAATTCAATCACAGCTAGATAGTATAGCCAAATTATCAAACCACTTCCTGTTTTTATATTTAGTTTCTATCTTTATGTCTTTGTAGCAACTTCTGTACAATTATATTGTCTGAGCATTAATAAACTGTGGGAAGAAAATCAAATCCACCCTTTGTTAAAATATTGTGAGGAAGCCACAACTGTGAAAGACAATGAAAGTTAAACTCTTGCTAGGTTTGTTGTTCTCAACTCTGAATTCACACTGATTGCACCTGTTATGTTTCACTCAGAAGCTCAAACACATTTCATCATCCGTGAAACCCCATTATCAACCTTTAGCCATGCCCTCATATTGGGAAAGAGTGATAGCTTCACCAATTCAGAGATGCTGTTTTTAAGGGTACAATGACAGCGTGTCGCTGTCACAGTACAGCTGAAGAGGACCAACAGGCCCTCAAAACAGAAGAAAATATTTTCTTAGCCTAAAAAGACAGATAATGGAATCAACTCTGAGATGCATATATTACTCATAATTGACCGCAGCATCTGTTTTTCAGATGTTTCATCATTATTGTAAGTTGCTCGCCATCTCACAGACACTTGATGGTGAAACAGGAATGTTGTAAAATATGTCAATATAATGCTTTAAAAATAACAACTGTTGTGCCGAAGGGATTTCTCTGTAGAAGTATGAAAACAAAGATTTTAACGTTAAAATGAAGCAAGATTCAAGCTTCAGTAAAGAGACAGTCTTAGTTTGTTAACCATAATATGGCCTGAAGAATGAGTTTAGAAAACAGGATATGTGGCGGGATAATTAAACAGTCTAATATACTGAGGCAAACATTGATTTCAGAGTACAAATATTCTCACTGAAGTCAATCAAGCAGAAGTCATTGTGTATCAGGTCATTTAAGAGCTCATTGGCTGGTTGAGCACTTGTCTTTTTTTATCAACTGACTCATCTGTACTTTCACTTTCACTGAGCTCTCAAACAGGAAGTCTGACTCTGTCAGACATCTGTGTAAGGTATGTACATGACTGAACTATAGTGTGTTGCAGCATCAGCCTGCCTATGTTTTTTATTATCTACTACCTAAGCTCAGCTGTACCTGAACACCTTCTAGAAGACCTCTCTATTCAAGTGGCAAAGAGTTACCAAAGGTTATTCAGCTCTGATCGCTCCACTGAGTCCATCAATCCAATAAATGTCATCCTTAGTTCACAGTTATAAAACAGGTACTACACATCTTCAGCACTGGCTGGCTGAGCCTTGTTTTAAAAGCCGCAGTAAAATCCACAGCTGTGACTGCAAAACATTCACTAAAATATTGATATGCCAGTCAAATGCAACAGGGCAGAAAAAATAGAGAACTTCTACATTAATTTTATTAACCCTGTGGATTAACTGTGTGTGAATGATGTGAAGAAGTAAGACAGGATAAATCAGGAAGATTCAAATCAGCAAGAAAATTAAAAGGACTGGAAATCAGAAAAGGAGAATGTTTATTTCCAATCACCTGAAAAGTGTTGAGCAGACTTTCATGAAAATAGTACATCTCTGGCACCTAGAACAAACATAACACAGGACCTTCAGGCAAATAAATCTGGGACAGAGAGCTACAGAAGTAGGCAACAACATTGGCAAGAATGCTTCTTTGACAAACACAGAAAATCCATCAAAAAGTACAAGATCCCGAAGACAAAAAGCCTTCAGTGATTTGAGAGCAAGCAGCTGGAAAACACAATGTTCCTGTCACTTTCTAACAGGAATTCCTGTCACTGTTGCTCCTTCTTCTGCTGCTGCCTACATGATGTTGACAACTTTTCTCTCCATCCAAGAACTTGCATGTTTAAAAAAATTCATAAAATGCCTCAAACTTTTTCAGAAAGTGCCTGTATTGATCTGCCTTCTTTTTTACATAGAACATTAAATGCGAAAGCAATTACATTGAAATCTAATAAAATACAAGCATGGAGATTGAATGCTCCTCTTTTAAAAAGCCAAACCTTCAGAGGAGGAATGTTAAAGTTCAAGAAAGTTAATTAGTATTTTTTTACTGTCTATCCCTTCTTCTTTTAGTTTTAGATAATGACTATTTCTGACCTTTGAGAGGCCTTATTATATCTTGACAATTACACAACATACAGGATATAGTAATGCAATAAAATAGCTCATTTTCAAATATCTGGTTTTTATACATTTCTATCACTGAAGGGCAAAGTTAAACATAATGTACCCTCATGTGTGATGATTCATTGAATAGCCCACTAACAGGAATCCCTCTGCAATTCTCACTGTCTCAGTGTCTTTCTTTACTTAACCTTATAAATACAAAATCTCTATACTTTTATAGGTAATGTCTTTAAGCTACCATAGTAAAGTCAGAGTGCCTTTTTGGCTTCATGTGCTCATGGATTTATCCTTTACCACAGCCAATATCTTAACTCCAAAGTCACTCAAAGGACAAACTATCAGTTTTCATGCTGAAGTTGGACTTTTTTGACATAGTGCTATAAAATAAGAAGTGTTTATCCAAAAAAAAAAAAAAAAAAAAAAAAGGGGGGTTTTGCACAGCTAATGTTTAAAATTTGTCCCTCAAGTACCATACCATCAAGTTAGCTTGTTTTGCAAATTTAAGATAGTTGTGCAAAAATATTAGCCTATCCATCCATCCATCCATTTTCTATACCGCTTATCCCGCTGGGGGTCGCAGGGGGGCCGGAGCCAATCCCAGGCACACTCACACATATAATAGGAATGTTAGCAAAATGGTAAATGAACTTAATGTATGAAACTTTATCTGTTAACTTTCAAACTTTATCTGTTAATTTAAGAAACTTTATCTGTTAACTTAAAAACTTTATCTGTTAAAGAGGGGGTATTATACTTTTCCGATTTTTAAAACATAAATATAAAGTCACAATGTTGGGTGTCCATACTTCATGTAAGCAAAATTTTCAAACCAAAAGATAAATGTATGTGGCAGTTATCTTGGAATTAGACTGTAAATTGATGAAAACGGTTTGTCGGGAATCTCTCCGAGATCTTCCCGAGACGAGATTTTGATGGAGCGAACTGATGAGGTCATCGCAATAGGACCTCCTGACTGGTTCGTCCATGCTGCCGGCAAAGCGGAACAGACTGCCCCCACAAGATGAACAGAGAGTCCACATAATCAAAGCCATTTAGTAACACAGTAATTAAACACTTACAAAACAGATACGTCCTTCTCTATCCTTCGCTGCTGCTGGTTTTCTTCCCCCTCTCTCTCCAAACTATAAGGGGCAGACTCCTGGTCTAACACGTACGGACATATATCAAAATTCGCCATATTTTACTCAGTTGGATCGGTTCATTCAAAGTTTACAAGTACTAGCATAGCAATATAGCCACACTGGAGGGAGCAGGCACAAAACATTGTGTCCTGCCGCCGGCCAGCCTCCAGAAAATCAGCCAATCGAAAGACAGCAGGTCAGTGGGGGGGGGGGGGGGGGTTTAAAGAGACAGCAGCGAAAACAAAGCGTTTTAAACGGAGGCAGTGCAGACGGAGGCAGTGTTGCCAACTTAGCGACTTTGTCGCTATATTTAGCGAGTTTTTAGACCGCTCTAGCAACTCTTTTTCAAAAAGGGACTAGTGACAAATCTAGTGACTTTTTCTGGTGTTACTGGAGACTTTTGCAGACTCTGACGTGAAAGCACATATCGTTGTAGCACCTCTGAGCTGCGGGTGCTGCCGTGGGCCCCTTCCCGTCCCAAAGCACTGAAAGGCAGCCCACTCCTTGTGCAGCAGTCCCTTTCAGCTGCGGTCAGAGAAGGAGATGCTCACGCCTCCATGTCCAGACTACAGATTAACCGCGCTGGGAAGGCAGTGACAGTTTTTTTGATTGTCTCTTTTTGGTCCATTTAGATTGTTAATGAGGACTGTATACAAAAAAAATAAATTGGTTTTTTGTAGGCTCTTAAATGGACCATAAGGTTTAAAACTAAACCAAATGTAAGAAAACTAAACTTCTAAGAAAAATAGAATAATAAATAAATGATAAACCAAAATAAAATTTAAAGTTACTCTGCTGGAGTATCTCTTGAGTCATTTTGCCTAGCCCAGATAAAGGAGGGTTGGAATTGTGATGTTATAAAAACAAGAATCGACAGAAGCAAGTTCATTTGTTGTTCTACACATAATAAGGGTCTTTTTACTCACTTTTGTCTCTCTCATGATGTTTTTCCTCTCTCCTACAGCATCCTTTACAATTAAATCCATATGGACAATTATGCAAATTAGGTGATGAGATCATTTAGTGACTTCTGGTGACTTTTAGCACAGCCAATAGCTACTTTCCTTACTGAGGAGTTGGCAACACTGGACGGAGGTTAAAATAAGGGTTCTTCAGGACTCTAGTGTGAGAAACATGAGGAGTTTTTTGAGCTCTAAACCATGTGAAGCTACTTCGTGGGTATCAGAGAGATGGTGTAAAGCTTTGAAGAAAGGCATAATACCCCCACTTTAACTTTTAAAACTTTATCTGTTAACATATAAAACTTTATCTGTTCTCTTGCGAAACTATGTTAAAATATGAAATTTTGTCCCTTAATGTATGAAATTTTCTCTGTTAATATACAAAGCTATGTCTGTTAATGTACGAATCTTTGTCTGTTAATGGCTTCAGGCAGCTGCTGCAGGCAGTGTTAGTACTGCTGTTTAACCCTCACTTGTCCACTCATTAAAGAAACAGCAGGTCTGTTTTAATTTCTTTTTGGCAAAAGTAAAGCGAAAAATGTTCTTAAAAATGAAAGTGAGCTTATAGTTAAGTTAAACCATTTATATTACATGTAAAGTTGGAAAAACAACAGGAGGAGAGACAACAGAGAGTCTTTTTTAAGTTTAGAAAATAAAATATTACTGTATTTTAATTTCTGAATGCCTAGTGGTTATTAAAAGACTATTTTAATTTACTTGGATCTCTCAGGATCTGAATATAACCATTTAAAACTGTAAAAACCTTTGAACTATACCTCTTTTGTTAACCTCTACAATAATGACAAGCTGCTGTAGTGAATACAGTGTAGAACAATGACGTTTATTATGTCATGTTTATGACCCCAAATCAGTGTGTATTGTGATACGCATCATATTGTGAGGCCGGGGGACGTACCCAGTCCCAATAGCTACAGGTGTGGTTTAGGTGTTCTGCAAGCTGGTAAACAATGGTTGCCAGTGAAGGGATTAGCTTAGATGTAGCTACAGTGGCAACTTCTATCAGAACTGGACAACATGGGGGCCCAGATTGCCACCCCTTGTCCACTGGCCGCCCAGGCTTGAGTCCAGCCTGCAGCTCCTTTCCCACATGTCCCTCCCCCACTTTCTCATTCTATTCACTGTCCTCATGGTTTGACGGCCTGCTCTATGCCTATGAGTTTGGTTGGTTTGGTTTCCTGGTTCAGCAGCCAATAGGCAGAGTCAGGAGGACCATCAGTGGATATAGCAGTTAACTCTGCACACTTGTGTTAATCAGGTCTCAGCTTATTTAAGTAGCTTCCACTCTAACATCTCTCTCTCCTCTCTCCCTCCCAGGCTTCCACCAGCTGGTTGGGTTTTGTTTGCAATCGACAACACTCCACACACATCATACATCACATTCACAACTGCGAAGGCCCAACACATCACATATCTTGACAAACCCATAATGACTGTGACAGAACATTCTTCTTTTCAATCTACACAATTTTTTTCCAAGGTTATGCCCTTCCCAAACAAAAACTATGGGCAGATGTCAACATGGATGTGAAATACATCACATACAATGTACAAAAGAGTCTATCTGGTATGTCAGGTTGGAAATTCAGAGTAAGGAAGTAACTATTTTAACAGATGCAGTGCAGAGTGAGCATCCAGTGCTGCGCAAAGGGAATCAATATCTGAGGCTAGTGTGCAGTTAGGACCAATGTAAGTTGTCATGTGGCCAGATGCCACAAGCCAGCTGTTTACTGCCTAACGGCAACAACCATAAGTCTCTCCAACATGGATCTAAACCAGCACAGTGGTCAGGTGGCATCTTATAGCACTGAGTGGTTTAGTTGTATTGTGTTCTAAAACTGACATCAGATCCAATCTAAGTTGTGTCAGTTTAACTGGCAAATAACAAGAGAACTATAGCAATGCTTTACAAAACTCAGTAGTTATTACAAAAAGGACCAAAGTGCTCAACTAAGCTAAGTCACAGTTATCAATCTGAACAAGAGCACAGATGAGGATGGAATTAAATTACTGCATTGCATCACTGTCCTGTAAATTTTACAAATAAACCAAAGAATAGACAGGACCATATTTCTGCAGGCTACCCATTCTCCCCTGAACATTTTCAAGCTTAATCAACTGGACTATCAGGTGAAAACAGCTCCCAGCTTTAAAACTAGAACATAGCTGCAGATCAGATAGAATCAACTTACTATTTCTGCATTTCTTGTGTCCTATATTTATTAGTAATACTCAAGAGTATCTTAGCTGCAGCAAGGCAACCCAGAGTAAGTCTTAAGTCCTCACATTAAACTTGAATGTCAATGTTTTGTTTAATAAAGCCTGTAAGAAGCAGATGAGTCAAATGAGACATCTTAAGGTAGACTGTCTGGAATCTTAAAAGGTAAACATCCCTGTGACTTGAAGATAACTGTTTTCCAAGAAGCCAAACCAGGAAAAAAAAAAAGTCAAAAATAAGGCTTGATACAGAGTCTTAAGAAGTGATAATGTGACGACATTTAGCTGAGCCGGACCAAAAGAAATGACATACACAGCCTGCCTGTTATCAGTGTTTGCACTCTGTATACTATTACTACAAACAGGAGATGTTGACTGACAAATAGAGAAAAATGCATTAAATAAACTGAAGACATTAAAGGTAAACATCATTGAGATTACACTGTATAGATCCCAGGTAACCAGAATTACAGATGCATGTATGAATATACATGCTCAGCAAATTTCATCACAGCCTGCCTACAGCAGAATGAGATACGCTCTGTTATACAGTTTGATCTTATCAGGAGAGAAGATTTTGAGCAAAGAATGAACAGAAAGGAGATGCCACAAAAGGGATTTCAATGCAATTATCATTTCAATAGATTCCACATTTTAGACGAGATTCCTCCACAAGAAAAATAACTGGCAGCAAACTGCAACAGTAGAGAGATGTATAGCTTTAACATAAGCTTAGTCTTTAGAATCCAAAAGAACTGCACAATAATATAGGAAACATTCATAAATGTTTTTAGATTTGTAATAAGAGATAGCTGGAAAAAAGTCAAATAAATATGAACTGCATGGTCCGATAGATTTGCAGTGACAATCAAACAGTTCAATAGGCAAACACGAAGGTCATATTATTGATGTTTCTCTTTGCACATGTGCTGTACCTTAATGCACCCTTAGAGGTAATTCAATCTTTGTGGCTCTCTCTAAAGCTGCAGACAGGGGATAATTTAAAAGCAAACCTAAAGGATGGCTTTGATTTATTATTCGGTGTCAAATACATAAAACAGAGGAGCACTTAAGCTATTAACTCATCCTATCTCTTAAGGTAACTTTGTATTTATAGAAATACAAGTCTCATTACATCTGAGAAGTATATCCTATGATACAATGCTAGGTTGGCCTGTGTCATATTTCACCTTTTGTTCTGTTCGGCCAGTGCCTACAGCCCCCTTTTGGTTCTTTGAGTTGACTAATTACTGTTTGTATTGTTAAATATTTTTTGCAACCTGTTCTTTTCAGCCCTCACATCTGTGTGGCATTGTTTCATGTGTTGCCGGTCTCTGTGTTTGACCACTGGGTATATATGGGGGGTCATCCAGGAATTACATGTCAAGGCTATTTTTAGGACCAATCTGCCTGCCCTTGTGATCAGGGGGTGTGGCCCAATTAAGAGCTCTATTCCACAGGATCTTGTATGAAACCACATGTCCTTTCTGGAAAACTAGAATAAAACTGAAGCACAGACAGAATGCTGTGGACACAGACAATATAGAAATTACAGGAAAGATGGGCCTTTAGCCTCCTGGCAAACAACAATAAGTTCACCTGTTAGTCAAGTCGACCAGCCTTCAATAGTGCAAATGTGTGCATCTACTTTAGCCTTCAAATAGCCAAGTAGAAAATTAAACCTCTGTATGTTATAGCCAGGGCTTTACAAACACATACAAAGAAGTCACCTTGCAAAATAGCAAGTTAGGGGGGCTTTTTAATCTAAAACTACCTTATTTAAAGAAGACAATCCATTTGATTTAATCAAAACTGTACAGGAAAATAAGTCACAACATGTTAGTCACACTACTTTATCAGGTCAACAAAGGGAAAAAAATAGCAGGGTGTAATTGAGTGAGTAGTCTGCTGTTTGGCTGACAGCTGGTGCTTGTGGAAAGCTCTGATCTACCAAAAAAGAAATGAACAACTTAAAGAGTTGTTGTGATTCGAATACCAGTATCAGAAATATATCCAATACTGCTGGTACTGACTATCAGCAAGTACACGTGTTTATGCACCAATCCTATCTGTCTATATGTATTTGTTAAAACCCTTCCAGACTTTCAAGCCTTGCCATATACGACAAGAAGTGGCACAGGTTATTAAAAGGTAAGTAACTTTTGAGCCATAAATCCTAGCATCTTACTTTTCACCCCACTTTCCTCCATTTGCCGCCAGCCTGAATGCTAACGAATGCTAACAGCCATATTGTTGCTTTGTGAGGGGGTGTTAACCAGTGTTCCCCTATTACCTCATGCTGTCTCAACTTGTGCAAGCTTTAACCTGCAGATCATTATGGAGATGGCCTGAAAAGCTCATAATAGAGAAAAGATGAGACTGAGAGCTGTGAGATCTGTGTCATGGTTATTCTAATATTTATCAGTAAAACAGTAATTAGCAGGAAAAACAACTTCAAGTGTCACAGAGAGGTTGTACACGGCCATTCTATTTTTCAGCCATGTTCTGAGTTCACTGTAGGGGTAAAACAATGCACTGGAATCAGAATCCGTATCAGAAAGGAAAAATGGTCATAGAAATAGAACATCTCTAGCTACTAATTTGTTTTTGAACAGGATTTTGACATGTTGATTTCTGCTGTTTGAATGGATATTCTAATATGGAGCCTAATGGTTATTACTTTATTTGGAGCAAGCCTAACAGCACTTGTTGAGCCGCAATTTTTCGCACTTCGGCTCTGGCATCATTTTTTACACTTGCAGCTTGGGGAGAACCTCAAAGCTGGCTAAAAGATGCTGAAAGGCTTGTTAAAAAAGAGCAAGAACTTCAGAGCCAGTGTTGTGTTTAACATTCATATACTATGTGTTCTACAATATATTGACTGTAGCCACTGCAGCATCAGCATCACTCCAAATGTCAGAAAACACTTACTATCCTAATCTGAAGGACAACATCAAGTCTAATCCATGCAGTGATTGGAAGGTGAAAACACAAGTCAGATAAGGTCTTTTGCCCATAGATAGGAGCTGAAACTCCCTGTTGTGTGAGAAGAATTTTGATGTGATTTAACATCACACAACTCCTGCACCAGCTGCAGGCTTACTACTTGTGAGGAAATGTTTTCCCTCAGTAGCACAAATACCACTACACCTGCACATACCTCAGACTCATAGCAGCTCCCTGTTTCCACCTAAAATGTGTGAGAGAAAGTGCTCAGAAAACAGAACTTGTAGAGACTTGTTGCAATTCCAGTGAGAGTTAATTGACTTTTCCATCCATCAATACAAAACTTATCAGACATGCAGTCACCATACAGAGAGTGGAGGACTAACCTCAGTATTTAGAGTTCATGCTATGAATGCTGACAACTAAAACTGCCTTGTGTTAATTTTCCTGCACTAATGTATTAGGCCTGCTAAAGAAATAATTGCCGACATTATTGTCTAACTACAGTAATCATGTCTGGAATGAGACGATGCAGTAATTGGCTCTTAGTATGCCACTCGTGCTCCAGATGGCACCCTGCCATGACCACAGAAGAACATGCGGGTAAAATGTAACACTTAGATGCAAAGTCAGTGTTTGGACTTGTTAGTAGAGGATGATGTCAGCTGTGACGTACACATCACTACTGTCCACATTCCTCTGACATCCAAACTACTCATACGTCAAATCGCGTCTGTGTGTTACTGCATCACACAAACCTCCACTAAAACAAGGATACACAGATTCTGTTTTGGTTATTCAGATGTGCTTTTTAATGCTTAAAGTTGCTACATTTATGTGGTGAAGGTCAAACAATTGTTTCAATGTTATTGTTTCATGAAAACAGCAGTAGCACACATTTTTGTAGTATGAATAATTACAGAGCTACTGTGGCATTTTATTTACTCCAGTTAAATGCCAAGGTCAAACAGTTTCCAGCTCAACTCTTCAAAAACAAAGGGTTTTCAGTGAATTACTGCGCTGTTGCATTATTGATTTAATACAATTTCTCATTAAAGTCAACTACTTATCTTCAGGTTCTGTCTGGGGTTCAGGCACAGCCTCCTCGTGATATGAATATTAATAAACTCCAGTCTTGTTGTGGCTAGAATCCTAAAATCCTGATTAAACTTTGATAAGTCTGCCATTTCTTTATAAAGTATAATAAAACATAATTGGTGTATTATATTCATTTGCTATTCTCTCATTCATTCATTCATGAAGCTACCTTATTTACTTCCCTAGAAGAGGGATTTGATGCTAAGTGGTTTAAATTACAATAATCACTCCATTTCACCCGCTGGATGAATACTGTCTTTGTTTATGGCTCCAGCAGATGAAATCTGAGAGCATATCTGTGTGAGCGACTACATGCTTGTGCGTGCATACATCTCCACGGACGAGTGAGGGCAGGCAGATGGCATGTCGACAACGAGCCCACACGTGCCATACCCTGTGCATGCTTTCTGGTGACCCTTCACCTCCATCTGACTTCCATTCTTCAGATTCCAAACGTTGCTCTGAGAGGTTTGGCCCGACTGTAAAGGACACTATATTGTCCCTCTGTATGGACCATATTAATAAAACTCTGATTCTAGTAACGTTATCAAAGTCCTCCAAATATATCTGAAGAAAAAGTGTGCACCAGTGCTTCTCCATATTTGGATCTTCATGTATTTTTAAATGCAACCTGCCTGCAGACAAGTCTGTCAAACTGTTGCTCAATATTTTGTGTTTTTCCACAACATATCAGTTCCCTGAGTTGTTACAAGCTTTTGGATTGGTTATCCTAAAGTGACTACCTCGGTTGGAAATTGGAAAATATTGGGTCAAAGCTGTGCACAATGTATGGATTCATCTCCAAACCCTTGTCTTCTGGGTCAATCCATTGCCTTCTAGCATCATCAGGGGTGTCTTCAAAATGATTTAAATTCAACCAAGAACTACCATGAATATGCAGAACATTAGCTATCCTGACATTACCAGTAAAATTGTCTCATTTGCCCTCCTACCAAAATTATTTTAGTGTCTGGGTCAAATGAATAGCTGCATGTCAATTAGCACTGCTAAAGAATTGTGCTTATTTAAATTCAGTTTTTAAATTTCTGTAGGTTGATCAAAATGCACAAAAGTGTGTTTTGAAGGTCTCCACGCCAATTCCATGAATATACAGGCATTTCAATTGTTTCAAGAAAGTGCTTTAAGAAAAAGCTTTTGAGTGGTTGTCAAATGAAATGTTAAAGTTCCAATTTTGTACAGGACATTTAAAAAAAAACAGACACGACATTTAAGCCCCATTTCCCCATAGTGTGTACATTTTTGTCACATTTCCAAAGATTATGTGGAATCATGCCATTACAATGGGAAAATAAGCTTTTGTAGTCAGAAAAAAAGGAGATTAATGTGATGAAATACAAAAAAACATTTAAATATCCCTACTATTCCAGTAAAAACAGCTCCACGGCTCCACGGCCCACGTTTGAGTGATGACCCACCAGTTGAGAGCAACTGCTTTGAAGTTTATCCTTTAAATTCTATTACAAATCCCTGGTAGTCACTTCACTGGTAGTACTTCAGGTGTTTGCAGGGTGCCTTGACTGAAAAAAGGTTGAGAAATGCTGTTCTATGATTTTATAGTTTGACCCTTGTCTAATCACTGTCAGGATCCGGGTTTATGACATGTATTGCAGCGGGAAGGGTGACTCCAAATGTTTAGGTTTTGCTTTCGGGGAACCATTGTGCCTTCCATCTTCTTAGGCAGTCTATGGGTTGACTATTCAATAGAATAACAAAGATAGGGTAGACTTCTTCTTCCTCTTCTTTTTCGTAGCTCCGATCTGAAACAATTGTGCTGGGTCTGAGAACGGACAGTTCAATCAACATTATTTGAGGAGAACAAGGCGGCAGCTATGGCAGGGATTTATCTGTACTGAAAGTAGGTATACACTGGCATCTGGTAGAGCGATTCCCTTGGATGTAGTAGCTATGGAAGCTGTTTTTATCAAAACTTTGTTAAAAGAACTACAATTAAAGTTATTTTTGGTGCAAAAGATGTTTAGCTCTTCTTTGGCATGAGTTTGTTTCACTGACTGGCTCCACTAATGGTTAGCAACAACAGCGACTACTGCCCATGCATACCACATTACATGTTAAGTTGCTCAGACTGGCTCATAATGAATGAGATGGACAGAACGTTTTTCCAGTCACCCACTGAGATTTTTTTTCTGCCCTTCCCAAACACAGACATTGGCAGTTGTCTGGATAGATATGAAACAGTGCATATGTGGAAGAGTCTATCCGGTATGTCAGGTTAGTAGGGCTGGGTACACATTTGCAGCAAAGCCCCACTGGAAAGGATCAGATCATTTAAAGAAGATATCACTCCTGAGTTCAGTTTTGAATATTAAATTGTACAAGTGAAATTTATGCATTTTCATAATTTGGAGTGGAGCTGTTAATGTTAGTGACACCAAAGATTTAGGACACTTAATTCACAGTACCTCTTACAGTTAGACGCACTAAATATCTTAGAATGTGTTTTAAGTCTGCTATGTAACACCAGGGAAAGATTTGACATTTCAGGTGTGATGAAAAATTTCTGGCGTCTGTGTTTCCATGGCATCAGAGCGAGGCAGATGTTCCCACTCCCACAGAGGAGGCAGCAATTAGGCGAATGTGACAGGTAACAAATGGAGACTTCACAGCCTATGAGAGAATTAATTAATAGCTGATCTAAATATGGCATCACACCACTGCATTGTGTGGTTCATGGCTCCTCTTCACAGGCTTTGACTTTTCTGATGTGTCGTCTGTTTTCACCCTCATCCTGAACATCAGTGTTAAAGGCTAAGAAGAACTTAAGTGGATGCTCTCTTTCCTCTTTGCCCTACTTGAGTTCTGTCTTTCAGGATGTTAGAAACTCTACACTTGTTCTCTATTCTCCTGATGGGTACTGCTGTGTCTTGTTAGACTCCTTTTTTTCTGTGCTATTCCATGCTGTTCTGCTTTGGAGGTCACAGAGATTTAAGGACTTTGAGCACACTGCTCTGTGTCTGACCTAGTTTTAGTGAAATTTCCCATTCTCTGCAGAAAGAAGCAGGTTTAGGTATCTGAAATTGATGTTGGCTTCATCTCAGAAATAGGGAAGAAAGTTAAGAATAAGTGTGGAGTTTTCATCCAAGTTGTAGGAACATTAATAAATAACATTTTATGTAGATGACAAGAATATTTCAAGGAAAACAAATTGTTTCCTGTTATTTTCTTTGTATTATTTTGAAAAACTGCTCCCCAGATTTTGCATCATTCCCTCAGGATAGCGGCAGCAACAAGAGCACAAACAAAAACTGTTGGTGCTCCAGATATAAATCCACAGTAAGAACCAGAGCTACCCAGAAATAGAAGTAAAGAATATCTCCTCTCACTGTATCTGGCCACTGGCCCACCCTCAGGTCTGGAGCTTTAACCTTCACAGACTTCTGCTGATGATGTGGCTTAGGTTTGGCCACGCTGAGCTTTCTGGGAAATCAGCCAGACTCAGAAGAGTGGGTAGATGAGCAGAATGAACAATTCAATTGTGAACCAAGTGTTCAAGTTTCCCCTGGAAAAAGAGGATATTGTTTGGAAGGAATAGATATCATAAATGGTTGTGGTCCTCTGTGTAATTTCTTCTTTCTGTGCAAACAAAGAACAGAGCTTGTGGTGTGAAACAGCTGGGCTTTAGAAGCAAAAACCATAACACTAAACAACATTTCACTGAAAGGAATAAAAGTATGAGTAAGGCATAAGTCAGGAAATAGTTATTTACTCATGGACAGACAATAGAATAACTAATTCCAGGTAGGGATGGGAATCGAAACTCGGATCTGTCTTTCCACCAAACTATAGAAAAGTTTAGATAGTGGTATGGATAAGGACTCAGATCAATAAGGAGTATTGATAAGAATATCAATATCAAAAAAAATTAACGATCCCCATCCCTAATTCCAGGAAATTGTTGGTTAACTGAGCCCTATACACAATTTTAGTTAATTACACATTTAATATTTAAGTGTTTAAAGCTCTTGTGCAGAGTTAATAGCTGGTAATCAAGCCAATAGAATTCAAAACTGATGTGTCTTTATGACCTGGGAAAGAAAAAAAAAGGAAGGATATCTAATATCTAAATGTGCAAAAATAGAGAGTTTACTCTTTTTTAATTTGCGAGAGTAACTTGCTCCACTTGCGCAAAAATTATGTGCTCATGAGTGCCCAAAAGATATGGGAGGGGAGAGGCTTCCATCTCCCACATCCAGCATTTCAGTCAGTTTTCAACAAACAATAACAGCTTCCCTGAAGTGTTTATGCTAACTCAGGCGGTGCTAACTATGGTGCTAACTTGGTAGTAGATGACTGAATTCAAGTGACAGACAAATGTTTTCACAATTTACCAGGCAATCCGACCTCCTCACTCACTTTCCTCCAGGCGAGTTTCTCTTTATTCCTGTGCCAGTGGAACAGGCCCGTTGTGTTGTATAGCACAGAGCAGCCAAAGACAGACATTGTGCATTTCAGTAAATGTCAGTAAATGGTAAAAACTGTCAAATCAGAAGTACAAAACTCATTGTATTTACTTTTTTTGTGTAAAAAGCTGGATGTGCCATGTACACTGATGAGATGATCCCAAATGAAAATGTAGAGACATGTGGCATCATGACTGTAAGTGCATTTGCCATCAATGTCCACAGGATGAACCGAAAATTTTCCCCTATTCATCGTTGATTGATGAAAAATACATTCTGGGAAACATTGTGACATAGACCAGACAGGTTGTGCCACTTTTTAACAGCTTTTCTCCCTCATTAAACCACACTACTGCTTCAAAGGAAATGTGGATACACTGTTAAGCAAATAAACCTTATGGAGTGCAAATTTGTTTCAAAAGACTTCTAAGTTAGAGATAAACACGTGACCAGCAGAGGTGAGCAGTGTGTTTTGGGAGTTGTATGTCTGTACAGAACAACTGTCAGCATGACCATAGCCTGAGAGCTCAACTACTGCACCAGTAGCTAGGAGGATTGCAAAACCCTCATGGTCAAAGTAGAAGGCACCATAAAGAGCTACACAGCTGTACATAAACTGCATGTTATGGACCTTGCTGAGCTACATGGAAATTGCCACACAGGAAGGGTAGATGTAATGCTACCCACACTTCTGAGTCTGGCTTTTTACCCATACTACGCTAGTAATAACCTCCTGTAGTTTTATATTTAGCTGAGGGATATTAAAGCGGTATCTAATGAATATATCCCCCAAGATGTTGAACTACTCCTTTAATACCCCTTGTAGTCTGTATTCAGCTGTCTCTGTCTCCCTGACACTCAATCCCAGCAAACTGATCCCTGAGCAGCTCTAAAACAGAAGTAACATAAATCAATGTCATCACTTTCTAATTTCTCTTTATCCCAGATGTCAGTTTAACTTCACCACACAAAGTTTGTTACAAGCAGGTAGAGCTTTATCTCAATAACCTAGTGGAATGAATAATGCATCCTTCTTGTCCAGATTTCCACCTGAGTGTGATTTGTTTTTCTGATGAGAGTCAAAAGTCCATTTGTTTCTGCATCTTTGTTCAATCTGCACATGCTCAGTGAAGGAGGCTGCCTGGTTACAGTAACGTTAGAGACGGTATTATTGTCTGCATCACTCATTGTCTTTGCTTCTTTAGAACAGCTTTGTGTGTCTGCTTCAGCCTTCAAACACTCACAAAGCTGCCTGGTTTGAATTTGAGTTAGATGCTGCCATTTTATTTGGCTGAAGATGCATTATCTGATCTGTAGACACAAGCTGTCCGTTCTTTCAGAGACACTTTGAATTTCTCTGTTGATTTCCATGTTGCTAAATATCTATAAATAAAAAAATAAAGGAAATAACACTCCTGTGCCGGAAAAAGCGTCAGACAAAGACAGATGGTCTTTTAATTTTAAAAAAAGTACAGCCAATATTCTACATTCATAGAAGTGAATCAGGTAATGAGGTCATGACTCTACCACTTGGAAATTAACCATTTTGCCATCTGGGCTTTGGCGAGATTTAGTAAAACCTGCATCATTAAAATTAAAAAAAACAGATTTATTCCTCAAAGTAAGCTAATTATTTTTTCTCCCAATAATGCAGGTTTTATTTTAGTAACTTGTCTAATGCTTCAAGGTCCTATATGTATAAAGGAAATGTCCTGATTTGCAACATTCACTGAAGAAATGCATTCATATTAATTTATGTTTTGAGCATTGTTAGTCAAGCAAACACACCTTTACTAAGAAATAGTTGAGTTTCATTTGTTTTCTACACTGAGTCTGCTTGTCGGCAAGGTAGATGGGCAACTGCTTTAGGCCCCAGAATGTTGGGGGACTCCCAAGGGCTACGAAACTTTGAACCACTGCAGAGGTTCAAAATGTGCAAATTTTGCAATGACAGCAGGAAACCTCCCTTAGTGGGCCCCATGCAAAAGTTCTCATTCCAGCTGCACTGCTAAGCATTGCATTGCATAATGCAAGTGCATTATTACTGTGAAAACCTCAGTCTGTCAATGAAATTTACCACAGGAAATTAAAGGCTTTAAATGTGTTTTTGTTTATGTTTAGAAAATACTTTTACTTTAAACTTAGGGGGAATTATAGGTCAACTTACCCCCTTTTTGGTGATTAATAAAATAAAAACGTTAATGGTTTGACTGGCCTCCTGTGAATTTTTTCCCAAGGGCCTAACAGACTCAAGAGTTGCCTCTTCTTCTCTAATAATTCTGAAAACTCATACTTCCTTGTTGGAACTTCTAATAAAACATGCATTTCATTATCTACTGGGCTGATCAGAGAACACTGGAATAAGACTCATTCTTTCCTCTTCTGTCTCTTTGTGTCATACAAAAAAATAATTACATCCGCAGCATCCATTTCTGATCTTATCTGTTCAATCACATGTTCAAATTCCTCAAGATTTCTGTGCAACCCAGTAAGCTGCCTTCTGGAATCATTCATTTGCAAACTTTATGAGCTCAGAAGTGATTAAAGTTGTTTGTTGATTTAGCAGCTATTCAACCAAAATGCCATCATTTTATTATGTTTTACTTTGGGGGCTTTTATGCCTTTATTCGGATAGGACAATGGATAGAGCTGGAAACTGGTGAGAAAGACTAGGGAACAACATGCAGGAAAGATGCCACAGGAGGTGTTTCATCCCAGGTGGCCACCTTCAAGGACAACAGGCTCTGCACACTAAGCATGCAAACATAGACACTAGGCTACTGGCGCAATTCCTTTAACCATTGTCTACTCAATCCATATGATAGGATACGATACGATACGATACGATACAATACGATACGAGAAGGCACAAGATACAATACGGTCCAAAACTAGATATACAACCAACTACGATGTGATATGATCCACAATTATATAATACCAAATTATATGATAAGATAAGATACAATGCGATAGGATACAATATAATACAATACAATTCGATGCGATAAGATATAATAAGATAAAGTGCAATGCTAACCTGACACGCCAAATGGATTTGTTTCACACATCCATCTGGAAAACCATCAATACTAAGCATTTGGGAAAGGAGAGGATTTGAAAAAAACTCGGAGTGTGATTGGATGAATGTTCTGTCTGTCACGTCTTTATGGGCCAATCAGAGCAACAAAACACGTGAAGTAGCCTCAACAGATGTGCGCGTGCGCAGCTACCGAGGAATAACGGAAACCATGGCTGCTGTAGACATGTCAGTACACCATTTTTGTCATTTTTGAAAAGAAAACAACTCACTGCTGTACATTGCTCTTCTTTTAAAGAAGAAATGTCAAGTTCTGATAAAACTGCAGCTTTAGTAGCATCCACGCTAATCTGTGATGTTATGATTGAAAAAGAAACAGTCTTTAAGTATTAAAATATGTAAATAATGTTGCAGCCTTACCAGGGCTTTGGTCTCCTCCTCGTCTTTGTAATAGTAGAGCTGCTCCCCTCGGAGAACAAACCAGCGGCTGTGCCAAGTCTTGACAAAACCTCCTTGCTTCCTGAGCCACCCACACCTGATAACACTGGGCCGTCCCTGCCTCTGCGTCTCTGTGCCGGCCTGACCTCCGCTGCGCTGAGGACTGCTGTGGGACACACACTGGTCGTCCATTACAGAAGCTCAGATCTGCAAAAACAGGCAGTATGTGTTTAGATTTATAGCGACTGCAGGTTACAAGTTGGCAATAAGAAACTTTTTGCAACATCTTTAAAATA
Source organism: Cheilinus undulatus (assembly GCF_018320785.1). Taxonomy (NCBI): domain Eukaryota; kingdom Metazoa; phylum Chordata; class Actinopteri; order Labriformes; family Labridae; genus Cheilinus; species Cheilinus undulatus. Next base: position 16,125,449 of record NC_054881.1, on the reverse strand, counting down.
GTTTACGTGGAATGTGTGTATTCAATATATGTAGAATTATTTGGAAAACTATAAATAAATCCAGCATTCAAACGCTTACATTCTGAAAGATTGCAACCAGTGTGGGAATGTGCATGTGAAATAGAAAGAGTGTTACATTTACAGAAACCACAATCCTCATTTCCCAATACAAATGTGGCAGCACCAAGGCTGTTCATTTATTTATTCATGACAGCTAATGAAAACAATTCTCTTCCAGTAGAATCTCTGATTTGTTCTGAGTTTGTTTTTTTTAAATGACATTTTCAATTTAACTACCGTACATCTCCTGACTCTGTTAAAACCTCAGCAAATAACTCCTTAACCATCTGCATGGCTAGATACCACAGAAGGTAAATAGGAAAACTTTTTTGTTTTTAGGGATTTGGAGAAACCAGCCTCAACAGGCAGATGTGACTTATTTGCTGTTTGCCATTCACTTAATATGATGGACAGGGGCAGACAAAGTTGAGTGTTGAAAGGAGACAAAGGCAGGAGAATAACGTGGGAGGAGGAATTCATAAGCCAGATAACATGACCACAGGCCAAACCTTGAATCTCTTTCATCCTTTTTTTCTAACACCCACCTACACATGGTAGCATGCCATGTTTCATAGGAACATTGCGTCTCTCTTTTGACCCTCAACTTTAATCACAGTTTTGAACTTAAGCTAAATGATACATGTAGCTTTAGCATACAGTGATACATTACAAGATGTAGTGTAGCAATAAAATATGATACCACACATAGATACACCGTACAGCCATATGATAAAATACAATACAACAATCTAATATAATGCCATACAATGATAATAGGGATGCACTGGTTTAACATTGGTATTGGCCAATAGCAGCTCTGTTGGCAAACATCTTCAAATATGAAATACTTTTATCAGTTATCAATTATCATATCTCTCTGTTGTGTTCAATCAATTTTTTCAGCATCCAAATCACTGAACTTTTGATAAAAAGATGAGTTTTTAAAAAGGCAGAAGATATTTTTGGACAAACTCTGATCTGTTTTCATGGTCAAACAAATTAAGCCTAGTGTTAGTTCATGCAGGACACGATAGTCATACGGCCAGCTGTGATCAGCTGACAGCCAGCTGGTCCTAATTGTCTTCTCCCAGCACCCACAGCCAATCACACCTCTTTCAACACAGCGGTGTATTTAAATATGACATTCTTCGCATAAGTCCCTGCTTGCAATAATGCTGATGCACCAAGCTGCCGCTGCTGCTGCTGCTGGAAAAGCTTAACCTTGTCCACCCCAGACTCCTCCTTCATAGCATAAGACATGTTGTACCCTCATTCTCAGATTCATGCTAATATGGATCAGTTGCTTCTGAACAAATTTTATTGTATTCAGTCTGCACTGACATAAATGTATCTATCCATATGAGGGTTTCGAGCCATGTGTTCATGAGTATCTTATGAGCAAAGCCTTCTCCGCCAAGGAAAACTGTATATCCATTTTGCAATAAAATGGTTAAATGTATGACAAGTGTTCCTGAATGAACAAAAAGTATGGCCCAAATTTTCACAATGAGAGCATTCCTAACTAAAACTGTACCATACATCATGATACCATGCAGCCATAATATGCAATGTAAAACCATATAATTATATGATATAGCACTTCAATATGAGGCACTAATACAATAAAATAAAATGTAGAAATACAATAAGGTACCAAACAGTGATGCACTACTGTATAATATGATACCATACAAAAATTGGATATAGCAATGCAATACAATACCTGTCTATCACTCCTTAGTACAACCCCAATTCCACAAAAGTTTTTGGAGATATGCTGCTGCCATCCAATTGAAAATGAGTTTATATTTTTCATGAAATAGTAAAATGTCTTAGTTTCAACATCTGATATGTTGTTATGTTACATGGGGAATAAAATATGGGTTTGTGAGATGTCCAAATCATTGCATTGTGTTCAGTTAAACTTTTTTAAAGGCCCCAACTTTTTTGGAATTAGGGTTGTATTTATTCAGGGATAAAGAGTTATGCATTACTTCTCATGATGCGCTATAGGATACTCTTAGACCATTCTACAAATTATCTTTTTTATGCCTCTATAGAAAGTCAATGTTTCCATAAGAATAAGACATTGTTCAAACCTCTGCATCATTCAGCGACATCTGCCACTACTTGGAGACTGCTGCTGTCAGTGTTAAGCATTGCCATGTTGTCTGTGGCTCTGGTTGAGCTTGCATTGGTGGAGATCCAAACAGCCCACAGGTCCAGATGAGGACCAGATGCAGCTAGGCAGCATTTCAGCAGCAGTGGAGCAAGTGCAGTAGCAGAGCTTTTGTGGTGATAGGAGACCCCTCTCTTGTTCCATGCACACAGTCCAAGTCAGTATGTCCTGTATGCATGCCATGTGCCTGCATAGACATGTTTGCTAACCTGAATTCCTCTGAGAAAAATGCTGTTTTTCACTTGTTTTGCACTCCTGTAGTCATAACCTGCTTATTATCTGTAGTCTGTTGCTACTTTATCTTTGCTTGACTTCCATGTTAGATCTATGTGGAGGAAAAAGTGGGTTGTGCTCTTAGTTCAACAGCAGTGAAAGCTATCATCTGTTAAAGGTTCATTGAAGGGAAAATTCTTCATTGCATGGGATCATTTAACACTAATATTTTAGGGAACAACCTCTCTAACCTTGCTGCTTCCCACACACTTGATTCTCTTAGCTTAACCAATCTGTAAGAGCACACAAACACATCACTGTCTGGGGTGTGTACACACATATGTTGATGGATTCCCCCGCTGTGTTGCCAGTCTGGTACCACAGCCCCTTTACAATTTCATGCCTCCTGCACAACGCCTAGTTAACAGCACTGCTGGGGCTGTTCTGCACCACCATGAACTGAAATGGTAAATAACTCAGGGATTTATTAATGGGAATAACTTAAAGGTGCCTGAGAGCAGAGATGATGCTTGAAATTTACATTACACTGCAGTCCAGCCCAGAGGTAATAAATGGTCAGACAGGGATAGAATGCATGAGCATAACTTTATCTATAAATTAACAGACAAACAGAGGAAGATCAGTGGAAATGTTAGTGGTTCTTTAACTCAAGTGAGAACAGTAAGATGAATTGTGACCTTTAGAAAGATGCTCAATTTAAATTCTATGCTACTGCTTAAAGACACATCTAATAGAACAATGGGACACTGTGGGTTTACAACAGCTATAAACAGATGAATCCTAAATACTTTCATAATGTTCAGATGATGGTGTTGGGACCACTTTAAACTTCCTATTTTAGATATTTGCTTAATTGTTTGACTGAAAGACCCACGAGTAGTGTATCTCTTTAGATGGATTACTTAGTGATCAGTACAGAGCAGCTGGTCGGGCTGTGATCGGGTCACAGTTGGCTGTCGTATTGCTCTGTACACAGCATGACAAAGGACATACAATTAGACTGTGAGTCGATGCAACTTCCAAGTGAGTTGTGCGACTCAAAATCTGTGGCTGAATCAGATGACAGTCGCAAAGTCTATGCCTGGCTTTAGTAGTCCTAAATACAGAGGCTTTCTGGATGAAAGATAAAATGATGCAAACATTTTCTGAATAGCCTACAACTGAACCAACATTATTTTTTAAAGCCAATTTTACCAAAAATCTCTAAATTACACAGAACTAGTTTACCTGTCTGTTATGCCGTATAACCTAGCTATACAGCGAGTCTACTTACAGGGGCAATGCTCTCTGAAATCTCTTGAGGCTGATGCTACTACTGTTACCAATGACTTTTGACAACCCAACTTCAAAAACACTGAAATACCCCTTAAGTTTTTATATTTAGTACCTTTTTTTATAAAACACATTCTTAGATGAGGATCAATATTGTACACTGATCTTTCTTTTAGTAGAGTATGGATATTGTGCATCATTTCTTGGTCATGGTCAAGTCGTCACAGATTTTAGAGGCAGATGTGGGCCAAAAACACCAGGTCAGATTTCTGTCCCAGTCCAGGCCTGGCAACAGATGAGCAGCAGGATATAAAGTACATGGATATAAATTTTAAAGATAAATCATAAACAATACATAACGTCCTTAGAAATTAAAAAATAATCAAGATTGATAATTTTGATATCAGTGCTGATTAAAATCATCAAAATAATCACTTTGGCCATAATCGTTCAGCCCTACTCACAACTGTCAACGTCACCTTAGGCTGACAGTGGTTTATTACTGCTACTCACCAGTATACAGCAGTTTGAGTATTCCCTGATTGATTTTTATTAAATAAACTGAAATAGTTTGAAATAACTTGTATACATTTTTTAATAACAAAAGCTAAAGTAAGCACATTTTCACTCTGGGAAATGTCAAAAACTAGACTTCAATTCACATTTTTGCTTACAAAAATGCATATTAAAAGTATATTTACTCCTTTAAGGGAACCAGTTAAATTATATTGCCTCACACTGCATAACCTTAGTGTAAAACTAAAATGCAATTGACTGAGAGCTCTCCATTGACAACTGATTCATAAGCAAAAAAGTAAATTTCATATGATTTAAAAGCTTTGCACATCTTGCTCCCTACTGTGGTTCTACCTCATTCCAAAGCTCATACATAGAAAAGCATAATAATAAAGTAGTAACACATTTTAAGTTAAAAACATATACACAAATTAATACAAAACTATTCATGCAGATGTGTGCACAAAAATCATTAAACTCATAATGGCTTGTGCAAAAAGACCCTTAGTGTTTCTAGATGATATCTAAAATATTAAACTAATTATTCAAGTCCTGTGTCATGAGGAAGGTCATACCAAAGAACATATACACAAAACTCTCACATTATGCTTGTTAAATAAATCACACTATAACATCAGCATAAGGTTCTGCAGCAGAGTCATGAGCTGACACACCTTGATTTAGATTAATCTACCTGATTTTACAAGAAACAACAAACCATCATGGACCAAAGGAGAGGTAGGTGACCTGTTTTCTGAACAAAGATTTTTTATGTAGTGATTTCTTGTTTCCAGTGAACCTCACTGTGCTATCTAAACACTTTTATGACAAAAGTGCAAGAGCACATCACTACCTTTTGTCCATTCAGCATATTGCAAACAGCCCCTCACAGGTGCATTCTGTGTCCCTGTAATATGCCTTTGTGAGCAGGTGCATGTGTACTGTATTATACTGTAGGTGTCTGTATGAGTCCCATGAGCCTTGAGCTCCAAAATAAGCAAGAATTGGACATATAATATTTACAACAAGGCTGAGAAAGGAACGTTAACAAACAAAGAAATCCACTTTATGAGGCTGGCTGATGCTTACTTGCTAACATACAAAGTAATAACGTTTCTAAGGTGTACTGATGCCAAAAGCTTAATGGTAAAGAAGTCATCACAGATTTTCTCCAAGAATCAATACATCAAGTCTGATCTGATGTGTGATAAGCCTAACAGTATGATGGCCCATGCAATCTCCAGACTAGTCATTAACACTTTATATTACCATCTGCTCAACACTTCCCTCCATTTACTATAGATGCCATGGGTTTACAAATATCCCTTTATTTTCTCACAGTCCAACTGAGAACTTTCTCCACACTCAGAGGTCGGTGGGAAGAGACATCCTGACCTTCACTACAAACACAAAATCACCATGAACCCATGCTGTACGCTTGAAAGGACAATACAAAGACAGTCAAGAAAAAGCCCCTGAGGGTTTTGTGGCACGCACTGTTGTTTTTAAAGGCAAGTACCAAATAATAGAAATGCATCATCTGTGAAAATCAGAGCTGACACTGATGTTTAAAATAACAGTTTAGCTGAAAACAGATTATGATGCTTTTCTTTCATTACTTTCACATAATTATGTGACTGTTTTCAAATGAGTTATGTGATTTGGGAATGCAACAAAACACTCAACTCATGATTCACTAGATGGAAAAAAGTATTCAACCACCTGACAGACCTGTTACAACAAATATGGAGTTGGTCCCAGCAGCTACAACAGTCTCCACTCCTATTGGAAGGCTTTCCAAAAGATATGGGAGTGTTTCTGTGGGAATTTGTTCCCAATCACTCTGTAGAGCATTTAAGAGGTCAGGCACTGATGTTGGACAGGACTGTGTCAGGCTCATGTCTTTATAGTCCTTGCTTTGTGTGCTGCGATAGAATTGTCCAAAATGTCTTGGTAAGCATTATGATTGCCCTTCACTGGAGGTAAGAGGCCTAGCCCACACCCTGAAAAACAGCCCCATTCCATTATCCCTCCTCCACCAAACTTCCCAGTTGGCACAATGCAGTCAGGCAGGCAACGTTCTCCCAGCATCCACCGAATCCAGACTTGCCCATCTGACTGCCAAACAGAGAAATGTAACATGTCACTCCAGGCAACACGTTTCCACTGCTCCACAGTTCAGTGTTGTGTGCTTTACACCACACTTGGCATTGGACATGGTGATGTGGGGCTTGCATGCAGCTGCCCGGCTATGGAAACCCATTCCATAAAGCTCCTGACGCACAGTTTTCGTGCTCTCATTAATGCCAGTGGAAATTCAGAACTCTTCAGCCACAGAATCAGCAGTGGTGGTGACTGTTACACACCATGACCAGAGTAAAATATTGGCTACAAATAATCATATATTCATAAATTTAAATATGTAACCAATTACAAACAGGATTATACTGTAAATCTACCTGTAATGCTGTCCTGCTCATATTATCCATAGATGTGATTTTTTATGATTAATCAGTCACCAGGCCTGTAATTAATTCTTTTTTATCACTTGACAGCACCACTTTTTTTTACAAATCCGCATTATTGTGTTGTTATTCCTTACTATGTATTTCCCCTGAAGTGAGAACAAGTAAATTGTACCATTGGACTGAGACTCAAAAGGTAAAAGGGAACCACTTGCCCAGGTTGTTCTGGGCAAGAGATGACACAGCAAAGGAAGTCTTGCCTGGAAGTTTTCTCCACTAACAGCTGGCTTTATTGGAATTATAAAAAAGTTCACTGTTGTTCCCAGAGGCATAAAGCATCAATCAGAAGATAACAGACAGTGATTGCTATTGGGTTCTAAAGGAGCAAAACTCAGTTCTGGACCCAGATCTGTATTTTTCAAAACCCAAAAATCTTTAACATTATAGCTCTTTGGTAGTGCTAGTGAGTCTCAGGGGTTCCATAAGGATGACTGATATTTCTCAGACATGCTGTTATACTCCCTACAGAGCAGGTCAACAGGGCAGGTATCATTCAGTACCTATTTTCACCCATGCAGCAGTGAATCCATAGTTTGTGGCTTTGAATCAATGAAAACACCATCTAAAAAGTGAGCACAAACTCCTTGATAAGGGCAATAAATGCTGGGTTTCAGCTCTGAGGTGTTAGTATTCTGTGTCTGTCCTCGTCCGTGGGTAAAACAGATTCTGAGCAAGGCCATCTGAGGATCAGGGACGCCTTGTTGTGGTTAAAAAATGTGCATCTGTCAGTGAAATCCTAAAATACAGCTACTGGACGTGTCTTTAGAGATGAAAGCTGTGCTCAGGGCAGCCAAGAAAGCACACAATCTGCCATTAAATCATTTGAAGACGACTATTTGATGTAAACTGATATATATGATGATTAATCTCTTATGTCAGGAGCTATGAATGATCATTTTGCATGAATGCAGGCTTAAATAAGTTGCTAGGAACCTTTAAAGATCAGTAAAATGTTTTTTTTTTCATGTGGACACAATGCACCATATGTTGGCTACATCATGACTTGCATCATACCCATAAATATGAGGACAAGAAAGAATGTTTGATGAGATAGTAAAATCTCTGAAATGTGATACTGCAGAGCTCCTTGTTATACAGGACCTGACTCACAGCATCAGGAGGCTTCTGGTTTTCACTGCTTACACAGACTGTTTGTTCCCCATATGGGAAAGTAGTGAAGCTCACAGCTCACAGCAAGCCTGAGCTGCTGTTTGACACATCTTTGTTTGAACTGAGCTGGTTTGGTGGAGGGGAGAGAGAGAGGCTTTATTTAATTCTCATTCAGGTTCGTCCTGAGGGAAATAAAAGTTGTGCAGGAGAACAAGTAGCCAAAAATCATCCAGTTTAGACTGCAAAAGAAGAGCATTACATTTTCTCCTTAGTGAGACTCTGAAGCTGTTTCCCGAACAGTCTAAAATATTGGCGCCGGGTAGGGACAGTGAAGGAAATCTTATGTGACCACAGGAAGTGGCTAGGTCACAACACCAGCAAGGGAGCAATCTGTTGAGGGAAAATTGGACTCAACAAACTTAGATCCAGTGACTTTCCCGCAGTGTGGTGCTTGTGAAGCACCACGGGCTGAAATGGTAAACATGGAAGTGCCAACGTGTATTTTACTGACATCATGTGGCACAGTTTCACACCTTTCAAACTGCTGTTTTGTTTTAACCAATGTGTCTGACTTTTAGGCAGCGCTTGGCAGAGCTGCTATAACATTAACCTTAACTGTTAGCACCCAGTGCCAGTTGGGCCTCCCCACAGAGCATGTTGGTTATTTTTGCACTTGAATTCCTGGTTTCGGAAAGCTAAGAAAATAAGACACCACCCAAAAGACAAAGCTTGACATGCCAGGCTTGACTTCCAAACTCTAAGCCACAGCATGATTTGACAAGATTTTTTGAGAGGTTAAGCAAAGGGTCAAATGTAGTAGACTTTCAATTAACGACATTTTTCAAAGTGTTGATGGAAACTAATAATTAGTGAGTCAAGCAAATAATTGACTGCTGAAGCCTTAATGATTCACTGATGAATAGCAGACATGAATTCTTTATTCATATCCATTAACATGTGGCAGACAGTGTCATTACCATCTGTCCATCTTCAGCACTCAGTGTTGTATTTTCAGCAGCTGTTGTTCATCACATTGGCCTCAGTGCTTGCCAGGGAAGGCTGGGCCAACTTTTCTTGGATGATGCAAAGGTCAATGGGGTGTTAAACACAAAATGTCACAGTGAAGAGTCTAAACATTGCAACCACTGGGTTTTGAATTGTATTTTCAATCTTTATGAATCAATCTATAAAGGTCTCTATCAAACTTTGCATCATTTATCTGTCTACTTATCTATCGCACTAACTAAAATGCTACAATTAGGGGCACAGTTGGCCTCAATCACCCCCATGTATGTCGGGCCTGCGGCTCCTTTCCCTCATGTCTCTCCCATGGTCTCTCAACACTGTTTCTGACTCTTTCCATTTATCTCCACTCTGATTAAAGGCATTAAAAATAACTTAAGAAAACACTATAATTCTTTACCTAACTACTTATCTATCAATATATCCATATTCATATTCAGTCATTAATTTATCCTTTAATCTACCCCTGTATTCATTTTGTTATTTATCAGTCCCTCAGTGTAACTGTCTATGAATCCAGTGGTTCCCAAAGTAGGGGTCAAGACCCCCTGGGGGGGTCAAGAGACACTGAATGGGGGTCGCGAGATGCCTTCCAAGAGACAGAGAGTATTTTAAAAAGGTTTTAAATTGTATATTTTGCACATTTCTGCAGAAATATTTGCATAAAATTAGCTCAATTAAAAACAAAACATGATCATTTGTTGATTTATGCTGAAATTAAAGCAGTGTTTAAAAAGTCCTGCACATTACGATTCTTTAATGTGCATGGCTGTGTTCAACTATGCCACAACCAATCTTGAGACAGTGAGGGTCCCCGGTCTTCGTCACCATTATTTCGGGGGTCGTAGGCTGACAAGTTTGGGAACCCCTGTATTAATCCATTAATTCCTATTCCAATCTATCCATATAACAATCTGAGATTCCAAACTTGTATCTTTCCCTGTATCCATCTTTTTGTCCGAGTATCCACCATCATATCTGAGTGCATCTTTGTATCAATCCATGCATCATCCTTCCCATCTGTCTGTGCATCTTGTATCTAGGCATGTATCCCACTTACTTTATCCACGTATCATTCTCCTCTACTATCAATCCATCTGCACATCTATATACATTTCTATCGCGCTGTCTCCATACTGTATGTATTCATGCATCCATCTTTAAAGCTATCCATAACCATCATCTTATCTATCTGTGGACCCTTATTTCTATCTATCCATGTATCCATCTTCATAGCAAATAGGGCTTGAACAAAACTGGGGATGACTGATGTACCAGTTTCTTTCTTTCACACCATAATGGTGTGAAGTTGGTTTGTAGAATGTTTACAGCATCTATCTATCCATGATATCTTAGGTACACCACCAGTACAGATACACACAGTAAGATATGATTATTGGATGTGTCACCTTTGAAGCATATGTAAGTCAGCATGTTTGACAGCTGATTCAGTCCACCTGGCAATGACAGACACTCTGTGCTTCATTAGAAACCATCCATCCAATGCCAAGTTCGGTCAAAACCAACACATTTGAAAAAGTTTAAGTTAGCCTTATTGACAGTCTGTAATTCCCAACTTGTTTGCATGTTTCCAACCTTGTACCCTGCTAACGGCATAAAAACACCATAAAGATGAAACATGAACTTCACATAGCTAGTCAATGCTGTCGACCCTTAATATATCTCTAAGCAAACTTCCCCCTTACAGTCTGCACAGCCGGGCCTACACAACCCACATGTTAAAGACAAATATAACCCGTCTGCTACCCAAGCTGCTACCTCCAGAGCAGTCTGTTTCTGTCCGACTCCTGCTGTAAAGTCACAGAGGTGAGAGGAGGGCATGTTTCTCACTGGGCTGAAGCTGTTGGTAATTGTTGGAGGAGGATGTGAAAGAGGAAGGGCTTTAGAGCTCTCACAGATGGAAGTACTCACACATATGAAAAATGAACTGATCCATTGCTTCTTCCAACACACGCGCATGTTAGTTCTGTCTTTATTTAACAAGCAGAGTTAGCTCTCTTTCATTACTGGCTAGTCCAGCATAAGTATGAAGCCCACTATAAGCCATGAATTGACCGGAGCAGAAAGAGGGGAGAGGAGGTAAAGGTGGATGATGAAATATATCACAGAACACATCATCAATATGAAATATTTCCCTTTTCCTGTATAAGGGATGTTAAAATTAGGGATGCGCATTTCAGGGAAAATGACTCCTAGAAAGTCACTGACGATTACTGGATAGAAATTTGAATAGTCTAAGAGCTTGACCAGGATGTACACCTGAGTATGTTAGCTTGAAAATTCCTTTTAATAGGCTAACAGTGTACTTTGAGCTGATTTCAATTTAAGGCCATTTTCACACCTGATAGTCCGGTTTGGAACAGAAATTGCAACATTGTTGCACTGTTCTTTGGTTTGGTTCACATTCACACTGCTCTTGTTCAAGCGGAGCAAACTGTCTGAAATGTTAACTGATGTTTATAATGTTAATAAAGAAATTCTTCTGTTTTCTCAAACACAGAGTGATAGTAACTTAATAAGAAGGTCACATTAAAGTTAAATGGTTAAAATTAAACCTGTTCCCTAAATTCTTCTTTACTCTCACAGTATGTAACAGTCCATGCAGTTTGATGCTGCATTGTGTTTTACTACTGACTGTAACGGTTCTCTCATCATCTCCCTCCATCCTCGCTGTCTGTCCGCCTGCCTCATATCAGACTGCTACATTAATGCAGACAAGTATTAGCTCCTTAAGCAACCAAAGGGAACCACTATGGGAGGATACTCGAATGTAACATCATTTAGACTACGGTTTGAAGCCCTCAAGGAGTGAGTAGGTCTTCAAGTTGTGACTTCAGCTGTTAGGCTCGTGCACAGACACACTTCTCTCTCTCCGTGACTCTCTGGTGTGATGAGGTAAAATAACTCGTAGCACGGATGAGTTTTCTTAAAGGTGCAACATTATGTTCCATGGTACCACAGCCCTGTGTTGAGCTACCTGATGTTCGCTGGCGTTTCATGCAGCTGCTTTGACATGCTTTGTATTGTTTAAAAGGGGGCGGGGTGAGTGTTTGTGAAGTTAGGCACAAGTTGTGGCCTGCTTTAGTGATCCCCTGGAATATATTCCCCAGATATATGTTCCTCTTTCTTAAAACAACACATTTCGGTCAAATCAATTCAATTCTGCGATTTCTGAGTTACATTGTAAATCCGTTGTGCCAATTCTGTGATTCCGTTAAAGCGGAATTCATAGGGCCCTACGAGCAGCCAGAGAGGCGGTGAGTTGTCTTTCTTTACATGAGACAAAAACAGAGAGCTCAGTGGACAAATTAAAAGTCCTCTGCACCTTTTCAATCCATAACAAGCTCCTTTTCCAAGGCTAGGTCATGACATCAGTCTACCCAAAGTTCCTTTGTTTTCTTTCAAAATAAAAGAGGTCTGTTTTCAAACAGGAAGTCAATTCCCCTAAGTTAGTAGTAGTTTGCAGTAAGTTAAGCAGGCCACATGATAATCATGCTTATTGTTGGCCTGAATCCACTCTTACAACCAAAGTCAGCTAGGCTTGATTATCTAAAGATTATCTTGCCAATTTATCCTGTGGTGTGTGTGGTGTGTTAAGAGCGAATTTTTCCCTCTCAAACCTGATCGAAGGCCCTTTAACTCAAGAAAAATTAAAACTACTTTTTGCATGGTAAACTGTCAAAAAGGAGAGGCATTGGATTTCTCACACGACCACAGTTGAATTTTTATGATTTAATAACTGTTGACAAATATCAAAGGGTACAGGGCAAAAGAAATTCTTTCAGTCATAAACACTAAAATTGGATGACTTCTGTTAATATACAGTATACTGATATTATCATATCACATTTTTGGTGCTAAGCAGGTATGCTGACCTGATTCTAAACAGTTTCACTATTAGAAAGCAGAATGATACTTTTTGCAGGCAACCTAGTAGCCCAAATGTTAGAGAACTGGACAAAAGTTTCACAACAATACAGAGTTCATTAAATCACAGTAAGTCAGACAAAATCAGAGAGGGGTCTAGGGTCCTTCTCCAGGAAATTTAGAAACATCCAACACTGAATTCCCTGAAATATGGAGAATATTTGTGCAAAAATTCTTTTGGGTAATATGATTAAAATTGGGCAAGCTTGGCTAGAAAAATGGATAAGGCCATGCTTACTAAAGTGCCTGCAGAAATTTAAGACCTCTCACTGGTAAAAACCAGGATTTTGAGGCCTTTAATGACCTTTAATCTTAAATGCGCAATTCAAGACTATGTACTCCTGCATAGTCTAAATACATCAAAACATTTAGGTACCTAAAACTACTGAACATTACTATAAAAACTGCAACATTTAAAAACACTTGGTATTCAGAAGTACTGAAGTACTTAATATTTTGATGACCTTATCCTCTGCCAAAAGAATTTCTAAAACAGGGTGCACACATTAAGATAATCGGCCTGTTTTTGTCCCAATTTTCCTCCTTCCCGACCAAGGACGGCAAACGCCCTATCATCGTATGTTTATAAGATTATCCTATAAGATTATCCTGTGGTCTGAGGTGTGTTAAGAGTGAATTTGTCCCGATAATTGGCTCCGAAAACGGTCAGGGCCGACAATCGTAAATGTTAAACTTGTTCAATATTTACAAATCTTCATGTGTGTGTGGCAAGCCGACGACTCCCAAGTCATGACTCTGTGAATTGTGACGTGGAACAGAATGTAGCCAATCAAGAAGTGAGCTGACTGACAACAACCATAGACATTATATTCGTATATAATGTCTATGACAACAACTCATCTCTAGCTCACCCAGTAGACTATAAAGTCCATGTTCGAGCTGTCTCCAGGATTTTCTCCACAGTCTTATCTTTTTTTTCTTACTTTGTGATTTTTCCGTTAAAAATAGTCCCAAGAACACCAGCATTCCCTCTTCTTCTATGTCCTCTTCTATGTTGTGTGCTGTGTTTTCCGGTTGTTGCTATGTTTCTTCTTTGTTGTTTTTGTTAGATCATGTGTGATCATGTGAGATTTCTAGCTTAGAGGACGAGATTCTACATTGGTGGTGGGACAGAATCATGATGTGTGTGGTGTGCTGTGTTGAGATTATCCAAGCACACCACACACAGTAGATCAAGGCTGTTCAATGCCTGATTTTTTATCTTTATGTGTGGGTCTCTAACAGATAAAAAATCTCAAGATTTAGAAAATCCTTATGTGTGTACCCGCTTTTCTCCCTTTTTTGAATCAAGAGTTGACTCAGAGTCTATTTTGTCTACACACCATTTTAGACACCATATGTTGCCCCCTTCATAGTCCACAACGCAGCCCGTTTGGTGTGATGTCTCGATACCCACTCACTCACACTGCCACCCCTCCCTCTTTATTTTCCTCCATGCCATGTGTCACAGTGTGTCTGGGAACTGAGACGCAGCCTAGCAAAGAAAGGAAGATGAAGATTTCACATTGGCTGCTGACTCACTCTACATGTGTTTGACACACTGTTTTCACTCGAAGCGTGATACTGCTGATGTGGCTTTCCTTTGTAATGCAGTACGGTGAATACAAGGGGATATTTTCCAGACTAAATAAGATGGAAGATGCTATGCTCACAAGGTGAGAGGGGCGAACTGAAAATCACACCTGTGATCACAGTCATTTTCCCCCAGGACTTTGTGTGCAGTTCATGAAGAGCTGACTCGGCATTTCAACCTTCATGAATGTCACCTTACTGTAGATGCTCTGGTTGAGCCAGCCTGTGTTGACAGAATTGCTCTCTGGCACAAAGTTAGAAGAGAAGATGGATGTTTCTTTCATGTCTTAACAGCAACTTAATAGTTTAAAGCTACAGTGAGCATTCAATTAACTTAGCTCAGCATTAAAGGTGAAGACCAGGGGGAACGATAGCCAACGGTTAAAACTGGGGTAGGAGCAAAATATCCATATGGCAATAGTATATATCATTGTGCATTTACTGAATCACTGGGGCCACAATCTATAATCTAATTCAAAAATACAGAACTCTTTACCAATTTCCCTGACTCACCAATTCATGACTCCTCAATATGGAACTTGAACATCAATGTAGGAGACATGAACAGAATTTAATAGCCAAAGAAGTTTACAGCAGAAACAGAAACATTAAGGTGATGCTGGACACAGGTGACGGTCTAGGATAAAAGACTTAAGGTCAAACTGGTACCAAATTGTATTGAATAAATAAATGGAGCCTTCACTTTACCTTCATGGAGGCATTTTTCATAATTCAGTAAATAAAATTGTAACCCATCATTGTATGATTATTGGGTGATAAATCAAGTTACTGAAGAATTGTATTGTGATATTATTATTGCTATGAGCCACTCACTCCTCATCCTACTTTACCATATATCATATCAGATCTTATTGTATTGTATCGTACTGCATTGAATCGTATCATAACGCATCATATCTAGAATTAACTTGACAGGCTAGATGGATGTGTGAAACACATCCATCTGGTAAACCTTCCATAGACGGCGTCTGGGAAAGGGCAGAGCCTTTGAAAACCTCGGAGGTTGATTGGATGGACGTTCTGTCTGTCTTTACACGCCAATCAGAGCAACGAAACACGGCGTCGTAGCCCCAAACCAAGGTGCGCAGCTACCCACGAGTTAACTTAGAAGAAGAATGAAAACATTTTAATATTTAATATTAATATTTGGTCCATGGTGGCTGTAGACATGTCAGTACATGACTTTTATCATTTTTGAAAAGAAAACTCAACGGTGTCCTTTGTTTTTCTTTTAACAAAGAAATGTAGTCAACTTCTGATAAAACTGGTGCTTTAGCAGCTTTCATGCTAATCTCTTCCGCCATGAATGCAATGACCTCTTGTCGCTGCTTGCTTATGGCTCATGACCCCGCTGCACCTGAAAATACTGTCCCTCCCACGGAAACAGGCGAATCCATCTGCTTTGCAAGGTTAATCTAGGATTGGGTATCATTTCTTTATTTCCGATAGATAAGCGCAACTCATTCGGCTACTTTGCCAAAACGATGGCGGGCCCACCCCTTTCTGGGGGAAAACATTCCATAATGAACGCAGTAAATCAGAAAGATTGGGTCATTAGGAATTTATAAGCTTAAAATATGAAAACCATGCAGTTAAATGATAATTGGGAGCCAAAATCCAATGGCCAGTGAGATAAGCATATAATGTAGAACATTTATGTCATGATCCGACATAACATACCTTATGTGTGTGGATCTTAACAACTGAATTTGGTTAATTAGTTAGTAAATGTGTGAAAAAGCTGATAACAGGCTCCTGCTGTCCCAGAGCTATTGCTAGCCTTAGTGCATTAAGAACAGAGCATCGGTCCAACATTTGCCCCCTTTACTTCTCTCTAGTTTCAGCCAAAAGACACAGAACTCTTCTCTGACACTCTTTCATCATTTGAGAGTAACAAAACATGGCTTAAATTGTGGCTTTTTGATTGTTCAAAGCACAGAACTCAACAAAATGGCTTTTAATCGCATTGTCACTGCTGTTTTGTAATGTTCTGCCATTCAATCTGAGGTCTTGTTTTCCCACAGATGGGGGTGCGGTCACAATGGAAAGCAGGAAGTAATGCAGCACTGCTCTTTTCCATACCAGTGTTGAATCGATGCTTTTTAAAATCATGCCTGAATCAATACTTTAAGGAAAAATAAAGAATAAAAGCTGTCGTGTAATCATAAATGATTCAAAGAAATATCTTCAAAGATGTGAATAAAACATACAAGTAAAGGAGTAACCTCCAAGAGTCTCAAACTTTATGCTTTTTGTGGATTTCATCTGGATTGGCAGAGGGTCATGTCAGGGTGGCAGGGTCCCTAAATGTAGCACAGAAATCTGCAATTTTATTCAGTTCTGTAGCTATCAGATGTGTTGGTACCGGTACCATTTTCGGTTCTCATCCCTAATCATATCATGCTGTGTTGTGTTGTGAGTCATGCTGATTCCCACACCTAGTCAAAACATCATTTGAATCATAAACCAACATCTCTAAAGCTGACCTTTACCAAGCAACTTGAAGGTTTTAGAGACCAAAGAGCATAACAACAGGTTATATCCTAAGCTAAACACAGGAGCTGTAATCATATCTTTACAGCAAATTTAAAGCCACTGTGAGCAGCCATTACCTTAAGTTAGGCACTGTCCACATGTAGGCGAGTATTTTTAACAAAGTAGGAGAGTAATCTTGTCCACACTTAACATCTTTGTCTACATGAAAATGCAGGAATGTACTTTTACATGTTGTAAGGAGCTTGACATGTCAACAGCAGTGGTATTCAGATTTATTTGTTGCTCAGCAAGTCAAGCTCACTAAGAGACAGCGACAATGTCTTTAATGTAAAAATATCCTTGCTGTTCTTCTGCAACGACAATTTCATTTTCAAGGCTGTCCCATCAATCCAAACTGGGTCTGATCTAGAAGCACCAATATTCACGGGTAGGTTTGTATCTTTGGAGTTAGCAATGTTGAAATCAGCACAAGTTTAGCATCCACTGCTGCCATGTAAATAAAAGTGATGGGTTGCACACTACTAACATCAAACATAGGAGAAACCAGCGCTCGGTATGACAGTAGAAGCCAAATCTCTCTCTACCCCATCTACACATAAATGCAGTAAACGGAGTTCCTCAACATTTTCACCCTGGAAAGAGTTTCAAAATGGTGTATTTTCAGTGATCTTAAACACAGTTTGCATGACTACAGAAGGCCAAAATGGACAGAAAAACCTGTGTTTTCCAAAATATCCATCTACTTGTGGACAAGGCCTTAGCACACAGTACAAACAAAGAGAAAAATGCCATTATTATAGCAGGGCTTTAAGCCAGAGAAGGTCTGTCCAAGGGCAGTTACCAGATCACCAGTGGAGGTTCCAGCAAGCTAGTGTGCCTAACATGGAATAAAAACTATTAGTTATTGTGTTTAATGCTTTAACTCTGGGACACTTTTAAACATTTGGCCTGATGTGCCATTTAAATAATTTTGAGATGCTGGGAGCCAAATTGGATGCCCTTAAATTAAGTCAGACTTAATTTTAAGCTAAGCTAGCTGTAATGAGAAGTTAATCAAGCACACAGAAACGAGTGACAGTCTTCTCATCAACCCATCTGCAGTACAGGAAATAAATCCATCTCTCTAAATGTCAAACTATTCCTTTGACTCATGCTTTTTCCATTTTATCTCAACTCAAGTTTTGCTGCAGATCTCATTTCAATCTCCATCCCATTCTCTCAGCACACAGCCATCACAGAGTTAGACCTGGGAACAGTCGAGTGTGGCAGCTGACACAGGGAACCTGATCCCTGAGCTTTCCAGCAGCACAGCTTGTGCACTGCGCACATTCCTGGCTCACAGGGGTCATCATGTCTTCCCTCCTTCTACCTCAGCTCACGGCTTGTTTGCTTTCACATCTTCCTTTTCCATTAACACACCAGGTGGGGGAACAAGTCACAACGATGTTCTTTCCCTGCCATTTATCAAAATTTACTCTTCTTGCCTTTCTCGTCCTTGTATTCTTAAAATGTTTTCATCCTTCTTCTCTGCACGTTGTTCATTTTCTGATGCACTGTGAGTAACAGGCAACAACACTGACAACAAGTGCATTAATCCTGACATAATTGAGTTTTCTTGCCTGTTTGGCCAGCCGACAGGCTGACAGGGGGTCAGTGTGTTTTGGATGCCATATGCAACGGTCTGGCCATCTGCATGTTCTACAGCAGAATTAGCCAGACCGTTGCAAAATGCTGCTCCAACAAAGCGATAGTTGACTGTGATGAATATTAATCACATAACTAATAACTATCTGGAAAAAACACGTAAAAATGAATGCTTTCCAGCTGCTCAGCAGGGATTACTTTGGTAAATTTAAAGTATTCACCTCCAGACAGATGCTGCTTTAGGTAAAGAGTGCAACAGTTTCCCTGTTTACAGCAAGTTTCAGACAGCAGCTCATAGAGTGATGCTTCAAGTGCTTGGCAATTACTCAAGTTTCAATTTCAATTACAGTTTTGGCTTCCCATGCTCATCCAAACATAATAACTGTCACTAAACAGAACTGTTCATATGGTCACATGGTAAAAGTTTCAGTGTTTGTTGTGATATTTTGTCCATGAAAGTATTTCTTTAAGTTTATTCATTGTTGCTGAATATATTTATTTCAACTTTTATGTTTTTTATCCATTAATTTCCACTCATTTTTGCTTGTTTATTCTAAGTGTGACGAAAGTTTAAGTTCGATAAATGCATGCAGTGTGTAATCATGTTTAACAATCATGATCTCAATATCATTTAAAATAATGATAATGACTTATGCCATAATCAAACAGCCATAAGTTCTGCACAACTTATGGCTGCAGAACAAGTTGCGGACCTACTTCCTTTACACCAGTGGTGTCAAACTAAAGGCCTGGGGGCCAAATAAGGCCCATGGTACAGTTATACCACCCTACAAGGCCATACCATATTTCTATTATAACTGGCCCACCGGTAAGAGGTCTGCAGATTTTCTCTAGTATGAGCATGTATACTTAAGATTGAACATTTAAAATATCCTTGTAAAGTCATAAAAATGTGAAAAAGTAAAGGGTAAAAATAATTAGATGAAAAGTCAGTAATGTGGGAAAAGAAATTAATTTGTGTTTTCATTTCATTTTTTCAATTTGGCATCTCACAATATGATGTAAACTTATGATTTTGACTATTTAATCACACATTTTGACCCTTTAGATTTACAATTTAAATTTCAAGTCAAATTTTGACCTTTAAAACCCGTGATTTGCTTTTTATCTCATGTTTTGACCATTACAACTCCTAACTTTGAATTTTAATCCACAATTTTAATCTTTTAGGCTCACAATTTGAAAATAAAACTTATATTTTGGCTTTTAAAATTCAAGATTTCAACTTTCTTTCATATATATCTGCTTTTGAAAAACATCATTTTGACTTTTAATTTTGTGTTTTGAACTTAAATAATACGTTTGACTCTTAATCTCTGATTTTGAGCCTTTAACCTCATCATTTTGTCAAATTTTTAAATCTCAAAATCAATAATCATCAGTGCTTAGTTTTCTTCCCATAATTCAATTCAATTGTGAAAATGAGATTGACAGTTTGTGGTTAAATGTTGACCCTGTTAAGCTCTCGGGTAAGAGCTAAATTCAGAATCCAGCCCCTGCTGTGATTGAGTTTGATACCCCAATCTTGACACAAAACTTAACTGCTGGTGTTACAGCTCTGTCACAACAAATAAATGACTCACATGCCTATGGATCAAGCCTATTGGGAAGAGTGACAACAAGTTTGTTTGAAAAGGTGATTCAAAAGAAAAATACAAACACTTATGTCTCTTAGCGTAATATTTTTTAGTTCACTAAAGGTGTTTTTTGCATGTCAATAAACTCATAAAATAAAATGTCTCAGCTACTACCATATGCTGCTTTATGCTGTATCAGCTCCAGACACACCAGCCTTAAAATATAAATTACATAACTTTAGGTGTCACTCAAGGATTATAAGACTTGAGCTGTCAGACAGACCACTTTCCTTCAGCATCTTCAGGCTCATGTTACATGCCAAGTGTGTAGAGCTGTGAGAGCAAGACAATGCAGACACACCGCCACAACATCCCAAATCTTTAACCAACTTTAGAGGCTTAAACACATCAAAGTGTCCAACTTAAAACAGCAGACTCACCTCTCAAATAAACAGCCTTTTTAAATCCCTTGGCTCTGATGATGCACAACTAAAGTATCCAGTCCTGTTACAGGTAATCAATCAACATGAAGAGAAATCCTCAGCTGACAGGAGCTGAAGTTGTAGTCCGGCTCAGCTTAGACTGCTACTTCCCTCCAGAACACCTCTCTGTGTGTGCAGAGGATTGAGTTGTTGAGGCTCAGACGAGCTGTTACAAACTTTCCCCCTGACTGCTCACACCATCTGCATGCTGAGAAAGCCTCGGCTGTGGACTGAATGGCTGTCGCGGTCAGCACAGTCACACATGGAGCAGGGAGTCCGCCCAGACACATGCACACAAACGCACACTCTCCCGGCACAAACACTGTGGGCTATGCAGTCCGAACTCCTCTAGTCATCCTGACTGGTGAGAGCTCACACTCAGTCTGGGAAGAGCGTGTATGTATGTTTGCTACAGAGAAGGAGGAGGAGGGAGAGGGAGGGGGGAGTGTGTGTATGTGTGTGTAAGCATGTTTTAGGAAGTCTCAAGTTTAGAGCTCTCATTGAGCAGCAGTGCAGTTATCTTTCCCTTATATTTTCAAGCAGCTGAAGACATTATCTGCTGTGAAGTTTCCAAACTTTTCCATGCTTCATTATGTAGAGTGTAAATCACTTCAGATTCCCTCATACATCATCTGTGAGTAATTCTGCAAACAAACACAGAAAGCTGCCCTAGTTTAAAGGAGTCTTCAGGGTGACACATACAAATGACTGCATGCATTCAGCTCGACAAACATTTATTCAGTGACAGTATCCTCACTTTGGTGCAAGCCCAGCTGTATACACACCGGTGGAAAGTGCATCTTGTTTACCTGCAAGTGGTTCAAGATTTCCTCATACTGGTTAGTCTTACAGTGAGTAATTCTGAAGACTACAACCATCCATATTAAGAGGATTTTTTTTTCCTTTTTATGTGCAAAAATAGAAAAATGTCAACTGTTAAGCCACTGTGTCTGCTATCATGTTACAATCAAAGGTATTTAAACCAGAACAATACGTTTTTTAGCCCTATTATCCAATCGCTGAGTTTCTTATCCATCCTAGCTGCCAAAAATGCAGTTTATTCAAGACAGAAAGGACCTAAACATCAAATTTTTGATTTCATGTACAGTCATGTGCACAATTTTGGTGCATGTAGGCGCTAGGGATTCATCACGGGGCCCAATGTGCAACAGCCCAGGTCCAAAGGGGGGGGGGCAAAGTCAAGCTCAACACATCTGGACTCACGTGTGTCACATGGCAGCCAAGGTCAAGCTAAACGGCATTTCTGCTGTCTGGGCCTTTTAACCCCTGATGATATGCCCATAGACTGCTGCTGTTTTTCGTGGCTGGGGACATCCACAGCACAACTAGGAGCTTGTGGTGACCCTGCTTCCTGCCTAGACGGTACCCTAAAGGTGCTTATTCACCATATCTTCCCCGTACTCCAACCTAAAGGTGTGGACTTTGTTATTTTTTCAAAGATTATTTTCCCATGCCCCCCGTAACATGCAAGGACATCCAGAGCACTCAGTTTGTGTCACTCCTCCTTCTTGCCCAATGATGCCCTCAAGTGGGCTTATTCGCCATTACACGCCTTACTTCAGCTTCAGTTTTTGATCCAAACATGCCTAAAAGTTCTACACAGAACTGTAGATGTCTTAGAAGAGATTCCACGGAACTGTCTGCAAAATAAAAACCTTATAAGCCAAGAAGTGGCAACATCATAGACTAACAAGACTAGGTAAAAACCTAGTATATTGCTGACCACAACTATCTGGGATGCCTGTTGAAATGCCCTACTGGCAGAGGGATTTTGTCATTTGTTATTTTTTTTGTTAGCCAAATTTATTGTTGCTACTATAATGCATAGCTACGTGCTGTCCTCTCTCTCTCTCTCTGTCTCTCCTCTCTCTCTGTCTCTCCTCCTAATAAAGCTCTTCTCTGTGTACATCTGTGTACATACTACAGAGACGTGTCGGACTTCACTCATGCAGACAGACACTGAGTCACTGGAGATTAATTTTTTTTTTTTTTTTTGCCAGATATAAGTTTTAATGGTAGTAAGTTTATACTAACAATGAAACACTAACTGTTAATGAACTGTTTGTTCTAAAATAAAAGAAAAACTGCATCAGGTTTCATGAACATTTCTAATTCTCACTCAGACAGGTGTGTAAGGGTCTTTATATGCGTAAAATTAAGCTGAATTTTTACTTTATTCATCTGAAATCTCCTGGACTCCTAAGTTACTCATTTATCTGTTAAAGATTCTTATCCATCGGCCTCTGTTTCTCACTGCCTTAATAAACATTATTTAAAGTTTCAGTGTTCCTATCGTCTTTTATATCCGTTATCTATAAACAGCACATTTATCATATTCCCTGCAAATAAAGATGTGCTAAACGTTTAAGTAGCGTTCTCTTAACAACGCAAACGTGGAGATTTTAACATTTTTTTGTTCCCCATAATCATATAATATTAAGGGATTATTTACCAATTTTTTTTTTAACATAGCGCACACTCCTGGCTCACGCGGGCAACACAGACACACACAGCTGGAGCACACACACACAGTGCTGACGCGCTGATACTCCGTGATCAGAGGGAAGTTTTACGAGGAGAAAGTTTAGATGTTTATCCTCCAGTATTTTGAAACTTTTGCCCTCAACAGATAGAAGCCTGAAGTCTACACTACCGACATGTTAGCGTGTGTTTCAGTGTAGGTGTGTGCATGAGCGTCGTGTTTGTGTGTATGTCACTCTTATGCAGCATGATAGAAGACGAGGATGAGACTTGAGAAGCTGACGCATTAATAGTCAAAGAGAAAGGGACGATAGGAGAAAGAGTGACAGGGGGACAGGAGATCATGATGGAAAAATTAAAAACCAAAGATTGTGCAGGAGTCTCAAATCACGAGTCAGAGTCAAGTCTGTAGCCTTTTGCGCACGAGTCCAAGTCAAGTCTCAAGTCACCAGTGTGTGGAACTTACGTGCAACTCGAGTCCCTATCTCTGGTTGCTCTCTTCTCTTTTTTTTAATAAAGAATTGTATAGTTTTTAGTCCCACTAAACCCCGCCCATAGTGCAACTCTGTATGTATGGCTCTAGTTAACACAGAGGAGGCAGCCATTACCGACAGCATTTAGTCCAAGCAAATCCAACTCTGTATTCTATGGCTTATACAAAAGGATCACTCACCCAGTCACTTAGTCAGTCAGTCAGTATACAGACAGGGAAGATGCTGGAGTGCAAAAACTGCAGTTCCTGAAGTGGCAACATGAGGGTGGCTCTAAAAGGAACGATATCTCAATTAGGCCTTTTATCAAAAAGCCAAATAATTACAACAGTTTTACGAATAAAAACATCCAAATATTAGACTTGCTATTATAAATGAACGGATTATAAAATCTGGGCGGGTACCAATGATACTTTTGCTAATACCAATGTTTGAATCAATGCATCTGCACATCCCTAACTGATATGCTGACAGTTTTACCAATAGACTAAGGCTGTCAAGATTTCTGGTTGGTCAATACTGTTCCATACTGTCTTCTACAAATATAGACTGTCAATTATTTTAATGATCAGTGGTATTGAGAAGTAGAAAATCTTTAACCGCCACTACAGCTCTTTAGTCACGTTTTAAAAAACAGTTTCTCATACTGCACAAATATGTGGGTAACGTTTTGGTATCACAACAGTGAGCAGGAGATAACTACAATTTTTGGTAATAGAAACAATAAATTACCCAGTACTAGATGTCTGGCACTTTGATTTTGGATGCCATAATATCATTTCTTGATATTGTGTTGAAGTTTAATTATCTAATATTATGACAAGACTACAATAGACCATCCTAGGAATATTTGTTCCAGTTTTTTTGATAAGTGATACTTGTATTATTTTTCCAAGTACATGCTATAAAGTATCCATGCTCCCTATGCTAACTGTAGCTGTTTTTTTAAGTTGTTGAAGGGTTTCACATAAATTGATTAAAACATGCATTGGACCAAGGCTGTCTATTAAGGGGAAAAAAAGGGGAAAGCTTTCTTGGGCCCAACACCATGGAGGTGCCTAAGAAGGTTAGCAATTACATGGTCCATTTGAAATTTGAGCAATAAATCTTTTATTAAAAACTAATACCCACCTTTACGTATTAGGGCAACAAACAGCACTTCATTAACTGTAGCATGATTCAAAATGCAAAATCCCATGAGGTGAGGTATTAGCAAAGTGGCAAGCGCTAACATTACTTATGCATGCATGTGCTGACATTACTAAAGCTGTATTTCCACCAGGGGTTCCTGTTTGACTAGTAACAGTTTGTTGTGGCAAACCTCAAAAAATTTAGTGATTTCCATGTACACGCGTACCCTCACTTGGTGGCTGGCGTTGTAAGTCAGCTGGCGAGGCTACACCACTAGATGGAGCTCTTCCTTGCACCTCAGTGTACCATCCAATTCCCTTTGCACCTTGTCACTGACAGCCACCGAGATGGTGCCTCAGAGGTCATCCATGGGGTGACACTGACCGGGAAATCACAGATTGGTAAGCTTGGCACGTCTATGGAAGGGTTCCAAAAAAGTAGGATGAACGAGTTGGTTATTTGGAACCCTTCCAGCTTTTGATAACAGAAATACAAATAAACACACACTGTGCTGTTTCGGACTGAACCGGACCACTCTGTGGAATCAGCCTATACATGACACCTGGGGAGGACCCACTTCACTTTCAGAGTCCAGTCATTATAGTGGGCAGGCCTGCACAGGACTCCTGATTGCACAAATTGCACTCCTTTTCTAACAGAAAGAATACTAAGCTACAGAAATACCTGCTGGCTAGCTTTGCTCACTTGTCAATCCAAAAGTCAACAAGGTCTTTCACCTTCTTCAGCCTGATAAATAAACCTTTCCCTCCAGGATTTCTTGGGCTTTTCTATGATTGTTGGTGGCAAAATGCAGCTTTGAAAAAAGTAAGGTCTACTAAATTACAAAAAAAAGTTGTAGCTGTTTTTTGTGTTCAAAGTGGCCTTGATAAGAAAAGGTTAAAGATTATGTGATTGCTGTAAGAGAAGTTGCAGTGATCTGAGAAAGTGCAAGCAATGAACAGAATTTGCTGGGACTGGCCGAATTTGGGTAAATAGCTGGTCGAATAATCTCAACTTCTTGCTGGGACTGATACATTATTCCCACCTCAAAAAGCACCTAATTTTATGTATACCGTGATTATTGCCCAGTTAATAAATTAGCAACAAGCAAAGACTGTACAGCTCTGATCAGTTAGTGCTTGTAATCTCCTCCCTTCCCTTTAGAACCCCTTCTCCTCAAACATGGTCATGTCTGGCTCATATATCCATATCCATTCACAAAAAGGGAGTGTTACTTTCACTATTTTGACCTGAAAACTTTTCTTTAAGGAGGATAGATGATACACATTTTTAAGTTGTTTTAGTATGGGTGTAAAAACAATTCCTCTTGGGAGTCTGAATATTATTAAACCCAATCTTCATTATAAAGAGGCTACCAACATGCCAACTACAATTTATATTATCAGCCTAGACAGTACAGAACATTTACGCAATCTTAATGTATCTCTGGCACGTGTCAGCCACATCCCCTGCTAATGTCCTCAGCACTAATAAGGGAGGGAAATTCCTATCCGATTGGGAGGCGGCTGACGTGTCAACAATAATTACTTCCTCAAAATCCAATCAACAGGATGGAATTAGTTCATTTACAGACTCACTTGTAATGCAGTACATTAAAACAGGGGCAAACTGGGCCAAAAGTTTGTGTTTGTGACTTAGGAGAGCTGGTTAAATTTGGTGGCAGAGTTGTTCAGAGCCCTGCCGACTGTGGGGGAGGTGACGTGGACTAACACAGACCTGACTAGGTTATTTAGGTGTGAGAGGGTCATGAGTTGGGTCAGGCTGAACACATTACCTATTGATCTGTTTGATGTACGGGCACGCCCTGAGTGGAGAGGCAGGAGGGAGGTCAGTGTCACATTTGAACCTTCGATTAGCATCCGTCAAACGATTGATCAAAGAGGCAGCAGCAGAACATGAATCTGCCCAAAGCTTCAAACTGGGAATCTTATAACTGCACATGCTATAATCAGGGTTTGGTCAGATAACCTACTAGATCAGGACAACCTGAGATAACTAACTAGCATCTTACAGAACAGGTTGCATCAATAAGAGATGTGCGAGCTATTGGCAAGTATTTTCTTAATGGTCAGCCAGATCTGAGGTCATGACGGTCACCCTAAGCCATTATTTATTTAAACTGTCCCCTAATAGTTGGCAGTAATATGCGTGTGTGTGGTGATGTGTGTCCAGTAATGTCAGCCTGAACCATCCAGTATTGCAGCAGCACAAAAAACAGATCTTTGCATAAATGTGAATACAGTTCTGTAAGAAGGATCTGTTTTCTTCTATTAATAGTGCTTAGAGCAGTCGGTTTGACTGTAGGTAAAAGAACACTCAAATGCATTCAAAATTAAGCACAATTTGGTCAAGTTGAGAGGAAGTACTTGTTATCATTTTCTCAATGTGCTGTGTCCTATTTCAGACAGAACGCAGAATCACAGTGTCTGCAGGTAAAAGATGTCTGATAGGTTCGCCAAGCATGGCTAATAGCAACAGTGCTAGAACCACCAGCTCCCAGTCTTCCTTGCAGATGAACTTCCACGTTTGTGATAAATTCCTTTGCATGTAGTTCTGGTCAATATTTCTGTTTAACCTGACAAAGTTTCCTTGAAAACAACTTTTTCTGCACTTTCTACAAAGTAGTGTCAAATTGAGATGGGAAATTTCTCTTTAGTAGAGATGCATTTAAAAGGGTAAGACAGTGTCATTCATATTGATACGACTGATGTTGCATTATAACAAACATTAATTTCATCTGACTTTATCAGGCCTTTGGGGAGTACAATTTTTGAATGGATAGTTTTGGACAAAAAAATAATAAATGCCAGGCCTCGTGCTCTGTAAAATTACTGCTTACAGTAAGAACCACTTAAAGTGATATGCTGATTGACCACAAGATAATCTACTTGAAATGTTTAGTCGAAATGGGGAAATATAACGTTTTTATGTTGCAAACTTATTTGTGCCATTTAGACAGTGCTCTCTCTCTTTTAGTTAAAAATATTTTTAAAAATCCATCCATCCATACATCACCTATCCTGTTCAGAGTTGTGGGAGTAAGGCTGGGCAAATAATCAAAAACTAGATTCAATCACAACATGTCCTACTGCAGATTTCAAATCACAGGAGTTACATTAATTCTTTGACCTGAAATGTGCGTCAAAAGACAGAGAGATTATGCATTACTGGGGGTGTGACGAGACTTGGATCTTGCGAGATGAGACGAGATTTGGCCCCATGTGAACAAGATGAGACAAGATTTTCCTTTTTCTTTTGTGTTGTTTTTTTTTCTTTTGTTTTTTAAATTTGGAAAAAATACATGAGTGGATAATATGTCCTTTATACAGCAGAAAGTCATAATTGCAGAGCAATTCAGGTCTATTCAGAAATGTTTAAACTAACTCCTCTTGTACTGAACAGGCTATCAATACTTACACACAGTTTGAGTTATCTAACTCAAACTGTACGTTTGAGTGCTCTTCAAATCAAAACTTTCATTTAAATAGTCTACCACATCTTTAATTTACTAACTATGCACTCATTGCTACAATTAAGCTACAATAACAATAAAAAAGCATTTAGATTATTTTTAAAGTATTTTAAAAACTTTTCAGGAAAATTAAACTATTTCTCATCCTCTTTAGTACATTCATATTCAAAACACTCAAAAGAAATCTTTCTGTCAAAAACACTTTTGTTTTTGTTCAGATTTGTATCATTTTAACATAGATAAATAAGTGTGCATTTTTTGACAACCTCAATGTAAAGTAATGTTGTCACTGTTTTTAGTACAATTTAGTCAGTGTGCTGAAGCTTTAGGACTTGATGTCACACATGTATTAGTATTATTTAATTTTACTAGAGTTGTAACAAAGTTTAGAATTATGGTATTAAGGCAATTATTTTAGGGATGCAAGACAGTGGATTTTTGCTAATATGCAGTATGTAGATATTTATTAATTAATTCTAACCAAAACAACTACTGGTACTGATATTTAAAGTCCCTGTGAAGTGATAAAAAAAATGTATTTAAAGTTTGTAGTATGTGGTTTGTAGTATGTAGTATGACAGGCTGCTGTGTTATGAACCACCAGGCCAAATTTCAGTCATGCAAAACATCTCCAAGTTAATAAAATTAAGCTTCAAAATCATGAAAAAAGAGGCAGGAAAATCTGCTATTTGGACGGTGTGGGCGTGTCAGTTGAATGAGCTGAAGCCACACCCACTCATGAGAAATACGATCCTCTCAAATAAAAAGAAAAATGCCACTGGTCAGAGCACAGCTTCCAGGCTTGTACCCAAGCAAAGAGACAGAAGATGGGGATTCAATTTACTGTTTTCTGGTACAAATCTATTTGCTATGATGCTGGTAATGACCTGAAGGCCACCATAGCTGATAGATTTGAGAAAGTTACCTTACGATGGCCAAAAATCCCACATGTAGCTGGCTGTTAACTTTCAATGAAGGCAGGGACATCAGCTAACGGACAGCATTGAGATGAATGCGACTCTATATCACTGTAGTGTTAGGGGGGCATCAAATTAAATTTTGGTTCATATCGCACAGCTTGTATAGTGAACCACGCTACAAAATGCTATCCACTTCCAGCGAAAGTTTACATCCAGACAGTAGAGCCAAAGGAGAAGGCCCAGTAAAAGCCAGTCCATGACTACAGCCCAAATGAGTGGGAGGTGGCTTCACTACCATTTGAAACAACGCTGACAAACACTCAGGGCCAGGACATAAAATATTTACAATGCCAACTAGTAAAAGATGCAGCATTCAATGAGTTAGCTGCCTAATAGCACACATCCCTACTTTAAACATCTTGTGACCTATGTGGATTTCTTTAAGACCCTCTGAGGAGCCTTAGTAGTGCATTTACGTTTCTTCTGCAGCAATTATATTGTTTCTTTCACTATGTGACTGCTATTACTTTTGTGACTCATGCTTGCTTATCTGCATAAACCATTTATGCACTTGGTAGAAAACTTTTAATGATGAACTTTGAAACTTTTGTTTCTCTATTATCTTTGTTAACAGAATGGCATACTATTGAAAGAGATCTTGGAATCAAATTTGTTTACTTGCAGCTATTCAGGATATTTATATTTACAGCAATTATCAGCAGTGAGAATACAGTCAAATCTAATCCTCCCAATAAAATCTAATATCAAGACAGACAGAAGGAGAGTTTTCTAGGTACAGTGAAAGTTTCAATAAGATGAAATGAACTGTTGGAACTAAACAACAGTCGACTCTAAGCC
The DNA here is from genome assembly GCF_018320785.1 of Cheilinus undulatus. NCBI lineage: Eukaryota > Metazoa > Chordata > Actinopteri > Labriformes > Labridae > Cheilinus > Cheilinus undulatus. Next base: position 16,095,353 of record NC_054881.1, on the reverse strand, counting down.
ATCTGTCCTCAGCCATCTTTCAGCATGTTTTATTATATTTGCAGGATGTGGAATGCCGAACACGAAACACTGTGACCTTGTGACGTAAAAAGTGGTCATCTGTAAACAAGCTGGAGCTGCATCTTCTCCCATGAGGAAGTGCAGGGGTGACTGTATCTGATAGGAGATAAGTCATAAGATTAGAACGGATGAATCTTCACAGAAAAAGCCCCTGGGAATTGAGTTGTCCTCAGTGGGATTGCTATTCTCATGGCCTTGCAGTCAGAGGTTTTGGACAGTTGGTGACTTCTAGGAAAGATAATGAAAATCCTAAGAGGCAGACAGAGAAGCCTTTCCCAGTGCAACAGGATGACACAAGTCATTCATGTTAAAGGTCTTTGCATTGCTGAGTGCTAATATTAGAGCTGGGACGATATGCCTTTCTCCCAATACACTTTATCATGATTCTTGGGTGTCAATTTGATAGGTCACCATTAGGCAGTATAAATAATTACGATTTTCTTTTCCTTTTAACACCAAAACAACAGTCAAATCATACCATAGGGTAGAGGATATCACAGTTAATATCTCCAAAAAACAAGGCACATGAACACATTAGTCTTTGCTTTTTTATCATTCATTTTTGTTTCTTATTACCGATCAAACAGTCAGCATCAACATCCACACAATAACTTGCCATAAATTCATTTTCTCTGTGATCACCTAACAAGCATCTGTGTTCCCTGTTCTCTTGGTGACAAGTGCCACCCCTTCTAGTATATTATTGCTAGGGTTGTTCTGATTCCGATACCAGTATCGCAAATACTTCCTATCAGGGTCCAAAACTAACACTCGTCACTTGCCAATTACGGGTAGATTTTGTCCCTGGCTGGTAAATTTTTAAGACCACTCGCCACTCTGGCGAGTTATTTCTTTTTACCAACAAAAATTTACTTTTATTTGTTACTGGAGAACAATGCTGGTATCAGCTGGTTTCCTGGCAGAGTAATGTGTACTCAGGCCGAGATGATCTTTGGTCACGTAAGTGCGTCAGTCATGACATAATTCACCGCACTGTGAAGGCGCCTTGATAGTTTTTTCTATTGTCTCTTTTTGGTCCATTTAGATTGTTAATGAAGACTGTATACAAAAAAAAATAAATTGATTTGTTGAAGGTTCTTAAGTGGACCATGAGCTTTAAAGCTAAAACAAACATAAGAAAACTAAACTTCTAAGATAAATAGAATAATAAATAAATGATAATCCAAAAATAAAATTTAAAGTTACTCTGCCAGCGTATTTCTTGAGTCATTCTGCCTAGCCCAGATAAAGGAGGGTTGGAATTGTGATGTTATAAAAACAAGAATCGACAGAAGCAAGTTCATTTGTAGTTCTACACATAAGGGTCTTTTTACTCACTTTTGTCTCTCTTGTGAGGTTTTTCCTCTCTCCTACAGCGTCCTTTATAATTAAATCCATACAGACAATTATGCAAATTAGGCAATGACCTCATTTAGCGACCTCTGGTGACTTTTAGCACAGCCAATAGTGACTTTCCTTGCTGAGGAGTTGGCAACACTGCCTCCTTGCTCGTAGATGAAGAAGTAGTAAGAAAAAAAAAAGAATGAGAAGAAGTAGGAAAAAAGTAAAAAGTATGGCGATGCTGGCCAGGTCTTGCGGAGCCTCCCGCAAAAAATAAATAAATAAATAAATAAAACTAAACCAAGAGAACCTGCTGAGGCAGAGATTTTAAACGACCGGTGACCAGAAGATGGAGGTTAATGTTGCTGCTGCTGCTCCCACCACTACCGCCAGTCTCATCATTATTTTCACTCAAGTGATGGCTGTTGCTGTCCGGTCGAGCTAAAATCTTATGTCTCAACTGTCCAAAGAAGATTGAAGTCAGTGATTCAGGTAGAATTTCCTACTGAAAGATTCTTTTTGCACTGTAGTAAGAATACTACAGAATTTATTAACCCATATATTACACTTAACTTTTGAAACAGTTATTCATATTTTAGCATACATCATTGCTAGTATTAAAGCATACTATTAAAATATTGATTGAGAATCGCATATCAGCTCAGTACTGGGTATCGGCCGATACAACACCTTGGTATCGGAATTGTATCGGGAAGGAAAAAAATGGTATTGGAACATCCCTAATTATTGCTAGCCTGGAGCAGTGACATCAGCACCTTGCTAAACAGTGCAGACAAAGACGTTAAGTCAGTGTAGCTGAATAAAAAACTTAAAACCTCTAACACTCTGACAGACATTGAGTTCAACGTTTTTACCACATATTCCTGATGTAACTCTCTTTGTTGGTAGAAAGTGTGCAAAAAGAAAAACAGACCAATATATCATGGGAGCTAACAACAGACTAACATGAGCTCTCTACTAAAACACGTTCACCAATCTGAAGCAAATACCCATGATTCGCTGGATCAAAACACTAGGATCCCTCTTTAATGTTAGTTCACAAACTAATCAGCTAGCTATACTACTCTCTACAGTGAGACAGGTGTATGATACTAAATAAAAACAGACATGACAACAACTGTCTACTGGTCATCATCTTTCAGTTTGGTTGTAACAAGTAATTGATCTATTATCCCGTTCAGTCAGGGACTGATGGGGATGACACAGAAATGTAGCTTTATTTATAACCTGCAAGACTCTGGGCTTTAAAAATACAAGGCATGCATCCCCTGAGCAAACATCAGCTGCTGTTTACCCACACTGATGAAATCGGCAGGGGGGTTATGTAAAGGGTTCCGTATCTTTGTTTTTTCTTTGTTTGTATGTGTACAAGATAACTCGAGAACAGAAAGTCAGATCTTCACCAAACTTTCAGGGAATATTGGGATAGTGACAGGGAAGAATCGATTAGATTTTGGTGATGCACGCACCCATTTTCTCGGACTTCGAATTTTGAACACCATAGTAATCAATGTTCCCCGGTGGCGCTGCTTAGGCGTGGGTCTGCCACCTCAGACGGCCATTCTAGTTTATTTTGTTTCATGGCACCATAATAACTGATCCCAGATCAACTTTTAAAATTCTCCAAAAAACATCACAATTCTTTGGTCAATCTGAAATAAATATTAGTGAATTTGCTGATTATAGAAATTATAGCAGCTTCATTTCAGAGGTCATAAAAATGTCAACAACTAACATCCTGCTGCTGAAATCCATTGAACATACTGTATTTGAAATATCTCTGTATGGCTTTATATGTCTCTATGCCTCGTCTTAATTCTTGCACCAACTGCACTTTTGTTTTTAAATACAGTACAGGTCTCTTCTGACATTGCTTGTACTGTTTTTGTTGTTCTTTTTTACTTTGAATATCATAAAACAGTATAATAAGGGCAATATTATACAGAATAATAATTTCCATTAATAGCCATTTCTTAATTTTATTCTTTGTTAATGCAGACATTAATCAGTGGTTGAATGACTTCTTGAAAGGAGACCGTATCACAACTACTCTACATAGATTAAAGTCTGCACATATGATCTGTTTAAACTTTATCTCTGATGCCCTCAAGTGGCCAAATTTAGTTACTGCATTTTTAATTTCCAAAGGTTTTCAGCCATCACACTAAAGGTAATGAATCAACACAGAATTCATAACTTTCCCAGATTACATCTGTCCCTTTTTCTTGTGGACTCTGTTATTGAATCTCTCTAGGCAAAAGTTTGCTGAAAAATGCAATGGACATAAGATTATATTTTAGACGACTGCTGCATTTTCAAAGTGAGAAGACCGTACACTACAGTACAGTGCTGAGAAAAACTATTTGTTTCCTTCCTGATTTTTTATGTTTTGGACAAAGTGAAGTGGCTTAAAGATCTCAAAAAGCAACACATCATGCTGCCACCTAAAGAAATTCAAGAAGTCACTGACATTATCAGTGTGGAAAGTGTTACAAATCCATTTCTACAGCTTATGGACGCCAGCCAACCATGGTGAGAGCCGCTATCCACAAATGGAGAAAACTTGGAACAGCAGTGAACCTTCCCAGGATTGACTGGTCAACCAAAATTACTCCAAGAGAACATCAACGACTCATCCAGGAGGTCGCAAAAGAACCCAGAACTGCATCTAAAGACTCGCAGGTCCCACTTGAATCAGTTAAGATCAGTGTTCATGATTCAACAACAAGAAAGAGAGTGGGAAAAATGGCATCCATGGGAGAGTTTAAAGGCCAGAACCACTACTGAGAACAAAAAGGCTTGTCTCACATTTACCAAAAAAATATCTTGATGATCCCCAAGACTTTTGGGAAAATATTCTGTGGATCGACAAGACAAAAGTTTAACTTTTTGGACAGTGTGCATCCCGTTGTATCTGGTGTAAAACTAACAGCATGTCATATACATAACATCATAGAGTCAAACATAACAGTGTTAGTGTGATGATCCAGGGCTGCTTTGCTGCATCAGGACCAGGACAATCTGCTGTAATTGATGGAACAATGAATTCTGCTTACTACCAGAAATCCTGTCTGGCCTTCACTGTCCATTTATTGCTCGAACACCCTCAAATATGGCTGAATTAAAAGAATTCTGGAGAGCAGAGGGGGCCAAGATTCCTCCACAGAGATGTAAAAAACTCACCTTCAGTTACCACAAACGCTTGCAGTTGTGGTACAATCAGATAGGGGGGGATAGCTGAGGGTTTTTGGTGGGGGAGGGCAATTACTTTTCACATTGGGCAGTGCAGGTTTGGATGGCTTTTTCCCTTAATAAACAAAGCCAACAAATTTATTGGGGTTATGTTTGTCTAATATTAAAATTTGACTGATGTGAAACATTTAAATGTGGCAAATGTGCAAAAAATAAGAAATCAGGACAGGGGAAAATACTTGTTTCACAGCACCATATGTCTAAGTGTCACTCCCTACATCTCTTCATCCATGTCATAATTTGTCTCAACTGGGACAAAAACATGCAGCAAAAAAGTGTTATTTGCTTTTTTACCTGACAATGATTGCATGCAAGGTCAGCATGCACTGACACTCCTCTACAAACGTTTTCATCTTATTATTAGTGAGGCTGTGCAGGCAATTCCTTCTCCTCTTCTATGTATATAAAATCTGGTGAACTCTGACCTCCACAAAGTTAAAACATCGGACTACCACTAAATTTAAAATTTAAAAATTTATTTGGCCTTGTGTTTTGCTTACCCTTCACTACCCCTCAGGCAAAATTTTCATCAAAATTTGAAGAACTATATTTCTTAGAAAGTGTCCACAGATCTCATCTTCAGTTGATGCTACATTGCCCTCTACTGGTGGCTTTTAAAGTTTCTTGATTGTGAGACTTGAACAGCCTGTTGTGGTTACTTCTCTGAATTGTATGCAGTCAAAACAATATTTTTCCAAAGCATGAACATTTGGCACTTAAAACTTATATGTATTTGGCTCAGTCCTTGTATTACTTTCCCTAATCTAAATGGGGGAAATTTATTTTACTATATCAAGAATATGTAGGTCTAAAATGGCTAACTATCATTGTTTGAAGAGTGGTAACCTTAATAAATGTATGAGGTGTGTCAAAAAAATTAAGAACTTTTTAAGTAGAGTTATACATACACGTCGGCTATCAGGCTCCAGGCACTCCTCTCCTTAAAGCATCTCTTAATTGCCCATGGTTGGCGCCCCTCTACACTTCGGCGGCTAGCATCCTCACTCCAGGAATTAGCCGTATCCAAAGAGACTTGTAGACGCTAACTTCACCCGCTCTCGCGCGTTTTTCCTTCAATAACAGACTTATAATAAGTAAAACAGTCACCAGCTAGCTAGTTTCAGCAACATACAGAATGTTGCAATAACTTCGATGTTTTACCGAATATGTCCGACCCTTCTAAGAGCTCGAATGAACGTGTTAGCTTAACTTTTGCGCCATCTTCTGTTAGTGCTACTTAGAAACTAATACTGAAGCTTCTTCGTAGATGGCTATCAGAGGGCGTTAAAAAGTAGCCTTTTCTTCCTCTTATGGTTTTACGGCGGTTGGCATCCATCTCACGACTTTAAATTAGAACTCTAAATAATCAAGATGGTTAATACAGCATTAACCATAGCCAATGAATAACCCATCAGCTAATGCCTTTTAATAACAAGGAACAAAAAACCAACGGTCATTGATCACGTGACGTCAGACGTTACTGAGCAAGTTTGTGGGTCACAAATGTGCCTGTAAAAATGGTTTTAAAAAAGTGTATGATGTATGTATGCCCAAAGTGGATATGTAACCATACATTTTTTATTTGTTTGAACGTTTTAACTGATTCTCTTCGGTTGTTTTCTTGAGACTACACCTACTTTTATTTTGTCATCTTTGGATAAAAAATGAGTTTTTTCCTCCGAGATAATGTGTCGATTTCTTCCCAGCTAACATGTCTATGTGGGGCCAAAATGGGCTAGATGGTGGGTCCCATATGGGAATGTAAATTGGGTTCTCTTTGGGATTGTCTGTGGATTAATGGCCCCATCATGCCAACTACCAATATGGCTCTTACAAGGTGTTGGATGGGGCCCAATTTGGCAAAATGCATGAGACCCATCTCTGTCCTAGCTGAAAGTTCTATGTTGGTACATGGAGACTGCATGGGACTGTGAAATAGGTTCTAAGTGGGATTGTCCGCATGTACCATGATGGCCCCATGTCAACAACCAATACTGGTTTCAAACAGGATTACAATGGGTGTTGGGTGGAGATCAATTGGGCAAAATACATGGCCCCACATGGGGTCTACATGGGATTGCAAACTGGGATCTATGTGTGATTGTTAGCGGGTTCATTGTACCCACCTGGGTATCCCAGATGGGTTGCAAAGCGGGTCTCCTCTGACAAGAACAAATCAGAGAGTAAGCTTTTAGATCGCTTAAAGTCACAGGTTGGGACCCTAACTCAGTGGATAACTTCACCCATGGTGCAAATGTGTCGAGCCACAAAAATAACAACAGTCCGCCAGAAACATGACCAACAGAACCCCAGCAGGGATCACTGTGCAACAGGAAACATCTAGACACAAATAAACACATTACACTTCTAAACATTCTGCAGAACAGCATGATAGGAGACTCTACCCACAGACCCCTCGGATCTGAAATTGCAGTTGCTGGTGCTTAGTATCACAGTATATGTGACACATATATGGTCAAATATCACATTTAGCTCAATGTGGGACAACATTTTTGTACATAACAGGAAGTAGTGGTGAAAGGAATTGTACTAACAGAGTGTCATTCTTTTTTTTTTTTTTTAAACAGTGCTTAACTTCATCATGTCTGGACAGCAACTTCACCTATTATTCAACAGAGAAAAAACAAAGTACAAATATTTTAGGTCTTCATAAATCTTAGGAATGATATTTGACCTGTTAGGAAATGTCTTCTAACGTCATGTCAAACAAGTGAGAGACAATCCTTCCAGGGGTCAGTAATCTGTCAGGTCAAAGAGGTCAAGGCTGCACACGCCTGTTGTGCCAGTAAACTATGAGATGTTTATGAGAGAAGAAAAGACAAGATAAGATACTAAAGGAAGGGAAAAGCCTATTTAAGGCATCAAATACGCAAAATTTACTTTGGGAACAATTAGCATGCTAGCATGTGTGTCACTGTGCGGTGTAGATATTTGCTATCAGTGTAATCAATCTAATTGCTTAATTTCCTTGTTCACAGTGTTTATGTTGTCTCCATTAAGCTTTGTCATTCCACTGCTCCAATAAACAACCTGTTGAGGCCGGGCCAGACTGTAAATACCAGAACATCTATTTGCAGTAAATCAGTGTTATTTACTACTCCGTTCACGCACCTTTGTTTCTGTAGAGGCAGCAGTGACGTGTTCAGGGAGTCAGATAAAGGGTATTTCTCACCAACGCTTTCCTGTTATTTTCCAGGGTCCTTTGTTTGGTTGCGAGGCCTATCGGTTCTCAGGGGAACAAGAGGAACATTTGAGCCTGAGCACTTATGAACACTCTGGCCCTCAAAAGCAGGCTGCTCCCATACCTGTCTGTGTCACCGTGTGTGTCTGTGTGTGTGCGTGCGGTTATAATTATCTGTTAGCGTGTCACCTTGTCCTTGGTTTTAAGGAGATACATCCCTGAAGTGACAAATATCTGGCTTAGAGAACTTCGAGAGACCTCTAGACCTTTAGAAGTTCTGCTGTATCTATAAAATGTCAATAACTACAAAATAACTAAACTTCAAATAAAAGTCAGAATAAGCTACATTTTTAGCTCTTATTATGTCAATATAAATAAAATATATAAGCCCTAAGTAGACATCTATCCATACACTGAACATTTTTAAAACGATCATACTTAACTCTACATCTGGAATTCCAAATTGTTTTCTCTCTAATATCTTAGTGGACAACACCCCATAGACGGTCAATCCCATTGCATTTACAGATATCTCAAACAAATTTAGGATAAAGTCAGGAAAAACTCTCCTCAATATTTGTTTTATTGTAAACAGCATTCATATTCAGTCTAGTTAAAACAAGCATCAACATGTTAGCTTATTCCAGTAATTAGTCATAGCCATTAAAATTGCTAGCATGAGCTTTTTCCAGTCTTGCTCATATTGTTCCTTTCATTTACAGAGGTAAAACTGCCAATAACCAGTTAGCTAGCTTCAAAACAGCACAGGAAAAAATACTTATTATCTCTGCAAATCTGTTGGACACGTTTAGGAGCTGAAATAAACATGTTAGCTTAACTGTTGCTGTTTGATAATATGTTAAGTTCTTTTTTGACGGTTCTACAGGCTGTTGGCTTCAGAAATGGTACACTACTGTCCACTGACTGGAAGTAAATTGATAGCGTTCTTATTTCTTGAACTTAAATACATTAATAATAACAAAAAAAATATTTTGAAATATGAGCCAGTTTAATGTCACCAAATGCAAGTAGGAGAGACCGGGTGCAATTGTAACACAGGACGTTTGTAACACACTTAATTCCTCCAATTAGAAACAAGCTACTCTGCACATGCTCAGAAGGATTCTCTCTGTCTGCTGAAAAAGAGCAGGAATACTTCCACACCACAGAAGCTGTACACAAAAACAAAAAAAACAAAACAAACAAAAAAAAAACTGATTTTGAGGTATGAAAGTTACTTTTTGGTTTGACAAATGTTTTTCTTCTGTTGTCTTAAGGTTAGATGATAGTAAAGTACAATGCTGTTTAATTTGATCCCTGGCCTTTTGGTAAAAAAATCAACATGAACAACCTATGCTAACATGAGTGCCAGTAGTTAGTATGAGAGACTTTATTATGGCTGCTGAGTCAGGGGCAATTATAACACCGTTTCAATTGTGTTGCAATTGCCACAGCCTACTACAGGCCATACTGCCTCATGTAAGCAAATGCTGACTTAATTTTTTTTAAGAATAGATATATTTCACAAATTTTAAAAGAAAATGCATGTTAATCAATCTTGTTTATGTTGTGATTTTAATGTGTCTATTTTGCAAAGTGTTATCGAAGTTTGGCAAGAGAGTTCTTGATTGATGAATCTGAAATGATTTGAATAGATCTAAATAATAAAAATTTACTGAGTAGAAAATAATTCTTACTGTGATTTAGTAGTGCAATAAGTTTTGATGTGTCCATAAATAGATACATCTTTTGATTTGAATTCATATTAGAGCCTACTTGAATTGGGGAAAATAAGAAACCATATTGGCTAAAAAAAACACCTTGGTAAATTTATGTGATACTGTAGCAGAAATGGGAATACTTTAGTGTTACCCTTAATCTGAAATATAGAGGGTAAATATGATGTTTCTGGTCAATGTTACAATTGCCCCCAAACACTGTTACAATTACCCCTGTTACAGGGGCAACCATAACACCCTGACTACTTGGATTGAACTGAACAAAACAGTCACGACTTTATGAGTTAAAATACAGCAGTAGCTTTATTAACTAGTGCAAAAGTATATGTTTCTTATATTTAAAAATGGCGTGTGCATTCCAAGTAATCTATGAGTTATGAAGGAATATGTAAAAAATGTTGCAATTTTTTTCTCCCCTACTTAATATTTTGATTAATAGACATTCCTTATAATTCCCAAACCGGGAATGGAAAGAAAAACAAATTGTATCTTAGTTTGTTGGTCTTACATGTTAAGCAAAATGGCCTTCTTGGGAGAAATGAAGGTTTTTTTTTTGTTTTACTTAATGGATAACTATACTGAGGATATACCCATGTCAAATCTTTGTCCCCTATATTTCTCTTATTGTAAAGAACTTATATGTTTAATGTATTTAAAACTTTGTCACAGTGACAGTGTGTTTGTTGATGTGTGCAAAGGTGTCAGGCCTTCATATAAATTAAAATTAAACAAAGCGGATAGGAAGTTTCCTCTTCTAACAACCCGACAAAGGAAGTTTTTTGTGTCACTTACAAATTCCAAGCTTTTGGAGTGTCTCCTGAAAAAAAAAGGGCCCATGCTTTTAGATTCCTGTCCTCTGTAGACACAACAACAACAGGAAGAAGGGCCATTTTCACAGGTGTCAGGAAGCACAGGAAATAAACAAGCTGAATACTGGAAAACATTTTTTTGTACCAGTAAGAGTCAGAGGTGAGGCTCATAAGAGATATTTTTAGACAGCACAGGGATATTTATGCAGTCTGAGCCAAAGAATTAGATCTATGCAAGATGTTTGGTATGTTATCGCTACCTATTGATCCACCAAAAATGATTTAAAAAATCAATACATACAAATGCATTCAGTTAAGAGTATAACTCTAGTCTGATGTTTTTGGAAATTACCAATTTGTCATCTCATAAGTTGGAGAAGAATGAAACCAGACTTATAAGGCTATACATATCCCTGATTATACAGTGAAGCTATCTTAGTTTAGCTCAGTAAAGAGACAAAGAGCTTGTCAAACTCTGCCCATGTGTAAAAATGTTGTACCTTATACTTTCTTTAAAGCTTACAAATAAAAACATCATGTAACATTTGTTTTGTCCTCATAAAAACAGCAATGTAAAGCATTACCTTTCCGGTAAACGATTTTTTTTAACTTTGTGTGAAGCTAGCTTTTTTATCTTGTTAAACAGCTATGAATTTCCATGACTTCCATTAAAGGTTGAGAAGCCTAACCCTGATTAACTGGGTTATAGACAATGTATTTTTTTTGGCAGATTGGCACAGCCATACCCTTAGAGTTTAGAATACATGCAAAAAAAAAAAAAAAAAAAAAAAAAAAAAAGATTTTATTTCATCATGTCTCTTCAACCAGTAAAAGGAATTTCAGGTGGAAAGAATGAGCATCCCAGGAGGAGTTGATATAAGCCGGTACCTTCAAAATGCCTTCTTTATGCCTTTATCATGGCATAATATGAAAAGCTGGACTTCCTGTTGAGATGAAAATGTGGGTGCAGAGGTTTTTTTGTAGGTCTCTGCATGATCCTTATATCAATTAATTTTCAGATTTTTAGGTTAAACTTGTTACAGGGACTTAATTTTTGAAACAGTGTAGGGGGCGCCACTGAGCCAATAAGCCACACCCACCTACCAATTTGATACAAATCCATTCCCATTCCCGCTATGATTTTATCTGCCGGGTTTCATGGCTTTATTAAGTGTTTTAAGTCCATCAAAAAAACTACTTCCTGTTTCATGGCGACCAACACAACCATTTTAACAGCATTACACGCTCAAATCATTTGCCTTTGCAAAAGATTTTAGCAAATCTTTTCTCTTTTCAGCTGATAGCTTAGTTGAGCATGAGTACAGGAAACAATTAAAACTTTTTCTAGCTAACTCTTTTGAAACAAAATAGCTGGCTATAAAGCTAGCCTCACGGTTAGTCATCTTACACGATGCAAATCTGGGTATTAAAGCAAGCTAAAAAAAAAACACTAAACTAATGTTAGTTCAGCAGATTTAAAGGTTTATTAAAGTGGTTGGATCTTGCTAACAGAGCAGGCTAGCTGTGTCTGCCTGCTTACAGTCTTAATACTAAGCTAGCTCCTGCTAAACAATACTGTATGCCAGCTAACACTCTTAAATTCAGATACACTTTTTCAATGTATTGTGAAGGCGATCAGTGGCACATAATTGAAGGTATAGATTTAAATAAATTAGGTTTTACATAATATCCTCCAAGGTCTGTTACTTTCCGAGCACATTTTACTTTTTCTTTATTAGGTAAAATCAGCTGTAAGCTTTTCTTATTTTGGCTTTTTTTTTTTTTTAAAGGCTTTTTATGCCTTTATTGATAGCGGAGTACAGTGGATAGAACCGGTAATAGGGCTGAGAGAGCTGGGGAGAGATGCGGTACAGTGTCACTGGCCAGATTTCAACCTGGGCCGACCACACATATAGGGTGCCCCTTAATCCACTAGGCCAGCCGTACCCCAGGAATTGTTTTTGATGATAGATTACATTTGTTTGCATTACTCTTTAGGATTTACTTGGTGCCTTTTGCTGAAGAGAGCCAGGAAATATGGGAGATGGCCTACACCAAACAGCGCCAGCGTGTGGATTTGAACCTGAGACCATTGTGCCAGGGTCTGTAGCCTTTTTATGTAGGTGCCTGCCCTACTGACTGAGCTAAACCAGCAAACTACACAACAGTGTAAAATGTAACTAAGGCTGTTGTGGCTGCATATTCAATCACTTTTTCTTTCACCTACTCTTCCATTAGATTCAGGCATTCAGTATAGTCTTATAGAAGCTATTGATGTTGTTGCTAGTGATCCTTTTTTTTCTTTGAGCTTTTTGCGCTATCATGTAAATGTTCATTTTTATTCACTGATTTATTTGCAGTTTGTTTCCAGACAACAGTAAGTTTTCTCCTCATAAATATCCCTCTATGTGAAGCCAGTAGCCCTGTCTTTACTCTCCAGTTCTTCTCATGCTATTAGCTGTTGAACATTTTGACATTCCTGAGAAATGCTTTCTGCATGGGAAACAAAGAAAATTTCACCATTTCTGGAGAAAAGAAGGGCATTCCAGGACGTTATGAGTCAAGGATGCCCGAAAAATTCTCAGCACTTGAAAACCTCTTGTGCTCTTCAGTTTGTGTGTCGTGTTGACATGGGAAACGAGACAACCTCAACGCAAAAGACATGCTTCTATGCAGACTTCCCAACATTTGTACTGTTCAGAGAAGCAGTTCCCACTTCCCTTTAATCAAAACTTTTTTTTCCCTGGAATGTCTTTCAAGAAAACCAGCATTTCTTCTGTTTTCACAGAACTTCTTTAAGAGTTTATTGGAATCATTATTGGGATTAAGCAAATTTACAGAGCTGTTAATCCTCTTTGGGATTATTTGTAAAATGCTAGCTTGATTTGATTTATTATGGATGAACTAAACAAACCACTGCAAGAGTCATCTTTCCAGCTCTTAAGGGTCATGCATGTTGTTGTGGATGCCACCATGACAGAGATTTTGAGAAACCTCTGCAGAGCTTTTTATCAGACTCCAGAGAACCACGTAGCCTTACAGTTAAGAGCCTGAGATACTTAAAAGTATATAAAAGGGCTAAAAATACTCAAGAGCATAAGTACAAATAATCTGTGTTCATTAAGACTGGTTAAATCCAGATGTAGGGTTGTAAAACTCAAGAGAGGTTGTTGAAGACTCCAGCATAAACAGCTGATTTATTTAAAATGTCTTTGAAAATGCTGATAATTACAGCCATTATCGGCAGAAAGTTAAGAATATCTCCATATCTGCCCACATCATTATCATGCTGATATTGTGGATCCTCACTGATAAACACTTTATAAAGCAGCAGCAACCATGAATAAGTGAATAGTTGTAAAAGCCTTTTCAGTAGTCAGATTTAAGAAGTGCTCAAGCCCATTTACCATTTTTTATTTGATCAGAACTTGTCTTTTGCTGTTCTGTTATTAACTTTACTGCACTTTCATTTTTTTAATCCTTTGGATCTTATGAATCACATATGAATCAGAATCATCCTCCATACTTCAACCTAATTGAAAGATGATTAAAAGACTCAACCTTCTCCAGACCCCAAACCAGAATCCAAGCAGGATCAGCAAATCTGAAACTCCCTTTCCAGTGCACACTTTCCAAACAAATAGCAGGGACAGATTTTCCAACTTTTTCTGTTTTCTGTTTTACACAGAACAGAGATTATAGCTTCCAACATTTTCATAAAACTGGAAAGAATCAGTGCAAGTACTGCCTTAAAAATAAAAATGTGCAAATATTCTTTTGCATGATTGAAGACAATGCAGGCCAGCCAACTGTGTAATGGCAAATATTTAAAAGTCACTATAGTTACCACCAAAAGTCTGATTTATTTTCCATTTATGCCTTTAACTTCTAACAAAGGCTGTCAGCTTTATTGCTGTAATTGTGATGCTATTTTGAAAAAATCTTCAGTCTACCAGAAGTTCCTTACTTTCTTTGAGATTAAAAGCAGGCTGGTATCCAAACAGAAAGTTAAAAAAACACCCTCTGTTTAAGATGTTGCATTAATCCAAAATGAAAAATATGTCAAAGAGCCACATTTTTAACTAACAGAACTGCATGGCTTTCTATAAGCAGCAGCTCCCAGCTGACTTCTCACTTAAATACAGCTGGCTACTTTTTTCATATTTTTTACTTGATAAAATAGTTTGACTGTCAAGTTGTGACTCACTTTTACTCTAGATTTAAGATTAATTTCTACACTGTATAATCTCAAAGCAATTTTAAATCAACATTGATTAATGCAAAATGAATAAAAACTAACAGAGTGGTGCAATCACTCCTTGTGTGTTTCATGTTTGGCTGTTATTCTAAGTTTGTGACTTAGGTTTTAAACTCTGAAAGTCTTTATATATTCAAGCTTTTGAAGTATTGAACACCAGATACTGTTTTATGCAGTGAAGCATTCATTTAAAATGACCACCAGTTTAAAAAATAGGTAAATCCTGCAACAGTGTGAGCTTTGTAAATCAAGGAGTTGATTTTTTTTTGCAATGACTTAAAACTTCAGTGCTTTCCCTGTATATAATTGATCTCTACTGCAGAGTGTTGCCTAAAAATTCACCATTGATGGTGATGCTCAAGGTTTCCTGCTCTCTTAACACTTGTGCCCCACTGTAATAAACTGGGGTAGGGGTTAACTTTCAGACCCACCTTGCTGGCTATTTTCCCACAGCTTATGTCCGTGGAAATGCTCGATAAACCGCTGTGTCAAGGTTTTAAGAAGATCCAGTAATCCTACCAAGTGATGCATAATACATGAAGTTAATTGATAAATTAGCATAAAGAAATAAAGGACAACACTAAGTGATAGCTTTGGTTTTAATTGTAAGAGCATTCTTTACATTGGCTGGTGTCAAATACATTATATTTTACATGCTGGCCTTCACAGTACAAACAAACCATATTCATGGAAAACTTATTCACATCAGAATAAATCAATGAGAAACATTGCTGTGCACTTAACAAGAAATGTAAGCATACTGTGGATGCTGATGGGAACAAACAAAATAGGTTATTTAAATTAAAATATAAAAGACAAAACTTGAAGAGAATAACATATTTCATCTGCATATTTATAGATAATGATTTCAACTGAGAACCAAACAACCAAATAAAACTCTGTAATGCTGCAAAAAGGGGTTTGACATCATTGTTTAACATAATAAAATATATCTTTCAGTTCATTTATAAGTTAATGCTACATTTACACTGAACAGATTCAGTCTCCACAGCACCTGTCAGCGAGGGTTGAGCCGCTTCTGAACCGTGGATCTGTCTGAGTGCTGGTCCGTGCTCTGAGCAGCGCTGACCTCTCCTGAGCCCAACTCTCCACCTGAAAACACATTTAATCATATTATACATGAAGAAATTAACATTTCATTTAAGAGACTAGATTTATCCAAATTTTTAAGTCGCTGATAAAAACACTGTAAAACATATGCATGTAAAATCTTCTTTGTAAGAAGTTTCAGATTGTTTTACCTATTTGTGGCTCAGTCTTGAGCTTGCTGGCGATTTTGGCAAAGAATTTGAGGTTGAGGCAAGCTCCGGTCTCTCTGTCACATATGCCACCTTTACAGTTGCATGTCTTGCGGCACTCAACTCCCCAAGTCCCATACAGGCAGTCTGTGGGGGGATAAAGATGGTGTTTCTTAGTAGTCTGCTACAAATTCAGAATGAGAAGTGGGGGAAAAGATCTGCTTTTTTATAGAGCTGCAGTTCCATTATCACGCACAACAAAATGGTAATCAGTGAGAAAATAAAGGGGGCAATGCACACAAAAATGCAGATGTATAGTTGCAGGAAGAGTGATGTTTGAAAGCATCATAAGCTTCTACAGGCATGGTGTCCATTCTTATATTAAAATTAACATGCATGACTTCAACTTACAAATGCAGATGTCCACAAAGAATTAGTAGAATCAGAATGTTAGGAGACATTTCAGTAAACAGACCTTAAAATAATGTAAAAACATAATGGGGTTTGGTGCAGCAGAGGAGTCTTTACTCCTAATGCAGCACACAGGCACATTTCAGTGCTAAATGTTATCCTACCTTTGCAGATGCCATACTCGTCTCCATAGTCGTCCTCATCCTTGTAGAACTCGCAGAATAATCCTGGTCCACACTTCACCCCGTGCATGCCCGACACGGTGCGGTAACAGTGCTCCCCTCTGCCGGCTGCACACACCTGACAACAGCCGCAGTCGTCCAGGACGGTCCGTGTGCACCGCTGCGTCCCGCCGCACCGCTCCGCGTTGCATCTGTCCGGACAGTTCACCGCGTACTTCACATTGTTGCCCCACGCCTCCGCATCGTGCACCAGAAGTGAATACAAGACTGTGAGGAGGAGAAAAGACATGGCTGGATCCGGGGAGAGCGCGTGGAGGGGCTGCTGTGGGTTTCGATGGAGAGACAGAGACGGGGAGCACCTCTGGGAGACTTGTGCAGAGTGACCCGTGGTGCATCAGGTTGTACGGTTATCAGCATTGAACAACTTTGTTTTTGCACATGACTTACCCTCGTCAATTTCCTCATTCCGGTGTTGTCGTCCCTTTAGCCACTCAGCCCCCTTTTTAGAAATCCGGCCTGGAAGTGGGATTTACTCTGCACCACCGCCGTCCAGGAATTGAAATGCGTGTGACCTGATGTCATAAGTTATCTTTGGTTTGTTTTTGTCTTGGTGAGTGGTGACGGCACCCCCAAACATCCCATTGCATCAGGTTTGTCGTGACTGGCTTGGAGAAGAAGGATTACATTGATGTAGGATATTTTCAGCTCGACATCCTTTGATTAGAGGACATTCACATTTAACACAGCTGAAAAGGTTAAGCTCTGTGAATGGGAGCTGGTATAATATGTGATGTGATTTTTTTCACAGAGAAAATTTACGTTATTGTCAGGACTGTCAAGATCAATTGAATTAATCGCGATGAATTAAGTTAGTGCACTGTTTACAACCCGATAAATCGCAGGCCCTATTGTCCCATATCAGTGCAGAGTACTGTGGTTAAGCCCCTCAGGGGCGTAGCACGGGGGGGGGGGGAAGGGTACTGATTACCAGGGCCCACAGTAGGAAGGGGCCCTTAAGAAGCCTGCAATAAAAAGTGTGTTTTCATTTATTTTTCTTAGTATTTGGTGTCATCATTGAATCAAAATTGACAAACTGAATAGGTCAACTGACTGAAATTTGTATCAAATAGAGTAAAACACAATACTGGGGGGCCCTGCTCCTCCCTTAAAAAATGTCCAAATGGTGTGGTCCAGCAGTGCAAAATAATACAGGTAAATTTAGTAAAGATATTGCTCATACATGGGGAAATTATGGTTAAAAATACATTAAAATGCAGTGATATCTGTAAAAATTAGGCAATATTTGCTGCTTGGCTTGCTGGTTAAGGGGGTCCCTGTGTAACATTCTTTCTAGGGCCCCTAAATCCTTAGCTACACCATTGAAGCCACTGCAGTGAGTCCATTGCTGCTCTTTTATGTCTTATTTCCATTTCAGTCCATAGCAAGTTATTTTTTCAACAGTTATTTTATAGTCTTGATATTGATAAAAGTACCACAGGACAGTCTGGCTGCAGACCGCAGCTCTCAGATGCCCCGTCTGCAAACCGCCACTGTTAGCAGCACCTCTGGTGAGAAATACACCCTTAAAAAACTTTCAAAATGAAATTGGATTAAAAACAGTGATGTAAAATAAGTCCACCACTGCCTTTAAAGCCCTAATTCACTTAAAAAAACACTCATAGTGGAAAAGTAAAAAATCATCTGCACAGTGTGTTAACAAACCTTTACATTTTACTGTTTACTTATTTCCATTTCAATCCATAACAATTTCCTTTTTCTGTGGTTAAATATATATCATAATTTTTAATTTGTCCATTAAAGCAGCTCTGTATCCAAACAAGAAGTCAAATACCCTTATTTTTATACAGTATAAAATTCCAAAAATGGCACAAAAACAGTCTTAGATGAAAAACTGTGGAATTTTAAAATGCAATAAAAAGGAAGTGATTAATCATAATTTACTACAGATAATGATACAAAATGAATGTTACACCCCTCTAGAGTACCCTCTTAGAAGGCAAATTAGGATAAGGTGCCCTCCATAGGGCCTTTTCCAGTTGATAAAACATAATTAATGCTCTAGATAGGTGCTCTTCTAATGGGGAGTATGTGATAAAGTGCTCTCTAGGTTGTCGTCTTATTGGACAAAATGTGATAAAGTGCCCCTTTCCTAGCACCAAGCACCTAAAACTACTGTATATATCACCTCCCCAGTGACAGCTGCTCCAGTAGAGCAGCCATTGTCCAAACTGAAGCTAAAGCTGACATCCTCACTTGTGTATCTTTGTAAAATAAATTGCGAAATAGTTTTTTTTCTAGTAGATATAAGCTTTTAATAAAAAATGTTTAATCTTAACTATGTTATCTAAACTATTTCACCATAAATATGTGGCAGATTTTGGTGTGCTGGTGTCCCACTACAGCAGGTGCCTGTTTGTATTTTGGTTTTTGCCCCAGCCCCTTGATCACCCTGAGTCTACCACTGCATTCAGGGGTGCAAAGTAAATAATTACAATTACTCATATTTCCATTATGACTGGCTTTTTTTTTTTTGTGCATTTTTGAGTTGTTTTTAAAATAAGTACTTTACTGCCAGATTATCAGACATATAGGAAAGGAGCAAGCTTTCTGCCAACATGAAAGATGAGTCATAAATTGGAACCTGGTTAAATGTGTGAGGCTGAAGTGAACCCCAAGCACTCTTAATGCATGGATTTCATAAGACATTATCACTGTCCTTTTTCTTTTAGAAAAAGAATTCGTAGTTTTTTAAGTGACTATGCAACCTCATAATGGCAATGATTTAAGATGCTGTGAAAATTTTTTTGCTCTCTTACTGATTTGTTTATTTATTTGCATGTTTTTCAAACTTAAATATTTCAGATTAACAAACACATTTTAATATGAGACAAAGATAACCAAAGTAAATACAAAAATGCCGTTTAAAAATGATTTTCATTCATTAAGGAAAAAAAAAATTTCAAACCTCACTGGCCTAACATGGAAAGGTAATTACCCCCTTGTTAAATCATGAGTTAACTGTGATTAACCTCATTTTTGGCCTGATTACTGCCAGCTTTTTTGAATCAAGAAATCACTTCAATAGAACCTGTCTGAAAAAGTGAAGTAGGCTGAAAGATCTCAAAAAGCAACACATCATTTTGCAATCTGAAGAAATTCAAGAACAGACGAGAAACAAAACCTCTGACATTCATCAGTCTGGGAAGTGTTACAATCCCATTTCTAAGGATTTGGGACTCCAGCGAACCATGATGAGAGCCATTGTCCACAAATGGAGAAAACTTATAACAGTGGTAAACTTTCCCAGAAGTAGCTTGTCTACCAAAATTACTCCTATTACAACAAGAAAGTGACTGGGCAAACCCTGGACCACTTGCCGTAATTTATGGAACCACTAAATCTTCTCACTGCCAGAAAATCCTGAAGGAGAATGTCCTGCCATCAGTTTGTGACCTCAAGCTCAAGGGCACTTGGGTCATGCAGAAGGAAAATGATCCGAAACATACCAACAAGTCCACCCCTGAATGGCTTTAAAAAACAGAATAAAGGTTTTACAGTGGCCTACTCAAAGTACAGACTTATATCTGATTGAGATGTTGTGGCATGACCTTAAACAGGCCGTTCATGATTGAAAACCCACTGATGTGGCTGAATTAAAACAATTCTGAAGAATGGGACAAAATTCCTCAACAGCGATGCGAAATACTCATCATCAGTTATTGCAAATGCTTGCTTGCAGTTCTTGCAGCCATGAGTGGCATAACTAGATATTAGGTTAAGGGGGCAATTACTTTTTCACAAAGGGCCAGGCAGGTTTGGATGTTTTTTTTCCCCCTTAATAAATAAAATCATCATTTAAACACATCCTTTGGTATTCACTGAGGTTATCTTTGTCTTGAATTAAGATTTGTTTAATGATCTGAAAAAGTAAAGTTTGACAAATATGCCCATGCAAAAAAAGATCTTCAGTTCTGATGAAGAAAAATAGGCCTATATTTAGCAATTTCCCTGTCAAAGAATAATGATAATCTTGATTAAAGCAATTGGATCCATGTTGTTCATATGATCTAGTGTTGTCTATGATTTATTGTAATAATTATTTTATTTTTTTGAGCATATGATATCCTTTTTTATAAGATTCGAAAACACTTTGATGTCCAATTGCTCAGAAAATTCGCCTTCTGAATCAAAGTGCTTTAACATATTCAAAACTATGGTGGCCTAGAGTCCAAATTGATGTCGAAATTTAGGTAAACAGAATAAAAATCATGGTGGTGTTGTAGACAACGGCTGCAATCCGTACTCCTAATCACGAGGTGGCGGTAGAATTTAGCTACCGTTGTTTGTGCACCAAACAGACGAAGAAGAAGAGGGAAAGAGGAGAAGGTTGATATGATATTCACGTCCGAGGGAGACCTCACTGGGACGGGACAGGTAACGCAAACCATAAAACTGCGGGGGTTTACAGTCAAGGTAACTAACATGTCTGCGCTCTATTTTATTGTTATCATACTTAGCTTGAAATACTGTTTGGACGTTGACGAGCCCCGACAGTGTTTCTCTTGGAGCTGTCAAACAAGCAGCGGAGGGGCTTGGTCGGTTTTGACAGCCATGGAGCTGACTAGCAACTGCACTGCAGCCAGCGTTAGCTCAGCTGTCACGGTGGATGCAGAATAATATTACCGGTGTTTTTGAATGGCACGGCGGGGAGTGCGTTTAAAATACACATATTTCGTATTTAGTGTCGGTTCAGCAAATAAAAATAATGTAAGAAGGAGCCTACTATCGTTTAACATGGAAAAACATGTAGGCGCTACGAAATGTTGACAGATGCTTCAAAGTGAGAAGGCAGATAGCAGGGCTGGACTGTGCCGTTAATTGTGTGTTAATTGTGTGATGCTATCAGCTAATGTCATTAGCATAGTTGTCCAACTCAAAACTTATGATATGACATTGTGAATAGACTAACGGTTTTTTAACGGTTAATTTACTCAACAGCCCAGGTTAGAATGAAACGTACAGTCATTTAACTGAGGGTATTCTCAGTTTATGGCTCAAAGAAATGATTACATTATTTTTTGTCTACTGTTCATCTTAACATCGATTGTTTTATGCTTATTGTAGTGTTGTCGTTGTGACAGCAGCCAAAACGTCCTCCAGCTCAGTCTGCATGCCTTTGCATGGGAAATGTAACACCTTCAACCGGTCTGAAGTTAGCCTGAGGGACTCCTCTCACCAAGACCCAGGGAGTCACGAGAGTCAGGGGGCCAAAAGTCATCAACCACAACCTTTTTGTCTGTGATTTAGGAGAGCAACGTTCCTCCCAAATAGCTGAGCTACTTACCTTGGTGTAAATGATGGCCACCTTCTGTACCTGTGCTGCAGGGTAGGCTTATTATAAGAACAACCAAGCAGGGTTTTGGTTTGCATGTTTTTATTTTATAACTTCTAATTGTGGTGGATAAAAAAAGAAAAATTCTGACCTGCCTCAAATCTTACTCAGTGGATTGTTAACTACAAACCCACTTTCAAGTAAGCTGGAGATCTGTGCAAATGGTAAATAAAATGGATTTGCAAATCTCATAAACCCATGCTTTATTCACAATAGAACACTTTTTTCATTTCATGAAAAATATTAGCTCATATTGAATTTAATGGCAGCAACACATCTCAAAAAATAGGAACAGGGCCATGCCTACCATTGTGTAGCATTGTTTTAACATTCTTCAGTGTCTGTTGGTGAAAGGTATGGACTGCAGGCAGACCAATCCAGCGCCTGGCCTTTTTACTGTGAAGCCATGCTGTTGTGATGGATGAGGTATCTGGTTTAGCATTGTCTTGCTGAAATGTGCAAGGCCTTCCCTGAAAGAGACACTGTCTGGATGGGAACATATTTGCTTTTAAACCTCTGATAGTGTCTCTCCAGATGTGTAAGCTGCCCACACCACAGGCACTAATGCCACCCCATACCAACAGACATTCAGGCTTGTGAGCTGTGTGCTGATAACAAGCTGGATGGTCCCTCTCCTCTTTAGTCCACAGGACACAGCGTCCATGGTTTCCAAAAAGAATTTCAAATTTGATCCATCTGACCACAGAACAGTTTTCCATTGTGCGTCAGTCCATTTTAAATGAGCTTTGGCCCAGAGAAGATGGCAGCCTTTTGGGTTTTTGTTCACATATGGCCTCTTCTTTGCATGATACAGCTTTAACTGGAATTTGTGGATGGTGCCGTTATGTTAACTGTATTGATAGACAATGATTTCTGGAATTTTTCTTTAGCCCATGCAGTGATTCCCAGTACAGAATTATGCCTGTTTTTGATGCAGTTCTGCCTGAGGGCAGGATTGATGGACTTTAAATCTGTATTTTAAAAGAACTTAAGTAATTGCTAAAAATTAATAAGGCTATAATTGGTATTCTATCTAGCCAGTCAAATAGTGTTAGAAGTGGGAATTTTGGGAGACTGGAGAGTGAAAACAGAACAGAAGACGTAAGTCACAGTGGAGTCAAGTAGCACACTTTTTAAACCAACTATCTGTACTGACAGTGATGTAGACACAGATAATCAGCCATGATAATCAGGGCTGATAATCAGTTGACTTCTACTTTTTACTTTGGTGCACAGTACTGTGCTTAATTTCAAAGCATGTCTAAGCAAAAAATTGAGGCTGCAGTAAGGCATAGATGTGGGGGGTAAACTGTCAGAGGGCACCATCGGGCGTGAAGGAGGAATGACACAACCTTGTTGTGCTCTGGATGTCTTTGCGTATTACCAGGGGCATGAGAAAAGAATCTGTTAAGAAAATACAAAGTCCACATCTTTAAGAAGTAGGGAGGGGTGGCTGTGGTGAATAAGTATGGCTTATGTTTCATCCAGGGGGGTAGTAGGGTTGCCACAAGACCCTGTTCCTGCTGTGGATGTCCATCTCTGGGCATATTATCAGTTTGACCTTGGCTGCGAATCGATGTGTAGAAGTGTGTTGAGCTTGATTGGCCGCCCTCTCCCACCATCTCCAGCCCCGGGTTGTGGCAAATTGGGCCCGGGATGAATCCTTAGTGCCCTACATGAAAGCCTAAAACATTTACACGACTGTATATGGGACTTTGGGGTGTTTAGAGCCAGACCCAAGTGGACACTGCAGTCTTTGCACTTCCACATTGGCTTTGTTTTTGAACAATGGGGCTTGGTTTGGAGTATATCACAATGTCTTAGTTTTCCATTTGTACAGAAAAACACAAGAATAAAGTGAATTTCTGAATTGACACAATCACTTGAATGAATACAAGTAATCTCTTTTTATAACTAATCGTTGTAAGTGGCACCAATAAGTTCTTCTGCTTTAGCTACTGAAGTGGAACAAGTGATACTAACATCAGGTAGCACCCTCCACTGATCAAAAATGAAGAGTTGCATAATTCAATTTTTGTCATATTGATTTAAAATGTATTTAAAGGGGATTTAATTGTGTTGTTAGGAGTCATAACAGCCCTAAATTAACTATTATTCATATCTAACTATTATTATTATCTAACTATTATTATTTAAAATTTCAGCTCTTTAACAATCACATTCGTGCTGTAGTAAAGAGTATTGCTTCATCCAATTAGTATTTTGACAACTATTTGGAAAACCGAGACTAAAATATGTCACATTACAGGTTCACATATCTGCAGAAAAATGTGACCCAGTTCCAGTCAGCTCTTCTTAATATCCCTGACATTTGCTTTTCCTCTCATCATGCAGGGTGCTGCGTGCATTCAAAGCCAGTCACTTAAACTGATTTTTACTGTTTGAATACAGCATGTTTAATTTTAGCCCCAAGCCTAACACTTGAGCCCCTTTTGTTTTAATTTTAATTTTACAGCTTACTGGAAAGTTGCTCATCTCAAATTTTCATCTGTAATTAACAGCAAGTAATATAAGATGTTTTTATGTCTATGTTTATTAATAGAACTGTTAGCAGAGCTGTGTAGTGACTGGGAGATGAAGTCTGAATCTAGCTGAGCAAGAATAGAAAACAGAGTCAAACCCAAGAGGTGTCCTGAATGTTAATTTCCCACAATTTCATAGTAACATTTCTGGTGGTTGCTGGCTGGTGGTTGTCTGACTGAAGGGCCCATTACTATATCAATGCTTGCTGTTATTTTTGGCGAAAGTGGAAACCATATCGCCCCGCAGGCCTCAGGCAAGGCTAGACGGATGAGGCTGTGTGACTGTGGAGAATGGTCAAAGTGGCATGCTTGCATATTTTTGCTGCCTGTAACTAGCATTCTCTCACTCCTCTGACATTTTGTGCTGGAAAAATTCAAGACCATGATCCAAGAGTTTGTTTCTTACAGCTGAGCAACTGTAGATTATCTTTAATGTAGTATTTTTCTCATTAAAAACTTTGCTATCTAGAGGTTATCAAAGCAAATCAGAGGAGTGTATTTACAATAAAGGCCAAAGTTGGCGCTGGATTGACTGAGTGGGTAGAGCAGATGCCTGTATATTCAGGCTAAAGTCCTTAATGCACTGTTTGTAAGTTGAAATGCGTAGGTGCTTTAGCCCATTTATATAAGGTTTTTTAATTTTTGAAAAACATGTTACCTTAGTTTTTTTCTGGTTATGACTTTTCAGCCCTAAGCAAATTATAAGTCTGACCTCTCCTTGTTTGGTTTCAAAGAAACTGGCATTGTCTAAAAGCCCTAAAAGCAAACAAAAAAACACTAATTCTCCTTATCTCTGAGGCAATCTGTTCTTCTACAATTCCATTTGACAGAAACAAGACATTCTCCCTTTCTTTTTTTAAAGACAATAAAATACAGCCAGATTTAGGGTTTGGTGAAGCTAAGTGGTCATGTGTCTCACAATATTTTTTGTTATGAGATGTGATTGAGACAAAGACTATGAATCAGATATGAAGAAGGTCAGATTATAAGGACTCTCTTGCCTTTTTTTCTTACCCTTTTACATATGAAACTTTTAAATTATGATAAACCAAATGCATCCTTTTGCTGCTGTGTGATGTAACATCTTATGAGACAAAAATTCTCATTCTCAGTGTGGGTGTGTTGATTAGCTGTTAGCATAGGGTGAGCTGACCCATTTCAGTGAAACCCACTGGGCCTATGCCACTAGCCTGGATGTGTTCTATGTTGGAAAAGCGCCATAATTAAAGGAGAAACCTGACACTTCTACAGTGAATTTACTTGGCAAGAGAGGCATTATCACATTAGCTTTTGGCTGCAACTGTTACTTGTAAATGATCCGTTTCATTATGTTAATCAAGTGTGAAGGAATGATATGTGTGAATTTATTTTTCACAGATAAACACAGGCATCCTTTGCTCTGTTAATCATTTTTTCCTCTGTGTTTTTCAGGGGGACATGACAGTACAGATATAATGCTCAGACATGGTGCCCTGTCAGACTCATGTGTTACTGAAGTGGCAGGAGCACTTTAACAGCTCCTGGGCTTCAGAGGACAGCATACAGACAGCCAGGAGGCATGGAGCTGCTGAGCTCTACAACAAACTCCTTCAAAACAAGGAGGTGGTGACTCTAGCTCAACCTGTTCAAGAGCTCGTCGGCCCACGCTTGCCAGACTTTGAGTGTGAGTCTAGTGCCTCCGCGGAGAAGGAAGAGTACCTGTCATCCCTGCTTCACAGCCAGCGATGGCTCGCTCACCGCATGCTGACGCAAACCTCCTACACCCTCGGCCTCCACCACAGGCTGGTGGTCCTCCAGAGGATCTACTACGCACTCCACAGTAAATACCATGACAAGTTCAGGGTGCAGCTGCCCTCCCAGTCCACGGACAGCGGGACTGAATGTGGGCAACTTGAGCTGGCCTCAGAGCCCTGCCTGTCGGGCGCTGCATCCAAAGTCAAATCGGGCACGGATGTTCTGATAGAGATGGGAGTGAGGACAGGTTTGAGTCTACTCTTCTCATTGCTGCAGCAGAACTGGAGATACGCAGCATCTGTGCATCCAGAGTCAGTGCTTTGCAATGACGTCCTTACCACAGCGTCATCCGTGCTGGCCTCTCTGCCGCCGCTCTCTTTGGCCAATGAGAATAAGATCCCATCTGTCGGGCTGGACTGTCTGGCACAGGTTGCAGACTTCCTGAAGAAGACGTCTGTGAGCAGCGGGGCTGGCGGGGCAGACCCGACCGGGCGGAGGTTGGCGCTGGAGCTGCTCCTTGGCCTGGCCATGCAGAGAGGATCTCTCAAGTTCCTGCTGGAGTGGGTGGAGGTTGCTTTGGCTGCTTCCATGTCCTCATCCACCTCTACACTGTCTTCCTCCTCCACCTCACTGAGTTCTCAGCAGTCAGCTGGTGTGGGCTTTGATGTAATCCATCAAACTCTTCTCCAAATGAGGCAATATTCGGTATGAAATGTGTTCTTCATATTTGGTTGTTTGCTTGTCCTTTTTGCTGTTTTGTGGCACTCTTTCATCGTCATTATATTCCATTGCCTCTATTTGGCGATTACAGACAGCACAGATGTCATAGATCAAGCTGATAGTGTTCTAATTCTTAAAGTATTTCAGTGTAACATTACATGATAATTTAGATATATATATTTTTTGGTGGTGTGATATTCCACCTGGACCAATTAAAATTGGTAATGAAAAATATTCCATCTTCTTTAGAGCAAAAGGTTCTTTTAACTTATTTATAAATCAGCTTTTAGAGCACAAAACTAAGAGTAAGGACTAATAAACACATCCATACAAACCAACATCAAACACACTAGTATAGATAAAATGCACAGACACACAGGTTTTATAAAAAAGCAGTAGCACTTTATTTCTGTGGGCCCTTATTACCTAGTAGTTACCTAGAAAGAAGTTGGCATTTTACTAAGTAACAACTCGGAAAAATTGTATATTAACAAAGTTTTTAACATAGTAATGACTTATTAATGAGCAAGTAATTCCTTGTAATATTATGACCCTTGAAATATATTCAGTAAGGACTCACTTTATACAGTGGGCCAAAATAAAGATATTACCTGGGGATTATCAGAAAACTTATGTAGAAAATTATCAATTTATTTCTAAGGAAATACAGTACTTGGTAAAATACCACCTTACTACCAGAGAATTGCCACAGTATTACTAAGGTTAGAGTAGAATACCACCTAATTACCAGAAAATGGACACACTATTACAAGGAATTACTTGATAATTAATGAATTATAACCAGACAATTACTTCCTTAATATTACCATATTTCTGAGTTATTACCTGAAAAATGCAGCCAGCAAAATAAAGTGCTACCAAAAATGTTGGTAGTAAAAATTAGGGTTTTAGCTGCTTTTTATAAGAAACTACAGATTGGGCAAACCTGTTGTCACAGGCTGGCTTGTTTCATAGTTTAGCAGCTGCGGTTTTACCACCTCACCTCTGGTTATAAAATATGAATGGAACTGTTAAAAGGCCCTGATGAGATTATTGGAAAGGGCGGCTGCTAGAATAAGGGGACTGTAAGTCTGTTATGTATACATGAGCCAGGATGTTCAGGGTCTTGTATGTGATTAGTAAAATTTTGATAAGTCTCTGAACTTGACTTGTAGTTGTAATATTGAGGAACAGGTTATGTATATAAGGATGGAATTACAGTAATAATGAAGAGAAGACTGTGGTGTGAATTTTAAGTTTTGTGTTTTTGACTTTATAAGGGTTTGGTTTTAACTATGCTTCCTAACTGATAGAATCAGGACTGAACTAGCTTCGTAATATGGCTTTTGCTGACTAAAATAATCCCAGCTGAAGGGTCTCAGTTTTATTCAGGTTCAAATAAGTATATATGTCAAATTTGCGTGTGTTAATTTTGTCACCTAAACCTATGACTAAATATGTTACCTTTTCCCATGAGGAAGGCTTGACCAAGACCAGCTAAAAGTAGATCTTTGGTGATAAAAACAGAAGAAAAATAAGTTTAGTCCTTGTCAAGGACACTAAATTGAGACTCGTTTGTTAGCGCTGTACTGTTGGGCATTTAAAATCCGTGATATTTGTCCACTGTGCATGCAAAGTATGTCAGTATTTTCATCAGTGTATTTTAAATGAATCAAAATATTTATGGTGCATTAGTATGAGTGTTTGACTTTTATATCAATTTTACAATTTGGCTGATTAGTTAGTTTCAAAAAATAAACAAAAGTAAAGACTGAAAATGTAAGAACTTTTTATTGACTAAAAAGGCACTAAAATGTTTTATAGTTTTTGTCAGCTAAAACCACACTAAACAGGTTAAAAATGACTAAAATGTGCACAAAACTAATGGACATTTTAATACACAGACTAACACTAAATTTAAAATAGCTGCCAAATTGAACACTAGTGCCATCTGGTTGTAAAATGAAGGTAGACAGTCAGAAAGCTGAGTGTCATCTAGCCAGCACTGGTTAGAATAGCTACAGGCAGGCTTGACTAAATCACCAAGGGATAACACATACGAATAACATTATTGGACCCCGAATTGATCCTTGTGGGACTCCATATGACAAGTAAGCAGAGTAGAGCTTCTTGTTGTTAATATAGTGTCCTGTTCTTTTTCACTGAAGGTCACACACAGAAAAATATTAAGATGGCTGGGCCACTTTGATACACCTTACGTTCACTATTTTTAAACCGTTGTAGGTTAAGATACCCTTTGTGATTGAATGTGCTTGATTTAAAAGCAGCCTTCATCACAGATTTTATGGCTGACAAGGCAAATAGCCAGTGATTCTTGAGGGTTTTAGGATGTCCAGTTGGATTCTAGGGGGGACTGGTCAGCCCTGGCTATAACTGGATCCAGCCCTTGTTAGGATGAGAAAAACGCAATGCTCAGTGCAGCAGTGTTTGATACAAAGACGTTCAGATGCAAAACAAGAGCTAACAGCGCAAAGCTGTCAAACTTTATTGAAGTGTTGGTTCTTGATGATTAGCATGATATGCTTTGTAAATTAGAACTGTAGATAGACCAGATAATGGAGGAGGTCTGATACAACTAAGATGGAAAACTCCCTTTTGTCATCGCTCATCATATTGCTATTAGTAATTTTAAGGAGTTCCTGTTCTTCTCTCTTACATGTGCCTTGAAAAAAAAAAAAAAGCCAAAAGTGGTATGTTTACTCCGCCTCTTCCCATTTGTGGTTTGCTTGCATCCAACTTGTTGTGTTCTTGCTTTGTTGCATTAATGCATTTCCATTGGCAGCAGTGGTTCGTTCATAAATAATACGAGGCTACCTACATAAAACATGTATGAACATTCTCATGAATGAGGCTCATTGTCTGCAGAGCAGGAAAATGGCTCCCTGCTGCAGGCTGTGCTTTTTATTTGTGTACTCATTCGAAGCTTAGAGTGATACATTCATGTGCTGATAAGGATTATGATTGAGTCAGTCTTCTTGCTGTCTCTTGATATGCCTCACTCCTCAGCGGGCTAATCAGCTTCACAGCATTTCTTGACAGTTTACAGCCAGGGATGTGTGTTTCCAACAACCTCATGATTGATTTTGCCTGTTATCCACATCCAACATGTAATTTAGGGCTCTGTAATAGGCTTAGACAGAAAAGAACACTGTAAGGTCTGCTTCTTGGGACAAGGATCTCAAATACTGTGCCCTGAAGCTTTTTGGCTTCCTGCTTTTTGACAATCATGCAGCTACATGCCCTTGTTCAGGGAGAAAGACTGTACTTGTTTTGCTGTAAACTTCTGGTTTAGATAGAAAACATGAATGAAAACAAAAAAAGGGCAGGGCATCCAAACATGGTTATGTACAGTGGAACTAACATACATTCGACTAAACCTAAATCTCCTTTTCTAGGGTTTCCGTGGAGACTCTGTCAATACTCAGGTGCTAAAAAAGGACTCTGATGGACTGTGTCGACTCTCTCAGGCAGCTCTCTGCCTGTTTGAGGAGGTAAGAAAGATTTAAGTCACATGCTCTAGCATTTTGGCACAGTGATGAACTGTTCTAGTTTGTGGTAACTGAATTTTCTGTAACCTCAATCTCTTCTTCTATCACAGATTTGTAACCTAGCATCCTACTGCCTGTGCTCCTGCAGCACAGATGCAACTTCTCCGGGTACAGACAGCGACACAGTGATGGTGTACGTGTGGGGCAGCAACAGCAGCCACCAGCTGGCAGAGGGAACGTTGGAGAAAATCTTGCTGCCAAAGCTGACTCAGGGCTTCAGTGATGCCCAAATGGTATGGCCATCAGGATTGGACTTAACAATTTTTAATAACCTTGTTCATGTCATGAGAGAGGGTTTAGAATATTCATGTTAAAAAACAAACACCCACATGTAACGTAATTCTACTTTAAACACAAAGATTTTTTTTAAAGTACTATAAAAAGTGCAGAACAGCAGCATCTTTGTCACGTATTAACAACCTAATTTATAGATTATGGATGGGGGATGTTTGCACAGCCTTTCAAGATTTGTAGGGTTACCAAAGTAAACAGTAAAAGAGAAGTAAATGGCATTTTTAGCAGTGAAAATGAGCCGGGCAAACCAATAAGCACATGTAATATTTTGATAAATATTGTTTACATTTGGTTCATATTGCAATAA
Organism: Cheilinus undulatus; assembly: GCF_018320785.1. Lineage (NCBI taxonomy): Eukaryota > Metazoa > Chordata > Actinopteri > Labriformes > Labridae > Cheilinus > Cheilinus undulatus. Next base: position 16,064,239 of record NC_054881.1, on the reverse strand, counting down.
ACAAGTCATTGCTTAATCTTTGTGGGCACGTTAATATTTCTAATCCTCTCATAGCAATTTAAAGTCCATGTTGCTCATTTATTTTCTTCATACCTTCTTCATACATAATCTTTTCTTCTTTTTAGAAAATAGAGGTATATACGTATATATGTCCCTCAAAAATCATTCAGATTTCTATCACAAATTAAACCTAACATTTAAACGTCGGGAACAGAATTAGTATCTGCTAAAATGAATTTAAAATAAGGGGCATATTGGGTATCAGCAAAATCCTATACCATGCATCCTTAATCTTACAGGTTAAAATGTTATAACATGCACAATTTAATTGGTCATAATTTAAATCGCTGAAGCTTGAGATTAGCTATAGCTTTTATACAGTTATCACAAAATGGTTTGGAGATTTCAGGGGGAAACCTTTGAAATTACGGCAAAAAAGTAAATTCAAATCTGAATAAAATTCCACTTTCTGTAGCAGCACCAGAATCCTTTGAATCTGCTGTGTAGCTGTTGATATTTGTGGGTTGGTTTATATTTAAGATACCAGAAATGAAAAACCAAATTTTAGACATTTTTTCTAAATAGGTATTATGACTTTTTCTTCTGTTTTACTCTTTTAGATCGAGGCCGGACAGTACTGTACCTTCTCTGTGTCTGCAGACGGTTCAGTGAAAGCGTGTGGTAAAGGCAGCTATGGGCGTTTGGGCCTGGGGGACTCCAACAATCAGTCCATGCCCAAGAAACTGGTTCTGGAGCCGCACAGGAACATGAAGAAGGTGTCATCCTCAAAGGGCTCTGATGGTCACACGCTGGCTATAACTGTAGAGGGAGAGGTGAGAAGTTAAGAAGACTACTGCAACATACTGTGTTTTAGACGTTTGAGAGTATAACACTGACATTTGACAGTTTGTCTCAATCAAAGAACTAGTATATAAAAGTGGTGAGAGTTGTGGGATACCTTGTGGGACAAGGTGATATGCTACCATTATTCATGTCATAAGCGCCACAGTGAGGAGTAATTATTTGTGATGTGGTGAATCTAATTGGCAGGGAAATCTGTTGGGGGAGCTTCTTAATTCTCAAATCAAAGTATGAATATTTGGGACTCCTGATACAATAATTATCAAATTAACAGTAAATTGTCATATTTTGTCCCTACCAGCCCCCCATATTTCCTGTCTCTATTCAGTTCTCCTATCCTGTGAAGGAAAAAGCCCTCCAAAAATAATCTGAAAAAAATTTAACTTTGAATTGTTTCTTTCAGGTGTTCAGCTGGGGTGATGGGGAATATGGCAAACTGGGCCATGGCAATAGTGCTACTCAAAAATATCCCAAAATCATTCAAGGGCCCCTGCTCGGGAAGGTAAGCATGCAGACAAGGCTGCTTAGAAGAGAATGGGTGTAATATTCTGTATGGGAGTGTCTTCTTTTGTTGCTTTTGATGCATAAATTTGATCAAATGTTGTTTCTTTGCCAGGTTGTTGTTTGTGTGTCTGCTGGCTACAGACACAGCGCTGCTGTGACTAATGATGGAGAGCTGTATACGTGGGGAGAAGGAGACTTTGGCAGACTTGGTACATGCTTTATTTCTCAGTTTGCTTGTGCTTAGTTGTCTCATCCACTGGAATGAATACCCTTTGCTGTTGTACTGTTAAGGTTTTCGCAGTTGTTTATATTGAAATACTTTCAATACTTTTTGATACCATCTATTTAAGAACAATATAATCTTTATCATTTTAGGGATTGATAGCATCTGAAAATAAAGAAGATTTTTAAAATCTATGATTTGGTAGTTTTTTTTTTTTCTACCAAATGCTGCAGTTTGCAGATTTCTAAATAGCCCAAAAATATAGAAAATGTTTTGTTACCAACATGCTGCCAGTGTTCCTGTTTGCTGAAAAATGTTGGTAATTGGAAAAAAAAAGAAATGGATGACCTGATATTAGGTGTCTGGGTCTCATATTTACCGGTATTTTTCAAGTATTGAAACAAGAATCAACTTTTTTTTTCTTTCTTTTCTTTTCTTTTCTTTTTTTTTTTTCTTTTTTTTTTTTTACCAGTGTTTTTACCAAGTTTAAATTCAGTTATCCTGACAATCCTCTTTGTCTCCCCTGTTCAGGTCACAGTGACAGTCAGAGTCGAAATGTGCCCACTCTAGTGAAAGACATCAGTGGCGTGGGTCAAGTAGCCTGTGGCAGCTCTCACACCATTGCTGTAGCACAAGATGGACGTACTGTGTGGTCCTTTGGTGGAGGAGACAATGGTATGTCTGTTCTCTCTGTTTTACTTGAAGGACAGTACCATGATAGTGTGAATTATATTCTGTCATAGTGTAAATGTCTTAAGTCAGTGTGAACTAATTCTGTTGCTCACGTATAAATTATAGGTAAACTAGGTCATGGAGACACCAACCGTGTGTATCGCCCAAAGGTCATAGAGGCTCTGCATGGATTCATCATTAGGAAAGTGTGTGCAGGCAGCCAGTCATCTCTGGCCCTTACCTCTGCTGGACAGGTGAGATGACCCAGTTTTGTCGGCATGGATTTACAATGTCGGACAATGTCAATGTCAGAGTCTGCTTGTAATAAACTGGTCGGCCAGAACAATTTTATTACAGTCAGGGGAAGTGAATATCACTAATTATCCCCTTACAATGGCAGCTGTCAGTGAGCGGGGATATATTAGACAGCAAGTGTTAACTTTGTCTTCAAATTTGATATGTTGAAACGAAACAGGAGGCACGGGTAAGGCCATGGTTGACTAAAACACACATGATGAGAGGCTATATATTTCTTAATAAGCAGTTATTAATTAGCACTTATGTTTGGTGGTGTGGCTGTTCGAGGATCCTCCCACTCTTTCACAAGCTTAGGTGGATAGCATTAGGCAGGAATAGCACATGTTCCTGCTCTTCCTGTGCAGATAAGGAAAGCCTGAGGCTGGGAGAGAGAAGCAGCAAAACCTAGAGCAGGAGGCATCAGTGACAAGAGAATGACATCGATTAAGTCAAAAGCAGAATAAAGGAGGAGCTGGGGTGGGGGGGGTGGGGGGGGTTGCAAGAACAGCTATAAGGAGAGTGAGTCAGAGCGTAGACAGGCAAGAGCAGTTTGAATAAGGCAGCATTAAAGGAATATGCCAATAGTGAGCTCAGAGCAGATCAGCCGGATGTCAGCTAATGAACACTTGCATGATATCAGCTGATCTCAATTATAGCAGTGCTTGACTCCACGGCTGCCCGAAGTAACGTTATATACTTACAATATTTTACTTGTCCTTGAGTGTATCTTGGGTGAAATATTGTACTTCACTTCATTTTAAAAAGCATCAAGTATTGAGTAAAAAAATCAGCACTGAAAGCCAAAACATGGAGATCCAAGCCTTCTGCCAGCAACATGAAATAGGCCTCTAGTTTGGCTTTGACAACACATGACATCAGTAGCGTATTACAAGAGAATGTTTCCACATTTCAGCCAAAAACAGCTGTTTTGTTTTACTTTCGGTGAAGTCACACCTTACAATAACCTGGTTGTAGATTCATATTCTCTTGTTATTATTGCACAGTAAGGGAAGATAATATCTTATTGCACAACCCAATCAAAAGTAGCTACTAGGTACTTTAACTAAACTTTTTTCCTTTTACTTGAATGGATTTATTTCTCAGCACTTTTATTTTTACTTAAGTAGACTTTAACCCAAGTAACTTTACTTTTACTTGAGTATGATTGTCTTGTAGCTATGACTAACTGGTATTGATTAATATTTTTAGCACCTGCATTAGACTAAAGTTTTGATAGGAAGAAAAAAAAAGAAAAATGTCAAAATATCAACAGTATGATTGGTCTAAAATGTGTCCTTCAATAAAACCTAAATAAAAGGATAAAACAACAAAGGAGAAAAAACAACTACATGGATAATTCTGGCTGATAGGGGTGGCTGTGTATCAGTGCTAGGTGTAATTTACTATTTTTTACCCTTGTTTCTCAGGTTTTTGCATGGGGCTGTGGCTCATGTTTGGGCTGTGGCTCCTCTGAGACGACCTCTCTGAGACCAAGGTTTATAGAAGACCTGAGCATCACCAAGATCATTGACATCTCGTGTGGAGACAGCCACTGCCTGGCTTTGTCACATGGTAGGAGACATTTTGACAGTCAACATTATGATGTTCAGGTCATTAGTGTTAAGTGTGTGCAATAATCATTTTAGGTTCTGTATAGGTATGACAATTTTGACAATTTCTTCAGTGGGATGTATAATTGTGAATGCCTCCTGACTTCACTCCACACTTGTCACCTTTTCTCAGAGAATGAAGTGTATGCCTGGGGGAACAACACTATGGGTCAGTGTGGACAGGGCCACACCTCAACACCAATCACTAAACCCAAGAAAGTGCTTGGTTTAGAGGGAGTGTCCATTCAGCAGATCACTGCTGGCACTTCTCATAGCCTGGCTTGGACTGCTGTGCCAACAGACAGGTACAGCTGCATCCTCTTTGGAGAAAATTAAAGTTTTTATATTTCTATCCCCATGGGCTTTTAACTCAGTGGACAAAGTCTCATATTCTCAGCTATTTTGTTTTCTGTATTTATACTTTGATATACTTTTCCTCTACACTGTATAACTATTTCATTTTACCAAAGGAATCAAAGTGGCAGCCTTGTCTTCCAAGATTTCAGGGTTCAGCATTCTTCTAAACTGCTGATCTGGTCTCTTTTCCTTTGCTGTCAAATCTTTGGATCTGTATTTCTAGTTCTGACACATTCATGCTGGCACAGCTCTTTTTAAGCCACTTAGTGTTTTTTTTCCAGGCAACTTGTCGCATGGCACAGGCCCTTTTGTGTCGACTTGGAAGAGAGCACATTCACCTACTTGCGTAACTTCCTTGAGAGTTACTGTGATGGCATTGGGAACGACACACCTCCTGCTCCATTCTTATCTAAAAGGTATGAAATTAAAGCTCCTGTGAGAAGTTTTTCTTTGGTTTTCAGTCAGACTGAAAATAGAAGTGATGCCCTTTTATGAGCCACAATAGCAAATGAGACAATCAGCAACAAGACTGATAGTGTCTATATGATATGCCTATTACTACTACTGCTGCAGGGTAGGTGTCAGACAAAGGGATTTACAGATCAGCCTTTTTTTCATTTTTTGCAGTAAATATTTTCAATGAGTGAACCATTTATATGTTCAAAGACAGCAGGATGTGTTCTCTTATCTTAAAGCATCATTTCATATGTACTGTACATGACCAGCTACACGATGAGGTACAACTTTGTCCATAGGGGGTGTGATACAACATTATAATATCTAATTCTAGTTCCTACTACCAACAGAGACATCATTATCTGCCGTTTTTAACACAGTCAGTTTCATTTATAGCAACTCCAGGCATTCAAATACACAAAGTCTACTTTGAAAAAATGTATATGTAGACTGTTATATCCGTCAAAGTATCATAAACATACATTTCCATTGATGTTTTAGAGCTCCTTTGAGAACTTTTTTACTTACAATAAAACAGCCTAAAATACAGTACCGTGCAGAACTTTTAGGTGTTTTGGCGTGGCCCACAAGTTGAGGCAGAAGTAAGGCTTGTATTGTAATGGTGAGTAAGCCTTGCATATTAACAGGGGCAAAATAATCTGTTGAAAAATAACAAAGTCCACACCTTTAGGGCACAGTAAGGGGTGGATGTGGTGAGTATGGCCTTGGGTACTGTTTGGGCTGATAGTTGGGTTGCCAGGAGCCCCTTGTTGTGCTGTGGATTTCCCAAGGACCAGAAAATTGCCAAGCTTAACCTTTGCTTCTAAGCAATATGTGTGTGTTGACATGTGTTGAGCTTGACTCTGGCCGCCCCTCTCCCCCCCACCAGCTTCAGGTTGTGGCATATCGGGCCTCATGATGAATCCTTAGTGCCCTACATGCCTAAAACGTATGCACATGACTGTATAAGAATGCTTTTCTGTGAACTGCAAATACCAACCAGGCAATCATTATGAAGAAGTACAATTTCTATATTATTTAAAATGCCTGAAATATTTGCTGCAGGGTAGGTGTTAGACAAAGATAAACAACATTATTTAGAAAGAGTTTTTTTATGTGCATTTTTCTTGGCAAAAATTCTCAAATAGTGATATATTTGACTGTTAAAAAAGCAGGATTGTTGAAAACACAAAAAATAGCAGCAAAGATGTTAGAGGCAACACGGGCACAAAAAACGACACATGTTGAAAGGCTTTTGCAGGAGCTTTAAGTTTGTATTGGTCATGATGATTACTCATGACCCATGGATGTCAACCCTGTAATTTATGATTGTATTACCTATCACTGACGCATGGATACTGTTATTGTCTATTTTTAGTTATTATATGCTAAAAATGTTTTCTCTTGTAAGAATTACATATTTGCAGCCCTTTAAATCTGGATCTACTGTAGAGTCATATATTTTAATCCAGCATAATTATCTCTAACAAGGGCAAATTTCCACATCCCCACATTGTTTTCCGTCCTCTTCACTTCACTGGCATACTTTAACCCTCTGCATGAACTCCTCAGGGACCATCATCAGTTCCTCCTCCTGTGCATGAAGCTGCTGTCCATCCACCTGTCTTTGGCCCATGCTGGAGGCACTGGTGCCATGGTTCTAGGGGCCCAGGGCCGGCCCCTCAGAAACCTACTCTTCAGACTCATAGATACAAACATGCCTGACTCCATTCAGCAGGTAAACTTGTATGATTGTTGGTGCTGGTGTAGAACCATAATATAGATTATTAGACTGTGGTCTGAATCATGTTTGTGCTAATTTGTGTCACTTCTTGCCTGCAGATAGTACAAATCTTTGTTTGTTTTCACCATTTTGACATTTCTTTCCCTCTTCAGGCAGTTTTGAACACTTTGTCCATTGGTGCGTCTTTGTTGCTGCCTCCACTAAGAGAAAGAACAGAACTGCTCCTCTCCCTCCTTCCTCAGGGCCCACAGAGCTTAAATGTCCTCTCCAAAGGACAGGTATGGAGAGCTCTAGAACTACTTATGTTGTATGTTTTGGTATTGCATTTTGTACTAAGCATAGCTCAAAATCGTCTTTTTTTGTTTATGAATGTGTTTTTTGATTGGAGCTATTGATGTAAATTAAGGACATACCTGCATGTTTACGTTCTATCTCTTTTAATGACGGACATTGTTTCTGCTTTGGCTGCTTGGCTGTCCTCATTTAAACTACCCTATGATTCAGATAGTTGGCTTGAAAATAAATGGATGGATTAAGCTGACAAATGGTGCCAAGTCAAAGCGTTGCTAGGCAATACGGGTTGAAGACTGCTTCAGTGTTGTGAAAAATGTGAAATAATTATTCCTCCCTAGCAGATTCTTTTGGCAAACTTACATTTAATGAAAGAGTACTGGAAAATTCTTCTTTATCTTTTAAAGCGTCTGCAGTTGGATATGGTCCTAAGCAGTCTTCAGGATCAGAGCCATGTGGCTTCTCTTCTGGGCTACAGCAACTTTGGGGAGGTGACAGCCCTGGGACCTCCTCTGACACCTGCTATGTCCGTCCGGATGGCCTCTACATCCAGCTCTGTTGAGGCCTATGATCCCTTGCACTTAGCAGAGGTGCTGCTCAGGACTCTGCTCCTCAGCATCGGCTTTTACACGGTATGAACATGAGGAGCATGTGCTGCTAATGGATTGTGTAATTTTGACTTGAAACACATTATTTTCTTTGTCTAGAAAATTGTTGTGCACATTAGTGTTAAAAGCATGGTTTCTCTCACTTCCATTTCCTTTTTCCACTTATACAGGAGCGAGCTTTTGGGGAGCTGGAGAAAAACAGTGACAAGCAGCTAACAAATGATAACCAGGGACAGACTGATCCTCCCTCACACTTCCACCAGCTGTTGTCTGGACTTCACAAACACCTACTGGCACATTGTTACATCCATTCAAGCACTGAGGTATGCCACACAATCAGCTCTATGCTATATACTGTATAAAATTTTAAAAGTTTAAAACTTCCTATTTTTTGGTCAAACTCGCAAATTTTCCTAAGATAAGATAAGATAAAAAGGATAAGATAATACAAGATAAAATAAAATAAGATAATATAAGATAAGATATTCCTTTATTAGTCCCACAAGGGGAAATTCCAAATTCCTACACTGCATACTCACATTTCTCCAATAAACACTGAATTTTTCTGCTTTAGTTTTATGTTTGACTCTATGTTTACAACATTCCCGTTGCTCTCTAGGATGACAGCAGTGTGACACTGCTTCGTGAGCATCTTTACCTGCTGCTTCCCTGCGCTGCTGAAACCCTCAGGAGATCAACCAAACTGCTTAAGGACAGTTCCCTGGATAAACAAATAATTAAGAAGCTGCACAGTAAGAAAACTGATCTTTAAAGCCCCTGTGATGAGTCTTTATCATGTAGCAAAACAGACTGAAAAGGATACTAATGTCTCTACATGACCTGTAAAAGTAGTCAGAACCATCAGAAACAAGACTGTTTACTTCTTTATAAGTATTATGCATGCCTGTTAGCCTTGCTAAGGGGCTCGGGTCAACAGGATGCTGTGTAAACAGCCCTTTTTTTTTCTTTTTTTTTTTTTTTTTTTTTTTTTTTTTAGATTTCCCATTCCATAGATTTGTTGTTATTTATACCAGGTTATTATCAGTAACTAACAATAATGACATTATACAAATAAATGTAAAAATCATTCTCATTAACTGTAACTAAATTAGAATAAGGCATTATTTTAAAAAACTGTATGGGTTTCTAAACAAACCAAAACAAAAATACACTCATGTACAAAATGCCCTTAGTTTTAGTCTTTGACACAGGCTTACTGAGTCACACGTCCTCGCCGTAGGCACAGTGTTTTACATTTTGCATGAGCTTGTTTATACTGAAAATTAAAGCTGATCGCCTTTTTTATTTTGTAGGTGTTGTAGGCAAAGACTTTAGCCTTTTATGAGCCTCTAAAACAAAAATACCAAGCTCCTCTTGTTGCTGATCTGAATGGAGTGTTATCTGTTTATATTGATAGTGATGAGGGAGAAAATGCTGCTGTTGAACTACAAAGAGATACACCACGCTGCGCTGTCAGTTCATGAGTGTTTCTCATCAGAAACAGTCTGCTCTTTTATGACAATTTAGGGGCAATTACATCAGGTAGAAACATTCAGTACTACCGCCTGTCTTTTCTGCATTAATCAGGATTTTTCAGTTTCAGCTCGTAAAAGCTATTATGATATTAGATGTGATTCTTGTTAGAGGCAGCGTCCATCACTAGAGATGAGATCAGTAAAGGAAAGATGAACAAATCTTTGAGAGGTTGTCTAACCATCAATAGAACTATGAGAATAACATGACCTGATAGTGATTGCACTTACAAAAGTTTAAAAAACGGGTGACTGCATACATTTTTGAATGGGGGACTAAATGCTAGAGTGGCCTAATTTGATTGGTCAAAACTTCAGGCGCTGGTATTTTTTGTGTTGAATTGCATTCAGATGTCAGGTATGAATTTCCTAGAATTAAAGTAAAATAAATCAGTATTTGAATATTTCATGGCACGTTTTATCAGTAAGCCCTAATTACCTGGTACATTTATAGAAATAAGTTATAAACATCTAATCATTTCTCAAGAATAAGGACTACCTAGTAATGAGTTGGCATTTTGCAGTAATATTAAGGAAGTATTTACCTTGTAATAATGTATTAATTATTAAGTATTTCCTTGTAATGTTGCTGCAGTTCTCTGGTAATTAGGTAGTATCTATCCTTCTTACCTTAACCATAATCCTCTTAATATTGTAGCAATTATCTGGTAATTAGTTGGTATTTTACCCTAACCCTCACCCTCTTACCCTAAGCCTAACCCTCGTAATATTGTGGCAGTTATCTGGTGATTACAGATGATTACCACTTTTTACTATAAAATTTCTAAGTAATTAGGGTCTGCTAAAATAAAATGTTAACAAATATTTTCTTTAGAAATGTATTACATTTACTTTTTCTGGTGATTTGTGGTGTCAACCCCACCAAGTATCCATATTATGAAGGACACAAAATGAACATTGAAAGCAACAAAACTAAGTTTAGCATTTTGAGAAAGTAATAACATTAACTAACAAACCTGCATTAAAATAAACCAAAACTAAACTGAAATTTAGTTAAGAATTTGAAAAGAGGTCACCATGAAATCAAGATAGAAAATGTTGAAAAATCCCAAACTACCATTACCATACTTCATTTATTCACTCCTTGATCTGATACCTTTTTGTAATTCTCAGTTATTTTATGGCACACTTTTATCCCCCCTCTGTCGTCTCTGCTCTTCTCCCAGTGGTCTTGTACAACTCTGTTGCTGGCAGCCTGCTGTGCCAGGTCATGTACTCCTTGCTGCTGCTGCCCCTGGCCACAGTTCAACCTCTCCTGAGCCAATTACTGGCCTTGTTGGAGCACCTCAATGATTTCAACAGGCTCCTGCCAGAGACAGGCCTCATGGAGGAACAAGAGCTGGGGATGGAGGTGGAGAAAACCTCTACAGGTCAGTTGAATATGCTTATTTTGTAAAGCATTCATCATTAAAAGAATGATATATGAATGGCCACTCAAATGATGTAGTAATCCAATAATGGTGTGTACATACAGATAAAAGTGAAGACGCATGCCCTGGACAGCAGCAACAGGAGGAGGAGGAGTGTAAGTGGGTTTGGCTGTTGGATCTGGAGAGGTCAGTGGCATTGGCAGTCGGCCGTTGCCTCAGTGGTATGCTTCAAGGCCCACCGCCGTCACTTCAGGAGAAAATGTCGGAGTTCTGGCTATCAAATGTCCTCCTCAGGAACGGCCTGGAGACGGACCACGAACAGCTGGGTAGGAATACAGACTGCCTGCTGTCATATCTGTACCACTGTTCTGTCAGTCTGAATGTTCATCCCTAGAATCTGATGCAACCATGCGTACACATTCTGTGATTGGACCCTAAAAATAAAATAAACCACGGTTGTTAGATTTATGACAGGGCATGGAATAACAGCAAACTGTTCAGAAAGTTTATAGGTGTACCTCTTTTTTCTCCTCACCTCCTGAGATATGAGCTTTTGTTTGGAATACATTTTTAGTTTCTCCAACCTATTTGGGATTAGTAGGACCTGATGAGTTTAAGGCTTAAGCTTTGTCTTTGAGCAGGAATTAGTTTTGACCAAACATTATGTCCACAAATCCCCTGAAGGCCCTGTTTCTGCAGAAAATACAGCACTAGAGAGGTTTTAGAGCATATGTCTTGCCTTTTGGTCAGTTGTTGGGGGTCTTCAGTCAGTAGGACATGGTGTCAGTCATTCAGTATGGTGGAGTCATTTTTCTCTGTAATGTAGATGATGGACCACAAGGACTTGATCAGGCCAAGAATAAACAGCATTTCCACTAACAGATCTGAATTTCTTCTGAAAAGTTCCAAAAGCCTCAAAATTCCCTGAAATTTCAAAGAAATTACATAACATTTCTGGAAAAATCCTTAAGCATATTTTTTAAGTATTCCAACACAGGAACCCCAAAATATCTTGAAATATTCCCAAATATTTCAATGAAACTTTTAATAAAGTCTAAACATTTCAATACCCCCCCCCCACACACACACACACACAACAAAAGAAGCCATGTAAATTCCTTAAAAATTTTAAGCAAATTCCTCCAAATGTAAAAGCAAATACATTTTAGAACTTTTTTTAAGATACCCAGAAATTTTCAAATACGTTCTTCAAAATTCGTTGAAAATGTGGGACATTTCTGGGGAAATACTCCTGAAATTTTACCACAAAGTCTCCCAACATTTCAAAACAATTTCTTAACTTTACTGGACATTCTGCTCAATTATCTCAAAATTTCTCAAAGCAGAAACCATGCTGTCAGAAAGTCAAAAGGTCATGTCCTCATATGTACATATAGGGACTTATGAGGTCTTTGAGGATGGAAGGGATTTACGCTGGGTTAGAATGATATATAAGAGAATTAGTTAAGTCATCTAGCTTGCCTTACATGGTAAGTCATGGACCATTAAGGCCCAATGAAGTCCTGAAAAACACCTTTAGCTTAAGACATCTTTTCTTTGTTGTGCAACAGTGTTAATTTTGACAGCACTTTTTAATTTAGTTTTATAGTCTTTTGCCAAAAATATCTTTTAGCTTTAGTCATGATTTAGTCACCTAAATTGTTTTAGTTTTAGTCTAGTTTTAGGTGACAAAACTTTGTTGACTAAAATGTCAGTCAATTTAGTTTTAGTTTTTGTCCATGTGCACTTGTTTTTATTAGTTACTGTCTCGTTTTCACCAGGGAAAAAAAGGCTGTTAACGAAAACCGTAATGAAAATAATTAGTCAACAAAATTAACACTGTTGTGCAAATGTTACAAATATCAGCAACGGTCTACATCATTATGATGTTTTTTCTTACTCTCTTGTGATGTGCCCCCATGCAGACTCTAGCATGGCCTGGCTGATTGAGGTTGTGCTTATGGGTGGCAGTGATGCTCGACTGTCAGAGCTTAGTCTGAATGAGGAAACCAGAACTTTACTGGAACTTGCATTGGGGTCCTCCAGAGGAGCAGCAGGGGCCCTGTGGCAGAAGATGGAGGAGTACGCACACAGTAAAGGTACTTTGACTTGTTTGTGTGTCTTTATCGTAATACTTCTGAAAGATAAGAGTATTAGATAGTATTGCACTGCATATACTTGCATCACATTTTATCATCGGCTGAGTTGTGATTTAATTGTGTTGTTTCACTGGGGGAGCAGAGTGGGAGAGTGGAGGCACTTCAGGAGACTGTTTACTGCAGACTGTATGTCGCTGCAGTCTGGCAGCTCTTCTGAAACACACTGGGCTGCAGAATGAGGCCTGCTGGCAGGACAGGTCAGTAATAGAAAATGCTAAATCAACTAAAATGCCTGTTCCTGTGCTTTTCACTAACCTAGATGGAGCTTCTTAAATAGTGAGCTTTATGTGTCATTTAGGGTGAAGTGATGTGAGCTAAACAATTGCATTTCTAAAATGCATACCTCAGTGCAGAAAGAAGCTAATTATCCTCTTCCTTTTTCCTCTCTGAGACAGATACGAGCCCAGTGAGACGCTGTTAGACCTCTACGAAATGGTTTATAAAATCAGAAGCACTCTGTTGGCCCATAAAAACTCTCCAAGGATGTCGCAGGTGCAGACTGCTGCCAAACAGGTACCATTACTGAAACGACTCCACTTAATGGCATAATCAGATATACACAGTGCAGCTATTTATGACAAACAAGTGCTTAAAGACGATTAAAAGACTTTATTTATGAAAACTGTACACTGAAGGTGAATAGATTTACTCTAAATTACAGAAGAATGTACTTACCTGAGTTAAAACTACACTTTTGTGCAACCTTTCCCAGTTATGAGCCCCATCCTGTTTCCCATCAAATTCAGGATAAGACATTTAAACCAAGCAAATCTCTGTATACATGATAAATACTAGCATCTAGTTTCTGATTACTGCATTTTCTTTGTGAAGGAGCTTTTGAAATCTATTTTTTACCACATTTACTTCAGCAATTTTGAAATTATAGAAAAAAGAGTTACTCTTCTGGACACCTTGGGGAGCCGACATCCTGTAAGTGGCATACCTGCTAACACTCCCATTTCCCTCACGTTTTTTGCATATTTTTATGCCACCTTCCACCCACCTCCTGGATACTTCTGTCATTTTCATGGCTTTACTACAGATATGCCAATTCACATACACAGATTCATACGTTTTGTATGTTTGAGGATACCAAAGTTGCCAGATCATGTCTGAATCATATTACACAAACCCTGTACATAACCAGATTATTTCAGCCCGTCCCTGTGTGTGACCTGGCAACCCACAATCTATTTCAAGGTACACATGAACGGCTACACTCTGCATGAGCTAAAGGCAAGCTAACTGAAAATGTCAGGAAAGGACAGAGCTCTGTTTTCATTTTTTTTGTCCACACTTCTATTGCTATCCTCAAATTTTCGTAACACTTCATCATCTTATTTATAAAGGTTATAGTTCAGCACCCTAAGGTCTTGATTGTAATCAAAAACAAAGACACACTAAAGTATTGTGAAAGTATTATAAAAGAGTATTTATCAATAATGGGTTAGAAAAAGGAGAAGCAGAAAAACATTGCAGAGAAAAAGGGGTAAACAACACAGCCTTCTGCGCCTAATATTCCAACTGTGCTAAAAATACAATGTGTTTTTCTAGTATGTGGAACTTCTGAATAAAAACATACTGATTTAAAGTTAATCCCCCTCATGTGAAAATTCATGTGGCAAGAGAAAGCAAGACATTTAGGCTTTTATTTCAAAGACATTATTGGTTTTATGATTCCCTCACAAAAAACAATTTCATGAGGAATAAGAGCATAAAATATAGCAGAAAGCAAGAAATACAATGTTAAATCCCAACGTTTTCCTGGGGAGGACCCCTAACCCTCCTCTCATAGATAGATACTGTACGTTTCCCCACTTCCCACCAAAACTGAAGACTAAAGCCAAAGCCAGATATGGTATGAGCCTGTGAACCACAGACGTGAATTGGCCATTACTTCAGTTAGAGTGGCACAAAGAATTTAATTCAAATCTCAATCACAGTTTTGACCATTTTACGATCAAAGAAACAATCAAAGAAACGATCAAAGAAACGTAAATAACCACCAGCAATTGTTGGTGGTTATGTACGTTTTAAATATGTGTTCCGCTTGTGAAAAATTAATCTTTTTAAAATTTATTTTTTAAATGCATCATCGTGTTTAAATCTCATCTGGTTGTGCACTCGGTTTTGTGAAGAGTCTCTTATACTAATGTTTAGTTGCAGATGATTTTAGTCTGAAGATTCTGCTCAGCTACTCTCATCTCTTCTCCATGGGTGCACACATAAGTACACAAACAGTAGCACACACTGCCTGCATCTTTCACAACAGCCTCTGCTCTGCCTCTCCAATTCTCTGTGGTAGTAACTTCTTGTTAGTAAAATTCATCAGTATAAACACTGAATTAACAAAAATTTTTAAGTTTTAACAGCCTTACTCATGATTCCAGCCATGTATGAGCCCAATGTGATCTAAATTTAAGTTTTTCCATCTCTTTCACTGTAGTTAAGTTACTGCTAAACAGGCAATAACCGAGAAGAAGATTTGTGTTCCAAAATCAGAGCTTTTTCCAAAACCAGAGGTTAAGTATACAGTACAGAAGACAGTACAAAAGACATGTAACATATATGAACAACAAATAGAAGTACAGCAAAGAACAGTTCACTGAGAAAATATCTTAGTCATTAACTAAATTACTTCTGGAAAGAAATTAGTTGCAGGATATTAAGGTTTAAAATTTTAAAAAAGTAATGAAAGAAATTGCCCTTTAAATTTAAAAGTTAATGGGATTAATGATTCTGGGTTCTTTTGTGAACTCTTAGATGGGCCAGTGATGCACTCATGGAGTAATTTTGGTAGGCCAGCCAACTCTTGGGAAGGTTCACCCCTTTTCCAAGTTTTCTCCATTTGTGGATAATGGCTCTCACCATAGTTCACTGGAGACCCAGAGCCTTAGAAATGGCTTTGTTACCCTTTCCTGACTGATAGATGTTTCTCATCTGTTCTTGAATTTCTTTAGATTGCAGTAGGATGTGTTGCTTTTTAAGATTTACTTTTGGGTATTTTTGTGCCTTTATTAGATAGAGAAGGTCAGTGGATAGAGTCAGAAAAAGGGTCAAGAGTGGGGAAGAGATATGTGGTAAAGGGCCTCAGACTGGATTCGAACCCAGGCTGCTCGCGTAAATGGGGAGCGCCTTAAACCACTAGGCCACCTGCTCCCTGATGTGATGCTTTTTAAGATCTTTTCGCCATCTTCCCTTTGTCAGACAGGTTCTTTTGAAGTGATTTCTTGATTCAACAGGTCTGGCAGTAATCAGTCCTTGGTGTGGCTAGTGAAATTTAACTCATCTTTCCAAGAACTGTTGTTAACCGGAGTTATTTTCAAGAATTATCAAAGGCCATTACTTTTCCACATAGGGCCACGTCGGTTTATTGGAAATAATGCCACTTAGATAAAAATGTTAAGAAAATGTTTCTTTTGATTGCTTTTCCTAAATTGCAGACGGCTCAATCTCCTCAAAGTCCTGAAGCAGACCGGCAGGAGCCGAGCACCTCAGGAGAGCAAGCAGGGAAGGAACCAGAACAGCAGTCAAGAGGTCACTGCAGCCGGGAGGTGCAAGTTCCACCAGCACCCACAGCAAACCACAACCAGGAGGAGATTACAGAGGATGACACGTTTGGCAACAGTCGTATGTACCTGTCAGGTTAGAAATGTTCATCTGTGTTTCTGCCACACAGCCAGTGATGTCAAAATCTCACATAGAAATACACAACACAAACACATCTGTCTGTCTGTCCCATCTCTGCAGAGGTTCTGGAGTCATTCATGGCCACCAGGGAAGCGATGCAGGTCCAGCAGAGTGTGACAGTGTATGAGTCTTTTGGCACTTCCACCCTCCCCAGCAGCATGGAGAGCCCGGTGAGTCCAGAGAAGGAGCTGGATCCCAAGCAGCAGTGGGAGAAGCAAAAGGAATCTGAGGAGAGCATGTCTTTTCCTGCCGCCTGCCATCTGGTGGTGTCCCGCTGTCTCTTCCTGCTGCTGGGCGTCAGGCCTGCATGGGTGGAGCCCAGCGAGAGAGAGAACAGCCAGGCTATGAAGAGCGGAACGAGGTAGAGTTTCTTTGCTCTAGTACGTTTTATGATTTAGTGAGCTGTTTATGAACTAACTGTCCAAATCATTTCACTTGTAGAAAATCAACCTCTGAACCCTTTGTGATGTCTGCTGATGGTCGCAAACAGGTGCTGAGATTTTTCCCTAATTTCCTAAAAGTTGGGACACTGTATTAAATGAAGATTTCATAGAATGTGATGATTTTCAAAACTTTGAAATAGCACAAAGACAGCATATCGAATGAACAAAAAGCCTTGAGAAATTTCATTGGGGTTTTTCCAAAAAGTTGGGACAGTGACAACAAAAGACTGGAAACACTGTGAAGAAGACACCTGATGTTGTTTTGTGATATTGTAGGTTTAACTCTGTAAAGCACTTGAATTGCTTTGCCTGATGGGACATCTCACAGATAAAAATGTTAACTGGCAGCTGGTCAGAAACATGATTGGGTGTAATAAGAGCAGAAAGACTGGGGTTTAAATGTAAAACTCCAAAGATTCAGGGGATTTCATCTGTAGTGGATGACCTTGTCCAAACCTTTTTTTAAAGTATTGCTGGAATTAAAGTTAAAATAGGCATATATTTTTTTCTGAAATATTAACATTTCTCAGTTTTAACATTTGATATGGTCTTGTGCTACTTTCAATTGAATATGAGGGGTTTTTTTTGTTTTACATGCCTAAAATTTTGAGGGGATAGGGCGCTTATATTACTGTTCTGTCTTTGTTTTTTTTTAGTCTGACCAACTAAAAATCTCCCTTGGATCTTCCAAGAACAAAATGGGTAAGTGAAATATGTTAACACTAAATATTGTTTTAGTTATTTTTTCTTGAAAAGATACTGTAAGTAATGTTCCACACTACAGCCCAATATGTTGAAGATAAGTTTGCTTTAGAGTTTAATTTGAACATAAAAAGGTTTGTAGCTTAAATGAATAATTCATTTTTGGTTTTCCTGATTATATCATTTTTATATGCTAACTTAAGGCCCTTGCACACCGAGTCTGTTTTTTTGGCAGAAATTGCTGCATTTTAAAAATGACATACAATCTTATGTTGTGGCAATCACATTGCATTGACTCTGAAACTTTTGTCCGTTATATATCTCAGAACAGTTTTAAATATTTGCATTTCTTCACATCCATCAAAGTAATTTTAATGGGTCACAGTTCCTGCAGCTCTTTTGATCTCTTCCTTGCGCTGAAACTTCACTTAAAACTCCACGCTTTAGCCATGTCCTACATGGAAATCAAAGACTGAACTCAAAAACTTGCGCTTTGTCTCACTAATTGAGAACAGCACTATGAGGCACAAGCTTGTTCAAATAACCTAAATACCTTAAAGTCTCTGTCAGGAATGGATGGACCTAGTTTTCTTTTATTTTTTCAAGGAGTGTAAGAGCTACAAAATCATCTCCACTGATTTGTTTGTGAGACCATTTTGCCTTCTAATGCAGCTTTTCACAATTAATAGACAAATAAACGCATTAGACTTGCTGTGCAGGGTTTGCGTTTGTGGTGTGTTTTATTGAATTATGTATCAAAAAAATACAAAATAGCAGACTCAGTATGCTGGTTTTGCTCAGCTGGTAGAGCGGGCGTCCATATGCTAAGGCTATGGTCCTCAATGCGCTAGTCAGAGGATCAATTTCCTGTCTTGGCTAAGGTTCTTGCTCTTCCTGTTTTTCCAGTTTCCCTCCAGCTGTCCTGTCGAATAAAGGCAAAAAGCTCCAAAATAGTATTTAAAAAAGACAATGAAAATAACATACTTGGTGTAAACACCTTCATTTTATGTAATTTAATGCCTCAAAAGGCCCCTAGCTATAATGGGAATTGTTTGTCTCTTAGTTAAATATCAATAAGAAATCTTATCCATAAAAATACAGTTTTGCTTCATCTGACCTTCTGGCCTTTGCTGCTTCCTCACACATCGTTCTCTCTAACAAATGTGCCACTCTTGTGAAAATCATTTCTTTAGTTTTGAAGAAACACTGAACAGTTGTCACTGTAAGATGTGATTAAAAAATTACATTAGAAATGACTAAAAAACACTTTTACTATCTTTTCTTGTGTCTGTTTCAGGCTTACCTTTGTGCTCTCTGGGAATCATGAAAGACGCCTGGGATCGCCTGCGGCAGTGTATCAGCCCAACCACCCCCATGCCTCACAGTGGCAACAACACTTTGCCCATTCTCAACCAGGTGTTCCACTTTGTCTGTGGGAGCCTGAGCCAGTTGTCGCCCCTGGCACCTACACTGCCTGCTGGACAGACGTGTAGTCAGGCAGATCCTAGGGCCATCACATTTGCTATACTGCAGCAGCAGCAGAGGGCAGAGGTAATGTTCATCATCTCCATCTTTTTTGTTCACTTACTTTCCTTTCATAGAAGTTTGATGATGATAATGAGGTATGAAGCAACATAGAGCCTTGATAAAAATTAGACTGAATTTAATATGAGCATATAAGGGTGTTCTGTGAATGCATAATATGAGCCAGGGATGGGGGAAATGTCAGTAGGACTGTATATAGTCCCAGCTCATGATAAAATATGGTGCTACTGGTGCTAGAACACAAACGATTCTCTGGGCTTTTGACTCAATTCATCCCCACTTCATGACTCCTCACAGTGGTGGTCAGGACATAAATGAGTGTCATGAATAAAATACTAACAATTTTAACAAAACTATTTCATGAAATATCCTCATATTGTATCCTATAATTACCCACGCCGATGAAATAGGCAGGGGGTTATGTAAAGGGTTCCGTATCTTTGTTTGTTCGTTTGTATGTGTACAAGATAACTCGCGAACGGAAAGTCATATCTTCACCAAACTTTCAGAGAATATTGGGATAGTGACAGGGAAGAATCGATTAGATTTTGGTGATGATCTGTGCACCTGTTTGAACACCATAGTAATCAATGGGAGCGTGAGTTCCTCGGTGGGGCTGCTTAGGCGTGGGTCTGCCGCCTCAGACGGCCATTCTAGTTGCATAATGTTTTACATCACACCATATTAGAATTTATGCTGTAATTCCCACCCTTAACTTTGTCTGAGACTATCTTTTTCTTCTCTTTCAACAGTTGCGACTGGAGGCTTTGTGCCAGATGTCATCCTTCCTGTCTAAGATGGAGGTAAAGAGCAGTGGGTTCACCGTCTCCTCTCAGTTTCCTGCATTGTTGCAGTCTGTGCAGCTTCAGTTCCTCTCTGGGTGCTTCGCTTTGGGAACACAAATCATCAGCTCTCACTCTGGTGCTAATTACGAGACGCAGCATTACATGGTAAGTCTACTAATTTTGCTATTATGATGATTGTGTGGATGTTTTTGGAAAGATTTAATTAATATTTGATTCAAGCCATGTGAAAAGAGGAAAAGTGTTAATGATTTTATGCACTAATATGCTGTTTTATGAATTACTTTCTGATCCCTTTTATCTAACTAGTCTGGTACACAATCAGCTTCAGTGGATACTCAAACAGAGCTGCAATCTGCAGCCCACATCTTCTACCAGCAGGTGGTGCGTGTCCTTAAACAGAGGGTTGTGCTTGAAAAAGAGCATCCAGGTTTGTTTGGCAGCGTTTCTTGTTTTAATATCACTTGGTATCACTCCATGTTTCTATTTTAGTTTTCATGTAGGTAAGATTTTGTCTTGATCCCACACAGGATCATGCCAGCATCTTCTCCTGGCCACAATGTTTGCACTGAATTTCTGCTACCAGCCAGTGGACCTGGTACTGGTCATCAAATGTGGCATCCTGGAAATCCTTTCCACGCTGACCAACAACAGCTGTGCACTGATGAATCAGGGCTGGTTTGCAGCCTCCACATCTGGATCCATGTTACTAAGTGGAGCTTTAAAATTGGCTTGCACTCGTTTGTTACAGATACTGACAGTGGCTGCAAGGTAAATGTAGACTTCTTCCTTTGTAATTTAAATCATTAGTATGTGAATTTCAAATTTGATGTTAACTTCTCTATTGCAATTTGTCTTTGGCTTGTAGTTCCTGTGAGGATTTGCTACCATTGGATGTATCCCACGCACTGATGGAGGTGATGTGTGAACAGCTCCAAAACATCCTGTATACTTTCCACCAACAGCAGACAGCAGAGAGAGGAACAGCTGAGAGAGCAGATTCAGAGTCTGGGAGCAAGAGCACAAATCTGCATGGTTTGCAAACTTGACTATATTAGAATTTGCTAAAACAAAGTCCTTTATTGAAATTTTCATTCATCTGGGCACAAATTAGGCACTGCCAGCCTTTTCTTCTGTTTTACATCCTTTTTTTCCTCTGTTTTTGATGTTTCTAGGAGTGGAAAACAGCAGAGTGGTTGAATCTCAGCTGGCAGATTTCTTGGTGTTTCTGAGGCGTGTTCTGTCATTAAGAGTAATGAAAAGACTTTCTACTTTTGTCAAATGGGTTGAACCACTAATGGCCATAATTTCACACAAGTGCACTTTAGGTAAGACATTTTGATGTTACAGAAAACACAGCTTTGATATTGTTTGGACATTTTTCACCGTCACTTTTTCTCTTTTTAGGGTCTCCATGCTTTCAAAACCTTCGTACGAAGCTTCTGGCCTTCCATGTTTTAGAGAGACTGTTACCTGCTTGTTCTGAGCCTGCTCAAATTCAACAGGTATGATAAATGCAACATGCATGTGAAGTACCACAAGAAAATCTATATTCAGCACAAAAATACAGGCAGACACCGAAGTATTTAAATTGTGAACATGTAAACAAAAGCTTTGACCATTACATTCTGTTCCCTCTTTTATTACAGATTGTTAAACAACTTTTTCAGCTCTTGTCTGTTTACATGTGGAAAGAACCACTAGCAGAGAGGACCCACGAGGAGACGGCTGAAAAAGATAAGGGGGTAAGACAGCAGTGTTGCATTAAAATCACTTTGTAAGCTCATACTTACCATTCTATACCAAAACCTTGAATATATACAAGAAGTGTTACAAACCTGATTAAATGAGAAAATGTCTTATGTGATTTCAATTCTGGCTGTTAGTGAGCTAGCTCATTGGGGTCGCTCTGTAATGAGACCATAATGACTCTTCATTTGGTGCCATTTTGGCTGCTATTAAATCAGCCAAATTTAGAAATCCTTTGAACTATAATTGATATGTGTGCATGTATCTTATTCAAATTATGTTTTATTTAATAAAATTCATGATAATCTCTTAGAATTATCTTCCAAAGTCTCCTGTCTCACTAAAATGTCTTGGCTTGGCTGTATGACACCCTGCTATAAAACATCAATATTATAATACCATCAAGAATAAGTCATGAATGATGTGCTTGTAGCAAAGTTGTGTAGTGAAAGGATCTGCCTTTTACTCTGTTGAATAAATAAAAAAGATAAAAAGCAAACAGGATCTGAAACCTTATTTTTGCTCTTAATATTCTGAAATAAAGTATTTATATAAGGTATATGTTACAGGGCACAGCATGCCAAAAAAACCTGACACAGAAATAGTGTCTTCCTCTTGGCTCACAGAGTGTCAGAAAATAGAGCTTTTGTTTTTTACAGGCATCTTAGCCCTGCTTAATGTAAAATATCCTGGTAAAATGCTTTAACGCACATTTACACTAATTTATCCATACTGCAATTCAAATACTGTAAGAAAGCTCACTGTGGTGAAATGCCTCATATGCACATTAGCACTAATTAATATAAACCATCTTAAATGATCTTGTCCACCTCGTAAATCTGCCCAGACCCTTGCATATTTTATACTGCTGATCATGTCTATTCAGCATCCGGGCACCCTTTTCACCCTTTTCACATCTTGAAACCATATACCCAATGCACAGGGACTTGTATATTCAGGAAAAATAACTAACAAGAGTTTTTACATACATAAAAAATCTTTAAATACTTTTTTTTTCCATTTTTATCTATCTTTTTGTATTTAATGTGTAATTCCATTCAGAGCAAAGCTAACCAGAGTCAAATTCCTTGTTGCAAAAGCATACTTGGCCAATAAAGCTGATTCTGATTTATCTGTATTCCTGACTTGAATTTGGTGTAATTATATATTTTTTCACTTTTTGCCAAAATTGGAAGGAACAGCTAAAGGGAGGAAATATGGGGGGACATAGTGGGGGAAAATGCACCAAACATGTAGCCTATAGCCTGCGCATAGGGATGCCTGCTTTGCTAACTGAGCTAAACCTGTGTCTTACTTTTCTATGAATTATTAGCTTACAGATATATTCAAATTATTATTATTTACTCATTTACTTCTATGGTATCATGCTTCCAATCACAGTAGAAGTAATGCATATTCTTCCGGAAAATCTTCACCTGGTGTTGTGTGTTTTACCTTTGAAAAGATTATTCCAACAAATCAAACAGCATTATAAATGCAAGTCTA
Source organism: Cheilinus undulatus (assembly GCF_018320785.1). Taxonomy (NCBI): domain Eukaryota; kingdom Metazoa; phylum Chordata; class Actinopteri; order Labriformes; family Labridae; genus Cheilinus; species Cheilinus undulatus. The sequence continues at coordinate 16,041,096 of NC_054881.1, read as the reverse complement.
ACCTTCAACATTAAAGCTCCTGTGAGGAACATGTAGTTTCTATCAGTTCCATGGACCCTGTGGACAAAAACATAACACCCTAATTCTTTGCTGATTTTGTCCTGAACACGTGTCAGAAGTATTTTCAGTGAAATAATCACCTTTCTGACTTTAAATTATGAATCTTTGTTGTGGGAAATGTAAACAAAGGCTGTACCTCCTAGTGTGCGTTAGTATTTACAGGAATTGAAATAACTTTATGGAATTATGTATCTATATGTTGTGATCTAGTTTGTTTTTATTTCTTAATGAATAGTAATAATAATAATATTATAATATTGAAAATATTAATTCCGTTCTGTTTCATCACAAGCAAAAAAATAATCAAGGGAGCTTTAAAACATATGGTAATTTTAACAGTTTGGTAAGAATTATTGCACAGAGACAGTTTACTATAACCCTGATAACAGTATCAGAAAATATGTTTATCATGGAAATGATGAATAGTTGCAGTTATCCAGGACTCAAAGTGCTGCATTAAAATGAAGTGAAACTCACTCCTGGCAGTAATAAAATTGAAACAGCAGGGCTACTCAGTAGAACAGATGGGCCTGTTCTCAATGTTGGAGATGGAGGAAGAAGACAGAAAATAACAACAAATTAATTAGTGTCAAATTGAGAGAGCACGGATATGTCATGATATACTGTATAATGATAGCTCTTCACCTGTGCAGTGAGACTGCCTAATAATAACTAACTTATTTACATAAACAATATGCTATAAATTAATGTTAAAAGTTGAGAATTGTTGGTAAAATGTGCTTTCTTTTGTCTCACTCGCCTTCTGCAGAATCATGGCAGCTATGATGAATGTATTCCCATTGGAGATTTTTCCTTCGACCCACACAAGCTGGTCTGCTGTTCTTTGGAGAGTGGAAACATCCTGTCGCACGGCTCAGGGGGGAAAGGTTACGGCTTGGCAACCACTGCAATCACATCTGGATGTTTCATCTGGAAGGTAAGGACAAGTACACACCTGTCACTCGTACAGTTAATATTCATTGACTGCACTTTTTCAAGGAACAACCTTCAAATTTGCTGTTATTCTATATATCTATATATCCTAACACTTATCAAATTTCTCTCCTCAGTTCTACATAACCAAAGAGAACAGAGGCAATGAGGGTACATGTCTCGGCGTCTCACGCTGGCCGGTCAGAGATCACAACCACCACACCACCACTGACATGTGGCTGTATCGAGCCTACAGTGGTAACCTGTACCATGGAGGGGAGCTGGTCCGCACACTTCCTTCATTCACCCAGGGGGACACCATCACCTGCATCCTGGACATGGAGGCTCACACCATTTCATTTGCTAAGAATGACAAGGTTTTATAAAAGATATATTTAACCACAGTAGTCAGATGCTGAAGTCTTAGCTGATGGACTGTTTCTATATAATTCTGTTAACATTGTGTGTTTGTTTTGTTCTGCCAGGAGCCAAAGTTAGCATTTGAAGGTGTGGTTGCCTCTGAACTCTACCCTTGTGTACTGTTCTACAGCAGTAACCCTGGGGAGAAGGTATGAGATAAACTGTCCATCATATATGAATGAACTCCTTAGGAAAAGAGATGATCTTATCTTTCTTTTTTAAATCCTTTAGGCATATGTGTTTTCCCATCAGACATTGTGCTCTCTATAATCTTTGATCATGGCTAAAAAAGAAAGAACTTAAATTCAGTAATCCCTGAAGAAAAATTGTTTATGTTTTCTTGGACCCCAGAGTGAAATATCAGAAATTTCACGTTTTGTTGAACATTTATTTGCATATCACAAATGTACCTCTGTGTGTCCTACAGGTGGCGCTGCGTGACCTCCAGATGCGAGGTATGCCCAGTAATCTTCTTCCCGGGGAGCCGCTCTGCAGCCCTCGGACCACGGTGCTGCTGGAGTCCACATTGCAGCTCCTCCGTCGGCTCCATCAGTGTGAACAGTGGGCCACGCACATCAATGAGTACATCCACTCACACCTTGAGCTCATCGGTCCCCTGCTGAAAGAGGACGACTTTGGGAGCTACAGCCCAGGTCAGATACAGCTCAAATGGTGGTCTTTTTCAATTGGCCCATTCTAGCCTTGTAAATACACCATGCTTTTGTTTGAATTTATTTTTATATATTCCTATGGAATCTCACAGAATCATCATAGGATGATCATTAGTCGTCATCGTTTCAATTACATCCAGAAGCCTTATTTTTTACAGGGTTATTACTACCTGGGGACCTCTAAAGATAAGGTACTTAGGGGACACAAATGACTTCCAGTCCTCCTACAGTTCCTCAAATTTGTTTTCCCGAGGCCTCAGCGAGAGAGTGATTAGTTCCATAGTAAAGCAGTATGTTTTATCAGTCTTCAATGGATTGCTCAAGCCATTCTCTTTGTTGTTGCTCCCCTCGAAGCGACGCTCAATATTCCCAAAATTTAAATTGTTGTTTGTGGATGAGAGTACGAAACAACAAAAAGAGGTTTTGGGGCTTTTTATGCCTTTATTGAAACGTGGAAAGTGGATAGAGTTGGAAACAGAGATAAGAGAGAGAGGGAGAGATTTGTGAGAAGGAGCCACAGGCTGATGTTGAACTTGGGCCACCCTGCACACATCAGGCATGACCAAACCATTAGACCATCTGCGCCCCTGAGTGGCATATTTTTTAATTAAACTACCAAATTTTGGATCTTGTTGTCTGAATTGTATCACACAAATCAGGACCCCAGTATAAAGCCATATCAACATTTTTTCCTACCTGTAATTATGACCAAGACGACAGGTAGGATAGTTATCTTTTATTGCTAACCATTCTGCAGAAGCAACTCTATCTCTCATTTTCCTGCAGGTCTCAGCTCGTCACATTTTGAGAAGGATGAGAATGAGATAAATGTTGCTGGTGAAGATTCTGGTGAATTACTGTCACATCGTCGATCTCTGTCAGATGCCAGGCTGGCTGCTCTTTGCACTGAGGTCTGGCCCGTCCTGGCTCTGATAGGAGGAGTTGATAATGGTCTTCGAGCTGGAGGTCTTTGCCGGCACAAACCCAGTGGTCGGCAGGCCATCCTGCTGGGAGTCTTGAAGGAGGGGAGCACTCTTGCTAAGCTTCAGTGGGAGGAGGCAGACCTTTCTGTCAGGTATCACACATTTTTATTCATACAGCCACTTTTCTTCTGAGAGTATTTCACAAATGATGATTCCCATTGACATCCATTAAATTCTCTTATATTTTCCTTGTCTTGGTCCTTTCAGCATGTTTATGACTGTATGATTCTTTTTTGTAGTGTTTCCTTTTTCTTCTTTGTCTAACATTTTTCTTTATTTTCATCATTTACCCCCCTGATCTTACTTTCTTCTTGCTTCCTCTTCTTCATTTTTAAATCCATTAACCCCTGTTGAATCCGCCCTGGTGTCACTCCATGCTGTATCTGTGGCTTCTTCCCATCCTTCCCAATAACTAAGCTCCATGAATTCTTGGTCACCCAGCGACACGCCGATCATCTCCCTGGAGCCCTGCGATGTATCCTGCTGCAACATCACCCAGCTTGGAGGCCTCAAACCAACCGTGTTGTTAGATCTTATTTATTTAATGGGGCTGCTTGAGGAGCAGGGATGGGCGGGGGCAAATCCAGCCCCTAGGAGGAAGTACTCTGAAGAGAACATGAAGGAGAGTGAGAATCAGGGTCGTCAGGATGAAGACACGATTGATGACAAAGAGAAGAAGAAGTTTGATCAGAGTGTTGAAACCAACCCCCCCTCATCTCCAACCTCAAACAAAGATGCTTCAAAGACCACTGACCATCATGAGTTGCCCTCTCAAACCCACACAAACTCCAAACTGGACGCCTTTGTCCTTGAACTGAGAGCTGTTAGAGTCTCATACCTCCTCATTGGGGCTTTAAAAACCCTAACTGTCATTTTTAGCTGTGATAAACTCTCAGATTTGCTCCTGGTGCCCAAACACGAACCCCCTAACTCCACAACTAGTCCCCTTTCCAGTCCAGACCTTGACCAGGCGAAAGCTAGCGGCAAACAGTGGGATGAGAGTGCCGAGCTGAGGTCGGTGCTGCAGTATGTGGTGCAGAGCATGGTGAAGTGGGCAGTCAGGCCGTGCCCCATCAAACAGAGCGTGTCTCTTGCTGACCTGGAGAGGGCTCAAGTCATGATCTACAAAGGAGCCATCAACAGGATGCAAGAGGACAAAGAACACAAAGGTACCAGGATTTAAGGATCTGAATCGAGATCCTATGGTTGTTATTCCAGCTTGGTTGGTATGTAGGTGAGCTGTAGACTTGAAAATTGATTTTTTTGTCTGAGTTAAAAAGCAATGCTAGAGGTTGACGTGAACTTTTTAGGTATAAAGTTTCAACCTTGATAACTCTGGAAAAACTTTTGAGCTAGACCGGTCCTGGAGCTGGGGTTGTCAAAATACCTGAGTTTTATCTTTGGTACATTACTCATGGAACTCGGACAATACTGATGCTTATTTGGATAAAACAAAAATTGAAGTCACATACACCCAATAATGGGTTGGGTATAATTTTATTTATCAAAAATTACACGTAAAGTCCTGCATGTTTATGCACAGATTTGTGCCAAAGTATTAATAAGTTTTAGACAATTGCTAGCAATTTTTGATTTATTCCCTACTCTTCACACCTCTGTTATGATATAGGTGTTGTTGTTGTTTTTTTTTGTTACTCTTTGATACTGTAGTTTAGAGGCCATCAACTACATTTGTACAAGGACCAGAATTTGTTTTGACAGACGCTGCAGGGGCCAGACTTTTAAACTAAAGTAAAAGTATTTTGGTCTGATCAACATATAGTTATTCAAGTGTTTGTATTTTCATTCAAAATGTAAGTAATTTTTTGGCATTAATGCTAGTCTGCCCCTAATGGAGCCATGTTCTCCATCAATGGATTTAACACCAATTTGCTGCTTTATCATTGATGAAAATCGTGCAGGAAACAGGTCCTTTGTTTTGATTCTCATGCAGAAAATGCACTCTATAGAGCCTGAAGGTCAAACACCAAGTTATACGCAATTAAAAACTGTTTCAGTGTTAATCCTCTGAAAAATACTCTTTACTAAAAAACACAGCATCTTTTATCCTCCTCACATTTTTTAAATTTAGTAATCTTTTGTGGGCTGAATGGGACCCTTTGGGGGCCTGATATGGCCCTCGGACTGCTAGTTCTCAATCGCTACTGTAGATCTTTAAGTAACGTAAGCATATATCATTCAAAAACAAGTGGCATAAAAAGTACTAAAATATTGAGAATTTAAAGACTTAGTTTGACTCATCTGGTCCAACTGCTTTCCTGACTTTTGCAGGGCTGGCCTGATGTGTAAAATGTGCTAACAAACAACGTAATCACATTTATTCACCTCATCTATTTCCACTAACCATATTTACTTTAGCTAATAACTTTAAAGTGTTGAAAAGCTGTTAAACTGTTGAACTTAAAAAAATAGAGTGGCAACATTTAGGTCTACTTGTCTTAATTTTATAGAACTTAATAGAAAGATGTTTGTCCAATGTCACTATTTGAAGAATTAATAGAAGAAAGTGTACAGCTGAAAATGCAGGAAAGAAAGCATCCTGCAGTCTGTTACAACACAGCCCACATACATGATTTCAACATTCATCCTTCCTCTGACAAGGCCACAAATACCCAATCATACATTATGATTTTGAAATGGACTATTATTTCTTTAGTGTGGTCCCTGCTAGCCCCTAGCTCTGCCCATGTATGCAACAGGTATGTATTTACAGTTGAAACCAGTAGTAAAGTTTACATACACTATATAAAAAGGCACATAAACTTTTTTCTTCTCACCGACTAACATTAAATCAGATTAAACTTTTCCTGTTTTTGGTCAATTAGGATTACCAAAATTATTTCTATTTGCTAAATGCCAGAATAATGACAAAAGGATTTTTTTTTAGACAACTTTTATTACTTTCTTCAAAGTCAGAAGTTTACATACACTAAGATTACTATGCCTTTAAACAATTTGGGAAAGCCCAGATGATGATGTCATGTCTTTGGAAGCCTCTGATAGGTTTATTGACAACATCTGAGTTAATTAGAAGCACACCTGTGAATGTATTTTAAGGCACACCTGAAACACACTGCTTCTTTGTGTAACATCATGGGAAAATCAAAAGAAATCAGCCAAGATATCAGGAAGAGAATTGTGGACTTGCACAAGTCTGGTTCATCCTTGGGTGCAATTTCCAGATGCCTGAAGATGCCACATTCATCTGTTCAAACAATTATACGCAAGTATAAACACCATGGGAATGTCCAGCCATCATACCGCTCAGGAAGGAGACGGGTTCTGTGTCCCATAGATGAACGTGCCTTTGCCTGAAAAGTGCATCTCAACCCAAGAACAAAAGCAAAAGACCTTGTGAAGATGCTGGCTGAAGCTAGTAAGAGTGTGTCATTATCAACAGTCAAACGAGTCCTGTACCGACATGGGCTGAAAGGCCACTCTCCCAGGAAGAAGCCATTACTCCAAAAGAAACATAAAAAAGCCAGATTACAGTTTGCAAATGCACACAGAGACAAAGACCTTAATTTTTGGAGACATGTTCTGTGGTCTGACGAAACTAAAATTGAACTTTTTGGCCATAATGAACATTGTACATTTGGAGAAAAAAGGGAGAAGCTTGCAAGCCTGAGAACACCATCCCAACTGTGAAACATGGGGGTGGCAGCATCATGTTGTGGGGTTGTTTTGCTGCAGGAGGGACTGGTACACTTCACAAAATAGATGGCATCATGAGGAAAGAACATTATGTGGAAATACTGAAGCAACATCTCAAGACATCAGCCAGGAAGTTAAAGCTTGGGCGCAAATGGGTTTTCCAAATGGACAATGACCCTAAGCATACTGCCAAACTGGTTACAAAGTGGCTTAAGGATAACAAAGTCAATGTTTTGGAGTGGCCATCACAAAGCCCTGATCTCAGTCCCATTGAAAATTTATGGGCAGAGCTGAAAAGGCATGCGCAAGCAAGGCGGCCTACAAACTTGGCTCAGTTACACCAGTTCTGCCAGGAGGAATGGGCCAAAATTCCTGCAAACTATTGTGAGAAGCTTGTGGAAGCATATCCAAAATGTTTGACCCAAGTCATACAGTTTAAAGGTAATGCTACCAAATACTAATGAAATGTATGTAAACTTCTGACTCTCAAGAAAATAATAAAAAAAAATGTCTTAAAAAATGATCTCTCTCATTATTCTGGCATTTAGCAAATAGAAATAATTTTGGTAATCCTAATTGACCAAAAAGAGGAAAAGTTTAATCTAATTTAATGTTAGACGGTGAGAAAAAAAAGTTTATGTGCCTTTTTATATAGTGTATGTAAACTTCTGGTTTCAACTGTATATATTGGAACGAAGACTGAAGGGATGTAGTCTGTGTTGTTTTTTTTATTAATTTTTTTATCTAATATTATTCGCAGAGCAATTCCCCACAATTTTTTTTGTTTATTTGACTGAGGGATTGCAGAAAACCTTACAAACTTGATTTACTATAATGTAAAGACAAGCAAAAACATCAAATTCTAAAAGCAACATAAAAAAGGACTATTAGAAACATAATTAATGCAGCCTTTGAAGGAAAAGTTAAAGTGTTATAACATGAACAGTCAGACTTGAAATACTTGTATCTTGAATTGCATTTTGTTTATGAAAACCCAAGTTTTTCTACAAGAAATAGTGTGTTGTAGGACTGACATGTATTTTATTTTATTGAGGGTTAAAATAAACACTGTAGTACAAGTAAGTCAGACTTGGGTGTGATGTAACCTCTTCTTCTTGCAGAATCTGGCCACCACTCGTCCTCTCAGCCTGTTTCCAAGTCATCCAGCTCTGTGTCGCTGTACAGCGCTGGTTCAGAAGGCACCGCCATCTTCGGCCAATCAAACAGAGCCTCAGCCTCCTCGTCTAATACTGACTTAGCATCCTCTTTACCAACAAACCTGCAGGCGGACACCCTGGATAGTTTCAACCCTTTCTTTCCAATCAGCCTCCTCCAGTGAGTATAAAACATTTAAACTGTAACTGATTTTTCCCAGGGAATGAACACAATTACTTAGACTCTTGTCCGGCTGTTACTGATTACAACAGACGTATGTCTTTTGGCAGTGACAGCTATTCTGAAGTGGAGGGAATGGGTGAGTTAGGATTTTAAATGAGTGGGTGAGGATTCTGCCTACACTGTCTTTAACATAGGCTGCAGCTCTGCCTGCTTGTTCTCCTCCTAACACAACCAGCCGACTGTTGTGTCAGTGATATTCCTGCTTTAGAAGCCATAAAAGAAGCTGCTGCTGTGAAACAGAATCAACAGAAAATTGAAATCATTCCTTCAGAGAGGAGAGTTTTGACAAAACTCACGGTTCCACCTCCTTCGAATGTGAGTCGTTAAGATCAAATGTAGCATGTTACATAAGGGTACATGCTGGGTTGACTGTGATTTTCAAAGACCTCAAAGTGGAAAATCACAGTAAAAGAACTCATTGTTATTCCTTCTGATAACTTTATTTTCAGATAGTTTGTCAGGGCTGAGACGTGACCATGTAGCCGCGCTTTTTCCTGTGTTGTTATTGCTGTATCTTCACTCCCTCCAGGCACATGGTCTTAACTCGGTTCCCTACGCTTACCGGCCTGGTTAACACCACCCCGGTGCTTCACCCCTGCTTCAGCCTGGCCAGCTCTGCTTCTTGTGATGCCTTCACAGAGCAGCAGACTAGCTTCATGGAACCAGGTCCCTGCAGCACACAGGCCAGGAGCAGCCTGGGTAAGAAGGAGCGCAGTGACCTTTATGGGGGAAAAAACTGTCTGGAAATTATTACATGGAAAAGAAAATTGTCTGTTTTAACCTTTCTCTGTTATTAAGATGAATAGTTGCAGTTCTGTAGATTATTTTTAAACATTTTTCCTCATGTTGGCTTCATGATCAAACAAGCTTATTAAGTAATTTAAAGTTGAATTATATTAAAGTAAGTAAAGGAGACTTATATTAGTTTGTGGGGTCTGTCTGTCTCTTGCATGGTCCTCTATGTTCAGCAATTTATCACAACCAAGCTGCTGGTCAAAACAGCATGTGTTTTGCTTTACATTTAGACAGACGATAGCTGTGTCCCAATTCAGGAAATGCAACCTTCTAAAAGCCCAGTCTGTATAGAACACTTAGGTCAAATTGAAATGAGACTGTCTGTTCCACAGATGTTTGTGTCTCCAGCTTTTCCTGCCCTTGCACTAATATAACTAAACACTACAAACCTTCACCGATCTAGCCGATGCCAAATAACTTAGCCTGTTACATGAAAGATCATTTGATGTTTAAGGCGCATCTCAATATTAAAATACTGGTATTATCAGTTACTGATTTATCGCTTGATCGCTTATCCCTCAAGGTTTATTCAGTTGATAATATATATCACTGTTTCAATTAAAAGCATGTTTGTGACAAAATGTTGTTTTTTTTTCGTAAGAGGCTCAGCTAGCCTCTTAGCTTTGTTCAAGACTCTTTAAGACTCTTGTCTCCCTTCATCTGGCTAGATGATGCTAGATGCTAGAAAGTTGTGGGACTGAGTAATTTGTGATATTCATTACCTCCAAGTCAGGTAGATCTTTAAATTTTGTAAAGTATAAGGATCGTATTTGATATATGTAGAAGTTTTCTGATAATTATTGCAGCGCAAAGGACGATTTAGAGCTGTTAAGTACGAACTTTCCACTTCCTGACCAACAGCTGACATTTGGGCTCTGTGATTGCAAAGAACCTATTTGTCTTAAAAATTACCCTTTAAAGAATGCAGCTCCTGAACTGGGACACAGCTAATAATTAAACTAGCAAATAGCACGCATGGCACAGTTTGTGCACTCTCACGCTTGAATGGCACCATTTGTTTCATCATCAGTTATGTTTGTTTTATTTTTAAACAAATTGAACGAAAAAAAGGTAATTACTTAGACTTTCAAACTTTAAATATTTTATTATAGCCAGAGTAATTTTTATTTAAAGCAAAGTTTGAATAATTCAAATGGCTTTTGCATTATCTTTGAGCTGCTTTAACAGAGCAGAAATGGAGGGAAAAAGAAGAGGCAAAAGTTTGGCATTTATCTAGCAGATCTGATCACGGTCTATAGTCGTACAAAATTTCTAAAGGGAGCTGTGAGCCTGTTTCTGTTCTCTGTTTTTTTTGTGTTTTTTACTTTTCTCCTCAACCACCAGAACGGACACAAATGTTTGTCACCAGTCGGTTGCTAGAAATGGGATTCACTATGAGACATATCTACTGGGCCATGGAAGCAGCAGGTACTGCTTTGTGTTTTTGTTTATGTGCTTTCTATTTCAAACATCTGTCCTTCACCATGTGCTGCAGCCCTTTTATAGTGTTATATATATATATGAGTATGTTATCTGAATTAAAGACTAAATGTTTTATTTATGAGGTAGACATCTTTAACTGTTGCTTCAAATATAGCATGCATTATAATGCAAGTTATTTGTTTTCAGTTTGTAAAAAAAAAAAAAAAGATTAAAAAATATCAATTGTTCTTTGAGACATTTGAGCTCAAATTTCTACAGCTATTTCAACAATAAAATCGTATTTTCATGAAAATTTCATATAAAGGGAAATACTGGGATCAAAGACAGCAACTTTCCAACCTGGTAAAGGCGAATTAATTCTTATTATTTCCTCATGCATGCCATAGAACTGAACATGTTTGAAAATAAAAGTAAAATTGTATGGATACACTTACATGCACCAACATGCATTGGAATGTGGTCAGTATCACCTTTTTTAATTCCATAAACCTCCACATTATTCAATGTCAGGTTTCCTCCACTTATTATTTGACTCTCTTACCCTCCTCATACACTAGGTATCCTTTGATCAGAGCAGATGTGCAAACTTGTCCTCAAGCAGTGCGCTGATGCACAGTCACCTGGTGGTGATGCCGATGCCTGGTGGTGCTCCGTGATCCATCTTTTCTGTTTGAACTCTGACAGTTCACCTTCCCTGTGGTCCTTCCCAGATGTAGCAGGCGACCTGGACTCACAAACTATCGAGGTGTTGGCCAGCTGGATGTTAGAGCACCCGCTGACTGAGGAGCAGCAGGCAGCTGAGTCAGCTCGACCGGAGGGTGCCCCTGATACCCCTTCACCAGATGGGCCAGAGACGGTACAATGTCCGGAGCGACCCACGAGTCAACCCAGTGAAAGGTCAGACACTAGAAACATACAGGCATTTTTTACACTGAATAATTGTATTATATAAAAAAAACATAGAAAGTTTTGAAATAATGAGCTGTCTGTTTATGTTTAAAGTCTGCTGCCTGGGCTGGACTGGATCGAGAGGGAGAACTTCCTGGATGTCCACCTTACCAGGAACAGACCTCCTCCTGCCCGCCGGCGACGCTCAGGCCCGAGTCAGAGGACTTCCTTCAGAAGGGCAGGTTAGAGACACAGCATTGAAGTCGTTATTAATAGTGCTTAAAGTCCTTAAGGTCCTCCGTGAATAGGGTCATGGCACGTTTTGAAAGCATAGGATAAATAAACTTAAAACAAAAAGTAAGAAAATTTGTGTTTGGTACATTATTTCTTTCTTGCAACAATGCTTCTTGGTAATAAATCTTATACCTGTGAAACCCTGTTTATTGCCCTTTTATATGATGCCACATTTGTAAGGATTATGCATTTGTGGGATGAGCAGCAGAGCTGAGTATGTGGGCTATGCCCATGAAAAATGTGCCAAATCTTCTCTGCCAGTGCCAAAAAGCTTATTTGCTGATGCTATTGACTCTTGTTTTGACCTTCTGGTACCCCCAGGTGCTGCCAATCAGGTGCCTAATTGGCAGCACCTATGAGCACGGGCCCTGCTACAGTGGTCAGTAGATGTCTGCTTCAAGAATCCACATGACACGTTTGACTGATCTGGATAGGGCCCGTTGGTTGGGCAACTTCAAGCTGGTGTTCCGGAAAACCAAGTTGCGGCATTGTTTGGAGTTAATCCTTGTACCATCTCCAAACTGAAGGCCAAGTTCCATATAACAGGGAATGTCAGAGACAGGCCGCGAAGTGGGTGTCCCAAGAAGACGACACCCCAAGAATACCGTTTTCTCACCCTGTCAGTAAGAACTCTATCTTCCAAGATGACAACACTCACCCCCACAGAGCGGGATTTATCAGAGACTACCTCCAGAATTTGGGAGTGGAGAGGATGGAATGGCCTGCCAGCAGTCCTGACCTCAACCCCACTGAACACTTGTGGGATCAGCTTGGGTGTGCTGTTTGTGCCAGAGTGACCAACACAACCATGTTGGCTGACTTACGACAAATGCTGGTTGAAGAATTGGATGCCATTCTACAGCAGTGTGTGACCAGGCTGGTGACCAGCATAAGGAGGAGGTGCCAGGCTGTTGTGGCTGTGTATGGTTCTTCCACACCTTACTGAGGCTCCTGTTTGTTAAATGAATACATTTTTAAATTATCAATATGTCTTGTTTGTTCAGACTTCAATCATCCAATCCACCAAACACCAAACAAGAGTCAATGGCAGAATAGGCTGTTTGGCATTGGCAGAGAAGATTTGGCACATTTTTCATGGGCGCAACCCACATACTCAGCTCTGCTGCTCATCCCACAAATGCATGTTCCTTACAAATGTGGCACCACTGAAAAGGGTAATAAACAGGCTTTCCAACGGTACAAAATTTATTGCCAAGAAGCATTGTTACAACAAAGAAATAATGTACCAAACACAAATTTCCTTACTTTTTGTTTTAAGTTTAGAAGGATGATTAAGAGCATAGAGCTTAACCAGCTGTTTTGCATCCACAACACATTATCTAAGACATCCCTTCCATTTGTATGTTGACTCTGATATTTTTTTTACCAAAGGTAGAAACAAAAATCACAACAACACCTTAGAATTTCACTTGAAGACAACACATTTTTCTCTCCAGACCTGCCATCACCAAACCCCCTCCCGCAGCTCTACCAACAGCACACATCTGTCAGCGACTGGCCGGAGCAGGTTGAGTTTCATCCCTACTCTGCTGAGGAGGAGTCTGAGCTGGGCTACATGGATGACCCATACCATGAAGAAAGCTATGAAGACCTGCTCACACCTTCGTTCTTTAGCCTGGAGAGAGACACACTCCAGATAGTGGAGGTAAAACACACACATTTATCACCTGGGCTGCAAAGCAGGAGTAAAAGACAGTTATTACAGTGAAGTTCTTCCCTTTGTTCAGGTTGGAGAAGAACACAGTCAGATGGTGAAATGTGAGCTCTGCAACACCCTAACCCTACAGTTTAACAACCACATAAAGCGCCGTCACCCAGGCTGCGGTCAGAGCGCTGCACGTAAAGGTTACGACAGCACTGGGGCTTATGTGGACGTCTGGTTCAAAGGAGAGTGTGGCTCCAACTTCCCCTTCTACCTCCTGTGCAGCTCCTGCAGGGAAAAGTACCTGGCTGCAAACCTAAGCGACCCAAGCTCTAAATATGAAAGGTACAGTTGATGATTTAGGAAGTTATACCAATAAACCAAAAAAGTTTCTCCTTACACAAACAGCCTATTTGCTATGTTGTTATCATCATCCTCCTTTCTGTAGGATAAAAGGTCTAACATCTGATTTGGTGGGCCACTTGGACGGCACTTCTGATGGTATGAAAGCTCATTTTTACTCTCATCAGTGATACAAGAGAATGATTTAAACTTTGCAATGACATTTATTAAATGAAATGCTCCTGTGTTTGCTTAGATGACTGGGAAATCAGCCACCAAGATGAATGTGATGCAGACAAGCTGACAGGACTGGAGGACTTTGGGGTTTTGCTGAGACCGCTGGGACTGACTGAGAAGAAGCTGGTGCCAGACCCCATCGCCTTCACTGAACCAGATCCCCTTGGGGCCCTAGTTTACAGCTCAGCAGATCTTACCAGGGCAGTAGTTCCCAAAGGTATGATGTTTTTCTTAACTAGTTCTGGTTTAAGATGACTAAAGTCAATTTTTACTGTTACCCTAAATATCATTGCTTATATTAAGGTTGTCCTAACTATGGCTCTCAGGCCAACTCTGGCCTGTCAATCAATTAACTAAATCTGAGGTTATTTCTATTCAGTTATTGGAGATTTTATTCATTTACGTAAACAGGACACTCTCTTTCATGGTAAAATAAGTGTAAAGGTAAAAAGTGAAATTCACAAAAATTAAAATGTGAAAAAGTAGGAAAAAAAACCCAGAATTTGTCAAAAAAATCAAATGGATTTCATAGGGCTCTAAGCATTGTAGACCTCTGCTGATGCCATGCACTGTCTATAGCGCTGTGGATACCTTGTCCTAGGGAGTAGGTGTAGCTACTTCCCTCTCCTGTCAGGCATTTCAACAGGCATCCTAGATAGTTGTAGTCAGCCATATACTAAGTTTCAATCTAGTCCTGTTTACTTTAAAAACTAGATTTTTTTTGGTTTATAATGCCAAAAGGTAAAACTTTTTAAAAGTGGAAATTTTGTTTATTTTCTCAGAAATTTATGACTTTTTAAACTCTGAAATTGTGAGTTTGGTTTCTTGTTACAACTTTATGATCTCAAGAAATTCCTTTTTTTCTTGAACTGAACAGATCCTCTCTATTTTTTTTTCTTGTAGACTGGCCCTAATACACTGCTGTGAATTATGTTTCTAATCATGATTTTAAAAAAATATATGCACATCTAATTCTGACATTAGAGTAGACAGAGCCCTGCACCCTCCCTGAGCTCTTAGACGCCCCCTCTAGGGGTGCCAAGACCCAGGTTGGGAACAAGTGTTCTATCTGATAAGGTAGGCGGCAGTGCCAGCGTACTTTGTATGCAGAAAAATAGGAAGAGACAACCAGGGCAGCTACTCACCTCAACATTTGTTTTTACTCCATGCAGACAGTGGAGTCCATCCGGCTACTGATATGGATGTTTTTAAATATTTTTAAAGACACCAATGACCCTCTTCCTACTTTCACGTCTTTTTTGCAGCTCAAAGGATGAAATGGGCCCTTGTGGATACAAAGATTTTTGAAGAGATAATCGATGCTTAGAGTTGACTTTGCAACTCCACTTGCTGACGTGTACCCTGTTCTTGGGAACAGTTGCATTCATATCTCCCATATACTCTGCCTGAGTACACATGAATCATGCCTGACAGCTCTTCCAGCAGACTTGGGCATGTTGCCCGAGTGCGGTGTGACTGCACTCCCACTGACTTATGGAAAGGACATTGGGGTCAAGTGTACTCAGATCTAGGCCCAGGTCTCTTATGTGAAACCACCTTAAAAGAAAATTTCCTGCCACATTTTTGCAGTTTAATCATAATTTTATGAATAAGTGTGATACAGCATCTACCCACTTGTGTGACTAGTACTCTTTTATCTTCATATATTTATAAATATTAAATTTCTGGTCAGATCTTGAGTGTTGGATTGCATCTAGTGGTTGTTATTCAGTTTCTTTCTCTCTGGTTGTTCATGTTGTTGTGACTGTTTCTGTCACTTTATCTCTGATGGAGGATTTAGCCTACTTGTAACACACACCCACATTGCCTCTGTGTTTGTTGGCAGGAGCAGATTCCTGCCACAGCCAGACGTACTGCAGCAGAGTGACTCATCCCTCTTTTATCATAGCTGGACATGTGAAGCACAAATACTCATACAGTTGTCCACAGTTGCTTTCATATTTTGAATGTTTGTGTGCCCACACTGGATTGGCTGTCAATGGAACCATGCTTTGAAAATTTTAGTTTAGGGAAATGTACAGTGATAAATTGTAATAAAATGCTCTAAATTTGTGGTTTCCTCACCAGGTAATGCACTTGTTGAGCCGAAGGCCACCCTGAGCCTCGGACAGCAGGCAGTTTCACTGAGAGACTCTCATGACAGACTGAAAGCTTTGAGAAGAGTCACCTCCACAGCCCAGATCCTGCTGGCATACAGCATGGTGATGAGAGCTCTGTCTCAGACTGCCTCCAGGTATGTTCGCCCAGCACCCAGCCTTGTCGATAAAATATTTTTCACCAATCTGATACGTTTCAACCCTTTTTTCGTCTCCCTCTCCAGTGCATCTGTGTGCAGTCAGTCCAACGGCCTGGAGTCACTGGGTCTGGCAGATATTCGTATCCTGGTGCGTTTGATGACTCTGGCAGCGGGGGGTAGAGCTCACACCTGTGTGGACAGACAGCCAGGTGTGAAAGGGATGACAACAGAGCGAAACAACTCCACCCGCATCAGCTTCCTGTCCTCAGCTATTGGCAGTGTGGTGTCTCACAGCCCCACTGCGTACAGACAGCTGGTGGAGATATGCACTCAGGTCAGTTTGCTTTGGTTAGTCCACTTAAATTAATGAACACCCTTTTTTATTATTAATTAGCAAATCTGCATCATAATAACTAACCAAAGGTGTCACATTTTCTACCCTAAGAAATGAGGAATTAAGTTTTTATCAGACCATTTGACAGACTGAGATTAATACTGAAACCTCTTCATGGCACAGAAAAGCAAATGAGCCCATCAGCAACAAGAGATAGACGGTTTCTTTTTGTTTCCCTTTTATATAAAACTGCTGCCATGGTGTAGGTGTCAGATAAAGTTGTTCACATGAAGCCACACAAGCAGCCATCTTTTAAATTTTTACAAAATAAATACCGATTTATAATCATTCATCTTTAACCACAGGGGGCACCAAAATCAACACAGACTGATTATTTTTCGCAGCAGTTTAAGACTAAGTTTAAGTGACAGCAAACATATTCTTGAAACCCAGGTTGTCCTACAAGGATGTTTAGAGCTTGACTGTGCACCACAGAGTTGATGTTTTACAAGCTAATTAAGTTGTATGTTCAGGCTTTAAAGGAACCCTGTATGTTAAGACATGTTCACCTTATTGTATTAACATTTGTGTCTTTTTGAGAAAACCTGAAGTTATAAACACACTTAGGCCTCCATATTTACTCTGCAGTGCATTCTGGGTACTGAAGGCAACCATCTGCTTTGCTCTTCCCCATTTAGTTGTTTCCTATGTGATCATTGTCCTTCAAGCCTTTTTAATGTGTACCTGATTGCATGATTGCAGTGTTAGCGGAGATGAAACTACTTGTAGTGTAAATCATAGTGATTATACTCAGAGAGGTGAGGAGATGAGAGTGGAGCTAATGTGATAATATCTCTATTGCTCATCCATGCTGACTAAGTATAAATTCTGGTCTGTTTATTAAACCTTCTCAAGGGAGAAGCACAAAGACTTCTAAATTTTGAACACTTGTGAAATCTAGAAAATAGATCTAAGAATATATTTTTTATATTTCTGCTGAAGGATTTGATGGCAGCAGCTACAGGAGTCAACATTGGAGCCATCAGTGACCCGCAGCAGAGGAGCTGTCTGAGCACTAGTCTATCAGTTGTAGTTCAAGGAGTCCAGCATCAAAAAGGCTCCAATGAGCAGACGCCTCCCACGTTCCTGGTCACACAGAGCCTGGTGTCCCTGCTCACTGAGAAGGGTGTTCAATGCTACAGCTCAGAGAGGGTTGAACACGAGGCTAATGGTGAGAGAAAGAAGGTTACTGCAGTAATTCTACTGTAATGCATATGTTTATCATAAAGTCTTTAAATCATATCTTAAATTCACAGGAGACCTTTTCTCAAATTGTGTCTTTTTGGCCTAGATGCTGGAAACCAGGGCATGTCTTCTTCGTCCTTGCCTCCCTCCCCACTCCCTCACCTGAGCTCAAGAGTGGGCCCTCTGGAGCTGGCCAACGCTCTGGCAGCGTGTGTTCTGTCTGCCAGGCTGACCGATAGGCACCGTCAGTGGGCAGCGCAGCAGCTGGTGCAGGCCTTGGCTGCCACAGGACGGGACGGTCCTAATCGTCCCCAAACATACAGCGACCTGGCTGGTGATTTGCGCAAGTGTCCCCTCAAGAGGCTGGAAGGACATTACAACAAGGTGAAGGATATAGCAAAAAATGGTTTAGAAAGTCATGTTTTATCTTTGTTGCCCCTTTTATCTTTACAGTTACTCATCAAACAGTCTTTACTTTGTTTTCACTCTGAAAGAGTTGTCTCTTGGATGTTTTTCAGAAAAATTTCTGCTTGAAGCTGGGATTAAGTAAACCATCCACATCTAAAGAATCCATGCATTATCAAAACCAGAACCATACAATACTTAATTAATCCATTGGGGGAAATTTCATTGGCTTTTATATAGAAACTGAGAGATTAAACGAAAAGTCCAGATAAGCCCCTAAAAGCTTTTAGAAGAAGCCTCAGACAGATCAAGTATCAAGTCGAGCACAATACACACAATAGAGCAGAACTGGCAATGAGTCTGTCTCATCGATGTAGAGGAAAATGGCCCACTCTTTGCAGGATTTCTTTAATTCATTAAATTAATTCATTGATGGGTTTTTGAGCATGAACAGCTAGTTTCAAGTGATTCTACAGCATCTCAATCAGATTTTAGTCTGGACTTTGACCTAGCCCCTCCAAAATTTTTTTTTTTTTAAGCCATTCAGAGGTGGACTTGCTGGTGTGTTTTGGATCCTTGTCCTGCTGCATAACCCAAGCGAGCTCGAGGTCAGGCACTTATTGCCAGTCACTCTCCTTCAGGATTTTCTGGTAGAGAGTCGAATTCTTCTTTTGGTCAGCAGTGGTTTTGGCCTTAGAACTCCTCCAGATGCCAGTTTTGCCCAGTCTCTTTCTTATTGTTAAATTATGAACACTGACATTAACTGAGTCAAGTGAGGCCTGCAGGATTCTAGATGTTGTCCTGGGTTCTTTTGTGACCTCCTGGATGAGTTGTTGATGCACTCTTTGAGCCATTTTTGGGATGGCAACTCCTGTGAAGGTTCATCACTGTTCTAAGTTTTCCCAGTTTGTGGATAATGGCTATCATTGTGGTTCACTGGAGTCCCAAAGCCTTAGAAATGGCTTTGTATCCCTTCACAGACGGATAGATCAATGACTTTGTTTCTCATCTGTTGTTGATTTTCCTTAGATCGCAGCATGATTTTTTTTTTAGCTCTTTTAGCCTGCTGCACTTTGTCAGATGGGTTCTGGTATTTAAAAAAAACATGATCAGTAGTGAAGAAATTAAACAATGTTTTAATTATTTCTGTTGTGTTCAGGTGACCAGCTGTTCCTGGAACAGTGATCAGAGTTTGCTGGCGACCTGCTCTCAGGACAAGGTGGTTCAGTTGTGGAGCCTCAGCCAGAATGCTGTTGAGTTACAGACCACTTTCTCATGCATCACCAGGTATTAACAAACCTGTGTGGGTTTTTCTGTGGCATGCATTTTTAAATAATTTCTATTTCTATTTATACCAGGAAATCAAGGGTCTCTAGGAGATGCTAATATAGACAGTCCAGTATATCTTGGGATCTTGAGCTTTCTTTTGTTACTGTTTAACTGTAGAAAGTGATTAATTGTCAATCTGCAATGCTTCGCCCACAGATTACTTCTTAGGATATTGATTCAAGAGGTTTATTTACAGACCTAGCACACAAATCACAAATTTAGAGACTTTATGATGTGATTAACTGGGAATGCTCTTCCTTCTCTTCCTTCCTCTACTGTCTCTCCAGTAAGACGGACAGGTCAGGTAGTGAAAGGTCCACTAGATGTCCTCACACGTCTCCTGTTTACTGGAGTACAGGCGGACACTTTTTGGCAGCTCCAGAAAACAAACACATCAACATAATGAACATCAGGGGTAAGTTTGTCTTTATGTGTCTTAATGAGTTTAATGGAAATTTAATTTTAGAACAGAAATGTTAAATATAGTTTGTAGTTTTTCAGCTGTTGTAATAAAAAATCTAGATAATATTGCTTAATTAAGTGCATAAAACACACTGATTTAAGGATAACATCTATTTCAAACTTGTGCTTTTTTCTCAAGAGTAGCCTTTTTTTTCCTGCTTTAGTCATGCTTTTGTGAAACTTTAGTATGCTGATATAATAGCAGAAAGTGACAAAACACAGATCTTTTTGTTCATTCTGAAAAAACCTGTTGTGTAGTGATGATGGTACTTTTTTCTTTAAAGAAATGTCATTCAGACAAAAGTGAAAAATAGTCATTGTTTAGAGTGAAAACTACATCACCTTCCTGGTGTCATAAGCAGCATGCCTTTTTTAAAAAGGAAATGATTGAAAAGTTTTGTGATGCCTGGTTTTAAGAGGAGTAAATCTTTTTTCCCTGTGTTTTTTACTTCACAGGATCTCACTGCCATGTGGAGGCTCAGGTGTCCCGGGTCACGGCCCTCTGCTGGGCTCAGGCCTTTAGCCTGTGGGTTCTTGAGCAGCCAGCTGCCGGTAAGAACCGACCTGCTGAGAGTCTGCTGGTGGGACGGCTAGATGGGTCCCTCTGCTGGCTGCAGGTCACACTGCAGGAGATCGACTTAAATGTGAAGAGCACAGAGCTTACCCACTGCTACAGGAAGGAAGGTGAGAAGGCTGCTACAAGCTGAGATTCAATATTTACACATGTAGTGAGACGGTATTTCTAGGCCCCTTCCTTTTTGGAGGCTTATTAAACCAAAGAAACTACCTTTGGTGATTAGTGTGAGATGAGAATGTTGGTAACACTTTAACTTCTGTGCAGTAAATAAAATGATACATCCAGAAGATAATTAGCTTTTCTTAGCTTAACATAAAGTCTTAGAGTAGATGAAACAGCTAGTTTGACATGTCAAGTGTGCTTATTTTTTTGGATATCAGTCACAATATTTGTCTGCTCAGTCAGTCTTTGTTGTAGTATGGACCCTAACCTTTTTTGTTTCTGCTAAAAATATTTTCACTGTGTATTTATCCTCCATTAAATTGAGCCACAATGTTTCTAAATACATTCTTAAGAAAGAGCAGTCAATTCTGATAGCTGTATTTTTTTATTGCTCTATCCTAATCAGGTATACTAACAAATATATACAGGTGCATCTAAAAAATAAGAATATTATGAAAAGGTTCATTTTTGTCTTGTATTTTAATCCAGAAAGGTAAAGTGCTTAACAGTGCTTAACAAATTTATTAGACCACCTGCCATATTTGTCTCAAAGACCATCCAGCATCATGAAGTGCTTTAATCTGGACTCTTTTCATTTTCAGTGAGCTCTCCACATTTTACCATTTTGAACAGGAATGAGGGATTTCAAACTGAATTCACCCAAATTTGAGCCAGCTCACTTGGCTTCTCTGAGAAGTCAGAAATTATCAAGCATAACATTCAACCTCTAAAACTAATTTTTCTGTTCAGGAATGCAAGTAAATAACTATAGTATGACATGTTAATCAAGAAATAATAATGTGCTTTAGTATTTTTCATTTTTTTGTGAATCAGTAAATTTGAAAATTCATGGATAACAATAATAATTATATTTTAGCATTAAAAATATAATTTGGGTTAAAGAGCTTCGACATATTGGTGTATTAACCATTGCAGAAACATAAAAAATGATTTTGGTAATTACCAATGCTGTTAATTTAGGGTAGCTGTGGCATAAACCTTAATTTGGTTGGGGTTAGGGTGGTCTAATAAATTTGTTAAGCACTGTATATCCTAGATAAATCACAAACAAAGTCACTTACTTTATTTGAAGACTTTCTGTTTTAATCCTGTTGATTACGGTTTACAGCTCATAAAGAAGTATCTCTGAATATTAGAATATTATGAAAAAGTCAAATTTCTTCTCAGCTATTTCAGCCTCAAAGAGATCTTTCATCAGCTAATAACTTAAAACACCTGCGAAGGTTTCCTGAGCCTTTATTCTCTTACTCTGGCTCAGGACGAACAACATACAGACATATGTACTGATTCAGTAGAAACAACCTATGGACATATGTACTGGTTCAGTACATGGTATTACAGTGCTTGATTGGCATAACTTAAACCCCTTAAAGGATCTCTGGGGTATTGTTCAGGTGAAGTTGAGATGCACCAGACTCATCAGTGCAGACAAAGCAAGGCTTCCAACAAGGCAACCTGGTTCCCTAACACCCAAGCAGTGCCAGAGAGTCATTGTCTCCATGCCATGTAATGACATCAGTCTGCATGCATTTTTATAATCTGGTCCACTGAGCTATCATTTCATCCTTACTGCTCCGCTGTGTCCTTAGCTAGCAAGTTAATTGTGATCAAGTGATGTGTGCATGCAAATGATAGGCAAATGAAAGTTTTCTGAGAAGTTGCTGAAGGAAAAGGTGTTGGAGCTTGGGCCAGCACCTGTAAACATTTTACAATATTTTATAAGTAAAAATCAGCTTCACAGGGAATTTTTTGCCTAGTATAATACTAGCACAATGTCTGTAAATAATGTCACTGCTAACATCTTAAAAAATACTTCATTTGCATCCTACAATAACAACAACTATCTGTATTTTCTTGACTATATGCTGTCACATTTTTATCTTACAGTCTTCACAAAACATGCACATTACTATAACCTGCGTAACTGGTTCAACATTAAAGATGCAATGGGGTCTTAAAGTATATTGACAGGGTTCTTAGAAAAGGTCAGTATTAGATTAAAAGTCAAATTTTTTGTGTACACCCTGAGCCAATTTTCCTAATCAACAATTTGGTTTTGTTTTACCATTGTTTTGTATTATAATATTTTGAGGTAATGAATTCTTGATTCTTATGAGCTATAAGCCATAATCAATAAGACTGAAACAAAAAAAGGCTTGAAATATTTCACTTTGTGTGTGATAAATCAAGAACATATGTTAAGTTTGACTTTTTAAATAAATTATGAAAAAAAAATAATAATTTATATGTACACCAAAGACGTAAAACTGCAGCTTGTGGTTTTTACAGGGCAGTGACAAAAAAGAAATCCTTTTCATTCCCTTGTTATTACACTATCTAAACTATTTCTAATGCTTTATTAAAATGTAGTCTTTTTATTTATTTTTTTTTTTGTAATTGCTGTGGGCGGGCCAATTGAACATAACTGTTTGCCCAGTGATGCCCCATTGTGTGTCACTATGCTTGGACCTGCACAAAAGTTGGAAAATCAGAAAAAGAAAGAATAGCATTTGACTACAACAGTAGCTCATTAATAATCTCTTCAGCTCCAAACAATGATCAGAGCCAGGCAGTGGAAACAAATGTTAGCCAGGAGGCTACTGCTAACACTACTGATCCAACAAAGATGTGCTGATATAATTAAATCACATCTGGGGGGCCTCATTCACTGGGAGTTTCAGAGGACATTACTTGCTGTGGGTAGGCCTGTAGAGACATGAAAGTGGTATCAATCCTCCTGTTTAACTTTTGGCAAGAAATCATTAAGTGTGTTTTCAACATGTCGAACTAGTAGGAGTTAAAGGGATGAACTGTCTTCTCTGATCTCTCCTAGCTCCTCAGTGTGTGGCCTGGCACAGTGAGGACAAGCCCTTCGCAGTGGGCTATCCCAGTGGAAATATCCTTTTGGCTTCAACAGAGATGTATGAGAATGAGCAGCCTGTAGAGATGTCGGTCTTCCAGGTTTGTTTATTCTCATACTCACTATTTACTCAGAAGCATGACAAACTGTAATGTAGGATTTACATGACCTAATTCACAGCTCTGTTCTCTTTGTTCTATCATTCTACAGGACGGTGTGAGTTCTCTCAAATGGGACCCCACAGGATACCTCCTGCTCTGTTTGGGGAGGTCAGAGGTGGTGAAGATACTGGGGCGCTCTGGGGGCACATGGGTGACCCTCCACTCCCTCGTCCACAGCAGCACCATTAACATTGCAGAATGGTGTCCGCTCGTGGGCAGAGCACCAGATCCCAGACTCATGATGGCTGTGTTAGTACACTTTTTAAAAATACTCTGGCTTTTTAGCTTTTAACTTATGAAAATGTACCACTGCTGCATTGCTAAGTAATGAAATGAAATTAGTAATTGAAGTTTGTTAGCTGCATGTAGGGTGGTTGTGTTTTTGTTGAAATGGTCATCATCTGAGTTAATGCTCTCCCCGTTTGTGCAGAGGCTGTCAGAATGGCTCTGTGCATGTCTGGTCATTGCCACAGGGGGGTACCGTTGTATCTCTGCCCAACATACTGAACAACCCCCCGAGCCAGGATAAAAGCACAGAAGTCAAGGTCAGTTTGTATCTGCTGTTAAAGCTTTTTATCTCTGACTCTACCCTTCTCTTTTTTGTGGGGATAAACCAAAACATTTCAGGACTCTATTTGCAAACTATTCATGTGTGATTTGGGATTTTTTTGTGTTGTTAAGCACTTTTTCTTTTTGCAGCAAGAGAGTGCTAAGTGTGTATTCGTCCTGCATGGCCACATTACGGCAGTGAAGTCGCTCTCGTTTTGCTCCAGTGGACTGGCCCTGGTCTCTGGAGGGATTGGGGGACTGCTCAACATCTGGTCCTTACAGGTCAGGAAGCAGTATTTACTGCTGCTGCCAGTCCTTAACCTGAAACATACCTATGTGTAATGTTTTATTGTGAATTAGTAAGAAATTCAAATCTTTCTGCGTCTCTTGCAGGATGGCTCGGTCGCACAGACTGTCACAGGTCTGGGCTCAGTCGTCAGCACTACCTGGATACCAAACCAAGGTGTAGCTGCCTGCTTTGGGAGGTCGAAGGTAAATCAGATCATGCACACATTTGATTGCCATCGGACATGAAAAGAACATTTCAGGAAAGAGTGCAATAAAGACATATACCTCACATGTCTAATAATCTGCATTGTGGTGATACCTATCTTTGCTTACAAAAGCCCCTTTCACACATGCAGTGTGTTCCAGAAAATTGCTAAACATCCAAATGTTTTCATCATTGCCTGTGCCACTTCACAGTCTTGCTTTGTCATTGTTTCTTTCCCAGGACGTGTTGTTGATCTGCTGCACTCCTGATTGGATCAGCCAGAATCACGTGCTTGCTTCCTGTCGGATGGTCCTCAGAAGTCAGAACATCCTTGGTCTAAATCGGGCCCCTTGTTTGGCTGTCTTCCTGGAGAGGCTGCCGATGCTGCTGCAGGAGCAGTACAGCTACGAGCGGGTCATTACTGAAACTATACTCTAATGCTGTTTCTTTGAGTTCTTTCATGAGCCTAAGCTGAGTCCTGTAAATTCCCTCTCTTAATGCAGAGCCATGTGGCAGCCGGTGATCAGCTCGTCCACAGTGCCTTCCTGCAGAGTCTGGCCTCCCTGAGTGTTGGTTTGTCCTTAGAGAAACTTCTGTGCCGCTTTCCACGCCCTCCACACCACACATGTCCTGACACTCATTGCTGCCCGTCAGAGTGGAGCTGGCTCGCCACGTATGCTACTACTGTCCGTAGTGCTGAGGCTATTGCCAGTGGTACTGCCTTTCCAGAATCCTTCATTGTTTCAGAATTTAACGAGACTGAAGATTGTGGACTCTTAAAAGCACTGGTGAGTTTGTGCTTGGGAAATTGTTGGATGTGTTTCAGAATTTGAATTCCAAGTTCCCATGATGAAGACACCTGTTGTGCAACTTTCTTTTCCTTTCAGGACAACAGTAAGTGGAGCTTCAGAATGGATGAACAGCTGATGTCATGGGCAACATCCAGACCAGAGGTAAAAGTTTCTAAAGCTGTTTACACTCATGTTCTCCTCAAGATGTTGAGCAAATGTCAGACAGGCTGCCTCTGAGTTCTTCCTGTGCTTGTTCACATATACATCTCACAGTGGGAGGCAGGACATGGAAAAGGACAGCAGGGAAATGGCTGATGAAGCAGCAGAGTTGTATGTTTTGGTAGTAGTTTTGGCTTTGACATTATTGCTGCTTTAAGATGGACATGTTCACATATCAAAATACTGGAGAAGAATATACTGGAAAAAATATTGTAAAGCAACTTCATAACACGTAGATATCACATCTGAAACATGCCAGTTGCATGATATGGTCCCACTCTCTTTGGTGAGTATCCTTAGTGTTATCTGCTGCATTTTTAAATCAGCTCACCCTGACCTTAGAACAAAAGGAAGGCTGACTTCATCAGCCAATATTTGACTATATTTTTGCACTATCACAGTTCTATGTGGGCCACTGTGTGCCCAGTCGGTTCATGTACAATGCTGTGAAAGAAGTATTTACACCCTTCCTTTCCTTTCTTTTTTTGCTTATTTGTCACACTTAAATATTGCAGTATAAATAAAAGACAAAGATAACCTTAATAATTATACAGTGCAGCAAATGGTGATTTAATTTTTAAGGGAAAAAACATCAAACCCTACCTGGCTCTATACAAAAAGTAATAAAGCCCGAAAACCTAATAACTGGTTGTGCCATCTTTGGCAGAAAAAGCTACAAGCAAGCGTTTGTGATGACTGGCAATGATTCCCGTACATCCCTCTGGAGGAATTTTGGCCCTCTCGTCTTTGCAGAACTGTTTTAATTCTGCCTCAGGGTTTTAGAGAATGAATGACCTCTTTAAGGTCATGTCACAGCACAGATTTAGTCCATTTGTTTGTTTGTTTGTTTGTTTGTTTGTTTTTTGAGCCATTCAAAGGTGGACCTGCAAGTGCACTTTAGATCACTGTCCTGTTGCATTACAGGTTTATATGCCAGATGGAACAGGATTTACACCTTCCAAAAAGTTCCACTTTTGTCTCGTCAGTCCACAGAATATTTTCCGCAAAGTCTTCTGGATTGTCAACCTGTTTTTGGCAAATGTGAGACGAGTTTTTGAGTTCTGTTTCGTCAGCAGTGGTTTTAGCCTTTGAACTCTCATTGATGTCATTTTTGCCCACTGTCTTTTTTTATTGGTGAATCATGAACACT
This sequence comes from Cheilinus undulatus, assembly GCF_018320785.1. Taxonomy (NCBI): domain Eukaryota; kingdom Metazoa; phylum Chordata; class Actinopteri; order Labriformes; family Labridae; genus Cheilinus; species Cheilinus undulatus. The sequence continues at coordinate 16,014,279 of NC_054881.1, read as the reverse complement.
GACCTTAACTGAGTCAAGTGAGGGCTGCAGGTCTTCAGATGTTGTTCTGGGTTCTTTTGTGACCTCCTGGATGAGTCACTGATGATCTCTTGAAAAAAAAATTTAGTAGACTAGCAGCTACTCCTGTGAAGGAGTCCCAAAGCCTCAGAAATGGCTTTGTAACCCTTTCCAGACTGATGGATGTCATTGACTTAGTTCCTCACCTGTTCTTGTATTTCTTTGGATCGCTTGCATGATGTGCTGCTTTTTGAGGTCTTTTAGCCTGCTTCACCTTGCTTTTCTAAGTGATTACTTGACTCAGCAGGTCTGGCAGTAGTCAGGCTTGGCTGTGGCTAGTGAAACTGAACTCAGCTTTCCAAAAGAAATGTGGTTAATCACAATTAATTCATGATTTGACAATGGGGAGACAATTATTTTTTCACATAGGGCCAGGCAGGTTTGGATGTTTTTTTTTAGATTAAACCTCATTTAAAAACTGGATTTTGTATTTACTTGGGTTATCTTTGTCTAATATTAAAATTTGTTTGATGATCTAGAACATTTTAGTGTAACAAATATGCAAAAGAATCAAGAAGGGGGCAAATAGTTTTTTACTGTACTCTAAACAGCTAATAGAAATTTAAACTAGAGAGTCAAAGTAAGCTCTTCTGTACAAATTACAATCAGCTATTAGTGCAGTGAAAAAATAAACAGCACAAAGATGAGCCATGACACCAGGTTGCTTTTACAGATTATACATGAGATAGGTGGTTTGAAAAGTGTACAGTACAGAATAAGAGTTTTCAAGAAAAAGACTGGCACATTGGATGTTTTCACGGGGTAATTTGCACATAAATTGTTTCCAACACTGTCGGCCAAGTTGTGTTTTCACCAGAGTGACTGCCAGTGGGAAGAAACCAGCTTTGTGCCTGGTTCTTTGTGAAACCATGTTGAGAATTATCCTACGCTTTGTCTTCATTTTATTTTCTTTTAAAGACGAGTCTTCAGGCAAAAAATATCAGCCATCATACTTTGGTTAGCACTTGCATTTTCTTTGAGAGATATAGACTTTTATAATCAATTGTAATTTCTCTTTCATCCTCTGCATTTCTCAGGACTGGCAACAAGGTGGAAAGAGTGAGGTGTACTTGTGGGGGAATGGACGTTATGGACAGCTGGCTGGAGTGGGAACCAACCTCATGTTGCCCGCCATCGCACCCTCACTGTTACAGACACAACAGGTAGAAACTCCTACACAGTCAGGAATCAGTCCCCTCTCTTTGATTGTTTTGTAAATTTCTCTCCCTTTGTGGTGTGTTGAATATCTTTCAGGTTGTCTGTGGACAGAACTGCACCTTCCTGGTCCAGTCCAATGGCACAGTGCTGGCAGTAGGAGAAGGGCAATATGGCAGACTGGGTCAGGGGAATTCTGATGACCTCTACGTTCCTACAATTATCTCTGCTTTTCAAGGTACACTATTCAATAAATCGTCAAAACTCAAATATAAACTGCTCTGCTATTCCGTCACATTTCCACTCACCTCAGACAGGCAGAAAATCCAAAATGCAAAGGGAGTAGATGATAATTGATGTTAATTTGATGTGACAGCTTCAATGATCTGTGTGCAGGTTATGTGGTGACTCAGCTGGTGACGTCCTGCGGTTCTGACGGACACTCCATGGCTCTGACTGAGACTGGGGAGGTGTTCAGTTGGGGAGACGGAGATTTTGGGAAACTGGGCCATGGCAACAGTGAAAGGCAGAGGAGACCCAAACAAATAGAGGCATTACAAGGAGAAGATGTTATTCAGGTAACCATGTGGTAGTTTTATGTTTCCATTTTGCTTTTGGAAAGTTACTTAGGGTGAACTTTGTGCCCCCTGTGGACAAAGAGAGATGATTTTTGTCTTTCTTATTTTGTCCTGTGCTTGTGTGAGTAATTTTTCCTGATGAAAAAGTCTAATTTTTCTTAATTATAAATATCTAAATTTGCAGATCAGGATGAATCTTTGGGGCAAATAAATTTCAAAAGGGGTTTTCCTGCAGTTCATTTCCTCGATATGACACCTGCCATATCAAGAATGACAAGCATATGAAATAACAAAATAAAATAATCAGTCTTCTCTTGAATGATCTTACGTCCACTTCATAACAAGTTATAGCCTCTAAAAAGAAGCTTTAATACTCCAGTTACACACATAAATCATCCACTTAATATCCGCCACCTATATTTCAGTTTCTTTCAACATTCTCCTTTCCCTCTCCAGCTTGCTTGTGGTTTCCGCCACTCAGCTGTGGTCACTGCAGACGGGAAGCTCTTCACCTTCGGCAGTGGGGAATCTGGCCGCCTTGGTCAAAGATCAACATCCAACAAGATGCTGCCTGAGAGAGTTGCAGCGCTGGAAGGGTATCACGTGGGGCAGGTAAAAAATGGACTGTTTGATTCTTAAAGGAAGATGTTACAACAGCCTCCACATTTCAACAGAAAAAAAAATCTCACTAAATGAACCATTAATGTTTTCCAGGTGTCGTGTGGTCTTAACCACACACTGGTGCTGTCCCTCGATGGCATGGTCGTGTGGGCGTTTGGAGATGGGGATTATGGCAAACTGGGAACAGGTTCCTCTACAGCCAAATATTACCCTCAGGCAAGTTACTGTGTTTACCTGGTAAATGCAGTTTGTGTTATGAAAGTAATGCTTGCATTTATCCATTTAATATATCTTAGATTGCATGCTATGATAGAGTATTGATGAAATATTATTTCTGGCTGTTCCTATTTTCAGAAAGTGGAGCAGCTCTGCAACAAGGGCATTAAGAAAGTCAGCTGTGGAACTCAGTTCTCTGTGGCGTTGGGTTGTGATGGACACGTTTACACATTTGGACAAGGTACTTTTAATATAACATCAGATTTATAAAATGCCTCACTAATGAGTTAAAATGTTAGATTGCGTGATGGCTCAAAATAGACGACAATATTTCTCACCCATGTTTTAAAAAACAGTGTGTTTTTAACCGAAAAAATACAAATCGGATGGGTTGCACAATAATTCTTATGTGTCATGGTAGGCACTATTTCCTAACAGTCATCATTATTTTTAAGAAACATTTTTAAGAATCATATGAATATAATCCAGGCCTGCCCCTCCCCATATGCAGACCACGCACAGCGTGTAGGGCCTTGTCATATATGGGGGGCCTTGCTTTGAGGGTTTTGTTTTTTCTCCCTCTCTGCACATCAGGCAGGTGTTTGCACTCTTTGAAGTTCCCTCACTGATTCTGAACATGAATTAATAAACATCAAATTTCCTAAAGCACATCAGCTGCTTTGAAATCATCTCAGAAATCAGTTAAGAAGATATCTTGTAGAGTTTGAGGGGCAAAACCAAATCAAATAAGCACAAGTGACATGTTGACACAAAAAGGTATTTTTGATATATTTGGTATAATATGCATTACCTCCTTAAAGAAGCTAAAAAGTAAAACCAATGACAGTTAAAAACTTGAGCATTTTTTTATGTGTTATTGGCCACATGATGTTTAAAATGTTATGCTTTTAACAGTGTTACACATCTTGAATTGCTCATTGTTCAAAGTCTGGTTTAAAAAAGTTGGAACGTTGTGTAAAATGCAAATAAAACCACAATACAGTGATACATGAAAATCCTTCTCAACCTATATGCAACTGAATACAGCACAAGGGTTTAATTGTTTTGGAAATATACACACATTCTTAATTCAATGCCTGCAACTCATTCCAAAAAAAACTGGAACATGAGCAACAAAAGACTGGGAAAGTAGCGGAATGCGCTGAAAGCACCTGGAATAATCCACAGGTAAGTAGGTAGCACCATAATTAGGTATAAAAAAAGCACTCCTGAAATGCCCAGTTGTTCAAAATCGATGACGAAGCAAGGTTTGAAGCCCAAATACTTTACATTTCTCAACATGTAATTACCAGGAGTTTCAAGATTTTACTGTCTACAATCCATAATATCGTCAAAAAATTCAGGGAATCTGGAGAAATTTCCGCACACAGTGGGCAAAGTTGGAAACAACCAACAAATAAGCAAAGACTCTATCATCCATGCAAAGTTAAAGCCATAACGCAGAAGTTGAACTTATTTCTCTGGGCCCAAGCTCCTCTCAGATGGACTGATCTAAAGTGGAAAAGCGTTTTGTGGTCTGATGAGTCTGCATTTCAAATTGTTTTTTGAAATAACGGCCATTGTGTCCTCCAGGATAAGGACGAAAAAGACCATCCAGATTGTTTTCAGTGCAATGTTGAAAAGCCAGCATCTGTGATGATGTGGGGGTGTATTAGTGCCCTTGGCATGGCTAACTTGCACATCTGGTAAGGCACCATTCATACTGAGAGGTCTATTTATTCATATTTTACATAACATCCCAACTTTTTTAGAATTTAGGTTTGCTTGAATGGTGTTCCAGAAATGAACTTGCCTTTCCTTATGATGGTTCTCTGTGATTTTGATTGAAAAGGTGTGGTTAAGAGGTATTTTTCTGTTCAAATAATCAACTTAACTGCTGCATGTAAACCAAAGTTCTGTTTTGTTGTTTATTTTTTGTACACAGCGGGTTATGCATTGTATTGTTTGTTCATTCCACAGAGCGGCTGATCGGCCTGCCGGATTCCATGCTGAAGAATAAATCCTGCCCTCAGGTGGTGCCATCCTTGGAGGGCCTTTTCATAGAGGATATAGCCGTGGGCTGTGAGCATGTGCTCGCCCTGTCCTCCACTGGAGACGTCTATGCCTGGGGCTGCAACAGCGAGGGACAGGTAACGAACATCCTCCATCATGGAAAATTCTACACCTCGACAATCTGAAGTTCCTCATTAGAAGCTTGTTACATTGTCTTATTTGTGTGTGTTGCAGCTTGGCCTTGGACACGCAAACCCTATGAAGGAGCCCACACTCGTAACAGCCCTCCAGGGGAAAAACATCAGACAGATCTCTGCTGGTCGCTGTCACAGCTCAGCATGGACCACCCCCTCTACCTCCATGAAACACTCAGGTACACACACAGTACAGGAACACACTAACAGTCTTCGTAGCCATGATACTGAACAAAAACATCCTTTACACTCCTGTTTTTAATCTTCATCTCTAGGTGGCCCTGGAAACTTCCAGCTTGGCCGTCCCCAGTCAGTCCCCCCGCAGTACAACACACTCAAAGACTGCAGCCCCGATGTCCTCAGCATGCGCCTCAGGGTCCTCTACCACTTCTCTGATCTCATGTACAAGTCCTGGAGGCTGCTAAACCTGGATGCCAGGAATCCTGTAAGCTCTGATCCCATGTATAACCCTTGTTAGAAAAAAATCAGTCCTGCTGCCTGTTAGTCTCCTCCTCTTCTATTTTGATGCCTCTGCTTTCCCCATGATTGATTCCCTGTCCTTCCCTCTATCCAGGTGTCCACCTCACGCTACAGTTCAGGGACGACAGCCATCATCCGTGGTGAACTCAGAGGCCTTTTATCACCCAAGGTCAACACTTTGCCTCTGGTGCGCTCCATTGGCAGGACAATGACACAGGGCAAAACATATGGGCCGCAGATTACTGTGAAGCGGATTTCCACGAGGTAAGGATGAATGTGATCTTGGTATGTTGGCAGAATCTGTACAAATTTGTACTGCAGGGGGTCATTTGGTGAAAAAATAGAAAGGGACATTTTGACCTCTGTATTTCCAGGACTTCCATCTGGAATCTTTTTGTATTAATATTTATTTAATATAGCACCTTTCAAAACAAAGATTGAAATGCTTTAATGTACAAGCAAAAGCAAAAATAAGAACTAAAAATGTAAAAAAAAAAAAAAAAAATTAAAATAAAACCCAAAATTTAAGAACTAAGACAGATATGTAAGAAGATAAGATGAATGGAAAAAGAGATTTAAACATTACAGAAAGAAACTAGAAAAGCACTCAGAGAGCACAGACCTCCACCATTCAGCCCAATCTCCAAATAGTGAAGAACCCTTCAAAAATTTCCTGGATCCGTCCCCATGTGCCCTCCACCACGGCTTTCGCAGATTACTCCCTCCCCAGGGGGGTGGAAACATGGTGAGGCAAAGCACTGGCTTCACTACTTGTACCAACAGATGCACCCATGGTCTCACTGGACGACTGGAAGTCATGGCAGAGGGTGAATATACCTCTATTCCTCCTAGCATTGTGAATATTCTCACTACGATTCGCTCTTTCTCTCTGTTACGCTCCCACTCGTCTCCTCGACCGGGCGTGCGTCTTTCAAACTCTATAAACTCCAAAACTTTGAATAAAAACATACCCAAAAACTGCTGCTATGATTGAAGTTACTCATGTCTGCCATCTCCTGGTATAAAGTGGTAAGATTTAAAACAATAAAACAAGCAAAAACGAAAATAATAAAACAAGATAAAAGCAAGAATCAAGAAAATGGCAAAAAATAAAACAGGAAATTAAGATACTAACAATGAAACAATAAAAAATCAGGAAAAGAGAAACAGTTAAAATAAATAAAAGGGAAACAACCCCCAAGTAAATAAAAAAAGAACATAAAAAGCAGTTGGAAAAACAGGTGACAAATGTAAAGTACAAAACAGTCATAACGCCATAAAACGGAAGGCAAACAAAAAAAAATGCAGTTAAAGCAATAGACAGGGCAAAAAAAAGCAGAAGCTGAAACATTAAATGAAATCAAAGCAAAACTGTAAAAACAATTGGGACAAATGGAGTAAAACAAGATATAAACATCAAGAAAGAAAGGATGTCATTTATTCTGGAGGCTTCTTCTCCTCAGCCCTATCCTTCCAAAATTTTAGGGACTTAAATGCAAAACAACTATCCCTTGATCTTTATCACGTTTTTGTTGCATTTTTCTTTACACTTTCTACTTGATGTAGTTTCACTTTGGTTTTATTGTTGGTCCTGTCTGTAAGTGCTGATCTAAACTCCTCACCTTCACAGAGGCCGTTCGAGCAAACCCATCTTTGTGCAGATCGCCAAGCAAGTGGTGAGCCTGAACCCCCTCGAGCTGCGGCTTCCATCTCGAGCCTGGAAGGTCAAGCTCGTTGGAGAGGGAGCAGACGATGCTGGAGGAGTGTTTGATGACACCATCACTGAGATGTGCCAGGTAGGATATAAAAAACAACACAGAGAGGAGGTCTAAGAGCAACAGAGAGAACCTGAGATGTTCTGTGCTTGACATTGCACTGTTCCTCATCCAGGAGCTGCAGTCTGGTGTTGTGGATCTTCTGATTCATACTCCCAACAGCTTTGCAGATGTGGGCTGTAACACAGACAGGTAAGTCATTGTGTTTTTGAATAATACCCTGAAAGAATGAAAGAACAGCAAATTTTCAAATAGTCCTTGTTATTTTTCACAGGTTTTTGTTAAACCCAGCGGCACTCTCAGATGAACACATGATCCAGTTTCGCTTCCTGGGCATCCTCATGGCTGTGGCTATCCGCACAAAGAAACCCCTGGACCTCCATCTGGCTCCGTGGGTGTGGAAGCAGCTCTGCTCGATGCCTCTGGGAGGGCCAGATCTGGAGGAGGTTGATGTGCTCACATACCGTACGCTGCAGGGCATCCTTCACCTGGAAAACAGCGGAATCACAGAGGAAAATTTTCACGTGGTAAGAAAATATGAAAACTGTCTTGATTCAGATTTCTTTAATGGCCTTCAGACTTCTCACCCCCCCTTTTCTACTTCTCTCCGATCTGTTTTCAAAGATGATCCCTCTGGACTCATTCATGGCCCACAGTGCAGACGGACGGCTGGTTCCTGTGGTTCCTGGAGGACAGAACATCTCCCTCACATTTACAAACAGGAATGAATACGTGGAGCGGGCTCTGGACTACAGACTGCATGAGATGGACTCACAGGTTTGAAAGAATTACACAGAATATTTCTGGGGGTGTTGAGCTTCAACCTTAAAACCTATAAGCATGCAAACTACTACAAAAACTGATTTCTTAAGGGAAACAACACATAACAGCTCTATTTCATGTGTCATTAGCTCTTATATGTCTACCAGTGTGCAGTCCTCTGTAGCTCATATCCTCCATCATTACACAAAGTGATTTGAAGCTACATTATGCTGAATATTGTTTCTGAGGTCCAGTCAAACCCAGCAGGCATACAGATCTGTCTTGCAGCTACAGTTTGTTTGTTTTAGCTGATTCTGAGGTACAAACAAAAAGAGTTACATAAAGATGGACTAAAAAAGATTTCATGGTAGCAGTGAAAGATATTCGGGTTGAACGTTTGATTTTTGCTGTTCTTGCTTTTTAAAAAAGTTTCAAATGACTAAACCTTTATAGTCAGAAAGGTGTATCATGCAGTTTTTATATTGGGGCCTTTTTCTCACCAGATATTTTGCTTGCATGACCAATCAGCTGCTCTAGAGTTTACTGAACTGCTGGCATGTTTGCTGTTTTGGTTGTGTGGCTTCATACTCTCAAGAAGTGAGAGCAGAGACATAAACTGATTTACCAACTTTAGGCCTTTTTTCCCCTGATTGTGGGTGGTAGGTGGTGTAAACGTGTTATTTTGAATAGGTGGAGAATTAAAATACCCGATGTGATGGCTCCATGCAGCGGTTAGTGGTAGCTGCTACTGTCCTGAGCTCTTTTTGCCCTCCAGGCCTCGAAAATGGCCATGTGACTGAAAGCTATGCATAAGCAACCAACACTGTACTTGAAATCAGACCAAATACAAAGCCATTCTCAGCAATAACTGGACAGAAAAAGAAAAGTCTGGTTAAAATGTCAAACATATTGTGCCTATAAACATATTTACTCCTTGGATGATTTACCCTTTATGGATTTTATAAATTAATCATAGTAAATTTTTTTTTTTTACCAAATATACAAAAAAAAACTATTTAATATCAAAGTGACAACAGATTCTACAAAGTAATGTAAATTAAATAAAAATATGTAATGTAAAATAAGCAATGCATAAATATTCACCCATCTCAAGTTAGTGTTTAGTAGATGCACCTACGGCGCCAGTCAAAGAGTTTTCTTCAACAGTGGCATTCTCTTTGCCGCTCTTCCAGAAAGCTTTGACTAATGAAGAACCAGCGCCAGTTGCTGTATGCAGAGTCTCTCCCATCTCAGCTGCCGAAGCATGTAACTCCTTCAGAGTAGTCAGGTGTCTTGATGGCCTCTCTCATTGGTCTCCTAGACTCTTGCACAGTCACTCAGTTGGTGAGGATGGCCTGATTTAGACAGATTTCCTGCCTGATGATGGATTTAACTGAACTCCAGGAAATGTTCAGTGCCTTTTGTCTTTGCGGTGTAATGGAAGCCAGGAATACTGATCAACCAGCGACTGGACCTTCCAGACACAGGTGTCTTCGTTCTACATTCACCTGAGACACATTCACTGCACTCAGGTGACCCTCATTTGACTAATTGTGAGAAAATTGGCTGGACCTCTGTTGAATTGGGTCAGTCAATTTAAAGGGGGTTGATATTTATGCAGTCACTTTTTTACATGACATATTTTATCTAATTGACATTTTGTTGAAATCTATTTTACTTTGACATTAAGAAGTTTTTTATTGAACCTTTATTGGCTGAGGATTTTTTTTTCTACAAGGGAGTACTGGTTGTGACAGCACTAGAAATTATACAGTGAATGTCAGGCTTAAGGCATCACTTCACTTCATTTTCTGCAAGCAAAACTGTATTTGAAATTCTAATGTGTACCCTTTTATTGTTTTAAGCAAAAGATGGAGCTTTAAATATTAAGCATTTAATCTAGTATTTAAAAGTTACATGAATTTGCCTGAATAGTCATAACAATTCTGCCAAGAGAGTCTTCTTAAAGCATATTTTTAGTTTTTTAGCTTCAGAAAATAAAGAAAAACATGGCAATCTTGGTAGAAAGCATAAATAATCATTATGTTTGTATTCATTAATAATTGCAATTGCTGAAACCATATTTAATATTTTTAACTGTCAAAAAGCATCATGCTTAGCAATCAGAAGCTGTGTTATTTTTGTCACAGTGAAAACTTAAGTGTGGGTTTTTCCCTCTCTGAAATGCAGAAATCCATTGTGAACACCAGGTCGCCCACCAGCTTCCATTAGGGCTCATCCTGTTTGTAGTGCTGTTATCGTTCCCTTTATGTCCCCCTCTGAAGTATCAAAGTAGCCCTGTGCTTGTTGTTGTGTCGTGTCCAGGTGGCAGCAGTCAGAGAGGGCATGTCCACCATCATCCCCGTGCCCCTCCTCTCCCTGCTGACGGCGCAGCAGCTGGAGCAGCTGGTCTGTGGCCTGCCCGAGGTCTCCGTCGAGATGCTGAAGAAGCTGGTGCGCTACCGTGACATCACAGAGAGCCACCAGCTCATTGGCTGGTTCTGGCAGAGCCTGGAGGAGTTCACCAACGAGGAGAGAGTGCTTTTCCTGCGTTTCGTCTCTGGCAGGTCGAGGTTGCCTTCCAACCCTGCTGACATCACACAGAAGTTTCAGATCATCAAGGTTGACAGGGTGAGGCTATGGCTAAAAAGAAACAACCATGTAACAGGGTATTACAGTACAAATCACAATGCAGCACAAATATATAATACAGATGATTTAGATAAACTTAGGTATATTTTTTCAAACTGCAACTAAAAAGAGAGCTGTTAATATTTCTGGTAGACAAAGCCTCTGCTACAGCTGTGATATCAAATGGATGTTTTACTTGCTGCTGTTTTTATTGATTGAGTTATAATTTTGAATGTTAATAAAGTTGCAGTCATCCTAATATTATGTTGCATAATGGATGTGAATTAGACACTTTTCCTGAATTAAAAACAAGATTTCTTTTACAAAAAAAGTGAAACAAACTTCCCTTTTTGTGTCCTCTAGCCAGTCAACGGCCTCCCCACTGCTCAGACCTGCTTCTTCCTGTTACGCCTCCCCCCGTACACGAGCCAGGCCATCCTGGCCGAGCGTCTGCGTTACTCCATCCACAACTGCCCCTCCATTGACATGGACAACTACATGCTGACACACAACACAGACCCCGCAGACAGCTCGGACACGGAGGAATGAAGCAGACACGTGGTCACTATAGGTGTGATGAATGTATCTCTCTCATGCCATGCACATTATGCACTGAACACGAATTTTTATTCGCCAAAACCCGTACTGTAGTGTACTGTTTCTATGTCTGCTGATTGAAAAATACGTGTAGTTTATGGGTTTTCCACAAGTGCAAGGTGTTGTAATTATTGCAGTGACAACTCTGAATCAAAACTACAGGGATAAAGAAAAAGATTTTTAAATATATAGGTGAATAAGCCACAACAAAAGAGTACATGTGCCTGTTTGTTTGAAAATGTCATTATTTATTGTGCTGCCCATCACAGGCAGTATTATTGTAAAATAAAAGTGTTTAAATAAGGATTCTGGTGTATTTATTTCACATTTTTCAAGGATGAAAGGATTTTTCTAGAAGTATGTTTAGCAGAAATAAAAAATATTCTGTGTAAGGAGCTGGTCTCTGCAGAGGATGAGGTTGTTAGTAGATTTAGTGCATTGACCCGTGAAGAAAGGAGCTGTCTTTGGAGAAAAAATATGCTGATAGGCTAAGGATAATGGAAAAAAAAATCCAGATTGTAAAAAGCATTATAAACAAATACATAAACAAAACGATTAACTGAAATGTTTCAAGTAAAAACTTGCCTTCATTTAAAAGAACTGATAGAAAAAAAGATTTTCAGTTTTTTTATTCCCTTATTTACCACATGAAAGCCAATAAAACACAAAGCTACAACTCTCCTCATTACAAGAAAAGAGCTCTTAATTCAATTCTCCTGAGTCTAATGTTGTCCTGAGTCAGCACAGCTGGTGTGTCTGCAATTTGTCTGAGCTATAGTGAGAAGTACGTCTGCTGTGACCTTATTACCCATCTGTTTGCCTGCGTCCTGCTCGGCAAGTAACGCACAATTCAACCTGAAGTCAGCAGCCCTGCAGCTGGGAGGGGGGAGGGGCTATTTCTTATAGACCCTCACCAGCCAGGTATTAAAATAGAGTCCATTTATCACTTTAATAAGAGCAAGTATCTGTAATGATCACAGTGAGGAAAAGGTGTGGATTTTGTTTCAAAAATCAGTTAAACTGAACCCACTGACTTAAGACTGCCTGAAGTCCCCCAGTCAGTCGCTGATTCCTTTAAATTTGGCTGCACAGGGGAAAACAAAGCAGACTTTAACATACATAGCCTCACCTTTCTCTACAGCTTCTTTGTGTACTGAAACAGCAAAAGCTTTTATGTAATCCAACAAATTTAACCGTTTGATTTTTGGTTTATATATGTGCATATATTTCACCAAAATCTTTTTTGTATTTCATGCAAATATCATACAATTCCATTTCCAAAAAAGCTGGTACAAATGTGTAAAATGTAAATAAGAACAGTTTGCAATGATTTGTCGATCTCATAAACCCATATTTTATTTACAACAGAGCACAAACAACATATCAGATGTTAAATCCGAGACATTTTACCATTTCATTAAAAATATTAGCTCATTTTAAATTTGATGGCAGCAACACATCTCAAAAGCATTGGGACAGGGCAACAAAAGGCTGGAAAAGTAAGTGATTCTGATTAAAAACAGCTGGAGGAGCATTTTGCAACTTATTTACAGGCGACAGGCCAGTAACATGGCGAGGCATAAAAGGACAATTTAAGACGAGCAGAGTCTCTCTAAAGTAAAGATGGGCAGAGGTTCACCAATCTGCGAATAACTGACTTAAAAAATTACGAAATATCAATCTATGTTTGTCATACATTTACAAAGGTTTTGAATATCCCACCATCTACAGTATATAACATTATCAAAAGAATCTAGAGAAAGTTCTGGCTGGCTGTGCTATCCACAAATGTAATCTAAAGCTGTATCATGCAAAGAGGAAGCTAAGAGTGAACACAACCCAGAAATGCTGTCGTCTTCTCTGAGCCAAAGCTCATCTAAAATGGACTGAGGCAAAACGGAAAACTGTTCTGTTGTCAGATGAATCAAAATCTGAAGTTCCTTTTGGAAACCACTGAAATCAGCACTGTCAGTGCTGAAAAGTGCATAGCGGTTTTAGAGGAACATGTGCTCCCATCCAGACAACTTCTCTTTCAGGAAAGGCCTTGAATATTAAAGCCATCCATCCATCTTCTATACCCCTTACCCCCCCCCCAGCTGTCATTGGGCAAGAGGCAGGCTACACCCTGGACTGGTCGCCAGTCAATCGCAGGGCTGACACATAGAGACAGACAACCAGGCACGCTCACATTCATACCTACAGCCAATTTAGAGTCATCAATTAACCTAATGAAGCGAACCAGGGAAGCGAACCAGGAACCTTCTTGCTGTGAGGCAACAGCGCTAACCCCTTATTATTAAAAAACAAAAAATCTGGAAAAGAAGACCCAGTACAAGATAAAATCCTACATCAGACAAGAATGGGACAACATTCCTCTCCCAACATCCCTGCAATTTTTCTCTTCTCTTCCCAGATGGTAATGTAAAAGTAGAGGGGATGCTAAACATGATAAACATGGTCCTGTCCCTACTTTTTTGAGATGTGTTGCTGCCATCAAAATCAGACTACGGTCATGTTTTTCAGGAAATGGTAAAATTTCTCAGTTTCAACATCTGATACGTCATGTATGTTCTATTGTGAATAAAGTATGGGTTTATGAAGTTTGGCAATCACTGCATTCTGTTTTGTTCTGTCATTAACATTTTACACAGTAGCCCAACTTTTTTGGAATTGGGGTTGTACTATTATCCTCAAAAATGTCTGGTGTCCCAATCAGGCTAGATAAAACCTCATGAAAGGGCGATATGACACCCTAAAGAGATCAATATCAGTAACATGTTGAGAGACTTTTTCAAATCAAAGTGTCCCCAGACCTGGACATAAATATGTAATTCTTTCTATTCCCACAGGAGGGCAGTCTGGTTGTTGTGCTATGATGTGAAAACTTCAAGAGAGCTTTGAGAATAAGCAGAGATCATCAGTGAAAAGAGGGAGAGTATAGTTGATGGTGCATATCACTGTCAGCAGATCATTGTCACTCCATGTCCTCCATCAGCTGTTTTGATCCGTAAAAAACAAACCACAACATGCAAAACGCCAACAAAAGCGTGGTCAAATTACTCCAACAATGCAACTTTACCAACCTGAGTAAACTGACGGATGCATCTCTCTAGATTGACATGCTAAGGTCAAAGAAGCACAGCTGGCCTTAGTTTGCGTGATAAACTTGTTTTCAAAACAAGAATTGCTTGCGCGTCACTGCTCTAACTAGGGCACAGCGGTTTGTTTCCTCCCAGGTGCAATTCACCAAAAAATAGACTTTGCTCACTTTCCCAAAAGCACATGAGGATTTCTTAATTTGTTCAACTTTTTTCATCCATTACAGAACACATGGATGTGTCTTTGTGAGGCAGAGGCAGCTGGATTTGTTTCCACAGTCCAGTCATGAGGAGCAGTCCTTCAGGATGGCATGTTTGTTATGGAGCGAGCTTCATGAATAAAGGCAGTGCTGTGGAGGGAGAGAGGGGGGAGTTGACATAATAATTTAGCACTCTGCGTGGAAGCAATTCAGCAGAAGTAGTGTGACAGTAGCAGTGCAGCATGCATCCTGTTAAAGTGAGTATGAGCCCTGATTTAGTTACACGAGCAAGCAGTATATTCAACCATGTTTTAATCAATGGTCATTCAAGTCTGCATTCATATGCTACACGAGTACCATGCTCTTGCAAGTGAAAATCACTTTCTTCTATTTTTTGAATTGGGTTGAAATACACTTCTCAACTATTTTGAACAGTTTTCAATTGTCTAATGTAGGGTTATAAAATCAATTTGTCAGATAACACTGCTTTAGTGTCTTTATCTGATCATTTTTTCATTTAAAGCATTGAAAAGAGCATCAAAGTGGCTTTAATAAAAACTTCATAGATATAGAGATGGAGAGTGGTTTGAAGGACTACTGCTTGGTGCTTCAGGGCTGCCTATAAAGGGGGAAAAGAGGGAAAGCTTCCTGGGGAGCAATCCTATGGAAAGGCCCATGGAAGTCGGCAAAACATGATTCATCCTTCTAATAAGCAACAAAAACCTAATTTTATTTTTTACCTAAAAACCCAACATTTATAAGAGCAGCAAATGCAAATTGTATTGATTGTTGCAACTTTGAGAAACTCAACTTAGTCAGAAAAACATGTCAATGAACATTTTAAAAGTTCAGTTTTAGTCAGTCTAACAAAAATTAATCTTATTTGAAATCATGTAAACGCACTGTCTGTGTCTACAAATTGTTGTCAAAAAATTGTTCACTTTTGAATGTCTATTCAACAGAAAAAGGTACATATTGGATTGGCCAGATGGCATGTCTGACATCAGGTAGATCTGTAAATCTATTCAAGTAAAAGAAAAAGCATATGCTTAAGATTTGCTTTAAGTCCTGAGTACTTAGCAGCTACTGATGAGTCGTACAGTAAAATCAGATCTTTTTTTTATTGGCAAGAACAACAAGAGCATAGATCTCCAACCAGGTTGTTCAGGTAAGGTCACACCTCTACGACAAAGTAAAACACACAGCAAATTTTGGCAGTGTTAATTTAACAAATAAAGGTTTAAATTTGACTCTTTAAAAGTGTCTTTGTTGGTTCACACTACATATAGTTGAACTAAACTTTAGAAAGTGTACAGTATGACAGAGCTGTAGTAACTCTTGAAAATCTGTGACAAGGTGGGTCTCCTCTGGAAAGACCAATGTAACGATTTAGCCTCTTTGCAGGGCAATGCATACTAATGCACTATGCATCCTTCAGTTACACCTGAAGTCCCAGGCGGCAACTCTAACTCAGTGGATAACATCATTCATGATACAAATGTGTCTAACGACACAAACAACAATCCACTGGAAATATGGCCAAACGAACCCCAGCAGGGGTCACTGTACAACAGGCAACATCCAAACACAACTAAAAACATCCAAAACACATCTAAACACTCTGCCCAGGGGTATGATGGTAAACTCCACCCACTCATCTGCCCAGATTTGAAATGGCAGTGGGCTGAGCTTAGATGACTCTACAGAGTTGAACTAACACTGGTGGACCAACACTGTCAAACAACTCCAACAGTGAAGACCATTTTACTCAGAATGGAGTTGAAATTAAACTTTGGGAGGTAAAATCAACTCCGAAATGTTTAACCTTGAGACATCAACACTCCAGTTTTGGGATGTAGTGAATTAATTCTCTTGTTGTGTGCTACTGTGCAGTCAACAGAGGTGAATAGGTTCCAGCCCCGTGTGACTCCCAAAAACAGCATAGAAAATGTATGGAAATATAGCAAGGTCAACACCTCGAGGTGTTATTTGGTACTACAGTGATATTCTGACTGTTACAATTGTATACAGGGAATGGTACAAGAAAGCTTAACAAATGTTGGAGCTCCCCCTGCTGGATCTTTGAAACTTCAACTGTAAGTTGGCATGGTTGAATGCCTTGGCTCCACCTGCTGGCTCCCTTCTATGCATGTCTCAGCTACAAATGAGTGCAATGCATCAGTACCAACTGTGGAGGTATTTTGGCTTCATTGTTGTGCAACATAAGAAGACAGAGTCGCACTGTTCATACTTTAACACTGCCTATTGTTGAAATGTAGCATAGTCCACCTACAGTCAAAGCCATACAGTCATTGAGTTGTAGAAAACACCCACCAGGAGTGCTGTCTTTAGATTGGGCTTCTTTTTTGCTGTTCTAATCCTGTTCTTATAGTTCAGCTAACCGGCTACATGCTCATGTACTGCAACCATATAAAACAGACCAATTTATCTTCCATGGTATAAAAACATTCCTATTAGTGGCATCAGCAGGGGCCCTGTTTAATATTCTGCTACTCCCACTTTAACATTACTCAGGGCCTGTAAACTGTAAATGTCAATAATGCCCAGCATGTTCCAGGGCCCACGTCCAGCTGAATAATTCAAAGTGCATTAAGCTTCTTTGGTACATGTTAATCAACTCGGTGTTAAGTGCGTGTGTCAGCTACTTCTGTCACATGCAAACAAAATGTTATGCACAGCTTACATGCAAAATACTGTGCAAGAACCAAAGGGAATCCATCATTGTTTCACTCTTTAAATGTAACAGATATTGGATATTAGTTCAACTTTGATTATTATGACCTTACTTCATCGTCCAAGGGACGCAGTAATCCAAATCTGACTTTTTTTCTTTGCAGTGAACTCTTTACCTCTTCATCTGCTGAGTTCTGCTTGAGTTATAAACATATTTGCGCATTAACACAGTACAATATCACCACCTTGACAGTTATCCTCCTCTATTTCATAAACATCTAAAACGCTCAAGTGTTTGCCATGAAAATAACAACCCCGGGCTCTAAAAGCAGATCTGAGTCCGCTTCACTGAGCTCACTATTATCTGTTAGATGTCAAAACAAAATTACAATATCAGCAAGGAAAGAGTAAAGTCATTTGGATCATTTATTTTTCTCCCTTTTTCAACCCAAAGACTTTTGTTTTAGCTCTTACTTCTGGAGGTTATACAGAGAGATGAAGCTTAGTATTTTGTTATTTCCATTTACTTACTTTTACAACTTAAGACTGACTTTTGTTTAAAAAAAATATGCCCCCTAACATTTGATCAGCCTACAGACAAGCAAAACATTAGAACTGACAGGGAAGAAGGTAGGCCTTTATCTGTGCAAGCAAAATCAGGTTTCAAAAACTCAAGCCTGTTGAGATAAAAAAAAAAAAAAAACAACCAACAAAAAAAAACAAAACAAAGACAAAACAAACCTGCAGTTCCTCAAGTGTCCACCTGAGGCTAGCTACAAAAGCCCTGGATTGTCAATTAACATCTATGTGAATTTACCCACTTTACAGCAGAAATAATCACAATTACAGCCTGGTTCAAAAACAAATTTGGTATGAATAACTTGTATCTTTATCAGTACACACTTTATGGATGATTATATATTTTATCACTAATCTATTTAGAATATATTACGGCCAACAGCTACATGTGTATTTCCATAGTTGAGGGTGCAGCTGATCTCACTGAGGAGCATGTGCATTCTAGCTTCACCTCTTTGTCTTCTAGATTTATTGAAAGTGAGGTGGAGACAGCATTTCCAATATGGCGACTGTGTAGACCTCACTAGTGTCCAGTGCTAGTTTTCCCACCAGCTAAACAGTCCCCAAAGATCTCCACAGCAAGATGATGACTTTTATTAGGTTTACTTTGTTGCTATGTTTCTTTCTTGACTGTGAAGCTGAAAAAATACAAACAATTCCGCTAACATTTTACACAGAAATGAAATTAGACATGTCTAAACATAAATCAACACAGCATTAGCTTATTAACTAGTTGGCGCTAGCTTATTAGCATTTGCATATCTATTAGCTGAATGCAGCTTCAAGTGACACCACATACACTTCAAAGAAACTTACAAAACACAGCAGGATGGTCGACATAAACATTGTAAACATTGTTCATACATACAAATATTGCTCTAACATGCAGAAAGGAAAGAATCTAAGCTCAACTGTGCAGTCACGGCATTCCGCAAACTGTTGCCACAAATTTAGAAGCCCGTATTGTCCAAAATGTCTTTGTATGCTGAAGCATTAAGAGATCCCTTCATTAGAGATAAGGGGCCTAGACCAAACCCTGAAAAACAGCCCCATACACAGTGCAGTCAGGCAGGTAATGTTCTCCTAGCATCCACCAAACCCAGACTTGCCCTCCAAACAGACCTCCAAACCTCCGAACAGAGAAGCGTGATTCTTCACAGTCTAGTTTTGGTGCTTCACCAAACTCCGAACTCTTCAGCTACAGAATCAATCATTGGCGACTTTTATGCACCATGCATCTTAGCAATCCTTGACCCCACTCTGTGATTTTCCATAGCCTTCCGCTTGTGGCGGAGTTGCTGTTGTTTCTAAATGCTTCCACTTTCTAATATCACTTACAGTTGACTGTAGAATATCCAGCAGGAATTAAATTCCATGAACCATGTTGTTGCATCCACCACAGTACCACACTTACTATTTTAGTTTTAACTTTGTGTAATTGTTTGGTTGCATGCTACATACTTTATACTGCTTTTTTTAGTCTCCACTGAGTATACCAACTTCTCAGTCGAGTCTAGTGCACATCATTCAGCCATTGCTTATGGCAATGTTTCATAATCAGTTCTAGCTGTAACAGAGCCACCATTTGCAAACAACTTATCCCTTTTGTAGTCTGTAAATTCACCTACACTTTATGGACTATAGAACTGAATGACACTACAGTCCCTGTAGGTGTAATGGTCAGGTGGCCAAAAACTTTTGTCCATATAGTGTAACTTCTGCATAGTTGATGCATTGACACCAAAATCATTTTTGAGACCAGGCAGTAAACTGGTTTAATTCTGCTATAAATATGGGGATTTTAATATGGGGCCATATGGGGATAATATACCTTAGAAGCTCGCCCCAGGTGGACACCCAGGGAACTTCAGTTTTTTTCTGCATTTGCACTTGCTTCATTTTCAGGACTATAGGTTACTGCTTGATTCAAATAAAACCATATCTGATGATGCAAAATTGTAATAATGATGCAAAATTGTAATAATGAGGGAAGTGAAATGGACAAAGGAGGTATCATAAGGATTAATAAAGATATCTGAAGGATACAGGAATTTTTTTCCACCACAGCTCCACAGTTTAATATTTTCTGGATGTCTAAGATATCTAACCTTAATCTTAGTTGCACTTAAGTTTCAGTTTTCAAAACACTTGAGATTGTGTTATTATCATTTTCTAATATTCCTCATACCTCTGTAGAACAAAGCAGGTCTCTCCATCCTGAATTTTTAATTTGTTAAATGAGGGTGTGACCTACATAGTCTCGATGAGCCAACAAAGGAGTGTCACCGGTCACCTGATTCCCCCCTTTCCTCCCCCACCTCCTCCCGCTCCCCCCCAAAAATCAGAGGAGCTCAGTTCATCCAGACGGTGAATGGATGAGGGCTGCTGTAAAAACAAGGGCACTTGGGTTCGGGTCAATGAATAGCTGAGGTAATGCGCTGATGTGATGTTTGCCTGTGCTGCTAACAGCTTGTTTGAGTGTGCGAGCTGGCACCTTCCATTCTCTTATTACAGGACAGGACAGGACCCGGCAGCGTGTGACCCATGTTCCTCAGAGACACTTAAGACTGTGGTACAGTTTCAGTCGGTGATGTGATATGGATGAGCTCGCCTGCCAGCAAACCCACATTCAGGCTGTTGTGATATGTGCCAGTTAGAGCGCAGGAATGAGCTGTGGACATGGTAAAAGGATAGGCCTGCATTAAAAGCCACTTTGTTCAGTGTGACTGATTGGAAGAACAATTTGAAGTAGTCTGTCAGCCCAGACAACTTATTAAAATTTCTTTCAGTAGTTCTCCAGTTTGAGAAAATGTGCTTAATGACTTTCAGCAGTGGCAGATCTGTCTGCTAGAATGCAAATAAAACTACAGCCAGTTAGTGGGAAGCTAAACTAGCAGCTACTAGTATTTCTTCCACGACACAACTTATTCCTCTATAGTCTAAATAAGTTTCCCATTGCTCATGACTCCAAACTAAAACATTCTTGCTAACCACTTAAGTCTCAGGATCTTTTTTCATCTAAACAACTGACAGGATGAAGGTTTGTCCTTAGCGAGTGAGCTAAAATAGACCTTAGCCTCAGCTAAGCCAAGCTAGAAGCCAAACTATTTCTGCTAAGAAAAAAATGAAATTCAAAGACAAAAGACAACATAAAACTGTGTTTTATACTTTGTTTGATAAAGATTGAGACCACTGCCATAAAACTGGCTGTTCGGTCATTTTTCATTGCAGTAAAAAAACATACTAAGATTAAGTCTAGCAAGTCTGTAAAGTAGGTTACATATAGGATGCTAATAGCTAAAATGTACTTTTCAGCTTTCTTTTCAACAGAGGAGCTCAGATACTGTCTGTCAGATGTCCTATGGCGCTAAAGCAAGTTGTAAACTAAGCTAGCAAGAAAACATGAAAGTAGAAGGAAAGTGTTAGCCTAGCTCTACTAAAACTTCAGACACGCCCCATCTAATCTGGGTTAACCTTTTTCATGTCAAACATTGGCCTCTACTTACAGGAGTTTTAAGTTGCCAATGTGCACATTTGCCGCTGCCTTTTTTCGTTCTTTTCTTTCTTAGTTTCTTTCTTTATTTCTCTATAACTGAATAACGGACTGAATGAGATATTTTGATCAACAACTAAGCTAACTAGGGCTGCAAGCAGCACTGGAGGGCCCTTGCACCCGGTGCACGTTAGGTTGTTGCAACCTCAGAAGGGTGGAAATAACTAAGTGTAAGCGACCTTATTTTAACAAGCAGCATAATGTTATGAGGTGTAATACATTAACAACAGTATTTAAATGATATACAATTTAATAAATTGGCAAATTTAATAAATTGGCAGTAATGAGATTAGTGGGGAGGTGGTACACCTACTACTGGTGTGGCTGCGCTGATGAACACCACACTGAGGAGCTGTCGCTGACATGATAACAGAGGTAAGGCCTGTCAATGAGCGTCGACTGCACGTGAGACTGACCCGTTCTTGGGCTTAGTCTCGTCTGTTGCAGGTTATGTTCCATCAGGGGTGAGTGAACTCCCTACAAAGGAAGCGTTCTACATCAGACCCAAGTACAGGCTTGCTGATATTGTAATATTGTGAGGGTATTTTATTACCTTACAACTAGGCGTTTTAGAAAAGTATGTTCCTGTCATTATATTATGAGTAAGCAGATGTTGCTGTCATGAAAGCAACCTTTAACCATCCTGCTCTGTGATTCCTCTTAAACGGCTGGTGGAGTGAAAAGCTGAGGTGTGTCATTGGACTTGAGGACGATAAGTGACACAAGCTGGCAACCATGTGAGACTGCTCTGATTAATAATGCAGCAGCGTCTGAAAGGGCAACACAATCTTCTCACACTAGTGGACTTTTCTGGAAGGAATCTATAGTGATGTCAGCGTTTATATTAGCCCAGCTTTTAATTGAATTTTTTTTCTTCACTTATTCAAGGAAATAACCTGAGGTCTACGTCATACTAGGCACATTAGTTTTACAGATATTGAATCTCAAAGTCTTCCCCATGTCCTGTCTGTTAACATGGAGGAGGCAGGGTTTAGACCTATACTGCAGAAGGCGGAGGGGTTTAAGCAGTTTTTTATTCACTTGCTTGGGTACTAAAAAGCAATAATGATCACATATTATAAAATCCTGGCTGTGGATAGTGTCCCAAAATAGGCCCCTAACTTTCCTCACACATTTGGAAATTGGTATTTAGCTAAACATTACCTGATGAATATAAATGTTGGAGCCTAGTTTCCACCTAATTGACCCCATCCAACGACAAGTCTGCAGCTAACATCAAAATCTGTTTTAAAAATAATACAGAGCCTTAAAAGGATAAATTAGGTGCTGTTACACACCAGGTAGTGAAAGCTTTTACTATATCAGCGCTTGATTGACTGCTTCTCTATTGTAAGGAGAGGAAACTAATTAGTTTTTTCTGTATAATGAATTAATCCAGCAAGGTGGAATAATTTAATGGTGTGTCCTGGCAATCCATGGAAACTCACGTTTCAAAAGTGTGCCGAAATTCATGTTTAGCTGCTTATTAATCTGTTAAATGAGACTCACCAAAACTAACTGTGTTTTTGGTGAGGTTTAAACAAGCTTCCAGTGTTGAAAATGGCGTAATAACAGTAATGAGGATTTTTGTTTGGCTTCACAATACTTTCAGTCCTTTTTGTTGTATTTTAAACATTTTTTTGTCTAATTATGTTTGCAAAAAAGTTCCTAATGCTTCATATCTTGTATGAAAAAGGCCCTGTGTCCATTGTGATTGCTTTTGTTGGTGGCAGCACCAACAGCCTTGTGTCTTCTGCTTCAGAAGAATCCATCCAGGTCTGTATTAACATCCTGAGACCCATGCTTTTGTTTGGAATACATTTTTAGTTTCTCCCACTTATTTGGGATAAGTGGGGGCAATTGATTATCATACCTAAGCCCTGTCTTTGAACAGGAAGTAGTTTTCACCAAAAAGTTATGTCTACATATGAAAAAAAAAAATCTTACTAACAAGAAAAAGAAAAATATTTCTTTACTTGCAGGAAGTCAGGAAAGTCAGACATTTCCAAAACTTGCAAAAAAAAAATTATCCTCCGAAATCTTAAAATTTCCAAGACATTACCAAAAAAAAGTGTCAAAAATTCAAAACGGCTTTTTAAAATCCCATTTAAAAAACAAACATTAAACGTTCCCAGTCAGCATAACGCCAAAGTTCAAGGGCAGTTTTGTTCTCAGGCAGCTCAGGGCTGAAAATGCAAAACTGTGTTGGTTTAGTAGAATAAATAAGCCATGCTGGTGACACATTTTTAAAAGAAGCACTTGTTGTATTCAATTTTCTTTGTTCTTTCTTTCTTTCCTTCCCAGTAGCAGTTGTGCTCATAAGCCCCTCCAGCTTTCTTTGTACTTCATTCGAGGCCCACACAGCCAGAAGACAGCTACTGCTGCTTTGCTTTTATGCACACATTTGTTTTGCACTGTTATCTTGCCATTTCATTCAAAACTATGTTGTTTCCAAATGGCATTCTTGCTGGTTATTTGTACCCTCCAATCTTAACCCTAGCCATAGAAATTAGAATGCAGACGTCAATGACCGACTCTACCTACCAAGCCAAAGTCAGCGTGACATGCTTCAACAACCTCCAGGGATTGTGGGGGATCCTCAGTCTCTTGTATGGTAGTTTTGGGGTTTACAGGGGGAAAGTTTGGGAACCCTTGCTCTAGACCTGAAAGAAGTTTGTGTCACACTAGAGGTTTATTTTATTTTATTTTTTTGGCTGCAGACATTTCTGTCTGCCACTCTAACAGACCGTTCATCTGAGACACCATACATCACAGAAAGGAAATGCCAGAATTTGCCAGTACAAAGTATTTCCAGTTTTTGTTCTTTTTAAAATTCAACTTTATTCATACACAAAGTCTGTCAGTTACATTCATTTTTTAAAGATTTATTTTTGGGCCTTTTCGTGCCTTTATTAGATAGAGGAGGATGGTGGATAGACTCAGAAACAAGGAAAAGAGTGGGTGGAGACATGCGGTAAAGGGCCACAGGCCAGATTTGAACCCGGGCCCCCTGCGTACATGGTGCATGCCTTAAACTGCTCGAACAATCTGTGCATCCCCACTGGCAGTTACATTCAGAAAATAACCACGCTGCAAACATTACAGACTAGAAACGTTTCATAAATAAAACATAAAAAGGTCAGAGGTCTAATCTGGGATTAAATTGTGCGTAGATCCATCTTTGAAGCAGTTACACGAATGTTAGCTCAATAAAAATAATTACTTCTGGGCTTTTTATGCCTTTATCAACAGAGGAGGATAGAGGACAGAACTGGAAGCAGGGATGAGAAACAGAGAAAGTGCCACAGGCCTAATAACCTGTGCCGACTACATACATGGGGTGCACCTTAAACCACTAGGCCACCTGCACCCATCGTTGGCGCATTTGAGCTTCATTAGCTTTAGTAAAAGCTTACATAGCTATGCTAGCTACATAATAAATGTTAGTACATAACACAATGTAGATAAGTTAGCTATAGCAAACATTGCTAAAGCTAACTTAGCTGTGTAGCGATAGGTAAACCAAGGCAGCATAAGCTAACATAGAAAGCATAGCTTTAATAGACTGAGCAAAGTCAGTTTTTTAACTACATTATCTACATAGCTTATGTAGCCTCCAGTTTTAGCGTGTACTTCTGTTGGGACTGATGAGGCATCTCACATTAGTGGTCTACAAGGCGGGCATCTGAGACTCTTGGTTTAAGCTCTGACTTCACACCAGCCCTGGATCTGGTCCCGCCAAGTGGAATAATTTATTCAAAGCATCTTTTATAAATCTGTTTGGGCCTAGGTTTGTTGACTTTTTTATTATACCAAAATATATACTTTCTCATTTCTGTACTGAGGGCCAATAAGCAGCATAGTCACTCTCTATATCTTCTAATAAATGTCAATAATACCCAAACTACTCAGTCAATCCTCTCTCCTTTAAGCCCTGTGATTATACATGACCGTGCTAAATATGGATGCTACTATAGCTGGCTAATATATCTGATTTTAAAGTGTTGCCCAGCAGCGTCCATCCCTCTCCTGGCTTACTCTCAGTTTATTATCGATGGTCGGGGCTTTACCTCCTGTGGCTGGCAGTGGGCATCAGCAGAGCTTTATTCAGCCAAAGCTGCTCCCAGAGGTTGGAAGCCAAAGCTAAACAACAGAGCTTTATTTTCAATGAACTATTACGCAACAACATCTGGGCGAGGGACCTTGCGAGACAAGCACATCTTTTTTTTTTTTAAAGCAGTGATTACATCAATACCAACAAGCCCGTCCCTCCTCTACCACTGTAGGTTGGAAACAACGAAGGGCATTCCCATTTGCTTCTGTTGACTCCACGCCAGAAAAAGGAATTTCTCTCACTCACCTCCCACCCCTTCTCTTCCTTTTTTTATTTGCTAATGATGTTCAAATCGAGAATCATTTTGTATTCCCAGTAATCATGAACATCTGGTGTGCTCCATCTGGCAGTGTTGTTGTCTGATGGGCTTGACCATGATCATTAGTCAAAAAAACTGACGTATAAATGTAGAAGTTGGGCTATTTTTGGACAGATTAGTGATGTTCATATATTTCCAAGCACAGGATAAGGAAAAGTGTAATATGAATGAAGACTTTATGCACCTTGTTTGGTGGGCAGAGCTGTGAAAAAATGAGTGGTCTGGTTTGTTTGGCAGCAGAAATAAATGAGGCTCTAATGTGTCTCTGAATACCTGAAGCAGATTTTCTAAGACCCTATGAGAGGCGTTTTCTGGGGCAGCAAAAGCCCATACATCTCCACTATAACAGCATACAAATACAAACCCTATATTCATATAGAGTGCGGTCAGGACAGAGAGGTGATGACGCAGGAGAAAGCAAAGGACAACATGTGTTGCAGAGGGACCTAGTTAAGCTCCCTGCAGGCTTAAAATACCTACAAACTAAGTAGGGCTGTATCGTACAATATAAAGCTGGCACCTGGGATAATGCATTAAAGCACTATGATATACATAAAGTATGCATATAGGAATTAGAGGACTTTAAAAGTACCATACAAAGTGAACCCTCTTATGATACTGATGGCTTTGTTTGCTTTTATAAGTCATTAAAAAGTATCAGTATTAATTTGTCTCTTTCACAACCAGCTACAAACATCTCATAGCACCATGAAAGTCAACAGATCTAATAATAGAATCCAATTATGATCATTATAATAGGATTAGAATTGATCATATCAATTAGAGCAGTTGGAGTCCAGCTGCCCTAATATGAGCATTAGCATAATAAGGGTGATTATAAAAGTAAGGCTGATATTAATAGTTGGTGAGTCAGGCAGATCCACAGCAGCTGGATGTCGGCAGTGATGATCCACAGGAAGCTCAGGAACTCCCAGAAAGATAAACTGTTTGAAATGTGAAGAATTAATGTAAGTGACATGCAAGACAAAAAATTAAACCACTTTCTTACCTACAAAGCTCTTAATGATCAGGTGACTTCATACTTAAAGAGACATACGCCGTTTTACCATCAGGCAGAGTTAGGCAACGGCTTGCAGCCTCTTGCAGCCACGATAGGAGAACATCAAATATGAGGTTCACATATAGATTTGCTTTAAAAGATTAAGATGTGTATTTTGAATGGAAATAAGATACCAAGCATGAATAGATAGAATCAAAATAGCGGATGATTTTATTTAACAATCACTAGATCAAAAAGCCCTTACATGCAACCCCAAGAATCAAATGATAGTATCAGAAAAATGAATTTCTGAATCATTTTTATTTTTCTTTTTATACTTAATATCTTTAAATATTATGTAATGGTATTGTTAATTTTGAATCGTGGTGACAGGAGCATCTCAATACCGCTGTGGTTGTGTGCAGTTGTAAATGTTAGCACCTCAGGGCAAAAGATGTAGTCTTTTTTAGTGAAGCAGAGCAAGGGAAGCGGGAACTTGGCCATTGTGTACCCAATATCCTTTGCACTCCACTCACTGGCTCGATCTAACAGCACAAAAATGCTGGATGCTACATGTGGCAATGGAGAAACGAGTGTCAAAGTTTGGGCAGTATTACACTTTCCAGTGTACAGCCTGACAAAATTCGGAAAAGAAGAGTGATGAACTTTTAAGAGACTGTGGAGGCTCCAGTGACTTTTAAATCTGACATGTGGAAGCATCTTGGTTTCACTGTGTCAAGAAATGGGAAGGAAAAAAGGTGACAAAACGAAAGACAATATGCAGAAATTGTCAGACTGTGGTGACACACTTGATGGAGAATATGAGCGACATAAGGAGCCACTTTGCAAATCATCACCATAAAAAGATTCACCATAAAAAGATTCACAAAGATGAAAGGAGCCAAATCTGGCTGGGCCAAAACACTCCTCAGGAAGTGTTCATAATACCACTCCTCCACAACAGCACAAAGGCTCTACAGATCACAAGGTGTATCAGTGAATATAATTCCAGAGACCTGCAGTCCATTTCACCAGTGGACAATGAAGGTTTTAGGTTAGTAAACACACTGGAGGTTAAGTATAAGTACATATCTTAAAGGTCACATATCATGCAAAATACCCTTTTTCAGAATTTTTAGCAAAAATGTGCCCCTGGCCTGTCCACAATCCCCCAAGAATCAACGCCCCTGTTTTTTAATGCCAACAACTGAATATGTTTTGGAGTTTTTATAGCGCCATAACCATGGACCTGTTACCAAGCTATTATTGTACTGGAGATTTTGATACTGTTATATCTCTGTTAAACATTACATGCTTCTTTGTGATGGTCAAAGTTTTCCAAATTAGCATTTACAGACATCAGAAATGTTCTTGTTAAGATGTTAAAAATAGCTAATGTGTGTGAGGAATTTTGGTGTGATTGAAGTTTTGACTAAATGATCCCAGGAGACATCAGTTATAAATCCTCTTTTCAAGTTTTGCAAGGTTCCCTGTTTTCAAGTGCCCTTGAGGTCACCTTTGGCTCATTCGTGTTAAGTTGCCTCTTCTGTTATGTTACATTGTGTAGCCCCAGAATCCACCTGGAATCAAGTTATTGACCAAAAGTACCCCAAAGGCTGTTTTAGACTGGCTGTGTGGTTGCTGCATAACAGCTGTGTCATGGATTGGTTTTCATTTTGGCCTCACAAGACTCTCATGAACATGAGGCTGACCTTTTTTTTAATTATAAGCCATGTGTTCCTCGGCCAAAATAGACAAGAAAATCTTAAACATGTCACAGGCAAGATAAACTGTAAGGTTACACTTCTGGCTTTTGCTTTTCAAAGTAAAAGGCCAGTTTGACGTGTATGTGGGGAGAACTCACCTTGTTTAAACAGAATTCTTTTATTCTGAATTATTTTATTTAGTGAGGCAAAACAATGGAAAAAGTCACTTGTAGGGAGATTTATACAGGTAAGACTTATGAATAAAGACAGGGCAAGGAAACACAGCAAACATGCACCCGCTATTAACAACATAATGGTATGAGACGAAGCAAACATGCACCACGGTCGTCATGCAGCAAACATGCACCCACTCTGAAACACCACAATGTCAACACTGGTACTTTTACAGTAGAAAATAAAAGTTTAGAGAAGTTTCAGGCCAGTATAATCTTTCTTGACATTTAACTACATAGACATACATGAGACCCAACAGATGGGAGAGTCATGAGGTACAAATGAGGTACTAAGAAATAGAAATTATATTACATAAAATATATCATTACACAAATATTCTGCAAGGAGCACAGACATATGCAACACTGGTACTTCTACCATGCATTGCAGTGATTGATGTCATGGTAGTGCCTTTCCTGTAAAGTTTTTCTTTTTGTTATTTTGCCTGCCTTATAGCCAGTGTTAGCAAAAGATTGCACACCAATGAGTCTTGTTCTGTCCTATAAGTTTATCGCCTGAATGTTTATTCTTTGCCATCGTTGCAAAGTGTTTCCTCATGGTGGATCAATCAAATATTGATCAAAGACTACAAGCTCAACAAAAAACAGAAAATTGTCACATGTCTCATTCATGGTGAGACATGTTAATATGAACATAAATAAGCAGAAGCCTCTTCATTGGAGCACTTTCATGTTGCAAGTGAGAGAAGAAAAATGTTGTGAGACAATTACAACAGAACATAACACGGCATAAAAGAAACATATGACTGCATTCAGCATCTTTGAGTGAATATCAAAGGCTCTGATGGGGAGGGGGCAGTAAAGTGCTGCAATGCAGTCTGCGTATGTGCATCCATGCAGGACCTGTATGGTGTGTGAGATGCAGACAGAACATACAGTTTACTGCATGAACACTTGCCTCACTGCAGGTGAATTATCAGCTCCACTGCATTGTGCATACTCAGCCTCGAAAAACTAAGACCAGCAGAACAAGCACATAGTAAAACTCTAATTGCAATTAACTCCAAGAACCAATTTAGCTCACTTTGAAGGGGATTTTAATGTAACCACAGCATACTTTGATGTTTGTATTTGATTATTCTCTTTACTCAGCCAATGAAGGAAAATACAACTGTCTGCAGGCCTCATTAGGCATTATTTGTAAAATACATAAGGCTTTTAAATTACACTTAATGAAAAGGCCAGAATTGTTTGTCTTTGCACACAGTTATCTCAGCCTATAGAATGCTTCGTCATTCAGAACCAGCATATGTTGAAGTGGCTGCTGCATCATACAGGGCATTAGTGTGAAGAGCAGGAAAGAGGTGTAATGGTCAAGAGAGCTCGAGATGTGCTGCTAATACCCTGGAGTGTGCTGTTCATACATTTCCAGCATTATTGCATGTAAGTGTGTACATGCTCTGAGGAGGCATGTGCTTGAAAACATGTTTGATAATGTGGGAGGGCTTTAAGAGAGTGAATATTTCTGCATTTTCCTTCCATTTAACACAAATGTTTATTCGTGAATTTATACCCTTCAGAGACAGATCGTTGTACTTTTTTGCATCAGATCTGGTTTCATACTGTATGTGAAATATCCTTGAAAATATAATCCATGAACCTGACCTACATAAAAGTCCTTGTATACAGTAGTGCTGACATCAAAGAGTTGAAGATTATATTTAAAGCAGAGGGCTGTGATTTATCTCCAGCTCCTTGGTTAACAGTGGTATAAATCATGGAGGGAAAATGTGCATGGTGCACAATCTACATCTGAGTACAATCGTTTCCTCTTCTTCTGTTTGTATTTCACAAGACAAGAAGTTGAGAATTCTGAGATATACAATATATGGACAAAAGAAACTGGCCGCCTTACTATTGCAACAACAGGGGCTCTAATTACACTGCATTTAAATAAATGTACTTTGATATGAAGCTCCACTTTCCTTAGAAGACTTTCCACATGTTTTGGAGTGCTTTCTGTGGTAATTTTTCCCCATTCTGTAGGTGATGTTGGACGAGAAGTCCTGACTCAGGATATTTGTTCCAGTTTGTCCCAAAGGTGCAGGTTAGTCAAGTTCCTCCACACCAAACTCATTTAACCATGTTTTATAGTCCTTGCTTTCATGTTGGAATAGAAAAGGGCCTTTCCCTAACTGTTGCCACAAATCTGGGAGCATAGCATAGTCCAAAATGTCTTGTATGCTAAACCATTAAAAGGAACTCTGCATGATATCTGCATTTTCAGAAAAATGTAAATATAATTTTAAGCTAACTCACCAGGATGCCGTCCTGTTTTAGTCCGTACCACGCTTTGGGTAATGTGACATCACTGGACTTCAATGGTCCTCTACCAGTACTATTTCTATGCATTAGTTCAGCGATTCTCAACTGGTGGGTCAGGACCCAAAAGTGGGTTGCAGAGCAGTTTTCAAAGGGTCGTGACTAGGTGTCTAAAAAAAAAAAAAAAAGGTGGCAAATGTCCTGAAGTCCTTGTTGGACATACATCGATACCTTTTATTTTACCCTCTTTTACTGTGAAATTAGGTTAATTTAAATGTTTGATCAATATTTCAACTAATTTATCTTTTCTTCTTGTAATTAGTTGCTACTTTTCTATGATGATGAAGTAATTTCACAAGTTCTCTTGAAAATTGGCAAAAAATTACATATAATGATAGAAAAAGAAAGGTCTAAAATTTGTCTGTTTTGTCCCTTTTCTTTTTTATATCAGGTGTTTTGGTCCAATCATCCAAACAGCAACATATTCAATTAACTAAACATGCATTGTCGAAATTTTTTTGGAAACTTGGGTCTTTACACACTGGGTCTGTTTTTTTTTGTTTTTTTTTTTGGATCCGTAATTCAAAAAAAACATCATGCGCTTGGACTTTGCACACTGAGTCCGTTGTGTTTTTATTTGCCTTCACTGCAAAAATTCATATAATGTGGCAAATTGTTTCGTATTGCGAGTCTTTGGCTCTGTCACTCCTTTACGAAGTGTCATAGCACTGAGCTGACCTTGCAAAGCAGATGGATACGCCCGTTTCCATGTTTCTCACTGGCGAATCCATCTTGCAAAGCTCCCCTGAACTGTTTGGTCCTGGTTAGAAAGTGATAGGGCCAATCAGCGTTGAAGGGCAGTACTTTTGAGCACAGCGGAGTTGTGACGTAAGCAAGTGGTGACAAGAGGATGGTGCATCTATGGTGGAAGAAATTAGCGTGGATGCTGCTAAAGCACCAGTTTTATCAGAACTTGACAACATTTCTTCATCAAAAGAAGAACAAAGAACAGCACTGAGTTTTTTTTTTTTTTTTTTTTCAAAAACAACAGAAGTTGTGTACTGACATGTCTACAGTCGCTGTGGTTCGCGTTATGCTGTTCTGTGGAGTTTATACCTCGGTAGTGGTGCTCGCGCACCTCGGTGGCAGCTACGACGTCACACGTTTTGTTGCTCTGATTGGCCTGTAAAGATGTGACAGACAGAACGTTCATCCAATCTCACTCCGAGTTTTTTTTTCAAAGGCTCTGCCCTTTCCTAAACGCAGTCTATCAAAGGTTTCCCAGATGGATGTGTGAAACACATCCATCTGGCGTGTCAGGTTAGCACTGAGTCAAATTGGAGAGCAACTTTTTAATTCTGACTCTGTTATGACCTGTGAGTAGGCTACGTGTGCCTTTTTCTGTTATACAGTATTTCTATGGTTGATATCCACATAGTACATGGGCAAACTACAGTGTTTAAAGTGAGTTTTTGGTGCAAGAGCGGGAGAGAGATGGGGAGGGGTTGGACAGAGGTGAGCGAGCAAAGAGAATAAAGCAACAGGTGCTGATCGGAATCATCAATCACATCTATCTGTTGTTATATTTCCACGGTTGATATCCACATAATAACCAAGCAAATGACAGTGTTTAAAGTGAGATTTTGGTGCAAGAGAGGGAGAGACAAAGGGAGGGGAGAGGTCAGGCGGTGGTGAGCAAGTGAGAATGAAGCAGGGGATACTGTTCTGAAAAAAAATTGACCCAGTGTGGGTTAGGGTTAAATAATTCAGTAACTAAAAGGTGTGGCCAAATACTTTTGTCCATATAGCATAGGTAAAAAAACAAAAAACAAAACATGCACGTCTTCATGTCTTCTTATAATGAGAGATATCCAACTTCACCTCCGTCCATATTTTACACTTTCGACATCCAGGATTGAATCTTGTCCAGCAGTGCCGTTTTGAGCGTTGGCTCTCTTCTAACATTACCCACAAGTCTCAGGTGCCATGGGTGCATGTGTAAACACATCCATACCGGAGAGAGAGGTGGCTCTGTGAAACTCGAGAGCCTCTGCCCACATTTCCAGAAGAATCGTGACTGACTCTAGCGCACTAACACACACACATTAATCTCCTGAATTAAATTAGATATAATCTGGTTAAAACAGACTTAAATATCAACTTCATGCAAATGTGTAATGTAACACTTGCATGAAATGTCAAACTGAGCAGTATGTAGAAGATAATAAGAGCAAGTGCTTGATATACTGATACCAAATATGCAAATGAGCACACATTTACATAATCATTGAAGCATACAGATACTCGCAGTGTGTGTGGAGACAGGAGGTGCTAACAAGGAAACAGTGGTGCCCGCTGGCATCTATGAAGTCTCCCTCATTCATCATTAAGCAGGAGTGTAGTGCTGAAGCCGTCATGTCCGGTAAAACTGCACAGAAGGGCATTAGTAATTAAAAGTGCTAATGGTCAGTGTGATTACTTTGGAAAAGACTTCTCCAGTCACATAATTTCTATTTTAATATATTTGCACCATGACTTGTTGAAATCTATATACAACACAATCTCAAAAAAGTTGGGACGTTGTGTAAAATGGCAATAAAAACAAAATAAAGTGATTTGCAAATGAACATTGTTCCCATGCAATGGAGAACCTTGTGCCCCTGTCGATGTAAACAAATGATTGTTCTATTTATACACAGTTCAGTCAGGAACACTCTTATTATGCATTTTTCCATTTAAAAAAATTTATATACAGTTTTAATTGGCGGAGACAACATGCAACATGCTTTGACTCTCCAGGGAGTGCATGGGGATGTGGATAGATACATTATGACGATACGTACTAAATACAAGAACATTTGTTCAAAAGCAATTAATAAATAGTAGCATGAATTTCAATGAGTTCAACAATACTTATGCTATAAAAGAGGAGGCTGGGGTGGAGGGGGTTAAGCTTTTCCAGCAGTAGCAGCATGGTGCATCAGTATCAGAGGTGTCAAGTAACAAAGTACAAATACTTCGTTACCTTTTTTAAGTAGAAATTTTGGGTATCTATACTTTACTGGAGTAATTATTTTTCAGCCAACTTTTTACTTCTACTCCTTACATTTTCATGCAATTATCTGTACTTTCTACTCTTTACATTTTAAAATTACCTCGTTACTCCTATTTCATTTCAGCTTGTTTTCATTCCGGCTTGTCATTGTTTAAAAAAACACAAAAAACCCAAAAACCTATCCAGATAAATCGCGCCATCTGAATAGAGTGAATTTGATTGTGGTTGGATGAGAAGTACAAACATAATACCATTCTGACACCCTATTGGTTTGTATGGGATCAATCGCACCTGCACACGACACAAATCACATCACACTCCAGCAAGGAAATACCAGACGTATGTAGCCTAGTATGAAGATGTCCGTGGCAGAGACTCAAGAGAACTCGAGTGAAATGTCCCAACCAAGCACCAGTGAGGAGGTTGGGAGCCGGGAAGACCAAAACTCATAGGCATAGGCACAAAGGGAAATGCACTGAAGTTCAGCGTGACTAATTAGTTATACCAGGATTACACTGACATCTCTCCTGTAAAATACAGAATCATTCTAACGCATATGAATACAGTAACAATTAGAGGCAGAAAAAGAGTTGCATAATGAGATGAAAGAAGGGGAACGGTGAAATCCTGGGGGCACGGATGCTGGCAGAGAGAAGGAGGGTGTAACTGGGGACATTTGGACTGGTAGCTGCACCAGCTGTTCCCCACGTGTTGCACTGGCTGTGTTATTATTATGAACATGCAGTCAGATAATACAGGGAGACAGGCTTTTTGGTTTGTTGCATAAGGGATTTTGGCTAGCAACAAAAGGAAGGAGAGATGTGGAAACGGCAGAAAAAGGAAGCCAACAGGGGGTAAACAAGAGTAAATGAATGGGAGAAAAGCATGTGTCTGTTTGCATTGTGTTTGGTGTTCATTCGTGCGTGAAGTTTGCGTGAATGTGTGCATGTGTGTTTGTTTCAAGCTGGCACACTGTCTTCAATTATTGCAATCTTTGGGCTTATCAATCATGATGTAGCTCATTCTCTGACTCATGCAGTCACATATCTGAGACAGCTGCTGCAGTGTGTTCTCATCACTTTGGAACACGTCAGTCAGGCTTTGGATCTAAATGGAGCTTAAATGTACATATCTGAAAAAAGGATGGATACACAGCTGGAGACAGATTTTATTATAAGATTTGTATAATGAGATATGTATAAGTTGAATATTACAGGAGAGTGGGGGATGTAATTCTGAATATCTTCACGGCTACATGTCATTTACAGGGTCAGAGTTA
Source organism: Cheilinus undulatus (assembly GCF_018320785.1). Classification (NCBI taxonomy): domain Eukaryota; kingdom Metazoa; phylum Chordata; class Actinopteri; order Labriformes; family Labridae; genus Cheilinus; species Cheilinus undulatus. The sequence continues at coordinate 15,979,087 of NC_054881.1, read as the reverse complement.
TGGGTAAAGTGCACAAGGTGATCAACGAATGCTGATATGCTGCCACCTTATAACCTTGTAACCGAGAATCCTCATGATTCAGAGGTTCTTCATTGGTTAAGAGGTTTTTCATTGGTTGGTGAACAAATGCTTTTAAAACAATGTGGAAGCCCAAAGCAGCCAGTCAGCCATATATTTAATACTTTTATGCAATTTACAACAAGATAACAAATGATTTTTTCATTTTCTCTAGAGCTCTAAACTTATTTATCTCACCATCTTGGAATAACAGGGCTGGTTCTCCCATGATAATGTGTTTATTTCTTGAGAAAACAACCATCTTTTACATGTTATTATGGGAAACCGAGTAAAATCAAATGTATGCATGCTTGTCCCCTTAGGGCTTCTGTAATGATGCACTTTTAAAGCACATTTCATTTGGCCTTTTTCTTTTTCTTCTGTCTCCAGTCCAAACTGCACAATTTTTCATTAAATGTATGTATATGTATGTGTATGTATATATATATATATATATATATATATATATATATATATATATATATAGTCGCTAGAAAAAGTATGTGAACCCTTTGAGATTTCTTGGATTTCTGCATAAATTGGTCATCAAATATGCTCCGATCTTCATCTAATTCACAACAATAGACAAACACAGTCTGCTTAAACTAATACTGCACAAAAAATATGTTTTCATGTTTTTATTGAACATACCATGTAAACATTCACAGTGCAGGGTGGAAAAAGTATGTGAACCCCTAGGCTAATAACTGGTTGACCCTCCTTTGGCAGCAATAACCTCAACCAAACGTTTCCTGTAGTTGCAGATCAGACCTGCACAATGGTCAGGAGGAATTTTGGACCATTCCTCTTTACAAAACTGTTTCAGTTCAGCAATATTATTCGGATGTCTAGTGTGCATCGCTCTCTTGAGGTCATGCCACAGCAACTCAATCAAGTTGAGGTCAAGACTCTGACTGGGCCACTCCAGAAGGCGTATTTTCTTCTATTGAAACCATTCTGTTGATTTACTTCTATGCTTTGGGTCGTTGTCCTGTTGCATCACCCATCCTCTGTTGAGCTTCAGTTGGCGGACAGATGGTATTAAGTTTTCCTGTAAAATGTCTCGATAAAATTGGGAATTCATTTTTCCATCAATGACAGCAATCTGTCCAGGACCTGAGGCAGCAAAGCAGCCCCAAACCATGATGGCCCCTCCACCATATTTCACAGTTGGGATGAGGGTTTTGATGTTGGTGTGCTGTGCCTTTTTTTCTCCACACATAATGTTGTGTGTTCCTTCCAAACAACTCAATTTTGGTTTCATCTATGGACAGAATATTTTGCCAGTAGTGCTGTGGAACATCCAGGTGCTCTTTTGTAAACTTCAAATGTGCAGCAATGTTTTTTTTGGACAGCAGTGGCTTCCTCCGTGGTGTCCTCCCATGAACTCCATTCTTGTTTAATGTTTTACTTAATTGTAGATTTGTCAACACAAATGTTGGCATGTGCCGGAGACTTCTGTAAGTCTTTAGCTGACACTCTAGGAGTCTTCTTCACCTCATTGAGCATTCTGAGCTGTGTTCTTGCAGTCATCTTTACATGACGACCACACCTAGGGGGAGTAGCAACAGTGCTGAACTTTCTGCATTTGTAGACAGTCTGTCTTACCTTGGACACATGAACATCAAGGCTTTTAGAGATACTTTCGTAACCCTTTCCACCTTCATGCAAATTAACAATTTTTGATCGTAGGTCTTCTGAGAGGTCTTTTGTGCCAGGCATGGTTCACATCAGGCAATGCTTCTTGAGAAGAGCAAACTCAAAACTGGTGTGTGTTTTTTATAGGGCAGGGCAGCTTTAACCAACACATCCAATCTCATCACATTGATTGGACTCCAGGTTGGCTGACTCCTGGCTCCAATTAGCTCTTGGAGAAGTCATTAGCCTAGGGGTTCACATACTTTCTCCACCCTGCACTGTGAATGTTTACATGTTTTGTTCAATAAAAACATGAAAACATATCATTTTTGTGCAGTATTAGGTTAAGCAGACTGTGTTTGTTTATTGTTGTGAATTAGATGAAGATCAGAACACATTTGATGACCAATTTATGGAGAAATCCAAGAAATCTCAAAGGGTTCACATACTTTTTCTAGCAACTGAACTTCTATGCACTGAAACTTTAGTTACTTACCTGCTACCTGCTAACTTACTACAGTTAGCAGGTATGTCCCTAAAAAACATGTCTGGATAAAGACTTATTTTGTTCCTTTCAGTATCAATGGTGCCTTCGCAGATATGCAAGTGACCCATGTCAGTGGCACTCACACACCCACACACACCATCACTGATACTGACTCATGAATTTTGTGTTGAAAATATTCTTTTTGATTCTTAAATTTTTTACTTTAAAAACATGATTTTAAATTATTTTATGGAGATCTTTTACTTTTTAAGCCTGAAAATATCCAGTATTTCCTTACAAATATATTACCTTTAAAACTTTGATATTAAGGAGTTTGGTTTCTTATAAATAAAAAACTCCTTAATATCAAAAATGCAGAGCTTTTTCCCCTCAAAAATGAACAGAATTTTCATTTAAAGAAGTCTTTTTAGTTTGCCCTTGTATGCAGTCGTACATCATGTTTCTAATCATGATTTTAGAAAGAATATATGAATATCTGATTTAAACAATGTCATAGCAGGGACCCATGCCCCCAAGACATCCCGCCAAAATTATTTCCAAAGATTTGTCAGGTATTTCTGTGTTCTTTACTGCATGTCCAGCAGCACAGTGGCTGTTTTAACTGTGGATATTGGCTTGGGAAATTTACTGTAGTGAGTTCAATTCAGAAAGTTGGATTTCTTGCAGTTAAGTTGGTTTCTGGTAGGTTCATGTTCTCAATACAAATGAACTTCTCCAGAGTCTAAAATTGCATTCTGTGACCCCCCTTTTGAAGCAGTGTTTTAACTGTTGTTTGGTCCGCACACAGATCAGTTGACAACTTTCATACCAGCACAAGCGATCAGCCCTTGAGGTTTGGTGTGAAGACCTCTAAGAGCACCGTCTTGAGTATGATATTGCAATCATACAACAGGTCATCAGGCAGCATATGCTGTAAAAACTGCTATACAACAGCGCAACAGTCTGTATGATTCAGAGATTAAACTTTATTTAAACAAAAATGTTCTGCTGTGATGTTTATTTTACATAGCCCAGTGCAGTTATACTCTAAATCAGCACTCATTGAAAGTCCTGTGCTTAACCAGTCAGACGTAGCTGTTGTGTAATATGATTTATTTGAAGGACTTCTGACTGACCTTCCATCGAACCATGTTGTGCTTTGAGTAACAAGGTTGGGGAGCAGGAAGGAGCTTCCTGCCCTGATGTCCATAAAGGTCTAAAGTTGAGAGCAATCCATCAGTGGCTGCACGTTCTGCCTCGGAAACCTCATTTTCTTGAAAGCCTCTTCACGGTTGTAACATCAGTCAACGGCTGGACGCTGCCAACTTCCCGCCATCGGCGTCTGAAATACAGCGACAGTTTGTATCCCCTCAGCTGGAGCTCTTCTGCATTACACAATGGCTCTTTGTCAGCGGGGGTTACAGCTGCAGAGCCAAAGGTTTTTCTCCTGTGATGCATGAGTGTGATGGAAGTAGGTGGACTGACTCCGAGTCATCCTTAGTCTGTCCCAGCAGAGCAGATTTATTGCAAGCTTGGCAGAGAGAGCAATAGCTAATAGAAAGACGGAACACCCACTATCCTACATGTTGTCCACTATCCCTCACAGACTGATAGATTGTGTGTAGGAACACATTTATATTGATCCTGGAAGGACTTCACACTTCACAACCTGTTGGCTCAAGTCTTTGTATGTGCAACTACCATGCAAAAACACAATGCTCAAACAAAAAAGTGCAAAACAGCACAGAATCACTGTTAGTGATATGGTTGACTCTTCAAAGACAGTGGAGAGTGTTAATCACAAAACAATGCACGGGTCAACATAAGCAGAGAAATAAGAGGTAAACCATTGTCAACTTGGCCCCCCAATAGTGTTAATTTTGGCAGCTATTTTTAATTTTAGTCTTAGTTTTAGTCTTTAAATCAAATGCATTTTAATTTTTGTCTCATTTTAGTAATTTCTATCCTTTTTAGTTTTAGTCTAGTTTTAGTCAACGAAAACTCAAAACAGTTTAGTCTAGTTTTAGTCCATAAAAAGTCCACACATTTTAGGCTTTGTTTTTAGTCCAAGCATTTATTTTCTTGCCTAAATCTGGTACCAAACCATGGTAGTGTGTTCTATACACTCTGCTAAACCTGGGGTCCCTGCTCTCCACAGCTGAGAGGCAGAATAGCTACAGCTGCATTGCTTTTTGACAGATTTACCCACAGTGGAGAAATATCACAGATTTTGAATGTCAGATGAAAACTACATTACATATTAGTCAAGTTTTAGTCATCTTGACGAAAACTAAACGTATTTTTGTCATTTTTAGTCATCACAGATCTATTTTTTTCAGTTTTAGTCTAGTTTTTGTCATGGAAGAAAGGTTGTTAACGAATAGTTTTAGTCATAGTTTTAGTCAACGAAATTAATACTGCCCCCAAATTATCTGCATTGAAAAAGCACTTCACAGGAGCTTTAAATGCTTACTTTCATCCTAAATTACAAAGATGTATGGTGATCAGGATGCTGGCAATATTTCTTTGTATGTCTCACATGGGCCATTAAGAAGGCAGGATATCTAGAGGATGACTTGACGTTATCTTCTGACTCTGAACCAATGACTTCATTCAAAATATACTTGTTAGAAGCAATTTTAGAAGATCTGGAATACAGAATGAAACCCTGGTGGTTATACTCCTCCACAAGGTTTGATTGTGAAGAAAGGAGGTAGATGTGTGACTATGAAAAATCTCATAAGCATGGGATAAACATGGCCTTCAAAATATAATCATATCATACTCAAGTCAGAGTGGACATTTGTGCAAAGTTTGAAGGAAATCCCTCAAAGCATTCATTACATTCAACATTCAACATTCAAAGGCAAGGAATGAACATGAGGGCCAATATTCCTAATCAGTGGTGGGTCAAAAAAGGCTGGGGTGACTTCTGTAAATATGTGATTCCTAAAAAACTCATAAGCAAGGAACGAACATGAAGGCCAATGGCCTTGACTTCCAAAATAGAATCATTTATGAACAAAAGAGAAAACTTGATATTTCACATTCACAAGCAAGGGATAAACTTGAGACCCAATGTCTTTGACCTCCAAACGCCATCAGTCCAGCTTTGACTCATAGTGGATATTTATGCATATTTTGAAGAAAATCCCACAAAGAGTTCTTGACATTTCACATTTAGGGATGAACATAAGGCACACTGACCTTGGCAGGTCCAAAGCAGCATGGTGGTTTCTGTGGATGTGTGATTCCTACAAATCTTATAAGCAAGGTGTAAGCCTTGGGGGCCAACAGACTTGGCCTCTATAATCTAATCAGATCTGTCAGAGATGGACTTTTGTGCAAAGTCTTAAGGAAATCCCTCAAAGCATTCATGACATTTCACATTCATAGTCAAGGAATGAACATAAGGCCTAATAACCCTGACCAGTGGTGGGTCAAGAAGGGTTGGAGTGGTCTCTGTAATGTGTGAGTCCTATAAATCTTATCAACAAGGGGTGATCAAAAGGGCCAATATGGACTTGACCTCCAAAATGTAATCAAATCATACCTGAGTCAGAGAAAACGTGTGCAAAGTTTGAAGGAAATCCCTTAAAACTTTGGTGACCTTTTCCACTCTAAAGCAATGGGTAAACGTGAGTTCCTAGTGGAGCAACAAGGACTTAGGAACAAGTGAAGATCAAATGTAAAAACATACATCAAAGCGACGAGTGACAAGGCTTTGAATGGATGAAATCACTGGAATTTATCCATCATCTAACCCTAAATATTCTTTCTCTCCTAAGTGCTTCTCACGACCCGTGCTCCAGCGTCTACAGGATCTTCTAAGAATGGGCAGGCCATTTTCCAAGAGAACTGATTGGTCAGGAGGCAGTGCTTTTATACTCGCTGATCTCGTATCCAGAACATAACCTGCTTCGGTGCAGGTTAACTGTTCAGCATAAGTTACCACGGTGATTTATCCCAGTAAGAAGTGAACCAGTATCATCGTACAGAAAATCCAGGGTTAATCCTGAAGTTATCTCGATAAGAGAAAATCCACCTTTGCTGTACAGGCCTCAGGTCATCTTAAGTCTGAGTGGAAATTTATGCAAATATTGAAGGAAATCCCTAAATGCTTCCCTGAAATGTAGTGGTTGCATGAATGGACCTGACAGACATAACTGAAGGATGAACATGGTGACATTTTACCTTAATCATCTTTCATCAGTTTGCATTATCAAATACAGTACATTTTCAATAAACAACATCACAGAATGAACAATGTATTGACACAATCTTTTCTCTATATTAAATAAAAACTGGTCATTCAGTCGCTGTTTGGCTCTGGTTCTGTCTGCCAGCTGCTGAGATGCACTTTGCCTTTTGTGTGTTTTAGGTTGTGTATAATCAGATAGTATGAGCAGGAGGACAGAGAGTTACTGCCCACACTTTTATGAACAATGCTTTGGTGTGCCTCAAGCTGATATTTATCTTCTGACCTCTCGGTTTGGGGGTGGAAACTTTTCCAGAAGCAGCTGAGAGCACTGTAATGATACTGCAAATAATTGGGAAAGACATTTTTGCAGTTTGCTGCAATGGTAAATCTACTGACAATTTTTAAAATAAAAATATGTTTTTGCTTTCAAGCATTTCCTTTCAGGAAAAAAGAATAACCCTATATTAGTTCTGTTTTTATGACAAGCTAAAATTAATTACATATTTCCAAATTTACATAGCAAATAAGTCAATGGTATGATAGGTTACACTGGAGATGATATTAGATGTTAAATACGGAGAAGCCTATTGTATAATCCTCACATGATTTGCATTAAGTCAAGTCTTTTAGGCAAGTTATGTCCCTTTTAAGTATCAAAAACAAGTGGTTTTAAATGAGTTCCTGAAGAATCCTGTTTGGGATCTGCTTGTAAAGTGCATCGCTCTCTCCTTAAGCAATCTTTGCAATTCTACAGTCGTCCTGGTCTGGCTCTAACATGTACCAGGAGCACCTTTAAGCTCTGCTTCACTGGAGATATACGCCAAGTCTATATTCAGTGTGGGCGGCTGCCAATCTGCATCAATCCATGTAAAGCAAATAGATCCACACACCTGGAAAAACATGCTAAGCATCCAGTCAACATCAAAATACAACACAACGCACAATGCATCAACATTACATCTCATCCTGTGGCACAAGCAAAAGGTCAAGAGGAGGTCAGTGGGTCAAGGAGCTACTTTGGCGCCATTGACAAGGAAATGTTCATTTTCTTTGGAATGTGCTAATATTTTAAAATCTATTACAACTACTGATTTGTGCACTAGGTTAATAATCCATCCCTTCAAAATCAGGTCACTTTTCAGTGGGGTTTACAAAATTAAATCTGCTGGCCCAGATGGCATCTCTGCTTTTCTTTTAGAGACTTTTTCAGAAGAGCTCACATTAGCCTGGTGTCTTCCAGCAGTCTGTAGATCAGCACACAGTCCCTTCGCTCTGGGAAAAATCAGTTATTGTTCATGTCCCAAAAACCCCCTGCCCATCTGTTAACAATGATTTTAGACCAGTGGCTTTAACTTCTGTAGTGATGAAATGCTTTGAGAAATATCTTGTGTCCATTTTAAAATCAGAGATAAATCTGACCTAGATCCTCTGCAGTTTGCTTACAGGTGAAGGCGGGGTACAGATGACACCATTGATGGCATCACCCGACTTTCACTGAAACACCTTGAAGACCCAAAGGCCTATGCACGTCTTTATTTATCAGTTTTAGTTCTGCTTTTAACATGCTACAGCCTCATTTACTGATCCAAAAACTAATTAAACTAGTAAACCCTTTTATTCTTAAGTGGTTTTATTCTTTTTTAACTAACAGAATTCAAAATGTCTGAGTTAATAACTGAGAACATGTTGAATTCTTTAATACTGCCACTGAAATCTTCTGTAAGCATATTAGCATAACAATGGCCACTGAGATTGCTACCAAGCTAATGCAAAGAAAGCTTACTTTCTGAGGCAGTTAAAATGCTAGTGCCAAAAATATATTTGTTTTTTAGTGCCTAAGTAAAGTTTCATTCTTTGCATGAACTGAGGAAGTATGCGTTCTAGCAGAGGATAAAGCCACCCAAATATCAAAGGGACTAAAAGATTAGGTCAGTCAGTCTGCCTGATAAAGTCCCAGTTTTTCAGAAGCGAGACAGTAAGACAAACTCCTGGCTGTCCTCGAATGAGTTTCATCCTCATGAGAAATAAGAGTTGCTGGACATGAGTAAGAGAGGAACTTTGACACCTCTCGGTAATGCGTCAAGCTAACAGAGTCCTGCTGTGTTGTTTAAGTGTTGGATGTACTGATGTCAGGCCTGATGAAGTAAGTGACTCATTACTGATAGATTCATTAGCTTTGGATCGAACTGGGGCACCTTGCCATTGTGGGCTGCTTCATTATTCATAAGGATGAGCTCAAAGGACTTAAACCTGGATTTACAGCTTTGTCCTGAGCCTCTGTTTGTCCTAATGAATGGTGAAGAGACAGAGACATCCTGTTGATCCAAATCTCTTTATGTCACAATGGAAAAGAGCATTTGTGGTGGCTACAACTTAGATATTTATTCAAACCTTTATTAGCGGGAGTTTTCGCTCTGGTCCAGCTGATTAAAAACACTTTTTTCATATTCATGATTTTAAACATTAAAGATAAAAGTTTACTCTTTCTTATTGATGTAACAACCCTTCGACTAATGAATCAGATAAATCCCTCAGAAAGAAATCATATGTTTAATTGAAGGTGTAACTTAAAAAAGGACACCTCACACGTAAAAACTTGATGCCTGATGGCCAATTAAACTTTAAGTGATCTTGAGAGTACGGCTGTAACCAGGAGGTTCTTATCTCACTTTCAGATCCTGGCAGACAGGGAACATGTTTAATATTGCATTGGTTTTGACTGCCAGGGCAATCTAAACTAATGCATCCCTTTGTAGAAGAGATTGTCTTCTACTAAGGACACTGAGATGTTCGAAGGTGAAATTCAACTGAGGCTGGGATAGTTTTACTCCAGTGCAAAACCTGTTCTACCCACTGAGTTAAACTGCCACCCGTTGGCGGTGTCTCTGAATGCAACTGTTCTGCATTTTATCCATAAAACACAATATTTTCTATGTACTGTTGATAAATGATGGACCAGATCAGTGATAGCATTTTTTATGGAGCCCCTTATGTTACAGTGACATTCAACAGATGCAAATACATCTTTAAGATGCTCCCTTTCTTGTCAATTTTTAGCGGTTCCACTGCAAAGATGGGTGGTGTTACACACTCCAGTCCGTCTGCAGCATTTTCTAGCAGCCCATCTTTGTTCAAATCTGTTTTTCATTGCTCGGGGGGCTGAAGCCTTTCCCAGCTGTCACTGGCCAGAAGGCAGGGTACACCCTGGACTAGTGTCAGTCACCTATGGGCAATTAAGAATCACCTGTTAACCTGACAAGCATGTTTTTGTACTGTGGGAGGAAGCCGGAGTGCGTGGAGAGACCATGCAAACTCCACCCAGAAAGGCCCTGTCTGACTGGAATCTGAACCACTCTTGCTGTCTTGCAGTGATGCAACAGTGCTGACCCCTGAGCCATCATGCATCCCATTTAAACAAACCTCATAACTTCCTAATGTACTCGCCTATGGCAGAAGCAGAAAATCATGGAATTATATCAAAATTAATGGCAAATCAACCCCACAAAGGCAAAACAGTGTATTACTTACATACTCTCCAGTGTAAATTCATAGCTCTCCCGTGATCTTGTAATCTCAAGTCTCTAGCTTTTCAGGGCTGTGCTGAGCAGGCACACTGTAAGACAAAATTAATAGAGCTTACTTAAAAAAATATGGAAACTTGTTGCCTCAAAAATAACAAGTAAACTACTCTTGACTTTTGTGAGTTAAAAAAACATGTTTGTTTTTAGTGTACAGTACTTTTCCTACTTGAACTTTTTAAGTATTCACTACTTGTTTAAAATCAATTATATTAAGTTCTCAAAACTGAGATTCAAATGTTAATTTAAGTTTGCAGGACTTAGGCTAAATCATCTACTTTGAGTGTGCAATACTTAATATTTTTAGTGCACTGTACACACTTATAAGTTCATAGCATTCAAAATATCTTAGATAACGGATTACCTTAGAACATCAGATAGTACTCTCTGTACAGGTTTTTTAAATTATCATTATACTTAAGGTGGACTATCTTGTGCCACCATTTGCAACAATGGATGGATGTTGCGTTTTACAATTCAGAGTATGTGGAAATTAGGGGTTACTTCCCTGAATTATTCTTTATTAGTTCTGTGCTAATCTTACCTAAACTCCAGACAGGGGTCTGGTTGTAGACCGTGTTAGCCTGTATTTCTGTTCTTGAATATATGGCATCTCAGACGAATGGTCTGCGAGAGCGGCTGTCAGAGATGAATGGTCTTAATTTTCCCAAAACGTTCTTTAGCATTGCCCCAAGTCTGCTAATGACTTAAAAGGAGCCGTTAAAAGTGCATGCTAATGTCCGTATGTATAAAAGATGGAGCTGTTGTATGTTGAAGTCTTGTTTTCAAGAACAAATGAGTAGATCAGAGTACAACAAGCAGTTAAAGAGTCATAACGAAGCAGTTTAACTGAAGACAATCTAAAACTCAATAGCCCTCATGAGATTCTCAGATCAATAACTCAACCTTTAAACGCCAGAGTCTTAATCGTCCGTGAACATTTCTCCACTTTGCTTCTGTCAGGTGTTGGCACTATATCACACGCTTAATGGGCTCCTTTATGGGGGACATGTTGACGTGTCATAGGAGAAGAAGAGGCCCAGGTGTTGCTAATAACCTTAACGATCAATTGAAGGGCTCCCTGAAGCCCTGCCAATCAGATCAGCAGGAACCTGGAACTAGGTCAGCCATATTTAATGTTATTAGCAGCACCTGTGTACAGATGGGACATTTAGCGGACATTAAAGCAGAGTACACATTATAAGATAATCAGGCTGATGTTAGGCCAGATTCTCCTCCAGACAAAGTAAGAAAGGTCATGATTTTTTGATGGTTCTTAAGATTATCTGTCAACATATTCCCATGGTTTAAGGTAAGTTTAGAGTGATCTCTTAATGCATACCGATGTTCTCGTCTTTTGGCCGTGGCTATACCAATTCATTGAGGTTGTCAATGTAAAGACATTTCCTTAGTTGGCTGTCCTGGTGGGTGTTCTGTTTTGCAGCAATAGGCAAAAAATGAGGTTAAAAACATAGGTGAAATCCTTGCTGACAGGACGGTATAGTTGTGATGATGTTTGTGAGCTGTAAAAAGTCACAACATCCAGTTGGTGACCTAGCCGGTCTTGACTCTCACTCGCATATTGTAGGTACTTAGCTGAAGGCAGCTCAACCTGGAATTGTAGAAATTAACTCAAGGTCAGGGAGGTTCCCATTCAGTTAGGAGTAGTAAAAAAATCTAAGTGACACCACACACTTGAGGATCATTTGGACTAATACTCATTTGCAACATGCCTTAAATCTGGTCATCCCACAGGGATTGAGTTGGGGTTTTGGGCGGTTATGCAAACTAACGCAAACTATAACATTACCAGGCAAATCCCATCTGAAAACCTGGCCTATAGAGTTGTAGTCAGCCTTCAAGATGGATAGATGAGTGAATGGATGAATTTGATGAGGAATTTTTGACCATTACAGTATTGGGCAAATTTGCCTCCCCTTACCAAATACTTAAAATCCAATCTAAAATTGTTGCCAGCTTAAGGATAGCTAGCAAAATCTGGAGTGTTGAATTCTCAGTATTAAACTTTTCAAAGATGATTTTAACTGCCAAAATGTAATCTTAACTCCACTAGTGTTAGTTTAACTCTGCAGAGAGATGACCCTACAGAGTTAAGCTCTGCCTACTGCCATTTCCAATCTGGTGGTTGGTGGTTTCCCCATCATGCCCTTGGGTAGAGTGTGTAGCTGTTGTCTGTTGTACAGTGATCACTGGTGGGATTCCTTTGCACATGTTTCTGGTCAACCATTGCTGTTTTTGATGTTAAACACTTGAGTGAAGTTATCCACTGGGTTGGTCAGCTCCTGTCTGTGGTAAGGGATGGTACATAATAAGCTCTGCATTTGTTTCTTTGTTTTGTCCTTGCCATAAGACACCTGAATTTGCCTCAGGTGTTTCAGGCCAGGTGGCAATCTTAAATCTTAAATATGAACGTTGCTTTGTACTGTGTCAATAATTATAAATATCAATACTACAGAATTTCATCTAAAGTTAAAGGAAATAACATAATACTTTGTTAAAAGTATATTAATGCATAAGAACAACACTGTTTGTTAAAGATTAACACTACAGGAAAGATCAAATATTAACACTATTATTATATTATGAAGTGGTTTTTTTTCAAACCTATAAAAATTTTATATACTCAGAAAAAGTGTTACATTTAAATGTTTTAAACACTGTTGGAGTTGATTTAACACATGATTTTGCTGTTTACATTAATAAATAAATGAAGATAGATTGGTGTACTTTACTGAGCCCAAAATGGGACATTTTTTCATTTTTGTTATTTGTTCTTATGAAAAACATTTGTATCTATTTTTATTAAATGTAGCCCGTTTCAAAAGGCAACATGTAAATCCTTTACACTAAAGCAATACACGCTTTTTATGATGTTATATTTTATCAGTGGGGACAGACCATTGTTAGAAAAAACACAGGGGAAGGAACTGCGTCAACCTTCTTGGGAGCAATTGTTAGCCAGGCTGGTACCAGTGCTACCGGTCCAACATTCATGCACTGATATTAAGAAATGACACCTGGGACGGGCCCATTCTCTGGGATTTTTAGGAGCCCAGACATGTCCTGAAGGCATAAAGCCCCAAAAGTAAATGAAAAAAAGTTTGATCTATCATTATTTGTCATCATGGGTGGTGTTACACATTTTCAGCATTTATTGAATTTTAAAAATCTTTCAGTGTAGATAACTTGAGAATGAGGGCTAAATTAGTTTAACTGTTAAACCATTTTTCTCTCATTCTGAACTCTTTCTCATGTTTTATTCTTCAGATAAGGCTGATGTTTTATCTCCTGTCATCGATAAGAAATCCCATGAAAAGCTGAAAACCCCTCACTGAGGTTATCCTGGTCCGTCATCAGGGACTTTCTTGTCACGAGTGGAGCGGCTGAGATAACACTTCACAAATCCTGGCTTCTTCATGAGGATTTGCAAACCCTAAACATAATCATTAGACTGGTGGAGCATGTTGGAGCTGCTTGGGATTAAATCCTGCTTGAAGGGCTGATTTCAAGGCAAGAAATATCAGAGATTAAGACCTTAAGACTTTGTCACTGTGACATAACCTTGACTCATCCTTGACACCTTCACCTTTATTACAACACTCGGCCACCTGGATTATACAGAGGGCATTTTTCACTCTGGATATTTCCTATGTTTCCCCTCTGTGTTCCCCTTTTTTGAAAGTGAAATGAATAATCTCACCCGAACACTCACTATTCCAAGGTGAGGGCTCTGCATGTGGTAATGAGCAGCTGCAGGGAACCTCTTTCTTTTGGGAGATTTAACCTTGCTGTGCTGCTGAGGCAGCAGAGCAAAACAACAGGAAGTCTAACCGCCATGACAGAACGGGGAAAAAAGATTTTTTTAAGGAGGACAGATGAGGAGGTAACAAGAGGATACAAAGGCGGTGTGAAGAGGGGAGGGCTAAAAATATGTTGTGAGAAGTAGTCGTCAGGGAGGCTGTGTGTTTGGAGAGGAAAAAAGTGGGAAAGTTTGACGTCACAGGTTACGTATTTTCTCCGAGGTCTGAAGAGCATCCTTCACTTCATTTCCTCAGCCTTGGACCAGGAACACGTCGTATCCTCTTACCATAAAACGTTCTGAATTCATCTAAAGTAATTCCCTCCTCTCGTTCACTGCCCTGAAGGCAGACAGACACACACGTACAAGCTACACGCACCATATGCACACATGTCTGTCTGCGCTGTCTGGAAGCTGGACCACTCCAGATCACCATGGATTACTATGGGATTTTCCCAGCGGCATCTAAAATCTCTGGCTTTCAACCTTTGGGAGATTTGACTTTTTGGAGCCATAATTAACGATTAGATTCCAGTCATACTTTGCCAGCTTTGACGTGGGCAACGCTTTATCCAGGGTTTCAACTTCCTCATAGCATGGCAGACATGTATACGCAACTTTACAGACAGACATCCATTTGCTATAGCACATGAGAGGTGTGGGAGGACGGCTCCAGCCTGTAACAGTGGATGTAAGGAAGAAGGCAGCCTGACATAGGACATTAACAAAGAGACAAAAACATACTTGCAGAAAGACAGGCCATTTAGAGTCAAAAATGAAGGTTGACTCTGACTCAGGGAGTGTCATATGGATATTCTAGCTCATAGTGCTCTTAAACAAAATAGATATTTTTTCAAATATTTCCAACATACTTAAAACACAACATACTAGTCTGAGAAACAAAATTGCAACTGTCCTGAGGTGGGATTGGACCTATTTGGGTAGTATAACAAGCAGCTAAATGTTTGGCAAAACACTGCAAAAGTGCCCTTTTGGATACCCCTATGTAAGGTAAAAGTGACAAAGTGCCCTCAATGGTGCCCTTCCAGTGGACAAAAATGATTAAGTGCCCTCTATAGGGTTTCCTTCAAGAGCTCAAAATGGGATGAAGCGACCTTTGCCCTTTAAGAGGTCAAAACATGACAAAGAGTCCACTAGTGCCTCCTCCAACAAAACGGGATAAAGTGCTATCAAGGGTGTCCTTTCAGTTGGAAAACTTAAAAAAGTGCCATTCAGGGAGGCTCTCAAGTGAACAAAATATGATAAAGTGCATTGTAGGGTGCCCTTGCAGTGGGAGAAAATGGGTTATAGTGACCCCTGGGGTGCCCTACTAATGATCAAAACATGACAAAATGCCTTCCAGGATGCCGTTTCAGTTGGAAGACATGATAAAGTGCCCATATGGGTGATGGGACAAAATGTGATAAAGTGCCTTTTCATTGGCTTTCTAGTGACCAAAATGAGATATAGTGACCTCCTGCCTGTGCCCTCCAATTGAACAAAATGGGATGACGTGCCTTTTAGGGTGTCCTTGCAGTGGAAGAAATTGGGATAAAGTGACCTCTGCGGTGTCCTTCTAATGGCCAAAACATGAAAAAGTGCTATGATCACCTTCTGGTGGTCAAAACCTGACGAAGTGTCTTCCAGGTGCCCTTTCAGTTGGATAACATGATAAAGTGTCTATAAGGGGACCTCTTAAGTGGACAAAATGCGATAAAGTGACCCCTGGGGTGTCATTCTAGTCAAAATATGATAGGGTGCCCTTCAGGGTGCCGTTCAAGTGGATAAAGCATGACAAAGGGCCCTCTAGTTTGCCTTTACAGTGAACAAAATGGGATGCAGTGGCCTGCGGGCTGCCCTTCAAGTTAGAAAACCTGATAAAATGCCTTCCAGGGTGCCATCCAAGTGGACAAACTGTAAGAAAGTTCCCCCTTTGGTTCCCTTTAAGCAGACAAATGAGGTGAAATTACCACTGGGTGGCTTTCTTGTGGAAAAACACTGTAAAGGGTATCATCTCAGTGAAGAAATGATAAAGTCCCAAGGATCACTCTCCATGCACCAAATGTGATGAAGTGCATTTAAGTGACAAAGGTTTCTCAATGTTACGTTAATTTTCACTAACAATCCCTTTTATCTTTTATCTTTGTAAAACAAATGTTTAAACAGTTAATTCTTTGAGGTTTTAAAACCTCCCCTTTAAACATCCTGAGTAAGCCTCTGTGCTGTGATGACATGACATATCATCATCACGAAAATGCTGGATTTTATGTCATTGACTGACACTTAAAGGAGTGCTACTGCTTAGTTGCTGTATTTGTTTCATGTTTTGCACTGCTTACTTGACCTCAATTACTCTGCCATTCTGCTGTCCAAGCTCCCTCCCCAAACCCTGGATCTGTGTGGTCCCACTAGACATTTCAAAGCTAAGTAAATATAGGCTGCTTGGCTCTGCCCACCTCTGTTGCTTACTTTTCAAAAGCGACAGGTCTTTTCAACATAATCTACACTTCAAAAGGTGCGTTTAATAAGAAGTAAAACATTTTAATGACTTATCCTGCAAGCAATCCCAGAGTGCTTTGGGGATAGCTTGTGGCGCCATCCAGGAAGGTCACTTTTAACAGCTTTTCTCCCTCCATGTGAAATTAAACTACAACACAAAGATGCCAAACACTGAGGCTTTCAGAGTGAAAAACAAAATGCTTCAAAATTTTTCAATATAGCGTACAATTGTGACAAGATTATTTGTTGGTCCATTGATACCTTAAATTCGCTAAATTAAAGTGCCTTGTGTATGAAGGAGTAGCGCTCATTGAAATCTCTAGAGGCTCCTTCCAACTCTATTGCCAAGCACTTTATACAAAGTAACTTCAAAAATACCACAATATCCCTTTAATAAATGGATATGTCCTGCCTTCTACTAGTAATGACAGTATTCACACAGAATCCATTTTTCTCAGCTGCTTAGTGTTTGAAGCCCAAATGCTGATTTTATGGCAAACTAATGTGTCTTAGTATTCATGTTTTGTAAATTCAGTGGATGGGACAAATGTTCATTTCACAGCATTTAGGTTCATAACAAAGGGAAAGATAATAAACAGAGAAATCTGAAGGGAAATCTCTTAATGTTTCATGTTTAAATAAGACATGTGCTGACCCAGTAACTACCATCAAGCTACAGCTTATATTAGAATTCAAACACTTCCTTGCTAATAATTTTGTTTGCTAGAAGTTACCTGAGAGCATATTTTGTTCTAGTGTTACATTTTACAGAAGAAAAAGGCGTAAATTCTTAGCTAATGCACATTAGCTAATTTGTGTTAGCCATGACAGTTGAATGCTAGCTTTAGCTTTTGACTAACATTGTTTACTCATACTTGAGCACAGATATGACTTTACACAGGGAAATAGTGGACACTCGCTGCCCCTTTGTACTCAGTCAGATATCTTGAACTTTTATGTTGAAAGAGGAAAAACACAAACTTTGTGTCAGTGAGACTTTGATGGCAGTGAGCTGAATAATTTTGCCTGCGTGTTCACAAGTCAGACCAAAATGTTTTGATCCAAGAGATGGGCATTAATAATGCATCACTATTTCTACTTAGTAAAACAAGCTAAAAAGCTCTACTAAATGAGAAAAGTGAAAGAAAGTCAAGAAAATGTTCTTGTCATACACTTCCAGTGCCTTGTAGTACCTTCCTTTTTTCTTGTCTGTGTCTATGCAAGCAGTAATGAGAGGAAAATGGAAATGGGGCAAATATATTAAAGTCCCTGTAAAGTTAAATCCAAACTTTGTGTCTAAACACACTAGATATGTTGGAAAAAGGTTGCTTTTAACATGTGAAAACACTGAATTTTACATGTGACTGAATTTTTGATGTCGAATTTTTACAAAGTTGTTCACCTGTTTCCTGGCTTGGTTTTGTTTGAGCAGGGCAAATATATGAGCCCATGACATCACCAGTCTTGAAGGGTAATTACCCCGCCCCCCTAATGCTACAATGATATAAAATCACAAAGCAGCTTATCACAGTACAGTCTGTTGTTTTGTAATGTCACTGCCTTCACTGAAAATTAACAGCCAGGTATATGCTGCGTTTTTGTATATTTTGAAGTAAATTTCCCATATCTATCAGACACAGTGGGCCATTAAAAGTATCATAAAAGAGAGATCTGTGCCAGAAAACAGTAAATTTAACCCCCACCTTCTGTCTCTGGCACAGAGCCAGGCAGCTGCACTCTGATCAGAGGCATTTTTTTTTTATTTGAGAAGATCACATTTCTCATGAGTGGGTGTGGCTTTGGCTACGATATGCCCATGCTGTCCTAGAGCAAATTTTACTGCTTCATTTTTTTTTTCCTGATTTTGAAGCTTAATTCTATAAACTTAAAGATGTTTTTTATTACTGAAATTTGGCCTGGTGGTTCATAACACAGTTGCCTGTCATACCACAAACCTAACATAAATTTTCTTTTATCACTTTACGGGGACTTTAAACTTATTTTGACACTGTTTCTCACTCACTTTAAATGCTTTTAGGACATGTTGTAGCTAAAACTGAAATTATGCCCTGACTAACCTTCAGTTTTTCCCTTTCAGTTGTCTTTTCAGTCACTGAAAAATATGGGAGCAGTTTCATGAAATGCAACTAATTTTGGACATCCTTTTTCTGATGACTTACAACCTGGAGCAGTGAAGAGTGCTAGATTTTACGGCTTTTGACCCCCCCGTACCGAAATTCAGAAATAATTTGCTGCATGAATTACATCCATCATAAAATCTGAAAGGGAACCTTGATAAAAAAAAAAAGTCTGACTTGTATATATATGAGACAAGAAGCTGCTTGCATATGGTTTTGACGTGCCTTTTTTTATATGTCTTGATATTTTCCAGCTGAGTACCCACAAAATATTCCCATCAGCCACATCCACTGTGAGGTAAAACGACTTCAGGTGACAGGTGTCTCATAAAGCAAAGACAGACAGCCACACTAACCAAGTCCAACACCCACTAATGCAGCAGATATTGGAAGTAATCATGCAAACAGACAGAGAGGCAGAGCCAAAACGTGAGTTCTCAGAAGCCTGTTCTCATTATTTTGTTCCAAGTACAGAGAAAAAAAAAAACTTTCAGCTGTGAACTGCACACAGCTGTGCTAGCTCACATTATAGTGAGAACAGAAAAGCAGTTTTCTTTTTTCTGCTCCTGTAATGGCAGGACAAAATTGTTTCGGAGAGGTGATAAACACTCAGATTTCATCCTGCTTGGGACAGAAACACAAAGTGAGATGGTAAGAGCCCGGGCAATTACAGATGCATTAGCAGGAGCTCTCTGAAGGCAGATCTGTCTGGAAACAGACGCATCTGTGAGTCAGGGAAGGTAAGGCTTCAGTGTTTTAAAACATTTCAAAGGAGGGAACATTGCTTGTACTAAATATCTTTACTGTTCGAGTCAAATGGTCCAGGAGTATAGGGGGGCATTAAAAAAAAAGGACTTTAGTAAACCTTGCCACCCTTTGGTTTCTGAAGAAGCATCTGAAGCCTGACAATGGTGGTTGCTCTATTGATGAATTTCATTTTAAAACTAACACTTGATCAGTCAAGAACTGGAGGCATAATGCAGGGAGGAAATGGCTTCAGAGATAGTAACAGAGATGAGAATCAGATCAGTGGAGCCGGTAGGGGCACTGAGTTTGGGTGTTTATATCTGAATGTGTGTGCATGTGGAGCTCCCACTGTGCCGTGCTCTTTCACGTTCCTGCAACAGCGAAGTGTGAAACGCAACGCAGCTGTAAATCTCATCACTATACGACTCATCCTGTGGCACAAGCCATGAATCATTGTCAGCATTGTCAGCATGGCGCAGTATAGGAATTTGTAGGTTTTACTGTTTGTGTTTTTTTTTTTAATTTAATTTTTTTTTCTTTTTTTTGCAGCCTGTTTTCTGCAAAGGAAATCACTTGAACTTTTGCAGTGCTTTAGCCTTTGATAGCCATGATTGAAAGCAATACCAATCTAACAATTCATAATAATTCCGATCCAGTTTAGGATGTGCAGCACCTTTCACACAAGCATACAATCAACATGGGTGCCAGTTTGGCTCAGTTGGTGAAGCAGGCACTCTTGTGCAGAGGCTGTGATCCTTGGCACACTGGTCTTTGGATTGATTCCTGGTCTCTGTGCTGTTTGGTGCATGTCTTCCCCCATTCTCTCTACCCATAATTTCTGTCTCTCTTCAGTTGTCCTGTCCGAATAAAGGCAAAAATCCCCAGGAAGGCTCAACATACTTTATAGAGAGACCCATCATAAGGAGTAGCCACTTCTGCAACAGCAACAAGGACAAACTTTGCTCTAACCAAATTCCTTGTTGTACAGCAGTCTGCCTTAACTGGACGGGCTTAAAGAAGCCAACATAGCTGAACACAGAGGAGTACCATGAGGCCACTGATTAATTCCACATCACATTTTTTTGCTGTTTAAGTGAGTTTTAGATGAGGTAAGATAGCAGACACAGAGCATTTAAGTTAAAGTTAGAATGAAGAAAACTACATTTCTCCATTACGTTTCCTCCATCATCCTTGTCCTGCAAAGGCATTGCTAAGAAGCCCACCAACACACACACCGTGCACACACCCACACGTGCATACTCATGAGCGCCATGCTCAGCAAAGGCCCACACCTCCATGACTGTTCTGAAAGACGCCACCCATCAAGGGATCAACGGACGTCAGTAAATCCATTACTAAAAATACTTGCCAATCCTTTGGGATTACTACGCGTAGCAAGTGGACACTGTGTGTGCCACAAAGCTGGAATTAGGCACTGAAAGGCTGTCAATGGTGCATCAGCACCTGATCCACTGAGTGTGAGTATTCCCAGGGCAAAGGTGGCCGTGACTGTGCCGGTTCAAATGACCTGTGCCCTATGTTACACTGAACTTTGTCAACTTGAATGAAAAAGGTTAAAGGGAGAGTGGCAGGTTAATTTCATTGTGAAAACAACAGATTAAAGGATCTATGCACTGAGTGCCACTGCGAGAACTATAGTAGAATTAAACTTACAAAGTAAAGCTTACTCCTATAAGTAACTGCATCCATGTAGTGATATACACTATATTGCCGAAAGTATTCATTAACCCATCCAAATAATTGAATCAGGGGGTCCAATCACTTCCAAGGCCACAGGTGTATAAAATCAAGCACCTAGGCATGCAGACTCTTTCTATAAACATTTGTGAAAGAATGGGTCGCTCTCAGGAACTCAGTGAACTCCAGGTACTGGTACTGTGATAGGATACCACCTGTGCAACAAGTCCAGTCATGAAATTTCCTAGCTCCTAAATATTCCACAGATAACTGTCAGTGGTATTATAACAAAGTGGAAGTGACTGGGAATGCTAGCAACCCAGGCCACATAAAATGACAGAGCGGGGTGTGCAGAGGCAGTATAGTGCACAGAGGTCGCCAACTTTCTGCAGAGTCAATTGCTACAGACCTCCAAACTTCATGTGGCCTTCAGAGTAGCTCAAGAACAGCGTGTAGAGAGCTTCATGGAATGAGTTTCCATGGCTGAGCAGCTGCATCCAAGCCATACATCACCAAGTGCAATGCAAAGCATCGGATGCAGTGGTGTAAAGCACGCTGCCATTGGACTCTAGAGCAGTGGAGGCGCGTTCTCTGGAGTGACAAATCACGCTTTTCCATCTGGCAATCTGATGGACGAGTCTGGGTTTGGTAGTTGCCAGGAGAACGGTACTTGTCTGAATGCATTGTGCTAGATGTAAAGTTTGGTTGAGGGGGGATTCTGGTGTGGGGTTGTTTTTCAAGAGCTGGGCTTGTCCCCTTAGTTCATGCTCCCAACTTTGTGGAACAGTTTAGGGATGGCCCCTTCCTGTTCCAACATGACTGTACACCAGTGTAGAAAGCGAGGTCCATAAAGACATGGATGAGAGAGTTTGGTGTGGATGAACTTGACCGGCCTGCACAAAGTCCTGACCTCAACCTGATAGAACACCTTTGGGATGAATTAGAGCGGAGACTGAGAGCCAGACCTTCTGGTCCAACATCAGTATGTGACCTCACAGATGCGCTTCTGGAAGAATGGTCAAAAGTTCCCATAAACACACTCCTAAACCTTGTGGAAAGCCAGAAGAGTTGAAGCTGTTATCGCTGCAAAGGGTGGACCAATGTCATATTAAACCCTATGGATTAAAAATGGGATGTCACTTAAGCTCATATGCGAGTTTAGGCAGGTGGGCGAATACTTCTTGCAATATAGTGTATCTGAAGACTTTCTTTTATCTATTAATGCAAGATTTGTTGGATAATTGCTTTTCAAATAAAAGAGGCAACATCCACTGATTTTTCCTGTTAAGATTTGGACACAATTCCAGGTTGCAGTCTTGTGTACTCAGTACATTACTCGACCTAATTGACCTAAAGAGATCTGTTTGTAGAAGCCAGCAAAAGTTTCTACTTGGAGCTAATCAGGTTCAGGTGTTGGGTCAGTGGAGTCTGTGAGAGCTGGGCTGAATCCAGGTTGGGCAGGCAGCCCGCTGTGGTACAGTGTTAGGAACTTACTTTGGCTGTGACTCAAATCTACTCCACAGGATGCTTATAGTCCACACTTTGTTACAGGTATGTCTGCAGTTAGCTGTTTGGGGGTGAGACAGCAATCTCACAAACAGAAAGTGATACTGTGAAAGATTTATGCCATTGTGTGTCTATGAACCTGGAACTTTGAGTGCAGAAGTCCCGTAGCCACAAAAGTGGGAATTGTGAGAAATCACAGGGTTTTGGGGGGGTTGTGATATGCTTCGCGGCTGGGACTATTTTCCTTGGCTGAATGGGGCTGCAATATTTAGTGCTGTTACCTCACGCCAGAAGGTTCCTGTTCTGAATCCCAGGGCATTTCCTTGCAGAGTTTGCATGTTCTCCCCATGCATGCCAGGATTCTCTCACTATTCAAAGTCATGCTAGTTAGGTTAATTGGTGACTCTAAATTGCTGTAGGCATGAATGTGTGCATGGCTGGTAGTTTGGCTCCATGTGTCAGCCCTGGGATTGGCTCACGACCAGTCCAAGGTGAACACTGCCTCTCGCCTAATGACAGCTGGGATCAGCTTCAGCCCAACATGACCCTGAACAGGATAAGCAGTGTAGACAGAGGATGCATGGATGAATTTGTTTTACCCAAAATGTACACATGAAATGAGTTCAATCCAAAATAAAACATAGCCATTGGAGGATATTTATATTAAAATGAAAGCATGGGGGAAAGTTTCTAATTTTGAGTTTGCACATAAAAGAAATGGACACATAGCTTGGGGCAAGGCTTCCTGCAGGGGACAAAAATCCTTTCCCCCAGCCTCTAACATGGCAAAGCACTGATTTTAAGCTTCAGTGCCTCTGCTAGCCAGCTGTAATGTCCTACATTGAGTCATTACTGTAAATTAACCAAGGATGATACATGAAAAAACTTTAAAAATTTTTTTGGATGTTGTCCATGTGTTATAAAAACCTGAATGAATGATCCTGATTAATAGCTTGACATGTCATTCTCACTAATTGACATCAGTCTGGAAAAGGTTACAAAGCCATTTCTGAGGCTTTGGGACTTCAGCCAACCAAGATGAGAGCCATTATCCGCAAATGGAGAAAATTTGGAACAGTTGTGAACCTTCCTAGGAGTGGCTGGCCCACCAAAATGACTCCAAGGGCGAATTGATGGCTCATCCAAAAGGTCACAAAAGAACCCAGAACAACATCTAAAGACCTGCAGGCCTCATTTGACTCAGTAAAGTCATGATTCAACAGTAAGAAAGAGACTGGGCAAAAATGGCATTCAATGGAGAGTTCCAAGGCCGAAACCAGTGTTGACCAACTTGAACACAAAGGCTTGTCTCACATTTGCAAGAACATCTTGATGTTCATAGGACTTTTGCTTTTCTTGGGGAGCTTACTTTAACATCTGGCCAGATACTGCAGTTTAACACTAGACCTTTGGCTTCCTTTGTTATATTTACAAACATGTTGATTAATCTCTGAAAAATAAAGATACATTAAATTGATTAAATTCCTGATATCGTGACAACTGTGTTTAGTCCAAGGTTGTGGATCTCATCCACATTAGTTAACAGCTGCATGTGCTGATCAGCCAAAGGTCATCCTTTATATATTTCAGCGTAACTTTATCCACTGATGGCACAATGCCACAACAGGCCTCATTAACTGTGAGGCACACTAACTTTCTTTCCTACAAAATGTTATTCAGCAGCAGTCACAGTGGCTGACATTAATTCATGGACATAAGCTTAAGTGTAGCACGGTTAGGTGCAGCTGCAGCTTTGTTACTGTTTAATCTGGTAAAGGTTAAACAAGAGCTCAGCTCTGTGGATATAATTATTATAATCTGTTTCTGCCAACTGTCACATTAACCCCTCTGTCAGATAACTAGTTTATTTATTCAATTGGTGCAGTAAGCCCCGCCCACTCCCGTTACATCTGAAAACAGGTCATAGGCATGGGATGTTCTGAAACTTTTCACCCACCAACGTACACACTGCTGATATACACGATATAGACAAAAGTATTTGGCCACACCTGTAACTAATTGAATTCAGGTTTTCCAATCAGACCTGTTGCCACAGGTGTATAAAATCAAGCACTTTACCATGCAGCCTCCATTTGCAAATATTTGTGATACAAAATGGGCCATTCTGAGAAGCTCAGTGACTTCATGTGTGGTACTGTGGTGGATACCACCTTTGCAATAAGACAGTTTGTGAAATTTCATCCCTGCTAGATATTCCACAGTCAACTGTAAGTGTTATTAGAAAATGGAAGAGTTTAGGAACAACAGCAACTCAGCCATCAAGCAGAAGACCACGTAAAATCACAACTGTGAAGTTTGGAGAAGGATAATGGTATGGGGCTGTTTTTCAGGGCAGTGTTAATCCGTCAGGCCTTCTCATCCAACATCAGTGCCTGACCTCATAAACGCTCTCTTTGGTGCTCTCTTTGGTGCTCTCTTTGGTACCTTTGGGTGGAAAAAAATTGACTAATTTTCTGCTAGGATGCCCTCCAAATGAATATCTTTGACAAAGTGCCCTCTTTGCTGCCCTTTGAGTGGGAAACATTTATCAAAGTGTGTCACTGCCCCAAGTGAAGGAGTTCAAGTAACTCAGGGTTTTGTTCACGAGTGAGGGTAGAATGGGCCATGAGATCGATTGGTGCAGCATCTGTGGTGTTGCAGATGTCGTGGTGAAGATGGAGCTGAGCAGGAAGGCAAAACTCTAAATTTACCGGTTGATCTTTGTCCCAACCCTTACCTATGGTCATGAACTCTGGGTGATAACTGAAAGAATAAGATCACAGGTCCAAGTGATCGAGATGAGATTCCTCAGGAGGGTGGCTGGGCTCTGCCTTAGAGATAGGGTGAGGAGCTCAGACATATGGGAGGATCTCAAAATAGAGCCGCTGCTCCTTTGTGTCGAACGGAGCCAGTTGAGGTGGTTTGCGCATCTGATCAGGATGCCATGGTTGCTTCTCTGTGGAGGTCTTCCGGGCACATCCAACTGGAAAGAGACCCCTGGGTAGACCCAGAACTCGCTGGAGGGATTATATATCTCATCTGGCCTGGGACCACTTGGAATACCACAGGAGGAGTTGGAAAATTTTGCGGTGGAGAGAGATGTCTGGGTTGACTTGCTTAGCCTGCTGCCACAGAAAATGGATGGATAGATGGATGGACAGTTATCAAAGTGCTCTCTTTGGTACACTGTGTGGGCAAAATTTGTCAAAGAGCCCTCTTTCTCCCATTCTTAGTAAGAAAAAATTGATAAAATGTCATCTTTGGTTCCTTCTTAGGCAGAATTTGACAAAGTGTTCCCAATTTAAAATTTGCCACCTAAGAAGACACCAAAGATCACTCTCTGGTGCCTTTAAGATGGTCGAAATTTGACAATATGCTTTTCAGTGCCTTCCTACAATATGCCCTTCAAGTGGGCAAACATGTGCGCTGATACCCCACAGTATAGGCCCCATAGCAGGGGCCTCTTTTATTATTTTTGCCCCTGCCTCTCAAACATCCTGAGTCAGCCACTGTTGGTCCCAATTTTTGGGATGGGCAACAACACAATCTGGCCAATATCTAACTTTGTGTAGGTAGATCCAGCCTTAAGAAATGTCATGCCCAGACTTTCTAATAATGATGATGAAACTTCCATTCATCCATGTCTGAATGACCTAAACAAAAACATCAGAATACATCTCCATCTCAAGGCCTTATTTATCAATCAGCCCTTGAGATGGAGAAGATAGTGGCGCAACTGATACACATTCTTTGGTGCATTTTGTGGCCACTATCTGTTTGTCTTTTTGCCACCCCTGGATAATGCAAACCACCTTTATACCTCAGCAGTGTAGAAGAGATTTTCATTGCTGCTGCTTTAGTCTGTAAGCAAGGTGACTGACAAACTACAGGCCTGACTCTCTGTACAGTTGGTTTGCCTTTATTATACTGAAAAAAAGGAAGAACCTATTAAACTTTAGTGTGCATTTGGATCTGACCCAAACAAGAAAAAATAAAGCATCTGACTCGATCAGGCACAGAAAACAAACATTTATACTGATAGTATTTGAATTCCTGTACCTTTGGATGCCCATTATGTTATCATTTTGATCATCTTGTCTGAGCTCGGTAAAACTCTCATTTTTTTGTCCCGGTCTGTTTGCTGATTAAGTCAACCTTGGTGTCAGCTGATCTCTGCCCAGAGCAGCCTCATCCCTGAGGTCCATACCCTGATAGGTGCAGCTGGACTCAGACCAAAGCTCACAATCCTATTACAACACTACTCAGCCCCAATCATGCTTTAATTAAAGCTGTCAGTCATGGAAACTGAGTCCAGAGAGGAAAAGTGAAGTAGTGGACATGGTCTGAGCCAGGAGGTGGAAGAACGGGATTTTTTAAACTTATCACAGCTTTAGATCTTAGATGTATCAGTGATATTCCAGGTGATTTACTACCTACTTACAAAATTCACAAAAAGTGTTCAAAAACAAAAACACAGTGGAAGATTGGTTCCTCAAACAGCGTTATAAAGCTATTATTTCAGTTTCAATGTAAGGATCATTGTATATTACACTGTAAACTATGGAGAGCAGACCAGGGAATAAGGTTTCTATACATTGAATGACTTGCAGAAAATGAAAAGGGGCCATGAGGGGGTTATTGTAACACAATGCTGCCATCCTGATGCTATTTGCGGCACAAGCAATGGCTGGCAGAGCAGGGGAATGTAATGTTTCATGTCCAGATGAGGTATTGACTGTAAGCAGAGATGACTGGATGTAATCTTAGAGACACAATGCAATTTCAGCAGAGCCAATAAGACCATCAGAAGAATCAGGAGCACATTTTATCCTGCAGAAAACTGGACATGTGACCCACTATTTTCTGAAACTCATAAAAGAAAACATGGGAGACAGGTTTAAATCCTACTATGATTCAGTTTAAGCTGGATACAGCATAATTCATTTCCTATTTAAAAGCATTTTTACTCACTCATACTCTTTGCTTACAGTCCTTGCACAACTATACTGAAATGCATAGTAAGAAGAATTCAGCCACCATCCAGACTCAGTCAGAATAATAACACAAGACCAACTGCTTAGCTCTGTCCACCTCTGCTGCCCACCTCTTGATCTGAATTGAGTGCTCTGCTCACTAATAACTGCCCTTTATAAGACTTATTTAGGTGTTTCACATGATGGAGGCGTGGCTTTCCTAGTTCGTGTCCAGAACTACTCGCGAAGCATTCTGGGATTGCTCTCAGTGCAGACAAGGAAGTGCAAGCATCTGGTTTTAAAACCAGCAGAAAGTATTGGGGCTGTCAGGAGCTGAGTAGTGCATCTGTACTTGACTTGAAATGTCCTGTGAGGACACAATGCAACAAGGGTGGGAAGCGGAGTGGGGGATAAAGTTTTGCATTATAGGGGTAGTTTGGGCAACAGAATGCACAGCTAATAGCAAAGAATTGAAGTGGTTCAGCTCAAGTAAGCAGCAACAACTATGAATGAGATATATCAACAGGACAGCAGCTTCCAGTAGCAGTTCATGCTTCCTCATATAGCAGTCCTGCTCATCAAGTCTACTTGTGATTTGTAGACTTGGAGAAGGTTTACAATCCCTCAAGGGTCAAATGGAGGGTACTGTGGAAATATGGGGCCATTGTGGATGATGTGGTTAAGTTGGCTTCCTCAGCTGGGAACCTCAAGCAGGCCTTGGGGCAGTTTGCAGCTGAATGCCAAGTGGTAAGAATGAGGGTCAGGACTTTTTTGAGGCCATCGTTCTCTGCCAGAAAGCAGTGGATTGCTACCTCAGAGTAGGGAGTGAGTCTCTGCTTCAGGTGAAGAAGTTCAAGTATCTCGAGGTCTTATTTACAAATGAGGGTATAAAAGGGAACATGAGACTGACAGGTAGATTAGTGCAGCATCAGCAGTACTGTTGTTATTGTGCCAGTCCATTGTGGTGAAGAAGGAGCTGAGCCCCAAGGCAAAGCTTTTGATTTACCGCTCTACCTCCCAACCCTCAACTATGGTCATGAACTCTTGGAAATGAACAAAAGCATGAGACTGTGGATACAAGCCGTTGAAATGAGTTTTCTCCAGAGGGTGGCTGGGCTCATTCCTTGATATTGGGTAAGGAGTTCAGACACCAAGAGAGAACTAGGGATGCAGCCGCTGCCCCTTCACATCAAAAGGAGCCAGTTGAGCCAGTTTAAGCATCTAATCAGGATGTGTCCTGGGTGCCTCCCTTAGGAGGTCTTCTGGGCACATCCGAATGGAAGCAGACCTTGGGGAACACCCAGAATAGGCTGGGGGGATTATAAATTGTGTCTATTGTGGGCAGTGTTGGGAATAACGCGTTACTAAGTAGCGCATTACAGTAACTCTGTTACTTTTTATGGTAACTAGTAGTGTAACGTGCTTCTTTTGAAAATTAATAATGCTGTTACATTTAGTGGGAATTTAAATCAGGCGTTACTCGTTACTTTTACAGCCAACAACTCGTTGATGAGGTTAGTAAACATCCAGTTTGGCGGACAGCATGACAGGACTGTAAGCACATCAGCATCCTGGGAGAGAGAACAGCCTCTGCAGAAACACACAAACAAACACAGGCACTGAGGCGCACACACACATCATGGCTGAGCACTCGAGCGTGAGCTTTCTGTCTTGGAAATACGAGCATTACTTTTCCCTCTTCGAGATAAAGGACTAAAAAGAACAGGGAAGTAAACCTTTCCACCTCCAAGAACAGTGATCTTAACTTCATGAAGTACCAAGTTAAGCAACACACTTCAGCTAAACTAGTTTTCAGAGAGCCGGATGCTACAAACACCGCTAACCCAGGTACAGCTCCCGTTAGCCCGGCAGACCAAGGAGGTGCCACTCTATTCAAACAACCATGGCTGGATTTAATTCACTGCCAACTGCAGAGTGTCACTAAGGAAGCACTAAACAGACTGATAGCAAGGTATGTTGTTAAAGACATGCTGCTGATATAAGCTGTGGAGTCCGCTGCCTTCAGAGAAATAATGGGAAAAAATCCCAGATAAGACAAGAGAAAGGACTGCCATGCAGAAAGACTTTTGAAAGACTTTTAGAGAACTGTTTTAGACTTCATAAACAGTGTAAAATGCTTTCACACTATCAAAAGTTGAGGAACAGTTCTACTGTGTTCTGTTGCTTCACCACTTTCCAACATAATAATAATGGCTACAATGTTACATAACATTAGAGGTATTTCCTCTCACACTGCCACAACAACACAAATGAATATGATGCATACAATAATGAGGATAGAAGCAAAAAATAACGCCTGAATTACTCTCCAAAGTAACTAGTTACTTTTACAAAGCAGTAACTCAGTTACTAACTCAATTACTTTTTGCAAGCAGTAACTAGTAACTGTAACTAGTTACTATTTTTCAGTAACTTTCCCAACACTGGTTGCGGAAGCGCTTCAGTCCTCCTAAAGAGTTGGAAAGTGTTGGTGGGGAGATGGATGGATGGATGGATGGATGATGGATGGATGTATGGATGGATGGATGTACTTATGTTCATGGATGGATAGATGGACAGACAGATGAATGGAAGGATGGATGGATGTGCTGACAAACCGAGGAACAGACTGACGGACAGATGGACGGATGGATGGATGGATGATAAATGGACGGATCAATGGATCTTGGGTGCCTCCTTTTGGGGATTCATTTTTTTAAATGTGCAGAAATGGGACATTTTTACCTCCAGTACTCTGCCCTAGTCTATTTTCATCCTAATAGTTGAGCTGTTATGTATGTTTAGAAACATGATGACAGTTTTCTTTAATTACCACCCAAAATTATGAACATTTATTATGAAAGAAAATAACCACATTTTTAAACTTTCACATGGAGCATTTTTTCCTATGATTTATCATTCTCCTTGCTTAAATAAAATGAGGTTTCTTCACAGTAGGATGAATGTTTCCACTGAAAACACAGATGATAATCTAAGAAGCCACCCCCAAAAGTTTTTCTTCCATGAATCCTTTCTTCCCCAACAAACCTTCCTCACCGGATGAATGAATTCTTCTGTATTTCTCTGACATGTGAAGGGGCCATCTGGGATTTGCACTTTGTTCAATACCAGTATTACTTTAAGCCAGAAATCTTATGCAATGTTTTTTTTCTCCATCAGTACCCCTCCCCGCCCCACAAACCGTGGGACTGAAGTTACACAAGCGCTGTGGAGGGGAAACAGTTGGCATGCCAACTAATCCAACCCCAGCCGAGAGAAAAAACACACAAAAAATCAAGGGATGTCTGTTTCAATTAGGATAACATTTGGATCATTACGTAATAATCCGCCACTAAACATGCAAAATATCTGAGCTAATGTTCTCTTTAGTGGTGGACACAGCCAGCTGTGGTTTTGTGTGGTCATGAAATTACAGAGCACATGGGTTCAGCGTGGGTTTGTAATGCCACATTGTGTGCTGCATGCCTCTCTCTTGCCCTACCAACACAACAAATCCAGGAAGTGTTTCTGTGATTATTTGTAAACAGACTTCATGAAGTCAGGGCGGCTTAAGACGGCTCAATATGCTTCAGTTTATTCAGCGTTAAACACAATTTTTCTCTCAGTATAAGGTCCCACAAAACTGAAAATAAAATAAGCTAAAATAAAACTATTTAAAATAAAATGAAATAAAAAAGACATATCTGTATTTGTAATGAACAAACCATCCACAACCTTTAACTTAAGAAAAATCGAAAAACATCTCTTAATCGATGTTAAAGAAAAAAGCCACAAAAAACAAAGAATGCTGTCAGAATTTGACTTAAAATTTGTAATTATTGAAAAATTTATTATTTCATAAAGAAAAAAATCCACATGGTCATTGTCATGTTAGAAGGTGAACCTCTGGACCAGTTTTTCATTGAGGATATCTCTGCCCTTCGCTCCACCTTCCTCTCAACCCTGACCAGTCTCCAAGTCCATGCTGCTGAAAACCGCCCCCACAACATGATGCTGCCACCACCATGCTTCACTGTTGGGAAGGTTTTGGGCAGGTGATGAACGGTGCCTGGTTTACTCCAGACATAACGTTTAGAATTGAGGCCAAACAGTTCAATCTTGGTTTCATCAGACCAGTGAATCTTTTTTCTCACAGTCTAAGAGTCCTTCTGATTTTTGCAAATTTATGAAAAAGAAGAAAATGGAATATAACATTGATATGAGTATTCAAACCATTTGAAACAACACTTGAAATTTAGCTCAGGCTCCTCCCATTTCTCTTGATTGT
The DNA here is from genome assembly GCF_018320785.1 of Cheilinus undulatus. Classification (NCBI taxonomy): domain Eukaryota; kingdom Metazoa; phylum Chordata; class Actinopteri; order Labriformes; family Labridae; genus Cheilinus; species Cheilinus undulatus. The sequence continues at coordinate 15,947,457 of NC_054881.1, read as the reverse complement.
TGCTGAGATGTTTCTCCACTTTAACTGGAGTCCACCTGTGGTAAATTAAATTGATTCAACATGATTTGGAAAGGCACACATCTGTCTATAGAAGGCCCCACAGCTGACAATGCAAATCAGGGTAAAAACCAAGCCATGATGAGGTCAAAGCAACTGCCCACAATGCTCAGAGACAGGAATGTTGCCTCTCAGACTGTGGAAAACAAGATTCTCTGGTCTTGAACTGTTTGGCCTCACCTTGAAAGAGTATGTCTGGAGGAAACCAGGCACACACATCACCTGCCCAATACCATCCCAACAGTTAATCATGGTGGTGGCAGCATCATGCTGTGGGGGTGTTTTTCAGCAGCATGGACAGGAAGCAAAGTACAGAGATATCCTCACTAAAAACCTGTTCTGCAGTGCTCAGGACCTCAGACTGGGTCAAAGGTTTGCCATCCAACATACTAATGACCTAACCTCGCAAAGCAGATGGATACGCCCGTTTCCGTGTTTCTTACTGGCGAATCCATCTTGCAAAGCTCCCATCTGGACTGTTTGGGCCCAGTTAGAAAGTGACAGGACCAATCAGCGGCGAGGGGCAGTACTTTCAGGTGTGGCGGAGTCGTGACGTAAGCAAGCAGCAACAAGAGGCCGGTGCAATTATGGCAGAAGGGCTTAGCGTGGATGCTGCTAAAGCACCAGTTTTATTAGAACTTGACGACATTTTTTTGTTGAAAGAAGAACAAAGAACAGCAATGAGCTGTTCTCTTTTCAAAATCAACAAAAGTCGTGTACTAACATGTCTACAGTCGCTGTGGTTTGCATGCAGTTCTGTATGGAGTTTACTCCTTCGGTACAGATGCAGCTCAGTAGCGGCTACATCACGTGTTTTGTTGCTCTGATTGGCCCGTAAAGATGTGACAGACAGAACATTTACCCAATCATCCTCCCAGATTTTTTCAAATGCTCTTCCCTTTCCCAATCCCTGTCTGTGAGGGGTTTCCCAGATGGATGTGTGAAACACATCCATCTGGCGTGCTGGGTTACCAATGACCCCAAGCACACAGCCAAGACAACACAGGATTGGTTTGGGGATAAGTCTGTGAATGTCCTAGAGGGGCACAGCCAGAACCCTGACTTGAACCCAATCAAACATCTCTGGAGAGACTTGAAAATCCAGTGATGGTCCCCATCCAATCTGACTGAGCTTGAGGGGACTTGAAAACAGGAATGGCAGAAAATCCACAATCCAGGTGGGCAAAGCTTGGTGGGTCATACCTAAAACTAGAAAAGCACTCAGAGAGCGCAGACCTCCACCATTAGCCCTTTCTCCCAATAGTGAAGAATCCTTTAAAAACATTCCTGGATCCAGACGGCGACCCGGATCACTCCTAAAATCTAATTTGCCGATTACTCCCTCCCGCACTGACAGTCTCACCCATGGTTTCAGCAGATGACTGAAAGTCACGGCAGAGGGTGAATATTCCTCTATTCACCCCACAATGTGAGTATTCTCACTACAATTGGCTGTCTTTCTCTCTGTTACGCTCCAACTCATCTCCTCGACCGACTCTATAAACTCCAAAACTTTGAATATAAACGCACCCAAAAATGCTGCTGGGATTGAAGTTACTTGAACAAAATTCCTGGATCCAGATGGTGATCTGGTTCACTCCCAACATCTAATCAGTCCTTCCTTATGCCATTTCTGACATTTCCTGAAAATTTCATGAGAATCGGTCCATGACTTTTTGAGTTATGTTGCTAACAAACTAACAAACCCACCCGATCACATAACCTCCTTGGCGGAGGTAACAACTCAAGGCTGTATTTGCTGCCAACGGTGCTTCAACTAAGTACTTCAGTACAGGGTCTGAATACTTCTGTATGCTTAAGTCTTTTTTTTTATTATTTTTAATACACTTTGCAAAAAAATCTAAAAATCTTGTTTCCACTTTGTCATTAAGGTGTACTGGATGTAGATTAATGAGAGAAAAAATGAATTTAATTGATTATAGCTTCAGGCAGCAACATAAATTTGAATAAAGTAAAGGGGGTCTGAATGCACTGTATTTAGTCCTTGAATTTCAAGGGATATATTGTTTGTTTTCCCATGCTAAATACCTTAAAACATAGGTATAGGTAGGACCCATTTTTAAACATATAAATAGGTAATCTTCAACATCAGTCCAGATAGACATAATAATAAAAGGTTATGTACCAGTGATCAAATAAGTGATTTAATATTTTTTAATTATTCTCTACTTCTGTGCACAGCTAAGTTTATATAATAATATCTGAAAATTTGTCTCTTATTGATAGATGAACAACCCAAAGAAAGGCTGGGTAATTTTATAGACCGAAGTAAATAAAGCTGGGGATATTAATAGAAGTTTTACAGTACGTCAGAATTGTTCACTGCTTTACTCTACCTGGGAGGATTAATATTCATGGAGGAGATTAACTGAATCCAATATTGAACTTTAAGTCGTGAAACAATGTAATTACTTGGTGAAAATCCCTAATGTTTGGGATTTGTTCTCAGTGTATGTATAGAATAACTCTCCAGGTTGGGATAACGGAATATTCATACATTTGTCCTCAGTGTTACTCAGGGGACAAGAGGATAAAGCTCAAGGTATACAAGATTATCAAGACTGAAGCTTACATGAAAACTACATGACAATTGATTTGTTGCTTTTGTCACAAATAGCATTGTGTACTCTCAATGTCAATTCTTTCTTATGATTCCAAATGTTATTCATTTCTGCTGGTGAAAACTGATGGTTGTCACTTATGTCAGTGCAGTCTTTGAACTCTTTACCACTTTTTGTTGTTGTATTTACAGTCTTTGCACACCAAAGGTGATGTGAATAAATGGCACAAAATTGTACCAAATACATTTTTTTCCAAATTATGGGTTTTCAAAGAAATATCTGCACTGCATAAATCTACAGTGTGGTTGCTAGCATCCTCTGGTAAACTGAGATAGACTTTATAGAGAAAAGTATTTGAACGCCTGACCATGACCCAACAGGAATTATGATGACAAGATTTGTGTCCATTCACTCTGTAGAGCATTTATGAAGTCAGGCACTAATGCTGGACGAGAAGGCCTGGTTCCCAATCTCTGTTCCAGTTCATCCCAAAGGTGCTCGATGGGGTTGAGGTCAGGGCTCTGTGCAAGCCAGTCAAGTTATTCCACACTGAACTCATCAAACCATGTCTGTATAGTCCTTGTGCACTGGAGCACAGTCATGCTGGAATAGAAACGGCCCTTACTCAAACTGTTGCCAGAAAGTTGGAAGCATAGCATCATCCAAATGTCTTGGTATCCTGAAGCGTTAAGATTGTCTAAGCGGTTTAGTCCAAACCCTGAAAACAACTCCATACCAAACTTCACAGCTGGCACAATGCAGTCAGTCAGGCAGGTACTGTTCTCCTATCAGCTAAACCCAGACTCACCCATCCAACTGCCAAATGGAGAAGCGTGATTCGTCACTCCACACATTTCCACCGCTCCACGGTAATGTCGGTGTGCTTTACACCTCTCCATCTGATGCGTGGCATTGGACTTGGTCCTTCCACTGGCTGAGTTGCTGTTGTTCCTAAACTCTTCCACTGTCTAATAATAGCACTTACAGCTGACTGTGGAATATTCAGCTGTGTTGAAATTTCACAAACTGTCATTTTAGCATGGTCATCCATCACAGTATCACGCTTGAAGTCACTGAGCTCTTCAGAACGACCCATTTTGTATCACAAATGTTTGCACATGGAGACTGCATGGTAGGTGGTTGATTTTATACACCTGTGGCAACAGGTCTGATTGATGATAACGATGGTGGGTGATAACGACTGTCACTCATGTTGGTACAGCTTGAACTCTTCAATGTTTTTCTAGCTGTTGTCTATTTTGTCGGTCACATAAATTAATGTTTGTGTTACGTAACAATTGAGGACCACTTCCCCTTCTAATACTCAGCAGGACATTACTTTTTTAATCAGTTCTGCTGGTGGAAGCTTATAGTTGTCACTAATGTAGCTACAGTCTGGGAATTTGCAGAGATTACATCTGCTTTCTGTTTTTGTAAGCTATGCATATTAATGTTAATGTGTAACAGTGAGCACAACAGCCTGTTCTTTTTTTGTCACATTTCCCAGAATAAGGCACGACTTTTGCTCTGTTCCTTTGAAAACCATCCACTGTGTTTTGCTGAGGTAAGAGGTTATATATGGTTTCTGTTTCAAGACACATATATTTTTATCTTTGTTGAGCTGTTTTCTGTTTTGTACATACAAATATTGTGTTTAAAAAGAGGACAATGGTGTGTTACAATATGTAAATCACAATATCACTTAAATAGAACCTGTTTGACAAAGTGAAGTAGGGTAGGGTAAACAGGGATCTGAGAGGGCAATACATCATCATCAATAAAGTCATTGACATCTGTCTGGAAAGGGTTACAAAGGGTATTCAAGGAACCACAGTGAGAGCCATTATCCACAAATGGAGAAAACTTGGAATGGTTGCTGTTTTTTAACTTCCATGGTGTTGCTTTTTCAAATTAAACTGTACTTTTAACACAGCGCTGCACTATTTCTTTTCACTTGAAGTGTTAATTTGCAATGTTCTTCATTTTAATTATTTACACATTGCAAAGCACTTTTCATATTTAATCAAGATTGCTACCTTTACTGCAGAACGTGTTAAGAGACCAATGCAAAGATAGGAAACACCGTCTTATAAAACCTGAGACCTGGGACAGTAAGGTGCCGCTCCAGGTCACGGCCCAGGAGTAAGGGTGAGGGTAAGGGACGGTCTGGGCTTTGTGGTTTGAGCTGAAGGCCAAAGGTCAGGGTAAGAGAAGGTCTTGGCTCTCTGCCCCCCCCCCCCCCCCATTACTTTAAATGTTTTATTTTTACAGGTGGGGAGTCACTAACTCAGTGGATAACTTCTCTGATGGTGCAAAAATGTCTAACTTAAAAAAAACAATAATCCACTAGAAACATGAGCAAAGGAATCACAGAAGTGATCACTGCATTAAAGGCAACATCTAAACTCTTTGCCCATGAGCATGATGGGAAAACTATGCCTACATATTGGCCCAGGTTCAAAATGGCAGTGAGTGGAGCTTGGATTAACTCACTACAGAGTTGGACTAACACTAACTCGTCATAAAAGCTGTGATAAAATTATCTATAGGTTGACTGATTGACACAATGTTTGTTGTGTAAAGTTACACCCTCTGAGTTGTTCTCTGCTCTTCCTCGTGTTTTCCTCCTCATCTGTAGTAAATACTCTTCTGCATCACTTCTCTCCTCTGATGATTCCGCTGAGAAATGTTTCACTGTTTTGTAATTCTAATCGGCACATTCACCTCCCTCTTTTGTTAATCGTATTCAGCTTGGGTCTCTTTTCTCACTCTCTCTTTCCTTTTCTGACTTTCTTTTTAGTGAGATCTAATAAAGTACATTTACTTCTTAACGCCACTACGTTTAAGAGGAGAGCATCATGATATTATTACTTGAAGGAAAAAGTTCATACAAACAAGACAAAAAATTTAAGAAACTCACTTTTTGATGGACAAACTGTGCAGAAAATTAGCTTTTTATTGGAAAATTGCTCTATTTATCAATCATCAACTGATGTTAAAATCAGCAACTAATTACATTTAATTTTATCATTTTTCCCAGCTAAACAAACATACAAAACTATATCTTTATCTAATAATTATAGCTTGCAATTAATTTAGATAACTATACATTTCACTTAAGTTTCAAATCTGGTTGTGAATGGAAGGCTGTTCCAAAGTCAAGGGGCCATTTCTGATGATCTTCTCCAAGTTTATAATCAGAACAGGGGACTTTCATTAGGCCCATATCTGACAATCTGAGGGTTCTGCTGGTGTGACATATGTATGGTAGTGAAGGTTAGCTATATGGGATGGGGCTATTCATGTCTAACAATTCTATCTTAAAGTCTATCCACCGCAGTTGTTCCCAAATGTTTTCTGCCAGCCCCCCTTTAGCAGATGAAAATATTTTTCAGGCCCCCCACCATACAAATCAACATGTAAAAATATGTAAATGTATGTAAAACACACCATCAGTCACACTTCACAATAAAAAATCATTTTTTTATATTACCACAACATAGAACTTCAAACTTCTAAAGAAATAAAAACCATCGCCTTTGACAGACTTTTAAAAATCTGACTCTCTAAAGATGAACAATTGCCTGAAAAGAAAAACCTTGTGAACATTTGTCAAGATTTATACTTCCAGTCCTGCAATGATTTCAGCAACTAGTGGGCCTGTTTTGTGCTACAGACCTCTGGATCTGGGTGCAGCTGTAAGACCGCCACTCATGGTTTCTTTTTCAGAGTCCAGCTTTGAGCTGCATTTTGTCTTGATTGAGCAACAGCAGAAAAACTGGTCTCACACTGGTGGGATGTTAAAAAAGAAAAGATGTGACCAGGACTCTCCTGCTTAGCAGTGGGTACTCCTTTTCCAGTGTAATCTAAAATGCAGACTATAGCTGTTTCTAAAAGTCCACGATCCTTCCTCTGTAGGAAGGAGCCTCCTGGGTCAGGTCCCTCTGAGGCGAGGCCAGAGTCCTCCCTGGCAACTCTTGAACACACATTTGGAACAGGATAGCAAGTGTGCTTGATTACGTCATAGGAAGGGTCACGCCCATGTATGCAGAAGCGGCAGAAATCAAAATGGGAAGGGTACTAACAACAACTTTCACAAGTTTTACCCAGCACCATCTGATAAGCTATCACATCATCATATAATCATAATATGTGCTACATTGTTTTATAAGAAAAGTGCTATACAAATAAAGATTGGTTGATTGATTGAATAAATATAATAATATGATTATATAATCATATTACATGGTGCTACTTTTACCCATCCAGATATACTCCATGGCCCACTTTGGGAACCACCGCCATATCGGACTGGGAGCCAGAGAAGAGACTCTAGAACTGGGCTCATATGTGATATAATTGGAGCCATTTATGCACAGGGAAAACAGGCTTAGTCGAACCAACAATCCCAAAATGCTGCTTTTACATCAATGCATGAGGTTCAATAGATCTTTTATTACATAACAGGGACAGCCACAGGGGGCATTGTTTTTTTTTTAAAGCAATGAGTCCCATTACATTTACAGTGCTATATCATGTGCATAACTGTGTTCAACTTTGCACATTTTTTGTAAAGAAATGAAACTATATCAGTATGACATTAGGACTCAACTTGTGGATGGCTTTATGAGTAATCACTTTTTTAAAAGATTTATTTTAGGGCTTCTTTGCCTTGATCAAAGAGATATGACAGTGCAGAGAGTTGGAATCAGGGATGAGAGAGTAAGGAATGACGTGGTGAAAGAGCCACAGGCCGGACTTGAACCCTAACCACCTGCATACATGGGGTCAACTAAACCAGGCCACCTGCACTTGATAAATAAACAATCTAATTAATTTGGGTGCGTTGCATCAAACTTTGTCAAAACTAAAAAGAAACCCTGTAATTAAATTAAAACAATCCAGCCAAAGTAGCATGTTATTAGCCTTTCAAGCGAATGTGAAGTTTGGAACTAAATGTTCAAGAGGAGCTATAAGCAGGTTTTCTCTCCTGACTGTGATTTAAAACAGCATGCAAATAATTTGATTTGCAGCTTAAATGACTTGCAATGCATCATGGGTTCCAGGTGGCTCCTATGCAAACAAGTGCTTGCAGCCTGCATACAGAAAAGTAGTCCATCTAGCACAATCACACTGTAAATGTTGGATCATATCTGCAACACCTTACAAGGTGTGATTTCCACAAGATGTTCCACTAGTTTTCTCTACGACATTACAGTCTGTTTCACCGTGTTGCCTTCTATTATCACTGCTCAGTGGGAAACAAACCTGCAGCCAGGAGAGAGAGAGAGTCACAGGAAGTGGACACGCACACACCAGAGCACACACTCATGCTGCAATTGATTTTTAAAAACGCTCTTTATTAACTCTATCCAGCACTGAAGTGAATTCGCTGCAGCCCCTGTGATATTGGTTTCCTCCTGTCATGTGTGAAAGTGATGACAGAGGAGGGGGGAGGAGAAGGGAGAGGGAGCGGGGCTATCATGATCCACATTATGTAAATAAGGTGCAGGGGCATGTGCCAGTTAAACCGCAGTGCCGTGCGGAGCGCGAGGGAGAAGAACAGGAGGCTTTGGACGGCAGGTGCCGAGGCCGTCGGTAGATGGCGGTAACCCAAGAAACCTGATCCAGCGGCTTCTCGGGCTCCCTGTCTCAGTTTGCAGCACTCACACTGAAGGCAGAGGAGCTGAACACTTTTGAAGGACATAAAAAAAAACACTCACAGGAGAGAGAGCGCGAAAGGGAGAGCGAGAGAGAGAGAGAGAGAGAGAGGGGAGCTCACGGCGGGTCCTCTCGAGTTTAGCGCGCGCAGCCCTCGCGAGCCCGGAGCCGGAACGCTTTTTTTCTGCCGCAAAGACGAAGAAGAAAAAAACGGGAAAAGAAGTCCAAACACCATGGAAGACAAATCGAATTCGTTCTCCAGCAGCAAGGAGGAGAAGGCGGATGGGAATAATGTTTTTCAGAGGCAAGACTCGATACAGAAAAATAACACGGGAAGCCAGAAGGACCATGGCAACTCCGTGGGCTTCAAGGGGGAGCGGGAAGAGGCCATGGTCGGCTTTGACGATCTGGAGGGGGCGGCAAGGCAACACGGGTTTATGCAGAGGCAATTTGGGGCCATGATGCAGCCCGGTGTCAATAAGTTCTCCTTGCGTATGTTCGGCAGTCAGAAAGCGGTGGAGAAAGAGCAGGAGAGGGTGCAAACGGCCGGATACTGGATCATTCATCCATATAGCGATTTTAGGTAAGAGCTGGAAGAGACACCTGCTCCTCACACCCCCTCCCCTCCCCTCCTCCTCCTCCTGTCACCCCTAGGGTCTGCAAGATATACACTTTCACACATAACGCTCTGTCATCGGCACACACTCACACAAGCAGCCCACAAGCGCTAATCTACCTCTGTGTTCAGGCAATAACACCCTCCACGGAGTGGCTCCGTGTCTCATTGCGGCATTTTTAGTCCAAAACGAGGCACGCGTGAAGGCTTCAAAGGTGTATCAGGGAGATGTCCTTGGAAAAAGCATGCTGAATGTCATCATTTGACTCACACATGCAGACACACTGTCTGGATCCACAACAACGCACACAGTCAGCTCCTCATTGCGACATCCCCCCGTGTACCTGGACACAACGTGACAGTGCCATTGCACCATCACGGGTGTAAACATTTCATTGTAGGCGGCGGGGAGACAGCGACGGGCCTGCACACCAAAATATATGCACTGAATGCGGAAAAAAAACGTGCAGGGCTACGATTAAAGAGGGAAAACATGCGTGTTTGGCATTAATTAGCTCAAATTAGCATGATGGTATAGTGGTGGAGGCGCACATAAAGCAATCAGCTGCACTGATGCATGAGGGATGCGTTTGGGAAATGTGATGGAATGTGTTTGTTTGAGAGGAGCTGCAGGAGCATCATGCAACTCTTCTTCTATTGGCTTCATCTAAACGCCACAAGTCTTACAGTGACAGGCTCAAATCAGCCTTAAATACATAGTGAGCCTGTCAAAATAGTCAAAACTTCATCACTCTTGGGTACCAATTGTTTCAAAATGATGCAATCTCTACCTTAAAGCACCAAAATCTCTAAAACTCCAATAATTAGCCATATTTTAAACAAAATTTAGTTAAATGGAGAATGGGAAATATTTTCAGAAGTTTGCCTGATGTTGGCAGCAAGAAATTACCCAATATTAGGGGCTTAAGATTTATAATTTGTTGCTATTATGTCATAACACTCTGGTATATTTGGCTCACATTCTGGCACGTGACAACCCTAATGTTCACTGAAGTATTGAAAAGGAAACTACATCTACTTCAAAAATATGCGTAAAGAAGAGGGATGACTGGGTCAAAAATTGCAGGCAAACTCTGGGGTGCTGACATAACTGCATAAAACATGGGCTGTGTTTTGGTGCTGAAATGTTGCCAATGTTTCTGTGCCGTTTAGACAGTTTGCAGTGTTTTTGCATGCAGTTTTTGGAGATGAAACTACTTGTTATTAGTCGCCTTTCATTTTTGTATCTAATCAGGTATCAATATATATTTTTTTAATGTTATATTAAAGTTTAAAATCCTGGCATGTGACAACCCAAATGTAGTGAAAAGTAAACTTTAAAAAACTAGATATATTTGAAAAATGTGTGTAAAGAAGAGGGGCGACTGCATTGAAAATTGCATAAAACATTGGCAATGTTTCCTTACCCAAATGTTGCCAGTGTTTTTGCACAATTGAGACGGTCTGCAGCGGCTTCCAATGCAATTTTTGATCCTAAAAACAACAAATTACCCATTGTACATTGCCTAGGCCTTCTATTTTTGATTTGAATATGGTAACAATTTTGATTAGTGTTTTAAGATTCACATCCAAGTTCAAATTCTGGCATATTACAACCCTAATGCACATCAAAATATTGAAAAGCACACTTATGATATGTTCCAAATCATAGGTGCAGAGAAGCAGGAAGACTCCTTAAAAATTGCAGTCAAACTCCTGCAGACATTTGCAATGTTCTGAGACCGAAATGTTGCTTATGTTTCTGTGCAATTTAGCCAGTTTGCATGAATTTACATGCCATTTTTGATCATTTAAAACAAGAAATGACTAAATTTTGGTTGCCCAGAGCTGTAATTTTTGTATCAAATCAGATATTATTATCATCTTTGTATTTTTTAATATAAATTGGAAGATAGAACTTCTAGCATGCAACAATTCTGATGTACATCACAGTAATGAAAAGTGAAAATTATATGTATTTCAAAACATGTGCACTCTGAAGATGGATGACTCCAAAAATTGCAGGCAAACTGGTGAAATATTTGCTCAAAACTTTGTGTTTCCATACTCAAATGTTGCCAATTTTCTGTGCAATTTAGACAATATGCCAGAGTTTGCCTGCAATTTTTTATCTAAAAAACAAGAAAGCACCCAATACTGATTGCTTAGGACTCCTAGGGACTGTAATGAACAAGGCATCAATATTGTTCAATTTTTTGAGCATCCTAGCCAAGCTTTAAGTTCTGGCATGTCACAACTCTAATGTAGGCTGAAGTACTGAAAAGGAAATTTTAGAAAAATAAATCTTTTTCCAAAAAAATATGTGCAAAGAGGGGTGATTCCATTAAAACTCCTGCACAATTTCTAGTTAATTGCACTAAACATTGGCAATGTTTCAGTAGCACAATGTTGCCAGTATTTCTGGGCAATTTAGACATCATGCTGGAGTTTGCCTGCTATTTTTTATCATTAAAACATGAAATTACCCAATTTTGGCAGCTCTAGCCCTTCTATTTTTGTTGCTATTGTATCAAAACAGCTGTCAGTATCCTTTGTTTGAATATTATCACACTGAAGTTTAAAATGTGTAAATGTGACAACCCTACTGTATAGGAATACATTTTCCACAAGCTTTCTTAAAATGTACAGGGCCAGTGTTGTGTTGTAATCAACAAGGATAAATAAGCAAGCACAAACTAAACTCTCTTTTCTGCTTTTAGGGCGTAAAACTGAAATACAAGCTTATTGATGACAGTTTAACAGGGCACCATATTAGGTGTTGATTTTTTCTTTGAACAATCCCAGGCCCTAAAGCATGTCTTATTGTCCTCAATAATGGCAAAGTAAAAGTAGACTAGACTATAAAACAGCCTGATGGAAAAGAATACCATATGTGTCGCAGACGAGTCCAGCCATTTCGACTTTTCATGTGTTCCACATTTCCATCACAGTGACTCCAACCAGCAAACATACGAGCTCAGGTATAGAGCCCAGGCTCGTCCTCCACCAGCCGCGTGTTTACAGTTCACCACTCAAACCAATTAAGCATCTCATCTGGCCCCGGTCTGTGCACCGGCACGGTCCCCTGACACAGCTTGATGGTGACAATCATCTCCGTTTTCCACTGAAGCCACATGTAACATGCTGAGGCTTGTCGATCTGCCCTGTGCCTCCGACATGGAGCTGTCCGTGGTGCTGAACTCACAGCAGGCCTCAGTATGAGCAGCACTCCGTTTCTGAGCCTGCACGCTGGATTTTTCAGTTACTGCTGCTCTCCCTCTGGCCTTTGGGACTCTAAAGCTTTTCTTACTTTTAATTATTTACCAATCTTTAAGTGAAACTATTTGGAATTATTTTATCAATCCATAGCTTTGAACTGCACTCACCATATAATTAATCCGCACCGGGATATCCTGTACCCACCCAAACAAAGGCACAGGCATATGTACACGCCCATCTGCACACACAGATGTACAATGACAGTGGGCATGGATTAAAAGCCCAACACAACAGTCAATGGGCTTAACAGTCTCTGAAAACAATTATGTAAGGAGATTGCCCCCTCTGAAAAATGACTAAAGGGTAGGAGCTGAGCGGTTCTTTTTATATGTATTCTCTTTTTTAGTTAAGTTTAGCCTGGTTTATTTGTTTCACACAAAAATATAAAGATAAATCCACGAAAGCTTGCATGCTGGAGTGACAGAACCCTGTAGATGATTTGTTTGAGTATAAAAAAGTCATATAAACATAAACAATCACCAATAATTTTTTTAGAAGTATAAAAACCATACATAACAAGTACAGTTTGAAGTTCTTTCAACTGGTCATTTTATTATGTATATATTTTTTACAGCAGGGAATGTATTAGTCTCTTTTTGAATGACAAAAGAAATGAATTCATAACCATGGTTATTTAATATTTGGTTCAAACTAACAATATTGTTTCTTCAGGTTTTAATCCTGGTTTCAGTTAGTTTAAACTTGGATATAAAAGCAGAAAATTATATCAACAGCTGTTTCAACAGTGATCCTAGGCACCCAGTCTGACAGAATTTCATACATTATACAAAAACATTGGAACCTTTTTATATCATCGTGCCACATAGATACCGTGCGGGAGTTTGCCTATGACTGGTGAAGAGTTCTTTCTCTTACACACTGTATAAAATAGATATTGCTAGGTCTGGGCAGCACTTTTTCCCACCCCAAACTAGATTAATGATTTTAATCGATTTTCTTTGTAGCTTAAATAGACAACAAAGAAAAATCAATAACATTTAGCAAAGGTTATCCGAGTTTCGCTTTTGGAGTTAAAGTGTAAGCTTGTTTTTAAAAGTGCATGGTGTAGTTTCAGGAGAGGGGAAGTTACTTAAATCAACATTCAGGATCTGAAAGTTTATATCTGTTAAAGAAAACAGACTGGAATTAAAGCATGATGGAAGGGAGGGACCTTTCCAATGATTTCTTAGGAGGTGATTGGACAAACATTCATGATAGGACTATCAGAACGACAAGACAAAATGACCCAGTCAGGCATGTGCAGCTCCAATTGCAACCTGAGCTGAACAGACGGTAGAGCTTGTTGGTCATGCTGTGGCCGGTCGGGAGAAGTGCAAAAACACGTCTGCCAAGAGAAGCTCTTGGTGTTGCTCTATTTTCATTTTTTAATAAAGAAATGTGTCTCAATGCTGCTATACTATAGCGACATCTGAGCTAATCGCTGCACTGGTGGCAGATATTGTACCAGTTTACAGTACAACCAAACCTCACCTGTAACCATTGCAAACTCATGCAGAAGCAGGCCGGGAGGAGAGCGAAAACATCTTTCCTGCCATGAGAAGCTTTCAGTGCTGTTCTTTGCTCTTTATTCACTAAAGAAATGTGGTCCAGTTCTGATAAAACTGCTCCTTTACTATAGATAGATCCAAGCTAATTGCTACATCAGTGGCAGCCATTCTCCTCAAATGATGCTGTTTCCAGACCTGGCATAGTTGTTTTAGATTGGAACTTTGCAAGACGAATTTGCCTGATGACAGACAAACAATCTGGCCAGTCCATTTTTGCAAGGTTTAGGGATATATTTTATTTTTTAATGTCAACAGGATGCTTTACTTCTAGTTGGAGAACACTTGTGTATGAGCAGTGTATAAAAATGGCACATCATTGCTAAAAGCTAAGAAACTCAATGTTTCTGAGAGTAGCTGTAAATTGTGGAATAACTGTGAACTAGGATGTTCACAAGAAAATCTAGAATTTTATTTTTTCAAATCCTGGCCCAGGCCTTGTTTTGGTACTTTCAAGCAATACTGCCAACAAGAAGAAAGTTTTCTACATTAAGGGGGCATGAAGGTTAGCAGATTTATGGTCCATCATAAATTTAAGCATTGATTAAATTTATTTGTTTTATTTTGTCTTTTTTTCCTTTGCTGCCGTCAATTTAGAAAACAGAAACTTAAAATGATGTCAGCCTTTAATTTGCATTGTAAACATCTGGCTTGCCCTTCAGACTTAACTTTTAAGCTAGTAAATCCAAACTCTGCGTAGGCATGCTGGGACCTGAATGAAGGTTGCAGAACTTTTCCAGTCAGCTTCAGACCTGATCTGAGCCTGGCTAAGGTGAGGAATATCTGCCTGGAGGCTATCACTAACATCAGCTGATTGATATGTGGATATTATTAAATCACATCTGAGGAGGGATTTTTAATTAGGCCTTATGAGGAGCCCAGCAATTCCTCTTGGATGGCTTGCATTTAAGCACTGGTGATCATCAAAATAACAGAGGTATAGCAGGGTTTTTTTTAACACTTGGTATCAAAAAAGTATCACAATTTGGGGAATTTTAACAACCAGAGTGCTTGTTGTAAACTATTTTCATGATTCTGGATATTTAAACTTGAATGTTATACTAGTAAAACTCAAATGATATCAATACTTGCAATCTTGCCAAATTTTGACATCCTAGAAAGCAGTAAAGAACCTGTTTAATATGTGAGTGTGCTGCATTTGTAATCTATGGTGGTAGAATTTGGAAGAAGTGCAAGGAAAAAGTTAGTCTTGTGAAATGATGGATTATGCCACCATACATCTTTGCTCAAAACTGTAAGCAAAAATGGCCACAAATTGGGATTTTTTTGATGTTATCTATCTGGCCCTTTTATTTCTGCTGTATTGGAAACTGTTTCACCATCGCGGCCCCCCCTCAGGTTCCTTCCACATGACATTTTGCAAAGGGCGGTTTTTCATAGGCAGTCCTTGTCCTCGAGCTACTTTAAAGACCCAGCCCCTCTATACCAGGGGGAGATTGCCTCCTGGCTTTAAAAGTGCCACAGAGCTGTAAGGTTACATCCCTGTGCTTTGAGCTGCCTCTCCTACTGGTGCATAAATGATGGAGGTGAAGGGTACACTTTGCCTGGCAGCTCCCCTTGTACCGAGGCTTAGAAAGTAATCTCTCCCTCTACTTTGGGGATCAACTTAACAACCTAATTATTTTTGTTTGTGTGTTTTTGGCTACATGACTCTACCAGTGAGACTCCTCATTGTTATATCATATATTAAACATTTACTGTGGCAGATCCCCGCATGCCCAAAACAAAAAAAAACAACAGCCTGGTCCTTTAATGAAAACTCTTACGTAAGAACAGTCCCTGAATGACACCACCATTCACGTGGGCTTTATATGGCTTTGTGCGAGTGTTTGAAACTCAATATCTGACATATTCTTTGTACACAGTGGCTGCTTAAAGTTTAATGGCAGGTTAGTAATATTCATTATTCATAGATTTTCAGAGAGGCCTTGTGCATGGACCTCATATACTTCTGCTTCTGCTAAGGAGATGCCTTTGTCAAGGCTCTGAAAGACTCAGTCATGTTTCTTCCAAAGTGGACGCATGGGTGTGCTCTGAGCCATTACAAAGCAACATCATATCATAGTTAAGAATGTCACACGCTTGTTATTATGACCTCACTGTCATTTTCTTTGCCTTTTATGCCTTTGCCTTTTTCATTGGCCTGAAACCAGAGTAGTGTGCATGAAAACAGAAAAATTTCTCTCCCTTTAACCTCTAGAGGTCTTTTAAAATTGCATGATTTGTGCCTACATCTAGGGATTCACATGTCAAAATCCCCAAATTGAATTATGCCTCTATGTGCTGATATAAGGACTTTTATATACCTAAGTCTGGGTTTAGATAAGCCTTATCTAAAGCCTTTTCTGCACTACTGAAAATTCCCTGAAAGTTTTAGAACAGACTATCCCTGAAATCTTCCTTGGAGTCATTTGTTTCACACATGCACCTCATATAGTGAGAGTTTCTGTCAATTTATTGCCTACATATGAGTGCTGGGTGCTATTCAAATTATTGACAGTGTCATTTAATAGGTAAAGAGGATACTTGCAACAAGAAAAGAGCTTCAGTACATGCACAATAAGGACGAAACAGTAAACTATATTGATAGTGGACTAG
Organism: Cheilinus undulatus; assembly: GCF_018320785.1. Taxonomy (NCBI): domain Eukaryota; kingdom Metazoa; phylum Chordata; class Actinopteri; order Labriformes; family Labridae; genus Cheilinus; species Cheilinus undulatus. The sequence continues at coordinate 15,931,078 of NC_054881.1, read as the reverse complement.
ATGACTATAAAAAAGTCTACGTTTATTTATATGGCACATTTAAAACACCTTTAGTCATATAATACCAATAAAAAACTATATAAAACAGAGTATCTACACCATAAAATGTCAAGATGTCAAGCTTGATTTAAAAGCCAGAGCAAAAAGGTCTGTCTTAAGCAACCAGTGGATGTTTTCAATAGATTGAGCAGTCCTAATATGTGCAACGGGAAATGTGCAAAGTCTTCGGCGATTAGAATGATGGTGATGACCTCATGTACCTTAAGGGGTAGTGAGGCAAACGACAGGAATAGGATACCCCCCTATGGGGGTCAATACACTTGTGGTAGTTTTGATGAGGGATCAGATGAAGAGTAGACTTCTGAGAAGCTGGACCAGGAACCAATGAGGTGGCTTGGAGGAGGAGACTGAGGTATGCAGGAGCACAAGAGGATCTGGGCTAGATGCTGATGAACTGAATGGAGGTGGCTGGGGGGGAGGAGGGTGGCAGCGTCAATGCTGAAACAACAGGCTGACTGTGAAAATGAAATGACAGATTTAAAATATGACGGGTGCATGATGATTGGAACGCCCATATCAGCTGTTCATCAGAGCGAGAAGAGAGAAAGAATCAAAAAGGGAGAGATATGAACGAGTGGTGACTAGTGAATGAGTCCAAACAGCCTTCCTGCTTGAACTTTTTCTGATTTTCAAAAAGAGATGTCCCAAATGCTTTATGAATCTAAGTTAATCTTTATGAGATAAAAATCATATTTCAGTCCATTTCTGTGAATTCCAAGTATTTCCTGCTGCATTGGCACAAGAGCTCAGTGAGCTTGACGGAAAAATTCTGGGTAAGGTTTGAGTGACACTTTCCAGAGATTCTGTGCATGCATGAACAAAGCAATATAAAGTGGTTGATTTCTTTCCATTTATTCCATCTTAAATCCATATTTTATCTCACTGTGGACTTGCATAAAAAAAAGTCTGAAATTTGAAGTTACTTTGGGTCAGACTTTGCTGAAGAAGACTGCGTGGGTTCCCCTCTATTGCTTGGCAGGAGAGCTCTGGTACTGACTGTGACTGACTTACTTCAGAGAAAACCTACAAGAAGAAATGAGTCGGCTTGATTTGGACCAATCAGAAGTCTTCTATTTGAGCCTGAGCTGGTTCTCTGATGGGTTTCAAGGACTGTGCATTAAATTATGATAATTAGTGCATTTTTTTCTTGGGGTTCTACAGCTCCTGTTGTTGGAAGGTTTAAGGTGGAGTTAGAAATGTACTGTATGGACTGAGGTGCTCTGCTATAATTTACTGGTTTTATCAGGGCTGGGCTTGTGCTTCAGATAAAGGCATATAAAGCATGATTTTAACATAACAATGTAAAAGGTTCTGGGTGCAGTTTTAGAGCTGTGGTGTAAACTCTGGTACCATTCTAGTAAGATACCAACCTGTTTCCTTACCACTGCAAGAGAAATACAAGCAAACTCCTCAACACTTTCTATATTTCTCATATACATTGGCAAGATTTTAATAATTAACTGCTGCCAATGTATTTGCGCAGTTGACAGTACTGTACTCATTAAACAGATGAACCAACCCATCAAATTTAACTGTCTCTCTCTTTCTCTTATAGCTGCTTTAGAATAAAAATCTGACTGAAGATCTGAAGTTTTTTTTATCTTGAACATATTTTGATGTTTCAAAACCCTAGACTTATGGCGATTGTATCATTTTAAAACACAGTATTTAAAAAAATCAAAAACTTTGAACCTTTAGTGGTTTGAGTGGACTGCTTTGTAGCTCGCTCAGCAAACTGTATTAAAACTATTAACATCTGAAACGTTCCTCATATCTCAGCGATTGTTCTCCAAACTTTGAACTTTGTAAACACAGTCTGTCTCATGCAGCATGGCTCACAGTCTACCATTTTCTACTTCTAAATCCAGAAGTGAAACAATGTTTTATTCATCAGAAGAGTGGGTGTCTTAGAGGTCATGCACAGTATAAATACCACCTACTCAAGCCATCAGAGGAACGGAGATGTATTGGAGATGTGGGCACTCTGTGGGCTCTCGGTTTCAAAGCAAAGCTTTTGACTGTTTGCATCATTTTCATCTTTGAGTTTTGAAACTTCATTCAAATCAATTGAACACATTTCTAGAATAACTTATTATAAAAACGTTTCCAAAAATGTCAATAATATCCAAACATTTTTGAGGACTTAATGCTTAACTTTACCATTTTCTTATTCTGTTTTCATAATACTGCTCAATTTTTAAAGCTCTTGCAAGGATTTTGTAGGTAGCTGTGAAGCAGACTGAAATAAATACTGAAGTCTCTTTATGAGCTACAAAAGCAAAAGGGACCATCATCATGAAGATTAATTATTTACCTGTAGTTATTTTTAATGTCTGCCGTAGGGGAGGTGAGAGAAGCAATCAACAGCATGCTGCCAAATCTGCCTTTTTAAACATGACTCCTGATGAGTGATACATTCAACTGTTAAGAGAAAACAGAATGAGATTGCTCTTAAAAATATTACTTCACATGTACAGGTGCACCAATAATATCTAATGATGCCAATGCAGGGGTGCAAAAAACTGCAGTTCTTCAAGTGTCCACTTGAGGCTGAGTGCAGAAGCACCAGAAGTCACATAGACACTCTTTGTATAAATGCTGGTTTTACAGCAGAATTAACCATGTTCACATTCGGGTTCAAAAATGATTTTGGTTGGAATTCATGTATTTATAGGCACATGTTATACTGGGATTAGTTTTGTTTTCAGAAGTTGTGTGTTTTGTTTTAAGATTCGCAATTGCAGCATGGCTGATATGACTGCAAGCTAGCACATTATAGCTGTTTGTAAAAGCTTAATGCTTCACATCTTTGTCTGTTTCCAGGTTGATCTTAAGTTAGTTTGGGAAAGGATTTTCAATATGGCTGCCGCTGTGAATTGACTACAAAAGCCCCCTTTAGCAACCCCAACCCCCTGTCTTTTGTCACTCAGACTTCGACTGCCCATGGCTTTCATTTTTATTTTTGCTCTTGTTCCCCCTCATATCAAGTCAGGTTGGGTCAGGTATGGGAGCATATGCTGAACTAAAGCTAACAATTAAAACACACAGTTCACTGATGATTCCTTTTTTGCTAATACCAATACCATACCAATAATATTGTGATTCCCTTTTAAGATGCAAATGGCATAAAAAGTTCCTGACGTGTTAGACGAGGAAGCATCAAAAGACTTTAAAGTCAAAATTTTTATACTTCAATACTCTTTTTGATACCACTTATAAAAATGCAATCTCTAATATTTCAATTATTTACAAGTATTTAAGGTTTAAACCTCTACCTCTATTTTTTATAAGGCAGTTGCATTGTAGAGGAATGACGCCATTAAAAAAAAATGTAATCATAATGCAAACTTTTGCTTCATGTCTACATTTTACATCAACATTGGCAGTTTTTCAGCAATTTAGACATTATGCAGGAGTTTTCCTGTAATTTCTGATAACCCAGAGCAAAGAAATGACCTGATATTGGTGCCTTTGACTTTTATTTATTTTGTTGTCTTTTCATAACTGGTATCAGTGTTGTTTGATTCTTGGTAGTGTTGGTTCAGAGTTTAAATTCTGGTCCTTTTAACAGTTAATTCTCGTTATATTGTTGAAGCAATTTGCTCACATTCAACCTCAAGAGGGAAGGCTAACATGAGAGAAATCAAAGATGCTCAGTGCTTTGATGTTCCACTCAGGGAGTTAAGTCAATCTCCATATAGAGACCACTCAGTAGGCCCTCAGTTCAATACCTGCTGGTGTAAAAATACCTATAGTAGATATTCTGCACCACCTAGATGGCCACTGTGTGGCTGAAGCGGAGACAATTATCGGACACATGATCTGTGGATATTTATAAAGCCAAGGCCCCATCTTAACTCGTTCAAACAGATCCATTACTGTGCCAGCCAGACAGGCAGCCTGCCAACCAGCCTGCAAGTCCATTTTCATCGTAAACGTCAACGCATAGCAAGGCAGAGCAGAAACAGGCTGCGAGGATGGCGTCAGTGGAGAGTTTTTAGCATGAGATAGGATTCCTGAAAGCATCTATTTTCATTCATGGTTGCTCGGCCTTTATTGAGACCCAGGACACGTGGTGAAAAGAGCAGAGCGGGGTGCTGATGAATCACTTCTGACTCTGTTCATCACAGGACAGAGGGCAGAGACATTAACACAGTCAGAGGGTCTCATTCTAACAAAGCCCTCAATACATACAGTAAGTGCAAGCCCAGCAGCACTTTTCTCCATGTCCTTGAATCATTGTTATCTTTGGGCTTTATCTGACAAAGTAAGAAGAGATTTGACAGCGACACAAGCACGTGTCGCTGTCAGAGCTGAATCTTTGACTTACCATGTAAGGATGTAAAACCCTTTGCACAACCACACATCTTTCTAAATAAAATGTATGTTTTTGGTTGTTCAGGCACATTTACCATTGCCACACAATTTAATGTTCAATTTCAAAGCTGCTTAATTTCAACAGTAGAGCATCTAAGAAATGTTAGCATAAAAATCCCCATTACAATTCTGTTAATAAAACATTACGAGCCAAATGCATCATTTACAGTAAGTGGTTGAATACTAAAAACTATGTATAAACTACTATTTAACTTAACTATACTAAATTATATACTAAATTACTTGAATGCTATGATACAGTTAATGTTACAAGATACAAAATTAAAGTAGTGCTAAAACTAGGAAACAATACTTTTAGCTTATAGATGGTTGAATGCTGTAATACTAAATATGGTTTAGCGTGCAAACGGAAAGGTATGAAAATACCTTATGGTGTTATTAGCTATTTTGTACTTTAATCTTACGAGAATGTTTAGTATAGTAATACGCCACCACAAAGTACAAAAAACTAGCTAACGGCACTGTTAGCTTATAAATATCTGAATGCTGTAATACCATACACAATGTTGAACAAAAGGAATGGTGTAAAAAAATTACATAACAGTATCGTTAGCCATTAAGTACTTGAATGCTATAATAGTATGTTAATAGTGTTTAAAGATACAAAAGAAAAACAGTGCATGACACTAGCTAACAATAATGTAATTTTAAAGATGGTTGAATGCTGTAATGTCATGTACTTTAAATGAAGGTAAAGGTATGATGAAAACATTATAGTATTATTAGCGATTAAGTACTTTAATGCTATAATACAAACAGTTTAAGTATTGTTATAAGATACCTTGAAGAAGTACAAAAAACTAGCTTACGCCAATGTTAGCTCATAAGTGGTTGAACGCTGTAACCATAAAATAGGCGCAACAGACATTGGTTTTTATACATTCTTAAGGCCCTCATTGGGAAACTACCACCTTACATCTCAGATTTGTTGGAGTGGAGTTCAAGCACTCACATGACCCGCTCTACTGATTGGTTTGTTCTTAAAGTTCCTCGAGCTTGCACTGAACATGGTAAAACTACATTTTTCTTTGATGCACCAAGCTCATGGAACACCCTCCAACAAACTGTTAGCTCATAGATGGTTGAATGCCGTAATACCATTTCCACAGTTTTATCAGATATTAGGTTAAAACCTGCTAACGGTGTAGGCTAATAAATAGTTTCATTTTTCTGATACAGGAAAAGTGAAAGATAAGAATCCCATTAACAGTGATAGGAGGTTGACTGCTGTAATACCATGCTAATAATGTTACAAGGTGAAAAAGTTTGGTCAAGAAAAATCAGTACAGTAGGCTACTGTAGGGTGATTAATGGTTGAATGGCTAGTATGTTGGTAATGCAATGCGACATGTCAATAGTTTACATGAAAGGTAATAAAACTTAACTAACAGTATTGTTAGCTAAATAGGTTAACTGCAAACACTTACTGGTATTTTGTGGTCATGAATGGGTAACAAAATAACTTTTTCCCTTAATATATGGTAGCATATTCCACAAGATTAATTAATCATTGCCTTTCAATTGCTGTTTAATTTAGAAGTACCAAATGTTATTAACTCTCATAAAAGACTTGCAGTGTGAAGTTGGAATATGGCTCTTGTGTAAATGTCAAATTATGTTATGTGTATCTGCCTATAATTAGCTTTATGGCACTAGGAGATAGTGTCTGCATTGTTGGACCACTACTTTTACACTGGATTAATAAAAAGTTCAGCAACTATTCGATAGACTGCTGGGAAATATAGCGATATTCAAGGTCAAAAAGTGTAATGGCAATCTTTCAGCTTGTTTTTTCTACACCTGTCTTTGTGTCTTTACTGATTCGTGTCTCTCTCTGTAGGTTCTACTGGGACTTGATAATGCTCATCATGATGATGGGGAATCTAATCATCATTCCTGTGGGAATAACCTTCTTCTCAGAGCAGACTACCACCACCTGGCTGGTGTTCAATGTGGCCTCAGACACCATCTTCCTGGTGGATCTGGTCATGAACTTCAGGACGGGGATCGTCAACGAGGAGAGCTCCGAGATCATCCTCGACCCCAAGGTCATCAAGATGAATTACCTGAAGAGCTGGTTCGTCGTGGACTTCCTCTCCTCCATTCCAGTGGATTATATCTTTTTAATAGTGGAGAAAGGCTTTGACTCGGAGGTATATAAAACAGCCCGTGCCCTGCGAATCGTCCGCTTCACCAAGATCCTCAGTCTTCTGCGTCTGTTGAGACTGTCCCGACTCATCAGATATATCCATCAGTGGGAGGAGGTGCGTATGCATGATATAATAAGCAAAAAAAGTATGGATTTTAAAGCAAGAGTAGGGAAATGATGCAGGTAAATGTTAATGGTTTTGCTTTTTTGCAGCTCTTGGGGTGCTTTCCCAGGCAGCATGGTAACAACCTTGAAAGGTTACAGCACAGGATGTGATTGTGCACATATAAAACTAATAGATGCTGTCAATCATCACTAGTCAGAAGGCTTATCTGTGGATAACAACTGGTAATGCCAGTTTCGGCTCACTGATGGGTGAAATGAATTCATTCTTCTGTTTTTCACACTGAAATGCTTCATTTCTAACTATATAGTGGTATGTAAAGATTCAGTGCATAAATACCTTTCATGAAGAGGTTTCTGAGTAAAGTACATTAGAGGCTACTTTGTCAGTGATTTGCTGGTGATAGTGGTTCTAGTTGAGTCTTGTGGATTTTGTGCTAACATCCACAAGGTCAAACCCCACTGGACATAAGGGAGAGTGAAACGTTATTACTCTCCATTGAGTCATTGCACTCCCTGACTGAGACTATTTAACAAAGCTCTACTCTCCTCCTCCTGGTAACGATTTCATTACACACTGATTGATAGAAAGATTGTGCTTCTTCATATCATGACCGAAACGCCCCGGCAGACAGATACATTTGGACTCTATGACCAAAGCAGACCACATTACATTTTATTCATACTATAGCCCAGATAAAAATGCAAATTGCTGACCGTAACGCTGTCCTTCTTAATGAGCTCTCTGACACACCTCGTCCTAAGCGTCCTTGCCCCACAGCGCCCTATTCGTCCCTCGTCGTCTGACTCTGCCTGTTGTTATCAGGGCTGTTATCCAGGCTGTTTGTCACTCTGGATGAAGCAAATTGTGTTGTTGTAAGGGAAGGGCTCAATCTGAGATTACATTGTAGAGAGGGCACACGCTGTATTATTTGAAGATATCATTTTCACAAAATGTCAAAAGGAGGAATACAGGCACAATCATAATAGGCGGACAGAAATACAAGCTGTTTGGGCTTCAGAATAAGAACTCTGACACTATGTAAATTACAGGCTTACATACTATATTATGGCTGTCACAGAACCAGCATTTTACACTTCGTTACTGTACAATAAAAAAAATATATATTGACATCAGTGCAACAAAAATAGAAGATTTAGGCACCCAGTACTGGGGGAATTTTTTAAATAATTACCAAAAAATAGTCATGACAAACAAGAGCTCACCCAATATTTCAAAACTCTCAGAAATCAAACCTGAAAAAATTGCAGGTGGTATTTAAAAGTATCAGAGTATTGAAAACCTCCATTGTCTTGTACCGAGTTTTTTAAGATTCTGTATTAACAAAGGCAGAATAAACAGTGAAAAAATAGCTTTTTTGTAGGCTAAATGATCCTAACCTACCAGCATGAGCCTTTACAAGCTCCCTTAAAGTTATACTGCCAAATATTTCCACCCAGCACTTATTAAAAATATGGAAATTGTGAAGCGTGTCCTATTCCCGGCCCCCCTCGCTGTGGATCAGTGAACATTGTGGAGCAGGGAAAGATCATCTTTGTGCTCAGGTACCAATGAGGCAGCAGGCTTTTACAATGTTTATGTTGGCTTTTATTTTACTGTTAGTGTGTCTTTTTTTAAGTGAGTTTTATTTCCCCTGGTTCACAGTGTGGCATTTAGAAAACAAAAGCATTACTCATGCTTCAGCAAAGCAAGTTTTGCTAAATTACTTAAAATTTTAAGCAGGAAGGAAAAGAAGAAGAATCCTTTATTCTCAGATGCACCTTACAATAACTTTGTGTCTCTGTAAAGGATTTCATGTTAATCGATAAAGTCTAATTTCTCTACATATAATTATAGATGCAGGGTTTTAGGCCGTATTTTATTATTTTAATTAACTAGTAAGAACCCTTCATTACCATTAGGAAGCAATACAATTTAAAGACCCTGTGAAGCTTGATATGAAATAGACTCAAATTAAAACTGAAGTCTCTTTATAAACAAATACCCAGAAGACCATCGGAGATAAGACTGATCATTCTATCTCGTTAATTTTGATGCCTGAAACAGCAAGTATGGGGTAGGTGTCAGACACAGTGATTACTAATCATTATTCATTGATTGGAATCAATTCTAGGAACCCAAACATCATCTAGTGAGGGGACTGCAGATAAGCATGACCTTTTGTGGCTAACAGTACAATGATGTGCAATAGAAAAACTTGAAGCGCTGCTCTCTAGAGAAGTGGCTTTATAGCACTAGTTCACACAACAGCATTCTGCTTAAAAGAAGCCAGTTAGTCTGTTGCAGTCCTGTTTGATATGACTGAGGCTATCAAATGGATGACAATGGTGATAGATAAGGCTACAAAGAGGTACAAAGAGTGGCCAAGCAAGACAATACAAAGAGGCCTTCAGTGGGCGTCAAAGTGTATCAAACCAAAACTCCTAAATAATATTGCTTTAATGTACATCGTCTCTTTACCAACAAACACTTGAGTAAAACTGTTCACTGCTGATGTAGCTGTTTTCATTTAGTTCGACAAAGATTCTTGACAAGTGATGCGTTTGAATCTGAAAACAAAGCATGATGAAACTTCTCTTTATGTACAAGAGAAGATAAGCAGTGTCCTCAGGGGGCGCCAAAACGCACAAAAATGGACAGTTCAGTCAGGACCACTTTGTCAAGAAACACACGATTTGCGGTTATAAATTTTGCCCCTTATTATCAGTTATTCATTTTCTTTTAATGCTGTTATCGATATCTGGAGGTGTGGCTTTTCTGGGATCTCCCTGCCCCAAACGTCGGCTCAGGGCATCCGTCAGTGACAACAGAATGACATTGATTTAGTCAGATATAGCATAAAGGAGGAGCTGGTGTGGAGGAGGGCTGAAAAAAGCAGTTTGCAGAGGGAGCAGCAAAGCATAGCCAGGCTACAACAGAGTAAATATAGCAGCATGAGTGCAATTAGCCAATAGCATGCATAGAGTGAATCAGCTGGTCTTCAGGTCATGAGGATGTGTGTTAGGTCAGCTGTTCTTGATTACGTGGCAGCGCTTGACTCGATGGATTTTTTTCACAGAAGCTTTAAGTTTCAATATTAACCCGAAAAAGTGCCTGAACTCATCAATCATGCTTTAATTGTTAAAGAGAAGTGGTTTTCTTTTAGAACAAAAATGTTAAAGCTCCTATGAGGAACTTCATCCTGTGTTGATTTTGGCACCCCCTGTGGACTTAACTATACCTTATTTTCCTTTGCCTTATTGTTCTGCACATATTTAAGTGTTTATTGTGACTCTTCCTGATTTCTAACAAAGTCACTGAAGAGAATAATTTTGTTGCAACTGATTTTAATCACTTTTTGACACCTATCCCACCACAATAGTCGCAAGCAATTAAAATACCTAATTAAAAATAGTACATTTTTTCTTTTCTGATGGTTTCATTTGCTTTTGTAGCTCATAACAAGGCATCAACATTAATTTCAATAAACTTCATGGCCATATTACTATCCCTCACAGGAGCTTTAACCATGTTTTTATCGTGCAGCCCTTTCAGTATAAAATCCTACATTTCAGGATTCACAAGCACATACTGCAAACCCTTTTCTGATCATGAGCACCATATGGATTATCTCTGCATGCACAACACGTGGGCTGTTGATTATGAATTCCAGTATTCCTGTATATTACATTGCTGTCTCGTTTGCACAGCTGTATGCAGTGGGAGGATGAGACGGTATGGTCCAGGTTAGAAACACAAATAGACGGTGCCTCAAGGTTAATGTAATTCTGCAGCGAGCATGCAGGGAGGCAGGCAGTGCAGTATGTAGGGATGTGTCAGAAATGCTCGGATACAAGAGTAGAGCTTACAGCCCTGCACTCTCAGCTCGTTTCTCTCTCTCTCTCTCAATCTATGTCTCTCTCTCTCTCTCACGCTCCGTCACTCCTCTTTGTCTCCGTTCTGCTTATCAAATTCTGCCCGTTTCTTCCTCTCTGGCTCTTCTCCTTGCGTGCCTGTTCTCACTCGCACAGCATATCATCCTCCTCTCCTTTAGCCCTCTGTACATCTCTGGATGTTGTGTCTGACTCCAGTACTCAAAAAAACAAAAAAAAATTGGACACAGTTTTTGCAGTGTCACCACATTAGCTGAATAATAAAACAACAGTGAATCAGACACATCCACAGGAGACTCGAGAGGAGAGAAAAAGAGCTGGGTGGAAAAATTCCAAGCTGTCGTAACATGTTAGGTGTAGGATGCTGGATTAGCACTGTAATGGAGGGACAAATGCAGTCTCCTGCCATGATAATGGGCTTCAAGCAGCGCAGCATCATTACATCAGCTTTGGGATGGACGCGGTTGGTTAATCAGACTGTTAGTTTGGACTATAAATCATCCTACAGCCTGTGTGTCCGTCACTCCTTCATCTGTCGTGTGCTCCGTGCCCCCCCCCTTCCTTCACTTTGTCACCATCTCTTCTCTCCATCTGCGGTTATTTAATCAGCGCAGGCTGGATGGTCAGGACCGGGCTAAGTCAGATTTGTTGGTTCATCAGCACCGTCTATCAGAACTACTCCTCCATATTTCTCATAGATCTAAATGTCACACACATTGAAGGTCTGCAGCAAGAAGAGGCTTTATCTACCACACCTCACACCCCCACAAACTTAATTTTTATACCATTGAAGATTTTTTTTCTGTTAATTATGAGCAAATCTAGCTGTGTCCAAGTGAAAAGAGAGTTAGCTTATAGCTCCTTTGAAGAACTTTGACTTTGTGTTGATTCCAGTGCCACCTGTGGAGAAAACACCTCTGCTGATGTCTTGTGTAGGTCATGTTTTTAAATCAAAAATCTTACTATCTTACCTGCATTCTTTTAATAACTCGGTAAAACATTTCAGTCTTACACCTACCTTGTTGAAGTCATTTCTCAGTTATTTTTGTTAGTTATTACTGTTTTAAATTGACATTACAAGTAAATTATGAGACTTTTTTTCATGGTAAAATGTAAACAGCTCTATTTTTCAAATTAAGCAGAGAGTTGACCCATTACTTCAGGAAAAAAGTAATGTTTTCTGAATTTATGAGGTAGTTAACTAGTAAATTCTGCCCTTTTTCCAAAGTACTATGATAGTTATGTTGTTCATTCAGAAAAAAAAACCCAGAAGATTACAACCATATAGTTCAGTGGTGGTCAACTCAATGTGGCCCTCAAGTTAATTTCCATTACTTTCTATTTTTCTATGATTTTCTTTGATTAGTCAGTAAAATTAGAGATACAAGCAGCAAAGGTCAAGCTCAACAGCATATCTTTTGTCCATTTTTTAAATCTTGGTAATTTACCCAAAGGATAGTTTTTAGTTTGTAGTTTTTAGGTCCTAAAGCATGGCCTGGATCTCATGGCAACCCTACTACCCACCTGAACGGTACCCTAGGCTGTGCAAACTTGCCCCACTCCTCCCTTACTCTGCCCTAAAGGTGTGGACTTTTTTTTTTTTTTTCAACAGATTATTTTCCCACGCCCCTGGTTATATACAAGAACATCCAGGGCACTACGAGGTCATCTCAATCCTCTTTCCTACCCAATGGTGCCCTGAGTCGGCTTACTCGCCAAATCTCAGCTTTACTTCAGCCTCAATTTTGGCCCAAGCTTACCAAAATGTTCTGCACAGTATGGTATATGGCATCTTTATCTGTTCTAATGAGATTGGAAATATCTGATACTGGCAAAAATGTAATAACGTGCATCTCTAACTGTGGAAATGGTTAGGACGCTGTTCCACCAGACTTCAACTTTTCATCTCTCCACCATGTGACTTTGTTGTTGACACACTTCCTGCCAAGTTTCTTGGCTTAGCTAGCAACAAGAAAGTCTTACCATCACTTCTGGATATGCTCCAAAAATGGTCAAATTCATCCCGGGGTCATTACGTCAGTGGCTATGATGTAAGGCTGGTGTGCTGAGCTGAGTGTGGCTAAAGTTAGCAGTTAGCTCCGCCAGCCATTTTTCTTCTTTGCAGAGTAATATTGTGCTTAGTGTAGTTACTTGTTAATTCAACTGAGTAGTTAAACATGAGTACAAACCTCAACAGCCTGCAAACAACTTTATTCCCATGTTCTAGTTCCTAACACTGCCATTCCATGCTGTTCCTACGACTGAGGAAAGCTCCGACAGGAAGGCAGCTGCCATGAACCGAAGCTACAGCAGCTACTTGTGATGGGAGGCTTTATTACAATTTTAAAGAGCATTTGAGTTGGTTTTTAGGGCCGCGTTTATAAAAAAAGTAATAGGTAATTCATTTAACATTAGAAATACTTTATTTTACTTTGACAGGCCTGATAATAAAGATACCAAAACCATACAGGGTCAGTATTATATAGCCCTTATAAAAATGATCATTTTCAATCATGGGGGAATTTGGAAACTTGGCATCAGGCAGCTTCAAGTCTGGGTAGCAGAGTTGTAAAAGAAAAAATAGTTTAAGAACACTTCAGCTGACATGATTTCTGCTTATTTTGTGTAGCATTTTTCTTGGTCATTACTCAACTTTTCTTTTTAAAGTTCTTGTGCCAACCTTTAATGAACTGTACCTCTGGGAAGTGACTTCTGGGTGTTGTGGTCCACATAAAACAGCTGAGCGTGTACAGTATTAGCAGCCACAGAGGAACTGATGCATCTAATTTAAGGAACTCACTCGAATGTCACTCATTAGAGAGGAGTAGTAGATGACTCCATCTGGCTGTGCCAATTAGTCCAACAAATGATGACGTCTGTATCGAAGTCTGAAGGAGCATACTACCTCTAAGATTTGATTTTGCATTGTTTGAATCGAGCTTGCTTCAACGCCACAGGCAATGCTACTACTCCCATCTGCATGCCTGACTCTCTGTGTGTTTGTTCAATCATGCATTCATTTGTTTGCTCACACATAATTATTGCAATGCACAGTGCTTAGGGAAATTGCAGCATTCAGTGTGAAGGTCATGCAGAGCTGTAAATATGCTCCATGCTCAAACACCACGATTTAAACAGGCACTAACCAAACAGAGGCGGGTTCGCTGTGTACGCATCTGGAAGTAACTCCGCTTTTCTTATTTCCTTGTGGCCATTTTAACACTAAATTTTTAGTGATTCTTAGTGACATCAACATGTTTTTACTGTGGTATCTAAGGCTTCATATCGTGTAACCTGCACCCTATCGTGAGAGTACAGAAAGAGTTTCAGGCATTTTGTATGTGCGCTAGAAAGGGCAATAAGGAATGAACATTAAGTTACATCTTAGGCCTGGGGTTATGCTTTTTCAAGGGCATGTTGTTTTGCTTCTTGACATGGACTTAAGAGTTTTGGCCATTTGTCTGCAGATTTACAGAAGCCAAAGAGTGCACTTTAGTTGTAAGAAATCAATTCTTCTAACCTCTGACTGAAGACATCCTCACCTCTAATGGATGTTTTAGCACCTTTCAGCTCATTGTTTTGGTTTTAGCCCCTTGGCTTTTCTGTTTTGATGCTCACAGCCCACATTTATATATGTTCCAGGCATGACAGGTGTCTGTTTTCAGTGAATAAAACCTGTGAAATCCTACTGTGTGCTTCCTACTCAGCACCTAACATCAGGCCTATAGCGTTGGATCAACACTGAAATCCATGAAAACCATGCCTACCAGGCTGCATAAGAACACGGATTGTGGTGCCTCTCCAACATGACTCCCTGCCACTTAAAATTAAAAGCAAAAATAATGCTACTTTATGGAATTTAGGTAAATTATGTGCACTTTTTGCAGGTTCTGAGGGACAGTTTTCCTCAAGTTTTAGGCATGTAGGGCACCAAGTATTCACCTGCAGGCCTGACTTACCACAACCAGAGACTGGAGAGGGAAGGGGGGATGACCAGAGTCAAGCTTGACACATTTATACTCGCAGCCAAGATCAAGCTCAATGGCATCTCTTTTGTCTGGGCCTTTTCACACCTGGCAATATGTCCAGAGACTGCGGATGGTTTTCAGGCCTTTGGGACATTCACAGCATGTCCAGGGGCTTGTGGCAACCCTACTTGTGGCATCACCACATCTACCCTTTACTCTGTGCTTAAGGTGTAGAATTTGTTATTTTCTCAACAGATTATATGCAAGGACATCCAGAGACTTATTGGGGCTGTGTCAATCCTGCTTCCTGCCCAATGGTGCCCTCAGACGGGCTTACTCACCACGTCTACACCCTACATCAGTCTCGAATTACTGGCCCAAACTTTCCTAAATGTATGCACTGTATATCCTTTGTTGTTTGTATGCAGTGCAAAGTGTTTTGGCATTAGCACCATTTTAAAAACACTATCACAGACAACCCAAACAATACTGAACTCTAGTTAGCAAGTGAATGTTGTATTTAACAGAAGAAGCCCAACTTTAAATGTTCCCCTCAGGAAGTGGTGGAAACCAAATCTAAGCAAAAAGTGGTGTGCAATGTCTGCTAATTGTACTTCTATACAGGGTTTTTTCCTTCACTGATTCAAATTCGACTGGCCAGTTCTAATTTCTGACTGTTTCCTGGTCTGGCCTCCTGATAAAGATTTTGACCAGTTTTGGTCCTAAAAAACAGTTTTGACACCAACCCCCCCCCCCCCTTTTTTGAAAATGGAAGTTCAATTTCATGTCCATAATAAAACATTGACTGTCTCTGTATCATAAATGATTCAGAAACAAGATGCCAATAGAACATTTAAGTAATGACGCAGGTGTAACTTCTTCATATTAATGCCTTTCCTTTGGAGAGACAAGGTTCATGGTAGGGTGGAAAGGTATAGACATTTAGCACGGAAATCTGTCTTTAAATTCAGTCTGGTGTATTGGATGTGTTGGTACCAGTGCACTATTGGTATCTAATTCTGATACTCAACCCTAGTAGCCACTTAAAAGATGAAATTTTAGCCAAGGTATAGCTCCCAAGTAGATGCCATATAGCCCAAGGTAACTGTTACTTCCAATATGTAAGGTTGTAGTGACCTTTGACCCCTAAAAACTATGAAGTTTACCCTCGAGTCCAGTGTAGGTCTGTGCCAAATGTTGGGGGAAAAAAAACCCTTGATGCATGCTTGTGCTCAACAGGTTTAGGCCACAGTGGCCTTGACCTTTGGCCTCCAAAAGTTGATCAGTACATCCTTGAGTCAGGGTGGACAAAGCAATCTCGAGATATTACTTCAAAAGAGGGGCCCTAAATGAACAGCCCATGCTATCGCTGGCTTTGAAGCATAAAAACTACTAAAACTTTCAAAAACGTATTAAATTTTTTAGAAAAGCAAGGAGAGGAATGAATCCATCAAAATATGCAGGAAAACTCTTGTCTACTGTCAAATTGATACAAAAACAGAAACTTGCCGATGTTTTTGTGTAATACACTTGGGATGTAGGAGCTTGCATGCATTTTTGGACAAGTGAACAAGAAGTCATCCAATATAGGGAAGCTATATTTTATTTTTCTAGCCTAACTATAGATATTTTTGATTTTTACAAGGATCATATTGAAGTTTAAAACTCTGGTCTAGTGGAAACCCTAGTTTCCAACATATTAAACTGCATAAGTTGCTCAAACATTGTTTTTGTCTCAGCCTTTTCTCTGCCCACACATGGCCCAGAACAGTAGTTAAAGAACTTCAAATGCCATGATTCAAAATTTCAGAAGCAGAGAGCTGCAAGAGAAAATCCTTAAGTCACGATTCGTCGACTCTCACCTAGCCTAGCCCACAGCAATCATATTTAATGACTGGGTATTTAATAATTCAATAAAATAATGAGAACATTCAGAGGGGCATTTTTTGCCCTTTCATCTGTAATTTCACAGGATTTTCAAGATCTTTCAAGGACATTAATGCCCCGTGCCCCTGTTCATTCCTGGGCCTGCTTCTCTTATGTTTTTTTCTTTTTATTTCCTGTCCTCTTAGATACAAAGCTAATTATCTCAATGACCTTACAGTCCTAACTTCGGCTTTAATTTAGTATTGAAATCTTCCGGTTATCAGAAGAAGTTTCCAGATTTTGGATATAGCTCATTATTTTGACTACAAATGTAAAAGCTTATGAGGAGGCAGCATTTTAAACTGCAGTAGAGAATCCCCTCTGCTCCCAGTGCCACATCTGGCTCATCACAACCACCAGACCGCCCACCACATCCCAGCCCAAGGACAAGGGCTCAGGTTGGGTTTGTGGCAGAGTACCAGCCCCCATGGGTGCCTGTAGCCTTTCTGAAGCCCCCAGGCTGCATTTCTTCATTACTCACAGATTAAAACTGAACTGTAACAAATCATTTAAACTCAGTACAGTTGATTTTATACAGATAAAAACAAAGCATTTCTTATGTGCCTTTTACTCTAAATGACAAATGCTATAACTTTATGCTCTGCTGCACTGTCTCTATGCTCAGTAAAGGGTAAATTAAGATTTAAGTTCATTAGTAATCAAGCAAAAGTGGAAGTGTTAGTTTTAGGTCTAGATTTTGAGATGTTTGTGATGACAAAAAGACATAGAAATCTGTGCTTACTGCACTGCACTTGCCATTTCACTCTACTCCTAGAGAGGGCTCACCAGAGAGCCCAGTCTGTATACAACTACCTGGTGTGTGGGATGTAAACTACAAACATGGCTACACCTAATGAAGTTTCTATTATGTCAATTTTAGGATCAGAAGTACCATACAATTGCTTATCAATTATTAATAGTAACATCAGTTCAGCTCAGACTGATGACTGGCATTCAGAACATCACTGCACTTTGTTTCTACATTTTTCTCCACGCATTAATGTAAATCTCCTGAATGTCATCATTGTCGTCATAAGAGCCAAAGTAAACTCATCAGATATGTTTTTAATTCAAAACTAAATAAATACAACACAGACACGGATGCAACCCCAATCTTACTTTCATCACTTATAGAGATTTACATGTTGACTCATACAACAGAATTTATCTGTTGTCATCTACTTTTGCAGGCATGTTTGTCTCTGTGGAGTGACAGTAACACATTGTAAAGATATGTTTAATTGTGGACTTGGTTTGACAGTTTGTCTTTAAAACTTTCAGTGGGTTTTGTTTCTGCTGCTGTGTTGACTGTCACTCCTCCTCTGCCTTCACAATGCCCCTACCAGTCATGTATATTCTGCATCTAGCGACTGTGTTGTGTTAATTTTTGAGGACCTGCACAGCTGATGTGTTAAATTGGAACAGGAGTACATGGCAGCAATGATGCGTATGGGTACATGTAGTTAACAGCAAGTAAATCTTCATCTTCAGTCTCAATGTATTAAAAAAGGAAGAGTCTGCGCTCTGAAATGTACTTTATGGTAATGTTTGTTACTGGGCTGTCAGTGGACAGGCCAAAACAAAGGCATTTGACATGCGGTCTTCATCAGCATCCATGTGTCTCAAAAAGTCAAATTGTTTCTGTGCTTCTTTATTGCTTCCATTTGCCTCACAAAATTCAACATTTATAAATGTACTAGCACATTAAGTGTAGCTTTTTGGTACTGCTTTTTGAGTTGGCATGACATAGGCCTAATATTAAGTGTAAGAGAGTCAGAATGGAAAACTGTTCTGTGGTCAGTTTAAGTTTAATATTAAGTAAAAACAGAAGAGCAACAGGCACCAGTTTACAATGTCATTTAGCAGTATTTTGTCTGAAGCGACGTGCAGATCCAGTCTGAAACGACTGTGCCAGGTCTAAGAATGAATCAAAACACACAACATCATTTGAGGAGAATGATGCATTAGGTATGGGCGGGGTTTAGTTGGACTGGAAGCAATGACTGTTGTTGGTCTTAGTGATAGTTAAGAAGCAGTTTTACCTGAACTGGAACACATTTCTTTATCAAAAGAAGTTAGGGCAGAGGTTAGTTGTATTTTAAGTTTGCAGCAATGACACCTACCAGTGTAGATATTAGCTTGAATATAGCTGTAGAATCGCAAGAGTTTTATCAGATCTGGATTTCTTAATTTATAGTGGAGCAAAAAAACCAAACTGAAAATTTTTCTCAGCAGATGTTGTTGTTCTTCTTCAGACTGGCCTCAGCATTAATTTTATCCACCAACAAGCTCAAACGTTAAACTACAGCAGCCTGCCTGCTGAGAACATGCCTACTACCTTATTTTGTCTTGAGCTCTGATTGGCCTGTAATGAATGTGACAGAATGGTTATCCAATCACCTTCCAAGGATTTCCTAAAAAGTCCTGCCCTTTCTCAACACTCAGAAAGGGAGGTTTTCTAGATGAATGTAACATATATCCATGCAATGTATAAATGAAACAGTCTATCAGGTGTTACTGCTATCTAGTAGCCTTTAACATCTTTATTCTTCTTCTGTTTTCATTGTTTTGTGCCAAAATACAAGGTCAAACTCCTTATGTACTTGGCAATAAAAACAAGTCTAATCCTGATCAAAAATACACACTTTTTTGGATGCAGTAGTGCTATAAGTATTAAAAATAAACAAGGAAAATATTTTGCATGCTAGTAAAGCAAACTGCAAAAAGTGGAGCTCGTATATTGGTGGAAAATCTTATAAACTTGATTAATTTTTTAGGAAAATATTTTAAATAATGCACATCATTCTTAGCAAAAAGTTGAAGAGAAATTCTCTATCTGGTTTTAAAGAAGATGTGTGGAAGCCCTAAGGAGACACACCCCCATATATCGAGTACATTTAGGTTCTTATCTGTAGATCCCCATTTACAGTATAAATTGATAATAACATTGTTTTTTAATGATAATTTTCTAATCTCGAAAAACATATGTAATGTAGTTGTTAATTGTGTTCTATGCATGTCCTCTCCAGGCTTCCATAAAGATGCCCTATTGCAGCAAAGGCTGTTTTAAAATGCTTTAATTTGAATTAATCATTTGTGTGTCTTTGCTTTGAAAAAGACAGACTCCAGTGGCTCAGAATAATAAAAAAGCATGCTTGAATGCAATGACTAAATGTGCATTAAGTCTTTGACACGTCGTCTCTCCAGCCCAGGCCTTGTTTTCATCTTTAATTGAACAGACACTGTAGTGTATCGCAGCACATGTCGTCTGGTCATGTTGCAGAGTCAACCGTACATTGATACCATTTGATACATTTGATACTCACATGTGGAGAGTTACACAACCATTCCTCCATCCTGCTGTCAGTATAAACATACTACAGTAACAGGAAATGAGGTAATGTTACCACTTCCACCTGCCTATGTGATACTAGCTACTGTAGATACATTACTTCTATTTATTTATTTATTCCCTTTCCTGCTGAGAGGCTTCATTGATAAAACATACAGTGGAGTTCCTGAGTGGTGCATTTTTGTTCATCGCTCGGTGATGTGACTGTTTCATCATCTCATGCCACTGTGTCATCAGCAGAGATGAGATGTGGTATAAATATGCCCTGAAGAGTCCTTTTCATGAGCATCTGCCAATCAGGGGCTCCGTTTACAATCTACTGTTATGTTGGGGCCTTTCCTTAATCAGTGATTCATTTCATGATCTCTCGCATGCAATTACAGTATATTCATAGGATTATGAATTATGTGTGTGAGGCACTTAGCAGCTGTATGTAGGAAGTGGCAGCTATGCTAGTTCCCCTAAGTGCAGTTTCACTTTGTCAGCCGTCATGCAACAGTACAACCTGTTTCTGTGAACTGAGTCACATCTACATGATCAGATTTTTCCACATATTCCCCTTTATAACAGAGAACAGTTGATTACAACCCTTTAATCTGCTGCTTTTTTGTTTGAGAGATACAGGAGGCTGCAGAGCGTGATGCAGGTGATGTGTTTAATTATACAGTCTGCAGGAATAGTCCTCAGCCAGTGCAAAGGTGCACGATTGATTCACGCCTGGGTCGGTAAATTGATCTGAAAAGGGGAAAATGTGAGCCGACCGACCTGGGTATCTAGTTCAGTGCGTGGGAGCAGAAGAGGAGACCTTACGGTAACAATGACACGGGCTAAATTTGGTCCTCACAGAAATAAACAACACTAGTGTGAGAGCGTGACCACAGACCTTTTTTAAACTCCTCCATCAGAATGTCAACACACTGTCTGTGGAGGTGTGAATGTTTGTCTGCACCTTAAACCATGCCTGGTTCTAGTGTTTGATCACAAAGACAGAGCTTTAAGTTGTTTTTAGTTATGAATTAAAACACTATTGTACACTTAATACAATAAAACACAGTGAAGTAACAATAATAGAAGCATTAATGAAAAGAAAACAAGTCATGTTACAAGAAAAGGTTGAAAATGCACAATACCATATTTTATTCACAATAAAACGTAACAACATATCAGATGTTGGAACTGAGACATTTCACCATTTCATGAACAAATAATAGCTTATTTTGAAAGTGATGGCAGCAACACATCTCAAGAAAGTAGCAACAAGGCAACAAATGGCAGGAAAAGTAAGTCGTACAAATGAAAAACAACTAATTAGGTTAGCAACAGGTCAGTCACAGGACTGGTTATAAAGGAGCATTTTAGAGAGATAGAGTCTCTTAGAAGTAAAGATGCACAGAGGTTCATCAATCTGTGCAAAACTGCATCTAAAAATTGTTGAACAATTTTAGAAGAAATTGGACTTTTAACATCGAACCATTTACAGTCTACATCATCAAAAGATTCAGAGAATCTGGAGAAATCTCTATCCTCAAGAGACAAGACTGAAGGTCTGTATCGGATGCTCATGATCTTCAGGCACTGTGTTAAAAACAGGCATGATTTTGTGCTGGAAATCACAGGATCAGGAACACTTCCAGAAGTCACTGTCTATTAACAAAGCCTGCCGTGTCATCCGCAAATGCAAGTTAAAGCTGCAAAGAAAAAGTCATATGTGAACATGATCCAGAAACACCGCTGTATTTTCTGGGTGAAAGTTCATTTAAAATGGACTGAGGAAAAAGGAAAACTGTTCTGTGGTTAGATTAATCCAAATTTTGAATTCTTTTTGGAAACCACAGACGCTGTGTTCTGCAGAGCATGACTATCCAGCTGGTTATTAACACGCAGTTCAAAAGCCTGCATCTCTGATGGTTTGGAGTTGCACAGGTGCCTTGGGCAGCTTGTACATCTTGAAAGGCACTATAAATGCTGAGAAGTATATAGAGGCTTTAGAGCAACATATGCTCCCATCCAGACATTGTCTTTAGGGATGCACGATACTGGATTTTTGCCAATATCCGATGCGTCAATATTTACAGATTTGTTTTAGCCAATACTTATATCAATATTTAAATATACTTTTTGGACAAGAAAGTTGAGTCCTTTTGGACTCACTTTAAGGTTTGAGGATGACCCGGGAAAAAAACTTTAGTCCTTAAAAAACACTTTAAAGTTTAAAGAATGAAGATAAATAAAGACAACAAACTCAACTGACATAGGTCTGTTGGTTCAGTCTAAAACTCCACTAATTTATTAGTACATGGACAAAAATTTACAGTCAATATATGCTGAAATACACAGGCAAAATATCAGATGTAAATTTTGATATCTGCCAATACCCATATCAGACTGATAATATCGTGCATCCCTAATTGTCTTGCGTAGTAATGCTAAACCCCATCCCCTATCTATCACGACAGCATGGTTTCACAATATTAGAGGTGCTGAACTGGCCTGCCTGCAGTCCAGACCTTTCACAAATAGTGTCTCAGTTTCAACATCTGATATGTTGTTTATGTTCTGTTGTGAATAAAATATGGGTTTATGGGATTTGTAAATCATAGCATTCTGTTTTTATTTACATTTTACACAGTGCCCCAACTTTTTTGGAATTAGGGTTGAATATAAACAGACATTATAAATTCTACAGAGAGAGGTAGAAGTCATTCTTTTTAGCCTAGTAATAAAAAGTGCTTGTGGGCAGTGATCTGAAGGGTTCAGGCCTTTAAGTAGCATTCTACTGCATTGACTAGCATACTGGACCTTAGCCCCGGTAGAATCAGATGCAGTACTGATATCTGACTGATCTCGACAATTCCACTTAAAAACTTAACTGATAACGTAATTCCTCCTGCATCCAGCACTAGCTGGAAACAAATACATGAAAATTCCACTTGTGGTTAGCTTAATGAAGTGGCCGAGGGCAGAAGCAGGGTAAGGTGAGAAAAGGAGATCTCAATGAAGTCACTGCTCTCTGTAATTCGCCACCTCAGCAACAGATAGTTTGGAGCCAAAGGAGATTAGTTGGCCTGGGTTTATAGATCAGAATAGTCTTTGCCAAGTCAACAGAGCCTTGAGGCCACCGCCCCGCCTCATGCAGGGACACAGGTGCAGAGGTACACAAGTGCATACACAGAAGGAGTGCTGAATCATGAAGTGCTGAATCATGTGTGCATCTGAAAGAGAGAGCAGGAGAGACAGAAACACTGATAGATACAGATAAAAAAAAGGAAGAAACAAAAGGAAGAGGGCCGTGTTGGTTATATTTTATCTTTGCGCTTGTCACACTACAGCAACAGTGATTTCTGTACAAAGCTACCCTGATTGATTTTCTATTGTGGTGACCCTATTTCTCCCTGTAATTGCAGCTTGTAACCAAAGTGAGTACAAAAGATTTTAAAATGTGACCCGGTTGTGTTTTTTTCTCTTACTGTGGGGTGTTGGTTTAGAGTTTGGTACATGCAATCAACCTCTGCTCTCTTAAAGCTGCACCTACATGCAATTTATCACAGTGACCACAGCGCTAACTTAAACAAAGACTATGTAAGGAAGTATGCATTCATCATGGAGAAAAGCAAATGACATTCATGGGAGGATAATTAAAGGAGCCTGGCCTCATTATCATGCTCTCTCAAATGGCATTTAGTTGTGGGACACACGTACAGGAGCGGGGGTGTGACGTGCTGCAGGACTCGAGTCTGTGACAGAGCTGCGTTTGAGCTGAGCCCCGGCTAATGACTGTATACAACTGTTTCCTGTTATGTGACGTAGTTTTGATGTGATGTGATGTGATGTGATGCGATGTGTGGGGCTGAGGATTGTCAAGAGAATGTGTCATATCGAGGTGTTTGTGTGCGTACATCTGGATGTTTCATACAGAGTAGCCTGAAGGTGGAATACACAAATTTGCTTGCACATCATTTTTGCTTTAATATTTCATAGATACAAAAAAAACATGTTTTTGCAGCCAGATACTCAGCGAAGATCAATTTCTAGAATGATTTAACTGCAGCAAAGACAAATGATGCACAAAACTGACCAAAAAATAGTGTTTTGAGTCCAGTTGTTGCAAAACTTGCCTTAAATAGAACAGTTTGCAAGTATATCAGTCAATACACAGATCACACATTGTAACCTATAAGCTCTCAAATATTAACTGGTCTTGTGTAGATTTTCTGTGATAACATACAGAAACAGTGCAGCAATAGAGTTTGATGTCAGCCAAAGACAATTTGATTTCATTAACATGGGACTTTCAGAGCAAATGCCCAGAAGATGTTGCTTCTTTTGGTGCCAAACTTCAACAATGCCGTCATTTTCTCTCACGTTAAAACCTTAAATACAGATCATAGTTTGCCCAACAGGTCTCATCTTCTGCCCAGTAAAAAACTTCTCTAATTCAGCACTGGCCCTGATAATCTGCCAGGGTCATAATCGGTAGACACGTAGTGGGTTGGGCCAGCTTACCTCGCACATGTGTCAAGGATGCCAATGGTTAGCGGTGAAAAAAACTTCAACCATGGATTATGGTCTTAAAACTTGATATCTGTGCAAACAATATTCTAAGATAAAATCCTAAGATAGTTGCGCCATCATTACCTCCAGTGCAGTCGCCACCAATACCCACTGCATGAGATCAAGTGGTAGTGAAAATTTGCCCTCATTCATTGTGTATTTCACGCACCTACTTCATCACTCAAAACATACTGGGAAACAATTATGCAGACTAGCTTGACACCAGTTTTTACCAGCTTTTCTACTACATTAGGTGTACTGTTTAGTAAATAAACCTTATGGTGCACTGATTTGATTTTAATGACCCCACAGTTACAAACAACAAATGGCCAGTGGATGTGGACAGCCTGACTTGCGGGCTATGGGTCTGTACTTAACAACTATAGCTGTAGGAGAGAGTGCTGTGAAGTGTGGTGGCCCCACCTCTGACTTTTTTAGTTGATTCTAGAGTAAGGCAAAGGTGCGTCTTAACTCCTACACTCTTCAGTACCTGTATGGACTGGATAATGGGGCAGCAAATTAAGGAGTGTCATTGGGCACTGTCCCGATGTTGACTTTGCTGATGATGCTTGATCCTTGCAGAGATTGTCTTTGTGGGGGCTCTTAACTTGCTGAGTGAGGAGGCTGAATTTTTGGGAATGCACGTCTCCTGGGCCAAAACAAAGATCCAGTCATTTAGGGATGCATTGGATGCTGCCATCAAATCTATATCTGTGATTGGTGAGAACGTAGAAGTTGTAGAGCAGTTCACCTACCTTTGCAGCATAACCCATCGATTCCATAGATTGCGTGGATAAGATCAACCACAGACTTGTCATGGACTCGTGCATGGGGAAATGGGTTTGCTAAGTGAGAAAGTGGCATTCCTGGTATCTGAGCAGGCGGGCAAAAGTCAGAGTCTTTCGGTCCCTGGTCCTCCAGTTTTACTATACCCTTTTGAGGCCTGGATGTTGACTGATGGCCAGAGATGCCAGCTGGAGGGTTACAGTGGGTTACAGTGGGTTCTAATGCTGAAGTGCTCAGGAGAGCAGGGATAGGAAAGGATCAGCTGCCTGATACAGGAACTGCAGCTGCGCTTTTATGGGCCCCTTGTGTGCTTTCCCAACTCAACGCATACTGAGTGCCCAGGACCCAGTGGGCTGGTCCAAATGTCGGGTGGCTATGTGCATCGTGGAGAGGGTTGCTGGAAGAAGACCTGGAAAGATGGAGCATGGGCCTTGGCCATTACTATCAAGAGGCCAGAGCAGTACAGGACAAAGGTTGATTCATGTATTTAGCATTGTTTGGTCTTTGCTAAATGCAATGGTAGCAGTCATGCAGGGCGAGAGACAGACTGTATCTTACATTCCCTGTTTTATAGTAAACAAGCATTAGGAAGCACTGATTCAGTGTAAACACAAAGTTGAAATCAACAAACCCAGAAGGAGTTTAACTTCATTTTTTTGGAGTCATTACTCAGCAATTTATTTCCTTAGGATATCTATCTGGTATATCTGCTAGATCAATGTTTAAAAGGCCGCATTTTAAACCTTAAAGACAATTTAGGCCCATTAATGTATCGGCTGAGCAGAGCTGTAATGTTCTCTTGGAATAAATCACTTTTTCAGGAACTCTGTGAGGACAAGGAGCAAGCACTGCTGGATTTTCAGCAGGTGTTTCTTAGCCCAGATTCTCCTTTTGCTCCTGCACATGCAGCTAAAGCTGCACAGCTGGTTGTTTATATTTAATGTCCCAGCAGGGAGAACTTAGTACATTGGACAGGGTTTTGCAGACAAAGGACTGCTTTCACGAGAAGGTGCGCTGAGGACACTGGAGGAGAACATCTCTGCGTCTGGAGGTGTACATGTCATTTATACGTATGTTCATTTGCTTTTCATGCAAAGATTTGATTCTTGCTTCACAGATTTTATAGTCTTTGTGAAAGGATGCAGACTAAAGCCCAAATGTTCTGTGTGAGGTTACTTTTGATTTTAATGCATTTACATCTAAAAATATGTGAGTCTTCAACAATGCATGGAGGTCAGTAAAGTTGGATGAATGTACAGGTTTGAGTGTTGTTGGGTTTTTTTTGCCCCGTTAAGGCTTTGATATTCTTTGACCAACCCACAACGGTGAATACACCCTGACACTCTGACAGCCATTTCTACTGTACATTTAGACACAGTTATGTGGGAGTTTAGTCATACAAGTGCCACCTACTTCCTACATGCAGCTCTGAACTGAGCTCCTGCTGAAATCATCTTCCCCGCCTCTGTATTTGTTGTACTGTTACTCATTATGTCATTACATTTTCTAAGACTGTCTTCATAGGTCATTAAGCATTGCAAAACTTCTATCTGTATGTTTACTGATTAAGATGGCTTCATAAGTATTAGATGTTAAATGTTTTTTTTGCAGGTGCAGATGGATTGTGTTTAAGAGCTCATTTACTGAGCCTGATGGACAAATACCACCACTAAACTGCAGCCTGTCAGCTCAGCGTGAGCAGGAAGTTGACATAGTTGCTGACTTACACCAAAATAAATGCCTGTTTAATAAGAGGTGCCGTGGATGTTTGAACTGTGGGTTCATGTAGCATCCTAGACTAGGATTTAAACTCCCTCTCCGCCCAGGCCCAGAGCTGAGGAAGAGAACATTATTTATGGAAACTCAAAGCTACAGCTCTATATGATATCAGTGAACACTGTGGGGATGCTTAAAACAAATATTCATAATTGGGCAGATTGCATTTGTCACTGAAGCAGGAGAAGAAGCACATTGGCTGTCCAGTGCTGCAGCACTTGGCTGTGGAGCAGTGAATTCACTGTTCCCTCTTCTTCTCTCCTGCATTTTTCATCAGCGTTCGGCTGCAGAGTGGTGTTTGTGCATGTTTCATCCCGTTTGGTTGAGCAAGCCTAAAAACAGCAGCTGCCTTTTCATGGAAAACGCAAACAGATTTGCATTTTTAATATCATGTTTGGCATCTTTTGCATTAAAGTTTGGCTTTCCGACAGGATAGCTTGGGAGTGCTGTTATTTTGTATTCAAATCAGATCATTTTCACTTTGCATTTAGTCTAAATGATGATGAAAACGAGCTGTATTCTATTCAGGAGACCCTCATAGGGAACTGTAGCCTTTGTTTGGGAACCCCGCCCTTTATACAGCGCAGCAGAGCATGACCAAGCAGGCTGTGGGGAGGCGAAGCAGACATTTGTTGTCTTGTTTGTGGGGAGCTGCAGCCTGCGGGGGGCTAAAGAGCTCTGTCACGTGTTTTTATGTGTGACAATCTGCCTGTCACACATCTGACATGTTGTGAGGAGAGGGACCTTTTCCTGTTTAACTAAGAGGCAACAACAGTGTCGGTCTGCGCTAACATCAATGTTAAGCACACTTGAATAATGATGAGTTCTTTGTACTATAAGAAATATGTGCAGAAATGGAAAATGTGCGTTTCTGTCGCTTTAAATCTGATCTATTGAGCCTCATTAGATATAAAACACATTTTAATATCTCCTCACATTCCTACTGATATCATCCTAATTATAGTTTAATGGATTTTCTCCAAAATCTCTCTCCTCACTCTGTCGATTTCCTTCTTTTCTTACCACACAAACCTCTAGATACACACAAAAGCCAGTGAAGTCACAGCCTAATAGAGTCCTCCAGTCCAATTTTGTCTAGCAAACAAAAATGAAGGACAATGCTTTCCCCCTCACATGCTGCCTGTGCTCTTGTCCTCTCTGTTTTAAGACGCTGCTCGCTGACGATGAACGTAATGTGCTTTGAATCATGTTCTCGCTCAGCCCACCGAGGGAAGCTCGCTCTCGGCCCACAGGGTGGAAAATCCCAGCTTCCTCTTCTGCCCTGAAAGACGGACTTTTTCCTCCTCTGCTTGTGTAGATTTAACCCATTTTCTCCTCGCCAAGTCGCACGGCGCTCCTTCTGTTGCTAGTTGGTCTTGTTAACTGCAGTAGAGAGTGTTAATTGCTGGACCATATGGTTCAGAGTACAGAGTTAATCGTCACACCCTCGGTGTTAAAGCAGAGAGAGAATGGAGCCTTTAATGCACTTATTTTAATAAGCACAGCTACAATTTATGTCTGTGTTTTGTTAAATGACGACACAGAAGCAAAAATTGATCATTTTGCTACACATGAAGCACCGAATGCAGTGAGGTTATAAACGTTAAGCCACTATGGCAAGTCTTTCTGATACCCTTCTAAAAAAATGACTATTAATATGGAAGTAAAAGCAATTTGTATTTAAATAAGAGGAATGCTGAGCACATGCCTCCTCCTTGATTGAAATTTCACTGAAGACCAATTAGAGCTAATAATGTTGCCATGATTTTTCTTTTATCTTAGAAAACGCAGTCTTTAATTTTTTATTTCCCAAGCTGTAATGTCCAGACTTTGTGTAACATAAGAAGAAGCTCTAACGGACTGAAAACTTTTCCCTATTGCTGCCATACATGCCATCTACAGTACTGAATCATTCTGAGATTTAGCTCATCCGATGGATTTAAGATCTGGTTTCCTGTGAATCAGTCTCTATGATGCGCATTCCAATGTGTCTCCTGACTTTGCTGCCAAAATGCTTTCAAAACTTTAATTTTTAATTGCCAGCACTGCCGTCATGAATCTGGAACAGAAAAAAAAGCTGAACATGAAGCATGTAAAAGAGATGCAACCATGAGTCACAGACATCACACAAATTTCTAGTGTCTTTGGTAATGTGAATGGGGCTGAAGAAGAAACTACATTTAGAGCTTAAAATTGGTTTTCATTGTAGAGAAAACAAAAACATACTTCTGCTATTTATATTATAATGTTTTGATGCGTGAACTTATCTTAATGTGTGACCTTGTGATTGAAAATGGGATTAATCTGCATATGCAAATCAGCTAGTCATATTTACGTTTTTATAGTATTTTAAATGAAATTCTACTCTGCTTAATTAATCAAAGCATGACAGAAGATTGGCAATTTTTCTGCACTTAAAATATATATAACATGACAGCTTCAGGCTAGCCATCTAACCCTGCTGTATACCCTACAAAGAGCTAAGAACCCCCCAAAAGCTAAGCTGCATCACAGATAATAGCCTATCTTGACATCATGTCTTTCTTGATGTAAGAAATTATTTTTGTTTTATAATAAACTTCTTGTTAAAAGATGAAGGTATCTTTGATAAAATCTGAAAAAACCAACACTTACAAAAATCATCAACTGTTAAATTTTACAACTTTATTACATGTGAAAGTCTTTTGTAGCACCACACACTACCTTCATGTTACTCTTAAAAAGTACTCAGCAGCGAGACCATAATAACATTACGTTTGGGAAGAGAACCTTGCAACAAGCTAAGCTAATGTAACATTAGCTGTAGCTCACATAATGATCCATCTATTCATCCTCTGTCATTGACATGTTGAGAAATTATTTTTTACAAGAAACTTACTGTTTCCATAATCACCAGTAGCAGTACTGTTGTACAGAATTTTAAAAAATAATCTAAAAAAAACAAGCTGTCAATATTTTACTTAATCCGTTACACTCTTTGGTAACCCTGTCCTCTCCTTCTGCAGCTCTTGATCAGTAACTTCCAGTGGAAGCCATTGTAGTTGTTGTTGAGCCAAGCAACTCCAAACAAGCTAAGCTAACGTGATGTAAGCTTATTAAACTAAGTATGTCAAAATAAATGCAAGACTTCTTGTTTGTAGCCTCATCAGTTAAATTAATCTTGCATACGGATTTTAAGAAAACCACCCATCTCACCAACAGTTAATATTTTACTCACTTAATCACATGTTGCACTCTTTGGTAACACTGCAACCTTAAATCCATGCAGCTCTTGAGTAGTCATCAGCTAGGCCACAAAATTATTAATGTTAGCCGAGAACCTTGGAACAAGCTAAGCTAACATGATGTTAGCTTATTTAACTGAGGTTGAGTTCTCGTGAGAAAAGTGGATGCGAGACCTCTTGTTTGTATACTCACCAGTTCAACTAATCTTGTATAAAATTTGAAATATTCACCAACAAATCTCAAATGTTAATATTTAACTTGCCTGATCACACATTGCGCCCTACCTCCACGTAGCTTTTGAGAAGTATTAGCCCAACAAAGCCATAAAAATGATTGTTTAGCCAAGAATCTTGGAACAAGCTCAGCTAAAATGATGTTAGCTCATTTAACATCAGTTAAATAAGCTGACGTACATGAGACTTGTTTTTTGTAGCCTCACCAGTTAAACTAGTCTTGTATTAAATTTGAAAATTATGCAAAAAAAAAAAAAAAAAAAAAAATCAAATGTTAATATTTAACTTACCTTTTCACACATTGCTCTTTAATAACACAGCACCACACCTCCATGAAGCTGTTGAAAAGTATTTGCCTGACAAAGCCATAAAAAATATTATTGTTTAGCCAAGAACCCTCATACATTAGTACGCTCATGTGACGTTAGCTGCAGTTCAAATGTCAGCCTATTCTGATGTCCTATGCCCGCCCACAGTGTTAGAGAACTATTTTGTAACTAACATTGTGAAAATGTTCAATATTTTGACATTTAATTATCCTATATGTTTAAAACAGTACATTATTCATTATTTTAATGATTTATTTAGACCAAAAGAGCTAAAGCTTAAATTATTTGGTCATGTTTAAAGCGATGTTACTCAAGCATAAGAACAAATTAGACCGTGTGATTCAATTCATTGATGATTAAGGCCAAGACATTACCCAATATTGAAACCAGCCACTTATATTTTGTTGCTGACAATGACTATTGTGTTATTTTTATTAGTATTATATCCCAGTTTAAAATCCTGGCTACCCTAGTATGTGTATGTTCAAACATCAAAACATTGCTGCTTACAGATCATTTTCGTCCTAGCTTGGAGTCCCAATAAGTCAGTCTTTATCCTAGTGAGCAGGCTTTATAGGTCACTTTGTATCATACTGTCACAGCCAGCTGATGTATGACATTTAAAATGTTGTATACTCCTCCACTGGGAGTACCTCCATATCTCTCTCGCGTTGGCTTTCTCTCTGTCTGTCTCTGCGTTTTCATCTTATACTGTCAACGTCAGTCTGTCTCTGAGCCTGGCCCTTTCTTTATTTGATGTAAGATAGAAACAGACATGTCCACGCAGTACAGACACAGAGACAGAGAGGCAGTGACATCAAGAGGGAAGAAACATAGAGAAAGAGGAGAGTTTGTCAGGACAGGAGGCTAAAACTTGTAGTGTTTCGTATCATAAATATGGCAATAAAGACAAATACAAGCAGGTTTGATGCAGCCAAACCACTAAATGAGAAGCTATACATGCAGTGTTTTGTTTTACAGCCTGCAGGGGGAAAACAAAACCAACATCTGCTGCTACTTTCAACATCTGCTGTTGTTTTTTAGCTTCATTTTCTAAATTCAAGACCGGCATGAATTTTTTTTGTCCCGTCATTTTTGAATAGCCCATGAAAGCAGCGTTGATCTTTGGTCCATGCCTGTGGGATATCCCTGTGTCTTCTTCAGCCTGGTGTGCAGCATACAGTAAGCAGACAGATGACAGATATAGTCCTGGGAGGGGGCTAAAGTGATAAGTGTGGAGATTAGGCTAATCTTGGTTATTTTTGCTCGCTGGGCTGTTGTCAAGGGGGAGGCATGTTTGTATGAGGGGGGTGGGGTGCGGTCAAGTAAGCCCACTACTAGCAGGGATCACCAATGCATTGGTGATCCCTGGTCGTTGGCTGGGAAAGCTCTCCATTCTCCACTGATTCTGCTTAAGGCTCCTAATGACGGCTTGTTATTTAGGGGGGTAGCAGCACCACTCATCGCACACATCCTGTAATGATGTCTTGTGCAAAATAATTAATTAGTAACTAGCGAAGCATTTAGGGTTCTTCTACTTTCACTTCCTGGGAGTTAATGTAGTAGAGGATGGATTTACTGAAGCACCCTTCATCCATCTGCTACAACGACAGCTGTGCTCATCATCTATTCAGGCCTGGCTCTCAATATGAAACCAAACACAACTATTTATATTGTTTGTATGAGATGATCACTATAGGGAAGGGCTATTTTTACACCATAGAGATGCAGTGTTATGGGTTCAGGTTGTTACTACAACACTGATTAGATATTGCAGCTTATCATGTGTAGTTAGTCTGGAGACAACAGCTAACAGGGCATGCTCCATTCAGGGTTATGACTGCCTATAGTTTTGTTGTAGGGAAAAGGCACTTTAGCTGATTTATCAGTTATTTATTTATTTATTTATACAGTGCCAAATCACAAATTAGGTTTTTTTTCAGAGCTGAAGTTGTCGAAAATATCAGCACTTCAATCATTTTTAAATGTTGGCTATCTTAAAGTCCCTGTAAAGTAAAACCCCAAATTTGTGTCTTAACACACTAGATATGTTGGAATAAGGTGTAAAAATGTGAGGTGTAAACATGTGAGGTAAATTTCCCAAACTAATCAGCCACATTGGCCTCATAACAGAGAGATTTGTGCCAGAAAACAGTAAATTCAACCCTTACTTCTGTCTCTCTGCGCTGGCACAGAGCTAGGCAGCTGCGTTCTGATCAGAAGCATTTTTAGATTTGAAAGGATCGTAATTCTTGTGAGTGGGCGTGGCTTCAGCTCATACAACTGACATGCCCACACCATCCTAGAGCCGATTCTACTGCCTCAATTTTAATGATTTTTAAGCTTGATTTTATAAACTTAGAGATGTCTTTCATGACTTAAATTTGGCCTGGTGGTTCATAACACAGTGGCAGGTCATACAATGAACCTTAAATAAAGATTTTTTGGATCACTTTACAGGTACTTTAAATAAGGACATTGATTCATGCCTTTTTAGGGACATAGTAGCTTTATCAGGAGGCGTCACATTGACTTTAACTCTACCTTTTTGTTTCTCCGTGGATATAAACTTAGTTTGAGACAGCGTTTTCAATATGGTGACCACAGAGGATTGGACTCAAAAGCCCCATCATGATGAAAAACAGCTGGCGTCACTCTTGCTTAGTCTAATATTTCTAGGCCTTGTTCATTTTTCAACCTCATTCCTTAAACTTAAGAATATGGTCTAAGGAGTGATTTTTAAGCCTGCACTACGATTAGTTTAATTTTTCACTCTTGAGAGTAATGTGTTATTTTTAGCACTTTGTCAGGATCGTCTTATGGAACCACCCTGAGACAAACATGTTGTGTAATTAGGAGAATTGATTTTATTGTGATAGTATAAGCTCCTTAAAAAAGAGCACATGTTAATTTTATACACAACAGAGCTCACTGTTTGCCAACAGGTTGTTACAGTGCTGTTTGTAGCTCTGGTTTACTGTCCTGTTACATTTTGCATATAAACCAAAGAAATCACTCTCAGTTTTTTTATAACCAAATCTTTCAGATTCAGAAAATGTTATTGTCAATCCTGACCAAAAAAATTTACTTAGAACTAATTGGAAGCTACAAAGTCAATTTCTCTGTCAAAACAGTGCTAACTGGAAACATATTTATAACAGGAGCCATCATAGTGACTTTTCTAATCACTCCCCCTCCCCTGAGGATGGTGTGTCCTCACTGCAAACAGTGGTAGGAAGGGTCCTTCATGCTGATGTTTACATGAGCACAGCAGGTCACCCTGTGCAATCCGGTCAAATCCCTCCTGCTCTCACATGGGCACTAATCTTCCCTGACTGCCTTCTTAGCATAACTGCGACTCAGGCTACAACTCCAGCCCTTCCTCTCTCTCAGCCCTCCTTGACACTTGCAAAAACTGCATCTTGCATCTTCTCTCCCTCTGCCTCCTTGAATTGCACTCCCCTTGTTGTAAATCATGCTTGATATTTAAAAAAATGCACATGCAAAAAAGGGAAAAGATTGATTCTGTATTTACAAAGTTCAAAATTAGATGTGAAGTTTTCAGACATCTCAGTTTATTGGAGAAAATGCTATGTCACTTAAATTCAAATCACATTACATTTAAAACACACGGGGAACATTGCCCTTATAGTGTGATGAGAAGATTGACTCCACTGTGTTTGTGTGTTAGGCATTTAGCCAAAGTTAGGTAGCTCTTAGCTTAGATTAGCTTAGCATAAAGACCGAAGGCACGAGGAAACTGCTTTCCTTGGGCTTGCTAATTAAAAAAAAAACAAAAAATGTTAAAATGAGAAGGTTTGGATTTACGTTGAGTTTTATTTCTGCAACCATTGCCAAGCTGAGAAGTGTTAGTTGGCCTGTTAGCCAACCCACACTTGTAGCCTATTATTAAACTTGGGAAAGAGCCAGGTCAGCTGTTTAGCTCAATTACAAGTGATTTTATGTAGTGAGCTAATTATATACTGGATCCAATCCAAACCTTAAGACACAGACACAAAAGCTCTGCATGTCAATCCTCTCCTGAAACTCTTGGCAGGAAAGCACACAAGTGAGTCAGCAACAAACAGCTAACAGGTCTAACTAGCAGCTAGCTAACTTAACGGGAAGCATTTCGCAGCTAAAAAAGTATGTCATGTTATCCTTTGTTGAGAACAAAACGGGACTATAAAAACAATTAATACCGGACTTCAAGAGATTAAAAACGTGACTCCACATGAAATGTTATTTTTTTTGTTAGTTAACAGCTATTTGCAATCAAGCTAGTGCAACTTGTTTAACTAACAGTAAGTGTATGTTAATGATGAGCTTCTTTCAAATGACCAGAGATATAGTAATATCAATTTTTGTTCTACTGAGACTGTGAATATCAGAATATAACAACTTAAATTTTTTGCCATTTGTACAAATTAAGTACAATAATAATAATAATAATAATAATAATAATAATAACTCTAATATTAAGTTTTAGGCTAGACCAATAGACCTATGCCAGTAAAGTCTTTGTCTTTGTTCTTCCTCCATCTTTTAACTTCAAAGTGTGTTTTAAGTGAAGTTTGTTTCTTTGTTCATGCTCGCATTAAAATGTGTTTAAAGGACTGAAGTTTTAGGTATGAAATACATTTTTGAATATATCCATATCAATATTAGCGAAAATAATCTGTAAATAGCATATCGGATAACAGCAAAAAATCCAATAATGTGCATTCCTAATCACCCTAATCATTTTGTATAGTATCATACCATCTCATATCTAATTTTCTGAAGTACCCTGCCATTCCCACCAATATTTGGACTAACATCTACTACATATACTTTGAGAATACTATGCTTTGTGATGGAAAGATGTTCTTTTGAGTACCTTCAAGGTGGCATCTGATAGTTCCCTAATAATGTAGGGTTATTTTTAAAGTCCCTTTAATCTTTATATAATATAAAGTCCAAAATATAAGTTGCACATGAAAGGCAACCTATTTTTGGGTCTAGAAAAGGAAAAGGTTTATGCCACAGTTATCTTATACGTAAAGATATGTACACACAGCTTGAGGAATAAAAATGAATACACCACCATTTCCTCTGAGGTTATGACATCACGAATGAGAAAAGCTGTTCAAAACATGGCACCACCAGGTTTGTCTGCATTGCCATTGGGGACGCACAATATAATTAGCATGATGTAAGTACTGGCAAATATTAGCTTAAGAAATTTTATAACGTGTTGGTGGATGTGAACATTTCTGACAGTATTTACAACCGATATACTGGCTGTACATATTGGCCTATATCTGGAAAAGTTTGTGGAGTGTAAGTCAGGTCTGACAGAATAACATCAGTTTAAGTCATTTTCTTTTTCATCCTTAAACTTCAAAGTGACTTTGAAGGGCTCAAGATTGTTTCTTTGTTCATCCTTTAACTTAAAAGTGACTTTGAAGGACCCATGATTGTTTATTTGTTCATCCTTAAACTTCAAAGTGACTTTGAAGGGCTCAAGATTGTTTATTTGTTCATCCTTTAACTTAAAAGTGACTTTGAAGGACTCATGATTGTTTATTTGTTCATCCTTAAACTTTAAAGGGACTTTGAAAAACTCAAGAGTGTTTTCTGTTCATCCTTAAACTTCCAAGAGACTTTAAAGGGATACTTCAACATTTTGGCAAATTCGCCCATTGCCATAATTCCTATAGTCTTAGTAATAGGTTCGTTACCTTTAGTTGTTGATGCAAGCTGTTTTTAGATCGGCGCTGCTGAGTTCGGACCTGCTGTGCCAACTCAATGTAAGCAGATGGTAATCCGGCTTTCCCTCATCAAACTCATCAAATACACAATCCAACAACTCCAAAACGCTCTCGTGGACAAGTTGTGACCTGCACATTCACCACGCTATGAAATAATAACGTATAATTGTGTAACATTACAACACATGAAGCAAATACTCGGAACTATTTCTTGAGTAAACCACTGGGCAAAATAACACAGTGCAGCAGCCATGTCTGGAGTGTAGATCCGGCTTTGCATTTAGCTTTAAAACATCTCTGTCTCGCAATGTTCCGTGATTATTTTGTATCCCTTTAAAGGGCTCCAGATTGTTTGTTTAACCATCCTTTAACTTCAAAGTGACTTTGAAGGCTTCAGCTCGGTTTCTTTGTTCATCCTTATACTTCAAAGTGACATAATTTTGCATTTCTGAACTAAATTACTTATACAATTAATTTGCAAATATTGGATTTTGCAAGAAAAGAGCAAAGCAAAAGTCCAATGTCACGCATCTCTACTAATTGTAAAAGTGAAACTAAGTAGTTCTTTACCTTTGACAGATCAATCATGGTTACCAAAATAAACCTACTTAACCATAATAATCCACACAATTTAAATACTTTACAGAATTCATCTGTTTGTGTTTTTCCATGGCAGCCAGCTGTCTTTGTCTCTTTCCTTCAGCCCTCTGTGACAGAGCGATAGACTGAGGACACTGATTTAATTCCTGGAATGATGTTGTCAAACTGTCGCCCTGAAACAGACTTGCATAACCAGACAATTGGAGGGGAAAATGGGTCATGTGGGAAAACAGTTGTTGCTGAGTCTACTGGCGTGCTTTTTGAACAATATGTCCACACATATTGCAACAGTCTCATTGCACTGATGAGCTCTTACGCTTGTGTTTGGTGTTGTCATTCATGTGTACATGTTTTCTTAGAGCTGAGCTGATGTTATTTTGTTACTGTGCTCGAGTTTCAGGTACAAATCAATAGAACATAAACCATCCCGCTCAGCCAGAAATACATTTAGCTGTTCCTCTGATGCACACAGCCTGTCTTCCTGCAGAGAGACTTGTTATAGGCGTTTCTGTAAAAATGTGCATAAATTAACAGCATACATTAATCTCTTTAGACTCGCTGAATAACAGAACATTTTTACGGTAAAGAAAGGCTTATCTTAGCGGTGCAGGGTATATAAATGCTGTTAGAAGAAGCGAAGAATTCTTATACAACTTTTCAACTTAATGTTTACAGTGTTACATAAAAAAACACAACATCCTCCAACAAAGTCCAAGCACAAAACATCCCGAATCCGACGCCCATAGCCGTGTGAGCTTGTGCCCCAGAGAATGCTGCCCCTGCCAATGCAGCTCTGAATGGTTGAGCGCAGATTAAGGCAGAACTGTAGTGTTGAGGTTATCACGCTCACACGACCAAAATAGACGCAGAGCGGGTGAGACAGCGGGCAAGGCAGCTCCGCTCGCAGTACAGTGTGATGTGCTTAGTGCAGGAGCGAGAAGAAGGAGAAGAAGAATAATGCTGACGGACAGAGAAATGATGGAAAACAGAGCAGATGAAGTCCCGCAGGAAAGAGCTACATGTGCAGAACAGAATGTTTATTTAAGCTTGTGATTGACACATCTACAAGGGAGGGCTTTTCCAGTTAAATGAACGCACTGATTGATGGTTGGAATGGGCTAATCCTGTAAAGAACCGTATCCTCCACAGCACCACGCCTAGCGTCTATTTTTATCCAACTCTCTCACATTCAGTAGTGATATTTGAGCGTGAGCAGAATTTTAATTATTAAGAGTAGGTTTTCTGCTGATGGCTTTTTCAAGATATTCTCACTTTTATATGAAGTCTTATTTTTAGATCATATCAATCTTTATTGGAGAATATAGCCAAATAAATCTTAACAGATGAAAATAGTGGCCTTAGCACTCATAAGTAAAAGTTCCTAGTCCTTTTTTGTTTTGTAAGACTTTAAAGAAAGCCATGTGCTGCTAACACGTCAACGTGTGATTCCCAAAGAGTTTTAATGTGTTGGTTAGAGCTACGACTCTGCTTTTGTGGTTTAGCAGTGTTGGCAGGAGGAGTGATTCTTATTTTTTCTTATGTTTGTCAGAAAAATTCACAAGATGTGGGACTGGCAAGGTTTTTTAGCATTGTCAATCACTGAAAAACACAATTAATTACAAGCTTTGTGATTAATGAATAACTCTAAGGCAAATATGCCAATAGTATTAGAAGGATTGCATCTTAGGTCTCATTATTGCCTTACTTTGTTTTTTACAAAAGACAATAAACCCACCCCTTCTTCCAAGCCCCTTTCACAAATGCAACCCTGAAATTTTCTGGGAAATTCCAGTGTAACCTACCCCAATCATTTCCTGACTTACTTGATTCTTATTTACACTTGTTCAAAACTCCTGAAAATTTACTGAATTTACCTGGGTGAGCTGCATGTGTGAACGCAAACGGCAGAGTTCTTCATCCTGACTTTTATACTGAAAATTCCCTTAAAGCCGCCTATATTTCCCCTCCCCCACTCCTCCACTAAAGTACAAGTGTGAACAAACAAGTCAAGAAATTTTCTGTATAGGTTACCCTGAAAATTTCATGAAAATGTCAGGGTTGTATGTGTGAAAAGGGCTTTGTTCACACTAGTCTCTAACAGCAGGGAATTTCCTGTAGTTTGCATTTGAGTAAATAGAGGATGGGGGAGGAGAAGACTAGGGGTAGGCCTATGTGATGTGGCCTAAATATTATAACACAGAATTGTTCTTACCTTTTACAGTAGAAGTATTATACAGCGGTATTACAAAATTAAATAGATAACACATTGAAATACATATTCAGGTTCTGCAGACCTCGTCTTACCACCAAAACAAACCTTTGATGGCATACTCAACTCTTATCTAAGCTTAAAATCACAAAAAAATGATTTAATGAGTCACAATTAAAACACTCAAGAAATAATAAATATGGACTTTTATTGTGAAGGTATAAAGACACGTTTTACCTGTTGACTGTGTTGCATGTTAAGTTAAACAGCTCGAATGAGTGATGTTGAGTTTGTTATATGGCTGCTCTTGCTGACTGTACTTTGGCTGAGCTGTTGTTTGTCAATCATCATCTTGCTACACTAGCAGTGGCATCAGTTTTCACCTGTAAACTACAACAAAATGCACACATTTAAACCCGTGGTGATGGTGTTGTAAAAATGCATTCTGTGCATTCATGATAGTATTGATACCTGTTTACCACCCCACGCAACCAGGGGGCTTGCTTGGAAATTCAGGTTAAAGCCAGAATGAAAAAAAGTTCACATGTGCAGCTCACCCAGGTAAATTCAGGGAAAT
The DNA here is from genome assembly GCF_018320785.1 of Cheilinus undulatus. Taxonomy (NCBI): domain Eukaryota; kingdom Metazoa; phylum Chordata; class Actinopteri; order Labriformes; family Labridae; genus Cheilinus; species Cheilinus undulatus. The sequence goes on along the minus strand of NC_054881.1, from coordinate 15,891,169 downwards.
TTTCAGGAGTTTTGTGCAAGTATAGCCCTTACCACACATGAAACCCTGAACATTTCTTGTTCAATTCAATTTCAGAGAAACCTACCTTCCTTACTTGTTTAGACTTCTCCCTGCATGTGTAAACACACATTTAAATATTCTGGCAAGCCCCCCAGTAATTACCCTCCCCTATCCCTCAATTAACTTCCTGCAGTTTGCAGTATGCTGTTAAGCTTATTTCTTTATTTTTTTAAATAACTTTTAGTGCCCAAAAATAATAGATATTGTATCACTGAAAAAATGTGATATCCAAAAAGTTCAAAAACGTATCAAAAATTCTGACAACCTTAACTCATAATAAAACAGGGTTTTTTTTTGTGTTTTTCATGCACTTTTTAAGGCAACGTTCTTGAAGAGTGTTGCATGTAACTGTCACCAGACAAAATACGCCCTTAGAACATCACAGACTGATCTTGAGGAAGGGGTGATAAGTTGCACCCACTCCCTTTTTCCTGCTGTCCCTCATCAGCCACATCATTCAGTCTGTGCTGCTTTTTAGATCTGATTATTAGCCATAAAGTAATAACCATTCAAGGTGAAATACCCATGAGCTGCTGGAGTGTCAAACAATACAATATGGTCATGTAGAAGACACAACTTTGCACAATTTCCACTTCATTGTAAGAAAAGCATGGCTAATTTGCAATCTCAGGCATTCACCATTAGAGGTGTCTTCGACTAAGGATTTTCATAGTCAAATCTGATTTGTCAGATTTTGCCTTTAGTCGATTAATAGTCGAACAGCGTTTCCGCTAGACTTTTTTGTCCCCGGTCAAAATGACCGGCAGTCCTGAAGAATTACGGCCATTTAGAACAACTACTGGACATGCTTTAACATTATTTTGCTGCATTAACAGCAGCAAAACGCATAAATCTCTCTTATTTTGTTTGTGTAAGTGGTTTAAAGAATCAAAATGAAAGCTGTGTGCTTTTCCTTACACACGCAGTCAGTTACACAATATACGCCCACGTTAAACTCATAAACAACAACAGTTAGCTTCACATTAGCACCGTTATCCTGTTAGCACTTTGGCCACTATCATAACTTTGCAGCTTACAACAGCCAAATACCATCCTCCACGGACAACAACAAAGCATCCAAACACATAACAAAAGTGCTCTCCTAATTGGACACTGCGTTAGAACTCTACATTTCAAATGATAAATGAGTCTTACCATCAGATCTCATGATGATAAAACTGTAACCTCTGCTAAAGCTGGAAATCCAACCATCCTGGTTTATTTGGACTAGTCCTGAAAAGACAAAAGCTCCACAGCAGGTAGTCCGGTCCAGTCCTCCTCTCATTAATGGCTTATCCAAAACTGCTTCTGCTAATTAGCCAGGAAGAAAGACAGAGCCTTCATTATAAGCTCCAAGCAGTCCATGCCATTCTGCACAATGTGATTTTGTGTTGACTACAATCCAACTTTATATGAGTATTGGTCATAGGTAGTTTATCGAAGTTCACTACAACTCTGCTCGGCGTAAGCCTCTCTCTCTCTCTCTCTCTGCTGCTGCATCGGTGTTTACGACGCTCAGCTATACAGTTCCTTTGTTTTAGCTTCTTCATTACTCGCAGCGATGACACAAAATCCCTCCATACCGCTGATGATACTAAACCTTTGGTTAACCAGGAAAACCTCACTTAGATTAAAATTCTGCTGTACGAGAAAGCTCTGGACAAATTTTCCCACTATCCCTGCATAGTCCCCAGCAATACTGACCATGCGCAGAGAGATAGCTTTGCTTTGACGTCATCGTGCATACATAATTAGCCATGTGCTTGCCGTCTGAGGAGATAAACAACCCCAGCACTGCAGGACAGTGGGTGTAGTAAGATTAGACAACTTTTAGTTTATATTAATTATATTATTCTTGCAACATATCTTCTAGGTTACACAAAATATGATATGCAAGTATTCAGTATTTATTTATCTGGTCATTTGCATGTTTTCTGCCAGACATTTTGACTGGTTATATTTTTATCTGCCGGACTTCTGCCCTTTTTACCGGCCAATGACCGGCAAATGCCGGTTAACGGAAACTCAGGCTTATCAGCCCCATGTAGTCAGAATGGTACAATCTCGGTTACATAACAACATTCAACTCTAAGGTGATAGTCGAATCAGACTCCTCCGAATCAAATCATCAAACCACCAACTATTCCGGGTCACCCCTATTTGCCATAATCCTTAAGTGTCACCCTGACTTCTCATTTTGTTAGATCCTGGCTTTGTCCATGAAACTTCTGGGTTCTTCCGCTACCTTAATGAAGCTGTGGTAACAAAGATGTGGTCATACACAAGACCCAAGCAAGTATATCAGTGACCTTGTGTTACCTTGACCTTAGAAAGATGTGACTTATTTGTTATCTCAGTCAACAGCACTCCAATACCCACAATCCTGGAGAGTCACAGCATTGTCACTGATTGGTAGAGCTGCTGATTTTGTCTGTAGGCTGCTATGAGTGAAGTTAGCGGAGAGCAGCCAGTAGAAAATTTCCCAATAAATTCCTTTGCAGCAGTAGTAGGCAGTTGCTATGCATATTTCTAACACAAAATATAGCATATGCACAGGTCTTCATCTAAAGAAAGTGGTCCGAAGGTTTAGTTACTCTTTAAGCAGGGTATGCAAGCTTTTACTTGAAAAAGTCCCTTTTATTTCATCTTTAAACTTGTATTTCACTGCATTAGGGAGGGTTGTCTTGTACTTTGTACCCCAGGATGAATGGAGTATTTACATGCAGGGCAGGAGTGAATGCGGTGAAGAAATAATGACCTCCTCTTTAAAGTGCATCCTGCTACATTAATAGATCACTACTTGTTTTCTGCCTGTGTAAAGGGCCCATTGATCACCACCTGCCTTTTAATTAAGTCTCTGGCTACAAATTACTGTTGGGCCTCATTACCTAAATGTACTGCCGCTCGGAGCTGCAGCTTTTAAATGCTGGCAAACAACATTTAGCAGTTTCTTAACACAGCTTTCACATGGCTTGGCAATGACCCAGCATGTACATGTATGTGCAAGATAAGATTTCTCCTCTGCCCGTGTCGTCCTTTCTATTCCCGTCTGTGCTGTAGACGGATTTGCAGACTGATGAGCTTTCAGAGTATGCTGCCTGGAGCACTGAAAAAATGCCAGCTCTATTTACGTTTGTTTATTGCTGAACTCTACATATATGAACATGATTATGCACGGGGCATTGCAGTCATGTGAAACATAATTTCTCTCAGTGAGCTGCTTTTCTTTTGGGGGCACTGAAAGTCTATTTCCAGCATTACACTGCACCCACTCCATGGATAAGAGTGATAATAAGCTCTGCTGTGACATGAGGTTTCTTCAGGAGGTATTTGCTTTTTCTGACATGGCAAAAACAGCAGCAACTCACTAAATCCCGGTGAATTCTCAGCACGTGATCATATGATTTTTCAGATCCAAGTTCAACTTTGTGATTAAGGAAAAAACCAACAGGCGAGGTCCAAAAAGGAGATTTACAAGACGATTTGAAGCAGGAGAATTCCAGATTTTCCTGGAAGCAGTTGTGTCATCCTCCAATGCAATAGCCAGTGGTGGATTTAATCCCCCCAAATTAGTCCCTCGCTAATCCTCACTAACCTCGAGCAGAGGTCACTCATGTCCAATTTGAAGATGCATAAAGATCGCTTCGTAATTGCGTGTTGGAGGTGCCACGGCAGCTCCATGATGATGTTCTTCAACTCTTTCTTTTTCATGACAATTTCTGCATAAAGTACTGGCACTTTGAGCTGGCACAGACCCTTTCAGAGTAAAACATATGTCCAATCAGCTCAGATCTACACTCCTAATATTACAAATCAGTACGCACCATGTAAGTGGCTAAGTTGATTTTTGCATTATTTTGAGTTATTGTAAGACCTCGACATAAGAACCAATATGGATTGGATAAATTGAGTTTAAATGGTTGTGGTAATTGTAATAGAGGCATATTTGTGTATGTAAACATGTAAACATGTCCTGTTCTGCTCTGTTGAATGGTTCCAAATATGAATGAGCGCCATGCTGGCTTGACACATTCAGCGTGTGACCTTGTGCCGCTATCACATCACATCTTGGCTGTTTTTCTCTCCTGTATTAGAGGATTATGCCGAACTTTGCCCCCATCCACGTCAATTTTAAGCTTGATGCACTTAATTTTAAGCCTATATTTTGCCAATGCCAGCTGGGAGTGTTGGCGTTGTTTTTGGCACTCAGTCAGTGCTACCTATTTCCTGAAATCACGCAGCTGATGGGAGCTTATAGCCGCAGAGAGAGAGCTATGAAATGGATTCAGATCTCTCTAGTGGACACATAAAACAGTCAGCTGCTTTAGAAGTGTGCGTTGATTGTCAATGTCTTCTTCACCTTTGTGTCTGTAACATGAGCAAATAGTTAAAGGAATAATAATGTCTCTTTAAGCTACACACAGGCATCATCTGCAAATTTATAAACTGAAAGTCATACTTGCATGGCTAGATGCATTCATGATGTGCACAAAATAGAAAATGTCTTCATGAGTGTAATTGCAAACAGGATCTCTAAGTATCCCAGACAGTCAAAATAAAATAAATGTGTTAACATGACTTCTGGACAGTGCTTGAACCAAACACTCAATACCTGACTGGAACCATGGCAAAAAAGGTTTTGCAGGCAAACTCCTGCTTGCTTAGCTGAATCACTCAAAAACACTGTCAACACAAGCACCCAGAAGTGCTTTGGAGGGTGGCTGGGCTCAACCTTACACGCAGGATAAGGACTTCAGATATCCAGAGGGAACCAGCAGTAGAGCTTCTGCTCCTTCACACTCGCTAGTTGAGGTGGTTTGGGAATCTGATCAAGATGCCTCTTGGACACCTTTGGAGGTCTTCTGGGAATGTCCAACTGGGAGGAGATCTCTTGGTAGACACAGAATGTGCTATATCCCTTCTAGCCTTGGGATCACCCAGGAGGAACTGGACAATGATGCTTGGGGAAGGGATGTCTAACTTATGTAGCCTACTGCCATCATCACCCAGCCCAAGAGAAGTGGAAGAAAAGGGATATATTGATGGAACATTGCCAATGTTTTTTTTTGTTTTTTTTTTTAATTTTAGACACCCCGTTGGAATTTGCCAACTTTTGATGGATTCATTCATCTCCCAAGCACCTGTCTAAAAACTTTTTAACTTTTGTCACTTACCATCAATTATTAAGATTGATGGTAGACCAATTATCAGCCTGCCCAATTATTTGGCAATTATCGGTGGGGCTGAATGATTTGTGAAAATAATCTAATTGCAATTTTTTTTTTCCCAATACTGCAATAGTGATTTGATTTGCAATTATTTTTGGTTTCTCAGCTTATGTATTGTTCAACAAACACAAGCAATACATCGTATATCAGTACAATTTTATTTTATTTTTTTTTAAAGTATCTAATTGCGATTTTGCTATACTGAGGGGGAGGATAATTTTTATGTTATTCTCATTTTAAGATTTTTTTTTAACAGGAAAAGTAGGGTTTTTGTAAACTATTCGAAAAAAAATACAGTTGAATTTATGCATAATGTGTAGGGGAAAAAATCTCTGGTGCAGAAAAATTGTATAAAAAAAAATGTTTTTTTTTTTCATGCCTTTATTTGATAGAGGAAGGACAGTGGATAGACTTGGAAACAGGGAAGAGAGTGGGGAGAGACATGGGGCAAAGGGCCACAGGCCGGATTTGAACCCGGGCTGCCCGCGTGCATGGGTAGCGCCTTAAACCACTTGACCATCTGCGCTCCCTCAAACTGTTTTGCATCACTTCCTGTTTTCCTGCTAGCACTAGGCTGCTCTGTGCCATTTCTCATGCTGATAGAGCTAGGAATAAATTTTATTTTCCTTCACTTTTTTGATCATGCAATTTGCTTTTGCGACATTAAGTATATTTGGTATATCATAATAATACTAAGCAGTTCCAACTCTTGGTTATCGATCTTACGACAAACTAGTAATTGCATCAATATCAATCCTTAAAAACCAATATTGGTTACAATATTACTGTGTCATTTTAAAGCTCAGGACACCAAAAAGTATCACAGTATTAAACATTTTATAAAACTTAGACAAGCCACTCTACAATACAGCCATATTCTAGTCCCCTGACTTGTGATTCAATTATGATATTAATGCTTCAAATTGATGCTGGAGTTTGAAATAATTATAGCGCTCCTGGGGCGCCTGTAGCAAAGTTATGTCCACGTGCCCCATACACAGAGGCTGTTGTCCTTGAAGAGGGCGGCCTGGGTTCAAATCCAGCCTGTAGCTCTTTTACCACATGTCATTCCCTTCTTTCTCTGTCCTCTGTTTCTGACTTTATCCACTGTCCTAGCTCTGAAATAAAAGTATAAAAAGACACAAAAATAATACTGGAAAATGAATAAATTAAATAAATGTATGGTGCGGCGTGTCACTCCTTCATGAGTCTTACAGTGAAGCTTATATATGAATGGGGTTAACTTTAATGTAGCTTAATTTGTTATAAAACGACATTTACACCATTTTGTGAAAAATGGTGAGAATGTCAGCAGGAGGGTTAACTTTAGAGAGCCTTGAAAGGAAATTTAGAGATGTATGCACATGTCATTCCTATCTCTCTTCCCCTGATTTCCTATCCACACTATCCATTGTCCTGTCCTTTTCAAATCAAGGCAAAAATCTAGAAAACAATCTTTAAAATTATGGTGTACTGATAATTGACCTTGCATTTGACTTCTTTTGGCTGTTTTATATTCTCAAGTTAATCAAATATTGTGATTTATCATTATATGGTTGTCTTGTGATAGATCAGTTATTGTAGGATTATTTTGTGATATTGCTGTCATCAGCCACAAGTTTGCATATTGTAAAGTGTATTGTATTGCATTTGGTATCACTTATTGTATCTCTTATTATAATATGTTTCATATTCTGTTGTGACTCACCCTGCAACACCCATCCTTAGATGAAATACGTGGACTTGAACAAAAAGAGTGAGTCTCAAAACCAGAGAAATAAATCAGTAAAGGAACAGCTCAGTGATGAACTGAAACCAAACAGGGTCTGTCCTGATGACACATTTAAAACTCATACTAATGCTGTTTCTGTGTTCACACTACTCCTATATTTTAAGAAAGGCGACCACACTCCCATGTGTCACAGGTTTGACCAATTATAAGCCCAGAATTCTCTCAGAAAAAAGCCCTCGATCATTTGCTTCACTGGTAGGGTGCAAAGTGGTTCCCATTATTTCAGGTACCGCTCTGGGAGGCAATTTTTCACAAAGTGTTTTAGCAGAATTCATTACCTGTTCTGTTTTTATCATTATTTGATACTGAAATTCAACAGGAATTGAAATTTGAAGAAGCAGACCTGGTAATGGGGAAACCCCATGTGCAAAAGACATTTATCACTCATTATAAGAATGCTGAACTCAGGGTGAAAAAATGTAGTATTGTTTTGTTTTGAAGGATGATTGGATTTATTTGTTTACAGTATATTTCCAGGGCCAGAGACCTTTTCTCATTCAAGCTAGAAGTTGATTACTTGTTAACTTGTGTGCTCAAACATTGTCAAAACACTGTCAGTGTTGTGCTGCTTTCCTTTTTATAACTGGCTTCTTTATTTTGTGTGTTGGACAAAACAGTGGCAGGCTTTTATTCCCAGATAAAGCCTGAGGGATGGTACAATGTGTACATGTTTGCTAGTTGTAGAGAGAGAGGACTTAGTTTAACAACACATATCCTTAGGATGACATTCATGAAGGACCATGGGCCATCTGAAAAGCTTTCACTTCCTTCAGTAAGAGACATTCTCCAGCATAGCCTGGATAAAAACAGCCGTACTGGTGATCTTAGAGACATAAAGCATTGGTTCCTGCAAAGGTATTATGAAGCCCTGGAATGGTAGATGCTGTATTAGAAGATTTTTTAACCTAACTTTTGATAATCTAGAGACAGGCAAAGGGGAGAAGCTGGGCCTTCAGCCTCCTAAAAAGCAGATACAATGCATCAACCTACCAGTCGACTTGACCATTCCAAATTCATGCAAAGTTACGCAAAAACTCCACGGCTCAATCAAATCAGATTGAAGAAGTTAAGAAAAAAACAGCCCACTTAAAACTATGTAGAAAAAAAGATACAAACTTTTGGGGCCAAAACTATTTTGATCTTGGCAGTGAAAATGATCATTTTAGCTTTAACACTAAACATTTAAAACACTGGCCAAGTTATCACTGAAGTTTTGCAGCTATTTGGACTTTAAGACATTATGTAGGATTTCTGCACTGAAATAACTTTAAAAGTTACCCCTTCTATTATGTAGAAAGTATCCCAAATATTTCATAAAATTTTCAAAGACAGGGAAATTATTATTATTTGGAATTGTAACAGGAGGTGCCTTTCATGGATTTAAAACTGGCAGGCCACTTGTTTACCTAACCGCTAATTCAGAAAAGAGTCTTTTGATTGGGCAGAGGAAGTCACCTGTTGGTCAAACTGATCTGCTTTCATGGTCAAATGTGCAAGAAAATATTGCCAGTTTTGGAGTTTAACACCACCTCTGGGAAAGATCAGCAGTATGCTGCTGGTAAGATATGTTCCAGTGGCATTTCAAAAGGACAGGCAACTGTCAGCTCTCATAACTTATTTCAAAAAATCCAAAAAGAACAATTGAGCTATAGTGAAATATGATCGCAGTATCAGCCCCCGTTTTCACAATAACTGTATCTTAAAAAAACCTGTATGCAGGCTTTTTTTTGCTCATGAGTTTGGTTTTTTTTCTAATGGGGTGAAAACAACATTAACATGTCATTGTCAACAGTTGTCAAATTTCATCCTCACATATCCCTACATAAGAGTGTTCTACACCTGGACTGTCTATAATTAACAACTCTATTTTTAGATGGCTACCTCTCGGCAACCTGCTGCCACCAGAAGCCTGCTGCCCCTGAAGTACAAACCTAAACAAATCCCACACTGCGTTAATGAGCTTTTACATCTCTCCCCTGTGCCCCAAGCATGACCCTGAGGTCACACAGGCTTTCAACAAAGTGAAATGGTCCCTGGGAATTTTACACAGCCACCCTGTAACCTTTGGACCCTTCTCCTTATGTTTGGAGAGTCTGCTTTGATGAGCTTTCTGATTATGCATCGGTTAAAAGAGAAAAGGGCAGACAGGCAGTCGACCCTTTTCTATTTCTGCCTGCTGTGAATCATTTGTAATTCAAAGAGGGACCAAAGTGCTACTTCCTCTTTTCCAGTCATATTGCAATCCTCCAGTTATGTCTGCTTCTATTAGTTACCTTTATATCTCCGCCTTTGTTTTTGTCTCCCCCTTACCTCTCTGTCTGTTATCTACAATTATGTCATCATGAAGAAATGAATGTAAAGAATGTAAAGACACAGTCGCTCAACATAGGGACAGCGAGTTCTGCTATATTAAGAATAAAGATGTAGGCAGCAGAAGAGATACTGGGTGCATTGAGACAGCCATCCAGTAAGCTAGTGGCTAATTTTAGCCTGTCAGGGCAGTGCACTGTATCTCCCTGTGGATGAGTTGAACCATAGAGGGATCTGAGCATCAGCCTCAGCCTCTTGTTCTCTCATCTGTTCTCTGTGTGGACAGTGTCCTTTGTGCAGAAGGTTACAGGACAGTCACAATGGGCCGGGGTGGAGAGATGTGGATTCAAAGAGCTTTTAAAACACCTGGGGTTTTGCAGATTTTGCCTACATGTAGGAAAAAAGGATGAGAATTATGGCAGGGTGCATGTCAGCACAAAATGAGGTCCACGCTCAGGCCCTCTCTGTGCTTTCTGGAGTGACTGCACTCCCTGAGAAGAGGAAGCAAGAAGCCTTTGCAATTTGGTCAGAAGTGGTCAGTATTATTCCAAATTCTGCAAAAATAGAACAAAGGATGGAAAATAACAGGCAGATAACACCACAAAAAGATTGGATTTGATGTTAAATATAGAGGAAAAGATCATGCAAAAAGTAGATATGTTCAATATGACAAAGTACTGCTGATTTAATCTGTTACACAATCCCCTACTCAAATAAAATAAGGCAACTTTGAGCAACCGTATTGCATAACCAAAGACGAATCTCTAATCTTTTATTTATTTGAAATACGATTGAGAAAATTGCTCTGATTCAACTCAATAACATTTAAACAGAAATGGGCATTGCAAAGATTTCATGCTGTCCTTTTATAATACCACAGCTCTGAGACCTCACTGATAAAGATGTTGGAATATATTTGTCTAAATACTAGTTGAGATAAACATTTGTTTTGTTGTTGTTGCTTGAAAATCTTCTTGATAGACAAATTACAAATACAAAAGCAGTGAAAATAACAAATATAATAGCAAAGGTAAAGGGGAAAGAGTAATAAGAGATGCAAGCATTAAAGAGAGGGCTGCTATAACAATTAAAAACAGCCAAAAGGAGGGTTAAATAAATTGAGGTTAACAAGGATTAACTGCAAGTAAAAGATTAAGAGGAATTGAAAGATGCTAAATAATTTAAAAAATGTTAGAAGATAAAAGCTAAAAAGTGATTTTAAAGAAGTCTATGGTTCTGCACACCTTATCTCAGGTAGGTCATTCCAAAGTCAAGGGTCCCTGATGGAAAATGCTGGCTCACCTTTGGTTCTATGTCTTGACTTTGGAATGACCAGGAGGCCCCCACCTGAGCATCAAAGGCTGGCTTGTAGCAGGTTAATAATTCTGATATCTGGCTTAGAGGTCAAGTTATACGTGCTTTAAAAGTAATGAGTAAAATCTTAAAAACAATTCTAAAACTAACAGGGAGTCAATGTAAGGAAGGTATCATTGGGGTTGGTGTGATGTTATCTGTTAAAACCAGTTAGAAGCCTACCTAGTGCATTCTGAACTAGTTGGAGGCGAGAGAGGGATTTATGGGTGATATCGGTTAAAAGGGAATTGCAATAGTCCAGTCTGGAGAAGATGAACGCATGGATGGGTTTTTCCAGAGACTACTGTTTTATGTTTTGGAGATGATACACAACTGGCTAGAATGAAAAGTTGGAATTAAAAAGTAAGGATGTTCCCCATTCAGCTAAATGCCCATTTAACTTGCATTTAACCGACTAGTCTTAAGAGAAAACAGTCTTCACAGGGTCTCTGTGTCAGTGAGTATGACTGAGCCTGATATACACTGTGGAGTGTGGCTAACATTAGCAGCTAGCTCCGCCAGCTTCTTTGATTCTCTTTGCAGATTGATATGTTGCTCTTTTCACTTCTGTTTAGAAGTTATACGTGAGTTCAACCCTCGATAGCCTACATACCCCTTTATTTCCATTTTGTACTTAAAAAGCATACTGAGCAGTTCCTGCTACATGCTAACGGTTAAGCTTCTCAAGTTTACGTCTGGTGAAGTGCCACGGGAAAGCTCTAACAGGAAAGCAGCAGCCATTAACTGAAGCTGCAATGGCCTCTAGTGATAAAAAAATGATAGGTAATAAGTTTAACCAACGTTGCGCCGGCTAATTTGATAAATGAATTTAACCGTTTAAAAGTACACCTACGTATCTGGCAGAGATCACAGTCTGTAACAGCAGCTAAGCTTCCAGGGTCCTCAGGTCTCAGGGGCAGGTATGTGTGGCATAGTCCTCAGCTGGTCCAGAATATACTGTATGATGGAGACCAGGTGTGTTGTTTTATTTGGTGAAACGTAATGTGAATCAATTAGCATGGAAAGTGGTGTTCCCCAGGGTTCCTTGAGACACTATCATTCAAAACTGACATTTTCAGTCAGGTAAATTTGTTGACTGTATAAAACATGGATGTAGTCTCAGTCACATCACCCAACAACTTTGAAGAAGCATTTCAAAACCCAACAATGGTGGTCACCATATACTATCAATAAACATGAAAATAGGAAGTGAGCCGGAACTGAGTCTAGTCTTTAGCCTTCTGACAAATGTGCACATCATAGGTCAACTAAATGTTATGCAACTTCTACAACTCCTAGCCTCTATTTCATAAAAAGGATGAGTTATTAAAACAGATGAGTGTTTTAGCAATACAGAAGTTCACTATTTAGACCCAAACTATTTATTGAACCAGATTATAATCACGTTAATTTCTGCTGTCAAAAATGGGCATGTTTTTTCTGCAGTCGGCCTGCATTGGCATCACTAGCAGAGGTTGCGCTTGGCCAGACCATGCTGATGTTGCTTTTCTGATTGCCTTTCCCCTCTCCCCTCGTGGTCTGCTTTTACATTACTTATATTGTTTGATCAGACTTGCATATATATGGACACAGTCTGATTCTGTAGGTTTCAGTATGCACATACTGGCTTGCAAATCTGTAGTTTATGTGTGAGTTCATCCAGTTACTATGGATGTTTTCATTCTTTTTGAGATGCAAACAGTGACCTTCCTCCTACTTCTACATTTACAATGTTACTGGGTCCCATGCTGCACAGATACAGTGTTTTTAAAGAGACAGGAGATGTTTACAATTGTCTTGACAACTCCAGTAGCTGATGAGGACCTTGTACTCGAGCATGGTTGTGTTGACATCCTCTATGGATCATGCTTGAGCACACATGCTTGAAACTTCCTCCTCAAGGGGACGTTGGCATGATGCCTAAGTCTAGTAAGCTTGAACAAATGAATCAGACTTTAGGGTTAAGTGTACTTGGATCCAGGCCCGGGTCCTTAATGTGAAACAGCCCTAAGTTTAAATTTCAGTTTTTCTCCATAACCTGCGATTACATCTGTCTCTGCTTTTTTCCCTTTATTATTTTCATTTCATATCAATGTTACAGTCAATAAGTTATTTTTTAATTATTAACACGTATTGACTTAGTGTCTGATACTCCTTTTTGCTACTTCTTTTTCTATATTGGACCTTTTGTAATGCCTCTGGGATTCACTGTAAACTATAAATAAAGCTGCTATGTCTTGGCTGAAATATATCAATAGAAAACTGAATGTCTTGGATACTTTATATGTGACTTCAAACCTCTGGCATCACTTTATTAGATTTTTTTATTTTTTTCATTTGCATAAATTCAGTTTGGGGAATTTATGCTAGTAAGGAACAAGACTACTAGAACAGTGACAAAATATTTCAGTGATTTTTTTTAACTTAATGACAGTATGGTGCACCAAACTCATTATATTCCCCATTAAATTCCCACAACATTGATTGGGTAAAATAGGCAGTTAAGTAAATGGAAACTTAAAAATAGATAACAATTACTCAAAATCTATTTAGCAAATTAGCAGATGAGGCAGGTTTATGATGCAAAACTCATCAATCAGCCATTACTAGTCGCTTTTTTCCATATTTAACTTTATAAACAGAGAAATTCAGAGGGTGAGGACGATTACGGAATAACTAACCTGGAAAGAAGAAATGGGATTCTCATGCTAATGGGAAACTCTGAATTAGCGTCAAAGCCAGCCGGGCGTGTGTCAATTCTCCCCGCTCAGATCCTGTGTAAATGAAACCGTTTCACACGGTGGATGTGCTTACTCACCCAGCTGATGACTTTCTATTCTCAAACTTCCTGCTCTGATTAAATAGCCACACCTGCAGTTACAGCCGCCTCAGCTCCTGGTGTTTAAACACACATAGCGCCTGATTATCCCCGAGCTCTGCATTTCTCCATCATTCAGTAATTCATTAAGCTCGCTCTGCACTGCCACTGTGAGGATTTCCTCCACTGGTCAGTTTGTTTTGGAGAGCAGCCATGTTGAATTATGCAGCTCAACATCTGTGTGATGCACAGCACAAACACACACTCATAACTCAAAATCACACACTGGTGGTAACCAGATTCTCTGGTGGACAAACCCACACACCCTGCCCTACACATCAAAGGTGACTTTGTACTTAGGTGAAGTATCTTTTAATCTTTTGTGTCTCTGAAATACCAATACATGTGATGTTTCAGAGACACAAACGGCTCATTTAGGCTTCCTTTACATATAAAAATCTATCTGTACATTTTAGACGATACAGCCACTCCTGTCTATATACTTGTAAATCTGTTACACTGATATGAATGCTGAGAAATTCATCCACTAAACTTCATGGTTTCATACCGAGCTCCACTTCTCCTTTGCTGCCATCACCTAGCTCCTGTCTACTTCATGTCTGGCTGTTCTGTTATAGTTTTCTATCCCCCTGCCCAGGCAAACTCACTGCTATCCTTCCTAGAAAAGTTGAGCCATTTTCAAGTATTCCTCTTGGTTTTGTTTTGCTGGTCAGAGACAGAAGGCCCTATTTATGTCTGTATGCATATACAGCATGGAATGTTGGTGAAGCTGGGGGTGTTGGGGGGCTTTTTCCTTCCATGTTCGCCAAATAGTAGGTCATAGTTGGCAACTTTTGGAGAAGTGGGTGGGAGTGAAGTATTAATAAGCCTTGACTAAGGGTGGCCAACTGGTCCGGGGACCACATGCAGCCCTCCACCTAACTCAATGACACCCCATGTCAGGTTCAAACAGAGATGGGCACCTTTAATTACCAAAACCGTCGCATTAATTCTGTTAATAATTCAATGCAAGGAAGAATATGTTTTCCTGATAACTTATTATACCAACATTTATGTTTTTAAACTCAAGTGCAAGTAGACTTAGCTTATATAATGAGATAATACAGAATTATTTCAATTTCAAGCTGCTTTTTCAATGCAGAACATGATACTTAGAATTTTATTTGCATATTCTTTTTACAAGTGCATTTTGTGATGCATGAGAACTTTTAACAGAAACAACTGCAGCCAATTAAATCTACTAAAAAGAAAAAAGAAGGAACTAAATTTCAAACATTTTAAAAATAAGTAATAAGTAATAAAATATCAAATTAAATTAAACTAAAAAACAAAAAAATAATTGAAAAATAAAAAGAAAATTAAGATAATTACAAATCTGATGAAGAAAATTAAAATAGAGAAAATTTCAGTAAAATATAATAAAACTATGATGATAAAACAAGAATAAAAAATATAAAACAAATGAAGAATTAAATGAATACATTTCTTGACCTCGACATATAAATATCTCCCCCATCCAATCTGTAATTTACTCAACATGTACATAACAGCTGTAAATACTATTTATAATTTTTAACTTGTAATTTTTTCAATTTGTAAGTTACAATTTTGTAATTCCAATTTTGTACTATTAATAGTACTAATTGAATGCTCTTTTACTCTCTTGTGTCTTGTGTGCTTTATTAACACCACTCTTGCTGCTGTAAATTTGGAATTTCCCCATGCGGGACTAATAAATGAATATATCTTATATTATTTAAACTAAAAACTTAAAAAATAAATAACAGACACAATTAAAAAAAATGAAAACATAATTAAAAATACAATCAAATAAAACAAAAAAGTATATTCTAAACAAATTAAAAAGAAATCAAAATTAAGAAATAAGAGAAAATTTTATCAAAAGACATTGTAAAAAGGTTTTATTTTATTTAAATCTAATCAAAAATCTTTATAAGAAAACTAATCGCCAGGAGCAAAAGATCATATGAGAAATGTTTGTTTTTATTGCTTTTCTTTGCAGATTTTGACTCTTTCCTCAAGGTTCATTATTTATTGGTATTTAAAATTCATTTAATTTTATTTATTTTTCTGACTCAGACCATGATCACATAGTAAGAAGCACAACAGAACATACAATACAAATAACAAAAACAGCACATGGCATGTACATGTCACAATTATTGACTTCGGGGCCGCATTAAATGACGTGAAGGGCCACATGTGGCCCCCAGGATGCCAGCTGCCCAGCCATGGTTTAAATAACTGTCAATCATAAACAAAAAAGAAAACATGACAACACAGTCCTTTCTCTTATCTTTGATAACTGGTATTTGTTTAGTTGTTTTCAAGAAATTAGGAGATAGCCTTTAGCCTTTTAGCTTTGACAATAATGTTATTGCAGCCCTCTAGGTAACCAAAGTTTCCCATCCCTGGCCTTGACAGATCAAAATCATTGAGGATTGTCCAAATTTCTGACACCTAGTAACTTTTTTGATACTATATGCTTTAAATACAATATTTGGTACGACCTCTTTTTTAAATGATTTATATTATCAGAAGTATAGAAACTTGAAATAAACCAACAGATCTTCAGTCACATTTTAACCCAAATCTGCTGCAAGAAAATAAGAGGTAGTAGTCGTGACCCATCACAATCAACATGTTCACTTGGCATTAAAGTTTCTTGTGTGTCTCTTACAAACAGAAAGCAAAAGAACTAAATTGCTCGCCTTGGACTATTATTTTTACTACTGTGGTATAAAAACAGGCATTGATACCATTAAATTGTCATTATTATTGTATTGATGTTTAAATCTCCGGTCTCACAACTCCAAGAACTCCTTGAATGGTCTTACAGGGTCTCTCTGTCTCTCTCTCTTCTGCAGATCTTCCATATGACTTATGACCTGGCCAGTGCAGTGGTAAGAATATTTAATCTAATAGGGATGATGCTGCTTCTTTGTCACTGGGATGGCTGTCTCCAGTATCTGGTGCCGCTCCTCCAAGACTTTCCCCCTGACTGCTGGGTGTCGCTAAACGGTATGGTTGTAAGTATTGCCCGCTTTTTTTCTCTTTGTTTGTTATTTTCAGTTAAATGCATTGAAACTTTTTTTTAATGTGTCAGAGCAATCCAATACAGCAGTCTTACTTTTACAAAGCCCAGTGAGCCCCTATAAAACTGTTGCAATGACTGTTAGGTTTCATATTTTCATGTTGATAAAGGCAGATAGAACTACTGGAAAGCTCAGTTTTACAAATAATGTGTCTTTGATTTTTGGCGGAAGGATTTTTAAGAATGTAAGAAAAGTTAAATCAAAGGAGCTGTTTTAAGGAGTATCCTTGAACCTAGTACCATCTTATTTTGAATGAGGGTTTTGGACAAATGGGTGACTAGTGTGCACTGGAATTACTCTGTGAGTAAATGCAGGCCCACAATCCTGGTTCCATGTAGTGTCTTAGCTTTGATGCAGCTACCTGCCACTAGATGGAGCTGTGGCTTCTGTAAATAGTCTTTCTCTCCTCGCTCTACTGTCTAGATTCAAACTTGCACAGTGGACAGATAGCATCTGTTGAGTTTTGACACTTTTTGATCTAGAGAATGGAGTTAAAGTTGTGTGTATGCTGTCACAGTTTGAACTGGCATGTAACCACCCAGCTGGAGCAAAGTGAAACCACGCTCATAGGGTTAGAGACTGGTGATGTTAGCACTGCTAACACTGGCCACACATGGCGAACCAGTTTGACATTTTTAACCATGGAGTAATGCATGTCACAAAGTAGACCTGACTTGTCTTGTGATTTGATTAAATTATGATCATCAGGTAAATGATTTGATTCTATTGGTGATGCATCACGATTCATCCAATGTATCTTACAATTTAAATGAAACATGGCCACTTATTTTTATGGAGGCAAGAAGTCTGACTAACCAAAACTCTTAATGTAAATGTGAATTTCTTTACAAAATACATTTTTACACCTTTAACAATTTTTAATCAACTATGTTCTGTCTCTGTATCAATGCAGGATCATCCACATTAAAATGCATTGTGGAAAAGATTTTTTTTCCAATACCACTTTCTCAAAGTGTATTGCCTTTAAGTGAAACAATTTAAAATAGGTGCTAAATAAATCACAATATCATCAGTAAAGCAATGTGAGCTTTTTAATATATACAATGCAAAACTCTGAATTTATGCAATAAATAAGAAAAAATATGCAACAAGCAATTTTTCACTCTGCTCCTGTACAAAAGTATATTTTAGTCCGTTTAAACACCTTTTGCATGCAGTCAGGGAAACACGAGCTAGCTATCAGCTACTTTCAAGAGTAACGATGGAATATTAAGAGGTAAAAATGACTTGATTTTTATTGGATTCAGGAGAAATTTGTTAACAGCTATAGCTAACTCTAATATGGATTCTCTATCAGTTGATTCCTCTGGCTTTATATCATTGCTGTAATATGAAAAAATATTTGCATATCATATTTCTCACCTATAATGCAGGCCCCTAGATAGCTAAACACAGATTTAAGGTCCAGGACAGTATTTAAATGTTAACTGCTAACATTTGAGCCTATAAAAACTCACTGCATTGATTTGGAATAACTTGCTGCACTTTTGTAATACTTCACCATAGAAGGAATAC
This sequence comes from Cheilinus undulatus, assembly GCF_018320785.1. NCBI lineage: Eukaryota > Metazoa > Chordata > Actinopteri > Labriformes > Labridae > Cheilinus > Cheilinus undulatus. The sequence continues at coordinate 15,872,935 of NC_054881.1, read as the reverse complement.
TGCAATGGATATCACTAAGTAAGCTACAAACTGACTTTATAATAGTTGTAAGGTAAACTTTGGTATGTCAGACCAGTATTTGGTATTCCTCTGTGCTTCGTCTCTGCAATTTTAAAGGCTAACCTCAGAGAGCATCACACTGTCAGTGAAGTAGATTCTATTCCTGCTGCATTGTTGTACTCTGAAAACAAGTACCAGGATGATGAATGGCTTTTAGATTTAAAAACCCTTTTGTGTCTCCAAATTACATAACTGTCAACCCAGCTGTCAATAGAATAGATCCAGGGGTGATGGAAGAGGTGAAGAGGAGTGTAACAATATGCAAAGAGCTGCCCTTTTCACCCGATCCTTTTTGTCTCCCCGCTCTGCTGCTCACAGCCGCAGTGGTGAATTCCTGCGACGCGTGTTTAACCAACCCTGAACCACTGCTTCTGTCTCTGTCCAGTGTTGCCATTGCTTCATCTGCTGGAGCTGCTAGGACCATTCAGGAAACACATAGGGAAACATACTTTACTTTATTTCTCCCAGGGTGAAACCTTTTTTTGTTTGGCTAACAGTTATGTTAGATGCAAGTAAAAATGTGAGTCACACCATGATAAGTGAGCTGCTTACGAAGTCTGACCCAGCTTTGGAGCTGGATTCTCGAGTCATTGGGCAGAGATCAGCCTATTTAAATGTAATATTGAGCTATTGCTCTACTTTTTGAGGACGCAGCAGTTCTAGTAAGTGTTTTACATACAAAACACCAGGAGGTAAGAGCAAGGAATTTGTGAATAACTAAAATAAGAAATGTTTGTGTTGAGTTGCGCCATGCTTGTAAGTGCAGAGGGAAACCTATGGGCTTGATCATGAACTTATTTCTGTTGGCTCTATGTTTAAAATGTGGTGAATTCATTACAGACAATACTTGCCATACCACAAAGAAGGTTTACATCAAGAGGCTGTTAGTATGATTAAAACCATGAAAGAAAATATTTAACCGTGAATAGCCATAATTCTTTAATATGTGACATTCTGAATGATTATATGGCAAAAAAACACCCTATGTTAATATATTCTGAGTTAACACTGCCAGGATGGTGCTTCCTTTAGCTTATGTTTAACTCAAAGGCTTGAACCTTTTTATTTGGTGCTTTTTTTCACTTGAAACCCTCCCTCTCCATTAGTTCCACCACCATGTGGGGGTAGAGCAATGGACCTGCGTACCTAGGGGCATTGTTTCATGGTCCATAGTGAAGAAGTGTCATTGCAAGAATGCAAATGAAGGCAAGAGACTTACAGATGAAATTATTTTACTTTGGCCTAAAAAAGAGGTTGATAGCATCTGAATCAGCTTTGAGATGGATATTGTAACTTGAAATACATTTTGGTATCTTGTCTTTGTAGGCTCTCACTCATCCAGGTCATAGTTATCCAAATCAATCAATCAGTCAATTAATCTTTGTTTGTATAGCGCCAATTCATAACTAAAGTTATCTAAAGACACTTTACAAAGGGGGCAGGTCCATCCCATACTCTCTGATGTGGCCTATTATAATAAAGACCAGTGTAATCATAACTAGCACAGCACTAGCAGTATTAAGTCCCGTTACAGTGTGGCACACTGTAAAACCTTCCCTTAAGGGGCAGAAATGTCGAGTAGAACTCATGTTGACAGCTCTCTGCTGAAGCTGTGCTGGGGTTGGATAGGGCTAGAAGGAGGGGTAAAAGTGATAGAAAAGCAAGCAGAGAATAAGGAACAAGAGAAACAACAAAACAACAACTGAAAGACAATTTTACGGCAGTTATGGTCATAAACTTATCTCTCATCTTGTAGGAAATTGCCATTACCTTATGAACTAGAAAAGCACCCAGAGAGCACAGACCTCTGCCATTAGCCCTATTTCCTAGTAGTGAAGAATCTTTTAAAAAATTCCTGGATCCGCTCCCATGTACCCCCCACCACGGCATTTGCCAATTACTCCCTCCCCAGTGGGGTGGACACACGTGAGGCAAAGCATTGGCTTCGCTACGGGTGGACTGTCATGGTGGAAGCATTGCCTACTGGTGCCAACAGATGCACTGACAGTCTCACCCATGGTCTTACCAGACGACTGGAAGTCATGGCAGAGGGTGAATATTCCTCTATTCCTCCCAGCATTGTGAGTATTCTCGCTACAATTCGCTGCCTTTCTCTCTGTTACGCTCCGACTTGTCTCCTCAACCGGGTGTGCATCTTTCAAACTCTATAAACTCCAAAACTTTGAATATCAACACACCCAAAATGTTGCTGGGATTGAAGTTACTCATGTACGCCATCTCCTGGTGTAAAGTGGTAACAGCACAGGCCTCCGCCATTAGCCCTATCTCCCAATAGTACAGAATTCTGAATCCAGACGGTGATCTGGATCACTCCCAAAATCTAATCAGTTCTTCCTTATGCCATTTACGACATTTCCTGAAAATTCATCAAAATCCTTCCACAACTTTTTGAGTTATGTTGCTAACAAACTAACAAACTAACAAACGAACAAACCCACCCAATCACATAACCTCCTTGGTGGAGGTAATGATGGTAGCAATATGTAAAAAATTAGTAGTACCAGCTATGCTTGATAGAAAATAGAACAATGCAATATTAAAATTAGCAGCTAGGATGATAATGGAATAGAGAGAACTATTATTAATAATTATAGCAGTAAAGTAGTCCATCCATCCATTTTCTATACCGCTTATCCCGTGGGGGGTTGCGGGGGTGCTGGAGCCTATCCCAGCTGTCTCTCCCCACTCTCGTCCCTATTTCAAGTCTATCCACTGTCCTCCTCTATCTAATAAAGGCACGAAAAGGGCCAAAAAGAAATCTTTAAGAAAAAAAAAAGCTCCAAAGCTTGAGCCAAAGAGGCTTGGTTGAAGTCCTTGTAAGCTTTTTTCTGAACTGCAGAAGTTTTTTGGAGAAGCGGCAAACTGTCTTCAAGGCTTCAAGCAAAGTCTATATTAGAGTTGTTCTAATTCCGATACCAGTATGGGAAATGCTTTCGATACTGGTGAAATTGCGGGTTGACACACATGTACTCACTAATACCAGCATTGTTCTATACTAAAATAAGTGATACAGGTAATAAAAGTTAAATAACTTATTACCTGCATCACTTATTTACTGAACCATAAATTGTAGTCTCTTACTTTTTTTTTACCCTCTTGATGCCAGCTTTTGCACCATTCCAGTGATGATATTCATACCTTCAAACCCCATACAGAAGCTTTTCTAGCAGGCCTGGAACTTTGGTGAATTTTCAGGACTTAAATACACCCTGGTATATCTGATGGTGAATGTCTTAGTGTCCATTTGTTAATCAATTTTCAATAATTTAAACAAACACACAGATCATTATGGACATGACCTAAATAGCACATAATGGAGAGAAAGAGACTGCGATGTGTCCCTCCTTGTCACTGTTATTTTCACATTCAGCAGCAAACTCACATTAATCAGCAGGGAAAGCAACTTTAAAGGTCCCAGAGAAGCTGGAGATTGGCTTTTTATTTGCTGAACCATGTTCTGAGTTCACTGTAGGGCTAAAATAATGTGCCAGTTTTCCACAGCCGGTTGGCCCAGAAAGTTAATACCAGTATCAGAGAAGTACACGGTATCATCTGATACTCAAGGCTCTGGTACTGGAATTGGTATTCGGAAGGTATTAGAACATCTCTAGTCCAGGAGCCTCTTCAGATCAAGCTTTGGATATTGTAGCTTCTGGTTTTCATGTGTTCTTCCTTCAGACACTTGCACACACTTGATGCTGTTTTACACACGGCCATCCTAAAAATGACTGTTTTAATTTCAAATAAAGTTACAATTACAATAAGGAGACAAGGTTTATGTCGAAGTGCCAAACAATCACTTTTAAAATGGCTTTGACTCGAACTACCATTGGAATAAATCCAAAATGTACAGGAAAGACAAGCTGCATCTAGTCAAGGAAGCCATTTTATTAAGTCAGTAATCTGAGAAAAGAAGCCAGCTGTAGTTAAGTGAATCGTCTGCTGTTTGGCTGACAGCTGACGCTTATGGAAACCCCTGTTAGTGTCAGACCTTGATAAACGTTTGCAGCAGTTTCCTTTGTTTTCGTTGGCATCCTTTTCTAAAAAATTACATTAATGTCTCCCTTAAAACTCTAGCATTCATTCTGCACTCATGTCTGTTGTTCCCATTAAACTGAGAGGATTTCAGTGGAGGAAAATTGCTTCGTTTTTTTGGCATTTCTCAGGCTGTCTCCTCTGTCTTTTTATTCTACTCTTTTTCTGTATTCCTCCTCCTCCCTCTCTCTCTGACTGGGGGTCAAACGGACTGCAGTTGCTGCTCTCCGAGCGACGTGACAGTGTAGAAGTGTGTACGGCCCTCCTGGGTAATGCTGATTGTAAATGCTCGCCCAAGGAGCTCTTCTGCCTGCTCATCTCTCTCTCTCTCTCTCTCTCTCTCTCTCTCTCTCTCCCCCCTCTCTCAGAAACTTACATCTCAGCTCTCCACATGCACACTGACGCCTCACAGGCATCAAGCTGGAGGTGCAAATGTCAGCTTTCGTCCACATCACAAACTCTGTATCCCACTCCCGTTTTTTACTTTGAGGCGATGAGATGCCCGAGTGAGCCCTGATACCAACTAGCATGTGTTATTCATCCAAACAGACATAATCCATCTCTACTTGCACCAAAATGAATGTGCAGTGAGATTATTTCCCACTTAACTGTCACAATTCATCTGTGCTAATGCTTATGTGCAAAACAGTGCCAACACATCTCTCATTTACTGCAGCTCCGCTCACTTTTTAAACTCTCTGGAGTTTAATTATTAACACGTGTTGCTCCCCTCCTCAGATATATATTCCCTTTCTTGTATGCTAATCAATACCTAATGGGAGTCATGTGAAAAGCTAACTTACTGCCCCCTGTGTGGTAGGATCACACACGCTGTGGAAATCTATAGCCATAGCTTCACATGGCAAATGGGCCTCTGAAGCAGAGAGCTAATATGCTGCATCAGAGGTGAGTTCAAACGACTCTGACGACTCATTAATCTCAATTCTCTCTCCTATGGAAGACGGAAACAGTGAGATCATTTGTATTCAGAAGAAAGATGTCTCCCAGCTCTGAGCAGATTCAAGGATTGTGGTGACATGTTGCAGCTGTAGCTTCAGACTCTCACACCTAAATATAGACGCTCAGAGTGTTTGTGTAAAAGCACAACAATGCTTCCACATTCCAGCAGTTTCTCTTACATACATTCCTGGATTAGGACAATAGATTTCATCAATCAGTTCAATTTTACCTCTTGACATCAGAGTGGAAGAGACTGACTTTGGCAGCAATGAGACCTCTTCAGGAGTTAAGTAGTGTTTAGACCACGATTTGCAATGCAACAAGACTCTTTCAGAACATCACTGCTGCAGTGGTTGCAGCTGGAATCAAGTCCTCTGATGGTGATGCCTGTGCTTCAGGATGCAAACAGCTGTAGATAAATATGAAAGGGGACATGGAAGTTTTGTTTTGCAAGACTATAAACACCAAAAAATATCTACTAAAAGCAGAATGTCTTGTTAAATAAAATCATGCTGTGAATTTTGGAAATTATTACACCTATCTTTTATTTTAAGAGTATTTAACTTAAGAGGATGCAAACTTTTTTTTTTTTTTTTTTTTACAATTTAGACCATGTGTAGGAATTTGTCTGCCATTTTGGACAATCAAAAAAAACAAACAAACAAAAAATTGCTCAACATTAAGTGTAAAAGACTTCCCCTGTTGTAGAAAGGGTGGTTATAACATGATTATGCTTTTAAATGTGTTATCTCTTGAAATTTGTAATACAGTGGTATAATATTGTTATCATAAAGGGCAAGAACAATACAGTGATATGATATTCAGGCCATATTGCCCAGGCCTACTACAGGCTTGATGTGTTGATCTCTCTGTGCAAAGTTGGTTAGAATTCATCAGACAATGCTGACGTGCCATACCACAAAGGAATATTAAAAAGCTGTAAGCATGATTAAATCAGGGTTTACCCTGTGGAAATTCCTACAGTAACACTTGGCTGTCTGTGAAAGAAAATATTTAACCGTGAAAAGCCATGATGCTTTAATTCTTAGTCATAATATGTCAAAAAAACATCCTATATTCATAAATTCTGGTGTAATGATGTCTTCTGGGTTTGTTGTTCTCAGCCCTGAGTTAACACTGACAGGATGGTGCATCCTTGTTTATGTTTCAGTCAGAGGCTGGAACATATTTCTGACATGGCATTAAGCAGATATGGTTTCATTTTTAATAGAATCCTATGTAAAATTTGCAGTTCTGGTTTTGTGATTCGTTTGTTCGATTATTTATTATTTCTTTACAGATTTAAAAAAAAATATATCTTTGTCAGTCGGATATAACATGCAAAAATATGGCTTTGCAGCTCCAGTCAGGCTATCAACAAAAGAGGTCAAACAGCATCTGCTTCAGTCTTCTTATGTGAAGGTGTTTGTTATTTTTGTCCTTTAATTTACAGAACCTTCTGGAGTCCTTGGACTTTGGTTGGGTAATATGAACCATCGCTTTTAAAGAGGGTAGTCACAGTAGCAGAATTTCAAACCCTCATATGTTTCTGGTAAAAATCAAACCATACTGATATGTTTGATACCACAACAGCAAAAATAGAAGTCCCAGGTGACCAATATTGGGTATTTTTTTTTCTTTTTAATTACCTAAAACTCCAAGCAAACTCTTTGTCTGTTTCTTTGCCTGTTTGTAAGAAACATACACAGCTTTTATTTTGAAAAATATCAGTATTTGCAAGTCCTTAAATATAATGGACCACTGCTGCTCCATCTCTGTTGGTACTGAAAATGTTGCTAATTGATATAAGGATTAACTCTTAATTTCTAGTACTCGCATTATCTAATGAGCATGTACCCAGGTACACACAAACTGTATGTCCTCCTGAGAGCCAACCTTGAAAGCATTTTTAGTTTATCCCACTTATTTGGGATCAGTAGGACCTGATATATATAACAACTTAGCCTTATCATTGGACAGGAAGTAGTTTTCACCAATAAATGATGTCTGCATATAGGGGCAATAGGCTTATCTCACTGTACAACAACAACAAATAAGACTTCTATTTGTTTACTTGTATGAAGTCATTTTCACAGTGAATATGTTTTTAAAGTGCTAAAGATGTCAGCAGCACAGCACATCTCTGGAAGGCCAGGTTTCTGCAGGAACAACACGCCTTTGAACAGGGTTTTGGCATGTGTCGCCAGTTGGTAGGGAGCCATTCAGTCTGTAGGCAATGTAGTCCGTCATTAAGAGACCAGAGGTCAAGTTTAAAGTAAATTTCCACTAAAAGTTCTGGAGGTCTGAGAGGCATCTGGCTGCAGACCTCTATGGTGGGGCAACCTCGACCGAGGGGCATGAAGTGATGTAATAACCCTTCTTGGGTTTTTCTTAGTCTGTGGTGTGTTATTTTTAATTTTATCCCCCTTACCCTAACCCTACCTTTAGGATTCAAGTGCCTAACCCAACCTTATTCGGGTTTTTCTTAGTTTGTGGTGTGTTTAAATCCCCTCAGTAAATTTTGGACTTTTATTCAGAATATTCTGCTGTTGTGAAAAACTGCAACTTACCATAACCCTCTGACAGCAAGCAGAAAATATACGTCATTCAGTACGCCAACCTGGTTCCAGCTGGGGTTATGTCCGTACGTCACATCCCACCCTGTGATTGAGGTTGCCCAATTGTAAAGGTCTGCAACAGCCCGAACCCCCCCACCCCCCCATAGAGGTCTGCAGCCAGATCTTCTTGGGAGGACTTGGAAAACAGTTAAAATCCCCTGAAATTTCCCTAAAATTTTCAAGATTTTAGAAAAAGAAATCAGTAAAAATGCTGAAATTTATATTTTTAGATCTTTTTTTTTTTGTTTTACCAAAAAGAAGAAAATATTCCTCTAACATTTCAGTGAAACTTTCTGAAAAGGCCTTAAGAGTCATATACATTTTTCCCAAGAAACTGGATAAAAATTCCTGAAAAAGCAAGCAGATTCTCCAAAATAATGGAGCTAATTTCACCCAAAATTTCTAATCAAATTTCCAAGAACGCACCAAAAAATCTTCAAATTAAAAATAAAAATATATCACTAAAGATTTTCATGACAGTGAAATAATTTAAAGCAAATTCCCCCTAATATTACAAGAAAATTATGTCAAATTCTATTGGAATTCCTGACAAATATCTGAAGAATTACTTTGTTGTAGGAAACCAAAATGTAATGTGGTGGTATGTACATGCAGGGTCTCAGGGGTACATACTTTATGTTGTTTTCGGTTGAAAAAAATGTTGGACATTGAGCTGTCTTTTGAGTAATGTGGCTTTTAAGCGTTACTGTAGCTGCAGTAAAGCAGTTTTTGTTGCCAAAGCTATAACTGGAGAAATCTTACATTCATGTATGACTTATTTTATTACTTTTTAGCGTTTTCTTACAGAGTAGCCTATATTCAGTAAGGGAAGCCAAGAATGTTGGCTTATGCATCATGTACCACTAATGAGTCGAACTATTACAACTTAAAAACTTAAGAAAACCTGCTTACTGGCAGAACTTCCACCATAGATGGCAGTAGTTAAAAAAGAAAGAATCTCAATTCTTGTTGTGCTTATTAGTTTAATCAGTCATGGAAAATGCAGTTGATTGTTGGACTATTTATAATATATATTCAAGAGAAGCTTCAAGTGTGTCGCCTATGTTTGAATAGCTGAAGAGAAATCAATACATAAACAATAAGGGATGCAAAATAATGAAACTATACTCGGACTGAGATCTCTTTAAATTCCTCAATGCTTTGCGTGTGTAGTCTTTCAGTTTCCTTGATGGATGAAGACTTCATTTAGAAAAGACTCACCATATGCAGCCTTAAATGAGGCTTTTTAGAGGTAACATCTTTGTTTGTTTCAGTACTTCCAGTGAGCTCATGAGTGTCTAACATAGTGTAACTGACTGCGATGTGCTAGAATGAGCAATTTGTGAAACCTCCTCCCTGTGGATCTGCGCAGAACTCCAGGCCTGTGTGCTGAATGTGGCCTGCCAAATCCAAAGTGAAAAGCCCTGCCTGCATGAGGGATTCCTCTTCTCACACCATCACAGCACATTAGCGTTCATGAGCTCAAAATCTTGATGAGACGTTCCCCCTCCTGTTTACTGCAGGTAGAAAACACAAGAAGTGAGGAGAGAGGGGAGCGCTCGGGTGAAGGTCGAGCGTGTCTCTGGGCTGCTTTAGCTCCACATTGCGTCATATTTTATTTTCTGTCGCGTGTTGGCTCTGTACTTTGTGTCTCCGGTTGTGAGAAGAAGAAGAGCGGGCCCCGACGAGGACTGCAGATACTGCTGAGTGCTGCAGTACATGCAGGGTGCACCACTGTTATCGTCCTGACTAATGGCCTGAGAGGAGCGTCTTACTCTTTAGAGGCTGCTTTTACTTAATCACCAGAGCAGATAGTGCTGCTGTTGCTGTGTTGGCCTGGGCCAGAGGGTGACAGGCTGCTGCTTTTGTCTGCATGTACTGAATGCTGTAACAGTATGTGTTAAAGAGCGCTTTGTTTGTGTTTTTGGGCTAACTGCTTCTCTTTAGGTTTAAACTGAGAGAATAACAGATGGCTGTGTATCAGGGATGATTAGGGACAAAAATCTACCAGTTTAAAAAACAGAATAGTTTTGTAAAAAACAAAATATAGGAATATAGGTTCAGTGTGTATATACTGTGAGACTCAGTCTGTTTCTGGGAATCTATGTGACAACTTCCATTGCATTCACCAAAGTCCACAATGTTCAGTTTGTTTGCAGCTGTGTAGATATTTCAGAACCATCTGTTTTCACCATGTGGAGCTTGCTCTCCTGCTAGCTACTGGCTGGCAGTTGAGCCCTTAACTTGTGGTGACAATAGCTAAGTACAGACCCACAGCCATGCTGCCCATCTGCAGGCCACTTCTTCTCTTTACCTGAGGAGACCTCTTAGGCTGGCCACACAATAGACCATTTACAAATCTTAAAGATTTCAAAAACATGGGAGACCACAGACATTTGGACAGACAAACTATTTTTCCAGTGACAGTCTCCTGTACCCACACACTAGACGACTCAGATTGCCATCTGAGGTAATGATCTTACAGTAAAGATCCCCCACACATCAGATCTCCCACCTTGTACATCCAAAGTCAGTTCATCCTTGAGCCAGAGAGCACATTTTTGAAGAGTTTAAAGAAAATCCTCAGAGTATTGTTGAAATATTTCTCTCACAATCCAGGAATAAACAAGAGGCCCCATTGACCTTTGACCTCCAATCTGTAATCAGCTCATCTTTGAGTCAAAGTAAACAATCATGCTTAGACTGAAGAAATTTGCTCCAAGAATTATTGAGATACCACGTTCACATGAATGGCCTGGACCAATGGACACCCCAACACAATACTGTAATACTCCTGACCCCTGGCTATCATCAGCACTGAGGCGTAAAAATGAGTGTTTGAAGAGGGTGTTACATGTAAGAGTTTATGGTACTATTTGATTGGTCTACTAGATAATAGGAAATAGCTATAAAAAGCCCATTATCCACATTAATTCGTTATTAGGCCCGACAAACAGTCAAGATACTCAGAATGAGGGATGTATGATATTATTAAAATATCAGAATTAGTAGATATTAGCTTAAAAATACTTTGTTTTTAGGTTATTTCAAGCACTTTTTCAGGATTGTCTCAGCAAACTCGATGTTTGATTAGCCAAATAAGGAGCTTGATTCTTCACTAAAGTTTGGCAACAAGTCCAAGGTCATGACTGAGTTATTAGAAAAATGGTTGAAAAACATGTTTTTGAGACATTTACATTTTTATCAAATATTTGCCTTCTTTCATGTTTGTTTATGGCTGTTTGTAAAACAGTTTTATTTTCAGGATCATAGTGACTGGTAAATTGTAGTACAGAAGACATCTAGTGTTCTTAATTAAAAAGTGTTAAAGGATTTGTATCTGTATCAGCAAAAATGAGTTGGAAACATTGGCCTATCAGATATTGACAAAAATATCATATCATGCATCCCTATCTCAGATACATTTCTGTAATACTCAGGAAGCATTTTGTTTGCATTTTCACACATCAGGATTCATCTCTCAAAGGCAAACTGAAAGTGGTCAGACCCAGCTAACCATCTATCTACTGCATTGCTCACCCATCTCTGGCCTCTTTTATGGCCTGGACCGCCCGCTGCTTTCCATCTTTTTTTCTCCATACCTCTGAATGAGTCACAGCCAGGCTCCATCCAGAGGTTATGAATTAATCAAACTTTTTGGCCTCCTCTCTCTCTCAGGACACGTCAGTCAACAAAAGGACACAGTGGCTTCATAAATGTAGAAGGCAACACTCTTTTTCCAGAAGCTGTGGACCGCTCTGTTGGTTTATTACTGTTTACTGAAAATGCAGCAATTAAATAGTCATTTAAAAGAGCTGCTAACAGCCTCTTTTATGTGGACAATCTGTGCTTTTATGAATGAGTGTTTTTCTAGTTTGACAAAAGAAACAATCTGAATACGTCACTGAAGAATCTGGGGAGTTGTGATGGACATTTCCCCCTAACCTTGGCTCTCATATTTTCTGTTTTCATGTCTTATTCTTGCTCAGTGCTGTCTCAATGCTCTGTTTAGCTGTCTTGAATCAGTGCTGATTACAGCACAAGGATCTGACCATACTTGTCTCTGCGTGTCCAGAAATGTGAGATTACTTCATCTGAAGGATTCAAATGTTGAGTACGGACACTCAAGCAAACACTTTACTGCACACATGTGAAAGTTACAGTTCTTTCAAGAGTGCAGGCAGTTTCTGAGTAGCAAATTTAAAACGGGCTCACCTCTTTTCATAGTCTAACCTCTGTGATTGAGGGGGAGTTCATCAGAAAAAGTGGCCGCTGCATGCTTGATTGCACCTGATTGGACAGGAAAAGAAAAAGTAAAGTCACTCCTCAGATTGTAGGCGAGCATTTATAACATTTCTTTTTAAAGTAAAAGTAAAGGTAAAGGGCTAAAACTATGGTGTTTAAACAGAATAATATGCTATCTGTTATATACAATAGAAAAGACTTATTCTTATATTATTTGCAAGGTTTGGCACCCTATTCTTTAGTTTAAGATGAAAGAAAATAGGAGGGAGGTAAATCACAGGTGTTTCCAGACTTGGACTTGGCTTACACAACCAAATCACAGACTTCTGCAGGGGTGGTATATATGTGCAAACAAAAGAAATAAACCTCATCAACACATACAAATGGCAACATAGGCACCTTCATAGCTTTGTTCTTCAAGAACTCAAAAAGAAGATGCACATTCCAACTAAACAGGATGCAGTGGCTGATTTTTTAGGAAAAATCATAGGGGGCACCACTTCGCCAATAAGCCACGCCCACCCATCAAAATCACCCTGTAGCCCCATCTTTCCAACGTGGTAATGGGTGTGAATTTTTGTGACTGTAGGAGTATGTTAAGCCTATTTCCTATTTGATGGCATTAACCACAGCTTCATGGTAACAGATTTGGAGGTTTGATGGTAGTATGGCACAGGTTATGGGATGTCCCACGCCAGTTTGAGGAAGATCCGACCAACTAAGAAATGAGAAATTACGATTCAGGAGAAGTAACTTCGTCTTTGCAGAAGGGCGCTATGACTAAATGAAATTTTAAAAGCATTAATGTGAAGAGGGGCCGCTTGTCATGCATGTCAAGTTTGATGTTGATTGACATAAAAACAGCAGATTATAAGCAATATTTTTTTTAAAAACTGTAAAAAAAAAAAAAAAAAAAAAAAGAAGTCTTTGGGCTAAGTTGTGATGTGGGATGTTTTGGATCCTGTCTTAATAGAAATTTAAATTTAAAAAATTAAAAACGTCCAACTTTATCATAGGCCCATGGCCCTATGATATAATATCACGTTTTGAAAACGTTTTTATCTCAATCCAAGAAAAAAATGAAAACAAAGGGGAAAAATTGAATAAAAGAAAAATAAGTAAAAACTGTAGGAAGGTTGGACATAAGGCGTACCAACTAAATGAATAATTCTTTCTGTAAGTGTGAGACTAATAAGACAAAGAGAAGCACGTCGTTCACTCTGAGACTCACCGCTGTGAGCACTCTCTGTTGCCAGCTTACAGTTTGTATCGGGTTCTGGCCTGATGACCCCTGTGCTGCCTCACTGATGCGTTCAAAGACTGTCGGGCCCTTCTGTGTCCTCCCATCGAGAACAGCTTGCAGTTTGATTATGTAATTGAGAAATGAATATTGTGCATCAAATTTTCCCCATGCATGGGACAGCTTGCTGAGTTACATGATTGATTTATTCAAACGCTCATTTACTGTTTGAATAAAAAAGACTCAAAACTGTAACTTTAACCAATCCCTTTGAATCCTGCACGTGCTACTTTGATAAATCAACACATAAATGCTGTAAACTTGATCAATTATTCAATTTTTGTATGTTCAACAACAATCCCTTACTGATTACATGTAATCAAAAATAACCTTTAGTTCATGATACCTCATCATGAGAAAGCATAATGAGGTTTATTGGACCCTAAATATCTTTGTGCAAGGTTTATATTTGTTAATGAAATTTATCATTGGTTTTTGCATCCTAAACTTCTTTTTTTTTTAATAATAGTGATATTTTGATGAAAAAAAAAATCATTTAGATGCTTGTTTAGGAAGACTCAGGTGCATTTCTTGACATAAAGTTTGCTGTAATCAGGAGCCCTTTTGAAAAGGTCACTAACAACATTCACCACAGGTACACCTACTGCATTATTCATACTGCCCTGCAACTTCATTGAACAACAAAAATCTTAAATTAAAGAGCCACTGCAAAATCACACATTTTAGCATGAGACAATACCAAAAACAGTGAGAGGATTTAGGGAAGGATTGATCAACAAGACTGAAACTGCTGCTTTGTTTATTCTGACCACTTAAAAGGATAATACCTCATGTCAGTAGGAAGACATTAGTCCCATCTAGCTCACTTGGCAAGAAATTTCATCCCAGTGGAGAGGGATGGTGTATGCTGTTTTTTTTCCAGGACATCCATGCAAACACTTCATTCCTGGTTAGAGTCAAATTATTCTCACTGCATTTGTCTGCCCCATGGCATGTGACAAATGACAACTTTCCACTTTTGATATTGCCTAAATGGATAAAAAAAAAGGCAAGAGAAAACTTAACTGATCTGTAGATGAACTCTAAAAAGTCATGCTTGAGCGTCTTATCTCATCCTTTGCTATTTCCAGCATATTAGAGAAGCTCTGCAAATGTGAAAGTGGTTTTATTCTGATTACATGCTTATGCAAGTATGCAGGGCTGTTTTGATACTAGATTTTCAGTTTATACCTGTTTGGATACCACAGTAATTTAAGAAAGTAAAATCCTGGCACCTAATACTGTGTTGTTGTTTTTTTTGTTTTGTTTTGTTTTTGCTTTTGAATTAAAAAATGCAAGCAAACTGATGCACACCGACTGAATTGAACAAAACTGTTGACAATAAAGTGGTACTGAGACACTGAAAGGAGCTGGCCTGCAATTTTGATGAATTCATTCCCTTTCTATCCTCCAGTCTAATGAAACAAAAGAGTTTTCAAAGTTTCCAACTTTTTAATAGTACTGATCATTAATATAACAACCAGACCTGATTGGATTGGTTTGGATTGGAAAATCTTGTTCCTGAGGAGCAATATGGTTTACAACAGAAAATGATAACATGATAAGAAATGAATTAATACAGTCAGTAGTAGTTTGAGGCATGTATGGCGCTAAGGATTTATCACAGGGCCACAACACAACAGATGTTGACCTTGTCCCTCGGCAGCCAAGGTCAAGCTTGATGGTATCTCTTTTGTCTGTGCCTTTTCACCCTTGGTAATCAACTGGAGAACGGCAGCAGTTTTTAGACCGTTGGGACATTAATAGCACGACCAGGGGCTCCTGGCAACCATACTACCTGCCCAGGACAGTATCCCAGGCTAGTGGTTCCTAAGAGGTGGCACCAAAGACTTCAGCTTGGTCTTCTCTGAGGTTTTCAAACTGGATTTTAACATTCTAAGTAAAATCTGATAATGTGCTTAATGAACAGTTTATACAATGCTCTTTTAGTGAGAAACACATGTGTAGGGTGCTATTCTTCAGGCTCTTTCAATGAAACAGTTTAATTGATCTTGAGTTTTGGCTACAGTATGTTGACAAGTTTTTTTTGGGTGGGGCACAGTTTGCCTTTGATACAAGTAGGAGGGGCCTTCAAGGAAAAATGGTCAGGAACCACTGCCCTAGGCCATACTTGTTCTTCACATCAACCCCTTACTGTGCCCTAAAGGTGTGGACATTGTCACGTTTTTCAACAGATTATTTTCCCATGACCCTTGTCAAATGCAAGGACATCAAGAGCATGACCGAGGTTGTGCCAGTCCTACTTCCTGCCTAATTGTGCCCTCAGGTGGCTTACCCACCACATCTACGCCTTAGTTCAGACTCATTTTTTGGCCCAAACATGCTTTAAAGTTCTGCACACTAGTACTGTACATGAAACAAGTAACTACCATGGATGTCATCATGATAAATTGGCTGGCTGTTAGTTACCTGCTACATCCACTGTGGCAGCTATTTTAGTCCAGCTCTTCTCTGTGTCAGTTAAATTATGGTATGTGTTAAAGGACATGTTGTATAAAAACTTGCTGTGTTGCCATAATCAAGAAGTTGATCCTCTTTTTCTGCGGCCATCTAACTTTCCTTCATGTTTAGTACCATTGCCATGGCTGTGTTTGTTGTGCTTCCTTTTTCTGTTAGCTTGTTTATTCAGTTCCACGTAACAATCTTTCTCAAACCTACTCTGCTGAACTCAGTGTCTGTCCACACAACAGGATTTCAGATTGTAAATACTGAGCATGTTTGATACTTGCATTTTCATATTGGAGTGGCTGCAGATGTCTTCCGACATCACACACCACGCATCACAAGAAAATCTAGCAAGATAATCTCCAGAACCGTCGGATATTCGGGCCTTTGCTGACTTAAGTCAGACAGGGGGAATCAGGGCAAAAACTGGCACAGTTATCTTGTTTGTAGCTGGCTTGAATCAGATCAGTTCATTTAGCCTCCATGTCAACAGTGAAGTTGGAATCTCAAATAGGAATGATTGAATGGGGTTGAAGAAATATAGCACATCTTTGTGGCTGTTCAAGGGTCTGCCTCTGTGTTTTACACCTCTTTGCTTTCATACCTCTCCGTTGACAGTGCAGTAACCAACACCTCTGGGTCCCACTCTACACTGGGACTACGGTGAATCATCGATCACCTCCTTGGTCACATAACCAGTAACATGTCGTGTCTGTTGGAGGCTTTATGTTGTGACTAATGAATTAAAATGTAGGCGAGTTGTTAGAGCAGCAGAGTCCAAGACTAATTATAGAAACTATAGTTGTTGTTGTGAACACTCAGACAATGGTGTGGGGTTAGATTGGTATTAATGCCAGCTGCATAATGAAGTCTGTGAACTCACTTTACTGCTCAGCTTGTAAACAAAGGCCGAGCTGCTGGAACATGAATATGCAGGATCTGATGTCACTTGTTTTGCTGCAGCCAGAGCTTAATTATATTTGGAGCAGTGGAGGAACTGAATACATCTGCTGTGTTAGCCATATTTATTAAAATCAGGAGGACTGTGGGAAAAAAAACCTAGAAACTGCATTTTGTGGAGAGAATGTGTTAATACTGCAATGAGTCACTCTTCCCAAAGGACAGAAAGGCTGCACAGCAAGACACAGCAACAGAATAACTCCGTCAATCCGAGAGATTTCTGCAGGTTTGACACAGTCTGAACATGCAGAGGAAAATACATGTTTGTGTCAGTGCTGTTTACTACTGTAGGTGGACAGAAAAGGTAGTGTTGTGCTGATAGCTACAATAACAACACGCCAGAGCAGCTGTGAGTCACTTAGTATGAGGAAAAATACAAACTCCATGAATAAAACTGGTACTTACACAGATGTTATTGCTGCAATATTCCTGCAATGATCGAGCAAATGAAAGTGACTGTAAATGCTGTGTTGCTGTGTTGCTGTGATGCATCTCAAAGACGTTTAACCAACTACAGGTTGAAATTCTTTCTCTGTATTTGCTGTTATTGTTCAGCATGTTAAAGGAAACATCATGCCACATAAACTGCTGCATAATGGTGTGCTTCCACCTAGCTGTCTGGTGTCTTTCAGCATCTTCCTTGCATTTCCACAGCCAACCATACCTTTACTTGGTATGCTGGGGAGTAAACAGGATGTACCCATCCTTTGTGATAAAAGCTGGAACATGTATTTGTTCCAGCTATCCAGCTATTGTCCAGCTTCCTCTGCACCTCCTCTTCGCCACTGATTCCTAGTAAGAATGCACCTCTGGGGTTGTGCATGGAGCAGTGCTGAATGCTAAAATTATTGCCAAAAAAACCCAAAAGCAGCCTTGAAATTACACTCTCAAAAACCATTGCAGTCATGGCTGTTAAATCCCTGCTGTGACACAGGAAGTGACAACTCTTGAGACCGATCAGCAGATTGCAAAGTTTAAACTTTTCATCTCTTTATCCATTATCTGTCCACCTTATTCCTAGCCCCCATGATATGTTGCCTGACTTCTAGGTATGACTTGCGGTTCCTTCTGACCAAGCAACATTTTTAGACATTAAAGACTTATATCTTGCAGTGTATATTAACATTTAGTTGAATGTTTGATTTTTTAAAAATGAAGCAGTATTTGCTAAACTAAAGATGAATGCAACCCATAATCATATACAACAGAGCCCCCAGGAATAAGGCGGGCATTGCTTGTCCAGTGTGGGACACTGGGGTTGAAGCCGATCCCAACACAGCAAAAACTGTAGTTGAGTTAAACATTGCAGAATTGATTTTAAAATGTTATTTTAACTCAAATCTGAATTAAGCGGTCTTCAATGTTTGAGTTATTTGACAGTGTTGATTCAACAGAGTTAGAAATGTCCTCATTTTTCTGTCAGATTGTTGTTCTTTTTGATGGTATATGTTTTGCATGATGAGTGAGGTTATCCACTGAGTTGCACTGTAGTATTCCGGAACAGTCTTGCTCTCAAGACCGGCCTTGAGACCACGTTTTGAATGGTCTTGGTCTTGGTCTTGTATTGGAGCATTTTTTACTCGGTCTTGTCTTGGTCTCGGACCACCACTGATATGCTATTTTTTGACACCATTAATGCTAAGATTTTTAAGCATTTTGTTACTGAATTTTGTGAAGGCTTGGCATATATTGTCCTTTTCAGTTGAACTGTTCCTGATTAAGCAATGTTGTAATTTGACTTAAAACAGCTTCTATTAGGTCAGTGACTGTTATGCTTCCTTGGAAATCCTTGCAAGTGCCGTATGTGTCAGACACCTGCAAAAATTTAGATCTTCACAAATCAGTCCATCTTATTTCTAGTCAGAAATGCCCCTTAACATTATTTGAGGCCCCATTCACCTGACAAATCTCAATAAACATGTTAAATTCAGATATGTAAATAATTCCAGACTTGTAAGAGGCTTTTTAATACATACAAAGATTTATTTATTTATTTATTTATAAGTTAAGATTTGAGATTTTTGCAATGTTGTGCTTTGAAAGCAGAGTTTCAAACACCTTGTTTTTTACTGTCAAATTTATATAAAAGTAAACTAAAATTAAAGAGAGAGTACCCTTTTCTGTTCCACCATGTGATGGTTTTTTAAATAGATTTTTAT
The DNA here is from genome assembly GCF_018320785.1 of Cheilinus undulatus. Taxonomy (NCBI): domain Eukaryota; kingdom Metazoa; phylum Chordata; class Actinopteri; order Labriformes; family Labridae; genus Cheilinus; species Cheilinus undulatus. The sequence goes on along the minus strand of NC_054881.1, from coordinate 15,854,111 downwards.
GTCCTTGGTCTCAGTCTAGTCTTGTCTTTTCTTGGTCTTGAGATCAATCAAAGAACTGACATATAGAGACATACTCACAGTCACTCACACTCATCCCAATTGGCAATTTAGGGTCACCAATTAATGTAGTTTGCATGTCTTTGGACTGTAAGAGGAACCTGTTGTACATAGAAAGAACCCATGCATGCACAGGGAGAATATAAAAACTCCACGCTTTGCTCACTCCACAAAAAGTGTTATTCTTTGCAGATGACTTCGTTGATTTATTATGAAACTGGGACTTGAAAGAATACTTGGTGAGTTAAATTTTGGACCCTTTTGCTGGTATCTGGTTGTATTAATAAGGACTTGACTTCTCATTGAAGATCACCAGTTTGACTAAAGGCAACACAGAGACAGAATTTTCTTTCACTTGAAACAGCTAAATAACTGAGGTGAATGATATTTTTCTCAGTATCTGCTCCCTTGAAAAATCTGTTCTGAAATATGCACCAAAATAGCATCTGTATCCTCTCTTTATGTAAACAATGATCAAATGCATGTCATATGGTGCTACGAGATGTGACATCAATCCCCAAACCCTATAGCACCCATACAACAGGAGGATTATATCATGGTCTCATCCAGTGCACTTATTCCCTGTTGGATGTGTTTATCTGTGCATCAAATGCACACATGCAGAAAAAAAAGCAAAAAGGTGCAGTGAGTCAGCTCAGCCTTTCTGTTTTCATCTGACAAAAACACATTTCTCTGTGTTCCCATGCATACAAATGTCAACACAAGCATTCTGCAGTGTTGCTCAATAACCATCTCAAGCACGCACCTTAAAAGTAAGCATGTGAAAGGACACCTAAGGCTCATGACCCCAAAAAAGGTATTTGTTCCAGTCACATGCTCGGGTGGGTTTGTTATCTGTGTGTGTTAAGAGATTATTCAGTGTTATTGTCATGATTCACTATAAAGTATGACATTTTATTCTCATTAAGATGCTGGATGATGAGGCAACAAACATGATGCTGGTGTTTAATTAATTTGGAAATGTATGAATGAATAAGATAGAAGTTTGTATTGGTTCTCCATGAGTTGTACTTTTTCAAAGACATTCAGCAGTTACGCCCCAGCATTTCTTCCCTGAGTGGGCAGGACCGTTACTTCTTCCCCATGTGGTGGCCAAGCAAATGATTGGAGAGTCAACATTTCACATGAAAAAGGCATGTATGTAACATTTTTGAGCCTCTGACGCCCCCAACAACAAGCTGAAAGAAGCACTGCGAAGAACAACACAACCAGAGGGAGTTTGACTTCTTTCTGTTTTTTGAAGTCCTTACTCAGTGATATACAGCACTTGCATAGGCTATATTGGATTTTTGTTTTATTCATATTCAGAATGTTGCATTAAAAGCCTGAATAGAAAAAAAAAAAAACACTTTTTAGTGGCAGATGAAACAATGCTTTATAGTTAAAACTGGGTGTTAACTCCAGAGTGTATAATGGAAGCAGAGAACAGCACTTAGTCTCATGGTGGTTTCACACTGGAGCCAGGCTTGGATTTGAGAACACGTTTCCCCAAAATCTGGTTCATTTGATCAGCGCGAACAGAAATGTATTTGACTCAAGCAAAAAGGGATATTGGTATTGGCAGATATTGGTGTGAAAAGATGGTCAATGTGAAATATTCTGCCAGTATTCACAAATGACATATCTGCTGTAAATATGGGCCTATATCTTGTTTTTATTATTGGCCTTAATTGGTTTTAAATGCTGGCCTATATCAGTGTAAATCTGGCCCTCTGTTGGCTGTAGATATCAGCCTGTATCTTCTATACATACCAGCCTAAATTGGCTTTAAATACCAGCATGTATCAGCTGTAAATATTGGACTATATCGATGTAAATATTGGTAAATGTCAAATGTAAATATTGGCCTAAATTGGTTTGAAATGCGGGCCTATATCCGCTGTAAATAAGGGCCTATGTTAAGTGTAAATATGGGCCTATACCAGCTGTAAATATCAGCCTGTATCTGCAGTAAATATCGGCTTATTTTAACAGTAAATCTCATCTTGTTTCTACTATAAATATAGGCCTATATAGGCTCTAAATATTGGCCTATATCAGCTGTGATTGATGGCCCATATTGGCTTTAAATATTGCCCTATATCAGCTTTTATTATTGGCTTTAATTGGCTTTAAATGATGGCCTATATCATCTTTAAATATTGGCCTGTATCATGTAAATATGGTCAAATATTATCTGTAAATATTGGCCTATATCAGCTCTAAATACCAGCCTATAACAGCTCTACATATGGGCCTATTTTAGCTGTAAATATTGGTCTATATTAATGCAAATTTTGGTCATGTCAGCTGTAAAAATTGCCTTTACAAGATCTAAATTTCCAGTCCATGTCAGCTGTAAATATGGGCCTATATAAATACTAACAAGGGCCTATGTCAGTTGTTAATATGGCCCTATATCAGCTGTAAATATTGACCTATATCTGCTGTAAACATCAGCCTATATTGCCTTTCAATACGGGCTTATTTCAGCTCTAAACACTGGCCAATATTGGCTTTAAATTTTTTCTATATCAGCTGTTAATATCACCTTTTCTATGCTGTAAACATCAGCCTATGTTGGCTGCAAATTTCAGCCTGTATCTGCTGTCAATATCACCCTACATCAGCTATAAATACCGGTTTAGATATAGGCTATATTGGCTTTAGATATTGGTTTATATCAACTGTAATCAGCCTAAAGGGCATGTAAATATCAGCCTGTACCAGCTGTAATTATTGGTTGGATGCATGATCTGCCATTTTAAGCAGGATCAACAGACCTACATCAGCCAAAGTATTTTTCTTTGTGAATTCTCATTCCTTCAACTGTAAAATGTGTTTTAGGGACCAAAGTATTATGTCTGATCTACATTTATATATCGATACTGTTACTGATATTGATACCACATCAATTAAAACACAATTCAGAATATCCATAGTTTTTCTATGGCCTCTGTAAATGTTACTGCCATCCTTTATCAAGACTGTTTTAATCATGCAGCCCTGACTACAAACATTTGAAACAGTTCCTTCACTGAAGCTCTGTTTCTTGTTTGCTCTTTCAGAAAAAACCAAACACTGAACTTGATTCATTATCAAAGTCAGCAAATATAATTATCACTTTTTTTTTTCAGAGATAAGTCTGTGAGTCATCCAGGGCACATGATCAGATGTAAATTCACTTATTTAATCCCAATTGATGGACAGCATGATGATGAGCTGAAAGTAGACCATCATGACAAAATAGAAGTGATGAGATGTGCCTTGTTGCAGTGTGGCATGTAACAGGAACTATGTCAGCCAGCAGGAGAAAACAAAATGTTTTTTCTCTTTTGTTTCTGGAGGTTTTACATTTCTTTCATTAGCTATTCTGTTTTGGGTGAGATAGGTGTTGTGCATGGAGCGCTCCCTCAGCATTTCCCACTCACAGGAGGTGAAACAACTCGACAAGTCAGCGGCTCAGCTGTGGTTTTTAGCCTGTACCAAAGAGCTGTCACTTCTGCCTCCGGTTAGAACTTAGCCGGTTTCACACATGAAGGCTTGATGGGCCTGTGAGGCTGCTCAATGACGATTTTGCTTGTCTCTGGGCAAAAAGGCGGTCGTTTGACATCTACTGTATTAATGAGGAGAGTAAATCCTGCTCTGACACTGAGACGAGACTAACCCGGATGCTGAGACCAACAAAAAGGAGAAGAGACAAGACAGATGTCACATTTTAACACCTTCTGTATGGAGGTCATGCATCCATACTTTTTATCTTACTCTGTTGTTATTGTCATAACAAGAGCACTTAATGGGTAATGGGATAAATGTCTGTCTACAGTAAATCATATCCATGGAAGGTGATTTCTGATTGCATGGTGAAGGGTTAAAAGGCCTTTTCGATATCTAAAATATTTGCTCTAAGATCTTACATGGCTGAAGGGTGAAGGACAAGCAATAGTGATATGAAGACAATCCAAAGTTTGTTCCGTTTTTTTTACGTCTCAATCACATTAAAATTTGTCCTGATTTTATCACTGTCAATTTTGGGAGTGCAACTGAAATTGCTGGACACAGTGGGAGTGAGTATCATATTCTGTTTAATGGCTGATGAGAGCTTTGAGTAAAACATTTTGACCCCTGGAACATACTGTAGCATATATTGGTGGCACAAGGACCTTGTTATAACCTATCACTGTTTATGTAAATATAAGGTTTATTTTGGGGCTTGTTGTCTTTATTAGAGAGAGAAAGGTTTGTGGAAAGAGCCAGAAACAGGGATGAGGAGTGAAACACGGTGAAAGAACCACAGGCCAGACTTGAGCATGGGCCATGCATGCATGGGAAGCAACCTAACCACTAGGCCATCTGCACCAAAATACAGTCCTTTTCGCTGACAGATATCATTGAAAGCAAAACTTCATGTTTGATTTATTCTATAGATAGTGTTGAGATCTTTGGGGCATCTGTGCCGTGAACCTATTGGTGTATTAATTATAAAGGATGGCTGGTATAAGATGGCTAGAAGGGCTGAGCCCTTCCTTTCTCATACAGTAAAGATGAGAAAACTTGTCTTCATATAACCTATAATAGAGTGGCTTTAATTTTGTTAGAGCCCAGAGTCACAACCAAGCTTAATAGTTAAGAGAAAAGTGCACGAATCCAAAAAAGCTTGTTTTTAAATCCAAAGCTGTTCACCTTCTTCTATAGTGTTTTGAATGGCAGGTGCCATGGCTGCCCTTTTTTTCATAATAATTTGGGTTAATATGGCTAAACTCACAGGCACAGGTGGTTTACTCCAGTGAAAATAAAAAAGTATTTAATACAAAGTTTATTGTATGGAGAGCAACTGAGGAGTTGTACAGTCATAACAACAAGAGAACAGTTTTTCAACCAGGTTGTTCAGGTAAGGTCACTCTTCTTAAATAGTAAAGTAAAATACACAGCAAAATTGACTGTATAGAGCAGGGGTGTCCAAACTTTTTCCACAGAGGGCCACATACAGAAATATGTTAGGAGGGTGGGGCCACTTTCATGTTCCTCGCCATGAGGATTTTAAAGTTAGTAAGACTAATACAACGTAAGTTAATACATGCTTAGCGATTGAGTATGCTTAAATGGCTGGTTAATGGCTGACAGGGACAGTCATTTTCAAAATTTAAACAGTTAAGCAATAATTACTGTAGACCAGGCAACAGCTTAACAGAACTTAACACATAAAAAATTTCCAAGCACTCTGCCCAAGGGCATGATGGGGGATTTGAAATTACAGTGGATAGAGTGTAGATCAGTTGAGTTGAACTAAATCAAAACAAGTTTTTTTCTATATGGACTGTATGGTTGTTGTATCAGAAAGTTCCAGCATGCAGATTTGACATTGTCATCTGCAGCCATTTATCTCACACCAGAGTACACACAGTATGCTCATATACCTAATGCTACTAAATGAACCAATCACAGGGCTTTTGGTCTGCATGAGGCTGTATTTTTGTGGAGGTGCATGTCAGACTAGGTGTGTAGACTTCAGCACAAATTCATGATAGGAGTGTGCCACTGCATAAGTTGACCATCCCCAAGAAATATGCACTGACCTTCACTGTTAAAAACTCACTCCTTACATTACTGCAGTCTTAAGAGTAAATATACTGTCAGAAACTATAGTTGGTCACGTAATAACTTATATAACTATGCTATTGATATACAGGAGGAGTCAAGGGGCTGATCCTGACTGGCAGAATTAAAGTCCAGCCTGGCAGCATTTCTTCTTGTTTCCCAGTCGGCAGCGACTTTTCCACACAACTCAGTCTGATGACACAACAATGAACTGGCTTCTCATAAACCCAGCTGGACACATTATTAGATAACAGCAGCCTTATGAACTTAACTCTCAGCCATTGTGTAGTTAAAGGAACATGATCCAATGTCACTTTGCGAGCAGAACACATGTTGTGAACGGTAAAAGGAAACGACTCCCAGCCAGTGCAAATCACATCCTCGGATCTTAACAAAGAGCTGTTCAAAGGAGTCCTTCGTGACAGATGTTCTTTATTTACAACTAGGAAGCTTGTTCGAAGTTCAAGCTGATATGTAACAAGTCTGTCATCCTTTCCTCTCAGCCTTGTATTTCTGCTCCTCTGTCTCCAGCATACTAAGTCCTGTTACAACACTTATGAAAACCAAACCTCTGACAGAGATGACAGAACAATCCAGGCCATCCCCCCTCCTTTATCGGCACCCCATGCTGTGAAGGAGGGTTTTAAGGAAAACAGGGCCCCAGACTTTGGTAAATAATGCAAGTTTGAGCACTTCAAGTCTGAGCTGTTTTCCATCCCTCAGGCTGGGGGAGAGCAGAAAGGCTTTGAGTGAGCTGAACACAGACATTGAAAAAAAAAAACAGGTAGAAAGTTCAGCTGCTCAGTGCAGGCACTCAGTTCTGAGGCATTCGCCAAATTCACACAGCAGCCATTTTCCTCAGACATCACATAGAAGACATAAATACTGCTATAGTCCTACAAATCCCACAGCAGCATCTTAAAAGGCAAAGGACAGAGAGAATCTGAGGGTACACATGACTATACGTCCATAAGAATTCAACCACCTCTAAGCTAGCAGTAGTGTTATATAATAATAATAACAGCTAGCTTACATTTGTGTCAGCTGGTTAAGCTAGTTCAGTCAGGAACACTCATCATACATTTAACCATTTTATTTGTTTTACTTGGTGGAAGCAGCATGCTTTGACTTTCCAGGGAGCATATGGCTAGAAACCCCCATATGAATAGAAACATTAATAACTATGTGTATTGAATACTATTAAATTAGTCCCAAAGAAATTATGAATCCGAATAACCCTATGCAACAAGCTTTATGCTATAAAGGAGGAGGCTGGGGTGGAGGAGGTTAAGCTTTGCCAGCAGCAGAAGTGTAGTGCATCAGCATTAATGAGAAAGTGATTCATGTTAAAACAAACTGCTAAGTTGAGAGACAGAGGTGTGATTTGCTGTGGAAGCTGGGAGACGATAATTAGGATCAGCTGGCCCTCAGCAAATAGGTCAATAGGATTATGAGCCAGGACTTAAATGATGCCCCACACCTGGGATGCTATCCTCAAAAAATTGCCAGACAGCAAAAGGGGCTTCGTCAGGACAAACAAACTTGCATAAGATCAGCTGATAAGACTCACCTGTGAGTTAGAAAACAGAAAAAAAGCGTATCTTTATGTAAGTTCACTAATCGTTCACTAATAAGTAGGGGGAAGCCTTTCCCTGTGAATATAAAACAAAAAAAAAAAAGAAGAAGCCAAAAAACTGCAGTTCTTTAAGTGTCCACTTGAGGCTGGCTTCAAAAGCCAAGGAATGCTCATTCACATCTATGTTAAAGCTCCTATTTTCACAGCAGACATTAGCATGTTTACAGCCTGGTAAAATAACTACTTTTGCTCACAAGAGGTGATATTTCAGACTTATCTGTTGTTTTTATTACGGCTGAGGCCAGTCTGATTGACAAGAGAACAGCTGTTTGCAAGGGAGCTTAAGACCCACCTGACCGCCGACTTTTTGCCTGTTGTCAGAATAAATGTCAGTTAAGTGGAGAAAGCATTTCCAATATGGGGACTGCCACCATTTAACTTTAAAACACCACTTGAGAAACCAATAAGATGTTGTCCATGTTCTATACAGTCTATTAAGTCTTTTAAGGCAGATGATTGCTGGTATCTAATACTAGTTATTGACTTATTAATAAAATAAGAATATATGTTGATACTAACTTTGAATAAGGCCTGTTTTCACTCCAGATCAGCCATTCTTAACAGCCTTCTGGCATTGACAGATGTGCCTTTAAAGTGCTTCAAATCATTCAAGAGTTACCATGATTTACAGATTATTAAGTCTCCTAGTCTCATTAATTGTCTCATGTGCCCTTTCCTGACATCACATCAGCATGGAGGTCAGTGAATGTAAAAGCATACAGTAGATCAGCAGGTGTGCCAAAATCCATCAGTGTAATTTTAAGCTCTACACCAACTTTATATAAAGATAAAGGCATTCTAATTGTTAAGAGATTATATAAGAGATTTATTTAGTTCTGTAACTAAATTAACAGTCATAGGAATGTAGAATGCTTTCATCAGTACATTTTGTTTGGGGTGACTCAAAATTTTAAAGGGTGCCTTGACAGCAAAAAGGTTGAGAAATGCTACTCCAGATTTTCCCATTCCATTGTTATTTTATTTGCTTATCCACAGGGTTCTGACATTGTAAAACAGTGAAATTACCTGCTTCTTTGTGATTGCATCATGGCACACATTTTAGCATTACAACAGAATTTGAGCTGCCCTTTCTCACTAAGTATGATGTCAGCAAAGATGACTGCTGTGTAAACATTGTGAATGAATACTATTCTGTTTGAGCGCGTGGTAGAGGTTCTGGACTCTCTGATTAGAGCTTTGTCACAGCTCGGAAGTGGAGGTGGGAAAGGTGTTAACTGCTAGCTAATGTAATGTTAGTGGAAGTGGTCAGAGTATGCTTTTTCTGTTGTCTTTCCTGGTACTTAGATGCTAGGCTGCCCATAAGAGGGGGAAAGGGTAAAGCCTTCTGAGGCCTAGAATCATGGCTGGGTTCATTGGGGCCATCATGATCCACCCTTCATTTAACAGCCCAATTACTCTCTTTTACTTAAACAAGACTATGCTAAAACCTAGTATATGGCTGACCGCACCTATCTGGGATGTCTGTTGAAATGCCTGACTGGCAGAGTGATTTTGTCATTATTGTTATTTTTTTGTAAGCCAAATTTATTGTTGCAACTTTAATGTATAGCTACATGCTGTCCTCTTTCTCTGTCTCTCCTCTTAATAAAGCTCTTCTCTGTGTACATATGAAACACTACAGAGACATGTGTCAGACTTCACTGAGACAGTGTCACTGGAGATTAAACGTTTGTTTTTTGTCAGATATAAGTCTTTAATGGTAGTAAGTTTATACCAACAATAAAACACTAACTGTTAATGAACTGTTTATTCTAAAATAAAATAAAAACTGCAGCACATTCCATGAACAGTTGTAATTCTCCTCAGACAGGTATTTAAGGGTCTTTATATGTGTAAAATTAAGCTGAATTTCTACTTTAGTGTTCCTTAATGTTTTTTAATATCCATTATTTTAAATAAACATCAAATTTATCATATTCCCTGCAAATAAAGACATGCCAAACATTTAAATTGCGTTCTCTTAACAATGCAAATGTGAAGATTTTAACATTTATTTGTTCCCCATAATCATATAGTATCAATGGAATATTTACCAATTTTTTTTTTATATTTTTAACATAGTGCACACCCCTGACTCATGCGGGTGACAAAGAGACACAAAGCTGGAGCACAAACACACAGCGCTGATGTGCTGGTCCTCCACGGTCAGAGAGGAGTTTTAAGAGGAGAAAGTTCTGCTGTTTATCCTCCAGTATTCTGAAAATTTTCCCTCAACAGATAAAAGCCTTGAGTCTACACTACCAACATGTTAGCGTGTGTTTCAGTGTAGGTGTGGGCGTGAGCGTTGTGTTTCTGTGTGTCCCTCTTATGCAGCATGAAAGCAGGCGAGAATGAGAAGAGAGCAGCTGACGCTGCTGTGTAAATGACGCACGAACGGTCAAAGAGAAAGGGGCGATAGGACAAAGAGTGAAAGGGGGACAGGAGATCATGATGGAAAATTTAAAAACCGAAGATTGTGCATGAGTCTAAAATCACGAGTCCGAATCAAGTATAAGAACAGCAGTCCAGTTTCAGAGTAAACAGCAGCGGTCCTACAGCAACATCCAAGCTAACAGCTAACGCTGGAAAATATGGACAAGCCCACCGCCATGATCGGAAAGCCATGCCGTAACAGACTGGGAGTAGAGTGAGAACATTTTTTTCCTGTCACAGAAAGCTTCCAGTGTTGCTCTCTGCACTTGTTTGTATGAGACACAATGTCTGGTTCAGACAAAAGCGCCGCTTCGGCTCAGTCCCAGGTAATGACAGGTCTGCTAGAGTCGTTAGCTGGGACACAACAACTCATTAGCTGTTTACAACAACTAACCCATTCCCCGCAACTATCACATAGTCATGCCAAAGAATCTTCTCCTTAAACTGGTATGAACTGTTATTTTGGTGATATAATACCCAAGAGGAAGACGCTAGCCAGGGGGCTAGTGTTGGCAATGCTAATCCAAGGTACAGATGTCAATATTATTAACTGACATCCGAGGAAGGCTCATTTACTTGGCTTTCAGGAGCCCTGCCATTCCTGTGGCAGGCCTATCAATATGTAATCAAATATATACTTTCACTTTGAAACATGGCCCAATTTTCCTCCTTTTTCCTGTTCCTGGTCTTCAAGTTTCTGTTTAATCAGGGAGTGTTAAAATGAAAATGACTTTTGAGATTCTCTCCAACTTTTACTGACATCCTGTAACTCAGCAGTTGAACAATGTACCAGCATTGTGTGACTTCAGAGAATAATGACTACTTTCTAACTGTGGTGGATGAACTGTGGTAGATTTGCCTTGCAGTAACTCTCCCCAACCCTTTGCTGTCTCTCCGTCCTTACAGAACGTCTCCTGGGGTAAGCAGTACTCCTACGCCCTCTTCAAAGCCATGAGCCACATGCTGTGCATCGGGTATGGTGCCCGGGCGCCCGTCAGCATGTCCGACCTGTGGATCACCATGCTGAGTATGATCGTAGGGGCTACATGCTACGCCATGTTTGTTGGACATGCTACAGCACTCATCCAGTCACTGGACTCTTCACGAAGGCAATACCAAGAAAAGGTAAGAACTAAACAGAGGTAAACATTACAGCAGAACAATGCTGGAATTTCAATTAAAGCTCCTGTGCGGTACTTTCTAGATGTCTTGATTTGACAATAGTAGTAACATTACAGTGACAGTCAATCCTGCTGCTGCTCGCCGCCTTTGCTTTTGCAGGTTTTATCCAGTCATCATTTTTTATTTTAGCCTGTTTCAAAACTCACAAGAGCTTTACATAACAATACACAAAAAAGGGAACAGCATGCTAAGAACTACTGATCATCTATGCGTTGTTTAAGGCGAGTAAGTACCACTGAAATGGTCTTATAGTATTATTGTAAGGGGTTTTGCTCTTTACATCTGCATAAAATCCTGCTCATGAAGCTAGAATTAAATAAATTAGGTGATTTTACATTGGCCCTGTGGACCAGAGTGTTGAGCTTCACAAATCGCAATATCCGGGGCGAGGACGAGGAAAGAGGATTTTCTATCCCCAAGCAGATCATACAAGGCCAACAGGGTGAAAAGGTCTTTGACATGACCGGCCACCTCATTGTCTGAATGCTGCCAGAGAACACATTTGATTCTTTACTTTCAATTCGGCCCCTATTACATCACTTTTATTTTTGTTGCATGAAGGGTGATTATCCAGCGCTTCAGCCGAGCCACCATCTGTGATCTCCGCTGAGGGGGCCTGGGCGATTCCCAGAACACAAGGCCACGACTGATGCTCTCTGCTTGCACGCAAGAGCCCCATTTCAACTCCAAAACTTTTCCTGTGCTTATGCTGCAGATTTCCACGTGCATAGAGCATTTCAATGTAGGGGGATTACAGCTCTCTACGGTATGTTTGTACCATAGAGAGCTTTAGGAACGATATGATCTACTTAAGGAGATACTGTAGTTACTGTATGATAAAGATAAAGACCTGATCTTTAACCCATGTGATTACAGAGATGATGTAAGCTTAGATTCATCTACCATTAATATAGAATATACGAATACAAATGGGAAAACCAATTTATTGTAGGCCATTTCAGGACATGGGGTCGAAAGAAAGAATGAAAGCATATTTTGTATTAGTGTGGTTTTCAAGTTGCAATCATAAAAATCCCCATTTGAGTGAGCATACTGCTTTAAGAGCTAAAACTACCAGGAAGTAAGAATCACTTTTATTAATCAATAAATGCCTTATTTGAGGCCATTCCTAGAAATATCTTTGGCTTTTTGGCTTTAGAAATAGATGATTTGAACAGGAATTAAGAATATTTTTGTAGGTCAACCTTGGAATTAAATTGACCAAATAAACAATTAAAAAAAGAACAAGCAAAACAGAGCTGTGAATTAATGTGATGACCTTTTTATTTTCCTAAATTGGTCAAAAACATCATCACAGAAGTAAAAACAGCTCAACAACCAGTGAATATTGAAATTTTTAATTTGCTCTAAAGACAACTATTCTATCAGTTTACATTTCAGCTGTATGACACAATAAATAATAATAAGTTATTCATTATATTAGCTGCAACCCGTCTTATATGTGTGTGCTAATACAGAGACACCAACACACACTCAGGTAGGCTCGGATTGACACACAAAGCACACATCAGTTATCCTTCAGAAGGTTGCAGCCATAATTCTTATCAGGGAATCGGCAGAGTCACCTTGGCTGTGACTATACCAGGACATGTTAAAATACCAGTTCATTAATTTACACTTGCACATAAAAGCATTTAGCCATTATCAATTCATTCTAAACCAATGGCCTGACCTTGTCAGATCCCCTCATGGTCAAAGCAATCCAGGGAAACAACCCTTGGTGTGCTTTTGGTGCAGTGTTGCAGTGTCTTGTTTTAAAAGTGAAGGCTTGAACCCCCATTCTCTGTAATAGCTGGCAAGGGGCCAGACACACCCCAGACACTCCTTTTTATTTGCTTCTTTATATGCAATTCACTGAAGATTTCGGCCTTGCAGATGTAAATACCCTTGGCTTATTAAAAAAATAGGTTGTAATGGCTGGCACATATATATGGGTGTCATCTGCAAAACAATTAAAAGTTGTGCCATAAATCTTAATAAGGGAAAGTTAAAACAGAAGAGGTGCCAGAACAGAGCCTTGAAGAAATGGCCCAAGGTAATGAGGAGAATGATGCATTTCTCAATAAGCTGTTTGGGGGCTTTAATTCTCTCAAAGCCTGGTTTCAGTGATTAAAATATATTGGGATGTGCAAGGCACATACATCTGGGTGTCATCTGCAAAATGATGAAAGATGTGGGATGTTTCTTAATGAGATAAAGTAAAAAACAGAAAAGGCACAAGATGGGGGGCTTGGGGAACCCCAAAAGTAACGAGGCCTAAGGAGGAGGATGTATTCCTCAAGCTCACGTCAAAATTTCTGTTTTACAGGTAAGATCTGAACAGATTTAGAGCTTACGACTACATCTCAACCTGCCCTTTAAATCTGTTTATAAGCAGGTTGTGGCTGAGCGGCTATGTCAACAGCACTGGAATCTTAAAGTATTACAACTGCTCAAATCTCAAGGTTTCCTGTTTAAAATGAATCATAACAAATTACAAAAATGTGCTGTAATTCTCTCTTTTACCTGGTTTCAGTGTTTAAAATACTGAATTTATGCTTTTAAATAAATTAATTTGTTGATTAATGACATGTTACAGAATTGGAGATTGGTCAAAAAATTACTAAAATGTCAGAATATATCTTGTTTTTTTAATAAGGGGCTGAACCTCTGAATGTTAAAAATGTTTATTATAGAGGATGCTGGGGCAAACAGCATGAAAGACCTCTTTCTTTCTGGGAGTGAAAGGGAATATAATCAAATAAGCATACTGTGAGTGAGAGAGTAGGAACACAGTTGATCAAACTGGAAGAGTTTATGTGTTTATAGGCCATTTTTTAAAATTAAAATATCAATATTTTGTCAAAACCCCTATTAGGACAGAAGATGCCAATGTGGTGAGACAGAGCATGCCAAGGATCCATAAAAAACTAAAGGCTAAAAAATCCCGTTGCAAAACATGAGTAGAATCACTTGCATGGGTATTTATTTCCCAGCATGAGGCTGATTTTTTCATGAATTTCATTAACTTTAACCCAAAATATAATTTTATGATTGATCAGACCCACAGATGTCACAGCACACTCCACTGAAAAAAAAAAAAAAAATTAATGACAGCAGGCCACCAAAAGCAAACAAGTTAGCCATTGAAAGTTGCTTTAGTGACATGTGTCGTGCTCAGTATGTATGTACATCTGCTTCCCAGCTAATCTGCTTAATCTACATCCCACTCCAGCCCCTCAGCATCCCTCCAGACATTGAAGTGACAGCTCTGAGGCTGTGAATGCCATGTTCATGGTAACAGAGCTGCAGTGTGGAGCCAGATCCAGCGAGGGCTGATTTGCTGCGTGGCTGTGCATATGAGTGGAGCAGCAGGGACGAGTTCAGGGCGCTCAGTTGTTACATCTATCACTGCCACAGCTGGGGGGGGGGCGACATGGACACAGAGATAGATGCAGGTGTGAGGTTAGAGGTTAGCTTGGGACAGGAGGTGTTTATGATGACAAGGACAGAAGATGAGGAAGGAAGAGGAAGAATGATGGAAGCAATCATTCTTGTCAATAGCTTCTCCTTTCACAGCAAACACCCTGTCCTCAGCTGACTGACTGGTTATTTTATATTCTCATGCCATGTTTAGTTAAGAATTGAATTAAAAAACACTAAAAGAATATAACATGGAAAAACTAAGAGATAAAAGATGAAGAGAGGAATCAGAAGAATTGTGGGAGGGGGTTAGGGAGGGATGATGTAAAGCATGCATAATCTGTAGACATGCCTGCTGTGATGCCCTGGTGCTGAATCACTGTAAGCCAGCATACAGCTGTGTGTCATCCAGCAACTATAAAGCTGTCCTTATCTCTTATACAGGGCTTAGACAGTAATGTCAAACCCTCTTGACTACTCTGTGCTGGTTTACTGCACTGGTTAAAATGGGATTCAAGATATAGGGGAATTTATGTCAGGTGCAAACTGAGTGGCATACTAGTAGCTTGAATGTGCAGCCATCAATGTTAGACATACTCCTGAACACAGTCCACTGCGGTCTAAATAAAATGTCTGTGCCGTGCTTTGGTCAAACATAATGTGTATCTAGCAGCAGAGGAGGTTTTTTTGATCCTGTATAAACCAGCTCTTATCAGCTGTGGTATGCCACCTGGTATGCCACTTGGACTGTTTGACATATCCATTGTTTGGGATGTATTTCACATCCATCTGCAACTGCTCACAGACGGTGTTTGGGAAGGGCTGCCACATTCATTAAGGGCCAATCAGAGCAACAAAACATAACATAGTAGGCGCTACCAAGAAATAAACTACATGGTGCAAGTTTGACAGGCAGCCATTGGACATGTTTTTTCACCGTCAGTGGAGCCAGTTAGTAAACCTACTCTTGCCAGAGTCAGTCAGGAGAAGAGCAAAAACATCTTTCCCACCAAGAGAAGCTACAGCCTTGGCCTCCTCAAACAGTGCTGATTGGTCTGGTTGTTCTATGAGCTTAAAGCTTTGTGCCTGATGATCAACATAGACTCTTGCCTTTTTTTGTTGTTTTGAAGATTTATTTTTGGGCTTTTTGAGGCTTTATTTATAAAGGAGGACAGTGGATTGAATCCAAAATAGTGTGGGTGGCTGGGGTGGGGGGTGACATCCGGGAAAGGAGCCACATGCTGGACTTGAACCCAGCCCCAAATCTTGCCAGTCTATCTGCTTTGCAAGATTAGCAAACACCACAACTTTGCCAAAGACACACTGTCATTGCAACTTCTAAAAAATATTTATAAAATCTGCTTTTTAGAATACAATCTTAAAATATTATTTCAATCTGTCCATGTCTTTTCTCTTTCAGTACTTCTTCCAATCGTAGATATATTTAATTAGAATCTACCACATTCTGCCCTAAGCCTACATAAAAAAATACATTTGCAGGTAATTATATTGTTTGCAGATAACAAAGAGTCCCTCAGGGCAAATTATAACAACAAGAATCCAGAAAAATGTCATTTTTGAACCAATAGTTCAGCCTGACTATCTCTAGAGAGAGAAAGAATGAGAGACCCAAAGAGAGGGTAAATGGTTATGAATGGAGTCAGCATGTGGTCAGCATTGATCCTGCATGATAAACCAATACAATTTTGGGGTTGTGTGGGAGGGGGGAATTATGTCATCATTATGAAAAGCTGGCATGACCTAAAGCTAGAGACCTGACTCTGTGTTCATTGACAATCCTGTGAAAACGGCCCGGTCGAGACCTTTTTTTTGACGTGGTCACAGAATCAGGAGAAAGATCAATGAGAGGCATTCGCCGTATCAATACAGCTAACATTTGGCTCTTATGTCACACGCAGGATGGAAAGCTCAAATAATGTTAGAATGTTTTAGGGTAGGGTTCTTGGGATTTATAAGCTAGGATTTTGACAAATCGCTGCTTCCTCGGATAGTCATAAAAATGGCACTGGTTATCTGGCCATGTTTGAATCAAAAGAAAAACACATTTAATGGCTGATTAGTTTCTGCTGGACAACAATGTTAGCAGTCAGCCACTTCCCATCTAAAATCAATGCTAATGGGGATGCACGATACTATCATTGACTGTATATTAATATGGACAGTGCATCCCCGTCTCCTTCCCCTGTACAAAAGTGAAGCCAAAATACTCCCATGTGACAGGTGTTGGCATAATGAGCTACTCTGAAGCCAAGACATGCACAGATTAGAACTAGCAGGTGAAATTGCTGAACTGATACAGCTTGTTTTGCTGACCACAGCACACACCCAACAAGACCGTAAAGTCGGTTCAGTCCATAGCAGAACAGATTCTCTTGTAAGTCACTAATGTTTATAGAAAGTTTTCTTTACATTTTCACTTAGTCTTTCCTTTTCTAATCTGGCAGTCCAGTAAAGCTCGCCGTAGCAGCCATTCCTACTTTCATGATTTTTTTGTAGGGGGCCTGTGGTTCAAATTCACTCAGATTTAGCAACAGGTCCTCTGTCATGACTTTTGAGTCAAATTTTGAGTTGTTTCTAAAAACAGTCAATTTTCAACTCTGCAGTCTTGACTGTTGGGTCAAATTTTGCATCTTTTTAAAAATGGTCGATTTTTCACTCAAACAGAGCAACAGGTTCGCAGTCATGACTTCTAGTCAAATTTTGAGTCATTTAAAAAAATGGTTGATTTTTCGGTCAAATTCAGCGACAGGTACGCAGCCATGACTGTTGCATGTTGACGTCTCCGTGGGCAAGACAGCCCAAACTGCTGCCACTGCTCCATCAGTGGCTTGTATAGATGCAAAGGAATGAGACTGGTTCATACTTATGGCCACTCTACATAGCAGTATTTGCTGTGATTTGAATTGGAGTACTCATATGATTAGAAAGTGCTATACAATCTCAATTCCATTCACATGTTGTACTGTTTTGTACTTTAAACCTGGTATACCGCCTGATAACATCATTTTAGCTTCATGGTGTCAGAGGAAAGTGGCTGCCATGTTTAATATGATTAAAAGATGGTAAAATTAAACTTAAGTTTTTTCTCTCTTAAAGAGAAAGATTATTTTGTGGGCTGTTCTTTCACCAGAGTGGCAGCAGAACATCAGACTGGACTGGGCTACCAACCTCTGCTCTGGCTGCTGTTTGCTCTCACCTACAGCTCCACTGTGATTACCAGCCGCCAGAGAGACAGTGTTTATTTTCAGGTGTCAGGGCCCTCAGACTGTCTGGGCAGATTGTTTTCACAGCCTCGTCTGTATCTGCAGACAAAGAAAAAAGCCTCCGTGAGGCAGGAGAGACTAATCAAAGCAGAGGAGCTGAAGTCTTTTCTGTCTCTTCTCAGGGTCGACACTCGCCTCGAGGTCAACATGGACAGATTTCTTTTTCTTTTCTTTTTTTACTTCTTCTAAGATTCAATTAATTAACCAGGAACAAGATGGTTCTCCCATCTCTGTTACTGGCTGTATTGCACAACCGGAAAAGTCCTGCATTCAGCCATGCATGCACAGAACAGAGAAAAAAAGTAGAGTCACAGGCCATCTGGCTTTCTAATAGTGTGGCCAACATTACTTCATCCTTTCCACTATCTATTCTCTTTCTCCCTTTACATCCTCCATTCCTCTTTCTCCACTTTTCCAAACAACAGTTTTCTATAATGTCAGGATGTACTAGTACTCTTATTATATGGGTTTATGTCTACTAATTTATGCCCTAATATTGTCATATTAAAGCAAAATAAGGGCATATGTTGCCAAGAACAATTCAATTCAGAGATTCTTCTGAACTTGTAAAAGATATTCTGTTTGTTTATTCAGTTTGTTCTAAAAGTAAAGTTTATAATTAACATTTAAAGATACATGTTAATTAACATGTTAATTACCGTACAGTAATTATTTACTTATGGCATTGCTTAGTGGGACTCTTGAACAGTAAATGGGGACATTAGATTTTGGCTTTCCTACAACATTTTAATCATTCTGCTATTAACATTTTTTTTTTAATAATTCCATTGAAGTTCAAACAATTGTTTGAAATGTTGGGAGAATTTTACGTATGGATTATTCTGGGAATTTGCTTATAAAGTATTTTCATGGAAAATTTTCATATTTAGGAGAATTTGCTTTTATTTTCACTTTTTAATTTGTATTTTAGTATTTTCATGGGAATTTGGGAAATTTATTTGGATGTTTGGGGAAATCTGTCTAGAAATTTTCAAATATGGGCATGGAAATTTGGGAATGTGTTTGTAAATCTTGGAATTGTTAAAGAAACTTTAGGGGGTATTTGTTAGAATTTTTTCCTGAATTTACATTACATATTTTGAGGAACTTTTTACTGGAAGTTTTAGGCTTTATGCTAAATTTTCACTGAATAATTTGTAGAAATTTTGGTGTACTTGTTATGGGATACAGTAAAAATATTCATAAGTATTTTCTGAGAATTTTTGGGGAATCTCTTTGAATTTTTGGGGAAGTTGTGTTGATTTTGGTGGTCCATGGTAGAATTGACTGTGAAACCTGTAAGCTACCTGAAAACAGAGCTCTGAGATCTCAAATGTATGATTATCTACTGATCTGAAACTGCTCCATTCTTTAGAATATATATTCAATATTTTTAAAGATTACATGTACAGCTGATAAAGTAGAGCAGGATACCAGCAATACCCCCTCTCCATGGGAGAGTTCAGAGAAACTCTTAGCTCTTATTTCAAGCCCTAAAATCATTCCTGTTTACATGTGCCAGAATGAATGATATCATAATAGTATTTTCGGTGAAACCATGCAAATCATTATCACTTTATTACTTGTGCAATCTATTCCATCTGCTTCATTGTTCATGAAGCTCTAAATTCTCTGCAGGATCAGGTAAAACGTGCTAGTTCACATCTGAACATAGCTCAGATGCCTATTAGGATGGAGCTTCCTGCACAGGCGAGATAATCGGGACCGCTACCTTGGTCTGACATCGCCCCAGGCCTGTACTCGTTGGCTTACCACCTGCCTCCCTTGCTCTGTCTCTGCCTCCACACACAGAACCGGGACGTGGCACTGAGACTGTGTGAGAGTGAGCATTGTCCTCAATACAGAAACATGAGGACAGATTATTAGGAGACTAGAGCTTTGCTGTATATATTTAGGTACAACCCCAAACATACTGTGTGCTCGTTTTGTGCTTACTAAAATCCATCTGTTTCTGTGTTTCCAGTACAAACAAGTGGAGCAATACATGTCCTTCCACAAGCTTCCAGCAGACATGAGGCAGAAGATCCACGACTACTACGAACATCGCTACCAAGGCAAGATCTTCGACGAGGACAACATCCTGAGTGAACTGAACGACCCCCTCAAGGAGGTGAGACGGCGTCTTTCTAAAACTGAATCCCAGCCTTGTTTCCTTCATAACATTTATAAATCTCTTTGAGGGCTTCCGTTTGAAGGCTGGGCTGTATTTTTAGAAAATATATTAAAAAAACAGCCCAAATCTTAAAAAGGAAAGAGACATAGATGTAAGTTTTTGGATATGAATGAGTTTAGTCACTGAGGATGAAAAAATGTATCAACACCTGTC
The DNA here is from genome assembly GCF_018320785.1 of Cheilinus undulatus. Classification (NCBI taxonomy): domain Eukaryota; kingdom Metazoa; phylum Chordata; class Actinopteri; order Labriformes; family Labridae; genus Cheilinus; species Cheilinus undulatus. Next base: position 15,834,151 of record NC_054881.1, on the reverse strand, counting down.
AGCTCCTGTTACAAGGTCGGGGAGGAAACAGTAAAACGGATTCTCCTCTGCATTTTCTGTGAACACAGACTGAGCAAAACAAGGAAATATTCAGCACAAAGAGCAGAATGGGCTTGTGAGAATCAACCAGAACTGCAACAACCCCTGTTTTATTTACACTATTTACAGGTTTGAAGCTGCACAAAACAACTATTTATACAGAACCTGTCAGAAAGACACGCAGCCAAAGTGGAGAACACAGAGATCTACGACAAATGCTAAAGTTTAGCAAGACTATACATCACAATCCTTTGGGATAGATAAAGTGTTATTTTTTACCTCATAAAAACAATAAATCAGGTTTATCTCGGTGGTTAGTTTGTAGACCAGGGGTGTCCAAACTTTTTCCACACACAGAAATGTACTAGGATGGTGGGGCCACTTTTATATTCCTCACCATGAGGATTTTAAAGTTAGTCAGACTAATCCAATGTAAGTTAATACATGCTCAGTGACTGAGTATGCCTAAATGGCTAGTTAATGGCTTACAGGGCAAATACACAGTCATTTTCAGAATTTCTAGGAGCCAATCTGATTTCAGGGGGCCCCATTTAGCCCTGGCTACCACTGGCTCTGCCCCTAAAAAGTTTTTGGGGCTGCTATATCCTTTGATAATCCATCAGGACGTTATTAATTAAGATATCTTCTTGTCAAAATGTTTGTTTACAGATTTAATATGGTTGCGCTATCTCGTGCTGAAAACAAGCAATACAATACACTTAAGCACAAGCTTCATGTTTTTAATGTGGGACATATTTCATTTTTTTCTCTGGAATTTGCTGCAGGCCAATCAAAATTGGGCTGTGGGCCACATTTGGCCCTCAGGCCATAATTTGGACACCCCTGTTGTAGACCAAAGCTGTATACAGGCTTAGTATTTTCTTCAGCTCACTGGTGCCTGCTCCCAGCAGATTTCTGACCCTTACTGCCCTTTCCAGCAGTGTGACATCCACTACTGTCCCTGTGCACTACTCACAAAGCATTCTGGGAACACTCATAGTCTGAACCAGGAAGGCTATTTTTAAGAGAGAAAATAATCCATGAAACTAAAACTTTGGCGTACTGTTTGGAAATGAAACTATAACTGAAATGCTTTTCAACTAAGACAAGGCTTAAACCAGCTAAAAAAGAAGGTCTTTAAGGAAAAAAAACTCTCACTAAAGTCAAGACCTCACTGTGTAACTAGAAAAGCACTTGGAGAGCGCAGACCTCCGCCATTAGCCTTATCTCCCAATCGTAAAGAATCCTTTAAAAAATTCCTGGATCCAGACAGTGATCTTGATCAGTCCCAAAATCTAATCAGTTCCTCCTTGTGCCATTTCTGACATTTTCTGAAAATGTCATCAAAATCCGTCCATAACTTTTTGAGTTATGTTGCTAACAAACAAACTAACAAACAAGCTAACAAACCCTGCCGATCACATAACCTCCTCGGTGGAGGTAATAATATTTTTGTGGACTCACTGACCAGATTTTGAGTTCTTGGCTAACCTCCTCCTATCAGCAGATTGCACAGGTAATTATGCACAGGTACACGAGAGAGGAGAAAAAGAAAAGCAAGGTGATTTTGGGATTCATGACCATCCCTCATGTAGCCCCATTAAGTCAACATGCAGAGTGGAACGCTAAGGCGAGGGAGGGTGGGGGGAGTCGCTGCACGAGCCCAGACACTCACAGGGAGGTGCAGGGATTTTAAAGGTACGACTTCCCACACAGAAAAAATCCTGCAGGCTTAGTTCTCAGTGCAGAGCAAGCAAAAGTTAGAATCTGCATGGAGACAGTGTCACACAAAGAAGGCTGTGTGCCCGCGGGACTGACGGGGAAAAACAAAGTGAGTCGCGACAGAGCAAAACAGGACACAAAAAGTAGCTTAGGTTGCTGTTTCACCGAATATCTGTTCTGAAGAAATGTCAGGTACGGGTTATTTCAACAGCGTGTTCCCTCCAAGAGACGAATGAAGAAGCTGCTTAATTCCGAACCAATCTTTAAGCAAAGGACCCTTGGTTTGACTTCATTTCTAAATTGTAGACTACTTAAATCCCAGGGCCTTTAAATTACCTTTATGCATAAATCACGCTACAATTTAGTACCACGTTTGGTTCCAAATGAGCTCCCTGTGGGTCTTCTACTTTTCCTGTATGTTTACAAGCTTAGTGCAGTTTTTTTACTCTGTTGGCTTGGTGCTTTCACACAGGAAGACAGGAAAATCAGATCAGTGTTTGTACTGCCAACAGAGCTTCTTTTGGCTGCTTTTTTAATCTTACTAATTGGGGAGTTTCTTTACTTTGTCAGTACCTCAATAATCATCCTATACTCAATCATCATTCCTATAGTGCACATTATTACACTGACTTTATTTTACAAGGACGGAGATGTTAAGTGCCTCTAAAGCTCCTTTATATTTCTTATTGTGCTTAATTTATGGAAAAACAACAAAAAGGCAGGCTGATGATCATGGTTAGTTTCACCTGATTGCTATTATTCCACCTAAAGCCACTTTGTAACATGTCTAATGGATTAAACAACTACTCAATCAACCCAGTCACTGCTCTGAGTTTTCCTCCACGGCAAGCAATGGAAAAGAAATGATATTTGCATTATCTTTGAATTGACTTTCAAGGATATTGAAGCGAGTAGGCTCTGTTATTATTCCAGAAAATGTTGGTGCATGAAAGGAATAAAATTAGGTTCTCAGGTCCTGGTTGAAGAGAGCAGAATTTTCAAAAATAAAGCCATGAAAAATACAACTTTATACTCTGATAGTAAAATAATAAGCTAGAAAATGTATTATATACGATGAATAAAAATAATTTCCTGGATAATATTAGTGAGAATTGCACATTGAATAAACTATACAGCTTTTATGACAACATAAAAAACAGGAATGAATAATAATGTCTTTGTTTGCAGGAAGTGAAGCTCATAAAATACCAACAGTAGTTAAAATTATAATGGAAGTTCAAATTCACATTCACTGGTCACATTACTATTTTGAATAATAAGTCTTGTAAAATGTTTTTCGTTACCTGTCCAGCCAAGTAAACACAAACATCTTGCACATAAAATCTGTTTTTCACCAATTTCAATAGGAATAAAAAAAAACAAAAACATGAAAACCCATACTAGACCGCAACCATTCGACATATAAGTGGTAATACAAGCAACCAAAATGATTTAGATATCAAAATTCAAATGTAAAATGAATACATTTAGCTTAAAAACGCTAACTGTAAAGAGTAAAAGAAAAATAAACAGTACTAGTCAGAGCCTTCAGGCATGTTAGGGCCAAAATATGAGACTGACGTAAGGCATAGGTGTGGAAATTAAGCTGCCTGAGGGCACCACTGGGCGGGAAAGAGGGTTGACACAACCCCCGGCCATGCTCTGGAAGTCCTTGCACATTACCAGGGGCATGGGAAAATAATCTGTTGAAAACTAACAAAGTCCACACCTTAAGGGTGGAGTAAGGGGTGGATGGGATGGGTAAGCATGGCCTTTGGTACCATCCGGGTGCCATGAGCCCCTGGTCTCGCTTTACTGATGTTCCAAGGGCCAAAAAAAACCTGGTGGTCTTCAGGCGTATCACCAGGGGTGAAAGGCCTGGACAAAAGAGATGGCGTCGAGCTTAACTCTGTCCGGCTAGTCCCCCTCTCCAGCCCACATCAGGCCTGTGATGAATTCTTAGCACTCTACATGCCACTCTACAAAAATACAAACATATCTTAAAAGACAGGCATGTAATAGAGGAATGATACCGTCACAAGTCACAGGTAAATGGCACAAAACAATAACAATATCTAAGCACTGCCTGTATTTTTGACAGTGCAGGAGTTTGTCTGTAATTATGGTCATTAAAAACAATAATATTACCAAATTTGGGTGTAGAGAACTTTCAGTGTGGTTAAAATAAAATTCTAGTTGTTTAAAAAGTGTGATTGATGCATTTAGATTTTGCAAATACATTGAGAAGGAGGTGTGTGCTTTTAAGTGGAACAATTACGTTAAAATTCTACCAATGTTAAGTCGTTGGAAAATTCAAGACAGCCTCCATGAGGACCCTACTTGCCACCCTGCTGTTGTCATTAGTTGGTTTTAGCTCGATCACTTTTGTGCTTCCCATGTAAAAACCTGCCTCCCCCTCTCCCTGTTATTAGAGCATCCTTTTAAAAAGCCAAAAGACAAATGCCAACCATCATGAATATGCCAATACCACCTCTCTGAATGACCTTTGCTTTTGCCATTTGAATCATTTCAGACTAAAAGCAACCGTCACACTTTACAAACAGGAATAAATTATAGCTGCCTGAATTAGACACCCCATGATACGTCAGTGTGGCACAGCTAATGGCCTCCTCTCTGTTGTGTGAGGTTCAGCCTCCTTGACCTCTGTAGAAGAGTGTCCATAAGTTTTGACAGGAGAGCTAAAAAGAGCAGTGGGCTTTCGTTTTTGTATCCTCAGGCTGTGTCCCAGTCCCTCACCACTTAGCTTCAGAAATCAATAATTCTCTTCAAGCCGGCCCATTCCTGTTTGGCAGACTGGGACAGTATCAGAGCCGGGCTGATTGCCGCTGAGTGTTGGCTCTTATTTTCTTTCTGCACCATATTTTTGGGGGAAGCTGACTCGCAGGTCAATGTGGGATCAGAATCAGCTCCACTCAGCAGCACTCAGACTCGTTTTGGTCCAAAGAAGAGTCGTGAAATCAGTCCAAGTATACTTCAGATGATTCTGGCAAGTCATCTATGAGCCTGTGAACCAGGTGTGCCTGATTCAGGCCGCTGTTAGCTCCAGCAATTATCAGTATAACAGCTGTGCTTCAGTGGATGAAACAGCTCTGGGGCTAGGTGTGGGCTGTGGGAAGGTGAAAGGTAATGAAGCTTAAAGCAAAGTCCTCAGTTAATCAGCTGCCGTGGACAATGGTAATTCAAAATGGATCTGCTGAGATGTGACCTAGCTTTACTTTTCAGGTGATTTTTCTGTATTTTATTCCTTCACTGCTTCACAAATTCTTTCTAATAACCCTTTGTAGTCACCATGAAAAGCAGTGAATTCAAACATGCTGAGGAAGGTAATCCATCAAATTGAACTGTTTGTTTATGTACTGTCACTGTGGACAGAAACCACTTTAAAACCCCTCCTTGGTGTCACTTTCAAGGTCGCTCTAATGTGCAATAATTGATTATAAGCTGGCAAAATGTATTTCATTGATGCGGTCTGAAATCAGAGAATCTGTACAACAAAACACATAAAAAACCCAGAGTCCAGCCAGCAGGGAGAATCATACTGCTCCTGCACACAATACAAAAATATATCAGAACATCTAGTTTCTCAATGTAAGCAAGAGGAAAATGTCATTACATCCTCCTGATTCACTCATCATTCAGGCCAAATTCATTCTGCCCATACACCACCAGCTACAGTCTTCAGTTCATGGCAGTAGGCATGCTAAAAATCAACCTTAGCTTGTCATTGTTTAAGAAACGGCCTTCTTTGCTTAAACATTGTCAAGAATATTAGACTGTTTTGTATGATATTCTCGAACCATATTATTCTGCCTATCTGGTGCTGGGTCGTAGTGATAGCAGACTACCCAAGGCAACCCAGACATCCCCCTCCCCAGTCACATTTCCCTGCCCTGAAGACCTCAAAAGGGAAACACCCACCTCTTCAAGTTCCCTTTGGATGCTATTACTGCTAGCCTTTCAATGACTCTTGCATTATGTGTTAGCATCAAGCTAAAAAACAAAGATGTACAACCTGGGCTATCTTTGGAAAAAAAGAGTCTTGCTTTCCTCAGGAGCATCTGTAACATTGTTTTAAAATAGCTCTTTGTGCTTCATATTTTCATATATTAATGCAATATCATACAGAAGGCATGCAGACAATGTACAGGAATCCTGTCCTGGCACAGGCACTACTTGCACACCTGAAAACTCCCCTTGAAAAAAGACGAGGATCTGTTACTCTTCCGCTATTGTCAGAAGTCCCGCCCCTTATTGATTTTGATTGGCAAGTGAAGAAGAAGTGACATTAACAAGCGCTGCGCTGTTCCTAAAGTTGAACAATTTTCAGTTGAGAGCGCTGAGAGTGCGGCAGCGAGAACAGCTAATGCAGAGGGAGCTTTTTCTCCCCAGGATGCTGAGCGCTCAAAACGCTGGACTTCATTAGTTTAAAATTAATAATGAGTGCTGCCAGTACCCTGAAAAGCCACCTATACAGGCCCTAAAGCCCTCGTACACGAGCGCCTGCTCCACCAATAGAGCCAAACCAGCACCCTATCAGATACTCAAAAAAACTGCAAATTGACAAGTATGTTTTTAAAATATCTGTTCAAAAATATATCGATACCTTTACTAGAAGCCAAATTCGCCTAGACAGTCCTGATGAACATCTTTTCTTAAGATACAAGTTGTGAAAAATAAGGTCTTTATTGTTTACAGTGAGTAAAAATGCCATTGTAACTTTCACAAGAAATAGAAAAATGAGGTGCAGAAAACCATAAGGGGCACCTCAGGGTTGGTTTTCGGGCCCATTGTTGTTTAGTTTCGAACCAGTCGTCTCAGACAAAAGAATCCATGGTTGCTTTCATTTCTATGCAGACAACTGTGTCATTCACTGCTTTGCACCTACTCTTGCTAAAGCTTTTATAATTTTGCAGCATGCATTTGATACACAGTTGTACTTTTTCTAAATGCACACGCTTGACTTTAGGAAAAAAAAACTACTCTGTGCAGGAGAATTGTTTTAAGAGAGTTGCTGTCTAACCATGGGAATACTTAACGATTTTCTAACTGAACTTTTTTATATTATATTCAAAAAGCATATTTCAAATAGGACTAGATAAACACTCTGTAGACTGAAAAAACACATCTTAATTACCCTGAAATGACAAAGTGACAGTGGAAAAACAATGACGAGACAAAAAGTTTATTTTGATGGATTGCTTCTCTTTGTTAGTTTTTCAACAATTCATGCTGGCCAAATGATTTAAAAATTATAAATCACTGTCAAATGTTTACAGTTTGTAATTAATGGGCTAGCATATGATATAACTTCCAAGCTGTCTTACTGTTCCCCTCCCTCCTCTCCTTTTCTCTGTCTCGTCTTCATTCCCAGCCATATGACAAATCTTTAAATAGGCATAGCCAAAGATTGTTTCCCCACGAGGCCTTCTGGCTGGGCATGAAAACTGCTTACTCTCTAATTCATTAGTTCTGGTGCATGATTGAGGTCAGAGCCCCGTGGCATTAGCTGACACCGGCATCTGAGACCCGTGTGCTAACATCTTCAGCTAGCGAGCATCCCCGAGATTGGTTATCTGTCTGTTAATGTCCTGTTGTCACTGGAGGAGAGTTATCCGTCACAGGGGGGTCAACAACACACAACCGCGAGATGCCAAATGCCCCGGCGCTCCATCTGCACAGCAACAGAGATGTATGGGTAAACAGACAACACGCTCCTAATCTCCTGCTGAGTCTGAGGGGACAGGATGAGATCGGAGACATGGCCTGCAGCCGGCACCGCAGGGCAAACTCATCAGGATGTGGCCCATGTGCCAAAAAGTTTCTTCTCAGGAGCGATGGGAAGTGCTTTAGAAGAATTAGGGATAAAGCTGCCATATGCATCCAATTCTTTTATACCCTGAGTTAAAAGCAGTGGAGATGAAGGATTTGCAGTGTTTTATGTCTGACAACAAAACTAAAACGCCCTTCTTTCAGTTTTAAATGCAAATTACTTAAATATTCAAGCCATGAAGTTTTCCTTTTGACTAAAATTTCCCTTTTTTCTCCTGCAGGAAATCGTCAACTTCAATTGCCGGAAGCTCGTGGCCACCATGCCTTTGTTTGCCAATGCAGACCCCAACTTTGTGACAGGGATGCTGAGCAAGTTGAAGTTTGAAGTTTTTCAGCCAAATGACTACATCATCAGAGAAGGAACAGTGGGGAAGAAGATGTACTTTATTCAACATGGTGTTGCTAGTGTCATCACAAAGTTCAACAAAGAGATGAAGCTGACGGACGGATCCTACTTTGGAGGTATGAACACACACACAATGACTGGAAAAACTGTTTTATATCTCTTATCTATTAGCTTTTTATATAAAAGTTATAGTCTGAAAGTAATGTCATTTTTAAGGACATTTTATGCTTCCCTTGAAAGAACAATAAATTAAACAAGTTCATCGCAAAAGACACAACTAAAAAGTGGTCACGTTCAATATACAAGCGCAGCCTCAACACCAGTATAAAATGCTGAGACATGAGCCATCATATCTACAAGTGCAGTTGGCATGTCACCCACTGCCCGACACCTGTTCTGTCTACTTTGCTGCACAAAGCATGCTCTGATGCATATTGACCCAGATCAGGGTAGCAGTAGCTCTTTTATCAGCTTTTCTCCCTGGTTAGTAAATAATCCTGCACTTCAAGTAAACAATCATCTATTGTCAAGTAAATACCTGGGGGAAGTTTTAATAAATTGACTTCTCGTTAAAGAGATGGTCAGCATGGCTTTAAACAAATTAACTGATGCTGTAATAAACCTCTGTTCAGATCTTAGCATGTTTTATGTAGTCGTAATGAAGCTGCTGCTGAAAAACACCCCTTTTCCTGATATGGCTCTTTCATAATCAAGCACCCAAACAACATAACTTATAAGTTTTATTGTAAATGATTTGTTGGAAAAAACATAAGTAAACAATAAAATGTTTACCACTGAATTTACTGACCTTTTTGCAGCTAGTGAAATGAATTACAGTATTTTCAGCTGCTACTTTGACCACTATCAGAGCCACAGCACACTTCTCTGAATAAAGCAGGGACAATGAAAAGCAAGTCATGAGTTGAAACACACCTTCGAGAGTCGTTAAAGTTGTAATAGAGATGTCCTCTTCCAAAAATAAGCCTGTGATAAAATACTCAATTCATGTCTGGGCATAAGATGACAGAAAGATGCTTTAATTAGCCTTTGTTCAGATCTCAGTATGTTGTGGATGTAAAGGAGTTTGATGTGTTTCAAGTTTCATGTCTATTTTGAAACTGTGTGAACACCCCATTTCCTGATATGGCTCTTTCATAGTTAGAGTATTCAAACAACATAACAACTAGGGACTTCTGTTGTAAATAATTTGTTAGGAATAAGGTGTTGACCATTGAATTAATTGACCTTTAGCAGTACTTTGACCACAATCAGAGCTATAGCTCACATCTTTGTGTTGGGCAGGGACAATGAAAAGTAAGTCAGAAGCTGAAACACACCTTTGAGCAGTCGTTAAAGTTGTATTAGAGATGCAGAGCACTGCTGTGTTGGCCTCCAGGAAAATCAAATTGGTCCATTCCAGCACAAACTCTGCCATGGTGGCTGAAAGGTCGGGCAATTGGTGGCAGGGGTTCTGGTTCATGTGTGTACTAAAACAAAGGTTTATGCCTGAATTGGTGATGAAAGAATTAATAAATTCCTTTTATGGCTCACGTAATACTGTTGAGGGGTACAGTACTGATACTGGGTTACCACCCACCACTACCCTATCAAAGCTAAAAGGACTGCAAACTCCACATCTTCAAACAAATGGGGCACTGTCCCACAAAAGCAGGGTTTAAACCTTTTTTTTTTTTTCATATTTTTACCTTTTTTCATCATATGACCTCGTGCAGCCCATGGGTTGCTTAAGTTTGAAAGCTACTCTCATATACACAGCCCAAAATCTGTTTTTGTCCAAATAGTAAGGGTCTGTTTCTCCTGCTGTTTTGCAAAGATTGCTCCTATAAATCCTAGAAAGTGTCATCTTCTCTGTTACAAAGATGTCTTTAACTTTTCCCATCTGCTTCCTGAGGTTTGTGGATTCCGATTCTTTCCAGGAAACCCTTTTCGTTCTGGTAAACACCCAAAATAGATGATGCATTATGTACCAGTGCGACTTAAACTCTATTCTGAATTATAATCTTTTATGATGTGTTTTAAGAAGGGATTTAAAAGGTGACACTATATATTTTTTGTGCTTATTTTCCTTGTGTTAAATGATGAAATGTTATTGCTAATGTGAATTATACATGTTGATGCTGCCATGCATGAACACCACCCTCACAGTCACACATGCATTCCTGTAGGATGCTCATACGATTATCTATCGAGACGTGATTCTAGCCTGAGGTTGTGCGTTTGATGCTGTTTGAAGTGAACTTATTGTGGATGAAGATTCTCATTAACCAGTGTTGGACGTTAGTCAGTTTCAGCAGTTATATAACCTCTCATCTGGCTGTTGGAGTAGGCCAAGGCGTGGATCAGGCATCCCTTAGGACACACAGAGGTTCCTCCCCCACTCTCATCCTCACCCTCACACTCTCATCCACATGCATGAACTCTCTCCCCCCGCCTCCATCCATACGTTCCTCCTGCTGCCTATACTTGACGCTGATGAGCAGCATATCGAGCTGTCTTCTCACTCTGTTCTCTGCCCTTTCATTTTCTGTCTTCATCTTCTCTCCTTTTTTCCAGTCCCATTACCTCTCCAAAGCATTACAGACAGCATTAATGTTTTAAAAGTCAAATGTAATTTCATTGCAAGTTGTTTACCCAGACATGACACAGCCTGCCTGCAGATTTTGTCAATGTGAAAGCAAAGCAAAGTTTCCTATTTTAGAGGTTCTTGCATATTTTATCTCACGAGTTCATCCCCGCTATGGAAACAGGCTGAGGAGTCTAAGAATACCTTCGCTTTGGTGTGTCTGCTGCATGCAGGGCTTGTCTCACAGGCGAGCTGAGGAAAGGCAGGGGAGTGAAGAAGAAAGTATTTGATTTTTGCCTTCTTGTTCAAAACACAGAATTTCTGTCAAAGTTACCGGCTCATAATGTGGGATTGCCTGAAGAAAAGGGGCGTTTTAAACTCCACATGGAGTGGACATGTCATATAGGAAGATATATGCCAACAATTAATCCTGTGGGACTGCAGCAGCTCCAGAGACGTTCTGCCACGGAGTCATTGTGGTGCAGAGCAAGTCGAGCATGTTCAAGAAACCAAGCAGAAATGTCAGGATAAAACCTACGGCAAATAAGGCTCTGACAAATGGATCATAATGGCAGTGGAAGTGGCTGCATTTATCAAACTGTTTCAGACTAAAAAAGGTAGTTTGAATGCTTTTGTTTTCAGTTAGAGGACCATCAAATTAATGGTAGCTTACACTCCTATCTTTGAGTTTTGGACTATTGTGAAAGTGTTTACTTAGCCTTATAAAGCACTGTGACATGGCATTTTGTGCCTTTCCCAATGTGGAGTTTATAACTTCTGGAAAAATTATTAAGGAGGTAACAATAACTTACGCTATAATACTTTTTCACGTTTTAAAATGATACAGTCTGTCATATCAGTGCTCAAATTGAAAAGCACCAAAGCCTTATAAAAAAGAGAAAATTAAATGCAGCCACAAGAAGAGAAAAAATATTAAATAACAACGACACATAGACAAGATTTGGTACTGCCAGCCTTTCATAATTTAGGCAGTGTGCTTGCAATTTTTGATATAATCAATAAATGAACCATTTTGGTTCCTAGGATAGCTCAGAGCTCTAGGCTATCTGAGGTCTTTCTTTTTTTATTCTCTTCCCCCTGAATAATTTACTAATTTGAGTACACAAAAGTAGCTTAAGAATTAAGATTATTATTATAATTTTTTTTTTTTAAATTTTTGCAACTTGAATGCTTGGGATAGTCATACGCAGCTCAAAAGCTGGTCTTTTTGGTAGAGTTTCTGGATGCAGAAATCATTAATTGCCCCCTAGGGGTGTTCTCTGCTGCTGTGTGACTTTATCTGCAAAGAGCCTAGAACCAGTAGTCATCAGGTTTCAATTTTTTGAAAAGTAGATTAAATTAACATTTGATTTCAAAAATATTAATGCTAGCATTGATGAAACCTGTATATTTTGTTCTTTTTTTAAAAATCAAATTAAAAGTATTTATAGTGTTAAATCAAAATTACCATACACTTAGGAAAAATTTGGTAATTCAACATATTAATGTGGCTGCCTCAGTAGCCATAGTTGTTCATCCCTGGCCAAGGACTTGCTTTTTTCTGCTGTATCAAAACAATAACCGATATCATTTGATCATAACTACAATTATATCAAAGCTAAAAAATAAGGTATCGTTACAAATGTAACTTTGATTCAATAAATGCCATTATGGCACTATGAAACAAGTAACTCAGAGTAAGGCCGGGATGTGACTCTTAAATTTGCTGCTTTTACAAAACTTTGACAATTCCCTCAATTCCTGTAACTCCATTTTCAGTCAAAGTGCATCATTTTTTAAAGCCAGAGGAGGTTTATCTGAGTTCAGTAATTATCACCAGCTGTCTGCTGCACTTTGAAACAAGACAACTCTCTTTGTGTTTCAAATCACATAACTATATATAATTCAACCAAATTAATATTTTAAGTTGGACAATTGGCTTAAGTTAGACGGCTCCAGAATCCTTGCCATAAAGTGTTTTACTAACAATGTTTTCAACTGTGGAACGACTTTATTCTTGGTTTAATGGGCTTTAATTGCCTTGTCAATTTGTGCTGGAAAGAATGGGCCTGTGTGAATTATCTTTTGAGCAATGAAAATATAATGGTTGTTTTGAGGCTCAGTCGATACATTTTATAGTCTGCTATGCAACAGCGTATTTCCTTGGTAAAGAACAGGGTGAAATGTGAACACGTTGGCTTTGCCTGGTGTAAACACCACTGTCTAAAGTCTAAGAGGAGCCTAAACACACCATTTCTCTGAAAACTGACCTCTGCAGGAAAAGATCAGGTTGCAGGTCTTGCAGGTTTTGCTCTTATGGCCTTTTTAGGTGTTTTGAATAAAATATTTTGAGCTTATTTTGTAGCTTAATAAGTCACTTATCCTGTATTTTGCTGTCTGATGAAGGCTGCTCGCTTCAGTAGAAAACAATAGAAGTTCATGAGTGCAATTAGAGAGGCCAGAAGCTGAAGTAGCATCTGCAATCTGATCAACAAAAGGGAAAACAACAAACAGATCATGTAGAAGATGTCCCCATTCAATGAAACATTTAAACTTTTAATTAAAGATGTGTTCTAGCTGCCCAAATAATAAGGGTGCTCTTCTCATTTTACCGTGTTCTGTTTGTGCCCAGCCACCTGCTGTTGCCTTCTGCCCAGCTGGTATTTTCCCCCTTTGTATGGCATTAGTGATGAGCCCTGGGTTGGGAGCAGCTGCTTGTGCCAGGCACATCACTCTTCCCCCCTTTTCTCCGATGATTCACATTCGCCTTACAACCAGGCCAAACCGTGGCCGGAATAAGAAATCAGTGAGATAGAAACAGAAGAGAGGGAGAGCGGGTAACAGAAAGCAAGCCGGGCCATGTGAAACTATTAACGTAGTAATGAGAAGGACATCTATGAGGACAGTAGGTCAAAAAGCACCTCCATCCACGGTCAGCGCTACGACTGCATGCTAAAAAGATATCATAGTAATCACTCCCAGGCCACCGTAGATGGGATTACATATCGCTTGCGCACAGCTCTGCAGTGGAGTCACTTTGAGAATAAGAGACTAATAGAGTGTAATGCTAGGACAATGACAGACTGTGGGTGAAAATCCCTATTGAGCTTGACTGTCTGAGTCATGAGGGACTTCCTCTCCTCAGACCCAGCCGTGAGGGGAGACGGGCAACAAAGGGGGGGTTGGTTGCCATGAGAGTATGTGACACATGAAGTGATGGCAAATTATCAGCAATGCTCCCGGGGTCAGTGGTGACGCTCTATGGCGAGGCAACTGACACGTGTCAAACTGCATTATGGGGAGTGTTAACAGGGCCTTGCCTTACACACAAACACTCCAATGAGTACAGATGTGCACACATGTGCCTTTGAGATGATGCTGCAAAGAGGCTTAAAATGTTGCTGTGCTCCACGTCTGCAATTTTGGCAATTTTATCACCTGCCAGTCACAGCTGAGGGTAAAGTAGGCACCCAAATTGTGCCTGAGTGCAGCATTTTGGGTGGCTTAAAAGTAGCAGAGTATGGAGGCTAATGGCTGCTGCTGCAGTTGGGAATGACTTCAGGTCTAAACGTTACTTTAAAGACTGTGATTATTTTAGGCTACCATTACTTAACATTATATTACAACTACATATACACCTTTATTTCAAAGCAGGTCTAAATCCTCAGACCACTTTCTTTATATTTTTGATCAGTTAGGTTCTAAGTCTTGACATTTGAGTGCGAAGTAGTTCAACTGTACATTTTGTGTAAGAAACATGCCAAATACCTGCCCGCCACAGAAACCTAACTACTACAACTGAAATTTTGCCACTGGCTGATTTAGAGGCAGATGGCATATGTGGTGCCAGCTTTCATGATCACAGAGTTCAACCATTACCATTAACTTTATCCACAATCCTTGACTTCAATAGTGGAAGCCGATAGGACTGGGATAGGAATGCCACTGGGTAGCAGTGCGGACATCAGAGACCTTGTAATACTACAGGGTTGGGGATCCTGTTGTTCTTTTCCCTGAGAGCAAATAAACCATGTTTTTCTTAAAATGAGACTGATAGTAAACAAGCTGACGAGCATCTACTACAGGGCAATATACCAACGTTTCCCCATTTAAATCATCGGTTGTCAGAAAATTCAGAAGGAGCTGCTGAACACAAAGGTTTTGGTGGTTTAATAAAGTTGGCTTCGCCAATCAAAGATGTGGCTGTGACACTCCAGGATCCTGGGTAGTGCAGTTCTTTTACCCAACATAGTTATTACAAGTCAAAAATAACAACCATATTTTGTGGCCAAAATGATTGACAATCACAAATCCAAATTGTGTGGCCAATTGCTCTTATACTGCCTTACTCAAATGTGCCTGATTAATGTGACACAATGTGTTTTTTTTAAACTAATCTGCCTTATTCAAACTGCTCCTGTCTGGCCAGATTCTGTTGCTCTCTTTACAAGCTACTCTTGTAGCCCTCCTCCAACCCAGCTCCTCCTTTATTCTGCTTCTGAGTGATTCAATGTCATATACCTCGCCTTATGGATATTAAAGTAGCCCAAACATCCTTATATATTTCTGTATGTGGCTCTTGGTAGAAAAAGTCTAGACACCCCTGCCTTATGGTGCATTCAAACTAGAGCTGTTTGGTCCACTTTAAACAAACTCTGGTCCGTTTTCCTGGATAGTCCGGTTCGTTTGGAGTGGTGTGAAAGCTCACACGAACTCTGGTGCGGACAAAACAAGTGGATTCTGGTCCACTTGAAAACAGGGGGTCTTGGTTCGCTTCCAAACGAACCCTGGTGTGGTTGGTTTGAGGTTTGAAAGCAAAGTGGACCAACTTGTGAACCAAAGGCAGGTGATGATATATGGATTTATATGTGATTTAATACATTCAAATACATGTCAGTACCATGTTTGGCGTCTGTATAGCCATAGCAACACATTGTAGTCGGTGCTGATTTATCCGTATCATGTAAAGAACAACATGCTGGACAGCTCACCATCTTTCTTGCTGCTCATAATACCCCTATGCAAAAGCAGAAACCCCAAGACAGCGTAACTGTGGTGTTTTTCATTGTTTATGTGGAAAAAAAGACTGGCGGAAGGAGACTGATTTCCAGTTTCGTCTTTGTCTACACATTCCTTTCTTCTTGGTCGCCATTTGTGACGACATCGCCCCTAACAGGCAGGAGTGGTCGGTGTTCAGACGGTTTGGTCCATTTGACCATGAGCAATGTGAACTCGAACCAAACCAAAAGGAAAGTGCAACAATGTTGCAATTTCCGCTCCAACATGGACCGAGTCCCCCTAACTATTAGGTATGAAAACCACCTTAGATTGTAAACCCGTACATGATTCTTTGTGCAACATCATATACTTTCCATCTCCGGGATGATCAGTACCCAGTCGCTTCTGTGTTATTTTTTGGGTCTAAAAAGTTTGGGAAACCCTGGCATAAATAATTATTTCACACCCAGGTAGCTCATGGTAAAACTACTGTGGATGTTGTAATATTATTGCCAAAAAAACCTGGAAAAGCAGCACAGCTAGTTACTCTTCGATGAATGATATTGAAAAATACTGAAGCACTGAAAAACATCTATTTCATAAGAAAGATGCATAGGAGAGGAATGAGTCCATCAGAATGAATCAGTGGAAAGTGTTGAGGAGCTTATCTACAGCTTCTGGTAATCAAAAATAACATATTATCCAAGTCAGATGTCTAGGGCTTCTAGTTTAGTTCCTGTGTTATCAACACAGGTATCGTTTGTTTAATTTTCACTAGCATGATATAAAAGTTGAAGTTGAGACAGCTCTAGATAAAAGTATATCGTGGCTCAGCATACTGTACAGTATGTACTGTATATTATGTTAAAACCACAAAGCCCTAAAAATACAGACTTTCCTGCTCTTTGTCAGCTCTCTGTCAGCTCATTGTCAGCGTGATCCTTCCATGTTCCCAAACAATCACTCACCACTGGAGTTCAGTGTAGACTGTCAGAGTGAATTAGTGCTGCAGTTTCTTACAGAGGAAAGCAAAATCAGAGAAAAAGTTTTATCTCCGACTATTTCTTGAGCCATTAAGCTGCTTCTGGTAATATTTAAGCTTTCTGTCGTCAGTAAAGGGGACTGTGATGTTTCTGTCTTTGTTGTTTTATTAGTTGTACCTGAAGGTCAGGGCTGTTTTTGCAAAAGGCCTAAAGTCTCATTCATAGCTGGTTTGAGCATTGCGTACAGCTGTGACTATTATTTTTCCCATCATGTCAGAGCACAGTGAGAAACTTCAACCTGAACTAACCCTTTCTATTGTTCACCTAGTCTGAGCAACAGTAACTAAAGAGTTCAGCTGACAGGAGTCTGAACAAACTGTTCCCCTGAAAGCTGACCTCAGGAAGCCTTATTTGTAAATCCAGGAAATGATTTTAGGCAGCTAGACAGTTAGTGCTCCTCGGGGATTTTTGGATTATCTCTTTCAGCTTTGTCTGAAGCATTTTGAAGGTTATTCTGTTATTGTGACTCAGACATTATAATGCAGAGAGGGCAGGGGGGCAGAAAATCGTCTTCAGTTTATTTACAGATTAAAAAACATATGAAACATCTTTATTAGAGAGCTTTTAAACAGCAGGAAGTCACATTTAACCCCTAGACAGAGCAGAGACGCTGTTTCCTGCTGTTTTTGTGTCCATGCTGTCCAGGAAAAATGTAAGCTGCCGTGAAAAATGTAAATAAAATATGAAGCTACACCCAGGGACTGTTAATTTGGTTTGCATAGAGGTTCAAAGTAGAAGCTAACAGTTTGTCCAAACAGCCAACTTTAGCTAGAGTGTTTATATGTCAATCTTGTTTCTCACACTTTTGAAAATTACAACTAAAGATTGGGTTTTCTTTCCCCTCATCTCTTCCTCTGTACATTTTAACAGAGAAACCACTTAAAAGGGAGCTTTTCCATTATAACATCACTAACGCTTTCTTCACAATCACAGCTTGAGGGTGTTGCTCTTACACCTTGCACACTGCGCACTATTTTCATGACAGCTCATGGCACTGCAGAGAAAGATCACACCACGACAAGTTAACATTTAACAATTTAATGAAGATGGAAGTCATGGCTGTAGGTTGGATGGAAGTGTAAAATGTGGATGGAGGTTGAGCGGTGTTGAACAAGAGTGGAGAAACAAAGGGCACAGGAGAAGTGAAAGGGCGTGGAGGAAAAGGGTTGTATGAACAGACTGTGCACTTGGTGCTTTGTGTAACTGATTCATTAAATGCTAGTGAAGTAATGGTCAGGTGTAGTACATTCAGTTTAAAGTGTATTAATCTCTCTGAGGGTAAATGGGTTGATCACAGCTTGACTGATAAATCAGCTGTCCAGTAAAGTAGAACCGATGAAGTTCTATCACAGATGTATTAGGGCTAGGCAATATGGAAGAAAATTTATACTGTGATATATTTTTGCTATATCCAGATAATGATATGTAAGTAGCTGTTAAATTTAGCCCTAAATCACACCAGTTTGGTGATCAAAAAAGTCAGTTTTATTGGATTTTTTTTTTTTATGTAAGATTTATTTTTGGGCTTTTTATGCCTTTATTGATAGAGGAGTACAATGGATAGAATAGGAAACAGGGAGAAGAGAGCTGGGGAGAGACATGCGGGAAAGTGCCACAGGCCGGATTCAAACTGGGGCTGACCGCGTACATGGTGCGTGCCTTAAACCTCTTGGCCACTTGTGCCTGAGTCTTATTGAATTTTTTAAAAAATTAATGCAAAAAGGATCAAAATTAGGGATGCACAATACTGGATTTTGCCGATATCAGATATGCTGATAATTAAATTTTTCCACTGTAAAGACACCAATTCCATCCTGTACTACAAATATTTTTAAATATTGGTCTATTTTTTTTATTAGAAATAAAGGATGTATTGTTTGTTTTTGTTTTTTCAAATATAGCCATAGACTAATGAAAAACTTAGAGTAATGTTTTTGGGTTACATGTGCATTACATGCTACATGTATTTTTAACAGTACAGCCAAAGTCACAGCACTAACTAAGCAACAAGTTTAACGGGCATTTCACTGTAAGCAGCTCTGTAACAACCAAGTGACACCCACATCTCTAATGCTGAAGACAGAGACCCTATGTGCACCATGCAAGGGAGACTTGGTACACAGAAGTCCGTCATTGCTTTTGCCATGTTACTGCACTGTCACCTAGCACGACATGCATGTTCTTTATCTCTGTTTTCCATATCCGAAACATGTTATCAAAAGCAGCTGCAACTGTAGCTGCTGAGTGAGCACTCCTGTGAGTGCAGGACAGGCTTTTTAAGAGTGAAACCCTCATCTATCCACTGAGGGAGTGAGGCTCAACATGCTAACAGGACAGACACTGGATGTCCATATATCCGTGGTGAAGCTAATATGTTTAGCTTTGTTAGGTATAACGTAGCGGGGCTTTAAATAAATCATTAGCCCTCGGAAGCCCATATATTCCACCACGCTGAAAGGCTGATTATCAAGAGCTATAAATTCACTGATTTACCTGTCCTGCTCCCTACCTTTGGGTGGTCACTGCTGTATTGTTTAGCTTTGTGGAATGACTTAAGTAGAGGCTGTTTAAGAGTTTTCCCTGGCACAAAGTTTTGTCATTCTTTATCTTAAGAAAGTCCTTGTAGTCAACCGGGGACAGTTTTTTTAAATGCAAAATTAAACTGGTGGTGTTAACGGCGTGTTGTTGAGTCCTCACATCACATGTACTTTACAAGCGATGCAAACAGCTACCTTGTTGTCT
The DNA here is from genome assembly GCF_018320785.1 of Cheilinus undulatus. Lineage (NCBI taxonomy): Eukaryota > Metazoa > Chordata > Actinopteri > Labriformes > Labridae > Cheilinus > Cheilinus undulatus. The sequence goes on along the minus strand of NC_054881.1, from coordinate 15,814,827 downwards.
TGTTCCCACACCTAAGAATTCTTCCACACAGCCGACACGTTGAGTTTGTTGTTGGCACACATCCAGTGTCATCGCATGTGCTTAATTATGACATCACATTATCGGCCATACAGATGGGCATAAATTTTATTATCAGCTGATACAGATAATAAAGTTTTTAAACTATTATCAGCCAATAATATCATGCATCCCTGATAAAAATCAGTATCACAGACTGCAAACACAGCACACAGCTGTCTGACTACCGATGGTGATACAACAGACTTTTAATATAGATTAGTCATAAAAATGAGCAAACTCACAGTTTTAGTAAGCACAAAAGCGGCAGCAGGACATGTTTCACATCACACATTGCCATCAGAATTATACAACAAAATATAATTCAGCCCTACTTACACCCATGTAAAAGATGTATTTTTATTCCAGCTCAACATTTTCTATACTGGCCACAGTTTCAGCGTTTTTCTCCATCATCACAGATTCTCTAAAGTAGCAAGCATCCTTTAGAAAATGCTAGCCAAGTAAGATTTTCATTGAGGGGATTCTGATGGCCTTGAACCCTTGTGTTGTGTAGGATTACTTTTGTAAACAGTTAGAAATAGTCCAAGCTTTCACTCAACGGATCACAGAAAAGGGATTTTTGTCCGCCGTTACTGACATCAGAAGTGAAACACATTTTTGGCCGCTAGATTTCTCATTTAGTTTCAGTTAAAAGTGTGAACTTTTCCACTCAACATGGGTTCAGTTTGTAATCATTTAAATGCTGTTCAGAAGATTTTGGCCCTTGAATCAGTATAAGCAATAACAAGCACCCTACTTGGAGATAAATTTCTGAAATATTTAACTTCCTCTTGATTAAGTGAGCTGAATTAGACTTTGCATGTCGGGTCAGAGTGGGGTCCTTTTAGATATCAAACCGTGCTGAGTAATTACTAAATTACTGTTAAATTTTCACACATAGTGACACTGACACCTGAGATAAGGCTGTGCATTCATCATCAGCTGGTGTACAATTATAAGAAAAGTCTGTTTTTGTGTCTTTATGCAAGTAAAGCAGAGTGACTGAGCATAATACAGGAATGCTATGTAACTGTGCCGAGAGCTGATTGTACATTACATTAGAGAGCTGATGCAGAGCTTGATGCAGTGATGCAGCAATTCCTGACAGGTTTTTTTAAAGCTGACTACTGTATGATATTATGGGTCCATTAGGCCTCAGCAGGATGATGAATTATCTTAGTATAATGCAAGTGACAGCACCTCTGATGGGCTTCTCAATTTATTTACATTCCCATTAGCTTCTGCTCCTGTACCTTTTGTTCTCATGCTTCATCTATATGCTAATCTGTATTGTGATTACCAGGATAATTCCTTTAATGTCCCTGTGCACTCCTCTTCTGTTGTTGTTTTTTTTTTTTTTTTTTTACTTGTTAAAATAATTTCCCTTTGTCCCTCTTCTTCTCTTGCAGAGATCTGTCTGCTCACCAAGGGCAGACGGACAGCAAGTGTGCGTGCAGACACCTACTGCCGACTCTTCTCCCTCTCTGTCGACCATTTCAATGAGGTGCTAGAAGAGTACCCCATGATGCGACGTGCTTTCGAAACAGTTGCCATCGACAGATTGGACCGTATTGGTAAGACCTGCCTACATCTAATTCTTGTCCTGTCCTGACTGGTCGAACCTCTTGCCTGTCATTGTGCCTTGTTGTCTTGTCTTTATCAGAATTTGTTTGCCTTTTATTCATCATAAAAGCATTGTGTCTGCCATCTTGTGCTGCATGACCTGTATGCTATTTTGTTTCTTTCCTTTAACTTTTCGTCTTTGTCCTAAATAACAAAAAAAAAGAAAATCTGTTGTAACCAGCATTAATCCTTCTAAAGAACCAAAGTAGCGTTTTGTGGTTGGATTAACTGGAAGGCAGTGCATGTCGCTGTCCGGGAGGGAGTCACTTCGCCCCCACGTTGGTTTGGTGTTGACCCCCCCACTGGATGTCAGCGAGTGGATGGAAGCTAACCTCACATGCATGTGTGTCCGGCCCTCTTTCCACTCATCTGCACTCCTGGGTATGAGCAGCACCCCGCCCCGTATCAGAGCTCTCCAAATCAACCAGGCCCCTGTCAAATGAAAACAAAAAGAGGAGGGCCAGGTCACAACAGGGAGTCGTTTCAGGCACTGACAGCCCCTCGTACATCAGGTCCTGCCCACTTAGCCAACAGGCAGGACCCATTAAACCCTCCCCTTCTACAAAGCTCCCCTATCTTCACTGTCTGATAGAGCTCAAAACAACTCGGCCATGACAGATTAGAGCCGAGATTAAAAAATAAGCTGTATTACCATTTTAAAAAGGGGCACATGTATGTAACGCAAACAGGGCAATAATTGGTTGCACTGACCTGTATGTTGCACATTCTCCCACTCCTTCTGTAAGAGTCTGCTCCAGTACATTAATTGGAACCGACATATTCATAAATAAAACATGTAGATGATTCTAAGATGATGTGAAAGTGTTGCCTAAAAGGATCATTTCTGAGTGGCAGGCGTAGATTGTACGTCTTTGTCTTTGCTTATGTTTGGCTGCATTAGTTTTACGTATCTTTTTGAAATAATCTTCTCCGTCTATAACCTTTTATGTATAAATAATTGAGCAATGTCAGAGAGGGACACTCAAGCATTATATATTACTCCTACATTCCTTACAGACTTTTATAGTAAGTAGACTTAGGAGTATAATGAAGATTATTTTTATCACGTGTTTATCCACCAGGTACTACACTAATGTACCTATTTTTAGCTCTAGTAACAGTCTGACTCATACTCTGTTTATTACAGGATAGGATACACTGAAGGGAAAGTCAAAATGCAAAACACACTGTACTGTATGAACAAATGTGAATAGTTTAGTGGCTAACTTTAAAGTACTTTCACTCAGCGCACACCTGATGTAAAAAATGTGGAAGTGATTATGCTGTGGTAACCTTTATCTGCAATTTCCATATAGTTCACCTGCTCAGCGTTCTGTGCATGCCCCAAGATACACATTAAGTCGCTACCACTAGAACATATAAATCTGAGCAGAGCAACCCATACAAGGAGTCCGATGCAACAATGCACAATGTTACCAGTATAGTATCAGTATTGTCTGATATTAGCTTAAAAATTTAACCACGGTATGAGCAGATATGAAACTTTCTGCCAGTATTTAAGACCGACGTATTGGCTCTCAATAGCTGCCTATATTGGCTGTTAATACAAAGAACTTTTTGGAATTTTCAGCAGGACTAACAGTCCTTTTCTTTGTTCATCTGCATTCCTTAAACTTTACAGTGTGTTTCAAGGACTTAAGTTTTAGGTCTGAACTATAGATGTGTATTGGTATAGGTATTAATATCTGTATCAGCTAAAATGAGTCTGTAGGTACCATCAATCAGATAATGGCAAAAATCCAATACAAGGCATCCTTACAATACAACAATATATACAGATTCACAATTACTAAGTGTTAGTGGGTTACAGCCCACCAAAGCAGCACATATTAAAACATTAATCTTTAAGGTATTTTTGCCTTTATATATAGGACAGCTATAGAGAGACAGGAAATATGGGAAGAGAGAACGGGGGAAGACATGCACCAAACATGCACCAAGACTGGGAATCAATCCTACGACCAGTACGCTGAGGACCACAGCCTCTGCCCAATGGCACCCATTTCACCCACCAAGCCACAGCCCCCAAAGAGGCACAAATTTAAAATGGACACTGAGAAAACATAAACATTTGGATTACCTGACAAACAAGCCACGGTAGAAGCAAAAAAATCAGGGAATAATGGACACCAGTATGGTTTGGTGGTAGGAGTGGGCGCCCATGGGCAGAGTCTGTCCTTGCCTCACTGGTTGTTGGATTGATTACCAGTCTTAGCAATGTTTGGCAAATAGCCTCCCCAACTATTCCTGTGTTTCCTGTCTCTCCTCAGCTGTCCTAAGCAAGAAAAGGCAAAAATGCCCCCCCCCAAAAAATCATTAAAAAACAAGGAATAATAGCACATGAAACCAATGAAACAAAGGCAAAGTAACCTGTTGCTCCCACTTTTACTGTTGTTACTGTTGTTACTGATGTTACTGTGCGAATTTGCAATTCCTGTGCAATTCCACACTGTCAGGCAGAGAAAGACCCCCGCATGGACAGAATGCTGCAGACAGACTATATGGAAATTGCAGGTTATACTAATGCGCTATTTAGAAGAGGATATTGTTAGCCTGTGATGACAAAAAAAAGAAGAATATTTGCTAAAGTTATGGAGGTCAAGAAAAACATTTAACCATATAACACCCATATAAAAACCATTAAGATTAAAGAGTTAGAAAATACTTCAAAAAGGAAAAGCTTAAACACTGATATTCACATTCACAAAGCCGTTTCCCTCTGATGTCACACTCTCCTATAATCCTGAAAAACTGTGTTTCAGAAAAACTCAACATATGGTGTTGAAAAATGAAGCCAGTTATTAAATGCAATAACTTGCAGGTCCCATTTCAGGCAGGATCCAAAAGTCCTATTAACACCCACGTTATAAAGCCCATTTTGACAGCTGAAATGAAAATGTGGCTACATTTTGATGATGTCTAGGCAAAGAGTTATGCATACATTTGCAGAATTATGGGCATGGCTGAGTTGAAATACAGTAGGATGCTGCTACCACCTGTTTACCAGGAGGTTTAAGGCCCAACTCCCCTCAACTCATTTCATTTTTGTAGCCTGACTGTTGCTCAGAAACCAATGGATAATGCTTTTGAGACTGCAACCATGCTTTAAACAGTCTTTAGTCCAGGTTGTAAGACAATTAAATGTTGCATAACTAACAAATCATCAACACTTGTTGACTTCTAGATTTGCCCACCAACTTAAAACAAAAGAACAAACATTTAGGGTGAATCTAAAATAATTAACACATAAGAACATAGTCTATAACCTAATAGCTACAGACAGACAGCTGCTAATGTTAGCATTTAGGTATATACTGGCTAATATTTATGTTAGCTAGGAAGAGGCTAAAGACTTGTATTTATGTTTGATTCTATTACTAAAAACAATTGGAAAGGACTGAATTCCTAGCTAAGGTAAAATTAGCCAGGACGTGTTCAATGCCTACACTAGCTGTTGTCTTACAGTAGCTTATGGACATACAAGCATTAAACTTCAAAAATATGGCCCTCCAGATTTTCACTATCTTTTGTCTATAGTTACAAATATGTAGATTATGGTGGAATGAAGGAGATTTGTCAGATTCTCTGCCTTTAATTGACTTACAACCTGGACTAATGTAATATGTTAAAAGTGTTTCAGCTTCCCCAGCTCAGTGTGACATCAGAGGAAAATAGTGAAAAAGTGATAATAAAGGATACCCAAAAGTAGATATTTTAAACCCCATTAGAGCTTGTTAACTATATGATACAGAGCATTTTTGTTTCATATAAAATAAACGGCAGTAGAGCTAATTTATCAGGTACTCCATGAGCATTTACTACTGCTGCAAAAACACTTTTATTACATGCTCTACATAGAAATGCTTTCCTATTGATAATTTCACAGCTTAAAGCAGTGGATTTCTAAAATAACCATTTAACACATGATTTATGGTTATTGTTGCCTTTTATGGAATTAATCAGCCAAACTGTGTCAACGTGTAGCTGCTGTGTTTTACAAAAAAAGCCATCTCATTGTCAATAAAGTTTAATGCCTGCAAATAACACCACAGATGATAATGTTTGGTGATTAGATTCTCTATGTGCCAGAAAATGTTATTGCCTGTCTCCAAAAGTAAAGTTGAATTTGCATAATGACAGTGTGCCAATGTTGTCTCACATCAGTGGTTAAGCTTGCAGTCTGTACCTAATCTACTATCTGTTATTGTTGTTTTTCTTTGTCATGGCTTTGTATTTGTGCATTATTTTGCCCAACACAGGCACATGAATACATTTTTATTCATTTTACAAATGCAATACTGCAGTTTGCAACAAGTGCTAAACAACAAATTCAGGGCAAGACCATTAAGAGATGAATCAGAAGCATATAACAGAAGTTGTGTCACTGTTGGGACAACCTTTTCTCCTCAGAATTACATTCATATGAAACTAGGATTTGGGAAGGGACCCTTATAGATGCAGGTTGAGTGGATTGTTTTAAAATCTCTGGGGGAAAAACAAGCAAAATCACACCAGAATTAAACACACAATTTGTATAGTAACAATAAATATTAAATACCTCTGCTAAATATTTATCATAAGGGTTCTTGCTTTCATAAAAATTGTGAATTTCAATTATAAACTAATTAGGAATTTAAGTAAGAGTTGTGGTTATTAAGGCTAGGAATTGCAGTGACTAAGGATATGATATGAAACAGTTGGACACAAAGTCAAAGGGTAGAAGGTACAATATGAAGATACAATTTGACGCAATGTGATATAATACAATAAAACCCCATAAAACATTACTTTACAATATGATACAACTTGATGTGACGATTGGATGCTGTATAATGCAATTCGACAAAACCCAATGCAGTTTGGTGGGATACAATAAGACAGAATGTGATACAGTGGTAGGATAGGATATGATATAATGATACGATGCAACGCGATATGATACAGTGATTTATAAGTGATTAAGTTTGAGATAATTGTGCTTATTTTTAACTTGGTGCCAGTTTACCTCAGTTACTCCTCTTCCTGTAAGTCCTATCACCATTATCTAACATTATCCTACCGTTAACCACTTCTTTTTTCACATTTCCCTCATTCATGTCGTACAGTCATGGACAAAAGTATTGGCACCCCTGGAAATTTTCCAGAAAATTCACCATTTCTCCCAGAAATTGTGGCAGTTACAAATGTTGTGGGTATACACATGTTCATTTCCTTTATGTGCATTGGAACAACACAAAAAATCAGAAGAAAAAAAGATAAAATTGACATAATTTTACACAAAACTCAAAAAATGGGCCGGACAAAATTACTGGCACCTCAACTTAATATTTGGTTGCACACCGAAATAACCGAAACCAATCGCTTCCTATAACCATCAACAAGCTTCTTACACCTCTCAACTGGATTTTTGGACCACTCTTCTTTTGCAAACTGCTCCAGATTTCTCAGAATTGAAGGGTGCTTCTTCCAACAGCAATGTTAAGATCTCTTCATAGGTGTTCAACGGGATTTAGATCCGGACTCATTGCTGGCCACTTCAGAACTCTCCAGTGCTTTGTCTCCAACCATTTCTTGGTGCTTTTTGAGGTATGTTTGGGGTCATTGTCCTGCTGGAACACCCATGACCTCTGACGCAAACCTAGCTTTCTGACACTAGGCCCTACATTGCAGCCCAAAACTTTTTGACAGTCTCCAGATTTCATGATTCCTTGCACACAGTCAAGGCACCCAGTGCCAGAGGCAGCAAAATAACCCAAAAACATCCTTGAACCTCCACCATGTTTGACTGTAGGTACTGTGTTCTTTTCTTTGTAGGCCTTATTCTGTTTTCTGTAAACAGTGGAATGACATGCTTTTCCAAAAAGCTCTACCTTAGTCTCATCTGCCCACAAAATGTTCTCTCAGAAGGATTGAGGCTTACTCAGGTACATTTTTGCAAATTCCAGTCTGGCTTTTTTATGTCTCTTTGTCAGCAGTGGGGCTCTCCTTGGTCTCCTGCCATAGTGCTTCATCTCATTCAGATTATGATGTATGGTCCAAGCTGACACTTTTGCACCCTGAGTCTGCAGGACAGCCTGAATTTGTATGGAAGTTGACTGAGGTTGTTTATCTACCATTCCAACTATCCTGCGTTGCATTCTTTTGTCAATTTTTCTCTTCCATCCACGTCCAGTGAGATTAGCCACAGTTCCATGGGTTAAAAACTTCTTGATTATATTACGCACAGTGGACAAAGGAATTCAGGATCTCTGGAGATGGTCTTTATTTCACATGCTTGAAATAAAATGATTTACCCACAATTTTAAAAGGGTGCCAATAATTTTGTCCAGCCCAATTTTTGAGTTTTGTGTAAAATTATGTCAATTTTGTCTTTTTTCTTCTGATTTTTTTGTGTTGTTACAATGCACATAAAGGCAATAAACACATGTATGCCAAAAACATTTTTAACTGCAACAATTTCTGGGAGAAATGGTGTATTTTCTGGAACATTTCCAGGGGTGCCAATACTTTCATCCATGACTGTAAGTGCCACACTGAGAAGTCACATAGTGACATGATGGTTCCAACTGGCAGGGAAGTCTGTTAAAGCCGGGCACACACTGTGCAATTTTCATCCAATTTAGCCACAAATTTTGAGTCGCACAACTCACTTTAAAGTCAGGCTGACTTTCAGTTGGATCAGGCGCCATTTGTTGTAAGACGGCTGACCACGGCCTGACTACGACCCGATGACCTGCTCCCGACTGGCCCATGTATTCCTGGCATGTTTGATATTTTGGTCATATGACTCCAGACACTTCATAGTGAGAGCATAAAAGCGAGCAGAATAAAAATTTTTGGCCATATTGTTTTCCTTTCTAAACTGTCAGATAACATCCTAAATTACCATGACAACCATTGGAATGTCTGATTGGAATTTGATGCCCCCTGGCTATGATAAAGGAAATAAATGAACAGAAAATATTCCTACCCGTGGACCTGCAGCTGACACCGATGGTGATGCTGTTGGTGTGTGTGAGATAGAGAGAGAAAGCAGGGAAGAGGGAGAGAACATAAGTGGAAACACTTCACAGTCAGACTGTGAGACTTTTTAAAAAGGAAACTCTACAGATTTCTGTCACAGTCCGTCCAGACTTCACTCATACAGTGTGAACACTCAGGTCGGACACGACCACCGGACCGTATAGTGTGAGCACATAAATCATGCGTGATACTCATGTGTCGTATGCAATTCAGACACACAGTATGAGTTGACATTCTGCCACAACTGTTGTATGGTCGGCTTAAAATCGCACAGTGTATGCCTGGCTTAAGAGGGGTTTATTTTTTAAATTAAAAATTTGACACCAGCAGTAATCTGATAATTCTATCATGAGTCAGGATGACCATAATACTGCCGCCAAAAATGTCCCACCCCTAGTGGTCTTACTTAGAAGCTAACAACAGTGTTTTGTAGCAGTATGTTCTAGACTTTGTCCACTTGTATGTCACATCCATGCTTTTCTATATATCATTGTCAAACATGTTCTTTCATTGAAACTTTGCACTATAGACTAAAAGAGTTACATATGAATGTATTTCACATGAGAAAAGGTTGCATGTTTTGGCATAAACATAAGAAATGTAATCTTTTTTGCCCTTTATTAAAGTGTATGGAGCTTTGCCATACCATATGCCCTCAACAGTCCAAATCTACATTTGCCCTTTTTCTGAGAGCTACCAGCTAAGGTAACTTTTCACTACAGGCTATATAATTAGCATCCCAATCTGACCAACCCTTCAGAGAGTGACATAGATTGGATCCATCTTTTCAGACTAACCATGAAGGGGGTTTTGTCTCATACGAGGGAAGATACTTTGTCATGATCCGTGCTGGTTGTATCGTTTCTATATATGAACTGCATTTGGTTACATGCTTGTCTTGCTCAATAAAAGGAAAGAAAAAATTAAAGTAACCATGCTTTGAAACCAATAACATGTTGCACATTTGACATTATCTTTTATCTATCTAAAAATTATTTGACCAGGAGTCCGTCTTGAGACGAGCACATCTCGTTTTCAAGAGTGTCCTGGCCGACGAGTAGGCATCAGGTAAACACTTTATTCCAATTCCAACATTCGAAAACAAACAGGGACAAATTGACCTGTAGAGGTTTGCTAAATGGAGCCGGTCTCAAATTCATCCTCCAAGAGTTTGAGCTCTTGCTGGAAGTTACATGAACTGTTTAATTCCTGCATCAGTGACACATAACTCAAGTCACCCACACCAGTCCTGCAGATGTTTTGATGGACACATTCAAAATGTCAACAACTAAGACAATCAATGAAACAAAGATTCCTCATTCAGTGTCACATGCCATGTTTATTTTGAAATAGAATAATCGACTGGATTATGATCACATGCTCAGCTTTATTTGTGTGACATTTTTTTGTTTAATCTTTGAATAAATGTTCAAAGTGTATTCACAAATGACACCATGTCTCCAGATTAGTAAAGACTTTACTAATGCAATGCCACAAACTCTTTTTGTTACATGCAGAAATCCCATTTCATTATTTATTCATGTTTTCACCAATAGAAAAAAAGGTTTGTTTCTGATTGTCTGACTTAAATAGGAATTCTGTCTGTGTAAATAATTCAGGACAAAATTACAACTTTTCGAGTGATAGTCCAAGGGGAGTCAATCTTATATTTTGCCCCAAATAGTTAAACTATTATGTTGAATGAATGTAAAGAAAAACTTTAGATTGAATCTGTAAAGATCAGTTCTCTTCAAGAGTATTCCACTCTTAAATATGCTCATCTGTATTGTTATCCTTAACCATCAACAAGAGAGACTGTAGAACACAATCTTCCCTGTACTGAATCAAGCTAATATGTTGATTTTTTTTTAAACCGAGTTAATTCTTTATGTGACTGCATGACATTATGTAGCCTTCATTCTTTCTATGATGTTTGTTTACATTATAAATGTTGTTTTGGTGTTTGTTTTTATGTGTTTGGTGCTGAAGTTGGGTTTCGGACTGTTTTTATATAAGGATGTTTTAGGTTTCAGATATGGTTGTCACTGAATTATGATTTTTGTTTTTAACTATGACTGAATTTTAAACTTCATCTGAAGGTTCGACTTAAGAACTAACGCCTTAATTGGTTTAACTGTAATTCCAACCATATCTGATGTTTTAAAATTGTAAAAATATTTGCTTTTATTTTGAATGGGAAAAAATATTTTTGTTCATGACTTATGTTTATATTTCAGGTTTGTTTTTGTTTGTTCTCATTTAGTAAATTTTGTAATCTCTTTTCTTAAGTTATATTTCCCTTTGACGTGCATTTATCAGCTTAACATGTTCCTTTTTTTACTCTGGGAGTCCCTGGAAAAGTAGGCCAGATTAGTTAAAAAAAAAAAAAAAAGCATTTTAAGTTCAGCATCAAGGCCACTGAATTTCCAAAGCAGGGGTCTTGACCCTCAGAAAAGGTCACAAAGGGGCAGTGGAGGGATATGAAGGGAAAAGGTGTAAAAATAGGGTTGGGGTGTTAAAGAATAAAATTATTTTTGGCAACAATATCTTAATACATAACTTCTTAAAGGTATTAATCACTGCGTATTCAAATCTGTATTCCCTTTTTGTGCCAGTTGACGAGGGATGTAACGGTATCATAATCTCATGGTACAATAAAAATCTGTAACAAGTCCACAGAAAGTATTTACTGCACTATAAAAAAAAAAACAAAACAACAAATAAAGACTTGTGGAAAAAAGTGACATCAGCATTTAATAAATGAATATTTCAATATGTGCAAAAAAGGCTCTGTAGGTGCTTAATATTTTGGCTCCAGCATATTTACTGACCTTCTAAACCTTCAATATTTACCACTGAAAACAGCTGTAGGTATTTACAGATATATTCACCGATAACCTTGTGATCTGTCGTGCTCTTGCACTGTTGTGGGGAAGTGAGATTGTGAACGCTTCCTTGAGAGTCTTTTAGCCTGGCAGGATTCTGCTCCATGTATCCTCTCGACTCTTTTAAGAGTGATGATCTGCCTTATGCTACTCGTATTCCCCATCAAGTGTGTCACCATAGTCTGGCAGTGTAAAAGTCGCTGAAGCCTCGATAATCTCAAAAACATTGACACTCATTTCTCCCTCACCACTCATAGTATCCAGCTTTTTCAGTTAGATCAAGCCAGTGAGTACGGTGCAAAGGATAATGGGTGTGCAAGAGCCGATACTACCTGTAGCTCCCACTTCCCTTTGTTTTGCTCTACTAAAAAAAAACAAAAATGACACTTTTTGCCATTTAAGATATCATTGAAACTATCACATCCATGAGGACGTTGAAGCACCATACCACGATACCACCATACCACGATATTAACAATACCGTTACACCTCTGCAATCAACCAATCTACTGTTTATTACTTTAATGTCTGTTTAATGTTGTAAGGAGGAATTCCAAAGACTGTTTATAACAGAAAAAAAGACTATTGTAATGTCATGAGCAGATAAAAATACAGCAATAATTTAAAAAGTTTACCATTTGCATAACTATTAGAGACTGTTGAGACACTCTACAAGACATTTTACAAAAAAAACATTGAATGAAATCAATGAGTATCACCAGTATTTATTGTTAATGAAAATTCTTCAATATTTTCCACTGAAATGTACAAAGAATTTCACAAATGTTTCATGGGGTGGGACGCTAATCCGATGTGGTTGTCCTTGACATGATAAAGTTTGGGAACCCATGGTCTAGATGCTCAGACTAGTGTTTTTTTCCATTGTTATTATAGCTATGTTTTAGCATTTAATTTTAACAGCTAAAGCAAATGCCAAGTTCCATTTAATAGAAAACTCTTGGAATATTTAACTTTACTGCTAATTCCAACTTCCAGGTCTTCAATTAACACAGCCTGTTCTGTACCTTGAGTTGTGATGATGTAGGTACCCCACTAGCATTCAGTCCTGAACTCCTTTGATAAGAAAATTATTTGTGTGTTGGGCAAGTGAAATAAATAGGTCTAAAAATCACCACACTTTTCAACCAAGGAGGCCCCTTAAACTTATGTATGGAACCAGTATCCATAGCTTGGCAATCATCTCTACCCAAACCATGATTTCTTTTGCTAGCCTAAGTGATTAGCTTTTTCTTCATACTACTATTCAAAACTCATAAAAAATAAATGTTTTTCAGAAAGCTCTATCTTGAATGTCTAACTGGATGTTGCTTTGTAATGGTGATTTGCTTGGCTTGACTTTGTAGCCATTTGAATGCTAACTAATGCTAGAAGGGTACCTATGTTGTAATTTTAATGGGCTCAAACGGAGGGGTCTTATTTGATGATGTAGGTGTGACAATATGTTAACTTGAAAAGTTCACTAAACAACAAAGCAAAGTGTTGAAAAGGCTAAGGGAGTGTAGGAAGGCAGTCTGAACAGGGATAGATAAGTGAAATGGCTCACTGCTTTGCTGTCAGCCTGATTAAACATGTGTTAGACAAGGAATTGAAAAACTGTGGTAATTATTCTTTAAAATTGATGGAATTGGCATATTGACTGATGTTTCCTGGATTTCCTAACAGCACCCTGATCTATAACTTTAAATAAATAAACATGTTGTCCTTCTAATCCACAGAGTTCAACCCTGTCACCTTTAAAAATGCAATGAAACAGGCCTTGTAAGTTAACAGTAGTGTATGTATTTGGTGCTAGTTTAGCGTTCGACTCCCTGACCCTGTAGCGACTGTCTCAGTCAAAATGGAGAACTTGATTCTGAGAAATGGCTACACAACATAACATCAGTCTGTGTTCAGCGGTTACAGCTGCGAGTCTTGTCTCACAGCTCGGCGCCCGGCTCGCTGGCAGCCTTGAGAGGGGAGAAATCCGGCCAACAAATGCTGCTCGGCTGTAAACTCTGCAGAAATCTTCTGCCCTCAAGGACGGGGCTTAATGATTGATTGACTGAGGCTAAAACCCTCAGCACACTAAAAGTCAACTCTGTCTTCTTCACTGACAAATAATGTCTCGCAGCCTGTCGATACTCAAGGTCAACAGTAATTACAGGAAATACATTTGGACTCAGTCATTCAGAGTAAACATATTAACAGATCTTTAACATTAGCACACTCAAAAAGGGATTTTTTTTCTCCACTAAAGACCAGTATCAAGACATCTTTTAGGCTTTTAGCACCACTTAGCATTTTACCACAGTTTGTTCCCTAACTCCCAAAGCCACAGAAGTGTTTGGTGTTTAAAATCCATCTGTCAGGCCTTTTTTTATTATCATTGCCCATGACCTGTTACAGGCCGAGAGGGATTACCAGACCATTGGGCTCACAACTCCCTCCGTAGTGCTTAAATATACCACTTTTACAGACAATTTGATTACCATATTAAGGAAATGTGTATCTATTGTTATTTATTTCAGCTGACATTTTTTGCTTATCTGTAAATCATAAGGAAACAATGCAATTGAATTCAGTTGTTTTCAGGAGTGATAACACATTCTGTGGTAAAATGAGTAAAATGTAGTTTTCCATATATGGATTAACGTATATTGATCATTATAGACTATACCAAATTCCTGGTGTATTTCCAGTAGATCTTTGTGGCTTCTTTTGCTTGTGTTTATGTAAAATTAAAGGTAATCCTTGTTGTTTTTGTGCTGTTTTTGTTGAATTCTTGTGGTTCAAATACAGTAGAAGTAGTCTTTCAATGTAAACTAGAGATCAGACTTTTAACCCTTTCTTAAAAAACATAAAAGCTCCTGTAGCGTGACGTGTGGGTTTGAGTATTCTTCTGTGTTTCATTGTCCACATCAGCACCCTCACAGTCTACGCACTCACATTACTCTTTCAGTAATCTGTCTCCTTATGTGTCCTTCACTCCTCTCCAATCGTATATATCCCATAGTCATAACCACTCAATGTCTTTCACACTTTGTATTCAATATGGCAGATGTTAGTAGACATGGAAAGATGCAGCTTGTAAGAGTTGAAAGAAATGGAGGGCATGTGTGTGATTGCAGTAGCAAAAGTTTATCAACTGATGATGCAAAACAGCAAATAAAGCTAAAGTTTCCCTACAAAAACCTACAAGCTGCATCTTCATTTCTATTGCTGTGATTCTTACTATTTCCTGTTTCATAGAGTAACCAAAGTTTGCCACTTCTCTATGTGCTCACCTCTCCTGACTGCATCCCAACAGGGAAGAAGAACTCCTTGCTGCTGCAGAAGTTTCAGAAGGACCTGAACGCCGGCGTTTTCAACACGCAGGAGAACGAGATATTGAAGCAGATTATCCGTCAGGACAGGGAGATGGTGATGATGGTGGACCGCAAGCAGTCGGTCACCGGGATGAACTCAACTCCAATGTCAGGAAACTCAATCATTAACTCACCAGCGCAGCCACCATTCCCCACCGCCTTCGGCACTAGCCAGCTCCAGCAGTCCTCCGTGCCCATGACCTACAGCGCTTCAGCTATCGCCAATGCATCTGCTGCTCGCATGTTGCCGGCCGCTGCGGCCGCCGCTGCTGCAGCACAAGGGGTCTACCCTGCACCCAGTCTATCCCATGGCAACCTGAATTCTTCCTCCACCAATCCACAGACCCCGCTCCAGCAGCAGGGGGCCATCATGTCCCCTTGCTCCTTCACCGCTGCCATGTGCAGTCCGCCTGTGCAGACCCCTCTGGCTAACCGGAGCTTCCAGTACGGCTCACGCACAGCCTCCCAGCTCTCGCTTATCCAGCAGCCTATTGCTCAACCGTCTCTATCCACGCAGCAGCAGCTCCCACAGCAACCTACCGTGTCAACTACAGCTGCAGGGTCGGCACCACAACAGCAGACACAGCCGCCGCCGCAGCAGCAGCAGCAGGCATCGCCTCAGCAGCAGCAGCAGCAACAGCAGCAGCAGCAGGTGCCGTCACCTCAACGGGGAGAAATCCACAAGAGCACACAGGCTCTTCAGTCAGGCAGCTTGAGCAGAGATGTCAGACACTTATCAGCCTCCCAACCATCACTGCCACACGACACATCTCTGGGGCCCCGAGCACACCCAGCCTCAGGAGACTCTCTGGCCTCCATCGTGCCCCCAGCGGCCGCAGCGATCCCAGGTATGAGTCTGCAGAGCGGCATCCGCACCACAGTCCCACAGCGGGTCAATCTTTTCCGCCAGATGTCGTCGGGAGCATTGCCTCCGGTGCGCTCGGCCTCGGCCGCGGCAGCAGCGGCGGCGGCTGCAGCAGTGGCGGCAGCATCATCAACATCGTCCTCAACCCAGCACAGGGAATCCCCTGGGTCTAGGAGAGATTCTGTCCTGAGCAGTACAGAGACTGAGCAAGACAAAATGCGTTTTGCATCTAATTTATGATCCCATTTTTTTTTTCCTTTATTCATTTTTTAAACCTATATATCTTTCAATTCATTTTTAAAAATGGAGATACAAACAAAAGAGATAAAAATGAGGAACTTCAGCATTTTTGTTTCTCTCCAATCTTCTAAAATAACCTCATAGAAGTCCTGTACATACAAGCCCTTGTATTATATTTTAGACACATTGTCTCCCTAAACTTAAGAATGTATATTATACAGATACATCTCTTTTTCTTTGCGCTATATACAAAATATATATGCACACATATATTTATATATATGTGTGTGGATATATATGCTGCTGTATGAATGGGTGTGTGTATGAGAGAGTGTATGAGTGTGTGCATGTGACCGTGTGTGTAAAATCACACTAGAATATTTGGCAATGGCAATTTAAAAGCTGTAGTATAAACATGAGTCTTCCTTTCTGAGAAATATAAAGAATTATATACAATGTATGAGGATTTTTATTTGATTTCTCTTTTTGCTTTTTTTAAACTGGAATGCATTGTGGATTCTGACAATGACTTTTTTTTTTTTTACCAATGAGAGAAAATTTATCTTCTCTATTAAGCAGCTTTAGGCACCACTGTGGAATAATAAATGCAAGCAACTCAAAAATAATCTGAAAAAGCACACGCACATAAAAACCAATCTCCTGAATGCTCATTTCAGAACTCACTGATACTGTAACTAAGTGTTATTTCGCTCCTGGCAACAAAAATACAGTCTGCTGAGCCACTCTGCCCCCACAGCGGCTCACATACAAACCATGACAGTGTTATGGGTCCAAAGGGAATAGATCATAGAAATGCTGCTTACTTTTTGTTTGTTTTTCCAGGAGAGTGTCATGTGGAGACAGATATGGATGGATGCTATTGTTTTCTATTTCTGATTTTAGATGGCTGAGATGTTATGTAATGTTGCTTAAATTTCTGTGTATATTTATAATATTTATAAACTAAAGATTATCACCATTATGCAATAGACTGTGACATAAAGATTACCTATATGTGTGCTGTAAATAGTTTTGTAGATCTAGTATTTACAGATACTGTGTGGTGCATTCTCTATCATAACAATGTCTTACTTCTATCAGGAACCTGGATATCATCTATATGCGAAAAAGGTTAAGCGACAAAATACATATGTTTCATAAGAGATGGACAAACCTTAATGCAATAGCTAGCAGTACTTGATGCTGAGAAATGCCTGATTGGAGGACTAAAGGATCCCCCTTTCTCTTGTTGTATACTACTCCTAATCCTAGTGTAGGCTTTAATTTCACATTAAGTTCATATATAAACCCACAACTTTATTTCAAATCATGCTATGAAAATGTGTCTTTACTATTGCCTCATTTCCCAAAAACCAAAACAAATTCTCATCCTTTTCTTCAATAATTGAAATTCAGCTCTTTTGTCGACCGTTAAACCTTTTCTTTTGTTGATATATTGTGCTTGCAAAGCTGCATTTCCAGTCCAATTTTACCGTACGCTGTCATATCACAATCACTGTAGCCGAAGAGCCTGGCGTGACATTTTTCAATACACAAATTAGAGGTTAAAGACGTCAGGTATGTGGACATTTTCACCCTAAAGTGTAAGAAAAAAGAAATGCTGGTTTGCATTAAGGTTTCTGTCTCGTGTAAATCCATTATGTGGGCTTAGGTACTCTGAACTGACCTGGATTTGAGTTAGAGGAAGGTCAAGCCTGAATATTATGATTCTATCATTAAAGCAGACTATTTCAATCTAACAATAACAATTGATGACTCAGCCAGCCATTGTGGCTCACAGGCCTTTTCTCTGCATGTACAGTAGATTAGAAATGGCCTTCTTGCAGTCTGTAAGGGAAAATCTCCTATAGAGTCATAGTTTTCACGGCGCAGAATATCCCGTCAGTTTGGAGCGCTTAAGCCCTTTGAGCTGCCGTTTTAAAAAGATAAGTCTTCGCTACAGATTGTGTCGATAGTGTACCAATGCAGTCAACCCACAAATGTCATGAAAGCATGCACTGTCACAAATACTTAAAAAGATACTATCTCAAAAATGTTGACGTTAAATGTAATGTTAGATTCTGTTTTGTTCACTGTCTGTCTGCCTAGACGTTACCTGTGTGTGAACAGAAGCATTGACTCTTCACATGGACATTTCTTAAGTATTTGTGCCTAAACTATAGCCATGTTCCATCCTTTGTTACGAGTGTGAGCTCGGTGCGTACGGGGGGACACTTCTGCACACAACTGCGCGTTCATTCTTACTATACTCTATGTGTTCTATGTCTCAGTGTTTTTAGACAGGAAAGGAGTAAGCAATGATGATGGCCAAATGTCTCACTTTATCCAATTGGTATCTTTACTCACAATGTGAACTCCTAGAGGCAGGTTTTTCTAACATCGTCAGTCAAGCTATATAGAATATTTAATGAGGTCGTGTACAGTTTGAAAAAAATAAAAGTGCAATCATTAGACTTGCAGTCATATCACGCTCGATGAGACATTGTACAAATTCGGAGCACCTTTATACCTTTCTTTGTAGCTATAGCCACTGATGTTTGGGTTGAATATTGATGTGTGGAAGGAAACTGGCCAAAGCAACATTCTGAGTCATTGTCTTTGTTTTAAATTGCACTTTCTGATTTACTAATAAAAAGGGTGTGGATTATACTTAGATGTTGAATGAGTATGCAAGGGAGCGATTGACCATATTTGCAAAATAGCCATTTCATTCTGATGTCACTCACAGGTTGGTAGCTCAAATGTTTAAATGCCGTACTGTTGTGTTCCAGGTTGTAAGTCAAAGGACTTATCATTTCAACACTTCTTCATTGATCAACAACTGAAAAGACAATGGATGGTGGCCATTCAATGACAAGGTCATATTTCAAGTTTAGAGCTACAATGAGAAGTTTTTAGTTGGTCACGAAACTGACTCAAATTAATATGGTTGCCTCTATATGAGATACAAAAGCAGAGAATATCATCAGTATTAACGTGAACAATTTCTGTACCGTTGTTTATAATCCCTATGAATGCTGACATGGGGTAGGCATCAGGCTGAGGGAGCTTCTCTAAAGAGATACCACTTTGACCAAGACAAAATTACTCAAACACAACATAGTTTCTTAACCATCCACAGCCTGAGAAAAGCCATTCAGCTAAGCGCCTGTTTAAACTGCATTTAACCAACTAGTCTAAAGAGAAGAAAATACTTAGAAAACAGTCAAATTCCTCACAGGGCCACTGTGTTTGGGGGGGGGGGGGGGGGGTGAGCCAGAGATACTCTGTTCAGTGTGGCTAACATTAGCAGCTAGCTGCACAAGCCTTCTAACCTCTTTGCAGATTAATATCATGCTTTGATGTGTGGCCTCCCTTCACTTCCGCTGATTGGTTATACGTGAGTTCAACCCTTGACAGCCTACATACATGTTTATATTTCAATTTAAACCTTAAAAAAAACTGTCATACCACCCTGTTCCTACTAACTGGACATATTTACATCTGGCCAAGTGCCAGGGGAATTCTCAGATGGGAAGGCAGCGGCCATTAACTGAAGCTACAGCGGCCTCTCGTGGTGGGAGTTTCATTACAGTTTAAAAGAACATCATAGACCAGGATTTCAAGCCCGTGTTTATAAAAATTATATGTAATAAATTTAACCTACTCGTAAATCTCATGCCAGCTAATTTGATCAACAAATTAAACTATTTAACCACTTGCATCCCTACCAGGAAGTGGCTACCAGCTATAATACAGCTGAACAGTGAAACATGGAGTAGGAAAGGCACACTCCTTGGAAAGGCAATGTTTGCCATAAAAATTAATGA
Organism: Cheilinus undulatus; assembly: GCF_018320785.1. Taxonomy (NCBI): domain Eukaryota; kingdom Metazoa; phylum Chordata; class Actinopteri; order Labriformes; family Labridae; genus Cheilinus; species Cheilinus undulatus. The sequence goes on along the minus strand of NC_054881.1, from coordinate 15,794,915 downwards.
ATGGGAAAATTTATTGCTGTCTGACGATAGCTAAAAACAAAAAAATACTGTTCTGTTAGACAGATATTTATTGTTTTGATTGAAAATAGCCTTTAGTACGTCCCTTTGTGTTTTAAGCTAGTAAAAAGCTAAAAGCTTATGTCTCTATTTTGTAGTGTTTTGTTTTAAAATAAAATGTACTTTGGCAAATCTAATGTTAGCTTACTGGCTGAGTGCTAACTCTTGTCTAAGCGTATAAGGTATAATATATTTTTTAAAAAAAGCTTCTAAATGGTTAACTGATATGTCGTTTTTTGGCGTTATAAGTTGAGGTAGAAAAGCTAACATTCCTAGCTCGAGAAATTTTACCGAGGAGTGTTGCTAATGTTTATGTAATGTTAGCTAAAATGCTAACATTGGCCATTAGCTGTTTCTTGTAAAATATTTGATTTTGACAGGAATCAGGAACCCCTCATTCTGTGGAACGTTTACAGTCAGTTGGACGAGAAGGCCTGGCTCGCCGTCTATGTTCCAGTTATTCCAAAGGTGCTTGATGGGGTTGAGATCAGGGCTCTGTGTGGTCCAGTCAAGTTCTTCCACACCAAATTCTTCAAACCATGTCTTTATAAAACTTGCTTTGTTCATCAGGGCACAGCCACGTTGGAGCAGAAAAAGACCTCCAAACATAGCATCATACAAAATGACTTAGTATGCTGAAATATCAAGATTTTCGTTCACCGGAGATAAGGAGTCTAGCCCAAACCCTGAAAAAAAAAACAATTTACAGGTGAGGCTGAATGCTTTAGTTCATAAAGTGTGTGATTATGAGCAAAAGGCAACATTTTAAATTACAGTGTGGTGAAAAAGAGTGGTCCAATAATGCTGTCATCTCCTTCTCTACTTCCTTGTTAAAGTGAAGTTAGCCAGGAATTTAACCATCCAAACTATCAGTCAGTATAACAAGTCTAAGTCACTTATTACATTATGTAAGTTGTTTGTGCTTAGCACCAGAATGCTGAAGTTAGCATTTGTTGAAAAGCAGCAAACAAACTTAAAAATATGCAGTTTTACCTTGAAGTATGGCCTGATCTACTTCCAAGTTTTTACCATAAGTTGTTTTTCTATGTGTTTAACGATCGGGGAGTATTCAAATAAAGGAACATTTCTGAAATCTGACATTTATATGATTCAAAACCTGGAAAACGGCAGTGCAGCGTTATATGAGCATTTAAGCCTCCCATCCTGAATGTGATGTCAGAGAAAAATGGCTTCCGTGTGAATCTGGTGAATATCCTCGAGAGTTTGTGCTACCCTGATACTGTATGAGGTTTTAAATTAGGGTGGGAGGTGTTCTACAACTAAGAGCGCTTAATCGTGAATATGCCATAGTGTATAGGAACTAGTACACAGTTGAGATGGATAGCAGCACTGTTAGTTTGTGCTGTTCTTGATACATGCCTTTGGAGGGAGAGCTTCCCAACTATGTGCTTTTTTTCACTTTACCAATCACAAATAACATACTGGAATGGGCATTAATGGTGATGTAAAACACAAACTTACAAGCTTACATATTAGCAGTATAGAGACTCAACAAACCAGCACATATATTTGTATATTTCTTTTTTTTCTTGTTCTGTTGGTTTGAGAATAAAAGAGATGCAAAAAGGAACTGAGGATAATGCCCATGGAGGACAAACCAGATGCTCATTTGGTTTGTGTGATCACAGGTTTTCATATGTTTACTGATGATATGCCGAGTGGAGGGAGGGGCAGAAGCTACAAGAAGCTGCTCGGTCCTCTTCAACCCCACTCACATGGTCATTGTTCAGCTCATTTATGTAATCCAAGGCTTTGAGAAAACGAACTTTCAGTTGGTTACTTGGTACAGACGAAAGAAAGATAAATGTAAACTTTCTTACAACAATATGCAGACAAACAGTGTTTGTCAAAAAATCTTTTTGATTTTTTTTTGTTTATTTTGTTTGTAAATAATAAACCTTTAAAATATAGAAAATAAACGACATATTGTCATCTTACAGCGAGTGTGTGTCTTTCTGTTGTGAAGCAGTGAGTGTTTTGATGGAGACAGGCTGGATGTGAGGGGGATTTTACTCATTTATAATTCGATCCAGGGAGAAACTGGAGGAATGATTGGGGAGATGAAGCAGAGATGGAGGGTGAGGCATTTTCAGGAACAGTGTTTGTCAGCTGCTTTAGCCCAAGTGGAAAATCCCTGGATGTGGCACAGAGGGATTTTGATTTATTACCTCTAAATCCATGTTATTATAAATAGAGACGGATCAATCATGCTGTTTCTGAAGTCAAAATGCAGGCTAGCATGTTGCTCATACTAAAACTATTCTGTATTATCAAAAGAGGAGCAACAATAAACTACATTTTGAGTTATACATATTACTAATCTGCAGCTTCCCTTAGCAATTCATGGTAAATTACCTCATTTTGAAATATTTTGATTGATTGATTTGATTCATACGCCAAAAGCAAGAATCCATCAAAACAATCACAGCAAAACAAGACACATGAAAAGGACATCCCAGATGAGCTTCCAAGAGCTCAATTTTGATAAACACATTGTAGAAGTCAGAATTGAAAAAAACTACAGAGACATTCCTGTAAATAAGCAACACTTTCCCACTTAGCATGTGTACATTTTACCCTTTGAGGCCTACGTGTAATAGCCCAGGTTGAGACATTTTGAAGTAATCAGAAAGAGTTTGAGTTAGGGGCTATTTACTATGGCGTCAGACCTACACTACTGTCAGTATCATTCTTTCAGACCCCTCATTTTTACAAAAGAAGCACAGCTTTCTATCCAAACAACCCTGTTTTCAAAGCTCTGTGTCCATACTGGTTTTTCACTTCCCGATTGTTGAAATTCCATGCCTTCACCTGCTACCTGTAGCCTGTGTCCTGATGGTCAGAGAGCAGAACTAGTCAAAGCTCTGAGCTCACATGGGTTTCATAATCGGTCACTGGAAGTTTGCCATTTATCTAAATGTTGGTAATGAGCTTGCTTTAAGCCTTACAAAGTCTCTGCAGCCACATCATTTGGTTAGCAAAGCACTAAAATTAGCTTACACCAGCAAAATAGTGGAGAACAGGGCAAGACATTAGAGGACTAAAATTAGTTTGGCATGACTGCTTTCACTTAAACATGTACATAAGTAAAACTAACAGTGAGTCTCTCGTGACAGATTTCAAAATAAAAGCCTGAGAGGTCCAAATCAGGCTTGTAAAAGCCATTATATTAACTTCAGTCACTTGACAGCTCAGAGAGCTCAACAAATGCAAGCCTGTGCTGACTTAACATATGATTTTACTATTAAAGTCCCTGTAAGGTGATAAAAAAATATGTATTCTGTGTTTGTTGTATGACAGGCCACTGTGTTGTGGACCGTTCAGTCAAAAAAACATCTCTAGGTTTATAAAATAAAGCTTCAAAATCATGAAAAATGAGACAGTAAAATCTGCTCTAGGATGGTGTGGGCCTGTTGGTTGAATGAGTGGGAGCCATGCCCACTCAGCAATCTACTCAAATCTTAAAAATGCTTCTAATCAGGCAGAACTCGGGTATTAAATTAACTGCTTTCTGTTACAAATCTCTCTGTTATAATACTTCTAATGACCCGTAGGCTACTGTGTCTGATAGATTTTGGTAATTTACCTCACAATGAACAAAAACACAGCATATAAGTGGCTGTTAACTTTCAGTGAAGGCAGTGACAGACTGCACAGACAGACTATACTGAGATGAACTTCTCTGTGATTTTATATCATTGTAGCATCAGGAGGTCGGGGTAATTTCCCCATCAAGACCTGTAATGCCTAGAGCTCAAATTTTTGCCCTGCTCAAATTAAACCAAGCCAGGAAAGAGATGAAAAACTCTTTAACAAGTTTATAACCAAAATTCAGTCACACACAGATCTCAGTGTTTTCACATGTTTACAACAACCTTATTCCAACATGTCTGTTGTGTGAAAACACAAAGTTTGATTTCATTTTGCAGGGACTTGAATCTGATGACAATAAATGTTATTAAAAGTGGTATACTTTTCTAATGGTGCAGGCCTGTGTAGAATGCATTTCTTTGATCATGTCACCCCAAAGGAACCACTTAAACATCTGGATATGAATGTTTTTTTTCTTTACACTGTAAATATGTGGGTTTAATGCTGAAAAAAGTTGTCTTGAGCAAACAGATCAAATAACTTACATCAATGCCTGAAACAACTCCTGCTCTTATCTCTAGTGGTACATTCCTAAGCACTTTTTAAAACCATCTCAAAGCCTCATCTCTGAGTACTCTACCCTTCTATGTTGCTGTTTTCTGCCTTCAGTATAAAGTAGAAGTTGAGCACAGCTCATATTGCAGAGGTGGTTTGCAGTTACCTTTTGAAAGCCAGACTCGCAGGGGTTACGCAGAGGTGACGCACACTTCAGCTGATCCATGGCTCTCCATTCTCAGGGATGCTGCCCTCAATTAGGCATTAAGTCTTCATTAAATGTGAGTAATTGTATTCAGGGGGAATTAAATTTTTAACTATGTGTCTGTGTGTTGTGACTGACGGTTCTGAGTTTCTACTGAGTTAAAGGAGCTTTGTTTCCCAGGATACAATGACCACAGCTGTCACATACATCTTACATGAGAACATGTATGAGAATATATTGATTTCTATTTAGACTTTGAGTAAACAATGCATTAAATAATAATATTAGTTCTATATTTGAAATATTAATTTTCCTTTTATATTTCCTGCTTGTATATAAGAATCAAATGAATAAAATAAAAGTCTGCTCTTTGGACTGTGAGGTAAGTAGAAAGAGAAAATGTTTTATTAATAACTGTGCTATATTTGACTCAATGATTACTTGTTTCCTCTGACAACCTAAACCACTATGGTGCTTTTTTGAAAAAGGTTGATGCATATATGTACGAGGATATCATGCACCAGTAGAGCTCCTTACTTCCTCTACAGTGTGGCAGAGATGCATTTGCTGTGGGGTAGGGCATGCCAGGCCTTTCTAAATCTGTTACTGTTCTGGGAGTTACAGCGTGCTACAGGAACAAAGCACATCCATTCATCTTCCATTCAGCTGGTAAAACTGTTCAACTTCTGTTTAATTATAGAGATAGCACGGCTTAATGGGATGAATGAACAGCCTGATTAGCGTACTTAAACATGGGTAATTGAACCACAGCCAACATTATTAGCTGCCATAAAAAAAGAAAGAAACCACAACCTGATCCAGAATTGGAGCATCCTTTATCTACCTTTATTCTGAGCACTGAGGACAATATTACATGGAAGTGTAGAAAGATCTCTGAATATTCACGTGTGTCAATGCTAGGCAGCATAAATACTGGATGTTCATATATAGCAGAACAGCTGGAGCACAAAAGCTCTGAAAAATGAACTAAGGTGACCTAAAACCAGAAAGAGCTCCTGATTAATGTAGGAATGGTTCCCTGAGGACCTGGTTCCACATTTGTAAAACCCAGAAATCACTAATATTTGAGTTTATCAATAATGCTGTTGAGTCTTACGGGTCCTGTATGTGATTAAATCTTAAAAGAGCTAACTCATTTAAATCAAACAAATTTTGAGCAAACAATATCCAATAAAGATTTTGAATACAACTGATATGCTGGTCAGTAAGTATTTAATACTTGGTATACTTGGTATTTGGTAAATTTATTTTTCCAATGTTAAACTCTGTGTTGAAACCAGCACCATTAGAGCTAGTTAGCTAATTAAACGAGACGCCAAAGGGTTGCATCAGGTTGTGTTTCACATTGATAAACTAGCAAAGGTAAATAAAAACCTTCATGTACACTTCCAGAACCAACACTATGAGCAACATCTCCTATTCATTATGGATAAAAGGGGTGGGCCACATTGTAGGTATGGCAATAGTGTCTTCCTGACTTTAGTGAATCAATTATCAAATCTCTGTTGCCAAATGATGACATATATATTTTAAAAAATAAGGTGCCCCAAATCTGAGGCCATGGTCCTAAGTCGAAAAAGGGTGGAATGCCCTCTCCAGGTTAGGAATGAGATCCTGCCCCAAGTGAAGGAGTTCAAGTATCTCTGGGTCTTGTTCACCAGTGAGGGGAGAATGGAGCGGGAGATGGACAGGCGGATCGGTGCAGCGTCGGCAGTGATGTGGTCTCTGCATCAGTCTGTTGTGATAAAGAAAGAGCTGAGCCGAAAGGCAGAGCTTCTCGATTTACCAGTTGATCTACGTTCCTACCCTCACCTACAGTCACGAGCTGTGGGTAGAGACCGAAAGAAAGAGATCATGGATACAGGCAGCTGAAATGAGTTTCCTCCGTGGGGCATCTGACCCTAGAGTTGTTTTTCTGCTGATTATTGATTTTTACTGCTAAATATTTAAATAAGATGGTACAGTGGACTGCATCACTGGATCTCTCTATCTCACCCCATTGTGCTCTATTTGGGTAGCATGACATGATTATGGAACAGCCTGCGATTGGCCGACAGACCCTCACAAAGGGTGACCAATATCTAACACTTAGCATGGCTAGTTAGAGCAAAATATAAAGCTAAACCAAACAGTATCGGATTGGTGCATAAACTCATGTACTCGCAATATCAATGCCTGAATTTTAAGCAGTGTCAGACGTATTTCAGATACCGGTGTTGGAATCAGAACAACCCTAGCTGTTTGAAATTAATTTGTTAAAACTAGCTAATTTTGTCTCAAAGGACTGGAAAAGAAAACTGTATAGTTTATTTAACTGATTAAATAACAATCAGTTTTTCTCCATTCTCCTTACACCTCGCTACAGGCACTGGAACATCCAGGAACACCAAAGACACTGACCAAGCCTGTGCTTTAGTTTTTTTTAAAGTACAACCAGCTACTTTCCTGGTTGTTAAAAGAGACAAACAATCATTGCTAATCAATCAGTTCTCGATATTTGACAATATTATATAAAATAGTTGCTTTAATGTAGTTGTATTTTAGGGAAATTCTTGAAAGTAGACCATAAAAATAAATAGATTTATTTTAAAATGTTGTCTTCCAGGTTACCAGTGTCCCAGTTCCTGGTTATGCTCTGACCTCTCTGGCAGATCTTTATGTATACAGTGAGGATTACTGCTGGTGGGGTTATGTCCTTTGAAAGAAGGCTAAAATAAGGTGACAGGCTTAGGCTTGACCCTTACTGATCCAGCTGTAAGTCAAGGTTGAAAAACATGTTAAAGAGAAAAAAATAAGCTCCTTTATTAACAAACAATCTGGTTATTATTAGCTTGTTAGAGAGCATTAGTATCACCTGGCAAAATCATTTTAGTGTATACAGGAATTAGTTTTCCAGATTTCAAGTTGCAGGTAGACTTAAGGATTACCTGATAAGGGGCATGGAGGGGAATAATTCCAATCTATACAGTACTCTTCCGTGTGATTACCAGCTGAAATGTATTCAGCCAGGTAAAGTAGAGGTCTTTGTATGACATCCATCTGTGTAGCAATTGTGTGGTGTTGTCATTATAGAATTACACAGAAAGAACATGCAGTTTAACCTTGGTATGACCATGAAATTACTTGTGACCTGCAAACACATTTGTTTGTCCTCTAGAAGCATGTTATCCCATAGATTCAATTATTTAAGATTGCATATGGACAGAGTTTGTTCATCCTGCAGCACCGAGGTCAACAGTCATGTAAGCTGACGTGTACCAAGGACAAAACATCACAGTATAAGGTGGAGAGAAATAGAAATGTGATGTAGGGTTTAAACTGGAGACAAATGGCTAGAGATGGAATAAAAATCTATGGAGTGCTCCCAGCTGGGAGGAAATGGATATGAAATTTAATTACTTCCCCGTTCACATATATCTAACGAAACTAATTAGTTATCTGGCAACATTTTTATCATTTATCAAGGGCTTAATGAGCTTCTGCCATACACCAAGTACTTTAATGGGTTTGGTGGCATGTCTGTGTATTAGAATCAATGCTGTGCTCTATGACACACATGTGTGTAGTTCTGAAAATTAATCATGCTGCAGGGAGTCACTGCAGCGTCACAGATTTCAGAGTATGACAAATAAACATAGGTTAAACTATCATGTCATTGCTTCAACTGTTTAAAATTTTTATGACAATGCCGATGGTGGATTTTCCACCTTAAATACTTTTAAGGCCGTCTGCCAGCTTTACAGAGATTTAGTAAAATGTGATTTATGATCTTTATCAAAGTAATAGAACTATGAGATTAAAGAGTACCTACACCCCAGAGGTCCAGCTGAGGGCATCTACACTGAGATTTAAAGAATGTCTTAGGAATGCGGTGGACAGGGCCAGGAGGGGGAGAGATAAGTCTCGCAGACTCACTCCTTCCTATCATCCACAACATCGTTCAGTCTAGGCAGGTTTTACTGATTTCATTATCAGTCAGAATATAATAATAATCCAAGGCAGACTTACCACATTCTACCCGAGTAATAACCAAAGCTGTATGCTCCTGCAGAAGACATTCACTCACCAGACACTTTGTTAGACACTTGTCCAATTGTAAACACAAAATACTAATGAGCCAATCACATGGCAGCAACTCAATGCATTTCGGCATGTAGACATGGTCAAGACGACTTGCTGAAGTTCAAACAAAGCATCAGAATGGGGAAGAATGGGGATTTAAGTGACTTTGAACGTAGCATGGGTCTTGGTTGGGCTTGTCTGAGTATTTCAGAAACTGCTGATCTTCTGGGATTTTCACACACAACCATGCCTAGGGTTTCCAGAGAATGGTCCGAAAAGGGAAAACATCCAGTGAGCAGCAGTTGTGTGGACAAAAATACCTCGTTGATGTCAGAGGTCAGAGGAAAATGGGCAGACTGGTTCAGGATGATAGAAAGGAAATAGTAACTCAAATAACCACCCGTTACAACCAGGGTACGCAGAATACCATCTCTGAACGCACAACATGTCAACCTTGAAGCAGATGGGCTACAGCAGCCGAACACCGAACCAAGTGCAACTCTTTACAGCCAAGAACAGGAAACTGAGGCTAAAAGTCACATGGGCTCATCAAAATTGGACAATAGAAAAACATTGCCTGGTGTGATGAGTCTCAATTTCGACCCAATGTTCAGATGGTAGAGTCACAATTTAGTGTAAACAACATGAAAGCATGGATTCATGCTTTTTTCTATCAACAGCTCAGGCTCGTCCTGGTGGTGTAATAGTGTGGGGGATATTTTTGTGGCACACTTTGAACATCTTAGTATCAACTGAGCATTGTTAAAACACCAAAGCCTAAGTATTGTTGCTGACCATGTCCATCCCTTTATGACCACAGTGTTCCCCTCTTCTGATGGCTACTTCCAGCAGGATAATGCACCTTGTCACAAAGCTTAAAACATCTAAAACTGGTTTCTTGACATGACAATGACTTCCCTTCACCCTGTACCCACTGTACTGCCTCTATAGTCATCAGATCTCAATCCAATAAAGCAACTTTGGCATGTGATGGAACAGGAGATTTGCATCATGGTTGTGCAGCCAACAAATCTGCAGCCACTGTGTGATGCTACCATGTCAATATGGACCAAAATCTCTGAGGATCTTTCCAACACCTTGTTGAAACTATGTCAGAGTTCTGAAGGCAAAAGGGGGTCAAACCCGGTACCAGAAAGGTGTACCTAATAAAGTGGCTGGTGAGTAGAGGGCAGTCACTAAGCATATTTCTAACACAAAATGTAGAATTTCAATACTTTAGTATGTCAAGATTTGGATCCAAACTGATTACAATACTAGTGAATGCCCATACTGTACATAGATGTTCAAGTAACAGAAGTGCTCTGAGGTTTCAGGAACTTTTTTAAAAGAATGGCAGATGTAATGTTTAAAACGATGTATTGGAAAGTGTCGACAATTTAGATAACCTTCTTCTATCTGAAGGTAACAGTTCCTAAAAAATGACTTTTTTCATATAAATCTGTTTTGACTTTTTACAACTAGTATGGCCTTTTACTGCTTACTTTGCTTCTTTTAGCAGCATAAATGCTGCATTTGTTTGAAAAAATGTCTTACTGCAATTATTCTGATTCATTGAGAACTCAATATGAACTGTTGTATTGAAGGGTATGATCCTTTTTATGTCATTCTAATAAGGAAGGTAGGATGTTTTGCAAACTATTCTACAGTAGATAAAATTGACACTTCGATGCTAGAATTATGTAGAATATATCAATGCTGCATAAAAAGTTATATTAAACTCTTTTTTGACACAATTTAGGTCAAAGAAATATTGCATCTTCTGCAATTTGGAAACTTCAGAAGCCCAAATTGCAATTTAATCTAAATTTTGATTAATTACCAAGCCTTAGTAAACAACAGTGGAAGGCTTATCTGCAGACTTGAAGTACCTACAGTATCTCCAGGGTAATTTCTTATTTTCAGTTATCAAAAATTGCTGCATACTGCATCTTGCATGCTGTCAAAAATTGCATGCTGTCAAATATATTGGTAACTTTGACAATGTGCAGAATCTTAGTGTAGACACATACTCTAAAACAATAAAACACCAAAATGTACTTATTTAATGAAGGGAAAGTACTGATATGCTACAGTATGCTAAGTTAGAGAAACATGGAACACATTTTGCCAGTTTGGTAAAGACTTTTCAGCCATTTCACTTAAGGACTAAATAAATCACTGCATATTCTCATCTATATTATTGTCTGAAGCTCATTCATTCATTTAATTATTGCATGCACACCACCTCTTGTCAGTTAAGAGGGAGGCAGCCCCTTCAGTGTGTGCCCTGTTTGTCCCTGTGATCAATTCATCATGCCAGTCCAATCAATGTCAGCTTAACTTCCCTCCTCGGTCACATTTCATTTCAGCAATCATCCCCAAGACATTTGTGACATTAAGAACTGAGCGATCGTCCTCAGGTGCCCGTGTAAGGTCACACCTAACAGGAAAGACAACCACAGTAATCCACAAGATCATGTTGGGAGGTTTTAGTCAAATTTATGCAGCTTTTCATTTCAACAGCAGACCAGAAATTGATTGTGAACCCATTTAAGTGGGGTCATCTCATTTTCTGTCCGTCCCATGGTCAGCCGGCTCTTTCCCATCCGATATTTCCCCACTGTCATGAGTCAGATTCATGTTGCTCTGTCAGTGTGTGTGTTTGTGTTTACTCAGTATCTGTGCAAGCACTGATGAGATGCACAATGTCCAGGCCTGTTGGGTGAGAGCTTTCTGGGAATCAAAACAGGCGACTGATTAGAATTCAAGAGCTGTCCTGCTGCTGTTTGTCCTCTTCTTCTTGTCTGTGTCTACTCAACCTATTTGTCTACAGATCAGGCATACACACATTCAGTAACACACTCTCAAGCCCGTGTCTTGTTTTATGAACCCTGTAACCTTTGAACTAGATGGATCTTTCTCATATAATATCAACCTACTTAAACTACAACATATAACAACTTATGATAACAACTTCATTTGCCAACTTCAGACATAACTTGTGTTCATTATTTTTTTGCATCCAAGCAGCTAAATATGAGAAAACAATGACAATAATACAGCCTAACATTACATCACAATGTGATCTGAATAATATCTGCAGGGCTGTGACACTCAGCCGTTGGACTGTGACTTTCCCAGTAGGCGCAGGGTGAATTATAATACCTACTTGCAACTGTCCAACAGCAACATAGCTGACTGAGCACCAGACTTACAGCCTACTGTTTTGCAAAGCTCTCACCAACATTTAAAAGCCAGTCCAATATTTACTTCAGTCTGACCTTTTGCTTGGTCACTCTCTCCTCTTAGCTTCATCTGTGACCGTCCTTTTCCCTCTCTTAGGTTGTCTGCACTTCTTGTGAAGGAACCGCAGCCCACTGCCAAAAGTTACAAAGTGCTAAAAGCAGGCAATCAGGCCACTCTCAGCCAAAGAAAAAGTAGCCAGCTGAGCTCCAGAGGCATGGTAATGGCTATCTGTATGCAGTAGGGCTGCAGTAATTGATTCTTTAGGTTAAACAAATGAATACAATTATGCCATAATTGTGGTTTAGGATTTTCTCCCAGGAAATTGTGGGTGCTAAGATGGCTTGATTCCACCACTGGTTGACGTTATGTTGACATTCAAATTAAATTAGGTGCTGAAAATTATAATTACTATACTTGCTAGATTTCCTATGTTTATGTGACTTGCGACAAGAAAAAAAAGCAGTACAACATTACAGTGCTTAAGCTTATCAACCTTATAGGCAGTGTTTATTTCAAATTCAGAATAAATTCAAAACCATGTTGATATGGGGCAAGAAATTTGTATATAAACTTTGATGTCAGTGGAAAGAAATAATAAGGGAACATTCTCATAAAAGACTTCATTTTTCATTCATCTCACAGCCAAATCAAAAAAGTTACACAAAAATGTTGAAAGGTTTGTCTAAGGTAAGGATCCATTCATTTAAATACACTAATAAGGACATCAAATAGTCAGAGGTAATTTGGCACTGCAAAAGCGATCTCATTATGCACCCTCTTCAAACAGAGCGCAGTAGGAGTTCTGCCTTTGTGATCTGAGCTCAATACTGAAGTCTGTAGCAACACAAAAGTCGATCAAGATTAGCTCTGTGAGGTCTCAGTCTGCCCTTCATGGAGGATGTTTTTAATGTGGAACAGATATTCGGCGCGACTGCATGAATTAAAATTTTGGAGGGTTGCTGTCTGTCTCATTCTGCTTTACAGCCCCTTAAAATAATTTCCATACAAGCCAAATTAAAAAATGGGGCTTGTGTTTACAGGGCCATTCAGTTGTACTGAATAGAAAACATATGCCTAGATTTAACAACACACCTAGACCAATATTTGCTATGAAAAATGCATCTAAAGGTCACTTAACACTTGTTTTTACCAGTTTCATCAGCATTTCTAGATGAAATCTAATATTTGTATGAGGAAAAATCAGTGTTTACTGCAGGACTTAAAGAAGTTGGATCTAAGAACTAATACAAAATCCTACATTGCTGATTAATATTTACCAGACTCAGAGAACAGGTGCTTAAGTAGACATCTCTGTCTCTCACTATCCAAAATTTACTGACACTCTCCCAATATGTGAGAACATTTATGCAATAATCTCTGCTGCTCTAGAAACAGTTTATAACTTCAGTCCTTTCACTCTTGTCATTACAGACATCTCAGATCAATTTGTGAGCCATGAAAGCAGCATGCTACACCTCTTCTGCAGACCTTCAACATTTTACCTGAAATGGTTTCATTGCAATGTTTTGGTAGCTAAAGGCTTATAATGCAACGTTCTGAATACTAATATAGCAAATATGCTACATGGAGATACGTATATTGTGTAATAATGACTTACAAAAGGAGGTAAATCCAAGTTCTTCTGGGTTTGTTGTTCTCAGCTCTGTGCTCACACTGAGGAGAAAGTGCTTCCTTTAGTTATTTTTTTTATTTTAAGGCTTAAACATGTTTCATACATGCTTTGTTTAGTATTTCCCAGAGAATAGCTGCAGCAAAGCAGCAGCTAATGGGGATCATAATAAACTAAACTAAATATAAGCCTTATTCAGACCAGATTAGTATTACCCTGGGAGCCCCTGTAGTTTTAAAAAATCATGTGGAATGTTTGTGTTTATAATCCTGTGTGAATTGACCTTATCTGTCATTTGTGGAGTAAAAACGGCAGGGAAGATTGTTCTCCAGTTACATAATTACTAAAAGCTTTTTAAGGATTATAAAAAAGTTTAACAAAAACACTTTGGACCATGTTATCTATCGTACACTCTGATTAACAGTATGTCTAGGATATGCTATATGAAGGACACATTACCTGCAAAATGCAATGTGCAGAACATTGCAATTTTGAATAGAATTCAAAATTTACCGTGCACTTTTTCATTGCTGCTGTCATACAGCATCTCCAAGTTTTTTTTCAGAAATGTCAAGAAATGTAAGTACATTACAGACTTTGCTTTTCCTGTACAAATGCACTGCGACAAACACTAATGTCAGGGGCTAACTCATAAATCACCAGAGTTCCACAGGTAGTCCTAATCCTGTGCAAATGGTGCCATAGACTAGGGCTGGGCAATTATGGCAAAAATCAAAACCACGATTAATTGAACTCTTTACCTCAAATGCGATTAAAGAATGATTATTCCACCACCAACCTCCAACTCTGTTTTTTCTGTAAGTATTTGCCTAATTTTAAAACATATAACTGAAAGGAACATACAAAGATGAAAAATTTATGGTTATTTATTGAAACAACTGAAATCAAAACACACATCAGCTGAAATTAAACTGATGTTCTTGTGTTTCAATTACATGGGCCAGATGTGGCCATCGAATAGGCTGGGTGGACTCCATGTAGTTCCTAGAGCAGTTTCAGGAGCTGCTGTATAAAAAGTAGAAAATAAATCGGCTGCTCATGTTGCACTGTTGGTTGAGTTTTAGTGGACTGGATGGGATGATGTCATATGACTAGCACTTCTTCTTCTGCTGGGTTTCCAGCAGTCTGCATGCCTTTGTGACACCTGGCTGCCTATCACGTGACTACACAGCTAGTAGTTTGTTTTAAAGGGGTTGGTACATTAGTAGAGATAGATATTACAAGGGAAAAAACTGAAATAACTGACATGGAAGGTTTTCGTCAGTTTGAGGCTCTAAATACTGGTTTTTAATAATTTTTCAATTAATTGCTTAGTTCTACTATAAACAAGTGGTTCTCAACTGGTGGGTCGGGACCAAAAAATTGGGTTGTGTCGTTGCTTTCAGTGGGTTGCAAATTTGTGCCTGGAAAAAAAAAAGTGCCACAGTATCTAGGATTTACATGTATTCTAAGATTTATATGTATGATTTATAAGTTTGGAGGCATGATGGGAGGAGAGATCCAAAGACAGACTTTGTCTTGGTCTGAATATCTGTTTTGAAAGTTGCATAGTCAGCCTTTAGAGGCAGCTAATAGCTGCAGAAGTTTATTAAACAACAGACTATATTTGGTACTAGATTTCCAAGTTCAAGCCATATATGGTATGATTAAAAAAAAAAAGTATTTCTAAGCAAGGTTTTATGTCAGGACTTGATAATGTTATACATGTTGCTACAAATGTCAGCAGGATATTAAATGATGTTTTCTCACTTCTGGAACAGAACCCAGAGGCTTCAGTTTCACTTTGGCGCTGTATGACAGATCACCTTGTTGTGTATGTCTCACAGCAGCTGGCACTCTGTAATATAAATAGCACTCAGGTATTGACACTTTGGATCCACTCCAAATAAGATGATGAGCCATGTTTTTTTTTTATAAATAGATGCTTACGGAGGTCTATGGAGGTACACAGGTGCTGGGCATTCAGCCTATACACTGTGACGGCAAGTACTTTAGCTCTTTATATGATTATGAACTGGAGCAGCTGTTGGTCTGGTACAGGTAAATTTTAAAACTGTATTCTTTAGTCACCTAAGCAGTAAGAGGATGACAGATTTTAAACTACATGACTTGGATCAACTCTCCCATTTAACTGCTGGTGGTCATATGATCCATGACTCAAACAAAATGCTATTTTCTTATATTGTTTGGCTCCTTTACATTGTTGTCTATGGGGTTTACGTCACCTCATTGCCACCTCTTTTCTGATGGCAGCT
Organism: Cheilinus undulatus; assembly: GCF_018320785.1. NCBI lineage: Eukaryota > Metazoa > Chordata > Actinopteri > Labriformes > Labridae > Cheilinus > Cheilinus undulatus. The sequence continues at coordinate 15,779,251 of NC_054881.1, read as the reverse complement.
GCCTCTTTATCTCAAAGAACCAACCACCAATGTTAAAACAGGATAGAAGAAGAACATTTATTAGTCACTCTTTTGCGTTTTTCTGAAAATCTGCACTGCAGTTGAAGGGAACACCCCAATTTAAGGTAATCAATTTACACTAATGTGTAAGAAAATACTCAGTACCCACACATTGACTGGTAATTAGTTGATTATTGAACCTGTCACTGATTTGTTTTTAGTTGACTGAGTAATTGATCCATTCAGTAACCTGAAATGAACTCTTCAGTGAAGCAGTATGCGTGCAGCAGCTCATCTCTGCTCCCACAGAGATCAAGCTGAAGACAAATGACATTTCCTCCGACTATAGCGGGCTGTTTCTGTTTCTTTTTGTTTTGTTTCTTGCGTGTGGTACCCAGATGTGCTGTGAGTCACTTTGACCTTTCCCAAGCACCTCGCCTTCACATAGCATTTAACCTCAGATATGACTGCAGGACGTCTGCGCTGACCTCATGGTGGAGGCCAGGAGATTCTTGTTAACTCACACACTTTCTACTTCCTTGCTCTCACGCACAAACTCAGTTGTATGTCCTGTTTCTCCCCTACTAAAAGCTTTTCTACCACCAGTGTTAGAATAATTAGGATCCTCATTACCCACTTTAACTAGTTTGATCGTTTGCCCAGGAAAGGAAAACTCATGAAAGCATGAAAGGCTGCGTGAGGTGAAATTAAATGTTAATATTATTTTATGAGCAACCTTGGCTCTTTGTTTTCAGCGTTCATGTTGCTGACGCAGCTCTGCCTCCACAACTCAAACACCTATTGATGAACTGTCAGCAGTTGGCAGATTTTTGCCGGTCCTGCACTTTTATTCTCCTTTTTTATACTCTCTACACCACATTATTACAGCTGTCAATACAAAGTCAAAATAGAGGAAATTCTGTAACAGTATGGTCAGCCAAGAAGCTTTTTAAATAGGGCTGGTTTTAGTGATAACTGATTATAAACCTCAACATTTCTATACATTCAGAAGCCACTACAGCTGAAAGAGAGCACATATTTTTCAATCGATAGTCATTTTTCAATCCATCCATCCATCCTACTTCTTTCGCTTTTCCGAGGTAAGGTTGCAGTGGCAGCAGGCAAAGTAAGTCAACCCAGACATCTCTCCTCTCCCCAGCAATGTTTTCCATTTCATCCTGACCTCAAATTTCCACATGCAATGGCCACAGTTCGCTGGCTAATCATTCTGCAGGGCAAACTGCTCCTTCTCTAGTCAATCGTAGCAGTTCCACTGCCCGCTCTCCAGTCCAGCTCCAGCACGTCCCTGAAGCAACATTCTGCTCCGCTTTGATGGAGATATGCTGAAGGTCTCATTGCAGGCTGCTGCCAAGCCGCACCAATCCACGTAGAGCAGATCGATCCAAATCAGCAAAGTATCCAGACAACTTCAATATATACCACAATGCACAGACTCCTGATTGTAAATCATCACTATATCAAGAATGCAGCTCATTCTGCAGCATGAGCAAAAGGTCATCAGGAGTTCAGGGGGGTCACAGAGCTACAATGGCACCATTGACGAGGAAAAGTTAACTTTTGAGGTAAAAGGCCACAGACTTTTGACAGGAAGTGTCAGGTGGCTGGGCCTCTTTCCCAGCCAGGCTGAGCCCAAGAAGACAACATGAAGTAGCCACGCTGTGAGCCCACCACCTGCAGGGATAGGCATCGGGGTGGGGTGCAATGTAGACCGGGTGGCAGGCAAGGCTAATGCCGTGTACTGAACCCCAGCAACGCAGTTATTTTTTCTATTAAAGAAAAACTAAAAGAAGCTGTAAATATATATATATATACCATATCAAATTATAGTTAGTCTATCGTAAACATAAACATTTGAACTTATAAACAAATAAGTCCATAATATCTTACAAATATAGGCTAACTTATTTCTGTGTATTTTCATTGATCAACAGTTAGAACTTTAGTTGCCTTGACGTGTTTTGACTGCAGTCTTTCTATCAGCAGTCTAAAGATTACAGAAAGTCAGCAGTCAAAACATGTCAAGGCAACTAAATCTCAACCTTTCAATCAATGAAAATACATCAAAATAAATTTGATGATTTCTCCAAGGGCACACAGACCTCCACAAACCTAATACTCCTGACTGAGGCTTTGTCCACAGGTAGGCAAGATATGAATTTCACTGAGAATGTTTGCTTTTTTTAACAACTAATATTTTGCTGTTTTAGCTTCTTTGATTCAGCTCTGGACCCAGTAAAAAACATAACATGAGGTCCACCTTTTCACCGAGTATCATGAAAATCAATCCAGCACTTCTCTTTAATCCTGCTGACAAAAGGGAACAGGCCAAAAGACAAATATCACCAAAAAATACCTCCCAGTCGTAGGTAACCAGATTAAAATCACATCAACATCTGCACAAAGTCAAGCACCAGAACGCAACCATGAGGGAACTAAAAAGATTAAAAAGGCACAAAGCCCCACAGGTTTGCCTCAGTCCAGCTGTGCTCCACAATGCAGAGATAATAGCTGAATAAAGTGCTGACTAACTGCAGGGAGAAGGATATTAGATCTGATACAGTAGGAGGGGGATGTTATCGAATTTATTGAAAAATTTTATTGAGCTTCTTCAAAGATCATTCATCTTCATTTGCATGCACAAATGTGATCCAGCTCCGTTTTCTTTTAGGTTCCTGACAAAGATTAATATGTCACTGTGAGTAAACACCATGAATTCATAAAATCTATTCAAAGATTCTTGTCTTGCGCTGTATTTGATGTCATATCAAACACACCACACACTCAATGGTGGATGACTACAACACCCTTGGAGACCCTCCATATCTTGAGTCTCTCATCTGAATCCCTCTCTCTGATTGACTGGCGGCTTTGATCCCACACACATGCAGCAGGGGTCCTCTTAGGGGGTCTCCATCACCAGATTATCTTGTCACTGCATCAAGGACAACATACAATATCCCTTTACCAGACCTACTCCTCTGCTCTCCAACATTAATCTGTCTGAACGAGACAAGATTAATACTTTCCCAGAAAGTCCAGCACACAGTATTATTACAAAGGTTTATTTGTTAAATATGTTCAGGGCTTTAGTGTGTAATGTGTCTGTTAAATTCCTCATGTGGATTTTATAATACTGGAAAAATTCTCGACAATAGAAGTCCCTGCCTTATTAACTTATCACAAAAGTAAGGAAATTGTATTTAGTAGATTACTTCTTTGTTGTAACAATGCTTCTTGGCAATAAATATACTGTTGGAAAGCCTGTTTATTTCTCTTTTAAATGGTGCCACATTTGTAGGGTATATGCATGTGTGTGAGCTGAGTAGGTGAGCTGCGCACATGAAAAATTTGCCAAATCCCTGCCAGTTCCAATCATCTTATTCTGTCATTGACTGTTGTTTGGTGGATTAGTTGATCCACCAAACAAACAAGACATTGGCAATTCAACAATTTATATGTTAAACTGAAAGGAGCCTCAGTAGCGTGTGGAAGAACCATACACAGCCACAACAGCCTGGCACTTCCTCCTCATGCTGGTCACACACTGCTGCAGGATGGCATCCCATTCTTCAACCAGCATTTGTCGCAAGTCAGACAATGATGATCCCACAAGTGTTCAGTGGGGTTGAGGTCAGGACTGCTGGCAGGCCATTCCATCCTCTCCACTTCCAAATTCTGGAGGTGGTCTCTGATAAACCTCGTTTTGTTGGGGTGAGCGTTGTCATCTTGGAAGACAGAGTGGGAGAAATGGGATTGCTGATGGTTGCAGAATCTCACCTCCATATCTCTCTGCATTGAGATTGCCTCCAATGATGACAAGCCTTGTTTTTCCAGAGAGGGAGATGCCGCCCCACACCATCACACTGCCTCCACCAAAAGATGCCCTGTCACACAGCCCTATCTAGAAAGTCAAACACGGCATGCTGATTCTTGGAGTATACACCTACTGACCACTGTGGCAGGGCCCATGCTCACAGGTGCTGACAATCAAGTGGCAATCAGATAACTGATTGTCAGCACCTGGGGGTACAAGAAGCTCCAAAGAAGAGTCAATAGTGACAGAAAAATAAGCTGTTAGTCCTTGCCAGAGAAGATTTGGCTAATTTTCCACGGGCGAAACCCACATACTCAGCTTTGTCCACTCAGCATCCCATGTTACCATGCATGCTCCTTACAAATGTGGCACCATTTAAAAGAGAAATAAACAGGCTATAACAGATATCAGATTTATTTCCAAGAAGCATTGTTACAACAGATAATACCAAACACAAATTTCCTTACATTTTGTGCTACCTTTATATTGTAAAATAACTCATACGCTTTACTCTTACTGTCACAGTTTTGATGTTACTTGTTGAGTGATATAAAAGTGTATAATCAGGCTTTTGTTTAGGTAGGACACTGGATAGAGTCAGAGACTAGGAAGAGAGAGTGGGAAATGACACGATAAAAAAGCCACAGGCCTGACCAGAATGTGGATCACCTGTTTTGAGGATAACAACCTCCACACAAAGGACACTAGGACATAATCACAAGGCCACCAGCACCCCTTAAGAAACTGTCTTCTAAGAAAAAGTTAAATAACCAATCATGATTTCCCAAAGTCTAAGGGGTCATCAAATAATGTATTAAAGATTCCAGTCCAAATAACAAAACCATTCAATTTAATCATCAGAAAAATAAAGTACAGACACAAATGTTAACATTTAAGAAGTTTTAACTGAAATGTTTTGCATTTGGTTTTAAAAATTCCCAAGATTATCTAATTACCAAAACTTAAATTAAAAAAGCACAGAGGTGTTTTATAGTTTTAAAGGTTTTAAAGGCTAAGGCGAGGCTAACATCATAGACACTGTGTGAGTATTACACTTGACAAAAGCTTCACTACAAAGCTGCGTTTTATTCATAAAATCCTGTAAATTAATAACAAGTATCAACCCTAGCCTCAGGTTTACCACCTTCTCCTCTAATCACTTCTTTGCTGACCTTGAGTGGCCCAAACAGCTTCACTTATCAGGCTATAATAATAAAGCTTTATTTCATTATAGTATGAGCTGTACTGTGGTTGTTATCATGATCCTGGTTGCACCATGTCATCTCAGTACTCAACACGTCTTGTTGATAAATTGTGTTTTTTCCTTTTTTTCTTGCTGTTTTGGTGACAAATGACTGTGCTGGATCTAATCCTTGTGTATAAAAATGAAAATCAAATGAATTTCAGTCAGCCAGTTAAAAATAGCTTAATATACTTAATGTACAACACTGTTGCCCAGATTCTTAACATGTTCCTTCAGGGATTATGAACAGTTCCCTGCTTTAAATAAAAGATATGGAGACTTCTGGGAGTGAAAAATTGGCACTGATACCATCAGTGAGACATTTGCTTTGCTTAAATCCATCTCAATCAGTTTAGGCCAGCAGAAAATCACTCAGCAGACACACAGTTACTCTGATGACCACTCAACAGTCACAGTTACTTTGTAGGTACTCTAACTTTGTCCTTTTTTGCACTAATACACCTGCTCCCCTTCATAAACCTCTGTTTATATTAAGATTTAAATATTTGGATTTAATTTTATTGCATTCCAACCACTTCGTTAATATTATTGGTACATTTCATTTTACTCACCTGTTTATATATTTATTTCCAGTTGAAATCTTTCTTCTCTTCGCACTACAACCTTTTTTTGGCTCTCATTTTTTTTTTAACTGTAATTGTAAATCTTGGTCCATATATTAAAATGTTGTTACTATCAATATCTGGGAACAATATTTAAAATGATCTGTTTACAGTGTTTATTTTTGTATATAGACTTCATATATTGTATGTATTGTTTAAATACTTCTCTTTTCTTTATGAAAATATATTTAAACTTGATTTTTGGGGTGGGGGGTGGAGGGGGGTTTGTTAGACTTCTACTCTTTGCTTTTTGTAATGCTGCTGCTCTAAGTGCCTTGAACCGCACCCAAGGGAAAAATACATTTTTTTTAATTGAACTGAATTTAATTAAAAACTAAGCATCAATAGGCATGGCTTTAATGTTCAAGGCACACAAAAAATGCAGTTCAGTTGCTAAAAAAGAGGTTAGTTGCAAGCCCACAAAATTTGATGCACAAGACCCTAGAGTAGTGCTATATTACCCTCTGCTGGAGGCTCACAAATTACATACCACTACATGATATGAAGCACTAACTGGAAAAAACAACATGCCACTGCTAAACTCATATCACTCACTGTGCTTAAATATTACTAACACTGATCATAGTTCACCATAACAGCCAGGTTGACTTCACAAGCCTCTGCTGACAGAAGTGTCTGATGTCAATTGAAGTTTACAGATGACGGCTAGCTTAAATCTCTACCAACTTTAGAGGGCAATAACAAGTCGAACTGAAGACATTTTGGTCTGGGAAAACGGACCACAAACACGACTTAAATCACAAATGAATAAAATGCTCTGTCAACGTTCATAAACATAAATTAACTGCGAGAAAACAGTCTTACCTTGGTACAAATATGAGGTTTTGGAAAAGCCGCAATCCTGTGGGAACCCTGCCAGACGACGGGGAAGTTTTCGCTTCAAATTCAAGGTAAGACTTTAAAGATACGTATCCAGCGCCACGTTGCTTTACTTAAATACTGTAGGAAGAGTTTTAAATTTCTTTTTAAAAAATGGATTGAGGAGGATTGCAGAGCTCTCGCCTCGTCGTCACATCAAAAAGCTACCGACAGGTAGCTAGCTAGCTAGCTAGTCAAGCTAGCTGTTGCGCACTAATGAATTCGGCAGCCTCTATTTTTAAATTTGTTGCCAGTTTACTAGGACGGTGACCCCCTTCTGATTATTTGGGGGAGCCAATAACTCCTAATTACACATTTAAGCGTCTGAAAATATAAGGTGTAGAAAACAATGACAGGGCAAAATAGCCTATTGAAAGCAAGGGGAGTCCTTGTCATGCAATGTTAGCTTAGCTGTTGCGCAGTAAGACCAGAACTATGACCGAGTTTCACATTTATTAATTTTTCTCTTTGAGAACCGATAAACCTGTATGGAGGATGAAAGTAACAAAAAAATAAATGATAAAAATTCAATAAAATTGAAACTTGATGTTGCAATTTGATCAAAATAGTGGTGAATTTCATCTTTTTCATTGTTTTTCACTCATCATTTCTCATTAACAGCGCAATCATTTGTCGTTTAAGGAAAGTGGTCAAAGGGTGTAAGTAACGAAAGTGATGAAGAAAAATTAAAATGATGAAAGTAAATGACTTGGAAATGCACACAAATTAGAATAACGAGTGGTGAAATTGTTTGTGAAGTCAAAAAAGTGATAATCCAGTAATTGCATAATCATTTCTTATCATTAACAACACATAATCCTTGCATGTAATTTCCGTGATTTTGACTTTTAGCATTCCAATATGCAATTATTGTGACTTGGCTTGAAAAAACTTTGCACTTTCGCTTGACTCTAGATAGAAATGTCTGAAACTTCACACCTGCAGTGGAGAGTTTTAAAGACTTTGGTGCACTGTTTCATCACTAATTTACCTTTAAGAAATTTTTAGGAGACAACACATCATACATTTGTTCCACTGTTTTTTAGAATTTAGAAGATCCAGCCTCAGCCAGGTGAACTTAGCCAGCAAGCCCATCCACGACACTTCTGACCCAGACCACAGCAGCCAGCAAAGCGTCCCGGATCAGGAGTGATGTTTTTCTGGTAAGAAAATAGCAGTGGTACTGCGTTCAGAGTTTTACTGAATTATTAAAATCAACCTTTTATTTAAAATGGGTACTGAATTTGTTCTGTGATCTATTTCAAGTTGTTGATTTTAAATAACTAGGCCCTACTTGAATCATTAAACTTGATATATTTTATGAGTTATTATTATCCATACAAAAACATTATCTCTCAAACAAAACAGTCATGCAAGAACAAGAAAATTTCACCATATTTACTTTGATAATATATTAGATGGAGTATACTTTTCATTGGTGGTGACATGTACATCCTCTCTACTTTAATAACTCAAAATGCTGTCTCTGTCAGGGAAAGCACATGATTTCTTTGAGCACATCTGATCTGATGTTTATGTTACCAAGCATGCAACCATGCATGGCTGTTGAATTCTAATGTAATGAAAGAAAATCACATGCCATTACATAAGAGCGCCACAGTTCATGGCATTGTTTCATATCATCTGTTTAGAAAGGAAAGGAACAGCCAGTCCTTAAGGTCCATTGTGGATGAATCCCTCTTTTTTCAGAGAACTGCTTTCAACAATTACTATTGTTATTGTTATGGTGGGATTATATTAAATCTGAGGGAATGACGTGTGCACTGTTTCTGAGCATGAATGAATGGAGTCTGATCCGACAATCTCTCATGTGAGGGCATCTGTAAAAAGCATAAAGCACTGTGCACAAATAAAATGCTTCAGAAAAATTGAACAGCAGAGAATGCTCAAAAGAATGACACTCACAGTAATTTTCAGACTTCTTTGGGATAAAGCATTCATTTCCATGCAGATAATTTCACAATCATGCACACATTTTTGAAAAAGGGAAGTAAAGGCTTAATAATTTAAAAATTAAAAAGAACATATGTTTATGTGTACCCTGCACACCTAAATGTACTGAATTTGTGGTCATTCAGACTGAGTTAGTCATCACTGAAGTAAACCATAATCTGGTCAGTTGGAGGGCAAAAGGATGTAAGAGGTTTCCCTGTGGTGCAGAGCCCTATCCCTATCCTAGACGCTGTGGACATGTGACACCAAAGCCTCCTGCGTAACAGTAAATAATCCTGCCTTCATTAAACCCAGCCAGATTAAACAAATCCCTTATGAATTGACTTTTTGTTGTTGTTTCTATAACCATATTAACGATAATATTTCAACTCTCCCCTCTTTTTTGTCTTCTGTGTATCATCAGGGCGAGGATGTGAGCAGATTGTGGAGCTGTTTTGGACTGTACAAACAGAGCAGACTCAGACAGACACCCATCTCACCATGAAGGAAAACTACAGTGAAGGTAACTGAGACACAGCACATTCAGATCAACAAAGCATGTATTTATTTGTAATTTGATGGATAGGGAAATAAATGACCTCTACAGCCTGTTTAGTCTAAGCTGTGGAATCCCGAACCGTCTGTTAGATGGCACGTAAGCCTTTACTTTATTTATTTAGCCCTCGAATAAATATGAAAGGGATCTGATGTAACTCTATTATGGCTCTGTTACAGCTGCCTGTTCACCTACTCATGCTTTTCCTGGAAACTCTACTATATGAGCTACATTGCGTGAACTTTATCGGGTGTTTTGGGGCATATTTGTGATGCTAAATTGACTTATTTGTTAGAAAATGCATTTTTCAGTCTTCTAGATACAGTGTTGTGAAAAAGTATTTGCTCCCTTTCTGATACCTGATGTTTTGCATATTTATCACACTTACTTTATCACACTAGAAAATGCAGTGTTTGAATGATTATTAAATTTTTTAAGGGGGGAAAAAATCCAAACCTGTTTGGCCCTGTGTGAAAAAGTAATTGCCCCTCTTGTTAAATCATGAGTTAACTATGATTAGCCACAGTTCTTTGAAAGCTGAGTTCAGTTTCACAGGCCACACCAGGCCTGATTAATGCCAAATTTGTTGAATCAAGAAATCATTTAAATAGAAGCTGTCAGACAAAGTGAAGTAGGCTACAAGATCTCAAATGGAAAAGCATCATGCCACGATCCAAAGAAATTCAAGAACAAATGAAAAAACAAAGTGAATGAAATCTATCAGTCCGGAAAAGGTAACAAAGCCATTTCCAAGGCTTTGGGACTCCAGCAAACCACAGTCAGAGCTATTATCCACAAATGGAGAAAACTGGGAACAGTGGTGAACCTTCCCAGGAGTGGTCAGCAAACCAAAATGACTCCAAGAGAGCAACGATGACTCATCCAGGAGGTCACAAATGAACCCAGAACAACATCCGAAAACCTGTAGGCCCCTTACTGGCCACAGTTAAGGTCAGAGTTCATGGCTCAACCATAAGAAAGTCACTGGGCAACAATGGCATCCATGGGAGAGTTCCAAGGCCAAAACCACTGCTGACTAAAAAGAGCACAAAGGCTTGTCTCAAATTTTCCTAAAAACATCTTGATGATCCCCAAGACTTTTGGAGAAATATTCTGTGGACTGACAAGACAAAAGTTGAACTTTTTGGAAGGTGTGCGGCCTATTACATCTTGTGTAAAAATAACAGCGTTTGATAACAAGAACTTCATGCAAACAGTCAAACATGGTGGTGGCAGTGTGATGGTCTGAGGCTGCTTTGCTGCTTCAGGACCTGGACCACTTGCTGTGATTGATAGAACAATGAATTCTGCTGTCTACCAGAAAATCCTGAAGGCCAACGTTCGGCCATCAGTCCATGACCTCAAGCTCAAGCGCTCTTGGGTTATGCAGCAGGACAGCGACCTAAAATATACCAGTAAGTCCACCTCTAACTCTAACCCTAACCCAGCGTTGTGAAAGACTCATCACCAGTTATCAAAAATGCTTGATTCCAGTTATTGCTGCCAAGAGTGGCACAACCAGTTATTAGGCTCAGGGGGGAAATTATTTTTTCACACAGGGCCAGATAGGTTTGAATTTTTTTCCCCCCTTAAAAAATTAAGTAATCATTCAAACACTGCATTTTCTATTTTCTATTTACTTAGATTGTCTTTGTGAAATATAAAAATTGGTTTGATGACCCGAAATATTTAAGTGTGATAAATATGCAAAAAAAAAAACTCGGGAATCGGGGGGTGGGGGGGGTACTTCTTCACGGCACTGTATACTGATCGCTTTGCAACTCTGGGATGTTATAGATCTGGGATTCTTGTAGATACTAAGAAGCAGAAATATCACTGGTATACAGTTCTTCTTAGATTTTTTATATTTGAAGGACTGTAGCTTGCTGTTTATCTTAACACACTAAAAGATTTTCAAAAGCTGTGGTACATATAGCCTAGTGTTAAGGTCACACCCCATGTGCGGAAGGCAGTCTTCCAAGCTGGCAGTGCAGGTTTAAGTCCAACCTGTGACCCCTTTCCTGCATGTCATCCTCAAGGCTTTCTACCCGATTTCCCCTGATATCTACTGTTTTGCTCTCCAAAAAATCGGCAAAAATACCAAAAATAAAGTTGCATTCTTCGATTCTTTTAAATCTTAAAGAACAGATCTAAAGTCAAAACAGCACTCTGAACTAACAGACTACCATTCACAAAGCCAGATTCTCCACTTTCAAAACTCAAATTTGCACACACAAAACTTGTGTGTGCAAATTTAATTGACAAAAAAAAGCTGACACTGAGGGCGTTTTCGCACTCAGGATGCTGAGAACTCAAACTACGTTGGTTTTATATTGAAAATGAGCACTGCCAGTCCAAGAAAAGTGACTGTTGACATAGGCTCCACACCAAAGACTAAACAAAAACATAGCAAGATCATCTTAGAACTATCAGATTTTCTGGCCTTTGCAAACTTTGGCCAGAATGGGGAATCTTTTAGCGTTTCCCCCTTTTTAATGTCCTCTTAGAAGTAAATCTAACTTAGATATGAGTTTAACAATATAAACGAATCTAAATACCCCTCATTTAAACTCAGGAATTCAATGAAAACACTGACATATCTGAAAGATCCATACACTATCTTCACAGCATTAACAGACCAGAGCTCCATAACTCGTAGTCCTTTTTATTGTAGCATGTCATGCAGATAAACACATCTTAAACTCTCTCTCTCCTTCTTAGGTCAGCAGATTAGTTTTCACTTCTGTGACATTCAAAGTCATATTGTGCAGTTAACTCGGCTCCTTGCATGACAGATGTTTCATGCAATCTCGATATAATCTGGCATTAAGGATGGATGAATGGAGACTTTGTAAATACCTTCCCTCTCTCTCTTTCTCTTTCTTTTTTATGCATGTGCTGCCATAGTTATCTTAAGTAGTAGATGTTTTTGTTTTATTCAACATGTGAGCCCTAGATTCTGAGATTTACGTCTGCATCCCCCAGATGGCCTATTAAGCACACTGAACTACTTTTAAGGACAATGAATAGTACTTGCGCTATTCTAAGGTTTTGTAAGAGTGTATTACATGTATTTTTACTAGTAATGCAGTATTTATACACTAAATCACTGAGTCATATATTTTCTTTTTCTAAAGTTGCAGTAACAATCAGAAATTTGACATAAAGGTGTTTAAGTTTTGCATCTTCACAGCTGAGATTTTATGTATTTATGAGACTACAAACCTGACAGAAAAAGGAATGACAGAGAAACTGTAGCATCAAAAAGTATCTTGTCATTTTTGTGAAAATCATGAATATTAAATAGTAACAGAGTGGAGCCTCACTGGAGAGAGCAAATCCTTTTAAGGTTGAAATACAAGCATATGAAAACATCAATATGTCTAAAAAAAGGGGGAAAAAATGCCATCTGCGTGACCCGAAATCCCCTCCCTTATGTTGCAGGACGTTCCTGGGCTGCTCTGACAGAAGCTATGCGATAATCAGATTGTTTCCTGTGTGTGTCATCAGGAGGAAGTATTACATCAGAGAGGGAATGGACATGTACAGATGTGGTATAAAAGTAAGCAACCGCACGCTGATGATCAGCCTGAGGTAATGTTACAGGCACACTGAGGGGCCATGTGGCTGTTATGCAGGCAGCAAAGTTGCACAATTTGAACCCGAAGGTGCATTAAATAATACATAGTCACCAATGGTCACAATTAACCTGAGGAGGGCTCTGACAGTGGACATCTTGTTATTTCATAGCAGCTGATTTTAGTATTGAGGGTATGTTAGTGTGATGACAGTAACTCAAGGCATATTATTCCAAACCAAACATGCCAGATAGACTGTTTCATATATCCATTGCATGGAATATACACTATATGAACAGAAGTATTTGGCCACACCTGTTAATTATTGAATTCAGGCGTTTCAGTCTGACTCACTGCCACGGATGTATAAAGTCAAGTGCCTAGGCATGCAGACTTCATTTGCAAACATTTGTGATACAAAATGGGCTGCTCTGAAGAGCTCAGGGACTTCAAGTGTAGTGCTGCGATGGGTGCTACCTTTACAGTAAGACTGTTCGTACAATTTCATCCCTGCTGGATATTAGAAAGTGGAAGCATTTAGGAACAACAGCAACTCAGCCATGAAGTGTAAGACCACATAAAATCAAAGAGCAGGGTCATCCACTGCTAAGGTGCATGGTGTGGAAAAGTCGCCAACACTCTGCTGATTCAATAGCTAAAGTATTCTGAACTTCCTCTGTCATCCACTGTCTGAGATAGCATTAAAGATAATGCTACAAACTAAGGAAAGCCCAAAGAGGGTTAGGTTTAGGCACCCACACCAAAAGATTAGGGGGAGGTGGGGTATAATTAAAAATAACACCTCAAACTAAGAAAAATCCCAACTGCAACCAGATGCCTCTCAAACCTTGAAGCGCCATAAGTCCCATTTTCAGTTCAGTCATGGTCATTTTTGGCTCTGAAGGAGTACAATCAGATCCCTAAAATACAAAATCCACTCAAATGTTCAGTTTTTAATTTTAAAACCCAATTTTATGCAGTAATTTCACATTACTATTTATTTTTTGTGAGAAATTATTTCAATTTAGCTTGAATGTATTGAAAATCCACCAGTTTCTTTTACATATTTTACAGAATATGTAGAATAATCCTCTGAAATAGCGCCTTAGTATAGCTCTATAGATTCAGAGGTGGAAACCCTGAACCATTGGTTATGTGTGTCGCCCTCCAATTCACACCCAGTCCATTCATATGCGACCAAGCGTGCTCCGACGATTTACGTATCTGACACGTGGCGGCCATTAATCAGGTCTCTGCTCATGGCTGGGAATGGCGATAAGACCAGTGGTTAAGGATGAATGTGAGTGCAGATGAAAAAGCATTGTATTTTCCCCCCTTTACAGAACATTTGTCATATTGATTCCATTGATTTACATAACAAAGAGCCAGGTGAGCTATCTGTGCCTCTCTTGTGTGAGCGTGTGTTTGTGCGTCTGCATGGATTCTGGGCTCAGATGTTGCAGTGGAAAGTTTCTCTTTGTCATCCTGACATTGGAGAAAAGCTATTTCTGGATCCGTGTTTGCTTGTGACTCTGATGTAGCATCCCAGAGGTTTATTGATGAGAGGGAAACTGTTGGGTTACTTAACATACACCACTGGTCAAACCTCAGATGACCTGAGCACAACGCCCTTAGAGAGGAAAATCAATGAGTAATTGGCAAGTCAAATCATTAATGGAGGCCAAATACCATCATTAGATATACGCTGACTTAAATGATTTCTAATAGACCTTTTTAAATCAATGTCATTCACCCCCAAACGCCAGAAGTTTGCATTAAATCAGTGTTGTGTTTTTCCTGTTTTTAGAGTTTTATAAGCAGTCTTCCCCAGTCATACCAAAAAAAACTTCTGTCTGGTTTTTCTCTGCAGAGGACTGACCTTCGCTTGGACCCTTGGCACATTTCAAACCACACCACTTCAATCACTGACAATCACTTTCTTCCTCCTTTTCTTGATTTTCTCTCTCAGAAAGTGCTGCCTGAACTCAGCTCAGTTCACATCCCACATGAGAAAATCCTTTCTACAGCAAGGCCCAGTAATACAATAAGAGAGTATAAGACAGTGAGATTATATCACGAAGGTTTAGGATTGGACATATGTCATAATTGGTTTCAGATTTTTTGGAACGTTATCTTTAACTAGAGGAAGGGGATGTTAAAATTCCTCAAAGAGGGGATTGTCTGGAATTACTTTGATGCTATTCGGCTGACGCTGCTATTAGCCTGCTCAGGCAGCTACTCACCATGATTTAATGCACAATGTTGCCTCACTGATTGATGCTCTGCATATTTAAATTGTCATTGTAATAAACCAGAGAGAAATCAAGATTTATAGTTTGATGGATCCATAAAATATATGGAGTTTTTGCTGACCTTCATTGTATGAAGCACATCCTAGAAATGTAAAAAATGGCCTTACTTCTGCACAGCGTGACATATCCATAACATAATGTATTGGTGGGCGTGACATCTCCAAAACAACATATATATAGTTGGTTAGCCTTGCATCTACAGCAAATTACATTTAGTGTTGGTCAGCATCACATCTAAGCAATGATATATGTTTTCTTCACTGGCATTACATCTTCCCAATAACATATTTACAGCTTGTTGGCAATACAGCAAGACACTATACAGCATGGAGTATGTTTTCATGTGAAGTGGTTTTAAATAACTTCCATTATTAACCCTTTACTTCAGCTTAAACAGTCAATAAGGTTTCCCCAAATCCAATGATGTCAAGATGCTAGAAATCATAATGAAGACAACCCAAGAAAAGATGATTCTCTGCAAAAACTAAGGAAAAATTGTATGAGATTATTATTTTCTTTTTCCAAGGTAAAGCAGAGTGTCTCGAGGAATTCATTTTAAATTATTCCACATTTTTGGAGCGTGAAAGCTAAATGTGGAATTTTAGAGTTCAGAGTAAACCTGTGGGACTTGAAGCACTAGACTGTTAGTAGAGTGAGTCTGGTAGAGCCCAGAGGTCCAGTTCAGCATGGGTGTTATGTAAGCTGGTGAATGCCCAACGAGGGGTTTATGCATTAAAGGAACTAGTGTTTTTCATGCCTCTGTGTCAGAGATTACCAACCAACATTTTTTTATTTTAAGTAAAGTAGCTTTTGTGTGACAAGTATCCAGAGTAATTGTTAATTTCTATAAAGTAGCGGACACAAACCAGATACAAATCACAAGGTGGCGTGTTACAGAGAGTCCAATATTTTCAGCTAAGATGATGCAGCATGAATGTAAGGAATATCACCATAATCAATTACAGACAAGAGCCTTGCTTGTATAGGTTTCTTCCCAATTTCAACCTCTTTTATTTTTTCTGTTAGACAAATCAATATGCTGGTTAACAGTATTTTTTTTTCTGGTAAAAAGCCCAGCCATTGATTTATGTTTGAACACATTCAGTCACTTATTTTCACTTATTTTTTTTAAGGTAAATATATGAACACTATCTTGGATTTGTGGCTTTGACCTTTAAAAGTACATCATTTTGGTCTTGTAGGCATTAAGTACAAGTCTTAATGCATAGATGTTTCTCTGGACAGCTTTAAGTGCTGCTTGTAGGTTATAAGTTGTATTTTCTGAAAAGATAAATAGGCATATACAACAGTATCATCAGCATAAAAGTGAAACTTCGCATCACTAATATTTCTACATAATTGTTTATGTGAATAATGAAATAAATCTACCAACTGTAGATAGCTTTAAAGGTTTTTAAGAAAGAGGGTCCAAATGTAAAAGCAAAAGTTGAGGAACACTCATCCTAGATTAACAATTTATTGCCAATTCAAGATATGGTTAAATGTGGTGTGTTATGGCACCTGTGTAGCTCAGCTGACAGGGTAGGCCCCCATATTCAGAGGCGACAGTTCTCAACACACTTGTCAGAGGTTCAAATCCTAAATCCTGGCACTATTATGGGCATGTTCTATCCTACTCCCACTCCCCCACACTCTCTTCAGTTGTCCTATCAAATAAGGGAAAAGCCCAAAAATAATCTTAAACTTAGTGCTGTCATGCCATGGCTTTTCAGGGGGCCCCCCAATACAAGGTTGGACATGAGCTTTGAGTTAGTAAGACTTTTCTAGCAGCAGCATTGGTGTATATGGATCAGAAGTGGGGGTTTAAAGAATGAGCTGTGATTGGTTAGTGGAAGATGAGAAACAATCATTGAATCAGCAGGCTGCCAGCTTGTTACAGCTGGGGTGTATGGCTTCCATACCCTGCATGAAGTAACGTGAAGCTTGCCTTGAAGCAGAATGACAAAATTAAAAAGACTTTTATCCTGTTCAAAGTAGAAAAAAGATCAGTTGATAGATGTGTTTAATGTGCTTTCTGCCATAAAGAGATAGTGGTAGGTGTCACTGAGCTCCATAAGATTTTTTTTTTTACTGTTGTCATTCATATTCATCTATGGAAATAGTATGTGTTTATAACTTTCTGACCAACAGAAAACATGTAGATTTATAGCCTGCATTAAGACAAGGATTGGGATTCTTCATCATGCACCATCTTGTCACTCTAAGTCTTTTCAGCCCTCATTGTTCTGTGATACACAGTCCAGCATGACATCTGTGTTTCATTTTCTGCTGCAGCACACACGACAGATTTCAGAGCCTGTTGTAGCTCGTGAGGCTTGCTCAGCACAGTATCCTCTCTCATCTCATCTCACAAAACAAAATGATTGCCATTTGTTCTTGTCGTCTTAAACAGATAGGGGAGAAGAGAGGGAAAAAAAGCAACGGGAAGCATAATGACGATGGATTTGTTCTTGTTTTTTATGTGAGTGTCCTCAGGCAGTGCATGAGAGCACTGACAGTGTCGTGGTCCAGAAACTGTGTGACTTTAATGCATTTTATCCATATTATTCCAACAATACATCACTGTTGATCTAATATGCCTTAATAGTCTTCTATGCCGTCTGATGGTCTCATAATAAGCACATAAATACCATCAAACATGCATTCTTTATCACAGTAATCCTACAGGGTCACCTCACTGTTGACTTTTGCTTCTTTATGTAGTGTCTTATATCCTTATAAGTAAGTATGTTATTACTAGAGACATATTTTTCCATATTTTGCTTTTATTTGCATCACTTTGCTTGTTTATCATGTCTTTCCTGAAATAAATAAATGCAAATTAATACATCCATTAGGCTCTCTCTTGGGAAATCAGCAGGTGGATGCAGGTGCAGTGCAGCAGTAGATATTTAACAACACTGACAGCTTAAAAACACTTTTTAGTGGGTAATGGCTGTGCAGTGTTTCAGGCAAAACATTGGTAGATTAGAACACAGAACCACTTTAAATTGTCTGGCTAAAGTCTCTTTGTAGACTTTTTTTTTTTTTTTTTTAAATTTCAGGTCTTTAGTGAGATGTTTGGTGCTGATTTTGTGCACCTTTCAGACACATTACAAATGGTACTTATTCTCTTTAAAGTGCCAACTCCCCATTGGCTCAGTCAGGGCCATGTTTAACAATGTGTAGCATCCCCTCTCCTTTTAACAACAGTAAACAACTGGGTAGAGAGGAGACCAGTTGCTGGAGTTTTGGGTGAGGAATGCTGTCCCATTCTTGTCTGATGTACAGTTCAAGCTGAACCAAATGCTTTCCATCAGTGAAAGGTCTGGACTGCAGGCAGGCCAGTTCAGCACCCGGACTCTTCTACTGAGAAGCCATGATGTTGTGATGGGACGGTATGTAGTTTCACATTGTCTTGCTTAAATATGCAAGGCCTTCCATGAAAGAGACATGGTTTAGATGGAAGCATATGTTTGCGTTAAAACCTCTATATGCTTTTCAGCACTGATAGTGCCTCTCCAGATGTGTTAGCTGCCCACGCCAAAGGCACTAATGCCACCCCATACCATCAGAGATGCAGACCTTTGGGGCGCAGGTGGCGGAGTGGTTAAGGCGTGCCCCATGTACGCGGATGGCCCGGGATTGAATCTGGCCTGAGGCCCTTTACTGCATGTCTCTCCCCCACTCTTGTCCTTGTTTCCGATTCTATCCACTATCCTCCTCTATCAAATAAAGGCACAAAAATGCCAAAAATAAACCTTAAAAAAAAAAAAAAAAAAGAGATGAAGACCTTTGAACTGTGCGCTGATAACAAGCTGGATAGTTGCAAACCAAACATTCCTAGCTGGACTTTAAAACAATGTCAAATTATGTAAAATCTACATGTTCTCATTGCCACTGTCCACTAAGCTCTTTATGACTAACTTTACAGAGTATATATGGTTCATAATAATACGTTGCTGTCAGCGTAAGCCCCCTTTTTTATTTTTGTAATGCAGCAGTGCTAACCCAGACCTGTACATAGACTTTGATGTGTAAATTTTGCGAAGTGCCCCTTTAGGAAGACTGTGATAAGTTCTCTTACTTTATATGCAACTCTTTCATCCTGTACTTTCAAAAAGTCTGTGCATCACCTTCCCTTAAGATGTCAAATAAGGAAAAAATGCATTGTGTTTCTGACATGTCAGTCTCTTATGTCACTTGACTGTTGTATTATTTTACCCTTCTACAGCAAATGAGACCTACCTTTATTTCAGGGTTTTAGTATCGAAGAGATCTGAAGATTCATTTTTGTTATATTGCAGAAAAATCCACACTAACAGAGGGTCCCTTATATGCTGAATGCTGTGGACCATAAACCCCTGTAGTTCATACATCTGTCATCCATATACCATGAGGACAATGTGTGCCCTTAGTCCATCGGTGCCATAAGTCAGCTTATGAAGCCAAATTGAATTTTGATAAACAGTTGAAAAGAGCTGACCGGATAAAAATCATTCATGCATTCATCTCTTAACAGTTGATTTACTGCATCTCTCTGCTGCCTAAAAGAAATCACGTCAGGTTGTGGAGAAAATGGTGCAGAAAATCTATAGAAAAGATTTGCTATTTATTATACCTTTGAGAAATTCCTCAGCAGTCCTGCCTTGTCTTCCTCTCTATCATGCTCTGAATTTCAAGTTTGTCACCATCTTCTGTCCTTGTGCTGGCTCCCTGGTAATTAAATTAGCAGGAGAAGTGCAGGTACTTCAACCAATTGATATATTTCCAGAGCAAACAGGCCTCCAGTTGACCTGTGTTTGCATATTAACATTGTTTGCCAGCAAGAGCATGCACAACCCCATGTAATGAGGGATCTGTAAAATTATTACAGATGAGATGGCCTACTAGGGGCTCCTTGACCTAACCAAAATATCTAAGGTAAGGACTATATTTGCCACACAAAAGAAACATTCCTGGTGTTTGTGACACTTTAACGTACATGGAGCTATGAAGGTCAGTATTCATCCCAAAGCTCTGAGAGCAGCTAGAATGGGTTCAGACTCTCATTTTGTTTACCTCTGACTTCAGCACAGCAGTGTTTGTGTTATGAGTTTAACTTTAATAGATTTATCTTCCTCACACTCAAAAATAGTCTTTCACTTCAAAATAACTTTACTGTGCTCTATCCCAGAATGTAAGAGAAGTGAAATAGACTTCATAGGTCGGGTGTTGCATCCAAGCAGAGATGGATTGAGCTGTTTTGGTTGACCTTCTCTCTGACAGGTACACCAAAACTAAATTTTGCACTTTTATGCGGGACCTGTAGAGGTTTATTTCTGATCTGCCACTCAGCCTTCACTTCTTGACTGGCTTTGTCCCACTCTTGGCAGCCTCCTCCACCTTCTCTGTTGCTCTTTTTTCAAAGCACTTACAGTCACCTAGGCATCTGGACATGCTCCTCTTCCACCATCATCACCTTTTGACACTGAAGCCTCTCTTCCTTCTGTTGGTCTTGTTTCATTTTCTCAGAGGGGTTTTTTGTTAAATTGCCATCCTGCCTCCTCTTCTCCTCTTGGTACTTTTCTGTCTGTCTCCTCTGACTTTCAGCTGCTTTTTCTTGCTCCTCTCTTTCCTTTTTCAGATTTTTTGTCTGCTTACCATCTCAATATGTCTGCTCTTTTTTTTTCTCCTGTGGGGTCAGATTCATCAAGCTTTTCAGAGCTCTATTCAGGGTATGAGCAAATTTCCATATTTAAGGAACATCTTTGTTTTATCGATGCTCTTATACCGCTTTAATCCTGTTGTGCTGATGTTTTCTCTGTATTCCTCCAGGCTGGTTTCCCGAGAGGTGTTCATAGATTTGTAATGGTTTCCCCCAGACAGGATATTCTCAGACTTATACCCTGGAAAGCTCAGGAAATATATTCCACTTACTTGTTTGATTTTGAAATACCTATCTCTTAGTTCAAAGGGCTTTTTTCTTTATATGGCTGCCTTTAAATTGTTAAATGACCCTTTTGCTAAAGGGAATGAAAATACTTTTCTTCTCCAAAACTCTTTTAGGTTCATTTCCTGGCTCATCTCCCATTTTTCTCAGCGTATCACCTGAATTATTACTGTCCCATACAGAGCACAGCAAATTATGCCTCTGAAAGAAGCATTAATAAATGATAAACCAGCAGCTGTGAGCGTCAGTGTTATGCAATCATGCCCTACCAGTAGTGTGTGTGTGTGAATTTGTCTCTATGTGTGTGAGAAAGAGAGAAATGACCATGAGGCTGAGGTGAGAGAGCGAGCGGAAAGTCCAAGAGACTCTAGCGACGCGGCCCGTGTGAGTCTTATCCATATTGATGCTGTATTTACCACCACCGCCTCCCTGCATTGACCTGAAAGTTACTCTTTAATGCATTATTGAGGAGGCTTGAGGGCTTTGAGTGTTCAGAACAATGTAAGGAGCGTGGGAAGAGTTTAATATTCACTGCTTTAACAGAAAACTTGTATATTTACAGTCGCATTTGCTGCCTTGTTAATACTGGGACTTTTAAAAGTGCTCATTTTGTAAAGGAGCAGAATCATGGGAGTGCAAACACTGATAAATAGCACGCACCACACAGAGCTGCACAATATAAGTCTCCATGGAGAGCCATGTGTGAAGTGTGAAAATGGCTTCAGAATGGTGTTTATGTACATCAAGTCGGTGGACGGTTACTTAAGCATGTGTCATGCTGTTTGCCTCTGTGCTAGTGGTCTTCTCAGGAGCATGATGCCTCACTACACATCCCAGTTAGAAAGCAGTGATTACTTTTGTGGCCTGTGCAGTACAATCAACACATTCATACATCAGCAGTTGAAGTGTAAAGTGCAGCAGGATATGGCAGTGTTAGCCCATGGTGGTGGGAAAAGGATGGACTATAAATGTATGCAGTCTATAGGGGTTTAACACTGGCCGTATATATCCAGGTCACTAACCAAGCTATCTCTGATATAGTCATTTTGTGTTGGACCTTTTTGGAATGGTCATTCTGTTTGTACAATTTTGTTCTACAAAAAGTGTGAGGGCACAATAAATAGTGCAAGGTTGTATTTGTTAAAGGTAAAATGTAAGACATCTATCAGTCACAGTCCATACAGGAATATAATCTAACAACAGAATGTTGAATTTCTGAGCTGGTCTGATGTTGCATGTCTGTCCAAAAGTACTGCAGCAGTGTATTTTGTATTTTGTTGCACTTCTATAAAAATGAATAACTGCGATATAAATTAAATTTAAATAAGTAGGCCTACTCAAAACTAACATTACCAAGATAAAATAAAGTCTGAGGCCATAGGGACATAATATTAGGTTATTCCAGTTGGCAACTAAAATATTGCAGTTCTTTAGGAGTCCACTTGAGGCTGACTGAGCCAATGAATCTCCACTGGGTTCCATGTGAAAATACCAGTTTAAACAGCACAAATCATATCCAAAGCCACTTTAAAAAATGTTTGGTCTCAGTGTTTTTTTAATTTTGCTGTCTATTTGATACTCATCCAAATCAGTGTTAATTTCGTCGACTAAAACTGTTTGTCGACAGCCTTTTTTTCCATGACTAAGACTAACAAAAATTGATCTATGATGAATAAAACGTACAAAAACTAAGTTTAGTTTTTGTCAAGATGACTAAAACTAGACTGAAATGTAATATTGTTTTCGTCCGACATAATTTGTAATATTTTTTCATTGTGGGTAAATCTGTCAAAATACAGTGCATCTGTATCTATTCTGCCTCTCAGCTGTAGAAAGCAGGGACCCCAGGTTTGTAGGAGTGCATAGAACACACTAACATGATTTGATACCAGATTTAGGAGAGAACATAAATGCTTTGACTAAAAGTAACGACTAAAATGTGCAGAACTTTTATGGGCTGAAACTAGACTAAAATGTTTTTGAGTTTTCGTCGAGGAAACCTAGACTAAAACTTTAAAGGATAGAAATGACTAAAATGTGACTAAAACTAGGATGAATTTCATTTACAGACTAAAACTAAGACTAAAATTTTAAAAAGCTGCCAAAATTAACACTGGTACAAATATATATACATATACTGTATATAGACACGCACACGGTGTTCCAACATATTGCAAATTATTATGGAAATAGGATTCCAATGAAACAGACATTCAATTTTTTTTTTCCTTATCCTTTCAGTTACATCACTGACATTGAGCTCAGACAGGTTTGATAACTAGTTTGCCAGGTGAGACTAATCAAAGGGAGACTACTTAAGGAGGTTGTTCCACATTATTGAGCAAGTCAAAGGTTTTATGCATTATGGGGAAGAAGAAAAATCTTTCTGCAGATGAAAAGCGTGAAATAGTGCAGTCTAGTGCAATCTTGCAAAAAGTATGAAAACACGGGATATGACATCAAAAGTTAAGAAAGATTATCGCACTGTGAAAAGATTTGTGTGTGATTCAGAGCACAGATGGGTTTGTTCAGATAAAAGTGTACTCAGGAAATTTTCTTCAGCAAAATGTGTGGAGTTTTTAACTCCCATTTGTATCATGGTATAACAAGATGAACCATGCCTTCCAGGGTAAAATCATTTTCATGCAAGACAACGCACCATCCTATGCTGTAAAAAATCCCACTGAGGCCTTGGCTGCTATGGGCATAAAGGGAGAAAAAAAAAATCATGGTGTGGCCACTATCATCCCCTGACCTAAACCCTGTTGAGAACCTGTGGAGCATCCTTAAATGGGAGCTTGATGAGGGTGGATGGCAGTTTACCTCAAAACAGCAGCTCTGGGCAAATACAGGCAGAAACTATACATGGACATACAAGTTCAATGGATGAGAGAGTTGTTATAGAGATATCAAAGAAGGGCTCCTATGTTTAGGGTTATCCCTAACTCTAACCCTAATTTTGTCGAATAAACCCAGATTACAATGTAATTGGTGAGGAATGAAAAACCTGTTAACTCCCCATTATATCGAATTTTTTAGGAAAAATGAGCAAAAACATGAGTAATAATTTGGAACACGGTGTAGAGCAGAGAGACATGCAGACGGCAGAAAGCAACACAACTACAACAGCTACTAAAAACATCCTGCTTCTTCCTCATTTGTGTGCAGATGTTGAGGTCTTTGTTAACATTTTAAAGCATTGTTTCATCACTTTGGTACATTTCAGTACAATCAAACATAATAACAAGAACTGATATTGTATTGTATGAAGACCGTGGTATTGAAACGGTAAGTATTGATACTATTGTCTACCTAAATGCATTGTTGCTTAAGGCCCTCAGTCATGTGAGAGTACCCCTTCATTTCAGTAGATACAATATTTATGCACATATTTATTATACCCGGAGGACAAACATAATGACTTTGGAGATCCCCTAACCAAAGCTGTGGCCGGTGAACCTCACGGACATTCAAACAGGAAATGCAGTCTTTAACCTTTGATGTTCTGCCATTTTGCTGTAATGACTGAATAATGTACATGGAGTACATTCACAGTATGGCACAAAGGGAGGCCTGTTTATCAAACTGTATTTGTCATCTAAATGGAAATAAAGGAGCAAGGCTGATGAATGATTTCAAAGAAAGCTGGTCTTATGGGGAATCCCAGTACTTATCTATCACGACACTGAATGTAAAGCTGCATTGGGAGCACATGTCATAACTTATCAAGGTCAGATGCTGTGAATTGTACTTAAATATCAGTGCATCATCACTGTATGTAGATACCAGAGATTAGTTACAGCTTAGATGTCCTCAAGGATGGAAATGTTATGTCCCTCAGGAGTGAGAGTGCTGTGGCTGCAGCTGGCTGACGGGGAGAGCTTATCAGCAAATGGCAGGAAGGGTGTGTGTGTGTGTTTCGATGTTTGTGTGTGTCTGACAGGACCGTGTAAGTAGAGCAGGTACATAATCTTCATCACAACTTTTAAAAAAAAATCAAACAGCCTGCAGATGACTCTGTATTTGAGGATTTTTAACAGCATTTGTACTGATCGTGAGATTCCTGAGACTGTGACACAGCTGGACTGAAACCCACAGTGTGAGATCAGCAGCAGATTTTGAGCAGTGACTATCACCTACGCAGCCAGTTTGACTTGTTTGCTTCTCTCTCAAATGTTGCCAATAAAATACTGACATTTAAAATGTACAGTATGACCAATTAGTGACATTTATGAAGGGTAAATCAATCAAACATAGAAACACATGAGAGCTATTGCCTGCCTCTGATTGACACCTTGGCCAGCTCACGGCAAACACAATTACCTGGGACTGTTGGGTAATGACCTCTCAGACAGGCCGGTCAGAAAGTGTTGCAGTGATTTGCATGAGCTGTAGGAATGAAGAATGTTCTAGTCGACCAAATGAGAGAGGCTTTAAAAAAAGGCTGAACAAGGATTTGAAAACCTGATGAGGAGTGATCTGATTCAGTAGCTGTAAAGTGAAAAAGCTGTCATAGTGTTTTGGCAGTAGTTTTATTATCAGGGATTTGTAAGTGTTGTTGATGAAAGCTGCCAGTCTTTGCTGAGAATTTAAGCTCTCTATAAAGAAGCCCAGTGCTCTTTTTTTTGCTTTTATTAGTATCTCTTTCCAACATATTTCATGAAAACAGAAAAAAAACATCTGAAGGGGAAACATTTTTAGAAATGAGAAGGATGTCTTCCTGCAAAGCCCATCAGCGATTAAGCCAAGAAGCAAAACAAAGACTAATGTGAAGTTTCTCCTCTATTTGCCTTACATGTTGCAAGTATTTGACTAGCATTCAGACAAATATTAGGCTGAGTCCGACAATATTGGGCTAGCAGACAGAAGCTTAAGGCCTGGCCAAATTTGGGTAAAGGCAAACAAACACCATCAAAGGGAAACAGAGGCAAGTTTTGCACCCAAAATATTCTCTATATTATTGTCTAACAAACTTCCCCAAACTTGCCTCGCACCAGTGAAGCATAAATACATACACTCCCCTCCTGAAGTATTGGAACAGTGAGGCCAATTCCTTTTTTTGCTGTAGACTGAAAACATTTGGTTTTGACATCAAAAGATGAATATGAGACAAGAGATCAAAATTTCAGCTTTTATTTCCAGGTATTGACATCTGCATCATGTAAGTGTGTTTTGTTGCCAAAGTGGGTGGATTTGGGTTTCACTCGGTGTAACCAATATGAAAACCAGAGAGCTGCCTATGGGTGAAAAACAAGCTATTGTGAAGCTGAGAGATGTAAAATCAATCAGAGCCATTGCACAAACAACGGCCATAGCCAGTACAACCATTTGGAATGTCCTGAAGAAGAAAGAAACTGCTGGTGTACTCAGTAACAAATGTCAAACGGGTAGACCAAGAAAACAGCAGCAGTTAAACATTGTAAGAGCTGTAAAGAAAGACCCTGAAACAACTGTTAGTGACATCAACAACAACCTCTAGAGGGCAGGAGGGACGGTATCACCATCTACTGTTGGCAGAAGACTTCATGAACAAAAGTAAAAAGGCTAAGCCATTCATTAGCGTTAAGAAACAGAAGGCCAGGCTGGAATTTGCCAAAAAATACAGAGACGAGTCTCAAAAATTCTTGGACAAAGTTTATGGACTGGCAAGACAAAGATGAACCTTTACCAAAGTGATAGAAAGGCTAAAGTTTGGAGAAAGAAACAATCGTACAAGCTCATCTGTGAAACACAGTGGAGGTGATGTCCTGGCTTGGGCTTGCATGGCTTCTGGATGGACAAGCTCATTAATCTTCATTGATGATGTAACACATGATGGGAGCAGAAATAAACTCAGAAGTCTACAGAAACATTTGGTCTGCCAATTTAAGGAAGATGCAACCAAACTGATTGGGAGATCTTTCATCATGCAGAAAGATAATGACCCAAAACACACTGGCAAAACAACAAAGGAGTTCATCAGGGGCAAGAAGCAGAAAGTTAAACTTAAACCCTATAGAGCATGAATTTTACCTGCTAAAGAGCATACTGGTGGGAGTAAACCCCAAAACTTTGGTGATGTCAGTGATCACAGGCTTGATGCCGTTTTGAAGTCTTATTCACTTCGATCGGTTTTAAGTCTATCTGTTCCACTACTTTTGCTCACCTAAAAATTTGGTGTTCCGTTACAAAAGGTGCTATCTATCAGCAATCTTCTATCTTCCAATTGTTTTCAGTTTACAGCAGGAATAAATAAATTGGTTTCACTGTTTGAATATCTTTGGAGGGGAGTGTTCATCTCAGTTAACTGATGCTGGGAGAATTTTCTTGGGGAATTCTGGCTATTCTGCAGCAGCAGTGAACATAAGATGCAGGGAAGAGCCATTGACAGAGCTGTGAACTTTCCAAAAGGACACTTTTCTCATCTTTTTTTTTTTTTTTCGAGATTATTCCAAATAAACCATGATTGTTGGATTTTATAGTTTTAAGGCAATGGTGGTTACAGTTGAGTTCATCAGTCTAGTAGGACGAACAATGGATTTGCAGACAGGTACTAGCTAACTAGTGTCTTTAATATAAAATGCATTGCATGTTTGATCAAAACAGTCAGATTTTTTTATTAAACCAGGATTTTCTACATTCATTTTTAGGGACCAAGTTGTGAGGAAACAGGAGCATGAAAAATGGTGCCACACCACCCCCCCCCCCCCCCCCCAAAAAAAAAAAAACTTCAAAACCATTCTATCAGTAAGCATGCAACAATATACAATTCCACCAAATATAATATAAAACAAAGTTTAAAAAATACCATGTACCACAGTTGAAGCACACAATTAACAAGAGCTGTGGTGTCTTCCTGCCTGAGAAGTCTGGTTCAGTTAAATGGAGACAGATACAGACAGACATGGTAACCCATCCAGAGGCGATATCCTCACCTTTGTGTTTACAGCTTGCCAAGAGTGATCACAGTATGAGTGAAAGCCGCACCTCAGTCTACACACAACTGCGCACACAGGTCGACCTCAGACCCACCTCACACGCTTCTGGACAAATCGAAACGAAATGTTGGCTCGGTTCTCACTAAAAACTACTTGAACTGAACTCACTGCTGCAAACTCTGAAAGTGAAGGGAAACAAATGGGAAAGATAATGGCCCTGAAGCTCAACAATATGGCTCTGTGTAGTGGTGCATGTTGCCTCAACTGGGCCATAAATTAACTGATACCCAGGGCCAATTCTGCCTAATGCTTCAGAACTAATTTAAATGATGATGAGCAATTTACCTGACCCGTGGTAGGGGAGGAAAGCAGCTGGAGAGATGAGTAGAAGAGAAAAGGGAAGACAGAAGCTTCTCCTGGAAATACTCTTGCATGAGATCTTTTTTACTTATACAGATAACATTTTGGTGACTTCTTAAGCTTTTTTTTTTTTTTAAATGTCACATAATCACAAGGGGTCAGTCTGGGAGAGAAAGAACCCCTTCTTATTCCCATTTTCACCGCATGGTTTACCACAGTCCAGCCATCTGGTCCGTGGTTATGTTTCAGTGCATTTAGATCAGAAAATATGCAGCATAATTTTTGTGTCTTTATGAATCAAGCCAGCCATCTGATACGGGCACTGTTAATTTTTTAAGAAGGTCAAGCAAATATCCTCTTCACTCATAACTTGTTTCCCTTAATTATAAACTTTGTGTCAATTGTTACCCCTCATTTATCTTGCATATACTTTTTCATAGAGGGCAATCAAATTTGTACAACTATTCCTTCATTTACCCCTTTATTTAGACCAAATCAAGTGATCAAATGCTTTTTCGTACTGCTGTTTGAAGTTATAGGCATGGAAATGGAAAACTGTTCTGTGGTCAGAGGAATTAAAATTTGAATTCCTTTTTGGAAACCATCCAGCTTGTTATTATCTTTAATGGTGTAGGGTTGTATTAGTGCAGATGGCGTGGGCAGCTTACACATTTGTAAGGGCACTATCAATGCTAAGAAGAATAAAGAGGTTTTACAGCAACATGTGCTCCCATCCAGACAACATCTGTTTCATGGAAGGAACCACATACTGTCCTGTTACAACAGCATGGCTTCTTAGTAGACCAGTCTGGGTGCTGAACTAGCCTGCCTGCAATGCAGACCTTTCGCCAATAGAAAACATCTGGTGCATCATAAAAGGAAAAATCCCAGGACTGTTGAGCGGCTAGAATCCTACATCAGATAAGAATGGGACAACATTCCTCACCCAAAAGTCCAGAAAGTGGTCTCCTCACTTCTAAGTCATTTGCAGACTGTTGCTAAAAGAAGAGGGGATGCTACACAAAGGTAAATATGGCCCTGTCCCTATTTTTTAAAATATGTTCTGCCATCAAATTCATAATGAGCTAATATTTTTTATGAAATGGTGAAATGTCTGATTTTCAACTCATGATATGTTGCTTATGTTCTATTGTGAACAAAATGTGGGCTTATGAGATTTGACAATCATTGCATTTGGTTTTTCACATTTTACATAGTGACCCAACTTTTTTGTCATTGGGGTTGTTGGTTCCATCTTGGAAGTCAGACGTTGGAGCTGGCAATTGCATCACACCTGAATTGATTGCATTCCAGTTGCTATCAGTTGGTAACTCATTGTACTGAAGTTCCTCAGAGTAGGAATCCTGACTTCAGGGAATTGACGTATACGACTGGCAACTCAGAATTTCCACTTTTTGAGATCAGCTGGAACACACCATAAGTCCTGGATATGTACCACTTCCAGCTCCACCACTGATACTTCATCACTCAAGCATAATGAAGTTACAGGTTAGCTTCTCCATTATGACATATATTCAAATTTCCAAAAAGAAACTGGCCACATTTGATGGCTCATTAGCTACAGCTTAGCAACTGAAGACAGCTAAAGTTAGTGCTCACTAGATAAAAACATTCTATAAACCAACTTCACTTTGCAATGGTACAATGTCATCACACTTTAGTATGTATGTTTGTTGAATCTGGCTAAAGTTAGCAGTGCTAGCATCACAGGCCTTCGATTCTTTTGCAGACATTCTATGGAAAACTTTATCCCCATTTTCTAGATTAAATAGTGCTAAACCATGCTGTTCCTATGACAGGCTGTGGAGGCTAAAACACTTAGCAGATGTTTATATTGGATTAAAGGGCAAGGTTGAAACTAATAAGAAATTTTAAAAAGTTTAGCCGGCTCGTAATTCTGGTGCAGATGAAAAAAGGGTCAAGATTCAACCGTTTCTGCAAGTATTGTTGCACACCGCTTTTGCCAGCTAGTTAGGCTATTTTACAAATTAAACTAACTAGAATGTAACCTGACACTGGAAAACCTTTAATACTAAGTGTTTGGGAAAGGGTAAAGGATTTGAAAAAAAATCGGAGTGTGATTTGATGAACGTTCTGTCTGTCACATCTTTACGGGCCAATCAGAGCAACAAAGCACTGTAGCTAATAGATTATCAAGGATGTTGTTCTACTTTGAATGTGGCTTAAATTTTCCTCTTCATTTCACTTCTGTCATTCTAATGATTGCCAGATGCCCTTTATTTAAATATTGTAATTCTGGAAAACAGCAGCACAACATTGTTCCATTATTAGAGCTTTTTCCTCTGGGTGTAATGTAGGAGAAAGATAGCACCATGTGAGTTTGGTGAAAGAGTATGTGGACCTGATAAGAGGATGTAGAGGAAGGATTAATTCAAGGAAGGATGCAGTGGATGGTGTATGTGTGTGCGTGTATTTTAGGGGTGGGCGGTAACAGTGAGTCTAGAGATCCAGAGGAGGGGGAGAGCCATAATGGCAGCGCTGGGCAGTGAATTGTGGCCATCCCAAGGACACTGCACTGAGGTTATATTTATTGATCGTGGCACTGGGAAGGAGACACGTGCAGTAACACGCTCTGCACTGGAGTAAAATTCCAATCTTACAATATTTGTCATGTTTTTTGTGTAGTAATCAACATGGAGCAAGAGCTTTAAACCAGCTTTATCCAGATTTGATTGTTTTGGCAGTGAGTCTGTAGGATTGAACCTGTTAGATTTTCTCAAATTCGAACAGACAAACTGTATTTTTGTGCTTGCTGAAACATTTCTGCCTTGCTGTTTATGTCCAGACACTCTAGTGGCTGAAGACAAAGATCATTATCAAAGCCTGTCCTGTGTAAGCACTTGCTTATCCCAGATCACTTCAGTGGGGATGGGAATGTTTACCTGCAGCTCAAAACAAGACTTCCTTGCACGTCATGTCTCTTTACACCTTATGTGACTCACCACTGAACCTTTGAACAGCTGGTGCGAATGCAGAATGAAAGAGTCAGAGTGACGTGCGGTGCAGCATAATTCTCACTCAGACGGCAGGAAGTAAACTCTATATTAAACTGCTGCTGTAACAGAGAAGGAGGAAGAGCCAAAGTGATGATGGCTGCTCCACTTGCTCTGCTTTGCTTGGTGCTAATTATCATTTATACACCATGTTTATTCTAAAACCTGGAAAAATAAACATGTTATGGCATAGAAAGCCACAAGCTATCATTTCTAACAAACTTTATCAGGTTTCCTCTACACGAAAGGTTTCTATACAAGTCTTTTATTTAGAGTTTGATAACATTTTCTCACAGGAATATATAAAAAAAATACTCAATTGTCATTTAAAATTGTTCTTCTGTTCCCTAATCAATAAGGCGAATGAGCCCAAATATTATTTTTGGCTTTACATAAAGGCTATTTGTGGTTTGGAATTCTACTAAAAAGAAGTTGCTAGGCAATTAAAATCTGTTTTTCTTTGATTGACCAGGTATTGCTATATTTTAGGATATATTAGGAAAGAAAAAAATAGTAATAAAATGAAAATGAAAAATAACTAGCCACTTTGGTTTTAATGCATTATTTCAAGGAACCATATGTATGCCCTGTCCCTAGTGGTCTTTGGGTCAAACAGTAACGAGGTGGGTAATTTTATAGTATTGTAAAGTAGCATGGTATGGGAGTTGTCATCTTAATGGTCAAAAACAAACAATGTTTTATAGGATTTATTTGACAGGAATCAGACATGTAGACCATAAAATATGGACATAGTCTCAGTGACATCACCAGTTGGTCTCTTAAGAGGCATTATGAAGCCAAATGATGGGAGTCACCATATTGGAAATGCTGTACTCGATCGATAAGCCTCCCACTGCTACAGTCCTGTCAGTAAGATCTTCCACGTCTCCTAGTTATGCTAAATTATTGTATAAATGTTTTGTAATGGTACATAAAATCAAAACAAAGGTATTCAAAGCTTCTACATATGGATGAAATGCACCTCTTGTAATATGTGTACATGTAAAGAAATGTGCTACTGATACCAAATGCATTTCTTTAACCAGGCTGTAAACATGTTTATTTTTAATGTAATACTGGGAACTTTTAGATGGACCCTAATGGGGATTTTAATGGTTTTTGGAGCTAGCCCCAAGTGGACACTTAGGAAACTGCAGTTGTTTTTGCAGTTCTGCGTTGGCTATACTTTTCAACACCAGAGATCTTCGCCTGGAAAGACATCATTATGACAAATTAAGATTTACAATCTTCATATTAAGGCACACATATTCTCGTCTATTTAAAGAAGTAGCCACAAACTAGGGCTTGGTATTTTCTACAGCCTCACAATACGATATGTATTACGATAAAGAGGTTATTGTATAATACATATCACAGTACATGTTGTTGGGGGTAATATACATGCCTTACACGAAGTTCCCTGCAGCAGCTTATTGTAGAGAATAACAGCAAAGACCAAATTTTGAGGATCCCACACTTAAGTGCACTTAATTTCAAGTCCTCTGAGATCCAATAACTGAGTTAATTTCGTCCACTAAAACTATGAGTAAAAATGTTTGTAAACAGCCCTTTCTCCATTAGAAAGACTAGACTAAGACAAGCAAAAATAAATCTCTGATGACTAAAACTGACTAAAATGTAATTTAGTTTTTGTTGGACATTCAAAATCCATGATATTTCTCCACTTTGGGAAAATCTGTCAAAATGCATTGCATCCGTAACTATTCTGCCTCTCAGCTGTCCAAAGCAGGGATGCCAGGTTTAGCAGAGTGCACAGAAAACATTAGCAATAAATGCTTGGACGAAAAGTTACGACTAAAATGTGAGGTCTTTTTATGGACTTAAACCAGACTAAAATATTTTTGTTGACTAAAACTAGACTAAATCTATAAAGGGTTGAAATGACTAAAATGTGACTATAAATAAAATACATTTCATCTGAAGACTAAGACTGAGACTATAATTAAAAATAGCTGTCAAAATTAACACTGAACAATAAGTCAGTTCAAATATCAAAATAATTTTTAATAGTCACTGAGCTAATGTATTATTAAATTTATATACTATGATATTTAAAGTAAGGCTGTTCCCATGTGTCTATTTCCTCAATCAGATTCAAATGATATAGACTTGTACCTCTTTTAGAAGTTTTATACAGATATGTAATGCTAAAAAAAGATTCAGTATAGCTCAAAACAGTGGCTGTCAGTGTTTCTCCATCTTCTTGTTTCACCCAGCATTCGGGATAGTTCTTTCTATGGCCTGTATGGAGAGGAGAAACAATTACGCCAACCAAAAACAGCTGTTTTAGGACTCACTTAGAAAAATGTGGATCTATCCTTTGAGACCATTTTCAGACTTTTCTTTCTCACTTGGTCTCCACTGTCTCATGCAGCAGAGGAATCATAAAATGGTGTAAAAAAGCAATACATCAACTCCGTGTTACTGATTTGTTTTCCTTCAATTTCCCAGCAAATAGTAAAACCCCTGTGTGTTTCTTTTGATTCTGCTTTCTTACAGTTAAGGCTTTTTTATAGCAGATTCTACTCCATTGATGTTGTCTTCTGATGAATTCTGAATTGTGTTTTACTTGGTAACATCATACTTTTCCATCTGTCGTATGATAGTATAAATAATTATTATTTACTTTTGTTATATCAAATAAGCTGAATACTTCATGAAACATGCAAAAATCAAAATATGTCTGTAACAAATTAGAATTAAATTTGAGTTTTTAAGTCAGAAAATTATTGATATTTTTTCTCTATACAGTGCTATGAAATATTCCTTGCCCCTTTTTGTATTTCTTATTTTTACCTCCGCCAAGGAGGTTATGTGATCAGCAGGGTTTCTTTGTTAGCAACATAACTCAAAAAGTTATGGACAGATTTTGATGAAATTTTCAGGAAATGTCAGAAATGGCATAAGGAAGAACTGATTAGATTTTGGGACTGATCCGGATCATCGTCTGGATCTAGGAATTTTTTTTAAAGGATTCTGTACTATTGGGAGATAGGTCTAATGGTGGAGGTCTGCACTCTTCGAGTGCTTTTCTAGTTCTGCATATTTGTCAAATGTTTTAGGTCATCAAACAATTATTAGACAAAGATGACCCAGTACATACAAAATGCAGTTTTTATTGGGTTATTGCATTGATTAAGGGGGGGAAAGTGATCCAAACTTACCCGGGCTTATGTGAAAAAGTTATTGCTCTCTCTGATGTTATGTGATAACCTGACACGCCAGATGGGTTTGTTTCACACATCCATCTGGAAAGCCTTTGATAGACAGCGTTTGGCAAAGAGCAGAGCGTTTGAAAAAAAAACTCTGAGGGTGATTGGATGAACGTTCTGTCTGTCACATCTTTACGGGCCAATCAGAGCAACAAAACAAGTAACGTCGGCGCCGCTACCGAGGTGCGTGTGCACAGCTTCCGAGGAATAAACTCCATATAGAACTGCATAACACGAACCATGGCTACTGTATACATGTCAGTACATGACTTTTGTCATTTTTTAAAAGAAAACAACTCACTACTGTTCTTTGTTCCTCTTTTAATGAAGAAATGTCGTCAAGTTCTAATCAAACTGGCACTTTAGCAGCATCCATGCTAATGTCTTCCGCCAAAATGGCACCGGCCTCTTGTTGCTGCTTGCTTACATCACGACAGTACTGCCCCTTGTTGCTGATTGGTCCTGTCACTTTCTAACTGGGCCCACATGGTTCAGACAGGAGCTTTGAAAGATGGATTCGCCAGTGAGAAACAAGGAAATAGGCGTATCCATCTGCTTTGCAAGGTTAGTTGTGTGATGGACTAAGCTTAAACTTTTTCTTTTGACAATAACAATAATTCACAGGGACAGAATGTTGCAAACTCACAACTGCTAACTCAAGTTTGCAGGGGTTCTCAGCAGAGCCAGCAGAGGGCGCTCATGTTACATGATGTTATCATTGCAGTGGAAACTAATAAGGGCATATTAGAAGCAGTATTTGCAGCATCATAGTAGTTAGTTGGTGCACTTTATGGGAAATGATGGCAAGTTAATGACAAGGATCAAGAATAATTAACAGTGTTGGAACTGTGGAATAAATGGTTATAGAAAATTCATCTTTAGAATGAAAAAACCTGACACTGTTGACTAAAGAGGAGTGGGACTCTGTAACTTCAAGCAGCACCAGCCATGTTTATTCAACACTCCACAGTGGGAGTCAGAGTGACCTTGAGACAAAACAAAGCCCTGTAAAGAAAAAGTCACAGGTTTGATTCTCATGGCATCAAAAGAGTCAGCGTTGATGCAATTAACCTTTCAGAAATGTCACTGATGGACTCATCCTCTGCTCTGTTTAATCAGTCTTTTGTTCCTGATGTAAACACAGCTTGCAGGAGTACATCAAAGTGTCGGTGATGCAGCCTGTTAATATTTCTACTGAGCTCAAACTTGCGGTGGCTCTCTCCCAGTCTGTCTGGGCATGTGCAGAGCGGCACTGCAGTGCTGCACTGTGAAGAGAGAGGAAGACAGAGGGAGAGGAGTTCTGACAGAGGGGTGCTCGCTCCCTGTGATACTCTCGTTTCCATCCCACGTGTGAGGGAGTATTTAGAAGTTCTAAGATATTTGCATGAACCTGTACATTATAAAGCATACAATAATCATAGAAATAATGCCAGTATCAGCAACCTGTTTTTTTTCTTTTTACTGCAGTGTGCTACCTTTTCAGCTTTATCTTTCCAGCATCCAGTCTTAAATTAGCAGTGGATTCCTGCTCCACCTCTCCCTCAGTTCAACTCAGGCCGCTCCTACCTCTCGCAGAGATCTCAAGGACAGCTTCTTAATCAAGAGAAACGGCCGAGAGCCATCCCAGACAGACAGTTTTTAGTCCTCATTGGCTCTTGTTTTTGCTCCCTAACAAACGTCCACCGACTGTGTCCCCTCTCCTCGGATCACTGTTCTTCCATCTGATTTGATTCCGGTACAATTTGGTCTCTGGATGGTGTGGATTCCTCCCCTGTCAGGGCTGTAAAGACAGGAAAAGAGCTTAAATTGATGTGGCACTGCTAAGTGAAATAAAAAACTGTGCCTTTGTGCTTTAACCAATCCTTCCAGTTCGGGAATTTCCCCCCTTAGATCCACAAAACTGATACTGATAAGGGTGAACAAAGGGGAAAACATATAAAGAGACTGTGGTCTTTCCTCTTAAGTTTAACATGCAGTAACCAGATGGAAACAGGCACAAACAGAGAGAGAGTGAGAGAGCTGATTAGAGAAAGGAACTGCCTATAAACAAGCTCTGACTACTTAAACCCATAAGCCAAGCCAACATAATTAAACTCTCTTTCATTTGTTTAAAAGAGGCAATAAAGTGCAGCATAAAGGGTGAGGATGCTTCCTTTGTTGCTCTGTGTTGTTTCCTGGAAATTGATGACACAGCAAAAAGACTCAGATAATTATTTCATATCTCTAAGGCAGGAGATATTTGCCAGATATTACAGTGAGGTTATCAGCCCCGTAGCCTTTGATATACAGCACCAGCCCTGCCACATTAATCGGCTACTTGTGCC
The DNA here is from genome assembly GCF_018320785.1 of Cheilinus undulatus. Classification (NCBI taxonomy): domain Eukaryota; kingdom Metazoa; phylum Chordata; class Actinopteri; order Labriformes; family Labridae; genus Cheilinus; species Cheilinus undulatus. The sequence continues at coordinate 15,742,471 of NC_054881.1, read as the reverse complement.
GCTGCAGGCATGATGAAGCCTTCTCTGCCGCTACTCTCGGGGGGGCTGCTGAGGCATCAAAACAGGTGGAACATAAATGGCACAGCATGTGCACCTCAGAGTCGTGACGCACCCTGGTATTTCTAAAAGCTGTCATCCATTTTGTGGGCAATGATGACGACGGTGGCAAAAGAGGGGTGGGGGTGGGATCTGTTGGTTGAAAGGGCCATCAAGTGGTGGAATGATGAACTGCGCCTTAAGGACAGCTCTGTTGTAAGGGAATGAATAGACAGTCAGCTTTCCCTTGAACTGAGATGTTCATGCCTGAGCAGGTCTTTTGAAACTAGATAAAGGTGCAATTTTCTGTGAAATGATATCGTCTGCAGTGTAGAGAAAACATGACTTTTGAAAGAAAATGTCATATTACATGTCAGGCTGTTAGAGGTTTTTATTCTTTTTGATGCCATGTATTCAAAGTTGATGCAATCTGCTGTTTTAATGATTGATAGTATCAAAAAAGAACAAAGGTTTTGAAAATAGAAATTCACTGCCTGTGAAAATAGCTGATTCCTGATAGTGATGTCTTTTTCATTACTTCTTTTGGTGTTTGACTCCCATAATACCAACATTTTTTGTCCATGTTGGACCCCAAAACAGATCTGAGTTTGTCCACCACAGTGTTTAATGGAAACTGCTATGCTTGATTTCCTGATACACCTCAATAGGATCTACAGCAACGACATTGGAATGTCATTCAGACTAGGTAAGTGCAGGCGGATGATATCTAAAGAGGGAAGGTGATCACCACTGAAGGAGCTGAACTACCAGAGGGCAACATTGCAGATGTTCAGGACAGCTACAAATACCTGGGGATCCCTCGGGCAAATGGTAACCATGAGGAGATGACATGGAGGTCAGCCACAGCCAATATACCTACAGAGGGTGAGGCAGGTCCTGGAGAATCAGCTGAATGAGATAAACAAGATCCAGGCCATTAATACGTATGCCCTACCAGTAATCAAATGCCCCGCTGGCATAATATCCTGGTCACTGGAAGAGATGAAAGCCATTGATATCAAGATGAGGAAACTCCTTACAATGCAACAGAAGCCCAGTAAGGAGGAGGAGCCAGAGGGGGCTATCATCCCCCTGCATGGCATGTACCAAAAATCGAAGAAGTGGCTGACATCGGGCAAGCGTGCCAATGGCTGGAAAAGGCTGGACTGAAGGACAGCACAGAGTCGTTAATCATGGTTGCACGAGAACAGACCCCTTAACACAAGATCAATAGAAGCTGGGGTCGACCAAGCCAGGCAGGACCCCAGATGCAGACTGTGCAAAGAAGTCCCTGAGACAGTGCAGCACATCACAGCAGGGTATAAGTTGCTGATAGGCAAGGCATACATGGAACAGCATAACCAGGTAGCTGGCATAGCGTACAAGAACGTTTGTCGAGTGTGGACTGGAGGTTCCAGGGTCAAGATGGAAGATGCCTCCTAAGGTGGTGGAGAACAAAGATTCTGTGGGACTTCCTGATCCAGACTGACAAGATGGTGATGGCAAATCAGCCTGACATGGTGCTGGTCGATAAATATCAGAAGACAGCGGAAGTGATAGATGTAGCAGTACTGAGCGATAGCAGAAGATAGAAGAAGAAACACAAGAAGCTCAAGAAATACCAAGGGCTGGAGGAAAAGCTAGAGAAGATGTGGGGTATGAAGGCAGCAGTGGTGCCAGTAGTGAATGGGGCACATCAGCTCCAGCCCCCATGACCTAAACCAGGATAAGTGGTGTGGATAAAGAATGGATTCAACACATGCTCAGGCACATGAAAGTGAAACATGATTTTATTAATGGTAACAGCACTTGGTACTTTAGAAATCGTATCTATTCCTGATCATTATTATCAGTATTTTTACCAGTATTGTATCAGAGTTTAAAATTCTGTTATCCTGCCGTCCCTAATTCCTTCACATCAGAGTAGAATTCCTGCTGACGTCACATATCAAGAACAGTTTAGCCATACTTGACTGACCTCAGACATTAAGATGCTGTATATAGTGGCTGTAAGCAACACCGCAGTCTCTTGTTTCAATAGCGTATCCTTTACAGACTCCTCAGTGACTCTGCTATACAGCCCAGTGTAATGCCACACTGCATTCCTACGAAACTGAAGAACTCCTCAAGCGCTGCAGGTGCCAGTGGATAATGTTTGTGCTCAGGTCAGGCCAGCTGGTAAAAGCCACACAAGAGAAGGTCAACCTGGACAAAAGTGGCCAGGTTTAAGTGTAGAGTTTCTCATCAGCTCCCTCACAGCACATCATTTGAGCCAGAGTGAGCTTCATGGTGAGGGGAGTTTGGGTTAACAGAGCATGAGAGTTACAATGTAGCTCCAGCTGATATGCATGGGTGAGCTCCCATGCTTTAGGAGAAAGTGATGGCTGGTTTCAGTGATGAAAAATACATACTTAAAACTGAGTGCATGCTGAAGTTCAGGGATATAAATATTTTGTCTGTTTATAATAAATAATAGACCTACTTGAAAAATAAACAGGTAAAAACACAGGATAAGCCTGAAGCATTTAAAATAAAGCACTTGAAATATGATGTATTGTAGTGGCGTAAATGAAATTCCCAACTTTATGTAACACAGTTAGTTCATCTTTTTCCAGCTAAACCTCTCAATGTCACTCACATATCAATGCCCCCATAATCCAATAATGTAATAAATTATTATATAACACTGACACTGTCTGCTCTGCCAGCATTATGAATGATTTTTTAATACTATTTATTTTTAGATTTTACCTGCAGTAGCCATGTACAAACTGTTGTGTAAAATGTGAGTAAAACAGAATATAGGGATTTGCAAACCATTTTTTTAATCAACATTCAAATGCAAACAGCACAAACTTGATACTTAAATGTCAAACTGATAAACTTGACTTTTTAAGAAATATAAAGATATTCTAACTGTTATGTTGCATGCCACAAAAAAAGTTGGGCCAGGAGACTGTTAACAACTGTGTCACATCAATGTTTCCTCCAGTGACACTCTGTAAGACATGAATTGCTGAAGTTTTGAATGTTGAATTCTTTCCAAATCTTGCTTGATCTGCATCTTAAATTATTTAAGTGCAGGGTTTCCACTGTTGTATTTTTTGCTTCTTAATGCAGCATACATTTTCAATGGGAGACAGGTCTGGACTCTATTCAGACCAATTTTGTACCAACACTCTTTGACTGTGAAGCCATGCTGTTGTAACTCATGCAGAACATGAGGAGGATGTGAGAAAGACATCTGGATGCAGGCCTGCCAACAGAATTGGCTGGGTCCCTGAAGAACCCAGTGAGTGGGCCCTCCCCAGTTGTGATATATTAATGATAGAAATGTGTGTGTGTGTTGGATCAGTAGCATTGGTGTTACCATACTGGCTACCCTCATTTTGGAGCTGAAAGTGTGTCAAACTGTTATCAGGTTCTGATAAAATTGGTTATCCATCCTACATTTTAACCGCTTTCACTAATTTCTACCCATTTTTACCACTTCTTGTTGCCACTTTGAGTCAATTGTGCTGATTTTCACCCATTTTTGCCACTTTTTGATCATTTTTGCTGTTTTTTTGTTCAATTTTTGCCCATTTATCCTCTTTAATGCCTTTTTGCCACTGTTTTTGCCACTATTATCCATTTGTGCCACTTATTGTCACCTTTTGCCCCTTTACATCATGTTTTGCCCATTTTTGCCCATTTTTAGCAACTTTTTGCCACCTTTAACCCATTTTGCCATTTTACATACATACATACATACATACATACATACATAAATGAAAATGAATTTTTGGTGCTTTGATATTATTATCACAGCTTCACTCTACAATGGACCAGGATTTTGCTGACCCTCATGGATCCCCAATTTGGCTGGGCTCCAGAGAACTTGCCCCTTTATCCCCCTTTGTGGGCAGCCTTGTCTGGATGAAAGCATATTTTGCTCCAAAACCAGTATGTACCTCTCAGTATAAATGGTGCCATAACACTTGTGCAAGTCACCCATTCCAAGGGCACTAATACACCCCCACATGATCACAGATGCTGGCCTTAAACTTTGCATTGATAACAATCTGAATGGTCCTTTTCCTCTGTCGCTTGGATGACCTGGTGGACATTATTTCCAGAAAACATCTGAAATGTAGACCCATCACACCACAGCATACTTCCTCCGCTTTAGGGGAGTCCATGTCAGATAAGTTTTGGTGCAGAGAAGTCTGTCCCACTTCTTAATGTTGTTTGTTAATGGCTTTTGCTTTGTGTGGTAAAGCTATTTGCAGATGCAGCAACATACTGTTCTTACTGACAATAGTTTTTGGAAGCTATGCAGAGATTTCTCCAGATTCTCTGAATCTTTTGACAATTATGGACTGTAGATGTGAAATTGCTGTATCCCATTATATTAAATTTTACACTATGTCTGAACTTTATTGGAAGTGGGGTTATTGTATGAAAAAGGGCAAGACTTGTACTACTGTATCTGCTTGCTGGATTGTTATAGTGATAGCAGTACAGCAAAGCACATATAAACTAGCTTTTTTAAGTTCTTTACATTAAAGCAATGAGAAAACATATCTGAAAATTTAAAAGCTTAGTGCAAAAACCGTGCCCCAAGATTTTGTTTTAGTGCTGGAGATGATATAATGAATCACATACTGCTGCGTAAGTCCCCAAACTAAAAATAGATCTTTTTTCCTACAATCCTTTGTTGTTGTTTTTTTCTAGATACTCAATTAATTCACAAACTCTGCTGTCCTCTTTTATAATGCTGCTCAGCTTCATTTGTGATGACTTGGCGGATATTTAACATCATAAATCCCTAGTGTTTTGACCGCGTAATGAAGACACTAATCTGCTTTGCTCACACAGACACAACAGAAAAATCACCCTCTGGAGATTTTAAGGCAGTAGTCTGGGCAAATATAACCTGCTTCACTGTCATATTTGCCTAATTACCTTTCCTTGTGCCATTATGCAAATAGCAAGCATGTTTTGCAGCAGTGTTGTCTACTTGAGATGAAACCCACAGTTTGCTTCCAGATGTCACATGATGAGACAGCATAGGTTGAAAACATCAGCTTAGGTAAGAAATGCATAATAAATACTTTATGCACCATATCAGATTTAACTCAGTGACTCTTTTTCACTCCATAATTGGGCATTCCAGAAACACATGCATGTAAATAAAGTTTTTAAATGACCTAAAAATGAGATGTGTACTGGAACCTATGCTTCTCTTAAGAAAATATCCAATCTTTTAAAAACCCCTTTAGTAGTCAGTAAAAGTCCCTCATCAGCCATAGAGGATAATATTAACTGTTTAACCAGGTGTGTGCCTTTAAGACACTTATGAAACCTTACAACCCCATGTTAGATCAATCTATAAATACTAATATGCTTACAACCTCAAAATATTAAGTGCATGAAATCTTTTTGTTCTCTTATTGCTAATGCAGTGCTAATGCAATGTGTTTTTTTTTTCAGTCAATTCTTAACTAGAACACAAAAAACGAATAGATATTCATTTTATTAGTGGTAAAAAGACAAGTCGCCTCGTTATTAAAATACCTGGTATTTGTTATTGAGTAGTTGTTATTTCATTAACTGCCACGCGATGGTAGCAAAGGTGAAGGCGTCATGACGCACTCTGCGGTTCCACTATTAATATGTGCGTGCCTGCATATTCATGCGCTCGTGCGTAAGTGGGGTGAATGAGGGGTTAACCGTCAGTGCGCTTAATGTACTTTAATAAGTTTCGTCGACGAAAAAATACGACAAAGGAATGTTCATTTGTCAGCGAATACGTCTTTTAGAGAATATGAATATTCATAGTTTAATAAAAGTTTAAATATTCTGCTCCTACGTTTTTTTAACGTGACCTGTCAGAAGTACGGAGGAGGGAAAGTAAGCTAGCTCCTGTAGTGACATCAGTTCATTCACGTTAGCTCCTCGGAGGCACGGAGTGAGTGGGAGGGTCTGTCGGCATGCTAACACCTCTTCAGGCTTAGGAGTTTTAACAGTGAGGAGGTAATTGCCACAAGTGCGGATTACCGACAGCTCTCAGGTGACCGGACCGATGAGATGATACTAAAACACAGCAGCAGTCCTCTTCTGCTCACCGTCACCTGCATGTGCTTCTCAGGAGGGTTGCTGTGGTCCTACCAAGAAGAGGATGTCACTGACGGGTAAAAAAAAAAAAAAATCACAACAGACTCCATGTGATGCGAGGATATAACATCAAAGAAAGAAAAACTTACTCTTTGCTTCAAAATATTTCATTTCACAGTGGAGAGTGCTCGGAAAATAACATTTCCACAACAAAGTACCCCTGCATGAAGTCAACTGGAGAAGTTACAACGTGTTACAGGTACAGTGGAGTGACTGATGTGAATGGATGCTGCTTAGATCCTGTTACAGCCTGAATGAAAGTTATTATGGCGTTGTGATGTTCTCAAACTGTGGTCAAATGTGTTTGTGTACATTAAAGAGGCTGCAAAATGTAGTTCTGCATGGAGTTAAATTGAGGTCATTATCAGGTCAGTGATCTTAAATGAAGTTTACCTGTCATCCAAATGAAATCGAAAGTTACTTAAACTTTAGGCTATATGACAGATTTTACTTCTGCCATATGAAGCATGGTTTGACAAGATAAATTAATATCACAAAATCATATGAGGCTGTGTTGAAACAAATAGTCATCCGTAAGACATAATTTGATTCACCTTTAATTAATCTGAAACCACACAGAATCACAACAGTTATTTGTTTAATAGAAAAGTTGATTTCAGGTACTGCAAAACATCCTGAAAAGCAGGGTTGGAATGCAACACATTTACTAAAATTATTATAATTAAGCAGCTTTTAGTGTACTTTATGATATCAGTTTTTTTACTTTTACTTACAGTAAGTATATTTTGGGTGGAGTACTGTACTTGACAGCATTTTGAAAAGCATCAAGTACTGAGTAAAAAGCAGGGCTGCCCCTGGCCAAAGTGAGGCCCTAAGCAGACTCTGATTTGAGGGGCCCCCCCCCAACACTGATCAGTGCGAGGAAGTCCTACGACGTTAATTAATTCCTGATTAGAACCAGCGTGGGAACCTGATGACTTTTTATTATTGATTTCCAAACTAAACAACGGTAGAAGTTAACGTTTCACAAGAGGTTGCAGAATAACGGATGACAGACGCGATGAGTGTTTCTGTGCGGCAAATACCAGGGCGGACACTGCACGCACTTAATTGATCACAAATGGCACTGATCTCCAAAAATAGATGTCTTTAGGGTTTATTGATTAATGTGTAACGGCCAGGTAAAGTTTATGTACGGTCAACATTGTATGCATTACCTGGATTATATTTATCATGCAAACACTGGACTGATGTTCACAGAGAGAGAGAGAAGAAAAAAACCTCAAAGTGAGGCCCCCCATGGTGATGAGGCCCTATGCGCTATGTGTAGTCTGCGTATAGGCAGGGGAGGGCCAGGCAAAAAGTTCAGCATTTCTGCCAACAACACGAAACTGGCCAGTAGTTTGGTTCTGACAATGCGTGACAATCAGTAGCACACAGGGAACGATTTGACGTTTCCTCCCAAAACAGCTGTTGCATTTTACTTCAGGTGAATATATAAGAGTTATTCCAGTTCCGATACCACAGTGGAATGGTTGTAGCTGTGCCCGGTCTTCTCATTTGTCCAGGTAAATGTACACATTACTAGTCCGATCACATACAACTTTCTCTCTCTCTCTTGTCTTCATGCCTATTCGTTGATGAATCCATTCACAAAGTGCGCCTCAATCGTGTTTCCTTTGTTTTATGACTATCGCTATTGGCTTCCCATTCACAACTCATTGGTTAAGTCCAACTTTTTAAAGTAACACCTACTACATCCTAGGCATAGAGGTTACACCCATGTGTAACTCAAACAGAGCTTAAGTACAGCTGATGCACAGGGTAGAACTTAGAGTCAGTCATAACTTCTGTCTTTAAGTCAGGTGTAGGGTACACCAAGGCGTGCGACCAGCTGGTGCACTTAGCCTCAGTACTTTTACTTCTACTTAAGTCAATTTCAACCAAAGTAACTGTACTTTTACTTGAGTGTAATAGTCTTTTACTTCTTCTACCTATGATGAAAAGTTAACCCACCAAAGTCTAAGTTTTGTCTTTAAAAAGAGCTATTGCAGGGTAAAGATGTGATAGGCTGTCCTCTTCATCATCCTTTGCAAACTTGAGGGATCATAGCAATCTTAATATGCACAAGCCTTGAGATTGGCCTGTTAAGCTTTGGCACTGGCTCTAATTATGACAGCTCACAGACACAGTGGACGAAGTTCTGTCTTGAGGCAAAACTCCATCAGAGGCTATGGATTACACCGTAAGAGGTCAAGCTGGCTTCATTACAAGGGGCAACCTCAGCAGCATAATGAAAAAATGTGTAATGACTCCAAGGAGGAGTTTAATGTACGGTTTGTTTAGATATTCACTTTACTGTTTCTTACATTCATTTATTTTGCTGTGAAATGCTTATATACACAAAAAAGTATATTACAAACATAATAGGTTACAGCATCACTAAAAAATGACTTATGATGATCTTCTCATGCATACAGTATTTATATAATCCACAGGCAACAACTGTGGGAATGTAATGTTCTTTCTTTAGGCCTAATGTGATTATGTGTGGTTACATGGATGTGCTATTGTTTTGGAAACAAAATAATGCAGCTTCATAATGGAACTAATTTCAAACATTTTATCAATTATCTTGATTCACCCCAAGTTTATTTTAGAGCTTTCCTTTGTGGGAAAGAGTAACCAGAACTGAAGAAATGCCAGATTGTAAAACATGTCCTCTGAGAAGTCTTCTAAATGCAGGCTTTCTAAGGTTCCATCTCCTCATCACTTGACAAACTGCTGGCCGTAGTTCAAGCACACAGTGACATCCTGTTTCATCTTCAAATCTCAAACACATTCTTAACATAATTATGTTGGTTTATGGTTATTGGCTGCGGCCACAGTTGTTTCCCCACAATGTTTATTTAAAGAAGAAAAACTGTTTCAGCTAAGAGCTGGGAGAATGTTTCCTGGGTGCATTTCAGTTCACCTGCATGGTGTGAGCTGATGACTGCCCATCGTCCCTGTATGCTTAGCAGAGAAGTTTTATGTTGTGCCAGAAATTCAGATTAATGATCTGAATTTGCTAAGGGAGTGGGTTCTTTTTTTCCAAACTATAGCAATACCAGTGAAATCTGCCTTGGTATTACTAAGAAGTTTGAGTAATGTGGAAGGAAAGTTAGAGATCACAGAATAACATTTGGGCTTTTGGCATTCTTGTTGGCTCTCTTGAGTAGCATGTCTCTTGGTTTTGATCTTGTTACATTTTTAACTGTTATAATACTTGGTTTACCACAAGAACCATCTCTGCCAGTTTTATCTTATACACTGGTGTATCAGTTTGATACTGTAACGTAGCTTTTTTTGTGATCAAATTCTTATGAGATTTTACAAGATTAACAGAACATTAGCATGATGTAAAAGAAGCTAACAGAAAAATGCAAACATAAACAATAACTCAGAAACAGAAAATAAAACCCAGAGACAAAGGAAAAAAGGACAGAGGCGCAACCAGGGCCTTGTGGTTACAAAGTTGTTTGAATTGAACTGAAGGGTATTGCTGTGTAAGCCATGGTAAATCAGCCCAAATAAATCACAGCAACATAATACACCTGTCACTCAGACTGCAGCTAACAAGTGCACAGTGTATTACCCACAATGTATTGCACAGTGACTTGTGCAAAAAAATCATGTAGTCTTACAACATTATTAAAGCTTATAGTTCACACACAAACAGACTGGGGACATAGTCACTTGTTAATGCAAGATAAAAAGAGTAATACAATGACATTATGGCAGTGACATCAACCCCATAAACAGCTAACCTGACATGTCAGATGGATTTGTTTCACACATCTATCTGGAAAACCTTCAATACTAAGCGTTTGGGAAAGGGCAGAGGATTTGAAAAACACTCAGTGTGATTGGATGAACATTCTGTCTATCACATCTTTACAGGCCAATCAGAGCAACAAAACACATGACATAGCTGCGACCGACGTGCGCGTGCGCAGCTTCCGAGGAATAACGCGAACCATGGCAACTTTAGACATGTCAGTACACAACTTTTGCCATTTTTGAAAAGAAAACAACTCACTGCTGTTCTTTGTTCTTCTTTTAACTAACAAATGTTGTCAAGTTCTGATAAAACTGGCGCTTTAGCAGCATTCACGCTGAGCTCTTCCGCCGTGATTGCGCCGGCCTCTTGTTGCTGCTTGCATACGTCATGACTCCACCGCGCCTGAAAGTGACTGCCCCTCGTCACTGATTGGTCCTGTCACTTTCTTACTGGGCCCAAACGGTTCAGACAGGAGCTTTGCAAGATGGATTCGCCGGTAAAAAATAAGGAAACAGGCGTATCCATCTGCTTTGCAAGGTTAATAAACGGCACTGCATATCAAACAACCATGGCAACAATGCTCAGAAGGCATTTATCTGCTCTCTTACATGATGTCCATTACAGAACATTAGCAGACCAAACATGTAGCCCTCAGGCTAAGACTGGAAAAGTTTTTATGGAACTATTCAGACACAAAACAACTTGCACAAAACTTACAGTTAACAATGACTGTTACTGGTAAACGAATTTACAAGCAAGAATCAGTTTACAAATTACAATGACGTTTTACTTATGCTATGGGGCTGTGGCTCAGGCTGGAATTTTTTTATTTTATTTTATTTTAATTTTTTTTCTCAGATGAGAAGAATAATCATAACTTGCATTGGCCAGCATGGTCAGCTAGTATTTAGAAAGCTTTACTTGTTCATGAACAATTTTCTCGAATCCCTGTCAAAAGCCAGCGAGGTCTTCACTGAAAATAAAGTAAACTTGCTGCTGTCGGTGGTGAAGCTCACGAGAGATTAGAGTGACCACGCAAAACAATCCTAGTAGATCACCAGTGGATGGAGTAGTTTAACAGCATTGTTAAAATATACCGTCTAAACATATTAGAAACTAATTCCTATCTTCAGTCCCCACAAAAACACAGAAAAAACTATTGTTGCAAGACAACTGCAACAATAAAAGGGTGACATTTCAAATATGCATTAACATACACACATACACATACACACAGCCAAAATTATTATAAAAATAATGACCAAATGAAAATGAATTAATGATAATAGTCAGGCGGATACTCCTGAAAGGACCAAAATCCTAATTGGGCAGGCCCACCCAGAGCACCAGGTCTGCTTTTAATTATTTAGCAAAACAGATTCTCGGATCGAGATTTTGTTGCAATAGGACTGAGTAAGGCATTGATCCATTCATAACTCTGTTTAAAGATTATTTGCATATAAATACAAAATACTTACATAATTTCTGATTCAGGTCTTCTGCAGACATAATGGGATAGAAAAGGAACACATGAAGGACTTGTGAAACAGGTCCCCTTTGACTGAGGCTGTCCACTGTGTGCACAATTTAACACTCCTTTTGAAGCATTTGTCATGTTGTGAAGAAGCACTCGGCGAGTCCCCAGAACCTTGAGAGCACATATCAAAGTACAAAGACACACTGGGACTTTAGTTTACTCAGAACATGCCTGTTTTCCTGCCAGTAGAGGCATAATTTTTCTCTGTCTCTTTATTTTTGTCTTCAAGGTGTTGCTGTGTGTCAGGATTTAGCATTACAGGCATGGTTATATTTGCATATTAGCATCAAAAGTGGTGAAAAGGGTTTCAGCTGATAAGGAATGAAGTGCTATTTCAATTTGGCAACATGTTCAGTGACGAGCAGGGTCACTGCTGTTGTGCTGTTTCAGACTGCATCCCACTGATTAGCATGTTATCAGAATTGCCTGTAGAAAGGCTTATCTTTTTCCAGTTCTCTGCTTTTGTTTCTGGTTCTGGCTTTTTCCCATTCTTGATTTGGCTAATGTGCATGTTACTGGTCACGCTAACATTCTCTTCAACTTCATAGCCTATTTCCTTCCAAACGCAATCATTTTGTTTCCAAAAATATGTGTTCACGGCAAGGCAGAAATCATCTGGACAAATGCACTGAGCACAGCCCCAAAGAGGTTTTTTATTATGAGTTCATGTTGCAGATTTGACTGGCTACTCAGAGTAACTCAGCAGTTATCCAGCTAACTTCATAATCTGCTTTGTGAAACAGAGCCCATGGGGAAAATACAGCAGACAGCAGCAGCTGGCATACAACATATCTTTGAGCTTTTATGGATAGCTTTAGGCTGAATCACACTGTGGATAATTGGTAGAGATTTCTTGAGTATATATTGATTTATTATGTATTCAAGATTAATTATTTTACTGTTTATATTCTCCTAAATCAAACATACATTTGGGTCAGATGTTATTTCACCTGCTGCTGGGATTAGGTATCTTTTACATCTGTAAAATACCAAATGAAAGCCAGATCCAATATGTTAACCATCATAAGATGTAGACACATTAATAATCTTTGTTTATAACTTTTCCTCTGTGACACAGGAGTACATGAAACAGTGATTACATTGGCTTGATTTATTGTGTATATGATGTTGGCTTTACCTACTCTGTAAAGGAAATGCTTCTGTGGAAAAGAAGCAGAACACAGGCGGGGTGAGTCTTTCCATTCTACAGCTGCAACAGTTACACATAATTGATGTGTGGCTTGTATAATTGTTGCTATGTTATTTTTCCAAATAATTCTGGTGGTACTAAGTGTTTTGTTGTGTTGTACCAACCCTCCCCTCCTCCCTCTAGCTCTGTCTTTCTGCTCTATGCTGGAATTCAGTAGAAACTGAGCTTGAAGCCGTGCTGAAACTGAGGAGGCATTGCTTAACCCCCCCTGTGAGACATGATAGCCATGTTACTTCTCATGCACTTTGCTGATCCAAACAGCATTGTTTATGTCATGTGAATGTTCCCATCCATTCATTCCAATGATACATATTTTCTTCTTATTTCCCCTCATCTTTTCTTACTCCTTTCAACAATGTAGTGAGTTATAGGGCCCAGAAATTTGTCAAAAAGAATTAGATATATTTTCCACTGACTCCAGAGTTATTGATTTACATTGTGATTCCCAAATTCAAACACAGTGGGGGTGCTTTTCACATCCAGGGAAATGATCCCTTCAGTCTGAGTTTTTTTTTAAAGCTTGGCTACCGAACTTTTAAGTCTCTCTTGTTTCCTTAGTTTTCAAATCTGGTTTTCACATTAGGTATAACTGTATTCAGCTCTTTGGAATAATCCTCTCAGCTGGACTTCTGTTCAGTCTCCTAATGCAAATATCTCTCAACACAAGAGAACACCTTGGGGCTCCTTGTTGCCATATTGTCATTCTTCCAGTCAACCTAGCTCTATGGAGGACATGTTATGGCACTGTTTAAGGAGTTCAGCAGGCCATGATTAGTCTTGTTTAACCCTATTGGGTTACTCTTAATGTGTTATAACAGTAACTGTCAGGCACAGAGAAGCTGAAAAGTCTAGATTTATTGATAGCTCACGATGGCATCTTCCAGGAGGATTTTTCAGTGGAAAAACAACTGACTCAGGGAAAGCTTCATGTTATAGCATTACAGTCAATGTCAACAGGGATGCTGGATAGAATCCACTACTGTGAAGTGTGTGTTCAAAAGACTGGAGTCTTGAATATGAATTATAACATTTCAAGTTTCCATGATTTTAAATATTTGCTTTTCCCAAAGTTGAACAATCCCAATTCCAAAAAAAGTTGGGTCGCTGTGTAAAATGTAAATAGAAATGGAATGCAATGCTTTGCAAATCTCATAAACCCATATTTTATTCACAGTTGAACATAAACAGCATGTCAGATGTTGAAACTGAGACATTGTACTAATTCAAGAAAAATAATATGAGGATTCATTTTGATTTTGATGGCAGCAACACATCTTAAACAAGTAGGGACAGGGTAACAAAAGGCTGGTAAGGTTGTACTTATGGAAACCATCTGCAGGAGCTGTTTTTTTTAACTATTTAGGTTTATTGGCAAAAGATCAGAAACATGACTGGGAATCAAAAGAGCATTTTAGAGAGGCAGAGTCTTTTGAAATTAAAGATGGGCAGTTCACCAATTTGCAAAACTTGGTCTAAATATTGTGGAACATTTTTAGAAGACTTTTTTTTTTTTTTTTTAATTTCGGCAGCTTTGAATATTTCCCCATCTCCAGTTCAGGCACTGCATTAAAAACAAGTATGAGTCTGTACTGGAAATCTCTGCATTTGCTCAGGAACATTTCCAGAAATCAATGTCTGTCAGCACAGTTTGCCGTGCCATCTGTAAATACAAAGAAGAAGCCATATGTAAACACAGTCCATAACCTATATCTAATTTAGAATGGACTGAGGCAAAATGCATCTCTGATGGTATGGGGTTGCATTGGTGCCTATAGCGTGGGCAACTTACACATCTGGAAATGCACCATCAGTGCCAAAAAGTATATTGAGATTTTAAAACACCATATGCTCCATCTAGACAGACCGGATTGATAATTCAAGAATGAACATGATTTGGGATCATCACAATATACTTGTTCCCTGAAGAAAGGATTAGCACTCAATGAAGAACTCCTAACCCCTTACTATTTTCCTCCACAAGTCAGCGCTTCACCAGGGTTGACAAATAGGAACGCTCTTTTGCTGGTGTTTCATTCAATTAGTCACTACCCACCATGGCATCACAGAGACTATATATATATATGTATATCCAAAGCAGGGTACACACATTAAGAATTTTCTAAATCTTAAGAGATTTTTTATCTGTTAGAGACCCCACACATGAAGGTAAAAAATCAGGCATTGAACAGTTTTGATCGTACTGTGTGTGGTGTGGTCCGATAATCTCAACACAGCACACCACACACATCATGATTCTGTCCCACCACCGATCTAGAATCTCAACTCCCAAGCCAGAAATCTCGCGTGATCACACGTGATCTAACAAAAACGAAAAAGAAGAAACATAGCAACAACAGGAGAACACAACACACAACATGGAAGAGGACATACAAGAAGAGGGCATGATGGTGTTCTTGGGACTATTTTTAATGGAAAAATCCTGAACAAAAAAAAATGAAAAGACCGTGGAGAAAATCCTGGAGACACAGACGTTATAGTCTACTGGGCGAGCTAAGGGTGAGTTGTTGTCAAATGAAGCTAAAGGCTGGTGTTATTGGCCTAGTAACACAGGAACAGAAGTCCACCTAACTTTGTGATGCTTCAGCAGGTCAGCCATGCTTGTTTTTCCTCAGTCAGCTTGCTTCTTGATTGGCTATATTCCGTTCCACGTTACAATTCACGGAGTCATGACTCGGGAGTCGTTGGCTTTCCCCACAGACATAAAGATTTTTGGTTGTAAACATGAAACTTGTTCAATATTTACGATTGTTGGCCCCAACCTTTTTCGGAGATGATTATCGGTACAAATTCACTGTTAACACACCTCAGATCACAGGATAATCTTATAGGATAATCTTATAAGACATAAGATAATCGGGCGTTTGCCTTCCTTGGTCGGGAAGGGGGAAAAAAGGGACAAAGACAGCCCGATTATCTTTATGTGTGTACCCCGCCTTACTTACCTTACCACATGGCCATCACAGCCCAAACAATAATGCCATCTTCACCAGACCCAGGCTCCATGCATACAAGCTCCAGGCAGTGACAATGATGATACCGCCTACCCTTGTGCGACTCATTATTACAGCTACAAAATGACAACTATTCCAGGTACAGACATTACACATGAAACTGTCAAAAGTACACAAGACAAAATGAGAGAGGCTGGGAGAGAGAGAGAGAGGCTGGGGGAAGCAGGACTTAAGGTGAGGTGACCTGACTCATCCCCACATGGTGCGGCTAGAGGTTCTACCTCCCTCTACTCACTCATTTACATGTGGGAAGAGAATAGAGGTGGGGAGATTATGAGAAAATAAACAAACATAATTGAGAGGTTTTCCTCAACCTTTGTTTGGCCAGAATCCACTGAGTGGCCTGAACTGCTTCATCAGACATGTCCTTTTTGCAGATTCTGTCCCTGCACTCCAAGCTCTCTAAGTCAGTTGTTGTACACTTTTTTTGCCCAAGGCACACCTAAAATCAAGCCAGAATTTTAAGGTACACCATATCCATATGCATACAAAATAGCCTCTTTCAAATATATTACTATTCCTTTAGTTGTAGTAATTATATGGTTGTACATATTCCCACGGCACACAAAGACTTGCCTCAAGGCACACCAGTGTACTTTGCCACACCATTTGAGAACCACTGCTCTTAGCAATGAAACAGCTGACCTTGCAACAAACCCTCTATATCCCTCTTCTACCGGACGGGTCCAAACTTTCATCCTTTCTGTTCAGTTTTTGGTCTTAAATCTGTATATCTAAACTTTTTTCCTTTCATGTGCTTTCGCCACAGAATTCTCCCATGAAACCTTTAGCTCTATAAAATAAACTATATGCTGACTAATGGACCATATCACTATGTCAGCCCTCAAACTAGTAAAACCTATCTTCTGTGGGACAGCAAGTTTCCCTCCCTAACCTACCTGCATCTCCCAGTCCTTAGCACCCTTGAACTACCCTGACTGGTGCCTGCCTAAAAACTTCTCTGCCTTTTAGCTGGCATGTAGAAACCCTCTGCTCGATAACTGTGAATCTGGGAAAATGGAAAAACATGAGGGAATTCACTATTATGACTCTTTCAGATGTGTTGCAGCTTTCCAACTTAATTGTCATGCGCTTTGTGTGTGTGTGTGGATACACATTACAGATCAACTTAATAGACTTGGTACTGGAGTCAAGTCTTGTCTACCAGCCTATGCAGAAAAAAGACTCCAGCAAAGACTAGTTTTTTGTGTAAAGATACTTGGACAATCACTCTCAGGCTTAATAACAAACTGGCGATATACTTGCTGTAACTGCTGTCCTTTTGTAAACAGTCTTTTTTGTGGTGTCTTAAGAACTGACTTGAAGTGCCTAGGCAGGCATATTGTATGTATTTAAACCAAATTTGTTTGAACCGCAAATTATTTGAGGGAATGACCACAATATAATCTGTGAGAGTTTGGCATCAGAAAAGACAAAATCCATCAAGATAGAGTGAATAAGCTGTCTGCAAGGAGCATGGAATAAATCCAAGCAGTTTCTCAACAGGCCTTCAAGTGAAACAGAGTTTACTGGAATTAACCTCAGTAGATGCTGAATCAGATAGCACAGTAAAAATCATGCCAATCGAAAGGCATGGAATAATTTTAAAGTACCTGGCACTGTTTCACAACATCTTGAGTCTTTAAACTGAGTCAGAGGAGGGAAAGTGAGAGTGAAAGTTGCTGGTAAATGTTCAGGATGACATTACATGAGCTACTTTATCACTGGAAGGCAATGAACTTTACAAAATGGTAAATATGAGTAATAACTGACACTACCATAAGACTGTGGTGTGATCCAACCCATTATCCATCAGCAATCAAATCCCTTAAATGATAAATAACATCCTATGTCTAATTGAAGACTTCAACATCTGTTTTCTGTCAGCATTAAGTGAGAGGTTATGTAGCCTCTTAAATGTAGCACACAGAAACTACATAGAGAGATCAAAGAGTAAAGCATTAAGTGCTGCTCTATACTGACAGAAAACACCGGTTGAAGTTAGTTGTCAAATTAAGATAGCTATCCCCGTCTGGTTTGAAAAAATGTCCTTAACACTGAACACTGAATTACCAAAATCATTTTTTATGTTTCTGCAATGGTTAATACACCAACATGTAGAAACTCTTTAACCCAAATAATATTTTTAATGCTAAAATCTAATTATTATTGTTATCCATGAATTTTCAAATTTACTGATTTACAAAAGACTGAAAAAATAGTAAAGCACATTAATATTTCTTGATTACTATGTCAAATTATAGTTATTTACTTGCATTCCTGAACAGAAAAATGAGTTTTAGTGGTTGAATGTTATGCTTGATTAATTTCCTACTTCTCAGAGAAGCCCAGTGAGCCGGCTCAAATTTGGATATAAAAAGGTGAATTCAGTTTGAAATTCCTCATTCCTGGTGAAAATGGTAAAGCCTGGAGAGCTCACTGAAAATGAAAGAGTCTGCATTAAAGCACTTCATGATGCTGGATGGTCTCTGAGGCAAATATGACAGGTGGTCAAATAAATTTGTTAAGCACTGTATATTTTGATTTTGTGTGCATCTTTGTTCAAACCACTCTACTTTAAATGACCACCCTATAGTCCATTTAAAGTGGTGGTATTTGCCTTTTTTCAAGGCTTTACACCATCTCTCTGACACCCATGTAGTAGCATTACATGGTTTACAGCTCAAAAAACTCCTCATCTTTCTAACACTGGCATCCTGAAAAACCCTTATTTTAACCTCCATCTGAAACGCTTCATTTTCGCTGCTGTCTCTGTAACACCCCCCCGCTCCAGGGACCTGCTTTCCTCCGATTGGCCGATTTTCCGGAGACTGGCCGGTGGCAGGACTCAATGTTTTGTGCCTGCCCCCTCTTATGTGGCTAATGTTGTTATGCTAGTAGTTGAAAACTTTGAATGAACCGGTCCAACTGAGTAAATATAGCGAATTTTGATATACGTCTGTACATGTTAGACCCGGAGTCTGACCCTCATAGTTTGGAGAGAGGGGGGAAGAAAACCAGCAGCAGTGAAGGATAGAGCAGGACGTATCTGTTTGGTAAGTGTTTAATTACTGTGTTGCTAAATGCTAAATGGCCAAAAGGCACTGTGGGGGCGATCTGTTCCGCTTTGCCGGTGGCACGGACAAACCACGAACCAGTCAGGAGAGCCTATTGCGATGACCTCATCAGTTTGCTCCATCGAAATCTTATCTCGGGAGAATCTCAGAGAGATTTTCAGCAAACCGTTTTAATCAGTTTACATGCTAATTCCAAGATTGCTGCAGCATACGTTTATCTTGCGGTTTGAAAATTTGCATACATGGAGTATGGACACCCAACATTGTGACTTTATATTTATGTTTTAAAAATCGGAAAAGTATAATACCCCCTCTTTAAATAGACAAAAAGCACAATGCTTTCATCTTCCTTTTCAACTTAGCAGTTCAATATTATGACATTGTTTATTTATTTACTGTATTACCGAAGTTTGCCATATGTCCAATACCATAATACCTTTTGATATGACAAATTTAAAAGAAAGACAATGTCCATTATTTCAGTGATCATAATTATCACAAGGTGCAGATGATATAGAAAATTACAGTTATATACAGTACGTAACTAGGCATGGTCATTTAAAGTAAAGGGATGAGTTACAAGTCATAATTTTGGTTTATAAAAAAAAAAGGAAATAATATGCCATTGGATGCTGAGGATTTGTGTGTTTTTTTTTGTTTTGTTTTTTTGTTTTTTTTACCATGGGATCATATCAGATATCAGTATTGTTCGATTTTTACTGGAATCATATTGAAGTTCATAAGGTTCAAAGGTTACAACCATAGCATTCACAGCACTTAAACTTTTGCTCTACCACTATCTATATACTACTAAGGGATTTTCCACTTAAGATGTTTGGCTTCAGTTTTTCATTATTTTATCCCACTGTATTTGCTGATAGCACTAATAAAACCCCCAGTCAAGATTTCATGACACCGATCGCTTTATACGGGAAATAACTTGTGCCAGCTTTTGCCTACAGGTGAAAAAGTAATAATCATGTTAATGTATCCATTACCTGCCGGGTTATTTTGGCTCATTTACACTTCAGAATGATTATCCGCCTATGAGTTCATGTGAATATCCCACTTTAGTAAATATACCCTGTGCAGGTGGGATTAGTCACACCTGCTTTTGCAGTTCTGGTTCTCAGGGCCCAATTTGATAAAATCATCATAACCTCAAAAAGGCCCCTCATTCAGTTATATAAAAAGGCAAGCTTATATGTTTGTGTCTGAGATTTAGCAGCTTATGGATGGGATTATAAAGGCTTTGAAAGTAATTCAAATTGTAGCTTAGTTATTGTTCGGAATAAAAAAAAACAAATTAGTCAAAAGATCAGTCAAAAATCCTGTTTTAAAAGGTGTAATAAAGTCACCTGCTCAGGACTTTATAATGCAGAATAGAAAAACAGTGTTTCAGGTGGTTGATCTTTAAAATAAAAAAAACATGTATAAAGTTTTCTGGTGTGAAGGGACTAAAGTTGCTCAACAGACGGGGAAGAGGAAAGGGAGGGATGAAGTACGGCTGCTTTATATCAGCTTTATTATTTAATACTATTACTTATGTTTCTTTAATCAGTCATTGGAAACTTTTCTTTATGTTGCACAGAAATAATTTCGTGCTGATGTCATAACTCAAAGCTAAAACTTGTTACAGCTCACAATTCTTGTGTTTCGCTTTATCAGTGTCACACTTAGTCCATTTTCTGTGTAACTTCTGCAGGCCCTGTTTTTAATACACTAGTGTTGTTTGAGTTTCTCACAGTTACTGCTAGGAGTGGGAGGTGAAGCATGCTTTTCAAGTTTGATTGATATTCATTTATCTTTGCTCTCATATCTGGGTGATGTTTTACAAATCAGTTTAATAGCATATCTTTATTTTCACTTCAGATGAGATGTAGAAGAGCTGTCTTGTCAACAACTTAGTTGAAATGGTGATAATACGCCCTTTTAGGTTTAAGATGAATCCCGTCTTGTTCTTTAAAAGCACTAAGGAAGATAGAGGAGTTTAGGTTATCATAGTGAGAGCATGGGAGGACATGTTAGTCTTAAGGAGCATTCCTCAGTGATGGATGTAGAGCAAAAGCAGCAGAAAACATCCTCTCTCTTCATTCTTATTTATTTGGTGTATTGCACCCCATGGAACAAATTGGTTTAGCAAAATGGACACATGAAAGTTATTAAGATGATTCTGTTTAATTTTGTATCACTAAAAAATGTTAACAAATTATCCCATGTCGTAAATTGCTCTGTGATGAATGAGACATAAACACCTTTTTCTTTTCTTTCTTTGCTGACTTAAAATGAAAACATTTAAATGTTCAGATCCTAATCAGATGTATTATTTAAAAACTGTATTACTGGACAGAGTTATTATTATATCCCATCTGTTTTCAGTTGAAAGAAGGCTGCCTTTACTGGAAAGACCATGACTTTCACACTTCTTGCTTCATAATGTTTGCTAAAGCCTTGAGCCGTTTTATTAGAGCGTTGTTGTATTTTGAGACCTGTTGTTTTGAAAATGAAGGTTTATTACCCAGAAAATATACAAAGGAATTGCACACTAGTTTTGTTGAGGACAGGCTGTGAATAATGAGATGTTTGCCCTCTGTCAAAGCTTCCTTTTCTTTTACATAGATGGTACATAAAAGGTGTCGGATGTAAACGATGTAAATTTTAAGCAGAATATTGAAAATGAAGACTCACTTAAAAGAGACCAGTCATCTCACAAAGTCTCTAAAATCAGAATTATGCCATCTGACCTGATGTGATAATTTAATATAGGAAACTATTCCATGTTCATTGACATACTGTTTTCAGCAATCCTCTCACATTCCATGTAAGATTTAAGTGTGCCAAAAAGTTTTGTGCCAGTTTTGATAAAACAGTTATCAGGTTTAATTGATGTTGTTCTTTGAGACTTTGTGTGGTCTTTTTCACATTTCTTCTTAGCATTTAAAGATCACTTCTTTTTTTTTTTGTTTCTCCATGCTCCAACAGTCCTTTGGAAATATTTTGGTTTCTGAAAATCCCACTCTTGTTTCTCTTGGCTGATACTTGCTCACCCATTTATCTCTTTCCATGGAGAACTGTAGTGTGGTCACGCTTTGGTCATGCTGTGGTTTTTTGCAATGGATAAGAGATGTGGTGATATGTAAGCCACAGGTTGTGGTTTTTCTGCTTCTCTGTAAAGCCAAGACCACACCTTAGTTTGGAAAAAAGATGTATTGAAACTACAGCATTGCAGTGCCTTGTAAAGCACAGTATTCTACCTATTCAAGTTTCCTGATAAGTTTATCAGGAAATCAAAAGAGATTGGGTGAGTGTTTCTTGACTCTTTGTGCTTCTTCTGTTACTAATTCTTATTCATCCTTGGACAACTTGAAGCTTTAATTTATTCTTCCTTCAGCACAATGAATAGGCTGCTAATTTATCAGTCCTGAAGGAAGGCAGATAGCCAAAGGAAATTTTTGCCTCAACACATGAATAAGATCAATATACACCAGTAATTTTGAATTGTAAACAGCTGCAGCATCAATGTTAATAACACATTTAAGGAAAAAGGATTCTATGTTGGGCTTTTTTTTAAATGTTGAACAGATGTTTCCCCAATCCACTGAATAATTGTCTTGATCTGGGCTGAATTTTAATATTTGTGAGTCTGTTGCTCCACTGTCATCTCCACTGCTCTACATGTTTGTCTAACTTTACAACCATGGTATACTTCTTGCAATATAACATAATGTAATACTAATACCCAGGGATTTATCTTCCCTCACCCTTTTACCTCATCCTTTTCCACATTCACGAAAGCCAGATATGTTTTATTTGCTTTGGAAAAAAATGTTAACTAATAAGCAATAACTTACTGTAAATGATTGCTAGCAATTGCTGCCTCGTTTTATGTGCAGTCCCACAACACAATATTGCATTGCAAGTATTAAAATAACATAAAAACCACAAAACCTCAAGTAGGTTAACATATGTCACATACCAGAGATCCAGTTACCTTACACACTGTATGTCATAAGAACATATGAAACCAATAAAGGGAGAAATATAATACCTTAACAGCTTCACATTTTGATATAATAGTCTCCAGCCTGGACCAAGCCACAGGACAAGGTATTTCAGATTTTAAGTATATCTGGTCAGCGATATTACTATTTAATGGAGTGTTTCACTGATCATCAACAGGAAATGCATAATACTGCTGTAAAGCAAACCTTAACAGAGTAAGGCTAATAGTCCAAAGCTTATCTTAACAATGGTATGCATGTGTGTCACTTTACTATTGTTAGGTAGCACTAACAGAAAGTACGGGGAATGACAAAACGTTTAGTTTTTGGTTGATTAAATAAAAGGATCAGTCACATTTGAATATTATCCAAAGTTGTTAGACTTAGACAATAGAAGGACATTTATATTTGCAAGAATGAAATTTAGATATATAGGTAGGTATCAAGCGGAGGTTAGCTGATTGTGAACATCATGGCCGATACTGGTATTATTGTTTAAAGTATCATTTAGCTCCTAGATTCAAGATTCAAGATAGATTTAACCTGGGGTCAGCAACCCCCCGGGGGGGGGGCAGAGAGCTCAGGGGGGGCGCAAGGCTTTGACTTCTTTGACGGTGTCAAAATTAGATTTGCTTGAAGTCATAAAACTAATGATGAGAGCACTAATGGAATCTTTATACAAATTTCTGCACGGAAAACTGTGCAAATAAAATCTTTTTCACTCTGAAAAATATCAGGCTACGTGGTCAGGCACACCTCTGGTTAATTTGTCATTGCATGCTGCATCACCAAGCATTGGCCAGCAAGAAACTTTTTGAGGACCTAAATAACACATTAGCAACTGTCATTAAAGTTGTAAACTTTACAAAGGCTCGCCCCACTAACAAGAGACTTTTTGCCCAGCTGTGTGAGGATGAAGCGCACCAGACACTATTATTGCACACAGAGGTGCGCTGGCTGTCCCGTGGAAAAGTGCTTGTGCATTTCATAGAACTGCAAGAAAAAATAAAGAAGTTTTTGCAAGATCACAATCCCCAGCTGTGTGAGCAACTTACTGATGCATTCTGGATCAAAACAGCATGCCTGGTGGACACATTCACTCTGTACAACGAGACAAACAAGCAGATGCAGGGACCAGAATCGAACATTGTGCATTGTAATGACGCTCTGGATGCTTTTGTGCGTAAACTGGAGTACAGATCAGGAAAAATGTCAAAAGGAGACTTGCAACAGTTTCTGCTGCTCATGAAACAGTCTGGGGGTACTGTGCGTGCGTCTATACGCGCGGAGTTTACGCGGCACATGAACCTGCTGCAGGAGGAAATGAAGTCCCGATTTGCTGATGTTGATGAGTACTTATCAAAGGAAGCGTGGGTGGTCGATCCCTACACCTCCAGCCTTGAGGACGTGGAATACATTGGTTGTGAAGATGAGCTTGCCGACCTCCAAGCTGATTCGGTGTCAAGGAAATATTTCCAGGAGAACGGATACAAAAAGTTTTGGATAGTGAAAGGATACGCTGTTGCACCGAAGCTGGCCATGCATGCAATACAGAGGGTTATTCTTCCATTCAGCACCACATACCTGTCTGAGATGGCCTTCAGTGCGCTCATTACAATAAAGACAAAGGCCCGTAACAGGCTCGATGTCCACCAGGATTTCAGGCTTGCAGTCACAAACGTCACACCTGACATTCCTTCTCTCAACACAGATATGCAAGCCCAAGGAGGTCATTAGATTATGAACAAGATGATAAAGGCAAAAAAGGAAACCCTTCTTTATTTTGAAACATATTCGTTTTGTTACAAAGAGTAAATTTTGTCACTGTCTCTTTTACCTTTTGAGGCATTTATCAAAAGTTCTGCACAGGTGCAAACAAGTTTTAAATTATTATTATCGTTCTTATTTTCAAGTAAATGTGGATGTGTGTAAAATAGCATCTAATTCAGTTGCTGAATGAAAAAAGAACTGGTTATTGACTAATAACGGATTTATTAAGCCAGTAATCATTGTTTTGTTTTCTTTTGGTAGACATATGCCTGCAGGGCTTTGTTTGGAGTTTTAAGGAAGAATTTTTTTTTTAACCAAAACTGAGACATTTTCCATGTTAAAGTTTCTAATGCAAATATTAAAATTCATGTTCATTCTGAAAACAATGCATCCCTTTTTCCCCATATGGGTCGGGGGGGGGGCTCTGAGGAAAAAGGTTGGGAACCACTGATTTAGCTGATGCCAGTGCTGATACTGATGTAATGAAAAATACTGTCATATGACATTTAGGCCCCCATCCACACCTACTTCTGACATTAGTTCATACAACATGATGTGCTGATGGCCAGTGTTAGTCAACAGGGCCAATATCAGCCAATACTGATGTTAAACTGATGTATCTGTGCATCCTTAGTGTTTAGATTTTCCTAAGATAGACAAAACAATTGAATAACTAGAGAAAAAATAGAAGGATTCATCCTCTGAGTCATGAATATTTCTGTGCAATCTGTCCAATAGGTCTTATTTTTTTACCTTACCCTCTTATGCCATAAGCTAAAAACATGATCGAAGCAGATCATGCAATCCACAAATACCACAATTGTAGTCGCCCAGTCTGAAAGCATCGCTGACGGTTTGTAACACCTCATTTAAAGCTCCCAAGTGTGTTCTCTGACAAGCCTTGTCTAATCCCTCAGCAAATTAACTGTATTGATTTCCCTCTCATGTAACCCCCCTGAATCCCCATTGTCATGAAGCTTGAATGGATTGCAGACTGATTGATTGAGCGCTCTTTGTTCAGTGTTATATGTTTTTATTGCTGTAGTTCTTAAATCATCAGGAGGGGGATAGGGACATGGTAGACTAAGTCTTACAACCGAAAGGTCTCAGCTGAGGAAAAAAAGGACATCTGCTTTTTCCATCTCTACATGAACATAACTGGAGTCCACTTTATATTACTGTATTGTGATGAAGGATACATCTTTTAAAAGGCAAATAATCTGTGAAAACTACTGTTGGTTCTTGTTCACCTTTCAGAAGACCTGTTCTGAAGGGACCAGATATCTTGAAATCAATTTTATATGCATGTTTTTTTTCCGTCATTTGCATAGTGCGGCTATTTTCCACACTGGGAAATGTTATGAACTGTTAAATCTGTGAATTATAACAAAGGGTTTATATTACTTAAAATCCCCTCAGCATTTCCCTGAGGTTTAGGTTGCACGTTTTTACAGTAACCCCAGTGTTTGACTGGGATTGGTGGTATCTGGCTTGTGTCCAGTTGAATGGTTTGAGTTAGAAACATGAGGAAAGGCTGAAGCAGTTTACTGTAATGTGTCACGGACAGCCATGCTCTATAAGATTTCCTGAGGTGTCAGAATAAAACACATCACAAACTTCTGCACTTGTGCTTGGTGACAGTTGATATAAGTAAAAACTTGAATATCTCAACTCAAAAGTGACATAAAAGCAGGTAGATTTCACTGTAGAGTACTTAACACTTTATCATGCGGTAGAAGTCAAATCTGATTTGCTTGAGCCTACTTCATCACTGTGGAAATGCACCACAGGCATGCAGAGGCCAAGGCTGCTACTGTAATAACTGACTGGTGGCAGTTTGGCTCCAGCCTTCTGCCAAAGCCGAGCACAGCTGAAATTCTGTTCCGCAGTAAGTTTCATTGATGAAATGAAGGTGAGTTATGCAGCAGATTCCAGCACAGCAGAAGGGCTTTTTATGCCAAATGAAACTAGTAACAGCAGATAAATTGCAGTGCTGAACACAAGACAGTTTGCTTTAATGTGTTACCCTTTCCAGCCTACAAAATAAGTTCCTCTTAATTTATCATTAGAGCCAAACAAGTCATCATTTCCCTGTTTCCAGTCATTATGCTTTGCTAAGCTAAGCTGCCAGGTAAAGTATTAATTGCACATTGAACTTTCTGCAGGAAAAAGAATGAAGTTTATGACTTTAAATGTTGATCCACTTCATTGATGGAATAACTACAATCATGAAATCTCACACAACTACAAACAAAATTTGCCTTTTTTATAATACGCTGGCACATTCTCAGATGGCATATTTTCCTTTTTTTTTTTTTACTCATCTGGCCTGTTTTTTACTGTTGTATCAAAAAGGAGAAAATGAAAACAAAAGGACCAAGTAAAAGCAGTTTTGATTTAGTGATATTAAATGGAGTGATGCATTCATACACGCCAGAATTGTTTTTTTCTTTTTATGATAGTCTTACCAAGGGCACCAAAGCTGGGTGACTGTCACAGGCAGAGAGCGCCGAGTTCATATCATTATTAACCAATAGGTTCTGCTAATGGACCGTGTCAGTGATCAAATGAGGTGTCATTATGTCTCTGAGCAGACATATCTGTTCTCCTACCCTTGGTTCAGAGAGGAAAAAAAGCATTGCAGAGAGGAGTTTATTTTAGATTAATGAGAGGGTTGTTTTTGCATGGTAAAGGTCAAATATACTGTTTTTATTTTATAGAAAAGAAAATGTACCATTCCCACATCTGGTCTGTATTTCATTTTAATGC
The DNA here is from genome assembly GCF_018320785.1 of Cheilinus undulatus. Taxonomy (NCBI): domain Eukaryota; kingdom Metazoa; phylum Chordata; class Actinopteri; order Labriformes; family Labridae; genus Cheilinus; species Cheilinus undulatus. Next base: position 15,715,096 of record NC_054881.1, on the reverse strand, counting down.
CATGAATCTGACATGACATTTCTCCTCTCCTTTTTGGATTTCTAACTTATTTTACTTTACAACAGTTTTGTCCTCATATGTGTAAGGATTTCTTTCACTTGAATATTTAATCAGTAATATGTTTAAAGCTACTTAAGTATGCATGCAAAAGATACATACACACGTAGACAATCCGCATCTCCACATTACTCTTAGAAATGCACCTGCCACCTCTTATCGTAGTTTTTCAGCTTTTCTGATTACAAAGCTGACAATTTGGAATCATTGTTCAAATGTTAAGACTCTTGTTACCTCAGCCAAGGAGGTTATGTGATCGGCAGGGTTTGTTAGTTTTATTGTTTGTTAGCAACATAACTCAAAAAGTTATGGACGGATTTTGATGAAATTTTCAGGAAATGTCAGAAATAGCATAATGAAGAACTGATTTGATTTTTGGGAGTGATCTGGATCACCATCTGGATCCAGGAATTTTTTAAAGGATTCTTTACTATTGTGAGATAGGACTAATGGCAGAGGTCTGTGCTCTCCGAGTGCATTTCTAGTTTAACAAATTGAAATGGGTAAGAATGATACAAATCAGTTAAGGTCATAAACAAAGATATTTTATAGTAATACACAAGATTGCAACATATATGATTAACTTGAATTTGATGAGAACACTTGTCCAAGTTTGCAAGGTGCTACATGTAATGAACAGGGGGGTCTTAGGATGAAGACTCCACAGACTTATCCATGTAGTTTATCCATTTCTTTTGAGTCCTTGGGTCTCATAAAGCTCACAGCTTTTGTTTTTGGATTCTAGTAGATTAATGTCTCAGTGTGATATTGATTTCTAATATGTTAGCCAAAAGATTATGTAACACACTGTCAGGGTTGTGTTTCTGTCAAAATGTGTTGGAGTTCCTCAGTCCCTTTATGACCTAAAATGCAGCAAGGTAGCCATAAACACTCAGCTTTTCCCATCTGACTCTTCATATATAAACCAATTGGAAACCTCTATGGTGATGCTGAACTGCATTTGGCAGTATATGGCTGTAAATAGCCAATGTATGTTTTGTAAACTTAATCAGTCTTTATTATATCAAGTATTAATTTATTTTCATAAAAAATAGCACATTATATTGTGTTGTAGTGAAAGCATGCCAGTAATAACGAGCCCACACCTCTGTTCTCTTATAAATTTCAGACACTGCATGAAGCTCTTACACAGCTGAGTTGTTGTTGGAGCCCTTGATATATGAAATGTCTCTTTGGCCTTCACGCTGAGTTATACTGCTAAGTGCTTTGGGGTTTTAATGCTACAACTGTTGTCTGCAATGGCCTTCCTCCAGCAGTGAGATAACAACTAGGTGAAAACATATTTGTCTGATCCCATACCTTGTATGGAATCACCAAACAGTCATCTAATTGCATTACAATTACTGACAGTAATGGGGCCAAATGAAGCCTATCTGTATTATTAACAGCAACACATTAGAAAAAGGAATGTCAGGGCATTAAGAATCATGACTCAGAGCCTGCCAATATGGGGAATTTATGGTCTGCAACAATCCCTGATGTCTGATTCCTTCCTTTTGCTGTGTTGTATTTTTAGCAGAATTAAATGACCTTTCCAAGAGCGTTTTTTTAAGCCTAGAGGTTTGGAAAACACAAAGGTATCCAGGCACTCAGAGGATGGACTCTCTGTACTTTGTTTTTTTATGTGTTCCTATAAACTAGCTCTCCTTGGGGTTACTTTTCAGAATACAACACTGACAGAACTATCTGTCACTCTTAATTAGCTGAAGTTTTGTCTACTTCTGGAACAGCTAGAAATGTTACTTCACTTTGTCATGACAACAGCTGTCAGCTTACAGATGTGAGACAGATTTTGACCTGCTGCATTTTTATTTCAAATTGGCAAATGTAGATTTGTTGATTAAACATCCAAACCAGGAGTTTGCACAATCTGCAGGACAGACGTTTGCTCATTTGTTAATAATGTACTGTGGTAAATCAGTAGAGAAGAATGTGATTATGTGTGTCTGAGAGTATATCCACAGGTGACAGCATTAAAGACATATTAAATGTACAGCTTTCTATTACACACATTGATAATCATTCTTTCTTGTCTTTTTTTGACAAGCCATAAGTTTAGAAATTCATTATGACTTACAGGGAGGATATTTTGATATGCTTTTGATGCAGTCAATTGCACTTTTCTTGCATATGATCTTAATATTGTATTTCATAGAGAAATTTTTAAATAATATACAAACTGAATGTTAGAAATAAGTCAAATATCAGCTTTTTCTATCAATTAAAATATAAGTTTGCTGCACTTTCTTGACATATGATAATCAAAGAGGAGTCCAGCACCTCAAACTTAAGTTTGGAAAAAGCAGTAACCTGATGACTAACTGTTGGGGAAAAATGTTTTATTTTTTGTTAACAGTTTTGTGTGTCCACCTTGAAAATAGCTGTCATGTTAATGGATAATAAAGTAACTCTTACTTGATCCTCAAATCAGGATGTAACATGTACCTATATAGTCTGATACAGGCAAATTAGATTTATAGCTGCTCTTTGTCTTAAGCACATATGCAGCAGTTTCAACAAGTGTGTCATGAGTGAAGGTCCAGCATCAGTTCCCAGGTCTCTGACTGAAGAAAAATATCTTACAGGACAGAAAAGAATGAAGGAATTCAGGTTTTCACGAGGCTTTTTGTGTTTTCTTAAGTATGTTTTTCCGTAATCTTTAAACAACTAATAATCACCTGTAACTGACTTACTAACTGATCATCTGAATGTTATTGAGCCCCTCAGAGATGGCTAGGTGCCGTTCAATAGTTTGGCCCACTCTTCATTTCCAGAAGTGGAGCTTCCCTCTGAACAACAGCGAAACAGCAAAGCACATACATGTGTCTTTCATGACAACCATTTATATTCATAAAACCAGTGATTATCCTTTCAGTCATTGTCCCTTGTGTGTTTTCCTGACCGCTAACTGACCAGAATTTATGACATAGCAGGCAGTAATTCTCTCAGCTCTGGTTCCTTTCAAGATAAGAAAGTACATCAATTTAATGTATCTGTAACACTAAATTTTCGCGCAATTACTTAACCGTCATCAAAATACTGATTGATAAGAAACACCTACTAATCTGAGATTCAGAACAACTTAAGATCCCAAAGCAGCTTTTCTTTAACAGCATAGTGAGCTGGGATTCAGCCGTGCATAGAAAGTTGTGCCTGAAGTTTGACTGGATGAAGAGAGATCCTGTTGTGAAAAGCTGAGAGTAAGTTGAGCCTTGACCCTGCTGGTGATTGGTACAGAATACAAAGTCTGCTCTTTATCTGCAGAAAACATCAAAGATCAACTGTTGTGTTTTAAAAAACTGAACTCCAGAGTTCTAGTGCCAGGGTTTTGGGTTGAAATTAGCTGCTAAATGGAAAGAACATTTCGGTGAATAGAAAACATCTGGATGTTGGTATTTGGAGGGATCAGGAGGCTGGAGGGAACTGTTACAGTGGAGACAAGACACTGAGGATTACAAAGAAATTCGGCACAGTCATTGTTTATGAGGCAATGTCTGACAAACAGATGGTGGTGTTCAAACACAGTGAATGTTTTTGCCTTTGTTGCAGGTTTACATTAGAGTTGACCCAGTAAACACTTGGCAGTGAAAGTAGGAGCCACTGTAATCTTTTTAACTTGAAAATAGTACAAAAGCCTGATTTCCTTGGGATCAAAACATTAGCTTCCTCATTTTGATGACTGTCCGTGACATTGGCAGATATTGATGACAAAAATGCAAGGGTAGAAAACAAGACTAAGTGATGGTTATCATGAGCATAGAAATAATCAGAAGGAGGATGTGGAACTAAAGGAGTGTGGTGTAAGTTGTGTAAGTAAGGCAAAATCAGAGTTCTTGGACTATGGTGACTGAATGTAAAATCAGATTTGTTGTGAAGGCTGTTGGTTGTAAAAACATGGAACTTAACAATTGTGTAGTTTTTTCAGGTTGTTCCTCTAACCCATTTAAGGTTGTCAGACTGTTCGATATTTGATCCATTTTGACATCACAGTTTTTCAAAACAGTATAATCTCAGATTATTATGATCAGGAGCATTAAAAAGTGCAAAATCTTTAAAAACAACATCCTCAGTTTCAGTTATCTTCAGTCCCCAAAGCTGGGGAAAACAAAAGAGAGGGCATAACAATAAATGGGCAGCAATTTGCCTGCATTTTTAGTAATTGAAAACAAGAAATGACCTTATATTGTGAGCTTAGGACTTGTATTTTTACTACTGTGGTATAATAGATATCATTTCAGTATCAACAGTATCAAACCAGAAACAAATCTGATATTCCTACATCCCCAGATCATTTTGCTTTCCGTTGCACATACAGACTTTTTTTTTGTTTGTTACCTAAATACACATGGTAAACTGATCATGAATTAAGCATCCAGTATTGTTATCAAATATTGTACTATTGTGCTTGTATATGTGGCTGCTCTGGTCTGTCAGTAACTTTATGAACTGTGCTGCTGCCTGTCTTGGCCAGAACACTTGAAAAAGAGATTTGTAATCTAAATGAGCTCTTCCTGGTTAAATAAAGGTCAAATAAATCAGATAAATAAATATTAGTAAATAAAATCTCATTTAAATCACAAAAAAGCCAATGTCCTGAAGGCCGATTAAGGGTTATTAAACAGTAAGTTAGATAGGCCTATTTGTAAATATTGTTTTATTTTTTAAGTATGTTTCACTCTATCTATCTCTAGCCAATAAGTGTCGTTTTACAACTATTATTTGAGCCAAATCAGCATAAGAAGAAGTTGTGTATATGAAACTTCAACAAACATCCTCTCTTGAGCAGAGTAAAAACATGATACTGTGTAAAATTGGCAGCAATACTACACAAATAATCCTCCAACAAGCAGCCTGCATGTGTTGTGTCACAGCTCAGAGAGTGTTTGCGTTTGTGTTTGTGCATGATATCCTACTTTACTGTTGTCTCTGCTGGGGAGAGTAGCATGCTGGGATGTGATAAATTGGGCCTCCTATGCGTACGTGCATGTACTTGTTCATTCATGTGAACATCACTTCCACTTAAACTCAAGTTTGTCAATGTGAATTAGTGTGTTTCATAACAAGACAAAGCCTGGCCAGGCTGGTCCACCATGTTGGTTCAAGGGAGGTCCAGTGTTTATAAGGTAATTAGAGTGCTTATGGTTTACCCCGGGTAACTGAGGTCAGACTAATCTATGTCTAGTTTTCAGGGGGCCCCGTAAAATGATATGGATCACTGGCAAAATGAAATAACCTCGAGGTGAAAAGGCACAGGTGGCAAAACAATCAGATAGTCTGTGATGTCCTGCTCATTCTGAACAAGTGCAGGACATGCTGTGTAAAGGGCCTGCTATGTCTTCATGTGCAGGGGTATGTGACTGTGCAATCTCTGCTCATTTAAATCCTTGAAGTAAAGTGTCATGAATGCATTTGGGATATCTTCCCCTTGTTCTTTTGCTCATGCATATGAATGAAATCCACATGTGTTTTAAATCTGTTTGCTGATTTGCATGAAGAACACAAACAACTAACACGCTTGCACAGTATTGTGCTTTCATTATGAAAGGTGGCAAGGGCCCTGTACGTCATCTCCCAGCATGCTCTTGTTTTGTGCACTGATTGGAGATGCGTTTTTAATTACCTAAACTTAATCTTCAAGATTAAAGTCACTCAATTAAATCCAGATCAACACAGAAACATTCATATCATGTTCTTTGGCTGTCCCCTGAGTGCATCAGTCTGGAGGGTGGTTTTGTTCTAGGCTGATTCTGCTGTTTGAATGCAGTGAGAATAGCTGAGGTGGACTGTTAAAAAGCTTTGAAAATGGATGCCAGATATTGACTCAGACAGTTATTTAAAAATAGAAAACGCAGTTTGCAAAGAATTCTTTTGGATTAAACAAAGGCATACATTTACTCACATCAAACACTCATTTACTGACTAAATTTATATAAAGACCTACTTTTTAAAGAATTTACTTGGCCTTTTATAGTGGAAAACATCATTTTACCTCAAGCAATCTGAAAATGTACTAATCTGGAAAGATGTAGTCAGAATGAAAGCTGCAGCTTTAATCACTGGCAAAACATGCAACTGGAAAAACCCCCCTCAAAATAACAGTATGATACAAGTGCATTGGTTTAAACATCCTTCCAACTGCACTGGCATTAAAAAAAGGTCAAATATCAGCACAAATTAGTGGTATTTATTCATGATTTCAACCATAAGCATTCGTCCAGATTACATAGCCATGTATGTGGAATGTGATGAGAATATTGTACATGTAACAGCAGTTTACCTCCGGAGACCCTCCATATCAAAGACCTGACAGATGTTCACCCCCACACTATAAATCATGAAGTTGTTCTGAGATTATTTCTCTGCTTTAGAGCATTGACCTTCAGCTTAGTATCCATCATCCAGAGTCATTACTGGGCATGTTATTTTAACTTGTAGACAGGTCATATCATTACCATCTCAGTTCTGGGTGTCTACCTCTCTTGGTCTGCCTGTTTTTATGTCCTCATGTCAAAACATACAAGGTTATCAGAGGTTCAACATAAGAAGTCAACAATATTAAATTAAATCAATTTATTTGAGTGAAAAAATGCCAGATTGTACTCTTATTGTGATCTTAAATAGTTTCAATCTGCAAAGTAACCAAATATCATTTAGATTTCAGTATTGTTTGTTTTATGATATAATAGAAATTAGAAAGTACAATGAGGTAGAAAATCAGAGGTCTAATAAATAATTCCCTGCATGGTAATTTAATAAAGATAGTTTAGTAAAAATGAACTTCAGCACAGACACAGATCTAGTTTCCGTGGGATGTTGTCGCCTCTTTCATGATCTTCTGGAAACGGACATGGATGTTTGTTTTCTCATGATTGTTCAACTTACTCTGGTTATTTTGCTAAGCTGGTTATTTGCTATAAGTGCCTTCTGTCCTCATGGGGATGTTACTGTGACGTGAAATATTGGGTCACACAGGAAACCATCCTCAGATCAACTCTCTAAGGGGGGGTCCAAGTCAAAGCCTCTTCAACACACAAAACATAATAAATGATAACGTGTAATTAATTTACACACACACACACACACACCTACACACACACACACACATATATATATACATACTTTAAAATAACTTTGCAGTTTGATGTATATTGATACATTTTACAGCATAGTAATCTCTGCCCAAGATAAGAAGGTATTCTTACATTGTTTATAGATTTGCAATAATTAGAATAATATTATGTACCAACAGTGTCGCCACTAGTATATAAATAACAAATATACTAACACAATCATTAATAGGCATGCTAAATGGTAACATATGCAAACAAAAATTCTTGCAGTGACAGAGATAATATGCTGACTGTTAACAGATTTAATGTGTCGCCTCTTTGTTTCGTGTAATGGAATGATAATATTTCCTAAATGGCACTGAAAACAAAATACCAAAGTCTGAAGTGTTTAACTCGTTACAGTGAGTGAAAAAAGCCTCCGCATAAATCTTCAATTTACTGATGAATGCTTTTTTAAGCACAGATGTAGGCAATGAGCAATACTCCTACATGTAGACAGATTTGAAAAAAACACTATATACTTGGGCTGAATGATACTGGCAAAAAATTGCATTGCAATATTTTTTCTTTCTGCAATATGTAGTGTGATCCAGGCCTTCTTACAGTTACTAAAGATAAAGGTGGGGCAACCGGTTTCATTGTAGACTTTGCATTAATTTGTTGCTCATTATTGTGTTTAGATGCCACCAAGCATTTCAAGTGATGTTCACAGTTACATTTAGTTTAAATGACCAGCCCTGTGAGTGTAACTTCTTACAGTATTAGGTTGCCTGCAACTCTCACACACAACAGCAAACCCCTACATCTGTGAAGTAAACAGCAGCACATCTGTGCCAATAATGAACCATACAGTATAGCCACAGCATTAATAGGAGCGTCTGCCTTGAGTGTCATGCTGGTGTATCTGTGATGGCAGCAGCATCACTTATAGGTCAGACACATAGACTTTGCATAAAGTGATCAGTTTTCTGACCGCGAATATTGATATGAGACAGGCTTTTATTGTTGATTTGTCATGAAAATGAAATAAACGACGTTCTGATTTCCATCAAACAAACCATTGTGATAATTATGCTTGTGCACGTTGCAGTTGAAATGATGCACTTACACTTAGTTTGTCTGATCTAAAATGAAAGTGTCCAGGTTTTTTACACATAACTCCGGTCTCTGAGACTGTATAACTTTTGTGAAGATGAACAAAACATAAATATGATGAGAAAAGGCATATAGCAGATTCAAACCATCTTGGAATATCTCTGAACATCTTTACAGTCATTATTCTCAATGTCTTCAAACGTAAAATCAAACAATGTAAGCCCAGAGGAAACACTGACACTTGATGAAACACAACTATACTGTCACGCCAGATCTTACAGACACATGGACACACATTGTAGTGAAATGTATTGAGATGTATACTGACATTAAACCTCACCTGCTTTCAGCTCATCAGAGGCCTCTTGAGTGGTCCTCATTCCTCCTCTTCTTCTGCAGAATTAGATGTGAGCTGTAAGACTGTTGCAGGTAAATCATCTTCCTGAGAGTCTCAGGAGTAGTGAGGAAGGTTCTTATGGTCCCTCTTTAGATCGTAAATATGCAGTTACATGAGAGAATAAGTACTTGGCTGCTTTGTGCATCCTGTACTCATGAAATAGACCATAAAAGCAGTCAACTGTAGACAGTAGGCGCATTAGATTGCAGCGGTGCATAGTTGGTGATTTACTCTGTTTTACACGATTATTTTTCCGTGATGTTAATGCATAAAGCATGACCTTTTCACTGATGGTTCAACACATAAAAGTCTAAAATGTGAGGATGGAAAGTCTTGCTGGAATAAGATAAACTGAAATCAAAATGTATAAAGGAGCTGTGTGATTGTTGTCATTCCAAGTGTCTGACGTTTAAGATAGATATTACAAGTCATTCTGAAATATGTCAGTTCATCGCTGTATGTTCAGATAACATGTTCTGCTTTTCCTACTCTTTAACAACACTCCCCTAAAAGATTTCCTCATGTTTCATGTGGATCTCTTTATTTCTCCTTATAGTGTCACAGAGCAGGAATTTAGACAGTTTCTGTCACTTTATAGCAGCAGTTTGAGGGATTTAAATGCTGGTATACTATGTTGTCCACAAGACTGGAAATTATCTTCAACTAAGGAATGGATCACATTGTATTTATGAAAGATTTATGGTCCCCAGAGGATGAAACCCACTGACTTTGCTGATCTCTTGACTCTTCCTTTTCCACCACCATGAAGTTTACATTTGTGGGCTGTAGGAAACCGGATTACCGTGAAAAGCAGTACATACATTTATGTTCCCCTCAGGATGAATCAATACTGCATGTACTCCATCTCTTAGCACCACCATCAGGTCCACATAGTAATTAATTCAACACTAGAGTTTGATTATTCCAGACTTAAGACATAATGACTCAAATCACATGATGGGCTTTATCTGAGAAGTGTTTGCTTTGAATGATAACAATGGTATATGTTAGACCTGATAAACATCAGCATTTAAACACAGGGCCTGAGTACATATAAATATTCTTGAAACTGTTGATATTATGCTTATGACACTGTATCTATTCTAACAAACAGTTTAGCAAAGTACAGTTTTTGGCTTTTTGTTCAATTTGTGCCGATACGTTAGTGTTACTGTTAGAATGTGTATGTGTCAGATTATCCAATGTGTATGTGTCAGTCAGATTATCCATTATTCTGTCATTATGCTGTGTATGCATTACTCTTACCCATAGTCTCCACATACCCTGTCTGCACATCGGCTCTGCACGAAAAGCACACTGCAGAGCAAATCACTTCCTTTCTGGTCAGTCTTTACAGTTCAACTACATGCACTCTTATCAGGAGTGGTGGAGGTGAAGGCTGCCACCAAAATGCGTCAATCCACATAGAGCTGATCGATTGAAACAGGAGGAAGAACCTGCAAATCATCCAGTCAACTTCAAAATACAACACGATGCATGGACTTCTGATTGTAAATCATATCATTAAATGAACATTACTTCCGATCCTGTGGCAAAAGCCATAGGTCAATGGTCAGTATGAGGGCATAGAGATAATAGAGTGGTGCAGTCATGACGTGATTTTGTAGGCAAACCCGGAAGTTCGTGTCTCATGGGTTCCCTCTGTGTCAAGTCTATGGGATTTTTCAATGGGTTTTTGGATTATTGCTGAAAATAAGATCTGTGTCCAATAAAAGTTTATCAAACTTACACGTTTTGTTCATAAAGATAATCTTCAGAAATTCATAATAAAAGCATCATATCTGGTTTGTTAATATAACTGACGAAAGTAAAAAGCTAACATCATGCTATATTGAAATACAATGTGGTCAACTGAATTTAACGTCATGACCGTAGATACAAGTGAACGGCAGGCTCAGTTGTCACGCTTCGGATGATGACATATAGTCTTTCCAACAAACGCTGTAGTCCTTGTTAGCTATCTTTTAGCAACTGCCTTTATTAAGATGTGAAGAGATACACAATTCAAAGATGGGGCACGTTTCAGGTATATTTTATGTTGTAGGATAAAACGTTAAACTCTCTTGAGCTTGTGTTCACTACAGACCTTATTTCAGGCATTTAACCGAAAACTCATTCAAAAATTCAATAGCCTTTCAGACGAAGGACTAGAAGTGCTAAAATGCTAACTCACTTCCGCGTTTTAGGACTCATTCCTGCACCACTCTATACAACACAAAGGACAAAGAAAAGTTAATTTTTAAGTAGAAAACCATTGGATTTTACATTAAACCACACACCCTTCATAGAAAACATGAACCTTTAAATTTCATAATGTACTCACTCATGGTAGAAGCAAAAAATCATTGGTTTCCATTAAAGTAAATAGCAAATAAACTTCATAAAACCAAAATAATCTGTTGTTTACATACTATTCCCACTTGAAACCATAGTTCCCTGATGATCTTGTACCCTTTTTTCTCCAGCTGCTCAGGGCTGCTCTCTGCTGAGTACCACTCTAGAAACACATCCAGTGGGTGTTACACAAGTAAGCAGAGTCATTAAAAGGGAAATAAAATGCCCAGCCTACAAAATTGAATGAATAAAAAATGAATAGATAAATGACACTTGTAAGATCTGAATTTTCTTTATACAAAATAAACAGAGGAGACCATAAAATGTCCCTATCATCTTAACTGCTCCTATAAAAGCTGTAAAGCATTACAAGGTAATCTTTTTCAGCACCCCTGTCAAAGTAAGTGTGACTGCACTGTATAGCCATGACTTCATGGTATAATTACATTTTTCATATCACCTCCTGTTTGAGATAACACCTGGTAGCACTTTGTTTCAAAGCTAAGCGAGAGCCAGGGATGAAAATTACCTCATAGACATGATGTGAGAGTTTGTGACAAACTATTACAACAAGATGTTATTATGAAGACAGTCTCAGTAAAACCTAACACAGATGTCAAAGGAAAGCTCATTAGTTTGTGCTTTATCTTGTTGCATAAAGATGTTTTCTCTCCTACAACCATGCACGCCAGGTTTTTGGACAAAGAATGAGTGTATTAATCATAGCTTGTATATCATGACATCAAATTTGTGGCAGATGTGTGGATTTGGAGGGAAAAATTGAGGAATGGCTATAGCAGATGAACAGACAACACTGGAGTTTTGCATTTTGTCAATAATTTAGAGATTTAGTTAAGACTCTGAGAAGAAAAAAGAATGCAACACAGTAAGCTTAACAAGATTTTACTGTAAGTCTCGTGAATTTGAAGCAGCAGTGAAACCTGCAAAAAGCAGATGCACATATTTGTTTGTGCAAGTGTTTAGTCTGGACACAAAAATCTCCATGAAGATGTTTCCCACATTAACAAACAAAATTGTAAAAACAGACAGAATCAGTGGTGCACACGATGCTGCAGATCCTTTTTGATGTAACATGCAAATTATATGGAAATTTGGGATGTATTGTGTGATTCTTAAATTGCTTTGAATCTTTCTTCTTATATGCATCCACATTTAATGTTTTTTTGTTTTGTTTTGTTTTTTACAGAAAAACATGTTGCAAAGGCTTCAAGTTTGTGTTGGGCCAATGCATTCCTGAAGGTAGGAAAACAGCCCAGACTTGTGTGTTGTGTTTAGTTTGTGCTGATTTTGGAAGTCCCATAAGATCTTCAGTGAACTTTTTTTGTTTTGACCTCAGTAATGTTTTTTAGAATCAAGTACAGGCATGTTGCCTGAAGATTTCAGCTGAACAAAAAAAATAGACTTAAGTCAGAAATCTAGTTGATGTTTATGAGAAAATCTGTCAAATAGTCTGATATTCCAATACCTTTTATAATCACATTTTAAAATGATACAATATCTAAATATCCTTATTGTAACGATCAACAGTATCAAAAGATAATGAAGTCTTATGAAAACATCCGATTTTTAATCGTACTTTATATGAAAAGCCACTGTAAACAAGAGAGAGAGCACTGTGTAAATTGTTCAAATAAGTGGCAACATTTTGGTATCTGTTGCCACTGTATTTATGCAGTTTAGACATTGACAGTGCAGGATTTTTCCTGCGTATTTCAGTGATTAGAAACATAAAATTACCCTTTATTGGATACCAAAATTTAGAACCGAAGTTTTGAAGATAAAACAAATACATTTGTAGTTCAACCAAAAGATGCAGAGAGACAGAGAGGGAGATAGCAGACACAATGGGTGATCAAATAAAATGAAATGTGCTGATACGCTATGGTGGTGATATGGAGAGAAAAGATGCTATTTCCTAATTGTCTCACTGGGGTTTCACTCTGAAGACGTTAGAAACACACGAAAATCTCTGCAAAGACATGAAGAAGGATTCAGGATTTTTTGACTGATGTTGTAAACATGCTTATTTCTGCCCACTGCATGCCTCACTGGTCCGCACTGTGTCACAGCTTCTATCCTTGCCAGCTTTAATTCACTGGTCAGAAAATACATTCTATTGAGTGTTTTTGGATGCAGGTGTTAATGTTAGTGCTGTTACAGACAAATAGAGAGCAGAGGAGAGTCCCCAGAAGTCTTCTTTGACATCCCAACCTGCATACATTTTTTTGGTTTATTAATGATAATTCAAAGGGAATATTTGATTTTAGGAAGGCCTTATACTTTAAAAAGTAGTATTTATATTGCCTTTCATTATAAACAATATGTCAAATTTGTGAGCAATTGTATCAAAGTTTGAATATCTGCTAACACAATGACCCTAGACAGAAGATTAATATTGTGCTTGAACTAATAAAATACATCAATATTTCTGCAGACTTTGATGTGTGTGCTGGCGCCCCCTGTGAACAACAGTGCACTGACCATTTTGGGCGAGTCGTGTGCACCTGTTACCCTGGTTACCGCTACGATCGGGAACGCCACAGAAACCGACAGAGGCCTTACTGTTTGGGTAAGACTTCTTACAACGATGATGATGGACACATTGCCCACTCTGACTTGTCATGTTGCCCAGTTCTGTCAGTGAGAAGAAACCTGGTCTGTCTCCTAAATATTTCCTTTTTGCCCTTTTAGGAAAATATTCTGTTTTACAGATTACATGTTCTGTTTTTTAACATTAGATTAAATATGTAAATATGACCTATACATGTATACTTGAATGATATTGTCTCATGTTATAAAGCTTAATGGAAAACTTGATAAGTCTTTTACCTTAAGTTGCATTTGATTTTCACTGAATGTAGGTATGTGCATGTAGATGGTTTGCTATTATTTCCCTGTAATTGCCTTTTCTTGTCTTTAATTTGCTCTTTGCCTCTTCTCTGTCCCTGCCTGTCTCTGCAACATAAAGACATTGATGAATGTGCAGACAAAAACGTCTCTGCATGCTCTCAGACCTGCGTGAATTCTGTGGGGAGCTACAGGTGTGAGTGTGAGAAAGGCTATTTCCTTGAAGAAGATGGTAAAACATGCACCAAGGGGGAGAGAGGTGAGAAGAGTCTACCAAGACATTTTCTATTTATTCATGGGAACATCTGATGGAGATGTGGCGCTGACCACACATTATTATTAGGTGGGTGTTAGATTGAAAAGGAGATGGGGGGCCTGCAAACATAGACACCTGGTAGTCATTACACACCCTAGCTCTTGTACATGTCAGAACTGTTGAGTCTCCCAAACATGCAGCTGACCCTGTCACCCCTGGTCTTCTCTCACTTGCTGAATGCATTTTAGGAAGAAATCACAAAGAAACGTTTGAGTGATGATGAAGTCTTTTTTTTTTCCTTCTCAAGATTCTTTTGCCAATGAAGCAGGCAGAGCTGCAGATTTGCTACTTCCTCCCCTGAGTTTATCTTCCATTACCTGCTATAATATTTCAGGAGAGGCTGGAGAGTGAGAAATTATGGTGCATACAGTCATGCTCCTGCTATATGTCCCGCTGCTTTGTAACATAGAGGGGAAAATAGTGTCCAGACACACTCACTCATCCATGTAATATATGCATCCATACAGTAGGTCACATTATACAGCAAGCCAGAAACATAACCGAGATTTCTGGTGATATTCTGCGATTCTAAGTCTGTTTTCTCTGGCTTGTGCAAAATATTTACCTTGACTTTTAAATTTGACTTATTACCATTTTTCTGTAAATATGAAGGGTCAGTTTGCAATACCATATAAAAATTTTAAAGGCTAGAAGTTTTAGTTTTAGATCTTTGGTTCTTGATAAAGATGCTGGATCGTTTAGAGTAAGGGTTTATACCTATGCCTAACATAACAGTTAAGCCAATACCATTGTTTATACCATTGTTATTTTCATTACTTCAGCTGTAAGACTCCTAGTAAGCCAACTTATTTTCTCATGCTAACCATGAAGAAAAGTAAAGAATTTGTCCGACTGGTCACCTCTTTTGCCCTGTAATACATCTCTGATTTGGTCAGCACAGATGTACAAGATGTCGGTATAAAACTGATTTGACACAATGGATAAACATTGGTAACTGATACCTGTTTAGTCCACAGTATTTGGCTGATGCCTGATGTTTGTAAACAGGGCTGATTTTGGCCAATACTGGCGTTAGAACAATGGATATGTGCATCCCTAGATCTTGACAAACATTCAAGTTAAAAAGTATTGTAGAAATACTTAATTTTTACAGGACTGATCTAGAATTTAAAGAAACTAGAGTGAACTAGAGTGAATGTTGTATTGCAGTAATTATTTTACTGGCGACCTCTGTAACTAATCTTTCCCTTTCTCAGCAGTGCATCTCTTTGAGAAATCTGACAATGTTATGAATGCTGGGACCTGCTCAGCCACATGTGATGATTTCCTTCAGATCAAGACATCTGTTCTGCAGCTAAAGCAGAAGGTAAAATTGGAAAATATGACTCAAAACCACAGTTTTTATCTCACATATCCATTAAATTTACCTGTAACACTACTCCATTTTTTATCTGAAAATCATTATACTGCATCCTGCAGCTTTTTCTGCTATATTACGCTTGACTGCGAAACGACCCTGTTAGAATTAAACTCACCTTTGTGACTCAGCTGAAAGTAAACGTATCCAGAACTGTTCTGTTTCTTTATCACTACCTAAAGATCTTAATTTATGTCTCTGGGTTCCATAGCAGACCTGATTTCAGGAAAAACAACAGGTGGATTTTTATGACTCCCTCATGATTTATTTCAGCTCTTTATATACTTATAAAGAAAGTCTGTAAAAACTTCCTCCACTGTAGCTGGTAGATTTTTTTCATAATTGGGAATTGTTGGGCAGTTTGTGTGAGACTCAACAGAAGGGTTATGTTTCCCTCTGTGTAATCACAAGAGTCTGAACCTATCTGAGCACGAGTCTGTCAACAGTGGCACTCAACACCTCGGACTGTAACACATTATTTATTGATTCCAGCTGTGTGGTCAAAGTGCTGCTGCAATCACACCCAGATAACTCTGCTTTCCTTCATGCTAATGTATGAAAATACCTACAATCTTGCTTTTCTTCATTACAGTAAATGAAATATATTCACACATTGGAGGGAGGTTATGGTTTGAATTAAGGAACCAAACACCTGTACACAAGGTCACAGGCTACAGTCTTGTATAATGCTCACTGATCAGCACATGAACCATGACCCCTCTCAGTGTAAGTGTGGAGGTGTATGTGTGTGTCCACATATGCTTCCACCTTTGTGAGCATGAATTCTGATTAACAGGCCCTCGGAGCATATCAGGTCCTTCATGTGTGCCCCTCTGGGATTGCCAGACCCACATGATGTTACACAGAGATCAAAGTTAACTTTTTCCAAGGATGCCACTTAGCATCCAGAGCAGGAACTCTCCTGGTCTCTCTGAATAATGCAGAGGGGTTGCCTTGCCCTCCCATCTGTCTGGGTTACAGCTTGTAGCATTGTGCAGATGGAAGATCAGCTTTCATCTCTGGCAGAATGTATAATTTTAACATAATCTCACCTGAAGCTGGCCCTTCAGTGGGTAATTTTCCTGTCCTGTTTGACAGTGCTGGCCTTTACGAATCATTATGTTTAAAAGCGTTTTAGGCAGGACAACCAAATGACCAAATTGTGCTGCTTGCATTTGGATGTTTGACTTTACTTCAGAACAAGGTAAAAAAGAAATCATGCCATGAGTGAATATATATTTTTGTTGGCAGTGTTCTTTGTTTGATATATGAAATTAGCTGCCTCCTCATTGACCTGCTCCATAACTCATTATTTTCTGCATCCTTATTCAAGATGGCCATGCTGTCAAACAGTGCCGATGTCCCCGAGCAGATGACCAGCGAGAAAATCCTGACGTCGCCCATATATTTACCAGGGCCCCAAGGTCTCCAAGGACCTCCAGGTAAAACACAGGAAGCTAAAATAATAAAACAGTGTCAGACTTTGCATGGAGAAACTGGCTTGCATCCAGCATAGATGGTATGAGGCATTAAACATTAATACAGCCAAGGCTGATGGGAATATCATTAGCTTTACAGGAATTTGGTTATGAAACCAAGGTGATGGATAAATGAAAAGTTTGACCTTATGGTAAGACACAGGGGTGACATTAATATCAAACTCAGGTGTGGGGAATCCATTATTTGGCGTTAAATATAATTCAGAATCACAACTGTTAACTTCCTTGTGGCATCAAGTAGAAAAGACAGATGTTACAAAATCATTTTGATTTACATTTTGGGAACCATTAAATGTGTACATCAAGTTTTGTGTTAATTTATCACTTAAGAGAAATATTTTACCACCTTATATTCAAGCAATAGGAAGGATGCCACTGAATAAAAGCGCATAGTCACAGCTGTCACGAGATTTTAGTTCAGACAAAGGTATTGAACCAACCAAGTGACCATCCTGAAAACCACACAGTGAGCCTGCTATTATAAGAGTTGAATTTTCACATTGAAAATAATTTTGTGCTCCATGTCTGTAATCACTAGACCAATATCTGGTTTGTTTCAGGAGATCCAGGACCAGCAGGGCCTCCAGGCCTCATGGGACTGGTGGGGGCCCCTGGGCCTCCTGGTCCAAGAGGCTTGATGGGGCCAACTGGACCCACACCAGACCTGTCCCACATCAAACGTGGCCCCCGAGGAGCAGTGGTCAGTTTTCATCATCTTCTTAGTTAATAGAAATCTGTTTTTAATTGCAGTGTCATCTAAAGCTTCATGGAATTCTCACAGTACCAGATTCTTAAACAAAAATAGAAGTTCTCTGCCCTTGCTACTAGGTAGGTTTTTGCTTTTGGTTACCAAAACTACAGGCAAACTCCTGCACACAGTCTCGATTTGCCAGTGTGCTTGTACCATTGATCCTACATTAAAAGAAGGTATATTGTTTTAAAACTAGGAAAGTTTCCAGGTAAATGAGTTCACATCAGCTTAGATGGAATTATAATTGCATTTAGTTGACTACTCTGAAAAAAAAAACAGTCAAATGTTAGTACTGTTTATTTAAGATGGCATCACAGTGGCAGTTGGTGTAACGTTGGAAGCTCTAGCATTAACCAACCTACGATTGTCTTTGCAGGTAAACATATTCTTGTGCTGAATGGCTTACAACTGTAACCCTACTTTCTAGATAAAAATAGTACTAAACTGTGCTGTTCTTGTGAGATGCTGTCTATACTATTGGTTCGCTGTTTGGTTTGCAGCATTATGGCGTTATGGCAGTGGCCATGAACTGGAGCTGTAGTGGCTACAGTGGCAGATGGCTGCGTTGCAGTTTACACAAAACATTTGACTAGGATTGTGGACCTCAATTGATAAAAGTATTAAGAATGATTTTAACTGACTAATTATTCTGGTGCCAACTAAAGCCTGCAACACGCATAAAGAATTTTAAAATTTTAAGACTTCTTTCAATGTGTGAGACCCCACACATGGCGGAAAATAATCACAAATTTTACTGTTTTGTTCATATAATATGGAAGGAGAAGATCAACTCAGCACACCACAAACTAACAGATTCTGTTTACTGACTACCAGAGTCTTGGCCTGGTCTCATCATCTCAAAACACCTGTTTACTATCGTTGCCATGGCTGTGTTTTTGCTGTGCTTCCTTCTTCAGCCAGCTTGCTTCCTGACTGGATATTGAACATGTACAATCTCGAGGTGAAGTGCTTCAGATCAGGTTTTGAGAGGGAAAAAGTCATTCCCAACACACCAAATACCACAGGATAATCTGGCAAAGTAATCTTAAGAACCATCTGATAATTGGGTCTTTGCTGACTTTGGTTGGAAGGAGGAATTCAACCAGTCAATCGGCACAATTATCGTGTTGTGTGTTGCCCACTTAACAAGGGATTCAAATTTAACCATTTAGCCAGTTGGGACTGTAAAGAACTATTTATTTATGTATTTAAATGTAATTACCAAGGAAAAACAGTGAGATTAATTAGCTCATTTACAAGAGTGTTCTGGGCAAGACAGGCAGCAGCCCATTGAGTTACAGACATGAAACATTAAATATTAAAACACAACAAACACAGATCAGTCAATCTAAATCACAGAGCAGATAGTCATCGGTCAGAGCATCTACAACCTGATGCATCGTCCTCCATCACCTTTGATCTACTTTTAAAACAATTCAAAGAGACCAGCTCCCCAAGACGCAATTTTTCCTGCAGTTGATTCCAGGCTTAATTCCATATAGAATACAAACCTCCCATACTTTTGCATACATTTTAATGTTGTTTGGATAATTGCTCGTAGATAACAGTGACGTTCTCTTAATCAGATATAAATGCATTTGTTTGACCTTCACTGCCTTTAGTACTTCCTAGATACAAGGAGCCTGGCCTTTCTATTTAATTCTTCACACCTGCTTTGTATCTCGGCAGTATTACTAAATTTAACCAGATGATTACAGTTAAACATTACAACAGAAAAAGGACTCTCTGTTTTAGTCTGTGGGACATATTTTGGTGGGATTCTGTTTTCACCAGATCATTCTGATAATTAAAAGAGGGTGTATTGTTGATCTTCATGAAAGGAGCCTGAGTAATGAGTGGCCAAGTATCTCTTGCGATAAAACTGAACCACTTCACAAAGAGAGAGAGAGAGAGACATTTCCAGCATGCCCTTAAAGAAAACCACATTTTTGCAAGGTGAAAATGGATGACACATGGTAACAGCAATAACAGAGAGGGGCTGAATCCATTTACAGCTTTAGTTGTTTTCTTTGGCTTGCTGGCTTTAATACAGTGCTCAGTCTTGCGGACAAGTGTGAACCCTCAGAGTTAAAATGTGGGACCTCAATCAAGAATGTGCAGGATTTGGCCATGCACACATATTTCTAGTTTTAAAGCCTGAGTATTTATGCTATGTGGTTACTGATAAATTAGACTATCAACACCTACAATCAGTCAAATCACAAAACCCTTAATGCCAAAACAGAAAGAAAATGGTTTCATTTTGGGTCATGAAGTGACTGTGTGTGACACATGGATGTCACAATTCTCAGCTCTTTACATTTATGAGCTGTTTATACATTTAGTTAGTGCACATGCTGGTGAGATCAAGAAAAAGGGAGTTGTCACTCTCCTCACACACCAACCTGATTAGATTCTGAATACATTTATAAGGTTTGGCTGTGAGCTCACACGTGCTGGACCAAATGTCACAGGTTTTCAGAGATGATGAATATGTTACAGAGTGGTGTGACTCTCTTGGCTCTGAACTGATCTGAATATTGGCTTTCTTCCTCACACAATGTCTTCACACTTCTGATTATTCTAGGAAAGAGATCAAAGCACCCTGCACCACAGAGCTGAAGTCATTCAGAAAACGCCTGCAGGCAAACATAAAGTTAATCTCTGATAATTGCTGCTGGTAGATGGAAATGTCAGTTTGACTTTAAAAAGGTTATCAATAGATGAGGTTTCTGTGAAAGAAGTAAAATGAACATTAACATATTTTTGGTTTTATGAATGGCAGCCAAATACATTCAGATAGATCAGTGGTTTATTCATTTTTTATTAATGAATCCCCTATTTCTCAACCAGATACTTCCTGACCAACACAAAAATATTTTTGTGAGGTCAGTTATGCAATTATGAAGAGGTAAAAGAGTAATGAGTGTCTTATTTGATAAACAGCCTTGTAAGTTAAAATTTGCTTTAAAATTTCATAACAGCCGCCCTACGAAACCTCCCTGAATCGCTTCTTCATATGTGTCATTGTGAATTTTTCCCTTTTGGATGGGAGGGGATGGGGGTACCAGGAGGTAAAGCATGATATTTAAAAAGACACTAAAAATCTAAGATACCAGAAGAAGCAACAGAGTCTGACACTGTACTTTGGTGGTAGGGATGGTCATCCTGTCCTCCCTCTTTTCTGTATATTAAATTGTTTGCTTCTGCTCTTTTGACAGTATTCATCAGCAATATGCTGTATAAAAATGCTCAAATAATATCAATCACTTTCTGTTTTACTTGATATTTTGTCATATCAGGTGAGCTGCATGTATGAAGGCTTATTTTTTGATGAGGCAGCATATTGCAACCATCCTCCTGTACAGAGGAGTACTGGATGATATTGGCAGCAACAAGCTGCAATAAAGGTGTAAAGGTAAACGTATTCGTACTGTTTTGAATGGGCCTCTCAGACGGTACAGACGTGTACCACATGAATACATGTGGAAAGGCTCCTACATGGACAGGAAAATGAGAGCACAACCCGCACCATCCTGGCACCCACACAACCACAGCAAACGATAGCAATAGCCTGAATATTCCCATAGAAAAGTCTCCTGTTTGGGAACACTTTCCCCCAGTGAAATAAAACAGTAGACCAAGACAAGGACGAGATAGAAGTTGTGGATGGGTGTGCCGCTGACAGAACGTCCAGCAGATCAATTAGACTATTTGAAATGGAACCAGACAAACATGAACATCAGTGAGACTTTGAGGAAAAACAGAGCAAACACAGCTCACAAGTTTAACAGCTTCTTTCTGGCAATTTTTGAGAGGACAAAAGCAATAAAATTGTTTTTAAAGCAGCCAAACTACAACCATATAAGATGATGAGAAAACAGGGTTTTTACACCTGTTCAAGTTAACTGAGTCAAAGTAAAGAAATTTGAACGCTCCGCCTTTCAACAAAGAGTCTCACCTGCCCTTTTCAAACTTCCCATGATTAAAGGTCTCTGGTGCTCTGATATTGTTAATCAAATTAAACCTAAACGCAGTATCTTCGACTGTCGGCCTCAGGGAAGGGGGACAGGGGGAATCCGTCATGTCTGCAGCTGTGTCATAGCATTGGTAACAGCTATCCTCAGATTCCAGATGGACTCCATGCTCTTTATCTGCTCAGATGGGCTGTGAAAAAGAGATCCCAAACTTTGTAGTAGGTCCCAACGGTTAAATAAGTAATCCAAATCCAGTGCTGAAGTCTGAATAGATATTAATTAGCACACTTCACGAACATACTAACGGTAGTATGATGATGTGTAAGCAGGGAAATTTGAGGATTGGAAGGAAGGGTTTAAATATGTCATTATGTCAATTAAAATAATCTAGTATTTGAAAATATATTTAAGTATTTTCATTCATGGACCCTTTGATAGGAGAATGCGGCATTATTCCTAATTTAAAGGTATAGTATTCAGCCTATTCATTTTATGTATATTTTTTAAATGTAGAAAAAGCTCTTAATTAAGAAAAAGAAATTCTGTTTTGTTTGCTTTAATTACCTAACCAAAAACATACTGAGCCATGACTTCAAAACCGAGGTACATACCGAACCAAAATTTGTATGTACTGTTACAGAAGAATGATGAAATGAAAGCATATGAAGCTTTATTTTTAACCTGTGATATTGCTCATCAATCAGTGCGTTTATGGAAGGGATGTAATAGTAAATGTCTCTCTGTCAACCACAGAAGATCACTGTATACACCTTTTTGTAAGAAAGGAAACATTTTTCAGCAAATATACTTACCGTAGGTGGCTTTAAATATACCTGGGTGGCCTGGCTAAGTATTGTCAATGTGTGGGAAACACTATGATGACTTTCCAGCAATTCGCAGTGTCAGTAATAAAGCAAAAAATAATAAAAGGCTGATTTGATACCTGCATGAAGATTGTGATCACCGGTTGTGTTATATAAGAATCATCACCTCTGCCATCTGATTTTTTTCTGAATGTCTCTTAGCAATTGCATGAAAAAGGTGCGGTTGAAATTAAGCAATTTCTGTTAACGCATGCACTTTCCCCCCAAAATATGGGGAAATTTTCTGGAGATGTTTGTACATGTGATATCAGCTTTTGGGTGTGCTTCTTTCATGACTACTGTCTTAAAAGGAACCCTGCATGATCAGACAAGTTAATCTTGCTGGATAGATATTTGTATGTCTCAAATGTATATTAAACTAAAAAACTCACTAAATATCCCACATATCTGCATTTTGAGTACATTTCAGCTCATAAACTCACCAGGAGACCGCCATGTTTTCATCTGTGTCACAGAGTGTGACGTCACGGTTCCGCAGTGCTTCTCTCCTTTGCTGAGCAGTAACCGTTTTTCAGATGGTTTTTCTGCTTGCAGCTGTTGCTGCCATGAGTTTGCTGTGTGCTGGTTTTGTCTCCCTGCTGTCTCTGTCATTCCTACAAAGTTTTACCTCGTAAACCTCCATCAAATGACTACATTGAGTGTATAGTGGAAGCGTGCCGGGAGCTTTTCAAAATAGAAGTATTATGTACATAGAACGGAGTATCTCCACAGAAATGCTAAATGGACTTTTACTTTGAAAGGCGCAAACCGGAAGTCCTTATGTATTGTGTTTATCTTTACCTGAACCATGTGGAAACAGAAAGCCTCATAAAGAAGAGAAGTTCAGGGAACAGCTTTATTAAACAGATGCATTTTAGCTTGTGGCCTTCATCTGGTTCATCAAGAAACAGATTTCAAACATTTTCTCCCTACGTAAATATTTACTACAACAAGGTAAATATAGCTCTATATTTATCATTTTTCTGTCTAGATGGACAGATAACCACTCTTGGTGCAAATATAATATAGCAGAGACCTCTAATTTTAGAATTCTCGTGAGACGTCCTGCGTTTCTGAGATGCAGTAACACTGGCTGCCAGTCTGAAACATGTTACTGCGTAGGATCAACGTGGAACTGTGACGTCACGGCGCCAGCACGGACCAAACGGGACCAAAACATGGTGGTTTCCTGGTGAATTTATAAACTCAAATGACTCAAAATGCAGGTATCTTGTGAGTTTTTTAGTTTAATATGTATACGAGACATACAAATATCTATCCAACAAGATGAACTTGACTGATCATGCAGGGTCCCTTTTAAAAATGACAGTAGTTAAATTTGTTTTAATACTTTGGGATGGATCAGGGGTCATTGTTGTATTAACTGTACCCAGCTGATCTGACATGTATTTTTTAAATTAATAAAAAGAAACAATATGAATATGCAAAAAAAAATGTATTTATTATCATTCAACAGGGGCCTCCAGGAGCACCAGGAAAAGATGGCCTAAAGGTGAGTTCTGATGTAATTCTCCACCTAATCTTTCCTTAATATGTTTTTGTTTCAATTTAGCATAAAGAAACATGAGAATCAGCACCAAGGAGCTCCTATTTTAGGATTTTTTTTAGCAACAAGTGATGATTCGAGCCAACACATTCTTCCTCAGAATTTCCTGTCTGCCTTGAAAAGGTCACTTGTTGCCAAATAAATCCTTTAAAATGAGTTTCCTGGTGTTGAGATCTTCATGTTTCTGTTTTGTTTTTTTTTTTATATATGAGCACCTGTCAGGAGAGAAGATTATTGCCCCTCAAACAAGTCTTCATTTTGGCAGCAGAAATTGACTCTTAACTTACTGGATATGGAGGACAGAGTCTAGAGTCGGAGCAAGAGGTTCCACTTTAAGCTCATCTATTAACACATTGTCTACTGAAATGTATTTGCACTGGGTGGAAAACCACACTGCAGTTGCCAGGATTTTCTCAAGTTGTAAGCTTCAAAAAGTCCCGACAGAGGAACTGATCACGGCGAGTTGCTACAAGTCAAGAGACCAAAAACTGATGCACGAAACAGGGAATTGCGCAATTTTGATACTTTTATTGGGAAGCATCAGAAAAACAAATATGTTTTGATTGAATAGCCTCTTAATTTAAATGAAAGAGATCATTTTATTAGGTGCCTGAATGGCCATGTATTGGTTCTAATGCATCTTCTGCAAGCCAGACTGGGAGTATTTTGCTGCTGCTCATTCAAACTAAAGATTATACATTCTACCAAAGGATTGTCACATGTTTGAGAGATCTAGTCTTTAATGATAGAGATTTTTATAACCTACAAACACATTTCTACTGCAGCATGAGTCAGCATTGACCTAATTTACAAGAAGCTGATGCCAATATCGAGTCTGTTCAAGTACCATACCAGTAATTTCTTGATTAGCTCCAGTGAAAGGACTGTACATACCCTGGGCCATTTGCGGTTACCTGAAAAATGAAATGGATTTTGTGGACTGCCTTTCCAAAAACCTAAGGCAAAGTGTTAAAGATGCTCAGATGAAGGAGGCACAATGCTGATTTTACCCTGATACTGATACACAGTTATTTTTTAGGTCTACAAATCATGGGGGGTAATTAAGACTCTGGTTTTGATGGTATGATTGAAAAAACTTACATTTAGGTTTAGATGCAAAGTATGGCCAGTGATGTAGAACCTGAAACAGAAACTTGTGTTTAGGCTATTAGAATACTGTTGTGGTTTTGATCAGTAGCATTCGAGTACACACAGTCAGATATTTGAGGTGCATCAGCTGAAGAGTTGCTGCTCTTCTGTTGGCTCTTAGATTTGTTTACATAGCTTTGTGATCACGTATGGAACAATTTAAGGTGCATCTGCTTTATTGACACAGTAAGTGGGTATTCTCTCAGTACAGCTCCATGTTTGTGTGGATAGACAGGAGGGTGATGGTAATCTGTCTCTCTCAGTAACAAATCCAAACCATCTGCCAAAACACTCACAGCCCCACTGTGACCCTGAGCCTGGCTAACAACCGCAGCAGTCAGGTCAACTGTGTGTGCGTGTGTGCTACCGTAGGTCAACTGGCTGCTGTGATACCTCACAGTCCAGCAGCATGTACAGGAAATCTGACAAATACTTCAAATACATTCTTATGACAAATAAATGTAAGAGGATAGTCTAGCCTAAATGTCTCTGCATGACGCAGAAGCAGTAATTCATTTAGCTTAGCTTAGCATAAAAAGAGGAATCAAAAGGAAAAACTATTTTGTCTCTAGGCGAATTCCAAAGGCTTCCTCCAGCACCTTCAAGACTCACAATCAATAGTGGCATCACTTAACTCCTCACAACTCCAATACCCTAAGCCCTAATGTATGAGACACTCTTATACTGATTTTATCATGTAAAATGTTTGCTGCAGCCTATACACCACTGTGACCATAAACCTGTATAAAATGCTACTGTAATTATTAGGGGTGTGACAAGATCTCATACCATGAGATATCACAAGACTAAAACGTCATGGGATTTGTCACCAAGGTGAAAAATGTCTTGCAAGATTAATTCTCGTCATAGATGGCCCAGAATAGGCTGCCATGAAGTGGTCACATTTAAGTGAAAAGCACCTTTTACTGCTCCTGACACTTCAATGTGGTTTGTGTGTGTAAAGAAACAGAGCACAGCCAATCCCCCATCACCTGTTTGAAACATCCCTCTGCACGTAAATGTGCCTGTTCATTCGAGCCACTTATCACACCCAGACTTAGGAAAATAAATCTATAAATAAAATCTGTTGCTGCTAAATAACTGTGTGCAGTCACAGTGCTGCTATAGTCAAATAGTGCATACATACATGCAGATTCTCACAAAGAGACCACTTGCAAAATGATTGTTTGTAACTTAATAATTTTTCGCTCCTTGCTGCCTCAGCAGTCCTCCTTTTATCTCATTACATCTGTGCCACTACTGTTGGCTGCATGTCACATCACTCTGAAACTTGGCGCAACATAACAGTCCATTTTACACTGCAGTGGTAAACTTAGTAGAGCTGCAGAGCGCTTTATACGCTCCAACAACCGTAGACCAATAAACGCAAGGATTGGTTTCCAACACACATACTCATCTCTGAATGAACAAGATGTGTGACGTATCCAACACTATCAGACCATATTAAAAACCAAACCGCAAAACGATTTCAGACAAATATACCCTGCAGTTTTAAGAAAATGTGTTATTGACAAGAAGGTTTCTTTAAATGTTAGTAAAGGGGATTTAGGATGAGAAATAGTTTAATTGAATTGATACAGATTTAAAATTTTCTTACTGACATTTTTAAAATGTTCTTTTAAAAATATAAAGATAGTTTGGGCTTATCACACTGCTTCTATTACCTTTATTTTCACTGGAATTGTGAAGTGAAGTAATGAGGATGTGACACACCGTTAACATGCATGAATATTTGATATGAAGTTGAAGTTTGAGTCATGACATGACTTGACAAGACGTAAACTACAGTAGCCTGCCTACGTGTTTCCAGTGATGTGCAGTGCAAGAGGATTAATAGTAAAAACTTTTCAAAATTGACCTGCATTCATTGTATTCTGCATTCCACTTGAATTAAAGTATATACTGATGTGATTTTTATTCCTGGTATTTGTGTTGTTACATTTTGCAACGTGCGTAGATAAATAGAGGTGTTACACTGCCTGTCTTTATTTTAAAGGATTAGAGGTGACCACTTGGTGTGTTTTTAAACTAACAGGCTTGCTGTTATCATCAGCTTTCAGTTTTAATGCTAAGCTCAATCCAAGGGCCATACTCATGAGAAGAAGGCCAAAGAGCATCATCCCCAATTATTTAACTATGTATGTGACCCACTGAAGCTATAAATCAAGATCTGATCGTAATAATCCACTAATCACGTTAATGTGCTTGCTTCCTTTCTGCAGCTCCCTTACTATTGTATGAATTCTTCTCATACTTTTCACCCCACTGTAATTCATCTAAGCTAAATATTTGTTTTGTTCCCTCAGGGGGATAGGGGAGCTCCTGGGCCTGTCGGACCACCAGTAAGACCCTACACTGATACCTCTCTGTTGTAACTTGTTACCATTATCCAGAACAATACGGATAAGGTGAAGCATGAGTGTGAAAACAGACCACTGTGGACTTTGGACATTTAAGGACACAGTTAGGAAAACTGTCAAACACAAAGTAAAAAGTATCCAGCAAAAAGTAAGCAGTATCTTCTTAGATAAACACTGATGATGTTAGCAGTAACAAATCCTAAAAGAAGCTCGGTAGCAATGAACAATGCTGGACAGTCCAAAGATAAGCAGGAGATTTCACTAAAAATCTCCTCTAGGCTTCTGAATAAATTAAAGACTGAGAAGAGAACAGAAGGACTATAATATATGAGAAACATTGTCTTTTAGAATAAGAGACAATGTTAAGGGAGGTCTTTTGAAGGAGGCTTAGTGCAATTCGTGTACTTAGCATGCAGTAAACAATCAATTCCTTTTTTAACTGATTTACAGTATTTATGGTATTTAGGAACTGAAATGGTAGCAGCTGATATTTGGAGTAGGTAAGTAGGTTAAGCTTACATTTAGATGGATCGGATAGATATGTACAAAGGTCACTTCAAAGTAGATCATTGCATTGCCCCCATTTGGGTGAAACAATCCCAAAAGTGAATGACAGTAAACAAGAAAAAATTATTATTTTAACATTATAATTTACTATTTATTTTTATCCTCAAATGATGAAGGATGTTTAAGTAGAGCTCTGTGACTTTGAGCCAGTCTTAAGTCTTTGTCTGTAGGTCAAAGTTACTTCTAGTTTAAATCGCATTTTTGTTATTTTTTATCTTAATAGTTTTAGATATAGTCAATGAAAACTCAAACCTGTTTGTCCAGTTTTAGTCAGTAAAAAGCCCTTACATGTTTTTTTGTTTGTTTAGTGAAGGCATATATTTTTTCTAAACTAAGGGGCCAGCACCATTTGGGCAGAGGGTGGATTACCCTTACCAATTGGATTTCTCTTAGAAAGTAAAACCATGCAGACTTTTGACTTCTCTTTTTTACTCTTTCTTTTCTTTAATTTGGGGGAAAGGATGCTTGTACTGTATCAGGTTATTTGTTTATTTCTTGATTAATTAAACATTTAAACTTCTACCTAGTGGTCATGTGGATTTTTGGCATGGAAGGGAATAGTTAGTGTCAAGCTGAGGCTTTATTTAGTGGATCCCACACTGTGCATTAGATTTTCACTAATTATTAAGAAGATAGTGAAGTAGATATACCATAATTTTGGTTGTACTCCACCCTCAGGGTCCTCCAGGATCCTTTGACTTCTTGCTCCTGCTGATGGCAGACATCCGAAACGACATCGCTGACCTGCAGAGTAAGGTGTACGGTCGGCCGATGCACTCTCCAGGGGAGGACTTTCCCTCCGTCCCTGACAGCTGGAGGGACAACCAGGACAATCTGGACACAGGCTCAGGAGAGGAATACAGGGAACCCCCACCACGAACAGGTGGGGGACCTAAGAGGAAAAGGAAACCAGTACAAGACAGAACAGACTTTGACTGGAATATTTGAAGATGGTGAGTTTGAATGAGTAGTGCCAGGTGTAAATAATGAGATGTTTTCTTTTTTATTTAACTGTTTTTAAATAGAATGAACTGTAAAGTTTTGATCACAGATTTTTATTTTTATATAATACTTGGATTTTGTGTGTATATTTTTAACAGAAGACTGTGCAGATCTGTTTTTTATGGTTTTGAATTTTCAGAAACACATGGCTCCTTCACAGCACATTAAACAAGTCTCTCATTAAAGCGGTTTCTCCCTCATTACTCAAAGAAAGTATTTTGCTCTGTTTAAAACAAAAATGAAGAAAGAAATGAGCCACCCCATAACTTAGGGATGAATCGATAAAAGATGGATTCATAAAGCGAGAATGATGGATGAGGTGTTGAGATTTTGTACAGTGACTCTACTGCTCTTTCTTCTCATCTGGAAACTTCACTGATGTTGTCAGTTTCCATGACAACAAATGAAAAACAATAAGAAGAAGATGAAATAATGGCAAGTAATATCTGCAATGCTGTCCGTAATTTAATACTCATGCAACACGTAGTGATGTCTTCACACATTTATACGCCATTAAGCTGTCTAAAGCGGCTTGACTTTTTTTGAACTATATTCATTTTGCTTTTCTGTCTTTGATTTATGAAAGTGAAAAAATGCTTAACTTTACTGTGTCCAAGCTGTTGTCAACAGTTCTATTTAGTCTTTATAGCAAAGAGAAGTTGCTGTGAATTTTACAAATAGGCTGCATTTTTCACAAATTAAGCTTGAACAGTAGCAGAAAAAGGTAATCACTTAAGTAAACAGTTCATGTTTATCTTTCTTGTTCAAGCTCACTTAATAATTGATTTATTGTTTTGGTTTGAGTTCAGGGCATCAGGCTTTCTCTGCCTCTGCATGCACTCAGCTGTAGGAGGACTGCATATGTTTGGTCCACCAGAGGGAGACATACTCAAGGCCATTGAAAGCTGCAGAATCACTACATTGTCAGGTTCATCTACAAATCAGCCCGTAGTGACGTCAAATAGATGATTTAATTATGAAGATCACACGTTTTCTAAAAATTATACAGCAATCAATTTAAGGACAGGAAATGTTTTATTCCAGTCTGATGTTTAATGATAACACCAAAAGATACTCTCACTTTACACTTTTACCTAGAATCCTGAGGTGGTCAGGTCATGAAATCATAGCTGGAGGAGGCTGAACATGTTTGGCCCTGAAGTGGGAGTGAGCTTTAGGACTTCCAGCTGGGTTTTGGATGTAGACTTGGACTGTTCTCATGCTGCAAATTTTTTTTTTTTTTCCTCCCCTGTCCTTCTTTGGATTAAGAGAACTTGCAGATATTATCTCAAGGGCTTGACAAAAACATGGAAAGGACATTTTTTACATCACAGCTGAGCAATAAAATTAAAAACTCACTCATGTACCAGAAACCTTGAGTCTCTTTTATCAGCACTGCTCAAGTCTTCAAGTGGTTTAGAGCAGCTGTGAAGCTGTGATGTGATGTCTCCACTGTTTTCATGGATGAGATCATTGCAAACCTAAAAGTGATACACAGAATGGATTCTTTATTGCTGATGATGGTTTGTTGTTTGCTAAAATGGAGGCAGTCTTTTTAAACTCATCAAAAGTCTATAACCAGTTTTAACTGATGAAGGAAGTACTATTGTATATGAACAGATGATCACAAAAAGGATCCTGTATTTTTCTTTCAATTTGACAGAACATGAAACACAATCTCTTTCACAGGGTTAAAGTCACACCTTCATAAATCACTTTTCTTTATTTCTAGATTGACTCTGAAATGCTTTCTTTTATTAGGGAGAAATTGCAAGATATTTTAATTCAGGTTATTTGTGTAAATACGATGATCACAATTGGATTAAGGTCTGAAATTAAAGCATCATCTTTTTAAAATTGCTCGAATAACATGCTATTTTGTGCACCATAGTTAAGCTAAGGTCGTGGCTCTTCAGCTGGATTGTATGTGCCTTTGCATCTCCATGTTCCCACAGTGGTGATAGAGACAGGCACCACTGCTTCTTTGAATGTCTTGTTTCCCTTTAAAAATAAAAATAAAATAACTACCTCACAGCTCAGAGGAAAAGTACAGTGTTATATGGACCTTATGACATCAGACATTTCCCTTTCTACCATCCTCTTAAGCTATTTTATTTACTTTTCCATCATAGCAAGCAGTTTTTAATGTGGTTAAGTTGAAGTTGTTACCAACAAGTTGCTCCTTATTTGTCTTCCAAAGTAAAAGCATGTGCCTTCCAAACAGGATGTGAAGTACTCTTGACTTAAGACAGGATAAATTACAAATTAAAAGCATAGAAGGAACTGTTTCATGGGGAAATATCTTGGTTTATTGGTTTACCTTAGCTGGATTACTTACCCCGAGACATCATCTAAACTGCACCCTCTGGAAGTCATTTCTTGCATGCAGTTCTGCATATTTCTTTATGTACAACAGTGTTGAGCACTGCATTTGACATAAAAAGCATTTTAAGCTGTTGCCTATCTCTAAATTATGGTTTCAGTCCACACTAGCATAGCAGTTCAACACTTATTTTTAAAATAAATGTTAAAGATCATAAACCACACCCAGTTCAAAACTTCACATCATCAATACTGACTCAAAAGTTGTTTTGAAATGAAAAATAATTACAATTTTAACATAAGATTAAAAATTGCATCAAATGCAAAGTGGCTATGAAAAAATGTTTTGACAGCTCTAATTTTGATGAACTGATGACCTTAGATTAAAATAAGATAGGAAATATCTCTAGGGAGCGAGAAATGACATAGGCCAGATTTGAACCTGGGCTTCCTGTGTCAAGGACAACAGCCTCTTTACCTGGGTTACACAAACAAAACCGCTTGGCCATCAGCGCCCTTTTAAAGAATACTTTACTGTTGTTATCTCTAAACTTGGAAGCCAGACAGCCCAACTCCTCTGCTGCCCTTGAGGTCCATAAATCCTTCTTGAGAATAATCTCGAAAATAAAATCTTGAATTTTTAATGTCTTCATATGAAAGTGTTTTTATAACATCCTGATTTAACTTTTGGTGAAGGGCCTCAATATTTCCTCCACAGTCCTTTGTGCTTTGATAACCCCTCTATATCCCTTCTATCTCCACTAGGTGGCAGTCATCAGCTGATATTCTTCAGCACAGACTGTGGGATTCTGAATGATGCACAGTGTTCAGTGAACTCATTAAACTTAGCAGTTTGATTATGAAGACAATCAAAACACAATTATGAATAAAGCCCTGTGGAGATGCTCACTCAGCATGGGTAATGTTATTTTCTTGTTTATTTTCGGACCCGTTGACCGAAATTAGACGTCCTTATGCAACAATATTCCTGTCTTTTCTCTCAAAGATGTTTGAAAACAAGACACCAGTGATGATGCGAACTGAAAGAGAGCGGCTGAGGGTGTTTGTTTGTGTCTGTCAGAATAAATAGCCTGTTAAAGTTTGTTCTAGAACACAAACTTTTAACTTTTTTACACATTTTTAATCAACACAATCAAAGCACATCGAGGATTATTTCATTGCAGTTATCGATGATATCACTATTTTCTCAGAAACATAAACAAAAACAGATTTCTTAGTCTTTTCTGCTCCTGCCAAGTTTCTCCTCTAAACAGCCAGATTCCACCTCGATTAAACACTTCATCATTGTTTACATGTTGTGTATTTGTTTCACAATGAGCCCATTTTCAGAGAACAGTTCATGCCATAATTTGCTTTTGATTAAAGAGGGGCCGAAATTAAACTCCTGTGCACATCCTTTTAACAAGCTGGGGTCATCCTGCCTTGGAGAAAACAGAAAAACAGAAAGAAAAGTGGCAATTTATTTCTCTCAAATCCTTTCTGGAAGTAATTAATCACTGTCATATGACGGCGAGCCTTAAAAGATTGCAAATATTTGCTGAAGTGCCCCCTTGTCCCTAATTATATCTCCCTTCTCGTCCCCCCTCATTATTTAGAACCACCCACAAAAAGATGCAACTCTGAATGGGAACAATCACACACCCAACCTCCTTTCAATAAAAATGTTTAATACCAAATGAATGAGAGAGTTACTGTGCTGCGATAAAGGCCTTAATGAGGTAATTTTATTAGAGCAGTTGGAAACTGACGGAGGAAACAAACAGAGAGAGAGGCAGCATAGAGAAAATTAGTGTTACCCAATTCATTAATTAATGCGTTAGTGTGGGCAGCAAATTAACTGCCCCAAAAACCCCCCATTCAGAGGAGATTATGATGAAAAAATACATTGTTGCCCTCCAACGTAATTGCAAGACAGTGCAAATTCAATTCTAATGAGGCGAAAGGCACCCCCTTAACATACATCTCCTGTCCCCCCTCCCCTCTTTAAAGGGCCTGGCTCTTGTTGGAAGTTTAAGGAAGTATTGAGAGTGAAGGAGACAATAATGAGTGATCGGCCCGTTCCTGAGTGCTTTACATGCTGCAAACAGGTAGAGAGGATTGAAAGGCTCCTTTTCTGGGACTCCTGGGGGGCCGGTCTTCCCAGCACAACAACACTTGGCCTCTGAGAAAAGGGCCTGCTGAGGAGCCCGCACAGTGAATGGACCTGAAGCTGCAGTGGGTCAAACTGAATTGCCACAAGTTCTTCAATTATTACAAACTATGTTGTGTCGGCGCAGGCTTTTTACACACAAACAGGAGCACACAAAACAACACACGTACAGCCCTCACCCTTCCACCTCTCCCTCTCATCGAGTTATCTTTACTCAGGCTTTGTCTCCTCTAATTGGAGCTGATGAGGGACTAATTGGTAGCTTTTTTACAACACCCAGTACTTAAGCGATGGCAAGCAGAGGGAGGCAGCATGAGCGGAGTTAATGAGAGGCTTTGCACAAATAAAAGCTTTAAAATGGGCCTGTTTCACCCAATGGGGAGAAAAGGAAAGTTGAGAATATCTTTTGTGTCGCCCACATCTTTCACTTGTGTGCAGGTATCTGAAAGGAAGAGGGAGCTGCTGAAACGTTGAGCACTTGTGCGCATAAAGGGATCTGTTCTGTATTGTTTGGGGCCCATCGTTTAGTGTGTCTGTTAATAATGAGAAAGGGTCACTCTTCAAATGAATGTGGCAAAGTCCTCAGTGGACAATAAGTGCCCTCTCTGGGCCGGACCACACTGGACTGTGTTGAAGCAATCTGAAATAAAGGTTCAGTCCTTTCGCATTGTCGGGCGCGAGTATGTGCACAGAATTGAACCAACAAATAAGACAGAAGCAAAGGCAGCTCTGATGTTGTGTAATCATTAAATTTCTGAGGATAATTGCTTGAAATTAAATCAAAATCTACTTTTAACTCCAAGAAAGGAGTCCATTGAGCTGTATTCACACATGTAGGTAGGACATTTTCAGGAAAATGTCATTAAGTTTAAGATGACTGTGCATGCGTGAATGCCAACAGCTAAAGTTTTCATTCCACTTTTACATAGACTTTTCCTGCCATAAAAGTTTGCACAAACACAGCAGGACTTATTCAGGAAATTTTTGCATGAGCAAGAAGTCGGGATGATGTTTACATCAAGCAGCAGGTGAGCAAACAAGTACATTTTTTCATGCAATGTTATGAAACTGTTTCGTTCTCATTTCTCTTTCTCTTCTTCACAGTGGTGCTGTGAATACATCCAGTTGCATGTAGCACTGATATAAAAAAACAATAAGTCTAGAGTTGACTGTGCATCTGAAGGATGTGTGTGAATGTTCAACCCAGGATTTTGTCAGGGGCAGACTGTCTTGAAATTTTCCTGACATTTTCAGTGGTATATAAACAGTTTTGTTCCTTTGACTTTGCTTCAGAGTTTCCCACACATAGATGATACTTGGCTGGGCTATCTAGGTTTATTTATAGCCACCCAACTATATTTGCCAACCATTTTTCCTTTAAAAAAAAAAATCCATCTGTGCACAAGAGAGGTGTCTACTTAAACATAAATGCACAATTTAAAGAACAATGATGTTAAAATTCTTCTTAACGCTGTTGTTTTAACTGTTTTTTCTGCAGCTGCTTACTGCCGATACTATCCTGCTCTCAAGGACGATGGTTGCAATACAACAGTAAGACTTTATACACATCTCACCTGCTTTAATTATGGAATATCCAGTAAAACATTTAAAAAGGCAAGTGATATTATTCAAGCATCTTTACATAAAAGACTGCTGATGAATACCGTCAAAAGAGCCAGAAAACACGGATTAACCTACAAAATTACCTTAGCTATACCAGTCATGTATAGTCTCATTGTGTGGGAAATGCTGTTTTTATTTGGGTAATTCCTGAAATACAGAGAAAAAATATGCTGTACAGATGTGTACAGAACCCACAGCTGAATTGCAATGTTTTCATTTTGCCTGTTTTACTGTCTTAACCATTGGCTGTCTAATTTCCTGGTTTGATGAAGATTGCTTTTATTGTGAAATATCTTTGATAACGAGTTCATTAGGGTCACAATAGTGACCGAACTAAAATAAAGGGTCAGTGGGTTAAATGTGTTATGTCTTAGCATCCCACACAGAGGCAATAGATTTGTTTTTGTACAAGTATTGTCATTTTTTTTCTTTTTTTTAAAAACTCTTGCAAACAAGCAAGTTTTTCCTAACACTCTATTCTATGTATGTGTGCACTTACTTTGTTTGGGAGGTAAGGTATATCTTAAAACCATCAGTTCAAGTAAGGGTCAACCAAAGGGTCAATCAAACCAAAAAGTTTAAGAGATACGTACCCGAAAAGTGATGATTTCCTATTATCAATTACCAAAAAAAAGCAGATAATCTCCTGCATTTGGCACCATTTTCTGTTGATGTTTCAGTACCTACACACTGCCAACATATTTTTACGATTAGCTAGTTAGTTAGTTAGTTAGTTAGTTAGTTAGTTAGTTAGTGAAGTTTATTTCAAACATTTAAAATAAAAAAGATCTCTGCCTAATGCGCATATACATTGAGGAGACACATACAGAATAGATAACGTGTTAAAAGAGAGAGAAAAAGAAACAAAACAAGGAAACTTAATGAACCAGATTTCATGCTCAAACTTGAGCAGGGATAAGTACAAACTTATTTAATCGCATCACTTTTCCATAAATTAAAATAGCTAATTTTTACATTTTCATATTAATATAATTCCATTTTTTTACATTAATTCAACACATTTTACAAAATAAAGATAAGCTGCCTATAAATATATCAAAAATCTTTCTAAATCAAGATATGCATTATTTACAAACATTTTTATGAGCTGTGCTCTCATCACCAGTAGTATATGTTTGAAAAAAGACTACATAACTGAAGTTCTGTCAAATTTAGACACTCTTCTATGCCATCAATCATTAAAATACTGGGGATTGTATTATGACTACCTTCGTTCTTATAACTGAGGTACGCTACAAGGAGAAAAGTCAACACTCAAGTATTTTGAATGATTCCATGTTGGTTATTTCTAGAGCCCAGCAGGTTCATTTCCTTAGCCTGCTGTCATTTTCTTCATGTGGTAATGTCTGCCTTTGTGCTTTTCAGGTATGAATAAACACCATGAAGCAACAGGCTTCATTAAACTAAGCTTTGTTGTCACAGCAGGAGGTAAGAAGCCACTCTCCCTTTCTCCCTGATACAATCGCCCGTAGATGCCCAGGAAGAAGTCACCCATGCACAACACAACTGTTGGACTCATCTACATAGTCACCTTTGCTTCACTGATCAAGAGTATATGAAATAAAAATCAATCATATAGTCCCTGTGAAATTAAAGATCGAATGTATCCTATAAATATCAATCCATTGTTGGTTTAACATGAGATAAACTTGCTGTTACCTCCAGTATATGTTTACCACAGCATCGTATAATTCCCTGGCCAAATATTTGTGCTGACTCATGTGATCGTCTATTCACAGTCTCAGTGACCCATTAACATCCTACAGGTTCCCATTGTAAGCCACTAAATGGATCCATTAGCATTGCTTTTGTTATTTAAATCCTACATTTCCTCACAAAGAGTGTGGTTTAACTCCCTAATGAGAACTTCCTCACACAAAGGACAGAGGCCTCTATTTTGTCTGCCCTCACACAGCCACCACAAACCTGAGTAATTTAACACGTTTTAAATTTATAGTCTGGATTTAAACTCCTTTTTAATAAATTCCATTTAAGATGTCTTTGTTTCCTAATGATGATTTTGCAGAAACTGTTCCCCTAAACATTTTGTCTCCGTTTAGCAAAGCATTTAGACATTAACGATGAACCTTAGCAATGCAAAGAGAGAAAATATGTTTGTTTTCACTGTTTTAAGGTTATTAGTGTTGAAAAAAGTTCCCACAATGACAGTGGCACCACAATTGATTGGTGTAGTCATGATCTGGAGCCTGTTTTCTGTCACATATTGATTTTTGATATTTGGACAACAGACTGGGTTAACCTTAATGCGCTTTGGTGCTGTTAACAGTATTGGTTGTACATATAAATGGCGAAAAAATGGTAAAAAATCAGGCTAAGATACAAGTTTATCCTTCATTACTGATGCTTAGTTTTTTAAAATAAAATTTTAACACAGACATTTGTGTCTAAAATCATTGTCAAAACCTTATTTTCAAGGTGAGAGCATATAGCTTCCCACACTTACATTACTGAACCAGTAATCTGTTGATCTTTATGAGTGTCATCAGGAGTTTGTTGAATGATCAACTCAAATGCCATTAGCACCTTAATTTTGAAATGCTGCTTTTCCAGCATTGACTTACATTCTCTTGGAGCGCCGCTATAGTAGTTCAAAATTTTTAATTTTTTTTTTTTATAAAATATAGCTAGAGTTCATATTTATGATCATTTTTAGATTTGAAGCCATATGTGGATCTTTATGGGCATAATCATGAGTTTAGATTGAATCTTTCACTGGATTTGGATTGTGGGGACACATGCACAGAAGTAAGACCATTTTTGTTGGAATATCATGATCAGAAGAGTAGGCTGCAGTCTATAAGTGGTACATTTAATGAGTCAACAGATTGTTGTTTGTCTGACAGGTGAGTAGATTGTGGCTGCTGTCTTAGTTTCGTCTTGAAATGGTCAGGATCACCAGAATTATAACTTTCAGGTTGATGTATAGCATGATACTTAAATATAGCAGTCTTGTCAATAATCATGATAATAAGGTGGGAAAACACTTTGACAGCCTGTGGGCGGACTGTTGATTTCCACAAGGTTTCCACATTAATATCAACATTGACTCCCTGTTATAATCTAATGACATATTTGTGAAAGGATTCTTTGGTAAAGACAGACTGCACTGGTGACATAATTTGCAGCCAGGACATGTGCAGAATAGAGCCACAGTGAACTCTGCGCCCCTATTCCTAGTCAAAGCAGGCATGTAGCTTACCAATAAAACACCAAAGATCCGTCAGGCCATAAACGCCATGGTGAAACAGGTTCTGGCATTTTAAGGTTTAATAACTTAACAACAGCTGTTGATTGTGGTGTTACATGTGGTCTTTTTTTGTATCAAATGATAAATTAAAACTAGCATAAAAGAAAATTAAACATTTTTACATGAACTGTTCCATCTGTTAACATGGAGGAAGCGGGGAGTGTGCATGTCCTGATTCATCATCAATCATATGAAACGAGTAATATCTTTTGTTAGAGTAGATATGAGCATAGTTATGGAGACCAAAGATTTATAAAGAAATTTTAAAAATGGAAATGTTGACTGAGGCAATGAATTGACTGAAAAGATAATTTTCTCATTTTGTTTCTAAAATCAGACTCCTTTGCAACCATCGCATTCACCACTTCTTGATCAATAAAGCACCGCTGCACTCTCTCTTTAAATGTTTGATTAAGGGACAGCAGTTCACTTCTTATAAGCAGTTCATGGTTTTAATTCACTTTTCTTTTTTAATAAGTTCTATATTTCTATGCTGCTCAGTGTCAACTTTTGATTCTCATAATGTTACAAATACTTTGTTTTAACTATGTAAAGCGCTTTGAAATGATTTATGTATGAATGCTACCCTGAAAACAAATGAGATCAATCCACTTTCATTGTATTAGCAAAGAAACACCTAAATTTAACCTCTATGACTTGGATAAAAAACTTTTACATACTCCCTACTGTATGATTAATCTGTTATTGGTTTACAACAAAAGAGATCTTTTTGATGATTATAATTCATGCCTTCATTGCCTTTTATGCATCATCATTTAGTTAGAAAAAGTATAAAGACTGATGTTCCTTAGAGACCACAAGCATTATATTTCCTAGTTGCATGTTTGGCACTATTTGTGCTGTTGCAAAGATTAAATGAAAAAAGAAAGCCAGCATAAATAAATCCACATCCGTTCTACATTTAGAGGCTCTTTTTTTGAAAAATTAAATATAAACTTGTTTCAAGACTGAAATGACAATGGTCCCCTGTGTGTGAAATAACTTCTGTAAAGCTTTTTAACTGTTATTCCATGCAGATCAGCCCATGCCATTAGCTGATCTTTTTCCAGAACAGTCAAACTCCCTGGATTACTGTCACTACAATAGCTGTTTTGTTCTGGGGTTCGTTCCTGAACCCGTAATCACAGAAAGTGATGCTGCGCCTCCACTAGCGGGGCGAAGAAGTGGCCGATAATTGTGTCATCTCTGGTCTCCTGCTGAGCTTTTCACACTGCAGAGAAAAGCTGCTGCAGCCAGCAATGACTACAACACCACATAACCTTTCACTGACCCCATGCAGGCTTATGAGTCTGGGCAGGACTACACAGGTAATACAGCAGCTACACAAACATCTCCAAATGAGTTCTGATGTCTGATATGTGAGATTCTTGTTACATTATTGATCTTTGATTGCTAAATCCTTTAGTTTCAGGAAATATGTGCAACAGCATATGCAGTTCTATTCTTTACAAAACCAACTTCACTTTTGTGTTTGGGCACTTAAACCAGGTCTACAAGACTAGGTAACACTGCCCAGATCACACTTTGACCTGTCCTGGTGGGAAAACCACAGATGGCTATGTTCTCATCAAGTGTGGAAGTAATCAATGGCAGTGTGACGATAAATCAACATGCACAAAACCCAGAGCCTGGACCTGCAACAGCTGTACAGAACCTATCAGTACTGGATATATTTTACCTCTGTGCTTTCTAACTGTGATAAAAAAAAAAAAGTCTTGGATAAATATGAACCCCAAAACAGGCCAGATAAGCAAACATTTAAATGATCAGTTACCATTTAAAGCTCCTGACAGGATCTTTTGGTTTGAGGGGATTTTTTCCCCCTGCAGAGAAAACTATACTTGTTATCTTACTGTTTGTTTTACTCTGTACTTCAAGAAATGCTTTCTATGAAAATATCTTATCCACTCTCTTCCACTTTTCCGGGGTCACATTGCCAGCAGGCTTAGCAAGTCTACCCAGACATCTCTCTCCCCAGTAACATTTTCCAGCTCTTCCTGGGGGATTCTGAGGTGTTCCCAGGCCATATGAGATATATAATCCCTCCAGTAAGTCCTGGGTCTACCCCCAGCTCTCCTCCCAGTTGAGACCTTCACAGATGTCCAAGCCCCTCACCCTATCTCTAAGGCAGAGCCACCATCCATTCTACCCTCACTTGTGAACAAGACCCTGACATATTTAAACTAACCTGGGACAAAGACACCCTTGGGCAAACACTGAACTTGGAGGTGCTGACTCTAATTCTGGCCTTTGAGCAGTCAGCTATAAACCACTCCAGTGCATGCTGGAGGTCCCCAGCCAAAGAAGCCAACAGAGCCAAATCATCTGCAAAAAGCAAAGATGAAATTCTGAGGTCACCTACGCCTCTACACCCCACCCCCACGGAGGCCAACATGCACTAGGAACATGTCCATCTTGGTGCCTGGGAAGCCTTCTCCAAGATCACAAAACAAATGTTGACTGGATGTGCAAATATTATTTTTTGACACCTTCCCCCACCACAGCTGTTTGGGCTTTTTGGTAATATTGTGCATGGTTAATAAATCCTGTATTCAAGCTGTGTAAATATGGAAACAACATGCATTATGTACTACACACACAATGAGATCATTTACAGAAGTACATTCTTTTTTCCT
This sequence comes from Cheilinus undulatus, assembly GCF_018320785.1. NCBI lineage: Eukaryota > Metazoa > Chordata > Actinopteri > Labriformes > Labridae > Cheilinus > Cheilinus undulatus. The sequence goes on along the minus strand of NC_054881.1, from coordinate 15,673,722 downwards.
CTTTTTCCTGTACTACAAAATTATTATTATTATTATTATTATTATTATTATTATTATGTTCAATTTATGTTTTTAGTGGGGAAAAATAAAATACTGAAGTATTTGAAATAGAGTCGTATAGATTCTATATGTTGATCGCATACATGTGATGTGTAAAATATTAATAAATGTGTAAGACATTAAGTAGAGGTTGTGTAAATTGTGGAAATTTAACTATTATTTTGTCTTAATACTAATTTCCTTTTTCAACAAAGTCACATAAGGCTATGCTCAGCCATAATACAAACAGAAAAGTGAGAGAAAAAAGACCGAGAAACCGTCCAATGAGAAAACGCCCTGTTGGCCCTTCAGGCATCCCGTCATGCTCGTGGTCTCAGCGCTACGTCAGCAGTGATACAGAAACATGGCGGTGTCCATGGAGCAGCGCCGGGCTGTGAGCGCTCTTGTGTTGATATTAAGTTTTCTGACAACGTTATTGTTTCACCAGAGTGTCGCCGACACCGCCGCGGCTTCCTCGACACCAGAAGAGCCTCCTCACCGGCGGTTTGAGTACAAATACAGCTTTAAAGGACCGCACCTGGCTCAAACCGACGGCGGTATCCCCTTCTGGGTCCACTCTGGAAGTAAGTTTGAGTCCAGCTGTCAACATCACTGAGCTGCTGCTCGGCTATTGGTTTATCTTAAAACACCGACATATGAATGATAGAATAAAGACTGGTTATCCGGTTAATACTTTATAACAGCCGTGTTTCCTGTCTAATTGTTACGAAGTAGTAGTTCTTTGTCGATACAAAACTTAACCTTGAGAAGCATGAATTTAAGTAGCGTAGCTTTGCTTTAAAGGTGGGTTAAAACGTGGCAATGACTGATTAAAAATACCACGTGAAACGCGTGAACTACAGCCGATGTCTGCAGAAAGAGGAAGCCGTAGTACTGAACTTTCCTCGTTCAAATATGAGCCTTTGGATTCTTGCATCACACACAGACAGGAGTGCTGCAGCTGCTGACACGAGAGTTCAATAAGAAGCAGACAGATTACACTGCAGCAGTTTTGATCTAGCCTTCTTTTTCATGATCAGCAAATATTAAGATCATTACAAATGAAAACATCTACTACTACAAGCTCTGTCTAATCTGACAACCTGCACATCCAAGTTTGAAAGGTACAGTTTTATATGTCAGCAGAAAGCAGCAAGTGACAACAAGGAGATATGTTAGCAACCAAAACCTTTGTTGACTTAAACCTTTGTCTTCATTAGATTATGTCCTGGGTAAATAAAGATTGTTTATAAACAAGGAGAGGAAAGCAGTTTCTGAAATCCTCTCTGAAGACAATACAAGGTAGAGAGAGCAGACATACCTTCATTGAACCGGTTTAAGAAAAAAAACACTACATGTTGGTCAGTATTAACACGCACCACTGGAAATGTTTGTCACTGTAGACTCCTTTTTGGTGTATTTGAAGATTATTTGTGGTGAAATAAGGTTACATTTGATTTTTTATTTAGCTGTCAAGATTAATAGCATTAATTGCAGTTAACTAAGATCCACAATTAGTGCATTACTCTTTTAAAATCAGGATTATTGCATGCTTTATTGTTCCTTTCAGCATGCTTTGGTTGTTGCAATGTGTCCCTGCAGCCACAGTGACAGTAACAGTATAATAAGTGAACCACTGATCATTATTGTGTCATTTAACTTTTAGTACAACTCACTAACAGCTGAGTGGACAAGTCAAAGGGCATATTAACATTTTGTCATTAAACATTGACCTTTTTCCTGTCCCCTTATTTCCCTTTTAATCCATGCCAAGTTCTTTTTTCCATACTAAAGACTGACATAATCATTGATCTACCTATAAAAGCAGGTGTGTATCCAAACAGGAAACCAATTAGCCTTAATTTAAGACAGTAGAAAATCCAAAAATGACACCAAAACAGTGTTAAATGCAAAAAAGCAAGATTTTAGAATGTGATTAAAAAAAAACGATGCATTTAATCACGATTAACTACAGAAATTCAGATATAAATCACAATAAAATAATGCATCATTTGACAGCCCTAGTTATCTTCTTAACATGTTGCTAAAGTCTTTCCCTTCATCTCTCTTCTCCTCTTCATACCAGATGCTATTCCCAGTGCAGACCAGGTGCGAATCACGCCGTCCCTCAGGAGTCAGAGGGGCAGTGTGTGGACGAAAAACAAAGTCAGCTTTGAACACTGGGAGGCTGAGGTGACCTTCAGAGTCTCGGGGAGAGGCAGGATGGGGGCGGATGGTTTGGTAAGCAGGCCTAAAGCATAAACTAATAACAAATGTGCTTATCTTAGAACAGAACATTGAACATTATGAATCAATCTGGTATTAAATACATTTACCCACAACTCCTCTACTTTTGCCTAAGGTAGATAGCCCATATTATACATCAGTTAGTTCTGACCACGTTTCTTTTTAGCTACTTCAGTCTCATGCCTATGATTGAATCACAGTGTGATTATGTTCAGAAAAACCTCCCTCCCTCCCTCATGTGATATTGCTAAATTATGTAACAACTGCAATGCCAACAGCATGGTAGTGGATGAAAAATCCCATTCAGTTTCTCCATAGCAGATCAGATTTGATGTCATCTTGTCAGACGTTACCACAAGCTCCAGCAGAAGGCAAATGTTGTTAGGATATAATCCTCTTTTAAGAAAAACTCTTTCTTTTTACCTCAGACAAAAATAGTACAGTAGCCACAATACTCGGGTGTCACGGTGACATTTCTGATTGTTTCTTGCTATAACCATGGAATTGTCTACTATGCCTGCAAACGATCACTGTCAGCTGTTGATGTCATGCTGCTGTGGTACAAAGCCATACATACGCACAAACCATGATATATCAACACCTACTGTGGCTCAGAAGGTAGAGGTGGTTCTCCTGCAACTGGAAGGTTGCGGGTTCAATCCCCAGCTACTGGTGAATTGTCTTTCCCAAGGACACGTCAGCGTGCATCCTTGGGAAAGACACAAGTAGTCAGAAGACTAGACAAGCACTATACAAGCTTGTGTCCATCTACAATGTACCATTTTACTTTAAAATAAAATGTAAACCCTGCAAGATAAATGTAGGAAAAATGTTTCCATATAGTTTGAAAGTTTAAAAACGATCCTTAACAATAACTAAAAGGAACTGCAGTAGTTTCAGGGATACGTAGTTCTTTAATCCTTATATAAAAATGTAAGTACACAGTCTTGTACTGTTGCCAGTTTCTCAGTTTTTGAATGCTGTTTCTGCATTAAATCAAATGTTTTAAAGTCATAAGTTCGTAGGTATCTGCTTAGTTTGGTTTGTGTATTTAAAATGGTGATAAGGATTCTGCAGAATGCCTATGAAGGCTTTAAAAGGGAAATATGCTTCCAGAACCAGAGCCACCAGAAAGAAGGTTGTTCCTGTTGAGCTCTACTCTGATAGGAGGAATTCCCTGAGTGCTGACAGCACAGCATCACTGGAATTTTTCATAATGTATATCTTTCTGTTTAAGCCAGCTTTCCTAAGCAAAGTGAGTTAACATCACTGACTGATCTATAATCTTGTGCCTCAGAATCACTATCTTGCTCTCTGATAGATTGAAATTTGCAAATACAACTAAGAAGCTGCTCTGTGGCAACAAAGGAGACAAACAAACCAACAAGAATTGAATGTTTGGACTGCTTGGCAGCAGTCCAGTTTCAGTAAAAATGTGGAACAAGTTGAATAGGTTGTTTGCAGACGACGTCACAGCCTAGAGAAGAAATCTAGATGTAGGACAGGTGGTGATTTCTGAATAGAAGCACTATGAGGATGCCAGTTTTGTTTTGTTTACAGCTGTGCCAACTTTCAAAATACCATGAGCTACTTAAGTCCTGAAAGTTGTGTTACATTAAGGCAAGGTTAATAAGCTCACACAATAACAGTGGCAGACAAAGATTAGTGCTGCACAATTAGTTAAATAGCAATCACAATTACATCATAATTACATAAAAGGTGATAATTATTCTTTTATTAAGTAGTACTTAAATGGTTTACAGTAATGCCTGCGAAGGCTTTTAAATTTGAATTGTCACTGTTGCACCTTGTGACTTTGTGCAAGTGCCTTTATTTTTGAAACAGAAAAACTTTTCATTTGTTGGAAAATATTAAGTGAAGTTTTGAAAGCAGTACTGTTAAAACTTCAGATTTAGTATTTTTTATGCAACTGATTATTTGTATGTTTTGAGCTGAGAAATAAACTTCAAAACTACCATCGCTCTCTGGATTTTCTTTGATAATCAAGCAAGTAGACTTATGTTACCATTTATGTATTATATCATTATTGCACTTGCAAATAGCAGTATGGTCAGCATGATTGCAGTCGCACAGTAGTTGGAGTAGTTGGACTCAACAACACTCACATTTGGTCTGTTTTTACCAAAAGGTCTGGTTGGGTGCAGTTCAGTTTGTCAGGGTTTGAAGTGTCACATTTAAGAAATTTTGTATCACTTTGGTTTTAATTCACTTCTGTATTATTTCTTTCTAACATCTCAGGCACTAAATTTTAGGGGTTTGCTTGCCCGTGACACTGAGTGTATCAAAGATATCCATGAAGAAGAAACATCAGTTAATCAAGCTTTTTCCTAATGCAACACTTCAACACAAATATTTGTTTACTTATTATATTTGCTGATGATAGAAACAGCACAAACGTTCACAGAAACGTCTCTTCTTTAAAGCACTTTCATAGGTCCCTCATATTTGCTCCATATTTTCTTTGTGTTACAGGCAGTGTGGTTCACTACTGGGCAAGGCCTTGATGGTCCTGTGTACGGTGCGGCTGACAACTGGAATGGGATTGGAATCTTTTTCGACTCTTTTGACAATGATGGAAAGGTTGGTGTCAGCTTAACCACAACTTCAAATGATTGTATGTTTCCAAAAGTTCTGCAAAAAGTGTTACGCTTAGGGCTGTAGGCATTAATGCAGTAATTATGATATACTACAGTTCATAGTTAGGGCATTGATTTTTTTTTTTTATCACAGCACATAATATAGCACGCTTTGGTTAAACCACTACAATGTCCTTCGCAGCTATAGTGATGCAAAATATGACCACCACTGTTCCTTAAAGGGACATTTGGGGATTTTTAGGTCGTATTAGGTACCTGGCTATAGCAATGGCATTAGCCTCCAGTGATTTCTGTGAAAGTTGCTCCTGTGGGAGAGATCCCGAGTTACCTGGTGGTGTAGGTGTGGAAAATGCAGACCCATGTTGGGATCTCGCCTGTTCAAAACTTTCAAATGAAGTTTCTCTGCTCTCTCTTTTAGCCCACTGACTCTCCATCTGTATAAGTTCTTCTTCAGTATACTCCGGTTCACACAAATACCCTTTCGTATCCACAGTTTGACGGTACATAATCATTACTTGAGTCGAAATCAATCATATTGTCTTTGTTCTAGCTTGTTCTTTTATTATCCCTGTAGAAGCCCGCACACCCACACAGCTGATCAGAGGATATCTGCGCGGCAGAAGGAGACAAAATGCCGAAAGCTGCATCGTTAATTAATGCCCGACACAGAGGATTTTTCTGGGTGAAATGAAGTGCTTTGTACATTTTCGACACATCACACAGGCTAGCCAACATATTTTCTTGGCCCATGACCAATCAAAGCATTTGAAAAAGCTCCACTCAAACAAGAACGTCACTGTAAAGAGGAGGAACAGCAAAGTCTTATCAGCCGGTTATAAATTTATTTTTCTTTAAGATCGTTTTTATTATAACGGTGGTGCTCTGGCTCTGTGAATCAAATTAATTTTACCTTCATATGTCAGCCTCGAAGGAGGGAGAGACAGACTCTGCAGCTGCGTCCTAGGTAGAGATATCCTCAGATTTAAAACAGCTCTAACCTCTTTATCCGCCAAGATGGGCTGTGAAAAGTTCTCCCAAACTTTGTAGTAGGTCCCATTGATTAAAAAAGTAGTCTAGTGCTGAAGTCCGTGTTGAAATCAGCAGGAAAGATGCTAATTAACATACTTAACAAGCTAACGCAAGGTAGTATGATTATGCGTTCAAATTGGCTGGGAAATTTTGGTGTTTAAAGAATTGGGATAAATATGTCAATATATCAATGAAAATAACCTAGTAACTCAAAAATGTATTTATTTAGTAATATTTTTAATCATTGAAGAACTTTTGGAAGGAGGTTACAGCACTATTAATAATATAAATGTAATTTATTCAGCCTATTTATTTTAATACAATTTAATTTAAAAATTAAAATTACATTTTATTTATTTGCTTCAATTACCGTACTGAAAACGTACCAAAGCGTGACTTCAAACTGAGGTTCGTACCGAACTGAAATTTTTCTGTACCATTACACCTCTAATAGCCGCTATGCCGCAGATCTCTTTGAGCACGTAATAACCACAGGATCAACTTTCACAGAAATCACTGGAGGCTAATGATACTACTATAGCCAAGTACCTCATATGAACCACCTTCAAAAATCCCTAAATAATGTCTCATTTTACTTTACAAACTCAGACAGCTCAGTAGACAAGTCAGAAGATGTGTGCACCTTGTTTCTACAAAAATCTACTTTTTTACTGCTCCTTTACTTCTTTTTTGATCCACAACAAGTTCCTTTTTTCATGGTTAAGTTCATAAGCAGGTTTGCAACCAAACACGAAGTCAAGTAAAGCTATCTTACTGTTGTTTCTCGTGACACCTGCTACAGAAACAACAGTCCAATTACAAAGTCCTAACATCAGTTTTACACTCAGCAATCACATTGTATAGTTAGCAAACGAAATAATGCTCCCAGAGATGGGTCTGTCTTTAAACGAGAAGCAGTCAGCCACAAAGCTGGCATCTTGAGAACATAAAATGACTGCACTGTAATCCATGTAAACCTGGTCTAAAGCCTAGTTCACACCAAAGATTCGTGGTGAGACAAGTTGAACCTATCTTTGCAGTCTGAAACTAACTTTGCAACATTCTAAACTCCTGCCAGTTTAAACTGATTTAAGTGAAGGAGCCGATGCATCATGGATGATTTATTTCTGAAATTACTGCACAATGAATCTGTCTCCACAAGAGGAAATGTTGCGTTTTAACTGTTTTTTGTTCCTGAGTCTTTATGGTCATGATAATAACTATGTGTAATATTATGTGCCAGCTGGAAAAGGAGAGCCTTTTCAAAATGATTTTCCTATTTCCGTGTTTGACATTTATCTGCCTCTTGGCTATCTGCCATCTTTTTTAAGTTTTCACACAGAGACTTCAGCACATTAACACTCCTGTCTCCTCCATCAGCTGTGCATTTAAGCATGATGTGTAGCAGATGGAGGAGACAGGAGTGTGTACGGGCTGAAGTTTCTGTGTGAAAACTCAAAAAAGATAGATGTAATCATTCCCAAAATTCATAGAATGACTTAATCTAATGAAATCTGCATTTACAGACTTTGAAGATGAGATGTATATCCCCTTTTTCACATTAACAGTATGTGCTTACAATGTCCTAACACCAGCTGTCTGCAACTTTGAAGAGCTGCATCACAGACCACTGCATCAGATCGCTTGATCTGAACTGCGACGGCTCAGTTCAGACAGTTGCAACTGTTACCAGTGATGTTCTTAAAGACCCTGTAAAGTGAAATCCAAAATTTGTCTTCACACACTAGATAGGTTGGAATATGGTTGCTGTAAATATGTGAAAACACTGAGATCTACATGTGACTGAATTTTGGATTTAGACCATTAGAAAGTTTTTCATGGCGTTTCCTTGCTTGGTTTAATTTGGGCGGGGCCAATATGTGGGCTAGTGATGTCACTGGCCTACAGTGGAGAATGACCCAACCCCTCTAACACTCTGATATAGAATCACAGAGCAGTTCATTGTCATCATACAGTCTGTTGTTAAATGATGTCACTGCCTTTATCGAAAGTTAACAGTTTAATATGCTTTTTCTGTTCACCGAGATTTGAGCCAGAAAACGGACTTTGTCTCTTCTCTGGCACAGAAACAGAGAGCTGCGCTCTGACCATAAGGTCAATGTAAGGTCAGGGTGCAGGAATGGCGTGAGTGCTTTCTTCCATTCAGATTGTTGCATATTTTTAATTTGAGAGGATCGTATTCCTCCTGAGTGGGCGTGGCTTCAGCTTATTTAACAGACATGCCCACACCATCCTAGAGCAGATTTTACTGCCTCATTTTTCATGATTTTGAAGCTTAATTTTATAAACCAAGAGATGTTTTATTTGACTGAAATTTGACCTGGGGGTTCATAACACAGTGACCTGCCATAGAACATACCTAAATGCAGATTTATTTTCACTTTACAGGATCTTTAAACGTAAATCTTTGGTCTGAGCTGGGCTTTATATCTGCAGTCTGTGGTGCAGGATGTTCCTGATATTTAGATGTACAAAAAAAAAATTGACATAATATCTTAAAAAGCTTGTTCCATTCTTACAGTTTGCACATCAGCGTAAGTAAAGGGCTCGGATTGTGAGCTGTCTGGATAGAATAATGTAGACGGATACGCCCCAAATGACTATGTGCCACATGCTTTTGACAGTGAGCTGACACACTGTCAACATTAGGCCAAGAATCTGTTTGGGTCATGTTAAATAGTTTTGTAGGAAGTAAGGTTGTCAAAACACTTTTATGCACTCCAGTATCACGTTTCATACCAATACAACCTCTTTTACTTCTACTCTGATCAAAAAGTCCAGAAACGTCCAGATCCTCAGTCATACGTATGCATACCTACTGCTTATTTGTGGAAGTTAGACAGTGTTCAGATGTTTTTCTGCCATTTTTTGGTAAATCCAAAACAAGAAATTACCAAAGTTTGGGTACCCAGGACTTTATTGTTGTTTGTACAGTATTGACAAAGGTATAATGATTGTTTTATTGTGATTATAATTGTAGCAAGGTTAAAAATTTGGCACTGTGATGGCCTTGTTAGGAGAGTTTTTTAAACCTGAAGTGAAACAGAATCTGTCATTTATACAGTAAATAAACAGGTAAAAATGTTAAAACAGGTGTGTACACTATGGTGATTTTGTACATAAACTCTCATCTATGGCTGTTTTGCAAAATATTTTCCTAAATCTATTTTTTTTTTAATCAAAATAGAATAATATTTACTTGTGCTCAGGTATTTGATTGATTTTTTTCAATAAGATTACCTTAAAGCAAAGCCACCTCCAGTCTCCAGATGAAAAAAAGGATTAATGGTTTCCTCGTTCTCTCATCCCCTTCTAGAAAAATAACCCTGCTATCATTGTTGTGGGAAACAACGGCAAACTTGTTTATGACCACCAGAAGTAAGTAAACATTTCTTCTGCTCTGCTCTAATGTCGTCACCAGCTGAGAAATTTAACAACTTAAAGCAGATTAGGAAATATGATTATATTTGCTTGGAAAGTAAACAATCCTCTATCTTTCCTAATCTCCCCCTTCGGCCAGTGAAAGCTTTAAATCACTCTGTCAGTGCCATTCTAGTATGTCTGGTAATTCAGCGTGTTTACGTCACCTTTGAACAAGTGTTTACAAAAATCTACTTGTAAGCATTCGTGTCATTCACTTATTTAATCATCTTTAATCACAAAGTATTATTCCTCCCTGATCTTCAGAGTCTGCATGGAGCTCAGTGCTGTGTCTGCTGTTTGTAATCGATATATTTTGTCTGAAAATGTTGTTTTGATCCAGTGACGGATCTACACAAGCTCTTGGGACGTGTTTACGAGACTTCCGCAACAAACCCTATCCCATCAGAGCCAAAATAACGTACTACAAGAAGACCCTGACGGTAGGAATAAGCAGAAACTCTCACATGTATAAAATAAATCACCTATATACCAGTCTGTAAACATGCATATAAAGGCATTTTTGAAGTTAATTTATTATTGTTGTATGTTCCTCTTCAGGTGATGATCAATAATGGTTTCACTCCAAATAAAGACGACTATGAATTCTGCACTAAAGTGGACAATATGATCATTCCAAAGGAGGGCTTCTTCGGTCTATCAGCTGCCACTGGTGGTCTTGCAGGTATTTAATCATATAAAAAACTTGAATATGTAAGTTACACGAAAGGATTGCTCCTTGAAGTTCACTGTTCCTCTCTGTTGTCCTCTGACTAAAACTGTAGCATTCTTTCATAATTTATTCAAAAACTTCACTAGTCATCAGCAGCCAGCAAGGATGATGTAGGTTAACAAATGTAGAAAATATGATTCCCACAATGCCAGAATTTTAAATCTTGATATGATAGTTGTAAAATTCAAATAGCATGATACCTGTTCTGATACAACAAGTATAAGAGACCCAGACACTTTATACTGAGTAATGTTATTGTTTAAAGTTAACACAGCAAGCAAACAAGCAAGCAAACATGGCTTTATGCAGTTTAGATGGCTCTGTCTTGCTACCTCAAAAACATTTGTAGATCTGCATTTTTCTTTTTTTTTGTACTTTCCAAAACGGTTAATCTTTAAAATAATGAAGATTGTGTTGTTTTAAATGTGTTTTTATTCAGTATCCAAGCATTCACTTTTCTGACAACCACTGTATAAAAACGGTTCTCCTGTGATTTAGAAGTCAGGGTTCATATGGGGGCTTTAAATCCTTGAAAATGCTCGAATTTTGGTGTTTTTAAGGTTTAAAAAGTGGTTGGATTTATAAAGAATAAAGTTCTTGAAATTGTAATTGCATACCTTTCACAATCAAAATAGCTATCTGATTAAAAGGTTAGCTTATTGGATAGAGAAATAGAATTAGTCAGAGATTTTCCCACATCCAAAATTGTAATTCTAAAAAAATAATCAGTAAGATAATATCAGGAAAAAACATAGACAACATGAAGCAGTAGCCAGGTAAACTTCAAGTAACAATCTTCACTGATGATGGGACATAAATTCACATAACTGAAAAAATATGTTTGGTTTTTTTGCACAATTATTTAACACTGGCATAGTTGTGTTTCCTGTAATTTGTTATTCACCAGCAACTATTAAAAACAGAATTTTGGTCATTTATTGCATGCTATCTTTACACATGATAAGGAAGTGAAATAATATTTTGAAGAATACGGTTTATATTTTTGTACTAATATAGAATTTATCACAGTTAAAAGGCAATGGAAGAGGTTGAGCGTGCCTAACAAGTGCTTGAATTTGAAAATGTGTATAAACCCTGTCATTTGTGATCTCAAAATCTCTAGCTTTGGTCAGTGGCCTTTTTTATAATGTATTGTTTTTCTATAGAGCCAAATATAGAGTTGTTTAAAGCAGTGGTTCTCAAATAGTCCACCTCTGTCCCCTCATCAGAAATCCTGAGCCAGATTTTTAAAAATGTTCAACCTCTGAAATTAAATAAAAATGTTGCAGCTATCTTCTGTTTAATGTGATTAAACAGAAGATAGGGTGAAACAAACATGTTTATAAGGCGTATAAAAACAGACAGACATGCTTGCATTCATTTCAATTTACTTTGTTTTCCCAAAATACCATAGAAAATATTTAATTTGCTGAGGACTTCCCTTATAATCTTGGCACAACCTTCTTTGTTTTGTAGGGGAAGATAAATAAGTTGAAATCTGGAGAAAAAGACAAAAATTTACTTTAAAAAAGTATGGATGTACAGTATGTTCTCTCAAGCCGGCCATACATTGGAATTGGCAACCCTCTGGAAAAAAAACTTGGTGACTTTCACCACTTTTGGGTCCCAACCCACCAGTTGAGAATCACTGGTTTAAAGGAGAGAAGTAAATGGAACCTGCAGTTCTGAAATGTTTTGTTCTTTAATGGAGGTGAAATTTTGGGCTGTTTCCTGCTCATCATTGATGGTGATTTCTTTGAGTTTTCGTGTATCAAAAACATGAGTAGTTTATGATGTTTTATTTTACTAATAATAAAGTTTATTATTAAAAAGTGCACTGCTTTGGCTCCACTGCAAAGTGAGTCTTCCCTCTTGCTTTTGCTCACTAGCCAATCAACACTTAAGCCTTGGTGCCACTGACACAGTGAGCATTTGGCATTAACTCCTGTTTTCCTGCTTCTAATGTGTTGCTTTGTGTCATTTCTCATGCTGATAATGAAATAATTATTTTCCTTAATTTTTTTGATTTTTAGTGATGTTTTTTCTAATTGAGACTTTCCCTCCTCCATCAGATGACCATGACGTTTTGTCCTTCTTGTTATTCAGACTCTCAGAACCCGGCCAGCAACCGGTAACTACATTTATCACAAACACTACCTCAGTCATGTGTGTGCTGTTCACTTCTCTGTGTGTCCACACATGCATGTGCACAATGTAGCCAGAGCAGAGCTTCTATTGAGCTCAGAGGGTTTTCTTTTTTCGGTCTTTCCCATTGAAGCCCCCACCTGAATCTGAGATTCCTAAAGAAGAGAAGGACAAGTACCAGGAGGAATTTCAGAACTTCCAGCAAGAGCTGGACAAAAAGAAAGAGGAGTTTCAGAAAGAGCACCCAGACGTCCAGGGAGAGCCAAGTGAGTTTTCTAAAACTGCAGGCCGTAACTCATTATTTTAGAGTGTGTAACAGGGAAAAATAGTCATTAACTGCAATGATTTTTTTCATGTCTACTCTCTGTTGTCTATTTTGTAGTTTCAACCAGCTAAGTGAAATAGTTCTGAAACAAAGACTTTAAGAGGAACAAGTATTTTTACATTTTGGGATCAAAGTTTTTTTTAAAATTTGAATGTTTTCCTTCTCTCATGTTTGTGTTTCCTTCAGTTGAGGACTTGTACGAGAGCGTGAACGACAGAGAGATCCGTCAGGTGTTTGAAGGCCAGAACCAGATCCATCTGGAGATCAAACAGCTGCATCGACAACTCGCTATGATCCTTGACGAGCAGCGCCGATACGTTTCTGTCATTACTGATGAGGTTGCCAAGAGAGTGACGAACGCTGAGACAGGACAGGTGTGCATCAATGCAAGAAACTGTTAAATTATTGCCTTTACTGTCTTCCAATTTATTAGAATCTGACAATAAAACAGGTAGGGAAACTATGAAGGGAAATTGGGCTATATTTGGAGTTTTAAAAATATATATTTTATGAACTATTAGCTTCCATCAAACAGCTAATCTAACAGCCAATCTAACACTTCCTTACTAACATCACCATAAGCAAGAAAAATAAGTTTTTATGCTTCTATGTTAACATAAGCCAGGGCCGGGAGTCTTTTTGTATGTTTTCAGGTTGTTTTCCATTCATTTTACATACAATACTGTGCAGAACTTTGATGTATGTTTGGGCCATCAGTGTAACAATTATGCCACCTGAGGGCACCAGCTGGGCAGGAAGGAGGACTGACACAACCCTGGCCTTGCTCTGGATGTCCTTGGAGAGTATCAGGGGCATGGAAACTCCATTGAAAAATAGCAAAGGCCACACCTTTAGGGTGGCGTAAGGGGATGGATGTGGCAGCCTAGGGTACCGTGTTTCATTCCCTTGGTTGTGCTGTGGATGTCCCAAAGGCCAAAAAACCACCAGTGGTCTTCAGGTGTATTACCAGGGGTGAGAAGGCCCAGACAAAATAGATGCAGTCAAGCTTGACTCTAGACCCCACCAGGGGTTGTGGCCCTGTGATGACTCTTTAGCACCCTACATACCTAAAACTTAAGCACATGATGGAACACTCCCGGGGTGGGGAATGAGTCTGTGCCTCAAGTGAAGGATTTCAAGTATCTTGGTGTCTTGTTCACGAGTGAGGGTAGAATAGACCATGAGATTGACGGACGGATTGGTGTAGCATGGATTGCTGCAGGCGTTCTACCGAACCGTTGTGGTGAAGAGGGAGCTAAGCCAAAAGGAAAAGCTCTCATTTTACCAGTCAGTCTTCATTCCAGCCCTCACCTGTGGTCATGAACTTTTGGTAGTTACTGAAAGGATAAGATTCATTCAGGTGGTCAAGATGAGATTCATCAGGAGGGTGATTTGGCTCAGCCTTAGGGATAGGGCAACAAGCTCAGACCTCAGGATGGGATTTGAAAATGGAGCTGCTTTTCCTTTGCGTCAAAAGGAGCCTGTTGAGGTAGTTCGGGCATCTGATTAGGATCCCTCCTGGACGTCTCCTTGTGGAGGTCTTTAGGATGCGTCCTACTTGGAGGAGACCCTGGGTTAGATCAAGGTTTCGCTTGAGGGATTATGTATCTCATCCGGTCTGAGCACGCTTCGGAATCCAGCAGGAACAGTGGTAAAATGTCACTGGGGAGAGGGATGTCTGGGTTGACTTGCTAAACCTGCTGCAACTGTGACTTGGGCCTGGATAAATTGAAGAAGATAGATGGATGGATGGATGGATGGATGGATGGATGGACGTACATATATTATGTTATCATTTCATGGTGTGCAAAACCTCTAAAGATTCCCCCACATGATCCCACGCTGTGAGTTAACCCAAACTTTCATGCTATTTTTCTAGGAAACATTTTGCAAGAAGCTCATGGTAGATAGCAGCAGGAAATACTCAATAAATGCCAGCAGCACAGGGTGGGGATGTTTATCATGTGACCTGTGTGTGACAGTGCAGTTTTCGAGCATATAATGAAGCTGATTCATACTCTTTTCTGCTGACTGGTATGTGCTATAGCACTCTTTCCTCAACACTTTGAACACACCCAGAAGCACATAGCAGTAATGCAAAAGCTAGCAACAGACTCTTGCTTTGTCTGCCATCTTGGATTTCTGTAGTATCACTTTTTATGTCATGCCTTGCCTTCTAAGACCCCTTAACCCTCTATTGTCAAGTAAAAAAGCTCACATTTCTGCATGTTTATAATATTTCCAACCTCAGAAAGACTTATTTTTTTGAAAAGCTACCCTAAGCATGATACAAGATGAAAATGTCCCTGATATTTATGATTTATAGAGGCTGGCTTTGATTAAAAAAAAAATTGGTTTATTTCTTGTTCATTTATTGAATAAATTATATCAGAATATTACAAAACAAGAGCAAAACCCAGTCTTTCATTTTAGTTTCACTTTCATTTCTTCTCTTATTGTTTAACTAACCCTTTTAATTTCTTTACTTTTAAAATTTTTTTAAATTAACTACATGATAAATAATAGAAATGTCAAATTTTTTGTGTGCTGTAAATATTCTTTTTGTTTTTAACTCAGTAAAGCACTTGTAAATGTGTACACCTGTTTAAGTTATCTCAGGTAATTAAAACTATAAACCTTTTTATTACTGTTTTTATCAGCGTCTAACCTTTAGACCATGTGCTGTACTCCTCTTTCAGCTCGATGCTGCCAGTCAACAACAGTTAAGCTCCGTCGTCATGTCCCAGCAGGAGATTCTCAAAAACCTGAATGATTTGAGGTAAGTAAAAACAGTGTCATCGTTGTTGTCAGTCTTAAGAACTAGCTGTTTTTGGACACAAACACGAGGAGACACCCTGATACTCCAGAAAAACAAGGGAAATCCTCAAGCCTAAATCCCTCAAATCATATTTAATCTCAGGATGCAGCGGCCTCAACGTCACAGGTATCTGCCAGCAGATAATCCATCTGCAGTGACAGCGACCTCCACTGACACATGCACATCCCACACAAGTACGCACGCTAAGAGCCACAGCAGTGAATGAGATCATCGTCACTGTGGCTTTATTTTAACTCTAAAACCAGTTTACTCATTTGTTGTGGCTGCTGTGACAATTTAAAGAGATTAATTACACTCCAGGAGTTTAGCACTTACATAATTCAGAGCTGATGAATGGAGGGATGATGTTTCAGAAATGTCGGCACAGTCAGCTTTTTACCACAGCAGCTCAGGGGTGAATTGGAAGAAAACATATGTAGAGGTTGTGAATGTGAAGCTCAGCTGCTAAAGAGACAGCAACACAAATTAGGTATAAGCCTTTTTTCACTAACCAATCATATCTGCATAAAACCTTTGTAGGTTGCAGACCTACAAAGGTTGTTAATGAGTAACTAATAAACATTAATCTTCGACTTAAAGTAGGTGCCCTATGGACAGGGGTTAAACCACTTCTCTTGAGGAAGTCCTGCAATCAATTTTAGGTCACCATGATACCAGAATTTTAAACTTAGATATGATTCTTGAGAACATCATATTATTTAAATACTATTTAGGAATCATCCCCAAAATAACAGAAGTTTGATAATTCCTTATAATGGTGGTTTTCAACTGGTGGGATGGGACCCAAAAGTGGGCCAGGATGCTTCTTTCAGGGGTCACGTATGTGTGGACAAACATCCACAGATTTTAGTTGATTATTTCCTTGTGATAACAAGTACATTTTGGTTGTTTCCTCAAGATCTTGATAGTTTTATCTTGCTGATTTAGGATTGCAAAGCTGTTTCTTCCTGATAGTGTATTTATTTCCCAAGATCCTTACAACATTGGTTCCAGGTCCATTTACTAGGATGGAAGAAAAGGGGGGGGGGGTCTCCAGAGAATAAATAAGGTTGGAAACCACTGCTCTAGAACACAACTAACATTAAAATACCATTATGGGAAACTGAGTTAAATATGTCCTCCCAGGCGTCTATAATAATGCACTTTGTAAATGTATTTTTTGTCCTGTTTCTTTGCTCAGCTGGTGTTTCATCTAAGGTCTTGATGCAGAATTTTCCACTGAGTACTTTGGAGTGGCTAAAAATGTTCAGAAATTTTTGATAGGTCTTGTGACTGTTTTAGTTTGGATGTGTGGAGGCTGAGTATTGGCTGTGTGATGGTTTGATGTTTATTTGGCATGCATGTTAACAAGACTGCAAGTGAGAGTGCCACATTTCAAGTGGGTGATATACACAATTCACTTGCAGAGAATCGTGAGAATAGGTGGCGCATCTATTTTGGCCAGCATCCACGTGCATCAAACAGCCAAAATAAACAGTAATGTGATGAAAAAGGAGCCATATTTACCTTGTTTTAGCTGATGTGTTTATCCACATCGGTAGAATATGCCACAGGGAGGTTACACTTCTAGTTTGCTTTCAAGGTAAAAATCTGGTTTGACATTTCTGTGGAGAAACGTGCCTTGTTTGTACAGAATGCTTTTATTTTGACATTTTCCAGGCAGTTATACAGTGAATCAAGTTCCTTAAAAGGAAATTTGAGGTAAAACTTTTCAAGAAAGACAGAACTGTGACAGCACAGAGATGCTGCAAACACAAACCTGGTATGAAAGCTGTGATGGTGCAAGCCAGAGCTGAAATGCACCACAGCAGTCACACAACCAACATGCACCCAGTTTTAAAAGGCTGTTAAAAAGCAAGCACCTGCATGCTGTCTTAATTGCACTAGTACACTGGCGACCCTTCCGACCAATACTGTGTAGCATTGGTTTGCAGTTTGTGATGGATTCTTCCTCTTGAACACATCTGTCTTATGAAATAGCTGACATTTTTTGTGTGCTTTGGTTTTTTTCAATGCTATCGGTCATTAAAATAATGGGGAATTCATCATTTTAATTGATCAAGAAGTTATCAGTTTTTGACAACCTTGGTCTATTGTATATTCAAACATTGTAACAGCATAATGTAACAGTGCTTGTAGTATTTTAATGTATAATTTAGCACTACACACTGACCTCATAATGCTGCAATGATAGCTGTTTGTCCTTGTAACTATGTTTTTGTATCTTCTCTCTGCACACATGTATGGATAAGAATGTAAAAACCTGAGCAAAAGACTCCAAATACGTCCATGTGTATAAACATGGTGTAGCTTTTAGCTTCATGACATTTTCAGACATGTGAGGTATAGAAAGATCCTGCTATAATCTTCATCTTTAATTATAAAAATGCCCTCCTGCTCGCGTTTTTCTGCTAAGATATTACAGCTTAAGAGATTTCATGATGCTGTGCCTTCTTGGCAAAGAATCAAATGACTCTTTGATTTTTTGTTCTTACAGTAAGTAAGCCTGATTAGGTGAATGAAATGTAATTTTGTCATGTTTACAGCTTGTCAATAACATATTTGTGCTTTTGTATTACTAGCCTAAGGTGCTTTTGAGCTTAGTCACTGAGAGCACGCAACAGATTTAAGTATGAAATGTCCTCTCTAAAACCTGACCTTCCTTTAGCTTTATGAGGGGATTTAATCTTTATGTATTTCTCTGATTTTTAACAATTATTAATTTGTGCTGTCCTACAAGTTGAACTTGTGTGTTAAGATGCTAATTATCCCAGAAGTTATTTAATTTCCCTAATTTTGTTTAAAAATTCAGCTGCAAAAACTTAGAAGTTGTGTTTTTATATCTTTACTAATTATAAATTCCCTCCCTGTGCCTGTCTCTGCAGCTTTATTGTTGTCTTAATTTTGTAGGCATTAAGAATTAATCAGAATCACAAGATGTTAAAGGTTTTATTTTATACAACATTAATCTTTCAGTCTTAGTAGAGTATCATAAAGAACCAAGCTGTTTTAATGCCCTAAATCCAGCCGGACATTCATCCTCAAATGACTTTGCATACATGAATTTTCATTATATTGTTGACCCAGAACATGACTCTTAATTCTTCAGTAAAGATGGCAGGAAAAGACTAAAGATTGAGTTTTAAGACAGCAGACTGTCGGGGTGAAAACTTAAAGGAAAGGTGGTTCAGTGGAGTAATCTGATTGACTGTAAATAAGGCGAGACGTAGTGAAAAGGCTGCAGCTGCTCCCTCTAATGTGCTAATATGAGCGACTGATCTGCATTAGCGTGTAGATTAAGCTCTCAGTTTATCCTGACCCGCCTTTTTAAACACACACTTTATGATAGGACCTCATCTCAGACTCTCTAGATGTCCAAGGAGGGCTTTCACCTCATAAATGGGTCACTTGTAGCAGATGAAGATTAGATGTAGGCTTTAATAAATGCTCACTTACTTTCTCAAGGGAGATTTTTTTCCCCTCTGTGAACAAATTAGATTTTGTTTATATGTCATCCCTGTCCGTCTTTTCTGTCCGCAGCCATGTGGCCAAGCAAGAAAAGGCCACATCTTAGCAGCGTTTTGTCCTTATCAGATTAGAAGTCTTTAAATACATCTGTCATACACAAGCAAAAACATGCCGCTCCTCCCAATTGATTTCTTGTCACAATCCCCCCTCGGGGCCTTCCTACTTACACAACCACAGTTCCTTTCATTTGTTCGCTCACTTTTTTCTTTATAATCGTCTTAGATGTGTTTAAGATGATAAGGGAAACTTATTGCTTTCTCCCTGTGAGTAATCAACTTTAAGAAATTTCATTTTGTCGAGAAATATGATCCCGGCTTAGACATCTTCATTCTCTTCTGAGAATGCTGGAAACTGTAATTTTTCACTTCGTTTACTGATGAAAATGAAAGGCGAGACACAGATTTGCAGCTTAGATTTTTCTCTTAACATTAAAGAAACATGACAGAACGGATTTTGGATTTGTTTGTGTTTTGTGCAGACCATGATGTATAGAAATTTGAAGCTGGATGAAACATTAGGCTCAGTCTGAATGGGTCTGCAGCACAGGTTCTGAAATGACTTTTTGGCCCCGCCTGTGAGTCTGAAAGGACATCTATAGTAACAAATAATCAAAGAGAAACATGACAGTGTTTGTACACCCTACTGGCATGATTAGTTTGTGTCTTTAAAGTTCCTCACTTTAAATTTGCTCTTCACAACTGAAAGCATACTCAGGTTGTTGTCTTCAGTGGTTGCTCAGCAACCTTACAAAGACAACACAACTCCAGGAAGTCAACACCCACACCCAACTGGAGTAAAACCCCCAATTAAACAACATTGTCCTTTTTATGCTGCTTTTTTAACAGATGCCACACATAAACATAGCATACTGAATGGATAGATGTAGAAATATTTGTAGGATTTTCACCTTTTGAGCATAGACCGGTGAGTAGTTTTCCCATGTTTCCGGTATCAACTTTACAAAACATGAACGTCTCAGTAAGAGCATGTGATGTTTGATTTCTGCAAAATTAACCCATGTTGGTCCCCTTACTGTACATTTTTACGACAAAGCCTCAAAAACATTTTAGTCCAGCTTAAGTCTATGAGAAGTCCTTATGTTTTAGTTATCTACTTGGAGTCAACTCTTTATTCTTTTTGCCTGAATGTGCCAAACATTCAGGCTGCAGACCGTCCATCTCTGATGGCCACTCTCACAGAACGTAAATGTGAGACGCCGTATAGGAGGGAGAGAAATGCACGCTAAAACTTTAGAAATATACTTGGATTAAATTTCCGTTTAGGTCAAGGTAACAGCATACTCAAAGTTAAAATGTTAAAAGCCTGACCTGCAAAACCTGATTACAGAATGTTTTTTGTCGAGTCAAAAGGCTAGTCTTCCATGAAAACAGTATAACGCAGCAAGCATAGCTCTGTTAGCTGCACAAGCTATGTAGCTAACACAGCTACGTAGCTAACATAGCTAAAGCTTAGCTCACAAAGCAGCTACGTAAGCAATGTATCTACATTATCTGTGCAGTTACGCTAGCTGTAGCTATATTTGCTAAAGCTCACATTTCTTAAGCTAACCTAGCTATGTCTGCTTATGTAGTAATATTAATACAAAACTAGCCTGGCTATGTTAGACCTAGCTATAGCCAACAAAACTAAAGTGAGTCACTGTTCATGTATCTACTTCTGAGACGTGCCTACACACAATTTAATCCCAGATTAGACCCCTGACTTCTTTTCTGTTTTATTTATTAAATATTGCTTACTCTGTAATGTTTGCAAAGTGGTTACCTAATGAATGAAACTGACAGACTTTGTTTGTGATTAAAGTTGAAAAAAAAAATCTAAAACTGTTAATACGTTGTACCGGCAAATTATGGCCATCCCTTTCTGACATATACAGCATCTCAAATAAACATCCCTTGAGAGTGGCTGTCAGAGATGAACGGTCACAAATCACAGAGAGACAGAAGAACTACAGATTCACCTACCTAACAGCTTGTGCTCTCTCTCATATCATGGATTTTAAATGTCCTACACAAACTAAATTACAGTTTAGTCTCCTTGATGAAAACCATCCAACTTTTTGTCAGAGTTTTTTGTCATCACAGGTTTGTTTCCCTGTGGAGAAAAAGTAGTCAAACATTTTTAGTCATAGTTATGGGCGACAAAATTAACACTGATCCTAATGTGACTTCAGCTCAACCATGAAACAGGCAAAGAGGTGAAGGCAAATAGCATCCTGACAAACAGCTGCAGCAGGCCCATCAGTCAGTCAAATCAGTCTTACTATGCTACTAAGTTAGAGATAAACTGTTGAGAACAAAACCATCTTGAGCCATGCTTCTGTCTTCTACAACTGGCATTTAATATGAGACTTAATTGGTGTTCTCTGGCTTTACTTTTCTACATCCAAGGTTGACGCTTGGTTTCCAGTTATTATGCTGTGCTAAGCTATCTGAGTGCTGTCTAAGGCTGCACATTTATGTGAAGGCATGTGTTGCTTTATTTTTGGCATAAATCAAAAATTAAAATGTAAGACCAAAAATATTGACGTCATCACTGGACCTCTGTTTTCTGTATCAATTCTTTCTGGTTAATACCAGCTAACAACAAAACAATGATAAGCATGATCCTGTGCCAGCTTTTTTAAGCAAGATGCTTGCATCTAATTAGAGATTTGCATTTAATTTTCAAAACAATGAAATGTCCCAGTTACAACATGTTGTACAATGTCCTTGAGCTGTTCTTCAATCAAATATAAGTTGGTTTTTTTCTTGTTTTTTTGTGTTCAAATGATAATTCTTTTCCTTAACACAAAGTCAGAAAAAAGGTTGTATATCTACCAGTGCACCCATCTGCTCAATATGTTTAAACTAGGGCAATAAACTGCCCTCACAGAAATTGACTGTTTTTTTGGGGGGGTTTTTTTGGGGTGGGGGGGGGGGCTTTTTTGCCTTTATTTGGATAGGATAGAGAGACAGGAAGTATGGGGAGAGTGACTGGGGGGAGGAATGCACCAAACGTGGCCAGGACCAGACCAGTGCTTTGAGGACTATGGCCTCTGTAAATTGGCGCCTGCTCTACCCAATGAGCTAAATTGGCGCCTGATAATGACTGACGTTAGCCTTTTGCAGACACAGTGTTTGTTTTTTGTTAATAATAAGAAACGGCAATAATGAACAAATAGTGTCTTTTTAACATGGTTTAAACTGAAATTTGTAACTTCCATGTATGCAGTTGCAACATAGAGAGGATGAATGTGCTTTATTGTACTGTGCATCACTGTTTTTTTTGTTTTGTCTGTCTCTTCATGACCAGACTCTGTGATTCAATAATTCCAACGAGCGCTCCTCTGTGGTCTCTTTCTGAACCTCTTCTACTTATAATCTGTTGTAAGAACATGTTTTTATAAGGGATTAATTTAGCAATCATGACCTGTTTTATCAGATGGTAATTTTCTGTTTTTCAAACTTTGAGAACACATAGCCCCGGGCGTATAGGGATTAAGAGATTAATTTTGGACATTTTGAATTACTGTTAATAAAATATACCAAAGAACATATTTACTGGACATCATGGACATCATGTTTCCCAACATGAAATCACTAAAAAACAAGAACCATATTGAGAGGTGTAAACATTTAACCTATATAGCTTAGGGAATCATTTATTGAAAAGCCATTTTACCAAATAAAGCTGCATTTACATCATGTTGTCTGGTTCAGTTCAGTAAGAAATTATTTGTATTTCCATTGCCAAAAGTTGGGAAAGTTACCAAAGTAACTGATCCATATTGTTCTACTTTTTTTGCACCCTTCTTTTACAGTACCAAGCATACCTATCCAACCCTAAAGAGTAGGCTCACTGCAGTCTGTTGATTGGTTTAAGGATCTTCACAAACCCAAAACATGCCGTGTTTTGTACCGAGCCAAACAGCTTTTCCTAATTTGAATCATGCTTTTTATGTACTATTGAACAGATAAACTGGGTACTGGTTAGATCAAAATGACAATTCATCACAAGTTACAGGCTGTAGTGACGTCTCATATTCAAACAAGCAGGTTCTAAGAGCCAGCTCCTTTTATTTGAATGACAGGGGCCGGATCCTGTTTGAGATCTGGTTTCTTTTTGACATTTTTGTTGTTTTTAAATAGACATAAAAGCCAGACTGGTACCAAATGAAAAGCTGTTTGGGAGCAGAAAGTCCAGTTCTAATTACTGAGCTGAGCCGAATTATCCAAATCTCTAAAACGATCCAGACTTTCCATCACTACCAGCGAGGCTAGAAGGACAGTGGCTTTGGAAAGATGAACAAGATCCAAAACAAACCATACTGCCTGGTGGAAACATATCATTAGTTCCTTGAGGAACCAGTCTCAGTTCTAACATGTTTCTGTACCATGTCCTCTCTTTATTGCTGCAGAAACTCCTTCTATGAATCCCTGAAACAGATCGGTTCAGCTCAACAGCAGGGTAATGCGGTCGGTTTGGGATCATACGAGACCATCCAGCACTTCAACGACATTAAGGAACATCTGCATGTTGTGAAGAGGGATGTGGAGCACCTAGTCCAGCGTAACTCTCAGGTACAGATCACCCTCTAGAGTACTCTTTACAAAACGGCTAAGGTCCACGTCTGAAATTTGCTTTTTTCTTCTTTTAACCTTCAGAATCCTTCTGAGAAGGCCGTAAAGTGTCCTGAGCTTCCTCCAATGCCTGCCTGTTTATCCACTGTTCACTTTGCAGTCTTCATTGTGGTCCAGTCAGTCCTCTTCTTCTGCTACATCATGTACAAGTAAGACATCACAATATTTCAACAGTTCATACTCCCGCTTGAGTTGAAGCAGATCAGTAATTGTCTTTTCTCTTGCAGGAGTCAACAGGAAGCAGCTGCAAAGAAGTTCTTTTGATGAGATGATTTTCTGATTTGATGTGTGTAAATGAGGGAATGTTCATTTTGATAATTATTTTTGAATCGATCCTGTCAGATTGTAAGTTATTGTACTTGAAAAACTTGCTTTTGTTGAAGAAATTTGTTTAATTTTGTGCAGAGTTTTAATTTGGTCTGAAAATTGTTGTGTGTGAATGCTGGTCTGAGACTTTTTTGCTCTGGATTTCCAACATGATGTAAAATGTTCCTTGCAGTATTTTCCGTTGGTCAGATCTTTAGATTTTGTATTCCAAATTTGAAATCGGCCACAGTCTCATTTCATGAAATCAAACTGACTAAAAAAGAAACCTGTGTTTTGAAATGTGCAATTTTGTATAAACTGAAGCTGAACTATTGATGAAACGTCAGAGCAGACGGCTGTTGCAGTTTGTCTGTTTGGATGGAGTCAAAACATGTCAGAATCTGACGTATCCACAGCCTGAACAATTTACATAAAGAGAGAAAACAAGTCACACTGTGCAGTCTGCCTCTTCTTTTACATGAGATACACCACACTTCTTCTCATCATGATCTGAGTTTAACCCCCCGGGGGTCCCTCCAGAAAAACTCAAACTTTGTTTTGGTTTTAGTAGTTGTGCCGCTGCTGTGATTTGTAAGCTCAATGTTTACCTAGAAGTTTTTTCTCAGAATACTCTGTTCTTTTCTAGCAGCGTAAAACGGCACAATTTGCTTTTATCTAGCCTCTCCATCATTGCTTTAGACCCCTCCTTGGGAATCACAGCCTAAAGGTATTTGGAAAACACACATTGGGCCATTGAGTGGGATCACTCATCTATTTGCGTCATGAATTAATGTATTGTTCTTTGTCGAATTTTAACCAGGAAAACCTCGTAGAGATTAAAAATCTCTTTTTCAAGAGTGCCCTGGCCAAGATAGGCAGCATTACAGTTGACAAAGTTTCAGACAATGCGCAGCCATACATAAAAGCAAACTAAAAAAGAATAAATAAATGTGTAAAATTTCTGTCAAAATTGAATGACAATCATAAACCCCCCATAGATCAGGCAGAACATCTACAGTCATCCAGCATCCTCTATAAAGTGTCCAGTGAGAGAAAGTCATTTAATTGGAGGTCCTTTTGTAATTCATTCCAGCCAAAGGCAGCAGCAAATTAAAGGCCTTTCTTCCAAATTCAGTTCTGACTGAAACATCCTGACAATGAAGATGGTAGGTTCCAGAGCTCCTCTGACTGATGTAGGTCAGAAGATATGAAGAAAGAAGACCAAGAAAAGCCTTTTAGATAAGAAAACACCAGCATTTTAGTCCACGTATAGACAGAGAAGACCATCTAACATGATCATACAATAAACACTGATGGGTGAGAGCTTTGAAGATAGTATTGAAGCTCTGAGATCCATGATAGTGTCCAGAGCATGTAAGCTCTGAGAAGAGGCTTTTATGAACAAAACATCACCATCGCCCAGCACTGACAAAAAAGGCTGTAGCAACCAGTCTCTTTTCGGATTCAAAAGAGAGACAGGATTTTATCCTGAAATAGAAACCCAGTTTCAGTTTTAGGCTTTTAACCATCTGCTGATTGGTAAGAGTAGGAGACAATGATTCATCAGTCAAAATACTAAGATATCTGTAGCCTGAAACAGTCTCAAACTGAGAACCTTGAGAAGTGACAACTGAGGGGGGTTCTGTGGTGTGTGGACTAAGCATATGACAGCATTACTTTTGTTTCATCTGCTTTTAAAACAAGTTTAAAACCATAAAAGTTCTGCTGAACATTATTAAAAGCTTGTTGAAGCTAGGAGAGGGCTAGGTCTGCGGTGGATGCTGAGCTGTACAATACAGTGTCATCTGCATAACAGTGAAACTTCGCATTAGACGAGAAGGCCCTAGGATGGACTCTTTAGTCACTCCTTTGGATACATTCAGAGAGTCAGGGGTAGAATTGTAGTCAAAACCAAGACAAGGCTAAAACCTCTGGGGGTCAGGAGCAAGACTGTCAAGGTGTCTGCAACACATGAATTGAAGCTATTTGTTGTTTTAGCAACATAAATAACGTTGAGGAATAACACATCAGTTGTGGTCTCGACCGGTCTTTATGGAAAATCCAGAGTCCGGCCAGTCTGAGACTGAGACAAGAACGAGTAAAAATGCTCTTGATTCCAATACAAGACCAAGGCATTCAAAACATGGTCTTAAGACCAGTCTTCAGACCAAGACTATTCTTGAATACTACAACACTAGCCAGAGGTGAATAATTAACAGTCATGACTCAATGTAGGATATTACAGCCTGTTGTAATTAGCACCAGAGTTTCAAATTTGTGCATTTGCAGCATTGCATGCTGGGGGAAAGGATTCTTTCCCTCCAACTATTACACGCCACCAACTGTATCTGTTGATAGTTACATATACATATATAAGATAAGATATAAGATACATATCCATTAGATTTTCAACCTATGCATGATTTGTAACCCTCAAACACAGTACTTGAACTTGAACGTTATAATGTAATTTTACCCCCTCAACTGTTAAAGACATCTATTTCCAAAGACGTTCAAAGGAAATGACTGAATCCCTCAAAAACGGCAGGCAAACTCCTGCACACAGTCATAATTGCACAAATACATATATATCTATGCTACTGAGACAATGTGCTAGAGATTGACTGCAATTACAAATTAACAAAATAGGGTGTCTGGAACTTCTATTCTTTATTAGGAGGAATGCACAATATTGATATTCCTGTTGGCCATTTTGTTTATTCTTCTTCTTCCGCACCAGCTATCTCTTCCTTCATACTTTGACGTATCGAACCATTCAGACTTTTAAAAAAAATTGACTTTCTTTGTCTTTCGACTGATATGACTTCTCATTTCTAACTTTTAGAATTTTTAAAATATAGCTATTTTCATGCTATTCTCAGCTATTTCTATGCTTTTTCAGCCATTGAATGCAATTTTCAGGTACTTTTAGGCCAAAATCAGCTATTTTTATGCTATTTTCAGCTATTTTAACGCTATTTTCAGCTATTTTGGGGCTATTTCAGCTTTTAAAGGCTACTTTCAGCTATTTTTATCCTTTTTTGAGCTATTGAATGCCATTCTCAGCTACTGTTCTGCCATTTTATGCTATTTTATGCTATTTTCAGCTATTTTTGTGCTTTTGGCTATTTTCAGCAGTTCTTCCACAATTCAGCTCTCAGCATCCCCATGCAATTTCATCTGAAATTGCAATTTTGATCTAGTTCACAGTGGTATCAAAACAGGCATCCAAATTGTTTAAGTTTTACTAGAATCATACTGGAGTTTAAAATTCTGGTATCCCGATGAGCCTAGAGTAAAATGTTGAAGTGAAATGAGAGCTGTCTCCTCCCCATCTCATCCTCTTCTCAATCACCCTCCCCCTGAACAATAGCACGGCATGAGCGGTGGCTCCACTGGGGGATAAACAAGACTCTAATCCTGCTCCTCTCTCTCTCTCTGGTCTCAGCGGTGTAAGCTGCACACAGGCCGGCCCGCTCTTTACTAATATGATTAAACCCAAAGTGGGCGGAAGCAGCACAAGTGTGGCCCCAAACCGCTGAACTCATCTCCAGAAGAAGTTTTGGGTGATTTCTTCAGCTTGCTTTTTCTAAAAAATGCACAAAAAGTCAAAAATAATCAAAGGAAGCATCTGCACAGGTCTGAATGATTTAAAAATAGAGAGAAAACAGGCCATCTGCCTCTTAGCATAGTGGTGCAGCGAGGATTAAATCCAGATTATGACCGAGGCAAAATGTTGTGTGTGTTTGTGTAAGCGCGTGTGCATGTCTGTTGCTTGTCGTCAGTGTGTCCTTGGCTCCGTAGTGAAGCAGCAGGTTAGCTAGAGAGCTACCACTGGATTTGACAGCTATAGAAAGGCAAGGCGGAGGGCACCATAAAGGGAGCAACAACCTGATTTTTTTTTTATTCTACCAAAATTGTTTAGTAAACAGTCAGTAAAGTCGAGATGGCTTTCTTGCTCAAGAGCATGATCGGGAACCCCCTGTCAGGAATGGGTCTTGGTGGTGGAGGTGACAAAGAAGAGGAGGCCACCCCCTCAGATCCAGCCAAAGCAGCAGGGATGACACGCGAGGAGTATGAAGAGTACCAAAAACAGTTGGTGGAGGAGAAGTAAGTAGCAACAGCGAGTGGACTCACTTTGAATTTAGGCCTGATGGAAACAGTATGGCTGCTGAATGTGCAATCTGACCTTGACAAGCCTTTTCTATTGCTTTACAACCCTTCAATGTTTACTTCCCCCTTGTTTATTCCGACACTTCAATTTTTTTTTTCTCAAAAACTCTCTAGACTGTGTTCATTCATTATTTCCATGTACATTCAACGATAAAACTACTTCTAAACAATGCATCTGTTGCTGAAGGTCACAGCAGTTACTCCATACTGGTTTTATCCTCAATTTTCTACAATAAACCCACTGAAGCGAAGGCTCCTGCTGCACCCAGATCAATAATCTCCCATAATCTGTTTTCTCTGTCTGCATCAGGAACAGTTAACGGTTATATTTTAGGGACTTTCTGATGTTAAGGATCTAAATAACAGAGTGAAAAATGATGATTTTGCATTAAAAATCATCCAGTAAGGAGTGGGCTGAGATCATAATCCTGCAAAATTATTCCTATTTTCTAAACATGGATGTGACAAATATTAGATTAGAGATTTGTATGGGAAACAGGTAGCCTGGTTTCATCCACCTTTATGTTGCTGCTGGGCATTGCAATACAGTCATTTTTATACAGTCTTTCTTAATCCAAAGCAGACATTTTAACATTCACTACAAGCTTGGCAACGACTGGATCAGCCCATTTCAAAGAACTAGAGGGGGGCATAGTAGATAAATCTGGAGTTCAGCCTTTTTATGATGCAGAGGTGATTTTTGCAGCATCAAGCCGATCCGGTCAGTCCCTATTACATAACATTAATCTGACCACTCCACTATTACGTTTGGGAAATGACAGCACTCCCCATCATTGATGATTTCTAGTAATGTTTCACATCCACAGACATAAATCCTGATCTTCCTGATCCACATAAACACTTGATTTGAATCAAATGGACGAGGCATGAAGGATTCAGCATGCTTCTTAGTAACTGTAAAGTGCTGTAAAGTCTAAAGGGTGGGTTTAGTTTGTTTATTTTGAATCTTGATGCTCCTCTGTCCACCATATTGTTGATTCACTACAGTTCAAGTTGTGGTGTCTTGGCTTAATTGCAAATCTGCTTGACTCAGTCTGGCCTAATAATCCCATCTTTAATTGGCTGAAGGGGAAAGTACGTGAGTGTCGCCATGGAAATGCAGCAATATGGAGGGTATGCAACAGTGAAGGCTGCTGAGAGTGATTCAGATCACAAAGATAGAAACTGACTTGACTGAAACTTTAGTCACTAATGACAACCTTCAGCTGCCAATATCTAACGACACAGCACAACAGTGGTCCCTCTAATGTGTGACAGACAATGAATCTTGGGTCTATCTTTTTCTCTTTAAAAATGTGCCAAAGTAAACAGTTAATTTATGAGTAAGGAAATAAATGAATTAGCACAGATTCCTCAGACAGATTCCTGAATAAAAGCCCTGAAGTCAAGTGAGAAAAGAATAAAATTCTGACAATAAATTTATAAAGTCTGATCTGTGGTGGAGTCACTTCTGTTTGATAAGAAATTAATTTTAAAATGATTTTGCATGTTTTTTCTTCATAACTTCTATATTTTTCATCTGGAAAATGGTTGGAGGGGTATTTAAGCCCATTTCTGTCACTTGAAGAAGAACGA
The DNA here is from genome assembly GCF_018320785.1 of Cheilinus undulatus. Lineage (NCBI taxonomy): Eukaryota > Metazoa > Chordata > Actinopteri > Labriformes > Labridae > Cheilinus > Cheilinus undulatus. The sequence continues at coordinate 15,644,063 of NC_054881.1, read as the reverse complement.
TATGGAGGTTCGGCAATTCAAAAAAGAAATTATGAGTTAGTGAGTCACCATCATGAGATAAAATGTATACATTTTGAGATAAAAAGTCAGAAATATAAAATCAAAGCAAAATTATGTTAACATGACATCAAAGTCAAAATTATAAGATAAAAGGTCAAAATTATGAGATCAAAAACAGAAATGTAAGATAAAAGGAAGATTATGATAAAAATAATAAATAATGACATAAAAGTCAAAACTATGAGTTAAAGTCAAATATGAGATTAAAAGTCAGAATTATGAGTTTAAAGGGGAAACTATGATAAAAAAAACTAAATTATGAGATAAAAAAATAAAATTTGAATAAAAAAAGTAACATCAAAAGGCAAAATTATGAGATAAAAGGTCATAATCATGAGAGAAAAGGGGAGATTTAGAGACAGTGTGTCCCAGTTTCCAGAAAATTTTAACTTTTTAATCCTATGATTGAATCAATTTTTTTTATCTCATAAGGACCTACAATCTCAAAATTCAACTTTTAATCTCATAACTATGAATATCCTGAAATTTTCACTTTCACTTTTATTTCTGAATTTCCACATTTGATTAATTATGACTTTTTATATCATAATAAATACTTTTCATGTCAGAATTTCAACTTTTTCTCTCATTATTTTGACTCCTAATAGGTCATAATGGGATTTTTTTTGTTCATAATTTTGACTTTTTATCTCATAATTATGACTTCACATATTTTCCTTTTAAGTGGTGGAGATGGGCTTCCATAGAGGGTGAGGTGTAAGCCATTAAGAAAACAAGTTTTCCAGGGTCAGTTTTCTATGCTAAATATTTTCCCTGGCCATACATGATAGTAAGCAGGGGAAATCCTGTGCAGACTAACAAAAACACATTCACTCATTAAGGCCCAAAGGTTGTTGTGTGCTGGCCAAACCTGTGCACGAATATAGAGCTGCAGGGATAGCTACTTAAAAAAAAAAAAAAAAAAAAAAAAAATATATATATATATATATATATATATTTGGGCCCAAGAATAGCATATTTTTGTAGGCCAACCTGAAAGTTAGATTGCACAGGTTTCACAGACAAAAGAGGCTATCGGTTGCTTGAATATAAGGAATGACTTGGAATGACTTAAAATAAGCATAACTTTCATAGTTTTTGAAGTGTAAACACACTCGGCCTAAATAAGAAGCCACTCTTTAGAGAGTCTCTAAACCCTCTTTTATAGCACTTGAAAAAACTTCAAAATTCCCAAGTGGGTCACTTTAAGATGTTACCTATGTAAAGAAGGTTAAAACTTCTACAGGCTGTGTTTACCACAAACCTTATTTTAGGCATCTAATTGAAAACTCATTCATATATCCCACAGACTTTCAGACATGGACAACAGGAAGTGCTAAAATGATAACTACTACAGCTTTCTTTACCTTGTCAATATGAATATTTTGTCTTTTTCAACTTGACAAATGTTACTTTGAACTTAGAAAGGCAAAACACAGACTTTAAAGAGACTTTTCCTCACCTTTTTGAATTTTTTGAGCTCTTTTCCTGAAAGAAATCTTTTCTTTTCAGCTATAAACGATAAAGATACTTTACAGTAATTACTTTGCTATTTACTCAACTACCATGTTGAGACATTTCTTTTACCTCCAGTAAAGTCATAAACAGAAGAGGACAAAATTAAATCAGGCTGGAAAAGGCATCACAAGGTCTATATTTTTTCTAATTTACCTCTCAGGGCTGCCGTAGTTCTTACAGAGAAATAAAATAACTTTTTCAAAAGAGGCAAACAATGAACTTTCAGGTGTTTAAAAATGGAAAAAGTGTTTTTTTAGTAATATAAAAAAGATATAATTTCCTTCAGGTAATGTGGAAAATGTAATTTATCCTACTTATCCAATGTCTGCATCCATAAAGGATTATGATACAGCCATAGCAAAAAGATGAGTCCAGTGGGTAAATAAATGTAAAAATAGAAACGCAATGAAATAAAAGTCTAAATGCTGAAAAGTCTATTATTCCAGCTTTGACACTAACAATGTTTTTTTTTCAGGATGGAGAGAGATGCAGATTTCTTACACAAGAAGGCCGAGAGGGCGACACTCAGGGTGTGCCTCAGAGAAAAATACAGGCTGCCAAAGGTAAACACTTTCAACTTTTCATTCCTATGAATAAAAATCCCTCATGGAGATTAACATAGAGCTTTAGAGGATGCTCTCCAGGTTATAGGGAATTTAAATATCAAAATAAACAATAACATACAATAAGGTATGGTGTTTGATTTTTTAGTGTTTGCAAATGGATACTTCAAGTCTTTAAGAATTCATAAGCACTGAATAAATATTTGTCCATTTATTGTATATATTTATTAATGGTCAAAAACCTCCTAATTTTAAACTGTGAGCATATATGAGGACATTGCATTATTTGTTCATGAAGTCATGTTCTGGGGAGGAAGTGGTTAACATATGGGAAATCTAAAGCTTAGCAATGTCAGCATGGATTCCTGGCTGTATATAGGAAAATGCTAACATGACATTATTTCCTTTGTCCTAAACACTGCACAGAGGAACAAGGGACAGGAAAACAAAGGTGGTGATAAACACTTGCTGAACACTTGCCATCACTTCTATTGATCCTGTACTTGGCTAAATACCAAAACCAAGGCTCCAAGATTTCTCAGCAACCCAAACATTCTCCTCACCTCGCTGTAACTGGCTGTTTACGTGCAAGCAATCCCTGATGGATTGTCTGATCCAGACCAATTACATCAGAAAGACCATTAATTTATGTAATTGATTATTCATCAAGGAAAAACTCAATTAAAAGTTGTAAGTAAAGTAAAGGTGCAGTTGCAAGCAAGCAACACCAAACAGTTTTTTTCTAGATTGTGATACTCACTTTAGATGCTCTCTTATTTGCTCTGCAAAAATCCAAGTCTTCCCACATGGAGGGGACCCTCCCTATGCATAACTAAAATATTTATTCTTAGTTAATAAAAACAGAACATTTGTTTATATTCAGGTGATTAAACACTAATTTAGATCAGCATATTTACCTATGTTAAGGTTCATTTTTACCAAGTGTGTTTCGCTGAATGCTACTAGGCTAAATATTACACCCTGCACCTTTCATGTAGTGTTATTTATCATCTGTGTCCACAGCAGCTTTCACTAATGAATGCTTACTGGAGTTATGATAAAATAAGACTTATGGTTGCTTAAAACAACATTATAAGATGTGATAAACCAGGGCTGGAGCCAGAAGTGTTTGATATCCAGAGCTAGCCCAGTCTTAGGAGGGTTCCGGGGTAGTTTTTGCAAATCAGGCAATTATATGCACTATTTTCATGCTATTTCAGTACAAATTTAGATTTAAAACACCAACAAATCTAGAAACAATTTGGGCAAAAACATGCAGTCCCACGTTTTAAAAACAGCATTATTTACAGCCAAATTCCTTTATTTTAATTGCCATAGTTCTCAAAGTGTGAACATGATTCTAAAACCATCATACAGTGTATTTAAGATGGATTATTTTCACTTTTTTCTGCCTATAAACATGCAAAAGCAGTCTGATAGTTATTTTTTTTAATTTGCACAATGTGAATAGGGTATGAATATAGTGTAAAAGTTTACAATTGGCTTTATTCATTTTAAATAAGAGCATAAAAAGTTATTTTCAGGGTTCTAGATTAACATATACTTACAAAATTAGATAAAATGTAATCTAATGCAAGGTTAAAATTATTTTTATACTTCTGTTTGAGGTGAAATGTATACTACAAATGATTTATTTTTGCATTTCTTCATCATAACATGAAGCAGAAAAAATACATATACAAACCTTTTTATAAAACATTCAGGGCTTAAGCCCTGTAAGTCACCCCCTCACTCCAACTATGCTTTGAACTATTTATAAAATGTAATAAATCCACTTTCTTAAACTTACAATAAGGTTAAAGTTATATCAGCTGCCTCAGTTCAACACAATTGATTCTGTTCCTTTATCCTTTTTTCCATCAGACTCCTCTCTATTTTAATTAGGACGTGTAAATATAATCAGCAGTCATTAAATGGCTTTAAGGTGAGGGGCCTGCGCAGGTAGAGCAGCAAATAGCAGCTTCACGTCTCAGGTCATCTTTATCTAACAGCAGCACTTGGCAGCTGCAGGTGGAACACAGGAGGTGGAGGAGCTTAGCAAGAAAGACGTTGAAACCAGCGTCCCAGAGACATTAGTGTCCCATATTGCAACTTGAGTCTCACAAAGCCAAAGCTGAGCAGGTGTCCCAGGATCATTAGAGAGCACAGAGCAGAGTGGACAGGCTTTAAGGCAGAGCGACGTCTATTTTAGTGGATGATAACGTGCTGATTTTAAAGGAGTCTTGCTGATCATTTTGCAGAAATGGAGGGAGCACAGAAGGTATGTTTGGATTTAATTTGTTTAAGATACCAGCAGACAATCTTCTAAAGCTCTACATGGGTCCACAGGTGGAAACTTTCCTGTCATTAACTTTCTGTTTATATTCTCTAAGACAAAAATGGCTCCACAATATGCTCTCTAATAGTGTGATTTTTATTCACCTGAATGTGGCAATGGCCTTGGCTTATGGAGGCGTCTCTAAGAGTCTCACCCTATATACGCTCTTTTGTTCTGTTTGCCGTTTTTTAACAATAGGTGCATTTCTTTCCACTCTATATCTTTTAAATTGAAACCACATATATTCAAAGAGAACAATGGCAGTATGATATACAAATAAATCTAATTATTTTCTCTAAATGATGTTTACATTGCATTCAAGCAAGAGAAAGAACAAATGACAAAGGTCGCTGTCACTTTATTATAAATACCATATGCATTTTAAATTGATTTAAAATAAATAAGACACCTGAAGGTGTCGTGTTCTTTATATTATTTTCTCTAAATGGGTCAAAGGTTGAGGTCAACCATATGCAGACATGAAAAGTGGATTAGAAAACATAATTGTGTATTTTATTAAAGGTTCAAGGATGTATTTCAAGTAAAACCAGGAGGTTGTTGCTGGTAGTGCAATGGATTTAAAGTCTCGTGCAACACTATGGAAGATATCTTTAGACTATGGTTAGGATTCAGGCAGGAAAGGCTAAAGCAGGTCTGAGATAATCCCACAGATTGACGCTTAAAGTAGTTGCACCAGTACCTATTGCATGACTATTCCACATATTAAGTGATTAGATTTAAATTTAGCATTCCCATGATGCACTGACACATGAGGTGAACAATGAATACCTCAGAGTGAAGTTAAAGCAGTCTGGTAAAAAAAAAAAAAAAAAAAAAGGAGATAGAAAAATACTATAAAACACACAAGAGGATATCCTCCAGTGCAGCCACAGGAATGTGGATTAAGACGGATCCACAAGCTCATCTATTTGTCCTCTAGCTCGACTGATTGCTTGTTTTTAATACAAATGAAACCCAGGCTATATAAAGTAACATGATCAAGCGGAAATATATTCCAAAGAGGACAGTAAATTGATTTAAAGTTGTGAAAAACCATTGTTTTTTTTAGATTTATGTTCAATTTAGTTCAATATTGGATTGGATATAATACTCTATTTGCCATATCTAACTATGCTGGTTGGTGTGTATCCTGTGTGCTGTGGAAATCTGGCAGCCAGACCAAATGTTAATCTTGTAAAAAGCCTTTAAGTCAGCCCTTAGGTTGTTTACCTCTAAAGAATATTTCAATAATGTGAATAAGAGGGGTTTGTTATGACCTGGGAAGATAGAAAAACACCCTCTGCCATCCCTGGAATGAAAAATGTTGAAACATAATAGCCTATAAGTAATATTTAGTCATATTATGTTGACTAATCTATCCTGGTTTGAGGGAAAAACAAATACATTTTTAACAAAAAACAAATTTGTTTACCTTATTCAGGTAAAGATTCAGGGATTCAGACTGAACAATAAGGATATTCATAATAGACTTTCTTGTCCTTAAAACTGACATTTTGAATAAAGACTATCTTCCCTCATTGGTGTACAACACTGACCTTGTTTTATTCCTGGCACTGTCACCCGCAGAGCGAGCAGGACGAGAACATGATCGAGATGGCCGGGGACGACGTGGACGTGCCCGAGGAGCTGCTCAAGATGGTGGATGAGGACGCCACGGAGGAGGAGGGCAAGGACTCCCTCATGGGCCAGATACAGAACTTGCAGAACATGGACATGGACCAGCTGAAGGAGAAGGCCTCGGCCACCGTCACCGAGCTGAAGAGCAAAGCAGAGGAGAAGTGCTCTGTGATGTGAGGGGCCGGATGGATGTGGATGTGTTTGGCGAAAGAAAAACAAAGGAAAAAGAAGGGAGAAGACAACTAAAGAATTGAATTTCAACACTTTCTGGAAATCTGCAGACAGAGCTGTGGTAATAAGTCGCCTATCATTAGCAGTAAATTATCAAATTAAAATAAAGATAGTAATAATTGACAAATTCTGATTTCATATCACAACCAGGGTGCGCCATCTCTCCCCACTGACCATTTCTTTGGATAAATTATGCCGAAAATTCTCTTTCCTGGAAAAAAGCATTGTTTTGCCTTGCTTTCATGCTCATGAGCACCAATTATTCAATAAATGGTGATTATTTGTGATAAAACGTCCATTTTTGTTACAGTAAAGTCTCAAAAATGTGATTTAAATACCATTATACCAAGACTTGCTTATAAAAACCTTATTCAAGTAATAATCGATCCTGTGTGAGTGTTTCAACTTTCCTTTTGGTTTGCTGAATATTCTAGTTTTTTTTTTTCTATGTGGTGTTTGAATTAATTATGATATTTAGATTTTTTCTGTCAGTGTTATTTCAAAGCAAAATATATCAGAAAATCTTTGTAAGTCTTGACATGTTTATTGATGCTTTTTTCTCCACGTTCACATTTTAATTGTAATAAAAATGGTTGCAGAGACGTTTGCAGTTTTGCACAAATCAAAGAGCTGAATGATTCATCCATAACAATGACGCTAATGTATATAAACAGTGATAATTATATATGGAGGTATGTCAAACTGAGAATGCAAATGTATTGTTCAAATAAAGAAGTATATTGAACACATGACATTCGTCTTTGTGTGGGTGTATACACAAAATCTAGTCAGTTTTGGTGACTTCTTGCCCACAGTTTACATCTCTGTCAAGCTTAGCGTGTAAGACAATTAAAATACTAATTATCTTTACTTTGAAAAAAGCAATCTCGTTATACTCCAGACTTAAACATTGTAAATGGGGCTTAAAGTTTTGGTTTCTAATTGAAATCCTCTGCCGTTTAAAACATTATAATTTTTTTACAGTAAGTACAGCTATCAAACATTTGCCATTAAGCCCATTACCTGAATCAGGGCTAATGCAGTGAATAAAGCAAAAAGGTCTTAATTTAATTGGACATTATCCAAACACTTGTTAGGGGTGATTAGTCAGAACAGGGGGGAGGAAGAAATCCTCTACATTTAGGAGTTTCACATGGACCCAAGTTTGAACGGCTGTGGATTTATGAAGTCTGGAGATTACCATCTAATAGGATCAGCAGAGCCAAGGTTGTCAGCTCGTGCCCCCGCGCTCTCTCTCTCTTTATCTCTCTCCCTCTCTGAAAGAGAATACCGATGCACAAACAGAAGTCTTGCAAAACCTACAAGTACCTACTTTTAAATTTTTACTTGGGCAACAGCTGATAAGATTCCACCTAGACGAGGTTTTTGAGCATGTACTGTTTCCCAAGTTACGCTAAAAATATCAGTTTTCTAGTCAAGCCATAATTGGGAATCAACCTGTTTGTATCCTGGCCAACACTTATACGGGTGTCAAAACTTTTTCTACTGAAGGCCACATACAAAATATATCAGGATGGTGGGGTCACTTTCACATACCTCACCTTAAGGATGTCATAGTTAGCATAACAAATCTAATTTAGGACAAAATATGCTTAACAGGCTCAAGACAGTATGGCTGCAGACCGTTCATCTGAGACACTGTATATCTCAGAACCAAACTGCTGTAATTTGGCGATACAATGTATTTCCAGTTTTAGATTCTTTAAAAAAAATACATTTATTCATAAAATTCATAATTCTTTTTATTTGTAAAAGAAAAAAAGGTGGAAACACTAGGAAAGAGTTAGCCAGACTCCGTCAATGGGTATACAAATGTTATACATGGCACTTAAACCAACTGATTTATTCTAGCTTATTAAAACACTGCCCCAGTATACAACAGCAAATATCCAAGTAGGAGACTATTAGCTTACCTTAGTCTGGCACTGTGACTTTGGCGAAAGAGTTAGCCCATCTAACAGTGACAGAATGGACTCTACAGCAACTGTTGAGCTAAATCATCTGTTTATTTATTTACTCCGTGCTCCTATTACAATGCTATAACAAGGAGACTGTTAACTTGGCCCAGCAATAAATACGGAAATGTCTGGAGAGAGTTAGCCTGGCAATGTCTAAAGATCACAGTGTACCAACATATCTGTGCCAGTTAAGCTAACATGTTAACTTCTCTTTCTTTAGCTTTGTCACTGCCTCCAGTTTACGAAGACCATTAGCCTAGCTTAAACCAAAAAAAGCATAGGGAAAGTGGACCCTGTCTTGTCTTTTAAGGTAAAATACTCTAGCCATCATTTTCAAATGTAACTTGTTTACTTGTTCTAGCTAACTAAGTGCACCCCTCTTATGGTATTCAGGGCGTTGCAATTCTAAGTTTTTCTTAAAGCTTCAAGTTCCTTACTTCACATTTTCATTTTACCACACAAACTTCACACAACTTTAAGAGCTCTGTAAGTGGAGCTTTAGCCTATAGGTTTGCAATTTTCAATACTAATAGTAATAGGTATCAAAGCTAAGCTAACAAGCAACAGACTGGATATAATAACAGCTGGCCATTACACCAACAGGCACTGTAATGGCATTGTATTCAAGGACATGTACGTTAATATGAAGTTGCCCCCTCTTTTGAAGCTATAACAGCCTCCACTCTTCTTGGAAGACTTGCCACAAGATTTTGGAATGTTTTCTGTGGGAATTTGTGCCCATTCATTCTGAAGAGCATTTAAAAGGAGATGTTGAATGAGAAGGCCTGGCTCATAGTTTCCATTTCAGTTCATCCCAAAGGTGTTCTATGGGTTGAGGTCAGGGCTCTGTGCAAGCCAGTTAAGTTCTTCCACACAGAACTCCTCAAACCATGTCTTTATAAGTCCTTGCTTTGTGCACTGGGAAACACAGCCATGTTGGAAAAGAAAAGGACCTTCCCCAAACTGCTGCAACAAAGTTGGGAGAATAGCCTTGCCAAAAAACGTCTTGGTATGTTGAATCTTTATGATTGCCCTTCACTGTTGATAAGGGGCTGAAGGCAAGTGTGAAGCATGATTCATCACTCCACAGAACATATTTTTTCCACTGCTCCACAGTCCAGGGTCCGTGTGTTTCACACCACTCCATCCAACGGTTAGCGTTGGGCTTGGTGATGTGGGGCGTGGCTGAGTTGCTGTTGTTCCTAAATGCTACCAGTTTCTAATATCACTTACAATTGACTGTGGAATACCTAGCAGTGATGAAATTTCATAAACAGTCTTATTACCCCCGCCAAGGAGGTTATGCAGTCGGGTGGGTTTGTTAGTTTGTCAGTTTGTTTGTTAGCAAAATAACTCAAAAAGTTATGAATGGATTTTGATGAAATTTTCAGGAAATGTCAGAAATGGCATAAGGAAGAACTGAATAGATTTTGGGAGTGATCTGGATCACCGTCTGGATACAGGAATTTTTTAAAGGATTATTTACTATTGGGAGATAGGGCTAATGGCGGAGGTCTGCACTGTTACCACTTTTACACCAGGAGATGGCGGACATGAGTAACTTCAATCCCAGCAGCATTTTGGGTGTGTTTCTATTCAAAGTCATGGAGTTTATAGAGTTTGAAAGACGCATGCCCGGTCGAGGAGACGAGTCGGAGCATCTGTTGGCACCGGCAGGCAATGCTTCCACCACAACAGTCCACCCGTAGCGAAGCCAATGCTTTTCCATCCCACTGAGGAGGGAGTAATCGGCGAAGGCCGTGGTGGGGGGCACAGGGGGATGATCCGGGAAGGATTCTTCACTACTGGGAGATAGGGCTAATAGTGGAGGTCTTTGCTCTCTGAGCGCTTTTCTAGTTGCAAAAAGGCATCCATCACAGTACCATGCCTGAAGTCACTGAGCTCTTCAGACCCATTTTGTGTCACAAAAGAAGACTGCATGGCTAGGTTCTTGATTTTGTATCAATGGGTCTGACTGAAACACCTAAATTTAATAATTAACAGTGTGACCAAATACTTTTGTCCATAAAGTATATTTGTGGTAGCCTTTTAATAGAACAGAATAATACAGTTAAACTTAAATAAAACTGTTTGTGTAAAAATATCAATTAAAGAATCAGAAAAATGAAAAGAAAGTCATGAGTGCATCAGTAAAAGGTTTTGCTGTCCAAATAAAGTATAGCATGTGATTCTGGAGCTAATTAAAGGAGTGCTCAGCTAACATCTCTTTTCTGTGACCCCCCTTAGTCTGTTAGCCAAACAAAGGATAAGGTCACCTTCTGTAATTAGGAAAAGCTAAATAGTTTTAGGGGTTTTAACTCTTTTGAGTAAAATAATGTAATCCCCTTAAGTAGGATTACCACACTGCTGTCAATCTTTGTTTGCTGTTAAGTGGTTATAGCACAAATTTGTTATTAAGTGCTTTTTCAAGCGTGTACTACTTAACATGTGAAGGACATTTGAAAAAAGAAACTTGATTATTTCTAATCTCTTTTAATTCATTAATAAATTATTAGACTGACTTTATTAGGCATTTAAAGTTTCTTAATTCAAAATGTGCCAGAAGCAGTATGATTTTTTTGTGTGACAATAAAATAAAAAATTCTCCTGCTAAAATAAATGTCTTTTTGGTTTGGCAACAATATCTTGACGCTTTGATTAAATATTAAGCTGTCGTCTTGCAATCCATGTCCTGACCAGAAATCTTGTAATTATGATTTTGTTGTACCTTAATCTGTGGGCCTAATCTTCCTCTTTTTTGTAGACTGACATGAACATGACATCTGGAGGAGTGGAAAGATGGTTTTAAGATTTATGTAAGTAGGTTTAGAGCCAGCACTGACTGCCTGACTGATGCACTTGAGATAGGGAGGAGTTACAGGCAGGGAGGCTGTGCGCTGCTGGTGCCCGCATGTGCGCACAGTTACCCCTAAATCCAGCTCCAAATCCATCGGGACGTCCCCTCTGTGACGTGCTGCGGGGGTGCCGCATGAGCAGGGGGTCTTTACAGGAGGCAGTACTTTAAAAGCCCCTCGGAGGATGCTCCTCAGCCACCGAGGAAGACTCTTGTGCTGATGTGCGTCTTTTGCGCAAGTTTCCAACAGCGTCAGCTCTGATTTGAAACTTCACCTGAAACAAAGGCAGAGAAGAAAGAGTCAGTTTGAGTACGTTTGGCAGCCTTTTTGGGACTTTTTATCGACAAATGTGGCTTCTTGGATCAACTTCCCAAGTGATGATGATGATGGATGAGCGCCTGTCTCCTTCCGCACGCGCCGTCCAGAGCCCGGGGGACAACCCGGCCACCATCCACAGCATAGAGGCCATACTGGGATTTAAAGAGGACACTCTTTTCCATAAATCAGCCTCCTACAGCATGACGGAGAAAGTCCTGGGCAAAGATGCCGAGCGTAACGGGAATGTCATTGTGACGCCGATGAAGAAAAGTCACTCCTCAGAAAGTTTTGACAGTAAGTCGGTGTGCGAAAATAAAGTTTTAAAATATGCTTAAAATTAGTATTGTTTCTCTGGGGTTACGTCTTCGAGGTTTTCTCTGCCTCAGTATTTTTTCTTGTCCGGGCGCGTTATTTTTACGTCAGGTGTCTATTTTTGCGTCAATTATGCTACCTCTTATTTTAGCTAACTAGGCTAAAATAAAGCTGGCACGTAAAAAAAATCAAACGATTACTTATACTTAACTTTTTAAAGGGAGTACCGCTTGTTGACTTTTGAAGACGCATTTACAAGTTTTAAAAATGTCTCCACAGGTGTTTGTTGCTCCAGCAGCGCCGCTGAAGCCTCGGTGTGTCCGGACTCTCCGGACAGAGACGGAAAACTGTCAGACGACGAAAACCCGAAGAAGAAACACCGTCGGAACCGGACCACTTTCACCACCTTCCAGCTGCACGAGCTGGAGAGAGCCTTCGAGAAGTCCCATTACCCGGATGTGTACAGCAGGGAGGAGCTGGCCCTGAAGGTCAACCTGCCGGAGGTCCGAGTACAGGTAGGGCAGTCTTTCTTTCCCTATTAGTTTCTCACGCATAAATTAGACATTAAATAATGAGGGCTGTGTTGGAATTGGTTGCTAGAATGCTGGGCCTGCATGTGTCATATGTCAAAACACAAATACCTAGTAAAAATAGTTATTTGTGGCAAAAAAATATAACATAACTTAGAAATATAAATATTTGTAGGCTAGATTTAAGGTTATTGTTGCAACATTACATCAGATATACCAAAATTAAATTTAAATGTTAAGAAACATTCAAAATATTAATTTTTTAAATTAAGCGACATTTTCAGTTTATTCATATGAATGACTTACATTCCAAATGATCACAGACATATGCATTTTAATTGACTTTCTATGTTTGCCTATTATTCCAGATATATTGATAACTGTTTTACATTTTTAGAAGCATGAAGATGTATTGCAAGATTGAAGATAAAAAATACTTATCCTAACAGAAGTTAATGGAAAATTTACTCACAATATCACTGAGCTGTTTTAGCTTCATGACTAATTTAATATTGCAAGGAAATAAGAAATGTTTTACTTTATCATGTTATGACTGTATTAATCATTTATCATCTCACATTGAATTAGAGATGATTCAAAAACCCCTAAATCTCCACTTATAAATTCCCTCCCATCATCCATCCCAAACTGTTTTGGATGTTAATTTATATATTTTTAAGTTGTTTTCAGACATTCTGTTTTTACATTTTTGGCCTTTACAAAGTTTTTCCCCTCCCCTCATCTCTTTAATTTGTGAGTTTTAGGGCCTGAGTGGTTAGCTTTTATGGGCTGTTGGGATGCACGATATGAATGGGATTTTTGCTGATATCTGATGTGCTGATATATCCATATATCCAAACTAATTTCAGCAGACATGAATTTACACACACATTTTTACTGTAAAGAACACCAAGTCTCTCTTGTATAAGAACTACATTAGTTAAATTAGTTCAACAGCAGGATTAAGACAATCATGACAAATAAAACAAAAACAATTTATTTTTAAGTGTAAAAATTCAAACTAGTTGAAGTTTTGGCCTAAAATTTCAGCCCTTAAAAACAAGCAGAGGCAGGTCCATTTATTCTGCTTTAAACTGCTCAAGCTTATTTTTACATTCTGCCAATAATTGCAGCTGATATATCGGCTGCAAATAACTGCAGAATTTCATGTCTGCCAGCTATGATCATCATTATTTTTGAGCAATTATCTGCTGATACTGGTATCGTGCAGAATATTGGGTATCCCTGGATACATTTTAAAGCAAAAAAGTCACTGATAAAAATAAAACAAGGTAAAAAAAAAATTCTATGTTACTTTCCAGGTATGGTTTCAGAACCGGCGTGCAAAGTGGCGTCGTCAGGAGAAGCTGGAGGTGAGCTCCATCAAGCTCCAGGACACCTCCTCCTCCCTGCTCTCCTTCAGCCGCTCCCCCACCAGCTCCCTTGGCTCCGGTCTGCAGTTGGACCCCTGGCTCACGGCCCCCATCACCTCCTCCACCTCCCTGCAGTCCCTCCCCGGCTTTATCACCGGCTCTCAGGGCCTCCCGGGCACTTACACCCCTTCTCCTCCCACCTCCATGCCCTCCTCCCTGTCGGCCTCGTTCCTCAGCTCCCCCGCTCTGGGACACAGCCCTCACCTGCCCCACATGGGCTCCATGTGCCCCCCACCTCCCGCCTATCCCTGCTCAGCTGACCCCAGGAACTCCAGTATCGCCTCTCTAAGGATGAAGGCAAAAGAACATATTCACGCTATCGGGAAGACGTGGTGATGCTGAATGGAGCTTAAAACGGATGGTTATACCCAGAATGCATCCTGCTGCAGCTTTTGAAAAACTGACTTCATCCTCTTGCTGATGGGATTTTATTTTGGACATTTTAAAATCTTTAGCTGACATCAGGATTAGAGACGTCATTTTCACTTACAAGGAAAGCACTGTGAATCAAGTTTCCCTTATTTAGCATTTATAAGCAAACATTACAATTAAAACCATTCAATTAAGTTTTATAGTGGGTGTCTTGATTCATTTTCCAAAATTGAAGTCCTCCTGTGGGTGCCAATATTTAAAAGCTGCTGTCTATGAATTATTTCTTTAACCAGAGGCCCCAATACCATCAAATTCTTAACCTTTATAAACACTTTTAATGTCCTTAAAGCTTTTTTTAAATCACATTACTTGACGATGTGTCATACTCCCTGCTTATATTTGCTAAATAATGAATTCAAGGACTCAATTCCTGTAAAATATGAGACTACTGAACACTGATGATCTGATATTTTTCTTCTCCTTCATCTGATGTGTTTTTCTGTACAGCTGAACATTTCTTCAGTCCGCTCTCATTTCTATCCAGTGTTATGTTTCCAGTATAAAAATCCCCACATTAATTCTGCTTTTGTAAATGGACCCATTTTGATTTCTGATTCCCCTGCTGTTTCTTGGTTTTCACTGTGGAGGATTAACAGATGTGTATATTTTCTTGAGAAAATAAACTTTATTTGTAAAACGCATTTAAAAACAGTGTTTTCCCTCACAGATTGCAAATCATTGCAATATTGACATTTTAAATCATTTAGACAATAAAAAATGTACAGCAAAACCCTTCTCTAACCAGCAGGAAGTGATGTCTGCTTTTATCTTCTCTTGTTGGACATCAGTAGCTCAATAACAGATGTTTAAAAATGGGGGGGAGCAAATTTACTGTTACAGAATTTAAATTAAGGAGTTTTAGTTAGTTATAAAATGTTCTGGAATAAAAAATGATGCTTTTATTGGACCTAATAAAACTAAAAATACCATCTATAACAAAATTGATTGATCACATTTAGTATGAAAGCACTGGCAGAGGAGTCAAGTTAAATCTCACTGCATAAACAGCCCCTTTTTGAAAATTTCACAACAAAAATTGTGAGTGAGTGATACCTTTGGCTGTGGAAGAATAGATGTTTTTGTTTGTTTGATAAAAACACGTGGTGGCTGGTTTAAATCATTACGTTCACTACTGGACATAGGTGGTTTGAAACCTGTTCTGGCCAGTGTGAACCCTTAACGCCAGAAAACACCAGACTTATCAATCAGATGTAAGTTCCTTTGGATAGAAGCGTTTGCTAAATGGCATTGTAAACTGACATTTATACAGGGAAATAATCGACACTGAGATTAAACATACCACAATATCCATAGGGGTGCCTAAACTGACACAAAATTGTAGCTTTAAAGAAACATATTAATTACTAAATTGGCTCTAGTCCCCTTTTTTTAATATAAAAATGAGAAAATAAGGATCAAATCATATTGTGAACCCAGTCTTACAGTGCTTATCTTGTTGTGACATCAGTTTTTCCATAAATCCAGGGGTGGTTTAAGTCATTTGAAGGCCCTCGAGACCTGTATGAGGCCCTTTCTTATGTACCTAAAAATAATTATAGTAAGTAAGCAAAACATTTCAAGTATGTTTTTTGGATAAAACCACTGAACCAAAAGAAAGACCCATATCTGAAATATAAAACCCAATAATACTGCCTCACCACCTCTAAGCAGAACATATGTCTCTAGACCAGGTTTTACTTCTAAAAATAGAAAAATATTCGCTCACCATCAGTGCAGTAGCCATTCTTGTGCCAATAATTTAACATTTTTATTTATTGCATGCCATTTTCACACAGTAGTCCTACAATTCATTGTTCAAATATGTCTGTAGGGATGTCCATGTAGTTTGCCAAATACTAGGACATTTTGGGGCTTGGACTTTGCTGTTGGGGACTGGCGTCCTCTGACTTCTTTGGACAGTCAAAATCTTTTTATATGCTTTTTTTTTTTTTTTTTGATCTTGGTCTAGTATTGGTAATTTTGGGCATATACCTCATCATTTAATGCATGCCTACAGTAAAATGATTATATCTTGAGGCCCCATGGAGCACAAGGCCCAGGGAAGTTGACTAATTTTACTTAATGGTAAAACTGCCTACGGTTACATCCTTACTTTTTTAGATGTGTGGATCAAAATAGTTTGCAAGAGGAATGACTTCAATGCATAAATAAAGATTTTTCAGAATAAAATTTATATGCAATTGATGTTTGTATATCAGATACTAATTCTGCAGAGAACAGCGTCTTAACAGCTCAGTGTTAACTACAGCAGCTCCTAGTGGCGAAATCTATAAACATGTCTGTCCGATCTGAAAGTTTAATTTCATTTCCTCTTTAAAATTTACATTGAACAGTAGATATAAAAACGAGCTGTGAATTTTGAAGTAGACTTGCTCTTATAGAAAGCCAAAGTAATTTTTTTACAGGGAACCAATACACTAAGTTTCCCTTTTTAACATTTAGTTGTTTAATTTTTAGAGAGTCTGTTAAAAGAAGCAGCTTAAACTCCCAGACTTCCTCCCTCTGTGTCATCAAATGAGTTTGTCAGCCCGCTTATTTCCTCCTCATTAGCTCCTGTAAACTTTATCCCATTGGCTGCTGGGATTAGACTCATAATGATGGGGTGAAAGTGGCTTGTACCTCCATTGTTTGTCGATCATCCGTGACAAATGAGGACAGGGGACAGAGGAGAAAACTCTCCTTTGGCTTTAAGAGAAAAGGATGTGTGTAACCAAATTGTTTCAATTAGCATTTCCTATTGTGTGCAGACCTCTAGGGCTAATAATCACCACCGTCAGAATCTATCCTACTGTCCTAAATAGACCCCGAGGTGTGGGTGTTCCTCTGGGAGTTCTGATGAGAAACAACTCAACTGCTTCTGGTCATCAGATGTATTCATGACTATGATCATGTTAACTCTTCATTCTTCACCTGATTTCATCATTATAAAGCAGAAAGGCTACTGATGTGGATAATGGGCACCACCTGGTGGTACAAACTGATACTGCATGTGAAAATTTGAACCTGTTTTCAAACAAAAACCATAGGCAGTTTTACCATAAGGAAAAGGTGGTTGGCGCCTCACGCTGCAAGGACATCAAGATAAATTAATCATAGGGGTTACACTTCAAAATACTTCCAAGGATTGAGTCATGTATTATAAATGTAAATGAGGGGTCATGAGTGAATAAAACCACATCAAAATATATATGATTACCTAAGAAATGTCTGAGGTGGACCCTTGTCCCCAACAGCAAGGCCCAAGCCTCAAACGCGCCTGAATGTCTTTAAATCAAGCAAATCATAGTTGGGTAGATGCATATAACTCAAGGTTGTTTTTTTTCATTAGTTATCATTAATTCCATTTTTGTTTTTAATTTTAGTTTAGTTTTAATGAGAGTTTACTGCTGGTTTGTTAGAAAAAATGCTTCATTTCAGTTCAGTTTTTATGAGTTTTAGTGTTTTTTTCAGTGAAGGATACCTGTCAGGGACAGAAAAAGTAAACATCATACAATTTTAAAAATATGTTCAAACAGCCTACACTTACTTCCAGTTTAATTTTATTCAAACTTTACATTTGAATACAACTTTAGACATAAAATTAACCATTAAGAGAAGCCTTCTGCAATAAATCAGGCCATTTTACACTTTCTATACTAAGTCTGAGTGAAAAATAGACTAAAACTAAACATATTTCGTCCCTAATTTCAATTATTTTTTTTAGTTTTGTAAGCACATAATTTAGCTTAAGTTATCGTTTTCTTGTAAAGCTTCGTTTTTATTTTAGTTTTTGTTAACTTAGATAATTTTTTCATTTAGTTTTAGCTATTCAGTTAGTTTCAGTCAACTTTAATAGCATTGCTATAGACATACTGAACGATGAATAGATGGATTACTGGTGGTTAAATGGCATGCAATAAATAAAAATGTATGAATTTTGGCAGAGGAATGGATATTGCATAAATAATGAGCATATAGTGTGCACTCCAGACAGATCTGGGTAATGCTAGAATTTCTGCACTAAAAGTTCCCAAGAGCACAGGGGCCTCCGTAATTCTAAAATGGAGGAAGTTTGGCATAACCAGGACTCTTCCAGAGCTGGTCGCCATGCCAAACTGAGCGAGTGGGGGAGAAGGGCCTTAGTGAGAGAGGTGACCAAGAACCTGGTGGTCACTGTGACTGAGCTCCAGAGATCCTGTGTAGAGATCAGACAAAGTTCCAGAAGGACAACCATCACTGCATCCCTCCACTGATTATGGCAGATTGGCTAGATGAAGCCTTTCATCAGTGCAAACAGACAAGTGGGCTTTTATGAGGTGTGCACTGAAGACAAGCTCCAGCCAGTCAACCAGCTCTTGGAAGAGTCCTGGTTCTGCCAAACTTCTACCATTTGAGAATTATGGAGGCAACTGAGCTCTTAGGAACCTTGAATAGAGCAGTAATGTTTGCTTTGCAACAATCCTGTCTCTGAGCTCTGTGGGCAGCTCCTTTGACCTCATGGCTTGGTTTCTGCTCTGATATGCACCGTCAGTTGAGAAGCCTTCTATAGAAATGCGTGTGCCTTATTAAATCATGTCCAATCAACTTAATTTACCACAGGTGAATTCCAATCAAGGTGTAGAAACATCTCAGCAATGATCAAGAGAAATGGAAGGAACCTGACATAAACTTCAATTGTTGCTGCAAAGGGTCTGAATGTTTATGTCAGTGTGATATCTCAGTTTTTTCATTTTTCATAAATTTGCAAAAATCTCTAACATTTTTTTCACCAGTAAAAGATCACAACACAGTTAGCAGTTATATCAACCTTAATTTATTGACCATTCTCAACTTATGCAACATAGCTGTGTCTTGTCTTGAACAGCAGAAAAAATGAGCTTGTACTGAGTTAACACTGTGTGATTATGGTACAACAAAATAAACTGTGGATATGTGGTAACAGGGAACATTTGATTGAAGTTAATTCATCAGGTCGAGTCATTTTCTTGCAGTTTCAGAGCCTATAGAAGCAGGTTTGACATCTAAAAGAGAGTTAAAAACAGAGAAAAAAAACATGTAAACTCATTTGTTTGTTTGAATGTTTATCTTTGGGTTTTATGTCTTAATTCAGATAGGACATCAACTGGGGAGAGAGTGGGAAATGACGCGAGGGATAGAAGCCACCGATTGGACTTGAATCAGGATTGTTCACTTCAAGGACAACAGTGCTCTACATGGGCATGCAGACATGATGACCAGGCTACCGTTGGCTTGAGATAGCAGAATTTCAAACTTCAATATGGAACTGGTCAAAGATTTGATACCACTGCTTCAAAACTTGGGAGATTTCTTGTTTTCAACTGTCAGAATTGTAGACAAACTCCTGTACATAGTTTGAATGGCAAAAATGCACGCAAAACATTTAAACTGGAGCTTGTCTGCAATTTTCCAAAGCACCTGTCTAACAATATAAAGTAAATGTAGCTTTCTAAAGAACTGGCATTCAGTACTTTTAAAACAAGTCTATTGTATCAAAAACATGGTATAAAAAGCATAATAAAATTTAACAATCTCAAACTGACCTCTCTGAGATATTTGTCTCTGTCTTCTTCTCTCCAGCTGCTGTGCTGTCGAAGCAGTCTGTCCACGACTGTCCTCTCCTTTTGTTGCTTCAGAGCCTCCATCAGGCGCTCATATCGCTCCATCAATGTGACCCCAGCTGCTTCTGAGGGTGTGTCGTAGTTGCTGTTTATCCCCTGCAGCTCAGACAGGCTATCGGTGCTTTTTTTCCCCATCAGATGACCTGAAAGATGGACAAGAATAGGATGCATAAACTACTTTGGAGGAGTTGTGTTACCTGTGTAAAACTTGGTTCAAACAACACTATATTAGTCTGTTATATGTACAAATAGAGGAAAAAAAAGATAATAAATCACACTTTTTCCACCTTATAACCCTGAAATATTAGGCAATATTGATCAGGGAAAATTGATAATGTAATTAAGATTTGTCACAGACTTCTAGGAAATTTTCTTTTTCTTGCAACCTTTCTTGTCATTAATTTATCAAAATGTAGCTGAAACGTCTTGCCTTTTACACAAAAATATCATAATTACTGTGATCAAACATTTAGTAACATTAGAGTTATACATAAACAAATAGTACTGCCTTGAATTATGCAGAAATTGACAGTTCTCTCCTTTTTTTATAGTATATTCCATTCATCAATATTACTATTCATTTAACTTACCAAATAAATAAACAAAATAGTAAAACTATAGTTTCTCCCCCTATCAAATATGCTAGTTTTTTTCTTACCTACAGCCCAGTGGTTGCCTCGTGAATACATTTTTCCATCATCATCAGCAGGTTGACCCTCTGAGCAGTGCAGTATACTGGGGATTGTAGCCAGAATAATTAAAAGTGACCAGACTGCAGGTCTGCAGGTCAATGAAATGCACAAACACTCTCCGCCCATGTTACTATCGAGGAAAAAAGTCAGATTTAAAAAGCAACAGGTACGTCTGTTTCTTCTGTAGCTGCGGTCAAATTGCTTTAGCTAACTTTAAAAAACCGTCTCCATCGTGGATATTTCTGAGTGGATACCGCAGAAGAAGAAGGAAGGCGTTGAGTCGCGGACTTGCTGAACTCTCTCTCTCAGTGCCTTTAGTAGAAGTGACTGATGTTTAAGTTAAGAGCCCCCTCCTGATACAGCTGTGCGTCAGCGGCTCTTTTTAACTGCAGCACGCTGCCGCGCGCATGATGAGACCGTGATGACAAATTATCATTGAAAGCCTCTTATTATGATTATCACGGCTCGTTATTGTTTGTCCATAAATTGCAGGGGGACTGCAGGAGGGGTCAACGTCATTTCACGATGATGGACGAAACTTTCGACTGATTACTTCCGTGTAAACGTGTCGATAAGGGCAAAAGGTGCGCAATAAAACCCGCAATAAAGGGAGACATGCTCTTACTTTGATCAACTTGAGGAACGACAATACAACTGTGAAAATACTGCAAGAATGCCTGAAATATTTAATTGAAGTCCTCTGTGAGTGTTAAGTGAACTGCTATTATGCCAAATGGCCACTTAGCGTTTTCATGAGGTTATTTAACACTTATCTAGTATACTAGAAATAGGGCCAATCATCATCATAGTAGGCTGAGATGGAGCTTTTTATTCCTTTTGATACTGTTAGGCAGGTCAGTCAATGCCGATGCATTATATGTTCACAAGTGATTTTGACACCATTTTTAATATCTTTGGTGTAGAAAGCATGCACCAAAGCAAAGCTCAAACATTATACAACACAAATTCCAAAAAGTCCATATTGACATGATGGCATCAAACAGTTGCTGCAGATTTGTTGGCTGCACATTTATAATGTGTATCTTCCATTCCACCATGTCCAAAAGTGCTCTAATGAGATCTGGTGACTTTGGAGGCAACTGGAGTACAATGAACTCATCGCCATGTTCAAGAAACCACTTTGAAATGATGTGAGCTTTGTGACATGGTGCATTATCCTGTGGTCGTAAAGGGATGGACATGGTCAGTTACAATACTTATGTATGCTGTGGCATTTAAACGATGCTTAATTGCTACTAAGGGGCCCAAAGTGTACCAAGAAAATATTCCCCATGTATTACACCACCACCAACAGCCTGAACTGTTGATACAAGGCAGGATGGATCCATGCTTTCACGTTGTTCATGCCAAATTCTGACCCTACCATCTGAATGTCCCAGCTGAAATTGATACTCATCAAGCCAGGCAATTTTTTTCCAATCTTCAATTTAGTGAGCCAGTGCAAATTGGCAGGTGTGGTCTTCTGCCGCTGTAGCCCATCTGCTTCAAGGTTTGATGTTTTGTTTCTTTTTTTATTGGATAAAGGAAGGACATGGGTTAGTCTCGGAAATGAGGAAGAGAGTGGGGTCACAGGCCAGATTCGAACCCGTACACGGGTAGCGCCCTAAACCACTCGACCATCTGCGCCCTTCAAGTTTTGAAGTGTTGTGTGTTCAGACATGGTATTCTGCATACCTTGGTTGTAACAAATGGTTATTTAAGTTACTGTTGCCTTTCTATCACCTAACATGGAGCTGAGTGCCTGAGCTAACTGTTGGGCCTTTTGGAAATGTTGTGGGCTTAACCTTGCAGTGAAGTTGTGTAGAGTCATTAGAGGCCATGTGGAAGGGCAGGTAGTATTAGCATTGTCACTACCTGAAGCTTGCATGCACAGAGCCTGGGTCTACCGAGGGAGGCAATGCTGCTTGGGTTGTGGTGGAAACTGAGGGCCCTGTAGTAGGTTAGGAAAGCCTAAAACATTGGTAAAGAGATCGAAATGTGTGAGCGCTCATCCCTCTCATTTTGGGTGCAAGTTTCATGTATTTATGAAGAATTTAAATATTTGATACTATTTCAGAAACTGATATGGAGCTGACCTTTTTCACCCCACACACAAAACTTCCCCATCAGCCCTTGGATAAGTTTAAGGAAACATGGATTGACAGTTTTGTGACTTCTCAAACAACAGGAGGGTTGATAAAGTAACTATAAACCTCCAAGTATCACATTGTAAATCAGTGAAGCAGTACAAGCACCTGGAAACACTTTTCAACCAAGGTTCATCATATATTCTTATTAAAATACTGAATGGTAATGTGCAGATAAAAGACAGGTCTTTTAGGGGAAATGATCTGGTCATGCAGAGAAAACATTTTTCATAGTGGTGTTATCATTATCTGCTGTGTTGCTGTGAACAAGATGTCCTTACTTTATGCACCCATGAGCTTTCTAAACATCATGATGCTTTCAGAGAGAAAGAAATTATGTCAAACATGAATAGTGAAGGAACATCTTTTACAAAAACTGTCAAGCATCACAATAATAAATGTTACTGCAGCAGACAGCACCTGCCTTTGAAATCCCACCATACATAATATGTTTAATTTATCAGTACATTTTAATAGAGTGCATTTATCCCTCTGGAAAGGTCAACATCATGAATAAAAACACTCAAACATGGTGTGAAAATCTCATTACTGACTGATCTCTTTCCTGACAGGCAGTTAATTGGAGAAGGAGAATACATGAGAACAAAAAAGGAGCCCACGCAGGTAGGTAATATTTTGTGTTGAAAAGGTTTTCTCTGAGTAACGTCAGGTCACAACCCCCCATACCGCTCACCCACACATACACAATTACATCTCAGTCAGACGTAAGAGGGTATCTCTGGCTCGTATCGTTTCTCTGTAGAAGTCTGACCTTAACAAATCGAGATGAGTCACCAGTGGTCAAAGAGCAGTATAAGGTACGACACAGGACACTGCCACCTGAAATATTTGTTCCCTTACTTTAATGCAAGACAGCAAGATCCTGCATGGGAACCTGTACCATGCTTGTGTCTAAAGAAATCACTAAATGTTAGCGATATTAAATGAACAACTAAAAATAAACACGGGAATAAGAAAACCGCTGATACATACAGAAGCCCTGAGACGACATGCATCCATACATTTAAGTTTACTTTTTCTGCTCACCATACTAACTAAATTTCCTGTGTTTTCTCAAGATCTCAACTTATATTTATCTTTTTTGTTGATGTCAACTGAAGAGAGGCAGGGTTACAAACAGCACTGGGAGTGGCTTAGCAGTTCGGACACACAGGGACTAAAGTCCTCCAAGTGGACAGCCCAGGTTTGAGTCTAACCCAGGGCTCCTTTCCAGCATGCAATTCCCTTCTCTTTCACTAATTTCAACACTATCAAAGTTGACCAGAAAATAAATCTACAAAGAGGGAAAAACAATCCTAAAAAAAAGACTAACTACGTCAAATACTTTGCAGCTAAAGTTAAACTTAACGCATGCAGGGTCAAGGAGCTTACGTAATCTACCTGTTTGTTAATTATTTCATTAACAACCACTCAATCTGTTCTTGATCACCCTGCACACCACTGGAAAAATTTCACACAATCAGACCAAATCAGCATCTTGCAGGCTGGTAATTAAAGGTCTTAATTAGACTAAATAAGCTTGTAAAGTCATCAATCCAAAATGTGAGCAAGTTCTAAAATATGTTTTCAACAACAAGTAAAATAAACACACTGAATAAATTAGTTATAGCACAATGGCCACCTATTCAAGCTAATGAAATCACTACTACAGCTCTACCACAAATTATATTGCATTAGACTGTATATAGGTGGTCACATTGTATATATTACTGATCATCATATAATGCAATAACACCAACTACAAAATCCTGATCCCTTCTGAACTGCATTTGAGTAGAGTAGAAACAGCAGATGGCACTGTGGAGTGAATATAAGGGGAGCTAACTTCATGCTTTTTAAGATGAGTCATAGGTAGTGATGGGTCAGTAACTTTAGTTTGGAATTATATGATAAGTGCACATGTATTTTAACAATAAAATGCAATAAAATGTACTTATGACTAACATAAGAGCATGAGTCTGCTGATATTATTCCCTGTAATTACACTCTTTTGCTTCATTGTCATTTTAATTTAGTCATATTGAAATTAAAATACAGCTATTGTAATGCTAAAAGTCTCCTCCAGCTAATTTGATCAATTTCATGTCCATTTAAGTTAACAAGAAGTGATCTTACACAAAAAATCTCTAATTTTGAGCTGTTAAAATAACACCCTTTTTAATTTCTATTCATGATTTCCCTTCTTCCAAAACGTCCTATGATGCACTAAATGTCCTGATAGTGGTGTCATAGCTGTAATGATATTAGATCTATGAAAAGGAAAAGCTGTTAAAGGAACGTCTTTCAGCTGTAAAGTGTCAATTAAAAAGGACGTGTTTCATTGTGAGGTTTTTAGTGTCTGTCACATTTGGGCCTGAATCACAGAGAAGCTGCTCTCTGGGATTTAGAGAAAAACACATTCAGTGCCACACTGTTACAGCAGTGACAGATGTGGAGTATAATATAATGATTACTGGTAATTTCAATTTCCAAATGGACTGGTTGTGATACAGGATGTATAGCTATGAGAGATTCTCATCTGTATTAATCGTACCTGAACTTACTCCAAATGTCATTATTTACATCTTTAACCCCTTGAAATGATTTTTTTCTTGGATGTTTCCCCTCTTTATGATTGAAAAATGATTTTCCATACTAAATTAAGTAATTGATATCCAATACTTTGCACATATGTTAACCGACCACTTCATTAGGTACATTAAAACAAACATTTAATCAGCCAATCACATGGCTGCAATGCATTTAGACATGTAAACATGGTTGAGATGACCTGCTGAAGTTCAAACGGAGCATCAATAAGGGGAATAAAGTGATTTAGGTGATTCTGAATGACAACTTAGTCGTTGGTGCCAGCTGGAGCCAGCTGGTCCGAGTGTTTCACAAACTGCTGATCTACTGGGATTTTCAGCCATCTCTAGGGTTTACAGAGAATGGTCCAAAAAAGAGAAAGTATCCAGTGAGCGGCAGTTCTCTGAGCCAAAATGCCTTGTTGATGACAGAGGTCAGAGGAGAATGACCAGAATGCTTCGAGCTGATAGACTGGCAACAATAACTCAAAAACCCAGCATCGCAGAGAATCTTTGAATGTACAATGCATAAAACCTTGAAGCAGATGGGCTGCAGCAGCAAAAGTCTCTCCTGGGCACCACTCCTGTCAGTTAAAAACAGGAAACTGAGGCTATAATTCACCTGGGCTCACCAAACCTGGACAATAGAAGAATGAAAAAAATTTGATGTGTCTCAGTTTCTGCTGCATTCAGATGGTAGGGTCAGAGTCCGGCAGAACAACATGAAAGCCTGCCAGACTGCCAACAACCCTGGTACTATCAAAGGCTCTTAAATCAACTGGCTTTCCCATCCTGATGTTTGGTTTGAATGTCAGGAGACTGTCTTGACCAGGTTCCCTTAATCAATTGGTTGCTGCCATGTGACTGACTGTTCTGAACTTTGGGTTGATGAGCAACTGAACACGTTTACCTAATGAAGTGGTTGGAACTAAGCAGTTTCCTTCTAGTGTAATATATACACTAGTGTTATGATACCAGAGTTTAAAACTTTGACATAAATCTAGTAAAAACCTAGCAATACTGGCAACTGTTTCAATACCCTGGCTAAATAAAAGTTTGTTCAGGAACACTCTCTTCATACATTTTACCATCTTATTGCAAAATGGATATACAGTTTTACTTAACGCAGAAGGCTCTGCTCAAAATATGCTCCGTCGGTTAGTCAAGCAGCATGCTTTGATTTTCCACGGAGCGCATAGCTAGAACCCCTGATATAGATGGATACATTAATAACAATGTGTACTGTATACAATAAAGTTATTTCAAAAGCAATTAATCCATAGTAGTATGAATCTCAATATGAGGGTGCAACAAGTTTAATGCTCTAAAGGAGGAGGCTGGGGTGGAGGAGGTTAAGCTTTGCCAGTAGCTGTGGCACCAGCTTGGTGCATCATCATAAATACAAGCAGGGATTGGTGAGAAGTATGTCATATTTAAATATATTTATTCATTTATTTAGCATTTATTTGACATGGACACACAGTAACATTGATGCTGTGATATGTAATCATACACAGGTCCCAGATGCACTGCAGTATGTGTTTGTAGCAAAGTGCTAATTTTTAACATCTGTCCATGGGGGGCTTTTAAAGATTAGAGTTGTAAAAAAGGGAAAAATTAGAAAACAGACAGAATATAAATCAAATAAAAAAAAGCTCTATTAGAGATGGTTCCTTCAGGTAACATGTATACAAGCACGTGTTTTATATGTGGAAACAGTATTGTTGCTCTGTCAGCCATGATTTAATACCTTTGTGAAAACCTTTGATGTTTTGCTTGATTAGAGTCCTGATATCTGCTAACAAATTAACCAAACATAGATGGAAATAGACTATGTAGACATTAAAAAACATTTTAAGATTACTGTAGTTAATAAAGCTTTCAAAGCAAAACATATTATGTTTCTCTAATATGAGACAGTGGTGCCATCAGACAGGTTTTTTTGTCCATGGTTTTAATTGTCTGGTTATATATGGATATGATTGGTTTTAAAGTTGTTTGTGAGGCTTGGGACCAGGAAGTTAGGCAGTATGACAGATGCGAAAATATCATAGCATGCATGTAGAGCCTAGCTGTGTTTAATGAAAGACTTGTTCTGATAATCCTGAACCGTGTCCTGTGTGAACCACCGCCAAGTTGAACTGATAACCTGCAGAAACAGATTTTCTTTAGACAAGCTATATGGACATTGCTAAAACGGAAACCATCTAAAGTCCCTCACAGGAGCTTTAAACTGCATTTCCACACAAACGCCAGTACTTCCAATGAGTGCTTTTTTTATTTTTTGGAAAAAGCCTAAGAAACACTTACTTAAATGAGCCTAAAGGCAAAAGGAAACAAAGATATTAAGGTCTTTACTTTGTATAATCCTTATCTCAAAATCCCACCTTTATTCTTTAATCATCGACAACATATTTCTGGAATAACCAGACCATTTGAATGATCCTCTGCAGAAAATAATGGTAAAAATGAAATGGTAAGCCCACTGCAGCAGCTCCTCTTTGCCACCATGAATGAAGCTAAACATGATGTCATGTGACTGTGTCTCTGTGTTTGGGGAGGGCAGCAGCCTCAGCCTCGTCCGTTGCGTTCAAGCTGTCTCACTGTAGGGAGGAAGGAGGCACTATAAGGGGCCTTTTATGAAATATGTGCACAAAGGAGCAATAAAGTGTATAAAATGCATTTTTATTGTGCTGATTAATAAATCCAGCATTGTCCATCTCTTATTAAGGCCTTTTGGGTGTGATTGCAGGTCTGATGTAACAATGAAAGGTAGCAGGCCACAGCTGAAAGCCTTCCTGTCTCTCAGGTAGGTTGTGAAATACATGACTTTATTAATTCATTATTTATCCCTTTTTATTCTTACGTTATGACCTTTATGTACAATCGATGAGTATGAATAATCAAACTATGGTTGTCAACATTTTTGAAAGGTTTCATAGAACATTTTTTAAATTGTTTTATAAGGATACCATCTCTGTTATATTAATGATGCATAGCTCAAATAGTGCAAAGCTTAAAATCTTAAGTCATAATTTCATTTAAAAGCTGCCTTGAGTGAGAGAAAAAGTGAGAGCTTCCTAAATCACTGAAATATTAGCAACATATCTGTACAATTTAGACACTGTGATGGAGTTTGCATGTATTTTTTTTGCAATTTAAAACAAGAAATCACCTAATATCTGGTGCCCAATTTGCTGAGGTGGATAGACAGGTATGAATGATGTTTGATTTTTACTTATATCAAATATAAGGCTAAGAGTCTGGTATGATGACAGCCCTAACAGTATTTGTTGCAAATTCAGCAAAAATATGCCCTTTTCTTAGATTATTGTGTGCTGTATATGTATGTGGAACACATTGCAAAGAAAAAAATCATTGCATCGATATTTTCTGGCATGTTAAGCAACAAACAAAAGCAGACACAAAGCTTGTTGACATTGGGGGTACACAGGGAGCGCTAGCCTTAGATTAAACCTCTGTTTTTTATATCATGTTGCTGAATGATTATGCTATTGATCACAACTGAGACAAGTGGGATTGAGGCGAGTATCTAAACACAATCCCAAAACTGTCATTTTTCTGTTGATCATATCTTGACATCCCACGATACAGGCCCCAAAATATAAACATATTTAAGCCCCCTTTTCTGCTCTTATCCTGCTCATTTCCTTTTCTTCCCCTTCCATCTCCCCCACCTCCCTCTGTCTCCGTCTCCCTCTCTCTCTTCTTTCTCTGCACCAGCTGCTGCCGCTGCTCCAGAGCCAGAGTGAAGAGTCCCCTCACCCCCCTGCACACATAGAGACAAAAGGCCTGCTTCGCCTGCTGAACACTGCCCCCTTTCTCCATCCGTCCCTTCATGCAAGGCTGTAGTGGTGGTGGTGTTGGTGGCTTCAGGAGAAAACGAGGCCTGGACTGGGACTTAAAAAAAAACCTTGACTGACCCAGTGAAGGAGAGTGGGAAGGAGGGGGGGGAAGGGAAGGAGGAGGATGAGGAGGAGGATGGGGGCTGGAAGGGTTGGAGCTGAGTGAAGGCAGGTGCTGAGGCCTCTACAGGAGGACTGTCTTTTCCTGAATATCTGTCATCAAGTCTGACAAAGGGTATGCCACATTTACCTCTATATATGTGCATGAACCTGCATGCTTGTGTTAATGTGTTTCTCTCTATCCGTGGATGTGGGAAAGGGTGGCATGTGTGATGGAAATCTATGATGGGAGGTGCATGAATGGCCTGTGTTTGCCCATGTTGGACTGTCTCTGTCCTTACATACCTTGGCTTTGTATCACTGTGGTTGATGTGCTGCTGCAGGGAACTTTCTGGAGGAACTACCAGCATGTCTTAGGTGAAAACACATGGGGATCTGGTTGAGAAAAAGGCCAAGATGTTAGCTAAAACTGCAGCTGCTATAGTGTTTTAGTACATTTTTCCTTTCTCTGTGTTTCAGTCATCATTTTGGCACCTAAAATGTTTAATCTTACCTCATATTTTTGTAATTTCTATATTTTTTGCTGTTAAGCTGTTGCTTCTGTGCTAAAGTATCAAAACATCCCCTTTATCTGCACTTTTCTTTCATTTTGTGGCTGTATTTTAAGGCTGCATATCTTCTGAATCTCTAATAAGTTTCCAAAACATTTGCTCATGTTTCCCTTAAAATGAAATATATATGTAGTTTGGTGAAAAGTGTCGCAGTGCTTCCTGGGAGGTGGGCACACTGCTCCTGCCTGTGTCTTTCTGAGGCCGTATTGCAGCAGAGGGCTTTATGCTGGGTGACCGGAACCAGCTGAAACCGGTTTGAGGCAGACGGAGGGGCTGACGGGAACAATGCCGTCTCTGTGCTCCTCTCAGGGATAGGGGATAGCCCAGGCTCCTCCATGGCAGCCATTGACGGGCTCGGCCACTGGCTGCCAAAGCACAGGCACAGGCACAGATCCTGCTGCTGCTCGCTGCATGTCGGTGTGCTACGCAGCTCGGATCATAGCGAGGGGGGCAGGGAGATTTAGGAAGGGACGAGGACAGGGGGACGTGGCTGGCTGGGAGTCTGTGAATCTGCAGCCTGCCTCACATACACACGCACTCTCACACACATATAGAGGAGTATGATCTATCTGTCTGTTTGTATGTCAGTGTGCCGGTGGTGGTGGTGCAGGGAATGACTAAGGAGAATCCTCACCAGGACCAGCAATCACCAGATCCCTGGATGTAACCTGACCCTGAGCTTTGGGCCTTCGCCTGGTTGGGAAGAAACAGGACTGTTTTTTTTCCAGGCAGGGTGGGGTTGATGGCTTTTTGTGGGTTAGTAGTGTTGTGACTGTGTTTGTTGCAGGATGAAAGGAAGGAAGGACAGAAGGTTTGGCTAGTGGCTGGAGAGGGACGGAGGCAAGAGGGTGAGGAGTGGCTGTTTCACTTGCATGTTTCCACCATTGCTTTATTACATTTATTTACACTGAGATTGTCTTTCACACTGTGTGTTGTTTTAAGGTGGTTTTGATGCATGTGTATTAAACTGCTGTTTCTGAGAGGAGTTTGTGTTGTGTATTATTCATATTTGTCTGTATTTAACCTTCATTTGGTGTCTATGTCAGGCTGCTGCAGTGGCTGTCATGGCTGAGACTAGCTGTTCTTTCCACCAGGCCTTTCTCTCTCCCTCTGCTGCAGCCTCACACAGCGCAGCAGCCATTTTGCCCCCACTGCCTTTTTCTCCTGCTCTCTTCCTCCATAACGTTTCTCCCTCTCTTCGTCATCTGTTCAGCTCATTATAAAACCGATCCCTTTATCATCTGAACTGAATCGATGAATGCTTTTGGTATATTTCAAACCAAAGATGAAGCTACAAGATGTGGGTCTGGGTGTGAGCAGATGTGATTGCAATGCACTGCTTAGACTGCACGTACTGTAAAAGCAGGGCAGCTTCATTATCATGCCTTTAGTCCCTTCAAAATCATAAAACATGACGACACATTGCATCACAGTCCCATCTTATTTTACCTACAGTGCTCACTAATTTAAAAAATTAAGTCTGAGTGTCACTCCCATTTACTACATTTCATATTTCATTCAGCAAAAGCTGTGTTTACATGTTTTATTTACTGACAAAAACACCACATAAGTGTCAATCACTGAGAGGAAAACTGCCAAAATAAACTGCAAAATTTATCTTATCTACATTAATAACGTAGGCTAGATCCATCCATAAACACACATTTTGAAATAATAGCCACTCAACTGTAATTGGACATGTTGCAGGTCTTGTTCCCCTAACAGCAAAAACAAAATAGGTGGCATTAGCACACTTATGCTGTTTTTTTCACCTACGTATTTAATTAGCTTAATTACAGCAATCCGGACCATTTATTGATTGAAGAGCTTTTCTTAAGTACTAAGATTTAATGTCATCGAAATGTCACATCTACTTCCTGTGTGGACCAGCATGCAGTTTCCAGTAGTTTCCCTCTGGGGCGGTTAAATGACATCACCCAATTAGAGACAAATGGGGCGTTAATAGTAAACACTTACATGAACATACATGAACTCGCATTGATTTAATGATTGAATGAAGAAAAAGCTACAGAGAGCACAGAACACATGCTGCTGAAACATAAGTGGCACATCAAGCACCAGAAACACTGAAGAAGTCATGGCCAACCTGATATTTCTTGGGCTGTTCTGTGCAAGGCATTACCACATTATGTGGTAAAAATGCTGTTTCCCCATTTGGCTATGTGCATGTTTGAATTGCGTTTGACTGACGAGTCTAAAGTGGAGAAAATGCTCAGAAAACAGTCAATTTATTACAGGGTCATTGTGTCAGTGGGTAAATGATGTGAGGCTGCTCTACTAAGAGTGAGGCTAAAGTTAGCAGCTAGCTCTGCCAGCCTCCATTCTTCCATGCAGATTAATATTGTACTTAATGTGGTTACACTTCAGTTTAAAGACCCTGTAAAGTGAAATCCAAAGTTTTTTGTCTGAACACTCTAGATATGTTGGAAAAATAAATTCTAGATTTAGACCGTTAGAAAGTTTTTTTTTTACCTCTTTTCTCTCTACCTTTAGCTTTCCTATCAAATAAAGGCAAATGCCCCCTAAAAAAGCTTTTAAAAAGATTCATAATTAGTAAAACCGACCTGTAAATCTTGAGCCATCTAATTTGATTTCCTAATTTAATCCTCTAGTCAGCTCATCATGCACATCCCTTATGAAAATGTTGTGCAAAATTAAATTATGCTTGTGTCTTCAGGCCTGGTACAAACTAAGAGTTTTAAAATCTTAACCAAATTTGAAAATGTGAGAGACTCCACACGACAATTAATTAACATAGTTAATATTAATTAATGGAAGATTTAACAGTTTTGCTTCTACAGTGCATTGTATGCAACAATGCAGTACACCACGCACTGACAGATGAATTCACCAACAACCAGAGTCTCTACTCTCAAAACTCCAAATCTAATGCAGTGAAAGCAACATTAAAGTAACAAGCTAAATGTGGTTAAATATTAGCTTCCTGCTACATCCATTAGGGTAGCAATTTCAATCTAACTCCTCTGTTATATTGGACAGGACATGCTGTATAAACTCCTTGACAAAAATCAACAGGTTGATCCTCTATTTCTGATGACTGTGTTTGTTGTGCTTCCTTCTTCAGTCAGCTTGTTCTGTTCCACAAAGTAATCCACAGAGTGTTTGGTTGTCCTTGGTGTTCCCCCCACACAACAGGATTTCTGACCATAAAGACTGAAAACAATAATATTTACTACATAAAATCTGGGTGGTCCTGCTTGGCTTCCAAGCTGACTAGAGGGGGTAAAATCAATTTAAACCCACTTCAAAGCACAGGAAAATCTGGAAAGATAATCTTAAGAACCATCAGATAATCGAGTCTTTGCTGACTTTGGTTGGAAGAGAGATATCAGGCCTAAAATTAGCCCAGTTATCTTGTAGAGTGTACCCCTAAAATATTAATCCATGCCAAATTATGTGGTACAATGCACTAAAGACAGGCAAATAAGACACTGTAAGTTCAAAAGCATTTTTATGTTAAGTTGCTAAATTCTGTAGGATCTATCCAAACAGGCAAATCTACCCATACTACCCAAATTTATCATCTTGTTTCATTTTATATCAATGATGCAGAAGCATGATACCTTTTTTTCTGCTTTTCTGTATTTATTTTAAAAGAGCAATTATAGATCGCAGGCTCATCTTCTAATTTATGATGGACAAGTCAGTATGCACTGTCAGAGCCATTCTTTCTAAATTATTTATATAAATACTTGCCTGTAAAATCACTTTAATTATTTTGTACGGAATTGTAATGCCAACATGAAACAGTGGGCGGAGGCTTGGTTTACGTTACACATTAAACCAAGGCTCCAGGAAATGGGATTCCAGAGTGTAAATGGAAGCATTTGGATTTTGACCAACATTGCATGCAGCATTTGGGTTTAATTTGAGAATACTTGTTATATACTGTCGTATGTTTTATGGACTGGATGATAAGAATCAAAATATCATGGTTATACAAGCTTCTGACTAAAATAGCTAAATTTTTTGTCTAATCAAATCTAATAACTGGTGAAAATAACAGCCTTACAGAAGGACAACTTAAACTATGGATATAGTAATAAATTGTTATTATAATCTTTGATCAGGAGAAAAACCAAACCAAAGTATGAGCTTCACATGCAAGACATGCCATCAAGCCAAACATCTTTTAAACAAAGTGGCATGAAGAAAAAGGAAAACTTGACAAAATTTCAAACAGGATCAAAAGTATTGGTACACTGTTTTTCTTTGAAATGGTGAGCTGATTTTCAATAAAAAGAAATGGGTCAAAATACAGGTCTATCTTTAAAGAACGAATAAGTTAAAGCAACCATTGTCAGAATGAGATTAAATATATTATTTATTACCTTACACTGTACCTCTATAAGACTACAAAATTCTGAGTATTGGTGCAAAATATAGTATGTTGGATTCCACTGAAGAACTCATCACTTATATACTTGTATTTAATCTGTGTTTTCTAGGTGATCTCCTCATCAAAATTGCATAAAGACCATGGGAGATATGAAGACGCCAGATTTCGATGACCTGCTGGCGGCCTTCGACATCCCTGACATGGTGGATCCTAAGGTCGCTATTGAATCTGGTCACCACAACGACCATGACGGACAGCTAAAGCAATCTACTGGTGGGGTGCCTACAAACGTTGATGAGGTGCCAAACCCTTCAGCAGGACACGACATAGGCGTTAGTGTCATTGTCAAGAACACCCGCAACACAGACACCGGTGATCACGATGGAACCATATCTAAAAAAGAAGAACATTTGCACAGTCAATCCCAATCCCATCCTGCTGGTGTTGGTAATGGACTTCAAAATGGCCTCCTGTCTACAATCCCACCTGGTAACCATCAAAATAAGAATGGATGGAAGGCTTCCAAAGAGGAAGGACAGCCTGTTAACCAACAATTACCTGCTTACAACCAGTTTAGCCCAATCTCCAGTGCTGAGGAGTTTGAGGATGATGATAAAATAGAAGTAGATGACCCCGTGGACAAGCAGGGAGGTCAGCAGTATGCTAGGTCCAATACTGCGATAGAGGAGCAGAATTCAGGTTCTCCTGTATACGTGGATAATGTTAAACAAAGCGTAAACAGAGACTTAATACGTGAAAACAACAAGAATAAAAGCGGAAAACTTGGCGGTACAAGGTCTAGTGAACTCATTACATCCAGTTTACCTAAGGAAGGTCTTAAAGACACTACCCGTAAATCAAAAGATCAGGAGGTTGGAGAACAATCGGAACAAATCAATGTATCCTCTATGCCTCAAGTCAAGGCCAAGTCCTCTACAAAACTTTCCTCTTGTATAGCAGCCATTGCAGCCTTAAGTGCCAAAAAGGCTAGCACTGCAGATCAAGGTTTATTGAATACTCCCACAGCAAAGAAAGAATCTACAGAAGCCCACGATAATCCCCCAACTCTGGAAAAGACACAAGAGCCAGAGTCAGCACTAGAGTTCGCAAAGAGGCTGTTAACAAGACAACCAGAAAGCCCCTCCAGTGTCACCAGTGAGGGAAGCAGCAAAGGATCACTAGACTCCAGCACAGACACCACTCCAGTAATCCCAAAAGTCAGGATAAAAACAATCAAGACCTCATCTGGCCAGATCAAGCGTACTGTTACTAGAGTTCTACCAGAGTTTGATATAGAGGGTTTCAAAAAAGGGGAGAATAGCCCATCTATCATAGCAACGACCAGTGCAATTTTTTCATCTTCCACGAGACCCACTCTTCCAACTACAGTAGTTGCCACAACTGGAGGACCTGCAATGGAAATAACCAAGCAAATGACTATTAAACCTGTGGCGACAGCTTTCCTGCCTGTCTCAGCAGTAAAAACAGCTGGGTCCCAAGTCATCAACTTGAAGCTAGCCAACAACACCACAGTAAAAGCGACAGTCATACCTGCTGCATCAGTGCAAAGTGCCAGCAGTGCCATCTTGAAAGCTGCTAATGCCATTCAGCAACAGACCGTCATGGTACCTGCCTCCAGTCTGGCTAATGCCAAACTTGTGCCAAAGACGGTTCATCTTAGTCATCTCAATCTTCTCCCTCAGACTGTATCTACTGCTGTCTGTGATCTCCAACAAGTCCTGTCCTCCTCCAAACACCCACAGAATCAACAAGTCAAACAGCAGACAATTCTTGCTGGCCGCACCTCCAAAAGAGTTTCCAAGGTTCAAGTGTTTGCTAGCTCTCAGAGCTCTGTAGTGGATGCCTTCAACAAAGTCCTGAGTAGCATAAACCCTGTGCCTGTGTACGTTCCAAACCTCTCTCCACCAACCTCAGCTTGTATCTCCCTACCCTCGCGTGGCTACAAGTGCCTGGAGTGTGGTGACTCATTTGCCCTTGAGAAGAGCCTGACACAGCACTATGAACGTCGCAGTGTAAGAATAGAGGTCACCTGCAACCACTGTGCCAAAAGTCTTGTGTTCTACAACAAGTGCAGCCTACTGTCTCATGCCAGAGGCCACAAGGACAAAGGGGTAGTCATGCAGTGCTCACATCTGATCCTAAAACCTATCCCTGCAGATCAGATGATAACAACATCCACCCTGTCAGAGCCCCCAAATATCACAAGCACTGTCTCCATCTCCCAAGCTCAAGCATCTACAAATCAAGTCCTTGGGAAAGTTGCAGGTGGTGGGTCCCATAGTACAGTGATATCAGCTCCAAGCAATGCTCCTCAAGTGGCAGCCATGCCCTTAGATGATGCATCAAAGCTCTGCAGGCACAATCTCAAGTGCTTGGAGTGTAACGAAACGTTCCAGGATGATAGCTCACTGGCCATGCACTACCAGAAGGCACCAGAGTCCAACAGTCAGGTATGTGTATGTTTGAACTTGAACTTGTATGTTTGAAACCGTTCGTCATTTTACTACATTTTTAGTTAAACACTTATGCAAAGTTGACCCTTCTTAATGATGCTGACAC
The DNA here is from genome assembly GCF_018320785.1 of Cheilinus undulatus. Classification (NCBI taxonomy): domain Eukaryota; kingdom Metazoa; phylum Chordata; class Actinopteri; order Labriformes; family Labridae; genus Cheilinus; species Cheilinus undulatus. Next base: position 15,607,292 of record NC_054881.1, on the reverse strand, counting down.
AATGACAATGCATGTGTTAATCTTGTCTTTCTTTCTCTGTGCCATAGAAAACTTGCACCATCTGCCAAATGCTTCTCCCAAATCAGTGCAGCTTTTTGTCACACCAGAGAATCCACCAGCACAAGTCTCCCTACATCTGCCCTGAGTGTGGCACCAGCTGCCGTTCTGTCCATTTCCAGTCACACGTCACCAAGAACTGCCTCCATTACACTCGTAGAGTCGGATACCGGTAAGTGTACCCAGAATAAAACCATTTCATTTTAATGTGCATTTATTTTTGTTGATATTAGATTAGAGAAAGTTAAGGGGAACTTTGATTTCCAAACTCTTTAGAGAAATTCGGACTCTGTCAGTGGCTTTCCTGCTGCTTAAACTTCTATAGCTATTGCTTTTCTTTTAAATTGATACATTTTACTTCAAATTACTATAATTATCATATGATATTACTCACAACCAAATCTATGCAAATAACCCAAGGATCACGCAAGATAAAAGCCAATGAAACAGACTGTCCGACCAATTGTGGTTTCATCATTAGTCAGGTTAAAAGGAAAATACACACATAACCAGTTATTTAAGCTTACAAAATTCAAAATTTTGGGAATTTAAGACTGGTATTCAAATACAGGTTTCTTGAAATACAGGTACAGGTTGTTTGAAGAGTTAAATGAGAAAAACTGGCACTTCTTGTAGCGAGTAGTGACCTTTATTTGGGTAGAGCTTCATCATATTATCCTAACATGTGACATGGTCATTTCTGAGTTTTTAATGTGTTGTGAGGTCCATTTATTATCATCATTTTCTTAAATCTCTGAACAGAGACCAGGCTAGACATTTTAAGTCTTTGTGCTAAGATAATCCAAGGCTTTAACATAAAAGGGAGAGACATCATAATTTAATTTTTATTTTGATTATAAATCTTCAACATGAAGTGAATGCTTATTTTCATCATGGTATTAAACAAGACATGTATTAAAATGCGCCTCAACAGTCTGGTGCAGCAGCAAGGTAGTCGCACCAATCAGGTGGATATATATATATATATTTTTAAATGATATTAAATCTTAGATCAGCTTTCTAATTGTTTTTCCTCTTCTCTACAGCTGCGTCCACTGTAGTGTGATCTTCGCTGATGTTGCAGCTGTTAAATCCCACATTCAGAGTAGTCACTGTGAGATCTTCTATAAATGCTCGCTCTGCCCCATGGCATTCAAGACTGCACCTGGGACGCACTCTCATGCATTCACACAACATCCGGGGATGAAGGCAGGAGAGCCGAAGTAAGTCTTCCCATGCAGAAGAGACAATCATAAACACTGTGGACACTTCATATGTACAGTCGCAATCAAAATGATTCAACCCCATTGCAAATCAGGTTTATTTAGAAAATGTACAAACTTTCTGCTTTTGCAATGAACAAGTCAAACATCAGAAACTGAAATAGCTCAACACAACTAATGCTTCAATTGGTTTCCCCATATTCAACTGAAAATGCAACTTCTCCAGTCTCAAAATTATTCAACCCCTTAATGGTAAACATCTTCAGTACTTAGTAGAGCACCCTTTTGCTTCTATGACCTGCTGCAAAAGAGATGCATAGCTAGATACCAGCTTCTGGCAGCATTCCTGAGGAATCTTAGCCCATTCCTCATGTGCAAGGGCCTCTATTTCAGTAATATTTTCTGGACTGCATGGTGCAAGTGCCTTCTTCAAATCACACAAGAGATTTTCTATGGGGTCTAAGTCAGGCGACTGTGGTGGCCATTGTAGAATCTTCCAGGTCTTCTTCTGCAACCCAAGCCTTGGTGGAATTTGAGGTATGCCTTGTCCTGTTGGAGGGTCCAATTACGCCCAAGCTTCAGTTTCCTTACAGACGGCATGACATTTCCTCCTATTATTTCCTGATACTTCAATGAATCCATCTGGCCTTCCACACACTGCAGGTTTCCAGTGCCAGAGCAAAGCCCCAGAGCATCACCGAGCCGCCACCATGCTTAACGGTGGGCACAGTGTTCGTTGTAGTGTACGTGTCATTCTTCTACCTCCAGACATATCGCTGACCCATCATTCCAAAAGTTCCAGTTTTGTGTCATTGCTCCACAGAACAGAATCCTAAACCCTCTGTGACTTATTGATATGATTTTGAGCATACTGGAGTCTAATTCTCTTGTGCTTTTGGGTCAGTAGTGATGTACGTCTTGGAATTCTGGCATGGAAACCATCTACGCTTAGCACGCACCTTACTGTACTCATTGAAACTTCAGTCCCTGCTGCCAGCAGGTTTTGCTGGAGGTCTTTTGCTGTCACTCAAGGTTTTTCACAACCTGCCTTCATAAATATCTGGTTGCAGCCGTTAATAGCTTTCTTTTTCTTCCCATCCAGGTAGTGTAACCACTGTTCCTGTAACTTTGAACTCGCAATGTATGCTTCCACAGTGTTTCAAGGAACATTCAGTGTCTTTGATATCTTTTTGTATCCTGCTCCTTGTTTGTGAAGGGCAATGATCTCTTCTATTACCTTTATGGACCACTCTTTTGACTTTAGCATATTTCTAACATGCAGTCACAAACCCCTCTCAGTTCAGATATTTTATGTGTTCCAGCTCAAACAAACCTGGTGCACGAATGAAGGCCTTGATTGGTTGCATCAGGTGTACTTGAAACAATGCTAGTTTTACATATTGGAGCAGTGGTGAGGGATTCTGCTCAGGGGTTGAGTAATTTTGAGACTGGAAAAGTCATTTTTAGTTGCATTTTCATTTGGATATGAGAAAACAACTTGAAGCATTTGTTCTGTTGAGCTATTTAAATTCTTTTTGTTTGATTATTTCATTGCAAACAGCTAAAAGTCTGCAAATTTTTAAATTGCAAATCTACAATGCTATTGGAAATAAAGTGTGTTTTAGTATTATCATCATTAAAAGGCAGAATTCAGTCAAGTTTTTAATAGCTGTAGTAATATTACAAATGCAGAAATAATCACTTTAAAATTCAGGATCTGACCTACAGATATCTATAAGGGTTAATGTTTGATAGCCAGTGAAAACTCCAGCTTTTTCTGGAAGAATTTTCATTACACAAACACATCTAAATGTTTTTCCTTCTACACAAGGAAATATGATACCTATGTCGAATTTGTTTTTCTCACCAGAAGCATGCATGCAGGTTACTTATCTGCAGGATTTCTTGGTTTTAGACATGGTGGCTTAACTTGGGTCATTTTTTTCCACCTGGCCTTTCCACCTTTTACTCAGTCATGTTGATCATAGACAATGCTGTTTAGGAGCAGATGTTCATATACTATGAGGCTTGACCCTAGAGAATTAAAAAACAAAATTAACTGAGTAAATATCTGCTTAAGAATAACACTGAAAAACACACTAATAATAGAACTTTTTTGTCTTTGATTCCTCATTCTTTCTCACATCACAGTACTAAACTGTCTTCCTTTATTCAGAGATAGAGACATTAATGTGTAGGGCTGTTTCTTGTCTTCCAGGGTGATCTATAAGTGCTCCATGTGTGATACGGTGTTCACTTTGCAGTCCCTGCTCTACACACACTTTGACCAACATGTTGTCAATCATAAAGTGTCAGTGTTTAAATGTCCTGACTGCTCCATGCATTACGCACAGAAACAGCTCATGTTGGACCACATAAAGGTGAGCAAAAACACAGTTTCAGTGGTTTCAATGCCTTAAAATGTTTTAAACACTTGTTAAGAATAAATTCTAAGTCATATTTCTGTCTGCATGTCCTCATCAGACCATCCATGGAACCTTAAAGACCATCGAGGGTCCACCAAACTTGGGCATCAACCTCCCTCTAAGCACCAAGCCCACCAACTCCAACTGTACCAACAGCCCCAGTAATAACAATAACAACAAAGATGGAGGAAATGTCATTGGTCAAGAAAAGGGAGAGAAAAAGACTTCCCCTCAAAAGAAAACAAAAACCAACTCCTCAGCTGACCTCAAAAACTCAACAGACTCAGGATACACATGCGGAGAATGCAACAACCAGTTCAGCTCCAGGGAGGTTTTTGTTGCTCACATGAGGCGCGAACATGGCAAGGTCGGTGTTTAAACGATTCTCCTTTTCATTTTTCAATTTTTCTTTGTAACTTTTTACATTTTTTTGCTTGAAGCTGCCTAACTAAGGCAATGATCAGAAGCTGAATTTCCAAGACAGCTGTAGATAAGTGCATAAAACTGCACAAAAAAATTATATAGGCACAAGCAGCTAAAATTGTCCATGATGCATTGATAAAGTATTTTCAGCACACCAGCTCCTCAGGTGAAGTTATGATTAACTGACTGTTTTATTTAAAAATGCATTCTCCTGAAAATGCAGATACTGAAGAAACACCCTTGTCGTCAGTGTGAGAAGTCCTTCAGCTCCTCTCACAGTCTATGCCGACACAATCGTCTCAAACACAAGGGGCAAAGAAAAATCTACACATGCCCGTGAGTATACATCAAGTGGCAGCGACTGTGGCTGAAAAATAAAGCCACATGCGTTTATAAATTTTACTTTACCATCTTTCCATGATAATTGATGGAAGTCCTTGTCACTGGAAAACCAGCACTATTACCTCAAGAAAATGACTTGAATAAGTCGATATTGATTTAACAACCAGAAATGGGGCACTGATTTGGATCAGTGGATAGAGCAGGCACTCATATACTGAGGCTACAGTCCTCAACGCACTGACTGCGGGATCATTCCTGGTCTTCGCCCATGTTTGGTGCATGTCTTCCCTCACTCCCTCTCCTTTATTTCCTGTCTCTCTCTGGTTGCCTTATCTAATAAAGGCAAAAAGTCCAAAAAAAAAAAAAAATTAAAAGGGAAACAACCAGATATGACTTGTCATCACTGATAGATGCAGTAAAGTAAAATGTATGGATGAATGTCTGCTTAGGGCTTCCATACTTACATGTATTAGTGCCAAGTAGCAACCTCTGTTGATGATAATTCAAGCCAATGCAAAAGCAAAAAAACGACTTCAGTTCCTCAAGTGTTCCCTTGAGGCTGGCTGCTGAGGCACTGGAAGTCACCCATACATCCCATGCTAAAATGCCAGATATGCATTATTAGAGGCATGGCTGATCTTGGGTCAGGAGACTCAATATCCACCTCAACTCCATCTTTTTGTCTGTTACTAGGCTGACTGAAAGATGGTTTGGATTTTCAATATAGTGGCTACCACAGATTGGCTTCAGCAGCCTCCTTCAATAAAATATTAGTTACGTTATTCAGACTTTTATTCAGACATCTTAAAACAAGAAACCTTGTTTATTTCGTTTCAAGAAGAACATGAGTCCTCGAGCCCTAAAAATGCAAAAAAAGAAAAAACTAAATAGAAATAAAAATTCAAGCAAGATGTATGAACGAAAAAAATAAGAACCTGCCAGTACGAGCTACCTTTGTAATTCTGTTTGACTTTGACAGACACTGTCCAGCTCTAAGCCAGCCATTCACAAAGAGAGTGCTGCTGGATCAGCACATTCAGCTGATGCATGAAGTCAAAGACCCTGAGGGGAAGACTGTCAATACTGGTGATAAGGAGGCTTTACCTGAAAAAGAAAAGGTAAAACACTGAAAACAAGGACGTACTTCTTGTGCATCTATATTCTTATAATCGCTTCAGATACACCAGTGATTCCTAATTGATCTTTTATTTCTTCTCTGCAGACCCTAAGCCCAAAAAGAAAACCAGAAGAAGACGAGGGGCCTCCTGGAGTAAACTGCAGGGGCTCTGATTCTCAGCCGTTAAAGAGGCTCAAAGTTAACATAATCAAAATCCACAAATGTGCTGTTTGTGGATTTGCCAGCGAGGACATCACAGCGTTCCATGAGCACATTCCCCAGCACAAGTCTGATGGCTCGTCCTACCAGTGTCGGGAGTGCGGCCTGTGCTACACCTCCCCCCGCTCGCTGGCCAGACACCTCTTCATCGTCCATCGGCTGAAGGAGCCACAGGGTCTCGCTCGATACAACGGGCGAGGCAAAGATGATGACGAGAGTCAGAGAGAGAACCAGCTGGACGTTACGGATGAGAACAATGACGGGACACCAAATACCAAATGCAAAGTTTGTGGGAAGAAGTTTGAAACGGAGGGAAACCTTAACACTCACATGAGGACACATGGGATGGCGTTCATAAAGTCAAAGAGACTGAGCGCGGCTGAGAAGTGAGAGGAACAAACCATTCCACCTGCAGCAAAACTATCTTTACTGTAAAAGTTTAAAACTTGTCCACAGTCAACCGACAATATCATCATGACACGTGGTTGTGCTGCATATACATGATGTACAGTACAATAAAGGTACTACTGTCTGTATATGGTATAAACAGAAATATGTAATATATGTCAAAGTCACTTTATGTGTCTTAAAGATAGCTTTTTTGTACACATAGATGTTTCTATAGGCCGTGAATAGATCATTTTTTTATAGAGGAGCTTTTTTATTTTTAACAGATTCCATCATTGTTTACTCATTACAACTACATAAAATACAAACATATTTTCTTGTGGGATTAATCCTCATAAGATCAGCAGTGTTCTGAATCTTCAAGCTGCTAATGTCCAATGAATGTCTGAAAGAAAACACAAAGAGATGTTTAACATGGCGCACACAACCTCAAACTACAAAAATTAAGATTTATTACAGTTTATTTTTTAACAAATACCTCCCCCTGAGAGCCCATTGGCTTCAAAATAGACCCTAGCTTTAGTCTCCATTCAACATCCTGTAATAAAAGATTAAAATAAAACTGCAGAATTAACTTTGGACTTCAATCCCATGAAATTTTTCATGATTTCAGACAACCAGTCTCATGCTAAATAGACTACCTACAGCTACATCTCCAGATGATCTCATCAGATTTGACCGGATGTAATTTACTAAATGTATACATAACAAAAAAAAATCAGAAATCGAATGAACTTAAAGTGTTTAGGCTTTGTGGGTGATTATGCCAAACATTCTACAATAGTAACGTGCATTTTTAAAAATAAATTTGGGGGCCAAAAAAGTATTTTTAAGATATATTTTTTGAAGGATTGTCAAACTTTTTAATATTTAATTTCTGTCTTAATATATACGACATGGCAGCTCTTTTGGGTTACAAACCACTTAAAAAGTGTTTATTTACCTTTATATTTCAGAGAGAAAGATGCAAAGCACTTACCTTTTATTTACTTTAATTTACAGTCTGGTTCATCTGTCCTTACAGCACAACAAAATAAGCTGTATCAGCCTGTAATTGTCAACATTTCTTCATCATGAGGTTCTTTGGTTTGTGTGAAATAAATGAATGTTCATGACAGGAATAACACTGGGAAAAAAAAACTTCTGTGAATGAATGTAAACTTGGCTGTAAAACTGACTTATTCATACAGGACAACCAGTTGAAATCATCTAACAAAACTAGGGGCTCAAAGTTGGGAGAATCTAAAGATTGTTTTCCACAGCTTTATTTGTTAAGCATTCCTACAAAACATCGTTGAGTTTTGCAGCTATTTTTTATACTCTAACAATAACACCTAAATGGTTTTGCGCTGTAAAACTGCATGTGAGAAGCAGTCTGTGAACTATCTGTTGGTTAGAATGTGTTTTGCTGCTGCTGCTGCTGTTTTTAGACATTTCTGATGCTGTTGTAAAAAGCTGTTCTTTATGTCTAAAAAATAAAATCAGCTGGGAGAGGATGTCATGTCTCCATGAGACGCACACGAGACATCACATCTTCTCCATGTAAGATATCAGATATCCTCTTGTGATCATTCATTATTACTAGTAAACCGGTGTTTGTGTCATGAACTGTTGAAATTGTGGATGATTTTTGGACGCTGGTGTCTAAATTTTAATCTGTTAACCATTTTAGTTCAACTACTGGCAGTTGCAACTTTGCCTGAAGGCTAACCTTGTTTCACACTAATCTGAGACTGAAAAGAGGGCAGATTTTGAATTCAAAACAAAAAAATGACACATTTTGGAAAATCCTTATGTTGGTCCCAACACATCTGATACTAAAACACAGATACTGATGCCCAGCCACCTCAAATGAAAGGCAAGAAATATGCTATGGAAGAAGTGTGATTGTGGTAAGTTACACTGGTTTCCTTTTCTTATCCCATGTTTGACTGTTATCTCATAAGAGATCAAATTATTTACAATACCCAGACACCTTTTACCTTCACCACACTTTTTCCTTTCAAAAGTATCATTCCAGGCACCGTCTCGGCACCAGCACCATAAAAAAAAAATAGCGATTTAGCACTGGTATAAGAAAAATCCCAAATGATACCCAACCCTACACAACAGTGGGGGTAATTTGGGGTTAAGTGTCTTTCCCAAGGACTCAAACCCTCAACCTACTGGTTAACAGATAAACCTACCAACTGAGCCACAGAACCCTAAAAAAGCTTAACATTTTAATTTAGAATTTTAATTCTATAACGACTGACAAGGACTGCTCTGATACCAGAATTTTAAACTTATATTTAATACTACTTGAAATCAAATGACATGGATATCTGTTTCAGTACAGCCACAACAATAATATATAAACAATATAAATCAACTCATAGGCACATTGGTTGAGATTTATGTTTTTTTTTTTTTTTTTTCATTTAACAAAAATGCAAGCAAACTCAAATACACACATGCTTTGGCACATGCAACAGATCATTTTCATGATGTCAATGTATGTGTACAGTCTGATCAGTGCTCTGCCTATTTCACTTTGCTTGCAGCTTTTGGTTAAAAAGTATGACAGAAGTTCTAACTTTTCCTTAAAGCTTTGTTACTTTTTAATAAAATGCTTCATTAAATCAATGATGGTGTATTCAAAGATGTGTTATCGTAAAGTATCAGAATTTTGTCAAGCTTACCACTGACAGCAGTTAAAGGAGGTACATACAGCAGCCCATATAGGAAGTTTTTGTTCAACTAAGCAGTAAAATGACTTATATTTACCAAAAACTAGTAATCAGGTTCAGTAATTGGAAAAGTAGGTCCAGGGGTGCTTCAAGAATATGTGATTTCATCTTCTACATAATTTAGAAAGTATCTGACTATGTGTCTGTGAAATAACATTTGTTTGCCTGAGAGAGGGTGACAGGTCATGTTGGGGTTTTTTAACCAAGCTCTCCCTCTACTGGCCATTGTTGAATTATTTCAATAACTGAACCTTCTGTGGTGTGGCACAATGAGACAACTGGTTTAAGTGAAAACACATAGAGATAAAAAATGGTCTGTCATAAATGTAAACCAGTGATTGAGCTTTATCAAGAACAATTCATCATTATTTCTCAAAGTTTTGATCATATTAAATGGAAAATGTTCCAAATCTGACTGGTGCTATTTAAAAAAAAAAAGGTTTGTAGGTCTAGTGATCAGGATCAGAGTGCCTGCTTTTAATTACTCTGATCCATTTTGGTGACATAATCCCAGCCTGGAGAGCTTTGTTATCCTCTCATCCTCATGTAACCAAATCCCAGTCACACCTGGTTCAGAAAACCAGGTGGAGACGACCCGCAGTCACCAAAGTAGTTTTTAATCTGTCCCATGCAAAATGAATTTCATGCTAGCTCTGTGATGACGATACGTCCTCTAAAATGTTATTTAAGCACATCCTCTGTCACAAATGCGGTCAGTCTTAAAAATGCCCCTGAGTTTGGTCTTGTTTCTTGCATTTGCAGGGTGTAGCTCAGCACTGGAAAATACAGAGATCTTTAATGTATCTCAGAGTTGTATGGAGGACACCAACACATTCCTCTGGGAAATTAACCAGGACAGGCCGCAAGACTATGCTGTTCTCAGTAAGTGTTGATGTGTAATGAAAGTTTTTTCTTACTGTATTTAAAGTGTAGAGCTGGATGTTAAGGATTGGACCAGGAGCAGAGTTGGTCAGGCTCTCTGAGGAAGTGCTAAAGGACAAAATAAGAGGTTGTTAGGTATGGCAATCTAAGATCTGTAGCATGGTTCTACATTGCTGCAATACAAAAAACCCAATATAAAACATTTATTTTACATTGTAAATAGAATTAAGGACATCTAAAGGAATGACGTAAAAGTTAAATGCATGCAAACAGTCTTATCTTGGTCAATACTGGAGATACTTTTGATGCTTACTTTCAAAAGGAAAAATGCAAGACCAGACAGAAAATGACAAAAAAAATCAGATTTGACTCAAAGGTATTTAAAAAGAAGAAACAATGGATTGTATATAGTATATCCTATAACTGCACAATATCATTATTGAAATAGAAGCATTTGCAATAAAAATGTCAGAAGAGACAGGATTTACTTACTATCATCTACCCCTAGATTAATCGGTTCCAAATTAATGGCTGAAAAAGCCTTCATTTTTGGCTTCAGAGGAGACAGGATGCAAACACAATTATTTTTGGAAAACATGAGGAATGGCAGATGGATGCAAAAACTTAGTTATAATTTAAATGTACTTTTAAACATTTGTTAGTGTACTACACTTAATTTACTTGACAAAAACTGAACAAATTTGTTCAATTATATCATGTCGAAATAATATTTACATTAAAAACAGCTTGTTGCTCTCTGTTTTTCATATCATAAAAAATTGCAGGAGTAAAATATACTGCAGCTCCCCTGTGCAGCCTTAGTATATACAGATATAAAAATGAAGAAATAAATAGTTGGTGGATGTTGCACATAGTACCCACATTGCCGCATATTTAAAGTGCACTAGTACAGAATATTTGAGAACATAATATTTTAAAAATATAAGTGCAGAATAAAACAGGATATACCAGGAATGTTGTGGAGTTACAACAGAGCCTATTTATCTTAAGGTAGTAAAAGCAGGAGTAGTGATGAGTGCTTAAGTTACTTTAATCAAACATATTAAATTTATTAGAAGAAGGCTGAGGTTTTGACTTACGTTACGTTGAAAGTCGAGTGGTTCATTTCCATGTCATACAGTCTCCTAAAACCTTTTTCAACGGTTACAATGCATTTCTTTTAAACTAACTTGTCAGTCTAATCTTCTATTTACGAACTTGCTAGCTAGCTTGTCAAAGCACAGCTAGCTAAGAAAAAAAACGAAGCGAACTTCTTTTCTTTCAAATATTTACAATTCGCTGTTTTGTGAGGTTTAATGAATGTGACTGCCTTTAAAACTTAGCATTTTAAGTTTAATGCCGTTTAATTGTTCGATGTTGAGTGTTACAGCCTCTTCTTTCTACAGTCTATGGTTACAGCACAACTTCACCTGACGTACCTTTAGCAATAACGACTGCAATACCGTCTTTTACCACATAAATTTGCTATCGTTTATCAGGAACTCAGAGGAGGCGCTGTTTCACCCAAATGCGACAACTGATTGATAAGGTGCAGTAGGGCGTAAAATAACCTGTCTGTTTTGTTCAACTTATGTTGTTTTTCTTTCAATAAAAGGGCAATTACACCAATTCAAATAGATCTTGGGAGTAGTCCTATACTGCTTTTGCAAAATAAGCATTAAAATTAAAAACGTTTATTTCTAAATTTTAATTGTGCACTAACTTGGTTGTGTAGTTTTTTCCCTAGTAAGAAAATTATTTTTATGTTTTGTTTTGAGATTTTTTTTTTTTCATTTTTACCTTAATAGCAGAGATGTGTAGTAGTTCATGGCACAGAAAATATACCTTATCCTTGGGCACACTTGATGCCTGGTGGTAAGGTCATGCCCCTTGTAGTGTCCTCCTCTATAATTAAGGGCATAAAAAGCCCAGAAATAAATCTTGAAATATACCTAATCCTGTATCAGATAAAATTTGGCACTTGATCTGAGTCCAAAACTAGAGCACCTGTTATCTAAAATACCAAATTATGCCCCAGTTGGACTCATTCTGATAATTTTGTCAGTGTAGCCCAGTCTTAAACAATATTACAACCTTCTGAAGTAAGCTAAAAGTTCAGTAAAAGTATGATAAATGATGAATCCTTTCTGTGAATATGTTTTCCACTAACATGTTTTGAATCTCTTGTTTCTTTGTCCTGAATATTAAGTTACTTTTGTTGTGTGTTTGTGTTTCTTGTGCCTGTTTAATTTTAGTGTATGACGCTTATGGAAAGATAGGCAGCAATGTTGAAGGTGGTAACACAAACCGGCCCGGCTTGCTGGAGCAGTGTCGCTCTGCTCATGGCCCATCGTTCTCTGGACAGTACTGCCAGGTGTTCCTTAGGCAGGTAAGAGTGTAAAGTGCTATTAGAGCAAAAGCTTTGTCATCCTGACTTTTGGCTTACAGATGAGACTAGGAGATCTTGAACACATTTTGTTATACTCTTACCTTAGGGAAGAGTCCAGTACTTTGTGGGCATTTGTGTTCCTGATTCCTGTGGAGAAGAGGATGTGCAAATGCTTGTGTTGTACGGTCAGTGATCATAAATTCAATTATTTCTACAGTCACTGTGATGTCATTCAGTCTGTTTAATGCTTGTATTTAATTGTGACATATATTTTTTTCTGATAGGAAGACTTGGGTATGCTCACACATCCCTGATTCCTCCTTTACCAGGCATCCTGTCCAATGATTCAACTCAGGAGTTAATCATGACCCACTGTTTGCCCAACACTATATCCCCCGGGGCATCAGATATCACCTGTCTGTCAGTACATATTTGGACTTTTTTAACCCTCTTTATTGTCTTACTTGTGGTTACATTCTCAAGACTGGCTCTGACTTTGATGTTTTTGTCTTTTAGAGATAATAAAAATGGGTTTTTACTCCTGCAGGTTTGTGTGTTGCATTATGGTGGCAGTTCCTCTTGTTGCCACCTTGTTTACAACTTTAATAAGGAGGCAGCGGGCCAGAGAGGTCAGTCCAGGAGCAGAGTCCTGCTCTTTAAACACTGGTCTCAACCTCTATGGGACCATGAAGACCAACAGCTCATCCAGTATTGATATTAACAGCAACACTTTAGTGGAAAATAGTAGAAGTACGTAAGATTTCCTCAAATATTACTCTAAAATGTCCAAATATTTCCCTGATCATGCATTTGTACTCAAATATACATAAGGCAAACATAAGGTTAAAGTTTGACTCATCTCTCCTAGACAGCAGCAGCCCAAATCTGCCATGTTTTCCTCAAAGCTGTGTGTATCAGTGGCTTCAGGTATTCTCTCTACAAACTACCAGCCAGGGTGTCTTAAACACCTCCTCATCTATCCAAGGAGGAGGCTTTTCATCCCTGAATGGCATCCGTGTTCTCAGCCTGTTATGGATCATATGTGGACACTCTGCTCAGTTCCCTGTAATAAACAACTTGGGTATGACAGCACTCACTGACATCTGCTAAAGTCTTTATAAAGTACTTTTACATTTTTACACTACTTCTATCACAGATAACTACAAAAACTGGAAGAAAACAGTTGAAAGCAGCCCTGTGTATGTGGTCTCCATGAGCGGACCTGTTTTTCTGGCAGTAGACACCTTCTTACTTCTAGGGTAAGATTGAAACAATGTGAAGTTTAACAAGGTTGTGTAAGCCTTTTTAAGTAAAACAATACATTTCATGGCAAGTTTTAGAAGTTTCAAAAGCAGCTTTTTGGATTGTAGGGGTCTGCTGAGTGCAAAGTCTCTGCTGGGCTTCATTGACAGGGCGGATGACAAGATGACCCCCAGTTTGGTGGCCAGCTACCTCTTTAGGAGGATTAAAAGGTAGTTTCTAATCATCAGATAAATGTATGACACTCTCTAGCTGTTTTCACACATGCAGCAAAACTGCAGGAAATTTCAGGAGTTTTGCAAGTGTGGAAACATGATTTCTGTGTCGCTGTGTAGCGTTATAAAAAGATTCAGAAGCTTTCAATTGTTTTTTAAAGCACGTTAATACAAATGACAAACATTTTTAATTGTCTACCTTTCTTTGCAGGATCCAGCCATTGCATATGTTTATTATGTGCCTAACTATTGGCCTTGTTTCTGTGGTCCACTGGGGGCCCTATTGGTTCCCATTCATAGATACACTGATGGACTGTAAGACGTACTGGTGGGCAAACTTACTGTTGATAAGCAACCTCCTTCCAGTCCATGAAATTGTGAGTTAATGAGCTCAAATCAAATTTCAACACATTATATTTCCATACAAACACATTTTATCACCTAATGTCTCTTCAGTGTATTCCTTGGACGTGGTACCTGTCTTTGGATTTTCAGTGTTACACCACAACTCCTCTGTTGATGTATTTTTACAGACTGTAAGTCCTTTCCTCAGGATTGAAAAAATGCAAAATTTGAGTCTCTTATTTTGAAAAAATGTGGACTGTAATAATCTCTGTCTTTTGTTTATCAGAAACAAAGATTTGTTTGCTTTCGTAGCTGGAGGTCTTCTGCTGGCGACCACTATGACCAGTACTGTTATAACTGCGCTCTTTCAGCTGCCAGTCTTTCAGCCGTCTACACTGTAAGTTTAAGGGATGTCGATAGAATGCAAACAACTTAAACCAAAATGTATGAAGAGTGACTTACTTTTTCAACAACTTTTCTCTATTTGTACCATACACATTGCATTGCGTTACGTTACATCACTTCACGTCACGTCACGTCACGTCACATCACGTTACGTTGCAGTAACATAAGACACAGTGTGATGAGTTACAATATGATACGATATATGTTATGATATGATCCATACGATACAATAAGATATGTTAAAATATGATAAGATATGATATGATACCACAAGATATGATGCAATACTACTGTGCTACATCACAATACGTTACGAGATAAGTTACATTATGTCATGTTTTGTTACATTACATTACTATACTTCACATTGCAAAATGATACAATAATCTATCATACAGAAAGATATGATACGATACATTATATGTTACTGTACAATACTTAATGATACAATGTATTGCAATACAATAAAATACGATAAGATACAATGTTATGATACGGTACATTAAGATAGGATGATATGGAATGATATACTGTGATATGATACAATAATATCAGATACAATATGATAAGATTTGATTCGATGCAATACAATATGATCAGTAAGATATGACATAAGACAGAATAATAAATATGATACGTTATAATAAGATATGATATGATACCATACGACAAAACACATGAAGGAGACAGGTCTTTTGGGTCTTTTGTTTTCATCCGCAGGCAGTGAAAAGGACACTCTAAACAGCAGCTTTAATCAAGAATTGAAAACTGATGAGAATGTGTTTGTCATGCATCTTACAATGGCTGATAGGTGGATTTTTGTAAAACTGATCAAACAGTAATCCAACCTTTAAAAAAAACTGTTTCAATCTCCAAATTATCTTGGAGGGTACTTCAATATCTGTATGAATTCAAAAAGGAAAGAAAAAAGAAACCCTAAATACAACAATGTATATTTTTCCTCTGCACATTTTCTGAATTTAATCAGTCTTCTGGGGGCCAGACTAAAAGCTGTGGTGGGCCTGATGTGGCCCCCTAGGCTCCAGTTTATGATCAGTGCCATACGTTATGATACAGTATGATACAGTATGTTGCAATATGATACAATGGAATACAATATTTTGCAATATGTTGCCATGCAATATGACACACTGTGACACGAAATGCTACATTGCACTAGGTGCATAGGTGTTTACAATCCTGGAACTCATCAACAATCATTGTTTGATAGACACTATTCTTCTAGTAACGGATATGGTTTTCTCCATAATGCCAGAGATTGCAATTAAACAACTTCCAGGTAAGATTTTCTTTTCAGTGTGAAATCTGCAGCATAAATGCTGCCATTTCTTTGGCCATAACATCTTGGAAGAGTGACCTAACCTTTTGAGTCTCAGTTCAACAATAGTTGTTAGTTACAGCAGCTTTATTTGCACTTACTTCAGGGTCTTGAGCCCTGTGATTTATTCACAATTAAGGGGAATAAAGCTTTCTATAATAGCAACATCATGATACATATTACTTTTTAAAAAGTAAAGCTTTGTCAGATCTGTTGTCAAGAGAACAGGGACAACTTTAAAATGCATATTGTTTGAATGATGGTCAGTTCTGTCATTTCTGATCTGTTTCCATTGTGAGGGAATCTCAAGCTGATTAGCTTTACTACATTTTTAATTTATAATTGATTGTTTACTGCACTTTCACAAAGATATTTGCTTACAGAGGCAAATAAATATTATAAGAATACTGTTGATGGGAGCCAGTCAGGTCAAGTCAATACATTTCAGGCTTTATATTTACTATAGATGAAAACAGAATACTTATGCTGAAAATCCAAACCTCTGTGTACACATTCTTCTGTTTTATGTTGAATCTGATGACATTTCAAGGGCTAAGCATGGGTTACATTTAATGTTCCTATAAATGCTGCAATTCTTTTTTACTTTTGCAGGACATCTGAGAATTACGTCTTGCATTACTATGTGAAACCTTACACGAGATATGGGCCCTTTCTAATAGGGATCTTGACTGGAATATATTTGACTACAAAGAAAGATCAGCTCTTAAAGAAGAAGGTAAGAGCATACATGTACACTAGGCCATTATTGTAGTTGACTTGAAATTGTTAAGATAAGCACTATCATAATGCTTATATACTGTACTTCCCATCTCTTGCTTTTGCCGTAGTGGCAGGCAGCTCTGGGTTGGTTCTTCTGCCTGTGCGTCATGGCTGCATTGGTTGGACTTGCCTACGTCCTCAGGCAGACACCACACTATCCATCTGTGCCGCATGCTCTTTACCAGGGGTTGCACAGACCGCTCTGGGCTCTGGCTGTGACCTGGATCATCGTAGCCTGTGAGGAGGGCTATGGAGGTAAACCAGTTACAATACTCATGATATTTCAAACTAGCATATTTCCAGGTGTTCACGCTCTTGATCATGATACTTGATTGGAAGTTACAGTTTTGCATTTTCAATAGAAATAGAAAAATAGGAATATTAATTAAAACAAAATTTTCTAATTTGTGCAATTATTTTTCTAGGTTTTATTAACAGCCTCCTGTCATTGAATGTTTGGGTTCCTCTTTCCAACATTAGTTTTGCATGCTATCTGGCACATCCAGTCTTCATCATCCTCTATATTGGCCTGCAGGAGACTCCAATCCACTACACAGATATCAACTTTGTAAGTTCTTCAGCTTCATTGAGCTTTTAATGTTATTTGTCTGCTTTTTTTAAATTTGTGTATCTGTTTTTTTAGATGTACATGTTCCTGGGCCACCTCACGCTCACCCTCATTGTGAGTTATGTGCTCACTGTCCTGATCGAGAAGCCGTACCTCAACTTAAAATGGAGCAGTACCTAAAACAAGTCAGCACACACTAAATGATAAGTTTGAAACCCCTTATCTTGTTTTCTTTCTATATGTGCCTTGTGAGCCTTACCCTTGTTCTTAAATTCGGCTTTTGTTGTAATAAATGTTTGTTTCTTAGAAAGTAAAAGGCAAAGTTTTTATTCTGAAGCCAGTATTCCAACACCCAAACATCCTTAAGGTCACAAAAAAGTAACATGACATTAAATCTTAAGGTAAGTGTGCTGCAGGGAGAAACATCAGCTGTGGAGCATATTTGTGGTGCACCAAGAAAAGGAAAGCCCAAGAATTTTGTCAATATAGCATCAATGAAGAGAGACAGGAAATATGGGGTGAGAGAATGGGGGAAGACATGCAACAAACAGCGCCAAGACTGGAAATCAGTCCCATGACCGGTGTGTTGAGGACTATAGCCTCTGTGTATAGGTGCCTGTTAACCCACTGAGTTAAACAGCACCCAACTGGCTTGGTTTTTAGGTCATTTTTTTCTAAGGTATAATATTGTATCATCTGCATACAAATATATCTGGTCTTTTCTTGGATCTAAGCGAAATAGGGAATTGAAAAAGTTGAAGCAGTGACAACAGTAAAGCTGGAAGACAAAGCTTAAGAGAAAAAATCTCTATAATAAACTGGCTTGGTTTGAAGGTTAATGTTCTCCCATGTATATCATAGTATCATCTGCATGTTGATGGAAACATACAGAGCTTTGACTCTGTTCTGAAGTCAATAATTAAGCTGACATTGTGCTCATTTAATGAGCACTTGTGTTTCTCTGCACATATAATGAATTCGAATTCTAAAGTCAGTGAGATAGGCAAGTGGCCTTGAAGATAAGAGTGTAACTAACTGGTTGCTAGGCAAGCATGACGTATGCTGAAGGTAATCTGCCTTATGCTTAAATACTGATGCATCTCTATTTGGGGAGCTTCTCTCCTCTGTTACGGAGATTCTGTGTACAGCTTGAAAAAAGAGACTCAGACTTAAAGATAGTTATTATGAGCGTGGTGATTCTTTTTTTCATCCACATAACAAAGCTATTTTTTGTTTTCTTTGGTTTTATATTCCCTTCAAAATAAAACTCATCTTGAAAACTACTTTAGGTAAGGAAAAGTGGGGAAAAGAGATTTTACACTTAAAGAGGAAGCCTTTGTGGAGCTAAAATGAGCAACTTATCTTATGTGAAGTTCCTTTTCTTATATGGCCTACCCTTACTTCTCAACACTGAAGCTTACTATATCATGCTGTCTTCAGTGTTGTTTTTTGAATTAGATAAGCAGTTACAAATGCTGTTTATGTAAAGATTTAAAAAATGTTGTGAAATCCTTGTACAGGAAAAATCTCCTCTGACACCATTTTTACATGATGAAATTCTCATTAATCCTTAGCTCCTTGAGTGTTCACTTAAAGATGGCATTTACAGGAACAAACTTGGTAAAAACAAAACAGTATATATAGATAGGCCAATCTAAATTATTATTTAATCACCTGAAAATATTAAATTGCTTTAACTTTCATTAACTGAAAATAAGCCTTTGATTAATACACAGAGAGAGTCCTTTTCACAGACACTGCCATCTTGGATCTGTGCATCTTGCATGTTTCTACAGTCCCACAGAAGGGAACAAACAGTGTTGGGTAGCGTTACTTTTGAAGCTTACTCGTTAGATTACTGTGTTACATACTAAGAAAAGTAATTTATGTTACTACATTACCTACTTCTAAAACTAACGCATTAGAGTACTTTTGCGTCACTAAATATTAAAACCCTTTAGCCACTTGTTCCACTTGGTGGTTGTAAAAACGACCGATAACAACCCCACGTCTGCATTTGAATGTGCAGACTCCAATGCCAACGTACAGCATAATTTACAGCCCATAATCTGTATCTCTGCAGCCTGAGGACACAGATTATTTTTATAAAATTGTAACTAATAACAGGATTACTTGAATTGTAACACTAACACGCTTCGTTACTCGTTACAACAAAACAGTAATCTGAGTACTCTAACAGATTACTTTGTAATGCAATAACTCCAACACTGGGAACAAATAACAGAAACCAATTTTTTTTAGATTTCTCTGGCTGCCACCAGAAATGAGAATCACAATCTAGAATCTGTTGGCTTGATGTAGCTCCCAATTTTACACACTGTACCTTTAAGGCTGGCTCTGAAATCCTGGGCATCGTCATTAGGCCCCATATTAAAGCAGAATCATTCCAACAGAAATAAACATGCTTACAGCCTGGTGGGAACGACTTTGGTATTGATAGCGCTCTTTTTTGTTGATACACCCTGTTGATGGGCTATTATTGACTAGCCTACTTGCTTGTTTGGGGGACAAGATGGCACTTAAAACCAAGGGGTAGGGGTAAAATTAATAAAGGGACTTTTGTTTGGATAGCATTTTAGAAACAAACTGGTTGACATCACTAAAACTACTGCTTTGTTTTATACTGTTAATGGTCAGAATATAGGTGTTCAACTTTCCCTGAGATGGACATGAAAATAATTCAGGACATACATAAGTATTAAACACATGGTTATGTTACACCAGCTTCACTGTATCACCATCTATATTTGTCTTTCTTCTGTAAAATCTGGACTTAATTCAGAGGCTACTAAAACAGGACTTTTTTGTCAAAACATCGTTCTTGTTGAAGATGGTAAGACCAGTGTTATCATCATCATCATCATGTTCCCTACAATCTCCAGCCACCACCTCACAGCTCTCTTGTGAGACAACACAAGTAACTATAGCCATATTTTCACTTCAGTTTCCATGTCAGTGAGTCAGAATTGACAAGGTACACTGACTCAGCTGATGAGATTAGGACAAAGGTTTTCAGTTTCTTATGACGCACAAATGCACAGTTACGTTTGTATCCCAGCACTCCAGCTATGCAGGGCATTTGCTCTGTTATGTGCACATTACGTTGGGTCATCCAGTCTCAAAGGAATACTTTGATCCCTCTGATGCTCGCACAGGAGCAAACTCCTTATGTGGTGACTTTCACTGCAGTGATGGATGTCTAAACTGTTGACCAGGAACTGAAAATATGCTTGTGCAGTTGTTCAAAAAACCTTCGAAATGCCATGAGTTGAAGTTTTTATTTGCTCTAATAAAATGTTGAATCATAGAGGAAGGTGTTTGGTCTGCAATTTTGGGGAATTAAAAACAAGACATTTTTTAATATGCAGAGGCTTGGACTTACTTTTTTGCCTAAGTGTTGAAACAGGCATCAATATTGTTTAATTTCTACAAGAATCATATCAAGATTTAAAATCTTATATTATGCCAGCTCTAGTTCAGAAAATCAAGGAGAGCGCTTACATCTCAGCGGTCTTAAATCAATGCCAAATATGGTTTTCTACTTCTTTCATAACACCCCAGCGCCGCTATGATGCGTCTCCTATCTATAATTCATCTGATATGCCCCTCCTGCCTTTATGGGGTCTGGAAAAGCATCCTTCAGACGACTCTCTCACACTACTCTCACAAACAAAACGTGGTTGTGACGCACACTTCTTACATGTGCAGCACCATTTTCCACCTTGGGCTGTTGGGGGAAGGAGGGCAGACGCCAGGCTGAGGCAGACTGTGCAACAACACAGGGTAAAAATACATCTTGCTTTGGTAAGATGACACTTCCCTCACTGTGACTACGAGAGTCCATCTGGGCCATGTCTCATCCAGAAAGCCACAACAACATAGTCAAGATGGCGTAACATGTCTGAGACTAATGGAACTTTTATCAAATGTTAAAGCTGTGTACAGACTCTTTGTTTAGATGTAATACTAATGCAAAAGAGAAAGATTAAACTGCATCAAGTTTAGTCATGCAGCATGCAGGAGTAGACTTGATTTGAAAGCCTATGCACCTATTTTGTAGAAAAATCATCTTTAGAATAGTTGTCCTTTGTATAAAGTTCTATGGATGAATGCAACAGCTACAAAAGTGTGTATAATGCATTTTCTGGTTTGAATGTTTTTATCTGCACCAGTTTTAATTGCTTTACATTTTGATGTAATGCAAAAAACATTTTTTCATCAAGCAAAATAAAGTATCATCCTAATCCAAGGGGTCTTAAATAGTTTACTCAACAAGTAAGATAAACCGTTCTTCAGTAATCCAATAATAATCACTTGTTGCTTGGCAGATTTACAAGCCTCCACAATGACAGGTGTGCATATGCAGGTGTTATGTAACAGCATGAGAAGATGTAAGACTTGACATCATTTTACTGGCTTGCACTTTCAACTTGTGCTGTAAACTGCAGTCGTAACAACAAATAAAAGTGTTTGTAGTGTGATGGGAGAGGTTCATTCATGCACACACATCACACACTAACAATAGTAACTTTGCACAGCACTCTGCCAGAGGAGTTGGAGGAGTGTCAGTGTGGATTATCTAAAAATAATTAGAAAGATTTGTTTTCTTTATTTAATCTTGAATGCCGTGACATTCCTGTTTTATTAGAGGGTCTTTGTAGTTAAACCTCTATTTACAATGTGGTCATTTCAAAGCAGTATCCAGGGCCGGTCACCTGTTGCAAAAACAATTATGTAAGAGGCAGTGAAAAACAGTTACAAAACTGTCAATCACAGAACTTATAAAGCAGCCGTTAGTAAGCAGTTTTTAATGTGCGGTTTGATATGCAATTTAGTGGAGCTTAAACAACACTGCAACAGTTTTTGATCATACAACCACGGATTAACCTATTTCACACATCCATCTGGGAAAGCTTCAATAGGAAATGTTTGGGAAAAAGCAGAGGCTTTGAAAAAAACTTGGAGTGTGATTGAATGACTGTTCTGTCTGTCACATCTCTACAGGCCAATCAGAGCAACAAAACACATGACGTAGCTGCTATCGAGCTGCGCATGCGCAGCTACCGAGGAATAACGCGAAACATGGCGACTAAAGACATGTCAGTGCACGACTTTTGTCGTTTTTGAAAAGAAAACAGCTCACTGCTGTTCTTTGTTCTTCTTTTAACAAAGAAATGTCATCAAGTTCTGATAAAACTGGCATTTCAGCAACGTCCACGCTAAGCTCTTCCACCAATTGCACCAGCCTCTTGCTGCTGCCTGTTTACATCACGACTCTGCCGCGCCTGAAAGTACTGCCCCTCGTCGCTGATTGGTCCTGTCACTATCTAATCGGGCCCAAATGGTTCAAATGGGAGCTTTGCAAGATGGATTCGCCAGTGAGAAACAAGGAAACAGGCATATCTATCAGCTTTGCAAGGTTAACCACAGATAGGATGACATCTTAAATGTAAAATTTTATTTTTAATTAGCAGACTAAGAGAAAAGGTAATGAAAATAAGGCAATGAAAGCCAAGAAGTAGGTTTAGAGTAGTGCTGGAGTTGTGTTTAGACAGTGCAACAAGCTGCAAATGAAGATTTTTAAAAAAGAAAAGAAAAAATCTCTTGAAGACAGGGGGGGAAATAGAGAACTGTTTTTGATACTCTGAGCAAGCTGCGCTCTGAATTGGAAAACAAAAATGAAAAACTGTAGTACCTTGAATGCCCACTTGAGGCCTGTTGAAAAAGCCCCTTAAGCCCCATTAGGTCACATATTAAAATGTCTGTTTTTACAACAGAAATAAACATCTTTAGAGCTTTTTAAAAAAGATGATTTTGGACTAAATACCTCATCATTTCTTTTGCACACACCAATTATTCATCCATTTGGCTATATTAAGGCTCAAAGTTACTCAAAGAAATGCATAATTCAGGTCGTGGGTGATCTGACTGATGGACAGTAGCTGTTTGCCTGGCTGCTCAAGGTTTTAAGGCTGATGAAATGCTGGCCTGAAATTGCATTTACATACAGCGGCTACCATGGAGGGCTTCAAAACCACTTCAGAAACCAGGAGGCATCTTCACTGAGACTACATCCATGTTTATAGCTGTTCGTTATCCTGGGTTGAGCTTCCCATACAGAAAGATCTAAACTGAAAATGCGCATGTTTAATTCAAAGCCAAGTAAAAAATTGATGCCCTTTTAATGTTCAACCATTCAAGAATGATCTCTAAAGTAAAATAATTAAATACCAGCACCTCTTGAAATATTATAAAAGAAAAGCCTGCCAAGCTAACTTTTACTCTTCGACTTTACGCAACGCTAAAGTAACTACCACTTGTGCCACATTAGCTTAAACTTTCTCAAATAAATTTCTTGGTTACTGAGACAAAAAAAATAAATAAAATTGGCCTGTGGCTTTCAGTATCCCAGCACATTCTTCTTCTTTTTCTTTTTGGGGGCAGGTGAGTAAATCTGCTAACTGTTTCAAAAATACAAACAACAGTACTGCAGGCCATCATGACTTCAATTATCACTCTCCAGCTGAATTATTGGACCATTCAAATCATTGGAAACAGACTTGCCGTTTATGTCATCAGAGATTAGCTTGTGTTCACTGCCTATGAAATGAGCTATTGGCTAAATGAGAGGCAAAGTCACATTTAATCACTGTCATACCGGGACAGTATAATTGCCTACTGATAATTTTCCAGAAAAGCCAACTAAGGTCTCATTAGTTTGTTTTGGCCACTGACAACAGTGCATTGTTGCTCTGCCAGGGTAGTTAGAGGGTGTTACTGTTGCCAGAACAACATGACCCTGTATGTCAAACAAATTTATATCAAAGGAATATTTACCTGTGATACCATTTTGAAAAGGAAAACATGCTGTACACTTTAAGTGTATACCCTTTTTCAACATTGAATCCAGTGAATTTACTTGGAGAAGGTCAATCTGACAAATGTAATTTACAAAAAATGCAAAACAAAAAGTTTGACAGACAGGAATCTTTTTTTTTTATTTGCCATGTTTATTCAGCAGCCATTTCCCTCTGGTTTTACATTCAAAGTAGGAAGCAAATTGTTGCTGCAATTCAGGTTGTTGTCATAAATGTTAGAGATGTGAAAAACCTACCATGTTTTTTATAAAGTGATGAAATTGTCCTGGTTTTCATGAAAAAAGTTCATTAAGGAATGCACCACACCATTATATTACTTTCTGCCTAATGTATAGAGCAGATATACTCAACCCATGGCTCTCCAGTCACCTGTGGTTCTTTAGTGCCAAGTCTAAATGAAATTTTTATTTTCTTTTAATCCGTGTATTAGTATTGTCAGGTGCGTGCAATGGAGGAACGCGCGCAAGAGAGAGCAGAGGAAGCCAGCTGGTGTTGCATCTCTTCAGTAAGCTCATTCATTGAGGTGTGCTGTTTTGTGTTCTAACTGAAGTTTTTCTGCCCTCCTTTTAAGTTTCTTCAGTCACTTCCTGTTCATGTGTAGTGGATATAAAACGATCGCTAAGTTAAAAAGCCTAACTCCAATGTTAAAAGCATTTAACAGTGGTATTTTAAGTTTGAAAAGGCTCAAAACAGATTTAAAAGGGGTTGAAATAACAGTATGTGTTAGAAATGGTCATGTAAAAACGTTATTTTTTGTTAAACTTAGTTTAAGTTCATTTCTGCTACCTTGAAATGTGTTTGGTTTTGACTAAAAAAACACGTTGAAAAAACTTTAAGCTAAAATAACATGTAAGGAAATAGTTAATATGCATCTTAAAAACACTTTGAAAATTGATCTAAGATGTGTTTGACGTAAAAATGTGTATTTGTTCCAATATCTTAAAAGTATAAATTCACCTCAGCAATCGATTGGTTTTGTCTAGGTTTTGTTGTTGTCGAGCACTTCCTGTTGTCATCAGTAGGGGGAGCTTGTTGTTTGCGGCTGCTCATTACACGCTTGGATGAAAGGCAGCAACAACGCGTGTTTCTTCTTTGGTTCATAGTCTCCCCTTTTCAGGTAAAAATAACATGTTGAAACATATATTTAATGTTGTTTAGTGTTGTTGTACAGATGTGTGTTTTATGTGCAATGAAACGTGGGTGTTTTACTTGATCTTTAATGTACTGCTGATAATATACTGTCAAAAGAGCAGAAACGGGAAACCTACAGAATGCTACAGAATGAGGCAGAGTGGAACGATGTGTCTAGGAGAGCTGCAGGTGTGAGGCAGGGCCGGTTTTAAATATTTTGAGGCCCAGGGCAAAGACCACTATGAGCCCCCTCCCCCTTTAGCTAAAAGCATCAATAATGAGTGGGGAAAAAAATAGAAAACATCTATTTTATGTTAATAAAGCCACAGAACTACAGTAAATGTCCCAGTGTGAGAGATAAATACCCAAATAGCCAACCATAATTCATCAGCCCTTTGAAAAACATCTCAGAGCCCAAAATATTTTAACACGCCATTAGACCAGGTGGAACTTGCATGAATAAAAAAAATATATGTTCATTATTAGTATCATATCCTTTCCTCTAATACTATAGGCATTTTATGTGGCCTATTGTATCCCATTTAATTACAAAATAATCCAACAATTTACCATTTCATTTTTATTTCATTTATGGATCAGCTGATCTATGGATCTTCTTACATCCTTGCTTTTGGATTGTAGCTCTCTCTAAAATATTTTAAGACAATATGGACAGTATGGCTCTTGGGTAGAATAAGGTTAAGTTCCACTGGTATAGACTGTCTTCAGGCATGGAGAAATATCAGTGGCAGGCAGAAGTAAACTAGTTTTATTTGGAAAGCTTGGACAACCTGAAAGAAGAAAGAGAGGAGTTATAAACTATATTTTTAGATATTATATACCACATTTATATTTACTAAATGCATTAATGGATATGTTTTCCAACATCTAGCATATCGACCTTTAAATACCAACTCATAAACTCACTCAGGCTGTTATTAGAAAAAAGGAAAACGTGCTAAAGGCTCAGGAAAGGATGGTCTTCTAAGAAAAAGAGAGTGAGCCAGATCGTATGTCCTGATAAATGCTCTACAACAATTAATTAATTAATTAATTAATTAATTAAGCATTTTACGTTGTGGAAAAAAGAATTTGGTGCACACTATATGCCAAGTATTACCTGCAACCCTTGGGGCTAAGCCCCTCGTCTTTCAATCCTAGTGACGGCCCTGATGTTGAGTCTCCTCTGAGAAGCCTATCTGAATTTGTGTCTTTGGTTATAGATAGTATTTGGTAATATAACAATTTTCTATCCAGACAGAGGAGGCATACTTTAAATGTATTGAAATTATAAGGCATCTTTGAGTAAACTTCAAGTATCATTTAAGTATCTCATTGCTGGACGAGTGTCCTGGTTTTCGGTAATCAAAATATGGTCACCCTAAGTTAGCTTAATGTGAACATTACTATTTGGCAGTGCTCATTGATTCAGGCTAGCAACTTAAGTGAATTTTAACATGCTGAACTGTAGTTTAATTAATAATAGTTGCTGTTTTCTGCCTGACTACAATAGTTAAGGTGTAGAATTGTTTGTCATTGCATTTTTTGTTAAGAGGTGGTTAAATGCAAACTGTTGTTTCACAGTAGTCAATAGTTTATCAAAAGGTTGAAACATGGCCAGATGTCTTTTTATCATGCATTGTTGCTTTTCTGCTGCTGATAAATCACTACAGCAGCTTATGCCAAAATCAATGAAAAACTTGACCTACAGTTTAAAGCTGAAGTTTCTGGAGTTAGTCTTTTAATAGCAAAAGACAAAAAAAACTCAAATTAAATTTATGAATCAACTGCAGGTCAAAATCTTTAAAAGTCACTCTGTAAAGTAGGCCATCCTTTAAAACGGCATGTAAATATAGATATCGAGTGTTAAATGTTCAAGATCGGCACATGTCTACAAGATCAGGTAACTGACTTTGTACTTGCGGGGGACAACAGTTAAAAATAGACTCTCACCCCGAGACCGTCAGCTCAGCCTGAGCTCATTCTCAAGTCCTACATCATAGGTCGATATCCTCAACTACACTGCAATGAAAAGGGTAGGTACTGCATGCATGGCAGGAAATCCCCTTCTGTTTTTATACCTCATGTAATAATAATAATTCTAATGCTATCATAAGTGAGTCAGCTGTGAGGTAACGTCTCAGATGCTTGTTTGTGGCTTTCTCTGGCTGTAGTAGAGGTTTCAGTTGCACTGCTTTGCTTGTTATAACACACTGATACAACACTGATGTGTTGACATACAAATACAACACTGTGCTTGTTATATGGCATGATTGCTCTGTCTAACAATAGACTTAAGAGTCCTTCAAGTGATTAACAACTGTAAGATTCTGTTTCACTGTGGCACATTAGTAGTCTTCTTAGTAGAGAATCTTGCAGTTTTTGGCTCCTTTGTTTTTGTTTTCCAAAGTGTGTGCAGATTTGAACGCCGGTCTTTCAGTCAAGTTGTTCACATGCACAGCCGTAAGCCTTAAAGACCCAGCAGACGCTTAGGGGGTGTTGTGTGACTGAGGATGGATCTATTTTGGCACAGATGGGCGAGATGAAATCGAATTACGCTTTCCTGCTTTCTGTCACGCAGGTGCTGACAATTTTATTGTTTTTTAATGGCAGTAAATATCAAACTCAGTCTAAAACACATATTAACCATATCAACAATACTTCGTTTCAGTTTAAATGTTTTAAATGGTTTAAATACAAATCAGACATATGGACTGTTAACATTCACATGTTAGTCAAATATAAAATTGGTTGTTCTATGATAAATGCTTAAGATATTTTGAGTGGACAGAAATTTATATTTGTCTGTGTTGAGATGATTTATCAGGATATCAACAACTGATGTCATGGAAAGTAAATTTACTAAAAACAATGTTAAAGCAAAACACTTGTTCATTTACTTTCAATCCTAACATGGCAGTTTATAAGGGTTAAATGATAACTGCAGTCTGCCAACTTTATGTATTGTGTTTACATTTGTCTATAGACTACTAAAGTTAGAACCTGTACTCATAGTAAACATTTGCAGCCTGAAGTCTCAGCTAGGTGTCCTTTAGTGGAATGTGATGAATGCAGGTCATGGGTGAAGATGCACTGGTATTTTTCCAGCATCTGTGCCATCAGTTCCCCTCCTGCAATCTTGAATATCAGGGTGCATGTTTTGAAGCGCCCCTTTTCAACACTTCACATCAGGCCTCGACACATTTGTCAGGTAGTGGGAAACTTTTTAAAATTAGGCCTTTAAAGACATAGTAAAGCTTTTACAGTCACCTGAAGGCCCTATCCGATTGCAGCTAAAAGAAAATTACCAGGAAACGTAGGCTAATAAAAACATACATCTTTGATATAACTAATTAGGTGTCACATTTTGAAATTCCACAATTTTGCATTCAAAGCTGTTTTTGTTTCATTTTGGATTTTTACAGTCTTAACCTGAGGGTAATTGATTCCCTGTTTGGATACAGATCTACTTTTATTTTGAAAGAAAATAAGGAATTTTGGGTTGATTGCGATGAACTTAACAGAAAAGTTGAACATGTTATAGACTGAGAGGTAAAAAGTGAAAAGGAAAAGTTAAATAGTTGATAGTACAAGATGCAGATTGTTTCCACTGTGCTGTCTGAGTTTTTCTAAAGTGAAAATGAGGCAGTAAGTTAACATTGATTGTCTTTATTTTGCATCATTGAGGCTGTAGGGAGATGTTGCAGTGGCTTAACCCAAGTATTTATCTCCATATAGGAGAACATCAACTGGAGTCTAAAGTACTTTTACTGTAGGCTAAAATTACAGCAACACTGTTTTGCTTACACACATTCACTATATGGACAAAAATATTCGGCCACCTGACCATTACAACAGCAGGGACTATAATGCCATGGTATTCAAATACATGCACTTTAACGACCCTGTAAGGTGATAATGTATCTGCATTTAGGTCACTGAATTATGGAACCCCATGGTCAAATTTCAGTCAAATAAAACATCTCTAAGTTAATGAAATTGAGCCTCAAAAATCATGAAAAATGAGGCAGTAAAATCTGCTCCAGGATGGTGTGGGGATGTCTGTTGAATGAGCTGTAGCCATGCCCACTCAGAAATACGATCCCCTCAAATTAAAAAATTTCCACAATCTGAATAGAGGAAAGCACTCACACCATTATCCAGACCCTTGACCTTATGATGAGCTTATGATCAGATCACAGGTTCCCTGGCTCTGTGCCAGAGAGGAGACGAAGTCTGCCTTCTGGCTCAAATCTCTGTTATGATGCTTTAAATGATCCATAGGCCTCTGTGGCTGATAGATTTGACGAATTTACCTCACAATGAACGAAAATCAGCATTTAACTGACTGTTAACTTTAAATAAAGGCAGTGACATCAGCTAACAACAGACTGGACTGAGGTGAACTGTTCTGTGATTCTATATCATTGTAGCATTAAGGGGGTGGGGTCATTCCCCACTGTTGGTTTGGGACATCACCTGCCCACATATTTGCCCCGCCCAAATTAAACCAAGACAGGAAAGAGGTGAAAAACTTTCAAGGGTCTAAATCCAAAATTCAGACACATACAGATCTCAGTGTTTTCACATTTACAGCAGTTATATTCCAACATATCTTGTGTGTTAAGACACAAATTGTTGATTTCACTTTATAGGCTCTTTAAAATGTAGTTTAGGTCACAGAGCTTTTCAGAATGACTCATTTTGTACACAAAAGTTTGCAAATGGAGACTGCATGGCTAGGTGGTTGATTTTATTCACCTGTGGCAACAGGTCTGATTTAAAAATCCTGAATTCAATAACTAGCAGGTGTGGCCAAATACCCTTGTCCATATATAGTGTATCAGTTAATGTTAATTGTATGGAGTAGACTGTTATTATTGCTTGTACAACTGTTGTATAAAAATATTACTCTCAAGGTTGAGATGTTGCTCTGCTATCATCACTGCCATGTTTATCCTTGGAGAGAGGCCAAACAGTCACGTGAAATCATCACAAACTTCAGACTGTTGTTTATCAAACTTTCTATAACTGGAAGTTTTGATAAAAAACAAAGTTTTGTGTTCTACATGACCGCTTTTTTACAGTAAAGCATTAAAACAATGCCCTCAAATGGAGGCTATGGGACTTTTGCTGTTTAACACATTGATTTCAGTCATTTCTTGTCTGTGGTTCTGAACCTTGAGTCTGGGAGCAAAGTCAATAAAAGCAAATAAACAGATAAATAAGACCTAAACTTCATTTGAACATACAGTCATTTTACTAGGTATGCCTGTTTAAGTACTTATCAACACAAAAATATAATTAGCCAATCACATCACGGCAATCATAACATGATCAAAGTCACCTCATTTTGACCATGTCTACATGACTAAATGTGTTGGTTTCTGCCATGTAACTGGCCAATAGGCATTTGCGTTAATGACCAGTGTTACGAGTATGCCTAATAAAGTGACTGCTGAGAGTATGCACCAATAGGAAGGGAAAGTCAAGGAACGATCAATTGACAAATAATAGTTTCAACCATACATGTTTTTAAAGGTTTATTTAATGTTTTTTAAAGAGATTAGACAGTGAACAGAGTTGGAAACGGGTTAGGAAATGAGGAAGAAATATAGCAAAGGAATCCCAGGTCAGTCATGAACCCATGTGGCCCACATACATGGAGTGTGGCCTGATTGTTAGGTCATCAACCATAAAGTTTGAGATTATTTCTTCAAATGAGGACGTGGGGTTGCCGGTGGCTAAAGGATCTCATATAGAAGGCTGGTGAATTAAGGGTTGCAGATTCCCCACTAAATAGTTTTTAAGTGTGCATCAGAATATTTATTCACTTATGAATAAGTAAATCTGAAACTGTTTGCTTCCTTGAACTTGTGTGTTTATTTTCTCTGGCTATAAATTAATACTACACTATCACAGTTCATTGTTGTGCACTGCTAACAACTGTGGAAGACAACAGAAATAGCAACAACTTGTAAAAGCACAACAACTAAGCAGGCATTTTTATCACCCACAGAGTAACAACAGGAAGGGTCCTGTTGATAAGGTATGTTAAGTGTCCTTTAAAAGATTCTTAAATAGACACAACCTGCCTTTTAAAGGAGCATCCACTGCTGCTGAGATAAACAGCTAGAGGGAGGAAGTTTGTCTTACTTTAAACATGCATAAGATCAGAAATTATCTGACTGCCTAATTTCTACTTTTAAATTTTGTTTTAATGATATGCTCACTCTGCAGGATGAAATCTAGACACGGGGAA
This sequence comes from Cheilinus undulatus, assembly GCF_018320785.1. Taxonomy (NCBI): domain Eukaryota; kingdom Metazoa; phylum Chordata; class Actinopteri; order Labriformes; family Labridae; genus Cheilinus; species Cheilinus undulatus. Next base: position 15,575,873 of record NC_054881.1, on the reverse strand, counting down.
ACACTTGGACCTGTGAGAGGAAATGATTCAAGACAAGCACTGCACAAACAATGTTTGCACAGAGCTCTATGACCTTAATCCAAAAACGTGGCCTGGAGTTGCTGCTTTAGTCTTGCTGCTGATCTTCTCCTGAAGCAGCACAACTAGGAGTCCCGATGGATTTCTCTCAACTCTGCATGGATGACCAAAGACAGTCACCAACGCCCCCTACAGCCAGTCAAAGTGAGGATTTGGACTCTTTGTCTTGTCTGCAAAGTCCCAAAGAAAATAAACTGTCTACATATGAGACTTTGTTTGATCTTTCAGAGCTCAATGACAGCAGTAAAGGTATGGAATTCAATGAAGAAACTACTGAGACTTTGTCAAACATTTCCAAAAGCCTTCCTCAGGAGAAAAACTCTGACTCAGACTCAAGAGCAGATTTAGAGGGGTTTTTATCTTGTGCAGAACATGCACAAAAAGATGATAATATCAGGGTTTCTAACCATTTTGGCCTCCAAAAACCAGGATTACCACTTTTATCTACATTGTCTCATGACCCTATTTCACCCTTAACTGATTCTTTCCCTGACATACGACAAGAACCATCCCTCTCCCTCTCTGCTCAAACTTTTGATGGCTCAATGAAGCCATCTCTCCCTGAGTCTCTTTCCACTTCTAGGTTTAGCCCTGAATGCACTAAAGCCACTTGTCAGTCAAGGTCTTTATCACATAGGTCAGATAGTTTAGAGGGTGATATTGCTAAAGCACAAGTGTCAGAGCTTTATATATTTGAAAGTGAGACATTAGATTTTATCCTTAGCTCCAATGTAGATCCCCAGGAGATTAAATGTCCTGAGCTAAAGCCATTATCAGAAACAGAGGGGACTCAGGCAGACCCTAACTGTGATATAAATGCTCAGATGAATGATTCAGAAAACCTGGTGACACAATGTCATCACGGCTCTGGTGAGGAACAAGCTATAGCAGACTGTGAGTCACACGTGAGGTATCATACGAGGCTAGTTTCACCTGCTGTGGATGCCTGCGAGGCAGGCTTGATGTCGGGAAATGATGCAGGCGAAAGGGCAGCAGAGGTCGCTGATTCAACCCCCCAAACAAGTCAAAGCGACAGCCCTATTGAGCTGTGGCAGGACGCATGCCAGTATCTGACACATGAGGACACAGAAGATCAGGATGTTTTGGACAAGACAAGTCTTTCTGTGATGCAAGGAGTGCGTAGTGACTGGTATTTTCCTCAAGGAGAGACACAAGGATCAGGTTGCTTCTTTGATGGGAGCGAGTGGATTGGCTGGTCCGGCGATGACACTAAAGGTTGGGGGCCACCGGTTGAGAGGTGGTCTTCTGTGGACAGCTGGGCAAGCGCACTCTCAGACTGGACAGAGATAATTGCAGCTCCACCGGAGGACTTTACAGCTGCATTCACAGAGATAGGCGCTGAGATAGATGCTTTGACACAGGCACTAGCAGAGGTAAATACTCAAATAGACACAGAGACATCCAGAGGAAGACAGGATCAAGAGATAGCAGCACAGGCACAGTCGCAACTACCCATGGGTGTCCAGGATCAGCCTCAAAACATCCCGGAGGGGTCCATCCTCTCTGGGCAGGGCTGCCTTTTTTTCAACCTTGACTCTGCTGAAAATGAACTCAGAGAAAGAGAGGTCTACCAGAGAGTTGAATCTTTATGCGATTCAGGAGAAGCTATACCCGTTCAAAACGTATCAGAGGAGATCCAGAGCAGCCTGGCTGAAAGCGCTCAAAGCCCTTCACAACAGGAGATGACGATGGGATCATCAGTAGCTGCATTACCTTCTACCGGAGGGTACGACTTAGGTGTGACTTCTGGATCCACTTCTTCCACTCATCAGTACGTTTGTCCGTTTTGTGGATTTGGAGAGTCAGCGGAGACGGACAGTTCAATTAGCAATGAAGAAGACTCAGTTATACTGAATATAATAGAGGAGACAGATTCGGCAGGACGGGATGCACCTGCAGAGTTCATAATGAATGAGGTAAGATGCCATACTTTTTGTTGTTCTATCAAGTTCTGACTGAAAAGCAATAGTAACCCTAAGCCTGACCCTAACGCTTATCATTAGGTTTTAACACAAATCCAACCCCTACCTAACCCTAACCCTAAAGATTTTAACACAGATCTAACCCAGCCCGTCTGTGTAGGTTTTCAGCCATCCAAGTCATGGTTATCCAAAGTTTGATCAAAAAGGGGAAATGGACTTTGCCCATTAAGACCTGTACTCAAGTCTTTGCCCATTTTTGAATCAAGCATTCAACAAAAATGACCCTTACCCTTCAGGTTTAGACAGAAACCTAACCTAATCTAATCTAACCTAACCCTTAAGGTCTTAACACAAACCTAACCCTAACTCTTCGAAGAGTGTTTCACAGGTGGAAAGTTTGTGCTTTGCTTTGCATGAAAACCATGATATACAACCCTATAGGTTGGGTCAGACATGTGTAGCCCACTCTCTCAAACATACATCACTTTCTCATGAAAAGAGCACTGGAAAGATTCACCCGTCATGGTAGAAAAATAACAGTGTTCACCTTCACATCAATCCTTGTGGCCAGCAGATAAATCCATCACGTACTTTGGAAACATGGCCAGAACAGTAAGAGACATTCCCGCTCTTGCCCTTGTCAGTGTTGTCATTCTTACTCAAAGCACTGATAGCCAGTCAGGAGGTACGTAGAGTACTCCCAAGAGTCACGTCCACTTTGTCACCACACGTCCAAGCCCCAAGAATTGTCGCCTTGCTTTGGATTGGCGCCATTCATTTTGCACTCAAGGACTGCTCGATTCTTTATTATTATTGTATAAGTCCTTTGGCTCCCATCTCAAAGACTGACAGCTGTGTGTGTTGAAGGAAGCAGGGGTGCCTGGGAGGAAAACTTCAGATGGACAGAAATGGCGTCTAATAATAGCGGAGAGTCCAGTGGATAATAGCATGCATCCGTGGCGTGTCAGGGTGGAGGGGTGAGAGCAGAGCACAGCTGAGGATTGAAACATAACCCTCCCTTGCTCTCTCTCTTTTTGTACGCGCCCTTTAACACACCCATTCCCACTGCATCTCCTTTAAAAACCCAGGATCAGAACGGCAACAGGTCTGTGGACCTGGGAGGCTTTTATTTGATTGGTTCAAGTACACAGGGCATAGCTGGAGCTCTTTTAACAGCAGCAGCAAGTGCAACTGTGTTGCCTTCAGTTGCATGCAGGACATATGGACTGTAGGAGTGGATATAGAGGCATGATGTTTTGGAAAGTTCTGCTTTGTGGCCTGATAGAAAGGTACGTGTTGAAGAGACTTTAAAGGCCTGAGACATCATTTTTTGTAGCCTTTTAAGTGCCTTGAAAACGATAATCTGCTCATGCCATGTCATTTATTTTCATTCAGTGAGGTATGACAGTTTGGTTTTGAAGCATATGAGGTCATCTTTAGAGCTTTTTTTTTCCTTTTACTTTTTTTTAATGAATACTTGTCCATTTCCATTGGCAGCCCTTTGGAGGTGAACTGTGTGAAGTGACAGATGAATGCATCGTCCCTCAGCCGGTCTCCATTGACAAGCAGGAAGCTAAAAGGAGCCTTAGGCCAGCTGAGGTTGATCACGAAGGAACCCAATGTACAACGGATCTATATTTCCTCGCCACACACACTTCGACAGACTGGCACGTGCCAGGTGGAGACATAAAACCTGGCCTGCATATTAATGTTCCTGCACACGTGTCAACTGACACTTCACCAGACTTTGACGGAGCAAGTCAGTTGGAGTCACAGGGGGGGAGTCCTAAGTTTATTATGCCCTTGGCCCCTCTTAATATTAGCTCCTCCCTCGTCTGTCGAACAAGAAGTTTGGACTCAGATCAAACTTGTTCCAAAAGCAATCTCAATGACAACAGAGACCTCAGTTGTGGTTACATACAACCTTGCGCTCTTTGGCCAACCTTGGATGGGATTACTGGTGAACAATCTTTCAAAGGTGATGAGGATTTGGTCATTAAAAAGGAAAATACAGTAGAGCCCTCTGAGACATCTTCAAAAGATAATCAACTGGACTCTAACATTGAGTGTTTCTTCACAACGAGGAAAACAATAAATGAGGATATTAGTTACCTCAGTAGAGAACTTTCAAACTTGGCTGTCATCCCTGAGGATAATTTTATTATCTCAGAGGAGAACCGTGTTGCTTATGTTACTCTAGATGTAAATGATCCGTTTGCCCCCAGGGTTCCAAAACCAATCAACACTGAAGTAAAATCCAGAGAGGCCGAAGTTAATCCAAAAACAGCTGAAAAGATGCCTCATAAAACCCACAAATCCAGTTCAGAGGGAAAATCTCGCCCCAAAAAGGACAAGTCAGCGGGCCATCACCATGGCACACAAACTTCCAAGAAACAAGAGAATTTATCACACCATGTTCCAGCCCAGCAAGTTTGCAAACAGCAAGAACTCCATCCCCTTTCTGGAGAAAATCATACCAGTGAAAACACTCCAGCTGTGCTTGAGGACAAAGAGGCTAAACTGATGATTGAGACTTGTGTTGCAAATGAGAAAGCTCCATGTAAGCACAGCAAGAAGAAGAAGAAACACACTCAGAATGTAACAGGAGCCAAATCTGTTGGGGAACCACTAGTTGAAGTTGAGAATGGAGCACAGCCAAAGACTGCAAAAGGAAAGATTGACATGTTTGAGGCCAAGCTGGATGCTAAGACTCAAAAGGACAGCAATAAGGCAAGTAGTGCTGAGAAGATTTTCCAGGAATCAGAGGCTCAAGCCTTCCAGGAAGAACAAAAGCCACATCACACAGACCAAGCAAAAAAGTCCGCCAGTCCTCCGAAAGATGATATCATTAAAAAGCGACGTCTATTGGCGGATAAGTTTGGAAAGATTGTCAGTGCTTTGGAGTCTAAACTACCAAAGCCAGATGTTTCTGTCAAGGCCAAGGGAGAGCAAGCCAAAGTGGATGCAGGGGCGACTCGTAAGAAGGCGTACAGCGATGTGGTCAAACAGAGCATTACATCAACAGAGGGTAAGGGAGACACAAACCATATTTCCTGCAAGGTATGAAAAACTCATTGTCAACATATTTATGAAACCACATGGTTTTGTCTGCAGAAATCAAGGTGGTGAAGACAATCCAGCCTGAGTCTGTGAGTGGGGACCCTCAAAGTATGTGCCTGTGGTGTCAGTTTTCTGCTGTGTTCTTCAACCACACGGTCACCTGGAGCAGAGATGGCACTGTCCTGGCTGAGATCAAGAGAAGGTATGGTGTTTTTTTTAACATGACTGTTGAAGTGGTTTTCTCATTGTTGAACCTTTTCTTTGTAAAAAAAAAAAATCTTTAGCCTGGTTTACCAAATGACCTTGCAGGTATAACTACTCAGGAACTCTCGGTTTCAAAGGTGCAAAGAAAACTTGCATGAACCAGAATGCCTCTTACTGGGACACTTTTGTGCTTTTTGTGGACTACAATGCCTGGTTTTGCAAGGCAGGTTGTTTATAAAGGCAGAGTAAAAGCTGCAGTGTTTGAGGCCTGATTTTCAATAGTTTTTCAGGAGTAAGTGAATGTGCACATGATGTAAAAAGGGTCAATTTCAGGTATCAGTAGATATATTTAAATTGTTTGCTTTGAAGGGAACCTGATCTGCAGAACCATACAAAATTGAAAGTGGTTTCACATCAGGGACTTGTGCCCAGATCTGAGTACACTTGACCACAAAGTCAGGTTTATTTGATCAGTGTGAACACATTCAAACTAGGCTTGGGCACAGAGCCTGGATCCATGTAACACTTGCATTGTCACTTATGTGAAAGCAAGTTAAATTTCCCATAATGCCCCAATCAGTCGGATGCTCAGCTCCAGTGCCAGTTGGTTGAAATAGTTTTGGTTTCTTCATTCTATGACACTGTGAATCTCTCTGAAGTGCAGGGGATGAGAGCAGAGTGTCGCTGACCATCTCCAACGCTTCACACAAAGACTTAGGAAAGTATCAGTGCCGGCTCACCAGTTCACATGGTTCTGTCGCCCTGGACTATCTTCTTACATATGAAGGTATTATGCATGGATGAACTAAAACAACCATATTAAAGTGATTGAGAAAGCTTTAAGTTAAAAGTGTTTCTTTCTTCTGTTTTCAGTGCTCAGTGAAATTGTCATACCTGCAGCTCCAAAGATTGTTCCATGTAAGATACTGACATCCTTTACAATATGGTCACGCTTTTGCTAGATGTTTTGGCAGCTAACACATTAAATATCTTGCCTGTTTTCCTTTTTCTAGCCACTCCAGTGGAGGTAGGGGGTGAAGAAGAGGATGTCAACTGTTCCAGGCTGCTGTTCAAAGAGGATTTCTTATCTGAACAATACTTTGGAGAGAATCAACCCGCCAGTATCATCACTGAAAAGGTCCACTTTGGGGAAGGGATGCACCGACGGGCTTTCCGGACTAAGTTACAAGCGGGTCAGATCCCCCTGTTAGTACCTGGACACCCCTGTGTGCTCAAAGTGCACAACGCTATCAGCTACGGCACCAAGAACAATGACGAGCTTGTTCAGAAGAATTTCAGCTTGGCTGTAGAGGTAAAAAAATAACACCACACACAGGATGAGCAGTCCAATAGTGCATCACAACTCTAAGTATGAGGGATGCAACAACATATTTAACACAGGCATTGGGGTTTTACCAATAAGCAAAGATAGGCAACGCCTTGGGAACATATGGGCTCTGAAGGCATATGCAGAGCAACAAATGTGAGGTAGACATCAGAAGTTAATAAATATAGTTTCAATGATTAAAGCAAGTATTTAGAATGAATTCAAAATTCTCGGGCTGTAATGTATTGAATTGTCCTTAGTTATAAGTGTGGTAGCGGAATTTCCCCAAAAAGACTATAGGGTGTATTGTATTGTTATGTATTGCATTGTTATGCATCGTATTGTTACGTATTGTGTCATATCGCATCATTATGTACTGTTGCATATTGTATTGTTACTTATCATATCGTTAGTCTTTATATCATTACATATACTTACATCATTTTGTAGATCCTCTGATACATAAAGGATTTAAGACATAATTTGCTTTTTGCTCTGTAGGAATGCCAGGTCCAGAACACAGCAAGAGAGTATATCAAGGCATACACCACTGCAGCCCAGTCATTTGAAGCCTTTGGCGAGATCCCAGAGTAAGTGACCCATGCTATGAACCTAGTACCCAAGAAAACTCTCTTTGCTTTCCAAGTGTTTTAGAATAACCTAAAGTACTTTTTCCACACGTTCTACAGGATCATTCCCATCTACCTAGTTCACCGTCCATCCAATGACATCCCATACGCCACACTGGAGGAGGAGTTGATCGGGGATTTTGTCAAGTATTCAGTCAAGGATGGCAAAGAGATCAACCTGATGAGGCGCGACTCAGAGGCAGGACAGAAGTGTTGTGCTTTCCAGCACTGGGTCTACCAAAAGACTGATGGAAACCTGCTGGTTACTGACATGCAAGGTCAGGAAAATAAATAACTTAAAATGTGCATGAGAATATACTCTGATAGCATCAACTTTTGGGCAATATGTGGCAATTACCCAGACCCTTTGGCCTAAACCATTCAAGGGCCAAACCATTACCCAATATGGTTTGCCATAACTTTAAAATTAGAGGGAACGTCTCTTCTGGGAGACTTCTGTAATTTAAATACTTGGCCCAGATAATAGTACTGACTTTTTGGCCCCATGTGGTATGCAATTGGCAAAACCTTAGAGGGCCAAATCATAATTATCTGCATTTTGCTAAACTTTCACCACTCGAGAGAATTTCTCCTTTGGCTCACTTACTTAATGAAGCATTGGCCCAGATATTAGTTGGTATAAGCTTGGTAGAGACCTGTTTTTGTAATAGTTAGACATGGCTTTTATGCAATGGGCCAGATTTTCGGCCGTCATTCACTCCTGAATACAGGCCACAGCTTTGCTGTTTATTTGGACAATGTCCATGCCAAAAGAAATTGCTATTAGGGCATGAGTTAATTTTCTTCATAAACACTTAAAAATCAGAATTCTAAATATTAAGTATCAGTTTGTTTGTTTTGTTTTCAGGTGTGGGAATGAGGCTCACTGATGTGGGAATAGCTACGTGTAAGAAAGGGTAAGTAACTTTTTTTCAACCAGTTGCAATCCAAGAGTCTGTTGGGGCCCTGGACAAATATTCACAGGGGGCCCCTCCCTTATCATCATGTAATAAATAGTCTGGCCCGACAAAGTAATTATTAAATGTTAACTTTTTACCCTCAAAGTTCGCATACGTTTTACTCAAAATATGAGAACACTATTACATTGTAATTAAAAATTATAAATATAAAACAGATCAATGAACAAATACCATAAGTAACATGAATAAAAGTTACTCAGGTGTCTCTTTTTCAAAGTGCGGACAAGCCCACAGTATTCAGACAAGGATTATTTTTTGAGCAAGTCCTTCAAGATTGGGCCCCCTTAGAGGGGTTTCCTACTGTCGTTGCAAACTTTGCACATTTTGAGCTACTGTTGTGGGTTATAGTTTTTCAGCCCTAGTGCCCCCAACTGGCCTGGGCCCTCAAGCAGTTACCTTTCCTTCTGTTAACAAGCTCTCTAAGTATAGATTTAAATGTTTAAATGAACTTATGCATAAATAATTAAGTAGTATTTCACAAGTAGAGGTAATGTTCTTAATATTAGCAATGCTGTGATGAGTTGTAGAACATTATCACATCAGTACTGATATTTATTATACATTATATTCCACCTTGAGTTGGATTTTTCTTAAATACAATAGTTTAATGGCCAGCATAATGAAGAAAACAGCAACAAAACAACAAATTATTATTTTTTCTCAGCAGCTCATTCCCTGTCTTTGCTGGATCTGATACTTCCCCCTACCCCCTCTACTCCAGCAACAATCAGGATGCCCTACCTCTAGTCATAAGCATGCAAAACATAGGAATAGAGCTAAGCAGTAAAGGCAAGAGGTCTACTGGGACTGACTGTGTTTAGAACATCTTGCTTAGGTAGTGGGATACACATCATGAAAAGTTCCAGTTCTTTATATCAGCACCCACAGAAATCCTCTTTACCAATTAGAATACTCAGAACTTACTGTGGTACAATTTTTTTTGCAGATATAAGGGCTTCAAAGGAAACTGTGCCACCTCCTTCATTGACCAGTTTAAGGTGTTACACCAGTGCAACAGGTACTGTGAGATTCTGGGCCTTAAATCCCTCCAGCCCAAACCTAAGAAGGCTGCAGCTGCCCCTAAACCCAAACCCCAACCCGCTACTGCACCCAAGAAGAAAACATTTGGGCCAACAGTAAAGAGCAAGTCATAATAGGACAAGGACGCTGGAGAGTGGGGATGCATTTTTTCATTGATTTTGCAAGGGTTCTGGTGATTTGTGAACCCCTGGACCTTAGCTGAATTTGATCCATCAAAGAAGACACAGGAGGTGGTCACATTTTTGGTTGATGGGTACTTCATGGAGGAGATGGAGGATTGAAGTCTTTGCCTAACTATCTTCTTTTATTTGATAAGATTTCTTGCTTAATCTCATGTTGAACATTTGAGAGGTTTATTTATTTCAATTATGACTTTACTGGAGATGTTTTCTGTGAGAATGGGACACTTTACTTCAATGGTTTTGGGAAAACTGTGATGAATTTTATGCTGTAACACTTGAATATGATGAGGGATGATGTGTGTTTGGATGTTGTTGAACTTTTATGTCTTAGGGATTGATTTCTTGATGACGTGCAATGATCTTTTTTCTACTTTGGTGATGTTTTCAACTTTTTAGTTCATTAAATTAATGAACTTTTATTAACTGATTAGCGGAAATGTCTTCCAAGTAGTCTGTATGGTGAATACACTTATAAAAGGAAATTTTTTTTATTTTGAGTTGTGTGACATAGTATGCGTGCGTAAGATTGTGTGTTAGGTTTGCAATTAGATATTTTTACTAGCCTTTATTTAATTCAATGTGAGAACATTTTAATGTCTGGTTTATTTAGTAAAGCTACAGAAGAAGATGCTCACATTTATTTTGCATAAGCAACAAAGTTACATTTTGTACGCATAAAGCTCATCTTTCTTTCTGAAAATGTGAAGATTTCTTGTTTTATTACTTGCTATAATTCTAGTTTTTGGTTTGAAATATCTGGCATTGTTTCAAGGAGTCCAAACTTAAAGTCATGATCAATTTAGAGCTTGCCTTTCTGATCTTATGATCCTAAAAATAGGCCTGCTAATCAACTAAAGTCTTGAAAAGTCTCTATAGTAAGCCTTTCTGTCCTGCTGTCACTGTTTTTTTTTTTCAATCCCTCACCCAAATTTCTGACTTGATTCTCAGCGTTCTAAGGCCAGTGTGTAAGGGAACGCTAGATCTTTGTTATTAAAAAGATGTTGTTGGCCAAGGATGCTCTCTGATTCCTTTGTTATCATCTTAAATCAATTCCATAAGAGAGGGGATTTGTGTCATAATTTGGCACTGTCAAACGTGTTTCTGCATACAGCTGGATTTGCTGGTATTTTTGTAAAGTGTGAACTTTATGTCTTTTGTGCAAAATGGGCCAACATTTCAACTATAGCACGAGGCAAAAACAGCACTTTTTGTTCATGTTGGATAAACATAATGTCACCATAAAAAGCACATTACAAGTATTTGAAATGCATGTTGAGAGTTACTGAAAGTATGACAACAAATGGTCGGACGTGTAATCCAGGCAGCACATTAACACCTGAAAAGCAAAGGTAAGTGGGTCACTCATAAAGGCTCCAGATCATGTATGACGCTTTAACACATGCATGTCTATTTTCATCTCTGCCCCTCCTCTTTGGTGTTACATGTCCTAAGGCAGGAATGTGCAAACTATAGCCAGTGGGCCAAATCTGGAACAGAAATTTCTAAAAAAAACAAGTGAAAAACACCCAGCATTGCTATGGTGCTGATTCTGTAAACAAACATTTTGCCAAGCAGATTTTGTTGTAGTGCATTTTATCATACCTAAATTTGCACAATAAAGTAAAAAACATGTTGACAACCAATAATATAATGATAAAGACTCATGACGCAGTGATTACAACAACAAGCATTGCTCTCATCCTGACCAGGGGTGAAGCCAGTGGTAGCCCTAAATCCTTAACAATGATTGGGTGTTTGTTTTGTCAGCTATTAACAAGTTGTTTGAGTGAGGTGTATCACAGGCCCAGTCATCGGGGTATTTTTCTGCATTTGGCCCTCAGTTAATAAAAGTTTGGACATCGCTGTCCTAAGCTTGAGGCTAAGACAACATTCGGAAAAGGTGCAGGCATTTCTGTACAAATAAGGAAGCTATGATCATTCTTCAAAAATCAAGGTTTACTAACATTCATGACAAAAATGTGAAAAATATGGACATTAAAGAGAGCATTGAAGTCATTTTCACACTGTAGCTATTTAGTGTGATAATGGCGTTTGATAGACAGGACACAAACACCATTGTCACACTCCACAGCTCTGGAGGACACCCTTTACTGCAGAAACAGCCCAAGATGAGATGGTTTGTGCAAATTGGTGGAGGCATGTAAGACCTGGGGAAATAAGGACAAAATAGTTTAGTGAAAAAAAAACAGAGAACCACTTATCATCATATCCTTTTTCTAAATATTGATCAGTCAGTAAGGGCTTAAACTTTGCACCTATCAGTGTACCAAAAGAAATATGAATGATACTAAAAGAAATATGAATGAAAAAAAGCAGAAAATAAATGTTAATAGCACAATGCTTATCAAAGTAGTGCAAGGGTCATTCAAGTCTTTTCTAATCATTGTGGGATGACTGCAGCTGTGTGCATTTTTGTTTGAACAGGGTAAAAACACACCTGTGTGAGCCACCTCTCTTTGAATTTAAACTTTTTAAACATACCTTAAAATAGAGTCAAATTGTATTTTATTTCACTCCACATTGGGTATAACTATATCTATCTTTATTTACTTTTTATTGAACAATACAAATAACATTTATGACCTACAATATCAGCAACTGATCATTTTGTTAAAGTTCACGTATAACACCCTTACTAAAAACAACATGACATAAAGAGAGGGTAACTTGTGTCAGGGAACCAACTTACCTGAAGTTTATGAAGTAGATCCTCTACCCACAGTTGCTCAACTGGGTTAGTCTTCTGCTTCTGATCCTACCAGCTCTGGCCTTCCTATCCTCTGCCCCCTTCCCTGTCACACCAGCATGTCTTTGCCCCCAAATCTTTCCAAACAGGTAAAAGTCCAGTAGAGAGTCCAGAGTGGCGTGTTCGTGAGGTGATATGTGGTGCATTTTGGTTTGATGCTGTCCCGTCCTGGTCTTTATGTAGACAGAGCAGAGTTTGGACAAACAGCCAGTTCCACATTAGTGATAAGCTACAGGGGAAGTATTGATTGACCCTGACCAGAGGTAGAGGGTGAGGGGTGGAGGAAGGGTGACTCAAAAAGAAGGGGGAAAATGAGGCCTGGTGAAGCAACAGGGCCTAAGTGGTGAAGTTTTAATGAAAGTCGGCATCAGATGCATGACTGATGATGAAGGACACAGATGTTTTATATGACATGTAAAGTTTAAGTTACATGTTAATATGACTTGCCTTAACCCAAGGATCAGTTTCATAATAAAAATTGTCACTAAAAGGGCAGATAATGAAACATCATCCCCTTAATAGGCAGCCTAATATGTATCTTAGTGTGTCACTCTCTAGTGGAGGCCTTATGCTATCAGTGTTTTGAATAGTAAGTATCTCAGTGTTATTAATAAACTGCCGTACTATCTGTCAAAAAGCCTTGTTTGCTAAAGGTGATAAACAGAGAGGCTAACAGCTAAAAGTAGATATTGAACTGCCAAAACTGCTGGCTAACAGTGGGCAAAATGCAATTACTTCTACAACAGTTAGCTACAACTAACTTATAGTAAGTTAGAACAGGAGCAAAATTAATAGATGTTTTAAAAATTGATGCATTTGGTTGCAGGACCACTTAGTATAAAGTACCCTGTGTGGGCTAGCCGATAAGTAACTAAAAGACAAAGGTAAGCTAAAAATAATCTCAAAGATAAAGAATTAAAATAGTTGGCATTACATTCTTGATTAATGATGCAAATGTTTGATAAAAATTAAACTGTTTCAATAGTTTCCTAAAGTCTGTATTATGGTTGATACACTTTTCAGGAAGTAATTTTTAATAATTTGAAAAATAAAGCTAGCTGGGTCAGAAGCGTACTAACAGAAGTACTACTCTTGGTACTACTAAGAGAAAGCTAACAGAATAATACAATGAAGCGAAAATGGGGCTTTAACAGAAATGGATAAATTTTATGCTAATAAGAAAATGGTTAGCTATTGTAAACATCTGAATTCGTTAGCTTAAATCTAACTGGCCAACACTGTATGCTATCATTGGTCAAAATATTTAACAAAAGTCCTGATAAACAGGTTAAATAGTTAGCTAAAACTTCTGGATTAATGTTTAACAGTTAGCTAAATGTTACAAAAGCAGCTTGGCCAACAAAATAAAGCTGAAAGTGACATTTTCATTTGTTAAAATGTAGAAAAAAAAGTAGTGAAGATAGCTTAATACAGAAAGTACTGATGGACACACCTCTAGTCAAAATAGTTGCTTTATAGGTTGGAAATAGATTAATCTGGATAATCTACAAAAAAAATTGATGCAAAAAGTTGCCAAGGTTTTTCTAAGTAGATTGGGCTGAATATTTTTTTTATCAGTGTAGCTTATGACTGTTGAAAAAAGTAAGCATAGCTACACCATGGAATGAACACTGGTTGAATAGTTAGCACAACATGCTACACAATTAGCAACAATGACCACTTTTTTGTCAAAGGTGCACAATGACAACACAGTGAACCTATAGTATGAGCATGACCTGGTACAGTGATGGGAGAGCTCTTTAAGTTCAGCTGAAAGGGCTGTTGGGATGATACAGTTTTAAATATTTTAGTCATAGTGAGGAATTCATTTTTGTTAAATTTGGATTCAATAAACTAAGCTATGAGACTTATGGTGCATTTCATTTGATCTCTGACCATTTTGCTTCACCTTACCGTCAGGGTTTCATTGAGGTCAGCACTGTGACGTAACATTGAATCAAAAGCCTGAATGATGGACAGAAGGCAAATCTGTCTTATCTTTTTAGGTTTCTTATTATTTATTTTTATTTGAACTTTGTGACTTTTTTTTCTCTCTTGGAGCAGGTCGAATATTTTAAAAGGTGGATCTAAAGAAGAGTTGGCTCTCAGTTTGTTTGTGACCAGATTGAGGGTAGGGAGACTTGATAAAATGTCCCTGTACTGGCTGGATGGCTTTTATTTGCTTGTCCTTGGAGCTGATAACTCCTAGATTGTGATTGTGTGAATGAACTGACGTCCCTTCACCACACCACGTGCACACACAATTACAAAATTTAAAAAGTAGATATGAAGAGTTTTAAATATATTCACTTTAGAACAGACCTGACAATAGAGATTATAGAACATGTTAAGTTAAAGTAGGTTTGTATTTTGTGTACTTAATGCTTTATTTAGATACTGTATTGATCCCCCTTTGGGGAAATTCACTTGTTACATCTCAGAGTAAAGGACAAGGGTAATCAAGTGATAGATAAATAAGGACAAATGACATGGACTATAAAACCATGAAACTAAAACAGGGATATACTCAGTAACCTTGAAACACTAGATTTGTGTAGCATGATATTGAGGTAGTATTTCAGAGAAAACAATTTAAACCAACATAAATGTTCATTCACTGTACATCATACTTTAAAGGATATTTAGGCCTCTGTGAAGAGACAGCCTTGGCTAAAGCATTGTCTTTGCATGCACACCCAATATCTCAACAACCCTCATAGTGATTTTCAAGGTTATTAACCCTTTCTTTGTAAACAAAAAATCTCATGAACGCTTTGAGGCATGTTTACTCCGACTCAAGAATGAACTGATTAAGGTTTGGAGTTCACAGTTTAATTTATGGGTATCATATTCATCAATGCTTGTTAACATCAGCTAAGAAAACTTGTAAGGCACATTTCCTTTCTGACTCAAAGCTGAACTGTTTCAGTTTTGGATTTGAAAGGACAGAGCTAATAGGCCTCATGTTTATTCCTTGCTTGTGAAAAAATATCTCAAGAATTTTTGGAGGGATTTTCTTTGTACTTAGCAGAAATATCTACTCTAACTCAAGACTTAGCTGGTTAGATTTTGGGAGTCAAAGGTCAAGACCACTGGGCCGTTAGATTCCACTACTACAGTACCAAAAGTATTCATCCCCTTGGATGTTTTACTCTTTTGTTGATTTTATAAATCAATAACATGCAATATGATTTGACTTTTTATACAAAAAAGCCTATTTAATGTCAAAGTGAAAATAGATTTCTACAAAATAATGCCAATTAAATAAAAATATGTAATGTTTAAAAGTGACTGCATTAATGCCAGGTTATGTATCAGTCAAAGCCTTGTGGGAGAGTGGCAAAGAGAAAGCCTATTGAAGAAAATTAAATGTCAAATCTTGATTAAAGTTCACCAAAAGGCATGTGGGAGACTTCATGGTAAAGTGGAAGAAAGTTTTTTGGTCTGATGAGACCAAAATGGGGCTTTATGGCCATCAGACAAGATGCTTTGTCACAAACATCACCACAAACACACTTTCCCCACTGTAAAGCACAATGGTGGCAGCATCATGCTGTGGGGATGCTTCTTGGCAGCCGGTCCTGGAAAGCTTGTAAAGGTAACGGGGAGGGAATCATTAGAGCAAAATATAATAATAATAATAATAATATCTTGAATTTATATAGCGCCTTTCGAGAAACCCAAGGACGCTTTAACATATAAGAAAATCCTGGAGGACAATCTTATTCAGTGAAGGCAAATTATATTGAAATAGTTGATTTATAAAATCAATAAAAAGGTGAAACATTCAAGGGGGTGAATACTTTTTATAGGCACTGTATACCTCACAGGAGCATGGTACCACCTGTCACGAAGTTCTAGCTTATATTCCAACTCCTGATGCAGGATAATTCCAGTCTCAATAACTCAAACAACACAATCAGAGAAGTTTTGTTTTTATTTGACTGAAGTTAAATGAACCACAAAGAGTTGCAGAGAGTGGTGGAAATTTAACAAAAGTGATATATTCCCATCGTTCATTAAAATAACAAAACCCTCTAAAAAAGGACTGAATCAGTTTGAGAGATGAGAATCACAGGAAGGAGTAAACAGAAGGGAGAAAAGGTACAGAAAAAAAAGAGGAAAAATATAGAATACTAAAGGATGTGAAGTCCATGCTTCACTACTGTCAACTTTTTCTACCTTAGCAGCAGCCCAGATTTACAGACTATTCATATTGCACCAGGTAAGTGCTCCGGATGAAAAAAAAAGAAAGAATCACATTCAAGTTAATGACAAAAGACTTACAATAGGTGACCTCAGAGTGATCTATAAAGTGCCCTTTAGGTTCAATGGTGTTAGAAAAAGGAGAGAGAAACAAAAACATAGAAAAGAAAACAACAGTTTTTCTCTGTAAGAAACGTGCTGCTTTATATTCAGTGGCAATCACAGCTTTTCTCTCAAACACCCGCGCTCACACGCACAGCTTCATTTTTAGCGTCATTGATCAGTAATACTTCTGTTAAATGTAGTTCATACATATATTTATATATCATGAAAGAACTTAAAATGTGTTTTTTTTCAAGAACAATTTACAGCATTATGAACAGCAACAGGCATGAGAATATTAATATAATCATGACGCAAACATCTCAGAGAAACTATCCCCGCTTTTCCCTTCTCGACCTCGGGACAGATTACACGTCCAAATTACTACTACAGTATGTAGTCAAAGCAAACACAAGATACAGTTTCATGCTGCTTTCATAGCACTACAATAAAAACCATTTTATTCAACACATTTGCTATCACCATAACAAATGATATGGGTTAATTATTTCCCAGACTAGCCAGATTTACACTTCACACACCATGTCATATAGAATTGTCAAAATAGTAAACAACATTGTTCATCAGTACAAATACGTTTAGAGTATTTTCCTGCAAGAATTATACCAATGATTAAAAAACAACAACAAAAACAAAATCTCTTCCAAGGTGACAAAAACTATAAAAATCATCTCCGGGGATTTTTTTTAATCCCCCGCTCTGAAATCGGTTACCAGTGGCTAAAATAACAAAATCATTACTCTACAAAAAGGCTGCAGTGGCGGTTTTCTGATCACACAACAGGCTCTACGGAGGGGTGTGGCCGATTTCCTGAAATGTGATTGGCTAGCATTCCTAAGGTAATCTGGTGTTGGTCTAAGGATTTGACAGAATAGTGATCATAGTGCCATTGCAGTTTCTTAGAGAAATAGTGCATGTAGGAGCCAGATTAAGGCCATGCTATAACCCTTACAGTGAAGGGTGCAGAATACTGTGCTATAGTGTACGTAAAGGAGCTATTGAAATGCATTAGTGTTTTCCAGCACTGTAGATTTTCACAGGACGAGGGGAGGAGGGAAAAGAAACAGCGGATCAGGTAGGGGGCCAGCTCTTGTCATTCGTCGCTCATGCCTGTGGATAATAAAATTTCAGCATTCAGCAGGGGTGCCACACTGCCTGTTCTTTTTTCTCCCCCAGCACCTTTAAGGAGCGAGCTACCCACATTGGAAAAGATATAAAGACGTAGGCAAGTCGGTTCGACAAATCGCTGTACAGTCTCGAACCACCGTGCTGTGGAGGTGGCTCACAGTCAGGCATTACAGTACAACATGCTCGCGCTGAACTGCTACTACAGCAGCTGGTTTGACATCCCTGTAGTTTTGTGTGTGTGTGTTTTTTTTAATTGATTGGTTGATTGGTCGCAGTTGAAGGGTGTTTCTTTAGTCGACTCCCTCGAAGCCTTGTGCGTTCTCCACCGCCATCAGGAGTTTTTCTCTCAGGTCTTCAAAGGAGTCATAAGTGGGGAGATCCAAACGGTTGAAACTGGGAAGGAAAGCATGAAGAAATTAAGACAACATACTTGCTTTTCATAAATACATGTCAGAACCTCTTTCTACACTCTACTGCCGGGATGTAAACCAGCACAGTGAACGGATGGCATCCCATATGAGCTGCAGTGTTTGTCTGTTTTATTTGGGTGGTGCTAACACAGCAACGTTTACTTGCAGACACTGGAATCCTGTGATAATTTGTGCTAATCTTTGACTGTTTTCAACATGTTTTTTTACTTTAGAGTAGTGGATTAATGTGACTTTTTCAAAAATTTTGATGCAACTTCCGTTTAAAGTGGCTTGAACCCACTCACAGTTGTAAAAAGGCTACAACAAAAAATTACCACAACTTTAATTTTTCATGCTCACATTACACCTGTGGTAAGACAGGGATTTTTCCCCTTTTAAATTTCTGGAAATGCAGAAGTCATCGGGTTTCCAGTAGGCAGCTGCTATCACGTTTGTGGGAAATTTATTACGTTTGTGGAATCATTACTGAGAGCCACAGATTTGTATATGTACTATTATCCTGCAGCATGTTTAAGATTTCTACAAGTTCAAAACTTTGAGCTTTGTGTTGATTTCTAATTTAATGAGACTGCAAGTAGCAGAGTGTCCCCAAGATTAACCTAGTCAAATTTAAGACTTTTCAAGACCTCGTTCCTAACACTTCGATGCCTTTGTCACAGCAGTACTAGCAAAGGTAAATGAACACAATGACAAAATTGTAATGAATTGGAACCTCATAAACCTACTGGTAAGAAATGTATATTGCTATATTAACATAGTTGATGTCACTGATTGCAAAACTTGGTCTAAAATAATGAGCAAGTTAGCAAGCTAATATGCCAGCATTGCCATCTAGCATGTTAATGCTAGTGATATCAGCATCCACCCTGCCATGGCTTGTTTTCCTCTGCAGGTGTGAATTCATGCTTTCATTTCTGTGTTAGTGAGTGGAGTGGACACATACCATGTGTGAGCTCTGGGTAACTTGTCTGGTGTGCCCCACTGCTCGATTGTGAAAAGTTGTGGACCATTAGAACCTGAAAGAACGATAAGATTTCTATTAAACCTCGAAAGAACAATAAGGTTTCTATTAAACCTCAAATCTATCATTCAGAAAGAGAGGAAATGGAGAGCGAGTGACAGCTTAAGCATTTCTTGTGAATAACTGAAGTATCTTAAACTGATTTAGCAACATAATCCTAATATAAAGCAACTGAATTTATAGCCAATATTTGTCTTTACACTGGCAATAACTGTCATCTATCAAGTCTAGATGATAAAAAAAATCAAGATATGAGAAGCAAAAGATGAGGCCTTGAAATGAGATGCAGTAACTATTTAGTCAGTCCATGTCGTTTAAAGACATCTGAAGTTTGGCAAATGTAGCTCATATAAAAATACGTTTAAAGACATATGCCCTTGCTTTGATTCATTTTTTTGTAACCTCATTCATAACACTTGAGTCACAAAAAAGGGGAAAAACTAAACTAAACTTTGATCATGTTTGCAAAAGCAGATAGTAATACAATTCTTTGAACCTCCACTGTTGACTCATCCTTTCTCAGAAAACTATTTTTGTGTGACTGTTACATAATATTTACTTTCTGCTGTTTATGTGATACACAGAGTATGTGATCTAAAAGAGCTATGCTACAATACAAGCATGAAGGGATGGAAAGTAAAGCGGACTGGTGGGTTTACTAACCATAAAGCTCAGCAAAGCCGTTCATGGGCACACGTGACGTTCCTGTGACGAACTGGAGCAGTCGGATCCTCTTTTCAGCATCCATCAAGAGAACAACCTGGCAAGAGACAACATGAAAAACATGGAAATTATCAAACAGTTCACAGAAATTAGTGATCAAGTTTAAACTGAATTAAAGTTCTTGATAACAGTCATTCAGACTGATGGTGTTTTGGCGTGTTGGCTTCATGAAATGACACGTTAGGGTTGTCTGTGTTTGTGTGACCACGTACACACAGATGAACAAAAACTACTCCCATTGTTTGCTGTCTGCATGTATCCGCATGTGCTACCGTGTGGGTTAAAGTCAAGACACCCGATAAGCAGGGCAGGCATCACTTCAGTCTCTTTCATCAGAGCAAACAAACTTGTTCTTCCAAACAGACTTTGATCTTCAAAGTTGAGGCCAGCCAACCCAACGCAGGCACGACGACTGAAACCAGCGTTTGATATGAAGCAATACATGGCTGACAATTTACACAGTATGCTGCTGTTGCAGTCATCTGTGCCTCTGCCTGATTGTGCTGCATGTGTTCATGTATCACACTCATACCTTCCAGAACCACTGAATGACCGGGTGGTTGGGGCAGTAGCCGTTCTTGTAAACAGTGTGTTGTCTCCAGTCGTTGACGTCGACGTCACCCAGGCCACACATGAGCAGCTACACAGAGAAAGACAGCAAAGGACAGACAGAAAGAAAGAATTTCAGTTAGAGTTAAAGCTCCTGTGAAGAACTTTTGGTTTGCACTGATTCTGACGCCCCCTGCGAACAAACTAGTCCATCTTTTGTGTTTGATGATTGGCCCTGTACATGCAAAAATAGTGTTTATTTCTTATACTGTCTTCTTTTTGAAGTGAGACATTTACTTTAATACAGGGGTGTCCAACTAAATCACAGCAGGGGCCAGATTCTGAAAAAAACCTCAGCACTGATGATTAATGATTTTGAGATTTAAAAAAATCAAATGATAAGTTTAAAGGCTCAAAATCTGAGATAAAAAGTTCAACTTATTAGTTCAGAAGATCAAAACAGAAAATCAAAATGCAAAGTGCTTTTTTAAAGGCAAATTTATGAGATGGAAAGGCCAAAATATCAGGTAAAATTTGAAATTGTGACTTTGAAAGTCAAAATATGAGATAAGATGACAGAATTATGACTTTAAAAGGCCATTATATGAGATCAAATTCAAAATTGTGAGTTTTAGAGGTTTAAATGGGAGATAAAATTCGAAATTATGAATGGAAAAGGTCAAAATATGAGATAAAATTCAAAAATGTGAGTTTCAGAGGTCAAAATATGAGATAAAATTTCAAACCATGATTTTAAAATAAAATATGAGATCAAATTCAAAATCATGAGTTCAAAAGGTTAAGATATGAAAAAAAAATCAAAATAAAGAGTTCAAAAGGTCAAAATATGAGATAAAATGTCAAAATTATGAATTGAAAAGATCAAAATATGAGAGAAAATTCAAAATCTCTAGTTTCAAAGGTCAAAATATGAGATAAAATTCAAAATCTTGAGTTTTAAAGGTCAAAATATGAGATAAAATTCAAAATTGTAAGTTTAAAAGGTCAAAATATGAGATAAATTTCAAAATCATGAGTTCAAAAGGTCAAAATATGAGATAAAATTTAAAATCTTGAGCTCTAGAGGTCATTATATGCAATGAAATATCAAATTATGAATTAAAATGTAAAAATCTAAAATAAAAAGACTAAATCACACCTTTAAATCATTATTGTAACATGCAAAATTGAAAACATAAATAAAAGTAGTACTTAATTTTTTCCCCCACATTTCTGACTTTTTTTATCTAATTATTTTTACTCTTTTCTTTTCAAATCTTTATGACTTAACAAGGATATTTCAAAGCATTGAGGTTAAATTTAAATTTTCAACTGGAGGAAATATGCAGATGTCACACCGGTGTGCCAGTTCTAATAAAATATGAAATTATCTTGGTCGGTTATAACTGTACCACAGGCCGGATTTGGCCCCCTGGACCTTGAGTTTGACGCCCTTGCTTTATTGAGAATCTTTGCAGTGAAAGTCATCAAAAGTCTGCAGCATGTGATTTATCACTTTGCCTGGCACCTACCCTAACCTATCTCTGTTTATATATCTATTTATTTTGTAACTGTGGACAGAGTCCCGGACAAACTCCCCTACAGGGACATTAAAGTCTATCTCATCTTATCTTTAATGTTGAATTTAAGAAGCCCTACCTCCAGTTCATTTTCGTCAAAGATCTTGATCAGATCTACAAGAATAAGCTCTGTGAAGCCCTGAAAACAAAGAAAGAAGGAGTTAAAGCACTGAAAACAATTTAAATCAAACAACACAGACAACATCACACAAAGTATTTAAAAGTATCAAGGCTCTGAAAAAAGAACTTTTTCAAAGACAAGGTTGAGTTAAGGCTGAATTTAACTTGGGTGCTGAGGGCTATAGAAACAAAGAGTGTGGTCACAGTGCCCCCAAGTGGTGACTGTCATATTGCACATTAATACCTCCAGGAAGGCGTTCATTTGCTTCTGGACCCGATTGACAAACCTCCACTGGATGACCAGGCTGTCAGAGAGAAAATTATTGAGATGTGGAAAAACAAGTTAACGATTTTAAAAAAGTTCCTTAAAAACTGTAACTATTAAGTAAAACACAAATGTAGAGGATTAACACTGATGATGCCCTTACTCAATGTACTCCTTCTTGTTCTCATTGGTGACCACCATGTCTGAGCCGCTGGGCTTCAGGTCAACCTGGTACGTCTGAGAAAACGACAACAAAGATAAGACCAGGGAACTCGTGATGTGACTGACATTGACTGAAAGAAGCCAAGAACCTGTCCAAAGTTGTCCTCATCGATACAAAACCTCAGGTCGAGCTCAGTGGGATCGTTCTCCAGAATCCACTTCAGAGAGTTGTAGTATTCACTGTCCTGCAGGGATGAAACACGGTGAATAGAGAAGATAAGACAGAAAATGTAATCATTATCACCTTCTTGATTTTATTCTCTTACATGAACCCGTGAAAGACATGTAAAAAAAAATTAAAAGATGAGCTCATGAGTACATCTGATCAGCAAATTGAAGCCCTGCTGGTCAACTTAGGAGAGCTAAACTTCATGGCTGATATTTAAAGTTTATCATTTAATAGATTTCTTACCACAGACTCCATGTCTTTCAAGGATATCTGTTTTCCTAGCATCATCTTGTAGAACGGCCGGATGAAAAAACCTAAAGAGGCAAAAACAAAAGGAAAATTGGTGGCCTGTGGTATTGAAACAGGTAACATAATAACAGTTAATCAGTGATTTCAAAGACATGTTCAAACACATAGCGACTCACCATCCAGTAGTTTTCCATGAAAAACGGCCATCCCTGCCACTCGCCCGATGAACTTGAAGTAGGAAAGGTGGTCCTCATTGCAGAGGCCTGAGTTGGGATTGATCTGGAGAGTGTAGTTATCCCTGAAGAGAAGAGAAGTTTAGAGATTCAGTAGTTTCAGTTTTTGGTTAGTCTGATATGCTCTAAGCAGTCAAACGGGTATGTTTCTTCTTGTACTTTTAGTACCGTCATAACTCATTCTGCCTGATAAAAAACTAAATATACTAGATGATGGCCTTCAGATTTGGGACTTATTTGACAGAATTGATCTACCAGTAATAGTTCAACTCTTTAGAGTCACCTGATCTAACCTCTGCCTGGTATGATTTCAAATCTAGAGGGATCTGTGGGCAGAGAACATGACAAAGGTCAATTCAGCCAAAGGATTCAAATACTCGTAACACCCAGAATGCACTGGGCTCATTGCCTTCCAAGGCCACTCCCAGGCAGTTTCAATGCATAATATGGACACAAACATAGCATCCTGAAAGGTTAACATTATTTTTTATGTTTAAGTGGATTTTAGTTCATTGTCCATTTAAACAGGAGAGGTGAAACAGTGATAAAAAGATGATGTGTGCTATGAAAAAAGCCGACATAAACATAAGACAGTGAACAGGCTGCATTATTATCTGTGCTCTGTAATATTTATCAGTCATTATTTCATGTGAACTTTTTCAGAGGTGCATTATTGTGCTTCTGAGTAGCCCTAAAACAATGAAATGACGTGGCGGACAGAGCGCTGCAGTGTTTGGATGCACTGTTATGCTGGTGGTCTCTGTAAATATTCAACGATGAAATTAACTGCAGCGTAACAGTTAAACTTCACTCTGTATATTTTACCACAGTGGTACAAGGTGTAGGCTACAGTTAAAGTGCTGCACTCTTTGTACCCACGCTGTTGTCCATTACTTGTTATCAGGGGAAAGTATCAGTAGCTGGGCTGTCTGTGTCAAACATTACTGTCACGATTAAATTCCTTTCAATCCATATCCACATTTCTTTCTGCCGTGTTTGTTTCCTGGTGGTTGCAGCAGGTTATCTTAACGTGTACTGATGACACACTGCCTTAGACTCAACCCTCCATGTGCAGTCTGTGGGCTGGCAGCAGGTCAGCTCAGAGAAAATGAGGAAAAGCAGGTTGTAGTTTACAGACGAGCCACTCCGCCCAGCGGAGATACAATAGAGGGGATTTCTCCTTACTGTATAAAGTAAGGGCAGTGACACACTGATCATTGAGCATGTCATATACATTTACTATCCATGCACCGCTGGTTGAAAATTGGTAAATATTTCCTTTAAGCCCAAAAAATAATCTCTTAAAATATGTACTAAAGTATCTAAACATTGGCAACCTTATTCATTTTGGTAAAAGAAAAATCCCTCCAAAATTAAGCTAAAAAACATCTTAACTTCAGTGGTTTTACAGCTGCAGCTTTTGAAAAGAAGACTTAACATTAACAAAAGCTCGAGCCAAAGGAGGCAACTGGACATGGCTGAGGTTCTGGAAGACATTGAGGCTTTTGTCTGAAAAATGACCTGGGCCAGAGCTGGAAATATGAGCCTCTGTTGACCATAAGTATGCCAATCATTAGCATATTATATTTCTTCCAGTTACTTATTTTGGATTGAGCTTAGGATAACCACACATGGATGAATGAAAACACACAAACAACTTAATGTTGGGAAAATAGATGTGGTGCTGGTGCAGAAATATTCATAAATGAATAGAACAAGAATCTTCAGTAATGTTACTGAAATAACTTTGGTTTTATTAAGTTAACTGCATGATTTTGATAAGACTTCCAGATGTTTATAATATTTCATGCTCAGTTAATAGATACTAATGAGCTATGACAATAGCGTATTACTTTAGAGGCATTTAGAGGCCAGGAGAAAACACATAGATGTAAACAGAATAGTTAAAGGTGATTACTAAGGATCAACTTATTGTTGAATTGCAGCTGCATGATGATCTTACAGCTACATGTAGAGTTTTGATGAATAAACACTATGTAGTTTAAATGAAGTAGTTTAAAATCTTATTAAACAGGTTAACCTTTGTGTCCATGCCTTCAAAAGCTACCTTTTCTCTGAATCTTTCTCCTTAGAATCCAACGATTCGTTGTGAATTGACGCTCGTGTCAAGAAAATAAACAATACATACGGCTTTCTAATCATCTTAATGCCTACTGTATGTGGGAAACATTTTTTCCAGGATGGATTTTTGAATGAGAGGAAAAGTTAATCAAAGTTAAAGGAAATCTTTACAAGTCGCACAGGGGAATAATGCAGCAGCTCCACCCTTTTACTCATAACTGTGGACAAAGCCAACCGAAAATATGAGAGGAAAAGGACTTTTTCACAGCTGCAGATATAAAACATGGCTACTTTACTAAATCAGCTTTGGGAAACACTTTGTCCTGTGTTATATCCTGTAATAACTTTCTTTGTTCATCTAAAAAAAGAGCAGAGACTTACGTGGCAGAGTATTCAAACAGGCCGTAGTAGGGGTTGAACATCTCTTTGGATAAGAGGAAGAACCACTCCCTGGCTACACCGCCGTAGTCCAGACCTTTCTCCGACTCAAACTCTATCCACAGACGAGCCTTCAGGACATCGGGCCTCTTTAGGGACATGATCCGACGGTATGACTCCTCAAAGATGTTGTTTCTGTGCAACTTCATCTCGAATCGGTTTGGGATGTCAGCCTGGAAATATTGACAGAAAACTCAGTTTCATGCAAATAAATAAAACAATAAAAGGCAAGAATGACTTTAGACAGTGACAGGTGGAAGCAAATGACACAGTCACATTTATGCTGATAATGCTAATAAATTCTTGACAATTTCAACAGGACATGGGAAAATCCAATGTTTATTACTGAGCAGAAAGAAAAATGACAACAGCCAGGATAGTCAAACTTCCTTTTTAAGGAAAAGTGCAGGTCCAGAAGTAGGTTAGGTACCAATCCAAATGTATAAAACTGAGGAGTCCGCACTCAAAAATGTCCCTTAAAGTAGTTTTACTTCTAGGCAAAGGTTGGCCATATCGGGCATGTTTCAACTCGCAAAAGCCTAGAAATAAAACTACCAAAAAGGACATGTTTTGAGTGCTGACTGCTTTGTTTTTTAAGTATGTTTTTGTCTTTCACCTTGAGAAGATCATTGTTGGAGGATTCTCCTTCTTTGCTTTCTTTGTACCACTCCATATGCCTCTCAAATCACCCGCTGTACATACACGGAGGCCATTCTACTGCAATTTCAACTCACATTCATCTTCTTAGGTGATTTGGCAACACATCTAACAATTCTTAACAATGAAAGTAGAAATTCCACTGTTCTTGTGGTGCCAAGAGTTGTCTAATTTCCCTGAACAGCAATGTCAAAGACTGATAGAGAGCACTCGCCATATACATAATATTTGTAATTAAAAATCAGGGCTGTTCCACCTAATATTAATTTCCAAACTTTTCCTAAATTGAAACATTAAATATTCTGTTTCTTTACAAAGATTTTTGTTGCATTATTCAAGGTCTGACAAACACAACATCTTCAGGATAACTCAGTCAGTTGCCAATTTCTGCAAATTAAAGACCTAGATGAGGATATTTCATATACAAGCAGAGAATAATGTGTGCACATTAAACAGAAACATTTGTTTACTCAAATATAAATTGATACAATGCAAAGCAGAGAAAAATATATTTCTGCAGGAGTCTATGGAGCAGTTTATTGTATAATCTGACTGACAAATGAAATCATCTGACATCTGGAAGTTGTAAGACACAAGCCAAGCTACAGTCAGTGACAGCTTGGCATGCAGTTTCTGAAGAACGACCAAAGAGTCGAAGAAAAAACAGGTTTTGGTTTTCAAAAGGAAACTTCTTTTCTCTGTTTTAGCAGATTCAAATAATCAGTTCGAACCGGTTTAGATACATCAGCTCCAATTATGGTGCATTTTCACCAAGCCGTACAACTTTTTATTGTCACAGTTAGGTACAATAAACCCTCATCTTGCTCTAATTTTCACTGCCATCCACCTCCAGCCTCACTCACGGAGAAGGGGATTTGGCTTTTTGAAGAGATGCTGCCTACTGATGTGTATTATTTGGGTTTTTTGATACCGGTGTTAAATTAATACGTCTAATTCGATACTTGGGAGAGAAAAAAAAGTGTGTTGAAAGCCAGCGAGAGAACAAAAGCAGTCTGGGAATCATAAATGATCCTTATCAGATGCCGAACATTGAATGAGAAAAAGAATCCAGCGAACTTAGCACATAAATCACAAAAATTCCATAATTTATTTATACTCATCCATAATTTTGACTTTTTTACTCAGCTCAGTCATAAGAGTCTTCAGCTCCCAAATGCATCTTAATTTGGTGTGATTTGGGCTTAAATAGGAAAAAAAGGAAATTGGCACTCAAATATGAGCCAGTCCCTGTTGCTCACATAAAGAAGCCAACACTTAAAACAACACAATGGCTTGTAACTTGTCACCTCCAACAGAAATGTCTTTCAATCTGACCAGTACACCACAAGGTTTATTTGCTAAAAAAACACAATAATTTCTTTAAAAAGCAAGTTTATGACAAAATAAGTGAGGAAAAAAGATTGAGCACAATTCAAAACATGGTGTTTTTTTGTGTTTGTCCATTGTAATAATGTTGCGTGGGAAATTAACATTCTTTTGGCAGATCAATGGACTGCAGTGAGTCTCTCTCCACCCCTTATGGGTTAATTGAGTCAACTTGATACCCCAACAGAAGGGGGCAAAAAAATAGAACGGTATGGATCAGTTATTTTGGTGCCTTTCCAAATTTTAGAAATGCACATAAAAACTTGGTAAGCAAGCTCTTCCTGGGTCTACCCTGGGATCTCTTTCCAGTTGGGCAAACCTGGAAGACCTCCACAAGGAGGTATCCAGGAGGCATCCTGATTTGATGCCTGAAACACCACAACTGGCTCCTTTTGATGCAAAGGAGCGGCGGCTTTTCTTCAAGCTCCATCTGGATGACCAAGCTCCTCACTCTACCTCTAAAGCTGAGCCCAGACACCCTCCTGAGGGATCTCATTTTCACCTCATGAACTTGCAATCTCATTCTTTCAGCTATTACCCAGAGTTCATGACCACAGGTGAGGGTTTGAACAAAAGCTGACTGGTAAATTGGGAGCTTTGCATTCCTGCTCAGCTTCCTCTTCACCCAGCAGTCTGGCTCAGCATTCGAGGTACTGCAGACACTGCACCAATCCACCTGTCAATCACATGGTCTATTCTACCCTCACTTGTGAACAAGACCCCGAGACACTTAAACGTCTTCACTTGAGGCAAGGACTCACTCCCCACCCACACAGGGCAATCCACCGGTGTTTGACAGAGAATGGCCTCAGACTTGGAGGTGCTGACCCTCATCCTGCCCACTTTGCATTAAGCTACAAACCGCTCCAATGTATGCTGGAGGTCCCCGGCAGAAGGAGACAACAGAAACAATAGAAAATAAAGAAATCCGCACGTAAATATGAGAGGTGTATGGCAGCTAAGCCCAAAGTCCTCTCCTGTGCAAACTAATGCATACAGGAAAAATATCTTCATTATAAGCTAAGCAAAACTGACAGATTAAAGTGCAAAAAAACAAAAAAGGTCTGCATTAAAGTTAATTCATCATTATGTTAACCCACGATCAGATCCCAGCAGCAGAAATGAACTGCAAAGACAAAAGCAGACACTGACATGCTGATCTGCTCTCAGCCTACAAGGCGTCTCTCACAGAGGAAATGTGAAATGACTGAAATGAAAATTTAACCTGTAAAAAATGTCAACCTCTGTCATACAGTGTCAAGTCAGTGTGAAGAAAGTTAATCAAATATGCAATCAAGCATAATCAGAAAAGAAGCTAATTAGACCACCTTCTAGTGCAAAGAGAAGCTGTGAGATTTGATCAAATTTAGCTCCTTCTTGAGGCTGTTATGCAAACCTTTACTTCTTACCGGTTTCTTTAATTTCTTCCTGAAGTAGTCGTATTTCTGCTTGAACTCTCTGGAGTAAGGGACAGCCTGGAAGGACAGCAACACAATGAAACTGTCAAAAAGGGCATCAATGTCTTCATAATAACTAGACATGTGATGGAAAGGTTCTTAAGTGGATGTTAAATATGCCAAGATGTTCTTGTTTAAAACATCAAAAACTTCAAGCAGCGTAACCAGAGGAGGGCAAGCAGAGTGACATCTGCAGTGGTGTTTATAATAACATGTAGGTGCTGGCATGTTAAGTGACAACCACAGTGACAAAGTGATTTATCTTTGTCGAGCAAACGTAGAGACTGATGGTAGTGTGTAACAGACAGAACCATAGTGCTGTAAAGAGGAACATGTAGTAACACTTCTGTGGTAGAGGAAACTACTCACAGGTCCCGTGATCGCTGGACTCTGCAGGCGAGGGTCCTCCCACTGCGTGTTCTTCGTATCTGGGTTAAACAAACACAAACAATACATACAGTTTATGCAAGACTGATTAGGAATGACTATAGATTAATCATATCTTTAATTGACACAAACTAGCAAACATTTGGCTGATTTCACATTTATGTAAACTCAGCATCTTTGCACTGAGTGATATACAACAAGGGATTTTAAAGAGTCAACTTTGACTCTTTAAAAATACAGGCAGCATTATTTCTTTGATCCTTTCCAGACATCTTAAAGACCAAATTATCACTTATACAAGCCGACTGCTATTAGTGGGCTGGAAGCCACTAATGCAAGCATGGGAGGAAAAGAATGAAAACACTATGTTGGAGTATCTAATTGTGTGTGTGTGTGCATGTGTGTGGGTGTGTGTGTGTGTGTGTGAGAGTGTGTGCATGTGTGTGTTATTTTTAAAAAGCATGGTAATGCACAGCAGGTTTAAGCAGTCAGATTTGGTTTAAAAAAAAAAAAAAAAAAAAAAAAAAAAAACAAGTTCCAAGAGAAATTCATGAACAGATAATTGTTTAATTTTTTCCCTTAGAAAATGTAAATCATTTTCTGCTTTTGGCAGTGAGATCAGTGCCAAAACCCTAATGGCAGCTGCCACTAGGGGGTGATTGCGATATTTTGGCTTTATATTTCTGGGGCTGGCAAGCTGTCATCACTGGGTTTGATTCTAAAATGCTGTGGTGTTATTGGTGGGGAAACGGTCAGGAAACCAGTCTATTGGTGGATCTCTGGCAGGAAAAGTTGAACTCTCAAAGTGCCTAACGTGGAAAGTTGAAATGGAAAACAGCTGCTTTAATCAAGAATGAATTCATGAGTATGTCTTTATCATGAATCATATTCACCAATATTGACTGACAGATGGTAGCGCATAAAGTGGATGTTGCAAGTAAGCATAACCAAGGGTACCGTCCAGGCAGGTGGAAGTTTGAGGTGGCCACCTCTGCCCGCATCTCTCCAGCCCCATGTTGTTGCATATAAGGCTCTGTGATTAATCCTTAGTGCCCTACATGCCTAAAACTTATGCACATGACTGTAGGTGCTATGATAAATGACAGGAAATAAGCACATACACGACATTAAGGTAAGCAGAAACTGTTGGATTGAACTGTCTTACTGTGGTCGATGTAGAAGGTGCGTCCATCTGTGTGAACTCTTTCTTCCCATCCAGGCTGAAAAGAAGCAAAAAAACAAAAAAAGAATGAGAATAACACCCACAGTCACCATAAGACATTTTATTAAAGAGGACATGCTCAAATAGTAAATCCATCCCCTTTGTTTTTTCCTTTTCTAATGTATGTTTGATTGAATTTGACATAACATTGCAAACGCTGACAGCCCAGCACCGCAGGCAAGGCAAACTCAATCAAACACCGCAAAGGAGCTGAGAGGATTTTCTCTCCTATTTGAGTCACGTCTGAGACATCAGCAAGGCAGGGATACGACCACAACATTAAAAAAAAGGGTTAATCACCAATACCAATTCAAACCAGTACACCACCACTGACACGGTGAGCACTCAGTACGGTGTCAGGCCAATCACACACACTCGTACGGCACCAGCAGTCAGGCAATGACAAAAAAGTAATAGTAGTTTGAGAGTTCAGATCTGGGGGAAAGGGAGCGAGTCTGACAATCTGTCAAACAACGTTTAACTGAAGAATACATGTGTGGTTAGATACGCTGCTACTGCACGAGTGGAGAGACCGGAGAAGCTGAGACATGCAGCACACAGCCAGTTCCTTCCTCTAACAGACACATAGAGCTCCTTTTGTTTCCCCACAACCCCCTAATCTTTAACTCATTTGCTAAAAAATAAAAAAAAGGCTTCAATCCACTTTCCCATCTGTGCCTTAAACACTGATACAAGTACACAGACATGGAGCAGTCTGAAGGATCCAAGGGCAAAGGTTGGGAGCGCCAAATTTGAAAGAAGGGGTAGTGTTGGTGCAGGGAGAGCGCACAGAGAGAGGAAGTGGTGTAAAAATACTGAAGACAAAAAGGAAGGGAGAGGGTACAAGTCCATCCATGCCGGTCATGAGAAAGAGAACAGATAGAAAGACAGAAAGAGGGGGGAAAAAAATCATAATAATTAAAACAAAACAAATTAAGCGCAAGGCTGTCTGCAGGCATTTGACCAGACTGGACTGGACCAGACAGGTAGGCAAGGCAGGCAGAGGGAGGGAGGCACCAACCAACCTCCTCTGGTAGGTTCTGCCAAACAGACATGGCCAGGTGTAGAAGTAGTAGCATACATTAGATCCACCAGAATGGAGAGAGAAGAGGAAGAAAAAGAGGGAGAAAAAGAGAGAGAGAGAGAGAGAGAGAGAACAGACACACATGCACACACCACACAAGCCTGTGAGATGTACAAACCCATGAAGCTTTGATTATTAAACAGCTCAACAGAGGAACATTTGGCCCACTAGCTGGAATTTTCTGCAAATTTCCAATTTGTGTGGTTTAAATTGGCATCTTTTGTAATACGCCTTAACATGAAATGTCTAATATAGTCTTTTTATGGTGTTCATGCGTCGTACTTGGGTAAAAAAGTTCTAATTTAAAGACAGATCATTAGAAGCTGGCACACAAAGACATCCAAAGTAACCAAGCAATACTGTATATATTGCTCAAAGTTTATCTTAAAGAGCATTAAGAACAAAGTTGAAGGTAATCAAATGTTTCAGTACTTTCTGTTACATTATCTGTCATTGCAATGATGAATAGTACTGAAAAGTACCAAAGCTTTAAAAAAAACTTCAGATTTTCAGTCACATTTTTAGCCAAAAGCTGACCTGGGAAAAGGTGGGGCACATATTTGTGCAATTTATTCAGTGTGCAGGAGCGGGCCTGCATTTTTTTGTGGCTGAAAACAAGACATCAATCAAAATTAGGTGCCACTGCATCAATATCATCTGATTTTTACTAGCATCCTATTCACATTCATAATTTGGTATTATTCTATCACTTGTAAATGATTGAACAAGCTTAAGTAATGGTTGGAATCTATTTGGTTGCCAGTATTGAGCTTTGTGGGCCAAAGGTTAAATATGCAGTTGGTCTTATTGTGATTGTACTTACAGGAAGAGGACCAAGCTCCCCTGGCTCCATCGAGTTCTTATTCCTCATATGAACAGGATATTTCAACCTGGGATCCTCCTGGTTGTCAAAAGAAAAGGGAGAGAAAGGTGAAAAAATAATGAGTAATTCTAAAACAAATGAGAGAAAACAATGTAAAATAATTAAATATTATCTATTATTTTTACACTTTTCACCACCAGGTGTCACTAAACATCCTTGAGGATTAGAATGACTCTACAGCTCTGGATTTTTACTTGTCTGTTCTCTATGGAACTTTATGGATATTTTTGCTCTGCTTTCCTTTTCAAAGCGCTGCCGTTGGGCCGTAACTTCCTATCTCAAAAATCCCTACTTTTCAAGGATAGGAAAAAAGTAGTTTTTTCCAAAAAATTTAACACTGAATGGTCATAGTCAGCATCTTTTTGTAACCTTTGTAAAACTCACCGACAGATGTCAAGGGAGACCAATAGTTCTGATTTATGTAAAAAAAAAACAAAGGAAATCCTGAAAAGTTGAGGTAGGAGGTTATGGCCCAATACCAAGGTTTTTGTGACACACTTCACTCTGTTAAGGAAACTGCAATGTAAATAATGCTCCGTTTCAGACTAGGTGCGTGTCTGTTGTATACAACTGTGGTGCTTGTGTGCTCTTGCTAGCATTGTCACAGCTTTTACACCAGACACGTGTTGCATGTTGACTGCATCTCTCTGTTGGCACAGCCCTGTCTTTCTTCAAAAGTTTTGCCCCAATAAATATTTCTACAAGTGACCTAATTCGTCTTACTGTGCTGGGAAAAACTAAGAATAAAATCATTCTGTATAAATGAGGTGAATTTCTCAACAGCGGCTTTTACTTTGAAAATACGAAGCAGAAGTGTATTCATGATGGTCCTCATTTATTAAACTTGTGCAGAAACCAGCAGAGATGTGGGTGTAGAAATTATCTTACAACAAGGTCAATGTGTGATCTGTGATACCTGTGTGTATCTGACCAACGACAGCGTACGACTGAGCAGGTGCTGATAAATATGGTGACGGTAACAATCAACAGTTAAGGAACACAGTATGGCAAAATACCTGCTTCCTTAATCATGGGTTCAGTCTCCATGTCAGAGAAGGAAAGGAAAATACAATATTTGTTGTTTTTCAGCCTGAGAGGCGGCATTAAAGAACACCATGTGTGGAAGGAGATCAAAGCTGCGGTTCACAGTGTTGTTGGACAACCAAACTCAAGTTGATATTAGAGTATTTAATTTATATATACGTGAGAAATATAACTTATAAATTATATTATCATAATTGTTTATGTTCAGTTTACAATATAATCGATATTCTTTATATTTGGGTTTTGAAAAAATATTGTCAGCTCTTAAGATGGGGACATAACAGCACATTTGGCTCTTTTTTCTTTTTAGTTTTTGCTCTTATCACATCTCTAGAGAACGGCTGATTTTAAAAGGAAATTTCATGAAATTTAATCTCAAGCTAATTCTCATTCATTATTTATTTATAATTAGAAATACAATATGATCTCTAATCCTCATACATGAAGCTATCTTTGTTTGTCTGCAGTCCTTGTGTTGACCTGCTGTGCACCATGATCCTGCAAGCTATTGATTGACATTAGAATCTCCTTTATTCTTCAATAATAATTGATAATAACAGACTGATATCTAGACTTTATCTAGGCTCTTACTAGATAAATAAAGATTTTCATATATACCTCATAAATACTAGATAAAAGCCAAAAAACTCACCCAGGTGGTTGTTCTGCTGTTGTGGTCGATGAAGAAAGGCCGTCCGTTGGGGGCTATCCTCATCTCCCAACCTGGAGGCAGGAAGCTCTGCTGGGTCTTGTGCTGGGATTTAGGGGAGCTGTAGGGTGACGGCTGCGGGGACTGTGGGTTAGAGAACGTGTCCTTTACAGCCCGCCGCACCTGGATGTTATTTGCTCCCTAGAATTAAAATTAAAAGACACAATGAAATTAAACAAACTGGATTAAATCAGTAACTGAATATAAATGACTGACAGCATGAAGTAACCACTGACCCACTGACACATAACATAACAAGGATGGAAATCAGTTTCCCAGGAGTTTTTCTCTTGATGATCAGATTAGTAAAGATCTAAGAAAACCATCACGGCCTCGTATATTAGGCTGTTAGGAATTTGAGTCCTTAAGAGTAAAAAGAGCTCATCAACAATCATCTGGTCTGTGTCAGGTTGTTCAGTCATCAATCAAAACGCCAGCAGAGTACCGCATTAGTGTCTTAATGGTTTATATCTGCATATTGCTGCTGAGGTCTACTGGGAGATTAAAACTCTTTTGTTAAATACTGTATTTACATAGTGATAGATGGATAAAAAGGAAAATAAATGACAATATAACCAGAAATATTCATAAAACAATTCCTTTAGATTAGGACAAGAAGTCTAAAACCAACTACCATATACTACTATTATATATCATTATGAATGTGTATTTATATAGTCAAGGTCAGACTCAACAGCATTTCTTTTGGCTGGGGCTTTTCACCCCTGGCGACATGCCCAGGGACTGTCGGCATTTCTCGACCCCTTTGGATGTCCATAGGATGACCAAGGGCTCATGGCAACCCACCAACAGTACCCTAGGCTGTGCTTACTCACCACATCCACCCCATACTCAGACCTAAAGGTGTGGATTTTGTTATGTTTTTCAACATTTTATTTTACTATGCCCCTGGTAAATGCAAGGACATCCAGAGCACAACCAGGGTTGTGTCAATCCTCCTACCCATCTGATGGTGCCTTCAGGCAGGTTTACTTGCCATTACATTCTTTGATTCAGCCTCGATTTTTGGCCCAAACATGCCAAGAAGTTCTGCACAGGACTTGATAGTTTAAAAAAAGCTAAAAAAAAAAAAAAGGGGGAGGAATCAGGAGGCTTAGTGTGGAATCACACGCAGGAAAAGAGCAATAGGCCATTTGCTTGGAAAGCTTTAGCCTCTGATTGTGTGGCACAACAAAACTTATGGGAACCTAGTGCCCCTTTTGTCACTTATTTAACTACATTTATAGCTTTGTTTCAAAGTGTTTAGAATGTTGAAGTGTTAAGAGTGTTTAAGTCTGATAAATATGTGTTGCAGATGCATAAATTAATGAGTAATCATTGATTTTTGTGACATTGTCCTGTTATCACCTTGCCCTTTTTAAGCTGCCATCTTCTTCAAGTAAATTAAGTTTATGTTACCATCATTTATGGCATGATTACCACCATGAACCAAAAAAAAAAGAAAATGAAAAGGTAGATATTTGGCATAAGTGATATGACAATATATCACATGAGTTATGATAAATTATGTCTGTCAATATTTTCTCCCGCCCTTATTTCACAGCAAACCTTCAATTACTGGAATATACAAGTTTCCAATGCAACCATATAGACAGACTGAGCCTACTCGCTAATGTGTCTTTGCATCCATTTATTCTTGTAGCAGCAATTATCACAGACTGATCTGATTCTGAACAAGAGAAAAGACTGTGTTAATTAATCCACAGACCTCCCACCTCCTCTGGAACTTGTAATTACAACATTCTGCAGCGAGTGTTTCACTTTTTCTTACTTTGAAAATGCTTGGTTACACACTGTCTCTTGCACACACCTCTTAATTAAACCTCCTTCAGGTCTGTTCCCTAGGTACGAGCACTGGATCTTCATAACAGCTTTTTAATGCAGTGGGAGGTCAGAAAGAGACCATGCTATTTCAGATGCACTCTGTTGATCTCAATTAGCTAAGTTTTTGTGGTGTATTTTTAGCTGCACTTAAGCCCAAATGGTCTGTGCTAAGAGGTTAAAGGTAGGAAGACAACAAATTAAAGTTTTCAAAACACATCATGCCCGTGTTAGTCTTAAATGTCAGCCACTTTGAATGTAATGTACGTGAATTTAGCCACCAGGGGGCTCTTAATCAAAACAACAAAAGATGATAAGAAATCTGTAAAAGAAAAAAAGATCACACTCCATAAAGTGTATGTGTTTGTTTTATGGATGAATTGAACATAATGAGGGAGAAAAGCTGTTCTTTAATGTTCATGCTGTAAGCTACTAACAGATCATTTTGGGATCCCTAACCAAAGAGGCAACTTTTAGCAGCTTTTCTCCCTCATTATGAGAAATTTATCAACGAAACAAAAACAATAGTGTACTTTTTGGAAAATGGCCCTTATGGAGTCTCTACTTGGAAATGTCTAGTGGGGCCACAGCATCACGAATGTCAGGGATGGAGGGGTGGAGTTGCATATTGCGAGGGGCGCAGAGAATAATCATTATTCACCACAATTACTGGAAATGTTTTTGAAAATGTAAGTGCCCAATAAAAATACATGAAACATAGAAAGTATTTGTCAATTAATGTGGACTTTGCTAAAATTCCACATTTTTACCTGTAAGTTGCAAGTCCAACACAAAACCGCAACACAACTTTCATAACACACATAAGCAGTCAGGATGCGAACAAAAGTCTGAAAAATTCTTTCATCTGACTCATTCTAACAGATCCTTATATAGCCAGACATAAAATGTCAGAGCTTTTTACAAATAAACTGCCTATTTCTGTCTAAACAAAATGTGCACATCTGTAGTTACTAAATGTGAAGTCATTTGAGTAACGCATTAACCACCTACACTGTCTGATCATTAAACCCACTCACTGATGATTAAGAAACTGGTCTCTTGAAAGCCCATAGTAGTTCATAGAAATGCTAACATACTGCAGAGGCATTAGGAATTACTATCTTTTAATGTTTAATCTGTCCACTAGGTGGGCAGAGTCAGAATCTTCAAATACACAGCAGCCTCTTCAAAGTAAAAGCCCCTCACTGAGGCCAGACTTTTATGACTTTCATTGGGATCTCTGATAGAGAGGATGCCACAATCGCTGCAGGTAGAAGGAATTACAGTGCATAAAGTGTGGGATTTAGCCCTGAATGCTGGCTTATTTCTACATAAAAGTTGGTGTGAACATCCTTTATTTTCAATCCAACTGTAAAGTCTCCTCTCTGACTTCAAAATCTTTTCAAGTTTCAATGGATTATAAAGTTGAGTCTGGGGGCACAGGAGAAAAAACCACACTGCATCTAAAAGAAATTCTCCTGTTCTGGTAGTAATAATATCTTTATCATCATTCTGATTTGTTTAATACGATTATTGAATCCTGGCTGCCAAATATCAACACTTTTCAGGTCTCTCCAGAGATGTTCAACAGGGTTCAAGTCAAGGCTTATGCTGGGGCCAGTCTAGCACATTGACAGAGTTTTCCCTAAGCCACTCCTGTTGTATGGCTGTGTGTATCGGGCCATTGCCATGTTAGAAGGTGAACCTTCAGCCCAGTCTGAGGTCCTGAGTGCTGCGGAACAGGTAATCATTTTGGATTTTTCTGTACTTTGCTCCATTAAGCTTTCCCTCCACCCTGACCAGTCTCCCAGTCACTGCTGCTGAGAAACAACCCCACAGCATGATGCTGCCACCATCATGCTTGGAAGAGGCCTGGTTGTTCCAAATGTCTTCTAATTGAGAATTATGGAGGCAACTGTCGTTGCAATTTCAAGGGTTGTTGCAAAGGGTCTGAATACTTATGTCGATGTGGCATTTTTCTTTTTAATACATTTGCAAAGGTTTCTAAAATTGTGTTCACTTTCTCGTGATGGGGTAGATTAATGAGCATGCAACAGAACAAAACTGAAAAAGTGAAGGGGTCTGAATACTTTCTGAATGCACTTTACATTAGCCTTCACATTTCAATAGGAAAAACATACACGGCTTTGTTTATAAGGAGCATGTCTTCAGAGTCAGAATAATGGATGGAGAAGTGTGCACAAAACTTGACTAACTTTACTGACTTTGTCGCTTATTTCGAATAGTTTTGGCCTCTAAAACTCTGCCATTATTTCTAATTATCTGTAAGCCCACCTCCTTCATCCCTGCCTTCATGCCAGAGCCAGAAAACTGTACCATATTGGAGCAAAGTGTTGAACACCTACACTTGTCTTGAACTTTCAGAGTCAACTGTGCTCGAGCATAGTGTGGTTTGCCCTGGTGTGAATGTGCCCAAAGTTAAATGACAAAGAGTGAAAATAGGGGACACTGAAATCAAATTGCTGTGAATAGATCCATTAAACTCACGCTTCACTTTTTAAGGAGGGTTAAAGAGTCTTTAGTTAATCTGATGGTGTATAATGATTTAGTTGCCTCATCTTATATCTGTTACCGCAGAATCACTAAATCTTTTCACCATTATCAGGGGCCACATATCATGTATCATATTGTAATGTGAGTTATCCTGTGATTCCAACCCTTTTTTCTGCTTCACATAGGCAGAGTACATGACAGTGATTTAAAAAGACCCTCTTAAATATTTTCCACAAGGTTACTTAAGGGCCCATGATGTAAAAAACCCACAACTGCCTCCTTTGAACTCTAATTTTATTATCTTTATTTGCTTTTGTGTCTGCTTTGTGTCTCAAAGAGGCCTCCTGATTTTAGGATATTAAATAACCAAGATCAATATCATTGATTCCAGCCATAGCCGTCTTTAGCAAATAAAAAGAATCGCTCTGACCGGTGATCGATCAAAGTAATGTCTGCACCCCCTTAAAATTGAACCTTTTATCTTGGATTCACCACACCAGCTTCATTCAGTTAGTAATTGCTTTAAAGCGCATTGTGCAAAGAATAAAGTGCTGACTAATCCAAGGCTGCAGATTAAAAATCAATGCCGTGAATAAAAAAGCTGCTTTAAAGCCTTGAACATTTCCCAAAACTGGACATTCATTCTGAGGCGAAGATGGAAAAAAAAGAGCAATGTGAAGCATGTAAAGCATCTTCGGTGTGGAGAAAGGAGGAGATATGGGAGGGAAAGATCAGTAAATGACAATATGTACACTTCTGTAAAGATGAGTGAGGATGAAAAGAGAGAAAAGCAGCATGAGTACAGGTGTAACCTGAAAGAATGAGAGATGACATTAGAGTAGAGTTATCTTGAACGAGGAAGCAAGTCAGTTGTGGATGGGAGTAGGCTGGGATTAGGTCTTCTATCACTGAAGGAATGCATGACAGAAAAAGAGACAGAATAAAGAAGTCCTTAGGGAGTCTAAGAAGAGGAAAATGATGTATGAGGATGGTGAGGTGAGATGGTAAAGGTGTCTAATTCTCACCTCCAAGGGGGTGGAAAGGGTGACAGTAGGGGAGCTGAGGCTACGAGGTCGTCGGACTTGGGGCTCATGGAGATGGTTGTTGGAGGCATTGGAGGAGGAAGGGGTGGATGCAGGAGTCAGGGCCGAGGCTCCTCCTGACGATGAAGCTGCTGCTGCTGCTGCTGAGGTGCTGGGTCCGTCTTCAGTCAGCTGTCGGTGAGAACAGAACTTTTCAGGTTAAGTGGGGTCGGGATAGGAAAGATCATTGCAACACAGTTCATCATGACGTCTGTGGTAAAAGATGCTTGTCTGCCAATGGAGATGTCTGGAAATGGCTTCTTAAAAAGCAAAGACCTGGGTCAAAGAGACCCAAGAAGACAATCATATATGTCGGTATAAATACTGATGAATAATATTATGCATAGGACAACAGAACAGGGACATGAGTTTGAGATCAGTAACGAAAAACACAAGAAAAGAGAGTTAGTGTAAACAACCCAGGCTTAAGTGGCTGCTGTAAGGCCCTATGACTCCCCTTATGCAGAAAAAAAAACAGCATTACTGGACTTGGATTCCTCTCAAGCATACCTAGCACCCTTGAGAAAACTGGGTGGTCTGAAAACTCTTTCTCAGCATTTCATTTGGAAGATTGTGTGAATGTCATAATTATGGTAAAAATATTAAAACCCAAAACACTGATACAAAACTACTTGTTTTGATGCCAGGGCAACAAAAACACAAATTCTAGGCCCCCAAAATACAAAAATGTTGGTTTTAGTTAAATTGCAGGCAAGGAAAGGCTTCACTGCACAAATATACTTGAAACTCTTTCAGATACAGAACCTGTGTTGTTGCCAGTGCATTTAGACAATTTAGTTATACGTTATACAAAGTATATACGTTACACGTCTGTAAAATATATAAATACAACGTTGCAATTCAATAATATGCCAAAAGGACTCAAAATCTATGACCATATTTGTATTTTTTTAAACTAAGTTATTTTTTAAAGCGTCAATCAAACCGCATGCATCCTTTCAAAATATGTAGCTTACAAACTCAGTCAGAAAGTGTAAATAATTAGGGTTTTCTGTAACATAATCAAGCCAAAAAAACAAGTCACATACTATGAGTTGATGCCATTCAAAGGCACATTGCATTCATCCTTGGTGTCCACGCACTAATAGTCATGCCATAGAGGCCCTTATGAAAGCCAACATCCAGTTTACACCAAACATAAGTGACGAGACAAAACACTTTAGACCTTGCAGGGAAAAGCTGCAGAGTTGTTAAGTGTTAGGCTGATGCAAATACAGCCCGACTGAGACTCAGCTGTTAGACAAAACCAGTGGCTGTTTTTAGACGCTCTTCAAAAGCAAAGCAGCTTGTAGGAAAGACGGCAATGTTGTCCAAGAATAAGTCCATGGATATTAATCACATTCTTTCAGTCGTCCAGCAGGGATGCACCATATGTTTAGAGACATCAGCTTTTCTCTTAGAAATAAAGCAATCCCAGATGTCAGCAGTCAATGTTTTTCAGTTGTGTTGTGTCAGTTAAATGCTGACAAGTTAGAAAACCTAACTGCTGATTCAGAGAGGTCTCTTATTGGGCAGAAGTAGTCAACCATTGGACTAACTGATTTGTTTTTTTTCTATGGTCAGACATGGAAGAAAACATCTGTAGTGTGGAAGTCTGAACCAAAGAATCGCAATGAGAAGACCTGAAACTTGCAACAGGCCCCCATTCTGAAAGCCTGTCAGGAAACATTACTGCATTTGGAGGTGACGATGTCTTGTTTCTATTGGAACAACTCTGTGATTTCCACTTTTTATGTATGTCTTGTAGCTGTATTTGACTTGCATAATATTGGTTAGGACATGGCTGCATTTCGGCTCATGTCAGAAAAGCAAAAAAAAAGTTACAAAAAAAACCAAGATGATCAAGTTTTTGGAGCCATCCATGGGCATTTCAGGTGAATACCCAGGGGGCTTACACTTATTTATGTCATGACCTTGACACCTGATACATCTTATCTTTTTTCAAAAGAGTGTTTCTTAATTGGTGGGTCAAGACCCAATGTGAGACTCAGAGCTGTTTCATATGAGTTGTGAATGTGTCTCAAAAATAAAGTCTACGAAGTTCTTTCTAATGTCATTTTTCTTAAGTTTGATTTTTTTGACAGCAAAAAGGAAATCAAAAAAATGTTTGACATATTTTTTTCTTGTTTGTGGGGCAATTTTCCCCATCAACATATTTTGGGAACCTAAAATAATTCCCCAAAAGAGGTAAGAA
Source organism: Cheilinus undulatus (assembly GCF_018320785.1). Classification (NCBI taxonomy): domain Eukaryota; kingdom Metazoa; phylum Chordata; class Actinopteri; order Labriformes; family Labridae; genus Cheilinus; species Cheilinus undulatus. The sequence continues at coordinate 15,533,641 of NC_054881.1, read as the reverse complement.
TTATTCCCAGTTTTGAGGAGATTTCTTTGGGCAATTTTTCTCAGAAATTTTTGGTGATGTTCTCTGGGACTCATCTATACATATCACAAGGAACCAGGAGTTTTCAACATAAATTATTGGGACATTTCACCTAACATTTCAGCAATCTTGCCTTGAAGTTTCCAGGAAGATTTAAGACATTTTATAGGAAATATTAGAGAATATTTGGGATCTTCCAGGTAACATTTTGAGTTCAATCAGCAGTGTGTCTTAGAAACGTTCAAAGATCTTCTATCATACATACCTGGAAATTTTAGGGGAATTTTTCATCTACCTCTTTGTTTTGCCATGCTCTATATGGTCTGAGGTGCAAACAGCACTGTGTGTCATGAAATAAATCTGATTGAACCTAAAATAAATCAGAAATTTGCATCACAATTGCTCATTAAGGAATTGGTGATGGGTCCCGATGCAAGACCAGTTGAGAACCACTGATTTAGAGGGATTGGTGTCATCTCAAATAGTCAGAGCAAACTCTAGCCATTAGCAGCTTGACAAGTTGAGTCACAGGCAGCACCATCAGCCAGCCTGATTTGAGCAACGGTTCAGTCCATTCAGCTACAGCTACCCCCTGCAACTTTCTAAAAGGGTCTTGGTTCATTGTGAATCCTTGGTCTTAACTTGGCTTTGCAGCGTCTTAGATCAGCGACATGCAGTTTGAAAGACAAGTTCCAGTGTTTCAATACATTAAAGGTGCTTTAATACCTATGATTTGATGATACATGCAGGTTGCCTTTACCAGCATGCACTTGTAAACTCCTACCTGAGATAAACAGATATTAATAATTCGAACATTTTAAATAAAATAAATAAACTTTATGTTAATTACCTCATGTATCAGAGCAATATGAAACCAACATTATAAATGTTACTAAATTGCATCAGTTACAAAAAGCTGCACTTACTGAACAAAAGTGGAAGGTGACATTTATCAGAAGAGATCCAAAAGCAATCAGTTCGTCTAAAAGAATGTACTGAGCGCGCTCCACACTACAGTGTTTGTCTGTGTCTGTCACAGTGAGGGGCAGAGCGAGCAGAGATTGTGTGTTTATTAACTGATCTTGGATCGCATCATTTCTCCATGAATAAGGAAATAAATTGACCGTTAACAGCCAAGCAGGGAGTGATGCCCAGGTAAGATCTGTGTGTGGGACATGCTGGATGTTCATTACCTTTCAAGTATTTCTCACTTAGAGAGGAAGGAAAAAAGACACTTGTGTAATTGTTTCCGATGCTTATTCAGGTATTCCTTTCGGTTGGGTTGATAGAAAAAAAACAATTCCTTCTGCAGTTGGGTCAGATCGAGGCTTGTTCATTCTCATACAACAAAAGTACCTCACCAGAATCTGAATCTAAGTGCACTGAGACCCACTTTTTCAAGCAGTCTTGGTAGGCTTGTTGGTTCTGCACCAGGGTTGGTTTTCAGACCAGCACAAACAAACTTTTATCATTCTCCAAAATGCAGTAATTACTCGCTGAAATTATTAAATCTGTATCAACACAGATAAGTAACTTAAACATTGGTGTACAACACTGTTTTCTCTAAGTGCTGATCTGTTAGGTAGGTGCCACAGGGGTCTGTAGTGGGTCCACTGTTGTTCTCACTCTGACACCTTTGGGTCTCATTTTGCATTCTTTTGAAATCAGTTTACAATGTTATGTGGATGATTTACAGTTATATATGCGAGTAGTCCTTCAAGCAAAGCTAATGCAACTAAACTTGAGGCCTGTCTGGTTGCTGTTAGGAGCTGGTTATCAGCTGCTACTAAACTCAGCTAAAACAGAAATGATGGTTATTGGAGCAGCTAGATTCAATCATCCATGACCAAGACCAAGTTAAGAAACTTGGTGTGCTTTAAGATCAGATCCTTTTGTTTGATTTTCATATAAAAGAAGTGACAAAAGCAGCCTTTTGTCACCTCAGAAATATCGGCTAGATTAGATCACTGAGTCTTTGAGGTCTGCAGAAGGTACAGCAGCTCATGTTCTGAACAGAGCGTGTAAAAATTAGCACCTTACTCCTCTTCATTGGCTACCTGCTCAGTTTAGAGGAGACTCTAAGGTGCTGCTTACAACTTCTAACAGTGAATGATACTGCGCCATTATACGTGTCTGATTAGGTGACCTCGTATATACCTACATGTGCTTTGCATTCCCAGGGGACTGGGCTCTTGAGGGCCACAAAGGTCTGTAAAAAAGGGGTTGATGAGCAGGTTTTTTCAAACATTGTGGATCAGTCTACCTGTAGACATTAGACAAGTATGTTCTACCAATGTATTTAAAGCAGGGTGGCCAAAAGATTATGACTATCTTGCATGTGTCGATTTGGATTTTACTACTGTCTTAATCTAGGGGCAATGACTTCCTGTCTGGATACGGTCATGCTTTAATAAGTAGATTTTAGCATGATCTTAAATACGGACTAAAGAAATTGTTTTGCAGTGAAAAGGAAATACACAAAATACATAAAAAAGTAAATGTTTGATAACACAATGTTCAGATGACTTTAATATTATCCACTGAGCTGTCTGTGAGTTTGTTTTAAGTGAAATTAAACATTAAGGAGCAGTGGTGGACTTATTTTATCTTACTGTGGCTACAGCGAGACAGTGGTTTAACTAAAGTTTGTTGAAGGCAAAAATAAAGCAGGCAGTTCATTGGGATTTAAAAATATGAATGCACTAATTTTGGATCATAGTAAATAACAATAAATACAATTAGTCTTAACAGCCCTAATTTAAAGCAAAGCTGAAGACCCACTTGTTTACTGTTGCATATGAGCACTACATTGTTTCACTGTTGTCCTTTTTATAGTTTTGGTATGTTGAATATATTTTTAGATATTTAAAAGATCTTATTAGGGCCCAAGCACTGACCTCAGAGCAAGGACCCTATTGTATCTGCAGACGTTCTTAGATATTATTTTTCCAACACATTGTGCCTTGTGTGGGGGCGTTAACATTTTCAGTGGAATTATGCAAGTCCATTTCACAGGGGCCCCATGGGGAGCCCAAAGTTGAGATAGGGGACTGGGTAAGGGCTACAGGCATGAAAATGGGTCCACATATGTATCAGGTCTAGGGGGTAAAAAAGTATCTTAAAACCATCCTCTGTAATGTACAGGAAATGTACTACAAATAGTAAAAGGTCAAATTTTGACTGTTTTTGGCAGCATCTCTATTGTCACATCTGACAGTTCTCCTCCGACAGATCTCATCAGATTATCTAAAAAAGAAATTGTGCTTATTTTAGACAAAATGCTTTTGTCAGTCATCACGAAACTTAACAAGGATGATGACGCTTTGACCCTGAATACATCTGCACCAGTATTATCACTCTGTCACAGTGCCCCCTACTGCCATTTAATCCTTTACTCCTCCTCCTTGAGAAGAATCCAAATTCAGAGGAGGAAATGGTCAAGTGGCAGAAGGGGGCGCTATGACAAAGTGATAATATTGATGCAAAAATGTATTCAGGGTCAAAGTGTCATTAAAAAAAAATAAATAAATATTTTTTAAAAAAGGCTAAACATTCTGCTCCCCCCATACCTTTCTTATGATTTATTGTCTGGATATGGATAATCACCAGACCTACAAAAAACCCTTTTGACATTTGCTGGTGTGTATGGGCCCTATTGGTCAACGTTTTTTATTCTTTGAATTTGCACTTTGAATAAAAACACTTAATAAATACAATGTATAACTATCATTAATTATGGAATTGGTAATATGCTGAATAGCTATTTTTAAACATCAGTCTGTTTGCTGTATTTATCCATCACAATATCTGACATGTTTTTTTATGGTAAAAAAAAAAGGTTTTAAAAATGAAGCCAAAAATGACACCCCACAGAATTTAAAAAAGAAAAAAAAAAAAAAAAAAAAAGGGATTTCATAGGGCCTTACTTATACTATGAAAAATACACATCTAGAATGAGCCACAACTATGTTTCCACAGACTGGAGGAAAACTGTGGTACTATTACATAAACCATTTGGCAGGATCCTCTCCTTCTGAGTATTAACAAAAACAGATAAGAATCAGAGAACGAGAAGACTGTGAGATGAAGGACAAAAGAGGAACACGGTGTTCTGATAAGAGCAGAAATGAAAGGGTTGATATCAAAAGAGGAAAGCTTTAAACAGAAACACATCCCCGTGTTGCCGTCTCTCCCTGAGTTCAGACTATGTGGAGCTGCCTCAGACAGAAAGACGGGGGAAGACAAGTGGAAAAACAGGGTCGAAATGGGAAAAAAAAGGAAGGGAAAGAGTGGTGGTTGCAGTTCCATGCCAGGGCTTAGAAAGGCGTGACCGATGCAGAGTCACACCTCATCCAGAGAGTATCAAACAGAGGGCTAGACAAGAGGAGGAAGACGCACAAAGTTGGAAACAGACACAGAAAGACAGAAGGAGAGACTCTTTCCGTCATTCTTTCAGGGCTACACAGAGGGGGAAAAACACAAAGAGGGGAAAAGAGGAGGAGGTCCGACACACAGGCCGAGGAAAGGGTCCCGATCCCATGCACAGAGTCCAGCCATCCTTCGGACCTGCTGTACCTGCACAATTGGCCTAGTCCAGGTAGTGGTGCGGTTGTTATGGTTGACGTAATAAGTTCTTCCCTTGCCGTCCTTCCTCTCTTCCCATCCAGGGGGTAGGCCGGGGGTGGTCAAGTTGTAAGGGGTCCCCGAGGGAGACTGGCCGAGTGTAGAGAGAGAGCAAAGCAAAGACAACTAATCAGTACAAGCTGGGATGAGTGCAGACACGAGGGGGGAATCTTTTACTAAATGACCTTCCAGGTTAAAACTGCACAAGTTAATGTCCTTGTGAAGAGGTAGAAAGGGATGTTTTCAATAAGGTCAAGATGAAGTAATAGTTTGGTATTTATTAAGTGGGGCTGTATTAGTTATTTGTCCAAAAAAGTAAGTTTATCAGCCTTAGGAGATGCAGGTCAGCAAGGCTCCATTAAGGAGAGACCACCTGGAGTGCAGGCACAGAAGCTAAGCTACATGCAAATGTATATGGGATGTTTGGGCCACATAATTTAGCTCTTTTTAAATGATAACATGAGCAAAAAACATCAGGTTGAGGCACTCAAAGTAGGCAACCTGTAGCTCCTTTGCTGCATGTCATTCCCCACTCTCTAAACAGATAGAGTCAACTCTATCCGTTGTCTTATTCAAATACAGGCATTAATGCCAAAAATAAATCTTAAAATAAAAAGGAGGGAAAAGCCAAAGGATGGCCTAGCTTCCAAGCCTGGATCCTGGCTGGTCTCTCCTTTAACAGGCCACACTGACCAGTATCTACTGTGGCTGATGTACTTACTTTTGCAGAACCTCACACAACCCCACTTCATTATCACCAAACTATCTCTTCAACAGGTATCGTTATATACCATACTTTTCTCAGCGTCTATCAGGAAAATACTAGAGCGTCAAATCTTCACTTTTTCCTGCTGAACATCAAAGAAATAAACAAAGTTAGGGTGAAACACATAAAAAAGAAGATTTCTAACTCTACTGGGAAAGTAGGCGACTGTGACTGAGGTTAACCTTCATCAATATGACAGAAACTCAGATGAGAACATAAATAAACAACACTTCGAAAAAGTGGTGAATCATTGCTACATGAGTGTGAAATATTAACCGTATGATGAATAAAGATCATTGAAAAAGTCAAACAAACAATCATTAACCTTGTGGGATATTTTGGTTAAATAGCACTCATTAACACTGGAAGCCAGGAATGTCTCAACCTGGTCAGGGTGTATTTTAATAGGTCATAATTATCTAAAAAGAACTGATGGTAGAGATTACTTTACTGGGCAAAGGTTAAAAATCAACAAGGCTCATTTGAGTGCCTATGAGTTTCTACAAGGAGGTTACTAACCCTTTGCTTAGCTCTGATGCCAACAAACATAATCAAGGAGTGATGCACAAAACATTCAGGGAGCAGGTCATTATTCCCAAAAAGCACCACCTTTATCTGCAGCAGAGCAGCATGTTTGGTTTTGTTTCCTGGTTTCTAAAGTGAGCATCTGTACAAAGCCAAAAATAGTAGACATCATTGCCCCAACCTGGGGTCGAGGCATCCCAAAGGGGCTGCCAGACATCTCAGGGGGGTGTTAGGATTTGTTTGTATTAATGTTGTTAAAATTAGATTTGCACATATTAACTAAAATAATGATATAACACTTACTGATAGCTCAAGCTCATTGGTAAAAAGAGTGTAAAGGCCTATTCTGTTTGGAGTTTATCAATGAAAACAATTTTTAAAAATTTGTTAATTTTTAATAGCATGCATCACTGTTTTGGGCCCTAGATTTCTTCAGTGCAAGTGGGTCGAGGGCTCCTAAGAAGAAAAAGTTGGGAATTGTGTAGTAAGAGTCCACTCAATTCCACGAAGACTAGACAATGATCTTCTCTTTCACTTCATTTCCAACCCATAAACTGGGCGGTGGGTTAAAGCTTCCAATTTCAATTTCAATTTGCTTTATTGGCATGAACAGATCAGTTACTGCCAAAGCAGTATAAAAAAATCAAAAAGCATTAAATATTTACACATAATATAAATTTGCATATTAAATAATTCCACAAATAATCAATGTATAATAAAATAAATCCATTCCATTCCATTGAGCTGAAAGTATCATGTTAGTTTAAGGTGTTGCACTTCATCAGTTTAGTATTCAACTACATACTGTAAATTTATTTCACTGAGTCATGCTGGGTTATAAAGATTGAAAAACACACTTGTTGTAGATTAAGCACTTCATGACTGTTAAACTAATGTGACAAATATTTCAGCTATAGGTTTATTGGTCCTGGTCAGTGATCTCGGCCAGTATTTGGTTTGGTGGATTAAATGTATCAGAATTTAAGCATAACATCATTTTTTGGTCACAAAAACCCTGAGTGTCACAGTTAAAAAAAAAACAACTTTGAATAAAAAACTAATGCTTCAGATTTAAAGTTTTTGCTCATTTTTAATATATTCAAAGATGTGATAATCACCTTCACTGAAACCAAATTTGCATGTAATGCAGGGAATAACATTTCAGTTTTTGCATCCACACCTAAATTAGATAAGCACTCCAGTGTTTCATCACATCACCAGCTACATAATTTAATAAAGAATGATTCATTTGCCCTCATCCTCTGACTGTTTTCTAAAATACAGATGAGCATGTGCTTAAATTTTGAATAATACTTACAAAAACTCTGCGTTTGAAAAATAATGATTGCTTTATTATGTTTTAAGGCCCTTTGACTCATATAAATGTGAGATATCTGAATAAAATGAGTTAATGCACTCATAACAAAGCCTTAAAAGGATAATAGATATTTCAGACTAGGAGTCTTCAGGTGACTTTCTACCTTGTGTAGGTTTTATTTGAAGTGATTCACAAAACTAGTCAGGAGACACATTCAGCAGATCCTCTGTGGAGTCTGGGAGCTAACAGGTGTGTGACTGCTGGGATTTAAACTGTAATATTATAAACTGAGATATTACCATTGACTCCTCACCACCTGAGACTGTTTGAGCTCTTGTTCTTCTGGTCTGCGGACCCTGCTGGTGGTAGACAACAGGGGGAGATGGTCTTTAGTTCACAGTATGTTTGCGTTCTCATTGGAAGTCATGGTGCAAGGGAGCGTTGGGACAGTGGTGCAGGCTGAGTGAGGAAACACTGATTGGACAAAGAACTCGCAAAGGAGGTGAGGAGTGACAAAAAGGAGGGGGTTTCTTGTGATTTTGGGCAATCGTGGGAAAGTGCAGTGGCTTTGGATATAGAAGAAGAGAGGGCATCCACTGAGGCATTCAAGCTTCAAGGTTGAAAGGGGAGCAGGAAGGAGCACAAATCATTCGAAGTGAATTTGTGATTGAGTGACTTATCACACAAATTTAGGCCAAGATAATCTTCCAGCAGTGTAGTATCTGTAATTTTTTAGTAAAGTAGATCAACTTCAACACAAAGACAAACAAAGACAAAATGAAGAGACTCTGACACAAAAATTTCAGTTTAAGACTCCTATTTCCCTGTTGGAAGAAGGGAACAGATTCTTTTCCCTGAAGTGTAAAATTTTTCCCACAAGCAGCGCAGCAGCATCTCTTATCTCAGCCCGAGTAGAAATGAATGTGAGGGAAGTACGGGAAAACAATTCAGCTTTTTGAAAATGTTAGAACAGCAAAAGTGTGCTGAAGTTGAAAGAAAGTTTACTGTTTCAGTGTCAGAAAAGAACAGTAAGAAAATGGTCCAATGAAGCGAGACAAAGTCAGTGAGAGCAGAGCTTCAGAAAGAGATTCATCAAGTTGTTCTCGACTACATAACCTAGAAGACGATTAAAAACCTACACCAACAAAAGAACAAACCAGTAAAAAAACAAAGGTCTTAACCACAAAAGATACTTAAAGTGAGGCTGTTTTCTATCATTTCAACAGATCAAGTCCACCAAAACCCTCTTTAAGTCTGACAGTTTCATACTTTCAATACCGCTGACAAATCCCATTCATAAAAATCAATTGCAAACTAACAATAGCCTCATTTACAGCAGTTACTCCATATAATCATGGGCCTCATTGTTTTCCTAGTGCCATTAAGAATAAATGAGTGAGTCACTTCATGAATCACTCACCGATCAACATGACGTGTACTGATCCTACGCTTAAAAAGTCTCATAATAATGCACTTTATCCATTTGTTTGTTCAACATTTTCATGATTGAAGATATGAAGACAAAATGAAGTCATATGATTTAGATTGTTTGATGTCGCAGACAACATGAATGGCCTGTACATAGGAATCACAGGGTACCTGACGATACAATTTAAAAAGGTTACGATACTATACTTACTGGAGATGTGTCCCACAATGATAATAAAATCCTAACCCATCAGTTCTGTTATGATTTAGATATTTAAACACCTTTTCATACAGTCTATTCCATCCGACCATGCCTAAAATCCATTAGGTGCATACTCTTGTTGAAAAATCCCCTGTGGCAGTCAGTGTAATCCACATCTTGTGCACAGAAAGTAACATAAAAATTCCTCATATGTCACAAACATGCTTTTAATTAAAACGGTGATATACTATCAACTGAATTAACTTTGTGGTGTAAGCGTCCCGGTGATGATGTGCCGTTCACAAACGAGTCTGTGCTACGAAATGGCTCTCTAATGTTAGCCACGGTGGCTAGCTCCTGTTTCAGTGCCAGTTTCCTTTCCTCCTTTCTTTGACCTTATTCATTAAAAATTCAAAAAAGCCAAACTTTTATCAAATTGAGAGCCGTTTAGGAGCCGAACAACCAGCTTCACTGAGCTGAGCCAGATGATCTGGATCTCTAAGAAGATTTCCCGTCACAACAAGAGATGTTGCAGGTTGGTGAGACGGACTCCAGCCAAGGAAACACAGGTAAGATCAGAGTTTAATCTGCTGAACTGTTCTGAACCAAACCAGTCAGCTTTATGGAAACGGACCATACACGAACGGCTCATCCAGGATTTTTGCCAGAATATTTCACCATTTTTGGGACACAAAAGTAGCTTTAGAATTAAGAATATTTAGATTTTCAACGTTCAGCAGAGTCATAAACAGCTCAAAACATGGCCTCCTTGGTAGTGGTTCTCTAAGTAGAAATCACTTCTTCTCCACTGCTGCTAGCACAACTTATCCCCATCCATACTGATCACAAACTCATGCCAAAGCAGGTCGGCAGAAGAGTGAAAACACCTTTATCATCATAACAAATCTTTCAGAGCTGCTCTTTGCTCTTTATTTCGTAAAGAAATGTGGTCCAGTTCTGATTAAACAGCTGCTACCTAAATGCTACACCGGTGGCAGCCAACACTTTAAGCTTCCAGTTCAACTAAACCCCAGCTGAGCTACTGCCAAGTTCTACTAAAACGATGCTGATTGGCCCGAAAATTTCAGATCTGACACAAACGATTGGAGCTTTGCAAGATGGATTTGCCTGCTGATAGAGATGAAGTATGGAAAATTCATCTGCTTTACAGAGGTATTAGAATGTAACAGTTGGCCAAATGTGTAATATAACCTAATGTCAACAGCATCAGCTTCACCATCTACCGTGGCTGGTGACGTGTCTGCAAAAGCTCATGACAAGTGCATGACTTATGTGTTTATCCACTGTAAATTCCACATCTTCCCATGCTTTACCATCAAATTCTTTTCCGTTCTTTCCAATATCGTCCTGCTGTTTTCTTCTTCATCGACAAACTGAGTATCATTCATGGTACCTTCCTTTATTTCATAAGCCTAACTGTGACAAGCAATCAGAAGCGACAGACACAGTCAACTGCCAAGGAAATCTGTCTAAAGCACCACATTTTTAAAATAAAAATATCCATATTTGGCTCCAGCTATGTGATAATAGTTTCACACAAGTCAGGATGATGATATATTTCTGTATCAATATTTTTCCTGTCACTATTTTATAAACAGAGAGAAATGAGTGAAGCCTTCATTTATCTTCACTGATCAATCCAAACACACATTACAAATCATCAGGAATACTGTGACTGCACTGTACCTGTCCTAGGTTTACACACCAACACAGAACAAGAGGAAACTGGTCGAACACCACTCTGATGGCTATTTAATGAGCTTACTGTGGTCCAGTCCTAAGGGACAAGTCATTCCTGGGAAGGGCTAACATCAGCACCTGTACTTTCCCTCGGCTCGACAATTTCACCCTCTCTGCTGTGACTCAGCGCTGTGACAAACATCTGACTCAGATCTTGTGACAGTGTCTTGAGCTGAATCTCCACCGATGCTCTGACTCAGTGCTCACTGGGGAACGTTTGATCTGATGCGGTGCTGCCCTCAATCCCACTTGCCAAAGATTTTTTTTACTGGAAGGGTCATTCTGCTGGCACACTGCCTTGAGGCTTACATTTCTACAGTACATCAGACAAAGCTGCCAGTGAATCACAAAGAGAGGGGAGTAGTAGTGAGGAATGAGGAGGATGTGCAGTAATCCTACAGAGTCAGGAACAAACTGTGAAACTGAAGAAAGAGCAGGAAGGAAAGGTGAACAGGAAGCTACACCTGAAAGTGGAAATGTTAAATCTAAGGAGGAGCAGAGAGGTGATTTGATGAGCAGCGCACTTACGGGACTGATACATGCGAACAGAGAAGACGTAAATGAGACATCAGAGCCTGGCTGCTTTAGAAAATCAAAACACAAAGAAAAGGATGTGCACGGTGCCGGTATGGATGGGGAGGAAGTGAAAGAGGAGAGAGAATAAGACTGAGGAAATATGGGATTAAAGGAATATGTACCATAAGAGGAGGAGCCTGGGCCTGATCACTGACACCATCCGTCATACTTGAGGATCGGAGTCTGTTTGACAGCTGGGTCTGTTGAGTAAAAGCAAAAAGAACTTAATTGCCACTCTGCATGTGCTTTCTTTGACACCATTATGTCATTTATGTTTCCACTACTTAAATATTTCAGCCTTCAGGTCTCACCAGAGCAGAGCTGGGGCCTGCCACTTCGCCATTGGTTTCTGGAGTGAGCGACAGCCTCAAATTTAAGTCTTCAGAGAACTCCTGGGTGGTGGGTGTCGCCAGGTGCTGCGGCGTTAACATGGAGGAGGGGCCAGGTAGAGACTGGGCCATGCTGTCGTTAGGATCCTCTTCTGTGATGAGCTCCCAGGACTACAAAACCATGAAAAATATTACTTCATCTCTTTAAACAGCTGTGGCTCAGTATCTACATGCTTCATATGTGTTTATATGTTCTTCTCTCTCACGTTGTCCAGGTCTCTGGGCTCCAGGTGCTCGTTCTCAAGGTCCTCACTGATGTGGCGTCGTGAACGGAAGACACGGTGGGCTTCCTGATGGATCTGTCGCTGCTGATTGTCACTCTCAGTCTCTGAAATCACATCCCTGAGGGAGAAGAGTGAATATAAATGGGGGATTAAGTAAACCACAAAATGATTAAACACTCCTCCTGAATATTAAATGTATGTGGGATTTCTACTACATAAACAAAAATGATAATGTTAAATTCTCAAGTAAGAAAATACAGGTTAAATCGCTACAAACTTTAACTATTTTTTTTTTAAGCATGTCATTTTTAGTTGTGTAGGCTACAAAAAAAGCAACTAGCCATGACTACCAGTGACTAAAAATCATTCTACAAACCAATTTGAAAAAACTAACAAACAAAAAAACAGCATTATTTCCTAAATAGATGCTAAAGTTCAGCTCTACAGATTTCAGAATGAAGAATGAAAAGAAAAGACACCTAAAATGCCACATTATGGGAGTTATTTTTATGTTCTTCTGTACTGCTGTATGGCATCTTTTACATTTTCGTTTGAAATTTACTTTCATAGCCTGGCTTTTATGTGACATTGTCTTCTTTTGGATTTTTTTGTTTAACTATGATCCCATCTTAAGTGATCCCATCTTAAGTCTAACTCTTCTTCTAATTGCTCTATTTCCAAAATAATGCAAGTAAAGTACCTCAATCTGTTTCATGTTTGTTTTTGCTTTTCCTTCATTTACTTGCTCATATCTCTTATTATTCCATCTTTCACTTCAGAGACCCTCTTTTTTCCCCCTTATCCCTTATTTATAGCTTTTCACCTCTTTTTATTGAATACCCCTGTATCGTTTTGATTTTATTTAATTGTTTTTATTTTTGTATTGCTTTTATCTCTTTTAATTTCTTTTCATCATTGTTTCCGCACTTGATTTTAATTATTTGACCTCTTTTATTGCTTGTATCTTTTAATCCAATCTCTTGATATTGCTCTGATCTTTTTCATTGCTTTAATTCAAACTTAATTGCTTATCTTGGATTAAAACTTTTATTTTTTTAGATGTTATGTCTCTTTTTATTGCTTTGGGCTTCTTAATTAATCCCTTAAATCACCCTCCCCAGTCCTTTTGTTTTCAACTTATGTGTTTCGTTTCTTCTGATGTTGAGGTAACTATTTTGTTTTGTGTGTGTCTAGGTGTGTGTGTTTGGGTCTTTAAGCTCCGTCATCTGTGTGTGTTTGCATAGTGATGCATCAACTGCTAAATTAGGGCTAACACTGATGATTTAAATAACAATTTAGACATGCTGATGCTGGTGTTTTTCATCACTTCTTTAGCTGCAACACTACCACTATGCCAACATTTTCTCTTGTGTTTGACCATGAAAACAGATTAGAGTTTGTCTAATAGGTGACTTCTTTTACCCCGTAAAAAAAATCTCCTTTTTTGACTCAGCAGTTAGGTAGAATACATCCCAGCGTTAAACTGATTGGACACCACAGATAAACCTTGGCTACTAATGCCACATTAATAACCAATGGCCAGTGTTTATCCACAGGGTCGATGTCAGCAGATCAGCAAATGCTGGTGTTAGACCATCGCATCGAACGTTCATACTTTTGCTGTATATGGAATCACTTAAATTCCTTGTTGGTTCGGCATGAAAATTGCTCTACTTTTCAATTAAACTAATTTTTTCATAATGATTAGTAAAATTTAAGATGGCAAAGCAGATGGCCCAGTTCCTTCACTGTCAGGCAAGAGAACAGACCTGACCAATCAGCACTACTTGGGGAGAATAAGGCTGTAGCTGCAGGCCAGATTTAGTTGTACTGGAAGTCGATGGCAAAGGCTGCTGCTGCTGTAGTTAAGCTCAGATGAAGCTATACTACAGCAGCACTTTTGTCAAAACTGGATCAAATTTCTTCATCAATTAAAGACCAAAGTACAGCACTGAAAGCGTTCACAATGAAAAAGATGTTTCAGCTCTTCTGACAACCTGCTTTGGCATGAGTTTGTGATAGAAATGGTAGGGCTGTAAAGCTGTAGAGTGAGCTAGTATATAGTATACAATGGCTGCCGCTGGAGGAGTGATTATCTTGGATGTAGCTGTAGTATAGTTTGTCAGAAATGGGCCACATTTTTTTTATAAAACAAGAGCAAAGAGCCGCACTGAAAGCTTCTCTTGGCAGAGATGTTTTTGCATTCTCTCAACCGGCCTCGTCATTAGTTTTATCCACTGACAGCACCTGCCTGTCAAGCTCAGGTAACTACTGGAGCTGCATATGCCTTTGACCTCATTTTGAATGTGACAGACTGAACTTTCATCCAATCACCTTCTGAGAATTCTGAGAAAAGTCCTGCCCTTTCCAAATGCTTTGATTGATTGATGTCATGGATATATGAAACAGTATCAAGTTGTGTAAAGATGCATGTCTAAACAAAGAATACGAGAAAAAAACAGGTGTACATGTTGGAGGGTCGTTTCCACTGCGTGGACCGGTTGTTGTGGTTGACGTAGTAGGTGCGTCCCAGGTTGTCCACCTTCTCCTCCCAGCCTGGTGGCAACGGCGGTAACAACTGCTGTGGTCGCTGTGAGCCTGAGTCTGCGGACTCATCCCATCCCTGCGAGAGATACAGTTCAGATTTTTACCAGAGGGTAGCACGAATAACTCATTGGTAGCTCTGGCCAAAGATCCTGTGGTCATAGATATCCCAGAGAGCTGACAGCTTGTCAGACACACACGGACATTTGCAAACACGGGGGATTCAAACATGGCAACGCATTTAATATATGGATTTACTTGTGGCAGGTTACTTTTCAGAGAGCTGTGTTGTGGTTTGTTTATGTTAACACTGACTGAAGTTTATTTTTGTCTGACAAGCTCCTGGCAGGTTTGGATGTCTTCAGCCAAAAGATCCAAGACTGAGCTAATGCGCATCAATATCACTTCTAGGTCTGACAAATTAAAGCTGTCTTTCCTTGACATTTTGGCATGAAAGCAACCATGAAGTGAGTGTAATAAAATGATTGCAAAGGTTAGCATAGACTGGCAAAAAAACATATCTAGACAGTCAAAATGAGTGATATTTTACAGTGAGAGCACGTAGAGCTGCAGTGAAGTTCTCATAATGTTAAATGTTAACGTTATCAGTGGAGACTTTCAAAATTTATAGCGTCTTTCTTGAACTCGGCAAGAAAACCACACGTAAAAACACAAACAAAGAGAGAAGCTATTATTTCTCCAAATAACGGGCAGGATTGTAAATGGTTTTTCCATACGCCGACCTGGAAAAGACTCACCAGATTCTTAGAAAAGAGAAAAATAAAAGCCCTCTCCTTCATCTTAGCACAAACCACTCGTATTTCTATTAGACCAAACTGGGAAACTGACTTTCATTTTTATGCTTAGATATGTGTTTTCTTTGTGTGGAAGGAAGTAATAAAAAGGTTCTGGTTAAGCTTTAGATTATTATGATTGAGATGGTGAAAAGGATGGCGTAGTCAGCAATTTAAAACCAGCTCAGACTGCCAAGACCTTACCTCAGCCTCCTCCCTCATGTCTCCAGTCTCCTCCTCGTGTCCTCCTTGTTTGGGCAGATAGGCCATCTTCAGACGCAGGTAGCCTTTCACCCGGGACTTGTGACTAGAGGGATGACATCAGCAAAAATTGATCCCTCTTAAAAACAGCACAAAAAACCAGGTGGCTTCAGCATCAGAGCCCCAAGTAATGCTTAGACATGCAGGGGAGTTTCCAAACTGGCTACTAGGCCAGATGGTTTTTCACCTTCAGCATTCAGCTGACCGTTGCATGAACTTAAAGCTCTGTGGAGGTATGGCATCACTCTGCATAGTAGTTAAACAATAATTATGTCACTGTAGGCTGAATGATATGTCAGGTTTATTCCAATCACTAAAAGACTGATATCCAGTTTCACCTCAGGTCTGTTACAGCCAATAGAGACTGACCTTCGAGGCCGCAGGAGGAAGTCTTTAAACGTGTAGGGACGCTCCATAGCCGGGTCCTCTGTCTGCAAATTAAGAGCAGGCATTTGTTGACACAAATCAATTAAACACACTAAACATAAATACACATGTTAAAGAGGATCATAGTAACCGAGTCATGAGTTAAAAGCATGGCTGAAACAGTGTGCACAGCATTGCAGGATCATTATGCAACATCCAGCTTCTCCTGTTACATATTGAACAGCAGGAAGGTCTTTTGAAATTCACTGCAATCTCCCACAGCTCTTTGACAGGGTCGAACCAGTCTACACAGGCTGCTCACTGCATACTGTTCTGGAAAAAAAATCACTGAAGCTGACAGTCGGTTTACAAATCAGAAGTAAAAAAATTTCCCTAAAATTATATACTAGTCATGGTGTGATGAGGCAGAGGGGAATAACCCCCCCCTAAAGATATCTACATTAAAAATGTATGTCAGTTTTCCCAGTAAATATTTAATCTAAATAAAAGTGTTTCACAAAATGCAGACTGTCATATCTGTAACTAATGCAAAACAGGGCTGCGGATATGAGCTGGCACAACATTTTCCTGCTGTCTGGTCCATTAAACTGTGTCTGGAAACAATATGAACAGAAGGAATTAGATTTGTGGGCTGCTGTTTGTTAACAGCACATTCAGGGTCGGCACTCCCATTTCAGCTTATATTGTAAATAGCAGGTCTGCTCGATTTTAACAGACATGATAGTCATGATTATTTTTATCAATATTTAGATCACTGATATTTATCATGATTATATATCAATTTCAGAGACAATGCTTTCTTATCCTGCAAAAGTATTCTTCCTGCAACTCAATTATTTCAGGCTGGACTGGGACAAAAATAACATCTGCTCTGGCATTTTACCACCCACCAGCCACTGAAAATTAACCAAATATGACCCAGCAAAAACCCCCAAATACAACCATTGTTCACAATATCCATACTTAAGCAAAAATGACTGTCGTTATTATTGCAGAGTGTGTCTCATTAAATTCAACTTACTATTCTAGCTTAAAAGGGCAGTTTTTACGAAAGTTAGAAAGTATTGAAGTTCGCACACCCTAAAGCGGGTTGTCAAAGTGGAATTCTGTGGGAGTTGTATTATTAAGATGGCATTATAAAATGTGCTGCTGATGAATTCTGGAACAATTCAGGTGTATCGTTTTTTTTTAACTAAAATATTAATACTTGGCACCAACATTTCAATACTTGTATCGACACAACATTATGATCCAGTCCGACAAAAATCAACTCAAACCCACACTATATGGTCAAAAGCATTTGGTCGCCTGGGATGGAACAGGGACTGTTATGACACTGTATTCACATCATGTACTTTAATATTGAGTTGGTCCCCCTTTGCAGCTTTAACATCTTTCACTCTTCTTGAAATGCTTTCCACAAGATTTTGGAGTGTTTCGAGGGAGTTTGTGTCCATTTATTCTGTAGAGCATTGATGATGTTAGGCATTAATGCTGGACAAGAAGGTGCTCGATGGGATTGAGGTCAGGACTCTGTGTGGGCCAGTCAAGTTCTTCCACACTTAACTCATCAAACCATGTCTTTGTAGTCCTTTGTGCACAGGGGCAAAGTCATGTTGGAATAGAAAAGGGGACTTCCCAAAACTGTTGCCACAAAGTTAGAAGCATTTTCTATAATGTCTTGGTATGCTGAAAGATTCACTGGAGATAAGGGACCTAGACCAAACCCTGAAAACAGCCCCATGCCATTATCCCTTGTCCACCAAACTTCACAGCTAATACAATGCAGTCAGGCAGGTAACGTTCTTCTGGCATTAGAGGCTTGCATGGAGCTGCCTGGCCATAGAAACCCATTCCACGAAGCTCCCACCGCAGTGGGAATCAGCAAATCCTTGGTGACTTTTTTTTTTTTTTTTTAAGATTTATTTTTGGCCTTTTTTGCCTTTATTAGATAGGACAGTGGATAGAGTCGGAAACAGGGAGGAGAGGGGGGAGAGACATGCAGGAAATAGTGCCACGGGCCGGATTCGAACCCGGGTCGCCTGCGTATATGGTGTGCGCCTTAACCACTCGACTACCGGCGCGCCAAATCCTTGGTGACTTTTGACCCTGCTCTGTGATTTTACGTGGTCTTCTGCTTCTTATCTGTTGTTCCTAAACGCTTCCACTTACAATAATATCACTTACAGATAGCTCTGGAATATCCAGCTGGGAAGAATTTTCAAGAACCATCTTATTGCAATGGTGGCATCCATCACAGTACACTTGAAGTCAGTGAGCTCAATAGAATGACCTGTTTTGTATCACAAATGTTTGCAAATGCTGACTGCATGGCTAGATGGTTGATTTTACAAACCTGTGACAACAGATCTGATTAAAACACCTGAATTAAATAATAAACAGGAGTGACCAAATACTTTTGTCCTTACAGTGTAGTTTTCTTTATAATCTGGTATGTTGCCCTCTATAAAGTTACCACAACATAAGCAATAAACCACACAACTATACAGCCATTGTAAATGGCTTATTTTGGAAGATATACAGTCGCTAGAAAAAGTATGTGAACCCTTTGAGAATTCTTGGATTTCTGCATAAATTGGTCATCAAATGTGTTCTGATCTTCATCAAAGTCACAACAATAGACAAACACAGTCTGCTTGAACTAATACCGCACAAAAAAATTATATGTTTTCATGTTTTTATTGAACAAACCATGTAAACATTCACAGTGCAGGGTGGAGAAAGTATGTGAACCCCTAGGCTAATGACTTCTCCAAGAGCTAATTGGAGCCAGGAGTCAGCCAACCCGGAGTCCAATCAATGTGATGAGATTGGATGTGTTGGTTAAAGCTGCCCTGCCCTATAAAAACACACACACCAGTTTTGAATTTGCTAGTCTCAAGAAGCATTGCCTGATGTGAACCATGCCTGGCACCTCAGAAGACCTATGATCAAGAATTGACTTGCATGAAGCTGGAAAGGGTTACAAAAGTATCTCTAAAAGCCTTGATGTTCATGTGTCCACGGTAAGACAGACTGTCTACAAATGGAGAAAGTTCAGCACTGCTTCTACTCTCCCTAGGCGTGGTCGTCCTGTGAAGATGACTGCGAGAGCAATGCGCAGAATTCTCAATGAGGTGAAGAAGAATTCTAGAGTGTCAGCTAAAGACCTACAGAAATCTCTGGCACATGCTAACATTTGTGTTGACAAATCTACAATTAAGTAAAACATTAAACAAGAATGGAGTTCATGGGAGGACACCACGGAGGAAGCCACTGCTGTCCAATAAAAACATTGCTGTACGTCTGAAGTTTGCCAAAGACCACCTGGATGTTCCACAGCACTACTGGCAAAATATTCTGTGGACAGATGAAACCAAAACTGAGTTGTTTGGAAGGAACACACAACATTATGTGTGGAGAAAAAAAAAGGCACAGCACACCAACATCAAAACCTCATCCCAACTGTGAAATATTGTGGAGGGGCCATCATGGTTTGGGGCTGCTTTGCTGCCTCAGGGCCTGGACGGATTACTGTCATTGACAGAAAAATGAATTCCCAAGTTTATCAAGACATTTTGCAGGAAAACTTAAGACCATCTGTTCGCCAACTGAAGCTCAACAGAGGATGGGTGATGCAACAGGACAACGACCCAAAGCATAGAAGTAAATCAACAACAAAATGGCTTCAATAGAAGAAAATACACCTTCTGGAGTGGCCCAGTCAGAGTCCAGACCAAAACCGGTTGAGATACTGTGGCATAACCTCAAGAGAGCGATTCACACCAGACATCCCAAGAACATTGCTGAACTGAAACAGTTTTGTAAAGAGGAATGGTCCAAAATTCCTCCTGACCATTGTGCAGATCTGATCTGCAACTACAGGAAACATTTGGTTGAGGTTATTGCTGCCAAAGGAGGGTCAACCAGTTATTAGCCTAGGGGTTCACATACTTTTTCCACCCTGCACTGTGAATGTTTACATGGTTTGTTCAATAAAAACATGAAAACATATAATTTTTTGTGCAGGATTAGTTTAAGCAGACTGTGTTTGTCTATTGTTGTGACTTTGATGAAGATCAGAACACATCTGATGACCAATTTATGCAGAAATCCAAGAAATCTCAAAGGGTTCACATAATTTTTCTAGCGACTGTATTCTGCCTCTTATATGACCAGTCATTCAGGTTCCAGTGGTGACCTGAGGGAATTTTGTGCGTCTTTACACTGTGTTGTCAAATATGTTCCTCCTTTTGCCTTGTGTGAGCTTTCACAAGGAAAAAACTTAAAATGAGTCACTGATGTCGGACTGGAATTGTATAAGTTGAGTTCCTAGGAAAAGCTGGAATAGAAATGAAGATGATGACTCAAGTAATGTCCAGTAACTATGAATAAGACTGCATTTCCCACAAAATTTAGTCAGGCATAAAACCAATAAATCCAAACCAAACCCACATAAAATGTGGATCCCATCATCTACACGAGCTCTGCAGCTCATTCATGCCAGCTCAATTTGTTCAACGGCTAAATTTAATTCACTGCAGCATTTACTGCATCAGGACCACTGGCCTCGTCTCTCAACATGACTCAGCTGTGGGGTTTTATCTGCTGCAAAACTTCTGGAGCTATGGGAGCCAAAAAGGACATTAATAATTAACCTCGACACCTTTTCCTGATGTGCTTTTTAGGTTTACAACTTGGACAGCACTTCAGAGAGGCACATCCAGTCTGACAGCTCTCCTCTGAACAGAGGTAGTTCTGCTTTAGAGGGGGGATTTATGTCTATTTGTTTTAGTTAAAGGCCTTGTTTACCTACATAAACCCTAAACCGTAAAAACAGCCAAGGAGATCACGAACCGGTTCCCTGTGTTTTTGTTTAGAAAACTTGATATTTCCCAGGGGCTCAGTGTTTCCAAGCAAATACAGGAGAGTGTGAATTTGACGAGTGAAGCTTTTCCATTGGTTCTAAGGGCCGCACGCCCTCAGGGTAGTCACCCTTGTTTACATCTCCTGTTTCTCCCAGGGAGTGTGCAGTTTGATCACAACAACATGCTACTAGTGCGGCTAGCTACCTACTTTCTCACACTTGGGAAAGACTGACTCCCTGCCTGACTTTCACAGAGGTTAATCAGGCAGAGCGGAGAAGATAAGAAACAGCTGAGTATTCAAAACAGTGTTACAACAGACCGTCTGGCCACACACACTCACACCACACACACAGATGCAAATAACTCACCGGCAAATGGCTGAGCGGAACGTCAACCTGGCCCAGGAAATCATCTCTGGTCTGGGAGAGAGAAAAACAAGGTCACCTTCAGGAGCTTAATTTTAGAAGCAACAGCTTTTTCAGTGCGTCTGGAGGGAAAACCCAAATTTCCATCAGGGGAAGAGAGGGGAGAAAAACACAATGTGAATTACCCAAAGCACCACAAAGTCCAGCCGTGTTTGTGCTTATTTAACAGACGGAGTGAATGTGACAAAGATTCTTATTTCATGGACAGGCCAATCCAGAAATAACCTCAGACTTTTTAATGAACATGTGATGATGCAACAATTTCAGATTTTTGATAAGCGAGAAAAGCTTTTACCCTCTCTTCCAATCAGTACATGGTTCCAAGACGAACATTTTTGATGCTCTGATATTTTTTACAACCATAATTCAAACCAAAATACAATCTCCATAATTTTAATGATCATTGGCATCAAAAAGTACCTAAGGCTTTCAAAAACCTCATATTTGAAATACTATCTTTAACTAAAAGCTATGCCATGAGTCAAAGAAAGAACACTACTAGAAATTGCGCATATAGGTTGGTAAGATTTTGGTAGTGCAGTGATTCCCAAGCTATGGGAACACTGAGTGGAAAGGAATTTTAAATTATTTAAAACAATTTTTTTTTGCTTCCAGAGTTTTAAAGCTGTGCACATCGTGATACACTTTAACAACAAGATAGTTGGGGTTCCCAGTCACTGACACCACTATTTTGGGGGTTCCAGGCTAAAAGGTTTGGGAGGACCTGCAGTAATGTATGCCAATTAGGGAAGCATGATATTGTTTGTTTTTTTTTTTTTACAGTGTCCTATTTGCTGATATGTACACATTTATTTAGCCGGTACCAATACCGTGACATAAATCTAGTTCAGACCTAAAACTTCAGTCCTTAAAAAAAAAAAACTTGGAATTTCAAGGATGAAGCCTTGAGCTGACATAGGTCTGTTGGTCCAGCCCAACACTTTGTGAATATGGCCAAAATTAAAAGCCAGTATAGGCTGACATTGGCCTATATACACAGCTGACATAGACCAATATTAACAGTCTTTACAGGCCATTTTTTACAGCTGATAGGGGGTGAGATGATATAACCAATATTTACAGCCGGTCCAGGCCAATATAGGCCAATAATTACAAATAATATGGGTCAATATTGAAAGCTGGTATGAGCCGCTATGAAAACATGATATAGATCAACAGGGTAACAGCCATTATAAGCAAATATTTAAAGCTCATAGAGGCCAATATCAAAGGATGATATAGAACAATATTTACATCAAGTATTGCTGATAATTACAGCCAGTACAGGCTGATATTTGGAAGTGATATAGGCTGTTATTTATATCTGATATTTACAGGTTACATAGGGCGATATTAAAAGCTGATATAGGCCAATTTTACAGCAAATACAGGCTTGTATTTGGAAGTGATATAGGCTGATATTTATATCTGATATTTACAGGTTATATAGGGCAATGTTTAAAGCTATATAAGCCAATATTTGAAGCTGATATAAGCTGATATTTACAGGGTACATAGGGTGATATTTAAAGCTGATACAGGTTGATATGTACAGTCAATTGTACATATCATTACAGTCAATACAGGCCAATATTTATAGCAAATAAATACTGATACTTAGAAATGATCTAGGCCAATATTTAGCTGATATCTGCAAATATTTCAGTTGATATAGGCTGATTTTTAAAGCGGATACAGACTAATATTTACAATTCACAAGCCAATATCAACAGCAGATATGGGCTCATATTGACAGCTGATATGTCAGTCGTATAGGCAGAAATTTTCATGTCTGCCAATACTTATTACTGACTTTTAAGGAGTATCAGTCTGTACCAATATCCTACCACTTATATATATAACCTTGATATTTCAAACCTCTTTTAGCTCATGCCTGTTCCAATAAATACCAGTATGTTTGCACCTTTTGTAGTTGTAAAGAACACCAAGACTCTACTGTACAGCACTGACCTCTTAACTCCTGTGACAGTCGATTTTATTTTGAAATAGACATGACTCAAGACTTATGTCATTTCATTCCTTGATAAATAATAGATGGAAACTTTTTCAAGGATAGACATTCAGTAATAAAAAATAAATACTTTCTTTGGCAAAAAACAGCTTTCTGCTGTTCTGCTGATGTGCACAGCTGATATATAAGCTGGAAATACTGTTTGGAATTCCAATATCTGCAAAGTTATATAATGAACTTTTTTAGCTATTATCTGATGATTCAGATAACATGATGATAAACCCTACTGCCCATGTATTTGTGCAATTAAGAGAATACATTATTGATCACTAAAAACTAAACACAAAAACACCCAATGCCGGGTGCCTAGGATTTCTTCTTTTGTTGCCGTATGATACCAAAATTGTTGGCTTTTTTTATTGTATCGTATTAAATCTTAAATTCTCACATTGTGACCATCCTAGTCCAAGCAGAAGATTCGGTCAGGAGTTTTATTTCTGAACAGGCCTGTGGTTTCATTTCATAGGAGAAGAACCCGTCAACCCAGCAAGGAAAAATAACATCAGCCGCCACCATATTGAAGCCAAGTCAGCCACACAGAAGGAGAGAAGGACAGGGGAGAACCAGGGAACATTTGTGTTTTTAGATTTAAGAGGCCCGGAGATTTGTCCATCCTTGTCATAATTAATGAAGTCTGAGAGGAAAAAAGGGGGAGAGTGAAAATGATGGTGGATCGGGCACAGCAGCAGCCCACACTTGGAGCAGTGATTACCTGTGCCAGATGGAAAAGGCCATTCTTGGAAGCAGCCTGTGTGTGGGATACAACTGATTTAGACAGCGGGCAATTACTAACAATGATGCTTGTCTGTAGACATTGGTTTTACAGGAAGAGGCTGCGCTGAAACAATGCATGACATTCAGGGTTTCCATGTTTGAGTTACAGTCCACAGGAGGATTGTGGAAGACTTGATTACAAGTAGGTCAACAATACTAAACGACATTACTTTTTTTTCCCACTGAAGACAAAAAGGGGTGTGTTTAAAAGACTGATCAGTCATTCTTCAAGCTTTAATGTCCTGCAGATGGAATCTCCATTGTTGTGGCATCTGCAAAAGTTGCTTCACTGCTGTACAAAAGGATCACACTCCAAAACAGATCAGCAGCAAGCTATGAAAACAAATTTAGATTGAGGTTGAAGCATGAAGAACATTTTGCACGACAGTTTTAACGATGAAATTCTATATTTGTGGTCCTGTACCTCTTGAGTTCTTAGTGCTTGCAGAGTTGTAAATTAAGCTGATCAGAATAAACAAGAGAAAGCACACTGTTTTTCACAGAATCAGGGAAAGCTACAGGGCTACAAGTGACCTGAAATTCAACAGTGAAATGTTACAGTGAAACAGGGAGTAATCAATCCACATATAAAGACACTAAAATAAGTGTTACACATTCTCTCTCTCATCCACAAACACAGACATACTTCACACACAAAAAGATGGAAGGTCTTTGTCTCTACAAAGCTGCAGATATCACTAAGCTTTTCAGACTTTGTTGTTTCAATACAAAATATTTTTAAAAGGGTACAATTTCCTTGATTTTCATAATGAACCGTGTCAAAAAACTTTAAAGTATTCAAAACTTTAACCATATCTTCAACTGTAATCTAAGGAGAGAGAGAAAGCATTGGAACTGTAACTGATATTGATGTAAAACACCCCAAGGAGCATTTTGCACTTAATTTGGTAATTAGTAACAGATCAGTAACATGACTTGGTATAAAAGAAGCCCTTTAGAGAGGCTTTCAGAAGCAAAGATGGGCTGTGGTTCACCTCTCTGCAAAAAAATTTGTCTAAAGATTGTGGAAAAATTTCAGGAAAATGTTCCTCAACCTCAAATGGCAAAGATTTTAAAATCCCACCATCTACAGAACATAATATCATCAAAAGATTCAGAGAATCTGGAGAAATCTCCATGCGCACAGGACAAGGCAGAAGATCGGACGCTCATGATCTTTAGTACTCGGATGGCACTGCATTAAAAACAGGCATGACTGTACTGGAAACCACTGCATGGGCTGAAGAACACAAATCCTTGTTTGTCAACATAGTTCTTTTCAGGGCCGTGGCTGATCTAAAATGGACTGAGGCAAAATGGAAAACTGTTCTGTGGACAAATGAATCAAAATTTGAAATTCTTTTGGAAACCACAGATGCTGGGTGCTTCGGGTTGAAGAGAATATGGACCATCCAGCTTGTTATCACTGCACAGATCAAAAGTCTGCATCTCTGATGGTATTGGTTGCATTAGTGCCTATGGTGTGGTGTGGGCAGATTACACAACGTGGAAGGGCTCTATCAATGCTAAAGAGTATATAGAGGTTTTAGCGCAACATATGCTCCAACCAGATACTGTCTGCATAATTCAGCAAGACAACACTAAACCACATACCCCATCCATCCCAACAGCATGGCTTCACAGCAGTAAAGTCCAGGTGCTGAACTGGCCTGGCTGCAGTCCAGACCTTTTCACCAATAGAAAACGGTTGGCTCACCATAAAATGAAAATTCCGGCAAGGAGACCCAGGACTGTTAAGCAGCTAGAATCCTACATCAGACAAGAATTGGACAACATTCCTTTCCCAAAACTCCAGCAACTGGTCTCCTCACTTCCTAGATGTGTACAGACTGTTGTTAAAATAAGAGGGGAAGCTTCACATTTTCTATTGTGAATAAAGTATGGGTTTGTATTCTGTTTGTCTCACATTTTACACAGCGACCCAACTTTTTTGGAACTGAGGTTGTAAAATCCTGGTATTGTGAAAATTCTGGTCTTTCATGTAAGTTACAGCACCAACTGTTTTTATTGTCTGAACAAACTAGAAAACGTCTTGCTTGCAGACTTTCCAACACTTGAGACACATTAGATGAACTAGAAGCAGCAAAAACAACCTGATAGTCATTTGTATGGCTGGATCTTTTGTGTTGATCTGGGGACATTTCTGAATCATTTGTAAACAAACTCCAGCAGTACATCTCAACCAAGCCTTTCAGCACTTGTGAGTCACCGTTATCACCAAGTTTGAACCTTAAAAATCTCCTCATGGCACTTCAGCATGTGACCTTTGAAACAGTCAGTGCCAATAACAGAGTGACACATGTACTCATGGGACACATGGCTACCTTTTTTTCAGTCCTCAACAATAACAAGCATTTTAAGCTGTAGGTATGTGTGTGCGGAGGGATATAATTGCAGAGTCATCAAAGGGTCACAGTTGAGCCTGCAGCTGCCTCTCAGGGCCAGGTTACACTCAAAGAGGGAGGGTGTTACTAACAGCCAGGAGAATGAGAGCTGTAGAAACAGATGAAGGATTGTAATGCTCACAAAGAATTGATTTACCCAAATTGCAAAGATGTGTACAAAAACTACCCTCGCCTTGAGTTATTTAGAGAAAGTTTGGGGTTTTATATATCCATCCTTCTGCTGCACATCTGATCCAAAAGATTGTGCTTTAAAGTTTAAAAAGTTAAACAAAACCAAACTTAGACTAGCTCTTTATCAAGATGCCGTGTCTATCGTCAGTGTTCCTCACATGTTGGCCTGAATTAAGCTGGCAATGTAGCAACATATACGAGATAATACTCAGTATGTTTACATGTATAGTTAAAGCAAGCTAGACAGTTACACAGAGCTGTGCAAAAGTATTTGCCCCCTTCGTGATCTCTTAATTTTTGCATATTTGTCACACTTCAGTTGATCAAATTGTCAAACAAATTTAAATATTAGACAAAGATAATTCCTGGGAAGGTTCACCACTGTTGTAAGTTTTCTCTATTTGTGGATAATGGCTCTCACCTTGTTCACTGGGGTCTCAAAGCCTTAGAATTGGCTTTGTCTAATATCATGTTTGAAGATCCGAAACATTTAAGTGTAAAAAACAGGCAAAAAATAAGAAATCATGGAGGGAGGAATTGATTTATTGTCAGAGTTATGTCAGTTTCTACTAAAGTAAGTGATATACTCACATTCAACAAGCTACTATAGGTCAGCAGTACTTAACCTGTGGCTGCAGAGCCATGTGCAGCTCTTCTGTGACAAGCTGTGACTCCTTAAAGTCTAAAAACCTTTAAAAAAATATAACTATACAAATATGACATAAATATAACTTGAGCATGGCCAGGACAAAAAAGTTGAATGAATGAATGTATATAAGAATCAAAAGGGAAGCGTTGCTGGTAGAAATGCTTAATTGCAAGTCACGTCAATCAGTCTGTTTCCCACATATAGACAATACCCAAGCAGGCGGCCCAAGTATAATTGTCAACCTTCTTTTATACCATAATTAGCAACGCATGTGGGTATGAGAGGGACGGAGCAAAAAGGAGAGAAAGAGAAAAGTCAGCTGGTGCATCTTAGCGATGTCTAACGTTAAAACTGAAACTCCTTATCCCTTTTTTTCAACATTTCTCTGCAGCTGATTGCTGCTAATGCTGTCCTAAACTAGTACTTTAAGATGACTGTCGAGCCTCCACACATGTGGATCACCTGATGAGACAAAGGACTATTGGGCAAATAAAATGTCAAACATGTGATCTTTTTTGAGTGTCGTTAATGAACTGCTAACCAATTTTACAAAAAGATTAGGACCAGAAAAAAAAAAAGCTATGGAAAGAGGTGACAAATGGTGTGATTGTGGCTCTTGCAAAAATATTTTTTTGAATAGGGCACGGCTTGGTGTCACTGCAATAGGACCTTCTCTCAATTGACCTATTATGAAAAAAAACTGACAAACCTCTAAGTAGGCAAACTAGTTGTATGTTTAACAATTGGAACATGAACAATTTTAAAACTTTGTACATTTTGTATGTGCTCTATGCTTTAGTTTTGGTGCTAATGAGATGTATGTAATCCTTCTTCTCTTGGTTATATCAAAAAGCAGCAGACAACACTGATGGTCTTTCGAGTCAAAGCAGCGAGCAGGCCCTAATGTTCAAAGTTTTCCCTATTTGTGGATAAGGGCTCTCAACATGGTTAACTGGTCCCAAAGCCTTAAAAACGGCTCTGTAACCCTTTCCAGACTGATAGAAGATAATGACTTTGTTTCTCATCTGTTTGTTTCTCATTACTTAAGATCGTGCTATGATATGTTGCCTTTGAGATCTTTTCGCCTGTCATCAGACAGGTTCTAATTCAGTGATTTCTTGATTCAACAGGTCAGGCAGTAGTCAGACCTGGGTGTGGCTTGGGAAATTTGACTCAGCTTTCCAAAAAAATTTGGTTAATCATAGTTAATTCATGATTTAACAAGGGTGAAATTACTTTTCCATAATGGGCCAGATAGGTTATATCTGCCCCCTTTTTGTGTTCTTTTTTTCAGATCATCACACAAAGTTTAATATCCAACAAAGATATGCAGAGAAAAATGATTATTTATTTTATTAAGTGAAAGAAGCCATCCAAAACTACCTGGCCTCACTGTTCCAAGTTTTCTCCTTTTGTGGATAATGGCTCTCACTGTGGTTCACTAGGTGTGGCTCGTGGAATTGAACTCACCTTTTCAAAAGATGTGGTTAATCACAATTAACTCGGGATTTAACAAAGGTGAAATTATTTTCACTTGGGGTGAGGCAGGTTTGGATGGCTTTTTTCCCTTAGTACAAGAAATAATTATTAAAAAAATTTATTTTGTATTCAGTTAAGTTATCTTTGTCTTGATATTAAAATTTTGTTTGATGATTTGAAACATTGAAGAGTGAAAAGATATGCAAAAAAAGACTATTTTGCAGCACTTTATAATGAGGTATATGCTTGGGTAAATCAATCACTAACTACATTATTAAAGTGTGCTATTCCAGCTCCTAGAAATTCATCATTGTGCCATTTAAGTAGCACTAGTATGTTATGCATTTAAAAGTCCAGTTTCAGTCACACTCAGATAATAATTCTACTTACTCCAGCATCATGTAAATGTAACGACAGACTTTCTCTCTGTTTTCTGCAGAGCATTTGACTATCAGTCAACCTTTCTCCACAGGTAGGTGAGGATAAGCAGGAGAAGATAGCCCAGTTATAAAAAGGTGGATGGCATCCCTTTCTTGATTGATTTCTTTATATAATAAAAATATACCACAGGTAATAAAAACCCTCTGACGCTGCTATCTGGTTTACAAGAATGTGAATCTTGACCTTTGAAAACTGAAATTGAATCATTTCATTCTCAAAAAAGAGAAAACAATCTTTTAAGACTGAAGGAAAAAGAGCAATGACATTTCAAACTGTGCTGAATTGCTGTGAATCCACAGGAAGAAGTGGCAACAGACTGAGAGTTTATGATATAGAGCGACCTGGAAAACGTCCAGGCTGGCACTGGAGTGTGAAAAGGTTGTCACACCTACTCAACAGTCTCCGTGCTGACACAACTGAATTACAATGCCATGCAACCCTGAGAGATCAGAGCTGACAGAGAAAAGCCCTTCACAACAGTGGCAATATGAATCCCTCTCACATGCTGCTGGACCAAAATAAAAGGAGAGCCCCCTCCACTCCACCCCCACCCTGACCGTGTATGCACCATCCTGTCTCAGGTAAATATAGCAAACCCAGTGGCCTGCAAGAGCTCTTTGTGAATGGCAACAGGGGGGCGCCGAACGAGGGCATGGCACTGTGGCATAGCTGTCTGTGCACAGTCAAGCTGGAACACACACTCGTAGTATCCAACGCAGGGCTTTAAAAGGGGGCACTACAACGCCAGGCTACCAGTTGGGAAAGACCTGTCATTATGGTCTAAATGAGGATTTCCTTGCTGCATGAGAAACGGGATGCCCTGGGGTAACACAAAACCACGTGTCTCAAAAAAGGGAACGGAGGAGAAGGTGTCTATATGCACTCAAGTGTGGCCTAAGTGCTGTCAGAAATACGACTAAAATTGAAATAAGAGTGTAGCTGGAGACAAGCCAGACTAGTCACAGGTATAATAAAGTCTCTGAAACGCTCATGAAACTAGTAATAGTTTAACAAATAAGCACAATGAAAAAAAACAATACATTTATAGGTAACCCCTAGAATTTTCTCATCACATTAATACTCAGCAGTATTACCTCGACTAGTGGTTCCAAACCTGGGCTTGCGCCCCTCTGAGGGGGGTCAAAAGACCTCAGGGGGGTCACAAGGCTTTGTTTGCTCCAAGATTGTCAAAACTAGATTTTCACATATTGACTTAAATCAATATAAAACATTCATTAAATCATTTTCTTTAAGGCCTTTTGGTAAGATCAGTAGGCGTAGATAAATTTCCTGAGGGTTTTGTCAACAAAACATTTAAATTAATGCTGATTTTAAAAAAAGTGTATCTCTTTTACTCGTGTTTGCTTTTGGGGGGTTCAGCTCTACTTAGATACAAGTAATGGGGGTTCCAGAAAAAAAGGGTGGGAACCACTGCCCTAGACATCAAGCAAATATGCTGATGAACTTATTTTTCTTCCTATAAGGCATTTGCAAGCACTCAAAATGTCTTGTGATGGCGTGCTGCTGTGCATTTTCCCTTTGAAACTGAAACATATTTGCTATTTGAAATATGAATGGTACTGCAAAGTGCTGAAGCTTTAAGAAGCTTAAGATCTTCAGCCAATATATTCAAAGGTATAGTACTTAGAGTATACGTCCAGTAGATGTTGCATTTTAGCACCAGCATCTCAGACCACAAACCCTCTCTTTGGCCATGCTAAGCACAACACTTCCCCTGCTCCCTCTCACCCCCTCAGAGCTCTGAGCGCAGCTGTTTGCATGACTGAACAACATTCAGATTTGCAAACCAAATTTGATTTAGCTCATATCTCTTTGAGGAACTTTAGATGGGGGGCAAATAATTTATATACTCAAAATTTGTGACAACACAATGACGCTGAGCTCCTACATAAAGCATCCCTGAGTTGGCGGGGCCATGTCTCTTCCCTGATAGGGGGTCGGGACCAAAACTTGGAGAGTAAGAGATTCATCCTGACAAACTCTTAAAATTGATTGAGCCTCTGGGCAAAACAAAAATAAGCTGAAGAAAGTGTTGGTCCTTCAGTGTGAACACAGAGCTGAGAACAACAAACCCAGGGGAAGTTTAACTTCATCCTTCTCATAGAAAACCAGTAGTTGAGGACAGGGGTTATCAATTGATGTTCTGCAAGGTCCTGAATGACAAAATTTCAGCAAACAGGCCCAGAATTTCAGTTATTATTGGCCACTGTGGCTCAGTAGGAAAAGTCCTGCAATTGGAAGGTTGTTGGTTCGATCCCCAACTACTGCCAATACATGTCAATGTGACACTTAAGACATTAACCCTCTTCATACACTTAACCCCAGTTTGCTCTGACTGCTTTGTCAGTGGTGTGTAAAAGCATGCAGAATTGGATTAGCTATTGCTGATGGCCATTCTCCATGGCATTCTGCCATCAGTGTGCGAATGTGGACTGAATGGGGTGAAAGGGTGTGAATGGGTGGGTGTGGCCTGCAGTGTAAAAGCACTTTGAGTAGTCAGACAACTAAAAAGTACTATACAAGCTCAAGTCCACTGACCATGATTGTTTATAAACTGGAAGGTACTCTGATAATCAAATGATACTGTGTACTGGTAGCAGGCTATTCTCACACAGACTACTGAACCTCACAGTGCCTCGTCTAAATAAAGGATTCGATTGGCTGAGTAGCATCACATGTAGCCACCATACAGACAAGAGAAGCTGCGCAGGTGAGAATACAAGCGCTAATAGGAATTAAATAACAGGTGTGTACAGGTCCAAATGGGACGGCACCTGGGTGCGGGACTAGAGTGGGGGGTCTGCCAATTTGTGACCTGAATTCTAGAATGTACTGTACCTAAGAAGGATATATTAAATATCTACTTCACTAATGTTAAAAATGTGCATACCTTTAGTGAAAAATGTTGAAGTACTGAAACACTGCCAATGGATTTGTTTAATTTAGACAGCGTGTAAGAGTTTACCTGCAAATTTTTTTCACTATAATTAACTTCATTTGCAGAGTTCACAGGCCTTCAAGCCTGGAAAATATAAACATTCAAGTTGTATACATTACAAAAAGTGGGAGGTAGGCAGGAGATTTAAGTTTCTGTTTGAAGTATTGAGTCTTGGAGGCCAACTATTCAAGAGATATCACCATGACAGTCCTTAAATTGTTTATATATCCACCATATAATACTTATACTCAGGGCTGCAGCCCGTAGTCCCACTGAATCAACCAGGTTTAAAAGTGAGAACAAAATTTACTGCTGTTGAAAGCATAAAATATCAAGTGATAAGAGAAGATGCTTAGGAGTGATGAATTAGGTTATTTGATATACCAATGCTTGAGCTACACAGAAGTAAAAACATTTCAAGACATAAGGCTCTCAGAAAAACTTGATTTTGATAGCTTGTTAACCTTCTTGATCCCTGTTTTAGACGTAACAACGTCTTATTTCTTAATCACTCTTGGAGCAGCTGCGAGGATATAGATCCATACCAGCCAAGAGCCAAAGGAGACATGCCGCCTGCCCGCTCTCAAAATCAACAACCGCACTCGAAACAGACTAAAGATAGAAACCGCCAACTCTCAGAGAGCACTGGCTGCAGTGGAGGGTATTACCAAACTTAAGTGTCACATTTCTGTGAAACAGAAGGCAACAAGTGCACAGGGAGAAACGATCCATTCACCCTGCTCCTGTTTTCCTTTCGTGACGGGCTGAATTGGCCGTTGTGTGTAAAAATTTCGAATGCCTGTGGTCGCAAAGTGAAAGAAGCCAGTGTGTGTGTGTGATTTAGCTCAGTGACCATGTCTGTGCTTTTCACTTCCCAAAATGTCACCGCCCTCTTCCTGCACCCAACAGATCTCATCTTCTCTGGGTTAAATAAGCCATATCTGCGTGTGGATGTAACCAATTTAAGGCATCCACTTGTTGGTATGATTTAGGAATAACTTATGGAGGAATTTAGGTGCTTTTTCTGGCTATTCTCTGATCATTTTCTTCTTTATGACAACTACAAATAAAGCAATTTGCCACTGTGAAATATAGTTCTTAATATCAAGGCATATTCCATTTAAAACACTCACCAACCACAAAGAAGTCCTACTGACTTACTCAAATAATGTTTACCTTGGGATTATTCCTTGTCAAATCACTGCCAACACTCACATCCTGATCTCCAGCTCCGCCTGGGGTAAAGTATATCTTGAAATGAGGCTGCCTTCTGGAAACATCCCTGCTGATTTTAAAGGTACAACCATTAGATCTGTTTCTCTGCGTCTCTATGTCTGTTTGGTTTTCCTCCACAGTCTGGCTGTCTTCACCAGCTTGATTCTCCAGCAGCAGCCTGTGGTCAGACGACCTTCTCTCCAGTCGGATTCTTGGATAACGCACCACACGGCTACCTCTGGAGCTGGTGAAGCCCAGATCTGCACATTCATCCTGGGATGAAGCACCCTGCTCCCTGTCCTGGCTCTCATCCTGGTTCTGATTTTTCTGGAGCTGAAACACGAGTCTCTGTGTTCCGCCATTAAGAACAGAGCTCTGGTCCAGGCTCGGCTGCTGGACAGACCAGCCAGTACCACCATATGGGAGGATTCTGAAATGCTGAACGTCAGAACCGTCCTGAGAGTTCCTTCGGATACAGATTCCCCCAACGCTGATACCAGGCTGGGTTCTGCCTTGCATGATGTGTCCATTGGAGCCAATGCTAAAGACCCTGCGTTTAGGCAGGTTTGGCTCTGTTAGGAACTGTGAGTTAAGCAGATCTGGTTCACAGTATGGAGGGGGTGGATGTCTGGGAACGTCTTCTTGGAACTGCGTTTCAGCATAGGCAGGAGCTGGTCCTGGAGGAGAATAACGGGGTGGCGGGACATCCTCAAGACCTCGGGTATCTCCATTACTTGAGCCATTTGAGCGCTGGAGGGAGATGTGCATGGAGGAGCTCTTGGTTGGTCGTGGCTCTGCGTATGCAGCCAGCTGGGGTATGAACATGGAGGAACTGCGTTTAAGTGAAGGCTCTGATCGTAGACAGGACTGATTTTGTTGGATTTGCTGCGCTGCTGGCTCCTGAGAAGGCCTCGATTCCAAAGGTGGATGTGTACACAGAGCTGAGACCACATCATTGTCTCCATGCTGCTCCTCGGAGTCTCCTTCCAGCACCTCCGGGGCTGTGTTGCTGCGGCCCGAGCCAAAGTACAAACGCAGACGTTGTGCCATTTTCACCTCAGCTCCCGTTCCCTCTCAATTTCTCTCTGACTGGCTGTTTAGTTCACTCCTCTGGCTCCAGTCTCACTCTCTTAGTGTCGCCCACTTCTCTCCTTTGGCTGGCTGGATGACTGATCCCCCCCCACTTTTTTTTTTCTTCCACTTTCCCCCTCCCACCCCCTCTCAGTCTGGTCCACAACTTTCCTTCCCTCAGTAAACTGTGTGGAGGAAAGAAGTCACACCACAAAAACTCCACTGCTGCTGAAAAAGAGCTGACAACTTCTCACTGAGAGCGGAGGCTGAAGAGAGAAAGGGTGAGGGGGAAAGAACAAGAAAGAAGGAGAAAGATCCCTGTATGCCAAACTCTTAGCACTAGCGACAGACAGCAGAAATAGCCTGAGCCTAGTGACGGCCAGCATTCCTGACATGATAGGATAAGAGCTGCTGGCGCTCCTGGTTTCCAGGGTGACAGTGGGTGGCTTGACAGTCATGTGACTAAAAATGGCCACACAACCTACTGTTGAAACCCCATGCTGCCCTCAAGTGCTAGCTTACCCCTCCAAAAAAACAACGACTCACTGCTGGGATTGTCAAAAATTAGTGATCTTTTAATACTTTCAATGCCACGTTTAAAAACAAGAAAAAGACCGGACAAATAGGTCAAACAAATGGTCTAGCTGAGAGTGAACAGTGCATTTTTTGCTGATGTAAAACAAGATAGTTTAAAATACTGTGTTGCAAAAAAGTATCAATGTCATTTGATTTTTTTCTAGTTTCCCATCCAAGTTAAAATTCTGGCAACATGACAACCCTAGTCACAAGTGTTCAATCCCCTCTCTGTTTATGTGACTAAAAAGTTGACCATTCCCCATAGCCAAAAAAATCTGATAAAGGCCCTTGCAGATTGGACATTTTCCAGTCATTATCATTACCTGCATTCATTTCCTTACCCTTAGTTGCTATCTGAGCATCTGAATACAGACAGCTCTTGCCAAAGAATGAAATATCTTAAGCAGAAAAACAGCGGTTTTCTGCTTAAGATATAAAAAGTTGCTTGGAAAATTTGACTGTTACCCTTTACACTTCTTCCCAAGACGAATGCATTTTTGTATAAACCAGCATAAGCAAGCTAGACTTTTAAAACTGAAGAATGCCCATGGAAACATTCCCTCCCATCTTGTGTTTTCTCTAGCATCAAAGATTAGACCAGCAGTTTTCAATCTTTTTTGCCCAAGGCACACCTAAGATCAATCCAAAATTTCAAGGCACACCAAAACCATATCTATACAAAATAGCCTCTTACATGTTACAGTGAATCAAGTGTATAGCATTAGTTCACAGTCAGGCCACAGAGTCAAGTGCTGCCATATAACTGAGATCAACTTATCCCACACAAGCCTTCACCAGCCGGCAGCAAACTAATTCATTCTGAGCACGCTATTGGCACTCATGCTGCCATATTCAAACAGCTCTTACCAAGCTACGCTTTGCTGCTTCCTTTGCAAGCCTCTTTTTACAGCCCTCCTCCACCCCAGCTCTTCTTTTATTCTGCCTCTGACTTTATCAGTGTCATAACTGCTAATAAAAAGAGGCTATTTATAACTACGCATCATTTGTGTTTCTTGACAAAGTGGTCCTGATTGTACTTAAGTCACTGCGTAGTTGTAGTAATCACGTATGGTTGTACATAGGCCCATGACACACCAATGTGCCTTTGCACACCATTTGAGAACCACTGGATTAGACTGTAACAGTCATCCTCTATCAGCTTGCTATTTTCTTTTCACTTGGTTTCAGTGTCTAATGTCAGGTTGACATCAATTGACATTTTTATCATTAGTATCATTAGGAATTATATCGTGTCTTAGTATACACATCAATATGACGTTCAGATTTTACATTGGTTATCTGAGTCTTCTCCCAACATACAGTGTGTACATTAGTGGGCATTCACAGCTAAATTTCTTCAGAAGTTTCATTCTCTAGTTTTATTAATCGTTCCTTATTCTGAAACTTATTTAGAGCTTAGGGGTTTGATCACAGATTTAATCTGCTCACCTTCAGGATCTTTCATCCACACACACCTACCCCGGTTTGTATGGTCTCTCCTCCTTTCTCTTTACCTGTCTGTGTGATCTCTACCTTATTGCTGCAGCGCTATGTTCAATACATTTCTTCATTTACCTCTCGGGAAGTGTTTCTAACACGCTCTATGGGAGCTGCCTAAAGACGAGTCTTGATTATTTTATTACAGGATGCAGAGTAGGCTCAAATGCTGATGTATGCGACTTTCTCACAACCGTTGGAATATAAAAAGGCCGAAATCATGCGTCAGTTTAACTGGGCGGTTGTCAGTATACCTGATTTTGTTGCTTTGTTCCTCATGTCAAAGCACATTGTTTACACTTTTAAAAAAAATTGCTATACAAGTTATTATTGCTACTATTATTATTATTGTTACTATATTCTTCTTCTTCCTCTTGTTATTATTATTGTTATGATTATTACTTTTATTATTATCATTTAAGCAGCAGGTGAATGTATATGTTAATGAAGCCAACATGCAAGTCCCCCCAAAAATGCTTAAAATTTATTAGGCAATAATATTGAGTAACTCATTCATCCAGAAATGTCTCAATTAATGAATCATCTACAATTGAAGACCATTAACAAGCAGATATAACACTTAAAAATTTTAGGACCTTGAATTGCAATTAAAAAACATGTAATTCTAGACTTTTTAAAAATCCACACATTGCACAGAGGTAGCCTCTGGTGTAGAAAACTAAA
This sequence comes from Cheilinus undulatus, assembly GCF_018320785.1. Classification (NCBI taxonomy): domain Eukaryota; kingdom Metazoa; phylum Chordata; class Actinopteri; order Labriformes; family Labridae; genus Cheilinus; species Cheilinus undulatus. The sequence continues at coordinate 15,496,558 of NC_054881.1, read as the reverse complement.
CAATGTAGAATGATGAAATATTGCAGCTTCTCAAGTGTCCACTTTGGGCTGGCTAAAAAGTCCAGAAAGCCTGATTAACACCCTTATTTAAAAGACGGTTTTTACAGCAAAACAAACATTTTTACAGCCTAGTTTAAAAAAGGTTTTTAGTTGATTGTTGGGAGGCTTAAGGCCCACTATAACTCCACCTTTTCCTGTTTCTGTACTGATCAAAAGTTGGTTGGATTTTGCACTTCCAAAATTCTGACCTCCATTGTTTGGCTTCAAAAATGCTCTTTAGAAACCAGTGGTTTGCATCACTGAGACTACATCTATGTCTTATACATCTGCTGTCTGCAAAAAAAAAAAAACATGATTGTCTCCCAAGAGGAAAAAGGTAAAAAGAGAAGGGGAATCTATAAAAGACATCTATAAATCTGTTATGTACAACCACACAAACTGCCTCCCACATCCTCCTCCATCTGATTCAGAGGTTGTCACAACATGAAGTCAAGATTGACAAACTAAAAACACTCAATTCACAACAAATCAGGAAGACAAATTGAGCCCGGTTTCTTCATGTAGCTCAGAGACATAAAAAGCAGAATGAGGAAGTTGTTGCTAAAAATGGACCGGGGAAAAAAATCAGCAGCAGAGTGAAGAGCAGAATATCTGACAGATTGCATCTTTGATAAGGCGAAGAGCATGGCCCTCTCTGGGGAAAGATATCCAAGTCTTTTTTTCCTAACAGAATAGACCACACTGTCTCCAACAGGCAGCCAAACACTTGGCTGTTTGCTGGTTTTATGGGCTGCTCTGTTTGCCCGAGATACGACTCAGCTGTGATCTTCGTCTGTGTGGCTGAATGTAGCCAAACAAATTATGATGCTTTAGCGCTTGTAATGCAATGTTGGGCTACTGTTCAAGGAAATGGGGAGGGATGCATTTCTTATAGGATGTACATAGATGTGGGTACACTGCTGGATAGCCCAGTGAATCATCTTGTGATGAGCTTATCTATATGAAGATTTTAAGCTTCATTTACCTCAGGCGAGAGTCAGTGAATGAGCTGCCTGCGTCAATGCACAGAAATGTCAAAGCCTCTTTGATAATTTGACCTTTCAGATCTGTATCAAAAATTTGCCTCAACACCCATGACTGATTTGACCTATGGTTGTGCCCTCAGTGTGTCACCTTATCTGTGTCAAAAAGCAGGCTGACAGCCAAGCCACTGATGCTGCACCACAGCGTAGACGGACGAAAAGAAAGAAATGAAAGTTCTCCTTTGTGGGCAAGAGGGCATCAAGGAGACAGGCGGTATTGACTGGAGCCACAGAGAGTCCCAAAAAGAAAAGAAAAGACAGCAGAGCATAAAGACGCTGTGGCTTGGCAGGCTATTAAACTCAGTGATGACACACTGCCTACTGTTAGGCACAGTCAATAAATGTGTGTGTGAAATGTTATGGAGAATGTTCTGGATACAAGAAACAAAATGCCAATGTGTGGTCTTATGGCAGCAAGCCCAGCTTGCAAAATGACATAACATGCCTGCTTCAAACAAAGCGCTACACTGTAAAGTCAGCCTATTCAACTTCTTTCTTTGCGTGCTATATTTATCCCCAGCAACATATATGGTTCTACTACAGTTTGGAGGCACTTGTGCATCTAGTTGTTTCACACATACACTGCTGAAAATTTCAGGACAGCCTGCTTACGAAAGCTTCCTTCCTTCACACATGCCTCATGGTGTGAAGTTTTCATTGTCAAACAGAAGGGGGGCAGGTCTCAAAAGGCAGTACATGACGTAAAAAAGACTCGCCAACAAGGACGGGCTACAATTAAAGTCCATGAAAGGTAATAAAAAAATCTTTATTTCAGGTTTGTTGTATGAAAGGCCACTGTGTTATGAACCACCAGGCTAAATTTCAGTTATGAAAAACATCTCTGAGTTTATAAAATTAAGTTTCAAAATCAAGAAAAATTAGGCTCATGGGAGCATGTTGAATGAGCTGAAGCCACACCCACTCACGAGAAAGACAATCCTCTCTGAAATAAAAAAGATGCTTCTGATCAGAGCGCAGCTGCCTGGCTCTGTGCCAGAGCAGAGAGCCAGAAGTTGGGGATTAAATTTACTGTTTTCTGGCACAAATCTCTCCATTAGGATACTTTTAATAGCCTATAGGACACCATGGCTGATACATTTGGGAAATTTACCTACAATAAACAAAATCATTGCAGGTAACTGGGGTTAAGTTTCAATGAAGGCAGTGACATCAGCTAACAACAGACTGTATTGAGATGAACTGCGATGTGAAGATATATCATTGAAGCCTTGGAGGCACTGGTAATTCCCCATCAAGGCAGGTAATGTCAGTGGCTCATATATTTGCCCTGATCAAATAAAACCAAGCCATGAAAGAGGTGAACACCTTTCTAATGGTCTAAAAAAATGAGCTACACATAGATCTCAGTGTTTTCACATGTCTATAGCAACCTTACTCCAACATATGTATGTTGGCTTTTATTAGAGCCAAAACATTGCCAACATATTTGTGCAATTTAGACTGAGTGCAAGGTTTGATTGCAATTTTTGGTATTTCTAACATCCAGTACATCTGCCAGGGGGCTAAAATCACAATAAAGGGAGGGAATGACTTCAAAACCAGAGGGGAATCATGGGAGTTATTCCTTCTGCTACTCCGTGCCCTCCCCGCAATGAGTGGATAATATGTGAAACAAATGGACAAACAGATCTGAGGAAGAAATTATGTTTACCAACCAGGTAATGTATGGAATGACATTACATCTAATGGAGAATATTCACAATATCACACTAATATAATAGCTACAGGTAATGTTCAGTAGAGTAAGGCTAATCATAAACTTGGTGGTGCACATGCCACTGGATCAGGTATTGTAGTCCATTTTTGAGTGATGAATCTAGCAGTGGGCTACTTAAATGTAGTTAAAAAAATCACTATTAAAAAACCCCTTTGAATAATTGAATGTTTCCGCAGGCTTGAGCCGCCTGTTGCACATCATACAAGCAAGAAACAACCCAAAATTGGGTGCCAAGGACTTTTATTGTCGCTGTTGTATTGATATTGTTTAACTTTTACTACGACTATATCGAAATCTAAAATTCTGGTATTGTGGCAACCCTGCTGCAAAACGTATTGATATGCATGCTTCTTTAAAAAGAAAGACAATGTAAAAACATCACCATTAATCATTAGGTAAACAGCAATCTTCAATACAAGCTGCAGCACTAAGTTTAGTCAAAGGTTTCAACAGATCATGGAAACAGGAGAACAAGAAAGCCCTTCAAATAAATACTGGCCTGAGGTGGAGGAGCTGCTTTGGCATGTACCTAGAGAGACAGAAAAGCACCTCCTCAGACATATAAGGAGAGGAGCAGGCTTGAGGCTGTCTTGTGTCATCCCCATCTATACAACAACTCGAAACCCCCACTGTCCTGTACTGTGAGGGAAAATTACAGCTGCCCTTTTCTTAGACGGCTGAGCGCCAGAGATTCTCTCACTTACAACAGGTCCATGTATGTGCTTATACTACCAGAAGATTGCACATCTAATCGTGCAATCTGCACTTAAAGTTATCAGAGAACTGCAGAACGTACGTTTCCAAAAGCCCCACATCTTTCAACCTCCCACGGTAGGTCTTCACGCATAAAAGCATTTGCCTTGAACCTGTGAGGCTCAGACAGAATGTTCCTCGTCCAGCCAAGAACATCACACCACACTGAGCTGCATCAGCTGTTTGTTTATCAAACATCTAACTCCAGAGTTACAGAGAAGCCATTCGAAACAAATATCACTGCAGCCTCACATCCTTTTCTTTCACAGGACAAAGTCTCCATTATGTTAACAGCCTCTTATCTCATTCTGAAGATGCTTTGCCAGGTTGAAGGTTCCACAAAAGTGTGAATTAGTGAAAGTTAATATCAAGCCCTACTTGTGCTGTTTTTAATTGCTGCAATGCCTGACTTTGTGCAGGCACTTAATCCAGTTGTCATAGCAACCGAGGGCCTACAACAGGCTTCGTTTCACAAGTCAAGGAAGCCAGTGTTCTCATCTGTGGGGGAAATCTGAGAATTTTGACTTAGGAGGAATGTAGTGGTTGGACTACAGGCTTAAAAAGCAGAGCAGCATGCGCACTGTGCTTGTTTAGCTTGCCTTCATAGTATTCAATTTACTCTATTTCTCTGTTTGAGTAAATGTAAATGGGTTTGAACTTGTGTAGCACCCCTTTAGTCGTCTGACAACTCAGAGCTCTTTTAGACCCTAGGTCGCACTCTCACATTCACACACTGAAGGAAAAGGCTGCTATGTAAAGTGTCCATCAGCATTAACTAATCTCATTCATATACATTCACATTCTACTGCAGTGGGAGCAATTTGGGGCGCAGTGTCTTGACATGTGACTGCAGGAGGGGGTGGGAAATTAGCACCTGCCACCAGGCAAATACAGGTATTTTTGAGCAGTGTCTGTTGAATTTACTCAACCTACCAGCCACTGGAGGGTAAATAAAAGTAACATAACAGAAGGATTTTGTGATGGTAAATAGCATCAATTATGCTTCTGCTTGTTCTCACCGACTTCATGATAAGAAATGAGCAGATCTACTCTGACCAAAGAGCCCCGCCTCCTCCCTGTGATAGAGCCATTCCCAAATGTTTACACTGGGATGTGTTCTCGGATGATTTGACCGCCCACAAAAATGGCTGGGCCACTCATAGTTAAATTCCACCCCTTTTGCAGGAGCCGGGGATCAAACTTCACATCTTACAGTAGAGCGATGACCAACTCTACTGCTGCTGTAGATGAAATCTAACAGAGAGTTTCTAAGAGGATGATTGTGACAACACAGGGGTGCAAGTAAAATCAGTAAAAATCATTGCAGTTAGGTGGTGATTCCTGGAAGCAGAATTGCTCTGGGATAACTGATTTAAAAGATTGGTATTACAATGAAGTTTTATAGGCATGATTCAGATGAAACTATTAAATAAATTGCTGTTGGAAAGCCTGTGATCATCAAAGGAAATCAAATGGCATGTTACCAAGACAATAAAAATCTCTAAACAGCTTAAAGTAGCAACAAAATGCATAAAGTGAATAAAAAATAGAGATGGGGATCACACTGAGCAGAACTTAATAAATCAAATGCTCATGAAAGCTGTCAAAAGAGCATGACTAAAATATGTGTGATAGAAAACAACAGAGGGAGTGAAAGGTAGGAGGTTAGAAAATGTGAATCTTACCAATCTGTTTTCATCAAACACCTCAAAGAGTAGCCTGTGATTCTGTGGACACACCTGTGTGGGTGACAAAATATCAGGAGAGAGAATGTAGCAGCCATCCATTGATTCTGTTTGTAGCATGCAAAGTCAATGCAAATGTACATACTATATTTGTATACAAATATTTAATGAGTAACTGCTCATGGGATTATGCAAAATGCTAAACCACAGTAGCTAGAGGGTGATCAGTCCTGAATCATTATAAGGACTGCATTTTTAACCCTTGTGTGGTCTTAATTTTCTGTATACTGTACTTATCCTAAGGGTTGAAAATTACTCTTCTCCACTTGAATCTCAAATTAAGCAGTATTACTGAATTTTAAACCCTTTAGATCTGCCATGCAAGAAGAAACATCTAATTCATCACAGACTTTAATATCTGGGTTTCCCGCTTTACTGTGCAGAATCCAATAAGTCTGCTTTGCTTATTGCAACACAGCTATCATGAGTGGTTTCTTTGGTGAAGCATATCACAATTGCTTCATTAATGCATCATTATAAACATGATTTTTGTTTTTGCAAGAGTAAGGCTATAGCCTGAAAATGTATCAGAATTTATCTGTAAATACATTTTATTAAATGACATTGTAGTGTAGCACAATTGATCATGGCTGCAATAACAATGTCTGGGTGTGAAATTACATAATTGCATTAAAGGCTTCAATAATTGTGTGTTAAGTAGTGTTTGAAAGATTACCAAAAATGCCTGCAGATAGGCCTTTAAGTTTCCAATAGTGTCACCGTTTTACTTTACAAAATAACCTTTACTTTCAAAAAGATTTTATTTTTCAAAACAGTACTGTAAAAACGTCAGGTTTGTATATATATTTTGTGCTTTTGTGTGTTTTGAGTTGAAAAATACACACTTCAAATCTATCACCATTCTTTGCATTTTCCTTGATAACCAGACTCATTTCACCATTTATGTATTATATCATAATTACAATCACAAATTTCAGTGTTGCCTAGTATAACCACAATCACACATTATTACCAAATCATAAAAACAGTGAAGCTTTCAAAGAACATAAAGAGATATTGCATGATCTTATTTAATGAACAATAAAGAGGCCGACCACTAACACTCTGTATTGTCCCTTTTTTGGCTTACTGCCAAGGTCAGCCCTACACACGGGTCTGTATGTGACTGGGTAACTAAGTGAGAGGCGATACTTTCAGGGCCATACAGAGTTGTGTCAGTGGAGGAGTACCAACATCTAAAGGCAGTTCATGGAACACAGTGGACCTCCACTGACACCATGTTCTGTTAACCTTGCAAAACTCATGGATTTGCCATACTCCATGTCTGTCATCAGGCAAATCCATCTTAAAAAGCTCCAATCCACAATGTTGGTGCCAAACTGAATACTTTTCAGAATGATCAGTGTCATTTGAAGATAAAAAGGTGATAGCAACAGGAAGGATTTAGCTGTGATCAAGGCTGTTTACTATAGCTGCCTCTGTGTGGTGATTACCTCAGATGTAGCTTTACCTTAGCATCAGTTTTACTAGAACTGGACCATGTTTCTGTATTATTAAAGAATTAAAACAACACCAAAAGCTTTTCATGATGTTAAAGATGTTTGCGCTCCTCCATCGACCTGCTTCTGCATAAGTTTGTGATCATTAAGGGGGGTTAGTTGTTCTGTCAGTGGTTGTATACAATGGCTGCTAGTGGAGAGATCAGCTTGGACTTAACCACATCAGCAGTTTTGCCAGAACTGGACAACATTTCTTAAATTAAACAAAGGCAGAGAGCAACACTGGAAGCCTTTAATGACAGAAAATTTGATTTTGTTCTTCTCCGTTCTTTTCGTTCTACATATCCCTTACCTTTTTTGGAATTGTAAGATTGGGGATTGACACAAGTTGTCTCTATTGAATGTGCTACGCTTAAGAATGAAGAATGAATGGAAGGATGGGTGAGTGAGTGAGTGAGTGAATGAATGAGGGCGGGGGTGGGTGAGGGGGGCTTGGGATAAAGAGTGACACGGGAACATCATGATGTTTATAAAAGGACAGTAAGTGGGGGTAGGACTCAAAAAGCTTCGGCTTCTTCCTACTCCTGTTTTGGACTCATGAAAAACTTTGTGGATGAATTGTTTTATCATTGGTTCACTTTTTTATTGTTTGTTGTCCGAAATAAATAAATAAATAAATATCCATGCAATAGATAAATGAATAGTAAATCTGGCATTTCAGATTAGCATTACTGAATGCTGGAATCTTATTGGTCAGTTATGATATCAGTTTTTCCCATACATTAATTTTTTTGTGGTGCACTGCCACAAATAAATTAGGCCCGCCACAAATAGATTCTGGCGCTACCTGTTCGCCCTCACTCTGTGAATGTAGCATGTTGTTAAAATGACTATATCGCGAATATCCGATTACAAATTTCGTGAAAGTTTTGAGCAGCCAGGGTGCTTTTCTCACTGGAGTTTCGCTTCTCCCATTGTCCCTGAGTGCATCTCTCACAGCAGAGAGCTGTCTTTTTCTCCTCCGTCCATCCAGAAAACAGCCATCAGCCTTACAGTTCAAAACACTGACAACAAGGAGTTAAAATGTTCCCGCCTCCAGACAAGCTTTATCCCCCATGATCACACAGGAGAATTTACTGAATAAGGTCTAAAGACGCTCTCGTGTCATGAACTTGTCAGAAACTGGTCCAGCGTTCATCAGCACAGATAATGGACTAATGTAATCACAGCTGTGAGCCTGAATGGAGGACTAGACTGCAGGGTTTTAACCTCTGGCTTCATGCAGGTTTGGTGAGTTTTGTGTAAGTTTCTTCCACCCTTAATGAGGGAAATAATCATTTTATAATCAGCAATAGTAAACATAACAGAAACATTTCAGGACTTTCCATACACTGTAAAATACAGAGTATTTCATGATTTATGTATTTTTGATTTATTAGTAAAAGACTGAGTAAAGTCCATTTCAAAATAAAACTACTAAATTTGACTATATATTGATTTTTTACTTCCTGCATACAATTTTATTAAATATCCAATAGAACAGTCTATTTTAATCACCAAACATTTAATCACCAGTCATTTGGGGCTGAATTAAATACAGCTGCTGAGAGGACATTTCAAAATATCGCGATATAAATCGTGTATCAGGATATAGCAAAATATATCGGGATATCAATTCTAGGCCATGTTTTTTTTTAGGAAGCCCCGTAAAATAAAATGCCTCGAGAAAGGGTGCAAACCCTGCAGGAACAAAATTTAACAAAATCGTTACTCCTTTTGATTTAAGTTAGGCTACCTACTTACCTACTTTTTTTTAAAATTTATTTTTATTTATTTATTTAAATAAGCTGGGAAACACTGGATATTCTGTAATTTTTGAATCTCAGATGATTACTATGCCTTACAGCGAAGACCCCTGCTATAAATGAAGTTCTGATCCAGCTTGATTTAAGAACCACGCACATCTATGATCAATTTGATGAAAAATGTCTGCAGAATTACACAATACTCAGGCGGGCCATCTGAGTATATTTGCAGAGCGTTTTTTTCTTGTTTTAAAATTAGTATATAATCTCTGTCCATTAGCAAGTCCCTCCTGTGAATGTACTGATTAAAGCACCAAGTCTCATATTAAAAATAAAGCTTAGTACGCTGTTGTTTCAACATTTTTGTGAAGCTTCTTGCTGCTATTTTTATCCCGTACTCCTGCACTTAAGGATAATGCTTTTGATACTCTACCTAATCAATAATAAACCTTTATACATGCAGCTCTCTTGCTATGATTATGGAATACGGGCTAAAATATCCCAAAAAAGCAGGGGATGTTATTTGAGCACTTTATAAAATGTAATACTGCTGAAATGAAAATTAATTAGACTTGCATACTGAGGAAGGGCTAAGTGGCCATGCATTCTATGGGGAACACTGCATCAGATAATTTATATACCACTGTCTATAGACCTTGGATCACTTAAGCAACAAAAAAACATATAAAATGAAGGAAAACAGCACAGAGAAATCCAAGGAGGACATGACCTGGCTGGAAGACTATTTAATTAATGAAAAACTGATGAAAATAGCCTTGAAGTAGGGCTTAGGGTTCAAAAGAACCCAATATGTGCTAAAGATGGGTGCAAAGAAAGAAAATACAGACAGTTATGAGACCAAAACCCCACATAAAATTATGCAGTCCTGTTCACCTTGTCTCATCTTACAATCAATGGCATTGGTCAGTTTAACGATCATAAAAAGCTCGTAATGCTATTTTTAGAAGACTACTTGCTCATGGACTCAGTTGCATCTTAGGGAATACTTCTATTGGAGAAAATGAAAAAAATTTCAAATCAGTTATATCAGTTTCAAATCAATATTTTGTGTCAAATCATTGATTTTGAGGGGGTAAGTAACAGTGTAAAGGACATTAAGGGGTAATGTTCAATAAGTATTACCCTCCTCCTACTCCTTTTATGCTGTTTATTTCATATTATATTGATTTAACATTACATTGCTTATTGCTTTTACTTATCCACTTTTATCACCTTAACATTTTTGAAAAAAGCACCACCTTCATGGTAAGATTAGACTTTTCCCCAACATCTCCCCGTCTGGCTTTATCTCTCCTCTAATGACCTGTTCACCTTTTATTACAAACAAAGAGGAGTGATCATTTGCCTCAGCTTAAGCCTAATGTGTAATGAACTGTTTATGATTACAGTGGTGCTGAGGGAAGTTAAACTGCAACCAGAGATTAACAACTTTAACACTCACACAACAGAGTAAACAGCTGCAATAACAGGCTATCATGGTGGAGGACACTGGGAAGACGGGGAATCTGACACGTAGTAAATCACAGAAAAAGGTTCATTATGTGTACTCACTCTGAAGTAGAACTCCTCGTTCCATTTGGGATTAAGGGTCTGAAATAAAACATAAAAACGCTAAGAGCAATATCTATTAAGCAGAGAGAACAGCATATATAAATTGTAGATCATGAAAACTTAGCCTGAGCCCAAGTGAAAAATTCCTGTACGTCAGAATGATCCTCTTACACTGTTAGAGGGCGTTTATGGCTAACATGTCACAGTGATAGGCGTTAGTCCGTAGATTAACAACATTATGAGGATTTTATCCCTCTTTCTTGACGGATCAACCCACCATGTTAGTACACCGACTGTCTGCTTCTGCCTCACACATTTGATATTTTTACTGGACTGAGAGCTATGTGACACATCACATTAAAATTCCTTCTGTGATTGAAATGAGTTAAACACCAGAATGTCAATGAAGCTTTAATTTCACAAGTAACTCTGATTAATAAACACTTTGCAGCATTTTATGGCAGTAGTAAATTAACATCTCTGTTAAAAAGAAGCTGCTGACGGACAAGAATTACAAATGAACCCACTGACCTTTAAAATTAGGCCTATTCGAGGCTAAAATCTTTGGTTTTTCTTTCATCAATTAATAAAAAATATCAAGAATAGAGTAAATATTGGTGTTTGGTATTGCAGGCTTAAGCTAACTTCAAGTTGCCGATGTTATTCTCAGTCCTATTCACTATCTTTTTTAAAGCTCAGCTGCCTCAAGCCGGTCTCTTAGCTTTCACAACAAAGATGCCTTCAAAGGTGTCCCACTTAAAGACACATAGAGCCCACAGAAGAGCCGAGCAGGCAGTGATGCTTCTTTCTCTGCTGCTCCACATAGCGGTGCATTGTCAGCTATTTATATCCAATAAGGCAACCGTGGCCACTGGCAGCATATGTCTGCCTGCATGGAGGCCTGAGCCGCCTGACTCCTGCAGAGGGTTGGCTGACAGCTACAAGTAGCTAACCTTTCAGGCAAAAGGTGCAAAGAAATACAGAGCTGCTTGCAGATTCAAGCTATATGTGACAGCCTCAGCTGCACAGCAAATTATATCAGTCACATTTTCTGCATTATATGTGAATAAAGGCTTCAATTGAAACTATTAAGTCACAATGTTGGCAATAAAAATAGATATTAGTGTCAAAACACAACTCACTTTCAAATAAAAATACCCTCTGAATGAGGGTTATGATTATAGCAAGTAATAGCTCCCCCTGCTGTGTACAGGCCTGCTCCCTAAAATAGGCCACTGGGGGAATAAAGCCCTGCACTCCACTCTCAGAATAGGAAGCACTGCCTTCTGGTGACTTCCTGACATTTCCAAGATTGTATTATAGCCTTGATTTGAAGGAAGCACGCTGCTGTTGTCGGGGGTGGCATTGTTATGTTAGGAAGATTTGGTGATCTCAAACGTGTGGGATAAAAGGGAGGTGAACAAAGCCTCATTTAAGGGGCTTTATGGTTTAAGTGTGGTGCAGGTGTGGGAGGAGATTACTGTCGAAGAGTTGGCTGGTCTAACAGTCAATTCATTAGGTCTTTAGGTACAAGCTTAGAAAAACAGAGTGCTTAAGATGTGTGCAGCAGAATCTCTTCTTACCTTACGACCTACCTTTTTAATGGTTTTTGTTTGGACTAAGGCAAGCTCTCTGTTTTCATTTGCGACATAGAGGGACAGTTTGACATAGGGATCGCTGTGGAAACAAAAGAGGATGAATTAGAAAAACAAACAGAGTCAAAAAACACAATACTGAAAAATGTAACAGCTCTTATTCCGCAAAATCTTAGTAAAGTTACACGTACAGATCTTCTTTTATTCTATACTGACACAAACAGTGCCTCTTACAAAAAATATTGCCCAATTAGGAAAAAGTAAGTAGGAAAAGTTGTCGGATTCAGGAGTTATCTCAATGAAAACTACAATTTAAAATATGAGTGATAGTGTAGAAACTGAGACATAATTTCTATCTTACAGTACATAATGTGGGAATTCCTTTTTGTTTGCTTTTGTGCACCAATTCTCTCTAATGCTTTGATCCCTCCCCCTCAAAGGTAACTTGCAATTGTTGAGGGTGGCAAAGCTACCAAAGACGTTATGCTGACTGAAGGCTTGATCATGAAGTGGGTAAATCTGGCACAACTTCACCAACTTCCAAGGTATATGGAGGATGAAGAGAGTCTTGAAGAGAACAAAATGGGATGACCCTGATGAAGGCTACATGCCGAAACACGTCGGTCTAATAAAGTGGTTCCTTAAACTACAGGTGTTGCTGGAGATTTCTCTTCTCTTGAAGGCCTGATCATACCAGATCTTTCTCAATTATGACTCTGCTAGAGTCTACAGCCCAATGTTTGCAGACTGTGTACATGTGGAGTACGTACTGTATAAATATTGTCTATAGTCCATGGCTTAATGACTACATTGTAGAGTTATGTATTTATTTATAAGTACTATTTCAGATAGGTTTGTGTGGTAACAAACTTAAAATAGCTTGAAGATCAACAAGGAAAAAGACAAGTATTTGGCATAAGATAGATTTACTGGGACGCTTATAGCCTAGCAGTTTTGTGGCGCCTCATGTAAGCAGTCACCTGGGTTCAAATCTAGCCTGTGGCTCCTTCCCAGCATATCATTCCCTACTTCCTCATCCCTGTTTAAGACTTTTTCCAATGTCCTCCTCTATGAATAAGTGCATATATAAAGCCCTAAAAAAGATGAATTTATCTGTTTGTGTCCAACTTTAAAACATAACCCAGGAAAGCAGCTAATCATGTGACAGTGATAACATGGATAATACAGCCTAGCACTACCCTCCAAAACCCGCTGGATCGCATACAATCCCAACTCTATCTGGAACCTGGAGACGGAGCTTTATGGAATAAATTGTGATCTGAAGCTGACATTTTTGCTGATCTACTATTGGCTCCTGGTATTTAAATCCCTTCATAAACATGTTTAATCCAGGCGCAAAGCGTGGTGTTTATTCAGAGCTTTGATACTACAAATCCACATTGCTAAATCCATGATGACATAAGACAACTTCTTGTTAGCCTGTCTGCCAATCATGATGCTCCAATTTCTTCTTCTATTGTTTTCTTGATAGTAGCGGCCAATCAGGGCCAGCCAAAGATACACAAGACAGAAGATTTATCTGCCATATTGGAAAGGTAAGAAAAAAATAGTCCTCTATGGCCCAATTAATAAAAACATGATGACTGGTTCCTAAAATGGCGCGCAATGTACACACTGGAATATCACGTGTGCAAAATGTGAAGTGATATTATGGAGATAAATGAAAGTGATAGTTTCTGTTGTGTTTGTTAAAAAATTATTTTTGTCCTTACAGGAACTAAATGTAGATGTGAAAAGGCTTGGCCATTGTTAGTCTGGGTGTGATTTGTATCAAGTTCCATGAAATTCAATTTTAGTTTTGTTTCTATTACTTGGTTTATCTGGTCATATAATTTTTGATTCCTTTATCTGACATCTTGACAGCACACATATTCTGATAGTCCAGGTTGTTCTTTTAAAAAAATGTATGTCTCTAACTTTATTATGCTTCCAAATGTTGAGATTCTATATGCATTTTTTTTGCATTTTTGCATAAAAATACAGATGGACCAAAAATAGCCAAAACTGTCTTGGTGCTCCAAGGGTTAAGGTTGCATTTGTTATAATATCTTCAGGGATGTACACTCGACCTTAGGATTGTTGCCTTTTGTCTAGTATCTTCCCATTCAAACTCTTTTTCTCTTTGCCAAATCATGATCCTCTTTGTTTTTTTTTAACCTTTGCTACTGCATCATCAGTACCAAGATGAGCTAACTGGTTTCATCTTTGCTGAAAGCTTATATGTGAACTGGTGCTATAAGAACTTCTCTCATGAGAACATCCTGCAGGCAAAGCTGCATGGTGATGAAAGCAGGCCTACATGGCATTCTGTGGAGATAGGGATGACGCCATTCTCCCTAAGGATGCAACAATGCATTGTTTTAACATCGGTATTTGCCAATATTGGCCTTCTTGACAGATATCAGCTCATCAACCAATAATGTGGCATCAACCAATTGAATGCAGCCATCTGGTACAAGTTACTCCTGAGTCACAGAAGACGTTTTTATTGGGCAGAAGAAGTGATCTGTTGGACAAACTCTGATCTGTTTTCATGGTCAAACATGACATGAAATGTTGGCATTGTGGGTGAGTTACACCTAAAAAGGAATGAAAAATGCAGCTATTGGCTCAAATGTTAAACATCAGTATCAGCCTCACTAGGGCACATCTCTAATTCCCTCTGTTAAAGGTCTAATGTTGGAACTACAAGTTACAAATAGCTGCTTTAAACAGAATGAGGGATCACCATCTTAAAAGACAAACACATTCAGTTCACTGCAATAAATAGACTTAATTATTCCTACTTCAAGTTAAACATTGTATTAGCTCAGGTACAGGAGCCCTGCACTGCACTGGTTCTTTCCAGACCTGAAACCTGAGCCTTCTACACACCACCTATCAGGAGAAAAAACTGCTTGCATTTGGGCATTATGAGATAAGGCTATAACGTCTTATTGACAAAGCAGAGTGCTAAAAATAGAAGCAGCAAAACATTTTCATGAGGCCAGTGCAAATAGTAAGCAAGGTGACTGTGCTGTTTAAAAACAGCCAATTGCTTTATTTGAAGGTGCTGACAAGGTAGAAATCCCTGGCGGGTTCTGGATAGAGAGGCAGAGCTGTGCTATTCACCAGGCAGACCAATTACTCTACTGAACTCAGTCCCTACAGGCAGTGGGAGTACAGTATCAGATTATAACCTCTGTGGAGGAGCTTCTCACCAGGCTGTACGTCTTTGGTGACAGTGCACATTTTTAATCAGAAACTTTACACATTTTTATCTCAAACCTTCACATTTTCCCATGCCTGTGTTTCACAATCGCTTTTGTGTTGTGTTGTGTTTTTTTGCTAGTTTTAAAAATGGCTTTAGTACAGTAAGTGTGCCATGTACAGAGGCTACAGTTGTCATGGCAGTGGTTGCAGGTTCATCTCCAGATCAGGCTGTGTCTGGTGCATGGCACTCCCTATTATCTCTCCCCTTGTTTTCCCAAGGTGTCCTCTCAAATAAAGGTCCAAAAAGTTCCCTCCCCTCATTTTTTAAGTACATATTTTTATAAAGAACAAATAGATCAGTTTTTCTTCAGCACTGTATAAAATCTCTTATTTGATTCAGCAGTGTATTCAGAAAGTATTCATACCACCATCACTTTTTCAATTGTGTTTGTTGCAGCCTGATGCTGCAATCATTTAAATTCATTTTTATTCTCACTGATCTACACTCAGTACCCCATCATGGCAAACTGAAAACATAGTTTTAGAAATGTTCACACATTTCTTAGAAATGTAAAAAAAAAAAAAAAAAAAAAAAAAAAAAAAAAAACCCCGAAATATAACGTTTACAAAAATTCAGACCCTTTGCAAAAACATTTGAAATTTAGCCCATTTCTCTTGATCATTACTGAGATCTTTCTACACCTTGACTGAAGCCCACCTGTGGTAAAATTAAATTGATTGGACATGATTTGGAAAGTTACACACCTCTGAGAGAAGGACATTAGTAAGAGATGTGACAGAGGTAGGGAGGGGGTGGGAGGGGATTTTATTTTCTCTGATGTTAGCAGAATTTAAAAAAGAGGGACAAACATGTACTGAAAGCATATTGTCATTCTATATTTCTTACAATTATTATCAAGAAAAAAACCTTGCATTTATCCATCCACCCATTATCTACACTGCTAATTCCTGTTATGGCAGGCTGGAGTCAATCCCAGCTGTCACTGGGCAAAAGGTGGGGTCCATCCTGCTCTGGTTGCCAATCAGCCACAGGGCCAACTATTTGTACGTGAAGTAAGCTTATATATTAAAAAGTTTGTGGAAGTTCATACAGTTAAAGTAAGAATTATCGGGATTAGGGCGGGCATGATACTAGAGCTGTATACTGAAACTAAACTATGATTCTAGTAATGATCAAACAATATCAATATCAGTTTCAATACTTTTGCAGCAGAAAACAGAAGTTATTGTGAACAAATATTGGGTACTTCTTGTTTCCAATACTTAAATTAGAACCTAAATTGCACAAACACACTGACGCTTCAGTATGAAGTCTTGACAGATGTATTGTGCAATGCAGACAATTTGCAGTTCTGCAGGAGTTTTCTTCATCTCTTCATCTACTTCATCTGTTCACATTATTATGAAGCTCTTACACGTCAGCTACTGCAACTTGTGTCATATAGTGTTTACCTTTAGTCCTATTCATCTATTAGGCCATCAATCAATTACAATGCATTTATTGTATACTTTAGATCAATGGTTCCCAACCTGGGGTCCAGGACGCCCTAGAAGGGGCGGCAAAGATCTCTTGTTAGGGTCTTGGGGGGCTCAGCTTGTCTTTGAAACAAGTAGGGGGGGGCTCCAAGGAAAAATGGTTGAGAACTATTGCTTTAGATGACTGTTATACTTTGCTTTGTGTAGTATTTTTTTATATATATATTTTTTTACCATAATGATAGTTCATGTACTTTGTGTTGTCAGGTGTATTGTCCTCGCTGTATTGGTATTTAATTGAATCTCCTTCAGTTGTATGTGGGACTAGATGGAAATAAGCAGCTTACTAAATCTGGTGCTACTATATTTCAATTTTCTGTGCATGTATTATCAACGTCATAGCACACTTTCTCTTGATAAGTAAAATAAAATGAATAAGTAATTCTGAATACTAAGCAGTAAATTGAATAAATAAAAAAACACAAGGAGCCAAACAGAGTGCAGCACAGTAAGTAAGTTGTGATAAGCTAAAATCAGTATTGACACTGAAACCCAGTTTACATTTCTACCCGATGTCTGTATTCTGTCCACAATGATCATGTTCTATGTTCATAACAGGACACTGGCAGCATGTGAGGCAGTGGCTCTGCCAACAGAACGAACATGTTCATAGGATGCTTCTTGACCACAATTCTGCTCTGTCTTTGGAACAGAAAAAATAACCAGCGCCACAGGGACTGATCTGAATGGATGACGGGAGGGAGATGAGTGCTGAGGACAGATTGTGCTCGAGTGCTTCTGTGGAGACAAGTGGATGGGAAACTCTGAACATGAGAGGTCTGACCCGACCACAATGCTGATCGTGTTGGACATCATGTGTGCTTTTCACACTATTTCATGCATTTTATATGCTTTTACTGCAGCCAAATTTAGACTTCAAAACAGCACCTCTTATAAAGTTAGGTTGCAACGAGCAAGTGCTGTAACAAGTGTTATTCAAGGACAAATCAGTTGGTCAATAAATATCAGGAAACAGAAGTGAATAACATTTTCTGGTGAATATTCACGCCAACTTCTGTCAACAAAAGAAACGGCTGGAGCAACCAGTAGCTGCAGTAAAACAGGAAGTGATGCTCACTGTGTCAGCAGCACTGAGGCTTAAGTGTTCATCGACTACTACTTGTGTGTTGTCTTGCTAATCAGACAGTGCAGACATTAGAAGAGTGTGAAAACAAAACCAGAGGAGAAGACACACCTTGCAGTGTAGTCAAAGTAGTGTATTTTTTAACTGACTGATTTTATAGGAAAAAATACAATGTTGACCCAGGTAAGTCATCAGGTCAGGTAAGGGAGCATTTGCGGGTTTGGTGCTTCGCTGCAGTATCCTCGGTCCTGTACTGCACTGGCCTCCTGATGGGCCTGCACCAGGCCCATGCCACATCTCTCCAGGTATCCTCTCAGCGGACCCCTCTACGATGGACAAGGCCTGAGAAAGCACACCAGGTACCTGTAAAAGCACAGCTGCCATTCCTGACAGGAGTCCAACCGTTATCTCTGGCCATCAGTCAACATCCAGGCCTCACAAGAGCATAGTAAGACCAGGAAGACCAAGGACTGAAATACTTTCATCCACATGCACAGATCCCAGGAACACCACTTTGTCTTGCTTACTGAACCCATCTGCACATGCGCTAGTCCACGTCTACAGTTAATCTCAGCCTCGCAGTCAACGGATCGATGGACTGCACTGCCAAAGCAGGTGAACTGCTCCACAACTTCCACACTCTTACCATTCACAGACACAGATTCAATGGAAGTATCCAAGGCATTCCCAAATGCCTGGATCTTTGTTTTGGCCCAGGAGACATGCATTCCCATGCCTCCTCACTCAACAAGTTAAGAGCGCCTGCATGGACATCTAGTCTCCACGAGGATCACAGCATCATCAGAAAAGTCTAGTTTGCTGCCCCTGTAGCCCATGCCATTATCCAGTCCATACAGGTACAGAAGAGCACAGGGGCTAAGACACCACCGCCTCAGCCCAGAATCAACTGGGAGGAAGTCAAAGGTGGAGCCATCACAATTCAGAGCACTCTCTGTACCAGAAAACAAGGCAGACATCAGCTGGATGAGCAAACATGGGATCCCACAGAGCTTCAGAATCCTCCAGAGAGCATCTCTACTCACCATGTCGAATGCAAATATTGACCCCAATAATCAGCCAGGCCGATAATCAGTCGACCCCTGGCTCTAAATGACCCTAGATGGAACAAACTGAAACCTGCACTACTGTCAGTTCAAAGTAATAAAAGCAGGGAAACCTAGAATTATAAATCTGATACTTTTTGTTGCCTTTTTCTGATGAACTGACCCTGTACCAGACTGTGACCCTGAAGTCAGGATACCAACTCAACCGTGACCTCCAGGAATGGTTCCACTCTTAGCACCTCATAAACAAATAACACATAGACAAAAGAAGCAAACCGCAGAGGAGGACACGTTGCTTAATCAGTGCATTATGAAACCAAAACATTGCAAATGAATTTGTACAATTAAGACAACATTCAGGATTTTCTTGTAATTTTTGATGATTTAAAACAAGAAATTAGACTCTACAGGTTGCCTGGTATTTCAGTTTTTGTTGCTGAGGAATCAAAATGGGTATCAGTGTGTTTTAATTTCTGCTTGTGTAATATCAAAGTTTCAATTTCTTTTATCACGAAGAAGCTCCATAGTGCTGTGATTTCCCTTTTGATGCAAATTTGTCACACTTAAATGTTTCAAACCAGCAAAAAATTGTAATACTAGACAAAGATAACCTGAGTTACGTTTGAATTAAATTTCAATAGCCACACCCAGGCCTGATTACTACCAGACCTGCTGAATCAAGAAATCATTTAAATAGAACCTGAAGTAGGCTGAAAGATCTCAAAAAGCAAGACATCATACTACGATTTAAAGTCATTGACATCTTTCAGTCTGGAAAGGGTTACAAAGCCATTTCTAAGTCTTTTGGACTCCATGAACCATGGTGAGAGCTATTATCCACAAATGGAGAAAACTTGGAAACCTTCTAAAGAGTTACCAACCTACCAAATGACTCCAAGAGCGTATCAGTGACTCATCCAGGAGGTCACAAAGTCAACACAGTTATGGTTCATGATTCATCAATAAGAAAGAGACTGGGCAAAAATGGCATCCATGGAAGAGTTCCAAGGCCAAAACCACTGCTGACAAAAAAGAACACAAAGGCTCATCTCACATTTGCCAAAACATCCTGATGAAATTAGGAAGCGCCAAGACTTTTGGGAAAATATTCTGTGGACTTACAAGACAAAAGTTGAACTTTTTCTTTTTTTGGGCCTTTCCGTGCCTTTATTAGATAGAGGAGGACAGTGGATAGACTGAAACAGGGAGAGAGTGGGGGAGAGACATGTGGTAAGGAGCCACAGGCCGGATTCAAACCCAAGCCGCCCGCATACATGGTGCGTGCCTTAAACCACTTGACCATCTGCGTGCTCAAAGTGGAACTTTTTGAAAGGTGTTCATTCCGCTCCATCTGGCGTAAAACTATGACAGCATTTCACATAAGACCATTATGCCAGCAGTCAAACATGGTGGTAGTAGTGTGATGGTCTGGGGCTGCTATGCTGCTTCAGGACCTGGACGAATAGTCAGAATCAATGGAATCATGAATTCTGCTCTCTACAAGAAAATCTTGCAGGAGAATGTCCGGCCATCAGTTCATGACCTCAAGCCAAAGCAAACTTGAGTTATGCAGCAGGACTATGATCCGAAACACACCAGCAGGTCTACCTCTGAATGGCTTAAAATAAAGGATCTGGTGGTGTAGTCAAAGTCCAGATGTAAATCTGAGTGAGATGCTTTCATATTACCTTAAACAGGCTGTTCATTGCTTAAAAAACTCTGCAAAGAAGAGTGGGACAAAATTTCTCCAAATTAATGTGAAAGACTCATTGTCATTATCGCTGACGCTTGCTTGCAGTCGTTTATGTCCAGGTAGGTTTGGATTGCTTTTTTGTCCCTTAATGAAAGAAATCATCATTTTAAAACTACATTTTGTATTCACTTGGGTAATCTTTGTTGATTAATAAAATTTGTTTGATGATCTGAAACATTTCAATGACAAATATGCAAAGAAAACAGAAACTGGGAAGGGGCAAATACTTTTTCCCTGCACTGGACGTACTTTTATCAGTATTGATTCTTCCATTGGAAAATGAAATGTGACATTTGTGCTTGAAATAAGGTAGACAAGAGATTAATCCATCATCTACTTATGAGAAGTCGAAGTTTCCCCATAAGGCTACTGTGTGACCTGAAATAACTTCAATCAATGTATGCACGCAAAGTCTAACAGATGGTGTGTCATCTCATGTAGAAGTAAAGCAGCAAGAAGCACCAGCAGAGATTCAATTTGCCCGAAAGACATAAAGGAAGTTAAAATCTGTCTTTTTACCCGTGCTCTGGGTGAGACACTCTTATGGGTTGCATTTCCTGTTAAGCAAATGACATTTTGATTGCAATAGCTAGCCTCATCACAAAATTCAATTTGATTTGCTTTTTAAACCATCTATGAATGTGTTTTAAATCTGATTTGCCATGATCAGTTTCCATTGGATATTTTCTATGCCATCCAGAATTGATATGAGAAGCAATCTAATTCCAGTATGGATATGGCCAAAATTAGATTTGGCCTGCCAGCTGGAGCACAGCCTCACATTGATTTTACAGGAAGCAGCTGAGAGGGAGCAGAGGAAAAAGCCAAGAGGAATAGGAAATATTTTAAAAATGAGCCACAGAAGCAAAAAGGCTCTTCTTACTTGATTGCTAATTAAGGTCTCCGGGAACCCCGGAGCTTCTAATTGTGTGTTTGTGTGGTTCTGCGTTGTGATGTGACTAAACAAAAACAATGGGTCAACTGTATCGAGCCTGCTCTGAGACTCCTTCTTGTCTCCTTCCTTCTATCAACAAAAATCTTACAGAGGGGAGATGGCTACTCTGGGTCGAGGCTAGGAGATGAAAGCTAGCTTCTTGTTCAAATGCAGCTTCGCTGAATTGTTGTTCCTCGAGTTTCCATCCACACCTCACAAGAAAACAAAACCTAAGGGGTGTTTTATGTAATCCGAAATAACAGCAGAAAACAATAGAACAAAGCGACTGAATACAGCAGCAACGGGAACGCGTTTGGAGCAAAAACAAGAGAGGAACAAGCCAGCACTGTTTGAGCATCTTATGAGGTGACAGACTGCCAACTCAGCACTGTCTCCTCCTGTGGTAGCTCGCCACACATCCAGGCCTCATTCAGTGTTTCTTCGTTACAGTTCAGATTTCTCCCCCCAAGCCTGGCTGAGCCGCCCTGCCAGCAGGACATCAGGATGCTAACACATGCACTCTGGCATGTGAGGAGCATTCACACAGTGCTAGACATGCCAGACTCTTTCTCTGACTATGTCATCGCTCAGATACAATGCAGTACTATAAGCAACAGTGAGAGCTGTGTTTAAATGAGATGAGGCTGACATCAATCTTTGGGCGATTCCAGACTGAAGCATGTCCGTTAAAAAATGCAGTTTGAAGATTTTCTTTGACCTTTCATTAGAATAAAATTATTAAATTCCATCTGTGTGAGCACAGCTTTATTCCACGGGGTTGTTTTCTTGTCTAGAATATTCTTAGACCTTTGTGTTACCAGCAAAAAAACACTGATAAGCATCAGTTAAAGTGCAATATAAGGTAGTTCTTAGAGGGCAGCCTGTTCTGAGCATTTCCAAGAATGATACTATAACTGTACTGCTGCATGTATTTGAATTGTATTATGATATGCAGACCTATTCAAGCCAAAGGGCCGACTCTGCAGCATGCATTCTGCACTCTTACAATCCTTTTCTAGGAAGGGTTTTAATAGGGTTAAATAAAAGCAGACAGTAATAAATCAATATCAAGTAAAAGGCTTGTTACAATATCACTGCAACAAACACAGAAGCCCTTGGCACCAAATATCTGATAATTTCTTGGTGAAATCTCCAAAAACTGCAGCCATAATGTGTCCCTGCAGATGACAAATCCCTGCCTCAGCTGTTGGAGGAGGTGGGCCACTCAACACATGGTGGCACCTGGGCATGTACAAGGACAACTGTCTGCCCACACAAAGGGGCTTTGACACGTCCTTTGTTACATCTCATTCTGAATAAATCCTTTAAACTAGCTGTGTTACGGAAAGGAATGCTGTATATTTCTAACAATCAAATTTAGATGTATGCCTAACAGGGATGTCACAATATTACATTTTTCAAACTTGCATAGATTCTAGAAAAAAAAAAACACACCATACTGATACCCCCCTAACTGAGTTATGCCCTCATGATTTCTCCTTCATAAGCTTGCCCAGAACTTCTGGCCGTGGTGGAGGACTTGCTGCTGTGTTTAAAAATAATTTTTCTTGCCGTTTGGTGAACACTGGGTCATTTTCTTCTTTTGAACTTCAAATGATTAAAATTGGCCATTCTAACCCCTTTTATGCCATTTTAGTCTACCGCCCACCTGGCCCAAATAGTTGTTTTTTAACTGATTTCAGTGATTTTTTGTCCTCCATCTTAAAACTCCCCAGATTTATACTTCTTGGTGATTTTAACATTCACATTGATGAGGTCTCCGATAAGTTTGCTTCTGACTTTCTAAGCATTACTGAGTCATTTAATCTGACCCAGCATGTAACAGGCCCTACTCATGTCAGAGGTCATACACTAGACCTTGTCTTTACATTTGGTTTAAAAGTTGACTCTGTTGTTTCTGAGGAATTTTTTATCTCCAATCATTATGGCATCTTATTTGATCTGTCCTTCAACCTAGATACTCTGCCCTGCCGTCGAAAAATCAAATCTCGCATCCTTAATCATCTCACTGCAGAAAAGTTTTCTGCGTCCTTTCATTCCTGCCATTTGACATTACTGGGTGATATTGACACTCAAGTACAGTCTTTTAATGAGCACTGTCTTTCTGTTTTGGATGAAATTGCTCCCTTAAAATCCAGACTGGCCCCTTCGAAAAAGCCGCCCCCCCTGGTTAAATGATAATATCCGCTCCTTTAAGCGAACATGCCGTAAAGTAGAACGGTTGTGGAAATCCACCCGTCTTTATGTCCACCATCAGCATCTAAAAGAGCTTTTATCTGAATTTAATAGTATGGTTAAGGATGCCAGAGATAAGTATTTTGCAAATCTTGTAACACAGAACAGACATAATCCTAGAGTCCTGTTTGAAACTATTAATAATGTTGTCTCTTCTCCATCACCCACCCCCCCAATTTCCTCTGATGATGAGTGTGAAAGATTTCTTTCCTTTTTTGTTAGCAAGATCAATGACATCCAAGCACAAATCACTCCATCTTTTTCTTCTGCTGTTCCCTGCCCACCTCACCAAACAATCCTGGACAAGTTCTCTCCCATCTCCCTACAAGATCTAAAGAATCTGGTTAGAACTATGAAAATTTCCTCTAGTCCCTTTGATATATTGCCCACCCAGCTACTAAAATCTGCAATAGATTCCATTGGCCCATACATTCTTTCAATTGTCAATAAATCATTAGAATCTGGTCACGTTCCTTCATATTTTAAACATGCAGCCATTCAACCACTTCTCAAAAAAACAAACCTGGACCCCTCTCTGCCCCAAAACTATAGGCCCATTTCAAAACTACCCTTTATTTCTAAAATTCTAGAAAAAGTGGTTGCCAAACAACTTACAGCTGCCTTGGACACTCATAACATCCTGGATAAGTTTCAGTCTGGTTTTCGTCAGTCCCATTCAACCGAATCAGCCCTTCTTAGAGTTTTTAATGACCTCCTGATCAGCTGTGATGAAGGTAAATGTTCTGTGTTGGTTTTATTGGATCTCAGTGCAGCCTTTGACACTGTGGATCATGTTATTTTAGTTGATAGGCTGAAGCAGTGGGTGGGCATTTCTGGCTCAGCCATTGATTGGTTTTCCTCTTACCTGTCAGAGAGAACATTCTCAGTCACTGTTAACAGCCACAGCTCTTCAAATTCCCCCCTGGTCTGTGGAGTTCCCCAAGGTTCGGTCCTTGGCCCAACATTATTTTCCTTGTACCTGCTCCCACTCAGCCACTTAATCAACAGTTTTAAAGACATATCTTATCATTGTTATGCAGATGACATCCAGCTTCATATATATTTTACACCTCAAAATTACACTAAAGTGTCGGTTTTACTCAGTTGTTTGAGTGCCATTAAAGACTGGATGGAATTATCTACAGCTAAATGCTGACAAAACAGAGGTCCTTGTCTCGGCCCCAGATGGTTTAGTGCCAGGGATTTTGGAGGAACTTGGTACCCTGTCTACTTATGTAAAACCTGTTCTTCGTAATCTTGGTGTTTCATTGAGCCACTCTCTATCTCTAGATCAACATGTCAATAATCACTTCCATTGAATTTAAGATCAGCAGAAACAGTTGATTCTTTTAAAAAGCAACTTAAGACCTACTTGTTTGGTCTGGCCTTTACTTAATCTGTTTTGTGTACTGTGTATTCTCTTATTGTACCTTTGCATTAATTGCTTGTGTTTCTTTTACCTTTTTGTAAAGCACTTTGTGACCTCGCTGTTCTTTAAAGGTGCTATAAAAATAAACTTATTATTATTATTATACCTGTTTCAGTGACAGGTGTTTGTGCAATCACTGTCTGGGTTGCAAAAAAACATTGGCAACATTTCTGTACTGAAATGTGTCATTGTAATTGTGCAATAAAGACAGTGCTTCTTTCATTTGCTTACATCAGCTTTTGGTTAAACAAGGCTGAATATTTGATGCTTTTTTTAAAGATACAGCATTTCTGGCTTCCACTGATCATTGAAACAATAGACATTATCATTTAAACCATGATATCAAAAGTACTGAGTCGTTTGAAAAACTGATAACATTTTTGGGCTTAATAAATAGAATCATGGGGCAGCAGAGGCCAAATGGTCTGATTGCACCTCATGCACAGAGGCTATAGTCCTTAAATAGGTGGTCAAGGTTCAAGTCCAACCTGTTGCTTCTTAATGCTAACCCTAACCCTCTACTACCTACTCAATCAACCATCCTATCCAAATGAAAGCTAATGGCAGGGATAGTGATATGTACACTTAATTTATTGGAAATTGTAAAGAACACAAAAGCCCAATTCCTAGTGCTATTTAGGGCATGATATAAGCACCACTGTGATGCTTCATTACTATGACTGTTGTGGAGCAGTAAAGCAGAGACGAGATGTTCCCCCTTCTGTCAGAGGCAGCAACAGAGGCGGAAATAAGATCATTGCACAATGCACAAACGCAATGAAAAATGATAGATGCAGAAACATGGTATCATGTTGGCACTTCACATGTAACTCACTATTGGTTTTCAAAAATGGTTTGTAAAGCCATTTTTGGGCTCACAAGTGTTATTCTGTTATTATTTCTTTGTATGAGTGTCTTAAGGCACAAAGTCTGCAGATTTTCATAGCTGCACTATTGCATAAAAACACTTCAGTCTCTCCGGAACTGAAATAGAGCTGTTAGTTTAACTGTGACGGATCATTTGTTTTAGAAATAGGTATAAAATAATAAGACATTTGATTCAACAATTAAAGAAAAAACTTTCTGTCTGCTCTGCTTAAAACTACACAAAGGTTACGCTTTAACTTTATGGTGAAGTATGATATTGTACATTTGTTAGTTCTAGGGTAAGATGTGCTGATATATTGACTTTTGATATTGGCAGAAATTTTTAAATCTGCAAGTACCAACATTAAAACTTTTGAAGTTATGCTCTGCAAATACTGGTATTATGTTGGTGATATTGTGCATCCCTCAAAAATAACCTTTAAAGAATCATTTTTGCTCTGATGGCTGTATTAGTTACCCGAACACACCAGATATACTGTTTCATATGTCCATTGCATGGATATATTTTACAGTCATCTGGGAAAGCTCCCACAGAAAGCATTTGAGAAGGGCAGGACCTATCAAAAAAACATCTCAGAAGGTGATTGGAGGAATGCTACAAGACAAAATGTCGAGTGTGCATGCGCTTCTCTTGAGATGACAGGTTACCGCTGCCGTAGATTTTTAATGGCAGAGCTTCTCTGTGAATTGTACTGATGCCAAGCTTGGTCGGGGGAGCAAAAACATCTTCTCTGCTGAGACAAGCTTTTTCTGTTTCGAACAGAAATGTGGTCCAATTCCGATTAAACTACCGCTTTCCTACAGCTACATCCGAGCTAATAGCTAACGTGGAAGTAATAATTGGATATACCCTCAAAGCCATGCCAAAGCAGACCGGGAGAAAGGCGAAAACATCTTTTACATCATGAAAACCTTTCAGTGTTTCTCTATGCTCTTGTTTTAATAAAGAAATCATGGTGAAGTAGGTAGACAGAATAGCCAAAACATCTTTATCATCATGAAAAGCTTTTAGTGTTGTTTCTATTCTTTAATTTATGCAGAAACATGGTCAGGTTCTGGTAAAATGACACTATTCTACAGCTTTGAGTACAACTAAACCCCACCCATAGCCACTGCCTCATTCACCTTAAATGAAGCTGATTGTTCCATAAGTGTTTGGTTCTTAACAAACGTTGCAGATTGGAGAATCTCAAGATGGATATGCCTGATGATAGAGCTTAAGTCTGGCAAATTTATCTGTTTTGCAAGGTCAAAATTGTTCTAGACCACTCCAGAACAGTGGCTTACACAGAGAGGTCTTGTTTGTCTTTTTTTTTTTTTTTACAAGATTTTAAAAAGGACAGCAGAAATATTTAACAACTGATGTAATATTAGTCAAAGCTGCAAGAAATAAAGCAGATATATTTTAAATATATTTTTTACTCACTGTTTACATTTTTCATATTTCAAAAAGGCTGTCACAATAGTTAAACCACTGAATAATGATAAGAATTATGCCTGCTGATGCTAATTTGGGTTCGGCTTTAAAAACAAACAAAAAAGGGTTGTCAGCCACTTATATGTCTCTTTCTGTACACCTGACTTGATATATGGGCTAGTGGCACTGATATGTGTTAAACTAATGCCTGTGAAGGTCCAGAAGTATGACTTTGAAACAATGACACTCCATGACTTCCTGAAGGTAAAACAATTCTGCCACTAATGTGATGGTTGGCTGGACTGAATTATTAGTTTGGTCTGGACTATGAAGGACCAAGTATAAATGAGTTTTCCATTTGGTGCATGTGCAGAGTGATAAGGACTCAGCAGTGATTGATGGTCACTTGGTGTATTATTAATTGATCACAGTGTTCCAGCACTGCAGGTACAGGGAAAGGCATGTAATTAAAATTCAGAGGACAGAAGTTACAGCAGCTTAGCCATGCAGAAAAATGACTAAACACCGACTTCTAATACAAATCCACCGAGGTATATTATGCAACGTCACAAAAGTTGCGCTAAAAGTGGGTTACACTTCATCACAGAAATTCACACGGGAAGGGAAGTCAGACAGAGTAATAGAAAAGCCCCTTGATAAACATGACACTTCAAAGACACTGAAAAGTTTTACAACCGTGTCTTGAGCATGTGAGAAAGTTTATGGTATGTATAATTATAATTCCCCTCACTTTTATCTGAGAAAAGGTAACAGAGGTGGGTTATGAGTGGGACAGAAGAGGCAGGTGGGTAATCATTAATAAGCACTTACAGTTCAAGGATTCTCTAAGTAAAAGGAATGCAGTAAAAGTGCAAAACACTGTGCTGGACAAGGTTAAGAAAACAGACAAAGCGAGCCCCTTAGAATCTAAAAGCAGGTTGAAATATGCAAAGACATATCTACAGGTTGTGTACTCTGTCTTATGTTTGGCTTTTTTCATGTCAATACCCCCAAGTCTCTTTACTGTTAGTTTGAGCTCCCTGTTTAAATATTGTGTATTAATGCAGTTGTAAAAGTGACAAAACATCAAAGACATGAGAGCAAAAGATTAGATCCCCGATAAATCTTTAGGTGTTTCCTTCGTGATGCTCACCTGGCTCCAATGATGTCCTTCTTCGCCAAATCAATTCCTGCAATGACCTTAACCCGCAGCACTCTTGTTTCATGCTGCAGAAGAAAGAGACAACAGATCAAAAGGCTGAATCAAACTCAAGCGAGACGGATCTAGTAGCATAGCAATCAAGCCACTTCAGATGTTTTCAAGCCGCTGGCTGCACTGACCTGCCTGTTTTGAGTCAATAACCCTGACCTAGATATAAAACAACTTGAAGCGTTCCAAGTCTGAGTGACTCATGTTTAGAACCTGGCAGATGACATGACATAAACTTTGTTGAAATACAGCAGAGAAAACCATAAACGAACGCTACGAAACACTGACTGTCCCTGTCTTATATAACTAAGCCTGTGTAGTGCAAATGCCTTAAGACATGCTATTCAACATAATAGACAGGGTAAACTTGATTTATAATGGAATGATATATTACAGTATTGTAAACAAGCCAAAGTATATGTCAATTTCAAAGGCCTGCTGTCTTGTTTACAGATCCTCACTTCATGGAACCAGAAAGGATGTCTGAATAGAATTTAGTGAAACACTAGGTCTGAGCAGATATTATGACATTTAAGGGCAGCCTGAGGGCATATTCTGTCTGTATATGACAAGTGTTAAGGGAATGCAAGGAGGGAGCTAGGGTGAAAGTTCAAGCCAACCCAGCTGTTTCTTTAGGCTTTTTTGTTACGTGGGTGTAGCATTACTGAGCGTTTACCTCATAGTTACAGGAAGTGAGTGTCACAAGGAATGTGAACCCTCAACTGGCTCAAAACCTCTTACTGGCTCAGTGATAAATTACCTTCTATAATATTGTGAATTTAAATCAAAAACTAGGCATGTGTTTTTAAAGTCTCCTGATTTTAAACGAGTGGCTCGTGTTACAGGCGTGCATTCTCCCTGATAATGATTGACAGTTCAGGCAGAGGCCTTACGAAGCTATGAAAATGACAGAAATTATGTTAAGAAAAATGTTTTAACTCAAGCAGAGTCACATGCTGATTGGAGTGAAATGCAAGACTGCAGGGCACAAAAGCCCTTTCTTATATTCACCATTATCAGACTGTTTATAATGGATTTGAATCAAGAATATCAAGACAATGCACACTTATGTGCAGATAACAGCTGTGAATTACATTTATTAATAAATGTTGAACACATCCATGCAATGTATACAGGTTTTTATATTGAAGGTTCTGTTTAATTATTTTTTAGACATTACAAGCAATGTATGCAGGCCATTTTATTTCTTTTCTTTTCTATAGACTGACAAATTAGTAGTTCTTAATATTTTCTAGGACGTCATTTTTGTCATTTTTAAGGTGTTGCAAGCCACTTCTGCTCACGAGACATTTTATTATAAATTTTACATTTTTGACATTTTACATTTACAATATTTCATGGAAATATTTTCAAGTATTTTCAGGATGATACAAGCCACTTTTGCACACTTGGATTTTTTACATAGTTTTGATATCTTTAAATATCTGATTTGTAAGTTTCATTCAGTTTTAGGTCAAATATTAGTAGTAGGGATGGTTAATATTATTGGTATGATATGGGAATCAGCAGATAATAGTTTTAAAAGAGAATAACTGGCAGATGTGAACATTTCTGCCAATATTTACAACCAATATTTTGGTTCTAAAAATCTGCCTATATCAGCTGTGAATACTGGCTGAATAAAGAAATAATTTGGTGGAGTTTTAGGCTGGACCAGTCTTTTTCTTAATTCATCATCATTCCTTACACTTCAAAGCGTGTTTTAAAGGCTGCAGTTCATCCTGAGGCTATAAATTGTGCATTTTAAGGACTGCAGTTTCAGGTCTGAACTGCATTTAAATATCTTTATTAGCTCCAACTATTTTGTAAATATCAGCTATAAAATATTTGAAAAAATTCAGTATCATGCATCCCTCATTTCACATGGGACATTTCATTACATATCTTAGGTATCTTTAAATGACTGCTTTGTCAGTTTATTCTTTTTTGGGGCTCTTTTTATTTGTAATTTTAAGATGTAACAAGCGACTTTTGCACACTGGGCAAAAATTGCATTCCTTAGATATCATGTATACTTTGATATTCTTATCTTTAAGCCTGAATATTTAAAAAAAAAAATTCAGGTCAGATTTGCCTCAAAAATGATATTAGTTGCTGTGATATTATCATCTCTTTCAAAGGATTGAGAAGATATTTGTCAACCCATGTATGGTTGAGTAAGTCAACTTAAGTGCATCTCCTGTTCTTCACATTTTAATATTGATCAATGTCAGAAATACAATTATGTCCACATGTTGGCCTGTTTCATGTCCATTGCATTGAGCAACACATACTGCATGTTCACAAACTGAACTTAAAAATACCAATGCAAATCTCGCCTCCATCTTGCTATAACAGTGACAGTCTGGCCTACTGATTAAAGCAGTTGGCAAACTCCACAAGCCAGAGTCACGCCTCTATCTTCCCCGAGAGCCATGAATGAAAAAAAAATGAAAGAATTATTTTTAGTCCTTCATCTGGATCAGGGAAAAGTACCCAGCCTTACTATTTCTGACCGCATTAGTCATGTCTGAGAGGTAGATGTCAGCTGCTTGGTTGGATAATTGTTGTGTTTGTCACTCAGTAGTGTCCTAATGTTTGGCTCGTGACTGTCGCGCAGTGATGTAGAGCTGTGTTAGCTGTGTAGCATTACTTTTTGACAAGACAACACGCTTCATGCATGCATCAGCTTTCACACTTAATAAATGGTCAAATCATCGTCAGGCAGTCTTGGCTGCAGACGTTATTCGAGCATGACACAGTGTTTGACACAAACAGCCTTTCACCAAAGGAATTCATCATTTTCTCATCTGCACATCTGGGCTTCAAAACACTTTGGGCAAGCTACGAGTCTGATATCAATTGAGGATTTAGCGATGTATGTAGCCTCCTCGGCCGAGCTGAGATGTTTTAAATGATCTCTTTGATGGCGAGTGTGTAGTTTTTAGTTAAACTGGCGTAACTAACTATGGACACGCAGACAGGGGGGCAGGAAACTGACAGCTGCCTGAACACCACTGTGGAATGTTACCGTGGGTGAAGGCTTGTTAGCTTGTTAGCTACCGTTATAGTTAGCTGGTTGAACCCCAGGGAGAGGCACATATTTCTGACTAACGTGAAATTATCAGAGCGTTGTTTTGAATAAAGCTTACCTCATCTTCAGAAAGTCCGTATATTGGCTCGTAGGTCGCAGCCATATAGCCTGCTATACACACAAAAACAAGCAGTCTGGCAAAGCTAGCTAGCTAGCCTTGAACAATAAAGTCCCACTTTCCTCTCTCTACCGTGCGGTGGTGGTCTAGTCAGCGGTGAGACCGAATCCTGGACTCGGCGCGGGCGCTGGGCTTGCAGCCGGTAAAAGTAATCCTCTCCTGCGATATCCACAGCGGATACAACTTGGCAATTAAAAAATAACTGTGACCAAAATGTTTCAACTGAGACAAGTCGCTTTTGTCAACTCCGAGCTTATCCCCGAAACGTTTTGACACTTGACTTCCTCCTAAAAGCTGAGCCAATCATGTGCTGATTAGAATTGACTGCTCTGAATGTCGACCAATCAAGTTCGTTCGGGCATTTCCCAAGCTTCTCGACAGCCAGTTAAATTCATAGAAGGCGTGGCGGACGGGTGTGTCGTGTCGTGTGTGTTTTTTCACCTTTTATTCAGGCTGTCAGGGGCTGTGTCTTTTAAAGCGCCGAGTTCATAAAAATATGATAATTCTGACATTAGTTTGTAATATATAATAACAGAATTTAAAGCTTTCTAAAGCTATATAGGAGACATTTGCACAGGGCTTTCCCACTCAGTCTGAGCGCATTCATGATCGGGGCGGGCCTTATACAGCTTAGCCAATCACACGCTACATCTAAAGGGGAAAAAAACAGATTAGAAGTAACTACTGATCCGAGACATGAATTTAGGTCGATGTAACTGCAAAAGTAAAAAGGATTCACTATGAGAAATAATTTCAAATCTGTCTTTTTTCACTCCCCACATTCATTAATTTATATCAAACCAGAATGGATGAAACTCACCTTTAATTCGAGGTCAATTTCGCAGTGTAGAAACAAAACACTTTTATGATTGACAGTATTTAGGCACAATATGAAAGGAAAAAAACAGACCAATTGTAATTGCTTATTTTAAAAAATGTGTATTATATTGTCCACCACACTATTATTTATATTTCCCCATATTACCATGGTTTAGTCCTACAAAAATCAACAGACGTAAATGTTTCAAGTGATTTGGTTGAAAGATATATTCTCAGAAGGGTTAATATAATGTTGGTTAGGCCTACTTTTGCAAATTAATTAGAAATTAGACTTTTAGTTGATAGATACGAATGAAATACATGCTTTTATTCGGTTAATATATTGTCAATGTCTTAATGACGGGTTTTGGCCTGATAATTAATTTTAAAAATAGTCCCTTATGTGAAGAGTTCTTATTCAAAGAGGTCAAATGTCATGTTCACTCTTCTGAAACAGTTTATTCAGGCATGGCTTTAATTCATACCGAGAGAAATGGCAAACTAACTCGTGTTGATTTCGTCTCGTTATTCTCTGTAATTTATTTACAGCTTCTTAACACATGAGGTACCAGAGACCGAGGGCATTGAACAACACTGGTCCTGTACTGCCCCCTAGGCGCTACTGCACCAACCTGAATCCAGATGGACAACAGAAAAATATAGAAAACATTTATTTATTTGTTTATTCATTCATTCATTAATTCATTCATTCATTCATTTTTTTATTTATTTACAGCACTATATCATATTAGTCTTCCTATTACCATTGTCCATTTTAGTATGCAGTTAACTGATACACTTGGACTTACATCCCTCTAAAAAATGCCACGTTTCTTTCTATTCTAACCTCTGTTTTCCTTTATATTCACCCTTATGGGTCGTGTGAGGTTACCCTTTTTTGACAGGTTACCTTGCATGCCTTTGAAGATATTTCAAAGACCTGCCACTAGATGTCACTACATAGCCGTGTTGGCTGAATCCAGATGTTTGGTGGCTGTGAGATCAAATGTCACATGGATACAATCTGAGGTGACAGATTAAGGTTTACATGGACAGAAATGTGACTCAACCCTTCACCTCTGTCTGCAGCCTGTGCTTCTGTCTTCTTCTGTTTCTAGCACCAACAAGCCCGTGCAGACTTGTTTGCTCTCATACCAAAATCCCATCGATTTCTTTGCCTCTGACCTTAAAACACTGATGCACAACAGAGCCAACAGTCACAAAATAGGACAATAGATGAGAAAACTGTTTATTTTTTCTGTTGAGGGCATTATGTCCTTGTTTAGATGTTCCCCGGCACTCACCATGTCGCATAATGCGACTTTTAAATCATTGTGAGGAGCAGATGGCTTTATTATGTAACATTATTGCTTCTAAGTAGAGCTGAAAGGGGAGGGACAGAGATTTCCCCGCTGATACAAGAGCATCACTCACTTAATACTGAATTTCTCGATGTTTATTTCTGAAGAGCTATAAAGTATTGAACATATTAATAAACAAATGCATTTAAATTTACTGAAAAGACACAAAACATCAAGATTAATATACTATTTTCATATCAAATCAAACTTATATTAAAGCTCCAGTGAGGAGTTTGTATCTAGTTGTAAACAGAGAGCAATTAGTAAATAATGGCTCTTTATGTGTTACAATGGCAAATCAGATCATCATAGGGAAGAAACTGTATTACTATAAAGTTAATTTATATACCTATATGTTGGCAAGGGGTAGGAGTCAGGTGACATGTTTAACAGTTGCTATGTCTGCATCAGTAATCTGTTTAACATCAACAAATTAACATGAAAGATTTAATGGAAGAAGTATGACATCTTCCGACAGAAAGCACATTTCCATACAGGACAATATCAGCATAGAGATACTCATCCCACTTAGTGAAGAGTCACCAAAATCAGCACAACCAAAGAGGTTTTTACAACAGTCATACATTTTATATATGTGTTAAAATGAACAAAGTCTCTTGTATGAAAGGGAAAATTAAGTATTTGATAAAATCTCAATTGAGTCTCACTGTCACTGAGTGTCAGTTTGGCTGTTTCACATTAAGACAGTAATCCATTTCTGCACTTTAATTTCATTTGAGTGTCAATTCTATGCAACTTCTGCCCCACCACAATTCATAAAGACACAATGAATCAAATGTATGTCTCTGATAGCTATAAATTTGGATTTTAGATTTTAAATTAAAAATGTTATCCAACAAACTGTAATGCATTGTCATGTGTTTAACAATTAAATCATTTTTTGACAGCCGTGGGCAAAAAAAAAGATTTTCACATCATTGTATTTAAGGTATAATATGCAGATTTTTAAATATTAATATGAAATATATTAAATATGAAATGTGAATAAAGTGGTGAATTCCTAAAAAGAAAGCAAAGACAAAGTCCCTCTGAGTTTGTTGTTCTCAACTCTGTGTTCACACCAACATGACTATTACCTTCATCTTGCCTGTGTGGCTCATACATAATCATAAATTTTCTTGTCTTACATGAAACCCTTCTTTTCTAATCATTAGCTCTGTCTCCATGTCGGGGAAGAAAGACCGCCTGTCCACTCAGGAACCACAGTGCAGACCGCTACAGAGAGACACTGCATTCATCAGAACAGAAGTGACAAAATTTGCCAGTACAATTCACGAAGGCCAGTTACTGTCATGTAATAACTACACTGCAAACATTACATACCAAGCAACATTTGGATTAATTATGTACAGACACATTTAAGAAGTAGTTACATAAACAGTGGGTCACTTAAGCTTTATTAGTTTTGGCTAAAGCCAGCATAGCTTTGCTAGCTACATAGGTCATGTTACTACTAGTGAGATGAAAGAGGTAAGGCATAAGCCAGTGTAGCTACAATAGCTTTAGCTATAGCTGACGAAGTTAAAGAAAGCCCCCGTTCCTGTAACTACCTCTAAACAGGTTTAGCCTTAGCTACATTAGCTATGTTAGAAAGTTTTAGTTTGTGTGAGCAGACTATTTAGTTGGCTTTATTAAACATTTTTAAGCATCTGTTCCTGTAACTACCTCTAAACAGGTTAAGCAAACGTAGCATACGTAGCAGCTTTAAATTTATCAATGTAGCTATGTTAACTATGTAGTTTACACAGCTATTGTTTCTTTGTACTCTTTAGATATAGCTACATTGGCTATGTAGCTATGTTATCCATGTAGCTAACGTAGCTTTCTAGCTTTAGCATTAGCTACATTAGCTATGTTAGAAAATTTTAGCAGACTATTAAGTCAGCTTTATTAAACATTTTACAATTAGTTTCTGTAGGTCAGGTTTTTTTTAATTTCAACTTTTGGTATCCTAACCTTTACCCTAACAAGAAGTTTGATACAATTTTCTTTTTAAACTTTAAGTGTGTATCTCCGTTCTGACACATGCAGAGTCTCACCCTCATGGTCTGCAGCCAGACTGTCTTAAATTTTTCTGGTCTTGTTCTGTACATGTTTCAGTAGTGCTTGTTGATGAAAGATACCATCCAGAATTATTCTATAAATCAAATGTATGACAAATTAAAACCAGTAAATAATGAAGAAACTCTGAATCTTGTCTGGTGTCTTATTCGCTCATCCAGGTCAAAAAAATTAGTCTTAATTTTTACTTTTTCAAAACTGGTTAAAATCTTCTTACATGAGCTTTAATCCTGATTAATGGACAGTATATGGAGCACTTATTTGTATTGTAGTATCAGTCGTAACACTTCTTTATGTCTTCAACCAATGTTCAACAAAGATTTTCTGCCATGTTGGATATCTCAGAAGTAGTACTTTTCATTTCACGGTTTCTTGCACAATTCAAACTGTTAAAGAAATGCTCATCAAGCACACATAGTGTGATGTGGCCCCAACTTTCCAAGAATTTAAAATCTCTTCACCCTTATTTTTGAGACAACTGTTCACGTACTTTTGTTTTCCTGGTATCTAGGCAGATTAGGCGTTCCAGAAATTGGAAAACAATGATAAAAGAAGAGGACAAAGATAAAATACAGGGACAGATTCCTTAAGATCCTCAAATTAACGCAATTAACATCTTTTCTTTAGTAGGCATCTCTCTGAAGTAAAATCTGTTAATTTGCATATCAATATCATACAGAGAGTTAAGCTGTCGCATCAACAATTAAATGCAAAGAGTAAAGTCAGGTATAGGATAAGGCAGTGCAGGTGAGAGTTGTCAAATACTGGGATACCTTACTATGTTTATGGCTCCCGATAGGAGGAACCAGCAAGGGGATCAACAAACATTGTTTTAGCGGGTCACTGTGCTCCGACCAGAACAACATGTGTTAGAATAATGGTGCACCCCAAGCTTGTAAAAGTTGCTTACATAGCAGCAAAAAGGTCAACTTATTCCTCCTAGCAGGGTTGTCTGTGATTATTTTTGTAGTTGTAAACAGGAAGCAGCAGGATGTCTGAAATTAATGCACCAATAAAGTGCTTTTAGCAGGGGCTTGTGGCATACTGTGTTCTTGTTGACCACGAGGAAACATTTTGAGTTTGGACTCTGTGAGCTACTAAGACTGATGACATTACTTTAGTACAAGAAATGGGTTTAAAAAATTATAGTTTTTAAAGGTAAAACTTTTGTTCTCATGATTAAAATTTGAGCTACTGTTAGTATTGCAATTTTCATTCTTATCTTTCATACGACATTCTACTTCTGCATCTCAGAGTAAAATAATGCATTTTATCCATAGTACAAAAGATTATATTTGCACAAAATATTATAGAAGGTATAAATTTAGCATTCAAATAGAATATATAAAAACAAATTTTGATAATAACAACAACGAAACAGACTTATCAACTGACATATACTTAACTGAGATACATTTGAAAGTACCTGTCGTGTAAAATTCTTTACAATCCCAGCTTCCAGTTGCTGTTTTCTACTCTTATAATCTAAGATATAACCCTACTCTGGCACCAGCAAAAGCCAAGGCCAGAGGCATTAGCTTGTCTCTAGGTTTTCCAACTCTTTGGGCAGTGGTGGACTCAGGATGTTTAAGGGGCAGGGGCGAAAATAATACAAAAGGCACCAGCTCTGTAGTGCAGGGAATCACAAAGGTTGTCATATTTACAGTAAAACAGCGAGACGTCCTGGTTAAGATCAAACATTTTTCTTTATGATTATTGCTCCATTATATTAACGGATGAGGAATTATTAACCACTAAACCATTCATTTCACAAAGATACACAAGTGATTATTAACTTAATGGCACTTGACAGCAATTTCTCCACTGCTGGACATGTGTCCTCTTATGGGCATTTTTACCCTCTTAGAGGGCATCAAAGGGCACTCGGTCCATTTTTCCCCATTTAGATGGCAACCTAGACGACACTTAGAAGGCACTGAATAGGGTACTGGAGGTAGCTTTGTAAACATTTTCCCATTTAAAGGCACCAAGGAACATGCTTTGTCAAATATTGGTCACTTGGTGGGCACGAGAGGTAACCTTGCAAAGCAGATGGATACACCCGTTTCCATATTTCTCACTGGCGAATCCAGCTTGCAGAGCTCCTGTTTGAAACGTTTTTGCCCGGTTGGAAAGTGACAGGACCAATCAGCTACAAGGGGCAGTACTTTCAAAGGCTCCTCCCTTTCCCAAATGCTTTGTATTATTGGCTGCAATTATTGCATAGGGGCATCCAAGAGGGCACTTTTTTTTCTAAACATGTGGGCCCCAAGGGACCCTGCCACTTCTTGACCCACCACTTTACCTTTACTGCCCTGCGATTGTATACCTTGTTGCAGCATATAATCACCAGGTGGACATTCTAGTGATGATTTTTTTGGAGAGCACAGAAAATATTTTGAAAGATAATTTAAAAAAAAAAAACAATCAAACACTCTTTAGAGAAGAAATAGTCCTATTTTACATCAGTACACTGATAATGGCAATGTATAGGGCTACAGATAAAATAAAATGGAATATACCAGAAAAAAGTGAAAATTTCTTTTGGTTTAAGAACTTTTACTTTTATAAATGTTTGGTTTTATGTAACAGTAGAGCTACAGTAAACCCTTATTTTTTCACTAAGTAGTAGATTGTGTTGACTGCATTGCCATCAAAAATTTTGAGGTTTCTTTCTTTTTAAAAAATAACAGGAATACCAAAAGCACACTGAAAGGAATGGAGCACGGAAAATTAAAAAGAAGAGTCTTAAACAAAGTAGACATGTGATGTGATAAGGCTGTGAAAAGCCGTTACATGGGCGTGGCTTGCTCCAGCTCCGGCCCGCCCCCTCAGGATCACAGAGCTTTCGAGAGAGTGGATGATATCCCGTTCGCATCTCTGAGTGTCAAGACTTTCACTGTCAGCTAAGCTTCCCCGGTGTGTGGTAATGCCTCTGCCCGTCCGCTTTCATCACCGTAAGCCCGTTTAAGGAGTCACTAAGTCCGCTCTCCTGGGAGCCAGAAACGGACTCAACACGGAGCCTAAACCGAGGAAGAGACTGGAAACTTCTATGAAGTTCTGGTAAGACTCTGACTTCAGCGCTAATAATAATGTAGCGTTTACTGTACCTGCTGTTGACCGTTGGAAGCTCGCGCCAACCATTTTAGCCTCTAAGACTACAATGTAATGTATTATTTCTCGTTTTAAAGGTCGCATGTGCTATTTAGAGGAGTAAAAATGTAGTTACGACCCTAAAACTGATGCTGTTATGGTACACAGGTAATTAAACGTGCTTTATAGAGGAACTGGAACGAACGAAAGTCAAGCATTCTATTCTTTCGTGATGAAATCCACGTTAAAAGTCCAAAAATTGGTCGACCGAACAATAAGTCAATAAAAGGAAAAAAAAATGTCAGGCCTAAAAAACACTTGCTATTTTAAGCCTGAAAGATAAAACAAGCTGTTTTTTTTAAGTTACATATCATTTCAAGAAAAAAAATTGTTTAAGAACTTTTGGTTGTAAAAGAGAATGAAGTAGTATCTTGGGGCTGTGAGAGTTTGTGATAAGTATTTTCAGTTGTTGGCTCACATAACAAACCTTAACTTTTGTGTTTCTATATCGCCCAAATATTCTGTTTTTCATTTCCAGAATATTTTGGAGTATTAAAGCCATTCAGTTTGAACTGAAACCTTAAATGACACCAGACACCTTTCTTAAGGTAGCTGTGTCAATAAAAAAAGGAGCACTAGGCTTATTTCCCCTTTTCTGGATGAAGACATATTCTCTTCCTGACAGCTGACTGATTATGACAGCCCTTAGAAGGATGATGATACTGCTGGCCCTCAATGGTATAATGGGATTTCTATGTCCATGATCTGTTCCCGTTCTACATGCTGCTGGGGTGAAGAAGAGGTGAGAGGGGCTGTTTACATTTATAGCACCAAGCTGATCAACACTATACCGGATTACAATTTTAGGCACCTACAGCTTACTGACTCTTACCACTTATAGATATGCATCAGGACTTTATAGGGTAATGCATGTTTACTAACACCTTAGATATAATGTCTCACAGCCTTATTAAAGCATAAAACTCATTCAAAAAGTTTACAACTATACTATGCTGTGCTATTATGACAATACTAATGTGTTAATCACATTTAAAGCATACAATTCAAAAAGATGTGCAGCTTGGTCAGTTCTTAAAGTTACCTAGCCTCACCTAGCCTAACATAAGTTAACCAAATGGACAAAATTAAGCAATGTGCACATACATTTATGTAGAGCTCCATCTGAGTTTTTCAGTATTTTCAGGAGACTTTAAAACAATATTTTCTTTCATGTTTGACCACAAGAAGAAATCAGAGTTTGACCAAAAAGTCTCTGTCGTCTTCTCTAAATCAGCGCTAAGGTATAAAAGCTTGCCAGCATCAGATTGATGCAGCAGAACAGATGCACACTGGCTACTGACATCGGTGCATGCTACGTTATTTGCCGATGGGCAGATGTCTGTCAATAGTGCCAGTATTGACCAATTTGAAGTACATGTCATGATTACGTCACAGCAGTTGTGCACGCATACTGGTGGAAAAAAAACAATGGAACAAGGGGAGAGAAACAGACAGATGTAAGCCAGAGATCATGTGTAAGAGAAAAAATGGCGTATTGTGCTGTAGGATGTCAGGAGAGGAATGTGAAACCGCATTTCTATTTATACTGTTGACAAAAGCGCTCTTTGAAGCAAAACACATGTATGGCTGTGTATACAGCAGATGCAGTATTGCTTCTTGTAATTAATGTAGATCTAACATGTATCAAACGAATGATTAGATAATTTAGAAAGAGTTACTGATCCAGCCATACAAGTGTAGTATACCATACGTTGTTTGTCTTGTTTTTAAGGGGTTGACCAATTATTGGCCGAGGCAATTACCAGGGTTGATATTCAGCATCTTGTTGGCTATCTGTATTAGCATTTTGTTTTATAGACGGCCTGTGCAACTAGTTAATTTTAAAAAGTTCTACTTTGGCTCCACTGTGAGGTGTATCATCCCCTCTGGTTCTGTTTTCTTTCTGCATATTCTTGCCTAATGTTCCACCTGCAACACTGTCTGATTGGCTAGATGTCACATGTGTAATAGCTAAGGCTGACCAATTAATAGAAGTTTAGACTAACTCACAAAGAAGGTGCAATACATCTTCAACCTGAAACGTGTGTCAAAATACCAGTTTGATTTAATTTTTGCAGTAGAAATGTCATTTTTGTGTGATTTTCTTTATCAAAATGAGAATGCAACATAAAAATGATGATTCTATCAGTACAATAATTCACATCCATTTTGCCATATGAGTCCAAATAATTGCAATTAGATATTTTTTTCAAAATAGATTAGTCCTAGTTTAATCTATATTATATTTTATTGGTTATTATATAGAAGGATTTACTGCACAAGATTACATATGATAAGAGAAGTAAGAAATTATCGCATAGTAAATCTAAATCACAATACTGAGGGGGAAAAATTGCAATTAGATTATATTCCCAAATTGTACATCATTTGTACTGAAATTCCATATAGCCTAGCCAATCAACACT
Organism: Cheilinus undulatus; assembly: GCF_018320785.1. Classification (NCBI taxonomy): domain Eukaryota; kingdom Metazoa; phylum Chordata; class Actinopteri; order Labriformes; family Labridae; genus Cheilinus; species Cheilinus undulatus. The sequence goes on along the minus strand of NC_054881.1, from coordinate 15,454,950 downwards.
GAAGTCTGAGTACCACTGATGGTTCCAAATATAAAATATGCATCTCATGAACAAGTAGCAACTGTTTTGTTTTTTTTAATGTGATCGGAAAAATCTATAGCAGTCAACCCCCATTTCTTATGGTTGCCTCAACATTTATAGCTGTGTTTCATGTACATGCTGCTGGCTTGGCAGTATGTCAGTCCTTAATACAGAAGATCCATGATTCAAATCTCAGTATTAGTGTCCTGGACATGACTGCTAAGCACTAAACCTTATGTTCACAGAGATTTGTGCACCTTAAGTTATTGTTGGAATTCTCCTCAAGGTATACAAGGATGTCCGTCTTCTGTATTTGTAACTTTCAGCCCACAAAACATCGCTAACTTGAACAAATATGGTCTACTGGCCTATACCAAGTTTGATAAAAGGTGAATACAGCAAGTCAAAAATCCTGCCGTCTTCTCTCTGCCAAAGCTCATTTGAAATGGATTGAAGCAAAATGGAAAACTGTTCTGTGGTCAAATCAATCAAAGTGTGGGAAAATACAGATACATTGGTGCATTAGTAATTTTTGTCACACTACTCAAAACAAATACCTCAATCTTTAAATACCTTGTTAAGTATAAACATCTGTTAATGATTCATGCACAGCTATTTTTGATATAGCACTGCCACTTGTATGGCTGCTATTCTGATTAGCTTGAGAGTATATGTATTTATTTTTTATCAAATTAAAACAAAAGAAGTTTTTATTCTTCTCTTAAAGTTTCCATTAAATAAAAAATTGGAATACCATGAAGGCCATCCGATAGCTAGATAGATACCTGCAGCTGACATTAAATCCTGGCATGAAACCTGCCTTATTCATCCAGCCTTAAAACGTGAGCAATTAGTGTCAAACCAGGTAAAAGTTTAACTGAAACCCCTGGTAGCCACTCATCACATCACATGTTTGTAATGTGAAAGAATACTGCTTTAGGAGCCGTATTAAGCTGTAGTTACTGTCTATAAATACAGGTATCCTTTATCTTACTAACCTATTTTAAATAAGCCCACAGATCAGAAGGATCTGTTCTGTTGCTTTAAAAGTGCTGGAAGGCACAGGATGTAGGTTGGCCAAGACACCAGAGGAAGTACACTTAGACAGGGAAGAGTGAAATAAGAAGGTAGTTACTGTAGTTGAAGCAGTGGTGAAATAAGCAACACATGATGTGCGGTTCAGATGTGTAGTTCTCTGTGTTGTGTGCAAGAGGAAGGTGTCTTTACAACATAGATTATTCCAGTATATTGTTTCTCCATCAGGTCCCTGTGTGACAAAAGTGAGAGGTGTGTCTGCATTCTCGGCACAAAGTCAGACACATTCTGCCCTTTGTCACCAATTTTGTTTGGAGGGTTCTCTGTTTTGGGACCTCAAAATTTCCTTCCTGCTTTTTGCAGATGGTTTGGTTCTGTTTGCTTCCTCAGTTGGACACCTCCAGCAAGCTTTGGGGCAGTTTGCAGCTGAGTTCAAAGTGGCTGGGATGAGAATAAGCCGAGTCTGAGGCGATGTCTCTCTGCCCCAAGTAAAAGAGTTCAAGGCTCTTGGTGTCTTGTTCAAGAGTGAGGGCAGAATGGACTGTGAGATTGACAGGAGGATTGGTGTATCATGTACCTATGTACTAAACCTATGTTTGGTCTTAAATACATCACAAAGATGCAGGCTTTTTGTTGGCTATTGAAGTGGCACTGCTGAGTGTCTTTGCTCTGTCCTCCGTCAGACCCCAAGTCCTGTGACCTGATTAATTCACCGGTCAGTAAATATGGGGTGTTATATTGCCCATTTAACATCAAATGTTAAATGTTTACATCAGTGTTAGTGTCTGTTACCGGCAGACAGAGAGCAAAGAGAGACAAGACAATGTCTCTTTGTCTTTAAGTCACATCCAGCGGACTTTTCTCCCTCAGTAAATAAACACTTTATGCAATCTGATATATGTTCATAAATGACACAGCGCCGGCTAGAACAAGTGATCCTGTTAATAATTATCATTGTAAGTTAATATAAACAATCAAAGATATTTTGTAGGCTAATTATATGATTAGAGGTAGGTGCACACTGATCGTCTCTGAGTCAGCTGTTATTTTAGTACAACAAAATGATGATAAAAGTAATCAATAGTGCCTCATCAAGCTTGTTATGTTAATTTTAAGGTCATCCAGACTACAAGAGGGTGCAACAAGGAGCCTGTTAAAGTTAACTCTTCTGATTTGGTGTGTTGCTTTGACTCAAATCTGGATTTTCAATTTGTCATATAGAAATTTAAAGATTTAAGCCCCACTTACTTGTTGCAGACAATACTTTAGATTATTTCTAGCAGGTACAGCTTGCTTAGCAGTGACATTTTAAATGTCACACCTTCATGTCCTTGACAGCTCCTGATCTTGTTTTCCGTTGCCCTCATATCTGCACACTCCTGTAAGAAAAAGCCTTGTTCCTAGAAATTGTTTGTTGCTTATGATCTAACTGGTTTTTCAGAGTTCTTGGAAATCTGTTATAGTCTGAGCAGGAGCAGAGGTCAAGTTATGATATTAATGTGGCTTGTGCCCAATTTCTGGAATCTGTTTACGTGTTGCAGCCTAATATGAGACTTGTGACATATACCATGCTTTTTCTCAGATAAGAGGCTTGATATTTTTCAGTGTATTGGGAACTGTTACAACTGTTAAAGAATTTGTCATTTCTGTTGTTCATAACCAGCTTATTTACACAATTCATACACGTAAGGTTAAGGCTGTAAAGAGTATTGATACTTTATGGTACCAAGTGCTTTTCAACAATATAGGGTCTGAGTCCAAGTGCCATTTTTTGCACAGGAGGAAAATCATTTTCTGTAAAAAACCAAGTCACAATTTACCATAAGATATATGATACGTTGTGTTGATACAGTACTAAAAACAATACTAGTAACAATACAATACAGCACAACACGGTACGATATGATAGAGAACAATCATTTAACCCTAACCCTAAAATCAACGTAGTCTAGCGTTTTTAGTGCCTAGGGTCCTGAGCACATAAACACCCAGCTTTGTTTGTCACTGCGTGTACAGTCAAAAATAGCTCAGCTTTTGGGATAAATGATAAGATACGATATGATAGATGCAATGCAATACAATGCATTACAAGTACAATTTGTCGATACAATACTAGAGACAATATGAGCAACGGTATGATGTTATATGCTATAATACAACACAACAGATCCGACGGAGCTTTTGGAACAGCACTGCTCTAGTCAGTGTCACTTATATATCATTGACCAAACAAAATCAAGAAGTGGTGGGACTTCTTATATCATTTTTGTAATCAAAAAAGACAGAGACAGGAGAAAGATCTGACTTGTCTTTTCAAGGGTAGAATTTCCAGGTCTTGAGTGCAGGAAATTTGCAGTTTTCGAGAATTAAAAACAAAAAATGACACAGTATTGCATTTTTAGGAGTTGTATTTTTTGTTGCTGATATCCGAACTGGTTTCAAGATTGTTTGATTTTTAGTTGAATTGTGTCAAAGTTTCTTAGTGATAAAAGAGCCTTTATGTTGTTTGATGCTTAAGATAAGTTAGACCCTTATGGAGGGAGCTGATTAGAGCTGAACGATTTGCAAAAATAATCTAATTGTGTTTTTTTCCCATATATTGCGATTGCGATTTAATATGCAATTATTCTTGGATTAATTTTGTGTATTTTTCAACAAATTCAAACAGTAAATAATTCCATACATAAAACCATGTGTATTGAAAACAATGAAATTATTTCCGAAGCAATTAATCCATAGTAGCATGAATCCGAATATGGGGGGGGCAACAAGCTTTAAGCTATAAAGGAGGCGGCTGGGGTGGGGGAGGTAAAACTGGCTAACAGCTGATCGCAGCTGGGGTATGCCTTTTGTGAAGTAACGCTAGGCTTTATCAGTTTTAGATAGAATGTGCTAACTATTTTTGCTCATATTGCTAATGTGATATTATTTGCTTTGTTAAAGGGCATTATCATTTTTATGTCACTTATTTTGATGAAGGAAAAACATACATAAAACACAAAAAGGAGGATTTTTGTAAACCATTAAAACATTGACACTTGAATGTTTGCATAATGTGCATAAAATTTATGCTGCTTCCAAAAAAAAAAAAAAGATTTATTGAAATGGTATTTTGACACATTTCAAGTTAAAGAAATATTGCAAATTCTGTGACTTGTAAATTGCAGCAGGCCATATTACGATTTAATCTAATTTGCGATTAATTTCCCAGCCCTAGAGATGATAAAATCAAATATATTAATTGAGCATAATCCATTGTCTTATTTTATTTGCACTGTATGTACAATAAAATGTACATTAATCTGAAATTGAACAACGGATATAATGCATAGCAGGCTACTAGAAAAGCTGTCAGTATGTATCATCAACAAACATGCCTAACTATCACCTTGCAAAGGTTGTGTTATACAGGTGTCCCCCGAACTGTGAGGACTCCACTGCTCTACACACACTCACTTTTCTCATTCAAGATGCCACTGAAGGACACAAGTCATACATTATTTCTATTCAGATTTCAGTCCTAACATCACAATGACACAACAGTTTCATTTTTTGCCCTTTTGATACTCACACTACAATTATTTGATTCAGTCTTTCCTGTTGTATATTGTATGTCTAGCCATGTCTGACAAAGGGTGACCATGCTTAACTTGTGCACCATTTTTCTATTATTACAATGCATTTTTATTGATACAAAGCATAATAAAAGAAAGATAAATACTATTAAACCAAAGCTGGAACATTTCATCTGCTGAGAATCTATCCATTACACTTAGAATGTAACATTTAGAATAATATCAGTGAGGGATCAGTCAGTCTGCACTGTTAGGTAGTGCTTTCCCAGCTTAGCAGCTTATTCAGTTTTGGCTACTGGTTACGTAAGCCGGCTATATGCAGCAGGAGGCTAATCCAGTGCCATGACCTTAATGCCTATTATCAGATCATGGTGACGTTATTGAAATTAAGGCAGTATAAACAAGAGTTGCAAACAGTCACCTGCGTAAAGTCCTTATGGAATTAAGGAAGAGTGCCAACTTTGAAGCACGTTGCCTGCCAAGGAAAAAGATTTAGCTTCTTTTTTTCATCATGGAGGACAACATGATTATCACATCAGCATATCTGTGGATAGTCTTGCATGACATTGTCTTCTTAAAATGCACTCACAGGCCTTAAGTGTCATGTTAAACTTGTCTTAATTGACTATGTTTAGCCTAAAATACTTAAAAGAGCTGTATGTCTAAGTAAAGATCAGTCCTGCAAGTGGATGCTATTGATAAGAACACTGGGGGAGGAGGGGATGCTGTGCACTGAGTGACTGAGATTGGAGCCAAGGTGTCATCTACTGGACATCCACTCTGAGAGTAAATATGCTATTATAACATAACAGCTGTGATGTAGGGCTGCACAGTAAATCAAAACGTCATTCATTCTAATCTGAGCTACATGAGTTGGATTTACCAGCTAGCTCCACTACTAAGCAACATAGCCTGCCCGTCAAGCTTAGGTTACTACCGGAGCTACACATGACTTTCACCTCGCTGTGATTGGCCTGGAATGAATTTGACAGGCAGGACATTTGTCCAATCACCTTGTGAGAATTGTATATGTATATTGCATAATGTATTGTATATTGCATAATGTATTGTATATTGCATATGCTCTGTACAGGAAGTTCCCCAGATCCCCAGATGAATGTGAATACATATATATATATATATATATATATATATATATATATATATCTCCAATGCAAGTGATATATGAACACTCATCTGGAATGCATGCCATTTAACTTTTCACTAGTGGCCTGAGAACAGTAACCTTGATTTTACACTACTGTAATGTAGTCAGATGATACTCAAGCTAGCAGTTAGCCACCCGCAGAATAATTGTTGCCAGTTTTGTTTAATAATTTAATCTGGATTTAGGAGACACATTTTGCAAATAGAAATATGCACATTTTAAAATTAATATAGCATGCTTATCACCTTTTGTATCATGTTCACACTGTTGAACAGTATTTGACATAATAGTTTTCTCATATTGTGCAAGCCTTAGAAAAATATATAAATAATACAGTTATTAGGACAATTATGGTAAGTTCAAATGTTCATTGCCCATCATTTTTCAGTATCGCCCAATTCAAATATTAAACTATTTTTCAGCTGCTGGGCAGTTTTGTCAGTTTAAGACAAATCTAGGGGTCTGACCTAAAGCTTTTATTGAAGCATGATTCATAGGGATTCAGCACATTAAATAAACTAGGTTAAATTATTGTTTGTCTCCCAAGAGGCTAGGGTCTTCTTCTTGGCTTAAATCTAAAGAAATATCTCTGAATCAATGCTTTTGTTTGTATAGGTCTTCTATGTCCTGTGACAACGCTTGCATTTCGAGCTATGATTTTTTCCAGCATCCAGTTAGGATGCAAATTAATTCTTATTCTGTATCAAAGTTTGTTCCTGCCTGTAGAAATCTTTAGCAGGGTTATACAAAAGGGTGTGAGAATGTGATGAAGCTTTTTCTTGGCCTTGAAGGATTTTAATAACACAGAAGCTCTCTGTAATCAACATGTCAAATCCTTCAGATGACGGCACTGACACTTCATCAGTTAAGAGACAAACAGGCGAAAGCCAATGAAAAAGCATGTGACGATAATTACTTTCTGCCAGCTTTTAATTTTCAGTGATGCAACAACTTCTTCCCATGTATTTAACCTTAACATTGTCTCCTCCCCCACTACTGTCCCCCCCTCACTTAGCTCCATGTGGGCTCAGAGATGAAGAGTAATAATAACTCAAACATCTGCACATGGCTAGGGTAATGCAGGTTTCTAAGTCATGTGAATGGGAGTCCTGTAGGCTGCCAGCGAGGCAAAGCAGCCTACTGCTTTGAGTGTATCTGCTCTACTGCAGAGGCAAGAGCTCGAATGCATGTTATGCAACCAGTTACGCTGCATGCGCCAGCTGGTAGAGGTGGATGCAAACAGAGATGATGTTTTTAATCCTTAGTGAATCAGCATGCAATCTCTGTAGAGGACATTTTTCTTTCAATTCATTACATTTACTGTTTTGTAGTCAGATTTGTGTTTTATTACCCGATCATGTCTGTGTGGGATATAGAAAAGCTGAGTGTAATGATGAGGTTCTCTAATTTTGTTATGAAGCATATAAACCACAAAAGGCATTTTTTTTTGTCATGCGAGCATGTTGTGACTTAATACAGCTTCTGTTGTGGCAGACTGTATCAGATATTGTGGGTCATCTGGTTTTTCAAGAGTGAATATAAACAATTCCTCAAGACTCAGCTTTCTTTTTTCCTGTTTGCTTTCATCAACCAGCCTGCCATGCTTTGTGGTGCCATGATGTGGAACGCTGTGGGAGTTAACCTGCTTCTGCTGCTGCTTGTCTTTGCCTGCTATGCAAAGGGAATGGGTAAGTGTGAAACACTGGCAATATATTTTTAGTCTATTGAAAGTTTCTAGCATTGTGTATCAGCATTCATAAGGCCTAGAAACAAGTGACTATCCAAAAGCCCAATCCCTTAGCTCACTTGAAGAAACAGTCAGCATGTTGCCAGTTAATGTTAGGGGTCTTCACTTGAGTGGCTTTTGACTTTAACCTTTGGTGACCGGTGACACTGTTGTCCAAGAAAAAAAAAATACTGTGATGAGAAGATGATCTAATGAGCTGATATTACAAATCTAAAAGGCCATAATGTTAGCAGTTATTAGCAAACTTATGGTAATGTTAAATAGCAAAGTTTGCTGTAAGGTGATGTTCTACATGATGCTAACATGATTGTAAGATCTATAAATACTTCTCACTGTGCAGCAAACTTTCCCAACACTATGTCTCCTTACCTTAGAACAGCGATTCCCTACTCTTTTCCCTGGAGCCACCATTATATGTATCTAAGAAAGCTTTTTTTATCATTTATTATTGTTTCATCCCTGTCCCTCAAACAGCCTAAGTCCACCAAAATTTTCCTTTGCAAATTGTTTGTTAATTTTTCTCAGTCATAATCATGTAAATTTCAGTAAAACCCCAGGGACATGATCATTTTACTGCTTTTCCGTGGAGGTCTCCAACACCAAGTGTTTAAAGAAGCTGCAAGCTATTGGTGAATTAGATAATGGCAAAACTGTTGTTTGTCTGAAGATTTGATCTTTGATAACATGCATTTTATTTCCAATTAGTAATTTTCTATGGCAAATTATTTTTGATAAATCCTTTTTTTTTTTTTTTTTTTACCAATTTCTGTGCGTCTCTAGGCTACAGCCCGCCAGGGAAGCCCACACTGACGCGATGTCGTTCTCCAGAAAAAGAGACTTTCACCTGCTGGTGGGAGCCAGGCTCTGATGGGGGCCTGCCAACCACCCACGCTCTGTTCTATCGTAAAGAAAAGTGAGTTTAATGGTGTTTTTACACATGCACAAAACTGTTGACTTTATGCCAACTTCGTCCCTGTCAGCCTTTTCATGTGAAGTCAGGGGAGGCCAACAGCCCTTGTCATAATCCTTGTATATCATATCATCACACCTTTGCACATTCAAAAGGATCCCTGAATGATGCAAGACTGATTTAATGTCACAGTAAATTACAGTGTAGCTGAAATCGGAGAGAGCACGGTGTGCAAACACATAAGACATGCACACAGGGCTGTTTTTTCAACACTAACACCTGACCCTTCTGTTCTCTTGTATGTCTTAAGATGTTAAATCGTTTGAATGCACTCCAGTTTCCCTTGTTTTTGCATTATCATCATGATGTGAACTGGCTGTCTAGATAGGAAAGATATTTTTCATTGTTAATATTCAGGCAAATCCTGTGCAAATCACACAAATTCCATAATGTATTTCTTTTTTTTCATTGGGGTGGCGGGGCATCAAAACGAAGTATCAATATCTGTGTTGTAATTCAGTCCAGTAGATATCGGATGTATTAGTATTGGTTTTCAGTACTCATCCCTAGTTATGCATAGTCTTTATATAAAGGTAAGACCTGTTATCGTAGAGTTAGACTCAGTCCTGCCATCCTCTAGACTGACTAAATTTTAGTAAATTTCAGGCCTTCATGTGTGAACACAGCTTAAGAGAGAAGATGTCACACCACCCAGCAGTACAGCAACTATCTTAAAGACTATCGGCTGTATTTATTCTTTCAAGGTCAACACAGCTGTCAGTGAGCATCCTACCTGCTCTTTCGCAGAAGTGATACCACCAGACAGGTGTAAGAGGATAAAGGTTTCAGAGTTATGTGTCACTGGTCATGCTTGTAGACTAAGCTGAATTCAGTTAATCAGCACTGTTGTACACTGTAAAGCCTTCCAAGAAGGTGCACAATACAAATTCAGAGGAAAATTATGTTTATGAGGTGCAGCACTCTCCAGTTGTGTTTTTTATGTTATTTAGTATCTTAGAACATTTAAAACTCATGACTGAGACATAATTGAGATGTATGCTGTTATTACTCTCTTTATAATTTTGTTGCCCCGTCCTACAAAGACAAACACATTCACATGCACACTTTGTGTTAGGAATTGAAGCATGAAGAGTACATGCTGCTTTTCAAAAATGCACCAGGAATGTACAGTACAGACAATAACATGATGTTCTCTGCCTCTCTTGTAGCTCTGAGACTGTGTACGAGTGTCCCGACTACCACACAGCAGGAGAGAACTCCTGCTTCTTTAACAAGAACGACACGTCCATCTGGGTAAACTACAACATCACTGTGATGGCCACGAACGCTCTGGGCAGCACATTCTCCGATCCTGTGGATATAGACGTTGTGTACATTGGTGAGTGAGTGCTTTGTTGCTCGTTTGGTTGCTTGTTTATTTGTTTTTCAGTTTGTTCATAAGGTATACTATAATTGTCAAAGCACAACATCCCCATGAGGATTACAGAATTAAGGTATGTTTCAGTGCTCACTCTCACAGCTGCTTAATGGCACAGCGTTTACACTGGAGCTAATGCTCCTCCATAACCTGACCCTCCCTCTCAGTTTGCACTGAAGTCATCAGTAAAGTAGCAAATGTAATAAAAAGGGAGAAGCCACCAGGGCTATCTTCAGGCACACTCGCTCGAGTCAAGGATTTGGTTAAAAAGCCTTTAATGTTTCAGGGCATATCTAATAAAAGAATAAAATCACAAGGAAAGCCGACTGGTTTCGACCACACGAACCACAACTCTCCTTGTGGCAAATGTAATACTTTGTTATCCTGCTGAGTTAAGGTAATTTTTTATAAAACCATATGCATGAGTTTGTGAACTAATCCCAGAAAAGTGTGCGTAATATTACTAATTACTGGTGCTGTTTAGCCATTATAAAATAACCTTTTAATTGCTTATTTGGACATCCCTACAAAATGATTTAGACTAAATGTTTTTTTCAAATTACAGTTAAAACATAGAAAAGCAAAACACCAAAAGCACTAGATGAGTTTTTTTTTTTTTGCATTGGGACACTACTTAATTTCAAAAACTTTACTAATCTCTCATGGGGAAATTGTTCTAAGCAGCTTGTCCATAAAGACATAAATGCATTCGTTAGACTGAAAAAACTGAATAAAATACAAGTTATTCAGATTTTTTTTTAATGCTGAAAGTCCCTGTAAAGTGAAATCCAACACGCTAGACATGTTAGAATAAGTTTGCTGTAAACATGTGAAATACCTGAGATCTAATTTAGTTTCTGACGACCAGGTACAGAAGGAAAGTACAGGTTTGTTTGTGAGTTTTTTCTGGCTTGGTTTAATTTGGGCAGAGCCAAAATCAAAGTCCATGACTTTACCAGTCTTGATAGGCAGTTACAATTATAGCTCAGTGGGTTATACCTCCAATGGGAAGGCGATGGTTCAAATCCCAGTCAGTACAGAATCAACATCCAGTATCCAAAATCAATACCCTTTGGCAAGGTCCTTAACTCCTGGAACACCTGTTTACCTGTCAGATGTATGTCACTTTGGATAAATGAGTCTGCTAAATGACATATAACACTGTAACCCCACCACCTAATGCTGAAACAATATAAAATCACCCAGCGGCTCATCTCAATACAGTGTTGTTAGCTCATGTCACTGCCTTCATTGAAAGTTAACAGCCAGTTACTAGCTGTGTTTTATTCATGGTGAGGTAAATTTCCCAGATCTACCAGCCACAGTGGCCTAGGGGCCATTAAAAGTATCCTCATGGAGAGATTTGTTCAAGAAAACAGTAAATTTAACCCCCAGCTTCTGTCAGGCAGCTGCGCTCTGATCAGAAGCATGTTTTTTTTTTTTTTTTTAAATTTGAGAGGATCGTGTTTCTCGTGAGTGAGTGTGGCTTCAGTTCCTTCTACCAACATGCCCACACCATCCTAGAGCAGATTTTATTGCCTCATTTTTTATTATTTTGAAGCTTAATTTTATAAACATAGAGATGTTTTCATTACTGAAATTTGGCCTGGTGGTTCTTAACACAGCAGCCTGTCATACAACAAACCTAGAATACAGATTTTTTTTTAATTACTTAACAGGGACTTTAATTATGCCCACTGTAATTTAACAAAGCTCACTTGTTTCAAAAACAAAACAATAGAAAAAATGTAACATTCTGGCAAACTTTTATGCAAAATATATGTCATGGCAGCAGTCCCATCCATATTTAGTGGTTGGAAAAGAGACACATACAGTATGCACTTTCTTTACCTATACATACTGTATATACCCAGTTACTTTTTGCCCACCATTCACACGGAATAAAATACAATTGTAAGTTAATACTGGTATTTGGCACGGTTATAAATGCATCAAAAGATAAAACAAAACAAATGTTCTCTAAAAAGGATTAGTTTTAAAGAGGTGATCAATACTTTATTCTAAAGGCAACACACACACCAAAGGCTGATTTTAGTCCCTAAGAACGTCACATTTTTCACCTTCATTAGTGATGCTTTCTAAAATCTTCTTGGCATTGTTGTTGTTAGCAGATGCATTGGATTTTTAGATGTAAAGATTTTTTTATCCATTGGTTTGGGGGTAGCAGTTTGGGTTAAGGGATGAACTGTTGTCATTTTTAGAAGTCTGTACAAGTTCTTATTATTAAATGTATTATCCAAGCTTTCCTTTCATTTTATTCATAATATATTTGTTGCACATCTACTCTACATTTTTTTTACATTACATGAATACTGTATGCAGCTTTGAATTAGTTCCCTCCTGTCATGTTGCATAAAACAATATATGTTGTCTGGCTCATGAAATATGTAAAAAGCATTATATGTAAAACCATGGAATTAAAAGCCTTGAAGTCTGGGTTTTGCCCTTGAGGCTGCTTATCATAAGGCGCACATCTTTCCCTTGTCTCTAAAAGTTGTATTGACCTGATTTGGTTATCAGTCCTGAGCAATGTCTTTAACAAGAATGTGTTTGTCTGGCCTCACATTTGTCAACTATGTGTCTCCTGGAAGGCAGCTTGCTCTAAACTGCTTCCTCAAATGCAGATATTTCCTCAAAAACAAGTATTTGGAAGGTCAGTCTTGGAATTGCTATGTTAATCTGCATGAGGTGTGGGTAGGCCTGTGTTTTGGCCTGATAACTCATTTAAATTCATGTTTAGTTAATGCATTACAACCATCACTGTCATTATTGTCCCAAACATAAGCTGACCCTCTCTCATGCACACTTTCTCTTTCCCCTTCCAGTCAAACCTAATCATCCAGAGAAGGTAACAGTGACTGTGATGGAGGACAAGGGCTGGCCCTTCCTCCGGGTGACGTGGGAACCACCACATAAAGCTGACACCCGCTCTGGCTGGATCACTCTCATCTACGAGCTTCGAGTGAAGCTGGAGGGGGAAAATGACTGGGAGGTACATAACCCATTACTGTTGCATTTGAGTTAACAAATGTTAGTGTTCCAATGGGAACCTTGAGTGCAAACTTGACTTAGCATTTCAGCCTCTAATTGGATACAGAGAGGATTTGGAATTTTCAACAGGGGATTCTTGTGATTATCCTTTAGATTAAAATCAAGAGCTTATTTTTATTACGGTATTTGCAATCTGTTGGAAACTTAAAGGACTTTTTAGACTCTGCATGACTGTGTCACTTGTGTGTTATTTCCAGATGCACCTTGCAGGCCAGCAGAAGATGTTTAACATTTTCAGCCTGCGGTCAGGTGGTACATACCTTGTTCAGGTGCGATGTAAGCCGGATCATGGCTTCTGGAGTGAATGGAGTTCAACTTCCTTCATCAAAGTTCCTGACTGTAAGAAATTATCTATTATCTATAATGCTCTTCACTGCACAGTACAGTACACATAAATTAGCATTTAAATATATATATATAATGCATTTATTATAAATTATGATGATATATTTTATAAAATACAAAACAAAAGGAGATTAAGTGGCAGTAAACATACAAACACAATTGAATATATTATGATACAATACCAAACAAAGTAAATAATATGACACTAAAAGATAATCGTGACAAGATTCAATACCATATGATACTAACTGAAAGTATGCTGTTCTCTGCAATACAAAAAACCCTGTAAAGTTCATTACAATGTGTTGCTATATGTTAGGATACAATATATTCCATCCCCTTTGGGAAATTTTTGTCCCAGTGATGCTCGATAGGGTTGATGTAAGAGCCATTCATGTTCTTCCACACCAAACTCATCCTACCATCTCTCTATAGTCCTCGCTTTGTGCATTGGGGTACAGCCATAGTGGAATAGAAAAGGGTCTTCCCCAAACTGTAGCCACCAAGTTGGAAGCAAAGCATTGTCCAAAATTAGGGATGCACGATATTGGATTTTTGCCGATATCCAATGTGCCGATATTTTAAAACTCATTTTGGCCGATACCAATATTTGACTACATTTTTTTCCACTGTAAAAAACACAAATTCCATTCTGTACTTCAATTTTCTTTTAATATTGGTATCCTTTTTTTTTAAACAGACACAACATTTGATTTTCATCAGAAACAAAGGATGTATTGGGTTTTTTTTTTCCAAGTACAGCCATACACTAATGATAAACTCACAGTAATGTCTTTGGGTTGCATGTGCATTATATTCTACATGTATTTTTAACAGTACAGCCAAAGTCGTCTGCAACTTTGAGGGCAATAAACAGCAGCAAAATAACCTGCTGGCACCGAGCTCCACAGTGCAAAAAAGAAATAGCTTCTAAATTTATATTGATTCTCATTATTACTCAGCCAGTTTGCAGGATGGCTTCCTGAGATACTCCTGACAAAAGTGCTTTAAATAACAACAACAACAAAAAGACAGGTTCAAAAAATCTAGCTAATCCAGCCCGTACTTTCCACCACACTGAAAGGCTGATTATCAGGAGCTATAAATTCAGTGATTTTTCTGTTCAGCTCCTTACCTTTGGGTGGTCACTGCTGTATTTTTTAGCTTTGTCAAATGACTCAAGTAGAGGCTGCTGACAAGTTTTCCCTGGCACGAAGTTTTGTCATTCTTGATCTTAAGAAAGTCGTAGTCATCAAGGTGATGTTTTTTTTAGATGCAAAATTAAAGTGGTGGTGTTAAAGACGCGTTGTTGTCGTGCTTCTCCTCGCATCACATGTTGAGTTTGTGGTTGCCGCACGTCCAGGGTCATCGCATGTGCTTCATTATGACATCACATTATCGGCCGTACAGATCAGCATAAATGTTATTATCGGCCGATACAGATAATTAACTTTAAGCTATTATCGGCCAGTACCGATATACAGCCAATAATATCGAGAATCCCTATCCAAAATGTCTTGGCATGCTTGAGCATCAAGATTGTCTCTCAATGGAGAAAAGGGGCCCAGCCCAAACCTTGAAAAACAGCTGTATACCATCATCCCACCTCCACCAAACTTCACAGTTGACACAATGCAGTAAGGCAGGTAACGTTCCCCAGCCAAACCCAGACCGGCCCATCTGACTGCCAAACAGAGCCATATGATTCAACACTCCACAGAACGCATTTCCAGTGCTCCTCAGTCGAGTGTCTGTCTGCTTTACACCACTCCATCTGACGCTTGGCATTAGACTATGTGATGTGAGGCTTGCTTGCATGCAGCTGCAAGAAACCCATTCCATGAAGCTTGCACTGCACAGTTTTTGTGCTTCCATTAGTGCCAGTGGAAGTTCAGAACTCTTCAGCTAGGGAGTCAGCAGAGTGTTGGCGATGTTTATGCACCATGCGGCTTAGCAATTGTTGACCCCAGTCTGTTACTTCACATGATCTTCTGCTTCGTGGCTAAGTTGCTGTTTTTCCTAAATGCTTCCATTTTCTAATAGTATCACTTACAGTTGACTGCATCCAGCAGGGATGATATTTTACCAGTTGTCTTACTGCAACGGAAGCATCCATTAAAGTACCACGCTTGAAGTCACTGTGTTCTTTAGAAAGACCCATTTTGGATCACAAATGTTTGCAAATAGAGACAGCATGGCTAGGTGCTTGTTTTTATACACCTGTGGCAACTGGTCTGATTGAAACACCTGAATTCAATAATTAAGAAGTGTGGCCAAATACTTTTGTCCATATAGTGTAGCTGAGGCAATAAATGTTTTGTTGAAGCAGTCATGGTGTTATGTTTTGTTTTACAGATTTCCATCGGGAAAAGCCAATGTGGGTCCTCATTACATGCTTTTGTGCCTTTATCTTCCTCATCCTCACATGGCTGCTTCACATGAACAGTGATAGGTAAAGCACTGAGTTACTTTCCTTGTATTTGATTAGATAACTTTTATTAAAATTACTTGTATTTTCTATTTCATGACCTCTTTGTTTCTACAGTTTTTACACTAACTTAAGGGTAATATCAATAAATTAAACATCAAACTATTTTTTGTCATGATTAGCTACCTGTCTCATTATCTCAGTATAAAAGGATGCTTTTTATTCTTATGAATAGCAGCAATAAGCAGCAGAGAAGTATTGTTTTATTTTATTTCTGTGTGCTGCTAACAAGTCCTAACATAAATCTCCTTTTTTCTCATGAATGAAGTCTGAAGCATTACATTCTGCCACCTGTCCCGGGTCCAAAAATCAGAGGATTTGACAAGCAGCTTCTAAAGGTAGAGTAGACCAATTTTCTGCCTTTGTTAGTGCATGTCTTTAAATACTTTACTGTATCTGATTTTCCCGTTTTTGTTTGTAGAACGGCAAGGCCGATGAGATCTTCAGTGCACTGGTGGTGTCTGATTTTCCCCCCACTACATCCCCTAATTGTGAGGACCTGCTGGTGGAGTATTTAGAGGTGTACATCTCTGAGGAGCAGGAGCTGATAGAGGAAAGCAAAGATCTTCATGATGTTTGCCTCAAGTCTGAGGGCTGTACATCAGACAGCGACTCTGGCCGGGGCAGCTGTGACAGCCACACACTGCTGATGGATAAATATCGAGAGACAAAAAATGAAAAGAGGCAAAGAGATAAGGAGAGCAGTCAAACCGGAACCGAGGACCAGAGGCACCAGAAGGACTGGGAGGAGGAAGTGTCGATGTATGCTCATGTAGAAATGATCAGTCCTAACATTTCCAGTGGCAGGGTGAAGACTTGGCCTTCAGTGTATTCTCCGCTGCCTCAGTACAGCTCAGACCAAAAGAGCTCACTTGAGAGGGACAAACCGCACTGCCTCTCGGACACTCTGTACCCTCCAGGCTCGTCATCTTCTTCCCTCGACCAGCCCCTCCAACACACCAAGGAAGCTCTTAGACCAACAGATTGGGAGTTCAGTTTTGGGAACAAGCAACCTCATCTACTCCATTCTCAGACTCAAGCTCGCCAGCAACTCCAAGCCCACAGCGATGTCAACATCTCAAGAATCAGCTACAAACAGGCACTCACAGGTCAGCAGTCGCCTGCTGTGCAATCAACTGAATATGTGGAAGTTCAGAGGGTCAGTGAGGAGAATGCGGTGCTTCTCCAACCTTTAAACTCAGGGCGAGGCCATGTTGAAGGCTGCTCTCAGCTTCCTCTTGGGGAGGACTACAGCAGGGTGAAGAGTGTGGACATGGACAACAGGCTGCTGCTCACAGGAGAGGTCACACAAAAAGAAAGGCGTCAATGTGAGGACCTGGACATGACTGGAGAAGAACCAGAGAACTGCCACACATCATCATCAGTTTCTACCATACAGAAGCATACAGCCTGCATTCACACTGCCATAACAGTGCAGGATGAAATGGTGCTAACAGGGAATGGTTATGTTGATACTTCAACAGCTAGAACACTACCCAGTTACTGAGCGCCCCAAATGCTGGAAAGGCTCAGGACATTGTGGGACCTGTTTCAGACTGGATCTGAGACAATGTAAAAATACCTACACTGTGTGGAAATTATGCAGAGACCAATTTATGATGTTACAGAATCACATGTATTTGAATGTATATGACTGGATAAATTATACTGTTCTATAAGCTATCTGTTTAGCTGTATATGTCCGTCATAAATCTTTTCTCAGTTGCACTTTATCATATACTGTATCATGATTTTTAAACATCTTTCCTAAAATATATGTGGATGTTACCTGGTGCAGTGTTAGTGTAAGTTGAAATAACTTATGTAAAATCCAAACTGCATCAATCTCGCATGTAAAATCATTTTGTCGTAAAAATGTTCATTGATCTGAAAACTACTGATGTATTTAATTTAATAGGCAATCTGCAATAATGATACTAATGTATAAGCAACTGTCTTTCTTATTCAGAATTGGTTAGTTGCAGTTTTCCCTTCTTTTTCTTACTGCATGTACCATGTATGTATAGCTAGCCAACTCATACTAAATGCAGTTTTTAC
Source organism: Cheilinus undulatus (assembly GCF_018320785.1). NCBI lineage: Eukaryota > Metazoa > Chordata > Actinopteri > Labriformes > Labridae > Cheilinus > Cheilinus undulatus. Next base: position 15,437,093 of record NC_054881.1, on the reverse strand, counting down.
AACAATCAAATCATTCTGAAAAGCTTGCCAAAAAATCATGACAATAATAAATTCATAGGAAAAAAATGAGATCTTGGTATTTTTTTTAAGTCAGTACAACCAGGCAGATGCATATAAAAAGGGAAGTAATCTCCCAGATATTATATGACTAAAAAATGAAGACAATCAAGGTGCAAGTCAGATCTTCAGTCGAAGTAAAATACATTTTACATGGTTTAAGGGTTATGCAACAACCCAGGTTTTAATATTTTTTTTCCAAGTTAAGATGAAATCCAAAGAGAGCTACGACTTAATAAATCATGAGGTTTGTCTAAATACTAAGTTGTTGGTTTATATTAGTGGCTTATTTGTACACATCCTGTGACATTGTAGAGCAGAGGTGCAGTGCTGTGAAAAGTATTTGCCCCCTCCCTGATAGTTTTTTTTATAGTTGTCACACTTAAATGTTTTAGATCATCCAACGAATTTTTATATTAAACAAAGATAACATGAGAAAATACAAAATGCATATTGAAGGAAAAAACCCCATCTAAACCTACTTGACCCTATGTGGAAAAAGTAATTTCCCCTCTAAACTTAACAGGTTGTACCACCACTGGCAGCAACAACTGCAAGCAAACATATGCGATTGGGTGGCAATGAGTTTTTCACATCACTGTGGAGGAATTTTGGCCCTCTCTTCTTTGCAGATTTTTTAAAAAATTCAGCCACATTGGAGGGTTTTGAGTATGAACGGCCTGTTTAAGGTCATGCCACATCATCTCAATTAGATTTAAATCTGGACTTGTGTATACATATTTTTATATATAGATATATATATTCTTCAATTTCTTTAGATTGTGACATGATGCTTTGTTTCTTCAAATCTTTTAGTCTACTTCATTTTGTCGGTAAGGTTCTGTTTAAGTGATTTTTTTTTGACAAAACACATCTAGTAGTAAGCAGACCTGGTGGCAAGTGGATTTGAACTCAGCTTTCAAAAAAATGTAGTTGATCACAATTAATTCAATTACAGCTATTTTAATCACCTTTTCACACAGGGCCAGGTAGGTTTGTTTGGCTTTTTCCTCTTAATAAATGATGCATTTTGTATATATTTAGGTTATCTTTGTCAGATATTGTTTTTTTTAAGATCTGAAACACTTCAGTGTGAAAAATGTGTAAAAATACAAAATCAAGGAGGGGGCAAATACTACACAGCAATGTATAACACAAAAAGTGATATTTTTTCAGTTTTCAACCCTTTAACCCTTTACCTCTTCAGGCTAAAAATGGCGATTTGGACATATTTTGTTATTCTGGCTGTAAAATAGTCAGGAAATGCCCTAAGTCTGTGAGCTTTGGTCCCTTTTCCAAGGAGTACTTGAACTTGACTTTTCAACATCTGGTTAATGATTATTGCACATTATATGGAATTGTCAGCACTTTAATAAGAAGAAAAACACAAAAAACAGATTTGTTTTTCATGGCTTTTATGAGAAGAAATGTTATTGCTCATGAAGTTTTGATTGGACATTTGAAATGTGAACCTATACATGTTTAGAACAATCACCAGTCATTTTTTGAGTCTAGGACTCTGGGTGTGCAAAAGAGAACTATACTAAACCTCAGTTCAGAAGATGCATCCTTCAAATCACTGTCCTCCTCAATGAACTGTTGCGGCTGTTTTACTGTTCTTGATGGTCTCCCCGACATTATAAATGTGTGTAATAAAACACAGACACGCACAAATGCCACTATCTAACGCTATTTTTAGAAATCAAAACACCACTCTCGCTCGCGCTCCTTTTACTCTCTTCCTTTACTCTCCTTTCTCACCGGTCTTCTGCAAAGCTGACCTTTTCGCGGTGTTGTTCGACATTACAGTAATATATATACCATACATCATATATTGCCGGAAAGCACCGATTCTCAGCTCTCTGTCAGCATTGGAATTTTTTAAATTGAGCAAATTTTCGAGGAGTTATGGTGCTGAGAATCTGTGTAGTTGTCCCTCCAAACTTCTGGTGTATTGTTATGAATGCCCATGTTATATGGTTGCGAGTACCATAATGAACCATATATGTGCGCATGCCCACAATTCTCAGCTTTCCAACACCGTTGGAATTTTTCAAATCGGATTAACTTTGACAGAGTTATGGTAATAAAACTCCAGACATATAGAACAGATCACCGGTGCTCCCTCAGTAGGTAAAGGGTTAATAAAAAGTTATTTCAGTTTGTAAACTGAGAACAGATACGTTTCAAAGACACAATGATGAGAACTTAAAATAAGCTTTGGCCTGTCCTAACTTTCGGCGCTCGGTGGCGCCATAACGCCTAGAGAACGAATTAAATACCGTGGGTGAAGTTATGACCATATTGGCCTTCCATACATAGTGGGGTCGTTGACTGCCCGGGGGCTTTTGATAAAGAGAGAAGCTGGAAGAAATCTGCAGCTGAGCGTCAGCCGGTGAATTTATTTGGGTAGCAGGGAGTTTGCCGTCCTCTTTTAACATGTATAAAGTTTCGTCTTGCTTAAGAGGCTGCTGTGCGGCTTCAACAGGACAGTCCTGGTTTCGCTCCGGTTTGTCCAAATTCCACTTGGCAAGTGGTGAGTTACTATGGAGACGATAGAACTTTATTGTTGTTATGTATTTAGCCAACGTTAGCCATTATTTTCGTCAAATGCAAGCAAGTATAGCTATATTGGAAGACAGGACAGTTGATAAAATGCTGTGATGTTGACACTTTTAAGCAAAGCTCAACTTTTTTTAAATTTCGGAAGTAACTTAACACACTAGGTAATGTTTAAGCTTTGTGATTAAGCTAGGTCATACTTGCTATAATGAATACACAAGGCTAGCAAGTACCATAGCCGTTTAAAATCGACACCAGCCCTTTGATACGGCCTGCATTGAAATAATTTATCACAATGTAGAGGGTACGGTGAAAAAAAAACAACTTTCCCTATCTTTTATACGAAGAAAAGTAATAATATCTCTGAAAATACACAAAACGATGAGTAGTTATCTCTTGAAAGTTGTGAAGTCAAAGTAGGCCATTAGGTTATAGATACATGAAACTGAAATGACTTAAGTTCTTTTACTCTGATAAATAGGAACCCTTAAAATAATACTTAAATACAAAACTTGAGTGAATGACCTTTGCTACTTTCTACCAATGTTGATTCAACAGCAGTGCACATGTGTCCTCTGTGCACAGATTGAGTGTTTCAAACCAGCCTTGTGCAAATTGTACCTTTTTTTTTATTACCACCAGGAGTAAACAGGCGGTTTAGTATCCCATGTTGCACAAGGTGAGGTCTAAGGTGAACTTAAAGGGGTCAAAGGGTCAGACTGTTTACCTGGCGGGTTATTAAATGAGGATGAAAAGTCACTGTCACAGTATAGATTTGACTGCAGAAAGAAAGCATTTAGTTTTTTCCATGCCATAGAAATAACTGTCTTGTATAACTTCATGCCTTTCTTTAAATCCAGGTGCACTATGTCAGAAATCAGCCTTTAAATACCCTCCTTCAGACCTCCCAGAGATGCCACCATGCAATTTCGAACCAGAGGAATACAAGGTGAACCAATACCCTTCATTCTGTACCCTGTTATAACCTCTGTAATTAATGCCATACATTCACATCAAAATCAGTGTTGTCAAATTAACACTGTCAGAGTTAATACTGACACTATTACAGTGTCTTTACGGGTACAAACTGGAGTGTTGATTTGACTCTTTTGAGATTTACCATATGATCACACCAAATGTGAATGATTGACTATTCGTGTAAATTTAAACGTGTGAATAAAGGGAGTTTACTTGTTTGATTTTCAAAATTGCTTGAATAACTCAACTCGCGTGTCAAATCCTGTGTATGTGAGTGCCCACAAGACACGGGAGGGGAGGGACTGCCTTCTCCCACAACCAGCATTTTTCATTTCATATAGCTGGGGGGAGCCACAGAGAGACATCAAAAGTTTCTCCACTATTTTCTGGATGATTTTTTCCCCTATTCTTCTTGGATACAAATTTGAAACGTCTACATCATCAAGTCTTAACATATCATAATACAACTTTCATAATTCGCTGAGATTCCTGTCTCATGTTGAAAACCTATGGCACAGAGGAGAAATCCTACGGCGCTAATCAAATGATGGAACTTCATGGCCAGACTGTGCCGTTGACGAAGGACAAGTCCATCAGTTACACTTCTGCTTTATTGATTTCCATTGTCAGGAACTTTCTAACTAAGCAGATAACTTCACTCATGTGCAAAAGTGTCTAACAACAAAAACCCACAGGAAACATGAGAAACAATCCCAGCAGTTATCGCTGTACAACATTCAACATCTAAACACATATTAATTCACATAAACACATACAAGCACGTCTAAATCAAGTCTAAGCACACCACCCAAGGGCATGATGGGAAAATCTGTCCAAATATTCCCCAGATTTGAAATGGCAGTGAGCAGAGCTTAGATCATTTCTGACTTGGACTAAGACTGATGGATCAACACTGTCAAAGAACTCCAACAATGAAGACTATTTCACTCAGAATGGGATGAAAATTATACTTTAGGAGTTAGAATTTACCCAGAAATGTTTTACACTGAAATATCCAAACTTCAGATTTTGCTGTGTAGTTGATAAAAACATTTTTTCCTTCTTCAAAGCCTTTTAGCTTAACCTCTTACATAGACACATGTATCCAAAAGTTAAAGGATGATGATGATGATCCTCTTATATTTATTTCCACACAGGGTATGTCCAAAGAGCGGATGATGGAAATCCGCAGACTGAACTGCAACCCCATGACAATGAAGGTGACTCTTTATAAGAAACCAGTTTTCATCCACCAGGGATTCATGCAGTGGCTGTGGGATGTGGATGGGCGGCGATATCTGGATCTGTTTGCTGGTGTAGCCACTGTCAGTGTGGGCCACTGCCACCCGTAAGGTCCTTGCTTCTCTGCTATGCAGATCTCATATTCTTTTCTTGGTCACAGTTCATAAAAAGAAATTACTTCAATTATTCATTGTTGTTGCTCCTGTCTCTGGTACAGGAAGGTAACAGCAGCAGCTGAGCGTCAGTTGAGGAGACTGTGGCATACTACAAACATCTACGTCTATCCTACTCTCCATGAGTACTGTGAGAAACTAGCCTCCCACTTACCAGATCCTCTGAAGGTACCTCGATGGCTTGTGTTATTTTGATCATTTTTATTCATTTGGAAGCTGAAGTTTAAATATCTGCACCTGTGTGTCCCTTATGAAGGTGGTTTATCTGACCAACAGCGGCTCAGAAGCGAATGATCTAGCTATGTTGATGGCTCGACTTCACACAGGCAACTTTGACATCATCACTTTCAGGTCTTTTAACAGATGACGAATAACCATTGACATTCTTAAATGCTCTGTTGTTATTAAAAAGTGTGTGTGTGTGTGAGGGAGGGCTGTTTATAGGTTACATTGATATCTATACTGGTAACACAGTGCTGATATCAAGCCTTTCAAAACATTACCTGTATTGTACCAGATAAGCATATTAGCTTCCCATTAATTTAGCAGGTAGGTGGCGATGGAGCCATGTCTTCAGCTGGGGATATTTTAACATAATGTAGGATGGCAAAAGTAGAGCAGACTAAAAAACTTTGCATTGTAAAATTGTTAAGAGAGGGGATAAGAAACATCTGTTGAAAATAAAACAAACTTTCAAAATAATTTTAAGAACTGTTTTCATATTATAAAGTACTCATTTTTTTACTCAGTATCTGTGAGTACCTGCATGTAAGTACCTGTACTTGGTCTGAAATTAAGTAGTTTTTCGTGCATTCCTAGTTTTTTGTAAGAAATAGGTGATGCAAGAGTGAAAAATACAACTGGCTATAATTTTTCTCTTTTCCAGCCTTGTGATAGACTTGTTATTGTTTTATTAAGCATTCCTCTTTCTGCCATTTATGTAAGAGGTTACAGAGATCCTTTTGTTTGGCACAAACAGCAGAAGTGCACAGATGGATGAGCAATAAGTATCACATTTCGCTCTCCTAATCACAGGGTTCCTGCAGTTTCTTATAATGACTTGAAAAGTCTTAAAGTGCATTTTTATATATCTAAGGAAATAAAATGTCTTAAGATAGTCCTATTTTTACTTGTGAGTTGTCATAAATTTGACTAAGATGTGTGAATACTTTTTGAGATCTACTCCATGGTGTTGGCCTTAGGAATTTTAAATAATTATCTTCCGTGGATTTGCTTGTTTAAGTTCAATTTATCTGCATAATTAAAATTAATATAGATTTTTGATAGACAGCACTGGTATATTTATGCTATGTCTGTCTAAGTGTCCATTTTTTCTGATTATTTTTCTTTCAATCTTACAGGGGATCATACCACGGTGGAAGCCCACAGACCATGGGCCTAACTTCCAATGCAGCATATAAATATCCAATTGCCAATGGTTTAGGCTGCACTAATGTATGTATGGGATTATATGTTACAGTATGATACCATAAGAAAAGCATATAATAGATTTTTTGTAAAGGTCATACATATTTTAATGGTGATGGAAATGAGTATGATACACTGAAGAAAGAGTGATTCTTTTCATTGGATATCTAAGAGACTGTCACTGTCAGGTCTGACCCAGCTGACTAGGTTTATGCCCAATAAACAGACCATGTGTCCTGATGTGTTCAGAGGTCCGTGGGGAGGAAGCCACTGCAGGGACTCTCCTGTGCAGACCATCAGAGACTGTGGCTGTGCCCAAGGTACACAGACACACAGTTAAACAAACTCACAATGCTGTCAGAACTGGAAAAAACAAGATTGTTGTCTCTGAGATTAAGCATTACTTTCCCTTTTGCAATATTCCCTGAAAGATTAACTTTACTATCATTTAAAGATTACTGATCATGTGGGCGGTAGAAACAGCTGATTCTGGAGGCGGTGTTTTCATTTTGTTGTTCAGTTTTGCATTTGAAAAGCTGGACAAAGTCTATTTATTCCAGGAGAAACAAACTTGTTCAGGTGTTCTATAAAATGGATGGATGCTCAAATATATTTCCTTTTAAAGTTTATTTCTGTTTGAAATATTAGTTGCTTGTAAGAATTTCAAAGCTTTTGATCCTTTTACTGCCCTCATCAGGAATTTTTGCTCCATACTGTGCAAGGATGACTTAGTACAGTGTAATACCACATCTTTATGTTTACACTAATTATAAAACTCATGTTATTGCTACCCTGTTGCTTTCTCTTCAAAGTAAAAATAAAACACAGTCTTTTTATAAAGTACTAACCCCCTTGGATATGTTACCCTTTCGTAGACTTTATAAATCAATTCTGTTCAATACAATTAAGCTTTTTGACAAAAATAAATGACAAAAACCTCTTTAATGCCAAAGTGAAAACAGATTTTACAAAGTAAAGTCAGTTGGAAGAATATTTAATGTTTCTGTTTAGCTTTTGCTGTATGCTTTGGGTCATTGTCTTGCTGGAAATAAATCTTCTGCCAAGCTGCAGTTCTCTGGCAGACTACATAAGTTTATCGCATTCATTTTACTTTCTACCTTTACTAGCATTTCAGGGCCAGATACTGAGAAGTATCCCCACAGCATGATGCTGCCACCATAGTGCTTCACAGTGGGGATGGTGTGTTTTTGGTGATGTGTAGTGTTTGGTGTCCATCAAACATGAGTTCTTGTCTGATGGCTAAAAAGCACCATTTTGGTCTCAACACACCAAGGAACTTACTCCCACTTGCCTTTTGGTGATCTCTAGTCTAGATTTAATATAAGTTTTCTTCAACAGTGGCTTTCTCTTTGCCACACTCCCATAAAGCTTTGACTGATGAAGAACCTTGGCAACAGTTGTTGTATCCCATCTCAGCTGCTGAAGCTTGTAACTCCTTCAGAGTAGTCATAGGTGTCTTGGTGGCTTCTCTCACTAGTCTCCTTCTTGCCAGTCATTCGGTTTGTGAGGACGGCCTGATCTAGGCAGATTTACATGTGCCATATTCCCTCCATTTCTTGATGATGGACTTAGCTGAACTTCTGGAGATGTTCGGTGCCTTGGAATTGTTTAGTATCCATACCCTGACTTTTCAGTAACTTTTTCTCTGAGTTGTTTGGGGTGTTCTTTTAGCTTCATGGTGCAATGGTAGCCAGGAGTACGGATTAACCAGTAACTGGACATTCCAGATACAGGTGTCTTTATATTAGAATCACTTGAGACAAATCACTGCACTCAGGTGATCCTTGTTTCGCTAATTGTGAGACTACTAGCACCAATTGGCTGGACCTATGTTTTCACTTTGACCTTAAAGAGTTTTTTTTTTTTGTCAAAAAGGCCAAATTATATGATTGATTTATAAAATTAATAAAAGGGTAAAACATTCAAGGGGGTGAAAGGCATTGTATATTAAGATGTGAGCTTCTATCTCTCATTTGTTTTGTGTAAAGTATAAACCCTGTATCAAATAAGATATTTTACATTACACAGTTTTACAGAAAGGTGGTTAACAGTCTATATGAATAATTTATTAGCTTGTAACTCTTGTGCAAACAAATTGATCTTGTATCCAAACATCAACATCTGTGTAAGTTTGATATGGGAGCTTCTTTTTTCATTGAATCCCACAGGCCAATGCATGGCAAATGATCAGTACATTGGACAGCTCAAAGAAACTTTGGCCACAAGTGTCCCCAGTCGAATTGCTGCTTTCTTTGGGGAGCCCATTCAGGTAACGCCTTGAGTTTTACAACACTGTTATACACTGTTAAACTCAGCATGCTTAGATACTTTGGATTTTTGAACATTTTTTTACAATGTTAATCCCAACTATGAATCAGTATTGTATTGTGTGGTGAGCTTATTGTATTATCCCATTAAAGCCTAAAACCACAAATTATGGCCAGAAAATTCTCATTTTTTGAAACTGAAATGTTTATTTCACTTTCTACTGAAATCCAAAAAATCTTAATTTCCATAAAATTTAACATATATTTTTTGTACCTCATTTGACACATTAGGTGTTTTTGGTAACTGATAATCCATTTGAGGGCATTTTTTATCATTTGTCAAATTGTATTCAGAAGTTTTTTTTAGTAATTTATGATCATATTGATTAGATAGAGGTATCATAAAAGTATGTATCAAATATGATACAACAGGCTTTAAGGGGTTATTATTAAGTAAACAACTCGTTTGATTATTATTTCCTTATGCTCTTATCAATGAGCAGTTGTGTGAAGTGAAATGGTACTTTATGATGTGAATGTTTGGTTTGTACAGGGAGTCGGAGGAGCGGTGCAGTATCCTAAAAACTACCTTAAGGAGGCTTACAATCTTGTGAGAGAGAGAGGAGGGGTCTGCATCGCTGATGAGGTTTTGTACACAGTTTATATACATTTAATTTAAAACTTAATTGTTCCATACAAAATACCTCAACAAACAAGTGTTCACTTAACTCAATTCACATTTTTTTTCTTTTTTTAAATCCTAGGTTAGGCATTATGAAACTCCATAAATAAATGATTATTCTTTGTGCTTGTTACTACAGAACAGAAATGCAAAAGCATGGGGGATTATTACAGCAGAGTATTAAGATAATTCCTGAGTTCCAGTGTGTTTCATAACATCAGTTATGTTAATTTTAACTTCTTTATATTTGATTTCTACCTCAGTAAAACAAGCAAGGTTGAAAACAAAACACAGATGTTCTTTCTAAAGCCTTAAAAATAAAATGGCAAACCTGATGATTTCTATTCTAGCATCTTTGAGGTGCAGGGTGTCATTACCACTGATTTGAACCTTTCTTGCCACCTTGGCATTGTAATCCATTATTTTGATTTTTACTTCATGTAACAAGCTTTAAGGGAAATGTTCGGCTCTTCAGTTTTCAAACACCCCGCTATTTCCATCAGCTAGCTGCAAACTGAGTGTGAATGCTGTAAGATCAGTATAATGAGCTGAAAGATGCCAAGTTAGAAATACTTGAATCATGTAATTACTAATCTTGGCAAAAGAAAAAAACCAGCATGATTTTGCAGTTCCATTAAAGTTACTTTGTTTTGCCCAAGAGAATTAACACCATGCAACAAGAATCTCTTAGGTTAAACACTGATGGTAGATTGTTACTACTTTGCCCCCAACAGGTCCAAACTGGATTTGGACGAACAGGAACTCACTTCTGGGGTTTCCAAGGTCATGACGTTATCCCTGATATGGTTACTATGGCAAAGGGAATTGGTAATGGATTTCCAATGGGAGCTGTTGTCACAACACCAGGTGAGATAAAAGTAAATAATACAATGGAAGTACCCTTTGCTATAAACAGGAGATGTAGAGGGTAGGAGGACAATTTAGTAGGTATCAAAGTGCAAAAACAGTTGCGAACTTTGTGCCATCAGAGTGCTTCCTGGTGTCATTTCTCTAAAGAGAACAATATAAGAGTCCTGTGAGAAATGCACTAAGATTAAGGGCACTCTCACACTAGGCTCAGTTGCCCCTTACTATGCTAAAGCATGATTGTCCTAGCTGGCCTGAGCACAGTAACCTCTTGTAGCATATACGGTGGCATAGAAAACCAACCAACTTTGTCAAAAAGAGTCCATGGAATTTGGAGTGGAAGCCGCATGTTTATCACCATAATTTAGCAATGACAGAAAGATTGGGCTTTTCCTACAGTTAGGAAAAAATGTCATCTATTTCTGGTTTGGATATTTGTAGACTGTTGGAATCAATGTCTGGCTGTAGAGAAGATCTTGAATTTGGTTTTGCTGGCTTTAAGAGCAAGTTTTAGATCAATAATGTATTTCAAAGACTTAAAACCAAGTTGCAGTTCCTCTGCAGTTGGATGTACAGAACCAGCAGAGTAATATAAAATCATATCATCTGCATACAGATGAACATTACAGTCTTTTACAGGAGAAAAAGTATGATTGATATAGATGTGTCCTAGAAGTGATCCTTGTGGGATCCCTATCAATGATAAAAACTGATAGACAGCCATAGCGGTGGCTTTCTGTCAGTATATTTCAAAGTTGGCCTGATAAATCTATTGCCCTTGTTTCAAGCTTGTTCTTCAGCTTATTCTTGCTCCAGTATTTGCACTATTCATATTTCCATAGAATTTAACAAGACTTTTTTGGACCCCTTTGATTTTTCGAAGTTTGAAAGGACACTGAATGTCAAGAGACTTTTTATCTCTCCTTTCAGAAATTGCTGCCTCATTTGCTAAGGGGGTTCACTTCAACACCTTTGGAGGAAATCCTGTGGCATGTGCCGTTGCCTCATCAGTGCTCGATGTAAGAATTTACTGCTCTTTGTTCATTTGGAGATACTTCAGTTTTATGTTCAACATATGTCTGTAGAGTGATACTGTATTGAGAACTTAACAGCTGATGTTTCATACAAGGCTAATTGTTTTTTTTGACTCAACAGGCTATCAAAGAAGACGGTGCCCAGCAGATCGCTCTTAATGTCGGAACCTATCTGATGACAGAAATGGCCAAATTCAGAGATAAATATGAGATTATTGGGGATGTCCGTGGAAAAGGCCTGCAGATTGGAGTGGAAATGGTCAAAAGCAAGGTACTGAGTTTGTAACAGAAGAGACACTCACCTCCCCTCACATGCTTGAACAACGTGTGTGTAGGCTGTGCCCCCTGGGGGCAGGGTTCAGCAGTGCCCCAGTTAACCATTAGCCTGAGCAGCAGTGTCCATGTGTTATTGTGAACAGAAAATCTAAGCTGTTGGACAAACACAACAGACTGAAGTTCAGTATGTTTTAAACAAATTTGTTGATACTGGTAAAAATGTATTTATTCTTTTTTATTTTATTTTATTTTATTTAATAAGATAGTGTTTTTGATAAAGGATGAGCAAGTAAGGAAAGTTTCAACAAAGCAATTCACGCTGTTGGAATGAAATGAGTAATCTTAAGTTTTGTTGACTCAGAAGGCTTTCCACATATTTTGGAGTGTTTCTATGGGAATTTCATCCCACAGGGGCTCATTGGGGTTGAGGTCAGGGCTCTGTGCAGGCCGGTCAAGTTCTTCCTCACCCAACTCATCAAACCATGTCTTTTTAGTCCTTGCTTTGTGCTTTGAGGCACAGTCATGTTGGAATAGAAATGGCCTTCCTCAAACTATTGCCACAAAGTTGGAAGCATAGCATTGTCCAAAATGTATTGGTATGCTGAAGCATTAAGATTGTGCTTCACTGGAGATAAGGGCCTTAGCCCAAACCCTGAAAAATGAAAAACAGCCCCATACCATAATCCCTCCTCCACCAATCTTCACAGTTGGCACAGTGAACGTTCTCCTGGCATCTGCCAAACTCAGACTTGGCCATCTGACTGCCAAACAGAGAAGCATGATTCATCACTCCACAGAACCCGTTTCCACTGCTCCACAGTCCAGTGTCAATGTGTTTTACACCACTCCATCTGACACTTGGCATTTGACTTGGTTATCTGAGGCTTGCATGCAGCTGCTTAGTCATGTAAGCCCATTCCAAGAAGCTACTGCCACAGCTTACATTAGTGCCAGTGGCAGTCATTGACTCTTCTCTGTGATTTTACATGGTCTTCCCTCTCATGGCTGAGTTGCCGTTGTTCTAAACGCTTTCACTTTCCAATAATTTCACTTACAGTTGACTGTGGAGTATCCAGCAGGGACGAAATGTCCCAAACTGTTTTATCACAAAGGTGGCATCCATCACAGCACCATGCTTGAAGTCACTAAGCTCTTCAAAGCGACCCATTTTGTATCTCAAATGTTGCAACTAGAGACTGCATGGCTAGGTACTTGATTTAATTATTGTCCATACAGTGTATTCATTGTTTTTATTAGGATATTTTGACCAGTATAACTTTTTACTGATATAGTTTTCATGTATTAGGCATGTGTCTTCATGATTACGAAGACTTTACTGCATTGCATGATTTTCCACCTACCAAAATAAAGTCTGTCTACTACAAACTACTGCCTTAAAAAGAACCATCCAGTTAGTCTATTACAGTCTCAAAACCATCCTAGATATGATTAATTGTTTCTCTGGAATCACACACAGCTTGCTATAAGCACCGACATAAACAAATAATTTATTACATATTGCCACACTTTAATAACATAAATTCTTCAAACCACCAGGCTAGCAGAGAGCCGCTGCCTCCTGAGGCCATCAATGAAATTTTTGAGGATGTCAAAGACATGGGAGTTCTTATAGGGAAAGGAGGACTCTACGGACAGGTAACCACACTCACCATGTTGATTTTGGTATGGATTTAACAAAAATGTTCACATTACTGTATGCATGACATCTATTTGTATTTAACATCAAAACAAACAATTTTATAAAAGCCATATATTTAAGTATTGTTCATAAAAGTAGAATTTATGTGAATCTCATGATAATATAGGTAACAGGAAATATATAACAAGCATTGTGGTTTGACTGAGATTGGCAGTTAAATAAGGCTCTTTCCAACAAAACCATCAAATATTGGACTACTTGGTGTCACTCCAAGTATTCAGTATCTCTGGCGCTCCATAACTCCTCTTTTTCTGTTGTTTTCCCACCATGTAAGACCTTCCGCATCAAACCACCCATGTGCATCACGATGGAAGATGCAGATTTCTTCCTGGCAGTTTTTAACAAGGCCATCGCAAACTACATGGAGAGAAGATAGAAGGTCAGCTGGATTGCTCTGTTGAGGCCCAAACCCTGATACCCGTTTCACTTCTAAGATGTCAAGAATGTCAGTATTAATCAGTTTGACCTTCTGAGGAAGACTACCTCTGTTATTGTTCCTGTGTAGTATTTGTAAAAGGGAACTCTTGTAAATAATTTTAACTGTGGTATAATTAGACAACTTGATTGACTTAACATACCTGACCTTTAAATGATAAAATAATGTTGTACAGTGCCTTACTTACAATGAACTTGAAATTACTTTAATATTGGATATTATTTTGAATGATTGTGTTAAAGCATGCTTTTTGCTGATTATGGATGTAAATGTAAAAATAAAGCATTATGTCAACTTTAACAATCAGAGTCACACTTCCCCTCAGGTATAATTTTTATACCTTATATTTCTGCTTGAAAGAAGAAAAGCAAAACAGGTTTAAGCCAAGGTTTTCTTGGTTCCATATGGGAGGAACATTGATTCCCTTGTGCATCGTTCTGAAGTATGGGCATTATTTTGTGGGTGGGTCCATAAATACTGCTCTGAATTGACCTTTGGAGCCCAGTGGAGCTTAAATTGCTCATTTTGAGGTTCCCAATATCTCACGTTATGGGCTGTAACCAACTCAGTTTTCTTGGTGACATATTGCCTCGGACCCTTGTGGCTCAGGTAAACCTCCAGCATATGCGTCTCAGAAAATCTACATGACCACTAACAAAGTTTGAGATTACGGAGCCCAGTTTTAAGGCAAAGACAGAGTCAGACGTCTATTTATATTGATGTCAAACATGCAAACTGGGCTGCAAATGTTCTTCTTTCCTCAACTATTTAAGCTATTTCTGCCTGACTTTAGAGAAGGGCAAAGTTTAAAATGTGAAACCAGAGCTCCATGCAGGGCATCCAGGGACTGAATTCTTGGAAAGTTCAAAAGCATCCACCTGATTCATGTGCCATATTTACTTTTACTGAGTCTTTGCCATTCATTAACTCTTGTCATTCAGATCTCACACCATCATTAGCTTTACTGTACCAGTCAATTCATTAACACATTTTACTCTCCCTGCTGACTCTCAAGTTTTTTTCTGTGGTCCAAACCAATTTGCAGTCTCAGTCATTGAAAAAAGAAACCAATGCATAAGGGCTTTGCATTTGTTGTTTGTCTTTAGTCCATAGACATTCATATTCTACCATCTTTTCTAGTAAAAAAAAAAAAAAAGTATGTGATGACAAATTCTGGCAGTTAACTTCTCTGTCTATTAGGCTCTCTATCAAATAATGTGATTGCACTACCACTTTAGGCTTTTAGGGGCTTTGCTTTAGTGGTTGTGATGGCAGTTTGGGTGCAAGCTTTCAAGCCCTAGGTGGTTTTACCACTGAGCAAAGGCAGTGCCTTGCGCTGTGCCTGAAGGGACCTTAAGACATAATATCATTGTAGGCATGCATCAAATAATGATGGCTGTACGTCTTAATAAGCTAAAAAGGGGCCAAAGTGAATGAGAATAATTAAAACAGTTATTGATTTTCCCAAAAAGTCCCTGGTCTCAAAGGCATGGTCCTGTAGTTTTCTGGTTTTGCTACCTGAATGACAGACAGAAGAATGTAAATTAATTTTTTTTATTTGTCCCCAGGAGGGGCATTTCAAGGCATGGCCAAACTAAACAAATACAGTAAAAAAAAACCTGAAAGCAAGGAATGGTTGTAGTACATAGAGACAAAGAGGGCTACTGAAAATAAATATATAAACAGGGAGATGTGAGTTGGACCAAAATTAAGTAAACAAAATCTTTGTAGTGCAATAAATTAATTTATAAATATACCAATAAAACAATCTAAACAGAGGTTTATTGAATGGACTGGATAAAAAGGTGTAGTAGTGCAAAAAAGGACAAAGCACCAGCAATGACTGTTGAATGGCCAGCAGAGTAACTGTTCCTATTCTTACATCCATTAAAATTGTGAGTTTTTGGAGATTCTATTTTAATTTCTTTGTAAGATGTCAGAATAGCTTCCCAAAGCTGCTGTTTTGATGTGAACTGCCTCCCACCCTCATAGATCTTTTGGTTGAGGATGCTCCAAAGGTTCTCAACAGGGTTGAGGTCAGGGGAGGATGGGGGCCACACCATGAGTTTCTCTCCTTTCATGCCCATAGCAGCCAATGACAGTGAGGTATTCTTTAACGCATGGGATGGTGTGTTGTCATGCATGAAGATCATTTTGCTATAGAAGGCACGGTTCTTCTTTTTGTACCATGGAAGAAAGTGGTCAGTCAGAAACTGTATATGCTTTGCCGAGGTCATTTTCACATCTTCAGGGACCCTGAAGGGGCCTACCAGCTCTCTCCCCATGATTTCTGCCCAAAACATGACTCCGCCCCCTCCTTGCTGATGTCGCAGCCTTGTTGGGACATGGTGGCCATCCACCAACCATCCACTACTCCTCCATCTGGACCATCCAGGGTTGCACGGTACTCATCAGCAAACAAGACTGTTTGAAAATGAGTCTTCATGTATTTCTGGGCCCACTGCAACCATTTCTGCTTGTGAGCACTGGTTAGGGGGGCTGAAAAGTAGGTTTATGCACGACTGCAAGCCTCTGGAGGATTCCTGCACCTTGAGGTTCATGGGGCTTCAGAGGCACCAGCAGCTTCAAATACCTGTTTGCTGCTTTGTAATGGCATTTTAGCAGCTGCTCTCTTAATCCGATGAATTTGTCCAGCAGAAACCTTCCTCATTATGCCTTCATCTGCACGAACCCATCTGAGCTCTGAATCAGCCACAAATGTCTTCACATTACGATGATCACGCTTCAGTTTTCATGAAGTATCTAATGTTTTCATACCTTGTCCAAGGCATTGCACTATTTGTCACTTTTCGGCAGCAGAGAGATCCTTTTTTTTCTCATATAGCTTGAAACCTGTGGCCTGCTTAATAATGTGGATTGTCCTTCTTAGGTAGTTTTCCTTTAATTGGACTCACCTGGCAAACTCGTTATCACAGGTGTCTGAGATTGATTTCAGTGATCCATAGAGCCCTGAGACACAATACCATCCATGAGTTTAATTGAATAGCCGACAATTGAATGTTTATGACACTAAAATCCAATTTGCATAATAATTTGGAACAGGGTGTAGAACGAGCCAATTCCATCCGCTCTTTTTGGGTTTCTTTATACCTTCTTATTACTGAGAAGAGACAACTCTGGTGAACAAGCTTTTGTGAATTTTTACATGTATCTTTTAAGAGGTTCTTTTTTATTTCATCCGCATATAAAGAAGTGGACTTCTCACCTCTGTTGATCCTGTTGACCAATCAGTCCCTCCTCCCACCTTGGAGTGCCTTGTGCTGAATTCACAGATAAGGATGTTGTTTCTCCTGTGATTGGAGGAGAAGAGGAGGAGGAAGAGAATGTCACCAGGGATCAAGCTCAAAGGACCAGGTTATGCGGGGTGAAAAAAGAATCATTGTACTCATTAAGAAGATCTTGACGTCAGCGTCTCTTTAATCAAGCTTGTGCCCAGAATCTCACACAACAAAGGATTGTGGGAGAAGAGTCCCCCGAGCTGAGAGTTTTATCGGTATTTAAGCAAAATACAGATTCCCCTCAGCATACGTTGTACTTGCCTAGCAACCAATAAGCTCTATTTCTTAAAAACTCAGTTTAAACTTTCTCTCCTTATCTTCAAGGTCACCTGCCTATCTTACTGACTTTTGGAATTCGAACACATGTATTCATTCGTTTTATTCATTCATTCAAGCAGAGTAAGATAAGTGTCCATTATATGAGGGCAAGGTCAGCATAACCATTTACTTGAGAACAGTCAAAGTTCAGTATTATTCTGTCAATACACAATCAAAGGATGTGTATTTCCTACTCTGCTCTTCATACTGATATACTGACTGATGAGCTCTGACAGCCCCAGATGCATTTGTGCAGTGAGCCAGAGAGCAAACAGTTAGAACGCAGTTAAGATCAGGGTTTTGGAAACTTAGAACCAACCACTATTGTTTTGAGGTAGAGTATTTCATGAGAGAAAATTATGTTGTAAATTTCAGAAATGATTAGGCCTACATCAATGTTTGTCTTCAACTATATTTGACTTTTCAGACACCTGTCTCCTCCATCAACTGTGCAGGTGAGTATGGCCACCGCACAACAAGCTCATACATGAGAAATTCATGGTTGTGATGTCACATTCATTCATTTATCTTCAATTCTCTTCCTATATCCATTTTGATGCTCAAACTCTATTTTCCATTCCTCATCCTCCTGATTTCCCAAAAATGCTTTTGTTTCAATTTACTAAGCCTACTCCATCCTTTTTCAGTCTTCTTATCTCCGTTTATCTTCACTGATGTAATGTTATTTCTTCTGTTTTTTTGTCCACTTTTGTTGCTTTTATTCTTTTTTCCTTCCAAATTCTGCCTGTTTTGTCTCTTTTGTTCCATCCTTGTTGACTTTTTGCGTTTACATTTTATTTGACTTGACCTGTTGTTACTTTGCCTGAATGTTGTTTATTATTACAACTCCAGTTTCAAAAAAGTTGGGACACCGAGTAAAATGTGGATAAAACAACACAGTGATTTGCAAATATTTTTCAACCTACAGTAAGTTGAATACAGCACAAAGACAAGATATTTAATTTCTAAACTGGACAATTTTTGGAATAAGTGCATTATGAATTTGATACATAAGACACATTCCAAAAGAGTTGGGACAGGGGCATGAAAAAATTGGCATTGTTATGGAATGCTCAAAACACCTGGTTACAGGTGATAGTGCCATGATTGGGAATAAAAGAAACACACCTGAAAGGCTCGGCTTCATAATCATCAATGGTGTTAGGTTATCCACTTTGTAAAACAATTGCAGAGGCAAATATTAGAACAGTTTATGAACATTCCTCAACATGCAGTTGCAAACATTAAATTCCTGTGACTTTTGATCCTTTAGGCAGCACTGCATTAAAAACTGGCATCATTATGAGATGGATATTACAACACATGCTTGTGAACACTTCACAAAACTACTGAGTTAAAACAGTATGTTTCTGCATCTGCATAAGTAAGTTAAGGCTGTGCCATGCAAAATAAAAGCCAGATATCAACAACATACAGAAATGCTGCTGACTCTCTGTGGGCCCTGAGCTCATCTGAGAGGGACTGACCTAAAGTGTGCCGCGGTCTGATGAGTCCACATTTCAAATAGTTTTTGGAAAAAAATGGCCATCATGTCCTCCGGGCTGAAGAAGAAAAGGACCATTCGGGTTATTATCAATCCAAAGTTCAAAATCAGCAACTGTGATGGTCTGAGATAAAGAGGAAATTTGCTGTTAATATAAAACTGATAATTTAGCCCTCGGAGTAAAAATTAACACTCTGCCACGGTTTATACGGGAACCACTGATAAAGTGTTAAAGTAACATTTAAATTAACATTTGAAAGTGTTAAGATGTCAACACTAGAAAGTGTTAAGTAATTCTTAAAAGGTGAAATATAAACACTTTCATAGTAAAATCATCAGCATTAATTTAACCCTCATGGTTTTAAATTTAACACTTTTCCCAATTTCCTGTTTATATAATTCCCCTGGATTCTGAGTCAAATGAACACTTCAGAAAATGTTGATATTTTAACTCTCATAGTGTTGTTTTTCAACACTTACAGTGTTGTTTTTATATATTAAAATTACTTTTAACACATTATTGTGTTATTTCATTTCACACTGGGTGAACAATCAGAGGTATTTTAATTCAGCATTTACACAGTGCAAAAGACTTGACATTCATAATAGATAGCCACCTCACAATAAAGTACTATGGCAATGTCAAAAATGTGAGGTTTCTTATGGCAATCACAGAGCAAGGAGACAGTCACATAGTCAGGAAATG
The DNA here is from genome assembly GCF_018320785.1 of Cheilinus undulatus. Classification (NCBI taxonomy): domain Eukaryota; kingdom Metazoa; phylum Chordata; class Actinopteri; order Labriformes; family Labridae; genus Cheilinus; species Cheilinus undulatus. The sequence continues at coordinate 15,417,523 of NC_054881.1, read as the reverse complement.
ACCAACATAGTAGACATCTTCACTCATGGTGCAGAAGTGTTCAACATAAAAAACAACAATCCACCAGAAACATGTGCAAAGTAATCCTAAAGGTGATCACTGTACGACGAGCAAAATACAGAAAAACAAACACAAAAAAACCCCCAAAACATCATCATCTAAAACGCATCTAAAAAATGGCAGTGGGCGGAGCTTAGATCAGATGACTCTACAGTGTTGGATTAATGCTGAATGGATCAATACTGTCAGATAACTCTAACACCGAAGGCCTTTTACTCTAAACAGAGTTAAAATTGCACTTTGAGTGTTAAAATCAACACAGAAATGGTTAACACTGAGAATTCAACACTCCAGTTTTTGCTGTGAAAGGACCATCCAGATTGTTTTGGAATTAAAAGGTCAAAAGCCAGCATCTGTGATGGTGTGGGGGTGTTTCAGTGCCCATTGCATGGGTCACTTGCACATCTGTGAATGCAGTATTACTATTGAGAGGTCCATACAGATTTTAGAGACGTCCTTTTCAGCTACATCCCTGCTTATTTCAGCATTCTGCACGAGTTGGAAATGCATGGCTTTACAGAAAAAGAGTGAAGGTATATAACCCAGTGCCCCAACTCTTTTAGAACATGTTGCAGGCATCAAACTGAGAAAAAATAATTTTAAAAAGGAAAATTAGGATGTTAGACCATAGCATATTTTATCTTTTTTTTGCATTTAATTGAATATGCTGGAGGTTGAAAAAGATTTGCAAATTACTGTACTCTGTTTTAACCATGCCTACAGTTTTCTTGCTAAGTTTGATTTGACCTGCCGTTCCCTGCACTGAGTTATAAGGACAGACAATACTGTACACAGGAAATCTACTTCTGTGCTTCTTCTTCCACCTGAGCTGCCACCAGAGGTGTATTTATAAATGAATACCAATAAAATCAATCAATCATCCACATGTAAACAGAGAGGCACACTGTTAAAAACAAGAACTTTCCATAATGCTTGTTACTTATTGCACAATTTCTGACAAGAACCCTTTCTATCAACATCTCCCAAGCAGAAGTGGTTTCCTGAAGTGGAAATCTAATTACAAGATGCCACAGGTTATATATTTCTCAAGGTGGCCTTCAGTGAAGTTTGTTTTGATCGTCTTATCATTGGCTGATCACTGTCCACCCATCCTTGTACATGTAGAAAACAAAAAAAAACCTGACGCGAGTTTGCTCTTTATTCTCAGACAGTGGCGGTAGAAGGACGGCTGAGAGCCTGCTGTATTCACTCAACATGTATAAAGTTGTTTCTTCACTGAGTGGCCGCTGTGCAGCTTTGACAGGACAGTCCTGCTGTTACAATGGGTTGGCCAAAATTCACCTGGGAAGTGGTAAGTAAACATGGAAAGAGGCTCACTTTTGTCATACATGTAAATCAGACAAAATCATTCTACTAATATTGTGCTACGTCATTATATTTATTATGATAGTGATAAAGTAGAGAGATTTTTTTTTTTAAATCATTGAGTTTTATTCAGATATTGTTTTCAGGGGTAGAACATAACTACATTTACTGACATTACTGTAACTGTGTGATATTTTTGTAAAATTGAGGGGTTTTTTAGATTTTATTTTGGGATATTCAGTGCCTTTGTTTGGACAGGACAGTGAATAGAGTAGGACATCAGGAAAGGAAAGAGTGAGGACAGACTTGAGCTTGTATAGCACATTTATAATCGTCTCCAGGAGTGTAACCAGGGCCTATCCAGGGGGATGGCCACGACCATCCTAATGTAATGACATGGGGGGCGCAGCAAGGCTAAATACAGTCAGTGCACTTAAGCGAGGCACATTTTGAGAGAGGTCTATCCAAGAGCCAACAATGAATCTACCAGACATCACAATTACTCAACCAAAGTCATAAATATGTGATGTGTCATATCTTGCCTTCAGCTTCTCTTGTACCTTCCAGCAGAGGTGGAAAAAGTACACAATTATTGTATTTGAGTAAAAGTGGTTCAAATTTACTGAAGTCAAAGCACTGGTCTATAAATCTACTCTAGTAAAAGTACTGAGTAGCTACTGAAGAGTTGTACAGTAAAATTTGATCTTTCCTTATTGGAAGTAGCAACAAGAAACTGGACCTCCAACCAGGTTGTTCAGGTAAAGTAACGCCTCCATGATAAAGTAAAATACACAGCAAAATTGACACTGTTAATTAAACTCATATAGAGTTTAATTTAACACTTTAAATATGTCTGTATTAGTCCACACTACATAAGATTCAACTACACTTTTGAAAGTGTTAAATATTTTACATGACAGAACTCCAGTAACTCTTGAAGTCTGTGACAAGGTGGGTCTCTAAAAGGTTAAAGCAGAGAGTTAACCTCATAGCAAGGCAAGGCCTTCTGATTAAGAATATGCAACCTTAAGGAGCACCTAAAGTCATTATAACCCAGTGGATAACTTCATTCATAGTGCAAAGTGTCTCACATTAAAAACAACAACAATCCACCAGAAACATGAGCAAAAGAACCCCAGCAGGAATCACTGTATAACAGGCAACATCCAAACACAACTAAACACATATAAAATACATCTAACCTCTCTACTCAAGGGCATGATGGGGAACTTTGCCTACATGTCCCCCCGGATTTGAAATGGCAGTGGGAAAAGCTAAGATCTATTGACTCTTTGCAGAAATGAACTAACTCTGGTGATCAACACTGCAACATAAGCAGTGTTGGGCAGTAGCGTCATTACAAATAACGTCATTAGTAGCTTTTCTACATGATACTCAACATTCTCTGGTGAAGATCTATCTGAGTGAGGATTTTAAATGTTCACCAAACCTGCTGCAGTTTTATTTTCTTCTTGTTTTATTTTGAATACACAGTTCATTAAAATTAGTGTTTTAATATTAATATAAACCTAATACCCATTGAAGGAAAAAAAAAACAAGAATTATGCTTTTGTTGTCAATTGTAGTGCTTCAAAGCAAGACAATTTGGTAAAGAACTTTGAGCAGGTCAGAGCAGTAAAAATCAGAATCAGCCAAAGATATTACAGGAAATGTGTTGTCTATATCTGAAAATAAAAAGAACATTTAATCTCCAGTGTCTCAGTGACAGCCTCTAACAGTGAAGTATGACGTCTCTGGAGTGTGCTGTTTCATATGTTCACAGAGAAGAGCTTATTAAGAGGAGAGCTAATATTGATCATGTTGACGAGGGAATAAAGGGCATGTGTGTTTGATCTCATACAGTGTTTGGTTTATAACACATAGTTTTCCAACCGCAGAATTGTGGCTATTGGAAACGCTGAGTGGCTAGTAACCTTTAGGCCCAGTGGCTGGTGTTAATGTCAAGCCCTGGTCATGTGTAAGCATGCACATTTGCACATTTTGTTTGACATAAGGATGCAGCGGTCTAAGCAGACTGGATGTCAGAACGCTCATTACAACCACAGGAGGCTTGACATGAACTTGCAAAAAAAAAGGCTTGTGTGCATCTCTGTGAGTAAAAGATGCCAGCTGCTACATGGACAGGTCCACTGTTTACTTCTTATTTCTGGGTGACGGTGATGACATCACTGTCTTAGCTTTAATGTGTGAGGATGTGCCATCCCTGTAGCTGGCATGAGATAAGTGAATCCTGGATAAAATATCATGCCAAACCCCCTATAGTTAACACTCACGAGTGCATTCAGCACTTTTGTTTTTAATGACTGAACTTAAAACCTCTATCCAACTGTTACTGAGGGTCAGATGCGTCATGTCCTTTAATTCTTGTGGGGCTGAACCCCAAAAGCCACAACATGGGATCGGTATACAACCTGTAGAGTAGAGTGCTCTGAAACAGCTGTTGCTAAGGCTAAACATAGTAAGCTCTTTAGTGTTAAAGCGTATAAAGTTAGGGTTAACTTTAGTTATTTGAAACTGCTGGGTAGTAGTTGGTTAAAAAAAACCACACAGCTTTTAAATTATTAATGAAATACTTGTGTTTTACTAAAGTGAGTATGAAAAGTTAAGGTACCTAATCAGCTGTGGTGGAGCAGAATGCAAACTATTGTTCTAATTTACTTGCACCAGATCTTTTATAAAGCTTTGTTTCCTTTGTTATTTGACCATTTCAGACCAATCAGAGGAGAATGTGATGGTGGTGTCATCAGACAGGTAAAGGTGCTGGCAGGTAAACATGAAAGACTAAAAATAAGGAAAAAGATGATAAATATAATGATTAAAACAATAACGGTACTTGTCATTCACTGAATCTCAACTAAACATACAGAATAAGCATTGACAAAAAAGGTTTGAAATAATAACAATTATAAAAACAATAATAATTGAAAATAGCTTCAAAGTAGCTTAGCTACTTTTGTGGTGTTGCTGTAGCTTAGCTTGCTACATTTCTGCAGGATGTAGCTTTTGTGTAATGAAGCTGAAAATTTTTGTAGAGTACCTTGTAGCTTAGCTCACCACAGTAGATAACTCCAGTCAAGTTCTGAGTCTAAGAAACTACTGCACATTTAATCATCATCTGAGTTAATGTTTCCAAATTATCAGCCAGTATTTCTCAGTTTGCTGTTGGATTAGGAAAAAAAGAGGAAGGGCTTTTTACACTGACACACAAAGAAAAGTTACTGTTCATTAAATATTGACCGGAAGATACAAAACACCATGAAAACCACTCTGATGAACACTGAAAATCTTCAGCCATTGTTTCTGTACATAATAAGTAACGTGGTTACAGGTCACTGAATCTTTACAGACATTTAAATTATTGCTGCAATTGAAAAATCATTGGCCACAGTTGACTTCTTATTATCAGGCCGTAGGGGCCACAAATAAAGAAAGTGTCGCATGACCTCAAAGCATTAAAAAAAAAAAGTCCCATATAACAGGAATGTCATAAACAAATAAAAGTCTCCTGGACTTCTTCATCTGATTAATTCTCTCAACCAAACCTTTCTGCAGGTGCAGCATGTCAGAAAGCAGCCTTCAAAAAGGACCACGAAGACCTTCCAGAGATGCCTCCATGCAAATTCAAACCACAGGAATACAAAGTAAGACCACTAACTAGGGTTGGGTATAATCACTGCTGACTACAGAGGAGGTTTTTCCTTTGAAATGACCTTTGACTTGATTTAACAGTAGATAAGAAGAACGAATATGGCCTAATAAATTAGTAGCTCAGTGCACCAGCTATGTAAGTTACAAGTTAGTTGTCAGCCTTTGAGTTCTAACATGAAGCCCAAACTAAGTCCTTTGTTAGAAATAGTTAATTTTTAGCTTACCACAGATATGTAAGGTCTGTCTTCACTAGTAGACTGCAATGTCCAAACTAACCAAAATACTATACCAGATACAGTGCTGTGAATAATTATTTGCCCCCTACTAAATTGTTTTTTTTTCACATTTGTCACACTTAAATGTGTCAAATCATCAAACAAATTTAAATAATAAATTAACTGTGATTAACCACAATTTTTTGAAAGCTGAGTTCAATGTCACTTGCCACACAAAGGCCGGCTTACTGCCAGACCTGCTGAATCAAGAAATCCTTTAAATAGAACCTGTCTGACAGGGAAGTAGGCTAAAAGATCTCAAAAAGCAACACATCATGTCAATCAATCTAAAGAAATTCAAGAAAAAATGAGAAACAAAGCCATTGGCATCTGTCAATTTTCGAAATGTTACAAAGCTGTTTTGGCTTTGGGACTCCAGCAAACCAAGGCAAGAGTCATTATCCACAAATGGAGAAAACTTGCCAAGGAGTGGCCATTCCAAGTGACTCCACGAGCTTATCGACAGCTCCAGGAGGTCACGAAAGAACCCAGAACAACATCTAAAGACATGCAGCCTCACTTAACTCAGTTAAGGTCAGCGTTCATGATTCAACAGTATGAAAGAGACCAGGCAAGAATGGCATCCATGGGAGAGTTCCAAGGCCAAAACCACTGCTGACCAAATGAACACAAAAGCTCATCTAATATTTGCCATTGATGATCCCCAAAACTTTTGGAAAAATATTGTGAGGACTGACAAGACAATAGTTGAACCCTTTGGATGGTGGACATCCCATGACATCTGGCATAAGCTCAAGAGCATTTGGGTTATGGAGCAGGACAATGATCTAAGACACACCAGCAAGTCCACCTCTGAATGGCTTTATGATGGTGGGCGTGTCAGTTGAATGAACTGAAATCACACTAGAAATACAATCACCTCTGCTCTGTGCCAGAGAAACAGAAGTTGGAGATAAATTGCTGTTTTCTGGCACAAACCTCCGTTATGATACTTTTAATGACCCTTAGACCACCGTGACTGACAGATTTGGGAAATTTACCTCACAATAAACAAAAACACAGCATTTAGCAGGCTTTTTACTTTCAGTGAAGGCAGTAACAACAGACTGTATTGAGATGAACTGTTAGGTGATTTTATATCATTGTAGCTTAAGGGGGGCAGGGTAATCCCTCAAAGGGAGCGGTGATGTCATGGGCGCTGCTCAGATAAAACCAAGCCAGGAAAGAAGTAAACAGCTTTTCAACTTTTTGAATCTATAATTCAGTCACACAAAAATCTAGTTTTTCTGAATGGTCCTTTTCCTCTTGGAATTGACAGCCATTATTTCCAAAAACTATTTGAAGTGTGGACTAATCAGAACACATTACTGACACCAAACAGTCATGTTAACTCACTGCATGAAACCCTAAAGCAGAAACCTATTCTGACAAAAATATTTCTTTATTCCTTTATACCTTTAAACATTTCTTCATTCTTTTACACCCTTTGGTTTATGTAGGGTATGTCCAAAGAGCGAATGATGGAGATCCGCAGGCAGAACTGCAACCCTGTGACCACGAAGATAACCTACTACAAGAAACCAGTGTTCATCCATCAGGGATTCATGCAGTGGATATGGGACGTGGACGGGAGGCGATATCTGGATCTGTTTGCTGGTGTGGCTACTGTCAGTGTGGGCCACTGCCACCCGTACGGTCTTTTTTTTCATTGCTGTGCAACATAATAATAGCAAATTCTACTGGGATATCAATTTATGTAAACAAGACAGTGATTTGTTGCTTTAAAACTGCCTTCATGTGGGTACAGGAAGGTGACCGCAGCCACAGAGAAGCAGCTGAGGACACTGTGGCATACTACAAACATCTACGTCCACCCAACTCTCCATGAGTACTGTGAGAAACTGGCCTCCCTCTTACCAGATCCTCTGAAGGTACGATGTTAGACTTTTTCACTGACAAGGGCATGACTGGATGAATATGTAGGTAGATTTGAAAGTCTAGTGTTGTTTCATCCCCTCTCTAGGTGGTTTATCTGACCAACAGCGGCTCAGAAGCCAATGACTTAGCTATGTTGATGGCTCGGCTTCACACAGGCAACTTTGACATCATCACTTTCAGGTAAGTCTCATCCTTAAGTGCCTCAGAGCTGTTTGAAAGTGCTCTTCCAAATATGTGTTGTATCTGGTTGTCAAATTAAATAGAATCAGACTCTGACTTTATGAGCAATCCTACAACCCCCCCCCTTCTTTAAGCATTTAAACATCACTGACTGTTCCTTTGTTTTGTATTTTATCTGTTAGAGGATCGTACCACGGTGGCACCCAACAAACCATGGGTCTAACCTCCAACTCACCCTACAAATACCCCGTCGCCACCAGTTCAGGCTGCACAAATGTATGAAGATAGATAACTTGCTTCATCTTTTATGATGCTTTTGAGAGACTGTTGCTGTCAGCTTTGACTCAGCTGACCAGTTTTTTTTTTTTGGCCCATTCAACAGACCATGTGCCCTGATGTGTTCAGAGGTCCGTGGGGAGGAAGCCACTGCAGGGACTCTCCTGTGCAGACCATCAGAGACTGTAGCTGTGCTCAAGGTACCCAAACATGCACACATGGTTTGACTAATTCATTAGTGGGGTATAATTACATAACTTCTGCAGTGGTGATAATTGAATAAAAATATGGACAAAAAATATTTTCAAAGATTTACTGTGTAAATATATTGTAGAGCAATGACTTCCTAAAAACTTGGCTTGGTTTGTTCTTCTCAGCTCTGTGTTCACACTGAAGGCATGGCCCTTCTTTTTTCTTGTTTATTTGCCACTCTGAGGCTCAAAAGTGTTTCATAAGCTGTTTTGCATGAATACCACTCTGTCCCACCATTAACTCAGCCATCACAGGAAGTAGAAGACACTGTAAGAGAAGAGGATGAAAAGTATTAGCAAATAGAAAAAGTCACTGAAAAAAAATCCCTTGCAAAATCACATTTTGTTGGTGCTGAGAAAGCCAGGTTACCATTTATGAAGCTGAAGGATACTCTGGCATCTGAGGGCTGCACACAAGGTGGTAAAGAGTAGATCTTGATTGCCCAAAGATTGAGAGCAGCTGTGACTGCCAGCACTCATGACCCTCAGTGCCCCATGGTACACAGTGTTTAAAGATTTAAGGCATTGAGAAGATGGATGCATGTGTACAACTTCTCCATAACAATGAAGTGTAAATAAAAGAGGTCTGTCATTTTTAACTTCAAGATATCTTAAGGTAAAGCTTTCAGCCTGAATATGCTACATTCTGATTGATAAGTAGCTTTCAATTAGTTAGTTCAATTAGCTTTCAAAGTGACTGCCACTGTTTTGGATATGTCCCATACACTGAATTGTGCATCATTACTATCTAATAGTGTAATTTTGAATACTGCAGGGCAATGCATGGCAAATGAACAGTACATTGGCCAGCTCAAAGAAACATTTGCTACCAGTGTCCCTAATCGGATTGCTGCTTTCTTTGGAGAGCCCATTCAGGTACAGTCTGTTGAAGACTTTTTACATAACTTAAATGCTTGCATAGTATAAATGTGAAGGAAACATTTTGAGAGGTCTTTCTCTGATGTGAAATAACCAGAACTTCTGGAATTTTTTTTCCTGGCAGCCCTTGTCCTTAGCTGAAAGTACAGCTTGTGTTTATGAAGTAGGGACTGTGAGGTGTGATGTGTTTTGTTCAAACAGGGTATGGGAGGAGCTGTTCAGTATCCCAAAAACTACTTTAAGGACGCTTACAAACTTGTGAGAGAGAGGGGAGGGGTCTGCATTGCTGATGAGGTTTGTTACATCCCATAACGAGTCAATGTTGAGCACGTTCCAATCACTTTTGGGAAATGCTACACTATGCATTGTGTGATTTGGATTTTAACATGTAAGGAGGCTAACCTGTTTTGCGCCTGACAGGTTCAGACGGGATTTGGACGAACAGGAACTCACTTCTGGGGTTTCCAAGGTTATGAAGTTCTTCCTGATATCGTTACAATGGCGAAAGGCATTGGTACTGGATTCCCAATGGGGGCTGTTGTTACAACACCAGGTAAGGTTATACTCTTGGACCCTATTGTATCAGTAGGTTTTATTTTTTCTGTCAGAAGAACTGTTAATTTGGGGGCCTTAACATGCTCAAAACCTCACCAAACATTAAGGAAAATTGTCTGCCAGTGGAAATGTTGGCATTTGGTGAAACCCTGAAAGTCCATCAAGCAGGGGCCCCAGAGGGCCCCAAACATACAATAAGGGACTGGGTAAAAGCTACGTGCATGCAAATCAGAACACATATGTATCATGATTGGCCAAAAAAAAAAAAAAATTCTTGGGCCCATCCTCTAAAATGTACAGGAAGAGCTCTACAAACAGCTATGGGTCAAATTTTGGCATTTTTGGGCGATTAATAAGCTTCATGTTTGAAAGAACTAGTCCGAGGGATTTTAGCTAATTGACTCAGAATTTTTTTGCGCAAACAAGACAACCTGGAGATCTAAAGTTGTGCGAACTACAAGTTTTAACCATAGGGTGGGGTCGTGACCAGACCCCAAACTTAAACTATTTTTTTGTACATTTTTACAGTGAAAATACACCAATAATGCCTTATAACTTTTTAATACTTATGCCAATCATTGCCAAATTTCACAGGGATGACCACACAATACATTCATACATCAGTAACATTACTTTGTCACAGCAACCCCTTCTGTCAACTGAATATTTCTTCCTTTGATTTTTTAAAATTTCCCTTTACTTATTCAGCCCTCACACACCATCCAGCCAAGGCTAATGATTTTTGGTCTGCATATGGGTCATTATAAGACCTACAAAAAAGTCTCTTGGATCCATGCTTGAATCCCAACTGGAAGTCAATGAGCTTCATCTCTAGTTTAAAATAGGGCGTTTTGATGGTGCCACTGACTTTAACCTATAATAACTTTAGTAAATAGTATTCTGTTATATTCTGCTCTCTCTTGCAAGACAACAGCACCACATCAAACAGGCTCACATGCCAACATTTCTTCATAGTGCCCTCTACTGTCAACGGGAAGTGACACAAATGGGTCAGATCTTCGTCTCGCTTATTGTGCTTAACCTATTAAGCTTTGATTTGGAAAGAAAGGCCACATTAATTGGCCACAACACAGATATGTTGCACTGAAGGATGTCTCCCTGGCGATAATGAGCATTTCAATATCTTGTCAATTTGACGGGAAGTTTGTGCAACTCTCATACTTGAGATCTAAGTGTCTTCAAATTTCACTTGCAGGATCAAGGTCTGCCCATCTACATATCCAAAGGTTGATTTTATGGTTTTGATGTAGCACGCCAACTGGCAACAGGAAGTGACACAACTGGGTCATTTCTCTTTTGGCGAGCAATTCGATATCAAATCATTTCACAGGAAGTCACTGTAACTCTTTTATGAAACTTCTGATTTGCATCAAATCTCACATGTATGACTAGGGTTTGCCTCTCTACATAATTATGTATTTACATACATGTACATCTTTTTGCTAATGCACCACCTACTGTACAAAAGCAGAGGCATTTCTAACATATAATGTCCTGTTTTATTCTGATTTTATATGAATGAGAAAAAACTGAGAACACAGAATGTGTTGCTTATTCCCACACTCCCACGGTTGCGACACATCCCGAAATGCACCGGGGTGCAAGGCCCCTTCTGTGCTGCATGCAGCCCTAGTTGTATTTATATTCTACATTTTTTGGGGGAAATGTTTTTTGATACTCAGTATCTTGTGTTAAAATGTTTTTCATATGTAATGTGTTGTAATGTACTGTTTATGGCTGTAGCTTGGGTGAAGAGCCCTAGACAAATTTCTCATTCTATAGGACAATAAAGTTTATCCTATCTTATGAGATTGTTGTTAAAATCTAGCCAGTTATTGTGAGGTTCTGGGAGATTCCCCATTAAACTTAGCAGTTCACTCTACCCCTCCATTTCTTTTTCTCTTTTTTAAAGAGGACCATGGTGTTGTTCTTTCTTCATGTGTTTTTCAGAAATTGCTGCATCTTTTGCTAAAGCCTACCACTTCAACACCTTCGGAGGAAGTCCTTTAGCTTGTGCAGTTGCTTCATCTGTGCTTGATGTAAGGATTCAGATTTTTTCTCTAAATAGCTCTTGTTTATTAGCACAAGGGATTTAATCTAATTAAAGGCTAGTATTTTGATGTTTAATTGTTGAAAAGTCTATCACCCTACCTCATAAATGTTTCAAGTCCAGCTCAAACTATGGACATGTGTGCTGTTCTGCCCCTTGGCTTGTTTGAGGTCTAGCATAAAGATGCATTTTAGCTCCAGAATCAATGAAAAAAACAAAACAAAAAAACAAAAAAAACCCAAATAAAACTTGATGGTACCTCTGGAAAAGATTTAAAATAATCTGCCCATTAGCACTGCAGGTGTCTTTAAACTTGTAATCAGACAGTCACTATTTAAAGGGTGAAAAGTATCACTGTACTCTTTGGTAACACACTGAACATATGGACCACAGAAAGCTAAGGAGACAGTTGTCCCAGGAAATTAGAAAGACGACAATAAACAAGCATGTTAAAGCTAAAGTCTGTAAGACCATCTCCAAACAGCTCAATGCTCCTGAGTATACAGTTGCATGTGTTATTCTGATGTTTAAGGTCCACAGGACTGTAGCCAACCTCCCTGAATGTGGCCGCAAAAGGATAATTGATGACATCAATCCATCTCTTTAATTTGATGACAAATTGAAGAGACGGATAATATGAATGGTAACCAAAGAGCCCAGAACAACTTCCAAAGAGATTAGAGGTGAACTTCAAGATCAAGGCACATCAGTGTTGAGACGCACCATCAGTCATAGTGGACTTAATGGAAGACAACCGAGGAAGAGTCCCCTGTTGAAAGCAAATCATAAAAAAGCCAGATTGGAATTTACCAAAATTAGATCGACAAGCCACAAAACTTCTGGGAGAACGTCCTTTGGACAGATGAGACAAAGTTGGAGCTTTTTGGCAAGTCACATCAGCTCTATGTTCATAGATGCAAAAATGAAGCATACAATGAAAAGACCACTGTGGCTACTGTGAAACATGGAGGAGGCTTGGTTCTGATCTGGGGCTGCTTTGCTGCATCTGACACAGTGTGTCTTGAATCTGTGCAGGCTACAGTTAAATCTCAAGACTATCTAGGCATTCTGCAGCGAGTGACCAGTGTCAGAAAGCTTGGTCTTATTCGCAGGCCATAGGTCCTCCAACAGGATAATGACCCAAAACAGCTAAAAACACCAAAGAACGGCTAAGAATAAAACACTGGACTATTCTGAAGTGGCCTTCTATGAGCGCTGATCTTAATCCTACTGAACATCTGTGGATTGAGCTGAAACATGCAGTCTTGAGAAGGCACCCTTCAAACCTGAGACAACTGGAGCAGTTTGCTCACAAGGAGTGGGCCAAAATACCTGTGGACAGGTGCACTGAGAGTTACAGAAATCACTTGATTGCTTCAAAAGGTTGTGCAACAAAATATTAATCGAGGGATACCATCATTCTTGTCCAGGCCTGTTTCATTAGTTTGTTTAAAAATGATTCTGTTGAACCACAATTTAAAATCAATGTCTATTTTTCATTAGTTAATTATCAGTACTTTTTTTAAATTGGTTATTAGTTTTGTCAGTTTCAAGTTATTGCAGTGACTATTGTGGGTTTTTCTTTCTTTAATAGAAGAGTACCAACAATTTTTGTCTGAGTGTGTATTATAGCCACACAACCACAACATGACCAGCCTTCAACTATGTTAAAATGAAACTCTGTTCAAGATAGATAAATAATACTAATAATAAACCACAACTGACATTTTGACTAAAATAAATGGATGTCTAAATCTGATTTCAGTGAGACCTCACTGACAGGTTTCCCCCACAGACTATCAAAGAAGACAACTTGCAGCAGAACGCTCTAAATGTGGGGACCTATCTGATGACAGAGATGGCCAAATTCAGAGACAAGTATGAGATTATCGGGGATGTCCGAGGAAAAGGCCTGCAGATCGGAGTGGAAATGGTCAAAGATAAGGTACTGAGTTTGTTACATCAGCGACACATTTTTCCATGCTTTTTCACCAAACTTGGAGTATGACTCTGCAGTGCAGAGCAGCAGTGACCTTTAACTGTTAAGTCAGTCAAAGCTTAAAGGGGCTGCGCAGTATGAACAAAAGCTCTTATGTTTATTAATCATTTTAATCTGGTAGATATTGTTTCAACTTTTTCACCAAACTTGGAGTATGACTCTGCAGTACAGAGCAGCAGTGACCTTTAACTGTTAAGTCAGTCAAAGCTTAAAGGGGCTACGCAGTATGAACAAAAGCTCTTATGTTTATTAATCATTTTTATCTGGTAGATATTGTTTCAGAAACATCTGAGTTTTCCTTAAGCTGGTTATTATAACTTTGGAAAAGTGAATTTAGAAACCTGTAGGTGTCAGCAAATGTAACATAAAGGTTTGGTAGTTGGGATCTATCAGCTTCATCTGTTTGATTTACAGGCCAGCAGAGAGCCGCTGCCTTCTGAGGCCATAAACAAGATTTTTGAGGACGTCAAGGACATGGGGGTGCTAATAGGGAAAGGAGGACTCTACGGACAGGTAACTGAACTCACATTACGTAGTTTTTTTTGTTGTGTTTTGAGTGGGATGTACGGCTGCATAACTCTTATATAATGTCAGGCACTTGCAAAGAGAAAGTGTAGGAAGCAGAGCCAAAGAGCTGTATGTATGAAGAGAGCAGTGGTGCACACATCCTTATTTGGACAGCAGAGTTTAAATAAATAAAAGCCATTTTTACACATAAGCTTAAATTAACTGAAAGAGAAGCACTATTAATAAACTGTATGAGTCAAAACATTGTTAGCAATCGCCTACGCTGCCTCTATTATTCTTGATCAGAAAATGGTAGGTTAGTTGCCCTGGAATTTTTTTCTCCGCAAATTACAGAAATGGTCGATTCACAGGGAGGTTAAAAACAGACATTCCACACAAGTATTTCACATTACCAGAAGTCCCTAGGAAATACTATTCCCATGTGAATAAGGTGTTAGATCCGTTGTTTGTTATAGACTAATAAAGTTTTACTTTATCAACACTTCAACTTTTTTCCCTATATTTTATTTCAACTTCAATCTCATATTTTGACTTTATTCTCAACATTTGACTTTTTCTCATCATTTCGACTTTATTCTCAAAGTACACAGTATTATTTTCCCCTCACCCCTGTCCCTAATCCTCTTCCGTACTAATCCTCTTCCGCATGCAGACAGAGTCTGTCGTTTGACGTCTGGAAAGTTGACCTAAAAATTCATGCATTTTAGAAAGAGACCCCTATATTCTTAAATTACTGCAAGCACTCATTACAAATAAGGCACACTGGTTTTGTTTGGAGTTGACAGAAAAATAATAGATCTGGAGGTGACTCAGTACACATTCTGTTTGAGTTTTTGTAGATTTTTTTTTCAGTAAGAACTGAAACATTGTCAAAACTGTCTTGACACGTTTAATCCCGTTTCTCACCACTTCAGACGTTCCGTGTCCAGCCCCCCATGTGCATCACAAAGGAGGATGTGGATTTCTTCCTGGCAGTTTTCAACAAGGCAATCCAAAACTACCTAAACAGTCACTGAACAGGAGATAGAGAGAGAGAGAGAGGGGACACAAGACCAAGGACCAAACCTGGAAACTCACTCAGAAGAGAGTGCAGCACTTTTGTAAATTGTGACAAAACATGTAAATTGCTGTTTATTTCATATAGTGATGATCTATATGTTATTATTCACACAATTTAATGCCTACCTTTAGTCTGTATGATATCATTGGGGGTAAAAATATAGGCCTTTCCTTGAAAGTCAGCTCAAAATTCTGCAAAACATTGGGCAAATAACACTGCTTTAAAGCAGAATTTTAATACTACGGTTGAAAATGTTATGATACCGTGACACTATTCATCCCAAAGAGCAGCAGTACTAAAAAGTATTACAGCTTTTAAGATTTTATAGATTTTCAGTCATATCTTTACCCAGATCTACAGCCAGCAAAAGAAACTGCAGATTCAGTAGATACCAAGTCCTTTAGAGCCTTTTAAAGATGCAACAATTAAGTTAAAGTCTCTTGGGAATACACAGAGAGCTGAGGAGGTGACTCTGTCTAAATCCCAGAAAAAGCATGCATACATGGCATTGTACAAACACAATTCCAAAAAAGTTGGGACATTGTGTAAAATGTTAATACAAACAGAATTCAGCGATTTGCAAATCATTTCCAACCTATATTCAAGTAAATACATCACAAAGACAAGATATTGGTTTGTTAAAATTATAAACTTCAATTTTTTTGGAAATATGCACACATTCAGAATTTGACACCTTTAATGTGTTACCAGAAAAGCTGGGACAGGAGCAAGAAAAGACTGGGAAAGCTGTAATTATTCACCATGTAAATGGGATATATTCTTAACAAGAGATAGTACCATGATTGGGTATCAAAGAACCACTTCTGAAAAGCTAAGTTGCATACAATTATCAATGGTGTGAGGTTCTCAATTTTGTGAAGGACTGTGCTGGCAAACAGTGTAACGGTTCATGAATTCCTAAAAGTGCAGCTGCAAGGCATTTAGAATCTGGATAAATCTCTACTCATTAGTGGCAAGGCCAGAAACCAGCATATGCCTGTGACATTTGACCCTTCCAGTGGCACCGCATTACAGCATCATTCTGTGATGAATATTACAACATGGGCTAAGGAGCGCCATGAAAAATCATTTTCAGTTAAGACAAAAAATCACAGGGTCTCAGATGGCCTTGTGATTTAAGGCTTGCCCCATATATGCAGACAGCTGGGATCGGAATCCGGCTCGTTGGCCTTTCCCGCATATCTCTTCCAAACTCTCTCTTCCCTGTTTTTGATTCTATCCACTGTCCTCCTTTATCAATAAAGGCACAAAAAGCCCCCAAACTCCACCTTAAAACCATGCACATTCAAAGTTGAGCTTATCTGACATGGACTGACCTAATGTGGATCTGTGATCTGATAATCAAATTGTTTTTGAAAGTTAAGGTCTTTCAAGTCCTGAGGGCTACAGACTGAAAGGACCATCCAGATCGTTATCAGTGCAGAGTTCAAAAGCATCTGTGATGGTGTGGGGGTGTATTGGTGCTCATAGCATGGCTGACTTGCACCCAGCACTGTTGAGCAACTTTACATGCACATTAAGCAAGAACAGCATGGAAATGTCACTTTAGGTACTTCTACAATAAGTGTCTTCAGTCCTCTGACACTTACAGTGTTTTTAAAAGAAAAGAGGACGTAAACATGCTAATGTCCTAACTTTTATGGAATGTGTGTGTATTTACATGGATAGTTTTGCAGTTTGGGCAATAAATATCTTGTCTTTGTGCTTTATCGAATTCAACATAAATTAACAGATTTGCAAATCACTGTATTGTTTTTATTTATATTTAACATAACATCCCAACTTTTTTAGAATTGGGATTTCTTATTTATGAAATTTATAGTGTTCAGAAATCTTCTTCCATTTTTTATTATTATAAACATGAAACTGCAGTAATCGCTGTCTTAGATTTACTTTTTTGCTTCAGTGGTGCTGAAATATGTAGTAACATGATTTTTACTGGTGTTTGATCAAAGTTGAAAAGACTCGTCTTCTTTATCTTAGTTTATAGCTTATAATTCCATTGTATTGAATTTTGCAGTCAGGAGTTTATTCCTGTTCTAGTTTGTATCCTAAAGAAATGTTGTTGACATGTTTCATGGACCAATATCTGCCTCTACAAAGTTTCTTATATCTACTTTTTTCTGTTTAACAAATAAAACAGCTTGAAAACATCTTTGATTCTGTGTGCAGTCACTTGAAACAGTTTTTGTTTATAATGGTTTGAGTAATAAAAGAAATATAGTGTTTTATAAATAGCAACATGCAGTATCACTTTTATTTTTGAATCCAGTAAAACAGTGGAGGATCTGACAAAAGGGATTGGAGGGGAATCATTCACACATCATGGCTGGTTTATCAGTGTGGATCTTTGCATAAGTTACAGGGCTAGGTTTGTAAAACTGCTCACATAGTTCCTGTTATTCCAATCTGAAGATTCAAAACTGTAAAATCATCTCTCAGTCAATAAAGTCCACTGAAAGTCTTCCTCTGGGGGGTAATGCTTCCTGTGTCCAACAGAGTCCAGACCTCACTGCTGCTATCTGTTCTTCTTCTTGTCTTTTTTGCTCTTGCTCATGGAGCTGTGAGTAGCGTTTGAGGACAGAGCGGTGGCGTGGCCGGTCGTCTTCAGGTGGTCGAACAGCTTGTTTCTTGTAGGAAACTCGTTGTTACAGGTCACACAGCGCAGGATGACTTCCTTCTGAGGGTGGAAATGAAGCAGATTAAAGCTTTATAACTGTGTTGCTGTTCAAACAATCTTATAGTTAGGTCTGTCTAACAGAAAACAGACACTGTGGTCGGAACAGGTTTAAACAGTTAACATTTTTAACAAATGAAAGTCATTCACATCGCATTAAAAGAATTTAACTCTTGGCCTTGTTGCACAAACCTCAGGTATCTGGTCTTCTCCTGGGTTTGGCTTGACATTCTTGGGTTTGTCTTTTCCTCCTTCCTTCTTCCCCTTCTTCTTCCAAGAGCTGATGAAGCACCATGAAACCACAGACAAAATAAGGATCAGATTCTGGATATAAAATAACACATTTTTACAGTTTTCTTCAGCAGCTACTTTGTCCAAAGTGGCACACATCTGAGAGTGTGTAGAACTCCAGCTAAAATGTAACCAGCATTACACAGCATCAGGAAATGCAACTAAATATTAAATCAAATTTTGATAAATCAATGTAATGTGATTTCAAATAAACCAACTGCTCACTGCCCCCGTCAGAGAAGAAAGTAGGACTAAGAGCTGAGTAAAGTAGGACATCAGTGTTTTAGGCAGCTGCATTTTTTTCAGGATTTAGAAGACCAACCTGAGCTAGAAGGAACTTAGTAATAACTTATTTTCATGCAACTGGCAAAGTCATAACTCCTTGTGTATGCAAATGTTGCAGTGATTTCTAAAAATGCAAGTACTTTCCAACAGTTTTACTATAATCCTCAGCGCTGGTAATAAACTATGCATTGTTTACTTCTTCTCCTGCTGCCTCCTAGTGTCCAATCTAGGGAATAACAATAGTGCTTTATATTCAGCCCTCCTGCCACCAGCCTCAGTTGCCAAAGGTTCTTTAGGAGGAATTTATTCTATCTGAAACACTGTATATATCAGAAAGGAAATGCTGTAATATGCCAGTTCAATGTATTTTTCAATTCAACTTTATTTATACACAAAGTCTGTGAAATAACCATATTGCAAACATTACAGACTAAGAAACATTTCATTAAAAAAACAAAACAAAAACAAACAAAAAGCAGAGAAATTGTTGCAATTACAAATGTTTTTGGTATACTCATGTCTATTTTCTTTATGTGCAATGAAAAAAACACAAAAAAGCAGAAGAAAAAAAAAACAAAATTGACATAATTTTAAATTTTTATTTACCCACAGTTTTAAAAGGGTGTCAATAATTTTGTCCAGCCCATTTTTGAGTTTTGTGTAATTTTGGCTTTTTTCTTCTGCTTTTTGTGTTGTGCTGATGCACATAAATAAAATAAACATGTGCATACCAAAAACATTTGTAACTGCAAAAATTTCTGTGAGAAATGGTGTATTTTCTGGAAAAAATCCAGGGTCGCCAATACTTTCGTCCATGGCTATAAGTACTATAGTTTCACAAACAGTGGCTTGCTTTAGTTGTGTTAGCTGTGGCTAAAGCTAATATAGCTATGATAGCTATGTAATTAATGTTACTTCATAAGCCAATGTAGCTAGGTTAGCTTTAAAAACTTGAGCTTAAGCAAACAAAGCTGAAGCTAACTTAGCTACGTAGAAAACAACCTATGTAGCTGACATGACTGCTTTGTGAGCTTAGCTTTGGCTTTGGTAGCTACGTAACTCCACTGTCTACGTAGCTTCTTAGCTCTGTTATCTATAGCTGATCAAGCTCTAAAAACAGGGAGCTTTAGCAAATGTATCTAAAGCTAACTTAGCTATGCAGATAACATATACATATATTACATAGCTGCTTTGTAAACTTCGCTTTAGCAGCATTAGCTATGTAGCTCCATCGCTCCATTATCTACATAGCTAATACAGCTATGTAAGCTACGCTGGCTGTATTAGAATGTTCTTATGAAGGATAAGCTTTATTTCTGGAAGCATACTGCTTACTCTGCTTCATTAAACGTTCTGTTATCAAGTTTTGCAATTGGTATCCTAACCCTATACAGAAGTTTAATCTGATTTTTTCCCCCGAAAGTTTTAGCATGTATTTCTGCTTTGAGATGTACAGCGACTCAGATGAAAGATCGTGAGAATAAGTAACAGAAATGAACAGGCTGTAGCCAGACATTCATGAACAATTCAGCCATTTAAGAATGAATCCAATATAGGTTTTTCTGAGGAACTAGTTTAAGGACAAATTTAAGAAAAATCTCAAAAACACATTATGAAAAAGACTAAACATTTTTGTCCTCTCTGAGTAGAATGTGGTACAGAAAGCAATGTTTTTATGGGGAACATTCATAGATATAAAGAAGCAATAAAATCAAAAACTGGACTGACCTTTTGGCCTCTGCTGGAGGGACTTCATCCTGCTTTTCAGGATCTGTGGGCTCTGCTGACTTCTCAGGCGCTTCTTCCTCACAGGTGGTGGTCAGCGTTGGTTTCTCTTCTTCCACCTCCACCTCAGGAGCACTCTGCTATAAAGAAGAAAAGGTTTTGGTATGCCTTGCCTTTCAAAGAGCTTGAGTATACGTTTAGAGTCCAGAAAACCAGAAATTGATGCTTAAACACAGAGATTACTACTTACGTTGACTACTTTCTGCTGTTTCTTTTTCCTCTTCTGTTTTTTGGAGAGCCTGCAGGTTGGGTGGAAAATGGCAGTGAAATACGATAAAGCTACACGCTGCCAACCAGGTTAAACAAAGTAAATCAAGTTTTTATTCAATTACATTTAGATACATACTTCTGCTTTGGCTTGTCTTCCTCCTCATCCTCCTCTTCCTCTTCCTGCTCATCGTCCTCCTCTTTTCCGTTTGTGTTCAAACCAAGGGATTCCTCTTCTTCCTCCAGCTGCTGACGCAGCAATGCCACCATCTCTCTGTGCTTTTTGGATTTCTCGTGATTTTTCATGCTGCAGAAAAAACAAACATCTTAGAATTACTTTATCTGGACCCTGTGCTGCTAGTGAAGGGGAGAGAGTTACTCACGCTTTGTCTGATTTGAAGGATTTGTCACAGGCCGGGCAGTAGAGATCATCATAATAGTCGATCAGTTCCTCTGAATCTACCTGCTCTGCATCTGTGAATGCAGAAACAGTATTATAAAGGAAACTACTTCAGAAAAGTGTAGCCTGTGTGGACCAATCAGAGCTCCTGCAGCTCACACCTGGTATCACCATGGTTTATATTGACAAAAACCTTAAATTACCAACTCTCACACTGACCTCCCTCTTCACCACTCTTCTCCTGTGTCTCTTCCATCTCTTCGTCCTCGCTCTCTGATGCGTCTCCAAACTCCTCTCCATACTGAGCCTCTATCTGCTGCAGCTCCTTCTCCAGCTCAGACATGGCCGACCAGCTCTGCTCCTTATACTCCTCTGCCAGTCTAAACATAGAAGTGTGTATCTAACGTAAGACAGAAGCTTAGAAAATGAGTGAAAAAGTGCCCTACTTATTAATCAGTGCTTACTTGGCCTGGTTTAGCTTCTGCTGCCGCCTCATCTCTTCCATCTTTTTGATCTTCTCAGCGTTCTGCTCCTCCACCAGCTTTCTGTGGGCCTGCACGCGCCTGTCACGCTTGCGTACAAAAGCTACAAGTTGTCGCACAAGCTCGTTTCTCTCTTTTCGTGCTTTCTCTCTGGTTTTCTTGTTCTCCTTCTCCATGGCTCTTTTCTCCCAGCGGTTGGAGGCCTGCCTCGTGTCGTACTCCTCCTTCCAAGCAAAGTTTTTACGGGTGCAGAAGCTCTGCCAGTAGCCGTAAAACACGTGCACTACCTGTGACATAGACACAAAGGCCGATCACATGCAGCAACTAAAAATAAGTTATTTTAAACTTTTCTCATAGAAAGAAGCACATAAAAAAGGAGGCTTTTCATAACTCATATTTTTGTGTGGGGCTGACTTACAGTGTCAAAGTCACTTTGGGAATCTCCAAACGGAGGGAACTCGTCCTCCTCATCCTCATCATCTACCTTTCCGTGTTCCATCTCCTCCTTAACAAGGGACTCAAAGAGATTCCTGTAGACTGTATAAAAGCCCTAACAAGGAAGAGAAGACAAAAGATAGAGAATATTAGAGTATTAATGTTCAGAGATTACCAGTATGCACACACAAGTGTCATTGTTTGGTTGAATAATATCTGCCTCTGGTTTCCTTTGGCTAACAGCTGAAAGTAACTTCTGTCAAGGCTTTCCACTGACATATAAAAGAGTCAACCTGTGGGGAAAAGTAGCCAGCTATAGTGGGGTCCAAAAGAAAACCCCCTCCTCAAGTTTAAAAGCTACCAGGTAGTCCAGTTTGAGTGAGTACAGTTTGATATGGTTTTTGTGCTTCCACAGACACCCGTGGCAGAAATCAGTAGGGCGTAAGAAGGAAACAGCTTTATTTCAGCAGAAAAGTGCCATCATTTAATGAACACATCTCAGTGATGTTCACTGCAGTCAGTACAGATCTTCAGCTGATAGAGTAACTTCATAGAAATGTCCCTACTTATCCCTTTAGCAACTCCATGCCCTACATATCAACCTGTACTTATGGGGGACTTTACAACTACTACAAGCTCCACAGTTTCAAGATTCAACTTGTGACTTAAGCCTGTGTTGGAACTATCCCAGCTGGTGCAACAGCTTGAATTTTAAAAATTTGTAAATCCACCCTAAATCACAAATTAAATTCAAACTGGGCTACATTGTACTTAAGCAGACTAGTGCAGATCTTGTGTTTTTTTTCCTTCTAGTTATGTATTTTCTCACCTATCTTCCAGTTTATTTATGCTGGACTTGGCTTTAATGAGCCTTTTGATAATCTCATTACTTGTCCCTCTCACTTGTACCCTTATCCAACAAGTTCAGACAGTCTGGCCTGTTCTTAGGTTCTTTGGGGACATGACTCCTGGTTCATATTGACTATTTAAAACCAGGAAGCATCCAGACAAGACGTAGGATATGTTTTAGGGTCAAGTATTCCAGAGAGATGTATTTTGGAATAACCTCTCTGACCTCATCTTTCAAAAATCTCCACAACTCACTAATTAATCAACTTCACGGGTATTTTATATAAGAATTCTTTTGGAAGAAACAACCAAAATTCCTCATATTTGGATGTTTAAAACAGCAACAAAAAGTGGCTCCCAGTGGCTTAACAATGTGTCCTTTCCTCCCTTCTGCAGGAGCATACTTAGCAGGAAAGACATGAAATATTCAACCTCATCAAGAGAGATTCATCCTCCACAGAATGACACTATAGGTGAATCTTAAAGGATGTGTCTTGTTCATAGTTTTCATTGACAATTTTCACGTCTGAACACTGGGCTTTGTAAGGGTTTGATGTGATGTGTGTTCGTACTGCTTAGCACATACTGCCCCACAATTATGACCTAAATAAAGCACCTACCTTCTCATCGTCTCCATATCCAGAGTAACAGGTGACTGTAAAGTACTGCAGTAGATCGATGCTATCATCTTCATAATCTCCACTCAGTCCTCCTTTCAGCAGAGCATCCCTGTGATTATCATACCTGTAGCACAGAGGGAAACAGATGGATCACATCAAATACACTTCTTTCATCTTAAATAAGACAAAAAGCAAGCAGGGACTATCTGCCTATGTTGAGATGAGTGCATTCTCACCATGCTCTCTCCTGTGGATCACTCAGGACATCATATGCTGCCTGAATCAGCTTAAACTGCTCGGCAGCCTCTTCAGCATTGTCCAGGTTTTTATCTGTAATATTTAAAGGGCAAATCAGCCTTTCAATGTTGATAAGAACCTACCTATGGTTATCAAACACAAATCATTGTTTTTCTTTAAAGTTTAATTATAGGTATAACATGTCCATACAAGCAGGGATAGAAACCTTTAAGTACATGGAAAAAACTAACAAGCGAGGATATATTTGCAATTCTCCCAGAGAAAGAAGTACATTAAAGAGTAACAAAAGCGTATTAGGGCAATCAATCTAAATGATCATATTACAGTTACTGTACACAGTAAGAAACAATTCACAGTGACTTGTCACACATATTGGTAATATCTAAATTTTTAATTGTAAATACAGAGTTATTAACTGTATTAATGATACTTCTGATTCAAACTTGGGCCAATGCATATGGTGTCAGCCTCAGCTTACCTGGATGCCATTTCAATGCTAATTTCCGATAAGCTTTCTTCAAGTCATCGTCTCCTGCGTCTCTCTTCACCCCCAACACTTCGTAGTGACACTTCATTGTAATGATACTGTTAGTACAAACGCCTCTTTAAGATAATAACGCGGTAAATCAATATTAAAGGAGTTCTCTCAGACGAAGCTAACGTTAGCAAATAGCTAATAGCAGCGTGCTAGTGACTCGTCAGCATCTCGTTCCTATTAATTAAATATTCCAAATAGCTTAGTAGTAAGCGTGAATTGTCCAGTGTTTAAGTCTTACATTTTCAAAGTTTGTTTTCATTTAATTTACATAAACAAGTGGCGTCCAGACGCGGTGTAGTGACGGCTCATGAAACTGCCGGCAGGTTTCGCTAAATCTCGCGAGAAATTGTCTTCTTCTACGTTGCATTAGCGCAGCCTTCTGAGCTGGAGTGTGGATAGAGGCCGCCCATGAGGGGGGGATGAAAACAAAATCATGGTACATTGTAAAGATAAGCTATGATAACCACATTTTATTTGATTTACCTTAATAAGTAATCTTATCAAAGCAACAAACACATTTTCATTTATTTATGCTGTAGTATATAGCCTTCCGAAATATGTAAACCCCCTTTCTTAAAACATAATTAAAAGTGTCAGAAATTGATGGAAAAGCTGGTGGAAGTGGATTTCTTAAGTTGTAGATATGGGTATGAAAAAACGTTATGTACAAACAATCATAAATGATAACGCCTATCAAACTGAGTAGTTTTACAAAAATATATTCCATCTCTTTTTTTGCAAAATATTGGGTAATGATAGCATGGGACTTGCCTACTATTTTCGTTATTTTAAAAAAATCAGATACAAAGAGGAGAGGCACTGAAGAGCGGCACTCGAGAGGAGAATTAAGGACTTTAAAGCTATCTATACATGCCACAATTTCTTTAGCTTGGCACCTTTGAAGGTCTAATTGTGAAATCGCCTCGATGAGTTATGTATAAAGCCCACAGATAGCATTGACCACCTAAGTAAGAGCGCCATCCTGTGGTCCTTTGTGTTAGTGTAAAATCCAGTATCATACCTGGGCTGCATTCACACCTAAAGCAACCAGTGTTTTCAAACTTTTCAAATAATGTCAAGGCACACCATATTCATAACCCTGGAGAATAGCCTCATGAACATGTTACAGTATCTTTAGTTGCTGTCAGAGGTGCAAACAGGACAAGACTATTGTTCTCAAGTAAAAGTACAGTTACTTTGGTCAAAATCTACTTAAGCAAAAGTAAAATTACAGGTCAATAATTCTACTCAAGTAAAATTAAAAAGTACTTAAAATATACTGATTATTGAGTAGCTACTGAGTTGGACAAAAAAAGAACAAAAATACAAATAAAAAATGGATCTCTAACCAGGTTGTCCAGGTAAAGTCACACCTTTAACCATAATAAAGTTAAATGCAACAGCTGTTATGGGACGCAATGGATTCTCTTGCTCTGTGTTACTGACCATCATAAATAGTCAAAGCCAAACAACTGGTCAGCCTTGACAGAAAGCTTGAACCTCCTTGTTTTTGCCTTTTTGTTAACTCAGTAAAATGCAATTAAAAGCAATACTTCCCCTAAAATACACTCGAGTATTAGTAAAATTACTGATTCAAAATGTACTCAAAAAGTACAATTAAAAAAGGCACTCAATTACAGCAATTTGGGTAAATTTAGGCCTAATTCTTTATTTTCCACTGCTGGTTGCTGTTCAGTTGTAGTGATAATGAATTACAAGTTCCCATGTAACACAAACAACAGCCTAGTCTCTAGGCACATCAGTGTGACTCACCTCACTATTTGAGAACCACTGCCATAAGCCTTAATGCTCAAGTCCAATTTGTTGATTACTGTTAGTCTGTTCATGTTATGTCAAAATGCGGACCCAAGGAATTTGATCTTTTGGATTAAGATGTGGGAAGCATTCATATGTAGATCCAGAAAGATCACACAGGAGTCTGATATAGGCTCTCTAATAATAATAATAATAATAATAATAATAATAAGCTAAATATTGTAATATGGTGGTATGTTGTATCTTAAGTTGTGGATTTGTAACATAAAACATTCTATTATTTTCAGTTTACACACGTGAACAAAATTGTTAATCAAATAATCATTTTTGTTCTGGCCTGTTTCATTTGTTTGTTTTTTCAAATGGTTCTGCTGAGACTCAATTTAAAAGCAATGTCTAATTTTCATTAGTAAGTTTTCAGTTCACTTTTATCTATTATTAATTTTGTCAGTTTCAAGTTATTTCAGTAACCATTGTGTGTTTTCTTTCTTTAACCAATGGGTACCAACAGTTTTGCCCACCTGTGTATACTGGGAAAACAGACTGATTTATGTGACTTGCAATTAACTATTTCTGGTGACAATGCTTCCCCTTTAATTTGCTGTATACATTTAGTAAAGAGCCACAATTTGTCACTAAAGAGTCACACTTGGCTCTAGCGCCACAGGTTGAGTACCACTAATCTACTGAATGAATAGACATACATTCCCACAGAAACATTCCGAGTTACAGCTGCAAAAGGGTACCAACTCCACGTTAAAGCACATGTATTTGAATACATTGTAATCACATCCCATGATGATGTGATGGTGAAGCGGCAAAACACTTGTTTCCGTGTAGAGATGTAAATATTTGTGGCTGCAGTATCACCGCCACACCAATAGCGGGCGCTTGTCTCTCGCGTGGTGTTTAAACTGGATGTTTTCACTTCTGGTTTGGCCACGCGAGATTTGTGTCAGCGTGTAGACCTGTTACAAACATGTCGGCATTCAAGAGAAAACGTGGAGGACAGGGTCCCAGTGAGAAAAAGGCTAAAAAAGTCAAATTTGTTGTCGGTGGAGATGAAGTGCAGAAGGAAGCCGAACAAGAGGAGAAAAATGAAGTCACCATCCCTCCTCCTGTTTCACAGGTGAGTGTTAATGCTTGTGAGCTAACCAGCTAACTCAGTTCATCATGCACAGAGGGAATGGTTTAGTTCGGTGATTAAATGGCATTTTCTCCTTCAAAGCTACGGACGCAGCAATTTAAATTGTGGCAAACGTCGTTAATGTTACAGTATCAATGTTAAATATCTCACCGTGACCTTATAAGATAGGACCAGGTTCAGTTCGAGTTGGCTAAATGTATTGGCTATGGGTGAACTATGTTGTGTAACTTCCAAAGTGTACGTAATTTAGACTTTATTGTGCTGTACTTTCTTGAACAGGGTAAATGGACCAACAAGGAAAGAGTTCTGATTTTCTCCTCAAGAGGGATAAACTTCAGAACAAGACACTTAATGCAAGACCTGAGGACCATGATGCCTCATTCAAAAGCTGGTTAGTGCATAAAGTCTCTATCTTATTTTGTATTCTGTGCTGATTCTGTTGATCTCAATGCTATAACACGGTTTTTCTTCTCTTATTTGTTAGATACTAAAATGGACAGAAAAGACAAGTTGTTTGTCATTAACGAGGTGAGTCTGTTAGCTAATATTTAGATTTAGTCATATCATTTACTGTATGATTGCATTGCTAATAATGGGCATATCCTGTCAGGTGTGTGAAATCAAAAACTGCAACAAATGCCTCTTTTTCGAGGCAAAGAAGAAGCAGGACCTCTATATGTGGTAGGTTGATATTCTGTCAGGTTCCCTTAAGTTTAAGATGGCCCTCAGACATATTTAAAGTATTTTTTTGCCTCACAGGATTTCAAACAGCCCTCAAGGACCTTCTGCAAAGTTCCTGGTTCAAAACAGTGAGTCACCTCTCCGTCTCAGATTTGAATTTTAAAACTGACATCTGCCGTATGCTATGCTGACAACATGATTGTTTTCCTAACAGTTCATACACTGGCTGAACTCAAGATGACGGGGAACTGCCTCAAAGGATCCAGACCACTGCTGTCATTCGATCCTGTGAGTAATATTAACATTTACTTTCTGGGCAACAAATGTGAAAGCTTATTGTCAGTAACTTAATGAAATCATTCCCAGTACTTTCTCTGTGACAGGCAGATGTGTACCAGAAAGACTTGAATCTCAACCTAAACATGGCACCTTGTAGATAGTTGTGCTTTTTTGTAAAATGGCATCAAGACGGGACAACTCTCCCTTCCTCATTAATTGCCAAAACCTAAGCTGTCATTAAGGAACCTTAACATAATTGATTAAAATGGTGTAAGGGCTTGACTAACTATTCCAATTATGAGACCGATGACCAATATTTTGAACAGATATGCATTCACAATGAGTAGAGATAGATCACTGGATCTATCAGCACTCATATGGTGGAAAAATCAGGATGTGATGCGCTTAGATAGAGATCCACTGATTGAGAATATCAGGGCTGAAACTTATGTTTAAAATAATATTTTAGCTGATGCAGATGTTTGTTTTGTATTACTCCCTAGTATGTCAGCATTTTTTATATTAACCATGAAATCAGATCAGTTTTTCAAACAGGTACATTTTTGTGCCCTGGAAAAACTCACTTTTTTGATTCAGCTGCTACATATACCAGATTCTAGCATAAAAATAATTGTACATGAGATAAAAATTGATAACTGGTACCTGCTCATGCCACATCAATTGGCTGATGGCCAGAGTTTTTTTAAAAGGTCTATCGGCCGATACCAATGTTAAACCAATGCATCTGTGCATTCCCACACTAGGACTTCAGCGTGGAGTGGCTATTGATCGATGACATCCATTCAGGAGCGAGACACTAAGGAAAGCAGTAGAAAGTGAAAGCACAGCTTATGTAGTTTAAGCACTGGCAAACTGCAGCAGATAATGCCAAAACAGAAAATCGGCAAAATAGCAAATATCAGCTGTTAAAATTGGCCTGGTCAATAATTGGACTTCCCCTAAAATAGTGCCAAATGTAAAATGTCCTTTAATCCATAAATTGTAAAATTTGAAATGCTGATAAAGGAAGTTTTGACATCTGTCTGTTTGCTTGAATAAAAATGTTTTTGCAGTTGTCTGTTGACAGTCAAATGCAAATTAATTTTTTTTATTCAAGCAGTTGAACACCATCAGATACATTTTAATGTGAACAAATTGCACTTTTTCTACTCTTAGTGTTTTCTCTTGCTGGTGTTGGTAATTGGCAGCCTTGAATTCTGTAGCTGAATTGACAAATTACAAATAGTCTACCAGTGTATATGCAAAAGACCTTTCTTGTACTGAACAAGGCCTGATCTACTTTGCTTCTTTGTTTCTTCCACAGAAATTTGACAAGGAGCCCCACCTTGCTTTACTGAAGGAGCTCTTCACACAGGTCTGTTTTACAAGACGCATGTAATCTAACGTGTCCTGTAGTGTTAACATGACATGGAATTAATCCATTATATAACTGAACTTTAGTCTAGATATGCCCAAGTGGTTATCATGTTATCAGATGGCTAAATTTTGAGGTTTACATGACATAGTAGGAATTGGACAATGCCAACACTGATCATTCATATTCTACAGTTGAATACAACCAAAAGTATACAATGTTCCAAGGCTGATTATGCTTTCATCTACATTTCTCAGATTAAAAGCTAACAATGTTATCCTGTTGCAGACATTTTCTACTCCACGCTACCATCCTAAGAGTCAGCCTTTTGTGGACCATGTCTTCACATTCACCATTGCTGACAACAGGATATGGTTTAGAAACTATCAGGTAATATTTTGCGATTCATAATTAACTTTCAGTCATCATCATTCCTCTGTTTTGTATTTAAAAATTTAATTTTATTTCACTTTGCAGTGATCATTTTGAAATTATTTCTCTTTATCTTTTTCAGATCATTGAAGAGGATGCTTCCCTGGTAGAGATCGGCCCTCGCTTTGTTCTCAACCTCATTAAGATCTTTCAGGGCAGCTTTGGTGGACCTACACTCTATGAAAACCCAAACTTCCAGTCTCCGAACATGGTAGGATAACGTGTGTTCATTTAGATTAAACTTTAGCAGAGTCTGGACAAAATTCATAGAGGCTTGTGTATCAGGTTTGTGATTAATTCACCTTTCAACTTGCCTGCAGCACCGACGAGAAATCCGACTGGCAGCCGCAGCCAGAGTGAGAGAGAAGCAGATGGTGAAGGAGCTTCAGAAAATGAAGAGGACTGAAGCAAAGCAGGACGTGACCAGAGACGTTACAGCGGACGTTTTCTTAACACCAGCGGAGGAGAAGCCCGTTCACATTGAGACCGAAGCTCCTGAGCCTAAAGTGGTGAAGAAGAACAAGCACAAAGCTTTCAAAAGACAAAGGATGCAGATGGCACGGAGGTAACTGGATGGACTGGACAAAACTAAATGAATGGCTCTCTCTTGCCATGGTTCAATGTGATCTCAAGAAACTGAACTTCAATACAAGAGACTTTGTATTAAACATCATCACCTGATTGTCATGTTTGAAAATATTAGAAACTACAAGATGTACAAGTGGTGTGAAGTGTTTGCTGCTCCACAACACACAGTTGTTCCCCCCTTCCTTCAGGATGATTTTGGAGAGTGTAGACCTGGAAAGTCAATGCCTCTACTCCAATATTAACACATTTTTACATCTTTTTTTTTTTTCAAAGAATTTCCCATCAGTGTAAAAAAACATGTTTATTTCTTTTGAGTAACTACAGTTTTATATAACATGGAAATAAAACAATTTAAACATAGTCTGTATCATCTCATGTTTACTGAAAACAAACTCCAAAATGTTGTCAAAGCTTTCAGCATATTAAGGCAACAAATGTGCAGGATTAACATGAACAGAAAGCCTGTGGAGCTTGCTAAATGTTCCGTTCATAGACTGCCATCCAGCTACCTGCATGAGAAAATAGATCTTGGATGTCTATGAAATATGAGCTCAAAAACAACATCACATTATTAGTCTCATAATGTTATGGGTAATGCTTGCAAGATCATCGGACTGGGGAAAAAAAACCCAGACTAATATAACCACAGGAACGCCTCAATCAATCCCTGTCAGTTTGAAATTTTGAACTTTGTATTATAGAGGTCTGTGGTGCTTAAGATCGGGTAGGTGCTACCATATGCTTTCCAGCCATGTCCACTCTGCTTGTTAAGCACAGCACTTCTTTTCTAAGTTCCTCCTTACTTGAGGTGCTGCCACCACTCACAGGCTTTAACCTTCTCATTTAAGGCAACTGGGTACCAAGAGAGTTTAGATACTTGTGCAAAAAGGGATCTCAGTGGACAAAAGTCACTCTTCCTCCACTTCTTCGTCAGGACAGCAATAATATTCCACAAAACAGATCTGTCCATCGTCATTCCTGACCAGGTACTGCAGAGAGAGGAAGCCTCTGTTGTCTGTCCTCACAGACACTTTGCAAGACAGAGCCAGAGCTTTGGTGGACGGCTTCAGCAGGGACATCTTGTACCTTCGAAGAAAAGGGGGAAAAAAAAAACAGAAAAGAGCTCTAATAAAAGAACACTGGAAGAGTAAGAGAATACAGAGTGTACTGAGTGAGAGGTCAACATCATAATGTGACAAAATACAGCTTAAGGCACCTGTAAGGCCATTATTATGTTATTATCCTGCAGTCATGAATGATAGTTGCAATATGCATCTTTATACAGTGCACAGCTGATGAATACTGTCAAAAAAGCAGAAACACTCAAGAAATTAATCTACAAAATGAGGAGGGAAAGGACATCCTCCTCTGCCAGCCCTAAAGCCCAAGCATAGTGTCTGTTTGTGGAAATGACTGCACTAGTTCTCAATTTGTTTCTTATGGGGTTCCCTTTGTTAAGATGAAAATATTTTCAAGTACTCCCCAACCCACCTACCCCAATCTTTCCTGACACCTAACCTACGGCAGCATTTTAAGAAAAGAAATCCAATATAGAAAATAGTATGTTAATCTAGATAAACCAATTTACTTTTGTGAATCATAAAGAGGCATAAGTATTATTTCTGTTTCAAAACTAGGTATAAAATCCTCACAGGACAAGTAAGAACCATTGAAGCATACACACACTTTTATTTCTCTGTACCAACCTGTTGGTTTGAGTTGTGGTGCATTTAAACAGCTCCATCATCTCAGAATCTTTAGGATAATCATAATGGGCATTTCCAGAATTCCCAAATGTAGACAACCTAAGGAGCAGAAAAAGAAAGATCAGTTTCACTTGAAGAGGCATAAGTGTGCAAAATCAGCTAAATATATAGTACCGTTAAGTCTGAAAAATACCCATCTAAACTTGAGAGATTTGCACTTTAAAACTGTAACATTACTGTAACAGTAATGTAGAAAACTGCTTGATACGCACTTTAAATCTGAGCAACACACCTGAAGTATGGTTGGCTGGGTGACATGGTAATCTGCAGCACCTCACTGGTCATGTCTAACTCAGAGAAGGCCTCCTTCAAACTCTCTGACAGCAGGATGACCTTGGAGAATAACCACAGGTACAGGAGTTTCTATCAGTTAGGTGCAGACTGTTGTATATTTTTTCACTGCATAAAGTAAAGAAATTCACCTTGTTTGTAACGTTGCTGCTGCAGAACTCAAAGTCTATTGGCTCCTCTGGTTCTTGTGTGTTTATCTTGCATACAGTCACTACACCACCCTCCTCTAGGAACAAGGTCAGAGGGTAACCATATCCCTTGTAGCACATACGTAAGGCTGTTGAAACGCCTACAAAACCCCATGAGAGACAATGAGAAGGTTAATTTACTAAAATGAACTAGCAGGAGTAAATATACATTCAGTGTTATTTTTTCCCTTTTGCAAGATCAAGTTCCTTGAACCTTACCTGGCACTGTGCTTCCCCCAAAGATATTTAGGCAGTCCAGAAGAACTGTGAGATTGACCTGAAAACCCACCAAATCTTCCTTTATGGTAAACTCTTGGAAGATCTCAGCCTGGAATTAAAGAATGCATGCACGTCATTTAGGTATCACCACCACAGAAGACAAATTTAACAGAGCAATCCAAGACTTTCAGATATTATAAATAAGGCTATAATATATAAATGGAAAATGAACCTGGATGAAGGCATTGGCTTGCAGACATTTGGAGTCTTCCACAGTGACTTTCAAGCCATTAGGTGTGGCGCTGAAGATGGCATGGTCTTTGAAGGTGATTGCTTTCAGGATGTTGGACAGATTGCGAGCATTATCCAAACTGGCTACCAAAACATATTCTTCATCATCAGCTTGCGACTGGGTTAACAGAGGCATCGTGGCACTGAAATTTTAGATACACAGACTTACTCTGCAGGAATTCTGTAGTGTGACCAGGCCATCAGCAATAGACGAATATCAAGAAAATTCACAGACAAGTTGAACACATTCCCACCCGTACAAGCTTCAGTATTCAATAATCAGTATAACTTAGTTTCATATGGTACAGTGAATTAGCATTGTGGAAGTTTGCATTTTTTGTTTGCTGTTTATATAGCAATGTATGTTTCTGGCCCAACAGTTGTGTTGTGAATGGCCCCTGTCAAATAATAAAGTAAGACATATTGACACGACATACGTTTGGGAGGTCTCAGTGCGGTGTTTTGGTGTAACGAGTGACCATGTTAACTGGTGACAAAGCTACGCGCTTTAAGTCAGACGTTTACACGGTAACTATTTTACAGCGACACACCTGCCCAAAAACACTAAAATAGCAGGTAAAGTCGTTGTGATAGAGTGTCGTGTGGTGTATAGCTCACTGAATAATTCAATTCAAGAACAAACACATGACTGAAAATTGTTCATACTTAACCTCTATTCGCGAAACTGTCATTTGGGGGGGTTCGCTACTTGTCAATTCTAAGCTAGGCTATATGACAACAAATCACACTATCACGAGAGTTTACGAATAAAAGTAACCGACAAACACTTTTAATTGCGCTTTAATTTTATACCAAGAATAACTGGTAAACAAAGTTTGACAATAAATTACTGGAAACTTACAAAGTCGTTGCTCCGACACTTGCAGTGTTGTTTTCAAGAAAAGCGCTCTCTGGTATTTAACAATTTCCGCTCTTAGCGCGTGCCTCGGAAGTAGATACCGCGCATGCGTTTTCGCGTTCGGGAGACTTCGCTGCTCGGTCCAAAACACACGGGGAATACCTCTCTTACATCGGTGGTAAGTTATTATATGGAGCTTTTGTGAGCTCAGCTCGTAGTTTTCTTACACAGCCACGGCCAAAAGGGCTAAAACATCATGTATAGTCCATGTGGTAGTCATAATTCTTCATACATGTTAGATTTTCAATCAAGCTGTAACAGAGAGCTAACGTTAGCTAACAGTCTGATGACGTTCAGTTGTCAGTGTTTCCCAGTGCGTAACAAGTCTGGTTAATAGCAAACAAAACTTACAAAGGTTTCCCAAAGAACTTCTTTAGGGTTGCCAAGGCGAAATAGAAACAAAGCGTCACGTCTGTTCCTTATACGAATTTCTTAACGGTTTTCTTTTCCAATAAGAAATGGTGATAGCTAGCTAGCGACGCTGCATTGTCAGGATTTAGAAAGACAAAATAAGATCTCTACACTGGTATGGGGAAAAAACCTGAAACAATGACGTATGATAACACAATTTCTATGTTGCTGTTTATCTGTGCTGTCAAAGTACATAATACATTGACATCTGTAAATATTACGATTAAAGAAAACATTTTATGACGATAGAATTGAAACGTTATGAAGCTTTAATAAACATCTGATTTATGAGACAGGTACGTATGAAGAAAAGTGAGTCCCATCAAACATTGCAAGACAACTCCTGCACACTAGCTAAATTGTATATAAACACTGTCAGCGTTTCTGTTATCAAGGTTTTTTGGAATTTAGACAATATGGAGGAGTTTGTGCTATTGTTTGACAATAAAAAACTAGACATTTCACAATATAAGGTATTTAGGGCTCCTGTTTTTGTTTCTGCAAATTTGAAAGATTGTTTGAAACATTGCGTTTGTCTAATGGATACCTAATGTCACATGTAAGATCGCTAATGTTAAAGAGCAGATTGAATATACATGTACTAATTTCCTGGAGTATGTTACAGCAACAATGTTAGATATGGTTGGAAATATTTTTTAACCCTGGTGTTGTAGAGATAAACACGTGCCATCAGGCATTTGACAGCTTTGTTATCTCACTGTCATTTTTTCAGATTCTTCATTTTTGCTTGCTGCATCTGAGCCGTAATCATGGTGTGCATTCCCTGCATTGTCATTCCTGTCCTGCTGTGGGTCTACAAGAGGTTCCTGGAGCCAATCATCTACCCTTTCATTTCACCATTTATTAATACATTCTGGACCAAAAAAGCAGTCCAGGAGACTGGCAATGGTGACCAAAAAGCTTCTGAAACCAGTAATGGGACTTGCAAGGTATCTTAAAGGAATAAATACCTTTTTGAGTATATCTGAGTATTAAATCCATTATATTTTAAATTGTTATTGTATTTATTACTATTATTATATCATTTTTGCAGTGCTAGTCCGGAATATTATATTGTATAGCTGATATGTTTAATGCAGACAATGAAAGGATCCTTAGGTGTTATAACTTTACAAAATTTGTAATTAGGGTCTTATTTACGTCGCATTAAATGAATGTATTTTGAAAACAGTAAGTTGAATATGATATTGTATAAGTGTGCCCATTGCCATACTATAACTTAATGCCAGAGAAATGATTTTACCCCTGTTGTGATTTTAACGTATGTCAAATTTGGGGATGTCAAGAAAATTAAGAGCACATCTAGAACCACTTAAACTCACCTGATGTAGTATATTGTCATATTTAACATCATTGCAATCACTTAATTTTATCAGTTTAATTGTATTTGCCACTGTGTGTCTTAGCCTCTTTTATTCATAGTTGTTACCAGCATTTATGACACCTTTTCCTTCCTTTGTTTCAGCCTGAAAGCAATGGTGTGGCCACAGCCAATGGAGCCCCTATAACAGCAGACAAGAAGATGGACTGACAGCACTTTACATTTATAATATGTCTTAACCAGTGTAAATATTCAACAGAAAAAACAGAGAGAAACTATAGATTAACTTATCAGAGTCATCTCCATGTCGTGTGTATTATGTTTTTTAATTTTGTCCTTTGTGTAACAGTTACTTTGAGAAATTTATTATTGATACATTTTATTTGTTGATAATGAATTGATCCATGCATATACTGTATAGAATAAACTATCTCAAATAAGTAGGTTTTCTAAGTGAAATGAGTTTAAATAAATCAGTCATTCTAAATCTTCAGTCAAGAAATGTTTTTTTTTTTTGTTATGGTGACAAGGTGAAAGTCAAAGTGCAGCGTAATGATTAATTATTGATTTAAGCTTGATCTAAACTTCTCAG
Organism: Cheilinus undulatus; assembly: GCF_018320785.1. Classification (NCBI taxonomy): domain Eukaryota; kingdom Metazoa; phylum Chordata; class Actinopteri; order Labriformes; family Labridae; genus Cheilinus; species Cheilinus undulatus. The sequence continues at coordinate 15,381,350 of NC_054881.1, read as the reverse complement.
GTTTTCTGAGTTAATGCAAACATAAAGTTTAATCAACTGAAGCCAAATTCAACACTGTGCATTCTTTGGGCAGCTACTTATTCAGCATGGGATGATTTTAACAAAAAATGTCACAGCTGTTGTAGCAAGGAAGAACTGTTGCAGCTGTTAAAATCAGGGATTTATGAACAACTGAGATTTATAACCTTGTTTTAGTTACACAACTAAAGTATATCATATCACTGCATAAAACTTATAGTACAGATGTAATAGTCAAAAATCATTCCAATTAGTATAAAAATACAGGAAAACAGATACATAAATAGAAGTTGTGTAAATCTGAAGTTTGGAGTAATAGTAGTAAAGAATGTTTTCTGTTTGGAAGTTTTGTGTTAAAGTACACAATACCAGCATCTGGTTGTTAATAAACTTTAACTTAAAATATCAAATTAAAACCAGATCTAATAATCTCAGTCATGTACAGTAAAGGTTTTATTTGTTTATGACTGTAGAATATTTTGGAGACTGACACAAACCAGGACAGAGAGGTCTTCATGAGTTTCACATACTTAACATGAATTGTAAACATAAATTGTAATTCTTCTGATTACTAACAAGAGTCTTCTCTTTGTCTACATCTGGCAAAGTTAGTATTTCTGATTTTTTTTAATTGAAAAATTTGAAGTGTAACATCCCTGGTCCAGCCTATTTTAGCTCATTGTTGCTGGGTAACATTGTTGAGGGGGCTTTGGCAGTATCTCTAGTATTTGGTTACCTAGTGAGGAGGCTTTCTGAACCCAGCACTAATAATGATTCATGATGTTGATTTGAAACTACATGTTACTGTTCATGTGTAAATACTGGGAGGTATGATCCATTTCAACTGGCTTGCTCCCTTATCATTTAAAGGTTAGCTCTGTGCTTAATTTCTATATTCAGATGGTGTAAATATAATAGCAGACTCTGTATGAAACAAGAAAATATATAAAACGGAGTCACCAAAAGTTTCATTTCCAAAGGAAGAATTGATAACCTCCTTAGACCTGAGCTTCTGTTTGGAATGATTATTTTTTAGTTTATTTCCCTTAATAAGGATAAGAAGGACCTGCTAAGTACAAAAGCTCAACTTTATCTTTGACCATAACATTGTTTTGACCAAAAATGATGTTTACAAATCTCCTGAAGTATTTCCACAAGAAATAGAGCACTAGATTGGTTTTAGAGCATGTGTTTTTGGCTGTGTCAGCCAGTCAGTTGTTGGGGGTCATCAGTCAGTAAGAAAATGACAGAAATTCCCCTGGAAAAATCCTAATGAATTCCCTGAAATTTCCATGAAAGTTCTTGAAAATTTCAAAGGACACCCCTGTACAAATTCCCAAATAAATTTCTCAAGTTTCTGTGAAAATACCTAATAATTTCAAAGCAAATATCCCCCCCAAAAATCAAATCAAATAAAAAAAAACTTTAAATATATTTCCAAAAGTTTACATTAGAATGCCATCAACTTTCCAAATGAATTCCTCCAAATATTCAAATGCATTTCCAGAATTCCCATGAAAACGCCAAAAAGAATTTCAAAGCAACAATGAAGCTCTCCTAAAATATGCAAACAATTCCCTCAAATTTCCATGAAAAACCATGAAATTTTTTAAAAAAGAAAAGAAAAAAACAAAACAAAACAAATACTCATGAAAATAAAAAAAATTATAAAATTGCAAAATGTCCCTGCATTCCAAGAATATTATTCAAAACTTAAATGGACATTCAAAAAAATTAATTTACTGAGAAAACTTATTATTAAAGTATCCTATAAAAAGCACCCCCAAATTTCTTCAAATATTTTCAACTATTGCAACTTTATAATTAAGCCTAAACATTCTATTAATTTGCCCCCAAAATTACAAAAACTTCTCCAAAATTCCATTGAAATAATATACTAATGAATTCCCTGAAATTTCCATGAAAATTTCATAGGAGGCCCCCACCCCAAAATCCCCCCAAAAATTACAAATTTCTCAAGTTTCCATAAAAATATGTTTAAAAAAATCAGAGCAAATACCCTCCCAAAAATTCAAATAGAATTCCCAGAAGTTACATATAGCTACATTTACATGAAATGCCCATAAATGACCACACACATTTCAACAAAAATTCAAACTAATTTTCCAAAATCCTATGACAATATTACAAAATGTCAAAGCAGATTTCTCCCAAAACAACCAATGATAATCTCATAAACTGTACAAACATATTTCCCAAATTAGCAAATTACTCAAACTTCAGTGGACTTTCTGGAAAACTGACTCAGAAATTATTGCAGAATTGATTATTGTAAGAAATCTTAGGTGTGATGTTCTCATATGTTAAAGGTGGGACTTAGGAGGTTTTAAGAAGTAGATAGAAATGTAGAGTTTAGATAAGCACCCTGGATCTCTCAGCCCCATTTCTAACTGCAACGTCACATACGTACCAACGCCTTGATGTCGTCATTACGCAAGGGGTGGCGACGTGGAAAACATGGAGGATAGTAGTGTGTAGTGTAAACTAAATTGTGACAAATACCGCACAGTTGCAAGTATCTTCGTTTGTAAAGGACATTTAGCGAACAAATTGGACTAAACTACTCACCTGTGGGAAAAACAGTCGTCTGTTGAAGTCACTGGGAGTCTGAAGAGCCGTGGAAAGTGCGAGAAGCATTTATGACAGGTAAGCCGAGCGGTCAGCTGATTGCAAACAAGCAGTAAACGTTAGCTGTTTTCAGGACAGAGTGTTTACTCTCCGGTTACATGGACGCACACATGAATCAGAAATTAAGTTAGCAAAGATATCACGCCAATTGATACAATTCAAATAAAACGTTTTAACTGTATTTAGCACCGAGGCAGAGGCTGTTCCCTGATCTTGAAACAGGACGATCTAGCTAGCTGAAGAAGGGGATACAAATACAGTCATGTTAGGATCTACACTAAACGATACCCCAGTAGAGTCATAAAAGTTTTATCACTTGTGACAGTTAAAAAATTTGAAACCACAATTTTAAGACGCATACATCCGCTATCAGCAAAGGTTTGTGCTTAAAGTTTTCAGACGTTACCTTTACTTCCATACTTTAGATGCTGCTTTTTTAAAAACGACATAAACTCCTTGATATCAATGATTGATAGCATCAAAATACGTTGTTGCTAATGTTTTTGGGCAACTAAGACAATGTGCAGGAGCTTTTTTTTTTTGGTTTTCAACACCAATCGATTGCCCAACATTGAGTGCTTAGGTCTCTTATTGTTGATGCCATGGTATAGAAATATGTTTTGATACAGTCTAAGTTTCACTATTAAATCAAAGTTTTAAATCCTGATAAAGTGACAACCCTAACCTGAATATCAAACCATCCCTCTAACTTTATTATTGTTCCCTGACATTCTTTTGTGCCATTGTTTACTTGTGCAAATGTTGCCTTGCTGGCTGCACCTGTGTGTCCAAGGTGTGTCTTTGAAAAGCACATAACACATGTCCTGGTCCTATACGTCTCATCCTGTTGTGAGATTGGCCTCACTCATGATTGTGTTGGGGATGGTGAGGGTCTATTTTTTTAACTAAAATACATGTCCTGCGTACCCAAAATTGGTTTTATTGATTTTGATGACCAGTAAATGCAGGCAAATTCCCGCACGCCATCTACATTGCAGAATTACAATGACAACGTTTTGACGTCTGTATGTTTGTGATGTTTCGCCGCTGCTCTTTCTCTTTTTCTTACAGTGGCTTTTGGTTGAAATACTGGCCAAAGATTTGATAAGCTGATCATCTTTCAATCATTAAAATAACAAATGTTCTACAAAACCTACTCTACTCAAAAACCCCGTGGTATGGTGAAGTGTCAAAGTATTTTTTGCAACCTTAGTGTGCTGAATTGTTAATTTATCATTTCATCAAAGCATTTCTGTTTTTCCTCCAGGATTTGGCATATGCCTGGTGAAAAAGAAGTGAGGAGTGCTGAGTCTGGCTGATTGAAGCCAGCAAACATGGGTGCCAACACCAGCCAGGTCAGTGACCTGTCCGATAACCCCAGCCTCAAAGCCCTGGTGGGCACGGAGTCCATATCGGAGAATGATCCTTTCTGGAACCAGCTCATCTCATTCACCTTCATCAGTCCCACCAGCAGGTACAGAAACACACAGCCAAATGGTTTTGAATGAAGTGTGTCTGACAGTGTGCCAGAATTTAACAGTTCATTACTTCAGATGCACAAAAATAAGCCCTCTACCTGCCTGTGGAAGAAGGGCTGCCAAAGGGTGAATAGCTTTGGAGCAATTAATAATAAGGTTAAACATTATATTGTTTTAATGAAAGTAAAGTTCGGTCTGAAAGTGTAAGCACCAAATGTGTTTGATTTCAGCAGGTGCCTTTCATTTTATGTAAAGGAAATACTTAATGAAAAAAATGTTAACAAGGTGCATGACAGCATTTAGAATAACTCGTAAGAAAAAAGCCGTGCTCATTTGAAATAACTTGAATTCTTGACAGAAATATTTTGAATGAGTAGAGTTAAAATGAAAGCTCAAACATCTTTTTTTTAAAAAAGTCCTCTGTTATGGACAAAATTCCCTCATCATCCTCTACCAACTGACATTTGCCACACAACCATTCCAACAATAAATTCCTGTTGGATTGTCAGCCAGGATCCAACATTAAACTGCAGACAGGATGTTTGCAGAGCTCCAAAGATTAATCATCTAACAGAGTTAAACTCCTGCTTGGCTGACAATAGATTATCTACTTAATGTTTACTTCCTTTGTTAATATTTCATTGAAAGAAGCTGCATTTCCTCCTACAGCAGGACAGCAACAGATATGAATAGTGAATGAATTTTTTCCTTTACTAGTTAGGGCAGCTGAAAAGACAGGAAATATGGGAAGAGAGAAAGGAGGAAGACATACGTAAAGCATGCACCAGGATTGGGACTTGAACCTGCCACCAGTGCTTTGAAGACTAACGCCTCAGCATATGGGAACCTGCTCTACTTAAAACCGATGTCCAGATATTAATAATCTCTAATCTCTGTCATCCAGTCAGAGTACTTATCCACAAAGTCTTTATGATCCTGGTTATTAATGTTACTCTTATGATACAATCAAACATGGGGCTGTCTCTCCAAGATCCTCAAAATTTATTTATTTAATATTTCAGAGAAAACACCCACACACTGTCCAACATGAAAAAAAGAGTGGTATTTATTTGTAACGTTTCAGTATTAGACCTTCATCAGGCAAACAGTGATTGTGATCGTGACAACATTGTTTGCCTGATGAAGGTCTAGTACCAAAACATTGCAAATAAATACCCCTTTTTTTTGCAAATTGGACAGTGTGTGGGTTTTTTAAAAGCAGAACATTAAGCTGTCCATTAGGCCAAACATGGATTTGCACAAGACAATCATAGAGAATTTATTTACATTACTCAACAAGTCATATTCCATTTGTTATTATAGCAAAAAGACAAAGTTCTACAAGACCAAGCAACTTTTGGTATGGAAATTGTCAAGTGCTTAACTTCCTGTAAAGATTAAAATGCCACTGAAATACCAATGTGTTAGGGAGATTAAAACAAGGTTTTTGGTTAAAAACTTGATAAAAACAAAAAAACTAAATGTATAAAAAACTAGATTGCCTTCAGCATTTTAGTTTGCTGAAATATGAATAAAAATTTAAGATTTAACATAAGCTGTGGCATGTGTTTACAAGACAAACTAAAATAAATAATGTGTAAAATTTTCATTCCTCTAAAGGTACGACAAGTTTTTTGGTTGGATATAACATTTAAATTCAGGAACATATCTGTTATTAATTTTCTCCTGTGCATGTTTGTGGATGTTCAACATTTAAAAATACATTTTTTGTACTGAAAGACCTGTTCATTCTGTGTTTACATGGCTAGAGATTTTTATTCTAGACTTTTGTAAGTCTAGAAAGTCTTACACAGGCTTCTGCTTTGTAGGCGAGTTGCTGTTGTTCCTGAATGCTTCGATTTTCTCATACTATCACTTAGAGTTGACAGTGTATTATCCAGCAGGGGTGAAATTTCTCGAACAGTCTTATTGCAGAGGTGGCATCCATCGCAGTACCGCTCCTAAACTCTTCAGAATGACCCATTTTTATCACAAATGTTTGAAAAATGGACACTTGTGGCAACACGTGTGATTGAAACACGTGAATTCAATCATTACTAGGTGTGGCCAAATACTTTTGTCCATAAAGTGTATCTTTAAAAAAGGATTTTCAAACTAGAAAAAACGCTTAGCAGTTAGATGCCGCCACAAGGTCTACAATAGCTGGAGAGTGAAAGTCCAGTAGGGTGTCAAAATGAATGGCTGGGATGATTTTTGTGGCAGTTAGATTGCAAAAATTCTTTTTTTGCCTTTCTTTATTGCTGTTGGTGAATGTTTTGTGATAAACTTTGGATTACAGAGCTTTTACTGTGTATAACCTCCAAAATCTAATCAGTGCATTCTTGAGTCAGAGTGGACATTCAGGCAAAGTTTAAGAAAATTCCCAAAAGCATTCTTGAGATATCAGATTCACAAAAATGGCCAGGACAGACAACCTTGAAACACAAAGCCTCCAGCCCTGGCTATCACAGGCACAGAGGCATTAATGTGAGAAATAAAGCAACGAACTAGCATTAAAAATTGAGCTGAAACTAAATAAAGTTCAAACAAATGAAATATTGAAAACTTCTAGAACCTTGTGCAAACATTATTAAAAGTATACTTAAGATTCATTACTGATTGATTGTGATGCAGGTACATGTAGGTGGTTGTGGTTCTGCAGAAGAAGATGTAGCAAAAATATTCACCAGACAGGCACAAGAATGACATCAGTAGTCTTGTATGTCTTCCTTTTTAAAAAAAAAAAAAAAAAAAGAAAAGCAAAAGCAAAATATGACAGTCCTCCCTCAAAGGTTTAAACATTTCCATGCAGGTCCTGCAAGTTCCACCTTTAAAGTATCACAGTAGTGTCCAGAGGGCATAGTTGGCATGTCACACTTTTAGAAATGAGAGTCACGTCTCTTGGAAATGCTGCACTGAAGCACCTCAGTACTAGACCTGACTGAACTGTCCTTCAGACAAGAACGAGGTTCCACACTTAACTCATATTGAAATGTAGCATACACAGAGAAATGACCTCAGCTGATTAAGTAAACCACGAAATGCATGTTCATGGATGTAACAGTGTAATAGAATTTTGTTGATTATATCCCAGCTTTATCTAACCTGGCACGCCAGATGGATTTGTTTCATACATCCATCTGGAAAACCACTCAGACAGCGTTTGGGAAAGGGCAGAGCCTTTGAAAAAGAGCTGATTGGATGAACGTTCTGTCTGTCACATCTTTATGGGCCAATCAGAGCAACAAAACGACGTAGCCACCAGCGAGCTGCGCCCCTACCGAAGGAGTAAACTCCATTAGAGTTGCATAATGCGAACCATGGCGACTGTAGACATGTCAGTACACGACTTCTGTCATTTTTTTAAAAAGAAAACAACTCACTGCTGTTCTTTTTTTTTATTGAACGTTTTATGTTCTTCTTTTAACGAAGAAATGTCTTCAAGTTCTGATTAAACCAGCGCTTTAGCATCCATGCTAATGTCTTCCGCCATTATTCCACCGGCCTCTTTTTGCTGCTTGCTTATGTCACGACTCCCCCACGCCTGAAAGTACTGCCCTTCGACGCTGATTGGTCCTGTCACTTTCTAACCGGGCCCAAACGGTTCAGACGGGAGCTTTGCGAGATGGATTTACCAGTGAGAAACATGGAAACGGGCGTATCCATCTGCTTTGCAAGGTTAAGCTTTATCAGTAGGAAAACAGAAAGCAGACAGTAAAAGCTATCGCCACATCAGATCCATTTTCTCTGTCATAAACTTATTTAATAATTCTCTTTCTTTTAACACAGCGGAGACTCCAAGTTGCTGGAAGAGGCTGTCATCCCCCTGGCCAAGATTCTCAGTATGTTTCCTACTGATTAATATATTTGATAAATAGATCAGCTATGGGTTACATCATTTATGCACAAGTTTCTAGGTAGCCTAGTTTGAATGGAAGTTTGTACATTCTACTGATGTTTAGTTTGTACATTCTACTGATGACTGGTATCTTACAGCTAACACTTAGAAGGTGTAAAGTCCTCTGTAAATATGGTTGTCGTGGTGATGGTGTTTGAAAGATGGGTCAGTTTGGAGGATAAGGAGGAGCAGAGAGTTTTTGTACCTTTTTGGTGTCAACAGTGCAGCACTGATCAACACTGAATACCAACTTAGCCAAATTTAAAATGAAGTATAATCGTTCATTTTTGCTAACCACACTGTCAAATTTGTAGGTTTCTGTTTCATATGTTATGCTGCTGATAAATCCTCTCCTGTTTTTTTAGTTGAAAACAATCCCAGAACGGGGAACTTTGGTGCTCTCGTCAGAATTTTCCTGGGAAGAACCAAAGAGCTGAAAATCTCCACAGAATGCCAAGAGTGAGTATGGGAACTTAGGAGGAGAAAACAAACTCTGACGACTCTGTCAGCAATGACAGGCACGATGCACGCCAGTGTTCTCTGTGCAGGGGTGCAGTCCTATTGTTTTAATCACATGCAAGCAGGAAATCTTTATTATCATCTTTATTTACAGGGGAGAAACACTGAAGCGGTTTAAGTTTCCCATGAGAAAAAAAGCTGAGGTATAAACATCAACACATGCTGCATTATCCTGCACTCACAGCCGAAATTGACCCATCCCGAGTCACCAGACTCATGGGGTGGAGATCTCGTTCTCTGTAATCATCATTAGAGGTTGGAGTTATCGCTCCCCATCCACACCCATTTATTTCTCTGGCAATTTTTACCAGATTTTGTCCCACAAACAAACCTTCATTCTCTGTGTTCGACATTATTGCCCTGCCCTAATAGTCAATTTGTGGGATTGATTACTCAACTCTGTGTTGGCGTTTTGTGCTTGTGAAACATTGTGGTTTTCACAGGATGTTTTCAATCAGTTCTTGTTTTCCTGTTTATATGTTACCCACAAACTTTATTTGATTTTTTCTCTGTTATATGAATATGTTGCAAGTGTATGTGAAATTATCATCAGCTTTGGCATAAGAGAGGGTATTTTCACATTTTTGGTTGCAAAAGAGTATTGATGTGAGGTTGTATTCCAGTTTGAAGAAAAATGAATGCATGCATGAAAAAAATCATGAATTTTCTAGGTTTGTGTTTTTGTTTTTGTTTAGTTCTGGCAGAAAATTCTGATTGGAAAAGAGGTATTCCATATGTGCTGATATGAAGTACGACATCAGTGGGACTTTCCCATGTGTGAATCGCTCTGTCTTGGCCAGGTGTTCTAAGTACAGTTAGTTTTTCAGCAGCAGACACAACGTAACTGGTCTGTGTTAACATTCAACACAGAGTAGCTGATAGCAGAACAGTGTTCTGGTTGCTTGGCTTGAGTCAGTTAAGATGTAAGGCTACTTGTGTTAGCAAAGCAAAAGAGAAGTTTTTCTAATTGCTGGTTGGATATAACCTTGCAAAGCTTGTGGATTGGCCATATTCCATGTCTGTCATCTTGTAAAGCCTCAATCTGAAATGCTTTTGCCAGGTCTGAGAATGAGGTAGGGCTTAGTTTGACTGCAAGCTGGTAAACATTGGCAGCAAGTGAAGCTAAAGCAACAGTTTAATCAGAACTGGATAATTTCTTTTTTAAAAGAAAAGCCAAGAGCTATACTGAAATCTTTTCTTGGCAGAAAAGGTGTTTTTGCTTGCTCCCTACTAGCTTCACCATGAGTTTGATTGCTCTGATTGGCTGGTAAGGAATGTGACAGACAGAACATTTGTCGAACCATCCCCCAAGGGCTTTGGAAAGGTTCTATCCTTCCCAAATATTAACCTTGGACTGTTGCATAGATGGATGTGAAATATATCAAGTGCAAGTGGAGATGTTAACACTATATCACAGTCATGGTCAGAGCTGACCAAATCACAGCAGTGCTGGTATTCAGTACACCACTCCTTATTGGATTATATCACTTATTTTTGCAACACTTAGTTCAGACAGAGCATTCTGATTGGACAAGAGGCTCTCCATAGTGCTTTTATCAAGTACAGCATCACTTTGTTTTTTCACAATATGTGTCACTCCTACTCTGCTAGATTGCAGATTTCATTACAGTTTTCACCATGTTCATCAATGAGATACACTGTTTGGACAAACTGTTGCCACAAAGTTGGAAGCATAGCATTGTCTAAAAATGTCTTGGAATGCTTAAGCATTAAGATTGCCCTTCCTGGAGATAAGGGGACTAGCCCAAACCCTGAAAAACAGCCCCATACCATTACCCCTCCTCCACCAAACTTCACAGTTGGCACAATGTAGTCAGGCAGGTAGTGTTCTCCCGGCATCTGCCAAACCCAGACTCGCCTATCTGACTGCCAAACAGAGAAGTGTGACCCACCAGAACATGTTTTCACTGCTCCACAGTGCACCATGCGCCTTTGTTGACCCAATTCTGTGATTTGACATGATCTTCCACTTTAAGGCTGAGTTGCTGTTGTTCCTAGACGCTTCCACTTTCTAATAATGTCACTTACAATGACTGTGGAATATCCAGCAGGGATGAAATTTCACAAACAGTCTTATTACAAAGGTGGCATCCATCACAGTACCATGCTTAAAATCACCGATCTCTTCAGAACAACCCGTTTTATATCACAAATGAGACTGCATGGCTAGGTGACTGATTTTATACTGTACACCAGTGGCAACAGGTCTGATTGAAACACCTTAATTCAATTATTACCTGGTGTGGCTAAATACTTTTGTCCATATAGACTCAAAAAACACACTTTGATTTAACTAGTTACATGATAACGGAATAAAAATGTACAAAGTAACAGGGTGCTCCAATTTCAGTTCAGTTGTTCAGTTTTTCTATGTGCTAGTTGTGTAACTGTTGTATACATTATCACACACAAGTAGGTGATGTTGGACTGTGACTGAATGCCTATTACAGATTCACAGTTGTGCTAATATTTAATATTTAATTTCCCCTTGTGTGATATAACTCAAGGATACTACAGCATGTTCTGACAAGCTATTTTGATTGGATAAGAGGTATACCATGATTACTGAGTCCAACATCGCAGAGACTTTTCACTATATATATCACTATGCCATGGCCATGTTTTCTGAATACAGTTCACATCACAGCAGACAGGTTTTATTTTTTTTAGATTGAATGACAGCAGTGTTCATAAAAAGTACAACATCACTCCCTCTCATGTGGTAACGCCTAAGTAACTTGCTCTACTTTGAACTTAACTTGTTCAACGTTTTCTCTATTGGTTCTGTCAGTCAGTGGTTATCTTTTTTTATAATCTTAGTGAATTATCCCATTTTTTATTTTCAGTAAGCAATACCGACAAGGACACTCATCCAAGCCTCCTCTGGCTGAATTGATTGTGTACTCATGCCACTCCCTAATGAATATATGTGTCTGAAAAAATTTCAAGCATCATATAACTGAAGAACACACACGGTCAGCCAAGCCTTCCTCTGTAAATTTAGGAAATAAAACCACTGGAACACATCCATCCCCTATAGAGCGTTTATTTCTGTCTGTGTTCGACCTTAATGTAATGCCCTCTTTATCCTTCTCTTCTGCAGTCAGCTGTTTATCTGGCAAGCCCACAACGCTCTCTTCATGATCCGCTGCTTGCTCAAGGTGTTCATCAGGGAGATGAGTGAAGAGGAGCTGCACCTACAGTTCTCCTACCAGGAGAGGGCACCAGGCTCCTGTGGAGGTGAGCAGCACTGATTCATTTGGAAAAAAAAAGGTGTACTGCTGGGGCTTGAGTTCAGTTGGAGATAAAAAAAAAATGTCCATATGTATTGTCAAATATAGATCAAGCTTTTAGCCACTGAGGCACACTTGGATGTTTACAAAGATCTGGATAATCTACAGAGAAATCTCCAGAAAACACCCTCCAAAGTTAGCATATCCGTTTAGACTCATAAGGTGTGAGTTATTACAATACAGTCACAGGGGTCAATTGTGTAACACTTCTGTTCCTACCTAAAGAGACAAAAGAAATTGGCTTTTTAATTGAGCACAAAAACCCCAGGCTACTGACCTGGATCAGATGTCTCTGAGAGACTCTGTTAATAAAGTCTGAATCTACGTCAACGGACTGCACCGCATTGTCTGACCTCAAAAACTGGCCCTGTCTGAGCTGCTCTCCCTTTTTAAACTGTAGACGGTATAAAATAAGGACATGGTCTCAATGACATCATCCACTGGTTTTTCTGAGGTTTTCTGAAAGCAGATGATGGAGGTTGCTACATTGGAAATGCTGTTTCCCCCTTACTTTCGATCAAGATAGCCTGTCAGCCAACAGCCATGCTCCTCATGCAAAGTTCTGCAAAACTCTGAGCCTTATTATAATCCAATCTGACATCAATATGCACGCTGCCTTAGTGTAAATACTGTAAGAGCTATCCACCTCATGTAAAGTAACCCATCTGTTACATAACTACATAATTTATCATCATGTTTATTTCAGTATCCTTTGCATTACTCAAAACGGCACTGCTGTTTTATGTAAACCTGTATAAGTTTAAAGTCTGTTCATTGTTTGATTATATGGAAGTTTAAATGTTTGCACACGGAAAGCACAATTCAAGAAAGTCCAAGTCCTTGTGTCTCTAAGCTTACCTGACCAAAAAAACTAAAATGGATTGTGAATCAGAACAGATGTGTTGTGAATTAAATTCATCTCACTGTAAAGTCTACATCGTACAGCTGCCTACACTCGATGTACAACCCAAATTCCCTAAAAGTCAGGGTGCTGTGCAAATATAAATAAAAACAGAGTGCAATGATTTGCAAATCTCAGAAGGTATTTTATTCACAATAGAACATAAACAACATATCAGATGTTGAAATTGAGACATTTTACAATTTCATGACGCCATGTTTGCAATTGTGTAGCATCCCCTCTTCTTTTAACAACAGTCTTTAAATGTCTGGGAAATGTGGAGACCAGTTTTCTGTTGTCTCAATTTTGTCTGACCTAAAGATTGTAACTGCTCAACAGTTCTGGGTCTTTTTTGCTGGATTTTTCAGACTTTTAGGACTCTTCTACTGTGAAGCCATGCTGTTGTGATGGATGTGGTATGTGGTTTAGAATTGTCTTGCTGAATTATGTCCTTGGCTGAAAGAGATGTTGTCTAGATGGGAGTGTATGTTGCTGTAAAGCCTCTATACTTTTCAGTATTGATTCCCATGCCATAGACACTAATGCAACCCCATACCATCAGAGATGCAAGCGTTTGAACAGTGTGCTGATTACAAGCTGAATGGTCCCTCTCCTCTTTAGTCTGCAGGACACTGCTTCCAAAAATCATTTCAAATTTTGATTCATTTAACCACAGAACAGTTTTCCATTTGCCTTAGTCCATTTTAAATTAGCTTTGGCCAAGAGAAGATTGCAGTGTTTCTGGATCTTGTTCATGAATGGCTTCTTCTTTGCTTGATACAGCTTTAACTTGTATTTGTGGACGACACTGCAACTGTGTTGACAGACAATGATTTCTGGAAGCGTTCCTGAGTCCGTGCAGTGATCTTCAGTCGAGAACCATGCTCATTTTAATGCCATGCTACCTGATTGCCAGAAGTTCAGGAGCATCCAATATTGACCTTCGACTTTGTCCCTTATGACCTGAGATTTTTTAAGATTCTCTGAATCTTTTAGTGACATTCTGTACTGTACTTTGCAATTTTACATTGAGGAGCATTCTGAAATTGTTCCACAATTTTTTTAGGCGCCATTTTTTCGCAGATTGGTGAACTCCTGCTTATCTTTACTTCTGAGAGACTCGTTCTCTCTTAGAAGCTCCTTTTATACCCAAATCATGTTACTGACATGTTTCCAGTTAGCCTAATTGGATGCAAAATGCTCCCCTAGATGTTTTTCATTAGAACCACTTATTTTTTCCAGCCATTTGCTGCCCCATCCCTACCTCTTTGAAAGTGTTTAAATTCAAAATGAGCTCATGTTTTTTGAGAAATGATAAAATGTCTCAGTTTCAACATCTGATATGTTATTTTTGTTCTATTGTGAATAAACATGGGTTTATAAGATTTGTAAATCATTGCATTCTGTTTTTATTTATATTTTACACAGCACCCCAACTTTTTTGGAACTGGGGTTGTACAATAAACAAAGATCATTGTTTCAACTGTGCTGCCATCATATTTCGGTCAGTGTCATTGTGAAACAAGCCTTCAAATTCTGTTGGTTTGAATTTGAATTTTAAACCCACAGAAACCCTTTAATCCCTGTTCTACTCACAGCCAGCATGAAATAGGGATGATGGGAAGGACAGGGAGAGGATTGCTACAGTGGGAGTTGGAAGAAGTAAAGTGAGGCTGACTATGACCAACAGGGAGCTGCCATCTGTGTCTCATATAATAACTCCCTGTGCTCCTTGTGTAGAAACAGGCAGCCAGGACCTCCTCGAGGAGCTGCTGTCAAACCTCGTCCACCTGATCGTTGAAGTGCCCCTGCTGTAAGTATCTCCCTCGTGTGTGTATCAGCGTGTGTGTTTGGAAGGTTGAATTAAACACTCCATTGTGTCTTGCACACTTTAAAAAGGTCAGACATAAAAGACTGCAGTAAAGTGACATTTTACACGGATAGGTTGTTCACTATAGCTGAACTGTCTGCACACAGTGATTTGTTAATGTCACAGCACTTATCGCTAAAGCTCATTTGTTTGACATTAATTTATTACCATAATATCAAATGGAAACAATCCATTATTGGAGGCTTTTCTGCAGCCCAGCCCATCCTTTGTTTTCATTCATGTTTGCTGTTTTTTTAAGTGTCTAGGATGTTAGTCATCAAGTTGTAATGGAAAGCAGTTTGGGAAAAATGAACTCCCTGCTTGCTTGATTCACTAACAAAGAAAAGCTGGACTCCATTAAGGAAGAAGTTAAGGTTTTGATGTCCATATGTTTCACTTCCTGAGCCCTCAACCAAACTGAAATGCTGGAACTGGAAACATGCTGAAGAAAGGGAAAAAATAAAAAAGGAAAGGATGGAACTAAACTAATTACAGAACTAGAGAAAGTGTTCAAAATGGACTGAAAGTTGAATTAGGAGAGGTGCCAGTGAGTGGGAGACAAGGGAACATAATGATTGAAAACTGGTATGAGCCTTTACTCCCAGTGGGCGGTGTGCATGCTAACACTTTAATGAGTGAATATTTCAGGTTTTTTTTTTTGTGATTTATCAATAGTAGGATTATCTCCGGCCTGCCACTCAGTCTGTCACATCCACACAAAGATACAGTGTCTACATCTCTGCAGACCAAATCTCCCCTGCAGTGTCAAAACAAGTTCACAGGAACATGACAGTTGGTTTTTCCTTAACACAGCATCTTTTCCTCTCTTGTCTGTATTGTGTTATTCTTGGCGTCCTCCTTTTCTCCCTGTCTACCAGACCAATCATTGCTTTCTTTCTCTTCATCTCTCCTTCTCCTCTGTTGTCTCCGGACATCAAACCCTGGCTCTTATGTAAATGCATTCAGCATTCCAACATTATTCATTGTTCCCAGCGTCGAGACTCTACCTGTTTTTCTTCCCTTCACCACTTTGTGGCCGTCAGCCCACTTCCTTCGTACGTGCTCCTGGTTTGGTTTAGAATATTACCATTCTTTTGGTAAACTCCCTCCAATCTCTAACAGAGCTTTGTACTTCAATAGTACCTCCGGGTAAATTGTGAGAGGCCTGAATTTACAAGAAATAGACTCTAGTATTGCTAAATTATATTTCAAGGTAGGAAGTTGCTACTTACTAAAACAAAGCAATCTTTGAATTACACTTACACCCATTGTTTCTAAACACATTCCATCATATTGTCTATAAAATCATTCAGTTTTTTGTCTAAAACTCTTGTAGGGAGTTTTAAGCTGTTTATGCATCAGATTGAACAGACTGATTATTGATATGTATGCTATATATGAACATAACATACACTACATGCACTAAAGTAGTCAGACACCTAACCATTACACTAGCAGGAACTGCGATGACGTTGTATTCAAGTACATGTACTTTAATATGGAGTTGGCCCCACTCTTCTTAGAAGACTTTCCACAAGATTTTTGAGTGTTTCTGTGGGGGTTTGTGCCAATTCATTCTCTAGAGCTCTTGTGAGGCACTGTATCAGGCACTGTTGTTGGCCATGACAGCTTGGCTTGTAATCTCCATTCTAGTTTACCCAAAAGGTGCTCGATGGTGTCGAGGTCAGGGTTCTGTGCAGACCGGTCAAGTTCCTCCACACCAAACTCATCCCACCATGTCTTGATAGTCCTTGCTTTATGCACAGGGGCACAGCCATGTTGGAATTGCACAGGGCCTTCCCCAAGTTGTTGCCACAAAGTTGGAAGTATAGCATTGTCCAAAATGTCTTGGTATGATGAAGCACTAAGACTGGCCTTCACTGGAGATAAGGGGCCTAGCCCAAAGCGTGAAAAGTAGCCCCTCCACCGAACTTCATAGTTGGTACAGTGCAGTCAGGCAAGTAAATTTCTCCCACCATGCAACTGCTCAGCCTTTGAAACCCAGTCTGTGAACAACATCTTTCTGCTTCCATGAATGCCAGTGGAAGTTCAGAACTCTTCAGCTATGGAATCAGCAGAATGCTGGCGACTTTTACCCATCATGCGCCTTTGCAGTCCATGACCCTGCTCTGTGATTTTACATGGTCCTCCACTTTGTGGCTGAGTTGCTGTTGTTCCTCAACGCTTCCACTTTCCAATAATTCACTTAAAGTTGACAGTGGAATATCCAGATGGGATAAAATCTCATGAACCGTCTTGTTGCAAAGGTGGCATCCATCACAGTAGCTCGTTGAAGTCAGTGAGCTCTTCAGAACGACCCGTTTTGCATCACAAATTTTTGCAAATGGACACTTTTGGTTTTACTTTACTACAATTGTTAAAAAGTAGTAGTTATTTCATAGTTAACTGCAATGACATTTGTTTCCCATTTGTAGCCTGTGTGTAGGTCTCATTGGTGCATTTATCCATGGTGGGTGTAAATTAAACTGTATGTCAACTGATCTAATAGTTATAAAAAAAATAGGAACATTTCAAATCATAGAGTCCCACGTTTAAATATTTTGGGCTCACATGTCTGTGAAGAACATAATTTGGGGGCTGCGAAGCATTCAAAGAAGCCAATCTATCAGAGGGAAATTGTTAACAGCTCCTTTAACTTTTTCTTCCCCTGGCATTTAATCAACATAATGATTAATCTATTAATCAGGAAACCTACTGTCAGATTAAACAATACTTGAAACATTGGTTGAACTCTAAAATGTGGAAAGTGTGTGTGTTAATGGCATACACAAGGAAAGGGATATTTTGCCTGAGTGAGTCGTGACTGGAAGAGAGTTTATTAAAGTGGAAAACAACCTTGACCCTGTTTAAGGTCAGCCTGTTTCAGTGGTGTGTTTATATGACAGGAAGCAGGTCACAGCTTAAATCTGCCCCTCAAGTCAAAAATATTTTTAGCTTATTGTTACTTTATACATGTTTTGGCATTCTCTGTTTTTACAGGGTTAAACATTAAAGGCACGCATTATCTGAGGAAGGAAAGTTTCTTTGTGATCATCATAAATCTGACTTATTATAGTGCAGAAATACAGGATATTTTTGAACCATCAACAATTTGGAAAGGAGTTGTGGTCCAGCATTCAACTCCTGCAATAGTGTTTTGGGACTTTAAAGGAGATAATCAAATTTCTCTTTTGTAACATTACACTTTTTCCTTTGCAGTTTTATTTCATGCATGTTGAAAGAGATCTTTAACTTCACCAGACATGCATTTGTTGCTTTTCCATGATGTGTATTGGCTCAGTGTCTGGCAGTTTCAAACAGCTGCACTATGACAACCCTGCCTACATGTGGGAAATAATAACAGAGTTTATACTCTTAAAGAAAATAAAGTGCCTGGTACTAAAACCATCAAATTCAACCTTCTCTCATCAAGGGAAGCTGCGATACAAAGTGTTTGGGAAGGGCAGGACAAAAAAAAAATTCTTGGAAGGTGATTGGATGAATGTTCTATCTGATGGGCTGATCAGAGCGACAAGACCAAATGAGGCAGTAGACATGCTCCAGTGCTAACTTCAGACCAAGCGGAAACCTCCGGTCCTGAAAAATGAAGCCAATGTGGTAGTGCAAAAAAATGCAATACAGTGCAGCATGTCACTGCAACAAGTAACCTCCATCTTCAAATACAATGTGTTGTAAAGGAATGATAAAGCCCCGCACACTATACTCCATGAGAAGTTAAAAATATCTTTTGAATATAGTAACACCTTAAAAGCTATCATTCAAGATTTAACTTAAATCATGTTAACGCTATCATAATTTGTCTTCTTCTGTAGAGACATCACCTACAGCATCCTGTTTGAAGCAGTTACTACACTGCTGGTATTCTTCTCCTATCAGCTCTTCCACAAAGACATCCTCAGAGATGGATTGATCTACCAGCACATCATGAAGGGACGATGGTAAGAAAACACAATGCCTTCTCAAGGTAGAACTCCTTTTTGTTGAAAGTGCCCTACCAGGTTGGTGCTGCAAGTGATCCCAGCATGCTTTTTGAGTAGCACAAACCTGGAAGGGCTTTTCTCCCTTATTACATAAAATTAACCTATAAAATCCTAAAGTCAGTTTGCTGTTAGATAAGTGCATCTCATGGAGAGAGAACTGACATACTGTGCATTTAATATTCATAATGTTGTGTCTTAAGCCTTTAAGAAACCAGCTCTAACCTTTACCTCATCATCAAGGGTGTTCAAAAGCAAAAGTACAAAAATGTAAGACATAAAACACATAAAAGTGGAATATTTCATGTATTTTAAGAATGAGCTCCGAGTTAAGTGGATCGTCCACAATCTGTTAAAGACTTTTTTGAATGTGGGCCCAAATCACTTTGGATGTCCTCCAATCCAATGTGACACTGTCTGATCAAGGCTACCGTTCCTCTGACCAGACTCTGATACAGTTAGCCTCTCTTTCTGCTGCTGGTCAGTCTCAACATGTTCCAAACAATGTCTTTTTCTGTCATTCAACTACAACTAGAGGTAAGAAAAGAAACAAATCCAGCCCACATAGACTCTTTGTTTACACTGTGGCCTTTTTTGTAGAAATGAACCCACAAGTCTGTGTTTTTAAAGAATACCTATGATGAAAACTTCCAAGTTAATAAAAAAAAAAAACAACTACTAGTTTCATCAGTTTCAAAATGGCATACTCAAGTCCACTGTTGTCGTGAAAATGAATAAATTCAGATGAATGCTTCGCTGCTCTTGTCTCTTGAAGTGTAGTGGTGCAGTTTCTCTGGGTGAACACAGAGGACGGGAGTAATTTTCTTTTAGGGCTCTCACAGCAGAAGAGCCAAACGAGAGCACTTTGGATTAATTGCTGGTGAGCTGAAGAAAGGCTTCCAAGTCGCTGATGTTGGCAGAATGGATTAGAGGGCAATCTAGAATGGTTTTAACATTTGGTCTGTTTACAAGGGAAGATTGTTTGTGACTTTAAAAGCAGTGACATTTGAAATTCTACAGCAGCTGTTATGTGTTTTGGACTGAGTCTTGGATTTAAATGGGCATTAACAACCATCAAGAAAGTCTTATTGGAAGATAACGACTGAATTTTTAAATTAATCTGAACACTTGTGCTGCCTCTTGCTTATACCGCTTTCCCACTAAAATTAGCGTGTAAAAGCATGTTTTTTAAACGCTGGTAAACCCGCTAACAATCGGCAAGTGACTCCTTTCCCATTGTCAGTAGACCTGGGTCTGATCACCAGCAGATGAGCTGTGTGGCTGTTTTTTTTTTTTTTTCCTCAGGTGCGTCAAGCTGATGTCATCACGTTGCTTTTCTAGCTCAGTCTTTCTATAACGAAGATATCCGCTGAGAATAATTAATGTTCTACTGACACATTCAGCTCCTACAGCCTTGAATTCATCATGGATTATCCAGTAAAGTGCAGCGCTTCCTACTCATGAGCGCAGCCAAATAAAGTTCAGGAGAACCTTTTCTAAACAATGTTTCTATTTCAAATTTTCACATCTATCTGCTCCTTGGAAATATTAGAAAAACATAGATCTTTTGAATGATTTAAAACAGAAACTTCAGCCTGCCAAACTCCTGTCTCCTCCATCAGCTGTCATCCGGCTTAACAGCTGATGGAGGAGACGGCACTTTTCAGACTTAGATTTAGGGGTGAAAACTAAATAAAAGAATATATAGTCATTTCCAAGGAGCGGACATATGATAAAGGAAAATAGAAACAACCTTTTAGAAAAGTCTCCCACTCTCCAGCTGTGTTTTTACGCAGGAAGCGCTGCGCTTCATGTGATAAACCATGAGAAATCCAAGGCTGTAGAAGCCTGACTTGTTCACGAAAAAATAATAGCTTTCAGCAGATATATTCATTATGTCAAGAGTGAGCTAGACAAGCATTTTTGTGTTTATATGTGCCGTTAAACTGCGCTGCAGTGTTGGAAACCTCTGCCTTTTACTCCTATCTCCTCCAGAAGTAGCGCATCAGGCTTTAATGTGCAGCTGACGGGCTGGAGTTTCTGTGTAATAACAAACAAAAAAAGAGGATCGATGTGATCATTTCCAAGAGGCAACTAATGCATAAATAAATAAATGAAAGGTTAATAGATTATATCGTTTGAAAAGGATCTCTCTTTCCAGCTGCGCACGGTCTGGACGCATGGTACTTTATGAGCTAATCCATGAGATTTTAACAGACTGAATGAGCTAAATCTGTCCTTGGGAAAAAAAACATTCTCAGTGGATATGTTCATTATGACATGGGCATTTTTGTGTTTATATGTGCCGTTAAACTGTGCTGCCATGCTGTGAAACTTCTGCCTTTAAACTCCTGGCATCTCCAGCACATCAGGCTTAAACGCGCAGCTGACAGAATAAAGTTTCTGTGCAACAACAACAACAAAAAGGATCTATGAGATCACAACAGGCAAGAAATATAAATGTACTACTTGTGTTAATATAAATGTAGGCACGCTACACCAACGTCATCCCTTGTTAACCCGGGTGTGACGTTCCCACTGGAGCGGATCGGAGGTGAGCCGATAAAAACCCGTCCATTGCAGGGTCAGTTGACCCGGGTCTGAATGCCAATTAGAGCCTTTCCCAGTGCCGACAGGAGCCGATTGTTAGCGGGTTTAAACGGGTTTTTCAGCCAGTGGGAAAGGGGTATAAGATAAAGCAAAAACTTCATATTATGGTGTTAAAAAGTAAAAATGAATCAGTTGTGCTCAAAAAAGGATGTTTCTGTCAGGCAGCAGAGGAAAAGCCTGAAGTAGAGTCAAAGAAAGGCCACAAGGCAAGATAACCTTGAATTTTTAGACATTTGCAGCTGAGCTGGAACTTGTTTCATAAACCAGTTTTCAATAATGAATACACAGTTACATAAGCCCTAAAATATTTAGTTCCTCAAATAGTTTTTAAAGAAATTAGATGATTGTGAGGCACTTGTAAAATTTTTGCTCTTGAATGTATGCTGAGACACTGCTGAACCTTCATGTGTCAATGTCTATTCACAAAGCTCCCTCAAGGCGTGATATTTACACCCATGTGCTGTTTCTCCTTCACTATGATTGCCATGGAGGCATAATCGAGGGGATGAAGTGATTCCCCCTCTTTGCTGGCTTAAGAGGTAGTAACACAAGCAAGATGGGCTCGGTAGAGGAAGCGGTGGAGCATGTGTGCTCACTTATGCTCTCGTGATGGCGTAATGCATGTGGGCTGACAAATATCTGCATCTGGGGGATAAATAGGAATGTTTAAGACTTAGTTAGACTGAACTTAAAGTATTTATTGGAGAAGTTAACATTTTTTCTCTCCCTTTCCCTTTCTGTCTCTCTTTTCTTTAGTTTGTCTCTAACTAGTCGACTGGTAAAGACGCTGCTCTATAACTTCATCAGGCAGGAGAAATGTCCACCTCCAGCTACGCACATCTTTGAGCCCAAAGACGAGGGAGGCCTGCTTTATGGCCTGGCATCAGGAGTTGCAAGTATGAGACACACAAAAGAACAAAAGCATCGTTGGGCAATCATTCACACTGGTTCTGAAAACATATTTTATGCTACAGGGGCTTGAATGCAGAGATTACAGAATTTCTTAAGGTTTGCCACATTATATCTACATATAATGTAGATGTAGCAACAGATTTTTGGTGGACTAAAATAAGAATTTTGGATTGAACAAACATTTGATTTCCTTCAAGCGAAATGGCTCTTGACCGCCTATGTTGCAGGTGGATGTAAAACCACAATTAATACTGTCACCAGTATTACCTATCACCCAAGATGGACTTTTAAACTATGATTATTATGTGTTTAAACACAGGTGTTGGGTGTAGCACACACATTAGCCAAAACTGATGGTACCAGCAGCTCAACCTTCCAGCCATTCTGGCAGGTAAATAAAAGTAGCATGTCACAAACTGATTTGTGACCACCATGGACTCAAATTGGGCTGGTTGTTTTATTTTTTGCTTGTTTTGCTCTGACTCACAAGAGCAGAGCCTGGCAGCCCTACATATGCTGTAGTTTATAGCTCAGAGACCAAACAAAACCGCCTTCTCCTCATGTCAGAGTGGGTGTCAGTGTTTACAATCAAAATAAAAGGTGACACAGCAATCAGGCAAACCCGTGTTCAGTCCAAGTTTGATGTCTGAAAATAGAAAACGTGAGAAAAAGCTCTCACTTTGCAGAATGTTTCTCTCAGCCTATCTGGGATCTTAACTCAGATTATTTGCTGGAATGTATTTGCCAATGGGGATTACCTCTCCATTGAACAGAGCTTAAACAAAAGGTGTGTCTAAACTCATAAATTGCTTGTATAAGAAATTACAAAAGAAGGCTGTGGCTGTGGCTGCGGCTCTGACTTGTGGTCAAAGAAGCAGCTGTAAGCACACCAAGTCTTTTAATTTATTTTTGGGACATTACATAAAAATACAGAACAATGGGTCAAGTTCTGAGTAGGGGTGTGTATTGGCAAGGATCTGGCAATACGATACATATCCTGATACAGGGGTGCCGAGATCAATATATATTGCAATACTATACAGCACTCTGTGAACAACCAGCTTCTTAAGCAATGACCTTTTGTGTCTTACCTTCCTTGTGGAGGGTGTCAATGACTGTCTTTTGGACATCTGTCAAGTCTGCAGTCTTCCCCATGATTGTGTAGCCTACTGACTTAGCTGATTAGTGTGTGACACTATAACTTTCCAATATTGAACTTTTTCACAATATTCTAATTTTCTAAGACACTGAATTTTGGGTTTTCATGATCTGTTAGCATTAATCATCAACATTTCAAGAAACAAAGGCAACAGCCATATTAGGAAATGGGGTGTTTTCTCCTGCAGCCAGAGTTAGTTTTAGAAGCTTTTTTGAAATTTAGTCTTAGGCTTTAGATTAAAATAACAATGGGGGAGTAATAATAATAGTTTTTGCCACATTTTTGCCATTATTAACCTTAAAAGTTTTAGTCTAGTTTTAGCCAACAAAAGCTCAAAACTATTTAAGTCCTGTTTAAGTCAATAAAACCTTTAGATTTTAGTCTTTGCTTTAAGTCAAGATTTTTTTTTTTCCTTTAAACTAATTTAACTAGCCAATTTGTAACAATATGTAAGTAAAAATTATGCAAAACTGATAATAATAATAATGTTTATTTATATAGCACTTATCAAAACCAAGTTACAGAGTGCTTTACAAAACATCAAAGTTCATCAGTGAAAAACACAATAAAAAGAAAATAATCATCGATAAAAAAAATAAAAAAATTAAAAATTAAAATAAAAGAATACACCAGCAACAAGTCTGACAGACTAGATATAAGAATAAAAAGAAAAAGAAAAATTAGATGTAATATTAAAAACCTTGACCAATGAAAAAACAATGATATAAACAAGGGATCATAAGTAAGACACAGTTCACAAGAAGGCTTTCTGATAATGATATGTTTTTTTAAAGGGATTTAAAAGAAGACACTGATGTAGCTAGTCTTAGATGATAGCTAGTCTGATGGTACCAGCAGCTCAACCTTCCAGCCACTCTGGCAGGTAACTAAAAGTACCATGTAACAGACTGATTTGTGAAAAACAAGGTCTCAAACTGAGATAGCCATTTTAGGTTTTACTTGTTTTTGCTCTGACACATAATATACAGGAGATGCTAAAGCAAAGCTAGAGCCCTCTCACATTTTATAGAGAGGGCTCTAGCTTTGCTTTAGCATCTCCCTTAGCCCTTTTGGGGCTTTAACACAGGCTACGTGCTAGAATTGGTTGGCTAGTATTGTCTTGAACCAACACTGTAGCAACCTTTCCCCTCCAGAGCTTAAACAACTTGTTAGAGGTGTGTCTACACTTATAAAGTGCTTGTATAAGAAGTTTAAAAAGAAGGCTGGGGTTTGTGGTCAAAGAAGTGGCTGTAAACACTGTAGCTCCGTGTACTTGTTACTCATTATAGGTGTGCCAAATCTATTTTTTTTTCAAGGATAAACACAATATGTCCATTTAGTTCTCCTCAAGAAAAGTCCCTAGTCATTATATCGTTCAAATATTTTTGTTATGAAAAGCCATATCAGGAAATGGGGTGTTTTGTGCTGCATCCATCTTAACACACAACTCAGCAGAGCAAATGAATCTTAATGAGTCAAAAGCTACAAGGACTGAGAACTAAACATATAGAAGCTCATAAAAGCATCATTTTCTGGTCTTTTATAACACTGCAGGCTTGTCTGAAATCTAACAGTAGAGTTGCAGCACCTAAACATGCATTTAAGTACATGATCTCTAATACTGGAATGCTTTGACGTTATTGTTACTGTAAACAGCAAAAAAGTTATATGAATTTTATGTCAGCAAGACCATCTCTAACATCAGTCAAAGGGTTTTTTCACTTAAGGATGCTTGATTTTAATAGCAAACTATCTATGGAGGCTTTAATGATATGAAATGATTGGTGTGTATTCTGTATGATTTAATTAATTGTTTAATACCTTCCTTTTATAGTGACCCTCTTGAGTCTCTGTATGTCAGACCCCTAGGAAGCATCAGCATAGAAAACATAATGAAACTTGCACTTCCTTGATGTGATATTTCTACATCCTCGACCTCAAAGTCAGGCTGGTGAGTGAAGTGTTATCTGAAATTAAAGCAGTGGTTGAAGTCGTGAATGTAAGATCCAGACTTGAAAAAGAATTGCGAAATGTTTTCATCCTTGGAGCAAACAAGTGAGAAATTCGATTAAACTGAGAAATCTAGCCTCGTCAGTGATGAGTCAGAGATGGACAGAGCGTGTGTGTGTGTGTGTGTGTGTGTGTGAATTAGAAGTGTAATGTGCTCAGTGTGTGTTTTGAATGCATGTTTGTTCGAGGGTGAGAATAGGGCCGGGTTTCCCCCCGCAGATAAATGCTCTTTGTCGGTTGTTGGTGGCAGATTCCTATCAGTGAGCCATCAGCATTCAGCCCAGCCTGTCTGTCTGTGGCCAGTGATCGGCCTGATGAGTTATGGTGCCCTGTCCTGTTCTGTAATCCCCTAGAGCCTGTCTGTCTGCAGCCGCCTCCCTTGTACACACACGCACAGACCAACAAGGACACAAGCGCTCTTATTCTCCAAGCTCAGAGACAACACTTGTTTTCTTTCTCCGTCTCTGTCATGTACCCCAGGGTCATTGAGGATTGGTGGAAACCACATAAAAGAATGTTTTACTTAGAATGATAAAGGTGGGCACATGAATGGGTGTTCTTAATGCTTAATATCAGTTAATTTTTATTAGCTTTGAGCGATAATTCAGAATTTTACCATTCATTTCTGATTTTTCATGTTCTTTTCATAATATAATGTCCTTTTTGTCTCTGGAGTAGCTACTGTATGTCAAATCTGAGGTCGCATTCACACCAAAGCTATAAACAAAACCTGGTCCATTTCCCTGGGCAGTCCAGTACATTTGGAGTGGTGTGAAAGCTCATACAAACCAATCAGGTGAGCTCTGGTTCTCTTAAAACGGAGGTCTCGGTTCGCTTCCAGTCGAACCTTTGTGCCGTTCATTCACACACTAGACAACTTGCCTTGCTTGCTACTAACACTGGGCACCTTCTTGTATAACACATCTATTATATGAACACCAAAACAAGAGCAGAAATGCCAAAACAGTCTCAATTTGGTGTTGCTCCATTGTTTATGTACCGCTGGATGGAGATAGATTTCTGTTCTGGCCAACTGATTAGCCGTTTTTGTCTTCCACTTCTTCTTTTCATCTCATTCTGGTTTGTTTGGGACAATAGTGACACAATCAGAGCAACAAGATAAAATGAGGTTGTCAGGCATGTGCAACTCCAATAGTAACCTGAGCTTGATAGACAAGCGCTGCCGTAGTTTATAAACATTGGAGCTTGTTGGTGGATAAAACTCATCCCGAGGCTGGCCAGGAAAAGTGCAGTGAGTCTTCCATAGAGCTGTGCCTTGCAACAATCCTGTTTCTTAGCTCTGCGGGCAGTTCCTTTGACCCCATGGCTTGGTGTTTGCTCTGATGTGCATTGCCAGTAGGGATGGGGATCGTTAATTTTTATTGATATGGATACCCTCATCGGTACTCCTTATTGATCTGAGTCCTTATTGATTCCACTATTGATACTTTTCTATAGTTTGGTGGAAAGACAAAATGAGGACAAATATTTACACTCAGAGTGGTCTATTCTGAGTAGTGCTTGAGTTAAAAAGACTTGCATCTATCTTATATCCCTATAATACAAGCACATTGTTCATATTGACAGCTATATTTATTGAAGTTCCTCGTCAAAAACTAAATTTTCCCGTTTTTATGTGACATTTAAACATATCATAATATATAGAGTATTGTTGTCTAATTTACTGAGGTTACCTGATTGCATCATATTCTCTGTCCTTCAGCTCGTTAAGTCCCTAATTAACTTCAATTCTGCCGATTTCACCATGGATTTCTACATGGGATTAATACTTTTATCAAACAAGACTTGCAACAAAGATTGGGAGCACTTTTCAGCATTTATCAGAGCATCTGAAGAAGAGAACAGTCTTGAATCAGCTGAAGAGAGTAAAATGAGTGCCTTTTAGTCCCAGATGGTGGATTTGATTTCATGCGACTCACAGGCAGAGGCTTTTTTGCTCAAGCCGACAGATGAAGGTACCACACTCTGTTGATGGACAATACTGATGTGCTTTTAGTTTATGTTCACACCGTGAACACCGTATGTGTTTTTTTACACCAGTTGCATCTTAAAATGACGTTACGTCACAGAGCCTGTGAGACTTGATAGCAGTATCGATAAGCTAAAACGTTATTGATTTTCGGGTATTAGAAAAATCGAAACCCGGGTCCGTACCATCCCTAATTGCCAGCTGTGAGGCCTCCTATAGAGAGGTGTGTGCCTTTCCAAATAATGTCCAATCAGTTTAATTTAACACAAGTCGACTCCAATCAAGTTGTAGAAACATCTCAGGAAAGATCAAGAGAAATGGGAGGAACCTGAGCTAAATTTCAAGTGTTGCATTTTAGGGTCACAGAGTACATTTAAAGAGATTAATATTAGAAAAGAAAATGGAAGTGAATTTGCAGATGCCTACTCAAAAAATGATAAACTCTTGAGGCTTGATTGTACTTTGTGACTCTGAAAAGGCTTTTCTATTAATGTTTATGTCTCTTAAAAGTAATTCTCTTTATATTGTGTACAAATATGGAGGTAAATACTTTGAATCTCATGTTGTCTGATATCTTTGATGCGCCACAGAAGATTTTCAGGTTTCACTTTAGGCTGTAGCATCAAGTTTGGGATAGGCTACTCTACGGGTTCAAGTCAGGTGAGTTGCCTGGCCAATCAGGCACAGTAATATCATGGCCAGCGAAGAAGACATCAGTTTTTGGTAGTTTTGACACTGTTGGCAGGTGCCAAGTCTTGTTGGAAAAGGAAATCAGTATCTCCATAAATCTTCTCAGCAGATGGAAGCATGAAACGCTGTAAAAATACCCTGTTGGATGGCTATATCAACACAGATCTCAGGAGATTATATTTTGCCATATCCATATTTCGTTCCACCATACTTTTTAAATAAGTAAATAAACTTCACATTTATGGTAGATTGAATAACTCATGCTGACACGCTTGCATTAATATACAGGCGGGGTTTTCCCAGAAGCTAACACTGGTCTTTGGCAAAGTAAAGCAGTGCTTGATTTCTTTCACCATGTTGAAGTCTGGGGGGGACAGGATGTCTCTTCTTCTCTTGCTTATGAACACAGCGCTGTCTGAGTCTGAGCTAGTGTCTGCAGGGGGGATTATCACTCAGACTCCCAACTCAGAACTTTTTAGTCATCTCTACTCCCCTCGTCTCATCGTTACTCCTCTCTCGTCTCCTCTGTCGGCAAATGGTTCCA
This sequence comes from Cheilinus undulatus, assembly GCF_018320785.1. NCBI lineage: Eukaryota > Metazoa > Chordata > Actinopteri > Labriformes > Labridae > Cheilinus > Cheilinus undulatus. Next base: position 15,352,790 of record NC_054881.1, on the reverse strand, counting down.
TAGACTCGATACTTTATAGACATCCTTAACACAAAAGTCAAGTGCAAAAACATTTGATAGGAGCTGTATTGACCAATATCTCCTGTGGGTGATGCACATATATTTTCCCTTAATTGTGATGCTCTTTCTTACACTATCACATACTAGAGATCATTCTTATGCAGTCCTTAAAATTACCCCCCAGAGACTTACAACTTTGCTCCTGTTGCTTTGAATAATTTGAGACAAATTAATTCATCATCTGTGGAATGTTCTCATATTTCAGATGTTTATGTAAGAAGAGTTTTGGTCAGAGCCTGGGCAAAAGTACTTTGAGGACATACAGTATTTTGATTTGTGCGAGATTATCAGAATAGTGTGTTTGTTTGTTTGTCGGCGCAGCATGTCTCCCCATGTGCATTTTTGGATAATCATCACAAGTTTGGCATACTTGTGCGTCTGTGTGTGTTTGTTTTTGTGTATGTGCGTGCTCCGCCAAGGCATTGCCCCTGAAGCTCATAATTCATTCACTGTTATGCAAGTAAATAAATAAGTAGCACATTGTGTCTGTGTCTGTTCACCAGGCGCTCATATCTCTGCCTGAAACAAAGTGTTTTGCTCTCAGCTCTGTGAGAAAATACTAAGCTGTTGAGTTGAACTCTGTTGAGTTCAAAATTTTGTTATTTCAAAGATTTATAGTGGATTTATTTATTATTTTGAAGGCCATATTTAAAAAAAGCAACCCCAACTTGAATGATGGGCAGCAAGAGCCATGACATCACTTGTGTTGTCAAGTGAGAACCACCCTTCAAAGGTATTTTGTCTGATCACCACTTACCATACCAGCAGGAAGACCTTGGTTGTGTTTAGGGATGCACCATATTATGGGCGTATCGGTATCAGCAGATATGAAAATGTATTTTGTTTTAATTTATTTAGTTGGCAATAGTTTTATGCATTATTGCCAGTAGTTCTCCATTTTTCTTTTAGCTCTCTTCTCTAACTTCTTTTTCTCCCCCTTAAACTGTGTAGTATTTTCTTTACCAGTGTTGATTTTGACATCTATTTTTAATTTTAGTCTCCATCTTGTTTACAAATTAAATGCCTTTTAGTTTTAGTCACATTTTAGTGATTTCTACCCTTTATAGTTTTAGTCTTATTGTAGTCGATGGAAACTCAAAAACATTTTAGTTTAAGCCCATAATAAGTCCTCATATTCCAGTCTTTATTTTTTTATTCCAAGCATTTATTCTCTTGCCTGAATCTGGTACCATCCATGGTAGTGTTTACTATGCACCCTGCCAAACTTGGGGCCCCTGCTTTCTACAGTTGAGAGGTAGAAGAGATACAGCTGCATTTTTTTGTCAGATTTACTCACAGTGGAGAAATAGCATGGATTTTGAATGTCTGAAGAAAACTACATTAAATTTTAGTGTTCTTTAAGTCACCTTGACAAAAACAAAACTTACTTTTTGTCAGTTCTAGTCATCAAAAATCTATTTTTGGCTAGTCGTAGTCTAGTCTCTCTCATGGAAAGAAGGCTGTCGACAAACATTTTTAGTCATAGTTTTAGTTAACAAAATTAACACAGTTTTTTTTTTTACCCCCATTTTGTTTCTGCAGGCTCTCTATGTATCCCACTTTCCACTGTTGTGACATTTTTAATTGGCAAACCTGCAGTCTTTGGGCAGGTGGTTTTCTCCACCGCATCTGTAGCATTTTCTACTGTCTGGCTGGGGTTTTTCGTCATGTGTCTCTGACCTTGTTCACCAGCCCAGCCACTCTGTTTCATTTACCAGGTTCTTTAATGCCTATTAAATCCATAATGACATGTTTGTCGCCTCCATTGCTTTTGCTAGCTTCTGTGCTTTTTTAAAAGTCAGACCGTCCTCCAACAGCAGCCTCTGCTGCATCCTGTTGTTATTTATGCCACAAATGAAACAATCTCTCAACATCATTGTTAACAAATCACCAAAGTTACTGTCCTGCACCAGCTTTCTCAGTTGTGCCACATAATCACCCACACTTTGTATATTACCCTGGTGCCCTCTGTTGGCACTAAGATGCATTAACATTCCACAGCCACTTCATAACACAGGGGTGCCAGTAATTTTGTCTGGCCCATTTTTTGATTTTTGTGTAAAATTATGTCAATTTTGCCTTTTTTCTTTTGCTTTTTTGTGTTGTTCCAATGCACATAAAGGAAATTAACATGTGTATACCAAAACATTTGTAATTGCAACTTTTTCTGTGAGAAATGGTGTATTTTCTTGAAGAATTCCAGGGATGCCAATACCTTTGTCCCAGACTGTATGTGATATTCCTCCATCCATTAAGGTTGAAATTAGTCAGTGGTCCCCACAAATATACCCAAGTGAAAATAATGAGCCTCTTCATAAAAATGTAAGGAGTATTTTTCATATATATTTTGTTTTGTTTTTTTGTTATAAATTAGCATTGTGTACGTGAATGCTGGAAATTAGAATATAAACTATTTAAAAACCAGCAATATAGTGTAGGCACAGGGAAAGTGCACAATGCATACCTATACAGCCTGACATTCAGAACTAGATATTAAAAGTCTCTGTAATGATAGAATTTTTCCTGTTTTCATCTCCCTCCCCCTTTTTAAACGACAACCTGAAAGTCATTTTCTCTATAACACAGAGTATGTAATGTTTATGAAGAGTTTCACAGTTTAGGGTTTCCTTTGGAGCTTGTCTCTGCAATTAACTGCCTCACTTCTTTCAGAACGGTTTAAGATATGGACAAGAGCAAAACACACAAACATGGTCTGTAGAAACCACTCTGCACTCTCTTCAGCAGGAGAACTGAAAACCACTTAACTTGGATTTCTCATTTGGAATAAACCATATTAGATTTTTCCAATTGGAGGAAGACTTTATGGAAATTGACAGTGTTTTTTTTTTTTTTTTCCCAAATATGAAGCCACGCTTCCTCTGAAATTATATTGGCTCCTTTCCCCCAAACACTGTCTAATGAAGCCTTTCAAATTCCCATTCAGTAAAGTAAACAAAGCGCTGATATTTTTGTGAAAATATCTTGGAAAAAGTAAATGTAACTACTTTAACATTCAGTAGCTTCAGAGAAGAACTGTTGCACATTCCTTAATTATGATTTTATCTGTGCAAGTAATTAAGATTGAAATTAGTAAATACTGTGATTATTATTGTGTCAAAGAGCTTGCTTTTGTACAAGGTCAGCTTCAATGGCTTCAATGACTTTGAAGCCATTGGGTCTGTGCCCAAAGCTTAATCAAACTTTTAAAATCACATTTCTAGATGCAGAACTTGTTCGGCCAGTTTTCCGTACTGTATCATAGTCTGATGGTGTTTTAGCCTCCATTCATCCAGTCTGAAACATTGCTGATGTATTTGTCCAATTTAGACAGCATGTAGGCATTTTCCTACACATTTTTGAATATTAAAAACAAAAAATTACTCGAGGGGCTTAACAACAGATAACCAACTGAAATATTTGTTTCTTTTTTCCTCCTCTTGTGCATTAGGGATGCACGGCCTGATATCTATATCAGCAGATAATAGCTTAAAAAGGCAAATACTGTTATCGGCAGATGTCAAAATGTCTGCCGATATTTACATCTGATATTTTGACAGGGACTATCAGGATATGTTGGCTGTAAATTTTGGGGATATTCACTTATAAATTGGTGCAAATTATGTTGGACCAGCAGACCGATGTCCTAATTCTTTAAACTTTGAAGTGTTTTGTAAGGACTAAAGTTTGTTTCTTTGTTCATCCTCAAACCTTAAAGTGTGTTCAAAGGGCTGAAGTTTTAGGTCTGAACAACAATTAAATATAAGTATCAATATCGGCTAAAATAATTCTGTAAATATCAGCATATCAGAAATCACAAAAATCCAATATTGTGCATTCCTACCTGAGAATAGTTGTGCACCACTCTTCCTGTCCTTCACAAGCACCAACTGCACTAGTTCACTGTGTAATCACTTAGTGGAGCAAGCTGGCAGTGCCACTTTTTAACAGCCTTTTTCCATCATTATATCAAAAACATGGAAAGAAAACAGGGATATAATGTTTAGTAAATAAAGTGTTTGGAGTGTAGTTTTCATTGAAAAGACTTCCTAATTCGAGAAGCATGAACAGGGCTTGGCAGAACTTCTCTAGTCATAATTTATTCATTTGGTCATCACAGAGGGAAATTGTTCTGAAGTTATTACAAGAAAAATAGACAAAAATCTAGGATAAATGTAATTATGCTGCTATGTCTGACAGGACTTCATTGACTCCTCTCAAGCCTGACCTGGCCTGGGCCCGAGGGATGGGGCCGGGATCCTGGCCCGACTTGACTCCAGGCTGCGGGCCATATTGGGCTAGTCTTGGGCTCGGACAGTAAATCTAACCTCTACTGCTGATGCTGCACAATGCCGCCTTTCAGTCACAATCTTTTTTATTCCTCATTCGTGAACAAAACCCCAAGATACTTGACCTCCTTCAGTCCAAAAGAGGGAGAGATAGCTGTCCCTCACTTTGAGGGTTTTTTTTTTTTTTTTTTTGCTTCCTTTAGTTCATTCTGATTAGCATGCACAGTAACCAAATATCATGAGAACATTTGTAGGGCATTTAAGGTCATGGATAATGTTTTAGGTTTTAGCTTGTCGTGGGTATAAGCATGCACTGAAGTAAAGTAAAACTTTATGAGAGAAGTGGTGTTGATGCCCTCGCTGTCCCTGAATCCTGGAGCCCAGATTCTTCTTTCAGCATGCCAGGCTCTGTGTCCGTGTCTGACCTTTCTCTTTTTCCTCACTTTCCCCTTGCTTCCCTTTCCTTCTCTTCACGGCCTCCTCCTCCTCTTTTTCCATTGGGCGGCTGGCCAGAGCCGGAGCAGCCCGAGCAGCGTAGCATTATTGGGTTTATGTGGTGGGCAGGGAGACAGGCAGGGGGAACCAAGCCAGACGGATAACAAACAGCACCCACTAAGGTAAAATAGAGCTCAGTGACTGTGTGAGAGAGAGAGAGAGGGAGCAGGAAATGTGGCTGCCAGGCCGGGTTCTCTGACACTGCCGGGCCAGTCACTGTGGTGCCAGTGATGAGATGAACAGGGCTCCGTCACAACTTGGCCGTCTTTCTTTTCTCTCTCTAGATCTTGCTTTCCCTCACACTCTCTTCTTTCTGGGTATCATGTTTAGAAAGATAGAGACAGACTGACCAGTACAAATGATGTCATTTCTCTCTTGGGGATTTCTTGTTGTGGATGCAGTTTGTTGATGTCCTTTGCTCAAGTTTAAACAAAATCAGTCCCCTCCCTGACAGGATTGCATCCACATTCGTACACAAAACATCAGTCTTAATGTTGGACTAGCTTTTTACTAGCTTTTAGTGAAGTTTGAGGCAAACCAAGGATGTTACTAACCTTTTTAAACAGTCACAGGCTGCTCAAAACAAACTTTTGGTCAAAACAAGAATGGAAAAAAGCCTAATTGTTCCAAACATCGAATGGTTTCTGGGTTAAGATGTTCCTGTTGATTATCAAGCAGGATATCAATGTTTATAATAAAAGGTCCGGGGCACATTTCTCCTTATTTGCTTCAGTTATTTGGCTCTGTAACTGAGTAAACAGATGGTGTCATAGCTGGATGAATCAGGATGACTTGGTGACTCTCACATCAAGACGAGAGCGTCTAAATCCTGTCACAGAGCTGTTCTCCTCTTGAGTCTCCTCCACTAGATGGCGACAAATGCACTTGGCTTCTCTTCAGCTCTATCACTGAGGACTGGCTTCACTCTCACACTGCCCCTCAGCATTCAGTGTGGCCAGACGCTCAGGAGCCAGAGACTCTTCTGTGTATCTTGGTGCTCAAGCTTCTCATGCTTCCTGTGACGCCTGAAAGCTCCAGCACTTCACCAGAAGTTTCAGCCCCCCCACCACCACCACCAACAAGTAAAAGGAACCCCTCTCCACTAGTGGCGAGTTTCTCTTTGTTCTGTGGCGCCGTCTATGTTGTTTCAAATTTCAGGTGCTGCAAACCGCAGTGCGTGGCTCTGTTGTGCCTGTTTCGGCCTTGATTACATCAGTCTGACTTCTCTTTTGCATTCAGTCCTCTCATAAATCACCTACGAGGCTGAACGAGCGGCAAGTTGTGAGAATAATTAGGGCCTGACGTGCACGAGCAAACTGCTTTTCATAACAGCGACGTGTGCAGATTGCCAATCTGTTGTGCTAAGTAAGAGAGACACTTTTGAAACTCTTCTGGTGAAATGTAAAGAACAAGAAAAGTGTGTCATAGAAAATGGACTTTCAGTATTTATTTGTACTTAAACAAGCTACACATAATCATGATCCAGCTGCCTACTGCTTATGAGGAGCATTATGTTGAGTTTAAGCTCAGTGTTAAGCTGCAGCGCTGAAACTTTGCCGTCTATGGCATCGGCAGTTCAGCCAAAATACCTCTCATCCACATAACTTTGCCTGACTTCAGAGAGCAGAGAAGCACTTTCAGATGCAGTTAGATAACTTGAATTATTGTGTAAGGCTCATTAAAACTGGACTTTTAAATTGCATACCAACATGTTAACCAGACAGAAATTATACTAAATCAAAACCTTAAGACTGTTCTAAACATTATTTTCTCTTTCATTTAAACGCCTCAATTGGACCCAAACTTGACTAGGCATTCTGTATGTGCTCTACTGTTTCCATGCAGTACTTTGACCTGGATGTAAATGTGAGTAACTGCTTATCATAGCAGTTGTTGTCTGCCTTCAGATATATCACCAGAAGAGGCAACTGTGGTCCAGTAAGTAGAATTGGTCGTCCTTCAATCTGAAAGTCACGGGCCCCATCCACAGCCCCTGTAGTCACATGTTAGTGGGTTCTTGGACAAGACATTTAACCCTAATTTTCTCCCAATGTGTAAATGTATATGAATAAGTATGAATGAGATTAGTTAATACTGATTGCCAATGCTCCATAGGACCTCTACTATTAGTGTGTGAATTTGGAGTTAATGGGTAGGTGTGACCTGTGGTGAAAAAGCCCTATGAGACTCTGACAGATGACTAGAAAAGCGCTATACAAGCTTAAGTCTATTTAGCAAGATAGAGAGCTAGGGTGCATTCAGTTTGTGCCAAAAGTAAAACTTTGAAGAGTCTAAAAAATGTAAAAAATTTCTCAATATTCATCGTTCAACATATATGCATTTTATAGATTGCTAATTTGTTTGCACAGTCAAGAGGAAGAAAGTCCATAGCAACTAGCTGAAAGAGGGTATACTGCCATTCATCATAGTGTAGGTGGAAATTCTGTTGTCACTAAATATGTTCTTTAACTGTGGGACAAGAACAGTAGTCCAGTTAAATTGCCCGTTTGATTCTATATAAAGAAACTCTACCAAGAAGACCATGTTTTGAGCTGTTTACAACTATGCCAAGCATTCAAGAATTGAAAATAATAACATTCTTCATTTTTAAGTCACGTTTGTGTCCCAAAAGTAGTGAAATATTCAGGCAAAGAATTTAAAAAGTTTAGTAAAAAGTCACAAAGAAACAGCAGCAAGGCAGGAATTTAGCCACTCATGTAAGTTCTGTTTCCACAAAGTGGTCCAGTTTGGTTCAGTACAGTTTTTCCATGGTTTAGCACATCAAATTCTGATCTTACCCATGTTTCCTTGGCTGAGGTCCATCTTAACAAACCTCCAGCTTGGTTTGTTGTGACGAGAAATTCGTCTCTTTTTAGAGTTCCAGATCATCTGGCTCAGCTCAGTAGAACTGCTTGTTCAGCTCCCAAACAGCCCTTAATTTGGTACCAGTTTGGCTTTTTACATGTGGATTAAGTACCTGCAAAGGATGAAGGAAAGAAAACTGGCACTCAAGGGGGAGCTAGCTACTGTGGCTCAATCTGGCCTGAATCTTGCCTGAGGGCTCTTCCCATATGTCTCTCTCCGGCTTTCATCCCTGTTTCCAACTCTATCCACTCCTCTATCTAATAAAAGCACAAAAATGCCCCAAAAAAGGAGTTTTTTTTATATGTTAAGGAAGCTCAGATAGCCTCTTGGCTGAGTACAACTCTTGTCTCCCTCCATCTGGCTAGATGATGAGGCTGGATGCTAGGAGGTCTACAGGACTGAGTAATTTGCAATATTGATTGCCTCCACACCAGGAAAATTGGTTCAACTGTGGAAAAAAAAAAAAAATCACTTTTGTAAAGTGTAGGGAGTGTTTGTTGAAATTTTCTGATGATAATTGCAGCGTAGAGGTCCATTTCAAACGGTTAAGTAATAACTTTGCTCCATTCTCATTTATTTCTAATGGCTGTCCCTTACTTCCTGCCCTCCATCAGCCCTTTGAGATCACATGATTGCAAACAGCCTATAGTGGGACAAAGACAGTCCAGTTAAATTGCCAGTAACTCAATTGCCAGTGACAGTACCTGTACTCTGTGGCTTATTTTGAGTTATTTGGGTCAGATATGGCTGTAAAACACTCCACTTTTGTTTAAAATAACTGTCAGGAGGAGCAGTTGTATCAGTTATACATCATTGTACATCAAGCCCACACTGCACAGCTCGTGCGAGTGTGTGCAATTGTTGCATGCCTAAAGACACCTTTACAGTCTGTTTCAGGCCAAGAAAGTGTCCCGTACCTCAGTGCATGCTGAGCAGTGCACTCAAGCTGGTCAAACAAACTGGGCTTTGGAGTTTAAGCATGCTTGGACACAGTACAGATTGTCTCGTATTACTGTGCCCTGACTAACTGTAATCAAATACAACTCTTAGTAAATAACATTCCTCTGTTTTTAGTTATTACTATAAAATATTGATACAGCAATTTACTGTGTCCTGTCTCATGTGATTCAATTATCAAAATTGCTGCTGTCAAATACAGATATTATATTGAAAAATACTGCACTCTTGACAGACATGTCTGCCAGTTTGGCTTATTGCATAACTACCTCATGACTCCTCACAGTGATGCTTATGACATGAATGAGGATACTGTGAACTGAAATTGATTGGCAAGAGAACGGAAAAAACATTTATAAGTTTAGAGATGTTGTCTGATGAGAGGTGAATATAGTGAATAAATACACTAATCCCACACATTGCATTTGAAGCCTTTAAGAAACAGCAGCCTAAAGAACATCTTTTGAAATCTAAGTCTTCAAAAACCTCCAAAACCTGAGGGTTTTGAAGAACTGCACATAATTTTAACATTGACTAAAATGTTTTTTTCTAAGACTATTTAACAGATTGAAACACAAAATAAGAAACATTTGAAAGCTTAAACCCTTGGCTTTAACTGTAAATAACTGCATTTGCCCTAAAGATCATAACATTTTTAATGTCATCAATCAGTGAAATCAAAGTCCTCAACATCCTCCTCTTCAGACATTTCCCTCATGTTTTGAACCTTGGCTGGCATGTTTCCAGTCAAGTCAGAATCTAGGTAGTTGTCAAATTCATTGATGTCCTCATCATCTCAAATACTTCTTTAGTCTGCCTCTTTGTCACTACCCTCACTCAGGTCATCAGCCATTGTCTGTCCTACTGTTCGCCTTTATCATCTGTCAAGTTTTCCATGTAGAGGCAGAAGAGGAGAAAACTAAAGTGTATTTTATGGCATTTGCCTTCCACAGGTGTATTTTAGCGAATCACTTTGCAGTTTGTTGGTTATGTGTCTTTAAAACTATGAGATCATCCAAAATTTGCTGACTTAAAGGTGACTACTTCACTACAAGTACTACAGGTAACTTTGTGTCTGGGGAAGCTGGTCTCTTTGAATCTTTTCAAAAGCAGATTGAAGGTGTTGAGAGATGCATCAGGTTGAAGATGTTTTTGATGGAGGACTTTGTGCTCTGTGACTTAGAATAGTTTGATCTGTTTTTGTAACTGCTATTTGTCATGTGTCATGCCTGCAACTCTGTCAAATGTGCTGCTGCCTGTCTTAGCCAAGATACTCTTGTAATGAGATTCTTTATCTCAGTGAGACTTTCCTGGTTAAATTGATTTAAAAAAAAATAGAAATAAGTTGAAAAACATGCAACACCCTAAGATTGCAAAGACTTGCAATGTACCTCCACCTTAGGCAAAACTGCATTAAAAACAGGTAAGATACTGTACTGGAAAACACTGCTCAGGAACACTTCCAGAAATCACTGTCTGCCAACTCAGTTAGCCATCTAGAAATGCAAGCTAATGCTGTATCATGCAAAGAAGAAGCTATATGTGAACACAATCCATAAATGCTGCTGTTTTCTCTGGAACAAGGCTCATTTAAAATGGACTGAGCCAAATGGAAAACTGTTCTGTGGTCAGATGAATCAAAATTTGACATTCTTTTTGGAAACCACAGATGTTGTGTCCTACAGAGGAGAGGGACCATCCAGCTTGTCATCAGTACACAGTTCATAATGATATGGGGTTGCATTAATGCCTATGGCATTGGCAGCTTACACATCTGGAAAGGAACCATAAAGGCTGAAAAGTATATAGAGGTTATAGAGCAACATATGCTCCCACCCACACATTTTCTATGTCAGGGAAAGCCTTGCTTATTTTGACAAGACAATGCTAAACTACAGACCACATCCATCACAACAGCATAGCTTCACAGTAGAAGAGTCTGTATTCTGAACTGGCCTGCATGCAGTCCAGGTCTTTCACAAAGATTAAAAAAAATCTGCCAAAAAAGACCCTGAGCTGTTGAGCACGGTACTAGAATCAGACATCAGACAAGAATGGGGCAACATTCTTCTCCCAGAAATTAAAAAATGGGATGCTACATGGTGCTAAATACGTCCCTGTCCATACTTTTTTGAGATGGGTTGCAGCCATCAAATTCAAAATGAGCTTATATTTTTCATGCTATTATAAAATGTCTCAGTTTCAACATCTGATATGTTGTTTATGTTCTATAGTGAAAAAAAGTGGTTTTATGAGAATCGCAAATTTACATTTTAATGGATGCCCCAACTCTTTTGGCTTCAATGCTACTAAAAATGCCACAAAATTACTCCATACTTTTGCATTTGAGACACAGATGGTTGGGTTTTACAGTTTGAACATATACATGTGAAACTCTTTGAAATTTACAACAAACAATTGCAGAACTCTTGGAATTATACTCCTAAATGTGTATGTATTGATCGGTTTATGTCTGCGTACTAACTGTGCATCTGTCTGTCTCCAGGTGGGCTGTGGAGCGTCTTCACATTGGGAGGAGCTGGCAGCAAAGCTGGGGTAGACCAGGAACACAACCCGTTACCTTTGTCCAATCAGAGCCTTCTGTTACTGCTGGTCCTCGCCAATCTGACAGATGGACCTGACTGGCCTAACCCCTACCGCCAGGCTATCACTTGTTTTAGAAACACACAAGGTATTTTTCAGTATGTATGTATGCAAATCTGTGCTGTTTCACTGATTTGATTGTCACGAAGCAGAAGGTAATCAAGAATTTAAATAAAACACTAATCTGGATCTTTTTCTCCTCCATCCATGCAGACACATCGTCGCTTCCTGTGGAGCAGCCTCACACTTTCCAGATCAATTTCAACAGCCTGTACACGGCGCTGTGTGAGCAGCAGCGCTCCGATCAGGCAACACTACTACTGTACACCCTCCTCCATCAGAACGCCAACATGAGGACGTATATGCTCTCCAGGACGGACATGGACAATCTGGTGGGTGGGACCAAGATGAAAAGAGAGCGCGGGACACAAATGCATGCTCGTCCCTTATTCCTGTCTCGATCTGACACTTTTCATGAGGTTTTTTGACAAGGAAAAAAAAGCAAAGAATGCTGTTAAAAATGAATCAAAGCGTGATTGAGTAATCCCTAACAAAACACATTATGCAGTCCCTCCCTGCACACATGGGCACGGCCATGAAATCCTTTCATCTACAACCAATGCTACGGCTCAGTAATCAGCGAGGATGCATGCAGTGGCAGCTGGTGCTATTCTGTCCATGTGGGACGGTGCCAGTTATCCTGTATGGCAGAATGAATGTACCAAGGCAGTTAGTGAATGAAAATGAGTCTGTAGCTCTGCATGTCAGATGGCATCACATATGAACACGGTAGACTGTCACAATGGAGCTTTTTAGCATGGTTTAATGAAAAATAGCTTACTGGAAACAAAGTAAAAATCAGTCTTTTATCTGTTGAGGCTTTGTTTGACCTAAAAATATCTTTGGTTAAGATTTCTAAATTAATTGCAGGGGAGTGAACAATAAACTCAACTCATGATCTGATACATGTCACGATACTGGACTGACAGTACGATTTATTCCCACTTTGTTTGTGGACCTTCCTTATTTTTCTATATGAATATATTTAATATTATTTTGTCTTGTGGTAGTATAGTTACACAGACCACAAGTCAATTAAAGTTTGGGCAGTGTTAAATGTAAATCAAAACAGAATAAAGGTATTGTCGAATACTTTTCACCTAATATTAAATGGAATAAGAATACAATAATGTTCATAAAGTTTATTGGTTTTCGAATATATACACACATGCTGATTTGACTTCTTTAACTGTTCCAAAAAAGTTGGGACAGCAGCCTTTTCTGCTATGTTACATTACTTTTTCTTCTAAAAATGGATGGAAGACGCTAGTTCTTTAAGCCAGTCTTTCCCAACCATTTTTCCTTGGAGCCTCACTACATGTACCTAAGAAAAGCGGAGCCCTCCCCCCAGGACCCAAGAGAGAAGAAACCATGACACACTGCTGCAAAAAATCAACATAGATTTTAATTGTTTCACTGATAAAATCCTAAAGAAGGCCTAGGCTTGATTTTGTCATCAAAAGACCTTTGTATAAACTACTTAATAACTGCTTTATCATGGTTTTAGTCAATATTTGCAAATCCTATTTTGGCAGCCTCAGAGCAGACAAAGCCGCTCGCCCCTGCTAAGATCTTTGGCGCCCCCCCTGCGGGGTTCTGGACACCAGGTTGGGAACAAATGCTTTAGGAAATGACAGTGGAATTCTTTAACAGTTTTGGTTGATGTATACTCATGTTGATTTTGTCCTATTTTGGACTTCATGATTTGCCATATATTTTCAGTAGGAGATAGGTCTGCACCAAGGTCATTATAGTTAACTAAAACTACATAACTACAACTTGAATGTAAAGACACTTTTAGTTAACTGAAATTAAATGAAAAACTAAGCTTACTAACTGAACACTAAATATTTGCTTGCAAAACTTACTAAAATAAAATAAATTTAGGCACAATATATACATAGTTTTAGTCTTTGACAGCAGCTGACTCACTGACATGTACACCCAAGCCTGGAAAATGTAAAATCACCTGATTTGATTGAAGAAGAGTTCACACAATGGTAATTTTAGGCCTTGAGTTGTATACAAACATCAAAATTAAATAAATTAAATGAAAAGTGAAGAGCCCTTATGGGTCTTGCCCCTGACAGGTATCCCATATTGAGGTGGAAGAAGTACACGACCATTGCACTCAAGTAAAAGTACAGTTACTCTGGGTAAAATATACTTAAGTAGAAGTAAAATTTATTTGTCTGTAAATCTACTCAAGAAGAAGAAAAGAGTATTTAATTTAAAGTTTATTTTAAAAACTTAGTTGTATAGTATAGTATGATCTTTCCTTATCGGCACGAAAACCAAGAGAGTAGATCTCCAACCATGTTGTCCACGCACAGTCACACCGCTGTGATTAAGTCAAATACACAGAAAAATTGACAGTGTTAATTAAACTCATATGAAGTTAGATTTAACAGTTTAAACTGTCTGTATTAGTCCACACTACATAAGGTTAAACTGCACTTCTGAAAGTGCTATATATTGTACAATATGACAGAGCTGCAGTTACTCTGAAAATCTGTGGTAAGGTGGGTCTCCTCTGGAATGAACAAAGCAAAGAGTCAACCTCATAGCGAAGCATTGCATACTGATGAAGAAGATGCGCTATGCGTCCACAGAGAGGAACTCTAATACAGTGGACAACTTCACTCATGGTGCAAATGTGTCTCACATCAACATAAATAAAGCACTCTGCCCAAGGGCATGATGGGAACTCCGCCCCAACATCACCCCAGATTTGAAATCACAGTGAATGGAGCTTAGATCAGTAGACTCATTACAGAGTGAATTGATTAACTTCAACACTGAAGACCACTTCACTTAGAATAAAGTTAAAATTACACTTTAGGAGTGAAAGTCAACTTAGAAATGTTTAATCCTGAGATATCAACACTACAGTTTTTGCTGTGTTGTCAACAGAGTTGGAAAAAGTACAAGAGTATGGTAATCAAGTAAAAGTATAGTTACTTTGGTTCAAACTTACTTTAGTAGAAGTTCAAGTACTTCTACTTTTTAAAATGCCCTCAGAAAAGAGTATCCACAAAAACTACTCAGTACAGTACAGTAATTAATTTCTTTAATATTTTTATTGAGAATTTTAGATTTTTATACAGAATGAGAAAATAAATTTAAAAAAGACAAACAACAACAAAACAAAAAAGGGCTTGCATAGTGAGACATTTAACCAAACTGCATCACTAGCACAGTATTGTACATCTCAAGAAGAAAAAGGCAAGTGGTAAACTATAAAATTTGTTACTGTCCAGGGACTCTGCTATATTGACCAAGATGATCCAAAAGTGGCTGCCAAATATTGAAAACATTTGTTGAGGCTGTCCGTCATGCCATACTGTATCTTCTCCAACAGTTACAGTAATTTGAGTTAAAGTAATTAGTTACTTTCCACCCCTGACTAAAACAAAGCATTTTGCAGATTAAAAACTAAACTAACAAACAAGCAGTAAAGTTGAATATGAAACTAAACATAAATTGAAAACCTAAAGTAAAAGTACTGAATTAAGAGTATGATAATAATGAAAAATCCGAAACTGTTATGTCCTTGGTCTGCACTGCATATAGGCCAGTCTAGTATCTGCACATTCTTACACATTTGGGGGAGCTGGTGACCTACTGGTTGGGTCATGCCCCATGTATGGAGGCCATAGCCAATCGAACAATTTTCAACCCTATCTCCTGTACCACCTAAATGAAGGCATAAAAGTTCAAAATAAATCTTAGGAAATTGCTAAAAGTCTCTGCAAGGTGGCGAACATATGCAAGAAGTGACTTTAATTTAGAATCACTTTTTCCAACTGCAGGTCAATTAAATCCCATAATGTCTGCTATCAGAATGACCTTTCCGTGGTATTCCCTATTTATAGGCGCTGTAATAAAACACCATCATTAGCAGATCTGGATTGAGCTTAGTATGTAAGGAGGCTACTAATGAGCCTAGCTACTCCGTCTGCAGAGTAATAAAGCACCGTGGCACAGCGGCGTAATGAGCTAACACTGCAACTCTGCGTGTTCATCGCTCACCACACTAACTGCCTCTGCTCTGACAGTACGAGTCCTGGAATTAAATGTTTTGCATAGTGTTGTCATTAGTTGATCACGTTTGCCATCTGCTCACCATGCATTTGGATGCAACATCTGTCTCTAAATAGAACGAGGCAGCCATGATTATGTAAAGTTCAGTTGTGTCAGCTAGCAACTTCATGTTGTTTTTCCTGTTTATTGTTTCTTTAATTGGTGCTTAGTTTACACCACAGCTGAAATCACTGCTATGGTGACAGGACGATATGTAGCATGAGGAATAATAGGATTTTATAAGATGGCTCACAGATAAAATTTTCTTTACATCTTACCGTCTGAAATGGACTCTACAGCCAAATCAGTCATAGTAAGACATTATTCTACACTTAGGGTGTCATCTGTGTAACTATTAACAGTCATGAATACTGCTAATACTTTAGACAAATTCATACACTCAGTGGTGGAACATTGCCATGTCAGATATCTCATAAAAAGGGTCTAATTCATGTCATTTCTGCACATGCTCATCCTGAACTCTTCCACTCTCCCTCTCAGGTGCTGCCCATCCTCGAGATCCTTTATCATGTGGAGGACAGAAACTCTCATCATGTCTACATGGCACTCATTATTCTCCTCATCCTCACTGAGGATGACTCCTTCAATCGCTCCATCCACGAGGTGGTGAGTAGGCATTCTTAATACCCTGGGCTTCCTTCTTTCTTTTTCTTGCTGCTGCTGAATTATGGCACATTATTCTCGATGCTTAAACAAGAATGTTTCATTTCAGGTGTTGAAAAACATCTCGTGGTACACAGAGAGGTCGCTGACAGAGATCTCACTCGGCAGTTTGCTCATCCTGGTGGTCATCCGCACCATCCAGTTCAACATGACGCGGACAAGGGTAAGTCTGAACACGTTAACACACCCAGTGTGATTTACTAGTTCACCCCTACATCAGGTAACATATCTTTTTATGTGAATCTCCTCTAGGATAAGTACCTCCACACCAACTGTCTAGCTGCACTCGCCAACATGTCTGCTCAGTTTCGTTGTCTTCACCAGTATGCTGCACAGCGCATCATCAGGTGAGGACACTTCACAAAAACACAGAACATATGAGTGTATAAATTCAAAGGCAGAATATGGAGAAGAGAAAGGCCCTTTTTCCCAATTTAACTCTGAAAAGCTTCTGGAAAAATTTAGGCCAGGCTGCCTCTGAAACTTCCTGACTTGCATCTTCATGTCTGCATGTCACCGCCAGAGACTCACGCTGTCTCAGAAGGCAGGATATGGTACAAAAAGGACAGAATCCAGCACTTGAATCGATGTGAGATGTAGTAGGATGTCTTCAGAGTACCACTGGTAGAATGGAAAGACAAGGAAGCAGCATTACTACATGTACAGTGATTACTCCAATAGCTCTCTGGTTGCATTATGTAAATGTTACTAGCCCTACCTGCTCACTACTGGAGGATTTTCCCTTTTTTCACACATGAGCTCACTCAGATTTCATGCATAAATTTTGTTTGAGGTTTGGCAGGACAATTTCTGATTTTTTTTTCCTCAGATTTCTTGTCGATGTGATGACACCATTGGTAGCTTCCTCTATTATCCATCTTTCCTATCAACAACTTGTTTAGCACTTGCCTAATCATCATTTAAAAAGATCAAAAATAGTAAAAAAGAAAGGTTACATGTCATACACTGGGACTTTATGAACTTTTTTAACTCAGGCTCTACTGAGCTTATACTACTCATGTCAAAATGTGTTGTCATTTTGTCTTTCCATTAAACAATAGAAAGTATTGATAGCAGTTCTGATAGAAAGAGTCAGTAAGGAAACTAATATCAGTAAAATTTAGGATTCCCATCCCTAGCCAGCTGTCATTGCCCACTATGCCAACACCCAGGCATTCACAGTAGGCAATGAGAGCTATCATGGAGGGTGGTGGCTCTGGGATGCCGGAGCTCACTGTTCAACCCTCCTGAAGTGTTGTGGGACTAACTGAACGAAACACTAGAAGGAGGAAGGAGGTTCCCGTTTGACAGCGCTGGTTAAGTTCTGGCTTTTTGCTGCGATTTGGACTGCACGGCTGACTTGTAGGGGCCAGTATTAAGGGCTTAACTAGGTTTAGGGATTTCCTCCCTGAGCGCTTATCCTTCCAGTAGGGGACAAGAATCTAAGAATCCACATATGGTCTTAATAGTATTCATGCGATTTAGGCTCTTCAATTATTGGAAGTTGATACAACTCAAGATACTGCATGCTAATTACTTTTTGCTGCAGTGTCAACACAAGTATCTATGTGTTTTCATTTCATGCATGCATAAAATCTCTATATAACTGTCCTGTTGCACCAGGCCTAAACACAATCCCTATCTGTGGTAGACAACAAAAACAACAGGGAAAAAAACAGCCAGAAAGAGCCCAAACAAAAGAGTGGAAGGACTTACTCCACACTGATTCATTTTTGTGATTCACATTGAATCAGCACACAGAATTAATTGTTGTAGTCACATGATAGTATCTGCTACAGGGAGACTAAGAGCTGAAACATTAACATAGTGTTTTGCCTGTAGTAGGAACAAACATTATGTAACGTGAGGTAAGTGAGGGAAACAGTTTAGCCCGCAAGAGACGGAAGACTTGAGAGGACAAGGTCCAAACCACACACTCACAGACTCACACATACACACAACAACAAGTCATTCAGGTCTGTTTGCCGACTCCAACCACACAGGAAGAAATGTTTCCTTCCGCGAACACGTGCACTAGAGGCTCCTCTTATCTCCCGCCTGTGTCTCCCTCAGTATCTGTGACTCTCTGCTGTTTTGAGTCAGAGAGGAACACTGTCTGTGAGTGCGAACACGTCTGTCGGGGTGGAGATGTAGAGCAACTGACTCCACGTCTGACGATAATGATAATGATGATGAGTGTGATGGCCCAGGCTGGGCTGAACTGGCTGACTGGCTGAGATGATGGGAAGTTCCTGCCAGGAATTTCCAACTGTCTGCCAGGCAGAGCTGAACTGTGCTCCTTTAATTGACTCTCACAGAGAATCACAGTTGGTGCTGTTTATTTACAGGCCTCACCACCACTATGCACATCTTTACTTATTATTTCCTCTCTCTATTTCAGTCTTCTTTCTGCTGCATTGTTTGTCCATCTTTTGTCTGTGTTCAACTTCAAGAGGCTCTCTTGCCACTCCAAACCCTCACATTCCCATTCATTCAATGATTATTGTGATGTGGGCAGGCTTGACAGACAGCACTGTTTCCAGAGCACACAATGACATCATACAATATCTTGTTTGGTCTGACCACAGTCTAACAGAAACATTTTCAATGGAAAATACATTTCAGAAGGTAGAACTTGAGAATTTTTGCAAAAAAGTTGCAAAAACTGCAAGTTCAAAACCATTACACTGGCCTGTTTATTTCCTAACAGACTTGATGCAGCTAAGACTTGATCCAGCAACCATCTGGTTTCCAATTCAAGTCCATACAGACTACCAAGGCCCATTTAGTCTAAATCTTTATTCTCTTATATCAGGGGAATTTCCCATAAAAGACTAGATAAGAAACAAACAAGAGGACCAATAAAACAGGCAACAAATGAATGTTTGTACATCATGCAGTGACGCTCTTCATCCTACACCTGCTGCAAATGCAAATCTTAGCTATATTTAATTGACGAGTTGAAAAAAAAGGGAAGTGGCTACCAAGTGATAATGTATTGATCATCAAGTAATTCCTCATAATACTGTGGCAATTCTCAGGTAATAAGGTGGTATTTCTCCTATAATTTTGTATAAATGATAATTTTCTATACAAGCTGCTTTATATTTCCCAGGTAATTTCTTCATTTTGGCCCTCTGAATTAAAGGGAGTCCTTCCTGGACAATTTTCAATTAATTTTTAGGGTTAGGGTTAGGGGGTTAGGTTTAGGGGTTAGGGTTAGGGTATAGTTCGGGTTAGGGGTTTAGGGTCAGGCTAAAACACGCCTGATACCAGAGAATTGCCACAATGTTACAAGGAATTACTTTATAATTATTATATATTACTACTAGGTAAATACTTCCTTACTGTAACCATATTTTAGTGTCATTACCTAGCAAAATGCTAGCTTATAACATAGAAACTACCACCTTAGTAATGAGAAATTACTAGATAATAACACATTAATATAAAACTACTATGCAATTAGGGTCCACTAGAATAAAGTATTACAAAATAACTCAATAGAAATTATAGATTTTGTTGATGGTCTTGATTTTTCTTTTTCAACCATATTGTGGATTCGGCATTAATTTCATTGTCTGTCATAACCAGGGAAAATGCTCAGAGGCTTTATAGTAAATGTGCAAACATACATGCACCGACCACTTCATTAGGTACACCTGTTCAACAACCATGGCACGTTCAAAGTCACTTAAATTGACTTTCTTTCCCAGGGAGCAGGTGGCCTGGTGGTTAAAGGCGCTCCCCATGTACGTGGGTGGCCCAGGTTCGAATCTGGCCTGAGGCCCTTTGCCGCATGTCTTTCCCCTACTCTTGACCCTGTTTCCGATTCTATCCACTGTCTTCCTCTATCTAATAAAAGCACAAAAATGCCAAAAAATAAATCTTAAAAAAAAACAAAAAAAAAAAACTGCCTTTCTTTCCCATCCTGATGCTCGGTTTGAACTTCAGCAAATAGTCTTGATTATGTCTACATACCTGAATGCATTGGTTGCTGGTATTTGCACTGATGATCAGTTGAATAGATATACCTAATGAGGTGGTCAGTGAGTGTCCATACAAACCTATAGATGATGTCTCGGTAGAGATTCTAAAGAATAGCATACATCCATGCTCTGTGTGTGTCCAGGTGTATAGAGAATCCTTTGAGCTGGCAGAGACAGAGCACCTTTACATGTTTAGGGTGGGTTAGGCCCTGTCTGTCGTTACATCGGCCTCATAACTGATTTTGGGATTAATACAGCGGAGTGGAAATCCTTATGTGTCGCTGCTTCCTCAGCCGTGTCCATCACTACCTTGACATAACTGAATGATGTGACAGAACATTGAGTCACATACTGCCTTTTTGTTCCCAGTCATCCCAGGTGGAACTTCTCTGGTGGTCTCTTAACTCAAAAACTGGACTAGATTCGACAACAGGTCCCATTAAGATGTCATGTCTAATGTGGCCTCTGACATTAGGCCTGTTGATAACAAGAGGACCTCCTCATGGCTGCACTGTTCAGCTATCACTGGGTCAATTAGCTCGGATAACCGATGCTGAGAGACTTTGTGTGCATGTGTTTTGAGTCGCTGACAGATGGACAGGTGTAGCTCTAAGGGGCTTAGTCTGGCTCTGTTTGTCCTTCTGACTTTCCCTAGCCCTTTGCTGTCATTGACGCTAATTTATTCTGCTAATTTTTTTTCCCTTGATTGAAGCACACATTAAACATTCAACACCTTTAGGGGGGCTTAGAAGACAATCAAAAAGTTGTAATTAGAAAGAAGGTCACTGATATAACAAACATCATAAGAAATAAAGCCTCAAAAGAAGACAAAATAAAAGAAATAAAGGGAATCTATTGTGTATTATGAGTTATATAATTATTTAATTTATGTTATTTTAAGATTTTTATAGTTTTCAAGATTAAAAAACAACCCAAATGGCATGGCATTGTTCTCAGTACAGCCATTTCTCCAAGTCAAAGTCAAACAAAGAAAATATTAAAGGGTTTTCCCTGCTGCGTGGTCAGGCCTGCTGAGCGAATCAGTTCACTGTGACGCCAGCACTGACTATACTGTATATGGTCTGTCAGTATCGACCCACCCTATAGCTACTCAAGGTCGCCCAAGCATACTCTAGGACTCTTGATGTATGTCTGTGGCCAGCCATCACATGCAATCATGCAACTGCAGCCAGACAACCGTACACACAAACATATACACATACATTAAGGGTGAAGCCAGTCAGCTAACCAGCAGGTCAAATGGCACACTGAACAACACTAGAAGCATACATGTTGGAAATTTCTGGAATGCTGTGGGAGCAAAAAGGGTCATGAAAGAAAATAGAGGAAGGGTTCTTGTTTAAAATTGAGTTAATTAAGAATAATTTTGAAATTTTGACACATCATTTCTTAAACTTTCTCCTGCCAATTTCATAACTATTCTGCTTTTTCGGCTAATTATAATTAATTATTTTAAATGCCTCATTTAGAAAGCAAAACAGGCCAGCATGTATTAATAATCTATCTTTAAGGACGCCTTTCTCATCATTTAAGCTGAATAAATTCCCTTTAGCAAACCCTCAGCACTGGCCAAAATTTGCAGTATGCTCAGTTTGTCTTTCTTTGGTCTTTAGGAATGTGTCATTCATCCGTCTTTATGGCTCTTAGCTAATTTCTCCCCCCTCTTGCTCTCTGTGTTTCTCTTGCAGTTTATTTGCTTTGCTTTCCAAAAAGCACAACAAGGTTTTGGAACAGGCAACACAGTCTCTGAGAGGCCGACAAGGAGACAACACGGCCCTGCCTGACTATGTGAGTGACTCTCCCCCCCTCCCTTTCTGTCTGTCTGTCTGAACACAGTTTATTATCATTATAAGCAGCCGTGTTTGCCAAATTATGTCTACTTGGATGAGATACAGATATGTGAGTGAGGCGTTTGCGCCAGTTAAGTTAGTGAGAAACACATGAATTCGCATTAAAGCTCCAGTGAGGAGTTTGTCCATGGTTATGAAACATGCTGCTTTAATGGTGATGCAGCTTTATGACCAACATAAGCTAATAAAACCATTATTAACAAGGCTGACAATGCTAAATTGTTACTTTTAATGCCTGAAACTGCTGCTGGGGGGTAGGTGTTGAACTCATTAACAGTCTAGTTTTACCATAACATGATATAGATTTTCTAAGACTGATACATTTGATTGTTTGAAAAACTGATTAAAAAAAAAAACACACATGCAAAGAGACCAAAGTTACTGCTTTGTCCACAAGGGGCACCAAAATCCACACAAACCAAATGTAATGTACAGGAGCTTTAACTTTCTTAGCTCAGCTTTGTTGTGTCAACAAAGTGACACAGGTTATTAAAAGATAAATAACTTTTGAACCGTGAACCATGGCTATTTACTTTTTTCCCCTCTTGACACTAGCCGTTCAGCCATTCCAGTGACACTATCCATGACTTAAAATTTCTTAAGGAAGTTTCTCTAGCGAGCCTGGAACTTGGGTAACTTTTCAGGGACTTTAAAGATTAAATCCACATCAGTAAATCCAATATTGCACACCTTTTTATCCTTTTTAATCAATTTTCAGTCACCTCTCCTACTAGTGGCTAATGCTAAACTCCATAATATTTTCCCAGAATGCTTTGTGAGGGGCTGTAAAGCAATGGCAGGTTGTTCTGTCACCATTCCATGTCATACCGTGGACAACTTAACAGTAAGAAAAGAGTGGAGACACCCTGAAAAGCTCAGAGAGAAAGAGAGACAGAAAGCCTGTGATGTGGCCCTTTGTTTTATATCACAGGTCCAAATCTAAGCGTAGTTCTCAACATTTTTCACTGTAGGCCATAAAATCTGGTGAATAAGCCCCACTTTTAGTATCCATTTTTCATCTAAAAATTTGCCTGCAGCTTATACTATACCAGTGTGACCAGTATACCAGTATAAGTGCTGAGGTACTCTGGTGACGGTGCCACTGTCTCGCGCTGCACAAGACCCAACAGATCTGAAAATTTAACCCCGTCACTGTTTAACGCAAGCACTAGCTCCAATGCTCAGAACATGCTGGAATACATAAGGATACAGCCCAGACTTGCAGGGATTTGACCCACTTTTTTAACCCCTTTTTTCCCTTGTGAGCTCATAAGTGTGCATGTACAGTAAAATTAGGAGTATACAATTCAGCAAATAAATGTTGTAAAGTGCTGGTTTAATTGAAAACACATCAGTAAGGACAACAAGTGGCAAACTTGCAGGCTATGAGTCTGTCTGATAAAAAATCCCAGCAGGCTGAGAGCTAAATTACCGTACTGAAGCTATTAGATGCGCTGGCGAAACAGACTGAACTAAAGGAGTGGCACGGCTGCACAGACATTACATGTTGTGGACTTTGCTGAATGAAATGGAGCAGGAGGGTAATTTCAAATAACAGACTGTGGCATATAAACAAAGGCATCTAATGTTCTATATTTTGCTGTAAATAGTGTTTTTGGAAGCAAATTTCTAAATTTTGCTTGTCATGCTTAACCATAATCCAGGATAATTGTAAATCATATGCATTTATCAGCTGCTGTTATTATTTAAAACTGCTTTGTGCAGAATAATTTAATATTCTTTGGCACTGACACAGTGCTATTATCCTCTGCACTTGAATCCATCTGCGACAGCTCAACATTTTGCTCCTGCTAGCAGTTTTGTGCAGCAGTCCATTACTCACTTGCATGTCTTGCGCATTTTCTTACCACCTCTACGTATTCATCCTCTTGGAGCGTATCAGAATTTAAGTCCTGTTGCTGCGGGTTGATACTCTGCAGCTCTGCCTATTCCACTCCTTTGTCTACTTCTCATTACTTTTCCAACCCACGTTCCGCACATTTAATTTGCTCTGAAATGGAGTCTCCACTTGTAGAATAATATTTGCTGAAAGTATCGAGTGCTTTAGAAAATTGAATGTTTGAATGTCACTCACAGTGGCACCAAAGTAATATTGAAACTTCTCTGAATCATCAGCGTTAATCTGAAATTGAAATCTTAACAATGCTGCTGCAGTTAGTCACCAGCAGAGCCTAATCTAATGAATTCATCATGATGTTTTCTCAGTCAAGTATGTATCGATCTTAATGGCTGCCATGCCTGACCAATAAGTGAACTCTGTTGACTATTGATGATGAACAATTGTGTTATTATTTATGCATCCTTGCCTTAAGGTTCATCTGTATACGTCTCAGTCTGGCTGTCTCATTAGATTTGCAGGGTTCGGGATAAACCTGCATGTGCGTCAACATATTTGTGTGTGCTCGGGGGTCAGAGATGTATTAGGGGCTCCCCATAGATGCCCTAAGGTGTTGAGGAAACGTGAGTGTATTTGAGTGCTCCTTCAAGCGTGTAGCGACTGTCTGATGAGGCCTCTTACTAACGGACCTCCATGCACACACCCACATAAACACAGAAAATGCAATTATTCATCAATGTTTTGATGCTTCCTTCCTTCAGGGCTTATTTTAATGCTCTGTTTTATTTACAAACATGCATAAACACCCACCATACATGTCTGAAAAATGGAAAAGGAAACAACATAAAGATGGATTACTTTGCAGTGATTACTCTCTGTTGAGGATATCATGCCAGCAGTCTTCATAGGGACCTCTTTGTGTTTTTAATAGTTGTGACAACAATAATGAGACTATTACACGCACAATGTGAGGCCATAGAGTTACATCTACTGCTTCTCTGCTGTAAAATTTCAGCTTATAACTCAAGGGCAAAAGTACGGTTTCCACTATGATTGTTTCATGGGAGTTTTACTACCAAAAATATTTCCTAGAAGCATGTCTGACATGCTGTCTGGGTCATCGACTTTAAAGATGAGGCTGTTTTTTTGTGATACCGCTGTTATCTTTGAGTTTAGACAATACTGCCTCAATTTGACATTGGTTCCCATGTCTACAAGGGTTTCAGTAGCTACATCTCACAACTAGAAGCAAACTTGTAGCTGTGTTGTCATCTCTTGATTAAAGGAACATATTGTATTGTTTACACTCTGAACAAGTGCACACAAACAGCAACCTGGAGATATAAATTCAATTTAATTTTGTCTTGGACAGTAGCTTTTATGTAAGCAATAACAAGTGTTCAGCTCTGGTTGTTATTCTATTGGTCTTCATTTTACTGTAAAGGTCAAAGGTTGGTTTTAGCTATTGGGACCAGGATGGTTACTGCTTAAATAAGGGTTTGATAATGCCAAAATAATGCTAAATTTTATATGATTCTTGCAAAAATCAAATAATTTTCCATCTGAGCCATCCAAATAAAATACAGACAAGCTAATGTTCAGTCTCTAAATTTCACTAATACATTATTGCTACTATATTTGTGCAATTCATCTGCTCAAGCTCTGTTAGGTTGCACAAAGATCGGACGTGAACAGCCCTTTTCAAGTCCAGCATCAAATTCACTATTGAATTGAGGTCTGAGCTTTTTGTTGCTGGAAAATAAATCTTCTCCCAAGCCTTAGTTCTCTTGCAGCCTGAATAAGATTGTCCTTCAGCATTCATTTTACCCTCTACCTTTACAAGTCTTCCTGGGCTGGCTGCTGAGAAGCATCCCCACGGCATGATGCTGCCACCACCGTGCTTCACAGTGGGGATGGTGTGTTTGTAGTGATGTGGAGTGTTTGGTTTGTCTGCCAAACATGGCATCTTGTCTGATGGTCAAAAAGCACCATTTTGGTCTCATCAAACCAACAAACTTTCTTCAACTTGACCATAGAGTCTCCCGCATGCCTTCTGGTGAACTCTAGTGAGAATTTAATGAGTTTTCTTCAAGAGTGGCTTTCTCTTTGCTCCTCTTCCATGAAGCTTTGACTGGGAAAGAGCCCTGCTGAAGCTTTTAACTCCTTCAGAGTAGTTATAGGTATCTTGGTGGCCTCTCTCACTCGCATGATCACTCAGTTTGTGAGGATGGCCTTATCTAGGCAGATTTACACATGCGCCATATTCCTCAATTTCTTGATAATGGATTTTACTGAACTCTGTAGGACGTTAAGTCCCATGGATGTTTTTTATATCCATCCCCGGACTTAAACTTTTCAATAACCTTTTTTTCTGGGTTGCTTGGATTGTTCTTTTGTCATCATGGTGTAATGGTAGCCATGAATACTGATAAACAAGTGACTGGGCCTTCCAGACACAGGTGTCTTTTTGGGGGCAGATAGCAAAAATAAGTCTTATGACTGAGTCACAGAGCGATGGAGGTAGCTCCCAACACTTCTCATACAAATAGGATCACACAAGAATGATTTAAGCAGATTTAGTGTAACCTTATGAATAAGGGTTTATTAGTGATTCAGCCCAGCAAACATCCTTAGCATGTGCTATAAATCATCTTATCTGACACCTACCCTGTGGCTGCATTTATGAGCATTAAAAAGCTATTATTTAGAAACAGTGAGCCTTCATTCCTATTGTTTTGTTTGCTTTTGTAGCTTGCATAGAGGCAGCAGTTTTGATTTCAGTCGGTTTCATTACTAGGTAAAACTCCTTAAAAGGACCTTTAAATGAAAATATACATCAAACTAATTAATTAGCCTTTCCTGTCTGTGCAGTTATAACACAGAAAGTTTTATCGTGCTAGCTCCTCAGTTGTCTCCATCTCTGGCCCTCCCTTCCCCTTGCACTTGGAGTGTAATTGGAAACAGACTTCTCTGGTTTTATTCACAAACCCTCATCTCAACTTGAGAATGGAGGAGGTTTAGCGATCTATAGGGAGACATGAAGACGAGTAAAACATGAGGAGAGGAACAATAGAGAGCAGCAACAAGCAGAAGTAGAGAAGAAGGGGGGGGTTGAGAGAGGGTGGGTGTGTGATGGGCATCTGGAACCAATGTAATTTGGCTTTGGAGTCTGGCTCTGGAGAGAGAACTAATGTTTGTTTTATGTGGGATTGTCCTGGACATGTAATTGCTCTCTTTACAAGGGAGAAACCGAGAGGAGGATATGAAAAAACGTCGTCAAATGCTTTAAGCTGTGTGTTAAAGCTGCCTGCTTTCTGCTTATGTGTAAATGTCTCCTTTTTTTCCCTTCTTTATGTCTGCCTCTTGGTCTCTGTCTTTCTCTACACATACACTGAACAGTAACACACACGCCCTCATCCTTGTGTGTATTTGTGCTGCTGTGTCTGGTTAGTGTCAGGGAGGAAAGAGTGAAGGGTCGGGGCCCCTCCAGCCCTCGGGGGACACACCAGAGGCTCCCAGTCCAAGCAGGGCAGCTCTCAAAGGACTTCTCTCTGCAGCCTCTGCACCTTTGGTTGCAGATGTTTTTTTTCTTGCCCTTTGAGATGTGTGCAGTGACATGCTGTATTAGCACACAGAGTGGCACATCCACGCAGGAAAAGAAGGAAGCATGTGCTGTGTTTCTCTGCGGCGCATTGTGTGTCACTGTTTATGCTCCCAGCCAGTGGTAGTGGTAATGTTACTTCTGTGCCTCTTAGTCTGTTTACTGTTGCACATTTCTGGGAAGAGACTGCCAACACACACACAGCAGCAGAGCCAGAAGCATGTTGGACCACCCTGTCTATGTGTTTATGTGCACTGGTTGAGTCACAATCTGTGATCTCTTTTTAATAGGCGGAGTAGACACATGCATGAGCTCTGTAGCACCATTCCTCTTGTTTAGGGAAAACAGCAGAGCCTGAGGATGTATCAACAGATAATAAACATTATGCCTTCTGTTTATCATCAGGACTTCCAGGAATTTACCACTTTCTTATAGGGCTGGGCGAGACAACCTAAAATAAAAATCTATAATTTTTTTTACACCTACTTCATTTATTTCTTTCCTTTTAAAAATAACAGCAAAAAAATGACTCAAATCAAGTTTTGCTTATATACAGTGCTTAAATTTATTTAGACCACCACCCAGTGTAAGGTTTTTGCAACAGCTGCCCTGAATTAACTGCCCTGGTAATTACATAAAGGTTTTCATGTTTCTGCAATGGTTAATACATCAATATTAACCAAAATGTTATTTTTAAATGCTAAAACATAATTATTATTGTTATCCATGCATTTTAAAATATAAAGTTTTACAGAAAAAGCTGAAAAATAGTAAAGCACATTATTTTTTCCTCATTAAGATGTCCAATTCTAGTCATTTACTTGCATTTCTGAACAGAAAATTTAGTTTTAGTGGTTGAATCTTATGCGTAATTAATTTCTGACCAGCCCAGTGAGCTTGCTCAAATTTGGGTATAAAAGGGTGAATTTAGTTTTAAATTCCTCATTCCTATTCAAAATGGTAGAACAGAGAGCTCACTGAAAATGAAAGAGTCCGCATTAAAGCATGCTGGATGGTCTCTGAGACAAATAAGGAAAGACAATGTGTTCTCACTGTGTTGTCAAGTATGCTTTGGAGTCAGTAGCTGAGACTGAAACAAAATGCGCTAAGGATAGGCAGGAAACGAAAGTTACCTGAAGCAGATGTCAAACACCCGAAGATTTTAAGCAAGAGACAGAAGAAAGAGCACTGCTGATCTTCAGGCAGAGACGAATGCTTGTAGATCAGAGTTTGAGCAAGTCTCCAGAATTACCATAAACACACAACTGATGGAACAAGGCTTTAAGGGAAGAGTAGCTGCTAAGAAGCCATTATTGAGGCCTGCAAACTTCCAGAAATGCCTCAAATCTGCCAGGGAGTACAAACACTGGACTGTTGACTGGAGGAAGGTGCTCTGGTTGGACAAGTCCAAGTTTAAAGTCTTAGGTCGGCATCGTTGTGTTTGTGTCTGCAGAAAAGCTGGAGAACATTTTGATGCCAGAAGCACTCACAGTGAAGCACGGTGGAGATTCACACATGGAAAAATTAGTGCTAATCAATGGTATCATGAACAAGAACATCTACCACAACATTTCAGTACATAATGGAATCCCTTCTGGACTGAATCCGATTAGTTGTGGGTTCATATACCAACAAGACCCCAAGCAGACTTCAAAGCTGTGCTGAGACTATCTGACCAAGAAAAAGGAATCTGTAGTACTGGCACTGATGGACTGGCCAAGTCAAAGTCTGGATTAGAGTTCTATTGAACAAATTTGGGATTTAGTAGTCAAAGATTAATCGCACAAAAGTTTCATCTAAAGCACGTCTGTGGGAATGGCTAGGAACTATCTGGAACTCAATAACGAAAGAGACTGTGGAAAAATACATAATAACAATGCTAGCAAGAATGCAAGCTGTTATCAATGTCCATCCATCCAATTTCTATACTGCTTGTCCCATTGGGGATCGCTGGGGGCTGGAGCCCATCCCAGCTGTCATTGGGCCAGAGACAGGGTACAATCTTGACTGGTCGCCAGTCAATCGCAGGGCAAAACATGACCTTTTTTGGTTATTATGTGAGAAAATGGACTGATTAGTTGTTTCAGTTTTTTGCCAAATAAATAACAACAACAATTTTTTTGTTTTAAACAAGTTTTTGAAAGATTTCCACTAAATATGTTTTCTCATTTTTATGACAGGTGGTCTAATAAATTTGTTAATACAATATGATACAACGTAAAAGACATGAATAACATGGCATGGCACAACATGCAGTAATATCACAGTACAAGACAAAATACAGTTCAACCCAGCATGATTTGATAAAACATCATAACACAGAGAGTATATGCTAAAGAACAATTCAGCAGTACATGTTATGGCAAAAGGTGTGGTAGATATGATGCAGTCTGTTAGATTTGTAAAAGTATATTAAATAGTTTATATTAAATAGTGTTATCATCATTAATGTTTTATTTACCTCATCTTTTTATACTGTAGCCTCCATTTAGGATTCGTCAAGGATTTCTAGTTTTTCAGAGTCCATGAACGCATACTTAAGTAGGGTTTTCCTCTCCATTTTAGTCTTAGAACACATTTTTATGTGACATGCTGTTCATGGGATTTTACTTTGAAAATCTTTTGATATAAAAAAACCTTATTTTTAAACTATTACTTTATACTTTCCATCCTCCCTTGATCTTTCTGCCCTTTACATGTTTAAATGTAATGATTGTGTCTATGCTCTGTGCAGTGTCCATATAGCTGAATCTCATATGAGAAACTCATACATTTTCTCTTATACCTCTCAGTCTGCTAGATGGTTAAATGTGACAGTTTCATCACCCAGCCGTACGCTGACATGTAATTCCACGGTACTGATGGCGACTCTGAGACAACATGATGTCTGAGCACAGACATGGACGTCTGTCTTTATACATGGTGCGCCTGAAAGTAGGACTGGATTGATTGAAGTGCAAAGTTACATTATCCTGTCACATTTCCGATAGTCTTTTGATGTTCAACCAATCAGGCCAGAGAGACTGATGTCCATTATCACGGCACTTTTCTCTGAAATCAGAGGTTACATTGGCTCGCTCACAGAATGCCCTGTCATTTCATGTGAAAACATCCAGAACGGTGAGATGGGGAAAGAAATGAGGGAGGTAAAGGTTGCCTGCTCGTTTTGCTTTTCTAAATTTCATACCATTTTATGGCTTTAATGTTTTGTGAAAGTTGTAGCTGTTGGCTTGTGGTCTAAAGTCACTCTAAACTATTTTTTTGCTTTTATTTGATAGAACAGCTGAAGAGGGACAAGAAATATGGGGAGGGAGAGTGGAGAAGCATCGAACAACACCAGGATCTGTAGCTTCTGTGTTTGGGTGCCCTCTCTACCAACTAAGCTAATGTTAATTAAGTGCATCAAACTTGTGTAGCCAGGGCTTCTGAATCATTCTTGTTTTATGATTACTGGAGAACACGTTGACCTAGCTAACAAGCCTTGTTGAACCGTTTGTATCAGCACATCACGACCAAAAACATCAGTCATACTTTTTTCCATCCACACATGTAATTCCTTTAAATTCAGAGCTACATAATGAGCTATTCACTCATAGCTTTTACTGAAGGTTTCATCAGAAACACCTTTCTGTCTCCAAGGCTTTGTTAACACAGATGTGCACTGCATTAAAGAAACACTGCTCCCTCAGTCAGTGCATTTACATGATTCTGGGCTGCACTGGGCTTTCACCTGCAAGTCAAGGAGTTTAAATGTATAGAAGAGGGCTGGAAGAAAATGCAACAGAAGTATCGACATAATACAATGAGAACTACTCATTTTTGGACAGATGAGAAGACATGGTTTATATTGTGTCAACTGGAGTAATAGGCCAACTGGAAGAAGGTCCAACGGTATCAAGCTATCCTACTGTAGCAGAGTTGGACATACTTCCATCAATAAATCTATTCTCCCCTGAAGCCTGAATACAGGGACGAGGCCAGTAGTCCAATTAAATGGCTAAACTCAGCTATAGCTTGTTTTGGTTCATGTGATCCCAATCATGCGCAAAACTCAGATGGGGGCAGGAAATGGAAACATGAAAACACAGCTGGGAGTTGTAGGGAAAGTGAGTGTACTAAAGCTCTAGTTGACAAACATATCAACCAATCGTGGGTCACAGAACAGAGAGTCATCAGTCAAAGCATCTACAGCCTAATACATCTTGTTCCATTGATTTAAAGAGGTCAGCTCCTTAGGCCAAATTTTTATACAGCAATTTCAATGTGCAGGAGAAGCCTTGAAATAAATAACAGAAGTAGTAAGTCTTTTTGTGGATTATGGTCATGCTCAGAGTATACAGTATACAGCGTATGTAGAAATGTAGCTCAGACTTAGAGCGTAAGTCCTTCGAACACACTATAAAGTTTAAGGGATGAGGATAAACACAGAAAAGACGTAAGCTGATGTAGGTTTGTTGGTTCAACCTAAAACTCTACCAACTAATTTCATGGCAGATATTTACAGTCGATATATTGCTGGTAATATCAGCAGGCACTAATAGAGAGATGCTACAGTCCTCTGTGCCCCTGGTTCCCATAGGCAGATCTGGGATCTCTTAACTAAGATCATGGCAAAACCTTTACTTTGATAATTTATGCAAGCATCTCTGATAAACATATCTGGACCTACTTTTTAGGGTTGTCCTTGAAACAATTAAAATTGATGTTAAATTTTGATAGCAGTCTGTCACTTTTTCATTCTTGTAGGCCTTCAGCTTTTCTTAGACACAAGTAGGGGGGCTCCATGGACAGATGGTTGGGAACCACTGCTTTATGCTGTGGTTGCAGGTTTGAATCCTGATCCTGGCACTGGTTGGTGCATGTCTTACCCAGTCTCTCTCTCTTTCTCCAAATTTCCTGTCTCTCTTCAGCAGTCCTATCAAAATAAAAGCCAACAGATAGTCTAACAAGAAAGGTAAATCTTGTGACTGAATCACAAAGTGAAGACTGTAGCTTCCAACGCTTTTCACATGAATAAAATTAAACAATTATGAGGGAGGCAGATTGAGTATTACCTTATAAATGAGGACATGGCAGTGATTTGGTCTGCGAGTTGTCAGTGAGGGCCAGCCAGCTGTAGTTAGTGCGTTGGGGTCTTTAGATCAGCAGTGATCATCAGTGCTCCATGATCTCCATGCTCATGATCCCCGCACTCTGTCGAATAGGAATTTTTCCCACAACTTCACCGATTTGCCTGGCATGGAGGCAGTCAGTATCAAACATTACTGGGGCGACAACCTCAGATCAAAAGCAACAGTGAATGACTGTCGCCTTTTTCTGCTCGGCTGAGTATGTCGAATAAGAATTGCTGTTTTTTCTATTTATGTAACTGCAAATCACAAGCTGCAGACATTGTACCGAGTGAGAACATACATTTCCAGAAATACTGCCACGCTGGTCTGTGTTTCTATAGATTTTAGCAAGACTGATAACATTTTGTGGCTAAATTATTATTGCTATACCTTTAACAAAGTGGTCCAAACATAAGCATTGTGTAACTCCACTCCTACAGACTTTAGTTTAAGTTTTTTATCTGTACATGCTGCAGTTTCTCCATGAGGTTTTTCAGTTTTTTTTTACCTTTCTGTGGCACTACTTTCAGAACTTGTACAGGTTATTACCCCCCAAATTCGACCAGCAAAAATCTTCATCTTTTTGACAGTGCCTCTCTATGCAGAAATCCCTTCCTGCCCTATTGCAAGAATTGCAAGCTGTAGCTCAACATAACTGTAAATATGACTGTATGTGCTAACAAATACATGGAAGTTCACATTTTAATTGCTTTTACTGCTGCTTACCTTCCCTTTAAGATGCCGAAAATTCAGCTTGGCAAAATGCTTCCTTGTGCAAGCTGCTGGTCAGAGTTTCAGTAACTGACGGGCCTTCAAATTCAAGTATCATATTGGGTCCTCTGCATCATATTTCAGTGTTCTCTGTTCCTAGTATCCTAGCATCTGCTTAAGTTCATTAGTAATAAGCTGCAGTAGATCAAGTTTGACAAAGCTATGAATTTCTCCTGTTCTAAAGGAAACAAGATCCAAGTAAGACAAAAGTCTTTGGTGGTCTTCAGAAAGTTATCACTAAGTAGAAGGAGACTTAAAGGAGTAGAGCTTTGCTAATTCTAACCTTTTCTCAGATTGTCGCCACCCTTTAGGTAGCTCGTTATATCAAGTCTGTCCCCTTGTGTGCCACTCATTAAGGCGGTATCCTGCTGAGAGCTGACTTACTCACTAACCTCCTTTTTTACTTTCTTATCCTCTGGTTCTTTCCTCACCTGTGCCGTGAAAATGATGCTAGCCGTACTTTTTTTTTTCTTTTACTTGTCAGGCTTTACATCTGTCAGCCTCTCATTTTCTCTCCTCCGTCTCCCCGTCTCTGTCTGAGCTCATTCGCGGGCAATGGGAGAGCCACCTCTGCAGGCGGCAGGTGTTCTGGGGTCCTAATGATTGTCTGCTTCCAAATGCTAATTAGGGCAGCCCCGCTGTGCCCTGGTCTTTTTCCTGATCCAGGCGCTGCACAACAGAGCACAGCCAGCAGCAGATCAATTAGCACTGCCCACCTTTTGCTGCCGGAGCTCCGTTACAGCTGTTGGCGTCATCTGTTTTATCTTTTTCACTCACAGCATCATGGACATTACTGCTGCTTTGCCCCCAGCCCTCTTACTGGTTAAGTTAAGGAACAGGGTGCTTGTTTTCGCTCATAATAAAGTCTCTGGGAATACAACTGGCCTTCTCTTCACACAGACTAGGTTTGACAAAGTACTAATAATACAGTGTATTTTTTTAATGACTAATGTGATACAATTATTGAACCACTGGTGCCAAATATAGATATTTTATGTAAAAACCATGGCACTCTAAACAGACGTACCTGCCAGTTTCAATCATCACATTCATAACTCTTCAGCACATCATTGAGCCACTTCTGTTTTATTAATAAAACCCAAACCGTGAGTTTATTCTTGACTAATAAAAA
Organism: Cheilinus undulatus; assembly: GCF_018320785.1. NCBI lineage: Eukaryota > Metazoa > Chordata > Actinopteri > Labriformes > Labridae > Cheilinus > Cheilinus undulatus. Next base: position 15,318,363 of record NC_054881.1, on the reverse strand, counting down.
CTCTTAATATATAATCATAAGCAGTTAGAAAACTGAGCACTATGTATGCAGACTCTGAGTCACTTGCTTGTAAAATACTCAGACTGCAGGCGACACTGCTGCTCTCATAGTTACATGGCCGTGACGCACAAGGGCGCTCTTTTATGCCAGGCTGATCTAACATGAGTGTATTCTTGCTATTAGCAGCACCTCACCCTGGCACACATTAATGCTGTGGCTACGTGTTTTTAATGCCATGGATGTACCTCTGGTTAAGTATGTTACAGCTGCAGGTGTGAACTATAGTGTGAGAGATTTCCTTAATGTTGAATATCACTACAAATGTTGTTCAAGCTAGACAATAAGTGATGTGTTTATTTCATAAGTTCATAAAAAAATGTTGCTCCATCTATTCTCTCTCCTCTGTTACTCCTCTGTATCTATATGTTTGTGTGCGTATATGACAGAGCCGCTGTCAGGAGACTGGGTGGTGTGTGATGTTTGAGATCCAAAGATGACTAAAAGAATCAAAAAGGAATAAAGTGTAGTTGTTAGAATGAATGATTATACATGAACATCAAAATACAGTGCATTACTTGCATACTTTCTTAATGATCAAAAATAGCTTTTTATGGCATTGGAATAAAATATATCACAGGTTTTTCCTATATTATTTTGCACTCCATATCATACCAGACCATAGCAGACCATACAAGACCAGACCAGACCAAACCAGACCAGACCAGACCATAATAGACCAGACCAGACCATAACAGACCACACCAGACCACACCAGACCAAACCATATCTTTACAAAACTATGCCTTACCTTACCATACTGTACCATACCATACCATTACATGCAATACAAACTTTAAAATGCCATACTATATTAAACTACTCTGTACCATACCATACCAATCTACGCATAGCCCTACAATACCATATGATTCCATACCATAATCCTATCCCATTCCATAGTGTGATGTACCATACAAAACTCTGCCATGCCATGCCATGCGATCACCTTCTATACAATTCCAAACCATACCTGAACCTATCCTGCGCAACCATACCTTAAAATACTATACCATACCATATCCTACCCTACCATCATATACCATACTATACCACACCATGCCGGGCCATATTATGCCATATCAAGGTGGGGTTTGTAACCTCGGGGGTTGCAGGTTACTGAGAGGGGGGTTGCCAGATGCCTTCTAAAAATGAAGGAATATTTGAAATCATATCCAATTGTACATTTTAGCAACTGAAAAAAAACAGCATACAATTTGTTAAATTTAGAATAAGAATAATGGTAATTTCTTGAGATTTTGCTGAAATCAAATAAATGTTTGTAAAGATTAAAACCCTTAAGATGTAAGTCTACTCACTACTTTTCTTGAATGTGCATAGCTGTTTTCAACTGTTCTCTATCACACTTGGGTACAGTGTTCATGGTCCTTGGCAACTTTATTACGGAGGCTTAAAAGTTAAGGAACCCCGACCCTATCCTACCCTTACCCTACCGCACCCTACCCTTCCCTACCCTACCATACTCTACCCATACCCTACCATACCCTACCCTATCCTACATTACCCTACCATACCCTATCCTATCCTGCCCTACCATATTTGACCCTGCCTTAACATACCATACCATTCCAAACCATAGACAGACCAATGGATGGACTAAACAAAAGCATGATACCTCTGGCCCTGGTTGTCACCTCTGCAGAGTCAAAATAATTTTTTCTGCACTTCACCTCTTTTTGTCCATTTATTTTATCCAGTTTACTGGAATTTATTCTTATAGGCTTGTTTTGCAGTATGTAAATTATTGCAAAATCACTCTATCTTGAAATTATGTTTGTCATCGGCTGTGCTGTCATATCATATCACATATCATGCTGTGCATCATTATGTGTTTAAAAGTATTGCATCATATTGCTGTGTAACATCCTAAAATATTGCATTGTTTCATATGGTATGGTATAGTAATTTATAGCATGTTGGGATATTGTATGGTGTTGCATTGTAATGTGTTGTATCATTTCATGTCCAATGTTAATTTATCATATTGCACTGAATTGTTTCATAGAAAATATTTCATTAAGATATTGGACAGTAACGTATTGTAATCTATTATATTGTATCCTAGCTAATCTTATATTTTGGGTAACCCTCACTGACTCACCCTAGGACAGACAGTGATGCAGCAGTTCTCCAATACAGTCTTTATCCTACAAAAACCCCAGATGCAGACGGCATTGTTGGAACTATACTTCACTGTCTTGTGCATCATTTTGTGTGTGTGTGTTTTGTGTGCAACAAAGGATGTTTTGTGGAGCTGTGGGGTAATAAGAGGCTGACCTGGGCACAATGCTCCACAAAATGGTGTGATTATGACATGGCCGTGGGACCATAATGCGGGGCAGACAATGACCTATTTTAAAAACTCCCAAAAGACTGAGCAGGCTGCTGCTGAAACTCAGCCAGTCTGACCCTCTCTGTCTGTCCACGTGGTGTTTTTTTTTTTCTTCCCTTAATGTGCCATTCCCATCTATTTGTCTCATTCAACCCTCCTTTCTCTCTACCCATTATAATATCACTGAAAGTAAAAAAAGAAATACCTTTTATTTATTTTGAAACTAATTGTCATTTAAGTTTCAGCTTCTTGCACAGTCAGATTCACAATGATTTCATATTTTGCCTAGATGTTTTATAGATAGACAAAATTGTATCGAAAGACAACAAAACAAATCAAAATTAAAACTAAAGATACAAATCTCTACAAACAAGTATAGAACAAAAGGGGGAAGGGCTGTAGTGACATGAGTACAGAAATGAAAACAAAAATGCAGAGAGCCACTCAACAATCACAGACTTACTCTGGTGACCACTCAACAGTCACAGAGTTACTCTGATGACCACTTAACAGTCATAGAGTTACTCTGGTGACCACTCAGCAGTCACAGAGTTACTCTGATGACTTGTCAGCTGTTATAGAGTTACTCTGGTGACCACTCAACAGTCACAGAGTTACTCTGATGACCACTTAACAGTCATAGAGTTACTCTGGTGACCACTCAGCAGTCACAGAGTTACTCTGATGACTTGTCAGCTGTTATAGAGTTACTCTGGTGACCACTCAACAGTCACAGAGTTACTCTGGTGACCACTCAACAGTCACAGAGTTACTCTGATGACCACTTAACAGTCATAGAGTTACTCTGGTGACCACTCAGCAGTCACAGAGTAACTCAAATGACCTCTCAACAGTCATAGAGTTACTCTGGTGACCACTCAACAGTCACAGAGTTACTCTGATGACCACTCACAAGTCACATAGTTACTTTGATGACAACTCACAAGTGACAGAGTTACTCTGATGACTTGTCAGCTGTTATAGAGTTACTCTGGTGACCACTCAACAGTCACAGAGTTACTCTGATGACTACTCAACAGTCACAGAGTTACTCTGGTGACCACTCAACAGTCACAGAGTTACTCTGCTGACCACTCAACAGTCACAGAGTTACTCTGGTGACCACTCAACAGCCACTACTGTAACTTTGTCTTTTTTTGCACTTACACACCTTTTTGTCTTTATTTCACTTTATATACCTTTGATTATATTTGTCAAAATATTCATATTTTATTTTCTTCTACTGCAGCCACTTTTTTTACTCTGTATTGGTACATTTTATATTACTCTGTTTTATTTAAGCTTCATTACTTAGATATTCCATTTATTCTGGACTTGTCAGGTAAATTAGGCTAAAAATAAGAGCAATGAGATATTTTGGATAAGAATTGAGATGAATCCACTTGCTTAGATTTGCATTGTGTTTAACATTTAGCATTCTTACACAGTAAAAACACCATATTTAAGTCTGGCACCTTATTCCTTGTGTTTGTCTCCCTTTGTATCAGCCTCTGCTTATCTCCTTGCCCTTGTCTTTGTCACAACTCTTTCTTAATACGTCTGGTTTGTCTGCCCTGCAACAGCCGGCACCAAGCAGCCACTGAATCACTAAGCTATTGGTTTAATGATGCCAGCTCCTACTTTACAGGGATTTGCATGTCTGTGTCTCTAAACACCCTATCCAAAAACACACACAAACACTTGTATAAAAACATGCATGGCTATGATAGGACGGCTAGACAGACACCCATACAGATAGTACCGTGTCGGCGCTGTCCTTCCCTGTCACTGATTGCATCTGCAGACTATAATTTTCCTTGTCAGGCAGATAGCAAAGGTCAAACACACCTGCAGACATAACATGTTTGTGCCCAGCATGTCGAAGTATTAGCTGCAGAATCACACATAGACAGAGAGAGAGAGATAGTGAAGCTTCCTGTAGGCTTGTGTGAATGGTGGGACTGGTAAAAATGAGGGCAGGATCATCAAGACTAATGATATGGCTCATGTCTGAGGCCTGTGTTTTCCTGGGTGGAGAGAAGGCATTAAATAGCGGCGTGAGTGGTTGTGACTAAATGACAATGAAGGAGGCTGGAAAAAAGCAGACAACTGGAGGAAGAGGAGGAATAAATGAGGAAAAGTAGCGAGGAAGGGGAAAAAAATAGTCTCTAATGGTTTCATGCAGTCATATAAACATGTCAGGTGTTTTCTGGCTGTCTGGTTGATATATTTTTGGGGAAAAACATGTGTGAGAGAACAGAGTAGGAAGCGGTGGAGGAGGAGGAGCCAATATATTTAAATCCTGTCTGGGTTTCAAGTAGACCATGGACCTCTTAATCTCATCCACTTGACAAACATACACACAGAGCCAGGCAGACGTCTAGCTAGCCTATTTTCATGTGACCTGAATTCCCCAGTGTGGCATTTTTTTTCCTGCCAGGCTAATCTCATTAAGCTGGGCGCAAAGCTACTGAACAAACACACACAAGGCATCCCTCACTCCTACTCCTGCCTTCTTCTTCCTCCTTTTGTCTTGTCTTCATCACATTCACTTTCTCCAGCTCCTGCTCCACTCCTCTTCTCCTGCGCTTCCATTTCCGTCCCTGTCTTCATTTTTTCCTGCCTCCTACTCACTTGTCTCCCTCTTCTGTCCCTGTATTCAGTCTAATTATGGCCTGCCACGGCAGAACAGAGGCGAGCAGGGCTAGCTAGGCAGTCTAGTCGAGCCCTGAGAGCCATCTCAGCTTCTAGACGCACAATCAATTCTCATTATAGCTGAATCTCTTGCTTACCTTACCTACCTCCACACATCTATGTCCAGTAGTCTGTAGATTAATGCTTAATGGCATCCTTCTCACTGGTCTGATCCAGATTCATGGTCAAAGCTAGAACCACCATCTGGTGGTTATACTGTATGCCCCAATAAGGTATACAATAATCAGACAGTGAAAGTACAGTGGTGGGTCAAGAAGACGAGCTATGGTGGTTTTTGACCATGACCTTGCATCTCCAAAATGTTTTCAGTTAAACATTTCTGTATCTGCGATCTCGTTCAAAGTTCAAAATATGCTTTAATGGCATGAATGGTTGACACCTTTTCTGCCAATGCAGAGTACATCAAAAACAAATAATAATGATGATGACAATCACAATAATAATACTGTCGATCTCCCGCCCCATTCTTCCCTCACTCGTCTTGTTCACAAGTGAGGGACTTTTTGAATATATTTTCAAAATTGTATGATGCCTACTTTTTTGGCTCTCTTGGGTCCCACCCCTGATATTTCTGGAGCAAAGTAAAACTGACCTAATAAAAACTAAACTAAAACAATGCATTTTTGCAGAATTGAAATTAAAATTCTATAAAAACTACACTGAAATTGAAAACAAAAGTGAAAATAAAACAAAAAAAAGCCAAAACTTTTATAACCTTGTATGATACAACACAATACAATATTTTACGAAACAATACAATATGATAGAGTACAATATCATACGATAACTGCACATTAAATTTGTTGTTTTTCTGATGTGTAATGTTTACCTTGAATTTTTAGACCCTCCTTCCACTGTGTTAATTTTATTTCTAATCTGGTCTTAGGTTCGTCAAGCATAGGTGTACACATGTAAATATGTCAATAGGGTTGTTATTATTATTATTATTGATATTGCTATTATTATTGCTAATTTTGGTCTTATTGTATTCAAGTATTGTTTGCACATTTGATTTCTTACTTTTGTTAAATATTGCTAATTTCTGTCCGTCTCTTGTTGAGATGTTGTAATGACCAAATTTCCCCTGATGGGGTACCGTTAAAGTTTATCTTATCTTATGATACCATAATTTGGATGCAGTACAGTGAAAAACAGTAGGATACTATACAATGCGAGATGGCACAGTATAATATTATTATATAATATGATACGATACGGTACGATGAAGTGCAATACGATACAATATGATACCATACAACACGATACAATAGGATATGATACTATACCATATCATACAAAATAAGATGATATGGTTTATGATTTGGGCCCATGATAACAATAATATGATGTTAAAGCAATTCCAACATTAGTAACATCAGTAACATGAAACTGTGTGATGACATAATGATATCTTACCAACTGAAGAAAATAGGAGGCTAGTTAAAGGGTGAGTCCAGGCTGAGATTAAAATATTTTTTCACTAAAGTTTGGTGCATTTTCATAACATATTACAGTTCATGGTTTTACTTTTTTCTCCCTCTGTCTGACATTAAACCCATGCCATTGTCTTCTTCTCCTACTCCTTCTTCTTCTTCTTCTTCTTCTTCTTCTTCTTCTTCTTGTTAGGAGGATTTGTTGACCTGTTTTCATATCCATCAGTTTCTTACACCTTACAGGATTAGCAAAATGTGTCCCCTGAATCCAAAAAAATCCAAATGCCTTTTTCTCACCTCTAACCTGGCACCAACTCATCTGAAAGTGTCTAATAGCTTCATTTGATCGAATCAAAAGGGTGTGAAACATGACCACTTTACAGAGGCCTCCATCCCACAGGTGAAAGGCACACATGCAGAGATACCGATGCTTATTATAATATATTATAATGTATAAGGAATAACATAAAAGCACTTTTTTGCATTTACTGCATTATCAGAAATGGTCATATCACAATGATGATACAGTTGTGATAAACTGCTACACTGATCTTCCTGCCTTTTTCTACATTGTTGTTCTTTGTGTTTTTTCTGCGTATGTGTGGCTACAGCTCAAAAAAGGCCACACAGCAAGCAGAGTTATTTATAAGATAAGGACTTGTTTCTTAAGCAGGACACAGAAGAGTGAGTGTAAAATGCAGCCACATGCAGTTCTGTTACAGATGGTTCGCCCAGATTGGAGGCTGAATCTCGGCTCCCAATCAGCTTGCCGCTGCAGTCTCGCTGAGCTGCTGTGTTTTTTGAATCTGGTCTTAGCTGGTATTAGCAAATTCTTGGTCAAAACAGGTCATCATTGGAACAATGATGTTCGTCATGAAAATTAATCCTCCAGGATAAGTCTTGCAACGGAGATTTGGAGGCCAAATTTTTTTTCATACAAAATTTTTAAGGGTTTTAATGAGTCGCATGGTGCAGAGGATTTTTAATCATAAGCCCTTATTGATTTATAGATCCATACTGTACAGATTAAACTGGCTTTCTCAGCACTTTATTCTAATGGATTTTACAGAAATTAATACTTCATTGAGAATTCACTTTCTTTCATTTGGTTCCTGAAATAAAGCAGGATATTACTCCTCAGACAGCTGCTGATGAGTGCTGTCAAAGATGGGACCTCCTGTAAATCTAAGTGATTAAAGTTCGGGACTAACTGGCTGAGCTGTCTGAACTTTAATAAAGTTTCTTTCCTTCTTACCCCCTTTCACAACCTTGCAATAACCATACATAATGTAGTTATGCAGTTTTCCTTGTCTTTATGTTGCTGACTTATCTTGCACATATCTCAGACTTTCATGAGTCTTAGGCGTTTTTGAACAAGTACTACATAAGTATAAACATAACCAAGTCAACATGTATAAGGCTGTTTTATCATGTAAATTAATGCTCACACACTGCAGGGAAGTTTTATTTGTCATAAGAATTTTTCCTACAGTCAGGCCTTCATGGAAATATGCAAGGGCGTTTTTACACGTCGACAAAACTTCTAAAAATTTCCAGAATATTTCGAGGGTGAGCTGCTTGTGTGAATGCAAACCCCAACTTTTCCCAGAATTTTCCTGCCGATCGCAGCCAGAATTTCTGCATGCAGTTGGGTTGAGCTGATGAGAGAATGAAGCAGGAAATACTTGAAGAGGAAACTAGCAGGTGGGGGTGATGGCAATCATGTCACACTACCCATGTGTTATGGTGCAATCTTTCCTCTATTAAGAGAAAAGCTGCCATTATAGTGTCAGTAGTTTTGTCCACTCTTATTTAGGTCCTTATTGTCTGCCTTTTACAGGGGTCTTCCAAGTGGCAACTAACCTGGTAGGCCATATTGACAGTGTCATACCTCCATTGCATAGGATATACTTCACATCCACTTGAGAAACCACCCGTACAAAGCGTTTAGGAAGGTTAGGACTTCTCAGAACATTCTGTCCATCACTTTCGTATTGGCTTCCAGTACAACTAAATCCTCCCTAGAGCTACCGCCTATTCCCCTCAAATAATTGGTCAGGTCTGTTCTCAATCAGTTCAGACTTTGCAAGATGGATCTGCCTGATGACAGACACAGAATCTGGCAAATCCATATGCTTTACATGATTGGGGGCAGTTTGGACTGGAAGGATGTGATGGAACAAATAGATGGAGAGAGTGTCTTCTACACAGAAAACATCATGGACTTTTTGCCACATATTTTCACCAGGAGCTCATCCGCAGCCCACTGATAATGGCTTCATGATGCATTTTAGGGTCCCTACCCACCAGTTGAGTACCAAGGTTCTAAAGCTAGATTTAGATGGCTTTTCAGTGTGTTGACTGCCATGGATGGGACTCAGAAGCCCCCTTTGGTAACCAAATGGCTCATGTCGCTTGGGCTTCGTCCGTTATTTTCTACAAGCGAGAGGGCCCTAGACATTCTTGTTACTCTTATGTCAGTATTAAAATGGTAGATGGTTTGACAAATTCCAAGTTTCATACCCTGTTTCTCTTGGATCAAAAGCCCATAAGTTGGTATTTTCCCATTATTTTTCGTTGTATTTTGGGGTTTATATGAATAGATACAACTATAACACATAACTGAAGGTAGTATATTGATAATTTTGGCTTTTTACAGGTGAATGTACAGAAAATTCAATGATGTGTTTGGGGTGCAAATGCCAGCTTTGACATCAAAGTTTTTTACTCAAAGAGTCCTGCAAAGTAGATTTGTCTTAAGCCTTGAAAGAAAAGCTTTAAGGTTGTTTATGCCGTGTGTTTACTTAAAAAATTAGCAGTACGTACTGTACATTGTTGTCAGAATAATTCTCAGGCATGCAGATTGCCAGTGTGACTCGGTCATGCTATTGCTGCTAATCATACAGACGCAGGATCAGCACTGAAAGCAGTTACAGAATCTTTTGTCGTGTGTGTTACAGTGTTGGTCTTTCTGCTGTTGGACTTATTTCATTAGTACACCATCGCATTAAGCTAAGCTGCTTTCAATGTTCTTGACTCCTGCGTTCTCTTAGTCTGCATTTTTGTCTCAGCTCCATCTTAGCTGTTGTTGATGATTTCTCTCAGATCTGCCTAACATAGATATGCTGTTATTAGATTGGAATCAAAGCACATTTCCAAAAAACCCTAAATTAACGAGGAAAATACGAGACAGTCATGAAACATCTTTATTTTTTTAGTAGCTATAAAACACAAAGTCGTGCCTGAAGTCTATTTTAATAGCAGTGTTTTTCTTTGAGAGCAATAATGGCACTATTCAGTGTTTTTTTATTTTTAGATTAGTCTGGAAACTGAAGGCATCATTGGGAGATCTTATCTATTATAACATCAGGCTATGCCAAACAGCAGGAAATCACACATCTCTTTAACCGTTTTCTCTGATTCATTGTTGCCCTGTTTTTATCTCTCGTTAAGTTTTAAGATTCATTTTCCCACACTCAGGCTTTCCTTTCTGTGCCACCATGAAACATGCCATATGGGCTGTTATCTTGTCATGGTGGCGTCTGTCTGTCCATCCTTCCGTCTGTCTCGTTGTGTGCACACATTGTTGTAAGCACAGTAAGTCAAAAACAATGCTTGATAGAATCTCAGCTCTTAAACTGCAAGTTCCCTGAATAAAGTAGATGGTGTGATTAGATTTAAAAATACCTCACTGCTTAGTTAGATTCTTAGAACTACCAAATTCTCCTCTGAAGTGCAGACAAAAGGCTGCAAGTTTACTGGTTTGAAGGCTAGAACTTGTAGTACAAATGTTAAAGGTTAAGTGTTAATAACAAAATAAAATGTCATCAAAACTGAACTTTTTGAGCTCCCCAAAACATTGATCAAGATTTAAACCAACAGACTGAGTGCTGAAAATAATCCCCAAACAGGAAGTTAAAAGGAATTATTGTTAAAAGGCCCTAAATTATTACATGAAACAATACAATATGTGCTGTGTTACAGTATGACGCGATAGGATATGATACCATGCGAAACGTGATGCGATATGATACAGTGTGTCCCGATAAAATACGATGCGGAAAAAAATAATCAGTCCTTCAAAACATGCCGACTCCACAGAGCTGGCTGCATTCTCAAGAATGTCACCCACCCTTTCAACCACCTTTTTACTTGTTTGGCATGTGGACGATGTTTGCGGGCTCTAAAAACTCACACATCAAGGTTTAGAAACAGTTTCCACCCCAGAGCCGTTATCAAACTGAACTCCACAAGAACAAAGCCAGAAACACGACCGCCAAATCCCAAAGAAGACTGTGACAATTACTGGACTCACATCTGTGAGCATGTGTGTGCATAACATTCATGAGGTTTTGTATTTCTATTATGTCATCTTTACATTATGATATGATACAAGGTACATTCTGATTATTTTCAAGGTGCAATCTTATCATCTTGTGTGATACGGCTGTTGCAATATGACTAAAAACCATGTAGAATTTTTCTGTTTCTATGTAATACTGTCTTTTTTTTTACAATCTAGACTGTGTTGAATGCACAAAACTTTTTATAATTGTTTCTAGCTCTATCTATGACTCGTTTTTGTATGTTCTCCTTGTTTTTAAGAGTAGAATGGCAAATTTTGTTTTACAATGAGCAATGACAATAAAGGCTTTAAATGTGATATACAGTACAATATGATTCAACACAATTTGATAGGATTGGATTACATCTGATACGATACGATATAGGAACCAATGCATTATAACATAAGTGCACTAATGCACTGTAAGACATTATAAGTCATTATACACTGAAATTATAATTAGTTATGATTACTGTTATAAGGTATCATAGATGGTCATGAGTGCTAATAATGAGTTACCTCCGACCACCTCTAACCGCTAACTGCGGTTAGAGGTGGTCGTCTCAAAACCAGAAGGTCGGGGGTTTGATCCCCAGCTTCTTTAACCTCACATTGCTCCCAAATACTAACATGTAATGTGTAATGGATGCCTATAATTGTGTTATATATATGCAGGTTAAACACTGTTATGTCTGTCTGTCATCATTGTCCATCTTATGCTGGTATCTCATGTATTTGTGTGAAGTATTTTGCATTTCAATTGAAGGACAACATATCTAAGCTGAAATAGCTTGTAGCACTTTCGGGCCTCTGACTGCATCAAATTCTTCCAATTGTTTGCTAGAAGAACTTCAGATTTCTTGCCAAGGTGCACCCAAGGGATATAGGGAACACTGGCAATCACTGCAGGTGTTTTCACTCTAAATACCTTTCTTGGGAAGTTTAAGATTAGGTTAAGAAATAGCTCAATTTGGCTTTAATGGTGGACAACATGTTTGAAGCACGTAAACATTCTTAAAGATCCAAAATCTCTGTAATTGTAGCGTTTTAACTTCCACTGAAGACCCACCTTCCATTCTTGAATAGATCTGGTGATTGGTTGGTTTATCAGTCTCTGTTTGGAGCAAGGCTACATATTTTCCCCTGGTTCACAGGTGTTTTATGAAGTTTTGCCATCAGGCTGCTGTTCCTAGCTTTATATTTACTGTGGCAACATACAGGTGGTATCAAACTTCTCATTTAACTCTCTGACAGGAAAGTGAATTGTCCAGAGATTTTTACCCAGCCTGCTTTGTGAGAGAACTTTGCAAGTAACGCATCATGTCAGCCACCCACTCAACCCTCTTCCACCTCCGCTCCATCGTTCCCACATCCCTCTCTTCCCGTGCCGTCACCTGTCGCCAGCGACAGTTGGTGTCGCCCCCAGAGGAAACACACTGTGACATGACCGGATCTGTGGCTTACTAGGTCACCTATCTGTCCCCCACGAAGACCTTGGCTCGACAACTTTGCGACATCTTTCATTCCTCCTCCTTCCTCCCCATCATCACCCCTGCTGTGTCTCTCCAGCCCTCTGTTCCCCCCCGCTGATCAAACTATCAGGAGGCAATCATTAAAAAAAAACACCATTATGAGTGAAAGCAGTGTAGTGGGGAAACCAATTAACCTTTACATCTTCCCTCTCCCCCAGGCCCAGGACCTGAATGTGATCGAGGAGGTGATCCGCATGATGTTGGAGATCATCAACTCCTGCTTGTGCAACTCTCTCCACCACAATCCCAACCTGGTGTACGCGCTTCTCTATAAGAGGGAGCTGTTTGAGCAGTTCAGGACGCACCCATCCTTCCAGGACATCATGCAGAACCTGGACACGGTCAGTTAAACTAACCCCCTTCAAACTTTAAAACAAAAAGAAATAAAACCTGCCCCCAAATTTCCAATGCACCCAGTTGTTTGTATGCAAACATCTGTATCTACATGTACACTCATTTACATTAGGAATACACAATTACATTCAAATCCTTTTGACCTGAACCCTCTACTTTGTTTCGCTTTTGACATTATTTATTTGGCTTTAGACCTGATAGACAACCAGATATCAAAATAAAAGTTTTTCAATTCTAGTTGTGGCATCAGAGTTTTCTAGTATGATGCCAAAAATAAGATATAGGGCATGGCTAAGTATACCAGTCAATGAGCGGCCAATAATACATCCAATATGCTCATAAAATAAACAGATTTAAGGTCAACTCTACATTAAAATATGGCAGTATGGTGTAAAAGCATGGGCAGTTTTTGATACTAGTACCTTTTTGGTTGTTTCCCAAAGTTTCAGGCAAGGACAAATGGTGCTCCTCATTCTAAGTAATGTCAACACTCTTAATCATAATGTATTTAAAGCCTCATTAACCCTGATTTTCATTTAAAAAAAAGAGCAAATGATGAAAAGAAACCATGATGCGGGGTGCGGGTGTAAGAAAAGGATGCCCATGCTCATGTTACTGAACAGCAGGGAGCAACTGAATTGGTCATTATGGACTTAAAAGGTGTAGTGATGTAAAGCGTAGCTTGATCATCAAGCTCAATGTCCCTCTTTAGCTCTGTTGACTATCAAGGGAGTTTTAAGAGCTGCACCTGCAGTATACACAAAAAAAAGTAATCAATACAGAGATGCCTCTGAATGTCATGATTTTCTAACTTTTTAGCCATATTAAACTAATCTTTTTAAATAAATTAGTTATAACAGGGTTGCTGCAAATCCCTACAAAGTCTTAAAAAGTCTTGTATTTGACTTTTTGAAATTTAAGGCCACTGTATGTAAGGTTAGCTTGAGATAGTCTTTATTTTTTTTAGGTGTTAAAGCAGTAAACAGACCTCAATGTGATTTGTTTTTTGTATGAAACTACTCATTTTGAAATGAACATGAGAGAAACAACAAATCCAAGCTCACTAGAATGTGACCTTTAGGAAGTAAATACCAATCTTCTTTAATCAGTTACCTCTGATTTCTAACTAAATTTCCACCACAAATCGTTTCATAAATATTCACCAAAATGCAGGAAATTCAGTGCTGGAATCTCAAAATTTCCTGGGGATGACCCCCAGACCCCCCTCTTATAATATATTAATCACTGTGATTAAATAAACCTTGTTCTATTATGAAGCACTAGTCCCAGTCTTTAAACCTTACGTTGCCTGCTCAAAAATGTGAACAGCCTACTCTTATTTTGACAGGTCTTCCCTGAAGAGATTGTTGTTCTCACTCTGAGTAATTAGAATCTTTGCAGCACACATGCTAAAACACTTTATGAATAATATCGCTCACAGTTTATTGCTAGAATTTAGGCTTCAAACATCCCAGAAATAATCGAAGTTGGGCGTTTATGACCTAGAAACTTCTTTTTCCTGTACCATTTGACTTTTCATTAACAGAACATTAAATCAGAAAATTCAGTCCTGGTACAGTGGGTCGATGTAAGAAATCTCACATGCCTTTCATTTTCTTCGTGCAGAAAGTGGGATTATTTTTTCTCAGATAAGGTTTTAAAAAGATCCTAAAAGTCCTAAATTCGATTTTTAAAAGTGTGAAGCAACCCTGTATTATTCCATATAGATCAGGTGGTATTTTAAAACAAGCAGAATTAAATTAACAGTGGATAATGTGTTTTCGTAAAATAATCACAACCATCATCTGACAAAGCTGGTGAGTATCTGACCAAATTGACAATGGGGGTAGAAATTAATGTCTTAAACGAGCTTTTTGACCCAAATAAATATCTTAATTGACTGTAGATAAAGAAAAATAATGAAAATGAGAGGTGAAACCAAGCTCTCTGCATACTATTTTTAGGGTATTGGGGCAAAGGTGATTTTTCTTGGGTGTCGGGGTGGACTGAGGATGGTTAGGATGGCCTGTATGAATGACTGGATGTACATAAGAAGTCATACAAGTAAATGATGAAACCGCAGTGAGCTTTCCTTTACAAAATAGGTCAAATCTTTTTACCTCATGCACCAAATAACAGAAAGTAGTATCAACAAGCAGTGGAATTGATGAGAAATATCTGTATGGATAAATTTTAAACAATGCCTATAGCCCCAGTGGTGCTAGCTGAGTGTCTTATATTAGTCAAAGCTAGCTAACTATGGAGAATTCGTGTTTTCCAACTTCAATATACATGGTTTTAATGGCACTAGTTTCTTAGGGGCTCTCATTATCGGCCTATATTCAAGTCACGAAACCAGACTCATATTGTAAGAAATATTGGCGGAAAATCTCTGTTGAAAACTGCAAGCAGAAGGTTGAACCTGGTAAATATTCCATGGATCAAGGTTGAACAGATTTTCTCTCAATGTCCTTCTCGTCTGCAGGGAAAGTTTTTTTAAAAAGGCCCAGCAGTCCTGAAACATATGTGAACTGCATGCGTAACACAGTGTGCAGTCAGACTGTACGGCACACTGAGATCCCTGTGAGCTTAAGCAGTATTGATGAATTAATCAGTCCCCTTGTGTCAAGAGACTCCATGTCAAATATTCATTGAGAGTGTTTGTTGTACGAGAGAGGAAGGAGGAGAGCGCGAGAAAGCTGTCATTCATGCCTGTATTAGTCATATAGAGGAGGAAGGGAAGCTTTGGTGTGCATGAGTACGTATGGGTTGAAGGATGGGGGGTTGCTGCATACATTGCCATGGGCTTTGCTGTTATCCATAAGTATGAGGAGAGCATGCTATCTAGAATCCCTCAGTTAAGTCAGTCTCCCTGAGGCGATTCTCCGAAGCCTTCCCTGCGCTTGCAAATCCATGTGTGTGAGCATGAGATTCAGGATGAGGGGCTGCTTTGCTCCTCTAAATTAACCCCATATGGGAGGCCTTCAGAGTTAATGAAGAGATTAGTATTAGATAGATGCACATACACACATGCACAGCGCTCACACTGGATGTGGCGTGTTTGAATTCTCTAAAGCAACCCCCAAAAGTGAAAGAAAACATTCCTTGTAGGTGTTTTTAATGTTAGTTTGACAAACAAGGTATTTAAAGAATCAGTATTACTGAGTTTTAATTAACAAATATCAAACGTCTCAGCGGGGTCCAGCCCAGCACAGCAGTGGAAACGCCGTTTCCTTGATCTCTTGTTTGGGCTTTAAACCCAGAAGGCATCAGATAATTTGAACTCGAGTGTAGTGCTCATTTAAAGTGGGATGAAACATGCTCAGACCCTATGGAGGATTTGTAATCTGAAATACTCTATGTATGTACGGTATGTTGTGAGTCTGTAGCCTGAAGCAATATCGGCCAAGCCCATGTATGTAGCATGTTGAATTTGTGCAGCCACACAATCTTTGAAAGCATGCAGTTTTAAAACCATTTCATCAACTTTACTTCACTTATTAGCAAAATTCAGAACTACTGCTGTTACATAATTGCCATATGATCCTGTGTCCTGTTTTGTAAAGGCACATTTCAGTGCAGATACTGTTGCTACGACAACCCATGAATACGTTGATGAAAAAGCAGCAAAATTTAGTTTCAATTCAAGCAGATCAAAACAAGCTATTCTTGATTTGCTTTTTAACCTCACATCAAGTTGACAGAATGTAACGTTGTTAACAGGGTGGAACATCCACCAGTGTTTTTGTTTACAGACTGAAGACATCTATATGAAGCACGATGCCACTTTCTTCTAACTTAGAACTACACATTGCACCCGGTGTCATCATATAGGGTGTGGCTGCTGCAATATCAATGTGACGGCTCCAAAGAGTGGGATTAGAAGAGTCAAAGAGCTTCATGACAGAACACGGAGATGAAGCCTCAGTGAGATCAAGATGACACGATATAGTGCGATTTCAGAGGAAGAGAGTGTAATGGCGAAAGATTTAGGCCAGAGCCCAATATTGACATTTCAACAAGATTAAGATAGGAAAGATCCTAAAGTTAAATTTTCTCATTTTTGAGGCAAACAGCTACTACACATTTATCTGTCAATCAGTTCAACCACACTCTTAAATCTGCAACTTTCAGAATAATTCCTTGCCTTAATGTGGTAAAAACAGATGGGTTTTTTTAATATAACCTTAATTGAGACTAGGTATGCGTACCACAATCCTGTACCAACGTGGCAGGGGTGCCAACACGTCTGATACCTACTGAACTGAATCAAAATAAAGATTTTGATGCTGCACCACACCACTACAATGTAACCCCACATCAGTCCACATGAAAGGCACAAAATGCCTTGTATTTAACATAATTCATAAAGGCCTACACTTGTTTTAGTTTAGCAAAGCGGGAGCGTCTTTCATTCATTTGCTGCAGAGTAATGACCCTTTAGTGTTTTCATTGATTCACGTGAGCGCACTTCAGCAAACTGCTCTTATAGTGCAAAAATAGTATTATTAGTGCTGATCATTTTGATTCTGTTTAAGAGAAATCTCTCTCTCTCTCTGATGATTTGCATGGATTGTTATTTGTTTTAAGTCATAGCAGGGGGAGGCAGAGATCATCAATAAGCTTGGCAAAACCATGTAATATAAACCACTGTTTCCCAGCCATTTTTCCCTGGAGCCCCCCCGACATTTACCTAAGAATAACAGAGCCCCCCAGGACCCAAGAGAGAAGAAAAAGTGACACACTGCCACCAAAAATCAACATAGGTTTTAATTGTTTCACTGATGAAACCCTAAAAATGGCCTATGCATGCTTTTCTTGTCAAAAGATATTTGTATTAACTACTTAATAACTGCTTTATTGTGCTTTTAGTCAATATTTGCTAATCTATTTTTTGGCAGCTTCAGACCAGACAAAGCCTCGCACCCCCCCTAAGATCTTTGGCACCCTCTCTGGGGGTCCCGAGCCCCAGGTTGGAAACCAATGATTTAAACAGTTAGACAATGCAGGAACTTTAAGCACATCCTCTTGTCCTTCATAAGTTTGTTTGTGGTATTTGTCAGTCTCAGTATTAGTTTTAACGGTATGAAGGCAGAGAGAGACGCATGCAGCAGCATCGCTGTGGATCCAATTGATGAAGGAGAGATAAAAAGTTGTCTCACTTTTACCTGGGTTAAAGTTGAGTCCTTTCCTTCTATAGGTGGGAGAAAAAATCTATTTTTAGATGTATCGTGATTTGCAGGCAGAAGACTCTGAAATCGATTATTTAAATATTTGATACTGTGGAATAGTCGGAACCAAAAGGTGGAACTCTGACATGCAGAGCGTAACAGCGAGGTTTAGATTACCAGTTGTTCATCTGTGACAAAGGACATTATTATGTTTGTTATTTCAGATATGTTACAATAAAAAGGTGCTGCTGCCTTTGGTTCAGTGCAATTGTAACTTTCCATTTCACACACATCTCCCATTAGAGGATAGTGGACATCTTATTTATCCCTTTTATTCTAAATACTAATATAAAGTTTTTATTATGTAGGACACAGTGACAACAACAGTAGTAAAAAAAGTGCATCAGTAATCGATTGAGAATCGAATCATAGCCCAATGAATTGTTATTTAATCAAATTGTGAAGTGCCTAAAGATTCCCACCTCTGTTTCCTTCTCCGCTATTGCTGTTGTTTGCCCTCTGTATCCCAGCAACAGTCTTCTGTGTTGTGATTGCTAACCTGACACAGGTATAAGGTGTGTTCTCTAGTTTCAGAGCAGGGGTGAGTCTAGACTTTTTGGTTTGGGGGCCCAGGCCCTGATTTGTGCAGGGGGAGGATTAAGTTTGTGTGCACAAAAACTTCATGTAAATGATTAACTTTACGACTTAATTTACTTAAAAATACTAAAATAAAACAGATCATAATAGTATTAACAAAAGAGTAGTTAAAATTTTGAAGTGACATTTGCAAGTTCTAGTAGGACTAACACATTAAAAAGACTCTTAGAAAATAAGTCAATGAAAAATATTATTGTAGAGTAGAGGGTGGAGTTGTTAGTCTAAAGTACAGTTTATCAGAGTTGGGTAAGGTTTTATTAATTAGTCGTATGGATTTGTACAAAGTGGATTTTATTATAGCAAATGCCTTTGCAGTTATGAAAGTATTTTTGATGACCATTATCATTTTTTTCCCTCTTACAAGTATAGATTCAGGCACCAGTACCGTTTTAAAAGTATCAATATAGCACCACTATCAGAAAAACCCAAATGATACCCAACTTTCAATTGAGACTTAAACCTTTCTTTTGTTGCACCAAGCTGAATACATGTTGTCTTTTTCTGTCTAAATGGGCTTTTAATATGGGTGTTAAAGGGAGATTCCTTGGCTTTTTCAGGCAGCAAAAG
The DNA here is from genome assembly GCF_018320785.1 of Cheilinus undulatus. Taxonomy (NCBI): domain Eukaryota; kingdom Metazoa; phylum Chordata; class Actinopteri; order Labriformes; family Labridae; genus Cheilinus; species Cheilinus undulatus. The sequence goes on along the minus strand of NC_054881.1, from coordinate 15,299,179 downwards.
CTGACACTTGATACTGCAGTGTTTTGCTCCTCTGAATTGGCTTCATCTTTCCACACTGGAGGTCACTCCCTACTTTGGACAGAGCTAACTGTCTTAGCCTTTATGCTAATCTTAGCTAGTATACTTTTAATTGTATGTGACAGAAATGAGAAATGTAACTCTGAAGGAAAGTTATTTGACATGCTTCAACAAATGTTGAATTGAAGTTTTCTCTAGTCATCTTTAAACTGTCATGATAATTTATATTTGTTACAAGTGTTTGAGTCTCATTGTGATTGGTTGTTTCCTCTTGTGTGACCTCCAGGTGATCGGATTCTTCAGTCAGCGTCTGGAGCAGGCTGGAAGTGACCTTTCAGTGGAGAGGGTGCAGGAGGTCATCATGAAAGGAGCCCAGGCCTTGCCCAAAGACAGACTGAAGGTAAATCTCAAACACACAGTGTCTGACACAAACATAGTAGTAAAACAGATGGACTGGGGGAGCATTGAGACAAGAAAGACTGAAACATGAGACTGGTCGAAGGGAAAAACAAGTGGTACACATTGGACATGATGGTGCCTGTGTAGTGGGAACAATTTGTTGTGAAAGACGGTGGATTGGTGCTCCTTTTTGTGGGGAAAAGGGTATTAGTTTGTCCGGACAGGTGGGAGACGGAGCAGTATGGGATATGGGCCTGAGCGAGGAAAAGATGGAAAGAGCCACAGGGACACAAGACAAAAGGCTAAAGCCCAGTTCTCATTAGCATTAACGCCCATCTTCATTCCATCTCTGCTAGCCTGCTCCATACGAACATGTAATGACATTTCAAGGAGATGGGATGGGGGACTAGGGGGCACTTTGTCATGGGCACATAAGATCTCGGGGAGGGGGTGGGACATAAATCTGCCACCGTGCCTCGTTACCCAACACTCCCAACACTCCTGGCGGGTTCGCTAACCCCCGCCCTTACCGGTGCTCCTCCATTAATCAGCAAGGAAATATGTAACCGGCGGTCTCCCCACTCTACTCCTCACCAGCACAGAAGCTCTTAATTGCATGTTTCATCATGTGTTTCATGTTCTATACTTGGCGGCTGGCTGCAAGGCATTCGTCCCGCTTGCAGACGTGGAAGAGGGATGGTGCGTAGCCAGGAGTCCATGTGTTCTCTCTCCCTGTCTCGCTCTCGGTCGGCACCTTGGAGCGTTAATGTAGCCATCGACCATAGAGCTGTAGAATTACACAGAGGCATGTGGATAACCCTGCTGTGTCCTTCAGCGGGGGGGGGCTGAACCTGTAGCACGCGTCTGGTAGTTGGTTCATGTGTGCATGTGCTGAATGTTTCATCATGTAAGTCCCTGTATGTTTGCTGATTATCATTCAAGTTAAGTCCATGTGCAGTTAAGCTGGATATCTAAAGACTAGTCCAAAGATAGCTGAACTATAGCCTCTTTAACATGCACTCCTGAAAATATCAAGGAAATTTAACTCCAGCTCTCCCCTGATAGTTTCTTTAGCTCTCTATTCACACGTCTTCGTCACAGCGGGAGACGTCTCAGACTTAATTCCAACCATTTTTAGCCTGCCAAAATGTTATAACATCATGTCTGAAGCACATTGAAGTTTTATAATTATGATGATTTGAACATTTTAGCTTTGAAAGCGTGATGGAAATGATAATTACAGCAGGATGTCTCCATAGTCATTTTGCAGTGGCGTGTGACATCCCGTCTACGCAAAGACATAATTTCAGCTCATTTTATTCATACAAAAACATTTAAACAGCACTTTATGGGCTCTATGATGTCCTCATAAAGTTCATCATGAAGTATCATAAAGAAAGCAGTTTAAACATCCTCCACAGAAGAGGAAAAAAGACTGACTATGATGCACTGCTTACATATTTTGTCATTTCATCCACTATGAATATGAGATGCCTTTTGAAAATCATGCTCGATGAATGTGTCATGAAAACTTTGACTTTTGAACCATCTTTGAATGTCTTTTCAGCCATAGCCATGGGCGTCTTCTAAACGTCTTTTCAGTAGAGAAATGCTCAGTAGGAGGATGAGGGTCGGAGTGTGATTTTAAAGGATGCTGCAGACATCACATGGCACTGAGACAGTGCCAGTGAAAGGCAAGATGCATGTGCCTTAATGTAATGTAAAAGGCACGGAGACGAAATGGTTGTGTGAAGTTGCTTCCCATCTGATCTGATACTGGAGATAGTAAGAGCGACAGAATTAGGAAGAAATGGTGGTAATGGGCAAAGTCATACAAAAGCAAAACTTCATTACGGTGCTGCTATAGCATCACAATGTACAGCTGAATCCAGAAGTTTACATACACTGTAGAATAAAAGAAATAGAACCTTTTTTCCCACACATTCTGACAATAAATAAGGCTAAACTTTACCTTTGTTAGGTCAGTTATGTTTACCAAAATTATTTCTATTTCTATACTTCGACTTTAAACAATTTTTGAAAACAAAAACCTTAAAAGACCTTAATTTCTGGAGACATGTCCTGTGTTCCGATGAAACTGAAATTGAACCATTTGGCCATCATGACCAGGGAGAAGCTTGCAAGCCTGAGAACACCATCCTAACTGTGAAGTACTGGAGTGGCAGAATCATGTTGTGGGGGTGTTTTGCTGCAGGAGGGACAGGTGCACTTCACAAAATACATCACATCATGAGGAAAGAACAATATGTAGAAATATTGAAGCAACATCTCCAGACATCAACTGGGATGTTACAGCTTCAGTGCTAATCAGTATTCCAAATGCACAATGGCCCTAAGACTACTGCCAAAATAAGTTACAAAGTGGCTTTAGGACAACAAAGTCACGGTTTTGGAGTGGCCATCACAAAGCCCTGATCTCATTCCTTTAGAAATTTGTGGGCCAAGCTGAAGAGGTGTTTGTGAGCAAGGCGGCCTACAGACCTGACTCAGTTGTACCAGTTCTGTCAGGAGGAATGGGTCAAAATCCCAGTAAACGCTTGTGCAAAGCTTGTGGAAGGATACCCAAAACATCTGACCCAAGTCACACAGTTGAAAGGCAATGCCACCAAATGCTAAGGAAATTTATGTAAACTTTTGACTTTAAAGAAAGTAATACAAAATTATCTGTGTCATTATTCTAGCATTTAGCAAATAGAAATCATTTTGGTAATCCTAACTGACCTAAAACAGAAAAAGTTTAGTCTGATTTCATGTCAGACAGTGAGAAAAAAGGTTATGTGTCTTTTTTATACAGAATATGTCAACTTCCTGTTTCAGCTGTATACTGGGGTGGAGTGTGATAATTACAGCATCGACAAGATGGCAATGCAGCAAGAGTCTAATGCTTTAATGACAGTTTCTGCCTTAATAGCAATCCTGCAAACCTCAATCCAAAAATTTTGGGACACTTTGTAAAATATGAATAAAACAGAATACAGTCATTCACAACTCCTGTTCAGTCTATATTCAGTCAAATGCAGCACAAAGACAAGATATTTAATGTTCAAACTGAGAAACTTTGTTGTAGTTTTTGAAAATTTGTATGTAGTCTAAATTTGATGCTGGCAACTCGTTCCAAAAAAGTTGGGACAAGAGCAAGAAAAGACTGGGGAAATTGTGGAATGCTCAAATACACCTGGAACTCTGCGTGGGAGTAGAAAAGAACATACTGAAAAAGTGTGAAGCAGCTTTGTTGAGTGCATGAAGATCCAACCAGTTTTGCACTGGTCACAAATGCATCATCATCACCGCCTGCTGAAAAAAAAGTCCATGAGCGTTCAAACATTCAGCTCATCTGAAGAATTCTAGATTTTTTCAGGAGTTTTGTGCACATGTGGAATGAGCTTATGTCTCCTAGATGGTCCCACTGGGGACGGGCCTGGTACACAGCAGGTCTGCATCCCACTCTACTTTTGAAAACCAAAGGTGATAAAAGCAGCCTAAATACTATGATCAGAATTTTATGGAGGGGAGTTCTTTAACATATGATGGTGTCTGACCATAAAGAGTGAAGCCAAAATATAGAAACACGAGAAAAATACATTCTCTTTTTCTCATTCTTGTAGCCGTGTATGTAAGCCCATAAGTGTGCAGCCAAGCAAGCCAGTCTTTGTTTCAGAGCAGCAGTATTGTTAAGTCCCACAGTGACTCTCCACCATCAGAGTGCTCTCCAGCTCCACTGGGTGACGTGAAGCAAAGAGAAATTCCGAGCTATGTCTCCTCGGGGAGAAGTCCCCACCGATTGATGGTGCAATCACTCAAACAAACAGCTGTCCCTCCACCGATGGCTTCCCCTCTTCTTATGAGCTCATTCTGCCGCTCAGGTCCCAATGCAGAAATCCATAGGCTGGATTAATGTTGTGTGGAATCATCAATAAGTTGGTAATTACTCAGTAAGAGCTCCTGGAAGGGGTTATTGGTGTCTCAATCAGTCAGGAGTGCGCAGGAAGAGAGTGGACATGGAAGAGATGTTAGTTCCTCTCCAAATAAACAACACACAATTTGAGTTAGAGTATGTCAATCTCAAAATGAATACTTCTGTGGCTGCAGAATCAGTTATAATGTGAGCTCACATTTACTTCTCTTATTTAAGTGAATCCACTCTGGACCTGCTGCTTTTCTCCTAGATTTCGTACAGTTGTTGTAGTTTTTCTCTTTCCGATGTCAGGCAAAGACACAAGCATGAAATATTGATTTAACCGCTGCACAGTAAAATAACCTACATATTTACCAACAATCTGCTGTGCTGCTGTGATAAAGTCACACAGGTTAATGGCAACAGCTGTGTTGTGTTTTCAGCTGTGTTAACATGTAAAATGATCAATCACAAAGAAAGTTCAGGGTGACAGAAAGTCCTTCTAAACTTCCATCAAACAGCAGCTCACCCTCTGCTGTTTCCTACGTGCACGGTTTATAAGACTTTATACACTGGTAAGGTTGCTTTATTAGTTTGGATGTACTCTTAGCCTTAGGCATCATAAAGCTTTGATAATGGCCCACCATTGTCCCCAGTAGTTATTGTACTTCGAGTGTATAGAGAAGTTGAATTGAAGGAGCTGACAGTTGTAAGGTAAATAATTTTGTTTAGTTAAACTGACCATGTTTTGGTCAGAGACAAGTAGGTTGTTTACTAAAAAAAACTGCACACTGCTGAGACATGCAAATTCAGGTCCCAACTGAAAGAAAGGGCTAAAGATGGTGGTAAATACCCCAGGGACAACCCCAGTGTCTCGTCACTCAACCGTCTCTCTTATTCTTTGTGTTTGTGTCACCGTGTGTTGTTTCAGGGTGTGGGTGTGTGTCAGAGGAATGCGTTGTTTAGCCTGACCAGCTGAAATCTGCAGTATTGAGCAGTGATAGCTGTCAGACTTTGTGGCTCCTTAGGAAGGGACGGAGAGGCTGCCGGATGGCTGACCAGCTGTTACTCACTACCTGGGTCTTTAGAGGTCTGATGGCTGGTCAGCACCACTTTCCCACACTCAGACAGGACATTATTCCCATTTATTCCCAGAGTAGAATCTCCAGTCAAATGGATTAAGGAAACCTGGGGTTAAGTTTCTGGGTTTTTGGTTTCTGGTTTTTGGCTTGACCCACATTTATTTGAGTGAGTTGGTAAACTAGACTTTCATAAGAACTAACAGCACTGGAGTTACAGAAAAACACTTTTTACTTTTCTCAAGCAAGGCAACACATTAGGGGGGGATAAAGGGGGGAGTTTCTTGGGGCTCAGCCAAATGGGGGTCCTCTGGAGGTCAGGAAAATCTTAATCCAGTGTAAAGTAAATCAGTGATAGCCATTTTTTATATCAAACCTAAATTATAACCACTTTTATCAAAGCAACAGATAGTAAGTGTTATGTATTTGTTTATGCTGTAGTACAGTGTAGCCTCTTTCAAAATGAAAAGCCCTTTTTATAGAACAGAATTACCTTTTTAGGTAATGTTAACAAATATGGATGGGCAAATTGAACTAAATCATTTGAAAAAGTAATGCCAGACTTCAGCTTAGCATGATGCGCACAGACATCAGGATACTGGAGAATAAAGATGAAGGAACTAGAATAACTTTAAGGACAATTAATTTATTAATTGTAAGGGAGGGGAAAAAATAAAAAATGTCAAGAATCTGCCGAAAAAAGTAGTGAAAATGTTTACAGAGTGGCAAAAATGGGTTAAAAGTAGAAAAAAGATCAGAGAACAGCAGCAAATATTGACTGGGTCGCAAAAGTAGCTACAATGAGATAGCACCAAAAATGAGCCAAGCAGGCAAATATGGGTGGGAAAATGGTGGGTGTTGAAAATCTGTTAAAAAGTGGCAAAAAAATTTGTAAAAAGTGGCAAAAATGGGATGGGGTCAAAATTTGGCTAAGCAAGGCAAAAAGGAGTAGGAAAAATTGGTGAAAAGTGGTAAAAATCTGAAAAAATTTTGTTAAAAGGGGCAGAAATAGGCAACAAGTGGCAAAATGGGTGAAAACAGACAAGAATGGAATAACAACAACCAAAAATGGTCAGGAAAAAATGTTGAAAATCAGTTAAAAAGTGACAATAAAATTGGTTAAAAGAAGAAAAAAAAGAAACAGTAAATAATAATAGCTTGACACACTTTTTAGCTCCAAAATGAAGTCACTGTTGGCCAGGATGCCAGCACCAGTGTTACTGATCTACCACACATGCAACGATATCATCAGTTAATCTCGGCTGGGAAGGGCCCCTTTGCTGTTTCTTTTTTTTTCTTTTCTTTTTTTTTTTTCAGGGGCACAGCCGATTCTGTGGGCAGGTCTGTTCTCACATAAAACATAATTTTCAATTGCCAAATATTATATTCTTTATCATACAAATGTGAGAATTACAATAATTTTATTTAAGAGGAAGCATTTTTGGTTTTATGGCATATGTGCACATGATGTCACAGTAACTGCAGTTCTGCAGAAAGGGCATATTGGTGACAGAACTAAGCAGTAAATGGCTGTATTTGAACAAACGGTGACATCTTTTTTAACAGCAATATCTTGATGATGTTCACTGCAGGCAGTATAGATCCTCAGCTAATGTAATCAATAGTAATGTAAGGAGACATAACATTACATTAATAAAGCCACAAGACGATGCGGTGCTATTGCAGTAGCCACCACATACAGTATGCCTCATATCACAGAGCCTACGAGCATTCAGCAAGCGATAAATGTGAACCTCACTTCGTTTTCCCTCCTCTTGAGGAAAATAAGGACCTTAGATTTCAGCACATCATTTGCTGAAACAGTAAAATAATACCCAAGTGGTCGCCTTATTTCTAGATGTGGACATACCTCAGTGCACACTGAAAACGGTTTGATATCCGATAGCTCAGACTGCTGAGGGAAATGGTCTGGGATGCTTTCATTTGGATTTGAATGGGAGTGTAGATGCAACATGTGCACACGTTTAAAACCACCCAGTCAGCTGACAATGCCTGTTGTGTAACACTAGTAAACAAAAAGCATGGCTTTATGATATCTGTCCAGCCTTGCTGGACATGATGGGAATTCAAGCCCCTTTAAAGATGATTTTTTATTACAGCTCAGTGTATACAGTTGATCTTTCAGCATTCGAATGGCTCTTCATTTGGTACTGCTTTGCATTTTTATATCTCTAAAATAACTACAAACAAACAGACAAAAGAATACTACCTTTGAAACGGGAGCCAGCTTTTAGAACCAGATCACCCACAAACAACACATCCCGACTGCCTTGTAAGTTGTTGTCTTGAATCAAGTCATCATTTCAGTTAACCAGTATCAAGAGATTTATTCGCTCGGGTCCGGGCACCCCTTGGGGTGTGGGGCAAAGATCTTAGGGGGGGCTCAGGACCCTGTGTGCTCTGAAGTCAAAATCAGTTGTACTTTTTTTTTCTTTTTTTTTTTTTTTAATCATGATCAGAGACATAATGTAAGAAGGCGAATCAGGGCCAACCTAACGTTTTTTAATGAGAGAATTGATTGTTTTTGAGCAGAAAATTTGATTATTTTTTTTTTTTTTTTTTTTGCACGGAAGGGGAATCTAAATTTTTGTAATGTTATCAATTTTTGAAGTGATAAAGTCATACATTTGAAGGCAAACAAACTTAGAATTTAAGAGTTTAAAAAGTCATAGATATACGAGAAAGAAACATGAAATGTCCAGGTTTGAAGTCTTAAATTTTTACAATATAATCTAATAAAATTTGACATTTACTACAGTGTAGAGTCAGACAATTATAGGGAGCCAAACTGATGACAGTGGTTGGATTTTCTGACTGGTTTTGGCTCATATACATTTAAACTTTTAAAATGAAAAACTCCTATTTTTTTTCCATATGGCTTTCTAAACTTGAGAATCAGTTTCAAAAGTCTTTATTGCTGAAAATTAACTGATCCTCTTAATTTCTTTTTCCATTTCAGCCCTGATACACCATTGTAATAATGGAAAGTTTATTCATAGATCGGTGTCTGTAAGCCTATTATGTTGGTATTTTGTCAACGAAAATCATTCAAATTGATGTGTGTTTTTCGGGTTCCAGTTGTTTATGACAACATAAGGGAGAAAAGCTGTTAAAGATGCACTGTTGCCATCTTAGCTCGAGGCTAATTCACCCCTAGCAGCCTCACTGCAGAGATATAAAGCTACAGTAAGAGAGACTTTAGGATGACACTATCAGTTGACAGGAAATGATGCGTAACTGTGTTAGGGTTAATTTTCTGTGTCACAATGGCTGATATGAAAAAGTGGTCATTTCATGTGAATAACTTTTGCAAGCAAGCACTTTGTTCACAGAAATCCAGTGTGAGATGTATATTGAATTTCTACATCAGAACTATAAATCTGATCAACTCTAACCTTTCAGTGCTGGTGTGTGTACTTGTATTTTATTGTAAGTGTTTGTGTGTGTATTAAGTTCGTATTTGCTCCTGAGCCACATTCCTGCCTGTCTGGCCGCGTAGCAGCGTGCAGAGGAGGGAAGGGAACACGGAGTCCTGAGTGCAGATATGAGGCCAGCCAGCCAGTCAGTCTGTGTTCAGGGGCGAGGGCCTGACCCGTCAGGACCCATAACTAACTGATAGGAGCGCGGGCCAAGTGGGCCCAGACAGCTGCCAGACTGAGAACAAATAAGAGGAGGGGAGGAGGGAGAGAAGGCAACAGAGAGTCAGAGCAGATACATAGAGAGAGGAGGTCACTCCATAGACAGAATAAAGAGCAGAGATAATAGCAGGGATATGATGTGGCAGTCCAGAGATGCTCTGATTTTTCCCAGAAAGCACTGGAGCACATTTTTGCTGTGAGGCATGCAGTGATATCTAAGACTTCCCGCAGCACCAAATCCCTTGGCGGTTCTGTCCAATATAGAAGTGGGAGGAAAAATGTTGGCCATTGTAGTTCAGGGATCGTTTTTCTTTTTTCCATTTTGTGCTCAGTATCTGGAGAGAAATGGTGTGATGTGCATAGGGGACTGTATGTTCCTGCCGTTTGGGTTCATAAATTCTTCTCCAGTAGGCACTTGTCATGTCGAACTCTCATTTTCAATGTGAAATGTTAGTTTAATGGGAACAGGGTGAATCATTTTAGGTACTTTATAGTCTCTTGACAGGATGTGAGATTATGTACTGCCTGCTTCACTAATGTAAAATCAAACTAACAGCTTTGACATTTTAGGAAATACACTTATTGAAGATTAATACCATTCTGCAGGCTGGAGCTGGAGGTGGTTTGCTTAGCTAGTTCAACAGCTTTCATGCTTTTTTAAGGAGTGAAAAATCCCATGGTATATGTATCTTTCTACAGCTCTGAGTTATATATGAAAAAGAAGCTGCTCTGTAGTCAGAGATGTCTCTGTTGCTTGCCAGATGGCAGCAGGTTGAACAGGTGAAATAACCGTTTATTTTAAGGGTTTATGGGCCTTGCTTTTTCCAAGCTGAGAGACATAATGTGTAGAGCTCTTGCTCTATTGATATGTAGATAATGTCGCCATTACATTTAGTTATATTGGATGCTTTCCATTGTCTCTGGTGTTTATGCTAACCTAAGCTAACAAGCTGGTCAATGCTATAGACAAGATTTTCTCTCTTTTGCAGGAGCAGACTTCTGATAAGAGTATTTTTTTGTTGACAGTTTTAATAATCTTTGGAAAATTGCTATTTGCATGCCAATGTTGCTTGTGTAAAGAGTTCATTTTTTTAGAGCCTGCTAGGGGGTGGGGTAAAATACAAATATGGCATTATACAGTCATCCTGATTGATCTGATACAGTTATCAAATCAGTACTGCCTGATGATATGTTAGTCAGTAAATAAAAATACAGCGCTCTATACACATATGACTCATGTCATTACTATTTCCTGACTGCTCGAGGGGTTGCTTGGTTGCTATGGTATAAAGTCTGATTACCTCATAGGTCCTTACTGGCGCCTCTTATAACAAGATAAAACCATACATAAATCCTGAATTTTTATTTTTAAGGTTTTTCTTTGTTTTCTTCAGTTAATCAGATATCAGGATGTATTATTTATCAGGCAACTCAGAATCGCTGTGTTATGTTAATGTTGTTATCAAGGGCTATTGCATGTAGGCCGTATATTGTTGATGTTTTACGCCCTCTGCAATGCCACCGTACTAGCCACAGAAGTATGGAGTGGTGCTCAACAAGAGCGAGTGCTGTCAGATGGGGGCCCCTTAGGGAGGTTTCCTACTGTCATTGCAAACTTTGCTCATTTTGGGCCACTGCTGTGGTGTACAGTGGAACAGCCTCAGAGGTCCTTACTGGGGCCTCTGATGATAAGAGATATAATTGCTGTAAATAAATAGATTAATCTTGCAATTTAATTTTAAAGGGAGTTCGTTTTCTTCATTTAATCAGATATCGAAGTGTGTTATTCATCAGTGCTCTCAGAATTGCTGTTTTAGGTTATTTTTGTTATTGAGAGCTGTGTATTGTTTATGTTGTATGTGTGTTAAGCCCTCGTTAAGGGCACCATACTAGCCACACAAGTAATGCATGTGGTGCTAAGCAGCTCTACAAGTTCTGGCAGATGGGGCCCCCTTAGGGAGGTTTGCTACTGTCATTGCAAACTTTGTACATTTTGAGCCACTGCTGTGGTGTGAAGTCTGTCAGCCTCAGAGGCCCCTTTAGGCCTGGGGTCCACAGCATATGCTTGCCTTGTCTTTGGACAAGCAGACCTTTGAGGATAAGAGATAAAACTTTCATAAATCAACCGTTACGTTATCTTCCTGCCAGTTGTGACCTGTTTTCTGATTTTATTATCATGAAAATTTTCTTTAATCTAATTGCCTAACAGTAATGTGGATTGTTCTCAACCACACGCTTTTCAAATATCTTTCATGATCAATATGTACAATGAATCAAAGAGTTTTGTATTAAAGTATCACATTTGTTGTCTTGGCAGGTCAAAAAAATGACCTGGGTGTGCTAATAGCCAAAATAGTTAACAATTTTAGCAAAGTACAACACTAATACATGCTGTAATGCCATCTAACTGATGGATATTGGCTCTAAATTAAAAAAAAGGCATGAAAAAAATGTTAATGATGGAATAAGGCTGCTCAAACATGGAGTTAGTTCATACAGAACAGTGCACAACTTTAAGGCATGTTTTGGCCAAAAATTGAGACTGTAGTAAGGCGTAGATGTGGCAAGTAAGCTGTGGCACCATTGGGCAGGAAGGAGGTTTGACATAACCCAAATCGTGCTCTGAATGTCTTTGGAACATGGGAAAATAATCGGTTTAAAATATAACAAAGTCCACACCTTTATGGTGGATGTGGCAAGTAAGCATGGCCTAGGCTATCATCAGGGTGGGCTGTAGAGTTTCCATGAGCCCAGAGTAGAGTAGAGAGTAAATGAATTAGTTGAAATAAAGTTTTAGAAATTATGTTACACAGAACGAGGCTATTACATGAGTTTTACATGAGGTGGGATTTGTATTTTTCATTTAATGAGATCTTATATTATGCTTCATTAAATGACTGTTTTATAATTCATTAATTCTCAGAATTGTTGTGTCCTGTTATTGTTGATATCAAGAGCTGGATATTGTGCACATTGTTGTTTAGGATATAAGGCCAACACAGCAACCTTGTATGATATTTTTTAAATGGGGTTGTTTTTAGACCTTAGCACTTGAGATAATGTCACTCTTGTTTCTTCTTCTCCAAACAAGAACATTTTTACGACCCAATAAACCAGGCAGGCCTGGGAGAAGAGGACGGCAGACTGTGAGAGAAAATGTCGGATAATTTAGGGTTTGAAAGGAATGCTGCTCTGCCGTTATTGCTATTGTTATGCCACTCATACCTGTATTTATAAAAAGCACAAAGCGCAGTGGTGGCTGGGAAAAGACTATTTGTGTGCTAATAGTCGTGCTCAGATCTGTTTCAGTTGCTCCTTTAGAGTGTGAATGCTGCACACAGAGGTCATGATGGAGAGCTCCTTGTATTAAGTTGTGGTTGGATTGTGCATATAAATGGAAATATTGGTCTATTAACGTGCTGCAACTATGGAAACCTATATTGTTAAACACTGTATTCCCTCAGTTGCATATATGTGTATATCTATAGATATGCTCTTATGAAAACAATAACTTTACACTTCACAGGATGGTTACTGCTTATACAACATGCCTCTATATAGAGATCTGATAAGGATTTCCCTGAATGTACAGTGCCTATAAAAAGTGAATGTTTTACTCTTTTATTGATTTTTTAAATCAATTATGGCCAATATTATTTGGCTTCTTTGACAATAAAAATACAAAAAACTCTTAATGTCAAGGTGAAAACAGATTTCTACAAAATAATGTCAATTGAATAAAAATATGCAATATAAGAAAAGTGACATTCATTCCTTTTAGCCTCTACCTTTATGAGCTTTTCAGGCCGGCTGCTTAGAAGCATCCCCACAGCATGATGCTGCCACCACCACCGTGCTTCACATAAGGGATGGTGTCTTTGTGGTGATGTGCAGTGTTTAGTGTCTGCCAAACATGGCGCCTTGTCTGACTGCAAAAAAGCACCATTTTGATCTCATCAGATCAAAGAACTTTTTTCTACGTGACAGTGGAGTCTCCAACATGCCTTTTGACAACTCTTGTCAAGATATAACATGAGTTTTCCTCAGCAGTGGCTTTCTCATGCCAGTCTCTCCCATCTCAGTTGCTGAAGCTTGTAACTCCTTAGGAGTAGTCATAGGTGTCTTGGTGGACTCTCTCACTAGTCTAGAGTGTTCTTTTGTCTTCATGGTGTAATGGTAGCCAGGAATACTGATCACCCAGTGACAGAACCTTTCACACACAGGTGTCTTTGTACTACAATCACTATAGGCACATTCACTGCACTCATGTGACCTCCATTTCACTTATTGTGAGACTACTAGCACCGATTGGCTGGACCTCTGTTGAATCAGGTCACTCGCTTTAGAGGGGGGTGAATATTTATGCAGTAGAACATCCAAGGGGGTGAAAACTTTTTATAGGCTCTGTATATCAAATACACGAGGGAATAATTTGATTATTTTTCTAAATAAATAAAAAAATGTAAATACCACATATGTTTGAAAGTATGTCGACACAACAGTATGTTCTGATTAATGCTTTAATTATCCTGATTACTTTATTAGCATAACTGCTGTGCTTTAATCCATCATGATGATTACAACAGGACATCAGTCAGCTCACTGGCCTTCTGTTTTTGTTTATTTGTGCTTATAGAACAACAACGAGCAAAATATAGCATGTCAAAGTGAAAATATTCTTTATACGCCACGCTAGTGGGTAAAAGTGATCCTGGGTTGAGTAAGCGTCAGCGTCAGTGTCATATAAACATTTGATGAGCTGGTACGCTCATCTACGAGACATTCACCTACACACATACCAGCCCAGATAATACAGCTCCTGCTTTGTGTCTAGCCTTCACAATGGAGCTGGTGTGTGTGGTCTGGCCTCAGTAGCCTGGCATATGGCCTGTGACCCCGTAGCCCCGCTGTCTGTGTCATTATGATACCGATAGTGCGGCTGTGAATAGAGCCAGCCGGGGCTCAATAGATAGGACGGGGACCATCGCATAAAGGACCTCAGCGTCTGTCTTTCAGCGCAGACTGATTACCGGCAGCATGAGTGTGCGTGTATATGTGCGTGTGTAGACAGGAGGATATAATGAGGTGGCTCTGTATTATTGATGATCTTCTACTGCTGCCTACCTGCTGTTAGGTGGGCTTGTGTTCACTAGAAGGTGTCCAGCATTTTTAATGCAGGTACTTAAGAGGCAAGCTGGATCCCTTTTAAAATTCTAGATCTGAAAAGTAATGCTGGGATTCAGTTATTTTTATAAGCAAAAATATCACTAACTGGCTAGTGTCTGCGTTTTCTTGGATTGGCAGATGTGTTACTTTTCTATTTTTTGTATTGTTGTGAAATGAAAACCATTTACCTGGGGTTTTTCATCAAAATAAAAGGAATTTGAAGTATTTTTGAAATGATTATTGAAGACAGATCAGAAGAGTTATAACCTCAGAGATATCATCTGAATCAGTTAATCGAATAAAAATGTTCTGATAAAGCTCAGCGTTAGTTCATGCATGATATGACAGTCATATGCCCAGCTGTGATCAGCTGACAGCCAACTGATCCCAATTATCACCTACAACAGCCAATCACAGCTCTTTCTATCAACACAGCAATCCATTTAATTATGATGCACCATGCTGCTGCTGGCAAAGCTTAACCTCCTCCACCCCAGCCTCCTACTTTATAGCATAAAGCTTGTAGCACCCTCATATTCAGATCCATGCTACTATGTGTGAAATGCTTTTGAGCTCATTTTTTAAAAATTTAGTATGCATTGTCATTAATGTATCTATCCTATGGGGGTTTCTAGCCATGCGTTCCCCAGAAAGTCAAAGCATGCTGCTTGACTAACCCATGGAGCATCTTTTGAGCAGAGCCTTCTCCACCAAGTAAAACTGTTTATTCATTTTGCAATAGCTCATGTATGCATGTTTTTAACTCAGTGTTGAGTCACTTTTCAGCGTGAATCTCGACGTGTCTGATCAGATATGAATTCGAAAATGTGTGTGTGTTAACATTAAATCAAAGCTTCAGAAATTGTTTTTATTTTGATGAATGAGCATTTTTTTGTCAAATTTATTGTCAAAATAAAATAGACAGGCTGCCATCAGTAATAATTCAAGTTAAGTTGTACACCATGATATCAAAAAATCCGTGCAAAGAAAATACCAACGCATGCAAGCAGGGCAGACATTACTCTACAGCAGCAAATAGAATCAAAAAGGTTCATGCTCTGCTGACAAGGCCGCCCCTGGCCCTAAGCATGCTGATTTGAGGCCCCCAAAATACTCACTTAATACTCATACAAAATTATCTTAGAATAACTAAAAGAGATATTATTACAATAATAATTAATACAGTCTTGCAGTTTAGCCTGAGGTAGATGCATATAAAACACACTCTTAGTTTTAATTGAGTCATCATCAAGGATAACAAACCAAAAACTACCTCAGACTTGTGTCTTTCAGGAAAACTAACTTTTATTTTTAAAAAAAAGTCCCAATAATGATCATTGCTGTTAATGATCACATTCCTTGTTGCAACAATAAAAACACAGTTTTTAATTTCCATCTGTCTTTTTTAAAATATAGTCTCTGTGGGTTAATTATTTTCATCATGACATTAATCCCACTTTATTAGCTATCTGCTTTATTGGGATCATCTCAAAATAAAACTAGCATAAACCAGCTGATCTTGCCCCCCCCCCACTGCACCCCTCTCCTTCCCTCACACACAGCAGCTCATCCGTTATCTTCTTTCTCTTCCTCACTGTTCACAAACTAAACGGCGGTAGAAGTAAACATTCGACCAGAGAGGTTGCAGAATAACGGGGGGGCAGAAGCGAGAGAGAAGGAGAGCAAGTGCACACACTTAATTGATCACAGATGGCACTGATCTGCAAAAATAGAAATCTTAAGGGTTAATTTACTAATGTGTGACAGCCAGGTTAAGTGTGTTTGGTCAACATTGTATTTACATTATCTGGATCATATTTATCATGTAAACACAGGACTGATGTGCAGAGAGGAGAGAAGATCCTTTTTGATCCCTTTGTCAGGTAACTTGGCACTAGAATGTCCCATCTTTGATAAGAAACTTGATTTAAGGTCAAAAACAAACATGGTAAACATTTGTGTCTTTCTTATTTGAGAAAAGAACTGTGAATTCTTTATGCTTGTGCTCAAACATGGAAACCAGTCAGTGATTATAGCAGCTGGTGGCGACTTGTCTGTCACTTTTCTAAATGACCACTTGTTTCAGCTCTGAAATATACATGTTACATAATAGATAAGTCCACAACCTCATATGTTGATGCCTCTTTTCACAGTGTGAATGAGCCTCTGACTACAGTATAAACCCGATGACCTCTCCCTGTCAGCTCTGTGAGTGTTTTGTGCGTTCAGTCGTCATGTCATGGGGTGCTGCTTTAGCTCAGCTGGTGGAGCCGGTGTCCATATACAGAGGCTACAGTGGTCGTCATGCTGGTCCGTCTCTTGATCATTAACCGTTTGGTGCATGTCATCCCCCCCTCTCTCTTCAGATAAGTTGTCACATCTGATGAAGGCATTAAGCCAAACAAATAATGTACAAAGCAGAAGTTGTGTCATGATGGCTGAAGTTTGACTGTTCCCCTTGTTACTGAGCGCTAACGGTTAAATTGAACCCTTACATTTCAGTATCTTAAGTATTGTGTGAGGTCAGGAGAATCAACTCTTCTCTGTACCTGGACTTTCTTCTCATTTGTCTCTGCCTCGTCTCTGAATAAGCCATGAGTGACGGCCAGCCTGCTTCACTCTCCAAACAGCAGCGGTCGATATCCAGTCTCCAGCTGGGGTCAGGAGGTGACGTTAGCACATTAGTCGTCCCTTTAAGAGGTCAGCGGCTGGACCGCAGAGCCATATCTGTCCTGTAAGCTATTTCACCTCACACACACAGATGGAATTACATCTGCCAGAGAGCTACTGTACCTGATGAAGAGTGATTACTGAAAGGCCTGAACAAGTTAACCTGCCTGTATAACAACACCTCAGTTCATTTGAGAGAGATGTACGATATAAATATCCAATGTTGCTGAAGGTGTTGGAGTCCGATGTGGTTAAAAGCAGCGACTTGACACTGTTAACATCACAGCCTGTGTTCATTCCAGCAAAAGCACTGCGGGGAAATCTGGAGCTGTCCTATTATTTATAATGAGATGCTGCAGAAGTTACATAGAAAAATCTGCGGGTGTTTAACACTACTTTTTACCCGTTGCCTTCATTGCAATTTCTGTTTTCTACTCCTCTAAAACATCTTTCATTTTCAACATCAAAATTTTTTGTGATCAGAGTCCTGGGCTAGAATCCTAAAAAAATCCTTAGGCCTGGGAGAAATGGAGTAAAAACTATATCTTGACATAATTTAGCTGAATGGCGATGCATGATGTGTATCGATATTTATTTTTCTGAAAAGACATAAATTGTTGTCACAATACTTGAAGAATAAACTGTGATAAACAGTGGTACGAATTTAACATTCTGTTAATAAAAAAGAAATACTATTATCATGTATGTTGTCTGATACCACAGCAACAAAAACAAAGGTCGCACACATTCAGGGCTTTTTTCATTCTTAATAACAAAAAATGCAGGTGAACTTCTACACCATGTCTAAAATGTACTAAAACATGCACATTTCCCTATACTGACAAAATGTTCTATACCCTCTAATACCATTACATGTGTTTGAAAATGTTAAAATCTTCATTATTTCAATCAACAGGAAGTAAAAAAGTTCAGAAACCTAAAGATCCTTTGTCATATTTTTAAGAAAAGAAAGAGAGAGAGACCTGCCTAAACTTCATGTATATTTTCCAAAATGTTGCCAGTTTTTTGGGGTGAGGAATGTTGTCCCATTCTTGTTTGATGTAGAATTCTAGCTGCTCAACAGTCCTGGGTCATTTTTGTTTTTATGATGCAGCAAATGTTTCCTATTGGCTGGCCAGTTTAGCACCTGGACTCTTCTACTGTGAAGCTATGCTGTTGTGATGGAGGTGGTATGTGGTTTAGCATTATTTTGCTTAAATATGAAAGGCCTTCCCGGAAAGCAGTGTGATCTGGATGGGAGCTTAGGTCAGGACAACACTGAGTCTGAAATTAACGTTATAGAAGCTAGCATTAGCCACCAGCTCAGCCGAGGATGGCGCAGAAGGCAGGCTTGATAAGCAGTAATGCACAGGTAACAAAGCTGTTTGGTCATGATGGCTTGTTCCTTGTAAAAAGTGGGTCACTAGCAATTTTTATTGCAGGTTAGTAAACCTTTGCCCATGTTTATATCTAGGAGACTCTGCCTCTCAAAAATGCTAATTTTATACCGAGTTGTGTTACCGACCTGCTCCGCATTTACCCAATATAGTTTTAAAAGGCGGCAAGGTGGTGCAGGGGTTAGCACTGTTGCTGCACAGCAAGGAGGTCGCTGGTTTGCTTCCCGGTCTGGGCCAGGGCCTTTCTGTGTGGAGTTTGCATGTTCTCCCTGTGCACGCTTGGGTTCTCTCCAGGTACTCCAGCTTCCTCCCACCACCAAAAACATGCTCGTTAGGTTAATTGGTGACTCTAAATTGCCTGTAGGTGTGAATGTGAGCGTGCCTGGTTGTCTGTCTCTATATGTTCGCCCTGCAATTGACTGGCGACCAGTCCAGGGTGTACCCCGCCTCTTGCCCGATGACAGCGGGGATAGGCTTTAGCCCCCCCGCGACCCAGAACGGAATAAGTGGTATAGAAAATGGATGGATGGATGGAGTTTTAAAATGCTCCCCAAGCTGTTTTTCATTAAAACCGCTGACTTTTCAAGTTTGGCACCCCAACCTTACTTTTTTGAGATGTGTTGCTGCCATCGAATTCAAAATGAGCCAATAATTTTCATTAAAAGGTATAATGTGTCAGTTTCAACATCTGATATGTTGTTTATGTTCTATTGTGAATAAGAAATAGGTTTGTTAGATTTGCACATCATTGCATTATGTTTTTATTTACATTTTACACAGCACCCAAACTTTTTGGAATTAAGGTTGGATATTAAACCATTTTGTCCACCATCATTTTGTCGCACTATTTCTCTTTTGAAAATGAATCAATGTATCCAAAAACTATTTTAGATACATGTTTGGCAGACACTATTCCCAGCCCTACCTTGAGTAGTGAGAGCAGATCTAAACTGAAGCCTTTCTCAGACAGGCACTCCTCAAAACATTCTTGGAAATTTCAGAACAGCCTGCCCCATCAGAGGGCAGGACGTTATGTAAAATGTCTCAGTTTCATTTTCAGCACCATGTTCTGACTTTTCATGTCGACATTTTAAGCTTTAAACGGGCTGCAGACTAAGTTACTTAACTGTCTAGACTTGTGCTTGTATTTAAAAACAACAATGCCCAAGTTTATTTCATGGAGAGCTTTGATTGGCTGGCTGAAGATCTGTTTCTTTGCAGCTCAAGTGACTGAGATTTACAAGCCAACTCTTATCAATAAGCTGTTTTGTTTTTCCTATTATTAGAGGAAAGTCACTGACTTGCGATCAACAATCAGGCTTTTTAATAATTCCTTTCCTTGTCCGTCCTAATAATTTCTTTTTTTTTTCTTTTTGTGTTGACAGAAGTTTCCAGAGCTGAAGTTTAAATATGTTGAGGAAGACCAGCCTGAGGACTTCTTCATCCCCTACGTTTGGTCACTTGTCTTCAACTCCGGAGTCGGTCTCCACTGGAGCCCACACGGCATCGAGCTGTTCAGCATGGACTCTGGCTGATCGAGCCAGCGAGCGTATTCCTCCCTGCTCAGTGTAGGAAAATAAAGAGACTGGCGGCATGTGTGTGTGTGTCTGTGTTTGGGTGAGTGTGTGCGCATCGCCCTTTATAGTGTGTGCACGCTGCTTTGAAAGTGCCTCAACCTTGTACAGAGCGTTTTCTCTTCTTTTTATGCAGCACAGTGTTTTTTTTTCCCCCCTTCATATCACAGTAATTCCTCTGCTTCCCTCTACACTGTGAAGCTTCATCTGTGCAGGGTAACAGTTCACACCGTAGCACCCACTCACGCACAGTCAGTCCTGTCGGGAATACCTGTTAAGCAGAGCGGCTTCACCTCTCCTGTAAAGCGTTTTCTTATTGTGTGGAGCTCAGGACGCTGGCGATGGATAATCCTATTCTATTTTTTCTTGCTCATAGAGAAAGGTCAAGTTTCTTTGCGCTGGTGAAAGTTTATTTTCAGCTGCATTTAAGGCTATGACAAGACAGGCCAAGTGTCTTTAAGCATACATTTCATGAATAACTTGTATTTACAGCTGAGTACTGAGGCCACAAAAAATGGAGATTTCAAGATTAAAGTCGTAATATTTCAAAAATAAAGTGGTGATTCCTTTTGGGGCTTTTTGCCTTTACATGATTGGACAGCTGAAGAGAGACAGGAAATATTGGGAGGTCAGTGAGGGGACGACATGCACCAAACAGCACCAGGATCAACATTTAAACCTGCCACTAGTGTGTTCAGTGCTGCAGCCTCTGTTCATATGCCTGCTCTACCAAGTGAGCTAAACTGATGCCCATAAAGTGGTTGATTTACATTATTAATGTTGTAAATTTCACAAGAATAAAATCATAAGAGAAGACAGACGTAGTATTACAGGAATAAAGTTACATATTCACAAAATCGAACCATCCATCCAACTTCTCCCGCTTATCCTGGGTTGGGTCCCGGCAGGCTAAGTAATTCAGCCCAGACATCCCTCTCCCCAGCTCCTCCTGGGGGATTCTGAGGCATTCCCAGGCCAAATGAGATATATAATCCCTCCAGTGAGTCCTGGGTCTATTCCAAGGTCTCTTCCAAGTTGGACTCGCCCGGGAGACCTCCACCAGGAGGTCCTACTGATGATACAATAGCATTACGACAACTGTGAAAAGAAAAACTGAAATATTGATTGTCATTCCTCTCTCTCTCCTTTCTCTATAAGGCAAAAAAAAAACTTTTATTCTGGGGCAATTAGCAAATGACTTTCATAAGATGGTTAATTGTGGAAGTCCATTGCCAAATGATTGTCATTCTGATAGAAAAGCTGAAAGGATTAATATCTTAAGCATTGTCTATCAGGGTTCTTACTGAACTGTCGAAAATGCTCATGTTTTAATGTTGTTTCAAAGTTTTTAAAGCGATCAGATTTTGGATAAAGTGCTTCAAAGTGCTTAAAACTGCCCTCCTATTTCTCTATAATAAACATCTATCTGACTGAAAAGTTTGTTTATACAGAAATAAAATAAGTTGTAGTCTTTC
The DNA here is from genome assembly GCF_018320785.1 of Cheilinus undulatus. NCBI lineage: Eukaryota > Metazoa > Chordata > Actinopteri > Labriformes > Labridae > Cheilinus > Cheilinus undulatus. The sequence continues at coordinate 15,277,826 of NC_054881.1, read as the reverse complement.
ATATAAAATAAAAGCTGCTTTTAGCGGTTGTTCATTCAGTTTAACACAGCTGTAAGGTTCTGGAAAAGTTTGAAAATACACCTTCAAATTGCTTGCAAAATGCTTGAATTTGCCCTTGGAAAAGATGGACAAACATGGCAACATGGAAAACATGAGTGTCTCAAGATAACACCGCTGTCTGAGCATGGCCATATATAATGTGTTATTATTTGAACCAAGGTTGCAAAGAAAGTAGAAAACATGCTGGGGTAGGCTATAACACAGTTTTAGTGCTGGAGGTTGGCTGCTTTACTACAGAAAGGTCGCATTCACATGAGGAAAAAAAAAGGATGTTTTTCTGAATTAAAGAGATAATTATTTCAGATATCTGACTGAGGTTAGCCACCTTTGGTCAGAGTGAAATCTTGGAGCTGTGGAGCCAGTAAGTAAGGGTCCACAGGATCCGAAAGTGTGCAGTTTAAATTCATGTCTCAGTTTTTCTGCTGTTTTCAGGTGATGTAAACATTTTAAAAAGATGGAGAATCAAATGCCCCATGCTGAAGCTCCACATAGTGGTCAATGTTAGCTGTTTTCAGCTTTTACTGCCCTCCAGGCCACGCTGATCACATGACTGCTATGAATGTATGACAGTTGTGTTCTCTCTCAGTTTAGTTTTAGACTACTGAGGAAAGATAGATATTAATCACAGAGGAGTTAGAGGAGCTAGTTGCATAAGGAAACACTTTACATTAAAAAAGTCTGAATATAGCCGATGTGAAGTAAAACGGTCTTAAACATCTCCAGGTGAATTATCAAGGCTGAAATTAATCATGAAATGGTTCATATTTTCTCCTTTGCCATTGGATCTGTGAACTCACACCACTGTGACAAACTGTGCTGATTCGCATCTGTTGACATCTGATGATGCAACATATCTACACATGGGACTACGTGAAATCCCGTTTGAACTCAGCCACTTAAACTGTGACACAGATTGTCTCGTTAACTCTGAAAAACAGTGGATATCTTAAATTTTATTAAAGCATACGGCATATACTGAGTGGATGTCTCATAATCCCAAGATTAATATCTCTATTATCCAGAAAAACAGCATATTTTTATTTCTCATGCGAATGCGATACGTTTACATGGCTTTTCTGAGATTACCCTTCAAAATAACACAACTTTAATCTAAGAATTACAGCTTTAATGGTTTGTTCCAGTTGATTTTGACCTTGGTAGTTTTGAGATGCCATCCAGAATCACCCCTGAAAACTAGAATTCCCATTCTGAATCTTGGAAGCGCTTCAGCATCCCAAGTTACCAGCTGGTAGTAACTAGAAACAGATTGTTGAACGCATCGTAAACTACAACTTTAACCTCATAAGACTAGCTTTAATCTTGAAATCTTGGTCTTTAATGTGGCCTCTGTACTCTGTCACATGTATGATATTGGGTTATAGGTCTGATTATGTCATAAGGTAGTGTTTTATTTTGACCAACATTGTTCTCTGATAACAATGGGTTTATATATTAAGATTTTTATTTGTAAAATAAACTGCAAAAAAAGGTCAGAGAGAGAAAAAACATGAGAAAGTGACTTGATATTTTCAGATTTGTATCCACTAATGCTGCTTTAGTGGCCCCCTCTCATGCTCCACATTGAGTTTAATTAAGGCTTCATTTCAGTCTCTTGATAGTAAACCTGTCCACAATGTTCTGATTCATTAGATTTTACTGTTACTTTCAGCCCATTTATTTGACTTTACCCGCTCTTTGTCGTTTCCATTTTTCAATGGTAACCCAAAGGCAGGAAGATAAACCAGGACAAGTCATTAAAGCTCCTGTCCTGTTGTGCATAATTACACTCGTGTCATTGATTTGTCACTTTATTTGCATGTTTAACTAAAGACTTTGTATTAAATTATTTATTTTCATGTATATTGTTTTTTATATATGTTTAGCCCCCTTAAATGTTAAAAGAAGCGGTCCTGAGTCGACTGCTGTTGAGGAGAAAACTGGTGGTACTATGCTTTGATTCTTCCCAGGTGGGAAACTGGCTTTATATGACTACATATATAATGACAACAGCTGTCATTTTGTGGCGAAGATTACTTTGGAAATAGGAGTTTAAATAAAAACAATAAATCCAACCAGGCTCTTTTCTTTTCCTTTTTAAGTAAAATGAGAAACTGCATCATTTAAGACAAAACAGAGTCATAAAGAAGGGTAATGTAAGATATTGCAGTCATTCCACAGCATTGAGTAAAGATTGGTGTCTCACGATTGGCATCTTCAGGAAGCGTTTCTTGTAAGTAAGTATGATCCGTCCCTTGCTGAATCAACAACATCTGCATTTGTTTCTATAAAGACACCATACAAAATGTATTTTCTTTTTCTTTACAGGTTAAATAGGAGGATTGACACCACCTGGAGAGCTGTCTTGCATATTCACCAATGCACATCTGAAAATTTCCAACATCCTGGCTCACTCTGACTTCTCACTGACATTTCATTAGAAGACTAAAGGGAAAACTTTCAGGTAAAGTAAGGATGAAAAATGTGGCCATTGCATTCACGTATGCAGCTCATCTCAAAAGTTTGGGGACATTTTTGAGGATTTTGTGCATGTGTAAAAGAACCGTGTGAAACTGCACAGCAGCCAGAAGAGAATCAGCATTTTAGGCAATTTTAACAAAACACTTGTGTGTGATTCACACTCCTACAAAGTTCCTAAAACTTTCAGGATTTGTTTTATGAGTGAAAGCAAACTGAATTTCCCCCCAGACTTTAGCCCATCTTTTTCCTGTCTGACCCTAAAGAAGCTCAGTGTTAGCACATGCAGGATAGGGCAGTCATATGCCCATCTGTGATCAGCTGATGGCCAGCTGATTCTCTCAACACAGAAGTGTATCTAATATGATGTAATTCTCACTAATCCCTGCTTGCATTAATGTCGATGCACCACACTCCTGCTGGCAACGCTTAACCTCCTCCACCCCAGCTTCCTCCTTTATAGCATAAAGCTTGTTGCACCCTCATATTCAGTTACATGCTACTGCAGATTAATTGCTTTTGAAATAACTTTATTGTCTTCACTACGCATTGTCATAAATGTATCCATCCATAGGGAGGCTTCTAGCTATGCGCTTCCTGGAAAGTCGAAGCATGCTGCTTGAGCATCTTTTGAGCAGAACCTTATCCATCAACCAACTCAGAAAGATTCCAAGGGCTTCCAGCCTGAGATTCTTCTAGAAATTTTCAGGTGTGGACACAGTGGACACAGTGCTGTGAAACCTTTTTTTGGCACATTTGTCACACTTAAATGTTTCAGATCATCATACAAATTTTGATACCACACCACGATAATTAATTAATTGTTATTAACCACAGATTTTTTTGGGAAAGCTGAGTTCAATTTCCCTAGCTACACCCAGACTTGATTACTGCCAGACCTGTTGAATCCAGAAATCACTCCAACAGAACCAGTCTGACAAAGTGAAGTAGGCTAAAAGAGCTCAAAAAGCAACACATCATGTCACGATCTACAGGAATTCAAGAAAACAAAGACATTGAAATCAAGGTGTAAGTCTGGGAAGGACTAGAAAGCCATTCTAAGGCTTTTGGAGTCCAGCAAACCATGGTGAGAGCCATTATCCACAAATGGAGAAAACTTCTAACAGTGGTGAACCTTCCCTGGAGTGGCAAGCCTACCAAAATGACCCCAAGAGCACATCGATGACTGCCAGGAGGTCGCAGAAGAACCCAGAACAACATCTAAAGACCTGCAGGCCTCACTTGACTAAGTTAACATTTGTGTTTATGATTCAGCAATAAGAACGAGACTGGCATCCATGGAAGAGTTCTAAGGCCAAAACCACTGTTGACCAAAAAGAAAAGAAAGGCTCATCTCACATTTGCCAAATTAATCTTGATGATCCTCAAGACTTTTGGGAAACTACTCCATGGACTGACTAGACAAAATCTGAACTTTCTGAAAGGTATAAAGCTAACACAGCATTTCATAAAAGAACATCATACCAACAGTCAAATATGATGCGGGGCTGCTTTGCTGCTGCTGAACCTGGACAACTTGCCTTAATTGATGGAAACATAAATTCTCTCAACCAGAAAATCCTGAAGGAGAATGACCAGCCATCAGTTTGTTACCTCAAGCTCAAGCGCACTTGGGCTATGCAGTAGGACACCAGCAAGTCCAGCACTGAATGGCTTAAAAGTGGCCTAGTCAAGGTCCAGACCTAAATTTGATTGAGATGCTGTGGCATGACTAAACATATTTGGAAAACCTCCAGTGTGGCTGAATTACAACAATTCTGCAAAGAAGAGTGGGCAAAAATTCCTCCACAGCGATTTAAAAGACTCATTGCCAGTTATCGCAAACGCTTGCTTGCAGTTGTTGCTGCCAAGGATGGCACAACCAGCTGTTAGTTTTAGGTGGTAATTATTTTTCCAAAAAGGGCCAGGTTGGCTCAGGTGGTTTTTTGCCCTTAATAAATGAAATGATGATCAGGCACAGTTAAGTGTGACAAATATGAAAAAAAAAAGAAATCAGGAAGGGGGCAAATACTTTTTCACTGCACTGTATAAAATATACTCAAAAAAGGATAAAAAGTTGTTCAGATATTTGAGGCTTGATGCTGATGTTAGGGAAAGGGGAGGAAATAAACTTCCTTTCAGCTAAGCTTCTTTATTTCTTAAAATGTGTCTATCTTGTGATATGTTAATCAGCTCCATGTGAAAAGATCAACGGCTGCTGACCTATAAAGAATTTAAGCAACGTCATTTGATAGCAGAAATAGAAAATAGTTTCAGTTTGAAACAAAAGCATGAGATATAACTTGATAAAGGTTAGCGTCATTTCCTGTGGCGAGGTTGTTGGAGATAGTCCACGTTTGCAGACATCTCTCGCAGACATCAGTAGTGTTATAAAGTCCGCTGTCTCCTCTCTGTATCTTTGCACGGGTTAGTTTTATTGCACTGAGGATTTCTGGGTAGGAATGACAGTGTTTGAGGCTCTTATCTGTTTATATTTGTATTTACATCTAAATCTCAGTGCTGTTTTCATGCTGTGAGCAAGCTCCCCCCCTGCTGTGGCGTAATCCCAAAACCATGGAGCCTAACGACCTTCCATTGTTACCTTGGTGATCTGTCATATTAATGAGTTTCATGTCACTGGGGGCAGCCAGTGCTTAGTGCAGCCAGAACCACTTCAGCAAACTGGTCTTTTTCCATCACTCAGTGGATGTTGATCCAAAGTTTGACCTCTGCATCTGGAGCCACACTACACTGCAAACTACCTCTCCCAGAATCCCCTGCTCCATCCATCTTCCTGCTGTCGCCTGAAACAGGAGCCCACTGTAAGGTGAACCTCCACGCCATAAAGGAACAAGGAGGGCCATGTCACCTCTCCTCGACCATCTGGCGCTGCCATCATCGAGCTGAAGCAGGTGAGAGTTGGCGCCAAGAGAAAGAACGCGTCAGTCTCACTGTAACCTGCCGACGACCCCGTGCTGAAAACGGGCCCATTCTTTACATCAAATTGCATCCATTATATTGTCCTTGAGAATGGGAGAATTCCAGGCATGAAAATCGATACAATAGAGACGAAAAGGCATGAAATTCTCTTGGGAAGTGGGAGCGCCAGCAACACAGTGGGTGCCATTGTGCCATAAACTTTTCCCCCTGAAGTGGTTTCATAACTGTGTTTCTGCTGCCTCTGCAGCGACAACCACAACAGGCAACAATACGACAGCAGAGACTCTGCTACGGTGTATTAATGCTCTGTAATGCTGAAAGACTGCTTGTGACAGTGGGGCTTTTGGGCAGATTTAGAGGTAAAAAGAAATGGAGGATTAAGGTCATAAAAGAAAATGAAACAGTTTAGGTAGCTACTTTGTCTATGAACTGTACCAGAGTTAAGTTGCTAAGCTGTCTGAGTGTGCAAAATCAGAGTTAATAACTTTCAGAAAAACAGCTTTATACAGAAAAAGAAGCTGCATTAGATGCTGGTTCCTTATCACAAAGTTTAAATGCAGGGAATAGAAAGAGTATTACAAATACTGGAAAGATCAGTGGTTGATCTGCTGCTGCTTTAAAATATTACAGGGCCAAAAGAAGAAGGATCCTACTGACCCTGATGTAAACTCCATCAGGTAAGAGTTGCCCTTAAAAAATAAAGTTTTGTTCAATTCATAACCATAACAATTGCTGACAGTTGTTTAAAAACTAAACCAAAAACGAACATTACTGAAATTTCTGTACGGTGATTTATAAATAAAGGGTAAACACCACTTTGGATTCAACCGCTGAAGAGCATGAATGTTAAGTTTCAAAAGCAAAATATGTTGATGCGGGGGTTGGGGTGGGAGGGGGTCTACTTCCAGATACTATGAGTGACACCACAGTGAAGTGAAGATGTGTCTTCACTGTATGTTTTTAATCTTAAATCTCTGAATGTGAGAAAAAAAAGGTGCTAAAGTATACAAACGGACAAGTTCTGCCTCTGGAGTGTATGAATGCCAAGAATTTTCAAGGATCAAACTTATTCATACATTTATGAATTTCCATATGTTGACACAAGAATAAGAGCTGGTAAAAAAAAGAAAAAAAAAAGGTGAGCATTCAATGTCTGGAGAGCATGAATGACCAAAATTTCTGAAAATAACAAAAAAAAAACAAGCTTGAATTTGCCTGGTGGTGACGTGAAGAAAAAAACGTAAACTTTGTTCAAACTAGAGAAGAAATTAACCCCTTGAGTGCACAAGAGACCCAAAAATGAATAAAATTTAAATCATCATGTGATGATGTTTGAGTTAAGCTTGTAAAAATTGTAAAATCTGGAGAAAAATTCATTTGGAGATGCCGAAAAGAATTGTGTTTAAACTGCAGAAAAATGTTGAGGGACCACCCCCATAAAAAAACAAATCTGAATTGTCATGAAATGCTGTAAATTTTTTTCAGAAAAGAGCTTTAAAAAAGTGTTAAAACTGGAGAAATATTTAATCCTATGGGGAGCATGAATGCTAAAAACTCACAAAAAAATGCCACACGATGATGTAAAGAAAAAACTTACAAAATGTGAAAAATGGAAAGAGGATTCAGCCTCTGGAGAGCATGAATGCTAAAAATCAATTCTAACATTTCTTATTTTCCATATGCTGATATAAGAACAAGAGCTGGCAAAATTAAAAAAAAAAAACTGGCAAGAATTCAACCTCTGGAGAGCACAAATGACAAGAATTTCCCAAACTACATAAAATAAACATTAACACACAACATAAACATAAACACACAAAGAAAAAATGTTTTTTACCTGGAGAAAAATTTAACATCTTGACAGTGCATGAGATTTAAAAAATAGATATCTAAATTGCCATGTGATGATAGTTGATGTCAGAGAAAAGCTTGTAAAAATTTTTAAATTTAATGTCATATCTAAAGTACTGTTCAATGATTCCAGAGAAAAGCGGGTATAAAGTGTTAAAACTAGAGTTCTGCTAAGAACTCAAAAAATCGCCACATGGTGATGTAAGTGAAAAGCTGGCAAACTGTAAAAACCTAGAGAGAAGCCAGCCCCTCGGGTGCATGCGTTATACAAATTGCCTTAGCTTAAAGAGTTTATTGACGTAGGACAGGACACACTGATCAACATATCCACCACAAACGTCAGAGTAAATATGCCAAAATGAGCACAGTACATCGATGTAAGAGCTTTGAAAAAGTGAGAAAGCTGGAGAAAAAATTTAACCTCTTTAAATCATGAATGAAAAGAATGTTCAAAACCTAAAAAATCATCATGTTTAGATAAAAATATGGTGTTAGAGAAGAGCTTGTAGAAAGTGTAACAAGGGAGAAATATTCAACCTCTGGAGACAATGAATGTTCTCTTAATGGCAATCCATTTTACATATTATATTCATGTGTATATTTTGACGCAAGGTTGTGGCATTCAAAACCAACGTCTCCTTCATGATTGAGGATTCTAGCTCAGGACCAAAGCCATGGATGAACAGACAGAGTGTTTGACATTGCTGTCACCATTTGGCCTTGGCACTCTCGTCTGTAGCCCAATTACACGTATGCAGATCCTCCAAATTGTTTCCCACTAATGGCCTATAAAGAGAACTGGGTCACTGAGGCCTCAAGCTACTCTGATAAAATGTCACAAATTGAATCCCTGAACAAAACCAATCTGAGGGAATGTGAATGTAAGATGACCTGTTCTGCACAGAGTAAAAACCATCAGACCTTAATCAAAATGAAGGCTGAATGCTTCAATGTAAATATATATAAACAACTGCGGTAACTGCGGTATTATAAGAGAGACACAAAAGACTCTGATTAAAGTTTTTGTATTCATCTCTCTGATAACGATTACTATGCACTTCATGTTTGCTTGTGGTTGGCTGTATTAATTTTTCACTAGAACATAAATGTATGATGGTGTGTGTGGGGGTGTAAAGAACTATTGATGCGTCACAATGCATCAGTCTGAGTTTGAAAGTTTGGATCGATTAGAAGTAATTAATATTGTATTAAGGCGTTTCTTTTTATTGATCAGCTGCCGTCTGCAGGCTGTGATGTGCTTCTGTTCTACTTTCCATCTCTGACGTAAAGGACCCACGCACACACTGAGGCATTGGCTGTTTGAAGGGTACGTTTTTATCTGCTTTCTTTAAGTATGTTTCTATCACTGGACATTTTTAAAAGGAAGTTGAAAGACTTGGTGGCAGACTCATCTGGCTGCAAATGTTTTGATCAATTTACAATTTTTAGTTGATTTTGGTAAACATTCGCTTTTGAAGTTCTTATCTTGTGTCTCTTGATGCATTTAGATCTTACATTGTGTTTTCTGTGTATGGCTGCTCTGTTTGCTACTGCTGCCTTGGCCAGGACTCTCTTGAAAAAGATATTTTTAATCTCAACTAGGTTTTTCCAGGTTAAATAAAGGTTCAATTAAAAAAAAAAGAGAAAAAAAGAAAAAATTGTAACACTACTGGGTTATGTTATAAATTTTACATATGCAGATTTACGATGTGTATTTGATCCCCAGATTTGTGGTTTGCCTTTTAGTAAAATATCAAATGAAAATCAAATAACCAGCTAGTTTTTTTTATAATTCAGTGTATTTTCATTAAATAAATCCAATGACCAAAAAATGCTCTGACTGAAGATATTATTTTATATGATAAACTAATGAAAGATTTAAATTCAACCTGACTGAACATAATTAAACAGAAGGTAAAGCAAAGAATAGCTCTCAAGCCATCAAAATTACCAGTTAAAGCTATTAAGACATACTTAAGTTAGGATTAACACAGAATAGATTTGATAGACAATTGTTCCCAAAGGAAATGTCAGATTTTTTCATTTATGTTAGCTAAACACAAGCTAACATAAAGACAAGGTAACATAAATATGGGCAAAACACAAAGCTAACATAAACACTAGCATATAGCTAACAGAAATACTAGCTAACATAAATACTACCAAACAGCTAGCATAAATACTAGCTAACACAAAGTAGCTACTATAAACAACACAGAAACACTCTCGTATAGAAATACTTGCTAAGCCAATACTAGCTAACATAAACACTTGTTAGAATAAACACTAGCTAACATAGATACAGGCTAACATAACTATCAGCTGACTTAAACACCAAATAATAAAAACTAACCAACACAAATACCAGCTTACATAAATACTATTAAACAGCTAGCATATTACTAGCTTACATAAATATTAGCTCACAGAATTACTGATTACCATGAACAGCAGGTGACAAGCGATTGCTAACATGACCACTGGCTAAAGTAAACACTAGCTAAAATAAACACTTGTGGACAGAAATACTAGCGAACATATCTAGTGAGCATAAATACTCCTTAGGAGATACACTAGCTAAAATAAACACAAGCTAACAGTAACACTAGATAAAATTATTTGCAAACAGAGATACTATTTAAAATGCATACGAGCTAATATAAACACTAGCTAAAATAAACATGGACAGAAATGCCATTCAACATACATAGAGTCTAACATAAACACAAGGTAGCATAAATATTCATTAAGAGAAAGACTAGCTAAAATAAAAACTAGCTAAAATAAACACCGGCAAACAAACTATTAACATACATTCTAGCTAACAAAAAAACTAGCTAAGATAAACACTAGCGAAGAAACACTCACGAACAGAAATACTATTCAACATACACATTAGCTAACATAAACTCTAGACTCTTGAAAGACTAGCTAAATAAGCCACCGAAAGCTAGCAGTCATATTTAACTACCTATGGCTGTAGGGGCAAGTTATTCAAGTAATTGTAAAAACATTTTCCTACATTTATTTCTCTTCTTGTCTGAAATTTTTCAGTTGCCCATGTGAGGTAGAAATGCTGATTTGCCAAGCCACATTAAAACCAGCGAACAGTGGGCACTAAGTTGCTAAGTAGCACTGTGGAAAGTACTATTACTTGAAAGTGTGTTGATGACAACAAACTGAATAGCGTAAATATATTTTAATACACCAATGCAACCCTTTTTTGTATTTTTTTTACATGTGTTATATATTTTTCCACATACAATTTTGTTTGATCTTAGGAGACATGCTTTTAATAAGAGATGTGATGTTCATGAACGATCCAAATCTTTTGAACGGCTCTTTAACACGAACGATGGGAACCGATTCACAGTTATGAGCCATTCGTTTTTTTATGCCTATGTTTCACACAGATGCACACAAAAACTCCCCTTTGTTACTCCACAGAGTGAGAAGACTATGCACCCAAGGACAGTTCAGAGTCCTCTGCAGGGTTTAACTTTTTACGAGGCAGCTATATGCACTCCAACAGGTCACCAATCCATTGCAGTGTAAATACTGGTAGTACTAGTAGGCTGTATGCACATTTTTCTTTCATTTGTTATAGTTTTATCTATTTTTCTAATACTTGAAATATTTTTTTTTTAAGTATTGAGTTTTTCTATCAAAATATTCTTGTGTGAAATGTTTTGCACTAAAATCACTCAGGTGTACTACATATATGCATGCACTACTAACAGTACAGAGCTAGGCAGTATGTGGTATCTATATTATTCTCTTATTTACTAAATTTTTTACAGACGTTTTCAGGGATTTGATCAACAATAGAATATATATTTGTGGGATGTCTATGTTTGAATGATTCTGACCCAGATTGTCCCCTATCATTCCTTCCAGTGATTTTTTCCTGGATAAAATGAGTCACCTCCTGGCTAGCTTCTTAAATAATAAAATATAAAATGAGCCAGTTTTTTAAACGGCTCTTTGAAAGGAACGGATCCACGAGATCCGGCTCCCTTCAAAGAGCCATGAATCCCATCTCTACTTTTAATCTGTTGTGGCACTTTCCATGGTGCTGAAAGGTCCACTGATAAAAATACCAATACCATGATCTCATACATGTGGCTTTAAAGTGTCCCTATTTGAAGGACTGAAAATATGGTAAACCTCTTGAAGAGTGGGTGAAATTTCCTCCTTAAATTATCACACAGTCAAGCTTTACAGCTAATCAAAGCTCAGTTCTACTTCTCTTCACAGTCTTCATAAGCATTCAAGTTATTTAGAGTCAAATCAAAGACGGATGTTGCACTTCTAGCTGTTCTGAGAACCAGAGAGGTTTAATTATTTAGTATTTACACCAGAAATGAAAACTGTGGAAAATTTATCAAATTCAAAACTTCTAAAGCTCTCTTTTATTGATCATGTCCCAAAATGTTTTCATGATTAGACAAAACTTTGTCCCATCTGCACAGAATCTCTGAAGCTCAGTCAGTGTGACCATCTAATTTGACTTCTTGATTTAGTTTTAATATTTGGTAAGACCTCTCAGTATCTACAAATTTAAGTTAGAATTTTAATAAATGCATGAACATATATATGTGAGGTGTTTTCTTACTGCTATTTCCAGTTTTTGCTGCTTAAAGTTGAACAATTAGCTACATAATTGATTAGTCACTTAACAGAAAGAGTAGCCATGTTGATGATGAATGCATAGCTTGTATTTAAGAGGGAACATTCTAACATTGGGCCCTTTAGGAATGATTTGAAGCTTTTCTTGTTGTATATGAAAATAAAGTGAACATTTTGGGAGGTTGCTTTTTCATCTGACAAAAAATAATTTTATGACAATCCCTTAGGCTTTATTTTTTTCCTGTTTTCTGACATTTCATAGGCTGCACAATTCATCAACAATAAAAGCAATCATCAGCCCTTGTAGTTTCCTCTCGCTGTTGAGACGATTTCTGTGATTTGTAGCTTCGGCATCTGTCTCGCCGGGCACCCCGAGGTGTAAAATAATTGACCAATATTTTCTGGAGCTGTTCTATTATCTTGACACTGCAATGTTTCACTTTGTGAACTAATGACAGGACTTTTCAGACCTTTGTGGGCTTCATCTCCAGCCGTCAGAGGCACATCATTCTTCTTACTTGTCTTTTATCTTGACTTTATAAAGCCTGATTTTCTCATTTGAATATAAACGTCATTTCTTTCCTTGTACCTAGAAAGACTAAAATGGTGTGTGAGCAGGTAGATTTATAACATGTTTCAACTCTGCAAAGAAAAAAATGGGTCACTGTTTGGTTTGAGGAGAGAAAATGACATCATTTCTGCTCGCCCTCTTTCTCATTAAGGGTAAGACTGACAAATAGCAGAATTACTTTCAAAATAATAAAATGAGAACCGAAGCACATCAGGCTTCTTTTCACCCCAGGATTATTTTAATTTTCAATTACGCACTGACATTTACCAACCTGAGAGTTTTTCGCTCTCTCTCCTGATATCAGACGTGAATAGCTAAAAAGAGTCTCCTCTATCTTTTTAATTAAAGATGTCTTATTTTTATTGTTCTTATCTCAGTGATGACGAGCTCCCTGCGTGCCGTCTTCACCCTATTCTGAGCACCATGGTTCAGACAGAATAAGCCGCTTTAATTGCATATGCATGACCCCTTGTCTGTAAGCAGTCACTGTGTCAATAAATTATAGTAAAGGCCATGGCTGCTATCTAGAATATTAATCACCCTGCTTCCTCTGTAGTGCTGTTTTACTCCATGGCATGCTTTCTTTTAAACCAGCTCTCAGGGTCACATGGAATACATAGTTAACGTCTATATGCATGAACCCAAATATGCAGATGTTTCCTCAAAATATTTGAATTCTGTGACATTTGGCTGTAGCTTGGTGTGTACGGACTTGAAGAGGGAACTGGGGGCTCACAGGTTCAGGTACCAGTCAGACACAGTGTGGTTCCTGGAAAAGTGCCAGTTCACTTTCCTGAGTGCTGCAAAGGCACCCTTGAGCAAGGCACTGAAAACCCTAGTCGTTGCTCCTCCACTGTCCCTGACCTGGCCCTAAAGGTGGATTCATTCCCTGAACCTTCAAACTGTAAGCGACAGTCACACCACAGTGCTGCCTGACAGTATTTTTTTTTTTCTTGCTACTACCTTAGATTAGTTCAGAACCACTAATTTTCCTCCCTTTGTTCACTTCAGCTCCATATAGGAAATCCCCAGTCAGGGTTTAAACCCAAAACCTTCACACTGTTGGGCAGCGGTCTTAGCCATTTCTGTGCTGCCTGATAGTGCTTCTTTTTCTGGGTTTTTGTCCTCAGTGTTACGTACAGTTAGCTCAAAATCAAAAGTTTTCCTTCTTTTAATGAAAGTCAGATCACTCTAGCTCTACACACAAATTCTCCGGCCAGGACTCGACTCAGTGTTGACCAATAACGCAAAGCACTCTGCAGTAGTCACAGATGTAAAGAAACTAAATGACAGAGCAAGAGTGTTGAAGTTGTTTCTGTGAGATCTGACAATGAGACAGATGAAAAAAATTGTTGAACAACATCCCTGCCTTTATGATGTTTTGTAGAGGAACTACTACAACAGACTGGCAAAAAGAGATATATTGGTGAGACGCGGCCACTAGTAAGTTACTGCCATTAGCATTAGCATCAAGCTAACACATCATTAGTGGGGATGCTGAGCATCCCCACTATTGATATTCATGCCGGCCATTTTGTTTATTATTTTTCTTCAGCACCGGCTATCTACGCTTTCATACTTTGTCATATCGACACTGTTTAAACCTAAAAAATTCAATGTCTTCGTCATTTGACTGCTATGACTTTTCTCATTTCTAACTTGTATCATTTTTAAAATATGGCTATTCTCATGCTATTTTCAGCTATTTCTATGCTTTTTCAGCCATTGAATACAATTTTCAGCTACTTTAAGGCCAAAATCACCTTTTTTATGCCATTTTCAGCTATTTCAAGGCTACTTTTAGCTATTTTTATTCTTTTTTGAGCTATTGAATGCCATTTTCAGCTAGTTTTATGCCATTTTATGCTATTTTCAGCTATTTCTGTGCTTTTGGCTATTTTCAGCACTTCTTTCACAATTCAGCTCTCAGCATCCCCAGGCACCTTTAGCTGAAATTGCAATTTTGATCTAGTTCATTGTAATGTTTGGATAGACAACCAAAACAGTATAGCACAGTAACTGCAGTATGTTTGTTTACATCCTTCTCTTTGTGTGTAATCTAGCTCAGCTGCTCTTCCCTCCAACGTCATCTGAATAGTCACACTGATTGATCACAGACCTCTGTATAGTCTGTCATGTATGTTGGTCGCTACAGCACAAATTTATGGCTCTTTGATCAGCTAATCTGACAAAGCTATCATTATAACAGTTAAAAAAAATCATGTAGTCTGACCTCAGCTTCAACAACCGAGCTGCAAGCCAACCTGACTTAACTCAACTCAGTTTATCTATAAAACCCTTTTACTCAAGAGACTGTTTCTACTCTTTCATTAGTCACCACTCGTTCATGTCACTCCCTTCTTCCATTCTCTCTCTCTTCCTGCTCTGTTGATCAGCTGTTTATTGGTGTTCACTCTCTTAAATACTCACCAATCATCATGCACCTGTCATATTTTAAATCTCATTCTCTCTTTCAGTCAAACTGTCGTTTCAGTGTGGATGCTGAAACCCTCCTCCACCCCAGACACCTCCCTTCAGTTCATCAGCATCCTGTCAGGTCTCATCTTGCATACCTCAGTCTTCTCCTCTATGCCACCACACTGATTCCTTGTCCAGCTTCTCAGAAGTCAACTCCTCATCTGATCCTGCCGTTTGATTAAAATTTGCAAAATTAATTATTGTTAAACCTATATCAAATCTCTTCTGTAACTCGATGTCCCACTTAAACTCAATAAGGAAAGGCTCCCTCTCTGGGTTTGAACCCTCAACCTTTACATTTAAGGTAGCAATCTTAAGCACTATACCTTTGTGCTACCTTTAAAGCTTCATGTTTCAGGATTACAGTGGTTTAAAGTCATAGTCCCCAGTGCAGAGGGATTCTCTTCTGCATGCATGTGCAGGTTTGATGTCAGCTTGGGCAAACACAGACTACATCTACATGATAAAACTGTTGACTTTGTTGCACCTGAAGCTAAACAGGTTGTGTCTGTGTCGCCAGGGGTTCATTTCAGTTTACTTTAGCTTTATAGGGGTATTTTATGGTCCACATTTACGGAACATATGACTCCTCTTCCTCCATTGTGTTTGTTTTTTGAGCATGTGAATGCATATTCTTTTCTGTGGTGATAAGTCCATTCATGTGAAAGTCAAGTTTTAGACTTCAGCCAATCAAAGGGCCAGTTTCAAGCACTGAAAGAAAGACTGAAGATTTCTTACCACATAAATTACTGTAATTACTGATTTTAAAAAACAAATGCACCAAAAAGCTGCTCAATGACAGTAGCATGAGCAAATTTATCAATACTCTTCACCCCTGTGTATCATATGGGACTGTTTAATATTAAATTATACACTACTCTGTCTTATTGTACTGTATTTTGTCATCTAGAGCCTAATCTGTTATTTTTTTACAAATCCTAGAAAGGCAAATGCCGTTGCCTAAGCCTGGTGATACAAAATGTCAATAAAATCCAATCCTGCATATTTTATGCAGGAGGACTCCTACAGCCAGACTGCGATGGAAAACGGTCTGATAAAATTGGCTACTTCCTGGAGTCTGGAGACTCGAGTCACACACTCAAACGGAAGGCTTTGGAGACGTATGGGAGAAGGGAGGGGACAATGTGCGTCTGCAACCACTTCCACAGTCCCTCTGACAGACCTTTTCCCCCCCTCTGACTGATTGCTTCCAGACCACCTTATAACAGCGGCGCAGTCCTCTGAACCGTGCGGGCTCTTGCGTTGCGCTCTTGCGCGGCGCCAGTGGGGGAACCTGGGACAATGTGGGGATGAGCTATTGACTACCCCCATCTACACACACACACACGCACACACTCCCATCATCATTATCAGACAGCCACCCCCCTGCCCTGCAGCCACACTGGCTCACTGGCACATTAACATACTGCTGCTGCACCTCCTCCCCTGGACTACTGTCTGTCTGTCTAGAGAGCACAATTAGGCTGCGGAGGAGACACATGCACAAAACCTCAATGCAGCTACATGTGTTTAAGAGTGTCTGATATACCTTGAAAAACCGCGTTCACACTTGATACGTCAGCTGATAAAATAGTTGACTTCCTAAGGGGATTTTGTGCGTTATTCTGCTCTTATTTGTGGTTGTATCACTATGGCTAATATGCATTTCGTATTCGTCTATTAAGAAAGCATAATACAGCTATTTGACAAATAGGCCCGGTTATTTTCATTAACGTTGCTCTTACGAATACTAAAAGAAAACAAACATACATGCTATGTTAATTGTCCGCCTTTATGTAAGCCTACACAATAGTCTACATTGAATAGATTAGCTCAAACTCATGTTATTTAGATTTAGCTTACAAAGCTAATAAATAAAGTGGGCATATCCTGTTACAGGAAACTGGTCCTCAGCCGATGGACCATTTAACTACATAAATAAAGCCGTGTGGAAACTGTTGTGTTGATAATTAAACTCCAAAGGGTGCTTCAGTTTGTCCCACCTGAAAGCTAAACGCCCAGAGGGCGGCAGCAGCGCGCTCTCATCTCTGTTTCGGACAAGTTACATGTGTCTTATTTCCCCTGCATTCTGACTCGCAGGTACATACGCCCTCCTCTGGCTCAATTTAAAGTCAAGACAACCCCAGTTAAAGTCCTTAAAAAATATTTTGAACAAGGTCCAACTGAAAATTTCACTTGTTATCATTTCGTTGACTGGGGGAGCAAGTTCTGCCTAAAAGGCTGCACTCAGGACAAATGAATTCGTACTGAAAACATTGAAATCTCCCCTGAAATTATGAACAAGACATTATCGCAATGATTTATCACAGGATTACGGATTATGGGGGCTGTTGTCGGTCATATGTGATAAATAACGATAAAACTAATTTCCACATTTATCCATACTTATCATTAACTTAATTTTTCCATTTTAGTTCAGTTAAATGCTAATAAAACACCTTAAAACGCATGAAACAGTCATAGGAAGAGGAATTTATTCCACTTGTTTTACTTGGTTTTGCTTCTATTAGGAAAATGGAGCTTTTTCTCCATATTTTTATGGAATTAAAGTTCGTTGTATGAGTTACATTTGTGGAAAAAAATATTCAATAAGCCACATAGGGACTAAATTACATTCATATGCCTGTTTTCCTTTTACTGAAAATATACAAATAGTTAGTTTGGAGAGTTTTCATCTTCGCTTTAATTGTCCCAACTAAGTCCAAGTATGAACAAGGTTAAACTTTGCCAACTTGTTCTGTGGATGTTCAGTTCTCATATCATAATACTTTAAATGTGCGTGTTTATTTGTGTATGTGCGTGCCTGCGCGTGCATTTGTGTGTGTGTGCGTGCGCGCTTGTGGGCCCTGCTTGATCTGTTGTTTGCGCAACACACAATCACATTTCTTTTAAGCGACAGGGTGTCTAGACACACACGTGACCGGGCGCGTCAATGCGCACTGGAGACTGGAGACGGAGCAAGGGCACCCAAACCATCCGCCTCATTTACAGACAGAGAGCCTTTTACCCCCCTCGAGATCACTCGTCGGCACGCTTTCTTCCACGCTCATACACTCAGACACGGAAACTTGGTGTGAGATACAGAGCTTGGATTATTTTATCTTGAGGGATTCGCTTGCTAAAATAGGTTACGAGGCTCGGAGTGTGGACGTACAACCCCGAGGGTCTCTCTCTCTCTCTCGCTTTTTTTCCAGGCTTTCAAACTCGAGAGATCCAGCCCTGGATTCGCTCTCTGGCTCTTCGGACGAGGCTCTTTCTTGCCAGCAGACCACATCATCTGCAGACCAGTGGCATATTTAGACGATAACGGATAAAAAAAGCCAAGGCGAGCCTGCTGGAGAGCCCTTCTCTGTGCAGTCGGATCAAGGATTTTGTGGATTAATGCTCTTGAAGACACAGCAGCGAGCCTCGGTTTTCATGGGATAATTGTGAAAGCGTTGCGGCTTAATTAGGCCCCAGTTTGTGTAGTATCCTCTACAGCTAACACGCATACGTGTTGTAATGTTTTAACAATCTTTATTTGATGAAAGTCAGGCTGTAGAGCGTTTTTAAAGGGGTCAGTTCACAGCGCTAGGCTGCACATCACTCTGTGAGTAATTGTGCCACATCCAGGCTACATGCTGCTGTGTTGTAGCACATTTCTCCTGCCGCTGTAGACGTATAAAAGCTGCTAGATTCAGCACCAGAGGCTAGTTTTAAATGTCTGGGGCGATGGTTGTTTTTCCTGAGAGGAAAAGCTGACTGCCCCGTGAACCTCGACAGTTTTTCGGCGCTCAGACCTGCAGGAGAAGGCGACAGAGACTGGCGTATGCTACAGATTTCCTCTGCTTTTCCAGCTCCCAGTTTTTCCACCGTCTTTTCTCAGGCTGCTTGTCATTGCCTGGACTCGGCTCCCGGAATCTTCATGATTTGCGGACACCATGCTCGTTTTTTAGCCGGGGAAACCTCTTTTCGTCCCGCATGTTTAGGACCAAACGATCGGGGCTCGTCCGGCGACTCTGGAGGAGCCGTGCGCCCGTGGAGGGCGACGGGGAGGCGGATAGAGGGACGCATGGCTCCGGGGGCTGCTGCATGGGCAAAACGACAAAGGTGGCCAAGTCCAACGCCGGGTCCGAGGCTGAATTGAAGGCGTTGACCCACTCGATACTGAAAAAGATCAAAGAGAAACAATTAGAGGTGCTTTTGCAGGCGGTGGAGTCTAAGGGGGGAGCCCGGAGCCCCTGCCTGCTCCTGCCCAGCAAAGTGGACGCCAAAGTGGGTCAACAGTCTTACTCTCTCCCCATGCTGCTCTATAAAGTGTTCAGGTGGCCGGACCTCAGGCATTCCTCGGAGCTCAAGAGGCTGTCTTGCTGTGAATCCTACGGGAAAGTTAACCCGGAGCTCGTCTGCTGCAACCCGCACCACATGAGCAGACTGTGTGAACTCGGTGAGCTGGATTATTTTCATGGTTTTCATCACTCAAACTTCAGAAAAAAGTTCTAAAATAGCCTATATCCTCTGGTGGTCGGGCCTCATTTTTGAAATCAGACACCGTGTCATTGTGTCATAGAATTACCAGACTCTTAAAGGGATAATTAGCCTAATTCAAATGACATCACCTCTCTTGGCACGGTTATGTTCAGTTTCCAGAAGGTCAAACTCGACCAAAGTGGAAAGCCTGCCAAAAAAAGTCATCTTTATCTTCTTTTTCTGACGTGTAAAGAAATTGTATTTGATTCAGGAGTTGAAAAAATCCTCACACAATCGCTTTTACAGCTATTCTCCCTCGCTTAATTTTGATTTTTTGCTACCTACCCTTAGAAGATGTCTTAATTATGCTAACTGTCGACTTATGCGTCATTTTTGACCCTTGAGACGACCCATAGCACTCATGCGCTAACTTTTATGAGGGTATTTTCAACTTCATGATGTAAACAAACAGTCCATTTGCTATTTCAACATTTCAACATTCAACATTTCACAATTGGCATTTCCAAAGTGCAAAACGACTCATCCCGGGCTTTACAATCTTTCCACGGTAAAGTTTCCAGTACTTGTGTGTGTATTTGCGTGCATGAGTGTGTGCTAGCTTGGCGTCCTGGGCCAAAAGAGGCCCGTATCTCAGTTTGTCCTAGACGCTGATAGTGGCCCTCCTGGCGCCAGGCGGCCCCCTGTTTATCTGCCTGCCAATGAAAGGCAATAGCCGCCCGGCCTCTCTGCCTCTCTCTCTATGTCTCTCTCTCTCTCTCTCTCTCTGCTTCTCCAAGCTGAGCTGACAGACAAAACCATTTTTCCCTGAAGAATGACAACTCTTATCACTAAGTTTAGATCACTGCCTTGTTTTTATTCCTCATACTTTGTCTCTTTTTTTCTCTTTACATGCAGAGTCCCCCCCTCCTCCATATTCCCGCTATCCCATGGACTATCTTAAACCACCAGGTAAGATTAAAGGTGCTACAGGAGGTTTTTAAATGCTTATGAAACATGCTGATTTTTATAGCGATACATCTGTGTGACCAAAAATTTCAAATGAGACCACAATTGACAAAACAGACTATGTCTATATTGTTATTTTTAATGCCTGAAACTGTGACCGGGGGGGGGGTAGGTGCCAGACAGAGTGGTTAACAATTAGTCTATTTTTTTGCTTACTTTTTCCACAGCAGAAATTAGTGATACATGAGATTGTTTCCCTCATCGTGGGGGAGATTTCCATGGAGATGACTGACAAAACTGGAAACTTACATACAGAAGCTTTGATATGAATTCGTAAACCCACATGTTTTGTCATTTCTTCGGCAAAGCATGCCCATCTTGTATTCATGAATGTTTATATGTTGTCCCTCTGTCTTACATTACACATGCATATAGTCTTACACCCTCCTCTGCGGTGAATTTGTGTGTGTTTGTGCTTGTGTGTAGGAAACGGCTCCATGTAATGTTGTGATTTATGATAGCGGTGGAGTGGCACGCCTGGCTGGCTGGCTGGGCAGTTCTAGTGTGGATGGCAGCCAGGGCAAAGCAGCACAAAGTTGAGATACCAGCTATAGACTGACTGGCATTTCACCAGGGGCAGAGCCTGTGTCTGTGTGACAGGGAAAGGAGGGGAGGGAGGAGTTGTATTATGGGTGTTTTTTGTTTGTGTGTCCATCTATCTATTGTGAATCGCAGCGCAGACAGCGGCGTCTCTGGAGCCAGCCGGCCATTATCATGTGAATTAATCAACAGATTAAGGTTGTGGATGTGAGTGTGTAGAGGGGGAGGTGTCACTTGCCCCACATTTCAGTTTGTTTGTTTAGAGACCAGCTGAGCTTTTGTGCTCAATGTCCAGCAAATTTAAAGCTTTTATTGACAAGCTTTTCTGTTGCTTGGTAGTTTTTGTGGTCGTCATCCGACTCCCCAGTGCCGGAAACATCATCAGGTTATGTCATTGCTTATTAAGTCAGATTCGAAGTGTGTTAAATTTCAAGCTATAACCAGAATAGTGCGAGAGCAGGGAGCACTTTCTCCTCATGTCACAGAGAAGGTGACAGAGATATAAATGCATATGTGGTGTGTGGTAATCTTAAGCTTCAGTTTCTATTTTCCCATCACCGCTTTCTCCCTCGCTACCTCTCTCCTGCTGTCCGTCAATGCAGGAAAAGCTCGGGGTTAAACAATGAGCGGTCAGACGACCAGTTAGGAGAAGGAGAAAGTGGCTTTCAGTGAGTGGAAACAATAGGAAGTCATTGCAGCTGCAGCTGTGGTTTCCCCCCCTTTCCCTCTGTATTTATGAACTACCTGAAAAGCATTCCCGACACTTTCAATATAGGAGCAGGAGGGCTGAAGATGAAAAAGTGAAATCCTTCTGATGCTGTCAAGAGAGACTTTGTGTGTGGAAATGAAAATAAAGAGAAATGTAAGACAAAGGAAATTATTGAACGACTCGCACTTTTCCTCTCAGGGCAAAGTGAAACTGCTTAAATGTGGTCAGATTCTGTTGGAATCAGAAAAGAAGAGCAGGGTTTGATTGCTTCAAGAGCAAGCAAAAAGTTAAACATGCCTGCCTTTAAAGCCACTATGAGCCTAGAGCTTTAGCTGGTTATAAATCTGACTGAGATTGATACTCACATCTCATTATGACCTATAAAAGCAGAAGAGACCATCTGTGGCAACACTGTTTATAATAATGTAGTTTTTAGTGACTGAAATAGACACTGTTTAAAAGATTTTCCCAGACAAAGATTTCTAGTGCTATGTTTGACTGTTTAAAGGAAGGCAGGATGAGATTTTAGTTAAAGCTCCTGTCAGGAATTTTCAGCTGGTTGTATATCATAATGAAATTAATACAGATGACTCCTTTTGCCTTGAAAAAGTGAACCAGATCATCAGGAGAAGATGGATTAGTTTTTAAAAGTTATTTCTGATGTGTGAACCCCACTGGTGGGGGGCATGTGTCAGACATAACACTATCAAAACAGTCTGTCCATGCCAAAAATTCATACTCAGTTGCACGTTAGACATTAAAATACCATTAGATGTTTTTTTTTTGTCATAGATTGAATTATTCAGGTACGTATATAAAGATTTCTGCAATGTACCATTTGTCTATAGGGGGCGCCAAAAGTGACATTACCTAAAAGTTCCTCATAGGAGCTTAAATCTACATAAATACTACACAAAAACCATAGAGATATGGATTAAACATTGGCTTTAGTAGGAGAAAAATACACAAATTAAGAGTTCCTCACAGGAGCTTTAAATCTACATAAATACTGCACAAAAACCCTAGAAATACAGATTAAACATTGGCTTTAGCGGGAGAAAAATAAACCCAAATTAAGAGTTCCTCACAGGAGCTTTAAACTTCCATTTTCCTTGTGTTTAAACACAACACAGCTGCAGCCTGTAGGTCACCTGCCATACTGTCTCTCCCATTTGGTTGCATTCAGAGAATGCAGCTGCAATTTTGGCTAATAACAGAAACTGTCTTCTAGCTGTGTCTCTGTATTGGTAAAGAGGTGAAAGACAACATACACTGACAGAACAATGGAACAGGATGGAGAGCGCACACGCACGGGACAGATGAGCTTATCAAGCAGAGAGACAGGGGGTTTTCCCAGGGGCCTTAGGGAGCTGTCAGTCATGACAACTTCTCATTACCAGAGGCTATTTCAATATTCTCCACTCGTCTCTGTATTGCTTTTTATTAGCCAGTGTTAAATCATGATGAAATTCAGACAATCTGCATTGTTAACTTTAACAGAGCAATCAAAAGTAAGAAAAAAAAAAAAAAGAATCAGCATGGAGCGGAAGAGCGATGGATTTTATGAGGATGGTTTTATGATTCCAGTGAGCAGGAAGTGGGTGTCAGGGTGCCCAGCAGCAGCAGCAGCAGCGGCGGCAGCGGTGTAGGTCAATATGAAAGCAGGCTGAGATGTCAAATGCTACCTTGTTTCAGCTCTGGGGAATATAAATCACACACTGTTCAGCTCTCTTCTCTTCTGATGCCCCCTCAGCTCTGTGGTCAGCTGTGAACTGTTGCCCAGGGAGACCAGGGCAGAGGCTGCTGGCAGCCAATGAAAGCAAGGGAAGGCCGGAGCTTTGCCCGTGCATGTCGTTAGTGCAACCGCAGCAGCACGGGCAGCGTCCGGGCCGGGGGCAGGATGGCGGGCAGGGCAAATGCCCTGTCTTTTCTTTAACCCTTTATTGTAGGCAGATGGCAGACACGAATGTGTCTGGTTCTGCTTGAGGTTTCTGCCCGTTAAAGTAGTTTTTTCTTGACATTGTTGCCTAGAGCTTAATCACACTGGATCAGTGTTGGGTCTCTATAAGTAATCTGCTCTTTATATAAAGTGTAATTAGATAATGTTTGTCTTAATTTTGCTCTAAAATAGTGGCTTAAGTGGTGGGTTAGGACCCAAAAGTGGGTTGTTTTGCTCTTTCTAGTGGGTCACAAATGTGCCCATGAAAAATAAAGGTTGTACATCCATGGAAGCGTGTAAATTTCAGTCATTTCTTTAAGATTTCAACTTATCTCCTTTTCCCCTCACAACAAAGCTGATTACCCATGCTAATGGGGTAATTTGAGCGTGCCTGCCCTTCTACACCTATGTGCTGCTCAAAAATAATATACTGATATCTGGTTCCGTGAAAGGTCCAAATTGCGACCTTTTTTACGTTAGATAAATTGACATGGGGAATTTTACTTTTTTAATCGGTTGAGAATTATCATGAGGAGGTTTTGGTAGGTCCTGATACCCAAGCAGTTGAGAACCAGTGATCTATATTGATGATATTGATCGAGCAAATGCAGTCAGAGGGGCTGATGTCGCAGCAGACTTGGCAAAGATGTCACATAGCTCACATACACCAAGCTGCAATAGTATTACAACATAAAAATAATCAGTAATTGGTTGTTTTGATAAAGGATTTTAAACCTTGACATGATTCTATAGAAAACTAAACAATATTAATACATGATTTATGCCATAGCATTAAAAATACAAATTCTTGTTACCTAATATTGGATAATTTCTGTCTTTAACTTCCAAATAAAGAGGCAGACCTCTGCAAAGTGTCTTAACTTTTCAGATGCAGTGCTAAATTTTGGAGATTTAACATTGCCAACATATTTGTATGGTACAGACAGTGATATTTCTTTAGCTCCCTGCAGCTAGTGGTTAAAGATATGGCTCTAGATAAGGCTTTGGTACTTTTTGATACTATATATCATGATATATGGTCTCAAGCATGTTTTATTGAAAGGTATAGCAGCATTGACAACCTTACTCTAACAGTTTGACACTTGTGTGCACAATTTCAAGTTATTTTGTGTGTATAAATCCTGACAATTGCTCCTAATCAGGGGGTTAAAGAATGTGGGTATGAATTCTTTATTACCTTGTAGACTACAGTAGGTTTGTGGTCAGACAAAAGGTGACTGGATGATCAAAAATATATAACTTAAGTCTGCTGACCATATGTCTAAGGTTAGGTTTAGGCATGAATCCTACTGACCATACGTCTAAGGCTTTGCACTCGTGTTTTTCTCAAGTTTCCATCCTCCTTTTCTCAAAATAACTTACCTTTACCTTCCCTCCTCATTGCAGCATCAGTGTGCCTTGTAACCATAATAAAAACACACATTTTTCTGACATAAATCATGCGACCACCACCAGCACACTCCAGTTCAGTGCATAGGAGGTATAGTGCAGCGTTGACGTGCAGCAAAAGGAATGTGTCATTAGTGAATACCAAGCTACCAGCAGCAGACGCAGCAGCAGCAGCTCTGCAGCAGAGCAAGCCTTTTAGTCCCAGCGGTGTGCGGCTCACACAGCCGTTTTGTTAAAGCCCCATTCAGGTGTCATGTTGAAACTAGTCTACGTTACAAGCCTTAGTGATAGTAGTGTAGTGGAAGTATTGAAATGCAAGCGAGAGAGCCAAACTGAGATAATTGTTGCCTCTCTCTTGTGTGCTCTCAAGGTTTCTTCTTTAGCAACTTTAAAGACAAAAACAGCAGATTTAGTGGTAGAAACACCCGTGCTGCTGGTGTCAAGGCTTATGAATCTAGTTAGTTTGAGAGTTTCTGTTTAATGTTGATGTCCTTAAAGATAGAAGACAGAATAAAATGATTCAGGGGGCAAGATTGGATCCAAAAATTGAGCCGGGATCAGAAGTCTCTGTCTGTGTCATTAGCAGGAAGAATACACAGCTCTTTTCCAGATCAGCAGCTTGTCTATGCAGAGATGCATGGGGCTAACGTTCCTACTGAAGCAGTGGATTATGGGGGATTATCGAGGGTGTAAGGAACTCTCCTCTGTAAGTCTGGAGCAGTGTGTGTGAGAGAGTGTGAGCTTCATCGTCAGCGTCTTCATTAGGCATTGATTTCACCCGGGTGATTGACGGTCTCACAGCTGCTGCTCTGCCTTCTCCCCTCACACACAGTAACACAGACATGGTTCTAATTCAAAGTCTCTTTCTGTCTCCCTTAGATTCTCCAGACTCTGGACCGTCATCCAGTGAAACTGGGGGAACGACATACTCGGCCCCTGTGGGGCTTTCAGGTAAATATTCCAACAAATACATTCTCTCTTTTCTTCTTCTCCAAGTCATTTTATCTCCTCAGTCTGTTTTCTTTTCCTCCTCCTGTGCATTCCTCCCAACACACAGTTCATACTTGTGATGATGAGGCAGTGATTGTGGGGGCCCCTGCTTCCCCTCTGTAATAAAAAAACCCCAGTTGAAGGAGAAGGAGGGTGGTGTATTTCTCCCACATCCACATAAATTCCTCCCTCCTGGCTCCATGAACAACACTCCTCTCTTCTCTTCACTCTCATCCCTGTCTGCGTTGCGTTTGTAATGGAAGACAAACATGCCGAGTCGTTGTTTGGAGAAGAATATGCTCTGTGCGTGCGGTATTGTGGGAGGAAAACATTAAAAACATGCAGCAAAAAGAGGCTTCAGCTGACATGGGAGTGTTTATTTGGTGTACGGGAGATGTGTGCGTCTCCTCCAGGCGAGACGTAGGCGCTTTTCTTTCTTCCATCTCTCATGCAGGACGTGTTTTGGGGCTTCCTTAGCGTTTTTCTGCCCCCATAATCCCCCTTTGGCTGTGTTACCCTGTCCGCAGGCTACAGAAAAAGATGGAGTTCACTGAAGAGGGAGAGAGAGTCTGCTCTGTGCTCTCCTCCGCCCTCAGATGGTTCTCATTACTGGGCCTTTAAAGCCTGTTTTATGTCAGTTGGTGTTGGCTGCCCGGTTCTTCCCCCCTCCTTCTTTGTTTGGTGGTAGGGGGGTTGGGGGAGTCGCCTGCTTTCTTGCCTCCTAGCATGTGTGTGTCCTTAGATGGGGGAAGAGATTATAGTACTGCTTACAAGAAAAGAAGAGCCTCCTAAATTTGCATTTTAGTCGAAGTTCTACGTGTAAAGCCCAAGTTTAAAGTCTTAACATCCACCCTTCTTTGCTCCTTCCCTCCCCTGTTTTCCTTCCTGGCGAGGATGACATGGCAGCAGCGGCTCCACTGAATGGCCCTCCTTAGAGGTAGAAAGGCTGAGGCGAGGCGTGGATGGCTAAAGAAGCGCTCTGCCCTCACCATTTCCCTGGCAAGCCACATTAAAAAAAAGGCTACTCCGTTCCTCCTCCTCATCATACTCCTTCCCTGCTTTCCTCCCTCCCTCCCTCTGGGGCCCTGACAAAAGAAACATGGCTCTCCCAGAGGCCTGCTGCTGACCTTCTAATTCACTCACTCTGCCCTTTTTATGTTCTCCTCCAGACGTATTTACAGAGAGGAAGAAGGAAGGGAGAGGAGGGTGGCGAAGACTTGAAGTCAGCATGAGTTGTACTGTTACTTTATATGCGCTTTGATGAAACAATAACGCCTGGGACGTGTAATTTTTCTGATAAAGTAGCTTGGCTAAGGAGTGATTCTTTAAAAACTCAAAACTGAGACCAAAGATCACATTCTTGGAAACATCCAAGACTTTCCAGGCTTGAAGGAGTTAATGGAGCTGCGACAGCGACAAGCGCAAATGCAAACTAGGCTGCCTGCCAGGCTACAAGCTCCAAAGCTCCTCTGGCTGGCTCACGTCATCAGCTTTGAACAGAGCACAGAGGAGGAGGGAAGAGGAGAGGAGGATAGAGGAGGAGGAGGAGGAGGAGTCGGTGGCTGGAGGCCTGGAGCTGGGTGTCGGGGTGCTGATCTTGGTTTGAGCTGGGGCGAGGGCTTAGCTCAGGGGTTTAAGGTTCTCCCAGGAGCCGAGGAGGAGGGAGATTAGGAGGAAAGATTTGGAAACGAGAGATCAGGTCAGGGTTAAGAGGACGCTGGATTGTTGGTTATGAATCTGTCGAGTGATAAGTAATATTTAAACTTGTTAGACATTCTATGCAAGCAGCTCAGGTAGCACCCATGGGTCTCTGGAGCCAAGATGAATACAGGTCAAGTTTTCCCAGACATAAAAGATCCCTATGAGAAGACGGAGATTTAGGCAGTGGAATAAGAAGCTGATGTGCGTCAGCTAAGGCAGAGGATGATAAAAATGTTGCCTTGCTATTGTAGTCCTAATACCTGGGTTTTGTTGGGGAAGCTGTAACAATACTTTGACTGTAATGATTGAACTAACAGGGCTAACCAAAGGTTTAAGTGTTCCTATG
This sequence comes from Cheilinus undulatus, assembly GCF_018320785.1. Taxonomy (NCBI): domain Eukaryota; kingdom Metazoa; phylum Chordata; class Actinopteri; order Labriformes; family Labridae; genus Cheilinus; species Cheilinus undulatus. Next base: position 15,249,691 of record NC_054881.1, on the reverse strand, counting down.
TGTAAGATTAGTCTTAGATTGACAGAAGTTTCAACAGAGTCTGGTACAAAGCTCATCCTGCTTGTGCAGAAGCAGTAGCATAGATATAACTACAGTTCAGCCACAACCACTATGTCAAGACACACTTTAAACACTATGTAGCTATAAATATTTCTTTATTAGCAGTTAGTAATAAGCCCTGATGCTGTTATTTATGTTTAGTGGTGTGACTGTTCTGGGATCCCACTGCCCTTCCACGAGCCTATGTAGGACGCGTTCCTGCTCTTCTTACGCCGATGAGGAAAGTCTAAGGCAGGGAGAGAAGTGGAAAAAACCCCAGGAGAGCAGGTGTCAGTGACAACAGAATGACACTGATTAAGCCAGAAGCAGTATAAAGGAGGAGCTAGGGTGGAGGAGGGTTGCGAGAGCAGCTTGCAGAAAAGCAGCAGAGCATAGCCAGGCAAGATCAGTTCAAATAAGCTTGCTAAGCAAATCAGCTGGCCGTCAGCAAGCTGATTATCGCAGCCTGAACAAATGCTATATGCTCCATTTTTTTACACTTAAAAAAGTCAAAATTTCTTACATTTTGAATTTGTTCAAAACTGATCAATCAAAAGAGAGGACTGACACAATTTACGCCTTGATAAAACAACAGATTCTTTATAATTTGGTAAAAACTCGGGATGCATGATATTGAATTTTTGCTGATATCTGATAGGCTGATATCTGATAACTTTTAGATCTATGGAGATGTCATATTGATCATATCGTACATCCCTAGTAAAAGTCAAGACAACGCTGGCATCTGTCATGATAGTACTGGAACACAGCAATGCCTCCTAGGCATTCAATGAGCAATAATTGTTTTTTTAGATTACCAATAGTGGAGGCAAACTTCTGCTCCACCTTACACAGTTGCACACATTCATTAGCAACATTTTTAAAAGATTACTTTTTAACATTTTAGTCTTTAATGGGCAGGACAGCCGAGAGAGACAGGAAATATGGTGAGGAAAGACATGCACCTAATGTACACCATGATCAATTTGACCCTACGATCAGTAAGATAAGGATGGTAGCCTCTGCTCTACCCACTGAGCTAAACTGGTGCCCAATGATACTCACTCTTTTGCTCTTTTTGCAGCTTTTGCTCAAAAATATGACCAAAGTTTAGTGCCATCATTGCAGTCAGTTGTGCACTCTGTGTGCAAAAGCTGTAGCTCTCGAATCTAACTTGTGGCTCCTTTCCAGCTTGTCATTCCCAGCTCTCCCTCATTTCCAATGTATTCATTGTCCTGTCTCATAAAAAAGGCTTACAAAGCCCAAGAATATCAAAAAGTATGGAAAGAAAAGAAAAATGTAGTAAAATCTAACCAAAATGTACGTAAAAAGTTAAATTTAGAAGCCAAAAAGACATTCAAGCTACCATTTCTGCTTTTTATTTTTTAAAAATGGGTACATTTCTTAGTCATTTATTGTTGAATAGACAGCATTAAACTGAAGCATAGTGTATACATGCATGTTTTCTTACTTTAAAGTGAATTAATAGGCGCATTTGTGTCCAGCTCTTATTAAAGTGTAGCATCAGTGTACAGTATACGTGTGTACTTGCCGGTGGCGTGCCTGCTGGTGCCATCGGGGACTGACCCGGAGTGCCTGTGTGTAAGAGGATCCAGTCTAGCTGTGGTGACACGTACACACTCACACCAGCATGCACACACACACACACACACACAGGCAGGCAGATAGAATGACCTGGTGCGAGCCCTGGCGCACGGCCGACTGTCACACAGGCGCTTCCTCCCACTGCAGGTTAAATTTAGGCTGCGTTGTATTCTTATACCACCAGCCAGTCACCTCGCTCGACAGACAGTCGGGCCGGCGTTTCAGCCAGTCAATTAGTCATCCGGTGAATCGGCTGGAGGTGTAACCTTCATCAGGGGCTCTGACAGGGATTAAATTTAGTCTTGGCACCTCGGACCATTAAATCAAACTAGTTCTGCTGTCATACTGAGGCTCCCAAAGAAACGACCCAGTTTTGGAGCAAACCCAGGGAGGAAAAAAGGCTTTTTAATGTGTTTGTCCTGCAGAAAGGGGGTTTAAAGCTGCTGTGAGGAGTTCCTAGTTAGTTATGAAACAGAATTAAATTAATAAAGTTTAGGTGCACAATTTAATGCAATTGCATGCTTTATTGTCCCTATTAGCACACTTCACTTTGGTCAAGCCATGTCAGCGTCTCTGCAGCCACAGGGATGTAAAATAAGTCCACCACTGCTCCTTAAAGTCTCATGTCACTTAAAAAACTTACCAGAAAAGCCAAAAAAACCCATCTCTACCTTGTGTTATCAAAGATTTACCTCCCTTGTTCCCTTTTAATACAAAATAAGTTCCGTTTTGTGTGGTTAAGGAGAAGAAAAGAATTATGAGATAATGCTTTTCCACAGGGGGCGCCAGAATCAACAGATACCAAATGGTTTCTCACAGGAGCTTTAAAGCACTTATCACTGATCTTAACACTCAGTTTTTTGAAGCTAACTCAAATCAAAAGCTCCAGCCAGAGACAGAGCACCCTTAGTGTTGCATTCCTGCCTTGTTTGGGTTAGCAGGCAAAGGAAAGGGCTGCGCAGGATATGACCTCATGTCTTTGAGGAAAGGGCGAGCAGAGCGGGAGGCAGCTGAGGCCTCTTCTGGATGGAAAACAAACACTAAAGAAAGAGGGAAGGGGAGTAAAACAAAGAAGAAATCGAACATTGACGTGTATATGTGGCCACTTAAGAGACACTTTTCCTCGCTTGATAGTTTTGCTTAAAAGGAAGAAACGAAGAAGAGGAGAAGATGGCGGCTTTGGGTGGAGGGAGGGATGGCCGGCAGCTCTTTCTCTGTTCTCTGTAATTTGGAGGCTGCGTGTTCAGCCAACAGAGCGAAGCAGAGCCGGGCCGCTCCGTGCCGGGCCGGGATCTCTCATTACTCCCCACTTCCTCTCCTTGCGCGGCAGCCAAGCCGCGTCTTGGCAAGGGACTTAATTTTGGTTTTGGCTGTCCTCTGTTCCCCACCCTGTGTCATTATGCTGCACAAATCGAAAAAACAGCACGCGGAGACAGAAAGAGGGGGTAAAGAGAGAGAGGAGTGGAGAGGAAAAGTGGAAAAGTGCGCCTAGCTTGTTGTTTTAGGCCTTTTGGTGAGGATTTACTTGCATCAAAACAGTTGAAACATTAGCCTAGCTTAGCATAGCCACTTGACTGAAAGGTGGGATATGCAGATTTGGCTGCCAGCCCAAGCTTGGAGGAGAGCCCAGAACAAGATGAACATTGTTTTGGTTTGCAGTCACTCTGTGGAAGTGGATTTTGACATTACCTCAATGTATGAAGACAGGAGAGTGAGAGAGAGAGAGAGAGAGAGAGAGAGAGAGGAAGGGAGAGAGAAACACCCCCCCTTTTAGCAGGATGAAGACGGAAATGGAAATAAGTGGAGACACATTCCTGTAAACCTGTGTCAGATTTCTACCGTGACACACAGTCCTGCTGTCTCCACCCTCCCGCCTGCTCATTCATGTAGTCACTTCATCTTTTGTGAGTGCAGACTGGAGGGGGTGTGCGTCTTTTTTATCTCAGCCACAGACTCGGGCCTGTCTCTAGCCACATCTCAATCACACATGGAGGTAGATAATTATTAATAACAACTTGCCATGCTGGTTGTCTGCCTCTCTAATCGCACTGTTGTGTATTATTTCGTTCCCACGGTGTTTCAGTGCCACAACAGTGTGAGTGATTGTTCTCCTTGTCGGTCCATCTGTCCATAGCGCCCTGTGAGTGTGTGTCAGAGATAGTGATCCCCAGAGCGATCTCCTTGACTTGTGTGTTTGCAAAAGTGAGCTGATGACATCATTCAGCCAGCCTGGCACCCTGTTTCCAGCCCGCTTGTGTTTATTTGTCCTGTCACCCTGGGAAATGTGGGCTGTGGAGGGTCAGCATGATGAAGTGTTGGAATAATAACTCAGCAGGAGGAGAAGGAGGAATAACAGGAGGGTAAAAAGTCTTTCAGTGTCATATGAGTTAGGAAAAGTTCCTGTTTTTATCTCAGATTCAGAAAAACACTCAGCCTGAGCCACATGGAGACATGTGCATAATGTAATAACGGCAGAAAGTTCCTCTCAGAGATGATTATACTATAGATGAAGGCATTAGGCAAACATCTCTCCTTCTTATCTCCTCCGGATGGTTCATGTTAGCGATGGCGTGTCTGCAGCTCATTCTCTCTATCTGTGTTTCTGCGAGAAGTCAGATCTGTAGATAGCGAAACTGTGCCACTCCCCTGTGTGGTTTTCCTGCCATCAGGGCTTATTTAGGTTTCCTGAAGTGTGTGTGTGTGTGTGTGTTGGGGGGGGGGGCAAAGACTTTACATCTTCTTACATAACCTGCCACCCTAAAGAGGCATTTCCTCTGCTGCTCAGCTGCTAAACCCGCCAAGACAATACGTTGTTTTTTCTTTAAAGTCGTCGCTTCGCAAAGTATGAACCTCGGAAGGAAAATAAGTTCCATGTAGTGCAATTTTTAAATCATTCCTCATCAATCATCAGTGCGCAGTAGACAAAGAAAACTGCAGAAATGTGTTTGTCAACTTAATCCTATGGGGCAACTTCACTGCTGCAAACAAGGATGTTTGTAGGATAGCAAACCTAGATTTCAAATGGCTCTGGAGTTGGAATGAATGCATTACCCAGGATTACACATCTACTACAACATGCACTGACTATAAAGGATAATGTGTATTTGGATGCATGTGATTTCAGTCCATTCATTCAGCAACTCTGACACTTTGCAACACCATGTCTTTCAAATTCAAACGATGTCTTACGTGCACAAATTAATTGATTGGTATTTTAAGTGTAATTTAAAGCTAGTGTTGCTACAACATATGAGTTATGATAGGGGTGGAAAAGCCGTATTTTCACTAAAGCTACTGAAACTAAAGTGGTTTTTAACCTCACAAACACATTAAAGTGATATTTAGTTTAAATTTTTTAAATTTTTGATCAAGTCTGGCACAATGCTTTGCTTTTAGCTTTGGTGCAGATACTTGAGCTTTTTTTTCTTAAATTGAAGCAAGGAAAAGTTTTTATACCTAACAGATTTTCTTAAAAATCAAATTTTAGATGTGTCTTAAATTCACCAAACTCTTGGAAGAGTCTGGAAGAGCATAGGGTTGCAATTAGGGGTGCACAGATGCATGACTTCAACATCATATCAGCTGATATCAGCTCTGTTTACAAACACTGGATATCAGCCAAACTATGCGCAGATATCAGTTACCAGTTTTTCGCCATTTTGTCCTATCAGTTTTATGTCAGAGTCAGAGCCATGGATGGGAAAATGGGGAATAAAATTCAGGAAAGGAGCCCTAGGCTGTGCATGCAGCACAACCTAACTTGCTAGGCCATCTACACCCCAGTGCAATGATATTTAGTGAACTATTTTCATGCATTTCAAGGCCTGCCTGATCATTTACCTTCTAATAGTGGCAATAACAGGCTTCAGTATGAGAGCATGTTGTTTGTGTGGAGAGGAAAAGATGCTCTGCTGTCTTCACTTAACTCTCTCTTTGAAGTGGTCGCCTGTCATTGAATTTCTCTTTTATAGAGGAAATGAACACAACAAGCTGGCCTAGCTTCAAAATCAATAACACCAAATTTTATCATGAACACATAGACACAGAGGAAGAGAAATGAACGGGCTAGTGTTACACACATAAACCCTCACAGAGCTGAACATCTACGGCACGTCAGAGAGAACAAAAGGAATGCCTCTGGGCTGACCCTTGACTTTTGGAATAGACTTTCCCCGGCTCGAGAGAGGGTGTTGACTTAGAAAATAAGGCACCATGAAGAGTCCTTCCTTCCCCCCTCCAGCTATTTCCTTCATGCCTTTCCCATTCCTCTCCTCGGCTGCTGTGTGAGTCTGATGACGACAGGGTCATTACACCACCGGAGCGCACACACACAAAGTCAGGGCTCTGGAGGATCAATATGAGATGGTTCTTAGGAGCCTGCTCACTATTTACCGATGTTGATAGTGCTGTGTCCGTGAGTGAAGGTTGGAAATTGTGAGTTTCGCATGGGACTACCGGCGACCTGTGTGCGCTTGTGTTTGTGTGTGGAGTCAGACAGAGGTAATGATTAACCTTTCCAGACTGCGCTTGTGAGAAGCACCCAGTCTGTCGTCGCCCCTCCTTTTGCACCCGCCCCCCCCACTCCAACTGAGTCCAATTGTCTCAGCTAGCGTGGCGTCCACTCTTTAAGGTCTGGGACCATTAAAATCCACAGGGGAGCTAGCATGTCTGTGTATGTCTTCTTGCAGAATCTGCCCCCCTCCCGCGCTGTGGTTTAAATATTTTGTGTCCAAAGGGGGTTTATTTAATCACAGATATTTACAGCCTCCCCTGCCCCCTACCTTGCAGACCATAAGCTGATCATCCATTAAATACCTCAAAAACAAGGGCGCTAAATGCTGTTTTTGTTTGCACACTGATGCTAATGGCTACCATCAGCTACCAGCAGCTGGAAAAAGATGCTATGGGGGTTTCAATTTCAATCACAATTTTGGGTTCCCATGATCTCATGTCACATTGAATGTAAATATCTTTGCTCTTGATATCATTTTATAACATTTTAGCCCTCAGAAGAGTTTTATTTTGAAGCAGAAAAGCAGGGAAAGTCTTTTTTTTTGGTCACAGCCCCAAGGGACAAAGCAGAATGGGACAGACCAGCAGCAGCAGAGCAGAATAGAAAAGGTCGGAGTGACAGATGGCCTCTGGCTGCCAGCTAGCCTGCTTATCTCCAGCGAGGAGCCACCCGAGACGCACATGCGCGGCCTGAGAGCAGACGAGCAGGTGGGGGCAGCAGACAGATAGACGGACTAATGCTCCGATAGGCAGACATCCAGCCAGCAGACAGACACACAGACAGATGCACAGACACTCTCTGGAAGTGTTCGGGGGGCCGGAGCGGATGGAAACAACCTGCTGCAAGGACAGACGGACTGGGCGCAGACACTCTGACGACACCGTCTGATTCAGACGCACACCTCTGTGAGAAGTACCTGAAATAGTGTCGGGAGTGTAACCTGAGCGGTGTGACCGGCAGACGGCACACACGCAAACACTGGATGTGTTAAAAATTAAAGCGCAGCTAAATGAGCCTTGCTCTTGCAGCACGGTGTGTTGATACCACGCTCATTAGTGTGTGTTTTTGTTTGTATGTGCGTTCGAAGCATCTGATGTAAGTTCATCTGCTGTCAGGACAAGGTGTGAATATCGTTCTCACAAGGCTGCGCCCCATATATGAAGAAGTCTAGAGTTAGTTTACTTGTTAGCTTGCTTTCAGCTGGACAGAGATCTTTAACTCTATTTGTCTTCGTTTGGACAGAGCGGCTCACTCTTTTAAATTAACTTCCAGTCGCTCTCTTATCTAACTGTGGCTGAGGAATGGGAAGAATTCAGGATAGCTGTTGTCACACTGCTGAGCCATGAGTCTTAAATCACTACACTGCAGTTCTAGAAAAATTAACCAAGGTTGTGCACTTACTTCCGTTTCACAACTTTATGATGCACAAGAGTTTTAGTGCTCCTTTTAGTACTTAAACCTACTTTCCCCTGAACCAACTCTCAGCCAACATTAAGAACATTGTTGATTGTCCGTTGTTGCTGTGAAGGAAGTTTTCTTTAAAATCTGCAGATTTGTGATGTAACTTTAGTCTGGATTTGTTTTTGAGGCTTACAATCATATCAGAAACTTTGCATTAACATATAGTGATGTGTTTGAAACAGTGGGCATTTCACAGCAAGGATACAGCGAGGTTATAACGAACAAGGGGGTGGAGGTTAGGATGATAGTGGACAGTGGTAGAAGTTAAGAGGTGACGCTTATTAAGTATCATATTGTATATTCTTTATTTAGCCAGACATTGTGATGTATCATATCATTGCTGTAATGTCAATTATCATCGTTATAATATTGCTGTTCTCATATCATACCATCAGTTACCTTATGGTTTCCAACCCTTATAGATTTGAAAGTGTGACATCATTTTTTTTTCAATAGACTGACCCAAATTACAAACTAAATGTGATGCCTTTTTACAGATTTTCTGTTTTATGATATCACTGTAAGATTCATATCATATTGTTAAATTGTGAGTTACCTACCATTTTTCAACACCTTTAAAATAAAGATATGCATTTTTGGAATCTGCGGGTGGACTGAATTTGGACAGTTATCAAAGAATTGACCCATAGTTTTTTTGTCGTTTCGTATTATGGCATACTCTTAGATTTCCAACCCTTGAGATATACATTTTTAGAATGAGATCTAGTTTTTTTGTTTGCTTTCTTGACAGTTTTTTGTTAATAGCTTGACTTAAATTAGAGAATAAATTTAGTCAATTATTACAGAATTGCTATATCATCATATTTGAATCATGTCATATCATATTACGTAAAATTATGAGTTTCCTTTTTTATTTTTCAACCTTTAAAAATGAAAGACTCATTTTTGAGATGAGTGGGACTAATTTAAAGGTCTAAATGCAGTCAGTTTAAACAGAATCCCTCTATCATATATAGCATTGTATGATGCGGTATCGTAGTGTTAGATTGTATAGAAGATATGCATTTTGGGACCTGTGGGTCATGTATTTGGGGATAAATTTGGTCAAATATGCAAGAATTGCTCTGTCATTTCCCACAAATTCCAACATGGTTTTCCCATTTGGCAGAAGTTGAGGATGACCGTGTAATCAAGAGAACTCTCTTTTTCCTAGAATAGACACAAGGAAGAAGTTTGGTATAGTAAGACTTTTTGAATTAAAAACATCAACAGGGCCGTGCCAAGAATCGTTTTGGACCTTGGTGGCCCAACTCGAAAGTTACATGCACATGCACACTCATTGTTCATCCTTTTCTGCTTTCTAGTTTTTACATTTCAATTCACAAATTCGACTTGAAAAATGTGGAATCATAACTATATCTTCCATATTTAATTCTTAAATGACTCACAGAGGAAGAGCTTTGTAGTCAGGCTTTTGAATTAAAAACATCAACAGGGCCGTGCAAAGTTTTTTTTTGGACCTGGGTGGCCCAGCCCAAAAGTTATGTGCCCTTAAAAATGAAAGATGTGTTATGTGTAAAGACCAGTTTTTAAAGCTCATGCAGTCAGTTATTGATTGATCGCTGTATCGTGTTTTTATCGTTCACTCAGAAGAGGTACTTCCTGGTAACTTTAGAACCTTTTTTTTTAAATTTGACCCTTAATTTCTGACTTTTTCTGCTAATTACCAGCTTCTTTTGTAACCTTTTTTTCTGTGGAAAAATGACGGTGGTTATATAGCATCTGTAGTGAAACTTTTACTTAAGAAATCTCTGACCCCTTAAGTTGTTTTTCCATCTCTCTCCAACCCTGTGCTTTTGTACTTTCCTCTAGTTTTCTCTCCTCTGTGCCTCTTACTTGCTTCTGAGAGGAGAAGAGAGCAGAGGAGAGGCGACGAGGGAGGGGAAGCGGGGCAGTTAGTGTAGTCCTGAATAGCAGGGTGTTTTCAGGCTGCAATGACAGGCTCAGACAGGCAGCCGCTCTAATGACCTCTGACGCCAGGCCCTGTCTCTCTCAGCAATAACAAACACACATACATACACACAGGGCCTCACAGGTGAGCTCCACCAGCAGGCCCTCTGTCAGCTGTTTAAGAAAGTCCAGCTAGTCTTTCTCTTTATCAAACCCGGCTGTTTCTGTGTGTACATGAAAACCAGAAAAAATCTCAGCCAGTATGAGACACAAAAGCCACTCTCTGTCTCTTATCTCTAAGATTAATGCCGTCTTTCCTCTGTTTAGTCCAAGGTAGATAGCCGGGTACTTAGTTTCCCCAGCACCCCATGAGGACGGATTTACGATAAACTCCCCGAGGCTGGGCTCTGACCAACTTCAAAGCACACAGCCCCTCTTGTTTTATGGAAGGCATGCTTTCAGTTTGTCTCCCCCCCTTCCCTCCTCTGCTCTCCTCCTCTCTGTTTCTGTCTCCCACTGTTGTCTTTTTCTTCCCCTTTTTTTTCCCCCCTCTTCTTCTAATGAAGGCTAATGACAGGCCGCAGTGAGTCCGCTCGGCCCGGCAGAGATCCTGCTGCATTAACGTCGCAGTTTGTCTCAGACGGGACCTTCCAAATTACCGGTTACACTCACAGCTACCGCCAGATGAAACGAGGAAGAGAGGGGAGGAGGTGGGGGTGGGCGGCTGGGAACTCAGAAATGGCTCTGAGAGGGGCTCTGTTAATTTTTTCCCTCACATGTATTCCCTCTCTCTAAGCTTTAACTCCTGAATGTGTCTTTTCATCAAGAGGAGAGGAAGTTTAGAGGATTGTTGATAGGAGTTTAAACATTAATGTGATGATCTTTAAAGCATAAAAGAGTCAAGAGAGGAAGCAAAGTTGCAAAAGTAACAGTCAAAATATGTGAAAGCATTCCTTCTCTCCCCCACCACCGCCCCCTCTTTCTTTCCTCTCTCTGTCTCCCTCTATTTCCCTTGCGCCTGACTGGCTCCCACTTTTCTCGCTGGGAGTAGCTGGGAGCCAGATTTCTGTGGAATAGAGATACGAAGGGGGAGAGGGACGGCGCAGGAGGCACACTAAAGGGAGACGGCAGAGGGGAGGAGGGGTTTGGAAACTGGAGCACGGCCAATGCTACACTTTACGCTCAGGGGAAACTTTAGACTGGAGAGGCCTAGCTTGTCAACGATTCAGACACCAGGGTCTGAGAGTTAACGGCCCACACTACTTGTCATGTGCTTCAACTCGGACAGGGAATGGTTTATGTGTTTACGTTGAAGCTTCTTTTCTTGTTGCTGTCAATACAGAAGTTTCTAATTTCCTCCAGCGGAGTTGAGAGGGAGATGATCTGAACAGGCGGCTGACGTCGCTGCATTGTTGGCCGCGGCGCTGCAAAAATACAGCGAGCCAGACAGAAGATAAGCATTTAATGCCTAGATAAATATTGTACTGCGTGTGGACACTTGCCTGCCAGTGTCTCTTGAGTTGCTTCTCTTGTCTGAAGTCCAAAAATTCCAACATGGTTTTCCTGTATGGCAGAAGTCGAGGATGACCGTGTAGCTTTGTCTCACAAATCAAGAGGATTCTCTTTTTCCCAGAACAGACATAAGGAAGAAGTTTGGTGTAGTAAGGAATTTGAATTTAAAACATCAACAGGGCCATGCCAAGAATTCTTTTGGACCTTGGTGGCCCAACTCAAAAGTTACATGCACATTTACATGCATTGCTCATCCTTTCCTATCATCTAGTTTTTACATTTCAATTAAAAAATTTGACTTGAAAAATGTGGAAACAGTCGCATTATCCTCCATATTTGATTCTTAAATGACTCACAAAGGAAGAGCTTTGGTGTAGTCAGACTTTTGAATTAAAAACCTCAACAGGGCCGTGCCAAGATTTTTTTTGGACCTGGGTGGTCCAGCCCAAAAGTTATGTGCATATGTGAACTTTGTACTTATCGTTTGCTTTAGCCCAAAAGTTGAAGTATACACCAAAGCTTCCACCCTCATCTTTTCCTCCTCAACCTTTGAGGTTTTCTTCTGTCCAATGCTTTTGTGGTATTATGCGCTAATTTTTAAAACTACACACGTCTTACAGTCTTCATCTTTTTTGTTTCCTTCTCTAGATTCCTTGGCATTGCAGGAGTCTGGTGAGCGGGCCCATTGGTGCGTGGTGGCGTACTGGGAGGAGAAGACACGTGTCGGGCGCCTCTACTCGGTCCAGGAGTCCTCTCTGGACATCTTCTACGATCTACCTCAGGGGAACGGCTTCTGCCTGGGCCAGCTCTGCTCGGAAAACAAGTCCCAGCTGGTGCAGATGGTGCGGGCCAAGATCGGCTACGGCATCCAGCTGACGCGTGAGCCGGACGGGGTGTGGGTCTACAACCGCAGCTGCTACCCCATCTTCATCAAGTCGGCCACACTGGACAACCCGGACTCGCGCACGCTGCTCGTGCACAAAGTGTTCCCCGGTTTCTCGATAAAAGCGTTTGACTATGACAAAGCCGGGAACTTGCAGAGACCTAACGACCACGAGTTCACGCAGCAGCCTCGTACGGGCTTCACGGTGCAGATAAGCTTTGTGAAAGGCTGGGGACAGTGCTACACTAGACAGTTCATCAGCAGCTGCCCATGCTGGTTAGAAGTCATCTTCAACACCCGATAGCAGCAGCCTTCCTCTTCTTCACCCTGACCCCTCACACACGGACTACACCCACTTTCCTTTTTTTGTTCCAGAGGTTCAAACAATTCTACAAGAAGAAGAAAGTATAAAACTCTGATGGACTTTGTTTAATAAATGACTAAGATTTAATTAAATAAGAAGCGAAAAATGTATTTTATGTTATATATAAATATATTATTAATTGTAAATATGAAGACGTTTTATATGCATCATTATTTATGTATTGTGCAATGTGTTGACGAGAAAAAGAAAATAAGATGCACTTTGCTTAATATAAATGCAAAACAAAGAAATGCCAAAATAAAAAAAAAATACAAATAACTTTTATGTCTGGTTGATGCTTTATCCTGGAGTTATAATGATCCAAATTTGATCATTTAACAGATGTGCATGTCAATGCAATTAAAATTAGAGCTTTCAAGCGATAAACATTTTAAATCATGATAAATCTAAGAATTTCAGATGTTAATTGCAGCATTTTTATTGCATTTTAAATCCCACTATTTTGCATGCGTCACTTTTCTGTTGTCTTAAACTAAGGATAATTGACTTCCTGTCTGGATACAAACCTGCTTTATAGGTAGATGGAAGAGTTTAACATTAATGGCAAAAGGAATTTGCTATGGATTGTAAAAAAAAAATAAGGGGGCGTTAAAAAGGTGAATGTTTGAGAACACAAGGTGCAGTGATGGACCTATTTTACATCACTTTAGCTGCACTGACGTGTCAACCATAGCGTGATGAAAGGGACAATAAAGTGTGTGATTAATCCCAATAAGAAAATTAATGCACTAATTATAGACTTCATGGATTAATATGATTAATTTTGACAGCCCTACTCAAAATATTTCATTCTTATTAAAGGACATCAGCATTTCATTATTGAAAAAGTCAATACTGGCTCATCATAGAAGTCATTCATTGTAAAAGCATTTCCCTTCGAGACCAAATGAGTCAGAATGTGACACAGGCGTAAGTCACTGTCCCTGTTCTTATTACGCCTTGTAAAAGTTGTCGGTCTTTTTTCCCCCTGAGTTATTTTGGGATGATTGTCCCTCTTCCTCTCTGTCATTAACCAACTGATGACATCACAGCCAGGAAGCAGTAATGACAAATCTCAGGAACCAGTAAAGTCAACAGAGGCTTTAGCTTCCAGGAGGAGTCTTTTTCTTTTAATGGCTGATGAAAAAACAAAGGAATGCAACATATCAAACAATTGCATAAAGAATCCAGTACCACACCTGAGGAAATGAACACACAGGAGAGTACACTGGAAGACTACAGCCTCATTTTGACATCTCTGAAATCAGAGAAATGGTCCAACTGCGATTAAAGCAGTGGCCTATTTGTGACCTATTGTGTTTCTAAAGGCGAGACAAAACAAAATAGATTTCCTTCTAACAAAATCTGTGTGTATATGCGTGTGCACGTGTTTGCGTGTGTCTGTCTGGGCCTCGTCCTGTTGCTAGTCAGATGGGTGTCTGTGAAGAGGATTACTACTGTAAGCCTGCTTTACCCACACACAGCACACAGCACACATACACAGTCTCAAAGACCTACATTCACAAGACCCACTTTCCACACTATCCAACCCCCATCCCGTGCTCTGCTCATCAGTGCTTTGAAAAACATTTAATTTTATTTAGACCATGTGAAAAAAACACAATACTTTAATGAGAGCAAATGAGGCACATGTAAGCACTTTGTCTCTGTCAGCATGTTTTATATAAAATAGTCATAGAGAAATGGAATGAAACTTCTTGTATAGTCAGAATTATGTCATCTCAACATAAATCATAATATTTATTGTTCAGATATATACCAGTAATCACCTAATCATTACACAGAAATGAACTTTTTACCATTTAAAGTTATACAGTATTAGCTGACACCTTATAAAGTTAGTTTAAGATTAATAAACAATAATAGCAATAAATCTGCAACCAGTATTTAAAATATACTCTCAGTATTTATGTATTTTGTCTCTTTATTGTGAAGCCAAGCACATAATATACAGTAAATTAAACCTGGAAAGAACCTTCATTGACAAAGAGGATAAATTACATTACAGACTATCAGAATGTAGCCCACCAGGGGGGCTGGCCCACATGGTGAGACCCTGTTCCTTGACATCATGGCTGTCTGTATGCCCTCACAAAATAATCCCTAACCCTGCTAATACAACTAAAGCGGCTCCAAGCTTTGTGTGTGTATGTGAGAGAGGAATAGCCTTACACCCATGACTTCACTCAGACAGGTTGACCCTGATTCTGCCCAGCAATAATTCCATTAAAACATTACAGATTTCACCCACATTAGTCTGGATTTACATCAATATTTCACATGAGGGCAGCTTCTTCCAAAAAACACTTTATAGGCTAAGCCAAGTTGTCTTAGACTGGAAATGCTCAAAGTCGACCACTTCTAGGTCAAGAAAATGAATAAGTAAAACTGAAGTCAATTTGGCTGTGTGAATAAGGCCTTTGGACACAATTTAACAATTACACGAAAGTATCTAAAACTGTGGAATTCATAAAACATTAAAAGCATAATAATGAGAAAAAAACACATTGGAATTATTTAAGCAACCTCTTTTTGACACTTTAATGAATGAATATTTTCTTTTTCATTCTCAACTCTGCTTTCTCTGTTTTGATGTTGCTCAAATTGGTGAAACAGCGCCCCTCTGGATTGTAACGGCTAGTACATGTTAACCTATCTGTGTGGTGACACGGGGTATTGCATTATTATGTCAATGCATACATCATTTCATCAAAGAAGCTTGGATATATTCGCTAGCGTCATTTATTTTACGACCGGAGCAACTGTTTCTTCACTGTTTTGATTAATTTAGGGCCACGCTATTGTAAAACTAAAAAGTCTCCGGAAAAGAAACGGTAAATTACCTCTGAAGCTGCCGCCATGAGGCCGAAATGACGGGATATGACTATCGCCTGGTTTCTAAATGAGGTTTGAACGGTGGGATATGACTATCACCTGGTTATGCACCATGACCCCCTCCATGGAAGACAAGAAAACGGGCTTCAGCATCAAATTTCGTGAGTGAAATACACCCAGACTCTGCCTGTCTTTGTTTGTTGGCTGCCTATTTTCCCAGTGCTAACTACTCTTTTTCTGTCTGATTTTGAATATTTTAGATAATGTTTGGTTTAACGTAGGCCTGTTTTACTTTGCTACTGTGACAATGATTCTGCACTTGAGTGCTTGACTGTATCTGGAGTTTGTCTAGCTCTGGCATCTTGCATTATTAGAAAAAAAGCTACATAAACTACCATTTAAGTCTTAAGTCACAGTTTGCTTGGTTTACAAACTCACAAAAGAATTGTCAGAAATGTCACATTTTTGAGCTAATAGCGTAGTCTACGTTAATTGCTTGTTCTGGCCAACAGAAAACCATAAATTTACAAACATCATATGTTTTTCTATTACAAATGACTTTGGAAAACCGATTTTTATGTCATAAATATTGTTATATAAATAACATAAATATTCACCCCCCCTCAAGTCAGTGTTTAGTAAATGTGGCTTTGGCTGCAATCACAGCACTGAGTCTGTATGGGCTCAATCAGGCTTGCACATCTGGATATTGCTATTTCACTCAAGTCATCTTGCAAAACTGCTCAAGCTCTGTCAGTTTGTGCTGGGATTTGGCGTGAACAGCCCTTTTCAAGTCCAGCCACAAATTCTCTATTGGATTGAGGTCTGTGCTTTGACTTGTCCCACTCCAGAACATTCACCTTGTTGCTTTGCTCTATGCGTCTGCTCATTGTGTTGCTGGAAAATACATTTTTACCAAGCCATAGTTCTTTTGCAGACTGAATAAGATTGTCCTCCAGGATTTTCCTATATTTTGCCGCATTAATTGCACCCTCCACCTTTACGAGCCTCCTGGGGCCGGCTGCAGAGAAGCATCCCCACAGCATGATGCTACCACCGCCATGCTTCACAGTAGGGATGGTGTTTTTGTGGTAATGCGCAGTGTTTGGTGTCTGCCAAATATAGTTCTTATCTGATGGCCAAAGAGGACCGTTTTGGTCTCATCAGACCAAAGAACTTTCTCCCACTTGACCATGGAGTCTCTCCCATGCCTTTTGGCAAACTCTCGTCGATATTTGATTGGAGTTTTCTTCAACAGTGGCTTTCTCTTTGCCACTCTCCAACAAAGCTTTGACCGGTTGAACAACCTGAACAACAGTTGTTGCATGCAGAGTCTTGGTGGCCTCGTTCACTAGGCTCCTTCTTGCAGGGTCACTTAGTGTGTGAGGATAGCCTGATCTAGGCAGATATACACATGTGCCAAATTCCTTTCATTTCTTCATGATGGACTTAGCTGAACTTTTTTTGTATTTTTTTGTATCCATCACCTCTACCACCAGAGCTTCTCTATTTGCCAGTCAGATGGGTGAGTCTGGGTTTGGCGGATGCCAGGAGAACAATATCTGTCTGATATGGTATGGGGCAGTTTTCAGGGTTTGTGCTAGGCCCCTTATCTCCAGTGAAGGGCAATCTTAATGCTTCAGCATACCAAAACATTTAGGACAATGCTTTGCTTCCAATTTTGTGGCAACAATTTGGGAAAGGCCCTTTTCTATTCAGACATTACTGTACCCCAGTGATCAAGGCAAGGACTATTAAGACATGGTTTGATGATTTTGGTGTGGAAGAACTTGACTGGCTTGCAAAGTGCACTGACCTGAACCCTACTGAGCACCTTTGGGATGAAGTGGAACAGAGATTGTAAGCCAGGCCTTCTCGCTCCAGTATCAGTGTCTGACCTCATAAAAGCTCTACTGAATGAATGGGCCCAAATTTCCACCAAAACACTCCAAAATCTTGTGGAAAGCCTTCCAAGATGATCCTCATTTCTTAACAGTTGGGGTTAGATTGTGCAGGCCTTCATTTGACTTCCCAGAATATCTCTAACCAAATTTACAAACCTGTTTATAATGATGAAGAGGACTTCCCTCCTCCTCATAGATTAAAGTCAGTCCACAATGAGATCACGGTATGAAGAGGAGAAATGATTGCAGTGACCCATAAACCTTCCAGTGTGCTGTACATATAGGCATATGATTCAGATTCACATTATTCAATGTGCCATGAAAAAAGAGTAGATTTCTTCTATTCCCTCCATACATGTGTGTATAAAACACTATCAGAGTGCGTGCTGCACAGTCCTTTGTAAGAATCAAACCAGAGTGGGGTTTGTCGGTGGTTAACACACCCTTGCAGTCTATAGTAGGTTAGCTGCTGCGAACGTGTGTTTTTATGTATATTTATATACGTGTGTGTGCAGACCTGGGGGGTTGGGTGTATATGAACAGGGTTGTGGTTGTAGGTGGGGCCATACAGCCCATCAAGGTGGGGGGTTGCTTTAGTGAGTTCTTTGTGTATGCATTGACCTTTTCACTCCAGGAATGATTTTTTTCTAATGAGACTGTCATCTGTCAGTGGATATGATGTAAACATCCTCTCGGCTGTTTAAATAACATGCTGTAGATTTGTCTGGAATGTGAGTCATCTTAAACGCCATTATTGTTGGAGACATCCTATATATGCCGTATATATAGATCAAAGCCTTCTGTATGCTTTGTCCTTGCATATGCGTGCTGTGTCTCATATATTATCTGCTCGTCTGTGAGTGCTCATATGTATATATGTCCATGTATTCCTGCACACGTGCCTTCATGCATGCATGTAGGGATGCAACATAAAGTCTTCGTCTGTGCCTGTAGACACAAAGCCAGACCCCCACCATCCCCCTCTTCCTCTTGCCTGGGGGGGAGATAAGACAGTCTGTCTATCTGGCTGCTCTCAGCAGGAGGGAGGGGCCGGGGCCCTGGATGGGAGGTTATGGAGGTGATGGGGTGGGGACAGTCTAGCCATGTTTACAGGCTGGATGTGTTGGTGGGGGGTTTAAAGAAGAGAGACGGTCACTTCTGGCATTCTTATGCTTATTTAGCTGCAGTATGGCCTGCAGTCATGTTGCTCTTAACCTCAGTGAACCACACAAAAGTCACCGTCAAACACGATTTACACACATGCTCAGTGGCTGAAACATACTTCATGTGTGCACATACATGAAGCAGGTATGTAAAACTGGCCTGACCTCTTTAGAGTTTACCTAAACCAACACATAATTTCTGTCTTATCTGCAGGATTTGTTAAATGCTGGAAAAACACTCCAAGTAGACAAAAAAAAACATGCAGAACTTTAACCAGTATTCCTATTGACAGTATTCTGGTGATGATTTATTTGTCTTATAAAGAGATATCTGCACCAAAATGCAGCAAAGAATGAAAAAAAAATCTGGCAGTCCCACTTGAGTGATAAATCTACTCAAAGATTCAGCATTGAGATTCCCTTGTTGCCTAAAATTCACCCTAAATGATCAATCTGACCTCCACTCAACAAAGATTTTTTCCCATAAGGTTAGACTTTACAAAGCTTATTTTTTTCTTTCAAAAAATCCACATACCTGCTCAGCATCCACACACAAAGCCTACTCTGACAAATCTCTCCCTGCAGTTTCACATCACTATGCTCCCCACTATGCTCTGTTGAAGATGCACACCAGGTCTATTCTCAGTGGAGGCTGCTACCAAAAGCAGATGATGGCACAAGTCTTAGGTCATCAGTGGATCAAAGAGTCACAGAGGTAATATGACACAACGGACAAAAAAGCTAATGTTTTAGGTGGAAAATCACAGTATTTTACATGACAAAACCCATCCTGTAACATCCAAATGTTCTCACCCATGGTAGAAGCAAAAAAAGTTTTAAAAAAGGAAGAAAACCAAAGTGGAAATCTAATCAAATCAAAAGGAAAATTTTGATTTTGCAAATACCGAGTGTACTTGTTCTCCTGGGATCTTGTGATCTCCCAGGGCTGGGTTCTGCTGAGCATCACTTCAGAAACGCCTCCAGTGGATGAAGGCAGGCATGAATTTGCAAGTTATGTTAAATACAGCATAAAAATCAGGAGGTCTTGACTTGTCAGCATGAAAAGGCACCCCATGGCTTCACTGGAATTGCTTAGAAATTAGCATGGCGCATATTGGCGATGGGTTCTGAGATCAGACTGTGTTGTGGTTGTGACGTCAATTCATGCCCACTAATCCTGTTCCAAAACCACTCTTAATCACGAGGAATTAGGACAAAATATTGATGCAGTTCTAATCACATGGATACTTGAATTCTGGTGCCAAATATACATACATATACAGTACTATGCAGAACTTTAAGGCATGTTTGGGCCAAAAATTGAAGTGGAAATAGGGCGTGCAATAATAGCAATAACAATTAAAAAGGAAACCTGTTCTAATATTCACAAGTTATCCTCTTTTTTTCTTACTTAACTCCACAATTTTTATAATTTAGAAGACCAGAATTTCCTCTTCCATTCTTGAAATAAAGAAAAATGCTTCCACTTTGACTTTTGGGACATTAATCTTAGAAATAAAGATCAGATTTGCAAATTATATAGTATTAATACCACATTACACAATCTTTCTGCCAATTAAACACCCTAATTTAAGAATTACAACTATTATATCAAATAGTCAAACACCGATTAAACATCAGTGCATCAATTCCTTGTTATTTTGGGCAGACAAATTAGTAGACAGAAGGTTATATGATGAGATTTCACGTTTTTTCTTTAAGCTGTTTTCTTATTGGGGCAAACCTGCCTCTGTCCCTCTGTATCTTGCTTGAGAAGTCCTAAGAAAAATAAATTTTGTTGCCTCCAAGCACAATTTCTTTCTTCAACCTTGCTTTGTATTCCATTGTAGAAAGCAAACCACGAAAGACCGGGGGAGCCGCACCTTCTCCAGTCGGCTTCTTGGTTAATGAACAGTGCGCTGCAGTAACTTGTATTACGTCAGAGGGGATCCCCAACTTTTCCATCAGTAATCTTTTTATAAAGTCCACTGCATTATTCCCCTCTGCCCCTTCTTTCACTTGTATGTTGTTCTGTCTGGATTTATTTTCGAGATACTCCAACTTTTTATTCACGTTTTTATTGTCTTGCAGCAGGTATTCCAAGGTTGCGTTTGTTTTCACCTGTCTTTCTTCCAGTTGGGGAATTCTTTGTTCAGTTTGTCCAGTGTTAGTTTCAGCCTCCCCTAGTTTAGAGTGGATTTCGTTTACATTCTCTCTGATTTGTTTAATTTCTGATGAAAAGCTCTCAAAGTCTTGACGTAGTCCCCGGATTTGCTTGGAGATGTCATCTTTTAAGTCAGTCAGCATTGTTTTTAAGCTTTGTTCGAGGCTACCCACCTCCATTTCTTGCGCTGAATTGTTTGTCGCGTGCGTTCTCTTTGTTTTCTTTTCAACTCGAAAGTCCTGGGTGCACGCTCCCGATCTTAGATTCATAACATTTAACAAAACTTTTAACGCTGTAATCTGAAAAATAAGCTGCAAGATGACTCCAAGATACAATACAATACAATAACTTTATCTATCCCTGCAGGGAAATTCAAGATAACCGCAGCAGTAGCACAGACATTTTGCTGAAACCTCCCCACCAGAGTTGTACATGTCAGAGAGAAGATGGCCCAGCAGTGGACAAATGTGATCCATTTCTCCACAACTACGGAGACTCATCTCAGCCTAACGGTTCAAAACACAGACAACGAGTAGTTAAAATGTTCCTGCCTCCAAATGAACTTTTCCCCCATGATCACACAGGAGAGCTTGTTGAATAAGGTCTAAAGATGCTCTCATATCATGAACTTGTCAGAAACTGGTCCAGCGTTCATCAGCACAGATAATGGACTGATGTAATCAAAGCTTTGAGCCTGAATGGTGGACTAGACTGCAGGGTTTTGGCCATTGGTGGCATGCAGGATTGGTAAGTTATGTGTAGGTTTGCTTCACCCTTAATGAGGAAAATAATCATTTTATAATTGGCAATGGTAAACATAACATAGCAAACATTTCAGAACTGTCCATACACTATAAAAGACTGAGTATTTCATGATTTACGTATGTTTGATTTATAAGTAAAAGCTTGAATGAAGTCCTTTTCAAAATAAAATTTGACTTTATATTAGATTTTTACTCTTTCTATATACAATTTTATTAAAAATCCAATAGAATAGTCTATTTTAATCTCCAAACTAATGTCATTTGGGGCTAAATTAAACATTATACAGCCATTTAGAGGACATTTCAAAGTATCGCAATATATATCGTGTATCTGGATATAGCAAAAATATATTGGGATATAAATTTTAGGCCATATTGCCCAGCCCTAATTTTATCCTTTGCAATATTAACGTTAAGTCTTTAAATTTCTACATGTTTGGTAATGTTCAGAATAGCATGAACAAGTAAATAACTGGTTGACTTAAAGAATGTGATTCATTCATGGCTTTATTAGAGGCTCTATCTTTCTTTAATGGATTTAAGACAATGAATTGGTCTTTAATTGACTACTTTATTTAGAGATTCTCCATTCAAAATCTGCTAGGAGCTTTGTTTATAGATGCTTTTTGATGAAATGATAATTGTTTGAAAGGCCATACTCCTCTATAGACTCCCATATTTTATTTATTACACTCCCAACTCTCTAACACATACATCACATCACATTAAATCATCACACAGCTCTCTCTTTGCACCCCTTCTCTTTGTGTGTATTTACACACACAGAGAATCTGCGTAATATTACTAAGATAAATCAAGAGAAATGTCAGTGAACACGCAGAACATGCCCTCTGAAAAATGATTGATAGGTGCAATATCAGCATGAGACAAGCTTGGGATGACTACAATATCCTCTTTCTTTTTTCTTTTTCAATTATGTTACACAAGAAGAGCCATTTCCTTTGCCTTCCCCTTGATTATGAATTGCACTCTTCCTCTGTCCTATTGGGCCATTTTTTCTCCCAGGGGCCAAAAAAATAGAATCCCACAGAGGAACAATGCTGATGTCAGTCTCACTGACAGAGAGCTGACTTTAATAAAGCAATGGGAAATTCATTTTCAAAGGAAGGAAGCAGCGTGTGGAGACAAGACGGCTCCAAAATAGGAGGCTGAAGGCACGGCAACGCTTCAGAGATACAATGTAAGAGCTCACTGATATGTAAGCAGACAAACTTATACACTGGGATGTGAGGGGTAAGTTTACTGAACAAAAATGTCCTCACCCTTGCCATTCAGCACCTGAATAACCAGTAGCACAGGTATTTAGTAGTGATGCATGGTATTAGGTTTTAGCTGGTATCCGATACGCTGATATTTACATATTAATTTTAGCTGATACAGATACTGATATTTAAATGTCATTCTGACCTAAAACTTAAGTCTTTAAAACACACATTTTAAAATCTAAGGATGAACAAATTAACACATTTCAGTCCTTAAAACAACCATTAAAGTGTAAGGAATGATGATGAATATATAAAAAGACTTCAGCTGAAGTAGGTCTGTTGGTCCAGCCTAAAATTCTGCTAAGTTATTTGTTTGTATTGCCACTATTAATAGTTGATAAAGGCAGACTTACACAGACAAATATTGTATGTAAATATCAGCAGAAATATTTATACCTGAAGATGAAATAATCCCTTTTTAAATTAAGATCTGCTCATACTGATAAGAAAATATTTTTTATCCCTAGTATTTAGCAACAGCATTCAATTATTTTACATGGTTATGATTAACTGTCTATTCATCCTCGGATCATGTACGGTCCAAAATAGTGTGCACTGGAGAGGAGGAGGGGCTGGGAATGTTGATCTACACAGCAACAATTTTTAAGTTTCAGAGGCACCTTTGTGGTTTTTTTGTAATTATAAGTTTTATATTATATCTATATACAAATACTGTATCTGTAAAGTCTAACATTATTTTGACAACTTCAGAATATCCATGTTAAAATTTAAATTTTTTATCCCCGCCCCCCGGGAACAAAAGCATCTGATTCACCGATTAATCGAGAAAGACAATTATTAGATTCATCCATGATTGTTTGTTGCAGCCCTAGCTATAATTTATTAGCTAATTTATTTGGCAGGGTTTACCCACAAAGAAATGCATGCTGTAAAGTCCAACATATCAGTTTGGTTATTGGAGAATGCAATGAACTAAGGTTGTCGAAGTTTTGCATACTCTGCTAACTTTTAATTAACACTAAATCACATTATTTGATACTTTGTGATGCCACAGTATTTGCGGAAAGAAAGCAATCTTTGTTGTTTTAATGTTGAATAGTGAAAAGTTTCACAGTGTACAAGACTTCAGATCTTAAGTCATTTTTATTTTAAAATTCTGTGAGCGATAAAAGGGCACACTGACAGTGCATTTGGGCAGTTTAGACTGTGCAAGGCTTTGTCTGCATTTCTTGGAAAATAAAACAAGAAATCCTCTATAATCAGGGAGCCTTGGGCGAGTGGTATCCAAACAGGTACTGGTATTGTATTAAGGTAAGCTGCTTCAAATAGTGATGAATTAGGTTACACACAATACAGTGTGTTGCATAGTACTTAGTGTTGACTGGTTTGTGTGTTTTCTTAACGTTACACTTGTCTGAGTTTTAATTAGCTTTTATCTGACATGTAAATTAGTCACAAGGAACATCCCTATTTCTAAATCTGATGCAGCATGTGAAAACCCATATAGCTCCACTGCTGTAACACCAAAATAGTGTCCAACATGTGGATGTTTGGACAGAGAAACACTGTAAGGGCATTCCTTATAGCAGGAGGGTAACAGACAGGGACCACATCACCGCTGCTCCCCTCACAGTTTGGTGTGAGGTGACAAACGCCTCCATGTGGATTACAGCATTTCTGGCATTTTACAACCAGGTTAGCAGTACAGTGGCAACACAAACCTCAGCCACAGTGGAAGTCGTCTCTGTGCTCAAGCCCTGTTGCTCTTCTCTCCATACAGAGTTAGAAATTTGAATACAAAAGTAGGATTTTTGTGTTTTGTAGTTATTTTGATTTATCATTTGCATGGAGATCTGTTGGTCTCTGTTGGGTTGTGTATGCGTGTTTGTTCTGTGTGTAATGCAGACTGTAAGTTTCCTGTGTGGACTGGAGTAAATGAGGGCTGAGGAATGTGAGTGTGGGGTAATCATGGCAGACCTACAGGAGTAACCAGATACCGACTGCCAGACTTCAGAGGAGCAGGAATCCCTCCTCCACGCCGACACATCACCTACTGCAGGAGACGCCTTGGCTGGGACCTTAAGACTCACCCCTCCTCCCCTCCTTTAACCCCAGCCTGGCCCTTATGTCCAGCCTCCCGCCCTCACTTCAAATATCAAAGTTTTGTCTGTTTGCTCATGTTTGTTCATGTGTTTACTGGCACTAACATGCACATGTGGAAGCACTGAAGCTGCTCTCAGGCTGAAACAGCGTGCGGCTTATTTATCGACCTGTGGCTTCACAAAAACATGAGCGACTACCCTAGAAACTGTCTCTAGTTCTAGGCTTTTATGTAATGGTCTTTATCTTTTCTATGCCCTCTTTTATATTAAATTTGAACCCTGGAGTTTGGACTGTTTGCTTGACAAAAAGAGACATCTAAATACACTCTTCAAATTTATAGAAGCAATTATAACTCTCATTCCTTTTCTGGCATTTATTCTACCTCAAATAGTTATCAGGTAGTGTTGGCATTGATCAGAAAAATACATGTTAAGATAAAAAATCATCAGGAGCCACCTGAAACCACACAAAGCCAAATGACCCTTAGCTATTTTTAATCTAAACAAGTGAAACTGTCACATTAAGACAAGACAGTACCCCTTCATAACTCTGCAGCCATTGTAAGACTTTTAAAGTGTGTAAATAATTGCTTCTTTTATGGGTCATGTACTTGTTAGTGATGCTTTTAGTTCAGTAATAAGACCCAAGCAAGACAAACTTAGATTACAAAGCAGGAAAATAAACACTATGTTAAACCCAACATCTTCTAAATCAATTAAAGCTCCCGTGATTTACATGGATAAACACTTTGTGGACAAAAGTATTCAGACATGAGACCATTACACAAACACGGACTGTAATGACATTGTATTCATACACTTTTATATGGAGTTTTTGCAGCTGTAACAGCTTCCACTGTTCTTGAAAGGCTTCCCACAAGATTTTGGAGTGTGGGAATTTGTGCCCATTCATTCTGTAGAGCATTTATGAGGTCAGGCACTGATGTTGGAGGAGAAGCCTTGGCTCACAATCTCTGTTCCAGTTCACCTCAAAGGTGCTGGATGGGATTGAGGGCCCGGGGTCTGTTACCGGCCAGTCAAGTTCTTCCACACTGATTTCATCAAACCGTGTCTTTATCACCCTTGCTTCGTGCACTGGGACACAGTCATGTTGGAATAGAAAAGGGCCTTTCCCAAACGTTTGCCACAAAGTTGGAAGGAAAGCATTGTCCTAAATGTCTTGGTATGCTGCAACATTAAGACTGGCCTTCACTGGAGATAAGGGGCCTAGCCCAAACCCTGAAAACTGCCCCATACCATTATCCCTCCTCCTCCAATCGGCACCTTGCAGTCCTGCAGGTAATGTTCTCCCAGCAATTGCCTAACCCATACTCACCCATCTGACCGCCAGAAAGCGACTCGGAGCTTTGAGTTTGGTAAAAACTTTCAGATGAATGCCAAGCAGGCTTTCATGTGCTGTGCTGAGTAGAGGCCTCCATCTCTGCCATAAGTCTAGACTGCTGAAGGGATGCAGTGATGTTTGTCCTTGAGGAACTGTCCCATCTCCACACAGGATCTCTGGAGCTCCGTCAGACTGACCATCGGGTTCTTGGTCACCTCTCTTACTGAGGTCCTTCTCCCCTGATTGCTCAGCATAGCTGGGCAACCAGCTTTTGGAAGAGTCCTGGTTGTGCCACACCTCTTCCATTTGAGAATTGTAGAGGCCACTGTGCTCTTGGGAGCATTCAGTGCAGCAGATTTTTTTGTAGCCTTCCCCCGATCTGTGCCTTAAAACAATCCT
This sequence comes from Cheilinus undulatus, assembly GCF_018320785.1. Lineage (NCBI taxonomy): Eukaryota > Metazoa > Chordata > Actinopteri > Labriformes > Labridae > Cheilinus > Cheilinus undulatus. Next base: position 15,223,462 of record NC_054881.1, on the reverse strand, counting down.
GTATCTGAGCTCTGCATCCAGTTCCTTGGAGGAACACAAGCTAAATTTTTTTTTTTTTTTTTTTTGCAAAGTGTCTCAATACTTGTGACAATGTGATATTTCAGTTTTTTTATTTCGCTGTCGCCGAATGCTGACAACGCTGGACGGCACTGATTTTGTATTCACTGCCAGGGCAAAAATCTATGGACCCATGCCCTTATCATTTCTGCTGTATAAAGTTAGTTTTAGTACCTGAAAGTCATGTGGTGCCATACTACACACTGCCAAAACACTATTAATTAACATTTATATGACATAGAATCTGAATAAGTGATATGTTTGATTGTTAAACACATAAGGATGAGGGTTTTGTTATAAATTATCACTTACAGATGTACAGGACAAAATCATCAATGAGTTAAAAGACACCACATTGTCTGCAGAGGGCCGCCAAAACCAACTAAACAATAAACCAAGTAAACATTTTTTGTTTGATTGAGAAGTGTTTTTAAGCACGTTATAGTCCTTTAAAGAAGGCTCTTATAACAGTATACAGATGTTTCTGTGTTGTGCTAGGTAAGCTAATAATTTATAGCATAATATCGGTGGACTTGTCCTTTTGATGCCACATTGCATGATAAAGTTTGAAGATTAAAATAAGGGTTGAGTGAGACCTAAAACCCAAAGATTATCCCTCTTGATAGCTTACATTTCAATTTTTTTAGTTTTAAGCACTAACTAGATCTTTCATCACTAAAATTTAGAGACAAGGATGAATACAAACACACAGGAAAACAGAAAAATGCACACATACACACATAAGCAAACATATGATGCAAAGGAAATGGTCGATCTTTATCATGCTTTCTGGATCAGACCGTGACCCTGTCTTCCTCTTCAAAACATCCTGTCTGTCCAGAGAGATAGAGATACAAACAAGATGGGGGAGATGATGATATTTACTGAAGCGGAGAGGAACACAAAATCCAACAAATAGACAAAAAATACTCAAGCTGTAATTGCAGCAGAACATACTGAACTTCTCTCATGATAAGAAAATAATATTCTTTATTTCATTTGAACATTTTTCAGCTTTGAGTTCTTCCAAATGCTGGCATATTTTACTCAGGAGAGGGGGCTTATGTCCAGCAACAGTATTTTGTGTGTGGGAAATGTCTTTTGTCTGCTCAAAATCAGTGCAGTTCAGTGTTTCCAGTGTTTTTCTAGTTTGCAGTCATGAATGTCAGCTGGTTTTGGCGCTGTACTCAGTACTTTTAGCTAAAATGAGTTCAGCATTTGGAATCCCACCACAATTTTCAGTGTTACCAACAAATCAAATCCAAACACTATTAGTATTTGTCAAACATAGTAGCTGTGGAAAAACTTATTTTTTGGGTCTCACAGTTTACCTTAAGCCCCTAGACTCATTTTTGATGGCCTGATGGTGCAAAGCTGCTTCTCCTGCAAGGACAGGATTCTTTTCCTTTGTTTTTATGCCTCTGGGCTGGTGGCAGGCGAGGCTGGAGGGGGTTTATTAGCAGGTTGTCTGTCCATTCAGCTGTATCTGTGTACCTATGTACCTACATCCATTCATCCAGGCTATTCTCATAAACAGGATATCTGAAAAATACTTTGGGGTATATTCTTAGGTCAAAGGTCAAGGCCATTAGGCTTCATGTTCATGCCTCGCTTGTGAATGCAATATCTTAAGTTCAATTAGAGGATTATTTTTTCAAACATTGCACAAACTTTGTCCACTCTGACTAAAGGATGCTCTGGTTAGATTTTGGAGTTCAAAAGTCAAGGTCATTGAGCCTCATATTTACCATAACTTATAATATTTCAACCAACAGAAATCCCACCAGTCCGTCTTGACCCAGCCGAGTGCTTTCTCTGTCTGGAAATGGTTTACTTCATAAAGGCATATAACCACATCCCCAGAACTAGCCCCTGCCACTGAGGGTCAGAACCCTCAGTCTCCTACTTTGCCTGCTGCCCACCTCACTATGCACCAAACCCCTTTACTAGACCCTGTGGGTGGTGGGCATGTGGGTCTCTGCCACGGCTGCCCTTTATCTCTGATTCTATTTGTGATTTTCATGGACAGGATATCGAGACTCAGCCTGAGGGAGGAGGGTTTTTCACCTCAGATTTTCATCTTTGTTTTTTGCAGATGATGCGGTTCTGTTGATTTTGTCAGCTGGGGACCTCCAGCATGCACATGCACAGTTTGTAGCTGAGTGTGAAGCGGTCAGGATGAAGGTCAGCATCTTCAAGTCTGAGGGTATGGTTCTCTGCTGGTAATTGCAGGATTACCCTCCAGGTGTGAGAAACGTGTTCACAGGTGAGGGTAGAATGGACCATGAGGTTGACAGATTGGTGCATGCATCGGTAGTATTGCAGATGTTGTACCGAACTGTTGTGGTGAAGAGGGAGCTGAGCCAGAAGGAAATTTCTCAATCTACCAGTCAGTCTTCATTTCAGCCCTCACCTATGGTCCATGTGGAAGTCTTCTTCTTTCACACACCTCATCTGGAGAGAAATTCAAACTTGACTTGACAGTTGCAGTTATGATGAAGTGAACACAGAGAGACTTATAAAAACATCTCTCTGTGGTCTTATGCTCATGTTGTCATCAACAGTCTCAACTGGAGACCCTACCAGTCAGAGATGTCACTTTGGCACAGATCATGGATATGCTCTTTTTTCTTAAAAGGGGTTAATATCATTTGTCTTCTACAGTGGTATGTAGCATCCATTCACACTCAGGTATCCTGGGTAAGTATAACTTCAATGAGTATGGCTGGTAAACAAATCTGCCATGGAGAAAATAAATGGGGATTTTATTTTGGGAACTTTGCTCAATAGCATATACTTTTGGCTCCAAATGAATAAAACGACCAGAAATACAGAATGACCATTGACTTTTATTAACCCTTCCCTAATTCAGTGATGACTTTTCTGTAGTTATGTAAGGAAACTTAATGAGTCTGTATGTATCGTCTTCTGCAGCACAACTTTGGTGCTTAATTGGTGCTTTAATTCCATTTAAACTCCAACAGAACTGAAGAGAAATAAAGAAAACTAATAGACTGCAGTATCCTGTTAATAACAGAGGAGTGAACGTTTAAGAAGAAAAGAAACCCATGAACAATTAATCCCAGAGGGAACATTTGGCAAGTGTCTGACACTAGCAAGAAGATCTTCAGCCCATACTTTATGTATATTCATGTGCACATATATAAATGTATAGGGTACACACATACATTTGGACTCTTTCTACTGTCTTATACAGTAGACCCTGGGGCCTTGTTATGGGAAGAGTAAGATCAAAGCAGTAGTGTTGAGGAAGAGATAAAGAGAAGGACATTCAAAGAGAGAGGGAATTATTGAGAAACGACTGTAAGTTCTGCCTTTACTCTAATTATCTCCTCACTCGATACCAGAAGAAAACAAGCAGGAGAACAGAGAGCACACAAACTGCCGTCGATTCATCCTCGAATCAGAGCGTGTTAAAGATCCTGACTCTCTTGTGTTCAGCTTCTGACTCACATCATCTCAAACTGCAGTGCCAATACGGACAATAGCTCTGTAATACTTGACATTTAGGCTGGTTTGGTTTTCATCTTTCTGCTCTTGATTTTGAGTACAGGAGTTGATTGGATTTCTTTGGTAGCACTTCTATTATTCCCTGGTTGACTTAAATAATTTCAAAGGGGGCATTTCTTTTCATTGCACGTGTCCTTGATGCTTTAGACCACTGACTAAATGAAAAATGAAATTAAATGAATAAATACATGATTGAAATACCAGGAAGAGTATAAGTTTTGAAGGGAACTGGTTGCTTTTAATTTCTAAATTTCTAAACGTCAAATATTTTGGTCTTTAAAATGCTTTAACCAATGTGAATAACTTTCTGTTTGACTTCACCACAAACATTTTTCAAATCCTGGGGTAATAAAGCCAATACTGGTCTCCAAAGGTGTTGTTATGAGATGACATCTTCTATATAAAGACTGTAGTTGGTGTTTTACCGAAGGACTAGACATTTATTCTTTATTTTTTGTGTTTGGAGCGAGTTAAACATTGGCTCCTGAACAGAGTTTTGAATTATGGCTTGTTTGCAGCGTTAATGCAGCCAGGCCAGTGATAGATTGTAGTGTTTTTCAGTATTAGTCAGCACTAAAAGTGTTTTATGAAGCTCAGTTCAACTTAGAGGACTTTCTGATGGCTGGTGTTACATGTTTTGCATCAACAGGGGGGAATAAATTCTCGATGAGTGAAAACATCTCCTGACTTTCCTGCCGAAATGGAGACCGATTTATCTTTTATGACTTAAAGGCGTTGCATTGCTGCAAAAGACAGTGAGATGTTAAAAAAAAAAAAAAAAAGAAAAAAAAATCACTTAAGCTAATGTTCTCATGCTTAAATGGAAGTACTTGGAAACTTGGTGTAGCAAGTTCTTCAGTGTTTTTTTTTAAATATCAGATAAGCAAACATTTTTTTTCCTGTTTATTAGAAAGTTCAGAGCAATAAATCTGCTGAAGAGAGACCTGAAGCAACACATGATAGAGACATAAGAAACAGCATCTTCAAGATATAGCTAATTACTTAGCAACAGTTTTGGGCAGTATTAATTAAAAATAACTTATGTCATTCCATTACAGAGAAAAGTAACACATCAGAGTGCCTTTGAGTTATCAAAAATTAAAACCCTTAAACAACTCGTTCTACATATCACTTTTAAGAACGACACTTAGCTGTGTGTTTGCCTTTGGCTGTGTCAACTCTAAGACATTGTACAATCTAATTCATGGTCCATAGTCTGTCATTCTGAAGCCTAATGACAAAATAACACACAATATTTTTGTCAGCTCTTAAATTTGCTCACAATCTGTATTGAACTAGGCAGAGGCATGCAGCATTACACACAGGCTGTGTGTAATAAAGTAAGCCTTATTGAAACAGTTGTGCGGCAAAGCCATTCTAATAAAAACAATACAACACAGGCGTTTTGAACTTCAACAACTACAATGCTGATCTTGTATGAGGTGTGTCAGAAAAGAAACAGGACTGGGACCACAAAAAATGTATTTCAAATCCAAACTACAAGTTTTCCTCTTTCCCCTCAACTCTAACACACTCTCCCATTCTTCCACCAGGCCTTCATGAACTTCTGGAAAGATTCTTCAGAGATTCTCCCCATTTCTGCCATCATGGACCTCTTGATGGCTTCCACATCTGGAAAACAGGTCCCCATGATGACCCCCTTGGGCTTTGGGAAGAGGAAAAAAATCACACGGAGCCAGGTTGGGTGAGTAAGGAGGTTGCTCCAGCACGTTGTCGTTCTTCTCGGCCAGGAACCGCCAGATGCTCAGGTCGTTGTGAGCCGATATTTTTGTGGTGAAGCAGCCCGAAGTTGTCCTACCACAACTCTCACCTCTTCTTGGCCCCAAAAGGAAGCAAACGGATGTCTTTGTAGACATGCTGGTTGATTGTCTTGCCCTGTGGCAAGAACTCCGTGTGGAAAATGCCCCTCATGTTGAAGAACGTGATCAACATGAGTTTGACTTTGGACTTCGACTGTCTTGCTTTCTTTGGCCTCTGCGACTACGGTCTCTTCCACTGAAGGCTCTGGCGCTTGGTCTTCGGGTCTTACTCGAGGATCCATGACCCATCACCAGTGATGACTCTCCCCAGGTTTGGAGTGTTAGCTATGCATGCCCTGTTTATGTCCCTTTTAAATGATGCCACATTTATAAGGAACATGTATTTGTGGGAGCTGCACAGCGGGACAGTGCTGCTGCTGCCTCATAGCAAGTACATTCCCAGTTCAGTTCCTGGTCAGGGCCTTTCTGCGTGGACTTTGCATGTTCTCTCCATGCATGTGTGGGCTCTCTCCAGGTACTCCAGCTTCCTCCCACCACCAAAGACATTCTCATTAGGTGGGAGTGTGAGGGTGCCTGGTTGTTTGTATTTGTATGTTGATTGACTGGTGACTAGTCCAGTGTTATGTGACTTCATGGATTGAACAGTTAATCAAAAGATCATTTAAATATTTAGCAGATAAATTGTCCTTTTGACAGCCCTTGTATCTTGTCTTTCATCTCCCACTTTGAGACACAACTTCACCCTTTTCACCCTCCCCTCTCCTCCTGTCTCCTTGCCCCTCCGAGTGGTCTCTTCCTGTTGCCTTTTTCTAGGAACCGGCCAATAATGCTGACGTACTTCCATGTCGTACTGGGCAAGCTGTTCTCTCCAAACAAACACACTGAGGCCGAAAGAAACAAACCAGCAGATCAAGATCAAGATAGTGAGGGGAAAAAAACGACCACCAGGCACAGACTGTTTGTGAAAAAAGATAGCAGAGAAAGAAAAATTCCTGAGATGTGATTTAGTTTTGCTTTACAGACTCTAATATGCAGATTTGAGAGATACTGCTGTGGATGTCCCATTTTTTATCAGGAGAATAAAAAGATATTTCCAGCCTTAAGATGCTCACATTAAATCAGAGGAGAACAAAAGAATATTCTGTTCTTTAGTGACTATACAGTAACTTGGGGCCACAGTAAAACTAGTTGCCCCATATTGTGCTGAAGCCCACCTGTTCCGTCCATGCCAAGGCCAAGGAGGTGTATCATACTAGAGCCACCTGCACTAGTCAAACAAACTGGACTTTGAGGGTCAAACAGGTTGGGCATAGTAAAGATTACCAAGTGTGAGTGCATCCTTGTTTTACTGCATGTTTCCCCTCAATAATGGATGAAGGAATCAGAAAAGGAGGCCAAAATCTGCTTTAAAAGTTCACACCAAAAGTTCTAAAAAGTTGCATGAAAAGGGTATTGACAAACAGCTCAGTTTAGATTGCCTCAATTGTCTGTGAGTGACTGGCTGCTCTTAATCTTCAAGCGTTTTTTTCTCTCCATTACACATCAGTCGGCCGTTTGTGCAGTGATGCCTGATATTGAATGGTCCTGAATGAAACGTTTTGAGAGAGAAAGAGTCTTTTAGCAGACGCTGGCTTTCATCCAGTACCTGCCATCATTCATCTGGGCAACAGGGGGTTATTGAGAACAATCATAGTCGCAGAGAGAAGTGTGCTGACAAGCTTTATACGCTCGATGATGTGTGGGTCCCTGCCTGCAAAGAGCCTGAGAAAATATTTTTCATTCCAGCTTTCTGCCAAGTACACATTTTTATTTGAAAGCCAAATTAAAAAGACTCAAAAAGTGTCTTAAGCCAAATGAAAATGTCTCTAATCTGAGAGGTCGAGATGAATCACGACTAGGACTAGTATGATCTTTTGGGATGCTTTTAGGTGAAGTTTTCTTTGATTAATTTTCAATCAAACAAATTCCTGGATTTGGTTCAAATCCCTAGTGTTGAGGGAAAATCACAGAGATAAAAAGTGGGTCTCTCCACCATTGACTGCTCCCACTCTGAGCTAAGCTAGGTTAAACATGTCTCAGACATATTTCTGAACTAACACACACCAAATTGATATTGATCCTCTCCTGTAACTCCCAGTCAGACTGCAAACAAGCAGAGCCCTGTCTATGTATTCCTCCAGGAAAATCAATAAGATAATTCTTCTCTTGACAAATAGCTGAAAATGACAAGTCCAGCTGCTTTACAAGAAGAGAGTGTGATTATTAAGAACAGTTTGTGATCAAAGAGCCTAGTCTTTGCATAATTTAAACTTACTTCACTTTTAAAAAACATTCTTACAATGTTACATGAATGATGAGTAGGAAAAAATTAGCTGTTTTCACACATGCAGCCCTGAAAATTCCTGGAAATTTTCTTGAAAAATTCAAGACAGCTGTCCCCCTGAAAATGCCTTACTTTACCTTAATACCTCACATTCCCTGCAGGATTTATTTCTTACCATTAAAAAAGGGGATGGGGCCATCTTAGAAAGCATGGCATGATGCAAAAGAAGTTTTAGAAACCAAAGACAGAGAAACTGAATCTATAAGGACAGTTTCAACTTTAGGTGTTTTAGGTTTACCTGGACATTGTCACGGTACCAGTAGAAAGAATAGGGGACCTGGTTTATTTTGCACAAAGATAAAATTGGCCTACGCTGCTGCCATGCCACAGATTTCTTATCACATATGTTTGATGTTTATGATTTCAGATCAGTGAGGCAGTGAAATAATTGTATTGACATCAAATACTTGAGGATTATTAGGACAAATAATCAATTGCGATGCATCTTAGACCAGGCCATGCCACAGTGATCACCCAGAGGGGTAATTAGGCCAGAAACTGACCCTAAAATCATCTATTGTGTAGCCAACCATAGTAAAATACAGTGTGAATTTGGTTGTAAAGGAACCTCTGACACAGATGACCAGCACGGATCATTAAATCTTCAAAAGCACAGGCAGACGCAGTAAGATTAGTGAGCAGTGATGAAGAGAATGATCTCTGGATTTACTGGCCCAATCTCAGCCTGACTCAATCCATCACCCTGCAAATCCTGTCCATGTAATTAAACACTCTTTGTTAGCAGAGGAATTTGTCCACAGGCCCGGAGTCTGTCCAAGCTATGAGACGCCTTATTGAACATTTGGCAACCAATACTAAGACAGAGTTTCTTCAACTGTGACCATGCAGAGAGTCACCGAGAAGAAGAGTACAGTTACAGTGAAACTAGGACACCCAGGGAACTTCAAACAGAAAAAGAACCAAAGAAAAATCTCAGTTTCTGGTCATACTCAGCTCCTACATGCGTATAGCAGTCTCTAATGCACCAACACAGCACCCTTGGGGATGGAGATGCTCAACAGAAGTTTTTGAGCGAGTACAGCAGTGGACAAAAGACACGCAGGGAATCTCACAGTTTCTTTAAGCCTGATCAGAGAGAAAAAACCTGGACACGAATCCTAGAAACACACTTTCCTAAAGTTACTGTGCTCCTGCAGAAGTTGGAATTTTGATGGAAAGCAAAAACAACAACACCATAAACTGAAAAAACAATATGGCGGTTAGCATTCGAGCTAGTAGTAGTAAATGATCGTAATTCGATTGAAATGGATTAAAGGACGTTCAATTTCGGGTATCAACAGCGTCAAGGAGAAGGCACAACTGTTAGCTTCAAGAGGAAAAACAACTAAAAGGCAACGATTTATGGTTCAAAAGTTACTTAAATTCTGATAAACTTAGTCACTTCTTGTCGTGTTCGACAGAGGTTTGGAAGGCATTTTAACGATTACATTCAGAGAAAAACTGTCATATGACCACCATTCTTTTCCGTGGGTCCTTTGCTTTTTCTTCGTTGCTCTAAAAACAGTAGCCCATGCATGCAGTGCTGTCTGGCAGCGAAGAAGAATTGATTCCCGGTTTATAGTGCTAACATTTAGCATGGCTAAACGAAGTAGAATATAAAGCTAAATCAAACGGTATCAGATCGGTGCATTAACTTGTGTACTCCCCGATACCAATACCTGCATTTTAAGTAGTATCTGAAATATTTGCGATCCTGGTATTGGAATCGGAACAACTTAACCTTAGAACAGGGATTGTGCTCTGTTTTGTAAAAAATGAGATCAGAAGTAAAAGCTGTACTGCTGTGTTCATCTTTTTCCCTCCATGCCATTAAAAAAGCATAACCTCAAAAATTGTTCTTTGTATAAAATATTAGTTGTAAAAACTGTGCTTTATGAATTGAATGCTACTAATGAAGTCACTTTAATTATTGTACTAGAGACAGCAAATCAAAAGTAAAAACACCTATAAACACCAAAACAATTACCTTATCGGTGTAAAGTCAAACTGCTCTTTGTCAGTGTTGAGTAAGTTCAGTATAAACTAAATCAGAACAAATGACAACTCGCCATTGTTTAATTTGAAGTTGTTTATCTTCTCAATCTCCTCTAATGCTTCTGAAGTGTATTTACATAAACTGGATTATCTCAAATCCTTAATTTAGGTCCAAGTCAGAGCTTGAATATGCAGAAACCAAACATAAATGGATAACTGAGAGGGGGGAACACACACTGCTGTTGCTAAGCAACTGCATGCCTCAAAGTCTGTGGAATTTAAACAGTGGAAGGGATCCAATTTTCCTGGGGACTGATTTTAACGTCGCGCCTATCTTAGAGGTTCCCTGGATGTGAGAGCGGAAGTCTGCCTGGACATTGATGAGTGTGTTGACATGATGGTTGTGTGTGTATTTTTGTGTCTGTGCTAGATGGGTTACAAATGAAATAAAAAAGAAGATCAAATCCTGTCTGCCCTTAAACCTAAAGGAGAGGAGGCAACAAGGCCGTGTTGTTCTGGCTGTGCACGTATGGAGACCAGTGTGTAAGAACAGTGGCCTTATTACCGTTACGAGACCCTTCCATTGATGTTGACTTATTAAAAAAGACATGTAGCTGTTAGTCCTTCATTAAAGCCAACTACTCCTCCATAGACTGATGTTTGATGACTGTGCTTGGCTGACTCTCCTGCTGGTTCAGCTTTTTATCTGTGGTTTGCTGATCTGATTAGTAACTGGCAAACAGGGCTGGAATTTTTTTTGTGCAGAGAGCCTGTTCGCCTTCCTCGTCGGGGGTGTATATTTTTCTGTGAAGGAAAAAACAATTCCTCTAACACCAAAGCACAAGTTGACAGGACTGTGTTTTTCTATGTGCAAACTTAGTTGACTTAATAATTAGACATCATCATCCCTGCTTGTCAGCGCTAGATTTACTGACATTTTGCTTTAACAAATTTATGCCTGCAATGCAAGTCAGATTTTGTTTCCAAGCCACCCACTACTTGCGGGGGCTTTGGATATAGTTGACGATTACCGCCACACTGCTCTACTGCCCAGACATAAACCAGCAAAGTAGACGGATGGCATCTCTAAGCACAAAGTGGTTTGGCAGTGTTTTGGTTTGATGGAGATAAAGTTACATGGAGGCTGAGTCTGGTTAATGTGGCATATCACCACTCAACTGGAACAACATGAAGGCATGTGGATAAGGCTCCCAACTCTTAAAAAAACAAATAAGGGAAACAATATTTTGTTTTGAGCTCAGTGCCACAGCCTGTGTATGATACAAGACTGTATTGTAAAAGCAAGAATGTAGAAACTCTGCCCTAAAGGTGTGGACTTTGTTATTTTTCACAACAGATTATTTTCCCATGACTCTGATAATATGCACAGTCACCCAGTTCAAGACTGGGGCTGTGTCAATCCTTCCTCCTGCCCAATGGTGCCCTCAGACACCTTACTCACTACATCTACACCTTACTTCAGCCCCATTTTTTGGCTCAAACATGCCTTGAAGTTCTGCACAGCACTGTATATTTATTAAAGAAAATGAATAAAATAAATAAAACCATTATACAATGTTCACATTCTATCATTTAAAAATTATTAACTTCAGACCCCTGTAAGTCTCTTACCGACCTCTGATAATCCCCAGACTTCACTTTTAGAACCACTTTAATAAACTGTAAAATAAACCAAAGCTTGGGAGCCTTATGATGATTTAAAAAAGAAACGAATTAATACAAAAGAGAGGCATGACTCACTAGGTTCACTTTTTCATGGATATTTCTTGATGCCCAGCTTCAAGGAATCTTTAGTCCTTTCATGCACTGGACAAAAATCCTGACATGATGAGTCACATTTCAAACAAAGTTCACTTATCAGATCTGTGCTGCACCCACAGCAGGTATTTGTGGTACACACGATGCTTCTCTCTTGCTGATGTTTTTTTTTCCGTCTGGTGTTGTCCATGTCACAAAACTAATTATTGATAGCACCTTTGCAAGCTTAGGATGTTCCCAGGCATCTATTTCCCTATTCGGATAAACTCTCATTTAAATTACATTTAACCCACTTGTCTAAAGAGGAGAATATACTTAGAAAACAGTTAAATTCTTCACAGGGTCATTATGTTAGCGGGTGTGATGTGAGCCTGATATACTCTTTACAGCGTGGCTAACATTAGCAGCTAGCTCCACCACTCTTCATTCCTCTTTGTAGATTCATATTGTGCTCTGATATGTGGCCTTCTTTCACTTCAGATGAGTTGTTATATGGGAGTTCAACCATCTACAGCCTACATACCACTTTATTTCCATATGTTACATAAAAAACTGTCATACTGAGCTGTTCCTGTTACAAACTAACTGCTAGCTTTGCTAACTGCTTAGCTACATCTGGTGAAGGGCAGCGGGAAAGCTTAGAAGGCAGCAGTCATTTACTGAAGCTACAGTGACTTCAATTGATAGGAGGTCCATTACAGTTTAAAAGAGCATGAAGTCTGGGATTTCAAGCCTGTGTTTATAAAAAAATAATAGGTTATTAGTTTAACCGACTTGTAAATCTTGCGCCAGCTTCATAAACGAATTTAACCGTTTAATTGCGCACATCCCTATTGTAAGTATGGCTTTCTTGTGCATCACAGCATGCTGTGTTTGGTCACTCTTACTTCCATAGCCTGTTGAAAACTCTGACAATACAAAGTGTAGAAAGCTTTCATCAAGTCGTCAGTGACAAGCTTGAGCCCTGTCTTTGCTTACTCCCAATCCTAGTTGTAGCTTTAAAGCTGTTTCCTTTTTGTGTGTACATCCCTATTTTTAATCTACATTTGGGCACACACCAGCCAAACCCTAACCCTCCAAAAACTGAACTTGTCTCTGGGATTTGTGGCTTTTGATGCTGTATCACTGATGTGCAGGGCAGACTGTGATTAACATTGCCATTTTATCTATGTATAAAAAAGATCTAAACACAGAAACACAGGAACACTCATTATACATTTTTACCATTTAAATTTAAAATGGATAAACAGTTTTACTTTGAGGAGATGGCTCTCAAAAGATGCTCCCTGGGCTAGTTAAGCAGCATGCTTTGACCTTCTAGGAAGTGCATGGCTGGAATCTCCAATATGGATGGATGCATTAATGACTATGCATACTCCATCATAAAATTAATTCAAAAGCTATTAATCAAAAGTTGCATGAATCTGTATAAGAGGGTGCTACAAGCTTTATGCTGTAGAGGAGGAGGCTGGGGTGGAGGAGCTTGAAGCTTTGCCAGCAGAAACAGTGTGGTGCATCAGCATTAATGCAAGCAGGAATTAGTGAGAAGTGCGTCACATATAAAAGGACCGCTGTGTTGAGAGAAAGAGCTGTGATTGGCTGTGGGAGCTGGGAGGCGATAAGTGGGATCAGCTGGCCATCAGCTGATCACGGCTGGGCGATTCACTACCGTGTCCTTGATGAACTAATGCTGAGCTTTATTACTTTGAAAACAGTTTCCTCAGCTGAGCACAAATTTTGTAGATTGTCCCATTGGAGGAATGATAGCCACATGGGAAGTAAACTGATTGAGGAAGGTTACACATCCACAACAACTTAATTTTTACTCACTGCCTTTTACTGATCCTTCTTTGTTCCATCAGCCATGTGTGTTTTCTCTAAAGTCATGATTGACAATGAGAGATTTGTGGGATATCCTGTTGGAGCCTTGGTTGTTAGTAATAAGTATCTGTTAGTGTGTATTGTACTATTTTGGGCATGTGGTTGCCCTTCATACAATATGAAAACAAATCTTTTTAATGGATCATAGCTTATAATCATATGCGGGGTCCCTCACAAGTCCAACATCTGTTAAGATTTTAAAAAATCTTCAAGTGCTGCCCTGGCGTTAGTTGAGAAAAACAATGCATTTTTAGTTTGTTTTGGTTCAGAGGCATTGTGTTAAACAAAGAATGGCAAATCCATGAAAAAAAAGATTTATTGCTTACATACGCCCTTTCATTTTTGTCCATTAGCTGCCGTTTACTTTAATTGCAAAATTGAACAATTGTATTACATACACTGTGTATCTTCTGGTATGCTTGTGTTCTGGTCATCAGTTTGGATTAACCTTATATTTTATGTCTTGGCTGACTGAGAGCCTTCACAGATTCATTTTGAACATTTTTTAATTAAATTAGGTAATTCAGTAAACTTTTTCACCCTGTTATTTCCACTCTCACTACCTCTGATTTCCTTAACAATTGCAAAAGCACCTCACCTATAGCGAACACGTGTCAGTAAAGCGACCTCTCTTGTGGATTCTCAGAAAATGGGTTGAATCTGTGTCCTACCAGCTCAGCCACACACAAATCCCTCACCATTTACTGAAGCCTGCTGAACTCTTACTGAACCAGTGTGCCGTTAGTGGAGCTGAAAAGCACATCCAGTTCACAACATTGATTTCACTCACCCAGTCAATTAGCCGGCCAGTCACTCATCCAGGCCGCCATCCAGCCATCCAGGCGGCTGGTCTGCCTTTTTTTGGAACATTTCAGATGGGTGTTTGGGTGTGAGTGAGCATTAGGGATGAGATTTGTAGAAGATTACCAAGGACCAGAAAGCTGCCTTGGGGCTTCATGTGCTTTTCAACAGAACTGCAGCCGTCCCTGCTGCATTAGTGGAGGAAAGATGTGGTGTGTGTCACTCCCTCTCTCTCTTTCTGCCTCTCTCTCTCATTCGCTAAGTGGTTCAGACTTTGAAAAACATGACTGCAGGGGCTGGCAGTGATATCTAGGTCTTCTCTTTTCTTCTCCTATACTCTCTCTGACAATATTTAACCATTTGTGGTTTGTGCAGCCATGAAAAACGTCACATCTGTACCTCTCTTCACCTTCATGTGGTCGTCTCCCATGAAGACTCCTTCTGAGCATCTGCTTTGAACTCTGGGGAAGAAGCTAGGTACTGCCGGCCAAGAGCAGTACATCTGACCTAATTATTCATGCTGCTAATGTCGTCATCTGGCCGGGCAGAGTACAGTATATTACAGTGGTGATGCGCCGTGCCTCAGGGAGAGGTTGAGTCTGGGTTGACGAGTGTCTTCAAGTCTGTTACTGAATGATGTAGCACGCTGGTGATGGAGCCTTTGGCCGGCTGATGAAAGGCCTTACATTTACACTATTACAAACTGGTTGATGGTGATGACATTGTCGGGAAAAATCACAAGCAGTGACCAGGTGGTGGCACCTTTTCCATCACAGAGCAGAGGTTCACTGCCAGAAGTTAAGTAAACAAAACAGACTCTTTTCAGCTCAACTGTGTGTAAAGCAGCGTACTGTTTTCCAGTCTTCATTGGCATCTTTTATGGAACTGCAGCACAGAATGCTTTTGTTTGTGGGGTGTTGACATACAGTCATGTGCATAAGTTTTAGGCATGCAGGGTGTGAAAGATTCACCGTGGGGAGATGTGCCATGACCCAAGTCTGGAGAGAGCGTGGAGTGTCGCAACACGTGTGTCCCTCTGTGGACAAGGTCAAGCTCGACTGTATCTCTTTAGTTTGTTTTTTTCACCTCTGTTAACAGGCCTGAAGACCGCTGGTTTTTGGGATCGAAGGACATCTACAGCATGACCAGGATTTTCTGGCTTCCTTTTAACCAGCTGGACAGTACCAGTACCATAGGCTGTACTTACTTGCCACATCCACCACTTTCTCCACCCTGAAGGTGTTAACTATTATTTTTCAACAGGTTATTTTCCCATGCCCCTGGTAATATGCAAGGACATTCAGAGCATGACCGGGGTTGTGTCAATCCTCCTTCCCACCCAGTGGTGCACTCTGGCAGTTTACCTCCCACATCTACAGCTTACTTCAGCCTCAGTTTTTGGCCCAAATGTGTAAACGTTCTGCACAGTGCTGTTTACTGGACAAACCATGGACATAGGCTCAGTGATGTTACTTGTTGGTTCCTGAGATAGCATTTTGAAACTGAAAGATGATGGTCTCCATGCTGAAAATGCTAACATAAACTACCAGTAGCTTTTGTTCAGTCTAGACACAGCAGTAGGGTGGAGCTGAGAGGGCCTTAAGCCTCCTGGCTATACATGCCCATCTGTCAGTCCATTGGCCATACTCTTGATTATCCAACTTCATGCCTTCATTTTATCAGAATTAATGAATTGTAGAAAAAAAACACCCCCATGCAGTTTTACACCAAGAGAAACGAGCTATTGACACCAGGCTTGTTTTTTTTTTTTTTTTAACCAGGCTGTGAACATGTTGACTACTGTAGGAGTGAGCATTTTTGGGTGCACTCATATTAGGAAATCCGTACCATATCCAATTGTACTTGAGCTATAAAGTCCAGTCTGTTTGACCAGTGTGAGTGCTCTGTACTGAGCTGAAGCACGGTGTACTTCCTTGGCCCCGGCACACAAGGAAGATGTGTTTGCACAGTGTAAAAGCTCATGTATGCACACAGGCATGGGTGCGCAACATGCATGTGATGAATAATCAATATGGCCATTACTCTTGAAAAACTGTTTAAACGATGTTGGAGTGTCGGAGAGCCTGTCTAACCAGAATGACTTAAAACTTTATGTTGAGATCATTTTCCTGAAATTGTTTCAACTTTTTTAGACACAAATTTTTGCTGAGTGGTGAACGTCTGTCCCATTTTACTTCTGAGAGACTCTGCCTCTCTAAAATACTTCTGACCTATTGTTTGTACTTATATTTGGGTACCCACCGATACAGAGTACAAAAATGGGTGTTTAACAATACCATAAAAATCAAAACATTATTTTGAAAATTCATTTTATTCTGTTCATCATCCCTCCACTTGACAGTTTATTGGTGCATAGTTTTCATTCTCTTCTACTATTGCCATCGTCATTCATATTAGAATATCAACAAACTGCTGAGATGGCTTCAACTTTGACTACATACTCATAAAATAGGAGTAAACTTTTATAGAGCACTTTTCACAGACAGAGGTCACAAAGTGCTTTACATCAAACTGAGCACAACACAAGATGCAGAAACAAACAAGTAATATAAAAAACAGTGACCAGTTACAATTACTGGTGAATAGGTAAAAGTCATTTACAGTACAGTGACAAGGTGCATAGTATCATCCATGAACCTATTTGGACATGTATGTTTTTAAAAGACTCAACCGAGTCAGAACAACAGATCAACATGGGCAGGGAGTTCCAGAGTTTTGGTGCTAATGTGCCTCAAAAACCTCGTCACCACATGTTTTCAAATGTGTCTTTGGTACAAACAGCAGGTTAAGTGAGTTTGAGCTCAGTGAACAGGTTAGCAGGTACTGGTGAATGTGTTCTGTTAACCTTTTGAACCCTGTGCCTATTTTTCTATTCTTAGGTTTCTGCTCGAAAATAAAAAATGGGTTTATCTGTGCAACCACAAAGTCTATTTGAATAATTTTGGTGTCATAGTAAAGGGAACACTTGTGAGATTTGTTAAGATGTGTTAATATGAGTATATGTGATACTAGTGAAGAGAAAATGAAGATGGCACACAGCAAAAAATGTAAAAAATTAGATTTGCCTAAAAAAAAAAAAAGAGGCATTTTCAGGATAAATATCCCTTTGAAAATGATGCAGCTGCAGCTCTAAACCTTTATCAGACCATAGTGCAACATATAAGTACAGCGTTTGATATGTCATAAATCATTTAGTTGTTATTTGAGTTTTTTGGGGGCATGTAAAAAGGTTTATATAGTCTTGTAGCCCAGGTTTTGCTGTTTAATTTGATGTGCTACATCACTATGTTCTTTCGTGATTAGTGCATTATTTTACACTGTGTTTGCCAATGCCTCTCAAAGTCCCCCAATTGGGGGATCTCCAAGTTAACAAGGTTTAGTATTCAGGGGCCTGACTGTGAAGTGCTATAAAAGTGAAGGTGAGAATTTTAAATCTAATCCTGTAAGCAATAGGAAGCCAGTGTAGAGTTTTTGTATGGGAGTGATGTGAGAGTGTTTGTTTGACCTGGTGAGTACACGAGCAGCAGCATTCTGAGCATTCTACTCAGGCAAAAAAGATTTTTTAAATAAAAACTCACTGAAGTTTGCCGTGGTATAGCCAACTAAACTCTGTTCTTGCTGATGTTTCCTTAGCTGATGTCCATCAAGCAATGCTCATTGTGACAGGAAATCCATCACTTTGTAGAGATCCGGATCATTGGGCTCAGATCAGTAGAGCAGGTTGGTAACAGTTTGACTTTTCAAATGTGAATTAAATAACAAAAAAGGAGAGAGGAAAGAAAACTGCCTCTCAAACAGGGACTAGCTATCAGGGCTAACATAAAAGAGCTGTTTGGAAGTATAGGCTCATTCATAAACGGCACATTATTACTCGGTCGCTTACCCCACAAGGTTTATTCTGTTGAAAGCAAATCACCATTTCAATTAAAATCATGTTTGTGACAAAATGAGGATTTTTTTAATATGTCAAATGGGCTCAACTAGCCCTTTTAGCTCAGGTCAAGACTCTTAAAGACTCTTGTCTCTCATCATCTTGCTTGACAATTCTATAGTCTAGGAGGCCTTAGTGAGTAATTTGTGGTATTAAGTGTTGGGATATTCAGTAAATATAGACTTTTTCTGATGATAATTTCAGCGCATGTATTCATTTAGAGCTTTAAAGTACCAACTTTCCTCTGTTCCTATTCATTTCTAATGGCTGTCCCCAACTTCTCGACCCCAAACAGACATTTGCACATCGTCAGAATGCAAAGAAAGTATTGCCAATGATACTTGATACTGGTTTCAGTATCTGTGCATCGCTAGTTGCCAGTTAACTGAAGTAGTTGCACAATGATCCTTCAGCTGTTCATCAGAACTACTTTTCCAGGCTTTTGTTGCCCTGTCGTTATTTTTTTAAGATGTGTTGCAGTCATGAAATTCAAAATGAGACAGTGTTTTTTAAATGAAATGGACATTTCAGTTTCAACATCTTAGATGGTGTTTACGTTCTATTGTGAATGAAATATTGGTTTAGGAGATTTGCAAATCATTGCATTCTGTTTTTATTTACATTTTACATAGCGCTCCAGCTTTTTTGGAATTGGGGTTTTGTTTAATACATTTATCTTCTTGTGTTTAGACCAAGACTCTTACTCATATCAGATCAAAACAATCAAAAGCCCTTCTAACAAATGAATGCTGGTGTAAAACTCAAGCCTATAAGTGTAAGTCAGACCATTTAGATTTCTGTTTGTCTGAAAAGAAGCTATGCTGAACCACAACCAGAGCAGTGTTGGGAGAAAACAGATAAGTCGAGTCTTGTTCTGACCGACCGAGATGTATCCACACAGGAGGTGGTGTATAGCTCCTTCAAATGTGCTGCTCATCCCTCAAATTAAGTGTTGCCAGTGGAGCGGTCTTACCTGTCCTGCTGCCTGCAGATAAGATGACTGTGGGATTTAATCAAGTAAAAATGATGGGTCTCACGCAGCAAACAAACAGCTGTGGAGAACAGATACCCCTCCACCACAGAACACACTCAGCCTCGGCGGCATTATGGCCTTAATCAAACACTTCTGTGTATGGAGTTGTGTCTAGAAGCTGAAAAACTGACAAAAAGAAGAAGTGAGGTGATTTTGGAGAGCTGTATGTGGGAACATCTTTATGAGTAAAGATGTTTTCACAGCTTTAGGGAGTCTGTCACATTCTTTATGCATTTACACTACTAAAAATTCAAGGAAAACTCAGTTTTTGCCTTTATTTGTGTACTCAGAGTATGAAAGACTAAGCTGTTGAGTAGGGATGTCTCTACAGGAATGATTTTAATGTGAAGTATATGCAAATTTTATCTTAGATCAGTTGAGCACTTGAATATGACTTAATTCATGTTTTAGCAGTCTTTTTGTATGGCTTATCATTGGAGTAAACAATGCCAGATTGGTGTCCGATGTGGGTGAGTAAGCATCCTCTGCTATAGGCAGATTGCGCTAGTTATGTGCCAGCAGCAGGATATGTTGAAAATAATCATGTCTGCAATGCATTGTGATTAGAGCTGAAACGATTCCTCGAATTATCCGGGCAATTTGATTAAAAAAATTCCTCAATGCAAATTATCTGCCTCGAGGCTTTGCTTAAATCAGTCCTGTATTCATATACGCCCGTGCTGTAGCCTGGATATCGCGTCGTGTGTTGCGCGGCGTGCTGTGTTTCGCATGGACGGCTATTTGTGTGGCACAATGCCCTTGTTTTGGCTGTTACTCTAACGTAACATGCATGATACGAGGCGTGGAAATCATGAGGGAAGAGAAGTTGATGCAGTGATGTTTACAGGCACTCGTCCTGCGTTTTTATGAATCCACTAGCTGCGGCTTCATGACAGATATGGCGCTACGCCTGCACCTGTAAACCTACGCAGATCTCTGGGTTTACGCGCTGCCTGCATGACTTGCAGGCCTCATGTTGTGTCTGCAGACTTCCGGGAATTTCATAAACTTCTCTGATTGACCCGACAGTTTTTTAGAACACCGTCAGGCTTCACGATTCAAGTCCTACTTTGGTGCCCCCCCTTTCTGCATGCGCACATTATAGCTACATTGAATTATAGATTATCTAAAATTCAGTGCACTGATGTCTTGATTGCAGCGTATTTTTCAAAATGTTTAGCATCCTGAATGATTTGATAAGACTTACACTGATAATGAATTGACACCAATTAAATAGAAACACCCTTTGCCAGAGACAGTGACAGAGACTAAGTAGGTTAAAGTTCATCATCATACAGTCAGGATTCAACAGGTCATAGATATAGCTTTATCCGTTAAAATGTGTTCTCCATGTCAGTAGATGGTCTTAAAATGACATATTTTTATTTTATGGTGGATAAACTCACAAAAAAATGTGCAAAAATTGATAATGAACACCCTTTTGAAAAACAGACCATATTCCTGTACTCTTAAGGTTCACCGTTCAGACATCATCAGACCACTAAGTGAATGATGGAGCTTTAGTCTTGCTATAATGTGAAATATTACATTCATGCATAAA
Source organism: Cheilinus undulatus (assembly GCF_018320785.1). Classification (NCBI taxonomy): domain Eukaryota; kingdom Metazoa; phylum Chordata; class Actinopteri; order Labriformes; family Labridae; genus Cheilinus; species Cheilinus undulatus. The sequence continues at coordinate 15,202,708 of NC_054881.1, read as the reverse complement.
ATAGAGGATTTTAAAATGATTAAGTCTCCCTTTACTTTAATAAAAACTTGGAGGATAGAAATAATCTAAAATGAAAGAAAAAAAGTGTTGGCACCAAACAATTCATAGTAAAGGATCCCTAAAAGCCTAAATATGGCATAATCTAATGTAATTATTTAACTTCCTTTCCTTGTAACTTTAAGAAATGTAAACTGTGATCAGAACTTCATTGCACTTTGTAAAATATATTTTCTTTAGAGAAGCTGTTAATACCAATTTTTAATATAGAAGTAGTTCATTTAAGGGACCCAGCTTCTTTTCTCATTTGTCTAGTACTACTTCTCTTGAAAAAGCAAAAGTGACTGATTAAAAAAATGCAATATTTCTTATTAGAGTACTCAATTAATCGTCAGAAGAATCAATAGAGTATTCGACTACAAAAAGAATCTATTGCTGCAGCCTTAACTGTGATGAAGACCATTCTGCATCGATGCAATAACAGAACATAAAAGATTATAGCATATTAATGTTATTTATAGATTTTCCTGAAATAGCTGTTTTATGTGTGGTCTGCACCAACAATTAAGGACTGACTCCCTTTTATAGGCCGGGTTTTAATAAGGATTAACATGCAAGTACTAAACCAAGCCAAGGTAAAGTTTATCAGCCATCTGTGTGTGACGTAAACAGCTCTGCGCCACGCCAAGTGACACCATAATCACGCGACACAATCACATGATGTGTAAATTTGTTGCCAACACTTTTATTTATCGATTTTTATTGATTTTATCGATTAGTTGTTGCAGCCCTATTGATAGTCCCTTTCTAGAAGTGTAAGTTGTCCACGCCATATACTGCATCTCCTTACCATTCTAAATTAGATGCAGGCTTGTGCCAGTCTGTGCGCTGATAACAAGCTGGATGGTCCGTCTCCTCTTAGTCTGCAGGACACTGCCTGTGGTTTCCAAAAATAATTCCGTATTTTGATTCATCTGACCACAGAACAATTTTCCATTTTACCATTTTTCCTTTTTAGATGAGCTTTGGCCCAGAGAAGACAGCATCGTTCCTGGATTGTGCTCACATATGGCTTCTTCTTTGCGTGATACAGCACTGAGTTGCATTTGTGGATGGCACAGTGAACTGTGTTGACAGAAAATGATTTCTGGAAGTGTTCCTGAGCCCATGCAGTGATTTCCAGTACAGAGTCATGCCTGTTTTTTAAAAGACATATTTTGGGGCCTTTTATGCCTTTATCTCAGATCAGAGGACAGTGGATGGAGTTGGAAACAGGAATGAGAGAGCGGGGGAGAGACATACGGGAAAGGAGCCACAAGATGGGACTTGAACTCAGGTCCTGCGTACATGGGGCACAACACTAACCACTTGATCATTTTGCTCCAGTATGCCTGTTTGTATTGCAGTGCCACCTGAGGGCCTGAAGATCACGAGCATTCAGTATTGACCTTCAGCTTTGTCACATGCCCCTTTTCGACTGAGGTGGTGCTAAGGCTAGTTCCAGGCTAGTGCACTGCCTGGAGCACTGGCTCCAGGTGCTAAAAACTGGTGCTTGGCAAGCACCAACTCTTTGCTGGGCCAGAGCATGGGCCAGAGCGAAGCACCAACTACGTTGGGGGGCGGGGTTATCGTGACGATCGTGACATGGTGGAAAACAGCCATTCTGAACTCGGCCACAGTCCACGCTGGTCGGCTCTGTCCTGCAGACCACCGTTACTGATCCTAGTAAGTTTTATTTCACCCTGTTGTTCGCCTACTATGAATATGCTTGCTATAATATTCCCTCATCAATATTATGAACGTTACGCCAGCTAACGTGGTGCATGCTATTGTTTGCTAGCCAGTTAGCCACTAGTAAGCTAACAAACAATAACAATGCCTGACCTGTATTCAGAACTTCCCTCGTTGTTACACAATGGCCCATTTAATAATATTACTGAACTACCGTATATGGTAATCAACAACGTTTCTTGCTCATTTCAGAGTTGTCGACGTGGATTTGGAGGCTCTGTTACCACGACCAGCATCGCCAGGCTCATCTTGCAGCTTGCCTGTTCCATCCTGCAGCTCATCTGCTTCGTCTTCCTCTCGGACTGAATCGTTTGGTCGTTAAAAGTTTATTTCGGATTATCTTCATTTGTAGTCTGTGTAAATAAAAAGTTGTTTGTGATAAGAGATGCATGTTTCGTCTGTAATCTACAGCACTGATCATCAACTGGCGGCCCGAGGGCCAAATCAGGCTCTGGTTTTAAGAGTATCTTTTGGCTTTTGATCCATCCCCAAAACAATTACTGTTTAAATAGTTTTAAGATGATCTGTTTTGATCTGTTTTGGAGTGGCACAAAGGGGCAAAAACATGCAGGAAAAGAGGTTAAAATGTGGCAAAAATTGGTAAAAGAGTAAGAAGGGGGCAAGAAGTTTTTAAAAAATGGGTTATAGATGGTGAAATGATGCAAAGATAGTCATGAAAAGAGGTTAAAAAAATGGCAAAAATGGATACAAGAGTGAAACAAAGGGGACAAAACTTGCAGGAAAAGTGGTTCAAAAGGAGTTAGAGAATGGAAAAAATGTTTTAAAGAGGCAAAAAGTATCAAAAAAGGGTTAAAAGTCACACAAATTTAGCACAGTCGCCTGGCACAGTGGTGAAAAGGGGTTAAAGAGTGGCACAAAGGAAGAGCAATTGGCAGGAAAGTTGCAAAAATGGGTTAAAGAGTGGCTTAATGGGCAAAAATAGGTTAAAAGGGGCAGAAAATGTTGCAGAAATGGCCAAATGAAATAATGAAAAGGGGCTAATAGTGTCAAAAATGAGTTCATCCACACATTCTTAGTTTCAAACATATCAGTGGCATGTGTGTTTTCTTTTTTCATACCAAGCCAGATAGATAAACTGCCCTACTGCAGCACATTTATTATTTGATTTGTATTGTTGATTTAGATAAATTTATGGAAATGTAAAAAGTTCATGCTATGCTGACATAAAACGTGGGGCATTTCAGTAAAGAATGCAATGGTGATTTCCTCATCTCAAACAATTTATTGAAACAAGTCAAACAACAGCGCTGAACACAAAAATGTGAATGTCACAATAACTTGTCATCCATCCTTGAGCATCAGTTACAGCATCAGCTATAGTTGAACAGCATGATGAAGAGGACTGTTTAAATACAAACATCTGTACATCTCATGACAGTTTATTTGGATAGAACAGCATGTCTTCAGTCACACACAAAGAACCGATCTGCATGGTTAAATATAATAGAGTACACAGCAGGTCATCGACATTTTCTTGCTCAGCTCCAGCTTGCAGTCATTTCTTTTAGAAGGCACCTCCTCAAAGTCAGCCTTAAGACCATTTCTAGCGATAAACAAAGATATCGTCAATTTATTATGTTTGTTTAACTGCTATGTACTTGTTGCAAGCATAATCGAAGCGAAGTAGCCTAGCAGAGGCTAACACTAACACATTCATTGTTATGAATCAAAATGTCTGATAATTACCCGTCCTCTCAAACGTAGTCGCTGTTCCCTGTGACTCCGACGAAGACGGATAGCCTGTAGCAGTTGTTTTATTTTTGGCTCTGGATCTTTATGCAGTCTTGCAAAGCCAGGATCATCACTTGCAACGATGAGCTCCTCCATTGTTGCTTTGTTTACTTCCGCATGGCGCGAGCGTCCTTGGGTGAAAGGCTACGTATGCAGTGATATACTGACGTTTTACGGTGACGCAATGATGTGGCTCCAACTTGGCTCCTTGCCGATGGAAAAGCAAACCGGTTCTTATAAAGAACGTGATTGGAACCAACTAAGCTCTGGCACTAGCACTAGCACTGAACAAGCACCTGGTTCTTCTGATGAAAAGGGGTAACAGAGATTTCTCCAGATTCTCTGAATCTTTTGTTATGTGCTGTAGATGGTGGGATGTTTGAAGTCATGTCAAAGTATGTTGAGAAAAATTTTCTGAAATTGTTCCGCAATTTTTTTGATGCAGTTTTTTTACAGATTGGTGAATCTCTGCCCATCTTTACTTCTTAGAGCCTCTGCCTCTTTAAAAAGCTCCTTTAATACCCAGTCATGTTACTGATTTGTTGCCCATTAACGTGATAAATTGCACAATGCTGCCTTAGCTGTTCTTCATAAGTTCAACTTACTTTTCCAGCCTTTTGTTGTTGCAATCAAATTCAAAATGAATAAATATTTATTAATGAAATGGTAAAATGTCAAAATTTCAACGTCTGATATGTTGGTTATATTCTATAGGCAATGAAATCTGGGTTGTTAGATTCCAAAATCAATGCATCCTGTTTTGATTTACAATTTACACAGCCCAAGTTTTTTGGAAATGGGGTTGTATTTATTCTAGTCTGCAGCACAAACAAATTGTATTTAAAGGGATTTCTTTCTTTCTTTCTTTCTTTTTTTTTTTTTGATAAAGATTTTTTGTGGCTTTTTGCGTTTATTTAGATCGAACAGCTGAAGAGAGACAGGAAATATGAAGACACGCATCAAACAGCACAGAGACTGGGAATCAATCCCTGACCAGTGAGTTTAGGACTGAAGCCTCCATATATGCTCTACCAACTGAGCTAAACTGGCGCCCGCTCAATAAATGTTAGATTTATTTAAGTAGAAGAGAGTACGAAGGAGCTTCATTATGAGAAAAATTTAGGAATTTTGTGAATATGTGAAAACAAAGAGAGTCATCACTAAGGCATGAAATTGTCAAAAAGCCTCAGAAGGGTACTCAGTACTGCGGTTTTATTTTTTCTTGTTTAAGAGACAAAAATTGACTGTATCTGTATGTGTACCAACCGAGTTTTGACAAACCATATGGTCTTTGCCTCTCACTGTATGTGAAACCTGAACAAAATCTGCCAACACCAGTGAAAACAAACGAAGAAGTCGGTCGGATAGTCAACATGAAATCTAATATGTGTCGACTGTGCCAGCTAACCCACAACTGAACCCTGAGTGTGACAGAGAGTGTGAGAGACAAGAGAGGAGGAGGAGGAGGAGGAGGAGGAGGTGTGGGGGAGACAGAAAAAGCCTGGTGAGAAATGAAGTGGTATGTGTGTGTGTGAGCGGCTCTGTCTATGCCACCTCCTCTCTGAGCTGCACCACAACTTGTGAGGGCGACAGCCTGTGAGGGAACAGGAAGCAGAGGAGACGGTGGAGGTGTGAGTGTGTGTCGGTGTGTGTGTGTCTGTGTGAAAGAGGGTAATAGATGAGTGGGATGTCTAGCAGCTCACTGAGCAGACTAGCACTCTGCTCTATTATTAGGATCAATATTTTGTATCCTCAGATGCAACCTCTTTGGAAATATAAAACACACTAATGCATTTGGTGATGAAAAGAGCACAGCATTTATTTGGTAAAATTAGATTTTTTATGGAGAGTTTCCTCTTTAAACACTTTTTCTTTCCTTTCTGGCTTGACTGAGAACATTTAGGGATTTAGAAGACTGAATGATGTACATACATGCATACATACTACACATTCGCAGTGATGACCTGCTACCAGAACTCTCTTACCCACCTCTTATTTTAATAACAGCTTAGACATCATTCTATAGCTATCAGGCTTGCTGTGTTTTTTTTTCCTTCATTCTTCCTCATTGGTCATTTGTTGTCTTGAATGAGGAGTTATTTCAAATTAACCAGCACTCCACAAGGGACATTTGCTAAGTACTATTTCCTTTAAAAGCATGTCTATAAAACATGAGAAGAAGAAGAAACATGGAAAAAATGCACAGCTTGCTTGTTAAAAGAGCTTTTCATAATAATTCAAAATATGCACTGACATAAGTCATATTAAAGGTAGAAAAATGTAAATTGTTTAAACTTATGTTGTTGTCAGTCAGACTGAATGTGTGGAACCACAGCAACCAGAGCATGCAGGGATACGTCTGAGAAGTTGCGGTATATGAGGAGACTGTCAGACTGATTTAGTCATTAAAAGCTTTGCCTTTTGGCTGTCTCTGACAAACTTTGCTGTTTTCAAATGTCTGCTGACTCTGCACCCCATTGGCATTAAGCCTTCAGCTTGGTGGTAATGCTAGCTAGGAATGGGCTGTAGTATGGTAATGTCGTATACTGAGGTATTAAAGAATAGCCACTCTATTGCTTTTATTACCTTTGTTAAAATGGTGCTGTGTGATGAGTGAATATTTATAATAAATTCCTCTAAAATATGTCATTTTCCAGCAGCAGCACCACTGATTGTGTGTGAAGATGCTTTGAAAGTGATGACCGAACTTCTCTTAATGATGTTAGGCTAACATGCACACATTTACTGGTGGATATCCTTGTGCGCCATGGCACAGCTATGGCACCACGCTCTGGTCCTCTCTGAAGTCAATGTGATCTACAGCAATGTGAGTTTGAAAACAAGAAATCATAATAAAGTCCAATTTTTCTTAGTTTTAAAGCACATTGAACATTACATTACATTCCCAGATCCTATGATAATAGTTGTCACATTTCTCATAGTACCTAAGGAGCACGGAGAGAGCACGTATGCTTGTTGATGGAGTAGAGAAAGAAACTTCTTTTCTTGACCAGTGGATCTGAGCAGCATGTCTTGTGACCCGTGCGGTGGATCTGCATCAATGGAAGTTTTTGTTGAGTAGAAAAATAATCAGAAAAAAAAAAAAATCATTAGAATAAGAAGAATTCTAAGGTAAAACATAGTTGTGATGCCATGCCAGGCTTGACGTCTTCGACTCCCCTTGAGCCTGACCCTACCTGGGATTGAAAGTAGAGGCGTGAGCAGATGTGAAAAATGTGAAAAATAACACATTCAAGTTAGGTAGAACATAAGCTTTCTGAAGAGGGAAGCACTGTTGTTTTCTTTATCCTTGCATATAACCGGCTTTCCATCAAAAGTTATTGCACTGAAATTCACCACAATGCTGGGAATTATGTGTTGGATGCCTAAAATTTTAAGGAGGACCCCAGACCCCCCTTTTTGCCATGACTCATTGTGTTTAAATAAATCTTGAACTGCTGTCAAACATCCGTCCAGATCGCTAACCCAAGTTGCCGTGTTTTTTATTTTACAACCCTAACATCTTTATTTTGATAGGCCTCCCCTGATAATATGGCCGCTCCCTTGACTTGGCAATAACATGTTTCAGAAACCACCAAGTTTGGGTGTAAAATGTCTGTGTCCTAAATCATTTGACATCTCATACACAGTGTAATAAATCAGAAAATTCAACCCGGGTTGTGTGTATTGAGAAATCTTTTCTGCCTTTTATTCTTGATTGATTGCTGGGCAAAAAAAATATTTTTCTCTGATTAGGGCTTGAAATTAGATTTTAAAAGTGTGTATGAAGAGTGCTTCAGTACACCATGACCTGGCATCAAGGATTACCACTTGGTATCCAAATGCCTAAAAGGGATTTTAATGCAAGGTATAAACAGCCCCAGAGAGAGTGACCCTGTATATAATCCAACTGTGACTCCCTGAAGCCCCTGGTCGCTCCCTATGGGGCATGAATTGCTGCTCACTGAGGGCCAAACTCACCCACCCTGTTAAATATTAAAACGCAACATGTCCCTTTGAAGAAAGTGCACCAATGAACTGTTGTTTAGAGTTCATACTCTTGTTTCCACTCATTAAAAAGCTGCAGTCTTTCAAATGAAATCCTTCAGGTAATGCAGCATTAGGTTTAGATTTAAAGGTTGTTTACTGAGTTAAGAATTGGACCCATTATTTGGAAAGGTGTTGCACAAAAGACTTTGTGAAACTTTAGTTCATAAAGCATATGTGATCAAAAAGAAAGCCATATCAAAAGTAACCTGAATATTTGATTCCTTTTACCTATAGCTTGCCCTGCTTTATGCTGTATATGTGACCAGAATACGTGAGCACATCAAGGGTTAAAGGGAATTCTTTAGTTGTGATATTTTTTCCTTTCTTTCTGCAGCTAAGGTGGCCCGGTTGCATAATTGATGCAGGAACATTAAGTGAAGCTGTGAGTCTGTAATTGGACTTCTCTTAGCCAGCTGCTTCCTCGCCTAATAAAGACGAACAGCAGCAATCAGGTTGGAGGTAAATGAATGTTTTAAGAACAACACAAAGACAATAAGAGAAGAAGCCGCACAGCTCAGCTCCTCTCTGCAGGCTGACATGGAGGAAACAGTCCTGCCTGTTTACACATAACACTGCTAGGATTATTGACACTGAGGTAGTGCTGAAGTCTGCTGCTGAAATGTCTCTGACAGCAGTGGCAGGGGGCTGATGACCTGTGAATATTGATATTTAAACATTTTAAAAGGTTGTTTTAATTTTTTTTAATCAAAATGAACACCTACAGGGTTTCAAGTGGGTTCTAATAAACATATGAGTGGAACAAAATAAATAATCATAAGGGGTGTTGCGCATTACAATCAGGTATACTATTTAATATACACTTCTACTGATCTAGTTTATTCCTTTACTTATATTTCCTTAAAAGCCTTAAATCAAAGTCACACTAATCCAAATGGCTTATATTAGTATTGTTCAATCACACATTGACAAGGAGGATCCATTGATATGGATCAATATATCGATCATTGATCAATGTGTAAGTGACAATAAACAGAGTGAAATGTTGACCATGATCGTCTTCGTTAACATGAGTTAATAAATAAAGATATAAAGAGCTTTTTTCCATTTATTGATAAGGATACATTGTTTTTACTTTCTGTACACAGATTTGTTTGTGTAAAATGGAGCTTAGCGTTAGTTCATGCAGGACATGATAGTCATACACCCAGCTGTGATCAGCTGACGGCCAGCTAATCCCAATAATAACCTCTCAGTTCCCACAGCCAATCACAGCTCTTTCTCTCCACACATGTGTATGTTAATATGACATACTTCTCACTAATCCCTGCTTGCATTAATGCTGATGCACCATGCTGCTGCTATCAAAGCTTCACCTCCTCCACCCCAGCCTCCTCCTTTATAGCATAAAACATATGCACCCTCATATTCAGATTCATGCTACTATGTATTAATCTTTCTCAGACTTTATTGTATCCAATACACATGATCATAAATGTATCCATCCATATGGGAGTCCATAGCAAGAAACTCAAAGCATGCTACTTGACTGACCCAGGGAGCATCTCTTGAGCAGGGCCTTCTCCACCAAGTAAAACTGTATGTCTGTTTTGCAGTGAAATGGTTAAATGTGTGACAACAGTGTTCCTGAATTAATTAATATGAAAGCAAAAAATCTTGAAAATATATAGACAAAAAGATAAAAGTCCTTGTAGTTAGATATGTCAGTTGAAATGACCTCTGTTTGAGTTCAGTGACCTGAGAGCAGAAGAAATAGGATATCAGAGAAGACACAAGTCTGTTTGGCTGTCCCCAATGATCTGGGATTAGACCTTTACCGTGCTATTCGGGCTACTTTTGATTTGGAAAAGGTCCTTCCCCAAACTGTTGCCACAAAGTTGGAAGCGTAGCATTGTCTAAAATGTCTTGGTGTGCTAAAGTGTTATATTACCCTTCCTGGAGATAAGGGGCCTGAACCCTGAAAAACAGCACCATACCGTTATCCCTTCTCTACCAAACATCACAGTTGGCATAATGCAGCCAGACAGATAACATTCTCCAAGCATCCACCAAATCCAGACTTGCTAACTCCATCTGACTCTTGGCATTGGACTTGGTGATGTAAGTCTTGCATGCAGCTGCTAGGCCATGGAAACCCATTCCCCGAAGCTCCTGCTGCTCAGTGTTTTGTGTTTACATTAATGCCAGTAGAATTTCAGAGCTCTTCGGCTATGGACTCAGCAGAGCATTGGTGACTTTTAAGCACCACTTTGTGGCTGAGTTGCTGTTGCTCCGACACGCTTCCACTTTCTAATAATCTCACTTACAGTTGACAGTACCACGCTTGAAGTCACTAAGCTCTTCAGAACGACACATTTTATATCACAGGTGTTTGCAAATGGAGACTGCATGGCTAGGGGCTTAAATTTACACACCTTTGGTAATGGGTCCTACTGAAACACCTGAATTCAATAATAAACAGGTGTGGCCAAATACTTTTGTCCACATAGTGTACGTTGAGATATTTTCTAATGAGGTATAAGTTAACACATTTTTTTTGATCAGTATATAGCTTATTTTAATGTTTAAAAAAAGAAACTGAGATATTCTTGACAGGATAATCTTTTTGAAAGATTTAGACTGAATGGGGGATTATCATTTTATTTTATTTTATTAAAGGAGTCTTTATATTATATGTAAATACCAAATGATACTGATACTTCTTTGATGCTATGGCAACAAAAATAAAAGTCCTAGAAGTTGTAATGGTTAGATATTAGATAATGGAGATTTTTTATCATTTAGAAGCTTTTAATATTTACAAAAATGGAAAATATTATCAGTATACAGGAATGTTGCCAATGTCTTTTTAACAATTTTAACATGATTTAGAAAGTGTGTAAAAAAATTTCTACAATTTTGCATAGTTAAAAAATGTGACAACCCTTGTTATTTCTTGACATAAAAATATGTGAAGATACACTTCATGTATCCTAATGTAGCTATGAAATATTGTGATATGAGTTCTGATCCATATTTCCCAGCCCTAGCTTCTAATTAAGCAGCCTTGTTTGCTTTTTCTTTACTTGTCTGTTTTAATTTGGCTTGAATGCCTCTTAATGACACACAAATGAATTGAAATGATTTGTATGTTTACGTTCTTTTCTTTATAAACTCATATTTTTGAGACTAGAATGTAAAACCTGCCATAAAACACAACACTGTGTGAGTCGAGAATTGCGATTCTGTATTCATGACCTGCCCCCTCAACCAGCAGACAGGATCCCGAGCGCAGCTGGCACCCAAGTGTTGATGTCGGTGTGTATCTCTGTGTGTCTCTGTGCGTGTGCTCACATGCTGGCTGCATCTAAAGTAGCCCCTGTTGTACACTCATGGCACCATGATTCAATTATATAGAGCCAGTGCTTTGCCTGAATATTAATCTGGGGGCCCAAACTTAATTTGTCTGGCGATGGGGGACACAAGCCCATCTGGCTGTATGGTAAGTGTGGCTGCATGTGTGTCTATATGTGCGTGAGGGGGTTGTCTGTCTATTGTGAGACACAGGAGGAGCTGTCACCCTGCCTGAGGAAGACAAATCAGTTTGTTGGAGGCAGACAATCACCGGCACACACACTATCTCTTACACACACCAGAGACGGCAGGGAAGGAAGAACGGATAGAGTAAAGTTGCCACGTTGTTTATTGGTGAGATAACATGAAAAAATGTTGACATAAAAATATGATTTTCATGCAAAATATGAAAGAGTCATGAAAATCTGTTTTAAAATATGTAAATATGGTGAGAAATATACACAACCTGAGGGCATACAACTCTCTCAGCATTTATATTTCAGTTCAGATGCTGCGAATTACAACAGGCAGCAAACATATCGACTCTTCATGTGAATCTGGAGCTACATTTTCTGTAGGGCTGTCAAAGATTAATCTCATCAAAAGCCACGTAAATGCATTTTGTTTTTAATCACAGTTGATTGCAGTTTTTTGAAGTATTTTAGTCCCTTTTGAGACACTGAACTCAAGCCACTGCAGCATCTCCCTGTAGTCACAGTCCAGCACCACAAAGGAGATGGACTGGCCAAATCTACAGAATCTCGCAAAGCTCCAGTCTGAAATGTTTGTGTCAGGTCTGAAAACTCTGACCATCTATCTAGTGTCCAAATGCACCTAGTGTTATTGAACGTTTACTTTTTAACTGTCCCCTTATTTCCTCTCAATCCATGACAAGTTCCTATTTACAGAGTCAAGGTCAGGCTACTATCTCTGATTTACCTATAAAAGCAGATCTGACTCCAAACAGGAAGTCAATTACCCTTAGTTCAGGGACAATAGAAACATCCAAAATGGCAATAATAGTTTTAAATGCAAAGAAGTGGAATTTTAAAATGTGATAAAAAGATGCAATCATGAATTAAAAAAAAATCAACCTCTGAAAGCCCTGATCTTCTGCCATCAATTTAGCATAAAATCAAATTTCTGTCAACTTAAACCCAGACAGGCTCTGGTTTTGAATGCATACAGCTGCATCTGCATTAGCTGAACATCCACAACCCCCCCTCCAGGTCAAGTGGGACCCACCCCCCACCCTTTGCCTCGTCCTTGTCATATTGCCCAAAGTCCTTGGGGACGAAGGCATCACCCAGGGGGTACGAACGCAACCTCTCCTTGACCTCCCCTGTGTGCGGGGTGACCTATGCGTGACGTGTGAGGTTAGCTTTTATACCAGAGCCGAGGTCAAAGGCAGCGACTGAGAGGAAGGAGACTGAATAGGAGGAGGAGGTGGGGGAGGTAGAAAGAGAGCACAGGGACAAAGAGCAGAGAGCAATAACGTATGTGAGATTGGGGGGCAGGGTCAGGGAAGTTAACAGTTCATCCAGCATGTCTCTCACATTCTGCTTCACGGTTTTTTCTTTTTTGCTTTTCTTGCTTTTCCTCGTCAACAGGAAGCCACAGGGTAGACGAAGGGCGATAATGCAAGGAGACAGACAGATTTCACACAAACATGCACACACGCACACATATGAACAGCCAGAAGCTCAGATTGCAAGAAAATTGTGTCCAGGACTTGTGTTTTGTCTGTGAGGGTGATAGACAGTGGATGTGTGAGGGAAAAAAGGTGTGAAGGTGGCGTCTCAGGTGGATGAAGAGCACACCAACAAGACTGAGCATATTTTTAGTTGACTCCTCTTTCATGTCTGTCTCTCTCATCTCTATATGTTTTTTCTCCTAAATTCAATCTTCTTCTTTCAGAACTGCTTGAAATCTAACCATCAAAAAGCATGAACCCCAAATTTAACAAAAACATCATATAAAGATCCCCACATCAGTCTGACTTTCTCAAAATTCTTCAGCTTCAACTTGCTTTTGATCTGAACATTTGATGTGCCTGACATTAGAGCTTTGATAAAAAGATTGAAAATATTTAAAACCTCTTAAACGGAGTGGGGAAACTTGCAAACTTTCAGCAGTAATTAACTCAAGCTATTTTGTTTTTTCAGATTCAAAATGTAAAACTAAATTGTTGTTAGAATTATTTAGAATGTGTTTTAATGGACCTCGGATTATTATGTGATTATTTAATCATTGATTGGGCATTGCAAGATATGTGCCTTTAAACATTACATTAGAGAAATTAAGGATGCACGATATCAAGTTTTTGCTGATATCCTGATATTACAGATATATTTTAGATGATACCAATATAGCAGTACTAGTTCCGACCTAAAACCTCAACCCTTATATTGAGCGTATATAACAGGCTATGGAGTGACGCACTGCCATATAAGCTCTAGGCATGCCAACCATGCTGCCATATTTGAACTGCTCTAAGCCTGGCAATGCTTTGCTGCTTCCCCTGCAAGCTGCTTTTTAAACCCCTCCTCCACCCCAGCTCCTCCTTTGTTCTACTTCTGACCTAGGCCTTGTCCACATTAGGGCTGTCAATATTTATCTACAGTCCCATTTTAATTTTGTTCATTATTTTTTACAGATTTCGAATAATATTTGAATATTTATGCACATTTTTTATTAATACGTAAAATGTTCATTTGCTTTAATCACCGCGTAGTTACACATTTGTCCACTAGAGCAAGAGTTCTCAACGTTGGGGTCGCGAGACACTGAGAGAAGGTCTCCAGATGCCTTTAAAAAACTAAGAACACTTTTTAAGTACACTGTTGTCACTTTACACCAATTTTGCCTAATTTTAACCCATTTTAATCACCTTTTCCCACCAATTTGCAACTTAAAACCCATTCTTGGCCACTTTAAACCCTTTCCACCACTTTCTCCTGCCTTTTTTTCTCCGGTCTCTTGCACCTTTATGGAGATGCACCAGACATAGAGAAGATTAGGGAGCAAATGCACCCATACATTTTTTTAACCAAAACTTTCTCCTGGCTGCCCAGGGGTATACAGATTTGGTACTCTGGGACCCGGTTTCAAAAAGTAGTGCTTTCAGACTCCCAGAACGCCAGTTTTATGTGGATAAAACTCCTATATGATAAAATACTTTTGCGGATACTCCTCAACTCGTCTCTTTGTGGACGGTCCCTAAATCAAGGTCATTCTGTTTTTAGTGATGCCTGCTCTGCTCTGGTTTTTTTTTGCTTCTCTCCCTGCCTCAGGCTTTCCTTGTAGGCACAGGAAAGGCAGAAATGTGTGCTATTCCTGCTTGGTGCTTTTCACATACCGATGTGGAAGGGTAGGGGATCCCAGAACAGCCACTAGGCCAAATATGAATGATAACAAAAAGTGAAAATTTAAAACTGCTAATAAAGACAAATATAGATAAACGCAAATCCTGTTTGTTTCTTGACAAAGCGACTGAAAATACACTGTAAAGATTTTGAAGTTTGAGGATGAACAGAGAAGCAAAAAGCAAAACACATTTGGAGGATGCACCATCCTGTCTGTGTGAAAAAACAGAGCTGAGAACAACAAACCATTACAGAGTTTGACTTTATTCCCTTTAATAGTAGTGTTTTAAAAGTCACATAATATTCATCTAACTGCAAATCATGCTGTCTCTACAGCTCTACTTTTTTTTCAGAGGATTCCATGTTAGAAAGGAATATTTTGTAATCCTTGATGATTAAATTTGACAAATGTTTTCTGTTAATTGGTACAATTTTTAATTTGTGAATACTTGGAAAACAGTCCAAATGCCCAACAAATTTCCCTTCCCATCTATTTAAATGTTTCTGTTTGCCTTATGAACAGTATAGATCTCAGATGGAGTCATCAGACATCAGAAAAAATCTGAGAGGCTGCTCCAGAGGCTGTTTAGTTTATTTTTGTTTTTCTGCATGTAAAATTCTGTATGACTCAAGTTACCATTTTAGCTCTGAGCAGTATGTTGTCTCCTTTTTTTAAACAAAATTCCCTGAAACACTTAACCTCTCAGAAAAAAAAAAAAACGCTGTTCAGAGCATCCTGGAATACAAAAACTAAAACCATGCTTTTATATAGTCACCTAACAATAACTAGAGAGTGTTTTCAGTATCTAAAACTTTCCCTGTAGTTTTTCATTGTGTGGAAATGCAGCCCATTGGTCTGAACTGGAAGCACTGCTGGTGCATCTAAGCCTCTGAAAGTACAGTGGTGGGTAAAGAAGAAGGGCTGGGGTGGTTTCTGTGGTACTTTGTTTTGTAGAAATCTTATAAGAAAAGGAGGAACATGCTCCATTGTCCTTGACCTCCAAAATCTAATCAGGTCATCTTTAAGTCAGAGTGGTTCTCAGTGCAAATGTATAGATGATCCCTCAAACAATTCAGGAGATATTTCACTCACAAGCAAGAAATGGACATAAGGCCCAAAGACCTTGACCTTTGAGGTATGACCTCTAAATCTAAACAGTTCATCCTTGAGGCAGAGTGGACATGTGAAAAAAACAAACATGAAACATTCTTGAGATAGCACATTCACAAACAAAGAAAGAACATAAGGACCTGATTTCCTTGACCCCCAAAACTTTATCGGATTGTCGTTGAGGTAGAGTGGACTTATGTGCAAATTTGGAGAAAAGAAGGAAGGATTGGCACATCCCAAATCATGCTCTGGATGTCCTTGCATATTATCGGGGGCATGGGAAAATAATGGGTTGAAAAAATAACAAGGTGCATACCTTTAGGGTGGAGTAAAGGGTGGCCGTGGTGCGTAAGTACGTCCTATGGCAGTGGTTCTCAACTGATGGGTCAGGACCCAAAAATGGGTTTGCAAAGCTGTTTCCAGGGCATCCAGATGTTTGCCTAAAAAAAAATATGGCAGAAATTTATGAAGTATGAAAGCCTTAAGTGGACATAAATCTATACATTTTTAAAGTTTTCCTGTCTCTTATGGGTCATTTATGGTCAAAAATTTAACATTTTTTTATTAAATACATTTAAGTGTTTGAAACATTTTGAAGAATATGGGTTGCAATTTTTTGTAAAGAGTACGGTGTTCATTTTAGGACATCCTCAGGTCTTGAAGTGAGGTGTCGGGTGTCTTATGAAAAAGGCATCAGGTCTCAGGAAAAAAAGATGCCAGAAAAAAGGCGTCAGGAAAAAAGGCATCAGGTCTTAGGAAAAAAAGGCGTCAGTTCTCAAAAAAAAAGGCATCAGGAAAAAAGGTGTGAGGTCTCAGGAAAACAGGTGGGTAACACTTTCTATGCCCCCCCTCCCACCATTAGGCTTTTTTCTGAGACCTGATGCTTTTTAATATGACACCTTGCTCTGGGACCTGAGGACGTCCTAAGATGAACACCGTTAAGGAGGTGGAGGTGGACTTGTGGACATTGACTCCGGCTGGATGGACAACCTAAGACACTGGAATGTTTGCATAGAGACATGAAACCATTGTAAAAACTCAGAGATACAGAGATTTACCAGCTTCTGCATCTGGTATACAAGTCCACTGCTCACGGTTTAGGGTCACCTCTCAGTCAGCTCACTTTAAAGGCTTCTGAATGCAAAGTGAAATACACCTCTGCCTCTGTAAGTGAGCCTGCAGTGTAAGATCTGTGTTGACACGGAGACATCAGCCAAACCTGTGGCTCAGAGGGCCAAACAGGTTTTTACACCTGTATGTTAATTCTGACACTTTGGTGTTTCCTTTGGCTCTGAGGTGAGTGTTAAGACAAACTGGAGTTTAATTACCAACCTGGCAGTCACTCCCCACGCACGTTTGACTGTAAATACTCACAGCAGGAGGAGGAAAAGGTGGATTAAAGTGGAACGCGGATGAAAGAAAGCACATTTAATTTTCTGTGTGTGAAACAATTTATGTCTTTCTGTAAGCAATCCTTTGTATTTTTTCTTATCTGGCTTTTTTCCTTGTCCATTCTCAGCCCATACCCCTATCTCTCCATGAAACATATGTGAGCTGTAAGTCTTATTAATAATTTGGATCAATAGCATCAGCCACTATAAGAAGACAAAACACACGCCAGAGGAGATGTAAGCCGCAAAAGTCGTGTTTCATAGTGGCCTATCAATAACTTAATCAATGTGTCTGGGAAAGGCACCAATAATGATGAGCACTCAAGTCCAATAATGTCCCAGCTTAACTCGCACAGCATGACTGTATCAATAATACACAAATCATTAGAAAAATCAATCAAGTCTAAAGGGTTTATCAATAAAGTTGATTTTCGAGGAGATATTGCTCATATTTGTGATTAAGGGGAGCTTTTGCAGTTTGAATTGGTCGATAAAAAGAGGGAAGTCAATGGCAGTTTCTCAAAGCAATTAGGAACAGATATGTTTGTGTTGTCCTTTACATTTCTATACTATATGGTTTCTGAATTTATGAAGAAAAGCTTGTTAAGAAAAACACCAATGAACAATGCAAACTCCAAGAAACGTGCTAGAGAGGGGGAAGTTACTACTTAGTTGAACCATGGACTATTAACTGATCAGGCCGGCCCACAGGTTTCACTGGGCCCCTGACAAACCCAGAACCCCCCACAGTTGTGATTTATTGAAAGTATTAGTGTGTGTTGAGTGGGAAGTCGACCCACTTTTGCCACTTTTTAATGTTATTTCACCACATTTTCCCATTTTTTCATTTTTAACCCCCTTTTCAGCACTTCTCCTGCCCGTTTTTCCTACTTTTTAACCATTTTTGCTGCTATCTGCATCTGTGAAAACATTTTGCCACTATAGCAACTTCTTTTCACCACTTTTCTCTGCCTTTTTTTGCTCATTTTAACCACAAGTCATGATTTAAATGCCAATTTTTCCTTTTTTGCAACTTTGGACCAATCAGTGCCACCTCCTCCTTTTTTATGTTAACCCATATTTGCCTCTTTTGACCATTTTTGCATTTTTTTAAATCATATTTCACCACCTTTACTGCCCATTTTTTGTAACTTTTACCTATTTCAGCACTTTTTATGCCCATTTAATTGCAATTTACTATTGTTTTTAACCATTTTTGCACATTACATTGCCTTATCACCTGTTTTTCTGCAGTTTTTGCCACTTAAATCCAATTTGTACTACAAAATGCATTTTTTTTCATTTGTTTACCCATTTTTGCCACTTAAAAACACAATTTTGCCCTGTTAACTAATTTTATGCCACTTTTCAATCCTATTTCACCAAGTTTACTGCCCATTTTGGTCTCTTTTAACCCCTTTTCACCACTTTTACTGCTCTTTTTGCCACTTTTAACTCCTAGTTGTCACTACATGCCTGTGGTTGCCTCTGTTTAGACATTTTACCACTTGTAACTCCTTTTCACCATATTAAATGCTGACTTGCCCAGTTTTAAGTATTCTAATATCAATTTTTTGCCACTTGAAATCCCTTTTTCTCCTTTTTTCTGCCTGTTTTGCCACTTTTAACCAGTCTGTATCACTTACTGCATAATTTTTTTACCTCTGTTAATCCATTTTGCCTTTTCTGACACATTTTTGCCTTGTTAATCCTATCTCACAACTTTACTGCCAATTTTAACCTATTTTTGCCACTTTTTGCTTGTGTTTATTAATTTTTTGCCACTTTTGAATCCTAAATCACCGTATGATCCTGTCCATTTTGCCTCTTTATACCTGTTTTAACTGCAGTTTACTATTTTAATGCCAAATTTTGCTGCTGGAAATCAATTTTCCACTTACAATACATTCCTACCACTTTTTCTGCCTGTTTTCGTCACTTCAAACACGTCTTCTTAATTGGTTCTAATAATTAAATCTGGTTCTAATCTTTTAACAGATTTATTCCTATTTTTACTCTTCATTTATTTCATTTAACTTTTGCCTCACCTTTTAATGTTTCTGTCCATTTTATTGTTAACTCTCTTTCTGCTTGGCTCTTAAACTTATCATTGTTAAAGCCTCATTTGTATAGAGGGTTATCTTTGACAGATTTTTCCTCCTTCATTGCAAATTTACCATTTTTACTGGCTGTTGTCCTGCTTCTCTTATCACCTCTGATTGCTTTTACCCTCCTTTTAATATTTTATTTCTCTTGTTTTCTTTTTTTTTTTTACCTCTCTGTGTCCCTTTTAGCTGCTCACTCCTGCATTTTGGTCCTCTTGGTCTCAACCTGTGTAGCTGGGTTCCTGTGTTGCCTGGGTTCCTGTATTTCCATTGTTTTTTAGCACCTATGACGCCCGTGCTCTACTAATTGTTGAGGTTTTAATTTGATACTTGATCATGTTCTCTGTTGTTGCACTGCTGTTTTGTTGATGTTTCTGGGTATCATTGTTCTGTTGTCTCTGTCTTTTCTTAGTTGTTTTGCTCTTAACCATGTCAAAGCACTTTGTAAACCTTTGTTTTAAAAAGTGCTCTATAAATAAAGTTATTACTATTATCATTATTATTTTGGCAATGTTAACCCATTGTTTGCTCTCTGAACAAATCTTGGCACTGTTTAATCAGTTTCTGGACATTTTTTACTTCTGTTTCACCACCTTGTCTACCCATTTTTGCATCTTTTAACCCATTTTTGCCACTTCAAATCCATTTTCTCTACTTTTTCTGCTGTTATTGCCACTTTAAACCCATTTTTGCCATTTTGACCATTTTTTTCCACTTTTTAATCCTATTTCACCGCCTTTACTGCCAACTTCTTTGTTTCTATTTCCTTGTTTTTGCCACCTTAAACGCTTATTGTGCCACATTTTAATGCGTTTTAATTATGTTTTAAGAAACGAGGATTTTAAAGAAGGTCATATACCACAGCATAAATAAATAATGTGGTTATTACTCAGGTAAAAGTATGAAATATGGTTATCACAGCTTATTTTACAGTGGACCATGACTTTGCTGACCTCCATGGGCCCCTAGTTTGCCAAGGCCCCAGAAAGCTCTCTCCTTTGTCCCCCCTTATTGGCGGCCTTGTTATCGATACATGCCACAAGATAATGATTGTTTCAAAGGGTGAGAATCAAGCCGATCACCTTGAGTGAGACTGGAAATATGTTGTTACCAAGACAACATGCCTCTAAACACCTACTCTTGACAAACAGGCATCACAATCAGGCCTGGAGAACATGTTGTCGAATGTGTTATTTTTCTGTCCGAGTGTACATCACACACAGAGCACCAATTCTCGGACGTATCTCTTACTCGTACATCTTCTTGTGTGTTTTCAGCCTTCAGAGCCCCGGGTCATTCCTCGCACAAGCGTGTCGTATTCATGCTGACACCAAATAATGTCACTATTGTTGCTCCCCGGAGCCGCCAATCTCGGCGTCAGCCCCGGTGTCTCCGAGAGGCTTCACCATCGCATGAATGAGACGATGAATGGCCCTTTGTCTGCGGGCCTCGTGTCTGAAGTGCAGCCATGGAGGCTCTCACACACACACAGACACACACACTGATGTAACATCCTCTTGTCTATTAAATACTTCTGCTCAGAATGAAAAATTACGTCTGTGTTCTAAACAGATTACATGAAGAGAGCGTTTACTGGCTCGAATCTTTTCACACAACCTCAGACACAGTGGTGTAAGACTCAGGGAGATTGATAATAAAAGACTTAAGGAGGTGAGAGCTGCCCCAGCCCACGCATTGTAATTATCATATATATTATATTGTCATTTCACTCATGGCTCAATGTCAAAAAAGGTACATATTTAATGAAAAGCTTCACTCTTAGAAGGAGAGTACTTAAGCCTTACAGAGTGTGTATCATATCTGATCTCATAAAGCCTGTTATTATTGTCATAAAGGAGCGATAATATACATCATTACCCTGGGAAGTCATAAAGATGCTGTAATTGATGTTCATCGCTTTACTACAAATCATACTCTTTACACGGGTTAAGAGGAGGCTCTTTAGAAAGTTGGCTAAGAAATATCAATTATGATACTTGAAAATATGCTGTCTTTTCTTACGCTTGATGCAACAAAAAATAATTTCAAGGAGGTACGTTTTTCTCTGTCATAGCTATAAAGTGCCCTTGCACTAAAAACATGTCATGTCAATTAAGAGAGCAACATCTTAACTCACTCTTATGTCAGTTTCCCCATACTGAGGTTGAGCATTTTTCACTTTTATTTTGACAGGACAGTTAAATAACATTACAAATAGTATCATCTTGCTGTGTTGAATGTTGATACATAACTGTTTTTGTCTTTCTTTGGCACTAGATAAATATCAAATTAGTGATGAAAAAAGTGTAATTGGTCACTGAGTGTCTTGTCCAGTGGTTCTCAAATGGTGTGGTAGGGCACACTGGTGTGCTTCAAGGCAAGTCTTGGTGTGCTTCTATTCATTATTACTACAACTGCACAAGAACTTAACACTTAGAGTTCACGACTGTTTTTTCACTGTCATGTCTTTTCAGGATTTTTTGTCTTAAAAAGCTTGTAAAACATCAACCCTGTGGCCAGGACAACCTGGGCTTTAAGTTACATATCTACTACAGTAACGCCACTTGATTTTTAAAAAAAAGTTATAGAACTCTAAAGACAAAAGAAAAAAACATCAGAATTTTAAACTCAAATATTTCTATTGATAACAAAGTAAACAATAGTGACTAAGCCTTTGCTTTGCACAGACTTTTTCTCCCATCTCTTGTGGACAAAATTGTGAAAATATATAAACATTCTGTGACCGACGGTTATCAAAAAATCCATGCTCTTTTTTGCAGTTAGATTCATTTGTGCCATTCCTCAAAGCAGTAGAGATGCAAAAGCTTGCCACTGGTTGACAGCCCCTCCGACAATGCATTGCTGGTAGACAATATGGCATGGCCAAGGAAGAAAGCCAATGTAAATGCTCCAAAATTGAATAAAAATGGATGTAAAGACACTTATTATTAGATCTAATGCCGTGGATTTAATCTTTAAAGATCACAAAAAGTCACCGAAGTTCCAGGTTTGCGTTCAGGCTACGGAGACATGGCCGAGTGGAAAACCAACGACAAAAGGTCAGCTTTCTAAGGAGAAAAAGTAGGTTTTTAGGACTTATGGTAAAAAAGTTATTAATGTTTTTATAAACCGTTTCACTACTTGTTGTTTATGACAACCCCGTCCTCAGAGACCCCGGAAAGTCAGCCAAGTTCTGGGCTCACTAGAAAATGTTCTGTAAGAGCTACAAATGCATGGAGAACATAATAAGAAAGGCACAATGGAGAGCTTTCTTTGGAAAAAACAAGTTAGTGCCTACAACATACGGTTCAAATGCTACCAAGCAATTCACAAAGGGGTGTTCCTTCAGCACAGATCCGTTCCACGTAAGCTCTTAGGGTTAACTTGCTCTGTAACATGTATTAAAGAGGCTATTCTGTATGGATATGAATATGGTGTGCCTTGTAAGTAACATGACTTGGAGTAAAAGGAGCATTTTAAAGAGGCAGAATCTCTCAGAGGTGAAGATGGGCAGAGGTTCACCAATCTGTGAAAAACTGCATCTAGAAATAATGGAAGAATTTCAGGAAAATGTTCCTAAACATGAAATAGTGAAGACTTTGATTACCCCACCGTCTACAGCACATAAAATCATCAAAAAATTTAGAGATTCTGTAGAAATCTCTGTGCACAAGGGACAAGGTTGAAGATTAGTATCTTAGGATCACAGTAACGCCGTACCATCTACAAATGCAAGTGAAAGCTGTATCATGCAAAGTAGAAGCCATATGTGAGGCCAATCCAGAATCACTGCCGTCTTCTCTGGGCCAAACTCATTTTAAATGGATGGCAGCAAAATGGAAAACTGTTCTGTGGTTGGACAAATCAAAACTCGATTTTTTTTTTTTTTTTTTGGAAAACACAGATGCTAATGCTGAAAAGCACTTAAGAAGTCATGTGTGAGCAAAATAAAGGAAAAATAAAAACACTGTCTTCTCTGGGCCAAATTCATTTAAGATGACCTGGGGCAAAATGGAAAACTGTTCTGTGGGCACACGGATCAAAATTTGAACATCTTTGTGGAAACCACAGATGCCGTGTCTAGCAGACTGAAGAGGAGAGGGACCATCCAGCTTGTTATCCTCGCACATTTTAAAAGCCTGCAGCTTATGCCTTTATCCAGACAGCAGCTTTGTCAAGGATGGTCATTGCATAATTCAGCAAGACAAAGCTAAACCACGTACAGAATCCATCACAACAGCATGGCTTTGCAGTAGAAGAGTCTAAGTCCTGAACCAGCCTTCCTGCAGTCCAGATCACATCATAAAACAAAAAAATCCGACAAAGAAGACTCAGGACTGTTGAGCAGCTAGAATCCTACATCAGACAAGAATGGGACAACATTCCTCTCTCTCTCTCACGACTCCAACAACTGTTTCTTCAGCTCACAGACATTTACTGGCTGTTGTGAAAAGAAGAGGCAGTTCTTCATCATGGGAAGTATGGCCCTGTCCATACTTCTTGAGATGTGTTTCTGCCATTAAATTCAATTTGGGCTAATATTTTTCATAAAATGGTAAAATGTCTCAGTTTTAACTTCTGATATGTTGTTTGTGTTCTATCGTGAATAAAATATGGGTTTATGAGATCTGCTATCATTGCACTCTGTATTGCGTTTTACACAGCGCTCCAGCTTCTTTGCAATTGGGGTTGTGTTTAATACATTTATCTTCTTGTGTCATCTAAAATGTCTTTTTCAGCCAGTGTAGGGGTTCTATTGTGACATGACAAAAGGAGGAGGATTGTCTTTGTGCTTATCTCCCTTACAGGCACTGTCTGAGCTAACTGCTGTAATTTATAGAGAATGTAAAGTGCGTTTGTAAATCTCAGCTTTCTAGGCTCTATTTGTTTTCTTGGCACAATAGCACATTCATTGTCAGAAGGCATTATAGCCAGATAGCTGTCGCCAAGCTGGCTACCCTCTGGACCCACTGCCGTTTGGGCACCATGTGACTAACAGAGCAACCCACTGACCACCCACTGACATCAGACAAAGCCTGTGGAGGCGTGTGTCTGAGTACATGCTATGACCCCCTCTCTATGGAGAGTGTATGACAGGTGAGCTTCAGGCCACCAGGCTCGAGGGACTGCATGTGTGTAGGAGGACGTGAAATGGAGTGGGATTTGGGACAGATGGAGGTGTCTCGGTTTCCCAAAAGGCACCAAGGATGTTTTTTGTCATGTAAGACCAAAGTGTGACATGGTGAGAGGATCAAAATGTCAGCACAAAGCCTTTTGGGAAACACATGATGGCATACAAGTGTGGGAAAAACACACCTGTATGGTTTTATGGTCATGTGTGTTCTCTGCCCATATGGAGTTTCAAAGGAGATTTTGTGTGTTGTTCCTGGCCATACAGGACTTCATATCTACTTTATATGTGGGCTTTCACCTAATGAGTACATCATACAAAGTCAAATCTGAATCACTCATTTACCACCAATAAGAGAAAATGTGAAAAGAAATCATAACAAGTTCAGCTTCATTGAAATGTACAACAAGGAACCGAACGGTTTCACATAACAAAAACTATGCCATTAAAATCATAGCTATTTGTCATCAAGAGGAAGGGATAAGGGGGGTTGAGGGATATAGCAAGGGGGGTAAGGGATAGAGGGATGTGAGATGAGGGCTATAGGGATAAGGGTAAGGGTTGTGGGGTGTAGGGATGTAGGGATAAGGGTACAGGCCAAGGGATGGAGGGGTGTAGGGATCATGCTAAGGATCTAGGGATGTAGGGGTGTAGGAATGAAGCTAAGGATCAAGGGATGTAGGGGTGTAGGAATGAAGCTAAGGATCAAGGGATGTAGGGGTGTAGGAGTGAAGCTAAAGATCAAAGGATGGAGGGGTGTAGGGATGATGCTTAGGGTTGTGGGATGTAGGACTGGAAATGTAAAGGAACATTTCAGGGAGGGGGAGATATCGCTGCCTCTTTTGGAATTCAGAGCATAAACGCAGAAAAATTGTGAATCAAATTAACCAAAACGCCGGGCACCAGTTTAGCTCAGTTGGTATAGCAGGCATCCGTATACAAAGGCTGTAGTCCTTGACACTGGCACTGGTCATGAGTCTTGGCACTCTCTCTACCAAAATTGCCTGTCTCTCTTCAGCTGTATTAGTTTCATTACACCTCATGGAAAAGAGGGACCAGGTGAGAGGGAGCTCATTAGCATTTAAAGGCATACCATAACAGACTTGTCAGAGAAAGGCTGTAAAGAGCTGGTTAATACAGGGTCTAAAACCTCCTCTGGTGTTTAAGTGATGTTATCTTTTGTCCAAAGCACAGCACATTTTATCTAGACCAAATGGGACTGTGTTGAAAGCTGAAAAAAAAGGTATGTACCCTAAAAAATGTATATTTCTTTGACATTACATTATCATTAAAGAGATGACAAATGTCATTGGCCTTGTGCTTGATCACCAGATTAGAATTAAACTTTGTCAGAATTATTAGTGTACAAGAAAACATAACCACCAAAAGATCTGAAACTTGACAACCACTAACAGAGAAACAGTGTTTTCCAGCTTTCAAACTTTCGACCTAAGAGTTCAGCTATTGATTTACATCTAAAGTTTCATAGAAATTTAAAGCACTTTTAAAACTCATAATGTTGAAGAATACTTCAGTTCTTCAGGTTTAAAAATATTGATTTTTAAGGACACAACAAAAATTCAGCTTCCATTAGAAGTTCTTTGGCTCAGAGCGTGCATATGTAGGTCATCAAAACTTAGTTTTCTCCAATATAAATGATTTTATTTTTTAAGCTGTGATCTCTGTTGTCTAAGACTTCTACACTGTTACCCTTTATATCCTGCTGTTTGGACAGACAAATTAGACTAGCCTGCAGCAGTCACTGGATTTGGTGGATGTGCCTCGTTCTGACAAGCTGTTGATGTCTTTATGTTGCTTAAAAGGAGAGAAAAAAAGGAAATGTTACAGTTGCAATCTTTAGTGGTGTGTTCGTTTTGGGCGGTGGTGGTTTTGGACTAGGTATCTCCCATGGATGCCAGTTTTACCTGGTGTCTTTCTTATGGTTGAGTCATGAACACTGACCTTAACTGAGTCAAGTGAGACCTGCAGGTCTTTAGATGTTGTGCTGGGATCTTTTGTGACCTCCTGGATGAGTCATTGATACACTCATGAAATAATTTTAGTGGGCCAGCCACTCCTGGGAAGGTTCGTCACTGCTCAAAGTTTTCTCCATTTGTGGATAATTGCTCTCCATTGGGTTCACTGGAGACCCAAAATCTTAGGTATTGCTTTGTTACCCTTCCCAGACTGATAGATGTCAGTGACTTTGTTTCTGATTTGTTCTTGAACTTCTTTTGAACAGAGCATCATGTGTTGCTCTTTGAGATCTTGTAGCTTACTTCACTTTGTCAGACAGGTTTTATTTCAGTGATTTCATGATTCAACAGGTCTGGCAGTAATCAGGCCTGGGTGTGGCAAGTGAATTGATCCCATTTTTCCAAAGAAATTTGGTTAATACTTGGATTATCTTTGTCTAATATTAGAATTTGTCTGAGGATCTAAAGCATGGCAAATATGCAAAAAAAACAAACAAACCCAAAAACATAAAAGGAAACCAGGAAGGGGGCAAATACTTTCTTTTCACATAAAACCGTCCACATTTGAGTTTTTCCACTCATGCATGCATGTTGTTTCTCTAATTGCGTCACCAGCCTTGTTATTGACAGTTTCATTTCATGTCAGAGAGAAGAGAGAGATACATCTACAGGTTTATTGACACAAATGTGGTCATGGTCTCAGTCAGTCAGTCAGTCAGACAGACGGTGGCTAATAAAACCACAGACAGCTGCTCTGCTGCTGCACCAACTTCTATTACTAAGAGACCAGCAGAGTACACATGTAGACGCCTACTGCACCTCTATCTGTGTGTGCCTTTTGGATTTTTGTGTGTGGTGTGCACTTGTAGGTGCGAAGTGGGCATACCATGTCGGTGCACACGTTAAAAAAGAAAGAGGAATGGGAACAGAGGGGGTGGGGAGAAGATGAAGGTAAAAAACAAGAAGAGAACAATATTGAGCGTCGGATCGGCTGAGATGAAAGACTTCAGAGCGGTTAACCCACTGGAGTGGAAACAGACAGAAATAATGAAGATGTTGTGAATAATTCACACGCTGGCCAATTGTTTTGTGTTTATTAATTCACTTTTTACTGTTCTTTTGTCAGCGCACTTCAAAGCTCTGCTAGTACAAGTAAACCGAAATTGTAATGTTGAACTGATATGCTTGCAACAGTACTCCTAATTAGGTGATTTTACTGAGCTCTGTTCTTAGTTAATTCATTTCCATTGGCCTTGAGCCACGCCACATTCATTAACAGTCTCTGTGTTGCTAGATAGTATTAAAATGGTTTATTAAGTCCCAGGCTGATGGTATAAAACAATCAAATGTTGAAAGAGAAAATGGAGTGGAAAGCTCAGGCAGTGAGTCTGAACAGAGCAGCATATCAGACTTCAGTCCAAACAGCCAAATCAAGCAGATTTGGGACTCTGGTTTCCAGAAAAAGTAAGAGAGTAGCAGAAACTGGATGTGTATTTATCTGCAGTACTGCTGTGATGGACCAGCTACCTGTGCAGTTTTCTGCCCTGCAGGCTGTGATAGTCAACAACCTCCTGCAAGCTCTGGCTACATAAGCAGATAAAAAGTAAAGCATATTTCCTCTATAACTTAAAGCTAGAGTTCACTTTATATCAGTTTTGTTATGTTGGTTGCAACTCAGCAAGAAAACTTTTCTCACCTTGGTCCAAAATGTAGCAACATAAACTTTCCTAAAGCTTGGCCAAACCAATATTTACAAAGTTCAGTGCAAAAATGAAATAAAAGATAAATGAAAAAGTGATATAACACAGTAGGCAAAAAACTGAGAGTGAACTAATGTACAGTAGCTTATTAGCTGTGTTGCACATAAAAGGCTTTAACAACATATTTAACATTCACCTTCAGTATACTCACCTAAAATGAAACCAAAAGTTGCTTAAGCCAATAAAAGCAAATGTGCATGTGCAAGGCACAATGACACTCTGCAAATCAAACTTTTGAGTTGTCACAGAGAAACATACAAAACAAGACAAACAGAAAAACCTCAGACCACGAGTCGCTCAAACACCGTGGCCTCCAAACATGAAGAGACATGGTTTGTTGACACTTTTGAGACAGACTTCAACAAATAAACTCCTTGAACAACTGTAAATGAACGCTACCTTCAGATGGAACTCATTAGCTTGTGGTGACAACATGAGAGGTACTATAAATGGTATGCTTGGAGTTCGAATAATGTCGTCTTGTAGCAAAAGGCTTGTTGAACAGCTGTAACTTCAGTAGAAAATCTAGAGGCTGAAATACAGAAAAAGAATAATTACCTAATTAAAACATATTATCCTCCAGAATGAACCTCTATGGTCTCATTAGCACACACATCCCAACTCTTCTACTTTAATGAAATTTCCACTCATGTAGGAAATACAGTAGCTTTAGTTAGGGCAATGAAACATTATCTTCTTACAAACTAGAAGCAACCCACTTAAGACAGAGTTAGCAAGTACACCATCAATCATGTTGACAAAGCTAGCTTTTGTGACCAAGGGTATTTTTCCTTCTAGCCCTCAGTGGTAAGCTACAAGCTTGCTTAATAACAAAGCTAGTTTAGTTTTTGATAAACAGCATCAGTATTTATTTTTGTAGCTAGCTTGTAAGTTGTTTGCAATGAGCTACCTAAACGGCAAAGCTAGTTTAGTTGTGACAAACTATCATTAACAACCATTAGCATTATTCATCTCTAGCTAACATATCAGTAGCCGACCATGGCCTCCATCCTCTCTCTGTTTTCTTCCTGTCCTTCTTTTTTAACAGCATGTTGTAAACAGACGTAAACTTTGAAGGCTATTCTGAGTCACTATTAAATTCATCTTACTTATATTTTATCTTACAATTATTCCCTTCAAGAAAAAACACTTATTTTGCCCCAAATGCATTTTTTGGGGGATTGAAATATGCTGTATTTGCTTGTTACATGTTAGCTAGCTAGCAGATGCTAACGTTGGCTTAGACACTTGGATGCTAACAGTACAATATCCGCTACATTGTCAATATGGTTTTCATTGAGCATGTAAAGTGTACATCGTTCCACACTCAATTCTTGGACGGTTTTGAGTGTGCCAGTTGCACACTTTTGGGTATTTACTTCTCAGTAAGCACACTTTGCTCACTTATGCACTCTAAATAATGAGTATTTAGTACAGAAGTATGCGATGTGGAGCGCATTATATAGGTTGTTTACAATCATGTGATCCCAAATGTCTGTTAGAGGTCAGAATGTGGAGGACAGCCATTATGAATGAATGAGAACAGAGGAAAGTTAGCATTTTTTGACTCTAAATGGCTCTGGTACAATAATATCCCTGTTGGTAAGCATGCTAATTCATTTGCTAAATGACCGTCCTGGTTGAGACTTTGTTATACTTGCTGATTTTTGCTAGCTAATGTCCCTTGTTATCCACAGTTACATATCAAATACCCCTAGTCACCTATCTGGTCTCTTTATGGGATAACTTTCTAGCATGTTTTTGGCTAGCTATAGTTTTTACCGTCTGACTCAATTAAACAAATCCTGGTTTTATTTCTAGTGCTACATACAGTTGGCTAGTGTGTTATTGGTTAGCTCCAACTATTTACAGACCATCTCCAATCGTCAAGCACTTGTTTCTGGCTAGCTAACATGTTAGTGATTAGTTTTAGTTACTGTCTAACTCAGGTCATAATTTATGTGGAACTTTGCAGTAGTTATATTTATAGCTAGCTAGCATATTAGTAGTTAGCTTCATTATTTACCTGCTAACTCCAGTATTAAGGTTATATCCTCCATTTTTGTATAGCGAGTGGTTAATATTAGCCTTGTTATATAACTTTAGCTGCCTATTAGCTGCATCTGTTCTGCAGTCCTATCATGCCATTTATACTGATTCAAATTTTTTTTAATCTATTTTAACAAGTAATATTCAGCATACTGTAACCTAACTGTTTCTGTCTTTGTCTCCATGTAAAAATGGCACAAAAGTGAGTAAATCCTCACTGATAGTGGGCTGTGTAGTACTGTAACGCAGCAATATTTAGACAGCGAGACTAGTGATGCCCGGAACCTGTGGGCGTATGACACTCACTCAGTCAAAATCACCCTGACTCACACATCACAAGTATTCACACAATGCCAATACTAATCAAGTTTGGACAGTGAGAGTTATATTTAGTGGTGCAGTGCTGCCACCGACTAACTTTCTGAATCATTCTCTGCCATTATTAGGTATGTCAGGTAGTACTGATTTTTTTTATGGCTTGTTATAGCTCCTGAAATGTCAGCGACTGTCTTCACACTCACAGGTACAGTACACACAGCTCTGGATGTGTCAGTAAATATCTAAAATGATCCGTACAGCTTCAGGTCTGCATCACAATCAGATCTACACTGTTGGAAATGACACGTACAGTAGCTTGTGCTGTAAAGCCAAACTTTATTTATCAAGCCATATATTATATTCCTAATTTTAATGCCTATAAACAAATACTAAAATACTAAGACAAAGTTCTTTGACTATGACCTCTCAGACTCTTTCAGCTCTTGAAGTTTTTGTGTCTGAAACACGCAAGATTTTATATTAACTGACTGGAGGTGAAATCCAGTTTCTAAAAATGAAAATGGCTAATGGTGTAATCTGGTCTAAATGTATTTTGTGGGTTTGGAGAAAGCTTTTTTTTTTCTTTTTTTTTTTTTTTAACATACTCAGCGAGGTATGCTGTGGGAGGTGAGTACTATTGCATTTTTTAAAAAGAGCTAAGTTTGAATTTTTAGTCAAACTTGTTCACATTGTGGATCTTTTTCTGATCAGGAAAAACCTAATATTAACTCAACAGAGCCACAAATAAATATCAAAAGGAATCAAAATCAAAAATTCTTCTTTGTCCCCAGAGGAAAATTTGGGAAAGCAAAGCAGACGTGTTAACTGTTATGACTACAACAACTTTACATCTCCAACAAATATAGAAATTCACCATCTTTTTGGGTAACTAATGTGTCAAATATGCAAATTTCAAACAAAAAGTTTATTGTTAAAAGCTTAAAAATACAGTTTTTTAAAACATTTATGTTATTTGCATTACTGCTATTAAGTTATCTAGTTATTTATTTGTAATCATTCATTTCTATCATCCATCTTCTTCCACTTATCTGAGGCCGAGCAAGTCAGCCTAGACATCGCTCTCCCTAGTGACCCTTTCCAACTCCTTCTGAGGGATCCTGAGGTGTTCCCAGACCAGACAGGCCTGACAAAGCTGCTCTGTCATGGCGGCTGCCACAAGACACAGACAATACCAGCTATAACATATAAGAATTTCCCTGGCATTTAAAACAGCTGTAAATATTGTTGGTAATGTAAGAACTCAACAGAATTATACATAAAGTATTCAGACCCCCCTCCCCACACACACTTTCTTGAAGTGTTGTATTACAGCCTGATTCTGCAATTAGTTTTTCGTTACCCAGGACTCTTCCAAGAGCTGGTTGCCCAGCCAAACTGAGCAATCAGGGGAGAAGGGTCTTAGTAAGAGAGGTGACCAAGAACCTGAAGGTCACTCTGACTGAGCTCCAAAAATCCTGTGTGGCGATGGGACAAAGTTCCAGAACAACAACCATCACTGCAGCCCTCTACTGATGTAGGCTTTATGTCAGAGTGGCTTGACAGAAGCCTCTCTTTGGTGCAAAACACATGATAGTCCACTTGGAGTTTGCAAAAAAAAGTACCCAAAGGACTCTCAGACTGTGAGAAACAAGATTCTCTGGTCTAATGAAACTAAGATAGAACGGTTTGATCTTAATTCTAAGCATTATGTCTGGAGAAACCAGTATACTCATCACCTGCCCAACAGTGAAGCATGGTGGTGGCAGCATCATGCTGTGGGGATATATACCAAACAGTGCAAGGTCAGAATCAGGAGTGAAACCTGCAGCTAGTGTGATGAGGACTGAAGCCTTCGTATATGGGATGCCTACTCCTCCTGCTGAGC
Organism: Cheilinus undulatus; assembly: GCF_018320785.1. Lineage (NCBI taxonomy): Eukaryota > Metazoa > Chordata > Actinopteri > Labriformes > Labridae > Cheilinus > Cheilinus undulatus. The sequence goes on along the minus strand of NC_054881.1, from coordinate 15,170,715 downwards.
TAAACCCTTAGATGCAAAGGTATTGTGGACATCAAGGCATATTGAATCAGACATTCTGTGTGAGTTATAACTCCTCTGAAAAAGTACAAACTGTTATAATATTGATAAAAAAAACTCACTTAAGACATTCACTTGAAGAGTACGTGTTCCGTTTGTGTGTAAAGTGTGTGTTTAGTGTGTTTTCTGCACCATCAGTGGCAGTGGGAGAGCCTGCATGTCCACACAAAGCAGCGTGCTGTACCAGAGTCCATGTGATCCTCCAGCCGTGTGCTCTGCTCTTTTATGTATATACTGTGAACACACTTCGCACAGCATGCCACCTCACAAATCAAAGGAGAGCTGGCACGCCGGGCAGCGTGTCTGCAGGAGGAGGAGAGCGGGAGAGTCAGGTTAAAATGTCAGTGTTGTTTAAGTGTTTGCTGTCATTAGGGAACAGTTCTGCATCTTCTTCTTTTAGGTCTAAGGTTTTGTTTTTCTATCTTTGGTTTCAAAACTTTACAACTATCTGTCACAGAAGTTCAGGTTGCCTAGCAACAGGGTCGTGCTTGTCTTAGCAGGTTGCCACAATGACATGTTGCTAGGCGGGAGCATGGCAACAAAGACATCAGGTGTTACTTCCCACCGCTCGTCTGCGGACACTTCCACCGGCCTCCGACGGCTGAAGTCTGTGCGTGTTTGTGTGTACAGAATGTGTGTTCACTTCTGCTCCAGTGAGTTGTGCCTGTGTCGCTCTCTCCCGCCTTTAATTATGGCGTGCATGTGCATGCGTGTATGTGTGTTTGTATGTTGATTTCCACTCGAGTGATCAGCTCACAGCGGAAGCTTTGCTCATGCCGACTTGTCAGCTACAAAGGAAGACACACTTCTGGGTGGCTGGTCTGGTCAGGCTGGGAAGTCACGCATACGTTTGTCATTCCTGATAAATGACGGCGCTTAGCTCGGACCAACCTTGTGGGAGAGAGAGAAGCAGAGAGAAAATGATCTAATGATACCTCTCTGCACAGTTTTTCTGTCTTTATTTCCCCCTCTCCCTCACCTTCTTCCTCCTCTTCCTCACTCTTTATGAAGGTCCATGTGTGATCGTTGGCAGCGTGTGGGTTTCTGCTGGCAGCAACAAAGTGAGAAAAGCCAACTGCAGCACACTTAACAGCCAGGCCAATGTGAGGGCACACACGCTCATGAACAACAAAGACGTCATGTTCCCTCACCTAAAAACGTGTTCTTTTAAGACCTGTCACTGACATACATGAACATGAGTAATACATACTTGTTTAACAGAAATAATGTTGTAGTTTTGTCCGGTTTTGCATTTATTGGACTGAAATCATCTTGATTGATTGCGGTAGCTGCAAATTCCACACATTCTGCCTGTACTGCCTTCCAAGGGCACACTGGTTTTCTCCTTACCTTGTAACGCAGATGGATTGGCCAGATTCCATGTCTGTTATCAGGCAGACCTGCCTTGCAGAGCTCCAGTCTGAAATGATTGTTCCAGGTCTGAAAACCAACCTAACCAGTAAGCATCATTTAAAGAGAATGAGGCTTACTGGTTAGCAATAGCAATGGCTGTCACCGGTGTAGCGTTTAGCTCAGATGTAGCTATAGTTAACAGAAAGTTTTATCAGAACTAGACTACATTTTTTTTTTGTTAACCCTTAAAGCCCTCAGCTATTTTTAATCATTTGTCTCACTTGGATTTTATGTCTTGAAAAGCTGGTAAAACATCAACCCTACAGTGCACAGTTAAATGTGCAGGTCACAACTTGTCCACGAGAGCGTTTTGGAGTTGTTGGATTGTGTATTTGATGAGTTTGATAAGGGAAAGCAAAAATACCATCTGTCTCCATAGCGTTAGCTGCACAGCTGGTATATCAATCCCCCCAGATCTAGAAACAGCTTGCACCGACAACTAAAGGAAATGAACCTATTAATAAGGAATTATGGCAATGGCCGAATTTCACAAAATGTTGAAGTATCCCTTTAAGCTCTAAACATCCTTTATTTCAGGACAACCTAGGCTTTAAGAATATGTGTGCTGAAGCAATGTCACTTGAATTTGAAAAAAAGTTACAGGACTAAAAAGACAAGAAAAACATAAACATAAATAAAAACTATAGTATAGCTAAACAGTAAACAGAAATGACTAAGACTTATTTTTTGCAGACTTGTTTTCCTCTCTCTTAGGGACCAAAAACTGAAAAAATAATCATTCTGTGACTAAAAAATATTCAAAATATTCACATATTTACAAATAAGCCCTTGTGCTTTTTGGAATTAGCTTCTTTTAAGTCTTTATTTAAAACACTTCCTATCTGCAGAGGGCCACATCACAGGCTCTCTTTCGCTCTTTCTCTCCATTAGGAGCTGTCTAGGCCTTGTCTTCCAGTTTCTAAGAGTTAACACTTGTGCCGTATGGCAAAGCTTGACATGAATGTACAGCCTACTATTGGTTGTCACATTGCATTGTGGGAAATGGTTTAGACGCTAATGTAAATGCTAATGACAGAGATGATCGAAAAATGGATTAAAAAACGTTAAAAAAGACGTCAAATATAGGAGTTACTGGTATGAATTTAATCTTTAAATATCCTGGAAAGTCATCCAAGTTCCAAGCTCACTAGAAAAGCTACTATAGGGGCTAAGAAGGCATGGATAGCGCCATTAGAACGGCAACACTGAGGGCTTCCAGAGGGGAAAAAGTGTCTACGATTTATGGTTAAAAAGTTACAAGACTTTAGATAACCTGTCTCCCTTCTTATCGTATACATCGGTCTCAGAGGGTTAAAACAAGAGCAACGAATGGCAATGAAAGCTTTTTTGATTGAAAAGATGTTTTTGCACTTCTTCCAACCAGCCTTAGCATGAGTTTTATCCACCAACAAGCTCCATCGTTCATAAACTACAACAGTGTCCACCTCCCAAGCTCAGGTTACCACCAGAGCAGTAGACATCTACTACCTCATTTTGTCTTGTTGCTCTGGTTGGCCTGTAATGAATTTGACAGAATGTTTGTCCAATCACCTTCCAAGATTTTTTTTGAAAGGTCCTACCCTTCCCAAATGCTTTGTGAGGGAGGTTTCACAGATGATTGTTACATTTATATCCTATGTAATGGATTATCAAACAGTCTATCTGGCGTGGCAGGTTAGTTTGCTGAAACCACCAGCATGCAGCATCACCCACTGGATGTGTTTCTGGAGCAATGTGCAGCAGACATCAAGTTGGAATTTCCTAATAACAAGTCCGGTGTGAGAGTAGCATGTAAGGTTGCTTTGCTGCTCACTTTGATACTCTTGCAGACTTGGATGTTTTCTAGAAATTATGTGTGGTGTTGTACAAAATCCTGTGGTTTACCATCTCAAAAATGATGTTTTCGTTATCTGAATAGGTGATGACCTATGTATTGTGCCTCAGGATGGGACATTATGTTGATATAATGATGAGATTTACTAACGGGAGTCATTGTATTGTGTTGTAGTTTGAATCTGACCAGGTGCTTTGTACAGTCTTGTTCCTGTTTGGGTTGATATTCTCTAGTTGGATTGATACGTATTGGCAGCGACCTCAAATGCATGACTGATCTTGCTAGTTTTCTTCAATGAGAAATCTTGTGATGATCCAATTCCCGAGATCGCGTCACATGGGATCAATTTAGACAGGATAAAACTGACTGTGTCACCTGAGTCAGGAAGAATCTTCGGTGGTGGCCTAAACTCTATAACCCTTAAGAAAATGGAGACGATTTCTAGAGAGATGAACGTGTGATTATCAGATATGGTTTCCATTGTAAGTACTTATGCTCATGTCCTTTCATAAATGTTCATGTTTATGTTGGCTGCTGGAACTTCCTTTTATTTTTCAGGTGAAATAAATTGCGATAGTGTGCATGACTTCATAGTGATAAAATCCACTTACAGCCACAGAAACAGTTAATTTACTGTCCCAGCAGGTTTTCTTCCCAAAACTACCTCTGAAACAGTCCATTCAGGAAGTGGGCAGGTCATGACATCATTTCCTCTTCTGCAAGTCCAGGAAACAGGAATACAGCTTTCCAGTTTCCGCTGTAGTTGGGTTACTTTTCCTAGAAATACTAGCGTGTGTGGTTGTGTGCTGTATCCTAGCAGTAACATTGAACACTGATGACGTACGAAAGTCAGATGGGAGGCAAAAAGTAAAACTATGGGTAGGAAATCATTGGGAATGGAGGAAAGTGAGTTCACTAAAAGTATTATCAGAAAATCTCTACATACATTGGGCATGTTAATGATACGTATTGGCATGAAGGTAATAAATGTCTTAATTTACTGAATCCTGCAGACTTTCCTGCACAATTTTGGCCAAGATGATAATCACAATTTTAAATCACAATTTTTATTTGACAGGATAATTCTTATTTTTGAATCCCCTGTACCCTGCTGCTAACCTCTTTCCAGGGCTAGACTGAGACAAAAACTCTGATCTGGTACTTTAGCCCCCAACATCCACCCTAACATTTAGTCAGATATAACACAGCAGCAGCCCCTGGATGCACCAGCTGCTCCACTGATAGGCTACACTATTTTTACACTGGTACATTGACTTAGTAAGGAGTAAATGTCTAAGAATAAGGCATAATTGCAGTATTAATCCTCATCTAAGGATAGATTTTATAAAACAATACTTCATATTTTAGCTAATATGACCGCACTGTAAAGTGCTGTGCTTTTAATTCAATTCAATTCTGTTGGCTTTATTGGCATGTAAAATATCAGTTTCATAGCCAAAGCAATGTTCAAATGTATAACAATTGTAGGAAGAAACTATTAGTTATTATTATTATATGTATAGCATTATTAGTATTAGCTTTTCTTTGTTTTTCATATACAAGGTATGCATTCTGTAGTCTGGTACTGTCTCTTTATTTCCGGTTTGGAAAAAGCTCTTATTTTGAAAGGCAAAAGAAATTTTAGTCTCTGGAAATATCTCCACTCCAGTAAATGGACTTGAGCTTGTACATTGCTTTTCTAGCCCAAAGGGCTTTTTACAACGCACACCACACCTGCCCATTCACAACCTTTCACTCCACATTCACAAACCAATAGCAAAGGTTGCTATGGAGAATTGACCATCAGTATTTGTTAATCCCATTCCTACATATTCGTACGCCACTGACGCAGCAGTTGGAGCAAATTGTCTTGCTCAAGGATACATCAACCGGTCCTAGGAATCAAACCCAAGATCTCAAGAGTACTGACTTTACCTACTAAGCCACAGGTGCCCAGTCTGTGCTTGTTTATTTAATCCAGATATATAAAGTTGAGTAGCTAGGGGCGCAGTTGGACGGGCGTGTGGTGTCTGGCGTGTGGCTCCTTTCCCGTATGTCTCTCCCCCGCTCTCTCGTCTCTGTTTCCAACTCTTATCCCCTTCCCCCCCCTCTCTGATTAAGGGTATAAAGAGTCCCAAAAATATCATATAAAAAAGTAGTGGTTCATGACTGTAGCCCTACCTTTCACAAAGTGGTTGCTGCATACGTGGGGTTTTTAACCCATGTCTGCCAACATTTCATGTTTTTTTTTTTAAAAATTCACATTTTGTGTCATGAATTTCAGGACTTGAAATAGCTAGAAATACAGTTTTTTTCCAATTTGCCCTACTGGTGCAGCTGAACACAGCACAGAGGTGACATTTGATTGTGCGTCTCTTTGCGGAAGTCACGTCCTGCCCCTCATTTGGAGTTCTGTGGATAATGTGATGTCATCTGCAAACAATTATACTCAACACATAATAATATAGTATCATGATAGAAGATTCCTGATAAGATTTTATAACTTTTTTTTAATTTTCATTTTTTTGTAAGGATATGGGAGCTGAAGTCAGTAATAGATGTAAATCCTTTATTTCTACTACAATAATAATGCAAAATATCCCTTGTACTTATTTTTATTCATAATTTTAAGTAACTTTTTTTTGAGGTTGTATTGTTTATAATAAAAAAGTGTGTATTTTCTTTATAAAAAAAGTGAAACTCACAATGTCTTATACATTTTTGTATCTTCTGTTTAAAATAAAAGGATTTAGACTCTGCTGGTCAAGATAAAATATACTGCATAAATATGTATACATCAAATCATTTTAAATGATCCCTTATTGCTTAAAATTTGAATGGTTGTAGGTGCTTTTGTTGCATCCTTTGTAAAAAATAAAACATGAAGAGCAAATAAACTATGTTAAAGTAATATAAAAACATGATTTTGATTGGAAGCATTGATCAAGAAACACTGGTACTGAATGTACTATTAGATGTGGTTTAATAAAAAAAAATGTAGCCTTGAGCTCTGCTTCAGTCTGCACAATGAGAACATGATGTCCAAATGAAACGTCTGAATCCAGATATAGTGGAGCTGGAGTCTGTTTTTTGGGCAGTGGAATAAACTCCAGCGCTGTAGCTGCTGCTGAGATGGAAAGGTCAAGAGAGCAAGCTAAAACCACTCGGTAGCCCACAGTTATTGATTTCTCCCACAGCAGAGCGTACTGCAGGAAAACATCTGGGGATGCTTGTGTGTGTTTTAACTCCACTTTGTTTTACACAATATCTGCCCTCTGTACCCCTCGGACCAAACAGAAGAGATTCTGCAGCATTTGTTTGTGTGCCGTTCAAACACAGAGACACACAGCGAGCAGACGAGAGGGCACCAACCAAAAAATCAAATCCACCGGCTGTGTGAGCCATCATCAGACAGCTCAAACTCTTGTTCTTTAAGTTTGGAGGAGAGCAAGTGAGGAGGGATCTTAACGCCAGCGTCCTCCCTCCTCAGCTTTGGTTCGTCATCAAGGCCAGGCGAGAAGAGATGCAGCCTGCTTTTGTCTGGCTCCAACAATGGACGGCACTGGTGTGAGTCACCCGGCACGCACACACAAATCCATTCATCTGTCAATGTCAAGAGACAGCAGCAGAGCTCAGGTCATGATCCGGCTCCAGAAAGCCTGCATGATTCTGTAGTTTATATTGGGGCTAAAACTCAATAAATTAATAATGTTCTTTATTGATTATTCAGCAGTTATTCTCTTGTTGGATCAATCGTTTAGTCTCAACTGGTTTAGCCTCCAGTCTCCTCAATGAGAAGTCGTGGCACACACTTCTAAAAAATTTGAATCAATTCAATTTATTTGATGAATAATTATGTAGTTTGGACCTTAGATGGGACAATTTAATAAAGAGATGGGACAAAACAATCATGCTTGCAGCACAGACAACAAATCAACGAGCATGACTAGCTTTGCAGTAATGAGGCTGGACTGATTCAAGAACAGCTGACCCCAAACTACAATTTTATTTGAACAGTGAGAATGCAGTGAGGCCACCTTGAAAAGGTGGTCTTGAGCATGATTCAAGCGATTTGGATGTACCTGTAATCATGCTTGAGTACTGGGTACTTGCAGGGATTCCCACAGAATTGGGTGGGCCCCTGAAAGCCCAGAGAGTGAGCCCTCACTATCTGTGATTTACTGATATCAATGCATGTGCATTGGATGTGCAGAATTGGTGCTAATGTTGGCTCATTTTGGACCTGAGAAGTGTATCACAACTCTTATTGGGTTCTGATGATGGAATTATTTCTTTGTTCTTCTTTTAAACCCATTTTCAACACTTCTTTCTGCCATTTCTAACCCATTCCTGTGCCACTCTTCAATACTTTTTTGCCCATTTTTTGCCATTTTTAACCCATTTTTGCCATATTACACCAATTCTTGCCACTGTTGAGCTACATCAAACCAATTTTTTCCATTTTTCCCCTTTTTGCCACTTTTAACCCACCTTTGCCATTATTTTTTTTTTATCCTTAATTGCCACTGTTTTGCCACTTTACACCCATTTTGGCCATGGTTTGCCAATTTTTTCAACATTTTGTCACTTTTTGCCACTTCCTTTTGCCATTTCTAATCCATCTTGGCCTATTTTTGCCCCACTTTTAACCTATATTTGCCACTTAGCGCAGATTTTTGCCACTGTCCTGCTACTTTTTAGCAATTTTTCATGCTCTTTTCCCCTTTTCGCAGTTTTTCACTCTTTTTTTTCACTCTCACTCTTTTTCACGCCCCTCATTTGCCACTTTATACCCATTTTTGCCCATTATTTCACTGTTTAATTCCCTTTACGCCTGTTTTTGCCACCTCTGTTGCCATTTGTAAACCATTTTGACTGTTTTTTGCCCTTTTTCCAACTTTAAACCTATTTTTTGCCATGTTACTTTAATGTTTGTCACTGTTTAGCTTCTTTTAAACACTTTTATTGCCTCTTTTTACCCATTTTTGCTGCCTTTCATTCTCAATTGCCACTTTTTCACTGTTCAACCACTTAATGTTCATTTTTGCCGCTTCTCTTTGGCATTTAGATTCCATTTATGCTGTTTTTTTTTTTTTTTTACCCATTTTAGTTGCTTTTCGCTTATTTGTACCACTTCTTTGCCAGTGTTTAGTGATTTTTGCTGCTTTTTGGTAATTTTCCCATCTTTGTTGCCATTTTCCATCATTTTTTGCCTTTTTTACATTGGAAAGTAATTTAAGACTTTAAAGGCAAGGCTATGATGTGCACAAATGGCAGGATACCAGGGAATAAAACAGAACAACGGAGAAAATGTAATGGAAAAGAATAACTTCAATGTGAAAAAGGCAGAATATTTTTTATTGCTACCGTATTAAAAGCACATTTTTTGGCGCTAAACAGCTGAAGTGTAACTGATATTAAAACAATCCTTAAGGGTTAATTGCATTTTTTCCCATTATGAGAAACTTTTGAATGAAAACAAAATGCTGGCTTTCTGCTGAGTAAATCCAGCTTTTTATTTAAGTGCCATTTTTATTTAAGAGTTGACAAAAAAAAAAAGTGTTTCTGAGCAGGAGGTTGTGGAGATGGGCAACACTGAGCAGTGCTTGTCTTAAAGCCTGTTGTATCATATTTGAGACATACTTTTATGATATCTCTATCTAATCAATATGCTCAATAAATTACTAAAAAAAAAACTTCTGAATACAATCTGAGATCAAATGAGATACAGAAAATATATATGTTAAATTTTATGGAAATTTTAAATTTCCAGGGTGTTTTACAAAGCAATAGTGCCAGATCTGAAAAGACTCAGTAAGCTACTGTAAAACTCTTTAGAGCGTAATTCCTTAACAATGTTGCTGTCATGTCTTTGTACTTCTAGACTACATACACAATAGTGTAAAATTGTTGTACCAGTTTGTGGAGTTTGAGATCAAGTTAGAGTGAGTTAACACTGGCTGAAGCTTCTCTTAATGCATACAGCACTGCTCCACCCTGCTGGTTTGTACGTAACACATTACCACCGTCTTAGCTGTTATTACCCATGATGGTGAATTTCTCCATTTAGTGACAGAATGGTGGTTATTATTTTTCTTTCATTATATAGAATATTTGCATTGAAATGTCCAAAATAAAATAGGCCTTAGGATGTGAGAACTTCCACTGGAAGCTGCATCTCATTCATGCTTTGGGCTGTTTACTTATGATGGAGCATAATTATTCTCTTTTCATCGGCTGTGAGTTCTGTCACCCCAAGTTCTCCTGGTTCGTCTTGACTGGGGTCCATTTAAAGATTGTTTTCATCAACGTCTGCAGAAGTGAAGTAGCAAGGAATCACCTCCATGATTCCAGACTACCCCTGATGTATCTTCTGCTATAGTTTAAATCCAAGAGTAAGGTGTAATTTACATACTGTGCCTTGAAATTAATCATTTCAGGGCTGATTTGTGAACCCTTACAAAGAGTTGGATTTGACTCATCAACATGAACTGCAGCTTACATCAAACCATACAGGATTTCCTTTCATCTGTACATCTCTTAATCTTCCCCTCATTGTGTCACTTTCAGACAAATTACACCATCTTGCTGTAATGTGATCAAATTATAAATCCAACGAGCGGCTACTGTATCTCACCAGTTTGAGCTCCAGCGGCAAAGCCGGCCACTGAGACATCCTCCCTGAGGGCTGAGTCGCCTGTATGACTGTCTGTTTTCACTGTGCTGAGCCAAATTAACCGTGATGCTAATTGCCAGCCAGGGCCGGCTCTGTCTTTCCTCCAACATTTGCATTTTCTTCCTCCATAGGCTCCCCCTATACTGTCCTGCCATCCAGCCATTTCTATATATATCCATAGGTCTCCTCCTACAGCTTTGTCTGTCGCCGTTTCTTCCCACTTACTTCTTTTCTACCCCCTCCAACAGCTGAATTAATCTCCTTCTTTACATTGGTTATGCTGCTGAGTTGGTCTATTCCTGTATAATCTTATCTATTGTCCGGGAGATAAAAAAAAAAGGGGGGATTGCAGTAGATGTTTTGTGATTCTGAATCAATGGCAACATCATTCATAAAGCCGTTATGATGGAAAAAAGCTTCTCATTGTGTTTATGGCACATTTAAAGTGTGTTTCCTATTGTCAGATGCTTTTAAATATTCACTCATGGGATTATACTGAGTGATGTGAGTGCTGAAGGACGTCCTATAGGTTGTAGTAAAGGGTCCTCAGTAGGGAGGCAACCCTGGCACTGAGAGCCCCCGTCGGGACGCCCACAATTGGGGGAGCCCCAGGCGTGTGTCAGGGCTAACCAAAGGCAAAGCATAGGCCAAGGACGAGCTGCAGCACACACACAAAGAGGTGAAATTGTGAAGCGTGTGCTGTTTAATGTGTGACGATGTAAAGGCGAAGACATGCAGATGAGGACTTCCAGTGTGCACATGTAAGAATTGTTCGCATAATGACCCACTGTGGTGCCAGGATTAGTTACGCTAATGGCAGAGGATGTTTGAATATCTTCATGATGGACAAAAACCACACAGAGAGCGGCACTTTTTTTTCATTTTCTCCTGTTAGTTTATTTTTCAGTTGCTTAGAAAAACAAAACAAGCGCTCACAAATGACCCACTAAAAACCAAATAACATTTGCGCTCACCGGAGCCTTGTTTTCTTTTTTTTTTTCAATATTTATGAGAATATGCAAATGAAGGTGCGTCTCATTCAATCGTCGAGTGAGTCGTACGACCCGAGCACAGGGGTCTAAGGGCACGCGGGGCACAGACGAGGAAGGGGGGGGGAGAAAAGGGATCCCCACCTGCCCCCATCTGCTGTGAGAGCGAGTCGCTCTTTGCATAATGGAAACTCACCGGTGGTTTTTTTTTTCGTTCTTTTCGTGAACTAAAACACGGTAATACCACACTTACACACTTGCCAGCAAGCTAGGTATCACAAATGTTTCAGAAGTCTTAAAAACCCACCAGAATTGAAATAATATAGATATATATATTTATAAATGAGCTAAATATAATTTAAATAGAAACCTAGAAATAAAATAAAGACAATAAAACAAATCACTTGGTAAGCAGACACACAGAGACGATGAGGCTGCACCCCCAAACACCCTTCTCTTCTAACTAATCTGGGTGTGTTTCTACCACACAGGATCGTAATTCTTGATGCAAGACAGAAAATAATATAAAAACACTTAAAACTGCCCACAGAGATTCAATGGGAAACTAAGCATGTGCGCATGTGCATGTATGACTACTCCCAAACAATGAGCTACATCCTGATTAATGCACGAGAAGGCCGACTCCGCTCCTCCTGTGTTTAACTTCACTTGCACTATCCCCCTCCTATTTTTAAATACTTGTAATATACTGATTAATATATAGAGCCCATTTACAAATGGTGCATGATTGGCTTCAATATCATAGCTCACACGTTAGCTGGAATAAGGTCCCACATATGACTAGCTAATGAGGTCATACGATAAGATTTCTTCTTTTTCATCATTGTCTTCTTCAAATACACAAGTTGATAGTTGTTTTTCCTAAAAAAAAAGAAGCAAAATCAAGTACAGTTGATATTAAACACTTGCAAAATGTCCACTGCAAAGAATGGCTTGAGTAGGAGAATGTTATAGTATTCTCCATGCGCCATGCTCTTCTTTTTGTCAATGTTTTTCCTCTTCAGACATGTTTTTTCTTCAGCAACACAAAGATGTAAAGAAGTCCAACTCCTTAGCCCTCTTCTGAAACAAGAGGACTCCTATAAAAAAGTATTAACAAGGCCACAGTCCATTAAAACGTCTCATAATCCCTCACTATCTCTCACTTTGGAGAATTTCTAGATTCATCCACGAGCACTGATTCAAATTCAAACTCTTGAATTTTAAAGCAAATCGCCTCCAAGCAGTGCAAAACAAATCACACCTGTGCAATAAGGCCTACCTATCTACCTACCTACTGCCCTATCAGACTTCAAATGAACAATAAAAACACAAAATGATTACAAAAATAACAGAATATCAACGATGTGGTTAACGGAGCATGGACATGCACAGTGTATCAGAGGAGAAGAGACATTCCCCTGTAGGACGAAAACAAAAGAATTATCAGCAATGTCTCTTTTAATGCTTTTAATGCTGCCGCCCCCCCCCACACAACTCTCCACGGGTGACACCAGCAGAGCTCAGGGGACTCGGGGTGCCAGAGGGGGTGTGTCGTCTCACATGGGCTCAAGCAGCCATCTGCCGCCCCGCTCCAGCCAGCCTGATCCTTATCCTGGGCCCAGCCCGGCCCAGCAGGCCCGCTGTCTCATCCCTGTAAAAAAAAGGCATCCTGCTGGGGAGGGTGAGATGTTGGTGGTGGAGGGTGGGGGGTTTGGGGAGACAAAGGCGGGGAGGAGCGCCACAGCGAGGCCCTCTGACCTGGTCCCCTGGCCCGGCGGGGCAGACGGCCCAGACAGACAGCACCGTGTCTGCTCCCTGCCTCCTCTTTTATCAACCACACAGACCCCAGGGGCTGACGGAGAGACTGAAGAGGGGGGAGGAGAGGGAGAGAAGATAGGGGGGAGGGTGTTGGGGCAAATGAGCACAATGAACAGACTGACACGGACTAGCCTGACCCCTCCTCCCTCTCTCTCTCTCCATCCTCCATTCATCTTTGGGTAGGGATCTCTAGATTCCCTACGGGCGAGCTGCTGCCCTCTCCCCCCTCTCCTCCTCCCCCCTTGGTGACCCCTCTTTGCTCCTTTATCCCTCCACCAGATGAGCTCCAGGAGTCCGTACGGCCAAGCACGCCCCTACTGGCCATTTATACATTATTGTTTCCTTGAATCTGTTCCAAATACCACATGTAGCGTTGCTTTTGAATCTCAGAGTCCCACTTTTAAGTACAGTGTTTGTTTTGTTAACGGCAGTAGAGACTTAATGATGTTCTATTATTACCTTAAACACCCATATAAAGCTTGTATTTATTAATTTTGGTAGATCTATAAAGGAGCTCATCTGTTCTTTCCAGACATCATCGGGGGTTTTGTCTCTTCTCCTCCTGGGATCTGGCACCTAGGCAGTCGTTGAGGTGGTGGTGAGCTTTTGGATGGTTCGGTTGTAGTACTGGGTGGTCAGAGCCTCCAGCGGGCTCCAGCGGTGTGCGTGCAGCTCGATGACTTCCATGAGCAGCGAGCGGGTCAGCTGGGACTCGGCCGGGCAGAGCATCTTGTCCCTTACGGTGGCCAGGAGCTCAGTCATCATCTCTGGGAGCTGCTCCTCCAGGAGGCGGCCCATGCTCTGCAGCTGGAGGAGAGGAGGGGGTTAGAAACTGTGTGTGTCCCTTACAGTGAGAGAAACACAACGTCTGGCACCTTGTTACCGTGGAGACAGACAGCAGAGGTTCACCCCCAGCCCCCCGGCCATAGAGCAGTGTGTGCCGATGTGTGTAGCTGCTGCTAAGTGAAAAGTAAGCTTGTCAAGTATTTTGATATTTTTGATTCCACTTGCTTCAAAAACAACACACTCCCTGTTAGCTAATTATCATAAGTAACAAAATGCAACAAACTTTTACAATTACCCCTGTGTACCCCATGTCTTATAATCCTCACCTCTAAGCTGTTTGATATTATTCTTGTTTATTTTGCAGATTTTCTGATAGCTGTTTTATATTTTATACATGTCTCCTTCCTTCACTTACACAGCTACAGCTGAACTCTGGGCTGAATACAGTTCAGGCCTTATCTCAATCCTTAACTCAACTGAAATTTATCTGCACTTCTTTATTATTTATAATCCTCAAAACAGCTAGAGAATATCAGATACTTTTCTGAGTTTGCAATAAAAAACAGGGGTGTGAACGCTGGAGACAAACATTTAAAGAAAACAAGAGTTTAATGGGTCCCAAGTGTTGAAAAATGGAGCCAGTGTGGAAGTGCATAAATTGCAGTTCCTTAAGATACCACTTGAGGCAGTTATCAGCAGGCCGGCCAACAGAACTGGCTGGGCCACTGAAAAACGCAGAGAATGGGCCCCTCAGTTGTGACTTATTGGTGATATTAATGCATGTTGGATCAGTAGCATTGGTGCTAGCGTCTTGGCTCTCATTTTTGAGATGAAAAGGTGTCACTATTTTTGGGCTCTGATGTTCAAATTATTTATTGTCACTTTTGAACCCCTGTTTGTCACTGCTTCAACCTGTTTTGCCACATTTGTTTCCACATTTATCCCATTTTTGCCACTTTTAGCAACATTTTCCTCCTTTTTTGTCACAACTTTAGCTACCCATTATTGCCCCTTTTAACCCACTTTTGCCACTTTTTAACAGCTTTTCACCTTTTTATGCCCCTTTTTTCCTTTCTTAACCTATATTTGCTGCACAAAATATCACGATACTATGCTGTACTGATTTTTTCCCCTCACCCCTACCATCTACATTGTTAACATTACCAAAAAAGGTAATTCTGTTTACAGAAAAAGAATTTCCATTTTGAAAATGGCAAATACTACAGCATAAGTACATAAAAATTCCTCTTATGTTGCTTTGATATGAGTGGTTCTTATTCAGGTTAAATATAAAATATGCTTATCCCAGACTAACTTTACACTGGACCATGATTTTACTGACCTCCATGGGCCCCACAATTGACTGGACCCCAGAAAGCTCTCCCAGTAATCCCCCCTTATGGGCGGCTTTGATTATCAGTAAAACAGTTTGCAATAGCTGTGCTGAAATTCCTTCCTTTTTGGATACAGACCTGCTTTTATTTTGAAAGAAAATTTAGAATTTGATGATTGACATGAACTTAAGTTGCAGGAATGTTATGTGCTGATACAGCTAATTCATTTTAGAGCGAATATCTGTTGATACAGATATCTCGCATCCCCAATTTACATGTTTATCAAGGAAGCCAATCCTCAGCTTTTTACGGGAAACTCGAATAGAACTGGGTGAAAAACTGTTAAAAAATCAGGAAAGTATACATTTTGACAAACCTTATTAATAAAGTACCCTTGTCAATGCCTGTTTGATCTGTTGTTTTAGTGTTTATTCTTAACAGCCTTAGTGTGTGAGCAAGTATGACAGAGAGAGTATGTGAGTGTGTATTTGGTCCGTACCTCCATGGAGCAGCAGAGGACTGCATCTTCTTTGACATCTGGTGACTCTAACAGCTAAAAGAGAAAAGAAGAGACACTTTCAGTTACCTGAGACACTAAAAAACTGTCAATTCAAGCAAATGAAGCAACATGAAGAAGCCCAGCACAGTTAGAGGGCAACCTGTACAACAGCAGCACATACATTAGTGTATGTACTGTATATTTGGATGTAGGCCACGTGCGTGGGTGGGATTAGGCAAATGTGGGGTTTGTGTGTGTTAATCAGTTCACAAGGGAAGAAGAAAAGAAAAAGACCTAATCCTGATTGTAAATATTTTCTACGTAAACGTTTTAAATCTTGAAAGTCAACACAGCGGGCTTTCATCCTGGCAAGCGAGCTCACCATCACACATCAAGGCTGGCTTTGTGCACACTATATATCCTCGTATACACACACAAATACTGTACACACACAGTGGAGGCCAAAAACAAACCGTGGAGCTGGTAAACACGCTAGCTGGCTTTTCCCCCTTACAGTGGCCCCATGCACAGATGGGCATACAACTGGTACTTTTCAAACAATGCAGGGAGGGTAGCGACGAGGGAGGCAGAACGACACACAGCCTCCCTGCTACAGTCTAAATATCCAGTGTCACATTACAGCAGTGATAAAATGCTTGTTGTAGTTTCAAAAAGTCTGTTTTCAAAGAGCTGCATTGATTAAAGAGAAAGTATTTAATAATATTGTCTGTGAAAGTCTAAATCTAGACTTTTTACCACAAAGAATTCAAATTCTACATTTTCTGTTAGAAAAATACACAATGACTGCCCTCTACAGGTTGAAACCCTGCTATTGCAACTGAATTTTTCTATAGGCTGATCTGAAGGCAAGCAGATCTGTGAATAACAGTGGGCTCCGCCCATCAGAAACATAGCTGTAACTCCCTAGGATTGTGGGTAGTGTAGTTCTTTTACCCAAGATCGTGGATTAACCATGTTTTTCTTTAAACAAGGTTAACAAACAAGCATGTGTCTGGACTTTATACCAGTGTTTCTCCATTTAGATTGTCTGTAGTTAAAAAGACTGTTAAATTCAGTGTAGGAGCCAAACGCCAACTGGCAAATGTGGATGTTTTTTTTAGTAGTGTTCTGTGTATTCACTCAACCTACCAGGCACAGGGAAAATAAAAGTAATATATCAGGAGTGATGTTATAGTAAACATCGTTAACTGAATTCCAGTTTTCTGCTTATCCAGCTTTGATATATGTACTTTTATTTTGGCTTGAATCTTTCATTCTGGAGTCATTGCTTTATAGATGCAGTTTTACCGTTAGTCACCAGATTTAAGCCATTTATCTATATTGGGCATTAGGGAACATCGCATTTGATCGATTAATCAAAATCTGAAAATCTATAATAATAATGATACATAAAGATTTAAGTCATTGCTTATTATTAACATATTTAAGGCTGTAATACTACCTTTCAAAAATGGGAGGGGGGGCACTTGAAATGGCACTGAAAGGGTTAGATTTCTGAATATTTTTGGTATTTGATATTTATAGTTGGATCTAAGTTTGATTTAAACAATTAGAAAAATAATTTATTGTACGTTTTTTTGTTTTATTGATTTATTTTTTTATTTTTTTGAATTAATGTATGAGATTCATTTTTGGTCATGAACACCCTAAGTGTAACAATTTCTCTAACACCATTATTTTGAGGAATAAAAAAAGTTTTAAATGTAAATTAGTGATTCTAAAATGTAATTAAAAAGAATGGAATGAATTGTTTTTAAGAAAGAAATCCTGAGATTAATCATGATCAAAAATATCCATCTTTGGTTAGCCCTAGTCATTAAATTATGTTGCTGGTGAAATAAAGCAGCTGGTAAAAATAAATATATAAAAGGCTGGCAGATTTTTAAAAACCACAAGCCAAAGTGGCAGGTAGACAAAAAAAGTCATTTCCAACCCCACAGGCAGTTCAAAGAAATTCAAAAGGATCAAACTGAATCAAGGTGGGTTCCTTTTCTTCTTAGCTCGGCAAAATTAAGAGATGCCAGCCTCCAACCAGCCAAAGAGAATAACCAAAGTCTTGACTTAGTTGCATAATACACTAGTGAAAATTTGAATCTAAAATCCCCACCATCCGATGCTACTATCCTCATTGAGTACCAGCTGTCCTGTTATTTCCACGCTGTAAGCTTAACGGTATTCGTCCTATCATGCAGACGTCAGCTCCTCACTAAGCTTAGACGGGTGTGGTGACAGCATGGCTGTTTGATGTGGGAACTCGAGTCTCGGTGTTCCCAGAGTCGGAGAGCTGTGTGACAGGCGGGACTTCCTCGTAATGAGTTCTCTGGGGAGTCCAGGGTGCTGTTTTTTTTAACTCAATACATTTAAAACGGTTTAATGTATACTCATCTATAATCAGTCCTCCGATCAGCCCTGTCACAAGTAAAAAAAAAAAAAACAGTTTCTGTCTCTCTTCTGAAGCGCCACATCTCTGGTTTGTTACATCATCACCAAACAAAGTGCAGGAAAACCTCTGGATTCTGTGTGATTTCCATTTACTGTGTTTTTACTCACAAGACATTTGATCAGAAACATAAAAAGCAGCTAAAACTAGGACAGCTGTGATCCTCCCTCAGAGCTGAATGGAAGAAATAGATCCAACATAACAACACCTTCAGTGACTTAGTGGATTCAGCTGGAAAACCGTAATATTCATTTAAATGTCCTGCTGAGGCCTCATCACTCTTTCAGTTGGACTCCATTACTTACATCATAGCATTGGCTATAAAGAGAGAGAGAGTATGAGTACAAAGACGTTTATGACACACAAAGGCTAAATTTATTTATATACTTCAACTTTAAATCGGGTTGCCAGTCGTTGTATAGCAACAGCCTAGCTAGCGACAAGACTGGCACTTCCCTTAGTTACATTACATAATATTGATCTGTTCCTACAGCACCAGTGGTAGACTTTAAAAGCTGTTGTACAAAAAGGCCTATGAAGCTAACAAATGGAAAGTTTTTATAATCTTGTACATTTGCCTCATACTCATAGTTCTGAGGCAAATGCAGATAAAATGAGCCTTAATAGGCTCCATGTTCAGAGACTTTGACTGATTGACTTTCAGAAGGAATACCAAGGCTCAGTATAAATAGCTCCTTAGGTCACCACCAGACACTAGATGTGCACACTGTCTGCAAACCAATATCCTGATGAAGCTCTCTTTGAGCCCTGTGCAGATCGTTTGCTTCATAAAAGATGATAATGTCAGAGTTCTGCTCCTTATTTCCTTAATTTACATTACTACAAGAGTGCAAGGGTGTTTGTTTTTCTGAATTAAATCCCTAATTGAGTTTCTTTTAGTCTTTTCTTGACAGGCTAGACAAAGAACCAGCAGGGTTTTTCATCGTCTTGGTGCATCTCAGAATACAGGCTGTGCTGAATACACATCTGAGCAAACATGAATGTCTAATTTGGCCAAGAGGATGTGTTCCAATACTTAAACGCACACTTTCAGTGTCTCATACACAGATCTAAAATTACACTCTCACCACTGAGTTTCTTAACAACCTATGTAACCACGGTAACATGATGAAACAGAAGTAAGTTCAAGAAGTTCTACTCTTATATAAAGTGTGCTTCAGTACGTACATTATCAATATATATCTCGTGGGAATCTTCATGCTTTGAATTGATTATGATTCATAGGGCTACAATTAGATTCTTAATCGATTATTGATGCATTTTGATGTGCTTTTTTTTCCATTTCTGTTCTGTCCACTATAACAAAAACATTACATTTGTGTTTAGAATAAAAAGATAAAGTTAATTTCCACTATCCTCTAATGCAATGGTTCCCAAACTTTTTTTTGTCAGGCCCCACTTTGGCTCCCCATTCCCCTCATCGTGCATATGAACATACCGTATAAAAGCATGTAACTGTATGACAAACACACCAGTATTCACAACTTTTGCACACAAATTCCTGTTTTTTAAAATTATTTTTTAAAATACTTTGGCACAACTTAAAACCTTAAAATTTTGAGTTTTAAAATTCTGACTCTCTGAAGATGAACAGTTGGCTTAAAATACAAACTTTACAAACATATTTAAGATTTGTAAGTCCTGCCATAATTTGAGTGACTACTGTAGGCTTTTTTGGTGCTGCAGATCTCTTGGTGGCTGCAACTATGAGACAGACAATCTCAGGCCATTGCCAATGTCCAGCTTTGATTTGAGTTGGTTTTTTGTCTTAATTAAGGCAACAGCAGAAAAAAACCAATGGTCTTCTACAGGTAGGATGTTGCAAAAGGAGAGAGAGTGTGGCCAAGACTCTCAGTGGCAATGTTGCATCTGAGGTGGTATCAATTAACTACTCCCATTCTGGCAAAGTCAGCAGCTTGTGTTGCTTAGCCTTACCTTGCTGCACCCCCCCATCATGACCTCGTGCCCCCCCTGGAGGGGCCCACGGCCCACTTTGGGAACCACTGCTCTAATAGAAGATGTGTGTAAACTGGAAATTTGCAGTGAACCAAAGGTAGCAGCATCCTGTCCTTGTAACATATCTGAAATTACGAACATAAAAAGTCCTTTTTCACAGATGAACAACTGGAAATCGAAATCTTGCTGTTATGCGCTGTGTGTTAGAGTTCCCCCTTTTTGTTCCTGCTTTTCCACAGTATTAGATATTTAAATTATCGATTACTGGACGTTTATAAATCGATTCAGAATTTTCCACCTCTACCTCACGATGCATCTAAGAATCAATTTTTTTTCTCCCACCCCTAACATATCTGCTTATGTTGATCATTTAAAGCAGTTAAAATCAAGACAGTAATTCATCATCATAGTGATGAAATTGTGATAAGCTAACTGTTTAGTTGTCAAGCCAACAACTTGTGTTGGTTTAATATTACTGTTTTTATAGTGCTGTTTACAGAGAAAGAAAGAATGCACAAAACAACCATCGTTACCCACAAAGTCATGTGTGGGTTGGACATTGAAAACTGATTACCCTAGAGGCTGCTGTCTCTAACCATCCATTACAGCTCCTCAAGGCTGGCTCAGACTACATTTCTTTTGTTTTTTTTTTTTGGTTGTTCACGATGGCACCATGTCAGACTATGCAACTAAAATCTTGACCTGTCTTGGCTGACAGCCTGGCCATACTATAGGCATGATCACGGTTGCTCATCATATGCTGCCATCAAGACTGTCTCTACGACTATGTGCAAATTCAAAAGGGAGCAGGTCAAAGAAAGTCAGGTCACTCTCAAGAGGAGCGCTCTATGTGATTGTAGCGGACTTTTGCTCGTTAAAGATGAGAACAACAAAAAAAAAAAAAAGAAACAATTATAGACTGGATTAAGGATTGTGGATGACAACTATGGATGTAACCTAAGATATGCATGTCATAACATTATTAAAATACTTATATGACTTTCCAAAGCTGGTCTTTTTGAGCTGTGTTCTGTGCCATTACTGTAAATCCTTTGCTTTGTTGCTGATCACACATTCTCAATTGGGTTGAGTTCAGTTGCAGATTATTATCAGGCTTAATGTGGTAACTACTCACAGTGGTTGAGTAGTTAGACATGAGTATAACCCTACAGCCTACAAACAACCTTATTTTAATTTTTTACTTCAAATCAGCCATAGCACACCGTTCCTTTAACATGCTAAATGTTAGGTTTTACATGTTTTGTCCAACAGTGCTGAGGGAACGCTCTAGCAGGAAGCCAGTGTCCATTAACTGAAGATATAATTCATGTAAATATAAATAGGAAAAAAGAATCACTAAGTTAATTCATTTGCTACACCTTGGTGTTAGTTTAGGCTCTAACCACGCCTCAAATTCTTGCATTGGTGTCTGACATTATCCCAGCATCTTCTCCTTTATCCTTCTTCCTAGGGCAATTAACTTCTGTTTGAGTTACTCTCATTTAGATAATAAGTATCAGAATCATAAAGTGGAGATTTGTTGAGTCAAATTGATGGGAAGCCTGTTAAAAATGTTGTTTTTTAAAAATGATCATATCAGTATTTGGTACTAGAGATCTAACATAAGTCAGGACAAAGATGTACTGCCCAACAGTTTTCCCCTGTCCTCCTGGTAAACTTTTTAAAATGCAGTAAACAGGATGGGGATTCTGCTGATGTCTATCTAGCTTCAAAAGAATGCAAATTTCTCAGATGTAGTTCTGGAAAGTTCCCTTGCTATAGTGTGGGGTAATGTATTTTAAGGTGTGCTTCAATGTGTGCTTAGTCAGGGATTATCTAACTCTACCAGAGGACTGTGGCGTTTTTAAGAGCACTGTTGAGCTGTTAGAGTGATGAATGGATGACATCATCTCTCATTAACTTCCTCTGTCTATATGTACAGCTGTCATGTACACACTTTGTAACACACCTCGCTTGTTACCTAATCCTGTTCTGCTGGCTGCAACTACAGAAGAGCCGCTGTGAAAAGCACTGCAACACAGACGCACGCACTCAGCAGGCACGTATGCTTTCATATGCAAACACAGTGGCGAGCGCATGTTATCGCACATAGTTTGAAGCTGGGATCCAACAACTACATGTTAGAGCAGGACAGACTAAACAACAGATGGATAAAATCAGGAACAATGGCTCTGAGGAAAAAAAAGGCTCCACGAATACAAATGCACACATGAAAGTGCAGAGGTGTGCTCCTATCTCCGGCATGGTTAGGCTAACTCTGACCCCACTGACACTGAACATGGAGGTGTGTTTGTGTATAGTCTTGGTGCTGTATGAACACACCCTGGACCCTGTTGTGGAGCTGTCTAACAAGTCGAGATAATGCCCTGAGCATATGCTCAGACAGGGTGTGGATGGCATTAGTTGTGTGTTTATTGTTGTGCTTTTTAGAAAGACACGGGGTGTGTATTGGGTGCCAAATCTGCCGAGGTGTGGGAGCAGTTAAATTCTACCTGGCACGTGCATCAACCCTGCTATTATTTCTTCTCTACCTCTTAACCTAAACTATTTTACTGCCAGATTCTGTTGTCTGGCTGACCCCGTCTTTGTCGTCTACCTGTCCTGCAACAACTAAACTTCCTCTGTATTAACTGTCAACCTGACCACAGTCTCCTCTGCTTCCTCCTCTCCTCCCCCCCCCCTCTTGCTTCCCCTTTCAGTATCCCAGCTGTCTTTAACCACTTCTGTATTGCCGTGTGTCTGTTGTGGCTACTCGATACGGTTGCCTAGGTGACTGAGGGAGTGCATGCAAGAGAAGCATGACCAGCTGATGAGAACTAAACCCCAGGGTCACACGTTTTCCTGGAACCGATGGCGTCCTCGACTGGTTGCACCACTAACCAAACCCGGCTGTGGTGTCTGGGAGTCTAGACAAGGTCTGGCCGAAAACAGGAAACACCGGCTTGGTGGGCGAATCGTGAGCTGACGAGATATACAGAAGCTTCTTTCTCACAGGGGATTTTAATGATCTGTAATTGACACTTGGCGGTTATTACAGGAGAGAAAAGATGTAGATTTGGGTACAGACCTCTCGTAGGCAGGTGTAGATTGGACACACCAGCACTCTGAATGGCTCCCCAGAGCTACTCCTCATGGTCCCAAAGACCTCGCACAGGAAGGTGATAAAGCCCAGCCATCTCTCTACGTCAGACTGTTGGAGCTCCTCTCGATGGGAGAAATCTTTCTGTTGGGAGAAAAAAAAATAGCAGTTAAAACCTGCTAAATCAGCACATCGTCCAGGATTTTTCTGGGCATTTTCAGAGACAGCTGGTGTGACAGGAAGGCCTCATGTGCATACGCCAATATATTCTTTCCTGTATGAGTCAAAAGGTGTGCAGTCTATGGCTAAAACCATGAACTTTTACATTTACAGGTGACAACAAATTGATCATAGAATAATTTAGTTACACTGACAGATGTAAAGCACTTAATCTAGTTATACAATCAACTTACAATAATGGTTCAGGCATCTATAAACTGATTTTTCCTCTCATTTTCTCAGTTTTAGTTAATATTTGACTTACTCACAGCACAGTATAGCATTCATTATCAAACTCTCCAAACGTGTCAAATGCTTGACACAGTGATGATCATGATGTTGCCTGTGATTCAGCTTGTCAAGTTGCAGACAGCTGTTTGTAGGACATTGCAAGCTTATAATTGTGAAAAAGGCAGGCATGCATAATGTTGGATTTTCGCTGATATCTGATTTGCTTAAAATAATTCTGGTCAATATTGATACTGATATTTGAATGATGCCAAGAACTAAAACACACTTAAAAGTGTAAAAAATGATGATAAAAAAATAAAGACTTCAGCTGAAGTAGGTCTGTTGGTGCATAGTGAAACTGAACCATCTTTTTGTATGGCCAATATTTACAGCTGACATCGACAGATTTTTAAGCCAAAATATGGGCTGTAAAAAATTGGCACAAAATTTTAAAACTGCGGATATCGGTATTTTACTGATATTATCATGCATCAGTAGAGAAAAGGAATTAGAAATCTTGTTATGAAAGGATATAAATACCAATTTTACTAGATAAAGTGATGCTATGAATTTTGGACTTTATTACATCTATTTTCTAAATTTTCACACAGAAAGCTCAGCCTGTAAACACCTCTCTCTCCTCCATCAGCTGCATTATGCTGAATGCATAATGCTTAAATTACGTGGGAAAACTTAAAAAAAAAAAAATGTAATCATACCCAAGATGCAAATCAGTGTGTAAAAAGGCAATAGAAATATATATAATATTGTGTTATATATTGTGTAATATTGTGTTTTGAAAGGCTCTTGTTATTCCAGTTGTGCATGTAAGCGGGATGCACAGTACCTTATGAGATAATACATGATAAATTCAAGGCTGTCAGAGCTAAATTTGTTTGTGGAAAATTATTTTTTCTCAGCAGATATTAGTTCCAACAAAACTGAGTTAGAAAAGCATTTTTGTGTTCCTATGTGTTGTGAAATTTCACTGCCACACATGAGGGTGATGACAAGTGAGTTGTTGATGAGCAGGAATCAAAGAGCCTCTTGAGGATGACAAAGATGCAGGAAAAAAACAGTTAATGTGCAATAATATCCCTCTTGTAGAGATAGGTTTATTGTGTAGTAACTTCAGAAATAAATCACTTTAAGCTGAGTGACTGTGAGAGTCATTTCCACAGAAATGATTCATCGTCTCTTTTTGTGGCAGCAGTGTGAACTGACAGGTGTTTCAAATGTCGCAATGGCCAGTTGCCAGCTGTTGTGAGTTTCAAACTTGTCTCACTGCAAATCTTCGGTCTGCACTGTGCTTTACATTGTGGCAAAATCTTTACCACAAAGTTGTGAAGGATGCTGACGATGCAGTTTAAACAAGTTGAGTGGGCTGATTGCCAAATCGAAAAAACAACCACTGAAGCAAAATTTCTGAGGGTTTTCATGTGCATCTGGATGAAGAAGATTTCCCAACAATTTCTTTGGAAATACGTGAAAACCTCAATGTTGTGGAAAAAAAAGAGCTAGTTCAAAACAATTTTTTTCCATCAGTAGTTATTGTGGGAGGGAGAGTAGAAAGATATCGAGCCACATTTATGAACCGTCTTGACAGGGCAAGATTCAAATACACCTGACAATCCAGTCATGTTTAGTCAAGTTTTCCTAGATAGAATAGAGCAAGAATGAAGGACCTGAACTAGCAGTTAAGAACAGATGTAATGAAAAAGTTAATAGGGCAGGGGTTTAGCTCAGTTGGTAGAGCAGGCGCCCATAAGTCCTCAATGCACTGGTCGTGGGATCATACCCTGTCTAGGTGCATGTCTTCCTGTCTTCCACTTAGGATGTCCTACCAAACACCAGCCAAAAGCCCAAAAAAGACTCTTTACAAAAAATATTTAAACAAAATAAATGGTAAATGGACTTGAGCATGTATAGCGCTTTTCTAGATATCTAACAACTCAGAGCGCTTTAACCACTGATCACACCTTTTCAGTCGATTCACTCCACAATCATACACTGATAGCGAGTTGCTATGGAGAATTGGCCATAAGTATTAACTAATCTAATTTATGGAGAAACTGGTTTGGAGCTTGAGACCCTGGCAGTTTTGCTAAGCTTCGAAGGAGCAATGCAGCAAAACATTACTAAATACAAATTAAACAAAGAATTATTTAAAATATGCACATTAAAACTGTGATAAAAGCAGATATTCATGGCAAAGGGGCTTCTTCTTATTTCTGCTCCTTTAAAACCTCCATAAAATTCTTCATATTTTCTCAACGTTTTTCAGAATCAGAGCGTTTAGCCTGATCTTTAGGCTTGGTTTATCAACTGATTCTGAAACATGATTGTGTTAGAGGTGTCAGATTTTTAAACCAAGCAACAATTCTAGCAAAAATCTATCAATATTGATACCCGTTTTCCTATGAAAGTAGAAGTCCTAGGCATCCAATATTGGGTGATTTCTTGTTTTCAATTTAGTAACTGACACATTTGCAGCAAAGTTTGCTGTGTCCAGGAGATTACATGGCATTTTTCATGCATTTATACCTCTCTAATGCTCCTGTCTTATGAAATTGACAAAAAGCTTCAGTTCGCTCTGAAACTATCAGTCATTGAAATAACGGAGATAGTATAATTTAAATATGTGGTATTGAAAAAGATCAACGATTGATGCTTTTGACAGCCTTGTAATATAGTATGTTTTGCTTACAGCTGTCCAGCTTTTAATAAAAGTTAGCGTGGGTAAAGCTTTTCATAAATTCATCAGCAGTGCTTGTAATCACCATTAACATCTCTGCTATCTCTCTGATGGGAGTTTTTGTAGGTGGCTCATGTATTAACCCACCGACTTTAAGTACTTGAAGCTAAAAGCAGCTGAAAAACACATTAAACAAATTCATGAATTTCTTTTATCTGCCAGGAGTAGATGAGAATATGTTAATGTGGTTGGAAAGTGAAGGGTAGTGAACTGTGTCAGAGCTGTAAAAAGAGGTGGGGTTAATATGGGTTAATGCTTAATGTGCACTTGTAAAGATGTTATACGGCAGGTTAAACTGAAACTTTATTAACAGGCGCAGTGACACGCTCTGCTTCTGCTTTTTCCTGCCTGTTACTGAGGACTGGAGAGCACTAGAAACACAAGCGTGGTGTTCACACAGACTGGTACAAGCACACGTATGCAGCTGTGAATGGATCAAACAATAAAACCTCACACAGTCAAAAACAAACAAAGTCTTCTCAAGGACACCGTAGCGGTAAAGGATGCCCAAACAAGCTGGTGAAATGCATCGAAAATGTGTATCAGAGGCAGACTTTGTGAACAAGGACATGCTGATTGAAGAAAAGAAAGAAAATAATAGGGAAGGTGTTATTTATAACCACAGCCACGTTTGTTCCTGCATGATAAATAAACAGCATATTTCTCAAGTAACACCCTGACTGCGTTTAATCAAAGCAATAAAAAACAAACTCCCTTTTTCATTGTCTTTCAATAAGCGAAGCAGGCATGGAGTAATTGCCCCCACATTGAGATCCAGGGGTCTGGGAGCAACACTGTTAATGACAGCCTTCGTGAGCCAACCTGTGACATTTAAAATGTTTAAAAAAGCCAAAATGTCAAAGACAAGGAGGGGGTCTGAGCTGGCTGGGAAAGAAGGAATTAAAGTGAAAAAGAGGGACCACACAGCTCTTATGAGGTGAAGAGAGAGAGACAGAAAAAAGTGGAGAAAGGAAGTAAGCGGATTAAGGTGGCAAAGGGATGAAAATCAACAAATAAAGAAATAAATAAAAAAGGGAGGGTGAGACAGAGCAGTGTAGGAGTAAAGTCAAAAAAGAGCATCTATAGGAGAAGGAAGCAGCAGTAGGAGGGAAAGAAGTAAAGGAGACATGGCCATGCTGCAGCTGGGTTAACATTTAAACCTCTAAAGCCATCTGAAGACAGCGTGCAAGTCTTGTTTGCAGACTTCCAGACGGTCTGTGGCTCCGCTGAGGCTGTCTGACTCTCACGATGGAGCGTGGTTAGGAAAAAGAGCATGAGGGGAAGTGTGCAGGGAGAGGTAGCGAGGCAGTGGCCCGTGCTGTTTTGGGTGAGGGGAGGCGATAAGACGGGGGGTGAGCGCAGTAATAGAGAGCTCATGAGGAGCAGGGAGGAGGGAGAGAGAGAGAGAAATCTACAACGGCTGAGAGGATGCTTTCATCAAAGGTGCAAGACTGGAACTGTGCCGTTAAATGAGGGGAATGGGGAAGCAGGTATCTCTCTCCCCTGGGTGCTTGGATTAGCTACTTTGCCCACTGACATTTACGACATCAAACACACAGTTGGCCTCTGCAAGAGAATGCTATCTCATAAAACTAAGGTTGAATGAACCAGGGCCAGTCCACAGTCCTCTTCACGCTCATTTTCAAAACAGCACCAGTGTAATCAGTGATTGTTTTCAGTTTTTGGTGTACTGAGTGTGAAAATGCCCTCAGGAGTGAATTTTTGTCCATGCACTCTTAGTGTTAAAAACAGTTGAACTTATGGAAGAGCACCCTGCTTCTGCCTCACTGACCAATCAAGTGCAAAAGGGGGTGGGACTTATGAAACAAGCCTTGTCAACAACAATGGAAAACTTTTTCAAGGGTATAATTTCCAGGACAACAGCTGCTGCACCGGCAAAAAAATTATTAATTTTAATTGTTTTAATGTTTTCTTGGTGACCTTTACTTCACTAAAGATAAAAATTAAGAGCAGTGAGTCTGTCAGTCTCTCCGTGTCCACTTCTTTGCAACCTGTTTCATTTCTCTCCTGATGAGTTTTGTCAAGCTGCTCTTTAAACAGCAC
This sequence comes from Cheilinus undulatus, assembly GCF_018320785.1. Classification (NCBI taxonomy): domain Eukaryota; kingdom Metazoa; phylum Chordata; class Actinopteri; order Labriformes; family Labridae; genus Cheilinus; species Cheilinus undulatus. Next base: position 15,142,499 of record NC_054881.1, on the reverse strand, counting down.
ACTTCCTGATGTGGGTGTTCAGAATAAAAACACATGAGCAAAAAACTGCAGAAAGTTATTGTGAAGAACTTGTAGGAAGTAGTGTGTTTATAATCGATTTAACTTAGCTTTAGCAGAGGTAGTTGCAAGTAGGGGTGTAATGATTCACTGATCTGGATCGATATATCGATTGTTTGAGCAATGATTCAGTCAAATCGATTGAAAGTATAAACATCGATATTAATCGGTATTTTTACCTTGCGCTTTTATTTTGAAAGTCCCCCCAAGTGCTTGGTTATGACAGTTTCTGCCTATCCATGAGTCACAACACCGCTAGGCGCGGATAGTAGGTAATGGCTAGCAGCCAAGATAGTATCAGTATTGTGTTTTTTTTCCCCTTTATGTGAAAAGTGACAGATTGTGCTAAGTGGGTTCACAATATCATCTGATATCAATCGCAGGCCTCGAAATCGAATCGAAATCGAATCGTGGCAGACTTTGTGATATCGGCAAATATCAAATCATTGTTCTAAGAATCAATATTGTATCGTATTGTGATGAAACTGGTGATTTACACCCCTAGTTGCACGTGCACAGAACTACCGTGTTTCTAGATGCTTCTCTGACCTCATTTAAAGCCACAGCCTGCTTCTTTGAATCATCATGGATTTAAATAAATCTATAGCTTTCAAAAAAAAAGAAAAGAAAAGGGATTCGAATCGTTTTGTGGATTGAGTGCATCCTTACATCCCTAGTTATAACAATGTTATCACTACGACAACCACTAACACATTCAAAGTCACCAGTTAACACAGTCACCAGTTAAACCATAACACCTGCTCTCCTGCAGCATCGCTGACAGTGAGGGCTTGAGATTTTTGATGTTTTTCACCAACAAGTTTCTGATAAATACTTTATCACTTAAGCACATTAAATGTTTTTTGTTTAAGTTTTTACTTTATGTATTTACATTACAGTTATCTGCTGATAAAACCCTACATATAAGCAAAACACATTATCTTTTTAATGTCAAACAATAATTCATAGCTCCTTAGTGCACAAGAGGCTGGAGCAATTACTGAAATAATCACCTCTTGGTAAGAAATAGCGAATGTGTGAATCTGGAGTCTGTTGGAATAAACCTCCCAGAATCTAAATCAAATAATGAGATACTGAAATATTCATATCTCCAGTGCAAAGCCAGCACACTTGTTTCATGTTGCTGATAACAGACATCATACTTATATAGAGGAAAACACAGGTTTTACCTCTTTACTGTGGTGCATGTTAGTTTCACTGACATAAACAGGCAGTAGGATCTGGCTGCAGACCTCTGTGGTGGGGCGTTTTGAGCTCATCTGTTGCAGACCTCTACAATGGGACGACCTCAACCGTGGGGCAGGAAGTTACGTACTGAATAACCTATATTTTGCTCCCTGTCAGAGCTTACGGTAAGTGGCTATTTTTCACAACAGCTGAATATTATGAATAAAAATCAAAAATTTACCAAAGGGTATGAATTTGAATTAAACAACCCACAAACTGAAGAAAACCCAAAGATAGTTAAGTTTAGGCACACAACCCCTAAAGGTCAGGGTAAGAGCAAGGGGGATAAAATAAAAAAAAAAAAAACATCACAAGGGTTAGTACGTCGCTTCTCTGCCTCACGGTCGAAGTCCCCCCATTATAGAGGTCTGCAGCTCTCCAAACACGTGACGTTTGGCTGAATGCTGATGAGAGGACTCATTTTGAGCTGCTTCTGCCACATACCACCCTGTTATATCACCTGGATTTACCCACCAACATGACTGATAGTTTAAGCTATCAGTGGCTGGTTTTTGCTCATGTGTACGTTACAACATAACACAACGCATGAGTTTAAATCAGTGACGACAGTGTTGTATAAATCCAGTTTGTAGCAGAAACCGTACCAATGCTGGCATTAATACCTGTTTACCGCCCACCTCTAATCTCTTCAAACATCCACCAATTTGCCGAAAAAGTCAACTCTATCATGAAAAAAAGAAGCGGATGGAAAAAGTAAAGCAATGACTACAGTGAAAAAAAAAAAGAAAGGCAAATTAATTGAAAACGTTCAATCCAAGGTCTTTTACCACTCAATTTGATGACATCTTCTTTTGGTTAATCAACCAACTAGAAAGCCTGGAAGATGTCATGGAAAGGTTAAACGTTCTTCTCAAAATCTTCCCGAGTCGAAGGTTGACTTTGAATTGAGTTTTTTGTCAGTCTAAATACAAAGATTATTAATTTTCATCTTTAAAAAAAAGAGAAAAAGCAGCAAAATCTCATTTCAAGGTTTGTACAATGACGTGTCTCACCTCTAACTATACAAAAAATTACAGCGAGTCATTTTTAGAAGTGCAAATGATTTAAATGACTTTTTAGGGACTGAGCACATCTAATCAGTCACATAACTGAGTTTGCACTGCCTTTCATCCAGCTAAAATACTGCTGTCAAAAGGATGAACATTTTAAATGGGTTACACTTACAGTCTAAAGCTCTTTTTTGTCTGACAACATTAATTCGACACTCAACATTCAACCTTTTCAGAGACATTCATGTGCTGATGACGGAGGCTGCTATGTAAAGTGTCGAACTGCCCCTCAGGACTTATCACATTCACAAATCAGTGGCTGTATTTTCAAGAGGAACTCAGAGTTCACTGTTTTGCAGAAGGACGCTCCATCTGTACCACATATCTCAACTTTTCTGACCTTCTGCTTCTCTCACCTGCAGCATGTTGAGGAGCAGTGATCTGAACTTGGTCCCCTCTACCATGAACAGTGCCATCTTGTCGCAGAGCTTGGCGGCCGTTGCTGCGAAGCTTCGATCCGACACGGCTTTGGAGTAGATCGTGCTGACCACTTGAGCCAGGGTTTCCTCTGATCGCGCCGAGCTCTGCGCCTCCTCCATGAAGGAGGCAAGCTGCTGCTCCACCCCGCTGCTGTTGCTCCTCATGCTGTTGAGAAGCTCCACCAGCCGGTCCATGCTCTGCAAGCCAGTGCCTGACTCTCCGCTAGAATCCTCCTGAGAAGGGAGGTGGGACAAAGGTGATAAGAGGTAATCTGTCACATGTAAAAATAAACTATATATCAGTAAACATTAAAAAAAGAAATCTGAAAGGCAACACTTGTCTTAGTTTAGAGGTTGACTCCAGTAGTTGATGGATGGATAGATTTGATGAATTAGGTATAAGGTATTGAAAAAATGCATCTGGATTTTATTAAGTCTTTATTAATAAAGCTAAAATGTGTTCACTTAAATAGCGAGATAAATAAAACATATTAATGTCTTTTTTTGTGATTAACTTAAACTATCAACATTTAGGCCCATTTTTACCCTGTTTTTGTTTTTTTTTTAATCTTGATAATTACAGCTTAAATCCTACAAAAATCCACTATCCCAAAATATCAGGATATCACAAAACACCAGTCCAAAAAAGTATCTAAAATACATTAATCTTGTCCTTCTGGAAAATTATGCTCATTTATGCACTCAGTAATTGTCAGAAGGTCCTTTTGCAAATAGTACTGAATCTATGCAATGTGGTATGGAGCCGATCAGTCCTCTGCACTGCTGGAGTGTTATGAAGCCCAGGTTGCTCTGATGGCAGAGTCTGGTGTCTCTCATCTTCCTCTTCACATTTCCTCAGAAATTTTCTGAGGTTCAGTTCAGACCAGATGGCTGGCTAATCAAGCACAGTAACACCATGATCAACGAACCGGTTTCTAGTAGTTCTGGCTTCACTGAGGGCAGGTGCCAAGTCCTGCTTGAAAAGGAAATCAGAATCTCCATGAAACTTCTCAGCAGATGGAAGCATGAAATGCTCTAAAATCTCCTGGTAGACGGCTGACTGCATTGACTCCGGACTTGATAAAGCACAGTGGACCAACAGCAGCAGATGACATGGCCCCCCAAACCATCTCTTGACTGTGGAAACTGAAAACACTGGACTTCAAGCCCTTTGGATTCTGTGCCTCTCTGATCTTCTTTCAGACTCTGGGACCTTGATTTCCAAATAAAATGCAAAATTTACTTTCATCTGGAAAGGGGACTTTTTTCTCCTTAGCCCAGGTGAGAAGCTTATGACGGTATCTGTGGTTCAGGAGTGGCTCAACACTAAAAATCATGGCACTTGTAGTCGATTTCCTGCACAAGTCTGTGTGAGGTGGCTCTTGATCCACTGACTCCAGCCTTAGTCCGCTTCTTGTGAAGATCCCCTAAGATCTTGAATCTGCTTTATTTGACAACCCTCAGAAAGCTGAGCTCATCCATATTGCTTGTGCTCTTTTTCTTACCACACTTTGCCCTTCTGGTCAACTTTCCATGAACATGATGAGATACAGCTTCTAAGAACAGCCTGCAGTTTCAGCGATGACCTTATGTGGCTTGCCCTCCTTGTGAGGGGTCTTAGTAGCTATGTTTACATGGACCAGTTGTCATCAGAATAAATGCCTGATCTGAATAAATATGTTTCATACATACACTTCAATCAGGATAAAATCCTCTGATACTTAATGCTGATCCTGACTTCATGAAAACACCCGATCTGAGGTCTCTCCCTGTTTGGGGTGATTTTTATCTTGCTATGCATATCGGCTAGATAGGCGGAAAGGAAAGAAATTTGGCGTGACCAAACCAACCGATTTGTTGCTGAGAAAACTTTTTTTACTTGTAAGAGCTCCGAGTTGTTGATCAGGTGGTATAAGCTACAGGCACGAGAGTAAAACAATCCAATATTTTGAGTTGGAAAAAAAGCGAGTGATGCTGGTTTATTTACTACCAAGGCGAAGAAGAATTTTATCTTTTATGACAAATTTTCAGTTGATTTGACCAGTGGGACAATGCTGCGCAGGTCAGAGCAGTTTCATTCAGATCAAATGTATGAAGCATGTGCACGCACATCTGGGTCGGATCACATCTTTTAGCGTCCATGCGAACAGAGAGCTTTTGATTGTCTGGACCGTAGTCAAGTCAGCAGTCTTCCCCATGGTTGCAGTTGTGTGTACTGAACCAGGGTGAGAGAATATAGATTCAGGAAACCTTTGTAAATTGGACTTTTCCACAATAGTCAAATATTTTGAGATAGAAGATTTTTGTGACCTATAAGCTGTAATCATCAAGATTAAAACAAAAAATATCTTGGAATATCTCACTTTGTATGAGATGAATCTAGAATTTATAAAAGTCTAACTTTGTGAAGTAAATCACAGAAAAAAAGAACTTTTACATGATATTCTAATTTTCTAATGACTTTACTTCTCATAAAACTCGCCCACTAACTTTCTAACATGAACTTTTTACTCAACCATATCACATGATGATGAACTACCGAAGCTGGCACATAGTAAGACCAAAAAATAAAGAATTATTATAGCAGTGGTTCTGAAAAGCCCAGACATTGCTGTGAAAATTCCACATTGTTGTGTAAAAAAGAAGGCCAACAACAGCATCATAGAACTTTACCCCCCTTGATGCGACCTTTACTATTTACAATCTAGAGGAGAAAAATACAAAAAGAAAAAAAAAAAAGAGTTAGGAGGGTGTAAAAAATAAAACAACTACAGCACATTCAACGTTTACCATTCTGATGCTGTGTTTGAGCTTGACCACATCATTTTGACCATGCCCACGTGTATTGGTTACTGCCATGTGATTGGCTGATTAGATACATCTGTTAATGAGCAGTTAAAGAACTATACCTAATAAAGTGATCAGTGGGGGTATATTGAACTTTAAGGTAAAAGCCTTGTATTGGCTGTCAGCCATGAAAATCAGTTTCAGTAAACTCCAAAATGAATCGTAACTATATTTTCTTGAGCTCAGTCCAGCCTTATGGAGAAACTGTTTCCTAATATGGACTGGTGGATTGACTGTTGCTAGTGCTAGTGAGGATGTGTTTATCAACTCCTGCTTGCCACCTGCTGTGAAGTCCCGTGCTGTCAGATCAAACCCTCCATGAAGGTAATGAGTGAGCTGCAGAGAGGATGCTGAGAGCAGCATCACAGTTGGCTGACTTTCCAGTTTAGCGCACACAGTAGAAAACATCAAAAAGTGTTAAGCTAATGCTGCTTTAGTTTCTTTACCTCCTTAGTGAGAACATGGACTCCCCTCTCCCTGCCTCTGGGTGTCGATGGGAATGCAAAGTATCTAAGTAGAGGAATGACTGAAGAAAGCCGTGTGTGTACATTAATGGTGCTGCTGTAGGTGTGTGTGAGAATAATGAAAGTAATTATAAGACTAAATGGTAGCGTGTGTGTTCACATATGTACACATTAGTGCTGATTGCCTTAATACTGACTGACAGGCTCTAAGCAGCTTTTCAGTACCTTGTCCTTTAGTCTCCTCCTCAGCCTCTCCTTTGATGACTGCAGCAGGCTGATTTTGGGACGCTCCGACTGGCCCTCGCCTGCCTTCCCACTTCCTGGTGGGCTAGGAGATTCCTTGCTAACTGTGGGATCTGAGAGAGTCTTTTTACTGGGCGTCGACTCAGATTTGGGTGACTCATTGGGGCTCTTGTTTCTGCAGTCTTGAGGTGATCTGTTGTCGTCACCTGGTTTTACATTCTCAGTCTCTTTGGTTGTTTTAGGGGACAGTCCTCTATCGCTGGGACTGTTTGTCTGTCCGTGCCCCTGACCTTTGTGGTGCCAACGTCGGTTCTGGCTATATCCGTGGTGTGAGGCTCCTCCCTGGCGCTGCCCATGTCCACCTTGGTACTGGCGAGGTGGCCGACCAGCGCCGTTGTTTCTGTTATCTCCTGATTCCGATGGATTCTGCTGCTGTTGGTTTGGGGACTGTTGTTGGGTTTGGTCCCTCTGGTGCTGCGGTGACTGTTGTTGAATAAGCTGAGGTTGGTTCTTTCCCCCTCCTCCTCCTCCTCCTCCTCCTCCTCCTCCCTGAGGCCGCTGCTGTCTCCTGGAATGACAACAAGTTACATTTAGCTACACTGTGATGCTACAGCAGCTGGCTTTTACCTGAAAACTGCTCTGCTCCACTCCAAACACTCTGGTGTGTCACAAAGCCGCCATGACAGTCTGCATCACCAAAACTAGTTTGAAATTGAGTAAAAAGCTTCAGATTTCTGTAACCATCTTCACCACGTCAAAATGCCACTGTTATTCACCAAAGCTTCTCTAAGTCGCACCATTTACAACCAGAATCCCACCATCTACTGCTACAAATCTAAAATTCTAGCCTCTAATGCCTGCTTACATGTGGATGCACAGTGTTTCTGTGTTTTCCTGTCCTGCATAGCTCAGTCCTGTTGCCGTTCTGGCTCTGGGCTTGACAAGCCGCTGACATATGGTCCAGGGGATTAGTCACCCTGGCACCTAGGAGGCAGCCTATTATCTGCCTGAGCCAGTGAACTTGCAAAAAAAAAAAAAAAATCCACCAGTAGCACATTGATGCACACACCTGAGTCAAAAAAGCAGTTTTAATGCAAAAAATGTGCAGGTAGTGTTAAAGTCTAAAAAGTTTAGCAGATAAGCGCCTATTTTAACTAGAAATCACAGCATGTCTTCAAAGAATCAATCAGTGGCAGATTTACATACAAGTTAAAACGTTTCTGGAATTTGTTTGAAAAGATCTGAACAATCTAAAGCTGGGAACTAAGTGATGGTTGGTACTAGTTAGGCAAATTTAGTCCTAAAAACAGGCCAATAAAACAAGTCTCAAAGGGAGATGGGCTTGAATTCATAGCATATTTTATGATATTTAGTATCAGGGAATATTATAGAGAGAAAGTGGTGTAAATAAGTTGAATCATCATGATTGAATTATCAATCATGAGCGAGGAGAAAGAAATCCAGGCATTAAATTTAAATCCAAGGCCAGCATCAAAGGTTACAAGCAGGTAAAGGTATTGTAGCAAATAAAAAAGTGGAACTTTTCAAGTTTTAAAAGCAATAGTGATTGATTGTACCTAGAAGTAACAAAGCTTTCAAAAAGACAACATCTATTTCACAGGACAGGTGTATAGGAGAAGAATGAGCCAAAAAATTGAAAGCAAACTCCTGCATACAGTCTCACTGCAAAAAGGAAAACAACAGTATTTCAGTATGGAGTTTCCCTTTAATTATTGATAATTCAAAACTAAAAATTACCCAAATTTTTTTTTTTTTTGGCCTGTATTTTTGTTGTTATCAGTGCTGATGTCCACCACCCCAATGAGACCCCCCAACTCCAAAAGACAAGCACAAAACTCTTAATTTACTGTATGCATGCGATTTTATTTTGGAAAGGGACGGCATCTGTTGTGCTTTAAGCTATCCTCTCTATCTATCCTTAATGCTGTCTCCAATGCAGCAGAGCTATGATATGATATTTGAGTGAGGGTTATGTAAAACATTAATGTTAAAGTGTGAAGTAGTAATATCTTTCTGTTACATTGACTGCAAGTAAAATCATGTTTGGTATATCTGTAAATGGATTAAAGATGTAGTCAGGGATGATTCAGTGAGGGTGGCTTAAAAAAAAAATCCAAGGTCTTTGTCAGTAGAGCTTTAATTAAAGTGGGGCTGTTTTGTTGAAATGGAGAAAGCATTTAAAAAGAAAATACTGAAAGACTAAATCTTTGAGCTCTACTGGTCTATGCCAGTCTGTACCAGTATATCAAAGCCAAGACAAGAACGTCAGTCCTCCTCACAAAAGCTTTTCCTTGCTCTTCATATTTTAGTAACCCCTCACTTTCTTGATTTTTAGACCAAATCATGAAAATTTAATTACCATGTGAGACGTTTCTGAGGCACTATAACAAAAGCATAGAAAGTATTCTACCTTGTGAAAGAGAGGTTTGGGACTATCACAGAAGCAACCTTGGACGCGCTCTTTGAAATCAAATTATTGCTCTGTGCAGGTCAGACACAAATTGAGACAACTTCAGTATTGATAGAGAGTGCAGAAATAATTGAATATAAATGAGAATCTTTAAAACGGGTAATTTCTGAGGCTATATTAAATTGCTTGTTATAAGTAAAAACAGGCACAAATGAGAGAGAGATGGCAGCAGATTGTTTCATTTAAATAGGGGCGTTTTATTTGGCCAGTTTTGTTGTCCAATAACATACAGAGACAGGAGTGTTCTCTTCCTGATTTATAATGTGTAGGATCTAAACCTGGTCTGTTTTAAGACCTTTTCAGTCTCTGTTGTTGTTCCAATGATGTGGTTGAGGTTGAAAAGACTGTCAGCTATAAAAACAGAAAGATTACCTAGTTAGCTGTCTACATCTGTGTAAGACTCAAACAGAAAACTGATAAATCAAAAAAATTACTCAGAAAGTTTTTAAGCTGGTTATGAGACAAAATGAAATTAATGATGCTTTTTATGTCCCAAGTCACTCAGCCTCTTGGCAACAAGACTATTTCTAGATTTCCCTTTTTAATATCAATACCCACAGTCACAGAGCAGCTGTAGAGCAACATGAAGAAACAGTCTTTTTTCTTTCTTTTTATAACATTTTCCACAGCAAATATTCATAGAAGGTTATACAACAGACTCTTAAAACAAAGCAGGCCCTCTCCTAAACCTTAGGAGAGGGCCGGTAAAGAAATAAGATGCACAACTGGTTGCCTAAATTTGTTCGATTCCGATTCACAAGGTCATGTTTTGATTTGTAATTTAATTTGATCTGTTTTATTTAACGTCAATTCATGCAGGCATATTTCAGGAGCTATTTTACACAAAAGAGATTCTCAGAAATAAAATTGGAAATTGTACAAGAAACCTTCTAACTGGGGGAGTTATTTAAAACAGTGCTATTAAACAGTTAAGAAACAGTTCTGTGGTTATTGGCTATTTATCTTTATTTGTAGTCACATTTTGAAATTTTGCATTTGAAACAGTTACTGTTTCATTTCTAATTTTTGAAGTTGACTTACTGTTTGCATTGGCTTTTATTCTGAAAGAAAATAGGGAACTTTTGGTAGATTGAATATCATTAAATTCCCAATGGAAAATAAAAAAACTACTATGAATTGAAAAGAAAGGAATAAAATAACTAACATCAGACTCAAACCTTAAGTCTAAAGCCAAAAACACATGGTTGAATCATTTGACAAGCCTCAAGTGCAGCCCTTGGTACACACACAGCAGTCAAACTCCCAGGGGCAGGAGCTTGATAACAGAATCGAGGATTCGTTTGGGACCCACCTCCTGACCTTGGGTAGAGCCTGCCACACACAAGTGTTTTTAACTCTTTTGTTTGTATAGTGTGTGGCGGTTGCAAATGTTCTTTCAGCTCCGTCTCCTTTCAGTTTGTCTGTGGTCTGTTTAACAGTACACGTTGTTCAACACATCCACCTAACTTCGTGCTTCACGTTTACTATCATGCCATGGCTTTGTTTGCATTTTACTTCCTCTTTCAGTCAGCTTGCTTCCTAATTGGCTATAGCTCTGTTTGATGTTTATGTCTGCTTGGCTGTCCTCAGTACTCACCACATACAACAGAATTTTGATTGTAATTATTGAACATGTTTATATTTACAATTTCAAGTCAACACAACTGCGATCAGGTTGGCGAGGGAAAAGTCACTTGTAACACACCAGACAGCCCAGAATAATCTGGCAAGATAATATTAAGAACCATCTGGTAATTGGGTGTTTGCTGACTTTGGGAGGCTTTTTGGGAGGCTGACTTTTAGCCCGACAATGGGAACAATTATCGTGTAATGTGTGGCCCAATTAAGTAAAAAAATATGATAACAGCTTCTCTGCACCTATCCTTCACCTCAAACAGAAGACACAGCTAAATTTCTTCTGTGCTCTCAAGCAGCTAAACAAAAACAGCTGTTCTCTAAGAGAAAAAACTCCAACAGGAATGGTGAAGTATGGCATAAAGAGCCTGCCATGACCAGGTGTGTCTGGCCTCCACAGGTGTGGGTTTGTTCAGAGAAAGTAAGGGGGGCATTTGTTGGGATAAGTGTTGAACGACTGTCGTGGTGTTTTTGGCTCAAGTCTAAAGACTTTAAGGAGCAGGTCCAGGTCAAGTCTCATATAGTATATGAGCAGCACGTGTGACCGGTCCAAGTCACAAACTCAAGTCTCTATCTCTGTTTTGAGGCACCAGTCTTTTACATAGCCACTTCTCACTACTCAAAGGCTGGTCATGTGGGAGGAGGTCAACAGAAAAAAGAGGTAGGCCTTTATTTAAGGATCAATCTTTGGATTCTATAAATCAATATCAGTATCATTTTTTTACCCAGTCCTACCACAGGGGGCACCAAAATTAAAACAGATCTAAAGTTCCACACAGAAGCTTTCAACAGAAAACTCTTCTGCATATTTTCTGGAAAATCGACACATCAACTGAGCCTTTACTTAGTCCAAACAGCCAGTGGCTGGTTCAAGGTCCCTTCTTCATCTTTTTTTCTCTAACATATTCAGTTTTTGACTCACAGTTATGTAAAATTTTGAAGACGTCACACTGGGCTCTGAAAATTTTAAAGTGCACCCTTTTCAAATTTTTGAACATTTCACAGACTAAATAATACAGTTATTAAATAATCTGCAGTGAAGCTGGTTAAAACCTTTGTTTGTTTTCTTGAAATTGTCAGCTTTGTGTCTGCGCTCTGATGCACATGGATGATGAATGTGTCCAAGTGTATTTATAGTCTTTTATTTTGTGTAGTCATTTGTGTGTGTGTGTGTGTATGAGTGTTCATTTGAATGATGTGTCGTCTGCCCCCTCTGCTCCACTCTCTCTGGGAGGTTTGGAGAAAGTTCATCTTGTTTCTGTCATTTCTCTACCAAACAGCCTGCCTTCATCTCTATGCAGATGTTAGCAGCATCTTTCCCTGTTATATGTTCATCAGCCTGACACATGTTTGTGAAAACGTTGCTAAACTGAGCTTTTCTTCTGTGCAAAATGATAACCCCCCTGCTGCAAGAAAACTGCCATCGGCATCCTTCGGTATCTATTTGTCTCTTTTCTTCAACAAACTTTGAAAATTACACAGCTGCTTTTATTTATTTAATTTCTCAACAACTTCATTTTTTAGTATAATAGCTTAACACAGAGTGGCAGAAATTCATTAAATACGACTGCTGAGGGTGAGATTTGATCATCTTTAGCAAAGCTGCAGACTCTCTCTCTGTCACACACTCTCGCTCCTGTGATGATTAATTTGATCTCTGCACTCGCTGTTAGTTTTGGGCTCAGCTCTGATAAGCTCTTCTCCTGATCCGCCGCTGATGTGGAGAGAGGTGAAAGTGAGACAGTAATAAAATGTTAATCATATTTAATGACTATGAGATGATCCGCGGTAGCTTGAGTGTTGCTGGGATTGACCGACCGGGGAGATGTTTGCATTAAGGATAAATGATGGGGTTGATGATGAAATATCATCTCATGATGTCGTGTTACTTAGAAACAGGTCATCTTTGTGGCGATCAATCATCTAATCAAATGAGAAACTGCTACTTTTGTGGTTAAGGTGATGAATCTGGGAATATTACAGAATTAATCAGATTTAAATTACTGTTTGATGTTGCCTGATTTGGTTGCCCTTTTTTAAAATCCCTCCACAGCTGATTTAAACAACAAAGCTGGGACAGCTGCTGCTGTATAAAATCCAATAAAATAAAACATTTTCAAAACACTAAGAGGCCTTATTGTGTGAAAGAAGGCACAAAGCCAGCATTTCAAAACTTCTATAAAAATGTAGCGTTTTTCTTTAAATGCACATTTGACTTTAATGCCAGCAGCATGTTTCAAAAAAGTTGAGATAGGTTCATGTTTACCACTCAGTAGCATCACCTCTTCTAATAAAAACACTGAAAACAGAATCTGTAATTTTTAGAGTGAAATGGTCTCTTTTGTCTCTTTTTTCATAATGTGGCAACATTTGCAGATTTCCTTAGCGTGTCCAAATCTTCTAATTATATCACTGTAGATGATAAAATCCCCACGTTTTTTGTAATATAATGTTCAAAAGCATTCTTTAAGTGTTTCCCTGAGAACTGAACCCCTCCTATCTACATTTAAGAGAGACTCAAGCTCTCAAGGATGCTCTTTTTATACCCAATTAGGTCTCTAATTTGTCACAAGTAAACCTTAATAAATGTAAAATGTTCAACTGCGTGTGTTTTGGATCTTCTTTAGCATTTCAATCTATTGTTTCCACTGTCCAATCCTCTTGAAAAATGCTGCTGGCAAAGAGTTCAAAATGAGCATGTTTTTCCAAAACAATGAAATGAATCAGTTTCCACATTTGATGTTATCTTTGTGTCATTTTCAATCAAATATGAGGTTTGCAGTTTTTTAACAAATCATCACATTTGGTTTTTATGCACATTTTATGACACAACCACAGTAAACATTTCATTCTGAGTGACTAATTAAACATAGCAATGGTTTGCCAGTCTTTGGTAGATGACCACTGTTTCAGACTTTAGATGGCTAACTGCTAGGGATGCACCGATACTGCATTTTTCCAGACCAAGTACAAGCAGTACTTACGTTAGAGTCACTGATACCAAGCATAAATATGAGTACTTAATAATAACATAACAGTTTGAAATGTTCTTTTATTTTCACAGATGTGCTTCCACCATCCTCTGGACATAGTTTTTTCTATTTTTTTCATCCTCATTTATGCTAAAATATCAACGAACTGCAGACGTGGCTTTTACTTTCACTACATACTCATATACCGAGTACAGTATGTGCAATGTTTTATGAGTATGAGTTCTTGGGCTTGGTATTGGCACCAATACCAGTATCAGTATCTGTTAGGGGTGTCATAAGACACTTTGCTCTTGAGACGAGACGAGATTTCACACTTTTCAAAAAAATGTTGGTAACAGTCACAAATGAATTATTACATTATGGACTAATTGCTACAATTACAATAATAACAGAAGCATTTAGTTATTTTAGAAGTACTTTGGAAACTATTTAAAGCAGACTGAAATATAAAAATCTGCATCATTATAACTATTTCTCATCCTCATGCTCCATATTTCACTCACTCAAAGTGGCAGTGCCTCAACACTCAAAAAAATTTCAGTTACCATGTTCGCTTTCATTACACAAATAGATTTTTTAAATTGTTTTGTGGTCTTTTTTTCTCATTTGAGCTTTGACAGAGTTAGACAACATGCTGATGAATGAGTGTATGGCTGTGCTCTACCTGCTGTCAGACAACTAACAGGGCAACTTTATAAGAGGCTATAACTTCATTTTTTTGGAGCAATCTGTATGTTCTACAGCGCTCAAACTGAGCTTGATTTGTTACATATACTTGCTGCAGTTTACAACGGCCAGCTGTGCTACAAATGTGACGTTTCTTGTTGATGCAACGTGCAGACAAGCGCTTATAGATGTGTGACTGACAGATGGTGAGATGAGAAGGAGTCAGGACGAAGCAGCGATTGAATCAAAGTTAAAAAGTAACAAATAGCAAAACTATGAGAGTCTGAGCGAGCATACACAAAATAAACACTGTACTCTGCAAAGGTATTAGTATTTATTTATTTCACGAATTAAGATTAACTTATGCGTTTTTATATCATGTGTGGCCCCAAGTAGCTCGTTCAGGGGAGGAGGAGGTGGGGGAGAGGTGATCTGAATGGTCACAGATCAGCCCTGTTTCTTCTTTAGCTGCCACGGCAACGATTTTAAGGTGTCCAGATCATTTTAGTGAACTTTGTAAATTCCAATTTGGTGTTGCTTTCTGTCATGGCAGATGCTGCTCCTGTGATCTTGTGACAATGCGATCTTGCGAGGGCTCATGGTACGAGATCTCGTCACACCACTAGTATCTGTGCATCCCTAATAACTGTAATCAAATTAATCCATGCAAATCAGTTCAGTTGATGTTAAGTTGATTTGTTTAATGTGGTGAAAAGGAGGATAAAAGATATAAAACTGTAAGGGATGCACAATTTTGGATTTTTATAAATTTCTGATATGCTGATAATGCCACACTCATTTTAGCTTATAACAATATTGATACCTATAAATGTAAATGACTTTTTATCACTTTAAAGAACCCCAAGTCTCTCCTGTACTGAAAATGACCTGTTCATTTTATATGAAGATGTTTTTGTTTAAAAATGTAAAAGGAAAAAACAAGACAAACAACGTTTGATATTTCAATAAAAGGTAGATGCATTCTTTTTTCAAATCTAGACAAACATACTGAAAAAGTAATCTATTCGGATTACGTGCATATGAAATATAAAATTTATTTTTATGAGTAACAGTAGAACCAGGCTTTATCTGCCTTTTTGAGAGCAAAAAAAAAAAAAAAACACTGTAACAACCTGCCAACAGACAAGCGGCTCTGTAGAGCACTAAAAGAATATGCCCCTTTTTATGTTTTTTTTTTTTCTTTCAAATTGAAGCTAATGCTCCTAAAAAACAACAGGTTTGCAGGTACAAAACTACAAAGCTTAGGATGGCTCATGGAGTTAACACATAATTAAATGGTTATGGGATACGGTGGTGTTTAAAGACTGCTAAATGGAAAAGACAATGTCCATATAACCAACAGTGATGAGGCAGGAAAACTAAAGCAGGTCTGGCGGTAATTCATCAGATCTGTTCACCTTTCCTCGCTTCACCATCAGTAAAAATGTTCCTCTTAATGTGAGGATTCACAGCGAGGTTAGCTGCTTTTAAGAAATGTTCAGTTAAATTTGAGTAATGGATTCTAGTTTAACTCATTTTTATAGAAGCTACAGAGCTACAGGTGGATACAGCTCTGTCTGTAGGTTCCAACACAATGTTTATTAGGTGGAATAAATATATCATTTTTAATCAATGACAATTTCCAAATCAGTATTTTCTTTAAAGTTATTGATTTCATAACCAAGTAAAAGTAAAAGTAAAATGTTCAGTGTGCTGTTTGTTATTGTATAAGGAAACCCAACGGTGTGAATGGGGTCCTGCTCACCCAACTACATGATGTCCCAACTATTTAGAAACAGGGTTATACTTAAGTAGTAAATCTTATTTTCGGCATTACATGTATTAAATAAAATCAACAAAATTCAAGAGAAGCCCTTCATTCCTGTAAATCTGATCAGGTCCTGTCTTAATGAGCTCAGGATCCTTCTTACTGTATGATTTCACTAACCTGGCTGAGACTTGCCGCTTTCCCCCGGGGCCATTGGGCAGAAGTATGGTTAACTGGTCTCGGGTGTACTGATCAATGGCTCTAAAAGCAGGAGAGGAAGGTGTGCCACAGTGCAGGTGATTGGAGGAATGAAGAGTCGAGGGACAGATGTAGAGGGAAGTAAAGTAACAGAACAATTTGTCGGAAAATGGCGGGTCATTTTTAGAAAGCAAAAAAAGGAGGAATGGAACGGTAAAGACAAGGACAGGTGAGAAAAAAGGCAAGGAAGCAAAAAGGGAAACAAACAAAAAACTACAGGTTGATAACTATGTCATTGAAACAACATGCACAGAACTACAAGAAGTGGAATCTAAAAAGGTGAAATGAATTTGCAGATTTGATCATGAGAGGAAAGAAGGGAGCTGATGATTGATTATGACTGCTGCTGTGGATGTGGATGTAGAACTCATGGACCCACTGGACCATCAGTTGACCCAGACTAGGGAATCGATCAGCCCAGGGGAAGAGAAGCCTGCAGGCTCGACGCTCAATAACCCGTCCAGAGCTTCATATGGACCTCTACACACTGGTTTAATGGACTGTGTGGAGACTGTTTTTGGCTGCCTGACTGCACATTAGCAGCGCCCCCACTGTTGTTTTATTTAAAGGTTTCTTTTTTAAAGATGCAAAATCAAATCTGAGAAGCATGTGAATGTGTGTGGAAACATGCATGCATAAATTGGAGATTACAGTCAATAATTATGAGTCATCATGGCCAGAGGATAAACATGGAAAAGAGCAGGCGGTTCATCGTCGGTGCAGAGAAATGAGCAGATATGCTGTGTGCTTTTACATGCACACACCAACACATAACATCTCCATCAAAAGATGTTAGTGCGCACACAAACTCTGGAGAATTTATCTCTCTAAATCAAGAACTCATTAAATGAGTTCTTATAAGGAAAATCAACAGTCACCTATTTTGATAATTAAGTCTCAGTCTTTTTTTGACATAAACTTCCAACACTCGTCTCGTGTCGTCTATGGAAATGTAGTGCTTTAGTCAACCAAGGAAAAACTTAGTAGTTGGAAATTACACCATCGATCTATCAAATGGTCCTGCTTCTTATGTTTTAGTTCAACGGATGCTAGCCGCCATTCTGTATCCCACAATTCTTTGCAATGGACTGACAACCAATGGCAGGCTGTTCATTGTCCCGTCATGCTTTTTAAACTGCGCATCTATTACTGTGCAGATCAGGCAAGAGACGGCCTGAATAGCTCATAATGGAGAGAAAGAGAGACAGAGAGCCTGTGATGTGGCCCTCTGTGTCACTGCAGACAGGAACTACTTTGAGAAATGGCTCAAAAACAGCTAATCCATAAAAGCACAAGGACTTTGTTTTTTGTAAATATATGAATATTATTAAGACTGTTTAGATACCACAGTAAACAAAGAACAAAGCAGTTAACGAATTACAGATAAAAACATAAGTTCTTGACATGGAAAATTGAGTTATTTTGTCTGTTTAATTACCAAAAATGTAAGGTGAATTTCTCCAGTGTCTAAATCAGTGGTTCTCGACTGGTCTGGCCTCAGGACCCTTTAGTCTGTTTTAAGACAGATTGCAACCCAAGTTTTCAAAAAAGTGTCAACAATGCATGTTTAGTTAGTTGAATATGTTGCAGTTTGGAGCATGATTGGACCAAAACACCTGATATAAAAAAGAAAAGGCACAAAGCTGACAAATTTTATACCCTCTTTCCCCATCATTATGTTCCAATTTTCCAGAGAACTTATGAAATTACTTCATTATCATTGGAAAAGTAGCCATTTATTGCAAGAAGAAGACATAAATTAGTCAAAATATTTATCAAACATGTAAATTTGCCTAATTTCACAGTAAAATGGGGTAAAATAAAATGTATCAATGCATGTCCAATAAGGACTTCAGGACTTTTGCCACCATTTTTTTTTTCAGACACGCAGATGCAACCCACTGAAAACTGCTCTGCAACCCACTTTTAGGTCCTGACCCACCAGTTGAGAACCATTGGTCTAAGTCATAGAAAAAGGTTTGCTTCCAACACATTTGTGCAATTTTAATGAGACTGTAGGAGCTCTATTGCAATTTTTGATTGCATACTAATGTATCCTTCTAATATAGCTATAGATTATTCACTTCAAAGTCTGTTACTTTTTAAAGCTGCGACTGTACAGACAAAAAAATATAAGGTATAAAAAAGTTCCTGGGTATTTTGACAACCCTTTTTGAGTTGCAGTTAAAAACCTACACAAATTCATGTTCGCTCATCATATCTCTCTCGAGCATTAACACATGGAAATGCCTTAGTCGTTAGTCAATCTACAAGCAGTGCAGACAAAATGAAGTGTAAATGCATAAAAGCCTCTTCAAAATGAAGATATCTCATCTAACAGAAGCAAAAGGGAAAGAAGAAGCAACATATTAGCGCCTTCTCTGCCCCTGTGCTGTTTGGGAGCCGAGAGCAGTAAGCAGCACATTCCAGTAAATCACAACTAATTTCAGCCCTGCTTGACGTGCATACTAAAGTAGAAACACATGCACTGCCTCCCCTTTCTTTTCCTTCCTGCCACAGCCAGCCTACACTTTTCCTCTACTCCATCTCACAGTCTCGCTGGTACTTTTGCTTTTATTCAAAGCAACAATCCTCATGCTTTGCACATGCAATACAGTCAAATTAGCAATATTCATCTTCATCATATGCATCACAATATATAACAATGTGTATGGTTAATATTCATTACTGCATGCTACTGCTGTGATCTGTCAGGAGAATGAAGACAAAATGAGAATCAGAGGATTAGCACGTTTGTTAGACAAACACATGCAGTTAATGTATTTGAGAAGCAAACATGCTAAGCTTTAGGAAGGAAAGCTGGGTTGGTTATTTTCTTTATCATCTGGCGCATGTTTGAGCCTATCATATAAAACCTTGATTCTCTGCTGCAAGCTCACTTCAGAATGTGGAACTGACTCTTTCACATCAAATTTACATATTTTCAGTTACCTTATAAATGTGCACAAAAGCCTGTCTTACCATCAGTTTTGATGGCATCGGACCTTCACCTTGATCCAGTGACACTCTGAATCTCTGCCAGAAAAGGATGTTTCAAGCTTCAGAGCGGTAAATTAGAAGTCATTTATTCCACAGGCAAAGGGTGTGCTCAATTCCAAAAGACTCCATTTAAAATCTTTTTTTCCTGAACCTATCCTTGACATCATCTTTTCTCTGATATTTTTTATCACCCACCCTGATCCTTCTTTATCTCTGTAGTGAAAACACACTTGGCTAAACCTGAAGAAATACTTTTTCGGTTTAAAAACGCATGACATGAATATGCTTTTCAATTCATTTGCATTGTCCCAAAGCATAACCAGATAAAGCTGCTTCTAGACAAATCTGAGGAAAAAAACAGGAGTCGACAAGCTCCCATTGCAGTGTTGACTCCATACAACATCTGCTCGTTTGCATGTGATCTGACTTATACAGTGAACAATTTTAACTTGAAAACTTTCTTTTTATGTAAATTGACTTTGATGTAAAGGAAGAACATGTTGCCTTTTTATATGAAGAGTCCCTCTTTATGAGACTGGACACTTTACATAGATTCACTTGCTTAGAGTAACTCATAATAGGCCATCCATGCTGTGCCCAAGCACCTCTGACCCCAAAAGTCTAGTTTGACTAGTGAGTGCTGCATCAGTATCCAATCCCAGCACTGTTACATTGCCTAGGCATGGATGGAAAAGGAGGGCTTCAGCACAGTACGATTGCTCATGCACACACACAAGCCCGGGAGTGGAGCGTAGACATGACATATTGTTGACACATCTGCTCCTCTTGACAATCATTTCAAACAATAGCAGAATGTTTGAGGGTCATGCCAGACAAAAATGACTAAAAATGAGTCAAAAAGTGAGCAAAGTTACTGTGGTGTTGTTTGTGTTATTCTCTGGGGAGGAGGAATTGATGCACTTCAGCAGGGTATGGGGAAAGTGGCCCTTGTATGATTGCGCCCTTCAATATTCTTCAGAATATGATTAGGAATAGGTTAAATATTTTCAATCAGAGTGACCTGTAGATGAAATCTATTGTTGAATAAAATCATCTTGTATATTAAATTCTTTTACATGCCAGTACATGTGCACTGATTAAATCATGGCCGCCAAATAACCTCCCAAGACCCTATATGAACATATGAGGACATCTGCTTTCCAACAACACTGTAATAATTCCTGCTATTAGAATTTTTTAGATAATTGTCCAGAATTTATGTAATTTGCCTGATATATATCATTTTGTGAAAGTTTCTTGTCCGTTTTAGGGTATTTTCATGGACATTATGGGGATAAATCTGTAAAATTTTAATTGGGAGAATTAAACTGGAAGTTCTGGGGAAATTTGCTTTGAAAATTTTTGTATTATAACCGTTTTATGTTTCATGGAAACATAGGAAATGTATATGTAATTTGTGGAATTTGCTTTGATTTTTTATTTATACATTTTTGGGCTTATGATTTAATGGGGGGGGGTCAAGTAGTTTTGCAGAAATTTTGATTGTTTTTTTTGGGGGGGGGGGGGCTTTTCTGTAATTTTCTTTGAATTTTGGTTACTGGATTTTGGAAACTGTATTAGATTTTTGGGGGGATTTAATTTAAAACTTCCAAAACTAAAACTTTATTGAATGCTTTAAAAATAAATTTCAGTGTGCCAAATGCCAGCAAATGCCGGTGGGGGGGGATTTTATTAGATATTAGGGGAAATTGATTTGAAATTTGGGGGAATTGGTTGAAAACTTTCAGGAAATCACAAAAGGTTTGCTCTTTTTTTGCCGCCACACTCAGAGCACTCTCAGTTTTAAAGAGTTCAGCTTTTGAAACAGTGCTGCACTTGATGATGTCCCTCTTTCACTGACGAATCAAAATCCAGAGGGTGGGACTTCTGGTATCAGCTTTGATGTCAACAGTGGCAGAGAAATTTGAGGGTGGAATTTCCAGGTCTACAGATGCTGTTAATGCCACAACATGGTTATTTTACATTGTTTTCAAGTCTTCCAAGTTACTTGTTCTTGAATTGGAAAAAAGATAAGTGACCAGAGTTATTTTCAAAGGTCTTATACAGTAGCTACTACTGAGGACAGCAGAAGTCAACTTTATAGTTTTGCAACAATAAAAGCCAGTGAGATATGCTCTAAAACGAAGGTTATACAGGTATATTTGCAAGGAAATATAAAATGTGTGCATAACGAGTATTTATAAAATAAAGGTATTTGTCACTTCTACTAGTCTGTGAGATTAAACACAGCTCTTCAATTATCCAAAAAAACTATCTTAATCAAAGGTTGAATGCTTAATTTCTGCACTTTTGTTCATAATTACATTCACTACACATGTTCTTATGCAATTGAAACATGCTATCTAACATGAACTGTAAAGAAATGACTAACTGAGCTGGGAAGGAAACAGTATTTTGTCATGGTTTCATTTGTAATAACATGTAAACTTGGAATCCAAGCAGTCTCAGAATTTCTGGTTTTCATCTCCTTTGCCAGGCCTGATCATAAAACACTGTTTCTCCACAGAACCATTTCTCAACTCCACATAAAAACAAGGATAAAAGTGCTTTTGTCCATTTGGTACAGCTAAAATTTCCTTTTTTGACAACAGATACTACCCAAATATTTTCTCTTTGCCTGTCTCTTAGCAACTGAAGAGCAGTTTTCCAGTGACATCAGGGCAGGGTGCGAGTGAACGAGAGAGAGAGATGTGTGTTTTTCTATTAAGGACCTGGTTTCAATGAAGTCAGAGTCGGGCAAAATTAAATTTTTGAGTGTGTACAACAAGAGCATACAGTACATGGAAGTTCAAACTGAAGTGCCAGAGTGGCAGAGTGAGGAGTCTACAGGCTGGATGATGTTTAAATTTTGTGAAGTATAAGTGGGTTCTTAATCAGGGAAAGAATGAAAGCCTGAATATTGTAGGCAAATACAGGTGAATGAATAACTGGCTTTTATTCTGGTAAGTGACCTATTAAAGCGAAAAACCTTGAGTGTCTCCTCAGAGTTTTTTCTTTCTTTTTTCCTGTCTGCTGTGAAGTGTGGAGCCTGCATTCCTGTGTCGACATTGCCTTGGCTGAGGAGAGATATTCAGGCTATAAGACTGGCTGTGCTCTGACATCTGACATCAACAGTAAAAACATTCCCGCTAACTGAGGTAGGTTTGTGTGTGTGCGTGTGTGAGTGTGAGCGGTTACCGTCGGTCATTTCTCCTGCGTCGGAAGAGCTTTTTGGTGTGTGCGATCTCAGCCTCGTTAGGAAGAGGTGGGAAGACCTGTGGGAGACAGTAAGAGATGGCTGCTGTCAAGAGCAGAAATATGGATCATTTTGTGGAAAGTATCAATGGAGAGATTCATTGCTGTACCAGTAAAATCACATATTATGTTGGATTTTCTTATTAAACACAAATTCAACCATATTATGATAAGATATTACAACCAGTAAGCCCTATTTCAGTGTCTAAGGATGGCAGGGCTAAACAAGAGTGTGATTCAGTGTGTTATCAGATTAGGCATAATGGTTTTGTACCACACTCTAACATGTTTTCTACCCCCTCTCCTTTCTACCGCTGGTCAGCTTTTACATTTGTGACATTGTGTGGCCTGAAAACAGTTGTATAGACACAATTCAATACAGTTGAAGGCAATATGCATGTAGATGGTATACAGATCTGCCAAGAAGAAAGAAGAAGAAGCAACCACTCATGGTTCATATTCCCTACTGACAATGCAGTCCATCCCTTTATTATTTCTGAGATGCCAGCAACAATCCCTTTGTCTTACTTCTACCATGCAGCTCAGCTGATAAAATGAGCCCAGGAGAGAGGAGTCATTTAGATTTGCATACTTTTACTTGAGCATGGTTGCATTCACATCTCTTGCAGACTGTGCTCAAGTATACATGAATCTTCTCCAAGACCACCTCTTCAAGCAGATCTGCTTGTGTTCACACTGATCATTTGAAGTGGACTTGAGATGATGCAGAGGTAGCAATGAATAGAAAGTATAGGATATGCACTGAGATATGTACATCCAAAAACAAACTGCTCATAAATGGGAGCAGTAAGGTGATTAAATACAGTCATGTACAGAAGTTTAAGGCATTTATGGTGATAAGGATGCATCACGGGCCCAATGTGCCACAAGGGAGAACAAGGGAGGGGTGGCCAGAGTCAAGGTCAAGCTTGACAGCATTTCTTTGTCTGTTTTTTTTTTTCTGGTGATAAGCCCAGAGACTGCTAGGATTTTTGGGCCCTTACTACATCCCATAACCAGGGGCTTATGGGAACCCTTCTTCCTGCACGTACTATACCCTAGTCCGTGCTTGCTGGCCACATCAACCCTTTACTCTACTCTAAAAGTGTGGACTTTATTCAGTTCTCAACCAATTATTTTCCTATGCTCCTGGTAACATGCAGACATCAAGAAGTGCACTACCTGGGTTGCGTCACTCCTCCTTTCCATTCTCAGGTGCCCTCAGACGGGCTTACTTGCCATTAAAGGCTTTTCTACAGCCTCAATTTTGGGCTCAAACATGCCTAAAAGTTCTGTATAGAACTATACAGTATATGCCAGAACTGTAAAAATGAGATTAAATAAAAATATTGCTGACATAAACTGAATCATCTGTATACAGGCAGGAAAAGGGTATAATAAGAAAGTTTCTGAATATCAGTATAACAAAAATCAAATATACTCTTATAAAATACTGTCAAGTAATGACTATTTAAAAAGAGAGTGTGGCCAAACCCTCTGGGTTTGTTGTTCTCAGCTCTGTGTCCACACTAACTTATGTAGACACTAACTTCTTGCCCTACCATAAGATGTGATAGAGACAGCACAGCCCACGGGGATGCTGGTTCTAGTGGTAAAGTAATGAAGCGCTGTTATAAGAGTAAAACAGAAATAAAAGAAAAAAGGAAGGAAAATGTCTTTAATGAACCAATCCAGAACTGAATGGGCACAACTTTATTTTACCAGATGTCAAACATCCCATTTCCAAAAGATGACTGCACCTTACAGACATTCTTTATTCTTCATTCTGATTGGCCAGCATCACTTGCTGGTGTTAATAGCTTTTATGTGACGTCACACACTCATGGAACTGCCCCCTGGTGGGCAAGAGATGCTAGCTAATTCCATACAATATGGAGAAGTAGAAAATCTTTTGTGTTTTATCCAGTTTTGTTTCTAATCATTTTAAATGAAAGAAAGCTTTTGTTTAATTGGACGCATTAACAGATGAGGAGACACGCCTGGATTATACTTCTACAGAATCCCATCAGAGAAAGCAAAGAAGAGCAAATAGCAGATGCTATTAAATGCAATTAAAAGCTCTGCTGTCTCTGTAGGTTACAATAGACTGAAGCTCTGAACAGACTGTCCCTAAACCTGACATCAAATATTGTGTTAATCAGAATATAAGTGTCATTAACTTACATAAATGCCTCAGATCACTGACTCTAACTAACAGCTGACAATGATCCTTGCTGACTAGCTAATGTTAGCTAATTTCCACTCACCTATGCTTTAATGCTGATGAATTTCTTGACCCATACACATCTGAAATACATAAAACTGTCTATATTTTGTATTTTCATCTTGACAGCAGTGTAGGGAGAGGGATTATCAATTGTTACAGATGTTAGCATTACCAACTGGCTGGGGCTTATGATTTCAGTGATTTTAAAAGTGTCCCAGTAGGTGCTGGTGTAGCTCAGTGGGTAGAGCAGGCACCAATAAGCACAGGCTACAGTCCTAAACACACTGGTCGCTGATCAGTTACTGGTCCCAGTGCAAATCTCCCCAAATTTCCTGTCTCTTTTCAACAGTTTTTTTTTTTTAAATAAAGGCAAAAATGCCCCAAAAGTAATCTAAAAAAGTGACAAAACCCGTGGGTTAGATTAATCTCCGTTTTAAGGTAATGCCAACATGCCAATTTAGGGAGATGGAGAATAAAATGCCCAGTAAGGCAGCTCTACATAATGAACAATTCTAGCTGTCCTGCGCTCTTTTTGCCCTCCAGGCCTCCATATTTTCAACATGACTGAAAGCTATGAACAGAGTCCAATAATGGTCATTTTTGCTGCTGTGTTATGCACAGCTTTGCATTTTTATGTGTTAAAAAGTAAGTTATGTGCATACCCTATACCATTATTTTCTCCATCCATTTTTGAGGGCTCTACATAATGTATAAATACACACAGTAAGAATTCAGGGCCCCATATTATTGGCTCATGTTTGATGCATGTGAATGTTTATGATATTATCATGGAATATACTACTTGTCAAGAATGACTCCTTCCTTATACACTTCACTTCCTGGGCAAAAAGAAATAAGCATCTGTCTAGCTACCATACATTAAACATCAGCCTTGTCAATCAAACACCATGTTTCTCTTCACATAGCATCACTATATGGTGTTGTTACCATAGTTACAGGTGGACCTAGGACCAGGACTTTTATGCACACATACTGTATGTAAGGGTAGTTGGTGTTAGAAAAGGTGGGGTGCATTATTGTTTGTGTGTCAGCAAACCAGAGTGTGTTAGCGTCAATTTTAATTGGAGATCAGGGATGCATGTGTGCGCTGTGCAGTACATAGCTGCAGGGTGATGCAGGCAGAAAGCCCCCAAATGTTCCCAAACTCTCAGCCAAATGCATTGTGCAAAAGGGGTGACCACAGCCTGGAAGGAGGAGAACTCTCTGCTCTGTTTGCTCTTATTACGGTGTTCACCTCTTCTTCTCTGTTTGCTATGGGCTGAGATTTGTGGCACCAGAAACTTAATTTGAATAATGATATTGAATTTGAATAGCATGGTTTGAATTTGAATTTAATGTTTTGAAACTGAACTTCATGTTTTGAAACTGAATTTATTTGCCTTGAAATAGAATTAATTTGCTTTAAAATTGATTTTTTTTGCTTTGAAAATGTATTTTATTCACTTCTCAACTGAACGGGACTGGCGAAAATCAACTGAGTGGAGCTGGTGTCTTTTCCGCGATGTCTCAAGACCAGGGACGCAATAATCAGATTTGTATTAAACTTAAAATCGTTCATATTTATCATCGTTTACAGGAAGAAAAACGTAATGTAAGTCCTAACATTCCTGTAGCTATTGGAGCTAGCTACTAATATGGTTCAGCATAGCTTCAGTCAATATGACAGAGATAGCTGCAGTATTTTCCTCCAGTGCATGTAATGTCCAGCTTGATTGAAGTAGAAGCTGGCTGGGGGAGGGTGGTGGAAATTGTTCTTCTCAAACAGCCAAGTTACCTTAGTGCCATTTAAAATAGTTATTATTTTGCTGTTCTGTGCTCCGTGTGTGAATGAGGCTTTTAAGTAATGACGGAGGATAACAGCGCCCTGCCAGAGGAAACTGTTCGGTAGTTTATTGATTACGAAGAAAAAACTTTTATTTTTTATTTTATCCTGGTTTCTGAAAATGAATACATGCACAGACAGAAACTGGGATATTCAAAAAACCCGACAGAAACTGGGTTTCTGGGTTTCTACTCAAGTCCACATAAACAAATCCATTGTTTGTGTAAGATTGCAAAGCTTTCATCAGCTACAAGTTGGGATGTAAAGGGAAACTTCTACGGACCAGGAGACATAGCTGTGTGTCTCGCCTCCACTCTCTATCTGTAACAACGTGAACTTTTATACTAGAGGAACTAAATAAAACATTCACCAACTAGTGAATGAAACAGCTTACAGGGATAGAGGCTGTGATGAAGAGGAGGAGGCAGAGATACAAGTCTTCTGCATCAACGACACAAAATCCTGAATCTTCCTGTCTGTGCTGAAATGTTTCTAACTTCTTACAACGTAACTGCTGTGAATCAGGAAATAACATCTTTTCTCGTAGTATCTGTTTTAGCAGCAGGACACTGCCTTTTGCTCTCATTTAATCATGTGTTGCGGCGCACTGTCTCTTTCTCCGCTCACATCTGTAGGCTGAAATTTTAAATAAAATAAAAAAGATGCGTTATCATTAAAAGCATTGGCTCTCTACCAGCGACTCGGGACCCAAAAGTGGGTTGCAAGATCATTTTCAGTGGGTTGCAGATGAGTGCCTGGATAAAAATATGTGCCAAGAGTCTATGATGTGCTCGCATGTCTCCATCTCTTTGCTCCATCACATCTTTTGGCCTCATTTTTCACTCAAAATATTTAGTTATGATTGGAAAATTTAAGAAATATGGGTTGCAATTTGTTGTTTAAGATGTGGTGGTTAGAACCACGAGTGTCAAAACAGAATCAAAGCATCAAATAATTTGGCAACTTTGGACTGAAATGTTTTAAAATGTGTTATCGAAAAGCATCTTAGTCTCAAAGATTCACCTTAATTTATGAAGGCATCAAGGGTTATTCTGATCTTTTCTACCTGAAATAACTCTTTCTACTTGCCTTGAATAAGACAGTGTTTGAAGATTTTATATTATTTTTGTTTTAATTCATAGAAAAGCAATATAATGCACACAAGGCAAAGCATTTTGTTCTTGCTGTAGTGTACAGAAAAATAGAAGAATAAGAGAAATAGATCAAGGGAAATGGTTGAGTGTTGTCCTCATTTCAAAAGGCCAGTATGCTCGTGTACATCCAGACAATAAACGCTCTCCAACAGGCTTGAATTTCCTCCTCTCTGTAGCACTGTGTGTATTTTTAAGTTATTTTCTCTTTTGAAAACTGCTCATTCAGACTTCCACAAAAACATGCTTTAGAAATTCAAATGAGTCTAAAAGAGAGCTTGATATTTGACACTGCTGCTATAACCTACTTCTGTGTTAGAGAGGCTGCTGGGGGATCGTTGGGCTCTGATCGAATCCAGATGTGAGAGGCAGAGAGTGTGCGTGCCAGTGTGGGAGGGTACAGTACTTGTGTGGCAAATTAATGTCACAAAAAGACAAACACACCTCATTTTAAAGCTTTACCGGAGGAATTTTAAATACTTTACATGTAACCAAAATGATGATTGTCTGAGGATTCTCCTTTATTCCATGTATCGACTTGCCACTTGAAAGGTCTGATAGGGAGAAAAAGTAGGCGGAGAGAGAGAGAGAAAGAAGCGGAGGAGCTGTTGCATGTTTAGCTACTGTAGTTTTCCTCTAGGATATCATTAGCTGTAATTCTGCCTTCAAATGGTAACCAGATGACAGTGAGTGCAGACACAAAGGGCAAAACGATGCACTCTGCACATTTTTAGCTAAACCCTTTAAGTAGTACCCTTTGTTGTACTTTCCATGTGTTTTTTCAGATCTCAAATCTTGCAGAGAAATAAATAAGGCTCTTATAATTGTTTAAATTCCCCAAAATAAAGGCATATCTTTGAAACTAGCAGTACACAAGAGAAAAGCTGCAGACCTACATGCCTTATAATGCATTAGACAGAAACGTAGAGGAAGAAAAAGATACAGAGCCGTCCTCTATGGCTGTAAAGGAGAGTGCTCTGGATACGTGTGTATGGATGTGTGTGAATATGCTATCTGCAGGTAGCAGCCACTGCAGAGAAGATCAAAGAGAGGCGTGTGCTGTCCTGGTCCCCAGCCAGAGGACCTCTCACCCCGGGGCAGGCAGCGCGAGCCCTGTGGACGTGACAATGATGACGAAGGAGGGTTGTGTAAGTGGAGGAAAATAGAGAGAAAGTGATTTTCTCTGTTTATATTGGGAGGTTAAACAGCAAATGCAGATAAGAAGAGTCAAAAATGAAAAGATTATTTCAAGGACAGCTGAAGCTAAGTTTGCAGTGATTTCTTTGAAAAAACAGAATAAGATTGAGCGGCTGATGTGGATGATTGTAGATCCAAAATCTGGAGAAAACAGCCCTTAAATTTAACTTCAAATGTAGTACTTAGAATAACAAAAGTATATACACAATTCTTGCACCATGCCTGGATTTTATAAAGTTTTAAAGTTATCACATCTTCAATCATTCTATCCTCCATCTCTGAAATTACAAGGTAAACACTGGAATTACCCTATTAACGCTACAAAGTAATCTAGCATCAATATGCGCTTGCACGTATTTGATTGGTTTTCACTGACGGCATTCTGGACCAGTCCAGAGAAGAGATTAATGAGAAGATGAAAGTTGTAGAGACAGGAAAGAAAGGAGTGGATGTAGATGTTTTTTTCGATATAAAAGCGTTGACAGTGTGATGGGAAATGAGGAAAAAACTAGAGGAAAATGACTACTGTTGGAAACACAGAGGAACAGTTTTTGCATTCATGGGGAGGAACATAGCCACAACAGTGATGACGTTCGATTTATGACAGTTTAATATGAGCTAACATTTTTTTCTTTAGATTTTGAGCTATTTGTCTTTATACAAAGAGGACAGGGCAGAGGATAGTGTAGGAAAACAGGGAGAAAGAGTGGAAAGCGGGGTGCAAGAAAGAAGCTACAAGTCAGATATGAACCCTCATCCGACTCATCTGCTTGACAGTATTCCCATGAGCTAACATCCTTCATTTATTATATAAATTAATTATTATATTAAATCATATCATATCATATTATTTTATTATATTATTTTATATTATATTATATTATAGTTCATTATTAGATTTGTGGATGCAGCTGAGAGAGGTGGATGTTTATGGCGAGAGCAACAACAAATTAGGGATGTAACCAAACTGCAACTTCCATGGATGAAACATGGCTGATGTGAAATATGCAGTTTAAACATTATATGCAGAAGTGTCCATTAAAAGCTGGTTAAGATAGCCTTAGAAGTCACAGACTTTTCCATTCACTTTTTTCTATTCCCAAAATAATAATAAACATGTTGACAGCCAGAATCAAAAACAAATATGTTAAGAAAAAAAAAAAAAAAAGCTTAAGAATTCATAGTTAAAGCTGTGGCTGATCTGACTGATGCATGGGTGTTTCAGGGGGCTTAAAACCCAAAACAAATTGGTGCATCATCGTCGCGTCATGTGACCCTCAAATGCAACACTCACTAGGTAAGTGTAAAAAACAATAAGAGCAGTGATATTTCACCAGCAGCCAAGGCCTGCCACTTATTCTACACCACAAACAAAAGATGTGGCTAAATTTCTTTTCTGTCTGGCTCTGTGCCATAGCAGAGACAGAAGTTGGAGATTCAATTTACTGTTTTCTGGTACAAATCCCTTTGTTATGATGCTTTCAATGACCTGTAGGTCACCCTGGCTTATAGATTTGCGAAATTTACCACACACCACTGTACTGAGATGAACTACACGTTGATTTTATATCATTGTAGAGTTAGGTGGTTGGGGTAATTCCCCATCAAGGTGATGTCACAGGCTTATATATTTGCCCTGCTCAAATAAAAACAAGTCAGGAAAGAGGTGAACAACTGTTTTTTTATTGTTCTAAATAAAAAATTCAGTCAAGCATAGATCTCAGTGTTTCCACATGTTTACAGCAACCTTACTCCAACATATCTAGAAAATTTTGGATTCTACTTTACATGGAATTTAAGGGTGCAATCACATTAGGCCCAGTGTCCCCATACTGTCACGAAGAACAGTTGTACCCCCTCCCAAGTCTGACCACATCGTAGTGAGGGTTTGTTTTCAAGAAGTGCAGTCTCAGAGTCAGCACAATGGAGACAAGTATAAATCATGACTGACTTTGAGGTTTATTTTGGGTTGTTTTTGTCAGATGCAGCTCTCTAACCTAAATTTATGATAATGAGGATACAGTGAAAATGGATTCTTACAGAACTGCCATGTACATATGAAGTTATTTTACAGCAAAAACTAGTAGTACTTTTGCAGACTAACATTTCATTGCAAAAAAGACAGAGTGGAATTGTTGAGTCTAGCTTTGACATCACTGATTAAAGTGTGTGTCTCAGTGCCTGGTCCTGTGTGCCTGGGTGTGCACATGACTTCGCTATGAGCGGAAATTGACATACCCTGAAGCTTTCCGGTAAAATCACAGGTCAATACGACAGGCTACCTGGATGCTAACAGAAAGGATGTGACCTTTCTGAATACTCTCCAGCAGCCACGTAACTCCAGAGCTACAACTGCTCTTGCTTCTTATGAGTTCAAATGTTTTATTCAGCTGCAAACCTTCCATTTTTTAATTACCCCCAGCAGGAATACACTGTAAAAACTTTTTCATTTTTCTGAGGCATTTGCCAGAGAGGTCTTGACATGAGTCAGATACCATTGTTGATCCATTCATAACAATGACATTACCTGAGTGTGGAGGGGGTATGAGTAACAAGGCAGGATGGAAATGTGAAGAATAGAAACAGAGAATAACTATTATAAAACTTTCTCTGCACAGAAAGTGAAGTGCCAAGTCTTCCCGTCTCTTCTAGTCAGTAACAATCCTGGTATGATGCTCGTTCCGACGGGCCATTGTTTCTTGCAGCTTATTTATGTTGTGAGGGCCCTGGGCCAAAAGCAATAAATTTAAAACTGCCCCAGGGGTGGCATAACAGGACAGGTTGTTGAGCGCAGAGGAGAGAGAGCGCCAGCATGACAGTGTAAGAGACTGTAAATATGAAACAGTAAGTATGCTAAATACTGAGAGGGAGGAATAAATGCATCCCCTGAAATAATTTGATGTTTTGCCCACTTCCCAAGCCCCGATGAATAATGCAACGCTGTCATTTCTCTGTCAATCCAGACATAAACTTTAGATTTTCTGTTCTGATATGTTAACGAGTTTTGCGCCTGAGAATATATAAAAAATTTGTTAATAGAAACAGCTACATATACTGAAATGTAGCAACAGCTCATAAGGCAGACTCCAAGGCTGAATTGTTAACCAGATGTTTTTAACAGCCAGAAGAAACAGCTGTATCACTTTTCTTGCCATTGAAAAGTGAGTAAAATATAAACCAAATACATTGGAAACTCTGTGTACATGCTGTATTCATCTTCTATACTTCTCTATTTAATATTGCCATAATACAATGCATGATTTCAATCAATTACATAAGTATTTTGCTTTTGCAGTCAATTTTTGTCACACATAGAAGTCTCAATTCACGTTTTGTACAACATAAAAATATCAATCACCACATTTCTTGAACCCTCTCTGCAATTTGTTAAACTAAAACCAAAACTAAGTTGAATTTAAAACAATTAAAAATTACAGTCAAAGCTCCATCAGCAGTATTGGGAGATGTAGGGACATAATTATTTGTTTGGGGGTTTTTAACCAAGAATTTTGCACTGAAAGGGGCCAGCTGAGGTAGTTTCAGCACCCAGTAAGGATGTCTTCTTGTGACCTTCTTTTGGAGGTCTTCTGTACCGGTCGAACTGGGAGTAGATCCAGCTCTCTCAGACAGTAGGCCTATCTTTTCTTATTAGATGCCTAATGTAAAAAGGCCATGGAAAGGGGTGTTTTTCTCCAGATGACCACATAATGGCTCAGCATCTCTGCATGCCAGTGTATATATTTGCGATGATTGGCTTCCAACACAATAATGGGAGCAATAAAGCTATGTCTTTTGGTTTATTAACAAAGTTTAAGTGAACACACCTTATTGTGGAGCTTTAACAAAGCATCACACTGTTTGACTGCACAGAGACAGACATGCATCCAAACATTCAAACACAGTTAAAAAGAAAAACCAGACTCATGAGCCCTGTGTATGGTAGTTTCCCTCCTTTAGCAGGTGGGTTTAAGAGTAGAGGCTGTCTCCTCTTAAGCACTGTGGCGGAGTGAGCGCATTATACAAAGGAGGCTGACATAATGGAGGACGGGGAGGTATAGGGGGGCAAACTGAAGCGAAAAGTCCAACATTTTTAGGCTTAATTGAAAATCTGTACATATTAATGGTTTTGTTATGGCACCAGTTTTGAAACAGTAAACACAAGATGTCTATTGAAAGGTTTCAAGGACAATTTGAGTAATGGTGTTCGGTGCAAATTGAGACAGACGGGCACGCTGCCACTTGTAGTAGTAAGATTTGCCATTAAAAGCTTAATAAAATGTGTTCAAGATAATGCAGTTTATATCCTATAATTGTTGTGTTTTTACCAGCTGACTACAATAATGTAAATACAGAGGAAAACTTTAGACAAGAGAGCATTTATTTGTTTGATTTGCAAAATACTTTCAAGGTTAGCTAGTTTTTGCCTAAATAAGGTTTTATAAAAAAACTTATTGATGAAAAAAGGGATGACTATAAATCAAAGCCTACATTGTTGACAATTCTCTATGAGAGTGGGTGTTTTGGTTTTACAAGTGACTGCGTTGATTGGTGACTTTTAACTGAATGTGCCAGGGGTTGCTGTAGTTACAATATTTTAAATGCTGAGCATTTTAGTCACCTCTAAGATAGACTTTGCAGATATGTATTTAAAAAAGTGACTCTAAGATTGTATCTGTTATGACAGCCAAAGACACAGTAAACAGGTTCCCTCATTAAACCATAACACCAGTCTTTAAAATGAAACAAATGATGGATCTTGTTATTTTCACTGTCCGTTTAGAATTGGCTTGCAAGTAGTAAAGTGATGCCTGTTGTTCTGGGTGGTTACATAGAGTATGACCTGCATACACATAGAATCCACTCTCTTCTTTAGTGAAAACAAGACAGGCAGAGTAACTCAGGCACTACTTTCAGTCAGACACTGGCATGTAAACATTAGAGCTAGCGCTGCTAATGCTAATAGTGCAGCTATCAAGCCACACCCCGTCTTCTGTATCTGTACACATAGGAAAAATCAGCTGCTAGTTTGCTGTGTTCAATCTGCATTTAAATATTTACTTTGAGTTAAATAAAGTACACAAAATGTCCATATTTTTAATTGAATTATGAATTGAATAGATGTCATTCTGATTGAATCCATTTTTTTCCTAACACAACCATTTGGCTTGGTAATGCCTTTGGATCCCCCAAGTAAGAGTTGTAAAATGTCACAGAGGCAATGTTTGTCTGTGTTGATTTGTTTAGGTTTCTGCCACTGCAACCCGGCCCTGGGTGAGGAATGGATACAATCATGGATGGATGCATGGATGGGTTTATCAAATACATTTTTAAAGTGTTCCTCCTCAACATTTGATACCGACAGGAACTAATGATGTGATCCTGGTTATGTCTAGCTGTCTCAGCTCTCAAATAAAGTTTACATGAAGGATTTCTCAATTTGTTTTCCTGTAAAATCCCACAGAACATGCTACAAGCTCCCTGTTTCATGAGCCCTACTTAGGGCCTTTGATAGCTCTCCTGCTGATGGCTGCCAACGGCGCCAAAAGCAGAGATTTAAAGCTGCCTCAGTTGGGTATGATGGCTGATGGCTGATAAGAGGCAAAGATGTGAGGTCCTGACATCCGTGTCTCATTTAATAAGTGATCTGAGGCTGGGGCCACAGCAGAGCACAGACAGAAAGACAGGTACATCAAAGAACTCGGAGGTCTAGCTACAGGAGGAGATGGGGCCATTGTGGGATCAAAGTGTCAGGGGGAAAAAAGCCTGTAGTACCCTATAGAAATGTAATCAGGCGACAACCAGTGCTGCAGCAGCAGGTTCCACATGTTTACTGCTCCATCCTGGCCATCCCATCCCATGATGAAAAAAAGACTTCAATCAAAACTGCTTTCTGTGTAACATTACATTGACAGTCACCTCATCTTCTCTGCAGGGCTAAGCCTCATGCTTTGTGTCTCGTGTGTGGTCTGCTTTTGAATTATAGTTCAGGGGGCAAAGCTCCTACATGCCCACCTAAATCACAATTTTAATGAAACAAAGATCGAGGTGGATCCAAATTTCAAATGTCACTAGAAACTGTGGGGTTGTGCAAAAGTGTTTTGGTGTTCATTTTGTGTTTATTTATGCAATATGGGTAATATCTAATAATATCTGCTTTTGTTGTTTGTGATTTTCACTAGTATTTTCTTCACTGTTTTACATGGGGACTTTGATTTAATTACCTTAAAAAATGTTTACAATACTGTGGAGACAGCAAAATGTATTTGTTTATTTTTCTATGCAGCACTTGGAGTCCAAAACACATTTCTACAAGGGGACATTGAAGCTCTGTATCATGCTGGATTTTATCCTATTGTATCCTGTCATAGCCACATATCAGTTTTCAAAGCCAGAGACATTCTTGAGCTTTATAACAATAACAGGACCAGAGGGAAAAATAAATGTACACTGCATCATATCATGTTAAAAGGAATCTAATTGTACTACTTAGCTTTAAGGATACACAATACTGGATTTTTGGCAATATCTGATTGCCTTACAAATTCATATACAGCCAACAGCTGATGGATGTGAGGCTGACAGACGGTGAGAAGAGAAAGAGACATGACAAAGCAGCGACTGAATCAAAGTTATAAAGTCACAGATACTGGCACTACGAGTGAGTCTGCGTGCATACACGAACAAAAAAAATTGCTGAATTCTCCTCATGGAGGTTGCCAGCAGCAGCATTTCACCATTTTGCACCATTATGATGAACTTATTATGCATAGGCAAATCATGTACGGCCCCAAGTAGCGCACGCAGAGGGGTGGGGCGGGGGTGGGAGTGGTGATCTGAATGGGTCACGGATCAGCTCTGTTAATCTATTAGCCGTCACACCAATAATTTTGTAGTGACTATGGGACCTTTGTGACCTTTTTAAACTTCCAGTGTAGTACTGTTTAATGTCAGGAGAGCTGCTGCTCCTACTGTCTGCACAATATCGATCTCACAAGATGGATTTTTTCTCGGCGAGAAATCTCGTGGAGTTTTGATCTTGTCACATCCCTAATAGATACTGATATGTAATTGCAGTTCTAACCTAAAATTTCAGTCCACTTTGAACTTGAAAGTCCCTGTGAAGTGAAAAAAAAAAACATTTTTTTAAAGGTTTGTTGTTTGACAGCCCCTAAGTTATGAACCACCAGGCCAAATTTCACTCATGAAAAACATCTGTTTATCAAATTAAGCCTCAAAATCACAAAAAAATGAGCCAGTAAAATCTGCTCTAGGATGGTGTGGGCATGTCGGTAGAATGAGCCGAAGCCACACCCACTCATGAGATAATAATTTTCTGATCCAAGTGCAGCTGCCTGGCTCTGTGCCAGAACAAAGAGCAGAAGTTGTGGATTAAAATTTACTGTTTTCTGGCACGAATCTTCCTATTATGATACTTTTTTATGACCCGCCGGCCACTGTGACTAGTAGATTTGCGAAATTTACCTCACAATGAAAGAAACACAGCATTTAGCTGGCTGTTAACTTTCAATGAAGGCAGTGACATCAGCTAACAACAGACTGCTCTGAGATGAAATACTCTGTAATTTTGTATGACTGTAGAATTAGGGTGCCAGGGTATCTCCCCATTTAGACTGGTGATGTCATGGGCTCAGATATTTGCCCTGCTTAAATAAAACCAAGTCAGGAGAGACATGAAAGAAAGTCTTAATCAAAAATTCAGTCACACATAAATCATGGGGTTTTCACGTGTTTACAGAAACCTTATTCCTACATATCTAGTGGGTTAAGACACAAAGTTTGGATTTCACTTTACAGGGACTTTAAAGATGAACACAGAAACAGGCAACAGTCCATGAACATACTTCAAAGTTGAGGAAATAAGGATGACTATAGAAGGGACTTCAGCTGATGAAGGTTTGTTGGTCCTGTCTAAATTTGCAATTTATTTTACATACAGCTGATATTTACAGCTAATATAGGTAAATATTTACCTATTAGTTGTAAATATGACCAGAAATGTTCATATCAGTCTATATCAATACAACTAAGGTAATACTGTTTCTGTAGATACCAATATCATGTCGATAAAATTGAGAATCCCTACCTAACACCATATTGTCTGACTGAATCGTAGCCATTGAATGACTATTATTTTGTTGAGGGAACATCCCATGCTTTTTACACAGAGAATAGCTAAGTTTACTGTGATTTCATCCCCAAAATTTAAATCTAGCATCACTAGTGGTCCGCTGCATGGTCCAATCTCTTTTATGATTTGTAAGAAGGAAAATGGGAAAAAGCACATAACATTCTAATTTTTCCATCATCTGCTTACGCATTTAGTTATCATGTTTGCAATGTAATAAAATTGGTTTATACACTTTGTACATATTTGCATATTCTGGCTTCAAATGATTAATTTAACCTGAGTTCACTCAGGAACTTTTTCTTGAATTCCTCTGTGGAATAAGTCATAAATTTCCCCAGGTATCCTGCCTACATGCATGTTCTCAGGTCTCCAGTGTGTCTCCCATGATTGGGGCCAGAGGAGAACAGAGTGTGTGGTGGTGATTAAGCCAGAATGTGTGCGGGTAATAGAGTGGAGGGAGCTAAGCAGCAGTGGGTCTGGGGACAATAGCAGGAAGAGAGCAGCTGGGAGGGGGCTGCCGGTCACCGTGACCCCCTGGATATTGTTCTGCTGCCCACCAACGTTTGAAGGATGGAGGGGAGGAGTGAAGGACGATGTGTGAGGAGGAGGATGGAGCATAATGATGGTGGTAAGAAGAGGAAATAGCAAATAGGAAGAATGAGAGGGGAGGTAAAGGATCAGAGAGAAGCAATGCAGATGTGTTAAAGGTGAGCAGAAACGTTTAGAAATATTAAATAAGAGTGAGCCATAACTATGAGTGGAATGCAGGTCTCAGACACTCTGACAGCTGACAGACAGGCGGCCGAAAAAACCCACCCCGCCCCAAGAGTCCCTTCACAACTGGAGTCCTGCTCTACGGCACGTACACTTCCAGACACAGGGGCCAACCAGTCTGTAATATCCAAGCTCCAGGCTCCGGCTTTGTTCCCCTGTTGGACTGCTTTGTTCACAAGAGCAGAGACCGGATGTCTCCTAAATGACTAGACGCTTTCTCCCTCTCTGCGTGCTCTCACCCTGCCCTTCTCTTCCTTCTCTGGTGCCCTCCATTCTAGAGGAAGTTTTGAATAGAGTCATGGATGACGTGGAAGCAAAGCACTTCAGTAATCAGAGCCATTTTAAAGGTAATTCTCTCAATACTGACAGACACTTGAATATAACTTAAGCAGTTTATTCTTCATTTCTTTTATAGCTCAGATTAAATCATTAGAAAACATATCCAAGTTTTTTATAAAGGACTAGACCTGAAAGAAAGTCTTGAGGCAAGTTGAGAGGGTAGTTGTCTCTCGTACATCTGTACAGTAAATATAACCATGAACTATTAACTTAGCTTAGCTTTTTCATTTAAATGTGAAGCTTTAAAAACATCCACAAATACTTCTTTAGTTGACCTACATAGGCAATATTTTGTTGTTTAACACCAGCTGGTTCTTGTTTGCTTTTGTAGGTCATATAAAGACATTCATATTAATTTCAGACAGTTTCATAACCAGATTTAAACTCCTTGCAGGAGCTTTAATTTCTCCATTCTCTGTGTTAAGTTAAAGGAATATTTTAGTATTTTTGAAGTTGGGTCATATATGTCACTTGCCAATAGTAGTGGCATTAGCCTACAGAGATTTTAGTGTGCATTGCCCCTTTAAGCATGGCAGGCTTGAGGAAGCTAGGTTACAAAGTTCTACAGACAGGTATAGATCCTACGCATAATATAGCAAGTTGACACAATTGTGTGCTAAGCATTTTATTTTTCACCCAGAAAGCCTTTTATTTTTGGCACTGTTTTAAAATTCAAACTTTGCTTACTGGCTATGCGCTCTTATCAGCTGTTTGGGTCTGTGGGCTTTGTCAGAGACAAAACCCAAACTAAAAACTTAAATGAGTGATTTCAATTCAAGTGGTGATGATTTGACCAACCCCAGTCAGAGGAGCTGAATGGAAATTTGTCATCCAAGTAACTTTAAAATGTACCAAATGGGAGTCATCACAAAGGAGTCCAGCTGGTGTCTCTAGCCATCAGTCAGCAGCCAGGCCTCACAAGAGTATTGTAAGATTGGGAGGGCCAAGGGCCAAAAGACTAACAAACCCCTCGGCCCATATCAAGTCCTGGTCTGCGGTTGATCTCAGCCTTGCAGTCAGTGGATCGATGGATTACGTTGCCAAGGTAGGTGAACTTTAGAACTAGCAAATTTAGAACTAATTTAGAGCCACATATAAGTTTATTGCTGTGGTTTTATTCTACTGGCGGATAATCTGACATGCTACAGTCGGCACCATATGTTTCCTTTGTGAAAACAATTTGTCCGCTCAAACTGAGCTGAAAAAACTGTTTTTGTTTAGTTTGTTGTTGTTTTCTCTGATGAAGCCCGGAGACCGAAACAGCTGATCAGATACAATAAGGTGGAAGAGCATATACCTGTTAGCTGAAGCTTGTTTTGTAAAATAGTGCCAAAAATTTAAAAAAGTTTTTGGTGTAGGGTACAATGAGGCACCATATTTTATAGGCCCATTTTTAGCTAAACCTCACCAAATTACATAGAGCAACTGTATCTGTGGTGCTGTACAGCTTAGCTTCCTCAAACACGTCCTCCTTAAAGGGGAAATGCACACCGAAATCTGTAAATGATAGTGCCACTACCTTTTCCAAGTACCTTATACAACCCAACTTCAAAAATATCAACATATCCCTTGAAGCAAACCAATCAGTGGCTCAAGCTTAGCGCTCGTGATAATTCTGGAAAGCTTAACGCATTAAAAGAAAAATTACGCAATTTAATCATATGACTAAATTTGACCACAACTTCCTCCTGTAGTCCTCCTGCGCAGATGTTTACATCCCTGGGGTGTAAAGGTTAAAGGCGGGTCAAACGCAGCCAGCAGCGATGAGTGAGGAGACAGACCCAGGTCTGCTTCACAGCAAATTTCAATTTAAAAAGCTGCCTAATGGAAGTCTGGATGAAAAAAAGGTGTGTGTACATACTGTGGTGATGAACTGTCTTTACGCCAAAGCACAACGAGTCTGAAGTACCCCCTCTGACAAGGGGCTTCAAGACATCATCCAGGTCGCCTCGGATGACCCGCACCACAAAACGCCCACGAGGACTACTGTTGCAAGAATCTGTGAATTGTATGACAGCTAAATATAACACAATATTATATATATTATTGCTCAGTGAATTAAGACACTCTGATTTACAAACCACAAATAAGTTTAAAAACTCTTAGTTTGTTTAATACTTCTTCATTTAAACACCATACTTATACTAATTTATCTCAACCAAAAATACAAGTTAATGGTAGTATTTTAAATGTTAATTTACACATAATAATAATAATGATAATAATAATTATACATTTTTTAGTAAAAAGCGCTTTTAAAGTGGTGTACATAAAGTTAAAATAATGAAAATAAACACGATAATAAGAACATTTCAAAATCTAAAAATGACTAAAACTTAAGAAATGCTGTGATTAAGCATAGCATATTAATTTGATTAAGTTGATTAATTTTCTTAATCAATTGACAGCACTAATACAAACATAAGAGGGTATTAATCTTCTCATTTTATTCTAGTCAGTAAAGTAAATCAATGTGTTTCCAATCATTCACAGCAAATCTTTGATACACTGTATGCTGATTTTAACATCTCTTTAAGCTGTAACAAAGCTGAGACTGACCCTAATCACTTCTACCTGGACTCCTTGTAACACTGAGCTGACATGAGCTTGGCTGCCAACATATTACATCATAGGAAAGAACATCAGGTCAAAACAGTCGCACATGTTGTACTGAAACAGGAGCACCCACTCGATTTCAGATGAGAAACCTCCCACAGGTTTGAGTTTTATGACTGAATATGAAAATGGGTCTAGAAATGTTTATGAATCATTAAGTGATAAAACATTAGTCATAAAACACAATTTTGATGTTTCTGTAAAAATAAACGTCATGCCTCGCACACATAATTACTCACAAAGGGCTGTTGATGTGTGGAGGAGCAACGGCTCGCTGGTATTATTTCAGATGCAGTAGGAGTGTGAAGAAGGCCCACACACACCCACACACATGCCCACAAGTTGTGTCTGTCACAACACGGAGGTTCATGCTGACATGATCGTGTTGATGAGCCAAACAGCATGTGAGTGGGATTGAGTGTCCATGCTAGTGTACAGTATGTGTCATGAGGGGGACATAAAAATCTTCTGTTTCAAGCGTAGAGGTCTCCTAGATGTGACAATTTAATCCCAATTTCTTTCTGGAAAACTTTCCCTTTCTTAGAAATCAATTTATAGAAAGAAACTTCAAGAACAGATCTTTTAAATGATAACAGGTTCAGGAATTTTTATTTTGTGTTGATTATGGCCAAGCCTGGACGAACCCTATCATGTCTTTGCTGGTTTTATTCTGTACATATAAATAGAGTTTTACTAAATATCCTATCCTGCTTTATTTTCATTGCCAAATATTCCACATGTAGCGTACATAAAGAGAGGGACATTTCTGCTGTGTTTTGTTAATCACTTCCTCTGACACCTAGCCCACAGCAGCAGCAGTTCCAGCCATTAAAAACTATGCAGACAGAATCAATGTTAATGGCGATGTCTGCTTTTGAATGTCATACAGAGACATCAATGTATCAGTCTGTTCCACAGCCAGCTAAAATCTACCCTTAAGAGCTTTATTTTTTTCTTTATCTAATAAAACATTCTTAAAAGTGAAGCTTTTCTGCTTCTCTCTATATCATAACTTAAGTAATAGCATTTTATTAAAGGATTGTTGGCCAAAACAGATCCAGCAGGCTGGAAATTTCAAAGTAAAAATTCCTCAAAATAACCTAGAAAATAATTATAGTCTGCTTCTATATATCTGGCATTATTTACTTTGGTTAACCTTTCCTTACAGTCACATTTCTTGCAGCTCCACGATGCACTAGGACATCCAGCTCATAGCCCACCATAGAAGAGCTTTAGAGCTTTTGTTTTTCCTGTGTTTTATTGACATCTGTGCAGTTATATCTTAAAAATGGTCAATTAGGCAGTATTCATTTTTAAATACCATTAAATCCTCTCCAGATATTACTGGCTTACACGTATTGCCAAGTGTTTAAAAGGCACACTATGCAAACACTTGCCGGCATGCAAACACAAGTGCAGTGAGAGTCCTCCCCTCCACAGCCACTTCAGTCATACCTTAGAGTCTATAAAAGGACACTGACAGGAGCACTGGAGTTGATTTGAATGGATTGAATCTATAGATTTATAGGTAAACTGAGATACATTATGACAGAGGACCTAATTAAGTTTGTTAAATTTTTGTGGGCTTCAAAGCACACTGAAAATGATTTATTTTTTCATTACATGTCAATGGCGAGCTCTGTTCAGCCATCAGGAAAAGTTACAGAATGGGGCGCGTCTGGCCTTGTGATTAGGTCACACACCATGCACATAGGCATAGGGTTGGGAATTGATGCAGTTTTATTGATATCAATGCAATAATCGATTCTTCTTATCGATTCAATTCTTTATCATACCCTTATCATCTAATTCCTGTGAATTTTCTTTAGGAAATGTAGACTTTATAGGGTTTCACTATTAACAACTCAAATTTTATTGAGTCTCTTTCTCTCTGAATACTGAAGATGTATGCTGCCTTCAGTGAGAGTCAATGACAAGATCACTTCAATTCCTGGCTATAATAAACAGTTCTGATAGCTAATAATATAACATCAAGTGTCAGAGAGGAGAACATGCTAAAGTACAAAAATTCTCCATTCTGTTGGAAATGTTTCTGTTAAAACCGAGTGCTCTCTGGATCTTCAATCTCTGAACTTGAATTAGAAAACATTACTAGTGCTGATCTTCTTTACAAAATAAAACCTTAAAATAAATATAAAACTAGTCTCTGGATCTTAGAGCTCTGATGTATAAAAATAAACTGAAATTTTGTACAAAATTAACAGTTCCTGTGCAAAAAGATGCATGCCTTGCATGAAACCACTTTTTTGGACAGACATTGCACGTCATGCTGTTCAAGTTAGTCAAGTTACCGCTTCAGCCTGTTTTTGCAACTGTTGTGCTGTGTTGCCGGGTTTACTTCCTCAACTTCTCTGTTGTAAATGTATGTAGGTAAATGATGTTGATGGATTGAACCAACTGGAATCAGTTTTCAACCGGTTCTTGATTCCCATTCCAATACAGGCGGCCCGGGTCAAAGTCTGGCATGTAGCTCTTTCCCCACTCTCTCATCCCTGTTTTTGGCTCTATCCACTGTCCTAACTCTCTCGAAAAGGCAAAGAAGCCCCCAAAATAAATCTTTTTTATCTTTAGAAAAAAGTTACAGAACTAGTACCTCAAATAATCAGCAAGCACTGATTATCTGGAGCTACATTTCACATAAAAAGGGTAGACAAAAAGCTTTAATGTTTTTAAAAACTGTAAATGGCTCTAATTGTGCCAGATGTTTTCGCAGCACTTAAGGTAATTAAGAAACTTTACAATTTTTTATCACTGAGCAACTCCCAAAAACAAACAAACAAAAAACGAATTAAGGTGTTTTAAAACCAACGTTGCTGTGGATCATATAACAGCCAGATGTGCACATTTAACTTTTGAGAGGAGCATTGTGCCAGGGTCGAGCCATCGGCGCCATACCATGGTGCACGAGTATACAAGCGGAGGTACAGATGTGCACACTCGTCATTTGCCATATTGACGCAACATCATGAATAGGAGTTCTGTCATGACTTTTAAAGCATCTTCACACACAAGCAGTGGTGCTGCTGTTAGAAACAAACACAACCTCAGGGAATTTATAGTAAATATTTATCACACAGCAATACTGTGGCCATTTTTAATACCCATGGATGTGGTATTACCACATTACTGCCCATTTCTACTGTTCCCTAAACTTCAGATGAACACAGATAAGTGTCTCCTTTGGATTAAGCTAGGACAGACCACAGTCAGCTCAAATTTAGTAGAGAAGATCAACAAGGATGTCTACATTTGTTCTACAGTAGGGCAACATAGTGTTAGATGAGTTTTCTAAAGGGTGACGAAAATGTATAACCTCATATGTCTGTAACATTATTTGTACAAACCGCCTGCAGTAAACTTTCATACATAATTACTATAAGCTAATCAGTGCTAATGTTATGGAAAACTTTAGCTTTGTAGTGTTAGCTCATCATATCATCTTTTTAACTAAGTTTCAATATTTTTGTTCTATGATGATTGGACATCAGTCCACCCATCAGTGGTGTGCTGATTGGTTGTCTGAGTGAGCTTAGAGGGCATGTTCCTTGCTTTTAGCCTTATGTTTTTTTTCTGATTTAATTCATGTTTCTTTTTCTACTTTGTTTATTCAGTTTAAAATACTTCATGTGTTGATTTTGCAAAATGGAGTACAAATGAACCCTTTTCTTTGAATAATCTATAAAAGTTAACTATGCACCTTATCTTCATACAAAAGCCCATACTACCTGGAAGAACCTGGCACATCCTACACTTGCCCTCTGACCCCTGAGCATAGAACCTGACACTAAATGTGTACACAGCGATGTTGCATGTGCAAGTTGACATTCCAGAGAGGCTGGTAAAGGTGTAGCTGAATCTGAGGGCAAAAGTAGGAAGCCTGTTTCTCACAGTGCTGCTCACACACCCACACATATACACACACACAAATGAGATTTTTTTCCACATCCCAGGGCTATTTGTAAGTCTA
This sequence comes from Cheilinus undulatus, assembly GCF_018320785.1. Classification (NCBI taxonomy): domain Eukaryota; kingdom Metazoa; phylum Chordata; class Actinopteri; order Labriformes; family Labridae; genus Cheilinus; species Cheilinus undulatus. The sequence continues at coordinate 15,097,801 of NC_054881.1, read as the reverse complement.
TTCTGGCTGCTGGAAAGAGGAAGCAAATGTTGGCACGAATTGTGGAACGCAGACGGGGACTCAGGATGATGTAGCCCTGACATACAGTAGCCTGAGGGGAAGACTGGGGGAGAGGCACGTGCTATTGTTTATAAATGTTTGTATGTGGGATGATTGTTTTGGTGCTAAGTACAGTCCACATCCCTGTGAAACTGGCAATTAACTTAATTTTTTTCCCTTCATTTAATTGTTTCTCATGAGGTCAGAAATGTTTATGCTTTGGTGTTTTTTCTACCATAGTTTTTAATGACCTCCTGGTTTTATTTAATGATCAAGCAGTGTAAAAAGGGCCAGAGCTTTACAAAAAAACTACAGATCTTAAGTCATATTTAACTCAAAGTTGATGCAAGAAGGAGAGAGACAGATGAGAAAGAGAGATCATTCTTGGTCACAGGTCACAAAATACTGACCCATCTAAAATCCTTTCGGCATCTCAGAAGATAAGAAATGAAAAGAAATGCTAATGTTAGAGAGAGGAGGAGACCGTGCACAGAAGTTTGCTTACAATTTTTGGTTTAACAACAACTACAAATGATTCAGTATTAGGTGCCTAGGTGTATTTGGCCACCTGACCAGTGCGTCCATCCTGACTGTCCATACTTTTGATTTCAAAATGCTCTGTTTTAACTGAAGATGAACATGATTATGGTTTGATGTTTTTATATGCATACTTCTGGTGGTTTCTCAAACTAGTCCCCATACGCAGAAAACTGAAACTTTAGTTTCCTCCTTTTGTTCCAGGAGCTGTCCCAGATGAAAGGAGGGTTTTTTCTTAATTGGACGGCTGACATTTTTAGCAAGAAACAAGTTAAACGTTGCTGGCCTGACATCACCTCTGCCTACTCCAGTAGCAGGGCTTTCCAGATAAACTTAAAGATGGTAGAGCATGACAGAATTTAAAAGAGAAACTGTATGAGGAAGTCTGAGGTTAGGAAAAGCTCAGGAATGTGCATGACAGAAGGACAGAAACTGAGGCAAACACTCTGCAGCTCTGTGTCTCTGACCTTGCTGTGTCCCCATGCTGCCACACATCCGATCCCAAGTCCACCAGACAAACTCAGTTGACCCCGTCTTTCTTTTGGCCCTAACTGAATGAACGGAAAACGGAAAATCTTGGCTGAAGAACTATACAATAAAGGAAGCCATGTTGGTAGCACCGCTATGCCTTTAGAAACAGAACAGGAGCAGAAAGGCTGCTCTGCTCAGCGGCCAAGAAGGGAAGGAAAGAGGAAGACACTGCTGCTCAAACACGGTGAAAGATGGAAGACATTCTGGCTTGGAATGCAGGGAAGGAAGAGACGAGGGTGACACTGGCGAACTTAAGCGACCTTTGCCATTCTTATGAATAACAAATCACCCTGAAAACACCCTTCTGAATACTTTTCTGCCCTCCGTCACAGAGTCACAGAATCACAGAGAATCAATCTACAAATTTAACATATCAGAATATTAAAGTCTAACATTCCTAGTCAAAGAAAGGTCTCTTTACTGAAGGGTTTCTTTAAAGCAAGCTGTAATTAGGGAAACTGTCTAGAGACAAAAGGGGAGATTTTGACCTTATGTGAGATACACACTTCATTTGGCTAATATTAAATAACTTTGTATGTAATGCTGTATTAAAAAAAAGATAATTTAATGTGATGTTTCTAACTACCACAGAGAACCAGCTGCATCTGATTAAAACTGTGAGGGAATAAGAGCATTTGAAGGTTTTAGATGGGCTTAAAATTGTGTGTAACTGCCCTTTAAGTTGAGCTCAAAAGCTGCTGAAGATGTTTCAAGTTGTCATGGATAGTTTGCATCCCTTCCTACATGCTCAGAAAGTGCTGTACATATTTTTGACCACTAGGGGTCAGAGTGACACTTTGTTAACTTCTGCTTCTCGCCACAACATCTCTCCACCAGGTGGCAGCAGAGGCTAATTTATAATGCAGCAGCTCATTCCCATTCATAAGATCAATGCAAACTACAAAGACTGCTCTCATAGGTAGTAATTATTCCTAAATAGATAAAAAAAAAATCCCACATATCTTTTCTCTCAGGTAAGATAAATACACTCCTTGTTGTTTTCCGTTTGTTTCACTGAACTGGGATTTTTCTTTGAACTAGGACAGGGCACTGCAACTCCGCTGTTATGTTTTCATCACACCAGCAGAGGTCACACTCTAACAACTTATTGATTAGACTGCTGTTGAAAGGCTGTTTCTCTTCTGTAAACTATGACAACAGAAAGTTTCTTTGAGAATTTTCTGAGAAAGGAAAAGAGAAAGGGGGAAAAAGAGAAACATCAGTAACTTACAGAGCGCAGATTGGGAAGAAACCTCTCTATGTCGTTCATGTCTATTCCGTCATCATCCTCAAACTTGTTTTTGTTCATCCTGATAAAAAACACAGTACAAAACAAATAAAATCAGATACTTCTAACCATCAGGACTAGAAAACCCACCCTGTGATCAATCTAAAGACATAACTCAGACAGTGTAAGTCAGAGCAGGGTAACTACAGTGCTACTTCTTCCAGCCAGGCTCTTACCCCTCTCTGTCAATGTGAGGCAGGTGCTTTGGCGTTCCTCTGAAGTGTTTCCTGTGGAAATGGCTGAAGTCCAGCTTTTCTGGCTGCACGTCCCAGCCTGCACCTCTGCAACCAAAAGGCAAAGTCAAGATCAGATACATCCAGGGCTAAGGACAGGCAATTAATTGAAATTTAGATTCAATCGTAATATGTCCTGCAATCTTTCAAACTGCAGAGGGTGCAATATGTCTTTAACCTCAAAATGCCAGTTTAAAACATTTTTTTTCAGTAGAGATGTTTTTTTTGTATGCTTTTCTTAATTGAAATGAGAATCACATAAAACACGATGAATACACAAGTCACAATTAATTTGCAATATGAGTCAAGATAATCCCAATCAGTTTAATTTATCTAATATTGTGTTAGTTAAAATACAGAATGATTTATTGCTTGAATTTGTTGAATAATACATACAATAAGAGACTATAAATAATCGCATATTAAATTGCAATCAAAATATTGGGGAAAAAATTGCAAATAGATTATTTTCCTAAATCTTTCAGCTCTATCCAGGTCCGTGCACATATACAAAGATTGCACAGAAAATCTACCACAACATTTTTAGTGATTTTACCTCAGATGGAAAGCCCTAAAATCCCTGAAAATGGTTTCAAACTGGAGAAATTTTATGTAACTACGGATGCCTGGATCAGGTGTTTCTGCTGCAGATATCTGTAAGTTATAAATAAGATTGGCCAACTACAAAACCGATCATATTTTAAGTTTTGGTATAGCAGTTGGTTTAGCCTCTGTCATTTTATTTAGCTTTTTAGCTTATTAAGACATCCTACAAGTGACAGTTGAACCTTTTAAAAGAAGCACAATAGTCATCCTTTCTCAGTCGACAACATGCTCTTGTTCACTCTGTTGAACAGAACAATGCAACACGGAAGGATATTTGAATTACCCGATGTGAGGTCGCATTCATTTCATGTGTAAATAGTGCTGACGGACTAAAAATTAAAATGGAATGGGTCAGACAACATTAACTTAGCGGCATTACACAAATGATGCAATTATTTAATATTGCTAATAAACCAGCTTCACCTCTAAAAAACACTTATTCAAGTTTCTTGACAAAATGTAAATGTCCTTTTCATGAAATTACATTTGAACACATTGTAATGACTTTACCTTCACTTCAGTTATTTTACTTGCTGGACCTTAAATGCATCATAATTTAAATTAAGTCAGCTAATTTACTAACACCTTAGAGCTTATGTAAATTGGCTAACAGACTTTAATCTGCTGGGTTCAACAAGGATTTCAACACTGGATCAATATTTTTAGAAGAGGGATTTCAACACAGCTGTTTCAGTGGCTGACAGCAGGAACAATCACAGCAGATGCAGCAGCAGAGAGGTTCACCGAGTTATTTTCAAGAAGACAGTCGAGTGTGCTGCATTTCAGTTTAGTTGGTTACAGCACAAACAGGCCAGTAATTCAGTTAGGCTTTAAATTAACACAGCTGTGCACACAGATTAATGGAGTATCCTTTTCTACAACATTAATACTCATGAAAAGGCAGAAATTTAAAGCAAGAGTAATATATCACTAGGCTTTAGGGATGCATGATATTGTTTTTTTTTTTTGTTTGTTTTGTTTGTTTTTTGGTTTGACAATATCTGATATGCTGATATTTACAAAATAATTTTGGCTGATACTGATGTCAATGTTATTATTCAAATGGAGTTCAGACCTAAAACTTCAGTCCTTAAAAAACACAATTTAAAGGTTTAGGATGAACAAATTAACAACTTACGGAGGTTAAAACACACTTCAAAGTGTACAGAATGATGATTATCTAAAAAAAAAAACAACTTCAGCTGAAATAGGTCTGTTGGTTCCGCCTGAAACTACACTAACTTATCAGTTAGTACCGCATATATTTACGCTGAAACAGACTGACTTCTATAGCCAAAATATTGGTTGTAAATATCTGCCAATACAGATATTTCACTTTTTAAGCTAATATCTGCCAATACTGATATCATACCAATAAAACTGTGCATTCTAGCTAAATTTAAGCAGGGCACAAATACATAAACAAATCTGTACAAAACTCTTGCAACTTTTGGCAGATGTTTTCATAGATAATTCATAGTAAGATGCTGATTTAAGGGTCACAGTGTCTATAGTTTCTTTGTCTGGGCAAGTGCACACACATACAAAAGTAATGATAAAAAATAAGCATTGTTCAGTTGGTATAACATGACTCTGTGCCACTGTTTTTGTATTCTAAGGAGACGTGCATCCTTTTTCTCCGTAAAATTTCATCCATATGGCTGACACATTTTAAGGTGACACTTCATGCACATTGGTCAAACACATGGGGAGACGTCTGAGGTCAAAAATATCATGTTAAATGGCACTTCAGCCCACTGACTCAAGGATCTTGCCATAAAACCCCCATCTCAAAAGTAATTTGTCAACCAAAGTATGTTAACTATGACAAAGAACTTCTCAGCTTTAACTTGTTAATCATCATCAGTGCCCATTTTTAATTCATAATCAAGCCGCACAATAGTCCATCTTTATCCACATGGAGGGGCTGCTAACATCATCCCCCTGTGCCAGCTCCCTCACTGTGTGCTCACTCAGATGTGCCAACGTGGCCGGATCTTAGGTAGCTGAAGCTTGCCGTACAGCTGTTACCATGGCAACCTGCTCCTCCCTCCAGTGTAACTGATTTATGTCTCACTCATTTTCTTTCTTCCCCCCTTTTACCCCACCTCTAAGTTTTATGCCCAGCTCATGTCTGAAAAATAATTTAGTCACAGAGAAGCTGAGAAGATTTCTCACACAGACCTCATTCTGCTAACAAGATTTCAAGCACAGAGGCGTCGTGTTTTCAGAGGAAGCACTCCAGCCTCTTGTGGATAGATGTAATATAAATGTTGCTATTGGCAGACGTGCAGAAACAAAATCCTCTTCATGATCAGCACAAAGTCCACAGTACAGAAAGAGACAGAGCAACCCTATGAAGGCAACTTTATGAATATTTACCACTTTTAATATCCAGCAGTTATCTGGATCCTCATGAAAAAGACCAAACCAAGAGAGAACGAATGCTAAATGAACAGCAGAATTAACAAACAAAATGTAATAAAGGAATTAAAAGACAATGAGATGAGCAAAAAAAAAAATCTTCTTCCTTGAAATATGAGACCTAAGGTTTAAGCCAAGACTTTCGTTGTCTAAATCATTCACACAGACCACAACAAACTACAGTAGGAGCTCAGACTCTATACATCATACTGAGCAGGTGTTATTAAAAGGTACATACCCGTGTGAATCCATCGTGTTTGCAGCCCATATATCCGTCCCGAGGATGTCAAAGGAACCCTCTCTGTTCCCGTTCTAGAGAAAAGAAAGAAAAGAGTGAGAGGATGTTAGTTAGCGTAGCAATTTACTTTTACAGAGGCCAAAGTCCTAAAAGCAACAGCCTGGGTTTGACTGTGATACAGTACTTTGCTACTTGTCACTTTTCCTTCCCTTTTTAACCTGGTATCCACCTCCAGGTCCTCCTTTAGGTCCTTCACAGTGCTCATTTTGATGCCTAAACTATGAAGGTAGTAGGGGTGTAAAGGTAGATGTGTTCATACTGAAGGCCTCTAGGAGGGTACAAACATGTACCAAAAGAATACAATTGGAGCAAAGCTCATACACAGAGAGGAGAATGAGAGCGCAACCCACACGACAGCACTGGTCTCAATATTCCCAGCTAAAACGCCTCCTGTTTGGGAACGCTTTCCCAGTGAAATACAACAGGGGACAAAGATGAGGACAAGACAGAGGTAGTGCAAACATCATTCAGCAGGTACATTGTTGGCAGCATGTTTACCAGATCAAATAAAACATTTGAAACAGCACCACACAAACATGAACGTTACAGCAACTACGAGAAAAAACAGAGCAATCACAGCTCCTTCTGGAAACTTACGCCTCTTTCTGTCAATTTCTGAGAGGAACAAAGCGATAAAAACGATTTTTAAAGCAGCCAATCTAAAACTTCAAGTTTCTGAGAACAGATGATTTAGGGTTAACTGAATCAAAGTAAAGAAATTCTAATCCTCCACCTTTCAACAAAGTCTCACCAGCCTAGGGCTGGGCGATTATGGCAAAAATCAAAATCACAATCAATTGAACTTTTTAACTCAATTATGATTAATGAACGATTATTCCACCCCCCAACCTCTGACTCTGTCTGCTCTGTAAATATTTGTATAATTTTAAATCAAACAACTGAAAGGAACAGGCTAGGATTAACAATTCATGGTTATTTATTGAAACATTTGAAATCCAAACACACATCAGCTGAAAAGAAAATGTTGTTCATAAAAGTCAAATTTTACCAAGAAAAGAGGAAAAAAATGACATAATTAACACGGCAGGTTTGTGTCGCTTAGAGGCTCTAAATGTCAGTTTCAATTATTTTTTGATTAATTGCCAAGCTCTACATCAGCCCTTTATGAACTTTCCATGGTTTAAGACATTTTCATTGTAACACTGGTGCTCTGGTTTTGTGAATCAAACTAAACCTAAATAAGGTACTTTGGACTGTCGGCCTCAGGAAGGGAGAGAGAGGGACACTGTCACGTCTGCAGCTGGGTCAAAGCACTACAAACAGTTATCCTCAGACTCCAGATGGACCCTAACCTCCTCATCTGCTCAGATGGGCCAGAAAAGTGTTCTCTAACTTTGAAGTAGGGCAAATCGGTTAAAAAAGTAATCCAATGCTGGATAGACGTTAATTAGCACACTTAACGAGCTAACTAACGTTATATTATGAGGGGTTCGAGGTCGACTGGCAAATTTGAAGATTAGAGGACAGGGTATCAGTATTTCAGTATATTAACAAAAATAAATTACCTGATATTTGAAGCATTTTTTCAGTATATCATTCGTTGAAGACCTCCTGGAAGGAGGTTGCAGCATTATTTTTAATTTTGATGTAATTTATTCAGCCTATTTGTCAATTAGATATTTCTTTAAATGAAAGAAAAAAGCTAAGTATGCCTAAGAGCCTAAGCTGTCAATGCTGCAATTTAGACCATGTGTACAGAGGAAGTTTCCAAGGTCCAAATTAAGAAAAAAAAAATTCTGTGTTGTGTTTGACCATTACCCTATCGAAAATGTATTGAAACGTGAAAAAAAAACGAGGTATGTAGCGAGTCGAAGTTTTTCTGAACCATTATACCCCTAAACAAGACGAGACTTATTATAGCTAAAAACAGATCTTTGATGACTGTGGTAAAATCCATCAAAACACATTACATCTGTAGCTCTTGTGCCTCTCATGTTTAAAAAATAGGAATACCAAGGTCTGTAAGGTGTATAGTACACACAGGTATGATTTGGTACCAGATTCAGGCAAACATAATAAACGTTTTAACTAAAACATAATTACTTATCATGGAATTAAAACTGGTTTAGTTTTAAAAATATACAGGACAGAAATGACTAAAATGTGGCTAGAACTAAAGAACATTTCCTCTTTAAGACTACGATTTAAATTAAAAATAGCTGTCACAATTAGCACCAGTCCTTAAGTACAAAGTTCCAAATAAACCAGATTAATCACATGACCCTGGTACTCTATTACAGTCTCCACAGTATGGTTTCTGTCATTTCCTTTACAGGTGTAAAGGCATTAGACAAAGACAAATTGTGTTAATCTATACCTTGGCAGGCCCTTTGTACTGGTTATTTCTTCCTCTGCTGCCAGAGCGAGAGCCAGATCCAGGTCTGGACCCTGAACTAGGTCTAGAGCCTGTACTGCCATTACTGCTGTGATCCCATTCGTCCTGCAGAGATGAGAGAGGAGGTGAAGATGAAAGAATTAGTTTCTTTTTGGGCAAAGTATGAGTAAGGGAAGTTCATAATATTAGCAGAAAAAAAATATTGCATCATATCTGTAGCTCTTTAAACAGACAGCTCATGTACCCTTGTTTGCTTTGTATCTAATTATTCAAGGACTGGTTACAAGTTCCTTATGAATTAATGAATTAAATCAGCCAGTTGCTCATCCTTCATCCCAACTCTACATTTATCTAATGTGCATGACTGAAGTGTAACAGCAAGTAACATTCTATCGCCTTAGTCCAACACACTTGGTTTACACAAATTCACAATGTCCATCTTCTGTTGAGCAGAGATAATCACTTTCTCTTTGGCACCTGTTGAGTTACACCTATTTGTTGACTACTGAACAGAATAGGATGATTTTCAGCCACGCTCAGATATTACTCATTCTGTCCCAATCTCCCATTTACATAGACACAAGCTGAATGCCATGTGTATGGCTCAGTAATAGCAGCCAGTCTCTCAGCTCCTAAAAGCTCTTCATTTACTACCATGTAGACTTCTCATGTCTACTAAACAACAACCAAAATGAGAAACTAGAAAAGCACTTGGAGAGTGCAGACCTCTGTCATTAGCCCTATCTCCCAATAGTAAAGAATCCTTTAAACAAATTCCTTGATCCAGATGGTGATCCAGATCAGTCTCAAAAATTAATCAGTTCTTCCTTATGTCATTTGTGACATTTCCTGAAAATTTCATCAAAATCCATCCATAACTTTTTGAGTTATGTTGCTAACAAACAAACTAACAAACCCTGCCGATCACATAACCTCCTTGGCGGAGGTAAAAAGGAAACCAGCTCTCAAACAGGAGCTGGCTCCTGTCATTCATAGTGCTAGGCTCTTAGAACTGGCGTGCACACAAACACATCACTTTGGTTCAGAACTTGCTGTCTTGAATTGATTTGATTTATTTGCAAAAAACATACTGGTTCATAGAGGCATTCCAGTCAATTGTAAGTGATAGTATAAGAAAGTGGCAGCAATTCAGCCATGAAGCAGAAGACCACATAAAATTGCAGAGTGGGGTCAACAATTTCTAAGGTGCATGGTGCATAAAAGCTGCCAACCCTTAGCTGGTTCCATAGCTGAAGGGTTCTGAACTGTCCCTGGCATTGATGTAAGTAACTGTGAAATTTGGTGGAGGAGGGATAATGGTATAGGGATGTTTTTCACGGTTTGGGCTAGGCCCCTTATCTCCAATGAAGGACAATCTTAATGCTTCAGCATAGCAAGACATTCTGGACAATGCTATGCTTCCAACTTTGTGGCAACACTTTGATGAGTTTGATGCTGGAGAACTTGACTGGCCTGCAGAGAGCCCTGACCTCAACCCCGTCAAACACCTTAGGGATGAACTGGTATGGAGGTTGCGAGCCAGGCATTCTTATGCAACATCAGTGCCTAGCCTCATAAATGCTATCAAGAATGAACAGGCACAAATTCCCACAGAAACACTCCAAAAGCTTGTGAAAAAAGCCTCCCAAGAAGAGTGGGGGCTATCTTAGATGAAATGTTAAAGTAGATGTATGAATAAAATGCCGTAACAGTCCCTGTGTGTTTAGTGATCATGGCCTAATAATTTGCCCTTACAGTGTATGTTGGTGAACACAATGTTGCTGGTAATGACAAGAGGTTTCATTTGGATGCCATGTGTTTTGTTGCTGGTGTTAATAATATTAGAGAAAAAAAAAAACATGACCAAACAATGCCTCTTCACCATGAGCATTCCCTCTAGCACTGCATGGCAGAGCCAATGTGTCCAGTCACTTCATGTCACTTCCTCCAGTCTAGACCTTGCTTCTGTTGTACTTATTCTCAGATAAACGTCACTTTGGACAAAAATACCTGCTAAATGACACCGAGCGTTGTGAGTTATGAACAAAAAATGTATTATACACTTAAACAAGTTACAATTTTTTATATCATTTACACCTCTTCAAATAAAGTAAGTCAGAAACTGTCAAAATGGGAATGGACACATCTGAGCTGAAAATATCAGAAATTGCCATTACCAAATTAAACTTCCTTACATAGCTTCACTAAAATGCAATTTATCTATATTAATACAGGCGTTTTAACTCCAGTCTCTCTTTTTATATCTCATATATGTTTGATTACTGTGCTCTGTATGAGCCTCTCACCCCTGCTGTTTCTCCCTCACCACTCACTTCCTGATGAATCACACAAGGGAGCATTAACACTCATACAGACTGAAAAGTCAGAACACAGCAGAGCACTGCACACACATAGACACATAGGTGTCTGGCAACCTAACTGACTTATTTATGCATTTAGGATTATTCAATTACCGATTCCAGCCACACTTTATCCCATGTTTCTCATTAAGAACACACTTTGTCTGCAACAGCCACAAGCAAGCAGACAAGCTTTGACTAGCTTCAGGGGCTTGTTACAGTCACTTCGAATCATACACCTGAACAGCTGATAGAAGGAGAGATTAATGCAAACATACAGAACTCAGAGCAGGACACTATGCTTAAGTTGTGTGATGCTCTGGAGATCAGATGTCTAGATGAGCAGAGAGAAGACAGGACTACAGAATGAGACTATAAACCTGATCCTTAAGTTCCTACTAACAAGCATTAATGAGCAACTACTGCAAGATAAATCAAAACCAACAAACCTTCTGCTTCAAAGCTCATGGTCACAAGAAGCTGCTTTAGGTTTAGGGTTACTATGAGCACTGAGGGGTTTGGCCATTTTTATTGTTTTTGCCATATAAATGGAAGTTTAACTTAATTTTGATTTTTTTGCCTTAGTTTGTCTTTACCAGATTTATCGATGCCAGCTTTTTTACATCTTCAGGGAAAAAAAAGAGGAGGATTAAATGGAAACTTCCACAAAGGTAAGATGCAACAGTGAATAACAGAGAGGCATGTAGAGAAAAGTGAAGCATACATCAAAGTCTTATACAACAAACCTTTTCTATATGCTGCTTTTTCATGCGATAAAATGTTGCTTATGTCAAAAATGTTTGCTAACAGGGCAATTATTTCAGCAACCATTACCAGTTAAGACAAACATGAAGATTTTTTTTTATATAAAGGTCAAAGACTAGACTTAAACATCAGGATGTTTGACTTATTTACCCCCAACAATGACGTTAGTTTTTCTGATATTATCCAAACACCAATCTTTAACTAGAAAAGCACTCGAAGAGCGCAGACCTCCGCCATTAGCCCTATCTCCCAATAGTGACGAATCCTTTAAAAAATTCCTGGATCCAGACGGTGATCCAGATCAGTCCCAAAATCTAATCAGTTCTTCATTATACCATTTCTGACAATTCCTGAAAATTTCACCAAATCCGTCCATAACTTTTTGAGTTATGTTTCTAACAAACAAACTGAAAAACTAACAAACCTTGCCGATCACATAACCTCCTTGGCGGAGGTATAAAGACCATGAAGCCCTCTTAGGCCGGTCACACACTAAAGAATTTTAAGCCTGATTTGAGCCAAGACTTGCCACCCCCCCCCCCCGACGATCTTGGGGGTGTGTCCAGAGTGGTACTCGTCGCATACAATTATTTGTCTGAAGAATCCTCAAGTGTGTGGTGTCAGCTCGATTGTTTTACTCCTCCAAATCGGGTCAGAGCCTTGAAGACCCCTAATGGTAAATGTCAAGCACGTTTGATATTTACTAATCTAGGTCGTAGTGCCTCTGACGGAGTACTAGGGCTGGGTGGTTATGGCAAAAATCTAAATCATCATTAACTGAACTCTTTTCCCTGATCACGGTTAATGAATAGTTATCCACCCCCCTGCCTCGGTTTGTGCTGTAAATATAAATATACATTTGAAACAAATAACTGAAATTTTGCATATTTTAAAGGTTAATCCATCAATCTCGTGTACTTCCAGAACAAAATTATGTGGCTTAATCTAAAAAAGTCCATTCTCTTTAAACAGTTTTGTGCCGTTGTAGTAATTAAACCAGAGCGGTGCTGACTCCAGTTTGACTGACCATTTTCAAATGAATTTTCCTGGTCTGAACTCCTGATAAAGATTTAAGATTAAACAGATTCTCTTTCCTTAAAAACTGTCATTGACATCAGTTACTGACAATGACATGAGTTACAATTAAGCATCAACAAGGATAATACACCAAAAACTACCACAGACTGTTGTGTTTTAGAAAGAAAGTTACAAAAATGATCATTCCTTTAAATGATCATATTTGTTGTAATAATAAAAATATTTTAAGTTTTATTATTAAAAAAAAAACATTCAACCACGAGGTTGATTATTTTAATCATATATGCTTAATTAATGCTATCTGTTTTATTGGTGTTTTCCACAAAATTAAACAAACATAAACTTGTCTTGCCGCCCCCGTACCGCCCCTCCTTTCTTCATGGACTACACACACAGCAGCTCACCTGTTTCTCACCTGTTCTGCTTTCTTTTTCCCGTGTTTCTGCTTTAGTGTACCATCAGTAACCTTTTTTATTGAAACACCTTTAAACGTGTGTTGTCATTATTTGTTTTCACCTGCGAGTTGATTTAAAACAGCTGGTTTGCACAAGGAAGTATGATGTTTATCAATTCCCGATGAGAATCAGTGCAGGAACTTGACTGACTCTCTTCATACATTCACAAACTAAACGATGGCAGGAGTTGCCGTTTAACAGGAGAGGATGCATTTATAGGAGATATTTGATGAAAAAGTTTCTTTGGGATTCATTAACTAATGTGTGGTGCCCAGATAAGATTATGTTTGGTCAGCGCTGTATATGTATTACCTTGATCATATGCTAAAAGTGACAGGGCAGCCTGTTGTGGAGAGACAGCAAGAGGATATCGACAGACATCCGTGTTTGTTGGTTTTTTATTAATTCACACGGTCATGCAAGGTTGCTGGCAGGTCAGCAGCCGTGTGATCTCAAGTGATCTGACACAGGCTGGCTGAGTTGTCTAGTGTGTGTGTTCAGAGGATTAAAGATGAAAAAGTAGTTCTATAAAATGTCTGTGGTCTCCCAAGTCTTCGTTTCAGATTTAAAAATCATCTAGTGTGTAAATCATCTAGCGTTTGTGGACCTTGGGGAACAGCATTCCAAAGCTTTTCTTTTTCCTCTACAGCTCTTGGGTAGAATCAAAACTGTGCAATGTACAACTAGAGAGTGAACAAAAAGTCCATTCTTTAAGTACTGTATTGGTCAAATTATACCCCCTAACCCCAATGTTTTCAATGTAAAACTAATACAGTCCAGCAGAAAAACGCCCTCCACATCAGCTGTTACTTAAATGTCCTCCCAGTTGAAAACTTTTGGGAACAGCGCTTTGCTCGTAAATGTCACTTCTCCTTCACCTGCCAATCAAAATCAACAATGGTGGAAGTGAAACCGATCTTACTCGTCTTTTTCGTCTTTCTTCAACTTTAAAATTTTTAGGTCTACAGCTGCTGCCCATGTCAGGACAGGATTCCTTTACATTTCCTTCATGTTTTCAGTGTGATATTTCCTTGAAATACAGACATATGAAGCACACAGCTATTTTGAAACAATAATACAGATTCTACAGAGGAAAGGAGGAGTCATTTTTTGTAATGCTGCAACAAGGAACGCTGGTGAGAAGTGTTCTGAAATAAGGTTATAAGTACTGCTAGTGCTAAAAAAGCCAGCTGTGGACACAGGCCCCTATCTCTCTCTTCTCTCTTTCTGCATCTCCCTCTTCTTTTTCTACATCTCCATTTTCTCTCTTCCTGTATCTGCCTCTCTCTTCTTCTCCATTTTCTTGTTCTGCTTGAGGTTTCTGCCTGATACAGGGAGGTTTTCCCCTGCAACTGAAACTTTGCTAAAAGTTGTTTAGTGTTGCGCTATAGGGGAATTCATGTTGGATCGTTCTTAACAAAAATGTAACAGCGTATGGTCTAGACCTGCACCCTTTGTTAAGTGTCAATAACTTTGGTTATGGATTGGTGCCATTAAAATAAAGCATGTCAAAACACGTATTAGTGCTTGGGCAGCATTTCTGATCTGATCCAGTGGGTTGCCATGCCTTTTCCTAAAGGATATCAAACTGTACTGAAAAGCCTTAAGCCTGAGCACAGGTGCTGCATACCTTCATTCCAATGTCTGGTATTCTTACACACTTTCTTGCCATTCTCTTGGAAGCAGCAGCTTTAAGGACAACTGTAGGATTTTCTCTTACTGTGGTCTGTGACTCTTAACATTTTTAAGATGGTATTTTAGGGCATGCAATGTTGCTAATTTATGCACAGTAACACCTTTTTTTCTTGGCTCTTTGACTAAAATTCAATGACTCTGCTGAACTGACAACCATAATCTTCAAATTAGCAACATAGCTCCACCTCAGTTGTTGGCTCAATTGATCAATTTTTGTGCCACTTTGTTCAAGACAATCAGCATGTCTGCCCCTGACATTAGACTGGCCTTAGACATGAGCAGCACATTTACTATGACCCTAACATAAGATGATCGACCCATTTCAGATGCATGTCAAGGAACAAAATCCTGTCTTATATTTGGACCTATTGAAGAATCATTAAGCTGAATGCTGCGTAATAAGCAGAATGCAAACACTTACTGGCTTGAATGAGCCTCTACCCCGTGACGACGTCCAGCTGCCATCTTTCTTGTTGTTACAGTCATCGGTCCACTGAAAAAAAACAAGAAGGGAAAATGTTACAATTATTTATGAAAGTACGTTTTTTTAATATAAACAAACAGAGGTAAAGTAAAGTACCAAACACATCAAGTTTTCTTTTTTTACAGGTTCACATATCCATTACAACAAGACAGTCAGCTATTTCAATGAAGGCCTTAGCCTGTCAGCTTTATTTGGAAGATAAAATCTAGGAACTCTACTAAATATAGCCAGGGCTTTTAACAGAAATGGGACTAATCAGTGCATGTCATCCATTTAAGTAATGAGACTCCAACCTGTGGCACCTTGCCACTGTTGTCCAACTCCAACTCTCCGTCCGCCTTGTCTCCCAGAAGCCCCTGCACCTGGTACTCCAGCACGTAGCTGTCAATGAAGCGCTCCAGCTCCTCTATCTCCTGCGAGCGTGTGCTCCCAGCCTCAGAGGATGCAGACGCCACTGAGGAGTTCTCCATGGCAACCGGCGCTGTGACGGGTGGAAGGGGAGGAGGGGGAGGGAGGGAGGAAAGAGACCTGTGGAGAGGAGGGGAAAAAAAGAGATAAAGAGAAAGGTAAGATAGTGATTCAGCATGAGGGTGAGCTTCCACGTTAGAGCTTTCACTTCCTGAGATTAAAAACTAAAAATAATCCTTGATGCATCCTTTTAGTGCTGCAACAATAACAGGCATCACACTTACCTTTGTCCTTAACTTTTTAATGCTCAAATACGGCCCATGACTTCACTGATGTCAACAAACATTCATATGCACTGCTTGCTTCCAGCTAGGCCGTCCTGGTGTGGAGCTACAACAGGCCCAACTTGTGTTTTCACCCAATTACATCCAATCAATCTTCTGATGAATCTCTGACTCATCTCTGCTAACTCCTCTCCCCAAACCTCCTCTAGAGTCGCCATTCTTACACTTCTGCGTGTCCATTTCCCTCCTTGTTTTTCCACCTCTTCCCTGCTGTCCCTCTGACGGTGCTTGTGATCACCTGACCCCTGACCAACAGGGAAGCAGCTTCCCTCCTGCCTGCCTGTCTATTGCTACTAAGCTCCTTTACATCATGGCTTGATCACCGGCCATGCAAAGAGGATTTATGGACCTGGAGCACGCAGAATGGTATCTGCTGAGCCCTGGGGACTCGCCTGGGGGAGCCCGGTGCATTTGCAGCCAACAAGTCGGCCTCACACAAGTCTAAAGCTTTTGTTTTGGGTTGGGCCACGGGGATTACTAATGCCCTGATCATGAGTGCTGGAAGAGTCTATTTTTTACATCAATTCTAATGTCTCCAACTGACACATTATGTAATAATTAAACAACAGGCCAAATAAAAAGTCAAGAAAAAGGAAGTTCACAACATCTACTTCAACAGAACAAAAACTGTACTGTAATCTTCCTTCCAATTTTTAGACCAATAACAAAGGCAGATTTACAACTACTGAGTCAAGAAGAGGGAAATACTCCACTAGAATCTGACCTCGGGGTCAGCGACAGGCCAGCAGCTTCCCTGCTGAGCAAGAAGCTGGATCCTGAATCAGGTAAATTAAGCACTACTGAATCTCCCTATTAATCGCAACCCTGCTGCTTTTCTTTACGTACAAATAGAACTAATGCCTTAATCTCTGAATACTATGCAGCAGGGTCAACATGTCCTAATTTGACCTACTGTAGTGTCAGTATTATAATCCATCAATACATCGATGCCGAGGCCCTGATTAGCCTGATTAATATGAGTCGGCTACAGAGGCATTAGCTCTAGGATGGGCTGCAGTATCTTTTTAATAACAACCAGCACATGGGATGCACATTGCAAATATAAAAGCATAATACTGAACCTGTTTCTGCACAAACTTACACATCATTATAGGCATGATTATCTGCAAAAAATCACTGCTCCTGTGCTGCATCACAATCAAATGATCTGTTCCATAAACTTCAACATACCAGATTCATTCCTCTTAATGTCATGAGAATGCACATAAGCCAAATCAAATTACCACTTTAAACCATTCCTCAGCCAACCATTAAAAAAACTTTACTTTTAAGGCTACACATGGCCAACATTAAACCATATATATATTAAGTAGATAGTGCACTCTTATTGTGCAAAGTCCTATTTATTTACAGTCCAATGCAACAAAGCAGTCCCCCAGCAACAAACCCATCTGCACATGTCCGATATGAATTTGCCAGTGAGCACTTTTATTTATAATTCATAACACAATACAAGCTATCTTTAGTGGTGAGGGAGGTCACCTACACACAAATACACAGAGGATACTAAAAAGAGTTGTTCCTCTCTTTTCCGCACAGATTCTCCCAGATTCTGCATCACAGACTCCAACTTCCCTCAGCTTGACTTACACTAGAGAAGCATCCTCCTTTAACCTCAGTTTTTACAGCCACATGACACTCAGCAGAAAGAATCAAGTGATCCTACTTGATACAACCCATTAAGGCATTTTCTTCTCCATCTTCTTACTTTGACACAAGTTTGGATCACCTACAAACTGCAGAAACACAGAAATATTAATTTAAAAGTGTATATTCTCGTCATGTTGTAATCTTGAGCCCAGTTCAGACCAATGATCTGATACAGCAAGACAGCTTTAGAACATCCCCGGCGATGGCTGTAGCTGTCTGAAGTGGGCAGTCGCAGCTCAAACAAAGCCAGCCGATGCCACTGCCTGCGATACAGCTCGTCAAGCTGCAGACAGCTGGGTGCAGGGTGCTGCAAGCAGATGTGAACGGGAAATGTAAGTCTTGTTTTGAAAGGCTATAAAACAAAAAAAGGGATGCACGATATTAGAGTTTGCCGATATCTGATATGATGATATTAACAAAAAACTGTAGCTGATCTTCTAGGATGAACATCCATCCTTCCATCCATCCATTTTCTACACTGCTTATCTCATTAGGGGTCACCGGGGTTACACCCGGGACTGGTCACCAGTCAATCACAGGGCTGACATAGCCCAACGAACAACCTGGCACGCTCACAATCACACTTACAGCCAATTCAGAGTCACCAATTAGCCTAACAAGCATGTCTTTGGTGGTGGGAGGGAGTTGGAGTACCTGTAGAGAACCCATGCATGCACAGAGAGAACATGCAAACGCCGCACTGAAAGGCACTGACCAGAGTTTACAGGAGAGCTGGAAGCTGAGAGGCAGCAATGCTAACCCCTGTGCCGTTCTGCCCTAAGGATGAACAAACTAACAATTTTCAGGCCTCAAAACTCACATTAAGGTGTAAGGAATGATTATGAATTAAGAAAAAGACTTTATCTTTATTCAGCCCTTATCTCTACTAAACTATTTGTTCATACTGCCAAAATTCACCACTGATATAAGCAGATTTTTATTGCCAAATTATCAGCTTTAAATTTTTTTTTGCTTCAGAAATTTAATATCTGCTTACCTTTTATTCACTTTTTAAGCTAAATCTGCCGATACTAGTATCATACAGAAAAACCGTGCATTTCTACGTATACGTTTTTTAAAAATGTCTGCAGAAAAGTTACATCGGGCAAAGTAGACACAGGCTAGACTTGAACCTGGGCCGCCCGCATACATGGGGTACGACTTAACTGCCAGGCCAAGTTATTAAGTTATTTTGAAAGTAGTACTGTAAACTCTTTTTTTAATGCGACTTAACATTTGTATGCTTGTGTTGAGAAATACACACTTTAAAACTATCATTATTCTCTTCATTTTCCTTGTTAAACAAGCAAGTAGGCTCATACTATTAATGGACATCGTAATCACAAATTGCAATATTGTTCATTATGGTTGCAGTCACACATTATTACTAAATTATACAGCGCTACCTACTTTACCTGCAGCGCAGACGCTGATGGCGATCCAGTGTGCTAACGGTGCTACAGTGTTAGCGTTTGAGCTAGCTTGCTGCCTGCTAGTAGGATGTTGCTTAGTGTCTCATTTCTGTGCTTTTAAAAAGACCGAATCGCTAAACAGCTTACAACAGGGCTTCTAACTTAATGTTTCATGTCACTATGGTGGCTCCGTGGCATCAGATTAAACTGTCAGTTAAAAAAGGCATGACTCCTCCCTGACACTATCAGAGTAAACATGATGCACTTGATTAATAGAAAAATATAATGTGATTTGCTTACAAGTGCAACATTTAAGTTGAAATGGCCTGCTGATATATTTATACAATCTATTTTATCGATAGAATTGCATAAGCACTGTGCAAGGCAGATTTACAAAACAAAATTTTATGCATTAAATGTTATCAAATGTTTATAGAGATTAACATTTCATCCAAATAATAAAATCTAACAGCAGAGCAACATGCCCTGATAAAAAGTTAAAATATTGGGATTTTTCAATTCATGTGTAAGGCTATCTTGGCCATAGTCAGCGCTGAACTTATTTGAATTCAGTTCTTTATATTTTGTCCCCACAGATAGCCATGTCAGGTTGTAAGGGCGCTGATCAAACTCTGTGGCCTTTTCAGCTGGATTTTGTTGTGACTACAAAGCCCCTTTTATCGCGGCACAGTTCATGAATGGAAAATCATTCGATAGTAGCCTGGATGTTTTCAGCACTTTGATGCACACTGGAGGTGGTTGCAGCTCAGCCAGTTGTCCTCCACTGTCCTTGACATGTATAGAATTACTGCCTGAGGGGAAACTGCTGCCAGTAGCTATTGATCTGTCCATTAATATGGCCCCAACTAAATCTCTTACTTTTTATCTTAGTGACTATGTTTGTATGTATTTCTCTGCCTCTATGCATGAATTTCTCTGAGAATCATCTGCAGACCCAACAAATCTAAAGGCAGGCCATCAAAATCAAAACCTTTATCTTTACTCAAAGTTCTTTCAACCCTGCTGTATTTAACAACATACAACTTCAAATCTGCTGTGGTCTTTCAATTAGGCTGTAGTTCATACATTTTTTCCTTAGGTTTTTGGATTTAGCTTGGGTTGATCTCCCATATCTACCCCCAAATGGATAATACTCCAGGATACCACAATTAGTCAAAGACACAAACCCTAAATTCATCCCAGTAGGCTGCCAAAAAGAGGCTGATGTTGTGGTTGAGACTGAAGCAAGGATTTTTATCTGAGTCAGTCAAGAAAAGGCTGCTGACTGCAATAAGCATACTTGAGAATAAAAAATCATACAAAAAAGGGAACCTAGCCAGTGGTCCCACTGATCCTTGACTAGCAGAGACTCTGCAAGGTCAGGAGTAGAAATAGCATCGCATAGCATCTCACCAAACACAAGTCTCATCTTGCCACTAGACACACTTAAGGAAAAGGCAACGATAAGGGTTCTCACATTACATGATACTGATGTAATAACAAGGGAGCATTCAGTTTCTTCAGCATAGTAGTATTGGCAGGATTGATCTTTAGCCTTTCTCTTCATACTTCAACAAAAAGATGAGTAAGTCCCACTATTCATGTAGTTGAGTAAGGAGGAAATGTTGCAAATGTACACACTGAAGCCTGTTAACCACTACTGAGAATACTACTGCAAGTGTGGGGAAGTATTTTTCTCTGTAGGCCTCTAGTCAGAATTTTAGTTTTATCTTTGTTATAGAAAATTTTGTGACATCTAGCAGCTCATTCCTTCAATGCATCTGACCAGTTCATCTATAGGACTAAAGTTATCTTGTAAGTGAAACATATTGCTGTATGTTATTGGTATAGGAATGGTAGAAGGTGTTGTGTTTCTGTATGATGGCACTGAGGGAGAGCATGTAAAGACTGAACGACAGTGGGCTGATTAGTGAATCGATTCAGATGTCACATATGGCCACAAATGTTGCAGTGGCAGTTTAAAATACGCATCTCCTGGGGTGAAGTTAACAAAAAGCCAAGAGGTGACAGCAGACATCAAACTGCATGATGCAGCGCACACTTCAGATCAAAACAAACTGGATGGATAAAAAAGTCAAATGGCTACCTGCAAGACAAAAACAAAGACACTGGCTTATTTGGGGTCTCTTCAAACACCAGACGGTAGAATACTGAAACAGCACCAATGTTCATGCCGAGACACCAGGCTAATTATCAGTGATCTTCAACAGCTAGGCTCACTACACAGTGGGTCAGTGTGTGCCATCACATCCAGCCCTGAGCGGTGCTGTAGAGCAGTTGGTCTTAACTGGTTGGGCATCGGGACCCACCACCACCTCTACAATGAGCAATTGTGACCCAAATTTCTGAAATTACTCAACCGATCTAATTTTTCAACAATGAACATTTAAGTTTGGATCTTATTTTGAATAAAATGTGACTGAAAAAAGACTGGGCAAGCACATCATTACAGAAACCCTAGACTGATATGCACACATGCATTATACTTTATTCCATTTCCCTTGATAGGTGCAGCCTACATTTTGGTTGTTTTTAAGTGATGTTGAGAAATTAAAACATTAGAATAAGAAAACCAGCTTTGTTTTCCTCAGAAAAGGAGTTAAGTAGGTTTAGATCTGAAGAAAATGACCAAAAGAGCTTGTTATCAAGCAAAAACATTGAAAAATAAGACGTATGGATCTAATTTGGCTCAGGCTTTGGCTTTCTCTAAAGAAATGCAATAATAAAGGCATGCTTTACAAAGATAGTGGAAGTTAAGTAAAAAAGCACCAGAGCATTAATCTAACTATGTCTGAAGAAGAGATCTGTCAGACAGTCATGACTGAGGATATCACACTGTGGATATTATTTGGTTTTTAAGCGGGACAAAACATTGTTTTGTTGTCCATCCACCCTACCGTCCTCCCCTTACAAACTCCACCTTTCAGTCTTACATCCCACAAACCCTGACTCCTCCCCCATCCTTCTTCCTGTCTCCACCCTTTTCTGTTCCTCCCTCAGCACACCCAGCTGTTCCAACAAAGAACTGCCTGCACATTTTTAGCTCCACTGCGCAGCTGTAGAGTAGAGCTACCATATCAGTACATAACACTTGTATCCCTTCAAAGCCTGAAGTAAATTTTGAATTAACCACCAAAACTGAACACACTTTAAAGAAGCCTTTGAAGGTCAAAGAAAATACAGAGCAGTATCTGACACTAAAGTGCAGAGCAGCACGTGTGACGGTAAAACCAAGCTGAAGACTCTGGCAGAGCCAAGCACATCCAGGCAGCACATATTAAACAGGCCAGACAGGCACAGCATGGCACTGGACGACACACTGTTTCTTTGTCTGAGAGGAGGAGATGAGCGCCAATCCATACGGTCTGTACGTCATGGTAGGATAAATCAACAAATAGTGGAGACAGTAGACAGAGAACTGGCAAAAAAAAGACAAGTATTATCACTGAACATATATGCATAGATTGCCCGCACAGCCCCACACATGCAGCCAAAGGCAGCTTTCAAATAATGCCATTATCTTCCCTTTAAATTGAGATAAGCTGAGTGAATGTTAAACAGAAGTTGGTATGTGTTTTAAATACTTGTCACAAAGTCTGCCAAAGGCATAGCAGTGTTCAGTATGCTATTACTGACCTTTTTTCTCTAAGGGCAACTCTTTCCTCTCTTTATTCTATTTTTTTAAATAATTTAATTCACAATGAATAAAAAATTTGTGATTAAATTTTTACAGTGTGAAAAAAATAATGTAAAAACAAAAAGTCAAAGTTGCAGCTCATCATTGACACATAAATCCTAACCCCTTTCAAAGAAATACAATTTGAACTAAGTTAATGAAAATAACTTCATTTTCTGATTTTCTTTTCTATGTGAAAAACATGGGAGTTTTATGCAGCTCAACTGGCCTGTTGAAGGGTCAAAATACTAAATATTAATCAAAATTTGATATTTATGATCAAGTCTTACGTTGATTTAAAAAATGATTTAAAAAAGTGGGAAAAACGTGATCTTATTTTATTTTCTGCCGTTTATGTTTGCTGTCCACTGTTGTCCCCAACATGCTCAATGTAACTTTTTTAAATCTTACAGTCTGAAAAATAATAATGCATACAAATCAAAGATGCTGCTCATCAAAGACAAATTCGAGGTTGTGATGATTTCTTTCAAGGAAATCTAATTTGCATGTAGATTCTGAAAATTATTTCATTTTTTGTGTTTGTTTTTTACATGGAAAACTCTGGAGTTTTATGCATTTAAACTGGTATTTATAAGGGCTTAAAATCTTAGAAATGTATCAAAATTTGACATCTATGATCAAGTCTCATGTTGATTAAAGAAATTAATGCAAAAAAGTGGGGAAATTTTTTTTTTTTTTTTGCCGTTTATCTTGGATGTCTTTTTTTTTATTTGTCTCCAACATAAGTGTAACTTTTCATTTTAAATCTTACAGTATAAAAAAAATCATGCATAAAAAAGTTGCTGTTCATCATTGACACATCCAAGGCTGTGATGGCCTCTTTTAAGGGAATCCAATTTGCATGTAGATTATAAAAATGTTCTTTTTTTTTGTTTTTTTTTTTTCTAGATGACAACACTGGAGTTTTATGTGATTAAACTGGCATCCAAATGGTTAAATTCCTTAAAAAATATCTAATTTTAATATATATGATCAGGTTTTGTGTTTATTTAAAAAAAAAAGAAATCAAAAATGTAGGAAAAAAATCCATTAATTTAAATAGTATTTTTATTGCTATTCATGTATGGTGTCCAATTATCTGTGGCATGTGAGGGTCAATGTTGTTTTTGTGAAAAATAAAATCACATTACTACTCTATGCACAAGATTAATGACAAATAAAAAAGTCCCTTCTCTATCAAACTGAAACATAAAACATCTTAGGATGTGAATAGTTGTCCCCTGAGGTTAAAGCACACAATAATGCTGCAGTATTCTCTTAAGAGACTCAATATACTGACTGTATGCATAGTACAGAAACACATCATGTATCACAGGCAAAGTTAAACAGTCATTCACAACCTTTGATGCGGTAACACAACCAACAAGTGAAGAAGCATAATCCAGACAACCCAAACAGAGAGAACATGACACCCAGTACCCCCAGCTGGAGGCCAAGTCAGTGTTCTCACCCCATGCAGTGTGAGCTGCTAATACAGCTAATCTGGTCTACGAATGACTGGTGGGCTTAGCAAACTCACACATGGCTTTAAATATAATGTGGAGTAATCTATTTATGAAGGCGGGAAAACAAAGCAGCATACCTGCATATATACTGTATGATCTTGGAACAAATGTAGCTTTCTTTATGGGTTTCTTCACTATCTACTTACTAGTGACAACAATGTGACAATCTTGTGAGAAATAATAATAATTTCAGCAACATTATGAAGATAGTGCACTTACAAGATGCTGCTGACAAATATTAGTAACATCCAGATCTAAAGTGGTTCGGTTTACATCATTAATTTAGCAACCTTTGCTTGACTGAAACGGGTACTCACTGATTCCAAGCACATATGTTAAATGAAAACTCAAAAATTCCATTATAGTTCATAAGGAATATTTTCAAAGTTTGATTTTAGTTTGCAGCATGTTCTATTTTTGTCATCCTCCTGCCATCTTTTGTCATCTTTTATGTTAAAACATCATCAAACTGATGATCCTGGTATTGGTAGATACTGGCTTTAAAAGGGTAACCATCTACAGTTTGTTTCTTTGTTCATCCAGAGACTTGGCACACGCTAGACAATTTTCAAATCTTAAAAGATTTTAGAAACGTGGGGAACCACAGACATAAAGACAAATTCAAACGATTTTTCATCTTACAATCCTCTGAGCGCACACACTAGACGGCTCAGCCAGACCGCCAGACAACACACCTGCCGACATGCAAACGACCCTGGGGTGATCATGTGACTTCAGAAGAGAAACAAACATGGATTTGTTGTGGCTGGTGTTACAGTTGCAGCAATAATCATAAAACAAGAAAAGGAATATGGATGAAATGCTGGCTGGAATGAAGATACAGTTGTGTTTATATTTGTGAGTGGAGGCCAATCTGGTCCAAATTGGGCTTACAATCATGTAGTGTCTGGTGAGCCAAACTTTAAGGAGTGCGTTAAGGACTGAAGTTTAATGTCTGGACTACATATAAAAAACTGGTACTCTTATCTAGATCAGCTGGAGTGAATTTGCAAATATCCCATGAGACACAAGGCGAGACGAGATTTTACACTTTATTTAATTTGGAAAAAAAAAAAATATGAGTAGATAACATGTCCTTTACGGCTGAAAGTCATAACTGCGAAGCATTTAGATATATGCAAAAATGTTTAAACTCCTCTCGTACTGAATACGCTATCAATACTTATATAAAGTTTGTCTCTGTCTAACTCTGACCCAAACTGTACATTTTAATGCTCTTCAAATCAAACCTTTCATTTTAATATTTTACCACATCTTTATTTTACTACACTATGAACTCATTGCTACAATTATAATATATGATAATTATAATATCACAGATTTCCAGCAGTGACATTTAATCATTTCACACCCTTATGATGAACAGATTATGCATTTGCAGATCATGCTTGGCCCCGACTAGCACATGCGGAGGAGGGGGTGGGGGTTGGAGCAATGACCTGAATCAGTCACGGATCAGCTCCGTTTCTTCATTAGCTGGCAAACCAACAATTATAAAGAGTCCAGGGCATCTTTGGGATCTTTCATAACTTCCATTTAGGTATTGTTTTCCATCAGGAGAGCTGCTGCTCCTGGTGTCTGGGCAATATTGATCTTGCGAGATGATTTTCACCTTGACGAGATATCTCGTGATGTTTTGGTCTCGCAAGGTTTCATGGCAGGGGATACCTTTTTCTGTGCTATTTCTGTCTCTTTCATCTCATTGAGTTTCTACCATGTAAACCCACTCACTGATTTTACATAACTCTGTACTAATTCTATACAATGACCAATGTTAAACTGATGCATCTGTGCATCCCTATTTGTGTTGAATTGATTTACTACAAGTCAGCTCATATACCTAACTGCTGATTCTGAGAAGAGGTTTTTTTATCGGCAGAAAAAGTCACTTGTTGGAAAATCTCTGATCTGTTTTCATGGTCAGAAATAAGAGATAATGGGACTAGTGTAGGAGTTTGATGCTAAAAGGAAAAATGAAATAAACATTCTGCTAGATAAAGCTCCTTAAGAAGAGTAGAGAAATTTGGTTGACATTTCATGTTCATGTGTTTGGGAGATCTGCTTTGACACTTTTCTCTGAGTGGAAACTTAAAAAGTTTCCCTTCCTTAAAGTTGTTTCTTGCCAGCGTTTACTAAACTTGCTCTTAGTCCTGCACAAAGTTTGGGGATATGAAGAGTGAAAGTGAACTACTGAACTCCACGGTTATAGACAGGATATGAAAGCCTCTCTTTTTTATGACATACAATCACAACAAGTTCACATTCCTGAAGTCACTAAAATCCATGAGGAACACCAATCCGCCTCTGCTGGGAGAGAGAAACAGTTGTAAACTAAAACAGCTCTTACAGAGAGTTGTAACAGGCAAAAGTCAACCACTATCCACAAATTAAAGACTTCGGAGCAGGCAACTGAAGCGCCTCCTTCTCACATGTTGCTGTGAGTAAATGTGTTTACTCATATCACATGAGCTTAGTGCCATGACTCTAGCTGCCCAGACCAGTAGAAGAGAGCCTACTCATGCTTCAGAGGGGGGGTCCAAGAGTATGAGCATGTGTATGTGATTGTACAATTAAAACAATAGCCCCATTGTGCCCCTTTGCCCCTTTGTAGTGACCTAATGGGAGAGGATTGGGCATGTGCAAAACACTGGAACTGTTTGTGACAATAGCCTAACAATGCTTTTCTGTCCACACAATTACAGAAACCCTGGCAAACAAACTAGGGGTGTTTGAACACTCACAACATGTGTGGAGGGAAGGTAAAAGTTCGGAGGCCTCAAAGCTTGACAAAAGTGAAAACAGAGGCCGCAAAGGTCAGGGTGCAACAAAGCCATAGTGAGCTGATGACAAAACAAACAACTGGGAACAAAAGGTAGGCAATAGAAAGACCAAACCTGCATCAGTTGTACTATATTATGTGAACATTGAAGAATATGTTGTTTGCTAGAGAACTACATTTCTACCTGAGGCCTTATGACCACCTCCTGATACATCTCCTCTTTCAGAGCTCCTGTATGTTTCCCACTGTGATGACTCTTGTCCTCTCTCTCCTCATTTCCCACTCACTCATCCATACACTTCAAGCACCGTAATGAGCAGCAGTTCCCACTGAAATGAGGCTACGCAGGCTGAGTCAGGGTGTTCCAGTTTCTGCAGGCTACTCCCCTTCTCGCCATAGAATGAAGCTGTTTTAGTCACTCCTCCACATTTGACAAAATGCTGCATGCATTTAAGTGAGGGTGCGTCACAGCCCTGTCCCTAAATTTACTTCAGCAAATACATCATAACATTGCAAGCTGCTTAAATAAATTAGTATTATTTTCTGCTTATCTTGGAACATTCTCTCATTTTCTATCCCTGTTTGACCTACTGGGGCAGAGTTCACTGACATAAATGAAGCACTGATGTGATGAAGCTGCAGATCACTGTCTGAAAACTCTGCACTGTCTGCTTCAAAGTCCCAAATGAGAATCTATTCCAGGCCAGATTTAATCACCATAAAACTCATTTTTCTACTACAGCTACAAGGCCTCCATAGTTTTAGTATTTAATTGCCTAACTGTTAACTTCTAGAATTAAATTGTTGCAATAAGATCGCTTAAAGGCAAGATGATAGTGGAACCTATTGATCAACCACTCGCAGCCTTTTCAGAGATAAGATGACAGACTAGATCAGTTTCCTCTAAGAGGACTATTAAAATGCTACTTTATTTTCCCTTAACACTTCAACAAGGATTTGATTGTGAAGTTCTGTAATCAAGCATACATAATGTAATCACAAATTTTAAACAAGTGTTTGTCACACTTACTGAGTTGCAACAACTGTCGATGCAAATCACCTAAACTTCAGCATAATCTTAAAATCTAGGGATGCCCGAATGCATCAATTTAACATCAAAATAAGCTGATATCAGCTGTGTTGACAAATATCAACCATCTGCAAATAATGTTGAATGAACACAAACCAGTAGTTAGTGTTTGCATGTTATCTCCAATCAATTTAATGCTGGAATCTAGTTCACCTCACGCTGATTCAAACAGTAGTTTACAGGAGTTTGTAGGAGTTTTTATTAGGCATAGGAAGTCACCTGTTTGACAAACTCTGACCTGGTTTCATGGTCAACACTGTGACAAAATCCTGCCACACTAGAAGTCTGTCACCTACATTATTAATGTAAAAACACTGATACCAGCATTGGCTAAATTATTACAGCATTATTACAGTGAAAAAGGAGCCTTTTTTCACAATCACTGCATTCCTATTCAAACTGTTGCATCCTGATGAATGATGAAGACTTCCTTCTATAAACTTCAATATTTCAATGGAGCACCCAAATAAGACCAGAACATCAGTTCTGTCTTTTTTGTTTATTTTTTGTTTCAGCAAAGTGACACTAACCACATCATAAAACATCTTCATGATTTTTTTTAATTTACAAAATTCCAAAAACAACTGGCCTACATACACTTGTTCCTGACAAAAGATCTATGCATCAACTGTCCATTATTACAACTTCATACTAGGGCAAGTCTAAAAAAAAAGGAGATTTTAAGAAAAAACTTGAAATTCTCAAATTTAAAAAGTCATTAATTTACAAAAAAAAAATGACTATAAAATGTCAAAAATGTATGTGAACCAAAGTAGAATTTTTGGGATAATTAAGTTGAAAAATCAAAAATCCAACCACGGATTTTGGTTTTTTCTTTCTATATTTTTCCTTTATTTATTTATTTATTTATTTTTACTTTACACTGCTGTAGATTTACAATTTAATTTTCTTTGGGTGTCGTTTCTAATGTCACAATTTAAGACTTTAAAACCCTGAAATTCTGAGTTTGATTACTTGTATGCAACTATATATTCCCAACTTTTCAATTTGTTTTGTTTTTCTTCATAAATTCTGACTTTTTGTTCAAAAATTAACAGATTATCTCATTTTTCTATCTTTTAGGTTGGCCCTTATACACAATCGTACATTATATTTATTAACATGATTTCAAAAATATGTATATCTAATGTTGACAACGGCAGAGCAGACAGGGTCCCCCTATCTAAGATCTTTGGGGCTACGCTTAGGGGTGCCTGGACCCCAGATTGGGAATTTCTGTAGGGGTAAACTGATGTCACTTTTAGCGTGCAACATGCCTGCTCAGTCAGGCCGAGTGGCAAAACATTCTGAACCAGAGCTGTATGCTTAATGGGGAATGATGAAAACAGGAAGAAAACAGACTGTATCTGCTTTACTTGGGGATAATGGGACTCAACAGAGATCCATACTGTTTATTTAATCAAAGACACAGTGGACTGTGGACTTCAAAACATGGCTATAAACAGAATTTTCTGACATTTACATGGACTTGATTTCAAGTAGACAAAAGAGAGCCTGAAGACACAGCAACCTAGTTCTATCAGTGATGGATGTGACACTGAAACAATGAAGTTTTGGTTAATTATGAAAATTATGATAAGTGGTGTCTCCATATTTCAGTCCAATTTCTTCTTTTTACATGAGCCTCTCTGTGAAAAGATCTCACTGTGGTTATTTACTCATGTAAAATCCAGGGTGTATCTCAAAACAAGATCAATGTACCACCTTTCTACCACCTGTTAGACCGTTGCACCTCAGCTTATGATAGCTACTGTAATAGCACTGCCCTGTTGCGATTTCTGTCACCTGTATGTGCTGTCTGCCACTCAGTGGCTTGAAATGCAGCGACTTGCGTTGACTGTGGGATTGTGTAGATACCCTCTAAACAGTCATGCAGTGCATGCAAATTAAGGTCAAAAGTTTGAAGACTTTTTTGATGAGACATGTTAAAAATCAATATAGGTTCAATTATTATTTTAATGGTTGGCAGTGTCAAAAAGTACTACAACTTCAAAACTACATATATTTTTTTAATGGCAAGTGCATTGGAGATGAATGAAACCATCAAATATTGCAAGCAAACTGTATAAATTGCAGAAAAACACTGGCAACAACTGCATTTTTTTTGTAATTACAAACAAGAAGCAATCCTATGATGGGTTCTCTTTTGTTGCAGGTATATTTTGATTTTCATGAGTATCATGCTGATGTCTAGAATTCTAGTATCATGACAACCATAGTGCCAAGTACTTCTCATTACTGTGTTAACTACTATTCGTGAGTAAAGGATGCAGTCTCCCACAAGAAGCGATTGTTCATGGCAAGATAAACATGTTTTGAGTATGCTCTTACATTCTTATATCCTTACATACTCTTCTATAACAGGACCCTATAATTTTCTGCAAGTGTAGGCCCATGTTGGCACTGTCACACAAACATGTCATTGCATGCATGATGCAACACTGAACATTCTTCTTTGCGAAGGCATGCCTTGGCCCATGTAAAATCAAAACATAGGGAGAGTGATATTTAATTTACGTTTAAAAGATTTGTAAAAAATTAAAATGGGTTTGACAGTTATGTGATCACAATAGCTAAATTACATAATCATAACTACATTACTCTGGCCAGGCTTTAAAGAACAGACACACCAAGATCAATGATAAAGGGTACAGGATGAGACTGGCTAAACCTGACTTGCAACTATAGGCAGACTGATGTATTAGCAATTCAGCATACGCCTCAAGCTAAGCCGCCACAGCAGTGTGGAAAACTTGGGAAGGGATGGCATAAAGTTAACAGATATCCTTCATTTAAGGAGCTGTGTTTTCATCACAGCAGAATTTTGATTCGTGTGGGTGCTCTGTACCAAAAAGCTCACCATCTGAGATAAATCAGGCATATTTGGTTCTGCTTTTCCCCCTAGTTGCTATCCTGTCCCAGTGCTTTCACGAGGGTCTCTTTTTAGTGACTTGTGGTGGCACGCAAAGATTCCTTTACCTCAGTAAAGTCACTCTGATCCAATCAGTCTGCGAACTGCAGGAATGTCAGGAATGTTATGAGCAAACTTGACTTAAAATATTTAGGGACACCTCATGGGAAAACTGCTTCATTTTGGAAATCTGCAACACTACCTCCAAAGTGACTGAAGTGGTTTTATTTTAGCACACATTTACTATAAGTTAGGCCATCCTTTGCTACTTTAAGAGGCACTATGCACACTTACTACCTTAACAAATGCTGATATCTGCTTGAGTTTCACAAGAGACTACAGGTCTTGTGTTTAGACGAGTTCAGGGTAGGTTATTGATTTCTCTCTGCCCTGCCATAGACCAGCAGCAGCTGTGATCCACTCTTTGTTGTTAGGGTCAACAGCTGACAGGCTGCTGATCTGCAGCAAGCTCAGCTCCTTTCTAGGACATACTGACATACTGGGGCGTTTTGAATGACTATACCTGCCCTGCTGGTATGGCATGGTACTGAAACCACGCTGATTGATAAGATGGCCATACGTCTGACCGTTATCATTCAATCACAACACACGCTGTAGTTTTTCTTTCTGTTGCACTCGTGTAACCACGCCCATGCTGTCTGGGATGCTAGCACTGTATGTCTCCGCTGGACAAGGGGTGTATCATGGCAGGTATTTGCCGTAAACACATGAATGAACCGTAACGTCCCTGTCAAAGTAACAAAGCCACATCTGGGAAGAAGCTTCCACACCCTCGCGTGTCCGCCCGCGTATCACCGGTAACAATGGTGACGCAAGCTTTGCGGCTAACCAGCCGGGGCTACCGTTAGCAAGCTCTTACGTACAACTGTAAACAAAAGGCGTCTAAATACGACTTAAACTTGCTCTCCGCCAGCTTTCCTGGTATCAACAGGTCTGACAGTTGAAGGCAGAGCAAAACCAGGTCAGACAAAGCTACAACATCGTCTAACTAAAACTGTTATGGTTACCGTAGCTGTAGCATTCCAACCGACAGACACAAACACCCGGCTTAAAGTGGGATAAATCCTTACCCGAAGTGAGCTTCTGGATCCTGGGGGACCTGGGTTCACCTCCCGAGATCAATTCCGCCTTGTCATAGGCGATTTTTTTCCGCAAGAAAAGTCGTGAAGAGGATTAGGTGCCTAGATACTGCTAACTCCGACGTCCCAGGCAGAGGAAAAAGGGAATGCAGGAATGTGACGTTCAGTCCGGTTTGCTGGCCGCGTTGACACGTGCACTCGGGAGTGAAGCATTCTGGGAAACGTGGTTCACTATCAAAGTTAGTACAGCTTGAAAAGGTTGGCTAATTGATATAGGGCTAGTTTGAGCACTTACTCTGTATAATTGCCTCACAACATGAAAGACGGACATATGGACGCAGTTGGAGATTGCTTTTTAGTAACTACATAGATATAATATTAACAACTTTTTATCTTCAGGTTTTTGAAAAATAAAGACTAACGTACGCCTGTTATTTAGTGATGTACAACAACCATGTCAACCTAGAGTAGGCAAATTTACAAAAGACGTGATAATTGATATACTATCCTGGCATGTTTAAATTGTTAGAAATTAAAACTACAAGACTATTTTTTCATAGTTTAACATTATGAATAAAGAATAAATAAAACTAACTAAAACACATTTTGGGCATAGGCTATTGAAGTAAATTAGCATTCATTAAAGCTCATGTGAAGAACTCTTAATCTTCCAGTTTGAGTGCTGACGAGTGACAAATGTATCATTTTATCCTATCATATCAGTACTCAATTGTTTATAAGACTGCTCTGGAGTGTTCTTAGATTTTGTTCTAACAAATCACAGATAAAAAAAGAACTTTGGTGACTTCTTAAATACAGTATGAAAGGGTTTAAGGAATACATTTTATTCCTAAGAACAGCTGGTGAGTGAGGACCACTGAATGTATGAGTCAGGATAGAAAAGTTAGAGAAATATATTTCAGTCAGGACCACTCGTTATACATTTACTTTTTTATTTATTAATTTTTTTTTTGCAAAATGGAAATATAGTTTAACTTGGCAGAGAATGCTGTGCTCAAAAGATGCTCCCTGGGTTAGTCAAGCAGCATGCTTTTACTTTGCATGGAGTGCATAGCTAGAAAACCCCATATGGATAGATATGTAAATGACAATGCATGCTGAATACAATAAAATTTGTTCAATCCCAATTAATCCATAGTAGACTGAATCTCAATATGAGGGTGCGACAAGCTTTATGCTATAAAGGAGGAGGCTGGGGTGGAGTTTTTTTAAGCGTTGCCAGCAGCAGTGTGGTTCATCAGCATTCATACAAGCAGAGATTAGTGAGAGGTGCATCATATTTTAATGCACTGCTGTGTTGAGAGAAAGAGCTGTGATTGGCTGTGGAAGCTGGGAGGCAAAAATTGGGATTAACTGGTCATCAGCTGATCATGGCTGGGTGTATGACTACCGTCTCCTGCATGAACTAACGCTGAGCTTCATTATGTTAACTTTTATTACAGTGGATTATTACTAGGGCAACACTTATAGATTGTTCACATAAAAAATACCCTAAATGAAATGAGTGATTAACAAGATTATTTATTCTTAATCACCAAATGAGGAGATCCACATAAGGGAGTTTTGTTGTTGATATTTGTGGTTGAAGTGCAAACCATTTAAAAATTTGGAAGAGGTGTGTACCTATAGAGGCCAATGCTTTATGGTAGTTCCCAGGATGGCAAACTTTGGGAACCCTTGTTTCACTAATGCTTCCTGACCCAGCACCTCTTAAAGTAAAAGACATATTAACATCACGGCCCAGACCAGGATTACGGAGAAGTCTGATCACAACTTCTAGCAAATATGAGTGAATGCAGACAACAGTTCAAAGCGGCTGGAGAATCTCTTTAATGTAAGCATGACCCCTGGTGGACAAAGAGAGAAGTACAGTTGAAGACTTTATGCCTCATCTTGGTGTTTATGTGTGATTCTTAATCTGTAGATGTATGCATTATAAACCCTGAATATTACAGACATTAGTGCGGTCTGTTTTCAATAGAAGACATCTGGATGTAACTGAATACAGACAGACTGATTGGCAGGTGGAGCTGCATATATTGTTATTAAGAAAGAGAACATGCCCGCCAATTGACTGAACACTAATACCATCCTTTTTTTTCTTCAGATGGCTACAAACCAGATCTCCCTCCACAGCCAGAGGCTAATTAATAACCACAGTGTGCCAGGGGCTCCAGCAGGTAACTACACCCTCCACCTCCTCCTTTTCTCTGGTGTTCCTCTACCCTCATTGCCTTGCCCAGTTTTAGTAGTCCTATAATTACTTTATTGTCCTCCTAACATCATCCCCAGCAGTAATGCATGTTATTCATGCCCTTTTTACTCTCTCATGGCTGCACACTCTAATATCACTTTTTGTCACTTCAGTCAGAATGGCTACAAATTATTTAAAACAGAAATATTGAGCTGCAAATTTTAAAGTAAAGCTGCTGCGGTTGAAAGTTATTTGCACTGTTCCCAAGGAAACCATAATGTTAAACTTTCAGTGTTGTAATTATGCCAACACTGATGCAGTGCAGACAATCATGGTTTACCTCCTCTTAATGTGATTTTAATGATACAAAGATACCCACACTGGAGATACAAAATTTTAATCATACTTTGAAATGATTAACACCCCCACCAAGACCACCCACTCAAACACAAAATACGCCCTAAACCCTTCATTTTTCTCTTTTCCCTTTCAATTTATTAGAAAAAAATGTACTTTTTAAAAAAAATTCCTCATCACATGTGCACTAGACTATTATTCTTTTCATTTTTTTACCCTCAATCCTCCTACTTACCTTCATTTAATCCCTCAGTTATATAGGATATGACATTCTCATCTATTAGTTTATTTCAAGTTGGAAGCATAGCAATGTCCAAATTTTTGGGTATGCTGAAACATCAAGATTGCACCTCACTGGAGATAAGGGGCCAAGCCGAAACCCTAAAAACTAGCCCCATACTATTATCCTTCCTCCAACAAATGCCACAGTGCAGTCAGCCATGTAACGTTCTCCCAGCATCCATCAAACCCAAACTTGTCCATCTGACTGCTAAACAGAGAAGCATTATTTGTCACTCCATAAAACATGTTTCCACAGCTCCAAAGTCCAGTGTTGGAGTGCTTTAACACAGCTGTATCTGATGCTTGGCATTGGATTTGGTGATGTGAGGCTTCCATGTAGCAGCCCGATCATGAAAACCATTCCACGAAGCTCCTGCTGCTCAGTTTTTGTGCTTCAATTCACGCCATCATTGACCCCACTCTGGGATTGTACATAGTCTTCTGCTTTGTGGCTGTTGTTCCTAAATGCTTCCACTTTCTAATAATATCAGTTGACTATGGAACATTTAGAAGGGATGAATTTAATGAATTTTCTTATTGCAAAGGTTCCATGCTTGAAGTCACTGAGCTCTTCAGAGTGACCCATTTTGTATCACAAATGTTTGCAAATAGCGACCGCATGGCTAGGTGCTTGATTTTATACACCTGTGGCAACAGGTCTGATTGAAACACCTGGATTCAATAATAAATGGGTGTGGCCGAATATTTTTGTCCATATAGCATATTTGTCTATTTAGGACCTCTTAGATTGTAGACCTGTGGCCCAAATTCATTTTTCAAACTACTCCAATCAAGGCTTTTTTTTTTTTAAAAAAAAGAGGTCTACATTTTTTATTTCTTGGTTTTCTTTTCTCAAAAAGAGATGTTATGTCTTAACATGATGAAGCAGCCATGGAGAACCAACAACAGTCTTTATGCCAGTAGATTATTTGAATAAATAATATGCCTTTGGAAAGCTGGTGCTAGAGTCAAAAAATCCTGTTTAAACAGGCAGCTTCTGTGCATGCTAGCAACAGAGAAGCGGCTTTGTTCACATAACAATAGCCAGCAGCTCTCATGCTGTATTGTTGCACTTGTTAAATCAATTCATTCTTTATATTGCACTGAAAATGGCATCAGACAGGCAACACTATCATTTAATAACAAAGTAAATGCACGACAATTATGATACTGTCAGTATACTCTATAATGATTTGATCTCTTCACTGCTTATTCTTTCAGCATGTTTTTTTATTCTTCATTGTGGTGCACTGACATGATTATTTTATAATGGAACCAAACATTTAAAGCAGAGGGATTAAGAAGAGTCAAACTGAATAAAGGCAACCATGTGGCTTGAAGGTACAACATGTTGTATTTGGTCTTACATGTCTTTGTTTATATCACAGGATGGTTATCCTTTGCTGGACAGGCCGCTTAAAATGAAGGGGATAGGATACATTAACAGTGAGTATACACACTTCTGCAGACACCACTACACCACTAACTCCATCAGATTGTTCCAAGTTAAGTGGAATCACACTGCTCATTCTCTGTCCATTTTGATGGTTTAGGTCTTGATTTGAACTGAGGACACTGTTCAATTAAAACGGCACCCTATAAGAAGTATTAACAAAACAGTAAATCATGGTTTTTATGTGAAATAGGATTAAGAAATAGCAAAAATGGGTCAAATGAGGCATAAATGGGTAAACAGAGGCAAAACAAAAATAGGCTGAAAGTGGCAAAATGGGTTTAAAGTGGCAAAAAATGGACAAAAATGGTGGTTAAATAGGATTAATGAATAGTAAAAGTGGGACAAAACAAGATTAAAAAGTGCAACAACATAGGCAAAGTGGCTTAAAGTGTCAAAAATGGATCAAGAGAAGCTAAAATGGGTTAACATAGGCAACAAATGGGAGCACATTTGGCAGATGGTTTAAAGTGGAAAAAAATAAAGGTAGAAATAGTGGTGCAGTGGTAGAAAAATTGATCAAAAGAGGCAAAAATTGGTAAAACAGAGGCAACAATAGGGAGGGAGTTTGGCAATAGGATGAAAGAGTAAAAAACAGGGAGAAATAGTGGTAAAAACGGGTTAAAGGAGAAAAAAATGATTTAAAGTGGCATGAAGGACATAAGAAATAGCTTAACGGGTTAAAACTGCACAAATGGGCTCACAAAGTGGTGGAAAGGGGTTACAAGGAACAAAAATGGATTAAAAGTGTCAAGAATGTGCAGAAAAGATGGGGAAAATAGGTTTGTGGTGCCAAAATTTGTTTCAAGTGGCAAAAATGGGTTGACAGAGGCAAAAAAGAAGTGGAAAAGATGGCTGAAAATGTGTGCAAATTGAGGTCAAGTGTTACCTAGACTAGCACTCATGCTACCCATCAAAACATACAATATAAATAAATCTCAACTATTGATGGCTGATTCTCTGGGGCCCAGCTAAATCTGTGAGCAGGCCAGCCCAGCACTGCAGGAGATTAGCTTTTCCAGCACAACCAAGCTATTCGTCTGGAGTTAATGACTATATAGCTGCGCTTTACTAAGTGTTTCTTGTCCCAAAGTTGGCCAGTGTTTCTACTTTAAAGATTCTCCTTGTTCTTCAAAGTTTGGTGCAGTGGTTGCTACTTAAACATGTCTGCGAGGCGCCCCTGAATGATGGTGAACTGATGTCACTGCAGTGTGTGGCCCTTCTGCAACAATAAAGGCCAGCATGGGCTGCGAATGTACTAGTGGTTAGATTGAGCCCCATGTATGCAGGGGGCCAGGGTTCAACTCTGGCCTCTGGCTCCTTTCCACATGTCACTACCTCACTCTCTCATCCCTGTTTTTCTGACTCCATCCACAGTCCTCTCTCTAAATATAGGCGTAAAATCCCCAAAATATGTCTTTAGCGAAAAGGCCAGCATAAGCTTGCAAGGCCATCAGATCCTCTGTATGGTATGATGATATTCCTTTGTGGAGTCTATAAATTAATATGAAACATGTTCATAAATCAAGCAACAAGTTGTCATATTTTTCAGCGTTGCAGTCTACTTTTATTTCATGCTGATTTGTTGTTGTTGCAGTAAATCCTAAGCAGCCAGAGAAAGGCTTGAAAGCCGAGGCCGAAATTGGCCCGTCTCCTCAGGTCGCCCTGCACAAAGCTGAGTCCCCACCAGAGGGATGGTACCAAGGCACCAATTAGAAGTGGAGAGGGCGCATGATGATATTTCCGTGTGCTTGTGGCCTGGGCAGCTCCGTCTGTGCGTTATAAAAGGCAAAACCATAAACATGGAATTAGACAGCACAGGCCCTGCAGCTCTTAAGGTCACAGACTCTCCCCTCCTGTGGCTTCAAGAGCAACGGTGTGATAAAAACAACACAAGCCAGGAAAAAACATGGGTGGCTGATTATTTGTGAAGTTCATTAGGTGCCGCAGAGGTCTGCTATGATTCTGCTCTTTTTATTGTTAGGTGGAGCGGGTGCAGGAGAAAGGTGTGGGAGAAAGATCACTGTGAACTAGATAGAGAGAAACGAAGTGGGTGGAAGTGACTGAACATCTCTTTGTGTGAAAAAAAGATACACGCACAGGCTCTCTCACACACATTATAACACTCAGACAAATAAACACACTGAAGTTGGCTGAGGTTCAATGTGTTGAGTAACAAAAACATGATAGCTTTCTAACCAGCAGGTGGGGGCAGCAGACAGATCATAGCACGGAGCAGTTCTATTAGAATGGATCCTACATACAGGGGTGGAAAGAAATCATGAAATACTTAATCTAATGCAATCTATTTAAAACACCAGCCCTAAAATAAGTGCTGCTGTTGTGCAACTGATTATATTTTTATTCAGGCCTTCAGAGGTGGATTTATTTAACTCTGTGGTCAAAAAGAGAAAACCTTAACACTGATATCTGCTTATTTTTGATTTCATTCAACACAAGAGGCTGTACTTTAACTAGTCAATTTATATGATTTAAAAGCACAGTGGCCAAAAATATATTGATCCTCTTTTAAATATACCCCTCAATTTGCAATGAAGATATAACAAAAAAGTGTAATTCTGTTTGCTGGAATTAAAAAAAGATCCCCCAGAATTAGACAAACTTCACAAAGCTTATATAAAGGCAGAGAGGAAATATTAAACTCAAGATTTCAGCACAATATTGGGATTTATTTCACAGCTGAGCAAACTCAAAAATAGTTGTTTGCAGACATAAATTCAAAGTTTTTTTTTTTTTTTTTTTTTTACATGATTTTGATTTCAGCATAAATTGTACCAAATTACCCTGACTTTATTCTACATTAAACTATTTCATGCATATATTTTTTAATATAAAAAATGGGTAAAATATACCATTTGAAATCATTAAAAAATATTCTTTGTTTTTTGGAAAAATCTGGCAACGTCCTTACAGTGTCTTGTGATCCCCAAGGGGGTCCTGGCCCCAGGTTGAGAACCACTGCGCTAATGTATTTAGGTAAAAAAAAACTTATATTTTTTTCCCCTCTTAATAATAATAATAATAATAACAATAATAATTATAATAATAAAACTTATTATTATTATATGCCTAGTGTCAGTCCAAAACCTCTTATCTCCATTTGTTCATGATTTAATTATTGTTTCAGTAATCTCTGCCATTGGTCACCCCTTCAACACATTTCAAAGCTATAAAAAGTGTCAAAAATATGCTGACTATGCTCATTTAGTGTCAAATTATTTGGAAAAATTCTGCTTTTTAAAAATTTCCTGTAAAATGGTGATTTTGGAGATACGAGATTTGTGCAGCAGTACTGGTACTACTACTAGTAGTAGTACTAGTAGTTGCAGTAGAAATATTAGTTGTAGTTGTACACGCTCTGTGTACAGCACCCATTGCCTGTATAAGGTATAGATTAAACCCCTGATTCCCAACCTTGATTTGGGACCCCCTTAGGGGGGCGCCAGAGATTTCAGGGGGATGCAAGGCTCTTTCTGCTGTAATGCAGTTCAAATACGATTTGCACATAATGACTGAAATCATGATAAAACGTGTGAACAGTTCGTACAGATGTCTTGTTAAGAGCATGTTTATTTAGGGCTGTTTTGTTTAGATTTAGCCAATGAAATCATTAAAATTGATGTTGATTTTTCCAGCAATGTATCACTTCTCTTTGCACGTCTGTTCTGGAATTTCTGGGGCTTTCTTTCTTTGATCACCCTTTAGCTTGAGCATCTACTGTATTTTAAGGAGTGAAGTTTGTTTCTCTGTTCATCCCTACACTGAAATGTGTTTAAAGAGACTAAAGTTTGACAATTTATTCATGTGCTTTAACATGTGCTTTAAATGACTGAAGTTTGCTTCTTTTTTTATCCTTAAACTTTAACATCTATTTTAGAGAGTGAAGTTTGCTAAGTTGTCCATCCTTTAACTTTAGCATGTTTTTTAAGGCCTGCAGTGTGATTCTTTTTTCTTCCTTAAACTCTAATGTGTTTTTTAGGGACGTGATTCAAATTACAGAATTTTGTTTCTTTGGCCATATCTTAACATTGACATGTGTTTAAAGGACTGCAGTCTTTCTTTTAATGTACTTTAACATGTTTTTAATGGACTGCAGGTTGTCTCCTTGGTCATCCTTAAACTTTAATGTGTGTTTTAAGGACTGCAGCCTTCTTTTTTGATCATCCTTAAACCTAAACATTTATTTTAAGGAATGAAGGGTGTAGCTTTGATCATCCCTCAGCTTTAACATGTGTTTTAAGTACTGCTGTCTTTTTCTTTGATCGTCCGTTAACTTTAACACCTTTTTTAAAGACAGCAGTTTTTATTTATCTTTGATCATCCTTAATTTTAACATTTGTTTAAAGGAACTAAAGTCTTTTTCTTTGATCGCCCTTAATCAACATGTTTTTAAATTGCTGCAGTCTTTTCTTTGATCATCCTTAATTTTAACATGTGTTTAAGGGAACTGAAGTCTTTAACTTTGATCATCCTTAATCAACATGTGTTTTAATTGCAGCAGTTTATTTCTTTGATCATCCTTAATCAACATGTGTTTTAATTGCTGCAGTCTTTTCTTTGATCATCCTTAATCAACATGTGTTTTAATTGCAGCAATTTATTTCTTTGATCATCCTTAATCAACATGTGTTTTAATTGCTGCAGCCTTTTCTTTGATCATCCTTAATCAACATGTGTTTTAATTGCTGCAGTCTTTTCTTTGATCATCCTTAATCAACATTTGTTTTAATTGTAGCAGTTTATTTCTTTGATCATCCTTAATCAACATGTGTTTTAATTGCTGCAGTCTTTTTCTTTGATCATCCTTAATCAACATGTGTTTTAATTGCTGCAGTCTTTTCTTTGATCATCCTTAATCAACATGTGTTTTAATTGCTGCAGTCTTTTTCTTTGATCATCCTTAATCAACATGTGTTTTAATTGCTGCAGTCTTTTCTTTGATCATCCTTAATCAACATGTGTTTTAATTGCTGCAGTCTTTTTCTTTGATCATCCTTAATCAACATGTGTTTTAATTGCTGCAGTCTTTTCTTTGATCATCCTTAATCAACATGTGTTTTAATTGCTGCAGTCTTTTTCTTTGATCATCCTTAATCAATATGTGTTTTAATTGCTGCAGTCTTTTTCTTTGATCATCCTTAATCAACATGTGTTTTAATTGCAGCAGTCTTTTTCTTTGATCATCCTTAATCAACATGTGTTTTAATTGCTGCCGTCTTTTCTGTGATCATCCTTATTCAACAGGTGTTTTAATTGCAGCAGTCTATTTCTTTGATCATCCTTAAACCTAAACATATATTTTAAGGAGTGTTGTTGTTTCTTTGATCATCCTTTTACCTTAATGTTTGTTTCAAAGAAACAAGGTTAGTTTTTCTGTTCATCTTTAAACTCTAATGTGTGTTTTAATAAAGTTTTAGATCTGAACTAGTGTATATAAGGGTATTAATTTTGGTATTGGCTAAAATTAATTTGTAAAAATTGGTATGCCAGATATCAGCAAAAATCCACTATCTCTTATGCATCTCTTATCTATATCTATATATCATAACATATAGATAAAGTAAAAATCCATAAAATATGGCTTTACCATTTATCTCCATGTATCTATGATTATACATCATGTCTTTTATAGAATATAGGGCCATAGAACTCATGTTTCTGTATACATCTATATCACATCTTATCAATATGGTCAATCTCCCTAACATATCTATATATGTCTTTACACATCTGTATGCCTGTTACACCTTATCAATCAATTTTTAGGCCTCAAAACACTTGTATATCTATATCTATTGAGTGTAAGGCATTCACAAATTTATATATCAGTACCATATATTATCTGTAGAGTATAATGCAATATAAAACATCTTTATAATCTTCATTTCCATGTATCTTCGTCTATATATATGTCACTAAATATATCTGTATCTGAGTGTAAGCCCATGACACACAAGTTTATCGATGAGGGATTACGGGCTGGTCTAGGGAGGAGTATGACAAATATTCTTAAGGTGTTAGTGCTTGAGTGTTTGGCAAAATTTTCCATAGAAGTAGTTTATAAATAGATTTATTTTTTCATATTATTGTAAATGAGAAAAACAACTTTTTAGAGGTTTGGGTAAACTGTCACAAGTTTGTGCACCAAGGGGGATGAAGTTGGAAGAATAAGAGTAAAGAGTTAGTAAGTCAAATTAACATAAAAAGGGTATTATTCACATTTAATGACTGCTTTTTAATCATAACACAAATATATTTTATCTGCTCTTTACTTTGTCTCCCAGCTCTGCATACACAAGTTCAGAGGGTCCACTCTCCCCCTCCCCAGCCTACCACTCCCCCTGCTGTTGAAGTCTGGTAGAGCACAGGACCGTCTGAGGAGCGTGTTGACAGCTCCGGGCCGTGTGTGCGCCCACCCGCGTGTACGCTGAGCACCCGTTGAGTAGGTGGGTCTGCTGGAAGGGAGTGGGAGAGGTGGGAAAGGGGCAGATGGAACACAGAAGGAAGTTCACCAGCGACACGTATAGTGTGTTAGAAAGTGGAGAGGGATGGAGAGAGGGAGGGGGTCAGGGGGAGACACGAGGGACGGAGAAAGGTGGAGAAAATGAAGGGACAGATATGC
The DNA here is from genome assembly GCF_018320785.1 of Cheilinus undulatus. Lineage (NCBI taxonomy): Eukaryota > Metazoa > Chordata > Actinopteri > Labriformes > Labridae > Cheilinus > Cheilinus undulatus. The sequence continues at coordinate 15,054,762 of NC_054881.1, read as the reverse complement.
AGAGAGAGGGAGAGTGAGGGTGGAGAGGAGAGGTGAGAGAAATGTCAGGTACCAGAGGGGAGAGGTGAGAGAGGAGACGGGCGGCAGGGGGGAGGAGGAGGATGGGTGACAGGTAGGGGTGGAGGGTGGCGGAGTTGGGCTTTGGGGGGTGATAATGATATCTGGTGCAGGTGGGTGATGGGATGGGTGGATGATGGGACGACAGGAGGAAGGGTGAAATGCCCTTCTGTGACCTTCAACTGAAGTTGGATGTGGACAAGAAAGAAGGAAAGAAATAGTCTCCAACAGGAAGATTTAATTTGTCATTTTTATGGAAATTATCCGATTTATATTGTAAAGATTTCAGCTCAATGACAGACTCAAACTCTAATATTATAATCCAAAGTTTTAATGATGTTGCATTTAGTTTAGATTAGGGATATCATGTATTATTCATGTCGGCAGATATTAAATTTTCTGCTGATATTTCCTACCAATATTTTGGCCATAAAAATCTGCCTATATCAGCTGTAAATATCGGCCTAATGAACAAACGTTAGTGGAGTTTTATGCCAGACCAACTGACCTACATTACATGAAGTCTTTCCTATATTCATCATCTTTCCTTACACTTTAAAGTCTGTTTTAACCTCCTGAGACACAAACTTTAGTTTGGTATGCATTTTTAGTTTCTACCACTTAGTAGGACCTGATAAGTTTAAAAGTTCTGCTAGGAAACTCAGGAAATAGTTTTGACATACAATGATGTCAATAAATCTCCTGAAGGTCCAGTTTCCACAGAAAATATGGCGCTGGAACAGTTTTAGAGCCGATGTTTTGGCTGTGTCCGAGAGTTGGTCAGTTCTTGGGGGTCTTTAGTCAGTGAGAGATGGTGTCAATATAGAGGTATGGCGGGGCCATTTTGATGATAAACCCAAAGGGCTTGCTAAGGCCAAGCAACACAACATTTCCACTAAAAGTTTTTAATTTCTTTGAGATTGTCCTTTCCAAAATCCCCACAAATTCCTTAAAATTTCAAAGAAATTCCCTAAAATTTCTTTTAAACGTATTTGTAAAAATTTCCAAAAGAATACCCCAAAATTTCTTCAAAATATTTTCCAAATGTTTCGGTGAAACTTTGTCATAAATCCTAATTCCAATAAAAAGTATTTCAATAAAAATTATCCAAAAATTCTGTGTAAATGCCTGAAAAAAATTCAAGCAAATTCTGACTAGAATTTCTTGTCACATTCCAAAAAAATGTACAAATACATTTTCCCAAATTCGAAGAAAATATCAGAAAATCCCCCTAAACATCCCCAAAAATTCCAAAATTAACCTTTAAAATTCATTAAAATGTTTAAGCCCTTGCCCAAATTCTAAAATAAATCTTCCCTTATAAATTTCAAAATTAATAAGAAAAAGTCTGTAATATTTACTAAGCAAATTCCTCTATAAGATTCACTCAATTCCCAAAAAAGACCTTTACAACTGACATTAAATTCTCCAAAAATCCAAACAAATTCACTGAAATTTATTTGATATTTCTTGAAAATTGTCCAAATTGTCTTGGTATGCTGAAGCATTAAGATTGACCTTCAATGGAGATAAGGGGCCTAGCCCAAACCCTGATAAACAGCTCCATACCATTATCCTTCCACCAAACTTCACAGCGCAGCCAGGCAGGTAATCCAAATCTTCTTAACCAGGGAAACTAGACTTGATAGAGCTTTCAGGCAGGTAATTTTCTCCTGGCATCCACCAAACCCAGACTCACCCATCTGACTGCCAAACAGAAAAGCATGATTCGTCTTGCCACAGAAGACATTTTGGGTGGTCCTCTGCATTGTAGCCAAGTTGCCGTTGTTCCTACATGCTTCTTTTTAAAAATATCACTTACAGTTGACAGTGAAATATCCTGTAGAGATTAAATTTTACAAACCATCTTTTTGCAAAGGTGGCAGCCTATCAGAGTCACTGAGTTCTTCAGAATGACCCATTTTGCATCAAATGTTTGCAAATGGAGACAGCATGGCTCGGTGCTTGATTTTATACACCTGTAGCAACGGGTCTGGTTGAAACACCTGAGTTCAATGGTTAACAGGTGTGGACAAATACTTTTGTCCATATAGTGTATGTCTTCATTCATTCAATTCATTCAGCTAACACACAAAAAGTGAAAACTCAGCAAATACATCATTCTGCAGAGGAAGTCCATCATGAAACCGTAACTCTTCAAAACCAGACTCTACCCAGTAAGATGTCATGTGTTTGTTTAAACGTATTAAACCAACTCATTTGTCTGAGTACTTGTGACAGATGTCGATGACCCGTTTCCTGTCCATTTACGTCAGGCCCCGGGGATTTTTCATTATACCCTCTCCCCAGTGTGCTGGCAGGTCAGTCTAGTCTTTCTCATTTATAGGCTATGTAGTGGGCATTGTACTGTCTGGATGTGAGTAATTGCTGGAGTCATTTCAGGCGTATGGGGACAAAGGAAAAAGAATAAAAATGTGAGGAATGACATTTACAGTCTAAAGTTATAATACTGAAAGTCTTTTAAAGTCCTGTAGATGTAGCCTTCTGTGTTTGAATAACTTGCTTTCCCATGCATATTTTCAGAGTGATTTGGCTACATGCTTTTACTCCTTCCTTGATTGCACGGGTGTGTATGTGCTCATGCAAGGACAGATAAGTGTGCATGTCGAGGAATCCAACTAGGGGTGTTAAAACAGAAATCTCAGCTCACTGACTGACCTTGTCTGAACTGTACAGTGCGCGCAGTGATAGCATGAGGTGCCTTCAGGTCAGAGGAGAGTGTTAAAATGATCCCAGATAACATCTGTGTTCGTGTGCTTGTTTGTGTCTTGTCTAGGAGGGGGGAAATGAAACAAGTATGTCTGGTTGTGCTGCGTTCATGCCCAGCCAAACTCCATCCCACACAAGGCTGAGAGACTGTGGGCTCCTCTGGACCTTTTTTTAATTAAAACTCCTCACTTTCTTCTCTGTGTGTGTGAGTGTGTGTGTATGTGTCATGGCGGTAATTATTGTAATGCATTCAGTTCACCCAGTCACCGAATTATGTTTATTTTCCAGGCTTATAAAGGCATGACAGTCTGGATTGTGTTGTAACTACATGAATTTATTTTTAGTCTTTTAAAATGAAATTCTTATTGACAAAAGGTCAATTAGTCTCTGATAAGTTAGTTTCATTTTTATGTCTCTGCACTGGTGTGGCAAAGAGTGGTGTTCATCCCTTGCTTTAGAGTATTATCTCAAGAGGGCTTTTGAGGATTTTCACAACACTTGGCACACATATCCCTTCTGAAAAGGATGAACCTCATCTCATTTAGGAGGTCAGAGAACATGCAGAATGCAACTCCGACCACTGGATGAATTAAAGTTCACATATTTTACCCCTTTTTGAAGCGGTGCTAACCCCCCACAAGACATCATGAAGGGATTCTTTGGGGGATTGTAGACAGGCCAGGGGCACTTTTTTTTGTTAGAAAAGCCTAAGAAAGTGTATTTTGCATATGTGTCCCTTAAATTTGATTTTGTATAAAGCCAAAGCTACTGGAGCTCACGTCCAACCCTTGCTTGTGAACACATCTTCAGTTTGCTTAAGACTCATGTCAATGTCCACTCTGACTCAAGGATGAATTGGTTCCTGAAAAAAGACTCAATCTGATGGGCCAGAGGGATACAACATGACATACAGTACTTGTGATATTTTTTATAGCTTCAGTCAATCGATCAAACACTCTTCAGTTGACGTTACACTTCATGCCTTGACAGTCTTTGCAGCTATGAATGTCTTTTTCTTTTTTCCTCAAATCAATAACAGTAGTGACACTTATTTAGCTCTCTCTTGTTCTGTACAACCACAAAAATGGGTGCCATGTCTTTGTTCTCAAAATGAGGTCTGCCCCAAAGTCTTCTCGTAGCAAAAATCCAATCTAAGTGGTGGCAAGATTAGCATGAGTTTTTTTGAGGTGTATTTCTTGCACTCATTACAGAGTGAGCGCACAAGCCTTGCACAGACAGATGTACTGTAAATGCTTACTTTTCTTTGTATCGACTTGTTTTTAAGACATTTTCATGTGCTCACAAGAACATGTCCACAGATACCAAAATGTGAGTTGAGACTGAGAACAGTGCATGTGTCAGGCAGGAATGAGAGGATAAATATAAACAGGGATGATTGCAACATCATGAGGTGGGACCAACAAATCTGGGAATAAATACTACAGATGATCATACAAATTTAATAAACATTTTATAAAAAACAAAAAAACTTGTGATGATCGGCTATGAGCGTAAGTTGCCTACTTAAAGGGCCATTAAAAATACCTTAGGGTCGCCTGCTTTAGGCATTTTGTTCATCCTATGCTTGTAAACATCCCTATCTCAGTAATGCTTTGATGGATTTGGATGAAATGGATGAAAACATCCATTTTTGGAGGTTGTGGTCAGGTTCATTCGGTTCCCTTATTTGTGAATGTGACACACTGAGAGATTTTACTCAAACTTGGCAGAAATGTCCAGTTTGACTCAAAGATGAATGGATTCCATTTTGGAGGTCAGAGGGTTAAAGACTTTAGGCCTCATGTTCACCCTTTGCTTGTGAATGCAGAATCTTAAGAACACTTAGAGGGATTTCCTTCAAACTTTGCACAAATGTCCACGCTGATTCATGCATGGCCTGATAGCGTCTTGAAGTACAAAGGCAATGGTCATCAGGCCTGATCGCCTTTCCTAAATGATATCTTAAAAATTGGTTAACCTAGCACAAATTTCCACTACAACAACTGAACAGAGTTTGGTAAGAGTTCATGGAGCCTTATGTTCATCCCTAGCTTCAAAGGTTTCCTCAGCCCTTCTTCTTGAGCCACTACCTCTGTTACAGGCATCGTAGCATACCTCCAGGAGGCAGTTCTAGTTGTATTTATCAACACTGAATGATAAGAATGTGGATCAAAAGTCTTTAATAATCACTATAACTAAGAACAATCCAAGTGACTCCACACAAAAGTGTCCAGAAAGATAAGATACATTTTGACTCAAACATACAAAAACAGATCGACCTTATTACATATATGATATTCTCTCATTGATCGGTTTCCATTCAGTTTCCAAACCCCTTACAAAAACTTTTGACAGTAACACGGTGTACCTTTTTGTCTATACCTGTCTCTTTGTACGTGAAGGTTTAACCTGTTTTGTAACACTTGACATTTTATTTTGGGCTGAGATCTTTAAATAACACAAATAAAAGTTCCGGATCAAGCGCTGTCATGAGAAGGTTCAAATGCACGTTGAACTCGCTCAGGTGAGCTCTTAAAGCTCAGAGTTGCTATGGATATTGCTCACATATAACACCTATCTTTAGTTACTGAAATCTGAGTTATTTTTACTACTGCACCTGCGTCAATGTAAGACACACAAGCACAGGCTCACCTGTTTCTGATGTGATCCAAGACAACAGCATTACATATATTATACTCTTTTGAAGCCTCTTATTCTATTGAAGTGATTTAACTAACTATATATAAAGCTGAAGTGTGTGTAGGTTTGAACTGAGATGCATTACTGTAAAGTGTATTTAAAAGTTTCATGCTAAAGAGGAGTAATAAATCAATGGATTTATTACAAGTAATCCTGTATTTTAGCAAAAGGTTTCCACTGTGCCCCTCCAAGGATTTACATCTTATTGTGGTTGAGGGTTGTCCCAGTGAACCCAGTCCAGACTAAGGGCTATTCAGAATAAAAAAGAAAAAAACATGATCTGGCATAAAGGGACAACTGGAACTGAGAAATCAGGGCACCCCCTTGAAGCCAGAACTTGGGCGGGGGTGGGGGATTAGATAAACGGCAAGCTAGATGCCAGAGGAAGTTGGAAACTTGGGCATACTGACCGCCAACAAGGCTGACTGGTTTAGGGTGGCTGAGAAGCTTGGACGCATTCACATTGAAGGGAGACAGTTGAGGTGGATCTAATTAGGATGCCTCCTGTTGTCTCCCTGTGGAGGTCTTCTGGGCACATCTGCCTGGGAGGGGTTCCCGGGGCAGACACAGAATTCACTGGAGGGGTCATATCTGCCCAAGGAAGGCCTCAAAATAACCAAGGAGGAGCTGGAAAATGTTACTAGGGATGGATCGACTTGCTTAGCCTGCTCCCACGTCCTGTCCACAGAAAAGCAGAAGACAAGGACGGACTTACTAAGACTAAGGCCTTTCCAGAGGTGCTGTGCAGAAATATAAGCAACACAGAACAAAATAAGCACATTTGATATACTTTAAATGATAACAGGCACATTAATGTTTATCTTTGCAAACCCTAGCCCTGATTGATCCCAGTCAAAGGCTCTTTTAAAACTGTAATAAAGCCTCCCACCACTAGAAGCTGCTGCAACTTCAGTTAATGGTTGCTGTCTACTGTCAGAGCTTTCTCTGGCACTTTGACAAATGCAAACATGAGAGGCTTGGCGGTTAGCATGTCATAAGAACAGAGCAGCCTTTTGAACTAGGAAAAGTAAATAAAGTGGTTTGTAGGGTGTCAAGGGTTATAGTTAGCCTTGCAAAGCAGATGGATACGCCCGTTTCCTTGTTTCTCATGGCGAATCCATCTTGCAAAGCTGCCGTCTGAACTGTTTGGGCCCGGTTAGAAAGTGACAGGACCAATCAGCGATGAGGGGCAACACTCATGACGTATGCAAGCAGCAACAAGAGGCCGCTGCAATTATGGTGGAAGAGCTTAGCGTGGATGCTGCTACAGCGCCAGTTTGATCAGAACTTGATGACATTTCTTTGTTAAAAGAACAAAGAACAGCAGTGAGTTGTTTTCTTTTCAAAGATGACAAAAGTCGTGTACTGACATGTCTACAGTCGCCATGGTTCACATTATTCCTCAGTAGCTGTGCACGCGCACCTCAATAGCGGCTACGTCACGTGTTTTGTTGCTCTGATTGGCCCGAAAAGATGTAACAGACAGAATGTTCATCCAATCACACTCCGAGTTTCTTTCAAATCCTCTGCCGTTTCCCAAACGCTTAGTATTGAAGGTTTTGGCGTGTCAGGTTAGGTTATAGTCACCTTTCATGCATACTAAGTGGAAAGAGGCCACTTATCAAAGCACCATATTAATCTGCAAAGAGGAACAAATGCTGGCAGAGATTTGGCCGGGCAAATTTGGTTGGACCAAATTATTAGTGCCAGCTTCCCTGGCTAACAGATGCTTCATTTTTAAAGCTTTAAAGCATGTCAAGCCATTATTGGACCTGATATTGAAGATATTTATTTGGGCCACTTTTTAACCTGTTTAACCACTTTTTCAGCCAATTTTTGCCACTTTTTTCAGCCACTTTTGATCAAGTTTGAGCAACTTTTACCCAATTTGCCCCTTTTACAAATTTTGTATTCCTTTTCTACCACTCTTTAGCAATTTTTGACACTTTCTTCCCATTCATTGCCACTTTTTAACCACTTTTCCCCACTCTTTTTTCCTATTTAAACTATTTTTGCCTGTTTTTACCCATTTTTGCCACTTTCTACCTATTTTTTGCCTGTTAACCCTTTATACGCTTTAACCTTTTTTACACTTTTAACTCATTTTTGCCTCTTTAAATTCTTATTTTATCCATTCTTTCACTTTTAAGACATTTTATCACTTTTTAGATAATTTCTACCCCTTTTTTTTTGCCAATTTTGCCTCTGTCAACCCATTTTCACCACTTTTATACCACTTTTGCCAATTTTAACTGCATTTTACTCTTTCTTCTGTTTATTTTTGCCTCTTGTAACCTCTTTTCACCTTTTTTCAGCCTGTTTTTATGCTTTTAAGCCATTTTGTGACTCTGCAGTCTATTTTGGTAACCAATTTCTGGCCACTTTTAACACATTTTTGGCAATGGCAATGCTGTATCTTGCACAAACCTTTTTCTATTTCTTACTGTTGGGCAGTAATCTTGGAAAGAACCCGTAGTTCAGGCCTTAGCTTTCAAGTTAGATTTGAAACATATAATTTTACAGAAAAATCTTTATCAAGCCAGATTCTACATTGAATTTTTGATTATGTTCACTTCTTACAAGGTAAATGTAGACAATGCAGCATCAGTGGGGTCAATGTTCTGCTGTAAGCAAACCATACATATGGTTTTAGTGGGTTTCAGTAAGAGCTTTGAATGCATTAAATTCAGTCTGAAATGGCAAGAGTGCTTGAAACTGTATAATGAGACTGAAGAATATAATATCATATTGTCACTATAAAAATTATCTTGACAATTTTCTAATTATTCAATAACCTGATTCAGTCAGGAACAATTGTTTCATACATCTTACCATTTTATTGCAAAATGGATAAACAATGTTACTTGGCAGAGTAGGCTCTGCTCAAAAGATGCTCCCTGGGTTCATCAATCCGCATGCTTTGACTTTCTAGGAAGCACATAGAAACCCCTATATGGATGAATACGTTAATGACAACACGTACTGAACACAATAAAATTAGTTCAAAAGCAATTAATCCATAGTAGCATGAATCTCAATATGAGGGTGCGACAAGCTTTATGCCAGGGGTGTCAAACTCAAGGCCAGGGCCCGTGGTACAATTATACCCGGCCCGCAAGATCATATCACATTTTGACTACTGGCCCCCGGCACTCACGTATAAAAATGTAAACAAAACCTTGATGATTGAAAATATCCTTAATCATCAAATTTAGAGTCAAGAGTAAAAACAAGTAGAATAAATTTGTGTTTTCATATCCAATTTTCAATTTTGCATCTTTCAATTACATCTTAAACTTAGGATTTAGAATATTTAATTTTTAATTTTGGCCTTTAATCATACTGTGACCTTTTAAGACAGGATATTGATTTCTTTCCCTCATATTTGGCCTTTTAAACTCACAATTCTTTATTTCATCTCATGTTTCACATTTTAAATTTACAATTATTATTTTTACCTCATATATTGACTTTTAAACTCATGATTCTCAATTTTATCTAATATTTAGCCTTTCAAGTCATGATTTTAAATTTTAACTCAAATTTTGCCCTTAAAAAACTTATGATTTTTTATTTTATCTCATATTTGACCTTTAAAACTCACAACTTTTTATTTCATATTCTCGTATTTCACCTCTTAAATTCAAAGTTGTGAATTTTGTGTCATATTTTGTTCTTTTAGACTTTCAGTCTCATATTTCTGCTTTATGTATTATTTTTTTCTATTCTATTTTTCTCATAATTTTGTAATTTTCTTTTGAACTTATAAGTTTGCCTCTTTTCTTCAGATTTGAGCATTTAAACTTATTGTTTTGACCTTTTAAAATCCAAAAATCCTTTATCATCAGAGCTAAGTTGTTTTTTACTTCCCATAATTCATCACTGGTTGAAAATGAGGTTGACAGTTTTTGGTTAAATTTTGGCCCTCAAGTTAGATCTCAATCCAGATTCTGGCCCCCACTAGGGATTGAGTTTGACACCCCTGCTTTATGCTATAAAGGAGGTGGCTGGGGTGGAGGAGGTGAAGCTTCACCACAGCAGCATGGTGTATCAGCATGAATAAAAGCAGGGATTAGTGAGAAGTATGTTATATTTAAATGACAAAACTTTATCTGTTATAATTGATTGTGAATTTATAATAACTATTCAAACACATTTTCTTCACAGGGTTACAAAATGCATTATAAAAAAGTACTGAGAGGTAGATTAAAAAAAGAAAATTCCTTCATTTTCCAGCTCCTTTGGAAAATTCTGTTTTCATTTACATACTTGATTTATTATAAAATCAATACTTCTTTAATTTCTCATATGGAGACCAAAAGTGTTGAGTATTACATGGACAAGGCTGCTGGACAAGTCCTAAATACTGAAGCACCTGTGGGGCGTGAACCCAAATCCAGACCCCTAATAACAGCCCTGTGGAGACCTAAGAAGTGTGTGTGTTTGTGGTTGGCTATGTTGAAGGGAGGGTGAGGGCCCCACCTTAGCAGTGGCTAAAGATGTGATCAAGAAGTGTTTGTGTGCTAATATGAGTGTGTTTAGCTGTGGCTTCAGTGAACCACCTTCATGCACTAAAGCATGGTACTTTGTGGGTTTTTGTGTGGGAGCATGGAGGGGTGTGTGGGTTTCATTTCATCATAAAGAAACCGTCGTAGACTTCTTGGACAATTTTAAAGATAGATTTGAATTCAAACACACAGGGACAGGACAAAAAATGAGAGATGGTGAGTGTTTATTGCCAGAAATCACTTGTTTGGACTCTGTGTATGTGCCTGTGTGTGTGTCTGTGTGAGAGGCTCATACTGGAACATGCCTATGTTTCAGATTTTTGAGTTTTGTTGTCAGTCACGTTTGTTTTATTGGCAGAAGTGTAAGTAGTACACACCCACGCACACGTACACAAACACAGATGCACAAACAATCCATCAGGCCATATAACAACATAATTCTTCATGTACAGCATTCAAGATTCAGTCAAGCTACTTCTGATCTGGAGATGTCGCCTTCAAAACACCTGACACAGTTTGAAAAAATACATTTCAGTTGGGATCACTCGTCAACAAACACACGTGATTTGTAATTATAATTATCCTCTTTATTACAAATGATACATTTTTCTGCCATTGCTGTTATTTACATTTGGCAGTGTGGCTGTTCTGAGATCCCACTGCCCTTCCACAAGCCTACATGGAAAGCATCAAGCAGGAATAACACACACACCTGCCTTTCCTGTGCCTACAAGGAAAGCCTAAGGCAGGGAGAGAAACAGCAAAAATCCCAGAGGAGGCATCAGTGACAACAGAATGACACTGATTGAGTCAGAAGCAGAATAAATGAGGAGCTGGGGTGGAGGAGGGTTGCAAAAGTGTCTTGTACAGGGAGCTGCAAACCTTAGCAAGGATAGAGCAGCTTAAATATAGCAGCATGAGTGAGAGTAGCCAATAGCAGGCCAAGGGCAAATCAGCTGGCCATCAGCTGATGAGGGCTTGTGTGAGATCCGCTGATCTCAATTATATGGAAGCGCTTGCCTCCATGGCTTGCCTGAACTAATGCTTTTTAAACAGAAATACCTTATTAGTGGAAGTGTTAACAATGTGGGTAGCCACAATGAAGTAAACTATTTAGAAAGTAATGCCAGTGTTCAAAGTTAAGCTATGATGTGCAAAAACAGCAGAATACCAGAAAAAGCACCAAAAACTGAGACAACGTTAATGGAAAGCAATTACATAATCGTGAAAAGATGCAAAACAAAGTGAAAAGTGGCATAAAATTGCAGAAGGGGGTTATAACTGGCAAAAAGATGAGGCTAACATTGGGGGAAAGTGGTGAAATCTGGCAAAAAAGTGGTGAAAGTAGGCAGTAAGGGGTAAAAAGTGCCAAAAAGGGGTTAAAACTGGTGAAAATGAAGTGGCAAACATTGGGGAAAAGTGGCGTAAATTGGCAAAAAGTGGTAAATTTGGCAAAAAACAGCCCAAAAAAACAATGGTATTAATCTCAGAAAGGGACAAAAAGTGGTGGAGTGGCAAAATGAGTTAAAAGGGACAAAACAGGCAGGAGTGGCAAAAAAAAATAATGCAAAAGGGGTTAAAATTAATAAAAAATAAGATGTGATCTGTGTTAATGGATAAAGATTTACAAGAGCAGTTGATGATACCACGAGACTCACTGTTTCATACAATTTTATATTCCTGGAAAAGGATCGCCAAAACATGTCGATTGGGAAATCAGTTCGAGATACTCAGGTGGTGCGCCTATGACTCAGCTTTTAAGACAAACAAGAATGATGTGAGATTCAAAAGATGGATTACAAAAGGATTACCCACCTACTACACATTCATCCAAAAGGTGGTGTTTCAGAGTTTTGAAGAACTTCAGAGGTCTCATGATTTAGAAAAAGACGACTTTTATAGATATGTGCAGGTTAGAACTTATTTTAATCAAAATATATGAGAAACTTGGGAAACAGCTGAATCAGGATTCCTCCATGTGTTTCTGTCTGTTGAAATCAGGTTCATGTACAAAAGTTATTTCCAGATTATATAAATGGTATTCTAGCGTCTAAACATGGGGATACAGACCATATAAGAAGTAAGTGGGAGAAAGAAGGAAAAATATCCAGCACAATTGAGAACTGGAAAAAAAATTACAAGTTACAATGGATGACTTCAAGCTCCAATACATGGAGGGAATTCTGTTGGAAAAACATTGTTAGATGTTTTGTAACTCCAGCCCAGAAAAAACACCAGGGCAGTGGAGACACCTGTTCGGACTCTGTGGGACAAACAATGCAAATCACTATCACATTTTTTGGAGTTGTCAGTTGATTAAACCATTCTGGGAACAGCTGTGTGAACATTTAAATAACATCTTTACAGAGAAAATTCCTTGTAAGTTTGAAGCCCTGTATTTAGGAGACATTTCATTTGATAATTGGACTCTGAAAGATGAAAAGCTGCTGGCAATGCTTCTGGCAGCAAGCAAAAAGACTATCACTAGAAAATGGTTAAAACCAGAAGCACCCACAATTGAAGACTGGATCGATATTATACAGGACATTTACATTCTGGAGAAGTTGTCATTTTCTGTCAAAGGTCAAAGGGAATCTTTCTTCGGGATTTGGTCAAAATGGACAGAATATGTAAAACCCTTAATCTTGGTGAATTGGATGTGATTGTAATAGAAACCATCTACTCTATATACATTTCTGTTTAGGTTTGTGTAAACATATAAACTTTAAAGTGTTTTTTTTCCTTATATGAGAACAAATGGAGTTAGCCCCGCTCTTCCTGCCCACCTGGTCATACTGTCCTCTGCAGGGATCATTTTCTTGACCACAATTAAGGTGTGGAAATTGAATTGTAACCGGAAGGGAAGTGTTCTAATAATTGCTTTTCCAAATAAACAAATAATTACAAAAAAATAAGATGTGGCAAATGTGGGGAAAATGGTGAAATTGGCCCAAGAAAACAGCAAAATATCGGTGAAAATAGACGAAAAGGGGTTAAAACGGGCAAAAACAAAGTGGCAAACATTGGGAAAAAGTGGCAAAATTTGGCAAAAAAAAAGTGGTTAAAATAGGCAATGGGGGCAAAAAGTGGCCAAAATTGGCATAAATTGGCAAAACAGTGACAAATCTGGCAAAAAAAACAACAGAAAGGTGGTTGAAATTGACAGAAAGGGGCAAAAAGGGGGTTAAAAGTGGCGAAGTTTACAAAAAAAAAAACAGCAAAAAAGTGGTCCAATAGGCAGAAAGCGACCAAAAGTTGCAAAAGGGGTTTAAACAAAAACAAAGTAGCAAACACTGGGAAAAGAGTGGCAAAATTTGGCAAAACAAAGTGGTGAAAATAGACAGTAAGGGGCAAAATGTGGCCAAAATTGGCCTACATTGACAAAACAGTGCAAAAAAACCCTGTCAAACATGAGAGAAAGCAAAGAAATGGGTTAAAATAGGAAATATTTCGAAAGTTTTAAATAGAATGTCATAAAATAAGAGAAAGATACACAACAGAGGTAGAAAGTGGCAAAAATGCACAAGTTGGAAAAACAGTGGCAAAATGGGTGAAAGTGGCATCTTGTAAAGTTTCTTGAGATTATCTTGATGGATTGGCACATACAAACAAAATTTTATTGACTGACTGCCGGAAACGCATGCATTGATATCATTATAAATCATAACTGAGAACGGCCCATTCTCTGTGTTTTTTGCTGTTGGCACTGCAGACACAGGCCCTATTACATCAGCTTAACTAACAGTGTGCAAGTTACGGATTATTTGATAACATCACACTTTAAGGCATATTTTTTCATATAACCTTGCTATTAGCCAAAGGCATCCTTAAGTTTGGTCATGAAAATAGGACTTGTAAAATTCTTTTTATTTCAGAAAAGCTTAAAGCCCTTAAATTCTTCCAACCACTGAACACAGACGTCCTTAACCTGGATGAATAAAACCAAAACTATCTGCAGGGTTGGAGACAACACTGCAAAAGTAAAAAAATATGGTGTTATTTTTGTAATTTTGGTCAGCCGATCCTTCAAGATTAAACCAACATCAAAAAAGATATACAGAAGCTGGTTACTCTGTTGTAGGCAGGGCGGTCTCATAAAGTCTGAGAAATGCTTTTAGATTGTGAGTGACGCACTGAAATATTTCTCTCACTCGGGGTTTGTGGAGAGTGTTTTTAATTCACAGTTCGCCGTGTGGCTGCAGGCTGAGTGGCCGCTGCGGTGGCAAGGCAGCAGTCAGGAGTCCCTTTTTCATGACCTGTTTGGGAGAGGAGCTCTGCTGACACACAACCGACATTCATGCAGACGAATACGCTCACGGCTAGACACTCCTATGCTGCACAAAAACACACACACAGCATGACGCACACGCAGACGCATCACTAAAAACCGTCAAGACATGTGCTTAAACGTGTAGAAAAACATACATTAAAGCCACTGCATGAATGTATGCAGACATGCATGAAGGCCTGCACCCAAACACACACACTAAGAGTATTTATTCTAAGAGTGTATCCCTCTCTGATGACCGGTTAGGGTAAGGAGTGCTGCCGGCAAAGCGGACCAATCCAAGTCATTCTACAGTTGATTTACTGTCCCACCACCAGTCCACTACTGTATAATTACCAGTCACACACACACATAGGCCCAGAAATACACACACATAATTACACACAGCTCTTACACTGCTCACTCATGAGTCCACACATGGACACAACGTGTAGAGAAAACAAACACAGGGTGCATGCACAAACATGGAGGTTACACTCACACACGTCTGATTTGATTTCTTAATTAGAATCCAAACATCATTTTGACAGGAAATAAGAGAAAAAAAATCAATCAATCAATGCTACAATTCAATTACACTCAGCACAAAGCAGTGACAAAAAATTAATTCCTTGTTAAGAATTTATTTGGATTTTGGCCCCCTAATTTTGAATCTGCACAGTTATGTGTTGTACATTCTTTTCTTACAGGTTCTTTGAGAAGTAGAAAGTTTTCTGATTAAAAATATACTCTGACATTTTAGAGCCAGGAATAAGAAAATAGATGAGAGGAGGAATTTTATTGTAAATTTTACATTCTATTCAAATAAGAGTTGAAAAGTTTTGAGTCGACCTCAAGGTTAGGGTCAGGCATAAGAAAGATTCACACAACAGAAGGAATTTTATGAGAATGAAGGAAACTTTCTCACAAATGCTGAGGGTTATATTTCTTCTTCTTGACATTTCACCCTTATAAAAACCCACCCAAAAATATGAACACAAGAGAAAAGGGAAGCATTCTATGGAAGCTCTAAGAAGATATATAAGGGGAATTTATTCTAGCTGTTCAATGAGGCAGATGAGGTCAGCTCAGGTGTGTCACTGATTGGCCTCAATTATGACCACGAGTGGGAATCTTAGTTCATTTTTTTCCTGTGATTTAATTCAAGAAGTTAAACTTCTACACATTCTACTTGAGTCCCGTACAAAGTAAAAAAAAAAAAAAATCCACTATCTCAAAATATTGCATATCATAAAATATCAGTCCAAAAATGATTTATAATACAGGAATGCTGTTCTTCAGGGAAATTTTGCACATTTTTGCACTCAGTAATTGTTTGGAGCTCCTTCTGCACAAATGAATGCATCTATGCAGTGTGGCATGGAGCCAATCAGTCCGTGGCCCTGCTGGTTGTTATGAAGCCCCGGTTGCCTTGATAGCAGCATTCAGCTCATCTGTATTGTTGAGTGTGGTGTCCCTCATCTTCCTCTTGACGTTTCTTCAGAGATTCTCAATGGGGTTCAGGTCAGGCAAGTTGGCCAGCCAATCGAGCACAGTAGTACAGCAGTACAGGTAGCTTTGGCTTCACTATCCTGGAAAAGTAACTCAGAATCTCCAAACATTTCTCAGCAGATGGGAGCATGAAATGCTCTAAAATCACCTGTTAAATAGCTGACAGTGTTGAGTCTGGACTTGGTAAAGCACAGTGGACCAACAACAGCAGATTACATGGCACCCTGAACCATCACTGACTGTGGAAACTTCACACTTCAGACTTCAAGCATCCTGGATTCTGTGTCTGTCTGATCTTCCTCCAGACTCTGGGACCTTGATTTCCAAATGAAATGCCAAATTTACTTACATCTGGCAACAGGACTTTGGGCCATTGTGCAGCGGCCCAGTTATTTTTCTCCTTGGCCCAGATGAGATGTTGGTTAGCTACGTTGCTTACACAGCTAACGGAGCTACATAAGTTACGTTTGCTGCATGAGAATGTTTCCATAGAGGACAAGCTTCTTTCCTGTATACCAGGGGTGTCCAAACTATTGCCCAGGGGCCAAATGTGGCCCGGGGACCACTGTTGTTTGGCCCACAGCAAATTTAAAAAAAAAAAAAAAAAAAAGAAAAAAAAAAAGAATATGGCCCTCATTTTAACATGAAGCTTTTGCTTGACTGTATTGTACTTCTTCATTTCAGCACAAGGCGGTTCTACCATGCTAATTCTGTAAACACCAATTTTAACAATAAGAGTTTAATGTTTTTATTTGTAACCAAACTAAACAACACTTGTAATGGTAAACACGTTAGCAACCAAAATAAAACCAATATATTGATTTATAACAACCTAATTGATTACCACAGCGAGTAGCAGCACCGATAGTGTCCCAGGTGCGTAGCCAGTGGTAGCCAGAGCCCCCTGAAATGTGATTGCCCTCCCCAAAAATCCTTAAATTGATTGGCCATTTGCCTTGTCAGCAACTACCTTGCCATATGAGCTTACTCAATCACTTAGAATACTTATTAATTTTCATATCCTGAAGGTGGGGTATGTGACCCTCAGTAGAAAAAGTTTGGACACCCCTGCTATATGCAGACTGTTTATTCAGCTTTATTAAACATTTTGTGATCAGGTTTTAACTTTTAACTTTATCCTTACCATTACCTAAATCCTTACCCTGACCCTAAACTGAAGGTTTTAGCAGATTGCAACTTCCTGCTGTGAGGGTCAGATTCGAACAAGCAACTGTCTGGGTTTTATGTATGAAAATCTAGGCCCATACAAAATTTATGTAAAGCTAGAAAAGACTTTTTAGTAAAAAGTTCTTCAGCTCATACACATAATTTAAGAAGTGGTCAAAGTTAGATGTCTAACCATGTAACAGGAAGTTTGCGTTCCCATATGCAGCTTACCCAGGTAAATCCAGGACATTTTCAGAACAGTTTTTTGTTCAAGTATGAACAGGTCTTTTGCTAATACAGCAAGTTTTTCATCCTGACATTATCCTGAGATATCCCTGCTGGCCTCTGATTTTCCTCCAACCCCACCCTTCCATTATCTGAATGGTGTGAAGGACAAGTTTTAACAAGCAAATCGGGTAATTTTTCCAGCTTGTATGAAAAATCTAAGCCCATGGGAAATTTATGTAAAGCTAGAAAAGACTTGGTAGTAAAAAACTCTTCAGCTCATTCACACAATTTAAAGGGCTGGTCAAAGTCTGACGGCTCGCCATGTATCAGGAAGTTATCTTAATTCAAATTCACAAGGTGTAAACTGCCCCATACTGTACTTGTGTGATTCCAGCCAACATCTTAACAATGTCCCAACGTTTAAAGACATGACTGTTGGAGCTGTTTAACCTCTCATCACAGCAGCCGCCCATTTTACAGCACTGCCACCATGTAAAATGGACACGAACCAAACACTGCCTTGCTTGCATTGTTAATTTTAGTTTTATTATGGAAATATCAATTACTTATCTGGTAATCTGTGTTTTTATTTCAAGCTAATCCATACAAAGCAGGCTTACCCATGATCATTATCATTATTAAATAGATAAGAATAATCTGTATGGACATGTCCACTTAGAGCCTCTTTATCATGCAGTTATCATTTCATTTCATTGTGTATGGTAGTAATATTTTGGTTTTATATTTCCAAAAATAAAAGTAGAAAGAAAGAAAGTTGATCTGTGAATATTTTTTCCACTAAGAGGACACCCTGCCCACTCAGAGGCAACCCTGAGGAGCATTTTATCAATTTTTGTTCACTACAAAGGCAATTTATCATTCATTTTTATCATTTATTGTTAATTCCAAAGATGACCTGAAGACATTTTGTTACATATTGTCCACACAGAGAGCACTTATGTGGGCAATTTATCAACTTTTGTGGATTTAGAAGCTCCTCAAAGGGCACTTTGTCAATTTTTGTTCACATGGAGGCCACCAAAGTGGGCACTTTATTGTATTCATTTGCCATAGGGGCATACAAGAGGGCACTGATTTTTTTAATTATTCGGCACTAAGGGGGGTGATCCCCACCTGTAGCCCCCCTGAGTCCACCAGTTCTCTTGACCCACTACTGTTCTCTCACTGTCTGGAAATTATTGTGCATCTACATAGCTGACAGGTGGTAGTTCTAGCTTTAACTGCATTGCATTTCTTAGGCTTCAGTTCTAAATTTGCCGTAGGCCTCAGTAGCATTTTCTAACATACAACAGGTAGGAGGAAAAAAACGATCTTTGAAAAATTGAACCCACGCAAATAAAGCTGTACCCATTTACAATCATTTTTAAATAAATCACCTGAAAAAAGGTGCGTTTTGCTTTCTGCTTTGCAAAAAATCTCTTCAATATTGTTGCAGAATTGCCGCTCCACTGCTGCAACTTCGAACTCTGCCATCGTCCTCAGCTGTGTCTACCCGCCTGCCCCGGTCCGATTTGTCACTCTCAAACCTGCAATTGTATTCAAGGCCAAATATAGGGGTGGGAATGTTAGGGTGGGCTGTCTGTGTGTCACACAACAAAGCTCTGCACAAGGGTGTAGCCCTCTGCCTTACATCCTCCCACCTAACCGCCCGGCACGGCCAGCTTGTTTGCATGGAAACTCGTCTTTGTGTGTGTATGTGCATGCGCGTGTGTCCAAGCTCTCCCCACCCTCTTCTCCTCGGGTGAGGCAGAGATGACTCCCTCCTTCCCTCCCTCCCTCCCTCCCTCCTTCCCTCCCCCCTTGTTGCTTTATTTGGAGCGTTTCTCAGAGATTTGTGTCCCGTCACTCCTCTCTGTCTGCAGCACACTGACCTTCATCCTCTGTTTTTATCGCCCTTATCCCTGCTCCTCCTCTTCATCTTTCCCTCTTAACTTATTTTTGTGCAAATGAAACGACTAAACAAACCAAGTACATTTATCACTTTTACTGATTTTGCTCTTCGTGTTTCGCAGTGAGTGAAATCCTCAGCAGTGGTGAGGAGCCAGCATTTTGATGGGCATGTGATTTGTACTAGTTACTAGCCGTTGTCAGACATGAATTGGAAGTTCCCTATTATTACATGGTAGAAAAAATAAGTGGCCTTTAATGTAGAGAGATGGAAAAGGAGATGATTATGGTTTATGTGCTAGGGCATCCCGATTATGTGACCACGAAACCCGAGCTGAGTCACGTAGGTCAACATAGGATGTGAATGCAACAAATACACAGACATGGAGGGGGAAACATTCACAGTGAGCATTTTATCACTTGAATGTGTGAATTTCTCATGTGAGTTACTTCACTGGTAGGCCTCCATTTAACTTGTTCGCTATGATTAGGGATGATTAGGACAGAGGTTATATGCAATAATAATAATCGGTATTCGTATGGCATTTTTTAAGCTGGTTCATAAGAGATTAAGAGCTAAGAAATGTAGAAATGGGTCAGTTATCAAAAGAATTTCAAAATCAATTCTAAAAGAAGTAGCTGCTGCATTTTGCACTGTCTGCAGGTGGTGGATTGATTCTTGCCTGGGACAGGTGGGATCATGGTGGTCCTCTGTGGTCCCATTGACACACTGTTAGTGTTTGTCAATGGGACCACAGAGTAGCATGTAAACACAGGATGGGACATTAGAATGGAGTCTGAAAACACTTGTAGCTGCTGTTCTCCACTTCTACATATCCATGCACAGTCTTAAAAATGTATTATCAACAGTAGGATCCTCGATCCTTTCGCATCCATAGATGCCATTTTTGTCAAGTCTCTTTCTAATGATTGAAACACTGACTTTAACTGAGCCAAGTGAGGCCTGTAGGTCTGTAGAGTTTGTTCTGGGTCCTCGATGTTCTCAAGCGCTCTTGGAGTTATTTTGGTCGGCCGGTTACTCCTGGGAAAGTTCACCACTGTTCCAAGTCTTCTCCATTTGTGGATAATGGCTCTTACCATGGTTGGCAGTCCCAAAGAATTATTAATGGCTTTGTAACCCTTTCAGATGGATAGATATCAATGACTTTGTTTCTCATCTGTCTTTGAATATTTTTTAGATCTCAGCATGTGCTGCTTTTTGAGATCTTTTAGCCTACTTCACTTTTTCAGACGTGTTCTATTCGAGGGATTTCTTTAATTCAACTGGTCTGGCAGTAATCAGGCCTGGGTGTGCTGAAATTAAAGTCAGCTTTCCAAAAACATCTGTTTAATCACTGTTAATTCATGATTTAACGCGGGGGTGGTGGGGTGGAGTGTTACTTTTCACATTAGGCCAGATAGGTTTGGATGTTTTTTTTTCCCTTGATGAATAAAGTCATCATGTAAAAGCTGCATTTCATATTTAACCGGGTTATCTTTGTCTTGGAAATAATTGGTCAGTACACTGTAAGGTCTTAAAGCTGTAACCAACATAAAGCCCCCCCAGGAGCTTTAAGTGCCTTTACTTGGAGATATACTATTTATGATCAGAAATGCCCTGTTTTCCTCCTCAAATTTTATGAGCTTCATTTAAAACATAAACATGCTTTTAGTATAATAATTATTTTGTCTGTTTCTGCAGAACGTCCTTCCTCTTTGAAAGCTGGATGACAAGTTACAGTAACAGGTCTCTGAACACAACCAACAGGTCTCATGTCTCTGCTTAATTCCAGTCATCCTCAGCCCCCACTCCACACAATGAGACATCAGAATCATTTGTCTGGCGAGCAGGGAGGCACACGGCGCGCCCCATGCTCAGGTGCCCCTCCACCCCGTGATGACACTCCTGAAGTATGCAGCGTGTGTGACAGCGGCTGCACCTGTGACTCACCTGTGCATGTCTGCACCTCGGCGATATCCCTCACCCGTCACTCCCCCCCCCCTCCCCAAAACTACACGTACACACTCGTCTATACACAAAGGCCTCCAACACCGCTGAGGGCAAAGGAGGGGTTCAGTCTGGGTCGAGGTGCAAGACGCCGCCCGCGCGCTTTAATTTTCACCTCCCCCACCATGACCCTCTGCAGCGGGTGACACGATGGCCTCCTGCTGCACGTCTCTCCTGTTTTTCTCTTCACCTGTCTGCCCCCTTTTCCTGCCTCCTCAATTTTCTCTTATGTCCATCATATCATACTTTTCAACATTTATTTCTCCCTTTTATGGAAAAAAAACTTAAAGTTAGTGAATGTGCTCATAAAACAAGTCCTGGCAGGTTACATTCAAGATAGCAAAGCAATACCATCCAGGTTAAGCAAATATTCAAAGTATTAAAGACACAAAGAATGGACCTCACTCTGAGAACACTGGAGAGCAACTCTGAGGCACATTAGAGAGCTGAATCCATCAGCACACAGATATGCTCAATTAAGAATGCAACAATTGATAACATGATTTTTTAATTATATGTCACAAGGTTGTCATTAATTTAGCACTGTACAATGTTACGTTGCATCATCATCAGCACAAGCTTCTAGCTTACAGCATGTTCTGCACACAACACAAGCAAGCATCAGCAAAAAAAATCTGCTTAATAGTATTAATTTCTATTGCACTGACTGGATGCCAGCCATTCTCCCATTTGACCCTTTATATTTTCCTCTCTGTAACTCACTGACATGAACAAGGAACAAGGAAAGAGGGAGATGACAAGGCACAAGGAGTGTCTGACAGGAAGAGCTTCTTAATTATACTTTCACATTTCTCACTCATTAGAGCTTGTTAGCTTGCTTTACCAATTAAAAATACACTATATGGGCAAAAGTATTTGGCCACACCTGTTCAGACCCGTTGCCACCGGCATATAAATTTAAGCACCTAGCAATGCAGTCTCCATTTTCAAACATTTGTGATTCAAAATCGGTCATTTTGAAGAGCTCAGTGACTTGAAGCGTTGTGCTGTGATGGATGCCACCTTTGCAATGAGATGGTGATATTCAACAGTCAATTGTAAGTGATATTAAAAAGTTCAAGCATTTAGGAACAGCCGCAACTCAGCCACAAAGCAGAAGACTATGGAAATTACAGAGTGGGGTCAACGACTGCTAAGGCGCATGGTGCGTAGAAGTCACCAATGTTTTGCTGATTACATAGCTGAAGAGTTCTGAACCTCCACTGGCATTAATGTTAGTAGGTTTCCATTGCCAAGCAGCACCAAGTCCAATGCCAGTCATTGGATGGAGTGGTATAAAGCACATGTGCCACTGGACTGTGGAGTAGTGGCGGCATGTTCTGTGGACGCTTCGTTGTTTGCCAGTCAGATGGCCGTGTCTGAGTTTGGCAAACTGTGTCAACTGTGACGTTTGGTGTTTTTCAGGGTTTGGGCTAGCACCCTTATGTCCAGTGAAGGACAATCTTAATGCTTCAGCATACAAGACATTTTTGGACAATAATATGCTTTCAACTTTGTGGCAACAGTTTGGGGAAGGCCCTTTTCTATCCCAACATGACTGTGCCCCAGTGCAGAAAGCAAAGATTATAAAAACATGGTTTGAGGAGTTTGGTGTGAAACTTGACCTCAACCATATCGAGTACCTTTGGGATAAACTGGAACAGAGATTGCGAGCCAGGCCTTCTTGTTGCAACATCAGTGCCTGACCTCATAAATGCTCTACAGACTGAATGGGCATGAATTCCCAAAATATTGTGGAAGCCTTTCAAGGAGAGTGCAGGCTGTTACAGCTGCAAAAGGGTGGGTAACTCCATACTGAAGTACATTTATTTAGATACAGTGTAATTAAAGTCCATGTTGGTGTAATAGTCAAGCAGATGAATACTTCTGTCTGTAGTGTAGCTGTGTATTAATAATGCCCATATCCGTTAGGCAAAACTTCCCGGCTCACAGCCATCCTCATTCAAAACAACAGCAGTAGATGAACAAGGGAAAACTGAAACTCACAGGACAGAAAATTAAATATTTAGTGGATGCAGAGTGGACGGGGAGCATACGATGCTGCGCAATGTGACATGATGTGTGACGCTCGCATGCTATCAGGGTACGATGTTACAGGTTCTAGCAGTCCAGCAGTTAAAGAGCACATCATGAATCAGATGTAGTTTTCTCTTTCATAGGAACAAATTCAGGGAAAATATCAAAAGATGTTTGTGAATGAGGCCCAGTGATCTTTGGCTTATGTTCCCTCCACTGTTTTTTCTCCTCCACTGGCAAGGTTAGATTTTTAAACATGCAGAAAGTTGGCTGAAGTTTATTCCGTGCTTACCAATAGATATTAGAACATTTGATCCCTCTTAGATGCATTTTTGAATTCATGTTTACATGCACATGTGCATTTATGCTTACACACTGGTGTCAACTCATTTTAGGTGTATATTTCCTGCCTCTCTCACAATAGCCATACTACGGGGATCTTCAGTTATGTGTGTGTGTGTGTGTGTGTGTGAGTGTGTGTCATCAGCTGATGAGGTGTTTACTAGGTTCTGTCTCTAGCCTGGAGGGAGCCTAAGCACACTGTAGTCCCAGCCACCACACACAGGAGTAATTGGCCTTTTCACACTGGATAAGCTTCATTACCTGAACCTCCCATTTGCAATGCAGACACTAATGTGCCACAGAGTGTATGGAGTGAATGCATAAACAGTGTTGGTTCAATTTCATCTTTTTTCCCCCTTTTTGGCAAGTTTTGGGAGGAACACAATAAATGATGTAGCTCGGCCTGCTAACTGCAGCAAAACTCCTCTCCTACATTTGCCATTAAGGCCTGTTCATTCTGTATGGTTCAGTTTTAAATTGTCACTGTAGGTGTTTATTATACTTCAACTGGTGAAAACCAGGCAGACTGTTAAGGTGGGAAGTAAATCATGGATTCAGCAAAATATCTAATGAGTGAGTTTTCACTTCAAACTGTCATCTGACCTTCAATACTGCAGCAGAAATGATCTTGAACAGAAGTTCTTCCATAAAATAAGTGTAAATCGGATAACTTAAGCGTAAAATGAGTTAAGAACTAAGGAGGCCCGAAGAAGACCTGCAATGTTTAATTCTATTTCAACTCAGTTTTCCTGTAATGATGAAAAAATGAATTTGTTTCTTAAGATCTCAAAAATTTAGACAGGTTAACACAGAAAAGATGAAGGAAGATGTTGTCTGCAAATGATGGGATAAAAAGGCTGACCATGTTGCAATACTGGAGTAAATCAGAAGATGACAGATGATGACGTCTTGTTGTCTTTCCTGTGATGGGAAACTGGGGGGCACTAAACAATATCATAAATGAACTTATGAACAAGCATCCCACAATTATCTGGGATGCTTGTTGAAATGCCAGACTGAACTGTGCATTATAAAGTATTTGGGAAGGGCAGGTCTTCTCAGAAAATCCTCAGAAGTTGATTGGAGGAACCTTCTGTAAGTCACATTCATGACGGGCTATCAGAGCGACAAAAGACGTTGTGCGCATGCGCAACTCTTGTGCAGGCCACTGCTACCTAAGATCATGAATGGTGGAGCTTCATGTAAAATTGATGCCAAGGCTGCTCGGGAGACATGCAAAAACAACTTCTGTGTTAAAACAAGCTTTCGGTATGACTCTTTGTGCTTGTTTTAAAAAGAAATGTAGTCTAGTTCCGATTAAACAGACGCTTTTCCACAGCTACATCCGAGCTACTGTGACAGCAGTATCCTGTTGATACACTGGAAACCCCCACAGTAACAATCACAAACCCATGCTGAAACAGAGCAGAAGAGTGAAAACATCTTTTCTGTCATGGAAAGCTTTCAGTGTTGCTCCCCACCCTTGTTTTAATAAAGAGACATCAAGTTCTGACCAGACTGACACTGTGGCTAACTCCAAGCGAATCACTCCACTAGCAGGCATTGTATACATCCACTCACAACAAATAACCCTTTTTCCATAACTGTCCCGTATGAATGCCAAAGCAGGTCAGCAGAAGAGCGAAAACACCTTTTCTATCAAGGACAGAGGTGTTAAAAGTATTCGAATTCATTACTCAGGTAGAAGTATAGATACTAGGGTTTAAAAAGACTTCTGTAGAAGTTGAAGTATCAACTCAAGCTTTTAACTCAAGTAAAAGTATAAAGGTACTAGTTTCAAAACTACTTAAAGTATAAAAGTAAAAGTAATGTAAAGGGAAAAAAATTCCATTAAGAACAAAAGCTAAGGCCGCACCACAGGGGCCAATTCCATTCTACCATTACAATGCAAATACATTCAAGGACCATATACAGTATGTGTACTACCAACCCCCTTACTGGTGCTTGGTTGGGACATTTCGCTCCAGTTCTCTTGAGTCTCTGCCACGGACATCTTTTTACTAAGCTACATACATCTGCTATTTCCTTGCTGGAGT
Source organism: Cheilinus undulatus (assembly GCF_018320785.1). Lineage (NCBI taxonomy): Eukaryota > Metazoa > Chordata > Actinopteri > Labriformes > Labridae > Cheilinus > Cheilinus undulatus. The sequence goes on along the minus strand of NC_054881.1, from coordinate 15,029,241 downwards.
GTGACATGATTTGTGCCATGTACGAAGGTACAATGGATCACGTACAAACCAATAGGGTGTCAGAATGGTATTATTTTTATACTTCTCATCCAACCACAATGAAATTCACTCTATCCGGACAGCGGGATTTATCTGGATAGGTTCTGGGTTTTTTATTTGTGTTTTTTTGAACGATGCCAAGCCTCAATGAAAACAAGCTGAAATGAAATGAGTAACGAGGCTATTTTTAAAATGTAAGGAGTAGAAAGTACAGATAATTGCGTGAAAATGTAAGGAGTAGAAGTAAAAAGTAGGCTGAAAAATAATTACTCCAGTAAAGTATAGATACCCAAAATTTCTACTTAAGCAAAATAACAAAGTATTTGTACTTAGTTACTTGACACCTCTGGTCACGGAAAACTTTCAGTGTTGCCCTCAGCGCTTGTTTTGAAAATAAATGTTGTCAAGTCCTGACCAAAGTGCCGATGTGGCTAAGTCCATTCACAACCATTCACACAAGAAGTATATCCTTTCCCTGTAACTATCACATAGTCATCCTGAGGGAGGTCAGCAGAAGAGTGAAAACATCTTTCACAACATGAAAAGCTTGTAAGGTTGTTTATATTCTATACTCACAGTAAAAAATTGGTGAGCCCTCTATTCTGAAGATTCTTGCAGGTTAAGACTGGGTGCATGGCAGCTGCACAAAAGCTGTGTCAAAGCTTGATTTACATTTCAGCATGCATGTTAGTCTTTCAGACTGCTAGCATCAGATCGCATCCCATGCACCAAGAATATGACGCTGCCACAGCTTTCACAACTCCAACACAGCACCAGTTTGAAGTGTCAGGTAGAGAATTGTTAAGTGTTTTGTTTTATTAGAGCTATCTCCACCAATTGGACTGTTGCTTTTAATCTTGTCCTATTGATTGAAAAGTGCTTTTTGAAATAAATCGAATGATATGATTAGTTTTATGTAAGGTGCTTACTTCTTCCACACAAGTTTAAATTGTTCTATTATATATAAGCACCACTGTACATCATTATTATTGTATAGACCCTGAGAAAGTTTGTGGCATCACACTCCATTATTCCTTTCTAGTTTTTACTGAATCCTTTTTGAAAGGCCTGTGCTATACCATTAGCACCCGACACCTAGTCCTCCTATAACTCACTGACAGTGACCGCATCGAGGGCATATGTGACTGCTAATAGGCAGGGGATGTGAGGGTGAGTAACCGTTGCTATTTTAGTCGGAGCAGGGCTAACTGGCTGGACTGTGAGACAACCGGGAAGCACAGTAATGGTCATCGTCTCTTGGGGGTCTGAGGGTGAGGTCAAAGCTGAGTCTCTGCTGCTTCTCAGGCAGGCAGGAAAGGCAGCGGAAGGGGAGGGGGAGGAGGTTAGAGGGCCTGGTGGAGGGATGAGGACATGGAAAGGGAAGCTGAGTCTGTGAGAGAGTGGTCACTGCTGCGCGCACACACAGTCTGATACACCTGCATGAGGATATTCACTACGTGGCCGTCAACAGCTGTGAAGTTTCACCCTTCAGGACAGTGAAGGGAAGTGTCACCATGGCAACTTGTGAAATTTCCCACAGCCAAATCATACATTCTTGATCAATAACTCCAAGCAGGCCTGACTTACGCTGGATTGGGTAAGAGGCGTCTTATTGCACTTAAAATGGGCAAAACTGTTAAAAACACCCAAACCCACATAGCCTTCTTAGCTTGGATCATAGGGGTTAACATATCTGTTAACCTAGCATGGAAGAAATATATAAACTTGTTTTAATCAATAGCAGACAGCCATAAAAAAGTCAGATGCTAGCTATTCATCTGTGTATGCCATATGTCTGCATAAATGTCAACTGTGGTGATCTCAGTTTGGCTACAAAGTTACATTTTTGACTGTTGATAATCATTTGTCAGTGATGGGAGTCATATGCCTTATAAAAATCGAGTTTATTTACTGTAGTAATAACTTAGCATTGCGTTGAGAGCTTTATGAATGAGGAGAAGCAACTCATCAAATGTTTGTGTATGCTAACCGCTAATAAAGTTAGCTCATACTTCTGATTGCCGTTACTTCTGGTGGCTACCATGACAATGGTCTGAGTCAGTGGACGCTGTGTAAGCTATAAGTGATAATAAGTTTATTTGTGCAAAATTTCAGGAAAACAGCCAAAAACAAAAAAAAAAGTATTTAATTCCAATGAAGTTTTCTTTTAGTATACATTCACAATGTCAGTTATAATTTTTTCTGTTAGAGACTGTCAAAATAACCGGACAGAAAGACACTAGTTATGATAGCTGCGTAATAAATGTTACTATGTATACCAACAAAGCAAGGTTAGCTTTAGCTATGTAGTTAAAGCTAACAGAGTTATAATAGCTCAGAAATAAATGTTACCATTTATACCAACATAACAATCTTAGCTTTAGCAATGTAGTGAAAGGTGACATAGTTATAATAGCAGTAAAATAAATATTACTATGTTTATCAAAAGTGAAAGCTGACATAATTACAATAGTGGTGAAATAAATGTTACAGTGTATACCAACATAGAAATGATAGCTTTAGCTATGAAGTGAAAGCTAACATTGTTATAATAGCGGTGAGATAAAAGTTACTACTGTATGTATACCAACAAAGCAAGGTTAGCTTTAGCTATGTAGTGAAAGCTAACAGGGTTATAATAGCTCAGAAATATATTACAATTTATACTAAATTAACAATCCAAGCTTTAGCTATGTAATGAAAACTAACATTGTTATAATAGCGGCAAAATAAATTTTACTATGTATACCAACATAGCAAGGTTAGCTTTAGCTATGTAGTGAAAGCTAACAGGGTTATAATAGCTCAGAAATATATTACTATTTATACTAACATAACAATCTAAGTTTTAGCTATGTAATGAAAGCTCACATTGTTATAATAGCGGCAAAGTAAATTTTACTATGTATACCAACATAGCAAGGTTAGCTTTAGCTATGTAGTGAAAGTTGACATAGTTATAATAGCAGTAAAATAAATGTAACTACCAACATTAATTACCAACATAATTACATTAGCTTTCGCTACATAGTGAAAGCTAACAGAGTTATGAAAGCTACATAATGATGTTACTAAGTATACCAACATAGCTATATTAGCTTTAGCAACTTCAGCTGACGTAAACATAGCTAAAGAGCATTAGCTTTTTTTCCTGTAAGCCGACTGTTTAGTCAGCTATAGTAGACATTTTGGGATAAGGTTTATTAGTCAAGATGTATTTGTACTTTCCTTAGTCCTGACCGGCCTCAGCATTAGTTTTATCTAGCTCGACCATTCAGTTAGTCCGCCTTCTAAGCTTGTTACTCAGCAGCTGTGCATGCCTCCCACCACATTAATAAACAGCATATTTAGTTGACCACACATGCTTTTGTGCATTATCCAAGGCCAACTCATCATATTGTTTTGTCATCCCTCCTTAAAGGAGGGCAGAGAAATAATTATATTTGTGATGCAACAGACTGCATTTGCACATTTTAGCCGCAGAATTGCTTGATGTCTCTGTATTCAGTATCGGGGGTAGGAATATGGTGGATATAATGAATTCTTTTTTTTTTTTTCTTCTTTTTTAATTTAATGACCAAAATAAAAGCCAGTAAAGATTACAGAAGGAGAAAACAATTAATGCATGCTAGTTTGTTTCTAATCTAAAGAGGTCATCACAAACACGTTGTTCTTATCTTTGCAGTCAGTGTTAGACTTACAGATCGAAAGGCCCACCTCATAAAGTCCTGACATGGTGTACCCGCAGCACTGACCCAGAAAATATAGGCATGTACCATTTGACAAAAATGCATCAGATAGTCAGACTCACTCAGCACATTCAACTGATCTTGTCACAAAAGAAGAAATGCTAACGCAGATTAAGGCACATTTCGAGATGATTAACATCCTTCCTGATGAGCAGCCTGCATGTTCTCGTTTGTTCTCACCACAACTGATCCTCCTGTTTTTACGTGGTCTGATATCAAGGCAGCAACCAAATGGAACTGCAGAGAAATGTTCCAATTTATCAAAATCAAACAAATCTAAGAGAGTTGTTGTTTGGTTGACAGGTAAATATCAAGAATCTTGGTCTGGTGTCAAATGTTTCTCAAACTAGTGTGAGACCATGTATTGGCATGCATTAGTGTGTTATTGTGGATGTGTGCGTGTTTGTTGATGTGTTTGTGAATTTAATGGGGCAGCAGGAGGCTGAGTAGGATTCTGGTGGTCCCAGTGAGGCTTTCTGCGCCATGGGCTAGAGGATGATGCCCAAGGAAGTGAGCTTATTAGAGCCTGTTTGCACCAAACAATACAGCAACAGGCACTGAGGGGATGTGCACCACTGGAATGTATGGATGGGCTGGTAAAAGTCTCTGAGGTACACTGGTAGGAAACCTGATGGGTATAGTAGGGTGGAAGTTTTAATAATTTTGATCAAGGCATACATTTTCTGAGAAAATGTCTGGCTGTTTTTGGAGAGAAATTCCTTAAAATTTGAGAAACAAATAAAAATAATGCAAATAGAAAAAAAAAAGAATATATATATCCTGAAAAACCCAGATGGAGAATCCAGATAATGTCTGAAATGTTAAGACAGATGTAAACATTTTTGAGGAACTTTATTACAATTACTATGAAATTTCTAAAAACATCTGGGAAAATTTCTCTGAATTTCTTGGATGTATTACAAAAAGATTTTGGTATTCTTCTTGAAAATACCTGACATCAAAATACCTGAGATTTTTTGGGAAAATGCTTCCATATAATTAGTAAAATTCACCAAAAACTCAGGGAAATATACCCAAACATTTGAGAAAAATACTCAAAAGTTTCATAGAATAATTGATAAAATTTAGAAATCCTTAAAGTGTCTGAAATTCTTCCTTAAATTCCCTGAACAGGTTCAAGAAAAATCAAGATGATCTCAGCTGTTAACCCACTGAAAACTTAAATACTACTATAAATTTCAATGCTGTTGAATTTTTTTCAGCCTTTTTTCAAGGTTCTGCCCTGAGAAAACATATATCACTCCTTAGTCGTGGTTATGGTGCTGCCTACTGAAAAGATACAGTTGGTAATTTTAAAATTTTCAATGTGCTCTGGATTCAGAGGTGTCAAGTAACAAAGTACAAGTACTTTGTTACCTTACTTAAGTAGAAATTCTGGGTATCTATACTTTACTGGAGTAATTATTTTTCAGCCTACTTTTTACTTCTACTCCTTACATTTTTACACAATTATCTGTACTTTCTACTCCTTATATTTTAAAAATAGCCTTGTTACTCATTTCATTTCACCTATCCAGATAAATCGCACCATCCAGATAGAGTGAATTTGATTGTGGTTGGATGAGAAGTATAAACATAATACCATTCTGACACCCTATTGGTTTGTACGTGATCCATCGCACCTGTGCACGTTACACAAATCACGTCCCACTCAGGCCCATCCTGCTGATACAATCAATTGGATGGGCCAGGCCAGGCTTGGAGAAGCCATGCACATGCAGGTTCAGGCTGGAATTTTTGGCCACATCTACGATCTACTAAGGCAGGGGTTCTCAACCTTTTCAGCTGGTGGCCCCCAAAATAAAGGTGCCAGAGACCGGGGACCCCCACTGTACCTGAAGGTGGTTGAACACAGCCATGCACATTTAAGAATAGTGATGTGGAGACAAGGCCGTCCCTAAGTGGGGTATATAGGGGAGAGCTTTCTGGGGCCCAGCCAAACTGGGGGCCCATGGAGGTCAACATGATTGACATGGTCTGTTGTGAAGTTAAGCTGTGATATCCATATTTTATATTTAACCTGAAAAATATCCACTCTTATCAATGAAACAAATCAATTTTCAAATCATTTGTGTTATATATAGCCTTATTAAAAATGTGAATCTATTTTGAAAAAAAAAAAAGTAATTAAAATGGGTTAAAAATTGAAAAATGGGTTAATAATGGCAAAAAATTGTGGAAAAGGTTGGAAAATTGTAGCAGAAATGGGTTAGAAGTGGCAAAATTTCTATAAGAATTCCAAAAAATAGCTGAAATAGGGCAAAAATGGGTTACAGTGGCAGAAACAGGCAGAAATAGAGGTAAAAGGGAATTAAAAAGTGGCTGATAAGGCTTTAAATTAGCAAAAAATGTGTTGAAATCTGGTGAAATGGGAATTAAATTCAATATAAATTGGCAAAATAGTGCTAACTGAGAAAGAAAAAAAGGGAAATATTAGCAGAAATTGGTCAAACTGGCAAAAATGAGCATATCTGATTGTGAAATGTGGTTAACACGGGAAAAACTGTACATAAAAAGTGGTAAAATGGGGTTAATAGTCGCAATTATGGGTCAGCAGAGGTAAAATTTGGCTTATATGGCAAGAATTGGTTTAGAAATGGCAAAAAACAGGCAGAAAAAGTGGTGGAAAGGGTTTAGAATGGGAAAAATAAGTGTTAAATGGCAAAAATGTTAAAATTTGTTGGGAAAAAAGATGAAAACTGGTTCAAATTTGGCAAAATTGGTGTAAAATGGCAACAGTGGAATTAAAAAATATATTCTTACATTTTTTTTTAGGGAATCTGGAGACCCCCTCTTAGTGTCTCATGACCCCCAAGGGGACCTGACCCCAAGGTTGAGAACCACTGTACTAAAGCACACTCACTAAGGTCGCCCTGGCCTGTACCATGCTGAACTCTGCTTGGGATTCACTCTGTTGCTTATTTTGAGTCATTTTGGTCACAGTAAGCTCTAGCCACTCCCTTATGTTTAACATGATAGTCATGAGGAACATGTATGTCGCACGCCCATGCTGGTGCACATTATTCCAGGCCAAAGCACACCTCCGTCAATCATGCTAGGGCTAAGGATGTGTAACGTGCTCAATCATGATCATCATAAAAGGAAACTGATCCTCAGTGTTGTCTGGAGAAACTCCATAACGGAAACTAAAGTGGGATTTTTGGCCAGAACTTTCTTGAGAATAAGTTTCTGAGGTGTGAAAGACACCTGGTGAAACTCATCAGTCTCACATGACTCAATGGGCGATATTTCTCTGAATTTCTTAGCCACGTGTGCGTCGAGTCAAGGGTGCAGAGAAACTGAGTTAACACATAGAAATGATTGAAAGAGTAGAGAGAGTCTTTTTTTTTCTTGATTGAAATGGATTAAACTGCACATTTTGTGCTATCTTTCCTTTACCAGCACCGATTGCTCTTGAACTCTGTTGCTCTAGTTGATGGATGAGACCCTGATCCACCCTGCTGAGTGCGAGTTTTGTGATTAGCAAGAGTGAAATAGCAGCACCATCTGTCCAACTGCAGAGCTACCTGACAGCACATGACGTCTGCGATGGTGGAAAGACATCTTCTGGTGTCTCGGACCGAAACGTGGATGATTGCGTGCTGCCTCAGGACCTGTGCTTGGTGTTTTAAAGTCTCTTCTCAAATGCATTCTGGGGGAGTGTTATTATTTCTTCTGAAGGTGTATGCAAAGCTGAGGTTTCACTTTCTTTACTCTCTCTTAATTATTTTCAGTCAGGTCATGTAAAGCAATAAAACTCAACTATAATTGCTATGGTTTCTGTAAAGAGTCGCTCAATTTGGATAATGTGTGGGCAACATACACTTTCAGTTATAAGCTGCTGAATGTGAAACTGAATTTTAATGTTAAGCCCACTAGGTAAAAAAAAAACAACAAACTTGAGCATGATTTAAATGCAGAAATGTTCTTCACAGGCTCCATCAATCACATAAAGCATAAGGTTAAATATGATGTACACTAACGAGCCATAAGCTCATGTCCTCTCTCTCATAAATTAAGCATGTAAAACTGATAACAAGCCCAGAAGGTGAGTAAACTGTTGAGCGTTCAAGAAACACAACAACCATCTGCGCTGCAGTTTCCTCTCCACCTCCCCCAGTTCACACACGTCTTGCAACTTCCTTCTGTATATGTGAAAATGAGGGCGATCGATCGAGCTGGAGCCCAGCGCAGGGAGATGTTGATGGTGTGCGGCACGGCCCTGAGCGAGTTGTTGATAGGTCGTCAGGTCACACACCCACCCACTCCTCATTTCCCATACTGCACTGCTGACAGGGTACAGCTGAAACCAGCAGTAGGCGTTGCTTTTCAAGGTAAGGTTTGGGGTTAAGGCTTATCTTCATTATCTGAAACTTACTGGTTTCGGCTGTTTGTGTTTATCTGAATTTTTACTGTTGAAGTGATTCACAGTTGCTGTTATCACCTCAGTCCTGAGAAAGAGGGGTTCAGAGATGAAGTGATAGGGATGACAGTGGTTCTGCAGTTTCTCAAGCTTTCTTTACTTCACATTTAGAGCAATGGCTGTTGAGTCAGGTTTACTTCAAGGTCTCCATGATGTGACCTACAGCCTCCTAAACTGACAAGTTTCTCATCACACAAGTTAATGAAACATGCAGAGATCAACAGAGACGTTAAAAATCATGCTTGTCACACTTGAAGTTGCAAAAGTCATTAAGACACACTACTTCAAGACTAAATATTGTTCCATCACAATTATCTACAAAAGTTATGAAAATTTAGGAAATCATTTAAATTCCTCATATTCTACAAATGTTGACAAAGGTTTTTCAGATTTTGTTCTTAAAAGTTCCAAAAATTCCTACAAAATAAAATGTGCTGAAAATTCATGGAAACCTCTCACCAAAGGTCCCTGCAAAAATGTATTATGTTAAAAAAAAAATCTTGAAAGTCCTCAAAAATGCTCCCACCACTTTAAAAAGGTTTACATTTTTTTTTAATTCTTCAAAATTATCAAGTGACATTATCAAAAATTCCCCCAAAATTCCAGACAAATAGTCCTGACATTCTCAAAAAAAAAAAAAGAAAAAAAAAAATTCAGGAAATTTCTGTCATATTTTCTGAAAATGCACTTAAAATCTTTCAGAAACATTTCCTACAGAAAATCTTGAAATGTTTGGAAATATCTGACAAAAACAGTCTTGAACGTCCAGGAAGTTGAATAAAAATCTTGAATATTTCCAAAATTCCTCAAAAACATTTCAAAAAATTTTTCATTTTAGTTTCCTAAAATTTTCTGATAAATTCTAAAACACTTCTGAAAAAGAAATCTCCAATATATCAGACAAAAAATTTCCACCAGTGCATAGAAATTTCCACCAGTGTGTGGAAATTAAAAAAAAAATACACTGAAATTTCAGGGTAAAAAAATCAGGAAAAAATTTCCACCAGGGTATGGAAATGTTCAAAAAATATATTTTTAATAAACATCCCCCACATTCCTGATAAATATTCCTGTATATTCTCACAAAAATGACATTAAAAATTCTGAAAATTGTAGGCATAAATTCTGAAAATCCACAGAAAACTTTCATGATAAATATTATGGAAATATTTGGAATACTTGTGTCAAAAAAACAAACAAACAAACAAACAAACAAAAGAAACCTGGATGTTTCCAGAATTCTATGAAAACGTTTTTTTCCCTAAAATTTTCTTAAAAATTCCTGAAAATGTTTGAATATGTCGATTATCAGTATCTGCAATATTTAATTTGATTGATAACCGATTAAGTTAATTATTTTAAAGGTGCGCTACTTGGGTTCCACTCCAAGGTGGGTCTTCACAATCTGATTGGCTAGGTGTCACATGAGTACTAGCCAATCAGCACTCAAGCCTGGGTACCATTGACACAGCGGATGTATTTTCACACTTTCCCCCTTCTATTGTGTTGCTTTGTGCCATTTCTCCTGTAATTAGAAATGGGGCTAAATCGTTTTTTTCGCCTTCAGTTTTTTGATCATACAATTTCATTTTTCCCACACAAATGGAATTTTGTACATCATAATAAAACCTATTGACTCCAAATGTCTTTTATTGATCTCATGAATTACTAATAATCAGTATGGACCGCAAAAAACAATATGTGTCGACTCCTATTGTTGATATGGACGCCATTGCAGCGCCTGCAGTCATTAAAAGATAGAATACAGAGTCACCAGTCTTATGGATGGTGTTCTCATTTGCCTTTGTTAGCCAAAAGGAGGTATCACATTTTATTTCAGCATTTTTTCCCAACTAGTCAAAATTCCCCCAAAAAGGAGCTTTAAATAAAAGTTTAAAACGATCCAACATCTTAATCCAATGTTGTCTTGAAGCATTCTTGTCCTGTTGTTTGCAAAAAGCAGAAATGTCTGGTGTTGCAACATGTGACCATGTAAATGCTGTTGATTACTGCTGAGGGTCGTCCCATTTAAAGGGGAAGATTTCATCCCTACCCCTTGTAATATTGTCTCAATGAAGCACTTGAAAAAGAGGAGTAGGCCATATTTAAAGTGACGTCTACATTAGCACAAACCAAAAGTTCCTCGCAGAGCTTTAAGGTTAATGTTTGCTTTTTTAGTCAAAACAGTCTGCATTTTGAAATTCTCTTCCTAAATTTAAGTGTGTATTGTGCTGAGTGTGATTTTTAAGTGTCTACAGCTGAGGTCCGTCCTTGTTTTAAATGTGTCTAGCCCTTCCACACTTCCTGAGTGGGACTACATTTTCAGTTCAGTAAGTGCAAAACACAAAACCATTAGACAGCGTGTACACCTTTTAATCGCTCTCAGCGTGTCTGCATGTGTGTTGATCCGTGCGTGCGTGTGCAGGTTGAAGGAGAGTGAAGCCTATTTTTAAATGACGAAAATTGCTTTAAGGGCACACAACAAAATTGGCCTCCACTGCTATCACTACAATTGTTCTTGCCATATCCAAAAAAGAGGCAATTTTGTCAATTTGGTTTGGGCGGCTTCAGGAGGACAGCCGCTACTTCACGGAGCTGATGGGAAGCGTGGAAGCGGCGTCAGCAGATCGAGTTTTATAAAACGTCCCCTAACTGTGAGAGCAACTTCTTCCTTTTTCGTGAATGAAAGCCTGATCACGACTTGTGGTTAACTAATCCCTGGTAAACACAAACACTGAGCCCGGTTATGAGCTGTTGTCGTGTGAGTCAACTCCTCTGTTCTTGTTGATGACTTTTCTTTTTCAGCGCTGAGTCATCTTTTTGTACAAATGGCTGATGGATTATTTATACAGTAATTGAATGGACTGAAAGTGTTAAAACAAGAGAGGATGCTAAATTAGACTTTTAAGGAGTTTTGCTGTAAGATAATGCAACTTTTCAGCCTTCTTAACATATCTGCAGCTATACATCTGCAGACAACAAGTGCAAAACCTCCCAACTCCATCCGATCCTCACAATAAAGGCTGGCAGGCTAAAGCAGACCCTCAAATTGATGCTGCATCCACATCTGCAACAATTCTTCCTACGCTGAGGCCAAGTGCAAGCATAGAAGGCTGTGTCAAAAGTCCAAAAGTTTGAAATAGTAAGCAAAAGACTTGCCAACGCGGAGCGATTGCATAAAAAATGAACGTGCTGAAAGAGGTGGGTAGAGGGTAGCGAGTGAGAAAAATAGAGACAGATGGAGGGAGGGAGAAGGAAATATTAGATGTAGAGGAGTAAATTAAGAAGAGATGGACGGATGGGAGGATGGAGAGAGGGAGGGAGAGAAGCACAAAGAGAAAAAAGAGAGAGGGATGAGGATGAAGTGTGAGTTTGGCTCAGTGAGAGCAGCTGTATAGAGGACACTGTGGGTGGAAGTGGTAGAGTCGTGGGTGAGCTCAGAGTTTAACTGCCAACCCTGCCTGCTTTCACAAACTGTCCGTCACATACACAAACGCAGTCGTTCACTTCCATACGTGCTCGCTTGTATGCAGAGTTTTATCTCGGCAACCTGGAGAACTTTCCATCTTTGGGCTTTCTCTGACAGTATGCTCACTCTTCCTGCAGGAGACGAGAACATTAGTGTTACTGCAATGAAAGTGTATAGAAAATGAGGAAGAAGCTGCCTTGTGCTTGCTTTGTTTCAAATTTGGACATTGCAACATACAACTAATCTTGCAATGCAGATGGATATGCCTGTTTCCTTTTTTTTTTTTTTTTTTTTGCTGGCGAATCCATCTTGCAAAGCTCCCATCTGAACTGTTTGGGCCCAGTTAGAAAGTGACAGGACCAGTCAGTGACGAGGGGCAGTACTTTCAGGCGTGGCAGAGTCCTGACATTAACAAGCAGCAACAAGAGGCCGGTGCAATTATGGCGGAAGAGATTAGTGTGGATGCTGCTAAAGTGCCAGTTTTATCAGAACTTGACAACATTTCTTCATTAAAAGAAGAACAAAGAACAGCAGTGAGTTGTTTTCTTTTCAAAAACAACAAAAGTCGAGTACTTACATGTCTACAGTCGCCATAATTTGCATTATTCCTCGGTTGCTGTGCGCACGCAGCTCGATAGCGGCTACGCCACGTGTTTTGTTGCTCTGATTGGCCGGTAGAGATATGACAGACAGAACGTTCATCCAATCACACTCTGAGTTTTTTATCAAATCCTCCTTCTTTTCTCAACTATTGAAGCTTTCACACATCCATCTGGCGTGTCAGGTTAACATACAATCCAATTACAAAAAAGTTGGGACACTGTGTAAAACAGCATGCAATGATCAACAAATATCATAAATCCATATTTTGTTTGCAATAAAACAAAAAACACATGAGATGTTGAAACTGAGACATTTTACCAATTCATGGAAAATATTTGCCCATTTTAAATTTAATGGCACAAGAAATCTCAAAAAAGTAAAGGCTAGGCAACAAGAGGCTGAAAAAGCAAGTGGTACTAATGAAAAACAGTGGGAGAGGCATTTTGCAGCTAATTAGGTTAACTGCCAACAGGCCAGTCACATGACTTGATTATCCCACTGTCAATAGTACATAATATTGTCAAAAGATTCAGAGGATATGGGGAAATCTCTGTGTGCAAGAGACATGTCTGAAGGTCAATATTAGATGCTTGTGATCCTCGGGCCCTCATCAACTCTGCATTACAAATACGGCATGACTCTGTAAAAGAAATCACTGCATGGACTCAGGAACACTTCCAGAAATCATTGTCTCTCAACACAGTTCACCATGTCATTCTGAAATACAAGCTAAAGCTGTATCATGCAAAAAAGCCACATATGAACACTACACAGAAACGCCAACTTTTTCTCTTGGCCAAAGCTCATTTAAAACAGACTTGATGGAAAACTGTTCTGTGGTCAGATGAATCAGAAATTGGACATCTTTTTTGGAAACTACCTTCCTGTTGACTAAAGAGAAGAGGGAAGAAGAAGACATATGTGAACACAATCCAGAAACGCCGCTGTCTTCTCTGGGCCAAAGTTTTTTTTTTTTTAAATGGACTGAGGCAAAATGGAAAACTGTTCTGTGGTCAGATGAATCAAAAATTGATATTCTTTATGGAAACTATTGCCCTGCAAACTAAAAAGGAGAGGGAAGAAGAAGACATATGTGAACACAATCCAGAAAAGCTGCTGTCTTCTCGGGGCCAAAGCTGATTTCATGTATTTAGTACTGATGTACTGGAAAGTATAAGGAGGTTTTAGAGCAACATTGTGGCTGTGTCCGAAATCGCTCCCTATTTACTATATAGTGCACTATATAGTGAATACCCAATTTTGTAGTGGCGTCTGAATTCTGAGTTAGCATTCTTATTCACAATATTGTGCACTCATTCTATCCCACAATGCATTGTGAAAAGTAGTGAACAACCGATGGTCACTAGCCCAGCAATATTTACCATAATGCATCCCGGTTGCTGCTCTCAAATATGATGACATATTGCCATTTCATTTTGAAAAAGTTTTCCGTAAAGACGGGATCGTTTTAGGAAATATCCGCGTAAGCACGGAACCACTGAAAATGACTGAAAACGCTGTAGTGCATATTCAAAGCCAGTGCAAGATGCTGTATTGCTGCAATGGAAATGCACCAAAAGAGAGAAGAAGATCACAGAAAACTGACACAAACTTTCTTCTAGTTGCCCTTCTGGTTGTTCTCTATGTTGGATTTAACAACATATGGTGTATGTGTTTGGTGGTGGTGGTAAAGGAGCATCACATTTTGCTTTAAAAGCCATAAACAAGCTCAGTAGCTTCTGCAGCACGAACACAACCCTGTAATCCGACTTTGTTGTTTTGGCCAGACCTGCGCAGGTGTCTTAAGAGAACTACGCTATGTATGATGTAATTGTTTCAAGAGAGATGCAGTCGGCCGTGCACACGGAGATGAAACGGCAGTCGTTTGCGGATTTGTGCACTCTGGGACCCATTTTCAAAAAGCATCATTTACAGTCACCCAAAACGCCATTTCCATGTGGATGAAATGCCAATACGACAAAAAACTTTTGCGTATACTCCTGAATTCGTCTCCGTGTGGACGGGGCCTATCTAACATCAGACAAGAATGGATCTACTCTGTCTCCTCACTTCCCAGATGTTAAGATACTGTTGTTAAAAGAAGAGGGGATGCTACACAATGGTCAACATGGCCTCGATCCCAACAGGCACAAAATAGTGCCCCAACTTTTTTGGAATCAGGGTTGGTTTGCTCTTATTAATTGCCATAATTTGCTTTTTTTTCCACAGGGTTCTAAATGTTAAAGTTCTCTAAATGTGTTTGATGTAGATGTTGTAAAATCAGGGAGTAAGTGTGATCTCTACATCAATTAAAACAATCATGGTTAACATTTTTGCCATGATCTAGCCCTTCAAGTGACTGCAGTGAAAGTGTAGGAAAAAGCAGGAAAAAGCTGCCTTGTGCTTGTTTTTGTTTTAAATTTGGATAACATGCATGACTCAAACAGGAGGGTGTGGAAGGGGTGGGGGTTTGAAAAGACTCAGCTCATTTGCAGCTAAGTGCAGTCAATAATAGGCTGCGTCTTTTTGCTGAGACTTCCACCATGATAAATAATGAGAGCTGCTGATCCTGAAATAGAGTACCCCCCCACTCTCCCCACCCTCCTCCTCCCTTGTCCCTGTGGTCCGCTCTTGTGAAGCTCCCGTCCAGCCGTGACTCTTCCAAGTGATCCCCTCCCTGCTGCCTCCTCCGTTTTGGTTAGCATGCTGGCTAAATCTGTAGCCGTGCGTCTGTAATTAGGCTTTTTTTTTTTTTTTTTTTTTTTTTTTGAAAGCTGGATTGAGCGCTCCACACTGGCAGCTGGCAGGCCGGGGCACTGCAAACATAGACACACATGGACATGCATTTTTATCTCATGTAAAATAAGTGGATAGAGGGTACACCAGGACAGCACTGCCTGACAGACAGAGCACAGGGTTGAAGAGCAAAAGGAGCTAATGCACCTTTAACCCTTCTATTTCTCCATCCCCATCCTCTTCCTCTTACCCTCTCACTCTCCCACTTTTCCTCCCTCATTCCCCCTTTGCATGCCTTTAATTTCCCCTCCCCAAACCCTTTCTATCATTCCCACTTTTCCTCTCTCACCTCTTCCCCTGCTCAACCCATCCCATCCTAGTACTGTTGAGTGTAGAGTGGGCAGGTTGACCTGGCAACTCTAAAAACCACAGCAGCTTTAAGAGCTTTTTACTTCCAGCTATATATGTATAAAAATACATATTTATATATATTCCAAAAAAAAAAAAAAAAGACAGGAAAAACGTGTGATGTTACCTCAGACCTGTTGCCGCCTAGTGAGGGGGCTCCAGAGCACATGCAGAAGCACATGTTCACACATCGGAGCACAAACACCTGCAGGGGTGCAACCTGTAAAACATTCGCTTCTCAGTCAAACAAAGTTCCTGTGTTGAACACACACAACCGCCTCTTTATTGATTGTTTTTCCTCTTCCAATCAGAGCTTAAATCAGTCATACTTTAAAAATAGGCAGTAGCATTGAATGGCAGTTTCTATGGGGAAAACCCATCCATCCTCTTCCATGGATCGTGAGTCGAGTGAGGTTGGAGGCAGAGGCATCCCTCTCCTTAGTAACATTTTCCAGCTCCACCTTAGGGACTCCAAGGCGTTCCCAAGACCAGATTGGATATTCTATAATCCCTCCAGCGAATTCCAGGCCTAGCTCAGTGTTTCCTCCCACATGGACGTGCCTGGAAAACCTGCACAGAGACCGGATTGCATCCTGATCAGATGCCTGAACCACCTCATCTGGATCTATATGAAATTAGTGATGATGCAAGATTGACAAAAATAAATATGGTTCTTTAAAACATTTTTGCTTAGCTGTGTAGATTTTTCTATTTTGCTGCATTAATTTTGCCCTCTACCTTTACAAGCCTTCTAGGACCAGCTATGAAGAAGCATCCCCACAGCATGATGCTGCCACCAGCGTGCTTCACAGTGGGGATGGTGTGTTTGTGTTGATGTGCAGTGTTTGGCATCTTGTCTGATGCCCAGAAAGCACCATTTTGGTCTCATCAGACCAAAGAACTTTCTTCCACTCGACCATGGAGTCTCCCACATGCCTAGTGGTGAACTCTAGTTGTGATTTAATGAGTTTTCTTCAGCAGTGGCTTTCTCTTTGCCACTCTCCCTTAAAACTTTGATGAAGAACCTGGGCAACAGTAGATGCAGAGTCTCTTCCATCTCAGCTGCTGAAGCTTGTAGCTCCTTCAGAGTAGTTATAGGTGTCTTGGTGGCCTCTCTCGCTGGTTACTTTCTTGCACGGTCACTCATTTTGTGAGGACGGCCTAATCCAGGCAGATATACATGTGTCATATAATAATAATAATAATAAGTTTATTTTTATAGCACCTTTAAAGAACAGCGAGGTCACAAAGTGCTTTACAAAAAGGTAAAAGAAACACAAGCAATTAATGCAAAGGTACAATAAGAGAATACACAGTACACAAAACAGATTAAGTAAAGGCCAGACCAAACAAGTAGGTCTTAAGTTGCTTTTTAAAAGAATCAACTGTTTCTGCTGATCTTAAATTCAATGGAAGTGAGTTCCAAAGAGTTGGAGCAATGACCTTGAATGCACAGTCACCTTTAGTTTTTAGTCTGGAGTGTGGAACAACCAGCAGACCCTGATCAGAGGACCGAAGAGTCCTGCTGGGATTGTAAGGTTTTAGGAGCTCCATAATATAGGCTGGTGCCTGACCATGCAGGGCTTTAAAAGTAAACACAAGAATCTTAAAATGTATTCTGAAGTGTATGGGAAGCAAGTGGAGAGAATACAGAATTGGTGTGATGTGTGACCTTCTTGAAGACTTGGTAAGTAGTCTGGCTGCAGCGTTTTGTACTAATTGTTGACGATTTATAGATGTTTTACTAAGACAGGTGAAAATATTCCTTCCATTCCCCGATGATGGATTTAACTGAACTCCATGAGATGTTCAGTGCCTTGGAAATGTTTTTGTATCCATCCCCTGATTTATATTTTTCAGTGACCTTATCTCTAAGTTGCTTGGAGTGTTATTTTGTCTTCATGGTATAATGGTAGCCAGGAATGCTGATAAACCAGTGGCTGGCCCTTCCACACACAGATGTCTTTATACTACAAACACTTGAGACACATCCACTGAGACTACTAGCATCAACTGGCTGGACCTTTGTTATATTTATGCAGTCACTTAGTTTACATTACAGATTTTTATTCAATTGTAGAAATCTGTTTTCACTTTGACTTTGTAAGGTTTTTTTTTGTAAAATTTTTGTGGCAAAAATATTCAAATTATATCGACCCTGATTGATTTATAAAATCATAAATACTTTTTATTGGCACTGTATGAAGACAAAACTTGACTTTTTTTCTATCTCTTCGTTTCGTTGTTGTTATTCAGTTGAAATATGGAGTTGTTAATTTATTATCTATGTACTGCAAAGATCTCTTTTGAATAAGATACTGCAGAGAAAGACCCGTGGGAAAGGGGAGGGTTTGGGTTTTGAAACTAAGAATAGGTAGTTGCAGGTTTGTAATGTTTTTGTGTATCGTTAATTGTCATTATGAATTCATGCAATGTTACTGATACATAAAGTTATACACCTGCTTCTGTTAAAAATTTAAAAAAAAACTTAACGAAGTGTACTCTTTAGTGTCTTCTAAATGGGCACTATGTGTGCCCTCTTTGGCACATGTCCAACAGTAGAGAAGATGAAACAGAGGGCCAGCTCCTTCATTTCTTTTTTACTGATATCCCCCCTTGTGCATGAAAATGGAGGTGATAAAAAAATCCTTGTGTGAATTGAAAAATAAAGTGATAAAAATACATTAGAATTAAAAATAAAGTGATATATTGTCAGTTGTTTTGATGAATTTGAGGTTAATTTGATGAAAAGTGTGGACATTTTTATCATTTTGATTGTTTTTCATTCATCATTTATTATTAACAGTGCAGACATTTTCATTTATCATTTAAGGAAAGTGACCTCAAGAGTGAAAGTAAAAAATAGTGTTGATAAAAATGGAGGTGAAGAAAATGCATGTGAATCAAATTATTAAGCATAAAAATGCATGTGAATTCGATTTTTAAGGGGTAAAAGTACATGTGAAGTAAAAGTAAGTGATAATCTGGTAATTCAATCATTTTGATCATTCACAACATGTAATATTTGCGACCTTTGGCTGGAAGAAACTCCGTACTTCCACTCTATTCTGTCTAAAATGTCTGAAGTTTCAGTGATGGAGAGTCTTCAAAGACTTTTGGATACTATTTTCGTCACTAAATTAAACTAAACTAAACTTCTGGGAGTTTTTTTTGGGGGGGGGGGGGGGCTTTTTTTGCCTTAAATTGATAAAGGAGGACAGTGGATAGAGTCGGTAACAGGGACGAGAGCGGGGGAGAGACATGCGGTACGGGGCCCCAGGCCGGATTCGAACCCAGGCCGTCCGGGCACATGGGGTGCGCCCCCAACCACCAGGCCACTTGCACCCCCTACTTCTGGGAATTTTTGAGGTGAGCAATTGATGTTGGAGATTAATAAAATATACAGTTTCACGAGTTCTGATATAGGATTGAAAATGTGTTCCATTGTTTTCATAGTTGAGAAGCTCCAGGCTCAACAGGGTGAAGTTAGTCAGCAGGTCCATCAGAGACTCCTCCTTACCTGCAGTGACTCAGACCATACGGTATCGTATAATTGAGAGAAAAAGATGACAAAAAATAAACACACATGAAAAAAAAGAAAAGATAAAAGGTGTTTTGTTGAGGACAGTGGTATTTGAAGGAGAAAGAAAGCAGAGAAAAATATTCTTAAAGAATATATTTAAAAGTCTTCATGTTTTTGATATGCAAAATATTTTTTTCCATTGCAGCAGCTTTGCCAGTGGAGGCCACTGTACAAACTGTTCAGCTCACTAAATACGAGCATACTAGTATATGAGGTTGAATTTGATCAGAGCAGCCTTTATCGTCAGCTTCACTAAGTTAGATAACTCCCTGTTGACAAGCTGATGACATTCTGTGGTGCTCTATTTATCCAATAAAAGTCAAGTATCTCCCTTATTTAAACGACCATGAAGATGTTTAAATGAAATGCTTCCTGTCCTTTCAGCACTGTATGTTTTTCCTTTTCACTAGCGTGGCTTGACACCCATAACTTGTGCTTTTGTGGTCTATAACTGCCTGCTTGTTCCTGACCGGGGCCTATGATAGCCCATTGAGATGAAAGGAACGCAGGCCCGTCATTTGTGTCAGCGTGTGGCTTCATCATCGCTGCCAGGACGCTCCCCGGGCCGAGCCGGTCCCTGTAGTCACATGCTGCACCAGCGGCCTGGCTATTTTAGCTGCTCTGAACTGCAAAACCCACAATCCTCCACTGACCAGCACCCTCTCCTCTCAGCTGGCCATAATGATAATGTGGATATTGATAGACCAGGGGGATTATTATCATACACGGAGTGTGCTTTTATATTGTCCCACATGTGACTGGCTCAATCTGGAAAACAGTAAACAAGGAATCATGAAGGAGAGCTTGATTCTTCCTCACTGTGTTTTTCTTTTTTTGTTACACTCCCTGCAAGGTTTCTTAAAGCATGCATTCAGAATATTTTGGCCAAAGAAGGTTTGGCTTTACACAGTACAGAAGTACATTTATACAATGTGCAAAAAAAAAGAATTTAAGGGGAAATAAATGAATGTAGAGAAAATGGAAATCTGCATCTCTCTTTGGAAAACTTTGTTGGAGTTAATTAAATCCACTCCCCTGTTAGTCTGCTGTGTGGATGTAAGGTCAACACCCTACACTTCTACTGTAAGAGCAGAACTTCACGTTTTTTTAGGAGTCTAAATAAAACATTTTATAAAACAGCCACTCTTGGCTGAAGTTTAGGGGTCTGAGGTTAATGAGACGGCTGTGAGATGGAATCTGACCTTTGATAACCCAGTACAGTATACAGCATAATATTAAACCACTTGACAAAATGTTTTAATTCCATGATGCTTTAATGCTGCTGTATATTTGAGACTGAGAGATGAGTAAAAGGAACAACACAGCCCTATGTAATTCAGTTATTTTACTACCAGTTTTGAACTACACAAAACTTGTTCTACGGTGGAGGGGAAGGCACATTTGTTCAAATTCGTATCAATTTTGGAAGTTTAAGGATTGCAAAATTTTCATTGAGTAAAAAGTTTCACTTCCAGTTGTTTAGTCTGACTGAAACGCTTGAAAAACTGATTTCTTTGGATGCAGACTGTATATAAAGATGGACAGGACAACAGCATACCCAGGAGTGAAGCCCGAATATTTAGAGCTCCCCCTGCTGACTGGTTGCAGTACAGGCCATGAACCCTGCCTCCTTAATAGTATGGGATGTGGGTCAAACTTTAAATTGGAAACACAATGATACGATAATTTCATGATTTTGCTGTAGCACCACCTACTGTAAGAAGCCAGTCACACCTCTTACATAAAATCTCATTTCTTTTGGGAATTGTATGTTATTAAATAAATCAGTCTTGCAGATCATATCTACATTTCAGCACCTTCTCTGTCATGCTGCCACCTACTGTTGAAAGCCAGTACTGCCTCATATACAAAGTGCTGCTTACAGCCCTAGTACACTTTGTGCTCGCAGAGTGGAGAAAGTTGATTGAGCCACTTTTTAAAAGCTTTCCCCCTGGACATGTCAAATCATACATTTTCATAAAACAGCTATGAAATGTTTAGTAAAGTCACTGTTTGGAGGGTAGTTTTTTTAATCAAAAAGAGGTCATAACCTCAGAGACATGGAGAGGGTTGTGCAAAGCATCTTGAAATTTGTTCGGTGGGTCTGCACCAACAGAAATTCTGAAGTAATTACTAGAAAAATAGTCAAAAATGAAAGAAATCTAGGGTAAAACATAGCTTATAACCGTATATCTGACAGGGCATCTTTGACCTACGTAGTCTGGGACTAACAGAAGGGGCAGACTTGTTTCCAGGTAGGGGACCACATCAGGCCCAGACTGCTAACTGAGAATCAAAGCTGCTGAGCTCTACAAGAAAGTCCCCAAACATTATCTCTAAGTGATGCAAAAATGATATTCATTTTTCTTTTTTGGGATCTTTTAAAATCTTTGATTTAATTTCAAAAAGTGTGCAGCAATCCTTCTGGCAGACATTTTTAGTTTTCTTAGATTTTTTTTTCATTTTTTACAACTTGAAATAAGATTTTTATCTGAAGATTGCTTAAAATAAGGATATTTGGCAAGAAATAGACACTTACACTTGTGCTTGATGTTTCAAAGGTTGTCGTCTCATTTCCACCAGGGAGGTGTATCTGTTCTCTGTTTAAAGGACCCGACTACGAAAACCACAACAGACTGATGACAGGTATCAAGACCTGCTGATAACAATGTAACCTTTAAAACTGTCTGATTCCAACACCACATCCTGTCAGCCCCACATCATCATGGCCTTGACGACACTGCTGCAAAAACAACACCTATAGCAGGTAGAGTGAAAAATGTGGGTTAGCTTAGGGATGGAAACCTTGAAAAGTTTGACATTATTCATTGAAAGTAGAGCTTTTAAGATGGCATCACTGCTGATTAAAAGCAAGTCTTCGTCAGTCGTGTTTTTGGTGAAACTGTCCCTCGGTGATGGCGTCGTTGCCCACCCGAAGCTCTCCCACCTCCTCTCTCAGTGGGTCAGCTGGGCCCTGGGTGTGTGGGATGCTGCTGTATGTTGAGGGAGAGGGAAACTGTGTGAAAAAGTGTGTAGGAGAGGCTAAGAAAAACATTACGGCCTGGCAGCAGCGTTGTAGGGAGTGGAGGACGAGGAGGAGATCGGGGGGGGGCAAGGGAAACGGGGGGGGGAGGAGAGGAGTGTGGGTATGACAGAGGCAGGGAAGGGAAGGTAGGAGTGTGTTTGTGTGAGTGTAGGGGGTGGGGGTGGCTGCTGAGGTAATATCTCTGGGAGCGTGGTTAGATCATATTCCTCATGCTGTGGGTGGGGCTGGCTGTGTGGTGGGGCCGGCTGGAAGAAAGGGAGGGGATGGAGAGACGGATAAAGAGAGAGGAAGAGAGGTGGGGGAAGAAGAGATGGTTTTGGTGACAGACGGGTGGAGGGGGTTAAAGGATGGGCAGAGACGACAGTTCTCACTAAAGCAGCTGAAGCGTTACACCCCTGAAGTGGCAGGACTGGTTCACACGGGCTTTTCTCCACTTTCAATTCTATCCGTTCTCTTCTCTAGTTCCCTGTCTTGTGGTTTCACCCACGTGTTGACTTATTTAAATATTTTCATAAGTTGGAAAATCTAGACAGGCAGGAAAAAGTCATCCAAAACCAAATTACAACATGTCTAAAGGACCAGAGATGATGAAACTGCATTAATACCTCTGATTTGTCATGTTTGTTCAGACTGTGGTACTACTTCATTCAATATACGAGCAAAAAGAGCTTAAGCATGTGCTGTGACTTTAAAGGTGTAGTATGTAAAATTATTGCGCTGTCACTGAAGTCTGCCAAACCACTTTTAAATCAGTTAATTGACAGCTTCCAATCACATGACCATGATGATGCCTGGGGGGAAAAAAGGGCTTAAAACATTGGCAGCTACCATTGAACAGAGCAATAGTTATTACCAAACCATTTTTATGTTTCTGTAATGGTTAGTACATTAGTATGTAAAAGCTCTTTAATCAAAACTATATTTTTAATGCTAAAATAACATTATTATTGTTATCCATGAATTTTGAAATTAACTGTTTTACTAAAAAAAAACCAGAGAAATAGTAAAGCACATTATTTTTCTTAATTAAGATGTCAAATTTTTTTTTTTGCTTGAATTCCTGAACAGAAAAATAAGTTTTAGTGGTTGAATGTTATTAATTTCTGAGTTCTCAGAGTAGCCCAGCTCAAATTTGGGTATAAAAATGTGCATAGTTCACCTTTTTATAAAAGTATAAAAAAGCAATGCCCACATTAAATGCAACTTTTTGCCCATTTTCGCCAATGTTTGGCTACTTGTTGCTCAGTTTTGCCACTTTTCACCCCTTTTTTTAAATTAAAGTTGTCTCAGTTTCTTCTACATTTCTGGCATCCTGATATTTATGCACATCATAGCTTAGCTATGAAGTTTACATTACTTTCACAGTCATTTAGTTTAGTGTTCCCATCCACAGATTAACATTACCATGCTTTGAGAGTTTAAGAAGGCTCTATTGTACCAAAGCATAAATAAATTATACTATTGCTTCTTTGATAAGAGAAGTTATTATTCAGGTGAAAAATAAAATACAGTTTGTTGTGGATGCAGTCATGGTTAAAGATCACATATTATGCAAAATACACTTTTTCAGGCATCTCTTATAAAAATATGTGCCCCTGGCCTGTCCACAATCCACCCAAGAATCAGACCCCCCTGCACACCTTTCAGAAAATGTGTGCTGACACATGTTGTTCACAGATTTTTCCCCTCATGATGTCATGTGGGACGTTAGCACGCTCCCATTTCCTGAGAGGGGCATTGTCAGGGGTGGAGTCAGACAGCTTGTTAACCTTAAAAACCACAAACACAGAAACAGCTTGCTCTGAGCAGGGCTGGAACAGGCAAAAATCCAATACTCGATTGTTTTTCAGCAACAAACTTCACAGGCATGTCCTGGGGACCTCTGGGACCAATATAAACCCTTCTTAAAGGGGTAAAATATGTGACCTTTAAGTCGGGTGCCAGTTATCATGTACTCTGACTAATTACTTCTGTGAACCCTACCATCTACCACAAAGGGTTTGTCCCACACACAAACACCACTGTTTTACCCAAACCCAGCACAACAAAAACAAGGCAACCATAAAAAAATACACAACAAAAAGCAGTGCAAATCATCCCCAGTGTTTTCAACAGTTCAATGAAAAGACCACACTTCAACACAACAATAAACCCAAACTAACCCCGAAACCCATAAAGTCACTATCCCAGATTCCCTATTTACAAGTAAAGGCAGTCAATATCTGCAAGTGTTTTCCAAACAGAGTAAGACCTCCTGTCTGACTTCAAATCATAGCTCAAGCAGGCTAACCAGCAGTAAACCTCACTTCCTCGTATCCACGGAGAAACACCATTGTGAAGACATGTAGTAGACCTTTTTTTTTTTAAGTTTTATTTCCGGGCATTTTGTGCCTTTATTGATAGAGGAAGACATTGGATAGAGTTGGAAACAGAGACGATAGAGCGGGGAGAGACATGAGCTTAAGGGCCACAGGCCAGATTCTAACCTGAGCCGCCCGTGTACAAGAGCACGCCTCAAACAACTAGGCCACCTGCACCCCAAGATGTAGTAGACCTCCCTGGTGGACGGGAGGCTGGAGGGAATCCTGTGAATCCAGTTTATTGAAGGTGAAAACGCGGCTGGCTGAGGAGATGGATGCTGGACACACAGAGGTACTTCCTGGATGCTCTCTCCCAGGTAGGCTCACACCACATTTGTTGGAGTTTCACCTGGGGGTGTGTTCATTACGCAGGGGAGCGCACAGATATGGGTGCCGGTCGCTACAGGTTATCACAGCTTAACTTAACAATGGGTCATAATTTTTGCTGACCTCCATGGGCCCCTATTTTGGCTGGGCCCCAGAAAGCTCTCCTCTTTATCCCCCCTCATGAGCAGCCTTTGGTGAGCTGTGTTTGCAGAGGTTTATTGTTGATAAGGATTATCAAAACCAGCGCTCTTGAATGCAGGAGTACAGGATAATGCCATCAGCAAGAAGTTGCACAGGAGGAAAGAGCTTGTGGATGTCTCTCTTGCACATCAGAAGATGGTGATTACGTATAGGTCTTTTTGAAAGAGAGAAAAAAATGGACAGCAAATGTACTTGGGTGACATACAGTCATTTACCCCTTTAGCTATCAGACTTCTGAATCCTGAAAGCTGTTATCGACTCATGGTAGGTGCTAACGTTAAGTCCCAGGTGTGTCTTATTTCTTTAATGCGTTTCTGGTGTTGTATTTATAGTGTTCACATGTTTTCTGTGAGTCTGTAGTCACTGACATGTGAATGTGATTGTCTAAATGCTGCTGTGACTGTTTCACAGATTTTGTTTACACAGTTGCTTTATTTTTATTTTTTAATAAGGCTTGGTAGACAAACTAAATGGCCCTTTTGGGATAAATAAAGTTGTCAGAATCTGAATCTGAATATACCCAGGTGGAATCTTTACTGCCAAGTATTGTCAATGTGTGGGAAACACTGAGAAGTATAACCCAGGCTTATCTCATTGTCAGTAAGTGTATCCAGCTAAACAAGAACTTTCTCTCATCAAATGAAAGTGGAAACTGGCCGTTACCTGATCACAGCTGGGCTGCTGTGTCCTGCATGAACTAATACTGGGCTTCATTTGTAAGTCCCTGACAACACTAGTTAGCTCCTGTTACACATAAGCATCATAATTATGCTAACGTCACTGGCCTTAAAACATCAGTAAGTTTGCCAACAAGTAACACTATAGCTGATAAACAATACCAGAACATTACATATTGTCATTGATAACACGTTTTTCTCTTAACATGAAGCATACGTAAGTATTAAGTATCAAATATTCTTTGTGATTGTCGATGGGTTGAGTTACTGGTGTGTTCAACCACAGAGTGGAATCTAAAGAAGAAATTTTCAAGACTAACCTTGGGTTTAGGGTAAGGTTGTTCCAGTATCGGAAATACATCCGATGCTGCTTAAAATGCAGGTATGGATATCGGCGAGTACACGAGTTTATGCACCGATCTGATACTGTTTGGTTTAACTTTATATTTTGCTTCATTTAGCCATGCTAACTGTTAGCGCTACAACCGAAAATCAGTTCTTCTTTGAAGCCACTGTATGCATGGACTTCCTTTTTTGGCACAGCGGCAGCAGAACAAACAAGGGCCCCCTTGCAGCTGCAAAGAATGGAGGCTGCGTGACAATTTTTCTCAGAATGCAATTGTTTAAATGCCTTCCAGACCTGCGCTGTCGTACAAGACAAGAAGTGACACAGTTTATAAAAAGTTAAATTACTTTTGAACCATAAACCGCTGCATCTTCATTGCTTTTCCTCTTGAAGCTAGTCGTTGTGTTTTCCATGGACACTATTGATGCCATTGAATCTTATTTATTTATTTATTTATTGGCCTTTTCATGCCTTTATTTGATAGAGGAAGGACAGTGAATAGACTCGGAAACAGGGAAGAGAGTGGGGAGAGACATACGGTAAAGGGCCACAGGCCAGATTTGAACCCAGGCCGCCCGCATACATGGGTAGCGCCTTAAACCATTTGACCATCTGCGCTCCCGATGCCATTGAATCTTTGTGGCAGCATTTTCAGCAAGCCTGGAACTCGTGTAACTTTTGGGGACTTTAATGATTAAATCTTCACCAGGAAACCCAATATTGAACGTCTTTTTATCCACTTTAATTGAATTATGATTATTTATTACCGCTAGCTCGAATGCTAACCACCATATTGTCTCTGTGTCTGTCAGCCAATAGCAGGCTGTTTCGTAATCAAGTAATGCTGCACAGAATAGCAGAAAGGAGAAACAGAGTTCGATGCATTTGATGATTTATACAGCTGTTTACATTAAGTACATAACTGTAAACAACAATTGTTAATATGTGAGTTGTAAGCTTTAAATTGTATTTGGAAAAGTGCAATAAAGTTTGTATTAAAAAAAACAAAGAGAGAGAGAGAGGGCCTGTGATGCAGCCCCCTGTATTATTGTTATTTTAATATTTAGCAGCAAAACTCAATAATCAGCAGGAAAACAACTTTAGGGTCACAGAGATGCTGTACATTATGATTCTATTTGTTGAGCCATTTTGAGTCAAATATACAGTGCTTAACAAATTTATTAGACCACCACCCAAAGTAAGGTTTATGCCACAGCTGCCCTAAGTTAACAGCATTGGTAATTACCAAAATCATTTTTTATGTTTCTGCAATGGTTAATACACCAATATGTAGAAGCTCTTTAACCCAAATGATATTTTTAATGCTAAAATGTAATTATTATTGTTTCCTATGAATTTTCAAATTTACTGAGTTACAAAAAATGGAAGAAATAGTAAAGCACATTAATATTTCTTGATTATTATGTCAAATTATAGTTATTTACTTGCATTCCTGAACAGAAAAATTAGTTTTAGTGGTTGAATGTTATGTTTGATTAATTTTCTGACTTCTCAGAGAAGCCCAGTGAGCCAGCTCAAATTCGGGTATAAAAAGATGAATTCAGTTTGAAATTCCTCATTCCTGTTCAAAATGGTAAAACGTGGAGAGCTCATTGGAAATGAAAGAGTCTGCATTAAAGCACTTCATGATGCTGGATGGTCTCTGAGACAAATATGACAGGTGGTCTAATAAATTTGTTAAGCACTGTAGGTCTAGAATAATTTGCTAGTCTGAACAGTCAGTTCAGAAAGTTCAGACTGGTATCGGATCAGTACTTGGTATTGGCCGATACCCAACACCTTGGTATCAGAATCATATCGGGAAGGAAAAAATGGTATCGGAACATCCCTAGTTTAGGGGACAGGATGAAAAATACCCTTGGATTACTATGTGGATATCCTTAGTCACCCTTGGAGACATGCCAAGAACATCTTTAACCTTTAAAACCCCAAAACCGGTTTTTCTATTTTTGGTTCACCTGTTCTTTTTTAATTGCAAGAGTGAATGTAGACTCTCAACTCTTACGTTTCAGATAACTATCTTGTCTCTTGTTGATCTTTGATCTTTGGTTGGCCCCGGTTGGTACAGCCAAGAAAAATTGAAACATCGTAGGATAGGCTAAAATTGTATTAAGTAGTCATATTATCATGGATTTGGTGATGTGGATTTGTATTATGAAAGCGCTGAATAAACACTCCACTTTGAGCCAGGATTAAAAATGTTCTAAAAGGGATACAACCACCAGGAGGTGGTCAAAGCATAGGTGTGCACATGATGCACGTTCTAGAGTCATCGTGTGCAACCTTAAATTAGAATTTTTTTTTATTTAACATTACTTTGATTTCAACATAAAGCTCACCTAATGACTGAAGTTTATGTGAACTTATTTATGCATATACTTTTACAATAATGGGTAAAATATACAATTTTAAACAATTTAAAAATGTTCTTTGGGGGTCAGTTTGCTCAAAGACCACTCAAAAACACACATATCTTTAAACTGCTTACCTGCTTACCCACAGCCCCACAGGTCCTGCAGCATGGCCTGTGCTCTCTGACTTTTCCACTAATGTAAGAAGACATTCCTCAGATAACAATTTTTTTAGCCTGAGAGAAAAGCGAACAAAATTCAATCAAAGACAAATGTCTGGGCTTCTCCATCGAAGTAAACCTGCTGTAGATAATGTTGTATTTGCTGTGAAATGTCCACATTTGCTACATTTGGTGTTCTTGGCAGAGCTTGTTTAGACACTGTGTGGAGGGCTGCCAGTGTAATGTCAGATTTAATATGAAGGCTTTGATACAGCAAATATTAATCCTTTAGAAGATAGAGAAGAGCATCTATTATCAATCCACGAATTAAAAGAAGCAAATCCTTTTTTCAAGGACATTCATTCTGTCACAGACACACTGCCATTAGTCATTGCCATAGGGGCTGTTTGATTTTGTGTTCTGTGAGAGAGGAGATTTGAGACAAGGTTCAGAGAGCAGATATAGTCCTGGTTAGATCAATGTGAACTGTTTGAGACCCAGAATTCCATCCAGATACATTTCTATCAATGCCTGCTGCTTTCACTATGGCAGTTTGGACAGCCATAGATAGATTTTTTTATGTCTTTACTTTGGATTATGTCATCAATGAGTCTAACTCAATGGTTTCTTCCCCCTTTAATTGTTGTTCATCATCCTCAATGTCAGCTCAGATGAAGGTCTGAAGATGGAGAACAATTTCACTCCTGATTTTTAACATCTGTGTCGAGACAAAGTTCACCAGTTGGGTCCTTACTCTCATACCATCCCATCTCCATTTACTTTGCTCCTACAATTATCCCCCTCTATTTCTATGGTGTTGCACTGCTGTTAGCCCAGTCTAACTGGTTTCATGATAGTAATTGTGGTCCGATGCTGGTTGAATATATGAAGACATTTTTACTGACATCTTTGAACGTCTAATAAACAGTGAAACTGATTTCTTTCTGCCTTCATTAACTTTTAAAATGTAGGAAAAGTTAAATACACCATTCATTTTAAATTGAACACAGTTAGAGAATTGCACTTCATGCCTTCGTATGATTATTATAGCATTAGGATTCACAATCAAGCAGGACTAAATGTGAATAACTATGAAAGCCTTTGTTTTAAACCCCCTCTCCCAGCGAAGGCAGAGGACACAGAGGTGATGTTTGTATCTCAGGCACTGGGACACAGCCTGCTGTATGTTTGAACCTTTGGAAGCAAAAAGAGCTGTGGATAATGTTAGAGATGTTGCAAACTGACACCTCCTACACACACCTACACACCTCTGACCCATGTTACTGCCTCTAGTTCTAGTTAGCTTCAAGGACCAATTTTTCACTGTTGACAGAAAGAGATGAGGGTGTAAATAAAGGATATCTGGAATAAAAAATATTCAATTCAAAGTCATAGCTTTCAATCAATATGACCTCAACCTTTTCATTAATAACTATATGTTAGAATAAATTTGGTTTTGGAATTATGTTGAACAGTTTATCTGGTGCATTCATGTTTTTCTATACTATGCTATTGTTTTTTTTGTTTTTTTTGAATGAAAAAAAAAACGCTTTAATTAAATATCAATTATTATATTTATACAAATCTAAACATATGTCTTAAATAGTTATAGTAAACATAAAAACTATGGATTTGTATTAATATACTAAAGACTGTATATTTTACCATAGGACTGGATCCACAGCTGGCAGTATTTGGTGTGGCTCAGACAGATCTGGGTCTTTCATGAGCTCAGTCCCGCGCTTTGGCGTTCTCATCCCTAATTGCAAGACACCTTATCTTGTTTAATTGGAAGTCCAACCTGCCACCCTTGTATAGTCGATGGGTCAATGATGTTATGGTCCATTTAAAGCCAGAAAAGATTAGGTATACGACTCATGGATCGGTGGAGGAATTTTACAAAATATGGCAGTCATTCCTGGACTATTATAATAATGTATCCAATAAAGGAAAATAAATGAGTGCCTTTTGCCGCCTCTTATGGAAGTTTTATGTGATTACTGCTTTTCTTATTGCCCTGTTTGTTTCATACCATTTCATCGTAATTACTTTTAATTTCCATGTTTTTCTTTTCTTTTTTCTTTCTTAAATGTATGTATTTTTATCCTTTTGTCGGCCAGTCTTCGTGAAGGGGGTGGTTGCAATATCTTTTGATGTTGTAGGGAATTTGTTCTGTTCCTTTTCTTGATGTTTTCAAAAAAACAATTAAAACAACTGAATATATATAAAGACTGTATATTTTATTATTCATGGATTGTCAGTAAAATGTCATTATATAGTTAGTCAAAGAGTTTCTTTTTGATGTTGCCTTTAACTGGGATTGCTACACCTCTCACCTCTCTGCCTTTTCTGCTCTTTATGGACATCCACTGAGTGCGGTTGATTAGCCACAGCCAGTTTACCAGTTTTGGATCCTGAAGTCCCACAGGACCTTAGTTGGTAGTCCGCCTGTGTTGATTAAGACAGCCTCTTAGGGTCTTTATACACTAGGTCTGTTACTTTCAGATGCATTTTTTTATTTTTTATTTTTTTTGGGTGGGTGGGGGGGTGGATCTGTAATCGGACCATGGACACAGAGTTTGTTGCTTTTTCATTTGCCTTCACTGCAAAAATTTGGGAGTGAGCGATCATTAATCACCCATCTAAATGACTTGGACTTTTGCAAAAATATGCACAAAATCAAATCTGTTGTGCAGAAAATAATGCTGGATGAAAATTTTGGCATCAGTGTGCAAACGTGATTTAAACAACATGAGCTTGATTTTCTATTTTGATGAAACTCAGTGTGCAGAAACCTTTAGTCTTAAGATTTAAATGTTCTTAAGTTACATTTTAGTTATTTCTACCCTTCAT
This sequence comes from Cheilinus undulatus, assembly GCF_018320785.1. Lineage (NCBI taxonomy): Eukaryota > Metazoa > Chordata > Actinopteri > Labriformes > Labridae > Cheilinus > Cheilinus undulatus. The sequence continues at coordinate 14,997,867 of NC_054881.1, read as the reverse complement.
GGTTTTAGTCTCACATTATTTCATTTCAGAGAACCTGTAACCCAGTGACAATGAAAGGTGACAGGTTTATTTTCATTCATAAACGTTATTTAGAGATGTAAATGTTGTTTGTTTCATTTCAGTGAACGTTTAACCATTCATTGTCCCTGCAATTCATAAAATTCATAAAAAATAAATAAATAAATTATACTCATAAAACTGATTTTACATACATAAACATTCTTTTGGTCGATGAAAACTCAAAAATCTTTTACTCCAGTTTTAGTCTATAGAAAATCCTTACATTTTACTCAAAACATTTATTCTCTTTGTCTGAATCATACTAACTGAATCATAATGGATCAAACCTGGAATCCCTGCTATATACAGCTGAGAGTAAGGTTATGTTTTGACGCATTTACTCACAGTGGTGAAATATAGATTTTGAAGCCCGACAAAAAAATAAATTAAATTTTACTCTACTTTTAGTTATCTTGATGAAGAGTAGACCTACTTTTTTGTAAGAGTTTTAGTCATCAAAGATTTAGTTTTAGCTGGTCTTAGTCTGAAGTCCACAAATGCCCTGTTCCAGTGGCCCATTTGCCATCAGGTTGCTGTTATTCCCCAATACCTGACGTAGACCTCAGTGAACTAGGGTGACGTCTGAGCTGTTAAAACTCATTTTAATTCCACTCATATCTGATGTGTAGGCAAGGTACAGGGTTAAGGACCCATGCTGGATACTGGCCGTGTCCTGACTGGGATTCCAACCCCAAGTCTCCTCTACCCTAGTCCAGAGTCTAACTAAAATCAAACATTCAACTGATTCAAAGCAGGGCCTTTTAAAACAGATTTTTGGTGTTGTGTATCTAATCGAGTAGTGTTTCTCTTTTTCAAACAACCATTGCAGTTAAGGTGGACATTTTTACGTTTATGCATATGTATGTTTAATGTAACTTACATAAATATGCAACCTACCCAGGTGTAGAAGTTTACCTCTAATGTACTATTCGCACAAGACTAGTATTACCCGTGGACCTCTGATAATTTGTGAATTACCCCCTGATGTCAGTGTTTAGTGCGGTGCATTTGAACAGGATAAGTAAAGTCTGTAATGTACTCAAATTCACCGACATTTCTGAAGGAAAACATTGGGGCAAATTTCATACAAAAAAATGCAATATTGTGCACATCGTGTTCTGAGGGTGACGTCTTTTGTTGCATGTGTTCTATACATACTGTTATTTAGATCTTAGCTTAGATCAAAGCGGTCCATGACTTACAAATTAGTGAAATAGCTCATCTAAGGCTATGTTTACACTGCAGTTCAAAGTGACCTGAATCTGATTTTTTGCTGAAATGTGACTCATATCTGATTTTTTTCTGATGGTGTGAACAGTGCAAGTTACATTAAATCTGACCTTTTTCAAATCAGGTCACTTTTATATGTGGTTCTAAACTAGATACGTATCTGATCTTTTGGAGGTTTGACTGCGGTGTGAACAGCCAAGCAAAGACATCAGATCTGAGAAAAGATCAGAACTGTGCATTGAGTCACAATGTGAACGTAGCCTAACTCTCCCATTAGACACAGAGGTGGCGTACGTCACCGGTGCGTATATATGCAGCTCATCAGGCGGAGGAAGAGAGACAAAGTTAAACATCCCTCCCGTTAATGTATGAGAAAGGGAGACATCTGATGTTAAATATGAACCTCCGTTTACTTTTAACTGTTTTTATTCAGGTGACTCTGTTGATGTTATTCTGCACTCTAAAAATTTGGGATCATTACGCATCTGCAACAACCTGCCTGGTGCAGATCAGCTGCTGCAGCCAAACCACTGAATGTTGAGCTACACATTTCAAACCATGTATTGTATACAGCTAAATTATACTGATAATAGATCAGGCACTTGCAAGGAAAAGCTGTAGGAAGCAGAGCACGGGGGCTGTGTGTATGAAGAGAGCAGTGGCGTGTGAACGCACATTTGGAAAGCAGATTTTAAATTAATAGGTAAAATAAAGCTATTTTTACACATAAGCTAAAAGTTACTGAAAGAGAAGCACTGTTTATTTTAACCTTTATGTGTTAAAATTTGTTAACAATCTCCTACGTGGCCTCCTTTATTTTTTCTAGCAGAAAAAGGAGCATGAAAAGCCAAACAGACTGTGAAAAATATACTTACCACCCTAAATTTCAGAGATGCTGATTCGCACAGGATAAGTATTACCTGTGGACCTCTGTGCGCTAAAATGTGGTAGCTAATTTGCTCTGGAATTTTTACTCCAGAATTTACATATATGGTAGATTCACACAGGATTAAAAGCTCAGTCGTCCTGATCTTATTACAAATTACCAGAGGTCCCTAGGTAATACTAATCCCATGCGACTAGGGCATAAGAAACAGTTAATAAGGTTAGTTATGGTCCAGTTTACTTTTGTAAGAAATTTAGGGCAACAGTAATAATTTCAGTCTGTTTCATAATTACTTAAAAAGTTCCCGCAGGAGCTTTAATATTTTATTAATTCCCCCTCATTATCAGTAAGATGACACAACTAGGAGTCAATATCCAACTTTCTCCGTTTTTAAGCTCTCGCTCTGAGATTCTGTTGAATCATCTTGAAAAGTGCTTGGTCTTGCTTACAGGATAACCTTTCCTTTGATGCCAATAAAGAACGAACCAAAAAAGTTCAGGTCCAACAGTTCACATTATCATGTCTTGAATATGCCATAAATAAAATATATGAACACCTATTTTTAATTTACAGGCATCATCAGCTAATATAAATTCTAAACCTGGCAAACACAGCTCTAAATGACCACAGCTTAATGATTTTCCATGTAACTACATCTACTGCTCTTATCGGTGTGTGGGAAGAAGAGACAGGCCTACACGATCACAAAAAATCTCAGAACAAAACAAAAGCTATTCATAAAACAGATTCCATCACCCAAAACATGGCCTGTGTGCACAAACTGGTTGATCTGACAGATTTGGTGGATGGGATGGTCACACCCACTCCACAGGTGGCAGGATGAAAGCAACAGCAGCATGTGGGTGTAACTTCGAGTTGCTGCTTTGTGTACTGTAAGCCTTTTTTTTTTTTTTCTGTTCCTCTGCATTCAAGGAGGGTGTCGTTTTGTAGCCTGGACCCCAGCCTCGTGTGCGATAAACAAGAATGAAAAACAGCAGGCGCACTCAGAGATATCATTAGTCCGGATTCTGATCAGTGTTGGAGGTAATATCTATGCATGCTGCAGAGAAAACTTGTTTGTACAAAAAACACATTTGCACAAGATTATTCGCTTTTAATTTGGTAAGGAATGAAAAAACCTCTGAACTCTTCTTTTGCTGCCCTTGATGTGTCTCCTTGTACTTTAGTTTGTGAGTAATTAACAGGGTGGTAAACCTTGCCAATGGATTTATGCTAATAAATGTAAACCACTTCACAGTGTTGTTCTAAACACCAATGAGGAAAAGTTTTAAACAATATAAGATATGCAAGATTGGACTTTTGTGAACTTTTATATTGATTAAAACCCAACATTAGACCTCTGTATTTATATATTAAAGGCTAAACTGTGTGGCTGTTTTCAATTTCAATAATAAGTGTCTGGGATGTAAAATAGCTTTAAGCTGACTCTTTCAATACATCAAAAGTCAACAATTAGGATCAATACACATGTACATGGTCGCTTTACAAATGATATTAATGTAAAATATATAGAAAACATGGTGGAGAACTGTTAGGCATATTTGGGGCAAAAAATTGAGGCTGAAGTAAGGCACCAATACAGTGAGGAGGATTGACACAACCCCCGTTGTACTCTGGATGTCTTTGCACCTTACCATGGTAGTGCTGTGGATATCCCAACTGCCCGGCAGTCTCCCGGTGTGAAAAGGCCTTGACAAATGAGATGCTGTCGTGCTTGCCCTCGGCTTGCTGAGTGACACAGGTTGACATGTGTTGAGCTTGACTTAGCCCTCCCCTCAGTTGTGGCACGTCGGGCCTTGTGATGAATCCTTAGCGCCCTGCATGTCTAAAATGTATGCATGTGACTGTATATCGATTGCATTATTTTTTAAATGAAACAATAGTGTTGTAACTTTGCAGCTTCTAAATGAGGCATCAATATGTAAACAAGTGAAACCTATAGAGCCCTAAAGGCCAACTTTTGCTTCTTTTATGTATGAGAGTTTGAAACAAATACGTGTGCCCTAATGGACAAATATTTTGATTAAGTGATTGTACTTTATTTGTGTGCACACATAGTGCTCAACCCTCACAGGTTTATAAGACACCAGAAATACTTGTCAAGGCAGTCTGGCTGCAGAACGCTACAGTGAGACGCTGCCTCTGTCAGGAGAGACATATGCACTGAAAGTCTTAAAATAAAACTTCAGGGTAAGGTAAGGGTAAGGATACAGAGGTCAAAAACCTGACCTGCTTAAGCTGATTAAAAAATGTTCAATAAAGCTGAGTTTACAGTTTTCTTACAGGAAAAACAACCTGACGACAATGAAAACACACTAACATAGCTAAGGCTAAAGCTAACAAAGCTGCAGAAGCCACATAAACTATGATGCTAACTGCATAGCTAATTTAGCTAATGCTAAAGAAGCTGTGATAGCATACTCACTGAAACTAACATTGCTAAAATGACTGCATTGGCTAATGTAGAAATGCTATCGATAGGTAGCGTAGTTACGTTAGCTTTAGCTCAAGCAAGCGCCTATCCCTGTAAATGGGTCTACACATGATTTAAACCTGAATTAGACCTCTGACCTCAGACTGTAATGATTTTAGTTTTTTTTTTTCCATGAGTGTAATCGCCAGACTTTATGAATGAAGTTTAACTGTAATAAAACCCCTTTAAAACAGGAAATACGCTGTACCAGAACTTATGTTATTTTTGTCCTGACAGAGGACAAAAGTTGTCTCACATTAGTGGACCACAAGAGAGCTGAGATCTGCAGACAGATCCCTCTCAATACTAATATCAATACAAATCACTTCATTGAAAAATTGCATGTTCTTTTTACATCTTAGTATAAAATGGCATATTCCCCTTTTTCTCCCAGGCTTTGCAGATCTCGTCTAATAAACATGAAGAGGACATGCATCCATGCCTTTTATTTTGGCTGTTTACTTCCATCCATCCATGCCTTCATCCATCCATCTCCTTCAGCTTATCTAGGGTCGGGTCATGGCAGCAGGCTATGCAAGTCAACCCTGACATCCCTCTCTCCAGAGACACTTTCCAGTGCCTCCTAGGGGATTCTGAGGTCTTCCCAGGCCAGGTGGGATATATGACCCCTTCAGTGGGATTTTAATTTCTAATGTTGTTGTTGTTCTCCCAGTGATAAAGCTTCTTTTAGTCATTTTGTTGAGATCTCAAGAAAAGAACTAATCATGGGAAAATCAGTGTGAATATTGATATTTTTAAAAAGTTTAGATTGTGAGACAGCAATAAGCAGTAACTCATTATCAAAGGGTATGGAGTAATTTGAAGTATACTGCTTTATGTCCATTGAGGGCTTCCGTAGGAAACAGCTAGCTCAGTTCAGTCCAGAGGTTTCAATAAAAAGTTCACCAGCACCATTCAAAGACATTTAAAACATGAATAATGAGTAATGGTTTCCAAAAAAGTGAAGTCAAACTGCCTCTGGGAAATTTGACTGAGCAAATTTGCTTTTAAGTCACACGGCAAATAATGGACTCCTCCTTCCATAGGACAAGATACGAAGAGGGACGGGACAAAATGGGCAAACATCGGGTGGGTGTGTAGATCTGAACACAAACATGATGTGCTTGGGGCTGTGCTCCAAGAACCTGTAAAAGGCAACTGTAGAAAAGAGGGTAGGGCTACAGTCTGACTGGAATGTGCTAAAGACTAAATTAAGCTCATTCAAACATCCATGTGCTCATCCCGTGGGAAAGTTGCAAGTTATTATCCTCAAACTGGAAGCGCAGGTAAATACCTGTATCTTCTACAAACCTGTTTGATGAATTCTTGTATTTGTAACATGAATTCAACATGAAGTCAGCAAGTGTTTGCAGCTTTGAAAGTTTATGGCAGTGGCTTCCAGCTTTTTTCAGATAGTAATCTTTTAAAATCATTCGCCACTTCAGACCTACTGTCACAAGCTGTGTCACAGCTCTCATATCAAACAGAGTGGTTGTTTTCTTTTCAAATTGCTTCGTTTTGATTAGGGCTAACAATTTGATTTTAAAATTGTTATTTCATTTTTTTTTAAATATATACTTTGCATTTCAAAAGAATTTTTACATCTATCTTAATAATTTGAAGCAACTTTTAACATTTTCTTGATTTGGTAATGAATGAAAGTACACATACTTAATGATCTTGACTTGATGTAAGTACTCGACTGCCTTATACCAAGGACTCAACCCACGATCATCTCCTTCCTGAGAAATGGGAATCTAAATTTCCATAAGATTTTAACCATTCAAATTTATTTTGCAGTTCGACCTTAGGACATGCATGCAAACATTTTATTTAATGCAGTTACCCAGGAAGATGTAAATCTTGGTTGTTTTCAAGATTCTTGAGAAATTAACACTTTATTGTTGGAAAACAAGCTTAAACAAGACAAAGAGATCTTGAGACAAAAGTCAAAATAGAGTAAAATAAAATCCACTTCTTCTCTACATCATAGAGTTCCTCCTACAACTTTTGATTCCAGAAAAACATTTGTAACCCACTTAAAACAGCTCTGTGACCCACTTTTGGGTCTCAACCTGCCAGTTGAGAACCACTGCTCAAAAGCACCAAAATAAGAGTTTTACAAACAACCACAAGGTGGAGCTGCAGGCACCGTACTCAAATCAGGCGTATGCTGATGATGAACCAAACTATATGTGAACAAAAAGATGGCCACCCTTGTCGATTATTGGTTTCAGGTGTTTCAGTTAGACCCCCCTTTCAACAGCTGTTTAAAATCAAGCACCTAGTCATGCAGTCTCCATTGTTCTGAGGAGCTCATTGACTTTAAGAGTTTGTAATAAGACAGTTTGTGAAATGTCATCCCTGTTGGATATTCCACAGTGAACTGAAAGTGATATTACAAGAAAGTGGAAGCGTTTAGGAACAACAGCAACTCAGGCAAGAAGCAGAAGATCACGAAAAATCACAGAGCAGGGTCGACGACTGCTAAGAAGCATGGTGCGTAAAATTTGTCAACGCTCTGCTGAGTTTATAGCTGAAGAGTTCAGAACTTCCACTGGCATCACAAACTATGGGGCAGGAGCTTGGCAGACATTGGATGGAGTGGTGTAAAGCAGTGGTACTCACCCTTGGGGTCGCGACCCCCCTGGGGTCGTGAGACACTGAGACAAGGTCACCAGATGCTTTTAAGAACTAAGAATATTTTTTTAAAATACACAGTTGCCACTTTACACCAATTTTACCAAAATAAACCCATTTTCATGACTTTTCAACATCAAGTTTGAATCATTTTTGCCACTTAAAACCCATTTTGTTCATTTAAAACCCTTTCCACCACTTTTTTCTGTCTAGTTTTGCCACTTCTAAACCAATTATTGCCACTTTCTACCCATTGTTGCCTTTGTTGACCCATACTGGCCACTGTTAACCACTTTTTACACCCCCTTTTGCCCATTTTAACCACACCTAAACCATTTTAGCCACTTTGTAATCTCCCTTTACCACTTTTTGTGCTCGTTTTTACCACTTTAACTCATTTTTGGTTAATTTTTGCCATTTTTAACACAGTTATGTTATTTTAATATCCAGTTTTACCATATTTTCCACCATTTTTTGCCATTCTTTACCAATTTTTTTTTTTTTTGCAATTTTTAACCCACTTTAATTAGGTTTTTAAACAAAAGTTTTCATTTTTAAGAAGGCCATTTACTACACAAATGAATAGATATTTGTTTCTTTGATAAGAGTGGTTATTATTCTGGTCAAATGTATGGTTTTCACTGCTTATCTTTACAATTGACCATGATTTTGCTGACCTCCATGGGCCCCCAGTTTGGCTGGGTCCCACCAGCCTCCATCTTTATCCCTCCTTATAGGCAGCCTTGTCTGCACATGACTATTCTTGTATGTTCATGGCTGTGTCCAACCACCCTCAGGTATAGCGGGGGTCCCCAGTCTCTGGCACCTTTATTTTGGTGGTCATGGGCGAACCAGTGGTGTAAAGCACACAGACTGAACTGTGATGCAGTGGACACATGTTGTGTGGAGTGGCGAATCACACTTCTCTGTTTGGCAGTCAAAGGAGCCAGTCTGGGTTTGGCGGATGCCAGCAGAACATAACCTGCCCGTGCAAGCTGTGAAGTTTGGTGAAGGAATGATGATGGTATGGAGCTGTTTTTCAGGGTTTGGGCAAGGCCCCTCATGAAGGCCAGTCTTAATACTTCAGCATATCAAGACGTTTTGGACAATGCTATGCTTCCAACTGCGTGCCAACATTTGTGGGAAAGCCCTTTTCTGCTCCAACATAGACAAGTTATGGTTTGATGGGTTTTTGAGGAAAAAGTTGACCGACCCACATGGAGCCCTGACCTCATAAATGCTCTACAGAATGAATGAGCACAAATCCCCACAGAAACACTCAGAAATCTTGTGGAAAGCCTTCCAAGAAGAGTGGAGGCTGTTATAGCAGCAAAAGAAGGGGCAAATCTATGTTAAAGTGCATGTATTTGAATGCAGAGTCATTACAGTCCCTGTTGTTGAGAGATTTTACACTAATAAAGAGAAATGCCGTAGAAGATAAATACAGGGGATGTATTTATGATTATTTATCGCTCGATTGTCTTTTCTTCTTATGTTATTAGACTCTGTGAAGTCTTTTGCTTACCAATCTCCTACAACAACTCTGAGCTGCACTTACATCACAGATTACACCCTCTTATTATTTTCCCATTATGCTGCATTATGGGCTTCAAAGCTGCACAATAGTTCTTACGTCTTGCCAGGTACAAGCTGGTACACTGCAGCACACACCCAAATACACAGCACACACACATTGTCACTGACTTCACAACACAACCTTTTTTTCAACTCTCATCTTCATACGTCTTGTATTTGTTACCTGATATGAACCCATTAAGATCAACTGTATAGCATGACCTCTTTCCTCCCTCCTGTTTATAATCATTGCCCACATTTGACTGTTTTATGAGTTGCTTCCAGTGCCAAAGTTTTCAAGGCCTTAAAGCGTTGCTCTCCAGGCCTATATCTTCTCTGTCCTCTAGTCACAACCACATCTAGGCTAGCAGGCACGTTTTAGGCTTGGCTGAGTGAATGTTAGTACGTCTGTGTCACTCCCCTCCCCTAAGCACAGGTGGACTTGTAGGGAACGCTGCCAAAATACTTTTGGTTTAGAAGGAGGGAGGGGTGTTGGCTGAGGTTGGTGGGTGTAGCAGGTTTTTTTTTTTTTTGTGTTTTGTTTTGTTTCTTAGATAACCGTTTCATGGTACCTTTTCACTCCCCCGAATCACCGACACACCTTCAGAGCAAATTTGACTCCATCTCGCCCCACTCTCACTTTCACAAGTCTGCTGCTGGTGCGGAGATAGGGCTGAGTTTCCTGAGAGAGAGGAACTGAAATCAAAACTTCTTAAAAGGTTAGTAACATCTAACTGCCTCTTTGCTTCTTCGTACTTCTTGTTATGTCTCCCTGAAAGAAAACACACTGAGGGGTTGATATTTTAGTTCTGCTGTGGTTCGATCTAAGAGTGTGAGCGCTGTCAGAATCACACTTAAAGATGCTTTTCCTTTTGCATCCAGTTTCTTTGCATTCCTTTTAAAAGTTGCTCAAAATTTCAACATTTATACTCAGACATACTCGTCCAGTTCTGCTCAGTGCCTTCTGGAAACTTTCCTGAATCCTCCCCCTTGTCGGCCACACAGTGAGGAGGAAACAAGTGAAAGCATGACAAAGCTGGAGCAGAATGACAGACCACTTGTTTCTTATTTTCTTGTATTTATAGCAGCAGCTCCTACAATGACATGATGACTTTTTTGTGGATATTTTTCTCGTCCTTAAGATGTTGCATTGTTGTAGTATTTTATCTCTGAATTGGCGTGGCTGTAATGAGCTGTCTAACACGTACGATGTTTCTCTTCCAGGAATTTATCTTGAGAAATTCATTATTAGATAGTGATTAATTTTAACTTCTGCTTGAGTTTCCGTGCGTGGGAGCAGAGGTGTGACATTTATCATTATATCACTCTTCCTGTCTGTGACCCCCCCTCAACTTGTAACCTTTAAGTTCTTATCAAAGTCTGATCAATCAAGTGATGCTCTGAAATGAACCATTTCTATAATGTTAGCAGGATTATTAGTTTTGTTAGAAGTGAGAATGGTATTGCTTTGGGGTTTTAGTGGTTCAAAAAACATGGTGACAAAGGCGCTAACATTTACTAATTGCAGTTATTCATAAATCATTTCCTCTTGCAGTTGTGGCATAGAAACCACACCAGAGACATGCTCTAACAGGCAAGCTGTTTCCGTTATCGATGGATGACATTAGAAGGAAAAACTAGAAGAATTAAAGTATCTTTTTACTCCTGCAAACTTAAATTAAGGAGGCCCATGCTTCCAGCAAATAAAGATGAATACATTAGGTTTAAATATAGAGATATAGACAAAGATATACCAATGCATATCATAGTTAAATGGCCAAAAAGTCTCTATTTTGATATGAAAGGTAAAATTGTGTGACAAAAAGTCTAATTCTCTTTACTCTGATACACAGACTTCAGCTTGTGCAGAGCTTTTCTTCATCCTTTCACACTGAAGGTGGATGCTGCTATGTGAAGTATGCATCAGTATTAACTAATCACATTTATACGAATTAACATTCAACGTACTGTAGTGTTTTGTCCAAGGACAAATCGGCGTGCAAATGCGAGATGAGATTAAACCCCCGACCTTCAAATTGAAAAGACAACCAACTCAGACACGTATTTACAGCTGATTAATGATGTGATAATTTGTCAAAATTAAATGACACAAAGTCATAACAGTGATACTGACTTTTATATAATAAGTCAAGTAAAGAAACGAAGAGTCAAAATTATGATAAAAAAAAAAGTCGTATTGGAATGAGAAGTTTAAAGTAACCCTCTAATGGACACAGCCATGAAAAAAAAAGTTAAAAATTGAGATAATTCGTTAAAATCTGACTTTGCAGCTCACAGAAGATCTAAACTGATTATTGCTTTCACAGTAAAAGCAAAAATAAGGTAATAAGTCAAAATTCTGAGATATAAAGTCAAATTTCATTTAAAAGTAGAAAAAACATTTGAAAGTTACTGTTTTACCAATGTAGGTTAAAAAGTAGACATAAATCAGTCAGACTTGCCTGATAAAAAGTAAATACGTTGGTCCAAATTTGATTGAAAAGTCAAAAGGAACATTTTGAAAGTCACTGCTACGCCAATAGTGGTTTAAAAAGAGATGAAAATCAGCCAAAAATTCCGTGATAAAAAGTCACAATCATGAATTTAAAAAGTAATATTTTGATTTGAGTGCAAAGAAATTTTTGAAAGTCACTGCTCAGCCAACAGAAGTTAAAACAATACCAAACAATCAAAACTATGTCCTAAAAATTCAAAATTATTACTTAAAAAGTCAAATTTGATTGAAAAGTCAAAAGAAACATTTAAAGTCATTGCTTTGCCAGCAGAAGTTAAAAAATATGAATCAGTCAAAATTATATGATTAAAAAGTTAAAATATTTGATAAAATGTAAAAACTATGATCTAAAAGTCTAATTTGATTTAAAAGTTAAGATTAGATTTTTTTTTTAAAGTCACTGCTTTGCTAGTAGAAGTCAAAAATAGATATATGTCAAACATAATCACATGATTAAAAAGTCAAAATCACAATCTTAAAAATCAAATTTGATTTAAAAAACAGGAAGCACATTTTTAAAGTTGTTTATGCTGAATAAAAGTTCAATATTGATATAAATGAGTCAAAATTATTTGATTACAGAGACAAAATTATTTGAAAAGGCGATTATTGAAGATCATAGTTAAAAAAGTGAAAGAATGAAATAAGTCAAAATTATGCCATACCGTGTCAAATTTGATGGAAAAGTCTATCAAAAGTCACAGCCATGAAAATAAAGTTCAATCATGAATTTTCATGTGAAAAAAATCAAAATTATTAAAAATGTTGACCACAAACGTTCAAAGTCCCTGGTATGACAGTTGAAGAGTTAAATACCTGTTATATGTGAGAAATAAATGTTATAATCAAGAGCAAAAATTGTTTAATAAAAAGTCACATTTAACTAAAAGTCTAAAGCAAACTTTTAAAGTTGTTGGTATGGCATAAAACGTTAAAAAAAATAATAAAATCAATTAAAACTATGTAAGGATCACAAAATTTTGAAAACTCTAAGCAATAGAGACAAAAATTCTGTGATGAATTTTCAAAATTATTGAAAATAATTGAAAGTCAAATCTATTCAATAAAGGGTCAAAATATGGCACTTATTATTCTTATACCAAAATACCCTTGTTTTTAAAAATCCCATCATTATGGCTTTAAATTTGTCATAATAATGACTTACTGTTTGGATGTCTTTACTTTAATCGTTCATTTTTCTCCACCCTCTAAATTTGCCTATTTTCTTTCCATATGTGATAAAACAAAGTCAAACCAAAGAAGAGAAAGCCTTAACTCTGAGCTCTTTAAAGCAGTACAGCCTTCATTAATAATGTTAAAAACAAACATTTCTGTAGTTTTGTCTTGCTGTCAGGTTTGGGGTTAGACGGGGATAAAGTCTAGTCGACACACCTTCTCTGCTCTCACACACCCTCTGACTACAGGCCTCCTCGGTCTGCCTCCATCTCTCACCTGGATTATCTAAACTAAATCTGATCCATGCAGGCCTTTTGTTCCAGACTGGCCTGAATGTTTGACAAATATTACCTCAGGCTCACATCATTAATGCTCATACAATCTCATCTATAGCATGCGTTACATGATGAAGCCTACTGTAAACATATACTCTGTGAGGGAATGCATCGTGGGTTTGTGTGTGGAGTGGAGTGGGTAAATGAGAGTAAAAGTCCTTGAATGAGAGAGAGAGAGTTGTGGATGGATGTTTGAAGTGAATGATGATTAAGATAAATTATAAAATGATGCATTGTGTTTATTATGAGGCTGACAGAGTGAATGAGTCCACACGCCTTCTTCCCACCTGACAGTGTGTGGGCATGCCCGTGTAACAGCTTCAACACGGGGGTACACAACATGATTTTAACGTCCCATGACACAGATGTCAACCTGTCACAGCTTTCTGCAGTCATAAGTGAATTTCACCTCAGACAGTTATAAATGATCCTTTCTAAATCCTTTCGATTGAGCTTAGGTTAATGTATGTGTGTGTTTTTCTATGTCCATAATGGCTGTGTTGCTGTTTGTGTTCGTATGCGTGTGCGTCCACCCTCCTCCGTAGATCGAGGTCCACGTTTGTGTGTGTGGAGTTGGGCTGGGTGAGTAAGCCGCCCCTCACAGATGAATAGAGGATGGGAGGAGGCTTGAAGAGGCTGCCGTGGGTGGGAGGCCCGAGCCCTGCCAAAAAAGCTCCTTCTGTGGGATTTGTGTACTTTTTGCGTTCCTCACGAAACACAGCAAGCGAGCTGGCTCCAACGACAAAGCAGCCATGGGAGGCAGGCAGGCGCGCTCGCACTCCCAGAGGTCGGCTCGATCGCACCCTCCCTGCTTTTCAAGATACATTCTTTCTTTCCGTTTGCAATTTCTACATTTCCACGGACCTCCTCTGTTTTTCTTTCCTCCCCCTGTCCCTGCTGCTGCTTGTCATCACTTTTTAGCATTTTTATTCATTAATGTGACTGGTTTTGTTCACGTACTTTGACAACTAGGTCACACAGGAGCTCATCTTTAGCTCTTTAGTACCCACATCCCACAACAGCACATTTATGTCGCTCTACAGTGAATCTGCATTGATTGCATTCAATGCACGCAAAATGTTTAATTTGTGTCTGTGTTACACAGAAGCCCTACAAAGACATGCATGCATACATTTTATTTTTCTCCATTTTCATCTGTTAATCAAAAAATGAAATTAACTCATAAAGAAAGAAGCCGAATCTGATAATTGGTTTGACTTTCAATAAAATAAATAACCTTTAAATGAGTGTCTTACTACAGAACCCCTAATAGTACATGCATTGCTAAATTTGTATTGTGTTTTTCACGACACGTCAAATTTTCTTGATATCTTGCTGCTTTAGTGGTTAGAGCCCATCCTAACTACTAAAGCATCTGGAAAATAGAATTTAAAAATACATATATGGATGCATATCCTTTAAGGAAGTCTTAAGCCTCCTGACAGTTTCAATATGACTGAATACCAGACATGCCTGAATCAACATCCTTGTTCAAACAAAGCAGACAACTTACAAAAAAATTAAAAAACTTTCATGCAGTGTATCTCGAAAGATATTAACTATTCTGACCAAACCATTTCTTCAACTAGGCTGTAACTGTGTTTATTTCTGCTGTAAAAACTAGCATGGGTTATAAGAGGGGCTTTTTTGATGCAGCCTCAAGTGGAGGCTTGAGGTACTGCAGTTTTTGTCTTTCACACTGGCTTCATTTTCCAACCATAGAGATCGCTATTTGCTATATGAGCAAGAGTCAGCAGCAAAATCTGCTTATAATGAAGCACTATATTTTAGTAGGCTCTAATTTTATAGTAATTAGTGTAATTATCTAGTAATTTCTCAAGCATAGATGGTAATTACCTTGTTGGAAGTTTTACCAAGTAATAACTCTGAAATATGCATTAAGGAAGTATTTACCAAGTAATGATGTGTTCTTAAGCAATTACTTGTAATATTGTTTAAAATCTGTGGTAATTAGGTGATGTTTTTTCCTATCCCAGAGCCCTAGATTAGTGGTTCCCAAAGTGGGGGTCGGGGAGCGCAATACAGTGAAAGGGGGGTTGAGGGATGCTTTCCATAAAACAAAGGGAAATATCATAAATCCTTTTATTAAAAAAAAAAAAATAGTTCTAATAAGTTCAAATTAAAATCAAAACTTAGTTATTAAATGACATTTGTGCTTAAATACAAGTAAGTTATAAAAAAACACCTAAAATGCAAGTTTTGTACATGATGATTTGTGCAAAATTATTTGCTTTTTCCCCCTCAATGGAAGACAGGGGTCCCCAGTCTCTGACGCCTTTTTTGGGGGGGTTTGGGGAACCCCCTTAAGAAATCACCTGGGCATTACCATTTTATTTCAAATAAATTACTGGGTTAAATACCACTTATTTATCAGTGAATTACCACATGTTTTTAAGAAATTTCATTATATATATATATATATATATATGTTTTTTTTTTTGTTGTTTTTTTTTTTTTTAACTAGGGAAATACTTCATTCGTATTACCAAGTTATTACTTGGTATAATACCAACTTATTTGTAGGTTATTACAACCTTATTCTTTACAGTTACTAGGTAATAAGGCCCCCAAATATAAAGTGCTACTGCTTATTTCAGTTGCTTACAAGGATAGCATTGCAGCATGCAGTTATTACTCTGTTGGCCTGTTTCTGCTTCTTCTTTGTTGCTTGTATCAACATGGACAAAGAAGAAGAAAAAAGGAAGATAACAAGGCATCAGGAGTTTCTGACAGAACTATTGTCTTGATTTTCTCCACTTTAATCTCTCAACAGAGCTTGTTGGCATGTTTTACAATGTGGAGATACTAGTGTATCCATTATATCCATATCCAAAATTATTTACCTCACTGTTTAAACAGATGTGTTTTTTTTGGATCCGTAATCCGAAGAAACGTCACGCACTCAGACCTTGCAGACTGGGTCCGATGCGTTTCTATTTAACTTCACTGTGAAAATTCGTAGAAGGTGGCAAATGGTTTCATACTGCAAGCCTGTGTCTCTGTCAGTCCTCTAAAATCCCGCTGGATCCATCCTGACAGAGAGCTTCATTCAGGACTCAGTCATGCATCATAGCGCACGTTGGAGAGATGGACAGCAACTTTTTAATTCTGTCTCTGTTATGAGCTGTGAGTAGGCCACAAACGTATGCATCTGTTATATTTCCATAACTGATATCCACATTACACACCTGCAAACTACGGTGTTTTAAGTGAGGTTTCGGGAGTGGGAGGGAGGAAGGAGTTGGACAGGGGTGAGTGAGAGAGAGAGAATAAAGTAACAGGCGCTGATCTGAATCATCAATCACCCATCTGTTATATTTCCGTGGTTTATATCTACATTATAAATGAGCAAACTTTGGTGTTTAAAGTGAGGTTTCAGGGCAAGAGAGAGGGAGCGAGAGAGAGAGGGAAGAGGGGTCCTGTGGGGATGAGAAAGCGAGGAAGAAGCAGTGGGCACTGTTTTGAATTATCACTCACCCACTGAAATGACTTGGACTGACGCGAAATTTCACATAAAATCGAGCCTGTTCCGAAAAAACAAAACAAAACAAAACAAAATAAACATGAGCTCAATTTTCTTTTTTAATGTGTGAAAAATTCGGACGAAATACTCGGACCCAGTGTGCAAAGGCCTTTACTCTGCGGTACAAGAACTGTCTAAGACAGTAGAAACTGAACCTGACAGTAAAACCAGGTGCTTAATTTCACATTACACATGATCTGACCATAATAATGACAACTAAGTTATTTTTTTAAAATCTATTTTTATCTATATTAAACAAACATTATGTAAAGTGTGCTCTATGGAGGACTGATAGTGCCAAAATTAAATATGTAAATATATAATTAATTAAATAAGTCATTAATTACTTAATATTTGAAATAAATCAACAAATATATAAATATATAATTATTTAATGAATTAAATGCATGTGCTATTAATTAATTAAATGTGTCATTAATTATTTAAAATTGGTAATAAATAAATAATTGATGAAATACATAACTAATTAAATAAATGTTTAAATAATTATTTAAAATGTTCATTCATTCCATGTAAAAAACATCTACTTATTTCACTATTTATTTAATTATTTCATGGTTCCTGCTCCAGCAGTGCATCATGAAATAATTTTATCTGTCATCCTCTGCCATCAAACTCAGTGGGCGGGACTTAGCTGAACAGTCACAAACCATTGCTTTGGTCTGCAGGGTTGCCAGACGAGAGGGTTTCCCACCAAACAAACAAACAACCAAACATGGCAGCAATCTCTGAGGATCTGCATGAGCCCTCCCGAGAGTTGGTAACAGATATTTTAGTCCTGGCAGAGAATGTTGGCGCTGGAATTTCGGACCCTGAACATGTGGCTAGCAAAGCAGAGGGATTTATTGAAGTTCTTGGAGTTATTTCCGCTCTGTCTGACCAATATATTGACTGAAGAGTGTTCGCAAACTTAGAAGTTCTGCGGCCCAGTACGGGACACACACACGGACCAGGAGAAGTGCTGAAGAACTTCAGAGGGCGCACTCACACTAGGCCATCCTTAACATGCCTGTGCTAGCACTGATAGCATCTTGTAGGAACAGCCAGTTTAGTACTATTTTGATCTATAAAATGGGGTTAAAGTTGTTCAGAGGCTGTTAGGTTACACCTACATATAGTTTAAGCAGTGAGTAAGAACAGACAGCACAGGACTGTGGGCATTAACCTGAAAAGAGGATCTACAGTTTGCACCATTGAGGCGTGAAGTTGGTTTACAGAAGTGTTTACATGACCCTTTCATAGTTTGTGTTCAATCAGATATGAAAATTGTATCCTAGGAAAACCCCTTGTCGATACTTCTCTTTCTCATAAGTCAAAATAAAGCCCTAGATGTCATAATGTTTATGGGAGGACTAAATTTAAAGGTAGAGAATTAAATACTTAATGCACACAGTGTAGATAGCTCAGCCCTCTCTCTTTTGAGGAACTTCTAATATTTATTCAGCTCTTTTCTAATATCTAAATTCCCCACACCAAATGTGTTAAAATCATGCAAAATAACCAGTGTTTATATGTGTCTGCAGGGTTTTTTTGTTCTCCTACAAGTTAAAGCTACCAGAATATTTCTTTGACATACATTTCACCACCTAAAATGTCAGCGGCAGCCACAACTTGTAATAGTTGTGAAATGAAACATTTGATGTACGAATTGTGGGTGTTTCCTGAATGTTGTTACCTAGATTAAAGAAAACAGGCCCCTGTAACCACTGGCAACCCACTTAACCTCAGTCTAGTGACAGGCACAAAGAGACAGGATTCTCAACTTGGCAGTGAAGTTGAGTTAAAACCTTTTAGGTAAGAAAATTATGCTTGAATTCATGGAAGAGTGGTGAAGATGTTGCAGTAAACCCAGGGTTGAATGTCATTCAGCATCAGGGAGTGTAACGGAGGTTAAGAAAAGAAGAAAGGATAAAAAAGAGCACGATTTCATAATGTCTAAAAGAAAGATCTGGGTTGAATAAGTGGGTCCACCCACCTGTGTGTGAGAGGCAGCGAGAGAGAAAGCAGGGCTGGATGGCAGTTTTAGAGACATGAGTGTGTGGGTTAGGCTAGCTGGCCTGCTTATGCTATCTAATCACTGGGAGAGAAAGGAGAGCAGCATGCCTTGATCCACCCACCCACCCCAGACAAACAGCAGTTAGCCTACTAAGTGCTGCTACATGTGGTCGCCTGCAGCTCCAGGGCTGAACACGCATGAGATGAAATGTGACAGAGTCTGCAGGTAACAGACATTCAGCACAATTATGTCTCATTGTGAGCCGCAGAGAAGGGGAGATGTGTCAATCTGGGAGCTACTACAGGTCAGGCTAGCATGTGAGAAGAGTGTGCGAGTGTTGGAGTTTGTGTGTGAACAAATGGGCCATAATCTAGCAGGTTTCAAGTAGAAAAAACTAATGAGGGTTCATTGAAAAACCAAATTAGGCTAATTTGTTGTGACCCCAGGCTAGCAACATAAAAAAAGTGACTAATTCATTCAAAAAAGCGGCACATACACTCATCAGGAAACAAAAACACTCATGTTTGTTAATAATCTTTGTGTTTCCTTTCTCTGCAGCCTTATTAACATGACTTGTGTAACTTTAGTGTTGGTTTCACTGTCTTTCTTTAAGGTCACTTACCTGTGTGATACCTGGGTGGGTGGGCTGAGATTGGCTCCAAAAATAGCTGACCTACACCTCACACTTGTGCATTTCAGAGCGTGCACAAGGTTCAGTGTGGTCCACCACCTCGCGCACATATGTGAGTGTATGTGTGTGTGCCATGACAGGCATCTGTCTCCCCTGCCCTGCAGCCTGACTGGTTTTAATTAGGAGGTGCCAGAGTGCCCCAGGGCTCTCCTGCTGACACACACACATACCCACAAACGTGCACGCACACACTACCTGAGGGCAGACAGAGGCTGTCCCGCCCGCCAAGGCTGGCCTCGGTCTCGTTATCACCATAAGGAGTTGTCCTCATTCACCCCACGACCCTCCCGACACGCGGACAAATAATCACGCCGAGAAAATCAAGTGAAAGCAACACAATGCTGTGATGCATTCAGGAGCAGCGGGTTAAGATTTGACTCCTTGTTCATTTTGTTTGCAGCTGGTATATGATAAAAAAGTTTGGTAGTTTAACTACAGGAGAAAAGCATTAAGAATGACCACATTTACAATGCAATACAAATGATGCAATATGTCAACAATCGACACAATGTGACAAAATACCATTAAATACAATAAGGTGATAATACAATAAAATGTAGTACAAGATGACACAATATAATAGGATATAATAAAAGTTACAATACTGGAATATACAATTTAATACAGCATAAAATAGTAGGATATGCAACAAACAATGTTAAGATACGATACCAAACCATTCAAAACGACACAATACAATATGAATGGGTATGATATGGTAAAAAAATATTAAGGCATGACACAGTTTATGATTTGATTTAATACAAATATGATTGAATATGATTTGTTACAATATTGTGCGATATGCTAAGATATGATAAAAAATACAGCACACTATGATTTATGTGAAAGGCTGCCTTATGTTTGATACAACACGGTATATGATACTTTTAAGTTTTATTGAACCAGGTTAATCCCATTGAGATCAGAGATCTCTTTTTCAAATGAGACCTGACCAAGAGCAGCAGCACAGTTTCAAAAATCAAACACACTGTTCACACTAAATGATAAACACAGTAATAACTAAACATCAGCTAAAACAGTGGCATGCAGAACATTTGGATTTAAGAGTTTTTACTTGGGATTTTAAAACATTCAGAGTCACTGGGTTTTGCAGTTTGAATTTAGTCTGCAGATTTTTTCAAGCAAAAGCTCTCCAACTCAATTCGGGCTTTGAGAACATGCACAAGGTCAAATAACCTCGGTTTTGCGCTATCCTTCAAGATTAAAACAGAGGAGAGATAGTCTGGAACTTGCCCATGTATGATACACTACAGTACAATATTGTTATTTCATTTTGCAAAACATCATTTGCCCAGACTGCTTTCTCTGTAAAAGGAGTGAAATCCTGGAACTCCTGAAACTTATCACGAACTTCACCACCTTTACGAGAGCTACCAAATCCTGGTTAATTCAGCAACAGAGTTGTACTCATGTTTGATTTTCTATAACATTGTCACTGATTAATGTGTTTTTACTGTCTCTATTGTACCCGGTTCACTTTTCTCCTTTTTAATCAACTGTTTTAGCTTTTTATTCTCATAAAAGAACACTTTCAATTAGGACTGTCAAGATTAATCGACCACGATCTATGATCAGTGCACTAATCTTCTTTAATCGTGATTAATCGCATGCTTTAATTTTGCTTTACACAAACCTTGGTTAATCTGCCAGTGTCTCCCTGCAGCCCTACATATGTTGAAGTAAAGCACAAAACAATACAAATGATACAGTGTAATACTGTATAACATAAAGACTACAAAAACACTTTTAAATATTATAAGATGCGATATCACACAACAGAATACAACTTGATACTTTACAGTATTTAAATACAGTATACAGTACTGTATTTAAATACAATAGGTTACTTTAAGTATTATGGGATATGATACAGGTTGATATGATGTGGTACAATATGAGAAGATACAATACAATATGATATGACATCACATGGAATGCCCAAAAATAATTAGATAGGGTACAATAGGGAACAGTGCAATATGACACCATAGGAAAAGCCATAGTTTAACACAGGGCCAGGGCTGCCCCTTGTATCTGATTCTGTTTGTGGTTTTCATGGACAGAATCCAGAGGCTGGTTTCGGTTGGGTGACCTTATAATTCCATCTCTGCTTTTTGCAGATGCTGGCTTCTTCAGCCAGGGACCTCCAGCAGGCACTAGGACAGTTTGTAGCTGAGTGCAAAGCAGTCAGAAGAAGGGTCAGAACCTCCAAGTCAGAGGACATGGTTCCTGCCAAAAAACAGTGGGGAGGGGGTCATTTGCCCAAATGGAGGGGTTTCAGTATCTCAGGGTCTTGTTCACGAGTGAGGGTATAACGGGCTGTGAGATTGACAGGTGGATTAATGCAGAATTGGCAGTATTGCAGACACTGTACTGTACCGTCATAGTGAAGAGGGAGCTGAGGCATAAGGCAAATCTCTCAGTTTACCAGTCAGTCTTCATCCCAAACCCTCACCTATGGTCATGAACTCTGGGCAGTGACTGCGAGAATACGATCTTGGGTTCACGCAGTGGAAATGGGATTCCTTAGAAGAGTGGCTGGGCTCAGCCTTAGAGACAGGATGAGGAGCTCGGACATCTAGAGAGATCTCAAAGTCAAGCTGCTCCACTGGAAAGGAGCATGTTAAGGTGGTTCAGGCATCGGCTCAGGGCTCCTCCTGGTCACCTCCCTATGGAGGTCTTCTGGGTGCGTCCAACTGGAAGGAGACCTCAGGGTAGACCAAGGACTTGCTGGAGGGATTATATATATAACCTGGGAAACACGACAGGGTCCCCCCAGGAAGAGCTGGAAATTTTTGCTTGGGAGAAAGATATCTGGGTGGTCTTGCTTAGTCTGCTGCCACTGTGACCTGGCCCCGGATAAGTAGAAGAAAATGGATGGATGGACGATAATATTATACAATACCAAAGGCTATGAAAGGATACAAAACAGTACGATATGGTTCGATTCAATACAATACAATACAAAACAATACGATAAGGTATGAAACAAAACAGTGCGATGTGATATGATAAAATACAATAATATGCACAAGATATAATATACAGTAGGAAATAGGAAATTATTTGATACTATACATTTTGGTGTAGGTCAGTGTGATATGACTATATGACACCTTACATTTTATTGCTCCCTTGTAATATTCTGTCTTGGACTAAAAGTGTTGTGTACATTTAGCCCCAGCAAACACAGCTTCAGATGTTCAACTTATCCAGAACTCATAAAACAAATCACATCCACCTGTGAAACACTGTAACTCTCTCTAAATATGCAGCACCTCCCTTCTGGCAAAGCTTCCAACACTGATTAGGATGTTTCAAAAGAAGACACAACAGGAGAAAGTAAAGCACAAACAGACAGCTCAGCAGAAAAGTGAACGCCCTCACCTCACTCACCGGAATGGCATGCTCCAAGGTGAGTCCTAACGACCTGAGAGCAGTGACAGATAGGTGTGTGTCTCTGTGATGGAGCGACTGTACAGTATGCTTACACACATGCCTGACTCCCTTTCTCTAGA
The DNA here is from genome assembly GCF_018320785.1 of Cheilinus undulatus. NCBI lineage: Eukaryota > Metazoa > Chordata > Actinopteri > Labriformes > Labridae > Cheilinus > Cheilinus undulatus. Next base: position 14,975,162 of record NC_054881.1, on the reverse strand, counting down.
AGCAATGATGCATCTGTATGTGAGTGTGTCTGCGTCCTTGGACTTGTAGAGACAAGGGGTGTAGACCTGGGAGGCTCTATCTCTGGACTGTGGGGGGATGATTGACTCCCTTTCCTGCTCTGCTTCCACAGCAGGCCACACCTGGTGTTGGAGGCAGAGAGTAGAGGGCAGGAGTGGGGCTGGTTTTAGACAGATAAACTGTCTGTGTAGTCAATAATCCAGGGAGGGTTCCCAAAATATTCCCATGAACTCGTTTTCCTTATTATTTTGCTTGTTTCATAAGAATTGCCACTTAGTTATAAAGTTCTCTTATTGTTTGTCAGTAAGTTGTGGCTTACAGCAGCTGACATGGCTGAACACCTTTAATAAGAAAACACTTTCAAATTTTCAAACTTTTGGAATTGTTTGAGCCTGTATCTAGAAGTTTATGTGTAGAGCAAAGAAAGTGACAAATGGCAACCCTTTTCTTATTTATTTTCTCCTTTTTTATTGTGGATACATCTTCTTTTTCCACTTTTATTTGTTACCATGATCTGGTGATGTGGTGTATTACCCCAAACAGTCACTAAATTTAAAATATGTTGTTTGCCCTTGTTTTAAACCACATGTATAAGCCCAAACTTGCAGAATGAAACTCGAGAAAGCCACTTAATCCTGTTCATAAAGTGACAACGTGGTTAAGATTAAGGTTTGGTGAGGTTTCAGCCTTTTTAAAATGACTGTTTGGTTTAAAGAAAGATCATGGTTTGGGTTAAGATCTCTACTTCGTAACGGGTTAGGGACCTTAGTCATCATGGTAACAAGAATACGATCGTGGTCAGGGTTTTAAAAAATGCACTGAAAAGGAAAACAAGCAGCTGTCTTCTATTTGCAAGTCCAGTATTTTATTCACTCGCCACCCTGGGTGGCTTTATCACAAGGTTTTTGACTTTCACCTTTGCTCTTGACAACAATTAGAAGATTTCCTTCCATCACGAGGCTTTGACACATTAAATGAAGTGGCTATTGTTAGGGGGAAAATGTTGTCGGCCAATGCTTATGTTCCAAATGTATCACACTCCACACTGCACAAACTGATTGTTTTGCATGCTTAGCCCAACTTTTGTTGAAGTTTACTGAAGAAAGAGTATGATAATTGCAAATGAACGCTTTAAAAAGAAATAACAAAGGTTACTGAAAAATTCCCAAACACATTCCTTAGAATTTTCTGAAATTGTTTCGGACAAGTTTCCAAAATGCTCCCATGAATTTTTCTGATCATTTCAATTCCAATTATTTCCTGTTCTCCCTTTTTTTTTTTTTTTTTTTTTGTCAAAGTTTTCTTCAAAGTTTCAGGATTTTTTCACCAAAGTTTCAGAAGATTTCAGGTGCCATTTAAAATATAAATGCATGCACATTGGATCTGTAGTATTAATGCAAACTCCCCTAGTTAGCATTTGCCTCTTGGGCTTAGTTCCAGTCAGCTGTGGAGGGGACTAAAAAAATCAGTTGCAGGTCTAAGCATGGCTGAACATTCTGACCTTTAGACTGAGCCCAGCCTCAATGTTCATATTGAAAAATAAGTGATCAATTTCATGTAAATCTACCACATCATTACTTCTTTCTTGATAATGTTTATCCAGCATCCTTGCAACTTTACTATTAATGCTCACAGAGTAGTTTAATACACCTTATAGACACAAGTATTTAGCCACACCTGTTAATTATTGAATTCAACTGTTTCAATCAGACCTGTTGCCACAGGTGTATAAAATCAGGCACCTAGCCATGCAGTCTCCATTTGCAAACATTTGTGATAGAAAATTGGTCGTTCTGAAGAGCTCAGTGTCTTCAAGCGTGGTATTGAGATAGTGTGCCACCTCAGGACAGAATCCCTGCTGGATATTCCAGTCAACAGACGTTTGAATATTATCATACAGTGGAAGCATTTAGGAACAACAGCAACTCACAGCTGCTAAGGGGCATGGTGTGTAAAAGTCACCAGCCCTCTGCTGATTCCATAGCTGTAGAGTTCTGAACTTCTAATGGCAGTTATATAAGTGTTTCCATGGCTGAGCAACTGCATGCAAGCCTCACATCACTAAGCCCATTGCCATTTGTCAGATGGAGCGGTGTACAGCACACCGACACTGAATGGTGGAACAGTGGAAAGGTGTTCTGTGGAGTGATGAATCACGCTTCTCTGTTTGACAGTGAATTGGGTGAGTCTGGGTTTGGCGGATGCCAGGAGAATGCTACCTGCCTGACTGCATTGTGCCAACTGTAAAGTTTGGTGGAGGAGGGATAATTGTACAGGGCTGGTTTTCAGGCTTTGGTCTAGGCCCAGTCTTGATGCTTCAGCATACCAAGAAAATTTGGACAATGCTTTGCTTCCAACTTCGTAGCAACAGTTTGGGGAAGGCTCTTTTCTATTCCGACATGACTGTGCCCCAGTAAACAAAGCATCGATAAGGAAACATCGTTTTAGTTTGGAGTGTTGGAACTTGACTGACCTCTGCCCCATCAAGCACCTTTGGGATGAACTGGAACAGAGATTGCAAGGCAGGCCCTCTGACCCAACATCAGAGCTTGACTTCATAAATGCTCTACAGAATGAATGGGTACAAATTCCCACAGAAACACTAGTGGAAAGTCTTAGAAGAAGAGTGGATGCTGTTATAGCTGCAAAGGGAGGGGAAGTCTTCAACAGTCCTGTAACACTGACATATCACTGTACACTTACTGCTCCAAACATGATTATGGTCTACAAAGAGCATCTGAGCATCAGTATACCCTCATATTTTTACATGCAGGATAATGACCTAATGAGGGAGAAAAGATGGTCAAACATCTGGCCAACCCTCACCAGTCAGGCCTGCGGCCATACATCGAAGCACTTTGTAAAGCAGTTGTTTTCAATAAACAATGAATCAGGGTGGTTTCAATAGCATAAGGTCACGTGCAACGTAATGAGAGCGGTCATGACAGCACTTGTCTCAGGACATAATAGTGGTATACATATCAGTGTAAATGTTGCAGCCAACTTTTTAGATTTAAAAAAGGTCTCATACGCTGGATTTTACAGTAAATGTCTGGTTGCACTGCTTGTTTAATATTGAATTTTAAATGAGAAGTTCTGTTTGAGACAAAAAACCCCAACAAACAAACCATTTCAAAGCCTCAAACTGAGGATGCTCTCCTGTTAATTTTCCTCTCTGTTTTAGTGATTTTGAACCTTAAGCCAAATTGAGCCCATCATCAAAGTCTGCTTGATATGAACTTTATGTAACAACGCCTCACACCCCCTCCTCCCTCCATAAAGCCAATCTGGTGCCCTGGTTCATGTCTCTCACTGGGCACAGCAGGTGGCAGTAAACAGGTACACCGAGACGCCAGACAGAAAGACGGACATACAGACAAAACAGATGACTCTTACTCAGCCCCCCTGTAAGCTCACGCCTTGTGGCCGTCGCAGTCAGACTGAGCGACCAGGCTCTTCTTGTACTTCTTTGTGTAGCCTAAAATCCACAGATGGAGGGGGGGTGGGGAGGTCGGTGCTTGACCTCCACTTCACAGACATGTTTTTTTCTTTTTAAACCTGACTTTCTGATGACATTTTGCTTTATTTTACTGCCTTTTGGAAACTCTTTGTGACTTGGTGCCCTACAAATTATGGCTCTATTTTTATCATTTCCATTTTGCAAAATCACTGAAGCTCAGGGATGATTTCTTTGCCCATAAAATTATGAAATCACTCTTGTGCTTGCATTACTGTAATTGAATTGGGCTCACAAAATGTGAATCTGCTGTCATCATGTTCACTGTGTGCACCTTAGCACAAAAAAATGAGCTGCAAAACAAATTAGTGCACCGTTCAACCTCTGTTTTGTGTCAGTCGTAGCCTATGAAGGTTTGCAGTAAAGTCTTCAGCAGGTTTAGAGTATTTAGAACAAAGGAGCTCACACAGGTACCACTTACTGCGTGTTGCTATGACGGCAGCGGCACATCTAGAATAGATAGGCGAACTTATAGGATGGCGGGTGTTGTTTTTCTGGCTGTCTGGCTGGCCTGCTTGCAGTTAGTGGCTAACCCTGTTTATATATATGAGATGCCAATGTGAGCTGGCCTCAGCTCTCACCCTGTACAAAACAGTGTAAACCCACAGGGCATGGGCTGTGGTTTGCTTTGGTCCATGTTTCCCTCAGGGGGGAAGTGGGCATAGCAGTCTGATGTACATTCTGATGTTGATCTTGTTTGTGGAGGTTAGCTCGACACAGTTCGACTACTTTCACTGTATGATTGTCAGACATGATTTATGAATGGTTAGACGTATTTTAGTGGACTTAAAGGTCCAGTAGCCACTAAAACAACAATGCCTGACTGCATATTCTACCTTCAAGACATAGATCTGACTGTTTTTTAATTGTTATTTAATTATCTAAGCTCCTGTGAGGAACTTTTGGTTTAACTTTTGGTTTTCAAGCATCAGCCTCCATGGCTGGAAAATGATGCCAATGCAGAAGAGCAAAAATGTAGTTCCTCGAGTGTCCAATAGAAGCAGACAGCAGAAGTGCAGGGAGTATTACACATATCCATGTTACCATGCCAAATTTTACAGTAGAAATCCTGTGCCCACAGCTACTCATAAACAACACAAAACCAATGTACAGATACAGATGGAGCTTTCTGTCCATTCTCTGCGTTCATTTCATCTGTTTCTTCTATCCGATAATACTGATTAAACATGGCTATACTGGCGCCGATCATGGGGGCAGTGTGGAGCAATGTAGCCTAAAGTTCAGCCAAAGCATCAAAACATTAACCTTGCAAAGCAGATGTGTTTGCCAGACTCCATCTCTGTAATCAGGCAAATCCATCTTAAAAAGCTCCAAGCCACATGGATTGTGCCAAACAGATCGCTGTTTGGACCAATCAGCATCATCTGAAGAGAGCGCTGAGGTAGCTACTGGTGGGGTTTAGTTATACTCGAAGCCGTTTGCAATATCTGCCTCCAAGATTACCTTGAATGTAGCTTTAGCATCGTGTCAGTTTTACTATAACTGGATCACATTTCAGCATTAAACAAAGAATACCAGCACTAAAAGCTTTTCATGATGTAAAATATGTTTTTGCTCTTTTTCTGACCTGCCTTGGCATGAGTTTGTGAGAGTTAAAGGATGGTGGTGGTTGTTGTGTGAGTGGTTGTATACAACAGATGCTAGTGGATTGATTCGCTCAGACGTAGCCACAGTGGCAGTTTTTTCAGAACTGGACCACATTTCTTTATTAAAACAAAGGCAGAGAGCAACACTGAGAGCTTTTCAAGACTGAAAAGATGTTTTTGCTTTTCTTCTGGCCAGGTTTGGAATGGGTTTGCGATTGTTACAGGTGGGGTTTAACAGCGTATCCAATGGCTGCTGCTGTGGTAGCTGTTAGCTCTAATGTTTGGCAGTTTAATCAAAACTGGACTACATGTCTTTTTAAAACAAGAGCAAAGAGCCAAAACAAAAGCTTGTCTTGGCAGAGAAGACATTTTTGCACATCTCCCGACCCACCTTAGCATCAATTCTGCTCACTGAGACGCTCCTGTCAGCTCAAGAGTAGCACACGCACAGAATGTCATTTTGCTTGTCGCTCTGGTTGGCCCGTCATTAACCTGACAGACACAACGTCCCTCCAATATGAATAAACAGAATTCATATTGGAGGGAAATAAACAGAATATTTGGAAATTCCTGCCTTTCCCAGACACTTTCTATGGTAGCTTTTCCAGATGCACAAACCACATCAGAGGACAATATTTAGCTTTTGAATCCAAAAACAACAAGTTGAGTCGTATATGAATTAGGTAACAGGCATCCTCAGCACAATGTGTGTGTCTTTCATAGTGAGGGGCAGATCGAGCAAAAAGTGTGGGTCTATTATAATGATCTTGGATTGTTTTATTTCTCCAAAAATAAAATGAATTAACCATTCATAACCTACCTGGGATTGATGCCCAGGTGAAGCCTGTGTGGGAAATGCTGGATGTTCATTACCTTTGAAATATTTCTATAACAGACAGCAGCCTGATGAGAGAAAGGAAAAAAGACTTGCACAATTGTTCTGAAGGTCCTTCATCTCCGACTACAGAACCTGGTTTGAACCAAGATGTTTTCTGCAGTTAGGGTGGACTGAGATTGATTTATGTTCTCACTACAAACAATCGCACCAGATTCTGAATAAAAGCGGACTGAGACCGACCTTTTCAATCAGTCTAGGTCCTGTTGTTTTGTCCACGCCAGAGTCTGGACGACAGGTTCACAAAAGCACAAAGGAATCGTACCAATGGTGTTTCCTCTGTTTTCACCTCTGGTGTGTTACTAAATCACTTTAATTTCAATGGAAGAGGTGGACTAGGCCAAACTTGCTAACTGGACTTGCAACAGAGCTGCTTTCCTACTATATTGATGAACAGAAACACCTGAATAAACTATGGAGGTCACTGCTGCTGAAACTGAAACACGAACTCGCCTGCCTACAAACCTGATCTTGAGAGAGACTTGGTAGGTGGGACGACTTTGAAACAGAAATAGTCAAAACAGAGGAACAAGAGAATTTTTGCACTTAGGACATCATTGTGTTTTTTTAAATAAGCTGATTGCCCACACAGTGAAGGATGGACTACTGTTCTGTTGACAGGGAGTGCTCTTTACAGCAGTGCGTTTTTATGTGGATGAAGATGTTTTTGAAAATAATGCATGTTTGGACAGGATTATTTTTGAATATGGAAGAGGTAAACCTTTGTTATTTTTTTAAGAAAATGCCCTCCTACTTGTGGACTAGGCTTGTGACTATGTCCCTGTTTATATACTATCTCTGGCAGGTAGTGTTTTCTGACATAAAAATCTTCCTGTTAACTTTTCACAGTCAAAAATATTACTCCTTGTTAAAAAAGTCTTTGGACTTCAAAATTAGAACTGCCAATATTTACCCAGAGCTGCTTTTAATTGGGGGCGGCACGGTGGCGCAGGGGTTAGTGCTGTTGCCTCACAGCAAGAAGGTTGCTGGTCCGCTTCCCGGTCAGGGCCTTTTTGTGCAGAGTTTGCATGTTCTCCCCGTGCACGCGTGGGTTCTCTCCAGGTACTCCGGCTTCCTCCCACCACCAAAAACATGCTCATTAGGTTGATTGATCACTCTAAATTGCCCGTAGGCGTGAATGTGAGTGTGCCTGGTCGTCTGTCTCTATATGTCACCCCCGCAATTGACTGGCGACCAGTCCAGGGTGTACCCCACCTCTCGCCCAATGACAGCCGGGATAGGCTCCACCCCCCCACCCCCCCCCCCCAGTGTCTGACCTTGTATGTATAACATTTAAATTGGTCAGTTTTTGACTTCTCTCTAAAAGTTAAGAAAAGTTAAGCAGACCCAGGACCCTCTTGGAAAAAAGTACAAATGCATCAATTTTAGTTGTTTTCATTAACAAAATCCAAACATAAAAGGCCCACAGACACTTGTTCTTGAAAAAGATCTATGTATAAACTATCCATTATTATTAAGAGAGTGTAATAGGGCTACCATCCATCTATTTTCTATACTGCTTATCCCATTCGGGGTCACGGGGGGGCTGGAGCCTATCCCAGCTGTCACTGGGCGAGAGGCGGGGTACACCCTGGACTTGTCGCCAGTCAATCTCAGGGCTGACGTATAGAGACAGACAACAAGGCACGTTCACACTAACACCCACAGCCTATTTAGAGTCACCAATTTACCTAATGAGCATGTTTTTGGAGGTGGGAGGAAGCCGGAGTGCCTGGAGAGAACCCACGCCTGCACAGCGAGAACGTACAAAAGGCCCTGACCGGGAAGCGAACCAGGGGCCTTCTTGCTGTGAGGCAACAGCACTAACCCCTGCACTGCCGTGGCTCAGGTAATGGGGCTGCTTTAGAAAAAATACTAAAATGAATATAGTAATAAGTAATAATTAAAAAATCTCAAGCTTAAAAAGTCATTAATCTAAGAAAAAAAATGAATTTTTCAACTTTAAAAGTTGTAAATGTACGTCAACCATAAAAGTTAACAACCCAACCACTGTTTCCAGTTCTGTTTCTCGTCATTTTTTTACTGTACACTGCTGTAAATTCCTAATTTGGAAAAAACTTCAAATTTTGAGTGTCTAATGTCAAAATTTACAACTTTTTAAACTGTAAACAAAAACTTTATAATCTCAAAATTGTATATTCTTTCCCCCAAAAACTTTAATTTTTTTCTTCCAAAAATTAATGGATCATCTTAATTTTTTTATCTTATATGGTGGTCCTAATACATTGATGTGCAATATGTTTCTAATCGTGGTTTTAAACAAATATATGTACATTTAACTTTCTCTTGATCGGGGCTCTTTGTGAAAGTCAATACACTCAAATAATGGCTAAAATTGACTCACTGGCAGTTTTAGGTGTACAGAGATCCCCAATGATCTATGTAGTATTAAGTTGCCTCCTGCACCACCTCCCGCCCATAGAGCACTTCCAGACATTAAAATAATGTTTTTCAAAAAATTCATGTTCTTGCTGATGGTCTTCTTGCTTTTGTGGGTCACAAATAGGCATAAGTATAAATTTAAGTCAATTTAAAGAACAGTTAAAACTCTGCACAGGAGCTTTAATTTTAGCTCCTGGTTCATTTTTAGCCCTCTTTAGAGGACAAAAATCCCAAAATAAGTTAGTGAGGCGTAAAAGTTGTCTCTGTTATAGAGATATATTACAAAGGGTGTGGTTTCATTATGTCATACAGGAAAGCCCAATGGCTGTTTCACATCCTTTGAATGTGCTATGTCATAACACTTGGCCTGTGTGAGTGTGACATAAATACGCTCACGCTGAAGGAGGCAGAATTGGATGTAGAACACTTTCTTGTTGTTGTCTCTCCCTTCACTTCACAGTAAATTTTCCCCCTTGAATTCAAGCTGAACGGGCTTCCTCTTCTATACTGAAGATTAACGCTCATTCTTACACCTCTTTTACCTCCTCCTCCTCCTCCTCCTCCTCCTCCTACTCCTCCTCCTCTCGACCCAACAAGGTGGTGTCTCGCTCACAGACAGTTGCTCTGCTTTGGCGCTTCTCTGACTCAAAACAGGAGTCTGATGTTGGCCTTCTGCTCTCTTCAGCCTGGCCGTTAAAACCTGGTTAAAAGAAAAAAAGTTTCAATAAAGAAGGCAGACGCTTGTAGAGGATACTGTTGGGTTTGTGGTTTGGTTCTGTCTCAGATTTTGAGGAGTATTTCTGTTCAAATTAACACTATAGACTAACAGTGTGCCAATGATCTTTAGTCTGCTTCAATGTGAGCTGTTATGTTAACTTTTAAGAGCAAAGGCATTCAAAATGATGGCAGGGGTCCATATTTAACAGGTGTAGAAACAAAACTAACTGCCTTTTGGTCTTATATGTCTCTTTATCTCAGCTTGAGACAAACTGAAAGAGGTGCGCTAAATAGTTTCCAAACTTTTCTCTCCCTTCCTCCCATCCTTTTTTTAACCCTCCCTCTGTCTCCCCAAACAACCCCTTCGAGTTTCTTCCCCCCCGGTCCCTTTATACCAAAAAATCCTCTCAAACACAACTAAAAATTCATTTTGTCTGACCCAAATCAGAGGGTGTCTGCGCCATGGGCTTATTACACAGTGCGCTTAACTTGTGTTGTGGAGGAGGATGGGGTATTATTATCTTCCAGCTACCCACCCTGCTATAAAAACTAGTGGTGCGACATCTCCACAGCGCAGTGGAGTGCTGCTGCCCTCCCTCCCTCCCTTCCTCCTCGCTCTCTCTCGTTCGTCCTACATGAGCCACACACAACAGTGAGCCTGACTCTTTAACTCCACACTCGGCTGCACAGGCAGAACCAAGAATCACGCTCGTCTCTCCTCCGGTGCGCTGCTTCGCCTCTCCTCCATTGGATACTCCTCCCTGGGTGTTTTTGACTTATTTATTTATTTTCTTATTTTTGTGAATGGGCATCGGTGGCCGGTGTGGGGAGCTTGTGAATGGACTGACTGCCCCGGCTGACTGACTGACTGACTGACAGGCTGGCAGTGAGAGAAAAGAGAGGTGCTCCGATTAAAAAGGGCGATGCAGAGAGGTCAAGCGAGGAGCCCCGGAGCCTCTTAGAAGTCTGGAAATACAAAAGACACGTGAGGCGAATCAAGAAGCTTAAGGTACGGTAGGTGATGCTCGCTGAAAGCTGAGGAATGCTGGGAGACGTATCAAGACATGTGTGATTTCATGTGGGTGCCAGAGTTTTTGAGCGTGCACATGGGTGTGTTTTTGTCCGTTTAACTTCTTTATTTCGGTCACATTGTTACGGAGTGTGAGCAAGCTCGCACTTGAGTTAGAGTGCTTACACGCATCACTTTCTATCCCTATTTACAAGGTGTTTATAGGAGCTTGCTCATAAAGGCCTGACAAGGTGCAAACAGGTCAATAAAGTCACTTAAAGACTTGTGTTATTATTTTGTGTAAATATTGAGCTATAAAATTCCTTAAATAGCAGGTGCATTTATAGCGTCACAGCACGTCTTGGAAATGTCAAACATAGTAGTTTTAGTGGACTTAAGTATGTGTTTTGTCTCCAACGGTAATTATACATTACAATTTTAGGTATTCCATATCTACACAACATTCTCCTTTAAGTCCAAAATAAATACGCAGGTGAAAAGTAATGCATTAAAGGGGATGTTTGTGACTGGGGACAAAATAAAAACATGTTATGGATTTAAGCTTGAGCTGTAAATTACTGTTTTCATCACACTTGTTGTTGGCCAGCTTATCGACCTCTTACCTCATGGAGTTACAAAATGTTATGACCAGTTTTGCCATCACAAGTGTTTAACAGCTGCTTTCTTTTAAATATTAACGCTCGTTTGGACTTCATAAATGAGGTAGAAATGTACTTACTATAGAGAAAAAAATTACCAGCATATGATGAAGTAAAATAAGACGACTTTGAGCAGATTCTGCTGCCGATGTTCATCAAGTCCCTTTAGATTTATCATGAGTAGTTAAACTCCTACATGTAGTTAAACACCCCCTCAAGAAAAACTCTGACAGGAAATTTACAGCAATCAATGTCAAACCAATGACATGTGCTTAAAGACATTTGTTACTGTGATTCTATCATCAGCTACAGGTAGATCTTCCATTACACCACAGATTAGAATCCAAACTCATTATTTTTCACCCTTTTCTTTTTTTAAACTTTTTTTTTTTTTTTTAGAAATGTTCACAGGAATCCTGTTCCAGGGACTCTGCTCAAACTATAAAACAAGAATACACATTAAAACGAGGCTTAATAATGAAATTGCAATAATATCCCAGCTCCATAAAGTAATTTTTTCATTTCATAACATGCTTTAATCCCTTGTTGTACTAAGCCATGTTCATTTTGGCGTCTTAAACCAAACAAAGAAGAGGACAAACACAAGATGACGAGAAGAAGAAATAATCTGCTCTTCGTTTCACGGTCGATATCCTCTTTTAATCGCTCTTAATAACTCTCTTAACGGATTTCCAGCTGCAAACTACAAACTCTTGTTTACTTTGGGGGTGAGAGAGATAATGGTGAGTAGCTGTGGGCCCCCCTGAAGGCTCCAGAGGAGACACTTAGTGCAAACAGGCTCTTTAAGGAGCACAGTGAATTGAATCAAGCTGGAGATCTCTTAAGGCCAGATTCAGTGTTTATTTTTTATCATAATTTCATTGTATCACACTTTTAATGAGCACAAATGAAGTATTAATTAAAGGTATTAATTGTTTAATATTTGCTGACCTAATTGCTGTTGTTAATGAAATATAATAAGGGATTTATCAGCATGCCTGCTGCACAAGGATTCTTTTAGAATTAAGGTCAGTGCTGCAAGATTTTAGGAAATTGGTCAAACTTTTGGATGATTTTCTACCAAAAAAGGAAATCTTGGCTTTATTTGAGCATTTAAAAAGAAGCACAGTAAGAACCTTAACCTACGTTGATCTTCAGCTGTGAAAATGTGGCCCCTCCTTTGTAAATTTCATAATAAAATAGTTGAAAAGGCTCAACTTCTAAACAAGACTTGTGCAGTTAAATGCTAAATTCAGTCTTCACATTATTTTTCAAGATTAATGCACAGCAGATGTTTTATAATTGGCATTATACATGCCATTTACTGGTCAAATTGACAGCAATTAAAACCAGATGTACAAACTTCCCCTGTGTGTGCAGAAAATTGTGGGACTGAGGAACAGGTGCACCAGTGTTTCACAGGTGATAATGGACTACCTTACACATCAGGTCAAATGAACGTCCTCTCCTAATAAGGGAGGGAGAGTTTTGGCTGTCAATACCATCACTTATTGGCTGTGCAATTGTCCGTCTGTGACAGTTGTTTAGCAGGTGTTTGCTATGGGCACTTGGTGACAGGAGTAAACTTTGGGCTGCTGCTGATTTAGCAGGAGGGTCAGGTGGATGAACCGGCCTGACAGGGATAAACTGGGCTTTGGCTGTTGTAGCTTAGAGGCCAAATGAGTGTCTGCCCGTGACGAGGGTTGAGATGGACATTAGCTGCTGATTTGTGGCCTGAGCGGTCAGGGCTGGGGACAAGTTAGCCGCTTCTACCTGGAGCGTAATGATGATAGTGCTGCAACAGGAGCGGGAAAGAGGAGGAGGAGGAGAGGAGGAGGATGATTAGGAAGAGGTGGGGGCGGTGGTGCTGGTGGTCAGAGCTCGGAAAGCAGATGAAGTTCTTGGGAAAAAGAGGACAGTGAATGGAGGTGACACATAATTTGGGGTGGGAGTGCTGTGAGTTGAAAGTGTTAGTGACTAAGTGAGGCATGAGAGGAGACGAAGCCAAAACAGGGAGAAAGGCACGACTGTTTATTAGAGGTCACTTTAATAATTGAGTTGAGCTCTTTATGAATGTTTTCAGGCATTAAAATAACTGATTTTGGAGGAAATTAATTCAGTTTTGCATGTGTGAAAACAGAAAAAGGCACTTCAGTGGAGTATTGCACTATAACAACTCTATTTACAGAATATCATACCAGATAAAAGCAAACTATATCCTAGGATATTACTTCTTAAATATTAATTGTGAATGCACGACATTGGATTTTTGCTGATATGCCAATATTTACAAATTAATTTTAGCCGATACCAGAATGCAAACATAGCTCAGACCTCAAATTTCAGTCCATGCAACATACAATTTAGAGGTTGAGGATGAACAAATCAACAATTTTCAGTCCTTTAAATACACTTTAGAGTAAAAGACATGATGATGAGTGACAAAACAGACTTCAGCTGAAGTAGGTCTGTTGGTCCAGCTGAAAACTCCACTAACTTATTGGATGTAAAGCCAATGATTACAGCTGATATACACAATTTTTAAAGTCAAATTATCAGCTGTAAAGAGCATCTGCCATTGGCCAATTTCATGCCAATAATATAGTGCATCCCTGCTGCAGGTTAAATTAATTAATAACAATAAAAAAAAGAAGAAATAAAAGAAACAAAACTTTTGACATGCAGAGAGCGCAAGCAGAACTGGACAGATGTCTGCCAGATTTTAATGACCTACCAACATTTGACTTTTAATATTCGGTACTGGTGTCACCAAAGCAGAGCTTCTCAACCTCTCTGAGTCACGGCCCCTAATTAAAACAGCTCTGATGCTCACAAAGAAAGAGGCCTGATTAATGTATTTATATATTTTCTATTTGCAAAATGATGCAAAAAAAAAAAAAAAAACACATTTGCACCAAATTAAAACTGCTCAATTGATCGAGTAGACCTGATTTTTTTTTGTTTTTGCTGTGATACCTTGTCCCTGTTTTGAGAAGTGTGAGCTCTCCTTTATTAAGAAAGACATTTATTTAGAAATTTCAGAGGACAGACAGCAGTACCTTGCACAGCAAAGAGGCAGCGTGTGGTAACATCAAGACGGCCGTACATGAGCAGCCAGTGTGGACACCATGAGGGCGCCTGCAGCCAGCATAGTGCCCGCCTAAAACAGCCTCCTAACAGCCCTATAAAACAGAAATATACGGCAAATTCTATCACTGGAACAGGCGTTGTCATGTAAAAACCACCCTCATTAAAAATGAAAACATATGATTATTATAATCTTATTTTTTCCCCACAACCACCTGCGACCTCTAAAATTATCTCACTACCCTGAATCTGAGGTAAAGAATCACTGACCTAAAGAATAATGGCAGTATATTGACTCAGAAAAAGGTACCTTTATAAAATATATATATACAGGGATCAGACTATAATCAACCAATGACCACGCATTTCACAGCAGCAAAAAGGAAAAAGTTAACAGGCAGAAATTTGAAGCAGAAGCAGACACTCTGGTGAACAACCATTTGCCATTTTTAAGTGACTAGCTCAAATCAGACTTTAACAATTTACTTCAGACTTTGGTCAACTGTAGAAGAAGCAGAATGAGCAGTTTCAAAAAGGTTAAAAGTGCTAAGACAGTGGTTTCCAACTTTGTTTGTTCCCTAGAGCCCCCGTACTTGAGTCTAAGAAAAGCCAAGGCCCCCAAAAGACCCAAAGGAATAATAAAGTGATGGATTGCTGTTAAAAAAAAACAAAAAACAATTTTAATTGTTTTATCAACAAACCGTGAGAAAATAAGCCTACACATGTTTATCCCACCAAAAGATGTTTATAAAAACTGAAGCAATGTTTTGAATGTTTAGTTAATATATGCCAATCTCACTTTGACTACTTTGAGTAGACAAAGCCTTGCGCCCCCCCAGGGGGTCCTGGACCCCAGGTTGGAACCAATGTCCTTAGGTTCAAACAATTAATTGAACAATTAACTTATGTCTCCTAAAAAGGGTCAAGATTATTGGTTATTATAAATTATGTTTTAAAAAATAAAAAAAACAACTTATGTCTCCTGAGGAGGTGATCTTAGGTTGACTGATTTATCAAGTCAGAAAAATAACTTCTTTCAAACATTATCGGAGAAACTTGGCAGCAGCAGAAAAAGAAAAAGTTCTTTTAAACAGCAGAAATCTCCAGAAGAACCAAAGTCACTTGTGGACAGAAATCTGCCATGTTTGAGCAACCAGCAAAAACTGGACTTTTATCACTCATTGAAAACTTGGGTCACCTTAAGAAGAGTCACAGGTTGAAAGGCTTAAAAAGCAGCATGTCCAGTAAGTCAAATGGATCCATACAACAGCAGCCAACCATTGAAGCACCGATGGCAAACAGTCCTTTTAACATGCATTAATCTCAAGCCAAACTGGACTAATATGTGGACAACTATCAGCCATGTTTGGACTTGTACACTATTGATGTGAAACTTATGTCACCTAACAAAGAAATAGTAGGTTAAAGTAGTCAGGAAAAATGTACCTTTTTGAAAAATTGGTTATCAAACAATGAGGCAGAAACCTCAAGCAGAACCAGAGCCATTACTAGACAGCTGTCTGCCATGATTCAGTGATCAGCCGAAATTTGACTTTTTATTCATTTTAAACTTGTCTCACCTACAGAAGTAACGGCAGGTTTATGAGTTTATTGAGAAATAAAGTCAGCTTGTCCTTCTCTGACTCTGCTTAAAGAGTCAGATGGATAAAGAGCCGCTGAATGACTTACATGGTAATTATCAGAGGCCTTTCACAAGCCGTCCCCACCCTGGTTTCTCCGATGGGTGGAGGGGGGGTATATATTCATCTGTGTGTAAAGGGTTAACGCTGTTTGGCTGATGAAATGTCGTTCCAGGACCTTGTGGTGGGAAAGCTGTGCCCTCCTCCCCTCCCTGTCTATGTGGCACATCCTCCTCAGATCCTCTCCACATTGTAATTAGGGGCCGGCCGCTAAGAGCTAGCGTTAGCTGGTGGCGGGCAAACAGTGGGAACGGAGGGGAGTGGTGCCTACTGGGGCACCAGGCGAACAAACAGCAACAGCAGCACGTGTCCCATAGTTCCAGGAGTGGGTGGGATGGATCGAGAGCAAACGAGTGACAGCGGGTTGGCCGAGCCCTCCCAGTCTGACTCTTTTTCTCTGCCTCTTATCCACTCTGTGTTGTTCCAAGCTCTGCACTATTGTTTGCCTTGGCAGGCTGTTACAGGGAGGGGCCCCTCCGCTGGTGTTTGTGCAACCTGTTAGGGAACTTTTAGGGCCATCTGATCTCTCCCTCGCTCTCACTGGAGATTCTCTCACCTTTTACCCAAGCTTTTTTTCTTTTATGGATGATAAATGTATAGTGTGAAAATATTTAAAAAGGAAATATTGTCTTGTCTTTGTGGAGGGATGACAAATCAGCGCTACATTTTAAGATTTGTGTAAAAAAAAGGATTCCCCCTCTAAAATTTGTATTTTTTGTTTCAAATGTGGCATTTTATTAGCAGAACATCCACTTTCGCTTTATGTGATCACTCTTTTGTTCTACCTTGCCTTTGAGGTAGTTCAAGATAGCTCTTCAGAAATATCTTATACCACCCTCTAGCCCCTGCCCCTTTTATATAGACAGCTTAATTATGTCCAAGTTGTATCAATGGTATGAACAGCAACAGTTACCAAGCAACAAGATCGACATGAATAAACTACATATGAGATTGGCAGCCAAGTTATATACCTGCAGTCGAACTATGGGGTTTTCTACTACACTTTCTTTTTCCTCTGGTGTGATTCACTGCAGCAAGAAAAAAAAAATCTAGACACTTGGTGCATGTGCGTCTGCGTGGTTTTAGCCCATTTAGAGGCAGTCAACAATGCAGCTGTGGTGAGCGGTCCCCCTTCAAAGTATTTATCTACACATGCCTTCAGTGACCACCAAGTGTGGACGTCTAAGTTTAAGCTCTATTCATAGATGTGAATGAATGAGCAGCCTGCCAGAGGAAGTTTTAGCACTGTAACTGTAAACAAGCGCCGAGTGAATCAACAGGTAGGAAGTCAGCAAAGATTTGTCAAGGAAAAGAGAAAACACATGCAGCATTGAGCTCTGAAGTGGGCTGTAAATCGAATGAAGGTGTTTGCAAAGTCAGCGTTTTGACAGGATACAGTATCTAGAGTACAATCTGACCCGTTTTGCCGCTCACCACATCCCAATCGCTCTATTTATTTTTCAAACAAGGGCATCAGCTTTCTTTAAGCTCATATCTGTAAAAAGAGACAAAAGAGATGGACATCACAAACACACGTAGCACACTTATCATCGGACCTCATTATTTGTTCAGCAGAAAAAGTCGTCTCTTTCTAATCAAGATGATGGGTTTCCCTAATTCACACTGTTGTGACACATTCTTACAGGAAATTGTGACTGCAGATTCAAGGATAAAAAACACCCAAAATGAGATGTGCTGTTTACCACTTGTTGCCTGTGTTGCACAGATGGCACACAAACAAGCACGCTTACAGTATATTTTAATAAAGAGAGACTGTCACTCATTTTAGTAACAATATCAGTTTTGGTTTAGAACCTCTGCAGATTCAAATTTTCCTTCAATTATCAAGCTCGTCACCAGTGGCAGTTCAAACTGATATACAGACTGTTGCTGGCTAAAATAAGTGCTTTATAATCAAGCTTTTTATTGGCTATGACATGTCTTCAGTGCCCTCTTGTTCTACTTCCTTTTCTAGTTGTGTGATGACAAAACTTGTTACAGATGTAGCTACCAAAGGCTGGGTATTGAGTTTTTTCCTATAACAGTGCTAAGTGATACTTTTTAAATGGTGCCAGTGCCTAGATGGTGCCTGAATCAATGAAGTAGTCATATGTCCAGATGTAATCAGCTGGCAGCCAGCTGATCCCAATTATAGTGTCCAAGCTCTAACAGCCAATCACAGCTTTTTCTCTGAACAACAGTGTTTAAATATGATTTATTTTCTCACTAATCCCTGCTTGCATTAATGCTGCTGCTGTTGGCAAAGCTTACCCTCCTCCACCCCAGCCTCCTCCTTTATAGCATAAACCTTTTTGCACCTTCATATTCCGGTTCATGCTACTATGTATTAACTGCTTTTGAACTAATTTGATTGTATTCAGTACGCATTGTCATAAATGTTTCTATCCAATTGTTCCTAGCCATGTCCTTCCTGAAAAGTCAAAGTGTGCTGCTTGACTTACCCAGGGATTATCTTTAAATCAGAGCCTTTTAAAACTGTGTATCCATTTTGCAACAAAATAGTTAAAGGAATGACCAGCATGTTATTTGTAGGAGAAAAATAATTTTGTTCAAAGTTGGCGGCTCATTAAAAGCCATCTTGGTATCGTAAATGATTATGCAATAAAATGCCAACAGAACATAAAATACTGCAAAAAACTTTGAGGCATGTTTGGGCCAAAAGTTGAGGTTGAATTAATGTGTAGATGTGGTGAGTAAGTTGCCCTAAAGGAAATATCAGGCGAGAAAGAAAGAGGACTGACACAACCCTAGCGGTATTCTGGATGTCCTTGTATGTCACCAGGGGCATGGGAAAATAATCTGTTGATAAAACAACAAAGTCCACATCTTAGAGGCAAAGTAAGGGGTGGTTTCAGCCTATGATACTGTCCAGGCAGGTACTAGGGTTGCCATAAACCCCTCGTCATGTTGTGGATGTCCCAAGGGGCCGAAAACCACCTGCAGTTTCTGGGTGTATTACTAGGCCTTGGCTGCTGAGCAACACATGTGCCACCATGAGTTGACACCTGCCACCCTTCCAGCCCTGGGTTGTGGCCCCATGATGAATGCTTGTGCCAAAAACATACCCACGACTTTAAAGTAAAGTATAGAGATACAAATCGAAATCCAGTACCAAAACATCCGATACCTCCTGGATCAAATTACAACACAGATACTGATACTTAATTTGATATCTTGCCACCCCAAATGAAAGGCAAAACTAGGCTATGGAATGTGTGTGATCTATGTGTTAAGTAACACTGGTTCATTTTCTTATCCCATGTTTGGTTGGCATCTTATAAAGATATTTCTGCAAATCATTTAAGATACCCAGGCAGCTTTTTTTTTTCTCCTGCTGACTTTCAACACACTTTTTTCCTCTAAGAAGTACTGATTCAGGTGCCATTTACAAAGTAAAGATTCAGCACCGGTATCAGAAAAATCCCAAATGATACCCAACCCTAGTAAAGTAAATGGGTGTAACCTCTTTATGTGAGCGGTTCAAACAACATCCGTATGCTGGCATTGCATCAAAGACAAACAATGAAGTAAATGTGTCAATTAGTGTGACTAAGTCCTTGGTGGGGCCTGGGAGTCCTGTGGAGTGCTGGGGGATCCCACTGGGGCTGCAAGGTATCGTGATGAAACCCTAAAATCTGTCCTGTAATTTGGTGGGGAAGGTATCGGAGGAGTTGGTACAATGTTGCTACCATATTTTGATTCTCATGCTTAGAGCTAACAGAGTGGTAAACTATGGGGACTATTAGCTGATCAGCGTCATTATGAAAAGTGGAGGTTCCAAGCGTCAAATCCAGTGAAAATCAAAGGACATGGTCTAAATGTTGTAGAAAAACCCATAATATCCAGTTTATCAAGGATTTTAGGAATGAATTGCACAAAAAAAAGTTGAAACAAGCTGCTGATTAAGACTCATTTTCAATTCCTTTCCTAGAGTTGTGGCTTTGTTATCCACACCTTGATGGCACCTTCCTGATATCGTGATATCTCCTTGTTAATGTGTTAATTTTTGGTTACTCAAGAATTCTCCTTGGGATCAAAATCTCTGAGAATGCTAGACCTGAGAACAAACAGTACAACATGAACCAAATGTTTGGTTTGACTATCAGGTATTAAACATATTTTGAGGTCCTTTTATTGTACTTTCTTTTGTCTGTCTGGCAGTATGGTCCTTGTCCTTTTAGAATTTGTATAGACAGGCTCCAGTTTCAGAAACTTTGATGCAGCTTCTTGATTGTGTGGTTCTTAGAAAAACCTCAAAACTGTTTAAAATTCACTGAATTATTTGTTTAATTCTGGGAAGACATCCAGGGTTTAATCTTTCACAACAACAGATCCCATTCTCTTGTACTCAAGCATAAAAGCACGACACAAGAGGCTTCAAACAAGAGACTATCTTATTGTTAACATCAGATTTAAAGAGCAAAATGTGTCTCTCACAAATAACATCTTTTTCAGCTTGACCTTAAAAAATGTTCTCTAAATAGTCCATTATTTTTCTCTTTCTCTATAGATAAACAACAAAGAGAAGAATGGTGCATCACAGAGAGGAGGACCTGATTGGGATCCCATTCCCAAATCACAGCAGTGACGTCCTTTGCAGTCTCAATGAGCAGCGGCGTGACGGGCTGCTCTGCGATGTCATTCTCATCGTTCGCGACCAGGAGTACCGCACGCACCGTTCTGTGCTGGCAGCCTGCAGCCAGTACTTTAAGAAGCTCTTCACTGTGGCCACCAGTGACGGTGGAGACCACCATCACACAGCTGCCATCTATGAAATCGACTTTGTTGCTCCAGAGTCTCTCACTGCCATCTTAGAGTTTGCCTACACTTCCACTCTGACCGTGACGGCGTCCAACGTCAAAGAGATCCTGAACGCGGCTCAAATGCTGGAGATCCCCTGCATCATCAACGTCTGCCTGGAGATCATGGACAGCGGGGGTGGAGGAGGCGGAGGAGGTGGAGGAGTAGCGATGGAGGAAGGAGAAGAGGATGAGGAAGAAGAGGAGGACGCGGAGGAAGACGAGGAGGAGGAAGAAGAGGAGGAGGATGAAGAGGAGGATGTGGGGTCGAGGAAAGATGAGCAGGATGAGGAGGAAGACAATGTCAGCGAGAGGTCGCTGCAGTCATTGGAGAGCAGGGGGGAGCAGACGCCACCGGGGACGGAGGATTCCTCGCCTCCAGGTACCTCTCAGTTCCAGCAGCAGTTCGACCTCCACAGAGAGTCGTCCCAGTCCCAGTCTCCAGACACCATGAGAGGAAAACAGGTAAATACACTACATGCTCTACATGCTCTTCATACCATGTTGTTGGTTGATTTTCATTCTTATTAGGGATGAGGCATCAAACCTTTACTGTGAACTCAACATGTTAAATGCAGATTTTGATTTCTTTGATGTTGACATATTTTGTAAGCTTCATTTCTTGTCTTTACACCATGCTAAACTTTATTTTCTTTAATATAAAATATAAGAAAATGGATTAATTTACATAAGATCTAATTGTGATTACTTTGACTCATACTGCAAATTTGATATGAATTGTTTTGATTATTTTGCAAACTATTAAAGCATATATACTTTTATGTTTGCATTATGTGTAGGACAAAACATCTATGCTTAATTTTTTTAGCATTCAACTGGTATTTTATCATGCATTCCAAGTTATAGAAATATTGCACCTTCTGCAGGAGGCCATATTGCAATCTTAATTTTGATTAACTGTCCAGTTAATCTGCTGTCTAATTCAATAGTGCACATTAGTCAAACCCATAGGAATCATCAGGAAACTGCAATGTGGCTTATCTAAAACTTGATGACTGCAATATTCATAAAATGACCCTCATGATAGTCTTACTTTTGTCATAAGCAAGTGGCTGTGGTAATCCAAGATAAGTACCTTTAAGGTGTCCATTGTCAGGTTTTGTGGACTCCATAGTGTTGTCACTGTATTCTCATACAAGAACCCCTTATCTAGCGTTCTTCCTTACATTGTCTTGTATTTTCAACCCATAAAATAAGACCTGGAATGCTTTTTCCATTGTTTCAAAAGGCTGACTATTCTGTCTTCTGTTGCAGGAGAGTATAGAGAGTCGGGCACTGAAGGATTTCTCCATCGAGTCCCTCCTCCAAGAAGGGCTTTACCCCCGTATGCCAACACTGGACAGGAGGGCCAACTTCTCCCCTCTCCTCCCAGGCTTCTATCCCTCCATGTGGGCTGCCGAGTTCCCGGCCTTCCCCAAACAGCTTCTGGACCCGAACCACCACCAGCACCCTCATGCAGGAACCTCACCACAAACCCGGCTCCCGCACGCCTTCCCTCCCGTTGCCCCCCATGAAGCCTCCAGGCCCCTCGATCTAGCTGTGAAAAGAGAGATCATCAAGGAGGAGATGAAGGAGGAGGTTCCTCTCAGTCTACTACAAGGAAACTTCTTGAAGGAGTTTGTGGGGTCTGGCCTGGGAAGCCCAGTGAACGCTGGGTCAGCACCGCCGGAAGGCCATGCTTTGGCTCCAATAAAAGATGAAGCAGACTTTCGGTCGTACCTCAGCTTCCTGAGCTCTGCGTCCCAACTGGGGGCGCTGTTCCCCCCCTGGCAGATGGAGGAGGAGAGGAAGATGAAGCCAAAAGCATCTCAGCAGTGTCCGATATGTAACAAGGTTATCCAAGGGGCAGGGAAACTCCCTCGACACATGAGGACGCATACTGGAGAGAAACCATACATGTGCACAATCTGTGAAGTACGATTCACCAGGTATGTAAAGGAACAGAACTCATAATGCCACTGTTTCTCTGTTTCAGTGTTCGAGCCATGTAGAGATTATCTTGAGAGCTCCAGTTACAATGTTTTGACCACAAGAAGTATGTTAAGCAGAAGAGCAAGGTTATTGGAAAAGTACCCCATGCTCTGTCTTTGAGGTTGATCTGTTTAGATCAACCTCAAAGATTTGAATATCAAAGAGCTGAAAGCGGAAATCCCCCTCTATTAGCTTCTTTGCATTTGTGCAATCTTGCTCACCTACTTCCTCCTGCGTTGGCATATTTTCCAGCTGTTTAGGGCACAACTTTAACATTCTGCAAATAACTTTTTTCTTTTTTCTGGTTTTCCTGTTTTGTCATAAAAGTCGAGATCTAAAAGAGAAGAGAAAAGCAGTCTTGCATTTCATGTGTGAACCTTTCCACCCACAACAAACTCTGTCAACACATGTGGTTTTGTTTCCTTCACAGACAAGACAAACTGAAGATCCACATGAGGAAGCACACGGGTGAGCGCCCTTACATCTGCCTCCACTGCAACTCCAAGTTTGTCCACAACTACGACCTGAAGAACCACCTTCGTATCCACACGGGCGTCCGTCCATACCAGTGCGAGCACTGCTACAAAAGTTTCACACGGTCTGACCACCTACATCGACACATCAAGAGGCAGAGCTGCCGCATCTCCCGCCCCCGACGGGGACGAAAGCCGGCCGCTTGGCGATCAACACCCACCAGCAGCTTCCTGTGCCCCCCCACTGCTACTAACAACCGGTTTGAGGAGAATGGGTTAAGCTCTCCGTACCCAGGAGTCAAGAGTCATGGACTCGGGGAGATGCTCGGCCTCGGGAGCAGAGCTCTGGGGTTTAAGAGCGGGGACAGTGCGAGCAGGGAGAGCAGGGAGGAACGACAAGCAGAAGGGAAGCACGTTGCGGAGGAGGAGGAGACGGCAGGCGCAGGGAGGCAGAGAGGAGTGTTCGCCTTCGCCCTGGCTGGAGAAGAAGTGCTTAACCACTCTCCATTTTACGCCCCATCCTCTGACCCCTGGACCATGAGACTGGAGCGTGCTCCACCCATCCCTGAGCCGGCCAAATGAACCACAGTGTGAAGAAGAGAAAACAGAAAGGACTAGATCCAGAGTCTCTCTAATCTGTTCTGCTTCAGGACGCTAAAGCACCTTTTTAAAAAGTGAAAGAGATAAATGAACCTTTGAAACCTGCTGAAGTGGCAGCATTAAGACAGATTTTTATTTGTTTTTATGTTTGTCGAGTTAGATGATTTCACAGATGTCATGTTGAATACTTGTTTCAGGCCTGTGGATGTTTACAATTTTTTAACAGCATTTGAGAAGACGTGAACAGTTTGACACTGCTAATGAGGATATCAGAGAAGTGTTATATATAAATCGCTTTATTTATCTACAATGTTGTCTAAAATGCTATTAATTCAGAAAGTACAAAATCCTGCGATGCAAGCTGATATAAGGCCTCAATATTGATAGGTATGAATATGCAACAAATAGAAATAAACACCCAGAGCAGTACCTATTATTTAAACAATGAAGAATTAGAGACTATAATGCATGTAAATTAATTATTTCATGTACAAAAACAACCAAAAAGGTTTTGTTGTACATGAATTTTTCGATTTAATAATAAAAATGAAGCAGAGTAGATACAAATAAAGACATTATTGTAAAATAAATAAGCCTAAAGTACAGTTTCATATTTGTTTTATTTCAAAAAAATTGATTAATAATGGGGCAACGTCCAGAACTTGCCCTGCATGTATGATTAGTTCTTACATGATTATTAAATAATACTCAAACATGATAATTCAGTAATCGTCAAAAACAAATGAAGCCCACTTGAAGTCAGGATGATAAATCGGGATATTCGATTATGTCTTTCCTCCACTGCCTTGTTCTGATTTAAGCTCTCGTCTGCACTATTGTACATAAACTTTTTGGCCATGGTGGTGTTAAATACGGTTGCAATGCTGATGATGTAAAACAAAGTTATATATAAATATATATATATAAATATATATATATATATTGCTCTTAAAGACTTTGAGGCATCCATCCAAAGACGTGTACTTTAATATTTCACAGACTTGAATACGACTTTGTTTTAATGTTTATGTCTTGAGAGGATGTATATTTCTGGCTGATAAAATGCCGCTTTAGCTACACAGTATGCTCGTGTTTTTTCTGCTGCATCAGATCAGGAGGGCTGAAGCCCCTGTTTTTTTCATATAATGTTCATCTCTGATTTGTGTACAAAGACGTTCAAAAATGATTTGAAATGGGAAAGTATTTTCTTGCTATTTATGCGTATTTAAATGAATGAGCCTTGGCTATATTTTGCAAATCTGTTTTATAAAGACACTAAATGTTGAACTTTGTTGTTGTTTGGGAGTGTTATTGTGAATGTGTGAGGCTCTGAGGACTGAATACTTGTTTTTTAATTCAGGATATATATGTTAGTTTTTAAGATGATGGTACTTCTTAAATAGTAAGCTTAAGTTTGGCTTTAAAAAAATCATAACGTGGTGCTGAACAGAATCCAACTGCAGACATTGAAGTCATTTTTGCTGGATTTTACTTCTTAAAACTTTGCAGTTTGATTTTTTTAAAATTCAAGTAGGCAATAGCTGTAATTACAGTTGATTTTTCCCCTCTGATATATTTAGTTGGAGCTCAAATTAATCTAAGTTTCTTTAATTTTTGTACGTTTTTTTAGGGATAGCATGGGACATTCTCACATTCACAGTGTTTATATTCTATTATAAGCCATGTGCTAGGGTGGGTAGTATCAGATACCCGCGGCTTGTGTGTACGAGGCCTGGGTCTTTTGAAGGTGGTGATGTTGTTTTGGCTGTGATGGCCATGTTTCAGAAAAGGTAAGATAAAGAGTGTCTGCATGTTGGCATGCTGGGTGGTGAGAGCTGGCAAGGAAGAGGGTCGCTCTGGAGTTCACTGAGGTGCAGAGGTGGAAAGAGAACAGGACTATCGTGCTCAGTGAAAGTATAAATACTGGTCTATAAATCTACTCAAGTAAAAACAAAAAGTATTTAATTCAAAGTTTACCTGAAGTATTGAGTAGCTACTTAGGCTGGGCAGTTCAGTGAAACCAGATTAAAACATTTTTGCAGCAGAGATGTCACGCTGTATACACAGTCAAGTGTCATCTTTTTGAGTAGTTTACAAAAAATCCCACTTCTCTTATTTGTGCATAGATTTTTCTTATTGAAAATGAGAATGAAAAAAAATGATCATTACCTTCAATACAAAAATTCATATTGCTTTGCAATATGAGTTGAAATAATCACAATTAACAATGTTTACACTTGTTTGGCCAGAGCTTTGTTGTCATGAAGACTACTTACAAGGCTGTAAGATAAATAAATAGTCCATTTACTATTGTGACAAAGTAGATGATAGAAATATGGAGTTATTATTGATTCATGCATCATCTAGTTTCATGCTAAATTATACAGCCAATAAGAAAGACATTTTTTTTAAATTTATATATCTTTCACAATAATGTAGAATGATTTATGCTTGTGTTTTTGAAAAGTACATCGGATTAACTTTACAAATAATTGCATATTAAACTGCAATCACAATATTGGGAAAAAAAATACTAGATATTTTCCAAAATCCTTCAGTCTTCATAGCTACTGCGAAGTTGTAAATCAAAATATGATCATTCCTTATTGGCAAGAACAACAAGAGAACATGGATCTTCAATCAGATTGTTCAAGTTAAGTCACATCTCTTTAATAAAGTGAAGCACAGCAACTGTTTTGGGATGTGGGGTGGAATTATTCTCTGGCTATGTGTGCTATTGTGTTGTTAACAAAGGTGGGAAAAGTACAAGAGTATTGTACTCAAGTAAAAGTACAATTACTCCTGTTGAAACTGACTGAAGAATAAGTAGAAGTATGGCTTTCAAAATGTATGATAAAAAAGTTCAAGTACCCAAAAAAGTACTCAATTACAGTAATCTAAGTAAATGTACTTCGAAATTTTCCACCTCTGCTGAGTTGTCGTAGGATTAACTGAACGAAACACCAGCAAAGGGAGGTTCCCACTTGATAACCCTGCCAAAGTTCTGGTTTCTTGCTGCCCATCAGGCCACACCGGTGACTTGTGGGGGTAAATATAAAGAGCACATTTGGGTTTAGGCATTTCACCACTAAGCGCTTATTTCTTCAGAAGGGTACAAGTATCTTGTCTATTTCCAGCTTGAATGATCCTTTAAAATTCACAAACTCAACAGGAAAATAAATATCAAAGAATCAAAGGAGTCCATCGAAATAGTATAACTGAAGTTACTATGATCTCTCCATAAACATGGATTAATTCTGATTGGTGGATGTGGAGCCGGTCCAAAGACGAACTTATAAGAGAACATTTGAAACTAAACAGACTAGAGGAGCCCAGAAAGGTGCAAACAAGTCACTGAGCACTTCAGGAGCTGGATATTTATGCATTAAAGGATGATGATTTATGTGTTTTAATTAACATAATTAGTTTCCAGCAAATATAAAGTAGTGGGTTGAAAATGGCATCCTTTATGTAATTTAATTGCATCTTTATAGAGTTTAATCTTTCTTTTAATCTTTTTACCATAATACAGAGAGTAGAATTAGCTTACAGAGTAAATAAATTGTATTAAGTCCTTTAAAATAAGGACCACTACCCTTCATGTCAGTGGTTTTTAACTGATCTAGCCCCAGGACTCACCATCATATTCTTAATGAGAAATTGCAACACAAATTTGCAAAATATAAAGTTAGGTCATGTCCCATAAACACGAGTGTCTTCCCCACTCTCTCACCACGGTTTCCAACCCTATCTACTGTCCTACTCTATAAATAAAGGCATCAAAAGACTAAATAAATAAATAAAAATGAATTAAAATTGTAGAATTTTAACCTTAATTTGAACAAAACATACAACTGAATGTAGAGACAGGACAAAAAAGACACGTTTAAACAGTGCATCATCACAAAGGCCCTGGAAGACATGCACTTTTTCTCTTGTATTATCTCAAGAAAGTACCACATTTTCAAAGGAAGCCTGGCTGTTTTATCCCTCGAAAATGAAATAAAATATATGTTGTTATCTTGAGCAAACAACCACAATGTATGTCATCACAGAAAAATGGAGCGAAAAGAAATACACGGATGCATGTTTGCTTAGGGCTACTGTACGCCATAGACTTCTAGGCCCATCTTTTTCTTCCTCTTTTTACTCAGCAACCCATTTGAGGAACTCGACTAGTGCTGCACAACTAATCTAATCACAATTACAATGGGGTTGTCAGGCTGAGCAACTATATAAAAGGAAGCAATTATTTTTGCATTAATCAGTACCTATAAGGTTTAAAATAATGCCTGCATAAGGCCGTTAAGTTAGTACCACAATAGTACCACTATTTCACTTTGTTAAAGTACTTTTATTTTTCAGAAAAGGAAAAAAACTTTATTCATTTATTTCTAAAAAAAATTGAGTTATTTTGAAAGCAGTAAAGTAAAAACTTCAGGTTTTCTCTTTTGTATGCCACTTAATATTTGCATGTTTTGAGCTGAGAAATAGACACTTCAGAACTATCATTATTTTCTGCATTTTCCTTGATTACCAAGCAAGTAGACTCATTATACCATTTATGTATTATATTGTAATTGCAATCACAAATTGCAATATTGTCCAGTATAATTGCAGCTGCACATTTGGTCCAAATCCTGCAGCACTAGTCCTAACCCACTAGTTGAGAACTGTTTTTATAATACCTATTATAAAAAGGTCTAATATGATAAGAACATCCCTGCTGTGATTTATTTCATGGACTGTTTGTCTTAAAAGACTTGTACCACTAATGTTAAGACTCAGTGAGAGGATGTAAATTTAAAGGGTGAGGGACAGACAGTCCTGAAGTTGTTTTTATAAGAATGTCAGCGTGAATCTTTAGGCGGAAATTTGTTTGAAATTATCTGTAGGCTACTAAACGGTGTACTGCAACAGACAACGTGTTTCAGTGCTAAAATTATGATTTCAAAGTGAAATAATGGATCATATGTAATTTGAGTACGGATTAATTCAGTCCTGTCTGATTATAACAGTCTTGTACATTTCAGATTTCAAATTTGGATAAATAAAATCCTCCATGTACCTTATGATACAGTAGTGTAATTGGTTGAGAGTGCATTATTCTCTAAAATGTTTGATTTAAAAAAAGCAGAAGATTTTTTAATCCCTGCATTTGCTTACAGCACTCGACTTGCTTTCTCGCAGAGGCCTTTTGACTGACTTGTAGTGTTAATCTCATTTGCCTTGTCTCTGACAGTACAGAGCAGCACTCGTCTGTTTCTCTGCCCTGACCTCTAGTGGAAAATCTCTGGTACTGCACCTTAAAAACCCTGATGGCACGATGTCAAGGTATAAACTGGTCTTATAAAAACAGGTTCAATTAAAGAAACAGAGTAAATGTCTCACGTTGATAATGGAATGAATCAAATTCATATCTAAATATAAGATAAGGACATTGAAACCATGGATCTTCAGGTTTTAACCACTAAGCTGCTCGTCAAAGAAACTAAATCTGATTGGCTGTTTTAAAAGTCTCTTAAACTCTGATCTGTCTCTGTCCCTCTAGGGGGCACTAAAGACTTAAATTTGCTTTCTACAGCATGGAAAGTCAAAAACCTGTCATATTTAAACCCATACAGTGAATAATGGTGAATCTGCAGGTCATCTAAAGGGTAAGTAACCACCACTACTATTTAACCAGCACCAAAAGTGAGTCACTAAATATGTTCAGCAGTGGATAATGTGCTTCTTTTTTCTTCTCTTATTAAAAGTATCTGGTAAATAAAAGCAACAGCAGCTGCAGAAGAAGACGCTAAATAAAAGTGAATGTGGTAGAAGTTTTTATAGGACAAACATAGAGAACAAACCACATCCTTTCATGTGGGGTCAAGACAGTCTGCAGCAGCTGCTTCCTCATGGTTTTCTCTTATTTCTTTTGCCTCGGTTTAGATGTGATGAATGGCCGTTGTGATAAACTCTGCACCGACAATAACAGAGTGAGCAGCAGTGACTCATGAAATGTCACAGGAAGCAATAGCTGAATGAAAAGTCACAGTACATTTATCTGTGTTTTTAGTGGATCAGTTCAAACTAACAGGATTTATTTCAGAGAAAAGATAAGAGAAAAGATCAGTTGTGGGGTCATGTGGGAAGATGATGCTTTCAAAACATTTTAGGAAAGCAGGAACTATTCCAAGTCAGGAGCTCTGCTCCAAAGGCATTTGTGTGATATGATATTTGATGATATTTCAAGTATCTTTAGCAGTTTTTAGTTTTTGGTAAAAGGAAAAAAAAGTGCTGCAACAGAAAAGGTCATTTAATCTGTTTTATATAGGATTCTTAACATGTGCTTTAACCTCAGCAGTTGCTGAATCTTTACAAGAATACAAAACTCAGCATGAAACAGGAAAAGACATTCGTGGATCCATGGCCTGTTGTAGAGAAATGTCCATAATGCCCATAATGTCCATAATGTTTTGCTTTCCCTCATCAAACTCATCAAACACACATTCCATTAACTCCAAAACGCTCTCATGGACAAGTTGTGACCTGTACATTCACCATGCTATGAAATAATAACGTATAATTATTTAACATAACGACACATGAAGCAAAAATACTCTGAACTATTTCTTGAGTAAACCACTGGGCGTAGTGACACAGTGCAGCAGCCATGTCTGGAGTGTAGTTCCGGCTTTTCATTTAACTTTAAAACATCTCCGTCTCGTAATGTTCCATGATTATTTCATAGCATGGTGAATGTGCAGGACACAACTTGTCCACAAGAGCATTTTGGAGTTGTTGGATTGTGTATTTGATGAGTTTGATAAGGGAAAGCAAAAAATACGGTCTGCTTACATAGCGTTAGCTGTGCAGCTGGTATATCAATCCCCCAGATCTAGAAACAGCTTGCACCAACAACTAAAGGAAACGAATCTATTACTAAGACTATAGGAATTATGGCAATGGGCGAATTTGCCAAAATGTTGAAGTATCCCTTTAACATCACCTCAGATTCAACAATGCGGTTGCAACTCAAGTCCAAGACATTGTCTGCATTTTTGATTAGATTGGAAAAAGAGTACCCACCTTTAGGCAGGAGAGCCCTGGCCAAACTCTTCCCTTTTGCAACATCCTACCAGTGTGAGATGTGTTTTTCTGCTGTTATGTCAACCAAGACAAAAGACAGATAAAAGCTAGACACTGACAATAAACAGAGAGTGGCTGTCTCACAACTGCACCCAGGACACTAGAAGATCTGTAGCACAAAACAAGCTCACAGTAGTCACTGAAATTATTACAAGACTCGAAGTATAACTCAGTCTTAAAAAATGTTGACACGCAAAAGGTGACTGTCACAGAAAAATTACAGTTTTTGCATGCTAAACCCACATATTGTTGGGTTTGTACAGAATTAAGAAGCCATATCTGCACTATTGTTCAATTTAAAGCAAGAACTGTTCACCATCTCTTCAAAACCTTTAGATTTGATCAGTCATGTAGTCTGCTGTGGAGACTCATATCTAACCTGACACACCAGATAGAATGGTAATATTATAATGTCATATATTCATTGCATAGGATCTATTTCACATTTGTTTGCCAAAGCTGGCATAAACATCTTCTCTGCCAAGAGAAGCTTTCAGTGTGGCCCTTTGCTCTTGTTTTATTAAGGAAATGTGGCACAATTCTGATAAAACTGCTAGTATACGATGGTAACATCTGAGATAACTGCTACACTAGCCATTGTATATACCTGCTTACAGCACCACTAAAGCCCTCCCTTAACTATAACAAACTTATGCTGAAGCAGGTTGGGAGAAGAGCAAGAATGATATTATTAATGCAATTTATCTAATAAAGAGATGTGAGAATTTTCTGATAAAACTGCTGCTTATAGTAGAGCAAAATCTGAGCTAAATGCTAATCAGTGGCATCAACAACTAAACCCGGCCCATAGCTACTACCTCATTCTCCTCAAATAACGTTGATTGGTCAGGTTCATTTTCAGAACTGGCACAATCGTTTCCCACTGGGGCTTTGCAAGATGAATTTTCCTGATGACAGACGTGGAATCTGTCTGCTTTGCAAGGTTATGTCACATCACCATTTCAACTTTAAATTACAAAATATTTCCAATTAATATGCAACAATGTATCCACAATTACTTGACGAGTCACAAGTTTAAAAATATTTTATTTTCTCTTCCATAAGGCTTGTCATGATTTTGAAATTTTATCATCAAACTCCAGAAGAATATCAAGTTAAAAACTAAAAAAAAAAAAACTAAAAAAAAAAAAAAAAATGTATTTTCAGAACTGAAATACAAGCTAAAACTTGAAATGGATTAAACTTCGGTTAAGGTTAGGGTATGAGTTCGGCTAATGGATAGGATAGCGAGTTAAAACTTAAAAACCAAACATGCAAAACCTGATTAAGAAACATTAATAATGCCAAGTTGACAGCCTGCTTAGAGGGAAAAAGCTCATCCTCAGTGAAAACACAGTAACACAGCAAGCATAGCTTATATAGCACGACTAGCTACATAAGCTATGTAGAAAACAAAGCTACACAGAAAATGTAGCAAAAGCTAAGCTCTCAAAGCAGCTACATAAACTACATATCTACCTCATGTATGTAGCTATGCCTACGAAAGCTCATGTTGCCAAAGCTAACTTAGCTACATTGGAGTAATGTTAGTTACGTAGCCAGCCGTTCATTTAACTGCTTCTAAAACAGGTTGATTCATATTTCTGAAATGTTGCTTAGGCTGTAATTTTTTGCCATGCCGATAGTTTATGAATTTAACTGCCAGACTTTTTATGCATAAAGTTAAATTTAAAAAAATTAAAAAGCTATAATTGGAAATATATTGTACCGCTTAATTACAGCAGTCTGCTGTCAGAATGTCTTGCCTGTTCTGACACCTTGCTGTCGAAAAAATGAATTTCAGCTTGCCAAACCGTTAGTTCATCACAAATAAGCTTGCAGTGGTTTCCTGTAAATGTACAAGACTGAGTTTGTGTCTGTGTCGCTGCGTACATGACTTCCTGAACCCTGGCCCTCCTGAGGTGTGACTTCCTCATTAACCTGTGTTCAACCGTGGGCCCTTCTCTGCCTTGACTTAGAATCACCCTTCAATGCATGTAAAGGTACACACAGCCTTCCTCCGTCATGTGTCGTGCCTGCACACACACACAAAGAATTTCTAATGGAACATCCTCTGAGGAAGTTGTGTGACAATGCAGCTACATAATTCAGCTATGAGTTTGAGCACAGGGACTGCTGGAGGTAACAGTCTGATGTTCTCTGTGGGGCTTCTGAGGGGCCAACGAGGAAACACATTCGAAACAAAGGGCCTTGAAACAGCAACAGTTTGTTCTCAAAGGAGGAACAATACAGTTTGTGTGACACAGTTAGAAAGTTGTTCACTGACAAAAATACATCTGTGCTGTTCAATTTTTGCCACATATATCCAGGTATTGACTGCGAATGTGCATTTTAATAGATGCTTTTTATCATCTGTTTAAGGGTTAATTTTACTTATGTGAAGCTCATTGAGTTGCCTCAGTGCAAAAAATGTGCAGTACATTTAATATGTAAAATACTGATTTAACTATAATAGATTAGATCAGGCCCTGACATGACAACTGGTGACGTACTTCCTCATTGAAACTAGCTGTTAAACACTAATGCACCTAAAAGAAGAAGTCTGCAATGTGCAGTAATAGACTAACCTTGGATGTCTATTAAATGCAAGATTTAATTCAGACCAGTGCACTACTCTACATGTTAAAAACACTATATTTTGTGCAGCCATTGTCATGATGAGCTGTCGTCTCACCATAACCATAACCCCACATTATCTGTGAGTAAATATGTTGAATTGGCCTTCTGAGTATGTCTATGGCTGTGCCAGAAATCACTCCCTATTTACTTTTTAGAGAAAACCCCAATTTGAGTGGTCTGACTTCTGATTTAGCAGTTACTCACTATATATTTCACTCATTATATCCCACAATGCATCAGAAAAAGTAGTAACCAATGGTCACCAGCCAAGCAATAGTGGTCTGTTTTGCCCAGCAATTAAGCTCCTAGCTCAGTGACTTCTTATTCCTTTACAATAGGACAGTTCATGAATTTTCATCCCAGCTGGATATTCCACAGTCAACTGTAAGTGATATTATAAGGAAGTGGAAGTGTTTAGGAACAGCAGCAACTCAGCGACAAAGTGGAAGGCCATGTGAAACACAGAGCAAGGTCAAAGTCTGCTTAGGCATCCCCATAGCTGATTCAATAGCCGAAGGGTTCCAAACTTCCACTGGCATTAATGTAAGCACAAAAACTGTGCAGTGGAAGATTTATGGAATGGGTTTTCACAGAGGAGCAGCTCAGATCAACAAGTCCAATGCCAAGTTTAGGATGGAGTGGTGTAAACCACACCTGCCCTGGACTGTGGAATGACAAATCCCATTTCTCTGCTTGGCAGCCAGATGGGTGAGTCTTGGTATGGCAGATTCTGGGAGAATGTTTGGTGGAAGAGGAATAATGGTATTGGGCAGTTTTTCAGGGTTTGGGATAGGCCCCTTATCTCCAGCATACCAAGACATTTTGGATGATGCTTTGTTTCCAACTTTGTGGCAAAAGTTTGGGAAAGGCCCTTTTCTATTCCAACATGACTGCTACACAAAGTACGTGCTATAAAGATATGGTTTGGGCACCTCTGGGATGAACAAGAATGGAGATTGCAAGCCAGATCTTCTCATCCAACATCATGGCAGCTGAATACTTTTGTCCATTTAATGTATATTACACACATAGTCCTTATTTATTTTACCTACAAAATCTCATCAAAGTAAGCTATCTCTGGGCTGATATAAGAATACTTAATTTATTTGAAAGTCTTTTTAGCAAATGGGTCATTTCTCTGAATAGCTACTTATTCAAACATTTAACAGATAAGAAATGTTATTATTAATTTTAAGTCACGTCTCTGCTCACCTTTAGGAGTCTATATAACATTTTTGTAGTCTGCATTTGTTACCTGCTAAAAGCGCTACCTGTTCAGCAGCTAGTTTCTCACTATATCGATCCTGTAGCTGAGCAAGGTGAACATTTCTGCCTGCTGTGCTTAAAAATTACATTGATGAAAGTTAACCAATACCACTGTAGAATATTGATTAAAGAGAACATTGGTAAGTATTGTTTCTTTATGCAGTTCAAAGATTTAATGATTAGAAACATATCTTTGTTCTCGGTTTGGTGAGATCATAATCGTTACTTGTAAATTCTGAATTTTTATGAGTAACCAAGAAAAGGAACTTAAGGAAATGATGAATGAATGTTTAATCATCAAAGTTTAATGTCTGGACTCATTTTAAATGATCCACTCACTTTTCATGCTCTTGTTTATTACTAGAATCAGTGTATGTTGTTTTGCACATATTTTTTTTCAATCAAACTGAGTTTGTGTTTAGACATTTACCATGAATAAATACACTAAAACTACTTCAGTATCAGCTAATGCATTATGGAACCATTTGCAACAGGCAGAAGATGAGTTCTTAGAAATGGAGAACTGTGTCAACACTTCCTGTTTTTTGGGTTATTTCTTTAAACCACTGCACCATCACTGTTTCTATCAATAAACATTACAGACTACGAATGTGCATGCAACCTCTACCTTTGTTAACACGCTCACTATGGGTACTGAAACTCTCTCAGTTGTAGACAGTTTGTCAGCGTCCTGCTCAGTCTTCAGCTCGTCGGCACCAGACGATAATTCTAAACCCGGAGACGACACTGCTGTCTGAGCTAAATAACTAAAGTGTATGAGAGTGGGCTAGGGTCAGGGAGGCACCAGTCATAAGCCTCTAATAAAATATGTATACAGTTTGGGGAAACAATGAACAGCTGGAAGGTTTTACTGTCAAAAGCATTTCACCTGTAAGGTCAAGTCCTGATTAAACATGGTCATCTTTATCCTTAGAAATCCCAAAGGACATTTTCTATAATACAATAGGTAGACTATTATTTAATGTCTCCATGAGGGCTGATTCTGCTTTATAGTTTATTCACAACAGTCAATCCATGGAATCACAACAACTGATGATACTGTGTGAGGTATTGTTCCTTTTCAGGGCCTTATTTTATGGCATGACTTAACTTAGATTTTCAAAGGTAAACAGAAGAACATTTAATTCCTCCCATGGCACGCCACCTTCTGTACAATAACGTACAGCATGTACAACTGCTACAATGAAGTGAAAGGCCTCAGAGAAAATTCAGCATACATTACAAGTACTGCGCCAAGACCTCGAATCAATCCAGTGACCAGTGCACTGAGGACTACAGCCTCAGTATATGGCTGCCTGCTTTACCAGCTGAGCTAAAAAGGCACCAAATAAAGGTTTTAAAGGTCTTTGTGCGCAATTATTTCCATTGCATTCAGAAGTACAAAACATGCAAATCCTGTGCAGCTTTTATAGTACCATCTGTTTTCACTATTAGGAGTTTGCAGTTCTGCTAGCTAATAGTACAGACCCAAAGCCTGCCAATCAGACAACCCACATTTATTGACAAGCAGTAACGCAGTTGAGAAAAACAAATACCTTTCGAAGCATAAATTGTAGTCTCTTACTTTTTTCCCCCCTGAAAGCAAGCCAACAATGCTGCTCCAGTGACTTATCCATGTCTTCAAATTCCTTTTGGAAGCTTTTCTAGCTAGCCTGGAGCTTGGGTGAATTTCCTTGGTCTTAAAAGATTAAACCAACACCAGCAAATTTGATACTGAAAGTCTTTTTACCATTTTTTTATCCATTTTCAATATTTTTGCCACTAGCAGCTAATACTAAACTGCATTTTATATCTAACAGTGCTTTTTGACAATGACAATCTGTTCTGTCATTTCGCTATGCTTTGTCAAATTGCACTTCTTAATACTAAGATCATGCAAGAGATGGCCTGAATAACTCATAATGGAGAGAAAGAAAGACAGAGGTTTTTTTGTGTCACTGCAGACAGGAACTGCTGCAAAGAGAGCCAATACAAAAAAAGCGGAAGGACTTTTTTTGTAATATGTAAATATTTTGTTTATTTTGTGTCACAGAATGTTTTTTTTTGGTCCCCAAGAGATGGGAGAACAGGTTTGTGCAAAAAAGTCTTTTTCATTATTGTTTACTGTTTGTCACTTAAAATTATCTGCATTTTAATTTCCCTTTTAGTTTTTTCTTTTGTCTCTTTAGTCCTGTAACTTCTTTTTCAGTGACATTACTGCAGCACATATATTCTTAAACTAGGTTGTTCTGAAAAAACAAGGATGTCTGGAGGTTGACTGTGCACCCCAGGGTTGATGTTTTACAAGCTTTTTGAGACAATAAATCCAGGTGAGACAAAATGGTTGAAAAATAGCTAAGGGCTTGAAGGGTTTATTGAGGAGTCATTTTAATCAAACGAGTGCTCCACAAGGCTTTTTTCACTTAAAAGTATGGCAACGTTTTCTTTGAATGTAGAACTATGTCCTAATGCAGGAGAAAAGCTGTTAAGAAGTGGCGCTGCCAGCCAGGTCTTTGTTGCTGTGTATCCCTGCACATTTTGAGCAGTTAAGAAGTCCTCTGAAATACACAATGAATGGGACTGATTGTGACTAACATGAAGTTACTTTCACTGTGTCATTGTGGTGTCTGCACGTGCAGTAATGACAGTGTATGCCTCAGCATTTTATACTGGCAGCATAGAAATCAGCTCACTTTCTAGGTGAAAAATAGGTATTAAAAGTGTATCTTATAGCATAGTGGCTATGTGGTAACATATAGTAGTACATTTATTTCATTTGTATACCTTATTCTCCAAAAGTCACAAATTATTTTTAAAAAAACATCTAAATATTAAGTTCAGTTATTGGTGTTAGCTATGGGGACATGAAATATAACAACAGGTCAAAAAATTAGAATAACTTCAACTTTAACATAATTTAACTGTGGACACTTTAAAGAAATACATGAATGAAGAAATAAGCTATGAAGACAGATCCCAAAATTATTTTCTTACCTGCCTGAAGATATGTTAGGTTAGGTGTTAAGTGGGTTTAAAAGTGCACCTCAAACAGATATATTCTCCTCAGCTTCAAGCAGCCACTGAAGGAACTGCGTTTTTTGGTACTTGCAAATCGGTCTCATTTTACAATCCAAGAGTTCTCTGCATAGTATTTAAGATTTAGCAGACATTTAGGTGGGAATTTCTTTGTCATAAGTGACATAAAGCCACCAAAGCTCAAATGAACCAATTTGATACCTGTTATATAAGATATATCTGCTGGAATAACTTCACCACC
Organism: Cheilinus undulatus; assembly: GCF_018320785.1. Taxonomy (NCBI): domain Eukaryota; kingdom Metazoa; phylum Chordata; class Actinopteri; order Labriformes; family Labridae; genus Cheilinus; species Cheilinus undulatus. The sequence goes on along the minus strand of NC_054881.1, from coordinate 14,937,347 downwards.
TTGATGCACAGCAGGAGATTGTAGAAAAGCTTAATGTGCACCCACACCTACATTTAATAAATCAGCTTTAATGGTTTCCTGAACACTTATGCAGTGCAATAATCTCCCTGCTGGCTAGAGAGCTGTTTATTGATTTCTTTAATAGAAAGCAAGCAGGCAAAAACAGATTCTTTATCTCATGGCCGCGTGTTTGATTCCATATTGAAAATGTTTAATTCCATAAAGGACAAAATGGGTCAGGATTTTTCTTTACATTGTGCAGTAACACCTACTGCTGTTGTAACACTTTAATGGCAAGTCGATGAAAATGGAGACACAAGACATTGATCCCACAGAGCATCTACTTCAGATAATCTCATTAAACAAAACTAATGTTGTCTGACTTTTGCAAATAGGCAATTTGAGCATGCTAGCCGAGACTTTAGTTGGCATATTTTAGACATAACAGGTTTTAAATAGGATCTTATGGTTAAAGCACTAAGACAGGATTGAGAAATGATCAGCGGTGATGACAGAAACATTGATTGTGATGCATTTTAAGGCTAAGGCTTACAATTTCTGCACTGTACTGGCTCACCTTTAATGTGGGACTCAGACTCTTGAGATATTGGTTTCAGCTTCATAAAGTTTTAAAAGCTTCTTCACAAAAGAAGTAACTTTTATTACCATAACAAATAAAGTTGGCACTTAAAGTCTGTTATGTCATTAACAGACAAAAAATGAGTTTTTGTGTGGAGATAATAGTTTTCTGCTGCATGAAAGACTGCAGCATCAGCATTGATCACAGTATTGCTAATATGCAGAAAATGGCACAAAAAGTATTCCACATGGAAATTCTTTAACCTAGTTTTATATAAAACAGCTAAAATTAGCTGCACACAGCTAAAAAAAAATAGCATGCACCTTTCTCATATCTCTGCAACCATTTAGAAGGTCTGCCTTAAGTTATTTTTAATAACATTTACTTTACTATTTTTTATTATCATTTTATTATATTTGGGATAAAACAAATGTGCTTTGCCTAAAAATGTTAAGAGCTTTGGCATCCTTTAAAGCACAAATGTAGATTATTACAACAGATCTGCTTGATTGCTGCCAAGAAATTAAAGAAAGACTTCCTTAACATCTATCAAAGCATGTTTTACATGTTATTTTTAACAACATTTACTTTACTATTTTTTATTATTATTTTATTATATTTGGGATAAAACAAATGTGCTTTGCCTAAAAATGTTCAGAGCTTTGGCATCCTTTAAAGCACAAATGTAGATTACTACAACAGATCTGCTTGATTGCTGCCAAGAAATTAAAGAAAGACTTCCTTAACATCTATCAAAGCATGTTTTACATGTTGACTTCTGACTGTTTTTACATGATGTAATAAGAAAGCAAACAGAGAGAGTTCAGTGGAATTCACGTTTTTTTAAAAAGTGATTTTGGGGGTTTTTCATGGCTGTTTCCCTTTGCCTCAGACTCCAGACAACCCTGTGCTTAACGACAATGTAATGGCCATCCATTCAGCAGTGAGTCAAGCAATGACCAATGACTGCTATACATCAATGCAACAGGCTTTGAGTAGTGAAGGCCTAATGGGCCTGAAAGAGAAAAGCATTGCTGACCTTGTGATGAATAGCGATGGCTGTACACACACACATTAACAGTCTGGAGGGCCGGTTCAACTGCACTCAAGAAGAAGGAAAGGAAACAGCTCACCAGCTAATGCAGTAGTAGTGTAGTAAAGATGCTTGACTGTATTCTTGTTAGGGGTCAAAATAAAGGTAGGACTGTGTTCAAATAAATACAGGAGCTGAAAAAATACTACAGTATGTTTTTTCTATTTTTCCGTATCAACAAAGACATGATATTTCAGCCAATTTCTGAATAAGTGATTGTTTTATTTGAATTATCTGACAATAAACAACTTTAAGTTTACTTTAAGGTTTTATTTTTACCAATTCAAAAGTGCATATTTTTTCGTTATAAAGATTAACATTGATAAATGCTACCACTTCAGCAACTGATGTCAAACAGTAGAGGCCTGGGCGCCAGTTTAGCTCACTTGATCAAGCAGGCACACAAATACAGCGAGTACTGTCCTCAGGTTGTGGGATTGATTGCCAGTTTCAGGGTTGTTTGGTGCACGTCTTGCCCTGCTCTCCCTCCCCATATTTCCCATCTCTCTTCAACTGTCCTATCAAAATGAAGGAAAAATCCCATGACAGCGTACAATAGCATTTAATACTTTTTAAGACCTTTTCAAGAGTCTCTCAATATATTTTAAGATCCTTATTGCATCTTTAATTTCTAAGCAGTTACACTGGTGACAGTTATGTGCATGTTTTGTGCAGATTGTAAGACAAAAACATGACAGCATCATCGAGCAAACACAGATAGTATTTGTTATTCTAGTATAAATCCAAATAAAGCTTTCTTTGAGATGCTAGCAGTGCTAACATTAACGGGATCTGTGCTAGTATTGCACTAGGCAAAAGCTGCTTTTTATCTGCAAAATCCTTTAAAATGATAACAAGTATCGTCCCCAAGTATTGTCTCAACTCAAACAATTTCTGCTCTTATCACTTCTCAGAAAACTTGCATTTGCCTAGTATTTACATGCACACATTGGAGCTTTATGAATGCACTGATAGCTCAGAGGGCCAGAACATAAACAAAGCCACATTTTGCTGGCCTGATATCCAGATTTGGAAAAAAATCCTTAAAACCTTCCTTTGTGCTGAAAACTGCCTCCCTTGGCTTAAATTTTCTTTGTTGTGCCCAGAATATCTGCTTGCACTTAAATCTTTAATCACTTGCTCGGATTTATCATGCTCATCCTTAAAACCATCCTCCTCTCCCTCAGTTTTCTTCAGCTCACTTCTGAAACTACTGCTCTTATCCTTTAATGCAGTACTCTTTATGCGCTCTGAACATTTATCTGCTCTTCAGGTTTTCTTTATGCACCGAACAGTAGGAAACGGGTATATAATCAACCAATCACGTTGGCTATGCCTGTTGCCAAGTGCCTTGGCTTTTCTGCTCGGAGCGACTCATACTGGTGATTATTCTTCATGCTGTTAAACTGAGTTCTGTTTCGTGTTTGTCATCAGTTATTCTAAACTTCTTCTTAAAACTGACCTGTATCTGTTTGAAATGCACAAAATAAATCACCATATCTACCAGTTACAATCTCTGGGTAACAAATCAGGTACACGTTTCTGGTTTAAACATTTACATTTATATTTAAAAGTAACAGACTGTCTCACCAGAATTGTCATTACACAAGTCCAGGATCACAAAAGCTTTAATGAGAAATATTTTAGATATTGGGACTTTTTTTTCAGAGGATAGTTCGTCATCCTTGTGTAAATACTCATTGGAAACTTAAATGTCTTGTTTTTTGTGGTGGAATCAGTTTAAAATTTAGCAAATTAAACTGTATTTTATGAGAATTTCTTGCCTGATTCATGTGAAAATATGTGTCCTCACATGCAGGAGTAACCTTGGCCGAGAAGCTTGCAATTATCACAGCCTTGAAAACATGTCCACTACAGAAAAAACTGTGGCTTCTGGGGATTTTTTTCCATGTTCTGAGTTGAGTAATTTGAGTCCATTACATTTACATTCATCTAGTGATGTCAGCTAGATTGATACTGGATAGTCGGATGAGGAGCCGGTGAGGGATTATTGAAGTCCATTGGTAGAGACTAAATAAAACCATGCGATTAAACTCTCTGCTGAAAGCAAATGAAATGGGGAATCAAGAGCACTTTATGTTAAAAGAACTAAAGGTAAGAGCACTAAATTTTAATGCAGCGGAAGGAAATGACAGAACTAAAGCCCTATTTCTGTCTGTGTGGCCTTCTAAAGCTGGCAGGTTGTAGACTAAACTGTGCCACAGCTGAAATTATGCCCCAAAACGTCTCTGAGGCCTTGTTCAGTTATATTGCATGCAAGAAGCCGCCGTGCCTAGAAATACTGCAGCCACAAAGCCACAGGGCAGGAGGGGACTGTCCGCCAAGACTCATGGGGTGTGTTTCTGCCTCAAAATGGCGAGGGTGAAATTAAAGGCAGGGTTGTCATGTAATTGCACATAGATGTGCCCACTGCCCATGGCTCTGACCCCAGCTCCTGCGCTCTAATGAAGGGTTGAGAGGCTGAATGAGGCAAACCCCAGCAAAGTACTGGCCACAGTGGTGCCGGCCAAATAGATTCTGTAATGTGCTTATAAAGTACAGGGCCCTTATCTTTATTCTGTCCGGCCATCCTCACTTAACCATTAGTTCTCTGCTTGAATGAGAGGATATCATGTTACCAGTCAAATGAACAGCATTATAATCAATTATAGATGTTCTTAGGATACTTTATATATGTAGGCATTTGTGAGTGTGCACCTCTTTTCTATTGCATTACGATTAATAATGGATATCCCAATATGTTGATGCCCTGAGTCAAAAGCGGTTAGTTAAATGCTTTATACCTACAATATATCTACATACAGTAAGCAGCTCCTTTACAAAGTCTTTTAAATAAATTAAAAAACATTCAAGTATTGTGGCTAACTTTCACTATCCACTGCCAGAATTATGCTTAAATGTTAACACTGACTATAAAGTTCATTTTTGGTTCTGAAAGTTTTGGGTACACACCATGTGTGAAAGCTAACTGACCAAATTTGAACCCTGACATAACCCAGATTTTTTCCTGCATGGGGTTAAACCCTAAACGTTTACTCTGAAGCCCAAAATTTTTCAGGTTAATAATAAAACCACGACTCACCCTTCCACCAACCAGTGTCTCTATGGTTAAACAGGAAAATCAATGGAAAAGTTTTACAAATGCAACCTGTTGTTCTCTCTTAATAACCATAACCTTCAGTAAGTTGTCTTGTGTGAGAAGAATGTGTTAGGGATAGGTAAGAGTATTCGAGTCCTTGTTATGGTTGTCATTGCTGAACATTTGTTGTGCACATGCTTTTTAAAGCAGCAATGTTTTGACTGATTTAGAGATACGTGTGCTAGAACTCTCTAGGTTTGTCTAACAGAATATGCTCAGTAAGAAATAATAAAAAGTAGGAAAATAAACTGCACACAGAGGTAAACTCTCTCCAGCCATGGCTTTGGCTTTATTTGCCAGCCAGATTACAGCAAAACAAACTGCTTTATGACAGCTACGGTGACTCTCAAGCAACATAAGATTCAAAAGGCAAACGAGCATTAAGCCTGTTAGCAGCAGTTGGCACGCATATTTCGTGATGATGCCAGACTGGAGAAGATTAGCCTGCTAATTAGGAGGAGACGAAGGTTTCAGCAAGCAAATGGAGTTTGTCGCACTGGAGTCAAAGCTGCCATCCCAGTGTGCAACAGCAAATAGAGTGGAACAGATGCATGAGGAAAGAGCAGCATGTTGATAAAGCGACAGGCTCATGGACAGATCTTTTCATGGACTCAGATGTTACTGTTAGCCATTTTCTTATGAAGCATGTCTTGATCTGTGGAGGAGTTAGCACCAATGACCGAATAAAGTTTGGGCCATCTCATTCACACTACAGAGCTCCATGTTGATGTTTCCTTTATATTCATACAGTTAATAACCCCAGCTTACATTATCATCTCTTGTTATTTCACTCACAGCTGGAATTAAAGGTGCTGATGAACAGGACACCACGGTAGTCGAGTGGTTAAGGCGCATGCCATATACGCAGGCGACCCGGGTTCGAATCCGGCCCGTGGCACTATTTCCTGCATGTCTCTCCCCGCTCCCTCCCCTGTTTCCAACTCTATCCACTGTCCCATCAAATAAAGGCAAAAAGGCCAAAAATAAAATCTTAAAAAAAAAAAAAAGTGGCAAGAAATTGGTGAAGCAAAATGCGAAATTGGGACAAATTGGGGTAAAAAGTAGCCATAATGTGTCAAAAAGGCAATAATAATTGGGAAGAGGCAAGAATGGGTTAAAAGTGGAAAAAATGGATGGTAAAATTGTGTAAAGTATTTAAAAGTGGCAAAAATTGCTTGACAGTGACAGAAATGGGTGGAAAAGGGGCTGAAATAGGATTTTAAAAGTTGTCAAAATGGGTTAAAAGTGGCAAAAATGGGTGGCAAAAGGCATAAAAAAGGGGTTAAAAGGGGCAATAATGTGTCAAAAGAGGCAGTAGTGGGAAGTGGCAAAAATAGGCAGAAAGTTTGGTAAAATGGGATTTTAAAAGTTGCAAAAAGCAGTTAAAATGTGGCAAAAAAATGTGTAAAGTGGCAAAAATGGGTAAAAAGAGACAAAAAATGTGTGAAATTTCATAAAATTGATGAAATATGACAAATAATAATGTTAAAAATGGGTGGGAAAAATTTGTTAAAAATGTCACCAATCATTCTTAACAACAGAACCCAATAGTTTGACACACTTTTCAGCTAGCACCAATGCTACTGATCCAACAAATATACATCGATATCATTAACAAATCACAACTGGGGAGGGCCCATTCTCTGAGTTTGTCAGCCCAGCCAAATCTGCGGACAGGCCTGTATGGAAAGAGATGACATTGATATCATGTGACTGGTGCACAATTTGATTCTTACCAAAATACTGAGATTACCATACAGTTTTATCACAATTTTTAAAATATTTTCCAATCGGTATGGACGTGCAATCATGGTCAATTTAGTGGTAAATTTGATTATTCTATTTAAATTCTCCAAAAAGCACTGTTGGATGTTTTTAAAATGTACTTACATTTTCATTAACTAATTAATTACATTAATTCCCCATTACTTTTATGTATTAATCATACGAGTTATTGTTACAATTTTTATTTACTTATTTTGCATCTATTAAAATACAGTGAACAGGGCATATTCTGTTAATAATCTGAAGTTCTAATACAGTACTTCTGCTGCATGGTTTTATTACTTTTCCTCAAATAACTGATGTGAAAATTTCTTCAAGCCATCAAACTGTCACACATGAACTGCATACAGTAAAATGTCCAGTGGAAACTTTCCCTGAGGGATGGTTTTAGCAGCTGTGAGGTCAGCTACTCTGAGGTAAGGAGGGTTATACTGTAGATTACTTTCTAATGAGGGGGTTGTTGCCTGTAGGTTTATGCTTAAATGATATAGCATTATAGTGGCAGGAAATCACACTTATGGTGTATTGATGATTTACGGAAGACGTATAGCTCTTGTCGCTGGAAAAAGGCAGCAACAGAAAGCTTTAATTAGTGTCCTGCTGACAAAAATGAAAAGGAAAACCCAGCTTCAGTGGTTGCCCCTAGTTTAGTGAGGGTGGTCCTACAAAAGTGAAAACCCTCCACCCATGCTCTTCTTCAGTAGTCTATGAATACACACAGACTCACTCTAACCGTATATTATGGGTTTGTACTTGCTGATGGTTTCATATTTGGCTCAAAGTTTATGTAAATGCAGATGTGAGCCCCACATCACTGTAGTTTGCTGAGAAACCCAAGGTTTTTCCAACCATGTTCTCGGTCAGTTAATCCAGCTGCCTGTACGTAGACCCACTCTGTGATTGGACCCAGATTTGCTGCGGGTCCAGACTAACTATTTGGCTTTCCCCCTTGAGATTTTCCCATTGCTGCTGGTACATCGCGACCTGCAGGAAATGACTGAGAATTGTGACTGTAACAATGCTAATGGACCAATGCCAGACCACAGCTGTTTATTCAACCACACAAAACATTCCTCTGGGTTAATAACCACAGACACTGGAAGAGATCTGCTATTTAATGGCTTGGTCTATGAAACATAATGTGCTTCGTTTGGGGAAAAATTGCAAACAGCTACATGTGTGGTAAAGAATAAAGTAAAGCAGTAAGATTCTTAGCCTTTGACTCACTTTAACAAAGTGCACAAATCTAGGGCGCAATGCTCATGACTCAGTTCTTCTTGGTGCAATTTCAGGATTTTGTTTGAAGATAAAGTTTATTGTTTCAGGCACATTTCAGTCGCTTTCTGTTTACTTCTAGTCAGGAAAGTCTTGAAATCTCAGCAACATAGATTCCACTTTACCACATCTATTTCAAAGAGTCATCATCTGTCTGTCTACCTCCCAGACTCTCCTTTAGCTCACTGCCAGCCCTGCCCATCCTTCCTGGATATGAGGTCATGACAGAGGGACCAGAACAAAGGATGGGCCGCAGTAATCCCAGCTTCAACTCCTACAGCATGTATGCTCTCACTTCTTTATATTTAGTGTCATTACACGGAACAGAAAGCTACAGAGAAATAAGGGGGCTTTTGTCATGACAGCAGCTGTATTTTCTAATGTGTTCATCTTTTTCTGCACTTAAATCATATGAAAATCAGTCAACCTTGTATATAATATAACTAAGAGCATAGCCCTGATTTAAGTTCTACTTTAATTTCTTTCAAGATGTACTATTATGGGGTTAGAAAGATTTTCTGTTTACTTACCAAATTTTCTTACCTGTTATTCACATCCATGTAAACACAGGGCTCATAATCCCATATTTCCTTTTGACTCTCAGTGGCTGCCATGGCACCGGTCTCAGTCCCTGTGTAAGTTAGACGTTATTAGACATGACTCTATATAAAAATTCATTATACTGTGTTTAATTCAAATCTAGTTCTATATAGATAATCATTTATTACGTCAATTAATGTTTGATAGAAGAGGATGTCATGATAACCGGAGAAAAAGACACAAGAAGAAGTCAAAAGACAACTTTAGTGGGCTGAGTGGGCTGGGCTACATAAGGAGAATAATATTACAATTTCATATTTAGACAATCAAAATACCCTGATTTATTTAAAGTATCTAATTACCAATCTGTAAATCAACATTTTGATATTAAAATTAATTTGAAATTGGCAAGAATGAGTCAAGACAGCTAGCTAAGTAAAAATATTTGACCAGCTAAAGCTTTCCAAGTAATTTACGCAAGCTCGCTTAAAATACAGTATCAAGTTATGTTAAGGCTCTGTGACAACTGCCTTACAATATCAAGCCAGCTAGCTTGCTTAAAATATTAGGCCTACTTCAGACAGGGCTCATGAGACGTGTGTCTTGGCGATGGCACGGCATGATTTTCATTTTATCTGCTTGTTAACAAGTCAGGGTGTTCAGACTGCTTGAGTAAGCACCACATGTGATGCGCCTGATATGCACAGAATCTAGAGATTAGAGGGCTTGACTATTTTTTACTACAAGCTGCACAAAGGCCAAAATAGGAAATATAGAGCGTAAAGAGCCATATTTAGAAGGGATGCACAATATTATCGGCATGATATTGGCATCAGTTATTAGGATAAAAAGTGAATTATCAGTGTTGACAGACTTGCTGCCAACTGATACTTTGACTCTATAAATCCACCTATGTTATCCGTAAGCATTGGCCATACAAACAAATAAGACGGAGGAGGTTTAGGGGAGCCAGCTGAAGTATTTTTCTTTATTCATCATTATTTCTTACATTTAAAGTGTGTTTTAAGGACTGAAATTTGTTCATTACTTTACCTCTAAATTTTAACTGTGTTTCAAGAATTCAGTTGTTCTAAAGTTGTTCTCTTAACTTCAACTGTTGGTGAAGTTTTTTGTTTTCACAGTGGTAGATTATGTCAGAGTCAAGATAAACAATATAAATATACTTTCATTTTGTGCTTTTCAAAGTAAAAGAACAGTTTAGCATTTCCTTGGAGAAAATCCCTTCATTTGTACAAAGTACTTTATAATAAGGCTATATAATAAGTTTTGATTTTTACAACTATTCTAACTTAACTCTTAGTCTTCAGATTGAGATGCCTTTAGTTTTGGTCTAGTTTTAGTCAATGAAACCTAGAAAACATCCAGTTTTTGTTAATAAAAAGCCCTTCAATTTTTATCAGAACTTTTTTCTTTTTACAGCTGAAAGGTAGGGATGCATGATATTACCGGCCTTAATATCGGTATTGGCAGGTATTAGCTAAAAAAGGCAAATATCAGCATTGGCAGATATCAAAATTTCTGCCAATATTTACATCTGATATTTTGGCCGTGAATATCAGCATATATAGACTGTAAAATTTGTATACTAATAAATTAGTGGAGTTTTAGGCTGGACCAACAGACCTATGTCAGTTGAGATCTTTCTCTCTATTCATCCTCATCCTTTATACGCTAAAGCATGTTTTAAGAAAAAATGTTTGTTTCTTTTATTATCCTCAAACCTTAAATTATGTTGAAAGGAATGATTTTTTTTTGTTATGTAAAACATATTTAAATATTGTATTAATATCGGTTAAAATGAAACTGTAAATGTTGGCATATCAGATATCAGCAAAAATCAAATAACCATGCATCCCTACTGAAATGCATAAAAAGTTATTCATCTTACCTAACAGCTTGTGCTCTCTCAAAACATGGATTTTGCATGTCCACAGAAAACTAAATTACATTTCAGTTTAATTTGGTCGCCTTGATGAAAAATTAAATTAATTTTCATAATTGTTTTCCTCAACAACAACCTATTTTAGCTAATCTTAGCCTAGTTTCTTGTGACAAAAGATGTAGGTGTGTGCTGGAGCGAAACCGCGCAGCAGCTGTATGTAGCTAAACAAATAGCTATGCCTGCCAATATTCTTAGACAGTTATCTTATTAAAATTATCAACTTGGCAAAAATTTACCTAATAAATGGTGGCAGCTTGCTTGCAAAGAGTATTTAGTCATGTTAAGCTTGCAACTATGTTGACAGAGCTAGCTTAGTATCTAAGTCATTAAGCTGTGAAAAAAATTTAGGGTGGCTAACAGTTGGAGCTAGCAACTCAAACAAGCCAACTTTTCAGACATCAGCATTGCAAATAAACTAGCAGACACAGTTAGAGTCTTTAAAGCTCTCAAACAATGTCATTTGCGCCTTCTAATTTCTGACTCATATCAAAGCTAAGCAGTGGAATTTTTGGAAGAATAAGCTAGCTAAATTCTTGAGAGATAAAAACATTGGAACCTATCAAAAAGGAAAATACACTTGACATACACTATATTGCCAAAAGTATTCACTCACCCATCCAAATAATTGAAATCAGGTGTTCCAATCACTTCCAAGGCCACAGGTGTATAAAATCAAGCACCTAGGCATGCAGACTGTTTCTACAAACATCTGTGAAAGAATGGGTCGCTCTCAGGAGCTCAGTGAATTTCAGCGTGGTACTGTGATAGGATGCCACCTGTGCAACAAGTCCAGTCATGAAATTTCCTCACTCCTAAATATTCCACAGTCAACTGTCAGTGGTATTATAACAAAGTGGAAGCGACTGGGAACAACAGCAACTCAGCCACCAAGTGGTAGGCCACGTAAAATGACGGAGCGGGATCAGCAAATGCTGAGGTCGCCAACTTTCTGCAGAGTCAATCGCTACAGACCTCCAAACTTCATGTGGCCTTCAGATTAGCTCAAGAACAGTGCGTAGAGAGCTTCATGGCCGTACATCACCAAGTGCAATGCAAAGCGTCGGATACAGTGGTGTAAAGCATGCTGCCACTGGACTATAGAGCAGTCGAGACACGTTCTCTGGAGTGATGAATCGTGCTTCTCCATCTGGCAATCTGATGGATGAGTCTGGGTTTGGCGGTTACCAGGAGAACGGTACTTGTCTGACTGCATTGTGCCAAGTGTAAAGTTTGGTGGAGGGGGGGATTATGGTGTAGGGTTGTTTTTCAGGAGCTGGGCTTGGCCCCTTAGTTCCAGTGAAAGGAACTCTGAAGCTGTTATAGCCACAAAGGGTGGACTGACGTCATATTAAACCCTATGGATTAAGAATGGGATGTCACTTAGGTTCATATGCCAGTCAATGCAGGTGAGCGAATACTTTTGGCAATATAGTGTACGTTGGTTGTTTCTTCAATAAAGACCTGCTGAATTGTTTTGTCAGTTAATCTTAAGTCTGACTCTGACATATAAATTACAGAGGAACTTTTCATCGTGTCTGAGACAATATAATTGCAACACAACTTAAACACAGTATGAGTTTCCACATACCTCCTGGCTCTGATATGCTTTTGTGACTTTAACTGACCCCGGTACAGCCGTCCCAGCCTCTCAGCTCTGCCTGCCCGGGTTGGAGGAGGGGGGAGCGGGGGGAGTGACTTCCAGCCAACCGTCGACTGCTGCGGAGTTTGGAGACATCAGTGAAAGATGAGGAGCTGCGCTTTGCTATCGAGAGAGGAAGAAGGAATTAAAGTTCATACGTAAGAAATGAGAGGAAACGACAACTTAGCGATGAAATGTGTGTCTGTCAGTGTGCGTTTAACTTTTATCTGAAGCCTGCCTGCGAACACTCCGCGGTAAGTACTTTTACTGCTCTCATTAAGGAAAAATAGTCCGCTTAACCCAGCGAAAATACATTAATTAGGTCCACTGGCGGAGTGATCTATTTGCTATGTCTAATGTGTGTGACTGAATTCAGATTAAGCTAATTCATGTTTTAAAAGCTTTGTGAATGACAAATGTTAATTTAAGTTGGATTCCTGGCAGTTTTGAGCAACGGCCAGACTCCCTATGTAAACAAACAAACAGAAAAAATGGTGTTTTTATATGTGCAGGCTCTATTTTTTGCTTAATAGCATTAAAAATCGACGTTTATGATGTGTTTTTGCTAGGCTGAATGGTCTCGGTTTGCTTTGGAATAAGAAAAATAGGATACTTCAATAAAAATGCATCAGACAAAACAATTAATTGTTGTTGAATTAAGAAAAATAGATATTGATTATACATTGCCTGCTGTCAGTATTAACGCTTAAATCTTCCTCTGCAGTTGAACTCGGTGGATTTGCTGACACTGGACTCCTTGCTCTCTTCTGACATCCAGTGTCAGCAGCCATGACCAACCCTCAAATTGAACTCCACTACAACTACACAGGCAAGCTAGACCACCGGCCCAGCATTGGCACCACCAAGGGCACCATCGACACCAAAACCATCGTGTTCCTCATCATTTGCAGCTTCATCGTCCTAGAGAACCTCACTGTGCTGGTTGCCATATGGAGAAACCACCGTTTCCACAACCGCATGTACTTTTTCATCGGCAACCTGGCTCTATGTGACCTCCTGGCTGGTGTTGCCTATATAGTCAACTTACTTCTATCTGGAGAGAAAACCTTGCAGCTCTCACCTGCTCTCTGGTTTGTCAGAGAGGGGAGCATGTTTGTAGCACTTGGTGCCTCCATTTTCAGTCTCCTGGCTATTGCCATAGAGAGACACCTGACTATGATTAAAATGAGGCCTTATGATGCCAACAAGAACTACAGAGTGTTTCTCCTCATAGGAACCTGCTGGTTGATTGCAATATCTCTTGGAGCGTTGCCTATTCTAGGCTGGAACTGCCTGGATAACCTCCCTGATTGCTCCACAGTCCTCCCTCTCTACACTAAGAAATATGTAGCTTTCTGCATCATAGTTTACATACTCTTGCTCTTAGCCATGTCTGTCCTTTATGCACGAATCTACATCCTGGTTAAGTCCAGCAGCAGAAAGGTGAACAAGAGCAGAAACTCTGAGCATGCCATGTCCCTGCTGCGCACCGTCATCATTGTAGTTGGGGTCTTCATCGCCTGCTGGACGCCTATCTTTGTGCTGCTCCTGGTGGACGTAGCGTGCAAGCAGCGCTGCCCCATCCTCTACAAGGCGGACTGGTTCATAGCAGTGGCCGTGCTCAATTCAGCAATGAACCCCGTGATTTACACCCTGGCAAGCCGCGAGATGAGACGAGCCTTCCTGAGTCTGGTGTGTGGCGTATGCTACAGGGGGAAGGCTTCTGGAAATGAGAACAGGCAGTCTCTGGAGCCCAGCCGCAGCAGGAGCAAGTCATGGAGCAGCCAGAACAACCCAAACCAGAGCCAGCAGAGCTGCAAGCAGGCGGAGGCTGACGTAGCCCATGGAGAGGTGGCTGTGGTGACAGGAGGGGCTGCTCAGGCTGTACTTGAGAGTGACAGAAGAGAGTGAAAGAAGGGAGGGGTGTATCTGCAGGAGGAAGGTGAGGGTGGTCCTAGTGTGCAAGCTCAAAGGCCTTTGCAGTGTTTACAGAAACTGAGGTGTGACTGTCTTAAAAAAAAAGTGTTGCTTGACTTAATGGGGCTGCAGATCAGTGGTTTCTCCTTTATGCTTGATACTAATTTAATTGCATCCTCCATAACCCAGAGCCATATAGAAGTGTCCATAATATTCATTAGTGTAATGTAAGAGGTAGGCTAGAAAATACTTAAAGTTATACCAAGTGTATTATTAGAATTTCCATTTAACTATTTGTCATTACACAGATTGTAGCCACTTTTATGTGACGAGTCCAGATAAACATTGAACTTAAACTCACAAAATAAAATCGACTTAAACTTCAGGTTCGGTGAGGGCTACGGTTAAGATGAGGACATGATGTTTTATATAGACAAGTAAACAGTCTGCTTTAAGGAAAAAAAAGCTTGTCCTTCTTGAAGACATTTTCTAGGAAACAAAGCTTACACAACTCAATTAGTTGCACAAGTTATGTAGATAATGTAGCTACGTAGCTAACATAGATACAGCTAAAGCTCACAAAGCTCATGAATATCTATACTAAATAAGTTAACGTTAGCTAAATAAGCTATGTTGCAACGTAGCTATGTAGAAAACATAGCTAACGTTGCTATGTTAGCCTTAGCTTTAGCATTGTGTTAAAGCTCACAATGCTAAAGCTAACTTAACTGCATTGATTTACGTATAATCATTAACTGTGTAGCTAGCATAACTACTGTATGTAAGCTTTAGCTAAAGCTATCTACGTCTAAAAAAGGTCTATGCGTATTTTACCCAAAGGTTAGACCCCTGACCTTTTTCCTCTGTATTATTTACAAAATATTGCTTAGTCTGTGATGTTCGCAATATAGTTATTTCATAGGTGTAACTGCCAGACTTTGTTTATAGATAAAGCAAAATATAAAAAAAAATTAAACTGGAAATATGTTGTCCGGGCAAATTATGGCATTTCTGTTCTTGCAGGGACGACTTCTCACAGTAACAGTCTGCGAGAGGAGGTGTCTGAGATATACAGTCTGCAGCCAGACTGTCCGTCCTATTTTTGCAACCACAGCATGTGAAGTCTGTCCCCAGGGGGCTCTCAAAGAAAAAAAAAAAAAAGTGTTCAAATTTGCTGCTCATCTCCACTCACCTCTGTTGCTTTTACATAAAAAGGGAGAAAAGCTGTTAAAAGGGGCCTGGAGGCTGTTTGCATTCTAAGATTAATAGCAACATGAACCAGGAAGGCCACTTTTAACAGCTTTTCTCCCTTATTATGTGAAATGTTTCCATGAAACAAAATGATGGTTTACTGTTAAGTAAAATGCTCCAAAATAAGAAGTAACTGGCATCATGTCGCTGATCAACTTGTAGGTGTCTGGCCTTGACATTATAGGGCTTAAGGGAGGATGTAGTTGTACATTATAAAATACAAAGAATAATCCATCCATCACAAGTACACTGCACAAAACATAGAGATACAGCAACAGAACAGCATGCCTTATGTAGCAAGTCTTTGTCATTACATTCAGTATTTCCGTGTCAATATTTTGTGTCCATCATGTCAGCTTTGTTGTGCTGGCCGCCCTGACAAGAGGAGACCATTACAACTATAAAATCTGGTTTATACTACTGCGTCAGACCTTTGTTGTAGCCACACCATAGTGACCTACGCCATTGGTTTCCAATCAGGAGTCTGGGACCTCCTAGGAGGGTGCAAAAAATCCTAGAATGGGTTCAAGGCTTTGGGTGCAATTAGATTTGCACATATTAGCTAAAATCATGATAAACACGTAAGAAATTGTCCGTGCAAATTTGTAAAAAAAAAAAAAAAAAAAAAAATTGTGTAGACTTATTTTGACACCTGAATTCAAAGTAGATTTTTGATAGTAATGTATCACTTTTTTCGTGCATGGTGGGGACTGCAAGTAAAAAAAAAAAATGGGATCCACTGACCTACACCACTTCATACTTGTGCATTGATGTCTCTGTGTCCCTCTGTGGTACTGATGTCAAGGGCTACTCAGCAGTTAAATTTCTATGCCAGGTTCCAGTCTTTCTGCAACATTTCCTTCTTGTTTGTTTACAATAAACCATGGCAACTGACACCACATGTATTATATTGAAGTAGGTGTTGATAAAATTGAGCAGCAGTTTATTAAACTGCAATTATTGCAACGAAAAAAAGAGGTGACTTCGCAGGAGATGGAAATTACAGCTGCTGGGTTAGCTGAGGTTTTGACACTTCTTTGGCCACTGTAAGACTTAAAGATGAGGAAATGCACTTCGAATGACCGTAAGTAATCACACCAACGTGCAATGTAACAACTCAGAGATTAGCAGTCACCTACTGACATTCAGTGGACCAATCACAGGGCTAGTGGTCTGAGTCTTTTCTCTCTAATTTTGAGATGGTGCATAGGGTTCAGAGCTGTGTGGGACTATGTCAGAGGCAACAACGTGGATTTGATGCAGAAGTGCAAATCAGGAGCAAAAGAATTAAGACTTTGTAAGGCTTTTAAAACTGGGGAAAAGTTGGCTGTCTTTTTTAATGAATTAAGACATTGTAGTTGCAAATTCTACATATTTTTACCTTTATATATAATTATATATATATATATATATATATATATATATATATATATTTACTTTTGTTTGTCTGGACTTGTCAGATGAATGTGGCTTTACAAGTGGAATGAGATATTTGGGAGTGGAAATAAGAGAAAAACACTTGCTAAGATTTGAGTTTATGCAGTGCAAAAATGTTCAGTTACACAATGAATGATACCTCTTTGTTAAGTAGATTTTATATGAACACAAAGTTAAACATCATTTTTTAATATATAAACAGATAAACCTGTTTAGATATCTACAAACTGCATGGTGAAGAGGTAGAAAAAGGGCTGTTTTTATATTAGCTTGGACATTTTAATTGTATGTTGACTCTGCAGGACAGCAATCACCTTAATGTCAAAGGTCCTCTACCTGTGTTTACCCATGTGACTATCAAAGACATAAAGGGCTAAAAAAATCACCTGCAATGAATGAAGTGCAATTATATTTCTGCAAAAATGTAATGATGAAAGATTGTAGCCAAAAAGTGTTGTTTTAAAAAAACAATATAAATTATTTATTATTCTATGCAATGTAATCTGTAATTTTGAATTTATTCAGTTATACTGTGCAGTAAATATAATATAAAACTGCACTATGAATTATATATGTGATGTAAATGAGATGAATGATGAAGATTTACCTGCAACTTCTGTCATATTAAAGTAGAATCATGTTTATAGTCAAATGAAGGATCTGATTCAAGGAATACAGTAACTAAAATTATACCAGGGCGCCATCTGCTGGTTAATACTGGTAGTAATTATTCTCAATTCTGACTACTGTTGGTATATTGACATGACATACTGCTTGTATACTTTTAATCCTTAGCCTAGTACCAAAATTAAAGCAAATTTACCGTAGGACTCTGGTTGACTCTGCAAGATCCTAAGTTTGTCTTCAGTTATTTTATAGGCATGATGCTTTAAAACGTGAAAAAAGGGGCATGTTGACTGAGCATGTATGCCAGTGCAGCTATTTATAGGATTCAAGCTGTAAGCTTTGAAACATTTTGGGTGGAAAAAACATGATATTGTTATGACCCACCTGAAATACCTTCTTTCTCCAGTAGAGAGTGCCATTCTGCCATTTCTCATGCTGTTTCCTGTTTAGATGAGAAAACTAGTGGTTTGACCGCAATGCAAATAAATGAATGTTTTTTTTTCTTGTATAATGGGAATTGAGTTATGTTTGTGGTTTCGTATGTATGTCTAAGAGACTTCTGCAAAGCATCCAAATCAGAATAAACTGAAGGTGAATCGAGGATTTACACTTGTGTTGCTCACATTATCAAACTTTTACCATCACTACTGACCTACACTATAAAAGCAAACATGAAAATGTTAAAGAAAAAAATAGCCAGTGAGTTGATAGAACATATTTTTAGTTTAAAGTTAAAATTACTCAACCATTCTTCGTATTTTTTTGTGGCTATACACAAATTACTTGATCTCTTAATGTGCAGATTTGTCCCAGAATCCTTTTGCACCATGAGTGAAGTTACTTAGTTAGGGAAGTCACACCTGTGGGGACAAAAAAAAAAAAAAAACACTGTAGATGATATTCTGAACATAATGGAGCAGGACATCCTGTTTCCTGCATGTTTCAGTTATTGTCACCTGTTGTCTCCTGAATTGGCCTAGCTTGAATTCTACAGATATTCAAGGTTACAGCATGTAATCGAAAAATGGGAAAAGTTCCATGGAAGGATAACATGTAGCTTTACAAAAATACTTAATGATGTTGTTTTGAGTTGATTGAACAGAATTTATGAGCAAAGGGATGTTTCCACAGTATAGTTTGACTTTAAAAAGTCAACCTAATATAAAGCTAAGAGTAACTGAGTTGATTTTGAAGTACCTGCAACTTAACATATACTGTTTTATTCAGTTACTTAAAATGTTTATGCAATCAGTTTACATAATATTTAAAGTTTTATTAACTTACCAGGTATTACTCAAAAAAGTATTTCCACTACTGTAAAACTATTAAAACTTGACTTGTCCACAGGGGGGGTGCCAAAATTGACCCAGTTACTTGACAATAGACCTCATTCACCAATATTTTCCAAAGCTTTTCTTTAATTCCTGCTTAAGAAAGTTTGTAAGAGAAACCTACATCAGATTCATGACATGTTCATAAAGTGCTAAATTGTTCTCACCTGTGTACTTCTATCCATCTATGCTGTATGCTCGTGAGCTGGAAGCTTGTCCATATTTTGGTATAGGGACACACCCCTTTTATGCCCATATAAGGGCATGAGACTGCAGGACTGTGTGCAAACACAGAAGACGGGGGATTTCAAAAAGAAGTAGCATGATGGCAGTACTGGCCAAATGAAAATAAATCAAAAAAATCATTTTTAAATAAATACAACGTAATAGAAACAGACATTTGTTTTTTTCAAAAAACTGATACTGTTAAATATTGGCACATAATTTAAATACATATTTAAGTACCTGTGTGTGAAAATGGGCTTTTATAATTTTACCAGCAAGTTCTATATCCATTATCTGACATTTTGCAGCTAAATTAAATCATTGCTTAATCAGGTTAATAGTTGAATATATTTAGGCTAGCACTGGTGCATATTATTTGACCAATTAAACATGCTACATAGATGAAAATGTCATCGTTAAAGATTGTAGGTTATAGTGTATTTCTTAGTCTTGCATATCTGAGTGCAGATAAGTGCAGAATTTATAGTTTTATCTTGGCATACTGGCACTCAAATGAGGGATTTTGTTGTTATGTAAGAGCAATTCACTTATAAGAAAGCTTTGGTGATAAAACTCCTCCACATGTGCTACACAGTGCACAACTTTTAAGCATGTAAGGGCAAAAAATTGAGGCTGAATTAAGGTGTGGATATGAGGAGTAAGCCACCAGAGGACACCATTAGACAGGAAGGATTGACACAACCCTGGTTGTGCTCTGGATATCCTTGCATATCATATCTGGTATCATCTAGGGTATTGTCTGGTTGGGTAGGGTTGCCACGAGCCCCTGGTTGTGCCATGGATGTTACCATGGGCCCTGGTAATATGCCTGGTCTCCAGGTCTTCCAACGACTGGCCTGAATCATTAGTTGTCTGAATGCACACCCGTTTTTAAAGATGATATTTTAGAGCTTTTTATACCTTTTTCATGCCTTTTCATGCAACCTAACAATTACACCACTTTCATAATGATGATTATCATTACTATTACAGCAGAGATAACAGAAAAGCTTCTACACATTCACAGTTTTATTGCCAACAGTCATACAGAATAATGAAAAAACCCAAAAGATTAAATCTGTAAACATCATTTGGACTCATTTCTTGGTTTTTATTTCCTTTTTCTTTTTCTATTCCTTTTCCAAAATAGTGAGATTCTGTGAGATTTCCCTCCAGCAAAGATTTATATTAAGAATCTGGAAATGATACATTTATAATATAGAATAGAGAGGGAGGGAGGGAGGGAGACAGAGAGAGAGAGAGAGAAAACAGTAGTCTCAAGCAGCAACACGCAGCAGGGCGAAACACGACCTCTAGTGAACAGGCATGCCCCATTGAAGATCAGCTATTGCACTTTGAAGAGAGAGAGAAAGAAAAAAGACCATTTGTACAAATAAAAGGCACATTTTCATCAACAGAAATCTGGAAAGAAGCCGTGTTCTTTTTGTGTCCCAGCATGTTTGGTTGTCTAATTTCATTATGTCACGCAGTTAATTGAGAGATTCAAGTATGGAGTTGTTTTTTTCTCTATTTGCTTCATTCAGAGTTTGCACATTTGATTATTTCAAATTCTAACCTCAAAAGTATTTATATTAGCAAAGAGCTCATTTAAAACTTTAGCACATTATTTCCTCTTCCAGGATATTAGATTTGATGAAATTATGTCATAGAAAATTAGACAAAGTAAAATTCAATGGCAGATTACTTCTCACTGATTCCTTGTGCACTTTTTGCTCATCTTTCTATCAAAAGGGATGATACTTCAGACACCTCTGACATATTTTTATGATTTTGATGCCTTATTTTAAGGGGAAGCCTACACAAGTATCTTCTATATGTATGTTGTACAAAGAAACATGCTAGATTTGTACATTTTGAGAAGACTTCTCAATCAGATTCACATGTAGGCTGCCATTATTTCACAATGCACTCTGGGTAGTGACATCAAATGCATGCATTGCTCTTCCGTTTTGCAGACCATTACTGTGAGATGCAGTAACTATCAGAACAGAAAGATATGCTAAAAAATTTCAAAATAAAATCAGATTAAACTCTCAGTTATGTTAGGGGAAGGGGAAGGATACCAACGATCAAAATCTAAAAACCTGACCCTAATTACGAAAAGTTTCATAAAGCAGAGTAAACAGTATGCTTACAGGGTAAAAGCTTGTCATCCATGAAAACGCTCTCATGTAGCAAACGTAGCTTACATAGCTACGTTAGTTGCAAAGCCACACAAAAAGATGGCAAAAGTTGCAAAAGCTAAAGCTCATGATGCTTATGGATATCATTACAAATCTACAAAGCTAAGTTTAGCTATGTAGCTACGTTATCTATGTAGCTTGCATAGCTACATTAGCTTGAACTATGTTTGCTAAAGCTCACATTGCTAAAGCTAACACAGCTACGTAGTAATGCAAACCAGTGTTGGGGGTAATGTGTTAAAAAGTTATCCGTTAGAGTACTCAAGCTACTTTTTCGTTGTAAAGTAACGTGCCCCTCAAAGCATCTGCTCTGTTTGTCTTTTTTTCCTGTTGGCACATAGCGGCGTGCCATTGGAAAGTTAAGATGGCAGAAAGGACAGCTTTACACTGTGGAATTATCTCTATTATGTTGGATTTTTGGATGAAAGGGACAAGATCACCATCATTGTGAATCGTACGTTTAAAAGCTCCTGTTTTGTTTTCATTGAACCAGCGTTTGTGTGATTCTGTATGCCTCGGTCCAGTAATGTCTTCAATGTAGGAATTTCATGAATGCAACTGCCAGACTTTGTTTATGAATAAAGTAGATTAAAAAAAAATTCAAAATTAGAAATTAAGTTGGAAAATTACAGCACTGAGGGAGCGTCTGAGATCTACGGTCTGCAGCCAGACTGTCTTGCAGCTTTGGAGCATATGGTGGTTGCAGCCACAGGCCTTAAGGATAACAGTCCATAGGAAGAAGAAAGGTGCAGCATTTAAAAATCACCAACCAGAGTGCACTGCACTGTAAAGGCAGCCAGCGTGTTGAATTGTCTCCACATGTAGAAATGTTGTGTTTCTTTGTCAGACATACATATAAAATATATAAATGTTAATCCAAGGTCAAAATATCTTACATGCAGGATTCTCTTAAAAAAGACAAATGTGTAATAATACAGGTATATAGCAGGTGAATAAATGCATTAAGAAAAAATGAGGAAATTTCCAGCACACTGTAAAAATCACAATATGATGGCTACTTTAAGCATCAAAATGTATTTGTGCAGTTTACATGGTGTACAGAACTTGCCACATGATTTTGTATTATTAAAAACAAGAACTCATCAAACACTGGCTTTCTATGACTTCTAGTTTTGTTGCTGCTGTGTCAAAATGTGGCATAGATATTGTCTGATTCTTAATGGTGTTGTGTCAAAGTTGGAAAAACCCTCTGCTCTACAAAAGGGACACAAGGAATCAATGGAAGGTTTAAATCAAAACAACTCTTAAGGTGGATAATTTTTTTAAATGATCCTGATACTGCTTTTACTAAAAATGTATTGTTGCGAGATGCATGTACTGTACACTCCCTCTTGCAGCAAAATACAGGCACGTTATATTACATTGCATCTGTCTTATCAAACTCATTGAACACATGCTGATTTTGGTTCAACTGAAGTGGTCCAGTGCATATCAAATACAATGCCCCATTCATTTGGTATCCATCAGAGTACTGACAATAGTAAGGATGAGAGCATTTTTAAGTGTGACGACTATCTCTAGAAGCAATTTTAAAATCTGGATTCTACAAAAAGAGTGTGTGTAACCTAATCACAGCAGAATGTTTGGATTGGGTACAGTGGACTGTGAAGTACAAGTTAACTCTCAGCAGGTTTGGCAAAAATGGTTTTGAGCTTGCTTTTTGTAGATTTGGATTTTCTCCTGTACTGTAAAGCAATAGGCAACCAGGATCCTTTACTTTTAACACAAGGACATTCAAGTGTCTGACAGAGTGAACGTGTATTTCTATGAAGACATCTAGCGGCAATAATGTGGTACTGCCACAAGATATTCACACATTAAAGGTATAATATGTGACTTTTTGAATACTGATATAGCACATATCAAAAATATCCTAAGTTAATATATCTTTGAGTAATAGCTTTCTAAAAAGTGAGTGAGCCAAAATTCTTGTGGGTTTGTTGTTTTCAGCTCTGTGTTACAGAATAGTGCTTCCAACAGCTTGTTTATGTTTACCTTAGAGGCTCAAACTTGTTTCAAACAAGCTCTTTTTCAATACAAACACTCCCCTGACCAAGTATTGGCCCTGACACCACATTAGAAAAGAGAAATAGCCCTGCCAATTCAGAGAGAGAAAGAGATGGCCCACCCACTCAGGGGTGCAGTATATGGAGCAGGGGTGCCCTGCAGAAAGGGTGCAGAAATATATAAGGATGAGGATATATATATAAGGTGAGGATGTAGCTCACTTTGAGGACAATAAACAAGTTAGTATAACCAATCCAATGTAGGTTGGCATATGCTTCATGATTGGGTAGGCTTGAATGGCTACTTAATGACTGACAAGGCAAATGTTATAATTCACAACATGAATATTAATTTGGTTGCCAATATGTTTACCATTTACAGTGTTGTCTCAATTTAGTCATGAAAAAAAAAAACACATCAACAAATCACTCTTGTCAAAATGTTTGTTTACAGAATCAACATTGCAGTACTGCCTTGTGCTGAAACTAAGAAGTACAGTATAATCAATCACATGCTTCATGTAGGACATATTTCATTTAATCTACAGAATTTGCTGTGGGTCTATTTAAAAATGGACTTCAGGCCACATTTAGCTCCCTGGCGATAGTTTAGAAAAACCCTTGATATAGAGAAGGTACAATGCTAGAGTTTCATCACAAAAGTCCATTTCAATGATCTGTGCTATGAGAGAGACTTTGGCTGTATTTGAGACTGCCCACTACACCATAAGTACATACAGCTATAGTCAGCATGTATTATGCAGTGAATGAACAAATGCTAGCTCCACAGTACTAGTACTAGACGCTGTACTGATTCAGGAAAAATCTCCATACTACACTGTAACAGTCTACTTTGCCTACTGTTTCCTACAATGTAAAGCACCAACTAGTCAGAGATCAAAGTAGCAGACAATCTATGGCGACAGCATCATTGCTATTAGCATTAGCATTAACTCTGATCCATTTGGAGTGTATTGATGCGAATCAAATGCCAGCAAATTTACTTTCTTCAAGGTGATACATAGATAGTGAATGTTAAATAACTTGGCTCACTTGTAAGCTTTTTTCATACCATAAAGTAATGCCACACTGTAGCAATGTTAGCTGTTAACTTGGCCTTTTTTCACAATATATTTTTTAAGACCTGAGACATAAGCCAGGCCAAAATAACCCACTTGCTGTAAAGCTTGGGTCAGGCCTAGAAATGTCAGTTAGACCCCACCCAAATATCAAGCATACTGCATCAATTCAAAGTCAAATGCTGCCATATAATTGGTCTCATGCAAGCCCTGATCATCTGACCCCCCCAGCTGATTCACTCTAAGCTCGCTATTGGCTAATCTCACTCATGCTGCCACATTTAAGCTGCTCTATCCTGCCTACTCTGCAAAATAAGAACTGCTAATAAGAAAGAAATATTTATAACCACAAATGTGTGTTTTATGACAAAGTGGTCCTGACTAAACTGCCCTTGTTCTGTCCTGTTCCACCAACTGTATTTAATGGCCCAATCACAATTTAAATCTGCAATTGTTTTATAAGTTGGCCGTTACATTGAAGTTGTAACTACAATTCTGAGTTTTTTTAATGACAGAAATCTGATCAGATGTGATCTTTATGTGCCCAACACAATTGCACGTATTACAGACTTGGCCTATTTATTGTTAATGATAATAGGAGCAGTGAGGATGAGGAGCAGGTGCACAAACATCACTATGCACTAAATGCAAAGAGCTTTTGGAAACATCAGGTGGCTACTGTCTGCACTGCTCTCTATTCACTTCACTGGTAAACTTACTTGCATTATAACAGATAAGCCATAGAAATATTTCAGCTTCAAGAAACATGACCAGGGCTGCCCGTCAGCAGGTAGGCATTGAGTCTGTACTGAGGGAAGATATTCCAAGGTCAGTTCTAGAAAAAAACATAGAAAATTTAGGGTAAAACATAAATATACTGCTATGTCAGGATTTCTTGACATTGCGGTATATTTGAGGCGCAGGGGATCCTGGCCCAACCAGGCTTTAGGCCACATCAGGCTGCCTCGAGCTTGGGTAGTACATCTAGTATGCTGCATTTAATGCTCAACAGTAGTATGTAGTAGGCAGTTTCGAATACACCCTTTGTTTGGAGTAAAATACTTCCAAGAATCAAGCACCAGGACTGCAGATCTGATAGGAGAAAAGTCAAAACTCTGAGAGAAGGGTGCTGTTTGTTTTGACAGACTGGTGCTTAAGTGCAACATCGACTGAACGTGTGCTCTGAAAGTCACATATTATACCTTTAAGAAATCAAAAGTTGTTGTGTAACATCATTAAGTGAAGGTGGTCTAATATTTAACATTCTGTGTAAACTCAACATTTGTCCACTTGAACTGTAAATTACTTCTCAACACATTAGCATTTCATCTTGTGACACAGGTGATCTAATGGATCTAATTCTCTGATTGTGCTCATTTGTGATGATTTAAATGATAATAACTTCTTAAAGTTCATCCAACAAAAGCTAAAAATATATCGAACAAGAATTTGTGACTATCCATTGCATGACTCAAGCCCCCAGAACTAATCATCGACTACACACTGAAAAGAGGAAACCGATTCAGAAATAATCACTGGTTGAAAAGCATAAATATTTTACAGTGTCAGCATACACAAGCACCTCTTTCAAATAAAGGGGTATCAAGGTCTACGAACAATGTCCACGAGAACAGTTGATTTGAAGTCATGCGACCGCAGTGACACGAGAAAATACTTCATAAAAAATCATTAAAGCCATTGACAGCACTATGGAGGATGTCTGTTTGCACCCAGACACTTTGTGACTACTGCAAAGCAAAACACATTCAGATCTAATCCCCGATAAAAGCAGGTTTCATATAGAGACTAATTGAGTGAGCTGTCACGCTAGTGGTGAGATTAAAGGACATTTTTCCTAAAGTATTTCATTATAAACAGCGTTTGTTTTTGTTTTCTCCACCTCTAAGCCATCACTTTCTGTAGAAATGTGGTTGTGCTTGACAGACAAAACTAAAATTTCAGGTTTTTATTCTAAAATACTCTTGTTAACACCTCTCTGAGGTTTGATTTGCACTTCATCTAAACTACAAGAACAATTGTCTTTTTTTAATCTTTTAAAACACCAAATCAAGATATTATGTCCAAATACACCTATGTCTTCTCAAAAATATAGCATTTCAGTCATCACAACAAAATAATAACAGTTCTATAAATATTTTTTCTTAAACAAATCTTGCATCTTCCAGTGCCTCCAGCAAAGTAACCACGGGCTTGTTTTTCCAAAAACACCGTCAGTGCATTGAGCCTTTTAGCATCGAATCGCCATGTTTCATCTTCAAGTTTCAGGATGGTAGGAATGACTGTCCAGAGCTTCCTATTTCCCAACAGGTGTTGCAAGCATCACTGTTTTCTTGCAACAGGCTGTAGGAGACACAGTTCACTCCCTGCAGACACAATGGGCAGATTGTTGTCACGGTGATGGCCAATAAGATGGCTAATGCTGTCAAATATATGGTCTTTTGTCCGTACCTTTGAAAAGAGAAAAGAGAAGAATTTTAGCATTAGCAAAGTCAAGTTTAATTGTTCTTCTAAGATACGCTGTCCCTCTTTAACCCCTTCTCACCGTGCCCTCAGGGTCCACCAGCAGCAGGTGTTTGGCGAGTCCATTGTGCATGCCCGTCAGTACATAAGACCCTGGGTTTGTAGTGCTCTTACGAACCAGGAAGTCCCCATCCTCTGTCAGGAGTTTTTCAGCGTCCCGGCGGCTCATTTTGCCGTGGTACCATGTCTGTCCCTCCAGCTCCTCCTGCGCCCGGAAGGCCAGGGAGCGCACAAGAAGTGGGCTGGAGTTGTCCACAGATGCTGCCTTGTGAAGACCTGAAACCTGTGACTGGACCTGTCCCTGGGACGGCGGGTGGGACTGCGACTGAATGGCATCCTCAAAGGGCTCTGGTGTAGGTGAGGGTGTTGTCAAGGAGATGGATTAGAAAGGGAAGGATTGTTAAAGCACAATTTCTAACTTGACACTCTACAAGAGCAAAACTTTGGTGATAAAAAAAATTGATGCTGTAATTGTATAAAGAACTTAAAATGTTGGAAGCAAAGGATCAACAGTTCTTTAGCTGGAAAGTAGTTTCCCCGATTCCTTGCTCCTGAATCACTGTGTTGCTTTTTATGTCTATTATTAAAACACATTGATTGTGATGGACATCACATCATTGAATTCCCCTTTAAAGTCTTTAGGTTTTTACTGTTGAGGTTGCTATCTTGTTTTTCTCAGGTGACCTCACTGGGACAACAGGTTGGAACCACTCTGTCATCTTGCTATCCTTTTTTCAGCATGCTAGCTACTTAAGCAGCAGGTGACCATGCCCTGAAGCAGTGGTACTCATTCAGGAAGTCTGGGTTGGGACTCACGGTTGGGCCACGGGGGATGTTTTTGGGGTCGACAGATGAGTTTTCAGAACCTTTGCAACTGTATTTAATGTGACATTTATGTCTGCAGTACACATTATAGCCATATGGGGAGGGGGCAATAACAAGTACCCTCTCCACCATAATACAACATAAACAAATCTCTACAAGCCACTGGACATACAAATTAAAGTCACCGATGCTTGGCTAATAGAAATGAAATGCATTTTTCCAGCCCAGACAGCTAATGAAGTCCCAAGGGGCGGATCATGCAAAAAAGGCCATGTGACGGAAGCTTTCCAGGCTTGTAAAACATAGTGCAAGGTCAGGACCAGATTGAGTCCAGAATTAATTTTATCTAAACTAGCACCAGCCATCAGCTCAACCATCCAGCCGAGAACAGTGCAGAAGGCAGACTTGATAAGCAACAATGTGTGAAACAAAAAGTTGTTGGGTCACGACAGCTTGTACTTTATAAGAAAGTTTGTCACTAGAAAAAAAGTTTGGGAAACACTGCTTTAGAGCATGGCTCCTCTGATACAAACAGGTATTACGGTTTAAGGTGATCCCCTATATGGGGCCCTGAATACCTTTGTTTTTTTGTTATTACATAAAAACTACATTATCAGATATGGCATCAATGAAAACTCAACGATAAAATGCTCACAAAGAACGCCATTAAACATCAGTTAACATGGGCACACATCGGACTGTAACACTGGCAGAGCATTGCAAGCCTCGCTTATTCATAAGCTGTTTCACAAGTTTGCTACCAATGATATCTGTGAGTGGCATTGTACATTTGATACGCTTATCTACCAAAATGTTGATAAGGATTTGACCACCTCACTGCTCCCAGTGGCTGACTAGCATCTTGGTGAAAAAGAGCACATAGCACTGTTTACCTATAACCTGACATGCCAGATATGTTGTTTTACAGATCCATTGCATGGGATGTATTTCACATCCATCTGGGCAACAGATGGACTCTGTAACTTTCATTATAGGCCAGTCAGAGCAACAAAAGGCATGATGTAGCAGGCATGTGCAGCTCTGGGGAGTAAACAACGTAAACAAGCTATCTGCTATTGTTGTTCCCTTCTTGGAAGGGCAGGACGTTTCAGAAAATCTTCAGAAGGCGATTAGAGGAATGTTCTGTCTGTCATGGGCCAATCGGAGCGAAAAATGACACACAATGCATATGTGCTACTCTTGTGCAGGACCAGGCCACTGCTGCCTTAGATTGTTAATGGCAGAGCTTCATCTGAAATTGATGTCACACCATTTAAGGGGACGTGCAAAAACATCTTCTCTGTCAAGCTTTCAGTGTGGTTCTTTGCTCGTTTAAAACGAAATGTAGTCCAATTCTGATTAAATTGCTGCTTTCCTACAGCTACATCTGAGCTAACAGCTACCGTGGCAGCGGTCCATGGTTACATCAGAAAACCCCACCCGTAACAATCCCAACCAAAGAGAAGAGCAAAAACATGTTTTTATGTCACAGAAAGCTTTCAGTGTTGCTCTCTGCCCTTTTTTTGATAAAGATGCGCTGTGCAACTCTGACAAAAGTGCCGGTGTGGCTAAGTCAGAGCTAATCACTCCACTAGCAGGCTTGTGTATAACCACTCACAACAACTAACCCTTTTTCTCCCGACGCTCACAGTCATGCTGAAGCAGGTAGGCAGAAGAGCGAAAACACTTCTTCTGTCACGCAAAGCTTTCAGGTTGCTCTCTGCGCTTTTTGTTAATCCTGTCCCAGTCTGACAAAAGTGCTGCTGTGGCTACAGAAACGCGGTCCACTTCTAGTAAAAAGGACACGATGCTAAAGCTATATCCGTGGTATTTACTGCATTGGATGCAGCTATTACAGCTTTCAGTACAACTAAACCCCGCCCATAGCACAACACTGTATGTATGGCTCTGAAAATATCATCACTCACTCAGGCACTCAGCCAGCAAGACACATACAGACCCATGTGTAGGGCTGACCTCAGCGGTCAGCCAAAAAGATAAAATGGTACCAAATGGAGGGCCATTTAGAAGCTGAAAGACCTGCTTTATTCCTCCTGCTCAGCCAAGTGATCCAGATCTCTAATGAGAGTCAAAATTGCCATTACTGCAGTCGAGGCTGGGCCAACATTAGCTGTGAAAATGCAAGAAAGATCAGGGTTTACTCTACCAAAGTGTACCAAACTGTATTGAACCTAAACTGGAAATGCCCCGTGGTGCAGCAGGTGGCTCTTACAGTAAAATAACAACTTGAGGTGGAAAAAGAGAACCAAGAAAAGAACTGTTTTCTCATTGCTCACATATAATTTATGCCATGGGTTCTTCATGCAGAGTTGCTCATGATCTTTCATGTGTAATAATAGCACAGCTGGGCTTGAACTTGAAAGAAGGAAATAATATACGCTGTACACTGATATTAGCACTAGCTTCCTTTGTCCTCATATTGATACTGTGTTATTATAATGTCACACTCAGGTTACAGAGGAGCAAGAGCCAGGATATCTCTATAATTAAGAACTCATGTTAGAAAGTTATTCTACCATGTGAAGCTGAAAGCAAAGATCATGATACACTGATGCTTCAACATGTGAGTCCATTCAAATCAAATGAGTTATGAAACTGTACCACACATCACCCAGTACTTACTCATGTCAAACAGGTCCTTCTGTGGGCTCTCTTTGGCTGCAGCTGCCATCCCCTTTGTCACATTTTCAGCCTCTGCCTGGAGTGCTGCGAGCACCTGGGCATCTATCTGCTGAGTGTTTACATACGCGGGCATCTCTCCTGATTTTGGCGTCTGGCCTTTGCTCTCAGGTAGAGTGCTTATATCAAATGAACCTGCAGTAGAAATTTTAGAGAAATGATCATATTTCAGCACAATGTGTCTTTCTTTATTCAAATAGTCAAAGTCATGTGCTACTTTACCTTGTTGTATAAATATGGGCTTTCTTTCATCACCCCAGTTTTCTCCGCAGTGCCGCCCCTGGTAGTACGTCTGATCTACTGAGCCTGGACCCATCTGATCACAGAGGGACACAGTTTCAAGTTAAATTTAACTACAAAAATAAGGCATGAGTTGATAGTTAAAAAAAAAAAGAAAAGTTTATTTGTTTAAGTTCCTAAGTTCTGTACCTGGCATCCATCTGGTGCTGCATTCTGATTAGTCAGCCGTGCGTCGATGAAGCCTCCAGGTGGTGGCATCTTACCAGGGATGTTGTTATAGTAGGGATGATCAGCTGATTCCTCCTCTTCCTCTGTCCATGGTAACTCCTCCATGTTTAATACCCTGAGGAAAAACATAAATAACGTCAAAACCAGCACTGTCTCTGTGGTTTTTATTCCTTCATATCAGTGATAGCCAGGGCCGGCTAGAGATTTTCTTCAAAGTTTGCACAAAAGTCCACTCTGACTCCAGGATAAACTGAATACATTTTGGTGGTTGTAGGCCAAGGGTAACCTTGCAAAGCAGATGGATACACCCGTTTCCTTGTTTTTCACTGGCGAATCCATCTTGCAAAGCTCCCATCTGAACCGTTTGGGCCCGATTAGAAAATGACAGGACCAATCAGCAACGAGGGGCAGTACTTTCAGGCGCAGCAGAGTCGTGACGTAACCAAGCAGCAGCAAGAGCGAGTGCAGTTATGGAGGAAGAGCTTAGCATGGATGCTGCTAAAGCGCCAGGTTTATCAGAACTTGACAACAATTCTTCATTAAAAGAACAAAGAACAGCAGTGAGTTGTTTTCTTTTCAAAAACGACAAAAGTCGAGTACTTACATGTCTATAGTCGCCATGTTTCATGTTATTTCCCAGTAGCTGCGCGTGCGCAGCTCAATAGCAGCTACGTCACGTGTTCTGTTGCTCTTATTGGCCCGTAGAGATGTGACAGACAGAACGTTCACCCAATCATACTCCAAGTTTTTTTCAAATCCTCTGCCTTTTCTCAAACGTTTCTTATTGAAGCGTGTCAGGTTAGGCCAAAGGATCACTGCATCTAAATGTCATACCTTGCTTGTGAACTCAATATTTCAAGAATGTTTTGAGAGAATTTCTTCAAACTTTGCGCAAAACTCCACTCTACAGAATTTAAATTTAAGAGCTTATAAGTCTAAGATCAAGGCCACTGAGCCTCATGTTCAACCCTTGCTTGTGTAAGCCATATCTCAAGATAAGAAGAGATTTTCTTCAAACTTTGCAGAAAAGTCCACACTAACTAAAGGATTCATTGACTAGATTTTGGAGGTGTTAGTTTTAAGATCAAGGTAATTGGGCCTCATGTTCAAACCTCTCTTGAGAAAGCAATATCTCAAGTGCCCTTAAAGGGAATTTCTTTAAATTTCACAAAAGTCCACTCTGTCCACATGATTTATTGATGACAATTCAGAGCCCTAGGTCTAAGATCATGATAATTGGGCCTCATGTTTTTCTTTAACTGAGAAAGCAGTATCTCAAGTACACTTTCAGGAATTTTCTTCAAACTTTGCACTAAAGTCCAATGGTAAATATCACTGGGCCTCATGATCATACCTGACTTGTGAACTCAATATTTCAAAATTGTTTGAGGGATTAAAAAAATAAAACTTTACACACACTCTGACTAAAGGGTGAATCTATTAGATTTTGAAGGTTTTTAGTCAAAGATCAAGGTCTATGGGCCTCATGTTCACACCTTGCTTGCGAACAAAGTATCTCAAGTGCCCTGTAGCCCTCTGAGACCTACAGGAGCACAGGCGCTCCCAATGCATTTCTATCCTTAACCATGGGTAGAATTGCAACCAAATGAGATAGAGCAATAATTCTTTTTGCATATAAAACCGGAAGAGTGGACATATCACACCTTCAGTGAGTCCCAGAGTACTGCTTCCTTCCAGAAATATACTTCCTTCTTTTGCAGAAATGTAGCAAAAAGTGCAAACATAAAAAAAATTTATTATAATATGATCCAAACATGTACGTGATGACATATGATGACGTTTTGTCTGCATGAAACCTATCGCGCTGTTTTCTTGCAGGTCATGAGTCACACTTAGAGACTTGATTGCACATATGTGAATAGTTTACTTCTTATACACATGCTGTCTTTTTGCAAATTGAGCACAATTTCATTTTTATCTTCATTTCTGCCTTCTGTAATAGGTCATAAAAGGTTAAGAGAAAAGAATACAGAACATGAATACATTTTTAAGGTTGTAGGTTGTAAAGTTTAGGCAATTGGGTCTCATATTCAACCCTTGCTTGTGAAAGCCATATCTGAAGTATCTTTTAAATGATTTTATTCAAACTTTGCACCAAAGTCCAAAGGTAAAGATCACTGGGCCTCGTGGTGGACAGTTGAGTCTGAAGGTGTTAAGTCAAAGATGAAGGTCATAAGGCCTTTATGTTCATTCCTTGATTGAGAATGCAAAATCTCAAGTATGCTTTTAGGGACTTTCCTCTAACTTTGC
The DNA here is from genome assembly GCF_018320785.1 of Cheilinus undulatus. Classification (NCBI taxonomy): domain Eukaryota; kingdom Metazoa; phylum Chordata; class Actinopteri; order Labriformes; family Labridae; genus Cheilinus; species Cheilinus undulatus. Next base: position 14,904,409 of record NC_054881.1, on the reverse strand, counting down.
ACAAAGATCCACTCTGTCCACAGTACCCTTTAATGGATTTTCTTCAAATTCTGCACAAATGTCCACTCTGGACATTTTTGTGTCAAGGACAAACTGAATACATTTTGGAGGTACAAATTCAAGGGCACAATCCTTCCCAGCTGTTCTCTGATTAATCTGCCTATGTACTTACATATCTTGTATTATGTTGTTTGTGCATGACTGTTTTTTTTGTCTGTCTGGAATTCTGCTCATGGCTGGCCAGGCCACCTTTGAAAAAGAGATTTTTAATCTCAATGAGGTTTTCTCCTGGTTAAATAAAGGTTAAATTAAAAGAAAAATTATTATTTTTAGCATTTGTGTAAGGCATATTAAGCCAGCTATTCTCAACCAGGGTGCCAAGGCTCCTTGGGGTGGCATTATCCAGAGGGCCTTTAAATGCTTTAAATCAACCAAGAATTGCCATGACTGTGCAGATAATTCAGTTTCTGAGGGTAATTAAACAAAAGTGTCTGATATTCCCTTTTCCAGAAATCACATCAGCATTCAGGTCAGCTAACATAAAAGGCTTACACCAGTTTGTCTGGTGTGCCAAAATTTATTTATAAGGTATACACCACCATTCTGTAAAAATGTAGGCATCTAAGTTGTTTTAAGAGATCGTTTAAGAGATTTGTCTTGTACATTCTATTTCTAAATGAATCTCCTGGCTGTCATCATAATGTTAGTTTTCTACCAGCACATTTGTTCGGGGTGACTTGAGATTTTTAAGGGTGCCTCAACAGAAAAAGGGTTGAGAAATGCAGTATTAAGCAATATGTCCTTTTTCTGAGTGTCTTGATGGCCTCACCTGTCATGTGCGGAGGACATTTTGCTTGAGGGACACTGCAGGTACTGCTGGAAGCGAAGGTCAAAGGCCTGGCCGATAGTGCTGATGACATCCTGGGCCAGACCATCAGAGCACTCCAGGATGTGGCATGCTGACAAGAGCCAGAACGATAGATCTTAACAAATGTACTGCAAATGGAATATTAGACACTGTGTAGAATAAGTGAAATACCTCTTCTGTTTACAGGGTCCTTTGCTACATAGGCAACATAATCAGTAGTTTCCTATAAAAAAAAGAGAAGGAAAAAATACATTTTAAACAGTTGTATTAACATTATTCTTAAAAAAAATCAGGCTTTGAGCATGCTGATCAAAGAATCAAATGAATGCTTTCTAATACAGAAAAATTCAAATTTAAAATTAATTTATATAAATAATAAATACAACAAATATACACTCAATTAGACATATTTAACTATATGGTTAACATTTTTGTTTGATATAGTTATGATACCACAGTTAATAAAAAAAAAATCCATTGAGGTACTTACAGGGTCTCCACCTGATGCAAAGGAAATGGACTGCATGTGATGGTTGGCTATGATCTATCAAGATCAAAGATACGGAAAACATGAGTGAGAAAATCTGTCCTTAAATACTCAGTAATATATAAATACACACAAACTGTGTGATCATAGGGTTATTTTTACTCTGTCTCCATCTGCAGGCCACATCAAGAACAACACTTTGGTAAACGGGTGTGACTCACACATTTTATTAAGCTACAATATAATATTTTGTCTTAGGACATCAATATATTAAGATAACCCACAATATAATTTCAATTTAAATCAATTTAGGTGCCGTAGATTTTTTAGAGATGTCTTCTACCCATTTTACAGAGTCAGTTATATTACACCTAAGGGGAAAAAATACATTTCAATGCTTTGACGGTTCATTGCTGAAAAAAACTATTTTATATTAAAAACACAGTCTTAACCATCTTTAAAGTTTAAATGTTGGTGTGTAAATGCAAATGATTTTCTTTATCATATAACTGTAAAAGCCTCTGTTTTTAAGGCCCTACATGTTTATTTTTTAGCATCAAACAGTCTCTTTCTGCCTTCTGATCAGTTCTAAAGCACCCATTGTTGCCTTACTGTACCATCTTAGAATCACTATCTAGTCTTGTGTCCACATTTTCTTGTTTCGAAATTTCTTTTGAACACATTCACATATATGGACTTTGGTAGCTATCATGTTTCTGCTCTGTTTGAGCCCTTCATACTTTTTGAAGCTGTTTTAAAGAAGCATACCATATGTATATCATTTGTAGTTTTTATGACAATATAATTTCTGAAGATTGAATTTGTACCATGTGACATGGTGATGTAGGGAAGAATTCACCTTATTGTTGCTCTACTAGAATCTGGAGATAAAGACAGAATTCTGACAGTGTAATAGAAAATATATTGATCGTCTTGCTCTGATGCTTTTACAACTACTTCCTTAAAGTGTAAGACAGAAAAAATACCGCTAGTTTCTGCTCCTAATATGGCCCTACGTTAATTCTTCTTTCATTAAATGAACTACAGACTTGAACCAGACATATGACATTTAAGCACAACTGAAACTAACAGCTGCAGAGGTAGACAGTTTCGTTGTTTTACACGTCTCCCTCATTTTCCTATAAATATTTACCGCCCTGTTTCTGTGTTGTCACATTTGCAGACTACTTGCACTTTGTATGACTGCTGGACTTTTCTTGCAAGAAAATAAATGTATAAAGACAGTTTTAAAGTCTTTATTTCAGTCCAGTGCACTGTAAAACTTGCTTTCACTACACGAAGGGGTACAAGAAGACTGTGCAGCAACTGCAGCCAACATGAGTTGGAAAACAAAGCTGCAGTTTCTAACTACCTGTCCTTTACACAAGGACAACAGAGACAAGTATAAACAACAAAAAGAAGCTTCTGCATCTGCTGGGTGAAGTGTGAATGTCTTCAGCACATTACATGAGCTGTTTTAACCAAAAAGACCCCAAGACTTCAGACAAGGACTGCCTATATAAATTTGTATTTGAAAGAAATTATAGTAGAATTTATTTATTTTTTAACCAAAATATAGAAGTTAAACCCAAAATGTTACAATACGTATTTTCCATTATTTTTATCATCATTATAAATTTGTAATCTGCTTTGGCAATGCAAAATGATGTTTTCCACACCACCTCCATCATAAGTACTATCCCCATATATATTCAAAAAAAAAAAACCAAAAACAAAAAAAACTTTACTTTTTTTTTTTCTACACATGCATAAATGGAAATTCTTCTAGCCATAATTTCACCCACTGATGTGTCAACACTTTAAGCATAGTTCTTACATTTTAAACTGGTTTGAAACTTTAATTTTTCAAGTTAAACCTAGATGTTTTTTTACAGCATGGAGCAGTTTGACAGCTGACTAATGTGGAAAGGGAAAAGGTAAACCTCTGCAGAATTCAAATGTCCTTTCAAATAAAAAGATAGCATGAATGCACACTGACCTGTTTGCCATCAGGGGTCATCAGGTTGAGGCTACTGGTGGAGATATTTAGGTTTATGGACATGCCAGCAAACTGCAGGTTACTCTTTCCCAGGATACTGGACAGAGCTTTGGATGGTGGCTGACAGGATGAGAGAACACAGAAAATATAAATCACAGGATCAACCATTATTTTTACAGATGTCAAATCACAACTTGGCTAACTCCAACCTGGGGTATGGGACCCCCTTGGAGGGGCGCCAGAGATTTCAGGGGGGACGTATTGGCCTGTCTGCTCTGAGGTTGTTAAATTAGGTTACATACAAATGGTAATAACACCTGTGGTTTGGGCTGCTGTGTTTGGCTTTAAATGATGAAAACAATTCAAATTTGTGTCTATTTTTGACAGAAATATGTTGATTTTTTCTGTGTTGGTCCTGGGGGAAGTGGCTCTTGTTAGATATGTGAAGGGGGCTCAATGGAAAAAAAGGTTGGGAGCCACTGGGCTAAGGGATTGTGTTATAGACCCTAACACTCTTACATATACAAGCAAACACTTGTCTTTATCGACAAAGAAAAGGCAGCATATTCCCATAGCTGACTGAAGTATATATGAACAGTTTGAAATGTCAGCTACCTGTGTTGAAAATACTGTCCTAACCCGACACCCTGAGGCGATTGCTGCCACCCCTTTACATTTACTCATACATAAACTAAATTCACACATGGATTGGTGTTTTATTTCATCTCTGGTAGGTTGATACAGAGTAAAAGCACATTTTTAATGTATGTTTCATTATACTGTAAAAAAAAAGTCTTTTAAGAACAAGGGTGCTGGAGTGTTAGGCTAAAAGCATAGGTAGTGATATTAAATATGGTAAGAGGCAAAGAGACTACATAGAGTCAGCTATAACAGTTTGAAATTCTCAATAAAAAAACTGCTAGTACCGATGTGCTTGTGTTTCACAGTCACATAAAATCGTTCTATATCTTGCCAGTGTAATCAGATAGAATTTAGTTGATGCATTTTTTGTGTTCTATACTTTTCTCTGACATTTGAACAAGCCCTAGAGGGCAGAATGATGCTTCATTTCACACCCAACATTCAGAAACCGTTTCCTCATACTCTTTCGACACACATCATATCCATGCACACACAAAAAACACACTGGCACTCACAAAAACATGCACAAGAGCACACACACACTAGCTCAGCCTCCTGATCACAGATATTGTGCACTACATGAGTCACTAAGCACTGTGCGCTGTGTGCAATGCATCGTGGGCTGTAGCTACGCCCACGTACATACAGTCCCATACCTCTTCATTTCTCCTCTCTCCCCTTCATTTCTCATCGTTTCCTTCTCTCTTTTTAATTTTCTTATTATATGGAGGAAGGAGGAGAGATGCTATACACATAGAGAAGATTGAAAGGTAAATGAATACCCAGGGCCGTTGCCTCTCTATCTCAACTGTACTGTTCATAAACAGTTATTTTCTCAGCTCTCTCTGTGTGGGCATCACTGCTCACGTGATCACACCATCACCCTCCCTCTCAGTCCATTCGTGTACCTTTCTCTTCCGCAGTCCTCCTTTGGTCCCTGGAACAGCCTCACACACCAGGCTGATGGCTTCCCTGAAGGGAGGGAGAGAAAGATGAGGCCAAGATGACAACAGACAAACAAAAAATCCCTGTCATTTTGGCTTTAAGTCAGACTGTCGACAGGTATAAGCTTTTTTTAAATGCACTGAACATGGGATTATTCTAAGGGTGCATAACAGTGGGAATGGATTTGTAACGCTCAGTAGAACTTTAAGCTAAATGCAAACCTTGGCATGCTTTTCACATGGTGAGTACAGAGCAGAGCAAAAGAAATATTGTTATGTTTAGAATGGGTAATAACTGCACTGGTTATAAGAAGAAATGGGCAAATCACAAACCAGAATTTCAAACTTTGACACAATTCTAGTTAGATTCAAATATCTAGACCTGTTTTGATAGCACAGGTTAACAAATATAGAAGTCTTAGATATCTAGACTTGTCTCAGTTCTAGTTTTCGATTACCAAAATTGCATGCAAACTCCTGCACACTGTTCAAATTACACAGAAGCGCTGGCAGCATTCAGATAACAAAAAAGTTGCCTTGTTGTGCAATGTTGATACAGGAGAAAATGTTGATGGAGATGGATTTAGTATTATTTTACAAAACTGTATTATGAAAAAGATGTAGTTTTTAAAAATTGTAATAACTTCTTATGCTATCAATCATAACAATAACAAACATCTTAACAAGAAGTGAAGGGTATTAAAGTGAAGCCAGAGTCGATGAGCTTTGAATTTATACTATTTCTGATGCCAGCAGGTGGAGACTCCACCAGACTGTCTAAAACAAAAGAAGAAAATGTCTATACTTCTCAATTTATTGATTTTTTTTCCTTCCTTTTTTTCACTGAGATTATGAGAGGGGTCTGGCTGCAGACTGTGTATCTACGATGGCCCCTCACTACTGTGAAAAGTCATGTCTGTCAGAACGGAAAGGGCTGCTGTTTGTCAGTGCAACAATTTAGAAGTTTTCTTTTTATTTAACTTTTTTTTTTTAGAAACAAAGCCTACCACTTACATAAAATCTCACTGTAAACATAACAGACTGAGCAAAATTTGATAAATAAAAGTTCAGAGGTCAAATCCAGGATTAAAAAGTAGATAGGTGAACAGTGGCCTGCTTTAGCTATGTTAGCTTTAGCTAAAGCTAACATAGCTTTGCTAGCTATGTAGTTATGTCTGTGAAAGACCCCAGGAAGAACAGCAAATGCTTTTGCTAGTGCTAATGAGGGATCTTTATGAGGAAAGAAGAAAAACCCTACATAGCTAACATAGTTAATGTAGCTAACGTAGCTTCATTAGCTTTAGATTTATCTATGTTAGCTACATTACGTACATCACTAACATAGCATTGTTAAGTTTGGCATTAGCTTTGTTGGTACCATAGCTATGTTACTTATCTGGCTAATGTAGCTAACATTGGTAATATAGCTTCTGATTTAGCTACATAGCTACCGTGCCTACATATCTTACAAAACTAATGTAGATTATGTAGCTATTGTAGATGTATTAGCTTTAGCTTCATAAGCTATGTCAGCTATGCAGCTAATGTAACTTTGTTGGCTTTATCCTGACCTGTGTTAGCTGCATTAGTGTGTTTTCATGGAGTTTTTATCCTGTAAGAAGCCTGTTAATTTGACTTCATTGAAATTTTGCAGGTCAGGTTTTTGACTTTTAATTTTTGGGTAATTTTTGTACCCTGGTTCGAGGACAACAGCCTTTAACAATTGGACGCAAGACCTACCCACTAGGCCAACCAATGCCCCTAAATTCATTTTTCAAAAAGAGGAGGATCGCTCTAAAATAAAACTTCCATTCAGAGTGAAAGAAATTAGGCTATTCATTAACCTATCCCCTTATGATTGACAAGCTGGTACAACTCAAAATGGCAACTAAAATAGAAAGATTGCAATATAAATATGCCTTATATGTTCTTTCTATCACTGTAGATTGTTTGATGTTAGATAGATAGATAGATAGATAGACAGACAGACAGACAGACAGACAGACAGACAGACAGACAGACAGACAGACAGATAGACAGACAGACAGACAGACAGACAGACAGACAGACAGACAGACAGATAGATAGATAGATAGATAGACAGACAGACAGACAGACAGGCAGACAGACAGACAGACAGACAGATAGATAGATAGATAGATAGATAGATGATAGATAGATAGATAGACAGATAGATACTTTATTGATCCTGAAAGAAATTCAATGATAAATTCAATGTTGTGTTGCCTTGGGGAATATAGCAAATGCACTACACCTCAGCCACTCTAATAATATCTTCATATAATGTCTTCAAGTCTTCAACTAACGTTTTTTTGACAGTCATTTTGAAGTAAGGGACCATATTTCCATAAATAAGCACATAAAAATAGAGCTGCCATGATGCACAAAATTCAAATATCCCCTTGTTAGAAAGTATGAACCTCTTTTATTTCCTCTCCTTTGATAAATCATGCAGAGGTTGAAACCTAATAATAGCACAAGTATGAACCATAGCTTTCTCTCTGTTTGTCCACCCCTCTTTTTATTAGGATGGCAATAAAAACACACATGAGAGCATACCGCCGTGTGGCCTTGCAAGCTCATGTTATTCTGAACTGACTTCAGGAAGTCAAGCATTAAAGTGGACATGACACAAACCGATTTACTGTTGGCATTTGGCTCACTGCACATAGATCAATGATTTCAAAGATGCACATGGAGTCAGAAATTTCCCTGAAAACAACTCCTGATAACTTGCATCCCATATGTCGTCTGACATATAATGCTGTGCAAAACTTTCGGGCATGTTTGGGCCAAAACTGAGGCAGCATTGAGCTGGGAGGACTGACACAACCCCAGTCATGCTCTGGAAGTCCTTTAATATTATTAAGGCATAGTAAAATAACCTTCTGCCCAACTGTGTCTGGCTCATCATTGATATGTTTGTATTTTCTGACTCACTCAATATCTATGGAGCTATTATTGTTGCAAAAGTATTTGCAAACGCGTACAAAGATCTGTGTACAAATCCACAAATGCGTCTATTACAGTTCACACAAAACAGTCAGATCTGTACACGCATTTGTGGATTTGTGCACAGATCTTTGTACGCATTTGCAAATACTTGCAACAATAATAGCTCCACAAATATTCTGCAATGTTTCCTCAGAAAACTTAAGTTTCCCCCTTTTTCCAATGGTTCTTCTTGGTTTTGTTTTGTTACTCTGGGTTGAACTGTTGGCTTGCTCAACACTGATCCCACAACTGGCGGTGGTATTGCTAAGTTTGGTCCAATACAGTAAGCTTTGAGATAACAGACACGAAATAGACAAAATGAACAATGCAGAGTATGGACAGAAAGGTCCATATGCATCCATATGTGTTTCAAACGAAGAGCATTTCTAAGCCTTAAGGGGTTGATGTGGCGAGGGCCATGATGAGGGCATGAAAAACCTGCAGTCCCCAGGCATATCATCAGGTAATCATCAGGACAAAAGAGCTGCTGTTGAGCCTGACCTTGGCTACCGAGCAACACACTTGTGTGGACATGTGTTGTGATTGACTCTACACGACACATCTGCATATAAATAAAAACAATCACATTTGAATAGGGTTTATCATCCATCTTCCAGTCAAGATGAAGAGTAATCCTAACTAATCTTTTTGCACATACCTTGTAATTTGTGACCTTGTGGTGAAATCCAGGGATCTCATGGACCGGAGGACTTCTATACAGCCCAGATACTGGAAAGCAAAAACAGAGTGATATACATATCTATTGAGTGTTAAAGGTAACATTCAGGTCTTCATAACTAACCATCTTCATAGGTGAAAAAAAACTTTTAAGAACCCCAATATCTAAAAAAAAAAAAAACAGCATTTCTTCATCTTTAAAAACAGGTTCACTCATAGTTCGTAAAAGCAGTTGGAGGGTTTCTGTTAAATGGTATAGGGAAGGTTAAAATATTGACAGCAATATTCCTATCTCACTAAAAGATGTGACCACAGCGGGCGTATCCTGAGAGCTAGTATAGGTAGTAGGTGGCTCTGGGATGCTGGAGCTCACCGGCATCCATCCTTCCTAGGGTGCCGTGGAACCACTTGGATGACACACCAGTGAAGGGATGGTCCCATATGACAACTCCTGGGATTTCTGTGTACATGGTTGAGTTGTGGGGGCCAGTAAAAAGAAGATAACATGGTCAAGAGGTTCCACTACTGACTGTTTATCCTTTTCATTAGGGCACAAGGAAGTTACTTTACCAAAGGGATTTGTCCTATTCCTAACAAAAAGTAGGGATGAATGAAATTGGGTTTTTGAAGTGTTGCTCAGACCTAAAACTTCAGTCCCTAAAACACATTATAAAGTTAAAGGATGAACAAAGAAACACACTATAAATTGAAGAAATGAAGATACAAACACAACAACTTCAGCTGACATAGGTCTGTTGGTCCTGCCTAGAACCAATAAAATTAATCATAAATTTTGCTGATATTTATGGCTGATATAGGCTGGTATTAGTAGCTGATGTATCGATTGTATACGTCCGTAGACATTTTCATAGCTGCCAATACCAATAATTAAATTTTTAAGCTAGCATCTGCCTATTCTGACAACATACAGTTTAAAGTTTGAGGATGAACAAATTAACACTGAAACACTTTTAAGTTAAAAGAATGATGATGAATAAAGAAAAAGACTTCAGCTGAAGTAGGTCTCCTACTCCACTAACTAATTTGTTCATATGGCCAATATTTACAGCTGTTATAGAAGATTTCAATACCCAAAATATCTGTTTCACATATCAGCAGAAATTTTCATATCTGCTGATACCGATAACATGCTGATAATAACTACAATCAGATGTCCTTCTATACAAAAGATCACAAATCAGTGGACCGTGGTCTGGATCTGGGCCAAGTGCCGTCCTAACTGGACCCAAGCATTCCTGTTGTCTCCTTCTTGACGAGCACTCCTGTCACAACCTGTGCAGTGTTTCTACATTTGCGGTAGGGGTAGAAAGTAACAAAATGCATTTACTCAAAGTACTGTAATTGAGTAGTTTTTTGGGTATTTGTACTTTTTTGAGTACATTTTTAAATCGGTACTTTTACTTCTAATTAAGTAAGTTTTAGCCAGAGTAACTGCCCATTTATTTCAGTACAACACTCTTGTACTTTTTTTCCCCTCTGTTGACTACACAGTAGTGAGAGAGAATGATTCCACATTGCATCCCAAAACAGCTGTTGGACACAGCAAAAACTGTAGAGTTGATCTCTCTGGGTGAAACATTTCAAAGTTGATCTTAACTCCCTAATTGTAATTTTAACTCCCCTTTGAGTGAAATGGTCTTAAGTGTAAGAGTTTTTTCACAGTTTTGATTCATCAGTGTTAGTTCAAAGGTCACATATTTTACCCCTTTAAGACAAGTTTATAATTTTTCAGAGGTCCACAAAACATGCCTGTGAAGTTTGTTGCTGCAAAAACCCTCTAGTATAGGATTTTTGCATGTCTAAAAAAGCCCTCCGTTTCAGCCCTTCTCAGAATGAGCCATTTCTGTGGCATTAAGTGTTTGGTTTTTTTTTTTGAGCTGTCTGACTCTCTCCCTGACCACACCCCTCTCAGGAAATGGATGTGGCACTCTTGATGGTACAATGTTACACTTTTATCCAAAGATAAGGACCTGGCTGAGATTCGAACCATCAATTTCCCAGACCTAAGTAAGCAGGGTAACCCACTGAGCTATCCAGCATCTCAGCTGGCAGCTGAGAGGAAGATCAGGAGAGGAGGGTGGAACTTTCCTCCAAGCGGGGGAGGGCCAACCAAACCTGGAGGTGGTGCTAACTCCCCACATGACATCATGAGGGGAAAATCTGAGAACGGCTTGTTTCAGCACACATTTTCTGAAAGGTGGGGAAAGAGAGAGTGGAAGGGAATGGATTTTTCTGGTATTTGAGGGGATTGTGGACAGGCCAGGAACACATATTTTTGTTAGAAAAGCCTGAAAAAGTGATTTTTGCATAATATGTCCCCTCTCAACTCTGTGGAGAGTTAGCTGATCTAAGGCCTGTCCAAGCGATTTCAAATCCCAGGGAATATGTGGGTGAAGATGGTTAGGTCTGAAATAAGAAAAGATGGCGACGAAAAAGAGATTTTTCATTTAAAAACTGATGGGCTGTTGTTTGTCTCTTCTTCCAATGAGCAAATTAAAACCAATCCAGTATGTTTAAACACACTCGCGATTGTTATATGCGCTAGTCTCAAACATTGCGACGAGTCGAAGCACATGTCTTTGAACAACCACACTGGCCTCTGAAAAAATATTAAATTAAAGCTTGATATGATCAGTGACATGATCATTCTCTGACCAACAAAGTTCTTTTAAAGTTATTTCGATTTTAAGTCATCATATCATTACATGACTCCAGGATTGACTGAAATAGGACTGATTCAGCTAAGATTTAAACTTTTAATGGGACAGGAAGAGGGAGAAACAGAGGAAAGTACATGTTAAGCTGTTTAATATTCAACATGTTGAGTGTTTTTTTTTAATTAAAAAAATGGCTTTAAAAAATGATGTTATTTGACAAGAAAGCGAGGAACAAAAACTTCACCTTAATTTCATTTTTCTAAAATTAAACCTTTTTATACTACTAGGCTCTTCACAAGAGCTGTTAGGTATACTATTTTATATTCAATTAACCCACAAAAGCTGCTTTTACAACTAAAACTAATTTATTATGATATTTTATTTGTATTTATTTTTCATATTAATGTATTTTTATCTTCAGTTCATAAAAATGATGGTTTCAGGGGTTTTTTTTATGAACAGGAATGAATTATATTACAGATTAGTTTAAATTATATTCTGTAACCTTCACTCAAGGAAATTTTGTTAAACCAGACCAAGGAAAATTCTAATTGATGACCCCTGTTCTATACCATAAAAACCTCCCATAAAGACTTCTTACTATAACACAATTCCTCCTATACAATAAACCCTGTAAATATAACATATGATGTCCTTCTAAACCATAAAAAACCTTTCTCAGTGTAATCAAAACTTCCCACTATAACACATGATGTCCTCTTATACCATAAAATCCAGTGTAAATACAACATATGACATACTCCTATAAATACTTTTTACTATAACACGACTTCCCCCTTTACATAAAACCTCCAACTATAATATATGAAGTCCTTCTTTATTATAGAAACGTTGTTACTATAATACACAACATCCTCCTATACCATAAAATCCTATTACTATAAAACGTGAGGTCCTTCTTTCCCATAAAGACCAACTCCACTAATAGCCACCTACTCACATTACAACATCTCTTCTGATTAATATCATACAGACAGACGGAGAACATTTTGTACTGAGTAGTTCCTTTCATTATTAGAATCACATTCATAATCTGTCTGAAAACAAAACATACTTTATGTTTCTATTTCCACCTCTCCTCTGAGAACAAAGAAGTTATCAGAACAGTAACTTTCATTTTACGGGCCTCCATCACTCCAGGGAGCGTTTCACAAGTACTACTGAATAAATACTACTTTTTCAACGTGACGTTCGCAGGTTTTTAATGTTTTCTATTTTTAACAGTGAATTTGACGTGTGCAATTCAGGCAGGCAAAAAATATTTCAAACAGTCCTAAAATTGGTGAGGAGCTATTCTGGGCACAATGTGAGTGCAATTCTTTCTCATGCTGTACAACAAACAAGCACAAAATCCACACTGTTGAATGGAGCTTCAGATTAATTAAGAAAATCAATGGGTGATCAGCTCTGAAGAAACATCAAATGATTAAGGTACAGAACAAAACTTCTTGTTCAGACTTATTTAGATTTAATAAAAGAAAAAAATGAATTACCATTGGCTTTTACTATTTTCATTCCTTTTGTTAGGCATGTAAAGCCAGGGATTTCAAGGTGTTAAATATGCACCTTTAAAGCTCCTGTGAGGAATTTTGGCTTTGTATTGACTTTTGCAACCCCTGTGTACAAAAAGGTTCTTTAAAAATCTTTGTTTTGATTTCTACTGTATATATAAGTGATGTTTTCCAACTAAAAACCATAGCCTGTCATTACATTCACCATGAATACACTCTGTCTGAAAACATAGAAAAAGGCTGTCATTGCAGGTTAATTGCTCCATTGAGTGAAGTGAACAAGCTTACGTTTATCATTATTAGATCATCATGCACTCACCTATACTTTGATGATGAAAAAAATCTTTAAAATTTTTTTAAATTATCATTATTATTATTCTCTTTTTTTGCCATTTTTGATTATAAAAAACTGGATGCCTAGCAAGTCTGGGAATTTCATTAAGTTTTGAAGACATGCATTACCAATTTAGTTTAATATGCCATTGGTGAGCATAAAATTGAATGAATTGTTTTGAAATTATAAAAATACAAAGAGAAATGTAGTGAGATTGTTTAAAGTAAGAGCCACTTACAGTAACATGTAAAAAGAAAAATAAATCAAGATATACAGTACTATGCTGAAGTTTAAGGCATGTTTGGACCAAAAATTTGGATGAAGTAAAGTGTAGATGTGGCAAGTAAGCCCACCTGAGGGCAGGAAAGAGGACTGACACAACCCTGCTTGTCTCTGGAAGTCCTTGCACATAACCAGGGGCATGGGAAAATAATCTGTTGTCAGGAGGTGCTGTGCATGTCCCAAGGGCCTGAAAATAGTTGCCGCTCTACATGCGCACTGCCATGGGTAAAAACATGCAGACAAAAGAGATGCTGTCGAGCTTGACCTTGGCTTCTAAGCAACACATGTGAGTGTAGATATGTGTTGAGCATGACTCAGGGTGCCCTCACCACCTCTCCAGCCCCTGGTCGTAGTACGTCGGACCCCACTATGAATCGTTAGCGCTCTTCATGCCTAACACTTATGCATATGACTGTATATTGTGTATTGTCATCAGTGTTGGTGGTAATACATTTTGTAGGAATCTGTTACAGTACGCAGATTACTTTTTGGTCATAATGAGTCCCATGATGTTAGTTTTGAAGCTTAAGTAATGCTTTATTAGTTATTTTTACATAGAAGTTACAGGTTGAAAACCTGGCCTGTGTCCCTTTCCCTTTCATCACAACAATGAAATTAGGAAATATCTGAAGCATCTACACTCTTTCTGTTTTTCACCTACCTGTTGGCATGTAGCTGCATGCCAGCGAAACGCAGTGGTACCATTAATCTGCATTTAGCTAACACATAAAGCTGGTGAGATTGCAGAGGACGGCTTTACGCTGTGGAAATATCCCCCCATTACACAGAACTTTTGGACAAAAGGGACAACAAAATCTTCCTGAAACCTAAGTATAATGTGAAATGTAAGCATCTGTTTGTTTCAGTGTGGCATGCAGTATTACGCACAGCCAGTGCATATGATGCACAGTCTACGTGTGATACCGAAAGCCTCTGCATAGTTTATGGTCAGATTATGAGCATGTTTAAGAGCTGTAAACCTTAACCTGTTACTCTGTCACTAGGCTACAAAATAAGAGATTATGGGCTGTAAACTAATGTTGAGGAAGGCAGATGTACAGTAAGCTACATGCTGTTTTTACAATTGACGCATTCAGCTATTAGGCCTGATTAAATGGGTTTAATTTTTGGCCAGTTTCACAGAGGGATGTCCTGCATATAAGAAGATCAACGGCCCAAATGTCCGCCTGAAAAATATGCCTATAGTGATAATTACATGTTATATATTGTGTTATATAAAAAACATGGTTCAAGAATCCTTAAATATAAACTCAAATTAATACGAGCTCAAAGTTATTTTACTACAATGTACTTCCTGTGCGGGACTGGGATTGTCAATATATGTAACACACCACATGGCTGATTTAGTGAATATTCATGTGATCAATGTTGATGATGTCACACGTCCAGGGAAGTTTAGAGCTACTGAAAACTATGGAGGGAAATCGACAGTATAGAATGATTTTGAATTAGCCATCGCTGCACATATGCTGAAACAAAGGGAACTGCATATAGCAGAGCAGTATAAACACAGATGCAGCAGCTGGGACGAGGATGGGCCTACACCATGCAGAGAGTTGTAGTGAACTTTGGGGTAAATCTACCTATGGAAAATTCTCAGATGAGGTGGAACTGTATTCAACACAGAATCATGCCATGTAGAAAGGCTTGGATCAGTAGGACCAATGGCGAGAGCTCCATCTCACTTCCCCATTGCTGAGTGTTCATAGGATGTCCTGGCTAATCAGCAGTGTACTATGTCATGGATAAGTTAGGCCTGTACTACACTATCTGCAGTGGACACTGTTGTCTTTCTTCAGGAGAGCTCTAAATAAAAACGATGGTTGTATTTACAGTTTTAGCGGAGGTTACAGTTGAGATCACCAGTATATGTGGACTATAATGGACAATTGATGGTAGAACTTAGTTCTTTTTAACATGGTGTCTAGTTAACGGCGCACTGGTTAGTTATTTGTTTGGACAATTTGTTGGTGTTCTCAGTGGAGGATGTCATTTGGCTGTTGTAAGCTGCTAAGTTGTGATAGCAGCTAATGTGCTAACTTAGAGATAACAGTGTTAGTGCAAAGCTGAGTGCTGCTGTCATTTATGTGTTACACAGTGGGCATATGTTGTTTAACTGACTACATATGTGCAAAGAAAAGCTCGCAAATTTCCGTATGTTAGACAAAAGAATGTCAGAGTCCAAGGTTCCAAGGTCTGATCATGTGTAATCTGTGTCAAGCAGGCTGTAATAACAGGGCAACAAGAACTCAGGTTTACTGTCGGCTTGACTTCTACTGTCATGGTCTTGGGTCAGGTTTGGAAAGAAAACGGTGTCCCCAGTAGTGCAGACTTGAAACGGCATCACATTGTTTCAATTTGTATATGTTTCATTACTTTAAATGCAGGTAATTGGTCACATGGCTATCTAGAGCAAATGTCCAGTAGCGTTCTAGTATGTTTCTGTCTTTCAGAAGGTAAGGCAGTAACATGGCCAGATACTTTTGAAGTAAAACTAGCCAACATTGGTTGCTATATAGCTAGAAAACAACACTAAAATATGATTTTTGGTCCATATCACCAAGCCCAGGACAGCAATCCATATTGTCTAATACTATTCTATACTAAACTTAGTTTTAGTTTCTAGTATCATGTCGACCCTAAGAATAATTATTGTATCTAGATTTTTTTTTTATAAAACTAAAAATACACTCACAGAAAGATGTTTCAATGGACAATTTCTCAAAGTCAAACCGTCTTCATCGTTCAACTCTGTGCGTCGAAACGTTAGTCCTCTGCACCTGATTTAATTGCAAAAAGTGACTCATGTGCTCTAGTTTCTTCTTGGGGTATGCTAGGGAGAAAGTATCCACTGAATCATCTTTTTGTATTTTACTGGGCTTTCTGTGCACCCAAACCTCCACCCGTGGAGAGACCGAAGTGCAAGAGACTCCTTCTTCATTTATAATAAACTTGTTCATCAAGGATGACGTTCAGGTTGTAACACAAACTTCAGTGATTACACTACATGAACTAATGCAAAAGGAAGATTTTAGTTTCTTATCAAAACTTTCAACATGAATATCTGCAAAAGGTCAGTCGCTCTTAGTGATGAACCATTGATTAACTGTATCTACTGATTCTTCCAGCTCCATGGAGCGTCAAAGTTGTAGATAATTTCAGCTTTTTTTTGTAGGACAAAGTCTGGACTGAACACAGTTTGCATGGGCTAAAAGAGTGAGTGTAAACACCGTCACTGTCAATCAACGTCCCCTCAGAGTAATGGTGCGTGATGTGCAGGGAGTGACCACATGATGCTAATTAAAAGTGCTGTGAGCATAACACCACGATGAACTCAATACACACAGGATTCAAACCACAGGAAAGGCAAAGAGAGGGGGGGTTGGACCCCCCCCCCCACAGTGTGGAAGCTTTCAGCAGCATCGACTAGACAAATAAGCGCTCCCGTCCTTAATGCAGTTAATGGAGAGTCACGCTGGTCACAGATACTGTAGGGCTTTGTTTGAGCAAGTTGAAGTGGGTGTCATATGATGGCAATCAAATGATGTAACTTAGTATGGAATATAAGAGTTTAACCAGCAGTCATTGCATTCAAAGTGGTGTTTTCTTGATTCTGTGCTGAATGAGCAAACAGAAGAAGAAAAAGATCTCCTCATTCTTTTTCTTCCACATTTCAGCTTTACTGAGAATGGTTTCTTCCATTTTTTTCCATTCATTTTACACCTTGAAGAGCCAGGGCTCAGCATCATCACTCCTCATGCGAGTGACTCATTGCCGGCATGATGACATTCACAGCTCTCGTAGTTGTGCGCCAACTTGTGCTGCTTTAAATGATGTATGACGGCCGAGCAGCATGAACGTGAGATGTGACGAGACAAACATCGAAGCGCTGTGCGGCTTCTTTTTTCCACCATTTCACTATGTGAGCTCATAGAGATGCACAATGTACAGATATAACACATCACCATGGTTACAAAAGCATAACGCAGCAGATCAACATACACAACACAGACAGGGATATAGAAATGTTTACATCACTGGTTTTTCCCTCCTAATGTTGACCTTCTTTATTTCCTGAATTATTCAATGTGTGTTTTCTGGTCGCTGCTCCTTCACTCAGCCTTCCAACCTACATCCACCCACTCAAGGGCATGTTGTGATGTACCAATGAAACTACATTATCTCCCTCCATGCAGGTAGCTAAGCTTGAGTCATTGAAAAAAAAAAAGAGAGGAAAGGAAAGAATGGGAGAAAGAGCACCAACCTTTACAACATATGTCACTCCAGGTCCAGAGATCTTCTCACTGGAGTGTAGCCATCCTCTGGAGGGTTTGCTCACCAGTCCACCACCTCCACCTCCACCCGGGTTCCAGTCCTCTCTACCAGGCTGGTGCTCATCCAGCCTGCTCTTTTTGCTCATGCTGACGGCCGGCTCCAGCTGTGAGCAGGGGGTTGAATGGGAGCTGCACAGAGAGCCGCCCACACCAGAGGCTGCTGCTGCTGCTACTGTGTTGGGGCTCGGGCCACTGGAGCCGCTTGAGCCCGAACCCCCACCCACCTGCAGCTTCGACACAGCCAGGTCCTTGACAGCTGAGGGCAAACCTTTGATGCCCAGCAAGCTGCCCGAGTTGCTGAATTTCAGGTTGGACACCTTGTTGATGAGGGTACAGAGGGTGGTACCTCCATCTTCCAGGTGGTCAGCGGCAGCGGTG
The DNA here is from genome assembly GCF_018320785.1 of Cheilinus undulatus. Classification (NCBI taxonomy): domain Eukaryota; kingdom Metazoa; phylum Chordata; class Actinopteri; order Labriformes; family Labridae; genus Cheilinus; species Cheilinus undulatus. The sequence goes on along the minus strand of NC_054881.1, from coordinate 14,886,217 downwards.
CTGGAAGAAGCGGTGGTGGTGGCGGCGGAGGAGGGCTGGACCTCAGTCGGGGGTGTGTAGGATGTCTCGGCTGCAGACTGGGGGTTGGCCGAGACCTTGGGGTTCATGGACAGGCCGTGGAGAAGCTCATCGACGGATGTCACTGACTCATTCCTGAAGCGGTTGTATTTGGTACGGTGAAGCATACCCTTCCCCTCTCTTTTGCTCTCTACCCCCTCTCTCCACCGAGCGACACGCGCAGCCTGCCTCGTTCACAGGCGTGCTGGCAGACGTGGCTGAGCCGTGCTCATTACCCTCTCCTGTAACATAGCAGCGGCGGTACAGGCAGCAAACGCCTTTCAGCAAATCACAGGCCACCTGACTGTTATTTTCTCTATTGAGGTTACAGCGGTGGTTGTGTTGAGCTGCTGCCGCTGCCGCCGCTGCTGCTGCTGTCACCAAAGTCCAATGTGCTGTCAATGAAATCCAGAGCTGCAATCCAATCCGTCAGAGGGAAACATACAGACACAATCCATGGTAACACAGCAGAGGCAGAGGACGAGGACGGAGAGAGAGAGAGAGAGAGGTCTCTAAAAGGGTGCTGCGGCTTGTTTGGTTTCCAGCGGTTGGTGATGCTGCTGCCGCTGATTTTAAGCCTCAAAACCCCAAGAAGTAAAAGAAGATAAAGACGCTCTATGTTGTCGATAAACAAGGTTACAGCGAGGGAAGAGCAAACACTCTCTGCTGACTGCTGCCTGCCTGCCTGCCGGCTCCGAGCTAAAGCATGACTCACTGATCTGAGAAAACCTTCTCAACAAAAGGCTTGCTGAACACTGCAAATCACTTCCTGTCGGAGGGAGAGAAAAAAAAACTCCCACTTACAGCACACTAGGATCAATCAATTTTTAAATTCCCTAGTCTGATATTTATTCTCCATGAAGTCTCATTTGTTTTTTTCCGAGAGAAGGAAATGAAGAGCAAAGAGAGGAAGCTTGACAATTTAACTCGATAACAAAATCATTCAGAATAATTTCCTTGAATTCATGTTAGAGAGCAGCTGAGGTGGTAAAACTTGCACTAAATGGATGACACATGCTATAAACTGATCATGAAGGTGATGATAAATAATGAGAACCAGCACTGATTTATAAGCTTCTACCAAAATCTTCCTTTTTTGAAATATACATCTTCGATTTAATTTACTGTAAAGGTGTCATTTCCCTTTAACGATTTAAAATAAATCTCTATTACTCATAATGCAGCAATGCAATAGCATCTTTGCATAATAGGAAAGATGCAACATCATAAATACTTCAGTAATAAGTGCAGAATATGACATTTATACAGACTGGTTAATACTTTGTTTCTGCACAATAATTCCTATAATCACGCATGAATGCAAACATTAAATAAAGCCATTTTACCATAGAGACTATTTCTCTAACAGAAGCATTAATTCCATGGCAGTATTACATAACAAAGGAATAAAAATTGAGCCAACAACAAGGAAACACAATGCAAATCTTGTCTAAGATATCCAGCTTTAAGTCCAGCTTCAACTAAAAGACGTTACAACTCAAACAAACCCAACATGAATGACATGCTGCTCAGGCGGATGAGTCAACCATAAGGATAACAGGAAAAAAAAAAAAAGCCCATGAGTCTCCTTAAAACCAGCAGCAATGAAGCATCTTTGTCTCCCTGGTAGCGGAAAAGCAAACAGCCAGACACCATTCAAGTGAAAATGTCCTCAGGAGCATCTAGCAAAGCCAAAAAGACTGACACTCATTCATAAGCAGCTTCCGCTCTCACTCTGCCGCAGATTTCGCACTGCAGTCCCTCCCAACATCTCTCTTTCCTGCCTGGCAAATATAGAAAAAAAAAACAGCACGTCTGCCTTCTCTCCTGTGAAAAAAAGGCAAACACAAAAGCAGGGAAGGAGCGGCCGGCTCCCGCTTAACAAAAGAAGAGGCAGAAACACTAAGGAGAAAAGGAGCAGAGGACAAAAAAGCATGCAATATTTAGTCTTTTATGTGAATGAAATAGCAGGCAGGCATACCAATGTTTCTGTGAATGGAAGCAAGGCCTTTCTGCCTCTGCAAGGCAATCCCTTGGGATGGCATGGTCTTATCCAATGAGGAGCCGGCTGGATGACTCATTCAGGGGAGGCTTGCAGAATAGTGGAAGAGACCATTCCAGGCGCAGGTGTACATTTTGTTTTCTCCCCACAACCCTTTAAAAATAAAACGTATACCATCAAAAACAACATGTTTGCATCATTTATCAACACAACGATCTGTTTAGAAAATAAAAGAACAAGAAATACATCCAGTAAAAAAGCTAAAAATAGAAAAGCCACCCCCGTGATTTTGATTGTCTCCATTATTAGTCTTTTTCCCCCACATTCATGTGAACACTAAACACCTACACATTTAATTTACTGTTTATATAGATGACAGCAGACGGTGCATTTGCTCTGGAAGAACACGCTTACTTTCTGTTGACAGACAAAAATATACACAGATTTGCCTTTCAAAAACACATCAGTAACATCCTTTTTGAATTTCCTATTACAAGATTTTGCACACATAGAAGTATGTTTTTTTAATTTTGTCACTAATTATTATTACATTTTAGTCACTATTTCATATTTCACTACATTTTTGCAGCTTTTTGCCCTCTAAGAAGGAGATCCTTTGAGCTAATAATTAAAAGCTACTGCTCAAGAAAAGGTTCTGTCCTGTACTTGTTACTCTGCTAATCCTACCTTGCTAAAACACCTAATAAAACATAAATTTGAAAAAGACTTCACTTTGTCTTCTGTTGGAAAGGTTTGAAACAGAACAAAGGACTGAAAAACATCATTTTTCAGATATATGGCATATTATTGCAGCTATATCTGTTATTATCATAACTATGTTCCACAAACTGGCCTTGAGCAAAAATAACGGATGTTTTTGTAATAAGCTTTTTGGAAGATCAAGAATATCAATAATAAAACAAAATCAAGTAATAATGCTAACATTTTATTTTAAGTTGGCCCTAATAAGCTAGTCATTTTTAGTAAAATGTGTAATTTTCTAATAATTTCTCAGAAATAAGGTGGTAATTACTAGGGCCAGACTAATATTGTTTTTATAGCGACTGATACTGATTAGCTATTAGTTGCTCATAAAACCAATAACCAATATTTGAAATGATATTTATTTACAGAAAAATGGAAATCTTTATGTGAAAATTCTGAATTTGAATTAGTAAATCCAACAGCAATGTGTGGTCTTTCAGGTATCTTTTGTCTTTAACCCTAACCTTTAAATCAAGATCAAGATTGCAAAAGTTTTATCAGGAATGACTCAATATTTGATCTATTTAATCCACCAGCCAGCTGTTAAAAGTTTATATGATCCATGATAAACTCGTACTTATCAGTCAAGTCATGAATAAATCTGCAGTTTTCTGTGCCACCTTTTTACTTCAGGCTCTTGAAGAGTGTGGTTTTCTTGCCTGAGAATGAAAACAATAAACCTCTTTCCTCTATTTGTATTTCACCAATCAGGAAGCAGCATATTTGTATCAAAACTAGAGGTGGACAACATGGCTTATCAAGAAATATGTAGCTAAAATAATTATGGATGCGTGAGACTAGTCGTTAAAACGGTTTAAACCGGCGCGCTTTTTAGTCGACTACAAATTTAAAAGCCAGTTAAACTAATAATGATGTTTGGTGCAAGTGTGCAGTCAGCAGTTTCTATGAAATATTGAATTTGCAAAAGACAACAACAAACATCTAAAGTTCATAGCTAACCACAGATGTGTAGAAATATGTGAATCTAATGAGGATTGGGCATGGGATTTAAATTACTTATCTCATTTTTCCCAGCATTCATTAGGATGCATAAGAGGGGGGACACTGAGGAAAAGAGCATCCTTAGGCATAGAAAGCAGCAGACACTTCTCCACATGACTACTGTTGCCAGGTTACCAAAAACATTAAAAAAGTGAGAGATACTGTATTTTCAGATTAGCTACAGGCAAACTAACCAGTATTACAGAGAGGGTGGACACGGGCTAACTGGTAAACTGTGACTATTTTTGGTACAAAATTATAGTTAAAAATAAATTATTCCCTTGAGCAATGAAGTCAGATTTGGCAACACAGAGATCAGACCTTTGGTTTCTGACACTCTACTACTGCTCCTTCTACTACTCAGGTTTATAGACTACACTGAAGTTATTCTTTCACACCTTGGCCCTCATTTATCAAACACACATATGCCAGCTATCTGATCATTTCCGCGCACGGATCGTCATTTATCAACTGAACTTGTGTACATATGTTTAAAAGTCTGTGTGGAAAAGCTGTGCAGAGTGAGTTTGTGGGTGTTGGATTTGATTTGACTTTTAAAAATGTATTTAACATAAACCAAACCTCTGACAATCCATGTTAGCAATATTGCTTTTTAAATGATGTCGAACAGCATGGGCCTCCAGATGATTTCCTTTTTATCTGTTATCTTTGATGAACAATCATTACTTTATCCATTAATTTTTTTAAATAAAATAGTCCATTTTCAGCCCTTATTAAAGTTCAGGTGTGCACCGTCACATCTCTAGAATATCAGGGAGATTTAAGCAGAACAAAACCATGAATATTCAGCAGAGAAAAAGAGGAAACTTGAGGGGTAAGAAATTAAATGTTTAGCCCTTTTAACTAGAAAATGTTTTAATATAAGAATATAATTATATATTTTATTTATTTATATATACATTACATCATAATCAATAGGCATATCTGGATATATCTGGAGAGCCAGGACCTCATTCAGCACTCTAAAATCAGAATTACAACTGATAGGCTTGTTAACATACATCCACTAGTGATGCAACCTGGACACATCGTCACTGATGTCACCCAGGGTCCTTGAGTGGTTCAGGTCTTTCAAACATCAAACATTCTCATCCAGGCCACCCAGCTGAGGGTGATCAAGCCCACGGATCTCCTCTCTTGATCCACAGCCAAAGTTATTCCAATTAGGAATAGAAATTATTATGATTTTAACAAAAAATAGCTTTAACAAAATAACAAAAAAAGCTATCAGTCATTTCAGGCTTTCTTTTAAAGTATCTCTGCCGTGAACTGACATATCTGTCTTTCTTATAATTAGCCTAATAATAATAATAATAATAGTGCAAAGTGAGGTATCACAGCCACTCTCTTTTCAGTCTGGGACAGTTTCAGGCTGGCCTCCTAATGCACTGCTTCTTTTAATAGCCAAAATCTGCTTTTACGGCCACATTTTGTGAAGCCAAATGAGAACTTTTTTGTTTAGATTGTAATCTGAATGTAAAGAATTATCGTAATACCATATACAAGTCATGGAGTATGACAACGGATGTATAAATTAAATATTCTAATATAAGGTGTCCACAGCATCCCTGTTAACCACAACAGTGATTTCCTTCCACCAGCAGTGTTTCTTTTTCAGGCTGAAAAACAGTTAATATTGAATTTCTGTTACTTCTCTTACCCAGAAATCAACACCCTGATAAGGGGAGCTGGTTTCTTTGCTGTGTCATCTACCTCCATGTTGTAAACTCCGGCGGTAGAGGCCGGCTGAACCATGAATATAAAGGGGCGTGTTATTTAAACGACGTTTGTTTTCAGCCACTGTATTGTCTTATGTCATAGTGGGTTTTCATGTGTAATTTGTATGTTGATTGTTATCCATGGCTGCAGCATGGGTGAAGTGCCCAAGACAGATTTCTCATCCCGTGGGATGTTAAAGTTTGTTCTCTTCGGCCATAATTGCACCAACCTCTTGTCACTGCTTGGTTATGCCACGACTCTGCCGCGCCCGAAAGTACTGCCCCTTGACACTGATTGGTCCTGTCACTTTCTAACCGGGCCCAAACGGTTCAGACAGGACCTTTGCAAGATGGATTCGCCAGTGAGAAACACGGAAACAGGTGAATCCATCTGCTTTGCAAGGTTGGGTTGTTATCCAAATGAGAAATAAATTACAACTAGCTAGACAGGAAAGGATTTTCAAAGTAAAAGTACAGCGGTTCCTTGAGAAATTCTCTTATTTTGACTGTTAAACTTAACTGTGTGACTCACACAGAAAAAGCAAATAAAGTAGAAGGCCTAAAAGTGTAAATGCCGTCCCATTAATCCATGATTGTTGGTTGTCAGTGAGTCATTTTGTACATGCACTCCACAGGACATGGTGTGGTTTACAAAAAGAATTTCAGATTTTGATTGATTTGACCACAGAACAGTTTTCCTATTTGTGCAGCAATCCATTTTAATGAACGTTGGGCCAGAGAAGAAATCAGTGTTTCTGGATAATGTTCATATATGGCTTCTTCTTTACATAATATAGCTTTAACTTGCATTTGTGGATGGCACAGTGCACTGTTTGTGATTTCTGGAAGTGTTGTTAAGCCCATACAGGGATTATCAGGATAGAATCATGCCTGTTTCTAACGCAGTGCCAACTGAGAGCCTGAAGGTCATGCTTATCCAATATTAACCAATATTAACACTTTAAAATTCCTAGGTTTCATCATCTGATATGCCTTTATGTTTTATTGTAAACATGGTTTATAAAACTTGCAAATTGTTGCATTCTGTTTTTATGTACATTTTACACAGTGTCCCTACTTTTTTGGTATTGAGGTTGTATATCAGGGACGTCACACTTCTGTAGGCTGATGTCATGACCTAATGAGCCTGTCTGCTGCCATGTTTCAGTCTCATTACCGCCTGTTGTTGTGCAACAAGTGTGTGCATGTGTAAGAGGTTGTGTGTCTAAGTATGTTTCTTCTAAAAGTGTGTTTTCTTTTAAAGATAAATGAAACACAATGAAATAAATGTCAAAGGGAAACAATGTTGATAGTTTACTTGAAGAGAGAGCAGAGTGATGTAAGAATTTCCTGTGTGGACAAAAACATGCACAGCCTCGAGAGTTCAGTTTTCATAATCATATCTGGGGCATCATTTGAGCCTTCAGTGAATGGTTCATTAAAAAAGCAGCGGAAGTGACGGCCGACGTAGGGGAGCATGCATTTGCTTGTGTAACAGCAGTAACTTGCTTTATCCATTTATTATTTTGTCATTCTTAAATAATTGCATAATGTACTGAATGGAATATTTCACAAATTCATTCTTTTTTGCAGCTTTTTCTAGTTTTTTTATGTTTTTCATTCTGTTTTTTTCATATCTTGCCTTGTCCTTCCTTTTGTGATGCATGTGTTTTTTGTACTTGTCCAACATGAACATACTCTCCCATTGGAAGTCAAAATTCATGCAGTAATTTGCTGGGTGGTGAATGTTATTTAAAATGAGTGGAGGCCAGTTTTCATGATCCACACAATAGTTTGTGTCACACTTTCCACTCCAAACTCACTCACTGCTAATGCCAACAAACTACAACAGTAACCCATAAACAACGGCTAATTACCATGGCAACACATTAATTAACAAACTCATATAGCCATCTTATAATCTGCAACCAAAAAGTCGTGATGACTGGAAAAGGTTAGGGTAGCCATTTATCTGCTGAGGGTTGTTTTTGGTGCCAGAAAATGAAGTAGAAGAAACTGAGACCATTTAAAAGAAAAAAGGATAAAAGAATTGTGGCAAAAGAGGTAAAAAAAGAGGCAGAAGGGGCAAAAAGAGGCAAGAATGAGAAGGAAAAAGTGGAGAAAATTGTTTGAAAACAGGAAGAAATACGTGGTTAAAAAGGTGTTAAAACCTGTCAAAATTAGTTGAAGAGGAAAAAATGGCAAAAAGTGGCAAAAAAGTGGCAAAATTTTTCCCAGGGGCCCCAGAAATCAGCCAAGGGACTGGATGATGTACAGGATGTAAGAAGTACACTACAATTAGCCTCTGGTCAAATTTTGGTGTTTTTTTGTTGATTCACTATGAATTTGAGGGATTTCATTCGATTGACACCAGACTTTTCTTGCTCATTCTAGACAAGACGGAGACTTTACGATGTGTGGACCATAAGTTTTGGCCAATGGACAGGGCCGTGACCAGGGGCCAAAGTTGGACAAGTTGTTAGTTGAGTTTAAAATAATGCCATTACAAAAACTTAAGTGGTTGCATTAGGACTATCAAGATTGATCAAGTCAATAGCAATACATCAAGGTCCACTATTAATGCACTAACTTTTTAAATTGCAATTAATCGCATTTTTATTTTCTCTTTAAGACACTTTGGTTAAGCCAGGTCACAAATGGTTTAATTACAAAATAGTGGAATTTTAAAACATGATAAAAGGGTGCAATAAATTGTGATTAACTACTGAAATTCCGAGATTAATCACAATTAAAAATCTTAATCTTCAGATGTAATGCAACCTACCTTAGCCACCTGTGTTGTCCATGCATGCAGAAGACTAGCAGCCAGCTCCATCTGGTATAACAAGAAATAACAGAAAAACACCAGTCCAGTTGAAAGTATAACGTTAAAAGGTCAGTCAGCACTGAAGAAGGCATAAAACATTAGTGTTTTCGAGCAGTGTTTTTTACAGGACATTTAAAAAAGTAACAGAGATGAGGCAGGGCATGGCTTGGAGGGAAACAAAAAAAAAATGGAGTAAAGAGAAAAAACTGAGAAAAAAACTTTAAAAACCAAGGGAGAACCTACGGAGCCCGGGAGGTGACATGAACGTGTTTACATAGTATACTATATACGTAAAACGCGCATGCGAGACACAGAGAAATGGCGCTCACAAGATACTAATACAACGCGGGCGCGAGATACTAAATCGCGCGCATATCAAAAAAATAAACACATTCATGTCACCTCCCGGGCTCCGTAAGAACCAGTTAAGCATGCCAGCTAGCTAATGTTTAATTGAAATAAATGACTAAAATTATGAATAGGCAGTATGAAAAATGCTGTTTGAATATCTAGTAATATGAAATTCAGGATGACTAACGGAGCGGAAGATTCTAGAAAACCCCCAAATTAGCAACTGCTGCAAAAGGTTTTATTTGGCTAACTCCTTGGTTTGACATGTAGACGCCAAAGCCCTCTCACTATCACAGGATTCATTTTGGTCTGAGTTTGCATAAATAATAATATTTTAAAAAGAGACACTAGCTACACACTGTACGTTTTATCGAGTCTATGTTATACTTTCACACAACTTTAGCTTGTGAGTGATAGGGGCTACAGCATAATTTAAGGTATTTTTCGTAGCCGATATAAATGAGTAAAGTTTCATGTTCACATTTTTGAAAATTTAGCTAATTTAGATGTCACCTGTGCACTGCACCTGAAGATTGCCGTGAACCATCACAGCAGAACCCCGCCGAACCAAGCGGTGTTTGAAAATTGTTGCTCGTCTACACAGGAAATTACGGTAGTTGTTCAAAAATCGTTCAAAATAAAATTCAATGTGCGCCAAATTAATCACTAATTTTCTCAGAAAGTATTCAGTAACGCCGTCTCAACATTTATAAGGCAAGGGCATGTAGCATAGGAATCCACTGAAATATTTTTATTTTCAAAATTAAATTATCAAAATTAACTTGATAGTCTATCAAAGTTTTTCAATGTAATTCTAGCAGATTTTGCTTTGCCTTTTTTCGAATATTATATATGGAAACCATTTTTTTTAAAGATTAAAATCCAGTTTACATCTCATGTTGATCTACAACTTTGTCCCATCTCCACACGAGATCTCTGGAGTTCAGTCAGAGTGGCCTTCGGGCCAAACTACCTCCCCTTGCATTGTCATTGCCTTCTATTGAGAGTCGAGTGCCTTTTCAAATCATATCCAATCAATTAAATTTACCACAGGTGGACTCCAGTCAAGGTGTAGAAAAATGTCAGCAAAGACCAAGAGAAATGATCGGAACCTGAGCTAAATTTCAAGAGGTTTTGCAGAGGGCCTGAAAACTTGTGTCAGTGTGATATTTTGGGTTTTTTATTTCCATAAATTAAAAAAAAATGTCTAGTGTACTGAGTGTAAATTAATAAGAATAAAAGTTTTTTTCTACTGTAGCATCAGGCTGCACTGTGGACCTTATAAATATGATTTGACTTGCATTAAATTTGCCACATCGGTGTTTTTCATTTAGCTTGCATTACTTAACATCGCCACCAGAGGGAGCTGTTGCTCCAGTTATAATATTTGGTTCAGGTTAATACATAATGGCTTTGCAGAGCAATGTTGAGCCGTAGAACCCTGTCTAATATACATAACACATCTCGGGCTGAATATGCTCTTTTATCCAGGTTATTATGTTTTGTTTTGACCAATAATCCAAAAAATCTGTGACACATGGTGTCCCAGGATTTTACCACAATGTTTACAGTAAGAGAAGTCTTGCATTAATAACATTACTGCACCCTCAGAGCAGTGGAGGCTGGTTAATAATTCAGAGGAAATATTCCTGTTAAAAAGGCTGACGTGTGTTTTTGTCACTTTAGTTTGATGCTGCAGAATTAAGAACCAATTAAATACGTAACAAGGACTCATAAACCCTGATGTAGTCCTGATTCAACGTGGAATCAACCTTACACTTATATTACTCAGCCTGTTCCATCTTTATACACACAAACAGGTTACATAGTAAATGTAATTTTTAGTGATCTAATCAAGCTGAATGTCAAACATGAGAAGATTATTGATGTTTAAAAAAAATACATCCTCCCATAATATCTACAGGCGCAATCATGTCTCAGAAAAACACCTGGTCTTCGACTGTATGGAAAATAAAGATTAAAGGTGCTGTGTCATCTCAGGGGAAAATGCAAAAACAGGATAGTATCTTTAAAGATAATTTTATTCTACTCACGTTGGAGCAAAGATTATCAGGCCATCACTCTTAAGTAACAAAGCAAGCTTTAAAGGAGGAGATGAATACTAGCCAAAAGCCATCTTTAAATAGCTAATGTCAACTGAAAAGTTACGGTTTGCTATTGAACATAGACTGTAGTTCCTATAAGAAGTATTCACCCCCTTGGATATTTTTCCAGTGGGGCGATGTTGGAATTCCAAGTTGCAATTTTATTCCATTCATTGTTGCAAAACTGTCAGCTCAAGGGTTCAGGCGTGAACAGCCCCTATTAAGTTGAGCCACAAACTCTCTGCTGGACTGAGGTCTAGGCTTTGACTTGGCCACCTTGTTGTCTTTAAACCATTTCTGTGTAGCTTTTACTGTATCCTTCAGGTCATTGTCTAACTGGATTTTTTCCCAACATGTAGTTCTCCTGCAGACTGAATAAGATTGTCTTCCAGGATGGTCCTATACTTAACCATTTTACCATCTACCTTTATAAGCCTTCCAGGGCCAGCTGCCTAGAAGCATCCCTACAGCATGATGCTGCCACCACTGTGTTTCACAGTGGGGATGGTATGTTTGTGGTGATGTGCAGTGTTTGAAGTCTTGTCTGATGGCCAGAAAGCACCATTGTGGTCTCATCAGACCAAAGAACTTTCTTCCACTTGACCATGGAGTCTCCCACATGCCTTTTGGTAAACTCTAGTCCAGATTTAATGAGAGTTTTCTTCAACAGTGGCTTTCTCTTTGCCACTCTTCCATAAAGCTTCGACTGGTGAAGAGCCTGGGCAATAGTTGTTGTATGCAGAGTCTCTCCCATCTCAGCTGCTGAAGCTTGTAACTCCTTCAGAGTAGCCATAGGTGTCTCAGTGGCCTCTCTCACCAGTCTCCTTTTAGGGCCACTCGGTCTTGATGATGGATTTATCTGAACTCTGGGAGATGTTCAGCACCTTTGAAATGTTTTTATATCCATCCCCTGACTTATACTTTTCAAAACCTTTTCTCTGAGTTGCTTTGAGTGTTCTTTTGTCTTCATGGTGTAATGGTAGTCATGAATACTGATTAACAAGTGACTGGGCCTTCACAGGTGTCTATTTATACTACAATCACAATGAAACACATTCACTGCACTCAGGTGATCCCCATTTTACTCATTATGAGACTACTAGCACCAACAGGCTGGACCTCTGATGAATTAGGACAGTTACTTTAAAAGGGGTGAATATTTATGCAATCACATATTCTACATATTTGTATATTACTTTGTATAAATCTATTTTCACTTTCACATTAAGGCTTTTTTTTTTTTTTTGCCCTTTTTTGTCAAAAAAAAAAGCCAAATTATAAAGACCATGACTGATTTATAAAATAAATAAAAGGGTAAATTGAATTTTTGCCTCAATTTTTAATGTTTGCCAACATTTTATGTGTGTTTAAGTGTGTTAAACAAGAGAACTGTATTGATTAAATCGTATTACCAATAACTAATCCAGTCAAAACTAATAAGGTCATTTGAGCTGGATTTCCATTGATACAGACAATATGGCAGTAGCACTCATTTTACACATTTATCTATTTATTTAAGATAAATAAAAAAAAACACAGAAAAGTAAATTGGCAGCAAAATATGTTTTATACAACCATAATTTCATAGGCAAGACTTGAAAGTTAGGAAAAAATCTGGTTGTGCTTTGTTCTACCTCGTGTAGGAGTATCTCAACTTTAGGGCCCAACTTCCTTTACTAAGAACCATCTGGAAAATAAATATATCTGAGGTTTAGCAGATACTGCGCCACCTACAATCACAGATTGGTGCTTTTAAAATACAATGCAACTTATTGTTCCATACAAACACTGCTTTCAGGATGTTTATTTACATCAAGATAAATAAAAACAAAAGCACATTCAGTAGAAAAGCAACCCACGGGCCCTCAGAATGAGGCAAGAGATGAGCTTTCTCTCCTCAAGTTTTAGGAGTCCCATCATCATCATCATCATCACGACCAGGTGAGCTCCTGCAGACGAAATGTGTAGCTGCGCAGTCCATTAAGGTCTCAAGTAAAAGGTGACACTGTGACATCATATATTATCAGTTAATGTGTCAAAGGTGAGGTCCACCTGGGCCGAGGATCAAACCCGATTCAGCACACTTGAGGAACTCATGATGCCTTCACGAGCTCAGTGGCCATCACAGCTTTCCTGTGAAGGGAAATGCAGAGATGGACTGTAGACATGGAGGAGAATCTGTTGAAAAATGGCTGCCAAAACTTTCAATTTCTCATTACTTTAAATAAAATGGACCAAAAGGTTGAAACTGAGTCTAGTGGAAACTTCTAAGTTTTACAGGTCAACTTAAAGCTCCTGTAAACTTTTAGTTTCTGTCAACTTTGGCGCCCCCTTTGGTCACAGTAGTGCCTCTTATCTCTTTGCTGATAGTGTTTTGTATGTACAGTCATGGACGAAAGTATTGGCACCCCTGGAATTTTTCCAGAAAATACACCATGTCTCCCAGAAATTGTTGCAATTACAAATGTTTTTGGTATACATGTGTTTATTGCCTGTATGTGCATTGGAGCAACACAAAAAAAAAAGAAGAAAAAAGACAAAATTGACATAATTTTACACAAAACTCAAAAAATGGGCCAGACAAAATTACTGGCACCCTCAACTTAATATTTGGTTGCACAACCTCAGAAAAAAATAACAGAAACCAATCACTTCCTATAACCACCAACAAGCTTCTCACACCTCTCAACTGGAATTCTGGACCACTCTTCTTTTGCAAACTGCTCCACATCTCTCAGATTTGAAGGGTGCTTCTTGCAACAGCAGTTTTGAGATCTCTTCATAGGTGTTCAAATGGTGTTTAGATCTGGACTCATTGCAGGCCACTTCAGAACTCTCCAGCTCTTTGTCTCCAACCATTTCTTGGTGCTTTTTTTATTTTTGGGGTCATTGTCCTGCTGGAACACTCATGACCTCTGACGCAGACCCAGCTTTCTGACACTAGGCCCTACATTTTGGCCCAAAATTTTTTGATAGTCTCCAGATTTCATGATTCCTTGCAGACAGTCAAGGCACCCAGTGCCAGAGGCAGCAAAATAACCCAAAAACATCCTTAAACCTCCACCATGTTTGACTGTAGGTACTGTGTTCTTTTCTTTGTAGGCCTCATTCTGTTTTCTGTAAACAGTAGAATGACATGCTTTTCCAAAAAGCTCTACCTTAGTCTCATCTGTCCACAAAATGTTCTCCCAGAATGATTGAAGCTTACTCAGGTACATTTTTGCAAACTCCAGTCTGGCTTTTTTATGTCTCTTTGTCAGCAGTGGGGTTCTCCTCAGTCTCCTGCCATAGCGCTTTATCTCATTCAGGTGACCATGTATGGTCCGAGCTGACACTTTTGCACCCTGAGTCTGCAGGACAGCCTGAATTTGTGTGGAAGTTGACTGAGGATGTTTATCCACCATTCCAACTATCCTGCGTTGCATTATTTTGTCGGTTGTTCTCTTTTGTCCACGTCCAGGGAGATTAGCCACAGTTCCATGGTTGTAAACTTCTTGATTATATTACACACAGTGGACAAAGGAATTTCAGGATCTCTGGAGATGGTCTTGAAACCTTGAGAATGTTCATATTTTTCCACAATTTTGCTTCCTAAGTCCTCAGAGAATTCTGGACTCTTCTTTCTCTTCTCCATGCTTGCTGTGACACACACAGGCATACAACAAAAAGGCTGAGTCAACTTTTAGACATTCTAACTGGCTTCAGGTGTGATTTCTAGATTGCCAGCACCTACACATAAAGGCAATAAACACATGTATACCAAAATCATTTGTAACTGCAACAATTTCTGTGAGAAATGGTGTATTTTCTGGAAAAATTCCAGGGGTGCCAATACTGTTGTCTATGACTATGAGTAAAGCTCTATGATACTAATCCCTCCTTCTTTATTTTATAAAGCAAATTGTATCACTCACAGTGAGACTAAGCTGTGGAAAATATGTCAATTTCTGCAGCATAACTCACTTTGACTGACATCTACCTCCCGGCACAAATTATAGGCAATCAGATTCACCACAAAGCAATAATCAATCATGTCCCTGATAGTCTTGATTACTTTTCCAGGTCACATAGAGCCATCAGTTGTAATTTTAGCCTGTTTCATGACCAGCTAAAAACTCCCCACAGGAGCTTTAATGTTCAAAAGAAAGCTTTAAATTCAACAAAAACAGAATCTGAATGTTTTTGTTTGGCTTTCCTTCAATGAGACACTACATCTAGAATTGTGCATGTATTTTAAGAGTCCTCTGGAAACCCTTGTAAAGTTGCATACATGTTTGTTACGTGCAAATTACATGAGTGTGGTTAATAGATCATGTGAAACAGAAAATTTAGTTAACTGTAATGCTGTTAAGTGAGAAGGCTAAGGTGGTTAACATAAAAGAAGCAGAAAACGGTGGAGATTCAATTAAATACAGCACTTCAGACTGTGAAAAGCACTAAAATAAACAGTACCTGTAAGATTATTTCCCCAAGCAGAAAATCTGCTCAGTATCCTTGAACTATTCACTGACACCTGGTTAAGCGCTTCCTTTTGTGCTTCTGAGAAAAAAATACTTAAATCAGCCAGTCAAACATGCAGAATAAGTAAACCCAGGCAGCACACAGCACAGCAACTTCAAC
Organism: Cheilinus undulatus; assembly: GCF_018320785.1. NCBI lineage: Eukaryota > Metazoa > Chordata > Actinopteri > Labriformes > Labridae > Cheilinus > Cheilinus undulatus. Next base: position 14,870,749 of record NC_054881.1, on the reverse strand, counting down.
AAGGTCAGGACAAATGCATATGCAAAAACGTCGACGTACCCAGGCTCTTTCCCATCTCTTTAGTAGCTGCTCATGCTCTGTGAGCGCATTTCTCCACTGGTTCAAATCCCTGGATGGAATACTCTCCTCATCTGTTGGATAACAACATCTTTTATGGAGATCAGCTGTCACAAGTATGGAGTCATGAGAGTGCAAAAAGAAAGGAAAGTCTGCATAAAAAGGTAACTATTTAATATGAATTAAAAATGAATAAAATGCTGCAACAAAAAAGGGAACATGTTTATGCACAACTATTAAAAAGATATACGCTTCAATGTATATGAAAGTATTCACCCCATTGGATGTTTTACCCTTATATTGATTTTTTAGAAATTAATTATGGTCTACATAATTTGGCATTAAGAAAGGAAAAATACCCCAAAACCTCTTCCAGTAAATATCAAAGTGAAAATAGATTTCTACAAAGTAATGCTACTTTAAAAAAAAATGACTGACCTAATTTAACAGAGGTCCAGCCAGTTGCTGCTAATAGTCTCACAATTAGTGAAACAGGGATCCCCTGAGTGCAGTGAATCTGTCTCAAGTAACTGTAGTATAAAGACACCTGCATCTGGAAGGTCCAGTCACTGATTAGTTAGTCTATATTCCTGGCTACCATTACACCATGAAGACAAAAGAACACTCCAAGCATCTCAGAGAAAAGGTTTCGAAAAGTATAAGTCAGGGGATGGATATAAAAACATTTCAAAGGTGCTGAACATCTCCCAGAGTTCAGTTAAATCCATCATCAAGAAATGAAGGAGTATGGCACATGTTAATCTCTTCATCAGGCCATCCTCTCAAACTGAGTGGCTGTGCAAGAAGGAGACTAGAGAGAGAAGCCAACGAGACACCTATGACTAGGTTCTTCACCAGTCAAAGCTTTAATGGGAGAGTGGCCAAGAGAAAGCCACTGCTGAAGAAAACGCATTTTCAATCTCAACAAAAGGAATGTGGGAGACTCCATGGTCAAGAGGAAGAAAGTTCTTTGGTTTGATGAGATCAAAATGGTGCTTTTTTGCCATCAGACAAGAAGCGTTGTTTGGCAGACACCAAACGCTGCACATCACCACAAACACACCATCCCCACTGTGAAGCACAGGGGTGGTAGCATCATGCTGCAGGGGTGCTTCTCGGCAGATGGCCCTAGAAGGCTTGTAAAGATAGAAGGTAAAATAAGCAGCAAAACACAAAAAAATCCTGGAGAACAATCTTATTCAGTCTGCAAGAGAACTACAGCTCAGGAAAAGATTTATTTTCCAGCAAAACCATGACTTGAAGCATACAATGAAAGCTTCAAAAAAATGGCTCAGCAACAAGGTGAATGTTCTGGAGTGGTCGACTCAAAGCCCAGACCTGCATCCAGTAGAGAATTTGTGGCTCAACATAAAAAGGTCTGTTCATGTCCGATCCCTGTTCAACCTGATAAAGCTTGAACAGTTTTGGAAAGAAGAACTGAGAAAAATGGCAGTGTCCAGATGACTGAATATCTTCCCAGTCATGAATTTTATTTTTCATTTATATGTTTGATTTTTCAAATTGAGGTTACTTTGAAGAAGTCTGTTTTCACTGTGACATTAAAGAGGGTTTTTGCATTTTTTTTTTGTCAAAAAAGCCAAATTATTTAGACCACGATTGATTTATAACTAAATAAGTGAGTTAAAACTCTAAGGTGAAAAAAATACTTTTTATGGGGACTGTTCTTAAATATGGAGTCATTTAAGTGCAAAAAAATGAAAAACAAAGTGTAAAAATAAACATTAAATACAAAAATGAAAAATAAAGATTAAAATCATGAAAATAGTCAAATCATTAGTTATAAATACAAATATGAAAATATAAGGAGAAACAAGAAATTTCAAAGGTGAGTAATAGGAGTGCAAAAAAATTTATAATAGTGCAAAAATAATTAAGTAAATTGTCATTAGAGTTAGAATTAAATTACAACAAAAGAAGATTCATGATAAAAGAAACAAATATTACAAAAATATTTGGCTGACTGCTAGGTTCTTAAGAAAATATTTAAAAAAAAAACTGTAAGAAAAAGTAAATACTCATCAAAAAATAAATAGCTTATATATAGTTATAACTATTACAAAAGATAGTATAGACAGTAAATCATGTTTACTGTATAACTGTAAATCAAATTAATTGAAATATTTATAAACAGGTTCACATAAAAATTTATTATTATTTAAAAACACTTTAAAATTTATCTCTAGAATTTCCTTGTGGATTCATAAATTTCTCTTTTCCTCAAAATGTCACTTAAAAAAAAAATAACTTACTGGATTTTTTTTTAACCATTCCCCAATTCTTCCCCAAATAGACTTAATCTCTTTTTATTCAATTTATTTCAACTTTTAACATTTTTTTTTTATTTTTGCATTCCTGTGAGTCCATACACAAGTGTGCCTTTTGGAACCATGTTTTTTTAAAAAAAAAAAGAAACGCATTATAACGACAAAGTACATTTTTCCACACCATAATCCACACACTGCCAGGTGCAGATACCTCCAATAGTAAGGTGGAGGTCCACCTCAGACATGTCATTTCCTGTGCTGGCCTCGGCGACACAGTGGTAACGAGCGTCCTTGATCAGCGGACCCTCCTGGAGCCAGCTGCTCACTAGCACCTCTCTCTGACTCAGCGGGCGGCGGTACTCCATGATGGGCGTGTCTGGAGTGTGGCCGTTTATTAACCAGTGAATGTGGACGTCACTGGGACCTGGGGGACAGAATCGGACCTCATGTTTGACCTGTTAAGTTTCCTGTCACTCACACTCCACTGAGACCTACAGGAGGAAGAATGGGAATACTTGCCTTCCAGTAAATCCATCACTGATGTGTCATTTACAGAGAATCGATACAATCTGCAGCTAAAAAAGCTTTTTTTCATGCAGATTTTTCTTCTGTATTTTTACACAAAGATGAGAAAAATATTGAAGAAAAGAAGCCAGTGTTGAAAACATTTGACAAGATTTATTTAGCCTCCCTACCAATAATAACAGTCTCAAAATGTTCCCTAGAATTATGTACATCTTTCAGCTGTATTTTCATATGTACAAATATATTTACACTTGTTTACAGGCACAAAAAATAACCAGATAAAGTACCGAGTTGTGAGACATTTGAGGGTTGTATAATTTTTTTGGAGGAAAGGATCCATCTCTAAATGTACATTTTCAAGTCAGGGTGCTGCTGTACAATATAATACACAGAACTGTACCTTTAATTTACACTATATAGGTCTGGATTGAGAACCAGATCATTGAGACAGAGTTCAACAGTTTAATCTCAGTTTTAAAAACATTGACTCACCAAACACTGACACACCAAAACATGGAGACAGACCAATCTCCACAAGTCAGAGCAGGCTTGTTTGAAAGAAAACCAAAAACACAGTACCCTGGTTAGTTTGTTGAGAACATGCAAGGTGGAAAAACATGAGGGAATGGGTGGCACAGAAGGAAGGAAAGGGTTAAAAAAAAGGGTTCCAAATCGAGCATGAGAAAAAGATGGCGTTGAGTCAGTGTCACAGGCACCACTCACCCAGGGCCAGGCAGAAGAGCAGGAAGGCCTCCTGGGCGTGAACCCCCCAGGCCTGGTCCTTCAGCAGGGGGGGCAACAGCCTCACCTCTGCCTCCCGAGCCTCCACATTGTGGTGCTTAGCGGAGGAGGAAGTAGAGGTGGAAGAAGAAGAAGAAGAAGTGGAGGAAGGGAGGTCAGAGGGGGTGCTACTTCCAGAAGAGGAGGGCAGGGAAGGTGAAGTGTCGACAGGAGAGGAGGCTGTGAGGGAGGGAGTGATGGAAAAAAGAGAGTGTTGAGGGAAGAAAGACACCAGAGAAGACATGCAGTACAGAAAGAGTGGAGACTAATGAATGAAGCCTGAATCTGCTGCAATAAATACAATAAAATAAAAGAATGAAGAGCTACTTACACCATAGACAAAAAGATATTACCACAGCTGTGACTCATCTTTAAATAATATGGTCCTAACACTTCTTTACAAATAGGAATAACTTCAGATTGTTTCAGGGCTGCCTTAGAGATGACTGATAAAGTCAAGCATCATGTCATACTATTCAAGACCACAGATGGGAGGGGGGCTAGTAAAGGGTTAATAGATAGGAGAATCAAACATGTCAGGAAACATAGAATACAGACAGCTCTATACAAGACAGTGGTTGATTTATTCCAGCTTTACTCTTCTATGCAAACTTGTCCTCGTCTTTTTCTGACCTTCAGATCTGCCTCATTCTCACTGGCTGAGATTAAAGCAACAATATGTAGTGACTCCGTTTGGTGCACCATAGGTCTCTGAGTAACTGCACTGTTATAAAACAGTGCTTCTAGGCCTCCCCTTTTGGTTGGAGATAAATGTTGGATCTGGCTGCATCATGGACATTCTTGAACATACAGTTGCGTGTTACTGGAGAATACCACTAGAGGGCACAACAGAGTTGATGTTTTATACAACTACCTGATGTGTGGGATGTAAACTGCAAAAATGGTGACACTGAAGGAGGTTAATATAATTCTGACATCAGAACTGACACTAAAATCAGTAAAATTAACATCAGATCCACTCAGACTGATAGCTGGTGGTCAGAATGTTTGCTCTTTGTTTTCACCAGTGCATGGATGTACCGCTCCTGGTGTATTGGTTTAATTAATAACCATTTTATCTGGTGTCTTTCAGTCGACTTTTTGTAGATATGGATGTTACAAAAGACAGAAATACCTTTGTGATATACCCTTATTTTATCTGTCAGGCTGCATCGTTACTGATGGCCACTCTTACACCCGTTCATCTGAGACGCCCGAATATCTCAGAATGGAAATACATGCTAAAACTTTCAAAATAAAATCAGATTAAATTTCCATTTATGGTTTGGGGTCAGGGTTAAGGTAAGGGTTAGGATACCAACACAGCCAGTGTAGCTTACAGAGCTCCGCTAGCTGCGTAAGCTACGTAACATAGCTGACAGAGTTAAAGCTAAGCTCACAGAGCAGCTAAGCTATGTATCAATGCTATCTTTGTGGCTAAGTTAACTGTCTACATCTGCTAAGGCTCAAAATTGCAAAGGCTAATTTAGATATAGATAACAGGGCTACATTGCTAATGTAGCAATTTAGCTAAAGCTAAGCTTGCAAAGCATCTATGTAAGCTGTGTTGGTATGTTAGCTATGTTAACTTCAGCTATGTTTGCTAAAGCTCACATTAGCTAAATCGAGTCACTGTTGGTTTAACTACTTCTAAAACTGATTTTTGCATAATCTAATCCCAGATTAGACCTCTTACCTTTTTTTCTTTTTTTATCACCTGCCAGACTTTGCTTATGGATAAAGTTGAATTAAACTGGAAATCTGTCATACAGCAAACGGTCTCAGATGAAGAGTCTGCTAGAGTGGCCATCAAAAATGTATGGACTGCAGACGGACCCCCATTTTTGTCTCTGCTGCTCGGCCTCTTCACTGCATTTATCTTACATGTGCATATTTTATATTGTATCCTAGTCCCATTTTTGAGGACCTGTACAGCCGGTGCATCAAACTAAAACTGAGGATGCATGGAAGTGATGATGTTCCCAGGTTCATGTATTTAATAGCAAATATATCCTCTGCTTAAGATAATGTGCCTTTGCTGACAGAGGGTGCTAAGCCAGCAAAAGTAGTTTAAGAAGCCAAAGAAGCATGTCCATGAACAGTAATAATACATTAGACTTTGTGCAAATACGACTCTGCTAGAGTCTACAGCCCGTTGTATACAAACTGTATGCATGTGGAGTGTGTTTATGTGTATTCAACTGTTGTTAGGATGTTTGTAGGCTGTGGATATGTGCCAACATTATTAAATGATAGTTGAAATAGATTTGAACTAGTCCTGCAAAGCTGTGAAATTTTTGCTAGAGATCTGTAGCCCACTTCCAGGTAACATACTACCGCCATATTGGTAGATTCACTTCAAAGCTTCTATGTCGATGTAGAAGTTACATACTGTTGCTTTAAGACCCACATATCAGATGCTTCAGATTGGAGAAACTGCACAACAAAGCCAGGCTAATGTGAGCAAATCTTCCCTGAGAAAATAATGTTGAAGCATTTACTCAAGTCCAAAAGCCAACACATTGCTTAAAAAAAAAAGAAAAAAAAAAAGAAAAAGCAAAAGCTTATTTTTGTCACTCATGCTGTACAAAAAAATGACTCCAATTTGGAAAACATCAGGGTAACTTACCAATTTGGTAAACAATGTTTCCAATTTGGAATTTAAGAAATAGCTTTTCTCGCTGGACTCGGCTAAGAGGTTGCAGCTTCTGTCAAACAGATTTTGTTCTCTTATGTCAGCTCTAAACCAGACAGCAGGAATTAACTTCACTAAACATGCTTTTACATAGAGGAAACCTTTAAGTAATAAGTTGTGTGAAGGTGCAGCGAAACTGTGCCCCCGTTCAAACAGTCTGTGTGCTAAGAGGAACAGACATGAGGCTAGCAGTAAGGTTCATCTGCATCTGCAAACTGAATTGGCTGAGATTCACAGTCCACATCGAAGGGTTTCTCCTGAGATGTGCTGTCTCCTCCAAAGCTGTGAGATGGGATTTGACCGTTGCCGCACTCTGGCTCCGTCTCGTACCCAGTGTCACGTAGCGCCCGCAGATTTTGTGAAGTCTGGCTGCCGTTCTGCGTGGGCTGCTCAGTCATGTTTATTTTGTCGGTTGCAGAAGCCTCCATAAGCCCCGCCTCACAGGAGAGGTACTCGGGCTGATGAGCGTTCTTGTGGCTGCCCAGCAGGGCAGCCCGAAAGCGCAGGCAGGGCGCTGGGAGGTACTGCATGTAGCAGTTGTACGCCAGAGCAGCCAGGAAGAGGAGAAAGAAGAGGAGGAAGAGAAGGAGGAGGGCCGTGCTGTTGTTGTGCTCTAGATATTCAGCGGCTGGGTCCAAGCTGTCCGGGCGGGGGGCATTGGAGCTGTGGGGAAGGTGCTGCTTTGGCTGGAGCTTGATTGTGCTGCTGGGGGGCGGGGTTAGTGATGAGTCAGTCTGGGGAGGGGAGGTGAGTTGGACTGGGGATGTGAAGCTGGGAGGGGCGAGGGCTGACGTTAGTGGGGCTCTGTCTGTTTGACCATTACCTTCAGCTGCATGTGTGCTCGATGACTCCTCACTGCCGAGGGTGGTAGTCACATGACCTGCCTGGAGAGGGGGTCTGGGTGGGAGGTCCAGACTGAGGACGTATGCAGCCAGGAGGCGGGTGAAGTTTTTCCCAGCGGCAGGAGCCCATTCCACTGACCAGCACTCGTAGTGACCTTGATCCTCAGGAGCCACGCTGTAAATAAGGAGGCTGTTTTCTCCGATGAAGTGGAAGCGGGACGCCTCGGTGAGAACAGAGCTGTTGAATTTCCAGATCACCTGGGCAAGGTTGGAATGAACGAGGCATGGCAACTCGGCAGAGCTCCCGGGTTTCACTGCCACACTCTGGTAGTCCTTCAGAGATCGACCAGACACTAGAGGGCAAAACAGAGAGACGATCATTACTAAGAGCAGCTAAATTCATGTATCATCAGGGGTCAAGTGTATCATGCTTAAAATCACTGTCAGGAAGAAGGCAGTCACTGGAAACGGACAAAAACAAGATTTTATATGCAGCCTTTGGGGATGAAAACCGAAATCTGTAAAATCCAGGGTGATATGTATCAGAATACATCATACTCAAGTAAAATCACACAGAAGGGAGTGATTCTGTCCTGAATATTAGCACTGCTGTAATGCTATCATATGCACAAGGCTGCAGCCAAACTCTTTCAAGTCATCCAGTTACATTAAACATAATTACCTGTAATTTAAATAAACTGCATTTAAACCACGACATGATACTCACCATCAATGTTGCAGTGAAATTGTAATTTAGCTCAATAATGGACTGCTCCTGTCCAATCAAACTGCTCTGTCATATCAAACTGTTCATTATTATACATTATTAAAACAGCAACTGAATCATGAAGTAACACATGGTATCAAAAAGTAATGAAGTAATGATAATTATGACAAATTATACATACTTTTAAAATCACACATCTTTATCATCGTAATGCACTTTATTTTGCTGCTAGCCAAGCTTTTCTAAATTGTTTACATCTTATTCAGAATGATGACTCATCTTTTAACTGGTTAATGCAAAAATGAGCACATTTCCCTCTTTTCAGCCTCTTTTTGCTTGAGTATTTTTTTAGGATTGAAGAAAAAATTTTAAGTACTGACATGATAACCTAAAACCTCGTATTTTATCACTGACACTCTAATCCTTCGATCAGTCGCGAATTGCTACTGATGGTCCTGAGGTCAAAGTTGAAGCTCAGGGGTGACCTAAGGCTCTGCCTACACATGTTAAAAACTGTCTTTTTCTAAAGTATTTATTTAAAATTTCTTATGTCCAATTGCTTTTATACTAGCCTTGTGTTTTATTGTGCTTCTATGATTTTTATTTTTCATAGTAAACATGTGCTTTATTAATAAATCTGGACTGAGTTGGAGGTTAACGGTGTTGGCGTTTCAATATCTTCTCTGTTACAATTAAAGCCAGAAGCATTTCTTGAGGTGAGATAGAAACTGTGTCATTATCAAGTTTGTCAAGCAGAGGGCGCTCTGGTAAGTACACCCTCAGCACAGTCAGAGGCAAATGTAGCCCTGCTAAACAGCAATGTAAATGTTGTTAAATGTTATTTTTCATTTTTAATAATTCAGTCTGCCTTCCCTGCACCCTCTGCAAACCTCTTATTGAAAACAATCCCTATTGACCATCAGTTTGTAAGTTTTCCCCTCTTTAATTGCAGGGCAAGACATCATAACCTGCCTGTTGGCCTGGTTGCACAATCTAAAGATTCAGGCAAGGTTTTTGCACAATTTACTGTCTGCTCAAGCCTGTTAGTTTAAAACAAAAAAGTAGCCCATGCTTCAAAACTGCACATTATTACCCAGAGGCAAGATCGACTGCTACAGCATCATCTTGTCATTTTATTGCTACTGCATCAACGCCCTAAACCAACCTTAAAATAAAAGAATATCCCCAAAGAGTCAAGGGAGACTTACACACAATAAAAACAGCAAAATAAGCCAAAAAGGGATCAATTAATTCTTTTGCATCGGCTCATTTCCTTTTTATCATTTGGAAAGCGAATTTATGACTTCATGTCACTGTCAGGGTTAAAAGCAATGGTCCTAGTTTGTGATGGTTTTGAAAAAGCTGACTGAACTTTAGTCAACCTCTGACATCAGTCCGGCTCCAGCTGTCTGCTTTATCACAGCGCAATATTGTAAAAAACGTAAAAGATAACCCAGTTTTCCTCTCTCTACATGTTATCAAACATCTTTATCAGGCCAGATATGAGCATGTTGCTGCTTACCTGAAGGACACCTGTCTGCATCACCATTCAGGCTCTGGATTAACCTCCTAAGAAAAAGAAACAAGAGTAATTATATAAAACACTGAACGAGGAAATCTTTCTGGACTGTAAAGCAGGTCAGACTGGATTGAGTACTTGTGGAGGTGTCTCTTCGTGGTGCTTTCGTGTTTGAAAATGCATGAGCAGAGTACTGGCACAAAAAAAAAAAAAGATAGTGGGGTGATAGCGAGGGTAAGTGCTGTCACTCTGGCTTAAAGATAATTTACCGAAGCCTTTGGCTGGGAACCTCAAAGATGTTGACACAGGCAGCGCTGTGAGGGTCCCAGGCACAGTATGGGTCTCGAGCCAGGATACAGTCATCACAGAACAGATACCTGCTGCAGAAGGCTGTGGGGGACTGGACCACACCTGAGTCTGACCCAGCGTACAGGGAGCGTGTCTGTGGAAGCAAGAAGGGTGTTTATGTGAAGAGTGCACAGAGTTCACCTTTTTGAGCTGTAATTTAGGGAACAATGTGGAATTAAAGAGGTTCAAATGTCACAAAAACAAACCCTGTAAAAAAAAAAAACCCCAAAAAAAACCAAAAACATAAAATCAGCAACACTGCTTTCTCCAGACGACCACTAACACACCACAGGAAAGATAAACTTGCAGTCTCATCTGATTTTAAAAACTGCTGGTTTGGCTTTAAACTGTCACAGATCTTTTTGGCAACTTCCCTCTGTGAACCTTATCACAGAAAAGTTTGCATGTCAGAATTAAGTGCAAAAAAGTTCAAACACACTTGCAAATTTAGGTAAAATTAGCCCAAGCAAGTGTTAATATTGTTAGTTTTGCTTAGGTGAGGCATTTTCTCTCAGTTTATTGTAGTAAACAAACACATAAACAAGCTGCCAGTAAAAGTGTATGTTGGCTGACTGGTATCACATTTATGCCTCTTGCATACAGTTAAAGAGAAGTCACTGACCTTAGAGGACAGCAGCAGGTTCTTTATAGACTCTGAGTTCTTCAGGAGCTGAATTTCCTCCACAATATGCACCTCTCCGTCAATGGCCACAGACTTGTGGAGGAGCCCCTTATCTGAAGAGGAAAGCATGCCAATTAGTCATCAATGTTAAAAATTAAACTTAGATTTTTGCATGTCTAAAGAGCACTCTGTTTCTGCCCTTCTCAGAATAAGCTGTTTCTGTGTCTGTGGCTTTAAATGGTAATTAGCTGTCTGACCCCACCCCTGACCACACCCCTCTAAGGAAATGGATGTGGCACTCCTGATGTTACAATGTTACAGACATTTTTATCCAAAGTTAAGGACCTGACTGGAATTGGAACCATCAATCTCACAGGCCAAAGTCAGCAGGGTGACCCACTGAGCTATCCAGCATCTCAGCTGGCAGCTGAGAGGAAGATCAGGAAAGAAGGGTGGAACTTTCTTCCAACCGGGGAGGGACAACCAAACCTGGCGGTGGTGCTAACTCCCCACATGAGTCATGAAGGGAAATTCTGAGAATGGCTTGTTTTAGCACGCATTTTCTGAAAGGTGGAGTAAGAGGGGGGGAAGGGAATGAATTTTTTCTGGTACTTGAGGGGACTGTAGACAGGCCAGGGGCACATATTTTTTCTAAAAAAGCCTGAAAAAGTATATTTTGCATAATATGTTCCCTTTAATGCCTCTGCATCTGTGATAGCTGAGGTCAGAGGCATTATGTTTTCGGATCGTCTACCTAGATCATTCTTGTTAAAGTCCTATCTCAAGATCAACTTGAGGGATTTTCTTCAAACTTTGCACAAATGTCCACTCTAAAAGATGAACTGATAAGAGGTCATAGTTCAAATGCCAAGGCCACATGATCATCTCTTGCTTGTGAAAGCGCTATGCCACGGAAACTTTGGGGGATTTTCTTTAGACTTTGTGCAAGACATTCACATTATTGTTGGTATGATATTGGCATTGGCAGATATTAGTTTTAAAAAGTTAATTATCAGCATTGGCAGATGAGAAAATTTCAACTGCTATTTGGTAATAAAAATCTGCCTATATCAACTTAAAATATTGGCTGTACAACTTAAATAGTGGAGTTCTAGGCTGGACCAACAGACTTGATTCAGCTGAAGTCTTTTTCTTTATTCATCATCATTCCTTACATGCTAAAATTATTTTGTAATATTGGCAAAACTCCAACTCCAACTTTGCACAAATGCCTACTCTAGTTTGAGGATGAACAGATTAGATTTTGAAGGTCAAAGGTTAAGGTCATTGGGCTTGATGTTTTATATCTTCTTTAAGGATTTCTAGGAAATTGTCAACCACAGAGGCTGCCACAGCATCTATTGTCACAAATCACCATCAGACTGTAGTTCAGTTTTTTTAATCATAGTTTTTTTTCTGCAAATAAAAGCACTAGAAAAGACTATTTTAATTGGACGTCATAGAGTTGGGAGAAACCATACACAAAGCTGTGATTAGTACAACTGCAAATATTATTTTTGCAGTTGTCTCTTAAATGTTTCCAAAGCTGAACATATTTAAATATTCAGGCACTTTTGTTAACATCAGAGACTAATAAACAGGATGAGGACATCCTTTCCTGTGTTGCCCTACCTGTTCCAGTGAAGATGACATCATAAATGTTCTTATCGAGAGCACGGACCCTCTCCACGACGATCTGAGTGTAGTTGACATCTTTGGTGATGAGGCGAGGCCCATTCCCGATGGGCAAGACGGGATCCTCCAGCAGTGGGTGGTCTTTTACAAACTGAAGGGTTTTGTCTGGCAGGTGGAGAGAGGTGCTGATGTTCTGCTGTCGCATCTGATTGTTTATACACTGGTGACGGGGAAGGACAGACAAAAGCAGCATATTTTATTTAAGAGTTTAAATCCTCTGTGTGTCTGGTGTCATCTAATGTTGAATGGACTTCTTCCAATTCATTATTTAAATCACTTCAACTAAAAAACAACAAGTTGCACAAAAATCTGCACAAAATTGACCGAGATACAAATGTACTCACTGCTCCAGGGCGTGGTGACGGAGTGATGCCGTTATATCGAACCCACTTGGTGTGGGACTGCTCCACTGTGGCTTTCTGCATGTACTTGCCCTTGGAGAAGACCTCCTCCACAGCTGTCATGTTGTACGCACACACTGCTGACAGACCCACATTACCCCTGGGGAACAGGAATGATAATTGAGACGGGACAGAGGAGGGGGAGGGGAGAGAAGTCAATGGAGAGCCTCAAAATGCCCAGTTCTATTTTTCTGACCCCTAGTGAGCCCCTATTGAAGATCCAGTCACATCACTGACCACTGGGAGGTAAAGACGCCGTAGATGACCGTGTCTTTCACGTCTGCCCCCTTCAGAATGAAGACATCATGTACAACGTTGAAGACAAAGTTAAGCTCAGGCATGGAGCAGACCAGCTTGGCTTTCAGGAAAGATGTCCATTTCTTCTGCAGAGTGCGCTGACCTCCCAGGTCACCCTGTGGGAAAATCACACATCAGCAGGTTAGTTGATGGGAGGAGAGGCAGAAGGAAGAAGATGTGAGGATAGAAGAGGCATCAGCAGAGCGTGAATGTATGTAATTTCTACTGGGGATGAAGAAGGACATATAAGATTATTGTTTCAGTCTGTCTAGGCATTATTTTCTTTCTATCTCTATAAAAAAGTTTGGATTATAAAGTACTGTTAATAAAAACAGCTGTCTAAGAAGTCTCCAGTTGTTAAGAATCTCTCAAAGCAATAAACCCAACAAGCAGCAGGGAGTGGTTGTACAATGCTTTCTGGATGCTTCTATGTCCTGATTTTTGTCTCTAATGCTGCATACTGCCTGCTCTGTCTTATTGTTGTGTCGCCAAGGCTGAAAGCAATAGCTGCAAACACTACAACTTAATTTCTTTATGGGCATGTTTACAATTTATATTTTCTTTCTAGATTTGGAAAGTTTAAGGCAGAAAAAAGTAAACTGACTGCATCTAGGGATTATTGCAGTAACAATTCAGTGAGTTCAAAGCTTTTTTACAACATTTTTGAGGAATTCAGTCCTGTAGAGCAGTGGGCTCATGGCTTTTTAAGAACATAATTTTCATTATAGTTACTGACAAAGCTATTTCAGCATTTCTGACTTTGTAAACGGCCTGCACAATGGGAAAAATGCAACATTTTATCACAGTTCAATAAAGATATATATAATGGGCCATAAATAAATACGAAAGAGGGCATATTAGCTACATCTCTCAATTTTTGACAGATTGGGAATGTGAAGCCTCAGTGACTTAACTAGATAGCATGAGCTCAACAAGTAGCCACTAACATTATCTATCAGTGAAGCCAGTTGGTGAAGCACACTCATGCAAAAGTTGGTTGGGAGGAGAGAGACAAAATACAATTTTCCACCAACAAAATCTTTCAGTGTGGTTCTTTTCTCTTTTAATAAAGAAATGTGGGCTGATGAGGATAAAACTGCTGCTATAGCTACATCTGAGCTAATTGCTTCACAAGTGGCAGCCATTGTTTACCAGCTTGCAGCCAATTAAACCACACCCATAACTACAGCCTTGTTCAGAGTTCAGACATGGAATCTGTCCAATCTAAATTTAACTACATTAAAAATAAATTTTAAAAAGAGTTGTTTTAATGTGCAGAAAATAATGTGAGAGTAGCTGATAGCTAGCATGAGCTACATCTGACTTAGCATGTCCATTACACCCAGACCCCAATCAATGGGTAAACAGTGAACATTGTTTCTGAGAAAGCATTAAGTTAACTTTCACTGCAATAAATTCCGATTTTTGCAATGAAACTGATTAATTGTGCATTCCTGTTACTGAGTAACCTCTTGAGAGCAAAGGGAATCCTCCAATGTCAGCTTAGTCAGACATTGTATGTCAGAGTTGAAATGCTTACTGCAGCAGCAAAATATAGTCTAAGACTCTAACCTTTTCATTCCTTGCAGTTTCATTTTGCATGCAGAATTTGAGGAATGATGACTTAGCACTGTGTTGAAGCCTGAAGGTGCATACTGGGGTGGTGGTGAAGATTAAAGCAAAGCACAGTACGGATGGAGAGCAGAGGAGAGACTGGAAATCTTGCAGCTTTAATGGACTGCCAATTAGGAGGATGTTTGCCGGATGATTGATTATCAGGTATGAAATCAGCTCAAATTGTTTGCCTGGGCTAGCTTGCTAGCATTGCTCCATACAAATTAAAAGAAAAATTTTACTGTAATACATGAAGATCTTCAACTTCCATCTTTCAATTATTAACCCCGTTATTTTTGGTGAGATTTTGTGAATGTCACAATAAAAAAGGTGACATGTGTCATCAGTTTTGCTTTTTTTCTTCTACTCTACAACTGTGGACTTCCATCTTTAAGACACCATTGCTACCATAACTAACAAACGGTGGTAAATGTGAACCATGTGAGAAGCTAGGTCAGGAAAAGAGCCACGCAAGACAAAGGAGAAAGGAGCTGACTCACAGGAAGACCTGCGCTCACACAGACAACAGGAACACAAAGAGGGAGACTGCTGAGATGTGCAGATGGTTCCTGACGTGTACTGACCTTACAGACACGCGCCACCCTGGGGATGAGCAGCTTGCCAAAGAATTCGTACTCCACCGACACCTCAGTGAAGAAATAGTAGATTTTATCGTCCTCCCCATCCACTCGATTTCTGCCCTCTTTGATCACATCAGCAAAAACAAAACTGGGCTCTGCAAGGAAAAAGGAAGAATGATTGGACTGCTGTTATAAAAGCCTCATTGTAGTGTATTATGAGATTTAGACCCTCTCATGACAATGTTTAGATTGTAACAATATGTCACTTGATAAATTGTAATAACCCACCATTAAGCCATGAAGTGGAGTACTCTGTCCTCAGCAGGGACTGTGATGGAGAGTATCTGGAGATAATCGGTTCACTGCCTAAGAAGTTATAAGCTGTCCCCGAGTACAGCTCTCCATCTGACAGGGAAGCAGAAAAAAACAGCACTTTATGACCTCCCAAAAACCAGAGATTATTGGGGATTATTTTGCATTTTGCCCCAGGGCTCGGCACCAAAGGAGCTCTTCAGATAAAACTGGCATCGACTCACCAACCATGACGGTGGTGAAGCTTTGTGAGGGGTCAAATGAGCACTTCCCCCTGCCGTCTTCAGGTCGACCATCCAGGGAAAAGTTAGAAAGGTGCTAGAAGAAAAGAGAATGGTTAAACTTTTCTCTAAAGATTTCAGTGATTATAAAATCATTTTTATTAGTGAAGTGAGATATAAAAACCTACCAAGTAGTCACATTGAGGTTGAAAGGCGTGAGTGCCGCAGACATACAGTCGCTCGCTGTCCACAACTTGAAGCACTCGGATGTAGTTTAGGCAATCTCGCTGAAATCAAAATACCATAAAGTCATTAAAAAGAATAAAAATCTTTACTGAAGACTGGGGATTTAGAAGCCTTAGTTCAATGAAATGATGGGCATAACAGCATGTCAACAGTTAAGCTAACCTCTTTGGATTTTCCTTTCAGAGTGCACATCATCATTGGGTTTTCGGCAACTTTCCACTGAACCTGAAAATTGAACAAAAAACAAAATAAATATGAGTGTTTGAAGTAAGGTATTTTTCTTCAATATTCACAAATTTCTAGTCCAAATTTCTTCACCTTGTTTGTTTTGACTGTCACATTCCTCTTGCTGAGCTCAAAGATGGCCTCCCTGGCTCCCACAAACAGCGCATCTTTTTTCTCATTCAGCAGCAACGTGGAGTAGTTGAAGATCCCAGGTTCAGAAAACTCCATCAGATCCAAATCTGAATACAAAAAAACATTACGTTGTGTTACTTTAGTCATTTAACCCTCTGAGCCCTGAGCTATTTTTAATCCATTTTGTCTTGCCTGGACTAATTATCTTAAAAAGCTTATAAAGTATCAGCCCTGTGGTGCACAGTCAAGCTCTTAACATCCCTATTTTCATGACAATCTGGGCTTCAAGAGTATTTTTGCTGCAGTGATGTCGCTTGAATTTTAAAAAGTTATAGGACTATAAAAAACAAAAAACTAAACAGAAATAAACACTCAAAAATGTTTTTATATTAAACACAATAAACAATAATGACTTAGACTTTATTACACAAACTTGGTCTCCCATCTATTAGGGACCAAAAAGTGAAAAAAAAAAATCTGTGACAAAACCTCTACTAAATATTCACATATTTACAAAAAAAAGTCTATGCACTTTTTTATATTGGCTGATCATGAACCCTTACTCAAAGCAGTTCCTGTCTGCATTGACACAGAGGGCCACATCTCAGGCTGTCTTTCTGTTTTTCTCTCCATTTTGAGCCACTCAGGCACTCTTCTCTAGTTACTAAGCGTTTGCACATGCTCTGTTTGCAAACCATGACATGATGACAGAACAGCCTGCCATTGCTTGTCACAGCCCATGTGAGAACTGTTTTGGGAATGCTACATGGTGGCTAATACCAAGCTAGAGGAGGAAATGATTGAAAATGCATTAAAAAGTGGATAAAAAGACGTTTAGTTTCTGAGTTACTAGTGGGGTTTTAATCTTTAAGGACCCCAGAAAGTCACTCAAGTTCCAGGCTTGCTAGAACAGCAACTGTTAGGGCATTGTCATAAACAATCCCTTTGTGTTGTTTATGACAACGTTGGTCTCTGAGGGTTAACCTATTTACAACCAAACAGCAGAATGAAATTGCAAGGGACAAGTTGGTAAACATGATGTAAAGATTTTTCTCTGTAGTTGGTGGAGCCAACTGCTTGAGGTATTGACACAGTGCAGTGCACTTTTCACACTTATTAGGGATTGCCACTTCACATTACACACCTGTCACAAAGTCAGGTGTCTTATTGCAAGGATGGAGCAAGATGGGAGATGAAGTCAGATGCAGGGCTAGAATACACCCTGAGCTAAAAGCCAGCCCTCCACCCTTTACTATAGACCGTCCCCTGCCAAAGGTGGGAAGGGACTACCCTTGGTGGATAGCTTCATTCATGGTGCATAAATGTTTAACATCACAAAAATAATCCACCAAAAACAGGAGAAAAGGAATCCCAGAAGAGATTGCTGTGCAACAGGCAACATTTTATTACATCTAAACATATAAACTCTGCCCAAGGGCATGATGGGAAAACTATGCCCACCCCTCCCAGATTTGCAATGGCAGTGGGTGAAACTTAGATTAATTGACCCTCTATGAAGTTGCACTGACACTGAATGGGTCAACACTCAAATAATTCCAACACTGAAAGCCTTTTAATTCAGAATGTATTCAAAATTATGCTTTCACGGTTAAAATCCATTAAGTTTTGATGCTCTGCTCTATGTACTGCCAACCTTCTCTGGATAACCTAGATGAATGAGTTTTGTATTTTGTATTATATGTTCAGTTAAAAGAAGAAATGGGTGAATACATGAAAACAAGAATTATGCCATTATTTATGCAACAGGCCAGTATAAACTCAATAATATCAGCAGTATGATGTATCTATCAGGCTTCAATAATACTCCCCAAAGCCTACTTTGATAAGATGCTGAACCTGAGAAAATCACACATTTCAGTGCATCCAACAAAGTCACATTAGTTTTGTATTGTGTATCTCTTGTACCATTTGTTGTGCTATTGACAAACCTAGTGTTGAATTTGTGTCTGGCTGGTGATAGCTGTGCCTGGTTCCTTGGGGTTCAGGTTGCAGGTGTCTGGACGTAAACGCCACAATGATGAAAGCAAACACTCTCACTGACTGACTGAAACAGTGGTGGTGCCAGCGAGTGGAGATACTTGACTTTATTACAGGGTGAGCTGTACTGGTTTCAAAGAGCGACTCGGTTACTGGAGCTATTTATGTAAATGGCAGTATGCGAACAGAACTTCCGCCTGACAGGAAGTGCTCTAACTTGAGAGCCTGTGGTGAGACTGTGACAGTCCTTTCCCATACGATGAAGAAACAGGTGTCATGGAGCTACTGTGAAGCTCATATTAAAGGAGTTTAGATATATTAGATATATATAGAGGTTGCCATACTGCATTACACACAAAACATGACTGATTAAGACAATAAACATGGTGAAAACAGGCAGTCATGAGGACATATTTATACTTGCTAATCCACATTGTTAAAAGTAGTTTTACATTTCAAAAGGGCTGTAGTTACTTTCCCTTGTAGATCATTCACTTGCTCTTATAAAAGGCCTTAAAACGCCAGAGAAGGCAGCCTGGCTGTCATTTGAAATTATTACAAATAATGAGCAGCAATAAAGATCGTCATATTGCCTGATTTTTAAACTTTGATACAATACCAATTAAAACCAGATGGTACTAATATTGTTTTATATATCATGGCAGCAAAAAACAAAAGTCCTTAGCATTAAAATTGGGTGAAGTTCTTAACTCTGTCTTAGTGGCCTACTTTCACATTATTTCATCTCTAAAATGATGGTAACATGTTTCTACTATTCAGACAGCCATCTTTATCTTTTGTTTCCAGCAGCTTTTTGTTAAAAAATTAGGCTGTCAGACATTTAAATTAATCTAAGACTTTCTGTAGTTAACTGCAATTTATCTCTCTTTCTGTTGCACTGTAAAATCCCATTATTTTGCAATTAAAACATTTTAGTTTCATTTTGGATTTTTGTACTGTCTTCAACTAAGGATAATTCACTTCCTGTTTGGATCAAACATGCTTTTATTTGGAAAGAAAATAAGAAACCTGTGTGAAAAAAAGATTATGATATTAACTTAGCCACAGAAAAATGAATTCGTAATGGATTGAAAACAAAATACAGAACAAAAAAGTGAAATATTTGATACCACAAGGTGCTGATGACTGCAGATTAGGGCTGTAAAAAGATTAAAATTCATAATCAAGATTAATCTCAGGATTTTGTAGTTGATCGCGATTAATCACACCCTATTTATTGCACTTAAAATTTCCTTTATTTGTGTTCAAACTGATACGTGTAATTTTGGATTTTTCTACCTAGGGTAAAAGTTTTCCAGTTTGAATACAGACCTGCTTTATAGGTAGACTAAAGATTTTTACATGCACCTAACCACAGAAAAAGGAACTTGTTATGGACTAAAAAGAAATAATTGTCTGCTGAGCTGCCTGTGAGTTTTTTAATGTGAAATGAGACATTAAGAAGCATTGGTGGACTTATTGTATATTACTGTAGCTGCAGGGAGATGTAGTCAGACCCTAATAAAAATATATCTCAGAGATATATTTTTAAAAAACTTTCAGTTATCAAAAAATAACAAGGAATTGAACATTTTGACAACTTAAGCAGCAACACTACAAGCAGGTTTTCCCCATTCTATCCTTAACTTGGTGGTTTTAAAAGTGAACTAGTTTTAGGATCTGTTGTATGTCTAAATTACAAATTACAGAATGGTCAAGTAGGAAGTTTACCACAGAGTCATGAAAATAGATACCCACATTTGGTAAAAAGTCTAACTTCCCAAAAAGAGTGTCTTAGTTTCTCTCTGGTGTGAGTTTAGTTTCAATTTAAATCAGCAGAGGTTTCGAAACATTCACTGTACAAGAAATGACTCAATGTCTCTAAAGATGGAGAAAGTAAAGTAAAAGATGTAGCAAACTATGATACATACTTAATGAGGTTAGAGGAAAAGTTTAGAAAGAAAGGAACAATTTAACATATCAGTAATAAAGGTAAACTGGGCCACATTCTTTACACTGCTATAAGCAATTACTTAAATAAATGTTAAACAAAACTGTTTAAATCAATCTCAAAACACCAAGTCAAGTCTAAAATACTACTATTATTATTTGAAAAAAAAAGTACAAATTAGACCTTACCTTGGTGTCTCCAGGATGTCCGAGGCACAGCATGGGGTCCGTGGGTGGACACCTCCAGGAGCAGCCCCAGAAACACTCCCAGCACACCGAACCCCATGTTAGACTCCGCTAACTTCGGGACTGTGAAGTTTCCTCTGTGAGACGACAAAAGAGAAGCAACACACTTAAACCTAATGAAGCAAAAAAAAAAAGAAGTGTCTTACAAGAGTGAGGTGATGAATGAGTTCCTCACACAGACTGATCTTATCATGCAGCACAGACACTAAAATGGGACAGGCATCAAATCCACTTCCCTCATACTGAGAGCTGGCAGAGCTGATTCATCCTCTTTAGTGTCGCTTAGGAGGTCAGTGGGCTACGTCACAGGCATTTGAATGAAATCAATGAAAGACACCCCTCTTATCACAGAAACATATGTGAGGATTATGTTTCTACACATGGACTGAAAACTTCTGTCTGGCTAAAATGACTAAAACAAGAATAAAAAAACATCCAAACCACATGACAAGAGCAGGAACACTGACTGAAACTACTGTCTGATCAGTTTAGAGATACTAAAATCTTCATCCATTCAAGAATGTTGACTACAGTCTGGTTTGAGCTTTTACATAGTAAGGTTTGTCATACTGTGTTTGTAATCCATATAATCTGTTATTTTAATGGCTGACAGTAAAGAGCCAAAGCTTTAAATAACATCTGTTTAATGAGACAGTTACTCATGTGAAGAATTAATCCATCAATCCATGTGGTTACTAAAATTTTACCTACATATTTGAACAAAAAGGTTTGCAGGAGTTTGCTTGGAATTTTGGTGATAAATAAAATAAGAATTGATCAAACTTTGGGTTCTTAAGACTGTTAATCTCACTGCCATGGTTTGAAAATATGAAACAATATTGTTTGAGTTTGGCCAGGGTCAAACTGAAATGTGATATTCTGGTATCCTGACATAGCTAATACATGTAACTTTTACGGTTGTCAACAACAACTTAAAAAAAAAATCACAATGTCAAAATTTCTCTCATTAGTAATGATGAACCTTCCTTTTTCACATTTTGAAATTCTTCAATTTTGCATCCAAGTTTTTGACTTTATTTTGAATTTTTTTTTTTTTTTTATACCAGAGATGCTTTTATTTTTTTGGGGGTAAAAAAGAAAAAAGAAAGGAATATTGGGTAGACAGAAGATTATGACAAACTGAACCATGGACATAATGAACTTCTTATGGATTTGGATTTCAAAAGAAAATAAGAATATAATAATAACAAATAAAGTAACCATAAAGAAATATAAAATAATAAAAGTATTTTTTCATAAACTGCAGATGGCTTTTCTCTCATCCACTGAGCTGTCTGAGTTTTTGTTTTTTTTTTGAAGAGAAATAAGACTTTAAAGAGCAGTTTTGTTTTTTTTTACATCACTGAGGCTGATGGGAGTTGCACTGGTTTAGCCTAAGTTTGCTAAAAAGTACAAAAAAGCATCCGATTATGTATGCACAGTTATAGACCTTGTTGTAAGGGTTTTGGTTTTAGTCATGCAAAACAAGCAATTTGAGGATATCCCCGATTGCCCTGGTAAATTGTTATGGACATTTCTTAAACAGATTCAGACTGAACAGAAACTAAACAATGCAAAATATGATCTATACGCTCTTATCAATTACAGCTTCTTGGAGCCTTATTGGTACAGAAGAGGATTAGGACCACAGGTGAGGGAAAAATAATGCTGTGCAATTCAAGAATAAAGTCAAAAATACAACAACAAAAAAAGTCAAAATTTTGAGAATAAGGTAGAAATTTTCAAAACGCAGATGAAAAACATTAAGTATTTAAAGTCTTAACGCAAAGAAAAAAGTTTAAATTTCAAGAAAAAGTTTCAAGATTAGCATCGAAATGACAAGAAAAAAGTCAAAATTTGGAGAATTAAGAGGAAATTTCGAGGAAAGAGATGAAAAACATTTTCAATTAAAACGTCAAAATGTTGGGAGTAAAGTCAAAATTTCCAAGAATGGGAGCGCAGATGGTTGAGTGGTTTAAGGTGCTACCCGTGTATGCGGGGGGCCCGAGTTCGAATCCGGCCTGTGGCCCTTTACCGCATGTCTCTCCCCACTCTCTTCCCTGTTTCCTAATCTATCCGCTGTCCTTCCTCTATCAAATAAAGGCATGAAAAGGCCCAAAAATAAATCTAAAAAAAAAAAAAAGAAATTCCAAGAATAGAATAGAGCAAATATATTTTAATGACTTAAGTTTTTAATGTCAAGAAAAGAAGACAATATGTTGATAATAAATAATTAAATAATCAATAATAAATTTTGAGAATAGAGATGAAATACATTATTAAGATGAAAGTCTAAATGCCAAGAAAAAGTAAAAGTTTTGAGGAAAGTCAAAATTTCAAGGATAAAGTACAATTTGAGAATAAAGTTAAAATTTTCAAAAGTAAAAATTTCAAAAGGAGTCAAGGTAATTTCAAGATTATCATCAAAATGACATGAAAAAAGGTCAAAATTTTGAAAATTAAGTGGAAATTTCGAGGAAAGAGATGAAATACAATATCAAGATAAATCTAAATGTCAAGAAAAAGTCAAAATGTTGGGAGTAAAGATGAAATGTTGGGGATAAAGTCAAAATTTCATAAATAGAGATGAAAAACATTTTCATGATTTAAGTCTCAATGTCAAAGAAAGACAAAATGGTGAGAATAAAGTACACATTTTGAGAACAGAGATGCCATACATTTTCAAGACTTAAGCTGAAATTAGGGATGGGCGTTTGAAAGAAACCTGACAACTCAAGCATCTGAAATGTTAACGATCAATTCATTAATAATTGTTATGTATGTATAAAATGGCATGGTCTCACTCACAATGTCAGTGCAGCGCAGAGTAAGACGTGTTTAGGCTCGTTTTTTTTTTTTTTTTAAGATTTATTTTTGCCTTTATTATTTGATAGGACAGTGGATAGAGTCGGAAACAGGGAGGAGAGCGGGGAGAGACATGCAGAAAATAGTGCCACGACCGGATCGAACCCAGGTCGCCTGCGAATATGGCGCGCGCCTTAACCACTCGACTACCGGCGCGCCGTGTTTAGGCTCGTTATTAAATGCCAACAACAGATCGACTAAATTCCCCGTGATTGACGAAATTCTTAACGACCAATTAATTGATCATCGATTAATTGTTCCCATCCCTAGCTGAAATGTAAAGAAAGACGAAATGTCAAGAATAAAGTCAAAATTTTAAGAATGAAGTCAAAATTCCAAGGTCATACATAAAATACATTTTCAAGATTTTAGTCATAATGTCAAAAAAAAAGTCAAAATCGTGAGAATGAAGTTTAAATTTTGAGAATTAAATTTTAAAAATCTAAAGTCAATTTTGAGATTGAAGTCAAATCTAAACATTAAGTTAAAATACAATTTGGAGAAAAATGTAAGAATTTTGAGATTAAAGTCAAACCTGATTAGATTAAAACAAGATCTGCTGTTACAGCCTAAAGGATTTGACTTTGTTCTCCAAATTTGACTTTTTTGTCATTTAAACCTTATTCTCACAGTGAACAGCATTATTGTTTCCTTCACCCCTGGCTCTAATCCTCTTCTTTTCTGTTCATAGGAGATGTTAAAGTACCAATAATTTAAAAAAAGAGGAAGAAAATTCTCTTTACAGAAAATCTGTTAGATTTTTTTCATCCAACAGAATTTTGTGAGATCTTTGTTTTGAATCTATTTACTTATTAAGTAGTTCAGGTGTGCATATTAGTCAGATTAACTGAAAAGCTGACATTCGCATGAGGAATTACTGGTTCTCATGTCCTCTCACTTTCTTCTTTTTAAGTCAGTACACATATTGTTCTATAAACAAAGGAAGGAAACAGTGAGAGATCAAAAACAGCTCTGACATTTGCATTTAGCTCACGTTAACCCAAATGACCTCCAATCCTCAAGCCTGTGAATCAACCATGAACCATTTCAGAAATGAGCAGATGGATGTGGAGCTCCATCTGAATGAGGCATCAGACAGCAGAGGCAGAGAGGGGATGCAGCATATGACGAGGTCTTGAACTAACATGACCCACAGTGGCTGGAAACACACTTTGGCTGTAATGAGCGGTAAACCACTCATACACAGTTCCCCTGTCCTTCAGATGTGCATTTAAATGAGTTTGAACTGTTGTGCATCTTATGACCGCTGTGTGACTCTTCAGTTTTTTGTTGGTATGTGCATTATGTAACACTGCAGGCTTAAGTAAATCCCCCTTTTACTGAAACTTAGGATTCTAACATGCTTGGTTGTTAAGACAGCAATTTGTGTTTCTGTTTGCCTGGATCATGACGACAATGATGATGATCATGATGGTGATGATGACGACAGCATTACTGGTATCCATCAGTCTTTATCAGATATGGGTGTTGTTTTACATTGCCAATTTGTGCAGCATTGTGATCTTTCAGCCTGTTCACAGCTCCCTCCTGGAGCAGGATGGGCCTGATAAGGACTCCATTATGCTGCTCTGGGCCATTGTGTATGTGTCTAAAAGATCCAGACCCACCTCAGGATGTTTGTGTTGTCATATTCAATAAAACCTCAAGGTATAATCAAGTCCTGGATTTCCTCTTTAGTGCTCTGCTTAAAAGTGAAAGTTACTGCATATCCTGGAGGCTGGTCAAAACTAGGATCACGATATGTGGTTTACAACAGGGGTTTACAAACTTTCTAGCCTGAGACCTCCAAAATAACAGAGCCAGAGACTGGGGATCCCCACTTCCCTTGAAGGGGTCTCTAGAGGATGACACAAGAAAATACAACAGCCTAGAAACCATATGACTATTTAATGTAGTCATTTGTTGTAAGAAAGGCTGAAGCACGATTCAGTAATCTTCATATAAACGGTAGCATTTAAATGTGATAAAGCACAGGTGATGATGGTGTTTGTCTTTAAAGAGCAGCAGAGCCCTACATCATCACTCTGCAAATTACATTTTAAGGATTTAAAAAAAATAAACATTATTTCAAAACAAATGTCACCCATTAGATGGTTTTGTTTCAAGTCAAACTCATGTTATATATTTCTACAAATACTCTGGTAGGAACAATTTAAATTTTTTCTTTGTTTATTGGAGGGCATTAGTAATCTCCCTTTTTTCTTATGGAGATGAAAAAGCTGTGTTCGTTTCTATGATGAACAGAGAACAGCAGAAGTGACATTATGCTTGACAATACTGCAATCTGTGATTATGATTTAATACATATATATTGTCATGAATCTACTTGCTTGGTTAACAAGAAAAATGCAGAGAATAATGACAGTTCTGAAGTGAGTATTTCTCAACTCAAAACACAAATATTAAACAGCATAAAAAATACATTACCTCAAGTTTTCTACAGTACTGCTTTCTAAATAACTTATTTTCAGAAAATAAAATAGTTTTTCCTTTTCTGAAAATAAAACTACTTCTACAAGTGCACTATTACAAACTTAAAGGCCTTTCTGGAGGCACTTCTGAGAACATTTCCAGAACTACTTAATACAAACATAATTGCAGCCTTTATGCAATTATGTACCTGCACAGCCTGAAATTGCAATTGCAAATGCAATGCAGAAGCACTGGGCCTTTTTGTATTAAACCAGCTACCGTAGCCAGATACATACGTGTTAAAAACCACAGGCAGACCTGAAGGAGGATCAAAAATAGGTACACAATGGTCTTTTATTTTCTCTCTCATCAGACTGTAGTCTGAATGAGAAATTTAACAAAGGTAATGAACATTAAGCTTTCCCACACAAAGACTATGAATTGTCAGTTTATTCATTTAAGAAAAAAATCAATTAATCAAACAACAATCTTTGCTCACTGTGCCCCTAACTATGAGTGACACACAAACACGTTGATGTGACACACAGTTATTACTTCACTCCTTTTAAAACAAACCCAGTGTCTTTGGATTTCCCAAGATTAAGTCTTCTAGTGTTGTTTAGTATATGCAGCTGGTTAAAGACAATGTAATTTGATAACATTAGCACATTAATTAAGATCTGACATAATGTATTTAACACACAGTTTGATCCTAAAGCAATGTTTATATCAATATTTATGATTAGACTCAGAAGGATTACCCAGAATAACCCAGAAAGATTTCTGGGTTTTTCCTCGCATAGTACACATTTAGGTCTTTGTAAATATCTCTGTGAACACAGACAAAACTTGAAGCAATTATGCTGCAATGTAAAAACCTGGACCATGAATTAGACCAGATTAGGTGAAAAAAAGCCCTTAACTTCACAAATTAATGGAAATGTTCCATAGTCAAACTTTGCAAACATATATGTAATTTGGACAGGATGCAGTAGTTTACTTGCCAATTTTATTATTAAACTCCCCTGGAAGGTGATACAAAAAAATCTGTGTTCTGGGTTTGTTATATGACAGACCACTGTGTTATGAACCACCAGGACAAATTTCAGTCATGAAAAACATCTCTAAGTTTATAAAATTAAGCTTCAAAATGATTAAAAAAAATGAGGAAGATGGGGATTAAATTTACTGTTTTCTGGCACAAATCTCTCTCGTATGATAATTTTAATGACCCAGGGCACCCTGGCTGACAGATTTGGGGAATTTACCTCTCAGTGAACAAAAACCCAGCATGAAGCAGGCTGTTAACTTTCAATGAAGGCAGCAGCATTAGCTCACAACAGATTGTACTGAGAAGAACTGCTCTTTGATTTTATACTGTTGTAGCGTTGGGGGGGGGGGTGTCAAGACTTGTGATGTCATGGGTTCCTAAATTTGCTGCTCAAATTAAACCCGGCCAGGAAAGAGGTGAACAACTTTCTAGAGGTCTAAATCAAAAATTCAGTCACATGTACATCTCAGTGTTTTCACAGGTTTACAGCAACCTTATTCCAACATATCTAGTGGGTAAGACACAGACTTTGGATTTCCCTTTACAGAGACTTTAAAAGAAGAACTTGGCCAACTTTGAATACCTAGGACTCCTACTTTTATTGTCACATATCATTATGCATCCTCCATCAGCAGTTTGAATTTACTTGCAATTCTGGTAGTGACAGCCCTATGTACTCATTATCCATGGTTATGAACAGCCTTCTTTATTACATGTATCACAGAGACAAAGCAGCTGTCCTAATGATAAAACTTCTAAACTGTACACTGTTTATACTGAATTATTTCTGTTTAATTTCAGAAAGAATCAGTCTCAGATAATCTTCATTTTTAAAACAAACAACGAACATTCAATCATTTTGTTGCAATCTATGCGTGTCTAAAACGTTAATAATCTCTGCTAAAACAAACCATATTCCAAGTCGCCTGTTGTAGGTCAGCAGAAAAGTGGGGGGGGGGAGCTCATGCTTTAAAGCTTAAGTTAAATATTAAAATAAATCTCTAAATCTGTTCTCAATCCTGCTTGTAATACATGCAACGTTTGTTGCCAAATTAACTGCACTATGAGAGCTTCAGTATAATCTTGGTCCCCTTTTTAAATGAATGTTGACAAAATTCATCTGACATGGCCAAGATTGATGACCTTCTCTACTCTTTAAACATCATTACTCTGTAGACATCATCAACACTGAAATGGTATTAACCCTCAAAGTGATTACTGACATAATTCAATAATAAGCCTAAAGTGCTTCCTTTTCTTGATCCAATCATGTGAGAGGAGCAGTGTGGTCGGTGTCAGCACAACTCTGGCTTTGTGCTCTGGCTTTTCTCTCCTTCAACACACATAAAGTCGGCTTTTACATTATTACAGATGACCGTGGGGTTGGTGGTGGAGTCTGTGTATGTGCTCACTGAGGGCCGATGTTGTTTTAATAAGCAGGAGGCAGGTGGGTCGGGCAGGTCAGGTAACTTCTCTGAGAAGGTAATGTGATCTGGTTCAAAAGCAGGTTATTCAGGTTTTCCCTCAGCGGGCATGAAAAGAAGGTGAAATACCCGCAGCACACCTCCGCAAAAAAGGCTGGGTGGGTCACGCGAAGGAGGGGATAAAGAGGTTATCAGATGTCTTGTAAGACGAGGATTCAGATAAAGCAAGTTCCCTCTCACAGGAACCAAGAAGCAGCCTCACCATGTCAAAAAGGGATTTAATTAGCATTCAAGCTACTGAAAAGACACCTTTAGAATCCAAGTAAAAGTTAAGGGGCTAAATGAATGAAAAGGACAATAACGGACTGTCCCACAAGAGAATACAGATGTGGTTTAGCAAGGGGTGGGGGGGAGGTTGGGGGGGTCAGATCAGTTCTCTTAAGTACCGGGATTTACAGAGGCCAGTTTAAAAAATGCATCCTTTTCCTTGGATCAATAATCATGAAGTCAAATCCATTACCAGAAAAACAACTGAGAAATGCAACTGAGAGCTGACAACAGATACCTTGGTTTTTCAAGGGCTCTGAGTTATTCCAAGATAACTAATGAAGTTATAACACTCTGTCATCCCTTTCAGTACTGGCTAATTTAAATATTGTCCCATCCTAACTGGTGAAGGATAACCCATAGCAAGTAGTTTTCTTGCGTTCAGTTTTATACAGCTGTCTCACCTCTACAAGCAACAAGAACAGCAAGTGAGCAAGGACGATCGTGCCAAAAGAATAGTTAGGGTTGTAGTTATAGAAAGTTATAGAAAGGATGAGTGACAGAAATCAGTAGGGAATAAGCAGTGAACAGCTTTATTTCAGCTGAAAGTGCTTTTTTTAAAAAATAACTACATTTTAATGATGTTAACCGTTGTCAGTACAGCTCCACAGCTGATGGAATACGTGTACAGAGACGGTTTGACTTGTAACGCTACATTTATATGTGAGTATATCTAGTCTAGAACAGTTTATACGACAAAATATGAAAGTTTACAGCTCTACTGTGAGAATTAGTCACATTAAAAATAAAGGAAAAGTTCAGCTGGTGTTAAAATCAAGGTAGATTAAGTCAGAAATCCGGGGTGCGCTGACCTTGCTGTAAAATAGTCTGCAGCCTGAAGTTTTACAAACACTTTCAACAACCACAGAGCGATGTTTTCACAGGTTACCTAACATAAGAAGTCGATTAATAACTAGTTACAGAAGAGAATGAACTGTTCTAAGGCTTCGTATTCACAAACTTCAGCATTAATTTAGTTTCTCATCCATCGCAGATGGATCAGGCTGATATGAGCCTTTGGGCTCTGCTTTGTGCACTTAAAATCAGGTCCAGATAAAAGTCAGGAAACTTGATTTGTGACCCCAATCAATATCCACAGACTAGGAAACAGTTTGGATCTCCGTGAAGTCCAAATATTTCCCATTTAGGCAGATATTAGTCCGCTTTTCTCCCGTTTTCGCCCGCTTCTTACAGCGCAGACTTCCGTGTTTTGAAGCTTGGAGGCGAGCAACTGAGTCGCGTGCTGACGTGACGTCAGTGCAGCCCCTATTGTTGTGTGTGTGGCTCCACTTTTTTGGTATGGGTAGGTAAGGCTGGCACCCCTATGGAAGGGTGCAGAAAAGTGGGACGGTATGGGTCGGTTTTTTGGGGCTCTTTCCAACTTCTGCTCTATGGAAACGCAAAAAAAGCGTGCCGTTCTGCACCGAACTGAGCCGGACCGTTTGGTGGAAAACGACCTATAAGGGTCCCATATTGGTTTCCCTCTCATTACTACTTCTTGTTTTGAATTGAGGACTCTGTTCTACAAAAACTGTTCATCATAAGGCATATCTACTAAGCAGAAAACCAACGTTCTGTTTTCATGTATCAATTTCACAGAATGAGGGAGAACTGCATGGAAATAGACTATTCTGATCCACCAGGAAGCAGCCAGAATACGCATGTGCGCACATGCGCACTCTGGCTCACATTGGTTTTTCTGCTTAGTAAATACACGTTATAATATAACACGACATAGTCCTCAATTCAAAACAAGAATTAGCTGGGTGGAGCTGGGCAGAGATGGTCTATCTTGCTATACTGCATTATTGTTTTGGTAGAGCCCCCAGTGGCCAACTTTTTCATACTATAGGTTTAAAATTCATAAATTATCACCATCTACACATGTAAGGGACATTCACTTGTACTTCCCTCATATAAATGCACTGATTGAGGTGCTGTTTGATGTTAAAATTAAGCATTATCTGCTGTTTTCAACATTGTTCTGCAGCTTCTTGCTGCTGACATCCTGTGCTCTCTAGGATGATGGTTGTGTTTTGCTGCCTTATCAACAATAGCTTTCACTAGCAGCTCACCTGCTTTAACTACGGAAACCGTGAAACACTTCAAAAGGCGAGGAATGTTATTTGAGCACCTTTATACAACATACTGCTGATGAATACAGTGAAAGAGCAGAAACAAAAAAATTAAACATACAGAAAAGAGGCAGCATGGGGCAACTATCCCAACCACTCAAGTACAGCATCATTCTGTGGACACAGAACATGCCATACAACAAGACATAACTGAAATAGCGCAATTTATTTCGAGTAAGCTAATTAGCTAATAAACTCAGATCATGAACACTTTGAAGGAAAAACTGCAAAGCATCAGTTTCCATTCACAGAAAGTTATCAGGTGTTTTAAAGCAAGGGTTTTTGTTCCAGGTCAGTGAATATGTTGGTAGCAGAGAGCTGCTGTAGGTATCATTGATTAATGTTAGCCGACTATCATTAGCTATGCTTTGCACACACTCTATGCAAGTTGATTTCTTGCACAGCTGTTCAAAGCAGAGAGGGGAACTGCTTCACCCAGGATCTTTTATTTGAACATTCAGAGTGTTTATTTAGCTGCACTGGGTGCCAACAGTGCAAAATCACAGCCTATTTTGTTCAGCAAGGTCCTGAACATTGCTGCTCTCGGCAAACACTTGATATAGTAGATGGGGCAGCATTCAAGAACCATGATAAAATCATATCAGCACAAGGGTATATTGTCCCAGCCCCAATTTTAGCCATTTTATTGGGCAATTTGTTCTAATTTCATTCTTATAACCAAAATCACAGAACAAAAGGACAAATAAATCCTTGCCAAGCACTTTCTAATGACCTAGTAGCACCATTATGGCTGGGATATAGGTTAGTAATCAGTCATCCAGTCGAGAGAAGATATATCATGTGGCAGAGCATGTACAGACAATCAATAAGGGACACCACAGTTTGAAAAAAAAAGAGAGACTGATAATTGATTATTGATGTGGTTGTAAGTTAGAACAAACTGCCCCAGAGGAATGACCCGCCTAACATTGGGGTTATTTTTTTTTTTCCCGTCTTCGTGTGAGGGTTTCCACAGACTAAATCTGGCAAAGATGGAATTCCATCCCGGCTTCAGCCCAAGCCATGGACTCCACTCGGCTAAAGAGGGGGTCAAATACACAAGGACCTATTGTTTACTGAAGATGAGGGTAGCCTCCACTCCACTCCACCCCCATCACATCCACATCATCACTGCAGAGTGCTCAACAATGAACAGAGAGAGAGAGAGAGAGAAGGGAGGAGAGAGGACTAGGAGGGAGAGAAAAGCATCTCTTCTTCTTCTCATCCAGTTTCTTTTACAGTCTTGCCAATCTAAATGCCAGGACAGCTTAACCCCGAGTTTAAGCCAGCTTTTTTAAAGATCACACAAGCCTGTGAGACCTGGATGTGGAGGCCCCCAGTAGAGATGCTCACCTTATTCACTGACACTGGTCTTAGAATGGGAAGTTCAAATGATGTTAGAATGGCGCACCACTGGGTTCAAGGTTGTAAGTCATGTGAAAGTGGGGTTTCTGAAAAAAAAGGGCTTTGAGGCTTTTTTGTGTCTTCTTTGCTTCTCACAACAGAAAAAAACATGCAATGAAAATGCAAAAAGACATCCTGGCCACATTCAAAGTTAAAACAACAGATTTGATAACACATTAGCTATACTTAGATGAGTGGCAGTAGCTCTGAAACAATAAGGAGATCCTGTTTCCCAACTTACAATCTATTAGCAGCAGAAAAGACACAAGAAAGCAAAAGTAAGACAGTAGCTCAGGCTGTATTCAAATGATAACATTTCTAACAATTAGGTAGCTACCATTATGACAGCCAATGCTAGCATTTAGCTATAGGATAGTGAACATAATTACCGACATTAGGAACTTTTAAAAGCTTTTGAAACAGAAGAAGTTGAAACCAAGGACGGATCTCCCATTTACTAGTCAATCTAGGATGATGTTAATCTGAAGAATGGGTATTTTATATAAAAATAAAAATCAAGAGCACAGAGAATTTTTACATGTTCAAAACAAGTTACAAAGCTCCTTTGGCCGGTTGTTTGATGACATCAGTGTGCGATAAGGCAGCATATATTCTTTAATCGCATTTTTTATCCCTGTGATTAATTAATAGAAATAAATCCAAAAATTTTGGCAGCACTAGTGACAGGCCAAAACAGCACTTTACTACGCAAATATCACTATTAGCCTAACTAGTAGCATTAGCATACTTTAATGGGTGATGTTTATTTCTGGTGTTAAAAATTTACATTTTATCATGGGTGTTCATGGGATGACATGGCATTTAGGGCCAGCCTCTAGTGGACACTCAAGGAACTGCAGATTTTTGCACATCTGCTGGATACTGACTATAGCTGCTGTCAACAGGTAGCATATTACTTGTGGAATAGTTTCCTTTCAAATAAATGCAGATTTTCCTTCCAGATGTTCCCTGCCAATTGTCTTCTCAGTTGCTGATTAATCAAGAAGCAGTGAAATAATCATTTGTCAGAAATTCCAGATTTACATGAATACAACCTATAACACAACAGTTAAACAAATAACATCAGAGTGACACAGCAAAAATAATCACTGTGTGAAAAAGAGCATTAAAATGTCTGACAGCAGCAGAATCTGTAGAGCAGACACCGAGGGGCATAAAGGGAGTGACGTCTGCAAGGATGAGATAAAACTAAATCCAGGATGAAAAGCACAGACAGACAAAATTTCCCTGAAAAACCCTCTTGTGGCAGGCTGCATAAATAAAACCCTCAAACTGGACTTATCCCTCTGTCCCTGCACTCCTGACGTCCTCTATCACTATAACCATTCTGAGCCCCATTTACTGCAAACAAAGCTTGAAAAAAGCTTCAAACCCCTGTGACTTAGTGCTACAGTAGCAGAAAGAACAGGCTGGCAGCGACCCTCTGCTGCTGAGAGATTTAGAGGAGTGGCCATACAAGCCGGGGATATTTAAGACGGTTACCATGCTGGCAGGTCTCTTTGAAACCTTTGTGCTCCCCTCACGGCTCCATTGGCTGGGCAGGGTGGTTGACACCTGCTCGGGGCCTTGGGGTTCCCAGAGCTGAGCCGGTAACTGGGCACAGACACTGGCAAGCTGCCCACTGAGGGCAGGGGACAGAGACGGGGGAAACTGGAGCTTGGCCTATCTGTGTATGAGCACTTTGGATCTGTTAGTGAGAATCAAAGAGGGAAATAAATCAGCTTTATCTAGGAAGTGCTTTTGTGTGCTTATGTCACAGTAACAAGTTGTTCATTTGTTTGAATGGGGTTGCTATAATAAATCACTGTTTAACCAGATTTAACTGGGAGGGGTGGAGGGTTGTAGTCATAAAATGAGCATAATTTTCCTCCTCTGCATACACTGTTTTCTAACTGCACATAACCAATACTGTGCATTATAGACTAGCATGCACTATGCCATCAAAAAAAATTTAGGCTAAATATCATGAATCTTGCAACCTAAAAGGAAAGTTTCTATTCATTTCTTAACTACTGGGAGAGAAGTGCCTTTGTAAAAGGTAAAAGACAAGACATACAGAGTCTTATCTTCACAGTATCTGGCATTTAAACCAGATCAATAGGCTGTGAATAAATGGGAAAACAAAGAAATTCATTGTTGTTTGGTGGATGCTAAAAGACCTTACAGTATTAAAAGCACAAAGAAAAGTCTTGACACAGCCATATGGAGCCATTATTGAGGAAAAACAGATAATTTTGTTCAGAGTAAATATACTTTAACTTTTCAGTCATAAATGAAGTACTATCACATCATGCTTGCACGATCACTCTATGCATTTGTGGTTATGATAATGCATTTGCAAATAACTTGGCAATAATACTAGCTCCATACAGTAATCCTTTATCTGGAGTTTCATGGTGTGTCTAAAAAAGTCCAAAAACATAACTTAAGGTTAAGATGAAGTAAATCTTATGCCTCAAGTCTACAGCCTCTTGGGGTAACAGCTACTTTTTGGGACATCTGGTTCGGGCAGTGGTATAATGTAAAACACTGAGGATGTCTTTGTTGAGAGGTCTTTCCCCATACATTTTTATTTTTCTCAGTATACCCAGAGACCCAGGAACCAAATTGAGAAATGACATCTTCACTAAATGGACAGAGGTATTTGGCCACACTTGTTAACCACTGAATTCAGGTGTTTCATTCAGACGTGTTGCCACAGTTGTGAAAAATCAAGCACCTAGCCATGCAGTCTACATTTGCAAGCATTTGAGATACAAAATGAGTCGTTCTAAAGAGATCAGTGAGCTCAAGTGTGGTAGTGTGACAGACGCCACCTTTGCAATAAAAATGGAAGCATTTAGGAACAACAGCAGCTCAGCAACAAGGCAGACCATGTAAAATCAAAAAGGGGGGCCATCAACAGCTTAGGCACATGGTGCGTGAAAGTTGTCAATGCTGTGCCGATTCATAAGCTGAAGAGTTCTGAACTTCCACTGCAGCTGAGGCTTCATGGAATGGGTTTCCATGGATGAGCAGCTGCATGCAAGGCTCACATCACCAAGTCCACTGCCAAGTATTGGATGGAGTGGTATAAAGCACACCACTGGACTGTGGAGCAGTGGAAACATGGCTGAAATTTGGCTTCAGAAAGCTTCTAGCTCTTGAAATCTTGGGGCTGTTATTAGGATTTGGGCTGGGCCCCTATTCTCCAGTGGAGGTCAATCTTAATGCTTCAGCCTACCAAGACGTTTGGACGATGCTTTGCTTCTAACTTCGTGGCAACAGGTTGGGGAAGGCCCTTTTCTATTCCAACAAAGTAACAAAGTAGAGAACTATAAAGACATAGTTTGATGAGTTCAGTGAGGAAGAACTTGACTGGCCTGCACAGAGCACTGACCTCAACCCCATCAAGCACCTGTGGGATGAACTGGAACAGAGATCGTGAGCAAGGCCTGCTTGTCCAACATCAGTGCCTGACCTCTTAAATGCTCTACAGAATGAATGGGCAGAAATTCCCACAGAAACACTCCAAAATCTTGTGTTTGAATCCATGCCACTACAGTCCCTGTTGGTGTAATGGTCAGGCAGCTGAATTATTTTGTCCATATAGTGCATCTTAAGACATATAAAATAGAATTACAAATAAGACTGTTCTGTTGTCCAAACAAAACCATGACCTGATACCATGGACACTGAAAAGCCAAAGTCCTAGACCTTCAACATTGGGCCATGTCTTGATTTTAAATCATAAAAAAGCAGGCAAACTCCTGCAAACTGTGTCAAATGCTCGATTATGTAGGAAACATTTTGGCATCAAAATATAAAAAACACGTTTGCGCAATTTTTCTTTCCATCTTTGTAGCAGTTTCTGGTTATAGGCTAAATGTGAATGAAGATTAATTTTTTTAAGCTTTCATTTTAAAAACATTGTAGTAAAGAGAAAGTCTATGGAGACTGATCCAAAAAAACTACTACTAGTTATAGTTTCTGACTCAGTCCTCATTATCTTCCCTGATGAACTGGGAGGATGACTTGTCACATAAGACCCCATCATGGCTCCAACGCTTGCCACTTCATTTCAAATGCAGAGAGTGCAGGAAAAGCAGCTCCACATCCTGCGAGCAGAGAGGATGGTGAGGATACAGAGGGTGATGAAGGGTGATGTGAGGGATTTGGACATTCAGTGCCTGCCAACAACTCCAACCCCTCACTCCTCTCCCCTCACTGGCTCTCTTTTCCATGTATTCACTCATCATCAGCATCAATGCACAGAGATGCTCTTCTTCCTTTTTGCCGCAGCACGCCAAGAGGCTGCTGCTTCTCATTTTTTCCCCCCTAGTCCGTCTGTTGCTATTTTAGCAAGGGGCCTAACCACGCAAAAACAAACTGCAGTGGGAAATACAGCTTTAATGGTTAATTTAGTGGAAAGATCATCTCTCCTGGCAGTTCAGTGTGACATTTTTAAGCTGTTCTGCTCACCAACTTTGCTGAATAGTGTTCATCTTCCTCTTAGTATCCACTAAAACATGTTGCAACTTAATTATTACGAATACATCAGTGCTGCTTTAAGTTCTACCTCTGTCTTTATGTTTTCAAGGTTAAGAGAAAGGTGAAACACAAGAATTTTGGAAATCCTATCATATCCATACAGACTTAGTTATCAGCCGCAACAAAAATAAAGAAATAATGTTTTTGAGGTACTCAGGGCAGGCAAGTTAAGGTTAAAAATTTCTCTGTACAGTACAGTTTAAATGTCATTTAGAAGAAATTTAGCCAAAACTACCTTCATCTGAGACAAAGTACAACACAAGCAAAGATTTAGACCAGAGAAAACAACATCACTAGGCGCCACAAAGTGCTTCAAGTTTAATCAGACACAGGTGCTGCCATGTAGTGCTAGAGGCAATGCACATGGTGTATAGAGGCCCTGCAAGTTTTGTTCACAAAATGATCATCAAAACAATGCCTCTCTCCAGTTTGAAATCATGACCATGAATAGATTAGAACATACGGTATTAGGCAGCATTACTTCCATTGAATTGTACCTCATAAAATTCAGCTGAGTGCATGCAACCCATTTTCTTGGCTGTATGACTGCTGACCTAATCTGACCATCTGTACAGCACCCACCCGGCTGTAAAGGAGCTGATAACAGAGCAGACAGTTTCCACTAAGCAAGATCATACTGGTCAAGTGATATTTCAAACCCTTAGTAAGACATCAGAAATTGTAGCAGATTAAATAATCATGCAGCTGTTGACTGGTATTACAGTATAAACAAACAGAGTTGTCAAGATAACATTTTCTAATTTGATAAATAAAAATAAAAAAAATAAATAAAAAAATTGCATAACATGTTGACACCACAGCACCTCCTGGACACCATTCATTCACCATTTAAAATTCAGAATAAATCGCCATGGTATACAAGCAGCAGTCTGTTTCTGGGTTCTCCCAAGAGGTAGAGGACTTAAAATTCTTAAAAATTCATTCAGGGCTCATTTATGAAATGACAATGCTCCCTTAACTAGATTCATCATCATAAGTTAAGTCTTCTTATTAGCCACCCAGATCACTACAGTTAAGCCTCTTCGAAGTTAAAACAGTTGTTCTAATTTAAGCAAATATGCATTTAAAGTAACTGGTTTGATAAAATGCTCGATTAATCCTACAATTTTAAAGAGAGACAAAAATTCTGACACTGAAAATGTGGAAAGAGGGCATTCTGGTAATAGTTGCATATAGTTGTGAAAAGGCAACTGGAAAACGTAACCAAAAGAATGACTTCTCTAAGCAGGAATAGGTCAGTTTTATCTGTCATATTATGGAAGGGAAAAGGGGATGTTGATGGACTGTAGAAATGGGCAGTAATACGGTAATACTGTATCCGGGGTATTAAAGAAATAGCCACGGTATTGCTTTAATTACTATGATGAAGATGGTGCATAATGAGAAAGTTCTGCATTATTATATCTAATTTACTGTACACTTTCCACAGTCTGTTGTGTTTCCTGCCTGTTTCGTTAGTATTTTATGTTTTTATTTCATACTTGTCTGCTATCATGAAAGTAAATAAAATTCAAATTTTATTAAAAGCCCTTTTATTAGCATGCTATATATGTCCATAAGACATGTGTGGCAAAAGAAAACAATTTTGAAAATCACCATGGTCAGTGAAAACCGCATGAGCACAAACAGCAACCTCAGATGTTAAAAATTTATCAATTGCAGGAAATGCAAATAAATCTGCAGTGCTCTAAGTGTCCACTTGAAGCTGGCTGCTAAAGCCAAGGATTCCCCATTAACACCTTTAAAAAACTGCACTGACAGCAGAAACAAACATGTTGCAGTCTGGCACTAAAGACAAGTTTGTCTCTATAGCAGGACTGAGCAGTATCCAATTTCTAAGACTTTTACCAAGCCTTCTCCCTCTCCCTCCTTGCGCAATAGCGCACGTCTTTTCCATAGAAGCTATTTATCAAAATGAATGATTAAAATTAAGGAATGTTCCATATGCTTTAATCAGGATAAAGAATGTCTGGACTTAGTCAACTGCTTGATAACAGTGGCTACATTCAGTCACAGCGAACACTGAGCTGTGTCTAATGCGTTTGTATTCATATCTGTGTGTTCTTCAGCAGAAACGTGATCAGACATTTCAGGTTTATTTGTTCAAGACCTATGAGACAGCTCAATGTATGTGCACTGATGGTGAGCCCCATCCTGCTGTTTGTTGACCTTTAGAGCCTTTCATTTCTCATCGCTGCTTTACCTTCAGAAATGAAGTTCTTACACTGTACTTTGTCAGAGATCCTACAACAAACTAACCTTGCAAAGCAGATGGATACGCCCATTTCCTTATTTTTCACTGCCGAATCCATCTTGCAAAGCTCCCATCTGAACCGTTTGGGCCCGGTTAGAAAGTGACAGGACAAATCGGTGATGAGGGGCAGTACTTTCGGGCGCGGCATAAGCAAGCAGCAACAAGAGGCCGGTGCTTAGTGTGGATGCTGCTAAAGCGCCAGTTTTATCAGAACTCAACTACATTTCTTCTTTAAAAGAAGAACAAAAAACCGGAAGGGAGTTGTTTTCAAAACGACAAAAGTCGTGTACTGACATGTATATAGTTGCCACGTTTCACGTTATTCCTCAGTAGTGGCGCACGTGCACCTTGATAGCAGCTTTGTCACATATTTTGTTGCTCTGATTGGCCTGTAAAGATGTGACAGAACATTCATCCAATCCTTTCCCAAACGCTTAGTATTGAAGGTTTTCCAGATGAATGTGTGAAACAAGTCCATCTGGCTTGGCAGGTTAACAACAAACACTGTACATTACAGACCGACTTCAGGAGAGACCACAGCACAGGGCTGTACTCTACTGCATTAATGCCTACTCTTACACTATACTGCATTCCTTCATTGGTAAAAATATTAAAATTCATAATGCTAAGACTAGTTCATAAATTTGCACAATTAGAGGTGTTTCTGCTTTGACTGACAGCAGACGTGTTGTTTGCCTTTGTGTTCACACATTGCACCTCTAACAGCACAATACTGGTGTCCCAGTATGTGAATTCACATCGTTGATGCAGAAGTGTGAGAGGCTCAGCATGCAAGAAAATTTCACAAACACTCAGACATGCATGCAAAAATGTTCCACCTTAGCAGCTCTGATGTTACAAATTGCCAGCCTTTTCCACCAGTTTACATCTCTGACGACTTCAAATGATGGATGCAGGGGCTGGTGGGATGACTTTCCCCCTCCGTTCACTGGGCGCAGCAGGCAAAGAATAACAGGGAGGCATGTATTCCGCCTTCAAATGTCGCTCTGTAAGCGCTGAGACTCTGTCCATGCTTTATACAATCCACTGACAAACACTTAGTTCTTATTAACTGATATCCATCTGAACAAAAAGTAATTGATTAAAAATTACCAGTCAATATACTGTAGTCATGACAGTCCAATTGTCTTCTTTACATACAAGTTCCTGCTGATAACAAATTAAGTACTGAATCTGCATTTATGACACTGACATCAGTGTTTAGATAACCCAGATGGACAGAAATAATAAGAGCAAACTTTCCTTTAAAGTGCATCTAAAGGTCTGTTCTGCATTATTAAAAACAATGCTTCAGAACAGAAAGCTTGTGTACTTCTTTCTCAAACAGCGCTAAGCCTTGCTCCCATATTCTCCAGAGGTATTCTGGGTTATTTAGAGCCAAGCCTGTCAGAGAAATCACCGGAGCGAGAGCGCCTTAACTGGAAACAGAATACTGCGACCACAGAGGATGACACACTGATGGGGACAGATGTCAGCTCCAATGTCAAATGCAGATTAATGCAGTTTAGTGTTAGATGTGGCACAGACTGGAGCACGCTCACATGTGTACATGATAATGCCAACTGTGGGCATCAAATCCCTCTTAAAAGAAATGACAGAGACTGAGAGCTCATCTGAGAAGACCGCCAGCTGCATCAGAGTTTTGGGTTGCGTTTCCCCCACAGGCTGATGGACCGTTTGTGACATTTCAAGTGTGGACAACCAAGGCTTTACGATCTCAAAGTTTTGGCTACAACTCCAGCTGACGACTGCATTTCCATCTCATGATCAAGGCTTCATCCGTCTCCAGTTTTTATGCCAGTCAGGGTACCAACCCATTTTGGCATTATGCACCAAGCTGTCAACTATTTAAAAATCTCTCAGCAATTTATGCATGTAGAATTAGCTCCACATGTAACCATGGTATTCTAGCTTCAATCAGAGATGAAGTCAGGTCAAATCAGGAGTCTCGACACCAGTAGGTCCTAATTTTCAACCTTGAAGGCTTTAAATCCAACTAATACAGACTCAAGTGGCATCACTTTAGGCAAATCATCAGACTCCTGGCTGGCAGTAAGCTCTAGAGTCAAAGATGGCTAATGCAAGGTTTTTCAAATATGCAGTATTCATAGGAGCAAATATGTGGATAAGTTTTAGGCATGTACGGCACATTGTAGGGCCTGATGTGCCACAACCAAGGGGAGGAAGTGGTCAGAGTCAAGCTTACACACATTTGTCACTCAGCAGCCAAGGTCAAGCTCGACGGCACGTCTTTTGTCTGGACCTTTTCACCCCTAGTAATACGCCCGGAGACTGCCAACGGTTTTTGAGCTCTTGGGACATCCACAGCACGACCACGGGCTCGTGGCAACCCTGGATCGTGCTTGCTCACCACATCCACCCTTTACTCCACCCTAAAGGAATGGACTTAGTCATTTTTTCAACAGATTATTTTCCAATACCCCTGGTAATGTGCAAAGACATCCAGAACATGATGGGGTTGTGTCAGTCCTCTTTTGCAGCCCTCAGGTGGGCTTACTTACCATGAAACACATGTCTTCAGCCTCAGTTGTTGACCCAAGCAGACCTTTATTAGTACCTGTACAGGTATTTAGTACCTGTGATTGATAAATGACTTGTGAACTTTTTCGGTAGTTTTAAAAGAGTTTAAAGTGACTTTGCTTGCGCAGGACCTTTTTCACTTTGTCAGATTACAAACTGTTTGTCATAGTTTAGCATGCCATGTTAGACTGACTTATGTCTGACTTGAGCATTAAAGCATGATCAGTGTTAATATACACTGCCTGGCCAAAAAAAAAGTCGCCACCTGGATTTAACTAAGCAAATGGGTACGAGTCTCCTATTGGATAATTACTGCATGGGCGATTATCTTTCAGCTGGCAACAAGTTATTTAACCCCAGCTGATGCAATGAGTAACTTCTCATTTCTTAAACAATGGATTTTTTCTTCCCTAATGGCACAGGCATATTCCAAGATGAAAATGCCAGGATTCATCAGGCTCAAATTGTGAAATAGTGGTTCAGGGAGCATGAGACATCATTTTCACACATGGATTGACCACCACAGAGTTCTGACCTTAACCCCATTGAGAATCTTTGGGATGTGCTGGAGAAGGCTTTGCACAGTGGTCAGACTCTCCCATTATCAATATTAAAATTAATGCAACACTGGATGGAAATAAATCTTGTGACATTGCAGAAGCTTATCAAAACAATGCCATAGCGAATGCGTGCTGTAATCAAAGCTAAAGGTGGTCTGACGAAATATTAGAGTGTGTGACCTTTTTTTTGGTTGGCGACTTTTTTTTTGGCCAGGCAGTGTATCATTTTTCAGACAAGTAAGAGTTGTATAACTAAAGCATAATATCAATGCTAAAAAATCCTTTTGA
Source organism: Cheilinus undulatus (assembly GCF_018320785.1). Taxonomy (NCBI): domain Eukaryota; kingdom Metazoa; phylum Chordata; class Actinopteri; order Labriformes; family Labridae; genus Cheilinus; species Cheilinus undulatus. The sequence continues at coordinate 14,828,556 of NC_054881.1, read as the reverse complement.
CATGGAAAAGAGTTGACTGGAAAGAGGGCATGTGCCTGTGCTACTGAACATCTGATTGGAGAAAATAATATGTTAAAATAATAAAAATAAAACCATGAAAAGAGTTGATCAATATTAGTATTTTCTAAATATCTGATTATAAGACACACTGAACAATCAGTGGTAATGCGTCAGAGTTCTCTCGTGCTTGTTTCCACTCTAAATAAGCCATACTGGCTCTCTCCGAGGCCTGCCACCAGGCATCAATGTGTAAAATCAGGCCCATCCTGCTATCATAACCAGTCAGTCCATTTCTCAAATTGTCTGGATAAAACAGCTCTCGAGTGCTCCCGTCCCCCGTGGAATTTAGTGAAAACAGACATCAGGCTTCAGCTGTGAAGTGCAAAGCCACCGTGTCAAAGCCACATCATGTTAACATCAAGACAACTGAAATCCAGTGAACAGCTGCACGACCTCCTCTGCACAGCTGACTGTTGGTCATATGGAGAAAATCATGTTCAAAAACTGCTACAGATGATGCAGCAGTCAGCACGCATTATCCCCGGTGAGCTGCCCTGGATGACAGATGGGAGGAAAAGTTGAACTTCACAAAAAGCCAGATCCGGGATTAACAGTGTGATCTGCTGCATTCACCATATTAATTCAAAAAAAGCTACATTTACGGATGAATCAAAACATGCAGCACTCTAAGTCTGATGTTTAACAGGCTGGAAATTGGTACAGAAAATCAATTAGTTAGAATCTGAATGTAGGTAATCCATCAGTGACAACCTAAATGTCTAAATTGAGGAAAAGAGCTTGTGTGAAGCCAACACTATACACGGGATGTTAAATGGAAACCCTCCTATATAATTACGGGTTGTAGGGCCCCTGCTGAGCTAGCATGTCGACCTAAAGTGGCCACAGCAAAGGCAAATGAAGGGTCAGGTCCAGTAAAGGGTATATTTAGTCTGTCGATGGCAAGCTTTTTAAAAACAACACACCCTTTTCCCCGAGTCACGTGGCTCTGCAAGATTTGAAAAAACTTCCCCATAAACATTCAGACCAGCGGAGTTTGCTAACTAGAGGAACAAGGAGTGCTGTGTGGTGTTCCCTGTCCTGCTCCTAAATATGCCTCTGTAGTTTAACATGAAAACATAATCACCAGGCGCTTTTTCTTCTAATTGAAAGGAGAAAATAAGTGGAGGAGTTTTACTATTGACATCTGCAAAAGCTAAAATAACAATGCAGGGACTCTAGTTTTGAGGATCACTGTAAAAGCAGCTACTTCTGCACGATTCTATGTCGTCATCCTCACAAGGATACCATTTTCAAACAGCAATATAAACAGTATGCTACTACAAAAGCAGCCATTACTTCTGCACAAAAAGGCCTTTCCCTCTGTCAGTATCAACCCCCCGGGACCCAACACAAGAACTTACAGAACACGGACCTGTTAAATGCAATTATTACCAATAATTTATTTTTTAGAAATGGTGAATAAGACCGCTGGTTTAGCTTAGTTTGTAGAGCAGGTGCCCATATACAAACTAAGCTAAACCAGCGGTCTTATTCACCGTTGGTTTAGCTTAGTTTGTAGAGCAGGTGCCCATATACAGAGGACATAGTCCTCAAGACAGTGGTCGCAGGGTAAATTCCCCTTCCAGGCGCTGTTTGGTGCACTCTCCATATTTCCTGTCTCTCTTTAGCTGTTTTATCTAAATAAAGGCAAAAAGCCCCTAAAAAGAAATGGTGACTACAGTGCTTTTGGTGGGGAAATAAAACAGGGGCACTCTTAAGAAAAATAAGCAGTTTGATCGGCTATTTCACAGAGAAAATGCAAAAAAAAAAACCTTTTCCATCAAAAATAGGTTGAGTGACAACCAGTGCATTGTGGTACAACAGTAGAGCAACTGCATGATTTGTTGATAATGTGCAATCGAAAATATACTGGACAACATTGTGATTACATTAAAATATCATACATAATGGTTTTTAATGATTTTACTTGCTTAGGTATACTAGGTAGGTAGGAAATAAGCAAAAAATTAAAGTGTGAAAATTTTTCAGTTGAGAATTACAAATGAAAAGTAGCATATGAAAAACAAAACATGAAGTTTTGACAATGCTGTTTAAAAAAAAAAATCCATTTGTGGAAAATAAAGGTACTTCTACAAAGGCCTTTCTACAAGCCCTTTTGTATTGTAACTGAAATGTTTTTGTGTTTACTTTCACTTTCTGAGTACTTTTAAAAATCTACATTTTTTCTTTCACTTGAGCAAATTTTAGGGCAAATGTTGCAATTCACTAAATTTTAAAGAGCATCAAGTACTAAGTATGAAATTAAGTACTTAAAAACCCTGTAAAGTGAAAATTAATCTGTATTTAGGTTTGTTGTATGACTGGTCACTGTGTTATGAACCCCCAGGTCAAATTTCAGTCAAATAAAACATCTCTAGGTTTTAAAAATTAAGCTTTTAAATTGTGAAAAATGAGGAGTATTCTGCTCCAGGATGGTGTGGGGTGTCTGTTGAATGAAGCCAGGAAATACGATCCTCTCAAATTAAAAAAAAAAAAAAAAAAAAGCTACAATCTGAATGGAGGAAAGAACTCATGCTATTGGCCTGTCCCTTGACCTAACTTTGGCCTGATAATCAAACTGCAGCTGTCTGGCTCTGTGCTAGAGAAGAGAGGAAGTCTGTTTTCTGGTTCGGATCTCTCTTATGGTGCTTTAAATGATCCATAGAACACTTTGGTTCATAGATTTGGCAAATTTACCTCACAATGAGCAAAAACGGCATTTAACTCACAGTTAACTTTCAGTAAAGGCAGTGACATCAGCCAACAACAGACTGTACTGACATGAACTGCTCTGTGATTTTTATATCATAGTGTTAGAGGGGTGGGGTCATTCCTCACTGTGTGCTGGTGACATCACCAGGCCACATATTTGCCCCGCCCAAATTAAACCCAGCCAGAAAAGAAGTCAAAAACTTTCTAACAGTCTAAATGAAAAACTCAGTCACAAGATGATCTTAGTCTTTTTACGTGTTTACAGCAACCATATTCCAACAAATCTAGTGCATTAAGACAGACATTTTGGATTTTACTTTACTTGACAACACATGATCGGTAGTACATATGTAGCGAGAGAACAATTCCATGTTTCATCTCTAGGTTAGGTTAAGGCTCACTTTATTAGAAAAAAACTAGTTTGAGATCTATATTCTCTAGTTCTTACTACACATTAAGAAAATATCATTTTACTGAAAAAGTTTCTTGGGCATCAAAAGTAGCTACTTAGTAAACTCTGAACGACCTACATTTTACTTTTACAAGAGTTGATTTATAGGCCAGTACTTTTACTTTTACTAAAGCAGACTTTAACCAAAGCAACTTTGATTTTACTTGAGGTTGACCATCTAGCCCCCCCCTTTCCATTAGTGTATTTTAAATCAATAAAGTAAGTATAATGCATCAGTATGAGTGTTTTATGTAATATCAATATTAAACCAGTTCTAAGGGAATAAATGTGACTAAAAGTTTTGAGTTTTGTTGAGATTTCAACTATAAAGGTTAAAAAAAAAAACCAAAATGTGACAAGAATTGACAGTCATTTTAATCTAAAGACTAGGACTAAACTTTAAATAGCTGCCAAAACAATACTGCAGCCCTTTTCACCCCGAAGTCAATTAGCATTTTCCCCATGACACTGAAATCCAACTGACAAATGCTTGTTTTGTTCTCTTAAGAATCATGCCTTGTTTTTCCCCAGTTAGGACAAAAAACCAGATTTCTCCTGCAGGAAGACAACAAACTTTTCAAGCTGAACTGATCTGCTCTAATGTACAGTGCATACTGCTCTAATGGGTGATTAAAAGCCCTCCTTTACTCCACTGATCTTGGAGTGAATGCTTGTAGACCATACGGTCTGGGGTCATATAAAAACCACCACTCACAGCAAAGTAATAAACCTTTCACTTGATGCAGTTTTTTCGAGGGTGCTGTGATGCCAGGGAGGCCTTGGGGCGTATAATGTGGGACTATTTTTGGAAGCTGCGAAAGCCCAGCAGAAGGTCTTGTGGTTCCCAGCAGAAGGCCTCGCGGTCACAAGCCGGTGAATGGTAGTCCCATTGGTAAGGGCTTTTAAAAACAGCCGTACAGCCAAGTGCAGGTGACTTCAGCTCCCAGAATGGAGTAGACCTGTAGGTCTGCATTTTGAGTGAACAGAAATATCTGAATATGCCTGCTCAGGATACAGGTCTTTTGGTGCACTGATGAAATAAAACAATGAGATATGTTAATCAAATTACAGTTGCTAGACCTTCCCACCAGTCAGGGTGCATTTAAAGGGTCTGTAAATATCGCTAAAACCTTCCTATATTTTACCCTCCCCTTTCCTCCTTTAAGAAGAAGTCCTTTCTCCTCTGCTTTTCTCACAGCGCAGTCTTCAGCAGGCACTGATTTCATGGTGGTAATTTTGGTCCGGCAGAGACAAAAACCTCCTTTGGAGCGCTGTGTGAAAACTCAGCCCATCACCCACAGGCTGCCACAACACTAACAGTGTGTCCTCGTGAACTTGGCATTCCAGGAGATAAAACACCAATTTCACCGTTTCCTTCACACTGCAGAGAGAGGGGTAAACTACACAAAGGCTTGCCTTAAACTTTGAACAGCTATCGCATGGACATCTTGTGATGTGGCCGAAAGATTCAGGGCACACTTCAGGGAAAATCAGGTGAAAATCAACACGCTGAATAAGCAAAATAACTCAGAAAAAAAACCCCATCTATGTTACAACAGAGAATGTGTAGGACTTAAAAAAACACCTAGTTCTGGGAAACAGGTGTTGTCTTCAGCCAACCATTTCCTAAGCCTGTCTTCCTTGGTTACGGTTGCTATGCATGCCAAGCATTCCCGCACAGCACATATGCAGCCTACAATAACACGATGGATTAAATGCTTAAAATTCAAATTATTTTTGAAACAATAGATCCTTAATTTCACTCTGAAATTAACCAAGGCAGGCTTCTTGTGACGGTTGTTGGCTCAGTGTATTATTTTAGTGTCATTAGCTAACTCTCAGCTAGTCTCTAGTCTTATTATAGTGACATTTTAGTGCTTAAGCTGTGATTGAGTAGACAGAACAATGCTTTTTAAATGTTATCACTGTATCTATGACACCCAAAAGACAATTTTAGTGAGCTATAGTTTAGGATTGGGCAGAATTCATTTTTAACACCGTCAAATCTCCTAATTTCACTGTGGTATATGGGCCACTTTAGAAAAAAATAATAAAGAGGGTCTATTTATTTTAAAGAAAAAAAAAAATCAAAGACCCACAAGTTTAAAAGTTGATTCATAAAAAAAAGTGAAATTTCTGACTTTAAAAGTTGTAAATGTGCATGGACCCTAACTTAGAATTTTTTAGATTGTAAAGCCCAAAAGTCAAAATCCAACCACTGAAAAAACTTTTTTTGAAATTACTGTTAATATACAATTTCATAATCTAAAAACTTTGGATTTTTTTTACCACCGGAATTTTTTCATTTTTGATTAGAAATGAACAGATTTTCTTAATTTTTCAATCTTTTAGGTTGACCCTTATACGCCATTGTACATAATGTTTCAAATCATGATTTACAAAATATACACATATATGTACATTTAATTTTGACAACGTCAGAGCAGACAGGGCCCTGCCCCCCCGAGATCTTTGGCTCAGCAGTCCGGCTTGCAAATCTAGATCAGACAGCTTGTATTTTTATTATAAATCCAATGCAAGATGGCAGGCTACAATCAGTGTTTATCTGTAGAGTCTGTATCAGACAGCACTTGCTCTACTTCAGCTGTAATGAGACAAGTGTGGTTTTTATCCGTGAACAATTCCATACTCGGTTGTTTACCAATAAAAATATTGATGCAGTTGGCAAATTAAGGCTCCAGTCCTGTCCTGGTGTAGTCTATGTCCGAAATATGTTCACAAAGCCAAGAGAGGAGAAGATATCCTCTTTCCCTCAGATGTAAACTTTAAGCAACTGCTGCTACAGCTAGCTTGTTGAGGGTGCTGCTGGGGCGGATCATTACACCCCTACTAGATGCTAGCATTAAACTGATATGACACAATGGATAAAAACTGGCTACTGTTATCTGTTCACGACACATTATTTGCAGATTGGCAACTGTGAATGGGGATGATGCAAGTCAGTACCAATGCTAAACCAGGGAATTAGTGTATCCCATTAAATGAATCTGTTGCATATTTTTTAAGGTTTGCACTGCAGCCTACATGAATCTCAGGTTTTACCTTTAAGGTGCATCTTAATCATTTTCGATTAGCTTAAAAATAAAGTACAGCTACTTGACTGGCAATCTGCAAGTCAAATTGAGGTCCTTTCTTTTTTAATGTTTTGTTGCTGCAGACGGCTGTGGACTCACTTTGCTCTAACTGCTCAAACTATTAGTCTGTGTCATTAGTATGTGTATTATGATCATAATAGATGTTGATGTATATCTAAGAGCTGCTCAACCTAAACTACTTCATGTAAAAATGCAATTCAATAGCCATTATAGTTGTTAATGTTTATATCAGAATAGCTAGTCTATTATTAAACCTTCATGTTATCACTAATGCATAAAATACCTAAACATTAATATTGCCATTATAACCATAAACCTGCTTTATTCATCTGTGTTGTTGTTTTCCTGGTTCTGTCCCTATTGTTGTTTTTTCATTTGTTCGTCTCCTCCAGTCCCTGTATGACCAACTCTGTCGTGGCAGATGAGTGTGGTTTTGCTCGAAGTTTCGTCCTGTAATAAGGACGTTTTTACTCGCCACTGTGACTTGCTTAATGTTACAAAGTGCTGTGCTCATGGTGGATTAATGTCAGGTCTTTGTAAATAATAAACTTAAGAGTATGACCTAAATCTGCTTATTTGTAAAATGTTTGAGACAACACTCACTACAAACATTCACATTCATTGATGCAAACAGACTGACTGATATTGAAGGTAATTCAAACATCAACATTACATTAACTGTTCCTTTTCTGGTTTAGTTTAGAGTCTGGTTTAGAGGCAAAGAGAAGGAGCACCCTCAGATATTCTGAAAAAAAAAGAGTCCCTATCACACTTCTAGAGTTTGGAAGAGATTTCAAGTTTGGCAAGACACTGTTGTGTGTCGTTACAGTTGCTAAGCTTCAAGTGGACATTCACTCTTTGGAGGAGGAGCTCAAGAAGCAGTCGACTGTAGAGGAAGGGCACAAAGCAAAGCTGGATGTCCAAAAGGCCACTAGAAGCAAGCAGCTGTGCACGTGTTCAGAATATATTTGTCATAAGATGCAGATGCTACAACATTGATCATCAGATTGCTTCCAAGCAGATTTCAAACCAAAGAATCAAAACCTGAAGAAAAATCATGTAAAATTAACAAAATGATTGGGTAAAAAGCGAGAATAATTTAAAGAAAACTCAAAATTTGCACCAGAAGCACCAAAGCCAAGCAGATTGAAATCAGAGTTGGATTGCCCAGGTGTGGTCATGCAGGGGAGAGTAAAAATAAAAGGATCAAAGCCCTGAGGTGGTTACAGAAGGGGTTGTAGAGGCATGCAGCATTCGTGTTGAAGCATGCAGGGCCGCTGAGCAGCTCAGTATCAGTCTGCACAGCCAACAAAAAACAGGAGAGGGATTGGGAGGGGAGAGGAGTAGAGTTTCTGACCTGTGGCTCCTTACAAGATGCGACGCTCTTCCTCCGGAGAGAATTATAAAATCCTCAAGCTAGGGAGGGGGAAGAAGACAGAAAGATCAGACAAGACAGTTATGTAGAGTGTGTGTTTGCCTGCAGGAGGGAGGAAGCTGTATGTGCGTGTTTGAGTGAACATGTGTCGTGTGTTAAGCTGTCTAGCCCCTGGTTAGACAGATAGCATGATGAATCAATGAAAATACAATAAATCAGCCATTAAAGAGCATGTACAAAAACATAAGCATCTTTTGTTACCCATCCTTACGCACACACACAAAAAAATAAGAGAGAAATGCATTCTGGGAAGGACAAAACAATTACACAGATTTAAATATCCACAGTCAACTAAGCCAATGATATCATATGAAGTCTGTAAGGGTACTGTGCTAACTTTTTATAACCAAGGACACATGAAGTGAGAGCAGCCATATGATAAACATTATCTTGTGTGAGGAACCTGAGATCTCTGCTGCTGTTTTCATTTCCTCTTCTACCTTTTTTTCTCTACTACAGAGGTCTGCCTGTATTAAAGTTTGTCTGAGATATTGGAGCACAAATTTAAGACCGCGAGCGGCCGTGTCTGTGGATCAACCAGATGTAAATACAGAGAAAGCCCCGCTCCCCCCAGCCTTGATCTAAGTGGGTTAATCCCCAGGGAGGCCGGCTGCAGCCAATCCTTAAATCTGCCCAACTTTTATTCTAAGAACAAGTCGCACGGTTTATACAATGAGAAACTTCATGGAGAAATTTAGAGAAATATGGCTAAAATTCAGCTTTTTCTCATATGCAGCTTTCAGATTATGCCAAGTGAGTTTTAATAAACACTTTTCTCATGCAAATGAAACATGCTTTTTGGAAAACCCCGACTTCCTGTCAAAGCAAAGAATGAGAACTTCTGCACAAAATGCATTCCCTTGACTCATATTTCTGCAAAACAAGTTATGACTAAAAATGCAAACAGAAAAAATGACAAATGGGTAAAGGTTGTCATGGCTCTTATTTTATTGATCAAAATCAATTGAAAGCATTGAAGCTTTTAGCACTGCATCTACTTTGAAAAATGGATGTGTGGGGGAGGAATAAATCCACCGAAAAATTGCAAGCTAACTCCTACACACCATCTAAATCAGTGGTTCTCAACTGGTGGGCCAGGGCTTGTAAGGGGGTCACAGAGCTGCTCTCAGTGGCTCATGGATGTGCCTAAAAAAAGAATTGTAGCAAAAGTCTGTGTAGGGAAGCCCTGAGTTGACATGCATCCATTTGTTTTATTTTATGCCATTTTGCCCTGATAATGAGTACACTTTGGTTGATTTCTAGCCTTTTTCCCCCTCATTATCTTAGGATAACAAAGCTGATTTTTACATGATACTATGAAAACATACCAACATTTACATGCCATTACAGGAAAAAGTGTACAACACTGATTCAAGTGGTTGAAAATTCTCATTAAGAAAGAAGTGGTGGGTGCTGAGACTAGACCAGTTGAGATTCACTGCTCAAAATGTCACTTTTCTTGCAATCTAGACCACCTGCAGAGGCTTTCTTGCAGTTTTTGATAAGAGACAACTGGAAAGTACAACATTTTGGCAGCTTATGACCTTCCTTTTTGTTGCTGTGGTATCAAAACTGGTATCAATGGGGTGCAGGTGCCTAGTGCTTCAGTGGTGCCCCATACGCAGGTTGCCTGGGTTCAAGTTCTGCCTGTGGCTTCTTTCCTGCATGTCATTCACTCTCTCATCCCTGTTTCTGACTATTAACTGTCCTATCAACATAACAAAGACATTAGTTATATTATATTTTGCACCTTAACTCACACATGCTTCTTCTATTATTCCAAAAATATTTATAAGTTATAATAATATTCATACTACAATACCAAACTGCCCTGTTATATGGGCATTTCTGTATAATCTATTAATCTTGCTCATTAATAAGGCACATAAAGCATTCTATGTCACTTTATACAAACATGTGTCACTTTAACTACTACTGACTGCATAGAATGCTAATTATATATACCTACTGTTTTATTCAGTTTTTATTTATGTTGCTTATTCTTATTCTGTTCAATTGTATTTTGAAACTTTTCTCCTTTGTTGTGTTGCCGTGATGCCAAAATTTCCCCTCTGGGTATCAATCAAGTATCAACCTATCTTATCTTATAAAACGCCCATAAATACATCTAGAAAAGTAGCAATTCCATTTATTTCTACTAGCATTTAATCAATTCTACATTTCTCGTGTCTTTACAACCTGACCATTTTGAAACAGAACACCAAATGCCCTGATCAACTGCCATGCCATGATGACAGTTCCTGTTAAATAGGCTGATTAAAAACCAATGTGTTATTTTAGATCAGTGGTTCTCAACTGGTTAGACATCAGGACCCACCACCACCTCCATAAGAGAAATCACGACCTCAATTTTGAAAAGTGTTAACCTTTGATTGAAAAAATTTGCAGTTTAAACCCAAAATGAATTAAAAAAAACCTATTAAAAACAGACACGGAACTGGACAAATCATTAGCCTCATAGCATAACTGCTTAAGTCATATTTTAAGGTTTTATATCTTATTTCAACCCATTTTCCTGAGACAACACGGAAGTTTGGTAATCTCTCAAGTAATTTCCTTGTTTTCTTGGAAAAACCAGCTGTACAATCCAAAGACAGGGAGACAAATGAGTAAAAATGTCAAGACAAATACTGACATTTACTTGTCCTCATTGAAAAACCAAAGCTTTGTGCAACATGCTTTCTTCCTTGCATGCATTCGTGACCTACTGGAAAGAGCTTCACAACCAACTTTTGGGTCCCAACCCACCAGTTAAAAACCACTGATTTAGATGATATCAATATCACGTTTCCATTGATCATTTAATGCTGTTCAATTAAAAAGCTGAGTAATAACAGTAAAAATTCCAGAGATTTAATGCCCTTAAAAATCAATCATGACAAAGAAAAGCCTTAAATCTTCCTAGACTATACACCGAAATGTTCCTTTAAGATAGCATGGCTCCAACACAAATAGTTGTGGATTCCTTCGCTGTTTATCCACTAATTTGGATGCCCATTGTGGCTCTAAAAATCTTGACCTGATGTTGACACTAGATCTCTTTAAAGCTGTTACAATTCACCCCCAGGCAAACATCAACATGGACCAATTATACCTATTAGCTAACCAGAAATATTTTACCTCAAACCACACATTTTAAGCTTGTAGTGGAGCAGGAGGAAAGTTTGCCTGACAACCAAAATAACTGGGATTTTTTATTTTTTATTTTTTTTTTTATTTTTAGGGGAACATTAATATCAAAGCCAAAATGTGTGCCTGTCCATGTAGTCAATGTTTGGATGTTTCACTGGATAAGCAAGAACTTTAATCTGTTGGTAAATCTACATGAAATGTCAGAAGGATCACCAAATCCAACCAGCTTATGGTTTGACATTAACATTGCTGCAGCTTTAAAACTAGCATGAAAAAGATCCTAAATTATTATCAATTACCAGGGGAAAACTTCAATTGATTCCATTAAATTAAACAGCCACACAGCTGCAACAGGAGTTGGTTTATATTCTGCTAAAAGGAGGCATAGATTAAAAAAAGAGAAAATTTCACTTATTTCATGGAAGATCAAACCTCTCACAAAAACAAGTAGGTTTTAAAGCAAATGTGTGTCAGGGCCTGTAACATTTTGTGCCGTGTCAGCACGTGAATTATGCATCACTAATGAATCGATGCGAGAACAAAGACTTTGTGAATAATCTGCATCAGCAGGAGCAGCAGAACAGTCAGCTGGAAAGATTCTTTAGCTTTCTTTCTGGTTCATGGAAACGAGAGTGAGTAAGTCTAAAGGAAAGTAGAAATCTTCTTATGGCCAATGTGACAGATGGTTGGGTCTCCATTCACAACACTTTCCAGTCTGTTCCCTTAGACTGCCTCCCTTTACAACAAGGCTGAATACATTCTCCCTGCACAAGTACACACGCTTTATTCCCACATTCCTCTACAGTCCAACTCTGTTTGAGTGGAAAACATGGGCTTACATATTTATTCTGCATGGACTACAGTTCAGATTGTGGCTCATGGTCAATTTCCAACAGTGAATGAACTTGGGTGTTCAAAAACTAGTCATAAGAGCTTCTTAAGATTACTCATTTAATTATGCTGAAATAGCATCAAATACTGTCCCAGGACAAGGAGACAAATCTCCCAGACACCCGAATTGAGGTCACCAAAATCAACCTAAATATTCAGATTCATTAGCATTTGCTTTGGTGGGGGTAAGCTACTGTAATGCAGGCCCCCTGCGCTACTGTATAAAAGAATAATCAGATTATGTTAAGCAGAGATGATACACTACCAACTAGTAACACTGGCAGTTCACGTACAACCGATGATCTTAAGACTAAAACACTGTGGACGAGCACCAGCATCAACAGTATGCAACTGTCCATTACCCCTTGTTTCTGCTTATGCACGGCTATGGAGTCAGTTGCAAGTCCACCAAGTCCTTTGGGAATCTGGCAAAACTCCTCCCCTCTGCAATGTTTTTGTCCAGAATAAGCTGAGAGTACAAAAACATATCAGCAGTAGATTTCAGAGACTGTATGACAGTGCTGATGCAAGTGTGTTGGTCTTGCCTTAAACTTCACAAAAGTATCTGTATAAACGTTGATATTTACATCCGATAAAGGCTAATATTCAAAGCTGACATATTGGTATCCATCCAAGTATATTTTCATAGTTGCGGATGCAAATAATACACTTTCTAGCTTATATCTGATGCAGATAATATTGCATCCCCCCAATGATTCTCTATGTTTTTCCATATTCTCCCATAGTCTTGCTCAAACACCCAAAGAAAAAAAATCACGTATGCAAGCGAGCACAAATACGCGACACAACAAGTCCTGCCTGCCGCCCTCCTTTGACGGCATCAATGGACCACTGGGAGAAGATGACAGTCACCAAAGATTGATGAGCCCGAGGCCAAAGGGTTCATCCCCCTCGACATCCTTAGGAAACGCTCTGACTCGGCTTCCTTCGGCTCCCACAAAACCCAGTGACAGCTGATACAAACTTTTTACTATGCACCCACGAATCCCAGTGACACCAGTGACACCAAGCCTTCACATCTCAATACAGGACTTCCTGAGTGGGAGTCGAGCCCAGCCGTGCCCCCAAACTATGCCCTTGGTGACACCGTGGTCTGGAGAGGGGACGAAGAGGAAGTGGGACGTCACGGGTCTGGGTTTTTTTTAATTGATGAGTGGACTTGAATGAGGACTGGGCAAAGCTGGCCTTTTGAAGGCTCTTAAAGCCAGAACAAATTTATTAATAGACCTACTTCAGAAACCAGGCCTTTGGTAAACATTCTGACAGGATCGGCTATTGAGCTCTCTCCACTGTGACACCTGATTTTCCCCTGAGCTGATAAAAAGGTTTGAGCTGGGCTTTTATAGGATCTAATGACCAACACAACTCCACTTCTCAATAGTACCCTGTCGCTTACATGACTGGTGAATATTTCAGATTCTCATTTAAAAAAAACCCTCTAATTTCTAGATAACCTTGGCAACGTTAACATTTTTACCATGAATCCATCAGATTCTTTTGAGTCTATGTGCTAAACTGGTCAAATGGTGCAAGTATCAAAAGTACAGCTCATGCCAGCAGGTTCATCATTTGCTTTGCATGTATTGCATAGGGTGAACATTTGAGGACATTCTCAGGTCTCAGAGCAATAGACATCAGAAGGAAAGGAGTCAGGAAAAAAAGGCATCAGGTCACAGAAAAAGGGTGTCAGGAAAAAAGGCGTCAGGCCTCAGTTTCCAAGTCCTGTCGGCTTTTTTCCTGAAACCTTTCTTCCTTTTCCCTTTTTTCTGACACCTTTTTCCTGACCTCTCCTTCCTGAGACCTTGCACCATTTTTCCTGTTGCCTTTTTTCCTGAGACTTGATGCCTTTTTTCCTGCCCTTTTTTGCCTGATGGCTTTTTTCCTGATACCTGCTGCCTTTCTTCCTAACACCTTTTTTTCCTGAGACCTAACGCCTTTTTTCCTGACCTCTTTCTTACTGAGACTTAGTACTAATTTACTGATGCCTTTTTTCTTGAGACTTTATGCCTTTTTCCTGACGCCTTTTTGCCTTGTGGCTTTTTTCCTTAGACCTGATGCCTTTTTTCCTGATACTCTTTTTTCCTAAAACGTGATGCCTTTTTGCCTAATGGCTTTTTTTCCTGAGACCTGACGCCTTTGTTCCTGACGCCTTTGTTCCTGATGCCTTTGTTTCTTAGACCTGACACCTTTTTTCCTGATAACTGATGCTTTTCATATGGCACCTGACACCTCACTCCAAGACCTGAGGATGTCCCAAAATGTACACTGTAATAGAGTCACAAAATAGGGCCTTTCACAAACTAAGGATTTAACCTGCTTTGGCAGAAAGAGCATCACTTTAGTAGGAAAGCTAAGGAATCACTATTGTCAGTTTTAGTCATTCCCTGGCAGGACATTTTTGAGCTGATCCATTTCAGATCTTTGGCGATTTAAATCTGGACCAAAAAAGGTGCAGTTTCAGAAATTACAACCAAATGAACACTTCTTAATTTTATGCTCAGGTATGGTTGTATTTTGATGTAGCTAATGAGAGCATTTCAAAAACTGTTGAATGCTGGTGATCAGTAAAGAGAAGGAAAATGCGATAATTAATCTACAAACAGACATCAGTTTTCTGATTAAACCACACAACAAAGAGCTGTTTATCTAACAAGCACGTCCAACTAATCCATCCATTCACTCTTTAAATGTCTGTTCTCTGGAGGGTTGTGATTCTGGCAAACCATCTGGGAGTTGAGAAGATCTTTAACTGCAGTGCGTGTTAGATTTTGTGTAAGTGACGTTTACAAAGCTCTTAACCAGCCTCTGATAATGGTTTTTAAACCCTCGCTCCCCTGAGACTGACATGAATACAGACACATGAGCGACCTTGACTGATGCACATACACAAAGCAAACAAATCTACAGAGGACTGGGAAAAGGCCTCATCCTTATGACAGAGTGATCGTTCCAGCAAAAGCCCCCCGACCCCACCTTATAGTACACACTCACTCATCTGTGCAGCCACCCTTACTGTCTGTCTACAAACATCCCGAGTCTCTGACAGTCCTGTCAGCGTGCGGCACCACAGGTGGGGGAGGGAAGAAAAACGAGAGGGACAGAGGAAAAGAAAGAAAACAAGGCTTGCTATGAGAGAGGATATTTGAGCGTGTGGATTCATACAGTGCTAGAACAGAGAGAAGAGAGAGGACAAAAGAGGAGCGAGGAGGAAGGAGTGGGAGGAGGATTCTCCTTGTGGAAAACAAGAAGGCAACGGCTGCATAAAGAATAAGGAACGTTTGGTTTGAGGGCTCATTGAATGTTATACTTTCCATCTTGCTTTTGTTTTATGCCTCTCACAAAAGAGAACAGTCACACAGTCAAGAGTTTAGATTGTTTTAGGCAACATGAGATGCAATTTTTTTTGTCATGAGGCATATTTTCACGCGATTTAATTCTCTCTAAGCATTTGCGCTTTGTCTGGATGTCCTACTTTCCTACATGATGCAATACAGGGAACCCTTGTGCAAATCATTTTGGTAAGAATAAAAAACATAACTGGGTGAAATTCCTGCTCATTTAAATCCAATATGGATGCATGCGCTCTGTACTTTGCACACACATACACGTAAAGCAGAGTATTCAAAAGGATTATGCAGGATTGAATTTGAACAGAGAGAAATCCCCAACTACAAGCTCTAAAGAGCAAATCTGGCTTTGGAAACTTTCCTCAGAGCATCCTGGTACAAAGGGAGGTTCAACCTGAAATCCTGTCAAAAAAACATGTTTATTTTTGGAGGATGCAGGAGCACATGGAAACTGATGATGCACAACTATTTTAGGAAGCAAAGGTGATAATTGTGAACCGGATGGTCACATGGATTTTAGTTGAAAGTGTCAGGAAAAACAAAAGCGTCCTTCTTGTTCTACAACTCCAAAAAGGTTGGCACTGTGCAAAATGTGACTTAAAACAGAATGCAGGGATTTGCAAATCTCACAAATTTTCACAATAGAACATAAACAACATATCAGATAAGAAATTTTATCAACTCACCAAAACGTAAGCTCATTTTGAATTTGATGGCAGCAACACATCTCAAAAAAGTATGGACAGGCCAACAAAAGGCTGGATGAAGGCTATTGAAAAACAGCTGGAAGAGCATTTTGGAACCAATTTCTTTAACTGGCACAGATCAGTCACATGACTAGGGATGGGTACTTTTCGCATTTGAAGCAGTACGGTACTGATTCCTGGTACCTGTGAACCGATACTGGTACACAATGGTACCAATTTTTTTGGTACTTTTGAGTGTGAATAATATACAATAATAAATGTTATATAACCTCATAACTTCTGAATTTTCAACAGCAAAACACTATCAAATATTAGTGTTTTAAAAAAAGTGTTTTTAAAAAATTATTCCAACATGGAAAACCTAAACTACTTTAACTACCCAGTGTTTGTTCTTTATGTTGCACAAATTAAAATCCAGCCCACTACCTCCTATTCCTCTAATTTCCCCTCTTGGAAAATATGTGTTGGGGTCCATGGAGGGAGAATAAGTTTAAAACAAATGAACAATAGAGTATGGAGTCAAAATAACTAACTAACTAAATAAATAAATGGTATAAAATTTTACTGATTAAAGTATTACAAATGAAGGTAAACAAACTACTTCCTCTACCATGAACTACATGTACTGCACATCTTCTTTCAGCCATGCTTGTTTTGTTGATTCAGTTAGCTTGCTACTGACGTCATTACTCACGTGCATGCAATGCTGTGTTTGTGTCTGGCATGGAAAATTGACTCCTCTTCCACTCTCTTGCAGTCACAAGGATGCGTTTAGGTACCGAAACATGGTACCGTTTGATTTTACATGAAGGTACTCGGTAGTACTGACAGAATTCGGTCGGTGCCTAAAAAAGTACAGAATTCTGTACCCATCCCTACACATGACTGGGTATAAAAGGAGCATTTTATAGAGGTTGAGTCTCTCAAAAGTAAGTTTCACCAATTTGAGAAAAACTATAAAAAAATATAGAACAATCTCAGCAAAACTTTAAAGACTTTGAATATCCACCATCTACAGTGCATAATATCATCAAAAGATTCAGAGAATCTGAGAATCTGTAGAAATCTCTATGTGTAAGAAAAAAAGGCTGGAACTCAGTATATGATGCTGGTGATCTTTGGGCCCTGGGTGGCTGAAAAACATACATGAAATTGTACTGGACGTAACTGCATGGACTCAGGAACACTTCCAGAAAACACTATCTATCAACACAGTTTGCCAAGCCTTACAAAAAAAGCTGTATCGTGCAAAAGAGAAGCCATGTGTGAACACCATCCAGAAACACTGGTGCCTTCTCTGGGCCAAAGTTCATTTAAAATGGACAGGGGCAAAATGGAAAACTGTTCTGTAGAGGGAGCATCCATCTGGTATAAGCGCACAGCTCAAAAGCCTGCATCTCTGATGGTATGGGGTAAGTGCCTATGGTGTGGGCAGCTTCTGGAAAGGTCCTATCAATGCTGAAAAGTATCTGGTATGGTCATTTTCAAGGCTGGCCTTTCATATTTCCTGAAGACAACACTTAACTTTGTACCACATCCATCAGAATAGCATGGTTTCACAGTAGAAGAGTCCAGGAGCTCAACTGTTCTGTCTGCAGCCCGGACCTTTTACCAATAGCAAACATCTGGAGCATCATAAAGGAAAAATCCAGCAAAGAAGACCCAGGATTGTTGAGCAGCTAGAATCCTACATCAGACAAGAATGGGACAACATTCCTCTCCAAAAACTTCAACAACGTTTACAGAGAGGGGATGCTACAGAATGGTAAACATGGCCGTGTCCTGACATTTTTGAGATGTTATGCTGCCAACAAATTCAAAATGAGATAAAAACTCTTCATTTCCATCATTTAATTCCATATGATTATATTATATTTACATTTTTTTGCACAATGCTTTAGCTTTTTGGAGTTGGGACTGTAGAACAAGAAGGAAGCTTTTGTTTTTTTCTGAAATTTTCAACTAAAATCCATGTGACTGTCCAGTGCAGAATTTTCACATTTGTGTCCTAAAATAGATTGACGTCATCAACTTCCATGTGCTCCTTCATCCCCCCAAAATAAACATGTTTTTTAGACAGGATTTCAGGTTCAGCCTCTCTTTGTACCAGGATGCTCTGAGGAAAGGTTCCAAGCCAGATTTGCCCTTAAAGCTTGTAGTTGGTTGAATGTTTCTGCAGACTAGCGTATTTCTGGGAATGCCAATTGGAATGCATGAATCTACAGGAATGTCCACTGATATCCTGCTATGTGTAAATGTTTGCTCATGACTGAGCGAGGGAAAATAAGGGGGGAATTTGTGTGAGTGTGTAAGCGAGAAAATAAGAGGCCGTCTTCTTCTGCCTTTGTATGAATCTTAAGTAGTCCCATGTCGAGGGAGGCTTTGTTTGCTGTCACCGTCGGGGGGCACGTCCTCCAACTTTTCCCCTCACTTCCCCTTTTGGCATAACATTTATCATTCTTCTCCAGTGAACAATCATTCTACAACATGGACTAGCATCAGACGCACAATAAAGTACCGCCCTACCCTCCCTCTGGCCCCCCTCTTTCTAGGTTGCCGGGATACCTTTCATCCAATGGACAGCTTGTCAACAACATCATCACTTACTTAGAAACTTTCTCTTCACTCTCTCTCTCTTTGATTTGGTGCAGCAGAGGCTTATTAAAAAATACTGCAGCTTCTCTCCTTAAATTAAAGTCTCAAGAGAACATTTTTGCTTGTTTTCTTTTTATGCTGCATCCAAAACACTTAAAAAAAACGTCCAAGATTTAATGTCTGGCACTGCAGAAATTGTAATGCATCCTTTAAGGGAATGGCCGAAGTTGTGCAACCTTCTAATTTGCAAGAGAAATTCCCCTCTGGACAAATATAGCATTATCCAGCTCTGCACGATACTTTATGCTGGCATTATAGAGTGCTAATGTTAGCTTGGAGAGCTACCCTGAGGCCTGATTCATAGAAAGAGTGAATGACTCACCAGATCTCCAGCCTTTTACCCCTTTTCTCTGGCTCTCACAATGGTGGACAGGTGCATTAGCAATAAGAGGAGAGATGACGTAGGTTGACTAACACTGAATCACATCCACCTCATTTCCTCTACCCAGGAACCTTCACAAAAAGCGTATGAACCTCTGTGATTCAGCACTGTAGTCTGAAAACAACCTGTTTCTTCTGTTTTGTTGTGGGCCAAACTTTTTTCCCTGCAACTCAAACTCATAAAAGCTCCAAACTTGACTGTATTTGCACCTATCCATTTCAGCTGACCGGCCTGCACCCGCTTATTCCGCTTCTTATGAATGCTGATGGCAGATTATTTTGCTAACTGCACCCAAATTCTCCATCTTCTATAGATTAAATCCAAAAGAAACACAGCGCCAAGAGACAATGGTGATGCTGACAAAAGAAACAAAAAGAGATAGGGTGCACGGAGAAATGAAAAGGGGGAAGGGAGAAATGAAGGAGGAACCAAAATAGAGGAAAAAAAAAGAAGGAAAGGGTTTACTGCAAAGGCTGAAACCCCTTTAAATGACTGTGTTTTGTCAGGGAAATGAAGAGCAGCTACCAGCAGCAGCAACATACCAGCACAGTGAACACGAATGCAAATCAGCCCTGATGCAAATGTTATACGTCTTCAGGGGGCAAAACAGACTGTCTTTATACCAACCTCTCCCACCGCCCCCAACACAACACACTTCTCTCTGTGCAATCAGAAACCCCCACTTTTCTCCCCCACTGAAACACAAACACTTCCAGGAGACAATCTTGTTCAGAGCAGGAGGAAAGTAATAACATCATCTTCTTATTTCACACTAAACAAAAGGCCTAAGTACACAGGGCTCTTCACACAAAATCAAACAAATGCACACTTCAGAGAAAGATCAATCACTTACTTGTCTGTCATGGCGTCGGCTAGCGAATACTGATTCATTAAAACTGCTTTTTCACTTTTCTTCACACAGTGGGAATCGGTTGAGGCAGAGACCCAAAGAAAGAGGCACAACACCAGTCTGTGAGAGAAGGAAAAATCAGGTTAAGTTTGGAGTGAGTCATTCACACTAGGGCAAGATAATACATCATATCATCATCTAAAATTAAATGGCTTTCATTCAATTGTAACTAAAGCCGTGTTTCCATCAGGTGGTCTGGTTTGATTGAGTATGGTTTGGTATGGTTCGGTGTGCTAAACCCCTAAATAGTGGAAACCACAGACATCTGTACCCTCACTTGGTGGCTAGACTGTCGAGGCTATGCGTGTGATGTCACATGTAGCGCAAGTCTGCTGTTCCAGCCGCTGAGTAGAAAGGATGAGTGACAGAAATGTAGGGAATAAGCAGTAAACAGCTTTATTTCAGCTGAAAGTGCTGTTTCTTTAATAACTACATCTCAGCCACATTAACTGCTGTCAGTACAGATCCTCAGCTGATGTGTACTGAAACGTTTTGTGTCGTACTAGTATGTTAATATGAGAATACTTCTAGTCTACAGTAGTTTATACAACAAAATATGGTTGTGATCTGTACCATGACAATTTGTTACATTAAAAATAAAATAAAAGTTTAACTGGTGTTAAAAACAAACTAGATAAAGTCAGAAATCCTGGGTGTGTTGATCTACTTTTAAAATAGGCTGCAGCCTGAAGTTTAACAAACAGGTTCCACAACCACAGAGCAATCTTTTCACAGGTTACCTAAAGTAAGAAGCAGATTAATAACTAGCTACAATACAGAGAATCAACTGATCTGAAGCGTCATATTCACAAAACTTCAGCACTTCTTCAGTTTCACAAAACTTCATCACAAACCATGCAGATGTGAGCATTGTACTACTGATTTTGTACTTAAAATCAGGACCAGATTGATGTCATGAAACTTGATTTGTGGCCACCTGACATCCACAGACAAGGAAACAGTATGGATCTCTGTCGAGTCCAAATATCCCTAATATAAGCATATTAGTCTGTTTTTCTCCTGTTTTCACCCGCTCCTCACAGAGCAGACCTGGGTGTTCTGCAGTCTGGCTGAGCAGACGTGTCGCGTGTTGAAAGTGATGTCGGTGCAAACCCCTACTGTTGTGAATTTAGCTCTATCCTTTTGGGACGGTTGGTAAGACTGGTATCCTGATGGAGGAGTGCCAAAGAAGCAGAGATGGAAAGTAACTAATGACATTTACTTAAATTACTGAAATTGAGTAATTTTTTGTGTACTTGTACTTTTTCCGAGTATTTTTGTACAATCCCTACTTTTACTTTTACATTAGCATATTTTGGGGGAAGTACTGTACTTAGTTACATTTCAAAAAGCACTGAGTACTGAGTAAAAAAAAAAAAAAAAAAACAACAATAAAAGCCAAAAGAAGGAGGTCTAAGCTTTCTGCCAACAGCAAGAAAATGCTTACAAGTTTGAATTTCACAACACATGGCAGTCAGTGAACGATTCCACATTTCATCCTGTTGCGTTTCACTTTAGATTAAGTCACACGTTATAATAAACAACCTTGTTGGAGATCTATTTCCTCTTGTTAATACTGCATGTAAGGAAAGATCACATTTCACCTTAGAGGCCCCTTTGGGATCACGAGTAGCTACTCGGTACTCAATACTTTACATGACTTACTTTTTACTTTTACTGTAGTACAATAGTCTGGTACGTTTTCCATCTCTGCAAAAAAGTGGGGTGGTGCGGGTTGTTTTTTGGGATCCATTTCAGCTTTTGATCTACAGCAATGCAAAAAAAAAAAGTGGTGCTATGCCGTACCAAACTGAAGCAGACTGCTGGACCTATAAGCAGACTGAACATTTACAGGAAACTCTAGAATATAAGTTGCCCCCATGTTTGTTTTAGGAGTCTCTCAAAGGGGAAATGCTGGTGGTACTACCGCTGCTAATGTGTCTATCTGACATTGTTTGCCTACAGATGATGTGATCTCATGCTTAGTCGTGTCAAACAAATTGTGACTGCTCTGATGTTTTTCTTTCCTTTCAACTAGAGGACTAATCTGAATAAAACTTTCATTTAATAATTCAAGATCAGTCCTCTAGGAACACTGCCATAATGTAAAGTTGCAAACAGTAAATTTTGTCTGTTTTAATCGATTTGTGAGTAAAAAAAATAATTAGCATAGCCTGAGGCTACACATTCAGTGCTCATAATAATCAGGAAACAATCTGAAACCAAACACTGTCTCTCAACCATCAATTTTAATGTCAATAAAGCCAAGAAAAAAAAAAAAACGATTCTGTGTCATAACGATTTGCACTTACAGTTGCACATTCCTAGCCACTAATAAATGCAACAAATTGATAAATACTGATAAAGCCAGTGCTATTTTTGTGGTCTAGATCATTGAGGAGGCCTTGACTGAGTCCTGGGTCCCAATTTTAACTGCTTTTCTATCTATAGGCACATTCTTTTGTTTAACATGTATGTAGGTCAGACAAATAGACAGTTCACTCCTCTCTGATGAGAAACAAAAGATGAGACTTAATCACTTCTATTGTGACTGAAACTGCACATCAGCAAAGATGCCCCCCCCCCCCAAAATGAAGCAGCAAACAGGACTAGGTCCATACTGGCACTGCAGTGAACTTTGCAGACATGCTTCACTTGCTCACAATTAGCCAAGCAAGGCCCAGGTCTCCTTCAACTTTCTGGGGGATACTGTTACCATGGTTACCAAGGCAGCCAACCAGCCAGCCAGTCAGCTAGCATAAATAGGAGTGCACCGAGAAATCCTCTGGGTAGTGAGGAGATTGTGTGAATTCAAAGCACAGATTAAGAATGCAATGCTTGTGATTAAGGAGCAATCATGACAGTTTTGGATCAGTGCAGCGGTTTATCATTCAAAACAGAATACAGACTTAACCAATGCAGCAAATTTGAGAATTCTATGAACTCATCCTTGCTAATGAGGCATGTTTGGGGAATAGTTTGTTGAAGAATAAAGATGTTAAGTAAAATTTTAACAAAATGCTGGTGTGAGCTGAAGAGGCAGCACTGTCTCTAATGTGCTTGATATGTTTTATTACTTATAACCATGCAAACATGTTTTTAGACAGTTTAAAGGAGTTTGCCTAAATCCAAACCTGTTTTGCAACATAGCAAAAGAAATGCATGTCTTAC
This sequence comes from Cheilinus undulatus, assembly GCF_018320785.1. Lineage (NCBI taxonomy): Eukaryota > Metazoa > Chordata > Actinopteri > Labriformes > Labridae > Cheilinus > Cheilinus undulatus. The sequence goes on along the minus strand of NC_054881.1, from coordinate 14,805,545 downwards.
AAGGGAAACTGGGGTATTTGGGGGGATTTTGCACAAGAAATTCCCCAATTTTTGTTGGTTGGGACTTTTATTTTGGTTGCAGTATGAATATCATCTGATTCCTACCAGCATGACATGTAAGATGAAATTTTGGTTTTGTGGCACCCCTATTTGGGGGTGCACATAAATCAGCAGATGTTCACTGTCAGCATCCTGATTTTTTTAATTTTTAATGAGGAGCCGAGACAAGTCACATCCTGCACCCCGCTGGGTGACGACCAATCTCCCAAACCCTTCAGATTATCTGCCTTTAAACGATTACCAAAGCAGCACATTACTTTCCTAGATTATACCCTCTAATGTGTTAACACACTGGCAACGCATGAATCTGACTTTCCAGAGTAGGATTTAAAGCTCTATAAGCAGATAAAGGTTAGACAGCATTTCATGGAACGTCAAGTACACATAATGGACCTGAAGCAGGAAAGAGAAAGCAGCAAAATCATATGTTTTACCTCTGAATCATGTCAAGTTAATAATCCGAAACTGATTAACTAAAGACGACTTAATAGTTTTATAGCTGTCAGACTCAGCTGAAGGGAGCCACAGGGGTGAAGGAGGGCTCTCAGCTCCACCCAATCCTATCAGCATCAAATGCAGACAGACAGCAGCCACCGGCCTCAGAGGCAAAGGGCGACAGTCTGTCTCTTGATGTGCCTCCTTTTTTCCTGCTTTCCTCTCACCTTTTCCAGACATCAACCCTGAATTCTTAACTTTCTGCCAACAAAACCATCTTTTCTGTTGCTCTCTCTTTATTGTTCACCTGTTTCTTCCATTTCCCTCCTAATAGCAGGTAATTGAGCTTGTTTATGTGCCTGTCTAAAACACAGAAACATGCATTAGCCGAATGCACCCAAGTAATCTCCGGTAATCACTTTAGTTCCATTTCCGCAGGCCTTTCAGCCTTTGTGTTTGTGAAAATTAATTCAAATAGAAGAAGGAAGAAAAACTCCAACATGACAGCTACCTTCAGACACACTTGAATCAATTCAAATGATACATTATAGCGTGACTGGGTCACGAGGGGTTGTCCGGATATTTTTCTTTGTTGGGGTAAAACAAAAGCACTGCTGTACATAAGAATGTAATGGATGAAATGCACCAGCAATGCCTAAAGGAGCTGAACAAGTCAAACTCCAAATGTCATCTCAATACTTTACTGAAATTGGCAAAATATGAAACAGTCTGTGCTGTGCAAATAATATGGCAATCCACCAAAGTATGAGAGCTATAAAGCAAACATGGAACCGTCTGCCATGATGATTTATGAAGGGGTTTCCTGCAAAGCAAGGAGCATTTTTTACCCTGAACCTAAAATGCAAATCCTGCACTTTTAAAGCATGCAATGCTTTTGTTTACCATAAAAAGGGTTGACAAAATTTTGATACAATCTCCTTTATTTCAATAATCAGAAGTATCTATAAATGCCAAAGCCCATCACGTTTTGAACCCAAGGCTGAGGCAAGCACAGAGAGAGCACTGTCTAAATGCACACATGTGCAGGAGTTTACTGGCAATTTCTGGCAATTAAAAACAAGACATTATCCACTAAGTATGTTTACATGCACAGTTAAATTGAGCTATGGTTAAAGAATTATTAGCACATTTAATTAGACTACTGTTCTTGTCCAAGTATTCATGCACAACAGGAAAATTTACTTGTTAATGGGAGCATGTCCACTATGGTAGACAGTCAAAAGCTCCCTTTCCTGTTAACCTTGCTAAGTTGCTAACAGGTTTATAAATTTAAGCTTCAAAATCATGAAAAATGAGGCAGTAAAATCTGCTCTAGGACAGTGTGGGTGTGTCGGTTGAATGAGCTGAAGCCACGCCCACTTGTGAAAAATGTGCAGCTACCTGGGTTGGGGATTAAATTTACTGCTTGGTGGCATAGATCTCCCTATTAAGATATTTTGTGTGACTGTGACTGATAGATTTGAGAAATTCACCTCTCTATGAACAAAAACACAGCATGTACCTGGCCATAAACTGTCAATGAAGGCAGTGACATCAGCTAAAAACAGACTGTACTGAGCTTAACAGCTATATATCACTGCAGCATTAGGGGGTGGGATAATTCCCCATCAAGACTGGTGATGTCTTCAGCTCATATATTTGTCCTGCTCAAATAAAACCAAGCCAGGAAAGAAGTGAACAACTTTCTAAGTATTCAGTCACATATAAATCTCTGTGTTTTCACAAGTTTACAGCAACCTTAGACACAAAGCTGGATTTCACTTTACAGGGGCTTTAAGGCATGTACTGATGCAGATGTTCAAATAATAATTAAGCCGATGGTTGATGCAAATACCAATGTTTTATCCTTACTTTTTTCTGGTGTAGGAGTTCCACTTTTATAACATTTTGTGTCAGGGCAAAAAAACAAATGAGAGTTTGATCAACAGGTCAGTAATTCTGAAAAAATAAATAAATAAATAAAATAAAATAAAATTCAGCAGTTGGGTGTGCTAGATACAAGATGCATGCATTAAACTGATTGGACACAACTGATAAATGCTGGTTATATCTGTCCATACCACATTATTTGCCAATGCATCTGTGCTTCCCTAGTAAAGTAAATCAAACTCCAGCTATGTTATAAAGGTGTGTGAATCCAACTTCAAGAATTTAAATGTCCAGTTTTAGTCAGACTAACATGTACAGAATGCTAGGTGGACAATCGGACGCATCAGTTTAACAATGGTTTCAGCAAATATCAGCCCATTGACAAGCAATGGCTATCAGCATATAATGCAAATGATGTGGGCATGAACCGATGACTGCAGCAGAGGGTTATCTGTTGTGAGGTATCAAATCAATGCTAACATTTAGCACACCTAACAGCTGATTTAGAGAAGAGATGTGTTACTGATCTATGGGATTAAAGTGTTTTCACTGGCGAACATGAGAGAAAATGCTGGCATTGTTTGGGTTTTACACTAAAAGAGGCACTGAAAAGAACACTGGCATCAGTGTTTCATAAATATTATATCAGTATCAGTCCTGTTTTTCTGCAACCGGTGCATCTCTAGTGTATTGCAGCAGAATTTGTTGCTCTCAGATTCAAACAGGTCTCTCTCTATTGTTTCATTTAAACTAGAATGTTATCATTGTTTAAAAGTCTGGTTTCCTGACAGACCAACAACAAAAAACTGAATGCACAGAAGACATTTGCAACAGTTTTCTACGAGGGCACAGCAGAGATAGGGACCCACTCAGGGCCAGAGGAAGCATGTTCTTTAAAGTGGTACATTAGCTCTTGAAAAAAGCAAGCTTTGACACAAAACAACCTTCCTCACATAACAAATGTCTCAGTACCGAGTTAAGGAGAGTAAACTTGTGCACGCTCTAGGAAAATGTGAAATGTAAAAGCTTGGAGAGCAACGCCACTCCTTCCCCTCTCAGGAGAGATTTATGAAGTCCTGACAACAGCCAGCCAGGGGAGGACAAACTTTTCCACATCTAAAGCTGGACTGACACTGCAAATCGTTTGATCTTGAATGTAGATTTAAATCACACTGTACATTTCCAACTCAATTACACTGCGAAGCTAGAACCATTAATCTCTGTGCTAACAGAACAGGAAAATTTACAGGAGCCCCTGCTGGATGCGTCTGGTGGGAATTCCAATGAAGTTTGTCAAAACAAGGCGGCTACATACTCTATAAAGACAGAAAGAGATAAAGCATGGGTTGCTTTATGTAATTATGGGAGGAGAATGAAGAGCACAGGAAACTTGAGTGGGAGAAGCAGATAAAACGATCCTTCTGTGCTGCAGTAAAGTTCAGTTTTTTAGCACTGCAGTGTCAAGACAACAGCATGAAAGACTACTCCTTAGAATAATAGGCAAATGGAATAAGAACAAGCTGGAACAAATCTCTCAGCATGAGCACAATCAGCAACAGAACAGCTACATTTAGGAGAAATTAACATGAATTTCCAAGAACTTCAAGAATCAGGTCAATCTATTGCAAAACAGATCAATGGGGAGGCTATTCAGTTGTCATCGCCCTCTAAAACATGCAGTATATAAGGCTAAATTCAGGGAAATAAAACAGTTTAACCATCTTTGATAATTCCTGATTCTTAATAGTTCCATCACAGGTAAGACAGAGCAGCAGAAAACACAATAAACAGCATAAATATTGCCCCTTTCTCCTTAAAATTCAAATAAAAGCTTATAAATCCAAAGCAAAGCTCACCTAAGTGAACAGTGTGGGATGAACTCAAATACAGCACAGCAGAGTCCCACTCAATGCATCATGAAAACACTGAATAATTCACCTCCCAGTAGCAATTCAGGTAAAAATAGCATGCCCAGTACCGGAGTCTGTATATCCACTGCACTGAGTAAACATCAAAACAGATCTGATCGCTACAGCAGAGGAGAGAGGTGTTGACATTGCGAGATGCCAGCAGTCAGCACGCTGTCCGCACACAGGCTGTCTGCAAGGTAAATCTTACCATAATATGAGAGGGGAGATCCTGCAGGTTGGGAGAGAAGAATCCAGCTCAGCCACTCTGTTATTACTGAGAGTCACCACAGGTTTGCATGACAGATAGAAAAAAATAAATATGATCATCCAGTGCGACTAGTCTGTCATCTCCTCCCTCTCTGCTCCCCCGGTCATGCTCCTTCTTTCTCACAGTCTCCCTCTCTCTCCTTCTATGCTCGATAAACACTAGAAAAGATGAGCACAAGAGGCTGCAGAGACAGTGCTTGCATCAGAGGTCTGGGTTACTTTAACGCATGACAGCAGCAGTCTGCCTCCGTATGACCGTTAAACAAAACAGCCAGCCTTTCCCTCACTGCCACCGCAGTCAATCGCTGCTAGCCGGTGGAGAGCGACAGCGCAGGGATCGCGCCTCTGGAAAGCGTCAATGCACACAATTGCTGAGGAGGGGGAGGGAGAATTTAGGGTGGTGGGTGAGTCGAGGGAAGAGGGGGAAGGGGGTTGAGGTTAGGGTACTGTGCATGTGGGTCTGTGGGAGTGTGTCTATTGTCACAGGGTTGATTTCCCCCCTCGGTTTCAAGTGAGAGGGGGCTGCAGGTCCAGCTGCTCAGCACTGTATTTACTACTGTGTGATGCACCCTCATTTGGCATTATTTTAGATACACTTTGCTTAAAACAATGTGAAAAGTTTACAATAAATCCATTCAGAGTATAGTTAATAAATCTGGGTTTTAATTTGAACAAACTAACAGGTGTTTGGATTTCTAAATGATTATTTTTAGGCTGTAAATCGTTCAGACTGTTGCTACATCTGATATGGACGGTACAAAGAGTAGGGCTGCACATTGCTTTGATCAACATTGACATCACAGCTGTCAATCCCAATAATAAATCTTAAGGAACTTTTTTGTTTTGTTAAAGGTTAATTAAAAAAAAGTTCTGATGCAAGCATCAATGACAAAATCAGCCTGATCACACTGAATCATTTAGCAGAATCCTGACAGCATGCTGCACAATGCTGTGCCACCAAGTGCATTTCAAACTTTATTGGAATATTACTGCCAAGTGTTCAAAAATCACCCAATACAAACTCGGAGCTCAAGAAAGCCCACATCATCTCGACATCATCAGCTCAGTTACTTATAAATGTAACCTTTGCTCCCCTCATCCCTCAACCCTCATCACTACACCCCTCCATTACTTTACCATTTCATCATTTCAATATTAAACTATTCAAACTAATATCTGACTAGTGTGGTCTTTGTTAGTGAAATTACTTTTAAAGCATCTTCACACACAGGCAGTGGTGCTTCTGGTGGCAATGGGCATATACTCTCAAGACATTCATTATAAAAGTGTTCTCATTACACAGCACCACCTTCATGATGGTATTTAAGCAGAAGCTTTGACCTAAACTCCCTCAGCATTTATATGTAGAAGGAAGCAGAGAAGAAAACAAGATGAAGGTATAAGCATGGTGAGTAGAGGTGGGCGGTGAACCAGTAAATTTTTTGCCACAGAATGGATTTCTGCAACACCGTCATCACCGCTTTAAATGCCTATGTTGTGCTGTGATGCACGCACCAGGCATATGCGCTCCCACAGCTGGCGGATAGAGTGATTTGTGACACACAGCACAGCTGAGTCTACTCAATAGCACGTTAAGCTCCAGCATTACGTGTAGCTAGGTAACTAACCGAATGTGAAGGACTCTTGCCGCTGTAACTAGGCACAGTTAGCAGGCTAAAACACGTGTTTCTTCCTCTCAAAGTTTGACGGCTGTCCCGCAACAAAGTCAGCTGCCGTTTCTGTCATCCTGCCTGGGGCCGTAACACAAGCTAAGTTCTGCTTTGGCAGGTCAGAGCCCAGTGCTGCAGCTCTTCCTCTTACAACGGCATCAACAACCGTTTAAAAGTCTATTTTAACTTATGACTTTCTTTTCTAAGTCCACAGTGAGTCAAAGATCCAGGCTGCGATGTTAAACGAGGTCAGAAAAGCTCCTTTAAACTAGCCGTATTCTCCGATAAGCTAAGCTAACTCAATGCTAAACACAATACTTCCGTCAAGCTCTCCAAAATAAAAGTCTGCGGCTGTTATTTTTCTGAAACGCTTTTATTGTGAACGCCTTCACTAGGAAATGTGTTCAGGTCATTAGCAGCTTAACACACCTCATCATGTTAGAGATGAAATGTTAAACTTGGAGTGAAGTTAGAAGTAAACCTAGAGAGACTTAAAAAACACATAAAACATGCTTTCTGTGTTCCTATACTTAGAGATAAATTAAGTATGCCATCAAAGGCTTGTTTTAAGGGGAGTAAAGGGTTAATAACACTTGAATTTGGATTAATAAGCATTATCTCTTTTTAATTTTGTAATACTGTGATATAATACTGTTATTGTCAAAGGCAAGAAAAATACCGTGATATGATTTTTAGGCCATATTGCCCAGGCCTAATGGTGAGCATTCACTGCTACACATGCAACTAGTTTTCTGCCTTCTTACTTGTCTGTTGGTTCTTTACATTAACTTACATGCAAACTAGAAGGTCAAATATTAAGAAGCTGAAAAGGGGCTCATCAATGCCTACTGTAGAAAAGTCTGTCATACTTGCAAACTTATTCTCCCTGATGTTTGCATATGGGGAAGAGTACAGCAGTCCTATTAAATGGTCTAACTGAACCGTCACTGTAGCTTGACTTCACTGTGTATGCAAACAATCAGGAAATGCTCTGTTTAATTTGTGTTTACTGCCTTATATGTCCCTCAAAGAAGTATCAGCATATCAGCAAGTATTGCAAAACATATATATTACAAATCTGTGATAGGCTGATAGCTACCAATAACATCAGCTGATGTTTATCTCATTTAGACCTGTAAGGCAGTATAAATGATGAGAACAATAACAGTAAATCTGTGATACTGTATGAAAAATTTCCTTCTAAGAATTCCAACAAAACGTTCATTAAAGCCTCCGTGAAGGAAGAATTTTCATTCCCCCAGCTGCACCTTTAAATTATCAGCACACAAACGCGCGTTTAACTGCTAAGACAGTTTACGGCCTCAGGCAATGGATCATGGTGTTGGATCTTATTTCTCACTATGCAAACAGCGAGCCATCCAACAGCGAGCAGATGAAAGAAAGCTGATAAAAATCTACTGAATACAAATAAAGCTCCAGTTATCCAACGTCCTGATATGCAAAACCATCCACTGGTATCGTTTGACCACTAACATGCTAAATTATAGTCAAAAGTTGCACAAACACAGAGAGCACGTTCTGTGTTGAGCTGTGTCACACAGTGATATCTCTGCACAGTAACAGAATGTACTGTATGTAGTCTCGCTCCACTCTCCATTCCCTTCCAGCTCCGTGCTTGCAGCCGCACAACACTGGGAACCTTTTCAAAACATCAAGTAAGCTGTCGATAGCAGCGCTGCAGCGGCGCATCAGTAAGCTTCCTGCACTCTCTGTGAAGAATAGAAAATGGGTGCAGCATCTTGGGAATCTTGATGGATTTCCTGTACAGTTTTCATAACAGCAGTTATTGCCAGCACTTCAAAACAATGGCATGCTTACACCAGAGCCTCCTTTTGATCACTCTCATAACCTAAGAGGAGTATAGCTTTACAGGGTGTGGGCTTTCTTTACCTTTATGGTTACCGAACACATGAAACAAAGAAAAACAGGAAACCAAGCTTAACATCCAGTGTTTTCTGATTTCAAACCACCATTCAATCATGAGACAATTTTGCTGAGACATCTCTGGAATGCAGCGATGCATTATGCATGGCCAGTAAGGCATAAAGTGCCTACACATGCCACTGTCTGCTGCTGCGACATGGCCAGATGCTGCTCCCGTCTTTGCTGGTAGGAAATTATTCCAGCCTGAGGGTGTTGGGGTACCACTGGGGTGTGGCAGGGGGAGGTCTGGGTTGTGCGTTTCAGACAGAGGTGGGGGTTGTGGCCCCAGATGTCCGTTTCTTAGAGCCTATGCAGCACACCTCAACATCAGAGCAGAGCAGGCTGACCTCTGACCGCTGCCCTTTCACTCCTGCAGGGCCAAAACAATGAGCAGGCTGCAAGTCGTACATCACTCTCGCTTACCTTGTTTCCTAAAAACATGACAACCAATAGAGATGGAGCACATTAGCCATGCTCTAAACCACACCCACAAGAAGGAAACGGACATTTAAACAAGCCAAAACCATGAAACATTAGCACTTCATTTCTAACAGAGGGAAAAAATATTTAAGAAAGAATCTGATATTGTCAGTCTATTTGTTTCTTTCCTCTGCAGCTTGTATTTCTTAAGGTAATGATCCAGCTGAAACGCCAGAGTTAAGAGCTGTAAATATGTGCCTGAATTACTTTAAGATCATTATGTAAACTTAGAAAGAGTTAATTGCTTGAAGTGCTGGCTCAAAGTTCAGTTCAAGCAGATTAAAATGAACTAGCCCATGGTCGTAGTTCATAGTTTCAAAGACTAAAGATCACAGTCCAAACAATGAACGACTTCCCATTCATTTATTCTTCTTCTGCTGCACTGAGCTACTCTTTTCTTTTCTGAGCAAGGCCAGTCATTTCTATTTGTGCTAATGTGGCTGATGTTTGGTCTTGCTTTCGGAAACCTCGTGGCCAAAATTTGTAGGCAAGGCCATTTCAAGCAAAGTTGATCAATCAAGCATCACAAACAATTTTATGATTACTTCATCAAAATTCAAATAACAAAAACCTCACCCTTCTGGCTTTATAGACAAATCTGAAGCCTCATTCAACTACAATATACACCTAAACCTGGTAGACAACCCCGGTGACTAAAGACTAAAGTGATGATAAAAACAGACAAAACAACTCACATTATTAACACAGATTTATGTTAAAAGACAGCATCCATACTGTGCTGAATTACGATAGACTAGGGGTCATCAACTACATTTACATAAGGAGCAGATTTTGTCTAGACAGATGCTGTAGAGGATGAATTTTCAAATATAATAAAAGGAAATTAAAGCTTTCATTAAAATTATTGGATTTTAATTTTTGGGTTTTAATTGTGAGATCAGAACCTGTCACCTATACTGCAGCCAGCCACAAGGGTGTGATTCAGATTTTTTAGATTCATATTTCTGGGACTGTCATGTGTCATGATTGGTGCAAAATGTGCAGGAAACAGGTCTGTAGATTCTCCATCAGGGAAAACTGCACTCTCAAAGAGCCCGAAGTGGAAAGGTAACACAGAAAACTTCAGATTTAATTTATGCGTTTATCCCACAATAATATTCACTAGCAATGGCTGACAGGTGGATTTCAGTAAAAACAGAAAACGTTCCTGATAAGTCTGTTTCAGTATTGATCATTTTTTGGGGGTGATTTAGCTGCAGGGATTCAAAGATGAAAGATAACCTAAAACCACAACATCTTTTTTCCTTTCACATTTTATGAATTTAATAATCTTTTGGGAGATGGAGGGGAAGCTTAAGGGGCCTGACATAGCCCCCGGGCCAACAGTTGATGCTATAGACCAGTGGATTCTCAACCGGGACCCACCACCATCTCTTTGACAGCAAATCCTGACCCCAAGTTCTTACATTTCACAATCACACCGAAGTGTTTTCAATGAAAAATGGTGCCATTTGGATTAGAGATGGAACAAAAGATGTATAGAAAGAAAGGGAAGAGACATATCCTTCAAAATAAAAGCACATCATCGACTTTTTTGCCTCAAATTTCTACCAGGCACACATCTGCAACCCACTGAAAATGGCTTCGTGACCCACTTTTGGGTGTCACCCCTCCAGGTGACAATCAGTGCTATAGACCATGGACCTGGATGTATGTCTAGGTTCATTAGCTTAATACTGTCACAGAAGAAAGAACTGGAATGAAAATGTAACTGGCAAAAACATTAAGCTGAAGCTACTTTTAACTGAAGAAAAGCTCCATTGTGCTCAAGAATGTCAAGTAAAAGGGATTGTTTAATGAACACTGTTAAGTAAAATTGACTGTTTCTTAGTTAAATAGAGTGGTGCCAGTCCCCCTTCTTATGTAGATGAAAATACTTTCTCGCCTGACCCCTCTCCAACGTATTCTACACCAGTGGTTCCCAACCTTTTTTCCTATGAGCCCCCCTTACTTGTGTTGTAGAGGAGCTGAAGACCCTAAGGACCCATACAAGCCAAAGGTGATACATGGATGTCAAAAATTAACATCAAATTCTAAAGGTTTCATTGTTCAAATCTCTATAAAACATCCCCACAAAAGGTTTTCTTATCAAGGGACCTTTGCATGAACTATTCGTGAGTGTTTAATCATGATTTTAGTTAGTGCGAGTGGATCTAATGTTGGCAACCTCAGAGCAGACAGAGCCTCGCATCCCCCTTGAAATCACAGTCGCCCCCCTAATGGGGTCCCAGACCCCAGGTTGGGAACCAATGTTCTACAAAAGGATGGCGCTTGGGTCTCTCTTTATCACCCATCATTGCACAGAGGAAGCAAGGGCAAGGTATGACTCATCATATTTTCCTGTCTCTGTTTTATTAGTTGTCATGTCTGGTGTGGAGTCACTGCACGACAAAAATGTGCCCAGAAGTAGCCTGACAAAATCTGCCATGCTTTTCTAACAGTGCAGGATTTTATTTAGCCTTGCTGAGCCCATATCTATTTTAAGATGAGATTAAAGCTGCATGACTCTTTGAATTTTTATATATCAATGACTATTTGAATATTTGAACATCATGTCCCACCTCTATTAAGTTGCATTATTTTTTCCATAAAAATCTGCATTGCACTTTCTGAATTGTTTGCAGCATTAGCCATGCTGGATGTATTAAATCAGACTCCAACTGTTGTGAAACAGAGCTTGACACCTTTCAGTAAAAGTCATGTTCTCATTCATGAGTTACAAACATTCAGTTCAACTAAAAACATAAAGAAATGCATATGCTCAATGCCTCAAAATCCTAAACATTTCCCAAGATGCTTTCAAATTCTTTAGTTTCTTGTCAGGAACCACTTTTACCCATTAAAATCTGTTTGTTTCTGTTCGTATGCTTACAAAAACTTGCGCATTTCTGCGTCACATTAACATCCCTTGTGCATCACATCTTGTTGCCATTTTTCTACTTTCTGCCTTCTGCATGCAGCATGATGGATTGTTTTCCCCAGTGCTGGATTTGATTTTGAATTGAAGTGTGAGTCTTGTTTGCTGACTCGACTGTCAGGAGATTCCTGATGATTAGATTGGTATAGAGCAGCAGGGAACAATAAGGATGCGTTGTGTCCCTGTTGAAGAAGTGGCACCTTTTAGAGTGACCTCACAGCATGAGGTAAAGCACCACAGCCAAGACAATTTGCAGGTAATTCAGCTTTTTTCTACCAGAGGAACAGACTGACGACCAAACCCAGCGGAGGGGGAATAAGAAGAAAGCCTCTGATGGCTCATGAATGGTCACCTTGGAATCCATTGAAGGTTTTATTCAATTACCTGACAGTCTCTTACTGCAGGCATGTAAAGAAACGTGAAGTCCTCCAAAAAGGGGTCTCCTTAAAGGTGGGCAAATGATTGCATTTGGATTTAAAAGACCCAGGGTGTATGCAGCACTGGCTGCCCTCCAGTTAGAACCAATTTCACCACTCTAACATTTTACAAGAGACAAATTTGACAAACAGCCCAGGCTTATTCTGAAACCCAAACAAGGCATCCAAGTAAATAACCCCTGACATCCAGAACAAGCGCCATTTCTGCACAAAGTTCAGGTTTAAAACAAAGCTCTCTTTCAGACATGCGGTTCTAGACTGATTTTCTATTTCCCACCAATTTAAAACTGATTACTGATAAGGACAAAAAGGACTCCAAAGAAGAGCTTGCGTGCTTATGATTGGTTATCTTTAACAAGCGAGAGCGTTCAGTTTAATTTCATTTAGCACATGTGAATCTTGTGCTTCCAATGAATGTGGGAGAGAGACAAAGAGAGACTTGAAGGCAGAACCCCACTGATAACATTCAAACAAACTAAATACAGACACATATGTGGTATAAATAGACTAATTAGCCTTCTAAAAATGGAAAGCCCCTAGAAGCTTCATGTGTTCATAGATCTCTTCCAATAAAAAGCAGGTAGTGGAGAAAAATTCCACAACACAAAGGAAAAGTTCGAAATCGGCCTACTTAACAACAGAACGATGCATTTCCAATATTTAAACATACATCCAAAAGCAAGACCAGAGCCAACATGAAGAAATGACCACCTTACAAAACATCACCTCTAAAACCCAGGGAAAAGTCAGCAGCTCTGCAGCACGCAGCCTGTGGTTTAATGATTTGTCTGCAGCTGGTGAATGATCACACAGCAATATCCTGTCCTGGCCAGTTCTCCGGGTCCCCCCTGAGGGTCTGACTGACATGATTCTGGCCTGCCCGGGTGACACCGAAGCGCCAGCCAGCTCGCCATATTGACAAGAGCAGAGCTGCTGCACCCCCCATGCCTAATGTGACCCAGGCAAGGACCTGTGGAATCAAACTCGATGAGGCAGAAGAATGACTTATTGAGGCCGCTGGGGAAAGGGATGTCACAGGCCGGGCATTTTGGTGGAGCACTGAGCGAAGCGGAGGGAGAGGCAGGCCCGGTTAATGTCACTAATGAAGCTGTGGAAAACAGATTTAGAAAACACAACAGCTGTGTTTAAGGACAAACCAAATGAGTGGCATGTTCAGAAATTCCACAGTGCTCATGCAATGTAAACTACGCCTGTATGTATGTAATGTGAGGGGCGTTTGCACTTATATCATTGATCGATTAATTCACCAGCCTATGTGACATGTTTAAGAGCAGCTGGGGAAAAGGGAGTGCTGCACTTCTTTAGTTTGCTCAGGGAAAATTATGACTTTCATAGCCTACTAGTCGTAAATTATTTCATGGATAAATAAGTCACATGTTTAGGCTTTTATCTTTGGATTTATTTACACACCAATTTAATGTCATTGGACATTTCAAGGGAACAGCATACACTGAAACTTTCAACCAGTTCACCCTCACTGTTGTGCCTCCTTCTAATCTGCACTTATTCATTTACCCATTTACTTCTACAATATGCAGTAACAATGTTATTGTTTGATATTCACTGCAATATTCGTATTTCATGAACATGCAAAATCATAACCCAACAACAATGATATGACGATAAAACTAGACCAGTCAAAAATATACAGTGCTTAGCAAATTTATTAGACCATCCTAACCCTAACCAAAGTAAGGTTTATGCCACAGCTGCCCTCAATTAACAGCATTGGTAAGTACCAAAATCATATTTTATGTTTCTGCAATGGTTAATACACCAATATGAAGAAGCTCTTTAACCCAAATGATATTTTTAATGCTAAAATATAATCATTATTGTTATCCATGAATTTTCAAATTTAATGATTTACAAAAAAACTGAAAAAAAAGTAAAGCACATTATTATTTCTTGATTAATATGTCAAATTATAGTTATTTACTTGCATCCCTGAATGGGAAAATGATTTTTAGTGCTTGAATGTTATGCTTGATTAATTTCTGACTTCTCAGAGAAGGCCAGTGAGCCGGCTCAAATTTGGGTGAATTCAGTTTGAAATTCCTCATTCCTGTTCAAAATGGTAAAACGTGGAGAGCTCACTGAAAATGAAAGAGTCCGCATTAAAGCACTTCATGATGCTGGATGGTTTTTGAGACAAATATGACAGGTGGTCTAATAAATTTGTGAGGCACTGTATTTCTTTAAAAACTGCATTAAGTCTCTCCTTTTTTTGTGGTCCAATTTTCAAACTTCTGCTTATTTCCCATCCAAAACCGTTTTGTTTCATTTTGGATTTTTTTCACCAAGGGTAGCTGACTTCCTGTTTCATTACAGACCTGACTTTTTATTTTGACAGAAAGTAAGGAACTTCTTCTGATCAAAGACGATGGCATCATCACAACCATGGAAAAAAGAATTTTGTTATGGATTGAAAAGGAGAGACAGGATCAATATAAAAGTAAAAGACTGATATCAGAAGGTGCAGATGACCTCTGACTTGTTCATTAAGAAGCAGTGTTGGATTTATTTTGGCTGCAAGGAGACGCTGAAGTGGTTTAACTGATGTGTGCTAAAAGGGACAATACAGAATGCAATAAATGAAGTTTAAAAAAAGTCAGTGCAGTAATTATGGACCTTAATTGTGCCACCATTAATGCATTAAAGATGACAGCCCTAGTAACAACTTAACTTGCCATTAGGAGTGTAATGGTATCTGTATTTGTCCCAACTGTGTTGGTTTGGTGCATGTAGTCACATGACAAATACTTCAAGAAGGAGTGAAAAATGCATTGACTTATGACAGTGTTTATCCGCCAATCTAGGGGGCTGCAATGCTTGTGTTTGCCAACTGTCATTAAACAACCAGCAAGAAAAGGAAGAAGCAGGCAGAACAAAAATTACAAAGAAGAAAAGCTGGACAGCAAAAGCAGCAGCAGAGGAGCGAGACCTGCCGGCTTCTCCTTGATGTGAAAACAGAGCGCGTCTAAGACATTAACGGCATTGCCACTACGCGCTGATACGACGAAGCAGAGAACTACAGCTACAAGTGGTGCTCTGTTCAAGCTCACGTCCCATCCTGTGTTTACAACAACTGGCCTGGGGTCCTTAACTGATTTTTCATGAGTAACTGCTGCACCGGCTACTTAGAACTGTGTCACGGTGTCATGACACTTCATAAACCATAGATCGCCCTAAAACACAACTTTATCTACAATTTTTAACATCTTTTCTAGGCTATTTTGATAAATGAGGGAAGCCAAAAATTATAAAACTGGAACTTTGTGCTTTTTTACAGATGAACCGAACCTGTACGTCCTGTGCCCAGGGATAAGTATCGAAAACCGGTACTGGCATAGTACCGGCACCAACACAGCCGATACCTACCAGACTGAATTACAACACAGATATCAATACTTAAATTCGATACCCTGCCACCTAATGTAAGAGATGCGTTATGGAATTAGTTTGATTTCTGTGTTAAGTTACACAGGGTTCCTTTTCTGATCCCATGTTCGACTGACACCGTCAAAGACATTTCTACAAATAATGTATGACACCCAGACAGCTTTTAATCTCTGTGTTGACAATCTTTTTTCTCTCAAAAGCCTTGAGTCAAGCACCAGCACCATATAGAAAGTATCAATTAAGCACCAGTATCAGAAAAAAAAAACAATACCCAACCCTACATGTGACCTAAAAACATGAACCAAACTGTGATACTTGTGAACCTTTACACTCTTATTGCCATAGTGATGTGTTACGTCTTCTGTCTGACACTGAAGAAAATGTTAAATTCCTCTGGTATTGAGTCTTGAGTTAAATGAAACAAGAAAACATTGAGTTTTAATAATAATGACACTCGAAGTTGGATTTTTTTTCTACATATCCTGATACTTTACATGCAAAACAATTGACAGACTAGTCAAGAGTTGGCAATAAATGCCAACCAAACATCAAACTTTTGAAGCTTTGCAAGAAAATTAGCCGGACCAATAATAAAGTCTTTGTATTTTGAACTGTTTGGGCAATGAAAAGTAAAAAAATGTACCATAAAACTCTCTTTATAAGTTCATCAACAGTTTAAAACAAAAACTAGTTGCACACAAATTTTGCCATGTAAGCAGACACAGACAGTCCTTGAACCTACACGTCACTTTAAGCTTAAGGAAGGCCAAGCGACTGCAGTGATGATAGTGTGGTTTGAATTATACTGCACAGAGCCAAGAAAGTCACACAGAGGGACAAGAGTTCACTTGGCCAGGCCAGAGGGCAAATGATGAGACAGAAAGCAGCTCCATAACTTCTTATTACACCCTCCAGTCCACATAAGACAAACTAAGACCAGACAAGCGTGCAGGTGAAAGGTTTATGAGCATCCTCTGATGAGCCCCAGCTGCACTGCATTGCCCTCCTCCTGTACAGGCACAGCCAGGTCACTCTGCACAAAACACAGTCTGAGAGCCATGCTGCAGGTCTGGATGCTCCAGCCAGCCTTCATATAAACTGTGGTTACGTGTCAATAAAAAGCTTTTGTTGTTGTAGTGAAAGAGCACCCTTGATTTATGCATGCCAAGGGTAGAAACCCCTGAATGACCTCTGGGTGCCAGAATGGCATTTTGAAAGTGCAAGGGGAGTTTAATCTTTAAAAAGATTGGTGTGAGCACGGCTGGTGGTAGAGTAATATTATATACACGAGTTATTTAGCGCTTCAAGGACAGACAGGGACTGCTTGAACTTTCGGCCGTCCGGTTAACATCTTATCTGTCAACTTTTCGGTTTGAAAACGTCGCGCGAAAGTGATTAAACGTTCAAAACGCGGGAAAGTATTACCAAATATTGTAGTCCTTTGAAATAAGTTGAAAATAAAAGTCAAGCATTTGTCTTTCTTTCTTGGCTCAGTGAGGGTTTGAGCTTCGGAGCAACAAGTGCAGCTGAGCTTGAAGTCCGCGACAGCACGCATGAATACGAGCAGCAGGGACACAAATAACTCCGCAGAAACTCTCCACGTTTCGTTCAAAATTAAGCTAGCGCTAATTTCATTCTGCGCCACAGCTAAAGAGTGCGGCGTACTCACCGTGGGGACGCTTTCCTCTTTGTCCCGGCGCGTACGGAGATGAGCGGGCGTCGTTGCAGGAGCAGCAGCGTGACAAAGTTTGGTTAGTGGCTCTCTCTCAGCTCAGCATGGCGGCTGGGGCCAGAGACTGGATTCAAACCTCTCCGGGCTGTGTTATCAACAGACAGGGGGAGGTACAGCCTGCAGGGGGAGGCGGTGGAGGTGGTGAGAGACCAAGAGGTGGAAGAAGAACCCAGAGCTTTAACTTCTTTTAAAGAGACAATATTGCAATGAAAAGGTTTTTTCCCCCATATATTTTACACGTAAAAGTAAAGCTTTAAAAAATGATGGTACGTTAAAAACCACAGAAATAGGTCATTAACGACAAAATGTTGGAAGACGCACACAGTCGAAGGCGTTCACCATTAGGCAAAGGTAGGCAATTGTGGTCTCGTGCTTCAAGGAGCCTAAACAGGTCATTTAAGTCATTAAAGGTGTGCATCAATTATGCGGTAGCCATAGTCTAGGTCAGTGTTACTCAACCAAAGAGCAAAATTGTTGAAAAATGCCATCGCAAGATCGCAAGAGCCACAATCTAAATGGTGAAAACTGACTGAAATGGGTAAAAGGTGGGAAAATGGGGTGAAATTGGCATTAAATGGCAAAAAGGCAGTTTAAATGGGCGAAAAATTGCAAAGAAGCAGGATTAAAGTGGCGAAAGCTTATGAATTAGGGCAAAAGTGGCAACAAGAGGTGGTAAAATATGCTACAAGCAACAGAAATCGATTAAAAGTGGCAAAAAATGGAGAGGAAAGGGGCATAATAGGTATACAATGGAGAAAACTAGATGAAAAGTTGCAAAATGGGTGCAAAGTCACAAAAAATTCAGTTACAGGTTGTCACAAAGAGGCAAAATGGGGTAAAAGTGGCATGTAATGCAAAAGGCAGAATATAAATGGGTGAAAAATTGCAAAGCAGCAGGATAAAAGTGGCTAAAACTCATGAAAAGAGTAAAAATGGGATAAAACTGGCAGAAATGTTCAAAAAGTGCATAAAAGAAGTGGTAAAAATGGGCTAAAAACAGCAGAAATGGATTAAAAGTGGCAAAAAAATGTAAAAAAAAAAATTTGACAAAAATTGCAAATAAGAGCAATGGAAATACACAGAAAAAAAAATAAATGTTGACAATTAAGTTTGACCATTAAAACCTACTGTATGCATGTGGGAAACAACCTGATTAATGTGACTTGCCATTGACAATTTATGAGGTCAAAGTTTAAAAGAATAATATTTAAATTATAACATATAAGAGCCACAAATCATCACAAAAGAGCCACATGTGGGTCAAGAGCCACACGTTGAGTATCACTGGTCTAGATTCAAAGCTGCCTATAAGAGGGATAAAGGGGAGCGTTTTCTGGGGCCCAGCCAAATGAGGGGCCAGTAGAGATGAGGGAAATCATAGTGATGGTAAAGTAAAGTATATATTTGTTAATATATTTACGCTGTAGTGCAACATAGCCCTTTTCAAAATGAAACCCCTTTTCCTGAATCAGAATTGCACTTTTTGCTAATGTTAACAATTGTGGATAGGCGTATTTATGCAACGATTTGGAAAGAAATGTCAGACATAGTAGAAAAGCCATGATGTATACAAACATCAGTGCCAGAGAATTAAGTAATCAGGACTGAAACAACTTTAAGGGATAAATAATTTTAGAACTGCAAAAATGGGTTAAAAGTGGCATAAATTGGTACAAAAGTAGTGGTTCAATAGTGGTAAAAATGGTATGCATAAATTGAAAAATATATCATTTGAGGCAGAAGAACAGATATTGCACCAATACCAAGCATATACAGTACAGTGCAGAACTTTTAGACATGTTTTGGCCAAAAACCGGAGCTTAAAAAAAAAAAAAAAGTGTGTAATGGCGAGTAAGCCCGCCTGAGGGCACCAACAAGCAGGAAGAAGGATTGACACAACCCCAGTCGTGCTCTGGATGTCCTCGCAAATAAATGCAGGGCATGGGATCTTAATAAGACTAGACAAGCATGCAGGTGAAAGATAAGGAGTGGATGTGGGGAGTAAGCATGGCCTAAGGTACTGTCTGGGCGGCTTGTAGGGTTGCCAAGAGCCCCGTCGTGGATGTTCCAAGGGCCTGAAAACTACCCACGGTTTCTGGGCCTATCACGGGGGCTGAAAAAGCCTGGACAAAAGAAATGCTGTTAAGCCTGACCTCGGCTGCTTTGTGACGTATCTGTCAACATGTGTCGACACCTCTGAATCCTTAGCACTCTAAATCCATAAAACTTAGCACATGATTGTATATTCATATTCTCATAACTTATTCCTGGCCTAAGAACATGTTCTAATATTGTTCAAGAGTTGTTTGATGTTTTCAGAATAGACAGCCAACGGCCCAAGTGGATGGTAAGTTGATATACTTACATTTAGCACTTTTTCTTAATTTTATAAAATGTTTAATAAAAAGTTGACCATACTGCAACCTGTAAAAGCCATGCTGCAACAGCCTTTCTTTGGTCATGGAGATGTAACGTGATTATATTCTCAACAGTCTCTTTTGGGCTCCATGTTGCTGTTGCCATACAGTTACCACATGAACGGCATGTCTTTCCTGCATGACCTTACAACATGATTTTACATGTTGCATTTGAAGACCACGTTCTTTTAAGTGTAAAGTCAACATGAGAGTTTAGTTACATACATTAATATTAATAAAATGAGATTTAAGGAGGAACCATGAACTGTATCTGTTAGGGGGGGAGTCAGTTTTTTGGCAGGGCCTGCATGGAACATAAAAATATTAAAGCATTGATCACTTAAAAACTGGGATGGTCATGAAAGATACAGGGAGGGCCAAAAACATGTGTAATGTCATATTACAGCTGTAAATGATAATCACAGTCCTTCATCATAGTGTAAATCCTTTTTATTATTATAATCTTTGGAGTAGCTTTTAAAGTTAGCTTATTACTCTGCTGCAAGAGGAGCAAATATTAGACTTTGAAATACAAGAGATGTAAATTATGAAAAAAATCTTTCAGTAAAACCCAAGTGCCTACATTAATACATGCATACTTGGTTGTTGTCTATCCCTAAAAGGCCCAAATATCTTATTATATATATCTAAAAATGTGTATTTTTTATTCACTGTTTCCCACAGATAATTTTGGCCTGATATCAGTACTGGCAGATATTATGCTGATATCTGCAAACAATATTTTTGGCTGTGAATATCAGCAGATTACTGTCAGTTTTTGCCATTTGGAAGTTTGTCAAGTTTTAGGCTGGATCATCACACCTACACTAGTTAAAGTCTTTTTCTTTGTTCTTCCTTATATGTTAAAGTGTGTTCAAAGGACTTCAGTTTTACATATTTGAATATCAGTATCAGCTAAAACTAATCTCTAAATATTGGCATAAAAACAAAAAATAGTGCATCACTTAAATGCTTGCTTAATTTTTGACTTTTCTTCTGTTTTAAAAGTATTAATCAAATGTATATTTTATAAAAAAAAAAACACTCAAATGATAATACTGGCAGCAAGAAGCTGCAGAAAAATGTTGAAATATTAGATTTTTTTTTTTTACATGAGACATCACACCCCATTGGTGGATGTCTCTTTTGCATTTGAATGAAAAAAATAACAGAAAAATGATTAGAAAATACCCTTAGGTGGCTGTAAATATACCTGGGTGACCCTACACAAATATTGACTAGTACGTGTGTGACAACTGGTCATTATGTTACATGTTATGTTGCTACATTTCTGGGAGAAATGTAGAAAATTAAAGACGATTTTTACTCTGAAGAAGGTACAATTGAAACAAACACTCAGAAAAAGGCTTATTTGTGATGCATATTTGTAGGTTAAACCACCCAGGGGTATACTGAACAGTTATGGCATAAATGAAATAACACGTATCCTTCTGAAATGCATGGAAAGAAACCGAAAAATTCTTCCACTACAAAATGATGCTAGACAAGTGTCAAAATATGGCTTTAATATCTACTCAGCATGTAGTTGTCCGTTTATAAACCCTCTTTATGACTTTGATATAACTGTAATAGGAAATACATCAGATTTAATTAATGTAATAATTTGTTGAAAAATGAACACCTTTTGATTTGCATTACTTTAACAAAATATCAGTTGCACACAAGTGCAATGCCAATTTCTTGTCAACCCATAAACTGTCAGAAATATAAATGAGGTTATGACCCTGATGTCCTCTATGTTAGCCCTGTTGTAAATGAGTTACCTCTAATGCTGGCTAAGAGCTCTCATGTAGGTGGTGCTGGTGGGTTTAAAAGGTCACTGCTGGAGGTCAGAGTTTACACAACATTTTCCTAAAGGAGAAGTGAATCAAAAACACAGTGGAGGAAAGACAGGCTGACCCTTGTCTCATTGTGCAGGCCGGAGGAGGAGGAGGGAGAGGGGCTTTCCACGGCACTGCGGGATGAATACAATACCATCTTTGAGTGAAAGACAGATTGCTGCTGGTGGAAAATAGAATAGTGTTGCAGTCTACGTCTGTGGCTGCTCTGTGGGATTGCTGAATAACAACTGTTGAGAAATTACCTGCCCACTTGAGCTGCAATAAGTCTATAATTTCCTTTTGCTCCATTAGGGAAGATTTATGCGGCATTCTTAAATATGCCAATGCTTCCAGGCGTCATCAGCTATACTACAAATTGTTTATTTTCATATCGGCCTGTGGTGATCTGAGAGCTTAAAGTTGAAGGCTGGCTGGAGTTAAAAGGGGACGCTAAGTGCTGCCTGAAATGAATACGAAAAGCAGCTGGGTTTATCTTCACTCACTCTTTGACATGTGCTGCTAAGAGAAAACAGGTGACCAAGGAATGTGCGCTGAAACCCAAACGTAATACTGGAGCTCAAATGATTTGTAGCCACTTAGGAAGATCTGCATTTTAAAAGATACATTTAATGCACTTATTTGTCATCTTTATGATACATTTCTGCCTTTTTTTGTTGCTTTATCTAGTCATGTGTGCCCATTTTTCCCACTTAATCTTTCTGTGGTGACACAACCTGCATAAAAAATGATATTTGAATGCCTAATATGCTAAAATAATAAGAGAAAGGACATAGAGACACAGGGACTCAACTCAGAAGAGCTTATTTAAATGCTGGCCCTGATAAATATGTCAGATAAAAGCCTTAAATGTAAATTTGAGGGACAGAGAGTCTCACATACACTCACAATAGATGACAAAGTAATAGAGTTACTGTGTAAGTATATATGATCTTCATGCCTGAGCTCTTCAGACACAGCAGTTGGATATATTTAGAGCCCCTCACTGTGTGTATCCATGCTACAAGGCAGACCACAATTATTCACAACACTGGAAGGGCCAGAGCTGGTCTGAGATCAGTCAAGAGAGGAGTGCGTATGTGTCAGCTGGTACGAGGACAGGATTTACAGCACAGGAGCCAGAGATCAGGGCAAGTCATGTCTAAAGTAAGTGCAGTGAATGCCTGAAGTTTTCAATACAAATGAGCCCCTTTTAAACTTAAAAGTCCGCTGAGTTAGATTTTTTCATACACAGAAACTTTCCTGGCTCAGATTTGAAGGGATAAATTCAGCGACTCCAAAGAAATGATATCTTTCTGCTATACAAAAGAGTTAAATAGGGACTTCTGACTTCTAACCTTTTCTCTGAGTTGCTTGGAGTGTTCTTTTGTCTTTATGGTGTAATGGTAGCCAAGAATGCTGACTAACCAGTGACTGTAACTTTCAGACACAGGTGTCTTTTGCAGAAATCAGTTATCATTTTGACAGAAAATTTTTGGTTTAAAAAAAAAAAAAAAAAAAAAAGCCTAATTATATTGACCATGATTGATTTTTAAAATCAAAAAAGGCTAAGACATCCAAGGGGTAAATACTTTTTATAGGCACTGTACATAATGAAGTCAAATTAAAGCTATATAAGATAGACCCAACAGAGATGCAGTAAAGAAAGTCATTAGTTTGTGAGGAATAAAGTGACATGTGCATCATGAGGTAGCAGAATGACTTTGAAGTGTCCTTACTTTTTAAAATATTCAATGGCAAATGGGGCACTCTCCACCTTTCTCCTGAAGGAGAAAACCGGGAAGCCGGACAGGGAAGCCGTAATATCCATGTATCCATAAAAAAACCTCTTTGTTTTCAAAAGGTGAAGTGAATTAAATAAGTAGTGACACCACAACTAGGTAAAAGACAGATATTCACTCAAGAGAAGCCTGGTTGTTCACGTTATCTGCTGCTGTTGTTGAGCAGCCATCTTGAACTTTATTAAATATTAGTAGTTCAAGTCACACATTAAAAAATGCAACTTATCAGTCTTATTTTTTTTTAAACAAAGTGTGTCAGAAAATGTCGTTTAAAGTGGTTAATAACATTGCTTTATTCTGTTGTAACTTTCCTTTGCTCCTCTCTTGTCTTTGAGATGTCCTCATCATAATTCCTTGTTCTGTGACAACAAAGACATGAGTGACATTTTTCCTACTTAACCTAGTTTAATTATTTGCAGATATGTTTTCCTAAGTCAGTGTAGTTTAAAACACAAACCACTCAGTCTTGATCTTATTGACCCTCTTGAAATACCAGGTTGACTTACCCCAGTGTGAAAAAGCAGCACCATCTAGCGGCCGTTGTCGAACCCGTCAACCTTTCGCGCGCATACGGCTGTATTTTGCGCGTGCACGGACTCTACAAGTTTCCCCCTTATTGTCTCTGCTTCATTTTTGACCTGAAAATTGTATGTTGTTGTCGACGACTCTCAAATGTGTGCCTAACACACCACTGATTTTATTAAAACGCGCTAAAGCCTATGGCTAAAGCGGACATTCAGTTGAGAGTACCGGAAATTTCGCCTCGCATCTTCAGAACTAATTAATTGCATAATTGCACCCCCTAGTGGTCCTTTCTAGTTGTTACCGTTGTTGCCATCACTGCAATGATTGTAATTTGCCTTATAGATGTGAAATTTTCGACTCCAGAGGGGCATTTCCATGGTTTTAGAGAAACTTACCTAACCTGTACCATACCACCAACATCTATCTTTGTCGACTATCCTAATACTCTGTTCATGCTTTCATTCTTTACCTACTGCTTATCTCAGCCCATTTTTTTACATTCCTATACTATGCTTTCTTAAAGAGGTTTATTATGAAACATTATGGAATTATTACCATCCACCTTATCCTAGCTTTATTTACCATAACCCCAGCTCTAAATCATAGCTTATTATGATCACCAATAATAAATTCTATTGTAATGCTCCAAGAATAAGGTGGATATTACTGTCACAACTACTTATTCAATATATAAAAGTACATTACTGCATCTAAAATTCTTGTTTTTAAATCTTAAGTGTTCTGTTTATGATTATTTTTTATTCCGTGATACCACACTTCTTTATTATCACTTGTCACTTTAACTTGTCATTTGCTGTATATAATATCTTTACATGTCCTGTCAAATGCTTTGTCATTAGGATTTACCTCATGTCGTTTTGACCCTATTTCTCTCATTTATCTTTATTATTGTTCTTATTGTAATATCCAGCTTGCTATTTTTGTATGTCTGTGTTGCTTCAACAACCAAATTCTCTGGAGATGGCTGAAGTATTAACTTAAATTTACATAAATCTTATTGGAATTTGGTAGCAGGTTCCAGTAAGGTTAAACAATATTAAGTTACATAAGAAATAAAACAAATAATCTGACATGTCTTCACAGGGGCAAATATATAAAGATTACAGTGTAAGCCATGTGCTTCTTGACTGATACCATAATCTGTGGATCTTACTAGAATAAAAATGAAACACAAAATATTCACAGCCAGAGCTCTTTAAATAAACACTGGGTTTCTTTTAGAGCTTAACCTCGTCAGATTAAGTGAGTGATTTTTGTTTTTATGTTGTACTAAGAAACACATGATAATTTCACATTGAGAAAATATTTAAAAAATAGATTTACATATTGGCTACCAAACCATCACCATAGTCCAGCACAGACATGTAAGTGGCAGCAACCAGTCCCTTATTAGACTCAGAAGATAGGCAAGATTTGATTGATTCTAAAATAACAACCCAGTTTCAGCTTTGGCCTTTAGCTGCTGAATGTCTCAAGTTAAAGGCAGAGATTTATCGATCAAAATACCAAGACATCTATAGCTTGAAACAAACAAAAGCTGTGAACTCTGAGAAGTGGGGGTTGGAGGTAGGTTTAAGAGCATAAATTTATCATTGGAAAAAAGCATGACCTTAGTTTTGTCAGCATTCAACACAAGTTTGAAATCATAAAAAATCAGCTGAACAGTGTGTAAAGCTACTTGTTGCTGAATTTTCGCTTGGTCTGAGCTGGGTGCTGATGTGACAGTGTCATCAGCATAAAAAAGAAAGAATTTCTTTAATAACTTGAACAATACTGTTCATATAGAGATTGAACAAGGGTGGTCCTAAAACTGACCCCTGAGGCACTCCTTTGGTTAAAGTGGTGGAAGAAGTGCAACCATCTGCTTTGACATACTGTTGTGTCTGTAAGGTAGTTGTTGAACCAGTTTATTGTTTGTGTAGACAGTTGTCCACCGTGAATTGCCCACTGTGTTGATGCCTCAGAAAGGGCAATAAATAAGGCTTCACAATGCTACTTATTATAAAAAAAAATAAGAAATCATTAAAAACTTTCTCAGTTGTATTCTATCTATGTAATCGATTTTGGGTCCTTTCACAAAACTGTTTTCTGTACAAACATGTAATTCGGTATGGTTGAAAATATGTCTTAATATAAAAGGCTCCCTTTAAATATGTAAACAGCACTGTTACACAGCAGAACAGGTTATTTTAATCCGGAGTATTATCATTTCTGCATGCCAAACCAGTGCAAGAATGTGTTCTTAACGCCCTCATGGCCTAAGCTTTAGCAAAATATTAAAAAGCATGATGTATTTAGAGCCTGTTTTGGGGGGCGGGACTAACAGTCAATGGTCCAATCACACTTCCCATTGTTGTCACGTTTCTTACGTCAGCCAATAGAGAGCCGCAGATTATCCTGTTTGCCGCACCCAAGGTGGATGATGGTGGAGGGGCGGAGCGACGGAGGGACAAGCGCAGGGAAATAAGCCCACTCTGAAATCACCAGGGTCGTGGATAAAAATAGTGAAAACCCGCCGTCCCGCTTTCACCCAGCGTTGTTTATAATTCATCATTTAATCAAAAAGAGGGTAAGTGCTAAAATAATCTACATATTGCGCACTTATCGGCTGTATTTGTAGGGTACAGCGCGGTCCATGTGTGGTTTATTCACTGTTTGTTCTGTAGTGTTTCGGTGTGTTGCTGTATGGCGACCTCACGCTATTTTGCTAATATGTTGGTCTGCGGAGTCTGCACAGTGGAGGCGTTGCACGTTTGCCTTCTGTCTGTAAACGACTATTTTTGCGTTTTACTTCAAGTAAATGAGGTGTATCTCCGCTCAGACGTTTCCCATGTTGGACAACAACAGCAGCCGAGGGTTACACACTGGAGCCCGGTGTCTAGTGCCCCCAGTATCGCTAGCTTACTGCCCAGGGAGCAGGCCTGTGCTTGCATTATTTTGCACTTCAAACGCGCCAAGTTAACTTCAGTTGTATGACAGGGATTTAATGCTGCTCAGGACGATTTATTTTTCCTAGTGTAGCCTTTTTGCACTGAGTTAGGCTGTTCCTTGTCTGGGCGTGTTGTGAAGCAGAGGAAATAGAGATGTAGTCAGTGGTATGGTGATGGAGCAGTTTCCTGTTGGACAGATAGCACCATGTCCTGCATGATAACAACTGCACACTGTTTTTTAGTGACACTGTGTTCCCATTAGACGATTAAGAGAAAACAACAGGACACATTGTGTTCAAAACAGTACGACTTTCAGGGTTCCTACACGTCATGGAAAACCTGGAAGACAGTTGAACAAATTTAGACACGGAAAATTAAAAAATATCATGGAAAAAAATTTAAAGATTCTAATAATTTTCTATCACAGTCTCTCAAAACAGATGACAAAGTCACCTGAAAGTGCTAAATTGTTTTCATGTCAAGCAGTGCTCTAGTTATGTATTTTACTGCTATATACAGGTCCATGTGCATTGATGGTATGGTTGCAAAGGGTGCAAGACTGCTGAATAGTCAGAATTACAGAAATCTACCTGTCAGCCATTATTAGCA
The DNA here is from genome assembly GCF_018320785.1 of Cheilinus undulatus. NCBI lineage: Eukaryota > Metazoa > Chordata > Actinopteri > Labriformes > Labridae > Cheilinus > Cheilinus undulatus. The sequence goes on along the minus strand of NC_054881.1, from coordinate 14,778,217 downwards.
AGATGAGGATATTAGCATGAGGCATGTTAAAAACATACTTTTCAATGCAGTCTTGATTAAAAACTGTGTGGTTTTCCTTTCTGATATTAAAAACTAAAGACCTGTTTCTTGCATGGATCTTTCACCAATCAGGACTCACCATATTAGCATCAAACTGAGCGATGGAGAATGTAACAGCCCCAGAAATATTCAGCAAAAATATCTCAATCGCCCCCTTGTGGCTGTGGGATAGGAACTGATCTCACTTTTAGAGGCCACAAATGGTATACATTTGAGAGCAACTGTATATTATTTGACATTTTATTGAGAACAAAATGTCAGTTATTTTAGTCAATTTCAAAGTCCGTCCCCCAAGGCATCCATCAAGGGAAAGCTAGCCCTTGTATTCATTTTACCATGCTGAGCTTTCTTACAGTATTTAAGTTATAGTAAAGAGACAGTGCAGGGCATTTTACATTAAACAGGGCTAAAGTGCTTGTGAAGTTGTCTCAGACAACTTGTGACTGTAAAGTGTTCATCAGAGTGACAGCCTGGGGGAGGAAACTGCTTCTGTGACTGTTTGTTTTAGCGTAAATTGCCTTGTAACGCCTACCAGGGAGGAGGATTTTAAACATTTGTGTCCAGGGTGTAAGTGTAGAGCAGTACTCACTTTCAATACAAAACCAATGTATTCCAGTGTTTTGGCATCACCTGTTTTTGTCACAGCGCTCTCAGCTGAAATCAGCTCACCCTCTGGAACAGCGCTGTGCTCGTTAATGTCACGTCACCTTCACTGAGCAATCAAAATCAAGAGGGGGCGGGGCTTAATACCAGCTTTGTCAACAGCAGTGGTGGAAGAGTGACTGATCTGACTCGTCTTACGTTTCAGGTCTACAGTGGCTGCTAATGCCAGGACAAGATCCCTTTACGTAGTTTACTTACATGAGACTTAAACTGTAAGTTTACATTAAATTGTATTTTTAATGTCAGCTGTAGTGCAAAAATCTAACAAACTATGTGATCATTTTTATGACGTAATGTAGTGGAAATACAGTTTGTACAGAATGTTTCATTCTGAGTTTTAGGATCAGTTGTCAAGAGAAGATAACAATACCACTGTGTCCAGTCACTCTGTTTTAAGATTTAGATACTTTTCTATTTCACATCAAAATTTGGCCAGGGGTCCATGATGGTGGATTTTTGCCTATGTCAGATATGCTGATATTTCCAGACTAATTTTAGCTGATTAGGTACAATAAAGACACATTTTTATTGTAAAGAACACCATGTCTCTCAGTCTCTTGCGCTAGAATTTACCTCCCCGGTATCCCCTCACTGAATCTGTCCAAGCAAAGACCTGACGGAGTTTCCTGTTCTGCCTACTGCCATTGCACACTGTCTTTTTGTAATTTAGGCGTCTTTCATTAAAAACTGACTGCATTTAATGCAGGTACTAAACAGTAAACCACTGCAAAATTTTTGTGGATAAATTTGATGTAGTGAGAGAGAGAGAAAAGCTTTTTTAAAAGTTCTTGCTTGTGCTTCTTGCACACACGAGCGACGCACAGCATTTTGGGAACCAGATGCAGCACAAAGCTGGAAGACCGAAGCAATTTAAAACAAATTTTCTCCTTTAATACGTAAAATCCATCCAGGAGAAAATGAAACAACAGTTTGCTGCACTTACCACATATAATGTTAGTTTTACATGAGAAGACACCTCAATTCAAAAAAGATAATGGGCAACAGAGGTGGGCGGAGCACAAAGCTCTGTTGGCTCACCTGGGTAGACAGACTCAGTGCGGCTGTTACTCTAAGAATGACATATTGACTGTAGATACCGGCAGACTTTTCATATCTGTAGCATTAGCTTTAGCATACAGATTATGAACTTTAAAGCAATTTTCAGCTGGCGTTGATACAATGCAGGTCTTGCACCTTGCTGCTAACCTTGCAAAACTCCAATCGGAAATGTTTGTGCCACGTCCAAAAACGGTTCTAGCCAATGAGCATTGTTTGAGGAGCTGTACTGGAAGCTGATTGTGATGGCTGCTGCCAGTGGGTGCAGTTTTATCAGAGCTGAACCACATTTCTTTATTGAATAAAAAAGCAAAGAACAACACTGAAAGCTTTTCATGACGGAAGAGATGTTTTTACTCTCCCCTGACCTGCTTTAGCATGAGTATTTAATACTTACGGGTTGGGTTTGACTGGGCTGTAAGCTGGCATAATGGCTGCTGACAGTACCAATTAGCTTGGACATAGCTCTAGTACAGCAGCAATTTTATCTGAACGGAGTTACATTTGTTTATTAAAACATAACCAAGAGACACACTGAAAGCTTTACTTGGCAGAGAAGATGTATTCTAACCAGCGGCCTGGGCATTTTTTTCCAACTGCAAGCTCTATCATCTCTAACCTGCAACAGTGGCGGTCTGCCGAGTTAATACCTGAGCTGTGCATGCATACTTCCTCTTTTTGTCTAGTCATTTTGATTGGCCCATAATGAAAGTGACACACAGAGTGTTCGTCCAGTCACCTTCAGAGAATTTTTTGAAGTCCTGCCCTTCCCAGACACTTCGTTAGGGAGATTTTCCAGATGAATTTAAAATGTATCCTATGCAATGGCTGTATAAAACTGTTTCTGGCGTGATGGATAGCCTCACTTCTTCTAGCCACATAAAAATGCAATTTGATAATGTGATTTCTCACTATTTTCTTGCACTTTGTATCATTAAAGTGTGAGGGTTATTTATGGTAGTTAATCAAAAAACTTCTAATAGATGTTAATTAAGAAAATGTATGTAGGTTGTAGTTCTAACTCAGAGAAATGAAGTGCTAATACCACGCAAGTTTATATATCTGAGAACATAACCATTGAGTTGTTGCTACTCTCTAGTCTGTCTTGAAGCCCCTTCCCCCTCCATACTGTAGAAGGATTAGCAAAGCCAAACTGCCAGGATAAATTGTCTGTGAGTGTGTTAAGAGACGGTAACTCCCTGGATTTGGTAATTCTGTTAGAATGAGTGAAATTCCCCTAGGAAGGAGCTTAGCTTTGACAGTCTGGCTTCATGTTGCCACCCTCCACAAGCTCTGCACACTTCTACACACACACTCTCTGGATATACTGAGCTCAGTGTTTGTTTTACTCCCACTCCCCACTCCCACACCCTTGACTGCACTGCAGCTGAAAATGTGTTCCTCATTTCAAGTCCATTCTCAATTTCACTCTTTCCTTCCTTCCTCCCCATATGTGGTCACTTAGCAGGGGTTTTATTTCAGTTAAAGATGTGAAAACAGGCGTTTTTGAACTTTCAGTCACACCGTAGAGGTCACCCAAGATCAGGTCAGTATTTATATCTATGTTTGGGTCAAAAATTTAGCCGGCAGAATGCTGCACAGATGTACACATGATAGGACAGACCAGAGTGTGAGATTAGGAAGCTGTACAGGGTGGGCTGTGTTGTTTTGGATCCTCTACTTGTCTGTCCCATACAATGTGCAGCAGACAGATAAATAGAGAGGTACAGTACACACAGGCTGACATAACACGGCGTCTGACCTGGCCTTGGCAGTAAACAGAAGATAAACTATTTTCCCATGCCTATATTCCCTCTGATACCAAACTCAAACTGTTGGCTTATTTGCCAAGAGAGCTGTTTTTCATATCTCTTTAATGAAACTTGCAACTGAAATTTCCCCCTAACCAATTTAATCATGTTTGATTTAATGAACCTTTGATAACCGAGAGTCTAAAATTCGCTTTGTTTTTGGTCTCCACCAACTTTGGAGGGAGTTGTATTACTATCAAACTATTGAATTCACTACCGGCTTGCTGTAACTTGCAACTGCTGACTCGTCTGTATGTTGTGTAAAGCCGAACAGGTAGTGTAAAGAGAGCTTTTAAAGAACTGTGAAATTGGGAAGCATAATCACAATATGACATTATTACCAAATCGTGCAGCGCTAGGATCCCCTTGAATTGTACTCGGGACCACCTCTTCAAGCAGACTTGGGCCTGTTGCCCGACTATCTTGCTTTTGTATTCACACTGATTAAGTGAATTTGACTTTGTACTCAAGCACACTCTGATCTTAGCCATGGCACCCTTAGAGAAATTGCTTTTGGAGACAAAAAACCCCAGCTTTTATTTAATTTTGTTTGGTCATGGTCTCCCTCTTGCTGTGTGTCTGGAAACAGCAGCATCTGATAAAAATGGATAAAAAGTAAATGTAATCTAGAGAAAAGGGATAATAATGTGATGTCCTCGTGGCTATAATCCTGCAGGTCAAAGTCAGTCCACCTCCCTTCAACACAAAAACAAACCTCAACTGGAGCCATTCTTCAGGGCAATATTTATGTAAGAATACTGACCAGACAAAACAAAGAGCTTTGTTTGTTTTTGTATGCAATACTAGACTGATAAGAGCATCCTTTTTGGAGGGGGTACCATTAGTAAAATGATGGCTTAATACAGTGTAGGCTTGTTTGTAGACTTTGTAGATTTAGAACTAGAATAAAAATAGACATTTTCTGTGTTGACTGTGCATGGATTTTGGTTTGATATGACTGTTCATAATCAAAAAGCTTTCTCTCAAATAAATGGCTTGCTTTTTTAAAGAATATGCTATATTAGTGTACACGCAGTTCTTTTTTTGTTCAGCTACATGTGCAACAGTGAGCAACTCTAAGTCTCTCAAAGCATTACATATTTGTAGTACTGGGGGGAAAAGGCATTTTTAAAGTTCTGTTTTCATAAAGCTCTAAAAATACCAGAGTTTTGTGCTTTTACAGCTGTAGCAACTGTTCAAACTGAGGAAAATCTTGATCTACTTTTGAGTCCTGAAAGTTGACACACATTAAGGCAAAAAGTTTTAAAAGCTCACAGAGAAATTGGGGCAGACATGGATTAAAGGCCTCTGTCTGAAATCTGGAGGGGCACAGTCAGACAACGCTCATATGGTCTGTTTCCACCAAGTGGTCCAGTTTGGTTCAGTACAGTTCGTCATGGTGTGGCTTTGTAAACCCTGATCTTTCCTTTGTCTTTACAGTCTATGTCTGCCCATTCTAGGGCTGAATGATTTGGGAAAATAATGACACTGCAATTATTTTTTTCTATTTTGCAATTGGGATTAAATATGGGATCAATTATGTTTATAAGTGCCTCATTTTATGTATTTTACATCGAACACAAGCAATAAATAATTCCATATCATAACCAACTTAATATTTAGATAGATTAAACATGGGCTGAAAGATTTTGTTTAACCATGGTCCAGCCTTGCTTTTTGTGATGGGATATCCTTCATCATAATTTGACTGGTTAAAGATCCAGTTATTTGGTGTAATTAGAACTGGGTTTTTGGTTCCTAAATGGCTCTTTATTTGGTACCAGTTGGCTTTTTTTTAATCTGTATTTAATCACATCAAAAAAGGGAGGAAAGGAGCCGGCTCTAACTTGACTGGCTTGTTTGCAAACAACACATCATTACTTGGTCTACACCTCTCAAGGTTTATTTGCTTAATCATGTATCACAGATTGCATTAAAAGTATTGATATGGGAAAGGACAAAGAAAAGCTGTTAAAGGGGCGCAGCGAGCCTCTTAGCTCAGATGGAACCCTTGTCTCCCTTAATCTGGCTCAATGTGATATAGAAGGTCTGCAGGACTAGGTAATGTGTGATATTGATCACCTCCAAGCCAGGGAATCAATTAACTTTTTGGAAAAACACTTATTTATGCACATCAGGATCACATGACTGCTGATAGTAGTTTGTTTATGAGCCGCCCTCTTTATTAAGAACCAGGTTTGAGCACTGTCACAGGTACATAACTATACATTACTGCAGGCAGGGCCGGTTTCAATATAGGACCCCATGACATCACCGGTCTTGATGGAGAATAACCCCGAGAAGTTCATCTCAGTACAGTCTGTTGTTAGCTGATATCACTGCCTTCATTGAAAGTTAACAGCCAGTGACATGCTGTGTTTTTGTACATTGTGAGGTTAAATTTCTTAATCTAACAGCTACGGCGGCTTAAAGGTCATTAAAAGTATCAAACCAGTGAGATTTGTGCCAGAAAACAGTAAATTTAATCTCAAACTTCTGTCTCTCTACTCTGGCACAGAGCCAGGCAGCTGCACTCTGATCAGAAACATTTCTTTAAACTTGAGAGGATCCGATTTCTAGTGAGTGGGCGTGGCCTCCGCTCATTCAGCAGACACGCCCACACCATCCTAGAGCAGATCCTACTGCCTCATTTTTCATGTTTTGAAGCTTAATTTTATTAACTTAGAGATGTTTTTCTTGACTGAAATTTGTCCTGCTGGTTCATAACACAGTGGTCTGTCATATAACAAACTTAAAATAAGGATTTTTTTTTTAATCACTATACAGGGGCTTTAAGTACATTTTCAGCATGTTTTGCTGTGTAATAGTGCCTGCTGACAGCAAAGTCATGCCAACACATCTCTATTTATTCAGGTTTCAAGATGTTGTGAGCAGTATTTTGATTTATGTTATATTGATGGACCAAACAGATTAATATATGGACTGAGAAAAGGTACTCTGATAGCAAAGAATTAACATCATTTGCATCCTTATTGTTAAAGAAGCGCTGATGTGTGAATATGTTGCACATGGACCAAAGAATATATTCACATGTTGTTAAAACCGATGTTTGTGGAATGATGGTGCTGCTGAGGTAGATAATGATGCCAGCTGAGGCATAAATAACTTAAAAAGTAGCTTCAGGATCTGCTTTTTCTTGCCTTCTGTATTTCTGTGATGTGGTTTCAGCTGTAAGGTCAGCTCTTGTATTGCCGCCTCTTCATTTTATTAAACACCGCTTTAGTTAGCCTGCTGTCAGCTCACGTTAGTAATAACACTACAACTTCACTATGTTCGTCAATTACTGGCGGGTTCACGGGACTGTACAGAGTACTGTGCTAAAATGTCATCTAATGCATTCCCACCAGTCAGAGCAGTTAGGCTCTACATGCACGAAAAACAGTTGTTGGAGGATTCTTGCTCCTCAGTAATGACAGGCATCCAGCTCACAGATATAGAGGGCCTTTCCTGAGTGACTGTGAACTGTACACCAACACATACACACATGAAAACTTCAACAGAAAGACCAGCAGGATACTGACACTGTCTTTTTAACACCATAATGGTCTTTTCCTTGCCTGTAGTGTGACTGACATAAATTTGGAACAAACTTAATGGATCTTTGTAGAGCTTAGTCATGCTGACTAAGAAGGTTTTAGTTCAAGCTTCACTCACACTAAAGAAAGCTTAAACTGAAGTAAGTTTTGGGTTAAAAAATGTATCTCTAAAGTCATGTTCTAGCAAGTTTAAACATTAATGAAGTCAGTTACAAAAACGAAACCCGATCAGCATTTTCATTTTCTAGTGCATGAATGAACTCTGTCCTGTTGGCACAAAAGTACAAGACTGAATTAAAGAGAGCTCTTTGCCTTTAAAAGTTCACTGTCCTGCAACTTAACTACCATGTACATTGATTGCCATAGATAAACTGGTAGACTTTTGCAGTTCTTTAATAATGCAGTGGAGTATCTCTCCTTTAAAATGTCTGGGTGTGTAAAGGCATTGTGTCGTGCTGCTGATCGCCGAGAGATAACAGAGAACTTTATGGCTGTATTTGAGTTTTATTATGCCTTTCTATGAGCAGAAGCAGGAGGCATTATGTTTTCAGATTCCTGTGAACGCAGTATTTCAAGAAAGTTTTCTTCAAACTTTGCACAAATGTCGACTCTGACTCAACAATGAACTGATTACATTTTAGGGACCATAGTCAGAGTTAACCCTTTTTGCAATTGGTCCTGTGTTTCCATCTTTAGCTCACTAATATTTTGAAGCAGATTTGAAACACTTGACTGTCACAGTTAGGAATGCAAATGTCCCCTCTAGTTCCTCACACATACAATAATGCACTGTTTGAATGGGCTGCCTGATTCATCATCAACATTATTCAGTTGCTTGGAAACGCTTGGATGCATACAGATTGAAGGATTTCCATGCCTACAGTGAAATATTGGCCTGAGCTGCCAGATGTATCAGTGGCCCTCTGTACTAAAGAGAATATATGAAAGCGTGACGCTTGTCCTGCAGCCAGAGCTGGTTCATCACTGGTTGTGCTTCATTCAACATTAAATGTTTGTGACACTGTTTCTGCAGGCTGATGTCAACTTTATGTTGTCTTTTAGTGATGAAAAAAGGGATTATCCAATTTTAAGGATTATGGTGCCTGCCTTTATCTGTGGTTTTAGTGTACAACTCTGCTTTCGTAGGTGTACAATGATACCAGAATATAAAAATTGAAATCAAATGAGTAAAAAGCAACTAATCCTGATACTTGCTGAGAAGCACAGCAACAAAAATCGAGGTCCTAGGCAATTGATTTCCACTAATTTCTAGTTTCAGTATCAAAATGTTGCCAACATGTTTCTGTACAATTTGGACAGTTTGCATGAGTTTACCTTTAATTTTTGAAATATTAATTTCTCTCCTATGAATGAAAGCCAACAGCTGTGGGAGCCATAGGATGGCATACATCCATAAATTAGGTTGAATTATATTTGGCAGTGAGTTAATTTCAGACATCTTCTCAAAGTCTTGGGAAGTTGACTCATTAAGTTGACAGGAAATTCAGCATTATTTAACCTTTTATAGCTACCTTATCATGTGCAGCCATATTTGGTATCACGAAGTTTCAATGAAAGTACCATATCAAATGTTTTGGCAAACCTTAGTCCCTCATCCAAACATTTAGTTCTGCCTTAAATTTTACTAAAGGAATGATAGAAAACCAAGGCCCATTGCTTTAATTAATGGTATGGATGTTTGTTTTTTTCACAAAGGAATCAAATTAGGCTTGAGGTGTGAATACATTAAATATGTTTTAAATATTTAAAAAATCTGAATGTTCTTCTTGTTTATCTTTCATTTATACATACATGCAATTCAAAGCTGTTTTTAATCAGTAAAATATCTTACAAGCAATAGAACAAACTGAAAAATAAACAAAGCGAACAGCAAAACAGAAAAAGATGAATTAACCTGCCCTAAAACAACTGAACTGATCAAGAAAAAAGTATATTCGGAAAGTAATAATTACTACCAAAACAAAACTCTGAAAGAAGACCAAAATATCCCAAAATTAACCTAGAGTGCTTTTTTTTACAAGATTAAAATACATGATTTGCAGCCCATGACTGTTTACTTATTATATCTACTTTTCTAAGTGAGTCTGAGAAAAAAAACAGAGAGAAAATGTTTGATCATTGGACTGTTAATTAAAGCAAAGCTTTATTTCATGGCACAGGTTAGTTTTGATTTCAGGGCCTTTTGTTTGGGACCAAAAAAAGACCTATTACTGTATTTTTCCAGTTCTGAAAGAATCAGGAAGCGGGACTTCCTCTAGGCCACCGCTGATTGGTCAGTTGGTGTGATGTCACATGGAATGTTATGACATTCCGTGGCTTTGATGTCACAGATCAATGCCATGTAATGTTATAACACCAACGAACATTCCACTGGATATTCATTGTGATAATTTCAGAGTCAGAGGTGATTTCACTCAGACAGAGCTTTGAAATAAGCAAGTCAGCTGTTCACAATTTATTCTGATACAATCTCTAAACCAGATTATCAGAATTTACCCATTTTTCATCATTTAGATAACATTTACATTTGAGATGCAAAATTTTGAGATGAGAGGCACACGCCAACGGGACTTTGTCATTGTGGACGAAGTCTCCGATGAAGAGATGAGTGAGGGCCAGAAGACCAAACCACAAGTCTGGCTCAGCGTGGAGGAGGAGGAGAAGATTTTGATGGCCACCAATAAGAAGGGAAATAAGAAGAAAAAGAAGAAGAAGGCCCAGAAAATGGAGGTTAAGTCTGGAGAAGACAGGGTGTTGGAGGATGAGATCTCAGCCCCAGCATTAAACGACGACCTCCATGTAATAATGGCTCCACATCAGAACAAGGAGCAGGAGACGCTGGCTGCTGACCTCGAGCTTGAACGGGAGAAGAATCAGCTTCTCCAGGAAGAAAAGGACAGCCTTCAGGTTTCATTGGATGAAGTCGACCAAAGGTCAACCTTCAACCTTCAGTGGCAACTGGAAAAGGAAGTCCAGAATACCCAGGACAGGACGATGGACGGTCAGAGAGTCATCAAAGCCTTGAGGGCAAAGCAGACAGCTCTCCGTAAAAACATGACCAAAAAGATCCGCACCCTGAAGCGAAATTTAGCAGGTAGGGAGCGGAAACGTTTGAGTCAGGTGAAAGAGCTGAAGAGTCGGCTCAGCCTCCAGGACCGTCTTCATAAGGAGGATCAGAAGAAGCTGGAACGAGAAAAGAACAACCTTCTCCAGCGGGAAAGGGAGGTGTTTTTAACGGATCTCATGCTGGAGCAAGAGATGAACCAGCTTCTTCAGAGAGAGCGAGACCAGTTGGCTGCTGATCTCAAGCAGGAAAGGGAGCAGAACCAGCGACTCCAACATGAACGGGAGAAGTCTGCTGCTGATCTAACGCTGGAAAGGGAGCAGAACCAGCAACTCCGACGTGAACGGGAGAGGTTTGCTGCTGATCTAGCGCAGGAAAGGGAGCAGAACCAGCAACTCCGACGTGAACGGGAGAGGTTTGCTGCTGATCTAGCGCTGGAAAGGGAGCAGAACCAGCAACTCCGACATGAACAGGAGAAGTTTGCTGCTGATCTAGCGCAGGAAAGAGAGAAAACCAGCTGTTTTCAAAAGGATCAGGGGAACCTCCAAGTTTCATACCAAGAACTCAGTCAGAAGTATGAAACAGATGTTGCCGCTGTCCAACATCAGGCCGATATCCATCTCACTGATGTGAGGAGGATTATCGAGACTTATGAGGACAGGGCAACGGAGGACCAGAAAGTGATCATGAAATTGAAGGCTGATCAGGAAAAGATGGTTGATGAGATGGACACCCTGAGAGAAAGATCAGAGAAGAAAGAGAATCATCTTCTCAAAGAGGTGGAGGCACTAAAAAATCAGGTTAGTGGCCAAAGCCTTCTCCTCAAAGAGATAGAGGAGCTAAGAGAGGAGCAAAGAATCAGCCAGGAGAAGTTTGCTGCTGATCTCCAGCAGGAAAAAGACCAGAACAAGCTTCTCCTGGAGGAACAGGGCAGGATCATCATGATGAATGAAGAACTGGGCCGAAAGTATGATGAAGAGGTTGCAGCTGCCCGACATGAGATGAGCATTCTCCGAAAACAACTTGAGGAGAAAGTTCAGGCTGATGAAGAGCGGAAAGCAGCCGTGGCCCTGGTGGTGGAACAGCAGGCTTCCTTTAGAAAGATGGCGGAGGACATGGACTTCTTGAAGGGAAAGATCCTGCAGGAGGAGACCTACTCCAAAACCATCGAGGAACTTAAAGCTCAGCTCACACTCCAGTCCTCTATCAATCTTGAGCTCTCCACAGCACTCAAGGTTGAGAGAGAGAAACACATGGAGCTGCAAGAGACTGAGCCAACCCAGCTGGAAAGGTCTGTCCCCCATGGAACTGCACAACAGATCCAGGAAGTTGCTGAAGACCCAGCAGGCTCCAGCTGGTCTGCATGCTTCAAAATGCTTGGACAATGCAGACCAGCAGGCTCCAGCTGGTCTTCATGCTTCAGAATGTTTGGACACACCATCGGACAGGGGACACGAGACGGTTGGAAGAAAAAGGAGGAGCCTAAGTCTTCTTCTTCGCCTTCTGATACCTCCTGAGCCACCCCCTAAACTCCAACTCCTTGAGGGTTTTCCCCGGGTGCTCCGGTTTGCCCTTCCATTTAATGGAAAAAAAAAAAAAATAAAAAAAGATAAAAATTAATCAAAATCGGTTCGAGCTTCTGAGATGTCAATAGCAGTACAAATAAATATAGCAATATGTATTTAGGTAGGCTTTGATGGCCTCTTTCCCTTTATAGATGAAATAATTATTCAAAAAACAGTGTTTGTTTGATCTGAAACATTTAAGTTTAAAGTCAAGATTTTTAAAGGAGGTATGTCAATGGTGTTGTCACATTAGCAGTACTTTAAACTCCAATGTAATAGTGAAATACAAATAATAAAACACACTGATTTGGAGAGTATGCAGCAAAAACAGAAGTCCTGGGACCCCAATATTAGCTGAAATATTGTCTTTAATAAACTTCTGCATATGTCATCATTTAGGCTGAATGATTTGTGACCAAGTGTTGCACATTGTTTGCTACTTTGGTGGCAGAATTTTGTCAAATATATGAAAAGCAGTTGTACAAGTAATAGTGTGACTAATACAGTATGTTTTCTTTTTAAAGCTCAAGTACTGTTTGATCCTGCTAATAATTACAATAAAGTAGATTTATCATTTCAAAAATGGTATTAAAAAGTACTGAAGCGCATATTAAAGTAAGTTTTGAGTAAAATATCTACAACACTGATGACAAATAGGCCTCATTCATCAATATACCATCATGATTTTTCTTAAATTTGTTCTCAGAAAGTTGCCAGGAGAAACCGCTAAATTGTTCTCATGTTCTTAGAAGGATAATAGCCATGCACTCATAAGCTGAAAGCTTGTGCACATGCAAACTAATCAGCACAGAGAAATTCCTCTTTCTATCATTTACACCTATGTGAGTGCCTTTAAATATGTTACAGACATATATCACCTGTTCAAACAGTGCTATCATCAGAACAAGAAATCACATTTGGTGGAAACCTAAATTAGTCTAATAACTGATGCTGTTGAATGATGAAATTTATTTAAATACATGTGCGTGAAGGTAGGTTTTCATTGTTTTAAATAAGCTAAATCATCATTAAAAAAAATCCTACTAACATGCCAAGTTTATATTCAGAATTGTACATTTTTCAGTTCAGATCAAACATTGCATGGTCAAATAAAAATCTGACAATATGAAGGTCTTGCATTGCATTTGTTATTTAGTAATATAAAAGTGCGGAATTGATAAAAATTTAAGTTTATACAACTGAAAATCATGTTATTTTGCTTCTTAATTTGATATTTGAGTGCTGATAAAAGGCACAATTAATACTTTTACTGTCAAATGTTTCTAAGAGTGACTTTGAGTGTTCTTTTCAGTAGTCTTATTATTCAAGTATGCTCACAACATGATGAAGGAGTGCTGGAGTTCTTGCTAAATACAACTATAAAATACCAATATGTGGCACACAGACCTGTTTGTCAGCCTCTACATTCTCTATGGTGTGTTGTAAAGATGCACCAATGATAAAATCAGGGCCCATGCTGATACCAATGTTTAGAATAACAAATTAACTGATTTAATTCAGTTCAATTTGACTTAATTTATAAGTTATACATTGCAAATTGCAAAAATAAAACAACCCCTTTTTAAGCTACACCCATTGCTGATCTAAGCCCCACCAGTTTCTTCCCTAACCTCCACCCTCTCCAATAGTATGGCAGACAAATTAAATTAATAAGGTCCTTAATATCAGTAAATATCCATTCCTGATAAGAAAATTGATAAGAAAACAGTTATCATTGGTGGCCATTTTGAAAAATGGCTGCCATGGGCGCCATGTTGAAAGTTCGAGATGCCTCCATATCCACATCTTTTGGGAATGCCTTTGGCTATAACTGTACCAAATTTCATGCTTGTATCACAAAATGAACAATTGGTATGGGATAATGTTAAGCTGCGCTACTAAATTGATTTTCACGCTTTTAACCCTCTAAATGCCAGTTTAATTACATAATGCCACTTCTTTTTTAATACAAAAATTATTTATTTTCTATTTGATAAATGCAAACTGGATTTTTTTTTGCAGGGACAATCAGTCCAGATCACTGATTTTGATAGATTATCACTTTAAAAAATGACTGCTTTTTTCATCTACACAGTGGGAAATTTTGCCAACAGAGAGTGGATGCTGAAATTCCAAAATTCATTAAAAAATGAACATCTTTGTCAAATATCCTCATCTCAGTGCAATAACTGCCAAAATGAGAGCAAAAAATACATTTAAAAGGCCCTAAAAGGGTTAAAGGCGGGCAGTATTTTCCATTGCCTTTCATAAAGCCTGATGAAAGATGAACCAGATTCTGATAGTCAGTGTTAAAAATTCCCAAATATTTCCAGGGTGTTACACGAGTTCCAGCTTAAGGCACACCCATAGTCCTAGTTAATTTAGACAAACTACTTTCCAATAAACATTATTTAGTTAACTTAATATGTGCAGCAGTAAAGCCAGGGTGATTCTTGGGGTTAGCCTTTAGGGAGAGAAGTTGTCAGAGTTTCCATTTATAAAATAACTTGATGATGAGATTATTTTGTCTCTCTTGCAGAACTTCGTCATGAAAAAAGCAGCACTCTTTGGCTGTTTGTCCTGATGTTCTGTAGCGATGACTCATACCTTTACTGATGCACTATGACATTTCCAGAGGTACCAAGCAAATCCTTTTACAATGTAGGCCAAGTCTGCCCACCCCTGCATATTATTGGTTGGTCCAGAAATATAGAAGCAGATTTTAAAAAATGATAAATCCATGCAGACTTGTCTCTGCTCCTCTGAATGTTTTCATTCTGATGTAAAATGACTTTGAGGGTGTGTGTCCTGTGACATGGACTCCCTTGCAGCGTGATGTAGGCCTACAGCTGCTCTTACATAACACCGATCTGTGAAAGGCTGTCCTGTGTTTCCATGGTAATGTGCTTGGTTTCCATGGCGATTGCACTCTCAACAGGAGTGGAGGCTATAGCCGAACCCCTGCACCTCCATATCTGAGGAGAGATAAGAAGTTCAGATGGGGAGGGAGGGAGCTCGTGGTTGTGACATGACAACATTGTGCATGGATGGAGACACTTCCTGCATCGACAGCTTTGTCTCGTTGCTTCACTGTCTAATAGAGATAAACAGCTCTGGGGATGGTGTCTGTTACTGCACAGCCGGAGTAGTTCAGCTGATGTTTGTGGTCGGGCAGAGTGCAGCAGGCAATTTGATGCTTAAACAAATGCTTCTTAAGAAAGCAGCGCAATTTACTTGATTTACTGTAGCATTACTAGTATTATTTTTAATGCACATTGCAACATAAAGAGTACTCTGACATTAAGATGATTACATAGTTTGAAAATAACAGATAATATTTAAAGCTACTGAAGCTATTTCTGCATATCTCCTTTCTTTTGCTGCTCGCCTTTTCTCTTCTAGTTTAAAAAAATACCCTTGGTTCAGTCACCCTGTATATCCAGGTGTGAACAGATTTTTTGGTCATGTTCACTGCAGTGCAGGAGGAGACTGATGGCAGCGTTGAGATCCTCCTAAGGATCAGATTACAAATTTTCCTGCAGTGCTTTAGTGCAGTGGTTCCCAAACCTTTTTGGTTAATGTATTCCCTTTGAAATGCTTTTTAAGCCAAGCACCCCCGATGGAGACGAGATATTTTTGGAGAAAAAAAAACATAAAAGATACAAAGCGGCTCTGGGTTTTTAGTGTCTGACCTGCCTAAGCCTGGCTTACATTAGAAGATTCTTAACAAGATTAAGATTTTGTGCACATTTTCTCCCAAATCACGTATTTTTTCAGTGTCATGTTAGCAGAAAATATTCCTTTAGCCTTCTGCTGTTTATTGCAAGAAAAATAAAACCCACATTCATGAAAAAGCCACTCCAGTTCTTTCTCTCAGACAGATTTTATTGTCTTCTTACTGAGTCTCAAGAACAGCATGAATGTTTTCTCCTTCAGGGATTTGTCTCTTAAATTTCGTTGTGTCATCATCAGCAGACATGTAGCCACTAGCAGCATGATCAACAACTGCCTGCAAATGTAGTATGACCAAGTCAGAGTGAAGTGAATAAGATCAGACTAACAGTCCAGAGGCATTAAGAACACCAGTCTGTAAATCACACTGACATGAGCTGCAGAGATGACAGCCTTCTGTGAGACACACCAACTCAGGGGTGTCCAAACCTTTATCACTGTGGGCCATATACAGGAAAATACAAGAATGACAGATCTGCTTTAAATATGTCACCTTTAGTTTATTAGTGTTAGTTAAACTAATCCAGTGGTTCCCAAAGTGGGCTGTGGGCCCCCCCAGGGGGATGCAGGGTCATAACGGGGGGTGCAGCAAGGCCAGGCTAAGCAGCACCAGCTGGTGACTTCCGATCTGTAGAAGAGGAAAGGTTTATTGAAGTCTCCTCAGATTCAACGATATTATTGCAGTTAAAGTCCAAGAAATTGTCAGCATTTTGGATTGGAGTGGAAAAGGAGTAGTGATAGCTCGGCACGAGAGCCTTTGCCAGATTTTTTCCTTTGCAACATCCTGTGTGAGGATGTAGCAAAGGCTGTTGCCGCTTCAATACAAAATCAATCCATAGCTGGACTGCACCCATTAACTGCACCCAAGATGCAAAAAGATCTGTAGCATAGATAAGCCCACAGTTGTCTCTGAAATTATCGCAGAACTGGGTGTATACATCTTAAAGATGTTCATTATGTTTTCATTTTCAGGGGGGAATTGTTCTAACCTTGCAAAGCAGATGGATACTCCTGTTTCCTTGTTTTTTCACTGGCAAATCCATCTTGCAAAGCTCCCATCTTAACCATTTGGGCCTGGTTAGAAAGTGACAGGACCAATCAGCGACAAGGGCCAGTACTTTCAGGTGCAGCAGAGTCCTGACGTAAACAAGCAGCAGCAAGAGCTGGTGCAGTTATGGAGGAAGAGATTAGCCTACATTGCAGCTTCCGTTAACAGCTCACAAGGCAAATATGTAGCGAGCCATTGTCAAGAATATAGAGTGGCATACTGCATCAAGTTTAAGATTATCAGGGTAGTATGCTTTAAATATCGGACCTTGAGACAAAGCAAGTACTAAGGCAAAAATGCTTAATTTGTGCTGTTCTTTTCCTACTGTAATCCTTTTTTCTTGGTTGTCAAAATGTTTGTTTACAGAAGTACAGTGTAGAAACTGAGGGTGCATTCACACCAGAGCTGTTTGGTCCGTTTTCCTGAATAGTCTGGTTCATTTGGAGTGGTGTGAAAGCTCACGCGAACTCTGGTGTGGACCAAACAAGCGGACTCTGGTCAGCTTGAAAACAGGGGGTCTCAGTTCGCTTCAAAAGGAACTCTGGTGCGGTTCGCTTGAGTTGTGAAAGCAAAGCGGACCAACTTGTGAACCAAAGGCATAAGGTGGCACAAATCGTAATAATTTACGGATTTATATATGTGATTTCATGCACTTAAATACATGTCAGTACCTCGCTTGACGTCTGTGTAGCCATAGCAACACATCATAGTCTCTCGCTCACACGCTCACTCACCTTTTTCTTTTGTACCGATTTGTCTCATTTTAAGAACGAGATGCTGGACAGCTCGATGCTTCACTGACTGCTCATAATGCCCCAAAACAAAAGCAGAAATCCCATCATAAATTCTGTGTTTTTTCATTGTTTATGTGGAAAAAAGGACTGGCAGAAGGAGATAGATTTATGGTTTGGTCTTTTTCTACGTCTCCTTTTCTTCTTCGCTACTCTTTGTTTGGAACAACAGCACCACAGTCCTATGGTTTGGTTTGTTTGACCAAAGGTAATGTGAGTGCGAACCAAACCATAGGAAAGTGCAACAAAGTTGCGATTTCCATTCCAAAACGGACCGAGTCCCTCGGACTATCAGGTGTGATAATGAACTAAGAAGTAAAGTAGAGTAAGGTACAAGTTCATGTTCTAAAGCAGGCAATATTTTAATGTTTTTTTTTTTGCGGCCAATGGCAAATTACCTTGGCCACAATTTGCCCATGGGCTGTAGTTTGGACTGTATCATTTTCTGTAGCATCACAAACAAACTGATGTTACTTTCAAAGTTTATTTTGAAGCATTTATGTGGAAGGGTCGTGTTTACTTGTTGACTTTCCATTATCTAACTAGTCTGTGTGCGTTTTTGAATGCAGCGTACTGAAATAAAGCTGTATCAATAACAGGCGGGGGACTGGGGCTCTCTGTGTCTTTAATGAGAGCATTTGGCACCAGAGCTAATAGCTGATGCCCTTTTTTCTTCTGTCAATAACTGAAGTCCTGCTGTAATCAGTTAGAGAGTTCTTCTGAAGGGTGAGCAGAGGCAGACAGCAGCTTGTTTTTCTCATCTTCTCTCTTATGTAACTGAAATTAAAAACCATTTCAATGATTAAAGGAAAACAGCAGTGGGGATTTAGTTTAAGGAAGGCAGGTCAGGATGGGGATACAAAGACACCTGTTTCTACTGCCTCCTCTTTGGACATTATTTGGAGTTTCTTTGGATACAAAAGGCGTAAGGATTATTAAAGCTTACTTTTCATTTTACTCTCATGTCAAGGTTCCCCACATTTCCACTACTCTACTCTTTAATGCTACAATAAATGACACAATATCTGTCGCTTAATTGATTGGAAGTAAATGGTACCAAATCTTTTAAAATAGCTCAAAAGATTCAGTAATATTTTAACCAAAAGGTGCTGCAAGTGAGAGGGAGGTTGTGATCCCTTCAACTTCACAGATCGGCATATAGTGTCCTTTCATAACTCTTTTACAAAGATACAACAGTTACTTTTTGCCTCTTACAGGCAGACAGCAGAGGAAGTGACATCTGTATCAGCATCAAAACAGTGCAAGTGTTTTGGTGCAATTGTTTAGCAATTTTTGGTAATGAAATGCAAAAATGTATGCAATATTGGGAGCCTAGGACATCTAGTTTGTGGCTGTGGCTTTAAATCATTCAGCACTGAAATCTTGTTTTGTCTCTTACTAACACACATCAGCCTTCAAAAACCAAACTCTAGTATTGAATTTAATTCATTTCTAAACTCAGTTACATAAATTTGGATTTTTAGGGTCCAGTTTTCTAATTTGCTGTGTATTACACAGTAAAATAAACTGAGTTGAACTTACCCAGAAAAGATGTGGAAACTCGTTGCGTCAAAAATAAAAAGTAAACTACACTTGACTTTCAAATAACCTGTTTATTTTAGATGAGCAGCAGTTAGAGTAACTTAGTATTTCTGTGTAATAAATGCTGATGCTAATGTAATTATTTTAAGTGTGCCATACTAGTTGGAAATTATTTGACATACTTTATTTATTATGTCAAATTTTAGAGATTTAAATGTTGATTTGAGTTTGCTGTACTTGAGCAAAATAATCTATTTTGAGTGTGCAATACCTCTAATTCAGTATTTTTTTTTGTGCAATGTAAACCCTGATATGTTTGTAGAACTCAGTTTATTATAGGTAACAGATTACCTTAAAAAATCAAGAAGTACCTGCTGAAAAATAGTGTTTTTTTTTTTATGACGAATTAAGTTACAATTCCGCCTAAAGTAGGCGAAGTTAAGTATGGTTAATACCTGACGAGGTGCCAGATTATCAGGGATTTATAGACGACATGGAGGCGCACAGTGTTTTTTTGTTTTATGTTATGTTATCTTAAAATAATTTGTATAAGTTAGAACAGGAGGGAAGTGAGTTTTTTTTTTGTGACACCTCTCAGAGTTGAGGTGAGCCTAGAAACAAGGTGTACGTGGGATATAGGAGCTAAGACCGTTTTATGTTACTGGTCTTAAACCTGGAGTCTGTCATTATATTTACGTCAGTTAAGTGACGGTTGATGCCGGTCCGTAGGCTCCTTAGGCTGGTGGCGCTGTACTCCCTGCTCAGAAAATATGACAGCGTCAGGTTGCTATGGTTATTCCTATCGTCTAACAGCAGCTGCAAATTAATTTTTAACTGTGTAATGATTTTTTTTACCAGAACTACTTGTGAAGTTCGAACGGTGTCCCTATATCAGAAGTTCATGGACACCACTGGAATTGTTAGAGCCAATAAGAATTGAGTATTCACCAAGACCATGGTATAAGCTACCATATCTAACAATGGCTGTTAGCAACACACTGAACCAGTGGCTGATGTTTCATCAAGTTCGGCATCCAACATTCGATAACATCAACATTAACATTAATAAAACACTTTCAGTTCATGTTTTTATTTTTACAAAGGTAAAAGGGCTTTTTAAGATTCTCTGTGGTGTTGTTGTTTAAACACATGAAAGGTAATATTTACAAAGTTTAACCAGTGAGCTTGAATACTTTAACCTTTGGGTTTTTTTCCAGCTCTCCCTTTGAAACGTTGCCATGCAGTGATCATTACTCTTTCTTTCATCTAGGGTGAAATGGACCAAACATTGTTAGACTAGAAATAGTCAAACTGCATGAACTCAACACATTAACCTTGATTAAAGCAGGTGACCTGACATCTGTGAAAAATATCTAGTTTGATGTTTGGAAAACCTCCAGGAGCCGAATAAAGGCAACCAGAGACAGAGAGAGACTGTCAGCGCTCAGTGTGATACTGGATGCTTTCGGTTTGCTCTGCAGTTGTCATGGTGGTTTTGGCTGAACATTTGTATTGATGTGGACTAATGGTCTGCATCACTTTCTGCCAGAGTTCCCCTCCCTCCCTATTACCCATGCATGGTTGCATGCACAGACATTTCCCTCTGCTCAGAAGTGGGTGTGTGTCCTACAGAGTCAGGGGCCTAAGAAATCGGCGCTGTGACAGACAGGCAGAGGCTATTTATGCTCGCATAGAGCCAGCCAGCTGGATGGATCTATAGGAAATCTGTCTGTAGTCCCCCAAAGTCTCTAATCTCTAATGCATTATGAAGTCAGAGCTGTGTTAGTTATTCAGGTGAAATTAAACAATATAACTCAGGGATGCATGATATTATTGAAATAACATTTAGATCTGCAGGTAACAGCTTGAAGAGTTAATTATTTGGACAGGTGGATATGAAAAGTTGTGCCCTGAATTGCAGCCAGAATTTCAGCCATAAATATTGGCAGAGAAAGAGCAAAGACAATTACTATTAGAAAGTCAGAAGAAAAATATGAGTATTCTTAGCTTGATGCAAACACATAATGGAAATTGCCTCTAACAGGCTAACAGATTCAGCATTGATACATGCTAGTTTCAACTTAAGAAACAATTTTACTTAAGAGTACTAAGTTAAATAGGTTGCTTACGTGGACATTTATAACAAAAGTGAGCAAAGTACGATTGTTTCCCAAGTAAAAATGAGTGAAATTAGTTTCTTTTTTCAGTAGTATCACAGGGTATTGCTGCTGTTTTATTATTTTCTTGCAGTAGTTGTCTAATTCAAACCAGGCCCGGTTAAAGTAATGATAAAATATAGTTTTTAAATAAGATTAAAGTCCCATTTTTATTTTTTTGAGAAACAATGACTGAGTATTTGTAAAACATTGCATGTCCTGTGCCACCTTATGAGGTGAGCTTAACGTTTGTGGAGTTTTAGGCAGCACTTTGTATGTATCAGTATTAGGGTCGACCATTTATTGGCCTGGCAGATTGTTGATGCTGATATTTGGGATTTGGCTGATCATCGGTTTCATCATTTTATTTTACAGATAAGCAATAAAACTGATTAATCAAAAGGTGCTCTGCTTTGGCGACACTGCAAGGTGTGTCTTCCCCTCTGGCTTTGCCAACAGTCTTACCAAATATCCTGCATACAACACAATCTGATTGGCTAAATGTCACGAGCACCAGCCAACCAGCGCTTCAGTGTAGGCCACTGACCCAGTGAACGTATAAAATCACTTCCTCTTTTCCTGCTGCTGCTCATGCTGGGGCTAAATTGTTTATTTTCCTTCATTATTTTTTAATAGTTTGTGATCATTATTTTACTTTTACAATATTAAGTACATAAATGCATGTCAGTTCAAGATATCAACTACTGGTCTTATGAATTGCTAATAATAGGCATTGGCCATGAAGAACTGATATTTTTCCAGCCCTGATCAGTAATATGACTATAACAAGTTTGTGAAATTTTTGATATCAGATATCAGCAAAAATCTCCATGCATCCTATATGACTTGGTAAATGGACTTGATCTTGTATAGCACTTTTCTAGTCTTCTGACTACTCAAAGTGCTGTATTTAATCCTATTCAAATGCATCCATTCTGTACCCATTTACACGGGAGTGTAATGGGTTTTGCCCAAGGACACACTGACATGTGACTGTGGGAGCTTGGGATCAAACCCCCAACCCTCTGACTGTGAGATGACCGACTCTACCTACTGAGCCCGCACCATCGTATATAGAGCAATGTATGTCCCAGACTTACAAAAAACATTTCTAGGAGTTTAAAAGTCAAACAGTCGATGCCTTTTTTAATTGCATAGCAACAGAAATATAAGTCCTAGGCATGCATTTTTGTTCTACACACTGTCTGAATTGCACAAAAACATTGGCAATGATGAGGTTCTAAAACATTTCATTCCTCTCTCTTACACATCTGTGTTGTGGAAGAGATGTACCATTTAAGGCTTACTTTACGTTATAGTGTTAAAAAATATAAATCATTTTTAACACTGTATGGAAAATTTAGGAAATTATAGCCAATATTTTACAACTTACAATCTCCAGTGGTATTTTCTTTTGGCTCTTGTAGGAACAGATTTTTTCTCTTTACTTTATTCAGCACAGCCTTGACAGCTGAGTGGTGTTGTGATTCCAGGAAACACATTGTGAAAATCAATGAAAACCGCTCCAAGCTTGGAAGAGTGGTCACGTCATCTGGACAGGAAATAGAGGAGAATGTGTTCGTGTGATTGGCTGCTGTTTAGTTCAATGACTGGCGATGTCCATTTCCCCTTTCTTTCTTTTCCTTTGTCAGCAGGAGCTTAATTGTTTGACTTTAGACAATTGTTTTGTTGATTTCTTCAATATTTGGACTTCTACATGTTTAGGAAAAATGAGGGTTACGTTATTTTATCTAAATTTAAGGATAATTGTGGGCTTTTTCATGCCCTAATTAGAATAAGAGGGCAGCTGATGGAGTCAGAAACAGGATGAGAGGTTAGGGATGACGTGGCATGCCTTGAGGGCTACGATCTCTGTACATAGGACATACATAGAGCTGGATAGGTGCTCTATATTTGCTCCTTATAAATAGTGGACAAAAACAACCAAACACAGAAAACCCTACCACTTAAAGATAAGTCCTACAAAAACATGTCAGTCATATGTATGTGGGGCAGCAATGTAAGTGAAGTCAAATTGAAATGATTGAAATGTGGGCTATCATCTCTATGTTCTTCTTTCTGCAGGAGCCCAAGCCAGCATGAACGGCGAGTCAGGTGCCGGAGTGGTGACGGCCCCCCCTCCCACCACAGCCCCCCACAAGGAGCGGTACTTTGACCGGGTGGATGAGAGCAGCCCAGAGTATCAGAGGGAGAGAAACATGGCCCCAGACCTGCGGCAGGACTTCAACATGATGGAGCAGAGGAAGAGGGTCTCCATGATACTACAGAGCCCTGTCAGTGCTATAGACACACTGAATAAGTTCATTTATGTCATCAGATCCAGCAGCAAACATCACATTTACTGTAGATGAATGCACAGTATAATGACCAGCTGTTAAACATGTGAATGGGCCTTACTTTTGTGTGAATACAGCAGGCCTCGTAGCATCACATGATGGATCCAGTTTGTTAAGGCTCATTTATGCTCTACATTTCAGAACACAGTAGTATAAAAGTCCTGTAGATGTGTTGTGGGTAAAAAGGTGAACTGTCCAGGAAGGATGTCCTTACACTGTCTTTGCATCTGCTTGATTTGACCTGCAGGCGTTCTGCGATGAGCTTGAGACAATGATCCAGGATCAGCTGAAGAAGGGGAAGACGCCTACCAGCCTGCTGGCCCTGCAGCAGATCGCAGACTTCATGACCACCAGCATGCCTTCCATGTACCCGGCTGCTCCACAAGGTGGCATGGCAGCGCTCAACATGAGTAAGCAGAACAAGTGATTGTGACTTTTTGACCCCGTCTGTGATATGTCTGCGCTCACGATGAGTAATGCAGCATCTGTGGTTGTTAACTCCTGACAGAGAGGCCATTATGATTTTTATGGGCTGAATACATCAATATGTGTTTTTACTTCAGTGAACAGGGAAGCTTTTTCTAAAAATGAAGCACTATGTCTCATAATTATTACCCTGCAAGTATCTTTTTCTTCCTGTCAGTATTTTATTACAAGTTTTTACAATGTTTCTTATACTCTCATCTGTCTGACTCACTCCTTCTCTCTCAGGTTTGGGTATGGTGACTCCTGTGAATGATCTGCGTGGTTCAGACTCAATTTCCTACGACAAGGGCGAGAAGCTGCTCCGCTGCAAGCTGGCTGCCTTTTATCGGCTTGCTGACCTGTTTGGCTGGTCTGAGCTCATCTACAACCACCTCACAGTAAGACAGGCTTCCTCCGTCATGTTTCAACCCACCTCGTGAACTCAGTTTGTCTTTAAGCTATTCATGAAAGATAGAAGCTTCACTGTGACTTTTTATATACCCATCATTTGATTGGTAAGTTTAAGTCTTAAAGACATTCTGTCAAAGTTGGAAAGAAGAATTTGGGCAATGAGGAAAGACAATAAGCAAAGCTGAATGAGATGGGTGCATTGTTGTATTGAAAAGTACCTAATTGTGAAAGAAAAACAAGTATAAAGTCATATTTTTGACCCTTAGGGGAGAGAATGAGAGAAAGCTGCGGTGGTTGATCAACAGAGCAAGCACCATACAGAAGAATATCTCTCTCTCAGCACAATTTACGATTTCAAGTGATTTTTCCTCCTGCTTAATTATACAACACTTACATGAGGAGTAGAGACAAAAACAGATATTTTCCAATGTTATATTATTTGCAGGAGGCAATCTCATGTGGATAGAAATGAAAAATGTTTAAATGTTAAGCAGATATACTATGTATGCTGCCCAGTTAAACCTGTGAAGGAAATGTCAGAGAATCATCTCTGCTCTTTGCTGCACACCCCCTCAAATTCACATGTCTGTTAATGTGTGTAAGAAAAAGAGAGAGGTGCTCAAATGATCCTTAAGTTTTCCATTCTGATGATGTTTCCATCTAGTTTGCTTGAAATCAACTGGACAAAGCCCAAAGGGAGAGGCAGAGGAAATTTAAGAGAAAATCTACATTTAAATTTCTCAAAATCTGTATTTTCCATAAATACAGTGAATTGACAATGGTGATTTATCACCTAGGTCTTGTTTGGAGCTAGTATGTCTTATTAGTTTGTGTGATCAGGAGAGGATTTTTTGTTTGCATGGCATCCAAAGCGCCCCTTCTTTGCTCCATAGAGGTGAAAAACAATGGCCTCAGGAAGTACAAAACTTTATAGAGATCCATCACATTTTTTATTTTTCTTAAGCATTTACATAATTATCCGTGCATCCTTGGGTGAACTGCAAACAGGAACTGCTAATAGTTCATTTGGCTTCCTCTTAATTGGGCCACTGAACCAAAATGTAAACATAATGAGCTAACAAAAGGAGCTCAGCCATGCAGCAGCATACAGTGGAGTGTCTCAGACAAAGCCTGGGAGGGTTTTGTTGGGGCAAAGTTTTCTCTGCTTTGTCCTCAGGGTGATCTGACCGTGTCAGCCTGTAAGAATCCCTGCACTCAAACAGAGCAAGTCTCCAAAAACTCAAACCAAACAGCTCAGAGGGCTGTGCGAGCTACAAAATTAAATGTTTGCATTGCTTTGTGAGTAGTAAATTTGTTTAAGAATGCCAGCAGTATTTTTGTGAAAGTGTTTTCAAATAAGTTGAACTATAGAGAAACAATTTTGAACCCGTCAGAGATATATTATTTATTGGTATGACTCCGTTGGAGCTGATTGTCATGTGACACTGTTAAGTAATGAAACTGTCTTCTTGTTTTTGTTTTAGGTCAGGGTGAACTCAGACGAGGAGCGCTTCTTAATTGTCCCCTTTGGGCTCCTGTACAGTGAAGTCACTGCTTCCAGCCTGGTGAGAATCTGTGCTTGTGCCTATCAAAACTGCAGCTGCTTTCAGTCAGAGAGGGAAAACATTTCATTTTTATTTACAAGTTCTTGTGTTTAATTAAACCTTTGTCGTCTTCCCGGCTCTCTAGGTGAAGATCAACCTTCAGGGTGAGATTGTGGACCGGGGCAGCACTAATCTTGGAGTCAACCAGGCCGGCTTCACTCTGCACTCAGCCATCTACGCCGCACGGCCTGACGTGAAATGTATTGTACATATACACACACCTGCAGGGGCTGCGGTAAGAGACTCAAAGGTGTAAACAAATACAAACACGGACTAGTCCCAGTCTTGTGTCACATGCCATGTGGTCTGTGTTTGTTTGGCCGCAGGTGTCGGCCATGAAATGCGGCCTGTTGCCGATCTCCCCTGAGGCTCTGTCGCTTGGGGAGGTCTCCTATCACGACTATCACGGTATTCTGGTGGATAATGAAGAAAGAACGCTCATACAGAAGAACCTCGGGGCAAACAGCAAGGTAAGAACACCCCATCTTTAATAGACGAAAGAAGCGTTGCTTCAGGATTTCAATTCTGGAATGATTCACATTTTACTGTGTGATTTCATCATTTAACATCAAGCCATTTTTTGTAGTTATTTTGCTTGAGGAAAACTAGAGGACAAAGTTTGATGATGTTTGTGCTATTCTTGGTTATTTGAGTAGTTATTCATGCTTTTATTTTGATAGTCAGTAGTTGTGCACTTAGGTGAAATGTACCTAGATGAGCTGGAAGTGGGAAAGGTGTATGGTTTTTGCTACTTATGAGATCAGAACATAGACAACAGTGTGTGAGTAAGATGGATTTGTTGAATAAAGGCAAAAGAAATTATTTTTATTTACCTAGATATTAACATTTTTAAACCTGCAACTCTCCATGCCACAGTGGTATGGTGAGTTTTTTTTAATTGACAATAACAAAATTAGTGACTTAATGTTGAATTGCCACTTAAGATGAATCATTTCATTTTCAAGGGGCTCCAACACAAAACAGAAATTTAATGAATGTGTTGTTTCTCTCTGTACTGAGATTATGCTGAATCATGACTTGCACCAAACCCAAATTTTTGTGTAGCATTTCAGCCCTACATAGAGCACTGATAAGTTTGATCGGAACATCTTGGTAAAAATCTGGTGAGGCTTTCTGTAAATCACATAGAGAGGAATTGGCAGTAGAAATAAAACAAATGTATCTTTCTCTTCTGAAATGTGAAACAGTTGATGGAGCGATAATCAACTGAAATCAACTTTATCAACGGCAGACGTAATGTGTGCTTTAAAGGAAAGCAGATTGTCACTGCAGTCAATTCAAAAAGGTTTCATTTAAAAAAAGATGATCTGACAGTCTGAGATGTCTCAAAAATAGGAAGATATTAAAAGTTTCAAAAAAGTTACAAGTGGTTTTTACGATTGTATGAACAGTTGTGTTATTGCTTTGTCTTTTCTAGGTGCTCATCCTCAGAAACCACGGTTTGGTGTCTGTTGGAGAAACAGTGGAAGAAGCTTTTTATTACATCCACAATCTTGTTACTGCCTGTGAAATCCAGGTAGGTGAAAAATGTTTTCAACTGAAATTTCATGCCAAGACAATTTAAATCAATTAAATCAAAAAGCTTAAGAACTATCACTCTAACTTTAACCCCGTACTGAATCACACTTTTTTATTTTTGGCTGTTTTTGGCCCCATACGTTTGTCTGCATTTCTCATAACTAATGTCCTTGTCTTCTTGTGTCTCCACATTTTTATATCTGTTCATCTTTCTTCATGTTAATGTGTGGGTCTCTGTGTTATGTTGGATGTTTGCTGCGTGTGAATGTCTTCATGTCCACATTTTCTGTTTCTTTTCTGTATCCTGGATCCTGTCTGTGCTTTGTCTGTCTCTGCCTACCCCCCAAAATTTCTTCCAGGTGCGAACACTGGCCAGCGCTGGAGGGCCCGACAATCTGGTGATGCTGGACCCGGGGAAATACAAGGCGCGCCCGCGGGTGCCAGAGCCGGCTGGGGACGGCTCAGCCACACATCCAAAGTGGCAAGTCGGGGAGCAGGAGTTTGAGGCTCTCATGAGAATGCTTGACAACCTGGTGAGAAGAAAGATATGAGGGAAAATTAACTGATGCTTTTGCTAGGGAGTGGGACGACATTAGAAATGAAAAAAATCTGTTTTTAGAAAGGCAAGTTTATTTAAGAAGCACATTTCAACAGCCAAAGTTTTCATGAGTCATCAGGCTCATCATCACAAAAGAGAGCGTCTAAAAGGTTTAAAACAAGGCATTTAAAGCCAAAAGAAGATTAAAAAAACCCAGCTTGAAGTAGAAGCTGAAATATAAGAAGAAAACTAGATAGTGTGCAAGTCAAAGTTTGTGTTTAATAACTAAAATGCTGGTTAAAGTAAATGTATTAAAATGTTAATATCAAACACATTAGATACTGTGGTTAATCAGACTCTACCATGATTTTAAATACTTAAAATATGCCACATAGAAGTGCAAATAAAGCATTAAGCAGGCTGCTTTCCACTCCACGTCCATGTGTGCCTATTTTACAACTTTACAGATGTAAACACGGACCACTGAGACAACTACGTTGGAACTTTTCTAGAATTTTTTAAATTTGTGTATCCATGTTAAAGTCATATGGTTGATTTTTTTCCAAAAATAACCAACAAGCTATGTTGTCTGGATTCATCACATTCATTAATGCATCAACATTAAAAGCCCTTTTAAAATAATTGAAATAATGATCCCTAGTGCTTTTGGCTGCTGTGTTTTACATTGTTTTGGAAAGCGGGTGAACAAAAAAAAATTTGAAGTATTCCTACATATCAGAAATAAGAAAATGGAGTTTTTTTTACTGTCTACAGTGTTGTGAAAAAGTATTTCCTCCCTTGGTAAGTTTCTTATTTTTTGCATATTTGTCAAACAAATTTTAATATTATACAAATATAACCCAAGTACAAATAAACGTTATATTTGAATGATATTTAAAAGATTAAATTTGTTATGGGAAAAAGCACCCAAACCTACATGGCCCTATGTGGAAAAGTAACACCTCCCTTGTTAAATCAGTGAAATAAATCATTGAATGATGAGTTCAGTTCTCTAACCACATCCAGCCCTGATTACTGCCAGACCTGCTTAATCCAGAAATCCCCTAAATAGAACTTGTCAGACAAAGAGAAGTTGGCTAAAAGATCTCAAAAATCAGCGCAGCATGCTGTCATCTAAAGAAATTCAAGAACAGATGAGAAACAAAGTCATTGACATCTGTCGGCCTGGAAAGGGTTACAAAGCCATTTCTAAGACTTTGGGACTCCAGCAAACCACAGTGAGAGCCATTATCCACAAAGGGGGAAACTTAGGACAGTGGTGAGCCTTTCCAGGAGTGGCCAGACTACCAAAATTAATTCAAGAGTGCATCGATGACTCATCCAGGAAGTCCCAAAAGAACCCAGAACATCATCTAAAGACCTGCAGGTCTCTCATGTCTCAGTTAAGGTCAGTGTTCATGAATCAGCAATAAGAAAGAGACTAGGCAAAAATTGCATCAATAGTTCCGAGGCCAAAACCACTGTTGACCAGAACGAACAGAAAGGCTCACCTCACATTTACCAAAAACATCTTGATGATCACCACGACTTTTGGCAAAATATTGCCAAATTGTGGACTGACAAGACAAAAGTTGAACTTTTTGGAAGGTGTGCATCCTGTTACATCTGGAGTCTGGAGCTGCTTTGCTGCTTTAAGGCCTGGACGACTTGTTGTGATTGATGGAACCATGAGTTCTCCTCTCTAAGTGAAAATACTGAAGCAGAATGTCTGGCCATTAGTTTGTGACCTCAAGCTCAGGTGCACTTTGGTGATAAAGAAGGACAATGATCCAGAAACATACCAGCAAGTCCACCTCTGAATTTCTTAAAAAAGACAGTATGTAGGGTTTGGAGTGGCCAAGTCAAAGTCTGAACTTAAATCTGATTGAGATGCCTGTAAACAGGCTGTTCATGCTTGAAAACCCTCCAACGTGGCTGAATTAAAACCATTCCAAAGAAGAGTTGGCCAAAATTCCTCTACAGTGATATGACAGACTTATTGCCCATTATCACAAACGCTTGGTTGCAGTTTTTGCCATCCAAGGGTGGTATTAGGTATAGGGGGCAATTACCTTTTCACATAGGGCCAGGTAGGTTTGGATGGCTTTTTCCCCTCAATAAATGAAATCAAACCAGCACGTAGTGTTTACTCTGGTTATCATTGCCTAATAGTAAAAGTTATTTGATTTGAAACATTTAAGTGTAATAAATATGCATAAAAGAAAAATACAGATACATTCTACAATACTGTAATTTAAGTTGTTTTTTTTTTCTTTAAAATGTCATACTACCAAAGTTTCCACTTAAAAATATATCTGTTTCTGTATTAACCCTTTGCTTACTGCTGTTGTTGTTTGTCTCTATGTTTCCCAGGGCTACAGAACGGGCTACCCTTACCGCTGCCCGGCATTGCGAGACAAAGGTAAAAAGTACAGTGACGCAGAGATCGCTTCCTCCGCCCACGGTGGTTACTCATACGGCGAGGACAGCGACTCAGGTGCTCGCTCCCCGCTGAAACACAGCTTCCAGCGCGGCCAGCGCGACAAGACCCGCCTGCTCAATGCCGGCGGCCGGCCCGACGAGCCCTACGAGGACGGGCCCGACGGCAGCAGCCCCAAGTCGAAGCCTAAGGTGTGGACGAACATAACACACGATCACGTCAAACCCTTGCTGCAGTCTCTCTCGTCTGGTGTCTGCGTGCCAAGCTGTATAACCAACTGCTTGGTCTGTGCCTACCTTACTGTTCTAGTATAGATTTTACAGCTACCTTGTTGGTGTAAACGGGTGGCTGGTCGGCATCCTGAGGCTCTGGGGACACTAAAAGAATAGCCCAATCATTCTTAGATGAACTGCTTTGCTAAAGAAGGAGGGAGTTTAATCCTACTTTTAGGAAACTTTAAGGCTTCTTTCTGTGATTTAAGCTGCCTCATTCACCCTCCTTTCTCCCTCACCCTCCTGTTAATTACATTCTTTCACAGCTGTAATTATTCTGCTGACTCACTTTGCTCTTATTCTCTCTCTGGTCTCCTACTGCTTCACGATGCCGGGCCAGCTGCCTCCCAGCATGCCCCACTGCATGTGTAGTAGTGAAATGCATTGTTGGTGTTGATGTTTTTCCCAGAGGAGCGAGCAGCAGGGGTGTGGCATGAGTCTTCAAGTGGGCAGGTGGATGCAGGAAGACACGGTGTCGCTCACCTGTACCTGTAATACACACCCTCTTTATCTTTGCATCTTGGAGTTAGTTTTGTTAACTGAGTCGCTCAAACACGATTCGGATAAAAGGGTGTAAAAAAGCAAAAAAGCGGTTGGGTTTGAGTTTGCTTCGTGGGCTGCTCTGGAAGTATTTTTGTTTATTTATTTACTCTGCCTGCTAAAAGATGGAGGTGGCATGTCTCTGTCTGAAGATATTTAATGACATAAACAGATGTAGAAATTAAAATAAGAGATAATGGTTTCAGTGCAAAGAAAATTTGTAGGGGTGTGAATCTCCTTTACAAGAGGATGTGATTGACTATTGGTTTCAATACAAAAAGCAATTCCTGCATACACTGAAATAAAACATTTAAGTCCCCCAGAAGGCCCTATTAAAGCTAACGTGTTAATATGAAACAGAGAGAAGGAAAACACAGTGACAGTCTGAGCGACGTTCAAGATTGCCACTCGCTCCTGTAAACAGTTCTAGCATCTTCATCTAAAATTGATATCCAGCTAAATGAAATGCTGTTGGTTTAGTATCATGTCCCTCAGTTTTACTGGATAAACTAAGATGGTGCAATATCCCTGCAACAAGCCCTGAAATATTTCCCATGAGACATAAAGCCAAGTTCAGACCAAAGATTTTTGGCTTTAGAAAGCCGCTGGCAATGTTGTTAGCAGTCTGAACCGAGCCATTGCAGCTTGAATCAAGCCATCTGATGCAGTCACTTGCGGTTCAGCTTGTCGAGTCAAGTTGGATTCAGGACATTTCTTTTTGTCGTTTTTGATTTTTTTACGCTCTTCAACTTAACCATGGAAAAAGGAACTTGTCATGGAATGAAAAGGAATTAAGGGAACACTTTAAAGGTACATTTTTGAAATCAAAAAGTCTAGATGACTCCTGACTTATCCACTGAGTTGTCTGAGATTTTATGTTATTTTTTTTTAGATTAAATGAGGAGCAGTGGTGGACTTGTTTTACGTCACTGTAGCTGGTTTAACCAAAATTATTGGAAGGGGCAATAAATCATTTTATCATTTGTGATTTGAAAAAATTGTGCACTAATTGTGGACCTTAATTATTATTGATTAAAATGATTTATCTTGGCAGCCCTGATCAAACTTGATCTGAAAGAAAATCTCTTTGGTGTGTATTTTAATTGAAGTTTTACCCTAGTCCCATCTGTAAACATGGAGAAGGAGGGACTGGGTTTATGGTTTTCCCTGCAGTCAGTCAGCAGGGGGAGCTCTGAATATTCAGGCTTCACTCTGAGGCAGCAGTTGCTAGGTCCATCTTAATATACAGTTTATGGCGAGCATCTTAACGGAACTTGCTGTTTCAACAGGTGAGAATTAGCTTGCTACCCTTGTACAGGCAGACGTTCAGTCCACATGACTATGACTTGATTCTCAGGTGAACTGTTAATCACATTTGTGATTTTAGAAACTCACTCACAACTTACTCATAGCAAGCCTTCTTTTTCAAATGCTGACTCTTTCGAGAAGGAGAGGGGTCAACTTAAAAACTCCTCCAAAACTGAAAAATGATCAAGGTTCTCTGCAAATTATGCACTCAGAATTTTGATGTGAAGATTAGTTCCCAAACCGGATTGGTTAATTTTTACACCCCTAGAAATTTGCAAAAATAGTTGTGAAGGCTGTATTTGTTTCCTTTTTCTCAAAGAGCTTCAGTTTCTATGCTTGTTACCTCTTTCTTCTGTACTCGCTCTGATTTCTGGTTTCAGTTTATTATAAGAAAATATTTACAAAGTTAAGGCTTGCATGAGTGGAATTGTTTGAAAAAAGAAAAACCAAAAAAAAAAAACTGTGGAATTTGACCTGACCTTTGAATCAATTATCTCCTGTTGGGAAAGTAGGAAATATTGTGTTGTGAGACTCTTTCTCAGTGAGTATATCGTGTTTACATGTTCATCTCATACTCAAACCAACCCCAACCCGGCTACTTCCATCCAGAAACCCTCCTCCTCATCGGCCCCTTGTTTGGAAAGCTAATAAGCCAAGCTGAAAATAAAACGCAGGAATGAAGTCATGAGCTTCTGCTTTCCACTGCAAATTACATGCCTAGTTTGAAAAGGTTCAACAAAATATTCTGCATGAAAGCTGAAGATTTGATTTGTTTATTCACCCGCTGCTCATTTGGAAATTGGTCCAGACTTTCTTTTCTCCTTCAGTCATGCTGAGCATTACCAGGTTTATAAAAAGACTGAAAGTAAGTGGGGTATTAGAGGAAAATGTCTGATCTTATGAAAGGTTTCGTCTGTGCAGGAAAGATGCCCTCTTGTTTTAGATTGTCGCGTTGAGACAATGGCTTTATTTGTCCCAACGTGGGCGAGTGTTCTCGGTGTGTTTCTCTCTTATCTCTGTCGTCTTTGTTGTCGTGTATCAGCCTGGGAAATGACTTTGGTGATGCCAGCTCACCCCTCACTGCCACTCTCGCTTCGTAAGCCAGACTCATCTCAGTCACCTCACACAGCCATCCCTCACCTCACCCTCCCTCGTCTCCTGCCACCACCCACCCCTCACTCCTCCCTCCCCTAACTCCCCCTTTTTGTCATTCTGTGGTGTTTTCAGTTGGTCTTCAATGTGCTTTTTTTGTTTTTATTTTGAATAGAATATCAATGATGATGACAAGTGGATTTCAGCAGTTTAAGTACACCGTCAAGCTTAAGCTGCTTCTTCCTACACCTTAGTTGTCAGGCTTCATGTATTTTTTGTCAGTTTCAACCTGTTTAGCAAAAAGGCTCAGAACTACTAGAGATGTCCTCAAATTGTCAGGATCAGCTGCCTGTGTGAGTGCAAACAGATAATTTTTTTTGCAGCACCCTCATAAAATTTCTATGTGAACTGTTAGTTGAGGTGTAAACACAGCTGATGATTTTCAGGAAAAACTGCTTGCTTGCAGTGAATTTTCCTGAACTATCTTGTGCTGCAATCACAGGTGGACTTACTCCAAATCCACTTTGAAATTTTACTTAGGGGGCTGACGGGAAATGCCCAGGTGTTTATGTTCACACATGCAGCTGATGCCTTACATTTGGAGAAAATTTTCACAAATTTTGTGCAAATATGAAAAAGACATCCCGCATATGTGGAGATAAAGCTTCAACACTGCTCAAAGAGCAGAGAAATTAATCAAGTTCTTTCACGCTGTCACAACGTCATGTAAGCTTTTCTACTGGGCAGATAAAAAATCACGAAGCATTTATTTTTTGTATTAAAAAGTTTACTTACTGCTGGAAAAAAATACAAATAAGATTTCAGGCACCTAGGTTTCCCCTATAACTTTCATAAATCTGCAAAGGGATCAACAGAAATAGATGTTTTGTGAAAAATGAGATCTATAAGGCCTAAACAAAAGTAGTTTTTTAAATTGAATTAGTCATTAGACCATGCATTGTCTGAGTTTTGCCTTATTTTTAAATATTGAAGTTTTAGGCACATCTCGGCACTATCTTGGAAAAATGTGGTCTTTGAATTATTGGGTAGGCTCTGATGAGCTTTCTTTAGATCATTTATTTCATGTCTCACTTAGAAACACACTGCCTTAAGCCTGGTTTATACTACTGCGTTGAATCGACCCTGCAGCTTTGCTATTGTGACCTACACTGTTGTGAGCACTACAGGTACATAGCGCTAGTCGTCAGTGTAATTTCAATTCCAGTCCTGCCTCGTTCTCTGCCTGTTTGTGTAAAGGAAATGATAGCAGCTGAACCGAGGGTGTTGCGTCAGGGTTAGAATTAATAACTTCAAGCAGCAGTTGATTATTCTGCAGAAATTGCAAAACAGAAAAGAGATAGGGTAGTGTTTCCCAACCATTTTTTTCTTGGAGCCCCTCCCCCCCTACATGCACCTAAGAAAAGCGGAGCACCCCTAGGACTCAAGAGAGAAAAAACGTGGCACACTGACGCCAAAAATCAACACAGATTTTAATTGTTTCACTGATAAAACCTTAAAAAAAGGCCTATGTATGCTTTTCTTATCAAAAGACCTTTGTATAAACTACTTAGTAACTGCTTTATCATGGTTTTAGTAAATATCTGCAAATCTAATTTTGGCAGCACCAGACTAGACAAAGCCACACACCCCCCCTAAGATCTTTGGCACCCCCCAGGGGGGTCCCAGACCCCAGGTTGGAACCAAAGAGATAGGGCATAGTAGGAAATGGAATAAATGGCCACTCAATCATCTTAGGCAGAGGACAGAGGAGTTTTTTTAGCTTGTTTTGCCACTTGGAGACTAGGGTTGAGTATCGAAATCCAGTACCAACATAGTACCGGTACCAAGACATCTGATACCTACCATACTGAATTACAAGACAGATTCCGGTGCTTCATTTTGGTTCATTGCCACCCCAACCTGATTCACATCACTCCAAAGGAAAGACACAAAGGCGACTTTTAAAACACTTTTCTCAAAAGTATTGAATTAGGCACCATTTAGGCAGTCACCCTTTAAAAAGTATCGATTTAGCACTGGTATCAGGAAAAATCCAAATGATACCCAACCCTATTGGTGACATGGATGATGAAACACAACATGTCTGTTGACTGACAATCACTCAGTACTACCTACAGGACCAATCACAGGGCTTGCAGCCTGTGTTGATTCATTTCAAGTGGTGCAGTTCAGGCTTCCTTTGCAAGCTTCTGCATAGGTTCTGGGTAACATGAACCTGGGGTGTATGCTCGTGCTAGATTTGACAGGGAAGTATAAACCAGGCTCAAATAAAAAAAAGCTAGACTTAGTTTTGTTGTAAAAATGTTGATAAGCTCCTCTTAATTTATTTTTTGTAAATGTGAATTAATTGTTTATTAAATGTGCCTCATCATCATTGGTCACGTTCTACATTCAAACCGTTTTTACAGCCATCCAACGTTTTCCATTTCAGTTCAGCATGACTCTTGTATTGTGAAGCCTGCATAGTATTTTGTCTCAATCTATTTTTTGTGCCTGGGTTTTAATGTCATTCATCACATCTGATTTCAGTTGTTTTTTTTAACATTTCATGTGGTGTTTACAGTGGACAAAGGAAGACGGACTCCGCCAGGCTGCCGTAGCCAATCAGTTCATCCCACTGAACACCAATCCTAAAGAAGTGCTGGAGATGAGGAATAAGGTATCGATTTTTAATTTTTTTTACTCCTTTTATTTTGTTAAACACAGACCGTGTAAAGTTCCAAAAAATGGAGTCTACCTTTTTTATGAGTATGTTTTTGTGATTTTAGATCCGGGAGCAGAATCTGCAGGACATAAAGACAGCAGGGCCCCAGTCTCAGGTTCTGTGTGCCGCTGGTCCTGTTGTGGAGCGCTCCTTGAATCAGGTCAGTCTGTGAACTCTTATGCATTAAAACCCCTCGCTGCTACAGCTATCCTGACCTGGAGATGAATACAAGTCTCATACTGATAAAAAATGTCTTTCATTCAGTTTAAAATCAATAATTATATCACAAACAGAATTCTGTCCAGGTCTGGAGTCCCCTTCAAATTAAAAATGCTTCAAATTGTTAATTTTGTGTGAAGTTTTCCTGGACATTTGAGCTTTTTAAGGAAGAATTTGGTTGTAATCAAGACCTGTTTATTATAATCTGGTCTGACATCAGTTTCTATTTCACTTAAACCCCTTTTGACCTCCCTTTAACACAGGTTAACATCTGGGCATTCAAATACCATATGGTAATCCTTAATGCTAGGTGTGGATGCACCTCAGTGCATACTGACTACGGTTTGATATCTGATAGCACAGACTGCAAACAGAGGTGGTCTAGTATGTCTCCATTCTGACTGGTTTGCTAGTGTAGATGCAGGGATAGCTCAGTGGTTTATGTTGGAGACTGGGGGTTCCAGTTGTGGTCAGGGTATGATCAGTACCCAGTGTGGGCCCCTGAGCAAGGTCCTTAACGCCTGTCTTTCTCTCAGATCTAAATCGCTTTGGACAAAAGTGTTTGCTAAATGACATTGTAATGCATACTGGCATGCATTTAAGACTCATGAACTCGTGGTGCCAGTAACAAAAAGTGTGGTTTATTTACGTCCGTAAACTAACTTCACAACTTGTCATCTTATATTGAGTAAACATTTCAATCTAACCAGTACGCCACAAAGTTTATTAGATTTAAGGTATACAACCATTTTTTAAGACCATTTTTTGATGGTTTTTGACTTTTCAAATTTTTTGTCAGGTTTTGAGTATTTAAGGCCACAATTCTTTGTTCAAATTTAGCGACAGGATCATATTTTGGTGGTGGTATAATTTTTGCACTCAAATTTGGGGACAGATGCACGGTCATGACTTTTTGGTCAAATTCAGATTTGTTTCGGCGTTCATCAGTTTTCCTCTCAATTTTGGGACGGTGTAGTCGTGACATTTGGTCAAATTACGAGTCATTTACGTGATGATTTTCCTCTCAAATTTGGCGACGGGTCCACAGTCATTTTGAGTCCTTTCCACTGTGGTAAATTTTTTTGCATCAAATTTAGTGCTAGGTCCATGGTCATGACATTTGAATCAAATTTTGAGTTGTTTCTGCTCTGGTTGAGTTTGCATTTTAAATTTTGTGATCAGTCCATAGTCAGGACTTTCTGGTCAAATTTTAAGTCCTTTACGCCACGGTTGTTTTTTTGCTCAGATTTGGCGACCGGTGTCAACCGTCATGACTTTTTTGTCAAAATTTCCAACCGTTTAACTGCACGCATTCCTACTTATTATGTGGAGTTTGGGGATAATTCCCCACAATATGTTTTTCTAGTGGTGTGATGATATATTATTGGCTGTTATTTGCATATGAGGCAGGCAAGTTAACACTGATTGCAAGTTGTCGCTGGAGAAATATTGTTATTGTAGTCAATTTGGTATCTGAATGCCCAAAATGCAAGTCAATGTAAAATGTAAAAAGGGCAGCAAGGAACAAAAGATGTCCTCCATGTTGTTTTATCAGAGAATGGGGTGACGCTGTAACTGTCACATTATTTTTTCAACCACAGAGATATTCAATCTGGCAGGTGAGTAGTGTTGTGAGAGAGGTAACCTCACTCTGCTCTCCAAACCTGCCAGCTCCAGTTATGTCCACAGTCATACATCGTTTATTTTCTCTCATTTCTTTGAGGTTTTTATTCAGAGAAGATGATGGTCATTTTTCAGATGTATTCTGTGCATGCACTCTTTGTCTTTGTTTGGGAGGAAATAACTTCCTGAGCATTTACACAAAACACCATATGGGGCAGGACGAAATAAAAAGTGAGCTAATTGTTGTTAATAAAGAAAAGTTTTGGGTCAGACTTCACCTAGCATGTCAGCAGTAAGACCAAAGCAGTCGATCATGTGTATTGGTGTTTAGATAAAGCTATTGCATGTGGATGGTTCACCTTTATAGAGCATGCTTCTCTCACTGCTTTGCTTTTTTAGAGCCTCACCATCATTTCTGAAATCCGTCTCACTTTGCATGCACTTCAGTGTTTGTACGCTATGTCTGTTTGCAGAGGTGGAAAGTAACACACGCTGTAACTTAAAGCTGACTCACCCTTCTTTTTACAATCCAAAGAAATAAAATACTGCTGTAGTTTTTAACCAAGCAAAGAAGACAAAAGGACCATCTGTGCCTTTTTTCTGCAGTGAAATCTCTTAAATTATGTGCTCAGTATATAAATGTGCTTTTACTCACAGATAAGATCATTAAAGAAAAAGTTATACTCAGTTATATTAATTTTCCTCCAATGGTTTTTGTAGTTCTCTTTCCACCTTTGTACCTTTAAGCTGCTTTCTTCCTGAATGTCTGCACACATTCACGCCTGCCTGACAGACTGCTGATTCAAAATGTGCTAGTGTTTCAAAAGATGGCTTGTGCCCCCCCCTCACTGGGTTTACTATTGCAGGACGCCCCTCTGTCTGACTGTACAGACACTATTGACGGCCTCGATGTGTCCGAGGGGTCCTATAGTCCTGCTAGCTCAATTAGAAAGGTACTTACTGCTCCAGTCACCAATACTTTTCACCTGTCGTTCACATCATCCTCCAGTCACTGCACCGAGCTTGCTGATAGGCCTGTATGAAAAGATTTAAGCCATTTCCTCTTAGTATGGTCATGCAACCAGCGCTACTGTTTCTGCAGTCTGGAGTCTGAGAAGTTTAGACAGATCTTTGAAGCGAAAGGTTGATCAGGGATGTGATTTTCCAGCCTGAAATGTTTACCCATGAGACTTTACCCATAAAAGTGTCATCCTTCATAGCCAGCCAGGTATGCTTATGGTTACCCTGGTGTGTTTACAGTAACTTTAGCATTTTCTCCATGTGATCCCTCTCAATAATGCCATGCATCTGTGACACATGCTTAATAGGTGATCAGAAATAAAGAGAGAAATGCCCACTGTTTTGCCTTTCTTAATGCATTGATTGCAGTGCAACGTCTCATGTTTGTCACAAGTTAATGCCATTGCTTCATTGTTCTGTGCAGCTGATTGCTGCTAACACATATCCACACTCTTATTTTTGCTCCATCCTCACAGCTCACCTGTTGTAGCCAAATTTTGTATGAAACCTTTTGAAAATAGAGGATGTGCTGTTTGGACAGAATGAACTGCTAATAAACTGAAGCAGATACATGGCAGAAAGAGACAGACTGATGGGATTGGGAAGGTCTGGATTCTGGACTCTTTTGTTGTAATGTTTAGATTATCTAAGCAAACATTACTACAGTTTTTAGTTAAACTTGACCTAAAGAGGTTGTTGCCGAAGACAAATGTCTGTTTTGATAAATTAAACTTGTAAGCAATATTTCTGCATCTTTTTCTTCCTCAACAAATCACATCCCTGATTGATGTTTGGATCTTGTTGTTTTAGAGCAAGGAGATTTTTGGTTTCAATATTACTTGTATATCTCAAAAATTTGAATGTCTGTTTTTTATGATTTAATTCAAGATATGAAACCTGCATATTTTCTACATTTATTTCATTAAAAATGAACATGCCAGACATTTTAAAATCTTAACAATTATGGCTTACAGCTAACAATAAAGTAAAAAAATAACACTATCTCCAAAAAATTACAATATGACCAAACACTAATCAAAAAACAGGATTTATTATATGATGAACTTGACACTGGACTTCAAGCACCTTGGATTCTGTGCCTTGATTTCCAAATAAAATGCAAAATTGACTTCTCTGAGAACAGGACTTTGAACCACTGAGCAACGGTCTAGTTCTTTTTCTCCTTAGCCCAAGTGAGAAGCTGATGATCTCTGTGGTTCAAGAGTCCCTCGACAATAGGAACACAACATTTATAGTCCATTTCGTGGATCCATCTATGTCTGGTGGCTCTTGCAGCCTCGGTCCAGTCCTTGTTAAGCTCCCCTAAGTTCTTGAATCTGCTTT
The DNA here is from genome assembly GCF_018320785.1 of Cheilinus undulatus. Classification (NCBI taxonomy): domain Eukaryota; kingdom Metazoa; phylum Chordata; class Actinopteri; order Labriformes; family Labridae; genus Cheilinus; species Cheilinus undulatus. The sequence goes on along the minus strand of NC_054881.1, from coordinate 14,737,654 downwards.
GTTTGTCAGTCGCCTGAAGGCTGAGCTCAACTCTGTTGCTTGTGCACCTTTCTTGCCACACTTTTCCCTGACAGTCAACTTTCCATAAATGTGCTCTATACAGCCTCTGAGAATAGCCTGCCCTTTTATTAAGGACCTTCTGTGGCTTACTCTCCTTGTGCAGGATGCCAAAGACTGTATTCTGGACTTTTATCAAGTCAGCGGTGTTCTCAGTGATCGCAGTTGTGTGTACTGAACCAGAGTGAAACAATAAGGGCTTAGAAAACCTTTGAAAATTGGGCATTTCCACAATAGTCTAATACAGGGGTTCTCAAACTTTTTGGGGCTTGGGACCCCATACAAGGCGAAAAATTTTCCAAGGACCCCCACATAACCCTCGCACTGATTAAACATATGTTAACTGCCATTTGTACTCCTAGATTTTAAACTCTTCAACCTAAATATAAGCTCTTGTCCAATTGAGTGTGGTTTCTCACTTTTTGCGATCCTTTGAGCAGCCAAATGAGAAGCCCTCTGTGTTTTTTCTGGGTTGTGGTCAGGTTCACATTCGTGTTTTCTGGCGCATGTATTCCTAACCCTTTTGTCGGAAAAATCTTTTTGTCCTTCAACGCTGCATGCCTTGTTATCAAATAGAACTTTAGCTTGGTGGGCTTCATGGCTTTACATGAAGACACTCAACATATTCTGGTCTTCCGTCACCGTTCTCAATTAAACCAAACTCTAGATAGCTGTCATCATATTTTCTCAGTTTACCTGGTTTGGGTCTGGCATCACTTGATGAAGTGGACATGCTTAAATATTTATCCATTGTTGCTAGCTGGACCTGCAGACCAAATGCATCCTGAGCAAAAAGACTGATGTGTGACGAGTGATAGATTTATGTGATATCTCACAATCATATCTGAGTTTTCACTGACCCAAAGCTGACTTATGTGGGAGTCACTGGTTTAGTGTGGTTGTTTTATGGTGTTGTGGTCCCTATATGCATTTATTTGCTTTTTAATAACTTGGCATTACTTTGATAATTTATTTCAAATTATTTCGCAGACCCCCAAGCTGTGGCTCGCGGACCCCCAGGGGTCCCCAGGCGCAAGTTTGAGAGCCGCTGGTCTAATATTTTAAGATAATGATTGTTTGAGAGTTGTAAGCTATAATCATCAAAATTAAAACTAATAAAATCTTGAAGTATTTTACTTTGTGTGAGATGAATCTAGAATAAATGGAAGTTTAACTTCTTTAAATAAATCACAGCAAAACAAAATCTTTTTAAATGATATTTTTCTTATTTTTTGAGATGCACCTGTATGTTTTCATTTTACTATGGGTAGTAAAAAGGAAAGGCAGTAGATCTAGTGGTGGTGATTTTTGCTGCATGTCCTATCTAAATTTTCAATATTTTGATAAATGTTGATACCATGGAATTAAAAAAGGGTGCATTTGTGCTATTTTAACAATAAGTGGTGGAATAAAATAAATAAAATGCATAAAGAGCATAAAGATGTTCAACCATGTTTCCACCAAAAGTTGCCAGAAAGGGAGAGCACTGTCCAAGTTGTACAAATATGTACGCAGCCAAATTATATGTGCAGTTTGCAGGAATTTGACTGCATTATTAAGTAATTAAACACAAGAAATGATCAGGTATTGGGTGCCTAAGACTTCATTGTGTTGCCATGGTACAGAACAGGTATCAACAATGTTTGATTTTAACTTTCATCATGTAAAAGTTTAAATTCCTGTTGAGGCAGCCTTAGTGTCCACCTTATGCCTTGCTTAATGCGTGACTTCCTGTGCTTCCTGTCAGTGAATGCAGAACCAGCATTTTCTATATCAACAGACAGTAATCCTAACTGTCGGAGAACTCGATATCCAAGGAGGGGAACAATATGAAGAAATGCCTCAGATAATGTACTTAAGCATATTTAGCTGACTTTATAAGCTCTGCTGCTGCAAAAGACCAAGCTATTATCAAACTCTAAAGCTTTGAGCTGTATCAGTATATTCATAGTTAAAAGGCTGATTTTGTCAAAGGAGGTGGGACACAGACTTTACACTTAAATAATCTTTTACCTAAGCTATATCGCCAGAAACTCCACCCATAATCATATCTACAGTAGGAGGAATAAGGTGGATAAAGCGTTATTTTAATAAGCCTCTGCTTTTGTAGGTGTATGATCATAAACATGGCTCTAGCTCTGCTCTTGCCTGACATTGCACTGTTGGCTCAGATCCGTCTGTGTTTGGCTTTTCAGTAGAAGTAATAACGGCTTATGCCAAATAGATAACTATATATATTTTATAAAAGTTTTCTTGTATTTTCTAGCTTAATAGCTGTATCTTCAGATCATATGCTGGAGCCATGTCACTTTCAGCCTAACTAAATCTGATAATGCTGTTAACATTTGTCGAATCTTTTTACCCTTGCACAAACAAAAGAGCACCTATTTCTCTCTAAATTAAATAATTCCTTCATTTATTGACTGCAGTAACGTGTGTTTTCAACTTCAGTGTCTCACTGTTCCTTGTCTGTCTTCTTTGTGCCCTGTAGGGGGAGCTAGTGACCGCCTCCAAGGCCATCATTGAGAAGGAGTACCAGACGAAGGTCATCGTCACCAAGCAGGGTCCGAACCCGTTCACCAAACTCACCGACCAGGAGCTGGAAGAATACCGCAAGGAGGTGGAGCAGAAACAGAAAGGGCCTGAAGGTAAAATGAAGATGGCACCCATACCAGAAAGACCGATTTATTCAGCTTTTTCTCCAACACAGATTGTTTTTTTAATTGCATTTTGATGTGATAATAATGTACATGATAACTGGTGTAGGCAGCGTTTTATCACCGTGGATGAGTGCTATGTCTCTGCAGTTTTAACACATTTCTCAGGGTAATTTACTCTGAATACATGAAGCATTTGTAATGTGTGACTCATTGCTTCCTCCTTCTGTAATCGCTCTTCTTTGACCCTCTTCAAGGCAATGCATATTACACCTAAGATATAATTATTCTAAAGATATGAGTCCAATGCAGGGAGGATAAACAGTTTGACCTGTTATGTGTTAATGCTGCCTAATTTTGATCTTTATTCTCCAGATATCCTGTTCAGATTTTGCAAATATTCTAATTGTTAAGCTCCTGTAAAAGTAAGGAGAAGAAAACTTGAGAGAAACATTTTTTCCTCTTGTCTACTGTTTGCAGATTTGTGTTTGAAAAAAAAAAAAACACATTTGTTTATGATATTCAGCATTTCTCCAAACTTTCAAGTAGAACATTTTCATTTTGGTCTTTTGTTTACAGAGAAAGACAGCTGGTTAAGAAAAATAAAGTTTTAAACACCAGATGTTTTAATTGAGGAGGTGTTCAAAATCATCGTTTGCTGAAATAAGCCTGTGGCCTTTTGCACCAGCTATAAACAATTCATGTCTTAAGTTCTGCTGTAAGCATTAAAACTAGTTAGATTGTGACTCAAGTTGATGACACCAGTGATCATCAACTGGCAGACTGGGTCCACATCAGCCCCCATCAGCTACCCATACAGCCCATAGAACCTTGGTTCCCAACCTGGGGTCAGGAACCCCCTTACGAAAGCGCACATATTAACAAGAATCATGGTATTACACTTATAAATAACTCATACAATGATTTTGGGTAGACGAATTTGTTTTTAGGGCTATTTTGTTTTAGGGCTTTTTTGTTTGGATTTATACAAAAAAATCATCAAAAGTGATGTTAATTTTGGCCACAAAGTATCACTAATTTTTTGGATCAGTCCTGGGGTTGCTCAAGTTTTCTTAGTTATAAGTAGGGGGGCTCAAAGGAAAAAAGGTTGAGAACCACTGCCCAGTTGATGATTAGATTAAGAAATTATGCAGGGGGCAAAATATGTTGTTGTATTTTGGGATTTGTTTCTTTTCCTTTTAAAAACACCCCTACAGCTTCTAAAGTAACCCTAAAAATGATTCAGATTTAAAGTATTTTTTTCCGATTGGCTTAATGTTTGATCAGTTTCACTGAAATCCACTGATCAGACATTATTGGCAATTAAGAGGGTTTGATAAACACATAAAAATTAGTCCATTTGCTGCACCAGCTCAGCAGTTTAGGTGCTTTTAAAGTGCTTTTTACTGCCAGAGAATCAAAACAAAACACCAGTTTCCTGCATGTGTTTTTCTCCCGTCAGGACACATCATATTCACATCAAACTGAGTGAAGTTCAAAAAGTCAGCCCAGAAATATGCACCTAAAATATTGGAATCATCCCCTTGACTTTCCAGGGTCTTTAAAGATTAAATCCACACCAGCAACTCTGATACTGAACAACTTTTTATCCATTTTTAATCAATTTTTAGATTGTTTCTGCTGCTAGCTTAGCCACCATTTCAAGTTCCTTTAACAGATTTATTCTGCTGTGTCAAACAATATGAAACTGTTTATGCTGCATTGTTAGTCTTAAAAATGTATTTTAACCAGCTGTCATTTTCAGGAAATAAGACATAAATGAGAATATTTGAAAGTTGCGACGTATACTGTTGTATAAAGAAAAGAATAACCTGCTAATTTTATTCAAATGCTAATACTGTAAACAGAAGAACCAAAGAGATCCTATTTTTCAGTGGTTTCTTTATTTTTCTGAACTGCATTAGAGTGAGAATAATTTATAGAAAATATTAAATGTCTAAAAAAATGGCTCACAGCTTCGTATAAAAAGTACTGACCTTCTCCAGGCCAAACTGTGATGTTATCTCTCCACACACATGAATTCACAGTGCAGGGAAGAGATGATAGTAAGCAGGCATCAGCCTCCACTGCTCCCTGTCCTGAGCCTGAAAAGCAACCAAGCAGGCAAGCCTCCGACTCCAAACCTCCACAGTCTACATCTGACCCACCCAGCTTAGAGAAGCCCCCACCGACAGCAGCTCCTGAGCCGGCCTCCCCCCCTGTTGACCTCTCCGGTGAAGAGGACCCATTACAGAGCATCAAGCGTTCTGCAGAGGCGGTCGTTGATGAAGTTTTAACGTCCGCTAAAGAGATCCTTTCAGCTCCAGATTCCCCACAGAAGGAGTTCCACTGTGCAGTGCTGCGAGCCCTCAGCAAGGAACCGGTGGTAGGCGCAGATCAGGCTCCAGGTACTCGACACGAAGTGGAGTTGCCCCTAAAATCTGGCCCTACGCTTCCCTCCCCCTTCTGCTCAGGCTCTGCACTGGGAGTGGGGGAACCCCTGCCTGCTGTGTCCTCTCATGCTCCTCAGGGTTTGGAGTCTGCCGCCATTGTTTTACCCTCCTACCCACAATTCAGTCTTCAAAGCCTTGCTTGATTTTTTTGTTTTCCCTCGTCATCCCCTCGTCTCTCTCTGTCTCTGATGTCTTGCACAAAAGGCATCCGAGTTTAAGCAGATCAGTTAATTTTCTACAGTTTGATTGGACGAGGATCTGAGTAGAGAGGATCTGAGGACGCTAATGTTAAGATTTTAAACCACCCCTCCTCTTTTGGGTGCTCTCTCCTCAAGTCTTTTTGCAGTGGAGTGCTGTGCTAACCCTCAAGGACGCTGATTCTGAGCTCAGTCATCCAATCAGAGCTTCCTGTGTGTGGATTTGAATAACGGTTCTCTCCTTTTTCTTTTCCTGCTAATCAGTCAATGGTGTCCACTCTCCTTCCTTTGCCTCTGACTGATTTCCAATAATCAATGATAAGATTTGGTTTTGTTTGGCTCTTGGGGATAATTTAAAGCTCCTGTGAGGAATTGTAATTATTATTATGAAATATCATAAAATAAAATTCAATAAATAAAAATGACATAAATCAAATAAAAAGGTGCTAAAATGGGAATAAAAACATTAAAAGATAAGGCAAGTTTGGTTCTGACTAGGGCCGTCCTAGGCGTGTATTTCCCCATTTGGCTAAATGCCGAGTTAAATTCTGTTAAAACGGCTAGTCTAAAGAGAAGAAAATACTTCAAATACAGTCAAAGTCATCACAGGGTCGTTGTGTGATGTGAGCCTGATATTCTGTGTAGAGCATAGCTAACATTAGCAGCTACCTCCGCTAGCCTTCGTTGTCTTTGCAGATTAATATCATGCTGTGATATGTGGACTCTTCTCTTCCATTGAGTAAAAATACGCAAGTTCAACCCTCCACAGCCTACATACCACTTTATTTCCATTTATTACTTTGAAAAACTGTCCTACAGCACTGTTCCTACTACACGCTAACTGCTAAGCTTCTCATATTTGCAGCTGGGAAGTGCCATGAGAAAGCTCAGACAGGAAGGCAGCAGCCATTCACTGAGGCTACAGCGGCCTCTAGTGGCCGGAAGTTCATTGCAGTTTAAAAGATCATTATAGACTGGGATTTCAAGCCTGTGTTTATAAAAAAATTTTAGGTTCAGCCTACTCATGAAATCTTGCGCAGGCTAATTTGATTAACAAATTTAACCACACGCATCCCAAGTTCTAACTTTCCAGCTGTTAACAGGTCAGGCCCAAGTAGAGACCTGGGGGCTCTACTTGGCTCATAAGGTAAAAGCAAATCAGCAGGGGTGGAAAGCAACTTATTCAATTTACCCTCAATACTGTAATTGAGCAGTTTTGGGGGCACTTGTACTTTTTTAAATACATGTTGAAATCAGTACTTTTATTTCTACTTCAGTGGTTTTTAACCACAGTAACTGCACTTTAACTTGAGTACAGAAGTCGTGTACTTTTTCCACCTCTGCAAATCAAATTAATAAGGGGCGAAACATTCAGAACTTTAAAAAACAATAAACGAATCTTAAAATCTATTCTAAAAAAGTTTCCAGACTTTATCAGGTGAATATGGCTTTAAAAGATAAAATATTTTTGTCCGTAAACTGGGAAAATACACTTGCTGGAAAAAAAGATTTTCAGAATGGAAAATGCAAACAAAGACTTTATCCAGAGCATGTTGTAATTCAGACACCTACCACACAGAAGTCGCTTACATAATTAAAAATGACTATATACAAAAATTCTGTAAATGATATCGTCTGCTTTTTCAGGTCACTCAAAGGCAATTCTATAGCATTACGTCTGTATCTTAACAGCTGAAAAGAGACCCACAGGAGCTTTAAGGTTGATTTTATTGGGATTTTTTTAAAACGCTTTTGCTCTTCTTTCTTGATTACTTCTTCCCTGGATTGGTTCCTTTTGTTTTCCTCCTTTTTGTGTTTTCTTAAGATTCTTTTAAATGGGATTTTGCTTACAATCAAAATCTAAGCCTGCAAATAATTTATGTAGTAATTTCCCTTTTTTAAAATTCCCTGTTTATATGTAATAAAGAAATTCTCACTGTTTCTCATTGCTGATATTTTTTTATTCAGACCCTGAGCAGCTAGCAGAGCCTGACGAGGAGCCCAAAGGCCAGAAGCCCACCACCACGCCGCCCAGCACCCCGGTCAGAGCAGAAGAAGGTAGGTTGGCCTGAAGTAGTCGACAGACCTGGCTTGCCTGGTTCGGCATGGGTGCTGTCAGTCCCCGGGCTGGGATTAAGAGCTTTTTTAGGGTCTGCAGGGAGAATGCAGAGGCTGTAGCTCGTCCACCTGCCTGTGTGTGTTGTGGCCTTTAATAATACTACTACAGGTGTTGTGCTTTGTTGTGTGTAATAACAGGCCAAGAGGTTTTGATCAATTCAGTAGAGGTTAGAGGTGCAGGCGAAGCTTTAGTCTTCTGCCAGGGAATAGTTAAGAGTGAGAGTCTGTTAACAAGCAGATACAAAATATATATACGATTTTGTTTCTGTATTTTTTTTATTTAAGGCTAAAATCACGATTTGATTTTGTTCTCTAATGTTAATTTTTTTCCCTCTTGGTCTTTATTACTATTGGATTACACCTATGTGAACTGTATCATCCATGATGACACAAGTAGCTATTTATAATGTTGATTTCAATAGTTAGATGTCTAATTTCAATCATACATTTAAGAGGTACAGTCAGCAAACCGTTGGATTTCTGTAAAACTTCAAATGAAAGCCAATTTCTATTAAACACTAAGTCCTGTGTATGCCGGTTGCTGCTCCAGGTTTTTACAAATGAACGACTGTTCCTAATAGCTTGCACAGGTTTACTGTTTTTTGGTTGTTTGACCAGTGATGCACCATTTTGTTCCAGCTTTAATGCCATGCTTCAAAATTACAGACATCCTACTCAAAACAGCAGAGGGATAAATCACAAAGCAAGTTAAACTCTGAGTAAGGTGCTTTACAACACCTTAATTTGTTGTTTGAGATAGTGGATTTGATTTTTGAACCAACTACCCATCAACAATGGGTAGGTTCTCTTTGAACTCTACACATCTCATGTTACTCTGCTTCTCTATGGAGTCTCTTTTGTGGACGGGGCTGTCTCCCCATATGGTGGCAGGGTTAATTGGGGTTTAGAGGAACTAATGTATAAAACATGTCTGAGCCTTTAAGTGAAGCATTAACAAGCTGAAGGAAGCACCATCCCTGTGCAGTGTAAACACTGAGCTGAAAACAACAAACCCAGAGGGAGCTTGACTTAGAAAGTCATCCTTAAGAATTGAATTTAGAAAGTATTTATGTCATATCTGCGATATTGAAGTTTAATCCCCTGAGACCTGAGCTTTTCTTGGAATGAATTCTTAGTTTCACCTCTTATCTGGGATTTAAAGGACCTTATAAATTTGAAAGCTGAGCCTTGATTTGGAAATTAGTTTTTACCACAAATAATATCCACAAATCTCCTGCAGAAAATACAGCACTGCATAGGTTTTAGAGCAGATGTTTTACCTGTTGTGGGGGGTCTCCAGTCAGTATGATAGAGCTGCAATAGCTCTTGAAAATCTGTGCAATGGTGGATCTCCTATGGCAAGAAGAAAGCAGAGAGTCAACCTCACAGCAAGGCAGTGCGTACTGATGAATATGCTCTATGCATCCTTTAGGAACACCTTAAGTCACTGGCAGGAACTCTAACTCAGTGGACAGCTTCACCCATGGTGCAAATGTGTTTCACATCAAAAACAACAGTCTACTGCAAACATGAGCCCCAGCAGGGATCCCACAGATAAACACTCTGCCCAAGGGCATGGTGGAGAACTTAGATCAGTGTACTCAATTTAGTAAAGTTGCTGGTTAAAACTGACCTAACTTGAAATAAAAGTACCAAAAAAGTACAAGTACCCAAAAACACTTCTCAATTACAATAATTTCAGTAAATATAATTGGTAACTTTCCAATCCTGCAGATTTTGGGGGTAATTAATAGCCTTCCTCATACAAAAGCTTGTCCCAAATCAAGGCACACTGAAACAAAAATGCTTGGGCTTTTATTTGAAGTTTGACGGTATCATCAGAGTGAGGGAGTAATACATGGCTTTGATCCCAGGTGTAATCTAATACCTGAAATGTTGTTGTTTAACATATGTCTCTATGTACGGTATCTCCTCTGCCCCTTCACTTCCATTCGCCATCTTTTTGGGGTCTTCTAAGAATGGTTCCCAACCATTCTTTTTAAAATTCCTCTCTGGTGTTTGTTTTCTCTTTATTTCACATTTTTGTTTCTTTAATTTTTTAATTTAACACAGTGCTTGTGGTTTGATCTGCATAGACATTTGTTTCTACTTGTGCTTTTTCTTCTTTGTGCCTGCGATTACAATCAGGAGATGGAAATACAAAAGAGTACCTGTTGCCATAGTAAGTATGTACTGTTCCAACTCCTAATTACCCGCCACCCTCCATGCCTGTGTTTGATCATTTACCCCTGTTTTTTTTTCTTTGCATGGCTTCACTAGTAGAGCTCTTCCGTGGTCTGAACTAACCCTTTTTCTTTCTGGGATTTGAGACTGTTGAGTCAGTTTTAAATCTCTTAAATCCTTTGAATCTCTTTCTTGGGGTTGATGGGGGTTATTTCAGAGCTCCTCATTCTCTTCTGTTTCCAACTTAAAAATCAAATGACTAAAAAAAGAAACAAGTAGATACAGAAATAAGACATTTTCCTCAAAGTGTTATTCCACATCAGCCTTGTCAAACAGAATTATAAAGTGGAGGACGTTCCTGAAGTAAACCTCAACTCTCCAATCCTTTTTAAGTTAGATAACCTCTTTTTTTCTTCCCGTTAACGTCTCACTTTCTAAATAACGAACCTCTCTGGCACTGAAACACACATTATATATGTATTTGACACTGAGTTTTGTTTCATGGAGAAAAATCAGGTAATTCAAATGTTGTTTGCCTTACAGACGAGTCTTTTACCAGGTACATGAGTGCTTTTTTTTGAGTGTGGCTTTCAAACTCAACTAGCTGCTGATGGCTTTGCTGATAGTTTAGCTTCCAAGATGGTTGACTTCCACTGCTTTGCTGTGTGGTTTTTTGGTTTGTCTCCATTTTATGTGTGTTTGGCACATTGACTGTATATTCATATGGACAACACATCTCCTTCTGTTGAACAAAATTGAAGCCAAAATACCCTCATAGTTGGTGCTGGCATATTGCACAGTTAATGCTATTTCAAGCGAGTAAATGCAGAGATCAGAGCTTGCTCCCCTCTTCCAACACGTTTGGCAAATTATAAAGTGCCAGGATCCCTCAGGCTGATACATCGGACACCTGCCGCTAATAAGAGAATGAATAACTATTATGATTGATAAAACATTTGTTTTTTGTGTTTTAACTGTATTGTTCAGACTGTGTCCCATCTGTTAAAATTGAAGAGGTAGGTCCGATGACTTATACTAGCAGGGGGAGTGCCAGTTATTTTGATTTCACTCCAAGACAGCTGTTCCTTTGTCCATCTAAATATGCAGTCTATGGTTTGGCCTTTGCTCTGTTTGGACAGACATGAGAGAGTAATCTGAAGACTGATGTGTAGTGTTGTTTTCAGGTCTTGGTTTTCATGCTAGTCATTGGCGTGTTAGCCACTTTAGAACCGTAAGAAGCTTTATTTGTTTTGCACCTGACTGCACTGTGTGTGAGCATTACCTGAGCCACTGTGAGCTCCAGCACTTGCTGCTTCCTAACTGTATTGCTGGGAGTATTTTTAAACATCCTTAAAGGCAATTTAATACCTTTGTATAATACACCAAAACATGTCACCAGTGTCTCTAGTCTGGAAACATTTGAAAGATACTTATTTTCTGATGTAAATCCAGCTTAAGTTTCCAGTTTGCTAAACCACACCTTTTAAGCTCTCCCATTCAGTACTGTTTGCGCTGTAGTTTGACTGGCAAAATTTAAAAATAATCATTTTAGTTTCAGAAAATTAAAATAAGTGTTTATTTAGACTGAGAAAACAGTAGTCTCATTTTCAGCTGGCAGCTGTTGTCTTCTGCTAATTGAAATGTTCAGCTGGCTAGCCAGCTTGCTATTGTGAATTAGTGAAAACAATCCTTTCAACCTGATTTTTTGTCTAAAAATAAGTTCCATATTTTAGTCATAATGTAACAAATACAGAAATGTAGAAATCTAATTTACCCCTTGTCATTTAAGAGTTATTTTTGTAATTTTTTTCTGAATAAAATATCTTAATAATGATTGATTTATAAAATGAATAAAAGGGGGAGAACACTTTTTATAGGCTCTGTACGTACTATTTCCAGTGACTGAATCAGCCACTCTGGTTGCCAAATTGTAGCTTATGTTGAATAAGGAATATGGCTGGCATATTATCTAAAAAGGGACTAGATATCTGATCAAGTTTTCAGTGCTTGTATTCCTAGAAAACCTCAAACATTTTAAAACTAGAGCAGCAGTAGAAGGTTGTTTTTTTCTCCCAAGGCACTTTATTGTATTTTGTAAAATTGAATCAGGAAAAAAAGTGATGGAGATGCTTTTCAAATGCATCTTATTAGGGCCAGAAGTAAAATCTCTGTATTTACTAAACTCCCAGCAAGTGGTTTAAATTGGTATCAAATGTAATACTGCACTAACCTTTAGGTCAGGTTGTTAACTCAAGGCAACTTGCTTACCTTTGAAGCTGCACCACTATTTAATTAATGCACCGGATATTTTCCTCACCTCTTCCATAACCTCACTTGTGTGGTTATGTGGTTAAAGCATATGGAAACAAAGTATTTTTTGTGTTGTAGACCTGCATTTTTGTTTGTTTTACACAGGCTGCAAATGAGCAAGAGAACTGCGATCGTTAAGTTTTCCCTCTTTAAATGAAGGTAAAACAAAAGGCTGTGTGTCAGCATGGACCTGCCAAAATAATATACTTAAAAGACACTTAATATATTTTAGTAAGCAAGATTTAAAGGAGCTTTGTGGCTGTTTTTAGTCAGTTATCCTTCCTAAAGAGAAGATGGTGAGTTCTTGGAAGATATTTTTTGTTAGGGAATGTAAGATTCAAGTGCGTTGTGTTTTTGCTTTGGTTTTAAGTGTGATGTGTCTTATTTATATGAGTGTGTTTGTGAAATTCTCCTAGTGGAAATATCAGCTGTAAGGCTTTTAGACCTAGATGAAGACTGGACCACAGACGCCAAGGTGTTTGATCCCTTGAGGTGACAAGTAGATGCTTGTTTGAGTAGAAAATCGTGCAGCTTTAGAAGTTTATCCACTGTTTGATTTGTTGTCTGCGAACTCCACCGCAGATCCATCAATTTGTCCTCTGTGATCAATAACTCTCTCCTTTCTCCTCCTACAGAGTCCTTACCCGAACAGACCTTTAAGGATGAGAGTGATGCAGCCACCCTGAGACAGACCCTTCCAGATTTAACCCCCGACGACCCCTCTGATGCTCCAGCGCTCCCTGCCGAAGACTCCGCCTCTCCACTCGCCACTGCAGTTGCGGACGCAGATGCAAACGCAGACGCAGCTGCAGCTGCAGCTGCAGCAGTGGCTGAAGAAACAGCGGTTGAAACAGCAGCAGCTGAAGGAGCAGCCGAGGGGGAGGATGCTGCCGACGCCGGCGACCAGGAGGGCGAAGAGTCTCCCAGCAAATCCCCCTCCAAAAAGAAAAAGAAGTTCCGCACTCCCTCGTTCCTAAAGAAGAACAAAAAAAAGACTGAGCCCTAGATGGAGAATGTTTGATCGGTCCTCACGGCTCGCCTCTGCCTCTTCTCATTTTTGTCTGCTTTCATTGCACCCTTCAAGCGAACCACTGCTTCACTCAGATATGCTTCTTGTCATTTTGATATCATTTGTTGCTGGCTTATTAACCTGATTTTCCTCGTTTAGTGTGTGCCAATTTTGTATACAGTGTAAAAATGATTGATTGCATAAAGGTTTTTAATTATTAGAGGCTTTTAGTTGTGAGAGGGTGACGCATTCGGTCTTGTCCACTCCATCTGGCCTTTCTTGCATGTCTAATACTAGGCCTACATGGCTGATGTGGGGTTTTAGGGTTTTATTGTGGGGGTTTTTGGGTTTTATTGCCCTTGTTTTTTTTAAAGATGAGTATTACTAAACTGTTGTAACCACTAGAATGTATTGGGATTGTATCAAAAATATGTCCAAGTGTCTTTTAAAAACAGTGAATGCAGGAGCAGAAGCTAGTCTTTGAACTGGTGGGAAATTCTTACCATGAAAACTACAAATTACAACTATTTAATCCTGTAAGCAAGCAGTCGAAAAGCTGGGAAATGCAGTCATATAAATGTCTCAAGAAATGTCTCATAATTTCTGATTAAATCATACCAGCTAAATCAAATCTGGTTGTATTTTTGTTTGTTTTTTTTACTAGAATACACCACCAACAAGCATTTGGCACAGCCTTTAACAAAAGGTTCAAGTGCTTCACAGCTCATTATATTTTCCTTTTTAGATAGATCCAGCCTGCATTGTTAGGATGCACTGATGAGTCTTTCACAACAAAATCTGAGTCATCCTGAGAGGTTTCACCGTTTGTCTGCATTGTTATTCCAAAGGGCAAAAATCTCTGCCTCTGATTATTACAGACTTTATTATGAAGGAATGTGTAAAAACAAGTTCTTGGTTTGTGTTTTACTCATTTATATAAAATATATGAGCCTGGCTTTGTTTTGTATTTGCCCCTTGATTTCCCTCTGTCCCTGTGAAAGTCAGAAACGAGCAAATATGCTACATATTGTGTGTTTAATTTTGTCTCTAACGTGTGCTGTTTTTCTTTATTTTTTTTTACCCTAGCTTTTCCTCACAATGTAGATCGTCTGCTGTGAGAGAGCACTGTGAATTCTACTTTTCAAACCACTGTCTGTGAACTCGAACTTTTACAGTCTATCATTATGAATCTAGGTACAGAATGCTACTCAGTATGTTTACATGCAGTTGGAGAAGGTTGATTTATTGTTAGTCTGACTAAAATACGTCTTTTAAAATGCATGTAAACATTTTAGTCTGGATGAAATCATACCATGTTAAATTTCAAAGTTTGACCTAACTCATTTATACCTGATGTATTGCAGTCTTTTTACATTTTGGATTATCTTTTTGTTTTTAAGACGTGACTGATGAACTGCAACACAGTTCAGTAAAATGCATGCTGGAAGGGGTTAAAAAATATTTTGGTCTTAGCCTCTTTATCCACCATGAAGAAAGGCTGGATGATAAGGTTTTTATAGTTAAGTTGAGACAAAGACAATAGCTACAGTGGTATTTTAGAGGGCTGAAATAGTGAAGACCCAGATCATGATGTGAATGTGGGAACGATAGCCAAAGCTCAGTCAATGCAGGACAAGTTTGTAAGAGTAGAATTGTAATGATTGACTCAACAAACTTTAGGGTAAAAGCAGTTATTATCAGTTAAACCAAGGGTCTAAGCCTCCAAATGTTTAGATTTTTGTCTATCTGCAATTGAGGCTAAAAAGTAAAGATTGCAGTTTTTCAAAAACCTGAGGGTTTGTGGGGGTCGTTTTTAAATGATACTTAGATTTTAGAAGGTGTTTTATGCGGGTTTTGGTCTTAATAGTATAAAATGAACTGAAGCAAAATGGAAAACTGTTCTGTGGTCAGATGAAAAGAAAATCCACTGACATTGCATCAGGTCTAGATGGGTTTAGCACCTTGATCAGTGGTTTTCAAATGTTTTTTTTTTTTCTTCAAGTTGCACCTAAGATCAAGCCACAACCTCGAGGCACGCCACATTCATATCCATGCAAAATCGCCTCTTTAGTATGTTAGGGTATCTTGAGTCGATGTATAGCTGTAGTAATATTGTATGTCTGTGCAAATTCCCATTGCACACCTTGACTCAAAGTCCTATGTGATGCAATTAGGGATCAGTTTACTCCTGCATATTTGCTTTGACCCGGAAGTCCAACAGCATAAATGCAGACCCTACGTTGTCTGCCTTGTGCCTTCAGATGTCACAAGCTAGGATAGCATATATCACATCTGTACCAAAATAAGCCATGGAGTATGTACTAGCTGTAAAGCTGTCCATGTTTTTGACATACAGCCATTTAATTACCTGCTTACTTCTTAGCAAAGGTCAGCCATAGAATGTCCCACAATAGGTTGCTGCATCCTCATAGGAAGAAGGTTCCTGGTTTGAATCCCGGTTGACAGGGCCTTTTTGTGTTTGCATGTTCTCCCCAAGCATGCATGAGTTCCCTCTGGGTCTTCTGGCTTCCTCCCATAGTCCACAGACATGCTCATTAGGTTAATTGGTGACTCTAAATTGCCCGTAGGTGTGATTGTGAGCTGCAGCGACAGCTGAAATAAGTTCCAACCCCCTTTAACCCTGAACATGATAAGCTTTAGAGATAATGGAAGGAAGAATAGGGCATATCGCCACCTATTCTTAAGGAGTTGAACATAATACCATCAATATATTGATACAAAGGTGGTGATCCAGTTAATTGACCTTATTGAGCTATAACCATAGTGCATGTAAACGTACTGACTATCACTATCATGGAGCTGCATGATCACTCATATTTCAGAATCATCCTGTTTAACCCTAATCTGACCAAATGGACTCTATTACTGAGTATCTGTGTTTCCAGTTGCAGAAAAAATAACGATGTACACTGGAGAAGCTTTTTTTTATGGCACTGATGTGTAATCAATGGTATGAAATAAGCTGTGCTAAAGGCTGCAGGGCATTAATACAAAGGCCATATCCATATGTTGCTTTCCAGCTTGTGTTTATACATTCTGTTTGCTATAAGAACACATTTAAGGCAAATGTTACAGAAAACTCTTTATCTGGCCTTTCTTCCCATATGTGAAGGCTACATACATGCACAGAATGTCAGCCTGATGAAGGACTGCATGTGTCGAGAGCTTAGAGCGTGTAATCTCCCTTTCAATAACTGTAATCACCCCTTTTGTTTTGTTCTAGCCTAAGCGTGTAGATAACAATACTACAGTCCTTGTAGTCATGGTTTCTTTTCATTCAGCCATAGGTTGTTTCACAATCTCACATCTCTCTATGCTGATTTGTACGATCTGTCTGAACTAATTCCAGTTTAATGTGTCTCATCATTATTATACCATCTACAGACTTAATACTCCCACCTCTTTTCTCATGGTTCTGCCTCTTTTACAACCATGAATAAACAAACACTACCATGAAAGTCACTGTTGTGTCATTGTAGTCATTTATATATCATATTTGTGATAAAAATGTTGGAATATACTATAAGTCATGGTGACAAAGGTATTTACTATAGCAGATAATGCATGTCATTTTCTGCATGTATGAATTTAATCTATAAAGTGGCAAAGGGTGGTGGGGTTAATTTTAATTGATAAAATTAGTTTATCATGCCATGAATAGAATTTGACCCTTCCTGGTTTCATATTTTTTGAATATTCATCACTCCTAAATGTTTCAGACCATCAAACAAATTTTAATGTTAGAGAAAGATAACCAAAGTTAATTCAAAATGTAGTTTTAAATTTCATTTATCAAGGGGAAAAAGCCATCCAAACCTGCCTGACCCTTAATTGTTAACCCAAAAGAGGAGCAGATTTATTAAATAACACCTAACGGACTCTCATGGATTCTGTTGATCCATATGAAGACAACAAGTCAAACACAGCACACCAGATATTTCCCAATGACTCCACACACTGATATAAATATATATATATATATATATATATATATATATAGTAAAACATTAAGATAAGTTATTTTGGTGCCATCTATAAAGGATATACTTCAAGTTCCCGTCGCTAGAGGCGCTGTAGGGAAAGTAATGACGTTTCTTTCCTCAACTTTGACCCCAGGTTTCAACACGCTGGATATGGCATCTCACTGAAGCAACGTGGATACTAAAAAAATAACGTTTTATTTCTTTAATTCTTTGTCGTCAGGGTGTTTGTACCCCATGTCTCGTACTGTGTGGGTTTAATAACTCGACGCCTCAACGCGGCTAAAAGGTAAACGCTGTTTTTGTTCGCATAATGTTTGTTTGTTTACAGTCTGCTCACGGCTAATGCTGAAGCTAGCTGTGCTTTCCAAAAGGTAGCCCTGATATGTGTCTTATTTCATAATATAGTTTTTCTTTTGTTGTTATGAGTAGTTATTATGAGTGGAAACTTTGCTAGACACGCATTCAAGAGTATCATAACTGATGTAAGTGATAGGAAATTGTGGTAAGAAGAGGAGGTGTGATGGTTCAACTAGCGACCATGTTAACTGGTGACTATTAGCCGAGTGGATACCCTAATGATTTAGGAGTCCTCGTGAGTGCCTATTTGGGGAGTTTTTTTTTTTTTTTTTTAACCATAATTTCAAAGTATGATTATGGTTATGCATTTTAACGAAGATGTAAACACGCCATAAAAGGCATACAGACTACTCTTAAAGTTCTGTTGTTGATCGAAAACCACGAAAGGTTACAAGTCACCTGTTAGCACGGTCACTGCTTAAACGATAACACCGGTACCTCTAGCATATTCCTGTCTCAAAATGTACGACGGTGAAATAAAAAATGAATACACAATACATTAAAGTAAACAAAGGCAAGTATAGAAAAATGTGATGTTAATCAGTCATTACTAAATTACACACATATTTCGTTGTCTAAGTATCTGTGCAAATTTGTGCAGGAGTTTGCCTGCAATGTTGATTATTGCAATCAAGAAATTACTAAATTGAGTATGCTTAGGACTTGTTTTTTGTTGTTGTATTTCTCATAGTATTTGAACAGGTAATATTGCTTGATTTTTACTATCAAATCCTTCTGTTGTGACAGCTATACTCATGTGTCTACTTCTCTGTTCCAGATGGGGAAGGCACCAAAGAAGAGGAGCGTTGCTGACAAGGTCCGCAAAACCAAGACCTCAGCAGAAATCAAAAACAACCCTTTTGAAGTCAAAATCAACAGGAAGAAGTTTGACATCCTTGGGAGAAGGTCAAAGCACGATGTGGGCCTGCCTGGTGTGTCTCGATCCAAAGCAATTAATAAAGTAAGAAGTAAAACCATGATGTTACCCCGAGCCTTTAAATATGTCATCCTTGTAAGTTGTTACAAAGTCAGCGTAAGCCAGAATAAGATTTGAATCTTTTATCTAAAACATGAAAACATCCTAAAATGTAATAAATCTGTGATTTACAGCCCACATGCAGACTACAGATCTTGTCTATTTGTGTATTTTATTTTATTTTATTTGACTTATTTGCAGGGACAGTGCATATTAATCAATATTTCTGTAAATTTGCCAGAATTGGCAAAGAAGCTGGTTTCCATCAGGAGTCCTTTGCCTGATGTTACATTTGCTCCCTAAAAAATATGAAATATTACAAGAAAAGGAAAGGTAAAGCTGCCCTTTGAAGCTTGTGAAAATGTTTATGCATGAATTTAATCAGTGCTTAAAAAGAAAAACTGCATCTGCAAAAAAATGCTGAACTCACCGTTATCTCCAGTGTTGCTGTGTTGTTTGGATCTGTTGATGAGCTGATGGACTTTTGGTTTAGGCTTTCAATCAGCTGCCTGTTCTTAATGAGGCTGAAGCTGCAGTTCATTAGCAGCAGCAGCTGCTGAGAATTTTCTTGGCTTGAATTGTTGAAGCATTGTAAGCCAAAAGGAGAGCTCTTAACAACTCTAAAAGACTTAAAAGTGTAGATGTCAGTGTAGCATTAATGTAAAACAGTAGAATGAATTAAAGTAACGGAATAATACAAAAGAATGGGCCGCCTCCTGGAGCGAGATAAAGTCTACTATAGCAGCATATCTGGCAGTAATGGGTCACAGCTCATCATCCATATAACACTGTCTGTGCTGTGAAGCTTGGTGTCCGCAGTATCACACTGCAGGAGGGATTTTCTCTGGAGGATTGTTAAGGACAAAAAACTGAAAGTTAAACTGAGGACAGAATTATAGTCTGCAGTTCTCCTGACTTTATGATTTTGTATGTACATGTGTATGACTCTCTAACAAAGAATCAGCTTTCCTCTGTCATGCTAGAGTTTGGTGAAAAGAAGAAAAAAGAAATAACGTGATTTTTTGACCTTCAGAGAAAGGAAACCCTCTTGAAGGAATACAAACTGAAGAACAAGTCCAACAAGCTGATTGATAGACGCTTTGGAGAGTACGACACCAAGATGGCACCAGAGGAGAAAATCCTGAAGAGGTTTGCAATGGAGAGACAGGTCAGTGAAGAAATCATCACCTTAAAGGCAAATCTGGACTTCATGCAGGTCTAAATGATACATTTGACTGTATCTTTGGCCTGCATTTTTTTTTTTACTTAAATGATTTGCAACACAGAACTTTAATGAGGCTGAAGTTCATCAGGTCTATATTTTGTTTTGTAAGCATTATCCTCCATGGTGCAACTTATCCAGGCATCTTTACTCATAAGAACGCAATAATAGCCTTAACAAGAGTTGGGTGCAGCTTACACTCTCTTTTTTCTACAGCATAACACCTTCTTAATGTCAAGTAAACTCCTGTCAAATATTGCTTCATCTTTCAGCGTGTCCATGATAAGAAGGATGTGTACAACCTGAACGAGGAGGAAGAGCTGACTCACTACGGACAGTCCCTGGCAGAAATGGAGAAATTCAATGACATTGTGAACAGCGATGATGAATCAGAGGAGAAGGGTCTTTTGTCAGGTGGGGGAAACATCTGTTTTTTACATTCCTGATTTAATTCTAATCCTTGAACTTCTGAAGTCTTTGATTCAGCTTCTGAATATTCAGATGTTACCATGCAATTCGTCTTCCCTCATTAAGACTTAGAATGATTTAGAAATAATCTTTTTCAAAAAATCTGAAATTTCACAAAAAAGAAAGACATGAAAATTCTTGATTTTACAAATTCATGATACCAAAAAGCAAACCCAGGCGTTCAACCATCAGCTAGATTTGATGAGTCATGTTATAGGTGACTGAACTTGTAGTAATGGTTCTTTTATTCCTCATCTAGCTGAGCTGACTGCCTCACACTTTGGAGGAGGAGGAGGCCTCCTCAGAAAGAAGACACCAGGAGATCAGAAGGAGGAGGAAGGAAGCCAGAGAGCAAAAACCAGACAGGAGCTCATCGAGGAGCTCATCCAGAAATCCAAGCAGGAGAAGGTGATTTAAGAAAAAAAAACAATGCAATCTCTTAGTTTGAACCGTCGGTGTACTCTTTATTGCATACATCCATCAGCCATCATATTAGGGCCACCTGTGAAATCTCTTAAAATCCATCAGTAGTTTTACTTTCATGAAGCTTCTTCATTTTCACGTTATTATTTATTTATTTATTTATTTATTTATTTTTACATAGTTGCAAAGATAATAATTACAGTGTCTGTAAAATGATGTTTTTACACTTCAGTCGATTGATTGATTTTATAAATAATTTATGGTCAATATGATAAGGCTTTTTGGACAACAAAATAAAATAAACCTCCATGATGTCAAAGAGATAACAAAAAAGTCCAGCGCAACCTCTGGGTGGCAGCATCATGCTGTGGGGATACTTCTCAGCCCTGGAGGCTTGTAAAGGTAGAAGGTAAAATGAATGTGGCAAAGCATAGGAAAATCCTGGAGGTCAATCTTATTCAGTCTGCAAGAGAACAACATACAGAAACATTCCAACTTATTTGTGCAATTCCGAGTCATCTGTTTCTTTTGCTTGTTGCTGCTTTTAGTTAAAAATATGACTGAAGATCTGATTTTTGTGGGGTACTTTCAAGCCCTGCATTTATGCTATATGTATGCTATTTGAGCTACAGTTTTCATGCACGCTTTTGTTTTTATCTTTCTGCTGAAAAAACACCTATTGTTCCGTGTAAAGTGTAAGTATTGCAGATTTTGACAGCCTGCCTCTGCTCTGTCTTTTAAGCGTGAACGACAGGTGCAGAAAGAGGAGGCGCAGGAGCTGACGGAGAAGCTGGACAAAGAGTGGAAAAGCATCCAGGCTCTGATGGTGAAAAAGACACCCAAAGGTGAAAGTGCAGACAAACCAGAGGAGAAGCCAAAGGTAGGTCAATGGAAATATGTCAGCAAATATTATTCTGCCGCAACAAATGCCTTTGTTGACCGTCTCTGTTTCCTTTGTGTTTTCCAGCCAGAGGAGTACGACATGATGGTGAGAGAGCTCGGCTTTGAGATGAAGGCTCAGCCCTCGGAGAAGATGAAAACTCCTGAGGAGCTCGCCCGGGAGGAGAGGGAGAAGCTGCAGAAACTAGAGGTGTGTTTAAAGAAAGCAGAGAGGCTTGTGTACATGTGTATTTCAATGCAAAGAGCATCTTTTCAACAGTTTTTTAAATTGTAAGACCCTTTGAGATAAATGTCTTGTTTCTAGGCTGACCGTCTGAGAAGGATGATGGGAGAGGATGTTAGCAGCAGCACTCAGAATCAGACCCACATCTCTGCTGATGACCTGAACGACGGATTCATCCTGGATAAAGAAGATAAAAAGACTCTGACTTATCAGGTAAGAAAGATCGTTTATTTCTGGAATATTCCTCAGGTTTATGCACATACCAATGTAGACTTTTATCATGTGTTTTGTGTGTCCAGGATGGAAAGTGGAACATTGGAGAGGAGTCAGAAGAAGAAAATGGAGAGGAAGAGGAGGGGGAATCAGGGGAAGAGGAGGAGGAGGAAGATGATGATGAAGAAGAGGATGCAGATGAGGAGGGCAGTGGTGAAGAAGAAGAAGAAGAAGAAGATGGCCATTCTGACCTGGAATCTGAGCAAGAAAGTGAGGACGAGGAGGGAAAGAAGGATGAAGACACTAGCACCAAACCAGCTCTGAGCAAGGAGGAGCTGAAGGCCCAGCAGGAGGCAGCTAAAGCAGAGCTGCCATACACGTTTACAGGTAATCATACAGATAGGAAACTTACAAGTCAACTCAAAGCCCCATGTCCATTAAAAACAAAGCCAAGTCAGGGCCTGTGTCCAAAGACCGTAACCTCATTTTCTTTATCTTCTTACCAGTGTTCATTGTTGCTAATATACAAAATTGGCCTCTGCTTTCCATGGTAGTATCTGTGAGTCTTTTTTTCTTTTCACAAGGAAAACTAGGAAACTGTGAAAACAACATAAAAGAATCATGCCCTGGCATTTACAGCAGCTGTAGACCTGGAAATTACAGCCTAGATAAGATGAGACAGACTAGTATGTCCTCTGCCATTGTTGTAAACAAAGCTGACTACAGAAGTCCCGCCCCTTCTTAAGTTTGATTGGTCAGAGAGGGAGACTTGGCATTATCCTTATTCACACTTGCACAAATTTCAGGGTAGCTGTTTGCTTTCACACATGCAGCTAACCGAAGTACAGTCAGGAATTTTTGTGCAGTTTTGTGTAAGTATGAGTTGGTCTATGCAAACAGCAGGAAGACTTTTAGCTGAGACAAGACTAAACAAGCAAGTTGGTAGATTGTCAGGGAAGGTTACCCAGAATATTTCCTGAAATTTTCAGGTTATGTGTGAATAACGCTTCTGATGCTTGCTGATGCTGTTCCAACTGAGAATGCTATGATTTGGATGATAAAGAACTGCTGACACCAAGGGTGCTTTTGCGCTGAACTACATTGTTTTTGTTTTGCAAATGAGCTCTGTCAGTGCAAAAAAGGCATCTGTGGACGATTGCTGGGCAATTAACCAAGTTTAAATTTCTGTTTAAATTTTGGCTTCCCATGATCATGAAAACATTACAATTGTGATTTAAGCATTTACCGTGCCACATGCCATATTGCACTTGTTTTGATAGTAGGTTGCTTTGTCATTTGGTAAATATGTCAGTGTTTGGTTTGGTATTTTGGCCATTGTTTTACATACAGTACTGTGCAGAACTTTAAGGCATGTTTTGGCCAAAAATTAAAGCAAGTGTGAGATGTAGATGTGGCGAGTAACATGTCTGAGGTCACCATCAGGCTTGAAAGAGGATTGACACTGGTTGTCCTTGCATACTTCCAGAAGCTTGGGAAAATAATCTGCTGAACTAGGGGTCCCTAGTTTTGCTGTGGATGTTGAGAAAGGCTGGAAAACCACTGGTTGTCTCCAGGCATATTACCAGGGATGAAAAGGCCTGGCAGAAGAGATGCTGTCGAGCTTGACCTTGGCTGCAGTGACACACGTCAATATATATCAAGCTTGACTCTAGCTGCCGTCTCTCCAGCCCCTGATTGTGGCACATTGGGCTCCATGGTGAATCCTTAGTGCCCTATATGCCTAAAACTTATACACATGACTGTTTCTGTTGTTTTTCAGTCATTGATATACATTTATTGCTTGTTTTTCAATGAGTAGTCATGTTTAATAGTCAGTTTTGCCATAATTGAGCATAATTTGCCATAATTCTCTGGATAACAAAGCTGGTTTTCTACAGATAACAAGGAAATTTCTTGAGAAATTAACAGAATTTCTAACTCAGTAACAATGTGCTTTTAAAATATGTTTGTTTGTTCTTCCATGTTGTTGTTCAGTCATGTTTTGTTCCATCTAAGGTCCAAACTAACCTTTATCATTAAATATATTTGAGCAGTTGAAAGTGTCATAAAACTTGGGTTGCAAGTTCTAATAAGGAGGTGGTGGGTCCCGATGCCCCACTTTAACATGATTATTTCAGTTTAAATTTGACCCTTATACTTTCTGTTTTTACTTAAATTGTTTGTTTCTCAACGTTGCAGCTCCAGAGAGCTACAGCGACCTGAAAGACTTGCTCCATGGTCACACCCCTGACAACCAGCGCATCATTTTGGCCAGGACTCAGAAATGCAACCATCCCAGTCTGGCTGTTGGCAATAAGCTCAAACTGCAGGTACAATATGGATAAGGTGTTCTATCATTGTATATTTGCCTTTTTTAGGTTAATTTCATTGCTTTGTGAACTTATAGATATCCCTTTGTTGCAGAAACTGTTTGGCTTTCTGTTGGAGTACATTGGAGAAGTGGCCACCAGGAGTCCACCTGAACTCACCACCATAGACAAGCTTATACCGTGAGTTAAAAACATCCAGCAGATGATCTCTTAGTGTTTAGTTAAAGTGACATGTTCATTCCCTCTCTTTCCTTCCCTTTATAGAGAGCTGTATGCTTTGTGTCAGATGTTTCCGGATGCAGCCTGTAAGGCCATGCAGAGCATCCTGGGAGACGCTGCCCATAGCATGGAGGAGATGCTTGAAGTTAAAGGACATGCTGGTTCCCCAACGCTAGACATGGTATGAGTTTCCTGCTGTAAGACATTGTGAGGGTTGGACAGTGTTTACTGTCAGTTTATCAGTCAGTTCACATCATAATATTCATTCTGGTCCCAGCTATTAATAACATGCCCTTAATATTTACCTGCAAATGGCTTTTTAGTCCTCTTATGCGTGCACTGAACCCAAAAACCTCTGCTTGCACAAGAGGGTAACCTGTATGTAGCCTGAAAGGCAAAATGCACGACAAAAAAGTCACAATATTTAAGACTTAAGAATATTTGTCATTTTTCTCCCTCCTCTGCATGTCTGATTATTTACATTAATGCACTACATGTTAATTAGTTGCACAGATTGTTTTTAACAGATTGTTTATGTCTCTGAAGCTTGTTTACCTGAAGGTGACAGCCCTGCTGTTTCCCACCTCAGACTTTCGACATCCTGTAACCACTCCAGCCCTGCTCTACATCAGCCAGGCTCTCACAAAGGTACCCATAGCCCTTGAGGATTTTTTTTGTCTTCTCTGTTTGTTATGAGTGTTTTTGTGAATATGTTAGTCTGTTGGTGCATTATTGTGATCTTAAGTTGGTCTTCACCAGCCCACATTTTGTTTTAATGTGCCTCACAGCTTCACTTAGTCATTTAGTTTTTGTGTATTTTCTGTAGATTAGCAATTCCAAGTTAACTTCAGAAACTTTTCTGAAACTTCAGAAACAACAGCAGTATAATGATGTTTCCCTACAGAGGTGCAGCTGGAATACATAAATGTTGCTTCGATCTGAAGTATTGTCCTATCCCTTAAGTCATACCTGTTGGCCTTTTCCCTCTTTTTCTCCGTCGTTAGTGTCCTGTGAGGTCATTACAGGATGTAACTACGGGTTTGGTGCTGTGCTGCCTGGCTGTGGAGTACGTCTCTTTTTCAAAGCGCTTCTTTCCAGAGCTCATTAACTTCCTGGCAGGAACGCTACACCTGGCTGTACAGGACAAGACGTCTTTAGGTAGCTGCAAATGAAAATTTATTTCTACAAGTCTTTGATGCACAACATTTCATAAGATGAAACAGAGCCGACAGTGTTGGACTTTGTGTTGCAGGTTACACTGTGGTGCCGCCTTTTAGGCCTTCGGGGAAGTCCAGTGATCTGCTGGTTCTGTCAGATTCAGAGTCGAACAAGAGCTGGAGCAAGAAGAGCCTTCCATTATCTGCAACCCAGTACCTGGATCTGAAAACAGACTTGGACAGAGATCACCACAGGTAGGAGAGAGGAGGGAGGTGCACCTGAAGAAGATAAGTTGGTTTTAGGTTCGAAAAGAGGTGCAAAGATTTAGATTTTTTTCCCCTTGGTGGGATGTGATTTATTTAAAGCCTGCATGGGTTTTTAGCTGTTTATGAGACTGACTGAAATCTTAGTAATGCTTCATGTAGAGTAAATCAGCACAAACCAGAAGTTCCTAACATGAGTTTAATGGAAAATATTTAACATTCTTTAAAAGATTTTAATTTGCAGTCTTGCTCTTTGACAAGATGATGTCTCATATCCATCTCTTAAATATGCAGCTAAAATAACAGATGTTTAACTTAACATAACTGAAAATAAACTACTAAAAGTCAACAACAAAGTCAAATCTTCAGCTAACTTTGCTATAAAAAACATGATCACTCAGGTGTTAAAGGAAAAAGATTTCTACATAATTGTAGCATGTTTAAATACCCTTTTTGATTTATAGTTTCATATTTTTGCTGCCACAGACAGACTGAGGAAGCCATAAAGTACCGACAGTGTTGACTTTGGTCTTTGCATCATGCTAGATAATAAGAGAAAGCAAGTAACAATTATATATTTACAAATAAAACCAGAGAGGATCTGCAAATCTTAAAAATTTGCATGCTTTATCCAGGCGGCAAACTCCTATGCTCAAAATGTGGAGTGCTAAATGCAAAAAACTGCAGTTCTTTAAATGTCCACAAGAGGCTGACTACAAAAATCAAGGCATCCACATGAAGCCTCATATTAAAATGACCTTTTTTACAGCTAAGATAAACATTTTTATTCCCGTTCTTTTATTGGCTCCAATTATGTGGGATTGAATTTTCCTCCTCTTACAAGAAACTCGTCAGTTTTAATTTTATTATGCCAAAGAGTTATAAATAAAATCTTATCCTTGTTGCAATGCATCCCTTCCTTTCTAGATAAAAATCAAAGAAAAATTTGCACACGAGTCATTTTATGCAATTATTAAGATACAAAGGACTAACATTTTGGCTTGTAATGCAGCTTCAACAGAGCAATCCCTGACAAGTCTAGTCCTTGAGTCAAGTTTGACTCTGATGAAGATGCAGTGACCATCAAAACGTTAGTCCTTGAACTGGTGTTGAAGTACTCAAGAATGGTCTTGGTCTTGAGACCGGTCTCAAGAACACATTTTAAATGTCTTTGTCTTGTCTTGGACTCGAGAGCTTTTTTACTCTGTTTTGTCTCGGTCTCAGACTGGCTGGACTCGGGATTCTCCATCAAGACCGGTTGAGACCAGCACTGATCTGCTATTCTTAGACTTCATCAGTGTGATAATAAGGATAAGTGCTTGCTGAAACAACAAGGACATCAATCCATCTTATTTCTAGTCAGAAATACCTCTGAACAATTATTTTAGGCCTCTTTCACCTGGCAAGTCTAGATAATCATCTAATTTTCAGATATTTAGAATAGTTCAGGACTTGCCAGTTGCTTTTTAATAAAT
The DNA here is from genome assembly GCF_018320785.1 of Cheilinus undulatus. Lineage (NCBI taxonomy): Eukaryota > Metazoa > Chordata > Actinopteri > Labriformes > Labridae > Cheilinus > Cheilinus undulatus. Next base: position 14,710,438 of record NC_054881.1, on the reverse strand, counting down.
AGGACTTATTTTCTATAAGAAGTTACCTGAAAAAATTTAAGATTTGAGATTTTTGCATTTTGAGTTTCAGACACCTTGTTTTTATCTGTCAAATTTGTGAAAAAGAAAACTGAAATTAATGAGAGAATGTTCTTTAACTGTTCAACTTTGTTATGGTGATTGAAAATTGATTTTTATTGTCTTGGTGACCATTGTGGGTTTTTCTTTCATTAACAGAGGGGTACCAACAATTGTGTCCACGTGTGTAAATTACTTTACCTTGTGCTTGGGTTTTTCTTTGGATTTTACATGAATGAAAGGATCCTTTGCCTTAGTTTTTAAAAGGTCAGTGATTGTGTTTTCTGCAAGCACTGACCTCCACCTGTGCAGGGGCTGAAGCACAAGAGACTCCCGTTTTGTAAATAAATTCTTATATTTAAGTATGTATTAAATCTCCACTGAAGCTCAGAGAGAATGACAGTGAGGTGGCACAAATAGGGATAATTTTGTTACTTAGAATCTGATGAAGTTCAGACAAGCTTGATTTTAGCTAAAATTAAACTTTGCTCTGTTCCCTTCAACTGGAAAACAGCTAATTATATTGTCATAATTTTTCCCTGTAATAACTTCCCCTCATTTACCTTTCCACTGTTTCAGAGTAGTTTTATATGCCAAGCCAAAACAATCCACTAGTATCAGCAGACGTCTTGTTTATACCCCGCTCTTTATACAGCCGACCTCCAGAGATGTGGCATTCAGAACCACAGATCTCACAAAACCTTAATTGGCCATTTAAAGTCAAGTCTGTGACAATGCAACACAATTACAGCAGAGAACACAGGCCTGGAGATAAATATAGAGACAGTAGGAAGAGAAGGAGGGAGATAAAGTGTGAGAAAACCTTTTCACGCTGCCTCTTGTGATTAGTGTGGACAAGACCACCAAATATGAAAAGATGAAATCAGACTCCTTATTATCATCTTTAAAAAAGTTTAATGTACAAATATGTACAAAGTTGAAGCAAGAGAGCATGCACTGATAGAAACCAGTCCTTCCAGTAGTGACTTTTCAATATTTTAAGTGTTATCATAGAAGCTAAGGAGGGTTGCACTAATATAGAGGCAGTCTTTGCTATAATAGCCACCACAGCATGTACATAAAGATGTAATCTTAGCCATCATACTGTATTTACCTGTCCAGACTGTATGGCTCAGAGCTAATACATGTTCTCGTGTGGTTGTGAATAGTCTCAGTGTGGTTTCACACAGCAGCTGGTGTGTGGGCATGCAGCAAAGCTTGCAAGCAGGCTTCAGCCGACCGTGATCATGGACACTTTGAGAGAATATACATTTTTATCTCAAAGAAAATGAATAGTCATTACATGCCATGAATTGTATGAAATGTTGTCATCTGAGAAAACCATTTCTATTTTATTTGGTTTTTATCTATGAAAGAAAAGTTAGTAAACCTGTGAGTCAAGAATATTAGAGAAACCTCATTTTACAGTTTATTTTAAGCTCTTGTGAGCAATCCTAGCTGATAATGAGTCAGACTTAAATTAACACTGATGCCTCTTTTTTAACTGCAGAAGCCAGCAAGGTCATCAGTAACAGAATTAAGGATTGACTGCATTGTAAGTTATAATATTTGGAATCACTTCATGGGGTAGGTGTCAGGCAAAGGGGTTTACAGCAATAAAGGTGCAGGGGAGGAGGCATGCTGCAGAGTTCTGGTTGTAGGTATTCAGACCCTTTGCATCAACACTTGAAATTTAGCTCAGGTTGCTCCCATTTTTCTCAATTTCCACAGAGATGTTTCTACACCTTGATTGGAGTTCACCTGTAGTAAATTAAATTAATTGGACATGATTTGGAAAGGCGCACACCTTGCTATAGAAGGCCACACAGCTGGCAATGTAAAGAAAGTGCCTGCAGAGCTCAGAGACAGGATTGTTGCAAGGCACAGATCTGGGGAAGCCTACAAAAATTTTCTGTTGCATTGAAGGTTCTCAAAAGCACAGTGGCCTCCATAATTCTCAATGGAAGAAGTTTGGCTCAAGGACTCTTCCAAGAGCTGGTTGTCCAGACAAACTGAGCGATTGGTGAAGGGCCTTATTAGGAGAGATGACCAAGCATCTGATGGTCAGTCTGACTGAGCTCCAGAGATCCTGTGTGGAGGTGAGATAAAGTTCCAGAAGGACAACCATCACTACAGCCTTCTACTGGTCTGGGTTTATGTCAGAATGACTAAACAGAAGCCTCACCTCAGTGAAAAACACACGAAAGCCCACTTGGAGTTTCCAAAAAGCACCTGAAGGACTCTGAAATGTGAAAAAAAAACAAGATTGTCTGGTCTGATGAAACCAAGATTGAACTGTTTGACTTCTATTCAAAACGCCATGTCCGGAGGAAACCAGGCACAGCTCATCACCTGCCTAATACCATCCAAACTGAAGCATGGTGGTGGCAGTATCATTTTGTGGGGGTGGTCTTAGCAGCAGGGGCAGGTAGACTGGCCAGGGTTGAGGGAAAGCTAGATGGAGCAGGACCTCAGACTGGGCCGAAGGTTCACCTTTCAACATGTCAGTGACTCTGAACACACAGCCAAGACAACACAGGAGTGGTTTAGGGTCAACTCTGTTAATATCCTAGACAGAGACATGACTTGAACCCTATTGAATGTCTCTGGAGAGACCTTAAAATGGCTGCCCACCAATGTTTCTCTTCCAATGTGATCTTGAGCTTCAGATGATTTACAAAAAAATGGCAGAAAATCCAACTATCCAAGTGTGTAAAGATTGATGCTTTATATTCAGAAAGACTGGAGGTTGCAATTGCAGCAGAAGGTGCTTCAACTAAGTACTGAGTAAAGGGACTGAATGTCAGTGTGATACCTATTTATTTTTAATAAATTAGTTGTATTGCAAAATCAATTATAATGTGTGCATGAACTGTAGGCTAATGCCTTCCTAAAAAGAAAGTGAAGACAGACTCTTCCCGGGTTTGTTGTTCTCAGCTCAGTTTTTACACGTACCGGACAGAACTTCCTTAATCTCTCATCATATGCCGTTCATGCTGAAGTTCATTGGCTGATGCTAAAATCGTCAGCCTAACATTATGACTCAGGCTAAGGCTTTCCACAGCCCTGGTAGCCAATCTGCTTGTCATTCTGAAATACCCGAGCCTTGTCTTCCTGATTCAGTCTGGTCTAGTTAGGCTGACATTTATCAATATTTTCTGTCAGGCTGACGTGTCTGTCGACTTGCCTTGACCTGGTAAAACGCTGCTGCCTGCTCTACAAAGACCTTCTGTGCTTCAGCCACATCTTCCAGCCAATCAGAACGCTGCTGTGTAAACATCTTTCAGCACAGACATTACCAGAGCTCCTACAGGTCGGTACAAAAGGTCCCAAGGTTTCCCTTTTTTTCGTGTCTTACATATGATGTTTTCTTTGATGTGAAGTTTGTTGTTGTGTTTCAGGGACTTCACGGTGAGATCCTGGAGATCATCAGCAGTGCTCCTGTGACTCACAACCCGCTGGTTTTAGACAAGAAGAAGCCCATTCCTCTGAAGCTGCTCACACCCAAGATTGTTGAAGTGTAAGTTTTAAACATAATTATACAAAAGGTGTTTCAGTGACGTTAGAATGAATCAAAGAGCAGACGTTAAAGCTCACTGAACTGATCCCAAACTCAAAAACTGGTGTTACAGCACCAGATAATCGACATAAGATATGTTGATGCCCATTTTTTAATGTGGCCTGTGACAGTTTCTGAGTTTTAAATGTTTTTCTTCTAAACATTTGTCAGGTTGGATTATGGAAAGAAGCGTGGCAGCACCAGAGAGGAGAGGGAGAAGGAGCGGCTCAAACACAAGTACAAGAAGGAGTTCAAGGGCGCTCTGAGGGAGATCAGGAAGGACTCACGCTTCCTGGCCAGAGAGAAACTCAACGAGGTCATGAACAGGTGTGGATATACACCAGTATATCTTAGAGATGCTTTAGTTGGTAAAAGCCTCTAACTTTTTACATTTTGTGTTTCAGAGATGCCGAGAGAAAGAGGAAAGTGAAAGAACTCTTTGGCAGTTTGGCGACACAGGAGGGCGAGTGGAAAGCGCTGAAGAGGAAGAAGAAGAAGATGTGAAAACCGAATCTTAGTCCTCAGATGGACACCTCCCCTCCTGATCACAACCTTTACAAGGCTGCAATCAGTGAAACCCAGAACTGTTTTTTTACTCTATATTGCAAACAAGGATTTGTTGAACTTCTCTATCCCTCAAACCCACTGATGCTGTTTGAGGAATAGCTGTCAGGAATTTTAACCAAGCAGCCAAATACTCTGATGTAGGCGTTTGATGTGAAGATTGGATGCTGTTATTCAAAGTGTCCGTCAACACTGCAGTGAATATTTGGTTTCCTTTTCCACCAGAATCCACCACTAAAGTGTGCTTTAAACATCAATAAGAAATGCTCCTTGTCTTTCATTTTCCTTTACTATACTGTGGTTCTCCCAGACAATTTCTTCCATTTCTCCTTGGTCCAAATCTGATGCTCTTCAGGGGTCTGCTGCTCTGATCCTGGTATTGTTCATGATTGGTTTGTATTGGATGTTGGTCCTTACATACCAACTTAGAATGTTCACATGCTCCCTAACATTTCCCAGAAACAGAGAGGTGCATGTACTCTCAGGCCTACTCTAGAAAAGTGTTGCACATTACAAATGACAAAATAAATGTCAATATCCCAGATTCTTAGTTAACTTAATAGTATACAAAGATTTTTCTTATAGTTGTATACACGTGTGGTGAGAAAAATAGACCACAGAACAGGTTGGAGCACGCCATATTACAAAATGTAACCTTTCTGAGCAAAAAGCCGTTGATGCAGGCAGTGGTCTCGCTGTTAATGGAGCAGAACTGTGTGTCAGAGGATGACTTTGGAGGAGTTTCTGCAAGGACAAATCAAAGTTAGGGTTTCCTTGAGTTTCTTAATTCTCTCTGAACACAGTCAATAAAGAATGCTGCTGGATGGCCAGGCACAGCACAAGGACGAGTTGCTTTATCGTTATAACAAAAAGTGGTTCAGTGGCTACAGCCAGGGTCAGTCTGCCTGTTAACACAATCATAAAAGACATTTCTCTTTAAAGAAAGTACATCAGAAAATCCAAAACGAAGTTTACTTTGACTCCCAATTCAAAATTTCAAAATTTTCTTGTATTCTCATATGAAGTTAGGTGATAAGATGGAAGCCTTTTCCTGTGAAGAAAAACATTGAAGTCAGATAAATTTAGCAAAAACATACATGAAGTCTCCCAAAAGCATGTGGGAAAAGGTTTTATGGTCTGATGGACCCAAAGTTGAACATTTTGACTTTCCTTTTAAAGGTATGTTTAACATGAAAACAGCACTGGAAATAGGAAAAGAGCCTCATGCAGGTACATATCAAAAAATGTGAATATCATGAAAAAATTCAACATGTTTTGTCACTCATTTCAGAAAGTGAAACCCATATTATCTAGACTCATTACACATAAAGTGAAATATTTCAAGCCTTTATTTCTTGAAATGTTGATGATTACAGCTTCCAGATAATGAAAACCCAAAATTCAATGTCTCAGAAAATTAGAATATTACATAAGATCAATTAAAAAAAAGGATTTTTTAAACAGAAATGTCAGGCTTCTGGAAGGTATGTTGATTTCTGTGCACTCAACACCTGGTTGGGCCTCCTTTTGCATGAATTACTGCATCAATGCGGTGTAGCATGGAGGCGATCAGCCTGTGGCACTGCTCAGGTTGCTTTGATAGCGGCCTTCAGGTCATCTGCATTGTTGGGTCTGGTGTCTCTCATTTTCCTCTTGACAATACCCCATAGATTCTCTGTGGGGTTCAGGTCAGGCCAGTTTGCTGACCAGTCAAGCACAGTAACACCATGATCATTGAACCAGCTTTTGGTACCTTTGGCAGTGTGAGTAGGTGCTAAGTCCTGCTGGAAAATGAAATCAGCATCTCCATAAAGCTTGTCAGCAGAAGCAAGCATGAAGTGCTCTAAAATGTCCTGGTAGATGGCTGCGTTGACTGTGGACTTAAGGAAACACAGTGGACCAACACCAGCAGATGTCATGGCAGCCCACATCATCACTGACTGTGGAAACTTCACACTGGACTTCAAGCAACATGCAATATTTACTGTCATCTGAAAAAAGGGCTTTGGACCACTGAGCAACGGTCCAGTTCTTTTCCTACACAGCCCAGGTAAGATGCTTCTGACGTTGTCTCTGGTTCAGGAGTGGATTGACATGAGGAATGCCACATTTGTAGCCCATGTCTAGGATTGATCTGTGCGTAGTGGCTCTGATGCGCTGACTCCAGCCTCAGTCCGCTCCTTGTAAAGCTCCCTCAAATTCTTGAATGGATTTTGCTTGACAATCCTCTCAAGGCTGCTGTTCTCCCTTATGCTGGTGCATCTTTTCCTACCACTCAACTTTCTATGAATGTGCTTGGATACAGCACTCTGTGAACAACCGTCTTTAGTAATGACCTTTTTTGGTGTCTGTCTTCTGGACATCTGTGGAGTCTGCAGTCTTCCCCAAGATTGTGTAGCCCACTGACCCAGACTGAGAGACCATTTAAAGGCTCAGGAAACCTTTACAGGTGTTTGGAGTTCATTAGCTGATTGGGGTGTGACGCCATGACTTTCCAATATTGAACTTTTTCACAATATTCTAATTTTCTGAGACACTGGATTTTGGGTTTTCATTATCTGTAGGCCATAATCAACATTTCAAGAAATAAAGACTTGAATATTTCACTATATGTAATGAGTCCATATAATACGTTTCACTTTCTGAAATGAGTGACAAAAAATGAACTTTTTCACGATATTCAAATTTTTTTAAATGTACCTGTATACTCAACAAAGCATGGTGGATTATACATCATGCTTTGGAGCACTTTTTCTTCAACTGGAACTGGGTTTTTAGTTGCAGTGGCAGGAATTATAAAAAGTTCCAAATACCTGGTAATACTGATATAAAACCCTCAGGTGCAGTGCCTATAAAAGTATTCAAACCCTTAGATGTTTTAGGCTTTTATTGATATTATAACTCAGCCATGGTCAATTTCATTTTGCTGTGCAAATCTAAAAAACAATGACTTCACCTGAGGGAGATAAAAGTTTTGAACTGGCCCAGTCAGAGTCTAGTTCTGAATCCTGTTGTAAATCCTTATCCAGGGTGTGTAGACTTTTGAGAGCCTACTGTATTTTCAGAAATGAGCTGTTGAGGCAAATTCATCCTGCCTTTTCTTGGCACATCCTGAAACTATGTAACTCACCCAAAATGTACAATATCACACCCAATTTCTGCTTTATTTCTGCTTTGTGCTTTAGACTTCTTGTTTTTATTAGGATTCAAACATCATCCATCCCAAATGATAACAGAACTCAAGCAATAAGACACCTTCAGTACACTTTATTGAACACGTAACTCCAAATAAATCCATATCACAGCAGGGAACCTGCATTGCTTTACATGCTCTTGGATTAAAAGTCCATTCAGTATGTTTTATATCTTTAATAGCATCGACAACCTAAAAAATACAATATGAATGCACAAAAAGCTCAGCAACTTTAAAATCCATCGCAAAAACAGTGACACTGTACAGACAAAAATAGAGACTATCATTATGCTTCCATTTCAGACATCACTGTTCATTGATATAGAGACACTTAGGTGTTTGAAGTGGTAAAGTGTATTTCCATGTTTGAGTTTTTGACATAGCCACACGTTTAGACTGAGAAACACTCACACACATCCTCACAGTGACCAGGAGGCATTCTCAGTGGAAGGGAAACACTGTAAATGACAGCTGGTCACAGATGACACACACCTGACATCCCCTTTAGGGCTGATGTCGATGAGTCACACACACACAAACACACTAGAGAGAGTCATCTTTATTTACATTTACACACACTGCTGAACTTACATAACAATACACACACACATATGTGGGGCACGGACTCCATAAAAGGACGATAACGAGGCACAACGGGACTTGGCAGGGCAACGTGGAATGTGTCTGTTGGTGATTGTGAAGCCCTCGGTCCGTTCAGTTCAGGCCGTTATCAGAGTCCTGAGAAGAAGAGGGATGAGAGATGGGCTGTGAGTTTACCATCCTGTGTTTACAAACAGCCTTAAATAACTCAGCGACATTTCATTTTATATAATAGACTCCACCCTGAATTCTGAAGACAGATCCATGACTGGCAATATAGAGGAGCAACTTTTCTCTAAAAGTTTCACAGCCAGGAGCTCTAAATACCTTTTATTCACATTTACGTATGACTGTTTTTCTTAATTTATCAATCCCATTCCTCAGAATTAAACACAACACTCTAATTTTACTGTTTTCTTTATAAAAACAATGTCTAGGTAGCCTAAATGTTCATTCTGCAAAGTCTGTGGTAGCTGATCCATGGTTTCCACACTGCATGTTGAGATGTACCGAATATCACCTGAAAATCAGGCTGTGATGATATTCAGAAAGGCATCAAGCCTGCCTGGGTGATATTAATAAGGTTAGTTCAGTGTCACTTCTTGCTCTGTGAAGTGATCAAACACCTAAGAATGAATGTTGGTAGATTAGAGAACAGTGGTAGCAATGCATTATACAGTGCCTATAAAAAGTATTCACCCCTTGGATGTTTTACCCTTTTATTGATTTTATAAATCATTCATGGTCAATATAATCTGTCTTTTTTGAGGATAAAATAGCAGAAAACTATCTAATGTCAATTAAACAGAAAAATGTAATGATAATAAGTGATTTCATAAATATTCACCACCTTTAAAGTGACTGATATAAGTCAACAGAGGTCCAGCCAGTTGGTGCTTGTAGCCCCAAAATTAGTGAAATGAGTACCACCTGAATGCAGTGAATGTGTCTCGACTGATTATAGTATAAAGACACCTGTGTCTGGAAGGTCCAGTCACTGGTTAATCAGTATTCCTTGCTACCATTACACCACAAAGACAAAAGAACACCCCAAGCAACTCAGAAAAGGTTATTGAAAAGTATAAGTCAGGGGATGGGTACAAAAGTATTTCCAAGGCACCGAACATCCCCCAGAGTTCAGTAAAATCTGCCATTAAGAAATGAAAGTAATATCTACCAAGATCAGGCCGTCCTCTCAAACTGAGTGACCATGCAATAGGGAGACTAGTAAGAGAGCCCACCAAGACACCTATGACTACTCTGAGGGAGTTACAAGCTTCAGTGGCTGAGATGGGAGAGACTTCACGCTGGTGGCAGAATCATACTGTGGGGATGCTTCTCAGCAGCCAGCTCTGGAAGGCTTGTAAAGGTAGAGGGTAAAATGAATGCGGCAAAATATTAGAAAATCCTGGAGGACAATCTTATTCAGTCTACAAGAGAACTACAGCTTGTGAAAATTTTATTTTCCAGCAACACGATGACTTGAAGCATACAGCGAAAGCTACACAGAAATGAGTGGCAGAGTCAAAGCCCAACCTCAATCCAATAAAGAATTTGTGGCTGGACTTGAAAAGGACTCTTCATGCCCACTTCCAGTACAATCGGCAAAGCTTGAGCAGTTCTGCAAAGAGGAATGGAGTAAAATTCCAGTTGTGCAAGCTGGATTGAGACCTGTCCATACAACTCAGTGCTGTGATTGCAGCCAAAGGTGCTTTTACTAAATACTGACCTGAAAGGGGTGAATATTTATGCAGTCACTTAACTTACATAACATACTTTTATTTAATTGACATTACTTTGTAGAAATATGTTTTAACTTCGATATTAAAGACTGTTTTTGTTTTTTGGGTTTTGTTTTTTTGAAAAAAAAAAGCCAAATTACTGTATATTTTTTGCTGTACAGGCTGATTATATAAAACAAAAGAAAAGCTGATATTTTTGGGACAAATTATGTTAAATTAGTTCAATGAGCTGTGATATTTGCCAATATTTGATGCTGCATTTTATCTGCTTAGACTTCAATGGGCCCTATTAGTATGAAACAATTTTGCCAAATGTAAATGTTAAACAAACCTTGAATTAATGCATTTTTATATTTTAAAGAATGGATGTTGCCCCTTAGCCTCTTTCAATATTGAACTAAATAGTTCCATGCTGTTCAGAGAACAAAGAAATCCATTTATGCATACACCTTGCCTTTTTCGTCCACCTCAATAGCATATTTTTTGATTCTTAAGGTGAATAAGCTTCCACCAAGCATCACCTTTAAATATTATCATAATATGATATAATAGAGCAAAGGTTCAAAGGCTTTTATGTTGAACGGTCTCTCACCTCTGCACTCTCAGCAGGATCGGTGCAAACAGGTGACTCTGCCAGGTTCTGTGCTGCGGCTGGGTCCTCGCCCTGGAAAAGGGACAAAACTTTACTTAAAACCACATTTTATTAAACTCTCCAGTAAACGAAGAGAGGACAGACATTTGATTCAGAAGACAAGAAATTTCAATATGCAAAATTTGTGCACAGATGCCTGTTCTAAATGGAACAAAGAAAACAAATACTAACATGGGCTGTCAGCTTCTCTGCTCAGCTACTGTGCAAATATTGAGCTTATTAAATTCTTAAGTCTCCCCATCTGAGGAGCTGTTCTGAAAGGACTTCCCATTCGAACATGATTTGATAGGCAAACAGTATCCTGATTCAACTGCTGCTTGATTTATTTGATGTTTAATTTTTTCTTTGTTAAAACTTGTTTTCCAAATGTAGAATTTTTAATTCCTCAAGAGCAGCTCCACAACATAAGAGCCTTTTCTGACCATGACCATCTGTTCTCTTTATTTGTATCATTGTGTATATTACTAAATTACTAGATTAAGCCATGCCATATCATATGTTTTCATAATATATCGTATCATATTGTAAAATACTGCCCTGTAACATCATTGTATCATATTGTCAGGTATTGTATTGCTTCATATCATACCATATTTTCCAAGTCGAAAGTCGAGTCATTCCAGTTGAAAAATCTTTACACTGTTCCAAATTAATGCGCCTCAGCTGTTAAATGATTTGAGTAACCATAGCAACGTAAAGCAGTCTTACACTCTGAGGACATAAAATGGCAAATTAAATACAATAATGAGCAAATTCAGAGTTTCATGAAGTGTATTTGGTGAATACGACAACTTTGATGACTGGGATGCTGCTGAGGAATGTTGATGTATGTTTAGTCAAACAGCTTTGTGTGACTGCCCGATGATAACAGCCGGCTCTAAATAAAGACAGTCTATCTCTTACGTTCGCCATAGCTATGACCAGTGAGGAATGAGCAACCAAGAGATAATGTGCCTTTAACAAATGAGCTTGTGCTACGAAATGGCTCTTTTTTTTGTAGCAGTAGCTAGCTCCAGTTAGAGTGCCAGTATCCTTTCCTCCATCACTTGTCGTCATTTAATCCACAAAAAGCCAAACTGAAACCAAATGAAGAGCCAAACAACCAGCTCTACTGAGCTGACCCAAATAATCCGGATCTCTTTAAAGAGATGGACTTCCCTTCAAAATGTGCGAGACTGAGAAGAAGTCAGCAGAGGAAACACGGGTAAGATCAGAGATTATTGTTCTTAAACGTGAAAAACTGCACTAAACCAAACCAGACCACGTTGTGGAAACAGACTATACTCCGGCATTGTTGACACTGCTCATCCAGCCTTTAGACAGAGACTTTTTAAAATTCCTGTCTGCTGCCGTTTTTCTGTGATTTTTTTTTTAACCTTAATTTGGCCTGGATATTTCAATACTTTCAGGACACAAAAGTAGCTGAAGAATTAAGAATGTTTATATTTCTAAACTTTGAACACTGCATAGTTATAAACAGCTCAAAACATGACCTTTTGGTAGCGTTGCTCTCTGCAGAAGTCACTACTTGCCCCCTATCAGGGGATTCTCCACTGCTGTGTGCCGTCATCTGCAAAGAGCTTAAAGTATTTAGAGGTATATCACCATTTTGTATTCTATTGTATGTATTTTAATACAGGGTGTCTTGAGGTATTGTAATGTGTCCTATTTTACCGTACTTTATTGCATTCTATTGATCCTATTGTATCATATCACATTGTATCATATGAGAGAAAAACATTTAATGGGAGGCAAAATGGGAATGAAGTCACTGTCTTTAACAACAGAGGTACACTGAACTGAATTATTATCCACACAAAGAACATGCAGTATTAAATAATGTATTGAAAGTTCCCTTTCTCCTAACAAAACAGGTTGTGTTGGTTTCCTAAAATCTTGAGCATAACCTTTAATAACCTCATGTTTATAATCTTAACTACAGACTCAGGTAAAATAGTTACCTCTCCTTAACTACAGTTATTTTGAGGCTAAACTAAACAAATCCTTGAATCACAGAATAGTCTAAATCTATTCTTTGAATCATTACAGTTTTTAACAGAAGATTTTAAAAGTAAATTTAGTATTTAAATGAGTCATAAAATGATACTGACGAAGGTGGTGGGTGGTGACGTGTCTCCTTTCCAGCTGAGAAAAAGAAAGGGGGGCCTTGATTACACTGTGTCATTGAGCCGACCTTCCTTAATGAGGAGCGGTCACAATGGGCTGATGTGCTAACACGCATACACAAACACACTTGTAGGATGTGTAGGTGTGACGTCCTAACCAGCGGCTGACATAACCTTAAACTAGTTATTGCTCCATCTCCTCCTGCTGTTGCATTAACACCACCCATCAAGGCGCCATCTGTTTACCCAGCTGAGCCAGAGACGCGCTCTAATCTAAACACATACTACACAAACACATACAGAGCAAAAAGACAAAGCCTTGATGGATTAAACTCTAAACAAGTCAAAGATTTATTACTTTTAGAGACAAGTAAAACCTGGAATTTAAACATTGTCTTCAGATATAAATTGAAGCCTATAATCGTTGTTTCAGTCAAGGTTTTGTTGGCAAAAATCACTTTGCTAAAACTTCAGCAGCTTCCATCATCTGATCTGAGAAGTAAGATGCGATTTTTCAGACCATTCTCTATGTCCTGTCATCCCTCTGCCTCTTCTTCACACCCCCCCCCCCCCCCCAAACCACTCATCTTCATTGTCATTTCCCTCTCCTTTTACCTTTCTGGCTTTTGTGTCTCACCATATGAGTCACCACTTGCTGATGAATTGGTGAAACAAGTAGATGAGGAGATTAATCAGACTCCCACCACCCTCTGTTTGACAGCATGACGCAGGAGACCTTCTTTGAAGGGGCTTCTCTCAACCTGGCATCAATTTTTTAGATGAAATCAATATTAATGACATTTAATGGCGGTGCCGCCTGGGAATGAGGGATAAATGAGGATGATCCGCCACTGTCTGCATGTCAATCTCAGGCTCAGAATATTAAGGTTTATAATTTTTTTTTTCCCTCCATCACTCGGTCCACTCTGTGTCTGTGTATCCATCTGTTTGTCTAAGCTGCCTTCTGCCAGTTTGGCTCGTCGGGGTTTCGTCATAATGAGCCTGATCGCATTCCAGGTGGAGCTCCATCCGTGTCTTATCCCTTGGGGTGGATGTCACTATTAGCTGTCGAGCTGCTTTAATATCATAACTGAAGAAGGACGCAAGAATTTGACTGGAAGTTTGCAGGGCATTTCCTACTTCTCTATATCCTCAATTCCTCTGAGCTGAGGAAAGGCGCGTGCATATATGTGTACTGTTACATCTTCGTGTCTTAATTAATGCTATCGATTCCCCTGTGTTACCCCACTAATTAACAGGAAGGGAGCTCACGCTGCACAACAAACATTCAACAAGCCTGGCAAGGAAATATTTCAATGACTTATAACTGTGACACTCACGGCGATGTTACGGGAAGGAAGAGTTATTGAAGGAATATGGAGTCCTCCCTCCAGACTTGAATTTTAACACTTATTAATCCAGATATCAACCACAGGGAAGTGTAACTGCTTTGACAACAAAAGAACAGTGAGAGCATTGTGTCTCAGTGTAAACAAGAGGACCATCTGTTCTTCTGGTAAAGATTGGGCTGTTTCAACAAACAGTTTCTGTGCTAATAGAAGCTGGTGTAAATAATTGAAAATGTAATGTGAGATTTCGCACGCTGTTTCCTAATTATGATGCTGTGACCGACAGTCTATGTTAAAATTTATTAAAAAGCAATATTTGAATTTGATGAGTTTTTTTTGTCACAAAACACTCATAAAAGCAACATTTAAAGATGAAACATGTAGAGATTTAGCAATGAAATGTCAATTGTCATCAAAATGACTACTCCTGTGTTAATTATACTCTTAGTTGAGTCCTTAAATCACATAAAATATGAACTCTTTGTTTAAGTAATTGTTACAGAACGTCTTGTTAAGTTGGCTGTCATGTCACAGACATGACTTGTTTATTATTGCCGTGAAATGACTGAAAAAGACTGCTGCATAATGCAGAGAGGACTGCAACTGGAGGCTGCCATTATGTAGCCACATCACATTCAAGTTTTGTGCTGCTTACTTGTGGTGGACCATAATTTTTCCCTGCCATTAGTTGCAAGTTCAGTTTCCTAAGCTCAACCCAGGAACTCAGAACTCTAATCCCCCCCAAAGCCATGGCGAATGCATGTTGATATATTGTCTGTCGTAGACGCATTAGCCTAACGTTTTTCTGGACATCATTTGCCCATGCTTTGCTCTGGGGATGTGCACAAATAGCTGGCAAACCTGTTCAATCTGAATCTGAATTACAAGTTGGTTAAATGAACTATTAAGCTTTTTTTGGATCAGTTCAGACCCACAATTAGACACTTTTGCTCCATGAGTGAAGTTACTGACTCAGTTAGAGGAGGACTTCCTAGTTCTTTGTGCACTTTTCATGGTCACTTAAATTTGACCACCTTGGGTAGCATTAATGCTCAAGATTGAAGTATATGAAAAAAACTTAAATATGTTTTTTTAGATTGATTTAAACAGAATGGTTAAGTATAGGTAATTTACAAGAGTGTTTAACTTAAAAAAGCCAAGTTACCCTAACATAAATGAGTAATGATCATTCAAAAATCTATTTCCACTACGACCACCAAGTAATCAGTTTCAGCAAAAATTTGGAGCAGTTTCAACTTGTTCTGTTTTACAGTGTAATACACACAACTGCTAACTGCTTTAGCACTAATAGCATCTTGTAGGAACAGCGTGGTTTAGCACTATTTTGAGCTAGAAAAAGGGCATTAAGTTGTCAGTAGGCTGTCTAAGGTTAAACTGAAGCCCTGAGTGATGAGATTCAGCTCAGATATGCGGACGTTAACCTGTAGAAAGGATAGAAGGCCAGCAGCGCTAGCCCTGCTAACGTTAGCCACATTCTGCAAAACCAGCGTTGCATCTTTACGATGTGACATTGTGTTTCCGTTGTAGTGTGAAGTTGGTTTACAGAAGGTAATCTTCTAACTAGAATGGTCAGCTAAATGCATTCCATAATAGGATGGAAAATCATATGCCTATCAACATCCCTTCTTTGACTGAAGTGTACTATGATGTGCATTTTCTTTTCTAAATTTGGCCTTGTCCCATCCTCCCGTCATGATACAGCACCTTTTGTTGGTTGAGAATTAAATTCTAAAAGAGGTAAAAGGAGGAGGTTAAATTATTGGAAAAGATAGATGGAT
Organism: Cheilinus undulatus; assembly: GCF_018320785.1. Classification (NCBI taxonomy): domain Eukaryota; kingdom Metazoa; phylum Chordata; class Actinopteri; order Labriformes; family Labridae; genus Cheilinus; species Cheilinus undulatus. The sequence goes on along the minus strand of NC_054881.1, from coordinate 14,694,797 downwards.
TAAAAAAATCTGTTGAAATAAAGAATACATTTTTCACATCAGATTGGTGCTGCAGCAATACTCCAGTAAACTACCTCCTCCCTCTGACAATCCATGGCCAGACTGACTGATGAACAACACAGGAGAGCTAACAACGTGTAACGTCTTTCATTTTCAGCCCAGAACAATACGGCAGACACGAGAAGTGAAGATGGATGACTCAAGGTCGGAAGGCCATTTTGACACAATGACGAGTTCTAGCTGGAAGCCACTGACATGAAATGGAGGGATCTGCTTCGCTGCAATCTCTACAGGTGTGTTAAACACTGTTATATCAGTGTAAATGTATAGACCCGTTCAGCGAGGGTGGTCTGACATCCTAAATTATTCTCCTTTTTGTAGAAGGGAATATCCATCAATGAGACACCAATAATATCTGTCTCTTTTTGTAGGTCTGTTTGTACTGATGACAAATGACTAAGGGGTACTTCTCTTACCCTTCAGTTATTCTGTGATTTGAGTCACAAGACGGAGAAAAGTACTGAGTCAATAACACACATTTGTAGTGCTCACAGCACACAAGGAAGTGCCCATTACTTCAGTCTAATATATACTAAAACAACTGAATTTAAACAGTGGTTAAAATCTTTATTACACAAAAGCCCATTAATATGAATCAGTGAATTACCAGATCAATATTTTTATTAGAAATAACAAAGACCCCCACATGATCAATCCCCACATGGACAATTAAAAATGTTGATTTTTAATTGTTATTTTTATCATTTTATGGAGATACATAATGATGTATTGTTATGTTGGGTCAAACACATTTTCAGTATTGTCTTGTAATATATTGTATTTTATCACATTGTATTGTATTTCATTGTGTTGTATCTTAACATATCCTGTTGTACTGTATTGTATCACATTTTATTGTACGGTATTGATCATATCATTGTGTATCTAATTTTATCATGTCATATCATTCATTTTTACCCTGTACTGTACATCTGTATTGTTTCATGTTGTACCATTTCATATCTTACTGCAATCTTGTACAACACTCTATTGAATTGTATAATCCTATGGTAAAATATAAATCTAATTGTATGATATATCAAAGAATATTGTATTATATCTTATCATATTACAATGTTCTGTACTGCACCAAACCATACTGTACTATATCATACTGTATCATATCGTACTGATCGTATCATAACCCATTGCTGTAATGTATGACTGTAATGTATCGTTCATGTTATACAGTACCATATTATATGTTATTGTAATGACTAATATAATACCGTACCATTAATAGTTCTCTCTATTTCATTACCATCCTAGCTGCTTATGCTAATTCTATATTTCTGTTCTCTATCACGTCTGTTTTTGTCAATCATAGCTGTTACTGCTAATTCTTCACATACTGTAACCATCATCAATAAAGTTATAGCAATTTCCTACAAAATAGGGATAAGTTAATGACCAAGACTGCCATAAATTTGTCTTTCATTCATCTTGCATTGTTGTTTCTCATGTCCCTCTCCTCTAGGGAAGGTTTTACGTCACCGTAACGGGGCTAAGTACAGTTAGTGCTGTGCTCATGGTGATTAACACTAGTCTTTATTATAATAGGGTATAGTCTTTACTATAATATTAGTGATGAAAATGATCCCTAGTCAGGAATCCCAAAGCAGTTGGAGACTGCTGGGATTTTGTTGGTCATGTTACTGGTAGATTGTTATTATTTGTGATGCCAGACACATTTGTGCCATGAATGAAGTTATCCACAGAGTTCGAGTTTCCACCTGTGACTTTGGGTGTCACTAAGGAATGCATAGTGACTTTTCTTTACAGTATGCATGCTATGCTTACTATGAGGCTGACTGCTTTAGTCCTGCCAGGGGATCTCCGGCTTGCAGCAGATTTTCAAGAGAAACTGAAGCACTGTTGTATCGTATTATTTCTTTCAAGAGTGTGGTTAAACTTGATGTAGTGTGGACTAATAGACACTTCTAAATAGTAAATTTTAACTCTGTATGAATTTAACAATGGCAATTTAGCTGTGTATTTTACTTTACCTTACACTCAAACCCAAAGCTGTGTAAATCTAAAGCATTTTTGGAACTTGTGCAAATGTATATATCAAATGTATGTAAAATAACATTTCTGGTGTAACTCAAATTCTTCATTATGGTGATACTGGAAGGGGTGTGTGCTGCTTTAGTTGGAAAATTAATTGCTAAAAACTAGATTCCTTCATTGCATTACCTACAGTTCTCCCAAATAAAACCTTGAAAATAAAAATCCTTTCATCTATAAATGTGTAGTCTTTCTTACTTGTTTAGCCGGATCCTTCTTGACCAATCCAGTTGCAGCAGCAATGTTGCCTGCACTCTCCACTGTTTTCTGGGCCACACTGGTTACACTGGTAACCATAGCTTCGCCCACCTGAGCTACTCCAGTGACAGTTTTACCAGCAACTATAGGGACAAAAGAAGAAGAAGAGTGAAGGAGGGCATTTGAGGAGGGTGTGTCACTCTATAGTGCTTCAATTCCTGCAGGATCAGCATGCACATGTTCAAAGGAAAAAAAGCAAAACATTTGTAAACTAATTGCTTTACCTTAATTAATCACAATTAAGCTGCCTTAAGGTTTCTACTCCTGCATATTTGGACTTAAAGGAAGTGAATTATATTTATTGCTATTGGCTGCTTTGTCCTGCAGAGAAAATGTGTCTTGTCAGATTTTAATAAAAACATCATATCGTCATATATTTCTGTTGTAATCCCACACCACAACCAAACACTGACTCTACTTGGAGCTGAATCTACAACAATATAGACATTTCCCTTGGTGCCTATAACAGGAAGTCTCCCTTGGCTTCTTTGCTTGTTATGTACGAGAAATGCCAAGACCAGGTCTGTGGGGACCAGGGCAGGTTGTGTTGGGTACGGCTGTGAAATATGAGACTTGCTCACCTGGAGGAAAATACATTATTCCCTTTTATTGATCACCTGAGGATGCAGTGAGATAACCCCTTTTTTATGTCATATATATTCCTCTAAAAATATTCCTCTACTGCTGGTATGACGGGCTGTAAATATACACTTTACAGTTTTGGGGGGACAGAATTAAACACAAAGATCATAAGCAGACATAGATCCATACGTATTATTTCACCCAGTTTTTATGTGCTAGCACTTTTGGTTGTTTTCTCTCGCTCTTGTCTTGTTTATCTGTAAAACCTGTGATAACAGCACTGGTTTTCCTAAATAGTGAGCTAATATCATCTTTGGGCCTCTGTAACAAAGGGCTGTAAATGTACAAAACACATGTAACTTGGGTAATTAAATGATTTCTTAAGAAGCCATGGGGAACGCATTAAACACGTCTTTCTTGAAAATCTGAAATTAATGAAAGCTTTTTTGGTATATAGTTGCTGTCTTCACTCTAGTGGTGCGCAGGAAGTACATAACTTCAGGTGGAGCAGCATTTCACAATAAAAGCGTCCAGGGCAGCAATAGGTGTTTGGCTCATTACTCAATAACCTCTCAAGCATACATGAGGTGGTATGCTCTTGCTCAGCTAGTTAGAAAACCATTTAACCATGTATGAACAGGGATGAGATCCTTCTTCTTTCTCAGATAAATGGACTTCAGGTACACTCAGTATGTGAGGATTGTTGTTTCACCTACTGCTCATCAGTGGCACACTGGCGCCACATAGGGGCAAGAAGTTTTAACATCCTTTACAGACTTTCTTTCTCTCCCCTCGTTGACTAGTACTATACATTACACACACTATATCTAGTGTGTTCAAGTAACAAAAATGACATGAATAACAACTGTATTTTCTGAAATAACAGAATTTGGTAACACTTTATTTTCGTGGATCCTAGTAACCTAGTCATTTTAGGCTAATAAGTAGAAATTATTTAGTTATTTCCCAAGAAAAAGGTGCAATTACCTTGTAATAAGTTTGCATTTTATCAAGTAACAAACAGATGCATGTTAATTTTAAGAAAGTCTTTAAGTTATTCCTTGTAATACTGTGGCAATTCTCTGGTAGTTAGGTAATATTTTACCCTAATCCCAGCTCTACCCTAACCCCTAATTCTAACCAAATAACCCTAACCCTTGTAATATTGTGGCAATTCTCTGGTAACTGGATGGTATTCTACCTTATCCCTCTTACTCTGATCCAAACCCTCGTAATATTGTGGTAATTCTCTAATAATAAGGTGGTATTAGACCCTAACCCTAATCCTAACTCTCATAATACTGTGGCAGTTCTCTGGTAACTGGATGGTATTCTACCTTATCCCTCTCACTCTGATCCTAACCCCAGTAATAATATGGAAATTCTATGGTAATTGGGTGTTATTTGATCCCAACTCTAACCCTTACCTTTGTAATAATGTGGCAATTCTTTGTTGATTAGGTGGTATTTTACCAAATCATTTCTTAGAAATAAGATGATAATTTTCTATAGAAGTTGCTTGATAATTCCCAAGTAATTATTTAATTCCCACCCACTGAATTAAAGTAAGCCCTTCCTGGATAATTAGGGCCCGAGCACCGAGGGTGCCAGAGCCCTATTGAAGCTGAAAGGGTCTGTCATTCTTTTTTTTTATTTTTATGCGCTCCGAGCCTTTTTGGGCCCCTTATCATCCTCAAAAACAAAAGAAAATCGGCATACATATATTGGTTTCACAGATGATTCTCAGGAATGGCCTCAATAGTGCCACCCCTCGTGCTTCTATGGAACAGTCCCAAAAGGGACTTTGACCTAGGGTTATGAATTTTGGTGTGTAGCTTCGGCTCAGGGAGCTCTACAAAAAAAAGTCTCCTTGAGCAAACCTCACTACAACAAGAAATCCGCCATTTTGAATAAATTTGCCCAAAATTAGGTGTTTTTGTCCTGTTTCAGGGATCATTCTTGACTGTCCTAGTTTTCAAGTAATTTTTTGGGTCAGAGTTCGAGGGTTAGGGTTAGGGTCAAACACCACCTTATTAACCCAGAATTGCCACAGTATAATGTGGGCTGGGGTTAAAAGGTTAGGGTAAAATACCACTTACTGACCAGAGAACTGCCACAAAATAAGGAGTTAGGGTCAAAGTTTAAAGGTATTATGAGGAATTGCTTAATTATGATCTTATTACTAGGTAAATACTTCCTTACCAAGTACTAGTACCTTATTGTTGAGAAATTACTAGGAAATTACGACTTATTACGAAAAAAACTACAAGGTATTTAGGGTCCACTAAAATAAAGTGCTAACAAGATTTTTAATGTTTTTTAAATTAACATTCTTGTAAAAACAACAACAACAAAAAAAACTATATATATACATATAAATATATGTATGTATGTATGTATATAGCACAACGTTTGCCCAGCTCTGCTAAGTGCTAGCTCATATTTCACTCTAGAGAAAACAACCAAAATTTAGGCTACTCCAAGGAACACTAAGTAAAATGTCCTTTCAGGGCTTCCGTGGTCTAACTTCAGGTCAGATAGGTCGAATGTATTACCTGTTGTGACTCCATCCTTTGTTTTAGTACCTGAAAGGAAACGCAGGTAAAGCTCAATTAGTCAAGCTAGCATAAATATGCTTATCTCATTCAGGCTAATATGAGTGAAAAACTAAAGAAAAATCATTTTTATACCAATTTTACGCGTTTGAAAGATTTTATTTCTCTGTTTGTAATGTTATGGTGTAAACAAATTGAATTCCCAGCACCCACCGACAAACATAACCCCATCTTTCGTCTTCTCAGCAGCTCCAGTCACTCCCTGCTTGGTTTTCTCCGCCGCTGCCGCGACCCCTTCCTTGGCCATTGAGAAACCCTTTCGTATCGACTCCATGGCTGCTTGATTGGCTCCCAAATGACACGCGCGCACAGCTGTGGGGACGTCAATATAAATCTATGAGAGGCGCTCGGTGTTTGGACATTACAGACCAAAAAAACATGCCACCGCCCTACTTTTCTCTCTGGCATGTTGGACAAGCTAATAACGGTGACTAAAACAACCAATTTGGGTTGTTTCTTCAATCAAAGCTGGTCTTAAAGCTGCTGAAAATCCCACCTGTAGGATTTTTGGGTTCAACCCCACAGAAAAATCATGAATGGATTTACTATCAAATAAAACGTGAGCGCATGGAATATATTGTAACACGTTGGAAAAATAGAGTAATTCAACATCATATAATCTGAAATACTTAATAAAAAGAGCAGAAGAAGAAGAAATGAAATAATGTGTCCCCACCTGTTCGCTTCAACTCTCCTCAAGGCGACAATAAGATGAGTCTTCCGGGATGACAGCTGAGATTTCCTTACAAATAAGAGCACGCAAAACCGGTTTTATTGTTTCCAAACTACAACTACTCCACAAGCGGGGTGTGTGGTGATCTTAAGACCAGACAGACAGGGAGAGAGGGAGCTGAAAGGACGGACAGGCTCCACAGGTTTGCCAGTCGCCGCCTACGTTTCGGTGATGGAGAGAGAGAGAGAGAGATTAAACCTTCCTGATGCTGATGCGAGAAGAGAGGAGAAGCTCTGCTGTCTGTCCGTCTGTGACACACATATACGCGCAAAATCACGCATACACACAGATTACGTAGCTCTTTCTGCGGACGTGGTGAGTCCACAGCGTGTAGGTGCAGCAGGCTTTTAAAAAACCATCAGTCAGTGAATGCATCATCTGTCAAGCTGCCAATTAGCGCCTTTATAATCATGCAAAATAACACTACTGTTCCATGCAATGTCCACACATGTGAGTAAGATGTTAACCAAAGCTGTGTGTGACTACTCCATGCTTTTTTCTGCTTAAATGAAAGGCCAGAAAGAATCCAAAGTGACTTCATTTTATTGAAAAAATGCAGGACAAGTCAAGGGGTCAGTGTTGACTTTTGCACTGAAATGCCTATATTAATAAATAATAACTCATATGTTATATATAGGTTATATAAAGGTTTCAAGGCCAGAGTAATTCTTAAGTCTTGAGTGATTGTATAAAGACACCTGTGTCTGAAAGGTCCAGTCACTGGCTAATCAGTATTCATGGCTACCATTACACCATGAAGTCAAAAGAACACTCTGGAAGGGCGAAGGCACATGTATAAATCTGCTTATATGATGCCATCCTTATAAACTGAGAGCCCGTGCAAGAAAGAGACTAGTGTGAGAGGCCACCAAGACACCTATGACGACTTATTATCGTTCTGAACTGAGAAGTCTTTTCATCAAAAACTGCTCTCCATGAGGTTCATTTACAATGCAGTAAACTATTGTTTTTGTTTCGTGAATAGATTTTCACAAGAGGTAGAAAAGCTGTCAAAAGTGTCTCTCCTGGTTGACACTGTGAGGGACCCTAAAATGCTTTATGTGAAGCCACTTTTCATGGCTTTTCTATCTCAATCTGTGAAATTCATCCATGTAAGGAAAATGGTGGTCTTTAGTTTAGTAAATACACCATACTGAGTGCAGTTTAGTTTTGAAAAGACCCCTCAATTCAAAACAAGTAGAAAGCATTAGAGGTGGGTGGAGCTGAGCACCACACCCCTATTTGTCACCTTTTGTCATTGGTTTCCCCTGAGGTGGTAATTTAGATACTGTGCTTCTAAAGGTCCTATGAAGACTTTCTTACTTGTTATGACTCAAATTTAAATCAATATTTAGGACTCTTTATGACCTACAGAGAGTTTGGTGCACCACTTAATCCACACTGGATGCAAAAATGCTCACAAAACATATAGTAAGTTTTAAGACAGCAATTAGAAGCCCTTTTGAGTTGTCATACATTTAAAAGTCCTCTCTAGTAATCACTAATTTCTTGAAAAAGGCTCCAGATAGATGCAGATAAAATTAATCTATTTGACAACTTATTACAATTGTAGATTTTATAATTCAAAGTCTTGTTGTTAGACTTGATAGGATATTTTAAATGACAGACCAGAAAGCGTACCACAGAGTAAGAAAAAAACTGCAGTTCCTGGAGTGTCCACTTGGGACTCGCTCCAAAAGTAAGAAATCCCCCACAGCGCCCATGTTAAAATGCCCAATTTAAAGCAGAAATTGGAATGTTTACAGTCTGGTTCCAAAAATAAATTTAGTCTCTATAGCTTATTTATTTAACAGTTCATACTATACATAGATGATTTCAATTTTTAACCCTCTGAGAGTGATATGTTACAAAAAGTTAAATAATTTTTGAACCATAAATTGTAGCTTGTCTTACAGTCTGCTGTTGTGCAGTTCTGATGACACTATCCATGTTTTCATAGTTTGTGCACCAGTTTTTTTTAAGTGAGCCTTGAATTTGGGTAACTTTTCAGGGTCTTTTATTTGTTTTATTTGAAATGTCAATGCGTGCCATTTTGAGACACCAAATTTTGAGGAGCCGGCATGGCCACACCCTTGAAGTTTTGTACAACATTTGGGGAACTTTCCATCATAAAGGGCTATTCTAACTTTCCACCAAAAAGTACATTAACTTGATGGATGCCTTCAGCACAGAAAATCCCAGACAGATGCCTTTGAATTGCTACTTTATCCCATTTTTTAAATGAATGTGGCGGGCTTCCTGTTGATTTGTCAATATCGGTCCAAGCGGCTTTTTTGTAGGTCCTTGCATCCTGAATAAGCTTGCCAAATTACAAAACCTTGGGTTACACGTGCTGCAGGGGCTGATTATTTAAAATATTGTAGGGGGCTATGTAGCCATTTGGCCAAACCCACCTACAAAACCAGTTTGAATCATTTCTTTTTTGCCAGTGGGCATTTTTTTGCAAAGTTCTGTGGCTGTAAGAGCGTTCCGAGTCTTTAACAAAGCTACTTCCTGTTTAGTGGCGAAAAAAAATTGTCATGGCAGAAACACTGGATGATGTCATGTCTTCTATAGTGGTGCATAATGAAAGTCTTGGGATGTATCTGACTAAATGAGTGAGATTTGATCAACTGAAATTGGAATTGTAGGCAGAAAAACAACAAAGGGAACTTTTTTCACCAATAAGGGGTGATGTGATTTAAAAAAACCTTTCATAACACTTTCTATGAAGCAATACTCTATAATGCATTATAACATTGTATATATATGTACTTATAATAACACTCTTTAAGTCATTTAAATTCATTTTTATTCTCATTCGTCTACACTCAGTACCCCGTAGGGACAAGGTGAAAACAGAATTTTGGGTGTCTTTTTAGAGTATTACTCATGATAAACTTCTATTTCATATCATAACGGCCTATTTGAGATTATTTGGTTGTCAGCTGTTTGGAACACATTTGTGACAATCTACAAACAGTTGATGAGGGAACACACGGGCAATTTAAATGTTTTTGTATAAAGATTTAAATACTCATTCAGCATGCTTTGCATGATTTATATAAAGCATGCAGCTGAGAAAACATGCATTTTCAACATTAGTGTACTGTAACACAGACATTACTTCCAAGAAAAAGAAACATTCCCTGAGAGAAAAAAAATCTTTCTTCAAATGTTAATTACCTCTACAAAAGTCAACCATAAAGATCACTTCTTGAATACATGGCTCTGAATCTTATAATATGAAGAACATGCAAGGACATCATGAAAACCCCACATGATTGCACAGAAAACAAAAGATAAGATTTCCAACAGAAAGCTAGGAGAGATGTGAAACAGAAGAAAACAGACACATGCTTTACTGGGATACAGATACACCAAATACAATTAGAAAAACAGTACAAAGTGCTTGAGTGTATATAACACAGGCTGTATGTAACATAATCACAACCTTGGCCTCACTGCCATCAAGAAAGACTGCAACACTTATACTGAGGTCTGCAAGGTTGCTTTCATTTGAAAGATACATGAGATGCAAGCTCCTGGTAGTGAAAATGTCGATGTTACCCAACCCAACTATGTAGAGCGGTGGGCAGTAAAATCCAGGATATTACTGGGGCTGTCAAATGGGAACATCTTTTCACTGATTTTTTGTCCAATTAGTCCCACAATACCTCAGATTGTTCATAGCTGGTAAAATAATTCTTCAGATCAGGTAACAAGGCCAACTTAAGCTGCATATACAGGTCTAGCCAAAAGGTACATCACTCAGTGTACTGGCATTTAGCATGGCCCATTTTGGAAATCATGAGGCAGTAAATTCTCCAAAATAAAAGTGATTCCCAACACGTGGTGCGTAGTACAGCAGGCACTAGACATTCATGATTTTCAAGGTTCATTCATACCTTAACCTGCTTGGGTGGTGTGTCACTTCATTCAAATTCTGGGTGGTGCCACAGGTGTCAGTTTCGCTGTTTCACTGTTGCCAATTCACAGTTTTCAAAAGCATAGAGCAGTCTCAACCTCACTGCTGTTGCTGAAAATGAATCAGAAAAAAGTGAGAAAGAAATTTAATTTATGAGAGATTTTTGCATTATACAGTTGTGTCCCAATTCAGGAGCTGAAAACTTCAGAGGGTGCATTTCAAGATTTGTGTCGATTATGCTGTCCTGTTTTGAAAGTTGAGCTTGAGTTTGAGCACTGGGAATGAACAAAAAGCAGAGATTTTGCATTATACAGTTGTGTCCCAATTCAGGAGCTGCACACTGCAGAGTGTGTATTTTAAGACTGATTTTGTGGCTTATTTTTTCCCATTTTGAAAGTTCAAGCTTGACAAATTAAAAATGACTGCTGTTTAAATATGGTGAACTATTTTCTCACTGGGAATGAACAAGGAGCAGAGCTTTTGCAATATACAGTTATGTCTCTATTCACGAGCTGCATGCTTCAGAGTATGCATTTAAGACTGATTATGTGGCTTATTTTGTTCCATTTTGACAGTTCAAGCTTGACAACTTAAAAATGATTGCTTTGTAAATTTGTTGAATTATTTGGGGATAGGAATGAACAAGAAGCAGAGCTTTAGCAGTTGTGTCCCAATTCAGGAGTTCCATACCTCAGGGCCTGCATTTGATGAAATAGTGGGGTAGCTTTCCATCTTCTGAGGGGTCCCAAAGGAAAATGACTGCTGTGTAAATCTGGTGACTTATTTGGGCCTGGGAATGAACAAAAAACAGATTTTGCAGGAGCTGTGCCCCAAGTCAGAAGCTGCATACTTCAGAGGGTGCATTTCAAGATTCTGTCAGTTATGATATCCCAATTTGAAAGCTCAATCTTGACAACTCAAAAATGACTGATTTGTAATTTTGGGGAAGTATTTGGACACTGGGAATGAACAAAAAGCAGAGATTTTGCATTATACAGTTATGTCCCAAATCAGGAGCTGAAAACCTCAGAGGGCACATTTCAAGTGTTGTGTCGACTATGCTGTCCCGTTTAGAAAGTTGAGCTTGCCAACTCGAAAATGACTGATTTGTAAATTTGTTGAATTATTTGTGGACTTGGAATAAACAAGAAGCAGCGCTTTAGCAGTTGTGTCCCAATTCAGAGGTTCCATACTTCAGGGGCTGCAATTTTAAGATTGATTACGTTTGTTATGCTGTCCCATTTTGAATATTTTAGCTTGTCAACTCAATCAAGTAGCAGCTTTTAATTTAAAAAAATGAAAAAGGCCTTAAAAATTCATTTCACTTCAAGTAAAACAGTCATGTGTCATTTTTAGTGCATCTTTCAAGGTTGCTAATCAACAGGGGCAACAATTGATATTGAAAAGGTTAAGGGTGAGAACAGCAGATTGGTCTGAGCAGTCTGTACAGGCTAAAAAGGTTGGGTCTATTGTAGGCTGAATCATTCAAAGGCTGCTACCCCTGAATTGAGACACAGCCTGTATTAATTATTAGGAGGGTTACTGGGGCTCCTCCTCCTTGTATTTTGTAGGTGAAATACTCTGTGATGATCCATTACTCTGGTTAATGCTGGAGTCATTGATATGGCTTGATTTAACACTGTTAAATCCTGACAGTATATTTTTGTAACAAACATCATTATTGTGAAACCAAGTAGGTGTGCTGAAAGATGCTGAGACACGCAGATTGTAACCAATCCAAAATTAATTTTAAATGTTAGGGAGGGGGAACCAAATACTGCCCACAGAATGCTCAAAAATGCTGGAACAAAATACTGTATATCTGAAACAGAAAATAATGTTCAACTCTTTTATAGTATATGTCAGTGGAGATTCTAAATTAAATCAATGGATACTTATTGCATTTTACACATTGAACTAAGAGCCAGAGCTGGCATCTTTCTCTACAGAAACCAGATGGCCTCAACACTTCCCCTCCACTCTGTTCTGTAAGTTTCTATGTCGTCTCCCCACACAGAGCCCCAGTCCCTATCATCCAGTCCTAATCATCATCCCACATGGAGTATCCACTGAAATCTTCATAGCAATTCTGCTTTGTTATGTATTTGTAGGAAACTGAGATGCCATGGTTGCGATGAAAGCTTCAGCTGTGTACTCTTCCACCTCAGCATATCTGATCAGTTGTTTTGGTCTGTGGCTTCAACAGAGAAAACAACAACAAAATAAACTAAAACTAGTTATTTTAGCTCAGTTTTCCACTTCAACAGCTGACACATTATCATAAAGTAAACATACTGTGCCAACTGTAGCTTGTTTAATTATCAGCAATTAGAAGAATAAAGTGACAGCCATTCAAGTGAACTTATCTGGATGACAAATGTTCATTCAGCCCTTTTCTCCAAGTTATCGTTGGAAAATTGAGGAAGGTTGGTAAAACACCAGAGTTTAGTAAGGCAGGGAACTCTTGATGGGGAGTGATGCAGGCTGCAGGCAATGTGAACTGCTATCCTCTGAACAGAAATGTCCTGAAGAAGTTTTGTAAAAGCCTACTTTTGACAGCAATAGCTCTCGATGATCCTTGGCATGGACTCAGTTCCCAAATCTACACCACCAGGCAGCTTGCTCTCTGTTTCTCTCCTCTTTCTTTCCTCTGAGTATCCATATGTAGAAGTTGTTCCTCTGTGTACTCTGATTCATAAAAGAATTCCCTCATATCTACTGTAAACACAACATCATCGTTACTCAAGTCTAAATAGCTAATTTTTAGTTTTGTTTTGGCTTAGTTGGCTGTTGTCTATGGCAATGGCGCAGACAAAAACAGCTGACCAGGAGATGATGATATGCTGAGGCGAAAGAGCATGTAGCTGGAGCTTGCATTGCTAAATTTTTGAGCGTGTGTACATTTGAGCCAACATAGTTTTTTGGCCTATTTTTACCTAAAACTTGCTAAAATTCAAAGGGAAAGTGAACCCATCTACTAAGCTGTATAGCCATCTTCCCTACTGGAACAACCAATGTCTTCTTAAAGGGGAAACACTCCCTGAAATCCCTGGAGGCTAATGCCACTACTGTTTCCAAGTACCTCACATGACCTAACTTCAAAAACACCAAAATATCCCTTTAAGGATTACTGAATTTTCCTTACCGTGAATGTTTTCACACTGACAAAAGAATGTTCTTCTGTGGGCTATACTGACCTGAGGGATCTTTAATATTTTATTTGAAGGTTGTGTCAAAATCTGTATTTTTATAGAGGAAGTGTTGTGACATTTATACAATTGCTTTTTAAACAAGCCTAAATTTGGCTCCAAAGTCCCAATATATCAGCACACATTGCAGGGGTATTTTGGCCTCATCATTGTTCAATAGGAGGAGGCTAGGGTGTGCCGTTCATATTTATACACAGTTCAGCCAGGACCACTTTGTAAAGAAGCACACATGATTTACAGTTTTCCTCTTTATTAGCGGTTATTAAGTTGGTCTCATTGCTCTTAGTTATATTTGGTGATGTGACTGTTCTTGGATCCCCCTGCCATTCTGCAAGCCAATGTGGAAAGCATCAAGCAGGAACAGCACACATTCCTGTCCATGCCTATAAGGGAAGCCTCAGTCAGGGAGAGAAGCAGTAATGACCCCAGAGCAGAGTAGGTATCAGTGACAACAGAATGGCATTGATTAATTAAGATATAGCATAGAGGAGGAGCTGGGATGGAGGAGGGTTACAAAATGCTGCTTGCAGAGGGAGCTGCAAAGCATATCCAGGCTGGAGCTGTGTAAATCTGTGCCGTTAACCAATAGCATGCACAGAGGGAATCAGCTGGCCGTCAGCTGATGAGGGCTTGCATGAGATAAGCTGAACTCAAATAGACTTTGTTGCCTGCTTGAACTAACGCTCGATTTTATGTTCTTAAAATATAAATGTGGCAATTTATGCCAGCCTTAACTACAACACTGCAGTAAAATCTGATTTATAATGCACAATATAGAGGTGATTATCTAGTTTTTGTACTTTTAACATGACAACATGGTCACTTTTTTAAAGAGAAGTTCAAGATTGGAGAGGAATAAGAAAGTTTTAGTTATATAATCCTGAATGCAGAGGTTAAATTAAAAGTTCAAAAAGTCGCCACACTCTAGATTGTAGGAGTACTGTACATGAGCCATGATTCACTTATAAGTAGGGCAAGTTTAAGTATGCAGAGCGTTTATTGATTTATCATCAGTAGCTCAGAGTATTGCTGTGTTTTTTACATGCTACAGTTCAAATGTGTTGGATATCAACTCAGAAAATATTCAAATACTGACTTGTACAAATCACCCACAGTGTTAAAAATCGAGTCAATAATAATTTATCCTTAGAGGGATAATCCCTAATCAGTTACAGTACATGGACAGTAGACTACATTACAAGGAGAACAAGAGCAGAGGGATGCTTCACAGCCTCCCTGCCTTTAAATACCCTCCTACAGTTGTCTGAGCAACGTATCTGACTTGTACACACACAGTATCACAGTGCAGAGTCGTGCTTCGCCTTGCTGTCAGTCAGTAGCTACAGAGCTGAGCCATTACAGCCTCATGTCATTTTTCAGCAGCTACAGGGGACAGGGCGGGCTCATTACTGTCTGTGCTGGCCGCAGGCACGGTGAGATGCAGCACAGAACAGCAGCCCACAGGCTCTATTAAAGGACCTGATGGATACCACACTAATAGCGATATAACAGTGTCTTCTCCTCAGATTAATGACCTCTTTTCTTGTGTTTAATCCTGTTGTTATTTCCAGTACTAGAGGATACAATTCAGTCTGTTGCTGATCTTGTTTAAAGTGGTGCAGAAGAGACTCAGAGAAAATTTAATCGTTCCTGTTTTCTGCCTGTCTTTAAATACACAGCATGCAAAATCACCACCAGGGGGCTCTAAGACAAAACAGTAGCAAAAGATGGCAAGTAGAGGTGGCTCAGCTCAGCAAACATCCGCTGCATTCAGGACTTTACTTTGATATAATAAGAGAGAAACGCTGATAAAAGTTTCCCTCCTGATTTGTGGTGCCAGCTACTCACAAAGCATTCTGGGATTGCTCACCATGCATTTCTGCTTGACTAAGAAATGCCTAAAGCAACATTACAGGGTCAGAGGGATGGACTAACATGTTACAGGGACCACTTTGGCTGACAGACTGCACAGCCAATGAGAACAGATTAATTATGGTCCATCACAATTAAGCAACATGAATGAGGTACAGCAACAGAAAGGCATTTTGGTTAATTAAGCCATCCTTTAATTACAATAAATTCTAAGTTTAGAATATCTATTTTAGCTAAACTTATTTTTGTAACCTTTTATCCAGTAAGCTGCAACTTGTAACAGTTAACTTTAAAGTTAAATTTGAAACCTTAGTTATGTCCATAACTTTAAGCTAGCATCAAAAGTAATCATCTGTTCGTTTTGCTAAGAAGTCAAACCATTTTTATGTTGTTTGAGCTAAAAATTAAACAATATGAATTACTTTAAGCTAATGATTTACACAAGCTACACAGAAACCGGTGCTAAAGCTAAGCTCACCAAGAAGATATGTATCTATATTGTCTGTGTAGCTAAGTTAACTTTAGCGACATTTGCTAAAGCTTAAAATGCTAAAGCTCACATTGCTAAAACTAACTCATCTATAGATGTCAGGCTATGGAACTAACATTGCTACATAGCTAATGTAGCTAAAGCTAAGCTCACAAAACAGCTATGTAAGTTACATAAGCATGTTATCAACATAGCTACATTAGCTTCAGCTACGTTTCCTAAAGCTCATGTTGCTAAAGCTCACGTTGCTAGAGCTAACTCCTCTGTAGATAATGTAGCTATGTAGCTAACATAGCTATGCAGCTAACGTAGCTGACACAGCTATGTAGCTAACGTAGTGAACGCCAGCTATGTTTTTACAGCTTGTGTTGCTAAAGCTAACTTAGCTACATTGGCTTATGTAATAAAGTTAACTACATAGCTATGTTAGCTTTAGCAAAAGCTATCGGAGCGAGAGCGAGCCACCGTTCCAGTAACTGCTTAATCTATGCATAATTTAATCCCAGATTAGACCTTTGACCTTTATTCTGTTTTATTTAAGAAATGTTTCTCTGTCTTTGATGTTTGCAAAGTGTTTTTTTTGTGAATGTAACTTCTAGACTTTGTTCATGAATGAAGTTGAAAATTTTTTTAAATCTATAACTGGAACTACTTTTTACTGGGAAATAACCCCATTACCTTTCTGACATATACGATGTCTCAGATGAACGGTCTGTGAGAGTGGGCATCAGATATAAACAGGCTGCAACCAGACCTCTCTAAATGGTCTTTTTTTATCCACAGTTTAAATCATAAAACAATTACTTTGAGCCAGTCATTTCTGCTATTTGCATTCAAGGTAAAGACCTTCAGATTTTAACTTAAGGGTAAATTTATGCATACCACAGAGCTAGGATTATAAAGTGTATTTATAATGACGGGTTATACTCTAATAACTCACTCACTCTGCCCTCACACTGCTTTGTGTCTTAAACTCTGGGATATAGATTATTTCTGACAGACTCCATAGATCCCATACTGGGCCAGCTGTTGGCAAAAATGATTTCTGCAGATGAACTCACAAAACATTAACCATCTAACCCTACGTTCTTTTATAAAGACCTTAGATTGGCTCACAAACAATAATCAGGTGCATTTCTTGCTCATTCTGGCATGTTTTTTCCATTTATAGCTGAGAAAGGGCATGGATGCCAGTATATAGCAGTATCATAAATCTCATTTATCTGTCAGCTGGATTCCTACAGATCATTATGTTAGGATCATTTTCTCCAACATGCTCCAACGCCATAAATCATCTTGATGATGAAAAATGATTGATTTGGCACTGTCATCTTTAGAAAGTGGATGAAGATCGCCAAAAGTAGTAGATCTTACTGGGACAGAAAGGTTGTCTTAACAGACAAAATCAGTCAATTCTGTGCTATCTGCAATAGCATGCTGATAATTCAAAAGAAAATACTTGAAGTTTCGTATAACAATTTTCATCATTTTCAATGTAAATTTATTTTGTTAAAATTTTCCCCTAAATGACAACCAGTAATTGCAGGCTGATGGTATTGTTTCCAATTGTCACACAGCTTTCTACAGAAGCCCTAAGAGGACATGCATCCATGCATTTTATTTCACCGCTGTTCTGGGTAATGTTTTCTCAAGATAGTCTTATTATCTTGGAATAACAAAAAGTCAGTGCACATGATCGTATATCCATTAAGGATGAATCATCAGGTCATGGTAATAATCTGATTTGGTTGCATGGTTCAGTCGATAGTTGGATTCCTCAGGCTGGTGATGACAGGGACAAGGTAACGTCATCGATCACTCATCTAGGAATGAGCTTATCATTAAAGCCTACATCTATGCCACTGTAATTGGTGGTTGACAAAAATCTGCGACCCCACAGAGCATCAAAGTATGCGTGTCTCTGGATCAGACCCACTCATTTTGTCTCTTAACTTTGTAAGATAGTATATGAGTGTTTCATACTTCTAGTGCAGTTGATCAAGTTTGAAGTACAAACCAATTTATTACATTGTGGCATCCTGATGCCAGCTTTTGCCTGTCTTCACACAGGGATATGTACAAGTGGAAATGTGTTATGTGTGAGAAAAATGCCCTCTGATCGGTCAGAATTTCTTATACGTTATGAACACATACAGTGCCTGTAAAAAGTATTCATGCCCTTGCATGTTTTACCATTTTCCTGATTTCATAAACAGTCATAGTCAATATGATTTGGCTTTTATGATAACAAATGTGTCTTCAGTAATTGTAGTAAAAAGACACCTGTGTCCAGAAGGCCCAGTCACTGGTTAATCAGTATTCCTAGCTACCATTACACCATGAAGACAACAGAACACTCCAAGCAACTCAGAGAAAAGGTTAATGAAAAGTATAAGTCAGGGGATGGATACAAAAATAATTACAAGACACTGAACATCCCCCAGAGTTAAATTAAATCCATCATCAAGAAATGGAAGGAATATGGCACATGTGTAAATCTGGCTACGTCAGGTCGTCCTCACAAACCGAGTCACCATGCAAGAAGGAGACGAGTGAGAGAGGACACCAAGACACCTATGACTACTCTGAAGGAGTTGCAAGCTTCAGCAGCTGAGATGGGAGAGACCCTGCTTACAAAAACTGTTGCGTTAGTTCTTCACAAGTCAAAGCTTTATGGGAGAGTGGCACAGAGAAGGCCACTGTTGAAGAAAACTCATTAAATCTCGACTAGAGTTCACCAAAAGGCATGTAGGAGACTCAAGTGGTCAAGTGGAAGAGAGTTCTTTGGTCTGATAAGACCGTGCTGCCTCCCGATGCTCCTGTTGCTACTTGCCATGTTTTCTTTCTTCTTCTTTCACTTGTACTGGTGAACTTACTTCATGCACAGACATGGTAGCATAATGAAAACCAAAATGAACATGCATTTGCTAAGTGGATTAATGGAAAAGCTGTGTTTGTCTGATCTATGACTCTAGAAGTCAGATAATGACAGGTTTTAGGTGTGTATGTTAATGTACTCACAGGTTGCTTTTTAATGATAGTGATTTACTTTTTTTTTTTTTTTTTTACAGTTTTCTCCAGAAATTGACTTCTTGTCTCTAGAAAAGCACTGCTGTCATCTGAAGACTTTCAGATGAAGATAGTCTTAATATTTCCCATCACCGCTGAACTCGGGATACTTCAATCAGGACATTTTAAGGTGTGTATGATGAGAGTGAGACACCGTGTGGAGCTGCACAGAGCCCAGTGAAGCTTCTATGGATAGGGACACACCAGAACCTTATTATAATTGTACACCTTTGCCCTACTGTCTCCACCGACCACATATCTGGTGTGCCAGCTCATCTTCTTTTTTCTTTTTCTTATTCGTGTTTATGTGTGCATGGATCTATGCGTGTAAGAGTGTGCATGGAAATCCAAAAAGAGTTCACAGCAAAACTTTGATTTTTCTCTCCAGTCCGGCCTCATTAAAGATGGACCAACTGAGATCTAATGTTTCAAAGAAACTAAGGGAGCAAAGTTGAGATATTATACATTTAATAGAATAAAAACATAAAAATATTACTTTAAAATAAAAGGAGAATAATGAAACCACTCTAGGCTGCTACCCTTATAATACCAGTGATAACTGCACATTCTAAGTCATGAATAACAAAAATAACATGATTATTAATAACGTTTTTACATGTGCATGTTCAAGCATTGAAAAGTGTTTCTGTTGTGCCACCTACTGGAAGATTTATGCTATAGCCGACTGAACCCACTGACCTGGACAACAGAGAGGGTATCAATCACTCAGACACATAATGATCTGTGTTTGAATTACCTGAGAAATCACATTATCATTATCTCTTTATCTGATTTATGATGGTCTCAGAGAGATTAAAGAAGCCTTTACATTGTTAAAAGACGACTGCTGCAGGGTGTTGGACAAAGAAAGCTGTGTTCAAGGAGGTGCTGGTTTAGGTAAGTAGAAGGACATGAGGCAGGGGTGTCCAAACTTTTCACTGAGGGCCACATACCAGAAGATAAAAGATTTGATATTCCGCATATTCAGAGAGTGCTCAGACCCCCTTCGTGTTTTTTCAAGTATGTTGTTGTCATTGTCAAGTTGTCAGTCGAATCTGCAACTTCTTACCTCCTGCAAAACCCAACAACCATCAGAGTTTCAGTTAAGGCTTCCAGTTTATAAGTTACAAACTAAGCACTAAAAGATTTGCACACTATTAAAACATGCATATTTCTATTTATATTAATCAAATATTAAGCTTCATTTCATGGGTTTAACTGAATTAATTTAATTTAACATTAATTTAACTGAAAACATTTTAGGCTTGCTTCCTTTGTTTTTTAAGATCTCAACACATATTCCTTGTTGTGGCCCATCTTTCAAATAATGCCTTGCAGACTCTTGCTCTCACTGCATGTGTCTGGACGCCATCCACACTTTGAATCATCAGACATTGTGCAGACCAAAAAGGAAGGCATGACTGTTCATCACAGTCACTCCTTTGGCATCATTAGTGGGTGTAAAAATGGGTGCAGCTGTAAGAGGTGAAGAGGTGATCGTCTGCATTGCCTCTGTGCTCTTATCCTTTATTGCTTTATGTCATTCATGTTTAAATGCATGGCAGAGAAAAATGCAAACACTGACTTCTGACAAGAATACTAAAGGACAGCCACATTCCTGTAGCTCCCTCTGTCGCACTTGAATGTGTTATCAGTTTATTGATTCTACAGCCTGAAAGCTTCTTTTCTTGAATATTTGACATTTTTACAGATATCATATTCAGTTATTTTATTTCAAAGTCACAACAAAGCTCAGGAGTCAAATTTTGATCTAAAATATGAGCAGGATTATGTTGAGTTTGAGGCATTCTTCATAAGAATTAAGGGTTTTTAAATAGAAAGTGCCAAAAAGATAGTCGGTATCCTTTATTGTTGAAAAGTGCCTATAGAAAGTATTGGATGTTTACCCTTTAATTGATTTTTAGAAATCAGTCAACATAATTTGGCTTTAAAAAAAAAAAAAAGAAACATCTTCAATGTCAAAGAGAAAACCGGTTTCTACAAAAGTAATGCCAACTATATAAAACTGTAATGTCAATTGTGTATTTTTGGCTGTATGCTTCAGGAAAATACATCTTCTCCCAAGCTGTAGTTCTCTTACAGACTGAATAAGGTTATCCTTCAGGATTTTCCTAAATTTTGCTGTTTTACCCTCCACCTTTACAATCCTTCCAGGGCTGGCTGCTAAGAAGAATCCCCACATCATGATGCTGCCACCCCCGTGCTTCACAGTGGGGATGGCGTGTTTGTGATGATGTGAAGTGCTTGGTGTCTGCCGTAAATGACCTCCTTGACCATGGAGTCTCCCACATGCCCTTTGGCCAACTCTTGTCAAGATTTTCTCTGAGTTGCTTGGAGTGTTCTTTTGTCTTCATGGTGTAATGGTAGCCATGAATACTGATTAACCAATGACTGGACCTTCCAGACACAGGTGTCTTTATACTACAATTACTGAAGACACATTTGTTATCATAAAAGCTCAATTATATCGACCATGACTGATTTATGAAATCAATAAAATGGTAAAACATGCAAGGGGGTGAATACTTTCAAAGGCAATATAAATGTGTAAGAGCCAGGTTTTCATTTTTCCAAGGAGTTTGGTTTCTCTATGGCAATGAATGAGTTTGGAAGCAATATGTTTAATCTTGATAAGCATGTCTTTTGTTGGTATGTATATGTAATAAATACTTGCATTGATAATGCTATAACTTTTACACAATGAATCGGTAAAGTGAACCTGCCTTGACTTGAATCTTTAAACTGGGTTAACGAACTTAAGCGTCATTGTTTACATTTCCTGTGAGTCACACACTGTGAAACAGACCCATTATTTGATTGTTTTTAGGGAGTGATGCTGGAGACTATGACTAAGTTAATTATGCTGATGACACTTCACAGGTCAACCCTTCACTTACACAATGTTTCTTCAAATCATATTTTTCCACTCCCACCCAACAGAAGTTTTACATGTGCTGGTTTCAGTGGTGAAAATTTTACCTTGTTAATTCAGAATAAAATGTCTCTACCAGTTACATCGTTGGTTGTTTGCTGGACCTGTGGTTCTCAGCTCAGCGACCCACTTTTGGGTCCCGACCCACCTATTGAAAACCACTAATCTAGACTTCAAGGATTCTGTTTTTTATGACTTTGACCCACTTTCCACTTTAAGATCAAAATGAAGCATGCAAGCCTCTCATAGATGTTTGACATTCATTACATTTATCAGTTGACACTGAGAAACTGCCACTAGATGGCGTCATAAGACACCAGAACTGCAGACAGTTTCATGTGCGCTCACTGAAATGATCTGGCACTTACTATGAAGAGCAGACATGGACAGAATCATCTACAGATCCAACTACAGAACAATGTTACATTCTTACTGCAAATTCCTAAAGATATTGATTTGCCTTAAGTGTTTTCTGTAAATGATAGTGATAAATATGTAGTGATATGATTCAGTAAAATAGTCGTAATTATGTAGTGATACGATTCAGTCTCAGCACAGATAAACCTATGATTAATTTGAATGTACTATTTAAAGACCTCACTGGAGAACCTAAAAGCTGAGTTATAAATACGGCACACATAATCAGGTGCTGTAATCACCGACTGTGGTCCATCTCATTGGCTCCAATGCTGGGGTCCAGGCATCCCTAGGTCTGTCTGCTGGGTCCTGTCTGCTCTGATGTTGTAAAAATCAGAAGTGCACATGTATTTTTTTTTATCAAAAATCTCAATTAGAAACACAACACTGTACAAGGGCCACCTAAAAGACTAAAAAAAAAAAACAAAAAAAAAAAAACAGGCTTTTAATTTTTGAGAAAAAAGTCAAAATACTTGAGATTATAAAGTCTAGTTTTTACAAAAATAAATAAATAAATAAATAAAAATCAACAACTCAGAATTCCAGAGTTCAACTAGTTGCAAATGTTGTTATTATAAAGTTTTTACATTTATTGGAAACCAAACTGAAAACTGTGGTTGGATTTTCAACTTCATAATCTCTAAAATCTAACGCTTTGGCTCACATTTATGACTGAATGAAAAAAAAAATCTATATATTTTCTTGTAAATTTGCAACCTTGTTAACCTTTGAATTTTAAGTAATACATTGTTGAAAAAATAAAGTGCACACCTTTAGGGTGGAGTAAGGGGTGGATGTGGTGAGTAAGCACGGCCTAGGGTACTATCCTGCTGGGTAGTACGGTTGCCACGAGCCCCTGGTAGTTCTGAGGATGTCCCAAAGGCCTGAAAACTGCCAGCTTTCTGTGGGCATATTACCAGGGATGACAAGAGAGATGCTGTCGAGTTTGACCTTGGTAGCCGAGAAACACGTACATGTGTCGACATGTGTCGAGCTTCACTCTGGCTGCTCTTCCCTCTTCCTTGGCTTGTGGCACATCAGGTCCTGTGATGAATCCTTAACAGCCTTACATGCTTAAAACGTATGCACATGACTGTATGAAAGCAGAAACGACAATGTTACCAGATATTCCTACCAGGTGGTAGTGGCAATACCACCATTTTCACAGAAAGTCATGAAAACAGTACCAGATATGATTAACAAATTATCAAATCAAATAAATTCCTCCAGCTCTTCTTTACCTGTAGTTTGACACCAGAGAAGGCACTGGTATAGCAAAGACCAGCCCTTTGTTGTGCAAATCTGTAAGTACAAATGTCTATGTCTGAATAACTAAGTGTGAACTGCTATTGATGCTACTTGTTTGTTACTTACTCTACTTTTATCAGCATAATCATGTCAGCTGAGGCGATGGTTATATAAGTGTAAAAAGTGAGATTATGATTTTATGATCAAGCTTTGGCCCATAACCGACTTTGTTTTCATCCTTTCTCAATAAGGACTGTCACTGTTCATCTGATATTTCTCTTTCAGGGGTTGTATCAGATATATGCCACATGCTGGTAGCAATTTAGTGCATCTGTTGAAATGCAAACAGAAACTAGAGAAACCTGCAAAATGTCTGGATGACTCATCTGAAAACCCACCTGGAAAAACAGAGACTGCTGAAGGTCAGATTGAAATGATATCTCTAACTCTCGGTCAATTTTAATCTAATCTGCGTTCTGTCATTCTCAACATGAAAGGGTGAAATATCTGATGGTCTGTAATTCTGCATTTTTCTCCTCTGATGTGATCTTACCTTTTATGTAAAGGCTGCACTGATCAACAGCAGTGCTTAGGACATGTGCTTGATATAGTATTAGCTGGTTATCCACCTCTTTGGCCCAAACTGAAATATACTTAAAAAAAAAAAACCCTGTTAGATTACTGATGTCAGACATAAGCAGCCAGTTGTGTTGCAAGCTACTGACTTTGGCAATAACTCTGGTCTTACTGGAGTCTTAAATTCCTTTAACAACACTACCTTTGGTTAGGCGACCTGCATGGTATGACTTTCATCGAATCCATGTCAGTAAAAGCTGAAACACTAAGTTTTATCAGCAGAAAAAGAAGCTCTGATAATTACCGTACATCTCTCAGCACTAACAGATACAGGCCCATTGACAAAGAGGATAAGTAGCTTGTCAAAATAACGTAGCTTTTAGTGGTTAAAGTGCCAGTTATTTTCCTCAAAGAACACCAAAAAACAGGGCTATCAAAACTGAGATAACATTAATCACTGTAAAGAATCACAGCTACCGAAAAAAGGAGATATGTCCCACTGACATGTGTAAACTAGCACATTTTTGGCATGAAAGCCAAATAACCTTGTAAGGGATAAAATGACAATGTCAGGTATAGAAGAGCAAATTTGCATGTTTTTGCTAACATGTTAGCTGCATTAATCTTCAATGATTATAATAGTAATAATAATTATTAATAATAATTATATAAAAATAATAATTACTTACATTAATTTTTAAGTGACAAAATGACGATGGGAAATGCAAGCTACATGTAGGCTAATGTATACACATTAGCCATATTCACCTCTTAAGTGACACTATGACCATGTGCCATGGTAGCTTAGTGAGTAAGTTGGCAGGTTTATGCTAACATGTTAGCTATATTAACCTTTCAGTGTTTATATGACAATGTTAGATGTCCCAGATTAGAACAATATGTAAATTTGGACTTTATCTCAAGCCCATGTTTGAGGTTTTTGATATCAAAAAATGATTCATAATATTTTAAATGTTCTCTCTGTTTGTCACGCACAAACCTTAGCAGAGCTTACAAAAATTCGCCATCAGTCGTTCGATTTATGCAACAGTGTCCTCTTTTGCATTATTGGCACTATTTAGAATGTTTTTATCTTTCAGCCTTTTAAATAATTAGATAATTAAGTTGAAGTTGCACTATTCATGGGATGAAAGGATTTTGTACTTTTCCGCTGAACAGTTTTAGTGAAGACATGTTGACTTAATGAGGATGATTTTGTACTTCTTTTATCAGGTTATGCTGCCACCTGTATGAGGTCCACTTCATTGCTAAACCAGCATTGGTTTAAAAATTGTTAATGTTTTCTACAAGAAATAAACCTTAATATATGAAAATTTACTGTAATGTGATCTCTGACTGCACTTAGGCAATCTCAAAATACATCTGGAGATTTTTTCAAAGTGTATTCGAACACTTAAGAATTTTTAAAGCAAATACGCCAGTACTTTAACTCAGGTAATCAATACACTGAAGGAGTATCTATACTTTGACTAAACAGTGAAGTTTAGTACTTTGTCCACCCCTGGTAATAGTCAAGTTATAGCCTACTTGCAAATCAACCATATTAACCTCTTAAGTGCTAATATGTGTCATGTTAGCTTAATTGAGAGTGTGCAGGTTTTTGCTAACTTGTTAGCTGTCTTAAACTTTTAGGGATAATATGACAATATTAGATGCGTCAGGTTAGATAGTTGTGTAACTTTGGGAGTTTTTTTGCCTATAAAATACTCACATGAACATTTTAAGTGATAAAGTGTCAGTCTACTGTGCTAGCTACATATGTAATTAGCAAATATTGCTAACATACTAGCCATGTCAACTTCTTAAGTGATCACTTTAGTTACATAAATGGCAAGTTTTGCCAACATGACAGCTGCACTGATCATTTAAAATAATGAGAATGTGTTATGTAAACTAGACATGTAAATTAGCAGGCTTGTGCTAGGGTGTTAGCTGTATCAACCTTTTAAGTGATATCATGACAACATTGGGTGTGTCATGAAAGCTAGACGTGTATAATTGGCAAGTTTTTGCCATCATTGTCACTCTATTTATTCTGTCAATGATAGTGCAACTGCATACATCAAAATAGCAAATATCCCTGGTGTTGGGCCAAAATCTCCTATCTCCAAAACTACCAATTTTTAGGGAATAAAAAGTCAAGCTATATTTTTGCAAATAATGAAACACTGACTGGTCACAGTCAGCATCTTTTTGGAACTTTTTATTGGTTTGAAACTTGTGAAATTCTCATGGACAGATATAAAAGGTTACCAATAGCACTGATTTACGAAAAAAATAAAACTGTCAGAAGTGATGATATGAGGTTTAACACTGGTATCTGCATCTGCCCTGATTTTAACAATCGGTGCATTTCTAGTTGGAACAAATATTAAGAATGTAGCTGATACCACCATTGCATTTAAACTAATTGCAAGGCCGTACTTAAATGAGACCACTGAATTGGAATTAGAACAAAATACTCACAATTTCACTCATGAAATGCTTTTGGTTTTAGTGATCAACAAATGTTTCTATTTGCCAATACTCCTAAATTAAAATCCAACTTTTCCTCACTAAGTCTTTGGGAAATATAATCCTCCTCTTAATAACAGTCTGTGCTTAAGCTCAAGAGACTCCGGCACAATCTGGGCACTCACTGATGAATAATCCACGTGTATTAGCCGTCTGCCTGCTGATAACAGGACACAGACTGTCCTGAGCTGTGACGATAATTCACTCGCACTCCATGGCTATCAAATATGTTTTTCTTTTCTCTGCCACCAGGATATGTTCAAAGGGAAGTCTTGGAGTTTCAGAGGGAAGGGGACCAGCTTGATGGATGGTTGACTGTACAGTATATACAGCTGCTGTTGTTCAGCGCAGCCCGGCGACTTGGATCAAGAGGAGAGCCTCAAGGACTTAATTAGTTAAGGATGTCTTCTTCAAAACATTTACATTAAGAGGACATAGAAAGAGAAGAGGAAGATTGTGAAAGGAGATATCAAGTTCAAGTTACAGATTCCTAGAAAATGTCTTGAAATTTGTGAAGCATGTGAAGATGGAGTGAGCTGCCAACTTTTACCAGAGGTTGACCAATTGAATTACCCTCACCTGGAGTTTTTGATTGGCTGCCAAGCGCTGCACGAGGCCAGCGCTCAAACTTCAACATGACAGTGCATTCATCAGATGCTCGCCAACCACCGCAGCAACCTGTTGCACATCGTTGATCCGTCTTTGATTTCTTGCTGTGAAATTGACAAGACACTCGGTTACAGTTAGGATGGAAACCAAATGAAACCTTTTAAAATGCATGTTGGGCTGACCAGCACTCCCACACAGACACAAGAACGCATATTTTCCTGTGTAGTTGGATGTGTGTAGTGCTCGAGGAAGGCCTGCATGGTCGAGCGCCATGAATCTGTGGTTTCCAATACAAATCTCTGGCAGGGAAGGAGGCATTTTCACTTTGGCCTGCTGCTACACAGCATCAGTCACTGTTTCATAACAGCATGCTTCACTTGTTTTCTTAACATTACCCAGCAACAGTGAAACCAGGACCTACGGCAAATCATATTACATGCAACATGTGTGATTTTAAACACTCAAGAAGCTCATCATTAATTGGAACTTCTAATTTGCAAAGTTAATTGTTCAAGTTTTGAAACGCAAGAGTCTCCTTTAGGTCATCACAACATGCAGAACATCTGCCTTGGCCCCACACCGTATACATATACGTCGAAAGATGAGGTGCTACAGCCGCTGACACCCACTGCATGATATCATGTAAAGTGTTCGGGATGAGTTTGTGCATGAGTGCATGCATGTGTGTGTGTGAGTGTGTTTTCTAGTGTTGCTGTTGGAGGGGATCCAGGCTTGCAGATGGCCCTGGTTTGTGTTTGCACTAAACGGCTGCAAGCCTCTCACCTCCCTGGTGACCATGACAAACCATGTGCACACACACAAACACATTCAAGACCACATACGCTGACTTTACAAGGGTCAGGTCAGAAAAATCCTCCTTAACTTTCATACGTTCTGCTTCAATGCTGCAAAATTTTCTCTTATAGCCCTAAGCTGTTGGAAATATTAATGTATTTTTCTGTTGTCTTTTTTGAATTAACTACAAAACAATGCATAAAAAAGTTGTTGCAAAGTAAATATTTCCAATACAAACATGCCAAGTTGTAATATTTAAAGTCTAGGAGAGCCCTGGTAGTTAAACAGTTGTGACGTCTTTCAGGTGTGTCCTCCTCTGACTTTGTTCTATTTCTATCCAAAGTTTTAATAGAAGCCAACAGGTAGAAGACGCTACAGTAGGTGTACCTGTTTCCACCTGCATACTCGCTGGCTGCCAGCCACTACTATAGCAACAACAATAACAACGCGGCAGGAAAGCCTTTTGGACTTCCTGGGAGATCCTCTGGTATGCAGGCTGAAGTCTGGGCCGATGTTTGTCAGGAATGTTGCCTAGGCAACCAGCCCTACAGAGGGAAACCCCTTATCTGCTGACGTTGTCATTCAACCGTTGTCACGGTTCAAAGGCCGCTTAGGGTTGGACGTAAAAGAAAAAAAGAGACAGAGACGCACACCTTTAAGGTTGGTCTATATACAGTATGTGTGTCACCATGGAGATAGTGTTTGGGTGGAGCGTACACTCCACAGGGCATGAATGGTTGCAAAGCTGGGAAAGAGAAAAGAGAAAAAAAAAGGGCGTCCCCTTGGCTTTGAGTCAGAGCTGGTAGACTTACACTTTCTAGCAGGAACTCCAAAGACGTAGATTCATGAATGAGCTGAAAACCAAAGGCTTGTTTATGTCAGTGAACACAGGGAGTGTAGGATTTTAAGATGAATGGGACTGTGACACAGTTTTTTTCTCCACTGGCTATGAATCTGATAATGAGCTCAGATGTTTTTTGTTTTTGTTTATAATTACAACTTCGTATATTTTGAAAAAATTATTCAATTCCTTTGAGCATTACTATAAATATATCCAAGTGAAATGTTTGATACAGGAAATACTTTTGTTCTTGTCTAAATGTTACTTTAATAAGTAAAGTATGTCATACAGTTCCAAAGTTTTCTGCTTGATCTTCCAGAGTTGTTAATTGTAAAGCAGCATCAGGTATAGCATAGTATAGCATAGTATAGCATAGTATAGTAAAGTATAGTTTAACATAGTATAGTATAGTATAGCATAGTATAGCATAGTATAGTAAAGTATAGTTTAACATAGTATAGTATAGTATAGTATAGTATAGTATAGTATAGAATAGTATAGTATGGTATTGTATAGTATAGTCTAGTTTAACATAGTATAGTATAGTAAAGTATAGTATAGCATAGTATATTATTGTGTAGTTTAACATGGTATAGTATAGTATGGTATAGTATAGTATAGTACAGTATAGTATAGTACAGTACAGTACAGTATAGTATAGTATAGTATAGTATAGTATAGCATAGTATAGTACAGTATAGTATAGTATAGCATAGTATAGCATAGTATAGTACAGTATAGTATAGTATAGTATCGTATAGTATAGTAAAGTATGGTATAGTACAGTATAGTATAGTATAGTATAGTCTAGTTTAACATGGTATAATATAGTATAGTATAGTAAAGAAAAGTATAGTTTAGTATAGTAGAGTATAGTATAGTATAGTATAGAATGGTATAGGTTAACATGGTATAGTATAGTATAGTCTAGTTTAACATAGTATCGTATAGTATAGTTGACATTGGTATAGTATAGTACAGTATAGTATAGTATAGTATAGTATAGCATAGTATAGTATAGTGAAGTGAAGTATAGTATAGTATAGTATAGCATAGAATAGTATAGTATGGTATTGTATAGTATAGTCTAGTTTAACATAGTATAGTATAGTAAAGTATAGTATAGCATAGTATATTATTGTGTAGTTTAACATGGTATGGTATAGTATGGTATAGTATAGTATAGTACAGTATAGTATAGTACAGTACAGTACAGTATAGTATAGTATAGTATAGTATAGCATAGTATAGTACAGTATAGTATAGTATAGCATAGTATAGTACAGTATAGTATAGTATAGTATCGTATAGTATAGTAAAGTATGGTATAGTACAGTATAGTATAGTATAGTCTAGTTTAACATGGTATAATATAGTATAGTATAGTAAAGAAAAGTATAGTTTAGTATAGTAGAGTATAGTATAGTATAGTATAGAATGGTATAGGTTAACATGGTATAGTATAGTATAGTCTAGTTTAACATAGTATCGTATAGTATAGTTGACATTGGTATAGTATAGTACAGTATAGTATAGTATAGTATAGTATAGTATAGCATAGTATAGTATAGTGAAGTGAAGTATAGTATAGTATAGTATAGTATAGTATAGTATAGTATAGTATAGTTTAGTTTGGTATAGTATGGTATAGTTTGACATGGTATAGAATAGCGTAGCATAGTATAGTATAGTATAGTATAGTATAGTATAGTTTAGTATAGTTTAACATGGTATAGTATAGCATAGAATAGGTTTACATGCTATAGTATAGTATAGTATAGCATAGCATAGCATAGCACGGTATGGTGTAGTATGGTATAATATATAGGACAATGCTATGTAGTGCATTATAGTATAGAATAGTATTCTATATCATAGTTTAGTTTAGTATAGCACAATGTAGTGGATTATAAAAGATGACGTGGTACAGTATAATTTGCCATTTAGGAAGATATTTTTACCTCCACCAAGGAGGTTATGTGATTGCCCGGATTTGTTACTTAGTTAGTTTGTTTGCTAGCAACATAACTCATAAAGGTTTGGACGGATTTGGATTAACTTTTTAGGAAATGTAAGAAATGGCATAAGGAAGAACTTATTGAATTTTGGGAGTGATCTGGATCATCGTCTGGATCCAGGAATTTTTTAAAGGACTCTTTACTATTGTGAGATAGGGCTAATGGTGGAGGTCTGTGCTCTCCGAGTGCTTTTCTTGTTAAATCAAGGTTTTTAATGTATAATATAGATCGGTATTCTGTTATACAGTACAGCACAGTAAAATATAGCTTATGCAAAAGTACAGTGGAGTGTTTACCGCTCCCTTTAGTGGGTATAGAACAGTGTGGTGTATTATGGTAAAGTTTAAAACAGTACAATACATTAACATTTTGCATAGTGGATAGGACAGTCTAGGAGAGACAGGAAATATATGGAATCCATGGAATTAGTCCCACGACCAGGACTACAGCCTCAGCATATGAACACCTGCTCTACCCACTGAACTAAACTGGCACCCTGCTTTTGTGCGTTTAGTTCCCTAAAGTATCAGTGGGCATAACTGAGTTTATTTAAAAGGAACGCTGCATGATCAGACAAGTTCATCTTGTTGGATAGATATTTGTACCTCTCAAATGTATATTGAACTAAAAAACTCACTAGATATCTGCAATTTGAGCTTATAAACTCACCAGGAGGCCGCTATATTTTGGTCTGCGCTTGTAGTGTTAGTCACAGTGCCGCAGCGCTCCCTATGAGCGCTCCTGGCTGTTCCTATGCAGTAACAGTTTCTCAGACGGCTTTGCTGCTTGCAGTGGTTGCTGCCATGACAGCTTTCATACCAGACACGAGTTTGCTGCGTGTTGGTTTTGTCTCCCTTCTGTCAAAGCTCTGTCAATCCTCCAGCATTTTACCTCAATAAAACTCCCTACAAGTGACTGGATTCAGTGTACAATGGAAGCTTGCCGGGAGATTTTCGAAATTAAAGTGGAAGTGCTTTCATACTGTTTACCTTTTCCTGAACCGTGTGGAAACAGAAAGCTTCGTAAAGAGTAGATGTTTGGGGAACAACTTTATTAAACAGACGCATTTTAGCTTGTGGCCTTCATCAGGTTCATCATGCAACAGATTTCAAACATATTCCACCGATGTGGACATTAATATTTGCTACAAGAAGGTAAAAATGGCTCTGTACTTATCATTTTCCTGTCTAGATGGACAGATAACCACTCATGGTGAAAATAAAAAATAGAAGAGACCTCAAATTTTAAAATCCTCCATGTGTGAGACATGCAGCCTCTCTGAGATGCAGCCCTAACACTGGCTGCAAATCTGAAACAGGGTTACTGCATAGGAATGTGAGGAGCGCTGTGGAACTGTGGCGTCACACCGCCATCATGGCGGCCTTCTGGTGAGTTTATAAACTCAAATTAGTCAAATAGATATCTAGTGAGTTTTTTAGTTCAATATACAAACAAGAAATACAAAAATCCCTCAAACAAGATGAACTTGTCTGATCATGCAGGGTTCCTTTAAAGGGCCATGAAAGGTTTAGTCCATGCACTTCTTATTGATCAGGTAATGCTAATGCTAATTTGGTCTTGAGGCTGAGAGGTGGATGCATTATTTCTATCTTACTGCAGAGAACAGTAGGTGATGAAACTGAATGCTTCAATGCTACAGGATATCAAAACAAGAGAAGTATTTATCAACACATACCAGCTGACACAGCCTACGCAGATGGAGCAGAGTGTTTCAGTGCTCTGATGATACTTCAATCACACTTTAAAAGTCATTGTAAGAGTCAAAGTCCTTGGTAAACCATACTGCTGGATGGTTTTTCTTTTTCTAGCTTGTGGGAACTCTCAAAAATGTGCTCATTCACTTGGCTTGAAGCTCAGATGAATCTGAGGATGGGAATTTCCAGAAAATAGTGCACCAAGGCCATGATTTTGATTTAAGGATAAAGAAGCTAAAGCAGCATTGAAGCACATCAGATTAGCTACAAAATCATTGCACCTCATCATGCTGATTCATGCATGTTATGCAACCCAAAACAATATTTTAGTTGTATTGTCTCACATAAGCTGTCAGAGAAGAAAGGTCTACCTTTGGCTCTTAGATTCGATATTGACAGAGAGACAGAAAGACTAAGGATGAGCTCAAAGTGAATCCTCTGTTCTCCCCTGCTTTATAAAAGAATAAGAAATCTTTAATGCCTGTATTTCACCTTGTAACATCATCTTACCTCCTCCTACGTGCCAAATGGAGCATTAGACAGGCATCATGCACCACTGTGTTCATTAAAAAATGCTCTGCCTGCCAGCATTAATAATTTAGTGCTCTGTTCTTAAATTGAATCAAATGTTATATCAGCTGGAGTCAGTCAGTCTCACCGAAAGAACTCACATCAGCCAGGAGTCTTAGAGTAAAAGACGTGCAGGAAAATATGAGTGTTTGTATTTATTGTAGGATAAAACTCTTCTTCTCTGCTCCCTTCATCAAATTGGCATATTTGTATATTCAGTGCATCAAAAAATTAGGTTTCAGTCAGGACCACTTTCTCAAGAACACACATGATCTACAGCTACAAAAATTTCTTTGAGATTATTAATTAGCACTCTTGCTTATGTTTGGCAGTGTCGCTGTTCTGGGATCCCCCAGGCCTTCTACTAGCCTATGTGGAAAGCATTACGCAGGAGCAGCACACGTTCCTTCTCTTCCTATAACAATAAGGAGGTATAAGTTAGGGAGAGAAGCGTCAAAAACCCAGAGCAGAGTGGGCATTAGTGACAGCAGAATGACACTGATTAAGTCAGAAGCAGAATGAAGGAGGAGCTGGGGTGGAGGAGGTTTGCAAAAGTGGGTTGCAGAGAGAGCGGCAGAGCGTAGCCAGGCAAGAGCAGTTTAAACATGGCGGCATGAGAGCAATAAATAGCACAGCTTTTTGTGTGTTTTTAGTTGTTAAAATGGCAAAAAGTGATTGCGTCTGATCCACAGAGCACATAACCTTGCAAAGCAGGTGGATATGCCCGTTTCCGTGTTTCTCACTGGCGAATCCATCTTGCAAAGCTCCCGTCTGAACCGTTTGGGCCTGGTTAGAAAGTGACAGGACCAATCAGCGATGAGGGGCAGTACTTTCGGGCATGGCGGAGTTGTGATGAAAGCAAGCAGTAAAAAGAGACCTGTGCAATTATGGCCGAAGACATTAGTGTGGATGCTGCTAAAGCGTAAGTTTGATCAGAACTTGACAACATTTCTTCATTAAAAGAAGAACAAACAACAGCACTGAGCTGTTTTCTTTTCAAAAACACCAAAAGTCATGTACTGAGATGTCTACAGTTGCCATGGTTCGAGTTACGCAATTCTCTATGGACAACTCCTCCGTAGCGACTATGTCATGTGTTTTGTTGCTCTGATTGGCCTGTAAAGATATGACAGACAGAACGTTCATCCAATCACCTTCCGAGTTTTTTTTTCAAAGGCTCTACCCTTTCCCAACAGTGTCTATTGGAGGTTTTCCAGATGGATGTGTAAAACAAGTCCATCTGGCATGTCAGGTTACAGAGCACACACAAAGGGACGTGAACAGAAATCTATCCCTGAATTATAAGTTACGTCTTGATTATCTAGAAGCCAAATATCCTCGATCGCACAGTAAAGCTCTGGTATTCTTCCTCTGGCCTCTGAGATCAGTTGATTCAAAAATACTTTGTGAGTTATGTGGAAAGAGAGATAACTTTGATATAAGAGAAGTACTGCGTCATGGAGTGGCTAGTCAATACCCTGACATTCTGCACTCGCCTGATGAGAAAAAACTAGAATGACTGTTTAAATTTGATTTATTTAAAGTTAAAAAATGGAACAATGACGATTTTGGGGTGCATGCAGGTGGCCTCGTGGTTTAAAGCTTGCCCATGTACGCTGTTGGCCCGGGTTCGAATCCGGCCTGTCCCTCCCCAGTTGTCCTGTCCCTGTTTCCGGTTCTATCCACTGTCCTCTGCTATCACCAAAGGCATAAAAAGCGCAAAAATAAATCTTAAAACTAAAAAGGTGGATTATTTACTCAAATTTGGCAACAGGTCTGCAGTCATGACTTTTTGGACAAATTTAAGTTGTTTCAAAAATTCTAGTTTTTTCCCCCAAATTTGGTGACATGTCAGCAGTCATGACTTTTTAGTCAAGTTTGAGTCGTTTCAAAAGTAGTTAATTTTTCGCCTAAATTTGGCGACAGGTCTGCGGTCGTTATTTGTTTTGGTTAAAATCAAGTGATACAAGACATCTTTAGTAACCTTGCAACAGTAAGCAGTGGTGAGAAGAGCTCTGAAACTGAGGCTGTGGGTGCCCCTGTAGCAAAAATCAACAGAAATGGACCTGTGGTAATCAAGGGGAGCCTTTTAAAGCATTTGGTTTAAGTCTTTAGCCATAAAAACAAATCTGCACAGGTGAACCACAAATCATATCAGATTAAATTTCATGTCATTTCTGTGTTATTGCTACTAAGATTTCTTATTTGTCAAACACACACTGATGTTTCTCTTTTTTCCCTCCTGATGGGATGTGTAAACATTTACTTACAATTCATCAGCCATGATAAATCTAAGCTAAGCTAAACCATTGATCAATATTACACCATGTCTTCCTATGGAGTCCTCAGGAAGATACCCTGTAGGACAGCCCAAATACATCAGGTGACCTTTCCTTTGATAAACAACTTTTAAGGATGCAGAGGCACTAAATCAATTTGGATAATGTTAATATATGCGTTGAAATATTGATTAGGGATGATCTACCTCCTGTGAGGAGAAGCTCGTTAAAAAACATAATCCCCCCGAGCATCCAGCCGGCAGAAAAAGATCAGACGGGGGTGTTTATGCTGAGGTTGACCTGCTGAATTAAAGATCAACAAAAATCTAATTTACCCTTAAATGAGCATCAATGATTTATGTGTAAGTCCTACATTAAAAAGCAAGTATAACTTTAATTTATTCATTTTTTTAAATGGACACGATAGTCCCTGAGTGGAGAAGACAAAACACAACTCAAAGTGAAAATTGTGATTATTTTCTACCATGTTTTTGTTTGAATCCCAATGACTCATCAGCTCATGTATTAAACTGCTTTTCCACTGACAAAAATCGAGATAATGAACATTTAAAGGTCAGGAAAAAGAAAGAAACAGACCACCGACTGTAGTTTAGAATAGAGCTTCTTTTTCTCCTTCCATTGTACAGAACTGAAGCCAAAATACCAGTGACTAGAGAAAGTATTGGATGAAGCCTGAGTGACGTCAGCCTTTTGGTTACTGAAGGGGACTTCTGAGGTCAATCCATATTAAAAATGCTGCCTTAAACTTTTAACCAGGAAAAAGTCAAACAGCTACAATGTGCCTGCTAACGGTCATATTAGCCCCCCAATTATGCAGAACTAATCTTTTACAACTATAAGTGGCGGCCAGTCTGTCTGTGTTGATTTGCATGCCTCACCGCCGCTCCAATTGTCCTCAGTACCCTTCAGAAAACTTCTTCGGTGTAGTGGTTCAAAAATGAAGCCTTAAAAAAGAATTATTTATATGCATATATTGTATATATGTATATATTTATATATTTATACAGATTTTCAATAAAATCCATAACTGTGGCACCTTTTGCTTCAGTTTGCTCCCCTCCCCGTTCCCCATTACGTCACTTCCCTGCATAACACTTATGCTTGTGCTGCTTCCATTAACCTCAGATGTCAGAGCTGGAAATGATTTCACACCTGATTCGAATGACTTCCATTATTAGGAGTTCATAGCTGGGGGGTACTGCAGGTTGCTCCGACCTTTCGAGTCAGTTCTGAGTTCTGAGTTCGACTGGCAGCTCAGAATTTCCATGTTCCCAGATGACTGGAATGCACCATCACTTCGCCAGATCGCTCTCAAACTCACACTAAGAGATGGAAACTGCACCGGCCCCACGAGTCTGTTTTTTCTTAATACCTGAGAGAGAAAGTGATCTGAACTTTGTTGAAACACACCTACAAGAAAACGTATTTAGCAGTCTTGGATGTGCCGATACGCCTGTGCCATGATCCCTAATTAAAGTAAACTCTCTTTAAAGCACTTCTCTGTGCTCATAATATACAAGATAACTGGAAATGTGCTACGTTGATGTTAGAAATTATGTGTCAGTTGTAGTTGGCGGTGGTGTGTGAATATGTTTGATTATGTGTCTGTCTCCATGCAGCCAAGTAGTCCGTGCTTTGTTAAAGCTCCACAGAGACTGCTGCTTGCAAAAAACCCTGTGATAGGAGCTGACACAATGCAATTATGATGTCTCTTGGATTCAAAAATTGCACAGATTGGAGATTGATGTGAATTTGATTGCATGCATCTTCTATAACCACAGCACACCTTTACCTAGGTGTGGTCAGTGGATACAAAAGGCATTGGTTTGCCATAGACACTTATGGAAATTCAATGACTATCTTTAGCTTTCTATGTTTTTGTCATGCTTTTTCCCCTCTACTCTGCTAACCTGGTTGAAAACACTGCAAGGAGCCACACTGGTCAACAAAGCTGTCAATTATGATATTATGACCCAAGTCCCTTTTCTTAACATGGAGGAGTCATGGTTTATACTGCAGCAGGCCAGCAGGGGGACCTCTAATTATTTTTCCTCCACTTTCCAGTGTCTGTTGCACTGTCCATCTTACTATACAGTCCATAAAACCAATAGCTGTACAAGATTGAATGCCTAAACAGCACCTCCTTATGAGCACGTAACAGCTTATACCCATTAATAGCGCACTGTTCACATTATTTTTAGTGCATTTTTAACCACGTAATGATCAGCACGTAATGATCTCACCCGCAGTGCGGCATGAATGTCAAGGTGTGCTATAAAAAACATCTTTTACGTTAACGTTGCTTCAGAGGGAACCCTGTCGAAACAGGTCAGGCCGGTTCCTCAAAAGCACTGTGGACAATGAAACCTGGGAACACCATCAGTGTAAATCCTTTACTATAACCACACCCTTGTATTGAGGCCATGTTTCTAAGAAGACAAGTGAAGTAACACTAATTCACATGCGTGTTTGTGTGTGTTTACGTGTGTGTGGAGGAGGTGCTACATTTTCCATGATGACAATGAGGGAATCCTGCAGTGCAACCCTGACAACAAACCTTTTATAGAATTGTTTATCCATGTTTAGGAATGACAGAACAGCTCAAGAGAAGAATCACAACCCTGTTATGTCATTTAAAGCTGCATGGTAAGGTGCAATTAGCCTAGCTTAGCATTAAGGCTGGAAGCAGAGGGGAAAATCCAACAAAGATCTCCCTTAAGTTCTAAAATACACTAACCTGTGTGTCACTAAATACTCAATATTCTTCTGACAACACAGTTAAAAATAATGTCTCCATATGGTCTACAAAGAGATTTGTAGAGTGGGTAATTTCAGTGTTATTAGAGGTATTAATGTCAGCATATTTATATTGCTGCTGTCATGCAGTGTGCCCATGTTTTCCATCATAAATGTCAGGAAATTTGAGTACTATACAGACTTTGCTTATCTTTTGTAAATGCATCACATCTACCAGTGACACAGGGTAATTTTCAAATCATCAGAGGTCAGGTAACACTAAGCCAATGCAAATAGTGCTAATGACTGTATTAAACATGGACGTGGCCTTAGTGGAGTCCCCCTTTGGTCTTTAGAGAAACATTTTGATGCCCAACTGTCCTAAAAGGTGGATGAAGCTCCATGAAATCGCCACTGTACATCTTTCTAATACGATCTCTTAATATCACTGTACACCATAGGCTTTAGACTAGGTGTTTAGTGGTTTAAAGCCTCGTTTCCTGTCTGCTCAAGATAGGAAAGCATTGGCTTTGTCTCTGACCACTCCTCATTTTCAGATGCACGAGTTAATTTGCTATTTAACCATCGTTAGTGCGCAACGTGAAAATGATAACTGTGCTCAGTGGAAACAAGGAAAGAAACCTGTGCAGCTCTCCAAAACACTTTGAACTAAGGATGCATTTGGTTAGCCAGCTAAACGGTTGAATTCAGATTTCTTGGGAGTTGGAACCGGAGTAACAACTTGGTTAACACTTAGCTGTTTTTTTTTTTTTTTTTTTTTTTTTAAACTATTTTGTCTCACCTGTCTTAAAAAGCTAGTAAAAGATCAACCTTGTCGTACACAGTCGAGCTCTAAACATCCTTTATTTCTGGACAACCTGGGCTTTAGAATATATATGTGACTGAAGCCAGATAAAGTTCCTGCAAGTCGGCACCATGATGCTGTGAAGCTGGTTTCAAGAATACATTTATTTGTCTCCAGACTAGTCAGCTTAACGCTAATATAATTTGTGAAATGAATGGCCAAGGAACATCTCTACTGTGCAACCAGTTTACAATAAGTCATCCAAAGCCAGTTTCTCTCTCTGAATCAGCTGTTAAACAAGTTTATTTCTGCTGTAAAATGGGCATTTAGAACAGAACGTAATGGTGAGTCACTGGCTTTTGAAGCCAGCCCCAAGTGGATGCTTGTGGAACTGCATTTTGTTGTGTGCATTTCCCCAATGGCTTCATATTTCAACACTGCACTTTGACGCTTGGTTCGAATACACCAGTGACATCATGTGACTAATTTTCCCAGACTAAACAGCAGACATTACACATCTGTTTTCACAGGCCGAGCTCAGCAGCACTCACTGTGATGTGTTAATTGACTTTGACAGGTAAAATTGAGTCCTGTCTCTTTAAGATAGACTGAATTGAACTGGAGCTTCACACACTTTGACCTCACTTTGCCTCTTTAATGACCCCACTCATGTTCTCTCTCTCTCTCTCTGTTCTTCTACAGTTTCAGGGCTGGCTAACATGATGGTGGATGCTCTGCTGGCCTCAGGTCTCAGATGGCTGACAATTACAGCTCTCATTGTGTTTCATACTGTTTCTACACTCACCCCCTCCCCTCCTGCTCTTGTCTTTTCTATCCCAACGTCTCAGCCGTCTTCTGCCCCCTTAATCAAAGCAGGGTAAGATTTAGAGAGGAGGTAAACACTCTGGTTTTATGATTGGGCCCCTCTTACAGCGTGGCCTGTATAATTGAAAAGCCCTCTTTGACTATTTTAAGACACTAGTGGGAACAGACTCCCATGTGTGTGCTACGGCTGGGAATGGGGCTTGCTCTTTTTCTGTTGCGCTTACTGATTGCTAAACAAGTTCGCTGTGTTTGGCTTGTACTCTTCTATGATTACCATATTGTAGGGAATATACAGAAAATCAAACAAAAGCTTAAAACAGACATCTCTTGTCTTCTCTGTCCTTTGTGCAACAAAATAAGAATTTCACAATAAAAGGGGAAAAAAAAAGCAGCGCCATTTTCTGTGTGTTTTTAAGCAGGTTTTTGACTCGGACCATCTGTTCTTCACACTGCTCAACAAGTCCCGACCGCCAACATCCCACAAACCAAAATTAACGCTGTTTCACTGCGAGTAAAAAGTTTAAACAAACAGAAATATCAGCAGTCAGCGTCTTCTCTCTGCCCCTCAGCCGGCCATAATAGACCCTTTGTTCAGCTGAATATATAAACTCTTATTTTGGAAGTTGTAAGCATGTGTCAACTGGTGCCTTGATAATAAATGCTTTGCACCTGATTTTAACTTCCAAAACGTGACACACAGGCCGATAAAGACGGCAAAGACTGCACAAAAACGAAAGAGCAAGTGAGGACACACTTTCACAAAACCTATTAAGATGTCAAATTACCCTCCAACAAGGTGAAATGAAGTCGTCTAACCACATGTAGTGACGGATTTATGCTCCGCACAAGCTGCCTAACCTGAACTGCCCTGAACTCATTACACTGGATAATGAAGGTGGAGAAATCCGATTCTACATGCAGCATGAGCTGGCAGAGCTGAGCAGATTTCCAAGTGACATAAACTGTCTGCCTTAAACATCGTGAATCATACAGAAAGGAAGCACCTGCTGGTAAATTACTAAGCTTTCCCATGATTTCTTTAATAATAATAAACAAGATGAGGAGTCAGCCAAGCTAGCGGCTCTGTGAGCCTCTACATCAGCACATCTGTGAGCTTTATGCTAACGTCAACATGCTAGCATGCTAAGCAGATCTAGTGTTTACCATATCTGGCATAGCAGCTGCTTTTAAGTATGTTCAAGCTAATATAGCTTTCAATATATGACAAGATGTTGGTTTTTTGTTATAAAAACAGGTATTGTAGACCTTTAAAGGAATGGGTTTTAGCCTTTAACCAAAGAGGTTTTCTTGTAGTCAGAAAGCATACTACTGTTAGGGGGGATAAAGGGGAGAGCCTTCTGGGGCCCAGCTAAATAGGGGGCCTATGGGGGTCAGCAAAACCATGGTCCATTGTAAATTAAACCACTCTCATCAAAGCAGCAACACA
This sequence comes from Cheilinus undulatus, assembly GCF_018320785.1. Classification (NCBI taxonomy): domain Eukaryota; kingdom Metazoa; phylum Chordata; class Actinopteri; order Labriformes; family Labridae; genus Cheilinus; species Cheilinus undulatus. The sequence goes on along the minus strand of NC_054881.1, from coordinate 14,653,524 downwards.
TTAGCTAAACCATTCTGAGAGTAACGTCCGACTCCATAGCTAAGCTGTGATGTGTACATACGTCAGGATGCTAGGCAATAAAGTAGAAGGAACTGAAAGAGGCAAAACAGGGGACAATTTTAGCAAAAATGCAGAAAAAAGGGGTGAACATTGGTTACAGAGTGTCTGAAATGGGTTCAAAGAGGCAAACATGGGACATAGACAGCAAACATTGATTCAGAAGGCAGAAAAGTGCTAAAAATGGGAGGGAAATGGTGAAAAGCAGCTTGAGTGGGCTCAAAGTAGCAGAATAGGTTAAAAGTGGTAAAAAAAAGTGGCAAAAATAGGTTAAAGTGGCAAAAGAGGGCCATAAGGTGTGGATAAAGTAGTAAAAAATGGGAGACAAGTGGGCAAAAACTGGTTGAAAGAGTCAAGAATGGGTTAAAAGTGGCAACAAATGCAGAAAAAAGGGTGAACATTGGTTACCAAGTGTCATTAATGGGTTCAAAGAAAACAAACATGGGATATGGGCAGCAAAAAAGGGTTCAGAAGGCAGAAAAAAGTTAAAATACGATACAATATGATATGATACACTTTGTTGTCCCCTTAGGGAAATTTGTCTTGGACTCCAAGAGCTGCACAGATGAAGCTGTCAATTAATAACAGCAGTAATAGACTAGAACAAAGAAGTAATCACATAACCCACACATATTGCACATACCCGTATTGCACAAGACTCAAGACGCACAAGAATAACAATGACAAAGAATAAAATACAGCAAGATAAGATAAGGCAAAAAAGATAACACTGTGACATTATTGCACAATCCGGCTACATCTTTAAGAAAAATTATGTAAAACCCTAATTGAGGTGGGCACGAACGAGTTTTTAAAGCTGTTCAGCTTACATTTGAGGTCTCTGTATTGCCTACCAGAAGGTAGGAGTTCATACTCAAGGTAAAGGATGTGAGAAGGATCAGATAAAGTTCCCTGAGCTTGCCTGAGAACAGACTGTTCATACATGGACTGCAGGGAAGAGTTTTCAGTCCTCCCTACAACCTTCATGGTGGTCTGCACCAAACGAGCAAGTTTAAGTGGACGGAGAAAAAGTAGTTGGAAAATGGTGAAAAGCAGCTTAAGAGTGGGCTCAAAGTTGCAAAAATAGGTTAAAAGTGTAAAAAAAATAAAAAAATAAATAACAATAAAAGGAAGGAAAGTGGCAAAAGAGTGCCATAAAGTGCAGATAAAGTAGTCAAAAATGATTTAAAAACAACAAAATAGGTGAAAAGTGTCAAAAATGGGAGACAAGTGGGCAAAAATTGGTTGAAAGAGGCAAAAACGGGTTAAAAATAGTAAAAAGCAGGGAAAATTGGTTAAAACTGTCAAAAAAAAAAAGCCATAAGGGGTCGCTAAAGAAGTAAAAGGATGAGTTAAAAACAGCAAAATTGGTTAAAAATGGCAAATAAGCAGCAAAAACTGGTTCGAAGTGACAAAAGTGCCATAAGGGATGTTTAACATAGCAACAAAAGAAGTAAAAAAAAAACAAGAAAAATAGGTTAACCCTTTAACACCAACTACACGCTGTTGAAGCACACTTGCATTACCATAATTACACGCCTGACTGTGATATAGGAAAAATTCAAACAGTTTCTGAAAGCTGAGAAATTGTGCTTCACAGCCAACATGTGGTTATTACCATAATTTCACCTTTTCTCACCAAAAAAATCTAACATAAATTTCCCCCCTTTTTTTGTATTTCTTCATTTTAAACTGTTAAAACACTCTTAACATGTATTAAAATGTAAATAACTATATTGAACGTTCTAAGTATTGTGGAAAAATGGGCACAAGCACTAACTCACAGGGCATTTTCTGAGCCTTTTATGGTTAAAATAAGAAAAAGAGTCCAGAAATTCAGGTGTTAAAGGGTTAAAAATAGCAAAATGGGTCAAATGTGGAAAAAAATGTGGAAAGTATTAAAAAGTTAGTAATAGCTTGACAAATTTTCAGCTCCAAAATGAAGTTAGCCTGGATGTTAGCACATATGCTAATGATCAAGCACATGATGATATCATCACCAAATCACAACTGGAGAGGGCCCATTCACCGGGCTGTATGGGGCCTAGACAAATCTTTTGACTACTCTGCTGGATATTATTGTAAACAGCCTTTTTACTGAGCATCAGGCATAGCATCTGTTTTTTTCTGCCTCAACATCGACACAAGCTACAGTGCATTCAATTGTTTAAATACATTTTTCCTTATTAATCTACACTGAGCATCCCATAATGAGACAGTGAAAAGTGAAATATCACACTGACATAACTATTCAGACCCTTTACTCAGTTCTAAGTTGAAGCACCACCTTTTCTTTTTGGAAATGATCCAAAAAGCTTTGCTCACCTGCATTGGGGAATCTTCTGCCCTTCTTCGGTCCTGTTGGTGGACAGCCATTTTCAGTTCTTCAGAGAAATGTTTGACAGGGTTCAGGCCAGGGATCTGGTTGAGCCACTCTAGGACATTCAGAGTTGTCCCTAAACCACTCCTGTGCTGTCTTGGCTGTGTGCTTAGGGTCATTGTCATGTTGGAAGGTGAACCTTTGGTCCAGAGTGCTGCAGAACAGGTTTTCATTGAGGATATCTCTGTACGTAGCTCCATAAGCCCAGATCAGTGGAGGGCTGCAGTGATGGTTGTCCTTCTGCAACTTTGTCCCCTCTCTACACAGGATCTCTGAAGCACCCATCAGGTTCTTGGTCACCTCTCTTAAAGAGGCCCTTCTCCCTAAATGCTCAGTCTGGCCGGGCGACCAGCAATGTATTGAATGGATGTATTTAATATGTTTATTTGCAATATTAGTTTGGATTCATAGTTAAATTTAAAATGATACAATTCTATTCAGATAGCAAAACCAAGAACTCCATATCACACATTCACATAAATAAAACCTCCATGGTTTTTGTGGTAAAATGATCTCTTTTTTATGTTGAAAGATATAGCCTAATAAAAGTGTCTAAGTAACATAAAGGCACGGTCCCCTTACTCCTACAAATAGGCCTGTGACCACATCAAACACACGCTGTGCTCTAATTCAGTTCACTATTATAGCCCAACATGCTCAAAGTCACACTCGGGTGTACCGCTTCAGACAGCAGCTCTTATTTTATGATATTTAATAAAAATTACATTGGTTATATTTGATGATGTCTGATGACCAGGAAAAAAGGAGGGGAACCCTGGCTAGTTAACAAAACTTCTTAAGATGATAAATAATTGGAATAATGTTTGAAACTGGAAATTGACATGACTGAGCATGTGCAGTTACGACTGTCTTCAGTCACCACAGACTCAATCAATACACATTAATTAGGCATCAGTAGTCAAATGTAATTGTACTCCATCAATGGGGATAGAAGTGCAAGAGTTTTCCAGCAAATTTAACTTAACCACTGCTGATACTTTTTCCCCTTTATTCTGTGATTCACAGGGATGGTGGGAGCATGCAGGCTCAGATACACCTACCCATGACACTGATTTAGTGCTAAGGCAGGGTCACACCATATCTTATGAGAGAAATATCTGAATTTAATCAGGTGACTTCCTTGCATGAAATTTTGATATTCTGAAAAAACAAAAAATTCAGATTTGTATTATCTTAAACAGAGATCCTCGTGCACAGCCTAGGTCAGCGATCCCCAAACGGCGGCCCGTGGGCCACTTCCGGACGGCCAGCAGGTGTCATCTGGCCCGTGAGACATTTGGGAAAAAAGATGGAAATTTGAAAAAAGTATACTAATTTTCAATTTTTACCCTCTTAGGTGTTTAAAATACAAATTTTCACTCATTTATCATGAACTTTCTATAATTATAGCAAGGAAAGGTTGTAATACCATGCAATAAATGAGTTAGATATGGTACGTTGAACTCTCTATTGGGAGGAACATTGTAAAAAGACACACGGCAGACGTGCAATTATTGTCTCAATCAACATTTAAATGGGACATAGTTTCTAAATCCTACGTGTATTTAACTCCAGGTCTCGTCAAAAAATGGTAAAAATTACTCTCATAATGATAAAACATATTGTTTATAACTTATATAACTTATATATAACTTTATATATATATATATATATATATATATATATATATATATATACAGTGCTTAACAAATTTATTAGACCACCTGTCATATTTCTCTCAAAGACCATCCAGCATCATGAAGCGCTTTAATACGGACTCTTTCATTTTCAGTGAGCTCTCCACGTTTTACCATTTTGAACAGGAATGAGGGATTTCAAACTGAATTCACCCAAATTTGAGCCGGCTCACTGGGCTTCTCTGAGAAGTCAGAAATTAATCAAGCATAACATTCAACCACTAAAACTCATTTTTCTGTTCAGGAATGCAAGTAAATAACTATAATTTGACATATTAATCAAGAAGTATTAATGTGCTTTACTATTTTTTAACAATAATAATTATATTTTAGCATTAAAAATATCATTTCTGTTAAAGAGCTTCTACATATTGGTGTATTAGCCATTGCAGAAACATAAAAAATTATTTTGGTAATTATCAATGCTGTTAATTTAGGGCAGCTGTGGCATAAACCTTACTTTGGTCAGGGTTAGGGTGGTCTAATAAATTTGTTAAGCACTGTATATGTATGTGAACATCCGAGAAATCATGTCTGGCCCTTGGCTTTCTGTCCTTGAAAATTTTGGCCCCAGGAAAACTAATTGGGGAACCCTGGTGTAGTCTATGGACAGAGTATTAACATGCTAACCATCAAAACACATGGTCACTTGATCACTTCAGATAGCCTAAATAAAACTTTCTGTGTGCAAGTGAAAAAAGCATGCAAAGGCGCTCTACAACCAGACATTACAAGTGTGTTTCCAGATTTCAAAGTCAGCCACAATCATTACATTTGATTCCAGAAAAAGATCAAACAGAGTGGAGGGGAACTTGCACGCTGCAGACATCAGAAAAGCAGAGGGCTACAGAAATAGACGCTTCTTCTGAGTTTCAAATGTGCTCAAAACTCCAGAACATTTTCTATCAATGGATCTTCCACAGTGCACCATATAAGGAAAAAGTTTGAGACATAAAAACTGTTACTAGATCGTAGTAAGTGACAAACCAAGTTAAAGAATGACTTGTTTTATGGGTATATCCGCTGTGGCAATAACAAGCATCGCCACACTGTCTCTACACAATAAAACACAGCAGTGAATAACTAGACAGGCATCCTGTGTCATTCATTGTTACAAAAACACATACATCAAGTTTATTAAGAAGATAAGTGATGTTTATGTAGCACAAAAAAGCAGTACTAGTCAAACTGGATCAACCATTCATCATTTAGGTGCCTTCATATGGTGCATACATTCTGTTTCCTCTAAATAACTGGTTCTCACATTTTATTGGAAGTGAAATGTGACTTTTTACTCCTAACGTCTGTTTTTACAATAGCTAATTTCTTAATGTCAAAACTAAATAGCCAGAACTTTTATGCTTAGATTGAAGGCCTAGTTAGATCTTCATATTGGCATTTATCCAATACTAATTTGTGTGGTGTAAACAAACTCAGTACACAATGTTAATTTTAGATTTTTAGAGGAGCTCATATTATTTGTATGGTGCTTAGCTGTTTACTCGTATTACAACGTGTCTTTTCATATCAGATCTTACAACTTCTTATCACATTAAATTGTCTCATATTGTGCTTGATTGTATAGCATTGCCATACAGCCCATTGTAAAATGGCAAAAACTAAATTAAAAATGAAAATAACATAATGTAACACACCTTATCATATAATATATATATTGGTATCATGTCACATTAAACTGTATCACATTGCATTGTAACCTAATATAATGTAATGTAAATGTAACATAATGTAACAAAACGAAACCAAACCTAATTTGTATAACACAATGTAATGTAGCATAGTGTAACATACACCAAATCACATGGTATCATATTAGATTAAGTTGTGTATTATTGTACTTTTTTGTAGTGCATTGCAACACATCATTGGATAATATTATGTAACGTAACATTCATGATGTAAATAACATAATTCAACATGCCTTATCATATCATATCTTATTGTATCATATCTTATGAAACTCTATCATTTGTGCTTTTCTGTATAGCAGGGTATTGCATTGCATTGTTATGTAACATAACATGCTGTAACACAACGTAGCATAACAATATGTAACGTAACACAATGATTTTTTATCCTAACACAGCGTAACAACAGTAACGTAACAGCATAATGTAACACAGCATAACATAACACAGTATAACATAACACAGCGTAACATAACAGCATAATGTAACACAGCGTAACGTAACACAGCATAACGTAACACAGCATAACGTAAACCAGTATAACGTAACCCAGCATAACGTAACACAGCATAACGTAACCCAGCATAACGTAACACAGCATAACATAACACAGTATAACATAACACAGCGTAACATAACAGCATAATGTAACACAGCATAACGTAACACAGCATAACGTAACACAGCATAACGTAAACCAGTGTAACATACCAGCGTAACGTAACACAGCATAACATAACACAGCGTAACACAACGAAACACAATGTAATGTAACACAATGTAACATAACACATAGCACAGTGTAATGTAGCACAGCGTATTGTAGCACAGCATATCATATCACAGCATATCGTAGCACAGTGTAATGTAACACAACGTAGTGCAACACAACATAGCGCAACATAATGTAGCGCAACATAACGTAGCGCAACATTATGTAAAATAATGTAAACTAAAGTGCCTAATTATGTAATTTGTTTTATCTTTTCACATTAAATTATATTGTATCTTTCTTTAGTGAATTGCATCCTATTATATTGTATTGCAACATGCCCTGCCAAAATGTGTCATATCATAGCACAATGATACACCACATTTCTTGAACTCAAACAAAATGAACACAAATTGAAAAATATCACAATGTTTTTGTAATACAACAAACGTTTGAAAAACAAGTATCAATCAAAAACGGAACATTTCAGACGTGTGCATCTATGGAGTTTTTAACAACTTTCGCCCAGGGAACAATGAAGTGTTGCATTACATATCATATCATACTGTATGTTTTGTGTTTTGTTATAGTATTTTATTGCATTGTTTTTTATTTTATATTGTCATATCATTTTGTTTTATATTGTATTGTTCTATATTATATTGTTCCATATTTTTTTTCAAATTGTATCACATCACATCGCATTATATTGAATACACCAAATTTCCTGAAACATCTTAACTTTAAACAAAACACAGCATTCAAAAAATAAATAAGTAAATAACAAAAATTGTAACATAACAACATTCTAAAAACAATTTTCAACAACAACAAAAACTAACCAAACACAATCCCATCAGTAAATATTCCCTTTTGGGATAAGGATATTTGTTGACAAGTTACGAAAACTTTCCCCACCAACCCTCATAAAACCGCATTTCCCAAAACAAGATGGTATTTCACATCAAGATTATTATAATTAACTAAAACTAACTAAACAACTAAAACTAAAATTCAACAATCATTTTAGTTAACTGAAACTAAATAAAAACTAAGCTTCACCAAAAAAATGAAAACTAACTAAAACTGTACAGTGCCCTTACACTAAACACTAAACTAATTAACATAAAATAAAAATGGAGACAAAATATCCTTAGTTTTAGTCTTTGACACAACCATACTGACTGGCACCGACACCCAAGTCTTCACACAGTGGTAATTTTATGTGTGGAGTTGTATTCAAACATCATTATTAAGTAAATAACATAAGTGAAGAGTAGCCTGTTTTGATATGTTTTAATAATGTATGATGCTCACTCAGCCCCGACATCTATCCATAAAAAATTAATAATCCATAAAACTAATAAAAACTAAACTAAAATGAAGCATTTTTTGCAAAATAGAAACTGAACTAAACTAACAAACCAGCAGTCAAAACTAACAAAAACTAAACTGAAATTGAACACAGAAAATGAAACCAAAAAAAAAAAAAAAACAATGAAAAATACAAAACTATTATAACCTTGTTTCACATACATAACATTTAGACCACCACATAACTCGACTGCATTTCAAGGACCCTAGTTTTTCTTACAGCACCACCTAGCAGCTGAAGAAGACAACAACCAAATAACTATTCTGTCTAATAAAAGAAGTTTAAAGGATTCATGCCTCACAATTATGGTTTACTGTCTTTGTTCTTTAAATGTTCATTCCAGCCTAACACCATTAAAGGCAGCCGATATAAAGCTTACTGACACTAAGGCCGTATGAATCTTCTTTTATTTATTGAACCATGGATATAACGCAGATGTCTTAAAACACTATCAGCAGGATCTCTTTAATCCGTGCCAAAGCGCCAACACAGAGCAGAGACACTGGCACTACTGCTGAGGAGTTTTCCATGATCCCTGACTCTGCTGCCTGTTCATTATACTTAGCCTAAATTAAGAGCCACTTCAGTAACAATAAAGCGACAGTAGTCAGGCTAATGAAACACTGAGCTGTTTCCAGCGTGCTACTCTGACCCAGACTTCACTCACACCCACCAGCATACTTTCCCCTTACATCAGCAAACAAGAAAACTGCAAAGCTGTTTTTATTATTCATAAAACAAGATAATATAAACTGTCACTGGCACTGCAGACAACACTGTGGAGTTTTTTTTTAATCTGTGCATTAGGCTCTCATAAAATCCCGACTTTTTATTCAATACAGCATGTCTAGACTATATTTTTATTATCATTATCGCCAGTAGCTAATTAGGATTTTATTGTGCAAGTCAATTGGGGTTTTGGTTTGCCTTTGTTTTTCTAAGTTTTTGTCATTCCTCGTGTCTCTGGGGGAATGCCAGTCGGCCAGTTAGTCAGCCACCCACTCGGCTTCAGAGCTGATGGAGGAACCACAAGGAACCAGGAACAGTCTGGATGTCTCCCCGAGCGTCACACTGAGATATAAAAAAGTAGAGCCAGGCTGAGTTTCAGACACAATGACACGAAACCCAGAAGTCAAGATGTTTATCTGCTGGCATGGCAGGACAGCATCACACCAAAATACTGACTGTTGAAACATAATGGCTGAACACTGTGTATTTAACTACGAAGAAGTACATTCATTCATTGCAGTTAGCTGTTAGTCCCATTTTGATTTTAGCCAGATGGTTTGCCATGGCTGACTTCTGTAAGGGTCTGTATTGACCTGGACTTAGGTTGTAAAGTGCTTTTGTACTTTAATGGTGGATTTTAGTTTTGATCAATTAAATATTAAACTCAACCTTTTCTCTGTTTATTGTGCCACTGAACAAACAACACAAACACAACATGGTTTAATATGTTTTAACAAAGGATTTACAGTTATATTTTCCTTAGACACAGCATTCCCACAACATCAGAAACAACCAAAAAGACAATGTGATAACTTCTGTATGAGGAATTTTATTGCTTATCTAAATCTCCAGATATACTGCAGGATCCCACAGAATCTACTGTGATGTATGTGACCTCAACATCAAATAAAGGTAAACATTTTAGAAATGTTTCTACATTTATTGAAAAGAAAAAAAAGAAATATTACATCGGCCCAGTCTGATGTCCTGAGTGCTGTAGAACGGTTTACATTTAGGATATCTCTGTTATTTGCTCCATTGTTTCCCAAACTTTTTTTTTTTTTTTTCTGGTGACCCACTTTTTAAAAGATACGAGCCATCTTGACCAACAACTTTGTACGCACGTTATTACTTATCAAGTAATGGCTGGTTGAGCCAATGGTCAGCGCTAGCTTGGATAACCTTTATTTTGGGCTAAATCTGGTCCTGACCTGGTCTTTTTTGTTTTATGATCCTGGAAGGGCCCACTTTACCTCTTTAACATAGACTTTCTTTGATTGGTCGGCCCCTTGTGCCTTCAGTGGCTGTCTGGTCTGGACCAATGAGTTTCTTATTAATTAGCCCTTATTAGCTCCTTTGTCATCCAGTGGTTGGTACCATAGACATAATATATGTAGACGCCGCATTGGCCAGTGGGCTGTACGTCAACGCCGCTGCCATTTAGCCAGAGGCATTCCTGGACATGCCTCACTCCTGTGCTGCATGGGGCTGACAAGATCATGTGGAGTAAATTTCAAACAATAACAAAACCCTTTCTCCCCTATATAGTTGCATTTGTTTATGGAACGGTCTTGCCTCTCGCAATATGGCGGACATGTTGATGTATAGCGGCAGCAGGCAAAGACAGTCAATGAGGTGTCTACGTATATAATGTCTATGGTTGGTACAGCCTTGTTTAGTGGTTTATTATGGTGTAGAGGGTTAGCATCATAGGGTGGAGCTCCCCCATGTGGCTTTAATGTATACGGAATAAATGTCCTTTTAAATACTGTAGCAAACAAAAGAAAACTCATTCATTCCTGCGACCCACCTTTGGGCCCAACCCAGACTTTGGGAATGAGTGGTTTAAGGCATAGTCATTCTGTGTGCCTCAAGATAGGAACCCACCAGATTTGAGCCTCCTCCTAGTAGCAGGACAAATACACTCATAGGCGCAAAATGGAGTCAGCTGGAAAATAGAAAACACCTGCATTGCATGTCACAAGACTTTACACCAAACGTATGATAGGGTGCTTTGACTGGACAGACACTGAGGTTGCTTTCGAAGTTTGCAATCAAATTTACAGGGGGGCATATGCCACCCCTGGCCCTGTCTAAGTTACACCCCTGGGGGACATTTTACTTGAAGTACTCATTATATTAATCTCCATTACTGTCATTTATGGGGAGCATTGGCACGTTTTTCATCACTAAATCCCATAATTGCTGATTCTTTTAATAAATACATAGATGTACAGTCTAATTCACTTCTGTTGTAGTGAGGTTTAGTCATTCTTATGACTATAATTTTCTACATTTAAACTTTTTGTACCATGTTTTGTGTTTCATACAGCCTATGACAAACGTTAGGTGAAGATTTAGGCCCAATTAAAGATACTTTTGTGTCCAACAATTAAATGCTTGTAAAACTAGTTGCTGTGGAGATTCTATTTAAGCGTGTTTTTGCTGTTTATGTCTTGTTTTTGATGGCACTCTGAGTGGCTCTTTATAAGAATGGTTCACTATAAATATACTTGCTCTGGTTTTTGCTGCAAAGTGCATGGAGGATTTGATTTAATGTCTTTAATGCTATTTAATGAATTGAGGTTAAGTGTAAGTACAGATCCTAAGTTTTAATATTTCTTGTAATACATCATCCATTAAGACGCAGACGCATAAAACAAAAGAATTTTCTGCTTACCTGCACTATAATTTAACTACTAATGCACTGGGCTGGAAGTATTATGTCAAAGTTTTTACAAAATGTCTTCAAGGTGCATGAAACCTTAACTCATGAGCTCATGGATATGAATTTAAATAAGGCTGCATGCACGACATCTCGACACGACACTGGGTGACTGACAGGTAGAGGGGGGAGGGGGGAAAATAAGCTGCTGGAAGGTGGGAGAAAGAAGTCACACAAAGAAAGAGAGGGAAGACTGAAACTGAAAGCAGCCCACAAACTATATTTAGGGCAGATGTGGTGCTGGTGATGCTCCTTATAATAGAGGTGGTTGATGGTGTCGGATTACAACTTTTCCTCCCTCTCTCTGTCTTGCTCTCTCTGTCTGCTCCCCCAGCTACACTCTGGTTCTGGCTCACAGCTCTTTATTTACCCTCTCAGACCTCACGTTTACAGCACAATTACCCCTGAAGACATCATCGGCTCGCTCTCCACTCCACAGCTGTTGGTGGTGGATTTTCAGAGCAGAGAAATGAACACGTAGATGGGGGTGGGAGTCATGATGTAAAGGGAAAGAAATGTTACCTGCCATATTCTTCCCCCAAGATTCCCTGCAGAACAAGTGTCAGAGTTTCATGGAGGCTGTTCGTGTCCTGATGAAGAGGTAAACAACAGGTGTTACATATAGGATGCCTGGGGTGATAATCTAAGAAGGGATTAGCTAAAATAGCAAACAGGAAATTGGGGAGACATGATTAGTAAGTAAAAGCATTGTTTAGGAGGAGCAAAACACCTTGTGTTTACCTTGAAATAATTTTTATTTTTAGTGTGTTTCCTTTTTTCATGGAGTGAAACACCTTCACGATGTCTTCTCTTTTTTGTCAGTGGATGCGCAACAACTGTCTTGTTTGTTTTCCTGAAATGAGACACAAGACGTCAATGAATATTGCATCTCACTGCATTGTTTTCATGCTGCAAAAGAGAAAAGGGGACAGCCGTGTTTTTGATTTTTTGGGTTAAAGAGGCGACTGTGTTTTCATCTGAGGGCAGGAGCACTGGGCAGTCACGGCTGCAGTCAATCTTTGGGCAATCAAGATCTCCTTTTTCCCACCCTGTGTTGAGCCTTTAGATGCCAGAGTATCCTACACCTTCATTTGTGGTAACCCAGCTCTCGCAACCTCAGATTTAGTGTGCTTTCACAAGTGATTTTTTTTCATAGAATTTGTTTTACTTTTCTAATACATTGTTTTTCTCTTCTCTTGCAGTGCCTCCAACTACCTGCTAGTGCTTCAGCCTGCCATCTGCCAGCTAACTCACCTTTCTTTTGCATAATTTTTTCTTGTAATTTAAACTCCTTTCACCTACAACCTTACCTCTATTCTGTTTCTGGGTACTAGTCATCACAATAGCTTGAGAGAAGAATATTGCTAACACAAGACCAGTGTTAGAGGCTACCCATATTGCTTATCAAGTTACAATCCAAGTGCATAGTTACATAAATTAAACCAATACTGATGGAGTATGTTTTGTCAGAGTATAAGAAGCAGGTTTTGGCATTCTAATAAATTCCTGCTAATAAATCGTATGAAATGGAATTATTAGAAACATTTGCCTTTCTTGATATTGCTACTTACAAGACTTAAAACAGCTGCAGCAAATTTTGCACATTCATTGGCTCCTAAAATGTCATTTAGAAAAGTAAGCTCCAAACAAATACAACTCATGCGCACTGCCACCATGCATTACCAGGGGACTGGAAGGAAGAGACTGGTTAATATGGCCAAAGCTCATTTGGACTAGACTGAGGCCAGATGGAAAACTGTTCTGTGGTCAAAAGAACCAAACTTTATAATTCTTTCTGTAAACCATGGGCGTTGTGTTCTGCAGAGGCCGATGGCATGGGCACAACACTTGTAGACAAACTGATAGACAATATGTACAATTAGACCTTTTAGGGCCTCTCAGTCCCCAGACACTGTTTAATTATATCGGCACGTGCACAATAGATCTGTAGCAGCAGCCTTCTGGTCAACTTTTGCCTCCAACCAGCTTTGAAAACAGACTTGTTATTGGTTTTATCATTGACTGTACACAGACATTACTGTCCAAGTACCATAAGCCCACCCATAAAGCTAATATAATAGCAATAAAGGCTCAAACTATTTTAGGAGGAGGGGGTTTACGTTCTGAAACAGGCAACAAAAACAAATGTGAAGTATTTGTTTAGTCATAATGGGTATTTAGTTTTTTAATAAGAGGTAATCGCTGGTTTAGTTTAGACCAGGGGTAATCAACTAAAATTCAAAGAGGTCCAGTCAGAGAAAATGTATTCAACCAAAGGTCCGGAACATCATAACGTCTAACTTGAGTTAGTGTGATATGTGGATCTGGGTGCATTTCAAGGACTTGATGAGCTGATAAATATGAACATTTTCTTTGTCTACACCTGTTTCTCCATTTGTGAATCTCTCCTTTAGGGCCCCATGAAATCTGTTTTATTTTTTGCCAAATTCCATTTAAATTTTTTGGAATTCTGTTTTTAACCATTTAACTAATCTTACCGTAAAAAAGAGTGCCCTGTTTATGTAAATGAATAAAATTGTCCGCGTGAAATGGTAGATTCTGTTAACGGGGAAATCATAGGTCCCTAGACTCCTTGTCTCAGCTCACTTGTCTTTTTGTCTACTCTCTGTCTTTCTAATGATTGTAGGTCCAGGTCCAGATCCTTATCGGCTAGCCGATAAGCCGATTAGACCATGACTTTGCAAACCTCCATGGGCCCCTCCATGGCGCTGGGACCCAGAAAGCTTTACTTTCCCCCCTTATTTGCTGCCATGATGATACTTGTCCTTCAATCACACAATGCAGGCTTCATCTAGTGTTTCCCTCAGGGGAGTCTCTTTGCCACCGTCACAAATACAGACCGGATCTTTAGAGACACTGTTATTATATTTAGCACATGACTGTGTGTAGTATGAGCTTGAATAGTCAAGGTTATTTTCATTCAAGTAAATGAATGATGGTGAAAGATTAAAGTCAAGTAAATTCAGTCTTACAAGGTTAAACCCAAAGAACTAGGATAGAGATACATGATTGAGAAAAGTCTTGACATGATCTCTGCTTTTCATTTTCCGCTCGCTCTACTCCCATCGCTCTCTCTCTCTCTCACACACACACACACACACACACATACTCAAAGTCACGCAGCTGCATGCCAAGCAGTACTCTGACTGGCAGCGCCTCACCCACATGGTTTCATTCATATTCCCGCTGTTAGCTGCTGATGTTAAACAGGTGCCACCTGACCTTCATTCCTCCGCTGCTCTGCTCTTGTTCACTCCACCATATTTCTTCCTTTCGCTGTATTATGTCTCTTTCAATTCTTGCTATTGTTACGGAATGCATGTTAAGAAAGAAGGTACTGGATGAGAAATAGATTTAACACCTTCATTTTTGCCAAAATTTGAAATAACACATATGCAAGGGCTGACTATGCCTAGCTGCCTTACAGATATCCACAACCTGCCTGGCAAGTAGCTATAAGCAGCCTGGAAGGCTTTAACATGTCCTACCATGTCTTTAGCTTCCTTGAAGTCAGCTAGGCTCCATGTACCTACCAAATTATTTATGCTTCTCTTAAATTACTAAGGAGATTCAACAGGGTTGATTTTGTTGTTGTTTTTTTTAACCCATGACATTATTCATTTGACTTATGGTAGCTAATATTAACAAACTTATGCCTAATGTAGAAGCTAGTTAGCATGCTAGCATAGTTGTCTGCTTGATATGATGGTGACTGGTGATTGGATGAGAGACTGAGCTCATAACTTCACCTGATGGGAAGGCATTTGGAGGGTGGGACGTGCCTTCCAGGCAGCTGCTGCCTTCCAGGCAAAGTTGAGGGCACAAAACACCATCAAACTTCAAGCTCAAAGCCGGAGTAGGTACCAGATGTTTCCGGGCTGACAGACAGGTCCATGGTGCGATGACGTCACAAACACTGTTGACTACGGCAGCTCCATGTGGACAAAGCACAATAAGGCTGAGTTAATTGATGGATAAATATTTTAATCATTCATTTTAAGATTGATTTTTTAGTTTTTTATTTAAAGTGAATGTTTTTTTTTTGCTTAGTATTGACATTTTAAATATCTAATGGTAGTGAGATATTTATAATGACATATATAGGCTAATAAAAATGTGTAATTTGTTGCTTTTCATAAATAAATTATTTGTTCTCCCTCACTTGTTAAAATATTCTTTAATCACAGATCGACCTTCTAATGAACAACAAAAGCAAACAGCGAGTCATGGCCATTTCAGACACAGTAAATATCACAGAATTAGAATATTTTATTCAAATTGATGTTTCTCACATCCTCAGCATCACCACCAAACATACAGAGGGTTGAATGCGGGTAATTCTGCAGTAAAGAGAACATTTTAGTATGAATAACAATTAGTGCTGTTACTCAATTAAAAAAATCAATCACGTTAATCACATCACTACACTGTGATTAATCACAACTAATCCCAGTCTGTCACATCTATTGTATATCACTCAAATATAAACACATTCTTCATATTTAAAACTGTATTTATTTAAGTTTCTCATCATAATCTAAATTTTCCCATTTTTATTTGACATTTGAACTCATCATAACATATAATACAGTTGTCTTATTTACTGAGGTTGCCTGAACGGTCTTTCAGCTCTAAGTTCGCTAATAAAAAAAAATTCAATTTTGCTGTTCATCTAAATCTGTCTTGAGAACAGTCAGTCTTCTTTAGGTGCTTCAGTTGTTAATATTTGTTAATGAGATAGTAAAGTATAGTGTTTAAATCAGTGTAGCTATTTGTGTTGAACAAAACTGTTGGCAATCCTGAATCTAGCTATCTTCCTGGGTGCATACACATCTCAAGGCGTGTGCCCACATTGGTTAATGATCCGTGTCGTGATAATTGTTTGATTCTCTCTCTGAGGGTAACAATTGATTAGGCAAATATTTTTACTGGCAGCAAATCTGTGCCAAAATCAAAGAGCAAGCACTTGAAAGATTTTCTCGTATTTCCCCCAGCATAACTTCTTGTAACACCAATGAACACGTAACCTTGTCTAATGGATGTGATTTGACACAGTGCAGGACTTAAAAAAAGACCTTCCATGTTTAATTAGTGGGCTTGTGGGGAAGCTGATTCCCTCTATTTATTCAGCTAAACATTACTGTTCTGGTCGGGACAGATGAAGCACACTCCTGACCATCAGTCTGCTCTTTGGTGATGCTCTGCAAAGTGTTTAATTATGTCAGAAATTTATGTTCTGAGAAAGTGGTTATTCACATTAACTGTGTTTCCCAGGCTTCATGTTCAACATCCTACACTCCACACACACGTGCATGTGAAGATTTCCAGTGATTCCTTCAGTAGAAAGGATATCACAAGGAAATACACTGCAATGACCCTGTTACTGTTTTCCAAACAGAATTTTAGATCAGTGGTTCTCAACTGGTCTGGCCTCAGGGCCCTCCAGTCTGCCTTATGACAGATTGTGACCCAAGTTTCCAAAAAGTTTCAACAATGCATGTTTAGTTAACTGATTATGTTGCATTTTGGAGCATGATTGGATCAAAACACCTGATATAAAAAAGAAAAGGGACAAAACTGGTAAAATGTATACTCTTTCTCTCCATCATTATGTGCCAATTTTTGCCATTTTTCAGAAAATTTGTGAAATTACTTCATTGTCATGGGAAGAGTAGCCATTTACTGCAAGAAGAGGAGATAAATTAGTTGAAATATTGATCAAAAATTTAAATTTACCCAATTTCACAGTAAAACAGGGTAAAATAAAAGGTACCGATGCATGTCCAGTAAAGACTTCAAGACTTTTACCACCATTTTTTTCCAGACGCCTGGTCCCAACCCACTGAAGACTGCTCCACGACCCACTTTTGGGTCCCAACCCACCAGTTGAAACCACTGGTTTAGATATACAGTATATGGTGAAGAATATACAGCCATGGCCACGCCATTTCAGTAACCATAAAGTCCAAATACATTTTTTAAAATAAACGTCACGACTCTGCGGCGCCTGAAAGTACTGCCCCCTGATGCTGATTGGTCCTGTCACTATCTAACCGGGCCCAAATGACTCATATGGAAACTTTGCCAGATGGATTTGCCAGTGAGAAACACAGAAACAGGCGTATCCATCTGCTTTGCAAGGTTAAAGACTTGTTTGAAACACTGCAACAACACACACTGCCATCATATTTGTGTGATGCAAAATCTTGAAGGAAACTTTGGGTTAAAAAATGACTATAGGTATGTACTGTTTTAAGATTCAGTATTATTCTAAAATTCAATGAGTGCAAAATAGAGACTTAGTCTTTTTAAAGTATCGGATATTTAGACAGTCTAAAGTTATCCTGTTCAGCTCACAGATATCCCCTGACGATGACAACAAGCCACTTTGGTGCCAAAAAAAGCCGTTAATCCCACCTGCAGGGCCTAAAAACAGCTCCAGTTATCTTTCTCTCTGCTGAATGGAGAATTGCACAAAGAGAGGAGGGTAAGGTGGTAACCCGAGCTCCAGGCTTGTGTCGCTACGTAGCGTGCTGACTGTGAGAGGCCTAGATTGCGTCCTGTGTTTCCCGTGGCTTGGAGAAAAGAGTCAGTTCTCCTCGGTGGTGTCTGATGTCACAGGATCCACTTGCTGCTCCTGTTACCTGTGTATCCTGGTGGGGGGAAAGCTAAAAGAGAGAGTTGGAGGGGTTTTCTTCAAGTAAATAGCACAACATTTAAGCAGAAATGTAAAATGTGTAGCAAGCTACAGAAATTTTTACCTCTGCTTGAGTCACAATTTAGTTTTTGCATTTTTTTTCTGCTGTAAGAAATGTATCTTTGTCTTGTTTTCTGTGAGTTGCATACACTTGGCAATCCTCCTGACAGTCATCCTATCCTTGTCTCTGGAAAGGCTGGGATAAGGTGACTAGAGAGGATGTTCTGGGATAAAGTGACACAAAGCAGCAGGTGTGGGAAGAAATGGCTCCATCTATTCTACCAAACTCAGGCTTTTCCCAAGGTAGCCATCGATAGCTTAGATTTCCAACCGCCTACTTGAGCTCAGAGTGCAGTGACAACGTATGCGTGAAAGACAGAGTGGGAAAGATGAAATAAAACAAAGAATAAGAGGGGTTTAGGCTGCAGAATGGGAACCCTGAGGAACCTCGGGTCAACCAGCTTCAAAAGGTAACTGGAGGTGACTGTGCTGGGATCAAAAAGTTTTAAAAACGGGCTGGACTTGGGTTATAATTTACATGATAAATTTTTAAATTTCTTTGCATTTGGTTTAATCTTGTGGAAATTTTACATGATACATTTTAAAGCATTAAAGCTCCTATAGAAGGTTTAAAGTTGTTATTTTGTATGGCAAAATAGTACAAAATAAAGAGGTTTTCTGAAGAAACATTAAAAGGCTTCAAATTTCTTCTGAATAGCATATATTTATCATACTGTTGATTTTGGCCTATTTCGACCTTAAATACACTATATTACATGGGTTGCCTGTCCCTATCTGTTGTTTCTTCTTGCAAGGAGGCTAACTTATCACGCTAGCATTAGCCATTTAGCTTAGAGACCAAACTGCTAAAAACCTTAGCTAGCAATCTTAAAATGCAACAAGACTGACACAGGATGAGTTGGATATATAAGAAAACAACATAACGTTCTGTCACCTCCAAAGCCCACTAAAAAAACTGTCCTAGCATTTATCAAGTGTGGCGAAGGAGTGACTCACCTCTAACTGGAAGCGTGACCGACAGTAGGGTACCTCTGTCCTCACAGACTCACATAGGAGGATAGATAAAACACCATAATCTCTATTTTCATGGGAATAAGGGCCTCCATAGTAACACACACTTTAATAAGATAAGTTTTACTAGCTTTTTACTCTATGCCCAGTATTGAGACGACTGATAAACTCTTGTTTCGCCACAGATAGGAGGGAATTAGCTTAGCAATAAGACAGGAAATGGTAAAACAGCTAGCTTGGCTTTGCTGAGGTCAAATAAGACCAAGCTGTCTTCTTCCTAAGGAGGCTAAATTATCATTTTAGCATTAGCCGG
Source organism: Cheilinus undulatus (assembly GCF_018320785.1). NCBI lineage: Eukaryota > Metazoa > Chordata > Actinopteri > Labriformes > Labridae > Cheilinus > Cheilinus undulatus. The sequence goes on along the minus strand of NC_054881.1, from coordinate 14,634,077 downwards.
TTAGCTATGAGACCAAACCAATGAAAACCTCTGCTAGCAATCATAAAATGCAACAAGACTGACACAGGATGAGTTATCAGGACACATAAAAAACAACACAATGGCTTGGTCACCTCCAAAGCCAAATTAATAAACGTTTCCTAGCATTTATTAACAGAGTGTGGCTAAGAAGGCTAACATACAGTAGCTACCCTTGTCCTCATGTCCAGACTCACACAGTAAGATAAAGAAAACCCAAAATAAGAAATATCAGTGTTTTGATAAAATTCATTTTCTGTGTCTGTATCAGACTGCTTCACAGAACCTCGCTACGTGGAGCTAGCTAGCGTGGCTGTAGCTTGACTTAACAAACAGAAATGAGAGTAGTATTGACTTTTTCTCGGCAAGCGAGCAAAAATGTATGTTAAAGAAAATGGCAAACAATTCCTTGAAGGGGAACCCCAAGGATTAAAATCCATTTCACAGGTTTTTACATGCCGTTTTTTGTATTTACTCTTCCTTACAGAAGAATTCAGGTATGCCCATTTAGAGACAAAGCATAAAGCAGATACAGCACAAACATGTGGAAGCCTGCACTCTGCTGAAGAATTATTGCAGACATTATTTGGCTCATATTTCACTTATTATAGCTCTCTTTACCGTCTATTAGCAGCTTGTGGTTTGAGGAAACATACATTCACAAGGCTTTGAAGGGTTCCAATCGCTCTTTTCTCTGATGTGTGTAAAGATCTTTGGTTGAGCTTGTACCCCCTCTGGCCTGTAATTAGCTGCAAACTGGAGGAGTATTCACTACGAAACACAGTCACAGAGAGGAATCAGAACTCATTTCTCACACTGCTAATGCCTTGTTTTATCTAGAGGTGGAATGAAACATGAAAAGTAAGTGACAAATGACTTGTAAGAGACAAGTTTGAACTCAAAGCTTGATAAAACACACCAGGCTCATCTTCAGACCGCATGCTGACAGCACTCCAGAGAGGAAAGCAAATATGCTTACTCAGTTTCCCTGGATTCCCTGTGAAGTGTCTCTGTTGCTGCCAAACAAACAGCATGATTTTGTCATTATTCTTATCCTTGTTTTCCCCCTCTGCAGTTTTCTCTCCCCCACTCTTTTGGCAGCGTGGTTGCTGTGATATGCTGCTTTGTTTATGTGATATTTAATCTTGCTTAAGTAAATGCAACACTGCTATGCGTACAGTGAACCTCATGGGAAAACCTTGTAAACGTCCCTGAAGGTGCTCTGACATTAAAGAAAGAGTTTATACGAGGGTAAAGTGCATTAAGCCGAGTGAAGCAAGAGGGAGAGAGAGTTTGGATACGAAATGTCACAAACATCTGTTCCTCCATGATGCAACCACATCGAGCCTGCAGCTCAATGTAGCAGAAGCATAATGCTTTGTTGAAAAGAACCAAACCCTTCACCTTGAGCTTCGCAGACGATGAAAACTGCAGGAACGCCCTGTGAAATTTAAGACAAAAACTTTTAAAAAGCACATTTTTCACTTTGAACAAACAAATCTGTGACTTGTTTAAATGACTTAGAATGAGTTCAGATGTTATCTTGTCAGTAAAGTAAATAACATTATGAATAAGCTTTAATAGAGTTATGTCAAGCTACACTATATGGACAAAAGTATTTGACCACCTGACCATTACACCAACAGGGACTGTAATAACATTGCATTCAAATACTTTTACTTAAATGTTTGCCCCCCTTTTGGAGATATAACAGCCTCCATGCTTCTTGGAAGGTATTCCATGAGACTTTGAAGTGTTTTTGTGGTAATTTGTGCCCATTCGTTCTGCAGAGAGGTCTTCCGTTTCATGGCTGAGTTGCTGTTGCTCCTAAATGCTTCCACTTTCTAATCATATCACTCACAGATGACTGTAAAATGTCCAGCAGGGACGGAATTTCGCAGACTGTTTTATTGCAAAGGTATCATCAATCACAGTACCACGCTTGAATTTACTGAGCTCTTCAGAATGACCTATTTTGTATCCCAAATATTTACAAATGGAGACTGTAGGGCCAGGAGCTTGACTTTATCCACCTGTGGCAACAGATCCGATTGAAATATTTGTATTAAATATTACCAGTCGTGACCAAATACTTTTGTCCATAAAGTGTAAGTCAAAAGAGGCATATAAGCAATTTAAATGGCTGCTCTGGTCCATCAGACTTAAGATATGTAAACACAGTAACTGTTTATTTTCACTTATTTATTTTCACTTTGTTCCTAAACTTTTTTCCTGTGTTCATGACAGAAGCTAGAGATGGAAATGAAGAGCCAGACTGGAGAAGGACATGCACCAATAGTGAGCATATGCTTTTTATTTTTTACAAGTTAAATATGGCCAAGAGGCATGTCAAAATGTTTAGAGATGGTGATTTTGAGTTGTTATGGTCTTTTAATAAGTGATGAGCAAGTACTGTTGGGGATTTTTGGATTTATAACTCAGATTTGGGTCTTGTTTTCTAGGTCTCTGGCTTCATAGCTGAAAGAGGATGCTTCAAAAAAAATTTTGTTCACAACCTGTAATTACTTAAGTTAAATGGGAGGCTTATTTTTGTCTTTGCTTGGGGTCTCCAAATTACCAAACCACCCCTGCCCTCATATATATGCTACTGTACTGAGTTTCTGTTACTTTCATTGCAGCTCTATAAAAATTCAAAGGGAGTTTAAAAAAGTAAGTGTAGAAAGGGAAAGTGTAATAATCTGCACCATTTTGGTCTTGATTTGTTTCTTCATATATCTTTTGGTTTTAATGCTAAAACAGCATTAAATAAAGTTAAGATGAAGTTTATGTGTAAGTTCAGTTTCAGTGCGATCACTGCAACCCTCCTCCTCCCCAGCCACCTCCATTAAATCTCATCAGTTTCTGGGTCGAGCTCCTCTGAAATCTATTCCTCAGAAGTCTCTTACTCATCTTACTCCTTCCATCATCACCACCAGTGTCTAGACTCCAGGGGGTATCCCATCCTGCTGTCTGCCTCACTACCCCTTCAAGTTCATAAAGACATCATGATTGAGTCAGACATTTCAAATATTGTCAAACATGTCTAAATTTGTAAAAATAAATCATTGTTAAATTTGTATAAGTCTCCCCTGATTGAATTACTGTCTTTCTACCAGTGTAATTGAGTTTCATATGTTGAAAATGCCTAAAATTAATTTAACAAAATTAAACCTTGTTTTCCCTAAGATTGAAAGGAGCTAGGATGTCTAATGAGCTGCAGCCACGAGAGCCCAGTGCTCCTGCCCTCCCCAGCTGCCCTGGAATAACAAAAAAAAAAACACACAGAGCCTCCTCTCCAACAAATAAAAAAAAAAAAAACACAAAATCCAATAAATTTATGGAGATTGTCCATGGCATGGAACAAAAAGAAACTAGATGATGTGAAACTAAACTAAACTAAGCTAAACTAAGCTAAGCATAGCTAAGCTAAGCTAGGCTAAATTGAACTAAGCTAAGCTAAGTCAAGCTGAACTAAAGTAAACTAAACTAAGCTCAGCTCAGCTAAGCAAAACTAAACTAAACTAAGCTAAGCTAAGCTAAGCTAAGCTAAACTAAACTAAGCTCAGCTCAACTAAGCTAAACTAAACTAAGCTTAGCTAAGCTAAGCTAAGCTAAGCTAGGCTAAATTGAACTAAGTTAAGCTAAGCTAAGTCAAGCTAAACTAAACTAAACTAAACTAAGCTAAACTAAACTAAGCTAAGCTGGGCTAAATTGAACTAAGCTAAGCTAAGGTAAGTCACGCTAAACTAAAGTAAACTAAACTAAGCTCAGCTAAGCAAAACTAAACTAAACTAAGCTAAGTATAGCTAAGCGTAGCTAAGCTAAACTAAACTAAACTAAGCTTAGCTAAACTAGAAAACTATTTCCAAGTAAAATGCCTCTTTTTATTTTAAAAGAAATGTATACATTCTGTTACTGTATTTACAAGAAGTTTGTAATTCAACATTTATCTCTGTATTTGACCCCTACAGCTGCAATGAATTAAAAAACAATAAAAATATAAAAATTCAATGTCTTGGTATAGGTCTACTGGTGAATATTACCATGAAAGATATAATATGACAGGAAAGGACTTATTAAAATGAATCTTTTCCTTTGAAAAAAAAAAAAAAAAAAAGATGTCTATGAAACAGGATGTTCAAGTCCAACATGGAAAACTTGTTACAACAGGGATTAAGAAGAACTGACAAATCTTGCACATCGTTTGCTCCTGAAATCTTCCTGTGGTGCTTGCTCACACATGTTCCCCACAGTGAGGATTTTTCCACTTCTACAGGAGGGAAATAAACACTTTAAAGGCAGTTTTTGTCTTTATGCTGGGCATATTCAGTGTCAGTGACAGGACATAGTGGTGAGAAGAAAAGAGTAAGCAGCTTGATATCATGCACTAAGACCATAAATGAGTGCCATCACCCCTGCATGCTATTTTGTAATACATTTTTTGTCACTTGCCGTAATGTCACATGGAACTTCTACTAGGAAGGTGGAAAAAGCTGGGGTGACACATTTTTTAGTTTTCACATTTGCAGCTCAGATTAATATTTCTTGAAATTTTCATGAGTCTCATGCATGTGTAAAAACGCCAAGCCTGTTGGCACATTTCAGACCCAGTGCTTTTCCATTTCGCCTCAAAGGTTGGTTGCTACTTCTTACTTAAGCAATGTCTTCCTTTAAACCAGTATTTTTTCTTGACTTAAGAGCAGGTGTTGCCTACTTTTGCCACCTCTGAAGGTTGCACATGAAGGTCAAGTGTGAACATGTCTGCAAACCAGAAAAGGAAGTTTTTCCTTTAAAGGTACACATGACTCACCTGAATCACTTTTCACTTTTTCTACACACCCCTTCCTACGCAACGAGGGAAGCCCTTTGTTTATTCTTATTAATGTTAAATGCGCTGCTAAGCATTTACACCCACGGAAACAAGAGTGACACTGCACTGTCGTCACATGGCGTGATGCCCGGTTATGCCAGATCCTCACGCCTGCACCATTGCCAAAAAGAAGACTCCCCACACCTCAATCTGGCCTGAGTCAGCAGAGAGAGGATGATGCCCTGCAGATTCAGTCCGTGTTTGTGCGAGCTCGGCAGAGCAGAAGTGATGAGGGATAAGAGATCATTTTACATGCAAATAATGCAAGAGATGAAGTATGATTTCGGTAATTGTTACAGTACAGTATGTAAGAGAGAATCAAAATATAGCTAAGAGATAATTACAGGCATTAGCCACATTAAACCAAACAACATAAGTAAGTGAATTAGACTGTCTATCTTATACTGTTTAGAAAAATCAGCTTATTTGGGGTTATATTTGCACCAAAAAAACAACAGACAATGTGCACCAAGAAGCTAATTGACAATTGCCTTGGGCCTCATGCTCCAAGGAGCCTCAAGATATAGTCACTATAAGTTGGCATCACATATGAGGTATACCTCTTCAATACTGCCAGGTATTCGGTGTCTTGACATGTGGACAAATCCTTGGTCCTCCCGTTCTTACTATACTCTTGTGAGGCCTGGACACTGACCAGCTGGCCAGAGACCCCGCTGGACTCCTTTGTGACAACTTCCCTTTGGTGCATTTTGGGGTATCGTTGGCAAGACCATGTGTCTAATGCTAACACGCTCAGGAGAGCGAGGATGGGAAGGGTTCACTGCTGGATATGGGAGCTGAACTTAAACGGGCACCTTTCTCCAGCAGCTCACCACATATTGGGTTCCGGGGATCTGTTGGGTTGGAGACCCCAACAAGACAGATTCCTTACCGTGTCAGCATTTAGGAACTGTAGGCTGTCTCCTACAGATTTGTAGTCAAGGTTTGCAGGATGACCTGGACGATGACTATCTGCCCAGACTATCCAGAGCAGACTGAACGCAGTCAATCTCCAGTTCTCATAGGACTGCCAGGAGGCCTGTCATGACTGCCTTTCATCGTCAGGCACCTTTGCACTGGAACCTGAACATGTGGAGAATGTTAATGTTCAGTGACGGAGGATGTTAGCATGTCAGCAGGTCCGTCCCTAATAATGGCCCCACTTCCGTTGTGACTTGACTTTTTATATGCATCTGCTGAGCCAGGTTGTTGTATTTTTGTGCTGTTGTGGAATCTGTTTGCCTCCGCGCTGTGCCGAGTTTATGTATCCATGCACGGCGCTGAGTGTTTGTATTCATACGCTGCAGCAAGTTTTTGTATTTGTGTTGTGAACTCTTTTTCTCAAATGTCATTGTGTTTTTTCTTTTTGCAAAGCGTTTTGAATTTGCATTCGTGTGAGACCTCTCAGCCACTGTAGCATCTACCTCCCTGGGAAAAACGAGGCTTGTCATCAGAAGCAATCTCAAAGTAGAAAGATATCAAAGTCTGGGAATTTATTATCTACAATGAGAACACTCATCCCCACAGAGCAGGGTTTATCAGAGACTACCACCAGACTTTGGGAATGGAGAGGATAGAATAGCCTGCCAGAAGTCCAGGCCTCAACCCCATTGAACACTTGTGGGATCAGCTTGGGCATGCTGTTGGTGCCAGAGTGACCAACACAACCACCCCATTCTTCAACCATGCTGGTTAAAGAATGGGATGCCATCCCACAGCAGTGTGTGACTAGGCTGGTGACCAACATGAGGAGGAGGAATCAGGCTATCATGGCTGTTTTAGGTTCTTCCACACGCTACTGAGGCTCCTGTTTGTTAAATGAATAAATTGTTAAATTGCCAGTATGTATTATTTCTTCAAACTTCAATCATCCAATCCACCAAAGAAGACTCAATGGCAGAGTAAGCTGTTTGGCATTGGCAGAGAAGATTTTTAATGAGCGTAACCCACATACTCAGCTCTGCTGCTCATCCCAGGAATGCATGTTCCTTATAAATGTGGCACCATTTAAAAGGGAAATAAATAAGATTTACTGCCGAAAAGCATTGTTACAGGCATGTATCAGCGTGTATTTCTATTGCAAATAAGGGGGCAAGAGTGAATGATGTAGCATCCAGCTGTTTAATAAACTTGCAGACTACTGTCTGGTAAAAAGGCCTGTAATTAAAAAACTATTTTTGCCATCTTGCGATGGTGTATTTATGAATGGGGAACAGCTTCATACTGGTCTCTGGTTTCTCTCTGTTTGGGGCCTCCAAATAAGAAAAAACACCTGGAAGTGTCGAAATAATCAAAAAACATACTTTTGAATGTCTGAATCTTGGTCCGAGAAGGGCAACTGGACTTGACTGAGGTTCCTTGAAGACGCCCTGTCTTTAAGAGCCTCAATGAAGTCCACATGCCCCCCTTTGGACCAAGATTTGGATAACCATGACCTGGAAGAATGAGGACCTACAGTCATTGTGCTTCACAACTTTTTACAAGCTTTTGAAATGGCAATGTGTTATCATTAAAAATAAAGAAATTAGTCTGTCAAATAATATGTATGGGTGGTGGATCCAGTAAGGGTATGTAAATACTATAGATTAATTCGTCTGTGCACACATACAGTATTTTGTGCCTCCCCAGTGCCGTGCTGGGCCCCTAAATCAAAATAGTTTGATTGCACCCCTGCACATACAAAAGACTGGTTAACAAATTTTGTCACATGACAAAAGATCTTGTCGCTGACATAAGTGCTTGGATTGAGCTTCACTCCTCTCCCTCTGCGGAGGTTGGAAACATTGACACAATCATAATTTTATTACAGTCAGTATTTATGGCGCCCTCTGAGACGTACATTTCTTGTCGCCTGTGTTTTAGTGGCCCGGGTGTTCCTCTGCTCACTTTAAACAGCTACTCAGCCTATCACGAGCAACACGAAGCTGAAGTGTTTCAAAGCATCGTTTGGAGATATGACATTTTATATCAGTGGTTTGCTGGAAAAGCTTGTGGAAAAATGACTTCTTGGGTGTGGTTTTGAGTTGGCGTTAGTTCATGGACATATAAAAAACATGACACCTGATGAAATCTGGTAAGTGTGGAGTTGATCAGTGAAGCTGTGTGTTTATTTAGTCAGACAGCTTTCAAATCAGAACTAATCTGGGCACAAACACTCTCAGGCATTTATTTCATTTCAGATCTGGAGTTTGTTACATCTATTTCTATTTGTGTTTCTGAAAGTTCAAACTAAAAATCTGTAAAGCTGAAGAGATGATGCAAGATTGTAGTACTTATATATTTATTTTATGAATGTTTACTTTATTGAAATAGCCATTGCAACAGTTTTAATGGTCAGTACTTAAAAATAATTCACATTTAGTTTTGTACCTCCATTAGATACACCACTGCTGGACAGTCTGAAGAAGGGTTAAAGTGGCGTCTGTGGTAGTGTGATTCATAAAGACTTTACAAGCAAGGGATGAACATGAGGCCTAACGGACACATAGAAAAGAGGCCACAAGTTAGACCTGAATCTAAGCCAGCCCCACTGACTTGGAGCATGACCTACCCACAAGACCATCTATTCTCAGTAATCAATGAGATATCCCCTTTTCACAAGTACGTTTGGAGGGAAGGATAGGGATGGATAGACAATCAAAAAACAGAAAGCCTCAGGCCTGGTACAAAAACAGTTTTGGCAACAATTTGTTACTTATGCAGACATGTGCATAATTATTGGTGTGGCTGAGTTGACTGACAGGTAGGCACAATGTCCCTGTTCATCTAGAGTAGGGGTGTCAAACTTACAGTCCGTGGGCGACTTCCGGCCCACCAGCAGGTGCCACGTTTAGGGAAAAAGATGGACTTTTTAAAAAAAATATTATTTCTCAATATTTACTAACTTAGGTGTCTGAAATACAAATTTCCACTGATTTTTAATGATCTAACTATAATACAAAAATGAAAGATCATAATATGATGCAATAAATGAGTAAATATGGTATGTTATACTCTCTTTAGAGTAGAGAGGACTAGGGGTGACCCGGAATAGTTGACGATTCAATGATTTGATTCGGAGAAGTCTGATTCGACTATGAACCTCATAGTTGAATGCTGTTATATAACCAAGATCGGACCATTCTGACTTCACGGGGTGCCCACAGCTGCTAAGCCTGAGTTTCCGTTAGCCGGCATTTGCTGGTCATTGGCCGGTAAAAAGGGCAGAAGTCCGGCAGATAAAAATATAACCAGTCAAAATGTCCGGCAGAAAACATGCAAATGATCAGATAAGTAAATACTGAATACTTGCATATTATATTTTGTGTAACATAGAAGATATGTTGCGAGAATGTGTTAATATAAACCAAAAGTTGCCTAATCTTACTACATCTACTGTCCTGTGGTGCTGAGATTATCTCCTAAGCACATGGCTAATTATGTATGCACGATGACGTAAAACCCAAGCCTTCTCTCTGAGCATGCGCAGTACTGCTGGGACTGTGCTGGAAAAGTTTGACCAGAACATTCTCGGTAAGCAGAATTTTAATTGAAGTGATGTTTTCCTGGTTAAACAAAGGCTTAACATCATCAGCGGTATGGAGGAATTTTGTGTTATTCATCGCTGTGAGCAATGAAGAGGCTGAAACAAAGGGAACTATATAGCTGAGCGTCGTAAACACGATGCAGCAGCAGAGAGAGAAAGGCCCACGCCGGGCAGAGTAGTATTGGACTTCGATAAGTACCTATGACCAATCCTCATATAAAGTTGGATTGTAGTCAACACAGAATCACATCATACAGAACGGCATGGACCGCTTGGAGCCGATAACAAAGGCTCTGTCTCTCTTCAACATAGCTGGTTGTTAATGCTCGGGATGTCCTGGCTAATTAGCAGAAGTAGTCTTGGATAAGCTGTTAATGAGAGGAGGACTGGACTGGACTATCTGCTGTGGAGCTTTTGTCTTTTCGGGACTAGTCCAAATAAACCAGGATGGTTTGATTTCTAGCTTTAGCAGAGGTTACAGTTATATCATCATGAGGATTAATATTAGCAACTGACAATAAGACTAATTTTTCATTTGAAATGTAGAGTTCTAACGCAGTGTCCAGTTAACAGAGCACTGGGGAGTTATGTTTGGATACTTCGTTGTTGTCAGTGGAGGATGGTATTTGGCTGTTGTAAGCTGCTAAGTTATGGTAGGGGCCAATCGGCTAACAGGCTAATGGTGCTAATGTGAAGCTAACTGTTGTTGTTTATGAGTTAAACATAGGCCTATATTGTGTAACTGACTGCGTGTCTGTCATTTTAATACTTTAAACCACTTAGACAAAGAAAAATAAGAGAAAGTCTTTGTGCAGTCATTTCTAGGGTCTAATCATGTGTAGCCTATATGTCTACGAGTCTGTAATAACAGGGTAATAATTACTCAGGTTTACTGTTGGCTTGGTTTCTACTGTCTTGGTTTTGGGTCAGGTCTGGAAATAAAAATGTGTCCTCAGTCCCATTTAGTGCAGACTTGTATGTATTGATGTATCACAGAATATCAGATTTACGCATTTTGCTGCTGTTAATGCAGCAAAATAATGTTAAAGCAAATGTCCAGTAGTTGTTCTAAATGGCCAGAATTCTTGAGGACTGCCGGTTATTTTGACAGGGGACAAAAAAGTGTAGCAGTAATGCTGTTCGACCATTAATCGACTAAAGGCAAAATCTGACGAATCAGATTCAACTATAAAAATCCTCAGTCGAAAACACCTCTAGAGAGGACCATAAAAAAATTGTACACCAGAGCACACAGCAGCGCACCTGCTTCATCTCAGCTCCGCAAACACGCTGTCCAAAAGAGAAGCTGATACAGACTGCATGATTTTTGAGCCTGAAGGAGAAGGATATATTTTGTCTTTTTATTTATTTATTCATTTATTTATCGATTAAGATGAAGAACGTAACCACCATGCACAGCTGCAACTCGCTCTCTCATAGACTCGGGTCCAGTCTGCACCTCAATTTTCCTGTTTCCTTCCTCGGGCCTTAATGAATGTCAGAGGATTTTGCATTCTAAAACCAAACATCTATCTCTGTGGGGGATTGAAGCTGCTTTCAGGATAGCAAATACTTTGCCTGCTGATGAAAATGAGGTCTTATGACCTTGACCTTTCACCTATGATCTCCAAAATCTAACCAGTTCATCCTTGGGTCAGTGTGGATATTTGTGCAAAGTTTGAAGAAATTCCCTCCAAGCCCTCTAAAGATATTACGTTCATGGAAAAGACCTGGGATGCAACTGATAAAAATGAGGTCTTATGACCTTGACCTTTCACCTTTGACCTCCAAAATCTAACCAGTTCATCCTTGAGTCATAGTGGATATTTCTGCAAAGTTAGAAGAAAATCTTTTGTAGAAGTCTTGAGATATTGCATTGACAACAATGATACAGACAGACAATCTGAATACATTAGGCCTCTAGCCTCGGCGATCAGCATCACAGAGCCATAAAGTCAAGATATTAAAATGTAATTGCCATGAAATTTATCATAAAGTTAAAAAATGCTTTGGAAAATATGCAGAAGTTATCATTTTTGTGTTTTTTAATAATCTGTCACAGTTGTTGCTTTGCTAACTCGTAGAAAGCTTGATAAGGACAGCATGATGTTTGAGTTATCCTCCATAAAGCTGTAATATAAACAACATCGCAGCTCAGCTGAAAACTCTGAGTTATGAAAAGCACCTGGAGAACATGAACCTTCATTTATCCTCACTGTTAACAAACACAATTTGAGAATTGAAAGGTGTTTTTGTCAAATTACAACACACAAGGAGAGAAGTTATTCCAATGATCGGCGAATGTTTGTGCTCCACTGGAGCGGGGCCACATCCCTAACCTGATTTGTCATTTGGCTGCATATTTGTGATTTTATATCATGTTGCTGCTCTGTAATGTGTCCAGATATGTGAGGTCAGATCTGTTTGTGAGTCCGCAGAGAGAAAGAAAAGGGTGATGATTGTGACCAAGCGGAGGGAGAGAAGCAGATGCTCCCTCAGGAGGAGGGTTGAGCCGCACACCTCCTCCATCCCTCCGTTTCTCCCTTGCTTTTTAATTCTAAGAGCATATGGACACTAAAGAAAGACCACAGGACAGGACGCATGCAGGAGAGGACAAACAGAGAGAGAGAGAGGAGGAGGAGGAGGGGAGGAAGAAAATGACAAGAATGCTGTCAGAGGAAGGAAAAAGGGGAAAGAGGTGTGAGAGAGGCCACCGCATGTTTTACATAAAGAGGGTTTTTTTTCTGAAATTAGAGCTGGAATGAGAGCGACGGATGGAAAATATCGAGCGTAGCATTGCGCATGAGGCAGCAGGCAGCTCGCCTGCTGAGGCCGGGTGCGGTGAGGAGATCCTTGACTCAGTTTGCAGATTTTTCTGGCTTGAATCTGATCTCTGTCAAACTGAAGCAAGACTAACAGGCTTATCGCTTTAATAAAGCAGCCATGTGCTCGGCATGTTTGACTTTTACAGCAGTTTCATTTCACTTAGACATGTAGAAGTGAGGTTTACACTGAAATATGTGACTCTCCTTTAATCATTCTTCATCAGATTAGTTAATTGGCTCTGTGCTGTGATTAAATTGAAAAAAATCAAAATATTTAGACTGAAGCCTTGACTGAAATTCAGAAAATTAGATGAACTTTTGAAATCAAAATAATCAATCATATAAAATATTCATGACTTAGTCTAATCTATTTAATTAACCATTTTCTGGCATCATACAACATGGTCTCAAACTAAGATTTGAGTTGGTGTAGTGTCACTAACCCACGCAAGATTACAGCTACAAACACCAGTCTCTTTAACCAGTGGTTCTCAAACTTTTAACCCCCAACCCCCTAAAATAAAGGTGACTGGGGACCCCCACTGTACCTGAAGGTGGCTGAACAGAGCCATGCGCATTCAAGAATAGTGCAGACAAGGCCGACCATAAGGGGAGATACAGGGGAGGAGCTTTCTGGGGCCCAGCCAGACTAGGAGCCCATGGAGTCAGCAAAATCATAAAGAATTAACATAAAAAATTGTAACAAAGGTGATAAAATGGGATTTCAACAGAAGAAGAAATGGATGAAAAGTGGCAAAATTGGGTTAAAGTGGCCAAAACTGGCATAAAAAGTGGTAAAATAGGTTGACATGGCAATGCTGGCCGAAAAGTGGCAGAAATAGTAGGAAAAGGTGGTGAAATTGGGAAGAATTGGTTTAAACTGGCAAAAAATGGCATAAAAAATAGAGAAATGTGGTTAAAATGGGCAAAAAGAGACATAAAAAGTGGTGAAAAGGGGTAAATAATGATAATAATCCTGTTCTGGTGATCAGATTTCATGGGTGTCTACTCACTTGTCCCATTCTGTCATGATCAGTCTCGATCCAATCTTCCTGCTGCTGTCTTATTCAAAAGTGCTCTCCTCTCATCTGCAGTCAGTCTGTTGTTTTGGTGCGACTGCTGCAACCCTCCTCCACCCCAGCTACCTCCATTAGATCTCATTGATGTCCAGGTCCAGCTCATCTGTGCCAAGTCCTCTCATCAGTGTCCATGTCCATGTCGCATGAGAAAGCAGCAAGTTTGCACAGGTTTTTGGAGGATTTTCCAAGAGGGTCTGGCTGCAGACCTCGACAAATACCTCTACGCTGGGGCATGCAGCGTGTTAGCTGTTGTTAGCATGACTACACCGCTGTGCTTACTAGACCTTAGCATAGCCCCGTATGCTGGGGCCCATATGCTGGCGTAGCCCAGCGTGGGCCGTGCAGTAGCAGACCCCGACCCCTATGCTATTAAAACCCGAGTTGTTCGGTTTACGCATTAAAACCTGAGTGCTTAGGTTTAGGCATTAAAATCCGAGTGGTTAGATTAAGGGTAAGCCAGTGGGCAAGCGGCTTGTGCAGAAAAATTCGTCGTGGGTAATATACATTATCGCCCCAGCGTAGAGGTCCACTACTCGGGCAATGTACATCATTGTACATCGGGCAATGTAGGTCCGCCCCAGTGTGCATGTCTCCAGCTGAACGCCCCAGCGTAGAGGTTTGCTCGACGTCTGCAGCCAGATGCCTCTCATATTTTCCACTTTATATGCATGCATATGTGACAGACTCTGTCTGCCTTCCAGAGCAGATACAGTGCATGTAGCGTCGATTCACCCACTGCATGTTTTCCGTAGATTGGATGATTTCTTTTCACCTCATTTGCACAGGCTTAACATGTGCAAAAGCAATGCTATTCTTCCATGGACCAGACCCATATTGTTAAAATTCAAAAGAACAGGTTGAATGTCTGACCATTCCTTATCAGTTGTTCTCTTATGATGATGTTTTTTGACATAACGGAAGAGAGCAGATGACGAGAATTCACAGACTTTTAGTTCGTCCAACATGTGTTTGGCTCCCAGTTTTCAAAAATCAGATATTATGTTTTCATGATCTGTTTGTGCAACCCATCTCTTCAATGCTGCGACTCCTCATAACTTCTTACATCATTGAAAGTTTGGACTCCCATCTCAAAGCTTAATCTCACTTAGAAACAGAAGTGCACTGCAACACCTGCTGCAGCTGCAGATGCCGCAAATAAAAAGAAAAATGTGACACAATATGCTAACCATCCACGTTATTATGTATTTATCGATTTCCAAATGTTTCCTGTCCTTGTGCGGAGCTGTCCAAACACATCCTGGAGTTTTGACTCTCTGCAGGCATAAAACTGTTATTGATATTCTTGAGCAATAAAGAAAACACCATTTATCCTTCCAATACTAAACATCTCTCTGCTCTTCTTAATGAAATAACCATGGTCATAAAAGTATGGCAACACAAGAGTCAACCCTGTGTGCTGTGTTTGATGTGAGGTCATCCTCCAAGAGTGATGCTGCAGTGTTTTGGCCTCGTCATCACCCTTAGTTTGCTTACAAAACTCTGCAAGACGTTTGGAGTCATAAAATGGGGTTTAAAGTTTATTTAATTTTACCACAATAATCAATTATGATTTTATTACCTGGCAGGAGAATAAAAAGGAGTATATATTTCTTTTAGCACCAGGATGTAATGAAATACACACTACAGCTTCAAAACATGTGTTGTGTTTGTTTTGCGCTCTTCATGTCCTCTTGTAAAAATGTCTTTTACTTCCTCTTTATCTCTTGATGTCAATCTGTTTAAAGTCCACAAACTCCCTGAACAACATTTTAACTTGGTAATAAATAATTCGGTGTTTGTTGGAGAAACATCTGTCTTGTCAGCGTGCTGTCAGATTGTGGTGTGTTGAGTCAAACGTGCTGACTGAGTCCTGGAACCAGAGTGACACGAGGTTGCATTCAAGACTTTAACTTCCAACTCAACCGGCCCTTTGTTCTGATTTGAAGCTCTTTGCAATTTCCTCCAGAGTTGACACTGCCGGACTGTTGGAAATGGGTGAACAAACAACTGAGGAAGACTGCAAGGCGCAAAATACTCTAAATGGACAAAGATATTGGCCGCCTGACAATTACACCTGCAGGAACTGTAACAGCATTGTATTCAAATACATGTACTTAATATGGAGTTGGCCCCACTTTGTAACAGTCTCCTCTCTTCTCTGATTGCTTTCGACAAGATTTCAGAGTGTTAGACAAGGACTTTATAGTCCTTGCTTTGTGCTCTTGGGCACAGTCATGTTGGAACAGAAAAGGGCCTTCCCCAAACTGCTGCCACAAAGTTGGAAGCATAGCATTGTCCAAAATGTCTGGGTGTGCTCAAGCATTAGGATTGGTGACAGAAAGGTAAATCAGCACTGCTTGGTTTGAGTCAGCGCAGACAAAAGTCACAGTGGAAAAGCCCCAAAGGACTTCTGAAGACCGAGCATGCACAAAATTTACACAAAAAGTTTAGAATTTCTTGGAAATTTTCCTTTCCAAAATCCTTAAAAACTCCCTGAAATTTCAGAGAAATTACCTCATTTTTTTTGGATAAAAACCTTAAACCTTTTTCAAATGTAAAAAGTACCCAAAATCATCATCAAATAGCTCTTAGACATTTCAGTGAAAGTTTATCATGAAGCCTAAACATGCCTATAAAAATGTCCCCAAAAGTTCCATGCAAATTCCTGAAAGTGTCTGGTAAATTTACAAATAACCCCAAAAATTTCTTAGCAAATTCCCCAGAATTTACAAAATCATTCCTCAAAATTAAATAAAAATGACAGGGATTACCCCAGACATTCAAAGATTTTACATGAAATTTAGTGGAAATGCTTGAGAATTTCAGTGGACACTTTCCCCAGCCTCATATTTCCAATCAAATTCCCAAGTATTTACCAAAAAAAAAAGAAAAAAAAAAAAAAAAAGTCACGATTTCCATAAAAATCTCTCATTCATTTTTAAGTAGATTCCCATCAATCTCCTATACATTAAAAATATAAATTCCCATTGAAAATGCACAAAAAATTCTCAAGCAAATTTCCCGGAACATAAAGAAAAAAAAATCCCAAATTCCCATGGACATGCCACAAAAATTCAAGATAAATTTTCCTAAAAACTTATAAAGAAACCCTCCAAAATATAGTTTAAAAAATCCCCCAAAAATCCCCATAAAAATACTTGAAAAATTTCCAAGCAAACTGTCTCCAAACATGCACTAGTTTCCCAAATTCCCACAGAAATGCCAGAAAAATATGACGTAAATTTCCTCAAAACCTCTAGGGAACCCACCAAAATATACAAAAATATCCCCCAAATTACCCTTAAAATACTTGCAAAATTCCAAAGCAAATATCCCCAAAAAAATGAAAACAAATTCCCATGAAATGCCCCAAGAAAATTTGATGTAAATTTCCTCAAAACTTCTGAGGGAACATTCCAAAATATACAAAAATATCCCTCAAATTTCCCCAAAGCATACAAACAAATTTCCAAAACTACAAAAATCACCCAAATTTAAGTCCTGCCCAGTTTTACTGTTTTCCTCCTTACCTTCAGAAAGTTGTCGCTTTTGCTTCTTTAATTGCTAGACGTTCTATTCTGTTTAAATAGAAAGATGAAATTCCTCCATCGTACAACCGATGGATAAAAGAAATGATGCAGAATATCAGACTGGAGAAATTATATGCACCCTAAATGGATCTACTGACAAATTCTTCAAAACCTGGGACCCATTCATGAACTTTATCAGGAACTTGCCTGGTCTGAGACTCATATTGAACTGTGAACTCATATTGCTACAAGTGATCTGTCCTGATAAGATTTAACATTTGAGAATATTAAAAAGAGTGCTTTTTTTTGTTCCCTCTTAGGTGAGGATTTGTCTTAATGTTATCTGTATGTTTTGTTTTATATCCTTGATGGTTTCCATGGAAAATTGGATAGTTTCTCCTTAATTTTTAATTCATGTCTACTTGTCAGTGTCATGTTCTGTTATATGAAAATTGTTTATAAATAAAGTGTAAAAAAAAAAAAAAAAAAATCACCCAAATTTCTAGATAAATTTCCTCAAAACTTCCATGTAAACCCTCCAAAATATGAAAATATCCCTCAAATTTCCATCCAAAGACCTGCAAAAATCCCAAGCAAAGATCCCCCGACATCTGAAGAAATGTCCAAAATTCCCATGAAAATGCCCCAGGAAAATTTGAGGTAAATTTCCTAAAACTTCCAAGGAAACCATCCAAAATACCTAAAAATATCCCCCAAATTTCCATCAAAATACTTGCAAAAAATGCCAAAGCAAATTTCACCCAAACATAAAGAGAAAAATCCCAAATTCCAAGAAAATGCCAAAAATTTCTAGATAAATTTCCTCTGCACTTCCAGGGAAATTCTGGACAATTATCTCAAAAAACCTCAAGCAGAAGTTATCACTTCGTTGTAGGAAAAGCCAGAATGTAATGTCCTCATATGTATTTGTGGATTTTAGGAGGTTAAGATGTCTTTATATCCTTTACGTTTTCTTCTTATTGGTTTATAGCTGGCAGGACTCAGCCAGAAATTTATAATGTCACATATTTAGGCCGTGCACCAAACAGAAATCAGCAACACTGATTCTAAGTCAGATGAAGTTGTGGGTTATTGCTTAAGTGAACGGTTGGGTCCAATCAGATTAAATAAGAGCACAGCCACAGTCTTGATGAAGCACATTCACAGACTAACTTCATATTAGAAAAAGTGTTTTGATTGGTACATTTACAGCTCTGAATATTTCTTTTAATGGAGAATCTTCCAGGGGTTTTCAGTTTTATGTGTTTTATTAAAAGGAAAGGACTTTCTCAATCATAACTTTTGCAGTTTCTCCTCACAGTCCAGATGTTGCCTCATGTGGTGCTGATGAGCTCATTTTGTTGGCCGAACGACAAATCAAGCTCCCCTCACTCACAACAAAACAGTAACTGTAGTGATCACCTCGGGTCAATGCATGCATTATTTGTCAGATGAGACTTTTTAACCTTTGACTTTGGCTGGAAATATGTTAAGAGGAGCGTGCGTTTATTTCACAAGAGGTACAGCTCCTCTGTGCTGCCTGGAGGTGACGCACGGAGCCAAGAATGTGCTGATTTCAGATGTGGCGAATGGCAGCTATGATGATTGTCAAATCGTTACAGTGTTGTTATTGAAACCATGTTTCTCTCGGCAGGAGAGAGCTGATCAGTTTTTCTTTTTGAAGGCCGGTGAACCACAGCTGAAGTAACAGAGAATAATTAGTGGATCTGAGGGCTGATTTAAAGCTTGTGACGAGTTAGATCAACACTTGGATCTGATACTGTGGCATGTGATCCCTGAATAACTGGATATGATGATGACTGGATGTTTAATATCAGCAGATTCTTGGAGTAAACTTGTGCCTTTTAAACTGTAAATCTTTAATTCAGTTAGATCCTTGAATCCTAAGGAGATGTTGCTGGGAAAAAAATACAATCAAACAAACATTCTTTTATCATGGAAACACAAATCTTCAAGCCAGCCATAAGGATTAAAGATGAAGCAATATAAATGGTGCTGCAAATCCACATAATGCAACATTAAAACAATAAAACTGCAATCCTCTTACAGTTTATATTGGCTTGAAATTATTTTTGTGCTGTCTTGTATTTAGCCAGGATTAATAGTGTGAGTTTTTGTAATGCCTGTGGTTGAAGCCCCCAGAGAAAACCATTGTTTGCAAATGCAAATTAATTTAGAGACATAAAGTCTATTGTAGGACAATTAGTTTAGAAGATGTAGATTGCTCTGAAATTATTGCAACTTATAAGAAATGAGAAATGTTCCCCTTGAAAGGCAATAAATCATTTTCACAATCTTACTGGACAGCTGACTTCATAAAAGTCATAATGAATCTTTGTTATATTAACATTGTTGCAGCGTTTTAAATGTGTCCTCAGGGAGCCATCTGTCCGGCCTCCATCAATCCTTCTGTGCAGAGGAGGAAAATTGGAGCACATTATATCATTATAGTAATCATAAGTTCACTTTGGCCCAGTGTTTGTGGGTAAACTCTGTGATCCTGTAAACGTGTTTTCATAGCAATCTTTAACACCATTTGAGATTGGGCCAATTTAAGCAGTGCTCTCCCATTAATAACTTCACAACAGTCGCTCTTATACCAGACAATATGCTGCAGTACATCTGCTAAAAAAGAAATTGGACACCAGTCCTAACCAATTTTAGACTAATTTCTAAACTCCCCTCTGCTTTCAAAAATCCTGAGAAAGTTGTTTTGAGTCAGTTACAAGCATTTTTAGGCATAAATGGCACCATTGAGGTGTTCCAGTCGGGATTCAAAGCACTAAAGCAGCACTGAAACTGCACTTTTAAAGGTTTTTAATGATATTTTATTAATCACGCTCAGCTTTTAAATGTCATGGCTGCTTTTGACACTGCTGACCACAGTTTTAATCCCACATCTGGAGCGCTGGTCTCACCTGGCAGACAGGAGTCTCTCCGCCAGTCTTGGTGATGTCACTTCCTCCTCTGCCCCTCGTATATCTGGAGTTCCCCAGGGCTCCATTCTTGGTCCTATCTTATTTTCTTTGTACAAGCTCCCCCTGGACCCTATAAAATAAAACATAACATGTCTTTCCATTTGTACACTGATGATAAACAGCTGTGTAACATCAGCTCTTAGAATGGTTTGTATCGGTATTAACTATTAGTAAAGCATTGGTAAATACTTAACTCATTACTACAATTGTTTAGTTACTATAGAAACTGGCTGAATGTTAACTTTAGCATTTAAGAGTGTAAACCTGATGCTGATGAAAACTGAATGGCATCTGTAATGTTAGCTATGCGTTGGCCAGCGCGCTGGAGTGGGATTAAATTCAGCGCAGATTGCGGATTATTTATATTTGTTGTAATACTATTCTAAGAAGGCAAAATGAAGTTTTAAAATTGTCCCATAGTGAAGACTTTGTCATAACTATGTCTTAAACAAGCAGATTACTGCTATTTCTTAACAAGAGCAGGTTTTAAAGAATCCAAAGTCTTTGGTGGGCTAGTTTTAGTCTTCCCTTCTTAGAAAAGTATATTTTAAAGTTGTCTTTGAGCTAAGCTTTACTTATACGGTGCAGAATCCAGTGACTCCTCCTCACTCTTGTAGTCAGCAACAAACTGCATGAGGGCAAGCGGTTGCAGCAGAAGGACTACCATAAGCATCCTGATCAGATGCCTGAACCACCTCAACTAACTCCTTTCAAGACAAAGGTGCAGCGGCTCTCCTTCAGGCTCCATCTGAGTGCCCTTACCCTATCTCTAAGGCTGAACTCAGCCATCCACTTGAGGAATCTCATTTGACCTGTGTTCATTCTTTTGGTCATTACCCAGAGCTCATAAGCATAGTTGAGTGTTGGAACAAAGATCGAGCAGTTGGTTCAACCTCTGCAATACTGCTGACGCTGCACCGATCTATTTGTCAATCTCACGGTCCATTCTACCCTCACTCATGAGCAGTACCCCGAGATACTTGAACTCCTTCACTTGGGGCAAAGACCCCCTTCCCACCCAGAGAGGGCAATCTTTTCCCAGCAGATGACCATGGCCTCAGACTTAGAGGTGGTGACCCTTATCCCAACCGCTTAACACTCAGCTACAAACTGCCCCAGTGCATCCTGGAGGTCCCTGGCTAAAGAAGTCAACAGGACCACAGAGGCCAACATGAACCGGAAACATGTCTGACTTTGTGCCTCGGATGTGGACACAGCTCTCTCTTTGGTTGTAAGAGGACCATTTGAGTATTTAGCTCAATTTAATTCAACATGCATTTCAATATAGTATGCAATTAAAATTGAATTCAGCAGTGCCAACTGCCATGCTGTCTCTATTATAGTGTCTTTACACATGCAGTGATAAGTGTAGTTTTTTAATAAAACACTGATCTCATTGTCTGCTTCTGCCTTTAGTATGTGTTTACTCACTGAGCTGCTTTTCTTCCATGGCCTGAATCCATCTCATCATTGTCAACTGAATACTATTCTGGGTTTTTTCTTTTATTTTTGCTGCATATTTAAAATAGATAGCAATGAAATTGTCCCAGAAAAGTGAAAGAAACAGCAACAACACTGTTGCCTATCTATACTAATAAGCCACAGGGACAATTTGTGGTGGGCTTGGTTAATCATTGGATCATAAATTACAGCAAACAGAGGAATGATGTGTTGCAAATCTTTCCACAGTTGGTTAACAAAAAACCTCTTTATTACTGTATAACTGTCATTTTTTTCTTGTGTTTGTACAGAATTTAAAGCTTGGTGTTCAGGCTTCTTTTGGGACAATTAAAAGAAGAGGACAGAAAGCTACAGCATCAACATGATAGCAGGCTTAAACAACATCTGAGCGTCAATATCCTGGTTTAATGTGTAGTATAGGTTGAACATATTTTATATGCCAAATAGAGACACACATGAGTATGCTTACAGTACAAGTGTTTTTTATATGGCTCTGCATGTCAGTGCGTCTAAAATTCACCTGGTACTTTTTGAAGGAAGCTGTGAATCACCTCTTCAGAAAATGCTGACATCTTTTTAAACTAAGTGAGCTAGGCAACAGCCAGGCACCACGACTGATTGATCGGCACTGAGTTCCCTCCGTAGTAACTTGTGGTGCATGTGTTTTTCTGTTGGTTAAAATAGCGCCAACCCTGGAGACAACACTGACTGACATGCACACAAATCAGAATTATTAGCATGGTGGACTGTTTTGGTCCAAACCAGAACAGAGGCTGTTCAAAACGGAGACATATTACAGGTTGTTTCCACAGAGTGGTCCTGTTCAGTTTGGTACAGCACAGTATGCATTGTTTTTGCGTTTCCATTGAGATAAAGTTGGAAAGGGTCCCAAAAAAACAACCCATACTGTCCCACTTTTCAGCACCCTTCCGTAGGTGTACCAATCACATATCTGCCCCAAAAAGGTGTAGCTACACACACTACAATAGGGGTTTGACATAAAGCTCATCCTTTCTACAACTAAACGGCTGGACTGGCAGACTTGTGCTGCATGTGACTTCACATGCATAGCCATCACAGCCCGCCCACCAAGTGAGGGTACAGATGTCTGTGGAAACGCAAACTATTTTAGTGTTTAGCTTACCAAACCATACCAAACCATACTCAATAAACTACCTAGAGGAAACGTGGCTTTAGAGTTTCATAAATATTTACTGGGACTCAGAACACAGAGGTGGACAATGGGATGGTCGGTATGTATTCCTGTACACAGCCATATGTAAACTCACGTGTATTAGCATTCTTAATTTATATATTTAGCCCTTAAAATAAAACTCTTTAGCTAACAATATTTGTGTTCTAAGTTATGTGTTTCAAGGCCTCTTTTGTTTTTATCATCAGTATTAGTAGCTATTTGAGTGAGTTGATACCACTTACATTTAAAACTGAATTACTCAACTGTCACTCTTGTTTGAATGGTGCACAATGAACAATGAGTTACGTCAGGCCATGGGGATGCACTGGATGGTTCTTTATGACCGGGGAAAAGGAGGCACAATTTTGTTCGTCTGCATTTGAGAAAAATTTCAAATGAGTCAGCCTTAACTGGTCCTCTGCACCACAGTAGCCCTCATTTATCAAACCTAGGTAGAAACCAGTGCAGATTTGGGTGCAGAAATCATCTTACGATAAGGCCCGTGTTTGATGTAATGTATCCAGTCAAACATGGTGTACAAATGGCCCAATTGTTGAAAAACATGTGCTAAAGTGCCCTCTTGGGAACCAAAATGCGTGTTAAAGTGCCATCTTGGGAGGCAAAACGCGTGCTAAAGTGCCCTCGAGGACCAAAACACATGCTAAAGTGCCTTCTTTGGAGCCAAAACAAATGCAAAAGTGCCCTCCTGGTTGGCAAAACACATTAAACTGCCCTCTTGGGTGGTTTAAACATGATAAACTGCCCACTTGATTGGCAAAAAGGTGTATTTAAGTACCCTCCTTATTGGCAAAACACACTAAACTGCCCTCATGGGTGAAAAAACCCCACTTAATTGCCCTCTTGGCTGGTTAAAACATGATAAACTGCTCTCTTGGGTGAAGAAAACACACTAAACTCCAGAAGACCATTAGGACCAAATGCACTAGAATACAGGAAATGGCATCTACTTAATTGAAAATGTTCTGGGGTAAGACCCCCAGACCCCCTAGGGATTTATGTATTTATTTTTGTGTGTTCTTCACAGTCCAACATTGAATCTACACAGTTCTTGTGGATGCTGATCCTAACTGCAAACTAATTTGAGTAGTCTGTCTAGTTAGTCTGTTTCAAGGCTATATAATGTGCCATTTGTATAACACATAAACATGTCTAAAGTGCCCTCAAAAACAAGCAAAACTTCGTGCCCTCTTCTTTTCACCCCTGCCCTTGAAAAAGTCTGTGCACGCCACTGATGCTCACTGTTCAGCCGGCCTCACCTCATGTTTACAACATGGAGGTACATAACAAAGGTGTTGATTTCCAGGTCAGAGAACTAATGGGAATTAAATATTTATTGGTTTCAGCCTAAGAGGTAGCAATAAACAGAATCACCGAATTTGGAATGGAAGTCGCTGCTTTGGTTAACAGCATTGTTGCAAACAATCTAACTCCAGCTGATTTAAGAATATGTCATCCACACATCTGTGATATATCACTTGTATATGATATCATAATTCTTTATGTTACATTATAATATAACAAATAAACTTTACATTTTGGGTTTTAAAAAACATGGCCAGGTCTTAAGATTGGGACATCAAAGTGTGTTGTGGATATTAAAAGCATGCAAACAGGGAGAGGCCTGCCTAAAACTGCCCAAGTCTGAGAGGAGAGCGGCTGTAATACCTCAGTTTCAGGTATTACCACAACAGTTTGTATATTCTGGCTTTCTTGCCAAACATATCAGTTTTATTTCTTACAATTTAGAGCACTAGATCAATTTTTTCTGATTTTTATTCTAAAATAAATCTATAAATATTTGCTAATTGAATATAACAAATAACAACATAATCAGCTGAAATCTCATTTAACAAGCAATATTACTCACAAAGCAGTATTTAAAATACGTGCGTACATGAGCTCAGATCTGGCGTGGGATTTGAGCGTGTCATACACTCATGTACAGATTGATAAATGTTGATCTATGCGGGGATATGACTGCACACACTGATTTCTGGCGTAAGCAAGTTTGATAAACGAGGGCTAATGTGCCTCAAAATGCACCCACCAAAGGATTTATCCCCTGAATTGAGACACAGCTAACGTTCCAAACAGCATTGACAGAGTTCATAATTAAAGCCAGATATGAGCAGCCAAATTCCTCTCAACAGTTAACGGAGGGCTGATGTCAGAGATGTAGCAGAGGTGAAAGTTGAAGCCATAGATTTAGTTTGCCCGTTGGACCATGAAAAGCCTTAATAGGATAATACGGCTTTTACTTTTATTCTTTATTTTCTTTTGTCTAAAAAGTCACTGTAAATCTGTACGGCTTCAGAATCATTCCGATTTATTATTTTGACCAAAAACTTAATAAAAATCAAATTAACCTTTCTCCTTCAAGTGTTGAAACACTTTCAACTCAACTGGAATCAGTCGCTTTATAACAATGGCTTGGTTTACGTTGTAGACTCGCCAAGACTTTTTTACAATGTGTGCCTTAGATTTTAAGGCTGCGCTTTGTCACCGGCCACTTTATCAGCGTCTTTAAATAAAGTTTTATGGTTTGTTTATAATAATACTTCACACCTTGAAAGGACGGAGATTTAACTCGAAGCTTTTATGAGTCTGGGGACAAAAATATGGAAGGGTCACGGCAACAATTAGAGAGAAAAAATACAGAAAACGGGGGGATGTCAGACAAACACGGGGTCGTATGAAGGCTCATCAGAGTTCTATTAGTGTCCTCTTTTGGTCACACCTGGTTTAGATTTTAGAGAGAGCAGAGGTCATCATACATCTTAATCAGACAATAATAAGTATCAGCATGAACTCTCAACCCTTTATCTTCTTTAGTCTGTTGCTCGAGACGCTGGGTTTAAATTTTAAAAGACATCCACATTTGATTTAAGTTTATCTTCACACCTTTCTGCTGTAAACTTGCTTTATTTACGTACAGAAATGGACCCTTATATTTTTATCAACAGAACTCTCATTATATTTCATACACAAGCATGAGGATATACAGGGAAACGGATGATTTCATGTATGTAGAGGTCGTGAAAAGAGGATCATGGAAAATCTAAATCGACAGTACATTGCACTTAGAGAGACTGTGTTTGTACCAGACAGAAAAGACTGAGCAAACATGACACCCTCAGGAGAGAGAAGTCCGACGGACCCCCCAGACATCTGTGTGCTCTGCAAATGTGATTAGGGGTCAATTAGAGGAGGAACATTTTGACACATGTCTTATATTTGGAGTGAGAAGAATGAGATTTGAGCGGCGAGGAAGGAGGAGACTGTTGTTGATATTTAATACACCACTGATTTTGAAGACGTTATAAGGGTCTGTACTGAAAATCTTGAAAGGGCGGTTGTGTCATTTCTTGTCAAATATAAATTTAGCAAAACTGTGGCCAGACTTACTTGTAGTTGTAGTTGGATGTGGCTGTGCTCAAACAATCAAGTCAGTCATCTCACTTCAAGGTTGGGGATTCAATCCCGATGCAATCGCATGTCAAACGTACTTAGACAAGACACTGAGCCACAAATTGGTTCTACAGCTGTATATACGGCGTCTTGAGAGGGTAAGAATGGGATAAGCTCATACCAATGAATACTTTCCACAGCAGCCTCCACCATCAGCCTGAAACGGTGTAGATGGTTCAGGGTGACTTGCAGTATAAAAGTAATTTGTGACATCATATGACTATAAAAATGCTCCACTAAATCATATCCATTCATTATTTATCATTTACCATTTCTTAAAAAAAAGGCAAGGCATCTCATTTAAATGGAAGCCCATTTCTGCAAAAAAAAAAAAAAAAGAAAAGAAAAGAAAAGAAAAAATGTGAATGTAAGGCAGTTCTTGAGAAAAAAAAAATCCTGAGTCATAATTATGAGATAAATCATAAATTATAAGATAAAAAGTCATAATTATGAGATAAAAAGTCATAATTATTGGATAGAAATTAGAAAATAAAAAGTCAAATAATGAGATAAAAATTACAAGTCAAAATCGTGACATAAAAGTCAAAATTCTGAGATAAAAAGGCAAAATTATGAGATGAAAAGCCATAATTATTAAATCAAAAGTCAAAACTATGAGATGAAAATCCATAATTATAAGATAAAAAGTCATAATTATGAGATAAAAAGTCAAAATTGTGAGATGAAAAGCCATAATTATGAAATCAAAAGTCAAAACTATGAGATGAAAAGTCAAAACTATGAGATAAAAACTATGATAAAAAGTCAAAATTATGAGATAGAAATGAGATGAAAAGTCAAAATTATGAGATAAAAATGATGAGACAAAAAGTCAAAACTGTGAGATGAAAATCATGAGAAAATTATAAGCTTTGTGATAATAATTTGGACTTTTTATTCCATCATTTTGAATTTTTTTCTCAAAATTATAATTTTGATATCTCATAATTTCAACTTTTATTTCATAACTATGACTTTTTATTGCAAAATATCGACTTTGTCTCTCATGATTAGGACTTTTTATCTCATAATTTTGACTTTTAATGTCATTATCATGCCCTAGGATTTTTTTCTTTTTCTTTTTTTTAATTTCCTAATTTCCACATTTTCTGGGCACTGCAATTTTACTCCATTCTTCTTTGCAAAACTGCTCAAGCTCTGCCAGGTTGCACTGAGATCTGGCGGTTCACCCCCTTTCAAGTCCAGCCACAAATTGTCAATTGGATTGAAGTCTGGGCTTTGACTTTGCCACTTTAGAACATTTACCTTGTTCTCTTTAAACCATTTCTGTGAAGCTTTCACTGTATGCTTACGGTCCTTGTTCTGCTGGAAAATGAATCTTTTCCCAGTCTCTAGTTATCTTGCAGACTGGATAAGATTGTCCTCCAGAATTTCCTATACTTTACCACATTCATTCTACCCTCTACCTTTATAAGCCTTCCAGGGCTGGCTGCTGAGACACACCCCCACTGCATGGTGCTGCCACCACTGTACTTCACAGTGGGGAAGGTGTGTTTGTCCTAATGTGCAGTGTTTTGTGTCCGCCAAACATAGCATCTTGTCTGATGGTTAAAAAGCACCGTTTTACAGAGAGAACCCAAACATGCATGGGAGACATACAAGCTCTGCACAAAATCATTCAGACCAAGCCCCTGCTTAGGGCTTCTGTATATCACAGACTTTATCACCCCTTTTTTCCATACACTCATTCGCAACCTTCTGGAAACATATCTGCAACTCTCTTTGGGGTCCAGACCCACCAGCTGAAAACCACAGCTATAGAGCAGAGGTTCCCAAACCAAAACGACCTTTACTCCCTTAAGCAGCAGAATGTTGGGGGTCAGGATGTTACAAAGCAACACAAGAACTAAGTACACTCCATGGAGACTGAAAAAGAGATGGATATACTCTGTATACCTGCATATACTCCATTATATTATATCTGGATCGATCAGGTGAATGTGGCTTATTATAAGTGCAATGAGATCTTTTTGACAAGGATTAATAAAAACACTCAGTCAAACTTGAGTCTTAGCAGTGTCAAGTGTATTTAAGTGTCTGATAAATCCAGTAAGCTCTCTTTGATACATGTTTAAAGTGCCTGTCTTCACAAGCAGTTGCTGTTGGAAAAAGTGTGTTAAATGCATTGAAATTTGAAAGCCAAATACTTCCATATTCGCTCATTGTTTGGATTTCTTTTTTTTTTCAGAGCTGTACTTCTGATCCGTTGCAGACCCAGGTTTTAATTTTCTTAGGGAATCGGTCCATAGTGTAACACACTCTGGTGAGAAAGTACACTTCCATGACTGACGTGACCTCACGGCTCCACATTCGTACAGAAAGTCAGAAATATGTCGTGGTTTCCTACGTCACTGGATCACTCTGTGAAACCACTTTAGGCAGAGTTGGAAAGCTTGTTTTGGTAAACACTCCTCTAGAAACCGCTCCGATCAGAATGTGGCTCAGCGACGGCTGCTGCCAGAATTAATACGCAGTTAATGACACGGTTTGGCTCTCTCCCAGGCCCTATTGATCCAGCCTGGATTCTTCCAGTCCACTTAATTGCCCTAATGTAAAACATCCATCACTGATGATTTGTGCTGTCAGGCTCGGCTGAATTCTGTACACTATATGCAGTATTTTCCCTCTGCAGCGTCAGGTTTCTATTGCAGGAAAGTGCATATTTGAGATCATTAGACTTACATTCTTCTGTCCCCTACAACCGTTAAGTAGGTTAAAGGCCACTTTCTTAGGGCTGTGAATGCTGGTTAAGTTAATAAAAGATATGGAACATCTTAACAAATAATGGATCAGAATTTTTATTGACCAGGTAAGTAACATATGGAGGCCAAAAATGGCAAAACAAGCCAAGACAGTCCTGCTGCAGACCACAGCTCTCAGATGCCCCGATATGCAGACCACTAGACTCTTCCTCTGTCAGGGCTTTTTTTATTCATATTTTTTCATAAACAAAGTCTGACAGTTACATTTATGAAATAAATGTAACATTTCAGACAAGGCAACATTTCATAGATGAAGCAGATAAAAAGGCCAGAGATCTAATCTGTGACCCATTTTAGAAGTAGTTACCAAAATAGTGGCTCACTTTAGCTTTGTTGGCATGTTTATAGCTATGTAGTTACTATTATTACAAAAGCCAATGTAGCTATGGTAGCTTTAGCAACATGAATTTTAGCTAATTTAGCTGTATAAGTAGTGTATCTAGTGTATCTGTAGCTATATAGCCTTGTTAACTTTAGCACACATAGCATAATCGCACTTAGCTATCACAGCTCCATAAACTTTAGCTACATAAGCTACGTAACTACTTTACATGAATAAATGAGTTATGAGTTTTGCTTAACTGTAAACACCCTTTAGCTATGCTACCTAAATATCTTACGTAGCCTTGTTAGCTTTAACAAGCTGCATTTGATTGGTTTCGTGGAGGAAAAGATTTTTTTAACTGTTAACATTACAAGATAAGCCGATGTAGCCACATTATCTTTGGCTTTAGCAATGTGAACTTTAGCAAATGTAGCGATTGCTAATGTAGCAAGGTTAGCTATATAGGTAATGTAGCTATGTAGCTAAAAAGCTTTTTTAGCTTTAGCACACATAGCATTAGCTAACTTAGCAAACATCCCTCCATTGTAGCTACATTAGCTACAAAGCTATTTCACATAAATAACATATGGGTTTATAAGTTTTACTAAATGGTAAATGGTGTACAGCGTTTAGCTATGTCACCTACATATCTTATATCGCTTTGTTAGCTTTAACAAGCTGCATTAGAGTGGTTTCGTTGGGGACAACCTTTTATAACCGCTAAAATTTCTATGTAAGCTGATGTAGCTACGTTATCTTTAGCTTTATAGATGTGAGCTTTAACAAATGTAGCTTATCCTAATGTTGCTATGTTAGTACATAGGTAATGTAGCTATGTAGCTTTGTGAGCTTTAGTACAAATAGCATAATCTAACTTAGCTAACCTAGTTCTATTAGCTTTAGCTATGTTGGCTACATTACATGAATAAAATATGGGTTTATGAGACTTGCACTGTAAAAGATGTAGTCTTCAAATATATCACCTAGATAGCTTACATAACTTTGTTAGCTCAAGCAATGCTACTAAGCTGCATTAGAGTGTTTTCATGTATGACAAGCTTTTAAAACCATTAGCAGACTGTTTACTCTGTTTCATTAAACTTCTTGTAACTAGGTTTCACAGATCAGGTTTTTTACTTTGAACTTTTGGTATGCTAGCCCTTACCTTAACCCAAACCTTTACCCTAACTGGAAGTTAAATACAATTTTATTTTGATAGTTTTAATTTAGAGGCGACGTCCTACAGTGGTGGTCTGCAGTCAGACCCCTCTAAAAAAAGCTGCAGCAACCAAAATATTTCTATTCTAAGCTGGGATTTCAGTAACATGCTATGGACACCCTAAGCAGACATTTTAATTCACTCAATTTTCCCCTGTTAACATTTACTTATGGGTTTTTTCTCATGATCTGAGCTTTGGCTGACCACACACTACCCAATAACAGTAAATTGTCATTGTAATTGTCGACCTGATCGGTACAATAACCAATCAAGATATAGCCAAACCAAGATAAAGGTATAAAAAAGTCAAAAGGGTGCATGGCCTCTTGGGGCTTCCATACAAGTTCAGAAAATAAAGTAAAAGCCAATGTTTACATAAATGTTTATTAAATAAAAGAAACCCTACTGATAAAAAACAACAACAAAAAAAAAAAAAACACTGCAACCATGAAAAATATGCTAAGTCAAAATTTTGCTAATCCTATAAGCAACTTCCCCCAAATTTTTTTGCATTTCTAGCCTGAACAATAGAACTGTTCCAGCCTTTAGTTGATGCTAAGTGAGTCAGGATTTTTTAATGTAATTTTTTTTAACCATTGCCATGTATTTACTCTACTGGGCCACCATACATCAAGCCCAAAAGCAGCAAAAACAATTTTAAACATAGTAGATATAGTAAGACATTTCATGCTTTAAATGTCATTCCCAGCTAAAGAGCAATTTACTTGAGTGAATGTGAAAAATACATGAAAACATCTGGAGGCAATCTATGCAGAATGGCAGCATGATGTTAGCATTAATGCCTGACAGAAGGTCTAAAAGCAGAATAGACTGCTTTAAATGAAGCTATAAATCCAGAGGGGATGCTGTCTTAGGCTTTGAGGTTAGGGCTCATCCATCTGTCAGTCAGTCAGTCTGTCTTTGTCTCTTTGGGCCTGGGTTGGGCTCCAGGTGTGTTGTAACACTGTGGTTGTTTCAAGGCTACACAGTCACTGCAAAGGCGCCAGAGTGCTGTGATTTTCTCAGTCACTTTTCAGGAACTGTTTATTTGATCGAAGTTGTCTACACAAATATGTTCAGGCGTCTGATCAAGATGCCTTCAGGATGCCTCCCTGTGGAAGTCTTCTGGGAACGAACAACTGGGAGGAGACCCTGGGGCAGATCCAGGACTCGCTGGGGCACCTCAGAATCCCTCAGTAAGAACTGGAAAATGTTGCTGGGAAGAGGGATGTCTGGGTTGACTTCTCCTCCTGCCATTGCGACCTGAAGGAGATGGATGGATGAATGGATGGATTGTTTCATGTAAAGTTCTCTGGCTTTCCATCTAAATATTAACTTAGCTTTGTCAATGGCACCATAGCACCTGTGTGACCCCCTGACTGACTGGTAACCAGTAACTTGTAACACAGGAAGGGACATAATTGGATTCCTGTGCAGTGTGTTATATCTTAAGTTGAATGGATGCACTGAATATTCTCTCTCCTGTTTAAATCAATCTTCTCAAAGTGGACTGATGTGTTTGACACCATAAATAAGGAAGCAGTCTGCTTTGCAGTGCACTTCATGTGTTGATCGCTATGCAGACGGATTATGTGGAGTTTGAGGGTTCAATTGACTCAAAAAGATTCTTAGTACAATTTCTTTTGGAAACATGTTTACATGCATTTCAAAAGTCGATTTCTGGTCAAACTTACACCTTAAATCAACTTTTTGTGACATAATGCAAATGTGCTGTCACAACTTATTACATGTCAGTAAATAATTACATTGTCAAACCTCACCAGACTATCAAGACTGTTGCTACAGATGTTCTCAACTGATTCAAACTGAATCAAAATCTAAATAGCTTAATGTGAAAAAAAGCAGAGGGGGGCATAAAGTTTGAAGAAACAGCAAATTGTTGGTTAACATATAATATTATTTCTCCTTAGAATACCCAGAATGTGTTCCTTTTAAGCCAGGATTTGTCTATGATCTAATTGGCTAATGCAGCACTTTTGTGATCATCAGTATGTTCATGATATGGAAAAAGACTAACTAAGAAAGTAGCACAATGATCGTCATTGTTGGCCTTCATTTCTCCTCTTTTTATTTGGACGTCATCACACATATTTCTTGCACCTGTCATCATAATTTTGCCCTACTCTTTCTGTCGTTATGCCAAAGAGAAATGCCCCACCTCTCCCTGATGTAAGTACTTTTCCTGCTGTCCCATCCCATCCTGTCCAATCCCTTCCTTGCCATCTTTTTTTTTTTTTTTTACTTCCATCAAACTGTTGATCTGTCTTTTACCCTCTCTCCTCTGAACCTTGTTTCTCCATGCCTCACATTCCTCCTTGCTTTTCCTTCCAAAAAGCACTGTCACTGTAATTTTGACCTCCCATTTGAATTATTGACAAACACGATACAAATCTGCCCAGAAAGCGTTTTATAAACAGGAGAAAGTAGCCAAAAAAAGCCAAGCCCAGCCTGGCTCAGATTGTTTGAATTAGAGCAATTGCGTCTTTTAGCCTCCCCTCTGCTCTCTATGTACACACTAAAACACACACTAGCACACAGTAACACACACCCTGACATGTGCAAAGGCTGAAGGAATTGTTACAATCCAGCTGCCTCCCATCCGAGGCATGTCGGCCGCTGCCAAGGGATGATGATGCTGATGATGAAGTTGCACTGGACAGCATGCCAGTATCGGTCCCATGATGACATCACGACCTGATGTCATGTAGACGGGCGTGGTGATTGGACAGGCAGCTGAGAGGGGTTATGTGTGTGAATGTGTGCGCACATTTTAGGGCAGGGTGAAAGTATGTAGGGTCCTCTGGGGTTCTCTGCAGTCAGTCAGGGTTTTGGATGGACACACGATGACGTTTGTACTGAAGCAGGAAAAAACTGAGGAAGAGAAATTGAAGAAGAAGGAGGAGGAAGAGGAGGAAAAGAAGAGGAAAGAAGAAGATAAAAGGGGAAGAGGAGCAAAATCTGTGATTTAAAGGGTGATGTTCTGATAATAAAGTGGAAAATAAAGGACAATGAAGACATGTGGCACTGAGACATGGTAGCATCTCTGCTAAGCTGGCAGAGATGGTGCATTGAGCTAAATGCTAACATGCTATCATGCATCAGGGGCCAACATGCCTACTTTGCTTCATTAGGAATCGAAAGGAGTTGTCCCTTATATTCAGTGTCAAAAACCTTTAACACTTAACGAAAATAGTTACAATAGATAACAAGTAAGTAAAAGAGCATGACACAGCATGTCCAGACTTCTTCAGCTGTAATCATGGTGCCCTAGTGTGCCAACACTAGATATGTGGACACCATGGGCACAGCTGAAACTGAGAAAGGGATCTGACTGCAGGCCTTACAT
Source organism: Cheilinus undulatus (assembly GCF_018320785.1). NCBI lineage: Eukaryota > Metazoa > Chordata > Actinopteri > Labriformes > Labridae > Cheilinus > Cheilinus undulatus. The sequence continues at coordinate 14,600,392 of NC_054881.1, read as the reverse complement.
TCCTGATGTTCACTCTCACCAACCGCCATCTGAAATATATCTCAGAACGCAAGTGCTGTAATTTGCCGGTACAATATCCTTTTTGTTCTCTTTTTCTTTACATTCAACTTTATTCATAAACAAAATCTGACAGTTATATTAATGAAATAACCACACTGCTCATGAATATTCATGAATAAAATAGGGATAAGGATCAGAGGTCGAATCTGGGATTCAATTATGTACAGTCCCATTTAAGGAGTAGTTTCATGAACAGTTAGCACTAGCTTCATAAGCTTTAGCTAAAGCTAACATAGCTATACTAGCTACTTAGTTAACAGTACTACAAAGGCCAAAGTGGCTAGGTTAGCTTTTGCAACTTGAGCTTTAGCAAACATAGCTAAAGCTAACTTAGTTGGGTAGATAACATATCTAGCTGCTTTGTGAGCTTAGCTTTAGCTAGTTCAGCTACATAGCTCCATTACTTAGAGCTAGGTTAGCTTTAGCAACATAGCTAAAGCTTACTTAGCTACGTAGATAATGTATCTATCTGGCTTACATAGCTGTCTGTGAGCTTAGCTTTAGCTACTTTAGCTTTAGCTCTGTTATCGATAGCTACATTAGCTTTTGCAAAGTGAGCATTAGCAAATATTGCCAAAGCTAACTTAGCAATGTTGCTACTGTCGATACATAGCCTTCGTAGCTGCTTTGTGAGCTACGTTTTAGCTGCATTAGCTCAGTAAGCTACACTTTCCTTTGTAGGTACATTTGTTACATAGTTCTGTTATTTACATACCTTATGCAGCTAACGGAGTTACGTTAACTACACTTGCTTTGTATTTTAATGGAAGACTAGCTTTTTTTCTGTAAGCAGACTGTTTAAGCAGACTTTTAACTTTTGGTGTCCTAACCGTTACCTTAACCCTTACCGTAACCTTGAATGTTTAATCTGATTTTATTTGATTTTTGATGATTTTGCTGGTCTCCATGGGCCCCCAGTTTGGCTGGGCCCCAGAAAGCTCTCCCCTTTATCCCCCCCTTATGGGCGGCCTTGGATACAGCAAACATATCTTGTGGTGGCACTCAAAAAAGCCACATTCCAATAGTACATTAGCGTTTTAGATATTTGACCGTATAAGTCAGTACTTTGGCCCCCTGGTGGCCTCTCCAGAGAATCTTAGGGTGTAGCAAAAGCTAGTATTAATTCATCCTTTTGAAACCATGAATGTCTGTACTGAATTTCAAGGAATTCATTTAGTAGTTTCTGACAAAATTTGTAGAATAACAAAAAAACTATGATCTGCTGGTGTCATTTAAGTCAAAGCTCCTGGGATATCAAAAGCCTGTATTGGCTTTTCCTCTTGGAACCATGAATGTGTAGTACCGGACTTTATGTTGTTTATTAAGTACTTTTATAGATTTTCATGAATAAGGGGAAAAACTAACCCACTGGTGACCCTGAAATTGGAGCTCATGTGGTAGAAAAATCTGAATAACTTATCCTCAGGGTACTGTGAACATGCAAACCAAATTGTAATCCCTTCAGTTTGGTATAGAGCCCTTTCATTGGATAAAGGAAACTTTGCTTAAAGTAAAGCCCAGGGATAGCAAAAGCTAGTATGATTAATCCTCTGGGGACCTTGAATTCCTGAAGACAATGGCATAGAAATTTGTCTTCAAGTTGTCGAGATTTTTCAGATTATTTCAGTCCTGTGATATTAAGTCAACACACCAACAATGCCAGAACAAGAGGCAAGCATGACGAGTTCTGGCAACAACCAGAGTCTTAATTAAAGACTACAGGGATCCCTATGCAACGGTGACTACACTGATTTTAATCCGACTGTTAGTGAAAGTGTGTCTTCCCTCAGTGATGCATTCAGGTCACTGGAAACCTTAGAATAAGCCGTAGTTGGTGATTCTGCTTAAAGAGAATCCGTGCACCTTAAACCTCTGATTGCATGCTTTATCTTATCTCTGGTCATGGACAGGGGTTTCCTTAAGCTTGTTTTTTTCCACTTTTTCTTGTCAGTGCAGGTAAAACATCTTCACTTGGACTTTGGTTGGCCTCCTTGTGGCAGTAAATTGCACCACAAACCTCCCACGCAGTCCACCAGCGATAAGAAAATATCAGCAGTTGTGACTGTTCATAATTTGACGTTGTCACAACAGTGACAGCGATACAAAGTTATACTGTTATGGCGGGATATGTAGTTAAATGTTTTACTGTTTGAATGGGCTGGATAAGTGGAAATAGTCACCGCAGGGTTGACAAACTTGTTTCCTTAAAAGTAGAGGAAAGGACAATGAGTCTTTATCAGATAGCAGGTCGATGATGACTCATGTGTGGGTGAAAGTAGGCCAGTCTAAGAATGAGAGACAAAGGTATTCAGGTGTGGGATGTAACCATGGCGTTCAGCCATGGACCACAACCTCACCCATGTATTTGTACATCGCAAAGCATGTGTAAGATGTTTTAGATGCAGGTTGTAGTTCAGAAAGCAGGCAACCTCTAAGAATTCCATTGACACAATTCTTCCCATGTATTTTCCAAAAATAGTTAAGTCAGATATGCATGACATGTGAGATAAGATAATATTTTAGTACCGATCATCTGCTGGGTTCAATGTGCAAAAACAAACTTGTCTATAAATACTGGCACAGCTAAGAATAGGAGACAGGCAGCTGGAGTGCTTCCATTCTGATAAAAACCAAGGCCAGGGCTTTAAGTCTTCAGGTTCTTCCTCCAAACATCTGTAAATTTGTCGAAGCCATTCTTGTAAAAGCAGTACCTCAAGACCAGTTTGAGCAAATTTCATCAAAGTTTGGACAGTTCTCCACTTTGACTCAATGATGTACGGATTAGGTTTTGGAATTCAAAGGACAGGTTCATTGGGTCTCGTTCTAGTTTGGAGGTTGTAGATGGGCCTCATGTTCATCCCTGGCAGTATTTCAAGAGCACTGCAGGAGAGCTAATTCAAACTTTGTGATAATGTCCACTCTGAGTAAAGGATGAACTGATTTAATTTTGAAGGCTAAAGGTGAGGAGCATTGGGCCTAATGCTCTCCTCTCGGTGTTGAACATGATATGTCCAAAAGGCTTTGAAGGATTGTCTTCAATCTTTGCTCAAATGCCCATTCAGCCATATGGATGAACTGATGAGATTTTGGCAGCCAAAGATAAAAATCAAGGTAGGTTTCATGTTCATCATTTGCTGGTGAAAGTAATATTTCAAAAAGGCTTTGAAGAATTTTCGTCAAACTTGGCAAAAAAGCCCACACACCCCCAAAGATAAACCAGTAAGATTTAGGAGGTCAAAGATCAAGGCCTTTATGCCTCATGTTCATGCATTTCTTGTAAACATCCCTTGCTTGTGAGCACAGAGTCTCATAGACTTTGGGGTATTTTCTTCAAAATTTGCACAATTGTCCATAAAGCCCCAAGGATTTACTGTTCAAAATCAAATCAGGGTCATGGGCAGACTTGGCAGGAGTGTTCACTCAGCCACACAGATGAAGTAATTAAGTTTCTGGAGGCTAAATGTCAGGGCAAAGGCCATTGGTTATGAGAATGATTTCACAAAAGACCTTGGGGGATTTTCAAAGATGAATTGATAAGATGTTGGAGAACATGAGGCAAAGTCAAAGCCATTGGGTTTTATGTTCATCTCTTGCTTTTGGAAACGGTGTTTCCAGAATACTTTGCGACACTTTTACAGACTGGGCACAAATGTAATCTCAGTCACCCAGGTTAAGTAATTGGACTTTGGAGGATGAGTGTAAAGGTCACAGCCATTGCATCTAATGTTCATCCCTTGCTTGTGAATAAATCATAAAAATACTTTTATTCAAACCTTAATAAAATAAGATAAATGATTTTATATAGCCTTGACAAAGAATTGATTTGATTTCCAGGCAAAAAGATCTATCAAGACCATTGGGTCTCAAGTTCATCCCTTGTCTGTGAACATATTTCAAGAACACTTTGAAGTTTGTTTTTCTTAATTTTGCATGAGTGTCCACTCAGTCCCAAAGAGGAATGCTGTCTTCAAGGTTGTATCCAAGTGCGCTTTGAGAGATTTAATTCAAACTCACATAAATATCCCCTCTGACTCAAAGATGAACTGATTTGATTTTTGGAGGTTGTAGGAGAAAGGTCAAGGTTCCTGGGCCTTATGTTCTTTCCTGGATTCTGGGAGCAACATAGAAATAAATCTCTTCTCAAGCTGTAGTTTGCTTGCAAGCCTGAAACAGATTGTCTGCAGGATTTTTTTCTATTTTTCTAAATTCATACCTTCTACCTTTACAAGCCTTCCAGGACAAGCTGCCGAGAAGCATCCCCACAGCATGATGCTGCCACCACTGAGCTTCACACTGGGGATGGTGTGTTTGTGGTGCCAGCCAAACATAGTGGGATATCTGATGGCCCAAAAGTAGTATTTTGGTCTTACAAGACTAAAGAAGGCTTTCTATTTGCCACTCTCTCATAGCCCTTTGACTGGTGAAGAACCAAGGCAACAGTGGTTGTATGCAGAGTCTCACATCTCAGCTGATGAAGCTTGTAGACATTCCTTCCGTTTCTTGATGATGGATTTAACTGAATGCTTGTGATGTCCAGTGCCTTGGATTTTTTTTTTATCCATCCCCTGACTTATGCTTTTCAACAACCTTTTCTCTGAATTGCTTGGAGTGTTCTTTTGTCTTCATGGTGTAATGGTAGCCATGAGTACTGATTAACCAGTAATTGGACCTTTCAGACACAGGTGTCTTTATACTACAATTGTACTACAACCAGGCCTCTGTTGAATTAAGCAAATCACTTTAAAGGGGGTGAATATTTATGCAGTCCCTTATTTCACATTACATATTTTTATTTAACTGAAATTACTTTGTAGAAATCTGTTTTCAAGTTGACATGAAAGAGGTTTTTCTTTAATTTTTTGGGTAAAAAAATGAAATTATATTGTCCATGATTGATTTATAAAAAAAATAAAAGGGTGAATACTTTTTATAGGCACTGAAAGTAGATCATATTATACTTCTTTTATGCATATGCCCCATCAGAATCTTTCCAAAAGTAAATGTGTTGTGTACTGTACTGAGCTCTATTTTTGGTGTTTATTAATGAAAGAATAATTTAAACCAAAGAACAGCTGTGTTTGTGGCTGTAACCGGTCCCAAAATAATCCACTAATGTCAGACACAGACTGTAGAACTGACTGAAAAAGATGAAACCTTTAGCAGTTTGATGATAGATGTACATTCTCTGCATGAATGGCTATGTTTCATGAACCTGAGTTAGATAGTCAAGTATAAATATATTATACTTCTTAATTCTGACAGCTGTTGAGCTTAAAGTGCCATGACGTGTGTTACATAATTTAGGGTTTGTTTTGCTGCTATGACGCAACTTCAAATATGGCCCCACAAACCCCTGAGGTTAGTTTATAGACATGTAATTTACTTTTATAAGGCCAGCTTTAGTCGCTGGGAGTCAAAGATGAAGAAAGAAAAAATAACTCTGCCAGTGTTTGCATGGTCCACTTGAGAAACACTCCACAGCAGAATGATATAGATTACATTAGAAATACTCTTTAATGTTTACTTGTGGTTTAAAAGGAATTCATTTTCAAAGCTTAATGTTGAGAATTGGCTGCCATGGTAACCGATAAGTTACAGTAAACATACTCAGCATTTATAAGGGTTTGGAAAGTGATATTACTGTAATTGCTCTGGCTCGACTCCAGCTTTTTGGATATAAGTAAACTGTCTGAGTAAAAGAATATCAGTTTCACATTTGTTAAAAGTGTTTACAACTCTGTGAACATTGTGGGGCAGCTTTGGATCAGTGGTAGAGTGGGTTGTCTTTCATTGGTGGGCTGACAGTTCAATCACTACATTCTGCTGTCTACATGTTGAAATGTCCTTGGACGAGACACCCAACCTCAAAATGCTGCCAAAAGAAAAACCTTTTCTTCTGTAGACGCTTGGACTCCAGATTTTTCAACTCAAGTCTCATCCAAATGCAGTCCCTCTTATAGAACATGAAACACACTTTATTAAAAGCTTCAATGAAAGTAAGGAATATATGTGGAATATTATCTTTTGTTGTTGTACCAAGGATGGATAAGAAATATATGCCAACCTCAACCATTACATTAAAAGTGATTGGCAAAAGTGGTAAGTTAACATTATTTAGCTAAGAACAGCAACAAGGATAACAGTGAGTCTGAATATGTGATTAAATGTGTTCCAAAAAAAGCTAGGACACTAGCTTGTTACCACACTCTTAGATCCCATTGTCTTCTGGGTCTGAGAACTGAAGGCAGTAACTGTTGGAAATATGGAAAGTGAAATTCTTTCCCATTCTTCTGCTTACAATAATGCCAGTTGAGGTTAAAATCTCTTGAGCTATGGAATCAGCAGAGTTGGCAATTTTTATCCACCACGCACGTGGTGGATAAAAATTGTGGGCTTTGTTTCGTGGCTGAGGTGCTGTTGCTGTTGACTGGGATATCCAGCTGGGAGGAAATTTCACAATTCATTTTATTGCAAATGTGGCATCCATCACAGTACAATGTTTGAAGTCACTGATCTCTTCACAAATGTTAGCAAATAGAGACTGCATGGTAAGGTGCTTGATTTTATACACCTGTGGTACCAGCTCTGATTGAAACACCTGAATTCATTCAGTAACAGCTGCAGCCACTTTTGTCCGTATGGTGTATGCTGTTTAGATGAAAGCATACTGTATATTGCTGCAAAACCTGTATGCATCTCTCAGTGTTAAATGTGCCTGCACAGATGTGCAAGTGACCCATGCAATCGGCACTAATACACCCTCACACATCACAGATGGTACAGCACAGTTTTGTACTTTACGTCAGTTTATCTTAGGTGAGTTCAGACCCAGAAAGTCAGTGGTGCTCTCTGGATGTATGACACAGTCTTAACTCACATTTGTAGATAAAGCGAGGTACTGTGTTAACTGACAACGATGTACCTGAACTTAGAATGTAGTATCCTCCACAGAACAATGCTGTTTTGTAATGCAGGGTCACCTGAAGGGGTCAAATATCACTGAAATGTAATGTTGGTTTTGGAGCTTTCTCTTTATGTGCAGAGATTTTGTTAGACTCTCTGAATCTTTTGATGATATCATGGACTATAGATGTGAAGTCTCTAAATCCACTGCAACTGCACATTCATAAACTGTTGAACTATTAATCCACACAGTCTTTCACGATGTAAAGAACCTTGCACTGTCAATTGTACACCCAGTCATGATACTATCACATGTTACCGATTACCTTACCCTAAACTTTCATGTTTTTTGAACATTCCACAACTTTTCCAGTCTTTTCTGCCCCGTCTCAACTTTTTTGGAACATGTTGCAGATATAAAATTCAGAAGTGTTGCATATTTCCAGTAAAATTGTGAAATCTGCAGTTTGATCATTAAATATCTTTTCTTTTGTTTTGTTTTCTCCAAGAATTTGCAAATCACTGCATTCTGTTCTTGTTTAACATCCCAACATCTTTGGAAATGGGGTTTGTAAAAAACAGATGGATACTTAAGGTTTTTTTTCTATTCTTCAATTTATTCCTCGACACAGCTAACTTCTCTGAATCACTGCCATTTATTGAACAACCAGCCCTGACCAAGAACTAACTCAGAACAAAATCCCCTCAGAGGATCCAATAAAATCTAATGATTTCAAACAAACGCCAGAGAAGGGTTTTACATTTAGAAAGCTACAATAACTGCATTTTTAACAAACATGAAAAGGCATACATTTTTTCACCCAACTCTCTCCTAGAAAGCAACTGAATTTCCCCAAATGTTCAGTAGTTCCCTGGTGCCAATTTTAAAACCAACAATTATTCAATGCTTGTTAACACTGACAGGAGATGTTAGCAGGTACTGAGGCTTGGACTGGTTGATCTCTTGCCAGCAGGGTGTGGGTTCCCTTCCTCTGCCAGTGCTGGGTCGACACTCTGGCACAGGGCTCGACATCCTCTGGTGGGTGGAGAGAGCTTGTGTTGTCTGGGGTAGAAGTGCTTCGTCATAGCAGATGAATGAAGGCGGGGGATTGCAGACTTGGAGTAGGAATGGATGTCGTTTGAGCAGCATTTGGGTGTTCACAGAAAGATATCCAGCATGTTTACTTGTGCTTGTAGTTGTGTGCGGGAGGCAGACATGAGGGTGTGTGCTCCTTGATCATGTCTGGGCCCTTTTGGTGTGTGTACCTCCAGCTGACAAGAGCTTCCTGTTGGGGTTATTGTCTTTTTATAGCTTAACTATGGAGCCTTTTGGGCCTGGTCGAAAAAGGAAATTAGGGCAGAAGGCAAAACTGATACAAATACTGATGTAAATACTGACTGCAGTAGACCTGAATTCGCAAAATATAAAATAACAACTTAGCTGATTGCTGATTTTAATAATTATTTGTGTCTATTTTTCAAATGTGTCTGGCTGGAAGCATCCAAGAACATCTAGAGCACTGATCATCAATTGACGGCCTGGGGGCCATACCAGGGCCCCCAAAGCTTTCTGTCCAGCCCCCAGAAGATCATTAAATTCAGAAAAGGAGAAAAAGAAGATGTTGGCTTTAAATGTCTGCAGCTTTTGAATCCACCCCAAAAACAATTAGTATTGAAAAAGTTTTAGAATAACTTAACATTTGATCTTTTTTATAGACATTTACTTGCCAGCCATTATTAGTAAAAAGAAATAAAACAAAATATATGTTAAAGTTGGCAGAAGTGTTGCAAAAATGGACAGATAAAGTGGTGAAAAGGGGTTAGAGAGTGGCAAAAATGGGTGATGAGTGGCAAAATGGGTTTTAGAGTGGCACAAAAGGACTAAAAATTGACAGAAAAAGTGGTGAATAGAGGTTAAAATGGGGCAAACAATGGTAAAAGGAGTAAAGAAATATCAATGGGTTGAAAGTGGCAAAAAAGTGGAAATAGCAATGAAAATGGTTTAAAAACTGGCAAAAATACAAGAAAAGTTGCAAAAATGGATAAAAGAGTAGCACAAAGGAGATAAACATGCAGGAAATGTGATTTGAAAGGGGTTAAAGAATGAAAAAATGTTGGTTGAAATATCAAAAGGTGGCAAACATATAGCAAAAATAGCCTGGCGAAGTAGTGGAAAGGGGTCAAAGAGTGGCAAAATAAGTGAAAAGTTGCAAAAAAGAACTGGCAAAAAGTCTCAAAAAGGGGTTAAAAGTGTCAAAAATGAGTTAAAACTGGTGCTAAATCACAACTGGGGAGGGCCCATGTCACTTCCGTGGGCAGGCCTGTCTTCTTGTGGCCTGCTGCACAATAATATGTTAATCAGACCAAAATATTTATCAAGTTTTTGTTTATTTGAAAGTCTGGCCCCCAGAGTTTCTACCGAGACTAAATCTGGCCCTTGTGCAAATGTACCTGATGACCCCTGATCTACAGTGTTGTGCTCTGCCCAAGTCTGTTTCTTACTTGCTTTTTATTAAAATCAAGAAATCTTTTAAATAAAAATGGGAACTCCATTAGGTGTAGTTATTAAACCAACATTCTCATGGGTGAATTTCATATAGCCTACTGAAGGAGAAAAGCTGTTTAAAAGTGCCAAGCCTTCCCTCCTTGTGCTGCTCCATGCTCACAAAATGCTTTGTGTGTAGCACAATGGATGGCTTGACCCCAAAGGCTTCAGCACTTTTAAACAGCTTTTCTCCCTTGATGTGTGAAATTCATTCATCAGGTGACCATGGTGGTTTACTTATTTGTAAAGACACAATATCAAGTGCAGCTCTTATTGAAAAAGCTCCTCAGTTATTTAGCGTTTCCAGTCAAACTAGAGCTCCACAAGGTTTATTTATGTAATCGTACACTCTCCTTTTCTTAAAAGACATAGTTATGACCTAACAAGGGGGAAAAGCAGTTAAAGGAGTGCTGTCTGTGTCTTTGTATATTTCAGCATGTTCAGAGCAGGAAAGCAGAACCGGCCACTTTCATCACTACACAGAGAAACTTTCAACAGGGCAATACGGGTGGATGTTTATCTGATACATGAGTGTATTTCAACTCACCAAAAAGGAGAAAACTACAAGAATTGCAGGTGAATTTAGGATTGTTAGAGTGTCAGTGACTAGTAAGGCCAATTAGTTAAACTTAAATTAAGCTAAAGTGGCTGCAGTCACTCAAGATATTGCGTAACTTTGGCTGATTTTGTCTCTTGAACTATACTTATCAGAATCATGCCCCCCCCAAAAAAGGAGACCTGTATTGTTTCAGCACAGAATAGTAGCAAGATTAGACCTTTCTTGGCTTTGTGTGTGTAATAACTCCACCTCTGTGGCATTCATAACACAAGCTTTGGTCACTGTTAAGAGGGAGAAAGGATAAAATAAAGCAGCAGCAGCGCTCTTATCCGACGCTCCCCTCCCTTCTCCTTTCCTTCCTGCGAAATCAGATCTGAGCCCCAGCCTGTCTCTCCACCCGGCCCCACGAGAGCGAGAGGGGGGATCTGTCTGTCCCTGGCGCTTCCTCCCCAGTCTCACCAACATGGGTTGACGCTGGAGCTGTTGCATAACTTCAGGTTGAAGGCACGAAGTTATGAGGTCAGCGTCCTGTGACCGACATTATGCCGGGCTACTCCTCTACAGCTAGAATCAAGCTCCAGCCTGGTCCTCCCTTCCTGAGTGCATCCTGTCATGTAGTGAAAGTAGGTCTGAGTCTGAGATTTAGTCATGCTCCTGCTACAGTAGGCGCTCTTACAGAGGGTGGAAACAATAACACTGATGCGGGCATTATGTCATAATTAAGTTACACAAAATATACCATCAGAATGACCTTCTTACACCACCTCAATGGAGGTGTAAAGGACAAGCATTACATCATCAGATAACAGGAATGTACCGGTCTTCAATTTTTATCTAGTAACTATTGACCACAATTACAGATTACTAATAAATGTGAGCGAAATCACAGACCAAACAGTTTTGTCCTGGTAGTGTTAAGAGAGAAACAAAACAGTGTACCGCATATGTATAGATTCCATTTATGTGCAACCAAAGTCACAACTTGAAATGCAGAAAATCTTGGAAAATCTCTTCTGGTCTACACGACTTTAAAGTAAACCAAACACGGCAGACGTAGAACTGCTTGTAGAACTGCTCTTGTAGATTCTCCTTAATGAAAAACCCATGAAAGCCCACTTAGAGTTTGAAAAAAAAGCACCTATAGGACTGAGATTGAACTGTCTGGCCTAAATTCTGAACGTTATGGCTGGAGGAAACCAGGCAATGTTCATCACCTGCCCAATACCATCCAAACAGTGAAGCATGGTGGTGGCAGCATCATGCTGTGGGGATGTTTTTAGCAGCAGGGACTGGGGGACTGGTCAGAGTTGAGCGAACCTGTATGGTGCAAAGTACAAAGGTGTCCTCAATGAAACCTCAGTAGCGCTCAGGACTTCAAACTGGGCCGACACACAACCAAGTCAACACAGGAGCGGCTATGGGACAACTCTGTAAATGTCCTACAGTGCCCGAGTCAGAGCCCTGACTTGAACCCTATCGAACATCTCCGGAGAGACCTGAAAATTGCTGTCCATCAATGTACCCTATCAGGCCTGACTGAGCCTGAGAGGATGTTCAAAGAAGAATGGTACAAAATCCTTCAATCCAGTTGTGCAAAGATTGATGCACAGTTATCCACTGTGACTCAAGGAAGAACTGAGATGACTTTGGAAGTTGTTGTCAAAGGTTAAAGATCACTGGGCCTCATTTTGATCTGTTCTTTGTGCCCGCAATATCAGGAGAACTCAAACACAAGGATGATCCAATTAAATTTTGGAGTTTGTTTTTAAAGGTCATAGGTCACTGAGCCTCATGTTCATCTCTTAGTTTTGAACATAATATCTTAAAAATGCTTTCATGGATTTTCACCAAACCATGCACAAATGTCCACTCTGACTGAAGGGTACTATGATTAGATTAGTTCAACTTGGTGACTATTTTGCCTACGAAACCCAAAAGCTCGATTTGCACAGATATTGGAAAAATACCTAAATACCACCCTAAATTACAGAGATGCTGATTTGAATGGGATTAGTTTATCTGTGGGCCTCTGCAGAAATGTGGTAGGACTTTTACTCTGCAAGTTATGACCAGAAATGGTTAATTCACACGGGATCAAAAACACAGATGCCCCATGCAATAATTCCAAGGCAAAACTCCTGTGCAAATAAGGCTTAAGACTGTTTAAAACAATGGCATACTTTCAGTATTGTCCTCCCTTGGTTTGTAGAGAATTCTGAAGCCCAGTGATGGCTGTTGCTGTGTTAGAAATGCAAAATTTCAATCAATCTAAAAACCGGCAAAGAAACCTCCTGGGACAGAGTTGCAGTGCATACAAATGCTACTTAGCTGCAACCCAGTTATGCAAATGTAGAGCTGTGCAGAACTTTTAGGCATGTTTGGGTCAAAAAATGAGGCTGAAGTGAGGCAGAGCCGTAGCAAGTGAGCTGGCTGAGGACACCATCAGCCAGGAGCGAGGATTGACACAACTCCAGTTGTGCTCTGGATGTCCTAGCATATTACCAGGGGCGTGGGAAAATAATCTGTGGACAAAAAATAAAGTCCAAACCTTTGGGGCGTAGAAAGAGGTGGATGCCAGTGATTCACGCGCATTACCAGGGGTGAAAAGGCCAACAAACGAGATGCCGTCAAGCTTGACCTTGGTTGCCAAGGTCAAGCTTGACGACAACCCCTCGACCAGGCGCCAGGTTGTGGCACATTGGGCCCTGTGATAAATCAGTCGAATGGATGGAGTGAATAATTTAACCCTTTACGTGCCTAAGACTTACACAAATGACTGTATGCTTAACTGTTAGCCTTTATATAGGCAGAGAGGATAAAAATTCATAACTTCTGTACAATGTGTACCAATAAAGAACCAAGTTATTCAGACCAATGCCTTTTAAAAACATATGAAACATAAAACATGGCTAAACATGAGTATTTCTGTTGTGAGGGTTCTTTTGCTTTTGGCATGAGCTTTAAGTGGGCCCTTAAGGAACTACATTTTCATTTCTTCACTCGGCTTCGTTTTTCAGCGTTGGGGGTTGCTGCTTGGTTAATTTTTCCATAATGCACATGTTTACATACTGGTGTTTGCTCTCGTCCCACTGAGCCTTAGTAGAGCCTGACAAAGCCTGCAGTATGGCTGTCTACTCTTTGTTTGTACAGCTCTTTAGATCGGACATCAAAAGATTCAGAGTTCCGGGATAGAGATCAGTGAGGCACTGTGATGCAACCAAGAAGACGCTGTGATCGTGGGCCTCTTGTCCCGCCTTCGTCTGTAACGATTAGGGATGATGTAATTCTTCTCAAGCACACCAAACCCAGAAAGAATATCTTTATCTTCTTTGAATTGGACTAAGGTCTGATTTTGACAAACCTACATGGACAAATATAACATTATGACACCTTTCCACGGCTCCCTCTCTGACCTGAAACTTCTCTGCTTTTGGATGCATGCAGTCTTTGCCGATACAAAACAGTGTCTTTGTACTTATCAATCAAAGCATCAGGGAACTCAAACAGGAAATGTTTTTTTAATGACCGGGCTGCCCTTGTACCGTAACGCTGTGTGACCAAATTAGCAGCCAATAATTACATGTTTGTGTGTATTCTAGAAATGGCCCTTAGCTGTGAGCAGTTATTAGTTCTGTTTAGACAGCGAGGGGGGCGTAAATCATAAAGGGTCTCTTTGAGAAGCTCCTCAGGTGTATTTTGTGGTCTGCAGCTTTATCTAGCATTCTGTGGTCCACTTGAACATTTCCTATTGCGAGAACAGTTTGTGCTGTAGATGACCAGGACATGGCGTGGAGACCAGGCGGCGCACAGAAAGGATGATAGCATCAAATTGCTCCCATCAGCGACAAAAACTGTCTCTGTTTCTTGCATTTTATGGCTCCGGCCATGTTTATGAGAAAAACGGCGCCTTTAGAAATGGAGCTGAATAAGACACTTTATAGAGGAGGCAACAGTGAAAAATATCAGAGCCATTTGGTGAGGAATGACAAGTGGGCAAACCATTTAACATCTATAGCACCATATTCGTGTGAGTGGGTGGTTTTCATGAATTTACCTTGGCTCATTTTGTTCTGTATTTTTACACCTATAAAGAGTTTTGACAGGGATGCTAAAAATGCGCTACAGGCAATAATATGTGATTAATGTGTGAACAAACACAACAAAATCACTTTATATGTTTACTGAGATGAAGAAAGCAACTCATACTTTATTGAAGTGTTTTCACACATGCACAAAACTGCTGAAGTTTTCTAGGTGAGCTGCATGTATGGCCAAATTTCAACTACAACTTCAACCAGTATGTTCTTGACAATAAATTTATTACATATAGATGACTGGGCCAACATATGAATGAAGTACATATCTAGGAAAACACATGAGTAAGTTGGAGGTGTGCTTATATTTAGATAGGCATGTGGCTACAGACCTCTATGGTGGGGCAATTGGGCTCATCTGTTGCAGACTCCTAAGGGCCATCCATCCATCCATCCATCCATCTATCCATCTATTTTCCTCTGCTTACCCAAGGTCGGGTCTCAGTGACAGCAGGCTGAGTCAGCCCAGACATCCGTCTCCCTAGCGACAGTTCCTCCTGAGGGAATCCAAGGAGCTCCCAGGCCAGATGGGATATATAATCCCTCAAGCAAGTTCTGGGTCTGCCTTGGGGTCTCCTCCCAGTTGGACATGCCCGGAAGACCTCCAAGGCGCCCAGGAGCCATCCTGATCAGATGCCCGAACCACCTCAACTGGCTCCTTTCAACGTGAAGGAGCAACGGCTCTACTTTGAGATCCTTCCAGGAGTTTTATATTTTAATTTCATCCCCCTACCCCTTACTCTAACCCCAACCTTTGTGGTTTGGGTGCTTAGCCCTAACCCTCTTTGGGTTTTCCTTAGTTTGTGGTTTGTTAAATTAAGATTTATCCCCTTAGTACATTTTTGATTTTTATTCATAAAATTCTGCTGTTGTGAAAAATAGCCGCTTACTGTAACCTCTGGTGGAAAATAAACATCATTCAGGACGTCAATCTGGTTCCGGCTTGGGTAACGTACGTCACTTCCTGCCCCACCATAGAGGTCACCCCGCCATAGTGGTCTGCAGCCCTCTTGGTACATTACTGCACATTGTAATGTTTTTATTCTTGTTTTTAAAAAGGAATCTTTCTTGTTTTCCAGTATGTTTTTTTTTTATCTGTTTGTGTCATTCAGTGAATATGTCACTGACATTAAAGAACTTATGCACAACATTTTGCCTGTTAAAACTGGGGGCTGTGGCTTAATTAAACAGTCATCACATCTCAACCAGAAGGTCCAGGGTTCACGGCCATGCCCCAGCAGCCACATGCCGATTACTGTGTTAGTTAATATTGATGGTAACTTTTTAATAGTAGCCTTTATTACTCAGTGTGTTAATGCGATGTAAATGGATTAGTATGACCTGTGCTGCAAAAAGAGTTTTGAGAGATTTTATTGTTTCATTTATCAATAGCATGGATATACAGGTGCAGGTCAAAAACTTGTACTTTTTTTTTTAATCTTGATGATTACACCTCACAAAAATTAAAAATCCACTATCTCAAAATATTAGAGTATCACACAACATCAGTCCAAGAAAGGATTTATTGTACAGAAATGTTGAGCTTCTGGAAAATTATGCTCATTTATGCACTCAGTAATTGGTTGAGGCTCCTTTTGCACAAACTCAATGCATCTATGCCCCACTGCATGGAGTTGATCAGCCCGTGGCACTGCTGGGGTGTAATGAGGACCAGGTTGCTCTGATACCACCCTGTATTGTTGAGTCTGGTGTCTTTCATCCTTTCATCTTCCTCTTTACATTTCCGCAGAGATCCTCTATGGGGTTCAGGTCAGGCCAGTTGTTTGGCCAATCAAACACAGTAATACCATGGTCAGCAATCATGTTTTTGGTAGTTTTGGCTTCACTGTGGGCAAGTCCGGCTGGAAAAGGAAATCAGTATCTCCATAAAGCCAAAAACCATTCAAAATTGGACAAAAAGGGCAAAAAAAAAAAAACCCAAAAAAAGGCCAAAATGGATTGAACACAGTAACAAAAATGGACAGAAAAAAATATGACATTAGATTCAGATTGATTTAAAGTCAAATATCATATCTTTAAAATATTCAGTTTGTTAGTGCTTTTGGTCTGTCTTTATTTTTTGGCGTCCATTTTACAAAATGTCCTTTCCTTAAAGGGGACATATTATGCAAAAATCACTTTTCCAGGTTTTTACCAACAAAAATATGTGCCCCTGGTCTGTCCACAATCCCCTCAAGTACCAGAAAAATCTGTTCCCTCCTCCTTCTCTTGCTCCACCTTTCAGAAAATGTGTGCTGAAACATGTGATTCTCAGATTCTCCCCTCATGATGTCATGTGGGGAGTTAGCACCGGCCCCGGGTTTGGTTGGCCCTGCCTGCTTGGAAGAAAGTTTCACCCTCCTTTCCTGATCCGAAGATCAGGAGAACCACATCCATTAAGCCACATCCATTTCCTGAGAAGGGCGTGGTCAGGGGCGGAGTCAGACAGTTCATTAACATTTAAAGCCATAGACACAGAAACTGCTTGTTCTGAGCGGGGCTGAAACAGAGGGGTTTTAAAACATACAGAAATTCTAAACTGGAGTGTTTTTTCAGCAATAATCTTCTTAGCCATGTTTTCGGGACCGCTTAGACAAATATAAACTTGTCTTTTAAGGATAAAATATGTCCCCTTTAAAGACCCTTCCTTGTCCAGTTGGGTTAGCACCCTCCTATGAGAAGCATGTGTAACAGGTAACAGGTAACACAGGTAGATTAAAGGGTCTGCCTGAAATTTTCAGGACTTCTTCATGAGTGCATGTGTGAAAAAGGCCTAGAATGGGTGCCCGATTTCAGTTAAGTAATTAGTAAATCTCCACTGCCATATATTCAACTGTTGATATATGAAGATTCCCACTCAGCATTTCCTCCCTCAGCGGACCTTTCCTCTTTCCTGTCACTCTCCCTAAGCCAGCGTGTGTGTACAGTTTAAGATAAAAGGCTGTTCCTATCTGTGGGCTGAGGGTGTGTACACCAGATCAGCACGCACATTATCGCCTGAATATTTACTCTCTGGCCTGGTGCCCTCGCTTCTCTCTCACGATGGCATCTGACGTGGTTTTAGTGCCTCCAGGCTCACTGAGCATGTCGACGCTGTCGTCGTGTGGCTTCATATCCAAGCTGAAGTGAAGTTTTCACATTCCTGTTGCTCCACTTTAAGGAGACAAATAGAGCTATACTGAAGGTTGTATATTGTCACTTGGACATGCTTTGAGACTTTGTGAAGCCAAGTGTGCTGGCAGTGTCCACTGTGACATTTTAATTTAGGTAACACCCTCATTATGGCTTAATGGGGCCTAAGAGTGACATAATACTACAGAGACCCTCAGCTCCATGGAAAACCCCCTGAACAATGATCCTTCTTGGACCTAAAGTTGTGTTACTGCAGCCGTAACACCTGCATTTTCATACTTTTCAGCCTTCTCTCCCCATTTCCCCCCCTCATATCCATCTTTTCTCTGTCAGCTCTACATTTTCCCCTCTGCTATTTGTTTTCTTAACCTGCCGTAGTCTTAACACTTCGCATATTACTTGCAAAAACAATCTTTCAACACTGTAAAAAAGTGATGAAACCAAACAGCTCCCATGGAGATGCATTATCTGCATAGCGATCTAAGCCTGGCACATGGTGCTAACAGTACAACAACACGATCATGATGATGGTGATGTAAATGAAGACAAAAATAATGGCAAGAGTAATGGAATACTACTCTCAGGTCTGTAGCAGCTGCTTACGCACGCATCTGAATGAGTCACAGGGAGGGGAGGGTCCTCCCTCGCTCTGCAGCTCTGTGGTGAAGTATGAACATAGCAAGGAGAGGAGAAAAAAAACTGGTTTGACAGATAGTTACACAATCAAGATTCTTTGTTATGGAACGCAGGCTAAGTTGTGGTGGATGTGTTGATGAGGGATGTGCATGCAAGTAACTGGACTGTAAAAATAAAGACACAGGAGAAAGTGAAAACATCCAAATCAATGTGGTATTTGGAAGTGAAGACACTCTAACTCAATCCATCCTGCAAGTAACATTAAATTTGATCTAACACTACTTCAGTCTTACTCTCAGAGTTTCAAACGTATATTTTTTACCACTCTGGTGTCCCATAATCACAGTTAACAGATGAGACAAGAAACACTTCAAGCATCTGAGCCCTTTTAAGCCTCCTACAGACGGTGTGTTTTCAGCAATTTTATATGTTGCTGCATGCTACAGTGTGTGACATGAATTCTGTAGGGCATCAAGTTTGATGTGTGCAGACTGTATGATTAAAACTCTGAACTCTGCTGAATCACAGACTACAACATTCACTAACATGTAAGATATAAACTTCACCAGTGTGTCCTCCGTCAGGCTGCGTGTCCATAACCTGCTTTTTTTTGTGCTGGCAGGGCTCAGGACCTAAAGTCCGAAGTGTGTTCTCACCAGCGCTTATTGTTGCTTCATAACAAAAAAATGAATCCCACGTTTCCGAGTAGAATATGTGACATTTTAAAATAGCTCTATGTACTTCATATATCCATATTTCAAGGAAATATAAAAGACATGCAGACAACGTAGAGGAATCCTGTCCTGACACAGACAGCAAGTGCAGACCTGAAAACAATACTTGAAAAAAAATGATAAAAGACGAGTCAGATCAGAAACGGATTGGCAAGTGAGGGAGTAGTGACACTGTAGGACAGGGCTATTCAATTACAGATATAACTAGGCCAAATTTTAAAATCAAGAAATGTAGCCAGGCCAGACATGTTCGGCACCCAGGAAGCAGCTGGTAATGTCAAATTTCAGATCAATACAGATCAATTTGATGGAAAATATGCACCTTTTTTTCATAGTCTCCCTTTTAAATTTGGCAACATGACTAAAGCACATCAAAAAGAGCATAAAAACACAACAACAGAGCTGTATTTGAACATAACCTGAGGTAGTGGAAATGTTTTTTCAATTGAATAAAAGTAAAATAAATAGAATGAAAAAATAAAAGGAAATTCTATAAATAATAATTTTGGTTGCACCTTACCCAGGCCTATCTTAAGGTGCATAAAAACTAAATTTGAACAGTTGCAGCTATAACAATTCGTTCTAGTCATAACTGAACTTGCCCCATTATACAGTGCATTTAGCTGAACAATAATTAAACTGTCAGACACCTCACTGTAAAAACAAATAAAAAAGAAACACATACTATAACACGAGTTTGGCATTTGACCTAGATGGTAAAAAAAACAAAACAAGTATTTGTCAGTTCAGAGGGTTAGATCGACGGTTTTCATTGACAATTTTAAGCATCAAAGTTGAAAACGAAATTTTTTTATACTTGGTATCTTGGGGCTACTTCTGTCAGTATCGCTAGCAATGCTTTAAAACAACGCCTGCATAATGTAGGTAGACTGCTGCTAGGCTGCGAGGAGTGTTGCATTCACAGTCTGAAATATGGTGGAAATTAATGAAAACTTGCAAAACAAGTTGCCCACTGCATCTCTGGCATGACCACAGGCTGGGCCTTTTGGGGTTTGGTTCTGGGCCGCACATGGCCCCAGGGCTGCTAACTGAATAGGCCTGCTGTAGTGTTTTAACGGTTTTCAACTGAGAGCGCTTAACGTACGATGACAAGCATGCTTCTTCTGCCCAGGGCGCTGAGCATTCAGAACACTGGACTACACTGGTTTTGAATTAAAAATAAGCCCTGCCGACGCTAAAAAAGACGGCTATGGACACAGACCCTAATGCATCTGCATCCAGTGTCGCATTTATAGTTGTCATTTTTTGCTGCATTCCTATTGGTTTGTTAGTTGACAGGTCATAGCATCAGTCACATTGTGAGATGGTCATCCTGTGAATTTATGACACTGTCAGAATTTTATCCCAGGCTATCTCTGGTCATACGACCATGACAACAGCCGTCTGTCAACCTGTCTCACAGTCCGACGTAGGACCACCAATTTAGAGCCGTGACCAGATATCACCATGAATGTTCTTCTTTCATGTGGACCAGCCCAAAATCACACTATGTTTTCTAGGGGTGAGGGAAAAAATCCATACAGTATAGTAATGCAGTGTTTTGCGTGGTGATATTGTATTATTTCACATCCACCAAGTATCGACTTCTAATATGAACTGAAGTCTATGATACTAGAAAAATAAAATCAATTGCTTTTTCTGTCCCAGTGTTAATTTTGACTTAAACTTTGAGTAAAAATTTTTAGTGACAGCCTTTTTTCCATGTGAAAGACTAGACTAGCCAGAAATAGATCTTTGATGACTAGAACTCAATGTAGGTAAGTTCAGTTTTCATCAAGATGACTAAAACTAGACTGAAAAATAACTTGGTTTTAGTTTGTCTTTGTTCTCCCTCTCAGCTGTTGAAAGCAGGAACACACTACCAGGATTTGGTACCAAATTTAGGCAAGAGAATAAATGCTTGCACTAAAAGTAAACAATGAAGTGTGAGGACCTTTCATGGACTAAAACTAGACTAAAATGATAAAGGGTAGAAAAGACTAAAATGTGACTAAAACTAAAATGCACTTAATCTAAAGACTAGGGGCTATTTTTCACAACAGCAGAATTTCATGATTAAAAATCTAAAATTTACTGAGGGGAATACATTTCAGTTAAACATACCACAAACTAAGGAAACCCCAAAGAGGGTCAGTGTTAGGCACCTGAATCCTAAAGGTAAGGGTTAAGGGAAGGGAGATAATAATTTAAAAAATTGAACCACAAACCAAGATTAAAATAGGTTTGGATTTTTCAATAGTTTTTATTTTTATGTCATTTTCACTTTCTTTTTGCAATTTCGGTTTAGTTTTAATTAGTTTTTACTGCTGGTTTGTTAGTTTAGTTTTTATTTAGCAAAAATGCTTCGCTTCAGTTTCGTTTTTATTAGTTTTTGTTTTTCAGGTACATGTCGGGGCTGAGGGAACGTCATACCTTTTTAAAAACCATATTCAAACAGGCTACTCTTCACTTTTCATTCATTTGTTTAAAGATGATGTTTGAATACAACTACAGACATAAAACTACCACTGTATGAAGTCTTAACCAATCAATTCAGGCAATTTTACTCTCCCCAGACTGGTGTAGGTGCCAGTAAAGATGGTTGTGTCAAAGACTAAATCTAAGTATATTTTGTCTTTTTTTTTTTTTATTTTATTTTAGTTAGTTTTTTAAGTGCACTATACAGTTTTAGTTAGTTTTTGTTTTTTGGTAAAGCTTAGTTTTTATTTAGTTTCAGTTAACTAAAATGATTTTTGAATTTTAGTTTTAGTTATTTAGTTAGTTTTAGTTAACTATAATAACCTTGCCACAAACTAAAAAAAACAAAAAGGCTTAGTGTAAGGCATCCGAACTCTTAAGGTTAGGGGGGCGTTAGGATTGGGGGGGGGGGGGGTAAAAGTTAAAAGTAACACACCACAAACTTAGGTGAACCCAAAGAGAGTAAGGGTTAGGCACCTGAACCTTAAAGGTTAGGGTAAGGATAAAGGGGAGGGGGATAAAAATTAAAAATAACACACCACAAATTAAGGAAAAACCTAAAGAGGGTTAGTACGCCACTTCCTGCCCGACAGTCAATTTGCCCATTGTAGAGGTCAGCAACAGATGAGCCCAAAACGTCCCACCATGGAGGTTTGCAGCCAGATTCCTCTTAGAATTGCAACTGTACAGTAGTACTAGTAAAGGTAAGGTATTTATGCCTGTAAAATGATATGCAGCCAAGTAAAAGATTGTTTTTTTCCATTTGGGAAATAAGAGAAAAAGAAATCCCATCACTATCTTTGTCCCCTGCTCGATTACTGGATCTGCTGGGAAAATCTTAAATGCAGTAGCACTGCTCTACCTTGTTGATTTTCTGAAGTTATTAGATAAACACAATGGGTAAATAATAGCAGTGCAAGGATCAAAGATGGTGCCCATGACCTAACATGCACCATGGCGTGACATAACATCACATTCTCTGTATATTCCACCTGGCCGAGGAACTCCTTGAAATCCCTCAGGAGGAGCTGGAAGGTATCGCTAGGGAGAGGGAGGCCTGGGCTGCCTTATCCTGCTGCCACCACAAACTGGCTCTAGATGAGGCGACTTGTGTCCCTTTACCTTGATGTTGATCGTATGTGTAAGAGGACAACTCACTCTCTGCTTACTACATTTACCTGAAAGTCTAAGTAAAGTTACCTTACCTGTTTAAAGGTGAGTGTCAGATGAGGTGATCAGCACTTTTGATATTTAAATCTAAGTGGTACGTACGACAGAAGTCAGTAAAGAGGTAAAATTTACACGTTTTTCACAGTGGTAGCTCAAAGTGACATAACAGAGTTCCAAGCAGGAGTTTTAAATATTTCTAAGCAGAAAAAGTTGTCAAACACATTTCTAAGAAAAAAATCTTTGATACTTTCTTGGATTGTGAATAATCACTATGTTCAAAATCCTCTGGGAAGCCGAGAGGGGAAACAGAGGTGAGTCTGTCCAAAAATAGCTTTTATGTCCGCCCTGCAGTGGTTCCCAGCTCTGTGACGGAGGAGAGAAAGTAACACACTGAGCTTTAAACTTCGAAGACATACAATACCCGTCTGCTCTATTTACATGTCTCTGTTAGGTACACAAAAGCATACACACATACAGAATGGGGAAATGAGGATACTCGTAGCTTCAAGGTATGTGTGAGGACGCAAACACATCCGTTTGCTGCTGACAGTCACAACAGACACACAGCTGATTGTTTCTCTCGTCACGTCATCTTGCGCCGAGTCACTTCATGCACTTGTTTGCTCTTTGCAGGAAGCAGCCCCTTGCTTATTTAATAAGAAAATAAAAAAGCAGGCAGCTGAATAAGCCTTTCATTGTAAAAATGGGGCTGCTTTAAATAGTATAATGACTTTTTCTTGCCGTATGCGATGTGGTGACACCGGTGCTAAACCTCCAAGACTAACAAAAGCTGTATTTTTCCCTCCAAGTGGAGGTCGTACGAGTGTGTGGGTGCATATGCTTACATCGTGTTTGTATACCCACGTTTAACAGGCTTTTTGTGAAGTTCCATATAATGTCGACATTTCACTACAGCTAGAATCCTGCGTCACATTTTCCCCGGTACCCATGCAGCGAGCTCACGTCTGTCGTGTATGTGAGCAGGAATACGTACTGCAGCTTGGCATTGAGGGGCAGTGGAATATGTCAGCACACTTTCTCACACCGTCAACGAGCTGGAGAGCATCCACTCTGGCTGGAAGGCCCGTAAACCAACGCAGGCAACAAGGTCATGTAGTCAGAAACACAACCGCTGAGTGAGTCACACGCTTCTTTGAGAAACTTCGGGGACTTCAAGTGTTGTTGGAAAAGCCCACAAAGCATTCATGGTACAATAGAGTGGGGAAAAGTTATGATTCAGGATAATTAGCAGAGTTATTTCAAAATCTCTCAGTTCAAGACTTCATTAAAACAGCACCGTCCTCCAACATTTTCCAATTACACATGCTCACAAAGACTTAATAGTAACTTTTTAGAAAATCATACTTTTAGGATATCCCACAAGTGGACTCAGGGGAACCATTTAGATGTGTTTTTATGTAAGTTTTTTATGTGATGTTGAGCCTTGTCAAATAAGAATTTCTGTTACTTCTTGAAAAGTCTATCGATCTATCTTGAAAGATCGCTGCAAAAGCCTCCCTATTGTATGCCACAATGGTAGATAAACACAATACAGTGCTCTCTTTGGTGCCTTCTGAGTGCCTGGTCTAGACAGCATGCAGGCCAGTGATCTGTTTTCTATGATTGGCGTATCGGTCGCTAAGAGGATGTACCTCACAATGAACACACTGTTCTTTGCATGCAAGTTTCAAAACAGGCCAGGAATCAACACTGTCTTAAGTCACGTCAAATAAATTTGTGGTTTCATAATTTATTTGCCCATCCAGAGGAACTTGAAAGGAATTAATACCAATCAATATTTGCTGTTCTGCTTTAGTGAACTTTCACTGTTAGCCAAGGCTCTGTCTCTACAGACACGGTGAACATACAACAGTGTCTCAGTGCCAGCAGCTGGAGAGTGAAATAACGGATGTGACCAGGATCGAGTATTGATCTTATATCAGTTCTAGTGGTCTGATTGTTGCTTTTCTAATACATGTGTTAAGAATTCACTTGATTCTGCTTCTCTTCTGAGCCATCTGACTAAATGTTTCCCAACAAAGATCAATAAAATCTGTGGGAAAGAACCGGAGTATTCAGTGTACTAAAACAGACTTACATGTAATTTCACCCATGGCCAAGCTTTAATTATTACCATGCTTTTGTCATGTTTATGGGCATTTTATGTGGAAGGTGTTGCCAGGGGAATCCTAATCCTAATTCTTCTGAACTTGCCAGTGTTTTTTTTTCCGCAAGCCCTTTTGATTACTGTACCATAGCCTACAAGCTTCATCTTGAATATCATTAACAGTCGATGTACATATACATCAGTGCCTTTGAACTGCCATATTGATCACAGTTGGTATGAAATCCAAAAGTCTCTGATGTATTTTCAAAAATGCCCGCATGCGAAGGCTGTTTTGCTTATGTGGCAAAAATCCCATTTTAGTTCTGAGGAATATGAACCTACTAATTTAGTTCCCCTTTAACAGCCAGTTTTCTCTTCAGGCTCATTAAATCCATGTGTCTAATCAACAGCCTGTGAAGTACTCCGCTCTCTCTGTATAAGCTTGTGCACATGTGTGCCGTGTTAATGCTCTATATGTAACTTTTATAAAGTTTGACATATGAGGAAATATGTTCCTTGCTTTCTTGTCTAGTCTTAATATGCCATCAAAGAAGCCAGGTTACCTTAACAAAGCATAAGGAATGAAATTATGGGCAAACAGCTTGCAAAAACATTTCATCATGTCATTGTGAGATCATGTGTCACATTATGCTGAATATGTTAGCAAAGTTAGCTTAGCATTAACCTGTAAAACAAGACAAACAGCGTGCCAATAGTAACAAAAATACACATGAGCGCCTTTGAAGTTAAACAGCGAAAATGCTATATTAAATATGAAAATAAATTTGTCTCATCTAGCTTCCATCTAGTCTAAATAGTGAAAATAAAGCAGCCAGTTAAGTTTACGGGCTTTTAAGGGCTGAAAACAGCCAGAAAAAGCCAATAAAATACAATAAATAGTCTTTTAAAGGTCCTTTGGTTATCTAACGATATCTGTTTTTAAAAAAGGAGCTATGTTAGGTTAGCGTTGACATGAAACAAGGCAAACAGCCTGCAAATGGAAACAAAAATACATATAAAAGCACCTTTAAAGTACACCAGCAACCACATCATGTTAAACATAAAAATGAAGAAGCCTAATCAGCTTTCTTGCTTTCCATCTAGACTAAATAATTTACATAAAGCAGCTGGGTAAACTTAGCTTAGCATAAGGGCTGAAAACAGAAGCAAAACACTAACGAAAGCTGACAAAACACAATGAATAGCAGGGTTTGTTGGTTATCTAGCTGATATTTTTAAAATGAGCTATGTAAGTTTAGCATAAATTCATAAAACAAGGCAAACAGTTTGCAAATGGAGACAAAAGTACACATTCAAGAGCCATTTAAGTATAACAGTAACCATGTTCTATTAAATATGTTAATTAAAAAGTCTAATCAGCTTTCTGGTATTCTGTCTAGTCACAATAATGTAAATAAAGCAACCAAGTTAACTAAGCATAAAAGCTGAAAACAGGCAAACAGCTAGCAGAAAACTTCAATTAAAAGCCTCTTTGGGGTTCATGGGTAATTCAACTATGTATGTTAAAAACATTCTGAGCTAGCTTAGCGTTAAGACATGAAACAAGGCAAACAGTTCACATAAATAAAAAAAATTAAACATATAAGCACTGTGAAAGTATAACAATAACCATGTTTTATAAAAGATGTTAATGAAGCGGCCTAATTAGCTTTCTAGTTTTCCATTTAGTTTCCATTAATGTAAATATAGCAGCCAGGTTAGCTTACCTTAGCATAAGAGCTGAAAACAACCAGAAAAAGCAAACAAAATAAAACTAATAGCGTCTTTAGAGTTTTTCGGTTATCTGGCAACATCTATTTTTAAAAAGAGATGTGTAAAGTTGCCCATAAAAAACTTAACATACAACAAAAATTTGTTTGAAACCACCTTTGAAGCTCAGGAAACATCTAACTAAATAAAAAATCAACCAAATAAACAAAAAGACAGTTGGTTAGCTTAGCATTAAGACATGTAACAAGGCAAATAGCTCACAAATGTTGACAAAAATATACATACAATCACCTTTAAAGTGTAACAGTAACCATGCTATCTTAGCTATGTTACTTAAGTAGGCTTATGTACTCTCTAGCATTCTCTACTAGTTTAGATATTGTAAAAAAAGCATCAAGGCACAGTTTAGCTTAGAACAAGGAATGGAAACCTGGGCAAAAACCTAGCAAAAGCTGCCAAAAGTACAATAAAGAGCACCTTTAAAGCTCAGCAAATATCTAACTTAATGCTCACAAACAGTTGGGTTAGCTTAACATTAAGACATGAAACAATGCAAACTAATTGCCAGAGAAAACAAAATATGCATATTGGCACCTTTAAAGCCTAACAGCAGGCCAACAAAAAGAGCTAGGTTAGCTTATTAGATGTGAAACATGGCAAAGAGCTAGCCAGAAGTTAGAGAAAGCTTAGTTGGCCTTTAAAGTCCTACAGCAACTATGTTATACTAATAATGCACATGAAATAACCTCACCTGCTTTCTAGCTATCTAACTGATGTAAATAATTCAGAAGGGTTAGCTTAGCTTAGCACAAGGAAAGAAGACCTGGGCAAACTGTTATCAAAAACTAGCAAGAAATACATGTAATAACAAATTTAGAGCTCACACTGTTACCATACTATACAAAATAAGTCAAAAAGAAAAAGGGTAGCGTTAACTCTTGAAACAAGAAAAACAGCTTGAAAATGGAGACAAAAAATACAGGGGCAAACAGCTAGCAATAGCATACAAAGCTACATCTAAGTGGTAGGATTACGAGGTGTTGTGTTGGGACTGAGCATTAGTCCCAACACAACTGTATACAAAACCAAACAGCAACCTTTAGGGTTAAAAAAGAAGCAAATACTTTGGACTACTATGTACTTTCTCAAGTAGCCACTTGAGGCAGGCTCCAAATGCAAAGGTAGGCTCTGTATTAGACTGTTTGCACAAAACATAACAAAAAAGGATCATCTGAAAGCTAGCTGCCGTTTACAGATAAGTTTAGCATAGAAACATGAGAGTGGTCTTAATCTGAACCTGACATGATAGTGTTTGAGCATAATGTCCCAAATGTCAAAAAAATCATTTACTTGGATTCATAAAAAAGACTATTTGATATAAAACCCACAGTTTTCAACATGAAAAGATAATCATTTCACCACTTGGGTACTTTCCCTGCCAGTACTAGGATCTTTACAGTGAATGGCACGGTATCAGATTTTACATTCAATATAAACTCGACCAAATTGGTCAGTTTTATGACGTTTTATTTTAAGTATTACACTGAGCCAAATAGCTTTAAGAGTTAGAGGGAAGAGGGAGCGCAAGAAAGAGAGGGTTAGAGGAAGGGGGGCTTAGTTCATGAGCTGGTGGCCCATCTGGATTGCGTTACTGAAACCCCCCTCCTCAATTAGACTCAGCATGATGTCAATAAAACGTCAGACTGGAGAAGCTTTCACTTAAATTGAGCCTGTCAAGTATTGTTCTTTCCTCAGAGCCCCGGCAGAGACATTCGGTTGGAGATGATTTGTAGTTTGATTAAGGTTACCACAACGTGCCATTTCTGATTTCACTTGGGCATTTGGCTTTAAAATGATGCTATAAAAGTTGTTTGCCTATAACTCGGGGTAGATATACTCAGAAAAAAGGCACTAAAAGGCAAAACTTAAGGTTGTCAGTGAGAAATAAAGCAAGGATTAAGTTCTACTTTGACCTTTAATCACTTTTCTGACTGTAATTTTCCATGTCTTTCCTCTTAATCTTCTAAGAGATTCCCTTTTTTCCCCTTTTCTTCCAGAGTTTAGCCATCGACATCCAGATTTATGTTTGAATGTTAAAGTTCGTACCATTGGGAGGTTTGAAGAAACGCTGGTGACATTTATGTTTCTCCTCTCCTATTGCACAGAAAATTTATTAGGAGTTCCCTGTTTTTTAAGAGACGGGAATTTCCCAACACCACTGTCTCCTCTCTCCTACAAACCATGGATCATCCTGCGCCTACGTGCTGATATTCAGGATTATTATTGTCATCTATGAATGTTTGCACCAATCGCAGGCTTGTTTCCAGAGAGTCAATCCAGGGCCTGAAAAACGGCAATCCATGGAAAAGGTCACACATTCCCAACCGCTCCCAGTGGGAAAACAGGAGAGTCCACACCTTCTCTGGAACGCGGAGGCCTACTACCCTGAAATCTGACAATAATTACCACATGAATTTCGGTGTATTATAATGCCAAACACTTTATCTGCAGACTTCCACTGTGCCTGTCTGGAGATCATCATAGAATGATGTGTATGCTTCATGGTATTTTCAGCTATAAAAGCTATCCATGCAAAGTATTTAGGCTTCAACTAAATCTGTTGAAGCTCAAAATATCACAAACTGTTATCACATTGCATCTCATGTTCTCAATGTACCTCACGAACATAAAGATTTAAACAAGAGCTGTGAAAATGTGACAGCCAGGGTTTAACAACAGTGCACAGAGTGAAAAAGCAACCTTTGAAATGATGTCAGCACGCTCTTGATAGGTTAAAAATGTCGGTAACTGCTGTAATAGCTTTGAAGCAGTGGTCTGATACAGAGGAATAAACTTTAATACATGTTTTTCTATAGGAACTGCTTCAGCATTGTAAAGATGTGGGTTCTTTATGGTATAATAAGGAATGAAACAGTCTGTATTAAACTTAATTGTTCTCTCAGGAATTTACTTATTGAATCGATAAAATAACTAGAAAAGCACTAAGAGAGTGCAGACCTCCACCATTAGCCCTATCTCCCAACAATGAAGGATCCTTTAAAAACATTCCTGGATCCAGACAGCGATCCAGGTCACTCCCAAATTCTATTTCACCAATTACTCCCTCCCCGGTGGGGTGGAGTCACAGTGAAGCAATGCATTGGCTTCGCTACGTGTGGACTGTCATGGTGGAAGCATTGCCTGCCTAGCCAACAGATGCACTGACAGTCTCACCCATGGTCTCACTAGATGACTGAAAGTCATGGCAGAGGGTGAATAGTCCTCTATTCCTCCCAGCATTGTGAGTATTCTCACTACAATTCGCTGTCTTTCTCTCAGTTACACTCCGACTCGTCTCCTTGACTGGGCGTGTGTCTTTCAAACTCTATAAACTCCAAAACTTAAAATAGACACCAAAAACATGCTTCTGGGATTGAAGTTACTCCTGTCCGCCATCTCCTGGTGGGAAGTGGTAACAGTGCAGACCTCGGCCATTAGCCCTATCTCCCAACAGTAAAGAATCCTTTAAAAAATTCCTGGATCCAGACGGTTATCTGGATCAGTCCCAAAATCTAATCAGGTCTTCCTTATGCCTTTTCTGACATTTCCTGAAAATTTCATCAAAATCCGTCCATGACTTTTTGAGTTATGTCGCGAACAAACTGACAAACTAACTAACAAACGAACAAACCCACCTGATCACATAACCTCCTTGGCGGAGGTAATGAAAATGTTTTCATACACACTATGTTGCCAAAAGTATTCGCTCATCTGCCTTGACTCGCATATGAACTTAAATGGCATCCCATTCTTAATCCATAGGGTTTAATATGACGTCGGTCCACCTTTTGCAGCTAGAACAGCTTCAACTGTTCTGGGAAGGCTTTCCCCAAGGTTAAGGAGTGTGTTTATGGGAATTTTTGACCATTCTTCCAGAAGTGCATTTGTGAAGTCACACACTGATGTTGGACGAGAAGGCCTGGCTCTCAGTCTCCGCTCTAATTCATCCCAAAGGTGTTCTATCAGATTGAGGTCAGGACTCTATGCAGGCCAGTCAAGTTCATCCACACCAAACTCTCTCATCCATGTCTTTATGGACGTTGCTTTGTGCACTGGTGCACAGTCATGTTGGAACAGGAAGGGGCCATCCCCAAACTGTTCCCACAAAGTTGGGAGCATGGAATTGTCCAAAACCTCTTGGTATGCTGAAGCATTCAGAGGTCCTTTCACTGGAACTAAGGGGCCAAGCCCAGCTCCTGAAAAACAACCCCACACCATAATTCCCCCCTCCACCAAACTTTACACTTGGGACAATGTAGTCAGACAAGTACTGTTCCCTGGCAACCACCAAACCCAGACTTGTCCACCAGATTGCCAGATGGAGAAGTGCGATTCATCACTCCAGAGAACGTGTCTCCATTGCTCTCTTGTCCAGTGGTGGCGTACTTTACACCATTGCATCCAATGCTTTGCCTTGCACTTGGTGATGTATGGCTTTGGTGCAGTTGCTGTGCGACCATGGAAACCCATTCCATGAAGTTCTCTATGTGCTGTTCTTGAGCTAATCTGAAGGCCACATGAAGTTTGGAGGTCTGTAGCGATTGACTCTGCAGAAAGTTGGCGACCTCTGCACACTATGCGCCTTAGCATCCGCTGACCCTGCATGTCATTTTACATGGCCTACCACTTCGTGGCTGAGTTGCTGTCATTCCCAATTGCTTCCACTTTGTTATAATACCACTGACAGTTGACTGTGGAAGTTTTAGGAGCGAGGAAATTTCATGACTGGACTTGTTGCACAGGTGGCATCCTATCACAGTACCACGCTGGAATTCACTGAGCTCCTCAGAGCGACCCATTCTTTCACAAATGTTTGTAGAAGCAATCTGCATGCCTAGGTGCTTGATTTTTTACACCTGTGGCCATGGAAATGATTGGAACACCTGATTTTAATTATTTGGATGGGTGAGTGAATACTTTTGGCAATATAGTGTATTGAGCTGCTCTTAGATATGCACTCTTGGAAATTTCAGAACAGGCAGCCCCTAAAATCTTCTTGAGTTGCAAATTTATAGCGTGAAATTCTCCCAGAGCAACCATGTTGGCCAACAAAGCAACAAAGATACTGTAGTCTCTCTTCGAAGGTTTCCATTCAAAGGTATGAAAGATTTCAAGGAAAATTTCAGTAGTTTTGAAGTTGGGTTGTATGAGGTATGTTTTTTTGTAGTGGCATTCGTACTGACTGTAACATATTTGATTATAAGTCATTAGAAGAATAACTGTAAACTTACTTGGATGACAAATTTCCGTTCAGCTCTTCTGGTTGGATTGGTTATTCCAATTTATCTTCAGAAAATTGAAGAAGGTCCATAAAACACCAGCGTCAAGTAAGGCAGGAACTCTGGATGGGGAGTGATGCAGCCTGCAGGTGTCTGTGAGCCACTATCCTCAATCAGAGACGTCCTGAAGAGTTGAGAAGTCCCACTCATGACAACAGTAGCTCTCGTGGACATGGGCTCACAGTTTTCCACACCTACATCATCAGGTCAGTCAGGATCTCTTCTCTTAAATAGTTTCGACTGAAGTTTCTCTCGAGCTCTCTCTTCCCACTGAATCTCCATCTGTTGGAGTTCGTCTGTGTACTGCAGCTCATAAAGTATCCCATTGTAAACACAGTAATGGTTCATCGCTACTTGAGTTAAAAAGCTAATTTTAGTCTTGATTTAGCTTAGATTGTTCTTGATGTCTCTGTTGAAACCCACAGACCCAAACAGCTGAGATACGCTGAGGCGGAAGAGCATGTAGCTGGAAGCCAGAGCTTGCATTGCATAATAGTGTCCAACGTAGAGTCTTTCCAGATGAGAAATAACACACTTCAAAAGTGTTCAATATAGTTAACAACTGAGCCAAATTTGTGTTTTGGGCCACATTTACGTAAAGCTCACAAAATTAGGCAAAGATATTGTACAAGTCTGCAACTCTGTACAACCTAGCTTCTTTGCCAGTACAACTCAGGAGTCCTTCTTAAAGGGGCAACACCCACTAAAACCACTGGAGACTAATGCCACTACTATTTAAAAAATACCAAAATATCCCTTCAAATATATTTTTTAGAAATCTGTTTTAAGTAAATTCAGATTTATACATGTGTTAATCCACTAGGAGTATTAGGAGTCAATAGGTTGAGCAGTATGTGGCATTACTCATGGAAAAGGAAAAAAAAAAACAAAAAAAAAAAAACTGTAGAAGAAGAGCGCTTGATTCCACGTACGTACTTTTACAGAGGCGAGTCAATCATAAGTCCATTTGTATGTGAATCTCAATTATATCTTGTGTGCCTGTGAAATCCCCCTCCTTCAAAGTATTTTCATCCTTAATGTGGCGCAAGCATTAAAATGTAAACTTTTGCAGTGGAGACTTGTGTATTTTATCTTAGCCAACTGACAGCTAAGTAGCAATTTTCCTTACATTCTTGGTTCCAGTTTTTGTGAATCCATTTCATCAAGCTCTGCAAAAAAAAAAAGGTTAAACATGGCATAGTCATATTTATTAGCTTAGTATGAAATATAGACAAATTAATCTGTCTGATATGGATAACAGCATGACTTGGCCTGAATTTATATTTAAACATATGGCGTCTTGGATGTTTGGTCTGCAGCCATCCTTCTCAACATTTGAGGGTATATTTAGCAGGTGATACCATTCATCACTGAATGTGAAGGTGTCCTGAAGAGAAGGAAATACTACTGACATATTCCCACTGAGGGCCTCCCTTGCTGTTCAGCAGGGCCAGCTTGTACCACAGGCCCCAGTATAGTCACAATGTCCGTACTATCTATAGCTACGCCTCTGACTCTGGGTGTCTATTTAAGTTTGCTAATCCAGAGACATCGCTGTTTATTTGTTACTTGTGCTTTCACTGCAAAAAGTCACATTTTTCAACAATCTAGCTTTTCAACTTCCCTAAAACACAAAGATTTTTTTTTTTACAATATTTGAAGTTCTTTTGAAATTTGTAGCTTTTCCAGGCCGTTTTTAAATGAGCAAATAGATGAAGACATGGTGGATGGAAATCCCAACCATTGGAGTTTTCTACCTTAATATCAATGTTCAGTGTTACCGGATTTATTCACAGAATCAATAAACAAGTGTAATTTTTCAAATTGGCTCATCCCAGTTTTACATGAAAATTACCCAAAGAGGCTGTCATGCTGAAACAACTAGCTCTTTGCATCCACATCTTATTAAGAGAAATCCTCAGGAGTTACACACTTGTGTAAAAAAAAAAAAAAATCACAAGTTTAACGCTTATATGTTTGCAGATTTTTGTTGCTTATGAACCAAAAATCAAAACAAGTACCATGCCCTTGATCACCTTCAGTTCTTGAATGTATTAATTCTTCGCCACATGTTTCATTCTTTCTGAGATTTTTCCCATTACATTTTTTTTGTCTCTGCACCTGCACTGGAGGCTCACAGATGACTTGGCCTCCTTGAAGCTCATTTATTTGTCTCCCATTGTTTTTTTTTTAATCTTTGAAATCTCATATCAAAGTGTTGATTGCTCGATGTTTTTTTTATAGCTGACAGCTGCTGACTGGTATTCAACCTTAGATAACCTTATTTTGAGGCATTTTTAGGCTAATAACCATATCAGAAAAGGACAGTAGTAGTCTTATAGTAGGTTTTCTGCACTTTATAAGGTAAACAGTGTTGATCATGCAGAGAACTTCAACATTTCAACAGTGAGTTGGATTCAGAAATAATAATATGAATAAAAGATGAATGGTTGCTGTAGCAACTCTCTCCTCTTAACAGTTCTTGTATCTCTATTCCTGTCCTATGAAATAAAGGTAACATAAAAATAACCCTGAAGCAAAAGAAATGAAAAGGATCAAGACACTGAAACTCCTGTAAATCAAATCTTATCAATAGTCAAACTGTGTACAGCGTATTACTTTTTGAAGTTAGTTAATTTAACTTAAGGCTGAAGGCTTAATGTCTCTCCATTAGTACCTAAATATTATTGTTAAGGATACAACGGCCTTTTAGTTTTAGTCTGACACTCCCTTGATTTAGAAATGCATTGTCCCGTGAGAAGTGACTCAATTTCAACTTTATTTCATCATCTAGTTAAAAAATGGAATGATCTTTCACATTAATGCTGCTGCATATAAAAGACTTCTTCACTTGTTAGTCGCCAAGTTTTTTCAAAGTCATATTTCACCACTTAGAATCAAAATTTACCCAAAGTATACCCCGACACAACCCCAGGTTCAAAATAAACCTTGTGTCTTTGGGTATTCAACCAGGCAAACTCAAGACAATGGGTTATTTTGAGGGAGTGCAAGTGTTAAATTTGTCTTTACTTTAAGGATTATTTATATAAAGTGAAACGTGATTGTTCTGTCTCAGTGTTAGACATAACAAGCATCATGACCTGTCATGAAGTCATGTGTATTTCTTTTGGTCAGAGCAGCTGTTATATATACTCCAAAACTTTGCAGCAAGTCCCAGTTGATAAAATACTAATCCACTGTAGAAATCTGTGTCGAAACCAGCGACATAAAAATTAAAGGGACATTCTGGTGTTTTAAAGTTGTGTTGTACGTGGTACTTGGTGAAAGTAGCACCCGTGATTTCAGTGAGCATTGCTCCATCAGAGGAGAGGGGGAAGCTAGGCTCTACACAGCTGCAGATGAGTATAGCTGCTCCACATAAATTTTAGGTCAATTTGGCCAAAAAACAATGCTGGCTCAAATACACTGTATTTAAAATTTTGTGTTTATTTTACACCCAGAAAGCGTGTCTGATCTGTGTCTGCAGGCTTCGTCAGAGAAAAATAAACACCAGTTTAATTGTTTCAGCTCAGTTTTCTATTTTAGCAGTTGACATGCAAGTCTTGGTAGACTCGGGACTCACTGGAGGGATCTCATCCGGCGTTGGAATCCCCCAGGAAGAGCTGGAAAATGTCACTGGGGAGAGGGATGAATGGGCTGACATGCTTGGCCTACTGCCGATGTAACTCTGCGCCCCAGAAGAAAATGGATGGACGGATGGAGTACTGATAAAGACTTTATTCTTGGGGGGGTTGTGGACAGGCCAGGGGCACATATTTTGTTAGAAAAGCCCCCCAAAAATTGTTGAGTTTAAGGTCATCGAGAACACAGGATCAGGGTCTAACATTTGCCTGCTTTTGTCCTCTCTAGTTTCAGCAAGAAGGCACAGAACTATTTTCTGACACTCTTTCATCATTTGAGAATAACAGAACATGCCTTAAATTATGGCTTTTTAATTGTTTAAGGCACAAAACAACAAAATGGCATTTAATCGTTTAAGCGTTGTTACTGATGTTTTCCAACCTACCGCCATTCATTCTGAGGGCTTGTTTTCTCCCAGAAGGGGGTGTGGTCACATTGGAAAGCAGGAAGTGACATTGCACTGCTCTTATCCAAGAGGGTTTTATTCTTATTTTACAATTTTTCTTGATAAGTCACTTGAAAAAAACATGTAGTGACTATAGGTAGTGACTGAAATGAAAGAACTGGATCTTCTGTGTGCTTTCACACCTGATCTGAATGGTTCAGTTAAAATAAACTTTAGTCTATTTGTCCATTTAATGTGGTTTATTTTTACTGGTGTGAAAGCTGCCAAATGAGCCCTACTACCAACCGAACAACTGTACCGAGGCCATCTGACATGGGTCTGGGTTCACTTTCATGGGGCCTCTGGTGTGGTTCATTTGTAGTAGGACCACAAACTCGCCTCAATCCGACATAACAGCTGGAAGCATTGGCCTTTTTATTTTTATTCAATGATTTCTAAATTCAATAATCATTAGTGACCAGAATGGTTTCTTTTATATGTATTTACCTCAAGTGTTAGTGTCAAAGTTGCATTACCAAATACTTTATTGAAAAACCACAAGACATTCCAACCAATTCGGGAACGTTTTCGTCATACAGCACACATTTTGGTCCATTTGTAAATGCCCCTGTGTGACAAAGAGTTAGAAATCAGTCCATGATTGTGACTGTAGGTGTGAAAATGTCCTGAGACTAAATCTAGATTAGCTGTCAAAATTAACACTGACTTAAACTGACCTCTGCTACCTGATGATGTTAGTTATTTGAAACCAGTGAAACATCCCAGTCTGTGCTGAGATGCTGGTTCTCATTCTGCGGGTTGTGAGCTTAGCCCAGATTGAGACATGACCCAGTCCAAGTTCTCTGTGTGTCAACAAGGTGAGCTCATGGGAAGTCCCTGATTCTCCCATGTCAGACACGCACAGAAACTCATTCTCTCTGGCTCTGGCAGAGTCTCAGTCCTTTTCTTTTTAGAGGCTTCTAATCCTGGCGGGTCCTCGGCCCTGACGTCACAGACCCTCCTCCCACCCCTTCGTCTGCCCGATGCGCTGTA
Organism: Cheilinus undulatus; assembly: GCF_018320785.1. Classification (NCBI taxonomy): domain Eukaryota; kingdom Metazoa; phylum Chordata; class Actinopteri; order Labriformes; family Labridae; genus Cheilinus; species Cheilinus undulatus. The sequence goes on along the minus strand of NC_054881.1, from coordinate 14,563,824 downwards.
CCCAGCTCGCTCATTTCCTCCACGGCTCACGAATGCCAATCTCTGCTCCAGCTTGTGACGTTCGCATCTGATTAAAACAGACTGCCTCATCTGGCCAGCTGTGGGGGTTAAACTTCGGAGGAAAGGAGGCGCTGAGTGAACTTGTGGGCTGGTGTGGGTAGGAGGCAGCCAACCAGGCTCCCTCTCCTCCCCTCGCTCGCTTTTCCCCACTTCCCCTCGTATTTCGGCCACGTCATGTGACCAGGAAGTGTGGCTCCCCTCCATTTCCCCTCCTGACAGAAAGGAAATATTGTAACAGAGGGGGCCGGCGCTGGGCTCTGTTACGTCGCCGGTTAAAAATAACTGGCATATTTAAGGCTGCTGAGGAATCCCAGGGCAGGCAGAGGCTGGACAGCCTGCCGCCCGGCTGGAGCTCTCCTTCTCCTCTCTCAGCCCTCTTGCTCTGTTTCCCCCTCTCTCTGCTTCCTCTTCTGAACCCTTTTCACTGCCACACAACCATAACCAAGACCACCACCCTGTACCTCGAATACACTCTCCTGACCCTGTGGAAGCCCACCACTAATTTTTACACGACGTGATGAAAGCTCAGTTTGAGTTGGTAACATCCCAGAGCAGCTATAGAGGTTTTGCTCATTTCGTCCAAACAAACATCTCCCGCTGACTCAGACCTCATCCATATGCATACCATCACACAGCACAGCCGTCTGTTAGTGTGAAAGCTCTGTGGAAAACACACACAGGACTATTTGGTCATAAAAAGTGACCAAAGAACATTTCTGACACTGTGATGATTTATGTCCTCGGCTCTGATGGCTGGTGTTCAGTACGTCTGGACCACAGTTACAGGTGTCTAGAAACCAGGCCTGAACTCACCAGGTACATTTACCACTCTCACTGGGTCAGTAGGCAACATTAGGCTTTATTAAATGTTCTTATGGGCTAATCTTTGTCTCTTCTTCTATCCCACTTTTCAAGCTCAAGTCCCTTGGGTTCTGCCTGTTAAAGGAAGGTTTTGCTCTGGGCTGTTGGTGGAGAGAGGGCTGCTGTGGTCTGTACCAGTGCAGGGCAGGAGGCGTCTGTGATGGGCGTGCTGGCTAAATTCACCTGGAGCTTCCTAAAAACAACGAATTTCCAATTTCATGTCATAATTTATGAAACAATAAACTTTAACAACCACCAACAATTTCTCACATTAAAAATTCCCTCAAGGTAATTTAGTAGATAAATGGTACCCAAAAGTCTTAAAAACTCTCTATTACTGCTGTGAAGTTGAGAGTATGTACTCTTGGGTGAAGTTTGAGACATTTTAGGGCAGGGTAGACTGGAAGTGGAAAGTTTTTCAGACCTGGATGTCAAAAATTACATACAAATGATGAAAACTGATTTTTTGATTATTGCATTCTCACTTTTATTTTCTCTTTACAAACATTTTCAATACTTAACATTTTAATTTACGTGAATTTTTAATGCTTTATTATTCCAATCACCAACATTTTTATCCCTTAATTCCTTTCCCCTAGATGGTAAATCAAAATGTTGCTTAGCATAACTTCTGTGTGTCCCTTTTCCCACCCTGGTAATCAGTTGGTATGGCTGTCTACTCACTTAAAGATGACATATTATGCAAAAATCACTTTTCAGGCTTTTCTAACACAAATATGTGTCCCTGGCCTGTCCACAATCCCCTCAAGTGCCAGAAAAGTACCATTTCCTCTCCCTCTCTCTTTCTCCACCTTTCAGAAAATGTGTGCTGAAACAAGCTGTTCTCAGATTTTACATCTAGTGACCTCACCAGGAGCCTAAGCACCTGCCCCAGGTTTGATTGGATCCTTCCCCACTTGGAAAAAAGTTCCGCCCTTGTCTACTTCTCCTCTCTGCTACCTGCTGAGATGCTGGATAGCTCAGTGGGTTACCCTACTGACCCTGCTGAGAGGGGTGTGGTAAGGGATGGAGTCAGACAGCTAATTACCATTTAAAGCCACAGAAATGGCTCATTCTGAGAAGGGCTGAAACAGAGGGGTTTTTAGACATGCAAAATCCAATACTGGAGTGTTTTTACAGCAATTAACTTCACAGGCATGTTTTGGGGACCTCTGAGACCAATATAAACTTATCTTATTAGGGTAAAATATGTCCCCTTTAAGCTCTGAGCCAATCTCTTTCAGCCAGCACCTCTCTCGATCCAATCATCTTGCAGCTTTCATATTTTAAAATCTGTTCTCTTTCCTCCACAGTCAGTTGTTTCAGTGCGACCGCTGCCACCCTCCTCCACCCCAGCCACCTCCATTACATCTCATCTGTATCCAGGTTCAGCTTCGTCATGCCATCCTACATCCCTTTATCGTCATCTCACTGGTGTCCAGGTCAAGTTCCTCTGTACATCCTGCATCCTTTCATTGATACTTCAAAGTCATCTCGTCAATTTCAGGGTCAAGCTCCTCGGATATCTGCTCCTCAGAGGTTAAAAAGTCTCTTACTCATCCTTCTTCTTCCATGGCCACCACCAGTGTCTAGACTCCATAGGGGGGTCTCCTATTCTAACCTTGCAAAGAAGATGGATTTGCCAGACTCCATCTCTGTCATCAGGCAAATCCATCTTGAAAAGCTCCAATCCACAGTGTTTGTTCTGAACCGAATGCTATTCGGACCAAAGCCGTTTGCAATGGCTGCCTCCAGTACAGTGAGTACCTTGGATTTAGTTTTGATATAACTCCAGTTTTACTAGTACTGAACCACATTTCTGTATTGAAAGCTTTTCATGATGGAAAAGGAGTCCTCGCTCTTCTCCCAGTCTGCTTCTGCATAGGTTTGTGATAGTTATGGTTGGGGTTTGCTGGTGTATCCAATGGCTGCTGCCACTCGGCTGTTAGTTGCTTTAATCGAAACTGGACCACATTATTTTTCAAAACAAGAGCAAAGAGCCACACTGAAAACTTGTCTTGTTAGAGATGATGTTTTTCCACATCTTCCGACTGGCCTTGGCATCAATTTCATCGACTGAGAAGCTCCACCATTACCAATCTACACTAGCGGTAGCCTTCAGCACAAGAGTAGAGCATGCGTGTGAGATCATTTTGTCTTGTCACTCTGATTGACCCATCAGGAATGTGACAGACAGAACATTCCTCTTATCACTTTCCAAGAATTCTTTGAAAAGTGCTGCCCTTCCTAAATGCTTTCTATGGTAGTTTTCCCAGATGATTGTGAAATACATCCATGCAGTGTTGATATGAAACAGTCAGTCTGGCGTGTCAGGTTAATCCTGTCCTGCTGTTGGCCTCACTATCCTTTCAAGTTCATAAAGACATCACAATTGAGTCTATTTGCCAGAGACATTTCACAACTTCAGACATTCATGTAAAATAAATCATTGTTAAACTCATATTAATGCTCTCTTGATTGAAATGTTTGCACTGTTAATGACAAACGATGTATGAAAAACAAAAGATAAAATTTACGCCTTTTTCATCAAATCAACCTCAAATTAATCCAATCATAATTTATCACTTCAATTCAAATTATCACATTATAATTTAATTAACCAATCACCTCCACTTTTATTTGATTTTTGTTTGTTTCACCTTCATAGAAAGAAAGCTCAGTCATTCACACAGTGGTCTAATGATGCCAATGAAAGCTGCACACTTGTATTACAGGAATATGATGTCTTTTTCAAAGGGCATTCATTTCACAATTTTTCAACCACATTTTTGTCTGTAAATTAATCCACTATAAAATATGAAAGTTTAACACCATATATAAATGTCGTTATGTTTGATTGTATCTACATATTATTAATATGAAGTCTTCTCTAATCTCTTGGGACGCCGAAGCCTTCTTAAAACACGCTGTAAACAAGACTTTATTTAAGTGAAGCCTTGTGGCAGATCATTTTCTTTGATTTGAATTACTTTAGGAATTGTTTTAGCCTTAAAATCAATAAAAATGAAATCATGACTGTGAATAAAATAATCAAAAGTATTAAAACAGATAGATTTTTATGGTAGTTTAACAAATACAGAGAAATTATTTAAAAAATGCGATAAGACAAAAAAAAGATTACAATGTGAAACCACTTTACAATATTTTTTAATGAATAGCTTAATAAAAGATTAATAGTTTCATAATTATTTAAAGCAAAACTAAAGAAGTGGACTTTTCATGATGTTATTGCCAATAGATTTTTCTGAGATGGCAGCTTGTGGCCTCTATACAAAACTGCTGTTCGAAAAAAACAACTACATTATAGAAGAAAACATTATTACAGTTCGGCTTTTACTTCCTGCCTTGTTCTTTGGCTTTGCCACAATTCATGAAACATAAAGTCCCTTTATGAATAATTGTATTACAGCTAATGTGAGTTAGAGTGGAGTGAACTGCAGCGCTAAGACTTAAAAAAGCTTGACTCAGCTTTAAAAAATTAAGGAAAGAATGAAAGCTATTTTTTAATTACTCAACAGCATCTGGAAAAGAGAACTGCAAACCTCAATATCTGGAGTTATGATCCGCTGGTGCTCATATTCACTTGGGTGCTTTCCAGGAGCTTAACAGACGGACACCGGAGGAAACCACGTCAGTCACATCGCTCCAAAATACTTCTTTGACTATTTACACTCCAATACCAATGTTTAGAAGGTGATTAGCAGCTAAGTTCGAGCTTGATTAGAATATTAGCATAACCTATAAATGTGTCAACTGTCCTAGAACTGTTTAGAAATCATTGAATGTCAAAGCAATTGAGCCAGCGCCACTGCCAAGAGCAGCACCTGAGCTCACCTTTGAAGGAGTAATTGTTCTGAAGCTGCTTTCTCAATAGAGTGTTTGTTTGCATCTGGCACTGGAAAAAATACATACGTAGAAAAGGACTCTCAGTCAGAGGCTGTGTTTAACTTTCTTGATAATACATAGGGCCATAAAACCTCTGTTGTAATGTGTTTTTATTTACCAATGATATTGAGATACATTCTTTGGTTAACATTAGGTCAGTCTCCTAACAAACAATGAGATCTTCAGTTAAACGAGGTACACTCTACAAGACGCTTGCAAGCGTTAATACCCCCTTTTGACTGAGCAAAGTTTTGATTTTTCTGAAAGGGGTCTAGCTGCAGACCATAGCTCTCAGATGCTCCCTTTTACAGACTGTAACTGTGGTGATGGGTCGTTCGTGAATGAGCCAGTTCAAAGAGCTGACTCAAAATTTGACCAAAAAGCCATGATTGCAAGTGAATCCATCTTGCAAAGTTCCTGTCTGAACCGTTTGGGCCCGGTTAGAAAGTGACAGGACCAATCAGCGACAAGGGCCAGTACTTTCGGGCGCGGCAGAGTCGTGACATAAGCAAGCAGCAACAAGAGGCTGGTGCCATTATGGCGGAAGACATTAGCGTGGATGCTACTAAAGCACCAGTTTTATCAGAACTTGATGACATTTCTTTGTTAAAAGAAGAACAAAGAACAGCATTGAGTTGTTTTCTTTTCATGTCTATAGTTGCCATGGTTTGCATCATGCAGTACCATATGCAGTAAATTCCTCAGTAGCTGCACATGTGCATGTCAGTAGCAGCGACAACGTTGCGTGTTTTGTTGCCCTGATTGGCCTGTAAATATGTGACAGTCAGAACGTTCATCCAATCACCCTCCGAGTTTTTTTCAAAGACTCTGCCCTTTCCCAAATGCTGTATATCCAAGGTTTCCAGATGTTTCACACATCCATCTGGCGTGTCAGGTTAAAACCTTGGAGGAAATGACACAAATTAAAGTCATGATTGAGGACCTGTTGCCACATTTGAGCGAAAAATCAACCTCGGAGAAAACAACTCAAAATTTGTCAAATAAGTCATCAACAGAGACCTGTGGCCAAATTTGAGGGAAAAACTGACTCAAATTTGACCAAAAAGCCATGACCCTGGACTTGTTGCCAAGTTTGAGCAAAGAATTGACTACGATGGAAACAACTTAAAATTTGAACAATAAGTCATGACTGGGGACTGACTGCCAAACTTAAGTGAAAAATCAGCCTTGGAGGAAATGACTCAAATTTGACAAATGAGTCATCAACGTAGACCTGTCACCAAATTTAAGTGAAAAATTGACCACAGCAGAAACTCCTCGAATTTAGACCAATAAGTCAATACTGCGGACCTGGCATCAAATTTTAAGCAAAAACTGCTCACGGTGAAGATGTCCCCACATTTGACCAAAAGTCATGACCAGTCATTCTAATGTAACGTACATAGTGCTCTTAGATTCCTAAGCATAATGGCTGACCCCACTTCCCGACCCCCAACAGACATTCAGGCGCCATCAGAAGAACCTTTATCATCATGTTCCTTGCTAATGTGTATTGATAAAGATGTTACAGAATTAATATGGCCGTAAAGGCTGTGACAGAATATTTAGAATACCCATCCCCTGTGGTGCACAATGTTATTATATGGAAAAAACAGCTAGAGAGCCAACAGAGAGGACCTTTTATAAGTTTAAAAAGTAATGAACAATCTAAGTTTTTCTGTGAAGGCACACTTAAAAATATTTAAGTCTTAAGTCAACCATATCAAAAGTGATTAAAAACCCAACATTTTACATCCTTATGACTGTGGAGGGATTTATGTAGTAATAGAATTAATAAAACAAATCTCTAAATGATAAAATACGCTGTGGTCGTGTAGACCTTAAAAACACACTTTGATGCGTTTCTCTCTCCTTGAACAGCTGCCTAGCTGGAAAACCCCTGGTGTGATTTCAGGACTATTGAGACAATTTTTATTATTTATGCAGGGATAGATAATATTCTGCATATCTTCCAACTGTAATTGGCGGTGTGTCTGTCTGGTCTTACACGCCCCACTATTGCTCCAGTTCTCCCTGATACCTCTTAGAAGACTTCTTGGGTGTTCTGGTTCGAAACTGGTGCCATGAAAAAATCCTAAATATGTATAGATTTTCAATAAAATCCAAAATTGTTGCACCTTTTGTTTTAGTTTGCCCCCATCCCCGATTATATCACTTCCCCTGTATAACACATCATGCAGCATTCCATTTACCTCGGATGTCGCACCCAAGTTGAATGCCTTTCATTTGCTAGGAGTTCGTAACTAGGGGTACTGAGAGTTGCTCTGACTTTCCGAGTCAGAATTCCAAGATCAGGGCGCATTTTTGATGATGTCCCCCACTGGTAGGTTAGAATTTCCTGTATTATATTGAATGCACCATGATGCCACATTTCATTTTACCACAGCACTGAAGAGGAGATGGTCCTCGCTCTCAAATACACTTTAAGACAGAAACTACACCTAGCTCATGACTGGTCTTTCTTTATACTGAAGAGACAAAGTGACAGAACTGGAAAACAACTGGACTTTGTTAAAACACGCCCACAAGGAAATGTATTTGGCACGCTTGGATGTGATGATACGCCAGCTCCACAATCCCTGATTAAAGTAAGCTCCCTTTAAAGCACCTCTACCTGCTCTAATACAAGATGACACAGGAGATGTGCCACACAGCTAATTTGCTGTTTGTTGTTGGCTGTAGTTGGCGGTGCTACATAAACATGTTTGAATATGTGGCTTTCTCCGTGCAGCCAAGTAGTGTGATGCTTTGTTAAAGCTCCACGATCAAGTGCATGATCTAAGACTTTGTAAATACATCAAAAGGCACAGCTTTAATGCTCCCCTTATTATGTTGTAGGCCTATCCCTGCAAATATGCATTAGCCCACAGAGACACTGAGCAATTTTAGTTAATTGACGACAAACACCCCTCTCCAAATCGGCCTTATTGCATGAAGCTATGACGAGGACAGTTACAACACAACATAAATAGAGTAAAGATAAGTCTTCTGTCTGCGAGAGCTGATAGAAGTCTGCTGCAGTTTTTATGGTGCAACAACTTTCCAGAGATCAGGAAACAATTCCACCTTTGTGAGACTTGAAAACAAATGATGATTCATGATGTGGTGAAGTTCGGTAAATATTACTATGATAGTGCTTTAATTTAGCTATAATAAGGAGCTAAATCAGTCTGAGACTCTCAGCTGCTCTTTTATCCATGCGTGGCACCGTAATTTATGACGAGGATGTCTGCGCTGTGTTTGTTTTCTTAGGAAACTTTATCAAGGTGGTGCCTCTGTGAACACATTAATATTGACATTCCTTCACATAGACACACTGTCTATTATTCTAAATATTTAACATGTATGGTCAGAATCTGTGGGATGCGGCTGGGATTGGACAGACCTGTTTGGGGGCGCACAGGAGTGGATGGCATGCACTGTGGGAGTGGGCAGTAATGGTCAGAAATCCAGAGGGAGTGGGCAGTTAAGAAAAGGGTCCCGTGCAGGGCTCTAGTTAAGGTTAATCCTTGGTTAGATATAAAACATTTTGAGGGCACCCCTGTGCTAGACAGGCTCCAAATGCTAGTCTGTTAAAATGGAGCAGCCATTTAAAAAAAATTAATGGTTGGAAAATAAATATATTCTTGTAGCTATTCCTTTAATATGTTAATATTGGTTTTTTTATTAGACATGAAGAGAAAAATTAAGAAGAGTCTAATCATGTATATGTGCTCACATGCCTGGCCAGTACCGCTGATTCTGAAACATCCGAATAATACCACCCCTGCTCCCAGTACGTTAGTTAATCTTGATGATAGGAAAAAGTGACAGCTCTGAAATACTGAGTTAAACTTCACAATGAAATCCTTGATGATACAATAACATTACATCAGTGTCTCCTCATTGGTTTCTGTTTGTGTCACCAATGCCTTTAACATAAAGTCTATATCTGGAACAGCGTGATGAATGATTGAATGATTCATCGTGGGCAGGGTATTGAAGCTTTCACTCTCATATCCTCTCTCTGCACTACATTTGGTTAATACTGTGAGTGTTGCATTAACATCTTCCACACAAGGGTTTGGTGTGTGTTACTAAATCACCATGACTTCATTGTGTCAAGAAAAGCACAGTGGTGTCATCTTTTCTCCCTTTATCTCTTTTTCTCTCTTTCCTCCTCGCTCTGTCGTTACTACGATGTGAAGCATTTCAGTTGTCAAAGTCAAGCCTTTGTTTTCAGGATCATTTTCAAAACCATTATCCCCCTCCATAAAGAATATGGCTTTAATGACACGGCTGCTATTGTGTTGTTACCTGCTGTAGGAAGCAGGTCTTCAAGGACAAGATGAGCAGTGCAAACATGGTTGGTTTAAAGCATCACTTCTCTTCACACAACTCCAGAAAACAGTGGGATACATATTAGATTAAAGGTCTTATCGTTAAACAACAGCACAATATATCAGTTAGTCCAACAGGATATACTTCTCTCTATTAAGACCTGATGCTATTGTAGTGCCTATTTTTCCCATCAGTTATTGTTTGCCCACTAAAACAAGCTTTAGCTCACTTTAAATTCTCTGCAGCATACACAGTGAATGTGTCCTGCTGTAGTGACGGTGCGTTTGTTGACATGCCTAACGGACAAGATCCTGATGTAGCAGGATCAGCGTCGAACACTTTGTTTGCTCTCACACTGAACTCTTGAGTGAATGTGTCTAATTATGTTGGACTGAGAGGTTTGTGTTAGCTCGCTAGCTCTGAGCAAACACTGCCTGAGCCCAATTCAAACTCTGCTGAGCTGTTCTCACTATTTTAATGTACCCAGGTGAGTTTTTTCCCATATGCAATTGTTGTAACTATACTTCAGTATCAAATTCAAAGTCTTTTGACTATGTAGTGGTGTAATGTAATTTGCACTTTTAGAAGCTTGTAGTAATTTTTCACCTGTATTACACCTATATAAGTAGGAAAATTTGTGTTTGGTATATTATTCCTTTGTTGTAACAATGCATCTTGGCAATAAATATTATACCGTTGGAAAGCCTGTTTATTACTATTTTAAATGGTGCTGCACTTGTAAGGAACATGCATTTGTGGGATAAGCAGCAGAGCTGAGTATGTGGGTTGCACCCATGAAAACTGTGCCAGATCTTCTCTGCCAATGCCAAACAGCTTATTCTGCCATTGACTCTTGTTTGGTGGGTTGGATGACTGAAGTTTGAAGAGACAAGACATATTAGCAATTTAACAATTTATTCATTTAACCAGCAGGGGCCTCAGTGGCGTGTGGAAGAACCATACACAGCCACAGCAGCCTGGCACCTCCTCCTCATGCTGGTCACCAGCCTGGTCACACACTGCTGTGGGATGGCATCCCATTCTTTAACCAACATTTGTGCAAGTCATCCAACGTGGTTCTGTCGGTCACTCTGGCTCGAACAGCGTGCAAAGCTGATCTCACAAGTGTTCAATGGGGTTGAGGTCAGGTCTTGGAGGTTAGAGTTTGGTCCCAGACTGTGGAGATATGGGATTGCCACTGGTTGCAGAATCTCATCTCTGTATCTCTCTGCATTGAGATTGCCTCCAATGATGACAGGCTTTGTTTTTCAAGTGAGGGAGATGCTGCCCCACACCATCACACTGCCTCTACCAAAAGATGTTCTCCGCATCTTCTCCACACTTTGACCCTATGATCCAACTGCCGTAGACAGAATCTGGACTCATGCGCAGTGTCCCTGCACCGAAATGTTTCCAATATTTATATGCAATCCAGTGTTTTCTCATTGACTCGTGGCAACTTTTAGTTAAGAACATGACTAAGATCCCTTTTTTAAAAGGTTTTCAACCAATTATAGAATCAAACTTTTCATAAAAAGGTTCATTTTTGCTGTAATTTAATTCTAAAATTCAAGTCAATATATTTTAGACCAGTCGTTCTAAACGTGGGGGTTGGGACCCCCTTGGTGTTGTGAGACACTGAGAGGAGGTCTCCAGATGCCTTAAAAAAACACAAAGAATATTTTTTAAATCACACATTTGCCAATTTATGCAAAATTTTATTATGCAAAAAGTTTCAACCCATTTTCATCACTTTTTTCCACCAATAATACCAATATAAACACATTTTTGCCACTTTTTTGTCAATTTCAAACCCTTTTAAACCTTTTGTCTGGCTGTTTTTGCCACTTCTAAACCAATTATTGGCCCTTTCTGCCTAATGTTGCTTCTGTTGACCCATTACTGTAAACCATTTTTTTTTTACAACTTTTTGCCCCATTTTAACCACATTTTACTATTTGTTATGTTATGCCCATTTTTGCCAGTTTAACCCGTTTCTGCTAATGGTTACCTGTTTTTTTGGCCAGCTTAAACCAATTTTTCCACCCATTTTTGCCACTTTAAGCCCATTATTTTGCTTATTTTTCACTACTACTATCAAATTTATGCCACTTGTAAACAGTTTCTGCTACCTTCAAACCCCCATTTCAAGTCCCCATTCCCATTCCACAAATTTTTGCCATTTTTAAGCCATCTCAGCCATTTTTAACCCATTTTAATTATGTTTTTAAGAAATAGGAGTTACACTTTTAAGAAGGATATTTACTACAGCACAAAAGAATGAAAAAAAGAAAATTGGTATTATTCAGTTAAAAAATAAAATATGGATGTCACAGCTTAACTTTTCATTTGACCATGATTTTGCTGACCTCCATGGTCCTCCAGTCCAGCTAGGTCCTAGAAAGCTCTCCCCTGTATACCCCCTTATGGACAGCCTTGTCTGCACGTGACTATTCTTGATTGTGTATGGCTGGCCTGGTCTCTGGCACCTTTATTTTGGGGGCCGCTGGCTGCAAAGGTTAAGAACTACTGTTCTAGATTCATCTCATACAAAGTGAAAAACAGAAGCCTTTTCTTTTTTTAATCTTTATGATCATGACCAACAGCACAAAAAATCAAAAATTCATTATCTCAAAATATTAGAATATCACAGAACACCAATCAAAAAGGATTTATGATACAGAAATGTTGACCTCCTGGAAAATTATGTTCATTTATACGCTCTATATTTGGTCGGAGCTCCTATTGCACAACTTACTGCATCGATGTGACGTGGCATAGAGCCAGTCAGTCTGTGGCACTGCTGGGGTGTTATGAAGCCCAGGTTGCTCTAAATGCAGCCCCCAGCTCATCTGTATTGTTGTGTCTGGTGTCTCTTATCTTCTTTTTGACAGTACCACAGAGATTCTCTTGGGGCTCAGGTCAGGAGAACTGGCTGGCCAATCAAACACATTAATAAAAAGCCAGTCAGGTAGTCTGGCTTTTTAATCATCAATCATTACAATCATCCTCCAGACTCGGCGACCTTAATTGTCAAATGAAATGCAACATTTAGTTTTCATCTGAAAACAGGACTTTGGACCACTGAGCAATGGCCCAGTTCTTTTTCTCCTTAGCCCAGGTGAGAGGCTGATGACATCTGTGGTTCGAAACAAGACACCTGTAGCCCATTTCCTGGACCGGTCTGTGTGTAGTGGTTCTGGATACTCTGACTCCAGCCTTAGTCCACTCCTTATGAAGATCCCCTAAGTTCTCTAACCTGCTTTGTTTGACAGTGCTCTGAAGGTTGAGCTCATTCCTGTTTTTTCTTTTTTAGGTTTTTCATGCTAAGTTATCTTGAGATCCTGAGGGAACTACTTACAGTGAATTCTGAAAGTTTTCATACCCTCTTCATTTTTTTCAATTTTATGTTGCATCCTGATGCTAAAGCCATTTTTTTCCTCACATTTATCTAAACTTAATGCCCCATCATGAAAAAGTGAAAACAGAATTTTACATGTTTTTGCAGATTTCTTGAAAATAAAAACTGAAATATCACATTTAAGTATTCAGACCCTTTGCAACAACACTTGAAGTTTAGCTCAGGTTCCTCCCATTTCTCACAGTCTTAGCTGAGATGGTTCTACACCTTGATTGGAGTCAATCTGTGTTAAATTAATTTGAGAAATTAATTAAAATAACTAATTTGAAAAGGTGCACACCTCTGTATAGAAGGCCTCACAGCTGACGATGCTTATCAGAGCAAAACCAAGGCATGAGGTCAAAGAAGCTGCCTGCAGAGTTCAGAGACAGGATTGTTGCAAAGCACAAATCTGGGGTAGGCTAAAAAATAATCTGCTGCACTAAAAGTTCCCAAGAGCACAGTGACCTCCATAATTCAGAAACAGGAAGAAGTTTGTCCCAGCCAGGACTCTTCTTAGAGCTGGGGTCCATCCAAACTGAGCAACTGAGGTGAGAGGCCTTAGTAAGAGAGGTGACCAAGAACCACACTTCTATAAGGACAACCATCATTTCAGCCCTCCACTGATCTGGGCTTTATGATAAATGTGCAAACATGTCTAAAACTCTGTTTTCACTTTGTCATAATGGCATACTTAATGTAGATAGATGAGAATAAAACTGTTTTGTTTTTCAACTGCAGCATCAGGCTGCAACATAGTTTTTAAAAAGTGAAAGGGGGTCTGAATACTTTATTAATGCAATTTAAAAAAGCTTTTTATCAAAGAAAAATCAAAATTATCCTTGATAAAAATGACATTTTATTCAACAAAAAGTGCGTTATCGTGGGAAAACATGGCAGAAAAAAAAATGTGATGATGTATGTTGTCTTTGGGCTTCCGTAGGGTGGAGAACCATGCTACAGTGTATGTTTATAACCCGCCTAGCTTGTAGCCTCTATTAGCTTTTGGTCACCCAGGTGATGCTTGCTGCAGGTAAGACTCAGGAGAAAACCAAATAATACTCACTGTCATTCCCACGTGAGCCGCTGCCTGAAAAAGTGCGCTTCTTCACCCACTTTTCATTTGTACCGTTGCTAGGTATATAAACAAACCTCTCTCTCCCTCTCTCTCTCTCTCTGCCCCGCTCGCCCAGCCTTTTCCCCACGTGCTCCCTCCTTCCTTCCCTCCCTCGCGCTAAACTGAAGTGTTTTCTTTGCTGGTTGCGGGGGCAACGAGGCGTGGCTCTGGCTCCTTGATTTAAGGAGATACCTCTGCTTTCTCAGTACAGACTGCCGGTCGCTGCATGGCAACAGGCGCGAGGGATTCCCCCGTACGTCGCCTTTCTGTCTTCCCGTTTATAACCTCTGTAGCGTTAAAGCCCAGGCTGTTTGACGCGCCCGTCAGCGGCAGCATGTACCGGAATACAGAATAACGCGCGAGGCGGAGCAGAAACTTTAAACGCGGGGATATTTGACCAAAAAAAGCCAGTGCAGTGACACCGAAGAGGACAGATTTCCATTGATGAGGTGTGGGGAAACTTTTCCTAACATTTTTGACTGAACGTCCCCTTATGGACTATAACAGCTGCTCCGGGATCTTTCCAGAAGGATTTACCATATTTTCTGCTCAATTTCAGGCAGCCTCCAAATGACGTCGAGATGGCTTTAGGTGGGACGCTTCTGCCATCCATATCCACTTTTGCCAGCGGCCCCACAGTCAAGAGTAAATCCATAGGAAGTGCCAATTTAGTGAGTAGCAATGTGGTCACTTCTTATTGCATGTGCATGCCAAGTAGCCTGTGGCATCCCTGATATATGAGAGGGAAATACGGAGCCTATGCAGTTCGTTCACAATGCTTTCCAATGTGGGGCTCCCATGTTATTATGGCCATGCTCTGCTGGGGCGTGCACCAGTTTACATATGCTCCCCCAGCAGGTTTTAAGAAAACATAGAAGCTAGGAGAAACAGGCTCCCACTGTTATCCCACTGTTTGACATCATGATCATTCTTTAAAATGGTCATAAATGGATTAAAACATCCTCTGATGCCCGTCTGAGCCTGATCATATGATCAAGCTATGCTTACCTGTTCCACCACTAATATAATTTCTTTGTAAGGGAGCATAATCTGTATTCCAGTAAGTGCTCTCTGCCAAGGACACTTGCTACACCAGACTTAGCTGTCATAATAATCACTTTCTAACGCACGTTCAGGGTCTTTTCTCCTTGCATTGACCTATACTTGTTACTGAAGGCCTATTCCATCCAAAAACAGCTTTATTTTATAATTGGGACATCAAGTGTGATTCCTCTGAAGTCATAAACATGACACAAACAAGTGTGCACTCATTAATTCCTTTCCCTGACCCTCGCTCTCTCCTCTAGAGATGGAAGGAGGAGCTGTCCCATCTTAAGAGACCCAGCGTGCCAACCGGAAGCAGCTCCCCTGACCCTGACCATCCCACCGCCACCAGCACAAGCCCCAGCATGTCCAAGAAACACCCGGAGCCTGACCTAGACTTGGACTATGACTTTATCCTATCGAACTCTATTCTGCAGCAGCAACAGCAGCAGCAGCAGCAGCAGCAAGAGGAGGCCATGGCATGCAGCTCTGCCCAGGCCTTGTCTCCTTCCTCGGGCTCCTTCTCCTCATCTTACCCCCTTCCTTCTCCTCAGGGTGCCCCCAATGAGCTCCTCTACACCATCCCTGATATCAGTGATGTTTCACCCTCTGGAGGCTTCGTGGCAGAGCTCATGAGACCAGAACTGGACCCTGCTTACCTCCATCCCACCAGCCTGCATGGCAAATTTGTGGTTAAGACGACGATGGACATGGGGGAGTACAGTCAAGGCGTGAACGTGAGCAAAGCCTGTGTTAATTCCCCAACGGAGTCTGCTCCGTCCCGTGCCTCTCCGTCCTTTACATGCCACAGGATAAAGCAGGAGAATCCGAGCAACTGCACCATCTCCCAGCCCATGGACCTACACCTGGCAGGGGTAAACTCCCAAGGCAGAGGGAGTGCTCAACAGCGCCCGAGCCATTTAGACCTGCACGGGTTCCCCGGCGGACAGAGATCCATGACGGGAGGCAGGTTATCCTCGTCCTCTTCCCTCTCCCCGGATCATCCTATGAGCCGGGAGCACCAGGTGCTGGGGCATCCCCACGCTCAGATCACGCTACCTCCCCAGGGATACCACCATAGCTCGCCGCAGGGATATGCCTCGTACCCTCAGCCGTCCTCAATGCAGTACCAAGGTTAGAGCTCATTTCTTTTCTCTATTACAAGAACTTCAGATGTTTTTGTTGTCTGTTGTAGCATCCGTTCTCTTTGTCAATTAGTGTAAGATCATGCTTGTATACATGTAAAATTATTTAAAAATACATGACTAGAAAGCCTAGAGTCCATGCACTCTATTTAGATGCAATTTCCAACATTGAAGGCTTTAATTTAGCCCTAAAATATTCAAAAGGATTTATTCCCACAGTGTTGTACATATTTCACATTATATTATATTCTTCAACAAAACAAGACAGTTTATATAAAAGTATTGTGTATTTTTTTCATAATGGTGGTACTAAGCTTTTAAAAATAGTGCTTTGGTTAAAGCCTTAAAGTTTATTCAAATTAAAAGGCCAAAGTCTTGTATTTCATTTATCTAAGAGACAAAAAGCAACTTGCAACTCTTACCATTTTCAGCTCAGTAAGCCTACAAAAGCAGAGCTTTGATGGTGAACTGCAGACCTTATCCATTTCTGCATGTATTTGATTGTTTTCAGTCCTTACATGTATGATTAAAGCCTTGTTCTTTGCCTCCTCAGAGCCCCTCATGATCTCCGGTGGGGACGGTTTAACGGAGGAAACAAAGCCCAAACGTGGTAGGCGCTCCTGGCCGAGGAAGAGAGTTGCCACACACACGTGTGACTATGTCGGCTGTGGGAAAACGTACACAAAGAGCTCACACCTCAAAGCTCACCACCGCACGCACACAGGTAGGTACCTGTATGCTGCTGCAGCATTTTCAGCATGTGGGAATTTTCATTTAAGAAATTTAGCACTTCTAAAGCAGTTTTTACAGGATATTTAATGCTTAGATTCAGATCTGCTAACATGTTGAATAAAGGGGTAATGAAAAGGGGTTAGATTGGTGGGGGAAGGGTTCCTCGGCAGGTGCAGTGAAACAGGTTGATACTGATCCCTGCTTAAATACAAACCCCAGGCCGATTATCCGGGCTTTTATGTGCTAGCTGCAGGACAGGACAGACCTCTTTTCTCCTCAAAGTGGAGGCGAAGGTTGGGCCAGTTTAACCTCAGGGCCGGCACTAACTGCTCCGTGTCTCTGTGTATTGTTTCCATCAAAGGGGAGAAGCCTTACCACTGTGACTGGGAGGGCTGCGGTTGGAAGTTTGCACGTTCGGACGAGCTCACACGCCACTACAGGAAACACACCGGCCACCGGCCTTTTCAGTGTCAGAAATGTGACCGGGCCTTCTCAAGGTCGGACCACCTCGCTCTCCATATGAAGAGACACTTATGAGACTTGGCCATGGCATGAAGGCTCCAGGAAACAAAAAAGTATATGTTAGAAGAACCTTGAACGAACTTTTAAACTTTTTTTAAAAACCATAATTTGCCTTCAAGCCGTTGTCAAGAAAACAAGACGAGCTGTGGCGTTCACAGCCAAAAAGAAAAAGAGCCTCCGGACTGATCCCCGTCTTCGCACATCATGTAGGCGACTTGACGAGACCTCTCAGTCAGGGTTGTAAACTTTTATGAAAGGGACCAAACTGGAATTTGTCTTATTTAACCGACAAAACTTGGAGGACCAGGTGCCAAGAGCTTTTAACTGGAAATGTATTTTTTGTCAGGGAAACCAGGAGCAACAGACAAACATCTCCAGAGGCCTTCTACCAGCAACACGCCAACAAAGGCTCTGTTAACAACCACACACTGTTCAAAATACTGTATTAATAAATACATCTATATTTATACACACATTTCACCTGCCATTAATTTCAGGTACAATGTTAACTTATACAGAATGGTGCTCAGTGACTCTGAAGAAGGTTTTTCTTAAAGAAAGGTACCAAAGATTAAGGAAAATATACAAAGAAAAGAAAACTATGAAAGTGCCATATGGTTGTTGTGTTTCCTAGAAACCTCTCTTCCACAATCTGACGTAAATCAGGTGAACACTTCACTTAAAAATGGTGATGGCAATCTTCAATGCACTGCGGTCGCAAAGTGCAATAATTTATATGAGACATTCATATTTTTGTATTGAATAAGTGAACTCTGAACAAAGATGTTTGTTTATAGCCAAAATATGTAATATAATCTTAAATTTTGTACATTTGTAAATAAAATTTTCTCTGTTTTGTATTTTACAGTATAATAAAACAAAATGTATTTGGAATAAGAACACCATTATGGGCTTGTAACTTTTCAACAGTATTATCACTAGTTTTATTGATTAATGCACCTTAAACATATATTTAAAGCTCCCGTGTCAAGTTTTAAGTGGCTTATGAAACACACTAAAAGTAGTTGAGACTCCTCGATATGACAGAGAAAAACAAATAAGATCATTAGTGACAAGATTAGTTATTTCAATAAAGTTATTTCTAATGTTTAAAATTTCTGCTGGGGGTAGGTTTCAGTCATAGGAACAATTTACATTTTTAAAGCAGAAAATCGTTTTTTGTTAAAACAAGAAAAAAAGAGTCATTTTAAAGAAAGAAAAACGGGGTACCACTTTGTCCACTGGGGGCGCCACATTGAACACAAACCTAAATTTCCTTGCAGGAGCTTTAAACACCTGTAAATTTAAAGCTCCTGTAATGAGTTTTACACTAGTTATAAAGTTTACACCATCATGGGACTGTTACCTCACACCAGTATTATCATTAACTAAATGTACTAATTGATATACCATAAAGATATACTTAAAGCTCCTGTGAGGAGTTTTCAGTTGCTTATGAAACACACTAAAAGTAGTAGAGATGCCTTGATATGACAGAGAAAAACAAATGAGATCATTACTGATAAGATTAGTTACTGCAATTAAGTTTTTTTTCTATTGACACTGCAGGGGGTAGGTGTCAGATTAATTTACATGTTTAAAGCAGAAACAAAAAAGAGAGAGATCTTTTTGTTAAAAAAAGGAAAAAATAATCCTGTAAAGGAAAAGAGAAAGGGAGTACCACTTTCTCCACTGGGGGCGCCACCGTCATCACAGACCAAAAGTTCCTTGCAGGAGCTTTAAACATCAGTAAGAGAAATTTAAAGCTGCTGCTATGAGTTTAAACTAGTTATGAAATTGACTAAATGAATACAGATGCTTTGCCATGACCTACAAAAGCAAAGGGTACCATTAGCAACAAGTTTTAGACATTTTTTCTGTTATTCTAAATGCCTGAAATTGAAGCGTCAGCAGTTTTTTTTCTGTTATAGAGTTTTAGGTTAAAAAACAGTACTTCCCCCACAGGAGCTTTAACATTTCCCAGGTAGTGTAATTGAGAAGCTCCTTTAAATGGCAGCAATAGTTCACAGCTCACACACAATGTCTCCTCTAATAATAGTGAGAGCGCTGCAGGCAAACTAGCACAATGTTGCAGTTTAAAAGATGTTTTTTTTTTCTGAACTAAATACACTCCTACAATTTCCTGTTTCCATGGGTTTCTGTTTCCACCTGTCAGTGGGAAGAATGGGGAGGACAGCTGAGTTACTGGCTTGCATTCAAAGGTGACACCAAATCTGTGATGGCGCTTCTGAGCTTAGGTATAATGATATGTCAAAAAGAAAAAAGCCAAAAAGATGGGAGCATGGAGTAGGGTCTAGGTGTGTTTTCCTGTATTTATGCAGCATCTGTTTGAGTCTATGAGTGTAACATATACAGATAAGCAGCAATATGCCTTCTTAAAAAAACTAGACTAAAATTAAGCTGAATTTCACACTGTAATTATGGCTTTAAATTTTTCATATACTTTTAAAGTTTCAATTTTTGCACAATTTCTCCCAATGATATTTTTGTCATTCAACAGCATAGGCCATGATTAACTGAAAAATGCAAACAACTCTGGAGCATCTTAATACTAAAACAAAAAATGACACTGTGAAGAGTGCTGAGCAATATGAACAACCTAAATGCCTGTTTCTAAAATTAAAAATAAATGCTTTCAACAGACTTGTCAGATCTGTTACAAAGGTAAAAAAAAATAGAATAAAATGAAGACCTGTACCTGATATTAACTCATTGTGCGAAACAAAAGTCACCATGACCTCAGCATGATGGAGCAATTTTAGGGGAAATATGTTGGTCTTTGTCGCCCCCTACAGGTCAATCCAGTTTTCAGGCTTTACTACAGTGCATTCAGAGAGTATTTAGACCCCTTCACTTTTCAATTTTCTTTTATGCCAGCCTGATACTACAGTCGAAAAAAAAAAACATTTGGATTCTCATCAATCTACACTCACCCTTTGCAACACTTGAAATTTAGCTCAGGCACCTCTGATTTCTCTAAATCTTTGCTGAGATTTTCCTACACCTTGACTTTAGTCCATCTGTAGTATTGAAATTGGTTGGACATGACACGACCATAGAAGGCCTCACAGCTGACAGTGCATATCAGGACATGAACTTTGAAAGCCTGTTTGGAGTTTGCAAAGAGAGGCTTCCCTTCTAGTCACTCTGCCATGAAGCCCAGATCAGTGGAGGGCTGCAGTGATGGTTGTCCTTCTGGAACTATGTCCCATCTCCTCATCTCTGGAGCTCAGTCAGAGTGACCATCAGGTTCTTGGTCACCTCTCTTACTAAGGCCCTTCTCCTCTGACTGCTCAGTTTGGCCGGGCAACCAGTACTTGTAAGAGTACTGGTTGTGCCAAACTTCTTCCATTTGAGAGTTATCAAGGATGCTGCGCACTTGAAAACCTTCAGTGCAGCAGAATTTTCTATATGCATTATCAGCTGTGCAGCCTTCTATAGAGAGGTGTGTGCCTTTCCAAATCCTGTCTAATCAACTTAATTTACCACAGGTGGGCTTCAATAATGGTGTAGAATCATTGAGATAACTGGGAGGAACCTGTGCTAAATTTCAAGTTTTGCAAGAATCTGAATACTTATGTCAATGCGATATTTCGATCTTATAATCGTTGTGAAAGTTTGTTTTCAGTTTGTCATGATGAAGTACTGAGTGTAGATCATACACCTATTTCATTTTGCATTTATATGAAGCATTTAGAGGAAAAACAAAATCAACTGGAGGATTAAAATAACAGCATATTTTCTATTTTAACTCATTTTTAACTACACCATATTGAACAGGGCAAGAAACCAAAACAATGTATGTTCTTCTGGTTCAGCTAACTCTTTGCTCTTCTTTATCTGTTACTAAGTATTATCAATATTGTATTTTGAATCAAATAGTGTCTGCAGGGTCTTAAAAGTATTAAAAGTTGATCAAATCAAATTAATTTGGCCAAATTTAAAGCCTTTAAGAAGTATTAGTCTTACATGCAAGACTGAGGTCTTAATTTTTTTGCTTTTTTATAATTGTATGATCAGTAAACAAGGAAATTAGTTTTTTTGCTTTTGATTTTAATCACAGTGTGTTTCTGAAACTCTACCAGATAATCTAAATTAATATAACTCAACTATAGTAAGCTATATTTTATCAGCTGCAAAAGTAAAGGACACATCAATGTGTAAAAAATCCAAATTAAAGGATAAGTATCTGCTAATGGGCAACAATGCCATGTGATTTTTTTTTTCTTTTTTTACCTTTAATACCTAAATATAGGTTGTTCTACTTTGTAGTGCAAAACTTGTGAAAATGTACTGCAAGACTGTGGTATGGTTACTCTAGGTTGTTCAACAAAAATAAATACATTTCCAGTCAGCTACCTTATGGTATCAAACAAAGGTCTTTTTTAAACCATAGTCTGATCTCAAAATGCTTTAAGTAACTTAATTTTCCTACTACAGTAAGAAATACTACTGAACTTTTCTTTTCTATGTTGTCATATTTTTATCCTGCAATCATCACAAAACATGTTTATTAACAGGTTAGAAATTGTAGATGCTAGTCTTTATAAGTATGAAAAAGGCATAGAAAAAGGTATTAAGTATCAAATTTAATGTCAGATTTTCTGTACAAACCCTGTTTCAGTTAAAAGATTTGATGCTTTTAGAAGATATTTCACATTCACTAAAGCTTTTTGTAAGACGACGATGTAAGAAATGGGCCAACAGATGGCACCAATGCTAATATTAGAGTATTAAGTATCTGGACATTTTTGGAAGTACTCTTCCATGACTGACCCTCTGCAATTAGAGCCCTTCACAAAACACATTGTTTTTCTTTTACACTGCAACTTGGTGCTGCAATGTAATCAAAAAGTTGCATGTTTTACCAGGGTTTCAGTGGCTACTTTTGCAACTATTTTCTTAGATTAAAAGAATGAAAACTAGAATCAGTACTCCTTAAATGCTAAAATTCAAGCACATATATTCTCAAAGCCAAGATTGGCCTTAGAAAGATGTTTAGAGCTTGACTTTGCACTACAGGATTGATGTTTCGCAAGCCTTTTATGACAATAAGTCAAGGTGAGAAAAAATGGTTAAAAAATGGCTTAAGACTTGGAGGGTTAGGGTGCAACCTGACTCAATATCCTGCAGCCACACTCCATTAAAACACAAAACAGAACAATTTCATCAAGTATCAAAACTTTATTTTTCTGTAAAAATTACTCTCATGTTCTCATTGCAGCTAAACCCTACCGTGTGTGTAAAGTATGTACATGTTAAGACACCTTCACATACTTCAAACTTCTTACAACAGCTCCTGCTAACAGCTCTGTTGTTCAACATGCAGATTGAAGATTTAAAGCTCCTGTGAGGAACTTTTGATTTGTGTCAACGTTGGCATCCTCGCCATGGACGATCTTGACTTGGACATGAATAAGAGGCGTTTTCTGATGTGACTCTCATCCTGTTTTTTGCACTAATTATGAATCTTTGGTGTGGAAAATGTGAAAGACTGTTGCTACACTGTGCTATAACTCACTTTATCTGGCACCTACCCCTTCGGCAGTGATAACATGCACTAAAAATACAATATTATCAGCTCTCATTCTTGTTATTGGTAGTTTCTTCCTTTTGTAGCTCATAAAGGGACATTAAAATCCATTTCAATCTGACCCCTAACCAGCTACAAATTCATCACAGGAGCTTTAACATAGAAAAGAACCAGTGCAATGTACTGTCATATTTGTTTTAAGAGAACATTAATTCATTTTTTCAACTGGAATTTAAAAGAAAAGAACAACAACCCTTCAGTTACGCCCTGAACTAAATGTGACATAAACCCTCATTGGAAACTACTTTGATTTTCCTCAATTTAAAAAAATCATGTTGTCTTAATTAAAATATAAAAAATCCATAGCACACAGGGGATTTCTGATGCAAAGTTCTTAAATTTTAATCGGTCCTCTGTGTTGAACTGATTACAAACAACATACTGCTGAACACCAGCTGTATTGATCCTGTATTATTATTATTATTAAGAAAGGTGAACGTGGAAGTGATCAATAAAACTTTTTTTGGTCATGTAAAAGGCTTGTTATGGACATATAATGAATGCTAGCAATCAAGAAGTAGAGGAAGAAATAAAGAAAGCAAGTCAAAACAAATATGGCTCCTCTAATCATCATCAAAGTTCTGTTGTAAAAGGAAGTTGGCAGCCAAGTTCTCGTTCTTCTCACAAGCAAAGTAAGCTTGTATAACAAGTCCCTCTGGAAATCCCAAGGCTTTTAGCTGGAATTAGAGACAATTTTTGCCAAAATTAACAGCTTTGATAAATGACAGTGTTTACCAAAATTTACTTTAAAAAACTGAAGATTTCAGTGAAATCAGTAAAGTTGCAAGTGATATTCCAACAGTTACGGTAAAACAGAAGTGAACTTTGCACTGAAAATAAAGTTTATTGACTGTATTCCGTTCCTACTCACCCTCTCAATGGCCTCTTTCTCCTGCGGTGTGACCTGGATGTAGCTCATGTGACCCCCGCCTGATGTGTCACCTGCCAAACTTCCAATTCCCCCTGCTCCTCCCGCTCCTCCTCCCCCACCTGGCGGCACTGCCTCTGGATTGGGTTCATTCAGCATCTGGATGAACTGCTCTTGGTGGTTTCTTATCTCCTGTGGTGGTAAATAAAACAGTTAATGTGTAACAGTGGAGGCAAAAACATTGAGGTGTTTTCTCAGAGCATGTCCGTGACAGCACCGTAAATGAAGCGCCTCATTAGGCCTTTAAACACTGATTCATTATTCTTAGCACTAAGTGTTCTGTGTTCTTTGGCCAACTAGGAAGTGACCTTCAACATTTTATTTGCTAGAGTACACCCTGCAGACATACAGCTGAGGACAGAATTATTTCCCCCTTATGTGAAAATGTCCTTTTTTATGTATTTTCCAAGTGTTGTTAAACAGAGCAAGATATTTTAAGAGCTTTTCCAAACATCCTAGTTTTATTTTGGATGCTTTTATTATTTTACTTTGCACACAGAAACAAAATTATTTTACAAAAAACAAAACAAAACAAAAAAACAACAGGGTCAAGAATATTACCCCCCTTTAGAACTGACCTTTTTGTTGAGCCATAGCAAAAACCACTGTTGTGTAATGATGTGCTCTGACTTTGTTATGCTCAAAGCTTGTAAAATCAAGTTAAAACTAAGGTTTATCTACCAATTTACACACTGAATAAAACTTCAGTAAGGGTTTGAGCTGTCACTGAGAAAGCATCATGTAAAAACAAAAGAAATCAGTTCAGACTTTAATCCTACTTGAGGTAGGAAGAGAAAGATTCCAAAGGCTCTGGAAAGAAAACTAGAGAGATATGTGCCAAAAAAAAAAAAACCCAGAACAACTGCTCAGACATGAATGAATGCCTTAGCCAAGTTGGGAATTGTAGTCTTAAAGAAGACCATCACTAGATCTCTGCACAGGAATGGGCTAAGAGGTTGTAGACCAAGAAAACTCCATTAAGGCAGAGGAGACACCTCCAAGCCAGACTGAAGTCTGCTAAGGACAACCTGGAGAAGGATTCTATATACTGGAAGAATGTCCTTCGGCCAGATGAGACCAAACTAGAGCTCTTTGGCTGTAGAGATGTTGCTTATGTTTGTAGAAAGAAGGGAGAGGTGTATCACCCAAAGAACACCGTTCCCACAGTGAAACACCGCGTTGGGAGTATTGGCTTGTGAGGACACTTCAGCGCATCTGGAACTGAGGATCTCATAAAGGTGGAAGGACTCATGGTGATGATTTGAAAGAAAAACTCGAGCAGTCAGCAACTAAACTGGGTCTGGGTCGTCACTTTGTCCTTCAACACGAAAACCACCCAAAACATCTGTAACTCTTGGTTAAGAACTACCTCCAGAAGAGTTAAAGCTGGGCTTTAAACCTGTTTTAAATGATATTTTTCTATTGTAAAGTATAACTTTGACAACAACAAACACTATCTTGTGTCAGTACTTCACCTGCAGTAGCTCTGGGTTTTCTCTGCCGATCTCCTGCAGCAGGGCTGGCAGCAGGGCAGCATTTTGCTGAATCAGCTGTCGCATCACTTGGAATTGAGGCTGATTTCTTAAGAAACTCAAGGGGTTGCCTAAAATTTAAGTAGAACTTAGAAAAATATGACACAAAAATAGCATATTTTTCATTTATATACACAATTGTAAAGATAATTTACCTCCCCCAGCACTTGGTGAAGATTCAGTGTTGGCAGGAACGCTAGAACCACCTGTTGGTGCTGCAGGAGCTGCACTAACAGGAGGTGCTGCTGCATCAGGTCCTGATGAAGTGCCCTGATCTCTGCCTGGAATACCCTGAAAAAAAAAAATCATAATTCATAACTGAGAAGGTTGACTTTTAACAACTTTATCAAGGGGAAATGAAAAATTGTTCTTACTGTGAGCAGATACTCCACAGCTCTGTCAGGATTATTGAAACTAGCTCGCAGTGCTGCTACCACCTGATCCCTCTCGTAGCCCATGAGCATGATCTCGTTCACCATGGCGTCATATGAAGAGCCGGTCACTAAAACAACACACCAACAGGAGAAAAGATGCACCTTTAGTAGGAGCATTCACAGAACCTAATGGTGGTTCAGTTTTTGTTTTGAAAAACGATTTGTCAAGAATCAAAATCAAGCTTATAGACCCAACTTGGCTCTTTTTTTAAAATGTCCTTTAAATTGAAAACAATTTATAAAACAGTCAGACATTCTAAACATTTTAAACATGATAGAAGAGCTTTAGCTTTACCCCCTAACTTCCTGCTTTTCCTACAAGGTAACTACTTCACAAGTCTGAGGAAAGCCTTGAATATGACAGCATGCTATGGATGTCCACATCAAGTTTATGGTGAAAAAAATGGAACAAAAACCTTGATTTATGTGAGAGGCTTTAAGATTTTTCAAGTACTTTCCGCACAAACGTCAAACCCTAATAACCACCAAATTCTATTTACAACTGGTGCCTTACCTAGATTTGAGACTGCTTCATTGAAAAGGTTAGGGTTTGTTGAGGCCTCAGAGCTTCTGCAAAAGAACAGAGACAATGAGCAGCACATCCCCCCCTTGTGCGTGAAGGACAAAACCAGACAGTTAAAAAACAAAACATCCCACAAGCACATCTTTACCCGGCAGCAGTGGAAGTGGGTTCAGCGGTCGATGACCGCCTGTCCTCAGGTTTCTCCCCTGCAGAGGAAGTTTCTGTTGTGTTTTCACTACTGGACGATGAGGCAGGAGGGGCAGCAGAGGCCGTGCTGCTGGGAGCTGAAGAGGCAGATGAAGGCTGTGTGGTGGCTGGGGTCGTTTTAGGCTAAGAAAAACAATTAATAGTTGTTAAACATTTTCTAAAATGGTCATCACGGCTGTTTATTCTTTAATAATGGGGGAGACCAAACTTGTGGAGTTCAACAAGGACTTAAACTTTTCTTAACCCATAAATCGGACATTTGCAAAAAGTATGTTGAATTTTATTATTTTTCTAGAGAAAAGGAAACGTAAGATTAGTCAAGCATGCCATCTAATAATTAAACTAATATAAAAGATATGGATAAAATACATTAAAAGAACAAAATCAGCACTTTTGTAACAATTTCTCCATCTCCATCTTTTAGAGTTACTCAAATATACTGAAGTCCCAACTGTTCAACCTTGTTGTTCTATCATGATAATAATTAGTTCCAAACCTTTGACACCATGACGACAACAAAGTTCTTCTCACTGATTTTGTAATCTTTGAGCACCGTGTCATCGCTGAGTATTTTACCTGGGAACAAGGAGATAAAATTAGTCACAAATGGTTTTCTTTACCTATCCTGAACTCATTTTGACCAGGCGATCTGTCTAGAACACTGTTTAAGTTGTTGAATGAAAATTTCAATATCTGCAACAATTGCAAAACACGACACAGGACAATGATAAATAGATGTCAGTGTTTTCACATGTCTACAGATCCCTTATTCCAACATATCTAGCGTGTTAAGGCACAATGTTTGGATTTGACTTTCTAGGGACTTGAAATTACACATCTTCATTAACACACCATAGTTAATATGACAGCAAAATGTTTAAACCTCCTGTCTAAATTAAGGACACACTCCCACTAGGCACTGTGTTTAGCCCTCAGATTGTCTGTCTATTGCTCCATACTGGGCTCAAACATGGTGCACTTCCCTGGCATGGATGGAAGAGGTGAGCTCTGTTATGGTATGGTTGCACAAGTGCAAGCACAGGTATACAATGTGGACATAAGACTTAAGCAATGCAAATTGATGCATTGCTTTGCAATGTAAAGAAATCCATGAGTATTAATGGGCTGTATTTGGCCAAAAATACTCAAAATAAGCCATAAAGTCAGTTAAACTGCAGCCATGTTCTCTGTGTTGTCAATGATGCTGACTTCAAGACTAAGCTTCTTGTAAACAAAGCCAGGCTTGTGTTTTATCACAACGTGATGACGTATGTACAGAAGAAGTAGCTGTGCTTATGTCCAGCTGAGCCTGGAGCACTGTGAATGGAGGCCAGTGGGGTACTAAGTAAGGAGCACAATCATGCACAGTGCAACTGGGCCTAGTGTGAGTGCCTCCTAAGACACTGAAAAAAACACTGCTTGATTCAGTCGTAAACAAAGCAACAGCAGCATTAGGACTCACAAACACTGTCTTAGATATTAGACTGACTGTTACATAGACATTAGCACAATTCAACTGTAAGTGCTGCCCTGCACTATGGCAGAAGAAACATTTGAACTAAAAAGGGTGATGATTTAAGAGCAGTTGAATGTGTGTTGTTACATACCAGCATATATCAGTTTCTGTCCAGCAACTGAGAAATTGTCCTTCCCTTTCTCCTGTTCAATCCTCTCCTTCAGCGTCTTCACCTATGAGACAAAATTACTGTTATTTTAGTAGCTATTATTTTAACACTGTGTTACTATTACAGCTGTAAGATACTGGATTTTCAACAGTATCAGAAATACCAATATTTACCAATTCTTTTCAGCCAATACAGATAAATTCTGGCAAGTTCTGCTTCTCTACAACCACTGTAAGCAACAGATGGTCATGAAGAACAGCATACGCCACATGTTCTTAGATCCACCACTGAGTGCAACCAGAAGGAGAAGGAGTCCGTTTACAGCACCACTTACATGCCTGGCATATTTACTACAGCGTCTTTGGTAATTTTGAATGGTTTCACACAAAACTTCTTCAAAACAAAACAGAAATACATATCGCTTTTTGTTTAATTGTGTTTTGATGCTGCCTGTTGTACAGTGATCCCTGCTGGTGTTCTTTTGATCAAATTTCTGGTGTATTATTGTTGTTTTTGATATGAGACACATTTGCACCATGAGTGAGTTTATCCACTGGGCTAGACAATCCGCCTATTACTTTAGGTGTTCCTAAAAGACACATAACATTCTTCATCAGTCTGCATTGCCTTGCTGTGATGTTCAATCTCTGCTTTGTTCTCCAAAGAAGATCCACCTTGGCACAGATTTTCAAGAGTTACTACAGCTCTGTAGCATATTTTACACTTTCCAACATGAAGTTTAACTAAATATACTGTAGGGAAAGTGCATTTCGGCATTCGGCCGAAAGACTTTTATCACCGAAACAACAAGGCCGAAACACGACATTGTGATGACGCAAGCAAAAACCACGGCCAGCACGCGCTTGGATCAGTGGTTCTCAAATAGGGGTACGCGTACGTGAAGGCACTCCAGGGGTAGGCGAGATTTTAAAATACATGCCAGCAATTTAAGAAAAATAGCGCCTGTCTTTGCACGTCAGGAGCGACACAATTTATAGTATATTACGCCTTTCTTTCTAAAATCACATTCCTGCTGCGAATGTCTGCAGTGTGTTTTCTCTGTCCTCTGATAAACAGTGATATTTATTGGAGTGGAAGATAAAAGGGGGTGTGTCCCTCTCTGTCCTTCATTCCGTGCGTAATGCGGCACTTTTACGCACAGCCAGGATGTCAGTACTGCTTTGTTTCACGGTTTCATTCACTGTGCCAGCCAAGTTTGTGAGAGGAAGGACTGACTTTTCATTCATTCTATGTCAAATATGATCAGTAAGAGTTATAATATTTCACAGCTGAGGCTCGCAGTGAGAGGAGTTAACTCTCTCCACAGCGCACCACCTGATGTTTGATATCTCCTCATATCTGTCTGTATCAGTGTTTGTGTTTTTGCCTCTCTTTTTTTTTAGCCTGGTAGAGAGGGAGACAGGCAACAGGCAGCCCGACATGTCCATATTAGCGCAAATGCGCTACTTAAATATCCGCAGCAATGTCGCGCTGCGAAGTGATATTGCAGGTGAGAAAGCTTGCTTTGACTCCCTACAGGTTCTAAATGAAAATATTTTGTGCAAATAATTTGCATGAAAAAATTGCGTATAGAGTGTAAGGACCTTAAGTTTATAAACTGGAGTTAATATTTTGTAGGCTCTTAAATTTAATCACCCTAAAACCTCCTGAGTCTCCCCCATGGCAGAATGGTTTGACCCACACTGGCACATACCTGTCAATCACTGTATTCACAACCTCTCCATTCACAAAAAGGTTTATGATTTACTTTTTGTGAAGAAATGCTGATCCATAACTAAGTTCATGATTTCAGTTGGAGAAAAGAGAAGTCTTTTTTATAACTTGTTTATTATTTACAGGTTTTTAGTTCTAACTCTATGTTTTTATTTCCAAATTGTTCCAGAGAGACCACTGCAGCCGAGCAGAGTTTTGCACACTTCTGGGTTTAAAGCCTTTCCAGTCACTGTTTTCAACAGCTACATTTATTTGAATTCCCACATTTAGAGATGAGAAGATGTGCCATGACTTTAGTCATGCATTTTTAACATTTAAAATGTATGAAAAAAAAAAACTAATATTTGTAATCTGAAAGTGTTTATCAGTTACAAAGTTTGATAAATCAGACGGCTGTCTCAGCACTCTTTAATGCCTTTCTTTTTGCCCAAAATCTTTGCGCTGTTTAGAGGGTACTTGGCTGAAAAAATACTTCACAGGGGGTACATGACTGAAAAAAAGGTTGAGAACCACTGATTTAATGTATACATGATTGCAGTAAAGTTAAACATTTTATTTTGTATTTTATTTTATTTTATATTGTGTATTGTTGGAATGAAGTGCTCAATAAATATTTACATAATTTTGTAATTGATTTATTCTTTGAAGCATTAATATTAATTTTTGCAACTGCAATTGATTTTAGTAAGGTTAGTACACAGTCATAGCCATAAATGCAATGGCACTAATAATTGGCATAATAATTTCTTTCGCTGTTTCGGTTTTCAGCCTTGGTTTCCTCATTTTCGGTTTTCGGTTTCGGCCAAGAATTTTCATTTCGGTGCATCCCTAATACAGTGTGGACCAATATAGATACTTTTAAAGTGTCAATTCTGTGGTGTATATTACTTTAATTACAGAGGTGTGATCACCTGAGCAATCTGGTGGGAGATCTATTCTCCTGTTGTTCTAGCCAATAAGGAAAGATTATATTTTACTGTACAACTCTTCATTAACTACTTAGTACTTAATGTAAACTTGAATAAAATAGTTTTTACTTTAACTTGAGTAGATTTATAGATCAGGACTTTAACTTGGACTTAATAAAATAGTTGTGTACTTTTTCCACGACTGGTTGTTCAGTGTTGAGTTTGAACTTAAAAGAGTAAAATAAGTAGGTTACTAATTTAAGACTCAAATGTTAAGTGAAGTCACTGTAGTAACTACCTTACTGTTTTATATTACAATGTTTATTGAAGAAAGAAAACAATTTAACTTCACTTTTTTCAATGTAATTTAACACTAATGCAAAATATCGATTGTCTCAAATGACATCCTTCCGGTTTTTTTGTGTATTAAGATTGCTAATATTTTTTTATACTTTTTAAAACCACCTTTGTTGTGTGTCATGGAAAGAACGCCGAAAAATACCAAAGTACAGAGAAACTAAAAAAACCTTTAGTTATATTTGAAGCCAAAAGCGGTAAGTAAAAGCTGTAGTTAAACAGAGAGCAGCAGTGTTTTTTTGTTTTTTTTTTCAAATGTCCAGATCGCTTCTACATTATGACAACTACGTCTAGATATATCTTGTTTACGATAACTACTGATGAAACCATGCCATAGTTATGTTAAACCATTTTTAAAATAGCATTTTATATATCAATACTTGCAACAGCTTCAGTTAATGCTATCACTGCTCCAGTAATCTGCAGCGTCCGTTGATAAACTGCTACTGTCACCATGTGGTGTGACTCAACAGAAAAGACGTGGTGCCCATTTTCTTATTTATTAATAACTCACGCATACACGGTGGTAACCAGCGTTAATGTCAACATATTAGAGAGTATATTATTTCACCCCTCAACCCCCTCCCATTTCGAACCTTGAGCGGGCTACGGCTAAATGCTGATACACCAAACTACTTCCGGAGCGAGTATTAATAAATGACGCTAATTTGCCTCACTTCCCTCATCAAACAATAGCCATTTAAACCGGAACAACTTAGATTTTAAAATTCAATTCCTAAATGTTACCACATACTTCTTTATCGGTATTCTGTTTTTGAATCTCTTCAACCTAAAGTATTCGCTTTCAGGACATACCCAATTCCTACTCCACCCCCTTCAGCAATGCAAGGTTTCGACTCTTACCGTTTCCTCTTCGTCGATGTCGATTTTGAACGTCTGCTGTTGCAGGGTTTTCAGCGTTATCTGCATTTTGTTGTTGGTGTTTTTAATCCCTGATATGGTTTTAATGTTGTCGGCAAAACTTGAAAGAATCTAGTCTGTTTTCGTGGGCTCATTACAAACTGTCAGCCGCCATGACTTTTCGCTTTTCTTCTTCTATGTTAGATTGAGAGGCTACAGCGCCTCTACTGGATGGCACTGGAACATTCTTCTTCTTCTGTTTTCGATTTGATTGGCGGCTAGCAAACCAGATGAAGGTGCATTTCCGTCACCTACTGGACTGAGATAAAAACTGGAGGATTAGAAAAATGCTCATTTTTTATGTAATATGGGAAGTTGTTACTTAATTATTATATTGAGTAAAAAAATCGTGATGCGTGTTAACAACCTTTATTTTTTTCCATAATGGTTTACCTATTTGAATGAATGACTGGAGTACTCAAATTCTAAATATATTATCATTCGGTACTTGTATACTTTCAATTAGAACTGAATTAATCTACATTGTTAGAGCATTTTATATGAACACTAATCAGATATGTATTAATATTTTTAGGTATTTGTTCTACTGATGTACAGTGCTTTCAAGTATTAAAACCCCTTCACTTTTTAAGATGTTATGTTAAACCATGATGCCATATTCAGAAAAAACTTTTTTTCTCTCATAAATCTACATTCAGTTGGCTTTAACAAAGAGTATGACTGCAATCTCAAAGCAGGTTTTCATGTTTTTTATGAAGAGAGACTTCTGTCTAGCCACTCATATCAAATGTTTTTGCAAAGGGTCTGCATGCTTGTGTCAATGTGAAATTTAAGTTTTAGTTTTTTCATAAGATTTCAAAAAATTCTAAAATTCTGTTCACTTTGTCATAATGGGGTACTGAATGTAGTGTACTTATTGAGAATAAAATGATTTTTTTTCCCCAACTGCATCAGGCCGCAACATAACAAAATTGAGGAGAACGAAGGGGTTCTGAATACTGTCTACATGCACTGTACATCACAGGAATTCTAATAAAACTGGACTGACAAAATACAATCAGAGCACATTTTTGTTGCCTCTTGTTCTTTTCATAAATGTGAATGCAATATTTTAATAAAGCTTTGAGGTATTTTCTTCAAACTGTACAAATATGTCCACTCTTGACCAATTAGATTTTGGAGCTTAAAGGTCAAATTTTTTAGGCATCATGTTCATCCCATGCTCGGGGACTTAACATCTAATAAGTACAGCATGCATTGGGGGATTTTGCCAAATTTGGCACAAACCTACACTTTGTCTTGTGAATGAACTCATTTGAATTTGGATGTCAAAAGTCATAATGTTATCCATCAGTTTGAAGCCCATACCTTTTTGACCGTTAGAGAAAAAGTTTTAGTTTATTCTAGTTGTCAGCTACTGTGTCTATTCACCCCTTGGTTGTTTTACCCTTTCATTGATTTTGAAAATCAATCATCTTTTTGGCTTTTTTGAGGAAAAAATACACTTTAATGTCGAAGTGAAAACAAAATTCTCCAAAGTTATGTCAATTAAACAAAAATATGTCATGTAAAATAAGTGATAGCATAAATATTCACCCCCTCTACAGTGACTGACCTAATTCAACAGAGGTCCAGCCAATTTGTGCTAGCAGTCTCAAAATTAACGAAACAAGGATCACCTGAGTACAGTGAATGTGTCTCAAGTGATTTTAGTATAAAGACATCTAAGTCTGGAAGGCTCAGTTACTGGTTAATCAGTATTCCTGGCTACCATTACACCATGAAAATAAAAGAACACTCCAAGCAACTTAGAAAAAAAGGCTATTGAAAACTATGTCAGGGGATAGATAAAAAAAAAAAAAAAGTTCCAAGGCACTGAACATCCCCCAGAGTTCAAGTAAATCCATCATCAAGAAATGGAAGGAATATGGCACATGTGTAAAACTGCCAAAATCAGATGGACTAGTGAGAGAGGCCAAGACATCATCTTAAATAATGACAAGCTACATTCACTTAAGTACTTTTAATTCTGTGTACACAGTAGAAACAGTTTTACAGTCAATTTTGATAACAAGTTGACAGTTAGATATGGTTACAGAAGTCAGTGTAACTTCAGAAAGTACAATCAGTATTCAGAGTACATGTGTCCAATCCATGTGATGCTTTCAGTTTTGGTTTTACCGATGTAAAAAAAAAAATCTATCCCGTTAAAACAAAACACTAATATCATGTAATACTGTTTTTGCATAAAATAATGGTAGACATATCTGTTCATTCAAGGATATATGCTGTTACATTATCAATTCCATGAATTTTCCATTTTTATTTGATTTAATTATACACAAATGAATTAAAGCATACATCAAACAAAAATAGTAACATTTAAAGGGCAAATATCTCTACAGAAAACAGCCTCTTCACCATTGTTTGTATTCATTACTAATCACAAGAGTGCAAGAGTTCTGAAGCAACTCATTCATTCAACTAAGAATAAGAGCAGTTGTAAAAGCAGGGCTCATCACAGTTCAATGAAGTCATTCTGCAGCATTATCAATATCACATTTAACGGCACCTGAAATCTACACCAGCTTTGAGTTAAAACACTAAAAACAGTCTATCATTCAAGCAATATATAGACCAGATTCATGCCGAGTTTATTTGGTATATGGAGGAAAAGGACATCTACGTCACAGTTTGTTGGCACTACTTTTGCCATTTTTACAAATGTGTAGAAATATCAAAGAAAAACAAACCCATTAACATTCATTCTTCAAAAGGCACAACTACAGCATTTCTTCATATTGCCCACTTGTAGGTTTTGTAATGGTTGAACACCTGAAATGAAATCTGAAGTCTTTTATAAACACTAAAAAGATCTATTTTGTGGATAAGTGTCCAAACAGCACCAAAAAAACGCCATTAAGGCCATCAACCACATAAAAAATGCACAATTTGAAATGATAATAAAATCAATGACATGTCTCTATGTCTATGTTTGACAGTATGAGCAGTTACACAGGGCAAAAATACTGTAATTCCTGACAAATGTAGGGCTTTGCACAGCTGATTTAAGTGATGCTCATTATAGCACTAAGACACATTTTTGAGGCTCTAACATCTAAGTTCCTCATCCTATCATTTTTCTACATGAACATTTACAAAAAATGCAAAGAACTTATTATACAAGTATTTAAGCATTCAAAATGTACAATTTTTTGTCTGATACTCATTCCCATCATACACAGAGGGGAATGCGAGCAGTTCAGCTCATCTAAGGCTATATATTTACAAAAAAAACATACCTGAGGGCCGTTCAGGTACAGTGATAATGATGTGCACAGGCATCTCTCTGGAAACAGTGTATGAATAGGAAGTAATAATGAGCCTTGAAATGTTGTGTAACATTATACTTAGGATGAAATGCAGATGACACAGTAATACTGAATTGCTTTAAATGTCCTCATGCAGGGCAGACCTGATACCTTCTCTTTAATATTTAATAATGACAAAGCAGAGCCCCTGAGAGTGAAGTATAAAATCTGTTTATGAACTTTACAACCCTGGTCGAACAGTAGTCCTTGAAGGTATAATATGCAACATCTTAGACGTATGTACAGCAGATTTATCTAAAAAAAGGTAGTCAAATTTCTTATGGGGTTGTTGTGCTCAGCTCTGTGTTCACACTGGTTGGATGGTTCATCCTCCAGCTTATTTAAGTTATGACTCAAACATGTTTCATACATGATTTTTTTACACAACGCCCCCCAGTCCAATGGCTAGCCCACCAGAAAAGAGTCAACCCCACCTACTCAGGGATGACGTATGTAGAGCAGGGGTGTCAAAACTTTTCCACTGGTGCCAAATAAAGACAAATATAAGGATGGTGGTGCTATTTAATACATCTCATTTAGGATATCACAGTTAGTAAGGCCAGTCCAGTAAGTTAAGCTATATTAAGTGATTGGCTAGTTGCCTTGTCAGCCACTAACAAGCCATTTAAACAAATCCAATCATTTTAAGGATTTGAGGAGGCCAATAGATTTCAGCTTCCACCACCCCAGCTACTACTGGCTCCAGCTGTGGTAAGGAAGAAAACAATGCTTGTTGCAGCAGAGAGGGGAGATGCTGATGGCTCATCTCCACATTCAAACACAAAACAAGAGCAAACTTCATGAAGCTGCCAAACTTGATCAAGACTGTCTAGCTACCGACCATTCATCTCTGACAGCCACTCTCACAGACTGTTCTTCTGAGACACCATATATATCAGTCCTGAAGCACCTGCTGTGAAGGGTTATGGTAATAGTTAGGATGCAAAAAGATAAGAGTTAAAAACCGAACCGAGCTAAACCGAACAACCAATCATTTAATAAAGCCAAGAAAACAGTCCGCTTACAGGATAAAATCTTATCCTCCATGAAAAAACATTGTAACGCAGAAAGAGTAGCTTATGTAGCTCTATTAGCTGCATGAGCTACATAGACAATGTAGCTATTTTACTAAAGCAGCTCAAAATTATCTGGGTAGCGAAGTAAGCTTTAGCTAAGTTTCCTAAAGCTTTCATTGCTAAAGCTAACTAAGCTTGAGATAACATAGCTA
The DNA here is from genome assembly GCF_018320785.1 of Cheilinus undulatus. Taxonomy (NCBI): domain Eukaryota; kingdom Metazoa; phylum Chordata; class Actinopteri; order Labriformes; family Labridae; genus Cheilinus; species Cheilinus undulatus. The sequence goes on along the minus strand of NC_054881.1, from coordinate 14,527,353 downwards.
TGTAGCTAATGTGGCTACTATAGCTAAAGGTAAAAGCTGCTATATGAGCTGCGTAGGTACGTTATCTACGTTGCTACAGTAGCGAAAGCTGGCGTTGCTTAGCTACATTGAATTATTTAGCTAGCATAGCTATGTTAGCTTTAGCTAAAGCTAATTAAGCTACAGCGAGTCACTGTGGTAAATCAACATATTTTGATTTTGGTTATCTGTATGTTTACCATTTACAGTGTTGTCTCAAATTAGTCACAAAACCCACCCATAAACTCCTCTTGTCAAAATGTTTGTTTCCAGAATTAGCATGGTAGTGCCGCCTAGCGCTTAACCTAGGTAAAATACAGTCAAGCACAAGCTCCAGGTCCTAATATGGGCCATATTTAATTTCGTTTTTAGAATTGCCATGGGCTGATAAAAATGGACCACATTTGGCCCCCAGGCCATAGTTTGGACACCCCTGATGTAAAAGCACAATGATAGACTTCAAAAGTATAAGGAACCAACATACTTTCAAAACTTCATGGTCTATTTGTCTAGAATGCTCAAAAAATAAGAATTGTAAAAACTTTGGGCTGTGTATCTGAATAGAGGTCTGCCCTGCATTGTCAAAACACCACAGGAAAGGTCAAGATGGGTTTGTTTTCTAGTGGACATCTACACAGAGAGTTGCATATTATACCTTCAAATAAAAGGAGCGGAGAGGCAAGACTCTAATATTGATAAAGGCACTAAAATCTTGTTTCATCCCAGGCTTCAAGTTTCACTGATGTACTTTGTTTATGACTGTTAGAGGGTGTACTCTCCATGTCAACTCATTATAGAGGCTTTACCTGTTGTCATTAATTTTCAGCAAATGATTTCAGCAAACAGCAAAAAGTAGCACTTTGTGCAAGTTTTTTTCAAATCAAGGTTGTTTTTTCTTTGTGCCAGACCTGGACATAAAAGTAGCCCCTCTGTGGCTACAATTAAAAAAATCCCCCATCCTCTACCCATGAACCCTCCCAGCCCCCAGAGATTTCTGATTCAAAAAGGCAATATTGACAGTTTTTCATGGGGATTTTCCTCTTCGTAAAACAATAATCCGTAACTCTGATTGTTCCCACCCCCTTCCAACCTTTCCCTCAAGCTTGGGGGTCAACTTTAGGTGTCAAACCAATGTAGGTGCCGTTTTGAGGATCGTCCTTTTCCATTTCCTTTTCCTTGTCATTGTCGCTGACTGGATAGTAAGAAGTGTCCTCTTCAGCAGTGGTCTAAAAAGAAAAACAAAAGGGTTAAAAACATAACTCACTAGAGCTTCTAACATAAATTGCATTTGTGTTTTGGAACACTAAAGATTAATTCACTGTGAGTTTTTGAACCACGGTTAATCATTCTTACATGACACCTACCCCACAGTAGCAGTTTAAGGCATTTAAGATAACAAAACGGAAATAATTAATCCAGTCACTGATGGTTTTGTTTGCTTTTGTAGGTCATAAAGACACATCAGTAACAAATTACAGAACATGTTGGGGGTCAGGAAGTGGTGCACAGCGATAAGGAATTAATGGGAACAGAGGAAAGTACAATTCCTACACATTACAAAACAGTGACTAGAATAACAATTTACTTAGTTCTCCTTTTGCCACAAACATGCTTTTAATTGAAACGGTGATATTCTATTAACCGAATAAACCTTATGGGGTGATCATCATCAACTGATGATGAGCTGTTCATTATCGAGCCTGTGCTGCTAAATGGCTCTTCAATGTTAGCCACGGAAGCTAGCTTCCATTTGAGCTCCAGATTCCTTTCCTCCATCCTTTGTCGTTATTTAATCCATATTTTAAAAAGTCAAACTGTTATGAAATGAAGAGCCGTTTGGGCGCTACACAACCAGTTCTACTGAGCTGAGCCAGATGATCTAGCTCCCTTAAAAGAGATGGATTTCCTGTCAAAACGAGGTAGTGTAAATGCAGCTGAATGAACATGTGTAGAATCAGGGCAAATTATCCAAAAACATGGCAAAACTGTACTGTACCAAAGCAGACTGCTTTGTCAAAACTGACACCATTCAACCAGGCATTGGACAGGGGCTATTTTTTTAGATTCCTGCCTTTACTGTGAGTTTTTTTTTTACTTTTTACTTTTGCCTGAATATTTCACATTTTTGGGACATAAAAGTAGCTTTAGAATAAAAAATGTTTTCATTTTTACACTTTGAATGCTTGGCATAGTCATAAAAAGCTCAAAACATGATATTTTTGTTAACGTTTCACTATGCAGAAATCACTGCCGGCTCTCTAATGTTAGCCATGGAAGCTAGCTCCCGTTTGAATTCCAAATTCCTTTCCCCCATTCTTTGTTTTTAATACATATTTAAAAAGTCAAACTGTTACCAAATGAAGTGAGAACTTCCCCAAGGGTAGTTCTCTTCTGTTGCGTGACATCATCTACAAATAACCTATTTCAGTCTTCAGTCTCAGAGCTTTAACATGATATGTTGTGTTACTTTTAAATGTTAATCTGTTACAACCAGGCAGCAAAAATGAGATTAAACTTGCATTTGGATACATAGTAAGACAATGGCTTAATAAAGCAAAGGCCAGATAGCAGCAAAATAACCAGGAGGACTTACAGCATAGAGCGGCTTGGTAAACACAACACGCTTAACTTCACTCTGCACAGAGACACATAATGATAAATACATCCACAAAGTGCGTTAGTGCAAGGTTAAGTAACTGGATGAATTGTGCAGAAACAAAGAAGCATGACTTAATAAGCAAGCACATAGAAAGCTGTTAGAATAAAGTAAGAGCTGAAGTCAAACCTTATGTTTGTGAGCCCGGTATAATAGGATGATGAAGACAGCGAGCATGATGGCACCAAGACCCACAATAATGAGGGGGAAGTTAGACACCAGGGTGCTGATCAGGAGCAGTTTTTGTAGTCTGGCTGCAGATACATCATCAATTGTTACGCTCTGTGTAACAAAAGAAATCAGAAACAACATTTAGAAGAGCAAACTTCATTTAATATTAATGACTTGTGTTGCATGGAAAATACAATAATTTCTTAAGGTTTAGCCTTGATTCACTGGGTTAAACTTTTTAAAGCAAAAAACCAAACTGCTTTTATGCATCATATAGACCACGAGAATGCTTTTCAGCCTGTCTTGGAAGTTTCTTTACCTCATTGAGAAACATGACGGGAAAGACTGTCTCATTCAAAGTCCTGGTTTTTCTGTCATAAACCAAAAGAAAATGTGTTTTTATGATATACATACACAGATATATCCATACATGTATAGAATAATAATGTTTGGAGTTGGACTCAGATACTCACGGGAATCCAGAGATTCTCTCCATCAGGATGTTCACCTGGGCTCTCTTGCTTGCACGCACTATCACTCCAGTGGTCTGCATGCAAAAAGAGTGATAAAAATGTCAATTAAAGCATTATATCATCAGAATAAAGTCAAAACTTCAACACAGCTTTAAGAAAACAACTTGTAAGTGGCATTAAAGCAGGTGTACTACAGCTAATGTGCCACTAGGTGGAGTAATAGTTCTTTTATGGGTTGTGATGAGAAAATGTATCCTAAAATATAAACTGTGGCTCGGTGCCCTACCGGGTTGAGGTCAAGGAATGTTTGGTGATGCTCTCTCTGAGGGGACATTCCTTCAATAGCAGAGACATATTTAGAGTCCGCCAGGTGGAAATGTGGGAAGGAGGTGACCACTGGAGCTCCTGGTGGAGGAGAGAGGAAAGAGAGAAATAAAAAGGTTTGTGACAACATTGCAGATCAATGAATGTTTATTCCTACTGTGAAAAGATAAAACACACATCAAATCCCCCAAGAATGGCCAAGATGATAGGCAGGCAGCTTCAAAACATAAAGCCTTTAGCATATATAAATATGCTTTTGTTTTCATTGTTTTTTTTTTACTTTGAAGTCCTACTTTGTAGGGTGCTGGTGTCGCTCAGCCGGTAGAGCAAGCGCTCAGCACATGAAGGTTAAAGTCTTCAATACATAAACTGTGACATCAACACCTGGCCTTGGTACTGTAAAACATGTCTACAATATCTTGTCCCTCCCAGTTTTTCTTTTATTCAGCTGTCTTATCAAAAAGGCAAAAATCATAAAATAATCTTAAAAGAAAAAACATCCTCATGTGTGTGTCAAACATCAAGATTCAGGTCAGATCAGAAACTAGACTGAATCACTTCATGAGCATTGTGCAAGATTTATGTGCTCAAACTATACAATGGTCGTGCATGACCTCATCACTCACACTGTAAAAGTGAAGTCAGGACAGACTGTGACAGAAATCTGTAGAGTTTACTTTGAAAGAGTCCCCCTGCCCCCCGCCACTTATTTCTAAGAAGAAATCTGAGCCCCCCAAGACCCACAAGAATTAAAAAGTGATGGATTGTTGTCAAAAATTAACATTCATTTCAATTGTTTCATGGGCAAAACCACCCTCCAAGATCTTTGGCGTCCGGTGTTGGGGACCAATGATTAAGGACATCTCATGACAGTTGCACAGGGTAAAAGCCTCAAAGTTGAGAACTCTGCTCCCAGCTCTGCTCTCATCCTGGGAGTGTGTAGAGTCAAAAGACCAAAATATCAGACATGCCTGAAATCCATCCAATCAGTCTGGCGCAGCTGGTCTGGTCATGGTTGACCGCGTATCCCCATGTAAACTGCACAACAAACGATACATGATATGACTGAAAGTCAGCGCCATTTTGAGGCGAGGTGTACAACTAAAAAAATCTGTGTCTGAATCAGATGATTTCCACAGTATATGCCCGGCATTACTGGCCTTTAAGAAATGCACAGCCTGGCTCTACAAGAGCAGAGAGAGAGTTGGGGATTAAATTTACTGTTTTCTGGTACAAATCTCTCTCTTATGATACTTTTAATGACCCGCTGGCCACTGTGTCTGATAGATTTGGGAAATTTACTTCACAAAGAACAAAAGCATAGCATGCAGCTGGCTGTTAACTTTCATTGAGGGCAGTGACATCGGCTAACAACAGACGGTACTGAGATGAACTGCTCTGTGATTTATATTGTAGCGTTAGGGGGGAGGGTAATTCCCCAAAGAGACCAGTCATGTCATAGGCTCATATATTTGCCCCGCTCAAAAACAACAAAACGGCCTAAATCGAAAAATTCAGTCACACATAGATCTCATGTTTTCACATGCTTACAGCAATGTTTTTCCAAAATATCTAGTGTGTTAAGACTCAAAGTTTGGATTTCACTTGCAGGGACTTTAATCACTCCTCTTTCAGCTGTTTTGACATATTTTAGACATAACTATAGTAGGGCTGTAGGCTCCAGTATCAAATTAAATAGAAATCATAAAGTAATATTGTAAAATATTGCATCGTTTTCCAAAAAATTGATATCAAATCATATTACTGGTGATTTGGACCCCTAATAAAAACCTCTCACTCCTAAAATAAAAGCTGAGCAGTGCAGCATCACACTAAAAACATTTACATCAAACATCATATTTCCTGCTGTTTGATATTTTATAAAATAACCCCACACAGAAGCAGGGAGCCTTCCTGAGTAACATTAAGTGATATGAAGAGATAAAATCTAACCTCGGCTGCAGTACACGCAGCACTTAACTCCAGGTCAATCTTCCAAAGCAAACAATAGGTGGACAAATTGAGAACAGCCCCTACTTGTAAAACAGATTAAGGAGCTATATCTGTTGCCCAGATAAAGACTCTGTTACTCAGGAGTTCCTTCCATATATTGTTGACAGGAGAGTCTGAGTTCCCACATAATGGCCTCGGTCTAGATAGGGAACAGTATGGCCTCAGTGAATCATTCCTGCTTCTGTTGCACCTGAGATATGAAAGGCAGGATCACTCTTGATGTCTCGTCTCACCTTCATGCGTGTCCACAGCAACAACAGAGAGACAGTGGCATGGGTAAGGGGCTGATGAAGTGGGGCAGAGGTGACGGTTTTCCTGCTCGTGTGTTTGGCAACAGATGTTTGACAAAAAAACACCCACAGTCACCTGAGAGGCTGTTCCTGTGACAACCCACAAGGTCAATGTGGTGCAAACACAAACACAGACTGTGAGATACTCTAAAGTGCCACCTTCCTCTGTGTCCTCACCTAAATACCACCAATCACATGATTTTAACCCCTTTTGCACCATTTAGTGAGTTACCCTTCAATCCCTGCCCCTAGTCTACACAGATAACATAATTTTACCCAAAACTGTATGATTCTGAATACAAGAAAGGCCTAAATCTGCTTTGCAATAATTACCTAAGCTGAGGAAGTGATCTGAAGTATCTGTGATTCAGTTGTAGGCACAAGACCATAGCTTAAGCTGTCGAAAACACTGGATGAAGCCTGAATGACATCAACTATTGACTTCCCTTTTGATACACTTTCTGCAGCTACTTAAGGAATAATCAAATTGTAATCACAATATCAGGGGGGGAAAAAAGCAATTAGATTATTTTCCCAATCCTTCAGCCCTAGTCAAAAGTACCACAAAATCCTGTGTATAAGCTGCACTTAATAAAGATTTGTTTTCATCTTTGAAAAACTTTAATATAACATGTATATACAGGTCCTGAGACATGCAACATCGTTTCCTCTAGTGCGTGCAGCTGCCGCTGTTACATGCTGCACGAGACCTGACGCGACCGAAAATTCAGCCCATTCATTGTGAATGGTCACTTCGGCTTCACTGCTCAGAGCTGTGCTGTAATAGATAACAACACAAACCACACTGGCAGGGGTTGGCGAAACTTTTTAACAGCTTTTCCCCCTTGTTATGTTATAATCATACATTTAAAGAAAGCAGGGACTATACCGTTTAGTAAATAACATGTGTGGAGCACGGGTTTAACTGAAAATGCTCCGCAGGTAAAGACAACAAATGAACAGAGGCAGAGCGACTTGTGTGCTGTGATTTTGTCTCACAGCAATCACTGTAAGACTGTAAGTGTTGTTAGATACCAAAGAAATTTTTTGATAGTTTGTGCCTGTGTAACTCGTCTTTTTGTATAATTTCTGTTACCTTGAAACCACGACACAGGCTGGGAGCCAAATTTCCACATGTGCAAAGTCCAAGTGATGCTCTCAATCAATTTAATTTAGAGTTGTATGGCCAGAGCTACTTGTTGTATAAAAACATTATGAGACATGTACTGTTCCCTCATCCAGAGTGGTTATATTGTAACAAACTCAAGCACTGAAATTGGGCAGTAGAGAGAGGCACAGAAGTACCACAATGTTTGTCATTTTCAAAGGCTGAATCAGGTGACAGAGCTTACTGCCCCTTCAGATACTGGGTCAGTCATGGTCAGATGGCGCCTGAGGTGTGGAGAGGCCTTGAGAGCTGTGTCACATGGGGCATTTAGTTGGTATTAGTTCTGTTGATAGTAAGAGGAAAATAACAGAAGGGCTTGACTGATTCGACAATAACCTGAGGTCCTGAAAAGTTAAATAGAGTGGAAAGAATAAATCAACAAATTAGAGCTTCAAGGTGAAAAAACAGAATGAGGGATGCTCAGCTAACTTAAGAAAAGAAAAGAGAATTAAAAGTTGTTGAACCTCTAGGTAAAGAATGCTGCACAAGCTGACATATACCTTTCCGACATGGGCTGACTTTAAGAAGGCCGGTTCCCAGGCACTCCTTGGGGCTGATGCAGAAACCTTCATTGGCTGGGTTCTCCTCTTTGCTAGCCAAGACGGAGGGGGGTGGGGTGAAGCGGTACGCCGGGATTCCTTTCACCTCTACGTCTTTTTCAAACTCCATGTAGATCGACCTGTTGAGTAAAGAAAGAATATTCAAAATAAGCTTTATTTCATCTGCGTTCATCTCTCTACTTCTTTCAGTGTGTAGAACTGCCTTACAGCTGATGTATATGTGCACATTTTGCATTACTATCATTTTGCATGCTGAATTTTAGCATTCTGAGTGAAATTTTGTTCATTATACAACTTGTTTTGAATGTCATCTTAAAGTTTAACTTGTAGATTGTATGAAACATAGCTGTAGTTTCACTGAAAACACCCACTAGTTAATGAAGTCGAATTTTGAAGCCCAACAGTGAAAATCACCATGTTGGAAATGCTGTTGACTCCAAACTTACATTCAATTTGGCAACAAAATGAACTAGTCGTATAAAAACTGAACTCCCTAAAGCATGATCTAATAAAGAAATAGGCTACTCAAACCAAAGCTGGTTTTTGTGCTGCTGTAAATATAGGCATTTTATTATGGTTGCTGTCTAACACTCAACTGAGACTCATAACCGGATTCTTTGGACAAAGAAATGACAGCATGTATGTTACAAAAGTAAACGCCACATGGAAAAAGAAGTCTTGCCAGGAAGTCATTTAGCTGTAACCGTTGGCTTGAGTGGCATTACTGAGAAATATGTCGGTTTTAATCATGTATCAGACGATGGTAGATGGCTACTGCTGATGGACGCCAAGAGTGTAGAAAGCAAATAAATTTAAATAAAAGCATTGTTGAAATATTACTACAGCTGTAATAATACAAGAATTCATGGAGGCATTTCAGTGAAAAATACCCAACCAGCTTTTCTGTATGTATTTTTTTTTATATACTCTGCTTATGTCTCTTGTTGGGCTAAGTCTGAAACCAACTTTACAATTAAAATGCTTTAACATTTTACAGATTAGTTTGGTGCGGGAAAGAAAATAAGTAAATAAAATGTACATTTTTCGAGTGTAGCTCCTGCTTCTACTGTCTACTTGATGAAACAATAAAATGTCCGAAGAAGGAAACGTTAAGTAACAGTGGAGTGAAAAGATAAGAAATCAGAGAATTAATGCTGAATCCCCTATACTGAAATCCTTTTTGGTGTTTTTCTTCCTCTCTTATCAAATAGTGTCACAAAAACTCAGCAGTTTGCCGTTGACCTTTTTGTACTAGGCAAAAACAAATCATCAATCTTTCATCATATTTAAATCTATGTTGTGTTTACAGCCGTCCAGAAAATCACACTCTTGTGAGCGGTTCATCTTTGTTCCATGTATCTGCAGTTCTGTTTTGTTCAGGGAATCCCAACGATTCTGCCTGGGAACAAAGGAGTCTTTACAATGTCTGCCAACTTGCTGGGAGGATGCGGGCCACGGCTACGCGGCCCACCAGCCGAGCAACAATACTGTACAGACCTTTCCCTTGACCTTTGTGAGAGAGGCCAAGTAGAAAGCTTCATGTGTTTCTACTCCAGGACAGGACTGTGAAGGCTTGGCCTTGTCCTGCAGGGAGTGAGACACTTGTTTCAATCAAACTCAAATAAGCTGAGATATGTTTGCTTTTGGAACTTGATCCTTCCATTGTTTCAAGGCCTGCTTCTGCACTGTGTAAAAGGTGTTCAAACATTAGGAACAAGTTCAAGTTTGGAGTGCTATTGAGTTTTAGGTCAACTGAAACTGAACTGACAAGTAAAACTCAGACAAGTAAATCTGTATTTATTCAACACAAAAGCTTATTCCTGTCCAACTAACTGGTACTCTTAAAGTCAAGTCTTTAATTCAAGTTTTGTATTCATAATATACTTTAGCTGTTCTGTCAGCAAACATTTTTTTCGACTCATGGCTGAACTGTGAGGTGACGGCTTCAGCAATAACTGTGAGTATTCTTGTGAGGTCACCCTGATTACTGTTTCTGTCCAAATATAAGACCATACAGATAAAAGAGCAACCACCAGCCAGACAACCAGCTTTGTCTACTGCTCTATAACATACTAATACTGACACTTAAAAAATCAACGTGCAAATAAAGACCTTTACAGGTGTGTTTTAAGGGATAAATAATGTGTGTATTTTTATTTTTTTATTAGTGCTGTTACTCAATTAATCAAGTTAATCACATCTTTTTTTTCTTATAGTGTAGATGTCTACACTCGATTAATATTTTTAACAAACAGGACTTGTTACAAAGTTTTGGAGCACTTTTTAGCATTTATCTTTCTTAACTTTCTGGTTTAATGTGATACACAATACTGATGTGCTATAATGTTCCCCTTGCAAGAACTGATGTATTTTTTACAACAGGTATATTTTCAAGTGACTTTACGTCATAGAGCCTGTGAGACTTGATAGCAGTATCGATATGCTAAAGGTTATTGATTTTCGGGTATTTCAAAAACACAGAACCCGTTATCGATCCCCATCCGTAGTCTCTACGCCCCTTGTTGTCAACGATGTTGATGGTCTGCAGTCTTTTGCAACCCATTACTGATTGCACTCGTTAGCGTAGACAATGTCGTTTTGTAGACAAATCCAGGTCTGCTGGACTCCGCCAGTGTAGCTAGACAACCATGGTTTGATCCCGTGTTGTTGTTAGCGTCTTTGCTAACATTAGCAAAGATGTCCTTTTCCTGAAGGAGGTACTTCAGACTTGTGCTCTGGTGTAAAGACAGTTCATCACTGCAGCATGTACCCACAATTGAGGTATTATCTCAACTTCCATTCGCCAGCTTTTTAAAAAGAAAACTGCCCTGAAGCAGACCTGGGTCTGTCTCCTCACTAATCACTGCTGGCTTTGTCTGACCTGCCTCTCACCTCTTCACCTCCAGGCACATAAATATCAGCACTGAGGGACTATGTGAGCAAACTGTGGTCAAATTCAGTCATATGATTAAATTGTGTTATTATTTTTTTAATGTGTTATGGTTTCAAGATTAATCACGAGCGTTAACGTGTTAATATTGACAGCCCTAATTCAAATGTATTGAATGAGGAAAAAAATGTGCAAAATAACATCAATTTATCTTTTTTAATGCAGTTTATGGCCTGTTTAAACTTACTTTATACTTTTATAAAGTTCCAGCACAGGATTGGATTCGTTCTTTTGTGTGTACTTGGTTGTTAATGATTTTAACCATTTAAATACAACCAAATACATTCAAATCAAGGAGCATAGCTAAATACAAACAAAGTATGGGAGAGTCCGAGTTGGTATTTAAATAATGTCACCTGCTTGCAATCTGTCAAAATCTGGAGGTCTTTGTGGCTCAGCTGCCGGTGACCTGACTAAAGGGTCCTGTCAGGTCACAGATGGGAATTCTGGCTCTGTTTTTATCCTACAGATCAGTCCCAAATGTCTTTTATCTCAACACAAAGCAGTGCCGTGTTACACCTACAGGACTTATGATAAAAAAAGCTCTGATCCATCTGTGAGAAAGGTTAACACAGATGACACTGAGGGACATTTCCTCTTTACATTAGGGTTAAAGCACAGGAAAAGGGTGGGAGGGTTCCCCTTTAGCCACAGTAAGTCAGACAGCTGTGATGAAGCCACAAAGCACTGAATAAGTAGGTGAAAGTGTAATCGTTAATGCAACGGGTTTTTGACACACGTCCAATCAGAGTCAAAGGTACAAACATGACACTCCGACAGATTCTTTCCACCCTTGACAAAAAGGAGAAGATGCCTGCTGCAGCTTTTTATAGGTAAAGGTTATTCGAAAAAGAGGCTCTCACTTCCACAAAAGAAAGGAGCTGTTTTTATAACTAAAACCAGCACTAAAGTTGAGCAAAATACAACAGAACTATTACTAAATCACTGTGTGGGAAGTATTTTCTTTAACATTACTCAGCTTCAGCCAGTACATTCTGATTGCAAAACCCTCGATGATTCCCAAGGGGTTAAAATTTGTATGGAAGCCTGTTTCACTAAGAGAACAGTATTAGACCCTCATTCAAGAGCAAAAACCCTCATCTTTCCTTGTCTTTAAAGCGCTTTTATTTAGAGTAAATCTCCCTCCAACAACATTCCTGACCCTTCCTCTCCAACATTCCTCTTTAAGTAAGCCTTTCCATAAAATGTTTCCTGGAAGCTGGCATGTTAGCCTATACAAAAACACACACACACACAAACCCACACCCACACACACACACACACACACACACACACGCACACACACGCACACACAGTACAAACAGGCAGCAAAGCCTTAGTGAGAAAACTGGTATCACCTGTGGGGCTTCTGCAAATGATCAGTATGTTATGATAACAATCTGAGAGATCTGAGACCTGTGAGCACATTTCCATACCCGATATAAAAGAGCTGTGTCCTGCTGTGTGGTGATCTGAGGCTGGGTCATGTACCCAAAATAGACGCCAATTTATAACCCTGAATAACCACCCCATCAGAAGGTTAAATATCTTATATTTGGCACTGGGTATGAGTGAGACAAATGGGAGGATGCAAATCCCTCTTTAAGCTTCTTACTTCTCTTTGATGACACATGATGCAACTAATTCTATTTGACCCAAAAACAGAGTCATAAATGAATGTTTAAAGATTTACTTCCCAGCTGATTAAACAAATATATATTTTCTTAAAGGTTTATTTGGGCATTTTTGGGCCTTTATTTGATAGAGGAGGATAGCGGATAGAGTCGGGGCACGCCTTAAACCACTCAGCCACCTGCAGCCCTGATTAAACTAATATTTAGTTCTTACTAGTTGTCTAGTTAAGAAAACACTCAGGAAACAGTCAAAATGAGGGACAATTTATTAACCCTTTGAGCCCTAGGCTATTTTTCAACCACTGTGTCTCGCCTGGACTTTTGTCTTAAAAAGACTGTAAAACATCAAACCTGTGGTGCACAGTCAAGCTTTAAACATCCTTTTTTTCAGGACAACCTGGGCTTTAAGAATATGTGTGCTGCAGCAATGTCACTTCAATTTTAAAAACAGAAGTTAAACTCAAAAGAGTGGAAACTCAAAGATAGTAAAGGTTTTTTTGGCATAAACTTGTTCTCCCATCTCTTTAATACCAAAAAGTAAAAAAAAAAAAATCATTCTGTGACAAAAAGTCTTCAAAATATTCACATATTAACAAAAAACTCCTTGCACTGTTTTGTATTGCATGCCTTTGAGCCATTTCTCAAAGCAGTTCCCGCCTGCAGTGACACAGAGGGCCACATCACAGGCTCTCTGCCTCTCTTTCTCTCCATGTCAGAAAACAATCTAGGATACATGGCAGTTAGCGTTCAAAGCTAGAGTCAGAAATTATCAAAATTGGATTAAAGGTGGATAAATATATATTCATTATTGGATATACTGGTGTGGATTTAATCTTTAAAGACCCCCAGACAGTCACCCATGTTCAAAGCTTGCTAAGTAAGCTTCTGTAGGGAATTTGAAGGCTAGCATCATTGGAATGGCACAATGGCTAGCTTTAAGAGGGGTTCAAAATCTATTTTTTTCTTAACCTGTGTCTCTTCTTGTCATACATGACAGTGTCGCTTTCAGGGGGTTAAGCAAATCCATGCTGAATTATATTGCACAGCTAGGTGGACCAAGGTGGACCGGGGCCGAAAATGAACAAAATCTATAAACTCACAGTTGAACAAACAACGTCCATGCTACGTGTTGGCACATGAAGCAAACTGCATTGCTCCTATCAAATCAAAATATATTCTCAATCATATATTCTCAACTCAATTCAATATTAACCTATAATCGAACGACAGCCGTAGTGATCATAGAAGTTCTTGCGAAGGTTGTCAAAACTTTACATACTTTGATTTCTTTTATATTAATAGTGTTGAAAAGCTACGTGAGGCCCTATTTGAGCTTATCCTGTTAAGTGGAGGTCATGTGATTAAGGATTGTTTGGCCACACCTTAAGTTTATAAATGTCATCCTGCATCCAACCTTTATGCATATTTGTCCAATAACAGTCTATAATTTAGTCATCCTGATTGTCCATTATGTGATTATAGAAAGATTTAGAAAGATCTATCTAATATGTGTCCACCCTGGGAAAGAGATCTCTTCACTGTGGCTCTAATTGTGGTGAGAGCTAAATTTTTGGGTCATGTGCCCCATGTACAGAGGCTGCTGTCATCAAAGCTGGCAGCCTAGATTTGACTCAGATTCTTGGCCCTCTTTTCCCCATGTCACTCTCCTCCTGATTTTGTATCAAAGTTTCGGATTAATCAACATGTTGAACAGCTAAAATGTAATCCTTTTCACATCTTAAATAACGAACACGTGTTATGCCGCAGGATGAGACTGTGATGCTGTACTCTACCTGCAGAGGTCTGGAGAAAAAACGTAAATGCGTTCGTCTTTTTTCAGCAGAGGGTGGAAAGCACTTCCATCCGATCCGTTGATGGTGTTGCTTTGGTCCGATGTCCAAAAGGACAGCTTGCTGCAATGAGAAACAGTCACACATATTAGCATTTTATTTCTTTTATAGAGAGAAAAATCATTCAGCTGAAAACCAATAAGGCGTTCTCTTTGGAAGCACTGTTTGTGATGTAAAAAGCATGACTGTAAATGAGCCGTATAGCGAACTGTACTGAATTTTCCATAACAGTAGTATTGGCTGTTCTTGGCAGAATAAGCTGTTTTTTAATGTTACTCTTTTATAATCAGTGTAGTTATCATCCCCATCATAATGACAGTAAATTGCAATGAAATGTTTGATGTTCATATCTGAAAGTCACAGTTGAAAGAAGACCTTTCCCAGGAGTGAGAGGGGTAATCAGAGACTGGAGGGTAAATAAGATTATGAACTGGGATAAGAAGTTTCAGTAAAAGGCCATTAAGACAACCAGAGTATAAGAATATCCTGCCATTTTCTTTGTTCTGTGGGAAAGAGCCAAGACTGACAGGCAAACACAGACAAACACATTAGCAGCCTGTACTCTACTGTTATTGGCAGAAAGCAGGAGACTTGGGAAACTTTCTAAATCCAAAGGCCACTCAAAGATGTTTCATTAGAGTGGATGAGGACAAAGAGGGAGTTGTGACTGCAACAGTGTTACCTTTCGCCTTTCCATGTTTCGACACGGCCATAGTCCATGTAGTTCTGCTGCCCAGTGTGGTAGACAAACTCCCCATTGTTACTGTTATTTTTCTGATTTATAAAAAAAAATCATAGCATTAAAATGTGGTCATGATATCAATCAAACAGTAGAAATGTACAGATAAATCAAATAAAAAATTTAAGAAAGTAAATCCAGCAGAGGTCAAATAAAGCAGTGGTTCCCAAACTTTTCTCTTTCAGACCCCCCCTACTCGTATCTAAATAAAGCTAAGCACCCCAGGACCCACTTAGAAAAATTAAACATCAATTTTCATTGTTTTCATCGACAAAATGGGCCTACATATGCTTATTCTAGCCAAAAGATCTATGTACAAACTATCCATTAGTATGACTGTTCATAAGAATAGAGTGGATCTGTTAATTTTTGAGAATAAACTCACAATTTTCAAGGTTAAAATGTAGTGCTTCACTTAAAAGTCATAAAATTATGAGAACCAAATGGTTCAGGTAAAAAATTTAGAAAGTGATGATTGTGTGGATCATAAGCACAATCAAACATACGATTAATGCATAAGCTGATAGCCTAATTATACTTTTAACTGACACTGATAAGAAAGTCTTCGAAATTTCCACCAGAATCCATACATTTATTATCATTATCATCTGAATGGAGAAGAGACATTTCTTTAAACTTGGGCTATTGCACCACTCTTTTTAGTTTGGTTTCTCATAAATGATGACTTTACAGTGTTGTCATGTGTTTGTGCAACTTTGAGATTTTTTATTCTGTATGATTTCAGCTGGACTAAAATGTTAACATCCATCCATCCATCCATCATCTTCCGCTTATCCGAGATTGGGTCGCGGGGGCAGCAGCCTAAGCAGGGAGGCCCAGACTTCTCTCTCCGGCCACTTCGTCCAGCTCTTCCTGGGGGATCCCAAGGCATTCCCAGGCCAGCCGAGCGACATAGTCTCTCCAGCGTGTCCTGGGTCTTTCCCGGGGCCTCCTCCTGGAGGGACTTGCCCGGAACACCTCACCAGGAGCCACCTCATCTGGCTCCTCTCAACACGGAGGAGCAGCGGCTCTACTCCGAGTCTCTCCCGGATGGCCGAGCTTCTCACCCTATCTCTAAGGGAGAGCCCAGACACCCTAAGGAGGAAACTCATTTCAGCTGCCTGTATCCGTGATCACATTCTTTCACATTCATTTATTTCACAACCCACAGCTCGTGACCATAGGTGAGGGTAGGAACGTAGATCGACCGGTAAATCGAGAGCTTCGCCTTTCGACTCAGCTCTTTCTTCACCACGACAGACCGATGCAGAGACCACATCACTGCCAACGCCCACCGATCCACCTGTCGATCTCCCATTCCATTCTTCCCTCACTCGTGAACAAGACCCCGAGATACTTGAACTCCTCCACTTGGGGCAGGATCTCATTCCACCCTTTTCCGACTGAGGACCTTGGCCTCGGATTTGGAGGTGCTGATTCTCATCCCAGCCATACATGTTAACATGTATTTTTAAAGTCCAGTTTTAGTTGGAGCAATACAATAAATCCACTTTTTATAATTTTACGTACAACAACTCACGTTAGCAGAAGCAACTTTATTAAGTATCTCATTTTCAAGTCAAACTACAGATTTTTGGCCGAGTAACCTTAAATCAATATTAGGAATAAATAAGTCAGATCATTAATTCATATTTTAATTTATTTTAAAAGTTATCAAAATCAAATGAATACAGTTAAATGTAGGATGAAGATAAATACTGTACATCCTTAAATCAAAACATAGATAGACATATAGTACTATGCAGAACATCTGGCAAGTTTGAGCCAAAAATTGAGGTGTTGATGTGGTGACTGAGCTTCCTGAGGACATCATCATACAGGATGGAGGATTGACACGATCCTGGTTGTGCTCTGGATGTCTTCGCATTTTCCAGGGGCATGGGAAAACAATCAGTTAGAAAAATTAAGTCCAAACCTTTAGGGCAGAGTAAGGGGTGGATGTGGCGAGTACGAATGGCCTGGGGTAGTGTCCAGGTGGGAAGTAGGGTTGCCAAGAGCCCCTGGCCCTGCTGTGGATGTCCCAAGGGACTGAAAACTGCTGTCCATCTCAGGTATATTACCAGGTGTGAAAAAGCACAGAAAACAGGAGCTGCTGTCGAGCTTGACCTTGTGTGACACACGTCTGTCAACATGTGTCAAGTTTGACTCTGGCTGAATGCTGTGATGCACAGCTTCTTTGGAAGTGAGTAATGCAGCAGATGAGCAGCGTTCAAGAGTGAGTAGCTGATCAAAGCTCATTTACTGAAAGTTTGTGAAGAACTGAAAGTACAACACTTTCAAAGACCATTATTCATTTTTTTATTTTAAGTGTGACTTCCTCTTTACAGGAAGGCGTGCCAATAGGTTGCTGGTGGGCAGCATTCTGTTGTACCCACAACCCAACCCATGCTCTCTCTTTCCGCTCTGCTCTGTGAGAAGAGCTCTACTTTCTGGCCCGTTCACGTTGCACCCTGTTTTTGTTTATGTCTTTCCTAACATACTGTATGTTTGTCTACCAAGCTTAAACGAAAATACAGAATTTTTGAAGGTCAGGATGCAAAAAAAAAAAGAAAAAAAAAAACTTTTAGGGACAGTCAAACATTGACTTTTTCTCTTCTCTGCCTGACAACAGGCACTTACATTAATGTGCATTTTAATGACATGACAAAGGGATTTAATAATACCTATTTCTCTTCTCTCTCCCTAACATTTTGGTCAGAGGAGAGCTCGCCATCTTACTAACTGACCAAGCGTTTGGATGGTGTCAGTGTGAATGTGTTCAAACCTAAAACTTCGGATACTAAAGTAGGGTTGTGAAAGTACCAGAATTTTAAACTTCAAATCAAACAACATCCAGACTTGTTTCAGCATCACTGTAACAAAAAAGGAAGTTCTTGGTATCCACCTTTTTTGGTTTTAACTACAAAAATTGCAGTCAAACTCCCCCAATCATAATTGTGGACTATATGGTTTTAAAGCAAGTGGAGAGCAAAATCTGAAAGTTCTTACAACCAGTAAACAGGCTGTAATCAAAGTTTAGCTAATTTATCGTCCTTCGTTTCTTTCAGCTAACTTCTCCTACTGGCAGAACTAGTAAATTACATGTGATAAATATTGATACTTGATGTAATAAAGAAGCTATTACTGTGAACATTTTCTTAAAACATCAGTCACAAGAGTTCATCAAGTTCAACTGAGTAAAGGTGTACGTGCCTTGTACATGAGGCCAAAGATTTTCTCCACCTCAGGATTAGTTGGAGCAACGCGAGCCAGTAAGGGGTCTTCATAGCCCCACAGCAACTCATCAACAGAACGGGTCGTGAAGAGGCCGCTCCCTAAAGAAGTCATCCACATGGACACCAACGAAGCCTTCCAGAAACTGCCTTTCAACTTGTTCATTACAGCCTGGAGACAGGAAGTGGATCCGAGTGTGAAATAAATGGGGCAGAGAATTCAGGATGAGAAGAGTGGACACTCCATTTCCTTATCATTTAAACTTTTCACTATTTGGCTCAGACTTTCTGTTCATGACTTACCCAAGACGGGATGTTGACAGTGGTGATGTTATCGACAGTCGGGTCACCCACGGACTTGTCCCTCAGAAATACAAAGCTTTTGGTGGTGTAGGCAGAGACTCTGGTGTTGTTTTCCACCATGGATACGTTTGTCTTATACCTGTATTCTCTGGACAAATACAATTAAACATAGGATTAATGTTTCTTTCATAATGCTTCCTTCAATCTTTTACAAGAGCTTGTAAAAAGTTAAAAATCAATACAATTTAATTTTACAACTTTTTCCTTTAAACACAACAACCAAAGTGCTGAATAGACTGTGTCATTAGTGAGATAATGGTGATGGATTATCTTTAAAGCGCTGTGGCTGATGTAACATTTCTGTGCTTCAACATTGAACCTTGTTATTTATTTAAGGGCTTCATTTGGGGGCATCAGACATGATAACAAAAGTCAATCTCTACAGAGTTTTAGTCAGGTATTTAAACAACATCCTTCATCTTGGATTTTTAGAATAAGCACATTATCAAATAGCTAAATCAACCCAATTTAAGCTTAAAACAAAAGCCACATTATATACAGGAAAAGTGCCAATAAGCTCAAGCTGATTTGACTTTTTTTAGTTTACATGGCTGTTAAACAAATGTGCAAATTCCAACAGCACTACAGGATGAAGATAAGGAAGTCCCACTTAAAAATGCTTTTACTGCCAGACTAAAGCTCTTCTGTAGTGAGTGAGTGAGCACGACAGAGGAGATACTGAACATCACACACAAAGCAAACTTGATAAATTAATAGCAACACAATCAGGAGAACGCAGAAGTTTGTCTTCTGTACCAGAGATTAAATCTAGTCTCTGGTGAAGAAAGGCAAAGTGATAAAACAGGAAATTAAAAAACTACCTCATTGATTAGCAAGACAGATCTAGATTTCAGAGACCATCTGGCAGCCAATACAGTAAAATCTGGAATCTAATTAGACGCTGTCCATATTGGTCAGCCAGAGTATGCATTTTAATTCCAGTTCAGGCCAAAGATTCATGACATGATGAGGTGAGGTAATTTCGGAATTTGTGGAAATAACAAAGGAATCTTATCTTAATAAAGATGCTGCATGCATGTTTCTTGTTGTTAACATCGCAGTGTAGCCATGGAATTTCAGGGTGCAACAATCCTTTGCTTGCAAAGATATGGAAAAAAGTATTCAGCCGCCTGACAATTGCCCCAACAGTTACTGTAATAACACTGTCTACAAATAAATGTACTTTAAAATAGAGTTGCCCCCCTTTTGCAGCTATAACAACTTTCACTCTTCTTGGAAGGCTTTCCACAAGATTTAGGAGTGTTTCTGGGGGAATTTGTGCCCATTCATTCTGTAGAGCGCTTATGAGGTCAGGCACCAATGTTGGACAAGAAGGCCTGGACTGCAATCTACATTCCAGTTCATCCCAATGGTGCTCCACAGGGCTGAGGTCAGGACCAGTCAAGTTCTTCCACACCAAACTCATCAAACCAGCCTTTCTTTGTCCTTGCTTTGTGCACTGGGGAACAGTCATGGTGGAATCAAAAATGGCCTTCCCCAAACTGGTGCCACAAAGTTGGAAGCAAAGCATTGTCCAAAATGTCTTGGTATGCCGAAGCATTAAGATTTCCCTTCTCTGGAGATAAGGGGCCTATGCCAAACTCTGAAAAACAGCCCCATTATCCCTCCTCCACCAAACATCACAGTAGGCACATTGCAGTCAGGCAGGTAACTTTCTCCTGAGGTAACTGACTGCAAAAACTGCTCCAAAGTCCAGTGTTGGTGTGCTTTACATCAGTCATCCGCCACCTGGCATTGGACTTGGTTATGTCAGGCTTGCATGCAGCTGCTCGGCCATGGAAACTCACTCCATGAAGCTGCCGCTGCACAGTTTTTGTGCTTACATTAATGTCAGTAGAAGTCCAAAACTCATCAGCAGAGGGTTGGTGATTTTTACGCACCTTGTGCCTTAGCAGTCATTGACCTGCTATGTTATTTTACATCAACTTCTGCTTCATGGCTGAGTTTCTGTTGTTGCTTCCACTAAAAATATTACAGTTGACTGTGGCATATCCATCAAAGATGAAATTTTACAAACCAACTTTTGCAAAAGTGGCATCAATAACAGGAAGAGAAAACGTGTTTGTTTCATCAGCAATGCAAACATGTAAGAAGCTCTGCTTCTAAATTTAACTGAGTTGCTTATTCACACGTGTCCATCACACCAGACAGTTCTTTCTGTTAAGCAAAAGAGAGATGGGGGAGGGGGGGCATTTACTAGAGCTGTTTTCACATATTCACCTCACAGTGGGAGACTATCCCTGTTGGACACAAGGGGGGCTGGGGCAAGACATGACACAACTAGAGCTTGCACTCAGTCAGACATGCACACAAGCATGCTCCCTGCTGGCTCTGCTGCTTCTGTTCAGCCTCTGTTACTACCTCCAAAGACTGCACAAAGGGGGGCAAAGGAGAACCAGTCCTGTTCATATAGTCTACGGTTGAGTACCAATCAGTTGTTGCAGAGAATTGCTATTTTTCACAAAATCTCCACTGGACTTCAGCTGGTAAAAAAATACTAGGGGACACATGCAGTTTTAAAAAGTTTAGTAGTTTTGTGCATGCACAAATGCCTTAAATGTGTGAAAGGGGCATAAGCACACTGTGCCACTCAAAACGTTTTGATGATTTCTTGATTTTTTCGGCCCCCAGTATTCTATTACAAATTTCATAACTGCACTTGTGATGTTCCCTGGCAATTTCACATCAGCTTGGAAACTAACTACAGATTTCATTTAGTTAAATAGTCTCAAGTAAAGAAATCACCCAGCTCAAAACTGTGCCCATTTTTTTTTGACATGGAACCACAGCAGCAGCTGGTGAATGGTGTCAAGTTGGTTTGCAGAGTGTGGCTAATGTTAGCAGTGCCATCACTGCTGGTCTTCAGTCTTCTTTCAGGCTAACATTTACATTTCTGTGTTGAATGTCTTTTCACATTGCTAAAGTTTAAAAGTACTACCTAACACTAGATAAAGTGGGCTGTTCCTATGAGATGCTATCAGGTCATTGTTGTTTACATAAGAATAGAACCTCCCGAGCTTTTGTGTGATATGTATTTTAGTTTCTCACACTTATGTGGGATTAGCATGTACTGAAAAGCTCAAAAGCTCAGCCTTGTCTTTTAACAGGAATTAGTTTTGACCAGAAATGGTGTCCACAAATGTCCCAAAGGTCCTAATTCTGCAGAAAATCAAGCACTGGATCAGTTTCAGAGCAGATGTTGTGGAGGCGCATCTGGCAGTTGGCCAGCTGTTGGGGGAAATCAGTGATAGTCATTGAGAGAGGGATGGGAAAGTCAATTTTCTTGTTATTTTGATAATAAACCACAACTACTTGTTAAGGCCAAGCAGGAACAAAATTTCATTAAAAGTTCAGAATTTCTTGAAAATTTTTCCTTTCCAAAATCCACACAAATTCCCTACAATTTCAAAGAAATGACATAGATTTCTGTGAAATTTCTAAATCATATCTTTTAAGTATCTATAAAAAGTACCTGAAAATTTATTCAAAGTTTCTGTGAAACTTAAATAAAACATAAAACCTTAGCATTCCGATAAAAAAAAAATCCCCAGAAAAATTTGTCTATGTAAATTTTCAACTAAATTCAAGAAAACATAATTTAAAACTAATTTCTCCTAAAATTCAGACATTTTAGGGAATTCACTTTGAAATTCCCGAATTTTACAATGTTCTCAAACATCCAAACAAATGTCCTGGAATTTCCCCAATATACTTGAAAATATCAAAGGACATCCATGTTCCATATTCCCAGTCAAATTTCCCAAGCATTCACAAATAAATTTACCAAGTTTCTGAGAAAATACCTAAAAGCTTCAAAGCAAATTTCCCCAAAAAACTCAAATCAAATACTCCCAAATTTACATTAAAATGCCTGAAAATTTCCATCCAAATTCCGTCAGAACATCTGAACAAATTTCCCAAATAAATACAAAACATCAAATTATAATAATAATACCAAAAAATGTCAAAACTTCAGATGAAACTCTCCAAACTATATATAAATATCTCCCAAATTTCTAGGAAAATTCCTGAAAATTTCCAAACAAAGTCTTCAAAATATCCAGGAAAATTCCAGACTTTGTCACAGCAAATTTTCCCAACATTTCAAGCAAATTACTAAAAGTCCAAACTTTGTGTCTCAACACACTTGATATGTTGGAATAAGGTTGCTGTAACCATGTGAAAACACTGAGAACTATGCGTGACTGAATTTTGGATTTAAACTGCTATAAACTCGTTTGGCTTTCTTCCTGGCTTGGTTTTATTCGAGCAAGGAAAATATATGAGCCTATGACATCACTGGTCTTGATGGAGAATGATCCTGCTCTCCTAACGCTACAATGATATAAAATCACCAAGCAGTTCATCTCAATACAGACTGTTGTTCACTGATCTCACTGCCTTCACTGAAGGTTAACAACCAGCTTCATGCTGTGTGGCTTACAGGTCATTAAAGGTATCATAACAGGGAGATTTGTGCCAGAAAATAGTAAATTTACCCCCAACTTCTGTCTTCGCTTCTCCCAGGCAGCTGCACTCTGATCAGAAGCATTTTTTTAATTTGAGTGATCAAACTCCCCTGAGGTTCCTGTGGCTTCAGCTAATTCAACTGACAATTTTGAAGCTTAATTTTATAAACTTTAGCGATGTATTTTCATGTTAGAAATTCAGCCTGATGGTTCAAAACACAGTGCTCTGTCATACAACAACCTTAAAATTAAGATCTTTTTTAGCACTTTACAGAGACTTTAAACTTCATTTGACATTCTGGTAATTGATCTAAAAAAATTCTTCAATAGAAACTATTACTATGTTGTAGGAAAGCCAAAATGTAAAGTTCTCATATGTACATGCAGAGACCTGTGAGGTTAGGAGCATTGTGGCAAAAAGCTAGTACCTTGGACCGGGATTGTGTGCCTGAATTGATTAAAAATAATTATTTTACCTGACTTGCAGTTGTAATTGCGCCATTTAGCGAGGGAGCTGACTTTTACTGTTTAGCCAGGTAATCTTGCACAACCCTAATCGGCACATATGGGAAATACCAATTTATGCCGCCATCCTTCTTAAACAAGCAGCTTCAACTTAAACAGCTCCATAAAAGTCACCACACTTTACATGCTACTGTCTTAGCTTTTATGTTGCACATTGAGCACCACTGTAATCACCTACATGCTCTTGCGTCCTACCTATACGTGTACGGTCCGACCTGGTTGACCACTGGCTTTTCCCCTTGGAGGAACTCCTCCACATTGGTCACATTGAAGAAGAAAAACTCCATGTAGACGGGAGGGGGAGGGGTCTTCCATGACTCAAACACCCGGCTGCCCTCTACCAATACAATCTCCTGTTGGGACACAAAGGAAACATCTCATTAAATCTGAAAGTAATTCAATCAGACATGCAGACAGGACTGTGGGGGCTTGACTTTTAAAGTCTTCAAATAATGCAGACAAACATACTATATGATAAACTTGAATAAAACAAACTTTTAATGTACGAGTTGATTTTTTTCTTTTGTACCTGGTGATGCATTTGCCTTATATTTTTGTGACAGTGAACACATGTTTCCAATCTGGTGTTCCACACTATCTCCCTACTGAAAACAACCCGGAGAACAAAAACATCCTAGGGTTCAGGGTGTTCTGGGGGGTGGGGGGGGCTGCTGTCTCAGCGTCAGAGAAGAGCATTGGCTGCACACATGAATGGCATTTGGGGAGACCCTTGCACAGTTTCATTGTGAGTGGTTACCAATGACAACCGGCGCTCTAGGGAGAGCTGCAGTGCTGACGAGTCATGTGATGCGGAGAGCTGGATGCCCACAGGACTGCGAGACCTTAATGATGAGGGCCGCATTCCTCAGGACTGAGCCCTATAACCCTGGGAGGTGCAGGACAGGCTACAACCTGCTCTGTGCTGGTTTGGCATTAGTTTGCAAGACAACCGTCGCTGAAGATGTCTTTAGCCTCAAGACTGGGTCTTTAACTCTGCAGGAATCTTTTGAAGAATTGTAAAACAAGAGAAGAAGGCGGTGGGAGGATTAGTCATTTTTTGGACAATTCAAGAGGAAATCCCATTGTGGCCTAATTATGTCAGATTTGTTTTTAAGCTAAAAGCAGCACTTTGGTATGATACAAGCCTAAAAGAGCCGAACAAACCAACTAGTCCCATTATTTCAGAGGAGAACAGAACCCCTCCTCTGTTGGGGTCCCATCTACTTGTGCAGAGACAAAAGTTTAGTTGAGTAGCCAAGGACAATAAAGCTGTCGCCTTAGATTGAGGAAGGGGCATACGGTTCTTTCTATGTTTTCCTTTCATGCTTACGAACAATCAATATGGTAACCCTCCTAGCATGCTTCATGAAATACCGCGTAGCAAAACAGGAACAGAGGAACCCTCTAATCTCAGCACTCAGCACCGCTCTTACACCACTCCCTGTCTGAAAACACATGTAGCAGGTGAATACACAAATACACACGCTGCAAGGGCTTTGATGTGGGGATGGGAAAAATACATAGACGTGAATAACACCACAGCAAGAGACTATTCATGAAATGTTGCAGTCGTGCTGCAAAAGCTTTGCATACTCCAAATGGGTTTGCCTCTATGGAGGTCAAACAACTTAAAAAGCTTTACAAGCTGAGCCGTAGTCCAACCCTATCAAAGTTAAATTAAGGTCAATTCAGGCCAATATTGACATTGTTGTGGTGGAAACTCCCTGACTTTACAGTCACAATGAAAGGAAGGTAGTTTGGCTGCTCTAAACATTTCCAAAAAACATAAATCAAATGTGTTTATTTGTTATTTTAATAGATGCTGCTAAAACAACTGGCTAATGTCAACTAGGATATAACCTTTTTTTTTACTTAAATGAGACCTTATTTTAGTATAGCCAAAATTTGTACTCCTATGGACCAGACTGTATAGTTACAAGCAGTCAAAGAAGAAAAACCTGTAATATAGACCTGCTTATACAATGCACTGAAGGGATTTATGTCCATTTTAAGAAATCAGTGGTACCAAATAGTAATCCTTATTGCTTTGCGTGGACACACCTTTATGCATACTGAAAACCATTTGATGTCTGATTGCTCAGACTGTATACAGAGGGAGTCTGGGATGCCTTCAGCCAGACTGGATTGGTTGTGTAGAAGCAACAACTACTGGCACACATAAAGCTCCTGAGCCCTAAGCACCGTCAAAATCTACAACATCCTACCATATTTTATTCAAAGCAGTTCCTGTCTGCAGTGATGCAGAGGGCCACGTCACGGGCTTTCTGTCTCTATTTCTCTCCATTATGAACTATTCAAGAGATCTGCTTGAGCTTAGTTCAAAGACATGCACAGTTTGGCAAAGTATGATGTGACAACATAACAGCTTGCCATTGGTTGTCATTAAAGATGTTCTGAGGCATCTATTCCTGTACTCGGCTAAACGCTCATTTAAATGTCGCTTAACCCAGTATTCCCCAACCATTTTTCCTTGGAGCCCCACCCTATTTGTACCTTACAAATGTGGAGCCCCCCTAGAACCCAAGAGAGAAGAACAAGTGACACAATGCCATCAAAAATCAACATAGATTTTAATTGTTTCACTGATTAAACCCTAAAAAATGCCTATGCATGCTTTTCTTATCAAAAGACCTTCATATAAACTACTTAATAGCTGCTTTATCATGGTTTTAGTCAATATTTGCAAATCTAATTTTGGCAGCCTCAGAACACCCCCCCTAAGATCTTTGGCCCCCTCACTAGGAGTCCCAGACCCCAGTTTAGGAACCGAGGGTTTAACCGACTAGCCTTAAGAGGAGAATATCCTTAGAAAACAGTCAAATTCCTCAAAGGGTCATTGTGTCAGCGGGTGTGTGTGCCTGATACAACGTGGCTAACATTAAAAGCTAACGCTGCCAGCCTTTGTTCCTCTTTGCAGATTAATATTGTCCTTTGATATGTAGCCTCTTTTCACTTTGGTTGATGTGAGTTTATCCCTTGACAGTCTACATACCACTTTTTTCCATCTTCTACTTAAAAAACTGTCATACCGCGCTGTTTCTACTACAAGCTAACCGCTAAGCCACCGCTGAGCTTCACATATTTACGTCCGGTGAAGTGCCGTGGGAAAGCTCACAGGAAGGCAGTGGCCATTAATTGAAGCTACAACGGCCTCTTGTGGCTGGAGATTCATTATAGTTTAAGAGAATTAGACCGGGATTTCAAGCCTAGGTTTATAAAACAAAGGTAATTAGTTATAACAGTCCATATTGTTTCCCCACAAATAATTGTGGGAAAACAATATGGTGGGTTAGCATGCTAAGCTAGCTGTAAACACGATCAAAAATTGATTCAAAATTGATAAAAACGTGATGGAGTTACTGGTGTCAATTTAATATTTAAACCTAAGTTCCAAGCTCTCTAGAAAAGCCTCCATAAAGGTTATGGAGACATGGAAAGCATCATTAGAATGGCACAATTAAATGCTTTCAGAGGGGGAAAAAAGTTCATGGCCACAATCTATGGTTCAAAAGTTAGTTGACTTCAAATAACCTGTGTGTCTTCTTGTCTTAAATGACATTGTCAGTCTGAGAGAGTTCACCTCTTAAAATATCAGGTAAAATCAGTCAAAAATTACTTTCCAGGAATACCAAAATTTAATTAAAAGCTGTGTTTGAATCATTTGGAGTACAAGCACAAACAAGGTGTCTTTAGAAAGGCAGCACTTTTTACCTTAAGTTTCTTCCAAAACTGTCAGACTCACTGTCGATGTTACTGATACTGAGTAGTAAAACAAAAAAACAACAGTTTTTTTCTGTTTGAATTTGTGTAGTGAAACAGAGGGCTGTAGATGACTGTAACTGGGAGGTATTTCTTAACTGGACAAAAGCATGAAGCCTTAGATAGTTTAGGTTGAAAGCTGATTACAACAGAAAAAAAATGAGGAATCAACACCTGTTTTCATGAGGAAATGTCCAGGTGTTTTAAGCTGAAGACTCTAAAAAAGATCGAGGCTGGCAGTTATTTTATTGCTTTTATCAACCATAGCTGGAGTCTATTTCAAAGTCATAGAAAGCTAATAGAAAGTATTCTTGTGGAGAACACCTTTGATTTTAACTGATATAAAGGCTTTTCTCTTGGTGTTTCTGTCAAAATGGATGACAGAATTAAAACAGCTGGTAAAGCCCAGAGAATATGAAAAAAAATCCTTGATAAAAATGTTTTTATAAGAACCAAAGTTATCAAGGAAACTGAAGACTTCTGGGAAGAGGCCTCTCGCTTGTTATGTCCTGTCTGGTCCATGTCAAATGACCAAATTCCTCATGAGGGCCTCGTCATTTTTCACCATCACCTCAGCAGCAGGTCGTTACACAGTGACCCTGTTTGACTCCCACTGGAGCCTCCAACCAGGCCAGTTTCCCAATAAACCTTGCAGTGTGAAAGAAGCTTAGCACGCAAAGAGAGGCAACTGCTGAGACTTTCTGCTTGGAATGAGATCCTTCACACTGCTGCAGCTGGCGTAAGGGGGTAATCTGATACGAAGGGAAATAAATCATACAGCCAGGATAGTAGTTATCTATGTGTGACAGCATGGGAGAGTTGTGTGCCATGTCTACATGTGTGTGTTTTAATGATTAGGACAAGACTCAGTGTGTGGGGGTTTGGTTCCCTGTTCACAGACACATGTGCAGCATTCAGGTATTATAGGCAACTCTTCAGCTATCACACTACTTTTCAAACTTGGTCCAAATAGGGTTTGAACTGACCACCTCCAGTTCCCAACTCAAGTCCTTGCAGACTGAACAGACTGCTGCCACTGAAACAAATTAAAACAAAACATACAGGTAAGGAGAAAACAATATGCATTGGTTTCACTATGTGCACACATGTTGTCAGGGGCTGGTAGGAAAAGGTCGGGGTAAAGTCAGGGTAAAAAATTCTGCCATTTGTGCTCACAGATAAAGCTTAGCATCATTTTCACAATATTGTGACAATGCAAACAGGGCTTAGAATAGATTTAACAGGTACTAGTTGTAATTTCCTGGTCCACAAAGCATCTTCATCGACATATACAAAAAAATATAGAAATTAGAGGCTGACCACACTATCTTAAGGCTAAAGAATAAGAGTAAACAGTGTAATTTATCAGCATAACTGACTAGTAGAAGTAAATATTGACATGTAAATATGGTGGTTAAACAAGGCTTAACTGCCAGTGAGGCAGGTTTTTAGTTATTCCCACAAACAAGTCCATTGAAATTGTATTCAGCTGGAGAAATGCAGGCATCAGTGTTCAAAAGTACAACTTTCAATTTGATGAAAATGAGCTAAAAAACATTCTCTTACAATCCTTTCTTTAGCTGGCAAATACCAGCCCAAGAAAACGCAATTTTACTAAAGTTTTAGTGTAGTGTAAGACCCATTTTCTAGCACTAGCAAAGCTTATGAATATACCCACTATAGTCAGCATGATAAAAATCATCTGATACCTGTTATGGAAAAGCAGGTTTGAGATGAAAATGAGGATGAAGGTGTGCCATGTGATAACGCTGACTGTGGGCCAACTGTACTTTCACGCCTGCTTTGTTATCAAAGTAAAGTGAACCTTCTGGGAAAGCTTTGAACCTCACTGTCTGACGCAGTCTTTAGTGTTGGAAATCCAAAGTCCCTGGACTTAAACTTGCAAGGATTAGAGGTAAATTGACATCTAAAGAAATCCCTTTAAGTCTTACACGTATTAGAATACTTTCCCTTGTGGGATAACAATTTATTTTTGTATTTAATCTCTCATAAAACTGTTTGGATCTTTGGTTCATTGATTTCTGGGATTAAACATCAAAAATCTAAAAGCCCTACAGAACTACAGAGATAAACAAGGGGGCACAAGTTTACATAAGATTAAACATCCATTTCCCATCAGGATTGTACATCAGTGAAGAAGCCACATTCCCCGCCCTACCCTCCTATACAGTTTGATGCATCTGCAAAGTTCAACACCACATCAGAGAAAATGCCACTCTAATGTCTCCACGCTTTTCTTCTCCATGAAGCATCTGCTTACAATCTGCACGTCTCATCATCAGTCACTGCTGGTCATCAAACACCAACCAATCAGGCTACAGCTTCAGAAGAATTAAAGATAACACTTTCACATATTTGACGAGTTCATAGAAGGGAATAAAGACTTTACTAAGACATGACGACTCATATAAACTGCTGCTAAAGTTCCTTCGGCGACGCAAATATCAATGAATATGCTTGAAAACGATGACAAAGTTGAACAACAAACCTGTTTTCACTTTGACATTGAAGAGTTTTTTGTGATTTTTTTTTTTGTCAAAATAGCTGAATTATATTGACCATGACTGATTTATAAAATCTAGTGATGCACCAATGCATCGGTGGAACACTGGCCAATGGTGAGCTGGGGGTCAACCTACACTTCTAAGATCTGGTGACTAATGACCAAATGTGACTTGGGGGAATGGTTATTTAAGTACAAAAACTGACATTTTATCATGGGATGTGACTTCTGATTTTTTTATAGCCAACCTCAAGTAGACATTTGAGGAACTGCTGGGTGTTTTCACTTCTGCACTGACTAAATCAATCACATAGGCCAAATTTCAGTCATGAAAAAACATCACTAAGTTTATCAAATTAAGCTTCAGAAGTATGAAGGCAGTAAACTCTGCTCAAGGATGGAGTTGGTGTGTCGGTTGAATGAGCTCAAGCCACACCCACTCACAAGAAATACTGATCAGAGCGCAGCTGCCTGGAGAGACAGACGTTGGGGATTAAATTTACTGTTTTCTGGCACAAATCTCTCTGTTCTGATAGTTTTAATGACCCACAGGCCACTGTGACTGACAGATTTGGAAAATTTACCTCACAATAAACAAAAAAACAGCATATAACTGGCTTTTAACTTTCAGTGAAGGCAGTGACATCAGCTAACAACAGACTGTACTGCTCTGTGATTTTATATCATTGTACTGTTGGGGGGAGCGGGGTTGTTCCCCATCAAGACTGGTGATGTCGCGGCCTCCAACACACCTAGTTGAGACACAAAGTTTGTGTTTCCCTTTAAAGGCACTTTTATACGTCAAAAATTCCTATCATCAACGGCATCATTTCTGTTGTCTTTTATTCAAATGCACTGTTAAATTAAATTTTGGCATATTAAATATTGCAGTTGGACAAAAGTGAACTTTCACCAATGTAAGGGTGACATTTTCCCTAATTTAACATCATATTTTACAGACTTAATGAACCATGGATGAATTAAATTGCAGCTGCATTTCTCATACTTGGTTATATCCCCATCATATCAATTAAAACCACTAACAACAAGTTCTTTCTCTCACATCTATTAAGCAGGCTGTCATTAGAAGGTCAACTCATACTATCCTTCTCAGTTCTGAACACAGTGCTTATCCATGAATGTTAAGAATCTCTTAGAATGAGGCTTTGTACATAGAGCAAGGCTAGTGTGTAATGTGGGACCAGCTGGACTGAACTCAAACTGCATCTTTGCTTATTGAAATCACATTTGTGAGGAACAAAACCTCCCATTTAGCTCCAAAATCCCAGACTTTCTTTTTCGTTAAAAGCTCATTTTCTCTGGAAGCAGCTTTTTTTTCCTAGCTTTAAAAATACTGACCAATGCTAAGAATAAGCAGAACCAACCCACCCTTAGCCTACTTATTCTTGGCTGTGGAATTTGCCTTAACCACCTCCTGCCCTAATGACAAGAACTCAAGGCAGAAAAACAAACCAGTGCAGTATTAGGAATTCCTTTGGATCCAGCATCTGATAAGGGCTTTTGCAGGACAAGAGAAAAAGGCCTGCGGCTGACTAATCCAACTGTGGGAGAAGAGAAAGTACTGATGACACAGAACAGACTACTGAACCCTTAATAACACCACCTTCTCCATCCCACTGAGTTCAAGCTGCTTATTAGAGGCTCTCCTTCTGGGCGGCTACAAACAGCCAAGCCATCAAGAGCCCTAACAGCAGCTGCTAAACTGCAATGACAAAAGTAATCATTGCCTCACATAAATACATGATAATAAACAAGCAGCAGCATTCAAGTGTGGTCTGTGTCTTCTTTTCTGCCCCAAAGTTGTTGATGTTGTTACTTTTCCCATGTAAGGCAGTGAGCATACGGAAGCCCAAAGCAGACATGCATCTGCACATTTTTTTTTACTCCCTTCCCCAGCAATAATAAACAAATTTGGTTGTTGTTGTTGATTTTTCCATCAAAGTCAGTTAACTCATACAGAAGCCCACAGAGGACATGCATCTGCCAATTCAATTTTACCCCCTTTTCCATTCAAAATCAGTAAACTTTGGTTGTATCCTTGGAATCTTGACTTATTTGTTTGTTGTTTCTGGTTTTGCCATCTAAGTCAGTAGGCATGCACAGAAGCCCAGACAGGACATAAATTCATATATTTATTTTTCTCCCTTTCCCTGTAACAATTCAAAAACTTTGTTGTTGCTGGTTTTTCCAGCTTAGACAGATTGCATATATGGAAGCCCAAAGAGGATATGCATCTGTGCATGTTATTTTTCCCTTTTCCTGTAATAATTAATACATTTTGGTGATCCCCTTGGGAGCTTAGAACTCATCAGTAACTCACTCCACTTCAGACTTTTTTTTATATGCTAAGGAGTTCACTCCTAATCAGGGTAAACACTTGATAAAATAACTTAAGTAAATCCAAATGTTATGATCATGTGGTATTCAGAAAAAAAAGGTTTGTTCCTTACTCAAAATCTTAAATTATCTGTCTCACTGTATTAAAATAGCGACAATGGGGGCACTGTTGGCCTTGTGGTTAGGTTGCACTCCATGTACATGGGTGGTCTGGGTTGAAGTCTGGCCGGTTGCTCTTTTCCCTGTTGTTCCAAATACGTAAACTTTCGACTGTTAATAGCCTGATCTAAGCACAGGAAGAGAAAACTGCAAAATAAAGTATTTCTAATTTCATGCGAAAAGTTTGCAAACGCCAGACAGTAGCCTATATGCTGAGTGAGCAACACATCCAACATTAACAATGTTTTCCATCAGTCTCAGCAGAATCCACCTGCAAACATCATCACTTGCAAAAGAAGAAGGAATAACTAAACAGTTTAGATTTTTTTTTCACTCCTATTGAGAAAGCATAAATAGGTTGAGATCTATAGAATGTGTTTAAAAATCCTCAATATTGCAGGAAAGCAGGAAAAAAATGTATAGATACACGTCCCCTTTGGGCTACCACAGTTGACCTAAGGGCCTGCTTCAAACACAGGAGAGTGATGTACTTTTAGTTTAATGGCTGTAGTTTGCACACATTAGAGGTAGCCTTCATGCTAAGTGAGAAACACACTCAACATTGCAAGTTTTTTCAACCAGTCTCCGCAGAATCTGCCAGGAAACATCATCGCATTCAAAGAAAGAAGGCATGAATAAGCAGTTTATAGTTCCTGTTCATGGCACTTGCTTTGTAAAATTCAGAGGAACCGATACTGTGCACTTACCTTCTTGAGGCGCTCGTGCATCAAATTACGGAAAACTTGACCCACAACCAAGCCAATCCCAACGACCAGCAGGGCAGCGCAGATGATCCCGACCGCATAAATCGCGCAGGATCTTCGCGTCATGTTTGCAGGCGGCAGCAACTCAAGAAAGCTGCGCGTGGGACTCTCGAGGATGAATGGAAACGTTAATTTTCCTCGCGCCAACTACTTTTCCCGCACGACTCCAACAGAGACTCCACTTTAATTGCACAGTTTTGAGATTCAAGAGCTCCAACTTCACCTTTCGCGCTACTTTTCCTTTGTTTTGATAAAGTTTAGAGCGACTTAGTAACCGTGGGAGTCGCTCGGTTGACGTCCTACCGAGGCTCCAAGTTAGGAAGAGCTGATGGAAAGTCTGCTTACTGGTGGTTAATAATAAAGCGGTTCGGTTTGACAGCCACGAGGTCCTCCAGACTTGGCCTGAAGTTGCAACCAAAAAGCGCACTCAATAGAAAATGAGAACTGCTACAGAGTATATTTGTAGCGGGCTATCGTCTCCCCCTCTTAACCCACGAGAAGAACGCTGATTGGTTGTCGCAGTTTGTGCCCCCTCCAGGGATAAGTGTGCGCGTGAGTGTAGTGAGCCCTCCCTCTGCAGAGCCACAAGGACGACTAGTTGATCCATTTCGCGGGTGATCGAAACTTTATTGCACTTTTAGTGCAGTCTTTGACACTTCCCTACACTGTGGCGTGACTCAACTGAAACTGAGTGACACGTGATAATTTGATGAAATTTGCATGAATGACAGTCAAAAACAAAGTGTATTACCACCTCATACAAGTGTATTTCAGTAAAGAAACACAATAGGCAAAGTAGGCTACAGGTTTTTAAAAAAGAAGTCATTATTTATATACGTCAACATGCATTATAAGCATGTTGATCAATGCTGTCATGGCATGTATGAATTCTTACATTGGCATAGTTAATGTTCATTGGTATTGTATGGGTGCCCTTTGCTGCCAGTGAAAGGGAAAAAAAACATGAAACGGCTTTGATTAATAAAACATTCCTACGATAAACATTATTATGGCATAATATAGCCCTGATAACATTTTATTTCACTCCCTTTTCTAGTAATAATTAGTAAACTTTTTTGTTGATTTTTTCCATCAAAGTCAATCAGCCTATACGGGAGCCCACAGAGGACATGCATCTGTACATTTTATACTACGCCATTACCCTGTAATAATTAGTAAACTTTGATAGTCTCCTTGGGATCTTGACTTATTCATTGTTGATGTTGTTGTTGGTTTTTCCATCTAAGTCAGTTAGTATACGGAAGCCCACAAAGGACATGTAGAGAAGTTATAATGCTTGTGGAGCAATGTCATCATGGCGTATATTAATATTTACATAAAACAGAGTTTTCATTTAATTATTGCTATTTGTTATTGGTAATTGGTATTGTATGGAGGCTCTTTGCTGCCAGTAAAATGGAAAAAAAAATGCTTGAGAACATAGCCTTAATGATCTGACAACTAGATAGAAAGTAAAAGTTGTGAGATATTGAGTGATTATTATGAGATTCAAAGTTACAATAATTAGATTCAAAAGGTGAAAATTATGCTGAAAATGGTTAAGTGAAGCAGTCAGACCAGGAGCCCTTTTTTTTTTTGCACAAAATCCAACACTTGTTTTCCTCACTTTTCCCTACCTCTCTTTTTTATCGAATATCAATTGAGGCTAGAAAAGTACTTGATAATTCTAACAAAATTAAAAAGAAAAAGAAAATAGAAAGAATATAGTTCTAGGATAAAAAGTCAAAATTCATTGTTAAAACTCTGAAATTTAATAAGATTGAGGAATAAAAAATTAAAAAATATATTTGATTAACATTTAACTAAAAAAGAACCTGATTCATGAGATAAATTCCATTTAATCATTTATTTAACGTTATAAACTTGTATTATGGCTTTTCCTAAAGTTTGATTCCTTTTTAAAACTTTCAATCCTATGACTATGACATAAATTCTAGGTGATATATCAACACATTTTTCACGCATTAATTTAATCTTACTTTTTTGTTGGCATAAATGGGCCTCCACAGCGGTTCCTGTTACAAGCCCGCCTGCAGTGAAAAGGCCTATTGTATTCAAATTCAATCTGTCTGGTGATCCTGTAAGGTCACCTAAGGACAAGCATCCATATAAGAGGTTATACTACTTTGACTGTCACAGTTTACCTTACGCCTGCTCATTAGCTGTTTCACCTATAAACACAGAGCTCCCTAATCTCCATCACCAACAAGGCCAGGCATTAAAAAACAAGCTGACTTGGGCTTATTGTAAAGTGTTACAGCTATCCATCGCTGTAAAGGCTTTGAACAACGATCCATACATTTCCGACTATTTTCACTTCAAAAGAGTTTGTGAACCACTGAAAGGAGATCATTGAGTCACACTTATGAGCCTGAGGGGAGGAATTTAAGGAAGTAGTTGGCACATAAAAATAGAGAAGTGCATGTAATGGATCTGCAGTTTGAGCAAACGATAACCTCAGATTGTGAGACACTCAAGTAGAGTATGTTAGGTAATTTTACCTTCATACCTCTACTTGACTGCTTCTCAGAAGAAAATACTGCGTTTTTTATGCACTTAATTTATCTTAAAATAGCTTTTTCAAGTCCAGTGATACTCAACACATTGCTCTTTTGTGACAGCTTGTGGCTCCTTTAAGTCTTCCATCTAACAACCTTAAACAAGTGTGCTTTTTTTTTTTAATGATTCTGCTGAACCACAGTTCAAAAGCAAAGTCCAGTTTGGCAGCACGGCGGTGTAGAGGTTAGCTTCACAGCAAGAAGGTTGTGGGTTTGCTTCCTGGTCAGGGCCTTTCTGTGTGGAGTTTGCATGTTCCCCCGTGCATGTATGGGTTCTACGGCTTCCTCCCACCTCCAAAGACATGCTGGCAACCAGTCCAGGTTGTAGCCTGCCTATCGTCCAATGACAGCCGGGATAGGCTCCAGACCCCTGACTCCAAACAGGATAAGCAGTATACAAAATGGATGGATGTCCTTAGATGGAAGAAAACATGTTATTGGACAAAATAAAGGACAAAACAAACATGTTTAAAAAGCACATTATAGCAGAATTTTCCAATCTGTCGAATCCAATTCAATCCAATTCCAATCTGTGTCCTGTGATACCGTGCATATTTTGGTTGTTTTCTAGAGATCCTGAAGATTAACATACAACCACAAAACCTGTTTTGTTTTCTGAAGTCAATGAGATAAATTAGGATGACGCCTTAAAAAAAACAGCAAAAATGACATGCTATCAAATCAAAATTGATAAAAAAATACTGTATATCATAGACTTGTGGCTACTTTTCCTCCTGGCACACACTCACAACCCTCTGAAAACAGATCAGTGATCCACTTCTGAACCCTGACCACACAGTTGAGAACCATTATTCCATAGAAAATGACATATTTAGGTAAGTCAAAGTAAGCAACCTTTTTAAAACACAGCACAGTCAACATCAAAGTCAGAAATTATATAATTCAGAAACATATAATGTGTATTTCTGCATAAATAATACTTTTGATTCTTATGTACTTGGTAAGATTCTGGATTTTCTTTCACCAGATCTAAAAACATCCCCCTCCACTTAGCATAACACAAAGCAGAGTTATGAGGCACTTGAGTACAGAAGATAAAATAATTCACATTGTGACCTTACTCCATAGAAGTGCATACAGATGAAAAGCTGAGTTAAGGCAATGACTAAGCAAATTATCCCAAACCACCGAAACAGCCAGTTTAACACCAATACATCATCAGCTTTTTTCACTTCTTCCTATGCTGGCTGCTCTTGTTATCGGGGAAGAGTTCACAAATAGAGTGCAGTCATTGTGTCCCTGAATAACTGTCTGAATGTGACTGTGGGCTGCACTCCAAAAAAGGGGTAGTTACTACATCATGGAGAGAGACTGTCATTCACAAGTCTTTGACCACAAACTACTCACTGCAACACACTCCCGGTTTGAGTCAACT
Source organism: Cheilinus undulatus (assembly GCF_018320785.1). NCBI lineage: Eukaryota > Metazoa > Chordata > Actinopteri > Labriformes > Labridae > Cheilinus > Cheilinus undulatus. The sequence continues at coordinate 14,490,336 of NC_054881.1, read as the reverse complement.
GACTTCTTTATTTATAACGTCTGCTTTATTGAAATGAATGTCTCCTAAAAGGCAGCAGGCCTCAGAGTGCAGCATATCGTACACAGTGCCTGACATGAACCCTGACACACTGGGATGTGTGCACAGTCAACAACGACTAAAGGACAAGTTTGCAATGTGAGGAACAGCACTCACATTTCCACACATAAACCAGAAGTCTGGTTGTTTCTATCAATGTTTTTGAAAGTGGGGGTCCTGACTCTCAGGGGGGTCATGTAAACTTTGAGGGAAAAGGGGGGGAGGCATGTCATTCAGACACCATGTATTTATGTATGACTATTACACACATTACAACAATGGCATTGTTTTCAAATCATGTACTTTAATATGGATTTGGCCCCCTTATGTATCTTTGACAACCTCCACTAACCGAACACGCCACATAGATTTTTCACACATCCATCTGGTAAACCTTCCATAGAAAGTGTTTGGGAAAGGGCAGAGCCTTTGAAAAAAAAACTCATAGGATGATTGGATGAATGTTCTGTCTGTCACATCTTTATGGGCCAATCAGAGCAACAAAACGTGACGTCATAGGTGTGTGGCACTACTGAGGAGTAAACTCCATAGAGAAGCGCATAACTCAACCCATGGCCACTGACATGTCAGTATACGATTTTTTTTAACAGAAAAGATTTCACTTCTGTTGTTTATTCTTCTTTTAACGAAAAAATGTCGTCAACTTCTGATAAAACTGATGCTATAGCAGCATCCACGCTAATCTCTTCCGCCATAATTCCACCCACCTCTTGTTGCTGCTTGCTTATCTCACTCCTGATTGGCCCTATCATTTTCTTACAGGGCCCCATCTGTTCAGACTGGAGCTTTGCAAAATGGATTCATTAGCGAGAAACAAGGAAACAGGCGAATCCATCTGTTTTTTAAGGTTAAACCTCCACACTTCTTGGAAGGCTTTCCCCAAGATTTTGTAGTGTTTCTGTGGGAATGTGTGCCCCTTCATTCTATAGAGCATTTATGAGGTCAGGCACTGATGTTGGATGAAAAGGCCTGGTGTGTAATCTCTGCTCCACTTCACTCCAAAGGTGCTTGATTTGGTTGAGGTCAGCGCTCTGTGGTGGTCAGTCAAGTTCTTCCACACTGAACTCATCAAATCATGTCTTTACAGTCCTTGCTTTGTGCATGGAGGCACAGTCATGTTGGAATAGAGAAGGGCCGTCCCCACACTGTTGAGACAAAGTTGGAGGCACAGCATTGTTGAAAAATCAGTGGAGCTAAATGCTGACATTTTGACAAACACTACCAACTAGAAGCAAAGTGTCCAGCGCTGTTCTAAATCCAAAAGAGGATGTAAGAGTGACTTGAAATTCTTAACCTACCATTTTGTATCAATGACAGTAAGCTGGATAAAAACATAACGCCGTTTGAGCCTCTTTAGCTGCTTTGCTCATGTGTGAATGAACTGGAAAAACAGTGACTATTGTTCTAGTAAAAGTGAACCTTACACAGTAGCAATGCTTGCCTTGGCCTCTATTGATCTTTGCTGCTCCCGTCCAGTATTCAAACAGCAGCACACTGTGAGCTGTCAGTACTAGTTTGTTTTGTCATTAGGCAGTTTAAAAGAAACACCCCGAGGGGACACCTTGAAGAGTCACCCCATTCACTTTGTTGAACCTTGGAGGTAACACCCATTTTTTCTGACCATTATTCTTCGAAAACTTCACCTTGTTTGCCCAGAGGGTGTTTTCTTTTACAGTCATAGTAGCTTTGACATGCAAATGATGCAGCTGCTAACAGGGGCAAATGCAAACATAGACAAAATATTCTGTAACTTCAAAGAACAGCCTGATTGAAGAACAAAATCTGGAGACTTTTTCATCTGCTGTCCTAATTTTGTAAATAGGCTATAGGAAATATATCCATTGTCTCACGCTGTCCCCCTGTAGTGTGCATTGTATTGGCCCCTGGAGTCCAGAAGTCCGAGAAACAGCTATCTATAAACATCAAGCTTTATGTTTAACATAACAGGAAAATGCAATCAGCAGTGCGCTTAGTCTCAAGAGGATGTTGCGTCTGTGTATTGCTATGTGAGGAAACAATGACAGGGTAATAGGATATATACGTACACCATTTAACAACATTGAATTGGCAGAGAGAAAATAAAGGACATTAGTTTGATTAATGAGTCTGATAACAGATAAACACTGGACAGAAAAACTAAACAAGCTCATTCATTTTAAAGAAAATCAACAGCACTTAAAAAAGTGCTTGATGCACTCATATGCCGACTGTTTTCCTCCAACAAGCATGGAAGCATAATTCTGTTATTATGTCCCAAGTACAGAATTAAACTATATTTCACAGCTTTTGAATTATTAGTGGAAAGACAATGAATACTTAAAGTCTGGCTCCATTAGCTACAGTCCATTCACCTGAGACAACATCTCTGTCAGAAAAAAAAACATGCTAAAACTTTCAAAATAAAGCCGGATTAAACTTCTGTTCAGAGTTAGGGCAAGGGTGAAGGTAATTGTTAGGATACCAAAAGTGAAAGGTCAAGAACCTGACCTTAAAAACCTGATCACAAAACGTTTAATAAAGCTAAGTAAGCAGTCTGCTCAGAAAGCTTGTCCTGCATGACAAGACTAGCACAGCAAGCATAGCTCACCTAACTCTGTTAGCTGCATAAGCTACATAGCTAATGTAACTAAGGCTAAGCTCATAAAGAAGCTACATTCTCTATGTAGCCATGTCAGCTCAGGCTATGTTTGCTAAAGCTCACGTTGCTAAAGCTCATGTTGCTAAAACTAACTTGGCTACATTAGCATGTTGAAATGTTAACTATGTAATTCATGTAGCTATTTTAGCTTTATAAGCTAACAAAGCTAAAGCCAGCCACCATTCATATAACTACCTCTAAAACAGGACTATGCATAATTTTGACCTCTTATCTTTTTCTCACAGACTGTCTTGCTCCTGTCAGTCTCTTAGCTAAAGAGTAATGCTAGCAAAAATTTAGCTGAGTCCTGATATAACTAAGTGTGCAATATCAGCTAACACTTTATCAAATTGTTTTATCATGAAATATGGTTTTACGTCCCTCAGGAGTTGCAGCGTCTATATACTTTGCAGTTGCTTAATGCTGGCTAGCTAACAGTAGCATTATTTTAGTTTCTTAATGTTAATTTGCTCAAGTTTTTCGCGAGGGAGTTTTACCTTTCCTTTCAACTCCACTGAACAGCCCTGCTAGCTAAAAAAGTTTGATTACTATTTTTAAGCAAGTTTCTTGACAGCCAATGTTTATCAAAATGTATAGGCTATAAGCTAGGCTATTTATCGGCTAAATCCCTGTATCAGTACAACTGCAAACATGAGGGGGAAAAACTGTCAACATACCGACAAAATTTTCCTACAAGTAAAATAAATGTTAATGATAATGTTTGTACTCCAACAATTCCTAGATAGTATTGCTTAAATGCTAACTGCTGCTAGCTCTTTGCTTTCTGTGTGCTTCCACCTATATCAGAACAACTGTAAACATGAGGGGGGAAAACTGTCAATATACCAACAGAATTAACAATAAAATAAATGTTGGCTAGCTAATGATAATCTTGTACTCTAACAATTGCTATTGCTTGAATGCTAACTGCTACTAGCTGCTCTCTTCTTGAGAGCTTCCACCCAGAGTTTCATAACAGAGGAAAGGGAAGATGTGAGAATTTGGTTATAAACTGCAGTGCAGCAGAATTTGTGAAAAGCAGTGCCAGCTTCAAAGATGCAGCAAGCCAAACTGGGCAATCTGCAAAAGATTACACTGCCTGGTGAACATCTGTTCATCATATGTTTGTTCTGAAGCTCTGAGGAAATGCAAAGTCTTTATTCAAACTAAATCACCATTAAATTAAGTTTTTAAAAAGTTCTGCTTGATTTTGAAACTTTTGTTGTTTATTGTAGACTACATTCTATTTGTAGTACCACCATTGATGGTTCTGGGCTTCTGACAAAACACTAAATGGAGTGGTATCTATAAATTTCCTTGAACTCTTCACCCCTACTTTGCAATCTGGGTCACTCGGGTCTTCTGACCAGATGGTTGTCATCACACATGAACAGTAGCCCTTGCTGTTGTTGCCACAGCCCAACAGTGAGTATTTTCCCTGTTATCAATATGTACATTTTTTCTCAAAGTTCAGAAAAGTATCCAATGATAGAGTGCTTGCCGTACCTTTAAATGCATTGGTTGTATCATTTGTAAGGCTGCTTTTTTAAAATTAGTATTCCAAGTACTATCTGCCCTTTTTTATGCTTGTGTGGTAAATTTAACACCACATATTTATGGTGGAATTTTAAAAACGTGACCTAGTTAAGACTGAAAATTTGAATATTTGAGAAAATGTTAGGGGGGGTATTAGCTTAACACTTCAAAGAGAATTTCTGGTGACCTGAAGTTGTCAAAATGAATGATTGCTCACCCACCGTTGCCTGAAGAGTCAAACACATGCCCATGCAAGTGCTTTCTCTAAATCTTTAAACACGTGAGACACAAATAACCATGAGGCGTTATTGTAAGTGAACCTCTCCTCCTTCTTTTAAAAAAATGGGACTGTTTTTGACATTAAGATGCCTGGGAAGGGGGGTGGTGGTGGTGGTGGTGGTGGTGGGGGGGGGGGGGGGTTGCATCATCTCACTTAGGAGAGATGTACCACAGGAGAGCTGACAGAGATCTATTAAATTTTTAATGATGTATGAACTTACCTGATTTGTGCAGAAAAGGAAGAAAGGAGAGGAGAGAGTTTTTCCCGTAAGTGTTACATAACAAAAAGCAGAAATTTTGCCAACATGTTTTGCTTACTCCAGCTTGAGTTGTGAGAACTGAGACTTTTAGGCATGGTCCTCACAGGGCCAGAACCTTTTAATTTAAGCCCACAGGACCTCTGAGCATCAGTGAGCATTGCCAAGGTAGGAACAGTTCATTCACTGGGGAGGGTTAAGGGCAAAGATGTTTATAACTTGAGCTTTGCTTATGCAGACATTAGCAGCTGCTGGTCACAACACTCCTGTAAACAGATAACACATTCGACGGGAATATAGGCTTCATTTAAGAGTTCACTCTTCGGCATAGCTCCAGCTGTTGCAGCTTAACTGTATAAGGCATTTGTTCTGCAACCCATTATGTGCATGCACTGTATTTTATATGCTTTCTTACACTAGACAAAAGAATTTATCTGCCTGACTATAACACCAACAGGGACTGTAATGCCATTGCTTTCAAATCATGTACTTTAATATGGAGTTGTTCCCCCTTTTGCAGCCATAACAGCCTCCACTCATCTTGGAAGGGTTTCCACAGGATTTTGGAGTGTTTCTGTTTAAATTTGTGAATTTGTGCCCATTCATTCTGAAGAGCACATATGAGGTCAGGCACTGATGTTGGACGAGAAGGCCGGGCTCACAGTCTCTCCGGTTCTGTGCAGGCCGGTCAAGTTCTTCCACACTGAACTCATCAAACCATGTCTTTATAGTCCTTGCTTTGTGCACTGGAGCACAAACATGTTGGAATAGAGAAGGGCATCCCCCAAACTGTTTCCACAAAGTTGGTAGCGTAGCATTTTCCAGAATGTCTTGGTATGCTGGATTATTAAGATTGCCCTTTGTTGGAGATAAGGGGCATGTTCCAAACCCTTAAAAAACTGCCCCATACCATTATCCCTCCTCCACCAAACTTTACAATTGGCACAAAGCAGTCAGGCAGGTAATGTTTGCCCAGAATGATGACAGCCATAAATTTGTTGTATCTGTTGTTTTGTTGTTTCTCTTGTCCCTCTTCCTGCTTTTCCCCCCGTCCCCTACCCCTTTCCAATTCCAGCGTGGCTTCAGCAGATGGCTGTCAACATAAGTCTGGTTCTGCTCGACATTACTGCTCGTTACAGAGACTACAACAAGGCTAAATACTGCTTATGCTTAGCTCATAGTGATTAGCACTGGTCTTTATAATAATAGGCTGCATCAGAGAGTGTGGTCCAGACCCGCCCTCTTTGTAAAGTGATTTGATTGATTGATTGGTTGATCGATTAATTGACATGCATCCACACATAGAATTTAAGGATTACCACTTGGTACCACTGAATGCACATATCAGATATAAATCCTACTTTTTAATGCATTGTAATAAACATGGGGAAAGTTAGTTTAGGACAACATTCCCAACATGGAGATCCCCATCACTGGATTGTGTAATACTGTTCCATGGTTCATTGTCTCTTGGGGTACATGGGAACATCTGCAAATAGCACAAACAAGGCAGTTAAGCATTGCCCAGTGGGGATGTTATCAACTTATTTGGACAAAAAGCTAAAATGTTCAACCTGATGTAATTGTTTTGTAAAAGTTAGACGATCCCTACAGCTTTTAAAAATTTCCTGAGGGACACATAAATATCTTCACTTAAGTCCATGACACTCAGTTTAATAGCTTTTGGCTTTTGGCAGAGTCAGTGGGATACATCCGTAGGAATGTTGAGATATTTCAAACAAAAAGTCTGACCTGAATTGCAAGGAGGAAATCATCTTGTTTCAAAAATCCTTGAATAAATGTTAAGATCATTAAGTTTAAGTCCAATTCACAGACCTGTTTACACAATGCCTAAAGTGATGCTACCATCTGTAGCAGTGGTTCTCAACCTTGGGGTCAGGACCCCCTTTGGGGTCACGAGACACTAAGAGGGGGTCTCCAGATGCCCTAAAAAACTAAGAATATTTTTTAAATTACACTGTTGCCACTTTACACCAATTTTGTCAGATTTTAACCCCTTTTCATTATTTTTCCCACCAATTTTAACAAATTTTTGCCGTTTAACACCTATTTTTGTCAGTTTTAAACTCTTTCCACCACTTTTTTTCTGCCTGTTTTTGCCACTTCTAAATCAATTCTTGCCACTTAAGCTTCATGTTGCCTCTGTTGACCCATTATTGCTACTATTAACCCCTTTTTACCACCTTTTACGCCATTTTAACCCCATTTCACCATTTTATATGGCCATTTTTGCTAGTTTAACTAAGTTCTCCCAATATCTGCATGTTTTTTCTTTCTCAGTTTACCCTTTTTGCCAGATTTTTAACTATTTTTCATCAATTTTCACCGAATTTCCACCCATTTTTGCCAATTTTAAGCAATTTCAGCCTTTTTTTAAACTCTCTTATACCACTATTTATGCCCATTTTTGCCACTGTAACCCATTTTCACCATCTTTTTTTGCCATTTTTGTCAAATTTTTGCCACTCCTAAGCCATTTTGGCTTACTTTTAAAATCCAGTTTTACCATCTTTTCCACCATTTTTGGCCATTATTAACACATTGTAGCAATTTTTAAACCAATTTTAATTATGTTTTTAACAAAGGCAATTTACTACACAGATGATTAAAAAAAGATATTTTTTTCTTTGATATGAGTGGTTATTTTTCAGGTTGAATATGAAATATGGATGTCACAGCTTAAATTTACAGTGGACCATGGTTTTGTTGACCTCCATGGGCCCCCAGTTTGGCTGGGTGCCAGAAAGCTCTCCCATTTATCCCCCTTTATGGACGGTCTTGTCTGCACATGACTATTCTTAATTGTGCATGGCTGTGTTCAACCACCTTCAGGTACAGTGGAGGTCCCCGGTCTCTGGCGCCTTTATTTTGGGGGTCACGGGCTGAAAAGGTTGAGAACCACTGATCTATAGGCTGTAAAACAAAGCTATCCTTTGTCCTATGAAGTGGTCCCATGCATGGTAAGAGACATATTACCAATGTGTGTAAAATCACAACACTGCAATGCACTGGATGAGTAAAAAACAGAGAAGTGACCCCCGATTCCTGCTATCTGATGGATTGTGACAGCTCACTTTCCACATCTGAATAAGCACTCACGGAGTGACCTCTCAAAGTTTAATACAACATTGTTTATCTTTGTTGCACGAAATGCTTGAGTGCAACAGAAGGATTTCCGAGGAACTGTCCAAGAATCTGCCAAGCAGATAGATAAACACACCAATCCTTTGCTCCTCACACACATGTTGTTGAAATGTTTGACATTTCATTCTGGTGAAACAACATTGAGAATCAGATCTGTGTATTATTCCATACATTAAAAAGCATTACATGAAAAAAAAAATTTAAAACAGAAAATCTCAAGTTCTTGGTATTTTGTTGTTGTTTTGCATTGTTTTCTTGAAGGAAAAACATATTTTCAATCAAGGTATAGCTATAGGCATCACAAATATTGATGCTATCTTGTTAATATCACACCATAATGCTCTATCTATCACCTTTGTTCAACTCTGAGACCCTCATCGTGCTCTATACAGGATGTATCATGTCCCCAGGTCTCGGCGTGTATGATTATCTCACTTCCCAGTGTTTTTGCACACAGTTTGAGGATGCAGGATAGGAAACAGAGGGGAACACAGACCACCACACCCACCCCCAAACAAAGGAGATAGCTGTTCTACAAGTTGATAATGACACCGTTCCTACTCCAGAGCTGCTGTCTGGAAGAGACTTGGTTGTATTTACAAAAATTTGGGAAGCCAGAAATAATGGTGTTTATTGATATGGTACTTCATGATTTATATTGGCATTTTAACCTCTCTGACTTTGCTCTTTTATTGCATTATACTCCAAGACTGAATGGTATCTTCTCCACATGACCTTACACTCAGTTGGCTGAGATGATGTTGGAACTCCACCAAACAGCTGGAGCTATTGTTACAAACATGCTGTACATGCTATCATAATGTTCCACTGGCTGATCTCTATTTAGGAAGGACCAATTGTTTTCTCTGAACAATAACTCCACTACATCTAAGATGTTATCTGCCTATGTAATAGTAACAATAGTAAAGCACAGTATTACCCCTACAACACAGAGTTGATTCTACATTACAAACATAGATAAATACAAGTTTGCCTTTTATTTTACTAATAATGCTAATTTGGTTCTTGACTATGCTTTAACTCAGTAAAAATGAAAATTTACAATGGTACAATACTATCTTTATCCCATCCAGCTTGGATGGGACTGTTGTTGTTTTTAACCTCGTTTTTAAATGGAAAAAAAAAAGTGTAAACGTCTATGTTTTGTGGATATATCCACACAGTTGGGGATCTATAAACATTTCTAAATTTGTTTGCACTTTTTAAATCTTTTTTCGTATTTGTGAGTCAGCAAACATATTTTTGGATCTCAGTATAAATATGTGGCTCCTTTTTCATGGCTGTTGCTCTGATTGCACATTTGTGGATCTTTGTACACATTTGTAAATCTCCGAATGCAGTAAGGACCTATTAGACATTTGTGGATTTGTGAATTCATTTCTATGGATCTTTGTACACGCTTGTAGATCTTACTTTTTTTTCAGACCTTCTTACAGTTGTGGATTTGTGAACACATATGCTGATGTTTGTAAACATTTGTAGATCTAAGAAAACTTGTGTAGATCTTTATGAACATATGTGGATCTTTGCATACATTTGTAGATCTTTGTATGCATTTACAGATCTCAAATAACATTTGAAGATCTTTATAAACATCTGTAGATCTTTATAAGCATATGTGGATCTTTGTATACATTTGTAGATCTTAAAAAACATTTGTAGATCTGTGTACACATTTGCAGATCTTTGTAAACATATGGGGATCTTTGTAGATTTGTAGACCTTTGCATGCATTTGTGGATCTTCATGAACATTTGTAGATCTTTATAAACTTTCTTTATAAATATAAGGGATTCTTTCTACATGTGTGTAGCTCTTAAAAACTTTTATACATAGTCCAAAAATGGGAGAAGCCACCAGGGCTCTCCCTTTTATCAACAATTTACGACTCATTCTTCAAATCCATCTGGCTTTTACCTGGAGTTTACCACACAATGAGAGCTCACGGTACATCTCTCCTTTTTGCTGTAAATATTTGTAGATCTTTAAATATATTTTGGATCTTTATGAATGTATGTGGATCTTTGCACACATTTGTATATCTTAAGAAACGTAGATTTCTGTACACATTTATAGCATTTCAAATTCATTTATGAATCTGTTTAAACACACATTTGAGTATGCATTTGTGGATCTGAACACACTTATGGATCTAAATTCTATAAATATTCACAGATTTGTGTACACATTAGTAGGTCTTTGTACACATTAGTAGGTCTTTGTACACATTTGTAGATCTTTTTACACATTTGTAGATCTTAATAACATTTCTTGATCTTCGTACACATTTGTTGATCTTTTTACACATTTATAGATCTTAATAAACATTTGTTGATCTTTAATGAACATGTGAAGACTCATAAACATATGTGGATCTTTGTGCACATTTATAGAATTCTAAACGCATTTATTGACCTGTTTATACATTTGTTGATTTAAGTGCCCATTTGTGGAACAGAACACACCCCTGTGGATTTATATAAATATTTGCAGATTTGTGTACACATTAGTATATTTTTGTACACATCAAGGAGCTTAATGAACATTTGTAGATATATATACACATTTGTAGATCTTTATAAACATTTTTGTATCTTTGTACACATTTTTAGATCCATTTTGTGGATCTTTAAAGACATTTCTGTATGGGAGCCAATGATTTTAATCGAAAAAGTGAGGATCGTAGACATGACTGTTGATGTATTTTTCAATCAGAGATGTACAGATGGTACTTGCAGCAGCTGCAGGCCTTGATACTGTGTGCCCTTCAGGAGAAGTGAAATCTCCTTTTGTCCTTCTGTTGGATGAAGGGAACACTTGATTCGGTTAAATTGGCTTTGATAATATAGTCTAGTTTGCACAACCCAACGTTTACCCCAGCATGTTGATGACTGTTTGCCATATTCAATTAAATTTTATTTTGTATGCATACAACACACAGGGCTTCCATTCTGCTCCAACTAGAGCATACACAAGGCTCAGCCTATATAAAGCTCGTATGCCTTGATGTTGCTATACAACTAAGCCTTTTGTGTACCGTTTTAATTTTGAAGATATGAATCAACAACATTACAAAATATTGTCTCGTACCATAAAAGAAGCCTGGACAACTACCTGTAAGGATGTTGTTTTTCCCACCAGTAAAGGGACAGATATATGTGCTTTAACATCAGGACAACAGAGTTTTCTGGAGCACATCCTGAACTCACTGCTAAGGCCACCAAGGCAAGTTTTCCTCTAGAGCGACAAAACACAAGATTGTACACTTACTATCAACCTTGAAACAAAAACTCAGCTTTTGTGTTAGAGAGAGTCCCAATCATTGCAAAATTGATTTCATTGACCTAAGTCTTCCAAAGTGCCTGGCTTCAGCAGCAAATAGGATCACTGTTTGAACAGTGAAATACATTATTTGGTATGGAAGTGACTCATTGTTGACACAAGTACAGAAACATGTAGTTGCCTTAACTAAGCACCTTGCAGGGACAGAGGAAGATGCCTGTAGGTTGGTGAAATAAATATGTACAGAAGCACTGTTAACATAAACATTCACAAACAAACGTGTGACGGATACAGGTACAAATACTAAGTTGATAGTATTTCCTAAAATGATAACATACAGCAAACGTCACAAAGCAAGCATTGATTCATGTCAGGCTTTAAAGTCCTTATGTATTTACTATAGTCCTAATATATATGTACGTATACAGTACCAAAGGGTCCATTTAGTACCATAATGTTCATAGAAATGCAGAAAAACAAGACAGTCTGGCTGCAGACTGTACAATTCTGATGACCTCTCTCACAGACCAATCATCTGCAGTCTCTGTCAGTACATCATATTTCAGGTTGTAGGGGCTTTTTTTTAATTCAACAAGATAAAGTCTTGTGGTTACACTCATGAAATAAACAAATGGCAAACATTACAGACTTAGAAACATTTCTTAAATGAAACAGAGAAAAAGGTCAGAGGTCAAATGAGGGATTAAATAATGTACCAACCCGTTTCAAAAGTAGCAGAACGAATGGTGGCTTACTTTAGCTCTGTGAGCTTTAGCAAAAGCTATTATAGCTCTGCTAGCTAGGTTATTGGCAAGTTTTTTGGGGTATTTTGGAAGAGTAGGGGAGAGACCGGGAGAGAGACAGAAACAAGGTTTTAGCCGTTTGTGGATTAGGGGAGGGAGGAGGAAGACAGCTGGATATGGTCTGGAGTAGATGATTGTAGACAAGACACTTTTTATGAAAGTCAGTCATGATAGTAACAGTCAGCCTCCTTACTTTTAAGATTTGCGCAGCTCTTAACTCTCCAAATGAATATTAGAGGATGCTATGTTAAAGCATGTCAGAACTTATGTTAGATAGCGAGAACAGGGCTAAACCACAGGATGAATAAACTCTTTATCCAACCAGTATAACTCGTCACATACACTATATTGTATTCACTCACCCATCCAAATTATTGAAATCAGGTGTTCCAATCACTTCCTTGGCCACAGGTGTATAAAATCAAGCACCTAGGCATGCAGACTGTTTCTACAAACATTTGTGAAAGAATGGGTCGCTCTCAGGAGCTCAGTGAATTCCAGCGTGGTACTGTGATAGGATGCCACCTGTTCAACAAGACAAGTGGTCAAATTTCCTCGCTCCTAAATATTCCACAGTCAACTGTCAGTGGTATTATGACAAAGTGAAAGCGATTGAGAATGACAGCAACTTAGCCAGGAAGTGGTAGGCCATGTTAAATGAAAGAGCAGGGTCAGTGGATGCTGAGGCGCATAGTGCACAGAGGTCACCAACTTTCTGCAGAGTCAGTCGCTACAGACCTCCAAACTTCATGTGGCCTTCAGATTAGCTCAAGAACAGCATGTAGAGAGCTTCATGGAATGGGTTTCCATGGCTGAGCAGCTGCATCCAAGCATCACCAAGTGAGATGCAAAGCGTCGGATGCAGTAGTGTAAAGCACGCCGCCACTGGACTCTAGAGCAGTGGAGACGTGTTCTCTGGAGTGACGAATTGCGCTTCTCCATCCGGCAATCTGATGGACGAGTCTGAGTTTGGCAGTTGCCAGGAGAATGCTACTTGTCTGACTGAATTGTGCCAAGTGTAAATTTTGGTGGAGGGGGGATTATGATGTGGGGTTGTTTTTCAGGAGCTGGGCTTGGCCCCTTAGTTCCAGTGAAAGGAACTCTGAGTGCTTCAGCATACCAAGAGGTTTTGGACAATTCCATGATCCCAACTTTGTGGGAACAGTTTAGGGATGGCCCCTTCCGGTTCCAACATGACTGTGCACCAGTGCACAAAGCAAGGTCCATAAAGACATGGATGAGAGAGTTTGGTGTGGATAAACTTGACTGGCCTGCATAGAGTCCTGACCTCAACCCAACAGAACACCTTTGGGATGAATCAGAGCGGCGACTGAGAGCCAGGCCTTCTCGTCCAACATCAGTGTGTGACCTCACAAATGCACTTCTGGAAGAATGGTCAAAAATTCCCATAAACACACTCCTAAACCTTGTGGAAAGTTTTCCCAGAAGAGTTGAAGCTGTTATAGCTGCAAAGGGTGGACCAAGGTCATATTAAATCCTATGGGTTAAGAATGGGATGTCACTTAAGTTCATATGCGAGTCAAGGCAAGAGAGTGAATTCTTTTGGCAATATAGTGTATCATGTTAACACGTTTTTAAAAAAAGAGCTGAAGCTCTAATAAACTCTTCAGCAACAAGTGACACACATGTGTCTGTGTAACCTGCAGAAAGGGTCTCATGCAGTGTCTTTGGATTAAACCAACTACGGGGAGAGGGATGGATGTTTTTGAGGTTTAGTTATAAAGCACAAGTAGAGGTCTTGCTTTGACTTGAAAAATATAAGAGATGACAGATTCATACTTAAAAATAGGGGATAACATGCAGAAATTACAAGTCTGGAGTAGAGCAGGAGACAGGTTAAAAAAGCGGTTGCAAAATGAAGTGAAGTTGTAAGTAACGAGACCAAACGTGATTTGTTTATGGAACATTGAGATGGGTGGAGTCAAACGCCGAACGTTGAGCGCTGCCTGAAATGCACACTGCATTCAGGGGCTTCTCCACAAAGCAAAGCATCTGCTAATGGACAAAACATGACAAAGCACCCTCTAGTGGACAAGATGTGAAAAAGCGCCCTCCAGCGGACAAAATGTGACAAAGCACCCTAAAGTGGACAAGATGTGACAAAGCGCCCTCCAGTGGACAAAATGTGACAAAGCACCCTATAGTGGACAAGATGTGACCAAGTGCCGTCCAGTGGACAAAACGTGACAAAGCGCCCTCTAGTGGACAAGATGTGACAAAGCGCCCTCCAGTGGACAAAATGTGACAAAGCACCCTATAGTGGACAAGATGTGACAAAGCGCTGTCCAGTTGACAAAACGTGACAAAGCGCCCTCCAGTGGACAAGATGTGACAAAGCGCCCTCCAGTGGACAAACTGTGACAAAGCACCCTATAGTGGACAAGATGTGACAAAGCGCTGTCCAGTTGACAAAACGTGACAAAGCGCCCTCCAGTGGACAAGATGTGACAAAGCGCCCTCCAGTGGACAAAATGTGACAAAGCACCCTTTAGTTGACAAAACATGACAAAGCGCCCTCCAGTGGACAAGATGTGACAAAGCGCCCTCCAGTGGACAAGATGTGACAAAGCGCCCTCTAGTGGGCAATCCACGACATTTTGCTCCAGACACCTCTACTGCCTACTTGCCTTTTTGAATAAAGGAGTCTTTTTTTATTTATGTATTTTAGAAACCACACTTTCTTATGAGTATTTACTGTCATGTTAACAAGTTAACTACCCTTGTCAACTCATGAATGCATTTTCATACTGATGGAGAAAAGCTGTCCATAAGTGCCAGCCTATTCTTGCTTATGCCTCCTGCAGATGTGAGCCATATGCAATGCATTTTGGGGGCCTAGTGTGGTGCAAGACTGGAAGGCCTCTGCACTTTAAAACACTCTCTCTATATATGTAGAAATCATCCACAAAATTGAAATGTTGGTTTACTGTATAGTGCCTGAACCAAATAGAGCACAACTTCAAAGTTGTGCTCAGTACGGTGTAGGTAACATGTTCCCTCAAAACTACAAAGAAATCAGTTTTTTTCTTCCAGTAGGAAATGTTTAACAAAGGGGTTAGCAGACAATAATTCAGAAAAGGTCATCTAAGTTAAGTGTTTTTCTTCCTTCAGGTTTTAACAAAGACATCCTAGGATTGAGTGAGCAGGTGACCATGCTGAAAAATGTTAAGTTTCTACCTTAACTCTTATTGGCTCATTTATTGGCTCATCTGGATAAGCAGCCTTTAATGTTCAATACATTTTTGACAATAGTGCCAGTACCTAGTTGACAATTCTTTTGTCTAGGTACTTTACTGGGATGTTCTTGTTGTTTAGAATCATCTAAACAATCACTTTTTATGTCTGGAGGATAAAAACAAACAGGTGGAGCCTTTCCTTGTAGCTTTATGTATGGACAGTGTGTCTGTGTGAGGGAGAGGAAATGTGTCTCTGTACAAAAGGTATTGTGAAGAGGAGGGAAGAACTTTATGACCCAGTTTTACAGGGGATGGGTGTGTGGGAGACAGGAACTTTTAAATCCAAAGTTAATGTTTGAAAACTCATAAAAACTTTTGAATCCATAACCTAGTTTTACACTTTATGATGACGAATTCACAGTAGGAAGTCACACTATATAGAGTATATATTCAAAAATGTATGGTATCTAATTACTCTTCTTACTAAACAGAGGAAAGAAGTGCAGGACAAATTTATGTCCAGGATTTTCTCCTCTTTTAGTCTAAAGTCCAAAGTAAACAGATGCAGTATGCTGCAATAATGTTATTAGTGTGTGTTTGCACAGTGATTTACATCCTTACCGAGAGCAGCTATTGTCCTCTACCACACTGGCTTGGATTCCCTTAAGAAGTGCATAAATTAGCTGTATTGGGTTGAAGTGTATGTACATTAAAAGCCTCTATTTTGCAGATGTGCAGGAAATAGTTTCATATATGTTCAAACAATGGATCTACAGAAGAGCCCCAGCAGATGGTCAGTGCCTGTTTGAACACTGTTGGAAATTATGATTTAAAGCTACTGTGAGGAGTTTTTACTGTTTAATCTTTAAATAGTAAGCAAACAAGACCATCAGAGATGATTATGTACAGTTAATATTAATGCCTGTATAGCTGTCAGTGGCTACATGAGATGATTAACAGCTGTTGTTAACATTTTCCATTTAATTCTACCTTTACAAGCCTTCCAGAGCTGGCTGCTGATAAAAATCCCCACAGCATGATGCTGCCACCACCATGCCTCACAGTGGGATGGTGTGCTTGGTGTCTTGTATGATGGCAAAAAAGCCCCATACTGGTCTCAGACTAAAGAACTTTCAAAGCTTGGCGAGCTCTAGTCAGGATTTTTTTTCAAAATTGGCTTTCTCTTTGCAACTCTCCCATACATGGCCACCTGTGCATAACTGCGCCCCCTCACTTGCTCCCCACTGCACTGTTTCACAGTGTTCGCTTGCAGAGTGAAGCAGGCTGGCAGCGTCACTTTTTAACAGCTTTTCTCCGGCATAATGTCAAAATATTATGGTACTGTGCGAAACTTTTAGGGATGATTGGGGTAAAATTGGAGGCTGAAGTTAAGGTGTAGATGTGGCAAGTAAGTATCCACACCTTTAGGACAGAAAAAGAGGTGGATGTGGTGAGTAATTAACTGTAAAAAAAATGCTGATGGACTCTAGGTGTGTCACAAGTGGTGAAAATGCCCAGACAAAATAAATGCAATCAATCTTGTAGATTTTTCAGTCAAATTTGACAACAGGTCCACGCAACACACATGTGACAACACGTGCCAGCTTGAACCCCCCTAAACTCTGAGTTGTGGCGCGTCGGGCCCTGTTGTAAATCATTAGCACCCCTTCATGCCTAAGGCTTATGCACATGACTGTACATACATGACCAGCAGACCTGGGCAGCAAGTTCCCTCAACCCTAACCTGGCCTGAGCTCAGTTGGAAGGGCAGTGGTCCAGCCCAACTCGGTTCCAGGCCGTAGGCCACGTTGGGCTGGTCTCAGGCTTGGGCATCTATTACAAGCATTCTGCCAATACCACCTTCATGGGTCTGCTCAACAACAGCAACTCCTATCTACACTCCCGTTTCATTTCACACAATGGTGCTCTACCTGTGTAGTTAATTTAACTGCATGTCACTGGCATCTTCTGATCACACACTGAGCAGGTATAGGAGTCAAAAATGTTCAGTAAGTCATATGTTTAACTGTTAAAATGAAGCAGGGGAGAGTAATTATGAAGAACATGTGCATGCATGCACAGACCAGAAGCAGCATCATACAAGATGAATGCTTTTGTCCAGAGGGGATGCCAAAAATGACACAAATCAAAACTTCCCTTGCAGCCTTATGGGGAAAAACACATGACTCGGATCATGGGAATGACACATATTATCCTGAAGCCCTTCTATATAATGAAAACACAACTGTTGTACGTTATGCAAATTAGATACTAGGTAGCGTGATTATGCCCTGAAATCACATGTGGTTAGAGTATATGCAAAACAGGCTATTTTCAATTTGATTTTGACATTTTTTACCATCAAAGTATTTTTGATAATGAAAAGCAAACTTTCTTTGCACAGTGTTGCTAGGGGGAATCTTTTTATCCACCACTGCCCCCAGATTTAAGAAAGCAGAATCACAATTCAGCGATGTGGGACACTTTGATGAAAATAAAGCAGATATATACACAGGTCCTGTTACATTTCCTATTAGTCTTACAGTGTTTGACCTTAAAAGCGCCGCCTAAATCCATCCCACTTTCTAGTTTCAGAATTTTAAAAAATCTAGTTGAATCCAAGCAGGAAAAATCCACAGTCTTATCACAGACACATTTCACAGTGTGCTTTGAAGTTCACATGTACCTCAGCGTTTAATAGGGACATATTTTCTTGCAGAGGGAAATGCAAAGAGGTGAAAGTAACAGCTGCTTTAAGATGATTCTCCTGCAGAAACTATCGTGTCTGTTTTACTTTAACTTTGTTCTCTGCCTTTTTATCCCTTGGATTGTGCTTGCACAGCCAACAGAGGGCAGCATTGTTTGGCTCTTTTTCAGTACTCCCTCAGCTGAGGCTGGCTGACAGGAGGGCATTAAATCTGAGTGTGTAGGCCCCTTAAAAAATGCTATCAATGAAAGGACCCGTCCACCTTAGTCTGCACTGCTTCTGTTGCCATCAGAGAGCGTAATGTTGTTGTTGATGTCGCTGATTTGTCCTCTCTACAGTGGAAATTAGCCTTTGTTTGTCTCTCTGTTGTCTGGGTCCCCAATTATAGAGCATTCACTTGCAGCTAACAAGAGTGTGTGCCAATCATCTCTGTAGATATAAAGAGCTGCTTTTGCCATGGCGGCTCTTGTCTGGACACCGTCTTGTTATTCAGTCTGCATAAGAGAGGAAAAAGTTGTCGAACACTTTCAAAACTATTCCATTGTATCTTTTACACAAACTGCTCGATAAACAAGAAGTCTGCTCTGTTAATTGTGGCATCATTTCTTTCAATTTCAAGGCAAAGTGGGCTAAATAATACTTCAGTGGAAACATAGAACCAATAACAATGTTCAGCTTTGTCAAAGAGATGAAAGACTGGTAATGAATGCTCAAATGGGCCAATGTCCTGATGTTTCTGAGCCTTGAAAACAAACAAAAAAAAGAATCAAGTCATTAAGCATGGATTCATTCCTTTATTTTACAAAATCCTTTGAAACGTTTCAATGATTCCAAGTACTTTGCTAGTGTTTGCTGCCAAAACTCTATTACCTTGCTTAAATGTTAACAGACAAAAGTGTTTTTGCTGATGTGAACAGCCTCTCAAAGATAATAAGGCTGGCTGCTACTCTCAGCTACTAAATCAGCTCAGTGGAAAGAACAATCCAAACACTGTCCAAGCTAATGCCAATGTATTTCAGTTGGGTAGACTTTAACTACGATCTTTTGCTACAGTTTTCAAAGAGTCAAATAACAAAAATACTAAAACTAAGCAAGGCGGTCTACACAGTGTACTTCTTTGTTGTGACCACCTGAGCCAGGTCATGACAAGTGGGTGCTGGTCCATTTAGCTTTGTTTGGTAAGGCTGGCCACACACTACAGGATTTTAAGCGTGATTTTAGGCAAGATTTGACCCCCCTGACGATTGTGGGGGCGCATACCGACTGGAGCCTCATCGCAAGCGATTATTTGTCTGAGTAGTCTGCATGTGTGTGGTGTCAACACAACTAATTTACTGCTCCAAACCGCGTTGTAGCCTCCCAAACTCTGAATCGTAAATATCGAACATTTACAATTCTAGGTTGTAGTGCCTCTGACGGAGTACCCACCACAACCAATGAGAGCGAGCACCCTGGGTAGCATCACCATATGCATCATACATAACCTACTTTCACCGCTCACAGCCATAACCACAACTGTACCTTAATTCCAGCCATGATCCAGCCATCTTTTTCTTTTCTGAATTCACGTGATCACGCAAGGTCATAGGCAGGCGAGCAGGTGTGTGGTCTCCAGTGATCTGATAATCTGGCTGGGTCGTCTAGTGTGTGCGTTCAGATAAAAAATCTTTGAAATTGTCCTCATATCTGTGGTCTCACAGGGTTTTAAAATCATTTCAGATTTAAACATTGTCTAGTGTGTGGCCGGCCTAAAAAAAACTATTTTCACAGGTTTTGTTTGTTAGGAGACTTACCATGTGCTCTCTGGGAAGCCTTTTGTTTGTTGGTTAATGCTGGCTTGTTGGTATCACTCAGAGTAACATTACTGCTGATGCACTGACATAGGCTTCTCTGTCAGGCCGAAGGGGCATTTTCCAATAGGTGTCTGTTGTTTTTTTGTCTAAAAGTTGTGGTTTATGTGGAGAGCATTTGCTCGCTAGGGCACACATCCACTTCTGCAGGGGGGTCGCCAAATAAAGGTTGCTTTCCCGGGTTGACAGGCTAGAGACATTGACTGTGTTACAGTTAATGCAGTGTGTAGGTACCCGCCACAGGCCACACGAGGAGAGGATTGAGTTAGCTAGCTCTCAGTTAGTTAGGGACAGGGGCGTAGCTAGGGATTTTGGGACCACAGAAAGAATATTACACAAGGCCCCTCTTAACCAGCTAGCCAAGCAACAAATGTTGCATCATGTTTTTACCAATGCTTTTTTAATGCAATTTTGAAGCGTAATTTCTATATTTATGAGCAATATTTTTACTATGGTTAAATTGTATTTACTTGCATTATTTCGCAGCGCTGGACTACGCCATTTGGACATTTTTAAGGGAGGAGTTGAGGCCCCCCAGTTTTTTTTTACCCTATTTGATACAAATTTCAGTCTGTTGACCCATTCATTTTGTTGCATTTGATATAAAATGACACTAATTACCAAGGAAAGATAGATTAAAACACGCTTTCAATTTTAGGCTCCTCAAGGGCCCCTCCCTACTGTGGGCCCAAATGCATTTAAAGCATTTAAGTTATTTTATGAGGTGGTTCTGGTAATTTGATGATGGCTTCCTCATCAGAGTTTTTTAAGATGCCCATGGGTGTATTTGTGAATGCATGCAAAAAGAAGAGTTAATGGAAATAGCTGACCACTATAGCATTGCTGGTAAAAGTCGTAAAGATGAGATTCGAAAAACAGTGTACAAAATAATCACTGAGGTTATGTATAATAACACCTTCCAGCAAACTTTGCTAACCCAAAGATTAACTTATTTAATCTATATGCCATACTTAAATGCTGTTAGTAATTTATCTAATTACTGTAACTCAAATGCTGTAAAAAGGCTCTCTGTGGTAAAATACCTTATTTCATATGCACATTTGCACTAACTGATCTACCTACCATACTAATTAACTATTCAGTCTTTATACCCTACTCAAATGTTGCAAGTAATTAATCTATTCTGTAAGCATACAGGTCTGGTATGGGAGCATTACACCAGTTTGGAATTCGCCTCACAAACTTAGTCCTGTGCTGCTCTGACCCACGCCCCATCTCTCCAGGTATCCTCCCAGCTGACCTTATGCATGGGGTCACCCCTGGCATCTGTACCAGCCCACAGGGCTCTTAAAGACCCTGCAAAGTGAAGTCCAAAATTTGTGTCTTAACACCTAGTAATGCTGGAATACGGTTGCTGTAAACATATGAAAACACTGAGATCTACATGTGACTGAATTTTGGATCCATTAGGAAGATTTTCACCTCTTTACTGGCTTGGTTTCATTTAGGTGGGGCGAATATGTGACCCTGCCCCTCTAACACTACAATATAAAATCCCAAAGTGGGGGGGGGGGGGGGGGGGGTGTTGAAAAACGTTAGCTGAAGTGCCCTCTTGGGAGTCAAAACACATGTTAAAGTGCCCTCGACAGACAAAACGCGTGCTAAAGTGCTCTCTTTGGAGCAAAACACACACTAAAGTGTCCTCTGGGGACCCAAAATGCATGCTAAAGTGCCCTCCTGGGTGGCAAAACACACTAAATTGTTTTCTTGGGTGGAAAAAACACACCAAACTGCCCCCTTGGCTGGTGAAAACATGATAAACTGCCCACTCGGGTGGCAAAAAAACATTTTTAAGTACCCTTCTCATTGGCAAAACACACTAAACTGCCCTCTTGGGTGGAAAAAAAACATTTAATTGCCCTCTTGGCTGGTTAAAACATGATAAACTGCCCTCTTGGGTGGTAAAAATGTGTGCTTAAGTGCCCTTTAGGTTGGCAAAATCCTACTGGTGCAATGACCTTTATGCTGGGCCCTGTCTTGATCTATGTTGAGCCAGAACTATATCTTACAGAACCAGTGTGGATTATCTGGTGCTAATATGGTGTTAAAATGCACTAGAATACAGGAAATGGCATCTACTTAATTGCAAATGTTCTGGGGTGTTAGATCCTCAGACCCCCTAGGGATTTATTTATTTATTTCTGTGTGCTGTTCACAGTCCAACGTTGAATCTACACAGTTCTTGTGGATGCTGATCCTAACTACAAACTAACTTGAGTAGTCTGTCTAGCTAGTCTGGTTTAAGGCTATATAATGTGCCATTTGTATAACACATAAACATGTCTAAAGTGCCCTCGAAAACACACGAAACTTAGTGCCCCCTGCAGTGGCGAGAACGCGCTGCATGTGCCCTTTTTTTTCTTTTCGCCCCTGCCCCTGAAAAAGTCTGTGCATGCCACTGGATACACATCACTGTCTTGCTCAGTGAACCCGCAGCCCCATGTGACAGGCCAAGTCTGTGCTCAATCTCAGCCTTGCAGTCAGCAGATGATCAGTGGATTACACTGCCATTGATCTGCATTAAACCTGCATGAGCTGGGTTTTTATGATATTATCTTGATATGATAATGATATTATATTGCATGTGGCCCCCAGTTAAAGAAAATGTTGCCCCCCCCCCCACAACCAAAGGTCAATGTGAAGCATCCAGCTGCTGAGTACTGATTTCAGCTGCCTTGAGCAGCTAGAAATACAAAGAAAAGAAGGAGCCCTTGAAAGTCCCAAACAGCTTTAGAATCATAGGTTGAGTTACTTTCTTTTTTACCTCCTGACAAGAGTATTTCAAAAATGACATTCTATTCCTGCATGCACTTGACATCAAGTTCAGCAGTTGCTGCTCGAGAAACATCATAGAACTTTCTTTTTCTTTCTCTAAATTTTCAGCTCCCCTGACAACCACAGGAAACTGTCTAAAGCTGAAAAGGTTACAGTAAAGGCTTCTCTTTCAGTCAGCACTTTGTTCTATCCTGTTTGTGATTCTGCGGGACAGGATGTCAAGGTTCAGCCAAGATGTTCAGTACGTTCAGTCCAGTCACATTCTGTTTCAATCTGAGAAGATTAACTTGAGAGTGGTCAAAGGTGGGCCTTAAAGTTGTCTGAAAGAGTTGTTTAATTATTATTATAGAGTGGTAGTGTTGTGTTAGGAATATTGCTGCAGCAGATGAGCCCACATCTGGGTTCTCTGAGAATAAATCCAAGTTATAACAACACTGAGTCATTAAAAATGATGTTATAAACATCAGTTTTATTCTGATTTGCTGCGTTGTAAGGACAGTGGTATACTTCTTTATTTAAAAAAAAAACAAAAACAAAAACAAAAAAAAAAACTGGGACATTATGTA
Source organism: Cheilinus undulatus (assembly GCF_018320785.1). Classification (NCBI taxonomy): domain Eukaryota; kingdom Metazoa; phylum Chordata; class Actinopteri; order Labriformes; family Labridae; genus Cheilinus; species Cheilinus undulatus. Next base: position 14,467,161 of record NC_054881.1, on the reverse strand, counting down.
AAATGTGAATACAGTTGGTTGGAAACATATGATGCTTCAAAATCTATAAACATCTCAGTATTGTTTGTGACAATATGTGCAAGTTACCCATGCCAAGTGCACTAATACACCCCTACACAGACACAAATGATGGCTTTTGAACTTTGCATTGATAATAATCTGCATGGTCCTTTTCCTCTTTAGCCTAAAGCATTGGTTCTCAGCTGGTGGGCCAGTACCCAAAAGTTGGTCACAAATGTGTGCCAGGAAAAAAATATGGATGAAATTCTATGAACAGAAACCCTAAGTAAACATACAGTAAATTTATTTACTGTTTTTAGGTTTTCCTAAGATGGCAAGTACATTTGTTTCAGACCTCCTTCCTATTTATCTCCTTTTCTTTGGGTAGCAGTTGGTCTTCCCTAGATATTGAAGAAATTCCTTTAAGAAATGACCAAATATCTGTACTATTTTCATAAAATGGAGTAAAATAAGATGCATACATGCATGTCCTTCTGCAATGAAGTTCTTTTTAAACATGCTTCTTTTGTCCAGCCACTTTGTCCAATGTGATTTATTTCCATTTAGGGTCCAACATTTTTCATTATACATATAAATTTGAGTGGTTGAATGTGTCCAAAACATATGGGTCACGATTTCTCCTAAGGAGGTCCTGATGTGTCCTGATGCACAGCCAGTTGAGAACCACTGGCCTAGAGGACTTGACAATGATTATCTCCAAAAACAATTTGAATATGGACCCATCAGACCAGACAGCATACTTTTCCACTTAAGGTCAGTCCATCTCAGATGACCCAGGGCCCAGATTATTAAATCAAATTAAAGCAAATCTTTTAAAATTAAATCTTATCTAATAAGAAATTCAGTCCAGCATAAAATTTGATTTATTTGAATCAGTGTGAGTTTATAAATGCATCTTTATTCTTAAAGGACAAGGGACTGTTAGACCAGATTTTTTTTTTCAAAAGGTCACAGAAATAATTCAAGTCCAGCATAGCCTCATTATATTACCACGTGCAATACAAATAACTGTTGTTTTGTTTTTAATTATCAGTTTGTACTCATTTTAGATCAGTATATGGTTTGTTTTATTTTGATACACTGCTTTACAGTATTTTTAACATGTTTATCTTGAATAGTTCGATTAATAGGCTTGTTTCATGAGCCTTATTTTTCATTTAACCATGAACAGAGCAAGATGTGCTTAGCGAGTCACATTATTAACAAACTCAATTTCCCAGAAACCTCCTTGGCGTTGCGTTGCGGTCACCAGGAAGCAAACTTTGTACAGAGTTCGCTTAGATTTAACCGCAGAGTACACCGCCGGCCGCCCTGCTTGGTGGAGTTGTTTTCTGTATAAAATAGGGGACAATGTGGGGTTTGCTGGTTGAGCTGGTGAACTTACATCTTTGTCTAGACCAAAGTACGCCAGAGTCGAACCGGTAGGCAACATGTAGAGCTTAAATTCACATTTTTTCCGTATTCTTTAGAGTGATACCATACGTATCCACCAAAAATATAACCAAACTTAGCGTAATAACTAAATGCAGCTGCATAATCAACGTGTTAGCCTTAACCACTGATAACACTACACTCTTCTGCTCAGTATTAGTTATTTAGCATCTATTGCTCCTCTAACGGCCAGAGCAACACCACCTGACGTATATTACCGAACGCACACCACCTCCTAACGTTCACTCTGTGGCAGTACCAGCTCTTCGCCCTGAGTCCTGTCCACAACAATCAAAGGTAAGTGTCATGCCAACTGTGGTCAAAGGGTACTTTTGAAAAACACTCTTCATGCGAATGCTATGACATTATAGCTGCTATATCAGCTACTTCAGGCTGTCTGACATGACCAAAAAAGCATTGCTGCTAGCATCTTGCTAACGCATTTTACTTATACTCTCCTGTAATTCGTTTGTTATTAAATGATAGAGTCACTGTACTTACTATTCGTACGTGATAAAAAATCACAAAAGGAACGCAGCTAATCCCGGTTTATGCTTTTACATTGGCACTTCATGGAGCAATTCACCTTTTGGACTTGGAATTATCTTTGGCGTTGCTTCAAAGTTTAAAGTCTACATTGTCACTGCCACAGCAGGTACATGTGCTGTTTGCAGACTAGACCTAAGGCTTCTAGTACTTTTAGAAAGAAGAGGGCTAACTTTTCTAAAGGAAACTTAGAACTAAAGTTAGACCTCCTGCTTTTGTGTTCAGGACTGGCATGATTTGGTGTGTCACTATAAAGGGGTTATAGTTGAATTTATCACGATATACAGCGATATATATCGCGTTAGATTGCTGCATTGATAGGTTTGTTGTTTTTTTGTGTAAGCATTAACTACGTGTTATCTCTATCTAAAGTAGCAATCTATTTGGCAGGATTTTAGTATTACAACTTGAGTTTAATGACCTCTAATGATTTGGCAATGAACTGTTAAAATGTATGAGTGTTAGGATAGAGGGTGATATTTAAAAACATAAGAGTCACAACTTTTAAGAAGCATCACTGGATATATAATCAAAAATGAGTGTATAAAAGATACTTTCAGTTGATTTTTTTTTACTGCAGTAGCAGCTTTAAAAATATGTGTATTTTAATAGTAATTAGTGTTAATAAGGGTTAATCTCAGCCAGGGGAATGGGAAAATAATCTTTTGACAATAACAGAGTAAAGAGGGGATGTGGCGTGTAAACACAGCCTTAGGTATTGTCCTGACAGGCAGTAGGGTTACCAGGAGCCTCTAGTTGTGCTGTGCTTGTCCCAAGGACTCAAAAACTGTCTGCGGTCTCCGTGGACATCACCAGGGGTGGAAAGGCCCGGACATAAAAAACTGCAGTTGAGCTTGACCTTGGCTATCACCTGTGTGTTGAGGTCTGTTGAGATTGACTCTTTCTGCCCTCCACCCCTCTCTGCCGTGGTTGTGGCCAGAAGGCCCCATGCTGAATCCTTAGCACCCTACATGCCTAAAACTTACGCATATGACTGTACATGTTTTTATATGTATTTAGTAACATATACAGCATTGGTAAGTTGTAAAACTTGTTCAAAGGGCTGCAATTTCAGATTGTTTTTTGGTCTTTCTGTACTTGGTGGACTGAAATATTGCATATCTCTGGAAAATGTTTTGTTTTAATACATAGAACATCGTGGCGAATCTGAAAAATAACCTGTGACTCACATTTTCTGAGATACCTCAGGGTTGAAAAAAAGACTGAGCCGACTGATATCAAGTGTTCTTACACCTTCTACAGAGACTACCAGTTTCACCTCTTTGTTTTCCCTCAACTATGCATTCATGTGCAGTATTTTAGAAACATTTTCAAATCTTTCATTTTGAAGGGATTTTTTTTATTCGTGGGTGTATCAACAGTCACAATGCTTATAGAGATCAAATGATTTTGATGCTATCTTGTTACTTGAGCAACAAAAATGGAAGTCCTTGGCACCTTAAAATGGCTAAATTCTCCTTTCACTCACCAAAAATGCATCACTTGTGAAGAAATGAAGTATTTTGAAACACATTCCTCTTTGATATTTTAATTCCAGTCTATTATTTTCTGTGTTCATAGGGCAGTAAAGAGAAAATCAGACTTTGGACTTTTGGTCAGACAAACAGCTGATCTAGAGACATCACCTTTTGCTCTGGTAAGAGAAATAGGCTGTCTCAATGTTTTGGGATTCAAAAGTCATAATATACGATCAGCATAATTACTGGAAGACTTATGATGTTGAATTCTGCATTAACTCTTGTATTTTCTTGGCATATTCTTTGTATTCTTCTCCCTTGCAGTCCTTTCATCATGGCCCTTGCAGGAGTCAGAGTTATCGAGCTGGCCGGTTTAGCTCCAGCGCCGTTCTGCGGTATGATCCTGGCAGACTTTGGAGCCAAGGTGATCCGTGTGGATCGGACAAAGGTGGCTATGTCTTTGGACACACAAGGGCGGGGGAAACGGTCTGTGGCTATCAACCTGAAATCATCAGAGGGTGTCGCTGTGCTCAGGAAGCTCTGTGTCCAGTCTGACGTGGTCCTTGAGCCGTACCGCAGAGGTCAGACCATAAACACAATGAGAAGCAACCTTATGATAAATGACTGAAATATCAGTTAGTGATGAGTAGAAGTGATGTGGCTTGTTTTATCAGCTATGTGCTCTCTCTGAAGTTATGGTGTAAAATCCGCACTAAACACGATGAGGAAACCATTAAGTTTGCTACATTAGTTGTTTAATTCTCTACATACATAAACATCAAGTATACTCAATATATCGCCCAGCCCTAGTTGACGGGATGCTATACGGCCTGGAAAACCTATGAACATTCACCTTAACTCCCACCACAAAGCAAAGGTCAGATAAAAAAGAAAAGAAATGTAGTAACTGAAAGAAAATGTGATCAGATTTTCATTAATCATGGATGATAGTATAAATGAACTTCTCTCTGCCCATTCAGGTGTGATGGAGAAGCTGGGTCTCGGTCCACACGAGCTGCTAAAGGAAAACCCTCGTCTCATCTACGCTCGTTTGACTGGGTACGGCCAGAGTGGATCTTTAGCCAGTGCTGCTGGACATGACATCAACTACCTCGCCATGTCAGGTAACAACACATACAACTGGTTTTCCAGTACTCTGTGAGTGTCCATGTACTGTTAAATGCACTTTTGACTACTAAACAAAAGGTGAACTTCTGGCACGTTTAGTGTCTGCCTTAATAAACTAAGTGCTTATCTCTTCATTTTTTTGGTTCAGTTTTTCTTGAGTGGGCATTAGAAACACGGTTAATTAAAGCTTCAACTTTGCAAAGCATCAATCCATTATGAAAGGTGTTAACACTGCTGATACCAAATCTGTAAAATCTGTTCATAATTGAATTAAGTTAGCATTCTCTGGTATTATCAGAGAACAGCAAAAACATCAGTTTTGCAATGTTAATAGATTTGAGTTCTTAGAGACCACGATGAATTAGATAACTCTAAATTCTCTGCCCGGTTCTCCTTTCTTTCCTCTGCCCTATGTGAGTAAAGGCATAAAAAGGCCCAAGATAATCAATTTAGAAGAAAAGCAAATCACTACAAAGGAAAACATTGCTGTGAACCTTAAATTAGGAGTGTATTATACAAACCAAATGACTGTTAATAAGCCGCACAATTACTTTTAGCAAAGTTTAGTTTTTATAAAGCTTTTTCTGTCCATTACAGAGCCACTTCTCATTAAAACTAGCACATTCTAAAACCATCCAGTTTTGATTTCCTCTAACCCCTCTAATGAAAACCAATTACACTGTCTTTTTCCCAAAACTCAACAACAAATAAACAGAAAATTGTACCAAATAAGTTTAGCTATTAAGAAAATAAAACAGAACAATACAGTGTGCAGAACATTTAACAATCAGGAGGAGGCACAAGTTCATGCATGACCACGAGACTGAGTCTTTCATGAGAGCTGTTTCTGTTTGAGTTGAAATGACCCCAGTCTGGATCCAGTTTCAGCTCTGCAGGTACAAGGAACCATTAACTGATTGGGGTCATTTGGCATTTGCAACAGACTGGCACTGTTTTTTTCTTTGGGTCTGGTGGGCATATCACGCTAATATGAAACATGTTTTTTCCCTTCTTTCCTGTAGTTGTGCCAGTGTTCATTTTGACAGCTATTTTTAATTTTAGTGTCATTCTTAGTCTTTAGATTAAATGCTTTTTAATTTTAATCACCTTTAAGTCATTTCTAACCTCTATAAGTTTAAGTCAACAAAAGCTCAAAAACATTTTAGTCTAGTTTTAGTCCATAAAAACTCCTCACATTTTAGTCTTTACTTTTAGTCCAAGCATTTATTCTTTTGCCTGAATCTGGTACTAAATCTTGGTAGTGTGTACTCTGCACTTTGCCAAATCTGGGGTCCCTGCTTTCTATAGCTGAGAAGCAGAAGAGACTCTGATGCAATGTTTTTTCACAGATTTACTCACAGTGGAGAAATATGGATTTTTAATGTCCAACGAAAGCTAAATGACATTTTAGTCCCATTTTAGTCATCTTCATGAAAAATACATGCCATTTTTGTCAATTCTAGTCATCACAGATCAGTCTTTGTCTAGTGTTAGGCTAGTTTTTCTCATGGAAAAAAAGGCTGTCATCGAAAAAAATGCTTAATTTGTTTCGCATCAACGGTTAATTTATTGCAAATAGTTCATCATCATCTTCATATCATTAACACAATTTCTTAAATATTACTTGCAGCTAATTTTTTCATATGTAGTGCAGGCTTACTCTGTAACTTCTGTATTCAAAGCAAATTCAAGAATGCCCTTAAAAACATAAACACTTGACATCTTGCTTGATCTTAAGGTGATAAAAACAATGACTACACACAATAAAAGGTCTTGTGCCTATATGTTACACCCTATAGTTACCACTAGAGTGCGATACAGATTACCCTAATGTATGGATATTTTCATAGCCGTTGTATGGCACTGAAATACAAGTCACAGTGTCTTATTACCATTCAAACCTCATGAAATAATACAAAAAACATGTTTTCAAAGTTTGTTGGTTTCAAGCTTTATTTCGTCCTTGGAGTTGTGCTCTGAAAGCTCTTTCCATGTGAAGTCCCTCTGGATTTCAGCTGTTGATGTGTTTGTGTTATACGGTTTTGCTGCAAACTCTGTGTCTACTAAAGATAGAAATTCCTTGATGAAACATCAAAACCGGGACATCTTCAGCTCTGTATGCTGACTCGGGCAAAAGAGGACACACGACTGGATGAGTTCAAAGCCCTTTCAACGCATACATCACACAGCTGATCAAAATACAAAGTGAACAGCATCAATCTTTAATATCCATCTTTGATAAAGGAATGCCCCCCCGAAACCTTGTTGGTTACAACATTCCCCCCTTTCTTTCTCCTTTTTTATCCCTGTTTCTTCTTTCAGTTTATTGAGCACACGCCGTCCAAATAAGAAAAGTCATTTTCAGAGATACCTGACACAGTGGGTTTTCTTTTTTTTCTGTGACATCCTGAGGGGAGATGAAATAAGAAAATGTTGAAAAATAACCTTTAAAAGTGGCAAACAGACCAAAAAGCCCTGTGCAAAACTGTTAAAGTTACATGCTGGTTTGAAGGGATTCTTGGGGGGGTTGAGGTGGTATTGCATCAGCTTCCAGCATGGTCTCCATCTGAAGAAACAGGTTTGAGTTCCTTCCCTTAAGCTGAGCTGTATTTCAAGGAAATGTCCTACATACATAAACACTCTTAAATCCCATGAGAAAAGGCCATTAAAGTGAAGACAAAGCAGTGAAAAAAATCTATAAATATCACATAGAAGTGTTCACTCTCATTTATTTAAATACGGTCTTTTTAGTCCCTGTGTGTCCTTCTAAACATTCAACTAGAAAAGGAAGCTGGCTTTTTCAAACAAACAAGGACATATAAGGTCAATATAATTTGCCTATTTTGACAAAAAATAACTTTGATGTCAAAGTGAAAACATATTTCTACAAAGTAATGTCAATTAAATAAAAACATGCAATGTAAAATAAGAGACTGCATAAATACTCAACACCTTCTAGTCATCTTCAAGTGGACGCTGCAGTTTTACTCTATTCTTCTTTGCAAAACTGCTCAACCTCTGTCAGTTTGCATAGGGATCAGGATTGAACAACCCTTTAAGTCCAGCCACAAATTCTTTATTGAGGTCTGGGCTTTGACTTGCCCACTCCAGAACATTCAGCTTGTTGTCTTTCAGCCATTTCTGTGTAGCTTTCCCTGAATGCTTCGGTTTAATGCTTCAGACTGAATATGATTGTCCTCCTGGATTTTGCCACATTTATTTTACCGTCGACCTTTACAAGCCTTACAGGACTGACTGCTGAGAAGCATCCCCACAGCATGATCCTTCCACCAGCGTGCTTCACAGTGGGGATGGTATGTTTGTGGTGATGAGCAGTGTTTGGTGTCTGCCAAACATAATGTTTTTTCAGATGGCCAAAAAGCACCATTTTGGTCTCATCAGACCAAGGATCTTTCTTCCACTTGAACATGGGGTCTGCTACAAACTCTAGTCGAGATTTAGTGAGTTTTATTCAACAGTTGCTTTCTTTTTGTCTCCCATGAAGCTTTGTTTGGGAAGAACCCAGGCAACATTTGTTGTATGCAGAGTCTCTCATCTCAGCTGCTGAAGCTTGCAACTCCTTCAAAGTAATCATAAGTGCACAGGTTGTGAGGACGGCCTGGTCTAGGTAGATCCTTCCATTTCCCTTGGAAATATTTTTTTATCCAATTCCCTGACTTCTAGACACAGGTGTGTTTATATTATAATAACTGAGACACATACACTGTGCTCAGGTGCTCCCCATTTCAGTAGTTGTGAGGCTACTAACATAAATTGGCTGGACCTCTGTTGAATGAGGTCAGTCACTTTAAAAGTGGTAAATATTGATGCAGTAACTTATTTTACATTACGTATTTTTGTTTAATTGACATTACTTTGTAGAAATTATTTTTCACTTTGACATAAAGAGATTTTTTTGGTCAAAAAAGCCAAATTATACTGACCATTATTGATTTGTAAAATCAATAAAAGAGTCATCAAATGGGATGAAAACTTTTTATACGCACTGGAGGTCTGAAATCAGCTCAGAATTGGCTATCTTTGTGATGACTTGTTGCTTAGCAATCACAGCTGAACAGGCTAAGAACTGTTCTGCTTCTGCTCACCAGTCACTTGACACATCTTTAACCCTTAATGTTGACATATACTGTACCTCATATCTTACCTTGCAAGGGTATTGGGTTTCTGTCACCAGGCAGATCCATCTTGCAAAGCTACAAGCTTAATCGCTTGTTTCTCATGCAGTTTTAGCAATTTTGTTTCCAAGGGCGCTTACAAGGTACTTTATTTTGAAGTGGTGTTGTTTTAGGTATTTGTCAGTAGAAAGTGTATTATCTACAGGAGATCCTGGTCAAAATGGTGCAGTTTGGTGCAAAATTGCTAAAAGGCTACACTCTCCTTCAGACAGGGCCATTTAAATCACATAATTTAGCTACTTTAGAGAACTGATGTAAAAATCAATGCCAGCTTAGTTATGTGGTTCATTTAGAATTTGTTGGGCACTTTGTGTTTTGTAGCATAAATTTGCCAAGAATTTATGTTCTTCCACCTGCAGCACTCTGGGTCCACAGCACATAAATGTTGCCTAGTAACTCATGGTTATGTGAATTTTAGAACCAGTGCATTCTGGTTTAAAGATTGTCCAGTGTCCAGGTCTGTCCATTTCCTCTATCTCTCTCCACCATAAAGCCTTCAATACTTTTTGTGTAACAGTTTTGTCCCCCCCTTTTCTTTTAGGCCTTTTATCCCGGCTTGGTCGCAGTGAGGAGAAGCCGTACGCACCACTGAACCTGGTGGCAGACTTCGCAGGTGGTGGTCTCACCTGCGCTCTAGGGATTGTCATGGCTCTGCTGGAAAGGACAAAATCAGGGAAAGGACAGATCATTGATGCGAGCATGGTGAGTGTATTTGCAATGTCAGATGCGTGATCAGAGATTGGGTTTTTGAGTCAGCAGCAGAAATAAGGAGCACACTTCAACTGTTGAACAGAGCATTTTATTTTAAAGATGGTATCAGTGAGTGGGTAATGTTACAGGGTCGGTTCGAGGATCTTACTGGAAAAAAGTAATAAAGGTAACAGCTCAACAGAAGCTACCTTAGCAACTTCTTAGCAACCCTAAAGAGGAAGCATAGCCTCTGCCAATTTACCCAAACAACTGTTAATAGCAATTCAAGAAAAAAACACACACCTAACAATCAATTTGACAGTGTTTCATACAAAAACACAAGTGCAAAAGAAGAACCAGCTGTGTTTCTTCCAATAAGTCACACAACACCTTGGGAAAGTTGAACAGTAAGCTCTGGCATCCCAGCACCATCCCCTGTCATGCTAGCTCCCACTCCCCATAAAATTCACCCACAGAACTTTTCTGTGCCCTTACATTGCACCAGAAAACAACACTTCTTGATACAAAAATAACAGAGATAAAACACAAAAACAAATTGAAGAGTAGGACCTTGAGAAAAAAGGGAAAAGGAGTATGGCAAAAAAAAAGGGGGGTGGGGAGACGCTTGTTTAGGCTAGAGCTCACCCCTGCCAGAATAGGCTGCATGCACTGCATCCCGCCACTTCCCCATTTTTCTGTGGGAAAAGTTAGTAGAACAAAGGTGGGAGATACAGAATGTTGATGGAAAACCTAAAGTGAGTTAACTGTTAAGGCTAGTGTTGACCCTTGCATTGATTGGCAGAATGCCCTACATCCCAGTACTCCCCCATTTTCCTGGGGAAGCAGGAAGAGTCGGAAAGGTGCATTTTATTGATGGCATTTTGAATGCACAGAGATACCATGACAACATCCTGAGGCCCATTGTTGTGCCATTGAGCATGTTTGGGGTGCTCTGGATCTGGATAAGACAGCGTGTTCCAGGTCCTGCTGATATCCAGCAACTTCACACAGCCATTGAAGAGGAGTGGACCAACATTCAACAGGTCACAGTCAACAACCTGATCAACTCTGTTGTTGCACTGCTTGAGGCAAATGGTCACACCAGCCTTCCCCCTCCCCCCGGACCCCCCAATACAGTAAAACTGCACATTTTAGAGTGGCCTTTAATTGTGGCCAGCCTAAGGCACACCTGTGTAATAATCAAGCTGTCTAATCAGCATCTTGATATGCCACACCTGTGAGGTGGATGGATTATCTTGGCAAAGGAGAAGTGCTCAGTGACACAGATTCAGACAAATTTCTGAACCCTATTTGAGAGGAATAGACCTTTTGTGTACACAGAAAAAGTCTTAGATCTTTGAGTTCAACTCATGACAAATGGGAGCAAAAACGAAAGTGTTAGGTTTATATTTTTGTTCAATGTCCTTGCAGCATTTGTTGTGTTTAGCTATTTCGATTGCTTTTGTTTGATGTGTTCATTGCAAACAGCTGAAAGTGGGAATTTTTTCAGTAAATCTGATTTGCAAAGAGGGGTTAATAATTTTGATTGCAACTGTATGTAAATCCTTAGTTTGGGCACTCTTTGTAACTATGGATATTTTTGCTTTTTTAAAATTTCTTTATGTCCAGTGTAATCATAAGTAACATATTTGCTTACCTGACTTAATTTTCTCTTTCTTCTCTTAATTTCTCAGGTAGAAGGAGCAGCGTATGTAGGCTCATTCGTGTGGAAATCCTGTAGCATTGGTATGTGGGACCGTTCGAGAGGACAAAACCTGTTGGACAGCGGTGCTCCATTCTACGATACATACCAGACTTCAGACGGAAAGTACATGGCTGTGGGTGCCTTAGAGCCGCAGTTCTACATGCAGCTACTTCAAGGTTAGTATAATGGAAAAAAAACAGATTGGAGGCACCTCTCTAAATGTGATGATTGGAAGTGGTGGTTGAGAGTGTCAGACATGTATAGGCACCAAAATCACAAGAAAAGTGAAGTCACAGCAAGAGTGAAGTGTGTGATGAAAAATCCTCCTCTTCTCTCAATACCTATCTGTAAAGAAAAATGTGATGGATAGACAAGAAAGTAGATCTTTTGAACAACCACAATCAGATCTTAAAACTGAACCTCTGAATGAATTTGTGTGCACAAAGTTGCACCGATAAGCCATCACGTTATGACCACCTATGTCTCTTGTGCAATCCAACAGATCTCCCCAAAACTCTCCTTTTATGAAGATGTTACTCTGTTGAAATGTTTAGACAGAAGATGACGAGTACAACTGGTGAGCTCCTGTATAATACTTTAAGAATCTGGCCAGTCTAGCATACATTTAGGGATTTCTTGCTGAACAAACCTGCATTTTATGCATTTGGAATGCGCTACATAATCAATTTAAAGTCATACATTATACGAATAGTATGAAAGTATGCAGTTTCAAACACAGTCACAGAGAGAAAGTGAAGAGAAAAGGCCTAAGAAAGCAGCAAGATTGTTTTCTGGAAATCACTGCTTGGGCTCAGGAAAACTTCCAGAAATCATTGACTGTGAACACAGGTTGCCATGCCATCCACAAAGACAAGTTAAGCTGTATCATGCAAAGAAGAAGCCATATTTTGGGCTGGGTCAAAGCCAGTTATGAATTTCCCATGATACAACAATGGTTCTCTGGTTTTGTGAATCAAATTAATTCTAAATGCGTACCTTCAACCGTCAGCCTCGGAGGAGGGGGAGAGGGGACTCCATCATGGCTGCAGCTGCGTCTTAGGTGACGTTAGCCTCAGATTTTACACGGCTCTAACCTCTTTATCTGCCAAGATGGACTGTGAAAAGTTCTCCCAAACTTTGTAGTAGGTTAACCTGACACGCCAGATGGATGTGTGAAACACACCCATCTGGAAAAGCTTCAATAGGGAACGTTTGAGAAAAGGCAGAGCCTTTGAAAAAAACTTTGAGTGTGATTGGGTGAACGTTCTGACTGTCACATCTCTACGGGCCAATCAGAGCAACAAAACACATGACATAGTCACGCGAAACATGGCGACTATAGACATGTAAGTACTCGACTTTTGTCATTTTTGAAAAGAAAACAACTCACTGCTGTTCTTTGTTCTTCTTTCAACAAAGAAATGTTGTCAAGTTTTGATAAAACTGGCGCTTTAGCAGCATCCACACGAAGTTCTTACTCCATAACTGCACCAGCTCTTGCTGCTGCTTGTTTACGTCACGACTCTGCTGTGCCTGAAAGTACTGCCCCTCGTTGCTGATTGGTCCTGTCACTTTCTAACCGGGCCCAAACGGCTCAGATGGGAGTTTTGCAAGATGGATTTGCCAGTGAAAAACAAGGAAACAGGCGTATCCATCTGCTTTGCAAGGTTAGTAGTAGGTCCCATTGGTTAAAAAAGTTATCCAGTGCCGAAGTCCGTCTTGAAATCGGCAGGATAGACGCTAATAGCATACTTAACAAGCTAACTTACGGTTGTATGGTGATGTGTTCAAGTTGGCAGGGAAATTTTAGTGTTTAAAGAATGGGTATAAATATGTCAATATATCAATTAAAATAACCTCGTAATTCAAAAATGTATTTATTTATTTATTTTATTAATTAAAGACCTTTTGGAAGGAGTTACAGCATTATTAACTAGAAAAGAACTCAAAGAGCGCAGACCTCTGCCATTAGCCCTATCTCCCAATACAACAGAATCCTTTAAAAAATTCCTGGATCCAGACGTTGATCAGGATCACTCCCAAAATCTAATCAGTTCTTCCTTATTTCTGACATTTCCTGAAAATTTCATCAAAATCCATCCACAACTTTTTGAGTTATGTTGCTAACAAACAAACTAACAAACAAACTAACAAATGAACAAACCCACCCAATCACATAACCTCCTTGGCAGAGGTAATAATTTAAATGGAATTTATTCAGCCTATTTATTTTAATACAATTAAATAAATATAAAAATCCATTATTTGTTCGCTTTAATTACCGTATCAAAAACGTACCGAACCATGACTTCAAAACCGAGGCACGTACTGAACCGAAATTTTTCCGTACTGTTACACCGCTACATGATACTGATCTTATCATAACCCCAGTATACATACAGGATACAGGAGATTCTCACCAATACCCAGCCCTACTAACTTAAACTTCCACAAAGAGTTGTAGCAACTTTTCTAAGTTTTTGAAGGTTTCTTTGTAAGTCCTCTTTTACCACATGCAAGTCTGTTGTATTTCGTGTATTTTTTCTCTTTTAGGCTTGGAGCTGGACGCTGGAGAGTTACCCCCTCAGATGAGCTTCAGCGATTGGCCGGAACTGAGACGCATCTTCACAGAGCGTTTTGCCTCAAAAACCCAGGCGGAGTGGTCCGAGATTTTTGACGGGACCGATGCTTGCGTTACTCCCGTGTTGTCTTTTGACCAAGTCAGCTCACACCCACATAACAAGGAAAGGGCGTCTTTCATAAAGGACTCCAGAGGCACTGAAAGCCCCCGGCCTGCACCGGTTCTCTCTCGGACTCCTGCTGAGCCGTTCCTCGCCTCTGATCCAGGGACTGGAGAACACACAGCCGAGGTCCTGGAGGAATATGGATTCACATCAGCTGAGATAGAACGCATGCGAGCAGCAGGGGTGGTGGAGTGTAATGCTGTCAAAGCAAAGCTGTAAAGACAGTTACAGCATTGAAAAGACATCAGATTGATACTAGTAATTAATATGGATACAAAAACTAATCAAGATCAGCAACACCTTGCTGTTTTATCTGCCTTTTAAATGTCTGTTGGTTCTGGATAGACATCAAACGAAGGTTTTCTTTTGATTTAAAGCTAATTCAAACTGAGAAGCTTAGAAGAAAACGTCATAAGAGAGCATGAACACTTCTCCATCTCCACCATTTGCATTGATTTTCTTATACCAGACAATCATGATGGACCATTTTTGTCCGAGAGCAAAGCTTTTTCACTCAGTTAAATGTGCAAGACTTTTTATTGGTAACAGTGAGAAGTCATCTGTTGAGCACCATGGATTATATGGCTGCAACTTTTGTTAGTCATCTGAAAATGGTTATTGAGTGGAATACCTGCTGCATCTTTTCAAGTGCTCTTCCTGCCCTTTAAGTGTGTTACTTTGAAAGAAAAACAATCTTAGGAAAGCTTGAGACTTCTGCAAGTGTGTTGCAAAAGATATTTATGTCCACAGGTGGATGAATCACTGGAACATAAGGCTATCTGGTACAGCTTTGTTGTTATATGTGAAAATGAATGAATGGTATTAGTTATTTTCCAGCAAAGCGTGATGAGAAGGACCTTCTCGTTCACACACGGCAAAAATCAAAAACTCAACAGGTGTATTTTTCCTTTTTTCCAGTCAAAAAGCATCTCTCCTTTACATTTGCTACAGCACATATGCTCCTGGCAAATCTTAGTAAACACCTCATGTCAAGATATAAAGAGCAAAAAGTAATCATGGAAAGAGGCAGTCTTATTTATAGAGCACCATTCTATATCAGTATGCTGTCCATGGTTTAGTATGGACATGTGAGAGTTTTTTTTTCCTGGTTTTGACTTTAACTACTATTAAACAGGTCTTTTAACTGGCTTTGTTTGAGTGCAGGGAGTCTGTGTGCTGGGATGGGGAAACTCATCTCACCAAGTAAACACGCAATTCAGGATCTGTTTTTAGACTAGCCAAGCCCCAAATGTTTTTTTCTTAAAGTCCTGCCCTTCCCAAACACCTTGATAGCGAGCTTTACCAGATGAATGTGAAATATCCATGCAATGGATATATGAAACAGTCTATAGCCTGTCAGGTTAGGGGCAGCTGTTGAATCAAGCTGTCTAGTGATGTTGCCTAACCTGACATGCCAGGACTGTTTTATATCTCCATTGCATAGATATATTTCACATTCATCTGGGAAAGCTCCCATAGAAAGCGTTTAGGAAGGGCAGGACTTTTTCAAAAAATTCTCAGAAGGTGATTGGAGGAACGTTTTGTCTGTGACATTTGTGATGAGCCAATCAGAGCAACAAGACAAGATGACGTTCCGGTACTCTTGAGCTGACAGCCCACCGCTGCTGCAGATTGTTAATGGCAGAACTTCTCAGTGGATAAAATTGATGCCAAGACTGGTTGAAAGACGTCCAAAAATATCTTCTCTGCCAAAAATATCTTCTCTGCCAAGACAAGCTTTCAGAGTGGCTGTTTGCTTTTGTTTTTGAAATAAATTCAGTTCAGATTAAACTGCCACTTTGCCACAGTTTCATCCAAGCTAACAGCTACTGCAGCAGCAGCCATTGGATACACCAGCAGACCCCACCCATAACGATTGCAAACCTATGCGAAACAGAGAGGAGAAGAGGGAAAACATCTTTTTTTTTTTGTCATAAAAAGCTTTCAGTGTTGCCCTCTGACCTTGTTTTACTAAAGACATATTGTCCTGTTCTGACAAAACTGCTGCTGTGACTGAGTCTGAGCTAATCACTCCACCATGTCTTTTACACTTACATGTTATTTATACTGTACTGATGCATTGGAAAATGGAGACAATGGAAAATAATTATTATTTTTTGTGTTTTTCTTTAGTAAAAAAAATGAAATATTTCAAATAATTAAACTGTCATTTAAAGGGTTAAAATCCCAAAAATGATTGAATGTTTAGGAGTTTTGAGCAAGATTGAAGCTTCTTAAGTGATTTCTAGGAAAAAAAAACATAAAAAATATTGATCTATGATGATTTATCAGCAGTTTGTGTTCGTGTACATTCCTTGCCTTAATGGTGTCCAGAGGGTGCCTAATTTTAAATCTGATACACAATAAAAATGCTAATGCATCAAATTAGTTTTGTTGCTAATCTTTGGCATAGCTGAGATTCTTATCACTACTGAAGCCCCATCCCCCTACTATTATAATATGAGAAATAATTAATATTTTGTGTTTCTTGTATAACTATATAAGTATTATACACTTAAAAATTCAACTTTTGGGAAGACGGCAGTAAAAGAAATGTTCTGTGGCTGGTTTTAAAGAGCTAACAGATGTAGAAAGCCTTAGCTTCTCTGCTAGTGTGTTCCACAGGAGTTCAGCAGAAACTAAAAGCTCCCTCATCCTGTTTAGCTCCAATTCTGGGAACATCCAAATCCCTGTTGCGAGTAATTATTAAAAATAGATGCCAATTCAGCCAGAAAAATGGAGATGTACTTACCAGTCTCATTTCCACGCACTCAACAAGTAAGGTTTACTCACTGCTTTGGCCCGTTACTGAAAGCAATTGAAGTCATCAAAAATAAGATACCAGCAGCATAAATGGGTTACAAAAGGGCAGAAAAAAGGTCAAAAGCAGTTAAAAAGTGTCAAATATGGGTTAAAAGGGGCATAAATGGCTTTAAAAAATGGTTATAGGTTGGCAAAAATGGGTTTAAAGAGACCAAAATGGTATAGCAGAAAAATGTTGACAAAAAATGCCAAAAATGGGTTAAAGGTGTCAAAAATTGGCCTAAAAAAGTGCAGAGTGGCAAAAATGCTATAACAGCAGCAAGTGGGTAAAGAAAGGCAAAATGGGCAAAATAGGCAGAAAAATAGGAGAAAGCAGTTAAAAAGTGCCAAAAATGGGTAAAAAGTGGCATATGTTTGGGCAAAGGTAAAAAGTAAAAATGGGTTGAAAGAGACAAACATTGGATAGTAGCAACAATGGGCTGAGAAAGGCAAAAACAGGCAGGAAAAATAAGGAAAAATAGTTCAAAAAATGTGCCAAAAATGGGCAAAAGTGGAAAAAAATGTTTCAAAGAGACAAAAATGGGATAACAGCAGCATAAATGGGCTACGAAAGGACAAAAGGACAAAAGGACAAAAAAAAGGTCAAAAGTAGTTAAAAAGTGTCTATAATGGGTAAAAAAAAAGAGAAAAAAATTAGAGAACTACAGCAAAAAGTGGGAAAAAAATATGTTACAAGTGGCAAAAATGGATTTAAAGAGACTAAAATGGGATAGTAGAAAAAATGGTGACAATGCCAAAAATGGGTTAAAGTTGGCAAAAAGTGGCAAAGATGAGATTAAAGAGATGAAAATGGGATAAGATCAGCACATGTGGGCTAAGACAGGCTAAAAGGGCAGAAAGGGGCAGAAACAAGGTGAAAAGCATTTAAAAAGTGACAAAATGGGTAACAAGTGACAAAAAATGGCTGAAAAACATGGTGAAAAGTGGTTTTAGGGTGGCAAAAAATGGTTTAAAGGGACAAAATGGGCAGAAAAAATTGTGACTTAAAAGTGACAAATTTGGTCAAAAGTGGCAAAAAATAGAGCAAAAAGTGGCAAAAAAGGGTTCAGCTCCAAAATGAGTTGACAGTTAGCCAGGACTCCAGCATCCACGCTACTGATCCACCGCTGGTGCATTGATATCATTGATTATCATTGGCGGCTGGATAACTCAGTGGTTTACATTGTTGACTGTGGTATAGGAGAGTGGGGGTCCAAATCCAGGTCACAGCTCTAGTGACCAGTGTCGGCTCTTGGGCAAGGTCCTTAATGCCAGGAACACCTGTTCTAGATGTAAGTCGCTTTGGATAAAAGCGTCTGCTAAATGACGTTGTAACATTGTTATATTAATAAGTCACATCTGGGGAGGGCCCTTTTCCTGGGTTTTTCAGGGGCCCAGCCAATTCTGTGGGCAGGCCTGAGTGCAGGTGGTTTTTATGAGCTTCAATCGAATATTGCAACAGAAAAAAAAAGTATAAATGAAGATGAAGCTGCATCGAAACATAGAGGGCCACAGGGAATGTCTGATCCATTTCTCTCTCTCTCTCTTTCTCTTTATAAAAAAAGAAAAGTCTCAAATGAGCCAGTTACAAATGAAGGCATCCTTTCCTCATGTCTGCTGCCATGTGAATTTCACACTGAAGGGATTTGAAATGAAACACTCCAGTCACAAAAATGGAATCACAAAGTTAAAATGAAATATATCTCAACTGGATCTCAACTGGATCTATAGGACTTGTTTGGTAAAGAGCACACGTGCTCTTTACCACTGATATTACAAAACAAACAGCAGAAGTGTGTTCCAAAAGATAAATGTATGTTTAATTTCCTTCGTTCCACTCATGGTCATGTTCACGGTTTTTCACAAATGAAAAGATAATCACACAATTTGATCACATTTCTCAGAGAGCAGCAGGGAGATGAACAATCTTACTTTGCCAGCCACTAAGTCAAAACCCAAGTGAACAATCGATAGTCTGTCAATTTGTAATGACCTAGCAACCGTTATTACAGTAACACAAATAGAAACACATTTCAGAGTCCTTGGGCCTCATTCACCAACTGTTCTAAAGGAGAAATTAGTTTCTAAAAGCCACTTGTGAAGTTTTTAGCAGACTGATGATGTCCCAAAGTTTTCTGAACTGTGATTATTCTGAGCCGAGGACAAAATCTGTGAGCACTCGAGAGCGCTCTTATGTCCATTAAAACACTGATATGACAGGAAAGATGCTGAATTTTTCCATTATCAGTACTTTGACATGCTATATTTGGAAAAAAAAGCATAGAGTCCATCCAGAAAGTATTCCGATGAGACTTAAAAGGAATTTTTTTCAACTGTAGCATCAGGCTGCAACACAACTAAATTGAAAAAAAGTGATGGTGGTCTGAAAACTTTCAGAATATGTTACTGTATGGGCTGTATAAAGTTGCCTTGGTTAACACATTTGCCTCACAACAAGGAGGTTCTTGGGTTGAATTCTGGTGTCTCGCTCTCTGTGGAGTTCACATGTTCTCCCTGTGCATGTGTGTGTGAGTTCTCTGCGGGTGCTCAGGCTTCCTCCCACAGAACAAAAACATGCCCATTAGGTTGATTGGTGACTCTAGCTACAATAGGAGTGTCAGTATGCCTGATTGTTTGTCTCTACATGTCAGCCCTGTGATTGGCTGGCACCCAGGGTGTACCCCACCTCTCACCCAGTGACAGCTGGGATTGACTTATAATAATGACTGTATTATGTACCCTGCAACCCCAAATAGGACAAGTGGTGATAGAGATGAATAAATGGACTTTACTGTTTCTAACTTGGCATCCAGTTTGTCATGATTTAAATATTTTAATTCTTTTGACGTCTCTCTACTTCTCTTCATGATCCTGTGCAGCTATGCATGTGTGCGCCCCAGCCTCATGCCCTTAAATGGATATTTAATGGACTTTTTCCTATGCTAATTAGGAAAAACCTGCACAAGCTTCCAGCTTGTAAGGACACAGTAATGATAAGTGCAACAATCTGGGTGCTTTACTCCTTTCTGCTCCTTTTCTGGGTGAAAACATTCCATAAAACTGAATGGCAGGGTAAGATGATGGTTTTGGTGATTCAAAAGCTTAAAATAAGAAAAGCATAGAGTTTAATGGTTATTAGGAGCCTAAATCCAGTGGCCAGTGAAATTAACATAAAAATCATAACTCCTATGAACATGGACTTTCCAAACAAGCCC
Source organism: Cheilinus undulatus (assembly GCF_018320785.1). Taxonomy (NCBI): domain Eukaryota; kingdom Metazoa; phylum Chordata; class Actinopteri; order Labriformes; family Labridae; genus Cheilinus; species Cheilinus undulatus. The sequence continues at coordinate 14,447,205 of NC_054881.1, read as the reverse complement.
ATCTTGTGACAGGGGATATCATAAACTGACATTACCTCTGTATTTTAACCATGTTTAAAGAGCTGTTTTAAACATTTATATGGTAGCAGGTGGGTGAAACATCTGTTAGCAGGCAGCAGTCTACAGCTCCTGCTGTTTCTTTTATTGATACAATAAATGTATGTGTGTTGGATCAGTAGCATTGGCATTCTGACTAAAAGGTCCCTCATTTTGCAGCTGAAAAGTGTGTCAAGCTATAACTGGGCTCTGATGTTGGAATGATTTATCTGTGGTCCTTTTTTAACCACTTTCACCACTTTTTCCATCCATTATGGCCACATGTTTTTGCCACTTTTAACCAATTTTTGCTGCTTTTGTCCCATTTTTGCCACTTTCATTTATCACTTTCTGCCCTTTTTTGCCCCTTATTCAACCCATTTCTGCCACTTTTTAACCATTTTTTGCCCATATCTTCCTTTTTTTTGCAACTATTTGCCTACTTTGCCATTTTCTCCCATTTTGCCACTTTTTGTCTATTTTTGCCACTTTTCACCCATTGTTCTGCATTTTCTAAAAACTTACTTGCTACTATTATCCCATTTTTACCTTGTTCAACCCATTTCTGGACCTTTTTTAAACAACCATTTGCATGTTTTTGCCCCTTTCTGTAACATCTTTTTTCAACTTTCTGCCTCCTTTACTTTTTGCCACTTTCATTCAATGTTTGCCCTCATTTCTGCCATGTTTTATTCAACTTTTGCCTGTATCTGCAAATTTTCTGCCCTTGTTTGCCATTTTCCATTGCCACCATTTTCCCATTTTTGCCTTATGTTACCCATTTCTGGGACTTTTAAAAACTTTTTGCCCCTCTCTGCAGCATCTTTCGCCTACTTCAGCAGCTATATTTGACACTTTTGTCGATTTTTGCCCCTTTTTGCTGCATTTAACCAATTTTTTACCACTTTCTGCTTGTTTCTTGCCTTGTTTTCTCGATGTTTTGCCACTTTTCATCCATTTTTTTCACTTTCAGCTCATTTTGCCCATTTCTTTCACCTTTTGCCCTTTTGTTGCCACTTTTCACCCATCTGTGCCATTTTTCTTCCATGTTAACCCATTCTTGACAATTATCCACCTTTTTTCTCTCTCTCTTTTGACAATTATTCAGTTATTCACTATATTTCTGAAAAAGTTGTCACAGTTTCCTTAATTTTATTGACCTGCGGCGTTGGAGAACGATGGGCCAGTTTAAGAATGCACATGAATCGGGATTGTGGACAAAAAGGGTTTTTCTTATCATTTTTTAAAGAAAAAATAAAGGAAAAATCTGTAGAAGATAGCGGTGAATGAAGCCCTTTGAGTCTTTATAGCATTTCTTAAACTTAAACATATTCATGCTGTTCTTCACATGGTTCTATGAAGAAGTCCACAGTCTGACTTCACCCATAGAAATGCAAATGTGCTTTATAGTCGTATGTGCATGTTTAGGCTTGAAATGAATATGTATCGTATGTTACTCAAGCTCTGAGCTAAAAACAAACTAGGTTTGCAGCTTCTCTTTCAGGACTCATGATGATTCTCTTCTTTCTGCAGGTACATAATTATGGTTGTCAGTAAATCATCTTAATCTTTATGTTTTAATAATACTGCCTTGATAACAGTCTGTTGGTGTGCCCTCCTGCATCCTCATTATTATCTGTCTTCATGGTATTTATCTGATTTGTTTTGCTCATCCACACAGAATCTAAAATACAGCATAACGTGATCACATTTACTGTTTAAAGCAGCACGCTTCTGGAGAGATGAAGTACAAACATGAGGAGAAAATCACAAAAAATCCATAAGTAAACTTTTATTTAAATCATACGCATAATTTCAGGGTTTATTTCATCCTAGTGTTCACAAACTCAGCAAACACCTAAAGCACTCCTGTAGAGAAGCTGCACTGTCTGGAAAAACTAAATGAGCCATTTTCGATGCTCATGTATTTACATTTAAACCCAAGTCAGATTAATGCAGCAGATTGCAGATATGTCTCTCAGCATGAAGTGTTAAATCCTGTGAATTATCTCGCTGTGAGCACATGATGTGAGGGAAAGATTTCCAGGAACATGCAGCAGCATGACAATCAAACAGCTCAAGAGAAACTAGGTATTGACTTTGCAGCTGAAACAATAAGCCAGAGGATTGTAGATAAGAGGATCCAGAGCCCATTAAAGGTTTATCCCACTGTGGAAAAAGTCAGTGAGACAAATTGGTCTTAATCTGTATATGGTCGGCTTTGAGAACTCCTTAATGCACCCTGACTTTCCTCATCAGAAACTCAAAAACGTTTCTCTTAGCTTGCAAAAAGTGTGTTTTGTTTTATTTTGTTTTGACAGCTGCTTTAGGCTTTATCGATGAATTAACCAGAACACGTTTCATTTGGGTGTGTTTTTTTTTTAGCTGAAAAATTGGGAGGTTTGAAAGGTCACATCACACCTCACTGGAAATGATTCACAGTCTCCCTCAGGTGCTTTAATTAATAGAGAAAGCTTTCTTACAAGGATTTAGAGGCACTGAAACGTCTAATTTGATTTAAAAATGACTCCTCCTACTCTATATGGGCAAAAGTATTTGGCCACCTGACCATTACACCATTGTATTCAAATACATGTTCTTTAATATGGAGTTGGCCCCTTCTGCAGCTCTAATAGACACAACTCTTCTTCACCTGAGTACATTTAACTCACACTGAATACAATTTTACTCTGAAAATATAACGTTTGATCCGAGTCTAACTGAAGTAAAATTGACTCTGCTTGCAGAGCAATGTTTTCAGATTTGTTTTACTCTGAAATGTGTTTTATTTAACTCTAAATGATGATCATGTACTCCATGATAAACAAAATAAAAACAACTCTACAGCATTTGTACTCAATACAGAGACAAAGTTTACTCATTATAGAGCTATTTTTACTCTATACACCATACAGACATGTTTCCTTCTCATTATGGAACAATTTCTACTATTTATAGAATTGCATATCACTCACATAGAGCTGTATCTTATTCTAGATAAATTAATGTTCTTCTTTATGTAGAGCTACACTTTACTCTTTATAGATATTTCTGCTGCCTTTCCACCTATAAATGGTGTAATAACAAATAGGTTGTTTTTGCCTATATATATGAGACATAGTGTTTGAATATTACAGAGACAGTTGTGAGGAACACGACAAGAGCCCAGGAGCAGAGCATGAGCTGAGGCAGTGAGGTTAAAGAAATTTATTATACAACAATAGTGCAAATGATGGTGAGCTGGCTGGTGGTTGGCAAAAGCACAGGCAAAGATGAAGACACTGCAAAAAAAAAAAGAATTAAACAAGACAACAAACCAGCTGAAAAAAATCCCTAAATTCAAAGGATGAAGAGCAGCCAGGTAACCTGACCAGAAGCTGTAGTACAATAGTGTTCATCACCTGGTCTTAATTGCTAAGGATTAGCCAGGACTGCTAACAAGCTGCAGCCGTGACTACCTACGAGTGATGGCAGCTGAATGAAAACCTGAGTGGGTATGTTTGAAGTTTTACTCCAGCAGAATTTTCTCTGTGTTTTACTCCAACTCTGGGAATGGCTGGTGATAAATACACTCAAATATACTTTTACTATTTTTGAGAAATATATGAAATGGCAGGCCCACCCATAGAAGTGGCCAGGCTCCTGAAAAACCCAGATGATGGGTCCACCCCAGTTTTGATTTATTGATATCAGTGATGTGTGTTGGATCAGTAGCATTGGTGCTAGCATCCTGGCTAAGAGTTCCCTCATTTTGTAGCAAAAAAAGGGTAAAAAAGCTGTTATTGGGTTCTGGTGTTGGATTGATTTATCTGTGGTACTTTTTAAACCACTTTCAAAATGTTTTTCCATCCGTTATTGCCACATCTTTTTGCCACTTTAAACCCATTTCTGCCCTTTTCAATCATTTCTGACACTTTTTCTTAATCACTTGTTGCCAGTATTTGCAATTTTTTGCCATTTTTCTTTGTTGTTTTTTTTTCTATTGCCATTGTTTTTGCCACTGTTTGCCTATGTCTGTGAAATGGGCAAACAGTGGCAAAAAAATTCTGTTTTTGCTACATTTTGCCTACTTTAAACACTTTTTGCCATTTTTGGCCACTTATTGCCCCTTTTTGGTGCCTTTTGGCCATTTTTGCCACTTTTCACCCATTTCTTGCTTTTGTTCTTTTGCCACTTTTATCCCAATTTTCACCCCTTTCTGTCATTTTTAACCAGTTTTACCCATTTCTGCAACATCTTTGCAATTTTTTTGTCTATTCAAGCTGCTTTTTACCACTTTTTAAATTTTTTGAAAGTTTTTGCTGCATTTTAACAATGTTTGTAATTTGCCCACTTTCACCCATTTCTTGCCACTTTTTGTCCATTTTTTGGCACTTTTCCCCCATTTTGGCACTTCTTTTTGCCACCATTGTCCAGTTTTGTAACTTTTTGCCTTTATTTTGCAACCTTCAATTCATTTGTTTCACATCATCACATTTGTGCACATCATGGCCAAGCTATAAAGAATGACTTTACTTTCCTAATAGTTCAGTGCATGCATCCACATTGTTAAGCTTACTAATAAAAGGGTCATTCTGTTTTAATAAAATGGGGTTACATTTAAAAAAAAAAAGTATTTATTGCATTACAGCATAAATAAATGAAATTCAAGTTTTGTTGTTTTGATAAGAGTGGTTATAATTCAGGTTGAAAATAGAACATGGTTATCACAACATAATATTACAATTGACCATGATTTTGCTGACCTCCTCTGGGGCCCAGTCAAACAAAGCTCTCCCCTTTATCCCCCCTTATGGGCAGTCTTGATGGCATGCACCATGAAGCTCCAACTGCACAGCTTTTGTGCATACTTGAATGCCACTTGAAGTTCAGAACTCTTCAGCTATGGACTCAGCAGAGCAGTGGCGACTTTTAGCAGTCATTAAAACTTTCACTTACAGTTGACTTCGGAATATTCAGCAGGGATAAAATTTTAAAACTGTCTTTCTGCAAAGGTGGCATCCATCAAAGTACCACGCTTGAAGTCGCTGAGCTGCAAGAGTCTGTGTCTGCCACAGCAGAGCTGTGATGTCAGACAACATATCAATCACTGCAATGAAAACCCTGGAGTTTTCATCAAAGACGGCTGCATAACAAAGCATCAGTTAGTAATGGAAGCAGCTCTGTTCATATGTTGAGGTTTTATAGCTCCTTAAATATTTGATGTAGTTTATATTGTTTTTTATTCCACCATTACTGTGAGTTATAAATACTCAAACACCTGATCGGTGCTTGTTCATTTATCATTTTTCTTTCTTACAGTGTGCGTCATGTCCCTCCTTGCTGCTGAAGCTTACATAATTGCTCCTTCACCACGGTTTTTTCTCTTCTCCTGTTCACAGACGTCAGCTTTGATCACTCAGCCGTCTTTAACTCATTCAAGAATGTACTACTATGCCAGGTTACAGTCAAAAACTTGAGGTATGTGAGGAATGTGTGTCGTGTGACTTTAAACACCTGACTGACTGCAGCAGGTCAGAAACTGACTTTTAGCTCCTGGTGTGGGATTAGTGCAGCCTTATAACGTGTTTTACTATACTATCTGTGTAGAGTGTACTGTGCTGAGCATGTTGGGTCTTCAAGAACAAGTCATGAAAAATATTTTAAGACCTGAAGTTGGAATGTTTCAGCCTAACGGCATCCTCCCATGTTGAAAAAAGATGCAATATGAGGCTGCAGACGTCCAGGTTAAAACATTAATTTTCATAGCCAGATCCAACAGGTTTACTGACAGGTTAAAAAACGGATTTGATCTGAATAGCTCCAGTGTAGGCCCGGTCAGGCTAACCTAGAGAACCGGAAGAATTCCTGATGGGCTGGTTGATTTTAAGGCTGTGAGGGCTGGTGCACAGCATAGGCTGCACTCTTTTTATGCATCTCTCTCTCTCTGTCTCTTTCCAGTTGAAAGACAACCAAAGCACTTGGTCTGGGAGGTCTGTGTTGATCTGACTGGAAACATTAACTTTTTTGGTTCCGCAATTACATTTTTGGTTTAAAACGGTTAAAGTTAAGATGTTACAAAACAGAGAAATCAAAGGAGACAGGTTCTGTAAAAATAGATTTAAAAACAAAAGCTTTAGAGGCTGAATTAGCCAAAATTGCCTGTTTTTTTTTAGTTTTTCGCTGTAAATGATGATAAGTAGAATTGTTATCTGATCTCTGTAAAGTTTGTGCATCAAAAAACTGCAGCAGACTTCCATCAGCTCTCACAGACAGTAGGCTAATATTTACTCAATTCATGCTGTGCTATTATGAAGCTATTCCCAGCTCTGACATCGTACTTCCAAGGTAAATGGAGCACAGCTGAAGTCCTTGATAATGACCTGGAGCAACATTTTGGGATTTTTTTCAAATTTTGTACATATTTAGGATTTTTTATGGCCCCAGTTTCCAACCAGGAAGCCCAAGAAGTGTTCTGAGAGTTGTTAAGGATGATTGGAGCAATGGTGTGGCATGCAAATCAACACAGACAGACATCCCACCAATTATAGTAGTAAGATTTGTTTGTTGTCTGTTACACTAGATTAACGCACTTGTAATCTTGATAGTTACCGCCTCTAACTGACTTTACATTCAGAGACCACTCCCATCCTCTCCTTCACCTGCACTGCTTCGCCTTTAAGAGCCAACAGTTCAAACAGGTAGTGCTCGGACCACCATGGTCCACCGCCACTCCACAGTCTGCTTCAGGGGACGTTGGAGGGGAAAATCCTCCACCTCAAAAGATCGTGCTGAGGCAGCAGTGCTGCAGGACTCTGTATCACTTTCTGGCAAGGGGAGTCGCTGTCACTTCCGCTTCATCTGATAAACCCCGTCTTCCTTCCTCTCACTACCAAACTGCTCATTTTCTGAGCATTTTTTTGAAATCTTGAAGTGGGTAGAGTTAGCTTTGAGCTGGGGGTTTACTTACTCATTAAGTCAATGGCAGGACTGAGGGATGATGAAAGATGTGCTTTGGCTGAACTGCAGTCTTTCCTGGGACAACACTGTGTCAAAAGGGATTTTGTATGCATAAGTTATGTCTTTATATGTAAACTGCTTAGAAAATTACAGAGTGAATGTAGCACTGATTTGAACAGTAGATTTTATAATTTCACTATGGAAAATGTGGAGTCTGACTGTTACGGGTTGCTATGGTCTCTGATTGTCATGTTAAGAGCCATTTAGTCACAGAACAAAGTAAAATTATATGAAATGTAGACTGATGAAAATAATGGTTGAGATTCAGATGTCCTTTCTCCATCAAAAAAAGGCATGAAAAGGCCCAAAAATTAATCTTAAAAAAGAAGCTATGTAGATATGTGATCTACGTAGCTTTGATTGCTTAAGCTACATTTGCCAAAGCTCATGTTGTTAAAGCTCACACTGCTAAAGCTAACATGTATCGATAACAGAGCTACGTAGCTAAAGTTGCTAAAGCTAACCTCACAAAGCAGCTACATAGATATGTAATCTACGTAGTTATGCTTGCTTTAGCTAATGTTTGCTAAAGCTCATGTTGCTACAGCTATCTTAGTCACATTGGCTTATGTTAAACTGTAAGTGTAGGTAGCATAGCTGTTAGCTTTACAAAGCTAAAGCAAGCCAGCGTTTATGTAACTACGTCTACAATGGGTCTATACATAATTCAACAACCAGACTTCTGACTTTTATCTCTGTTTTATTTATTAAATGTTTCTTAGTCTGAATGTTTGCTAAGTGGTTATTTCATGAATGTTACTGCTTGACTTTGTTTGTGAATAATGTTGAATTAAAAAAAAAAATCTAAAGCTGGAAATACTTTGTTATTGCACACTGGGGCAGTTCCTCTTTATACTGTGTCTCAGATGAACAGTCTGTGAGAGTGGCAGTCAAAGATGTACGGTTTGCAGCCAAACCCCTCTCAGATAAAGTCTTAAGAAAGAGACCGCAATTATGGAAAAATGGTTTCATTCTTCATCAAGACATGATGACATAATTATGGCTTATTTCATATGACTTTTTCCTGAATGGCATTCAGGAAAAAAAGCAGGACTGACCTTTTCTGTCAGCTCCTGCTTCCTGTGTGCTCCCACTTTCTTTGTCTGGTCAGTTTCCATAAAGGATCACATGCATCATCACTTGATGAGCTTCAGCGACTGCTCCAGCCAACCACAGAGGAGCCTTTGGGATTTTATAGTTTAGCAGAAAACTTTTGCTTGAGGACATACACTTTGAGAGTACGGTGAGTCTTAAATTATTCTCAGACATTGTGAAATTGTTCTGATAAGTCCGTGTATTACAAGTTACAGGTAAAAGATTGGCTGTTAAAAACGTTTCCCCCTATTTTCAATCTTTCTAGATGGCTAGATGGATTTTAGTGAGAGCACTTCTCCAGTAATTGGCTCCTTCAGTGTCAGGTATGTGGTAGAAAAACTAGAGGCAAACCAGGATACCCTGTAATTGCCTTACCTCAACTACATGGTAAAAAAAAAAAAAAAAAGTTGCTGGAATCAAATTTGCTTCCCTGTGAGGTTGTACCCAATCTTCGTGACTCATTTACCCATAATGCCTTTTATCAATTGTGAGAAAAACATAATTATTAGAAATTACATTAAAGTAAAAAGTTGCAGCTTTTCCAGCTGATTCAGTCCTCATGCTACACTGAGCTTACAACTGTAGCTTCATTCTCTGCACACAGGAAATTACTCTGCCCTTAACCTTAGCTTTTAATAAGACAGAAAAATGATTGGAGAAGTTTCTCAAACTAGAAGTCTCTCTAAAAAGTCAGGGAAGCTAAATTGGTTTCATTTTTTCTTTTTGGTTGCTGATAACAACAGGGCTATAAGGTTTTTACTGTTTGTTACCAAACAGTAAAAACAAAGTAGTAACCATAAAAGTTTAGAAACACGGCATTAATATCCAATTCTTCCTCAAAAGGGCAACTGGACTTGATCAACTTGATTGTTCTTGAAGACAAATGTCTTCAAGAACGGGCTTCTTCAGTTCTAATGTGACTGGGGCCAACATTGAAATTTATAGCCTCTGTTGACCATCCACATGTTAATGAACTGGGTGGTCACTTGAGAGTCGCTGACCTGCTTTCACCTGAAGGCGTTTTCTCCTGGGCCTCCTCGGCTTTGCTATTTCTGCACAAGACACTGAGAGGGGGTCACATGATGCCTTTAAAAAACAAAGAAAATTTGTAAAAAATGATTTTAAACTGTATAGTTTACCAATTTCTATGAAAATATCTGCATAATATTAGTTAGTTGGCAGCTATTTTTTATTTTAGTCTTAGTTTTAGTCACATTTTAGTCATTTCTACCCTTTTTAGTTTTAGTCTAGTTTTAGTCGACGAAAACTCAAAACATTAAAGTCAAGTTTTAGTCCATAAAAAGTCCTCAAATTTTAGTCTTTACTTTTAGTCCAAGCATTTATTTTCTTGCCTAAATCTGGTAACAAATCATGGTAGTGTGTTCTCTGCACTCTGCCTAACCTGGGGTCCCTGCTTTCTACAGCTGAGAGGTTGAATAGCTACAGCTGCATTGTTTTTGAACAGATTTACCCACAGTGGAGAAATGTCACAGATTTTGAATGTCTGACGAAAACTAAATTACATTTTAATCTGGTTTTAGTCATCTTGATGAAAACTTAGCTTAGTTTTTGTCTGTTTTGTCATCACAGATCTATTTTGTTAGTTTTAGTCTAGTTTTTGTCATGGAGAAAAAGGCTGTCGACGAACATTTTTAGTCATAGTTTTAGTCGACAAAATTAACACTGCCATGGGATGTGCCGGTAGTCCAGTGGTTGAGGCGCGCACCATGTGCGCGGGCAGCCCGGGTTTGAGTCCAGCCTGTGGCACCATTTCCCGCATGTCTCTCCCTGCTTTCTTCCCTGTGTCTGAGTCTATTCACTGCCCTCCTCTATCTAATAAAGGAATGGAAAAGGCCCAAAAATAAACCTTAATAGAGAAAAAAAAAATCAACACTGCCTGCTTCTTCTACTTTTAAGCAGTTTTTGTCACTGTTAAACCCTTTCTCCCACTTTTCTGCCCACTTTTGCTAATTTCATCCACATTTTGTTGTATGTTATGCCAATTCATAATAGTTTGACCCATTTCTTCCACTTTCTGCCTATTTTTCTGAATCAATGCACCCATTTTTGCTGCTTTACACCAAATTTTCCCACTTTTTAATCCCATGTCACCACCTTTAAACCACTTTAAGCCAGTATTGCCACTGTTAACCCCTTTTACTGCTTTTTATGCCCATTTTTGCAACTTGAACCAATTTTTGCCACTTTTGACCTGTTTCTGCTATTTTTAATATCCAATTTTACCACCTTTTCAGCCAAGTTGTTCCATTTTTAACCCATTTGAAATCTCTTTTTTTTTTTAGAAGAGTGATTTACATTTTTTAAGAAGGCTTTATACTACAGCACAAATGAATTATAGGATATTAGTTACTTTATTAAGAATGATTATTATTCAAGTAAAAAAAATCACAGCTTAACTTTTCAATGGACCAGGATTTTGGTGACTCCATGGGTGCCCAGTTTTATGTGGGCCCCAGAAAGCTCTCCCCTTTATCCCCCCTTATGGGCGGCCATGTCTGCACATGACTATTCTTGAATGTGCATGGCTGTGTTCAACCACCTTCAGGTTCTGTGGGGGTCCATGGTCTCTGGCACCTTTATTTTGGGGGTTTCAGACAGAAAAGTTTGAGAATCCCTGGTTTAGATTGCTGTTGAGAGGAATCCAAGGCTGCATTAAACTGTATGTAGGGTATAAGAAGTGTCTTGGCCCGCCATCTCTGTTCAAGGATTTTTTTCCAGCTTGACGTAGATGGCCTCCCTGACACAGCTCTCCTTTTGACAGAGAACTGGATCCATGACCTGGATGAATGAGAACCCGCACATACACTGGCATTAATGGAAGCACAGAAAATGTGCAATAACAATAACAAGCCAGATGAAGAAGAGGAATGATCAGTTGATTAAACTGCATCCCTAGAGGACGTTCTTTTGTTGTCTCTCGGTTGTGTCAAACTCTCAGAACAGCCTCCCTATCCATTTTATTATCCAAATGAACATTCGTCATTGTCAGTTCATACAGACATTTGTCTGTCATTGTCCTCCACAGAGATGCTTTCATCCAACATAATCAGCAAAGGAGCGCTCAGTACTGGACACAGGTATTGTCAAAGGAACCTTAAACACAGTGTTTCTGAAGAAAATCTCAAAACCTGGCTGTCACTATTGGCAGGTGTATGTGGAGGTTATTCGACCATTTCCAAAGTTCAACATCCACATCTGTAGTGTCAACATTGGGCATTTATGTTGAGTAAAGCTTCTCGTTAAAAAGGAGAGAAATTGAAAGTATATAACCTTTAAATGCATGATCTACTGTTGTCACAGTTTTATTTTCATAAAAAAATATACAGATGATATATTCTACACACAGTGCGAACAGGATTACAGAATCCTGCCTCTTATGATCCTCAGAATTTGAGCTCTAGACTTCCCACAAGTTGAATTCAATTGTCCTTTAGTGCTTGTGGTATTCTAATTGGTTGACAGATTATTGAGTTGATATTTTTGAATAGCCAGAAATAAAACCATATCTATAATACACTCCTTTTTGAATTAGTCATTTCCAGTTCATATATGTACAGAATTTTAATGTTTCATATTTCTTTGAGTGGGTCAGACAGAAACTTTGATATTAGAGTTATGATTTCTTCATAGAGCTTGTTAAAGTTTGACTTCACTTCTTTGATATTGGGGTCGGTTTTATATCCCAAAGATTGAAGCCTCTAAAAATGAAAATTATTACTCAAGAAATGCAATTACATCCTGCAGTCAGAAATCAAAAGCCAGGAGTTTTTTAAAGTGTCAATTTCAAGGTGTACCCAGAGGGATTGTCGTGTGGTGATGATTTGAGGAATGGTATTTGAATTAGCAGGAAAATGGTGGTTGGTGCAGTAACAGTTCATAAAACTGATGAGGAATTTATTCTTTGTGAATGTCATGGTGTTATTCAGCCTTCACCAATGTGGAGGTAACCTTTAATACTTGAAGGAGCAGCTGTGCTTTTTGAGATGATGTCTGAGTAGAAAATTACTTTTCTCACTTGTACTATTGAACACTGTCAGACAGAAAGGGAAAACAGATATGTTTCTGATGGGGTAAGGGTTGCTTGCTTGGACCAGGGCAGAACTATCTCAACAAGTACACTGCCTGGCCAGAAAAAAAGTCGCCACCTGGATTGAACTAAGCAAATAGGTACAAGCCTCCTATTGGATAATTACTGCATTGGTGATTATCTTTCAGCTGGCAACAAGTTATTTAACCCCAGCTGATGTAATGAGTAACTTCTCATTTCTTAAACAACCATGTCGAAAGACACATTCTGTGGTCATGGAAAAGATGTTAGTCTGTTTAAGAAGGGTCAAATCATTGGCATGCAAAAAAGGCTTCAGATTGCTAGGGAGCATAAAGATTGGACTCTGGAGGAATGGAAGAAGGTCATGTGGTCTGATGAGTCCAGATTTACCCTGTTCTAGAGTAATGGGTGCATCAGGGTAAGAAGAGAGGGAGGTGAAGTGATGCACCCATCATGCCTAGTGCCTACTGTACAAGCCTGTGGGGGCAGTGCTATGATCTGGGGTTGCTGCAGTTGGTCAGGTCTAGGTTCAGCAACATTATATGTGCAAAGAATGAGGTCAGCTGACTACCTGAATATACTGAATGACCAGATTATTCCATCAATGGATTTTTTCTTCCCTAATGGCACGGGCATATTGCAAGATGACAATGCCAGGATTCATCGGGCTCAAATTGTGAAAGAGTGGTTCAGGGAGCATGAGACATCATTTTCACACATGGATTGGCCACCACAGAGTCCAGACCTCAACCCCATTGAGAATCTTTGGGATGTGCTGGAGAAGGCTTTGCACAGTGGTCAGACTCTCCCATCATCAATACAAGATCTTGGTGAAAAATTAATGCAACACTGGATGGAAATAAATCTTGTGACATTGCAGAAGCTTATTGAAACAATGCCACAGCGAATGCATGCTGTAATCAAAGCTAAAGGCGGTCCAACGAAATATTAGAGTGTGTGACCTTTTTTTGGTGGTGACTTTTTTTCGGCCAGGCAGTGTATTTTGAAGGACTGCTGTGACATTTCATAGTAATCCAGACTAGGGTGACAAATTTATGATCCCTACTGAGTGTTACCTTCAGACAGAACTGTACTTTCCAATAAACAAGATTCACAGTAGACTCCAAAAGGCAAGATTTTTAAACTGCAACAGATTTTTAGCTTCTATCCATCCATTTCCTTCTGCTTATCTGGGGTCAGGTTGCAGTGCCAGCAGGCTAAGAAAGTCATCGCAGACATCCCTCTCCCTAGTGACTTTTTCCAGCTCTTCCTAGGGGATCCCCAGGTGTTCCCAGGCCAGATAAGATGTACACTCACCGGCCACTTTATTAGGTACACCAGTTCAATTGCTTGGTAACACAAATAGCCAATCAGCCAGTCACAAGGCAGCAACTCAATGTGTTTAGGCATGTAGATGTGGTCAAGAAGTCTTGCCGATGTTCAAACCGAGCATCAGAATGAGGAAGAAAGGGGATATGAGTGACTTTGAACGTGGCATGGTTGTTGGTGCCAGACGGGCTGGTCTGAGTATTTAAGAAACTGATCTTCCGATATTACTATATCTAGGGTTTACAGAGAATGGTCTGAAAATGAGAAAATATCCAATGAGCAGCAGTTGTGTTGATGTCAGAGGTCAGAGGAGACTGCGCAGACTGGTTTGAGATGATAGAAAGGCAACGGTAACTCAAATAACCACCGGTTACAACCAAAGTATGCAGAATACCATCTCTAAATATACAACACATCAAACCTTTGGCTTCAGCAGCAGAAGACCACACCTGGTGCCACTCCTGTCAGCCAAGAACAGGAAACTGAGGCTATAATTCACAGGGCTCACCAAAATTGGACAACAGAAGATTGGAAAAACATTGCCTGGTCTCGATTTCAGCTGCGACATTCAGATGGTAGGGTCAGAATTTGGTGTAAACAACATGAAAGCATGGATCCATCCTGACTTGCATCAACAGTTCAGGCTGGTGGTGGGGGTGTAGTGGTGTTAGGATATTTTCTTGGCACACTTTGGGCCCCTTAGTACCAATTGAGCATTGTTTAATCACTGCAGCCTACCTGAGTATTGTTGCTGACCATGTCCATCCCTTTATGACCAGAGTTTTTTAAACACCTTGTTGAAACTATGTCATGAAGAATAAAGGCAGTTCTGAAGGCAAAAGGGGGGGTCACACCTGGCACTAGCCAGGGGTACCTAATAAAGTGGCCAGTGAGTGTATAATCCCTCCAGCAAGTCCTGGGTCTACCCCAAGGTATCCTCCCAGTCAGACTTGCCTGGAAGACCTCCACAGGGAGTCAACCAGGAGGCACCTTAATCAGATGCCTGAACCACCTCAACTGGCTCCTTTCGAGACAAAGGAGCAGCAGCTCTAACCATAGGTGAGGGTTGGAATGATGATTGACTGATAAAGCACCAATCTGAAGGTCAATCTCACAGCCCATTTGACCCTCACTCTTGAAAAAGACCCCGAGATACTTGAACTCCTTCACTTGGGGCAAAGACTCACTCCTCACCTAGTGGGAACCATCCAATGCTTTCTATCAGAGAACCCTGGCCTCGGACTTGAAGGTGCTAATGTTCAACCAGGCAGCTTTGCACTTAGCTTCAAACCATCCTAGTGCCTGCTGGAGGTCCCTGGCTGAAGAAGCAAACAGAACCACATCATCTGCAAAAAGCAGAGATGGAATTCTGACATCACCAAACTGAAACCCGCCCCCCCCCGACTCCGCCTCGGCTCTTCTTGCCGAGGTGACTCAGCAGCACATTCAGAGACAGAACCAAATCCCTGACATGCAATTTATTTTCTCCACCCCTCTGCAATGAACCTTTCATTATCAAAGTTGCACCACCAACCTGAACCAAACAGCGGACACTGGTAGCGTGGTTTGTGTCTCTGGAGTTTTATGTGAAGCCACAGAGATCTCTGAACTCTGTTCTGTTGTCTCTATTCATCAACATAGTGGGAGAGTGACTGTGTGTGCATGTGGAAGCATGTGTAGAGTCTAGCTGGCGATATTTACACCAGCAAGTTTAGCAACGTCCATCATTGCAACTGAGACAAAAGTGATAACCTTGAACACCAGTTAAATCAAACAGAGGCACTCAGTATAACATAACTAGCCCAAAACTCTGTTTTACCTGTCTACACATAAGCGCTGTAAACGGAATTCTTAAAAATCTACACCCTGGAAGGATTTTTTCCCAAAGATGTGTTTTCAGTGACCTTATATGCTGATTGTGTCCACACACAGGGCCAACATTTACAGGAAAGCCTTCATTTTCAAAAATATCCGCCTACATGTGAACTAGGCCCAAGATGGTTTGCTCCTGTAAAACCACAACCGTTTTACATAACTCCTTGTTTCTCATAAGAAAAAGAAATTCAAACATTCTTACAAGTGATAGCATTGACTACCTTTGGCCAAAGTCAAGCTAGCTACTTTCTGTGTGTTCAGTCATTATGCCTGGCTGTGCAAACCAACACTATCTCAGTGCCAGTAAGTAAGTTGGCATTACCTCTAAGTTTTTACACTATACATTCAAGCAAAATCTGCATGTTCACTTTCAGAAGCTTTTCAGACAGAGATAAGGTTAAAGTATTTTCAAGTCAGACTGTAATCCATTGCCTGTGATTGCAAATCAGTATGGCTCTGGTAAATCACAGCTTGTGCTTTTTCTCTTTTAACCCCTTTTGTTTTGCATAGATGAATGGAACATGAATAAGTTTAATCATGACACCTGCTGATGAGCTGACTTCTGTGTTTCTGTGCAGCACAAACAGCAGCACTGGTTGAGGGATTCTTCACACACATAAGGTAAGAAATACTCCAATACCGATACAACAATCTTTTAGTCATAGAAGTTCTGCATTAAGAGCAACCTACTAACTGTAGTAGAGGGACAAATGCATGTTCATATCCATCAATGTTGAGGGTTATCTAAAGCTTTGATTAATGTGTCGTAATGTCTGTAATTGGTGTTGTGAATATGCCATGCATACTAATGCCAATACTGAGAATGGGATCAGAATGTTTTGTACTGCTGTTGTCATTTCAATGGAAAGTGCAAAAAAATGTTGAGTCATTGCGTTACTTTCAAGATAAAACATATTTGATAGCTCATTGGCAAGTATGGCTAATCTTAGCAGGTAGCTATTCTCTGCTAACATTAGAGTTTTAGAGTGAACGAGCGATGTAAATTCCTAGCTTACAATATTGTTAGCTAACAACAGATTGCAAATGCAAACCAAGCATTGGTTGAATGCTAACGTTAGCTGTTGTGGTTTAGATGTTGGTGTTTTATGGTTAATATTTGATGCTAAGCATTGGTTGAATGCTAACGTTAGCTGTTGTGGTTTAGATGTTGGTGTTTTATGGTTAATATTTGATGCTAAGCATTGGTTGAATGCTAACGTTAGCTGTTGTGGTTTAGATGTTGGTGTTTTATGGTTAATATTTGATGCTAAGCATTGATTGAATGCTAAAGTTAGTCCCCCCCCCCCACTAAAGAGACCTAAAATGAAAAAAATATACCACAGACCTCACCTGAGAGTAATTAGATGACCAAACTATGACCAAAAATGTCACATGCAAACTTTTTAAAATAAAATTATTCTGTTGTGACCCCCTGTAACCCCTTTTTGACCTCCAAAATAAATGATAAGATTAGTCACAGCCTAAAACCATACAATAAAAGCAAAAAATGAATTTAAATCCAAAAGATAAGCATGGCACCCCAACTTCACTTTTTGCATGGATATTTTTTGTTGCTTTTGACAGATACAAGCAGCTCTGTGTTCTTTCACACAGCCTAACCTGATAGGGCTTGTGCCTATACCGTGGCTTTCTTGTGCATTTCAGTAGCAGCATGTGGTGTCAGGTCATGCTCACCTCTGTGGCCTTTTGAAGCTCCTGATGTTACTAAGTGCTTTCTCCACATTTGTGGACAAGCCAAATGAAACATCCATTAACCAGACTTCTTATAGCAGGATTCTGGCTTTTGATACTGTATCTGAAGTATGTGAGAAGGCTGTGACTGGACGACAGGTGATGGACATGATCAGTGCATGATCGGCTACTGGCTGTCAAATGATCTGATCTAGGATCAGTGAAGTGTCATTGTGATTACAGAGAGGTTAAGACAATATAAAGGACGAGGGTGGTCCTGAGAAAAGCCAACAAATTAAGCTTAAATTATCGGATCCCCTGGCTCATATAAGACAGTTGGTAACTGTGGCTCAGCAGGTGGTCATCCTGCAATCTGAAGGTTGTGGGTGGGCCCTAGCTCCTGCAGCTGCATGTTGATGTGACCTTGTGCAAGACATTGTACCCCAATTTGCTCCAACTGCCTCGTTGGTGTAGTGTAGATGGGTACGGATGTGTATTAATGGTATTGGCTAATTAAGCAACCTCTGCTGTCAGTGTGTGAATGCATGTGAATGGGTAGGTGTGACCTGTGGTGGAAAAGCACTAGTCAGATGAGTAAAAAAGCACTATACAATCTCAAGTGTCCTTTTTTTTAACAATTTAATTGATTTTATTGGCAATAAGCAGCATTGTGTGGCCCTTTTTATTGACCTTTCCCAGGCATTTAACACGGTGGACCACTCAGTTCTTAGATTCAGATCATCCAAAGCAGGATTGTCTGAACAAACAATAAACTGGCTAAACAACTACCTCAGTGTGTGCAGGCTAAGGCCCCGATATATTGCGATTTTATTTTGAATAGTTTTCTGTAAAGACGGGAACATTTCAGGAAATATCTGCGAAAGCACAGAACCACTGAAAACGCTGTAGTGTATATGCCAAGCCTGTATGTGGCACTGTGTTGCGGCAACGGAAATGCACCAAAAGATAGAAGAAGATCACAGAAAACTTATACAAACTTTCTTCTAGTTACCCTTCTGGTTGTTCTCTGCATTGGGTTTAAGAATATCTGGTGTGTGCATTTTGCGGTGGTTTTAGAGGAGCATCAGATTTTGCTGTAAAAGACATGACAAGCTCAGCAGCTTCTGCAGCACAAAAACAACCCTGTAACCCGCCATTGTTGTTTTGGCCAGACCCGCGCAAGCGTCTTAAGAGAGCTACGCTAAATGTGACGTAATCGTTTCAAGAGAGATGCAGTTGGCCGTCCACACGGAGACGAAACGGTAGTCGTTTATGGATTTGTGCACTCTGGGACCCGGTTTCAAAAAGTATTGTTTACAGTCACCCAAAACGCCGTGGATGTGGATGAAACACCATTACAGCAAAAAATCTTTGCATATACTCCTGAATTTGTCTCCGTGTGGACGGGGCCTAAGGGTTGTACTTCTGCCTCACTCCCTGTAACCAAAGGAGTGCCACAGGGGTAAGTTTCAGGGCCACTCCTCGTCATTCTGTATATTAGTAATATTGCTCAAAATGCAAATTTTAATTTTTATGCCGATGATACTGTCATGTAGGCTCTACCCCAGACCAAGCTCTCACCCAGCTACAACTTGCTTTTAATACTATCCAAGAAAACTTTTATGACCTGAAACTCATTTTAAACGCAGGCGAAACTAAGGTCATGCTTTTTTCAAATGCTAAATCTAATCCCAAACCTACCTTCAATCTCCACTTCTCAGGGTTCACAGCTTGAGTGTGTTACGTGTCAGAGATATCTTGATATTTTGATTGATGAGTCTCTGTCCTTTACTTCCCACATTCAGCAGCCAGTTAAAAGACTAAAACTAGATCTGGGTTTTTATTTCAGAACCAAATCCTGCCTTTCTTCTGAGTCTAAAAAGAGACTGGCTTGTACAACTTTTATGTCAATGCTGGACCATGTTGATGTTTTGTACATGCATGCTCCTCATCATCGTTTAGTGTATGAACACGTGGGTTGGTCTTCTTTGTCTTCACGTAGACTGAAGCACTGCCATTGTCTCATCTGCAAGGCTATTCTCAGTCTAATACCTTCATATCTTCTGACATGCATCAGTCAGAAGAATACGCTAACTTATGATTTTCATTCCCAGGACCTGTTTTTTTGCTGCCTGTTCCAAAGGTCAGAACAGAACTCTGAAAGAAGACTTAAATGCTGCTTTTGCTGCTCCCTCTGCCTGGAATGACCTGCGAAAAGACTTGAAACGTAAAGATCTGCTCTCATTGGATGATTTTAAGGGACAGCTAAATGAGGGGGCAGACACATCTGGCTGCTGATGTTATGATTAACACTGTGTCCCTAATTATTATGCATACTCTGTTTTTGATCATTTTTTTCCCAAAATAGTCTTTATAACTGGCAGTCAATAGGATTTTTCATTCCTCAACAATTTTATTGTTATCTGGATTTTATTCAACAAAATTACCCATGATTACATTTTTTTTTTTTTTTGCAAAATAGCTTTAAATGCAGTATCCCAAATTATTATATAAAAGAGAGTCTCAAAACACCCTGTTGCTGTTTCTAGGTAGACTGCTGTCCACCCTCCTAGAGCTTTCTTTTAAGGATGCTCCACAGGCTCTCAATAAGTTTGAGGTCAGGGGATGATGGTGGCCACACCATGATTTTTTCCTCCCTTTATGCCCATAGAGGCCTCAGTGATATTTTTGCAGCATGTGATGGTGTGTTGTCTTGCATGAAAATGATTTTACTCCAGAAGGCATGGTTCTTCTTTTTATACCATGGCAGGAAATGGGCAGTTAGGAACTCCACATATTTTGCTGAGGCCATTTTGACACCTTCAGGCACCTTAAAGGGGCCTACCAACTCGCCTCCTATGATTCCAGCCCAAAACATTACTCCACCACCTCCTTGCTAATGTTGCAGCCCTGCTGGGATATGGTGGCCATCCTCCAACCATACAGAACTCCATCCATCTGGATCATCCAATGTAGACGTCCATAGCCGTCTTAGTTGAGGACAATGGCTGTGCTGACTGAAAAACAACCTCAAACATTACAACAGTCTGGAACGTCTGACCCTGTTTGTGGAAAATGTATTATTTTTAATTATGGTGCACTAAAAGATCCAAGTATAGCCATTATTTGTGTTAAAACATAGCCATCACAACATAACAGCACTTGTGAACAGATTGACATTGCAGAGTTGTCTATTTTTTGTTTGTTAACCCTAATCTGTGTTTTAAATTTAATTTTGACTTACTTCTGTGTCAGGGTTTATAGTCAACCAGGCTTTCAAGTTGGACCAGTGGTCTGACCCTCCAGCCTGTGCTTTCATACTGCATAACACTGATTTATGCTGTGGCTCTAACAGGGATGTAGATGCAGAATTAATCGCCTGCTGGGATGGGACCAGACCCCTGCAGGAAAATAAGTAACTAGTTGGGAGCGAGCAGTCTTTAAGGACAACTGGCTCTCTGTGAAAGTCTTCTTTAACTGCTCCCACGCTGCGAACCTCTGTGTGAGGTTGAGTCCTAATGATATTCTTGTGATTGGTCCTGGAGCTGGTCTTCTGATTCTGAGAAAGACCCATGCCTGACTTTAACATGACCTTTCAAGGAAGCTATCTTTTATAAGCAGACTAAAGTCCACATCAAGGAGCTAGTCCTGAATGACTTGCTGAGTGGTAAAAGAAAGTCACAGCTCAATGTTGTCTGACAAAGCTTTACCTCAGCTGAAGAGTACAGAGCTAGACCGAGGAGAAAGCCAACTTTGAGAGCTTGACATGATGAAAACAGTACATTTGTTCCAGTATTTGGTGGGATTGGCTGCTCTTGAAAAATATGAAACCTAAAATCAACCTCTCTATTTCTTGGAAGTGATTTGAATGATTTCAGGACACTGACCCTTACATTTTACTTCAAGAAGCACATGATTATAAAGCAAGTCTGATCAGCTCACTCTGTCTGTTAACCTTGTTGGTATGGATTGTCCTCTAAGCCATGATGAGTAAGCTCTAAGACAGATTTTTTACAAATCATATGACAGGAAAGCAAAGCATTCAATCACATAACAATTACACACCATTTACCCCTCCTTCAAACATTTCTGCAATGAAGACTAGTAAAACATCCTTTTTTTCTTCCTCTCTAATCATTTTTATTCTGCAACTTCGAAGTCTTCTTTAAATAAACTTCAAATTATATTGCACTGGCAACAGAATATGCTAGCTCCACTGTGAAACATTCTGAGTTTAATTCCAAAAACCCTCTGCTTGTGTGTTCATGAATATTTATTCAAAGTAGGAAAAATAATGGCCATTTCCACCTTGAAGTTTAGCATTCCCAATGCCAGCCCTTATTGTTTGAAGCCCCAAGTACAGCCAAGGATGTAATTTCCTAGACATAAATGGTCATAAGCCAAAGTTTCCATCAAATTGTGACATGAAGATGTCCCAGCCTACAAAAGTCAGAGAATGACCAAAAAGGAAAATGTCATGGTAAATAATATAAAAGATGTTGAGCTTTTGTAAAATGTCAAATGATAATAGTAGTAAGCTGGATTTATCCCCTTGGGACTGTGAATTTCTACACAAATCCATCTTAGTAATGTTTCACTCAAAATCTCAAATGTGAAACATAATGGAAGCACAACATTTAAAAAAATCCTGTTCACTAAATCACCTTAGTCACACCTTGGCATTGTGTCTTTCAATTTGCACACCTCGCCATTGCTCTGATTTTCCTTGACAGCTCTCAGAAGAGTTCTTGGTTGTACTGGTTTGAAAATGGTGCCATAACAAAATCATAATTTTATACAGATTTTCAAAAAAATCCAAAACTGTTGCGCCTTTCGCTTCTGTTTTTCCCCCGTCACCATGCCCATCCCCATCCCCATTATGTCACTTCCCCTGTTACGTCACTTCCCCTGTTAAACACTCATGCTCACTCCGCCACAATGCTAAAGAGGTGACAGCCTTTGTCTTAAAGGGGCTCTATGCAAGATTTTGAAAAATATCAGTGTAGCGACACCGCAGGCCATTAGGCGAACTACAACAACATTGTGTTGCTCATCCACGATGGCGCACTCCTTGCTCATGAACGGGCCTCCGGTTTATCAGCTGATACACAAGCAGACCAAGGTGATTTACCGGCATCATGTATACAGAGAAGGTAAGTGAAGTAACACTTAAAAGTTCCACGAACTAAAAATGAAAATGAATAAGTATATTTGAACCTCTACTGCGGACACGGCACAAAATGAAATACTGGTTCCAATGAGGCGATTAAAAAAAGGCGATATTTTCGCGAACATTTCTATGAATGAACAACTTCGTTACTTAGCACAGCATTGACCAATTTTATTGTCTTTTTATGTGTGTAATGTGTAATGTGTATTGAACGGGACACGTTTCAGAGCAGAAGCAACAGGGCAAACATTGCTTAGCTCTAATAATGGTGCCTCGACCGTATATATCAGATAGCTGACATGTGTTGAAGATATTTTACAAACTAAGTATCAAAAAAATTAACTCAATAACCACGCTATGAAATAATAACGTATAATTATTTAACATTACGACGCATGAAACAAATACTCTGAACTATTTCTTGAGTAAACCACTGGGCGGAGTGACACAGCGCAGCAGCCATGTCTGGAGTGTAGTTCCGGCTTTGCATTTAGCTTTAATACCGTCTGCTTACATTGAGTTGGCACAGCAGCTCCGAACTCGGCAGCGGCGATCTAAAAATAGCTTGCACCAACAACTGAAGGTAACGAATCTATTACTAAGACTATAGGAATTATGACAATGGACGAATTTGCCAAAATGTTGAAGTTTCCCTTTAAAGCACTTCTCTGTGCTCTTATTAAACAAGATAACACAAGAGATGTCTCACATGTAGCACATGCACTAAGACTTTGTTAATAAGTCAAAGGTAGAGCTTTAAAGCTACCCTTAATATGTTGTAGGCCACTGTTGTTCACTGTGCTTCACAGTGGGGATGGTATGGTTGTGGTGATATGACCAAGCATAGCGTCTTGTCTGATGGCCAAAAAGCACCATTGTGGTCTCATCCCTCATGCCTTTTGAAAAGCTCTGGTTGAGATTTAATGACTTTTTTTCAACAGTGGCTTTCTCTTTGCTACTCTCCCATAAAGCTCTGACTGAACCTCGGCAAAGGTTGTTGTAAGTAGAGTCTCTCCCATCTCAGCTGCTGAAGCTTGTAACGCCTTCAGAGTAGTCAGAGGTGTTGGTGGCCTCTCTCACTTGTCTTCTTATTGCACGGTCACTTTGTTTGTGAGGATTGCCTGATCTAGATCTACAAATATGCCATATTCCTTCCATTTGTTGAAGATGGATTTAACTGAACTTCTTGAGATGTTCAGTGCCTCAGAATATTTTTTGTGTCCCTCTCCTGACTTATACCTCTCAATAACCTTTTCTCCAAGTCACTTGGAGTGTTCTTTTGTCTTCATGGTGTAATAGTGGCCAGGAATACTGATTAAGCAGCGACTGGACCTTCCAGACACAGGCGACATCACTTTGTAAAAATCTGTTTTCACTTTGGCATTAAAGAGGGATTTTTTTTGTCAAAAAAGTAAATTATAGTGACCATGATTGATTTATAAAATAAATAAAAAGGGAAAACATCCAAGGCAAGGCTGAATCTCAGCTTGTGTCCTCTGAGGACTATGATTGTCCTCATTTATTTAATTCAGTGAAAAAACTGTTGACAGAAGCAGAAGGAAAATTTAAGGCTCCAACATTTTAAAGACAACTTTGGAAATTTACAGACAAATTGATGTGTTATACAAGAAAGATACGTGATATAGCATCAAAAGGGTCACTTTAGAAAACAAGCCTATGAATGTAACAATAATTTAAATATGGTGCCACCGCATCTCTTTGGAAGAAAAACTCAAATAAAAACTACTTGGATGATAAGTGAGTGTGAGACAATGCAATAAAAAGTCCTGTTTGCCACACACATCATTTATGCTCACATGCATATAATCCCTCACACACACTCCCATGAATCGCCCTCTGGCTTTTACCACACTACTTTGAAGACTAGAGAACGAGACTTGTAGTAAATCTGAAATACACCCACTTCTTTCACTCCTCCCTTTCTTTCTTCTTCATTGAGTCCCACTCTTCGAGGCTCAGACCAGGAGGTAGACCTTCACATGTGAAGTAAAGCTGTATGGATATAGGACTCATTGCTCAGCTATGCAGTAGAGAGGAGGATTAAGACTAAGGACTAAGGCTGGGTGCCAGTGCAAGGATTTTCGCCATTTCTGCATGATCTGGAGAGAAGGAGAAACCTCACACTTTTTTTTCAGTTTTTACCAAAATCTCCTCTTTGCTCCTGTATCAATCTCCCTCTCCTTCTCCCTTTCTCCTTCCACCCCTCTTTCCCCTCTCTCTTAACCATGACCCTTCTTTCAGAGGACCAGTCTTCGAGACCCCAGCCCTGTCGGCTCCCTGAGCCTGGCAAACACATCAGCAACTCTTTGCAACAGTTCTCCACCGGCTACACTGGCTCCAAAGAGGAATACATGACCAGTGGGGAGAGTGTCGTCCTTGAAAACATGGAGCCCCCTAAACGTTCGAGGGGTCGACTCATCCTCCACGGTATGGTCATGTTTGGAAGGGAATTCTGCTATGCCGTGGAGGCTGCGTTCGTCACACCGGTGCTTCTGAGCGTAGGTCTTCCTCGCAGCCTGTACAGCCTGGTGTGGCTGATCAGTCCCATTCTGGGCTTCCTGTTGCAGCCCATCATTGGCTCGGCCAGCGACTACTGCCGCTCTCCTTGGGGCCGGCGGAGGCCTTACATCCTGACTCTGGGTATCTTCATGCTGCTGGGAATCACCCTGTTTCTGAATGGAGATGCTGTCATCTCAGGTAAGGGATGAGAAAAGATTTGTGAGAATCCATTAAAGACCTGGAAAGTTATCAGTTGTAGTCTTTATACATCAGAGAATTAAGTCTTGGGTGGCTGGCTGGGGATTTCTTCAGCTCTTCGCAAAAAGATAAGAGAAAAGAAGATTAAATTGTCTTTAAAGAGGTGCCAGTAGTCTAGTGGTTACATCTGTATGCCCTATGATTACTTCCCAAATGTCGTTCGCCACTCTCTCTCCCCTGGTTTCAAGCTTTAGCCAGTTCCTGTCTGATAAAGATGCCCCAAAAAATAGATCTCAAATTGGCCTCAAAGTTGTTAAATGCAAAGCAGACATGGCCGGTTTCGTCTCTACTGTCCTATCAGATTTCTAACTAATTTTTTTGGAATTCTGTTGATTTTTAACAGAGACTTTTACTCATCATAGCTCATGATGTTTTCTGTGTTATACCCTAATGCAAAAATTGCTACTTCATTTTTTGCTGTTTTTTTTTCTTAGGCTTTTACAGACTCTATAATTCAAGCTGCAGCCGTGTTGGCTCACTCAGCCCAGATTTAAAAAGATTTAACTTGTTAAATGTGTTGGCATACACTCCTGAGAGGCTCTTACGCTCACACTTCAAACTTGTGACTCAAGTTAATAGTGTGACTTTTTAAGGTAGTCCTGATCCGATGCCCACTTGTGAAGTCTAAAGACAGAGATTGAGTGTGAAAAATTGTATTGAGAATAAAGTTAGAAGTAGCGGAAGTCACTGCCATCATTAAAAGAGCTGAATCCTTGGGGCTCTATCACGAGAAGAGCTCTCCGTACAGAAGACTGTGACCTTTCAAACAAAGCACAAGTGGAGAAATTATCACTGTTGTGTAGAAATATGAACCAACTCTGCTGAGCATTATTACAGTGCATCTGTATTGTTTAGTTCATTCTGGGGTTAAGTGCTAATTCAGAGATAATTTCCTCTCATTGTGAAACATTTTCATTGTGGTTCAATCATGTCAACAATGTTTCAATCAGATCTGCTGAGTTGGAAATTAATAACAGCAATCTCTTAGCAAACGAAGAGAGGACCAAACCTTATTTTACGTCTATTCTTATACATAAATATCCCTTTGTCAGGTTTGATTCATCAAAAAAGTTCCCAGTCCCAATTTAATTTTGTAACCACAAAGACAATAAATTGCAACACAATTTAATTAATTTCTGTCGAAATTCACTTTCTGCTCTGCTGAATGCTGTAGTTGTTGGTCAAGTTCCTATTTAAGAAGGCAGGGTTTTACAATAATCATCATATGAATGATCAAATATTCCTTTCTTTTTGGCGAGTGCCGGATAAGCTGATTAACCTTCCACATTTCTCAGGGTTGTAGAAAATGCAGAGGCAAGCGTGTGACATAATGTTTGCATTGTTGGAACGGCCCTCAGCCTCACGTTGTCTGCCACAAGATTGATCCTTTATTCACTTCAGGGTAATTGTCTTTCTTTTAAATGGCAAATGAAATGTCAGTAAAAGTAAAAGTAAAAGTAAAAGTAAAAGCATTAAAACAAAGTGTTCAATTATTCGAAGTCTGTGCATTTTCCTTCTCCTACAGTAAATCCTTAAAATATTCAAGTGTCACTGGAGTACATACATTGCCTTTTAACATACAATCATGTTTTTTTTTTTATATAAAACTCCCTCTGAAAATGTGAGAGTAAAGACTTGATTCCTCCTGCTGAGAAAACTTATCAAAGTCAAGATTTTTAAAGATTATCCAGATTTCCTGTGATTTGAGGGGCGTTAAAGGTGAAATCTCTAAAGGCTAGTCTTACAGGCCGTTCATCTGAGACACCGCATATCTCAAAACAAAAAGTTGAGGGGAAAAGCCTTAATTTACCAGTACAATGTATTTCCAGTTTTAGATTTGTTTCTTAAATTCTAATTTATTCAGAGAAAGCCTGAAAGTTACATTCATGAAATAACCACATTGCAAACATTACAGACTGAGTGAAATTTTATAAATAAAATAGAAAAAAGACCAAAGTCTAATCCGAGATTACGTATAGGCCCGCTTAAGAAGAAGCTTACATAGCTACACGGGCACAAAATTAATATTACTTAGCTTTGGCTACATTAGCTACATAGGCACGTAGATAACCTATCTCTGTAGCTTACATAGCTGTTTTGTGAGCTTAGCTTTAGCTGCATAGCTACATGGGTGCGTAATTAACATTAATGCATAAGCCAGTGTAGCTACTTGAGCTTTAGCAAACGTAGTAAAAGCTTACGTTGCTTCACAGAGAACCTATCTCCAAAGCTTTCTTAGCTGCTTTGTGAGCTAAGCTTTAACTGCTTAGCTACATGTGTACATAATTAACATTTCTGCATAAGCCAACATCACAAAGTTAGCTTCAACGACATGAGCTTTAGCAAACGTAGTTAAAGCTTATAGATAACCTATCCCCGTAGCTTATAGAGATACTTTATGAGCTAAGCTCTAGCTACACTAGCTTCGTAACTACATGGGTATGTAATTGGCATTACTAAATAAGCCATTGTGGCTTGGTTAGCTTTAGCAACATCAGCTCTGCAATGTAGTTAAAGCTTACGTAGCTTACTTCCTTAGTTTACATAGCTGCTTTGTGAGCTTAGCTTTAGCTATATTAGCTACGTATCTCCATTATCTAAAGCTAAGTTAGCTTTAGCAGTGTGAGCTTGTGGCTAAAGCTGCGCAAGATGGATTTACCTGATGACAGACATTGAATCTGGCCGTTTTATCTGCTTTACAAGGTTAATATTAAGAACACAATTAAAGAGACAGAGGCAAAATCCTAAATGAGATGTAGATGCAGAAAAGGACAGAAGAGGTATGGTGGGTAACTTTGTCATGAAAGCATTTTTACTCTATATAAAATTATGAAATACAATTTGTGTAAAACTATGACAAGAATCCGTTCGCGCCAGATTTCACTGGTTCAAATGCTATAATTTTTAAGATTATAAAGATTACAATTTCATGATCTAAAAAGTTTGTCTCAGAATTTTGATGTGAAATATTTTCAGTTCAGAAAATCAGGAGAATCTGTTAATGTATGTTGTGAAGATATGTTTCATTTCTTCATTGCATTAATATATTTCACATTCATTTGGGAAAGCTCCCATAGAGAGTGTTTGGGAAGGGCAGGTTTTCAAAAAAGTCTCAGTCTCTGATTGGGGGAACGTTCTGTCAGTCACATTCATTACAGACCAATCAGAGTGACATGAAAAAATGAGGCTGTACTCATGCTAAGCTCCAGGGAACTGGACAGGCAAATGCTGCTGTATTTTGAAATTAAGAAGCATGATGTGGCTAAAACTTATACCAAGGCCAATCAGGAGAATACTGTGTGGCTCTTTGCTCTTCTTTTTAGTATAGAAATGTTGTCGAGGTCAGATTAAACAGCCCTTTTTCTACAGCTTCATCTATGCCCATTGCTACCAGCTTACAGTAGAATCCCTCCTTACCCTGTAATGATCGCAAACTCATGCCAAAACTGCTGCTGCTATACTTATGCTACATCTGAGCTAGCTGCTACATTAAGCAGAAGCTATTGCTATCGGCTCACAGTACAAATGATGCTAATTGGTCTGAACTGTGTTGAGATTGGAGCTTTTCAAGATGGATTTGCCTGATGACAGACATGAAGTTAGGCAAATCCAACTGCTTTTGCAAGTTTTATCGTATCACTGCTCTCCATATACTAAATCCCATTTCTGGCTGACCACTGACGTCAGCCCTACAAATGCCTCTGTCTGTGTCTGAGTAAGTGTCTGAGTGAGTGACGTTAATTTATAAGCCATAGAATACAGAGTTGAGTTTGCTTGTACTGAATGCTGGCAGTAATGGCTGCCTCCACTGTGTTAACTAGAGCCATACATACAGAGTTGTACCATGGGCGGGGTTTACTTGTGCTAAAACCCCTCTAATGGCTGCCTCCACTGCTCTAAATACTCAGATATAGCTTTAGCATAGCCTCTGTTTAACCAGAACTGGGCCACATTTCTGTATGACAAAGAATTAAAAAAAAAACCCTATAAGCTTTTCATGTTGGAAAAGATGTCTCACTCCTCTGCTGACCTGCTTTGGCATGACTATGTGATAGTTGAGGGGGAAAGGGTAACTTCTGGTGTGAATGCTTGTGTACGCTGGCTGCTCGTGTATCAGTTAGCTCTGAATTGGTCTCAGCAGCACTTTGTCTAACTGGCCACAGCGACAGCTTGTCTTGAACAAAGGAGAGGTTTTTGCCCTTGTATGTCTCCCCTCTGCGCACTTATATCAAAGAATACAGAGAGCGTTTATTCCCCTCTATTCTCTAACTGCAGCTGAGTTGATGTGTGTGTCTGTCTGTGTTTAACCAATCAGATGCAGCAGAAGAAAAGCAGGAGGAAAGGGGGTATGATGCTACTTAGGGCTTTATTACATACAGAAGGAGACAGACAGAGAGAGGGCAACATGTAGCTTTTTACATTTCAGTGACCACTTACTATAACTTTGGCTAAAAATAATAGACTACTAACAATCATGACAACATCACTCTGCCAGAACACACATCTCTGTCAGGCATTTCAACAGGCATGCCAGACAGTTGCAGTCAGCCATATACTAGGTTTTAACCTAGTCTTGTTTCATCAAGTGTGGGTCCCTAACTTTTTCAGCATCTATAAGAATTTGTCAAATAAAGTGAGCTAGGCTTAAAGGTGTTTTACTCATAAAGTGTCTTTCTTTTGAAGACGAGGCAGAGCAAAACAGCCAGGCTTTTAGCTCTAATTGTATCCGGTCAGGAATTTTTGGCTTCCTTTTGTTCCTTTTTCAGTTTCAGGCTCTTAATGTATTTTTGGTGGCTTTCAGTCTCATTTCTCTTTTTTTTTTCAGCGTTATAAAAACTTTGAAACTTCTCTCTGCAGGGTCTGTTATTCATTTTTGTTTTAAAGTTATCACAGTATTGTTTTTAACGTAATTGTTTCCAGTTCCTGATACATTTTGATATGTTTGCTTCTGTTTTTCAGCTATCGTCAGTGATAAGTCGTTGAAGAGCGTATGGGCCATCGTGGTGGTGATGTTCGGAGTCGTGCTGTTTGACTTTGCTGCAGACTTCATCGACGGGCCCATCAAGGCCTACCTGTTTGATGTGTGTTCACATCAGGATAAGGAGAGAGGACTGCACTACCACGCTCTGCTCACAGGTGTGCATACATACATATCTTAACACACAAACATATATATGCACTTTTGTTGCTCTTCTTCTCCTGCTGTGCATCCTGATGGATTTTCTGCCAGCTGGATCCCTTTGTTTGCTAAGCATTTCAGTGATAATAGCTTTCTCATGGGTATTATCTTGCTGAGAACCTCACACAGCAGATAGACATGTTGTTATTATGTGAGGTACACTGCATGTCTTTGTAATAATAGTATCTTGGTGGAAAGTAAATGTGAGCATTTCCATGAACTGGAAAAATCCTGACCTGTTATGTTCAAATGTGATAAAGGAAAAGAAAACACCCTTACTACCATCAAATCTAGAGTTTATGAAATAGCATGTATAAGCTCCTGTGGGGGATTTTAGCTGGTAATAAAGTGGACTGAAAATAAGATTAATTCATCATTATGAGTTAAATACGCAAACAAACACAAAAAGAGAAGAGATTATTTTTATGATATTTTTTCATATTCACAGTCTTTCTTTGGCTATCCTACCTAAAAAGAGAAAAAAAGCCCCAAAAGTAAGTGAGCAAAGTTTGAAGAAAATCCCTCAAAGTATTCTTTAGATATCTTGAGGTCCAATGACAATGGCATTTGATTTTTAGGCTTTAAAATGTATTCTGTTCATCTTTGAATCAGAGTGGGCATTTGTGCAAAGTTTGGAGAAAATCCCTTTAATCACTCTTGAGATATCGCTTGATAAGAAAGAGAGGAACAAGAGATCCAGTGACACTGACCTTTGACTTTTAGCTTCAAAAATCTTTTCAGTTCATCCTTGAGTCAGAATCAATTAAATTCAATTAAAATCAATTAAAAGATCCCTTAAAAGGGATATTGCACTTGCAAGCAAGAGATCAACAAAAGGTTCAATGACCTTGACCTAAGATTTTTGCCCAAAATGTTGCAGTTTTCTCTTGAGTCAGAGCAGATATCTGTGTTTTGAGAAAACGCTTTGAAAGAATCTTAAGCTATCACATTCTCAAACAGGAGATCAATAAGATGTTCAATGACCTTAAACTTTGATCCCTGACTTCTGAAATCAGCCCTTAATCCCTTAAAAAACTCTTGAGTTCAATCAGTCATCTCACAGTTGTAGTTTGCTCAAGCATTTCATTTGGCAGCATTACATGTTTGGTGCCAGGCTCCGACGTCATCCTCCTAACAGATTTATTTTCGATGCAGAATATGAGGAGTGATAAGACAACATCTTAAACCCCAAATCAGAACCAGCAGGTGGATGCTGGGGTGGAGGTGGGTTGAAAGTGCCATGCTGATACAGGGCAGAGCAGAGACTAGAAATCCTGCAGCTTAAATTGACCATCAAATCAGGACGATGCAAGTCATGTGATTTGATGAAGATGCATGTCAGGTGTGAATCACTGTACTTGAGATTACTGACTAAACTAACTCCCAGGCTTCGTTACATATCACATTTGCAAGCTGTGGCTCAACAAGGTGGTCAGAAACATTGACATATGATTTTTGGCTTCTGAAATCAACCAGTTTTTTTTGGGCCAGAGTGAAAATTTGTGCGAAGTTTGATGAAGATCTCTTGAATAAATCTTGAGCTATGGCATTGACAAGCAAGGAAGGAGCAAGAGGTCCAAAAACCTTGACCTTTGCAAAGTTTGGAGAAATTCACTGCAAAATGTCCCAGAAAATTGCAAGAGGTTAAATGACCTTCCCCTGATGTTTGTTCAATACCTAGCAGTTTTCCCTGAGTCAGAGTGGACATTTGTGCAAAGTTTGTAAAGAAAAAAACCCTTGAATCAAAATTTAAGCCTTTAAAATCTTATCAGTCCATCCTTGAGTCAGAGTGGACATTTTATGCAGCACTTTGATGGAATCCCTCAAAACAATGTTGAGACACTTTTATCTCAAAGGATGAACAAGAAGTCATATGACCTTTACCTTTGATTTTTGACCTTGGGAATCAGCTGGTTCCTTTTTGACTCAGAGTGGACATTTGCACAAAAATTGAAGAAAATCCCTCAGTGTTGTTGAGATATATTAACAACAATATGCCCTGACTATCAAGAGCGTGGAGGCATGATGATGAATTCATTTTTAATAGATAAAAACAAAGAGAATGCATTATGAGCAATGTCCATAGAAAACAGTGCATACTCCCTGTTTTGTAGGAACATGTTGTCTTTTTTCCCCTCCTGAAAAACAGTATCAGAATGATGATGACTTTTTTATTTTTATGGTAATGTTTGTTTTAAGTCTTTCTGTACATACATGAAAATATTAATTTACTGCTTTGGCTGTTCAGCATCAGCAGAAAAAAACAGAAACAAACCTGCAATACCTGATTTTGTAAGAGATGTCCCAGTTAAGTGCCATTTCACTTTATTTTTATTACCATAAAATCCAGAATGTCAGTTGCACAGGTGAATAAGAAGCTATCTGTTCACGAGGGTCTCCGGGGAAAAAAGTTACATTTGCTTCCTATGCAACAACATGCTGTTACCGTGCAGCTTATAGCTTCTTTTACAGTCATCACTTCTCCTTGAGAAGTTTGCACTGCTGTTGGCTTTCAGTACAGTAGTTGTCCTCTCAGCCTGGGATGATAATTATGATGATGGACCCACAGTAAAGAAGGGAGTCAAGCTGCCAACCTACTCCAGCTTTTACTTATCTTTAATGGAGCAGTATTTTCAATCAGACAGCACTGTTTGCTTTAAATGCAAGAACACTACTTAATGAGTGAGAAATGCTGTTACAAAGGATCAGCACCAGCCTTGTCTGCGTCATTACTGTACTTATGTCTCCCAGAATGCTTTTAGCAATGTAGTGACGGCTTCGAGTACACAATAAATTTGCAAATTTTTCATTTGTTTGTGATGGTGGTAGATGCGTTTGCAATCATCACAGCACGTCTCATTTCATGCAGGCATAATTTTTGCATTACTACATAGGATGGATACAACTTTTTGGACAAAAATGAGGAATTTAAAATGTGTTTTATTTACTGGATTTTTCATTGATTTAAAAAGGCCATTTTAGTGCCAGAATGCTTAGGAGACATAAGGCTTGTGCAAAATTGACTCAAGTATTAATGTTGTAATTTTTTAATTCTATGGATGAAATCCATATTCTACAGATTAACACCGTCCTGGATTGACTAGAATGTGGATAATCTGCCCTCTGTCTCCACTTTTTCTGTTTAAATAGCTAATATAAGGTTTGATGCCATTTAGGAAAATGTCCTTTGTGATTGTTTTGTTGCTATTATTTTAAATCTACCAGTAATACAGTCTCTCTTGAATTATAGGCAAATGTAGTTAACTGTCAATAAGTAATTACAAAGCCTATGATTAATTAGAACTTTTTTTGTTGTTGTTGACTGCAACACTACTTGAAATATGGCCACTGAGATCTGTATCTTTTTAGATTTTAGTCAGATATATTAGTTAAGTAGTTGAAACACATTGTCTTAATGTAGTCTTACCTTTAATGAAGTAGTCTCTGCTCCTCAGACTGAGATTTTTAATCCATGTCTGCCACTGTTTCTACTTGAGCCTTTCACCTTTATGTGCCACCACTTTCAAGACATGAAAGTGTCTCTTTCTTTTGATGACCAGTTAGTACAGCTGTAAATTACACAAATATTTGGCATTTTAATATCACCGCTACGTAGAAACCATTTCCTGTCCCCTATCTGGAGTTCAGTGAATAACTTAACATCATCTGCAAAAAAAACCTATTCTCTATTGTCATTGCAGTGGATTGGAGTTTTTGAAAAGAGCAAGACTTTTCAAAAGATTCTCGGAAGGTAATTGGATAAATGTTCTGTCACATTCGTCATAGGCCACTCAGAGGGACAAGACAAAATGAGATACTGAGGTAGGAATGCTCAGCTCCAGTAAGTAAAGTGAGCTTGACAGTTGTAGCAGTAGTGTATACAGTGGAGCTTGTTGTTGGATAAAGCTCATGCTGAGACCGATAGGGAGAGTTGCAGAAACATCTTACCTGCCCTGAAAATCCTTCATTGCAGCTCTTTACTCTTCTTTCAATCAGGAAATGCTGCCCCTATCTGATGAAATCTGTTGCTAAAGCTACATCAGAGCTAATAGTTTTACTGGCAGTAAAAAACTAAACTCCTCCTGTAACTATCACAAACTCATGTCAAAGTAGGTCGGAAGAACAGCAAAAACATAATTTTTTTTTGCCATGAAGGCTTTCTGTGCAATTGTTTGGATTTCTTTGCTCTTGTAAAGAAATTTGGTCAGATTTAGATAAAACTTAACCTTGCTAAGCAGATGGATACGCCCGTTTGCTTGTTTTTCACTGGCGAATCCATCTTGCAAAGCCCCCATCTGAACCGTTTGGGCCCGGTTAGAAAGTGACAGGACCAATCAGCTATGAGAGGCGGTACTTTCAGGCGCAGCAGAGTCATGACGTAAACGAGCAACAGCAAGAGCTGGTGCAGTTATGGAGGAAGAGATTAACGTGGATGCTGCTAAAGCACCAGTTTTATCAGAACTTGACGACATTTCTTTGTTAAAAGAAGAGCAAAGAACAGCAGTGAGTTGTTTTCTTTTCAAAACAACAAAAGTCGAGTACTTACATATCTATAGTCACCATGTTTTGCGTTATTTGTTATTCATTATTCGTTTTGTTGCTCTGATTGGCCCATAGAAATGTGACAGAACGTTCACCCAATCACACTCCGAGTTTTTTTTTTCAAAGCCTCTGCCTTTTCTCAAACGTTTTCTATTGAAGCTAAAACTGTCTTTGTGACTACATCCAAGCTAATCACTCAAACAGCAGCCATTGTATATATCAGTTCATAATACAGCTAAACCCTGCCAGTAACTGTCACAAGCTCATGCTGATGCAGGTCAGCAGAAGAGCAAAAACATATTTTCCATCATGAAAAACTTTTAGTTCAGGTTTTTGCTCTTTTTTAATTGAGAAATGTGGTCCAGTTCTGATAACACTTATGCTATCCTATAGTGCTGCTACTCCAGAGGCAGCCATTACTACAGGCATCCAGTATAACTAAATCTCACCTGTAGCTAATGCTCGCTCTCCTCAAATAATGCTGATTGGTCAGGTCTGTCTCAGACCGCAAAAGCGTTTTAGATTAGAATTTTGCAGGATGGATTTGCCTGATGACAGATGTGGAATCTTGCCAATCCTTTGGCAAAGGGTATTAACTTGTGGGACTTGTAGTATTTGACAGGCTCTTCAGAGGTATTTTGACACCATTCTGAGCAATAAACAGCAGTTATTAGCTTGTCTTATTGCCAGTAACGCTAGCTTGTGAAAAAGGTGGAGCGATACAGCCTAATCTGGCCGATCCATCAGTAAAGCTAAATCAGTTAGCCAGTTAAAGGCAATTTCAGTTATATGTTAGCATAGCAAAGATGCACATCCAGGTCCATCTTATGCAATCTTTGAATTTTCTTGTGACTTTCCAATTGAAATTTTCTTTGACATGCACATCCCTAACTGCTGATATTTGCTGCTAATGTATTTGCTATAATATCGGCAGGTATTCTAATATCTGCCAATACCAATAAATAGCGTCTTAAGCTGTCATCTGCAGATCCTCACATTATGTCAATAATATGCATCCTGAGTTGCTGAAACTAAATGTATTGAATAGTGTCCTTCCCTGTACGAAAGCAAAGAAAGTATTAGTTCTGTTACTAAATATTGAGTTCAGCAGTTCCTGAGCCAAAAGCTGCTTTGATAAATATTTTTCTTTCAACACTGAATCAAATGACCATGTGCGTGTGTGAAAGACGTTTGCACATAGTGGAAAAAGCCACAGAGAATTATTACCCAATGGTAGAGCTCTGCAATGCATTTTAGCCTATTTCAGCTCATTCCTGTTTCTCAACACACAAAATAAGAGTTTTATTTATTAATCTAACATATATTGAGTCATTTGCAATGATGTTGGGATATAAAAAAGCACCACTTAAATAAAGCAGGGACGCATTATACTAAGTAAAACAACAATCACACACTGTGGTGTAAGGGTTTGAGATTATAGTTTTGATATGAGAGGGGTCTAGCTGCAGACCACACATGTGAGACGCTGTCTCTGTCAGAACAGAAACACTAGCTAAAACTTTCAAAATGAAATTGGATTTATCTTCCATTTAGGGTTAGGGTAATGGTTAGAATACCAAGAGTTAAAAAATGACCCACAAACCCTCATAAAACCTTTAATAAATCAATCAGTCTGCTTACAGGACAAAAGCTTGTCCCCCATGAAAACTCTAAAGTAGCAAACGTAGCTCACCTAGCACCGTTAGCTGTACAAGCTACATAGCTAACATTGGTAATGTAGCTAAAGCTAGGCTCACAGAGCTAGGAAAGCTACATTATCTATATAGCTACATTAGCTTTACCTACATTGGCTTATGTAGTAACATTAATTATGTAGCTTTAGATAAAGCCTATGAAGCTAAAGCAAGCCTACATTCTCATATCTACCTCTATACAGGTCTGTTCATAAACAGTCAGAGTAAACAGTCTGCCCACAGGGTAAAAGCTTGTCCTCCAAGAAAACACCCTTACAAAGCCAGCATAGCGAAGGTAGTTCCATAGACTGGGTAAGCTACATAGAAAACGGTGCTAAAGCTAAGCTCACCAAGAAGCTACGTATCTACATTATCTGTGTAGCTAAGTAAGCTTTAGCTACATTTGCAAAATCTTACATTGCTAAACTCACATTGCTTAAGCTAACTCATCTATAAATAACATAGCTAACATAGCTATATAGCTTACGTAGCTAAAGCTAAGCTTACAAGCTATGTAGGTATGCTATCTACATAGCTATTTTACCTTTAGCTACACTCTCTAAAGCTTGCGTTGCTAGCTTATGAAGCTAAAGCAAGCCAACATTTGCATATCTACTTCTAAACTGGTCCCAACATAATTTACTCCTGGATTAGTCCCCTGATTGTTTTTTCTGTTTTTGTCTGTAATGTTTGCAATGTGGTTATTCAATGAATGAAACCACCAGACTGTGTTTTTGAATAAATTTGAAGCCTTTATGACCTACCATAGAACAAGTCCACCAGAGCATGTCTTTACATTTTTACATGTTGTAGTGCCTTTTTTTTTTGGAGTATTTGAATTCGCTGTGCGTCAATACAACCCTTAGAGCCCAAATTTTAATGATATGCATGTGATAGGTCTATAGTAACAAATTAAACTGCAAAAATGCAAAAAACTACAAGAAAAATGAAAAGCTTTTTTTGTTGTTTGTTTTTACACATTTTCCTAAATACAGAGCTGTCATAGCTGTATCCCTCAAAATTGTGATTGTAAAAAAAGTTGCACACAATCATTTCAAACCACAAAAAAATTATTTTGAGTATGTTCATGGCTTCATTTTTTAAATATACTTATCTTTATAAACTGCGGCCAAAACAAAAATAAAATGAAATTGTGCTCAATTTGCAAAAATGACAGCATCTTTAGAAGAAACAAACTTTTTACGGTGGTGAAATAAAATCTCTAAGTGTGCCAGATGTCTTTGAGCATACATATGTTTGCAGAAGACCATGTTGAAACAATAACAAGTGTGACTCGCAGGAAGTCGACACATTTATTGCCCGGATTATGTTATATTCTATTGTTTTTTGATGTGCACTTTGTACTATATTTATGCAAAAGAAGGAAGGATATTTCTAGAAGGAAACGGTACTCTGGAACACAATGAATGTGTAATATGTTAGGGTTACTCCTCTGGTTTAAATGCAAAAAGAAATATTGCTCTATCTCATTTGGTTACAATTCTACCCACGGTTAAAAATAGATATGCAAATGGGAGCACCGGCGATCCCGTAGGTTTTAAAGGGGTAGAAAAAAATAAAATCTACAGAAAAATGATCTCCGGCAAACTATGGCACTGTCTTTCTTAAACTGTCCAAGAAAAATAAGAGTGACAGCCTTGTTACTGGGCTGTAAATCATTCCTTACCTTTGGAGCATCAAAGCTTAAAACTGATCTTGTATGCTCAGAGGAAGCAAGAAATCGACCATGTTTAAAACTGAGCAGAGCAGTTGGTGAATCAAACTCAAGCTGGAGCTGATCATTAGAAGAGCAAAAACATCTTCCTACCAAGAAAAACTTTGCTGTTCTTTGCTTTTCTGTAAATGAAGAAGCATTGGCCATTTCTGATTAAACTGCCGCTGTAGCTACATCCGGGCTAACCGCTTCACCATTGGGCAGCCATTTTTTAACTGCTTGCATTAAACGTCCATCGCCACAGCATCCTTCTTCTCATAGGATGCTGATTGGTGCGTGCATTTTAAGACATAGTACAAACATTTCAGATTGGAGCTTTACAAGATGACATAGAATCTGAAGGTCATTAACTTGTGGGACATTTAGCATTAGTAACGTTAATCTTTAGTATTTTTGACAACATTCTGAGCAATTAACAGCAGACAGACAGTCACTAGCTTGTCTTATTCCCAATAACACTAGTTTGTGAACAACTTAAATAGATACAGTATATTTTGACTGTTGACATGTTAAGATAAATTAAAACTGTACATATGGGAGAAGAATCTCTTTCAGTTTGATAAATATCCATCCAATCCTCAGTCTTCAGTGAGAAAGCTTGGCAGTCTTCTTCATGTATGACTTCTTTGAATTTCTCACTGTGTGGTTTCTGTGAACAGAGACTTGTTTCAGGTCTTGGTGTGACACCCCAGAGAGGTTCTTGTTTGAGTGAGTGTTTGATTGCCTCTCTCGATCTTTAATTTAAGAGTGTGCTCAAATTGAAGCCCATTTCTATACCTTCTTATGTTGTTTCCGTTTCATGTCATACATGTATGCTATAGCTGAATAAATAGCTTCTCTATTTCAAATTTAACTAACCATAATGACCATTTTCTTCCATGTTCATGGTTATAGGTTGGAAGAAAATGTTTCCAGCCAAGATAATGGACATAGAAGAGAGATGCTAAATGCAGCCTGGCTGTGCTTGCCACCGCCTTGATAACTGCAGGTTTTTTTCGTCTTTTTTTCTTTTTCTCTCTCTTAAAAGCTCCATTCAAAGCAGAAGAAAGCCATCAAGAGGATATGTTCTTATACTTTACAATCAAGTGGTGGGAGACGTTGAGAAAGAAATGTTAGTTTCCCTTCTATTTTATTTCATTGTTCCAAGTTCTTTCAGTATGCTTCCCTCAGATTTGTCAAACTACATCATAAACCAATATATAGAAATGACCCCTCTACTTTGGTTTTTGAAGCATATTTCAGGGTTATTAAGCTGTACAGACCCTTTACTGTGTGCATTAGAAATATGCAATGTAAAGTGTCTTTATCTCTTCCAAACACAATCTTTAAATCACATCTTAAATAGTTAACACCACATGACTGTAGAGAATATCTAAAAAAGGTACACCCATCAAAGTGTGTTTTTGTTCAAACATTATGATGTTTTTAGAGTGAGCGTCAGTGGTGCGCTCAGCTGTCAGCAGGCACCGGGTGGTGTGAGCATGCTAGTCAGGCTGTAATCCAGCTCTGAGCTAGTCATGTGCTGCAGTCATGGGTCTGGGCTGAGAGAGACAGAGGCCAGGCACATGACTCCTTAGACGCCACTGCCAGTGCTGGTATGTGAGGTTTGGGGAGGGAGGAGCTGGAATTGTGTGTGTTTCTTTGTAAAATTTAGGTGAGCTCATAATTCAGCTCTTTTTATGAAAGGCTGGTGTCTCTACTCTAGCGCCTCCTGTTCAAGCCTCAGTTAACCCATTAAATTAGGTACAATCATGTTTTCTCCAGATGATGATTCTGGATAGATTTTGTAATCATTTATCGCCATCTTCAGGTGAAGATTTGTCTTTTTTGGTACTTTCAGTCAATCGAACTTATGGACATTTCATACTGGGTGTGTGGTGGCAGCATGACAACTTTGCCACTGCTTAATTGTCATTTCAGTGTGCATGTGAACAAGTCAGACTTCCTGCATGAGCGCTGAGTCTCTGGTACCTGAAACGTACATCTCCAGCGCTGAAATCTAAAGAATAGAAGGCATGCCCCTTTTTGCCAATTTTTACTGCCAATTATCCCATTTGCCACTTACTTGTAACTTTAAACATTGCTACTTTTTGCAATATTTTAAACCCCTTTGAACATTTTTTGCATCTTTCTACCCATTTTTTGCCATTCTTCACCTATTTTGTAAACTTTTTAATGCCATTTTAATGCCATTTGTGCCACTGTTCGCCTCTTTTTTGCAACATTTGACCAATTTGTGCCACTTTTTAATTTATTTATTTATTTCGGACAACAAACAATAAAAAAAGTAAATCAATGATAAAACAGTTCATTGTCCATCCCACAAAGTTTTCATGAGTCGGAAACAGGAGTAGGAAGAAGCAGAAGCTTTTCAAGCTTTTTGCAGTTTTTTAAACCACTATCAACACATTTTTTCACATCTTCTTACCCACTTTGCCACTTATAATCTATTTTTGTCTCTTTTGCCATTCTTTTGCCCCTTTTAAGCCCTTTTTTTCCCCTCTTTTTACCGATTTTGTTGACTTTTTACAACTTTTATTTTAGTTTCACCACTTCTGACCCATACTGCTGTTTGTCCATTTTGCCACTGTTAACTCATTTTTGTCACTTTTTCGACAATTTTTCACCTATTTTAACAACTATATAATTCTTTTCCATTAAGTTGTATCTGTTTCTTCAATTTCCTTTTTCAGCATCCTTACACTTGTGAATATTATTGATTAGCTGCCAACTAACAATGTTAACATTACCCTAAAAAGGTCATTCTGTTTTAGAAAAAGGGGTTTACATTTTTAATATGGTTATATTGTACCACAGCATAAATAATTAAAAATATTATATTTTTTGTTGTAAATATGGTTATCACAGCTTGTCTTTAAAATGGACTGTGACTTTGATGACCTCCATGTGCCCCCTATGTGGCTGAAGGCTCTCCCCTTATCCCCTGTATGAACGGCCTTGCCTTTAGACCACAGCTGTTAGCTGTAATGCCTGACGCCGCTGTCAGTCCCCCTCCAGGAGGTGGACATAGCTGCAGCCTGGAGACCTCTTGTGTCATACTCTCTGTTTTTGTGCCCTTTTATGTCACACTCCCTTGACGCGTTTTAATTTTTTAATCAGCATTAAATGTAATCAGTGACACAACAAAGTTTTGCCCCATTACCACCATTTACTGTTGTGGAATGGTAGAAATTTCACACAGTGCCTGACAGTGGAGGTCTGCAGATAGACTAGCATTTTCAAAACGGATATGTCATTTCCCAAGAACAAGTCTGAGTTTCAAAATATGACATGCTGCCTTTGTGCTATTTTCATTCAAATAGCTACAGGAATCACAAATCATCATTTTTGTCTTTTACTTCAACAGCCCAACGTCTTTATTTTTAGGTTGTAATAAAAAAAAAATGTTAAACATGTCTGTGACATGACCTTTTAAATCTTGTTCAATTCAATCAATCAAACCTCTTTAACAGCAACGTTGCTTTTTAATTTCTTGACATTCTTGTTTGATACGGCATCAGCCTCCACACTTCCTGAGGCTGTGGGGTCAGAACATTTAATTTCCTTTTGTGTAATAAGAGGAGGCGATGTTTTTTAATGAAAACCAGGAAGTGTTGAGATGTATGTGACATTTACCTCAGCACTGGAGCTCATGGTGTATTTGCCAACCTGCCAGTCATAACTACTGTTTGTTTGTCTAGGGCTTACTACAGTGAGAAATGGCACCAATCATTCCTCCCATCTAGAATTATCCATGATAATCATTTTTCTCTTACTCATGTGGTGCTCAGCATTTAATGCTGATCTGTGCCCCAAGTCTGCAGAGATAATTACCTGGAGTCATCGCAGGAAATTACCAGCAGTTAAACTGGTTTTGCAGCTGTAAAATATTATTTGATATGGTGTTTGTTATTCTTTTATATACTTATCTTTCCAGTGCCTGTGTCAAAGGGAGATTTTATTCCTATCTAATA
This sequence comes from Cheilinus undulatus, assembly GCF_018320785.1. Taxonomy (NCBI): domain Eukaryota; kingdom Metazoa; phylum Chordata; class Actinopteri; order Labriformes; family Labridae; genus Cheilinus; species Cheilinus undulatus. Next base: position 14,405,038 of record NC_054881.1, on the reverse strand, counting down.
GTTGAACATTAACTTCCAGTGGATACAGCCATTAAAATAGTTGCTAGGAGCAGGTTATCTCAGCTGGTAGATCACACATCCATATGGAAGATACAATCTTTAGTGCACTGGTCACAGGTATAAATCACAATCCTGGCTCTGATTGGTGCATATCTTCCCTTTTCAACACTTTTGACCCACTTTCATCCTATTTTGTTGCCATGTCTTACCTGTTTTAGCTGCTTTATAGCCAGTGCTAAACCAATTTCACAACTTTTCCCTGCTTTTATCCAATTTTTACCACTTTTTTTGCCACTTTTAACACCTTTTTAGAGCATTCAACACATTATTGCCACTTACTGCCACTTTATGGCCATTTTCACCCCTTTGTATTACCACTTCTTACATCTTTTAGCAGCTTTTTCTCCAGTGTGAAACCAATTTCATAACTTTCTTCCACTTTTAATTAATCTTCTCAAATTTTTAACACTTTAGCTCATATTCTTCACCTATTGCCGCTTTTAACCGATATTCATCCTATTTATTGACACTTTATACCTCTTTTAGGAGCTTTTTTCCAAGAGTTAAACCAATTTCACAAGTTTTTCCAGTTTAAACCAATTTTTCACACTATTTTTGCCATTTTTACCCTATTGAAACAGTACATATTTTTTCCAATTATTGACAATTTTGACCCATTTCTGCCATTACTATCCCATTTTCATGACTTTTAGGAACATTCAACCATTTTTTTCCACTTTCTATCCATTTTCACAATTAATTTTGCTACATTTGATAAAATTTTTTCCACTTTTTACCACTTTTAACTTCTTTATGCAGCCTTTTCCCAGTGTTAAACTGTTTTCAAAACTTTTAACCTATTTTTTCCACTTTCAGTCCATTTGTGCTACTTTTGACCTATTTCCGCCACTTTTTACCAGTTTTAATTTTCTTTGCCTCTTCCAGGGCGTCTCCCGGGTCTCAGAAAGTGTTAAAAGTTGCTAAATCAAGTTAGCCAGAATTAAGGCTTTCAACAATTATCAAAAAGTCTTAAATGCAAGACTATGAGGTCTTAAAATTGTTGCTTTATGAATTTGTATATTCACCAAACAAGGTTGTGATTAGTATTTCTACTTTTCATTTCTATTTAATTTTAATGATGTGTGATGTTCTTTTGAAACTCTGCCAGATTATTAAGATTAATATAACCCAACTATAGTGAGCTATGTTTAATCAGCTACAACGGTAAAGCCATAATGGACACAACAGTGCATCAAAATCTGAATAAAATAGTCTTATAAGTATCCTAAAATGGGCAATCAGAAAACAATTTTTAAACCAAAACCTAAATAAAGCCTGTTCTACTCAGTAGCTTAAAGCGAAGCGCAAAACATGTAAAGACTTCTCATTGTCAGCTACCTTATGGTATCAAACCTATGTCTTTACCCCCATCTTCTAATCCCAAAATCACAATACATATACAAAATTGTGTCGCTACTGTAACAGGTTAGAAATTGTAGATTCAAGTCTTAAAATGTAGGAAGAGAGTCTTGATAAAAGTAAAAGTATTACATTTATTGGAAATTTCCATCCACATTGTAATGGCAAACTAAATAAAGGTGATTCTGTTTTAAGAAAAGGGCTTTATATCTTGACAAAGGCTATATTGTACTACAGCATTAATAAATTAATTAATTTTTGTTGCTCTGATAATAGTTATTATTATTCAGGTTAAGGTGAAAATATGGTTATCAAAGCTTAACTTTACAACAGATCATGGTTTTCCTGACCTCCATGGGCCCCCTCTTTGGCAGGGTGACAGAATGCCTTTATCCCCCCTTATGAGCGGCCTTGGTGACAGCTGCTATTTTATTTAAGCATGTATGTTAAGAAGTCAGAGCTTTGACACAGCAATGTCTGTGTGAGACCTGTGTCTCATTCACTTGAGGTCTGGGGTAGTTCCCAGCTGATACAGGCAGTAGAGTTAAAAAGGATGCTGTGCGCAGCATTTATATCTATATCAGTAGGATATGCCACATGCATCAAAATCAAGGAGGGTTACAGGTCAGGGGGATTTTCAGTGTAAAAGCACAGTCCAGCATTTCTGTGGAGGAAACTCATCTTGTTTGTGCAGAGTGTTTTTATTCTGAAGTCATTCCAGGACAACTGTGTATTAATCAAGCAGCTTTAGAGACAGCTTACTGGCTTTCCTGAAAAACTTTCAGCCACCTGCTTTGCCTATGTAAATGAGCTTAAATTAAATTGTTTTTTGATAAGCCAGGGACTGGAACTGGTTCTAAAGACACCAAAAAGATTCCAGAGTAAGAAAAAAAGCATAAAATGTAGTCATAAATCACTGTTGGTACACCGTGTTGATAATGGGTATTCTCTCTCTGCATTCAACCTTTTGCTTTCCTCGTCCTCCCTCTCCCTTCCTGTAATTTTGCTTCTGTGTTTTTTGCACTGTAGTCTGTATGCAAATTAATGACTTGTTAAAATGTTAATAAGTTAGTTTCTGATAAGAGTGATTAATGAACTATTCATTTAAATTCATTGCAGCTGAGGTACAGTCCATTCAGAAAGTATTCAGGCCCCCTTCACTTTTTTCAGTTTTGTTCTATTGCAGCCTGCTGCTACTGTTGAAAAAAATATTAGATTTTCTCTCATTGATCTACACTCAGTACCCTATTATGACAACATGAAATCAGAGATTTTCACAAATGTATTAAAATAAAAAACTGAGATATCACATTGACATAAGTATTCAGACCCTTTGCAAAAACTCTTGTGGAAAATTACATTGACTAGGCATGATCTGGAAAGGCACACACCTCTCTATAGAACACAACCACAACTCTTCCAAAAGCTAGTCGCCTGGCCAAACTGAGCAATTGGGGGAGAAGAGCCTTGGTAAGAGAGGTGACCAAGAACCTGATGGTCACTCTGACTGAGCTCCAGAGATCCTGTGTGGAGATGGCACAAAGTTTCAAAAGGACAACAATCCTTGCAGCTCTTTACTAATCTGGGTTTTATGGCAGAGTGACTAGACAGAAGCCTCTCCACAGTGCAAAACACATGAAAGTCCAATTGGGGTTTGAACAAAAAGCACATGAAGGACTCTCAGGCTGTGAGAAACAAGAATTTCTGGTCTGATGAAACCAAAACTCTAGTGTTTGGCCTCATTTCTAAATGTTATGTCTGGAGGAAACCAGGCACTGCTCATCACCTGCCCAATACATCACAACAGTGAAGCATAGTGGTGGCAGCATCATGCTGTGGGGGTGTTTTTCAACAGCAGGGACTGGGGGACTGGGCAGGATTGAGTGTAGTATTAGCATTTCCAATATGGCAGCCACCGTTGTTTGGCTTTAAAGGTTTCTTCAGAAACCAGCTGGTGACATCACTTACTGCTTTATACATTTTTGGAGTAAAACTGTGATCACAGCTTGTTTCTTTTTTCTCTTAAGAAGCTACAATTCAGTCTTCAGATTCTCTTGTATTTCAGTCTTTTTTTCTGTACAATTCCAGGTCTCGGTGGTGCATTCGGTTACCTGGTTGGAGCTATGGACTGGGGCCATTCATTGATTGGCAAACTGCTGGGCTCCGAGTACCAGGTCATCTACTTCTTCTCAGCAATGACCTGGGGCATCTTCCTCACCGTGCACCTCTTCAGTATTCCAGAGGTACCACTGGGCAAAGCTCCATCTGACTCTGACCTTGCACCTCCCAGTGCCCTCCGCCTACTGGGCTCCCACAGCAATGTTTACGGATCCCTGTCTAAAGAGCCCAACTCCATACCTCCATCCGTCCCAGATCACAGGCCCAGGTCGTTCTCCGCTCTTGGGGAGGCCAACGCGGTGACCTCCAGCGCCAAGCAGCCAAACAAGGTGCTGTAAAATGTTCAGGATAAATTCTCTTTGAGGATGCTCATATGTGGTGCTCAATTAAACTGCTCATCCTACTGATGCCTGCAGGAAAAAATGTATTATTGTTTTTACAATTTTATGTATTTAAATCCTGGAAAATACTTTTTTTTTTGATGCAGAGGAACAATAACAATGCAGATAAAGTAGAAACAAAGGAATAAAGGCAACAGAAGTTCATACATATGAGAAAAGTTCTGGCATTTATGAACAATAAGATTTGCAAAGAACCGTGGAGTTTTCCCTGCAGAGCAAACGAGGACAGTTAAGGGATTAGATGAATCACATTCAGTGTATTTGGGGCACAATAAAAAAAGATCATCCTAACTCATTCAACTTTTTGGCATGTGCAGTGTGAGCATTTCAAAGGAGGAAGTTTACTTTTAAAGTCATTCAGTGTGAGTTCTGTTGAAAGCTTCTTACCCAATAGTAGCTCAGATATCTCCATGGGGACACAGAGATTTGAACACACTGACAGTAACGTGGGTAAAGATGGAGGTGGTATAGTGGGCTTCACTTCAGCCCCTGAGAGGTAACCTTTAGAGAGACAGTTACAGTACCCTTTTAGCTAAATCATTAAGAAAGTGGGCGTAAAAATGAGCCAAGAGTGTGTTATTATAAGTGGTTTCTTATTATTATTATTATTAGGCACTAAAGATGTGCCAGCCAAGGATGTGCACCTTTTCAATGGAATAAAGGAAATAATAGTACTAAAATTTACTGTAAGCACTGGTGATGTCAGACAGAAAAAAGCCTGAAAAGTAAACACACCAGGGATTGCTAAAGGCTTGAGCAGCATTTTAATTTTGCTTGACTGTGATTTTTTTAGTGAGAGGGATGGAACAGTGAAACTGGGGTTTTAAATTTGTATTAAGGAATTACCTGGAGCAGGTGGCTTAAAGGTGCTGTGTGCCAAAGGTGGATGTCAGCAGGATGTGTATGACCTTGAAGATTGGTTCCCAACCTGGGGTCCGGGACCCTCCAGGGGGGCATCAAAGATCTTAAGGGGGGCACAAGGCTTTGTCTGTTTTGAGGCTGCCAAAATCAGATTTGTAAATATTGATTAAAACCATGATAAAGCAGTTATTAAGTTGTTTATGCAAAGGTATTTTGATAAGAAAAGCATGCACAGGCCTTGTTGTTGGCAGTGAGGAAGGAGTCCAATTGGAATACATAAAAGAAAGGATGTTATATCATGATGGATTTACCTGAGCCTACAGTGTTTCCAAGTCTTTTTGTGCCAAAGGTGTTAATGTCTCTAGTGAAGATTTGATCAACTCTGGTTTATGCGCAATCCATAGTAAGGTAAGGAATAGGCATAGTGTCTGTAATTGTGATATAGGAATCTATAAAGGAAAACATTCATGTATATAGTTAGATAAATAGAGGAAAAATAACTGTACTACGGTGATAGAAAAAGTAAAGATTTACAAACATGAAAAAGAGTACTGTGAGAACAGTTCTGATTAAAATGTTTGTCATCTGCCCATTTTATATCCTGACATAAATTGGGATTAAATTGTTTTCAAATTTGAATATAGGGATCAATGTGTGGGTACTTTATCCTTAAAATATCAAAACTTTTTACATTGTTGTGAAACTTCATACTGTATAGTACATACAGTGCATAGATTACAGATTACTTACATACACTATATGCACAGATATATTCGACTACATTATAGTGGAGTTTCCCTCTGCCTTGTGCAGCTATAACAGCCCCCACTGTTCTTGGAGGGCTTTCCACAGGATTTTGGAGTGTTTCTGTTGGAATTTTTGCCCATTCATTCTGTAGGGCATTTACAAGGTCAGACACTGATGTTGGACAAGAAGGCCTTGCTTGCAATCTCTGTTCCAATTCATCCTAAAGGTGCTTGATGGAGTTGAGGTCAAGTTCATCCACACCTAACTCATCAAACCATGTCTTTATAGTCCTTGCTTTGTGCACTGGGGCACAGTCATGTTGAAATAGAAAAGAGCCTTCCCCAAACTGTTGCCACAAAGTTGGAAGCGTAGCATTGTCCAGAATGTCCTGTTATGCTGAAGCATTAAGACTTGCCCTTCACATGAGATAAGGGGCCAAGCCCAAACCCTGAAAAACAGCCCCATACCACTATAGACCAGAGCAACCCATTCGGGTACTTTGCCCAAATGATGCCAGAACTGCCCCAATGGTAAGTTTGGGTCATTATGGATTAAAAAGCTCAAAATATGAAAAACGTATGGTTTAATGGTTATTGGGAGCCAAAATCAAATGGCCAGTGAGATAAACATATAATCAATTTATGAAAGAATACTTGCATCGTAACAATATGAAATAAAATTATAGATCTACATGAGGGTGTGTTCAGGCTCCCTCTGTCAAACTGGACAAGCAGTCTCATCTTGTGACTGGAGGTGTCATAAACCGACATCACATACCTTATGTGTGTGGGATGGTAACACTTGAATGTGGTTAATAAATTAGTGAATGTGTGAAAAAGCTGTTAACAGGCAGACAGACTACAACTCCTGCTGTCACAGAGCGATCACTAGCTTAAAGTCATTAAGAACATGATGGGTCCAACATTTGCCCTCTTTACTTCTCTCTAGTTTCAGCCAAAAGATACAGAACTCTTCTTTGACACTCCTTAATCATTTAAGAATAACAGAACATGCCTTAAATTATGGCTTTTTGACTGTTTAAGGCATAAAACACAACAAATGGCTTTTAATCGTTTTGTTACCAATGTTTTCAAACCTACTGCCATTCAATGTGAGGGTTTGTTTTCTCCCAGATGGGGGCTCAATCACATTGTAAAGCGGGCTGTGACGTTGAACTGCTCTGATCTACCACTACCACATCCACCTTAGCAGTTGTTGACGCCACTCTGTGATTTGCTGAGTTGCTGTTATCACTAAACGCTTCCATTTTCTAATATTAGCACTGCAGTTACAGCAGGGATGAAATTTCAGGAACTGTCTTATTGCAAAGGTGGCATCCATATCAATACCACGCTGGAAGTCACTGAGCTCTTCAGAACGACCCATTTCATATCACAAATGTTGGCAAATAGAGACTGCACGGCTTGGTGTTTGATTTGATACACCTGTGGTAACAGGTCTGATTGAAACACTTGAAATCAATAATTAACAGGTGTGGCCAAATACTTTTGTCCATATAGTGTAATTCTTTTGTTTTATGAATTGTTTCAAAAATTTTCTAAACATCTCTTCATCCATTGCCCTTTTAGCTTGGCACATAAATCAGATATCCATGAACATCATCTTACAGTTTAAAGCTTTAAAGCCTCTTGAACTTTACTTTCCCAGCTCGATGTGTTCACTGAGAATGACAGATTTTTAAAGTGTGATGGGCCGTCTGTAGAAATTCCTCCATCAGTCTGTCCATCCATTATCTATACTACTAATCCTGTTTGGGGTTGTGGTGGACTGTAGCCAATCCCAGAAATGTCAAATCAATTTTTCCATCGTCTTGGGTGAAAAAGGGATCAAATTCCCCAGTAAATTCCTTTATTAAATCCTAGTACTTGTAGTTGCCATTCTTAAGAATCCCAGCAAAGATGCAGTCTCCTTGAAACAGCCATGTACCACTCATATGCAGCAGTGACAGTTTCATCCATATGAAACAGTCTACTACATCATGCATTTAAATTTTTAATGACTATTGATGTATTCTCTTTGGTGCCAGAAAGGTTTGATATTAAACAAAACTTTAAAACCTCCCTGCTTAGTTGCCTTCAGATTCTGTTTGATGAGTCTTGGGTGAATTCAAAGAAGATACATTAATCACCCCTTACACAGCATGTGCTTACATTCATGTACTTTTGAATTGATTGCATTTGATTTTTTTTTTTTTTTATCAGGTTGAAAGAACACCTTAGAGTGTTATAAAATGAGGCTTTTTCATACTTATAGCCACAAGTTCCAAGTGGCACATTTATGGCTTTTTACTTCATGACCTCTATAGATATATATTTATATCAAAGATGATGTTTTGAAAAGTGAACCTGCCGGCTGCTTTCATCACATTGGATCAGCTCACCTTGTATAAGTAGTAATTGTTATGTTTTCAAAATGTCCCCAGGTAAGATTTTCTATTTCGAGCACTGAAAGCGATGAGAGTGATGAGTGCCAGAATAAGAGCTGCTTCAAAACTGACACATGAAATGTTTGCGTGTTTGTACAGGCCCAGAAGAAGATGACATTCAGGTCTCTGCTGAAAGCCATCATCAACATGCCGCACCACTACCGCTGCCTGTGTGTCAGTCACCTGCTAGGATGGACGGCTTTCCTCTGCAACATGCTCTTCTTCACTGATTTCATGGGACAGGTAATGATTTTTTTCTCAAAAGACAAAAGATTGACATGACATGCTGGTAACTCTACACTACACGTGTTCCCTTTAATAGGTCTACCACATTTTCCACCAAGACTGTAAGAACACTGAGAAGCTGAGAAGTAAATCCCATAGATGTGACCGTGTGGGTTCAGTCTGTTAACTACATTTTACATTTATGCAATTTTAAATTCACTGTTAAGAGTACGGTAGTAATGACTTCATGAATGGATTACTTTAATAGCATGGTAGAACTACTTCTACAACCATACTTAGGATATATCATAGCACAGAGGAGCAATAGATTTCACTTTTCTTCTGCATCTTTATAAAAGATCTTTAATACTCTTGATTATTTTAGGAAACTTGACAGACCAAACTCACTCACTGTGTGGCCAGATTATCATTAGCTTGTTTATGCTCATTAATGCTCAGCACACTGTGACCTCACTCCTCATGTTCATAATATACTGCCGCTCTCCTAGCACACACCCCTGCTCCTTCTGTTTCCTGTCTGACAGAGTGGCCTACGAGGTTTGGCTATTAAATAATGAGACTGCACTTATGAGGATAAAACCAAGTGTGTGCCTTGGGATTTTTCTTAATCTAAAAATGTGCCATGCCTCAAAAAAGACTGAAAAACTGCTCTATAAAATAAGATTTGCAGTAAGCATAAACATGTAGATGCATACCAGATAAATAAGCTCCTCTTAATTTGCTAAGGATATTTAACTGGGTTGATTTTCTTTGCTTTTTTATTTTAATCTATTTCATTGTAGGTAAGGTAACTAATATAAACAAACCTAATATAGAAGCTAGTTAGCAAGCTAGCGTTGTTGTCTGGGGGAGCAGCAAACTTGCACATTCAATATAATGGTGACTGGTGATTGAACGAGAGGTCGAGCTCATGACTTCACCTGACTGGAAGGTGGTTGAAGGGCAAGACGGGCCTTCCAGACAGCCACTGCCTTCCAGGCGAAGTTAGGGGCACAAAACACCGTCTAGCAAAAAGAAGGCGCTCCTCTTCTTACAGAGAAGAGACAGTATGATCATATCACACCAGTTTTAGCTTTCCTCCACTGACTTCCTCTAAGCTTCAGGATCTAGTTTAAATTTCTTTTACTGTTTCTAAAAACATTATACATGCCAGCCCCACAATACTTGTCTGAGTCATTGCACCATCATGCTCCAGTCAGAGCACTGAGGTCAACACATCAGATGTTTTTAGATGATCCAAGGTGCGGGCTTCAAACCCGAGGTGACAGAGCGTTTGTGGTGGCCAGTCCGAGAGTTCCACCTGTTTGAACTGGCTTTTAAGACAAGTTGAGCTTTGACACCTTTACATTTTCTACTCTAATTTTTACTGTTTATTATTGTTGTTTTGTATTGTGTTTAATTGCCTTCTATGTAATAAGCCTGTGCACAGCTTTTGTCAACTACGGTTGTTTTAAAGATGCTATATAAATACATTTTTACCTAGCTTGACTGTTAAATATGAATAAGACAGCCAATGTGCCACTGTCCCTGCTACGTCGATCAGTAAAAATCAATCCTAACAAGGCAGGATTTTAAAACATTTTGGCCAAAAAATGATCTTGCAAACCCTCTTTTTTATCCTGCAGAGGGCGTTATCTACTTTGACTTCTCTTAGGCTACATTCACACTGCAGGCCTTAATGCTCAATTCTGATCTTTTCTGAGATCTGATTTTTTTTTTGTTTGCCTGTTCAGACTGCAGTCAGCTTCTGAAAGTCCAGATATGTATCTGATTTAGAACCACACTCGAAAGTGGCCTGATTCTGATTCGAAAAGGTCAGATTCAGTGTGACTTGCACTGTTCACACGGTCAGAAAAAAATCAGATACAAGTCACATGTGAGCAAGAAAATCAGATTCAGTTCACTTTTAACTGCAGTGTGAACGTAGCCTTATTGAACATCAGTAGCAGAACAATGACTATAAAAACAAGAAAGAAGATATTATGTGATTTAATTGACAGAGAACTGAAATAAAACACATTCATAAAATGACTTCAGTCTTGTTTTTATAAGAATTTAAAAACCATAGGTCATGATAAAATTGCATTTTGAATCCAGTATTGTGGATCAAGAAAGAAATGTATCATCTCATGCCTTTTATATCACACCGTATATCCTCCTATCACAGCTTTCTTCCTGACTTTTCTGAGTCCTTGTAACACTCCAACTTCATGCCAATCATAATGGAGCCACATTGATAGTATCATTGTACTCATTTCTTTTTACTCTCTACTTTCATCTTTTTTCATTAACTTCTGAGCTGGTTTCATGCAGAACTGCCAAACATCTGATCACTTCAGCTGTCAGCTCTGTGTTTGTGAGATTTGAAGGCCCATTGTTATGTAATATGCCGTGCCATCGATTTCACCATCAAGACATTTCAAAATGTCACCTCAGGCTCTGGCACACAGTGTGACTTTAAATTAGGTAAGAGGGACACAAAGACTCAGATTCAATAAATGTCCTTTGCCAGACCTTAGTCAGAAAAGGTTAGATACACTTCCTTCCAAAAGTATAAGAACCGTGAGAACAATTTCTTTATTTTTGCTGTAGACTGAAAACATTTGGGTTTAATATCAAAAGATGAATATGAGAAAAGAGATCGAAATTTCAGCTTTAATTTACTTTGTACAGAGTTCTGTTTTTCAAATTTCTCATAACACTATTGGCTACAGAGAAAAATCTCCTCCCTCAAAATGTTGCATTTTTCTTTTAGAGCAAAATTGAATGCAAAAATAGGTGAAGAGGAGTTAAATTGTTATTGATTGGTTTGCTACTGAATATTCATGAAATGGACCACTTAGTTAAAACGTTCATAGTGAACTGTGGTGATAAGTTATCAATAATTCAGTCACAGTTAGTAAAGAAATACCACAAATTCTGTTTTCTAGCCTCTGAAATGTAAGAGTTTCCAAGTTTGAATCAGGCTTGTATCTTTGCAAACCAGAGATGATTATCTTTTGGTCAAAGCCAGGGCAAAAACAAGCATTTAGGATTATTTTTAATTAGTATCTGCTAGGTCCAAATCTAAACAAACTGAATCCATCAGTAATTTATAATGGCTCAATAGTGCTAAACGATGCTCAATGTCAAACAACATACAGACATATTGAGAACAATGACACTTGGAGGTGAACCACAAGCAGCAATAGCTGCAGCATTCAAGCTCTATTAATCCCTGTTTGTGAAGGAGGAACGTAGGGGGAGATTGGAGGAGCTTTAGTTAGAAGTCTACTGTTGTGTGTAATCATCTGTTGACACTGATATAATGATGAATGCCCCGCACTTTCCTGCTGTGAATGCTGATCAAAGAGCGCACCAGGCACAGCGACATGCTGCTCACTCTCATGGTTTATTAAAACCTCAGGCACAAACATGTATTTGTGTAGGCATCCAAAGACAGGATTAGGAGTGGGTAGCCGGTGGCACCCTGATGAGTGTAAGAGAATTCGTCTTTTTATAAGAGCAAGTCTTAAAGCCATAAAGACGACATTTGATATCTATTTTAATAACGCATTGGATCACTTAATTGGTTAGGATTATTTACAGGCATGTATTCAGAACTTTTTCTGCTTGGGAGGCCAAACTGGACATGAAGTGTTTGCACTGTTAACTGACATGTCTCCATCTCTCTCTATTGAACAAAAGTGAAGCAAAAATACTCCCTTCAAATGTTCTGATATATTATGCATCTAGAGTTAGACATAGCCAGACATATACCCCAAAATCGATGGTGCTTTCACAGATGTGCAAGTTACCCATGCTGTGGGCGCTAATACACCCACACAATCCCAGATGCTGGCTTTTGAACTTTGCACTGATGATCATCTGGATTATCCTTTTCCTCTTTAGGCTGGAGAACTTGACGATCATTGTTTAAAAAAGACTCTTTGAATCGTGAACTTGTCACACCACAGCATACTTTTCCACATTAAGTGAGCTGGTCTCAAAATATTTTTTATTTTACATTGTTGTGGATTGATTTGGTTATTTTTGCTTTGGCAACAACAGATACTATCATTTATGCCAAAAAGGCATACTAATTAGAGCTTGAAACTTGCTGGTCATGAAAAAATAAGGTACAAGTGCAGAACTTATTTATAAGGCCACGTAAAGTTTGATTACCCGTATAGTTATTCAAGCAACAAGACAATTAAAATCATTAACACTGACAACAAACAAGGCCACCCATTTGGGGGAATAAAGGGGAGAACTCTCTGTGGCCCAGCTAAACTGTGGGCCCATGAAGGTCAGGAAAATCATTATCTATTGCAAAGTTAATCTGTGATAACCATTTAACCAAAGTTTGTGTCTTAACACACTAGATATGTTGGAATATGGTTCTGTAAACATGTGAAAACACTGAGATCTACATGTGACTAAATTCTGGATTTAGACTGTTAGAAAGTTTTTCAGCTCTTTCCTGGCTTGTTTTAATGTGGGCGGGGCTGATAAATGGGCTCGTGATGTCATGAGCCCACAGTAGGGAATGACCCCGCCCCTCTAACACTACAATATAAAATCACAGAGCAGTTCATCTCAGTACAGTTTGTTGTTAGCTGATGTCACTACCTTTATTGAAAGTTAACAGTCAGTTAAATGCTGTTTTTTTTTCATTGTGAGGTAAATTTACCAAATCTTTCAGCCACAGTGGTCTATGGATCATTTAAAGCATCAGAACAGAGATTTGAGACAGAAAACAGACTTGGTCTCTTCTTCTAAGGTCAACAAAAGGTTAAGGGGCAAGACAATGGTGTGAGTGCTTTCCTCAATTCAGATTGTGGCATGTTTTTACTATAGAGGATCGTATTTCTCCTGAGTGGGCGTGGCTTCAGCTCATTCAACAGACAAGCCCACACCATCCTAGAGCAGATTTTACTGCCTCATTTTTCATGATTTTGAAGTTTGATTTTATGAACTTTGAGATGTTTTATTTGACTGAAATTTGATTTAGGGGTTAATAACCCAGTGACCTGCCATACAACAAATCTAAATACAGATTTATATTCAGTTTACGGGGTCTTTAATAAAAAACACTCTTTTCAAACAAACAAAAAAGGAATTTTATTCATTAATACCTTGGTACAAAAAAAGCCTTTTTCAAAACCTAAACTCCTCTTCTGAAAAAAGAATTACCTTTTTGTGGTAATGTTAACAGTGTGGATGAGCACACTGAACTAAACCATTTGGAAAGTTATATAAAAGAAAGTTAAATGAGGCATAAGCAGCAAATATGGGTTAGCTAAGGAAAAAGGGGCAAAAGGGGTAGGAAAATGGCAAAAAGTGCTTAAAAAGTGACAAAAATTGGGTTAACATGGAAACAAATGCGGCAAAATGGTCAGAAACATTGATGAAAAGTGGTTAAAAGTGGCATGAATAATTGATTTCAACATCAGAAGCCTATAATGGCTAACACACTTTTCAGCTCTGAAAGGATGTCACTCTTAGCCATGATGCTAGCATCAATGCTATGACAGTCTATTGCCATCATCCATAGCCAATTCTGTGGGCAGACCCGACAAGAAAACATACTGCGAAAGGAAAAGAGCGACACATTAAAACAGCCGTTATTTAAACATCCAATCAAACCCAGAGTAGATAAAGGAAAATGATAAAGATCAAACCAAAGAAAGAAAGAAGCAGCTTATATCTTGTTCCAAGAAACCTAATCTGTAATCTTTGATTGCTGCATTGGTAGTAGTGTTGTACTCAAGACCACACTATCCAAGACCAAGACTTGCCCGAGACCAGACTGCACAAAGACCAAGACAAGACCAAGACTTTTGGGGGCCAAGACCATTAAAAAAAAAAAAAAAAAAAAAAAAACATGAGAAGGTTGAGCATTCTCTTTAATTTTAGTTTTAATCAATTTGACAGATAAAATCAGGGTGTGTGCAGCTCTTTTAAAGCACAACATGAAAAAATCTCATATCTTAACAAATTTGTTCAACTAACTTTTTGTAAAAAATAAATCCTTGTATGTATTTAAAAGCCACTGACAAGTCTGGAATTAATTAAATATCTGAAAATGAGATGTGTATCTAGATTTGTCAGGTGAATAAGACTTAAGTGTTCAGAGGTACAGTGCTTAACAAATTTATTAGACCACCTGTCTCAGAGACCATCCAGCACCATGAAGTGCTTTAATGCGGACTCTTTCATTTTCAGTGAACTCTCCACGTTTTACCATTTTCAACAGGAATGAGGAATTTCAAACTGAATTTACCTTTTTATACCCAAATTTAAGCCGGCTCACTGAGCTTCTCTGAGAAGTCAGAAATTAATCAAGCATAACATTCAACCACTAAAACAAATTTTTCTGTTCAGGAATGCAAGTAAATAACTATAATTTGACATATTGATCAAGAAATGATAATGTGCTTTACTATTTTTTCAGTTTTTTTGTAAATTTGAAAATTCATGGATAACAATAATAATTATATATTAGCATTTAAGATATCATTTCAGTTAAAGAGCTTTTATATATTGGTGTATTAACCATTGCAGAATTATAAAAATGATTTTGGTTTTACCAGTTTTTACCAATGCTGTTAATTTAGGGCAGCTGTGGCATAAACCTTACTTTGGGTGGTGGTCTAATAAATGTGTTAAGCACTGTATTTCTGACTAGAAATAAGATGGACTGATGTCCAAGTTTTTGCCGGTGTAGCTATTTGTTGTTTTAGCAAGTACTTCTCATTATCATATTAATGAAGTGGAAGAATAGCAGATCAGTGCTGGTCTTGACTGGTCTTGATGGATAATTCTGAGTCCGGCCAGTCCGAGATGAGACCGAGTAAAAATGCTGTAGAGTCCAAGACAAGACCAAGACATCCAAAATGTGGTCTTGAGACCGGACTCAAGACCAAGACCGTTCTCGAGTACTACAACACTAATTGGTAGCCAGTTTTATCCACTTCAAGCAATTTATATCTTAGTTTTACTTGTAACATCTTTCAGCAAGATGTTTAACTGGAGTTTTTAGATGAATTTGGCTTTTATGAATTGTGAGAGAATATGTCTGACTGGAATAACCTTTATAAATGCTGAGTTTCTGCAGTTTTGCATTGTGTATTAGAAACTCTCAGCTCTATTGTTGCTCTTTCTGATTTTCCTTTTATTTCCAGATTGTATACAAAGGAAATCCTTACGCAGACCACAACTCGGCATCCTACGCCATATATGAGAGAGGAGTTGAAGTGGGCTGCTGGGGGTTGTGCATTAATGCTGTTTCTTCTGCTCTCTACTCCTGTAAGTGACAGAAAGAATGAATTACCAAAGAAAGTTGATTATGAAGTCTTTATTTCTGTGATAATGCTTCCATTTGCGTCATCATGTCCTTCACTTAGATTATTACTTCCTGAGTGAATTATTGAATAACAAGGTGATTAAAGGAAGCAAAAGCACCACTTCTTCGTGGGAGTATGGCCTTTATTCTGATGCAGCCAATCATTACTGTAGATGTGATATTTCACAGTATATCCAAAGGAAAAAGGTAAAGAGGAAGACATAATCTGGTACATTAAATAAAGGAGAGTGATTCTATTTATAGCCTGTGAAAATGTTCTTCTCAGAAGCTTTTCTTCCCACGTTACAGCTTTGACAGCCTGACCAACCGCATGTCCAGTCAGGCGTAGAAAATCTAATGTGTACTGCAGAAGGTTTTAAGCTGTTTATGAGGTGCAATAAAAGACAAGGCAGGTCACGGGACGGTTTGTTGTAACCAAGCATGACGTATCCATGCGTGTTTGTATGTTTTACAGATGTGCAGCGTTTCCTCCTCCAATACATCGGCCTGAAGGGATTATACTTTATGGGCTACTTTGTGTTTGGCCTGGGCACCAGCCTGATCGGTCTGTTCCCCAACATCATCGCCACGCTCGTCCTCTGCAGCGTGTTCGGGGTCATGTCCAGCACGCTCTACACCATCCCGTTCAACTTGATTGCTGAGTATCAGCGTGAAGAGGAGGTAATGGGGTTGGGAGACAAGTAGAAATGCTTTCAGGGCCTGAGGAACAGTGTGTTCAACCAAAGAAAATAATACATAAACTATGTTTTAACCTGGAGGAATAATGAAAATGAGTATCAGTTGCCATGGATGAACTGGTGCTTTTAAGCTGAGTGCCTCCTTGACTGTTTGCCATGTCATGTATAGGCAAATATAATTCCAAATACACTCATGACAGCAGTCTTATGGGCCATTATAATGATTCTTTAACTCTTTCAATGGAAACTTGAACTTGGGGTCCTTCGCTTCCACATGCATAGCCTTAAACATCAATTAACTTCCGTAATGTATTGTATTCTGTACTTTCAAATCCAGGCTTTTTGAAAACAGTGTCCAGCTTTTTCCTCTGCCAAGCTCCGGTGACTGGCACATCTGGGTGATATCATCATGTATTCATAAGCCTGTTTGGCATGTTTTCACTGATACACCACAGTGGAGCAGAAGTTTCTCCACACAATTCTATCAAAGACACAGGTGCAAGCAGCATAAAAAGAGCTAGAGGCATGTTTTGAAACAAGCTCCACAGTTGAACTAAATCAAGGTTGCTTATAATGAAAACAGAACTGTCAGCCTTTGTTGGTTTTTAACAAAAAAAAAAACGATTTATTCATGACTTTGGTGTGAGACAGACACCATTGATTATCATGAACAAAAGACAGTAGACTGTATCTCGTCAAATCTGATCCATGCCAATAATCGTGCTCTTCAATCCAAACCATTTTAATCAGACTGAAGATAAAGCATTCATCTGAGGCACAGCTTCTGAGTGGCATTCCTTGAATTGTCCCATTCCAACTTTAAATCCCTCAAACTTTTTAGAAAAACATCTTCAAAAATCTGAAGTAAAAATGAGAAACATTTGCTGGTTTCCATTTCTTGAATGTCTGTATCAAATATTTCTCTTTATTGTACATAAGGCCGCTTTTTAGGGCACATAAAAATACGTTGTCATGTGTTTTGTGCTGAGGAGAGTCTTCCGTGTAGCCACTCTGCCATAAGCTCAGATCAGTTGAGGGCTGCTGTGATGTTTTGAAACTTTGTCCCATCTCCACACAGGATCTCTGGAGCTCAGTCAGACTGACCATCAGGTTTTTGGTCACATCTCTTACTAAGGCTCTTCTCCCCCAATTGCTCAGTTTTCCAGGTGACCAGCCCTGGGATAAGTCATTGTTATGCCAAACTTCTTCCATTTGCGAGTTAGGGAGGCCACTGTGCTGATGGGGTACTGAGTGTAGATTATTGAGAATAAAAATGATTTTTTTTCAACTGTAGCATCCAACTGAGCTATAACAAAATTGAAAAGAGTTGAAGGGGTCTAAAGACTTTCTGAATGCACTCTATATATTACAAATTTCTGGTAGATGCATCTTTTTATGAAAACATCAGATGAGAAAATGAACTTTAAATTAATTATTTTGTCAGTATTAGTTGCTTGGAAAGTAAAGATACTATGTAGTACATTGCTGTTTTTTCCACTCATCTTCTTCTCTCCTCCTCCTCTCTTATTTCCTCCCACATCCTTCCTCCCACCTCTCTGCGCCTCCAGGAACAACTGAAGCTGCAAGGAACTGATGAAGGACCCAGAGGCACCGGCATTGACTGCGCCGCACTCACCTGCATGGTCCAGCTGGCTCAGATTATCGTGGGGGCGGGGCTAGGCGCTCTGGTCAACATGGCAGGAAGTGTAATTGTAGTGGTCGTGTCAGCGTCGACCATGTCCCTCTTAGGCTGCATCTTCATTGCCCTCTTTATTAAATATGTAGATTGATTCTGCTCATATGAAATTATTTTAATGGTATTCTTTTAATAAATGGAAATTCTTTATTATATCATTAAATGTCTCTGACTTATGTGGTTCTCTTCACCTCATATATTTGACCTTTAGTCTGCTGGTGACTCTTTAACAACAATTGTCACACTGGGTGCCACAGAAAAAAGGATTTATTTTTAATGTGTTTCCATATTTTGTGATACATTAGGCAAGTTCATTTTAAAGTACAGGAGTATTTGGACTATAAACTTGTTTGCATTTTGCCAGTAGAAGAAGCCAGTCCCTGAGTGGGCTGTCTCTATTTTCCATATGATGGCAGGGCTACAGCCTGATAAATACTTCTGAGAAAAATCTACCCTGCACCTTACGCCACAGAGATACATTCCCCTTAACCCTACACAGAAGCTTATGTACAAAGACGACGTGCACCTCCACTATGCATCAAACAATCATGCTAAAAACTCTGTGATATCTCCAGGCATACTTCGTGTATGGTTCCCAACCTGGAGTCCAGGCATCCCTGGGGGATGCGAGTGATAACAGGGGGGGGCTTGGGACCCTGTCTGCTCTGGCATGTCAAAATTAGATGTAAGTAAATATTTTTTAAACCATGATTAGAAACATGATGTATAAGGGCCAACTGAAAAGGTGAAAAATGAAGAGAGTCTGCTCATTTTTGTGATAAAAGGTCTATTTTGGGGGGCAGGGGGGGTCGGTTAAGATTGTAAAAGTTGTATGTTTAAAAGAAATTAAACTCAGAATTTCATAGCTGAAAAAAAGGCTTAAAAATTTACAAGAAAACAAAAACTTGGAATTCCCAAGTTAAAAAAGTATTAGATTTTGACACAAGAAACTCAAAAATGTCATGTTTTTAAAACTATAAACTTACAACAGTATAAAATAAAAAAGAACTACAAGAAACTGACAATAGTGGTTGGATTTTTGACTTTATCGTCTTAAAAATTCTATGTTTTGATTCACATACGCTTACAACTTTAAAATTTAAAAGATTTCCTCAGAATTAACAACATTTTAAATGTAAATTTTAATTTTTTTTCATTACTAACAGATCCTCTTTATTATTTTTTTCTAGAGTGGCCCTAATACACTGTTGTTTATGCAAGGATCTTTTGTCAAGAACAAGTGTATGTGGTCCTATTATGTCAGGATTTTCTCAAAACAATTAAAATGGGGGGGTTAAACAGTAATACTATTTTAGCATCAACTGATTACTTTGCATATATGCATAAAAGATAGTTTTATGCATATATTATACAATAATTGATTAAAGATGCAATTTGAAATCATTTAAAAAGGTTCTTTCTTTCTTGGAAGGCACCTTGTAACAAACATAATTTTGACCCACAAAATAATCAGAACATCTTTGCTACAAAAAAGAATCCTTCCCTTAAAAGTGTGAAAAAATTAAAAAAAAAAAACACAAGCTACAGAGATTCAAACCCTCTCTTGAACCGGACTGTAGGCATGTTAATTTCTACTAAATTTTAATATGGGATCTAATGGGGATCCCCTGGCTTTTGGAGCCAGCCTCAAGTGGACACTCTTGGAACTACAAGACACTTCTTCATTGGCTAGATTTCTTTTCAGCATTGGAAGTTGCACTATATTAGAAAATGTGTTGATAATTAATGGTTTTATCAACTGAAATGTGGTTAAATGCTAACATACCTGACACACCAGACTGTTCAACATGGGGCAACCGCCCATAGTCTGTGTTCAGGAAGGGTCGAACTCAAGAGGGAGATTAGATGAACATTCTGTTTGTTTTATTCACTATGGTCCATTTAGAGTGATACATGATGTAGTAGGCATGCGCAGCTGACGTTGGCTAAACTACATAATGTGAGCTTGACAAACAGCTGCTATCATTGTTAACTATCGGCGGAGCCAGTTGGCCTGTAGAAAAGCAAAAACATTGTTTCCCTAAAAGAAAAGCTTTCTATGCAATTCTTTGCTCTCCTTTTAATAAAGAAATGTTGCCCAGTTCTGATGAAACTGCCGCTATAGCTACATTTAAGGCAAGTGCACCTGCAGCCTTTGGTTACAGGCTTGCAGCACAACTAAACCACTCCTATAGCTGCTGCACACTAATACCGAGGCTTGTTCAGGGCAAAACCTCTTTTCTGCCAAGACAATCTTTCAGAGCTCTTCTTTTAATAAAGAATTGTGGTCCACGATTTAAACAAACTGCCACTATGGCTACATCTAAGCTAATCTCTGTTTACCATCAAATCATGCAGAGCGGTCTGGTCATTCTCAGACCTTGCACAAATGTTTCAGATTGAAGATCTGCAAGATGACAGACCCAGAATCTGACCAATCCATTAGCTTTCAAGGTTTCATATACGCAGAGGTCCATGTGGATTACTGGGTGGAACAAAACGGTGGTTATTGTTAAGTTGGAGCAATTCTTCCTAACATTACACTGGCTCTCGATCTGGGGGTCATGTATCTCCGAAGGGAAACATGACAAATTTGGGGTGTTTAGTAAGGTTTATTTTGAACGTAAAAACAAAAACAAAGAAAAATTGTCCTATGCCATTCGAAGACACATACAGACTTCGAAGAGAGAGAGATGAAACAAAACAGTTACAAGGACAGTTAATGATCAAGATTACATGTTCAAAAAGGAGCGGGAAAAAGTACAAACATATTTAATCCCACGTCTTCTCCATAGATTATAACAGTTCACATTACATTTCCACAATAACTCACTCTATGTAATAACTTCAAACATTGTTTTACTAAATATAGATAAGCTGCTTAGAGTAACAACCTTTAAGTTGTGCCAAAAGTTTCTAATTCAAGATGTGACTTTTTATATGCACTTCTTTGTACAAAAAAATAGAAATGTATATTAATCTGATAGAACTGTCATGATTAAGGTTGAATTGTTGTTTTGGAATAGCAGTATGGCAATAGATATTGCTTCAATATCTCACAAAATTCCAACCACTTTCACATTCAGAGCAGAAGACAAAGTACTTTTGCAACGTGTGTCAAACCATGCCTTCAGGGGATCTTAAACTTAGAAAAAGAAGCTGGTGCAAGTCCTACACAGTGCAAACTACACAAGCGATCAATATGTAACGGCGCTCCCCTTCCTCATAAATGTCTACTTTTAATGCTCTTTTTTGTCATAATTCTATTTTGCCTCTAGGCTTTGCGAGAATAGCGATAAGCAACTTCTTACTTTTCAAAGCTTGTTTGCACCCTTGTCTGTCATTCGTGCTTTAGTGGCATCCACAGAGAGCAGATGTGGTGTCTGAGGCTTCGGAAAATATGTCCTCCAACATTTCACAGGTGCAGTCAGACATGTTTTCATGTAGTAATTTATTAAAGAAGAAGCATTAAGTGTGGCAGACAACAGAAACATCTGTTAACTATCTCTTCCAAAACATGCACATCAAAGAGTCTTCTCTGCACCCTGGGAGATGTACAGATATTAGCTCAAATCTGAGGGGAATGGCTGCTCACCGTTAACAGCTAGTTTCTTCGTCCCTCAGGCAGACTTTAGCAACAGATGAAATGTTTGAATGCATCATTTAAATATACATGGGGCAATTAGCCATTCATTTTAATTAGGCTGTTGGTAAATGCATAATGTTTGCCCATTTTCTTTGCAGCAGCTACTTAAAAATCATAGTATTCCTCTCAGGATGTTGTTTGTTATTATGGCATTGCCACACTTCTCTGAGTCACTCTTCTCATTAGTACATCTATGCTTCATGTTCCTTTCTGTTGCTTATGACACATAAAAACATAAACATGCGGGGCTGGAGGGCAGCAAAAGATTAAGAGAACTCAAAGAAAATAAAATCTGACCTTTTTATCTTTTAGAAAAAAGTGAAGTAATTGAAGTGTGTAACTGAACCTTGCGCTTCCCATTTAATCACTGAGGTTGACGTTTTCAGTGCAAAATCCTATTTCTAAATAAAAAATGAATAAACCTATGCCGGAAAACGGTGGGTTGCCCCCTCTGGCTGGGGAATGATTCTTTGCCCCAAGTGAAGGAGTTCAAGTATCTTGGGGTCTTGTTTATGAGTGAGGGTAGAATGAACTGTGAGATTGGCAGGCGGATTGGTGCAGTGTCAGCAGTTCTGCAGGCACTGAAAACTACAAGCGGCAGCCTCCGGTCCTGAAAAATTAAGCCAATGCAGATTTGCAAAAAATTGCTATACTGCAAGTGTCCACTTAAGGCTGGCTGCAGGAACTCCGGAAGTCCCATCTGGACACATGTTAAACAGCCGTTTTGACACTACAAAAAAACTGGTTTGCAGCCTGGTTCAAAACACCAAACGTGTCTCATTAGCTAGTGTCTTATTGTGCTCCTACTGTACGGGGGGTGAATTTTTTTGTTCCACAATCGTTTGGATTATATTTAGGATGAAAGCTGATTGGCGCCTCTCATTTGATTGACAGATAGCTCAGCAGGCAGAGGCTCCGTTTCTGTCAACCAGAATGCGAGCTAGCAGGCTGACAGGAAGTTGCGCTCAGTGGGCGGGCCGTTAGGTTGATCGAAAGTTCGGTTGAGACTGCAATTTCAATATGGAAGCCTCCAAGGATTGGCTTCAAGAGCCATTGGAGTCCGACTATTGTAAGCAGACGACTGACGTCACACGGGGTTTGTCCAATTCTTTCTACAGTCTATGGTAAACTACCATTGTGGTACAGAGGGAGCTGAGCTGGAAGACAAAGCTTTTGATCTACTGGTCGATCTATGTCCCAACCCTCACCCATGGTCATGAACTCTGGGCAATGACCAAAAGAATGAGATCACAGACACAAGCAGTCAAAATGAGATTCCTTAGGAGGGTGGCCGGGCTCAGCCTTGGAGACAGAGTGAGAAGCTGGGACATCCAGACAGATCTCAAAGTAGAACCGCTGTTCCTTCCTTCATGTCGAAAGGAGCCAGTTGAGGTGGTTCGGGTATCTGATCAGGATGCCTCCTGGGCACCTTCCTGTGGTGGTCTTCCAGGCATGTCTTACTGGGAGGAGACCCTGAGACAGACCCAGAACTCGCTGGAGGGATTATATATCCCATCTGGCCTGGGAGCACCTTGGAATTCCTCAGGAGGAACAGTAAAGTGTTGTGGGGGAGTAGGATGTCTGGGTCGTCTTGCTTTGCCTGCTGCCACCGCAACCTGATCCCGGATAAGCAGAAGAAGATGGATGGATGGATCGGATGGATAAACCTAAGACAAAACTGCTACCAATTTGAATACTACATATGAGAATAAATTAACGTTAACTGTCTCTCTTGGCCGAGTTCAATTACATTCACTGTTTAAAATAATGTAATACACATATATTTGTACCCACTGATGCTACAGTGACATAAGCGAAAGTGACCACTCCCATCTGGTTTTGCTTATGGGACAAAAATTGAAGTTTTATGTAAGTTTTATGTAAGAATTGCAAGTTTCACACAGTTAAAAGCGTCATAAAGATTCTGTGAAACTCATTAACCTCTCATTATTGTTGAAAACAAGTTTGCCCACCATGACCTTTGTTTTTAATACAAAAGGAGGACAGTGAATGGGTTTGTCAGCATAGACCAAAGACTGCTTATTCCAGCATTGAGGATAATAACATTCTGCTTCAAAGGTTAGAGACATGAAGGGAGAAGAGGACTGTCTGTACAAGATGAATTTATATGGTTAGTCACTTTTTTTTGCTGCAAATTTGCCATGTGCTTAGGCTAACCCTAGGTAGCAACCTTGGCTAGCTGCCTGGATTTGCATAGTGCTGTTTCCCTTAAGGAGGCTCCCAGGCGTCTTTTTCTCCATTCGGCCAAATGCCCATTTAAATTGTGTTTAACCAACTAGTCTAAAGGGGAGAAAATACTTCCTCACAGGGTCATTGTGTCAGCAGGTATGATGTGAGCCTGATATACTCTGTACAGTGTGGCTAACATTAGCAGCTAGCTCTGCCAGCCTTGTGGCCTCTTTCCACTCCGGTTGAGTAGTTATGCATGACTACAACCCTCAACAGCCTATATACCATGTTATTTTCTATTTAAAAAACTGTCATACCGTGCTGTTCTTACTAACTGTTAAGCCTTTCATATTTTCATCTGGTGAAATGCAGCGACTATTAGTTGAAGCTACAGTGGCCTCTAGTGGTGAGAAATTCATTACAAAAGAGCATTAGACTGGGATTTCAAGCCTGTGTGTAAAAAAAAAAAAACAGATGGGTAAGTGGTTTGACTGACTCATAAATCTTGCACCGGCTAATTTAATTTAAACAAATTTAACCATTTAAGCCCACTGTGCTTTAGTGATTTTGTCAACAGCGGCTGTTGTTTTGATAGATACCAAAGACAGAAAGAGATTGAAAGAATGTTTGTTTATTATTATTTTTTCATTGAAGACATTTTTATTTGTTTTTCATATCTTATAGCAAAGGCTGCCCACAGAATTGGCTAGGCCCCTGACAAACCAAGAGAATAGGCTCTCCCAGATTGTGATTTATTGGTGTTATTATGCATATTATGCATTGGCTATTAAGCCAATTTTCAGCCCCCTTAACTTCTTTTTCTGTCCATGTTGCCACCAGTAATTGCCACTTTTCATCAAGTTTGTGCAATTGTTAGCCCTTTTTTGGCTCTTATTTTGACCCATTTGGCCACATTTCAACCCCTAGTCATCACTTTTTCCCTCCCATTTTGTCACCTTAACCCCCTTTTCACCACTTCTTCAGCTCATTTTTGCATCTTTTGACCAGTTTTTGCCACTTTCAACATTTTTTTGCCACTTTTTGATACTATTTCACCAGCTTTACTGCCCTTTTGCCACTTTTAACTGATTTTCATTGTCTTAAGAGAAGGGGGTTGTATTTTAAAGAAGGCTTAATACTACGGCATAAATGAATTTAAAAAATATTAATTACTTTGATAGAAGCGGTTATTATTCAGGTGACAAAAATATGGTAATCACAGCTTAACATTAGAATGGACAATAATTTTGCTGACCTCCATGGACCCCCAGTTTGTCAGGGCCCTAGAAAGCCCTCCCCTTTATCCTCCCTTATAGGCAGCCTTGATTATAACTTTTTCAAAAGCTAAACAAAGAGGCATTTGTTTGGACACTTTATGTGTTATGTTGTATTCACACCGGACACGAATGATCACCTAATCATATGTATCAGAACGCACGCACATTGGGAATTTACTCAGCTAAATGTTTTAAATTGCGCTAATAACTGGTTTCTACTTGCACATCAAGAAGGAGCTGAAATAGCTTGGCAACAAAAGGCAAAGGTAAAAATGGGCAAAATGGGATAATCAGTGGCAAAAATTGGCAGAAAAAAATGGTGAAAAGGGGTGATGAGGGCAGAAATTTATAGAAAGTGGGATAAAAGTGACAAATGGTTAAGAAGACAAAAAAAGGTCAGAAGTGTGCAAAAGATTTTTTAAAGTGGTTAAAAAGTGGCAAAAATTGGTTAAATGTGGCAAAAATGGGTGAAGAGTGGAAACAATTAGTTACAGGGGCAAGGAAGTAGCAAAAATTGGCAGCTAAGGTAGTAAAAAAGCCTTCAAAATGAGCAAAAAAGTGTTTAAAAGTGGAAAAAATGGCACAAAAAAGTGGTAAAAAGTGGTAAAAATTGGTTGCACAGTGGTTACCCAATGACAACGAGTTCAAAGAAGCAAAAAAAGGGGAACAAATGTGAGAAAAACGGTTCAAATAACAAAAGATCAGTCAAAAGTGTTTGAAGGGCGCTGGTATTCGAGTGGTTAAGGTGCGCAACATGTACGCAGGCAGCCTGGGTTCAAATCCAGCCTGAGGCTCTTTGCTGCATGTCTCTCCTCCACTCTTGTCCTTGGTTCTGAGTCTATCCACTGTCCTTCTCTATCTAATAAAGGCACAAAAACAAATCTTAAAAAAAATAAAAAATAAAAAGTGGTTGAAAATGAGTTAGGAAAGGAAGAAATGGGTGAAAAATTATGAAAGTGGTTTTAAAAAAATGGCAAAAAGGATTGAATGGGCCAAAACAAATTAAATGTGCCAAAAAGTGGCAAAAAATGGGTAAAGAGTGGCAGCATGAGGTTACGAGGCAAAAAAGTGGTAAAAATGGGGGGCTAAAGAAGTGAAATGGCCTTCAAAACAAGCTAAAAAATTGTTAAAAGGTGGAAAAAATGCAAAACAAAAAAAAAAAAGAAAGAAAAAAAAGAAAAGGTAAAAAATTGGCAATAAAAAAAGATTGGTTACACAGTGGTTACCCATTGGCAAAATGGGTTACCAGAAGAACCAAAAAAAAAGATACAGTTGAGGAAAAATGGGCGAAAAATTGTTAAAAGTGGTTGAAAATGGCAACAAAAAGAGTTGAATGTGTCAAAAAAGTGCAAAATATGGCAAAAATGGGTACAAATAGGCAATAATGACTTACAGAGGCAAAAATTTGCAAATATAGTGTTAAAATTGGCATCTATAGTGGTGAAAAAAAAAAGGACAAATGTGGAAAGACCGTAGAAAAAATGGGGGGTATGATGAAATGGGGTTAAAAGTGGAACTATTTATTTGAACATCAGAACCCAATAATAGCTTTACTTACATTTCAGCTCCAAAATGAGATAACTGTTAGCCAGGATGCTAGCACTAAAGCTACTGGTCCAACACGCATTGATATAATCAATAAATGACAACTGGGGAGGGGCCCATTCTCTGGGTTTTTTCCAGGGGCCCAGCTAGTTCTGTGGGCAGGCCTGGCCACAGTTAGCTACTGGACTGTTCAAAAATAATCTTATTTTCTTCCCCTTATAATTTAACATATAAACATTCAAGATGCCTGTGGGCATTTATAAAAATATCATCAGCTCTTATGCATGACCAGAAGATGGTTTACTAAAAATGTGCCCATTTTGGCTGAATTCACCCTGAACAGTTTTCTTGTTTCATGCTTTGAGGCGAATGTCTTCAATGTAAATAAATGAACTCTATTAAAGTTGTCAGGGTTTAACAGTTTAATTTCTACTGGCTGATTAAAAATAGCTGTGCTATTCATGATGAAACCTCTCATTAATGATCTCTGTACAGGAGAGGTTTCTGATGTAGACTGAGTCTGATGTTTGCAGAGATTATCAGGCAAAGAAACATTTTTTTCTTAATAGATATGGATTCTGCTGCGTTTTATTCACCTGTAACTTGTTTTGTTAAGATTTTTTTCTTTCTTTGAAAAATCAATACAAAATCTTTGCCACATGCTGGTTTTGCTCCATAAACCACAGGATGATTTTTCTCTTTGGTCAACAACCAATTCAAGAGCACATGAAGGTTTTTCTTCTGAAGAAAAAGCACCTGAGGTACTATTGATTTTTCATTCTGCGTTTTTGTGCAGCTAAGTGTTCTGGTCCAAATGAACAACAAAAAGGTAAAATAAGGTGCACGTGGCAATATTTTGGACAGGATTTTTATCCAAACAGCATTTTGTATTCTGGCTTTACGCACATGGAAACCTTCAGATTGAACATGAGCAGACATACATTTTCAGCTGTTTCTTCCGTTTTCTCACCATTGTCAGATAAAAACATGATGAAGATTAAATAGACGTCTTTGCTGCATTTTAACTGCTGTTTGGCAGATCCCTCCTGTCATTGTACACCACAGCCCCTGGAGGATAAAACACCACTTCTGGCTCCTCGCGCACGCTGACCCGAGCCAGCACGTGCCTGTGCTCGTCCATCTCTTGCTTCGTCGTGGCTGTGATCGGCCGTATGTTCGGCGAGGTCATCCTCCAGAAGAGTTTCCTCAGCGCTTTCCTGAACTCCCGCCTCATCAGGCAGTACAGGACGGGGTTCAGGCAGCTGTTGGAGTGCGCCAGGCACACGGACACGGGAAACACGTAGACCTGCGTGGTGTAGTACTCATACGTGAAATGAACAAAATTGAGTTTGATGAGGATGCCCCACACTGTGAGCGCCTGATTGGGCAGCCAGCAGAGGAAAAAGGACAACACGACGATAGTGACGGATTTGGTGATTTTTGCGCGCCGCTTTGCGCTCGACGTGTTGATGTTTTTGGATGTGACGAAGCGCAAAAGAAGCAGATAGCAGGCTGAGATGATCCCCAGGGGCACCACAAATCCCAGAAGCACCTTCTGAGAGTGGTAGAGTCCTAGCCAGAGCTGCGCGCTTCCGTTTGTTTCCGGGAACTTGACGAGGCACAGGTCCTCATTGGAAACCGTCACGGTTGTGGTGAAAACTGCGTGCGGCAAAGCGGCAAACACCGCGGCACACCAGATGAAGACCGTGATGCACCGCGCGGCGCAGCACAGCGGACGCCTCCGTTTACCTTTGAGCGCAGACGCGAGGGACCAGTACCTCGCCACGCTCATGGCGGTGAGGAAGAACACGCTGGCGTACATGTTCATCGCCGTCACGTAGGACACAATTTTACACATCGCTTTGCCGAACAGCCACGTGAAGTCCACCGCGTTCTCCACAGCCCAGAACGGCAGAGTCAACACGAACTGGAAGTCAGTCACCGCCAAGCTAGTCACGAAAAGGTTGATGGAGGATTTCCTCCACATGTGTTTGGTCTTCATTAAATACAGGACCAGCAAGTTTCCAATCAGACCCAGCGCGCAGACCAGAGAGTAGATGACAGAGATGATAATCCGCACAACAGCGGCGCCATCTCCCGCGAGATCCGTTTTAGTGAAGTCTGACAGGTGGAAGTAGTCCCCGGAGGAGCAGTTAAACACGCTGGAGACACCACTGAAGTTAAAGCCTGCTCCATCGATCCCTGCGGAGCCCTCGTTACAGTCCATAGATTCTCCAGACATTTCTGAAGTTTAATCCTCACTCAAGTCATGTCCTTGAATCCAGAGTGGTTCTCTTAGGGGAGAGAAATGCTGGCATGTGGGTTTCCTGCGTCAGCTTCCATGTTTATTGTAAATACTACTTCATCAATTCTTTCATGTGTTGCTGCGTGTGAGAGAGAGGTGATAGAGCTCCTCCTTGGGTTTCCGTGTTGCTCTGAGATCGTCTCTGCACCTCAGCTCTTTAAACGTTGAGAAAAAAAAATCCCCCTGACGCAGCGCTCAGGCGCAATCTGGCACTGTCCTTGGTCCTGAATGGATGCAAAGCGCAGAAACAAAGGTGTACCTGAAGCTCAGTTTAACTAAAGGAAACGCACAGAAATCATTTAATAAGCTAGGAAATGTATTAAACATAGATTTTCACTGCTTTATTTTCCAGACAGATCGTGTTTAAAGGCTGTGCCTTTACCAAGGGACAAGGAGAGAGTTTTATCAGCCAGATTATGCATGTATGTGATGCTGTAAAGTGATGTAAGCTTTTCTACGACTCACAGTCATTTCCTTTTGGGTTAAACCATCGATTACTTTAGATTTACTCCCACTGAGCCCAGTTTGCTGGCTTTTTAATGAAACAACTTGCTGCAGAGAAATCACAGTGAGTAAGGAGATTCATTATTCAGAAGAAGAGTGACCTGAACAGTAGAGAGAGGATGACCACCCTACAGTAGAGCTGCTCAATTATGGCAAGAAACATCATTAGGATTATTTTAATGGAGATCCACATCATCAAACACAGTTAGTGATTGGTTTTACAAAATCTGCATCACATCCATTTATCAAACTTAAATATGCTCAACACTTTGAAAAACAAGAAAAAATGAGAAAAGAGTGGATAAAAGACAAAAATAAAGATATATAACATTAATGAAAAATTAAAAGACTTACTTTATGGCCAAAATATAAAGAAAAACATTAAAATATACACCATATGCACAAAAGACTGTAACACAGTGTGTGGCACAATAATAGTTTTATCATGATTATGTTGTTTGTGTGTTTGTGGGCAGTCAAAGTTGTAACTGAAATGAATCAGCCAGCATACATCACAGCAGAGACTGGAAATGCTTACAGAGCAGAGGTAAGGAGTTGATTAGCACGTCAGATTCCATTAGGACCTATTAAGAGTCATTAGAGTGAAATAATACACTCAGTAATAACAGCAGGCATGCAAGAGTGATCCACAGCAGTACATCACCCACACCACAAGGTTCTGTTTGTTCATTAATAAACTCAAAATTTAAACTGAATTTCCTTTTAGGGCAGTGTTTCCCAACCATTTTTCCTTGGAGCCCCCTCAGACCAAAGATAGAAGAAAATGTGACGCACTGCCTTCAAAAATCAACATAGATTTTAATTGTCTCATTGATAAACCCTTATCAAAAGATGTTTGTATAAAATACTTCATAACTGCTTTATCACTGTTTTAGTCGAAGTTTGCAAATCTAATTTTGGGAGCCTCAGAGCAGACAAAGCCTTGCGCCGCCCCTAAGATCTTTGGTGATTCTGCATTGATTCAGGGGGCAGCTCAAAATTGATGAAGATGAACACTGCATGTGTATTTTCTGGCTGCAGCTTGACCCCCAATGAAAACTCTAATAATGACCAGCTTCCCTTCCAAACAGGGCTGCTTTCAGTATATTTCTAGCAGTGTTCTTTTCTTGGCAGCAGAAGTCACTTGTGATGCTACTAAATCAATCTACTCCTTTGTGACGAGTGTGCTGGTGAGTCTACCCAAAATTCTTTCTTGAGTCAGGGAGGATTAGAAAAGAAGAGAGCATAAAAACACATTTAAATCTATGATAAACTGACTCTAGTACGTCAGTTATGCAGAGAGCATGGCTTGAGACCCTGTAGCGCCACATCATGTAATAACTCCGCATTATGTAATAACCCTAACCATAGGACTTAGTGTGGGCTCCAAGGTATGCCCTACCCAACTACCTTGCCCTAACTCTAGTGACTTAAGCCTAAACCTAACCCCCCTTCAGGGCTCTAGACTAAACACCTAACCTTAACCCTAGGACTTAAGGTGGGCTCCAGGGTATACCCTACTACCTTGCCCTAACCCTAACTGCTTAGTGGCTTACAAAATGCGGCGTTATTACATAATGAATTGAAAATTTACCACATTATTACATAATGCGGCGTTATTACATAATGTGGTGCCACAGACCCCCATATGGATAGATACATTTATGATAATGGATATCAAAAACAATTTGTTCAAAGCAGTAAATCCATAGTGGCATGAATCTGAATATGAGGGTGCAACAAGCGTTATGCTATAAAGGAGGAGGCTGGGGTGGAGGAGGTTAAGCTTTGCCAGCAGCAGCAGCAGCAGCGTGGTATATAAATGGACTGCTGTGTTGAGAGAAAGAGCTGTGATTGGGTATGGGAGCTGGGAGGTGATAATTAGGATCAGCTGACCATCAGCTTTATCACAGCTGGGCGTATGACTACCATGTCCTGCATGAACTAACACTAAGCTTCATTATTAGCCCAAATACGATCGATTTACCACAAAACCGAACTCTACCCAAAAACCTGCCAACAATGTCCTCTTGAAGTCATGTTAGTTTGAGTCATTATGAAAAACCCTTTTAATTACAAATTAGAGATACCTGTCACATTTTCAGCTTAGTCTGAATCTGTATCCTGATCCTCCTCTCAGGTGGCAGCTGAGAGGAGGATCAAGAGAGTTGGGCAGAACTTTCTTCCAAGAGGGGAGGGCCAACCGAACCTGGAGGTGGTGCTAACTCCCCACATGACGCCATGAGGGGAAAATCTGAGAACATCTTGTTTCAGCATACATTTTCTGAAGGTGGGGAAAAAGCTGCGGGGGAGGGTCTGGTACTTGAGGGGATTGTGGACAGGCCAGGGGCACATATCTTTGTTAGAAAAGCCTGAATAACTGATTTTTGCATAATGTGTCCCCTTTAAATGATGCTGATTGGTCCAAATAGTGTTCGGTTCAGCACAAATGTGGATTGGAATTTTTCCCAGATGGATTTGCCTGATGACAGAGATGGAGTCTGGCAAACCCATCTGCTTTGCAAGGTTAGGAAACCTTATCTTAAACAAAATAAAACTTTATCTAAAATGAGAGAAGGAGGACAAGAGATATTTGCCTCTTATTGTTGTCCTCCTTCTCTCATATTAGATCAACTCTGTGCATGCAGCATGCATCCAACATGCATTATGATAAACAGGAACCCAGAGAAATTATGTCTAAATAAAAAAGGCATGATGCTGGGATGGAAAATAAACTCAATTTGTCTTTATCATCTGGGGAGTCAGCAGGGCATGAACTCCATCAGCACTGATGTGTTTGGTTGCTGGAACATTTTCCATCTGAGAAACAGAATGACAGCTGCAGAGCAGTAAGTAGAGGCCCGGCATTTAGATGAGGAGGAAGAGGAAGGGCATGAATGAAGAGGATAGAGATGAAAAGATAAGAACAGAAAGATAAGTTAATAGTAGACTCCATAAACAGAACTGTCAACAACTTTTTAGACATAAAGTCAACAACTTGGGTTGTGACAGTGGATTTAATGGAAAGTCAGAGTTATCTAGCATCAAATATTCAACTTTGAAGACTTGCTCCTGAGTTTGTAACTTAAATTGGCCTTAAATGATTTTCAAACAAAATGTGTGTTCAGAGAAGGCTGGGAAGATGATACAGAGAGTGAGCAGGCAGACTTTTTGGAGAGATACGTAGAGGAAAATAGTAAAATACAAGAGGAAATCACAACAAAGCTGCTCTATTACAAAGGAAATGAGAGTCATTGAAGTTATGCTAAGTCAAGGCACGTTTGATCTTTGAGCCTTAATGCCTCAAATCTGCAAAAAATAAACATGTCTGATTCCCTCTGAGTACCCACAGCACTGAGGAAGAAACAAAAGTATATGTGACCGCAAAAAAAAAAAACTGAGCTATAACTAGCTTGTTCTCTAAACGTCAGAATCTGCCATCCTACTGATGGTTTCCTGATCCACAAGCCTCAGGAAACATCTTTGCATGGCAGCTGCTGGCATGATGTGAATAGATTCAGAGCGACACAGAAAGTTTCCTCTCACCTCCTGAAATCTCTTAATGTTCCCCTGCCAAAAGACTATTTGGCAGATTTGACACTCCATAATCATTTCTTAAATTTGATTTGCTTAAGTGTCATTTAACTGCATCAAAATAAAAAATGTTATACCCAGAGCTCCATCCAGTGACTAGAATGTTAATGAGCTGAGAAATTACTGCATGTTTACAAAAGTTTTCATATTTACAGCATTAAATCCAGACTTTCCTGATGCTGTATTATGATTCGTGAAGCACTGATTGTGAAAATCAAGGCAGATGCTGATACCAAAGTTTTCTGCTTACTGTTGTGACATGTTTGATTTTTATTCTTTAAAAAAGTATAATTCTATTCTTTATCACTTTTGGGGGGGGATCAACCATATTAAAACCAACAATACAATTTTATTCAAACTTATTTCAGAAGGGAAAAAATTAGAAAGCAAAGAAATACATTATTTTGGAATAACTGCAGCGTAGCCTCTTTAGCTTGAAATAAATCACTACTAACTTTTCTCTAATCGATCTTAACATAAATTAAATTTTCATAAGCAAACCTGTTCAACCGTTACCTGACACTCCAGAAAACCTCCAATACTAAGTGTTTGGTAAAGGGTAGAGGATTTGAAAAAAGCTCCCTGTGTGATTGGATGAACGTTCTGTCTGTCACATCTTTACGGGCCAATCAGAGCAACAAAACATATGATGTAGCTGCTATCGAGCTGCGAGTGCACAGCTAGGGAGGAATAACGCGAAACATGGCGACTATAGACATGTAAGTACTCGACTTTTGACGTTTTTGAAAAGAAAACAACTCACTGCTGTTCTTTGTTCTTCTTTTAATGAAGAAATGTCGTCAAGTTCTGATAAAACTGGCGCTTTAGCAACATCCACGCTAATGTCTTCTGCCATAATTGCATAATTCCTGTCACTTTCTAACCGGGCCCAAACGGTTCAGACAGGAGCTTTGCAAGATGGATTCACCAGTGAGAAACAAGGAAACGGGCGTATCCATCTGCTTTGCAAGGTTAGTTTTATCCTATATCTCATTTAGAAATACAGTTAGACACCACCACTGTCAGGACGGAAATGCAAAACTCTCAAAATAAAACCAAAATAAACACTGAAAGGTAAAAGTTAAAAACCTGATTTTCCAAATTTTATAGCAAAATGTTTAATAAAGCCAACCAAACAGTCTGCTGACAGACAAAAGGCTTGTCCTCCATGAAAACATGCTAAAGCAGCCTCCATAGCTAAAGCTAAAGCAAATGAAGCTACATAAACATGCTTAGCCAAAGCTAAAGCTGCTAAGGCTAACATAGCTACAAAGCTATGTAACCTGTGCCTTTGTTACCTTTGGCTACATTTGCTTAAGCCTACATTGCTAAACCTAAAGCTCATTTTACTACTTTGGCCAAAATAGTAACATTATCTATGCAGCTAGCGTAGCTAAGTTAGCTTTTGCTATGTTGTACCGGCAGATTACATCACTTGGGAGAATGTTTAAAGTGTTTCGCTATTTCACAGTGGCAACCAAGATGCTGCGCTGGCTGCAAACGCCATCATGGATAGCCGGCTGGAGGGTGCAGATGAAATTTGCCAGACTGCTGTCTGTTATCTCTCACAGCAGCATGTACTTTAGATTTTCTCTTTTTCAATATTTCACATACCGGCTACTGCCATCAGTGCATGTCCCAGTATTTGCTGATGCCATTATCGGCAGCAATTATTATGTTATTTATTAATGTGGATGTTAATTCAAAAAACCTTTATGAATAAACGCCATCCATCTGTAAATGTGTTTTCCATTTACATCATTTTTGTTACTTGAATTTGCTTGTGCCATGCGTAAGCAGCCAACGAGGGGGGAGGAAGAAAGTCTGTTCAAGATGTTAAATATTCCTGCCACTATGTGGTGCTGGTGTGCTACTGACTTTCACTATGAGAAAGAAAAGGGATCCAAACCCTGCGTAGTAAGATGGATAGTTTACAGCATGAGCAAGAGCATGCTTTAAATCGGTCTATTTTCCGTGTTTGGCTTCGACATAGATTAGTCTACTTTCCAACCTGATGCATAGTCTGTAGCAGAATATATTTAAAAAACAGGAAAGAGCCAGCTCCTTAGTTAAACCTCTCGCAAACTCAGTCTGTAGATGAGTAAACTATGGTACTGTATAATCAGACCAAAATGCCTGCTCTTAAAAAAAAGGGAGTGTTGGAAAAACCTTAAGAAATTGCTTCAATTAGTTACAAGAAAATTAAGTTTTGTTTTGTTTTTAACTCAAGTAAACAAGTTACCAAATGAGGAATTATTTAAAGTGGGACCACGATTTTCTTTCCTTTATGTCTCTGTGTCTTGTGCTTTTATTGTGAAATACTGCTTGGCCCACATGAAGTGACATATATGCGGAGCGCCACTAGAATTTCCCTAGGGGTTAATCAAGCATCCATCCATCCAGCCAGCCATCAAGTCATCCATTCTTTCAACCATTCTTTCATCCATCCATCCATCCAGCCAGATTTTCAGTGAAGATACATAACATTTTTAGTTTTCCAAGTTGTCATGGCCTCTTAAGAGCTCAGATCTGTTGACTTTGCAAAAAGCAAATGCTGCTGTTTGGTAATATTGCTTGACTTCCGTTAATGTTCATGCAATTAAATGATTATTGAGTTATTAAATGATTTAAATTCATTTCTTTGTCAGCAGTTTTAAAGGTTAATAAGGTTATTTTTTTTAATTCACTGTGCCTATCTCTGGCATAAACATTAAAATGCTAAAGCTCCTGTTAGGAGTTTCAGCTTGCGATCAAATAGACTGAAATAACACTGGTGCCTCGGTAAGACTTACTAGAGCACTATTATTTCCTTATTGTAACTGTCAATGCTGAAAACCACTACTGCAGCCACTTCACATGAAGAGAAAAAACGACATGCTATTGTGTCATTATGCCTCCAGCCTTGGCTATTGTTGGAGCTGATGCATTATGTTTGTCCTCAACATTCCAGTAAACACTATATCTCAAGAATGCTTGGAAAGGTTTCCATCAAACTTTGCACAATTGTCCACCCTGACCCAAGGATTAACTGATTAGATATTAGTTCAAAGGTCAAGGTCACAGGGTTGTGCACTTCTTTTGCTTGTAAACATGATATCACAAGAAAGCTGTGATTTTTTTCCAACTTTGCACAATTGTTTACCTATACTCAGTGATTAACTGCTTAGATTTTGAAGGTCAAAAGTCATTAGGCCTCATGGTCAGCGCTGCTTGTAATATTTGGACCACAGAAACCAGCCTTGTTCTTGAGCCTGCATTGTACTTTCCCTGTCTTCATTGGGAACTTTATGCAATCATACAAATGCCAGGCAGTAGTTCTAAGTTATGAGTGATATATTTGACTTGTTAAAGAAAGAATGATCAGATTTTTGATCAGAGAATACTTCTTAGAAGTATAAAGTATGATAAAATAAGTATACTCTAGAAAGATACATTCAGTTGTAAAGGCACATGAGGAAATGTACTCCTTTTATATTGTGGGTTAAGTATTCCTGATGTATGTCCTCTGCTGACCTCTAGTGCTTGCCATTTAAACTACAACTGCATGCAAATTGGTTATGCCCTGAAGGAGATGGTACAAGTAAAAGCACTTGTTGAATTAGTCCTTACATTTCTTTTAGAATAGTGCCAATATGTGCCCCTCTCCCCTCTGTGTGCTGCAGTCCCT
Source organism: Cheilinus undulatus (assembly GCF_018320785.1). Lineage (NCBI taxonomy): Eukaryota > Metazoa > Chordata > Actinopteri > Labriformes > Labridae > Cheilinus > Cheilinus undulatus. The sequence continues at coordinate 14,368,351 of NC_054881.1, read as the reverse complement.
CCCAGCCTGACTGTCTGTTAGTCCTAGCACAGCTGTTAGCACCAGCAGCCTGCACACATACCACAGAACAGATGGAGCTGTTAGCATTCAGTGTGATAACTGTTATGAATGAACCCTGCTGTCACATCCACACGTCACCCAAAGTCTAATACCCACAACAAGTCCACCAAAGTCCACAGAGGTGATTCAAAACTACTCCAAGAGTCCGGGATTTACAAAAGAGTTTTTATTGTGTCTGTTACATATCAAACATCCACAGCTGTGTGCCTGGTATCTGTCCTTTTATCGCCCTGCAGACACAGACACACCCCTCATATAGAAACTCCGGCATTCCACAGCTGTCACTCTTCTGAAGACAGCCGGGCACATGGGTCACCTGAAATTAGGTCAAAGATCTAAACACCTTCATCATAAAAGGAGCTCAGAGTTGATACTCTTAAACATACTACTTGCAGGCTTGTGTTACCAGGCACATTTAAGTACAGATAAGGGACAAATTTCACACCAGGATTGTTTTAATCGCTGTCTTTTCAACTCCTACAGTTTCCTTGAGAAATGTTTTCCATCTTCTTTCTCTTTCAGGTAGCTATTTGACCAAGAATGCAAGGGCTCTGCAGGTGCAAGAGGAGCTTTTTCACAGTTTATGTAACTGAGATAAATAGTGTTGAATCTTTATGACCTTGTAGAGTAAACAAGACCATAGGCAACAACATTGATCATCGTTATAAAAAGTTATTTTAATTATTTCATGCCATCCCACAGGATAGGTGACTGGTTATGTTGAACAGCCCACTTCAGGAATTTACTTACATTTATTCAGCAAAGATTTTTAGTGCTGTGAAAAAGTATAAGCCCCCCTTCCTTATCTCTTTTTTTTTTTCAGATTTATACATCATGCCTTGTTAGTTTTATATCCATGAGCAGTTAAACAGTTATACCTAATATAGTGACCACTGAGTGTTAAAAAGTTATGTTTGAATACCTTTTGGGAAAATTTACTAAACATTTTGTTAATATTAAGACAATGTTTACTTCCCTATTGAGACCTGTGGCTACTTTAAAACTGGCGCGTCTGGAAAGAAGTAGTCACGTGACAATGACAACCAGTCTGCTACATTGAGGCGCCATGGAGGAAAACTCAAAACACTTACAGCCTTACTGCATATTTTTATGAATTAATTTATAATCATTGTCAAACATCATAAATCTTTATCAGTAAGCCAGATTGGGAAAATTCATCTGAAATTGACGAGTCACACTGGCATCAGTACCACTCTGGATTAATTACTGCAAGGGCACAAAACTGGTTAACTTGGAGCCAGTGGAGGTGGATGAAGGTAGAGGTGATATGCGGCCAAGGCCTAGTATAGGTGAGAACCCTTGTAGCCGAGTTTCAGAAGTACTGTAGCCTGTCCAGGACCTTTTTTAGGTACCCCAAACAGGACTTCGTAACAATAGTCAAGACAATGAATGCATGAATGAGGGTTTCTGCCACTGAATCTGTAAGAGATGGTCTGAGTATGGAGGTGTTCTTGAGGTGAAAAAGGGCAGTTTTGGTCACAGATTTGATATGGAACTGGAAGGAGAGGGTGGAGTCCAGGTAAACGCCCAGTTTTCAGGCAAATCGGACTATCATCTTTGTTAAGATCTCCATCCTTCCTGAGCAGCACTTTGGGGGGAACAGCCATGAGCTCAGTATTATCGCTGTTCAGTTTGAGTTTGCTGGTTGACATTCAGGTTTTGATTTCTTGCAGACAGTTGACTAGTGGTTTGGGGGGGGGTGCTGAGCAGATGGTGCTGTGTGTAGATAAATCTGTGTGTCATTGACGTAGGAATGGAAGCTGAGACCGCTTTTGTGGATGATGTGACCTAAAGGGAACACTTAGATGATGAAAAGACATGGTCCCAGGACAGAACCTTGGGGCACACCTTGGTTTACAGGGGTTGGGGGATAGCTGGACTTGCCGTTGGTGACATCTGGGACTGAAACCAGGAGAGTGCTGTCCCTGTAATGTCTAGGTGGTGGGATAGGGGGTCAAAGAGGATGGGCTGATGTGTCCGGAATCTGCTGCTATGAGGAGGTCATTAGTGATTTTGATGAGGGCGGTCTCAATGCTGTGGTGTGGTCTGAATCCTGATTTGAGGGTTTCTGTCAGGACGAGGGGAGTTAGGACACAATTGCGGATAAGGCAGGGGGTGGGGTTCTTTAAGTTATCCTAAAAGGATAACCACTAAGATCGTAGGCGATCAATAGGAAGCGGGGAAAGAAAACAAAAGCTATATGCTGGTAAGAAATAACCTAAAAGCTCCCGTTCAAAGTGCAAACAAGAAACTAAACCACTGCTGCCAAGCAGCTGACAACAAACTGAAACAACTTGGGAGATTGAGTAAACTCAAATGACATGCAAAGGCAACTAGATCAGCTTAAACAAGGAAACCAAAAATGGCTGAGTAAAAACCCTCAGCACTGATACTCAATGAACTTTCAGTGACCAGTAAACTAAGTCTTCCTTTAGAAAGGTTTATAAATGCTTGTGAAAACTCTTTCATGCAAAACACACACGAGAAAACCCAGGGAGATGCTCTCAGAATCTCTGAAGGTGAGACAATGAGTCAGCAAGGAGAGCTGGAGCTCAGGAGCATATATAAGCTTCCCACACCTGGTCATCATCAAGGCTAATCAGCCACACACCTGACTCTGCAGGTGAGTTGAATGATTGCATCACCTGCCTCAATGAGCTGCAGGAGTGATTTTCCTCTAAGTACCCCCCCTGGTCGGAACGGCGCCTGAAGTTCCAGCCCCGCCGCCTGAGCTACGGCGACGGAATTCCTGGATAAGCCCTGGGTCCAGGATGTTCCTAGCTGGGACCCAGGTACGTTCCTCAGGGCCGTAGCCCTCCCAGTCAACCAGGTATTGCATTCCGCGTCCGACTCTTCGACTTTGTAAAATACGTCGAACGGTATAGGCTGGTTGACCTCCAACCATACGGGGTGGGGGTGGAGGCCTCATTGCTGGCACAAGAGGACTTGAGCAAACTGGTTTCAGACGGGAAACATGGAAGGTGGGGTGAATCCTCATAGACCGAGGAAGCAGGAGGCGAAATGTGACTGGGTTAATCCTCCGAATGATCTGAAAGGGCCCGATAAAGCGTGGTGCCAACTTGCGTGACTCTACACGCAGGGGAAGGTCTCTGGTAGAAAGCCACACCCTCTGACCGACCTTATAGCGTGGGGCCAGGCGTCGATGCTGATCAGCATAGTGTTTCTGCCGTGCTACAGAGCGCAGAAGGGACGTGCGAACACGTCTCCAAGTGGCCCGACACCTCTGAATGAACTGTGTCGCAGAGGGTACCCCCACATCCTTTTCCTGGTCTGGGAACAATGGCGGTTTATACCCAAACTGGCACTCAAAGGGAGATAGACCAGTTGATGCATTCTGCAAGGTGTTGTATGCATACTCTGCCCAGATAAGTTGATCACACCAAGTGGTTGGGTTTGATGAAACCAAACAACGGAGCGTTCTTTCCAGCGACTGGTTTGTGCGTTCAGTCTGGCCATTAGTTTCAGGGTGAAACCCCGAGGACAGACTAGTGGACGCCCCAAGGAGAGAACAGAATGCTTTCCAAAAACGGGAAGCAAATTGTGGACCCCGGTCCGATACAACATCTAGGGGGAGGCCATGGTGGCAAAAGACATACTGGACCACAAGCCGAGCAGTCTCTATGGCAGAGGGAAGCTTCGGTAAGGGAATGAAGTGGGCTGCCTTCGAGAATCTATCTACTACCACCATAATGACAGTAAATCCCTTTGATGGTGGTAGTCCAGTTATAAAATCCAGGGCCACATGGGACCAAGGACGATGTGGGACAGGCAGCGGCTGGAGAAGCCCCGCAGGGGGTTGTTGGGCTGTCTTATTTTGGGCACACACCGTGCAAGCTGCCACAAATTCACGTACATCCTTTTCCATCTGGGGCCACCAAAATCGCCTTTTGAGGAAATTAAGAGTTCGCCGGACACCAGGGTGATTAGTAAGTCGAGACGAATGGCCCCACTGGAGCACCTGGGATCGTACAGTGGTGGGCACATACTGACAGCCTGCAGGCCCTCCTCCTTGACCTGGCTCCTGCTGCTGAGCCCCCTGCACCACAGCATCAATCTCCCATGTTAGGGGTGCAAGGATGCGGGTCAGGGGTATAATAGGCTCACTGGGGCTGTTACTGTCTGGATGGTCAAACTGGCGAGAGAGAGCATCAGGCTTTAAATTCTTAGAACCCGGACGGTAAGACAGGGTGAAGTCGAACCTATTGAAGAAGAGGGCCCATCGGGCCTGACGAGGGTTTAGCCGCTTAGCCTGCTGGATATAGGTTAGGTTTTTATGGTCTGTCCACACCTGAAATGGATGTGCCGCACCCTCAAGCCAATGGCGCCACTCCTCCAAGGCCAACTTTACTGCTAGAAGCTCCTTATCACCTACATCATAATTTCCCTCGGCTGGCGAGAGACGCCGAGAGAAAAAGGCGCAAGGGTGCAGCTTTTGGTCCTTAGGGGAGCGCTGGGACAAAACAGCCCCAACTCCTACATCGGAGGCGTCAACCTCAACAATAAATGGTAAAGCTGGATCAGGATGAATGAGAATAGGTGCCGCAGCAAACCTCTTCTTGAGCTCAATAAAGGCCTCTTCAGCCTGTGAAGTCCATTTGAGCTGTGAGGTGCCCCCCTTAGTCAGTGCTGAAATGGGGGCAGCAATAGAACTAAAACCCCTAATGAACCGCCGATAAAAATTGGCAAAGCCCAAAAAACGCTGAACTTTCTTGATGGAGTCAGGTTGTGGCCACTCAAGAACTGCCTTGACCTTGCTTGGGTCCATGCTGATGTTGCCCGGTGACACAATGTACCCTAGAAACTTGACTGTAGGGGCATGAAAGGCACATTTCTCCGCCTTTACGAAGAGGTGATTCTCCAACAACCGTTGGAGAACCATTTTCACATGGGTCACATGCTCCTCATAGGACTTTGAAAAAATCAGGATGTCATCCAGGTACACGTACACAAATATTTCAAGCATGTCCCTAAGGACATCGTTAACAAACGCCTGAAAAACAGCTGGAGCATTGGCCAGTCCAAAGGGCATCACCAGATATTCATAGTGCCCCCGTGGAGTGTTGAACGCAGTTTTCCACTCATCTCCTTCTCGTATACGTACCAGATTGTACGCATTTCTCAGGTCCAACTGAGTAAAATAGGCAGCACCCTGCAGCCGCTCGAATGCAGTAGACATGAGAGGGAGTGGGTAGCGGTTCTTAATGGTGATCTTGTTCAGACCCCTGTAATCAATGCAGGGTCTGAGTCCCCCGTCCTTCTTCCCTACAAAGAAAAACCCAGCCCCAGCTGGTGACGAGGGCGGATGAAACCTGCAGCTAGGGCTTCATCGATATAGGTGTTCATAGCTACTGTTTCAGGTCCTGATAATGAATATAACCGCCCCCTGGGGGGTGTAGTGCCAGGTAAGAGCTCAATGGCACAATCGTATGACCTGTGGGGAGGCAGAACTGAGGCCTTCTGTTTACTGAACACCTCACCTAATTCTGTATACTCAGTGGGGACCCCCTTGGGAAGGGGAGAACACACAGACTCGGAGGAGGAACACGAAGTGTTGATAGGTTTAGGGGCCTCCACTGTATTACAGGATTTGGGTGGAGTGAGGTCTATAGAAAGCAGGGAATCAAAAGGGATTTCATTCATCCGGAGGGGAGACTTAGGGGCAGAAGTTTGAGCATTAGGAGACTCCGGTCTTAAAGGACTGAGTTGCACTAAACTGGATTCAACCAAGTGAGTTTTACAGTCAGGACCCCAACTCATCACTTCCCCAGACTTCCAGTTGATATGGGGGTTATGTTCTTCTAGCCATGGGTGTCCCAGAATAAGTGATAGTTTAGGTGCATCGATCAGAAAGAACTGCATTTTAGTCATATGATTACCAATACGGACCAAGATCTCACCTGTAATTTTTTCAACCCTTCCAGTCCCCAAAGGTCTCTCATCCACAGCTGTAATGGCAAGAGGATAGGGAAGAGTAGACATGGGCAGTTTAAGATTTCTGGCCAGGGTTATATCCATAAAACTACCAGCTGCTCCTGAATCAACAAACGCTTTGAGGTGGCACTCATTGTTGCCCCAGGATAATTCAAGGGACAGGAAGGTGTGGTCATTGGCTACCTGGGAATGTTATTCAGACTCGGCAGAAATTCCCCACCTTCTGGCGAGTCTGTTCGCTTTCCTGAGCGTATCTTCTCTGCGTTAAAGGACATTTCTTAAGATAGTGGCCAGCTTTTCCACAGTACAGACAGAGCCCACTGCTTATGCGCCTCTCTTCTTGAGGTGTGAGCCGTGTATGTCCGATTTGCATGGGCTCGTCAACATTAGGCTCCCAGGGCAGGGCTTCGGGAGAGTTGTGAGCCTTCTTTCTCACCCCTGCTCTAATATTAGCTTGTCCCCTCTCTCTGTTGCGCTCACGGATTCGGTTGTCAATCCTTATTGCCAAGGATATTAGTTCCTCAAGTGAACCAGGAACATCGCGGGGGGCTAGCTCGTCTTTTACTTTTTCCGACAAGGCATTGATGAAAGTGGTTGTCAGAGCTTCCCTGTTCCACCCCGACTCTGTAGCTAAGGTTCGAAATTCAATAGAAAATTCTGCAACACTGTTGGAGCCCTGGCGTAACATAATTAGCCGTTTGGCTGCCTCTTGGCCACTAACATCATGGTCAAAAACTCTCTTCATTTCTGCCATGAAGAGAGCTGAATCACAACATATCAAAGTTTGTCTCTCCCACATGGCTGTAGCCCAGGACAATGCTTTGTCTGAAAGCAAGGAAATTATATAAGCTACTCTGGCTCGTTCCGTGCTAAACATGGAGGGCTGTAACTCAAACACCAGACTACACTGAGTGATAAATCCCTTACACCTCCCTGGATGCCCATCATAGCGGGCTGGAGTTGACAACTTGGTTTCTTGTATGGTAAAAGGACTACAAGTTGGAACTGGGTTAGGGTTTGGAGTTAGGGTTAATGTCGGTGCTTGTACGTCAGTTGCTGCTTGCACTGGTGTTTGTAAATGGCCCAGTATCTCTTTTAACATAATATTATGCTTCGCTTGTTGGTCCGTAATTGACTGGAGCATATGTTCATGGGAGCCTAGTAAAGCCCCCTGAGCAGAGATTGCTTGCCCATGTAAGGCAATTTTTTCATTCCAGTCACTTGTTAGGTCAACCCCAACACCGTGGTCCACTGTGTCCACAATTGGCTGACTCATTCTGTCAGGACGAGGAGTTAGGACACAGGATAAGGCAGGGGGTGGGGTTCTTTAAGTTATCCTAAAAGGATAACCACTAAGATCGTAGGCGATCAATAGGAAGCGGGGAAAGAAAACAAAAGCTATATGCTGGTAAGAAATAACCTAAAAGCTCCCGTTCAAAGTGCAAACAAGAAACTAAACCACTGCTGCCAAGCAGCTGACAACAAACTGAAACAACTTGGGAGATTGAGTAAACTCAAATGACATGCAAAGGCAACTAGATCAGCTTAAACAAGGAAACCAAAAATGGCTGAGTAAAAACCCTCAGCACTGATACTCAATGAACTTTCAGTGACCAGTAAACTAAGTCTTCCTTTAGAAAGGTTTATAAATGCTTGTGAAAACTCTTTCATGCAAAACACACACGAGAAAACCCAGGGAGATGCTCTCAGAATCTCTGAAGGTGAGACAATGAGTCAGCAAGGAGAGCTGGAGCTCAGGAGCATATATAAGCTTCCCACACCTGGTCATCATCAAGGCTAATCAGCCACACACCTGACTCTGCAGGTGAGTTGAATGATTGCATCACCTGCCTCAATGAGCTGCAGGAGTGAGTATCCTCACAGGTTTCATAGAGATCATGGTTGGATATATGGTGGGGAAGCTGTGCAGAACTGCTTTTTCCAAGATCTTGCTGATGGATGGAAGCTTGGAGATCAGAGATTTAGCTGCTATTTGTTCTCGTTGGTAATGCTGTTTATGTGTGAGATGGCGAGAGTGGTTTTGTCGCGGTTTGTAGCTATTTGAATAAAACACCTCTGATTTCAGCTTTAGTGTGAGACTTCAGGTAGTGTCGTCAGACTGTACAGTGTGAGCACATAAATTGTGTGCGATGGTTGTGTCATTAGCTATTCAGTCTCGCGGTATGAGTTGATATTCCATCATGACTGCTAGAGATTAGGTTTGAAATCGTACAGTGTATGCCTGGCTTTATCACATCCACATAACCGACTCAGCCTGGTTTTTAAGGAGCATGGAATAAAAGAAGAAAATACATTATGTTCAATAATTGAATCTTTTCACCCAAGCTTTCTCTTGTGATACTATTGAGCTCATGTACTTACATTCTTTTGTCTAGGCACATAATAGAAATATAAAAGCAGTGTGACCAGTGTTACAATTAAGGACAAAGTGAAATACAAAAGGATTTAGTCACATTATGTCAGAGACATCATAAAACTTTAACCAAAGTTCAGTCACATGAATGCGAGCATTCTAGTTATTTGATCAGATGCATTTTACGCTGTTGTTTATTTATTGGGGTGGTAATATTGCATTGATCCGTAGTCATAGTAACCGCAGACAGCACTTTAACAGTAGATTTGTTTATTGCTGAGTGCCATTTGAACGGACATCACTGACTCTCTTCACTCTACATTTATATGTTCTATCTTAACACAGATGCACATTAAAAGCCCGGTGAAAGGCTGGCAGTTTTCACTGTCTCAAACAGTGGAACACTTTCACTTCATCGGAGCCTCCACACACTGGATCAGCTGTTCTGCCCCTTAAGCTCGGACGCTGCTCGGCTCCAAATATACAGTTCAAAAAAGCCTGCTGCACAAGTTCTCCTTGTCCTCCTCTAACCCCAGGAGTCCAGAAATGCACCGTTTGGTATATAGAAGTTTTTCTTGCATTGCTTATGTTGAGGAGTTTGAGAGGCAGCATTACAGTATTAATCAGCATTGTGTAACTGCTGGTGCTAGTTAAATTCCCTACTTTAAAACTTTAAATGATTTAAGTTTTACTCAAAGAAACATAGTGCAGTCAGTCAGTCCCTTTCGTCTCATTTTTCAGCGTCAAACTCTTTTGCATGCTTACTTATAACTCTCTGAACTGTTATCACCGGCTGACAGCTGCTGCCTCAGTTTTTCCAACACAGCAACAATTTGTTTAGCGCTTCGCTATCAGCAGCGCTTATGCAAAGGCTACAAATGGATGTGGCTCTGTGCCATTGGGGAAAAAACTCCTCTCCAGCCTTGTGTTTATCTTAAATCCAGGATGGCATCTTCTGTATTCCAAAGCTTCATCAAACTCCCAGACAGGGCTGCTTTTTATGGAGGGATCCAAACGCCTGTGCTCCGGCTTGATCTTACACAGAAAGGCACAAACTTTATCCATAAATGACCATGCTTTGAGCAGGCCTTCACCCAATCCAGCTCTGAAGGGACAGGGCACTGCTGTCATTGTGAGACAAAAGGCAGCAGCTGTCACATTTAAGGACAAAACCCCTCGTGTGTAAACAGTCCATGGGTTTGTGGTCGCACACATCCTGGAAAAGAGCCTCTCATACAGCTTCAGTTTGTGCCGGCTCTGCTGATTCTGAGTTTACGTGTGCTGCACTCTTGTCCATCATGCTAATTTTTTCTGTCCCGTTCCTCGGTTCTTCTCTCCGTCTTCTCCGCCGCCAAGGCAATCTGCACCTGCGACTGACAGAGACAACAAAACCAGTTAGGCTCAAAATTTTGGAAAATATGCATATCTGCTTTCATAAGAAGAGTAACATAAGAAGACTGTCACCACTTTTATCCCTGTATGCTTGCTGTTAACAACAGCTAGCATCTAACGAGCTTAGTTTAGCATACAAAATGAAAATAGAAGAAAGGAAAGACCTTGGAATTAACAGTCTCCAGGAGTTTTTGGGCTTTTTGTTACCAATGCAGGCTGATATGCTTTATTTTGTGGCATCTTTTTTAACTAACAAGACTAGGTTAAAACCTAGTATATGGCTGGCCGCAGCTATCTGGGGTGCCTGTTGAAATGCCTGACTGAAATCTGTGTTCTTTTGGCAGACCGAATTTGTCATGATTGTTAGTAGTATATTATTTTTCGCCAAAAGTATAGTAAGTGGTTACTGAAATGTAAAAAGCTACATGTTGCCCTGTCTCTCTCTCTCTGGCCCCTTTTGTGTGTGTGGAGATGAACCCTGAGCAGCAGCATCCCCCCTTCCCTCCTGCTTTTGTTCTACCGCATCTGATTGGTTAAACATAGACACACATTAACTCAGCTGACGCTCTCTGTATTCTTTACTATCCCTGCGCAAATGCAAGACAACACTACAGGAAAAGGGAGAAAACCTCTCCTCTGCACAAGAAAAGCAGTCGGTGTGGCTCTGTGCACTGGATTAACAAGAACAGTGGTCCAGGCCAGAGTAAACTGCAGCGGTCCTAGCGCGACATCCAAGCTAACGGCTTACGATGGACTAACCGGGACAAGCCCACCGCCATGATCGGAAAGCCATGCAGAAACAGACCGGGAGTGGAGAGAGAACATTTTTTTCCATCATGAAAAGCTTTCAGTGTTGCTCTCTGCGCTTATTTGGATTCAGACACGTTGTCTGGCTCAGACAGAAGCGCCGCTGAAGCTCAGTCCTAGCCTGGGGACACAACACTACAAGAAAAGGGAGAAAACCTCTCCTCTGCACAAGAAAAGCAGTCGGTGTGGCTCTGTGCTCTGAATTTAACAAGAACAGCGGTCCAGGTCGGAGTAAACAGCAGCGGTCCTACTGCGACGTCCAAGCTAACAGCTAACGGTGGACTAAACGGGACAAGCCCACCGCCATGATCAGAAAGCCATGCCGAAACAGAAACCTCAGCGGTCAGCCAAAAAGTTGCAGTTCAATTTGTATTGTTTTGGGTTTTTTGTTTTGTTTTGTTTTTATGTAAAGTAGGACCTATTGCAAACCCACTGCATGGAAAAGGATGAACAAGGCGATGTGGCACTGACAGTATCCGAGCATCCAGAGGAAAGTCAGTCTTTATGTCCTTGGTCCCCCTGGGCAAGCTTGCTCACAGAATGGCTGTAAAACCCAGAGAACGGACCCTCCCGAGTTGGGATTTATTGATGATATCAGTGCATGTGAGCTGGATCAGTAGCATTAGTGTTAGCTTTCTGGCTAACAGTTACTTCATTTTGGAGCTGAAAATGTGAGTGATGTTGAGATTCTGATGCTTAGATAATTTTTTTGTGCTTCTTTCTAGACTTTTAAACCACTTTTTCTGTCTATTCTGGCAACCTCTTTTAATACGTTTTTGCTCAATTTGCCCTTGTTGCCAATTTTAACCCAATTTCATTGCTTCCCTCCAATTTTTGCTAATTTTTTTAAGCCATTTTTAACCCATCTTTGCAACATTTTGTCCATAATTTTTACTTTTAAGTACATTTTTTGCTTTATTTTGCCCCTTTTGCCACTAACTTTTGCCACTTGTAACCCCTTTTTGCCATTTTAAGCTACTTGCCAATTTTTTCCAGTTCTTTTGCCACTTGTAACCCATTTCCATGCTCTTTGTCCAATTTTGCCACTTTTTTTGCCACTGTTTACCCATTTTTGCCACATTTTTGCCAATGCTATTTGTCACTTTCAACCAATTTGTGCCCATCTTGCCACTTTTTGCCAATTCTTTTTGTCCTTTTTGCCATTTTGAACTCATTTTTGAGGCTTCTCTTCAATTGTTGCCACTTTTAACCACCTTTACAATGTTTTGCCATTTCTTTGCCACTTAGAACCCATTATGCTGCTTTTTGCCTGTTCTGACATTTTTTTGCCACCTGTAACATACTTTTACTGTTTTTAAGCCAACTGTTGCCATTTTTTGCTATTGTAACCTACTTTTGCCTTTTTTTTTTTTTTTTTAGAAATTTTGCTTCTTTTTTGCCACTTTTACCTTTTTTTTTTTTTTTTTTTCAAATTAAATTTAGAACTTTCAATCCATCATTGTTTTTTTGCCCATTGCTACTTTTTGCCACTTCTGGACAATTCTTTAGCCATATTCTTTCAATTTATGCTGCTTTTCTCCAATTTTTGCCACTTTTAAACCATCTTTGCTACTTTAGGCCACCTGTTGCCCATTGTTGCTGTTGTTGCCATATTTTGCCACTTATAACTCATTATGCTGCTTTATATGGCCACATTTCTGCCACTTTTTATCCATTTTTCCAATTTTAACTCTTTTTTGTTCCTTTTCAAAGTTATTGAATTATTTCCAGGAAAGTTACTTCTTCTTCATTCCCCATTATCTTGATTTATGTGCACATTATGGCTTTGCTATGGGGTCTGACATTACTTTGGAAGGACTATTTGAATATGTCTTAATATTTTTGATCCAAGCTCTACGAATGGCTGGCGACCAGTCCAGGGTGTACCCCGCCTCCTGCCCAATGACAGCTGGGCTAGGCTCCAGCCCCATGTGACCCCAAACTGGATAAGCGATAATGAAAAATGGATGGATTTCTGATTTTAACATTGCAACACTCTTGAGAGACTAATTATAGGCTGAAAGTACATTTGACACATTGGCATTCTTGATGATTTTTGTACTTGAAAGATAACTTACTGTGAAAAAAAGCAGATGAACACAATGAGAAGAATGAGTAAAACAAGGCCTCCAACGACTCCGACAATAATGATGTGCCGCTTATCTCCTATCAGCCAGTCAATGTCCACAAATTCACACCTAGAACCATGGTAGCCTTGCGTACATCTAAAAGAAAAACAAGAAAAGTACGTTTTATGTGCTTTATTTCAATAATTTGTTCTGAATATTCCTTTCAGCCACCTTTGGGCTTGTCCAAAGACAAATCTTGGGACTTTCATTCGAAACCCCTTCACATCAGTCCAGATCACTTTTAAAAAAGACTTTGTCTGTGCTGTTTAATTTTCTTGTCATTCAACTGCCTTTCTTGCCAAATCCCTCATTTGACTTTCTTTCAGTTCGTCTTTTTGAGATGAAATCTCTAACCTGCATGAAACTGTCTTCTGTTCTGTGACGTAACGACATTCCCCATGGATGCAGAAATGTGAAAATTCCTCCGGACATTTGGACAGGTGGCCGCTCCACTCATCTGTATCCTCTGTGTTTGCTGAAAGAATAATGTGAAATTTAAAATGAGTTTGTAGTAACTGACAATTCATCATAAATCGCATCTTATTATCTGGAGTTAGGGTTCAAAGAATTTAAACTGAACAGAAATCGAGCGTATGGCATTAGTTCAGGCAGGCCCCAGAGTCGAGCGCTGCCATACATTTGAGATCAGCTGATCTTACACAAGCCCTCATCAGATGATGGCCAGCTGATTCACTCGAAGCACACTATTGGATAATTGCACTCATGCTGCCATATCTAAACTGCTCTGCTCTGTGTGCAGTAGTGTGTTCTAAAGAACTGATTTTTAGTTAATTCTTTTGTTTGTTTTTTTTCATAAAAGGCTAGCCTAGCTGGTACCGTCTGGAAAAATGCCTCAATATGCTCATAAGTACACACTTCTTCCATCTGTTACCTGCTCATTCCCAGTCTTTATTATGAGCAAAGCCATCTCCTGGCATCCATTTATCTCACTAACACATTAAATTGGTGTTGTCACCTGACTTTCATCAAGAAAATTAAGTAGCTCATACCCAAAATATGTCTTAACTATTCCTGTAACTGTGTCACATTCTGTCAGCTTGCCACTTTGACTAACACGCTCACCTTCTGCCGTGACCTGAGGTAAAAATAGACTGTGATATGATCCACAGAGAAGTCAGGGTGAATCAGTGCTTGGAAAAGCCTTGTGTTGTCATGGTCTCATCAACCACGTGTCTCAATAATTAATTCAGCGGATGCACAAGTGGGATACAGTTTCAGTACAACTCTTATTCTCTGTGCTTATGTATTTCCCTTTCATCTTCTCTTTAACTTCAACAACAAATACAAACTGAAACACCCTAACACAACTGCTAGTAGGCCATTATGCTGAACCTCTGACCTGGTGTCACATACCGCGTTTTAAACTAGCTGCCGCTATCTTTACAACCCATTGACATGAAATTATCTTTGAAAATGAGCTTGTAAAAGAATACGGCTTTTCAGGTGACATCAATGAGAGCGCCTCAGTTGTTTGGTGCAACATGAGCTCCAGCTTGCTGCCATTCCCTGGACGCTGTAAAGAAAAATATCCAGTTACAGAGTTCAAAGGAAAAATGTGTTTAGCTGCATCCTTGACCAAATTTAGCTAATAGGTTTTAGACCCCCTTGTGTTTGTTTGCTAAATATGGATGGTCACGTTTGCCTTGCTTAGCAGCTATCCTGGAAACTTACCCTTGTTTTCATTTTTGCTTAAAGTCCCTGTGAAGTGATAAGAAAAACATCTTTATTTAAGGTGTATTGTATGACATGCCACTGTGTTACCACCAGGCCAAATTTCAGTCGTGAAAAATATCTCCAAATTTATAAAATTAAGCATCAAAACCATGAAAAAAGGGGCAGTAGAATCTGCTCAAGGATGGTGTGGGCATGTCGATTTAACAAGTTGAAGCCACGCCCACTCACCAGAAGTACAATCCTCCCAAATAAAAGAAAAAGACTGAGTGCAGCTGAAACTGATGTTGGGGATAAAATTTACTGTTTTCTGGCACAAATCTCTGTTTTATGATACTTTCAATGACCCATAGGCCACTGTGTCATTATATAAACTCAGAGATATTTTATTTGACTTAAATTTGCCTGGTGGTTCATAACACAGTGGCCTGTCATACAGCAAACCTAATATATATTTATTGCTTTACATTGACTTTAAGTAATTGGCCAAACTTGTGGCTCATCTGTTGAGCTAAGCTAACCTGCTACTGGCTTCAGTAGCCTAGCTGTTGTATGATTAGTGATTTAGAGTGGGCAAAAGCTTGCCTGAAGTCTTCGAAATGTCGAAGTGCAAAATCTATTTAGCTTACATATCCTGTTGGTTTGTATGAGTACAGAGTGTTAAGTCTTGCTTGCTGAAGGAAGTGGAGTAACAAGTTTCTCTCTCCTGACCTCAGCTAACCTGCTCTGTTTTAAAGCAGCCTAGGATAGGTTAGCTCAGCTTTAATAGTGTAATAGGAATAGCTAGCATAGAGAAGATTAAAAAATGTCAATAAGCACCTAAACTATTCAACTCTCATATGTGTTCATTTTATTTCTGTATGTACAAATGCAAAGCTGGGTGACAAGTTTCTCTCTGTTGACTTTAGCTAACCTCTCTGCAGCCCTGCAGTTAGCTCAGTGTGGGGCCACCTAGATTGTAAATGATCAAGAATGTCCAAATTATTTTATCTCATTTTATTTCTATACAAAAATACCAGTGTGTAGAGTCAAAGTTTTTAAAGGAACCGTGAAATAAGTTACATTTTCCGATGTCTTTCTCCTGAGTTTAGCCAGAGCAGCTTTGTTGAACCATCCCTGCAGCAGGTTGATTTATCTTGGTTGATCAGGGATAGCCAACAGAAAAAATTAAATGTCAGTGCCAAAATTATTAAGTGTATCTCATTTGATTAATGCCACAGTTTATAGAACTAGCTTTAAAAAATAAGGTATCTTTCCCCCTCACTTCACTTCCTCCTCATTTAGAGGCTCAGTGTAGTCAAGCTCAGCCATGTTTGTTGAGGTGATCATTTGCGTTTAGTGTGAACAAAATATAAGGGTACGTGTTTTGAACCATGACCCCCGAAATGCCATGGTTTGGGACAAATACAAATACTGTTACACCCCTAGTAGCAAATATCATGTTCTAGCATAAAAATACATTTTGTGTCCTTCTTGAAACACAAAGATCTGAAGTCAGAAAGTAGAGATGCACCAAATATCAAAATTAGGGCCAATGGTTCTGTTTAAAATTACTTTGGCAGTACCTATACTGATACCCATGTACTTCCCGGTGTAAAGGCCTTTGCACATTGGGTACATTTATTTCGTCCGAATTTTTTTAACGTTGAAAAAGAAAATCACGCTCATGCTCAAATCATGCCTTCACGCTGACACTGAAAATTTCCTCATTATTTTTTAAGGAACAGGGGTTGATTTTATTGATTTTATGCAAATTTTTACATCAGTCCAAGTCATTAAGATGGGTGACTGATGAAGATCAGTGCCCACTGCCACCCCCCCCCCCCCCCCTTGTCAAAATTCTTCTTTCATGTTTGACCATGAAAGCAGATCAGAGTTGTCCAAATGGGGACTTCTCCTAGCTTGTAAAAAAAACTTCTTTCAATCAGTAGTCAGGTATAACAGATGCCCTCATTAAACTGGTTGGACACAACAGATATTTGTAAGCAGGGCAGCTGTTGGCTGATACTGATGTTAAACCGATGCACCTGTGCATCCCTATCAAAAACAAGTTTGTAAATGTCAAAGTGCAAAATGAGTAAATGAGTCTTCATGTATTTCTGGGCCCACTGCAACCGTTTCTGCTTGTGAGCATTGGACCGGGTGGCCAAATAGTAGATTTATGCACGACTGCAAGCCTCTGGAGGATCCTACACCTTGAGGTTGGTGGGACTCCAGAGGCACCAGCAGCTTCAAAATACCTGTTTGCTGCTTTGTAATGGCATTTTAGCATCTGCTTTCTTAATCTGATGAATTTGTCCGTCAGAAACCTTCCTCATTATGCCTTTATCTGCAGGAACCCGTCTGTGCTCTAAATCAGCCACAAATTTCTTCACAGTATGATGATCACGATTAATTTTTTTCATGAAATATCTAATGTTTTCATTCCTTGTTTAAGGCATTGCACTGTTTGACATTTTTCGGCAACAGAAAATCCTTTTTCTTTCCTATACTGCTTGAAACCTGTGGCCTGCTTAATAATCTGGAATATGTGGAAAAGTGCATTTTGAGGTTTTTATTTAAAAAAAAATAATGGTTATCATTATAAAGTTTGTTCAAAAACATTTGAATTATGCTCTAATGGCTGATGACTTGAAAAATACTCTGACTGTCATTTGCATTAATATTTAGGAAAATAAGAGAAAAATGTCATTTGCTTAATAATGTGGAAAGCAGTATATTTTTCCCTGCATAGGTGTGTTTGTATGTTCATATCGGCATCTATGCTTTTCAAAATTTTCCATTTAACCTCCACCTCGAAACAAAGCAACCTTTATAACCCCACAGTCGGCACCGCCTTCTCCCCCCCTCGTGCCAATATCTACCTGTGCAATTGTTTCTGTCGCCATGTTGATGACAGTCTGTCACAGTGCCATTGGCAGACTCCCCGGTCACATTCCACTCAGCCAGAGAGTGTTTGCACAAAGCCAGAGCTGCAACCAGAGACACAAACAAATAGACGATTACAGACACACAACACATGTGTACAATATGCAAATTGTTCTGAGGATATTCCAACCACAGAGAGGGATAAGCAATGAGGAGCAGAAAACATGTAATCACTATCCCAGTTATTGGCAGAATGCTGCTGAGTCATGATGCAAGCCAGTGATTTAGGAGAGTGGTGATTCTGCTTGATCACGCCCACTTTTGATACAAACAAACACTTTTCCCTCTCTAAACTAAAACATATTATCACTCCCATAGCTGCTAGATAACTAAAGGTTTACTACAGACTGCAATCATGCACATGTATTGAGATATTACCCATTAGGGAAGCCTGTTTTGACAAGGATTAGTAATCACAAGGGATATTACCGGCAGATATGGAGTCTACATTCAATCATTAACCAACAGTGAAGTCTACTGTACAAATATGGTTCTAGAGGGAGAACACCGTCTTCATCCAGCCTTGGCTGCAATGCTTCAAAGGCATATGGGTGTTGAAAATAGGTGCCAACAATGAAAACAATAGACGCTATTATTCAATGGTATTTTTAGCCGGTATGTCTCTTGAGAAGTGTTAAAAGTAAAGAGAATGGGAGTTAAATGCCAGTATCTAAGGCTGCACAACTTTCATTAAAGAAGGCCTTCAGTTTTGGAACCTTTAAGTAGGAAAGGTGAACATTAATTCACATTAAAAAATAAATAACAAGTAAATCTTACCCGTTATTATTACCAGACAGACTCTGTACACCTTGGCCATCTCCTCACTTGATAAAAGCGCTCATAAAACGACAAATGAAAGTTCAGTTTCATTGACAAATCCAAGTGAAACTGGATCAGTCCCTTCTCAGAGGTCATTGACCTTTGAAAAAGGTGTGGACAGGCTGTGCAGGTTCCCCAGTGGCATCTCGTGTTGTAGTCCTTCATTGATGGCTATTCAAGTTCATAGCCATCCAGAAAAGCTTGAGGCCATGACCAATATACTCACACATACACTGCTCAAAGTGCCTTCCTAGTCTGGACTGCACTTCAGAGTGTGTGAGAGAGCAGAAAAAAAGGGGGATGGCACTGAAACCCAACTCTGCTCCCCGCCCACACCTTTAAAGGAGAATACGACTCCATTCAAGCTATGCAGGTTATTTCCTCGTCTGAGAACAACTCCACCTTAATGCCCGGCTTTCCTTGTTCTTATGAATAAAGTGAAAGGTGTGAGACTCATTAAGAAGAATAAAAACCAGTTTAACAGCAAAGAACTTCAAATTAACAACAGTTTCTACGCTAATAATACAAAGAGCGTGTGAACAAACAGATTTCTGTGGGATCAGTGAACCAGCTGAAAGGTGATAAAGTTTAGAGGACTGACAGGATCACTCACTCTCTGCAGAAGCATCTGGAACCCATTGGTTTAATGACGCAGTTTTTTTTAATCAAAAGAGAGAAAATTTATGTGAATGTTTAATGCCCAACACAACATTTGTTCTTGAACATTTACAGTTGTTATCTTTCTGTATCAGAGGGATTTTTATGCTTTTCACTCCTCTGTGTGTTTGAGTTGGCTGGCCTCCACTGACAGCTCATAAATCACTGGAAGGCTAAATCTGTGGTTCTCAAATGGAGTGCCAAGGCACAAGGCAAATCTGGGGTGATGTGGTATCTTGTCAGCTGCTTTTCTGAGTTGATTGAACACATTTTTAGTATCAAGTACACAGTACTCAGTGTAGAAAAGGCCCAGGATTATAAGCCACACTCTGATGTCACAGCTGCAGAGCAGTGTGGGAAGTTGCCTCTAAGATTAGCCATTGACGTCTGTACCTGCATCCCGATGAGGTCCACAACGTCTTAGTTGTGCAGTATCGCATGATGTCTGCACCCTGATTGTTGTCTGACATGCCTTAGTTTGCATGGCATCATATGACATCTGGGTGTGATGAATTTTGATGTTGATGAATTATTATCTCGATCATATTTTTGGTTAGATTTTTAAATTGTTTTGGATTTTGCTGATGTTGTCAGGTGTCATTTGTTCTGTCTTCTTTGTCCTTTATTTGGGTTTTTGTTGCTTTGTTCTTCTGTTTGCTTCTACACATGTCAAAGCACTTTGTAAACCCATGTTTTTGAAAGTGCTATACAAATAAAATTATTATTATTAAGAAGAAGCGCGAGCATCGTGTACTCAGGTTCATACTCCTGTAGATGAGCCAGTGTTGACTTTATTTGTGTCTATGTACGTCCATGCTACAGTAAGTACATTAGTTTCATTTATGTTGTAGAGTTTCTTGGTTTGTTTTGGTAAAGGTTATATTTTGCTTGTGCTATGTACATTGCTCCCCTGCTTTGCTAAGCCTTGTATTGTGTGGACATTTGCTTACTAAGTGTTGAATTACTTCTTAATCTTAACCTGCAGCAGTAACATATCTGTGTTTGATATTATTTCTTATTTATTAGATCACTGGTTAGAGTTTGTGGTATGCAAGTTTTATATTTCATCTAACGACAATTGTAAGTCCAGTCAAGAGTTCAAGCAGTTAATTGGTGTCAATTGAGTTGCCTTTGATGTGCAGCACAAGGATCGCTGGTACCTCTGCTTGTTAGCTCTCCACCACTAGATGGTATTCTTGCCTGGTGGGCTAGAGCTGAGGATTATAAGGATTTAATCCATCCCTGTGTGCAGAAGTGTTGATTTAATGCTTGTTACATATTGCATATGCAGTTAAGTGTTTTATAGAATAAGAGCAAGCTTTGTGTGTGAATAACCTTGCATTTCAAACAGGAAGACATTTTTAAGAAGGGCTTAAATGCTTGTAATGCCATTCATATTGGTAGAAATTAGCCCAGTCTAGAAATTACTTGGATCGTTTGAGTTATGTAGTCAGTGGGGCAAAATGGCTCAGTGGTGCCTCCCTTTGTGAATTCAGCCCCTAAGGTAAGATGAACCTACGTATGATTGCAAACTTTGGCAAGTAAACATAACATGGCAGGGTCTGCAAAATACTCTTGGACCAATTTTATAAAACCAACAGGAAGTCCTCTGGTCCTCTGGTTGAGCTCTCAGCGGAAATAATAAAGTGCTGAGTGGACAGACTGTGTGTCACACACGTTACATTCTCACATGTAAGTGCAGTGATACAGTTTGCCTGTTGCTAGCCTGATATTAAACCGTCCCCTGTGCATAATTTGGTGTTGCATCCAATATACAGTGGCTTGCAAAAGTATTCATCCTCCTTGAACTTTTCCACATTTCTTCAAGTTACAAACACAAATGTAAATATATTTTATTGGGATTTTGCATGAGAGCCGAACACAAAGCGGCACATAATTATGAAGTGGAAGGAAAATTATACATGGCTTTCAAAATTATTAACAAATGAAAATCTGAAAAAGTGTGGTGTGCAAAAGTATTCAGCCCTCTGGAATCTGATACCCATGAATAAAATGCAGTGTGACCAATTGCCTTCAGAAGTCACCTAATTAGTAAATAGAGTCCACCTGTGTGTAATCTCATCTCAGTATAAATACAGCTGTTCTGTGAAGGCCTCAGTGAAAAAAAACACCATAAAGACATCAAGTTGTGGAGAAGTTTAAAGCGGGTTAGGTTGTAAAAAAATATCCCAAGCTTTGAACATCTCACAGAGCACTGTTCAATCCATCATCTGAAAATGGAAAGAGCATGATACAACTACAAACCTACCGAGAAATGGTCGTCCACCTAAACTTACAGGCTGGGCAAGGAGAGCATTGATCAGACAAGCAACAAAGAGGCTGATGGTAACTCTGGAAGAGCTGCAGAGATCCACAGCTCAGGTGGGAGAACCTGTCCACAGGCCAACTACTAACAGCTTTGCCAAAAGTCATGTGGGGGACACACCAAACATGTGGAAGAAGGTGCTTTTGTCAGATGAGAACTAAATTGAACTTTTTGGTCTAAACACAAGGCGCTAAGTGTGGCGGAAAAATGACACTACACATCACCCTGAACACACTATCCCCACCGTGAAACATGGGGGTGGCAGCATCATGCTGCAGGGATGCTTTTCTATAGCTGGGACAGGGAAGCTGGTCAGAGTTGACGGCAAGATGGATGGAGCTACATACAGGGCAATCTTGGAGGAAAACCTGTTAGAATCAGCAAAAGACTTGAGACTGGGGCAAAGGTTCACCTTCCAGCAGGACAATGATCCTAAACATACAGCCAGAGCTACAGTGGGATGGTTTAGATTGAAGCATATTCATGTGTCAGAATGGCCCAGTCAAATCCAGACCTAAATCCCAGTGAGAATCTGTGGCGAGACTTGAAAATTGCTGTTCATAGGTGCTCTCCATCAAATCTAACTGAGCTTGAGCTATTTTGCAAAGAGAAATGGGCAAAAATTCCAGTCTCTTGATGTGCAAAGTTAGTAGAGACATACCCCAAAAGACTTGCGGCTGTAAATGCAGTGAAAGGTGGCTCTAAAGTATTGATTCCAGTGGGCTGAATACTTTTGCACACCACTTTTCAGATTTATATTTCTAAAAAGATTTGAAAGCCATGTATAGTTTTCCTTCCACTTCACAATTATGTGCCACTTTATGCTGATCTATCACATAAAATCCCAATAAAATATATTTACATTTGTGGTTGTAATGTGAAGAAATGTGGAAAAGTTGAATACTTTTGCAAGCCACTGTACCTCTGTAGAGGGAGAGCATGGAGGCGCAACCGTGGGACACTTGGGTGGACTGGCTGCTGAGGGGATGCTCCTGAGGATCAACCTCTGGCTGGACCAGCCTGGCCCCTGGACCAGGGTGTAGCCCATCAAGGCACAGTAGTTCCTCTGAAGACACAGACACAAAGTTTCAGATTTTGATCAATGCAGACATTTCATGTTGAAAAAAGTCTTCACCTGACGACCAGTCATAACCTCCATTCAATAATCATCAATAAAACCAAAAGTCACAGACATATTTTTATAGGATTTCCAACAAAAATTTAGTTTTAAAGCCTTTTTTGATTACATGTTGTCAACTATCTACACCCTAAAGGAAAGTCTTGATGTGACATGGTGTTTTGTATTTGTTATATTGAAGTCATTTTTGTTCAGTCATCACACAAAATCAAAACTGATTTTACAGTTACACAAAAGACCACAAGATGGAGCTGTTACTCAGGAGCTTTGTTCACAGCTCTTCTAAGTCTTTTCAGTGAACAAGATTTCTTCACCTTGATCCAGAATTTTCAGGCCAGTAACACATTATTTCTGCATGATTTTTACACAACTATTCAAAAAACCAAGATGATGTTTTGTAAATAAAATCAATTTGAGAGGTGTTATCCTTTGATTATTATGTAGGTTATATTAGGCTTCGGGACACCTCAAATGAGCTCAAAATTCCTGATGCCTCTACTTTCTGAGCCTAGTTCAATAACATTTCTACTTAAACGCAACCCAAATTACACTCTTTTTTTAAAATAATCAATCATCTTTCATTATAGAAACTGTGAATTAATGAAAACACTTCAATTATCTCACAAGACAGTACAGTTGTCCTATCTTATCTTATTGTCAGGTCATTAACAAGGGGATTTGGTTGGAAAGATTTGGATGATTTAATCAGCAAATAATTGATTAAAAGGCTTCCAAATTTGAATGATTTCTTGTCATTTTGACAAAATTCTGCTTTAATGTGATCAGCCAAATACAGAGTGAATATTTAAATGTTTTTCATGTTTCTGCATCTTTAAGTCTAAGAGTTTTAATCTTTTTATTAAAAAAAACCCAGGTCTCCCGTGTTAAACACTTTGCAGGAGAAAAAAAACATCAGTTAAAGTGTTTCCAATCAGAAATTTGCTGCTGTCTCTCTGTTCGTTTGGATTGAAAAGTCTTTGATCCCGTTTTCATTCAAATGAATTAATTTTCGAATCCTGTGACCGAGCAACCAGGTCTGTGACCTAAGTATGGACATTGCACTTGAAATGTCACGTGTCACCACAAAATTATGTCCCATCTGTTGTCATCGTCTCATAAAAAGCTAAATTTGGTTGTATGTTTAAATCCCAATCATTATCATTATCATTCAGTGGCTGCTCTATCAGTTCAACTGTGAGTCATCCTTTCAGTCCTATGGGGTGGTGAATCCAGGACATGAATCCTATCAACTCAAGCCGTTGTTTGACGAAACACAGGAGAGGTTTTTAGTGAGCGTAAACAGAGAGACAAAATAAGGCCCATAAACCAAACAATGCCTCTGTACATTCCTTCTCAGGATGGAAAAACAGTTTAGATAGAAAAAAAAATTAAAACAGGCTTACCTGTGGTAATGTATGCAAGGAAAAAAATATAGCATTCCTTTTCTTTTCAGATTAAATGAAATTTATTTATATTCCAACAACAGCATAAAAAAGAAATACAAAATGTATTTACAAATTATCAATACTGACACACTCAACTCAATGACTTGTTAACATGCTTGATACATTCATAGTCCAACTTTTTTAATCTGATTTATTATAGTGTAAGCCAGCTGTTATTAGAGAGTCTTTCCATGAAGATTTCAGTCTAGAAAGAGCAGATTAGCAAGTTGTTGTTGAGATTATTTTAATACCATGACCAGAGAGGTGTTTTCCTTGTGTGGATGAGGGGCATGGTGCTTTTTAGGAGGACTGCTACCAAGAGTCCAAGCATGTGAGCGTGTTTCTATGTAGGATAAACTCAGCTCAGGATGCCTCCTCTCATGTGTCCACTGTCGCTCAGCCCGTGCTCTATGAGTTTGATGTCTTCCAAGTCGTCTTTGATGACACTGATCAAATGACTTAAACCCTCCTGCTGCTGTTTTAAGTGCTGAAAGGGAAAGATAAAGGAGAAATGTTTTTAGTTAAGGAAATACTTTAAGTCTTCAAATATATTTAAAGGAGAGTATGAAAACCAAACTGTTGAGGTCTGAATCAGGGATGTGAAAGGTTATTAAACTTAAGGGTTTAGTATGCAACTTTCAGAGCAGATTTTTAGACAAATATTGTCATACAGTAAGCTTCCTCTCTGCCTCACTGTTTGACCAGAAACCAATGAGTTGGAGAGCAGCAGACATGCTGATAACCATCTGGAAACAAGATCCTGTGTACAATTTCAATTATGGGTATCACAGCTGATTTGGTTATTGGTTTGTCTTTATAGATGGAAGAACAACTTTTCTTTAGGAAGGTCTGTTGGTTCTGCTTCAGATATACTCTTGCAACAAGTCAAGGGTTACGGTGCCCATAGACACAGGATCCCTGACTGCTGGCTTTGAAAAATTGTCTGCCAAATGGGGCCTGGCAGAAAAAGTCTGGGAATCAGTGCTTTAAGTGATAATCAGTCAGTCACTCGCAAAGCTGTAGCTTTTTTTCCCCTAGCTCTTCTACCCAGATGTAAACCAGCACAGTGAACCAATAGCAGCTAGTAGGAGCAGTGCAGCCAAACTGGCATACAAGCACTTCAGTGGAACAATGTGCAACCAAGTTCAGCTCAGGGATGTTGACATTAACCTCTAAGACGGACTGAAGACTGCTGGAGTGCACTGCTAACACTGGTCACACTCAAACTCAAGTTAACATTGTTCTCCTGTAGAGTAATGCATGTCGCAAAGTGCCACACGTTTCAGCAGCATTTAAAGCAACCATCAGTTACTGGAGAATGTGATCAGATGTTCTCAAACATTTAAATATGCTACAGGTAAAACTGCTTTGGACAGTGTTTAGTTGTGTTAAATAAATGTAGTGGCTTCTCATTTCCTAAACTGGTTGGCTAGTCTGAATTTGACCTCTAGTTTGATCATCAGAGAAAAATCCTCATCTGGAACTACCATGACAGGGTACAGACTTTCTGTAAAGGTACAGACTGTGTAAAGGTGCTGACTTACTTGTTTAATTTCTCTGAGAAGGTCTGCATCAACGCTGTAGCGCTCTTCTGATCTGACAGCTCCAAAGTGATTCTGCATGCGGATTTGAGACATCAATTCATTCAACCGACCCTGTAAAAAGAAAAAGCACAGACTCAGGTAAAATTTCCTGAAAGACATTTTGTGTTCGGTGTCACAGAAGAATATATCTAATATTTGCCCAGAAAGCAATGAAATGTTTCATGGACTTAGTAATTTTTACCTCTCAGTCTAGTTACCGTCCTCAGAGAGTGAAAAATGGGCCAAACTTACCTTGAACTGTGTGGGGGCATTGAGCTCTGACTGAATGGTGTCCAGCTGCACCCTGAGGTGCTCCTCATCCACTTGGATAGCATAACCACTTTTCCTCTGAATCTCCTGTTTGATCAACACCTTCAAGAAAAAAGACAACAGAGAGGGATAAACAAGAAACACTGGAGAATAGTGGACGAAACAGGGTAAAAAGATAGGGCAGGGGTGTCAAACTCAATCACAGCAGGGGCAGGATTCTGGATTCAGGTCTAACCTGAGGGCCTGACAGGGTCACTTTTTAACTATAAACTGTCAACCTCATTTCACCAGGAATAGAATACGAAAAAAACTTAGCACTGATGATAAATGACTTTGAAATTTGAAAATTTAAAAAGACGAGTTTAAAGGCTCAAAATCTAAGAAAAGAAATTAGTAAGATCAAAACGGTTAAACATGAAATTACAAAATGTTTTAAAAAGCCAAATATATTAGAAAAAAAGTCAAAATCAAGAGTTTTGAATCATGAGTCAAAACATGAAATAAAATTTGTAATCATGAAATTAAAAGTCAAAATATGATTCAAATTTTTAAATTGTAAGTCTAAAAGGTCAAACTATGGGATTATGAAGTCGAAGTTAGGAGTGGATATGAGATAAAATACAAAATAATTAGTTAAAAAGGTCAAAATATAACTTAAAATTTAAAATTGTGAATTTTGAAAGCTTAAAATATTATATAAGAAGTAAAAATGATCAGTTGAAATGCTCAAAGTACAAAATAAAACGTCAAAATCCTAAGTTTGAGTGTGACTTGTGAGACGCAAAATTGAAAATATTAAATTAGAAACACAAATTAATTTTTTTCCCACATTCCTGACTTTTTATATTATCTTTCTCCTTTTTCAAATTCTATGACTTAAGGATATCTTAAATCATCAAGGATAAGTTTACATTTTAATTAAAAAAAAAAAAAAAGGAGGAAATCTGCAGACTTCACACGGATGGGCCAGTCATAACAGAAATATGTTATAATTTTGCGGGCCGGATTTTGCCCCTGGGCCCTAAGTTTGACACCCCAAGATAGAGCCATGTATTCAGTGAAACTGTATAAAATGCAAACTTATTGTTCTGTGTCACTGTCTGAAATGCAAGAAGCTACCTGCAGCACCCGGTGGGAGAGATCCATCAGCTTCCTCTTGTATTGGGCGATCTTTGCCACCGTGGTCGCCTGATTTTTCTGCAGCTCACTGATGTCATTTGAGATGATCTGGAACAGCATATGTGACTTATTCATTTCAATTCAAACCTAAAGGACTATCTGTCCTGATAACTTTGTGTTATATCTTTCATTTGCAGCATTTGATTATATAAAGAAACTGATTTTGATTTGGGCATAATCTGTTTGTTTTCAGAGACACTTTTAGTCTCTTCTGTTTAAGAATAATGAATGGTGCTTGCATGTAAATATATTAGCAACAAAATTATCTTAAAAAAAAACAAGGCTACAGGCAAAAGCTAAAATTAGTTCAAAGCATCTGGCACGTTCTCTTACAGCGGTATTTGTAAAGGCAAAAAAATGTGTTTCAAATTTCCTCCCTTGGTAATCAGGATGCTCTACATTGACACCCAGTGGGTTTTTTTCACATCCAGGAAACCATTAAGAATAGACAGCAGAGATCTCACTTACATCCACCCTGGTCTGGTGCTGTTTGGTCATCTGTTCCTGGATTTGCAGCCGGCAGAGCAGTTCTTTAAACCCCACCATGGGCACTGGGATCAATCTGGAGAACATTTTTTTGAGATTAAAGTGTTTGTCTTTTTTTTTTTTTGGCCAGACAAGCCTAATTAACATCTAAGGGGTTCAATACTTTTTATAGGCACCAGCATTACTGAAAAGTCTTAATTAGATGTTCCTTGCAAGCTTACTTCTCAGGGTCTGGGTTGTCCACTTTAGCCTGCTCCCAGATTATGGGGTCCACTCCTATTGGGAAGAAATAACATCCTCAGACAACAATGTCCATAACAACAATATGTGGACTACCATTTTAAACATTTACCTGCAGGTGCATTTTGCAGCAGCTGTTTGAGCTGTGCCGGAGACAGCTCTGTGCGTGTGACGGACATGGCAACTCCAATCTGTGTGAGCTGATTCTTAATGTGGGCCTGCTCCAGATAACTGAGAAGGGTGGAGGCTGGAATTCGCTTTGAGGTGCCATTAGGTGAACGCTCCACGAGATAAATGATCACCTCCGTCCTGAGACACAGAAGAGTTGTGGTTGAGATCACACATTTTTAAATAAACACAATTTCTGACAGCTACAAATCTCTCTGAAAGAAAAAGCAAATAACACATGACATGCTAAAGTGGCTTACTGGTCACTGGGAAGAGGTTTGACCCCATCTACATTGACAGTGAGGGACTGGTTGTTTCCAAGAATCTTGTGAAGTGACTCCACCAGCTGTTGCTGCTGAGCTCGAACATCAGCTTCCTTTTTATTCAGAACTAGAACCACTAAACCATCCTCATCCTTACTCACTGGAGCACAGCTATAGCCCACCGCCTAGAAAACAAACGCAGAAGAGGAAGACTGTTTAATATTCAAATAAACATAAAAATGCTTCTACCACTCCATCATTCATTACCTTAAACCTGCAGAATGGATTCTCAAGGGTAAAGTCTACAGGTGGGGTGTTGTTGCTGTAGTAGCCCTTTCCGGTGCCCCAGTAAGCCTGGAGCTGGTTCCATTTGGCTAAGATGGAGTCACGCTCATCCCCTAATAAGGTGGGAGCTGACAGAGCTGTGACCTGCTGGTAA
Source organism: Cheilinus undulatus (assembly GCF_018320785.1). NCBI lineage: Eukaryota > Metazoa > Chordata > Actinopteri > Labriformes > Labridae > Cheilinus > Cheilinus undulatus. The sequence goes on along the minus strand of NC_054881.1, from coordinate 14,339,983 downwards.
AGCTGGGTGGGCTGAGGCTGACCTGGCTGCTGGGCCTGCTGACCAAACAAGCCCCCTGTGAAAGAAAGAAAGATAGAAAGAAAGGGAACATAAGAGCAGATGTTGATTATGATTATAATTTTGAAAGTCTTGCATGCTGTAGCTGCACAATCTTTTTGTTCTACTTTGAAGTAAACTGTTTGACTAATGATGATGTTGAGGCTATAAAGTGTTAGTCACCCTCTGTAGTTATAAGCATGTGTACAGCATAGTGTCAGAGTTGTTGTGTAAGCTGTTAATTTTATCAGTTCACAACAAAAAATGACGACAATAACATAAGCTGCATTCTAAATCATCTTCCAAGAAAGGGTGGTAAATGTTTCACTTTTCCTTTTCACTCATTAACTGTATCTAGAGCATGATAATGATTATTTTCATTTGATGAAGATTAATTCAACATGCATTTATTTCCCTTGCAGCTTGGTCCATTTCCCATCTGTTAACATGGAAGATTTGGAGCTTATAACTGCAGCCAGTCAGTGCGGGGAGCACCAGATACTTTGGTTTCACTTTTTGAAAGCTGTTGTACCCCCCATATTTTATAGACATACATACTTGATGATGCCGCGGTCCAAAGTGAAACCTGAAAATCTTCTGGGGCCCAGCAAAACTCCTTTAAATCCATAACATGAGACTGAAAGAACTTCCCTCCATGTTTTTACTTCATGTACAGATAATTACTGTTTGAGGACATTAGCTTTAATAGGAAAGCCTTTGCAGAGTCACAAAATAAAATTAAGAACGCCCCCTGAATTTGTTTTGAGCAGGCATCTGCAAAGCCACCTATATTCTCCTTTCCAATATTCCTATCACTAAACAAAGTCTGTGACCCTATAAATTCTGTCCAAGAAACCCTAAAGTCTCCAAAGACACTGATAATTTCTTTAAATTGTGATGTGCCAGAGTAAAATATTTAACAGTGTCACCAATTTATCCATCACCATTTAAACCATGACAACAGACATCAGAAAAATAAATAAATGGGAGTTAAATCTTCTGGCTGTGTTTATTTCATTCTGGGACTTCAACTTTATTTTAATTTTTAAAATTAGGTTTATGTTTTATTTCTTTATTGCAAATGGTTCCCCCCCAGTACTTCTGGGACCCACCAGAGGGCCCCAGCCCACAACTTTAGAAGCACTGGTCTATTGTTTTATCAGAGTGAGTATGTAGCTTTTATGATGAAAGCACGTAGCACCCCTTAAATTTATGCTGATAATCTTAAACATGACTTCACCTTGCTGTTGCTGAGGCTGCTGGATATTAAAGCATGCAAAGCCTCCACCCAGGCTGGTTGTTCCTAACCCAGTTCCAAACCCTGTTGTCCCAGTGGCGGTCCCAGTGCCGAGTCCAGAGGAGAACCCAAAGCCTTTGTTCTGGGTGTTACCAAACAGGCCTCCTGGAAAAGAAGAACACGTCAGGACAATCAAAAAGAGTCAAAAGCATGAGAATAATGCTGGTAAAGACTTCTGTGTTTAGGAAACATGCTGCGGCTTTGCAGAGGGGATTATTGTTAAGGATAAGACAGCACAGTATGCACAGCACAGAGTGAGGGATAGGAATGGAAGAAATGCTTTTATTAACAGTTTGCTGGAAAATGCAAAGAAAAATGATTGTTTAATATGTGTATTTCTCAAATCAAAAATGCTATATGCTAAATAGCTGAATAATTTCCCAAATTAAAGTTTTACCTTTTAAAATCATGAAAATAAAGGTATTATTAGTGGCTTTATTGTTAACATAAAGGCCTTTCTGCATTTATTTTCCTTCAAATACTTCTTAGTACAGTAGTTATTGCAGCCTTTATGTGATTATGTAATCGCACAGCCTAATATCACGATAGCATTTTAATTAATTGCGCAGCACTAATCAAATCCCATTTCATGATACTCCCCTGTCCTCTTTTAAAACTTAGTGTGTGCAGTCATGTTCATAAACAAAAAAATGACAAAAACTAGGCCAAATTCAACAAATTCTGAGGTTGAACCGAGCCGTGCCGCAGACCTGTGGTATTGGAAGGAGCTGCAAAGCTAAAGGTGGACCCAGGAGCAGTGGCAGTAGTAGTAGTCGTCCCAAAGCCACCAAAAGCACCTGAGAAACAATGCAAATAATGGGAAAAGAAGGAGAAGAAAAAAGATGTGACAGAAAAGAAAAGGATGAAACTGCTGCATTTGACAAATAATTTTAAAATATATCATGTCTTTCCTTTTAGAATTAATAAAATGCAAACCAGATTTGTTTCAATCCTTCATTTGCTGTCTTATTAAAAGGAATCTAATGATATAAGTGCATAATGTCAAAGTTATTCTCCTCATGCAAGTGGAAAACAACAATGTAAGACATTAAATGACACAAACACCTGGGATGAAAAACAAGTGCACCATATAGACGTGAAAATGGATGAAAATGAGTGTTTACAAACACAGACTGTACTGATTTATTAATCACAAAGGTCATCTACCTGTGCTAGCCAGGCTATTACCAAAATTGAAAACAGTGCCAGTGGTGGTTGCTGTACCAAAGCACCCCACATTAAAGCTGACTGCTGCTGGGTTGGCATTTAAACCAAACCCCCCAAAACTAAACCCACCAGCCGTGGTGTTTCCAGCTCCCAGCCCCCCAAATCCTGCAGCCAGCAGAGGCAGGCAGCGAGAAAGAGAGAATGACATGAAGGAGTTAAATGGTAAAAGGTCAGGCTTAGTATGGCCAATAGACTGTATACAAGCAGTGGACATAGGGGCAGGAAACAAGAATGCTTTCCACCCCTAATAATGTCAAGTCATTTACGATTATACATGAGCAGAATCGGTTAAAGCAATAGCTGTTATTTTTACACCAATACTACATCGTCTTCTCATATACAGTCTATTATTTGGCCTTAATAAATGTAGAAACAGTCATCAAAAGATCTAAAAGAGACAGGAGTAAAAAAGTGCTAAAGATGGACATGCTTTTTCACATCTATTTAGCGTATCTTACCAGTGTTGGTGGAGCCAAAACTAAATCCTGTGGCTGGTGCAGCCGCAGTGGTGGTGGTCGCCCCAAAACCAGGGGCTGTAAGAGCTTTGATGAAAAAGTAGAGATAGCAAAGGCAGTTAGTCACACCAGCAGACAGAATTTACAGAAATTAAGAGGAAAATTACTTTGACAGCAGAGGGTTAGTCCCATTTCAACCACCTCATCCCCTGTGGGGGAGACACTCCCAGGTGTTAGCCATTGAAAAAGATTGCCAAGCAGCTGTGCACTACTATCAGTCTTAATAAGTAACACAAAAATGACACTGCTCTATTTCTGAGGAGTCAGGAGACAAGTTCTGGTGTTTGGCATGGTGCAATTGCTGCGTTCCCATCTCAAACTTTAAAAACAAAAAGTTACCGAGTGCTTGCTTGGAGCACCCTGGCTGAGGAGCGAGCTCAGACAGGATCTCAGACAGGCTACATCAGCTGCTTCTTTAAATCACTTTTAAAGACATGTCTTTTTTTCTGTGAAATCTGTTTTATCCATGATGCCTAAATTATTTCAGATGATGACTTTATATATTCAACCACTGATTCAGGGTTGTGTCTTATATTATCTTTTCTCTAATTATCGATCCTCTTTTATTCTTTTATATAGCCAGTTTTAATTTGTCCCCATTACATTTTGTATCTTTACCTTTTAAATTCCAAATTTATTCTTCTATTGTGTTTTTATTGGGGGACTTTGATGTTGTGTGAAGCAGTTTGTAACACTGGTTTTGACAGAAACATGAGACACCAGCCCTGCTTTAGCCCAGACATAAAAGTGTATCACAGTGTGTCTGTTTTCAGATGTTTTATTGCTGTTAAATGCAGGTTATTGGTCAAATGAGGCTACCAAAAGCAGAGGTTGCACACTGGTGAGGGTTCACAGGATGCTTTCCAAAACAACAAAAAGAAATTAAAAATCATTTAAATTGGTATATATGTCCATTATTGCAACGTGCTACTGTTATTCTGGGGGTCACATGCTGAAAAGTTTGGGAACCCTTGATGTAAAGTATATGTAATTTTTCTAAATGGCTGGAACTCTGGAGGACTGCTATCCATCTAGGCCAGAGACAAAAAAAAAGTCTGGCGTAAACTCTTGTGACAACTCTGGAAAGAACTCACTGACCAGTGACAACAATGATCAAAAACAAAGCAGAGCAGATGTGTTTACTTCAGGTGACAGGTGAGGAGAGGTGTCCTCCTTCAGTGGGGGTCATTACTCTGTACTTACTGCCAAATCCAGATGAGGCAGTGGTGGTAGTAGTGGCTGCAGCGCCAAAGCCAAATGTGGTTGATGCTGTCGTTTTGGCTCCAAATGAACCAAAAGAAAACCCGGATGTGTCTTCACAAGAACATAGAGAGTGCAATGAGTGTTGGGTGTAGTGATAATAAATTTACAGCTGCAGTGTATTCTGGGGATGTAACGATACCTTACAATACAGTTAAAAAATGCATGCAATATGGACAATTTGTATTAATTTGCCAATAGTATATTCAAAAACTTATCCTTAACAAGCAAAGAGCACTGTCTACATTTAGCTTCTCGTTTGATGTCAGTGCCTTAAAAACAAGGGCATACAGACATGGAGGAAGCTAGTATGGATTCTGATGTTCAGACTGACAAAGAACTAATGTTAATCCATCAGATTTATTCATAAAATTACTTCAATTACTTTATGTTAGAAAATAAAAAGAAAAAAGGCTCAGTAAACTCAGTATCTTGATACAGGAGATGAGTGTATCGTTACATCCCTAGTACAGGTGAATCTCAAAAAATTAGAATGTCATGAAAAAGTTCAGGAAAGTTTTTCCTGTGTTTTAATTCAAGAAGTGAAACTTTAATATATTCCAGATTTATCTCACACAAAGTGAAATATTTCAAGACTTTTTTGTTTTGATCTTGATGATTATGGCTTACAGCTCATACAATTCAAAAATCCACCATCTCAAAATATTAGAATATCACAAAACACCAGTCCAACAAAGGATTCATAATATATAAACGTTGATCTTCTGGAGAATTACGCTCATTTAAGCACTCAGTAATTGGTTGAAGCTCCTTCTGCACAAATTACTGCATCTAGGCAATGTGGCATGGAGGCAAGGCAATCAGTCTGTGGCACTGCTGGAGTGTTATAAAGTCCAGGTTGCTCTGATAGCAGTCTTCAGCTCCTCTGTACTATTGAGTCTAGTGTGTCTAATTTTCCTCTTGACAATACCACAGAGATTCTCTATGGGGTTCAGGTCAGGCTAGATGGCTGCCCAATCAAACACAGTAACACAGTGGTCAGTAAACCAGTTTCTGGTAGTTTTGGCTTCGCTGTGGGCAGGTGCCAAGTCCTCCTAGAGAGGGGAATCGGTATCTCCATAAAGCTTCTCAGCAGATGGAACCATGAAGTGCTGTAAAATCTCCTGGTAGACGACTGACAGCGTTGACTCTGGACGTGATAAAGCACCGTGGACCAACACCAGCAGATGACATGGCACCTCAAACCATCACTGACTGTCAGAACTGAAAACTCTGATCTTCCTCTAGACTGCGGGACCTTTATTTCTAAATGAAATTCAAAATTTAGTCTAACCTAAAAATAAGGCTTTGGACCAGTGAGCAACAGTCCAGTTCTTTTTCTCCTTAGCCCAGGTGAGATCTTGTAACATCTGTAGTTCAGGATTGGCTCTCCACTAAGAACATGACACCTGTAGTCCATTTCCTGGGCACATCTGTGTGTGTTGGCTCTTAAAACACTGATTCCAGCCTAAGTCCACTTCTTGTGAGGCTCCCAAAGTTTCTGAATCTGCTTTGTTTGACAATCTTCTGAAGGCTGAACTCATCTCTGTTGCTTGTGCATCTTTGTTATCTGTCTTCTGGACAAGAGTTGAGTCTTCCCCATGACTGCAGTTGTGTTTACTGGGGGAATCAAGGCTCAGGAAACCTTTGCAAATTGAACTTTTCCAAAATATTCTACTATTCTTGGATAGTGGACTTTTAATTTCCATGAGCTGTAAGCTGTGTTCATCAAGATTAAGACAAAAAAAATCTCAAAATGGTTCACTTTGTATGAGATGACACTTGAATATATATAAATGTAACTTTCCGAAGTAACTCAAGGGAGGAATAAACTTTTGCTTGATATCTAATTTTTTAAATGCACCTGTGTATTCTATGAGCACACTACTGTCGAGCAGGATAGATGCAGATAAGCCTTTGTGATGTATTCGTTAGCATCTATAGCAACTACAGCTAAGGTAACGGTTATTAGCTAACAGTTCAATCGCATATAATTCGAGCGTACTTGAATACTAATAAAAGTAACAACGTGGACTTAACAGCTAACCATATGCCTCGGAATTAGAAAGCACTTCATCACAGTTAGCATACATGTACCGTGAGCTAAGAGGACTCCATCGAGTGATGGGCTGCCTAACGGAAGCTAAATAGGCGGTGTCAGTTGAACCTTTGTATCTAGTGTTAATGCAAATATTTCCCGTGTCATTAAAATGCCTACAAATATGATTTAAGAGCACTTACTTGCCGCTGTGTTGGTCGCAGGGCCGCCAAAACTGAACGCCATGTTGCCTGTCAGCACAGACTTCTTCTTCTTTACATTTAAACGAAGCACTTTTTACCCAACGTAATGGCACACTACCGCCATCTGCAGTTCACATCAGGGATGAGCAGCTACGGCAGGGATCAAAATACTGGGATCAGGAGCGTCTGGAACCACAGAAGATATATAAATGTATGGTAATCATTTTAAACAAAATCTTTGATAGAAATTATGAAAAGATAAGTCATAACTATGAAGCAAAAAGTCGAAATTGTCGTAAAGTAAGTCAAAATTATGAGATAAAAACATCTTGGTTATGAAATTAAAGTATTTGAAATTTTGAAAAAAAAAAAAAAAGGTAAAACATTTAGATAAAAATAAGAAATTATGTGATAAAGTTCGAAAATCTGAGATGGTAAGTCATAATTTTTAGATAAGTCAAAATGATAACTTTTCACTCATAATTAGCTTATTTCATACTAAGCGTTTACATTCTCATAAATTTGACTAAGATCTCATAATTTTAATTATTTAAAATCTCACAATAATGACTTACTATTGCATAACTATGACATTTAATACATTTAATCACATTATTATGACTTACTACCTCGTAATTTTGACTTTTATCTCATTATTTTGACTTGTTTTCTCAAAATCTTATATTTTAATTATCTTATAATTACAATTTAACATTTAGGGGTTTTTCACTTTATTATGATTATTTTTTGTTAGTGGTTATAATAAGCTTTTATATAGAAATCCTATTTGTTTTTTGTTTTTTGTTTGGTTTTATGTTTTTGTTTGTTTGTTTTTTTGTTTGTTTGTTTTTTGTTTTGTTTTGTTTTGTTTTGTTTTGTTTTGTTTTTTGTTTGTTTGTTTGTTTTGTTTTCATATGCATGAAAATAAATGTATGTGGACTTTTACTCCATGGTGTTGGAATAAATCAAAAAGACTGCCCTATAGGCTACATAGCTACTCTTATCTCTAAAACACTTACAGATACTACTACTAATAATAATAATTACAATGATATTAACAAAATGATATTGATTTCCTCATTTTTCCCAAGAGTACCTGGATGCATAAATGGTCTTGTGAAATTATTTCTAGCTTTCGATATTCTGTGATTACTGACAACTAAAAGACAGTTTTTCTGATTTTATTTTAGCAAATAGTGTTATTGATTTATTTATGGCAATTGTCTACAACCCACCCAATGCCCCCGATCGAGGACCTGGACCCCTGCTTTGAAAAACAACGTCTAAAAGCTGGATTAGATTCAGTAATATGATAATCAGATTTTCCCTACAAAGCTCATTCATCTCTGCCACAGCTTTAATCCTCCAGTTTAATAAATAAATATCATTTTCTCTGCTGTCATTATTTAGAAAATCCATATGCAACATCCAATAACAAGCGGGCATTTTGATTGACAACCAAACGGACAAATAGAAACGAGCCATGCAACACAGCGAACCAATGGGATAAAGGCAGATGATTTAGTGGGATGAATTTTGTCCCACCATGGCTGCCGTCGGCAGGAACTATCATTTCAGGGAGCCGAAACGGAAAATTATGTCTTTAAATTTCTACTGGACATGTAGTTTTCTTATTTTTGTCTTCAGTGGGTGTTTCGCTGACGACGACCATGAAATGGAGGAGTTTTTGAAGCGGGAGTTTTCCCTATCCAAGCCATACCAAGGTAATGCTGTCCCAACCGTTAGACACTGATTCACGAGACGCAGATATTTCTAGAATAATCAGTAAATGTTACATTATATCTGCGCACGAGCTCCTCTCTCGTTAATAAAAAGGGAAAAGGAATCATGATAATTAAAGGAAAAGTGATAAAGATACTATATTGTGTCTCTCATCTATAATCTATAAAAGACCGTTGCTGCTTTAGCATTAAGCTTCCCATGCTGTTTTGCTTTTATTGTAATACAAGTAAATGTAGCACGATATATTTACCGCATAGTGTTTTAAAACCTTTACTTTTGAGCATGTCTCCTATAATAGAAAAAAGGGGTTTTACTTTGTTACAAAGCAGACCTGTTTATTGGTCTTTTCAGTATCCTTTGTGTTGTGCCAGCCTTTCTAATTTTATTGACGGTGCTTTTTGTGTACTCAGGTGTGGGCTCCTTGGGCTCCGCCCACTGGGAGCTGATGGGGGATGCCATGGTAACCACCGACCAGGTGCGCCTCACACCTGACATGCAGAGCAGGCAGGGGGCAGTGTGGAGCCGCATTGTAAGTACCTGCATACTGTAAATACTGAGGTAGTAGAAGGATGCACCCGTCTAACTTTGTGAGCTCATACCTCGGTTTGGGGTATTTTTAGGGGTGGTTTTGATAATTGGAGGCTACGTGCAAAGACCTGTATGAGACTCTTTCCCATTTAGCTGTAGGCAATCACAGTGCGTGAACAACAATTTGGAAGCCTCTTTTTTAAGTAACAAAGTAAGGGACTACAGGAAATACCCAAATCTGAAATATAAACACTCATCAGTGCTTTAATGCCTTTTTAAAGAGCCTCAGAACTCGAAATTTCACATTTTCTGACAGGTTTCTAAGCCAGGTGGAACTCCTGAAAATAAAGTTTATATGCTCCCTTTTGGTTTAGTGTCTGTACTACTGTCACAAATTGTGCATTTATTTAAATGCCATTTAAAATGGCCATAGTTGAAAATGAGTGCTGGTGTCTGATGTATGTAAGTGTCAGTAGCATCAGAGCTCCAGGTATGTGCTGTGAAGCTCTTTGCTTTAACATCCATTAAGTTTGCTGATGAGTTTTTCTCATAGAACCCCTATATGTCCTTATTGAAGCCAGGCGGAGTGCCCTTAGAAAGTTATTTACGTTATGGCTGCACTGGTGACTTTTGATGTAGTTGACAACACCGACTGCTATTTATTCTGCCTTCTTTGTTTATTTGAAATCCTCGTCAAACCACCACCCCTCAGAACATTGACTTTGAAGATATTCCTTGTTGCAAAAAATATGAAGGATGATCAGCAAATGGTTGAATGAGAAAATTCATATTAAAAATGTCAAATATGTCATTTTCTTGAGTCCACTTCACATGTCTAGTTGTTTACATTAGCTTCAGTTGTTGGCATAATTTCATCGGTTTTGTGTTTCTAGCCCTGCCATCTGAAGAACTGGGAGATGCAAGTCCACTTTAAGATTCACGGAAAAGGAAAGAAGAACCTTAACGGTGACGGGTTGGCCATTTGGTACACAAAGGAACGTATGCAGAAAGGTAAATAATAATAGGAAAAAAATAACTTTTTCTCTGTTTAGTGCTTCTAACACTGTGTCCACATTCTTTGACAGGTCCTGTATTTGGCAATATGGATAATTTCACTGGCTTGGGTGTGTTTGTGGACACATACCCCAATGAGGAGAAACATCTGGAGGTATGTTCTGCGTAGATTTCACACTTAGTGGGAGAGAAAAGTGGAGTGAAGGTTTAGTGCAAAGCATGGACAGTGGCTCTGGCAGAGTTGTGTAAAAAAAGGATGTCTTTGTGTTCTTTTGTGCAACCATTTGGAGAAAGGCGCAGAAGAAAAGATATACTCCTCGCACACAGGTAAACAAACAGCACCTTGAGCATCTGACGATAAATCATGTGTTTTGTCCCGATACAGCTTCCATTTGGTCTGTTAGCCTTTTTCTATGTTTGAAAGCATAACCTCAGTACGACGGAGTGTTAGGGCCACAGCAAAGAAAATTTGCAGGATTTAAGTCATAATATTACAAAATTATATTAATTGAATTGCAAGGATAAAGTTCTTAATTTATGAGTGTACAGACTGAAGAGATAAAAGGCATAATATTACAAAAGTAAAGTTATTTACAAATTCAAAACATACATAAATAACCTCAAAGTCCTACATTTACATGAATAAGGCTGTAAATTTGTAACAATAATCTTTCAAGTTAATGAGTCAAAAGTTGTGTTTCAGCATAATGTGTAATGACTAAAACACAACCCTTACACTCATCCGTACTTTCATTTAAATAAAACATGTTTATTTAATCTGCAGATTGAGTGATCTTCTGTGTTTTTAAACTTTTGTGGCATGCATGGCTTGTTGACCTTGTGAGCATATGATAAGAAGTATTTTTGCTTATCCTCCTTCAAAGGGAGGCTTTGGCCTTCCTTAAGTGTTTCCTTGATGTCTGTAATTCTAGATGATACTGTTTGGTTATTAAGATCTGCTTCACTGTTTGTAAGACAAGGTCATCCGTACGTTTGTCTTCATTTGTTTTAATTTCGTTTTTTTTTTTCTGCTTGTATTTGTCCCTTTCTTTTTGCCTGGGTTTTGTTCGTCCTCCTCATCATCCAGCCATCTCTGGATATCATATCATCACCTCTCAGTGCTGTAACCCAAACTACACAGAGTTTTCTCTTTTCTCTCCTGTGACCACAAGAGGATCTTCCCCTTCGTGTTAGCCATGGTCGGCAACGGCAGCATCAGCTACGACCATGAGAGGGACGGTCGGCCCACGGAGCTCGGAGGCTGTAACGCCATGGTCCGCAATCTCAAACACGACACCTTCCTCTTCATCCGGTATATCCGTCGCAGGCTAACGGTGAGAGACGCAACCCTCCATCTTTCAGCCTGTGATTTGCAGACGTACATTTGGAAGAATGAGTCTGATTTTATGATATTGATTCTGTCGAATGCACTGTTGGTAGGCTGACCTTCTGTCCATGTTTTTCCACTTGGAGACCTTTGTTACTCTCCTTTTTTCCTCCAATCTTTTTCGGTAAATACAAGCTGGACTTCCAGCCTCTGTCTGTGCTGTTTTTTTATATTCTAGTATAAACTACTAAACAGAGGAGCATGGTTTTCCAGGTGAAAAGGGGTATTAAAAGGAGAAACAGGATGGGATTGTGGTTTTTGCTTATCATGAACTGTATTGTACTGTGGATTTGATTAGTATTGAACGATATTCTTGAGAAATAAAGTTTCACTAGTGTTAACATTAATTAAACAAAATTGTTAAGAAACAAAGTATTCAAAGAAAGCATTAGTGCATAGTTAATGCAAAGATAAAATCTTTCAGTGTGATGAAAGCATCAGATATTGCTTCTTATCTTGACACGAGATGCTTGCTGTCCACACAGTATCCATTCAATTTTTATTTCTCAGCTGTATGAAGTTACATTTCCCCTTGTTAACAGTACAACAGCTAGTACTTTTGTTTTGAAGGTGGAGAAACAGGAGTGTGGTGCTTTGCAATGACAAGCCTTCAGTGGCTGCAAGCCGAATGGTTTTGCCTCCGCCTCAAGACAAGTCAGAGCACAACATTTTAGTCATGGGTGTGGATTTCATCATTAATGCGTCTTTATCTCCAATGAGTTGAAAAAAACTACAAGCTCTGTTGAGTAAGAAGAGTGCAAACAAATAATTAAAAACTTCAAGGGCATTCCCAGTGCTACACTGATCTCCCTCTTTTCATGTCCCAGTACCCTAGAGTGGGAATCACTAGTGGCCCCAGGCTTCGATATCATCACGATACTTATGCCACGATTCGATATTATTGCAATTTTATATAGTATTGGCATACCATATATTGCGATATATTTCTATCTATACCATTTTTCCAACTGTTTAGCTGATTGTGTATCAGCCTTGCCTTCATTTTTATCGTATTACTGCAGTATTTTATTTTCATGCAGCACTCTGCAAACCCCATGTGTCATGTCCATGTTGTTTGTGCCCTGCTTGCGTTCCTAATGTCCTTTCCCTGGTGCTGCCATATTGGTTGTACTAACTTTCTCCTGCTGTATGGCCGTCACCTCTGCTGACCTCCCTGGAAAAAGGTGCAACAGCACCATCAAGTGGTCAGAAAAGCAACTTATGCTATTTATCCAGTATCCTAAACTTCAGTTCATATTTGCAATTAATTTGAAAAAAAAAATCGATACTTGGCGGAAGATACAATATATCGACATGCAAAATATTGCAGTACTATGCTGTATCGATTATTTCCCTCACCTTTAATATCTATTGAGGCACAGTAACAAAATAAAAAATAGAAGCAGGATGTCAAAGTAAAAACATGCTCTTAGGAGATGCTGTGGAAAAAAAGTTATCAAGATGTGCTTTTTAGATGGATAAAATACAAAAGTTATTTGTTATCTTACTCAGGAATAAACCGATGACTCTGATTTATGAGATATAGCACTGAGTTGTGTAACAATTACCGTTAATTACGCTAAAGCTCAGTCCCATGATCAGCTTTACCCCTACCCCTCACTAACAAGTACCCCTTGCCCTTTAAACAAAGTTACAGTGTGTAGTGGTTAACCCCCCCCCCCCCCCAAAAAAAAAAACTAGGATGACTCTTCAAGTATCTAATATGTCATCAGTAATCATCAACAGCATTACTAAAGAGGCAGCGATATTGGACATTTCTACAACCAAACAAAATGCTTGTTTGAGATCTAAAGGACCATGATAGTTTTGTAAGTAAATTTAAGTTGTAATTTTGAATCTTGTTTAAAAATTTGACGTTTTAACACTTCTTGAGCAGCCACCTTGCCTGTGAGTTGCAAAGCATTCTGGGAGATTTCTTGAAACACTCAGTTTGGAGTGGGCCCAATATAGTCCTGGCACCTCACTCTACCCATCCATTTCAACAAGAGTTGGGACACTCCAGCCACAGAGGTGAATGCATAAAACAGAAGGCTTTGAGATAGGGACAAGGGATGTATCAGGATCTATCTAGCATTTTACATCCCCTTTGTCCTTTCTAGAATTTGGATAACTCTGAAAACAGTCCTTATTTACTTAAATCAAAGTCTGATATCTAAGATGATTCTGATTTTTCATCGATCTTTATAACTCAGATAAACTGCTCCTGGGAAGTAAAGTGATGTAGAGGTTTTTATACTATGTGAACATCATCTCAAAGTTACTGACACTCAATACCTGCCCATTCTTCAGGTGATGATTGACATTGAAGGGCAACATGAGTGGAGGGACTGCCTAGACATCCCTGGGGTGCGGCTGCCTATGGGTTATTATTTTGGAGCTACAGCCATCACTGGAGATCTTTCGGGTAAGCAGACATATTCTTCGCTGGAAGCTTGACATACACTATATGGGCCAAAGTTCTGAACTTCCACTGGCATTAATGTAAGCACAAAAACTGTGTGACGGGAGCTTCATGGGACAGGTTTTCATGATTGAGCTGCTGCATACAAGCCTAACATCACAAAGTTTAATGCCCAGCATCAGATGGAGTTTTGTAAAGCATACTGACACTGGACTGTGGAGCAGTGGAAATGTGTTCTGTGGAGTGGCAAATCTTGCTTCTCTGTTTGGCAGTCAGATGGGTGAGTCTAGGTTTGGTGGGTGTTGGGAGAATGTTACCTGCCTGACTGTGCCAACAGTCAAGTTTGGTGGAGGAGAGATAATGGTGTGGAGCTTTTGTTCAAGGTTTGGTCAAGACTGCTTATCTCCTGTGAAGGCCAACCTTTATGCTTCAGCATACCTAGACATTCAGGACAATGCTTTGTACTTTGTGGCAACAGTTTGGAGAAGGTCCTTTTCTTTTTCAAAATAACTGAGCCCCAGTGCACACAGCAAGGGCTACAGAGACATGGTTTGATGAGTTCAGTGTGGAAGAACTGGACTGGCCCACACGGGGCCCTGACCTGAACCCCATCGAGCACCTTTGGGATGAACTGGAATGGAGATTGAGGGCCAGGCCTTTTGTCCAGCATCAGTACCTGACTCATAAATGCTCTACAGAATGAATGAGTACAAATTCCCACAGAAACGCCCCAAAATCTTGTGAAAAGCCTTCCAAGCATTTTCCATTTTTCTCCCTAAAGCCCTCTTTACATCTTACTAAAGTTATAATACTGACATCTATACTAATGCTTGTGTACTAAGTCACTTGTTCAGGTCTCAGGGGTTTAACATGAAGCATTCACTTTGGCCACTTTAGTCTGAGCATTTCCTCCCTTAAGATTAAAGAGAAAGTAACCTTTTCCTCCATGTTGTCCTAACTGTAATCACATTGTCTGATTCCTTATTTATAGACAACCATGATATCATTTCCCTGAAACTCTACCAGCTGACTGTGTTGAAGAGTAAACAGGAAGAGGAAGAGGAGGAAGAGGAGATAACCATTCCAAGTGTTGACAACTTTGAACTACTCCGATGTAAGAAGCACAAACACTTACACAATGCTGGAATAACACAAATGTGCCATCCTCAGGTGATAGTTTTGTCACTTTTCCACCTTTCTCTAAGCCTCTGTCTGTGCTCCTCTCTTCCAGTGGGTCAGACTGATGAAGGGATGAGTGCAGTGGCTATGTTCTTCACCATGCTTTTTTCAATGCTGGGCTGTATCTTCCTCATCGTCATCGGCCTGGTGGTCTACAGCCACTGGAATGAGACCCGGCGCAAGCGCTTCTACTGAGAAAGACATGATGGTAATGGAAATACAGACTGCGGTGATCAGACCCAGCTGCACTGAGACCTTAATAAGGGCTGATGGCACTCTGTTTCCTGAGGACAACAATATATTGATGGGAGAACAAGTCAGTGTATCACCCTCTACAACTAAAGCCATCCTCTGATTTTGCCATTGGTAGTCATGAAGCAGTAGGAAGGCCCCTGCCTGACGCACACCAACTTGGCCTTACCAGCTCCACCTCTGAATGTGTTTCACAGAAAACAGGCTGTTATATCACCACTTCTTATGAGCAGCTTTTATGTTCTGAAAGTGAAGTGACTGTTAAATACATTTTCAGCTGGCTGATGTTGATTTTGTGGCTTTTAGAAATTAATTTAAGTAATATAAGGATATCTATTGTGTTCCTACTTGTGCTCCACATGCAGTAGAACTTCTAAAGCCAACCAAAACCACCCTGAGAATATGACTGTGGTCTTCATCATCACTTCTTGCTAGCTAAAGATGCATCTCTACTCCTTTTTACATTAGAAAAAAAATTCATTACTAAGCAATCAATCATTTGGTTTTTGTGTATGAACTTTATGATGATATTTATAATCTCATGCTGTAGGTATAGTATGCATGATATTCAACAAGGTTTTTTTAAGATTTGGAGGTCTTCTATTGCGTCCAGATTGGTGCATGTGGCAACAATTTCGGTGTTTCAGGGAAAATATAGTTTCTATAAAATGGTGTTTTAATGACAGTGTAAAAATATTTATTTTTCCCTTCCTCATATTTTATGCACATATTTAAAGCTCCTGTGAGGAGTTGTGAAAGCAAGCAAGATCATCGCAACATTATTGATCATTTCTCTAAGCAATAGCTGCAATCAGCATCAATAGGAACACCCTCAAAATGTTGCAGTGCTTCACACTGAGAGTACAAGTACACCATCAACCTCAGTGCTGAGGAACTGCTTGGTAGCCATCTGCCCTACAAATGAACTTTAAAACCCAAATCTTTAAAATTTGAGTTATTTAATTTACCCATCTAAGGTCCAGAACGTGGGATCCGAAATCCCAGCATGTGTCCATAGTCAGCATTTAACTCCTAGTAACTTTAACATGAAGTTTTCCGTGTTTGATTGTTTCAGGGGAGACATAAAACTTGGAGTTATTGATGTTATTTTAATTTTAGTACTTCATATCTACAGAGAATTGGATTCTGACTCTTACCAGATAACTGCGGATGATACGTTGGGCTAATAAGTGGGGTCTTTCATTCACCCTTTTTTAAAAACTTGTGCTACAATCTGATCATATTCTGACAAGTTTATTGACATATTATTTTCCTTTGATGATTAATAGTAATGACTCAATGTAAGGCATTACAGCATTCCCTAATGGGACGCCCCACCCAAGACTATGGCCTGATGCTGACTGTATTTATGTTTAATGTCAATAACTGCTGCAGGGAGGTGAGGGGAGTTACAGCAGGCAGCAAAACAGATTTTGTTCACAGTTTCCATGGTAAAGAGTCACAGGAATTGATCAGAGAACTTTTCCTCAACATGTACAGGACAAGATCATTGAAGAAAGGAAAAATACAGTATAGCTCTCTTTCTGCATCTCTCTCCCCTCTCTGTCTCTGCAGCTTCCTTCCCCTCTCTTCTTTTCCCTGCATCTCCCTCTTCTTTTTTTCCGCATTACCTTCTATTCCTTTATAACTCCAACACAGCTTCCACAGAAGGCTGCCTTGTTCTGCTGGAGGTTTCTGCCTGTAAAGGGAAGCTTTGCCTTGCTACTGAAACTATGCTAAATGTTCCGTAGTGCTGTGCTCATGGTGGATTTATGCTGAGTCTGTCATAATTGATAGAGCAGGTTTTTGAATTGCCACCATACAAATAAAATTTTATCGATTGACTTACACCTATTGGTCAATAGAGGCACTATAGTTGACACAGATCAAAAGTCCCTCATATGAGCTTTAAGAGGGATTTGTGGGATTCATGGACAGATAGAAATAAATTATTACAAATAAAGTTTATTTTAAGTAGATTTATTTAATGTACTCTTTGCACTGAAGAGAGGGCTGATGGTGAGAATTCCACTCAGTAATACCCCCTTGTACCCTTTCATTGACACCTGTTTTTGCACACTGAATACTATTACGGCCTTTTGTTTGTGTTCTTTTGTGTTGTGTGTAGACACCACCGTTCCTCATAGGTTTCATATTTTTCCAGTGAACCAAAAACCATGCTGGTTTCAACTCAAGATGTGTGTTTGGATGAAGGTTTTGACTCTCTATGTTATTTATTATAATGTCAGATGTGTTTTATTCTGTTTTTAATCCAGTCATGAAATGTGTAAGGACTTCTGCTGTTTCCAAGCCACTTTGACAACCAGCCTACCTTATTTATACTATGTTGTTGTGTTGTGTTTATCTCTCGACTTTTCTTTGTTTTGGAAGAAAATTGTGTGCCTCATGTATCCATTGTGTGCTCCATCACTTTTTTGTTTGTCCTTAATTTATTTAATGCATCATTAAAGGCAAAACAACCTACACTGGTTATATGATTTCTCGGTGTGGTCAATGATGGGAAACATATTTGGCCATACGTGGAAAGTAAGAAATGACATTTACCCATGTTAGTGTAACTGAGCAGCTTTCTGTGTGTTTGTGAAAGTTTTTAAAATGAGTACTTTTATTTTACATGAGTAATTTCTGCAGGAAGATGAGCCTGAGCTGATTCGCTGACATCTATCACCTTACTATGAGATGAACATGCATGCTCAGGCATGGACAATGGCAAAGATGGAAGATTATGAGTCATGCAAATGTCATATGACTCGTTAATCAAGCTGAAGTAATCCTAAAACAGTAAATAAACACTGGTGAAGCAGAAACTACCTGTTTGGGTTCAAGTGCAAGCAATTCAGCCACTTCATGCAGGCAGTCATCAAACCTGTACAAGCATGCAAGTTATGGTTCCCTGTCCATCTCCATTGAGAGTGACGTCCCTCTCAGTTGATATCAGCACAAGTTCAGATAGCCTGTCCTCCCCACATCTGTTTCTGCGCTGGGTCTTGACATGTTTCAGTTTGGAGAAAGGCCTCTATTTTGAAGCAGTTGTCACTGGCAATGTGGCATATACCATATTATGACAGGCTTGTTAAGAGTAGGAAAGGGCCCTTTATCAGGTTGTACTCAATGAGAGGGTGAGCTGAAGGGCAACTTGTCCCGTTTGTCCTTGAAAGGCACCCTTTAGAAAACTAGTCATCTTAGGGTGCTTTTTTTATCATGTTAAAGGTCACATGTTTTACTTTACTATTGAAGTTTGTTGCTGAAAAAACACTCCAGTATTGGATTTTTGCATGTCTAATAACCTCTGTTTCAGCCCTGTTAAGAACAAGCTGTTTCCGTGTCTGTGGCTTTAAATGTTAATTAGCTGTCTGACCCCACCCCTGACCACTTCCCTCCCAGGAAATAGATGTGGCTTCATAAATGTGGCTTTCCTGATGAGAGGAGGATCAGGAGAGGAGGGCGGTGTGAATTTGTCTGAATAACCTGGTTAGAGATCTGTTCGCTTGTTCTTGCGAATATTGAAATTTCACATTTTACTGTACGACTCATCTATAGCTACTCAGTACTTAAAATAAACTTTATATTTGACACTTTTTATTTTACTTGAGTAAATTTATAGACCTGTACTTTTACGTAACTAGAATTTAGCTGGTGTAAATTTGTCGTATACTTTTCCACCTCTGCCACAGACTAGCTTTTCTTGTATTATGAGCATCAATATTTGGGTTGAAAGTTAAGATGAACCACTGCTACTTTAGTGATTTTACAGTAGACAAAAATTCTTAGCTGACATAAATTCAAGGTATTCAAAACACTTCCAGCTTAGTGTTACATACAGCTCTAAATCCAAAAGCTGTTGTTGTGTTTGATATTTGCACATATGAAAAGCTGCTTGTCCAAAACTGTTGTGTAACTGTCTCTGCATTTTCTACACACTTTAAAAATACTAAAGAAAACCTACCAGGATCATGTAAAAGGCAAACTGAGGTTAAATTGATGAAATGAAACAAGTTTTAAAGTTAAGAAATGGAAAGGAACTCTTGAGTGCAAATGTTCGTTTTATTAAAAAAATAAAATACAAATGATGACCCAACAAGTACACAGCAGACTTCTTACTACAACCAAAGCATTTCTCCATCATTCAGTGCTTTCTTTTTTTTCCTCTTTTCTTATTTTGGCTTGTTAAAGTTCATAGGAAAACAATGTAAGAAGAGTCTTATCTGTGTTTGGAGATTCCTGCCTTCTTCTCTAACTGGGACTTTGGCAAAAAAAACAACAAAAAAAAAAACAACCCTCATAGCTCTAAAAGGACACCTCCATGTGTTTGTTTTTTTTTCCTCAACAGCAGGGACAAAAAGGTACAGCTTGAAGTTTTTGAAGAAGACAATCATATATCATGGAGGGTACTGTTTCATTTTCTCTAATTCAGAGAGCCAGGTGGCCACTGAAGTTCCTGAATCGCCCTTTTGTGTTCATGTCTCATAAGCTGACTGTGTTCCATGTTGAGGTCCTTCATATGTATAATATAAAAACTTTGAAATTGATGCTGTTACAACTGAGGATTAAAGGCAACAGTTAAATATTCAGTCTGTGAAATTCATCAAGATGGAAACAAGAAAAAAGCTGTTGCTTTAACATTGAATTAGTGCAACAAAAATGAGGGATGGAGAAGTAGCAAGTGGACGAAGGAAACCAACAAATACGACATTTTTAACCCTTTCCTTTCAACCCAAAAATGTGGTTTACCTAGAAGACGGAGTACTAAGTGTAAGTGGTTGAGGCAGGCAGGGAAAAGACAAAAAAAGAGAAGGTAAAATATATAGTTATATATATATATATAGAAACTACAATGGCTCTTAAAATCAAGCCCCTCAGCTGACCATGAAGCATACATACACATCACATCATTTTTATAGCATTACAAGTATTTTTTCAGCATTTTCTTAAACAAATACATGTACACAGACCAAAAAAAGCAGATTACAGTCAGTGCCACGCATACTCAGTTATATTGCTTTAACTGGTGTCCACAGACAGACGATGGAGCAAAGGGGGGGTCGCAGCATTTAACAGTAGGTTTATGTTTTTGCATAGAGTAGTAACATGAACGACAGAGGTGCGTGATGCAGAAATAAAATCAACAATGAGGTTGTGAAAAGACTGCTGAGACTGAATGTAATCCTAAACGGCTTGTTAAAGATAACCCTGAGAGCGGGAAACCAAACAGACAACAAAAAGACATGTAGCATGGAGACAGTGGCGGCTTTGGTTGATTATTTATGTCGACACTTCTGCATTGGTGTTCCTGTTTCCAAGGGACCGAATGTAGAGAGGATACATACATGTACAGCGTTAGCCACACTTTCAGTCAGCGTGGAGTTCACAAAGGGTCAACAAAGGCCGAATCCCAATGCTCCCCTTAACCCTCAATCTTACCCTCAAGCTCAACCCTCAGTCTTAACCCACCTGCCCCTCAAAACCAAGTGTAAGGGCCATCTCATGACTTAGAAATGGGACACCCCTTAATAGCAGTTGCGATTTCAGACTGTAGAGGGCAGTAATGTGCCAAAACTGCGTAGTCTGTCGATTTAAGAAGAAGGAGGCGGCACAGTTACCAGCTTATGATAGTAAAAATATAAATGTTACGCTACAAAAAGGCAAATAATCCATAAAATTACATTAAACTAGAAAAGCACTGGGAGAGCGCAGACCTCCGCCATTAGCCGTGTCTCCCAATAGTACGGAAGCCTTTAAAAAATTCCTGGATCCAGACGGTGATCCGGATCACTCCCAAAATCTAATCAGTTCTTCCTTATGCCATTGTCCGAAAATCTCAAAAAAACGTCCATAAGTTTTTGAGTTATGTTGCTAACAAACTAACAAACAAACAAACCCTCCCGATCACATAATCTCCTTGGCGGAGGTAACCAAGACATTGGAGTGGTTTTCTTAATTTTTAGATCTCTATTAATAAAGAAATATTTACATTTGTAGCTCGATTTCTTCCCCACATTCACTGCCATCTTTCTTTGAGTGAAACCTCTCAAAACCAAGGGAGCTCCAGGAACATCTCAAAATTGGGGGAGATAAAACCCTCAAACTCGCCCCTCAACTCAACTCTCGGGAGAATTGGGACAGCCCTCGCACTTCCCGGGAATGTACATTTTGAGACTGAGGGTTAAGATTGAGGGTTAAGGGGAGAACTGGGATTCAGCCATAGTCCCATCACACCACACAGACATGTAGCTGGTTACATAATGAGTTCAAGTGGGATCGGGGTTCAGCATGCATCACGCACCTCCGTTAAGTGTGACAGAACAAAAAAAAGGCAAAGTTAAAGCCTATAACACAAACATACATGGTCATATACAATCAGCTATTTTAAATATGAGCTCCACTACATGAAAAAGAACTCCAAACACACCATATTCACATAGTGGATCTCGGCAACTGTGGCTTCAAACAAACAGCACACGTATCACTCAGTAAAATGAATGGATGGATGTTTGTACACAATGGATGACAGATATAGCCCTTAATCTTAGTAAACATGTGAAAACTAGCGAGGCATAGTCGTTGTTTGGCAATGGTAAAACTATGGACCCCCAAGTTCACTCATGCACAAAAGAAACCCCATCCCATCCCCCTCCCCAGTTCCTCTGCCTACATATGTATACAAAAAAAATCCTCATAACAACATGTTATGAAGTAATCTCTTGTTGGAGAATATAACAAACAGGATGATCAAAACTAGTCTTACTTATGCTTCAGATTCGGTTCACATCACAAACTATGTCTGACCAGATCCTTGAAACCAAAACAGAACAAGCACAAACTCCGGTCTCCACTTCTCCATCAGTGCCACAGCTTGACAAACACACATGAACTCAACACAACCGCACACTCTGATACAAAACCTATGCATGTAAAACACTACAACGATTACGTGACAGTTTAAACTGTGTGGCTGCTCTTTTTAAACCACATCCTCTTCATACAAGAGGAGCAAGCACAGATGACATCTGAATTGATACAGAGCACTCCTCTACTCTGAAGCAATCATATTATTGAGAAAACAAAACAGAACAAATCCACTTAAACACCTACTCTAATAAGGCAGTAGCACAACTCTTTTCTTGTACTTTTCACTGTGCCACTTCATAATCAAGACATTTTCTCTCTAGAGATGCAGCAAGGCAGCTTGAGGTGTGCTGGTCAAACAATGTCTGTAGTATGACTTCTGCTAATGGTATTTAGTCATGCTCACAGTGCAACAGCCCTCATTGTCACGTCAGTTCGGCTTCATATTGAAGGAGCATCAAAAGGCTGAAAACCTTTCACTAAAGCATGTTTGATTAGGCTGATGCAATGAAAATGAAACTAAATTGTCCTGACCTCAGGGAGCTGGATTTGTGTTTCACACTACAGCAGTGTTACAGGTGCACTCACTCTCATATTTCTCCTCAAGTTCAAACCGTCTAAGTGCGTTTCTACCAAGCAGTCTGGATTGGTTAAGAACAGTTTGGTATAATTTGATAGTTGATGCTGATGTTGTGTTTCTACAGCAACGGTCCGTCAACTCTTGCACAAAGAATCCTGGCTCTTTTCAGAGATCTGGCTCCTTTGGCTCACCTCAGCAGTAGGGCTCAACAGTGTGGTTATGGAAGCAAAATCCCATTCATTTTCTCCATAGCAGATTTGATTATCCACCATATAATCAGAAGTATCCAAGTTAGATTAACCACAAGTAACCTGAGTGTGAAACGTTATATGCTCCTGTAGGAGACAAAGGTTCTTAAGATATCAACCTCGTTTTTCAGAACAACATAGTTTTTAGTGAAAAAATACTACAATACCCACAATCCTTGAGTGTCACAGTTAACGTCTCTCATTGATGGGATCTCCAGTTACCTTGGAAATGCCCACGAAGGAAGCAATACATGCCATCGCCAAGTGATAAATGCTCAAACTCTCTAGATTAAGTCACTACAATAAAGATTAGTGTAGAAAAAAGGGTTATTGTATGATCTGAAAATCTATCATTAACAAGGAATAAAATAAATCACGGTGGATGGTGGAATATTTAGTTCCTTCCAACTTGTAAAGAAAAAATGCACACAGTCTTGTACCATTGCCTTTCTCTCCATTTTTGAGTTGAATAAAATATTTTATAGTACTCAGGTGAATGTTACGCTTGGTCTATGCACTAAAAGCATTGTAATAAGGATTTTACAAAATGTTCATGGCAGATTTGAATGGTGAATTTTGGTTCCAGAGTCAGGACTGCCAAAAAGGTAGGCTAACACTGCTGGGCTCTATAAGAGCCCATCCTTTGGTTCAGCAGAAATGCAAATAATTGCCTATTGTACTGAGCCAAACTGAGTCAGACTGCTTGGTGGAAATACAGCTTTTATAGTGAAGCTCAAATTGTAGATCTAAGAAGCACATCCAGTGTGAGAACAGAGCGCTGGGCTGCTGCCAGCTGGAGGAACAAGGAAGCACTAAGAGCAGAAACAAGTATCGTCCTTGTCAGTGTTCAGACAGTGCTGAAAATAATCGACATATACGTTTCCTTGATTGTAGGGAAGTATAATATTTTATTTTAGCCTCAATCTAATATTTAAAAAATCATTTTTTCCGGTACTTATATAAAATGTAGCCCAGACCTAAAACTTCAATCCTTAAAGCACATTTCATAGGTCAAGGTGGAACTAAAAAACAAACGTCAGTTTGTGGGTACTGCCTCAACATTCCATGAACCTTGTCCTACATTAAGCTGATAATATTGCGCATCCCTGCTTTAACACAGTAAGGGTCTAAACTCAGCATAAAAGGTACCATTTTTCCTCCAGCTTCTCAGGATGGATATTTGCTAACAAAAACATTTGGATTCTGTAAACTGGATGTTTAACCAGATCCATCCAATATACTTAATTCAGGATTATGTCTATCATAGAAAACTTTTGCATCACTTTTATAATATACTCCAGAGTGGAGCTTTATGAGCCTGTATGAGCCAGAATGACTGACCTGAGTCTTTACACTGTGTTCATTTCCATACACCGTATCAAAGCAGACTAATAAAAAAAGTTGTTAACCATTTCCCAAACAAAAATCTCAATGAAACAGTTACAGATGCGTCAATTTTTTCTGCTCTTGCACTAGTTTTTAGTTTGCCAGGGGAGGATGAATTTGTTTTGTGTTCCTGTCAGACACCATCCAGTTGGACTGCTTTGAATACAGACTGTACAGTATATAGGGCAAACGACATGACATGCAAAAAAGCATGCGGTTATTCACAATAGACTCTGCAGCTGTGCCAACAGTGACAGGACTGCAGACCAAGAGCCCGCATCCACCTCAACTTGCTAATGCATCCGCCCTCTGCTGCCAATGGAAAATACCGCTGCAAATCCCTCAGGCTGCCAAGAGCTACAGAGGGTCTGCAGTGAACCAGGATAGCCCCGGTTAACTTTTACCCAGCAGTGCATTCAGAGGACAGCATGGCTTACACACTTCTAACAGTAAAACGTAACTAAACACAGGGTGTAAGGATTTAAACCTCTCTTTTTAACTGGAACCCTGGGTTCACAGATGTGTAGCCTAATAACAAATAGCTAGAAAATGCCAATGAACTCAAATATAAACAGAGAAATCCATGCCTCATGCAAAAATACCAGTGCTTCTAATCCACCTCATTGACCAGGTGCAACAGCACTAAAAAAACCACACGACTCAACCCTTACCTACTGCACTTTAAACATCCACTCACAAGCACATACATACTCAAGCAGCCCCTGTCAGGAGCTTTGTTGCCATTTATAGTGACAAACGTGGCATTTAAGTGAAGCATAGCTGGTTATGAAATGAAAATAAAGCATTTACATCCTCTGTGAAATCTAAACTATGTAATTAAGTGAAGAAATGAGCTAAATGCTGCCAAAGCTCACTCCAATGTAACACAGAAAATAAAACACATTATCAGAGCCACCACAGGATATTTTGGGGGGTTAAAAGTGGTGGCATAGCCCTCTGGGCTATTATTAAGAACTGAATACAGTCAGATACAAGAGATCAAGTGCACACCATGATTAAGTTCCTTAAAGATGGTCACCCATTACTTCCAAAAAGTGTTAATTGGTGATCATTCAGTTATACACATCACTGCATGGATATCAAAAAGGGTTGTGTGACATTTAATAGCCTAGAGACAAAACAACAACCGCCTTCCTGTCTCTCTTCTCTGCTATTTGCGGTTGCATAACCCCCCCCCCACATGCAAAGAGTCGCACACTCTTCACACCAGCGGACACTGGTTGCCATGACCTCACAGCTGACATCACCATGCAGCTGTGCCCTAGATTAAAGAGCACACACATAAACTCTTAGGCGCAAACTGCTTTTGGGGAAACAAAATGTATGTGCTCTCTCTGATTCATTCAGAATCATAGAGTTTTCAAGAGGTTTGTTTATGACTCCTCTGCTGGGGGGAGGGGGGATGTCATTGACCGTGTTGGTATGCTCCTGGCTGACCATCCCAGTGGAGGTAAAATGTCAGACGGATGAGTGGCAGGAAATGTTTTGACCAAGGAGAGCGGTGGGACAGAAACATGAAGGCAGTGCTCAAAGAGAACACAGAAACAAAGGGAAACAGTCATTTCTGGTTTCAATCACAATCAATTGCTGCCTTCTTATGACTTCCTTTTGCTCACCAAAAAAACAGACCAAATGGAGCATCCAAGAGCGTTTTCTGTTTCCCCTGCAAAAGAAAAGCAAAAAAAAAGTCCAAAAAATAAACATGTTATTCATCTTTCTTTAACAGGCGGCATTAAGGATTAGTTATCGTTATCATCATCATCATCATCGTGACGTCATGCCTGTGTGTTAGTTTAAAGCATTAAAACACAGACAGTCCCTGTGGTGATGATGATCTCCCTGTGTGAGGCAGAAAGCCGGACTGGTTGGCTGGTTAGTTGTGGATCACACCATGTGGTCCCCAGTGCTGGTGCTGGCGGTCTGGCTGGGCAGCTCTGTGGTGTGCTCCTTCTGCCTGAAGCTCTGCTGCTGCTGTGCAGAGCAGCAGTGGCCACCACTGGCCTTACACATCCGGTGCTCCTCATCACATTCCTCTTCAAGCCCTGAGCCCTCATCAACATCCAGTTGGCAAACACACACCTCGATCCCTGAGTCACCGGTGACATGTCGGCGCCGAGTAATAAGCTCCTCGTCTTCGTCCTCCTCTTGACCCCCGGCCATCAGGGGAACCTCGACGTTCTCCTCAGCCACGTGCTGTGCTTGGATCAGCATCGAAGAGCCCGATGAGGAGCCTGAGGCCTGAGCGTCTGCTTGTGGCTCTTCTTCAGCTGCTGGTGGTTGAACAGCGGCAGTGTCGGGCTGGCTCACTGGAGCGGGGAGTGCTGGAACAGTCTCAGGGGGGTTTTCAGAGTATGGGGGAGGGGGCGTTGGCGGGTGACCCACCACCTCTTCGTAGTCAGGTAGCTTGCAGTCATTCCAGAATCCTGAAATTCAGCCAAATGAAAGTTTTAGGTCATCATCCTCATGATGGTAGCTGCATTTATGAGTAAGATTTATTGAAGCAAAACAGTAATTGAGAGTCAAAGTCAACTAAGTGTTAGCTGGATTGATTAAAAATTAAGATATGTTTGAAGACAAAAAGGGTTTCAAACTCTTTAATCCTGTTTATACAATACATTTACAGGTGTTTGTATCCAATTTGGGCATTATGATGCTGTACAGGAGCATTATGCTGTATGTGGACACATTTCAGTGAGTACTGAAAATAAGGGATGTACTATGTTATTAGTGTGGTATCAGCACTGGCGGATATATCTTAAAAGTGAGTTATCAGTACGGCAGATATGAATATTGCTGCAAATATTTTCAACTGACATTTTGACTTTAAAATCTGCCTATATCCGCTGCAAATATTGGTCATGTGAACAAAGAAATTAGTGGTTTCAGGCTGTACCAACAGACCTACTTCAGCTGAAGTCTTTTTCTTACCGTAGTTCGCTATCCCAAGCCTTGAAAATGGCTTTGTAAACTTTTCCAGACTGATAGATTTCGGTCACTTTGTTTCTAATTTGTTCTTGAATTTATTTGGATAGTGGCATGATGCATTTCTTTTTGAGATCTTGTAGCCTACTTCAATTTGTCTGACAGGTTTTATTTAAGTGAATTCTTGTTTCAACAAATCTGGCGGTAATCAGGCCTGGGTGTGGCTAGTGAAATTGAATTCAGCTTTCCAAGAACTGTGGTTAATCACAGTTAACTCGTGATTTAACAAGGGTGGGGCAATTACTTTGTATATAGCTATTAAAATTGGGTTGATGACCTGAAAACATTTAAGTCTGATAAATATGCAAAAAAAATCAGGAATCAGAAAGGGGGCAAATACTTTTTCACGCCACTATAGTGGAGACAACTGTTCCTCTTGACAATCATTTCAGACATTGGCATAATGTCAGAGGGCTGTATCTGACCAAAAATACTCAAATAAGCAAAAAAGTGAGTAAAGCTGCTGTCATGTTGTCAATGTATTTCTTCACTGCGTGTCCTGTATACTGCATCTGTCGTATTGATATTGATGACATACCCTTGCCCAGGCCTGATTGGGCTTGGAGTAGAGTCAATACAGGCCAGCAAGAAACTGGGGACAGGTGACAAGTGTGATACACAGCAACTGGGCCTAGCGTGAGTGCAGTATGTATCAAATTTATAGCTGTAAAGTTGTAATATTAGAAGGCATACACATTCAGGATATCTAAAATGTGCCAATTTGTACCCAGTTGACCAGTTTTGCTTCTCTTAGCATGCATGGGTTTGCCTGGTTAGGGATGAGTTTGGGAAAGCACATGAGAAGATGTTTCATGATACTTTTTATATCGTCTTATAAATGGCTTCTTTCTGCCTTTGCCAAAATCTCCTGTGGGAAGAGCGGTATGAGTACATGTTGCAATGATCTGTGTGAATCACTGTCTGTGTATGCACATAGTGAGGTGTTGTGTTCTGACATTAAGTGAAACACGTTCAATGTGACTCTTTCAGACTCTGACAAGTGTGTCCTTTGTTCCACTCTTGTGATATTAGTGAAGACAATATCAAGTTTCAGCCAAGGTTCAGAGACACTGATGACATAATGGCCGCATCTCTGCTATCCTCGGTAGGTAGAGTCGTTTGTCTGTCAACCAGGAGGTCAGGGGTCTGATCCCCAGCTACTGCAGTCATATGCTGATGTGTCCTTGGGCAAGACACTTAATCCCAAAGTGCTCCCACCAATTTACCATTTATCATCAGAGAATGTGGCAAACAAACATAAAAGGAACACACACTAGGAAATCCGCACCATGGCCAAGCAAGACTGACCCCCAAAGTCATATTTGTTTGACTAGTCTGAAAACTCTGTACCACGCTTAAGGACGGTGTACTTTCTTTGCTCTGCCACAGACAGAAAAGGTGGGCGTCAGCATGTTGTGGTTGCTCATGCATATACATGAACATGGGTATATAATGCTGGCATGATTTTTGGAGTGTGAGAGGACAGAATTTGACCAAATCAATGCAACAAAAAGACACAAGGTTGCAGTCTTGTGCCCTGTGTTTTTGTCCATTGAGCCATCTCTGTGTTTGCGCTTATTGTAAATAAAGTCATGCATGTGTCCTATTTAGGGGTGTAACAGTACAGAAAAATTTCAGTTCGGTACATACCTCATTTTTGAAGTCACGGTTCGGTACGTTTTCGGTACGGGGATTTAAGCGGATAAATAAAATTTAAGTTTAATTTTTTTAATTGAGTTGTATTAAAATAAATAGGCTGAATAAATTACATTTAAATTATAAATAATGCTGCGACCTCCCTCCAAAAGTTCTTCAGTGATTAAAAATATAAATAAATAAATACATTTTTGAATAACTAGGTTATTTTCATTGATATATTGACATATTTATACCCATTCTTTAAACAGTAAAATTTCCCCGTTAACTCTAACATATCATCACACAACCCCAAGTTAGCGTGTGAAGTATGCAAATTAGCGCCTTTTTTGCCAATTTCAACACAGACTTCAGCACTGGACTACTTTTTTAACCCATGGGACCTACTACAAAGTTTGGAAGAACTTTTCACAGCCCATCTTGGAGGATAAAGAGGTTAGAGTCGTGTGAAATCTGAAGATAACTTTACCTATGACACAGCTGCAGAGTCCCTCTCACTCCTCCGAGGCTGATAGCTGAAGGTAAAGTTAATATGATTCATAGAGCCAGAGCACCATTGCTATACGGGGGATTTAAATGAAGCCGGCGGCTCTTCTAATTCCACACGCGCCATCACTCTTCTTTGTTTGTTTTTGTAACTGCTCCTTCTTCTGTAATGACGGTTGCTGGTAGCTTTTGGGCTCATTGCCGCCACCTGGATTGAAGTGAGAACTTACTTTTTTTTAATACTCACTCAGACGTATTTGTCGTATTACTGCGTGCACCGAACCGTGACGGCCGTACCGTGACGGTACGAGACGAATACAAATACTAGGGATGCACAATAATTATCGGCACCGATAAATTATCGGATGATAACGCATATATTTTACATATTTTAATTTTGCCGATAATAAAATATTAACCGATAAAATCCACCGATGATAAAGGCGTTTGTTTTCTTTCTCATGAGACTACACATTTCAAAACAGTAGGTGGCGCCGCGGTACACGACCCACTGTTAACCACCAGAGAAGAAGAGAAGCGGCCTCTGTGCTAAGAGCTAACAACACAGCGAAGTTATTCAGAATTTACTCTACTCTACAAAGTTAGGAACAGAAGTTACAGACCACAGTGGACTTTACATTCTTAACCTATCTCTGATATGACTTATGTCAGTGCATATTTTTAATCTTTACGTAAAACGTCAGCTCTGTTTCTGACTTATGCAGCAAAAACATAAAAACAGACACCCAAAAATCTCCATTTGTTAAGCTTGACAGCCTGTTATCATTTGTTTTTATGTCTGATTTGACATGAGTCAGCTGAATCCTTGTTTAGTTAATTGAAATGTCAGATTTGACCACTTGTCAAGAATTTATTCCAAGGGAAAAGGGGATAATGTCGGTTAGAATTAGTTGTAAACATCTGTGCTCACTACATATTAACCCCTTCTTGCCCCCAGATGTTCATAAATACATGGAATAAACTTATTTTTTAAAATCACAAAATTGAAAAAAAAATTATCGGTTATCGGCCATCAGGAGTAGGAAATTATCGGTTATTGGTATCGGTTCAAAAAAATATATATAGTGCATCACTAACAAATACCGTTACACCCCTAGTCTTATTCTAACATAATGATGTATGTACAAGAGGTAAAGTGCTCAGGGCTGCTTTGGCTTGAAGCAATGTGACTGAAGGGCCGGGTGGGGGGGGGGGATTCTGCTTTGGATCAGTACAGGGCAACTGGGCAAAGTATGCGTGCCCACTAAGGCAAATTGCTGCTGATCATGTCAAAGCAGGAGACATGACCTCAGGATATGGACTTTGTAGAATGCAAAAAGACCATAACTTGTATACACAAGTACATTTTCTCTGCTTTTAAAGCTCTGTACTTTTATTTATCTACATTGAGCAGAGATCTGTCTGAGATTGCCATCCTAATCTGATGGAATGGGCACTTAATTGTGAAAAGTTTTGAGAAACTCACAGTTTACAACTAAAATTCTGTGATACCAACAAAGGTGGACTTGTAAGATTATTAAACAATAAAAATATTGTCATCTTGCAAACGTGCTGAGTTTGTCTAATGAAGACAAAGTACTTACTTAAATTAAGTGGTGGAGGAGAAATGAAGGAGCTGGAAGCTCCCTGGTAGGCCATGAGGCTAATCTCACGTTGACGTTGCTCCTGCTGAAGACGCATCTTAACTCTCCGATGTCGGTACGCACAACAGCAGCTAAGCATGATAATCAGGGTCCATACCAACCAAAACCCTATGAAAGGAGACAAGCAGGCTCAATATAAACAAATCATCAACAACATCAGCAACTGATGAACCTTGCAAGGTTTTCCATGACCTAAAAAAAGGACAGATGGGAAACTCAAATAAGTCTGGTCTCAAATTATCATGCTAAATCCATTTTGAACTGCAGACTAAAGTAGTTTCCACCAAGCTTTGTACTTAAATGAAAGCGAAACTGATTGCAGAATAAAATGGTCGCTATAATCAAAATGGAAGTCACAACTAGAATGATCCCTGGGGAAATTCAAGTGTTATAGTTGCTCCTTCATGTATGACACATACAGATGTAAGCATCATGATTTAAGAAATTATAGATTGTGGAAGCTTTCTAAAGAGTTTATCTTCAAACAGAGCATTAAATGGAAAAGAGGAATGGGATAAAAGAGACCAAATTAGACTTATTCATATAAATATTTAAGAACATTTAAAAAACCCAGAGATACTTACACCAGAGCTCATAGTAGTAGGTGCAGCACTCTCTCTCACCACAGCAGTAGCCCATCTCACAGCGATACTGCTCATTGTTTACCCCAAAACAGAACTCCTTCCCCTTAAACACACACAAGAAGAACAGAAAATAAATGTCTGAGTCAACACTCAATCCCAAAAGCTGCACAGAAAACCCTGGGTGGAATGGCCTACTTCTAGGATCTGTTAAATATTTTTTCGGTCGTCAACTCCGTGTCATTTCTTGTGTTTTCACTGGCTATGGTAATTTCCTGTAACGTTACTTTGACCTACATTTATGTTGAATAGTAAAACTTGAATATTTTGAAACCTTTTAAATATCCCTGAGGCAAAGACAACAAAAGAGAAAAAAAAGCTTTTCAACAACACACTTCATATGTTATAGCTACGGTGAATGGAGACAATACTTTAAAAAGAGCTGCCTGCAGTAATAAAAGCAAAAAAGGTGGTTCTGTTACAAAGCCAACGGTGTCACGGTAATAAGTTCAGTTATGTAAATGCAATGCTAATTAGTTTAAATAACATTATAATGATTCGTTTTAATTCCAACGTTTTAGCCCAAGTTTCACGGTATAAACATTAAAAATTGTGAAAGCAATCTGGAGAGTGACCGTCTATATGAGCTAGCTGGCTAGCTAATATCAACTACTATGAATAAACGCGTCAGTTTGCCGGGTACCAGTTAGCAATGGCTAACGTTAATCTTGATACTGTGATTCGAACTGTTAAAATGAGGTTATGAAATAAAGTCATGTTGCTTTTTGAGACACAAACTGCATTTTTAAGCGAGTGAACTGTCGAAATACAAGCAAAAACTTTGTCTAACTGACGTCATCCTAGGTATACAGTAACGAGCCGTGCCCTGTTTCCTTTGTGGAGGAGACAAAAAGGATCAGCAGAAGGCCTTTAACCGACGAAGGAGCCGCGGCCTCGGCTTGAAGGGACAACCGACCCCGGGACATTTACCATCGGCTTACCTGCACCAGACAGGTCCCGGTACAAAGAAGACCTACAATGGATCCCAGTGCTTTCTGCGGCATCTTTCTGGGTCGTCGGCCGTTGACACGACGGGAATCATATAGCAGTCGGTCGAATCGACGACTTGTTGAGGTGACTTCAGGTTACTATTGCCTGTTAACGGTTCAGCCTGTCGCACTCAGACATGTTTTTGTTTTCCTTGACTCAGAAACAGCGATGGTAATATGAAACTGAGTCAGACTCACACTGGGGGGCGCTGTATATGCGTTTGTGAGAATATTATTAAAGTGGAGTTAATTTACTTCTGATTAAGGACACTTCCGCCACTTAAAATAAAAGAAAATTAGGTAATTATGTACAAAATGTTGAATCGAAACAACGAGACAGTAAATCATAATGATGAATGAAATTACATGTCAAAATTATGAGATTGTAAATCATAAATATGCGATTAAAAGTAAATATTAAGAAAGAAGAAGTCTAAACTTTGAGATAAGGGTCATAATTATGGGGAAAACAGTCACATTATGAGATAGAAAGTCAAAACAATGAGATAGATGTTCATGAATATAAGATAAAAAGTCTAAATTATGTGATAAACAGTGAAAAATAAATGATTAAAAAATCTTAAAAGATAAAAGTCGAAATAAGTAGATAGCAAGTCATAATTATGAGATATGTCAAAGTAAAACTATTAATCTCAAAATGCAGTTAGCTCATACAATGACTTACTAACTCCAAGTTATGACTTATTTCAGAATGTAGACTTTTTAATCTCCTAATTTTTTTTAATCTCGTAATTACAACTTTCTATCTCAGTTTTTGACACTTTATTTTATGATTAATACTTTTTATGGCATTTCGTAGACCTTTAATTAATTAAAAACATAAATCATGGCCGAATATCACATGGTATAATAACTAATAATTTAGTTGTTTTTTGTTTTTTTTTCATTTATGTCAATTTCGATTTTCAAAATCACAATATTGACTTTTAATCTAAAATTTTTTGACTTTTTTAGTTAATTTTAACTTTATAACTCATAATTTTGACTTTTTATCTCATATTTATCATTTTCCATCTCAAAGTTTTGGCATTTTATGTCATAATTATGACTTACTATGCAGAATTTTGACCTTTTTTGTTAAAATTATGGTCTACTATGTCAAATTATTAAATTTCTAGCTCAGAATTCCAGCTTGTGATCTCATAATTTTGATCCATTTTATAATTTCGACTTTTAATGTTATTATCTCATTTTAATACCTTTATACCTTTTTGTCCTCATGATTATGTCTTAGATTTTGGAAAATTATATTGGGGATTTTAAACTTGTCCTTACAATGACCATATTTATTTTCTTTCCTATATTATGGAGAAAAAAATAGAAGAAAGAAAGAAAACAGAAATTGTTATTATTTCTCTTTTTATTTTGTCTGTATCTTTTATATTGCCCTTTTTAGATTTCTTCTTTGCCAGATTTTTTCCCCTGAATTTTGAGATAACAATGTCCTTCATTCAGAAAAGCACTGAAGCTTTTTAGTTTCTCTAGCTGAAGGCTTCAGCTTCCGCTGCACAGACCTGTAGATATCACGGACGCTCAGAAGTCACGTTGTTTATCCTGACGTCACGGTTTCCACGACAACGGAACCTGACAGCTGTTCCCCACTTCGAGAGGAATCGTTATAAAGATTTTAATCCACTCAGCGTAAGACGGGACAAAACACCACAGCACCTGAGACAAACATGGTGAGTTTTCCGGTTAACTTTTGTGGCATTAGACCATTTTAATTAATCTCTTTAATGTTTAATTACAGTCTTTGTTAAATAAGTAGCGTGTAACTGAAAACTGTTAGCCACAGCGGCTAATGCTACAGAAGTTGATAACAGTGAATGGTGCACCTAGTCAGGGTTACTTACTGGTTTAATAAAACAAGTGCCAAAAAGGCCACAGTAGGTTGTCGTTGATCCTGATTATGACTTTAATGTGAGTTATCACTATAAACACCTATACAGTCCTGCACGTAATGGTGCTAAAATGATGATGTATTTGGAAAGTGGACATGTGCTAGTTTTGATTAAGAAAAAAAAAAGATTTTAAACTGCCTTTTGGGGGGATTCTTTGCCTTACATCTTTTTGCCTCAAACTTAAAGGAGAAGACACCAAGACAGATGAAGAATATAGTGCAAGAAAGTCTAAATTATAATGTGCAAAAAGTGGCATGTTGATTTATGTGGTTATGTTTTGTAATATTTTGGGTTGTTCGGTTTTACATTTGTACAGTACAGGAACACCCTGCAACATGACCAGCCTGAACCAAAGCTTTCCTTCCTCACCACTTTCTGGACTCAAGCCACTGACTGTGCACATGCCAGTTAGAGCCTCTGGCCTGCTAACAAGAGGAGGTCACAGCAAGCCACTCACAGCTAAATCCTTGTGTTCTAGATGACTCTTGCTGTGGGGTTAGTGTTAAACCTCCCACACAAGCTGTGTCATGATCCTCTGCCAAACCCTGACACCAAAATGAACTCTGATGACCACAGCATTATCTAACTGGACTAAGGCATTGATTTTTTTAACAATTCAGTGATAAACTGCTTGTCCTGTTGAAGCATTTACGTGCTTTCTGATCCACTTCTAGGGCTTGTTGTCCATTCTTCGTCGGATGAAACAGTCTCCAGAGCAGGAAGTGCGCTTACTGTTGCTTGGCTTGGACAATGCTGGAAAGACTACTCTGCTGAAACAGCTCGCTGCTGAAGATATCAGCCACATCACCCCCACACAAGTACATGCACTAAGAAGTTTTCACATTTTTCCCCACTTAGTTACATGTCGTCATTTTACAGTCAAAAGGTGTTGAGTCTGCTTCTGTTGTATCTCTGTAGGGTTTCAATATAAAGAGCGTTCAGTCTTCTGGTTTCAAGTTAAACGTTTGGGACATTGGTGGTCAGCGCAAGATTCGCCCCTACTGGAGGAATTACTTCGAGAACACAGATGTACTGGTAGGTTTTCCCTGATGTATTCTGGCTGTCCTTTGAATAGATATATAAACCATTCACAGGTAGTTCTCATCTGTACTAACTTGAAAGGAAACAGTCAATGCATGTCTAAAGAGTAGACTTTGAGGTTTAATGTATGTGGTGTTATAAAAATCATGGCATTTACCGTTTAGCAATTACAGCCGTTTCACTCAGAGTACCCCAGGGGCTCAAAAGTATTTTGAAAACTAACTGGAAGGAAGTTTCATGGCCAGATTCGGTCTATTCCCTCAATACTTCAAGACACTTGAAGCAGATGAAAAGGTCTAGAGATAATATCAAGTGTTGAATTGTATTTTGAAGCTGTTTGACT
This sequence comes from Cheilinus undulatus, assembly GCF_018320785.1. Taxonomy (NCBI): domain Eukaryota; kingdom Metazoa; phylum Chordata; class Actinopteri; order Labriformes; family Labridae; genus Cheilinus; species Cheilinus undulatus. The sequence goes on along the minus strand of NC_054881.1, from coordinate 14,304,056 downwards.
GAAGCTATCAATATGAAGTTCAGGGAGGTGTCAGTGCAACTGAAGGAGGTCATAATTAGACTGAAAAAATAAAAATGAATTTCAGAGCGATAGCAAACACTGTGACTTGTTGTCAGTTACCAAAAATAGGCTGTTTGTATTTGGAAATTGATAGTCAACTTTTGCTACTTGACTCCGGGTAGTAAGGATCATTCTGGGGAGAAAGCTAGATAGAAAGCAGCTCTGTTTGCATCTCTAGATATACAACAGACAAAGTATGACCTGTCCTCCTCTGCTATTGATAGGGTTACCTTGATGAACCACACAACAACAACAACAACAACAACAAAAATGAACCAAACTACTGAACAGTGTACATTAAAGGATATAGAAGTGGGTATACTGTAGTAGAAATAAGTGAATATATTTCATGGGCCTGCGTATGGACTGCACTTGTGCTGAATCGTATTGTACACGTAGTATTGTGTCATGTCATATCGTATCTTGTCTTATTGTATTGCATTGTATACAGTAAATTTATCTGAGTAAATTTTATTCAAATTGAATAAAATGTTACTCAGAAAAATATAACATTTGGTCCTAGTCTATTTAGAGTAAAATTGACTCTGCTTGCAGAGTAATGTTTTCAGAGTTGTTTTTACTCTAAAAATTGTTTTTTTTTAACACTAAATGATGATAATGTACTCCATAATAAACAAAATAAAAACAATTCGACAGCAATTGTACTCAATACAGAGTAATACAAAACAAAGTTTACTTTTTATAAAGCTGTTTTATTTGATCCTTTCAATTTTGACGAGGCAGTAAGGTTAAAGAAGTTTATTTGACAACAGTAGTGCTAATAGTGGTGAGCTGGCTGGTGATTTGCAGAAGCAATGGAAGAGAGACAGAGACATTGCACAACAAAAGGGGACAAAAAGCGGTTAAACAAGGCAAAAAACGAAAACTCCTATAATCACTATATTCAAAGGTTGAAGAGGAGCCAGGTTACTTGACTAGAAGCTGTAGTACACCGGTGCCTGACAGTTCAACACCAGGTGTGTAGATCTTGATTGCGAAGAATTAGCTGCACCCGGTACACCTAACGAGCTGCGGCCATGACTACCAACGAGTGATGGCAACTGAACTAAAGCTTGAGTGGGTGTGGTTAAAATTTTACTCCAGTTGAATTTCATCTGTTTCCACTCAAACTCTGGCAGTGGCTGCTAACTAATACACTCAAAAAAGAGTACATACTAGTAAATACTTTTGAGTCAAATATTTTTAACTCTGGAAAAATTACTCTCATTACTCTTTTTCTGTGTATCGTATGTTGTATCATATCGAACCATATCGTATTGTGTCATATCTTATTGGATCGTGTCGTGGTGTATTGCTTTGTGTTGTATTATATTGTGTCATACCATATATTATCATATGGTATGTTATTGTATTATATCGTATCTTCTCATATGGTATGGTGTTACATCATGTTGTGTTGTGCTGTGTTGTATCCTGTTGAGCAGTATCATGTCATATCTTTTAGTACTGTATGGAATTGTGTTGTATGGTATCTTATGATATTGTATCCTGTCATGTCATGTCAAAATTGTATCGCATCCTAAAGCAGTGATTCTCAAACTGGGGTCTGGGGACCTCTGGGGGTCTGTGAGCCACAGCTTAGGGGTCCGCAAAATAGTTTAAAATAAATCATTAAAGTAATGCCATGTCATTCAAAGTCAAATAAATACATATAGGGACCACAGCGCCATAAAACAACCATACAAAACCAATGACTCCCACATAAGTCAGCTTTGGGCCAATAAAAATTCAGATATGATTGTGAGATATCATATAAATCTACCACTCATCACGCATTAGTCTCTTTGCTCAGGATGCATTTGGTGTGCAGGTCCAGCTAGCAACAATGGATTAATATTTAAGAGCATCCACTTCATCAAGTGATGCTAGGCCCAAACCAGCTAAACTGAGAAAATATGACAGCTATCTCGAGTTTAGTTTTATTGAGAACAGTGACGGAAGACCAAACTGTGTTGTGTGTCTTCATGTGAAACCACGAAGCCCGCCAAGCTAAAGTGTTATCTGATAACAAAGCGTGAGCCTTGTTGTGTCGTGTCATTGTATTGTTGTATCCTATTATTTTTTTATCATATTGTGTTGTATCGTGTTGTGTTTGTTGTATGTTAATGTGTCATGTCGTACTGTATTGTATCATATCATAATGTGTACGATACGTACTGTATCGTATTGTATCCGTTGTACATGGGACGCACAGGTATAAACATAAAAATGAGAGATAGGTTTAAAAACATGGGTTAAATTTAGATATGTTGGTGTTTCCAAACACATCTGAGCCCCAAAAAACGAAGGTGCTCTGAAAAAAGTGATCATAAGTCCTAAATGGTAAATGCCGTATTTAAAGCTGAAAGTCTATTCTTCAGTCAAATCTTAATTATTTTCACTCTAATCCATTGTGGTAATAAACAGGGGCAAAATGATTTTAAAAAGTTTCACTGTCCAAATACTTGCAGAACTAACATTATATAAAGCATAAGATTAAGATTAAAAAAAAAACTACAGTTATGTGTGTAGTATATTATAGATAAGATGACTCAGGGTATTTCTTTAGCTTTTTTTTTTAATACGTTTTTTCTTTTGATATTAATTTAGTCAATAGCAGCGATAAGGAATTCCTTGTTTCCATTACTTAGTACCAGTGATCACTAGCAGGTGATCACATAAGGCTCCCCACAGCCTCCCATCTGGCCCCCATAAGGTTATCAAATTCGGAAAATGTGAGGAGGAGAAACATGTTGTGGTATTTAGGGTCTTTTTAAAATCCCTGCAGTTATTAAAGCAAAAAACAAAACTGAGATTGAAACACTTGAATCACAAGGGACTCAACATTTAATGAGTTTTTTTCAGAAATCCAGCTGTCAGGCACTATCGGTGAATATTCAACCAGGAGTACAAAGTGATTTAAAAAAGCTTTTCTTGTTGAACTGGCTGGAAACCAAAAAGTAGCTCATAAAGTGGCTCTCATCTATCACCATTTTGTTTCATTGTTTCATGTTGTTTTTATCTGACATCGTTGTAATGATTTTTTTGTTTAACCCTTTTTAGAAATCTAAATAACCTCATTCAACCTAACAAGCTTATTAGTCAAAGTAGAGGCATGGTACTTGACGTACCATGATGTTATGTATTGTGACTTAAGATATTGTGACACGACGTATCCTGATGCGACTTGACGTATCGTGACCTGATGTGGACCATCATATTGTATTGTATGGTACCATGAATGTTGTATTGTGACATGACATATCTCATGATATTGTATTGCATGGTAGCATGACTGTCATATCGTTTGTTTTGTTTCACATTGTATTATATCATATCATGATATGATGTGACATATTGTATCTTATTGTATTGTATGGTATCATGACTGTGGTACCATTTCATATTGTAGTGTGACGTGTCATGACCTGTTGTATCAGTACCATGACTGTATCGTATCGTAACATGACGTAAGTTATCACTTGTATCATATGGTTTCATGACTGTTGTACTGTTTTGTTTCATATTGTGACATGAGGTGATGTATATCATATCGTATCGTCTGGTAGCATGACTATCATACCGTTTCTTTCCTTTTCCTATCATCGTGTATTGTATCGCATCATGATGTAATATGTCGTGTTGTATGGTATCATATGGTATCTGAAGGTATTGTATCATATTGCCATGGTTGTGGCCTGATATCCTGTATAACAGCAGTCTCTCTCATGTGATATCATTCTGTACTTGCATGTTTTGAACTGCTTTATTAATATCTATGACTAAATTTTCTGTGACTTTGCTGTTTTCAGATCTATGTGATTGACAGCTCAGACAAGAAAAGATTTGAAGAGACAAGTATGGTAAGACGCATTAAATACACATAATTTTTGGTATGATTTTGTGTTGGACATGATCACAGATGATTGTAATTATATCTATCTTTACTTGTTCTCTTTTTTTTATGTCATGTATCATTGTACTTTGATGTTCTTTCCTTCAGGAGCTGGCTGAGCTGCTGGAGGAGGATGCGCTCGCTGGTGTGCCACTGCTAATCTTTGCTAACAAGCAGGACCTGATGACAGCCACCCCGGCGTCTGAGCTGGCAGAGAGTCTCAATCTGCACACCATCCGGGATCGCATGTGGCAGGTCCAGGCGTGTTCGGCAATCACAGCAGAGGGAGTACAGGTAAATACAGTATGTATGGTAATGGAGAGGCAGAGTTCACTGCAGAGTGGCTGCCTTTTTTATTTATATATGAATTCATGAATGATTTTTTTTTTCCAATAAGACGGCCCCTTTTGATATAAGGATAACTTAGCGCTTATGTTTCTTCTGCTTATCACACTGAGTTTTAGCATGAAATTTAAAAGCAGCAGAAAATGCTGAACAAATGAACATAAATGATTACAGAAGAAGCTGCCACATTAAAACTGCCTTACTGCCAGCTCTGATTTAAATGAATTAATGTTCATACAGCACTCATGCAGTCAATTTATTTCATATGAAGCTGACTCCTGGTGTTTGCCAAAGCCGCGGCATGATAACATAATGAGTGCTCTCCTGCATGCTCAAACTATACATACTATTTATAAGGTTAACCAGATTAGGAGTGTGAAGTTAAGCATGTTATCATCTTTCGTAAGGCCAAAGAGGCTTTGCTTCATGCGTCTCCATTATGCAGATGGTTCAGCCTTCTTTATTGCTACAGTTAGGCAAGCGGTGTATCATCTGCCTGTTAACCTTTTATGTGGTACTTTACTCTCTAACATAAGATTTTCTTTTGTTCAAAATTCATTGACACTAGCTGAGTGTATTCTAGTTGATGTAGCTGCTGTCAGTTCTTTCTGATCAGTTGGCTTGCATCATCTAGGTCCAAACTGCAACATTGTGGACTGAATTAATTCAAGTTGATGGAATTCCTTGGAAACATGGTCACGATTTCTCATTAAGGAAGTGGTAGTGGGTTTTAAGGCTAGTCTGGTTGAGTCCCACTACATTAGAGGATGTTATTTTGCCTTGAAAGATTAAAATTTAGTAAAGAATAGCTTGTTGACATACAGTTTGAATTCCTCTAATATCTAAACTTCGTTTTTCTGTGTCTTTGTAGGATGGCATGACCTGGGTTTGCCGGAATATTTCTTTCAGGAAAAAATGACTATGGAAGGAATAATCTTGAAGAATCGCAGTGCACTTTAAATTTGAACTTCATAGTCACATGAATGTGACAAAAGATGTCATCATTACTTTATTTTATACAATTTATATTCTGTTTAGTTGGCAGTATCAAAGATTTTATACCTAGAAATTAGCATGTAGCTATTCACCATGGTAACTTTTATGCCTGTCAGTGTTCAAATGTAAATACTGTATATACTGGACTCTTTTGTTCTGTTTTCTGGTTTTGCACACAGTGCTTTTTGGTAAACTTTTCCCCTAAAGTAATGATTTTTAGGTAGTAATAAAAATCCAGTATTGTGTGAGATAAATCTCAGACATTCAGGTGTTGAATACCTGTGATTCTCTCTACCTAAAACTAGAGGGCGACCTTGCACTAGTATTGTCTACCAAAGCCTCATGCTTTACTATGTTACTGTAGTTTCTCTAAGTGATGTGGCACTGTGTGCCATATTTGATTTGATCAGTCTGCAGTAAATAAACCATAATTTATTACAAACTACAAAGTCTATTTTGCTGTATTATGAAGGCCAGAGAAGCAGTCATATTCTGCTTCAGTGATGCTACCTTGTTTTGTTCCTGTACACTTGTGAAAGCTGGAAAAAAAAACTACAGCATGGAGGAAATGACCATAAAATGTGACCACTTGCACATGCACACAGTAAACAGACCTCAATACATCCCTCTTGCATACACAATAAAGCGTACAGAAACACCTTGGCCATTCAATTACTCCTCAACTCACCTTGTTCACCATGATTTACCACGAGGCAATTGCATTTTCCGTCTCTTTTTCTATTTTGTCTTTTGCAGCACATTTGCCACAAACTCCACTAATCTGAACTGGCCGAGTGCTCCGCTGTGGTCCTATAGGGCATTTACATACAAACCTTTTCCAGGACTAATAGCTCTCCAATACAATTTGCATTTATATAGCCCCCTTCATACCAACATGATTTGGCGCCTTTGCCCGTGATAAAAATAAACCTCCTCCTTTGGCCTTGAGTTACTGCCCCAGCCTATCGTGGCGAGCGTGTTCGTGTATGTCTCTCTATGTATGTAAGGTTGGTTGATTTTAATATATCAGAGCTGCTTGATCCTCCGATGGAAACAAGTGTAGAAACCCTCCAAATGGACTTGATAATGCTCTCAGTATGGGTGTTGAAATATTGTGGTTGTGTGTTTTCCACTGTACACTACATTTGAATAGTGTTGATACAGCAGTGTAGGGGAGACCAGGGCAAAGAGTCACAGGGTAAATATTAAGCCACAACATACTTCTAAAAAGGAGACCTATGCTTTTTCAGTTGACGCTGCTTCTAACACTTTTACGAGGCTCTACGAAGCAAACAGAACAATGTAATGAAGAAGGAAATGAAAGTCTACCATGTGAAACTGAGGATAAAATACGCCTTCCTATCATTGGAGTGCTTAATCATTAACATCTAATCCATGTCATCATCACCCACCCTGCAAAAAATATACCCAATTACACATAGAAGTGCTTTCCAATTGTAGCTGCGATGATGGATCTTTAAATCCCAAATGATTAAAATTGGATTTACCAAATAGAGGAGTGGATTGGAGCAGGCAGTCCTCGTTACCTCCGGCTCTATCATCAGTGAGGTGAGAGGCAGTCAGGCCTGCAAAAGGCCATAAATCATCGGACTTTCCCAGCCACTCAGGCCAGCACACCGGCCTCCCACACAGGGGAAACGAAGGGCAAGAGAGTCTGATTGACTCACAAGGGCCGGAGAGACAAAAAGAGGGGGGTTTGCGATGCTGTGACTTAATTAAAGTGTTGGGTATCTCACACACTGTAAACAGCTCTGTCAATTTGGTGTTGAGGAAGTGTGGTGAGAAAAATCAGACATGTAAAAAAACAGTTGAGATCGCAGTTAATGTGACAGGTCTGATGAACAATGCAAAAATATGGTAATAGACATATTTTAATTGTCAGTATTATGATCTAATAAACACATGGGTCAGGGTAAACTCCCTCATAGAGACTGCCACTAAATAGTAATGCATTTAACTCCTATTTATAGTCTCTCCAGGTTAAGGTTTCACATCAGACAAAGTAACCGTGGTTCTCCAATTGATGATACATTTGTATTAGCTACTGAACAATAGGGACAAAAAATATTAAGAGGTCATGTGTAGTAATTTTTTATAAAGAGACTATGCTTTTACCCATATTTTACCCATATTTTGGTTCTGGGATTCACAAGATCATTTTAATACTTGATAATGATGCGTGATACAGTCTGTGATATGATGTGATACAACACAATCAAAGATTTTACGCTAAAATACACTAAAATGTGGTATAAGATACAATACAATTATGTTAGAATAAAATAATTTATAATACTTCATAAGACTTCACAATACATTATGATATGATAAAAAAAGAAAGCATACCATGCCTATGATACCATGCAATATGGTAATTTACAATACAATAGCATAGATATGATATATGACACAATACGATAAGGTACGATACAATATAATATGATACAGGACTTAAGGGTGTGATAGGATAGGAAACAAGATTGTATAGAATAATTTGATTAAATAAGATATGATAAAATAAGATCAAATCATTTCTATCAAATTCTTGCAAATTTCTTGCAAAACTTTAGGATAAGATATGATATGATATGATCCAAAGAACAGAAAAACTGCAGGGCTCCAAAAATTTGAAATTATTTATTGCACCAAAGTACTTGAGCAATAAATAATTAGGAATTTTTGGAGCCCTTAACTGTGTAAGACTTTTCTCCTAATGATATGGCACAATACAATATGATATGGTACAATATCACAAGATAAGATACAATACGATAGGATATGGTAAGGTTCAATTCAATTCAGTGTGATACAATTGATATGATATGATTTAATACGCTACTATCGGTACAATAGGATACAATACGTCATGGTACATCATGATACGATACAATACTATATGGTATGATATAATAGCATAGATATGATACAACACAATACTCTCAGTACGATACGATATAGTATGGTGCAATATGGTACAATACCATAGATATAATATGATATGTTACAATATGGCATGATACATAATGATATGGTATAAGATACAAAACGATATGGTACAGTATGTATTTGATACAGTATCATAGATATTATATGTTACAATATGATGTACAATACAATATGATACAATGTGGTATGATATGATACAATATTATACGGTACAATGTGATGAGATATGATAAGATACCATAGATATGATATGTTACAATATGATATGGTATTATACGATACAATATGATAGGATATGGTACGGTACATATTGATACCACATCATAAATACCGTATACTATGATTAGTTGTTGTCATATGGTATTTTACAAAATACAATATAATAATGTACATTTGGATACGACATGATATGATATGGTACGCTGTGATACGGTACCATCGATAGGATCTGATATATGATATTAATATATGATATGGTATGATGCGATATGATACAATACTGTTTGATATTCTACAATCTGATATAATATGGTACAGTGCAATATTGTGCAGTACCATATAATAGGATAACAGTTATAAAATGATATGTTATGATATGATACGGTACTGTAGGATTCAATACATTACGATATAGTACAGTATGATACAAGACTATACGATACCATTGATACGATATGATATGGTATGGTATGACATGACATGACATGACATATGATACGGTACGATACGGTACAATGCGGTACAGTACGAAACAGTGTGGTACAATACAAGCAGTTGGGATTATCTTCATGCAAGAGCACCACGGTAAGAAGTGATGAAGTGATGACATGAGGAGTCAAAATAACAGGGGAATCTATTCTGAGGGCAATTTTTAATCAAAATGTTGATCCCTGGCACCAGGAATTGGATAATTACATAACACAAGTCAGGATGATGATTGCAGCATCAATGTTTGTCCCATTCCTACAAGATATACTCACAAAAATATGTAAATCTAGAAGCCTATAGTGTATTTTTTCCTAAGCTAAATTTTGATATCTTGACTTCTGCTGTATACATTTTCCCTTTTTTGTCCGTTTCTTGTAACTTTCCAGTCTTTTCAGAGACTTAGTGCAATACTTCATTGCGAAAGTAGCCCATATCCCTTTAACCTAATTGACAAGTCATTGTAGATATGAGGGAAATTTAACTGGGTAGGGAGGAGACCTTAACCAAACTGAACTTCTTGATGAACAAATCCATTTTTACAACAGTTTAATGAACTTTTCTTGAAAGATTAATTACTAATAAAAATAATCTTTCATTGCTCAAGTTGCCCTTTTTAAATAGTGTTTAAAAATGAGGAGCATTTGGTTTCACCTTTATCTCATGCAGTAGAAAGGGACAATGTAGCTCAAACAGTGATGTTAATGGGGATGAATTGTTGTCTAGCTGCAGCAAAATCACTCAGGTGTACTTATCATAACAGAAACTGTTGTAATATTAAAGTCAACTGCTCTGCACTCCCTTTAAATAAACTCCTATGGCCCTTGTGAGCTCCAATAACCTAAACAAGCCTGGTTCATCCCTGCAGTAAGGATTACAGTGTCAGTGACTGTTTGTTTGGCTACTACAGCCTCGTTCTCAGGCCAATCCTTTATGATTAAGCAGATAAGTGCTGGTACTGGATGATAAAACAAACAACTAATGTCCACATTCCTCTCATAGCTCCTTTCATGTGTGGGTTAGTGTTTGTGTGTGCCTCTCCGGGGCTCTTTCGCTATAATCAAACCGCAGAGTCATAAACAGCGAGGGATGGGGACTATAAAAATGATCAGGAGGCTCTATCAGCTGGGGGACAGAAGTTCACACCTCGGAGCTGCTCAGACTCAGAGCATGGGGAGGGGAGCAGGTCGGGGTGGGGGTCGGCCTGGTAGGGGGTCCACGGCTCTGTTTGATGCTTTGGAGACAGAAAACATGAGGTAGAGAGGGTGTTGATGAAACAACATGCTACCAGAAACTCTGACTTTTACAGAGGAGTATTTATTTAGCTCATTCAGCAGCAGGTAGATTATGTCTCTGGTCTTTGACAGTTTCATGAACATGTGAGCTGTAATACGTTACCTCAGAAAACCTCTGAGCTCTTCAACATGAGGAACATTTTTAAACATGCTTAAACACTTGGAGCTTTAGTGTCAACATTTTCTTGCAATTAATCCAAGACAGCCCGGCTGCAGACTGTTCATTTCTGACGGCCGCTCTCTCAAACCGTTCATCTGGGACACCAGGTTACTCAGAATGGAAATATAAGCTAAAATTTTGGAATTAAGAAAGGATTAAACTTCTGTTTAGGGTTAAGGTAGGGGTTAGGATATCAACAGTTTTCCATTTTGCCTCAGTCCATTGTAAATGAGCTTTGGCCCAGAGAAGACGGTAGCGTTTCTTGATCGTGTTCACACATGGCTTCTTTGCATGATACAGCATTAACTTGCAACAATGAACAGTGTTGACAGACAGTGATTTCTGGAAGTTTTGAGTGTGGTGCCGCCTGAGGGCCCGAAGATCACAAACATCCAATATTAACCTTCAGCATTGTCCCTTGCCGGGAGAGATTTCTCCAGATTCTCTGAATCTTTTGATCATATTTTTTTACTCTAAAGGATGGGATATTCAAAGTGTTCACAATTTTAAATTCAGAATTGTTTTTATGAAAATGTTCCACAATGTGTAGGCACAGTTTTTCACAGATTAGTAAATCCCTGCCCATATTTACTTCTGAAAGACTCTGCCTCTCTGGAATGCTCCTTTTAGACCCAGGCATGTTACTAATCAGTTACTATTCAACCTCATTAGTTGCAAATCGCTCCTCCAGCTGTTTTAAACTGGTACCACTTACTTTACCGGCCTGTTGTTGCCCTGTCCCTACTTTTTTGAGAAGTCCTGGAAATTTTGGCTGTAAAGCACCTAAAGTCTTACACTGTAAAATCTATGAGCAACAGGCAACTCAGGGAGATTACAGAGTTTTTAAAACCCTGTAAATACCTAACCTGACACGCCAGATGGATTTGTTTCTCACATCCATCTGGTAAATCTTCAAATACAGCGTTTGGGAAAGGGCAGAGCCTTTGAAAAAAAACTTGGAGGGTGATTGGATGAACGATCTGTCTGTCACATCTTTACGGGCCAATCAGAGCAACAAAACCGTGACGACGCCACTACCAAGGTGTGTGTGCGCAGCTGCCGAGGAATAATTTCCATATATAACTGCATAACACGAACCATGGCGACTATAGACATGTCAGTACACGACTTTTATCGTTTTTGAAAACAACTCAGTGCTGTTCTTTGTTCTTCTTTTAACAAAGAAATGTCAAGTTCTGATAAAACTGGCGCTTTAGCAGCATCCACGCTAATGTCTTCTGCCATAACTGCACCGGCCTCTTGTTGCCACTTGCTTACGTCACGACTCTGCCACACCCGAAAGTACTGCCCCTCGTCGCTGATTAGTCCTGTCACTTTCTAACTGGTCTTAAACAGTTCAGGTGGGAGCTTTGCAAGATGGATTCACCAGTGAGAAACAAGGAAATGGGCGTATCCATCTGCTTTGCAAGGTTAGTAAATACCATCAGTTATTAATCAGATGTGATGTTTGAAATGCGTTTGTTTTATGGTTCTCCAATAAATTAGAAAAAAAAAAATTTTAAACCTGCACCCTCTTCTTTAACTAAACAGTACATCTGGAACATTTTTTTTTTCCTCAACACATTTTTTAATGTAGGAAATGGTTTGAGTTTTATCTCTTCTAGAATTAAATTTGCTAATCAAGTCATCTGTTAATAAATATATTTTAATGACAAATCACTGCCATTGAAAACCAATCATGTCACACAGATAATAACATGGGTAAACTGTGAGGACTGTGAATCAATTCCTCCTCCCTAGAGGTCAGAGGTTTTACTCTTGACCCCTCACCGACCCTTGACTCCAAACTGCACTGGGAGGAAATAACACTTTCCGTCGCCTGAAACGTTCCCACATTGACTGATTGCCCTTATCATTTGATGGATCTGGTCCAATTCTCTTTTCTCTGTCTCTGCTCCCCCTCCCACACTCTCCTGTCCCTCCCCGGCACTCATAATTTGACTTTTTATCACCTCTCGCTAAAACAGAGTCCCGGCGCCATCCGTCATTACAGCACACGCTGACAGCTCCTCACACATGCATGGATTTTTACATTTGACTCAATCCAGGGGCTTACTTTACTGTAACCGATTCAATATTCCTCAAATGAGCCGACAGATCTATATACACGCCACAGTGGATGGGATGATCTATAGCACCGCCTTAATAGATTTCCCAGGCCTCAGAGCCTGGCTAGTTTAGGGGAAAGGGCATAATTTGTGCAATAAAAACATAATTATTCATTTGACTTGCTTGATAATTTATGTTACCCACGTGATCACAGGCATTACTGCTTCAATTTATGAATCTTGTCTGCATGCTTCTATGTGTGGGTGTTTTATTAAACCACAGGATCAGGCTGTATCATTTATTCAAGACTCCATTACTTCAGCCATTTTCACACATGCACTTCTGGAAATTTCTAGAAAATTTCAGGATAAGCTGCCCGTGAAATGATGATTTTAATGCTGTTAAAATAGTCACCACCACAACAAAGGAGATGAACATACTAGCAAACAGGAAACATGACGAAGAAGTTTGATTACATGCATGGATATCCCACAGATAGCACTCTGCTTGGACAGGATCACAGGATATAAACACCATCATCTACTCCTGCTTGCATATCATAAAATTTCCCTAAAATTCCCTGCTGCAAAGCCCAGTTCCAAAAAAGTTGGGACAATGTGTAAAATGTGAAAAAACAAAACAAATAGTGATTGATTTATCAACCTATGTTCATATATTGTTTTAGGAAATATCCATACATTCTTAATTTGATGCTTACAAGACATTCCAAAAAAAGTTGGGACAGGAGCAAAGAAACAAACTGAAAAGTGGTTGAATGCTTTAAAACACCTGGGGCATTCACAGGTAAATAGTTAAATGGTAAGAAGTTGTGGGTATTACGATTTGGCCTGCTGATACCAGTTATTGCCACCCAGCTCCCACAGCCAATCACAGCTCTTTCTCTCAACAACGCAGGCCATTTAAATGTGATGTTCTTTTCACTAATCCCTGCTTGCATTAATGCTGATGCGCCATGCTGCTGCAGCTGGAGCTTAAGCTCCTCCACCCCAGCCTCCCCCTTTATAGAATAAAACCTGTTGCACCCTCATATTAAGATTCACACTATTATGGATTAATTGCTTTTGAACTAATATTGTGGTCAGTGCGCATTGTCATAATGTATGTATCCATTTGGGGGTTTCTAGCTATGTACTCCCTGAAAAATCAAAGCATGCTGCTTGACTGACCCAGGGAGCATCTTTTGAGCAGAGCTTTCTCTGCCAAGAAAAACTGTATATCCATTTTGCAATGGTAAAATGTATGACAAGAGTGGTCCTGACTGAAACACATTTTTCAGGGGTGTACCGGTTTATATCAGCAAAGCAGTGCCAAGCCACGTTCTGCATGAGTTACAACAGCATGGCTTCACAGTTAAAGAGTGTAGATGCTAGACTGGTCTGCATGCAGTCCAGATGTGTCTCCTACTGAAAATTGATGGGACATTATGAGGTGCAAATGAACACGTATGTCAAGCAAGGAAGGGAAAGAATTCGATTTTCAATACTTCAACAGATAGTTGAAGTATAGAGGCTTGTTAGAAGAAAAGATTATGTAACACAGTGGTAAATATACTCCTTTCCCAACTCTTTCCAAAAGGTGTAGTCAAAGTAACATTCGTAACATTACATTTTTATCACTTTTAATATCAACTTACGTCCATTTTGCTGTTTTAATTTATTTATAAATATATAATTTCAAAATCATTTGCAAATCATTGAATCCTGTTTTTATTCACATTTTGCACAATGTTCCAACTTTTCTGGAGTCTGAGTTTGCAAATTTTCTTTCTTTAAAGGTGAGGGTCTCTCAATTGAAGATACAGCTTTGCAGCACAGATAAATCCATCCGTAAAGCTGTACCTAGTCAGCCCCATGTAGCTGGTGCATGTCGGCCTAGTGCAGCTTTTCCCCGGGAAGCACCCCAGGAGTCATCAAAGAAGAAGCACAGACGAAAGTTTGACGAAGCCTACTGTACCCCACTTATATCTTCACATTTCCAATAAATGTTTCCCACACAGTAAACCTTAATTCAATAGTTAAAAAAAAAAAAAAAAGTAAAGTCGGAGAATTCAGGGGGCAAGAGTGAGCTATACTGAGTCTAATTTAAGGTTACAGGCAAAGAATAAACAAAGATTTCAAAAGATTAGAGAGGGGTCTGGCTGCAGACCTCAGCTCTCAGACCAACGCTGTGAGACGTCTCCACCATCAGGATGGAAGTGGCGTAATTTGCTGATACAGCTAAAGCTAACGTAGCTACACTAGTGACTTCGTAATCGGTACTACGTAAGCTAACATTAGCTTTGGATTTCACAATGTTAGCTTTAGCAAATATAGCAAGTGATAACGGCATATTTTAAGCTATAGCTTATAGAACCTATAGCTGTTTAAACAGCTATAGTAGTAGTATCCCTTTAAAGATCCAGATTATTTGGCTCGGCTCAGTAGAGCTGGTTGTTCAGCTCCCAAACAACTCTTCATTCGGTTTCAGTTTGGCTTTCTAAATGTGGATTAAATAACAACAAAGGATGAAGGACAGAAAACTGGCACTCAAATGGGAACTAGCATCCATGGCTAGCATTAAAGTGCCATTTCGTAGAACAGGCTTGTTCGTGAACGGCTCTGCATTACTCAGTCACTCAACCCACAAGGTTTATTTGGTTGACAGTATATCATCCCTTCAACTAAAAGCAGTTTTTTTTTAACAGGCTCAGCTAGCCTCTTACCTCAGTACGAGACTCCTTTATCTGGCTAAGCGGCACCAAATGCTAGGAGGTCTGCAGGACTGAGTAATTTGTGATATTGATCGCCTCTAGCCAGGTAAATTGTTAAACCTGTGGTAAAAATCCCTTTTTTGTAATGTGTAGGGATTGTAGTCAAATTTTTTCGGATGATAATTGCAGTGTACAGGTCCATTTAGAGCTTTAAAGTACTAACTTTCCTCCATTCCCATTCATTCCTAAAAGCTGTCCTGTACCTCCTGACCCCTGACACTCAGGATTACATGATTTCAAATAACCCATATTGAACATTTTTTAATTAGGTCTTGCTTCTGACTTTTAACTTTTGGTGTCCTCACCCTCACCCTTGTCTTAACCCTAACAGAAAGTTTAACCTGATTTTATTTTGAAAGTTTGTATGTGTATTTCTGTCCTGACAGTGCTGGCGTCTGCTCTTCCTGGTACTTTTCAGTCATAACGCCCCAAACTGTTTCTGTGCTGTCTAAAAGGCTATTTATTTGCAAGCTAATCTTACTTTTGACAGCTTTGATTTAACTAGCGAGCTTACAATCACAGCTGGCGGCTAGCTACTGCAAATATAATAGTGTCAGAGTTAGCTTTGTGGTGCAATCACAATATAGCAATGTTTCAGCTATCACTACCGCTAGGCTAACTTTTTATCATCTGGTGCATTGAGGTCTGACTAGATGTGTTTTAACAAACTGATTAAAGCTGGTAGAAAAAAATGGTTGCCAACACATTAGCTTAGCGTTAGTCTTGCCAATGCCATCTGTAAATAAAGAAAAAAATCTATATTTCCTGCAGCAGTTAGAGTCAAACGCTCATGTTTATGATGCTGGTCATATTCTAAATGAATTATAGCTGAAGTATAACTGTACTGTGTACTTGTGTGTAATTCTCCCCACTGTTCTGACAAACTGCACGAGTGTGAGCCAGAGAGGCAAAGGGAAATATTGTTTGTGTTTTATTTTGTTTATTTCTCCCTGCCTTTTATGGCCCGTGCTCCAGCTTTGCGAGCGCCAGAGAGGGTAAAAGCGAGGGAGAGAAAGAGAGTATTCTCAATTTCCTTCTAAAAAGAAAATTCATTTGCAGTTGCTAATGTAATGTCACCGTTGTGTTTACTGAGCGTGGATGATGTATAGGGGATGTTGCATTGAGTGAGACTGCTTAATGATGCATAGAATTAAGTCTGTGGCTTTCAGCTGAGCTCCCCTCTCTCTCTCATACTCTCCCTCCTCTCGTTCACACACACTGTGGCTCCCCCTCTCCTTTCCCTCTCTCCTTCCCTCCCTTTTACCTCTCTCTTTTCGTTTAATCCCCACTCTCCTCCTCCTCCTCCTCCTCCTTTACCACCACACCAGCCTCTCTCTTTCCCTCTCGGAGGCAGGCTGTCTTGGACTGTTGGCCACACGTTGCTCTGTGCTCTGTTGCCTAACTCCATCAATCACTAGGAAGGGAAGAAGAAGAGAGTGTGGAGGGGGGTGATAAAGAAAAAAAAAAGAATAGAAATAAGATATGGTTGTGGAAAAATGAGCGGGATGAAAACACACATTGGGTATAGACATCTTCCAGGGTCGGTTTTAGAAACCTGGAGGGATGAAACACCTCTTACATTTAATGATCCTCAGTGCACGTTTGCAGCCAAATAACTCCCTGAATACTGTGAGAATATATGGGAGCAACTGTGTTATGAGTATGGCTCTCGCTATGATAGTAAATGTGAGGGGATCGGGGACAGCGATGATAATGATCATGATTATGGTGATGTGATTTTAGCGCTTATGCTAACGGTTATTACCTGAGAGAGATGCCTACTGGAGTGGGAGGATTGGAGTTTGTGGAAATAAAATGGCTTTTTAGGTTACAAGGGAAATATAGTCCTTAATTCTCATATCATGAAGTGATGTAGATGTGAACACCTGTTGTTTTTGTTTTATTTTACTGATTTAGATGCTGTAAGGCCAATGTAATGTAACTACTGCTGTGTTTTAAATAGCCGTTCATTAATTTATGATCACTCCTCTTTAAAGCTGGGGTTTTCAACTGGTGTATTCTTAAGGCCCAACACAACCTCTGAAAATGCGACCCAAATTTGAAAAATGTTGTTTGGACCTTAGAAGCTTATTTTGAATTTGATGGGAGCAACACATTTTTAAACAACAGGGACAGGACCATGTCTTTTAACGTCTAGGAAGTGAGGAGGCCAGTTGCTGGAGTTGTGGGAGAGGAATGATGTCCCATTCTTGTCTGATGTAGGATACCAGTTGCTCAACAGTCATGGGTTTTCTTTGCAGGATTTTTCATGTTATGATGCTCCAAAAGTTTTCTTTTGCTGAAGGTCTGAACTGCAGGCAGGCAGGCCAGTTCACCATCCTTCTACTGTGAAGCCAGGGTGTTGTGATGGATGTGGTATGTGGTTAAGCATTGCCTTCCTGAAATCTCTGAAAGAGACATTGGAGACATGGGAGTATGTGTTGCTCTAAAATCTCTACATACTCTTCAGTGTTGAAAGTGTCTTTCTAGATGTGCGGCCCACACCATAGGCACTACTGCAACCCTATACCATCAGAAATGCAGGATTTTGAACAGTGTGCTGATAACAAGCTGAGAAGCGCCTCTCATCTTTAGTTCACAGGACACGACATCGGTGGTTTCCAAAAAGAATTTCAAATTTTGATTCAACTGACTACAGAACAGTTTTCCATTTTGCCTAAGTCCGTTTTAAATGAGCTCTAACCCAGAGAAGAATGAACTTTTCTGGATCGTGTTCACATATCTTCTTCGCAAGATGCAGCTTTAACTTGTACTTGGGGATGGCACGGCATTGTGTGTCGACAAACAATGATTTCTGGAAGTGTTCCTGAGCCACTGCAGTGATTTCAGTAGCATGCAATGTACGATGCCTGTTTTTAATGCGGTGTCACCTGACTATGAGATGACTATGAGCATCCAAAGTTGCCCTTTAGCCTTTGCCCCTCTAGGGATTTCTCCAGATTCTCTGAATCTTTTGATGGGATTGGGTACTGTAGATGGTGGGCTATTCAGTCTTCACAATTCTACACTGAGGAACATTTTTTAAATTATTCCACAGTTTTTTTTCATAGTGGCGAATCTCTGCCTCTCTAAAACACTCCTTTTATACCCAGTCATGTTACTGACCTGTTGCCAACTGACCTCATTAGTTGCAAAATGCTCCTCCAGCTATTTTTCATCAGTGCCACTTATTTTTCCAGCCTTTTGTTGCCCCATCCTTACTTTTTTTAGATGTGTTGCTGCCATCAAAGTCAAAATCAGCTATTATGTTTCATCAAATGCTAAAATGTCTCAATGTGTTGTCTATGTTCTATTGGAAATAAGGCATGGGTTTATGACATTTGCAAATCCCTGAATTTCTATTTTTACAGTTTACCCATCGTCCCAACTTTTTTGGAATTTGGCTTGTGAATGGTTAAACCGCCTATGATTGTATAACAGCTGTAATGACGGAACAGAAGTCAAATTCCCGAGTTAACTTGTACAGGAACTTTTGGAAAACTTAAGAGCACATCCTCAGCAGAATAAGTACCAAATCATGTTTAAGACTTCTTTAAAATCCAATGTTTTAGTGATGTTAAATTAAGTTTAATGTGAGATTGAGTCACTTTAACAAAAAGATAAGAGAGGATATTCTTTATGGTGCCATAAAGCATGCTGTTAAATTCTCTACAAGTTTCAAAGTAATATAATATCTGCTTTACCTGAACTTTTTAAGGGTATGAGAGAATTATTTCAATCATTTCATTTTGTACATTTACATTTTATGGCCGACTGATGATGGGAGATTTAAAAAGTCCTCTTAAAACAATGCAAATATTGAAATTAAGAAAAATACATTTTAATATTTTGTCTTTAATTTGTGTTTTCTGCATATATGAGTGCAAATATTTGTGTTATAGATATACTATATGGTGACCAGAATGTGGATACCTTTTACACTGCAGATATTGGAGTAAATTTGACTGCTCCTCACTGCTCCCTTGTGTGCTTCTGTGTTGAATAGAATGAGCCCTTGAGACAGCGGAGATGTTTACAATCTTGAAAATGTGCAAATAAGCTGGTGTAGAGTGACAAAAGAATATCATAAATTAGGGGTCTTTTGATTTGAGTATCAGTCTAATATAAAGTAGAGTTTAATGCATTCTGCAGCCATGGTCCAATGAGGCCATGTTGATTTCTTTAGGTAATTTTAATCCATGATGAGCATCCTGAATCAGAAGACACCACAAAAAAACTAAAAATAAAAGATATATGCACAAATAAAGACAATACTTGCTTCAAACATTCAAATGCTTTTGGCAATTTCAATTTCTGTTGATGTTTTAAATCACTGCCTTGCAGGAGGAACCCAGCACACAACTGCCACGTGACTGTTTCACATACCAATGACATGAGATATATGTTAAATCCATCTGAGCAATAGCACATATACAAAAAATCTCGGTGGATGATTGGACGAATGTTCTGTCTGCCACATTCAATGTGGGCCAATCAGAGTGACAAGACAAAATGAGATAGAAGACCTGCACAGCTGCAGTGCTAACCTGAGCTGTATAGGCTAGCATTACTGTAGTGTTTGAATGGCAAAGCATGTATGTGGCTAAAATTCATGCCGATGCCTATCAGAGGACATGCAAAAAACATCTCTGCTAAGAGAAGTTTGTTTTAATAAAGAAATGTGGCTATGGAGAAACTAACTTTTGTTCTGAAAAGGAAAGATGAATGTTATGAATAAATTTGGGGGCCTTTTTCCAGACTGTTGGGCAGTGTTAAAGTGTTGCAATTATTGTAAAGGGAAAAGATTGGGAACAAGCAGGAGTCGTCTTACTCTTAAGACAAAATACACACGATCATTGCCCTACCCAAAGATTGACTGTCTGTTGTTCTATAACGCTCTATAAATTATTATAAAGTCTTCATAATCTTCTATGTCTTACGGCAAAGTTCATTGCTATTTTGAAAAGGGGCTTTGTCTTGTTGCTTTTTGTTTTGTTTTTTTACCTTATTAGTTTATTTATTTTATTTTTTATTTTTCTCACTTTTTTAAATGTTATGTTTTGGATAATAATGGTCTTGTCATGTATTTAAGTTGTTTATTGAAAATAAAGAAATATAAACTAAAAAAAAAAAAAAAACAAAGAAAGAAATGTGATTAGTCTGATTAAACTGCCACTTTTCTACAGCTACCTCCATGCCAATAGCTACTGTGGTAGCCAATTTTCTACACCAGCTTATAGCACAACTAAAACCTACCCATAACTATTGCAAACTCATACCGAAACAAATCTAGAGAAGAGTGAAAACATTTTTGCTGTAATGAAAACCTTTCAGTGTTGTTCTCTGCTTTTTATAAGATAAAGAAATGTACGTTTCTTATAAATCTAATGCAATGCAACAGCTAAAACTGAGATAACCGCTTCACTGGACGCAGCCATTACTAATGGCTCGCAATACTACTTAACCCCACCTGTAGCCACCACCTCGTTCTCCTTAATGGTTGGGTTTTTGGTTCGGCATATATGTTTTGGATTGAAGCTTTGCAAGATGAATTTCCTGCAATACATCTGCTGTGCAAGGTTAGGTCTGAACTGCATGTCGGACAGTCTGGTATCTGCACTCTTTAACTGTGATGATTTTGATTTTGCTGTCGTAAAAATGTCCGAATTTGGCTTGGCATTGTCCTGCTAAAACACGCATGAATGTCCCAGAAAAGACATTGTCTGGATGGAAGCATATGCTGCTCAAACACCTGTATGCACCGCTCAATATTCATGGTGCCTTCATGGATGTGCAAGTTACCCATGTCGTTGACACTAATACACCCAACGCCATTGCAGATGCTGGCTTTTGAATTTTACAGTCTGGATAGTCCTTTTCCTTTTTAGTCAGGTGGACTTTATGTCCAAAAACAATCTGAAATATGGACTCATCTAACTACAGCACACTTTTCTACTATATTTTTATTTACTCCGTCACTTTTCTCTGACGGCGCTTCTGGATGTTGTTGATACATGGCTTTACTTTGCATGGTAAACCCTTACTTTCATTTATAGATGCAGCAATGTACTGTATTAACTGTCAATGGTTTTCAAAAGGGTGCCTGCATGTTGTAATCAGTGTTAATTTTGTCGACTAAGGCCGGCCACACACTACAGGATTTTAAGTCCAATTTGAGGCAAGATTTGACTCCCCGACGATTATGGAGGCGTACCCTGAGTGGCGCCTGTCTCAAACAATAGTTTGTCTAAATAATCTGCATGTTTCTGGTGTCAACACGATTATTTTACTGCTCCAAATCGAGTTGTATCCTCCCAGACCCTGAATCGTAATTATCAAACACATTTGTTATTTACAATTCTAGGTTGTAGTGCCTCTGACGGAGCACCCACAACAACCAATGACAGCGACCAGACGGGTCAGTGTCACCAGTTGGATCATACGTAATTTTACAATTCACAACCATAAACACAACTGTAGCTTCATTCCAGCCAGGATTTCATCTTGAGTCTTTCCCCTGTTTTATGATTTTTGCTGCACCTGTAATGCCAGGACAGCCAGTTGTGGAGGAACAGCAAGACAGTGCATCAACAGACATCCGTGTCACACGAGGTCGCTGGCAGGTCGGCAGGTGTGTGGTCTCCAGTGATCTCACAGTCTGGCTGAGTTGTCTAGTGTGTGCATTCACAGGATAAAAGATGAAGAATTGTTTGAAATTGTCCTTATGTCTGTAGTCTCCCACATTTTTAAAAACGTTTCAAATTTAAAAATCGTCTAGTGTATGGCTGGCCTTAAACAATGACTAAAAAATGTTGATCAGCCAGCCTTTTTTTCCATGAGAAAAACAATCCAAAAATAGGTCAGTGATGACTAAAAGTAAGTTTAGTTTTCATCAAGATAAGTAAAACTAGACTAAAATGTAATTTAGTTTTTATCTGATATTCAAAGACATGATAGTTCTCCACTGTGGGTAAATCTGTCAAAATACACTGCATGTGTATCTATTCTGCCTCTCAGCTGTAGAAAGCAGGGACCCCAGGTTTGGCAGGGTGCATGGAAAACTAAATTCCAATCATAAAGGGCAGAGATGACTAAAACTTAAATGCATTTAATCTGAGACTAAAATTTCAAAAAGCTTTCAAAATAACACTGGTTGTAATGGAAGGTCAGCGGAAGGTCATTCCATGTAGGTTTTTGGCCTTGCCCCTTACATGCTGAGATTTCTCCAGATTTCTGAATGTAAGGATGATAGGGACTGTAGATGTTGAAATCTCTAAATTCCTTGCATTTCGGGAAAAGTTGTTAATAAGCTGTTGGACAATGTGAAGTGAGGCTCTTCTCATGCTAATCACACACCCAGATGGACAAGTGCAATACACCATCTGTGTCTCATAATCTATATCTATATCTACATTTACAGTGCAATATACCTGTACAAATTAACATCGATAGTATTTATATTTTCTGTCTTATTTTTATCTTTATCTATGCCCTTTTACCTGTGCAATTTATTTGTTACCTGTGCAATTTACTTCACCAACTTTATACTTATACTTCAGTATTATATTTTCTGTCTTATGCTGTTTTTTTCTTGTGTTGCTACAACTAAATTTTGTTGTGGATTACATGCAATGACATTAAATTTAGCTTATCTTAATCAAGGGACTATCACCGGTCACCAATTAATTTACTGGCCTGTGGAAGGTTCTGTGTGTTTTATGAGCATTCCACAAGTTTTCCAGTCTTTACTTGACACTGTACCACTTTTTTGGAACATGTTGCTGGCATCAAATTCAAAATGTATGTATATTTAAATAATTAAACAAATTTTTTCAGTTTAAAGTTGGACTATCTTGCCTTTGTGCTGTATTCTGTGTCTATTCACATTTTACACAGTGTCCCAACTTTTTTGGAACTCAGGTTTGTATTTCAGTGAATTCCCAGAAGATCAAATCTGCCATAACAACATATTAAAACCCTGCTGATTTAGGAATGAGATGTCAAAACAGGTGTCCTATTCAGGTGTCAGAGTTGAGACTGCTGGGACTGGACCTGTCCATTCAGAGTTAGCCTGTTAAAAAACATACACAACCATTTCCGTGACAGTGTTTGTGTTGATTTTACAGTTTCACATCCTCCTTCTTCATCCCTCTTTCTCTCCTCTCTCTCGTTCACTCACTCCATTGCTCCGTTGTGATCCAGCTGTCCACCCCATTCATCATCCCGCCACTCTCCCCCGCACAGAATTATTATTTCTTTGATGTGTTACTAGTTGAAAACAAATCCATTTTTCTGGCCATCAATTTATCATTTGGAACGGTGGAGTCACACTTGAGTTGTAGGGGCGAGCACGTTTTTCCCAATTCCAGCTTGCACTGGTTACGGCGTGCGTGTTTGTGTATGTACTGTATGTTGATCTGTGCACATTTTGATCAGAGCTCCCTTTAAATTTGAATTGCAGGATGAGAAGAAGAGGAGGTAAATAGAAATGATAGGAGGACGTAGAGGGAGGGGTAGTGGGTGAGGATGAGAGAGAGAGAGAGAGAGAGGGCTTCCCTCTTCCTCCAGTCACCCTCCTTCACCTAACGTCTGTGATAATTTATCACTCCTCCTAGCTTGGCTGACAAACTATTTGCAGGAAAATGAGTTTTTCCGCCACGGATTTGTCCTCTGGGAATAGAAAGGGGAGCTGCTGTGTTTTTATTCCATCACGCACACAAGCACGTACACATTCACGGTTGTTCACGTGCACATGGATTGAGGTCTTCAGTATTTATTGGGGGGAGGAGGGGGAGGCTGGTTAAGATAAATGAGGTAAATTAATAGAGTCACTGAGGGAAAAGATCTGCTTCCGCACCAGCAGATCTGCAACTGACACACACAAGAGATGAGACACCACCTCCTCCTCCTCATCCACTCTCTCTTCTCCCTTCTTCACCTGCCAGGGCGCACCTCCTTCCCTCCCTCTCTCACTTCAGCCTCCTCTCCTCCTGATCCCTCGTTTGCCCTCCCACAGGATGACAAATGTAACACTCAGACAAACAGCGATCAGGGCCATACAGCATAATGTCAGCTTAGATCAACACTGGGACAAAAGCAAATATCACAGCATCAACACTGCATTACAGGCACTCTGCCTGCCTCTCTGTGTGCTGTCATTACGGCGGCTGGCCCGGGTCACTGGATCCCAATCTCACTTTCAACCTCATCAGCCAAGCTATTGACAATGTGCTTGACGGAGAATTACACGACAGTAAAGGCCTAATTACATTGCTATTACCCTGGGCTGTCCGTAATCGTCAAACACGACGCATCAGTGGGACATGGCAGCAGTAAATCTGCAGGCGCTCTCTCTGTCTCTCTTAATGCCTGACACCATTACACTGTTAACATTTCTTGCCACTTTATCGCTGCTTGACAGCAGACATAACCAAATAAACTGAGGGCATTTACACAGTGAGAAACTTGACAGAATCTCACTTTATCAGAATAAAGCAGCTACGATGTGGATGATACTGCTACAACTTCTAAAGTAAGAAGTTTATAAAGATGTAAGGATAAAAAGTTGAGCTTTTCTTTTCTTGGAATGTATTTTCATGCTAAATTTTGGTGTCCATTCAGTTTAACCTGACACGCCAGATAGACAGTTTCACATATCAGTTGCTTGGATATTTTTCATATTCATCTGGG
This sequence comes from Cheilinus undulatus, assembly GCF_018320785.1. Classification (NCBI taxonomy): domain Eukaryota; kingdom Metazoa; phylum Chordata; class Actinopteri; order Labriformes; family Labridae; genus Cheilinus; species Cheilinus undulatus. The sequence continues at coordinate 14,279,103 of NC_054881.1, read as the reverse complement.
AAACCTCCCATACAAAGCCTTTGGGAAGGGCAAGACTTTTAAACAAATCTCTAAGGTGATTGGGCAAATGTTCTGTCAATCACAATCATTACTGGCCAATCAGAGAGACAAGAAAATATGAGGTAGAAGGCGTGTGCAGCCCCGGCAGTCATATTTTATGAATGGTGGAGTTGTTGATGGATAAAACTCATGCCAAGGCTGCTCGGGCAAAGTGCAAAAGCATCTTCTACACCTAGAGAAGCTTTCAGTGTAGCTTTTTACTCTGTGTTAATAAAGAAATGTGGCTAACCTGACACGCCAGATGGATTTGTTTCTCACATCCATCTGGTAAACCTTCCATAGACGGCGTTTAGGAAAGGGAAGAGCCTTTGAAAAAGAACTCGGAGAGTGATTGGATGAACGTTCTGTTCGTCACCTCTTTACGGGCCAATCAGAGCGACAAAACACATGACGTAGCCACTACCAAGGTGCGCTCCTACCGAGGAGTAAACTCCATAGAGAACTTCATAAAGCAAACCATGGCAACTGTAGACATGTCGGTACACAATTTTTGTCGTTTTTGAAAAGAAAAAAACTCAATGCTGTTCTTTGTTCTTCTTTTAATGTAGAAATGTTGTCAAGTTCTGATAAAACTGGCACTTTAGCAGGATCCATGCTAATGTCTTCTGCCATAATTGCACCGGCCTCTTCTCGCTGCTTGCTTACGTCATGACTTCGCCGCACCCGAAAGTACTGCGCCTCATCGCTGATTGGTCCTGTCACTTTCTAACTCCAACTTTCGACTTTCTAAGATGGATTCGCCAGTGAGAAACACGGAAACGGGCGTATCCATCTGCTTCGCAAGTTTAAAATATGGCACAATATCTGATAACACTAGCGCTATACTAAAGCTACACCTGTGTAATCACTATACCAGCGGCAGCCTTCAGTTAAATTAAACCCCACCTGTAGTGACCGCAGACTCACGTCAAAGCAGGTCGAGAGAGGAGCAAAGACATCTTTTCTGTCTTTAAAAGCTTTCAGTATGGCTCTTAACTCTTGATTTTATAAAGAAATGTAGTCACGTTCTGATAAAACTGCTGCTATACTGTAGCTAAATCTGAGCTAATCTCTACATCAGCGGCAGCCATTGCTTCCAGCAACCCCGCCTGTAGCTACTGCCTCAGTCTTCACAAATGAGGCGGATAGGTCAGATCCATTTCCAGACCTGGCACAATTGTTTCAGATTGGAGCTTTACAAGATGGATCTGCCTGATGACAGACATGGAATCTGGCCAATCCATCTGCTTTGCAACATTACAAACAGTTTTCCTCCAATGCATTGTAAATCAGCACAGTTACGGACATGTGCTTAAGTTTCAGGCATAGGGTGCTCAGGATATCACAGAGCCTTACTCCAAGAGTGATGACAAAAGAACCCAGAATAACATCTAAAGACCTGCAGGCCTACTTGAGTCAGTTAAGGTTAGCGTTTATGATTCAACTATAAGAAAGAGACCACGCAAAAATGGCATCCATGAGAGAGTTCCAAGGCCAAAACCACTGCTGACCAAAAACAACAAAAAGACTCACATTTGGCAAAAAACAAGAAGAAAAAAAAAAACATCTTGATGATCCTGTCTGGTCTGGGAACCAGTAGGAAAGTGTTGCTGGGGAGAAGGCTGTCTGGGTTGACTTGCTCAGCCTGCTACCACATCTACCTGGCCCCAGATAAGCAGTGGAAGGTGCATGGGTGGATGGATTGATGATCCTCGAGACTTTTGGGAAAATATCCTATGGACTGCAGTACAAAAGTTGAACTTTTTGGAAGGTGTGCAGCCCGTTAAATCTGGCAAGAAAGTAACACAGCATTTCATAACAAGAACATCAGACCAACAGTCAAACATGATGATGGTAAATGTGATGGTCTTGGGCTGCTTTGCTTCTTCATTACCTGGACAGCTTGCTAGAATTGATGGATCCATGACTTCTATCTCTACCAGAAAATCCTGAGGGAGAATGCCATCAGTTTGTGACCTAAAGCTTAAGCGCACTTAGGTAACGCAGCAGGACAATGATCTGAAACGTGCCAGCAAGTCCACCTCTGAATGTTTAAAAAAATAAAAAATAAAGGAGTGGCCAAGTCAAATTCTGGACTCAACTCCAGTTGAGATGCTGAGGCATGACCTTTAACAGTCCGCACATGCTCAAAACCCTTTGATGTGGCTGAATTAAAACAATCCTGCAAAGAAGAATGGACCAAAATTCCTCCACAGCGATGTGAAAGACTCATTGCCACTAATTGCAAATGCTTGCTTGCAGTTGTTGCTGCCTAACTTGGCACAACCAGTTATTAGGTTTAGGGGGCAATTACTTTTCCCATTGAGCCAGGTATCTTGATTATCTGAAACATTTAAGTGTGACAAATATCAGTATCTGTCTGAGTATATTTTTAGCAAGTTCGGCAGAAAATTAGGGAAACAAAATGCAGTATTTTGGCTTTCTTGTTGAAGATCAGTCAGCCTGCTAACTGAGTGTTGCTTTAATATTTTCTGCTTTACAGCCACATATTGCTGCATAGATAACAAGGCTCTTATACGATCTATTTGATTCACTCCGTGGCCTTTACTGTGCGTCAACACTTGTAAGAGAATCATCTGAGAGCGCACATACTCTCCACACATCTCAGTCGACATCACAGTCGACTTTGTGATGAGTTTCTCCATGGAGACTGACTCTGACTGACAGGCATGAAGACAAGGACCCCTCTGATCTTCAAAGTTACTTGTAACAGCAAATTACTAGTGTGTGTCAATGGGGGTGTGTGTGACTTTTTGGCCTATATCCCCCACACTGAAGTGAGTTATATAACTCATCAAGGAAAGGACTGCACATTTGGGTGATCTTTTCAGCATTTGGGTCTGATTTAACACAAGGTAAATAAAAAGGAAGACGAGTGTCTGTGACAAAAGGAGCAGAATCTAAGCAGGGAAAAAAAAAGTTGTTGTTGGTCGATTGAAAACTATCAGTCCAAATTGCATGTGGGCTAAACACTACTAAACACTGCTCACAGGCCAAACCCCTCTGCTGCTAATGGCCATTACAGCCTGTATGCCTTTGTAGGCCTCACAATAGCAATCATGCTGGGATTTTGTGTGCAGCTTGCTGGCAACAGTTATTAGCCCCCCAAAAAAAACTTAAAGGGGGAGCAGTCAAGAGAAGAACAAGAAGATTTGGGGGACAAGGGGGGACGTCAGCAGGAGGGAGAGGGTGGTGGGTCAGAGGGCAACACCAAAGCGGAAATGGGAGGCGCGGGGGGAACAATGGACGGGGTTGGACTAAGACAGACAAAGCTGGAAGGAGGGGGGGGACAGTGCACAAAACACAGGAAGATGAGGAGAAAAAGATGAGGGGACAGAATGGAGGGGAGCCAAAACAGATGGTAAAGGCTGGTGTTAGAGAAAGGAGGCAGTTTAGAAAGGATGAAGGGAGGTGAAAAGATATCGACAGTAGCAACAAGGAAGAGGGGTCAACTGTTAAACATGACTAAAAAACATATGGCAAAAAAGAGGAAATGTATTCAACATATTTACGGGCAGACAATTTTTCTAACATCATGTAGTCGTTGTAAAGACTATTGTACTATTGTGTTCTTTTTTAAAGAAACAGAAATTCAGGGACACCATGAGATCTTAAACCTTTCCACACTTGTTTAAATCAGAGACTGAAAAGATGTTGGATTGTTAAAGGATATCAGGTCAAATTTTAAATTATACAGCATAAATAGCTGCTTTCTGATAACATTAGCATCTAGCTCAAATTTGTTAGCATTTAGCCACACTGGCTTACTGGTAGCTAGCCATTTACACTTGCATCTATGATAACATTAGCTTTCAGCAACTCTTTGACCTATAACTAGCTAAGAGTTAGTGCCTTTCTTATCTAATGTTGTTAGATTATAAAATGCTAATTTTTAGCATGCAGCCATTCTAAAGCTAACTTTGCTATCCAATATTATCAAACAGCTGTAGTAACTGCTGTTTTATCAACTGCTGTAGGAACAGTTAACATTACCGTCAGCTATATTTCCCATGTTATAACAAACTTAAACTTAAATCAAACAGTAATATTAGCATTAAGTAACTTTTTAGCTACTTTGAGCTAGGACTTGAAAAATTTCCTATCTCATGTAGCGCTATCAAACACTTGTTTTAGTGTTCAGCCACTCTACAGCTATTAGCCTAGTATTTATTCTATGGATATTATCAAACCATTTCCATCCATTGCTTTAGTAAACTATACAGTTATCTGTCTTTCTCATACTGTCTTGTAACAATATCAAACGGTAATATTAGCATTGAGTTTCTCCTTCGCAACTTTTAGCTAGGAATTTACAACTTCCTGATTTAAATGTAGTGCTAACAATACTTGGGTTAGAGCCATTTAAAAGCCACATTAGACAACTTCTTGAATGATATTACTGAAAATTAATACTCTTACTATTGCTGCCTAGATGTTTGTGCCTTACCTTAAATTAAGTGCTAGTGTCAGCAGTAGCTACGTGCTTGCTAACATATCTACATTCAAAATTTGCTCTCTGCACATAATACTTATATAACTTATACTTATAACTCGTATACTTATTTAAACCAAAACTAATGAGTTATGAAAAAACTGTGCAATGTGTGTCCAGAAAGACATGAACTATTTCAACCAAAATATTTCTTTTTTGACCAGGCTGCGAATATTTCTATTACGGCTGTAGAAATGGGCATTTTAACATGGGGTGTGTATTTGACTTCTTGTGCTTTTGCCACCAGCCTCAAGTGGATGCTTGAGGAGCTGCAGTTTTCTGCACTTTGATTTTTCAACAGTGGACTTGGTTGTTGCATTTTCAAATAACAGTGTTAGCATCCAACATCTCAAAAGCTAGCATTACTGTTAGCATTGATTTTTTTCCCTTGACTATTGCTGTGGTATTATCAGACGCTAGTGTAGTGTAATAGTGTAGTGTTAACATAGCTACTACTGCATTTTGAATTTGCGACATGCCGTTACCCTAAACAAATGTTATCTAACAGCAATGTAAGCATTCAACCACTTGTTATTATAATTGTTAGCTAGAAATGTAAATGGTTTTTCTACCTGATAAAAACTTTCAAGATTTAGCATTTAGCCACTAGCTAGCTAAAGTTAGCTAACCTTTTATGCCTTTCCTGCAGGCTCTTTGTGGATGGTACACAGATGCAGAAAACTCCTCTTGGGGGGCAAGTAGTCAATTTTGCTTAGAGAAAGGTACTAAAAAAGCCATGTTGTGAACTATATATGATTATACACAGCATTCAAAGTACGAAAATAAAAACACACTTTGTTCTCAAAATACTTTTGTGTCCCAAAAGAAGTAAAAGTATTCTTGGCCAAAAATGTTATGTATTTAACAAGTAAGTATTATTTATTCATTCTTATGTTGTTAATGATGTCAGATGGTATGTTAGTATTCTCTCATTTAAATTAATACTGAATTGCCTTTTCTGTTTGGTCCTATCAATCAGTAGACGGTGTTAGCGTTCACAGTATTAGTGAATAGCAGTATTACTTTGAAGAGGGCATTTACACCTTTAGTGTTGTAAAAGCTATCAAACAGAAGCGCTAGCATCCTGCCATCAGCTAATGTCACTGAAACATAAAAAATATCCTGTTCATGTTTTAATTTTTGACATTCTCAAACAATAATGCCAGTTTTAAATAACTCAGTAGCCACTTTTAGCCCAGAGATTATGCTTGCTTGCTCTTGTAAAGTCGTCAAATGCCCCTGTTAGCATTTAGCAACATCCTACGAACAATAGGCTAATGTTAGCTTCTTGCAGTATAGAATGAGAATATAGTACAACAGTAAAGTTGCAGTAATGCATTACTGTTATTTACTTTATCTGTTATCTTTTTGTCAGTTTGTTGGTTTCTGAATTTTTAAGGCTTTTTAACACAGCAGACCGTGTCAAAATACTCACCTTGAGAGAGGTGACAGAGGAAAATGATCACTATTTGAATCTCACTTTCCTTTTAGAGTGATTTTTTGTCACAGACAGCTACTTTTAGCCTTCTGTGACAAATAAGGACTTCTATGTAAATAAAGACTACAGGCAGAAAAATAAATTTAAACTAATACTAATTGTAAATGGCAGTCTCCCTGTATTTTAGGCTCCACTAAAAGAAACTATTTCCATTTAAATGTCACAAACCCTCTTAACAAAAATATACGTTTCAGCACTTGTGAGCTGCTGAAATCACGGCTCTAATGGGATCATCAATAAGAGGTGTTTCTGCTGCTATTATGACCTAATTATCTGCGCCTCTCGACTCGCTGCCCACAGAGAGACACGCCGCTCTCTCGGCTACATTTATAAAAGTTGTCATTAAGTGGGGGCTTTTTTTTTTGTTTTTTTTTTTTTTTTTTTTAAGGCGCTCATGGTTTGATGAGCGCGCGCAGAGTGGGTTGTGAGCGTCTGTGTTCACGGGAGCGCGCATGCACGGTTAATCGGACAGTTAGCTTACACCTCTGGTGTGTTTGACGAAGAGGAGGAAGGGATTTTTTTAGTATTTCCAAGTAGATGTATGTATTGGTCGACCAGTTACTGTCTGAGACGATTAATTTATTATTAACAACCTTTACTACCGTATTATTTCCACATTAAATGTGCACTTTAGTCGTTAAATCATTAAATTAAGACCATATTATTGTTTAGTTACGTTGCATCCATGCTGCATTTTGAGTTCTCCGAGTGTTGTTTTCTTTTTCTTTTCTTTTCTTTTTTTTTTTTACCTTAAAGTTAAGTACATTTATGCCATAATATCCTTAGTAAAACAAATTAGATGTTCAGAATTGTGGTGACAGATTATACTCTACACATGTAAACTAAAAATGTTTCTTTAATGGAAAAAATGCAATTTACAATAACAACGTCACACCATTGAAAGTAAAGTTAACCAGTGGCCAAATAGAAATAGTTATGCATATGTTTCCTTATCCGTGCAGGCGGAAGTGACCTCTTCCCCTCACCTCTTGTTGCACCTGTCGCCGCAGGTCACGCTGCTCAATCAGGGAAGTAAATCCGGAGATACACCCGTCAACAGGACACACCCGAATAACACAAATAAACATTTTTATTATTATTATTGTTTTTTCTCCCCATAGATTTTAATGTTTTATTTCATTTAAACTTATTTATTAAGCCATGAAACACCTCACTGAGATTCAGAGTCTCGTGTACAAGATTGCCCTAGCCTAGACAGGCTGCAACCTGAAGCACCTTCAAACTCCTTTTAAAATAGTTAAAAGAGACACAAAGACTCAAATGCTCCTGCAGCTGATTCCAGGCAGCAGGAGGAGCACCTGAAACTCTTTACCCATCTAAGACGGACTTTGGGAACAGGTAGCAAAGGTAAGTTATGTGACTGAGTCACGGGGGAAAGACTGTAGCTTCCAACAGTTTTCACCTGGACAAGTCAGACAAGCACGAGGGAAGCAGACTATAGCCTTATAAAATAAATAAGACATCATCATGATTTTCTCAACCTCTGACCACTGAATAAAGTCCAGTTTTGCTATATCAACTAAATGGGGCTGTATCTTCAGGAGGAAAGCATGTTAGATGTTTTAAATAGAGAGTTAATAAGAATTTCTCCAACCCTATTAGGCTCTTTAAAGGACTTTTATCCCAAGTTTTCATTAACAGCAGCAGAAAGAGAAAGAAAGATTGGGCTGCAGATTTTAGGACATGAAAATAAAGGGCCATATATTTTCAAACTATTTACAGGGCTTTATAAAGTCTGAAAAGTTAATATTAAAGCTTCTTTATCCATAATGTGGCTTAAATGGTATGCTTGAGTTATTTATTATTTATCTGTTTTCTCATTTCGTTTCTAAGTTACACTTCTTATAATTTGACATTGAAGATTTAATATAATATACCAGCCTGGTATTTTTCTGGTGCACTTTGTCATCGAAGAAGCATTTTATTTTGAAAATATATACATGAAATTGCGTGGATTTTACCCACAAATTAATTTACATTTCCTTTCAAAATAAGGTTTCAATGGTGCAAAGTTTTCTTTGAAAGTCGATTTAATTCTATGCAACATTTTAAGCACTAACAGCAGTGTTTTAAACAAAATATTTCCCTATTTCTTGGATCTTTTATAATTGTATTTCTTTTGTTCAAACTGCGTACTAGATCGCACTTTATTTCATTTTCTGCAGATAAAGGCATTTTGGTATTTTTTCCCCTTCACTTTACAATATGTTATTAAACATAGATAATATCAACACGTATACAGTCATTATCCAGTAGAGCCCAGGTACAAACAGAGAGAAGTTTGAGTTGGATATTTTCCTCTTTGCGTTATGAAAGTCCGTGTTTAGGGTGTGTGTGCCTCCTGGCCCTTGGTGAGTACCCCCATATAATTACGCTCTCTTTTAATTCAAGGTATCATCGCGATAGATCCCAATCAGTGACTTTTAATCCCTTGTTAAACTCTCCTTAACCTCTCTGTGCCTCTTGTCCCTGCAGGCACTTGTCATTTTCTTTGCGCTACAGAGGACTGTCTCTGTTTCCAGCTCCTGTTATGATTCCCTTTAGTCTGCTAGCTGTTTTATTTATTTCAAAACAGACGCTCCCATTGTCCTGCAGCTTTTTAAAGGCAGGAGATGAAGGGCTTCAATCACGAGCAGGAGAGATAAGGACTCAGGTTTGGGTAAAGCTGCATTTTTTGTGTGCCATTTTCTTGCTTTAAACCTCTCATTTAAACGAAATTCATTCGTTTAAAACAGTTAATTCTCTCAAACTGACAATTACTCCAAACGTTAAATTCTACTTTGAATTAATCGAATTTTCTCTCCTGAGAAGAAGCCTGAAACAATTCCCCTTCAAAATAAAATAAAGCTCCATAAAGTTGCTTTTCTATCAGCAGACGACACGGTGCCATGGGTGTATGTCATTAAAGGTGTTGTGTTTGTTTTACAGGCTCGTAACAGCGTTTTAACTCAGAGGGGCACCCTGGCACCCTGCTGTGACATCACGCGTAAAGGAGCCCCACGACGCACGCAAAACCAACAACTCTGCACCCATGAGCTCCTGCATGCATGCAGGATGGGGAGAAATCTTCTCCAATTTAGCAAAATATTCGAGCTTAAATAAGGTACGTATCTCTAAGGTTGATGTTATTTTGAAACGGAGCAAAATGACGCCTTTTAAGCACATTTTTATTTATCTTATTAACGTTGGTATGCTCTAAATTATTTTGTTTTATTTTTTTAATCTATTTAAAAATGGTTTATTATGGATTAGAAATATTTTTTTTAATTCTAAGACGACTTCAGGGCAAAAAAGCAAGATGAACCATACAGATCCATTACAAATATGATCCACTTAATATATGTATATATTATTATCATAATTATATCATAGATAAAGCTACAATATCTTTATATTTTAAATAAATAGGATATTTTTTTTTACATTTAAACAAAATAAAGAAGCCTCACTGAATTACTCAAAGTTGCAACAGGTCAAATTAACGATTTTAGGTGTTTTAAATTAACTCAGAGTCCAGGGAAAATGAGAAATAATAGATAGTAAGCAATCGTGCCTTGTTCAATCAGAGCTTAGAAACAACATTTTTAGCTTTAGAGTTACAAATGAGACACACAAGACAATTAGACATAAGATAAACGAAATCTAGTTTAAAAACTTTTGATTTTTACTACCATCTATGAAATTTAACCAATTAACTTTCACTTGAAGTTTGAGGACATGCATAAAAATAGTGCTTTACTTCCTCTGCGTACATCGGCCAGGTGTGCATATACCTGTCAGTGACGGATTGCATCAAATAAAGCACTTAACTGCGTGCAAATCTTACAGCTTCGATATCTGACGATATGGGATAAAGGCATGTTTTACTCCCATAAGCCAAGGGTCTAAAGCAGGCTGTCGTTAAATCGAAACAAACACTTTTTGTAGTGTAGGAAGCCCCCCAGCCCCCCACCCCCCTTATTTATTCTGTCTTCCCTAAGCCACACCCGTCCCTCTTCTCCTCCAATCACAGCCGGGCTCCGTCCTCCGCGCTGTCCCGGTTGGATAAAACCTGGCCGAGTGTTGGCAGCACAACACAAGACAACACAACATAACACGTTAAACAGCCCAGCCTCCTTCAGCTCTGAGCCGACACAGACACCGTATCACACCGCCGGAGTGAGCCGTCATTTGGATAATATCACCATTTATCTGCTAGAGGACGGAGTTTATTACGAGCTGCGTTGTTTAAAGGTAAGCAGCGACTTCTGAGGCTAAATTTTTCTTGAAATTCTGCACGTGACGTTTCAGCGGCTGAATGGGCAGCATCAAAGAGGCTTGCATATTTGACAAGGATACCTAAATCATCAAAAAACCAAATGTCTCTGAGGAGCAGTAGTGTCCTTTTAGTGCTGAAAAATCAGGAAAATGTTTATTTTAGTTTTAGTGACGATATAAGGATGGCACTCATGGTCCTGGTGAGTCTAAAACTTAATAGGAGCATCGATAAAGATTCAGATTTAGCTTACAGGCTCAGAAATAGCTAAACAATCAATGCATATTTTATAGAGTGATATTCAAATGATTTATCTCATTACAGTGTCCCTAACGTAAAAAAAAATCCTCTCGACATGTTATTGGTCTTTAACTTTACTTAGATGGGTTTCAGATGTATTTAATTCGAAAATCAAATAAAATATTTTAAATAACATAGGGAAAATGCCGAAAAAGTCACCTCTTACCTCCATCGTTATTGTACAGAAATGTTTCAGCAACTTGGTGAAATTCTGGCAAATAAGCTTAAATTGTCTAAATTAAACAATAGGTCTCTTTTTTGCAAACAGCTGACTTTTATCGAATCTTATTCCCATAAAAGGTATATTAAGAGAGTATATTATAATAAAGCAATTGGTCAAAAAGTTTGCAAAATGGGCAAAAAAAATTGCATGGGTCTCTTTTTGTGGGCCAACAGGGAAAGTAGACTCTTACCTTCATCACTACTGAACATTTATTTAGTCCTATGTGTAGCAATTTGTTACAAAAAACGTTTGCAAAGTGGGCTAAAAATTGAAATATGATATTTGAAAAAAAGTGAAAAATATAAAAGACGCCTATTCCAGTGCAAAAATTTAAAAGGAAAAAAGTAAACACATAACAAAATATATAAAAGGTAATTACAAGGACATTACATCATTATTTTACAGCCTTTATAGCTTTAATAATGTCACACAAAGGCTGAATAATTATGGCATATGTATTCAAAACTGTAGAAATGTGAAAGGCATTTGTGGGGTTGTCATTAAAATCAATTGCTTGCTTTGATCAATTATTTATGCCCATACTTCAGATTATTACTCAGTGTAGCTGTTTTGTGAACCAGCTAAAACATGTACAATTACATTTCAATCATGTCATATTCTTTTCTAAATCTTTGTCAACTGCTTTTGTTATTTAAACAAGTTTGAAACTCAAATGTTTTCAATTTCTTGTCTTCCAGTTAGTCTTGCGAGGTAACATAAGATAAAATAAGACAACACACAGAGAATGAAAGCAGTAAAACCTACTTTTATAAACAGCTTCTGCTGGTAACAAGAATGAGAATTTTGTACTTTTTCATCTCAAGTAAACTTTGTGCAACTTTTGATCTGGAGTGAACATTAATTCTCTTGTAACCACAATTTTACTTAAAAGTTGCACTGAGGTGTAAAGGTTAACTCTACATTTTTAATGAATCCATTGGTGTTAGTGAAGTTAAACATCAGAAAAGCACAGCTAATGAAACCTGGCTGCTCACAGTGGGAAACCGTGTGGATTTTATGAGTTAAAATAACCAAAGCCTTCACTGTAACTTTTGCTGTCAATCATCGTATAACAGCCCTTTAACAGGCTGTGACAGTCTGCTAATTATTCGCTTCATTTTAAAGCGTCCACACAGCAGGAAGCGACAGCTTAAATGATAGCTTAAAATTCTGCATTAAACGCTTTTGTACATAATTAGATTGATGGGTTTTGTGTGTGTTTTTAAATCATGTACTGCATGGTTTGTAAGACCAAACATGAAACATTTCAGGAGCTAAAACTGATATAGATGACCACCCTGTTAGCCTGAGAGTGCTAATACTGATGAATTATAGCAACTTCTTTGACCGCCTTTACAACAATTTAGTTAAGGGTTCACATAAGTTATTGTTTTTCTTATACTAGTGGTCCTCAACTGGTGGGTCAGGGACCCAAAAGTGGGTCATAGAGCTGTTTTCACTGGGTTATGAATGTGTGCCTGGAAAGAAAAGATGTATGGAGGCCCTAAGTGGACACACATCCATTTTATTTTACTCCATTTGGTTGTGATGGCAAGTAAATTTGATTATTTCTCAGGATCTTGGCTTGGTTAAATTATGATAAAAAATGGTTTTCCCATCATTTTGCATTAAGATCAAGAACAGTACGTATGCATGTTATCAAATGAGATGGAGTAAAATAAAATCTTTGCATGCATGGCCTCCTTAGTCTTACAGACTTACACATTTATTTGTATGTTTTACTCCATCAAATGTGCGTTATAATTGCATGTAATGAATTTGACTGGTTAATTTTAGTCTTATTTTATTTTGTTCTTTATTTTTTTAAAAAATGCGCACAATATTTAATACAAGTTAATGATGTACATTTTTATTCTACATTTACTTTTGTTGAAGTAAAAGTTTTCAAATAAAGTCCTAAAGAGTATATCTCGCTTTTCGAACATCAACTACTTTGAGAAGATCTGCTTTTCATCTCAAATTTTCAGATTCATGTTCAAGACCAAAAATAGAATCAGTTTCTAATTATTTAAGGATGATTAATGAGACCAATCACTCCTCATGACAGAGCTGTTAATGAAGGGAATTTTTAGGAGCAGCTGTCTGAGTAGGATCTATGTGTTTTTTATGAATACTGATTATGCAGTTTGTTGTATTTTAAAACAAATGCAGAATAGCATGAGTATTCTGGAGACCATCTGAAGTGAAAATATGCTTTAAGAATGTACAGAAGTGATGTGAAGTCAGTAAACAGCTGTATTTCCCTGCAGAGAGGAACCAGCTGAGTGTTAGTTCTGTAGCTGCTCTCAAGCGTCACACATGACAAACAGCCACTTTCATAAACCTCCATGTTCTCCTGCAGCGTGCGCTCGACAGTGCGTTGAGGAGCACACTCATGCCAGACGAGGCGGGCCGGGTGGTAAGAACACTTTAAACTGGGACAGCGTGGAGGAGAGCATCACGTTCAGCTGGTGGAGCAGAGAGCAGAGACTCAGGGAAATGTCTGGCAGCAGTGGGAGAGGTAAATACATAACACAAGCGCAAAAAAACGGGTTCAATTCACACTATACAATGTTTTCTTACATATTCGGAACAAAAGAACCACTCAATTTCTTTCACTTTTGGTTATGTAGATTGAATTTTGAAAAAAATAATCCCAAATGATCTTGGGTTTTTCACAGCATGTGAGCATTAAAATGGGTTTTGTGATATGACGTAGTTTTAAGTTGGGACATGCATCCATACATTTTTTTTTCTGGTAGCAAGTACATTTTGATTGTTATGTTCATAGCTCTAGATTTCATTGCTGATTTTCCCTTAATGATGAGCAATTTTCTCATGTTTTCAAGTAAACAACTGGCATTACTCTTTTTTACAGGAAGATGTAGTAAAATAGATTTATGAGCAAATGTCCTCCTAGGGCTTCCGTAGGGGAGAAAGAAAATATCAGTACTTTTGAATATGGGTTTATTTTTTTTTTTAGATTATTTATCAGTTCTAAGAAGCACAGCAATTTTTGATAGTTACCACACATTATTTTCAGTCATGTACTTATCTAGACATGTTTTTATTCCTTAGCTCAGATTGCACAAAAAGTCATGCCTCAGTGCTATAATTCACAAGGTCAGCTAAAAATACAATACACCTGCCAGTGTGGAAATAGTTTCTTAAGTTTTTTTTCTCAGATTTTATTCACAAGGCAGTATGCTCTTTTGACTGTTAGATCATGTTGATACTTGCTTTAGTTGTGAACAAATTTAATTCTATACCACTATATATAAATGATATATAAATGATAAATGATCATGGGAGAATTAAAATCAGAGATGAATACAACCTTATGCAAATAGTGGGGCCTAAAACTATAAGTAACATTTGTAAAACCTGTATGGCATGTTAGCATACTATGTACTGGCTTTAAACATAGGTAAAATTTGACATGCATGGTTATCAGCGCTTCTTTTTTGTTATGACTTCACAATATGCATCATTTTATATACATGAGGAAAAGTGAAACCTGTCAAATTTGAGACTGTAAGAGTCCTTTTAAGTGGATCTATTGGGAACTGAAAGGTAGCGTAAGTGTGTCAAAAATTGGCATGAAGAAGACAGTGCGCCCCAAACATTAAAATTTCTATTATCATAGGGAGCAGTTGTTTGCAACTCAAAGAGATACCCAAAAGCAGGCTACACAAATGACTGAATTTAAACCAAAAAGTTGTGTGCACCCTATATTGTTAATCATTTTTGTCTTTTATGTCTGTTGCACCAAGAAACACACTAGATTTTTACATTTTGAGAAAATTTAAAGATTCACACATAGGCTGCCACTGTTGTGCAATGCACTTTGGGTAATTATGTCAAAGGCTGAATTGCTTTTCTTCCTGTGGAGTAAAGCTTTATAAATTGTAATTCATATGCATTTTTTTAGTTAAGAGGACAATAAGGAAGAAGTTATTGCTATGCAATGCAACCACTTGACAAACAGGAGCTGCCAAGAGTGCGTGGATTAGCAATGGCAGCCTACATGGGATTTTTGTTTCATTAAAGTGGGTTTATTTCTACAAAACACATAATAAAGAAACTATATCAATAATTTAAAGTCTCCCTATCTAAATATACAGGGTTCTTTTAAAGGTGTGAAAAAATTAGACTGCTCCTACTAGAAAATGTTAAGTGAACTCTGTAACTGAACAAGGTACACTGATGATTGTAACCATAAGTCTTTAACCTAGTTTAAGTAAATTAGCCTAGTATTGAGGTGTCACTGTTGCATCTTGATTTGTCAGTTTAAATAAAGTTTTTTTGAATTGAACTTGTGTTTAATCTTGAGAGAAAATAAGTAGCCTAGCATTTAGCATCTATCTATTTATCTATCTATCTGAAGTTACAACATTTATGTTTTCCTTTTGCTTGTGCACGCTTGTCCAAGCTCCGTTCGCGTGCGCGTGCACCACTCTCTCGCTCTCTCTCCGCCCCCCCGGGTCTGCTCCGCTTTAATATCCTGCAGGTTGATGAAGCTTGGCGGGGAGATTTTTTTCCACACTCCGCTGGCAGCGTTAATAGAGGCTCTCCCCCCGTCTCCCTCCCTCACCCCCTCCCCCCTACCCCTCCTCACCCTCGTCCGGCTGTTTGATGTGGAAATGAAAGCTGGGAAAAGGCTGAGAAAGAGGAGCGTCTCAATGGGTTAAATTAAAAGCGATGGTGTTCTTGCAGAGTCACCACCGTGCAGACTATGGAGAACATGGAGCAGGCGCGAGCGCCGCGTCCGTCCGTGTTTACCGTTTTTTCCCTCGTATTTTGTCGAGCGGATTTTTTTCCGTAGGCTTCATGTCATGGTTATCAACACACCTGAAAAGACTATCTTACAGCGGTAGTAGCCTACAGCCGCATCTGTGTTGTTGGAAACTGTAGACTAGAACGACCTATTGATAGTTTGGTGTTAGTTTTAATGTTTTTAGTCGATAACCTTCATGCATTCAAATTATAAACACACGCCACCATTGATTTATCATTTTAATTTGCATTAGAATGTTATTAGTACTGTATCTAGAAAAACATACAGACACTGCAGTAACTTACCATAAAAACATGTGTCCGTAAATAGAAATAAGCATGTGTACTTTAATATTTTCTATTAAAATAAACCTTTGAATTAAAAAAGTGAAAATGATATCTACAGGCAAAAAAGAGTGCAACACAATACGACTGACACAAGATGAAAAATACATACAAAGAAACAATGTAGTTTAGAGACTGTGTTTCTTTATTTCTGATTTTCTCTACCTGTTTGTTGGCTAATATTGTGTTGAAATTAGGGCATTATATTGCTTAAATTCTGATGTGATAAATGTCCATAATTAGTGTACTGATTCTAAAGCCACGGGATTTTTTGTACCTTAAGCACACTTTGGATGAGCCCCTGCATCGGGTCCATCACCTAATGTCTCATTTAACTCCAAAAATAAAACAACTCAGAGACAGACTAGCAGACAAGTCTAAAGTCATCTGCACCTTGTTTAAGCAAATGTTTACCTTTGTACTACTCCCTTATTTCATTTTCAATCCATAACAGGCTCCGTTTTTTTGTGGTAAAATCCATGCCGTGATGTACAATCTGCCTTATTCAAAATAGAAGCAGGTCTGTATCCAAACATGAAGTCAATTACTCATATTTATTAATTTATTTTTATTGTATATTTTTGGGCTTTTTATGCCTTTTTTTTAGAGAGGATGACAGTGGACAGAATCGAAAAGGGATGAATGAGTGGGGGACAGACATGCGGGAAAGGAGCCACAGGCCGGACCTGAACCCGAGCCGTCCACTCACATGGGGTGTAACCTAACCGCACGGCTATCTGCGCCCCAGTTACCCCAATTTTAAAACAGTAAAAAAATTCCATAAGCAAGCAAAAGCTGTTTTAATGCAAAAAGAGGAATTACGAAAAGGTTGTATTGCAATTAAGAGGAATTCAGAGATTAATCAGAATTGAAATTTTTAATTGTTTGACATTGCTAGTATATATTTTGAATAGATCAAATGATGTGTTTCTTTTTAATTTTCCAAGCTTGTACATCTTCACTGAAACACACTAAGTGTAATGAAATATTCATATTTTTGTGATATAAGCTTTGTGGTATTTTTAAAACTCAAACAGACCCACAAATAATGTTTTTAATGTGTAAGTTATTGAGCTTCTATACCTAAACAGGTGTCACTCTTTGGAAAGTGAAAAGATTTGTTCATAGAAATAAACTCAATCCAACTTTTTTGGCTCATATCTCTCCTTGTATATTTATCAGATGTGATATTTGAGTTAAAAGTTGTAGTAAATTTGGTCTTTTTGGTCCTTGAAACTACAACATGTCATACTGTAACAAAATATTTTCTCCCCTTTTTTTCTACAGCTACATTTTACCGTTTGACTTGTAGTGGGTGACGCTGGTGAGTCACTGTCTCTGTTCCATGACATTTATAAGTGTTCATCCCCCCTCCTCCCCCAGGTCATGGGGGTCTTAACCAACTAGGTGGAATGTTTGTTAATGGCCGCCCGCTTCCGGAGGTGATCCGGCAACGCATCGTGGACATGGCACACCAAGGGGTCCGGCCCTGTGACATCTCCCGGCAGCTCCGAGTCAGCCATGGCTGCGTCAGCAAGATCCTGGGACGGTAGGCACCTTGCCCAACTTTTTGTTCCTGTAAATCAGCCTGTTTGTGCCCTTTGACCCCTGTCTGAAAACATGCCCTTCAAAGTAAGAGTCCCTCTGTCTTACTTCCAGTTACTACGAGACGGGCAGCATCAAACCAGGCGTGATCGGCGGCTCCAAACCCAAAGTGGCCACCCCGAAGGTTGTGGATAAAATCGCAGAGTACAAAAGGCAGAACCCCACTATGTTCGCCTGGGAGATCAGAGACAGGCTGCTGGCGGAGGGAGTGTGTGACAGCGACACGGTGCCTAGCGTGAGCTCCATTAACAGGTGACATACTGAATTATGAATGAGAGCCTGTTAAAGGTACAAATATGTCTCTGTGGGGAAGCAGCATGTAGATAATGAGCTTCTTTGATAGCAGAAAAGGGATGGATTGACTCCTTTTCATATGGAAATACATATACTATCATTATGCTGATGCAAACACTGAATTTTAAGTTATTTTAAAGCTCCTGTGAGGAATTTTAGGCTGGTTATGAACTTCACTGACATTAAAACTGATGCCTCTCAGAGGCCTGAAAAAGCAATCCAAATCAACAGTGATAAGACTGATTATTTCTATAGTTAATTTTCAGTGTTTGTAAGTGCTGCCACTGGTTAGGTGTCTCATTACTCCACTTAACAGCCTTTTATTACTCTTTCCTAGGCAAAGATACACAATTAGGAATTACATTATGAAGCAGGATGACATTTTTTGTAGAAAACACAACAGCAGAGAAAAGAAAAGTCCCTTTTTGTCCACAGAGGGCATTGAAATCAGCACAATTCAAGAGTTCCTTACAGGAGTATTTTAATGATTGTTATGTTCATTTCAGAATAATTCGAACAAAGGTCCAGCAGCCATTCAATCTGCCTATGGACGGAAAAGGCCTGAGTCCGGGACAAACCTTGAGTAAGTCTTCATCATTCAAACAAACATTCATGCATCACAGAGGCCATAACAACAAACATGCTCACGTGATTGAGAAGGATTAAGGTTAAAGATTAAAGAGCATGCTCGTCGTTCTGTTGGATTAAGAGAGTGACGGTTGGTTAACAAGACTATAGTTGCGTTCAGACATGATCATTTCCTCTCTGTCTAAAATCTAACTCAGTTCCTCTCTCTCCAGTCCCCAGTTCAGCAGTCACTCCTCCTGAATCTCCACACTCAGACTCCTTGGGCTCCACCTACTCCATCAGTGGCTTGTTAGGGATTCCCCAACCCAGCGCCGAGGGCAAGAGGAGCCACGATGACAGTAAGAATTAGATCAAATGAATGATACAGCATGCACTGACATAATTTTGCTCTTTTCTGGGGCATCTTCAGGAAGTCAGTCAGACATTCAGGGGGGTAAAAACAGAGGAGGGTCATGCTTATCCCCTTCATCATCCTGTTCAAGAATTAAGTCATTACCAAATACAAACTCCCGAGCTGTCACTCCTGAAATGTCAGAGATATTTTCTAGTGATTTTAAAGAGAATCTGCCCCTGAAATAAGCACAGGTCAAAGGTCATGGGCACCATCACCCTATCCCACTTTCTTGTGGTGAATTATCCTGAATATCTCCAACTGTATTCATGTATCAGCTCATCCTAACTTCAGACAGAAATTTAAAGGAGTCTGACAGGAAATAGCTGGATAATGTTGGAGTAAAACTGTGTCCATTAGCGTTCACATATGCAAAACATTTCAGGATGTTTTTAGAAGATTTTTGCACGGTAGAATTCAGCATAACATCATGCAGCTTTTTAATGTTAATATTTATCCATGCAAAATGCAGTCCTTACCTGTTATATGCTGTCTTAAAAAGCTTTAAAACACTTAGGATTTTTTAATTTGACAACTTTTTTCCTTCTTTATCACCAGAAATTAATTCAAACAAGTTTTTCTGTTTTTACTTGGCTTATTTGGTCTTTGGTCTGCCTCAGATTAATTATAATCAAATGTACTGTTACAAGGCTTCATAAGCATCAGAAAAGCTTTAAAATGGTTCATAAAATGTCAATTTATTCATTTTAATTAACTTTTATTTTACCAGAAGGTTTTCACATGACACAAAATCTCTTTTACAACAGAGTCCTGGCACAAAAAGTCGCACACAAACAACAGTTTAACAACGAGCAAAAAATTACATCAGGCAGTAAAATTAGCAGCATGCAGTTGTAAAACTTGTGTAAGGACCGGCCCAATGATCCTTGGTCCTTGTTTTAAAATCTTCCTAACTTATACAGCACTCAAGTTAAAGGTGACCCTTAAGTACATTTGCATATACTTAGTTCCTTAGAGCAGGGGTTCAAACTTTTTAGCCTGTGACCCCAAAAATAAAGGTGCCAGAGATCGAGGACCCCACCGTACCTTAAGGTGGTTGAAGCATAGTTGAGCACAGCCGTGCAAATTCAAGAATAGTCATACACTCACAATTTAATTTTTTTACTTTGATTTCAGCCCAAATCTCACTAAATGACAATGTTTTTATTTTACATTTAACTAATTTTATGCATATGTTTGTATGAAAATATGTGAAATATACCATTTAGAATAATTTGAAAATATTCCTATTTTTTGGAGGTCATCTGGCGACCCCTCTCAGTTCTGACATGTTGATAACCACTGCCTTAGAGGACAACTTCACATACAGTATGCTGCTGTTGTAAACATAAGAAAAACACATATATAACTTGCTCACACAAGTGTACAACACATTTTCTTTTGTTTGTTTTTTTCCTTTATATGAGCATGAACGATGTTGAGTTTTATTTTTTTTTTTAAAAACTCTCTAAATTAGAGTTTTCATGATACCAAATAAAAAATCTTAATACAATATAGGTAAAATTGAAATTCAAATGGTATCTGTTTTGATACTATTTCCAACAAAAATAGAACCACTAAGCACCCATCTTCAGTTAATTTCTTGTTTTAAATTCTCAGAACGTACAAAGTCTTGCAAGCTGTCAATATAGAGAGTGCACTCTTATTCTCTCAGCAGATTATAGTTAAAACTATTGATACTTTTTAATTTAATCAAACATGTATTTTTTTTTTTTTTGCTTACTTACACTGGATCCCTGTTTGTTGTTACTGCAGTAACATTTATTATTCCTACAAAGAAAAGACCATTACATACAAAATCAACAAATACACAAACATTAAAGAAATAAAGTAAAATTAAAAAATACTATCACAACAAACCAATAGCTAAAACATTTCATAGGATCCAGAACGCATCGATAGTTACAGAAGTAGTGTACCTAAAAAGTATAATATCTTGACTTTTCTATCACAGTCAGTCAAATATGAGTTTTTTTTTCTTACTATTATAAGCCACCAAATTTAGTGGCAGTTTATTCCGGTTTAACATGGCGGTTTACACTGAAATGACAAATAGTATTGTTAAAACACTTTATATACTATGGTTTTTGATACCCTAGATTTGCAAATATTGACTAAAATCATGATAAAGTAGTTATTAAGTAGTTTATACACAGGTCTTTTGATAAGAAAAGCATGCATAGAACTTTTTTAGGGTTTTATCAGTGAAACAATTAAAATCTGTGTTGATTTTTGGTGGCAGTGAGTCAGTTTTTCTTCCCTCTTAGGTCTTGCATGGGCTCAGCTTTTCTTAGATACATACAAGGAAAAATGGCTGGGAAACACTGCCCTCATAGTATCATTTGGGTGCAGGTTCAATAGTTTGGAGGAGGTTGAGTTTTAACATCATTTTATGTGTATCTCATCAGGTGACCAGGAGAGTTGTCGGCACAGCGTAGACTCTCAGGGCAGTGGTGGCATCCCAAGGAAACAGATGAGAGTGGATCACTTCTCGGCAGCCACACAACATCTGGACTGTGGGTTCGATCGTCACCATTATCCAGCGGACTCGTTCAGCTCCACATCCGGAAGCAAAACAGAGCAGGTAGAATCAAGTCAATGAGGAGCTTAAATACAGCTCAGACAAAATATTGCCATACAAATAATTATTTTCATGTTTGTTTTTTGTTTACAGTTCAAGATTCTTTGTTTGTGTCTGGAGCTATAAACTCTGCCTTAGTTTTTTGCCTTAGACGTGTCCTTTTTTGTGTTTTTACTTCTTCTCCTGCATAAGCACATTACTCACAGTAATAGCTAATCCTTGTTCATCATCTGCAGACTTTGTACCCGCTCTCCCTCATCAATGGCAGCCTAGAAGAAGCCAAGACAAGCCTTTCAACATCCTCGTCTGCCATTGGACGAAATCTGACGGCACATCAGAGCTACACAATGGTGACAGGTGAGAAACTTTGACCTGCATTTGTCCTTAACCCCTTCATTTTTTTTCCTCATTTTTGTCATTTTACTCATATTTCTTTTGACTTCACTTCCACTCATAATCATAATTTTTTCATCCAACCTGCCTC
Source organism: Cheilinus undulatus (assembly GCF_018320785.1). Lineage (NCBI taxonomy): Eukaryota > Metazoa > Chordata > Actinopteri > Labriformes > Labridae > Cheilinus > Cheilinus undulatus. Next base: position 14,257,169 of record NC_054881.1, on the reverse strand, counting down.
CTCCCAACCCGCCGTCGTCACCTCAGAGCCCCTCCAGTCGCTGCCGCTCTGCCTAAAACAGGAAATGTCCCCGGAAGTGACAAGCACAAGCCCCTCCCCAAACATGGCATCATCCAACCTGGCATTCGTAGAGCTGCAGGCGCTGCAGAAGCCTGTTTCTGTCAGCAGCAGCAGCTGCAGCAACTCCAACCATTTCCCCAATGCCTTCAACTCATTCTCCCATCATGCACCTGTGTACGGGCAGTTCAGCAGTCAGCCTATCATCTCAGGTAACAGGGTGTCATCTCATCCTAATGTCTACTTTCTGGATCATGCAGTTGGTGTAAAATGCAACCATGTTTCATCTATTCTTTTATTCCATGTTTGTTCACTGTTAATTTTGGAAGAAAATTTAGTTAGTTTTAGCTTTAAGACTGAAATTTTCTTTAGTTTTAGTCACATTTGAGTAATTTCTATTTTTTATAGTTTAAGTCTAGTTTGAGTCAAAGAAACCTCAAAATTTTGAATCTACTTTTATGTTAACAGTTATTTTCTCTGTACTTATTTAAGTAGCCATACTGTAAAACTGATATATCAATATCAAAAATAATACTAGCATAACTTGAATGCTCTCTACTCAATCCCTGCTTGTGTTTAGACAGATTTTATGTACAGTATCAGCATTAAGTCTTGTTGTAGTCTCCTTGATGGAAACTCAACTTACTTTTTATCAGAGTTTTTTCACCAGCAAGGCTTAGTCTCATCTTCCTCATGGTAAAAAAAAATCATCAACCAACATTTTAGATATCTATTTTTTTGTCAACAAAATTAACACTGTGTTTATTTGAACCATTTTTCATTCATGTATTGATTTATTATTTATTTAAGATAATAGGAATTGCTAAATGAGCAATTACTCACATCCAGAATAGGCTGTGTAACATTAAAAATTACAACTATAACCAGTGAATAAAAAAGATGCAACCACTTAAATTCTAGCATTTTGCTTTTTGAAATTACAGAAGCCCAAAGCAGACAAATATCCACTCTTTTCATTTGCCCTGCATTTCCAGTTATTTTTCAAGATTTTGACTTTTATATGATTTAATCTCAATAGGAAAATACTGGTTTCCCCAAAGTAATGACTCTGTCAAGATTGTGAGAAATGAGCGAAATTAAGCCATAAGAAATAAAATAAAAAAGAAAAATAAGTTGAGATCTCAGGAAAACATCAGACCCTGCTCATTATCACAGGAGTAAGATTAAAGTATGCATGCATGTCCTCTAAGGGCTTCTGCAGTAAAATACCTTTTACCATAACTTTTTACTGAAATGTAGTTAAAGCACTGACAAAAAGCCACTTGTCTACAAGCTGGTAGATGTCCTATTTCTGCAATAAACACAAACTTACATCAAACGTACACTTCGGTTGAGCCATTGCAGCGTCTCCCTGCAGACACAGTGATGTAAAATAAGTCCATAAGTAGTGTCTCATTTCACTTTAAAAAACTCAGAGACAGCTCAGTGGACAAGTCAAAAGTCACCTGCACCCTGTGTTATTAAACATTTACCTTTTTACTGTTGTCTTAATACCTTTTTAAAGACCCCCTCCATACATTTAAAGACTCTATCACATTTTTAATTTCTAACTTAGGCTGTGCAGTGAATCAAAAGTTAGATTAAATTGCAATATGGCAGTAGTCAAATGGCAGAAGGTGAAGGCACTGATAGAAATTAAAGCATTGACAATAAACCATTAGTCTACAAGCTGATAAATATACTATTTCTGCTACAAAAAAGCAGATTATCATTAAGTTGTTGTAAGTAATGAAATACTTAGTAGGGCTGAAGTATTTATCCCAATTAATTGCAATTAATTTTTGAATTTTCTTTGTTAAACACTATTAATCAAATGCTTTTATGCAATTTAAATTCCACTGTTTTGCATTAGAACCTTTTCTTTGTTTGTATTTTACTACTGGCTTAAACTGAATACCATTAGTAATTGACTTCCTGTTTGGATACAGACCTGCTTTTATTGGTAGATGAAATTTTATGACATGAACTTAACCATGGGAAAAGGAACTTGTTCTGGATTGAAAAGGAAACAACAGGGTGCCTTGAAAAGTATCACAAGTTGATAAATCAATTTAAGGAAAATTAAGGCTTTTAAAACATATTAAAAAGTATTAAATGTAAGACCATAAAGTCTTTGATGTTCTGCTTTAAGTTTTATCTTCATAAAATCTTGTGAAGAGGTACTCCTGTATTGTTGTATGACTGTTTATAGGCCACTGAAGTGGAAGAATCAGACCTTTAAACCTTTTCTCATTGTCTAATCTCAAGATGTTGAAAGAAAGCTTGTTTTGAATACTACAGTGAGAAATATTAACGACATTGTCTTTTCCACATCGTCATATTTTTTACTTTGCAAAACACATTTGCCCTTGTGTTGCCTGTGTAACTTTAGAAAGATTAAGAAAAACCTATACAAAAACAAAGAAACTAAGATTTTTACAAACTATCCAAAAAAAATACACTTTGCATGATGTGTTGAGCATGGCATCTCTGCTGCAAAGAGATGTATTAAACTGATATTTTGACACATGTTTCAGATTAAAGAAACATTGCACCTTCCACTCTTTGAATACTGCCATATTGCAATTTAATCTTAATTTTGATTAACTTCTCAGCCTTAGTTAGAAATTGAAGATGCAGAAGGGTCTTGAGAAAAGTATTAGAAATAAAATGTCAGATTTTCTGAATACACCCTGAAAAAGAAAAACGTTAAAAAGGTAATTGTTTGATAGCACAGGGTCTAGGTGACTTTTGACTCATCCACTGAGCAGTCTGTGATTTTTTTCAAGGGAAATGAGACAGGAGGTGGGCTTATTTTACTTCACTGTGGCTGCAGGGAGATGTTGCAGTGGCTTGACCAAAGTGTCTAAAAAGGAATTTAAAGCATTTGATTTATTGTCTTTAGAAGAAAATGAATCCACAAGTCATGTATCTTGATTTATCGCAATTAATACAGTTAATTTTGACAGCCCTGACTCTTACCTTGAAAGCATTCCTTCCATAAGGGTCTGTTTCATTCACATTTTTTTCCTTTAATCTTTTCTGGGGGGTTTTTTTCTGCAGCATAAACAGACCTTACTGCAGCTCATCCTGCAGCTCTAAAGAATGAAAAAAGTCCTTTTTTAAAATTAAATTTTAGTGTGTTTGTGTGGTTGCAGGGCGTGACATGGTGAGCTCCACCCTGCCAGGTTACCCACCTCACATCCCCTCCCCCGCTCAGACAGGTTACACCTCCTCGGCCATCACGGGCATGGTAGCAGGTAAGAGAGCATTTATAGCTGGATGATTCAAAAGCCATAAAGAGAATTAAGATATGAAAAATGAGGGAGAAGAGCCACCTGAGTGTGATAGGAAGAGATAAAGAAGGGATGAAGATGAAGGAAGAGGAGGAGTGGAGAGAAAAGGAGGCAGGAGGTTTGTAGATTAACAGAAACACAGGCTGAGTCAATGAGTAGTCTCACCAGGGTGGTATTTTGTGTCTGTACGTGCATGTGTGCGGGTGCACATGGGCCCGGGGGGTACAGAGAGCAGGCTGGGGGTTCCGCCCTGCTGCCCACACCCCCCACCCAGACACCTCTGACCACACATCCCCATGGGAACCAGGGGGCCCATGCAGGAGGGAGATGCAGGGTGGGCAGAAGAGGGAGGGTGTAAAGTCTGGGTATGAGGAGGAGCTCTGTGGTGTGTCGACGATATCAGGATGCCTGCATATGACGAGAGTGAGAGAGAGAGGGAGAGAGTGATGTGCCTTTTTTATTTGAAGTCTGCCCTCCGAAGCGCGAAATGAGAGGGTCTGATTTATTATTTTTCTGGTGGGCTCGCTGTGAGGAAGAGTTGCTACACAATTACTGACTGAAGGGGGGGTAGGACAGGAGAAGAGGAGGTGGGGGGCTCGGGATTCATTCCAGCCGACATAATTACCAATTAGATATTGGAATGCTTAAAAAAGGAGAGGGGAAAAAAGAGGAGGCTAAAGCAGCAAGAGGAGGACAGACGGAGAGAGGAGGAGGGCATTTCAGAGGGCAGAGTTCTGAGGAGAGGGAGAGAGAGAGAGGGCGTAGAGGCTGGCCTCATGCACGCACCACTGGGCCGAGGGATTTTACCCAGAGACATCCACCTGCACCACAGATTAATGGTTTACAGGCTGCACTAACTGTTGGTGAATTATGAGCTAAAGCTGAGCACACAAACACAAACATAGACGCACAGAGAGCTCGCGGCGGTGTCTTAGCTTTGCCTTTTAATAACAAATGTTTCCTGTGTTGTTGTTGCCGGTGTTTGATGAAGTTTCTCTCTCTCCCTCTGTCAGCAGGTGCAGAGTACTCGGGTCAGACGTACAGCCACACACCGTACACCACGTACAGCGACGCCTGGAGGTTCACCAACTCCTCCATACTGGGTAAATGAGGACACATTACATCTCAGTAATATGTTGTGACCCGCCAAAATAAAAGCAGAGTATGGCCTCGAGAATTTAACAGAACTCACTAAAAGATGTAGAAAAAATTAGGAAACCATCATGCATAACTAACTAGTTTTATTTGACTGCTTCTCAGAATCAGAATAGGTTTATCACCAAGTACATGTGCAATTTATTTTGGTGTTTTAGGTGCAAAAAAAGCATAGAAGTAGCATTTAAAAGTAGAAAGCTAATCAGCACTCGAATTTAATCTGTCATTGGGAAATCAGCTTTATTATTCCAAAACAACAAGAAAAATACGTCAGAATCCTGAGAAAACAACCAAAATGTACTCATTCTCACGAAAAACTACAGTTGACTAAATATCAGATTCAGAAAACTATTGGCTCAGCATACAGCGCAACAATCAAACCAAAGACAAATAACATTTTTAAAAACAGAGTTAAAAGGCTACTACACTAAATAAGACAGGGTAAAAGGATGTATTTATAGGGAGGTATGTCCACCCAGGGCTTCCATACATCACAGACTTATTTTTTTAACAGAAATTCTTTTTCCAAATTTACTTGCAACCTCAGAAACCGCTCAAAGGGCACCAATTTAGCTCAGTGGGTGGAGCAAAAGCCCATATACAGAGGCTGGACTCCTCAACGCACTGGTTGCAGGATCAATTTCGCAGTCTCGGTGCATGTTGGGTGCATGTCTTCCTCTCCCTCCCTGTATTTCCTGTCTCTCTTCAGTTGTCCTATCAAATAAGGGCCCACCAGTTGGGAACCATTGGTACAGCGCGAAGATTGAGAAATCTCCAAAAATAGGTGTGACAGGAGTCGTTTTTACACGGTAACCATGACTGGCCTAGACCAGATATAAGACCTTTACTTCACAACCTCAATTCCAAAAAAGTTGGGACGTTGTGTAAAATGTATAAAACAGAATGCAATGATTAGCAAATCCCATAAACTTACATTTTATTCATAATAGAACCAAATATCAGATTCAGAAACTGAGACTCCATTTCATCAAAATATTATCTCATGAAAGTAGGGACGTGGCATTAAAAGGCTGGAAAAGTAAGTGGTACTAATGAAAAACAGCTGTAGGAGCGTTCTGCAACTAATTATGTTATTAGGTCCCATGTTTATGACATTATTGGGTATAAAAGGAGCATTTTAGAGAGGCAGACTCTCTCAGAAATAAGACTGGGCAGTGGTTCACCAATCTGAGAAAAACTGTCTAGAGAGATTTCTCCAGATTCTCTGAATCTTTTGATGATTTTTTCTACTGTAGATGGTAGAAAATTCAAAGTCTTTTCAACCTTACTTTCAGGAACATTTTTCTCACAGATTGTTGAACCTCTTCTTCTGAGAGACTCTGCTTCTTAACATAATTAGTGCCACTTACTTTCTAAGCCTGTTGTTGCCCCATCCCTACTTTTTTGAGATTTTTTGCTGCCATCAAATTAAAAATAAGCTAATATTTTTCATAAAATAGTAAAATGTTACCGTTTTCAACATCTGATATGGTTTGTTATGTTGTACTGTAAATATAATATGGTTTATGAGATCTATAAATCATTGCATTCTGTTTTTATTTACATTTTACACTGCGCCAAACTTTTTTGGAATTGGGGTTGTACAAGGGAGACAATTTCAAGATTTGCTACAACTTATTTTCAGTAATTAACAAGTAAACACAAGCAGTAAGTTAAGGAAAAATTAAAATGGTCAGATGAGTCATTGACACGCAGAGATAGCCTGAACAGAGAGCACAATTCACCAAATATGGGAGAAAATGTTAGATTTTTAAGTTGGTTTAACAATTATACAACAACAAATCTCAGCTTTTTGTTTCTTTTTTACATACAACCTATTTTATGTTAGTTTTATTTATTCATTAGTTATTTTTACTTGCTGTGATGGTACTATCTCTGAGTTGTATCAGATGCTCAGAAGTGGAGGATTATTAGTCGATGTCTCCTGAACCATCCAGTTTAGACAACCCTAAACTCCCGTGTTTCTTTGATCTTTTGATTCCTTATGAGACGTTAGAGTTCAGACTGAATCCACTCGCAGGACAAACAGCGAGAGCCGCTCAGACTCTCCACCATCTGCTGTAAAAACCTGAGGATAATATGGATAAAGCAAAGTCTGATCTCCCGCAGACAACACTTTCCACTTCTTACTGACCGACCCCTCTATGCTTGTGTCTCCCCCCACAGGTTCACCCTATTACTACAGCTCGGCCTCCCGCACCGCTCCTCCGTCTGCAGCCGCCTACGACCACCTCTAGTCCCCCTGACCTGATGGACCCAAACTGGAGACTATACATCAGCTGATTGAGGACCAAGGCATGAAACTGGCTCTGCTGATGAACCAGCGAAATATTCTCACCTCCTCCTCTGTTATTTATTTGTTGCTACTGACTCATGCACGTTTACAAACTCCTAACACCTCCCAGGGCCACATCAAGGTGCATACTCTCCAACTTTAGAGCTCTTTAATGCTGTTTTTGGCCAAAGACTTCCTTTCTGCAACATGACAACACCGATGCACAGATATGCAACCTCTTTATACAGAACTATGCCTGCTTTTTGTTTACAATGCTCTTTATTGTCCTATCATTTCAATTAATTCTTTTTTACTGGTTTCTGCTTACATTTTACCATAGATTTAGATTCTCAGATCTTCCAAGTAGTAAAACACTTTAATTCACAACTTCAACAGAATCCCCCATTCGGAAATAATTAATGTTTTTGTCCAGCAATATGTACATAATGTAAATGATGAATGACCTACGAGGAAGTGATGCAATTTTCTCTCAGAGAATGAATGATGATGGTGATTTGGCTGCAACAAAAGCTTGAAATACTGTTTGGTTTTGCGTCAGATAAATTGAGTTTGCTGTCATGCTGATGTTCTGATGTTTGGTAAGAACTGTGACTATTTTTTCTTATACTGGTATTAATATTATTGCAGATGTAAATAAGGAATTTCTAAAGAATTATTTTAATTAAAGCATGGCAAATTTACCTGTGTGTTTGCTGCTTTTTCTTTAAATGGTGTTTTTTTTTTTTCATTAATAAAAACTTATATATTTTGTGAATAACATGGTGTCACTTATAGTTGAAGCTTGTGTTTGGTATATGAAAAAGAGTACTTATTAATTATTATTATTATTATTATTATTATTATTATTATTATTATTATCTGTCCTCGTGTCTACATTCAGCCAAAATGTTGCATATTTTTCGTACCTCTCAGCGTTTTAAAAGGACGAAAGCAATGATCCTGAAAGCACGCGCATCTGTTTAATTTCTTCTTTTATTTTCCACATCATGTAGTTTTATTTGCAATTATTTCCGTCCCCTCTTTGCGGCCTCATAATTGCGGCGCGTTAACGACGCCACGGTTCGGCGGTGACGCGGCCCACCTGGTGCCGCCGCGTGCTCGGAGAGGACGGCGCGAGGACGCTGGTGATGATGGAGAGGGGAGGCCGCGCGCGCTCCACGAGCGAAACATGGCAGCACGTGAAGCCGAAAGGGGGGAATATCCGCGAGCTTAAACGGTCGAGTCTTGTTACTACTGAGGAGGGAAAAAAAGCCTGTAGACAATGCTGTGTTCAATTAGAAAGGAGAGAACGCTTTTATTTGATTTTATTACGAAATAAATGTACCACATATGGCTAAAATAAGACAAAACAAATGCACAGGAATAGAAAACCATCTAAAACCTTCATTTAGCATACTTCCCTAATATTAGGGAATACTAGGGCAGTAATTTATGACGTCAAGACTATACCTTTAATTTAAATAACATTGGGAATAGGGCCTTTAGCTTAACAGGGTGGTTCCCTATAAATAAGGACTGAAGATATAATAAGGTAAAAAGATTTTAACATATGGTAAATTAATATTAATTTAACTGTAGATAAGTGCTTTGACAAAGTATTTCCCCGTTCCTGATTTCTTATTTTTTGCACATTTGTCACAATTGCATGTTTCAGATCATCAAATTAATTTTAATATCAGACAAAGATACCCTGAGTAAATCAGCATCCAGTTTTTAAATTATGATTTTATTTATTGAGGGATCAAAGCCATCAGAATTGATGTGGCCCTGTGTGGAAAGAGTAATTGCCTTGTGAATTGTGATAAACCACATTTTACTCGAATGCTGACTGTAATTTCACTAGCTACTCATGCCTGATTACTGCCAGACCTGTTGAATCAAGAAATCAAATCAGTTTGGAAAGGGTTACAAAGCCTTTCTACCTCAGGGAACTATGGTGAGAGCCATTATCCACAAATGGGGAAAACCTGGAAAAGTGGTGAACCTTCCCAGGGGTTGCCAGCCTACCAAGATCACTCCAAGAGCGCATCAACGACTAATCCAGGAGGTCACAGAAGAACCCAGAACATCACCTAAAGACCTGCAGGCCTCACTTGATTCAGTTAAGGTCAGTGTTCATGGTTCAACAATAAGAAAGAGACTTAACAAAAATGGCATCCATGGGAGAGTTCCAAGGCCAAAACTATTGTTTTTTTTTATTATTATTATTACAGTTATTCAAAATTAACAGCCAGTTTTTGTGTTTAATTTTTGTCTCAGTAGTAATTCCCAAAGTGGGAGCCATGGCAGTGTGGCTGAATTTTGCAAGAGGACTTCCAGGTAAACATAGGGCTTGCAGTGCATTTACATCAGACATCACTACTAGCCTACTAAAACATCAACAAGAAACAGCACAATTCATATTAAAGAGAGAGTGTGGGTCAGCATATCACATACATTTTCATTGTAACTTTTTATTTTTTGTCATGGGGGGCAAGGCTGTATCAAAGGGGGTTTGGAAGCTTTGAAAGAGTCCCCCTCCAGTGGTCTTGAATTTGACGATGTGAAGCCAGGCCTGCCCACAGAGTTGGCTGGGCCCCTGAAAACCCCAGTAAATGGGCCCTCCCCCGGTGGTGATTTAATGAGGATTTCCATGCATGTGTGTTGGGCCAGTAGCAGTGACACTGGCATCCAGCCTGACAGTTAGTACATTTTGTGGCTAAAAAGTGTGTCAAGCTATTATTGGGTTCAGATTTTCTCTGTTCTTCCTGCTCATTTTTTGCCCCCTCCTTTGCTGCTGTTACCTCATTTTTGGCTCTTTTTTTTTTTTTTTTTTTTTTACCAATTTTTGGCACTTTTTAATTGCTTTTCATCCTTTTTCACACACATTTTCACCTTTCGCAGCCCATTTTTTGCTGTTATCCCATTTTGTCTCTTTAAACACTTTTTTCCCACTTTTTAACCAATGTCTTCCACTTTGAACCTTTTTTTATTGGCACTTTTTGACCACTTCTGCCCATTTTTCCAATTCGTTTTAGCCCATTTTGCAGCTTCTTTTCTATTTTTTCACTTTTTAACAACTTTTTCATCAATCTTCCCCGCCCATTTTTGCCTTTCTCAGCCAATTTTTGCCACATTTTCCCCTTCATGCCTATTTTGCCACTTTTAACCCATATTTGGCACTCTGTCACTACTTTTTACCATTTTCCCACCCTGTCTGTATAAATGATTTTTGACACTTTATAAAAGGTTTTTACCATTTTTTCTACCCTTTTGGCCTTTCTTGGCCCATTTTTGCTGATGTATCCCATTTATGACCAATCTTTGCTACTTTTTCACCACTTCTCAGCCATCCTTTTTTCAGCCATTTTTTTCCTTCTTTTGGCAATCAATAAATTATTTGTTCCTTAAATTCATTTTAGTTCCTTATACTTTATTCTCTGTCTTCCTGACTTTTGTGCACAATATGCTTAAGTGAAATCTAACACTACTTCCCAAATGGTTCAGTTCAATGTGCCCATCCATATACCAACATAATAAAAACAAAAGGTAATTTTGTTTCATGAAAAGACTCTTGTTTTTGAAAGAGGCTATAATGTACTACAGCATAAATAAATAGATTAATGAATAATTAAAAAATATCCATGGGCCCCCCATTTGGCTGAGACTCAGAAAGCTCTGCCCCTTTTTTTTTCCATCTTATGGATGGCCTTGTTTGAAGTATACATTTTTCAGTGGTGGACAAAGTATTCAACTCCAGTACTTGAGTCAAAGTATTGATACTTGTGGTCAAATCTTACTCAAGTACAAGTAAAAGTAGCTTGGTGAAATTTTACTCAAGTTAAATTACTAAAGTACTTACTTTTAAAAATACTTCAGTATTCGAAAGTACAAAGTACATTTTATAATATCAGTACATTGCTGTGTTGTTTTCTCAGTGCTTTAACTCTCTGAAACCACCTAATGATGTACTGACTTACATGTAGAACCACTCTGCTATAAAAACACCTGTAAAAACTTCACCAGAAAAAGGCGATCAAAAACAATAAGGACAACTATTGTCATTTAATTTTTTAATTTAAACATTCCCACCCAAAAAACAAAAAAACAAAAACAGGTAGGAGGGCCGTTTTTTCGGCGTGTGGCCAATTGCAAGAAAAACATCAACATCTGACTACAAAGCTATGCTGAACCTAAAAGGAACAACAAGCTTCCTAGAAATGTAGTGGAGTCGGAAGTACAATATTTGTCTTAGAAATGTAGCGGAGTGAAAGTCATACGTTTCCAAAAAAACAAATACTCAAGTGAAGTACAAATGTCCTTAAGTACAATACTCAAGTGAATGTACTCCATTACTGTCCACCACTGCATATTTTTAACACATTAAATAGAGTCATGACATACATGGGGCAAAATCCTGTTATTTATTGACTGTTTATTGAACTTTGCACATTTTATCTTCCTTTGATAGCATGTTTATGTTTTTTTTTACTTGTTGGAGGCGTGTTATTTGTTGATCTGTCTTTTACTTACCCCATTTTTACCTGTCCATGTTATATTCCTACTTTTATGTTATTACCTTGATTTTTTTATCTTGTTCATCCTTTTAAGTGTTGAGTATTGTGGTCACTTTAGTCTGGTTTTCTCCTGTGCAGTGCTGTTGACTACGTGAAAGACATACTCACTGTAAACCAAATCTACCTGTGGGTATACCTTAGTAAAGTGACCCCTTCTTACCCTTTAGGCTTTTTTTTAATTCCATTTGTGGTTAAGATTTCCAGCAATTACACACATGAATTGCTTACGTTCCAAGTTTAGTCTCTATCCAGTCTCATTAGACCACCCTAACCTCTAAAATAACATTCAGTTCCTATCTTTCTGCAAGCTTCATGGCCTAATTCATTATTAAAGAAGCCCTCACAACTAATTACATAACTCTGAGGTGGACAGTATGGAGGCTTTTGTCTGACTTCTGAGACAATTACTTCAAATCCTCAATATCAGCTCAGTGTGCTGATGAAGATCAGCCCTGACGTCTTTTTGTTTACAGTATCCGCCTCTCCTTTTTCTCTCTCCTTACATTTCACCATCTCTCCGTCTCACCTCCCTACACCCCTCTCTTTCTGTAAACTTTAAACAAAAGCTGCATTTCATCCCATTGTTTTTCAAGTGTCCTGGGCCACTCCAGACAACCCATCAACTGCCTGGACTCTCATTCTTTCCAGCTCTCTGCTCAGGCATGCAGAAACAATCACACATCCATATACACTCAAACATATAGGAAGGGTTTTTAAGCCTCGAGACGAGGAAGTGAACTTCAAATTCAAGCTGCTGATGTCCGAGCGGAGGAATAACAGTCTTAAACGTTAAACATTAACCGTCCTGCTGGTGAAAAACTAAACTGCTGCACGCACACACAAGCCACACCAGACATAACTCTTGTGTGCGTCTCTCTGGGCCTATTAGCGAGGAGGTTTCGGGCCACAGTGCTTCTGCTCTGGTAATGAGCCCAGCAGCACAATACAGGCACCGGGCCGGAACAGCTGAGGGCAGACAAAGCTGGCAGGACGGGGCGACTGGGACTTACTACATTTACCACACAGACATATGAACGCTGTGTCCATATGTGTGTGTGGAGACAGAGCAGGAGCGTGCATCTTTGTGTGTTTTAGTGATATAACCCTGCGTGTGAGGAGGAGAAGGCATGTGTCCCATTACCATCATGGGGACGAACTCAAAGACAGGATGGGGCCCCTGGAGAAATCGCTGCCAAAAAGGCAACAGAGGAGTGTGTGGCCATCAGCGGGATGACGGGTCGGGGTTGTCCTGCGCCAGTCATCTGGAAAGTTCTCCACTTATCTCTGGGCCCGAGTCACAGGCCAACCAATTCAGCCTGGCAAATAAGTATTATGTAGGCTGACAGAATTTTACTGTCCAAATGAGCTGCAGAACACGCTGTTGTTTTAAACTGTGAATGGCAGCGCTGCGGCGTGGGCCCTGCCCTGGTTCAGGCCTTTTGTGGCCCTTCAGAGAACCCAGATTGTGTGAGTGAATCCATCACCTGGTTGATTAAATGTTTGGGTGAAGCTGGGCTGATTAACCAGAACCTTTTATCCTCAAACCATTCATCTTCTCCCGCAATCAGAGGCCATTTCCACCCATGAAACCCTGACAATGTCCAGGAAACTTGATAGACCGCCCTGAAAATCTTCCTGAGTTGACTCTGTCCCTGTCAGACAGGACTGGGGTCTCTGGAGGACACACTACAAAAAGAACAACAAGGAAGTGGCAGAAGAAGTGACAGTTTGACACTTCATGACAGTTTCTGCCTTTATATCAACACTGTGTGCTTTAACATGTTCACATTATAGTGCTTATAAAAATATTCACCCTCTTGGATGATTTACCCTTTATTGATTTCATTCATCAATCATGGTCAATATAATTTGGCTTTTTTGACAAAAAAATCACAAAAAAAACTCTAACATCAAAGTGAAATCAGATTTCTACAAAGTAAAGTCAATTAAAGTGACTCACCTAACTCAACAGAGATCCAGCCAGCTGTCACTGGTAGTCCCACAGTCCCACAGGTAATCCCCCAGTGGAAAGGGGACCAACTGAGTGTTGTGAGTGTGTCTCAAGTGATTGGAGTAGAAAGACACCTGTGTCTGTAAGGTCCAGTCACTGGTTAATCAGTATTCCGGGCTACCATTACACCATGGGGACAAAAGAACACTCAAAGCAAGTCAGAGAAAAAGTTATTGAAAAGTATACAGTGATAATGATGACCACCTGTCATATTTGTCTCAGAGACCATCCAGCATCATGAAGTGCTTTAACGCGGACTTTTTCATTTTCAGTGAGCTCTCCACATTTTACCATATTTGAACAGGAATGAGGAATTTCAAACTGAATTCACCCAAATTTGAGCCGGCTCACTGGGCTTCTCTGAGAAGTCAGAAATTAATCAAGCATAACATTCAAGCACTAAAACTTATTTTTCTGTTCAGGAATGCAAGTAAATAACTATAATTTGACATAATAATCAAGAAATATTAATGTGCTTTACACATCAGTAAATCAGTAAATTTGAGAATTCATGAATAACAATAATAATTATATTTTAGCATTAAAAATATCATTTGGGTTAAAGAGCTTCTACATATTGGTGTATTAACCATTGCAGAAACATAAAAATGATTTTGGTAATTACCAATGCTGTTAATTTAGGGCAGCTGTGGCATAAACCTTACTTTGGTTAGGGTTAGGGAGGTCTAATAAATTTGTTAAGCACTGTAAGTCAGGATGGATACAAAAAACAAGGCACTGAATATCCCCAAAATTCAATATCAAGAAATGGAAGGAATATGGCACGGTGTAAATCTGCCAAAACTGAGTGACCTTGCAAGAAGGAGACTAGCGAGAGAGGCAACCACAACACCTTTGACTGCTCTGAGGGAGTTACAAGCTTCAGCAGGGATTGGAGAGACTCTGCATAGAACAACTGTTCCTGGGTTCTTCACCTGTCAAAGCTTTATGGGAGAGTGGTAAAACAAAGCGAACGTTGAAGAAAACTCATTAAATCACAAAAAAGCATGTGGGAGACTCCATACTCAAGTGGAAGAAGGAGACCAAAATGGTGCTCATTGGCCATCAGACAAAGGCTTGTAAAGGTAGAGGCTGAAAGGAATGTGGCAAAATATAGGAAACCCAGTGGTTTACTGTATAGTACACCATATGGAGTTCAATTTTAATGAAAAGACACCTCAATTAAAAAAAACATTGTAGGTAACGTGCATGCGTTCATGAAAAGTTGAAGTGTCTATGGGTTTATAAATGTCTGATGTCTGCAGACAGGCTCTTTTGTCAATTATGACAAGTCGTCCGGGTCCCAAAGTACCAAATCAGCCCCAGACACATCACGCTACCATAACCATATTTGACTGTTGGTATGATGTTCTTTTTATGTAGTGCTGTTAGTTTTACGCCAGATGTGACAGGACGCTCACCTTTCAAAAAGTTCAAGTTTTGTCTCATCAGTCCATAAAATATTTCCCAAAAGGTCTTTAGGATTATCAAGATGTTTTGTGGCTAATGGGGTCTTAGAACCCTCCCATGGATGCCATTTTCGCCTGGTCTTTTTGCTACTGTTGAACCACGTACACTGACCTTAACTGAGTCAAGAGAGACCTGCAGGTCTCTAAATGTCATTCTGTGTTCTTTTGTGACCTCCTGGATGAATCGTCGATGCACTCTTGGAGTAATTTTGTTTGGTTGGCCACTCCTTGGAAGGTTCACCACTGTTCCAAGTTTTCTCCATTTGTGGGTAACGGCTCTCGCTGTGGTTCCAAAGCCTTAGAATGTCTTTGTAACCTTTCATGACTGATAGATGTCAATGACTTTGATTCTCATTTTGATTCTGCTTTTTGAGATCTTTTAGCCTACGTCACTTTGTCTGGCAGGTTATATTGAAGTGATTTTTTGATTCAGCAGGTTTGATTCAACAAGGGGGACAATTACATTTCTTACAATGGGCCAGGTAGGTTTAGGTGGATTTTTTTCCCTCAATAAATGAAATCATATTTTAAAAACTGCATGTTGTTCTTACTAAGGGTATCTTTTTCTAATATTAACATGGTTGATGATCTGAAACATTTAATCATGACAAATATGCAAAAAAAAAGAAATCAAGAAAGGAAGAAGTACTTTGTTATAGCACTAAAACTGAACTTCCAACTTCACTGGCGGTGTGAAGTTCAATTTGGTGCTGGGAGGAAAGTCAAAGGATCACCAAAGACAAGGATTCATCCTCTGTGAACCATGGAGGCCCCTAAAAAGCTCTTTCCCGAGTCATTCAGTGTAGAAATGTATAACTATGTGAAAAAAATACTTGACCTTGTTGTAGGACTAGCTACATTTCAAAGGGTCAAAAACGTATTGTGGGTCACCTTCGTGGGAGTCATGATTGTTTGAGGAAGAATCCTTCACATAGTTGTTGAGATATTTCAGTCAGTAACAAAGTGTTGGACCACCCAACCTACATGTCCATCCCTATGTTGGTCTGAGAGACTTTTCAACCCAAAAAAAAGCCTCAGAACACCTGAGCAGACATCAAATGACAACACCTTCCTCAGATTTCAAGAAGCCATCTAATCTCCTCCACCTTTAACCATAATGCACCTGGAACAAATGTGCCAGTCAAACGGAGCAAAGTGGTCAAACAGAGGGTGTTTCTGTGTGAGGACAGGCGGAGGGAGGAAACACAGGTGCCCTGTGTCTGACCGGCCTATTAAACAACACACAGGCCCTAGAGGCAGGAAGCTACTATTGACTGGAAGACATCAAGAAAAACGCACCTTTCAAAGCACACACACATCGAGCGCTATACACACAGTGTGGAGGATAAAATCAGCCAGGTATCAGGTACTGCCCCGAGGGAGAGGGTTGACCTGTGGAGGCTGAGGGAGTCAAACACACAGCTGACAAACAGCTTATTCAACATCAAATTCACATCTCAGTAATGCTGTTTAATCACTGGAATCAGCTGTAGATTCAAGATTACTGATCATAGAAAGTAAAGGTGGAAATTATCTAACATGCTTTGCATGCAGTTTAGAAGAGGGAAAAATAAGTAAGAATGGCTGTCTTTTCATGATGCTTGGTAAGTAGATTAAATACATGACAGTGAAACACCCAGTAGAGCAGATCAGAGGGTGTATAAAACATGGACATTGTCAGGGTGATATCACCCACTGGTTTCTCAAGTTGCTCTAAGGCCAATCATTTGTCACCATGCTCAGTCCAGAAAAAAGGAAAGAAGTAGAGCCCAGGTGTTCCCTAAAGATTAATCGCTCTGACAAAGTATCTGCCCCCTTCCTGATGTCTTATGTGTCACTCTTAAAAATCATCAGACAAATTTTAAGAAGTCATTGCCATTGACATCTTTCAGTCTGGAGATGGTTACAAAGTTATCTCCAAGGCTTGACGTCATTCTTTGGAAAGCTGAGTTCAGTTTAACCATGCCCAGTTACTGCCAGACCTGTTGAATCAAGAAACCACAAAAACAGAACCTGTCTGACAAAGTGAAGTAGGCTAAAAGATCTCAAAAACAAGATCTGCTGCTTCAGGACTCCAGCAAACCACAGTGAGAGCCATTATCCACAAATGGAGAAAACTTGTAACAGTGAAAATGACCCCAAGAGCGCATTGATTTCAACAGACCTGCAGGCCTCACTTGACTTAATCACTGTCAGTGTTCATGATTCAGCAATTGAAATTGGTGTTTTTGTCACTTTGGACCCTTCTGCAGCACCTGAAACACTATTTAAATAACTAAAACCAGAAAAAGTCTGGGGCAGAACTTCTCCTCAATTTTTGAAGTAGGCTTAGCAACACATCATGCTGTGATCCAAAGATATTCAAAAACAGGTGAGAAACAAAGTCATCTATCAGTCTGGAAAGAGTTACAATGACATTTTAAAGCTTTGGGACTCCAGCAAAGCATGGTGAGAGCCATTGTCCACAAATGGGGAAAAACTTGGAATGGTGGTGAACCTTCCCAGGAGTGGCCAGCCTACCAAAATGGCTCTAAGAGCGCATCAACGACTCATCCAGGAGGTCACAAAAGAACCCAGAAAACATCTAAATACCTGCAGCCTAAGGTCCGTGTTCATGATTGAACAATAAGAAAGAGACCAAGAAAAAAACGGGAGAGTTCCAAGGCCAAAACCAATGCTGGCCAAAAAGAACACAAAGGCTTGTCTCACATTTGCCAAAAACATCTTGAGGATCCCAAAGACTTTGAGGAAAAGATCTTGTTGACTGACAAGACAAAAGTTGAACTTCTTGTTTAAACATCTGGTTTAAAACTAACACAGCATTTCATGGAAGGAACAGCATACCAACAGTCAAACATTGTGGTAGTGTGATGTTCTAGGGCTGCTTTTCTGCTTAAGGACTTTGATGACTTGCTGTAATTGATGGAACCATGAATTCTGCTCTCTACCAGAAAATTCTGTAGAAGAATGTCCACCCATGTGACCTCAAGCTCTTGAGCTCTTGGGTTACATACATTATTATGACGATGATCTGAAACACACCAGCAAGTCTATCTCTGAATGGCTTAAAAAATAACAAAATGAATTTTTTTGAGAGGCCTAGACAAAGTCCAGACTCGAATCCACACTGATGTGAAAGATTCATTGCCAACTGTTGCAAATCATTAGGTTCAGGAGGCAATTACTTTTTTACATCAAGCAAGATAGGTTTGGTTGGCTGCAACATATACCTTCTACTAGATGCTCTTCTTGTAGATTTGCATTACTGTCGAGCCCAGATAGAGGTTTGCACTCTCCTATTTCCTCCATTTCAGACTAATTCCTGTTAGACAGAACAAGATAAGATGAAGAAGATAAGTTCACACACATTTCTCACTCTGCGCTATACATCGCGCTGACCCATGGAGCGCCAGCTTTAAGATCCCGGCCGGTATGTTTGTCCTGCATCTTAAAAGCCTCTGAGTTTGTGCCTGAGGAGTGTTTTCAGAAGCAGAGAGGAGGGCAAAAAGGGGTCATGCGTTGAAATGCCCTTAAGCAAGGCACTTGCTTTAACTCCCTCAATAAGAGGCCTCTTTGGTAGAGAAAAGCCAACATTTGTGAAAGGAGTAGGAAGGGTCTGAGTGAGTCATGTTTGGGTCTGATTGGCAAATAAAATGAAAATGTCTGGACAGGGGAAAAGCAAGGCTAATGAGTCCAGTCTGGAGGGGGAGAAGGGCATGGAGGATGTTTTCTTGAATCAGCGGTAAAAGAAAATCTTTTCACTGTAAATTACACTTAAATGGAAACTGACATTGCATTGGCTCTTTGCAGGACAGCAAGTCCTGTACCTTGGGCACAAGATAAGAGCTGGAGAATAGAAGAGGAGGAGTTATTAAATGGAAAACAAAGCCCTTAAAAGGACCACAGAGAGACTTCAAGGGCCCTGGACAGAGAAAGAAAAAGATCCCATCAGCAGCAGTCAAGAGGAAAAGGCGGGAGAGGACACCAAGAGGGAGATGAAAAAAATGTTTTTCTAATGGCCAGAGAGGGAGAAATTAAGTGTTAGTGAGGATAAGAGATAAAAAGTAACAAGTAGAGCGTGCGAGGCGTCAGCGGCAGATGGAGAATGTGCGTCAGGAGGAGCATTGAGGGCAGCCAGATGAATGTGAGTGTTTACAGTACAGTTTATGTTTGCTGGCAGGTGTTTGTGGCTCATATTTACTGAGCATTTCCAAGCCATTGTGGATGTTGAGCAATGTTCAGAGCAGGGAGGAAGTGGGCAGTGGTGACCTTACGTGTCGGGGTCTTTTTTTGGAGTCCATGCCGGACAAGCCCCTAATGATCACAACTTGAGCTCTTGCCTTTTTAATTACCCATCCAGGCCTGACTGAGGCGCACAAAGCTGCAGCATGGAGTGGCACGGATAGAAACAAAAACAGGCCTGCTCCTTGGGACGGACGCCCTCTGAACCCAGCAGCGAACGCAGCCCCTGCTGCTCCAGCCGGTCGTTATTGTTGTTGGAGAGGCGGAGCGGGATGGGGCTCCAAAACAAGGCCACCACGGCCGCTGATGTCATGCTCCACAGGCCATGTGAGAAGAGCTTCAGTGGAGAGCTCCTGCACCCAAACAAGCACCTTAAGCACAGATTAAACATTTCAATTTGATATGAAAAACAAGACACTAATGGCTGCCACTCACTGTAAGATTTCGTCACAGGCCTGAGAGCATTTGGGTTAGCTGAGATGGCGTCACCTTTCAGCCTGAGGGCCCACCCATCCCCTCTCAAGGTGCTGCAATGGCCCCGGGCTTCTGTCACTCACGTGGCCCATCAGTCATCCTCATCTGCAGAATCTGACTTTATCTTAATGAGCTGTTGTTATTTCTGCCAATGAATGGAGACTGCTTCCATTCAGAGGACAAGTCAAGCATTATCACACAAGGAAGTACCACACGATCAGTCAGAGACTTCTACCTGATGTCAGTCCAGGTGAGAAAAGTCTAAAAAAAATCAAGGGGCTTCAGCTGATCTCTGATCCATGTCAGACACCCAAACAGGACGGAGAGTCCTCGCCTGTACCGTCTGTGCTCCTCATTGCGCCTCCTATTATCACATCAAATTCCTGTGTGAGGGAAATGTGGCTTTGTGCATGAGTTTGTATTTCTGTAGTTTGAGTGTGGGCGGCGCGGGGGGGGGGGGATGATTCCAGACATCCTGGCCTCATTGTTGACTGCCCTGGGTTGACCGCAGCTCAACATGTCAGGCTGAAAGAGAACAAAATGGAGCCCATGCCACTGAGGCCAATCACCACACAAACGTGAAAACACACCCACTCTCTCAATCATATAAGAATAAACGTAAGTCTGCAACAACCATTGTTTTAGGTCATGTGATGGGTGAAAAGAACTTGTTCAGATTTAGCATTATTAGTAAAAGGAAACTGTGAATAGACAGACTTTTACAGGAAAATTTAGTATATGAATTGATCATTGATACTGATTAAAATGTAAGTTAATCTTTCTGTTTTTATCCCCAGATTCAAGATGAAAACACTGGGAAGTTAAACCAATAAAAATAGATAAGACATTTTTTTTTCTCATGAAGCTAGGAGACAAAAACAAAATAAAAGCAAGACTATTTAAAGTTTTGGATGGGATTTCACAACCAGGGATGCAAACACCGTTTGGGTGGAGACAAGTTTTAAAAAGCACTTTTCTTATGTTGCAGCCTGATGCTATAGTCAATTAAATTCACTTTTATTATCATTAATCTAAAACCAGTACCCCATAATGACAGAGTGAAAACAGAACTGTAAAAAATGTGTGCAAATTTATTACAAATCAAAACAGAACGATCACATTGCCATTAATATTCAGACTATCTGCAAAAACACTTGATATTTAGCTCAGGTGCCTCCCATTTTTCTTGATCTTTGCTGAGATCTTTCTACACCTTGTTTGGAGTCCACCTGTGGTAAATTGAGTTGATTGGACATGATTTGGAAAGGCACACACCTCTCTTTAAAAAGCCTCACAGCTGACAATGCAAATCAGAGCATGAGGTCAAAGGAACTGCCTGCAGAACTCAGGATTTTTGCAAGGCACAGATCAAGAGAAGGCTACAAAAAAATGTGCTAGACTGAAGATTCCCAAGAGCAGTGGCCTCCATGGTTCTCAGATGGAGGAAGTTTGGTAGAACCAGGACTCTTCCAAGAGCTGGTCATGTTCAAACTGAAAAATCAGTGGGGAAGGGCCTTAGGGGACCAAGGAGACCAAGAACCTGATGGTCAGAGATCCTGTGTGGAGATGGAACAAAGTTCCAGAAGGACAACCATCGCTGCAGCCCTCCACTGACCTGGGCTTTATGGCAGAGTGGCTAGACAGAAGCCTCTTCTCAGAGCAAAACCCATGAGAGCCTGCTTGGCTTTTTATGTGGAGTTTGTTGCTTCTGAAAAGCCTTTCCAAATCACCAATTAAATTACCACAGGTGGACTCCAATCAAGGTGTAGAAACATCTCAGCAACGATCAAGAGAAATGTAAGGAACCTGAGCGAAATTTCAAGTGTTGTTGCAAAAGGGTCTGTTTATACTTTGTCATGATGTGAATTTTTCTCTGCAGCATCAAGCTGCAACAAAAGAAAAACAAAAAAGTGAAGGGGGTCTGAATACTCTATTATTATTGATATATCACATTAGATTAGATCAAATAACATTAATGAAATTCAAGATGTTGATTTTTTTATTTCAAAAATACATTTTTGGACAAACTATGAGAAATTATCATGCAGATTAATTAATCATTCATTTTTCCCTAACAACTCAGGAGTGATTTAGTGATGCTTTGGGAATATTTTCTAAAGAGAACTAGATGGTGAGGTGCAAGCCTCTTCTAATAAGAACTTTTATTGTGTGAAAAGGAAAAGATGTGTACCGTGCTGTCTTCATGTGTTTTTCTTTATAATTTAGAACAACAGTATGTACACTAAGATAACACAGTTCACACACATACTAACACACTGTTCTGTGTTCTAGGAATTGTCTGTTTATAATTTAGTTTCACTTGTGTTGCACTCTTTTATTTCTGCATAACTGGATTACAATCCTTCACACCTCACTAATCATAAATGAGCACACATAGGTCCCGTGTCACATTCCAAGTGTGGCTGAATTTGAGTTAATTTTTTTCACTCACAGTGACCAACCATCAAAGAAAGCTAGATTTCCAAAATAAAAGTACTCAGACAGAAAAGCGTTTCTGGACGTCTTGACTGCTGCTTCGATCAAATTAAGAGTGCTTATTCAAACCTCTCACAGCTGCTCATCCTGGGTGATTTAGCAAGAGGCATACATTATGTCATCAAAAACTTAATAGTTACATCTATAACTCATGTTTGCATTACTGCAAACTTAACCATGTAAATTGCTATACTAGTGTTCACATTACTGACTTTAATAAGTGCACAGAACATTTTAGCTGTTGTTTTAGTTGTTGTTGCTTTACACCATTGAATGACTCTTTTATATGCCTCCTGTTTTATTTATGTTTAAAGCTCTAGTCTAAGTTTTTATTTTACTACCTGCTATTTTGTTTTTGTGTTGTTGCAGTTGGAATTTCCCCTCATGGGTTCAATCAAGTCCTACCTTTTCATACCTCATAATGTTTTGAGGCAAATTCTGGTTGCTCATGCAGAATGATTAGAGGCAGGGGCATTGTTTTATTTTGTCTCCCAGAAAGAAAAACAACAGTAACATTTTGGACATTAACTTATTTTGGTAAAATATTCAACACTGTAACCATCATAGTGAGCATAAACAGGAAAAAAAACATTTTATACACAACAAAAATGCTAAAAGTGCAATGATTCTTTAAGTTTCAAACTGACAGCACATCCTGCCTGGTCCATTCAGTGAGATGAGCTGTGCTACAGCATCCTCTAGTGGTTTGTATTTAAATCACAACCCTTTTTTCCATTGTGAAACAAAAAACTAATTCAATTTTGTGCCTTCTGTGTCCTTAAAAGATTAAATTTAACGTACATAAAAAAATACTAAATAAATTAGGTCCAGATGTTTTGAGTCTTTAACAAACAAATCAGCTGAGCCTCCATCCTGTGAGAGCCAGAGCTGTGGATTCCCTGAGGTTTACTTCATAAAAGTGCAAAAGATAAAAATGCAGAAACAAAGAAAATTTAAAATAGGATTTTTTTAACACTTGGCTCACAGAGGAAATGTACAAATCTGCATTTCATACAGTCTTTCCTGGGTGGGGTTACCTCAGGATTCTTTATTCCATCTTGGGATGATGGTCCTGCGATAAGTCCGTCTCTCTGAAATGTTGCGCCTGACTTTGATCACTGCCTGAGGCTCCGCAGGCATCTCCAGCTCCAGAGACGGGCTGGAGTGGGACCTCTTCAGACTGTCGTCCTCCTCCTCTCCCTCCATGACAGAGTCTGCACACATGGCTTTGTCAAACTGGCTCAGCTCTGCTGTTCTCAACATGTTGTCGTCTACCTTTCTCTCTTTCTTCCAGGCTTCCAGCACCTGAATGTAGATCTCATAACGACCAATCTGTAGATGTAAAAAGAGATTTAGTATCATCTTAGGGTCCTTTTTACACTGGCATGCATTAACGCTAACTTGCAGCACAGGTCACCTCATGCTGCAGGTACTCCGCTCTGACTCGATGCTCCTCCAGCTCCTTGGTTTTGGCTTTCTTTCCATCTGGGATGTTTTGCTGCTGGTGCGACAGGTCAGCTTTGAATGACTCCAGCATTTTTGCATGAAACTGCAGCTGACTTTCCTGCAAATAAGAGGAACAGAAAGAAGACATGCAAATCCTTTAAATGCAAATCATCATGAATGGAAATGGAGAGATTAGAGGAAGGTAACACTCTAGCCACTTAAAGAGTTTTGGGTTTAAGAAAGACTACTGGTATGCAGATTCTGAAAGAGGATCACCTTTCCTTTACAAATCATAAAAGGTTGATTAGCTTCTGAAGGCTAAATGTAGCTCAGTTATACAAAAGTGAAGCTTGAGTTTCTTTATTTGAAATGGTTTTGGTTTTAAAGATAAGGAGGACTTTCACCCTGAAACGTCTTCATTGATT
Organism: Cheilinus undulatus; assembly: GCF_018320785.1. Taxonomy (NCBI): domain Eukaryota; kingdom Metazoa; phylum Chordata; class Actinopteri; order Labriformes; family Labridae; genus Cheilinus; species Cheilinus undulatus. The sequence goes on along the minus strand of NC_054881.1, from coordinate 14,233,225 downwards.
AAAAAATGATCTAAACCTATGTGATATGTTTATTTAGCCAAGTATTTCACTTAAAATACTCCAAATCCAGAGAGATGGTCCATGTGTTGTTATGGTGATCAATATCACAGAGCCACCATGACAAATATAACACGTTTATCAGCACCATGGAAACGCAGGATGTTTATGCACATAAGGAAGTGGCAACAGCTTCTAGACGCTGCTGTTTTGTTGTCGTCTCTATTGATATTTTGTGTTGCATGCATGTGGACAAACGCTAAAATTCAGATGCCCATGCACCTCCATAATGCATAACTCCATTCTTTAACCCCCTGACCCCAGTAACAGCATGGTCCCTCTAGACTTTTCAGGATGAGCTGAGAGACACTGCTCAGCATCAACCACCTTCACTCAGTTTACCACTCTCAGTCAGGGAATGCTCCAGCTCTGCAAGTTGCAAGGGTAATCTGAAAGCGTGGCTCAGGACAAACCTGAATTATGACCATGTTTAACCATTTCAGAATCTCTCTGCATACATACTTCATACAGCTATGTATGCATCTTATGTGCAATATTACATACACGTATGTATGCTATCCCCTAAATCAGCCTATGGCTGTGTGCGTGTGTGTACTTTAAATTAAAATCAGCTTTAATTCTAGTTGTAGTTTAGTCATTTTTAACCATTATAATTTTAGTCTTTATTTAAACTCATTTATTTTATTTGAACTAATTTAATCATCCTAACTGTGAAATTGATATAAATGTGAAACACTCATATTAATGCACTATCAGTAACTAAAATGATATAAAACTGATGGAAACACCGAAAGACCCTACATGCACACATGACCCTACATCTCAGTTTTATTTAGTCTCCTGGACAAAAACTTTACTTACTTTTCATCAGTGTTTTCATTATCAAAGATCTGTTTTTAGTTAGTCTTAGTCTCGCCTTCCTTGTGGAAAAAAGAAAGATAAGTAACATTTGTAGTTTCAGATTAATGAATTAACTGAATTTCATATAATGAGGGTGAAAAGTAACCTGAAACACTAGCTGGGAAACCTTAAATACTAAGCGTTTGGGAGAGGGCAGAGGATTTCAAAAAAAACTTGGAGTGTGATTGGATGAACGTTCTGTCTGTCATATCTTTATGGGCCAATCAGAGCAACAAAACACATGACAGCCGTGACCGAGGTGCACATGCGCAGCTACCGAGGAATAACGTGAAACATGGCGACTATAGACATGTCAGTACATGACTTTTGTCGTTTTTGAAAAGAAAACAACTCAGTGCTGTTCTTTGTTCTTCTTTTAATGAAGAAACTTGGTCAAGTTCTGATAAAACTGGCACTTTAGCAGCATCCACACTAATATCTTCTGCCATAATTGCACCGGCCTCTTGTTGCTGCTTGCTTACGTCACAACTCTGCCGCACCTGAAAGTACTACCCCTTGTCGCTGATTGATCCTGTCACTTTCTAACCGGGCCCAAACGGTTCAGATGGGAGCTTTGCAAGATGGATTTGCCAGTGAGAAACAAGGAAACAGGCATATCCGTCTGCTTTGCAAGGTTAGGTGAAAAGCTGTTAAAACAGGCCTTTCTGCTTTGCACCCTTAAGTTACTGGCAAAGCATTATGGGATTACTTCCAATGCCAAGAGAGAGACTGAAACTCCCATATCCTTATTTCAAGATAAAATCAAATGAAAAGTCAATTCATTTTTCTGAAAATAATGGCTCTATCTGAATAATCATTAATACTTTAAAAAAAACCACTGTAATTCTATGATTTAGGTCAAGTCAAGTATGGGAGCAATGCCAGTTCAGGACTATGCCATGTCAACCTTGGTCCTGTTCTGCTCTGGCTTCCTGATGGCCATAATCCAGGCCTGGTACAATGTGAATGCCTATACTGGAGTCTATAGAAACACTTCATCTACTCTGAATGACTTCCTGTATTTTCTTATATTGCAATAAACTGTATAGAAAATTAAATCACATTGTACCTGTTCAAATATTGTTCAACCCAACTATGATTTTTTGTTAAGGTTGGCCTCAGTAATAATCTGGTCCACTCATGAGCTAAATAAGAGCTTCTTAAAGGATAAATAACACTAGGGTTACTGCAGAGTGATCCATGGTAGATTTAAGCTTTCTTTCCTCTTTTAATGTAAATTCAGTATCAAGCATTCCAAAAATACTACATGCACATCAGGAAATCAATGTCAGGAAGAGAGAGATGTAGCCGTGTTTACCAGAGTGTGGGCAGACTGAGAGGCGGGGAGAATCGGCCTGCAGAACCTCCTCTGAGAGCCAACAGCAGCAGGGAACGGAGGCGAGGAGTGAAGAGCACACACCAGGTTGATGCGGCTGATCCATGAATTCATCTCTGCTTTGGATCTGTGAGGAGAGAAAACAGTTTTTTAGTCTTTGACACATCCTTAAAAACACTTAAAATCTCTGGCCGTGCTGTAACTTACGAGGCCTGAAAGAGGAAAACCCTCCAGTCAGCCGTCTGCAGGCGAAAGACGTGAGGCTTCTTGGTGTAGTCGGCTGCTGGCTCGGCCAGAGAGTGATGCACACTCACCACCTCCTCGTTAGTCATCTGATCCTTCCTGTAGTCATCCTGACACACAGAAGACAGAAAATCACAAACCAGTATTTAAAATCACTGACGCACATTAATCTTTTATGTAAACTGTAAGAAAACAAACTGCAGTTACTGACCTTCTGCAAGTAAAGGACCATTCCTCTCAGCACACCAAAGTAAGTCTTCCAGCCTCGTTTCCCCCAAGGAGCTGAAGAGACATTCAGCAGGTTTATAAACATCAGATATCAAGAAATTAAAGAAGAAATTAAAACTAAACCACCTCAAAATATTTAAAATCAGCATCCATTCGTGTTTCATCATACAAGGACAGAGGCTGCATGTTGTGGTGTGGAAAATTTAAAGATGAACGTGTGGATTGCTGCTCAAGCTTTTTGTAAGTTCTGTCTTAATAAACCTCTACTGATTCTAAAACAGCTACAAAAATATGTTAAATATGACAAAGCATAATGATTAGGGGACAACTACAGCCTAAAACCTTAATTTACAGCTAGTGCAAAATAAAAACAGTGACACTGCTGACACTAAACAGCTGCTAAAACCCCCTGCTCCTCCTCACCCTTCAGTTTTTCAACCTTTCAAAACAATACATATTTACAACCGTAATTTAGGATTTTAAGACTTCACCCCTACTAGGAGCTAGGTGCATGATTTCAATTGTAACCTACACCTATGCTGGAACTAGGGCTGCATTAGTTGTTTTGGCTTCACTGTGGGCAGGTGCCAAGTCCTGCTGGAAAAGGAAATCAGAATCTCCATGAAGCTTCTCAGCAGATGGCATTAGAGGGGCATTACGTGATCTAAAATCTCCTGGTAGATGGCGGACGGCTTTGACTCTGGACTTTATAAAGCACAGTGGACCAACAGCAGAGGATGTCATGGCACCTCGAACCATCACTGACTGTAACGGAAAACACTGGACTTCAAGCTTCTTGGATTCTGTGCCTCTTAGATCTTCCTCCAGACTCTGGGACCTTGATTTCAAACAAAATTCAACATTTAGTTTCATCTGAAAACAGGACTTTGGACCACTAAACAACAGTCCAGTTCTTTTTGTCCTTAGCCAAGGTGAGACTCTTAAGCGTTGTCTGTGGTTTAGGAGTGACTTGACACTAAAAAAAAAAAAAAAAAAAAAAAAAAAAAACTTGTAGCCCATTTCCTGGACACGTCTGTGTGTGGTGGCTCTTGATCCACTGACTTCATTTCAGTCAGCTCCTCTAAGTTCTTGAATCTGCTTTGTTTGACAATCCTCTGAAGGCTGAGCTCATCCCTGTTGCTTGTGCTCCTTTTCTTCCCACACTTTTCCCTTCCGGTCAACTTTCCATAAACATGCTTTGAAGTAGCCTCTAAGATCAGCCTTCCCTTTCAGCAGTGACCTTCTGTGGCTTACCCTCCCATGATTATGGTTGTGTGTACCGAACCAGGGCGAGAGAATGAAGGTTTAGGAAACCTTTGCAAATTGGACTTTTCCACAATACTCTAATACTTTGAGGGGAGGGAATTCTGAATTTTGGGTGCTGTAAGCCATAATCATCAAGATTAACACAAAGAAAGTCTTGGAATATTTCATTGTGTATGCGAGGAATCTACAATTTATGGAAGTTTAACTTTCTGAAGTAAATCTCAAGAAAAAAAAGGAACATTTACATGATCTTCTTTTTTTAGATGTACCTGTAATTGTGTCTAAACTCTATCCCAAATTTGAAATTACATTCAAGATGGACTACGCTTTAATTTTCACATAGCTGATGCAATCCAAAGCTGAACCTTTAATTATGAGATATTATCAGTCTTTTTACCTAAGATGTGCCCTTTTTCACACATACAACTCATAGTTCACACCCGTCCCTCACAGCAGGAAATTTTCTTGCTGTTTGCTTCTCAGTCAGTGGTGGTGTCAGGGATGGGACATACGAGGGGGCTGGTATTGGAAATTTTAAGGGCAAGTCAGGGGGGAAAAATGCTGTTTGCATTCACACATGCAGCTCACTCAGGTATAATTCAGGAACTTGTCAGGAGTTTTTGGCAGGTGTGAATAAGGTTTATGTCACCTACAATCCCTTTAAAATCAGAAATTGGCTTAGTCAGTTTTAGTACATATATTCAAAATGTAATGTTAACCTTTCATTGTTATTAACCTTTAAAAATATTCTATCAATTTAATTCAAGACAGTTAAGAAACAAAAACCAAATTCTGAATCACCACCACAACTTTTCATATGGCATGTAAAAGTTGAGGCTTTTGCACTGTAAAGACAAAAAAGCAGCGACCTCTGAAATATTGTACTTTATGAATAACCTATCTTATAAATATTCAACAGCAAGTTGTTTGCCTTTAAAATGAAAATAAGGTCAAGTTCTGTTTTGAGATGACACATTCTTGATATTTTGGTTGCTGGTGCCCTTATTTTTAGTCCTGCTGTGACCCATATTTTCCTTCTGAGAAACCAAAACACCAACATGACATAGAATATAGAGTGTTGTCGTCCTTGATTTATTTTGAAATATCAGTTTAATTTAATACACATTGTGACAGATTGATAGCTAGATATACTGGATCTTTAAATCTTCGATCTGTTCATCCTCTTGTGTTTTTGTGTCACTCACTGCGTTTGCCATCAATGTCGGCGAGGATTTTTCTCTGCAGGAATCCTTGTTTGACTATGATGGCTCTTTTGTTATGAGGAACGTTCTGGAAAGGGTTTGCTTTTGAACGCAGCTGCACGTCTTCTTCTGCATCTTCATCCACCAACACAGAGCTCTTCAGCTCCTCTTCATCACTTCAGCATGCATGGAGATAAAGTTATGTAAGAGATTTTAAATGTGAGGCATGTAACGGAGGAGGATTTGTAGAAGTAGTACTTACATAGCCCACTCCAGTGGTTCATTCTTTATGGAGTTGTAAAGACTCTGAAATAGAAATGAGAAGGAAAAATCACAAAAACAATCACTGACTCTGCTTTCTGCAGGCTAATCAGTGTTAGCATTACTTTTAAGAGATCCTTGCTGAAGTTCTCTCCTTCATTCATCCCATCCAGGTTGGACACAAACTTAGAGGAGGACATGGGTTTCCCCACATTCTGTTAACACACAAAAGCATGACTCGACTAAAAGGCTCACAGGGATTTTCTGTTTTCACTTTGAATACCAGGACAGAAGCTTTACAGTCACGAATCTATCTCACCTGTCCATGCAAGTCAGTGTTAAGAAGCATCATAGCACATGTCAGCGCCAATGCAGGTCCTAAGGATTAAACAAACACGCATTCAGCACACGTGAGCACTCCCTGCTGGAGAAGAAAACACAAAAACACATCGATGATAGGGGCATACCTGGGAAGGAGAAGGAGTCAGGGTTGCACTCATGGAAGCGGCAGGCGAAATGCTGCAGCACGCGCTCTCTCTCCTGGGTCTCTCCGATCAAAACCACCACTTTGAGGAAAGATCTGAGTGTGAAATAAAGAAACCCAGAGGAAATTAAGAAAAAGGCTATGAGACATTTTATGAGCATGTTTTGTGAGTGTTGAAGCATGCAACCCAAGCTCCACCTTGACGATTCTCACCTGAGGGCATGATCGAGAGTTTGCCCAGTGAAGTCGAAGAATTTGAGGTATTCCTCTCCAACAGCTCGACTGAAGTCATTACTAAACACAGAGAAATAAATCCAGAATCATTGTCATAACAGTTTTAATCCAAGCGTCACAGTTTAAAAATCTTATCCTGAAATGACTGAAGGGAAACTCTTACGAGATGATTATAAGTTTAAGGAAAAATCAGCAACGGATGTTAGGTTATCTTTCAGTCCCTTGTACGGTTAAAACCCCCAAAAGTACTGGCTCCTACACTTCCCATAATGCAGCTCATAAACACATTTTGTAATAAGTTAACTTCCTGTAAATGCTTTAACCTCTACACCCACAGGTTTAAATGCTAACTTTCTGTGATTAATTGGTGTTATAAATACCCCACATGGCATCACTGGGGGTACTTTAACAATCTCAAAAAAAACCCAACAAAAAAACGTCAAACAGAAACTGGCAGCTTGTTTCACCCCGGGCCAAAAGAAAGTCCTATCTATGTCAATTCAGGCTCCTAGGAGGATATTTATCTGGGTACGAAACTGCTGAAATTAATAATGATGCTTTTAAAAAACTACAGAAACAAACACATCAGAAGATTGATTATTCCACTAAGTTATTTTTAATGTCACCAAACTCTACTGAGGAGCAGGTGTAAGGTGAGGAGATTAACAGCAGGCTCAACAAACAAACTTTATTTTTCCACAGCAAAGATTCTCAGTGAATGATTAATGTTGCTGTTAAAATACAGCAGGAGATTTTTTTTTTTTGGAGCAGCTGAAGTCAATTCACTGACCGACTGATTGGTCATTAGGGCTGGGCAAATATTGCAAAAATCAAAATCACGATTAATTGAACTTTTTACCTTGATTACGATTGATGCACAGATTAACAACTTATGGTTATTTTTTGAAATCAAAACATACATCAGCTGAAATGTTTTTTTTTAAAGTTGCATTTAGAAAAGTAGAAAATAAACAACTGATATTTCTTGCTGACAAAATAAACCATTTTTCTACTATTGTATAAAAAGTAGAAAATAACTTTGCTGCTCATGCCGCACAGTTGGCTACTGTTTGAGCGGACTGGATGCTGTAGTGCCATGTGACTACTACTTCTCCTTTAGGTTTCTGGCAGGCTACATGTCTTGTGAAACCTTGCTTCCTATCACATGACTACACAGCCAGTAGTGTGTTTTAAGGGGGTTGTGCATTAGTAGAGAGAGAATTACAAGGAAAAAAAATTTAAATAATTGACAGGGCAGGTTTACGTTGGTTATAGGCTCCAAACTTTGGTTGTGATTAATTTTCTATAAATCGCCCAGCACTATAGGCTAGATCAACCTAATCAGTAACAGCGCTGTCAGTGCACCCTGCTGGTAGACTAAATGAACTTAGAAATGAGCATAACAGGACTCAGAGCCAACCAAGCCTTATTTTTAATGATAATCAACAGAACCGACTTGTTCCAGCCCCTGCTGTGTCGTCTCATGTGTGAACATAAGTACTGTCTCGACAGCAAGAAGCATTTATTTACCAAGTTGAACTGAAAGTAAGTTCACAGGTCAAGGCATAAAGAAAAACATTTAAGGACCAGGAGACAACACTTTTTTCTCTCCTCTGCTCTCTATCTACCTGTAACAGACACTAATGTTACATGTGCCCCTTAATGAGATGATAAACAGACCATGATTTGCTCTATGTCAAGGAAAATTGCTCAACATTTGAATCCTCCCCTGAACTCAGGGCCTGTTGCTCCCTCCAGGCTCCAAGCAGCTTTCGCTAAATTTGTGGAGTGTTTTATTGTTCCAGTCTCCTCTGATTGTATGAGGGATGTCTGGGCCAGTGAGTTAAATGTAGAAATATCTAGAGAGCTCTGGGAAGAAGCAATGCCTCAAGCTCACTGTTGTTCTCCCAACGCACTTCATAGGCTAATCCAGTTCAAAGTGATGCATAGACTGTTTTGCTCCAAGACAAAACTTAATCATTTAATTCCATCATTTTCTTCTATATGTGACAGGTGTTAGTCTGCTGAAGGCTCACCAGCACATCTCTTTTTGTTTTGTCTTGTTTTCTGTCAGTCTTAGTTGTCAATCTCAAAGGCCTATTCCAAAGACATTCAGCCCAAACCCAGCATGACCTTCATTCGATACTCTACAGAGACTTAAAAACTGGCACTTGACATGCAAATTGCTCTACATTTGGGAACGCTAGTTGCTAAAAAAGTGTTCTCCTCTACTGTCATTCAACTGGAAAGACTGTGCCTACACAAACCTATCAGATGAGTTTTTAATAATTTGGGGTCCTTTTTCAGCGCTGCACCTGATTCATCCAAATCTATAGAGACTTTACTTGCGACATGAAACTTTATGTGTAATACATTCAAGGGTTCCCACCTAACACAACAGGCTTTACTACTGTGACACCAGTTTTAAAATGCTTGTTTTTGTTCTCATTGTTTTGGACTTGTTTCTCTAGCTGTATTGTCTTGTACTGTACTCACTGTTTACATACGTTAAAACTGAGAAATTAAATTATGAAAAAACATATTTGCTGACCAGTGATAAAGTAGGTAGTGGGGGCAGAGGCTGTGATGGAGAGTGGAGCAGACACTTGCAGCGCAACTACAGCAGCTGTAAAACACACCTGCAGCTTTCTGCACAACTGTGTTAAGGTATAAGCATGTATCTAAGGTTTTTAGAGCCTAAGATCTGAGAAACAATCACAAAATGACTTAATATCTCTCTGAATTTCTGCCTTTTTTGTCATTCAGCTGTCACTCTCTGAGCTTCATTAGCCATCACTGCATGACCCCCTTCTCTCCCTGTTCTTGCAGCGGCCCTTTCTCTTTCTCTCTTTCTTTCTGATTGTTATTTTCTGAATAGTGATTATTTGGTAGGAATTAAGTTCATAAGCCAACTAATCGACCAACCAACTTGAGGGTGTCTACCCAAACAGACAACTCCTCAAAAAAGCTTTAAATTATTAGGTTTATTCACTCTATGTGGAGGTAAATGTAGACCAGAATTTAGGACATTAATAACAGTTATAGGCAGCAGAAATTTAGCCCTGCATCATATGTTCCATCTTGTTTAGGAGTCCCCTTTAGTGACACCTACAGAAGATGATTGTCTTCTTCCATCTATGACGGTCGTTAGATACATAACTAATCATATGTATAATAGGCTGTGTGCACTGTTCAAGCTTAGTGAATTTCATATCAAATCAATTTAACATTCTATTATACAACAAAAGTTTAATTATTTCAGATTTTTCATTAAATGTTTGAGTGTTTTATGTTCAAACACCTTAAAGTCTAATTATATGGTTTGCCCTTTATTTAGAAGCCTGGAAGAATGCAAGACAGCACATTTTTAAGCGTGTAATACTTAAAATAAAAATATTACAATTTTTGATAATAAAGCTCAATTTGAATGCAAACAATTTGAATGCAAAATACAGATAATTAACTTTTGCGTTCAAATTGTTTGCATTCAAACAATTTGAATGCAAAAGTTAATTCTCTATATTTTTGATACTTTGATTGGATAAACAATGCATTAAACTTTGACTCAAGCGAATCTGAACTAATGCCGTCTAGATGGCTTTTACAGTATGAGGGTGGACACACTTTCTTCCAGCCACGTCTCTGACTGTGTGTTTATAGTGACTGAAAGTTGCAGCCACGCCTCACATTGTGGGTTTAGCTGCAGAGCTTGAAACAGCATCACCACAGAGCTATAAGAAAAATACAGATAAAAATAAATATAAGGATATGCTTACTCTTTGTCTAAGTGCTTCACCACCTCGACACGCTGGATCTCCTCCAACTTGAACAGCCGTTCAGCGAGGCACTTCGCTGCCTCCCTGTCCACCTCCCCTCCGTTCATATGAGGCTTTGGATGCACTCCGTTTGAGATGACTGTATGTACATTTTCATCCTCTGCACCTTCCTCTTCTTCAGCCTGATGTGATGTCCCAGCCTGTTTGTCCTCCTGCGTGAACTCTGCCTCTTCAGTCTGCTGCGTGACCTCGGTCTGCTCTGTTATTTCTGACTCGTCTGTCTTCTGCACAAGCTGCTCATCGGCTGCTTGCTGCTCATTCTGCTCCAATGGCTCCGTCTGTTCCTGCTGCTCTGCTGCTCCAGGGTCTTCAGCTTCAACGCTAACTGTTTGCTCTGACAGAGTCAACTCCTCTGGCAGGTCTGCTTTTTCAGTCTGGGTTGAGTCCTCTTCTTCTAATTCTATCTTTGGCTGCTCCAGATGTTGTTTTAACTGGTCTTCGGAGTCTACTAGGCTCTGCTCCTTTACTTCAGTCATGTCAACCTGCTCTGGCTCAGCATGTTCAGGCTGCAGCGACGTCTGTACATCCTGTGAAGCTGCTTCTTCACTGTCTTGATGCTCTAAACCACTTGTCTCCTGCAGTTTTTCAGTCAGCTCTAGTATCTCTGGTGAGTCTTTAAGCCCTTCTGCATTTTCTGCAGACTGTATTGACAGTTCCTCGATGTTGTTTGCCACCTCAGACTGCTCAGGCTCCAGGCTCTGATCTACATCTTCACACATTTCTGGCTCTTCACCCTGTCCTTTAGGACCTTCTTCTTGTATGTCCTCTTCAACCCTAGACTGCGTAGTTTCCTCTAACAGCTCTGACTGTTGCAGATCAAGTAACTGATTGTGGTTTATACTTGATTCAGTTTCATCAGTTTGTAAAAACTCTGCAGGAATCTCCCTACAAATTGTGGATGAAACACACCGTCTATTTATTATATAATGTGACAATAATTTCAACACAACATGACGTTAACACACTTTCTCTTCCCCCTTCTCATGATCATGATACTCACGTGTGATTTAGATGACAAACAGCTTCTGCTTCTTCACTTTGTTCGGTGCAGCAAGGAACCATCACACCCTCTTCCTCTTCCGCCTCACCTCCCTTCTCGTCCTCTTCCTCAGCCTCGACACTGATCGCTGATGTTTGCTCTTCTTCTACGTCTCCTTGTCTCGTCAGCAGAACTACTGGCTTCTCTTCTTCCTCCTCTAGCTGTAAATCCACAAAACTGTCCGCCTCGTCTCCTGAGCCTTCAATCTCCTCAGGAGTATCGATTAAGTCCAAAGATGCTGCTGGATCTGAGCCGTCTGACTGCTCCTCTATTTCTTCGTCTTCTGTTAAAGCTGTTTCCAGAGAGATCTCAGGGATACTCTCTAGAGGAAGGTAAACATTATTGCCATTAAATCTCAACTCTAGTACTGAGCACACAACAAATAATGAATTTCTAGTCTGAAGCTGAAAGGAGTAAAATAAAAATAACTTCACACCTTATTAAAAGTGTTGTTCTGAATAACACCTACCAGTATTACTGCCTGACAGCTCTTGTGTTGAATCCTCCCCTTCCTGTGTCGTTGGCTTTTGCACATCAGCAGCGTCACATGGCTGGAAATTGCAACACAGACCACTGATCATGAACAAGCTTGTGATCATCATCTTCATCTGACCAACATTATGCCCACTCTACCCCTCCCAAAACTGCTCAGTCTATCACATTTAAATTAAAACACAGTTGCTAAAAGATAAGGATTGAGATGACTGGTAAGAGTCAAGTTTGTCCACAGGTGATGCCAAAATCACCACAATTATAAGACTGCTAAAAGGCATCAGTTTCAGTGCACTTCTCATAGCAGTACTGTTGCTAGATTATAAAAACTTCCACTTCCCTTGGTAATGTGAATCTGTTTTGTGCTTGTGTTGCTTAATATTTGTGTTGATTCTTGGAGATATCACCAAGAAAAATATAAAAACAATGTGAAGGGTTCTATACTGACATTAGGAGGAGCTCTAAACCTCAAAATTGTACTCTTGAACAGACAAATACCATTGTTTTTCTTCCACTGTTGTTGTTGAAGAAGCTCATAGTAGGGCTCCCCTTTCTTAAACTGATCGATTCATCAGAAGGAATTGATGTTGACAAAAGGAGAGGTGTTCCAAAATGTTGTAACTACAGATACTTTGAGTAACCTTGTAAGGCAAATGAATTGGCCAGATTCCATGTCTGTCATCAGGCAGGCCTATCTTAGAAAGTTACAAAAACTAGAGAATGACCAGCCCAATCAGCTTCATTTGAAGAGAATGCGTCCGGAGCAACAGGTGTGGTTGCCGGCCCAGGCTGCATGATGTTTCTGGTCATTTATGAGTGCACCATTTCAGACTACGCAACAAAACTCTTTCCTATCTTGGCCAACAGACTGACCACACTACAAGTGTGATCCTAATCGCTACTGTCTATGTGACTGTCTGTGAGTTCAGGAATGGGCCAAAGAGTGTCAATCACACAAAAACAGAAGCGCTCAGTGGGATTGTAGTGGTCTTTTGCTCGTAAAAGAAGAAAACAACAAACAACTATGGATTGGATTATGGATAACAATTACGGATGTATCCAGAGGGGAACTATGTGGACTGGCTCTGACTGACTGAACTGGGCCAAAATCTGGATGAATTGATGAGGTCTGAGCCAGCCTTTAGGTGCACTGCAAGCCTGTTAACAATGGTAGCTGTGAAGAGATGAGCTTGAATGCAGCTTCCATTATGTAGTTTACTACCTAGGGCAGTGCAATGCCTACAACATATGTTTTGTTGGTCTGACTGGCCTGTATTGACAGTGACAGAAATAACTTTTATACATAGATATGTGAAACAGTCTATCAGGCTATGCTGTGAGCGCAGCAACACAAAAACATTAAAACAACATCAAATTTGTGCCATCTTTGGATTTCTGCTTCTGCTTTGGTGTCATTATGAGCAGTCAGCAAGGAAGTGAGCTGTCCAGCATGTTCTTTGCATGAAGAATCAATCAGTACCAAAGAAGACTGCAAGCCAAAATGAGATAAAGAGACTATGGCGTGTTGCTGTGGTTACACAGACACCAAGTGAGGTAATGACACATATTTGAGCGTACTAAATGGTTTAAATATATCTGTAAGTCATTACACTTTATGCCACTTCCTGCCATTTGTTAAATAATTGGTCTGCTTTGCTTTCACACCGCAAATACACTGCCCCAGGGTTCATCTGGAAGTGAACCAAGACCCTTGTTTTAAAAAGGGGACCAGATTTTACTTGTTTGGTCAGCATCAAAGTTCAAATGAGCTTTCACACCACTCCAAACAGACTGGACAATCCGGGTCAACAGACCAGAGTTTGTATAAAGCAAACCAATCGGCTCTGTGGTGAAACGGACCTAAATCCTTAAAAAGAATAAATAAAAAGGTTTGGGATAAAATAAAAATTGCACCGTCAGTCCAAGAAGTGGAGTGAGCGGACACAAGCCTTTGGTGTAAAACCTGAAAAGCATTTTCCAGTGACTTCAACCATTCGTTCACTGGTTGTTGACATGACATTTTGGGAAACTAGGGACTGAAGAAACATGAAAATGTTTCTCAGGTTGTACATTAAAGCTCGTGTGGATCTTTTTGTTTGTGCAGATTTGGCGTCCCCTGTGGAGAAAGCAGTACATTTTAACTTTTTGCTGATTTTGTCCTAAACATTTGTCAGCAGTGTTTTCTGAAGAAAAAGCTCATCTTTGTCTTTCAGAAGAAAACATTTCACTCAGTGTGAACTTTTTCTTGGAAGTGTGACAAAAATCTGTTTTTGAAGCGTGTGTTTATGACCTAGATTGACACCTACCTGCAGCAGAGTTTACAGGCATTATAAATATGATTGAGAAATAACAAATGTTCTTCCTGCTAGTCTTGTTTGCCTTTGAAGGTTATAAAAAGTCACTAGTACTAGTTCTATTTTATTTACTCAGTGTTCATTTAGTTAGTAGTATTCCCACTGAGATATAAAATCTCTTTTCTGAGGTAGTCCTGGCCAAGACAGCAGAACAGAAAGTTCCAGGCATATGACAAACAACAGACCATAATAAATAAAGGTGCCTGTATTGGTCCAATGTTCCTTGAATCCAATTTTAAAATCCCAAAAATTAATACAACACTCAAGTTTAAGTTGACCTCATGTCACTCATTAGTTTCAACCTGTTTTATAGCCAGAAAAAAACTCCTCACTCGTGCTTTAGAACAGCAAGCAGGTTAATGGTAACAAAACAAATTCACACATACACAGTACGTACCTCCACGTTATTTCCGTTCAGCTCTATCTCCGAGTTCAGGAGCTCAGAATCAAACTTCTCCTCTTCCTCTCTGCCCTCCTCCCTGAAAGGCTCTTCGTTAAAGTCTTCAGATGGGTGAGGTGATGGGGAAATGGTGCTTACGCTCATCATATTGAGACAGTCCAGCTCATTAGCCAAGCTGCTGTGAGTCACCAGCGAGGGCGTCTCCACGGAGGAGTCCGGCATGTCCCACTGCACTGTGGCAAAGGACAGGAGGGGGCTGGTGCAGGTCATGGGGCGCACGGGCCATATTATCTGCTCCCACGGCTCTGCCTCATCTAGGCTGTGTTTCTCAGCCTTTGGGGAGAGACTGAGCTGATCTGTCTTGTGTTCTTGGTTTATTAGAACCTCCGTCTCATCCCACACAATGCCCTCCTGTTCTCCGTTGATGTACTGACGGTCTATGGAGGTCCATGAATCTTGTTCAGGCTCCAGAAGGGCTGCATTTGTAACATCTGGCAGAGAAGAGCACAAGTTTTCTTCCTCCATTAGTCAGGTCCTTTGTTGTGCTGAAAGATTTTGTAGCTGTAGATGCTGTCCTGCTATGAAACGTCCTCTTTTGGTGTTTGAAAGATGGTCATTTTATAAAATACAATAAACTTGACATCCAGAAGATGCTTAGAAACTCCAACCATGCACACATCTGTTTGATAAAAAAAAAAAAAGCATGTTAGTATTCAACATGAGAAATTCCATGCCTGTTTTTGAGAAACAGCAGCAAAATTGTTCAGTTAGAGTTCATGAACTATTTGAATGCAGTACACTCTAAAAAAAAGTCATTGGGGAACCTCCAAGAGGAACATCTGATTAGCTCATAAACAAAAAGTCATTCATAAGACTCTACTATATTTGGCTGCAGCGTAAGAGTGATCTCTTCAAAGTGGCTCTTTATTTGTTTGCTATCCGTATGAATTCATGTGAAACTACTGGACAGTCTCTGAAATCAAACATCAAAAGTTGGCAACACAACTTAAAATAAAATTCCTTAAAGTAAAAGATACTAAAAACTCACCACCTCAATGTAGAATAATCCACTTTGGGGAAGGATTTCTCTCTATTTTAGACCGTACTTCTCATTTTGTAACTTCTTGCTCTGCCAAGACTGAATGTCAGTGCAGTACACTTTTAGTGACATGCAGCAAAGCAAGTTAGTACTTCCTGACCACAGACACTGAAAATAAGCCGAGCAAGTGAGAGCAGGAGAGAGATAGAGGTGTTGTGAGGATTAGAGGGGTTGTGGGTGGGGTTGAGGGGGCAGTTTCTGGTGAGCACTTTTAACAGTCACTGTTTATCATTTTATCGCCACGCTGCACCCAGACCCTGGCCAAAGGATAAAACTGCGAGGGAGTTTAAGCTGCGGCTTAGTGTTGTCAACACAAACCAAAGGCATCTCTCATGATAACATCAATGCCAGGAGCAGAGCAGCAGCAGCAAAATATCATAACAGCTTAAACATCACGCCCCATGTCTTTTTATTTTCTGCCATTCTTTCTCATATTACATGTATTTCTCTTGTCTCTTTTTGCTTTACTTTTCTTTCTTCATCATTCTGCTCTCGTCATGCAACCAACATCCGGGACAGACCCTGACCACATTTCCTGTGTGGGTGCTCACTTCTCAGTTCCTGTCAGGGTGCTGCAGCACATGCACGACAGCTAACTCAGATAGACTGTAACTTAATTGACTCATGTTTGAAAGTCAAATTCAGAGCAAGCCAACTTGAACTGAATTTTTGAAGCAGGATTGTGTACACGTGACAAATTGGTTGTTTCATTTACTGATTATTTCAAAAATTTGGTCCATGTTGTGTTATACTATCTTGACTACAACCTAGCTGCCCTTCTGCTTGAATAAAGTGTGTTTCAAATGAGAACACTGGTTATCCTCCATACAGGGCTTGAGACGAAGGATGTCTCGTCACCCTGGGGATCCAAAATATCTTTTGGAGAAAAATAAAAATCTTCCCTGGGGCAAAAAGGACTTTTTAATGTAAATGTGTAGGCATTTCCCACAGAATTACGCCATACTTGGGGAGGCAGATGGGGTCATACCGTCCTGTGTCATTTTTAGGGATGTAAAATATTGAACATTTGCAGATATCCAGTATGTCAATATTCACAAAATTGTATCAATATGGTTGGGATGTCTGCCAATATTTACATCCAATATTTTTACTTTGTATTTCAGCATATAACCACTGTAAATTTTGTCCATATATACTTATAGATTAGTGGAGTTTTAGGCTGAACCAACAGGCCCATGTAAGTTGAGGCCTTTTTCTTTATCTATCCTCATACTTTAAACTTTAAAGTGTTCTTTAAGGTCTAAAGTTTGTTTCCTCGTCATCCTCAAACCTTAAAGTGTGTCCAAAAGGACTAACATTTCTTGCCTGAAAAGCATATTTTAATATCAGTATCAATATCGGTACCAGCTTAAATAAATCTGTAATATCAGCCTATCCAATATCTGCAAAAATCCAATATCGTGCATCCCTACAATATGGATATATAAATGTAGCTCTGACCACAATCTCCAGTTCTGAAAAAAAACTTATAATTTCAAGGAATGAGGATGAATAAAGACAAAATACTTCAACTAACACATTTCTGATGGCACTGCCTTTAAGATTAGCCATATATATAGGCTGTTATTTACAGCCAATATATTGGCTGCCAATACCATTATTAATTTTTTGATTCATCAGTAGTACATTGTATAAAGATGGTCAAAAAGCAACCCTTGCCTTTTCAGATATACTCTGTAATCACAGCAGGTGTGCTGCCTTTGTTACGTCTTGATGAGGTAGAGTATTTCAACTAATTTCCTTGAGTGCAGGATTACAGGAATAAATCAGCAGCAAGCAGCTGCATAAAAATGTTCGAACAATGGGGCTAGAAGCTTTTTCATAAATAGTATGAGGTGACGCTCTTTAAACAGTGCATTTACAGAAGGGATGTGCTTATGCGGTGGTTCTCAACGGGTGGGTCAGGATGCAAAAGTGGGTCATGAATGTGTTCCTGGAAACAAAATTGCACTAAAAAGTCAATAACACTCTTTTAAAACATGCTTGTTTAGGAGTAGCTCAGTTGGTAGAGCAGAAGCTTTAGTCCTCAACACACAATTGATTACCAGTCTGTTTGCTGCATGTCTCCCCCATTCACTCTCCCCATAGTATATCCTGGCTCTCATGCTTGTTTTGTTCTGCCAGTTGAATCTGTCACATTTTGGTACCGTCTGAGATCCAAACTGGACAATTTTTCATTAAATAAATCCACACATATCACAAATTTAGGTTCTCATTGAGGAGTTGACCGTAGGTCCTGGGGTTTGACCACTTGAGACCTACTGTGCTAATGGACAAATCTCTCGTGTGTATGGATGGGAATTATTTATTTCAATTTCTAAAAAATAAAAAAGTCGGTAAATATACCTGGGTGGCTCGCTCTAGTATTGTCTATGTATGGGAAACACTGTGTGTATATGTTTAACTTGTGCTTAAATTATGAAGTGAACCCAGACACTTACAATGGCAGATTGTCTTTTCCCATTATTATACTGTAAAATCTTTAGTATGCTGTGGGTTGCTATGGACTCTGTTGAGCATCTCAAGATCATCTTGGTTCAATTTGATAGGAAAAGCCAATATAAGGAATGTGATCGCTAAATAAAGACAGGGACTGATGAAAAGAATTGCAGGATTAACAATGATGAATGCTTGATTATACTTGACAAAATATGGTGACCTAAATACAGTCAAAACAGGTGATTTTCCATCACAGAACTGTGTCTGATATTACTGACCTTTCCCATTTACGATATCATCTGCTATAATGGTCACTGGACTGGTACCATAACCAGGCTGACAAATGTTTGTTTTCATGACAGTTGGTGCTGGTTTTCTGCATGACTTTCAAGTGTGCTATCATTGCAAAGGCATCATTTATGAGAATACTGCAGCAGCACTACTAAGTTAAGAAGCAACTATTTAGGGGGATGACTTGGATTCACTTCAGGATGGTTAAAGTTGTTTGTTCAGGGATGGTGGCTGAAGAGGGTAGTCTATAGCCCTGCCTCTGTATGTGCTGTAATCTTGGTAAAGATTGTTGGTTCTAACAAATTATGAAATGCACAAATTTTTTTCAGAGATACCAAAATGTAAAGACAAAAAGGCCTTTTTACTCACATCAAAGAGGAAAACTCAATAAATCAGGGTATTTTAAACCATAAGTAATGAGAAAAATCTGTCTCCAAGCAGAGACTATCGAGAGAAGCTGCTTACAATGCATGGGAAGTTTACACAGCACATCACAGGCTTGAGTACATAACACAATACGAAAGGAGAAGTACAAACATAAAAAACACACCAGGAAGGAAAAAATAAAAAAGGAAATAAAGCCACATAGTAAAAGCTCTGAAATGGCTTCTAAATATGTGTATGTTTAAGAGTGTAATAAGGTTAGGCACTACCACTATTGTTGTGCTTTACCATTAGTGAAAAAAAAACTAAGACATACATTTTAAAACCTCAAAGAAGTGAAAAAGGCTTACAGAGGAATCTTTGGAAGCATGACTTACCCCCTCCAGGCTCTTTAAGGCACCATCATATGATCAGCCCGCTTGTGAGGTTTTAAGTCAAGTCTTGTGGGAGGGAAAGACACATCACTGTGTTTTACTGGGTTAACACCGCTGTCAAAGAAACTGTGCCTTCAGAGGCACACACACACTCACACAAGCACACAAGTAACCCTCAGTTGATTGTGTCTGAACCTGCTGCACACACAAACAAGCCTCACATCCGCTCTTTTGAAGCCGAGCAGGGTTTTAGTCTGTGGTGTTGCATAAAGATGCATGCAAGTCACAAGTCCAAGTCTGGACCGGGTCCTCCGCCTTCTTCTTTGTGCTTCCTGTCCATTCTGAATAGATCAAGATCGGGCTTCCGTCCCCTGCTCTCTTGTTTTCCTTCGAGGAGATACGACTGTGGGAAAGACAGGGTACAAATTCAGGAGAGAAAGCTGCTAAGTGGCTACGAAGAGGAAAGAACAGGCACATTGTGATTGGCAGATGACTCAGGAGCTCAAAGACACCTGAGAGGCCTCAGTCCACGCCCACTAGCCTCAAGGCATGCAAGCACACACACAGGTCAGGTGAGGGGAGTGGCTCAGCTTCATTCCTGCCAATGACACTAGGAATGATGCAGTCAAACCAGAAGGTATCAGGATAAATGTGTCATTAGTTGCACTGGCATTAGCTGTGCCTCTTATTATTGGTGTGGCCTAGTGTCTGACTGTGGGCAGAAAAGCCAGTTTAGCACAGTCTCGGGCTTACAAAGGCTTACTTGAACAAAGACTCAACTTCTGTCTGTCTCATTTTCCTAATGTCTTGTATTTATTTTCAATTATGGATGTAACAATACCTAAGAATATAACCTAAACTATGTGTAATTGTATTGAAGTCAGGGAGGTCTTACATTTAAGCAAATACGACTTATAGCTTTTTACTACAACTTTGATACTCCTTTTTCAAACCTGACTTACCAAAACGTGAATGAAAACTTCCATTAGGTTATTAAAAGTTGAAAATACGAGTCTTTTAAAGCTTTATTTGCTCCAAAGCCACAAAAACAGCTGCACCTCAGCTTGTTAAGGTGATTTCCCCCATTTGTGCTCTATAGGTATTTATCTCCTCTAGGATTTGTTTAAAAGTTCTCAATGAACTGTCAGAAAATGTTGATTGTTTAATTAGCAAATGTACAGCCTCAAAATTAAAAAAGTAATTATATTAATAAAGAACAATGAGAAAGGGGATATTTTTAGTGAAAGAGAATTGAAAAATTAGACTCAAATGTGCAAACTACATTTTCATGTCATAAACAATTTGTAATAAAAATATAACATGAACCAAATATCATGGTATTAGAGTCCTTTGTTACATCTATATTTTAAATATTTCCCAAAAGAATCTTTTGCCTTAAATTTATTCCAACAGTTTACAAAAATTAATTACAGTTACCAATTACAGTTTACTCAATTACAGTAAGCAAATGTATAAAATGTCATTAGTTAGTTTCCACCTCTGAATTTGAATCAGTCATAAAATATCCTTCCCATTAATGAAAACTAGATTTAGCAAGAGCAGCATCATTTTACGCTAGTTCACATTATTAGTAATTATTAGCAGCTTTTTGCAGCTATATCAATTTTTAACTGAATATTAGCCGGAAGGGGTCCGCCTATTTTAATTTATAGCCAATATAATTTTAACATTTTAATACATTTTAATAATTTAAAATATATAAACACTAGCATTAATTGTTGACATAACTATGGTCAATAACATAAAAAAGCAGTCCCTGTAGTTAGCATCGTTAGCTTCAATACATTGGTTGAAATTAAAATATTAGCATTACCTGCTGAAGTGATTGTTGGCTATATATTGTTGCAGGTGTTAAGCTAGTATTTGCTGCTATTGTTTTGTAGCTCTTCGTGTTATTCATGACACAACTGTGTCATAAAGGAAAGATTTTTCACTGTCTTACAATGAACAGCAATGAGCTACCATCCCTCATAGACCACCAAGAGGAAACCGTTACAAAGAAAAGCGCGGTTAAATTGACTTAAGTCTGTTTGCTGTAGGAGAAAAGACGTTGAAAGACAATGGAAAATGTTAGCAAGCATATAGAAAATTACAAAATCATAAGAGCGGATACATTAAGTAAATACACAAAGAATACGCTGGTGGTCAAAGATATGTCGATGGAAAAGAAAATGTCACTTGAGTAGGCAAATGACAAGCAGAAAACGTGCGCTGTTGGCTGCACTCATGCATACCGGTTTGCCTCTTCTCACCTGGCTGTCAGTGTAAATGTCGAGTTTGAGGTAAGTACTAAATGTAAATTTGGTATTTTTACATATTTTATATTGACTACGGAGTTAATAATGTTTTAGAACCCTGTTTCTTTTGGTAAACCCTGTGGTAAAGGATACTTTGGCCCCGCCGGCTGTTACGGTTATTTTACTCCACACCGCTAGGGGCGCGAAAGACCTGTGCGCAGTCGGTGAAACAAAACCAGCCTCTCCTGGCGCGTCACTCTCCTGCGACAGTCTCTGCTTTGTTTGTTCCGCACACGGCAGCAGAGCAGTACACACCCACTTTTTTTTCCAAAATACTTTCGGCCGTGTACACATTTCGGTAGTCGTAAACAGACGCTACCGCTCGGTCAACCATGGCAAAGTCAAATGATCTGAAAACGTTTCTGGAGTCCTCCCTGAATGAGATATTTAAGGCCACAGTGAGTGACATCCTTGATTCGGTGGACCAGACTCTGTCCGAGTTTCAGGGCATAATACGGAGGATCGAGTCTGAAAACGATAGCCTGAAGCAGCTGCTGTACGCACAGAGGAGCACGGAGTCTGCTGCTAGCGGTAAGAGGGTTGTAAGGATAGATATCTGTGTTGTAGCTGTAGCTTCTAGCAGTCACCGACCTTGTATGCAATTATTGCCTGCATTGTCAGCAAATTTGCCGATGTTTGTGTTTACACAGTCGCAGTTTGTCATCAAGTTATATTGCACCAACAGTATAAAAGTGTTTTAATCATCTCACTTTACTTACATTTCAAAAAGCCGGTTATACAGACCGAAATTGCTCGTCGTTGGTATTATCGGTGTAACGGTTTAATTGGTGACCGTGTTAACTACCGAGCTAGGCCTCAAAGAGTGCTCGCAGACGCTTCATATTTAGTTTTCCGTCATGATGTTAAACTACGCATGTATGATATTAATTAAACAGAAACCTTAATAGATACTTACTGGGGCACATAATGGCAATATCTATTGTTACTATGACAACCACAGATGCATGCGGTCGCCTGTTAACATGGTCACTAATTCAACTGAAACTCCCGGTATTGTACTACTACTACTGTAATACTACTATAAGTTATAAATATAGTCAACGCAAGGTGAGGTAAGTTTATTTTTAAAGCGCCTTTTGTCCAAAGAGCAATAAAATGTGCTTTATAGTCATAACACAACATTAGGACTATTAAGAGCAATTAAAAGAGATGACATTAAGCAAAATAAGAAGTGTAATAGCCAAAAGAAGAAATTTGACATGAGGCAAATATCAGCATAAACAAGAATAAAAGTAAAATATTTGAGGTAAAAGAGGACATTAAGTAACAAAAATTCAAAAACATAAGATCACTTAATTTAACAAGTTAAATGCAGTTTGATATTATAATTAATAAAGTACATTGGTTTAACATCTGCATCAGCTGATATTGGCCTTTTTGACAAACATTAGCCATGGACAAACAATGTGGGCATGAACTGATTTCAGCAGCAGATGTTTGTTGTGTCCTGACAATTTAACACCAGCATTTTCTACACCTGACTACTGATTCAGAGAAAGGATTTATTACTGGTTAGAAAATATGTGGGCTGGTGGGCAAACATCTGATCTGTGTTCATGGTCAAACCTGAGAGAAAACTGTCATTGTAGGAGTGCTGCACCAAAAGAAGCACTGGAGAAAACGGCTTAGCTTAATTGCTTTTTTCAACATCAGCTGTGATTTTTACAATTGGTGCATCTCTAGTTAAAGAAGTAAAGAAGTGAGGCAGCAGTAAAAACATTTTTTTAAAGATTTATAGAGTTTAAGAACCATTTTCTTTATTGTAAAAATACATTAAAATTGAACATAAACAGGGTCACTGATCTGAAACCTCTTGTGAGTTGGGCAGTTTTACAAACACAGTGAACACTCCGCCACTTTCGATATAGATATTTGACCCACTTACATATAAGGCAAGGCTAAATGAAATCAGCACCTTATTCAAACTAACTGTGCTTTCAGGGGAGAGGTCCTGTTTACCAAAGGTCTCCAAAGCTGTCTCTGGGCCAGGGTTGGGAATACGCTTTTTTGCTTACCTGCCACTTTGGCTGGTGGATTCAGAACCTACCAGCCAATCACTTCTTTTACCAGCCACTTTGTTTTAATGATCAATTCAATGTAATGAGGTATGATAAAATAATTAGGGCTTGTAGTGTTCAAGTTAAAGACTATTCAACAATGAAGTAAAATGTTTTAAGTACATTTTCTGCAATTCCCTCATTGTATGACTTGTGAGAATTAAATATTTTATGCACAATTACTACAATCAGATGTCAGAATTCAAACCTTGTTTAACTATTTGGACTTACGAAAAGCAAAACATTGGTTAAAAGAAAAAGATACTGAGTTGAAACATCCCAGCACACAGCTGACTGTAAACATTTGACAGCAGCTCTGTGACATAGGGAGGAGGCAGGCCTCTTTGCTTTGTGAAATCTGCTAAAGGATATCTTCTGTAAATTGATACGACTGTATAGATCCTGAAATAGAGACTGGGTAAGCTCTATGAATCATTTGAGTTGACGATGGCAAACTTGCATCACAATCAAAAATCAGATTTACTTGTCTGGAATCAATTTTTCTATGTTTCTAGTGCGGAAATTGTGTTACATGAGCCAACTATAATGATTTTTTTAAAAGTTACTGGCCCTATGACAATTAACTGAAGAAGTGGATATTGAAAACTTAAATGAATTGAATCTCCAAGAGGAATTGCATCCATACAATTAATTTGTTTTCTAGTTTATGATTTGATTTAATTTTGTTTTATTGTTTTGTGCCATAAGGGCTTTTTTAGTTCACGGATTGTCCCTTAGAAAATGACATATTATGAGTCTTTGAAGGACTGATAGTGTACCAACTGATTTTTCATCAATGAAAACACAGGGTTGATACCATGTTTTTAGTCAGTGTAATTTTGATTGTTTTTATGTATTTATTATTCCAGTGAGTGTATTGTCTTTCTCTTTATCAGATGATATTTTTGTTTATTTTCCTATGAAAAAATTATTAAATATGTATTGTTGAAACAAAAACTGATGTCAGTGGGGAGTTGCATAACACCAATGTGTGAGTAAACATACTATATATGGCTTTTAATAACTGTCTTTACCATTTAGTTCATTTTATTTACCTTTTTATTTTTGCAGATGCTAATGAACAAGATGCATCTGCCCACTTTCCAACCTCAGAATGGAATGATTTACCTATCAACTCCAACGGAAGCTTGTTCAAGGTGTCCATATACAACAGTGACAAGAAGAGCTTCAGGAGGAAGCAGAGGGACAGGGTGAAGGATAGCAGCTCCTCAACCTGCTTCTCACCACGGACTGATAATACTCCAGGAGGACACTTTTTGACCATTGCAGAAGCGCATGTCTCCACCCATGATATGGTAACTGTAAAAACAGAGCCTTGCCTTGAAGAAAGTGAGGCTATTGACCTTTCCCAGCCTCCAGTTCTTCTCAATCTGTCAGTGAAGCATGTTAAGAATGAGAGCACAGAGGTGAGTTGTGATGGTCAGGATGCATATGAACCTCTGATGCCATCTACAGGCCTTGAGCAGGACTTCAAAAGCAGTGACAGTGAGGTTAAAGTCGACGTTGTTTCTGGTAGTTGCATGCTGGATGGACAGCACATTAAGACTGAAGAAGAGGAAAATAATGGGGTGTTGGAGTATGATGAAGATTTCTCTAATCAAGAGATGAGGGGTGGATTAGAATATGTCCCTGAATTGAAAATACATGAAGACAGAAGTGGAAATGGCGAAGTAGTGACCGGTGAGGAAAATAATGCACCTGCTGGTTCTGCAGGTGAAATTGTGGAAGTTCGTCAGAACATTTTGCGCTGTCCTTCTTGTCCCAAAACATTTAGTCGCCCAAATTCGCTCAACGTCCACCTCAGAACTCACACTGGCGAGAAAGCACATACTTGCTGCTACTGCGGTAAGCGCTTCGGCCGAGCCGATCTCCTGAAATCTCACAAGAGAACACATACAGGAGAGAGACCTTACAGCTGCAACTTGTGCAGTAAAACATACCCCCACCCCAGTCAGCTCAGGATACACAAACGGATCCACACCGGAGAGAAGCCGTACAGCTGTACGCATTGTGGGAAGTGCTTTAACGAGCACAACCAGCTCAAGGTCCACCTGCGGACTCACACGGGGGAGAGGCCGTACAGCTGCCAGGAGTGCGGAAAAACCTTTAGTAATGCAGGAAATCTCAGAATACATGAGAGGATCCACACAGGTGAGAAGCCGTATTGCTGCACTCAGTGTGGGAAGAGATTCAACGGCTTGGGTGACCTGAAAACACACTACAGGATTCACACAGGGGAGCGGCCCTACAGCTGCAAGCTGTGCAAGAAGACCTTCAGCCAGACAGGACACCTCACCATACACATGAGGATGCACACAGGAGAGAGACCGTATAGCTGCGATGAATGTGGCAAGAAGTTCACAGTGGCCAGCAGCCTTAAACTGCACCAAAGGACTCACACAGGGGAGAAGGAGTACAGCTGCTCGTACTGCAATAAGAGCTTCAGCAGGTCAGGGCACCTGAAGAGACATGAGCTGGTCCACACCAAAGAGAAGGTGTTTGTCTGCAGCGAGTGTGGGAAGAACTACACAGACCAGTCATCGCTGAGAAAACACATGAAGATACATGCAGCCCAGGAGCAGAAGAGTTCAAGTGAGGCAAGCACCAGTGAGGCATAAATGAACCTGTTTGACTGTCAACAACGGAGAAAATAAAACAGAAAATAACTGCTGTATTTGATAACACAAAGTTAACTAAAATCAAGGTCCACTTGCTCGCTTTTCTTCCAGAGCCTTTAAACTCATGGTGAGAAAAATATTCTGCACACAATTTTACTAGCCTTTGAGTAGAAACAAAAACAAAATATACTTCCAGTATTGGTGTAATAACACTATAGGGGATGTCCCTAGCTATCAATTTCTAAGGTATTACATGCAACTTTGAATTCAGACAAGGTTACTGGTTTAAAGCTATGAAAACACACAGAAATGCATTTGGGATTGAGCACAATAAATCAGACACAACTGAACACAGGATTGCAATGTCAGTGGGTTAACAATGTCAGATTGGCTAGCAGTGCTAGCGCAGCCCGTCTCCAGTCCTCCTTGGATGTTACATCTATGTCTCTTTTTATGTTGGTTGGAAATTATCCAGTTTAATTTGACATGACCTGTATGCAAGTTTGTCTCCATTCTCTATATCAGAATACTGAATAACCCCTATGTGCTGTTAGATGGGACCACTAAGCTGTGGCTAAAATATTAAATCACAATTATACTTACTTCGTATTAAGATCACAGTTATCAATCATGATAAAATAAATGTTTCCTGTTGCCTCAAGGGGCAGCTACAGCCTAGTATTGCTGCATGGTTGACTCCTTAAAACCAGAGTGACTCCTTATAACTGAGGTCATTTTGCCTTTTTTTGTAAATCAGCAGCTGCCTTTCAATCTTAAGCTCTCTCACTTTTCAAACTTACCAGAGTGCATCGCGTGGCTCTCTGTGCTCCTCACTTAAATTGAGGTGAGAGCTGTTTTGATAGGTGGGGCAGTGCACAGGTGGTGTTGTAAAGATGGGCTCAGTTTACCACTCACGACAAAATAAGCACAACAAGCCAGTAATCATTCAGTCTTAATAAGTAGAGCTGTTCCGATTCCAGTACCAGTATCGGAAATATGTCCGATACTGCTTAAAATGCAGGTATTGTTATCAGCGAGTACATGAGTTTATGCACCAATGCAACGCCGTTTGGTTTAACTATATATTTTGCTTAGTATAACCATGCTAAATGTTAGCACTATAAACGGGAAATCACTGCATGCACGAGTTACCGTGTTTAGAGCACCAAAGAAGAACTAAATGAGTCACTGCGGCAGCAAAGACTGGTGGTTGCGTGACATTTTTCTCTAAATGTGATCATTAAAATATAGTCCTTACAGGCGCAGCTGTACAGGACAAGAAGTGACACAGTTTGAATAACTTGAACTCTAAATCTTTGCCCCCTACTTGTTATTCCTCTTGAAGCTAGACGTTGTCCCATCCCATTGACGCTTTTGATGCCTTTGAATCCCGTTGGCAGCATTTTCAGCGAGCCTGGAACTCCTGTGACTTTTTTGGACTTTAATGGTAAAATCCACACCAGTAAACTTCATACTGAACATCTTTTTATCCATTTTAATCCAATTACTGTCATTTATTACTGCTATCTTGAATGCTATTTTTTTACGTATTGTTTACTGTTCATGAGGGTCTGTCAGCCAATGGCAGGCTGTTCCTTAATCACATCATGCTGCCTGAATGGAGAAAGACAGGAGCCTGTGAAGCACCATGTGTTATTGTTATTTTAATGTTAAGCAGTAAAACTCAATAATCAGCAGAAACCCAACTCTAGGATCACAGAGATGCTGTACATGATGGTTCTATTTGTTGAGTCGTACTCTGAGTCAAATATAGGTCTAAAATAATTTACTAGTCTGCACAGTCAGTCCAGAAAGTTCACACCACATCTTTGAACCCAAAATCAGAACTGAAATTTAAACACAGCTAAAAACCCAGAACCTGAACATAACATTATGTTTCTTAAAACCAGTTTTTTTTGTTGTTCTTAAACAGCAGTTTTCATAAGAAACAAAAATACCTAATATTGCAGTAGAACCAATTGTTTTGGTGGTAAGAAACAAGTTCATTGTTGTACAAGTGGCTTTTGGTATAATCAGAGCCCTCTGATCTAACACTCTAAATGACCACAGTAAAATGATGCCTTGATCATTTAACCAAGCTGGACTTTATGTCATGATGCTTTGAATTGTTTGTGTGCCATGGTTGAAAGCTCCAGAAAAAGAGCTACCAAATGGACCTTTAGCTAGAATAATGTTCTCTGACTGCTGCTACAAGCAGCTAAACTGAGCTTCAAAGTTCAATGACCTTAGACTATCAAAGTGTATGTGTTGTTTGTGGTACAGTGGAATACACTGTTGTCTAATCTTAGCTGTTTTAAGTACACACAAATATTTATCTAAACTGTAAGATACATTTTTTTAAAAAATGTGTTGATTTCTAAGCTCTAAGTATTCCTGTATTAGTCTGCTCTCTCACAACACTGTAAAGAGCTAAAGGCAGAGAATGGGACCATCACAAAAAACTAAATGAAAATAAATATTGTCATTGTGAAAGGTTGAGTTGATGCTCAGCAAGTCCCTCAGTGTCCACATTCTTTTGGAGAGCTTTTCAAAATTTCCCATATAGGTCAATATAAGAACTAATAAGATGCTTCAGATTTATATACTTGTAGTAACTACAGGTTTAGAAATGTTCGAAATCAGTGATTCAAAGCAGAAGATAATATATTGCTGTATATAGCTTGAACTATACAGACAACCTTCATTAAACTGATAAGAATGTATTAATGCCATATGTTAATGGAAATAATGCTACTGAAAATATTCAGTAATGATCGACCGGCTTTCAATAGTTAATTCATAATCAATAGTAAGCTGATCTGTGAATGTGGATTATTTAAGGATGTTTTAGACTCCTAACATGAACACATAGGAATAAATTGTCATGTGAATGATAGCTGGGCTGATTTTTGTTGTGGCTTCTTGTTGTAACACATGTAATCATTCAAAACTATGAGTGTTTGCTACCAGGAATTTATTAAAACTAGTTCTCTGTGTGATTTGTGTCTAAATTAAAGAAAAATAATAACCAGATCAAAGTTTGTACACTTTATTTACAATTCACAGATTTTATTTTGTGCGTGAGAAAGTCTATATGTATTCACTAAAATTCAATATACAGAGACAGTCTTTAAGTGCCTTTTTAGATATTATTATTATGTATAGTGCAGTGACTCCAAATGATAAGAATCCTAATTAAGTGCATTATGTGTAAAATGGTGTATTCAGATGTTTAATTTTCCACCAGTTAAGATCAAGTGCCATGTCCTGTTATGAAACCAAATGGAATCCATTTGTATGACTTATCCTTTATAATACTTTTTTTAAAATTTGAAGATAACATTCTTTAGGTCTGTCTTAGTAAGAATGAGGTGCTACATGTGCTTTACTATATAGGCATATTACAACTTTCCTTGATGAACCTTGCAATAGATACAACATAAATTACTGGTCTTAGTTGAAATACATCCTATATATTTGGCATATTAAATCTAGAAAACAAATGAACATGTTTGGGGTAAAATTCAAAAAGTTGCTAAAAAGCAAGTAAATAATTAGGGGACCAGATTTAGGGGTTGTTTTATATGAGTCATAATAATAATTCAGCTTCTACTAATCTGTATAATATGTAGTCTTTGCCCAAGACCAAACCAGTATGGCCCGCAAGGGTCTGGGAAGGATCCCTATCCTCAGGCCTGAGACACGTGTTACCACTAGAATTTTTTGCCTGTTTTACATAATCATTGATCTTCCATCCATCCATTTTCTATACCGCTTATCCCGTTAGGAGTCGCGGGTGTGCTGGAGCCTATCCCAGCTGTCATTGGGCTGGTCGCCAGTCAATCGCAGGACTGACATATAGAGACAGACAATCAGGCACACTAACATTCACACCTACAGACAATTTAGATAATAATTTAGATAATAACAGCGCATTTTGTAAGCCACTAAGCAGTTAGGATTAGGGCAAGGTAGTAGGGTATACCCTGGAGCCCACCTCAAGTCCTAGGGTTAAGGTTAGGTGTTTAGTCTAGAGCCCTGAAGGGGGGTTAGGTTCAGGCATAAGTCACTAAGGGCAAGGTAGTTGGGTAGGGCATACCTTGGAGCCCACACTAAGTCCTGTGGTTAGGGTTATTACATAATGCAGCGTTATTACATAATGTGGCGCTACAAGCCTCTTTTTTGTTAAGATCTCAATTGAACAGATTTTAGTCTTCGAAACAAACCAGAAATGTAGTTTAAAACCTTAATTTTAAAGCCTGCTAGTTAAAATATGCTGGCTTCAATGTCAGGCCCATAAATACAATTAATAGGACAGGATAGTCTGTGCTCACATAGAGTGCAGGGGCTCAGGTGGGTTGGCCTGATATTGGCTCTACAAGGCCTACTCCTTTATTTGTACGATATGTATTGGGAGGGATTTTTTAATCTGTTTTTATTATATTAAAAACCCAAGAGTGATACACAAGCATATTTGGGGCCGTTGGTTAGTTGACCAACAGCTGGGTGTTGTGCAGCCTCTTGACAAAATCCTCGGTTCCACCTCTTTACCTGTTCTTAGAATTATCTATAGTTTAGTTGAAATAGTATTCCCAATATGGCATCTATTGTCATTTTACTTCAAAACACCTCTCCAGAAACCAATGGTTGGTGTCACTGAGGCTACATCTATGTTTTAAACAGTCTACAGTACTTTTGCAACCCATGTTTGTAGGACACCCAACTGAGAATCAGACAACCACCTCATTAAAAAATAGCTTTCGACATTGGATTAAGGGATAGCTTTATATGTTCTGCTATGTTAAAAACAAAAATGCATTCATATGGAACCATTTGATAGACATAAAAACAAAGGTCTCATGTGTCTCTATTGGATTGGGGTGGGCTTGCTCTGACAGCAGTTGACACCCCATGGCAGCTTCTCTTTAGACAGGTAGAGCATTGGCTGGATGGTGCTGCTGAAGTCCATCAAACCAAATGCAATGTAATGAATGTAGCACCGAAATACATCAGGAGAAAAGTAGTCCTGGAAGGGGAAAAGAGCCACAGGCGGGAAGTAGTTGAACACAATAATAGCGAGGATGATGAGCACCATCTTGAAAGCTCTCTTCTTCACTGGGTGCATCTCATCTCTGCCTGGCCCCGATTGGCGGAGCACCCAAAGGATCGCAATGTTACAGAACACCATGAAGGCGAACGATGCCAGGATCATCCCTGTGAAGACCTTCTCGAAATTAACTATGTTGCCCACGCATTTAGCCGCAGCGTAGGCCAGAGTGATCAACCAGACCACCAAGGCCAGGATGGCTCTGTGTTTGCGGTCCTTGAGCTCAGTGAAAGTGATTGGATGAACCACAGCCATGTAGCGATCCAGGCAGATGCAGGACAGGAAGAGCGGTGAAGAGTCTTTAATGCCGTAGAAGAAGCGCAGGACGTACCAGGTGCTACTGGTGGTGAGGAAGACTATGTTTGCTAGCTCAAGGGGAGGGATGAGACAGAAGAGGATGTCCAGGACCGCCAGGTGGAGGATGAAGATGTCTGAGGTGGAGGAGTCGCCTTTGTTCTTGTGGATGAGCCAGAGGACCATGAGGTTGGCTGGGATACCCAGGAACATGTTGATGAACTGCAGGCCAAGATACCAAATGAGCACAGCAGGCATGTCTTTGCATTGCTCATACACAGTCTTCTCTCTGCCGGTGTAGTTAAACGGCCTGTGAGAGACGAAGAGCAGGGAGGAGTTGATGTATAAAACCTCCATGATGGCCAGATTGGGTTGGAACTTTTCAGGATACACCAGCCAATGAGACAAAGACCTGGGGAAAAAAATCAGAAAAATATATAACAGGCTCAGCTTTTATGTACAGAATGCAGAAGCACTTGATTTTGGTATGAAATGTTGTCATGATAGTATCATGCTTAAGTGTATCATCTGAGTATTGGTTAGGCAAACAAGTGACAGAACTAGACTGTATAACATGGACATAGTTTCAGTGATGTCATCCTCTGGTTTCTGAAGAAATGTTATCAAGCCAAATAATGCCAGTCTTCATTTTTGAAGTGCTACCTCAGCCTTTCAGATGATTTTGTAACATGCCAAGAGGTGGAGTTAAGGCAGGCGTTTAAGAAAACTGCTATCATGCCCACCTATCAGTCATCCTAGCCATGCCCCCAATTATGCAGATCTACATACATAATAATATTATCATCAAAACTGATGAGTTATAAAGATTCACTCCTTGTACAGGAATAAGCCCCAAATACCAAATTCATGTTTTCAACCAGACTATAAACATGTTTCTGTTTGGTAGAATTTAAAATGAGACCTAATGGGGATCCCTTAGATTTCACAGCCAGCCTCAAGTGGACACTCTAGGAACTGCAGTGCACTTCACATCAGCTTCATTTCTCTTTTTTAAATGCTGGAGGCTGCAACTTGGTTGACTCTCATCACCAACTGTGGCCTTGCTTTCACGTTACTTGAACTGTAATCTATGAAATTCATGGACAGGAAGTCTTGGTTTTACCTTTTTTGATAGGTCAGTGGGTAGCATAGGAAACTAGGGAGAGAGTGGGATTTGAAATGCAGGAAAGGAGCCACAGTTCACACTTAAGCCAGGTCCATCCGCTTATAGCCTGTACATTTCGTATGCCCTAACCCTTAGGCCATTAGCGCCCCTTGGACAGGAAGCCTTGGCTGGAAGTCCAAACTACTCACAACATAGTAAGCCCCCAAAATTTAGTTATTGCTTCCAAAGGTTACACTTTCATCTAATTATGGACAATGTGCTCCAGCATTACCTCAGGAATGACACTGAATCGAGTACCAAAAGGCAATGATACAAAGTTGAACGAGGGTTCTGTTTGGTACAGTGGCGCATTCCCAGATATGACAAAAAGACGTGTCTTCAGGACAAATCAGCAAGGAGAAAGCTTCATATAAGTGGGGCACCAAAACAACAAGCTTCAACAAGGTTCCTCACAAATGCCCAATTTGCATGGATATTATTTACACTGTAAATTTTAACATAACGTGGCTGTAGTTACTGTTTTTATCACTGTTAAACTCAGCTGTTTTTAAACAAAAGTCGACAACACAGCTGTAGTGAAAAATGCTTTTTTTCAAACAATACAATTTTAACTGTAGCTCACACAAGCATATAAATACATTCTTATCACCCAACTTAAAATTCTGTTAAATATACTGCATAAAGCACCACTTATTGAACATTTTCATAAATATAATTAATGAGGGTTCTTTGTTAAAAACACAAAATTTTGCAGAACTTGTAAAAATGAATAAATACAATGGAACTGTAAAAGCAGAAGTGAATTCTCACTCTGAACTCAGTCTTATTATTTATCTGACAAGAACATTCGTCCCCTAAATATATTCTGGAATAAATCATGTTAAACACTGTTGGAAATATAGAAAAATAAATCTTGGGCTTGCAAAATTAATAAAGAAAAATGTGAGCTTATAATGTACTGGATTAAAAAGTTTGATAATGTGATGTTATATCAAAGGTAAGCCTTCATCATTATTTGCATTATTTAGCAACATTATGTTACTCTTTTATTTCCACAAAATATACTCTACCTATAGTATACCTATAACATAACATAATGATGTATGAACCAAAAATATTAATATACCGTTATATTGAGTAGTGGTGTCAGTGGCTTAGTGGTTTTACAAGTGCACCTATGAGCAGAGGCTGTTAACAGCTAAGCGGACTTTCCATGTCCCCGTGTGTAATCCCCCTTTTATTTCCTTCACAGTTTCCAACTTCATCTACTGACCAAGTCTAAAAATGGTTTTTAATGAATAGAAGACATTAAAAAAAGAAAAATGCTTTGCCTGTCTTAAAGATAATATACTGTATTCAAAATCAAGTTTCAATGTAAAAGAAAAGTGTTTTATGGAAATAATTAGCCCTCACTGGCGTAATTTAAATTAATCCAGTGACCAACATTTCTAACCTTCAGTTTATGTTTAACTTAAGCAGAATTCTTAAATGTTATAACATTTGTAGAAAGGACGAAGCAGTATCAAACAAACTAAATGAAGCTCCTTACCTTTAACAAGCGGAACGACTGAAGTTATTTTCTCTGCATCACTTTTAGACACACTCTTCAACCCATTTCCTTTTTATTCTCTCTCATGTAAAGCACACCGCTGCTGACCACCCACTAACATGTCTGCATGTTAAACGCTTCTTTATGAAAGGGCAGAATTGTTTATAAGTGTCCCTACAGAGTCAACAGGCAGCACACATCACTATCTCTGTATCTAAGGGTGACATGTAAATGTGCAACCTTACTGTAAAGAGACTCCTCTGCTGCAGGCCGTGCAATCTAATGAATTTACCTTCTAAAGGATATTGCTACTTAAAATAACGCAATAAAAAGTCTGAAAATGTCTCCAAAAGGAAATAAATGAATGTGACTTTTAATTTAAAGGGCTGGAAAAACAATAAAATGCAACTCACCTGCTCAGAAGGAGTGTGCAGCACCTTCCTGGTGTCCCCTCTCTTCAGCTGATCCTTGTGGCTCCTGTGCACACCTGTCCCAGTGTGAACAAAAACTGAACCCCCACCTTAAAATGTATAAATGGAAAACATATTTTGGAAGATGATCCAACACTTCAGGGATCCTGCTCCAGGTCTGATCACCCAATCACAGCTTTCAGACGACGGTGTGATCTCCCTCTGGAGGCCATAATGTCTTATTTGGCCCTTCTGCATACATCAGACTTTTTAATTTAACAAATTAATGATAATAAGATAAGGATAATAATCAAATATAAGTATATCATTTAATGTATGATGGTGATTTAGGATGTAATGAAAAAAATTAAGAGGTTTGTGTGGCGTCATCATCCATTCACACTGATTGGCAATGATGCAACAAACCAACGGTGCCTGACGGAAAATTGTCAGTAAACAACTGATGCAACAGTCCAGAAAATCACTTCTGATTCAATTCAGTGTAACAAAGTGTAATATGTTACATTAGGGTGACATGTTTGGACTTGTGATGTCCGTCAGGTGGATTTACTGCACCCAGATTGCAGATCACCTCATGACCCTGCATTAACATGCTATGCTTTTACAGTAAATATTATACAAATAATAAACAAAATAACATTTATTATCCCATTCTCTGCTGTTTTCATTGGTCTGCCCTGAGTTGCATTACTTTCTTGCAATGGTAGAGTGTTTTCTGTGCGTTTGGACAGCTTGTCTCCACTGAAACTCGACCCAGCTTTGTTTACCTGTGTGTCTGTGGACTCGTTTGTGTTGGTGTCATGTTCACAGGAGTTGTCTCTCCCTCCGATAAGGCGGGAGGTTCTCACAGGTTTGCTAAATTCTGCATCTAAGTAGAAACACACACAGCAGCAGCAAAGCTGAAACTATCCACACAGTGGGACACTTTCAAGGATCACTGGAGCTACTTGAAGTGATTTATTGTCACAGAATTTTTGACACTAACACGGTATCTGAGGATTGATATGCACTTACCGACCTCTTCATTAGGTATACCTGCTCAGCTCCTTACTTACACAAATATCTGATCACCATCAGATATGGAATATCCAATCTTGAGGCAGATGGGCTGCAGCAGCAGAAGACCACAACAGATGCCACTCCTGTCTGCACAGAACAGGAAACTGAGGTTGCAGTTCTTACCAGGTCACCAAAACTGGGCAATCAAAGACTGAAAAAACACTGCCTGGTCTGATGAGTTTCTATATCTGCTGCAACATTTGAGCTGTCGGGTCAGAATCTGACATGCACAGCATGACCATCCACAACCATGACACACTCAAAGTCTCTTAAATAAACTTTCTTTTCCATTCTGATGCTCAGTTTGAGCACAACCAGTTCATGTTGACCATGTATTCATGCTCAAATGTGTTGGTTGCTGCCTTGTGATTGGCTGATCAGATATTTGCATTGATAATCAGTTGAACACCTGTACGTGGTGAAATGGTTGATTAAAGGGGAGCTAGAACCATGCAAAGTAGAAAACATGTTTCAAACAAATGATAAGAAGGCTGATGACTATTATGCAGCACAACTAGATTTAGATTTATAAAGCTACAACAGTAATACATTCTTGAAAATGCACCCACAGTCATCTAACCATTTAAGCCCACCAGTAACAGTTTCCAAAGGTCATGTTTGTCATGTCCCTTCTATAAATACATTTTCAAATGTTATGCATGCTTTTTCTATCAATGACATGCAAGTAGACACCTTGGGAAACAGTATTGGAAAAAGAAAAAAGTCTCCTATCACATGGCGTTGAATGCCTGCTACATTAAATCAAGGGCAGAGCAGCAATGAATAAAAAAATAGAGAAAGATTTGGGCACAAATGGGTTAAATAAACATGTACTATATCCAGGACTCAATGTACCCAACCATGATTCACCAGAACTACTCTGGACTAGTTTCCACTCAGTCTCCTCATTAAAAGCAGAGCAGAGCTCATCAGATCTGAGGGAGGAAGTGCAAACGTGTCTCATGAATTACATCAGATCATCCTCACTATCAAGGGACATTTCCTTAATTTATGACAAGAGATCCTAACAGAACTAAGCTACAGGGAGTACCTTTCAAACTCGCTGATTCTTAACGAAAACTGGAGATTTTTCTTTGAAATAAAGTGGAATCTAAAAGTAAATTCTGTCTGAAAATGCATGCATCATCATTCACATTGACATGAGAAGGCAGAAAAGTTAAAACCACTGAGAGGTGTGTGTTGGGTTGCGTTAGACTTATCTGATCAGAAATAGGGGTGGGAATTGCAGGGCAACTCATAAGATTAGAAACAATATATGAAAATACAGTATGATATGAAACAATTTTTTTTATACAATACGATAATTTCAATAAAGTACTGCTTGGTTCAATTCCAGACAATACCATATGATTAGATATATAATATGCATCAATACCATACGACTGGGTATCATACGATACTGTAGTACCACGATTTAATATGGTTTAGTGTTATATGGCTGGTAATGATAATGTCACAACATTAATTCTGTGATAACTGATTTGTTGCAGAACAATCATATAATAATACATCATATATGATTAGCTTAAAGAAATAAAACGCCCCTAGAAGTGTAAGATTGTTTTATTTATACAATGCAAGACAGTTTCTCCTTTATCACACTTTACTCCTTAAATTTATTTTTACTGTCCAACATTTTCCTGCTGTTTTTTCTCTTTGACCAGTTACTGTTAAATCTGACGTGGGAGTCACACTTACGATACTTTATTTTTTCATCAGAAAAGTTGGCTGCAACATATATGTTGGGGCCACTCGTATACCAACCAGTACAAGTGTTGAGGCAGGTATAGTCGTGCATGTCTAACCCAAGGTAAAAAATGACCCAATTGATTGTGTACTGTTAGAGGCCGCTTCACCGCTCAGGACATGTTGGAATACATGAAGTAAAACACACCACCGCCATGTTGTTTACCTTGGATTTTATTCCAGGCACAAATGGCCTCGGCTGGTGGAATGTGTTCCTGAGAGAACAACTATTTTGTCTATCTCACCTGCCACACTAGAAGCTCTGTTTGAGAGCCTGGAAATTTAGAGGCATCTTTTGTTCAATGTGTAGAATAAGAAGGATGACACAGATACCGTGAAATATGCGTGAAATGCGCTGCTGCAATGAAGGAACGACATGTGACCAGACCAGGGTGGGAAATTAGCATCCGCCACTAGCCAAATGCAGGTACTTGACACGGCGCAATGCTTTACAGACTTGACCAGTGAGGTTTGGCGACACTTTTTAACATTTTTCAACCTCGTTTAGTTCATAACATGCATTTAAAGAAACCTGGAGTACTCTGTTAAGTAAATAAACCTTGTAGATTGTTAGTTTGACTGAAAACTCTCCTCAGTAGGGGCAACAAGTGACAGCCAGAGGGCAGAGGGAGTTGTTGGCTGTGAGTAAGTTTCGCACCAATAACTGCAGGCTGCTACCAACTACCATATTATAGCTAAAAGATGCACAAACTCCAAACAGATGATACTCAAAGTGTCACACAGCTGCACAGAAACTTCACTGTGAACTTTATCTTTTCATCCTTTGGAAACTCCAAAAAGGACAGGACAACTTTTATTCCAGATTTTATGGTAACTTCTGTTCATTTAACCCTCATTTGTGTCAGAAGTGCCACTGTGAATACAATAAATCAAAAATGTCAAGGAGAACTGTTTAAAGCACCTAAGATTTAGATTCTAAATATATTTAGCTCCAATGATTTGTTAAAGGTATCAAGAGTGTATTGCTGAGTTGATATTTTGCCCCACCCCTATAGAGTAAACAGATAGTTTGATTTAAATTGATGCATTGTCACCCTGAGATCTGCACACATTTGTTTACATTTATGAGTGTTTGTATGAAGGGATTAGGTTTTCAAGGATTAAAATTTAATATTTGTTTTTAAACCTATTTTCATACATTTGCACTATTGCAAAGAATGTGGAAAAAGTAAAGAAATAAAGAACAGAATAATTTTCAGTGCTTTTGGTAGTATTTATTTTTGTACATTTCATCTGTAGTGTCCTGATAGAAAGCAGAGGGAAAGAGTTTCACTCACATAATGCAGTTTGAGCAGCAAAAAAACATTAAGTCAAACAAATGGGAAACAGACATCAACAATATGTTATGTGCAGATATCCCAGCAGTACCATAAAGATCCATTATAAAACTACAATGTGTCATTTCCTACCACCACCCACTAACTAAATATTTCCGTAAACTGGTGGATGGCTGCATGCTTTTAGTTTTAGTCTTAAGCCAAATATTTCTGGTAAAAATTGACACTTAAAGGACAAAAAGTCTTTTGTGCTAATCTCCAGCTCTCACACAGAAATCTCTTCAGAAGATAAAAAAACGACCCATGCAAAGAATCCCCTTAAAAGACTTGACGGCCAAAGTGATGTTTTTCTTTTTTTCTTAAGTATTTGTTTCTGACGTGACATCAGAAAGATCTCCCAACCCAGGAGCTCGAGCTCCGACACATTCACCGTCTGATCATTCTCTTCTCTTTTCTACGTGCAAACTTCCAAACTTCTCTCATCCGCCGCTGCCTCTACGCCTTGATGGCTCGTAGCTGCCCTCCCATCTCTTCAATCTTAAAAAAAAAAACATCTGAAAATTCTAACAGTGTAACATTAGACATGCTACTTGGGTATAAAATAATCATATATCAGTACTTTCGGTCTCCATGTGTTTAAGATTAAAAACCCTAAAATGAGAGAGCCTACGCCAAGTAAACATATGATTATAGATCAACATTAAAAGCTCCTGTGAGGAACTTTGGAATTTTGTCTTGTACATATGTATGTAGGGTTGTCAGACCTCCATAAGATTGTGGTTCAAACCAAATGATAACTGTCTTGATACCAAGGCAACACAAAAAGAAGTCCATGACTGCCAATTTTTGTTTTCAATGACCAAAACTTGCAGACAAACTCAATGTTTTTGCAGAAGGCCCCAGCACACTTAGTCTTTTTTCGGTCCAAAATTGCTGCACACTGACTCTACCTTTTTAGTCATTTTTTTTTTTTCTGATTTTTTGCCTTTCTTGCATTCTACAAATCATTTAGATAACTGTTTGACATTTCAGAGTAACATCTGCTGCTCCCTTTTTCTCTCCTGCACATTGAAACTTTAAAATTCTTTGCTCCCATTCTGTGGATTTCAACCATAAAACATCACATAACACTATTACATACACGATTGCTTGAATTGGGAAAGGACTATTTTTCTTAACTGCGATGGGCCCCAAAAAGCATTCCCCTTTCCCCCCTTGGCCCTCGCATGAGCTCGTGCAAACCAAAATGTGAAAATATATAAAAGAGTTAAGTCAGGAGACTATGAACCCAGTGTTTTTTTTTTCCAAGGACTGAAAGACCCAAAAAAACATCTTCACAGCTTGATCTTTTTCTTGTTCTGCAAATTTTCTAAATGATTTGCAAAATGCATCAGGGAGTGCAAGGTTTCTGCATGTGACATTATTTTTCTTGACAAAAAAGGGACTCAGTATGCAGAGGCCTTATGTTTGCAATTAATGTTGGACTCATTCCACTTTTTTGCACTTATGAAATAGATATCATTTTTCAAAATTAACAGACTTTTCCATATTGTGAATCATTAAAAAAAACAGATTGCATCAATTTTTAACAAATGGTATTGAAAAAGTTTTGACAACCTCACTGTTATTTGTAAACAAAAATCTTATCCTGTCTTTTAACAGTCAAATATCACTTGCTTGTCGGCTTGTTGCCGAGGAAAATGTAAAACTAGACCGTTCAATCACTTCGTCTGCAACTTACCCCCCACACCATCAGTTTCAGACATTAAAAATAACCATATACAAACAGGAATTCCCCTTTCTAATGATCTTGCTGGGTTTTGTGGGTCATAAAGAACCATCAGTGTCTATTTCAGACTGTTTCATAACCAGCTAAAAACTCCTCACAGGAGCTTTAAAGGGAAGGGAGTAGTAAAAGAAGTGAAAATGTGTATGTAATTTTCATTCTCATCAAGCTTAAAAGAGTAAAAAATGTGTTTGATAGGTCACATCAAGCAGCTTGTCAATTATTTTTGTACCAAACTTCAAGAGTATGGCATTTTATCCCAGCACAAACAACTCCTCCAGCTTGTCGGTACCTCTTTAGACCTCTATTGTCATGTTTTTTGCTGCTGCCTGTGAAGTCGAGCATGAGAATCAATTAGGAGTTGGTGTGGAGATAAAAAGTTCCTGCAAAAAAAGGAGTGATAGGATACCCCAGGAGTTTCTTGGGATTCTTTTCAGCTTGAGTGCAGGAATTAAAAAAGAAGTCTTTAAACTCTTGAGTCAAGTCATTCGGATCAGGTTTTCCTCGGAGTGTTCACATCTAGGTCTTGCGTGCTTTTCTTTAAATGTTGGAGTGGTCTCGTGCAGCTCGTGGCTAAAGGTGCATCCCTGCTACAAAAGTGGGTGAACAACAGTCAGCTCCAGTCTTGCCAATGTTTTCCTCCGCAATCATTCCTCACTGAAACATTTTAAAGATGATTCTGCTGCTGTTTGTTGGAGTTCAGATGAAGGTGGAGTCCAGAGTGCTGGTGTCTTGCGCGCTGCGGGCTCGAGCCTCAAAAAGCTGCTTTATCAAAGCAGACTTCTCCTGCTCCAGCTGTGCGATCCGCTCGCTCCTCTCCGTCACCTCCTTCAAGAACGGGACGAACAAAATTCAATGAATAAAATAAATAGAACCAACTTGTAATTAGAAGAATCTTGTAATAAATTAGTTCCAACCTGTGTGAGAAGTCGGTTCTGGTCCTTCAGTCTCTGGATGGCTTGTGGAGGAGCTGGACCTGGAAGCTGGGAAGCTGAAAGCCCTACTGTCGGAGCAGAGCTTGGATATGACTGCTGGGAAACAAAGAGAGAGAGGAACAGACCTATTTAAAGCTCCTGTGAGTAACTTTTTGATTGTGTAGTTTTTGAGTATCTGACTTCTCTCTGATGGTCTTGTTGGCTTTCGTAGCACATAAAGACACATCAATATAAGTTTCAGTTTGTTTCAAAAGTAACCTGTTAAAACTCTTTCACACAAGCTTTAAAGAATACCTAGATACACATTTATGGATCAAAGAGTTGCTTTGTAATGAGAAAGGATCATTTATATGTCTGTAAACCAGAAACTTGCTTTTCTTGTTTCAGGTTGAGTAAAGAATGTCAAAGAAGTGTGAATATTTATTTGGTGTCAAAATGACGTGTTCTGTTGAGCACCAAGCATATCAACATTCACAATGTAAAGACTCGACAGCTATACCACACTTGGCCATATATTTAAACATTTCCAAAATATTCATCAAGCGCATATATAAATAAGGAATCTGGATTTGTATTCATTAACACATTACTATAGGTTGTCTGTTGAATGTCTGTTAGGGGTTAGGTAGTGGGGGACAGGAACAGAGTAAAGTTTGTATTTAACAGGTCTAAATAGACCACTATGCTGCAACTAACAGCTAAAAATTACCATATACATCGAGTATGATACCTAAACTTTACTAAAAAAAGATTTTTACCCCAGGTCAAATGATTTACCCAGTGTGGAGGTGACCAATACCACAAATACTCAGTCCTGCAGACCTCCTAGCATCATGTAGCCAGTTGAAGGGAAATGAGAGTCTTGCACCGAGCTAGGAGCCTAGCTGAGCCCTTTATACATAATAAAAAATTCTCATTAATTTTGTCACAAAAATGCTTTTAATTGAAAAGGTCATGAACGAGCCTGTAACGTTAGCCGTGGTAGCTGGCTTTCGTTTGAGTGCCAGTGTTCTTTTCCCCTTCCTATGTCGTTATGTAATCCACATTTAAAAAGCCAAACAGCA
Source organism: Cheilinus undulatus (assembly GCF_018320785.1). Classification (NCBI taxonomy): domain Eukaryota; kingdom Metazoa; phylum Chordata; class Actinopteri; order Labriformes; family Labridae; genus Cheilinus; species Cheilinus undulatus. Next base: position 14,190,873 of record NC_054881.1, on the reverse strand, counting down.
TCTAAATGAAGAGCCATTTGGGAGCTAAACAACCAGCTCTACTGCGCTGAGCCAAATGATCTGGATCTCTTAAAAGAGCTGGATTTCCCATCACAATGAGAGAGCCTGAAGATCGGTGGGAAAAACCTCAGAGGAAACACTGATAAGATCAGAGTTTAATGTGATAAACCATGGAAAAACTGTACTGAACCGAACCGGGCTAATGGAAACAGACCATACATGAGCAGCTCGTCCAAGCTTTCCACAGCCAACAATGCTCATAGTAATGGAGCTAACATGCTGACATGTAGTTTTAATGTTTACTAGGATCCAAACCTCATTAAGCATCTTTGCACAATTTTATCTAATCAGGTAAAATAATAAAAAACTGGCATCATGGGAATCTCTTCCTATTGTAGAGCACAGAGACAGACTTGACTATTAGGCAAAGGTAGGCAGCTGCCAACAGCTGAGAAATATTTGAATAATCCTAATAACTAGGTCGATTTAGATTTGCATCAGTAAACAACACTCACCATCCCAGTGCAGGAAATGAGGTCATTAAGGCAGCGGTTGACTTCTTGAAGTTTGGGTATGAGTACATTCATTCGACTCTGGCTGGCTTCTGTGAAGAAATCCTGAGAGGAAAAACAGAAGACAGAAATATTACATTTAAAAAGCTGTTACTGCATTTCACAGAATACAGTACTCAGAGCAGCTCTGCACAGAAAGCTTTAAAGAAGCATGGACAGTAAATGGGAAGGTCTGAGCCCAAACATCCCACAGTTTATAAGAAGGAAAAACCCTTCTACCACGACACAGGATATAGCAAGAACTTTTTGACTCACCAGCTAATTCCCAGTTTAACCATGTCCCTTGTCCCTAGTTTTCAATTAGGGACAAGGGACATGGTTACCACTTTGTAGCATCCCCTCTTCTTTTAACAACAGTATTTAAATGTTTGGGAAGTAAGCGGACCAGTAGCTGGAGTTTTAGAAGAGGAATGCTGTCCCATTCTTTTATATTCTTTTATACTCTTCAGCATTGATAGTACCTTTCCAGGTGTGTAAGCTGCCCATGCCATAGGCACTAACGCAACCTCATACCATCAGAAATGCAGGATTTTGAACTGTGCGCTGATCACAAGCTGGATGGTCACTCTTGTCCTTAATCTTCAGGACACAGCATCCATGTTTTCCAAAATGAATGTCAAATTTTAACCATCTAACCACAGAACAGTTTTCCATTTTGCATCAGTCCAAAGCTTGCTCTGAATCTTTTGATACTATTATGCTCTGTAGATGGTGGGACATTCAAAGCTTTTGTAATTTTGTGTTGAAGAAATTGTTCTGAAATTATTCCACAACTTTTAGGCACAGTTTTTCACAGATTTGTGTATCTCTGCTCATCTTTACTTTTGGGGGACTCTAAAATGCTCCTTTTATACCCAGTCATGCTTCTGACTAGGGCTGCAACTAATGATAATTTTTTTATGTTGACTAATCTATCAAAAAATTATCCTATTAGCTGATTGATCACGGTTGTTTGGCATACTATTTTGGATCCCCATTTTATGTAAATAGTAGCAATTTAAATAGTAGCAGTTCACCTGCCTTGCAGGTTACAAATAACTAAAGGATGGCTTTCTTTAAAGTGACTGGTATGTCCATAGAAATGAATAAAGCTAATAGCCCATCCAAAGTCCAAAAGTACAAATAAAGCTTTATGTCAACAAATCAAATTTCCAGCCCAAGTGACTGAACAATAGATTATAATTTCTTTAAACTGCAGTGCAGGAACGTGAGCATGTCAAAATGTTCTGGCGTGAGGCTGGCTCTCTTCTTTGAGTAGTGAACTGCAAGTACAGATGAGTTTTTACCGGCCAGTGTTTGATTTTACCAATATCAAAAACAATAATACAGTGCGTCAACACTTGAATTTCCATGTCGACTAACTTTTATAGTCGACACAAACTATTATTGCGACTAATCGTTGCAGCCCTACTTCTGACCTATTGTCAATTAGCCTAATCGGTTGAAAAAAATGCACATCCAGCATCAACATCTGATAAGTTATTTATGAGTTTACTGAACTGAAAATCACTGCATTCTGTTTTTATTTACATTTTACACAGGGGCCAAACAGTTTTTAGGAATTTGGGTTGTGAGTAATACATGTATTGCCCAGTATTAATTTTGACTATCATATAAATAAAATCCCTTAATGGGATATTTTTTCAGTGTGATTATTTATCAACTATAAAAAAATAAACAAAATACAACATCTTAAATGCTTTTGGACCAGCGTCTGGGACTGACCGTGCAGTGGGAGCTCTGGCCGACCTGCCGCTGCCTCTCTGTGACGTTGTGGATTTGGCTCTGGTACCAGTCTCGGGCCCGCTCCACCACCTCGAGGCCGGCCAGCAGGGAGTCCTTCTCCTGCTCCAGCTCCTTCATTTGCTTCAACTGGGTGAGTTTAAAGACACAGAGCAGAGGTTGTTGTTGGGTGAAAAGAGGAGGCAGGAAAAGGGGGTGAAATAGCAAACTCACTTTCTGATCTCATGTATTAGAGAGGAAACGATTCCTTTCTTATTTCCTCCTCCCATTATTAAAAAGCTTCCTGATCACTGCAAAGTTTTTATCTAATGATTGATTTGAGCCTGCAGGGTGGACAAGCTCCCATCTTTTCACATGGGCATCTGCAGCACCACTCTTTTGTGCCGGTGGAGACAATGGCGCCGTACCAATTGTGCAGGACTCTCTCCCATCCTGAACAATGTTTAGAGGAGCAATCAGTCCAGTGTCATGGCAACAGCGCAGCAACCTAAGAATGGGGTAAACAGCGGAGCAGACCCACTTCAACTATGGCTGCCCCAGTGTGTTTGAAAGAGAAAGAGAGAGAGTGTGTGTGCATTTAGTTGTGCTGACCAGGCTGTCCTTCAGCACACACAGTCACAGTTCAGGCCTCATTGCTGGCATTCAGCCACCTGGTGTGTCATCTTTCTATCCAGCCATCGCTCCATCACTGCGTCCCCTGTGCGGCTCAGTACATTCCTCTGATCATCGCTCATCAGCACTGTTTAAAACACACTCTCACTCAGACACAGGGGCATGTGCTGTGAAGGAAACTAACTGAGAAGTTTAAGAAAATCCACCCTCTTTAACATAATTGTGCACCGTCCAAAAGAGTGAGAAGAAAGAGGGAAAGAAAAGGGGTTTTATGAGAAGAGGAGGAGGGGAAGGGTCCGTGTTTAGAATAAAGCATGACCCAGTGTCAGCCTGTGTGAATGTGTGATGGTCCACAGGCAGGAAGACCCCTGTGTGTTTAAAAAAAGAGAGTAAAGAGGAAACAGAGAGAGGGAGAGGGAGCACAGGGGTAAATGTTTGATGGAAAAAGTCTGTTCATGTGTGTGGTTGCCCTGCTGAATGAGCACGCATGAATACACCCAGCAGCGCACATACAATAACATGACAGCCATGGCACAAGCTGTTTCGCTGTCAACACAAAGAACTACATAAACAGCTTTTTAAACTGCAAACGTGAAACAGTTGGTCTGGAGCTCTACAATACGAGCACAGAGGTACCACACAAGTCCTTGAAACAAGGGCAGCTTAAGGCAGCAGCTATCACTTATTTACATAAAGCCATCTCTGACATTATCTGATTATTTTCTAGTCTATTTAATGTCACAAAAGCCCCATCAAATGTCATCACAGTCCCGATTATTTGTGTTAAAATGTCATCTATTGTCCAACCAGAACAATAAAATCAAGAGGTAAGTATTAGCACCTCATATTAGATGGGGGAAAAAAGCAAATCCACACATTAAAAAACACTAGACAGAGGAAAATACTTCACTTTTAAATCAAATGAATGAAAATTATCAATTTCTTGCAGCAGTATCCTAACCCAGAAGCACACTGACAAGTTAAAACAAACAAAAGTTTATATGGGGAAAGTTTTACTTTCATTATTACATGGCATGCCTCAGACAGTCTTTAATTCATCAGGCAATCTTTAATTTTACAAACATAATGAAGCACAGAAGATCTTCACACTGCCTCTTTTACCTTGCAAGCATCTTAACTCAAAGATGTTAGTGTTACAATAACAAAACAGCCACATTAGAGTAACTGTCAATGGCATTTAAGTTGTTTTTACAAGATAAATAACTTCTAACATAGTCACCACACTGATTCACATCCTTAAGCTTGATTATACAACAAGTTAGCACCAAGAAACCCATTTAAAAGTTCTGAAAACTTGCCCTTAAAAGATGATTTGGACCTCTTCTCAAAGCTCACAGAATTCCCAGCTTCAGAACCAATTTACAACTTCTTGATTTCCAAATTAAACATCTAAACAAGCCGATGCCCATCTTCAAATCCCTGACCTCGCCTCCTTCTTTCTTCTTACTCACCCAGAGGAAAAAGTGCAGGGCCTTGCTGCTGTACAGGCTGCTGCTAAGGGGGATGAACACGGTGGTGTAAGCAGCCCACACAGCTGTCCACGCTGGGCTGGGCCGCCCCAAAGAGTCCTCTACTTCCACCAGGCCCCTGGGCCCGACCCGGCTCACTACCATCAGGGCAGCAGCGGGCCAAGTCGGCCTGGGTGGGAGGGCCACAGGGGAAGGGGGGGAGGAGAAGGGGAGGATAGGGAGGGAGGGAGGGAAGAGGAGGAGGAGGAGGGGGAGTCGGTCAGTCAACCTCTCCAGACACGGGGGAAAGGAGACGGAGACGGCGACGGAGAGACAGGGAGAGAAAGAAGGAGAGGAGGCGAGCTGAAGAGAGTGAGAAATGGTGAGGCAGTGGGAAAAACGGAGAGTGAAGGCAGGCATGAGCACTGGACTGGAGAGTGGGAGGGGCAGAGAGAGGGGGAGGCAACAGGACGAGGGATGGGAGGGGAATGTGGGGGCCAATGGAAGGTGAAATGGAGAAGAGCCCAGACTAAAAAATCTTGTCATGCTTCATCTACTGGCTGGTCCACAAGTATCAAATACCATCTCCTAATATATTTTCTCATAGATGCAATACATGGCGGATTACACCTTTATATGGAACTGTTGTGTCTAATAATGGTCAATGTTTACCTCCAGGCAGAGGCTCTTCTACTTAACACAACACAACTGATTAACTGCTGCTTACTTTATAAATGCCGAAGTTTTCTTCAGTGTTCGCCCCTCATCATGACTGATTAACCTACAAGTCTGAAAAATGTCTAACATCTCAGCTTGCTATGATACACAATAACAAAAAGACAGACACCAAATATTCATGCAAAAAGAGAAGAAAAAACTGCATGGAAAGTATCAGACCTTTATCATCTGATGTTTTTAAACACTAGTTCTCTCAAAACTATTGATTGCATAGAGGCTGTTTTTTCTAACCAGTCGATTTCATTTTTACAGGAATATAAAGACATGAATTTATCCCTCAGACTGCACTGCAATGTAGTTCTAAAAATAGGGGTGGGCAATGCAGGGTAACTCATGATACAATACCATACTTGGTCCTAAATAATGATGACATTAAAATACATTGTTTCCGGGATTAGAGATGTGCATGATTGCTCATTAGACTGCACCAGATTTACTAGTCTGTTCAACCCAATTTTTTATTCTATTATCAGTTCAAGCCCACAATCCCAGTCAATTGCTCTGTCTAAACCAGGGATGGGCAACTGGCGACCCAGGTGCCACATGCTGCCCTCATCCTCACTCAATGCGGCCCCAAAATCAGTTTCAAATACCAATGAAATATAAACATGAAGAAAACATGACATCTGTCATGAAAACAGAAATATTTCTTATATAGTCTTTGAGTATCTGTGTATGTTTTCTTCTTTGAAAGGAATGAGTGACATAATTAGCTATAATTGTTTTTGTAAAATGTCTTTGTAGGCATCACTTAATGCACTCGTAAAAACAGATTTAATTCCATGTTTATCTCATTAAATCAAAGGTTTCTATTTGCACTTTAGTTCAAAAACATAAATGTTGGTATTTTAAATAATGATGAAAGCAACATATTTTTCTATTTGTTGAATAATCATAATGGTTAAACTGAGAAATGTAACAATTTGGCCCTTTGGTGTTGACAATAATATTAATGTGGGTCCACTGGTTGCCCAATTCTGGACTAAGCTAAAATATAGCTGTCCATCACTAGTAGGTACTGTAGCCTCAGTTAAGCTACTGCAATTAACCTGATGTGAACTGATAGCACCTTAGAATCTGAGGCCTTGTCCACAAGGAAACGGAAACGATATATTTCTGTTTTGTTTTGGAAACTTTTTCTGTAAACACGGGATAGTTTCAGGAAATGTCCATGTAAGCACAGAACCACTGAAAACAACTGAAAACGCTGTAACACTGCTATGGAAACGTACCATAAAGAGAGAAGATTATGGAGCACGCATATAAAGCTTTTGCGCCAAACACAGACACATGAACAAGAAGATGGCGCCGAACATGAATGCTCATGAATGTTGTTGTTCGCCATAATAAGCCATAATAAGCTTTGTAGCTCCTGCAGCACGAACACAACCTTGTAATCCACTATCGTTGTTTTGGCTGGACCCACGCATGCAGCTTAAGTGGGCTGTGCTTCGTATGACGCAACCATTTCAAGAATGATGTGGTTCGCCATTCACACGGAGATGAAATGGTTCACTCTGGAACCCAGTTTCAAAACACGGTTTCCATGTAGATAAAATGCCGATACAACAAAAAACTTTTGCGTATACTCCTGAATTCGTCTTTGTGTGGACGGGGCCTTACAGGAACTGCCCAGTCGATCACTATTTTAAATTTCAAAATTCATACACAGGTTGTGTCAGGTTATACTCCCATATAACCGAAGCATTGAGTTATGACATTAAGAACAGAAAATGTGGACGTTAACCTGAAAGGATGATCAAAGGCCAGCTTTGCTGCACAGCTAACGATAACCATAATCTGCAGACCAACTTTGCATCGTTCACTCTGCAGCTGTGATCCTGTTTTAAATAAATAGTAGTCAATTCAGCTGCTTCCACATTTTTCATCAACAAAATCATTCAGTGTGGTTCTTTGCTCTTCTTGTAATAATGAAATACTGTCCCATTCTGATAAAACTACCCCTGAAGCTACATCCACACAAATCACTCCACCAGCAGCCACTCTATACTGGATTGTAGTACAGCCAAACCCTGCCCATAACTATTGCAAAAGTATGCAGAGGTTAATCAAAAGAAGAGCAAAAATATTTTTTCTGCCAGGAAAGCTTTCAGTGTGTTTTTGTAGTGAAGAAACATGGGCCAATTATCATAAAAACTGCCACTATACTATGCCTACATGGGAGCGAATTGGTACAGCGTTGATCATTATTACCAGCTGACTATACTACCAAACCGTGCCGATAGCCACCCAGTGCTAATTTTGTTGACGGCATTTTTTTCCATGACTACAAGTAAACTAAGACTGGCCATAAGTAGATCTGTGACAACTAAAACTGAAAAAAGTAAGTTTAGTTTTCATCAAGATGAATAAAATGTTATTTAGTTTTTGTTGGCCATTAAAAATCCACGATATTTCTCCACTGCAGTTAAATCTGTCAAAAAACAATGCATCTATAACTATTTTGCCTCTTAGCAGTAGAAAGCAGGCAGAGTGCATATAACACACTTACATGATTTGTTTTAGATTTAGGCTAGAGGATAAATGCTTGGACTAAAAGTAAAGACTAAAATTTGAGGACTTTTTATGGACTAAAACTAGACTAAAACTGAGAAGGATAAAAATGACTAAAATGTGACTAAAACTAAAAGACATGTAATCAAAAGACTAAAATTAAGACTGTAGCCACCGATGCGGATTGGTCTGTCTGTCCTCATACCAGGCACAATCATATCAGTTTGAAGCTTTGAATCTGCCTGAGGATGGACAGGGAATCTGGACAATTCACTGGCTTTTTAAGGGTGCCTCATTCATGTCATAAGAACTGCAGTAAAGAGTTATGAAGTGAGGAATCTATAGGTCAAACTGGCATTGAGAAAAGTATATGGTACCATATTATCTTTTTAAGCATATTCTCTTTATGAAATATGAATTAATCAACTATATTTATACTCAGGTAAACTCTGAAAATTAGTTTAATCAAGCTTTTCTCTAAACTCGAACTCCCTGAAAAATTTCAACAAATGTTAATGGAGAGGAATAAAGTATACTTTATTCAGCCGTACTGTGTTGAATCTGTTGCAATAAGTCTATTTATGCTAAAGGCCAGTGAGTATAAGCTTCCCTGATATTAAGTGCTCACATCTGTATAAACTGGTAATGTGCAGCTTCATTTCATTTTTAGTTTTTTTTTTTTTTTTCCAGCAGTTACTTGAAGTTGATACCTTTAAGAATTTTAGATGGTGGGCAACACCCTCAGACGGCTGGGTATGATCATGAAACCAGGCGCATTTGGGTAGTTCAATTCTGGATAAATGCATCACATGAATGACCTTTAACCTAGTTTGCTGTTAAGCTGGTTTTTAATTAAATTAAACTAATGTGCAGTATTTATATATCAAAAGGAGCATCTACAAATGCTCCTCACTGAAACGTGAGTACGGCCGTGGCTTTAAGAAGCTGTTTATTGACAGTTTGTGTGTACCAACCATTCCATAATCAACGCCGTTGGATATGGTGTGCCGCCGCTGTTCTTCCCGACTCCGCCCGTGTCGTCTGGAGCCGCCTGAAAATCCTGTTGCAGATTCGCTCTGAGACCTCGGTAAACCAGATTTCACAACACCACCTAGACAAATGTGAAACAGACAAATTAAATCAGTTTCAACACAACACTGTAGTCTGGTATGCACTCTGTGGTCACAGCAGTCACACGGATAAAAAAACATTTCATACAATCCTAAATAAAACCTTTAAAATACAGTTACCTAAATCATTTAGGCCACTAAAATACTCACATATTTGATAAGGAATTATGTCCAACCACTGTATTATTTTTAGTATCTCTAATGCTGTAGTATCAAACACAGTTTTAAGGGGGATTATACAGTAGGCGTGTAGTGACATGTGTTGGTCCTTTTCCTTTAATCAGAGGGAAACACCCAAACTGTCAAATTACATTATCCTTAAAAAGAAGCGCAAGCCAAGTTTTCTTAGCACACTATGTAACACAGGTGTTTCTAAAGAAAATATTCTTGGAATTGTTTCAATTCCAACAGTAGAAGCAGCGCTTCATCTTAAAAACACCTGAACACTGCTTTGAACTCAAAACCAAGGCAGTGTTGTCTTGCTATTTCTCCATCCAAATCATGAGACAAAGTACGTGGTCAAAATAAATCCACATTTATAAGGAGGCACAAATGAAGAGGAACAGTTAAACTCCAGTAAAGACACGAGTTAGTCCAGATAAGTGCATTGGGTTGCTGGTGTACACCACAGGAGGGAGCTGTACTCTACAACTGTTTTTAGTATCAAGGTGGCAGGGTGGCTTTAATTACATTATGTACACTGAAAACAACATATTCAGGAAAATGTAGCAATATATTTTAGACATACATGAATAAATGAGGGTAGTATTTATCCTGTGCATCAAAATACCACCCTCTCCTGTTTGATCACCTCAGTGCAGAGTTCAGTAGAGCTGAAACAAACTGTAGAGGTAACATCAAATGTCTCAATCACACTTGAGTTACTCTCTGAAACTTAAAGTATGTGAAGTAGGCCAGGTGTGCGTGACAAAGACAAAATATGGAGGGTGGTAAACAGCAATGGGGGGGGGGGGGGGGGATGTTTTTATAGTATTCAGAGTTGTAATTGACATTTTAGTTTAAATGAAATTTAAAACAGGTATTATCTTCCAGGTAGGCAAAATGCTCAGGGGATGAAAATGGAACTGAAGAATGTATAAAACATGAACAAAGTCTCAGTAATGTCACCTACATGTTTCTAAAGAGAAATATTGGAAACACTCTCTTCATCTAACTCAATTTTTGATCAAGCTAGAATTAAGATGACATGTAAACCTCCTGGCAAAGAGGAGAAGAGCGCTCACCTGTCAGGCAACACAGCCATGCCCCTTATTATGCAACTCCTAGCCTTTATCCACATTATTCCTGGGGGCTCTGCTGTAGATATAATTACAGGTGAAACTTCTGGTGGCAGCAGCGGTAGAAGAAAACATGTTTTTACCACTAACATTTAAAGGGGCTAACCACAAAAGGCAGTTGTTTTGAAAGGAATTCACCCTCAATTTAGCAAAAACTGCTTCTTTTTAATCAAACATTTAACTAAATGTTATTACCAGCTAGAAGTTATAAAATGCATATTGAAATGTCAGAGCTCTGGTACCTGTTACTCTGTTCATAGTTGCACTAATAACCAGGCAAAGTTAAATCTGTCTTTGGTGAGTTTGCTTCTACAGCAAGCCTAAAGTAGACAATCAAGGAACTGCAGGGTTCTGCATTTCAGTTTCAGCTTTTTGGAGGTTGTTGCTTGATCCGAACATTCAAATATGACAAACAAGCAAACTGAATAGGGAAACTCAAATTCAAAGCAGTTTTCAGTGATTTAAAAATATTCAAACTAAATTAATCTGTATCTAGTTAATCTATATCTAGGTCAAAGTCAAAATGTTCAACTTCTACTACTTTAATACTTTTAAACAGGCCTCAGCCCCTGTCCTCCCCTTATTTGTGATGCCATTGCATATGTGTGAACCAACTTCTGGTCCTGAAAAATGAAGCCAATGTGGAAGTGCAAAAAATTGCAATACAGCAAGTATCCACATGAGGCTGGCTGCAGGAACACCAGAAGTCCTGTCTGAACACATGTTAAAAAGCCATTTTTTGCACAAGAAATAGTCTGGTTTACAGCCTGGTTCAAAAAACACAAACTCCAGGGGGAATTTTTTTGTACCACAATCGTTTAAATTATATTAAGGAAAACCTCATGGTGCACTGATTGGCACGTCTCATTTGATTGACAGAAAGCTTGACAGGCAGACGCTACCTCCAGAAGGCCGGTTTTAGTGCTAGCTGAGCTGACAGCAATTCGAGCTCAGTGGGCGGGCTCTTGTCTACTGTTAGGTTGATCCAAAGTTCAGTTGAGACAGTGATTTCAATATGGAGGCCACAACGGATTGGCTCCAAAAGCTGTCTGAGTCCGCCTATTGTAAGCAAACAGCTGACATCACACAGGCTTTGTCCTTTCTACAGTCTATGGTGTGGACTAGTAGCACTGATGCTAGCATCTTAGCCAACAGTTACCTCATTTTTGAAGCTGAAAAGTGTGTATAGCTATTATTGGGTCTGATGTTGATATTGTTTAACTGCCCACTTTTCAAGATTTTTTTTGCCACTTTTCCCACTTACAACCTATTTTTACTATGTTTTTGCCAACCTTAATCAATTTCCACCACTTTTTTTTATCAATTTCCAACGCTTTTTTCACCACTTTTAACCAAGTTTTGCCATTCATTGCCGCTATTAACCCATTTTTACCACTTATTGCTATTTAACACATTCTAGCCACTTTTTGCATTTTTCTGCCACTTTAAGCCCATATTCGCTACCTTATGCCACTTTAAGCCCATCTTTGCCACTAAAGCAATTTCACTGCTTTGTGCCACTTTTAACCCATTTTTGCCACTTCAAGCCCATTTTTTGCAACTTTTAACCCGTTTTCACCACCTTTTTGCCACTTTAAACCATTGTTTTGCAACTTATTGCCACTCTTGACCCAATTTTGCCACTTAAAAACTCATTTTTTCCGCTATGAATCCATTATCTGCCACTTACAACCTATTTTCACCACTTTTTTGCCACTAGAAGCCCATACCTGTCACTATTAACCCATATCAACAACTTTTTTGCCTCTTAAAACCAGGTTTTTCCCCTTTTTCAAACCACTTCTAAAACATTTTTGCCACTTGTCGTCCATTTTCACAAAATTTCAATTATTTAATCATTTCTCCACCAAAGTTCTGACAGTTCCTTCCTCTTTAATTTCTGGCATCCTGACTTCTGACATTACTTTCAATGTTGCTTAGTTCAATTTGCCCATCCACATTTTCATCATTACCTAAAAAAGGGTAATTCTGCTTCAAGTAAAAGGGATTTACATCTTGAAAAAAAGGCTAAATTATACCACAGCAAAACCAAAATCTGGTTATCAAAGCTTAAATTTACAACGGATCATGATTTTGCTGATCTTTGCCCCCCCCCCCCATGAGCAGTTGTAGTCTGTCCAAATACAGTGGCTCTGATTTTTGCACCTCATAATAATGCAAAAGTTTAATGTATTCCTTTTTCAAACAAAGAGCAGCGAAGAGAAGATGGTACAAATACACAGTCTAAACTGCACTGCTACATTAGCAAAAAACATTTTTGTGCAGAGATTTACAAGCATTATGCATCTCTGTTTCTTAGTTCCTACAAAGCATGTGTGTTTCTGAATGTTTTCTTATCATAACTGAAAGTTAAGCTGGGCTTTAAAAAAATCTCCAAATCTTTATGAATCAGTGTTGTTGCATTACAGTTGTATTCATCTCTTGTTTCTTCCTTCCTCACATCAACCAAAACGTTTAGTCATGATAAGATTTTTAGACATAAATGCACAACACTACTGGGACTTTGCAGTGATGGGTGGGATTTCACCACTGCCATGGTTCAGTAAGCTTTGGCCTTTCTGCTGTAATCTGGCTTATCCTGCAGGTTTTGGCTGCATGTGAGAGATTACAGAACAGACACATTATTTGGCCAAAAGTTGATGGACTGTGTTAACATTGGTGTTGCCACCTCTGGAGAAGCTTTTCTTGGGGTTTCAAAACAGCTGCAGAGATTTGTTGTCATTCAGCAGGAAGCCAAACTGATGATCGGTGATTCATCCACAGGATTTGGATGAGACTGAAGTCAGAACCAAAGATAGATAGTAGTTTCACTTTACATAGCAGGGGTGTTGTCATTGCCCAGATTAGAGTGCAGATGTTTAGACTGTCTGATTTAAATGGGGGTTTAAGAAAATATCTATTCAGATAAGAGTCTCTTTATAATATTTTGTGATAATGCATCATTTCTCTTGAAGTCTATATTATTTACATTTTTTTTACATGCAAGGATTCTTGGCTTTGGCTCAATTTTTTGGGTTGGGTTTAAATCAGTTGACAACTAATCTTTCTCAAGAAAATGTTCTTTGTTATGCTGATACTTAGTTTGTACTACCTTAAGCAAAGGCTTTTCCACTATGACTTTGGGCTGTGCTAATCCAAACCAAGCCATACTGGTTTACTTTTCCATCACCAATTTGGCCACTCTGGGTTACGCCTGGCTACGCTGAGCTGTGCCCAGAACGGTATTGCTTTGGAGCAGGGCCCAAGCGCGCTCATCCCGCCTCAAAGCGGGCCGTGATGACGTCACGGTGGTTCGTCATCATACCTGGATGCCTCGCAGACGTGTTTAAGTAGCAACAGCTGCACCAAACTTTGAAACACCTGCCAGATTATCATTAGAAGCAGATGAAGAAACTTTGAAGTAGAAACAATGGGTGCTTCTTCTTCTGGTGGAACTAAACAATGCTCACTAAAGGAATTTTTTGGTCGTTAAGGACAGCATCATGTCAGACTATGCAACAGAAATCTTGTCCCATCTTGGCCGACAGCCTGGCCACACTACAAAAAGATCCCGACCGCTCACTGTATGCTGACGGCACCAGTATGGACTGGTTCTTCATCAGATAGAACTTGAAGTATGCATGTGATGACATAAATAAAATAAAATGTACACATTAGTTCTCTGAGGGAAGAAAAAGGGAGTCTTGTACATAATGATGCTGACATAAGAAGCAAATGCTCTCATGTTGGTAGACGCCAGGATTCACATCGTTGATGTCAGATCAGGGTGTCAAACTAAACAACGATGTAAGAAAAATTCTGACATGCCAGTCTTGTTGAATCGTGGTTGTGGGGCGTCTTGAACACGTCGTTAACTGTGTCACACTACAAAACCGTTTTACATTCCTGAGGCTCTCTGTCGGGGCCGAGTTGTAACGATGAGCTGCGACGTTGCAGTCTGGCTAAAATCTAGATGAATTTGTGTATCCTTAGCCGGCGTTAAGTTGCCGCTATTTAACCTCATCGACTCAAACACCGCGTCATCAGCTGTAGATGCATCCTCAAATGAGTAGCATGACTGTGGTGGAAAAGCAAATCCCCTGCCGTGCTTGGCTGCTGTGCCGAGTAAAAACAAGTAGAGCCAAGGCGCTCAATGTAATGGAAAAGCCCTAACAGTTTTCTAATTTGAAACATTTCTGCTTTTATTTTAAAAGAAAATAGATCAAAAGAAATGGAAAAAAGAACTTGCTACAGTAAGAAATAAATAACTAGCTAAAGGGAATGGTATAAAGATGATTTTTTGATATCAAATGGTGCAGGTTACTTATGATTGGCAACAGAGTTATCTGGGAGTTTTTTTAATGTGAAAAGAGCCAATCAAAGAAGTAGCTACAGTGAGTAACATCCAGCTGCTTATACTGTAGCTTGACTACAATGCACCTAAACAACAATACTGTGTTAGTTTTAGACCTCAATCACATCAAGATCAACAAGTCAACAGGGACAGCCCTAGTTAAACCCTTGACCATGATCTGGTTGTGTTTTGTAATCTGTCTTTTTCTATATACAGTATCTCCTCCACTACAATGAAACAAACAGAAACTAACACAGGCAGATGAAAGCACGTAAGTAGTCTAAATATATAGGTAAAGCAGACCTGTGTTCACGGTTTGTGAATACAGGCCATTATGTTAATTATTTTATTGTATGACGATTGGAAGGACACCTGGCATCAGCAAACATTCAAATGCAGGGTTCTGAATTGATATCTGTGAAGAAAAAATGTACAATGTCTATTAAATTAGACGAGCATTTGTGCTTTAGGCGGTTACATCTGTCCCTCTATCAATTAATCTGGCTTACTGAACAGAAAACTGTACTAAGTGAAAGAAGTCTAAGTAGTCAAACTCCCCTGAGGGCTCAGCAGAGAGAGAGCGTGAGACTTTTACTCTTATAGCTCCAGACAGGCCTGGCTGTACTGAGATCATGCAAGCTCGGACACAGTCTAGTTTAATGTGTGTGGAGTGTGGAAGAGTTAGCTCTCGGATGGTTGTGAGAGCAAGAAGACAGTGAGCTTGAATAGGAGTGAGAGTCTAGATGTATGACCAAGATAATGAGCAGGCAAACTGAGATTTTTTTTCATCTTACTGACCACCACCCATTCCCATGTCACAGGGGCCACCGCAGGGTGCCCCTTCCACGAGGCAGACCCTCAAGAAAGATAAATTTTGCAGGAATTTCTGACAGGACCTCTGACCTGACCTGGGGTTAACAACGGCAATTATTCAACCAGGCTCCCACCACTGCAGCAGAGACACTTAAACACAGCCTGTTTAAGCCGCGACGTAATGCTGATACCTGAGAGGAGTGTTGCCAACAATAACTGTTGTTGACTTTTCAGAGAAAGACTTCCTCTCAAAGTTACTTTTTTTTCCTTTACAAGTCTCCCTCTGGATGACAAATCCTGACATGCAGGCTCTCTGCAGACGTGCATGTACTACACGGATCGCTGCATTTAATTCCATTTGAATATGAAATCGAAGCTGGCAAGACTGTAGTGTGTATCAGCTCAGTTATGCATGCAATCAAAGGCTTGCCCATGGGATTTAAGTCTTAAGTGTTCTGCTGGGTATTCACAGATGGATTGACATCCAACTTATGTGCATATTTTGATGTCAAATTCAAAATGCATTAAGGTGTTTTTTGACTATCTTTTGTGCCTTTTTAAACATACAGAGTTGTGGATGCGCATTTTTCTGCGCTTTAGGAAATAGTGTTTTTTTTTTTTTTACATCTAATGAAGTACAGAAACAAATTCCTTTTCTGCATAATCTAATTTAACGCTTGATAAAAGACCAAGAAAAAATATATCAATACCTCACAATACCATGAAAATTTGATAGAAATACCGGCAGTTTAAACTGATTTGACAAACTGTTTATTGCAATATCTTTATAAGAAATGGGGGCCCAGGAGCTCAGTCTGTAAGGACTTGAGTTGGGAACCAAAAGTCTTGAAACCGGTCTTGTAGCTGAAGATGCAACTATTGCCAAGGTGCCCTTAAGCAAGATACCAATCCCCCCAAATGAAGGCTGGAAAATAAGCACCTTCTGTCCACCAAATGTGGGTATTTTTGATCAGCGTCAGGTAAACTTGCTCAATCTAACGGCCGTTGAATCCCAGTTATGTGCTCTGACTTTGAGCAGAGTCAGGTGGTCCGACACATATTTGACCACAAGGCCCAAGCTCCCCTTTGTTTCAGAAAGGAAGTGTCGAATGTTAACTGCGGGCAGTAACGTGTGACAAGGTGTGAAAAAGAGTACAGGTATGCAAGTATTTTCTTTGACAGGTGAGACATTATACTTTATAGTTTAGCCTATTAGTTGACTACAATATAAGTATTTCCCACAGAATGAGACTATACTCAGGTGGTGGGGTAGAGGAGCAGGTCATCCCACTTGCTTAATTTTGCAGGCTTATTTTTGTGTTTCTGCTCTTTAGACAGTATTCATCAGCAGTTTTTCATATAAAGACACTCAAACAGCATCACCAGCCTTTTCAAATGTTTCACTCAATAATGCTGCATGAATGAATGTTTATTGTTGATGAGATAATGTATTGCAACCGTCATCCAGGGTGCAAAACGGCAGCAGCAGAGTAGTTGTTCTAATGACATCGTACTGAGCTGTTTTTTTGAACATGGAGCATCACTCCTCAAATAGTGCAATTATTGAATGGAGTTGAATGGTACGCACCAAATGTATAAATGGACACAAATCTCATGCATCGATGATGATTAAATATGGCTTTTAAATTAAGAGAGAAGAAAAATGGTACTTAATACACTGGGTGGTCTGTAAATATACCTGGGTGGCCCACCTGAGTATCATCTATTTGTGAGAAACACTGTATGTGCCTTGATGTTATATGGCATAACACAATGTGGACGCTTAATGAAAAGGTGGCTGATATATTTTTTGGGGGGGGGGGACTGGATGGTTTGGTAATCCAAAATGTCAGGTAGATGAAAAGTTAAATTCCAATCCAAACAACTAAGACACTCTTTTATGGGTATTTCAGTATATGTGAGCAGCATGCTAATACAACTGTATTTCTCTTTAGGATTTACAAAGTGTATTATCTTATTCTGTTAAAATGCTCTCTATGTAAGATAAAGGCATCATTGTCTGTGTATTACTAAAAATCGTGATAAAATCGTACAGTGAAGATCAGTCTCAAACACACTGTATCGTGAATTGAGTGCAGATTAACATCTATTTTATTTTGAAGGTTTGTTGCTCTTTAATCAGTCTTTAAACAAAGTTTTAACTGAATCCACGATGAACCTCCTGAACTTCCCCACACATGAACAGACTTACTTGGTCCCTGGATTTGCGGTGACTCTAGCGCCAGCGACTCAATGGACCTGACCCGGCTCTGCTGGGGCTGCGCCGGCTTGTTGGTCTGGCTCGGTTCCGCCCGGTAACACCCTCCGTTCGGAGCTCCTGGTTTGCGCTCCAAACTCCGCCCGGACCTCTCGTATCCCGCGCTGTACTGTGCTGGTCCACACGCCGGGTACCCGGGCCCTTCCTCCGGTCTGCCCCGGCTCTGCAGAGAGGACGACCTGTGCTGCTGCTGTTGGGTGTTCGTCACGTCGCTCGGTCCCAGAGGACGGACCTTGTTCTCCACTCGTGTCCCCACACTGCATGTGGACAGCGGAGCCGGTTTCTGAGTCTGTTTTGGTGCCTGCTGCGGGTGAACGGCAGCCTGGGCCTTGAAGTGCTGGCTGTTCTCCGGGTTCAGCATGGAGTACCGCAGCCCCGCGACGAACCGCTCAAAGGTGAGGCAGCCATGTGGCGGGGTGACCCTCCTCAGACAGTTCAGCACCCCACCAGGCAAGTCCCGGGTGTCTGCCCCCTGCCAGCGGCTCTCTATCTCCGAGATGTGGACATAGCCTCGTCCAGCGTCATCCAGGATGTCAAACAGGGTCCTCAGGCTGTGGAGGAAAGCTTTGGGAAGACCATCTGTTGAATATTCAGTCTCTTTTGGCAGCATTTTTGTGTGTTTAAAGCCCTCTGCCTTGCCCTGAAACACCTCTTTTCTCGGTCCAACTCTGCCGTAAACAGCCGACGTCCCGTTCAGCTTGCAGCCCTGGTCAGTAGCTATCAGAGCCATGAACGTACCGATAATCTCCGCTCACTGATCAATGAAAAACACGCCAACCACAAGTTGGCTAACTTTATAAAAGCACACAGCGGCACATAAAAACTACACAAAGCCGGTAAAATCACCGAACAGCTTAATACGTATCCGTGAAACGCCTTTTAAATCCAGAAATTCTCCAAATATTTCACCGTTTTCAACGTCTATCTTCCCACTGAAACTCCACTGCTCTCTGATCCATACTTTCCTTTTTCTGCAGAGGACCGCCCTTCAAACGGCTGTGCGCGAGCGTCCCGGGACCAGCCATTGGCCGCAGTGCGCACGAGCTTTGCTCTCATTGGTGCAGGCCTGAGGTACTCTCAAGTTTGATTTGTGCTTTTGTTATTACTAATGCAGAGACGTTATTCATAAAGCCTGAATATCATTCCAGCCCTCCACATAATGAAAACGAGCTGGGTAAAGTATCACTTTACAGCCACCATCATGGTGAACAGGAACCTTTTGTTTGACGTAATAAAATGATCTTTTTCCTTGTTAACTTTTACCCTGGAATTAGGCTGCAGTGTGAATACATGAGGCCAATTCAATAGGTAAACGTGACTATTTTAACGGAGTTAAAGAACATGTTCTGACTTTTTTTATCTGGTTATTAAAACTTTGAAATGAATAGGGATAGCTTTACACATGCTGCAAATGTAAACCAGACATTAACAACTTTTTTTGATACATCTGTATAATTATTTCTAATGCTTTAAACGCTGCTGCAGGGTAGGTGTCACCAACATGATTGCCATTACAAGTTAAATTTAGATTTTCCATGGAAGAGGTCTTTATATTTAATTACATATATTAAACTTTATTAGATGAATAAATCTAACCCATAAAAAACATTCAATTTGCACAACAAAATTGTAATATCGTAGCCTTTGCAACATAACAGTCCCGATGTCAATAATACCATACACCTGTAGAAAAACATATTTCTAAACTGGAATGAATATTTTTGCATTACTTGAGACAGGTCTAGCTGCAGACTGTACATCTCTGACGGGCTGTCTCAGATCATTCATGTGAGACGCCATCTCTGTCAGGATGGATATACATGCTAAAACTTTCAAAATAAAATCAGAATAAACATCCTTTTGGGGTTAGTGTAGGGGTTAAGGTAGGAGTTAGGATATCAAGAGGGAAATGTTAAAAAATATCATCAAAATGTTTAATGAAGCCGAGTAATAAACTGCTTACAGGAAAAAAAGCTTGTCCTCCATGAAGAAATTCTGACACAGCAAATGTAGCCAACATAGCTCTGTTAGCTGTGTAGGCTACATATAGCTACATGTAGCTTACATAGCTGGAGCTAGGCTCTCAAAGCAGTTATGTAGCTACAGTATCTATGTTAGCTTTAGCTATGTTTGCTAAGGCTGTGATGTTATCAGCCCAAGCCATGGAGGGACTGCCATGCTGCCAGAAACATGAGTAAAATTAGTACACTGTGTCTCTAGCAATGCAAATATGAGTGCAGGATGATATATAAATCTTAAATTAATGTATTTAGGGGTTAGAGCTATTGCCTCACAGCAATACCCGGTCATGGCCTTTCTGTGCAGGGTTTGCATAGTCTCCCCTTGCATGTGTGGGTTCTCTCCGGGTACTCCGGCTCCCTCCCACCACCAAAGACATGCTTGCTAGGTTAATTGGTGACTCTAAATTGGCCATAGCTGTGAATGTGAGCATGTCTGCAATTGACTGGCGATCAGTCCAGGGTGTACCCCGACTTTCGCCCAATGACAGCTGAGATAGGCTCCAGCCCCCCCGTAATCCCCAACAGCATAAGTGGTATAAAAATGGATGGAATTCCACCACAACAATTGATGTAATGGTATTTTTAAAACTATTATGCAAAAAAAAATCCTCTTTATTTCATTTCATTTCATTCCTCTATCTTTGAGACACTAACACTGATTGATCCAGTGATTCTGGACTAAGGAAAGGGTTCTTTTGAGTGTCACCTTTTCAGAGACGAAGATGACACCAGTCGGTTGAAGCATGCAGGAGTAGCAGCCTTTTAATTGTAGGCATATAACCATGATTACTAGGTTACCAAGGGTCTTTATGAAAGCACCTGGACTTTTCCTCATAAAAAAGCAGGAGTAAAATACTCATATACTGTTCTGTTATTATCAGCTTTGAAGCTGAACTAGCTAAGTCTCCGTACTTTGGTGCAGTTGAGATTTCCAGCTAATACCTCCCAGCTGTGGTCATCCAAAGGCCTCTGTTTCACAAAAAAATTTCTGAAAATCTTTTAGGGGGTTTTTGGTTGTATTATTAAAAACCAGCAGCAGCTACAGTGAGTCTGATAGAGAGGGAAGAAACTTCAGAGTGTTATCTTTCTAAACACACCTTGTATGCACTTTCATTCCAAGCAGCATTTAATTATTTTCAGGTATGCCTTTATAGGCATTTAGACTAATTTTACCTGGGGGTTAAATTGAGCTAAACCAACCCTTTTCAACATTCAGCTTGCTATTGTATAATGTGATGCGTATCACCTCACAATCATTCCAGTCACTTCAGGGACACTTTTTCAGTTTCTCCAGAGATGAATCACTCAGAGAAACTCTCAGCCTCTGCACACACAGACCCATGTTTATCTCTGACCTGCCCAGACATGAACTCGTATCCAATGCCAGAGCTGAGCAGTGATCATTGCTGAAGATCCTGTCACACTGTCACAAAGGACTCCCTGTAAACCAAACATTACCTAATGTGTGCTGTTATTTTCTCTGTCAGACCAGACCATGAATCACATATTTACACTATTATGTCAGCGAAATGCTCCACAAGTTTTTCTTTAGACGCTGGCAGAGAGGACACACAATCAATAAACACATGAGCTGCCCCCCACCCCTTCTGACAGTCAATCACACACCAGTTGTTATCGTTAACACACTAATTTGAGGGAATTGATTATGGCTGCCGGCTGGAATGGATCAGTTGTTCATATATTTCAGGGTATAGATTCATATCAGCACTGCTTTGCCTTTATCTAACGTTGGGCTGTTATGAGATGTGTTTTGGGGCATTTGTTTGACCCAAAATTCAGGGTTGATTCATACAGAAAAAGTGGAAGAGAATAGAGGGAGACATGCACACAGTCCAGTTGCAGCTCACTGGCCTCACAGGGTCAGACAAATGAGCCATCAGTCCTGATCGTCTCTCTTTTCTCATGTCACGCACATGCCATGCTGCTGCTGCTGCAAAAAAAAAAAAACTCTCCACACACTCTCCCTAAAGCATGCCAGAGGCTGGCAAGTGTGCCAAAAAACAAGTCCATACCACTTTTTGTGTGAGTAGTTGGACATGTAGTAAGGCCTCTCGTGTAGCACACGTGCAGTCTCTTCCCTCATTATCTCCTGTTTGCTCCCTGTTCCTCTAACTCTTTCCCTTCAGCAGCATCAGTGTGCATGTGACAAAGGATTTGAGAGCTTATTCAATTCATGAGGCTCTTTTTTCAAATGGGAGAGAATTCAAAACCTTTAAATCTTAGAGGTGTAAAATCAGATTTGAATTACAGTGGGCGGACGAGAGCGACAGGAACCAAGAGTGGGGGTGGATTCAGGATGTACAAAGATGAAGAAAAGAAAAAACAGCATTAAACAGAAGCCAAATCTTCCTCTGAGCCAGAATGCTTACACATTTTCCTTTAATTGACAGTATTAAAATGTACACCAGTGTGAGCTTCTGCTTTAAACTCCCTTAAGACTTTCTTAAGCTTGTTATCCAAAAATCTAATACCCGGACTTTGTCCGCATCATTCACAGAGGTGTTAAAGCGTGGTTAAAGGACTCCATTGTTTCACTGACCTGCTCTGCATGGAGAAGAAAACATGCTGCTAGCTCTCTATTGCACAAACTAGTTCAGGTATGCAGATAAACAGAGGTCATGATTTGGTTTGGTAGTCAAATTCAATCCTGCAATTGACAAAAAAGGAATCTGAGTCAGCATACGCTCAGATGTTAGAGAGCTTTTTACTAAACTTTTTCTTTTTGTTACAATTTTTCAAGTATTTATAATCAAGCAAAGACAGCTTTCAGAATACAGACGACAGATGTTTCAAGGAAATTTGACCTCTGTGAAGGGACAAAGCTCTGCACTTGAGTAACTTAACACTGAAGTTTGGTGTGGCTGTGTCTATGTCTATTATCTGAAAAGCGGAAGGCAAATTAAGAATCGAAGAGGTTTGGCACAAACAGGACTCCAAGAACTGGTCACTCAGCAAAACTGAGAAATTGTGTTATGTCTAGGGGAGACTTGGCAAGGTTCATTGCCTGCCTAATACAATCCCAACAGTGAAGCATGGTGGTGGCAGCATCATGCCGTGGGGGTGTTTTTCAGAAGCAGGAGCTTGGAGACTTTTTATGGTTGAGGGAAAGCTGAATGGTGCAAATTATAGATATCCTCAATGAAAGCCTGTTCCAAAGAATTGGGGAAAAATCCATGTTCAGTTCTTCAATCGTTTGTGTCTTCAGTTCACAGACTTACAGAATGTTAGAAGAAAAGATGATGTAGCACAGTGGTTTCCTTGCTCCTGTCCCAACTTTTTTAGAACATGCTGCAGGCGTCAATTCAAAATGTGTGTATGATTTTAAGACATAATAAAGTTTATCAGCTTGAATAATAAATGTCTTGATTTGCTGTGTTCAACTGAATATAAGTGAAAGGGATTTTCTATTGTTTTCTTAAGATTTATTTTTGGCCTTTTTGCCTTTATTTGATAGGGCAGTGGATAGAGTCGGAAACAGGAGAGAGAGCAGGGAGAGACATGCAGGAAATAGTGCCATGGGCTGGATTTGAACCTGGGTCACCTGCGTATATGGCATGCACCTTAACCACTCGACTACCAGCATGCATAGGGATTTTCTATTGTTTTGTTAATTTTTTACACAACTTCCCAACTTTTTTGGAGTTGGAGGTTGTATTCACATATATTTTTCCAACTAGTGCAGTTATTTTAATGTTTAATATCTTTATAAACTGATGCAATATATGTTTTCTTGTAGCGCAATATATTTTTGCTTTTTTTAATACGTTTTTTAAAAAATGCAACCTATTTTTTTATTTCTGCAGCACTGCAATGTATTTTAAATAGTGCAAAATATATTTTCCTACCATTGCACTATATTTCTAGTTTTTTTTTTGTAGGTTAAAATAAATATTTTATTTAAAGTATGGTGAAGAGTTTCAGATTTTTTTCAATGGCTTATGATAATAAATTTCTATTTTCTACTCATTGTTTTAAACGATTAATATTATTAATGTAACCAGTGAAATACATGTTGATGATATGATACAAGTTTTAGCATTTCTTTTCTTCCCCAACATAATTCAGTTATTTTTGTGAGGTTTATCTTCTTCTTTCATGCTCGTTGTCCTTACTTAGCCCCTCTGTGTTGCTGTCAACATGAGTATGTGGGTGTGTTTGTGCCTGTGATGGGAGGGTGGATCATTATGAGATTTTTGCACTCTATATGTTGGCATAAAGCCCCAAGCATCCCACACATGTAAGAACATTTAAAACACGAGCTTAGACATATGTATATATATGGATTTCTTTTTATTGAAGTGAATTTTAATTTAGAATTTTTGCTTTTAAATAGTTGAAGAACAGTGGATTTGTAAGTGCAACATAAAGAAACCCCTATTGTTAAATCATGAAAATGCAGCAGGTAGCAGGACAGAGGTAGATATAAAAAGAGTTCAAATGTCAAAATGATTCTTCCTGTCTTAGCGTCTTTGTTCACCTTAATCTTTAGTCACTTTCTTTCTATGTCATGTTGGAATTGCCGTGTTTCTTCATTTCCTCTGCCATCCTATTATCTACAAAACATAACGCTTGGACTGTCATTCTAAATTAGCACCTCAGCTCATGGTATTTCTGTTTCATCACTGATGCCAGGTAGATTTAAGTCCAAACAGGATTAATATTTATTCATCCTCAGGGGTTGCAGGGTTCACTGCTTCAGCTCAGAGCTGAAGACGGATGAATGAACACGAAGTGGCTCAAAGCAAAAATTGTAAATGATTCCATGATCATACTGCAGCCAACAGTGGAAAGTGGATGAAACACCACATATTGTTTGCTCTCTGAGGTCCTAAGCATACATTAATTAACGAAGGTTTAAATTCAGGTCATACACTTGAAAACTGGTCATAAAATGTGGCTGCTTTTAGGAGTTCAGCAGGAATTCAGTTGCATGTCAAACAAACCGATCCACATCATAATACGGGGATCATGAGCTTAACCTCGGATTCCTTCTAAAAAGCCAAACTAATGCCTGACCTCTGATTAAGGAAACTCATCTGTTTATCCACACTGTAATTCTGTTATGAAATTCTAAAGCTTCCCCTTTAAAAAATACAACATACTTCATTCATGTGGTGAGTAACATGAAAAAAATATGCATGCAACACCCAGTACAGCTTATCTCAATAACCCAACAGAGGGACATGTACAAAAAAGAAGTTTTATAAACAGAAGATGCATAATTTTTTTTAAAACTATATTTATTCCATCACATCACCATATTTTGTCTTCCCAGGTCCTTTTGGTTCTTCTGGTTTTGGTACTGTAAGAAAAACACAGACAAAGATTAAAAAAAAAACAAAAACATGGTAAGTATGCAAACTGCTTTTACTGGTACAAACAGGTTCAACAGAATATGAAATAAAAAGTACAGAGTTCTCTGGTGAGAGTGAGCTTATCTGGAAATATTTGAACAAAAATACTGGAAAGAACCCACTTCACATAAAAGGACATTTCCAATATTTTTGTTCAAAAGCAACCAAGAGTTTCAATTTTTGATTCATCTGACCACAGAACAGTTTTCCAATTTGTCTCACTCCTTTTTATAGGGGCTTTGGCTGAGAGTAGATGGCAGCGTTTCTGAATCATGTTCACATGTGGCTTCTTCTTTGCGTGATACAGCTTTAAGTTGCAGCTGTGGACCAACGTTGACAGACAGTGAGCTCGGAAAGTAAATATCAGCCATATGTGCAAATAAGTTTGTGAAGTTTTAGGCAGGACTAACAGAACAACATCAGCTCGAGTCCTTTTCGTTATACATCCTCATTCGTTAAACTGTAAACTTTGTTCATCCTTAAAGTGTTTTAAGAGGACTGGACTACATTTATATATCAGTATTGGCTATAATCAACTTACAAAAAGAGGCAGATTGGATATCCAGTATCGGGCATCCGTGCTTTGTAAGATAGAGCGACTTCTCTATTGTTTATATTTTTTTGGAGAAGCTTGACTTTCATTATGAATCCTTCCTCAGTTTGATGATCAAGTCCCTCAGCATGCTCATTTCTTGTTATCTCCTCCTTTAATGTTGGGTTTTAATTTACCTTTGCTCTTGTTATTTCCTAAAAATCCACAGGGAACAGAACAGTGATAGTCAAGCTTAGTTTAGTTGAGTTATCACAAGACAATATGCACTCACCCTCAGGTGGCGATCTATCCGGCACTTTTCCTGTTTCTATTAGCATCCAGAGGTCTGAGCATTTCTGCGTTTCCCAGCGAGTCACTGCATAACTTCCCACTGATGATGCCACTGAGAGAGGAGAGAGAAATAAGATGATGAAGTATGGGTGGCTCTTGAAATAATCGTTGATGTCTTATGCCCATTAGATCCATGAGTCACTCCTCACCTACTGAAATAAGAACGTTCCACTGAAGAGGATAAGGGAGCTTCCTCTGGAGAGCTTTCTGAACGGCAAATAAAACGCCAACACCTGGAGGAGAAACACAGGACACATCACATCTGGTATCGGTGTTAAACACCCAACTTATATGTGGCTCTCTCTAGATCTATCAGATTTATATTTTTATTCAACAAATACATAGTGGTGCTGTTGTTCTGATGAATCTCTGGGTTTTTGCATCCAGTTGTTGGCATTTGGAAAATACAGGGAGCAGTGATTAAAGGGGAAGGAAACCAAAAATGTATTCAAAGTTTCAGACTTTAACCTTCAATTTGATCCTTGTCAGGATGAATACTCCATGAAGTCAAAACTCTAACTCAGAAAATCCCATGTTACCAACTCCTCTAACTGAATAAGGACATCTCAGTTGAGGTTGTGTGTGAATTTAGAATCCATCTTAATGAAACTCAAAGCAGATTGTCCCATGATTGAAAAAATAATGCACATCAGAGCTTGTATTATTTCACAGCTATTATGATTAGACACAATCATTGTCATATGGTAAGTTCTGTGTGCACCATGTAATGAAAAACTAATTTACTGTTACAAGAAACATTTGCTGGGTGGAGTACAGCCCCCTCTTGTGGCAAACAAAACATAACACAATATAATACATAAATTGGCATTTTTGCTTCTATAAATTGGTAGTTCAGCGAACACAAGGACTGTTTGATATGTGTAAAACATTTTGCAATGTAGTGCATTTAATGCCAGACAGTCAAGCTCTAATGAACCATTATGAAGATGGCAATAAACTGTACTCTCTTGAGGCAAATGCATCACTTACCAAGTACAAAAGTGCCGGTCCCTTTCATGAAAGCATGAGATTGACAGGCTGCATAACTACTTAAACCCTGAAAATGTGATTAGAGACACAAATTACAACATAAACTTGGGTTATTATGAAACCAGAATAACTTTTTCACACATGGCCAGGTAGATTTGGATGGCTTTTATCCTGTCAGAAATGAAATCATCATTTTAAAAATGCATTTTGTATTTACTCGGGTAATCTCTGTCTAATAACATCTTTTTGGTTATCTGAAACATTTAAGTCACAGAAATATGCAAATAAATAAGAAGTGGGAAAGTAGAGTACATTTTCCCAGTACTGTACATGTAAACTCTTGCACACCGTCAAACCTACAAAAATATACTCTCACTGGCCACTTTATTAGGTACACCTGTTCAATTGCATAACACAGTACCCCTTACCCAGATCCCTTAGTACCAACTGAGCATCGTTTAAACTCTGCAGCCTACCTAAGTATTGTTGCTGACCATGTCCATCCCTTTGTGAACACAGTGTTCCCATCTTCTGATGGCTACTTCCAACAGGATAATGCACCATGTCACAAAGCTCAAATCCCCTTAAACTGGTTTCTTGAACATGTCAGTGATCTCACTGTACTCCAGTGGCCTCTACAGTCACCAGATCTCAATCCAACAGAGCACCTTTGGGACGTAGTGGAAAGAGAGATTTGCATCATGGATGTGCAGAAAATCTGCAGCAACTGCTGATGATGATGACCATGTCAATATGGACCAAAATCTCTGCAGAATTTTTCCAACAGCTTGTTGAAACTATGCCAAAAGTAATTCAGGTAGTTCTGAAGGCAAAACGGGGTCCAGCTAAGTCCTAGCAAGGTGTACCTAATAAAGTGGCCATGAGTGTATTTATTGAATTAATGAAGTCATGTACTACTAAAATTTTAGTAGTAGGCCTTCTTCAGGCAGTTTATTTAAAATGCAAGGTCATATTAATATGAAAAAAATTGTTTTAAACGATCAAAAATTGTAAGAAAATTATTACAGACCAACATATTTGTCCGATTTAAACAGTGTGAAGGATATCGCTTCCAACTGGATGTGTTTTTTTTTTTTTCAAGCTTTGGCATTCGTTCATTCATTCATTACAAAAAATATCGAAAATATATATTTTCTTACATTTGACGGTCTGATACTGTAAAAGTGCAATCTGTCTAAATTAATTCCATATACAGAATATTTTTGCTTTTATTTTGAAAGGAGATTACGTTGTATTGGAGAACAAACCCCAAATAATTGTAGTTGAAACACTGAATTATATGTCTATACTGACACGTTTCACAACCTTGAACAGTTTTACTGATGCTGTTAAAACTACTGCATCCAACTAAAGACTTTGCAGAGACTTTGATATCTGCAGTAGCCTCTGCAATTCATTTGTCCTCCAGAAATCATCAGGAGTGCACATGCAAGAGAAAAACGACAACAAACTGACACCTCACCGGATGTTTTGCAGCCACTGCATCGTCCACTTTGGTGAGACCGAGATTAACCATTTTTTTTTCTTCTGTAAAGCTAAAGGTAAATCTAAATTTACATGGTAAGACTTTCTATATAACCCTGCTGTTATAAAACTTCCCGTGCTGTTGACCAGGAACAGAAACACAGAGGGGGACAACTGTGTAGATAAAACTCTGGCGACTCCTAACGGCAGGGAGGTGGTATTGCGACGTCTTGGTCATGAAACCAATACTCAGAACAGAAGGCAAAATGAAAAATTATACTTGAAAATGGAAAAAAATACAAAAAAAACCAAAACAAAAACAAGGATATATAATGTTTCCCATGCTGTACACTCCCGTAAATAAGGACGATATATCATTTAAATGAAATACAGCAATGAGGGCTAAAATACTGTAAGAAAAAAAGTCTTAGCAGCTGTCCAGTTTTTGGACAAGCATTACATCCCATCCCTGTTGTTTAAAGTCCCTATAAAGTGATTTAAAAAGTCATTATTTTTAGGTTTGTTGTATGACAGACCATTGTGTTACCAACCAACAGACCAAATTTCAGTCATGAAAAAACATCTACAAGTTTCTAAAATCAAGCCTTAAAAATCATGAAAAATGAGGCAGTAAAATCTGCTCTAGGCTGGTGTGGGCGTGTCAGTTGAATAAGCTGAAGCCACACCCACTCAAAAGAAATATGATCCTCTCTTGAGTTCGAAAAAAAATGCTTCCGATCTGAAAAGCTTAGATATACTTATTTTTGGGCCAGAGCTCAATGCCAAGTGGGGAAAGTTTGGGTTTGCGTCGTAGAAGTGGGATGTAATGGGTTCAATCAGCTTTCTCATCACTCTGAGAGCTGTAAGTGTGGGGGCAGGTTGTGAAAGAACAGATGTGGAATGATGGGGGTCAGTTCAAGATAAGAGAAAATCTTTTCATTTTCTGTTCAGTACTTTCTTCTGTTAAGAGAATCTGGGAGTAGTGGGAGGTAGAGCAACAGGGTGAGTGCTTTCACAATCAGGGCATCCCACCTTGGCTCTACCTTCCCATCCTTTTCCTAAGCACTCTCTTAAGAATTTCCTCTGTGATTGTCTGCTTTTCTCATGTTTTTTTTTCATTAGTGATGTTGGCACCAGGAATAGCTGTGTTTTGTTTGTAGGGTGATAGTAGCACCAACCAAGATTATTATAGTTAACTAAAAATAACTAAATAACTAAAACTAAAATAGAGACAAAGTATCCTTAGTTTTAGTCTTTGACACAACCATACTGACTGGCACCTACACATAAGTCTGGGGGGTGTAAAATTGTCTGAATTGATTGGTTAAGACTTCACATTGTGGTTGTTTTCTGTCTGAAGTGGTATTCAAACATAATCTTTAAATAAATAAAATGATAAGTGAAGAGCAGACTCTTTGAAAAAGTTTTTTAAAATGTATGACGTTCACTCCGCCCTGACATGTATCCGAAAAAACTAAAACTAACCCTAAAACTAATAAAAACTTAACTAAAACAAAGCATTTTTTTTAAAATAAAAACTAAAATAAACTAACAAATCAGCAGTAAAAACTAATGAAAACTAGACTGAAACTGAACACAGAAAATGAAAACGAAATCAAAATAAAAACTAATGAAAAATCCAAAACTATTATGACCTCGGCACCAACGCTGTCATTACCTGGAGCTCGCAAATACAGAGCCCAAGTCTGTTGACGGGGGCGATGTACGGGCTGTAAGCACCATATAGTAGGAAAGGTAAGACAAAAATGTTTATGTTGGGGTATGGTGGGCTGTAAGTGCTAGTACGAGGGTAGGGGGTGGCTCTGAGGTGCTGATGGTCACTGTCCTCCATTCTGAGTTGTCATGGGACCTATCGGAGAATGTTCCCACTTCACAACCCTGATGTTGTCCTGGCAAGATTGTTTTTATTAGGATTTAATCCGCAGATAAAAATATGACTATAGCTGATGATTCTCATTATCACAAGAAAACAGAGGACTTGTTTCTAATGATAATTAACACAATAAAACATCCTTTGTTTGTTTGTTCTGTGCAGGTCCCTGTGGAGTTGCAGCTTTAGAAGAAACAGACTAATCTTAACACTAAGATAAAAAACACAAATCCTTCCTGTGTCAGATCCTGATCAAAGTAGAGTTTGATGAGTCGATCAATGAACAGTTCTCTGAAATCAGTTTGGGTTGTTTTCAAGCAGGAATCCTCGCACACTAGGGGGTCTTTGACTCTCCTGATCTGGAGTAAAAGAGGAAACAACTTCTGCTTTCCTTCAGATAACAGGTTGATTATTTACAATCCCTCAACTTCAAAGCCCTATTATACAGGAAGCAGACCTCATACTACTCACAGTTTTAGTTCATTTTTCTTCTCTACATCATGTCTTGCCTCCTGAGACCAGCCCACCGGGAACTTCATGCCAATGACATATAAAGTGAGCGACTTGGGAGGATTTCAGACATTTTCAGGACAGCACTGGTGAAGACAGCTATACTTACCACAACAGCGCGGCCTGCTGACCTCTGACTTGTGATCCCTGGGCTGACATTTGACACCCCAGTGACCTCAGGGTTCAGCTTAATGCTGGAGATGAAGAAGAAAAAGAGGCAGATGGGAGTAAAAGCGACCACCGCTGCTGAGATAACAGTAACAACCAAGAGGCTTAAGTTACAAGACTGTTAAAGGAAAGCAGCTGTTCATCTGTTACGTGTCATCAAGGACAGAGAGAAAGGATTCATATCAACTTTGAGAGCCATAAAGCACTGGTCAACAGACTGGGTGATGAATATGTTTTGCAATGCTGTCCTTATTCAAAAACACAGTAGTAAAGCAGAACACAAGTTAAAAAAATGAAGATATCATGTAAATATATTTGGAGACATTTTTATCAATAATTTAGCTTAATTTGATGGAAATTGTTTATAACTGTCATTAAAATTTTAATTTTCTCAATTTTCCTCAAAAAACTGGACAGACGTTTCCAGCAAAATTCTCTGGAATTTATGATACTTCTATCTGATTTTCTGTATAATTTAGAAAACTAAAGCCAAAATTTTTGAGAAAACCTTTGAAAATTTGGGAGAAATTTAATGGAATTTTTGGGAAAAACATTTTCTGATGATTTATTCAGAATTTTTGTAATATTTTTTAAAACTCTGCGAACATTTTAAATAAATTTCTATGTAATGAATATTGTGAGCCTAAGTCAAAAATTTCTGAAAATTCTTGGACATTTTATCTGGAATTTAATGGAAATTTCATGAAACTTTGGTAATTTTGGTGATACTTTTTCAGCAAATTCTCTAGAATTTTCTTGGATAGCTTCAAGGAAATTTATTGAACTTCAGTCTGAAATTTGTTGTATAAAGTTTGATAACTGGTCAGAAATATTTTGGATACCGTTGGAAATTTGGGAGATATAAAATCTTGGAAAATCACATTTTTAAGTGATATATTCACAACTTTCATTAGAGTTTTTCGTACTTCCTGCAAACATTTTAAAATATTTTAATGTAAATCATCAAAAATCTGTAAGAAATTTTTGAGCTGAAGTAAAAAAATGTATTGAAGGTTAAAGGAAAATTTTGAGGATGTTTTATCAGGAATTTTTAGGAATTTAAAGGAAGTTGTCTGAAACTTGCACTGATATTTCTTGATATTAACAACTCTTGTCAGACTTTTTAAGGCAAAGTTATCTGGAATTTACATGGAAAATCATGAAGAATTTCAAGGAAATTTTGGCAAACTTCAGTTTGAAATGTGTTTTATTATTTTGAGAACTCTGCTTCAAATTTGTTTTGTAAAGCCTCGGGGGGAAAATTTCATGGAAGTTTCCAGAGATTTCAAGCAAAGTTCAGAGTTTTAATGGAATAAAAGAAAAAAAAATTAAAGGGTTTTCATCTGAAAAGCTTTAACTCTTGACATTTTTAGGGACCATTCACAATAAATTTTGAAGGAACTTCTGTTGGGAAAGACCAATTCTCAGAAACTTGTCAGAAATGTGGAATTTTCAAGAATTTCACAGCCATTTTTGGGGACATTCCCTGGAAATTTTAACAGAAAATTTCACCATTTTTTTTTTCTTTTTGAAAATTGAAAAACATTTTCAGCAAACTTTTCCACTGAAATTTTGTGGTTTATGTAGCATTTTAGTCAGAAATTCTAGGAGCAAAGTAATTTTTCAGAAATGTTTACAAATGCAGATTATTAATAGTAAACAAACTCTTGATCGAATTAAGCACAACTCCACTTGCAATTATTTTACAATTCAGACAAGGAAATTCAACCAACATGCTCTTAAGTTTCATGTGCCTCATCCTCCACATTGTATATGTAATATTAACCATAAAAATAAATAATAATTATTGCCAACACTACGTCAAATGAGGTTCATTTTATTTATTATCATTTTAACATTGGAAAAGCAATGGTCAGTTACCCCAACTGTTCTTCCATTCACATATTGTAGCTCTTTATTTCTATGGTGATTAATGTTTATATTCTTACAAAACAAAAAGATTTCAGACACAATCTGTACACTCCAAAATTCCAAATCACACCCCCTCCCTTCGACCCATCTATGACAAATACGCTAACACGGGGAGCCAAATTTTAGTGCAGTGTTGAAAACCTGTTCACACACACATACAAAATGAACAATCAACAAGTCGCATGTACGTCTGTGGATTACATGCTTACTAAGTGTCTGGACTCCACCTAAGACATGTGAGGACACATTAAGCAGGTGTGCGCTGTAGGTAATACAAGGAAGGCAGGCGATTCAGGAGAAAGACGACAAAGAAAATTCTCTTGCAGGAAATGGTTCAGTTCATACAACCAATCTCCTGAAAAAAATTTACAAAAAAAAGGGTGTGTAAAAGGTGGGGGGATTCAAGTTTTTACACTCCCAGACGTCTCTCACATGGAAGATTTTTTTAAGTGAAAAAGATGGTGTGCAGTATTTTCATGGAAAGATCTGGAAGGGCAACACCGTGTAGGACTCACTCATGCATTCAGGATAGAAATAGAAAACAAGGGCAAAGAAAAGACAAGGCTGAAGTGTTTATGCCTTCTCCCTGCTCTCAAAGATGTAACATAAAAGGTCCCACATTGTCCACTTTATAATGCTTGCCTTCAAATATCACCAAGACAAAAAAAAAAAAGAGAAAAAGAACAGATTTCACAATCAAATGTTTAAATAAATATAGCTCCATTGATATAATTTCTTCAAAAAAATAACCCTTAGAGCAAACTCTCACACAGAAGACTGAGCACAACCCCCCC
This sequence comes from Cheilinus undulatus, assembly GCF_018320785.1. NCBI lineage: Eukaryota > Metazoa > Chordata > Actinopteri > Labriformes > Labridae > Cheilinus > Cheilinus undulatus. The sequence continues at coordinate 14,157,303 of NC_054881.1, read as the reverse complement.
AGACACGCACATATCGTAACCCTGCAGATGAAAATACAGTTGAAAAGATGAGTGTTAAAAAACGGCACCTAGATTAACTGGTGGGGGGAAAAATAATACAGGAGTGCGGGTCAACCTAGACTTTGGTAGAAACGTAGTCTCAAAAGAATCTTTTTGATGGGTGCAATGAGCTTTGTTTCTGTAGGACAGTGAACGTTTGCCTGTTTACGTACCAGGAACTATGGAGTCATTATAATAGCAAAACTCAACAGTGCATTTGAACATTTTAAAGGCCAGACTTGTTGGTTTTGGGCTCAGATTTCACTTTGAACTTTCCATTTATACCTGCTAGTGTGCTCAAATCTGCCTCTGTGTGCTTAGATTTTCTCTGCTTGTGCTCAAAAAATTTTCTTGTGCTTAAATATTCAGTAGCTCTCTTGAAAGTACTGCCCTCATACTCCAGCCATTCTACTCTCATTCAGGTTGCTTATTCTTGCTTGTGAAACACTCAGGCCCTGTCCCGCAGAGACGAGAAAGATATATTGCCGTACTGTTTTTAAAAAGTTTTCCATAAAGATGGGATCGTTTCAGGAAATAACTGCGTAACTGAAAATGACAGAAATAGCTGTAGTGCATATGCCAAGCCTGTATGTGGCGCTGTATTGCTGCCACGGAAATGCACCGAAAAGAGAGAAGAAAACAGAACTGAATCAAACTTTCTTCTAGTTGCCCTCCTGGTTGTTCTCCGCATTGGATTTAGGAACATATGGTGTATGGTGGTGGTAAAGGAGCATCACATTTTGCTGTAAAAGTCATAACAAGCTCAGTAGTGCGTACAAAACTTTTCCTGCAGGCACTCAAAACTTTCTCTGTGTGCGCTCAAAACTTTCTTCTGTGCCTTCAATGTATTTCTGCTCTTGGATTTTTTGAAAGAACCAACAGACAGTAAAAAAGCTACAGGATTGACAAATCATGTTAGCTCTGCCCATTATCGCTGTGCTGTTCTGAGTGCTCATAGGAAGGTTTAAGCACAAGCAGAGAAAGTTTCATACATGGAAAAAAAATATTGAGCGTGTTCAGCAAGCTGCTTACACAGGCAGAGACTGTTTCGAGCACTTGCAGGGAAATTTCGTACATGAGAAGTTTAGAGTGCAAGCAGAACAAGTTTCATGCACACAGCCGCCCGAATGAGAGAAACTGTTTTGAGAATGTGCAGGTAATTTAAGCAAAAATTAAGGGTTTAAGAGCAAGCAAATATTTTCAGCATGGAGAAAGCTGTGTGCAAGCACAGAAATTTTTGTATGCGGAAAGAGTGTTTTAAGTATGCACAGAAAGTTTCACACAAGGGTAGATAAAGTTCAAGTAGACAGAAAGAAAATTTTGTACGTGTGAAGTTTTGAGTACAAGCAGACAGAGTTTCATGTGCACAGAAAAAAAAATTATGAATTTATGGGGAGAAAATATGTTTGAGCATGAGCTCAGGAAATTCATGACAGCAACTAAAGAATTGAGAGCAAGGAAAAATTTCATAGGCAGAGAAATTTCATACACTAGAAGTTGTAAGTACAAGCAGAGATGGTTTCATTCATGTACAGAAAATCTGAGAGTGGCAGATTTGCAAGAGAGCAGAAGCTGCCTGAATAAGAGGGGAAGAAATAGTTTGGCGCATGAGCACAGGAAAATTAACTAGCAACTAAAGATTTGAGAGCAAGCAGACAATTTGAGCGTAGGGAAATCTAATCAAGGGGGAATTTTAAACACAAAGGCATGTTAAAATGTAAAGTTTGAAGAAAAGCCTGAGTCCAAAATCAGTGTCATTGCTCTCATAATGATAAAATGTACAATCAAGTTTTGCACAACAATGACTCCATAAGGAATGGCCTTAAATAAGAGAAGTTTGACAATCCTTCTAGTTTTGAATGTACAAGAGCCTCTGAAGATTAAACCTTTGTACCTTATCTTTCACAAAAGTCTCACCAAATTCACAAAAAAATTTAAATAATTATCAAGGTGTCAAGAAGCCTTCCAGAAAATAAAATAAAGCTTTTATTTGGCAGCAACTTAATAATCAAACAGTGAAAATATTTAACCCACCGATTTCTGATTAAACATTTAATTTAAAACGGTGTCATACGGCCCCTTTAAGAAGAGAAAAGACGTACATCAACTCGCCCATTACCCATGTTGACCGTGTCAAAGTCCTTCAGTACATATTGGCAACACATACACACACATACACAAGCATACGCACACTTCCACACTCAATACTGGTAGTGTGATTCAATCAGTGAAATCCGACGTGTGTTGTAGTTGGCTGCGTGTGGGTATGGGGGGCGGGGTTAGTGGGGGTACAACGGACAGATGGACAGGGAGGCGGCTAAGGTGTCGCTGACCATAAAGACAGCAGCCGTGAGCAGCAGAGAGGTCAGAAAGGGAGCGATACAGTGAAAAGGTCCATGTCCCATTGTACCAGCTGAACGACGGGTACTGCAGCCCCTGGGGTCTCCCTCCCCACCCTCCCTCCCGGCTGGGTGGAGGAACAAAAGTGGATGACGACGACTGTCCGTATTGTGGTCCAAAGAAGCTTGTCCAGTTCATCAACAAGACGACTTTTTCCCCCTCACATACAAAACCATAGCAGCAAGTAGAGCTCGAGGGTCTCTGTCCTCGAGAAAAATAAAGATAAACAAAAACAGAACTTTCCCCGTCATCCACATGAAAAGCAAGCTATGGAGAAATACCAGTTCTGGGAAGTGGTAGATGTCTTTTTGATTCCTAATCCTCCGTCTATTTCCCCCCAGAGTCCATCAGGCTACCAACATTGTCCTCAGTCGTTAGTCTCTTGTCAGCATTTTTCCCAGCTCCCCACCCACGAGTCTAACCCTGCTCCCCCCCTCTGTTCTCCCTCCTCTCTCCCAGGCGAGGATGAGGGCAGATCATCGTTCGGGCTCAGACTCCAGGGCCAGCACCCGCTTGCGCTCACGACACTGCTTCTTGTGGGCAGGCCAGTCCCTCTGCTGACACTGGGAGCCGCAGTAACGAGCCACCTGGCAGCGGCCGCAGATGTTGAACTCCCGGAGCTGTGGAAAGACAAAGAGAAAAGTCATATTTAACTCTGGGTTAAAAGATTACACTGTGTGAAGACAGAAATAGAATTTAACAACAGATTTAGTCACATAAAATCCTAGTTAAGGCTCGTACCCTCCTCTCGATGAGTGAACATGGAGGATAATGACACTCATAGTAGGTACAGGAGCACTCTTCTTCCTCTACCAGCTCCCCGTTAGCGTTGTAGTAGCGTGTGCGGCTCAGCTCCAGATACTGCTCCTCCACAGGGTCAGCAGGTACCTGCTGGATGGCCAGCCAGTACAGAGACTGCTCTCTGGATATACAAGAGCACAGCAGAAGTAATATTAGGTATGTGCCTCCAGTCATAAAGTTCTTCTAGAGCAGGGACAGGCAACTCTGGTTACTGAGAGGGCCACATTTGTTTTATTCTCACTGCCAGAGGGCCAATTATTCCCAAATTGAAGGATATGCTCAATTTAATAAACTATTTGGAATTCATTGTATGAAACAAATAAAAAGCTTCATCATAACCCATATATTTTTGGACTCAAATAAAAATAATTAATTTAATCTGCTAAACAAAACTTAAGAAAACTGAAACTGCCTCTGAATATGCATGTCTATCCTCTTATACAAATGCATGCAATGATGCATATAGAAGATTTTACAGCAATAATTACAGCCAATTATACCTAACCTAACACGTACAAGTAATCAAAGATGATTTTAGGGTTTTTTTTTCCAATTCCCATACAACCTTTAAATATCTCATTTGTATATAGTATGCCATACTAGCAGGCCTACCTACAGAATTGACTGGGCCCCTGAAAAACCCCCTAGTTATGATTTACTGATGATATTATTGCATGAGTGTTGGTTCAGTGCCATTGGTGCTAGCCTCCTGGGTAACAGTTACGTCATTTTGGAGCTGAAAAGTGCGTCAACCTACATTTGGGTTCTGATGTTCAAATTATTAATTCATGCCACTTCTACACCCTTTTTAAACCACTTTATAATCACATTTGATTTCACTTTAAACCCATTTTTGGCTAATTTAGTCCATTTTAGCTACTTTTAACATGTTTCACTACTTAAGCTAATCAATTTTGCCCCTTTTCATCATTTTTTCCTTTCTCAACCCATTTTTACTTGATAGTCAACTTTTTTTTGCCTCCTTTAAATTTTTTTTCTCCATTTTTGAATCACTTTTCACTACATAATTCTTCAAATTTTTAACTCTTACAACCCATTTTTGCCACTTTTTAACTGCATCTCACCCTTTTTACCACCCATTGTGTCACTTTTAGCCAATGTCTTGCCACTTCAAGCCACTATTTTTGCCACTTAAAAGTTTTTCAACAATTTTACTGCCCATTTTTTCATTTATTAATCAATCTTTGCTGCTTTTATTTCATTTTTACCACTCAAACCACTTTTCAACACTTACGTCTACCAATATTTGATACTTGAAACCCATTTTGTCACTTTTAACCCACTTTTTTTGCCAATTCCAGCCTTTATTTTGCAATTATTTTTCTCTTAAATTTATTTCAGTTGCTTCTACTTCATTCTCTGGCATCCTGGCATTTGTGCACATCTTGGTTTAGCTACAGAGTCTGACATTACTCTCCAAATGGTTGAGTCGTTGTACTCATCCACACCATTAACTTCACCAATAAGGTTGTAATTCTGTATTAAGAAAATGGGTTTTACATTATATAACAGCAGTACTTTGATAGGTTATTATTCTGGTTAAATGTCAAATATGGCTATCAAAGGTTAACTTTACAATGGATTGTGATTTTCCTGACATCCTTGGGCCCCAGAAAACTTCCCCTCCTCTTTATCCCCCCTTATGGACGACCTTGTGCACTAGTAATGTCATACCTCTGCTTGCTGGAAATCTCCTCTGGTTTGGGGCTCCAACCCACAGGCACCAGTCGCAGGTTGTCTAGCCTGTTGTCCACAGTGACTGAGTTAATGTGGATGACTTGAAAACTGGGGGCAATGCCTCCTCTATGCTTCTCCCTGTGTAACGACATGAAAAGATTTTATGTCAGTTACAAACAAAAATAATCACAATTAATTAGAACAAAGGCAGAGTTCCCAAAGGCTGAAGCTCCAGTTAGCAACCGGGTCCGTGTGATGAATGGCTTTGTTTATTTCAAAACATTTCTATATCGTGTAAAAGAGATCCAATTATGGGGTCCACGAACACTGCTTTTAGACTTATTTCAGGTAAAAAACAAGTCATCGTCCATATTATTCAGTGTTACTCAGGGAAAATGATTAATTTTGTTCTGATAGACATGAAATACCATCATCCAATTTAACTGCTGACTTTGACATTTGTAGGCCATCCAGTAGTGAGTCATTGAACTACTCAAATACCAAACTAATGACAACAGCAGAGAAAAGTGCGGGCAGTTTTAAGAAAGGAATGACGGTGACTGAATTTATAAACAAGGCCAGCTTTGCTTGTCAGTTATAGAATTTTAAGTCAGTTGAATATTTATATTAATTTAGGCTCACAGTCTCTTCAAATGTTTTGTAAAACCTGCTAAAAAGTCACTCATGCCCAACCAAGGTGTGAACAAACAGATAAATGTATGCCATCTTGTAAGTGCTAAGTGGTTTTTGCAGTGTTTTGACAGAGAAAATGGAGATAAGGTTGTATGTAGGTTGTGTCAGGTTAAACTGTCATGTAGCCACTCAACCAGAATAATAAGTAACCACAGAAGGACTGAATGCTAGAATTGCTAAAGTTAGCCGGACTCTGTGAACCAATTTTACACTTCTTTCAGAGAAGTGTCAAAGTTGAACAATGATGTATTTCATTAGACTGTTAAACAATCGTGATTTAAATTTACTTTTAATCAACTTTGAAATAAGTTGCCTTGGTATGCGCCAATTTGAATACAGTGCAATTCATTAACATAAAAATGTTATAATTAGGGATGTGCAGAATTAGTTGGCTAAATAATTCAACATCTTTGTAGTCGCTACCAGTACTCCTCAATTTAACCAATTCTTCATATACAGTTGGAAGAAAAAGTATGTGAACCCTTAAGGATTTCTGCATAAATTGGTCATAAAATGTGTTTTGATCTTCATCTAAGTCACAACAATAGACAAACACAGTCTGCTTAAACTAATACCACACAAAAAATTATATGTTTTCATCTTTTTATTAAACAAAACATGTAAACATTCAAAGTGCAGGGTGGAAAAAATATGTGAACCTTTGGATTTAATAACTGGTTGACCCTCCTCTGGCAGCAATAACCTCAACCAAACGTTTCCTGTAGTTGCAGATCAGATCTGCACAATGGTCAGGAGGAATTTTGGACCATTCCTCTTAACAAAACTGTTTCAGTTCAGCAATATTCTTGGGATGTCTGTTGTGAATCGCTCTCTTGAGGTCATGCCACAGCATCTAAATCGGGCTGAGGTCTGGACTCTGACTGGGCCACTCCAGAAGGTGTATTTTCTTCTGTTGAAGCCATTTTGTTGTTGATTTACTTCTATGCTTTGGGTCGTTGTACTGTTGCATCACCCATCCTCTGTTGAGCTTCAGTTGGCGGACAGATGGTCTTAGGTTTTCCTTCAAAATGTCTTGGTAACTTTGGGAATTCTTTTTTACGTTATTGACAGCAATCCGTCCAGGCCCTGAGGCAGCAAAGCAGCCCCAAACCATGAAGGCCTCTCCACAATATTTCACAGTTGGGATGAGGTTTTGATGTTGGTGTGCTGTGCCTTTTTTTTCTCCACACATAGCGTTGTGTGTTCCTTCCAAACAACTCAATTTTGGTTTCATCTGTCCACAGAATATTTTGCCAGTAGTGCTGTGGAACATCCAGCTGCTCTTTGCAAACTGAACATGTAGCAATGTTTTTAGCTTACACTCTAGGAGTCTTCTTCACCTCACTGAGCATTCTGAGCTGTGCTCTTGCAGTCATCTTTACAGGACGACCACGCCTAGGGAGAGTAGCAACAGTGCTGAACTTTCTCCATTTGTAGACAGTCTGTCTTACCGTGGACACATGAACATCAAGGCTTTTAGAGATACTTTTGTAATCCTTTCCAGCTTCATGCAAGTCAACAATTCTTGATCATAGGTCTTCTGAGAGCTCTTTTGTGCCAGACATGGTTCACATCAGGCAATGCTTCTTGAGAACAGCAAATTCAACACTGGTGTGTGTTTTTTATAGGGCTGGGCAGCTTTAACCAACACATCCAATCTCATCACATTGATTGGACTCCAGGTTGGCTGACTCCTGGCTCCAATTAGCTCTTGGAGAAGTCACTAGCCTAGGGGTTCACATACTTTTTCCACCCTGCACTGCGAATGTTTACATGGTTTGTTCAATAAAAACATGAAAATTTTTTGTGCGGTATTAGTTTAAGCAGACTGTGTTTGTCTATTGTTGTGGCTTAGATGAAGATCAAAACACATTTTATGACCAATTTATGCAGAAATCCAAGAAATCCCAAAGGGTACACATACTTTTTCTTGAAACTGTATTTTTGAAATTCAGGCCCACAATTCCTGTCAAATCTCCATCTAAACTGAAACACAGCCTCTTCCACTAGTAGCCACTGTTCCTCTGGTTAAAGGCTTCTGCCCTTTTGACATTATGCTCCTTAACCTGATGTAAACAACGGTGGATAGGTAACACTGATAGCATCTCATAGTAAAAGTGTAATTTTGTGCTATTTTGATCCAGAAAAAGGGGATAACATTGTGCATAGACCATGTCAGGCTAGACTTGAATATGAGTAAACATATTCAGTGCCAGATTGTGGTTGTCAATGAGCAAGGAAGGCTGAAGGCAGGTGGTGCTAGTATTGCTTAATTTTGCCACAGTCTTCAGAACACTTCACAACATTAACTGCCATCTCATGTTAAATAAACAGTGCTTAATTTTCAAAAGTATCTGAGTACATCCCCAACTTAAGACTAGTCAATTAAGTGCAGTGAAATTTAGTCTTGAACTGGATCCCAAATTATTCGTCATGGAACAGCACTATCTAACATCTCTGTTGACTCAGGGGCAGTTAGTTGCAAACCTTTGAGGTTAAATGCGGGAAATTTAGACTGATCGAAGAGGGAAAAACAAGCGTTAAGTACTACTAGTAAAGTACTAATAAGGCACGGACCAAAATGAACCTTTAAGCTAAAATAAGAACAGACCTTTTCTACATGAATTGTGCACCAATAATTGAACTTCAACACCTACGCAAGGTTAGTAGATAGCAGCTTTCTTAAACAAGCTGCTATCTACTAACCTTGCGTACACAAATAAAGAATATCTAGCATTACTCTCAGCCAATTCAATTAGTATGTGCAGCAGTTTTCCCATTTCAGCTGTGATGCTCAGCTACATGAGATGTACAAAGTGATGCTGGTTTTGTAAACAATAGATGCAGAGTGATCCAAAGGACAAACAATGCAATGCCCAAATCAACCCAAGCATTGTGTGCCTCATTTTATACAGTGCAAAAAGGTTTTCATTTGATGCTTTTTGAAAACATGAAAGCCAAAATCAACTACTCTTTTTTTAGGGATGAAAGATATGGGATTTTGCTGATATCTGGTATGCCAATATTTACAGAATAATTTTGGCTGATACAGACTTTTGAATCTAGTTTAGACCTAAAACTTCAGTCCTTAAAACACACTTTAAAGTGTAAGGCATGATGATAAATAAATAAAAACATTTCAGCTGATGTAGGTCTATTGGTCTGGCTTACAACCCAACTAACTTGCTTGTTCATATGGCCAATATTGACATATGATACAGGCAGATCACTGTAGCCAAAATATCAGTTATATATATCAGCAGTAATGTTCATATCTGTTCATTTAGATATGTCACTATTTAAGGTTATATCTGCACACTTACAATACTCTATTTTTTTATATAATCGACCACTTGAAAGGCGACATGTCCTATCCAGGACTTTAAGGATCGTTCAGAGGAGCACAAAGAAAAAAAATAACTCACCAAAGAAGCTCGTGTAACGGCCTCCCTGCCCAGCGGCCTTTACCGATGTCAAAAGCGTAGGCAAAGATCTTAGCTCCATTTCCATCTGCATCAACCTCCATGCGCGCCTGAAAAAGAAGAACGCTGTTCATCCCCTGGTGCCACCAAAAGATATTAACCAAAAAAGGGCTTAAAAAATATCACTGTTAAATTCTCTTGATTTACCTCGAAGGCATAGTTTTCCACTAGAGGTATGTCCTGCTCATCAATCAGTGTGTATTTTGTCTGAAAAAGGAAACGGATAAACACTTAAAACACAAGGATTACAATATAATACATAATAAATGATAAGGTATTAACTGAACTGGAAAAACAATAGGAAGTACTCTTGCAACAGGAGCTTTCAATTCACATCCTGCTTTAGCAAGACACCAACATTTTTTTAAATTACGTTGTGATTATTTTAAAGAAACCTAAACAGGAAAGGGCCAACGTGGGAACAGACCCAGAACCAATGACTGCTTACAAGTTTTAAAATTACAGCCATCAAGCAAGCACAAATTTTCTGGATTGATAAAACAACAGAGATATTCACAACTTTAAGGTTGATAAGCAGCTGGTCAACTTAAAACAGGGAAAACGCTAATGCATGTCTGTAATTTAACTGGTTTTCAACCGCACAACATAGCCCTTTTCATAGTGCATTTCGACAACAGCATCACAACAAAGGTCCATCTCTAGACATTCATATTCCACAACAGCTTAACTGGTTTCCCCATCTGTTATTTTACATTGAATTACAGAATTAAGAAATGTGAGAAAGCATGCCTCAGCGGGAGCTTCACACTCACAGGGCACTATGCTCCCCACTGGCTCTGCTGATCCCTTCTTGCCCCATAATGGCTTGTTTATGCTCTACATTTCTGTACGTACTCTGCGATCATTTCATCCATATTTCTGCACTTTCACTCAAAGTTTACAGATACAGACAAAACGTTGCACTACCATGTATAATCATGGGTTCAGTTTAATGCAGACCAGCAAAACACAAAAAAAAGAATAGTTTGAAGGATTAAGAACTTTACATAGTCTTTAAGGAAACATTGACAAATATGGTACAAAAGTAAAAGACAGACAACTACAACTGAACAGCTGGGTGGCAGGCAGATAAAGCAGCAATGAAGCAGCTATGGAGGTCCGTGTTAAACAGCAACCTCTAGTGGATTGATTTTTTAAACGTTCAACCCAACACAGACTAAATATGCGGGCGTGAAGGTTATAAAAAGCACAGATCTATTTACGTTAACGCCTCTATTCCCTTTATGTCTCTGACATTCTTAGTGCAGGTGAAACACGACAGACGCAAATATTAGGCCTTGAAGTGGCAGTGTGAATGAGCCAACTGTAATGCTGTCAACCGTTACTAAAAATATTATATTATGCATACATGGTTTTATTTTTCCATTTCTACACAGAAAGTTTACTTCAGTAGGGTCCGACATTAACGGTTGCCCGAATGCCCGGGGCAACTTCAAAAAGCCGACGGGCAAGCAAAACTTGTAAGGACTTGCCCGATCAGGCAAGCACAACTCTGAGCTTTTCTATTCATTAATTTTATTTTCCTTTCTCATTTCTGTTACTACAGAGCCCCCAAGTAGCCAGATGCAGTGTGTCGCTGCCTCCATTGGCGTGTCTGCTGATGTCCAGACAGCTGCACAAACTTTAACTAAAAACCCTTATGAAGATAAACACTGTCATCAGTAAAGATTCACGGTAGCTCACATCAATAAATCTGTTACCCACATAAAGAAGACAGGCTTTAACTTCCAATTTTAAACATTTATTGTTTTAAATCCATATGTTATTACTGTCGGATGCGCTCGACGTAGGAGTGTGTGTGAGAGAAGAGAGCAGAGGAGGTCTGCCGGTGGCGCATCTCTTTAGTTTGCTCATTCATTGAGGTCTGCTGTCGTGTTTAATCTGAAACTTCCCATTTCCTTGTTTTAACTTTTTCTCCAGCCACATCCTGCCAATGCTCTCTCACACCCATATCTTTTGACAATTATGCAGATGCGCGTCATCAATGAGCATAACTCACACAGATCACACGTGGAGATAATGTAATATCTAGAGAAATTTTTCCAAAATGAAGCAGGGTGAAATGATGTGTCTGGAGAGCTGCAGGTGTGAGGCAGGGCTGGTTTAAGTCATTTGGAGGCCCAGGGCAAAGACCAATATGAGGCCCCTCCTCCTTTTACTAAAGGATTAGGCTAATAATAATGACTGGAAAAAAATTAGAAAGCACCTCTTTTATGTTAATAAAGTCACAGAACTCCAGTAAATGCCCCAGTGTGGGATATAAATACCCAACTAGCCAACCATCATTCATCATTTTCTTTGGAAAGCATCTCAGAGCTCAAACTCAGCACATGCCAATATCTTAAAAAATCTTTAGGCCAGGTGAAACTTTCATAACGCGTTGGGCCAAAGATTGGTATCTCCAAGATGACTACTTTTCAGGGAATGAAAAGTTTGTTATTTATAAAAAATGATATAAATATGATTTATAAAAACAAATTAAAATCATGAAAAATTGAGATACAAGGTTTTTGCCTGATGTCAGTGATAAATACAATAACTATATGCTCATTATCAGTGACATATTGGTTCTTCTGACTCTATACAGACATTTGCATCCATTTAACCTCATAATTATCCACCAATCCACTGTTTTATTTAATTTCAACAACAGATTATCTGATCTATTATCTACCTTACATTCCTGGTTTGTATTGTGGCTCTCGCTAAAGTGTTTTTTAGAGAATGTGGCTCTTTGAATAAGGTGGAGTACCACTGGCCTTACTGTTACAGGGTGGAACTGTGAAATAGCACTTTAAAGGGGCACTATGTAGTTTTGGGGAAGACATTTTTAATCAAACAAGAAAAATCTTAATTGGTTGATTTTCATGTCTGCAGATTTTCTTCAGTTTCACGATGAATAAACCAAATAAAAACAGAAGAAAAGCACCATCTTATACATGGTGCATATGTAGCAGACCCTGCCACCTCTCTAGTGTCAGTGTTGTGCTGACCTCATTTTCCTCTGAGAGTAGTTGGTTTCATCAGTTACAAAAAAAATATTTCTTAGTTTGTATTATTACCTTATTAGTATTGTAAATATGAAATTTCTGAGTTTGAATTTCTTCTGAAAACAACATGGTGTTTTTACACATCGTGCTGATCTGTACAAAGTTGAATATAATTTTCAGTGGGCTAACACAAAGCTTTTTGATCTTTTGCTATGTCCATTGTTTTATACTAGGAACAACTTCTTATATGCACAAACTAATTTAGCGTTAGGGTTGTTACAATACCAGAATTTCAAGCCAACTATTTTCTACAGTTTAATACCTTCATGTCATACTTCTAATAATCATCAATATCAATACTGGTTGATATCTAGACTAGGGGTGCACCGATCGATCGGCCAAAATTGGAATCAGCTTGGTTTCATATGTACCTCTACCTACTAAAATGTGAAAAATGAAAGACTAAAGGAACTGATATAATTTATTAGTTTGGACAGCAATGCTCTAAACTTTTCATTTATATTTGAGAGAACTACCTCATGTGCAGTTAAAACAACAAGTTTGTATTGTTTCACAGGTATTGTTCAGTGTTTTTCAATAAAATAAGATTGGAACATTGAAGGTGTATGCTGTCAGTTATTAAAAAAAACATTGGTATCGGCCAAAATCAGAATCGGCAGGTCAGGCTTTTTAAAGATCGGTGATCGACCAGAAAATTGCAATCGGCGCACCCCTAATCTAGACAAGAACAACTTCCCAAATAGTCAATAAATATTTGCTTTGATTGCTGTAATCTGTCTGAGCTGCACACTTTAACCTTGACACGGCAACCTTAACCCATTAGGGCGCAAATGGCCTCGTGGTTAGGTTGCGCCCAATGTCTAGTTTTAAGTCCAGCCTATGTCTCTTTCATCGCATGTCATTCCCCACTCTCTGATCCCATCTCTCCAATAAAGGTACACACACTTTCTCTTTTCTTAAAAAATAAACAAATAAATATAACGCAAATTAATCATTTGGCCAAGTTCGACACAGCTTCCTTCCAAAGTCCTCCAGTGCAGATGTTTACATGCCTGAGGATGGAGAGGTGAAAGTGATGAGTGAGGAGACAAACCCTGGTCTACCCAACGGCAAATTCTGATTTAAAAAGCTGCCAAACAGAAGTTTAGATAAAACCAGCAAAGATGCTAACGGACCAAGCAGACCTGGATTTGTCAACAAAATGACTACAACTAATCTAACCAATGCAACTGCTAAGTGGGTCACCAAGGCCTGCAGATCCAACATCGTTGCGGACAAGGGGCTTCAAATCAAGCAGTTTGTGCTCACTCTGCAGCCTAAGTTTTTTTAACTTGATGTGTTTGCTGATTTAGTTTGCAGTTTATGGATATTGTTGTTCTGTAAATTAAGATACTGTAATTTGCAAACCATTACAACTAAGCTAAGACAGTTTATAATAACAATTAATTTACTATACTAGTGATTCTTTTATCTCAAATCAAAATGAAAGCAAATGATTGTATTAGTAATGTCTGATAAATAATCAGGATTAATCACAGCATAATCATGTGATTAACGTGATTAATTTTAAAATCAACCAGCAACAGAATTAGTTCCCTTCCAAACGACACGTCTCATTGGAAAAGATTTATTTTTAAGAGTCTAACTTTTGATACAATCATTCAATAAAATAATTATCAAAAAAGGACAGCACCAAAAACGTGCCACTTTTTCGAGCCTTTCATGAAACGTTCATAAAGGTTCATAAAAGCCACTCAGCACAGAGAGCACTGCATAAGCCACAACCACACAGATAAGCAGTTGAAGGTATGGTCAAACTCTCAGCAAGGAATTTGCCTCGCACGTGTAAGCTATGGCTAACATAAACGACAGAAATGTCCTTTAGGCTTCACAAATATCAGTGTCATAGAGTTAAAAATAATCTTAACAATCCCTTGAAACCAACCTAGAAATTCTAACAGTACCGTGTTTCTACTGTGAGGTTTAAAAAGAACAGAATCTCGTGCAAGAGCTACCTGTAAAAGGGACTTATATGTGCACGTGACAAGACACCAACACGGTAGCCCCACGATAGACAGAGCATGATACAGCACGGTGTTTCCCACATACCAAAAGGTCCAAACATGGAATGTGACACGTTGCCTGAACTGTCAGACTTATTGTATAGATTTTATCAGGAGTGACAACATGTAAATGAGCTGTATGAGGGTTGGTTAGAGCCCAGAAGTCCTGTCACTCAGCAGGTGTGCAGCTGATACGTCACAGCTCACTCAAAACGGGCTGCAACGTCTATCCCGACTGAGTGTCTCGTGAGAGGAGCAGCCAGGACACATTTCTTGACCAGCATTCAGACGTAATATAACGTCAGCGTGGAAATATATACTTATGTAACTTGTGGCAAAAACACAAGCAAGTTTTTCGGCCACAGCTGTTGGGTGGTGGGCTGTGCTGCCGGTGCTTTGTCACGTTGCACAAAAGAATCAGTTGATGGAGCATGGCAATGGCTTCCTCATTAGCAGACACTTCACCGTGTAATCCAAATAACACCGCTAGCGTGGCACTGCTAGCTACACCATCGACTGTTATACTGTTTGTACCAACTACCGACGTTAAAGGAAAGTGTCTTCTCAATAAATACATCAGCCGACACATGTCACGCGAAAAAACAGCTCCCTGTTTACCTTTAGGTCACTATTCAACCGTTTAACGTGAGCCTTGAGCTAACGTATGCTGCTACATGCTAGTTAGCTTTAGCTTCACAGCGAGACTGTGGTGGCGGCAGAGGGACGGAAAACCTCTCCAGCTCGGCACGGCCGGCTTCTTTAATCCGTTCAAATGCGGCTGAAATCTGTAAAGCTGAACGACTCTTGCATCAACAACAGCTCAATGCCCATGTCAGGAGTTGTCTACAACCGACTCATCACGGTAACGGTAAATTTTCCATCGTTTTTAGTCCCCGAGGGCCCTTCCCCGGCCGCACATGGCAGCCCTGGGATCCAGCTCACCTTCCCGGCCACACGGCCGAGCCGTACGATCCCGAGCTTGAAATCCGACATCAGGAGGACGGGCGGTGGTGACGGAGAGAGGCGCAGGATCCAACCTTGATGGTATACAGGTTTAAGCTCGTAGGGGCAGCCCCTCAGCCCCTTCGAGATGCCAGTCCGGGTTAACTGGTCGAGGTTTGCCCTGACTCCGGGTCTCTCCGGCAGCAGCCCAACCTCGGTGACACTCACCGCTGCTGGCGCAGGAAAGCCGAGCGAGCTGATGGGGGCGGGGCGGGCAGGGGCGGGACAAGACGCTAATCAGCCCGTCCAATCAAACGCCACGTTATGTTTTTTAATGCAAAGCGTCCAATCGTGCTATCCAATTGAAAACGAGCATTCCTAAAGACCGCCTTTTTCAGTTTTAACGTCATCACACTCTCGTGACCACTTCCAGACATTTTCGCGCGAAATGTTTGATGGGTGGGTGAATGTGAAATTTTGACAAGAATATAGCTGGGTGATCTGAAAAATCTACTTTCAGTTTTTTGTCTTGAATGTAAATATGCTCAAGTAAAATAAAATCCAAAGACTTTTGAGGGAAACAAAAACTTAACCTGAAATGAGGTTGAAACATTGAGACTGTGCGTATAAATCAACGTTTCTCAACCTTTTTTTCTGTCAAGGCATTAGGGTTACAATACTTGAGATATGACAAGTCACCCCGGTCAAAATGTATTAATAGAAACACGACAGCATTAGTGTATAATAGAATGAAGATAAGTCTCCAAAATAGTGGTTCTCAACTGGTGGGTTGTGACCCATAAGTGGGTCGCAGCACTTATTTCAGACGGGAAAAAATGGCGTCTATTAGGGAATCAGGTCATTAATGGACAGACAACCATACATTTTACTCTCTTCTACAGAGATAATAGACAATTTTAAATGTTTTTCTCGTTATTGCTTACTCGTTTATCTGTTTCCTGGGTTTACATAGCTGCTTTTTCCATTATGAGTCAATTCCAGAAAATCTCTGGAAAACAAAATTTTATCCTCTGTCATCAGGAAATGGGGTGTAAAATGTATTTATTTTCCCCTGTCTCTATTTTTCAGTCATATCTATTGATTCATCCAAGATCAAAACTTCAATATTTTATGTAAAATAAACATGCATTTTTTTATTTTTTATTTTTTTACATCTGGGTTGTGATTTTTCATTTAAAAGACTTTGGTGGGTCCTAAAGCTACACCAATTGAGAACCACTGCTCTAAAGCACTTTCTTAAAATGCCTATATTTCCATAGAATGGACACAGAGCTCGTGAAAGAATATTTCAGTGAATTTCAGCAAACCAGCAAAACTGAAAATAAAGAAAATGTGGATTATTTATGTCAGGATAGCTAATGATATGCATAAAAGGCACCCCTGATGATGCAGAAGGCACCCAATAAAGGCTGGTCTAAAGTAAGTCATTTCAGCTACGTAAGGCTACTTCACAGGTGATTTTAGATCCTTTAAGATGTGCTGGAGCACCCCTGAATTTCATCTCAGGAACCCCAAAATAAATAGGGATTTACACAACCAAATAACTAAATCTTAGAGGGTTTTTTTAATTTAATTAACATGCCATATATTGTGCTGTATCAAGCAAAAAAAAGGTCTTTATAGAATTAGATATTTTTTTCTGTTAATATATATTTAATATTGAATAATATATTGGATAATAAACCTTAATGTTAAAAGCTGCTGTCATCAGATTAATGTGGCTAAGTAAAAAAATTACAACATATCTGAATTAGATATACAATATAAAAGTTGGCAGAAAATAATAGCTGAAGTACAAATAGATAGTTTTAGCTTAAAATTGTATTTCAGTTCTGCAATATTGTAAGTATAACTACTCTATTTTATCACTAAAGGTTTTTAAAAATACTATAATGCTTTGTTTCCTCTTACTATTTCAGATTTATCAGGAGAGGATGTAATGGTGATGTGATCAGACAGGTGTTGACTCATGGGAGGCAGGTATAAATAGCCGAGTTGACATCCTGATGATAATAACGTCATGATGATGACATGCAGTATTCAGAAGTAAAACAGCTTATCCTACAAAAATATATTTTGTGGGGTTGAACTTATATTACTTAGTTTTACTGTTGTAATTTAATAATGTAGGAAATTAGTACCTGTTTTGGGTGTACTGAAGACCTGCAACAGTGTCCACACGTCACAGAGTCTTTGAAGCTGATTCCAAAATTGCACCTGAGTTGCTTTAAATGTAACTTTTTTCTTTTGTTCATTGGGTTACTTTCTATTAATTTCTTTATTCACCAACTTTATGATGGAAAGCCATCATCTGGCTGTGTTGAGGATTCACTTTAGTTTGTATAGAATAACCAAGGAATCAGCAGACCTCCAGGCTTTAAATTTGTGTGAGTTTTAATCAGTACTGCAGGTGCACATTTGATTCCTCTTGTTGCTATATAAAAAAATCTTTAAAAAAAAAAGTTCTTTTGAAGGAAGGTGACAGTTTTGTTACTTGTTTTTTTCTTACCTGTGCAACCCTATCACAAGATGAATCAAGTATAGCAAGTCCAAAGTACCCAAAGAGCACCTGCGTGTGAGTACGGCAAATATCCTGCAGTGCTTCCCCTTTTCTGTCTTCTCATATGTTTACATATTATAACAGTGCACTGACCAGCAAACTTCTTAAAGACACAGCAAATTACTTTGTAATGTTGAAAAGATGATAACCTTGTGAGTCAGTAGAAATATATATATATATATATATATCCCAAATGGGATAAGCGGTATAGAAAATGGATGGATAATGCGTGATGTTCTGAAACATTTAAATGTGACAAATGTGCAAAAAATAATGAGTCAGGAAGGTGGAAAATACTTTTTCTCAGCACTGTATTATTTCTCTCACTCATTTACACATTTTCTGATAAACCTCATGCAGTGTAGTGCTGAACTGTTCACATTCTTAACTGTAAGGAATCTGGGCTCAGCCCTCCATGTACCCAAGCCCTGGAAACACCCCTGCTCCAAACCTCCTGTGTTTTCAAATGTTGGAAAGTACTGTATGTAGTCATATAAGGACAAGGATATCTCTGTTAACAGTTAAAGTAGACGAACATTAATGGTGCGTAAATACTTAAGGGTTTGTGAACACATAATCTGTACCCCCCTCTTTAAAAAGTCTTTACACATCCATGCTATGTGAACACAAGAGTAGTTTCACAAATGCATGCTGGAATATTGGAGAGGAACAAAATGCAACATGCATTTTTTTTATGAACCAAATAAAGCACAGAGTTGGAATGTGCAAATAAATAATCCAGACTGGAATTCTTGTTTGGGACCATTAAGTATTTTTTCAATCATGTTACCAGCCTGTCTTCATTCCATCACATCTGTCCCTTACTTTCAGTTTAGTACATGAAGAGAGTGAGCGCCCTCTGGAGATCAGGACACATATTACAGGAACATTACAAACCGGACAATTTCCAGTCAGAGGAAGCATTCTCAGGAAGAAAATGATGTTATTTTCAGGTGAAAACCAAACAGAAATATTGTACTAAAAAAGGGAGAAGCCACCAGGGCAATCTTCAGGCACACTCGCTCGAGTCAAGGATTTGGGTAAAAAGCCTTTATTGTTTCAGGGCATATCTAATAAAAATTACAAATCACAAGGAAAGCGACCGGTTTCAACCGCACAGGGTCTTCATCAGGGCATGAACCGGTCAGCTTTCCTTGTGATTTTTAATTTTTATTGGATGTGCCCTGAAACAATAAAGGCTTTTTACCCAAATCCTTGACTTGAGCGAGTGTGCCTGAAGATTGTCCTGGTGGCTTCTCCCTTTTTCCGACTATACGTGTCACTCTTCAAGAGCACCTGGCTTTAATCTGGAATTTACCACACAATGAAAGCACATGTTTACATCTCTCCTTTTTTGCTGAGAAATATTGTACCTTTCTGTCTTTAAAAACCCTTTGCATTTATTACAACATCATAGTTCCTTAATTCAGTTACAAATAGATTCTTGTTTGTTTTTCTGTCCAAGTCATAGATGCTCAAAAGAGTTAAGCTCTTCCTTCTTATAAAAACATAATGCACTGGTAAATCTGGTTCACTGTATAACATAAACACTTGTATTCTTTGTTTACCAGTTGTACCCTCTCAGAGCAGCTTGTTGGCCTTGAAACAATAGAAGTCCTGTTCCTCTACTGTTCTCTTTTCAAAGTGAAATGTGTGTGAGCCCACCTTGTGCTACAGCCAGAGGGTATGACTCTTCTGTCCATCACTCCTATCCAGTTACTCACAGACACATGGAGCACAGAGGAAGGGGAGTTTCTTACGCTGGTTTAAATTTCTGCTTGGAGATTTGATCTGTTTTCTCCCAAGGATCCCTGCAGCTTTAATAAAATGTCATTAATTGAAGCTTCTAATATGATAGAAAATTATGTACAAAAGGACAGAAGACTCTGTTTTAAATTTCTTGAGCAAGTTGTTCTCTTCAGGATGCTGGAGTTGACTGGACTGGCATCCAGTTGTTGGTACAGTTCAGCAAAACTTCCACATAAGAATCCAGTTAAACAAAACTACAATGCATTAAACTGTAGTATTAGATGAATGGTCAATTTAAAAAAATGTTTGTAATAAGTGTTGATCCTACATACGTTTTTTTTCTTGAAATATTCTAGTCATATTCTCTCTTTTCCCAACAGTGGGTGTTGTTCCATATTGCTAAACAGAGTAGTGTCTGAGGTGTGGCTGCACCTCTGATCCCTGCAAATGGTTATGATGAAACTGAAACTGTCACTCCTATCCACCCTGGAAAATTTAATTATCCACATTATCAAAAGTTTCTTCAGTATCCAGGTGTGTCCAGTCCAATTTTAATGATCAAAAGTACCGAAAAGTCCTGAAACTTAAACAACAGAACTTCTACTTCATGAGACAAGTGGGTTTTTTGGGGGAGGATTTTCAATGAATTTTTGACACTTTCAGATACCTGTTGGTAATAATTGTAAAGTTTTAATGTACTATCAGATTTATATGGCACCAAAACTCTAAAGACTACACCTGCATCACAAGGGGGAAATGTAGGAGATGTATAACAATTAAAAAATGCATGGAAACTCCTGTACACTCCCAAACTGCACAGAAACATCGGCAACATTCAGATACCAAAATGTTAATGCTGTTGTGCATTCAAGATGATATAAATGAGTTTGTTTGAAGTTGATCATAACTGAGAGCTAGAAATTACACAAAACTAGCTGCCAAGGAATTCTACTTTTGTTGCAATGAAACTGAAACAGGTAAATCAATGAATTTAACAAAGATTTTTATGGGAAAAAGAAATGCTCTTAATTAAGAATTATCTTACAGTACAAGAAAGAAACAAAGAGTCTTCAGCCATCGATAACGTGAATCAAAACATAGTTTTACATGATATCTTATTTTTAGATTGCTGTATTTTTTTAGTTCTATTTTGTATTGCTTTATTTGCTAAACTTGCTTCATAGCCTTGTCATGTTGTGGAATATGCATTTATTGTATCTTTATACATGATTACTCAAGAGATTATGCAAAACAAGCAAAATGATACTATAAATATATATATGTATAAATAACAATAAATTATTAGTATAATATATTCAACTATATTTTACTGATCTACTCTCATGGCCAACAACAAATGCAGAAAAAAATAGCACAGATCACAAAACCTATTGAGAGAATTAGCATAAAACAACATGTGGCACAATATCTGTTTAATCCCAGTAATCTTGTTTTGATTGTGGTCAGCCAAAATCGTCACTGAAACTGAACCCCAATGAATTGCTCAGCACTACTTTGTACATTTAGTGTTATTTTTGTATATACTTTTATTAATCTCTGAAGGGAAATGCACCGATAGGCTGGTAATACAAACGAAAAACACAATAGAGATGCAGAGTGAGGGGCTGCACATGAAGGCATTAAAGTGGTTGGGGGTTTAATGCCTCCAGTTTAAAATGAACTGGTACCTCTCCAGCAACCAGATCAATTTTGACACTTTGGTCCATACAAGGACTTGCCAGTTCCAGTCAGGTCTAAACAGATTGAGCTACGTCTGCCCCAGTTGATACATGCTGGTTTGGCATTACTGAATGTATATTTCAATCACACAGACTTGTGTTTGTTCAAATTATTAAATAAGACATCTATATTGGATTTGTCAGTTCTTATTTTTTATATCACTGACACCAGGGCAAGACCTCTTATCTCCAATACCGCCACTTTTCAGGGAGTTAAAAAAAATGCTGTATTTTCAAATAATTTAACACTGAATGACCATAGTCAGCATTTTTTGACACCATATTGTTTTAAAATTTAACACCCACTGACAGATGTAAAGGGTGACCGATACCACTGATTTATCATCCACAAAAAAAAAAACTAAAATATTTGCCAGTAAATGGAATGAATGGAAACTGTTATCAATTTTGCGATTTGAATTCCAACAGAAGCCAAATCAGATCAAATCAAATTCAAATTTATAGCTGCATAAGCTGAAAAGATCATAAATCACAATCTAAAAATCTTTTTCATTTTATGAGCTAGTGTCATTTTGGTATGTGAAACCTAAACAATGAATGCAAATTCAACAAAACCCTGTCCATGGATTTTCATTTCAATCATACTTTTAATTTCAGTGATAACTGTACTTTTAGACGTTGGGAGAGGGCCACATGTTTGTTCAACAATCAAGTAAAAAGGCAGGCATCTTTTTCATCAGTAAATAACAACATTTTTCCTCTATTCACAATTCTTCACTTACACATGAGAACTAGGCGTTTTGCCAGAAAAATACTGTGTCAAGGACCTCAAAACAGGCCAACTAAGCTGCATGTTGATACTATCCTTTAGGTTTGGTTTCATTTTAGGACAAAGTTGTGTATTTGAGAAGTTATGTGGGACTAAAAGACCCAATAGATGGTTAAACAGGATATTAGTAAAAGCTAAATTGAATAAAAAGTACTAAAATTCATGGAATTTCATACTTTAGACTAAAAATGCCAGTATTTACCTCTTTATGATGTGTAGACTAACAGTTAGGCTAAATGTAAAACTTTAAAGGCTGTGAAGCTGACGCCCAAATCAAACAAGTGAAAACCAGCAGAGCAGAAACCTTTTTTTCCCTGTCAGCTCTGACCTCTGATGTCCGTGTTACTTCCGTGTTCCGCTCACCTGTTACACCTGTATTACTGCGCTGTGTAGGTGCGACTCCAGCTCTGCCGGTGCACCTGTTGCGTTGTTGTGCCATGACTGAAGAGCTCATAACGTGCGAGTTAACATGTCCGACGTCCCCCGTCGACAAAAAGGAGACTTTTACCGGCGTTAAAATCGAGGATATGGATTTTGAACAGCCTATTTTCTCCGTGTTGAGCGACGGGGTGAAGGAGAAGGAGCACCAGCAGGCGGGGGACAAGAGCTCCTTCGGCGGTGAAGTCGAGGCGAACTTTCCGGGAGGGACCGCCACAGCCACGGACACCGAGTCTGGGATCTTCTCCGGTGAATTGGAGCTGTGCGTGGAGCATGAAACTGAGCTGGACTGGTTCTGTGGGACCGAGCAGAAACTCATTTGCTCTCATTGCGCCATTGTGGGCCCCTGCCACGGGCACACGGTGACCCGTTTGGTTACCAGAGTAACCGCAGTAAGGGTGAGTGATGTAGTCACGTGCAGCAACCTTATCTTTTGATAAAGTTTACCTTTTAGCGACAAATTAACAGTCATCGATAACAAAATATGCAAGATAAAGACTTTTAAGGATTTGAGGACTGAAATTAGCACAGGAATGTTAACACTCCAACCTGTACCTTTCAGAAGTAACATTAAAATCACCTGCGCCATTAAATACAGTTCAGTAAGTCGTTTAGCCTTAATTGGAAGTTTTACGAAGGTAAAAGGTACGGAAGCCCTAAGCAGACATCCACACATAGATGTTGTTTATCCCATTTTGTTTAGCTAACAATTGATTTGCTGAAGTGATGACTTTCTTGAGGTTTGGACTTGTTTAGACTCATCTTGAGATAACAATGCTAGTTTTCCTTGTAATATGTTAATTGCTAATGTTTTTAATAAATTAAAGAAATTAACATGTTTATACAAGAAAGCTAGCATTGTTGTGGTAAGGTAACAACATGCTAAGATAACTGGAAAAGTGCCAAATTACTCACAGAAACAACAGGAAATTGAGTAAAATCAAATGCAAAGATAAATGTCCTCTTTGGGCCTGGCCTCTGTAGAAAGATGATATCTTTTTGCTATCTGTGAAGTTGTAGTGGTTGGTGGTATGCTTGTGATGGGTATTTAAGCTCTTTTTGGTGATTTGGGTCATTTGACTCAGCTCAGGAAGAAGAGCTGGCACTTCTGGCTTCTTCATTTAGTACCACTTTGGCCTTACTTGACCTGCCAAATTTAGCAATATCATGATGTTTGATTGATATTTGTGCTGGTATTTTATTCCAGTTATGCCTAATTTTTTAACATAATGAAAATAGTTATTTTTGAAAATATATTTTCTCCTCTAAACACTTTGTGGACCAAATGGAAATTGCGCACCTGGCTGGGCTGTATGATATCCCTGATATAAAGCATCAATGTTAGAACATCAAGCCTGAGTCCTCACGCATAGTGTACCTGTGGTGGAGTAGTGTGGAGAAAATATCTTCTCTACTAATCAGTCAGATAAAACACGGACATACACAAAATATATAAAGATAACATTAGAGATAGTAACAATGATATAAAATAGGATTCAAATCTTATCGTTCGTGTAACAGAGCTGGCTCTTTGAATTGGCTCGTTCACAAATGACACATCACTATGGTGTACTATAGTGCATTGCATTGAAAGGTATTGCTAATAGCTTTGACCCACATGTATGCTAAAAAAGTAGGCCAAATATTATAACATATTTCAATACAATGCACTTTAATAGGCTACACTGCTACTACCCACAGCAACTCTAATAATAAGGATACAACCTGATGGAATTATCACATTTCTGACAAAGTAAGTAGTTAGACTGTGGGTCATTATCTTGTGGCCGATGGTTGTATTGGTATGTGAATGGTCATGTCATTGTTGGCCTCATTAGACAGATTTGATTTTGTTCTTTTAAACTTATATAGCATAATTGAAATGTCTGCTTTTATGTTTATTTAGAAACTGTTCATGTGCAACTTAGTTGAGATTGAAGCATGTAACAAAAGTACTGATTTGGATATCATGATCTTAATCTAACACTGTATGCAATGCAGTGTTTACTTTGTAATTTTTCATGGGTGTGCCACAGTTTGCATGTATTATACTTCTCTGATTCCTCTGCCTGGTATTTGAAAAGACAGGAATTTCTTGTTGAGTCTCCAGCTGATGATGCCCTGGCTATGTGATGAGCTTTTCTAAAACCACAGTGTGTGTGTTTATCTTTGTGTACATTTATGTGTGTCCCCCAGAACCAACTGGTGGATGTGTGTGAGAAAATACAGCTGCAGGCTCTGAGGATTGAGAAGTTTATCGAGCAGACGCTGACAGCCAAAGAGCAAAAGCTTCAGGTGAGAAACGCCCCTGATCCCCACCCACTAAACCACGACCATGATCCCACACAGACACACCACTAGCTTCAATACTGACGCACTAAATGCAGAATTTTGACATTGGCTCACTCTCTTTAATGTAAGGGTTCCATATGACCACCCGCATGTTTTCACACGTGTTGTGTTGGCTACCTCCATGTTTCATACAATTTTCAAACAAAGTAAAAAATGCTGTAAACCTAGGCACCATCCAGCTGTCCCAAAGTTTTAAAATATTCTGTTTGCAAAGAAATATCACCAAGAGAGAAGCTGAAACCTGCATATTTTGAGAAACAGGAACCAGTAAATGATCAATGATGAATATTAACTTCACTGGGTGATTGATTTTCAGACTAATCATCTCAGTGCTTCTTTGCATGCTCACATGTAGTGGAAAATTGAAAAGAGGTCATCCCTGCACAGAAAATTGACTCAATATAGTCATGGAAGTTTACATTCTTAGTTCTTCAAACTACAGTATTTATGTTAGGTGTGCATGTGTATTGTTTGTAAAACAGTATGAAATCTTAGGATTATGAGCATGCTTTCACAGTAGAGTACATCTAGAATTAGAGGTTTTGTTTGCTGATTTCATCCACAGCGGTTGCCTCATGTTAATTTCTCGTGCATGCATGATTTTGGTTACAAGTTTTTTAAGCAAATTAACCCTCAAGGATTAACAAAGTCAGGAGAACTGAAACTGATGGATACCTTATCCAGGAAGAGTAAAATCACCTCGTCAGCATATTTATCTATAATATGGCTGCTCTATTATGGCAAAAACTCATAATCACAACTGTTGTTCAATATACCACTTTCTGTTTGGATTTCAAATGATTCAATTAATTTGCTGTGTTGCCTTGAAGGCAGCCACAACTGTATAACAAATTCTGCAAGTTATTTTGCATTGCTTCAGTTTTGACTCCTCAAAACCAGAGTGGTCCCTTATGACCAAGGTAGTTTTACCTTTTTTTTTTAACCAAAGGCTGCCTTTCTGTCATCTTCTTTATGTCGCTTGCTATGGATTGTTTGCTGTCAGATAATCCTGATGGCACAAGAGACTGATTTCCTGTTAGACACTGAAAAGTTCAGGGAATTTCTGTGCCAAATTGCAGAAAAATTGTACTGAACCAAACGTGACTGCTTGGTAGAAAAAGGACCATATCTGGGCATTGTTTCATTCTACTTCTCCAGACTTTAGATGGGGGCTTTTAATCCATGTCCGAATTTCTCTCTGAGAGCTTTGTAAACGTATTGCCTCAATGTGTCACTGCTTTAATGACTCAAAAGGAGTAAGCTGTAAACTGGACAAAACTATGGAATTTTATAGCACTTCTCTATATCCAGAAACCACTTCTTTGTGGCATGATGTCATCGACAGGCAACATTTTCAAACTAACTAGGGTATATGCCGTGGCTCCCCCTTCTGCTCACTTAAATTTAAGTAAGAACTGTTCAATGAGCAGAGAACACGATTGTGGGAAGTCAGAATTGTTACTGAAATTGAAACTTGATGTCTGTGCACTTCTCTGTAATATCTCTTTAACCACTTTTGTGTTTATGGTCAGATTTAGAGAGTTAATCATTTAAAGTGTTAGCTAAAGCCTCTGTAATAGTATGGGTCAACATTGTGGCCATTAACCCTTTAAAGCCAGTTGTATCATATTTGATGAGACCTTTACAGATATGATCAATAATTTCCTTAAAAACCTTTTGTATACAATCATATAAGTGATAAAAAATGCCTTAGAGTGCAAATGTGATATAAAAAATGTGACATTTTATTGCAACTTTTAGTTTTTTGGGTTTTAGTAGAATGTTAAATACACATCTCATTTCCAAAAAAAGTAGAATTTTCTGGCTATTATTTGAGGTCGGCTTTACAGGGTGAAACAGCATCAGAAACTTGGGAAC
Source organism: Cheilinus undulatus (assembly GCF_018320785.1). Taxonomy (NCBI): domain Eukaryota; kingdom Metazoa; phylum Chordata; class Actinopteri; order Labriformes; family Labridae; genus Cheilinus; species Cheilinus undulatus. The sequence continues at coordinate 14,130,626 of NC_054881.1, read as the reverse complement.
ACATAAAATTTATTTCCATTTTTGAATTAAGATTTCAAAAACAGTTAAGCTACCAGGAGATAATAACCAGGTGAAAACAGCCTCTTTACCTCAAGCAAATTATTTTGTTATCTCGATACATGGATATAATAAAACCATTATCAGCAATGAACAAAAAAAAATCACTTTTTTTTGTGATTACCAGAGATCAGTGTCAGTGCCTGTATGCATGGATGGTTCTCCACAGTTAAACACGATTAAAAATAATAATAGTTAAATAGCACAAAAAGTGCATTTTTTTTTAACCAGTCATTATAACGGACTTTATTTGAGCAGCTAGAACAGAAAGATGATTCATCAACCTCTCATCATTAAGATGTTATAAACTGAAATTATTATCTGCAAACAAAGCTAAACATACTGGCCTGGACATTTTGTTAAGTAATGAATCTTAAAACGAGGTAGAGGGCCAACAGAAAAAGTTAAAACCACAAGTTTTTCTGGTGATATGGTGAACTTTTTTGTGGTTTTATTATTTTATACATCTGTTGAGCCAATTTCAGATCAAAGATTTGCAATAACATGACTTGAAACTTGCAGCAGGCTGGTCTGTAACACCTGTCAGATCACACTAATGTGACTTAAGGAGACAATGCATCATTTCCAAATTAATGACTCTCAATTTAAAGTGATTTATTTCTGTGGTTACTATACGATAAATCTACCTCTGCAGGGACAGTACTAGACATGAACCACTTGTTTCGTATCTTTATCATGTTGATAATTCATAACATCAGGATGTATGATTCCCACTCTTCACTTACTCCTTTATCATCACCATCATAATGTAGCAATGCAGTTTAACAGCACATTTAGCTCATTCTTGTTATAACTAAGATGTCTGCTGAGAATAATGTTTTAACAGACAAATTTAGCCACTGCAGCCTTTACTTTCTCAAATATTAGTGAATATAATACCTCATGTCCTGCTTACATGCACAGCTGAAGAGGGGGAGAAGAGTGTTTACCAGGTTGAAGTGTCCATGTTAAAAGTTAAAAAAAAAGATGGATGTAATGATTTCCAAAATTCAGAGCATGATTTTATCTTAATGAAAAAATCTCCTTTGAACAAATACAACCCCAATTCCAAAAAAGTTGGGGGGCTGTGTAAAATGCAAATAAAAACAGAATGCAATGATTTGGAAATCTCATAAACCCAAATTTTATTCACAGCAAAACAAAACCAACATATCAGATGTTAAAACTGAGACATTTCAACATTTTATGAAAAATATGAGTTTTATTTGAAAATGATGGCAGCAACACATCTCAAAAAAGTAGGGACAGAAAGGCTGGAAAAGTGAGTGATACTAATGAAAAACAGCTGGAGGAGCATTTTGCAACTAATTAGGTTAATTTGCAACAGGTCAGTGACATGACTGGGTAGAAGAAGCATTTTAGAGAGGCAGAGTCTCAGAATAAGATTGGTAGAGGCTCACCAATCTAAAAAAAAATTGGAACAATTTCAAAAAATTGTTCCTTTGCAAAATATTATCGAAAGATTCAGAGAGTCTGAAGAAATCTATGTGCACAAGGAGCAAAGCTGAAAGGACAGTTCAAAAGCTGGTTAAGGTGGGGTTGCATTAGTTAATACGGTGCAGAGAGCTTACACATTTGGAACGGTACTATGTATGCTGAAAAGTATACAGAGGTTTTAGAGCAGCTTATGCTGCCATCCTGACAACATCTCTTTCAGGGAAGGCTTGCATATTTCAGCAAGACAATGCTAAACCACAGCATGGCTTCACAATAGAAGAGCCCAGGTGCTGAACTGACCTGCCTGCACTCCCTGGAAAGTCAAAGCATGCTGCTTGTCTTACCCAGGGAGCAGCAAAATAGAATTACATCTGACAAAAGGACAAAAATTAAAAACTAGCACTGTGAACGGAGAGCAGGAACTCTGAACATTGCAGAGACTTTTGATCACAGAAAACTATGGGAATGGATACTTAAGCCCTGCCAGCTAGCCACGCCATACAGTCAGTAGCCAGGTCATTTAATTACCATGGATCCCCTCCTGTTTGTTCCATTACAGTGAATAAAGCTGCCCTTTTGGCCATGTGTGGAGTTTTAAATGTGGTTAAAATGCTCAATTCATGTCAAATGTCTGGATTTATCAGCAAAAAAATGATAAATTATCTAAAACAGTTATTTTGTTGCTGTTGCTTGAGTACAGAAATGAGCAGATTCAGGCAAAGCAAGCTGAATAAATAAAAGTTTTATTGTTTATAGCCCCTGCAATTTCAGTAGGTTACTTATCCTGTTTTTTAGGTCATGTTCTGCCTGGTTTTTAGTTTATTTAAGCATGTCAAGCACCTAAAACTGGGTTAGTGTGTTTGACTGGTAATGTGTAACCTGCTGAGAAAGAGAGTAATTGTGTCAGTGGTCATAAGTGTTACTGTATCTGCTATGAGCAAGCCCTGCATCTGTGTGATATAATCATATAAAAGGTGAGATAATAGCGCATCTGGTCCTGTTAAATTTCATCCTGAAGCTTCAACATAAACACAACACAAAAATGCATGCAGATTCAAGGTGTTATCTCATTTGGCTTCCACTAAAATTCCCCCACATCACAGCTGAACTGTTTGTGAGTCACAGTGCTTCTTTTCTTGATTATGCAATGGGATCAAAACCCACCACAGTATCTTCCACTATTTCCTCCTTCCTCCCTGTGTCTCTGTGTAGGCAGCAGCAAGCAGGGCCAGAGAGCAGGTCCTGGCTCAGGTCAGCGCGGCACGTGAAGCCCTGGAGGAGGAGGAGCAGCGCCTGTTGGAGGAGGTGCAGAGAGAAGAGGAGCGAGTGGAGCAGTGTCTCCTCACCCAGAGAGCTCACTGGAGCCAGGCTCTGTCCAGTCTGTCGCAAACACGCTCCAGCCTGGTGCACACGCTGACACACACTCCAGACACACAGCTAGTGGTGAGAGATTTGGAAATTGTTGCTAGGAAATGAAAGAATAGAGGAACTTGTGCTGGATTAGCAGTGTCCTGATAACAGCCATAAATGACTAAACTACATAATCATTCACTTCCTTCCTTGTTTTCAGACAAGTGTCCAGGAGATTGCAGAAAGGTGGGCTGTTATCATATGAAATGTTTATACTTTTTGTTGCTCAGAGCATACCAGAAAGATAATATGTCCCCTCTTCTTGATGTTTATGTGTCAGGGTGGAGGAGGCCGAAGGGGTCGGGGAGCCAGTTGACACAGACCAGCTCAACCTGAACCCTGCATGCAGCGACAGCAAGCTGCTCAGGGGGCTATGGGCCTCTGCTGTTCTGCTGGGGCCAAATGGTTAGTGCATTTTGTAACTGTAAACTCTTCTTAAAGATTCTGATAATAGGGCATTACATACACATATTATGGATTCTTGTTTGATTGATTCCAGACATTTAAAATACAGCCATGTTAGACATTTAAAGTGTTGTGTTATGGCTTATCTTACACTGTATGGACAAAAGTGTTTGGCTACTCCTGTTCGTTATTGAATTCAGGTGTTTCATGGTTGCCACAGGTGAATAAAATCAAGCACCTAGCCATGCAGTCTCCATCTGCAAACATTCGTGATACAAAATGGGTCGGTCTGAAGAGCCCAGAGACTTCAAGCATGGTACTGTGACAGATGCCACCTTTGTAGTAAGACAGTGAAATTTCATCCCTGCTGGATGTTCCACTGTCAACTGTAAGTGATATTTACAGAAAGTAGAAGCATTTAGGAACAGCAGCAACTCAGCCACATAGCAGACCACATAAAATTCTATGCGTCCAACTTTGAGGCAACATTTTGAGGAAGGCCCTTTTCTGTTCCAACATAACTGTGCCCCAGTGCACAAAGCAAGGACTAGATGGACACGGTTTGACGAGGCTGGCGTGGAAGAACTTGACCTTCCTGCACAGAGCCCTGACCTCAACCCCGTTCAGCACCTTTGGGATGGACTAGAGTGGAGACTGCAAGCCAGGCTTCGTCCAACATCCAGACCTCATGAATGCTCCGGCAGAAGGAATCGGCATAAACACTCAGAAATCTTGTGGAAAGCCTTTCAATTCCATATTAAATTACATGTATTTGAATTCAATGTTACAGTCCTGTTGATGTACTGGGCAGGTGGCCAAATACTTTTTTCTATTTTGTACAGTAAATTTGTTTACATTGACTTTGTTTGTCCCATGCGCATGCATCACAGCAAACACTGACATCAGGGGTTGATTTATTACCAGAGGTCAACAAGTTAATCCTGTGCCAATAGTACTGAAGACAATAAGAAACAGCAAATCTTGACTGTCTATACAAATCACCTTGTATTGATGAACATCGACAAGAGATTCTTTCTCATTTAGCTCAAAAATACAGTGTCTAAAATCAGGTGTTTGTTATAGTAATTAGCTTTGACTTTATTCTTGACATGACTTCAACTTTATTCTCTAAGTGCACAGCATTATTTTTTCCTTTACCTCTGGCCTCGATCCTCCTCTGTAAGTGTGTGACATTTTATTTATCTTTTTATCTTCCCAAAGCTTACGGATCGCCGTATTTAAAGTTTGATGAGCGCACCGTGAGCCCCCTCCTCTCTCTCTCTGACAACTTCTGCACTTTAACCTTCCTCCACAAAAAATCTCGCCAGTCGCCACCCTATGACCCCGCACGCTTCGACTGTTGGCCCAACGCGCTGGGATCCCTGTCCATGTCCTCCGGCACCCACAGCTGGGTGGTGGACGTCGGCCAGAGCGGCGCCTTCAAGGTCGGGGTCTGCTACTCCTCTCTGGAGCGGAAGGGCTCAGGAAATGGGGCTCGACTGGGTCACAATGATCAGTCCTGGGTGCTGTCCCATTATGACGGGGACTACTCCTTCTGCCACGCGGGGAAGAAGGTTCCTCTGCAAGTAGTGAGGAGACCAGAGAGGATCGGGCTGCTGCTAGACTGGCCGAGTAAAACGCTGTTGTTTTATGAGCCAGACTCCTTTGCTGTTGTGTACAGCATAACACATCCTTTTAGTGGCCCGCTGCTGCCGGCGTGCGCTGTGACTGACCGCAGTATCACCATACTGCATTGACAGAGCAACAGAAATTACTTTATTTACCTTTAACATGTGAAGAAATGCAAGAGAAAGACAACTCTATGAAGCCAAATATCCTAAATCTGTGCAATTGTGAGAGATGTATTTCCTTCTTGTTATTTTGGGTTTTTTGCCTTTAAATTAGATCAACTGTAGAGAGAATGGCTGTATGAAGAAGACAGTGGGGAAAAGGGCACCAAATAGGCAAGTGTTGACATAAAGGTTGTGAAGATTTTTGATACCGTGTGTCTTAAATGATACAATCTCTGTTATTTTAGTGATCAGTAGGAACAAAAAGCACCAAAGCTGTAGAGGAGCTAAGATTTTTTAATAGACAGGTGCATTCGAGAGGAGTCAATCCATTAAAAGTGACAACAGTGACAACTTTTTGTACCAAACCAATGCTAATGTATTTTTGCAATTTCAATCAGAATCAACTTACCAAGTACATTTTTATTTACAAGAAATTTGACTTGGTGTACAAAAGAGACAACATGGAAGAAGAATAAAAATTAAGAGGTGAATAAAAATATTAAGAGGCCAGAAACTTAAATAGATTGTTATAGAAAATATAGTAGTAATAGTATATAAACATCACAAAAGTATGTACAGAGGTGCAAAACTGGAGAAACTGGACAGGTCTTCAGATTTACTGGTTATAGTGCAATTATCTAAAGAAAATATGGCACATAGAGTTTGCAGTTGTAAACAGAAGAGATAAAGTCCAGTGAGTGTTAATGTAACGCATAGAGTCTTTACAAACATGCATTACTTTGTCTGCTGGTTCTGGTTCTGGTAGGGGAGAGGGCCAGAGTACTGTTCACTAGACCAGTGGTTCTCAACGTGGGGGTCGGGACCCCCTTGGCAGTCGTGGGACTGACGGGGTCTACACGTGCCTTAGAAAAACTGTGGATATTCTTTAAACTACACTTTTGCTACTTAACACTAATTTTAACCCATTTTCATCCATTTTCCCAACAATTTTGCAATTTAAACACATTTTTGCTACTTAAAACCAATTTTTGTACATTTTAAACCCTTTCCACCACTTGTCCCAATGTTGACCTACTATTTCCACGATTAACCACTTTTTACACCCATTTTTGCCCATTTTAACCACATTTTACCATTCATTATGACCATTTTTGCCAGTTTAACCCATTTCTGCCAATTTCTATCTATTTTTCTGCCTCAATTAACCCATTTTTGCCCATTTAAAACACATTTTCATCCCATTTCACCAAATTTTCCACACATTTTTGACACTTTAAATCAATTTTATTAAATTTTATTCCCCTTTTACCACTTTTTATACCTCTTTTTGCCACTTTAACCATTTTTTGCCATTTTTTGCTTTTATTTTGCCATTTTTAGCTTATTTTTTTGCCACTTTTAACTCATTTCTGCTACTTTAAAACTCCCATTTCACCACCTTTTCCACCAATTTTTTTTTGCCATTTTAACCCCTTTTTTTTTTTTTTTAAAGAAAATGGATTTACATTTTAAGAAGGCTATTTACTACAGCACAAAAGAATTAAAAATATATGTATTTATTCGATAAGAGTGATTATTATTCAGGCAAAATATGCAATATGGATATCACAGTTTAACTTTACAGTAGACCATAATTTTGCTGACCTCCACTGGCCCCCAGTGTGACTGGGCCCCAGAAAGCTCTCCCCTTTATCCCCCCTTATGGAAGGCCTTGTCTGCACACTATTCTTGAATGTGCATGGCTGTTCAACCTCCTTCAGGTATATTTGTGGTCCCTGGTCTCTGGCACCTTTATTTTGGGGGTGGCGGGCTGAAAAGGTTGAGTACCCCTGCATTAGACAGCTGTGGGGAAGAAAACTGCTCTTGTAACGTAAGGTTTTGGTCCTGATGGACCTCAGCGTCCTGCCAGAAGGGAAGGGTCTCAAAAGTCCACGCCCACAGTGAGAGGGGCCAGCTACAATTTTATCTGCATGAGTCTTGGTGGCCAGCTGCATGGTGGGTTAGCACTGTTGCCTTACAGCAAGAAGGTTCCTGATTAACTTCCCAGTCAGGGCCTTTCTGTGCAGAGTTTGTTCTTCCTCTGCATGCGTGGGTTTTCTTCAGGTACTCCACCAAAAACGTGTATTAGGTGAATTGGTGACTAAAAATTGGCCATAGGTGTGAATGTTAGCGTGCCTGGTTGTTTGTCCTTTTGACTGGCAACCTGCCTTTAGCACAGTGCCAGCCAGGATAGGCTCCAGCCTCCTGTGACCCCTTCTAGAAAATGGATGCATGGTCCTTGAGGCGTACAGGCCGTGGACAGACAGAAGATTATGATGGAGGGGATGAGGATGGCAGTGTAGACATGCACCATCACCGTCTTAGGAAGTTTGAATCTCTTCAAATGCCATAGGAAGTACTCAGTCACTTGAGGTCTTGGGTGATGAGAGTCCTCAGGAAGTGGAAAGAGTTCACATTGGAAGCTGGGGAGTCACAGAGGGTTATGGGGGCAGGAGTGTGGGCAGCAGCATCCTTCCAAAAGTCTACAACCATCTCTACTGACCTCAGAAAATTAAGCTGCAGGTTGTTCTCACCACATCAGGTCATCCGATGGTGGAGTTTTACTGGCCATTGTTGGTAATAAAAAACAAGCTATTACCCAGTAATAGTTGATTTTCTTGCCATGGTATTAAAAGAGGTATTAAAGTTGGGTTTTTAACTAAGGCTGTATCAAAATTCTGGTATCATGACACCCCTAGTTAATACAAGTTTAATGCAGAGACCCTATCTTTGAGCTTAACCCATCTATCAGGAGTAAACTTTTATTTATTTTTTAGGTTTCTTAAGTAGCTGTTGATTATTTTATTTTATTTGTGCTTTAATTACTTAGATGTCTTCATTTACAGATCATATAGTAGAGTAGTGATAAAGCTGTATTTTTGACTGATAATGGTTGTTTTTCAATAGTTTTTTTTAAATTATACCTTAGATGATGATCAGTTTGAAGTAGTTTGAAGCCCATAAAACCCACCAGACAAAAAAATCATGCATCACTTCTACAGCCAGGATTGGAAATGCTGCTCAGCAAAGAAAGTATCATAGAAAATACTCTGAAATAAAGTTACGTTGATGTTAAATGGTTGGTAAATTATTGAATGTTTTCTCTCTGAAATGGACATTTCAATCAAAAAATACACTTTTGAACTTTTGTGGGGGTTTTTGTCACTTTTTTCAGTGATTTAAAATCACATTTGTTTTTCAAAGCTTTGGAAAAGTTTTGATTTAACTTTGAATTTTACAAATCTTGTAATGTAGTTTCTTCCAGAGAGACATGTAAATATGATTTACATCTCTTAAACAGCTTGAAGCCATCTCTTTGTATAACATACACAAGGGTCCACATCCAACAGTGTCAATATTGAGGTTACAGCAAGTACACCACTAGATGGCAGTAAAGTCAAGTTTTCGGACAAACACAATCAGGAATCATAAACACGTGGACCTGATGAATCATCACAGCTCAGCAACGTAAAAAACATACTCCAGGACCGCGGACAGCTACTGGTGCTGACTAATCCACGCTCATATTTTCTGAGTGAATGTTTGTGTGAAAAGAAACAGATTAGATATGGTCACGTTTTATTTAAAGATTCTATTTAGAGAGTTCTCTATCAGAGCAACATGCTGAAGAAGTACGAGGTGACCGGATCATTGTGGTTGTTCTGACATGTAAAGGAGGTCAGAATAACTGGTGCAAGAGAAAGTCTCATTCTCAGGTCAAAGTAATCTTCAAAACTAAAATTACTGACTTCACACATAAATATTTATTTACTGTGTTTTCACACATTTACTCACACCACAGCACTTTGTGCAAGACTAGAACCAATGATTATTTCAGTATGGATTGAGTAGTACAATTAACCTCCTGAGCTCAGTTTCACCTACTTATTTGTGATTAGTAGCCCTGGATCATTTTATAGAGCTCGTGTTTTGGCTGTGTGTCACACAGTAGGCCAGTTGTTGGTGGTTTTCAGTCAGTAAGAAGCAATGTTAGTCATTAAGAGGTACTGTGGAGTCACTTTTTAATTTTCATGATGAACAACAAAGACTTCTTCAGACCAAGCATCACCAAAATTTCCACCAAAAATTCTGAATTTCTTGGAAATTTTCCTCCACATAAATTCTTTGTAATTTCAAAGAAATAACATAAAATTTCTGTGAAAATTCTTAAACTTTTTTTTAAAGGTATCCCATCAAAAATGCCTCCAAATTTCTTCTAATATTCCCTACATGTTTCAGCAAGACTTTATCATAAAGCTTCAAAGTTGCATTTTAAATATACCCTCAAAATTGACTGTAAATAGATCAAAATTTCAAGAAAATTTCCCAACATTTAAAAGCAAATTCTACCCTAAACTTTCTTGTCAAATCCCCCCGAAAATTACAGATATGCTCCCCAAATTTCAATGACAATGACTGAAATTCCACCAAAATCAAAAGTTTGCAAAACCAAATGACCAAATTCGCCAACACATCTAAAAAAAATTATCCAAATTCCCCTGAAAAAGCAAAAAATATCCAAGCAAATTTCTCCCAAAACTGCTAAAGAAACCATCCAAAAGTTTGAAAATAAAAAAATACCTAAAATTTTCATGGAAGTACTAATTTCCAAGCACAACCCTATAATATCCATAAAATCATAGAAAACTCTCCCAACATTTCAAGCTAATTACTTAAACTTCAGCGAACATTTTATGACAATTATTTCAAAAATCCTAACAGAAATTATTTCCAAGTTGTAGGAAAACCAAAATGAATTGTCTTCATATGAAGGGATTTAGGAGGTTAAGGATTATAGATGTTTTTTATTTTAAGAAAACTCAGAAAAACTGCAATTTCAACAGTCCAGCTCTTCAAACAACATAAAATATTTAAAATCATTCAAAGTTTGTTGAACGAATCCACAGCAAGGTAGCACATGCTCATCTTTCTGAGGGTTGCGAGGTTTTAACATGAGAAAAAGTTGTATATCCAAAAAATAAGGTCCACACCTAGAGGTATTAAACTTACACCTGCTAGATTTTATTTAAACCTCTCGTCAAACTCAATATCAGCATTAACAGAAGAGGTAAAGGCTGTAAATCTATTTAGAGAGATGTGAACAAGAGTGAAACTACAGCAACTGTGGTGATAGGGCTGTAGGCCAACATCTGCTCCTCTCCCACGCATTTTTAAGTCTGTTCAACAACAGGTGTACATAGTTTTTCTCAATAATTTCACTGCTAAATTTCACGTTTAAATTACTTTGGATTTCATATTGGAAAATGTTTCACAAATGGTAATATCTTGCCATATATGTAAAAAACCTAGGAAAAAATACATTTTTCAGAGCGCATGAGACAAGTACAACACAAATAAAAAAAAATAGTACTTCTTAATAAATATAATTACTTTAATTTGATTAATGTTTCATACAGAAAACAGACCAAGTCCCTATCAACAAAAGCAATCAGTGACTGATGAAGACAACCTGCTGTTTGACAGCTTCAGTGGAGAAAATGATTTCTCTCAAAATGAATCAGATTTTAAAGGAAAATTGATTCAAAGACATATAAACAAACACGTGACGAGCCAAAATGTGCCAATTTTGAATCTTCCCCAACATCCTTCTTACTAAAAACTCCCCTAGTCAAGTATTTCTGTTTTTCCACCATTTAAAGTCCTTTTGTGCATTCATTCCTCATATCCGAGTCCCTTATTGTCTCTGTCAGATGTTCCTCTTGTTTGTAGCACTGACTATGACAGGAGGCGGCTCTATGTTGAGCTCCTGTCTGAGGTCCTCCAGACTCTGCTCCCACCGTCTCTCGTAGAAGACGCTGAGGATGCAGCGGGACCGCCGGCCATTCTGCAGAGCCCAGGGACCCAGGGAGGTGAAAAGAGTCTGTAAACGGCTGAGAGGAAGAAGGAAACATACAAGGAAGAAAAAATACAGAAGAGATTAGGTTTTATTTCTGGTAAATAGGCCACAGCCCAATTCTTCAGAAAGCACAGGGAAGTTCTCAGGTTGTAAATGAGTAAAGAGCATTGATTTACAAGTGAGGAAACCGTTTCACAGGCCTTTGTTTATCATAACTGACTGAAATCTGGCATGCTACATTGTTAAACAACCGGGTTCAGACTTGTCCGTTTTCATTAATTTATTAGGATCAATCAGAAACAGAAACATACAGTAATACTGGGAGAAATCCTACTGAACAGTAACCTGGCACGCCAGATGGATTTGTCTCACACATCCATCTTAAAAGCCTCTCATACACAGAGTTTGGGAAAGGGCAGAGCCTTTGAAAAAAACTCGGAGGGTGATTGGATAAACATTCTGTCTGTCACATCTTTATGGGCCAATCAGAGCAACAAAACACATGACGTAGCCGCCAGCAAGCTGCGCCCCTACTGACAGAGTAAACTCCATTAGAGCTGCACAACGCGAATCATGGCAACTATAGACATGTCAGTACACAACTTTTGTCGTTTTTGAAAAGAAAACAACTCATCGCAGTTCTTTGTTCTTCTTTTAACAAAGAAATGTTGTCAAGTTCTGATAAAACTGGTGCTTTAGCAGCATCCACGCAAATGTCTTCCGCCATAATTGCACCAGCCTCTTGTTACTGCTTGCTTACATCACGACTCCGCTGCGCCCAAAAGTACTGCCCCTCGTCGCCGATTGGTCCTGTCACTTTCTAACCGGGCCCAAACAGTTCAGATGGGAGCTTTACAAGGTGTATTCGCCAGTGAGAAACACAGAAACAGGTGTATTCAGTATTCAGACACTTAGCCGAGGTTCCTCCCATTTCTCTCAATCTTTGCTGAGATGTTTCTACACCCTTGATTTGATTCCGGCTGTGGTAAATTTAATTGATTGGACACGATTTGGAAAGGCCTATAGAAGAAGGCCTCACAGCTGACGATGCATATCAGAGAAACCTAAGCCATGAGGTCAAAAAACTCCCTGCAGAACTCAAAGACAGGATTGTTGCAGGGCACAGATCTGGGAAAGGCTACATTTTTTTCTGCTGCAATCAAGGTTTCCCAAGAGCACAGTGGCCTCCTTAAATCAAATGGAAGAAGTTTGGCACAACTATGACTCTTCCAACTTCCAAGAGCTGGTCAGCTGGCTGGACTGGACAATCAGGGGAGAAGAGCCTTAGTAAGAGAGGCGACCAAGAACCTGATGATCAGTCTGACTGAGCTCCAGGGATCCTTTGTGGAGATTGAACAAAGTTCCAGAGCGGCAACCATCACTGCAGCCCTCCTATACTTTATGGCAGAGTGGCTAGACTGAAACCTCTCATCAGAGCAAAACACACGAAAGCTAGCTTGGAGTTTGCAAACCATCCATATGAAAGGCAAGTGCGCTTTCACATGGAGTGAGAAATAAGCAATAAATTCTGTTTTCACTTTGTCATTTTGGGGTACTAAGTGTAGACCAATCGAAGATTTTTGACTGTAGCATCAGGTTGAAACATAAGAAAAGCAAAAAAACAAAAAAAAAAAACAAAGTGAGGGGGTCTAAATACTCTCTGAATGCACTGTATACAGTTTGTAATCCAGTATCCATACTTGAGATGCTTATTGGATTAAGGCATTGATTATTTTCAAGGTTAGATGTAGTTTTTTAACTAGGCGTGCATGTTTTATGTTTTATGCTGACATTGTTAAACTCATTTCAGCTGATATCGATAGTGAAACTGATACGTAGCTTTTGTATTGGAAAGAATACCAGCCCTCTCTTGTATTTGAAACTCCCTGTTATCAAACATGATAAATAGAAGGTTTGCTCGGTGGTTCCCTGAGACAGTCAGAAGAGAGTGCTTTAAATTAAACAAACAAATTATTCCATTGAGTCTGCTTTCTACTGCACAAAGTTATTTGTATACTCTGCCAATATGTAGAGCTGATTTATCAGCTGTAAACACTGATGGAAACTTCCAGACCTGCCAATACTGATAATTACTTTTTTAGCTATTATCTGCCAATACCAATATCATGCCTCCCTACTTTTGACTAATCATGCATCTTATATTATGCTTGTGTTCATGACTTTTTAGCTGGTTCACTGACACAATGAAAAACAATTTGTTGATACTATAAAAACAGAAAATATTCTTGGATAAAATATCTGTAGGAGAAAATGGCTTCTTAGTGCGTGCTTATTTTCTTAGTTTGAATTGTTTGTGAGTTGTTATTCCAGCAGAAAATTCCCTGTATAGGTTCTCAAATTGTTAGGTTGGTCCATTTTGATGAAAAAAACATTATTCATTATGACTGATTCAGATGTTTATGTTAGTATCTTTGCAGTTTTCTCCACTTTACTGTTGTCTGATGTAGTCTTGTATATTAGTGTAATTGATTAATTAAAATTTCTAATACTGTACATGGTGAACAAAGTTCATGCCTAGTTCCTTGTATTTCCAAACATAATTGACCAATAAATCTAGTTCTGATTTAAAATTTGTTTTGATATTTTTGGGGGAAAAAAACAGGAGAAACAGGTGAGAACATTATTCATTAAAGTGTATTGAATATAAGAAGCTGTGTCCCACCATGCAGCTGCATGGCCTCCTAATCATCACACTGGTCTAGTATTTAGCAGCATTTCAAACTGGGATTTTACCTCGCATTGAGCCGAAGCGGCCCCAACACAGCTCCAAGAGCACACATGGGAAGTCCAGTCTGAGCGGCTTCGAACCACTTCACTGCCACTTCACCTGGAAACATCCAGAATAAATGCAGACAGAAGGGAAGAAATGATGTGAAAGGAAAACTAGAAGAGAGAGCTTCTGCAATGAAACTACTGCAGCATATTGAAAATCCCCCCTTTCTTCAGTGTTTTGGTCAGCTTGATAAGTTTATTACAAACCAACTAGGTTAGTCCACAAAAAGAAGCGATCCAGAACATTCAGGAAATGTTTTTTTCTGAGTAGGAACTAGGTAAAGACAACTGGTTTTTAGGGGGAAGGGACCTGATTGAACTGTGCTTCCTGTTCAATAAAAGAGCTGAATTCAGCTGAACTTCTAATATTAATGCTGACAACAACAGACATAACATCTATCTTTAACAGTAGACTAAAGCAATAAGTCTTTAAGTTAACAATATTTCATTTTTATATCACTTTAGTCCACTCATCCTTATTTACTAGACTGGAGTTTCCTCAGTGAGTGGTAAACTGGCTTTCTGTAACCCTGCTGTAAGTAATCTCATTCTTTTATTGACATACCGGCACAACATGTTCTGGCTTGATGTGAACAAAATCAGCTTACTCAGGCAAAATATTAAAAACTGAAGGCCCAACCAGTAAGACTGGGGTTGGTCATTTAGAGCTAAAAAAAGCAAGAACTTAAAACTGTAGTTTTCATTTTAAACATTTTAGTGCATTATGAGAAGCCTGCTTTTGCACATTTTCTTTATCTGTGTACATTTTAAAAGGTTTTTTTAAACACTTGCGAAGATATCTTTTAAACAGTTTAAGGTTGCTGTTTTTTTTACATAGAAATTTATTTGAACATTTTAAAAGTTTGATTTGGAACTTATGCTGATCTTATTTTGGTCAGTTATTTTTCAGGACTTTTTACATTTTGAAAAATCAGCAATAAATGAAACTAATACTTGAAAATGTACAGTATAGATATATAAAATATAGAGCTGTCAATCAATTAAAACACTTCACATACTTTGTAATCAATTAACTGCAATTAATCAGATATCTTGAGGTATGTTTAGCTTGATAGTAGGAGGACAGGTAGGTTTACTGCTAGCTACCAACTTGTTATCTTCATTTTACTCAGCTCTTCATTTTTAAGACTAAATTCACTATTTTTCCACAAGTCTGCTTTTCTTGCCCCATTTCAGTCTGCTGCTCCTCCCTTCTCATCAGTGTTTTGTTAGTCTCACACATATATGCAGGAGGGAGCTTCTTTTAAATGACACAGCTACACAATCAGGAAGAACGTGCTTCTGAAAGGCATCCGAATTTCTTTATAAGCTTGTTTTGAAACTGTGACAGGAGTATATTTATAATGAATGGGAAAGGGGGAAAGACTCAAACATACATGAAAGCAAAGCTTGGATTTAACACAGCATGTCTTTGTGTGTGTATGACTAGGTACACAGGTAGGAGAGGAGGAGCAACTGAGGCAGGTTTTTTTATTGATCATCCCAAATGGTGTTGATCTGAATGGTTATGTAACAAAGGACTTAAGTACATGAAAGTTATCAAGTTTACAAAGCTAATGTGGATGGTTGTATGAGTTGCAATGCATACGATTGATTTGCATTCATTTTTTGGCGCATTACTTTTTGTGAATCAAAAATAACACATTATTTTGACAGCCCAACTATAAAATAACATAAAAAGTAAACAAATAAATTTTAAAAAAAACCTATGTTTCAGGTTGTGATATTGTTTGATAAGAAATGTTCTTTTGTTTTGAATGAATACAAAATTATCTGATCATCTCAAATTTAGTCAATTCAATATTCAAAGCTGCCCAGTCATAGCGATATCAGTCCTTTGCATTGGCTGCAGAGCAAACTCTTCAGCTTAACACTATCTGTTGTATATCCTTAACCACTCCCTCTCTCCACCCTTTTCTTGTCTCTGTCTGTCCAGCCCAAAAAGCCTCAAAAATTCTCTTTGCATATTCAGTCAAGCTGAATCCTTCAGAAATACATCAACTGAAGAATGGCCAAAAAATGAGAGGTGTTGATTACTGGATAATTTGAGGTTTATGTTTCAATGTAGGGGTGTGACTGAGAATCTAAAAAACAGCCTTACCTTCCTGTATTACAAAAAAACAATGCAGAATTCAATCTTTTTTCTTTTTGGATACACCACATTTCAATCTTAAGGATGTATCTTCAATGTTCGGGAGTTATCATCTCTGACAAGAAACTTATGATCTGACTACAAAAGTAGTCATGTCAAACCTGTTTTCTGGTAAGTAATATCTACCAGGAATTTGATCTTTCTAAAGCTGGATTATCTATACTTCTGCATATAAATATGCACCCAAATACAGTTTTGATTATAACTCTATGAATGAGGAATTGAAACTGACAGCATTAAAGCTCCCAAGGCTATATGGGATGGGTCAAGATCAGGGGACAACTAGTCTCTGAGTTATCTACAGCCACATTATGCGCAGATAAAAAGTAAAGGCAAACTCTGTTCAGGATTTCCCTCCATTCATGGTTAACAAAGTTTAGTTGTCAGTTAACTGGAATAACCCTCTGATAAGATTAGATATATAGTAGAGTATAGTGTCATTTAAGGCAGCTTTGATCTGAAGTTCCAATTTGTATTATCGGTCTAAGAAGTATTTTTCAGAATTGTTGAAACCTGACTCACCCAGCATGTTAGTGGGCATTCCCAGTAAAGTATGCATCAGGTCATGAACCTCTCTATATCTCTGCATGACGTACGCCAGCTCCTCATTGTCCACAAACTTCACGTCAGCCCTGGAGTCAGGGGTCACATGCTGACAGATAAGGAAAGTGAACACATGAGTTAGGAAGAAAGAGAAACTTAAAAGCAGGGAATTTTATAAACACTTATTTGTCTTTACTGACAACATCGATGCTAATCCTTTAAATCTAACTGCAGACTCACATTGTCCTCCAGAAAACGGAGGTACTCTCGCCCGAAAGAGCCATCAGGCAGGGAGGCCATCATGTCCAGATCCAGTGTAGACAGCCTGATCCTTGGCCTCTCTCTGCATGAAACATTCAAAACAAAACTAAGACAGAATCTCTGTCCTTGTAAGGTAGAGGAAACAAAACTTAAAAACTCCTAAATAGGAAAGTTACTGGATAGCTTTGGGATGACTCACGTTAGGACAGTGTATCCTTCAGGATCGTTTCTCATTCTGTCTCGGAGATTAATCAAAGCTAGGTGTCCAGTCGTCTCACCAAGAACTGCAACCATGTCTGTGGGGAGAGTTGCATCAAATTTAAAACTGGGAAAATTCACAAAATCTTTTGTTGTTGCTGAAAATGTGGTGCCAATCAAATTCCTTTGACTCACATTCCCTTTTTAATCCCTGCTGGATATTCCAAAGTCAAATGTGTCATTATTAGAAAGTAGAAGCGTTTGGAAACATCAGCAACTGAGCCACAAAAAAGGTCACCAATGCTCTGCTGGTTCCATATCTGAAGAGTTCCGCACATTAATGGAAGCACAAAAACTGTGCAGTGGGAGTTTCATGGAATTGGTTTCCATAACTGAGCAGCTGCATGCAAGCCTCACATCCAAGGGTTGGGTGGAGTGGTGTAAAGCACACTGACACTGAACTGTGGAGCAGTGGAAACCTGTTCTGGGGAGTGATGAATCATGCTTCTCTGTCTGGCAGTCATTGGCATGTCCAGGTTTGGTGGATGCCAGGAGAACGTTACCTGCCTGACTGCATTGTGCTAGCTGTGAAGTTTGGTGGAGGAGGGACAATGGTATGGGGTGGTTTTCAGGGTTTGGACTAGGCCTCTTATCTCCAGTGAAGGGCAAAACAAACGCTCCAGCATGCCAAGACATGTTGAACAACACTACGTTTCCAACTTTGTGGCAAAAGTTCGAAGAAGGCCCTTCTCTTTTCCAACCTAACTCTGCCCCAGTTCACAAAGCAAGGACTACAAAGACATGGTGTGATGAGTTTGGTGTGTAGGAACTTGACTGTCCGGCACAGAGCCCTGACCTCAACCCTGCAGAGCACCTTTGGGACGAACTGGAATGGAGATTGCGAGCCAGGCCTTCTTGTCCAACATCAGTGTCTGACCCCATTAATGCTCTACAGAATGAATGGGCACAATTTCCAAAATCTTGTGGAAAGCCTTCCAAGAGGAGAGGACACTGTTAAAACTGCAAAAAAGAGACCAACTCCATATAAAGTACATTTCTGACTACAGTGTCATTACAGTACCTGTTAGTGTAATGGTTGGGCAGCCAAAAACTTTGGCTGAACTGAAGACTGGAACTATTTAAAAAAAAAAAAAAATCATAAAAAGCCCCCAAAATTTTACAAAAATCTGACAAGGAGTTGTTTGAGCCGCCTGGAAAGTTCTGTTAAAAGCACCCTAAAGTAATTATATATGTTTATAAAATAATGTTATATTAAGAAAGAAGAACATTTGGAGATTAACTGACACTAAAGCCTTGTTGCGAGGAAACCTTTAGAAAACACCTGAGGCTTCTAAAATGAATAACACTACAGGTGTTTTTTCTCTTCTCCTCCCTGAAACTTTCAGAGCTTTGTTCTCTTTTCTGTTTCATGATCGTTTCTACGGTAACAATAGTCACTAGAGAATTGAAGCGTGAGAATGAGCACTTCTACTTCCATTTTACATAAGAAAGACTCTTCAGGTGCTGTCCCATGTAGGTATCATTTCACTAACATGTGAAATAGAATGAGGCATCATTACTGTTCCCATAATCTGAGAAGTTAAATACTAAAGATACAAGAGGTAAAGACTTGATTGTTCAAGTGTGTGATATGAGGTAAGCTTGGCACCTCTACAGAAGGGTTGGTTATTTGGGACCCTTGCCAACTTTTAATAATGGAAATGCAAATAGATGTGTACCATACTGTGCCAACCTGAACTGGGCTTAGAATTGATCAAACATGATAATGTCGCCATATGTGCCCCATGCTCCTCTGAGAGTGTTTCTTTTTTGTACATAAAGTAAAAACTTGTCGTGAAAATGTTGGTGGAACACACTCCACAAACCCAAGAGATTATTTTTGGAAACAGCCCATGATAACAATGGATTACTGTTACAATTTTTTAATTATTAATACATAAATGGCTGCAATCAGCACAAATAAAGTTCACTTTCCAAACCATAAAACTGATCAGGTATGAAAAAGATATTATTTGTTACCTCTAACTTAACGACCCAACCACATACTTTCAGTACTGAGTCATTTTGCTTGTCCTATTTGTTCCACATTGAGTCACATTTTTTGTTTTACCTTATTCAACAAAGTCCATCAATGAACAAGGCTTAAAGATTTTTTTTTAAAACAAAAAAGCCAGCATGTGCTTATAGGACATTATTGTGCCAGTTTCAAGAGGGTGAAAAATACTTGAAAGATGTAATATCTTAGGATGTTTTTAATTGAATCACCATACTACATGTTCCACATTATTATGCAAAGGATATTTTTCTCTGATTTTTCAAAATAGTCGATGCAAGTGACAGTCAGTATAGTTTCAAGTCATCAATCGTTAGAACATAATTTAATTTTATTGAACAAACCTCCCAATAATAACTTTTTTCTTCAAAACAAAAAAACAAACTCAAAACACACTGTTCCAAATTATTATGCACAACAGTTTCAAAACATTTTAGAGGTTGTAAAGATCTGAAAATGGTCATTTGTTGAATTTGCAGGATTAGGAGGCCATATTTACTGAAATTAAAAGCTATTTCAATCAAAAACATCAGGCAAAGTTACAAACTTAACATAGGAACCGCATCTTTGATATCACTTCACAATCCTTGCTTCCATTAACCTGACACGCCAGATGGATGTGTTTTACACGTCCATCTGGGAAAGCTTCAATAGGAAACATTTGAGAAAAGGCAGAGGCTTTGAAAAAAACCTCGGAGTGTGATTGGATTAACGTTCTGTCTGTCACATCTCTACGGGCCAATAAGATCAAAACATGTGACATAGCAGCTATCGAGCTGCCCGTGCACAGCTACGGGGGATAACGCAAAACATGGCGACTATAGACGTAAGTACGCAACTTTTGTTGTTTTTGAAAAGAAAACAACTTACTGCTGTTCTTTTTTCATGTTTTAACAAAGAACTGTTGTCAAGTTCTGATAAAACTTACGCTTTAGCAGCATCCATGCTAAGCTCTTCCGCCATAATTGTACACCCTCTTGCTGCTGCTTGTTTACGTCACAACTCTGCCGTGCCTGAAAGTACTGCCCCTCATCGCTGACTGGTCCTGTCACTTTCTAACCGGGCCCAAACAGTTCAGACGGGAGCTTTGCAAGATGGATTCGCCAGTGAAAAACAAGGAAATGGGCGTATCCATCTGCTTTGCAAGGTTATGCTTCCGTATAACTTGTGAGTTTTTGGAGAGTTTCTGCTTGAATTTCTTTGCGAGATGTCAAAATAGCCTCTCAGAACTGCTGTTTTGATGTGAACTGCCTCCCACCCTCATAGATCTTTCGCTTGAGGATGTTTCAAAGGTTCTCAATAGGGTTGAGGTCAGGGGAGGATGGGGGCCACACCATGACTTTCTCTCCTTTCATGCCCATAGCAGCCAATAACACAGTGGTAGTCTTTACAGCATGAGATGGGGCATTGTCATGCATGAAGATCATTTTGCTATGGAAGGCACGGTTCTTCTTTTTTTTTTTTACCATGGAAGAAAGTGGTCGGTCAGAACTCTATATACTTTACCGAGGTCATTTTCACATCTTTAGGGACCCTAAAAGTGCCTACCAGCTCTCTCCCCATGATTCCGGCCCAAAACATGACTCCGCCACCTCCTTGCTGACCTTGCAGCCTTATTGGGACATGGTGGCCATCCACCAACCATTGCTCTATCCATCTGGACCATCCAGTTTTGCATGGCACTCATCAGTAAACAAGACTGTTTGAAAATTAGTCTCCATGTATTTCTGGGCCCATTGCAACCGTTTCTGCTTGTGAGCATTGGTTAGGGGTGGCCGAATAGTAGGATTACGCACGACTGCAAGCCTATGGAGGATCCTACACCTTGAGGTTGGTGGGACTCCAGAGGCACCAGCAGCTTCAAATACCTAACCTGGTAGACCAGTTGTTAGAGAACTGGACTAGTGTCACAAAATTAAAGTTTATGAAAACACACTGAGTCAGATAAAATCAGAGAAGGATCTGGGGTCCTCCCACAGAAAATATAGGACATCCAACACTGAAGTCCCTGAATTCTGGAGAATATTTATGCAACATTTTAAAATCATACAACATTGGCTCGAAAACAAATATTGGATAAGGACATGTCTTAGTCAAAGTGCCTTCTAAATTTTCAGATCTCTCAATGGTAAAAATCAGACTTTTTATGGCCTTAAATTTCAAACTTGCAGTTTAATACTATTGAAGACTTCTCAAGGATTTGCAGGAACCCTGGTATTGGATATTCTGGCTGAATATGCAATGTAAAAAGGGTAGGCACAAAAAGGTTTAAGGTTCTGGATGAAGTTTTTTAATTGGTTTAAATCCTCAAAATGTTTTATTTTCAATTAATGTTACTTTTTTAACATGTTGCTTTTGTGTTTTTAGAGTGGGCAGACTGTTAATACAGGTCAACGTACATTTCTACAATTAATTAAACTGAAATGATAAATCTGTTTTCAACAACAACCATGATTTATTTTCAGGGATTTCTAACATTTGGAACATCAGGGGATTTTTATTTCCTCCACAGGAGAGAGCATATTTAGTCTTACATTAGATCTTACTCTAAACAGAGCATACTTTTGAGCATTTGGCCTGATTTGAAAGGTAAATATGAAGGCAGTGATTGTAGTTCAAATGCAGCAGAATCCCCCAGCTGAAGCAAAACACAGCATGGCAGTTACATGATACTGGGTGAGATGAAGTATAGGAAGGCATTTTTCAATTCAAGAAAAGAAAGGGAGAGAAACAATAGACTGGAAGGTAACCTGAGCCCCATGCTGATGTATGTGGGTCTTACCATGTCTGTAGGGATTTTGGAGAGCTGCCACACCCGAACCCACAGCCAACAGGGCTTTCTGGATAGGGGTGGTGTTGATATGCCCGGGATAGAGCACATCATAGCCGCTGTCTGATAACTCGGTGCCACTATTATACAGCTGGCGTGCACACACTGCTGAGACAAAGTGGAGGAAAGTAAGTTACTTTTACATATACATATACATCATACAATGTAACTGATACTCACTATTACCACTGCATTACAGCATCTCAATGCCAAAGTAATAGTAATATATGTTGAGGCTAAAACGCGTAACTTCGAGACAAAATTGAGATTTAGAATACATGATAATGTGAGTAAGGGATAGCATCCACAACACCACTGTTTTTAAATGTAAGAGGCGTCAAATGATACCCGTAATAACATGCGGGCACGTTCCTGTATCAATTCGTCCAATTGATCCATTTACTGTGGACTAAAGTGTCATATAATGTTTTAATTGTTCTGGAAAGACGGGTTTATAATGATAGGGCCTGCCGAGATTCTTAATCTATCTTTTTTTAAAGCTAGCCCTTCATCTACGAAGTCTGCACTGTTCGTGCCTTCTCTGAATATATATGCAGGCAACTTGGCTTCAGTATCCCCAAATTTCTACATAAAAACAGTAAACCCCACGTTTTCGATTCTGTTAGAAGTTGTGCTAGCTTGTCACGATGTAAAACGCCATTTATCGCGGACGTTAACTCATACCTGTGGGGAATAAACAGCATTGTCGCTGATTCAACCGTTGGAGACCTCTGCCAACGTTCAGCCACATTGTGGATAATAGTGCAAATGCGCATGCGTTACATCATTCCCTGGATTTAAACTCCGGGGCAGCCCTGGTGAAGGGGGCGGGGTTTATCACTTCAGCGGACTCTGTTGCTGAGAGGAGACCGGACTGTCTCATTTAATAAAAAAAGCGCATTTCCGACAAAATAGTAAACACAGCTAAAGGTTGAGTTGCCCTTCCCCTGCCGTAGCGGACAAGTTTCCTTTTCTACGTTACGACTGCAGTAAGGTTAGAATTTATGTTTGTTTCCTTTAGGCACGGTAAATTTAGTGCATAACAAACGAATAACTCAGTTTGATAGAAATGGGTTTGCCTAGCACAGCTAAACGTAGCATTTTCGAGCTACGTAAAGTTGGGTTAGCTTACGTTTCAACACTAAACAACAAGAAAAGTGTGTTTATTTTTCCTGATTATGTGTAAAGTCTTGGTTTTAGGCTCAATAAATCTTTTTTTTTTTAAAGTAAGCATGCTGACTGTAATCGTTGTCCGCGCATGAGATGATAACCTAATGATGTCCATCGCTAAATGACTGGAGTGTAGTTCGGGCAGTATTTATACCTTTCGTACCACATTGCTGACGTGGGAGGGGAGGAACGACACTATATACGAATAGTGAGTACTGGGCAGTGTACATGTACTACATGAATCTGCAGTTTTACCAGCTTGGGTAAGTTAAATTTAAGTTTGGTTACAGCCCAGAGTCACAGAGAAGGACAAACTCCAGACCCTTTTGGTCTGAGTTAAAGATCACAGGTTCCGTGAGCAGGAAAATGGCGAGCACAGGAAGTATTTACTACTTTAGATAGCAGCTGCTAGCTTGAAAGAACAGGCTGTAGTAATTCTATTGGATCCAGACTGCCGACCTTTGGATGAATCTAGTTTGGTTGTAGTTTAATTGTTTGAGAGTGACTTCTTACCTCTTGGTGTTAGTGCTAATTCTGTCATAAGTAAGATTTTATCTACTAATGGCAGATGAGACTTGTCAAACATTTTAGATCAGTCTTTACAGTGTATTTGAGTCTGTAGTTAGGGCTGACTTTATGACTTATTTCTGACTTTTTCAACTCCATTTTCAACAACCACTCAGCTAACAATCAGCTGTGTTTACATATTGCTTTTAAAACTGTGGATTATGCTGACTTCAAAAGAAGACCAGCATTTGTTTCTTATGCCAGATCCCCACGTTTAATGATGTTTGTTCTGGATTATTAATTGCCTTTTTTTTAGGTTTCTGTGGACACAAAGTAAACTAAAGCACAGAGGCTTGGTTGTACTTGGCTCATTATTCAAAAGACAGCTTAAGGGACTGGTTTGGCTTGTTTTAGTTTTGAGTTTCTCTTCTCTGTTTGTTTAAAACATACATGTGAAATGATTGTACAATATCTAGGTTGAATTTGTGTTTCTTCGGTGGTAACCTCTTAGTCATTTATGGTATTTGCAGTATGCAGATGATGTGTATGAGAAAGCTCTGGAGAAATGCAAGGAAATTATGTTGTGCAAGTGATAAACGGTTTTGGGCTTCTTCCAAGAAACTGATGTTTTTTCCTCTTTAAACTGGGTTCATCTTGAGATATCATGAAGAGATATTGGGTGGATTGAGAAACCAGAATACTGAGTAATTCTTAGTCATGGTTCTAGAAAAATGAAATTTTGAAATGTTCAGCTGACTCATCTACTCCACATTAGAAAGCAAAAACTGTAACTGTATTACTTTTCTATTTTTATGTAATTAATACAAGTAATACATTTTTATTTTTCAAGTTATATAGTTAATGATGAAAAATATTTTCCCCTCCTTTTTTAATGGAAAAATGATTTTGATTCAAATAGATTGATTCAGATATTTTTACATATTGGACAAGTAGGAAAAATAACTTTCTTCAAGATTAATTTTTGGTCTTCTGACTTTATTTGATTAGACAGCTAAAGAGTGAGGAAATATGGGAGGAAGACATCTATCAGATAGTGACAGGAACAGGAACCAAATCTGCAACTGTGAGCAGTACATCCGGGACTGTAGCCTCTGTAGATGGTACCTGCTCTACCAACTGAGCTAAACCAGCACCCATGAAAATCCCTTTTAACACAGGTGCATTGTTTTAAGGTATTAATCCCATAAAAAGCTCTAAAAAGACAGAAAATGCCCTCAACATGTCACTAGTTGATTAATCACTGCCCTGTAGTGGTTAAAAGAACTGCACTGAAAACATTTTTGTCAAATTGAGTGAAATTGTCCATTATGGTATCAATTTTTAACCTTATTGTGAGATATAATTACTTTATTTAATGTAACATGATTGTCTTATGAGAAAGAATAGTATTAGCAGTAAAAGACTTTGCTGACATATGGCACTTGTGGCAGAGGGTTGTGGGTTCAATCCCTGGCTCCTGCAGTCACGTGTCATGTGTCCTTGGGTAAGAATATGCTCCCACTCCTTCGTCGGTGTCGTGTAAATGGGTTTGGATTTGTATGAATGGGATTAGCTAATACTGCTGGCCAGTTCTCCAAAGCAACCTCTGCCATCAGTGTGTGAATGTGGAGTGAATGGACTAAGAGGGAATGGGTAGTCAGACGACTAGAAATGGGCCTTACAAGCTTAAGTCCATTTACCATAAGTCCATTAAAAACCGTGAAAAAATCACCTGCTGGACAAACTTTGATCTGATTTCACGGTCAAAAAAGAGAGAAAGTGTTGGCACAGTGGGAGTCTTGCACCAAAAGATGTAATGAGCTTACATCTTTATCAGAAATCCATTCAATTTTTATTCCATCATTGGGACTGGCCTTTATTTTTCCAATCTGTGCATCTCTCTACTGTAGAGAGAAACCTTCTACTCTAAAGTCAGAGATGTTTAAAACTTTAGATGGACATTTGAATGAGACATGAGCACTGTGTAGTTAACATTTTAATGCTTTTTCATTCAAAAACTGCCAATGGAAGAGAACAGAAGGTTGTCTGGTGGCATGAAATGGGGAAAGTGCTGACGCTAGATGGTGCAAAAATGTCTTTTCAAAACTGTTAGATTTGATTTTAAAATGTGTGCAACAAACATTCAACTTAGAATAGTCTTGTAGGATAACATTTAAGTTGAGTTAAATAGAAATTATATAACATAAGTGCAGGAGATGTCTTTCACAAGTGTGACTGTGCTTTTTATTTTTTGTATCTTGAATGCTTTATTTTTCTACCAAAGGCTGCTCTTGCAGTGCCAGTCATATGCTCTTTTGTGGCAGCCCCATGATAAGCATGAGAGGCTTATTAAGTATCATGGGATTTTCATTTTGACTCGTTCTATGCAGACTGATAATCATGCAAGATATTACGAAATTCCTCCTTTTGTGGCTTTGAATTAGATATCTTTCTAACATATTTGTTCTAACAGAAATTTATACTCCAGTTGTGTAAACTTGAGTAGCATTCTTGTATTTCATGAAGAGCTCTAGTTCATTCAAGATAATGTAAACCAAAAAGAGGATTTTCATGGATGCACTGTCAGCAAAAATTTCTTTGAGGTCATAACCAGGAAAAAATGAGCAAACCTGCATTTGTCTGCATTATTCAAAACAACTGAAGTTTGCAGAACTGAGTTTTAATATTGCTGTGAAACTTTCACAGTAGATGTGTAGGGGATAAGTGGTGTGTTTTGTAACCAAACATGGGTTGAATAAATGTGAAGGTTAAACAGGCAGAGATAGACAGACTTAGTTTGACATTCATTTAATTAGAAAGTTAATTTGTTCTTTTGAGACTCGGCAGTTAACAGGTGGAGACAAAATAGGTTGAAGCTATTTGGCGTGCATCTATAAAGTTGAAACATGATAAACTGCATGTTTTTGCCCATCTGCCTATCACAGAAGAGAGTACAGATGTCAAAGATTGCACCAGTCACGCAAAGCTGCAGTGTGTTCATACCATTTCCAGAGTTTCCTCAGACCCTTGCTTAAATTCAGTTTTTCATGGATTGCACCTTTACTTTGCAAACAGCAGTAAAGCAGATTCTTGCAGCTGTGTTGTGACTTATTTATCAAAGGAGCAACTGCTCTGGGCGTGTATAGGAATAAGTCAATATATGTATGACGACATCTGCTGGTTTATGGGAGGAATACATCCTACTTCTTTTCCATTGGGGGCTTTTCAGTAATTAATCATGAAGTCTGCTGCTTTAGGGTGTGCATTTATAGTTGAGACACTTTTATAGGGCACAAGCTTGAGGCTGGTGTTTGAATTTAGACTGTAAATTATAGACACGGCTGTTTTTGTCTGATTTGTATTCAGGATGTTCCAAGCAACTTCTTCCCCTGTTGATTCAACAGGAATTTACATTCAGCCTAGTTGGAAAGTCTAAGGGGGTTTCACATTCAGGATCAGAGCCTGGATCTGAGTACATTTGTACTTGGGCACCATGCCTGAGTCCACTTCAAGAGGGGGTCTGGGGCACGATTCATGTAGATTTGGGCACAGTGCATGGGAGAAAGGGTGCAATCAGCCCAAATAGCATAGTTGCCACCAAGTAGATTTACAAAGGAAATTCTAAGGGGTTTCCAATCTATTCAGCACCCGCCATATATGTGCAATATCATCCTCCTAGCAGCAGAGTACAGGTAGAGATTGTCGTTAGTGTCTTGAAGACAACACATCTATTGTATCCTGCTAACCTTGCAAAGCGCATGCATTAGCAAGATGCCATGTCTGTCGTTGGACAAATCCATCTTGCTAAGCTGCATTCTGAAACAATTGTGCCCAGTCTGAAAACTGACTTAAGCTGTCATATTAGAAGAATGAGGCGTAGCTACAGGCAGGGTTTAGTTGTACTGGAAGCTGATAATAATGGCTTAAACAATGGCACTTTTTTATTCAAACAAGATCAAAGGGCAACACTGAAAGCTTCTCTTGGCAAAGAGGATGTTTTTGCACTTCTCCTGACCGGCCTCGTCATGAGTTTTATCCACAAACAAGCTCCACCGTTCATAAGCTATGGCAGCAACAGTCTGCTGAGCTTAGGTTACCTATAAGGTGAGAAAACACTCATTAAACTGCTAAGACTGAGCACAATTTATTTGATACAGCCAACACTCTCAAACCCAGACAGTTGACTTTTTTCAGAAACAGTCCATTACATTCTTTAGTAACTCTGTTTACAGCTATTTAAACTGCTGAAGTCTGTGGCAGTTTGCAACATGCACTACTCTGCAGGTAAACAAGCGTGGCTACGTTAGCAGCGCTAGCATTGCCACCCTTTAGCCCTCCTTGGAGGTTAATGTCCTCTTGCAAAGGCTGAGTGTTATATGCCAGTTTACCTGCACTACTCCTTAGAGATGCCATCATCTACCTGACTGGTGTAAATCCAGAGCTGTGAGAGGAAGCCCTCTAACTGGAGCTACAGCCACAACTTGTGGGAGCTTGAACACGACATTTAACCTGCTACATTCATAATAAAACTAATAAATTTTATCATCTAATGATTATGGTGTTGACTTTAAGGTGGACACCCACAAAACACCCTGAAACTGAACCAATATTTGCATAGATGGGTTGATAACGAGGCGTCTACAGCTGGTAGGAAAGTACAGCCGTTGCCCTAACTGTAACTTTGCCAAGAGAGATTGTATTTATCCATCATCATGCATATAAAAAAGTTAACCTTTGTGCCATAATGTAACTTTCATTTTGTTTTATAACTGAAGAGGTCAGAGTCACAGAATATTTTTTATGTCTTTGTCTTTGGTGGATTGATGTTGGGTCCCTGTAAATTATACAACAAAGAGTATTGTCTAGATATGCCCTTTTTGCCTTGAAATAACATAGGTTATGAATTGGTACTATTCTGATAAAGACTAACTTATTGATTTTTCATTATTGGGAACTCAATGTTGAAGGAATGCTTGGAGGAACCAGCTTTATATTTGCTTAAAATGCCCAGATTTTGTTGTATTTTTTTGGCCAAAATGTACATCTTTGTGATAGGAAAACTTTCCATGCCAACTGGAATTTTTATGGTCATGGACAAGGTTACTCCAACTATTTGGTAGCCACTTTTTTTTGATAATATGACCCAGGAACATGTTGAAGGATTGTTATGGTTTAGTTTTAGTTCTTACCGGTATCTACCAGAGGGAATGACCCCTTCTGTGACTGATTCTCACCTAGCTACCCTTCACTTACCTGTTAGTCCAGGTTTCCTAAGAAGAGTCCAGTGACATCCCACATTTAGCAGGGGGAGAGAGAGCGATGTTCTCTGGTTGTCTGAGTTGCTTTTCATACAACCAGGACTCGGTTATATAACCTTGCAAATCAGACCTGATCAATCAGCGTCATTTAAGGAGAACAAGGTGGTATCTACGAGTGGGGTTTAGTTGTACTGGAAGCCAACAGCAATAGCCGCTGCCAGTGTAGCAATAAGCTCGGATGTAGCTATAGTTTATCAGTAGTTTTATCAGAACTGGACCAGACTTCTTTATTGAAACAAGAGCAAAGAGCCATACTAAAACTTCTTTTAGTATAGATGTTTGTTTGGTTTTTTTTGCACTTCTCCCTATGAGCATCAGCATGAGTTTTGTGCACCAACAAGCTCCAAAGTTTTTAACTACAGCAGCACCTCCCCGTCAAGCTCAGGTTACAACATGAGCTGCCCATTAGTTCTTGTCGCTCTGATTGGCTTGTAATGAACATCTGCCCAATCAGTCTCTTGAGTGTTTTCCAGATGGGTGTGAAACCATGGCTATGTGGAACAGTCTATCGGGCGTGCAGGGCTACAATACTTCTTTGACTTCTGTAATTAATGCAATGGTTTTCTTACTGTTCCTCATGTAGACGCAACTGGCGATCACTGCCTTATTTCCCCCAAGTGTCATTCTTCATTTTTCCACTAGATGGCACCAAAGCAAGTTAAGATTTGAACTAAGTGTCTTAAATCTTATATTTCATGTAAGAACAGATACTTTTGGAAAAATATGTTAAGCACTCTGTTGTACTCATTTATTTTGTCCACAGCACAATGTACAAAATACCCCACACATAACGCTTCAGTGGGTCACCCAAGTATGCTTCCTGTGTGTTTTTAAACTAATATTTATATGTAATCGCCAATTGCATCGGATAGCTAGACATCTATGTCCCTAAATGCACCAATGGAGATGCCACATCTCATGTTAAAAACAGAGCATTGAATGTTATTGTTTCAATGTTTTTATCAGCTTCTTGCTGCCAATATCATCCTGTACTCCTGCACTCTTGGACAATGGTTACGATTCTGCGTCTTATCAATAATATACCTTCACACGTGCAGCTCACCTGCTATGACTGCAGTATGTCGAGTAAAACATGATAAAAAGGCAAGTGATGCTTTTGGAGCATCTTTAAGAAATGTTCTGCTTATGAATACTAACGAAAAAAGCAGTAATGCAAAAATATCAGAATGCCAGAAGGTTAGACAGTCATATTTACCGCCCAAGTGCAGAGTCATCCTGGAGAAAACGCTAAGGTTAACACCAGGTGGAGCCAAAAGCAACCTTCTGAAATAACAACACTTTACGCAATAGACATGCATTAATTAAAGTGCAATAAAATGCAGTTCAAACCATTGGACTGTCATGACTTTTAGAGAGATAAAACTGTTTCCTTGAGCAAAAATGCTGAAATATCAGAACTTTGTCCAATCTGTGTCAATCACACTCAGTGACTGCTGTAATCAGAAGTTCTACAGTGTGTTTTGGTGGTGATGGCTGTATTGTCGTAAGGTTTTCATCCATTTTTAACTTGTATAGTCAGTTTTCCTGATTCCACATTTCTTCTTGACATGAAGTTAGCAGCTGAAGGTCTGATTCACAGAAACCAAGCCTTGTAGGTCAAAACATTTCATTACGGATTACAAAAGAAGTTCTGCTTATCATATTTTTTATAACTGAGCTATGCCATGTTTAGATTGAAGTACAGCTCATCCGAAAAAGCTGTCATCACTCATCTTTTATCTATCAATCTTTTATCTTACTATCTGTTTTGCCGTTGACACAACATGCTGATAGGGTTTCGTGGAATTTCTTCTCAGAACAGTTTTGCAGAACAGAGTTTGTTTCTGGAGCGCTTAGTTCATCTTGGGTTTACCCTGCTTTTTTCAGTTACATACAGGCTCTGTTGAAGCCTTAGTAGTTTTGCATATTATTAAAATATATTCAAAGCTATGTGGTGAACCTGCATCATTTCCTTGTGACATGTAAAACGTGTTTGAGGTCATAGGTAACACGGTTAAGCCCCTCATATCTTCACAATGATTAATCATCCTTTCCACACAATGACAAGCGTCAAGGCTTAAAAAGTGCTCATTTAGCAGCTGTGGTAGCTTCTGAATTTTCCATGTGCTGATGCATCTGATAGGTAAAACCCTGCTGTGTCAGATGCAACTTTAAACACCCTGACCTAAGTGTGTACTGTTTTTTATTGCATAAGTGCAGTCTAGCTTTGACAAGGTTTACTTGGCTGCTAAGAGCTGCTTTGTGTGTTATTCATTTACAGGATTTAGCAGCAGATTGATGGAGAAGAATGGCTCGAATCTCGTTGGAATGTCCCAACTCTTTACCAGGGATCCCCCTCAGTGTGCTGTCAGTGCCCATGGAGAATAAATACAAATGTCAGCAGTGTCTCCAGGTCCTGAGGAAGCCTGTCCAGGCTCAGTGCGGCCACCGCTTCTGTGTACACTGCTTCAAGCAGCTCACCAGGTACACTGGAGGTCCTGAGACCACCCACAAACGTGTGAAATGCAAACCCTTACCCTGCCTGCACCTTAATGCTTACCCTCTTACTGGACATGCTTCAGTTCAGCACATCATGTGTACCTATCCCTGCTCGCCTCTGGGGATTTCTTGCACCCAAGATCAATTCCTCTTTGGTCATTCATCCTCACATGACTGGATCTTTAACTCCAGTTAGTGAATCACAAGGATTTTGACCCTGCTGACTCATTCTCAGGTGTCCATCTTTTCCTTATCTGTTGTCTTATTGCCAACTCACTGTTTGTTCTGTGATCATTCATTGGTGTGTGACTTCATGCTTAATCATACCATGTGGCTATCATTAAGCATGAGGTGGCGATACAGGCAATTATACCTTTATATACCATGGTCCAGGTGAAAAATCTTTTCTGTTTGGCTGTGAGACAATAGATTCTCTAAAGAAAGTTAAGACGAGCCTGTCAGTTCACATCTTAAAATTAATGTGCTGTGTACCTTAAGTACAAATCAACACAGATAAAGTCGAAGCTTGCATGTAAGGGTGTAAAGACCCTGATGGCAGTGACTTAGCTGAAGAAAAAGAAACTTTAAAGTGAAAAAAAGTTATTTGAAACAATCAGTATAGTCCTTTATTATCATAAAGCACCACAAGATAGCGCTTGTGATATACAAGTTCCAAGATGGATACCCGCTTGCTAATAAAGTTGATCATGGAGCAGTTGTGCCTTGTGATCACACTCGCTAACCTGACTAAGGCCCAATACTTGCAACACTGATTTGGAAAAAATTACATGGTTGGTTAGCTAGAGCTTGCCATCAGTTCATGTCAACTTCACACCAATGCTAAGCAATAGCCACTAATACATTACCAGTTCAAGGCGGATTATTTCCACCTGTTACGCCATCACCAAAACTGCACAGTGGGACACCAATAGTTGATAAGTGCAAATGCAAATGGTGATACTTTTCACAGTGCTTCTGCAGAATTCTGCCTAATAAAGCTCGTGTTTTTTGGTCTGGCTAGTATAGTGATAGCATTACTGGACCATGCATCATCACCTTCTCTAGTTGTACTAAAATCAAATCAAAATAACCTACTCACTGAGCGACAACATTTTGCAAGATGTCATCTGGAGCCAGAGTCTGCTCAGAAAGTAGTTCTACCCTTTCTACAAAACGAAAAGCACCTTTTACTTACCAAAAAGTCAATAAAATCCACAGAAGAACAGAACTGAGTGTTGGTTCCAAGCAGACACTCATTGTAAAGACAGTCTAGTGAATCCTGTTTGTTTTGTTTTGTTTTGTTTCTTCTGGCTGTTCCTCTTTTACACTGCTAATTCATTGAACTCAGCTGGAGCTGCATTTGTCCAGAGTACTGTCAAGTTACCTCCTTTATTTTTTCATCAAATAACTAAAGGAAAATACTCTGAAAAAAATGGAAAATCTGAAATAACAATGGGACCAAACTATAAAACAGAGAAACTTTGAGGCAGAACAGGGTTTGTGACCCAGCTGGTCAGTGGGGGGCGCTCTAATGGAAAGCACTCACTAGCCCAAACAGAAATGTCATCTTTGCTAAGTCACAGCCAAGACATGTTATATTAACTGGAGTATGAACTACATTTCTACTGCAGTTAAATCTTAAGGCATGATAATGGTTCAGCCAACAGTAGATGCCTTTTATTTTCAAACGGTGTAAAAACATATTTAATTGGCTAGTTTTTCTTCAGTACGTGACCATGGTATAAGAGGAATATTGCCCTTTGATGAGTTGTCAGTTATCATGTATTTATGAATGTTCTGGTTGCGATGCCATTCATAAATTCCTGATAATGGACAAGTCAACAGGCATTATACTAAGAACATGACTCTTTTGAATTACTTCTATTAAAGTAAGTCTACATAATATGCACTTTATTTACTGTGGTTTCATTTTGCTATATATCAACTAGTCCCATTAGCAAATGGACTTGGGAATTACTCTTTCTTCATGTAAATAATAAAGCCTGATTTATATTTCTGCATCAAATCTATGCTGTAGCATAAGCCATAGGTTTGCATAGCCCTGTACCTACCCAGAGGCCTACATATGTAGACTGACATCCACTGACCGACACAGAATGAAAACATTTCACTTAAAAGAATGGTGGCTAATGGGAGAGATGGCGATTGATCCCCTAGGGGTTTAAAAGCTTGATATACCAAAATCGTACAGTTTAACAACTATTGGGATCAGAAAATCCAATTGCCAGTGAGTTAAAAAAAGTTATGACTTTTCTGAATAAGGATGTCGTCATTAAATTACGAAATAAACAAACTTATAGTTTAGGTGAGTGTCTCGTCAGACTCTTCATCAGACTGGACAAATGAGCCCATCACGTGGCCAAAGATCTTATGAACTATTATAGACTTTACTGTATGTTTATTCCAACTGTGTTTGATGATTTGGGTCTGAGTTTTAAAATGTCATTAATGTGTTAGTAAATGTATGAAGAATCAGTGAGCCAGCGATCACTCTATGACAGCCGGAGCTGTAAAGTCTTAGGAACACAATGGCGCGTCTACATTTGACCATATTGCTGCTCACTAGACTCAGCCAAAGCCACAGAGCTCTTCCTTTACTCTCTTTTGTCATTTGAGGTTTAAAAAATGTTGTAAATGGTGGTGGTGGTGGGGGGTTCTGAAGCAAGAAACACAACACAATGGTGTTTTCTAATCTACTGTCATTCAGTCTCTTGGCTCGTTTTCATCCAAGTAGAAGCGTGGTCACTCCAGAGAGTAGAAAGTGATGTTGGGCTGCTCTTATCAATAGCCTAGCAGTTATGTCGATGCCACCCAGGCTTTTATCCTCAAAACAGGTGCCCTGGTTTCAAATCCAGCCCCTTTCCTGCACATAATTCCCCTCTTTCTCTCTCCCCAGTTTTCAACGCTATCCACTGTTGAGTCTGAAAAACAGCATGAAAGCCCTAAAATACATGCTGTAAATGATTTCCAGTCTCCCTCCAATTTCATTGCCAAGATTCAAAATTGTCGCAAGTCCATTTCCTCGTCTCTGAGCGGTTAAACAAGCACATAAAATCCCCCCATGATTCAGCAGCGGTACATTCAATTTCCTCTTATGTCTCGGCTGATGCTAAATATTTATCATTTCCAACCTCAACATAATACGCTTGGTTTCAGCTGCCATGGCTACCTGTACACAAGCAGAAAGAGAATATGTTTGAACCAGAACTCATGATTTAACTAGCATAGAAATCATTCTGACATCTGTTGGTTATAATGAGGAACTGCAGAGCTAAGCAGACTCCTACGCTCTAATATATTGTGCTCACAATGACGTAGGTCGCTATGTTGTAGAGTGATGCAAGAGTGTAAATCGAGCTTTAAAATTTAAGTTTTTCTGTAGAATTTCACTCTGAAGTTCAAACAAACCACATGTGAAACCACGGTTTCTTAGGGTGATTTCACTTGACATAAATAACACTCAGGAGAATTCATTGTGTTTATAACCAGTTCTTATGCCCACTTTGTGTGTCTTGTTACTGACCTATCAGTATCTTATAGTGCTATTTTATCGATTTTTTTGCTTAACCTTTAAATGCATTTGCCTCATGAATTGCAGCATCTGTTTAGTGCCAGTGATTCATCTAATTACCACGCGGTCTGTATTAGTCAACAGGACATGGTTGCTGACTGTAAGCATCAACCAGCTTTTATCTTTCACTCTAAAATCATGAAACTGCTTTGTTTATCAGTTCTGGGCCAAAACCATGTGAAGCATGTCGCCAGGAGGAAATTTATGAGGAGCCCATGTCCATTCTAAATAGCAATGAGGTAAGTTTAAAAGTATCCAGACAACAATGTAGCTTTGACACATTTCCTTGTAACCTGCATCCCACTCAGTCCCAGAAGAACAAGTATGACCTCAATGTGTCTCCTGGGAGTTTCCCTTCTCCCCAGACAGTGTTTCTTTTTGTCTGCTATAGCTGAATGAGTTCATTTATGTTGGTTCTTTGTTCGCCCACCAGGCGTTTCCAGACAATGCAGCAGGTAGAGAGATAGCAAGTCTGCCTGCAAGATGTTTGAACCAAGGCTGCAGTTGGACCGGCTCAATTAAAGAGTATGAGGTAGAGTATTAATTTCAGCTTCCTTTGAGACACTGTGGGGGTGTTTACTGCTTCAGTGTCTCCTTTCTGTTTCCTTTTTGCACGCCTCATTTGCCCAAGTTAAAAATGTCCCAAACCCAAGATAGTACTGTCAGCATATCTTTATCTTTCTAAGAACTAGTACCTACTCAGAGTATACCATCTCATGTTGTGCATTCTTTTGTGCATGCTCCTTTCCCTTCTATGGCGTCTGCTCGCACTGTGGTTAAGCTGTGTGCTCGTACTGTGCGCAGGACTGAGTGTGGCTACAAAGAATCAGGAAGTGAAACTAACTGCAGACTGGAAAGTCCCCACGTTTACCAGCATTACAAAAACAACTCTGTGTGGGGAAGCACCAGTCCATGAAAAACCATTTGACACCAGATTAGTTTGACAGCTTCAGGGCTAGATCTTAACTCTAGAACTCAGCAACCGTGCCTAGTTTGAAGCAGCTGTATTAAGTCGCTTTTTTTTTCTGTTTTACTTTTTGCCCAAGGTTCAAATGGTACAGTATTTGCTAGCAAAAGTAGGCTTTAAGGTAGTTTCTTTTTCTAGTCTTATCTATGTACACATCACCTGCCATGCGTAACACTCACAAAAGAGCAGACAGACATGAAATAACAAGGAGAGCTGTTGGTGTTAGATTAAATTTTAGAAGAGGAAACAAGAAAAGTGTTAAAATCTTTTTTAAAACTGTTAAAAAGTAACATTTTAGCAATCAATAGAATAAATGTCAGTGTTAATGCATTAATTGGGTTCAATTAAGGTCCATTAGCATTAGAGCATTGTAAGGGTCAACTGTTATTGATATTTCAGCGCCAATACTGATTATTAGAAGTTCATGAGACCAATTACTGATATTTGGAACCAGCATACATGTATTATGATGCTCTAAAGTATACTTACTTTGGAAAAAGTAAAATTTATGAAAAAAAAAAATGTAGGCATAGCTCTATCAGCATGAGAAATGGCACAGAGCAACATAGTAGAAGCAGGAAATCAGAAAATAAAATGCTGATACTAATAATTTGCCAACTGCCAGATATAAAAATTATAAAAATTGTGTCATAATTGTTTTAATCTGCTGTTACCGATATCATGTTGATAATACTGTGCATCCATTACCTGAAGGTTATTATTTTTTTGAAAAAAAAAAGCATGTCTTTATCCAAACAATGAGTCTAAAACCCTTAGTTTAAGACGGTACAAAATTCTAAAAATTAAACAAAAACAGTATGAAATACAATAAAGTGGAATTTCAAAAATCTCAATTAACCACAAAACTTCTCAGATTCATCACTATTTGTCTTTTGATCCTTTGAAAGCCCTAAAATGGATTTAATCTGGAAAAAAATGAACAAAAACAAATACTGGCAGTCAAACTTTTAAAAATAAATGTTGAAAACTGAGGCTGTAAAATTACTAAGAATTTAAAGCCACCTCAAGAATATGGTTCTTAAGTTTCTTTTTTAAAACATCCAAATAGAAAGTACCCTATCAAATTTTCAACAAAAGCCTTGTAAGAGGGTTTATCCTTTGTTGACCAATACATGAAAATGAAACTACTTTGAGGTTAAGGTTTATTTGGTTGGAGGGGAAATTCTAGCTTTACACTGGCTGTTTAAGCATAAAGCAGAAACTGGTTCATCCATTTATGACCGTCAAAGCGACCGTGGTTCTATATGATCACATAAAAGAATCGTAAAAGCTGTCTGTACTTTTGTGTTTGAATGGGTGTGTTTTTGAACATGTTTTTGAACATCTGAGCGCGGGGCTAGAACCTTTTCACTTAAAATGTCCTGAGCAGGTTCGGTGAGTTCTATCCATGGTTGAACTACATGCCACCACATGTATGTCAGCTCATCAAAATGTTACAAGGGTGTTCAGACAGAATACATAGAAATGAAACACACAAGCTATTTGGAAATTGTGGTTCTTAAATTCTGGTGAACTAAAATGTGCTGTCAGAGACGGTGGTGTCTGTAATTAATCGCTTTGCTGTTTGTTGCACCCACATATTCGTGTTGAAGGTCACCTCTGTTGCAGTCTTTGTTTTTAAATGATCCGTGTTGTTGTTATGTAGACATTACCACACAGCTAGTTAATAAAGAACTGGAAAAACAGACTAAACGAGGTGTCTGAGTGTTGTGTTAATGGCACATGTGTCACTCGAAGGCAGATGAAGATGATTTGTGTAAAGATTTGATTATACAGCTTTACATTTGCGGTGCAGTGTGCTAGAAAATAGAGCAGACAAACAACAAAACAGGCCAGCCTACCTTTAGTTCCTGCTTTGGTGGCTTCAGTCTCGCGTGCTGCTGATAAACCATAATCAGTTTAGGAGAGTGACCAACTTCCTGAACCACACCCCTCATCAGACTCTGCCTATTTTATTTCCCGGTATTTTTTAAAACATGACAACCCCCCAGCTGTAATAATACACAGAGGACCTTTTTCTCACATAATTAATTACAAAATATTTCTGTCCTGATCAGACTCTTTGACATTTTTCATGGTTCTCTCTTTAAAGCTCCTGTGTTGGGGTTTTTATGTAGTTATGAAACAGACCAATAACACTGAGGCGTGTTTATGGCCTTTAAAAAGCAAACAAGACTATTTGGCCTATGTATGGACTTTATCTACGTAGTTATTTTTAATGTCTGAAGCGATTGTGGGGGGGGGGGGTTGTTTAACAACTTAGATATGCACAGGACAAAATATATAAGCAGTAAAAGGCACAAATTTTTCCACAGGGTGCTCCAAAATCAACACAGAATGCAAGTTTGTCACAGGAGCTTTAATATGTTCTTAAATATATTATGTTCCTGCAGTCTTATTATTCAAGGGTTAAATTTTTAATCCTCATAATGGATTACAGGAAAACAAAAACATTTTTAAGACATCTTTAGTTATATAGTTTCTCGGCCCCTTTGACAATAAAATAATTGCACCTTTTTTTCAAACTACTTTTATGGACCAGACATAATCTTTTATGGGTTGTGTAAAAAAAAGCAGCTGGTTTTTCTACATTTCAACTGTCAGAACAACATGAACCACAACTGAATTTACGTTAAGGTGTGTCTGTAAGTTTTATTTTTAATGATCCAAAAAGGGTGTGTGCCAGCTTCATTTCACTCTGACAAAAGGTTTGAGGCTCTTATGTGACAGTTTTAATGATTGACTGTGTAGATAACATGGTTAAAGCAAAATAACTCTCTAAACACAGTACATACCTGGCTCAATAAGGAGGCAGGAAGTGATAATATTTCAATAACAATAAATCTCCTTTATGTTTAGAGTCAGCATGAAGGTCACTGTGAATTCGAGCGGGTTCTGTGCGAGGCCTGCCAAACCTTCATCCTACGTTCGGAGAGGGACAGGCACAATGAGAGGGAGTGTGAGGCCCGAATGCTCAACTGTAAATACTGTAAAATGACCTTCAACTTTAAAGACATCAAGGTGAGAGGCCTAACTTGTGGAAAGCATTACCATGTTGTGTTAAATGGATACAGAGGGATATTCTCATGACTTTTCATGCCATATTTTCAGGCTCATGACGAGATATGTGTGAAGTTTCCTTTACAATGCAAAGACTGTGGCAAGAAGAAGATCCCACGAGAAAAGGTTTGAACTTCTCCCTTAATTACTCCTCGATGATTGTGTAGTTTTAGATGATTCAACTTTTCAGTGCTTGGAAATTTTTGGTTTGAGAAAAATGATCTTTTGTTGTACTGCATTTAAGCAGAGACCAAGAATACACTAAGAGCCTGTGTCCATTAGCAGCCGTTTTTTCACTTGCAGCACTCAAGACCTCAGTTTCAGAGCACCATCACTGACATTTACAGCTGCCAGCTTATGAAAACTGATTAATGGCACCTTTTTTTGCTTAAGGATATTGCTCCATATTCTTAATAGCTGGTATTCAATAAAATTTCACAACTCAGAAACAGTGAAACAGAAACATTTCATGACATAAGCAGCAGCCTTAGACCTGAAACTTGTACCTAAGGTTTATATTAGCATCTTGACCACCATTGTTGTTGACAGAATAGTAGCTTAAGTCCAACCCCTTCATGATTTTGATTGACTGGTGTGGGAAAAGTGGCATTGAAGTGTGTGTAAATGCTCACATAGTTAAGCTATTTTCTACTGAGATAGCTGTGAGTGCAGCAACAAAAAACAGCTAACACCCAGGACATTTCTGCGCTAAAGAGGTAGCCTTAAAAGCTCCAAATTTGATGGTTTTTGTTTTAAAAATTCCCAGGTAAGCCACTTCCCACTGTTTATCTTTTATAAAATTTTTTGCAATGTCTTTGGTAAAACTGATGAAGGTCTAGTGTCAAAAGCACTACAAACTGTCAAACCGTCTAAGATCTAAAACTGACAAATAAGTGACTTTTTCTAAAGTTGGACAGTGTGCAGGCATTACCTGAAATTTTTGATGGACACATTCCCCTCCTACACACCTGTCTCATAAAATAGATGTGTGATGTGTTTTTTATGGTTTTATATTTGAATAGAAGCTGCCAGCACAAAGAAGCTCTTAATGGACACAGGTCAATGCTACATGTGGCATTTGTAGCATATGCTTCATTATGAAGCCTAACTAAATGTAGAAATGTGTATGATTGGAAGACGAAACAGCTAAACATCGCCACTAGTCTTGTAGACACCAGAATTACCAGTCGTACTGTTACTTTACTTACTATTAATCTTACTGTTAGACCCACGATGCTGGTTGAATGTTGTGTCTAACTGGCAAATTCCACATACTGCGTCTTCACAGCGTTGGTGCGAGCAGCGGTTTTACCTCGACCGACCCCTGAGCCCACTGGATCCGTTTTTGGAGCGCAGTAGAGCATAGCTCTGTTCTGAGCAGCTGGAGAAGAGAGATCACAAGATCGCAGTAGCAGAACAAGTTCACGTCGGAATCACAAGATCGCACGAAAACGAGTCCAACATGAGAGTAGCATGTAAACAACAGATTACTTTTCCTTTCTGAGGGGGATTTGCTTTTCATTTTAATAGTTGTCTTTTTTTTCTTCTTGGGAGATTGCATAATGTTATCAAGAGATTTATATTTTCTACAAAAGAGATTTGGTTTGGTCCAAAAACCAACTTCTCCTGTCCATTTTATTGTGTTCCCTCTGTTATCCTCTGATGACTTTAACTCGTACCACTGGATGGGACGTATTGCTTCTGTTTGGTTCGATCTGCTCGGCGTAGATTGATGCATTTTGGCCGCAGCCACCCATGAAAGTACACTAAATGCGTATCTTAAGTGAAGCATAACAGAGTGGCACTTTGGGCACACGTCAGAGACGGAGGAAAGTGTGTGCCGTGGAATTGCAAAGATTGACTAGAAAAAAAGCAGTATGCTCTGAAAGGCATTTTGCACAAGGAGCGCTCCCCAGATGGATTATGTGAAACCACTAGCTCCGATGCTCTGCTGCCTCTTGTAAACCTGTAGTGTGGACAAAAGGCATTATTCTGTAGGCTTTTCTGACATTTAACTCCTTGGCTCAACTTGCATTCAACATAGGCATAATGATATTTAACTTAGAAGGATTACTGTGTTAGCGCTGTAAATGTTAACCTGATTAGAAACCCAATTTGATATTTGTAACGTGCCACACGTTTCAGCAACATTTGAAATAGTTGTAAGTTTTGTACTGAAGAATATGCTGAACTGTTACAGATAGTTGCAGGCAATTTGAACTGTTTTCATGCTCTTTTTTGATGTATTTCTGATTGTTCTCTGCATTTAAACCAGTTGAATAATTTGGATTTATATTTCGATTAAACTAAAAGGAAATTTTATAGGCACATTCCTCCCAAAATGGCCCTGCTCAGGGGCACAGGTGGCCGAGTGATTTAAGGCGTGCCCTATGTGCGTGGACAGCCCGTGTTCGAATCCAGCCTGAGGCCCTTTACCGCACGCCTCTCCCCCGCTCTCGTCCCTGTTTCCGGTTCTATCCACTATCCTCCTCTATCAAATAAAGGCACAAAAATGCCCAAAATAAACTTAAAAAAATGGTCCTGCTCAGAGCTGAAAAATATGTTGACAATAATATAATTACTGTATAAGCAAAGGGTCACAGAAGTGATTGAATCAGTCCATTTTAGTTTGAAGGGCGTAATATCTTCTCTGTTATGGTTTTACAATGTGGGGCTTCAGAACTTCACAGCACCAAGTTTCTGTCTTACTATGAATCCTGTACACTTTCACTTTACCGTTTGAGTTCATGACCTTTTGGGAGCCGATCCAAACCTCTTAACTTATTCTGTTTCTTTTTCTTTCAGTTCAGTGATCACATCAAGTCCTGTGCTAAGTCAAAGAGTGCCTGTCCATTCAGTGAAGTGGGCTGTAAATCTGTGGTATGTACACCCATCTGCTTAAATATTATGCTTTTTTTAGTTGTTGTTAATATTATATTATTGTCTAAGGGAGATGAGAAAATTTTCAGTGTCACAGTCCAGGGCACTAAAAAGCAACATACTCTACATCTTCATGTGAACCTTTATGTCATAGAAGAGGATGAGAAGTTTATTTCTGCTCTTAAATATGCAAATATGACCTTCAAAGCCAGGAGACAAATAAATAAGGGTAGCGTAGTTTAGCATGAAGAATGCTGTGATGCTGTGATCGCTGTGTTTGCATGAACAACACAAGCTTATCCTGCCAAACCTTTTCTCATGAGGTATTTTTCACTCAAGTGAAGGGGATGTGGCTCTTCCAATGTCACAAGGTTTTGTCCACAAATCAGGGTATTACGCATTGTTTGAATTCAAATCTAAAGGGCTTGTTTTTGTTGCTAGGCGTGTGTGAAACTGCACCCGTGCGGTACTTGTTGTAACACTGTTGATGGATTTTAGCTGTTGAAGACATTAGATTAGAGAATAGATATTGGGTGTGTACATGAGTGTATTTCTCCAGAATTTCAAGAGAGGAGATTGATTACTTGTCATTATCATTCAGGGCTGAACTTGGAAAGGTGTCAGATAGGCAGACACAGCCTTTGAGTTAACATTTACCACAGCAGAAGTTCTGAGTTAGTGATATTTTGGCTTTGAAACTAAATAATAATGAAATTAATCACAGAAATAACACCTGCACATGTTCAGGACTGAATCAGCAAAGATTTTGGAGGTA
Organism: Cheilinus undulatus; assembly: GCF_018320785.1. Lineage (NCBI taxonomy): Eukaryota > Metazoa > Chordata > Actinopteri > Labriformes > Labridae > Cheilinus > Cheilinus undulatus. Next base: position 14,087,985 of record NC_054881.1, on the reverse strand, counting down.
CTGCTTTGTCCACAGGGGGTGCCAAAATCAGCACAAACCAGCAGTTACTCACTGGAGCTTAAAGCTTTCTGTTTGCGAGAGAAAATGTTTTGTGTATTTATCAAAACCAACATTCATGCCCACTATTTTAGAACAGTAATACTAAAAGTAAATCGATTTAATGTTCTACTAGTCATGCAGTATATCACATTACTTAAAGAATTACAGCTTCTTTTTCACTCTGAAATCTATGAAATATTCACCATAAGTTAAACTCAAGTACTGTTCTTAAAGTTTTCAGTTTCTGCCATCATCAGATTATTGACCACAAATTCCTGTTCTGTTTTTCAGATTGAGAACGGAAAGCTCAGCGACCACGAGCACAGCAGCACCATGGAGCACTTGCGTCTGCTGCTGCCGATGGTGCTGTCCCTGGTTCGATCACGTCCTGATCCCAGTCCAGGGGAGTGGCAGGAGGATTCTGGTCTGGGCCTGTACAGGTCTCCTGAGGAGGGAGTCACTATGGGTGCCGGAGCTGCAGCCTCTGCGCAGTCTGTGGACTTAGACAAAAAGGTTGGTTTTAATTTGTTGAGTGCTTTTGTATCTATCTTTTGTAACTGTTAGGGCCTGTGTCCACTGCCGCTGTTTTTCCTTCTGGTAGTATTCATTTTCAATATAAAACCATCATAGTCCAGTGTTTTTAACAATCAGCATCCTGAGAGCAAAAATGCCCCCAAAACCCTCATATAGCCATAACATGAGACTCAGTTTATCATAACCAGGAAATTCCAATGCAAATGCTTTCCTCTGAGGTAAACTATCATTTCTCTGAAAGTGTTTGTGTAATCACAAAGCACAAATAACGCCACTGTAATTTACTTGTTTTTATCAGCCATCTGCAAAGTCACTTAAATGCACTTTCCTCATATTTATCTCTGTAATAGTACCGTGTAGCCCAGCAATTTAGTTTCAAGTAGGAACACAAGTCACAAGGTGACTTGTGTTCAAACTCCTGGGTGTGTTTTGTTACTTCTGAGACTTAACAACATGTAATCAAGTATTTAACAATAATCAGAATTTGATTAGATATTTTAAGGGAAGTGTTAAGTGCACAGATCTATTTAAAACGCACCTGATGGAAAGTATCGAGAGAAGCGAAAGTCAGCTTTCATATCCTAGAAAAGATAAAAACTGGTGAGAAGGGCTCTGAAACAGAGGTCATCGGTGCTTCCTGCAGAGAAAATGGCAGATGTTGACACAGGCATTTACAGTTGAAACTGGGTTGCTAAGTTACAGGGGAACAATGTCACTAGGGGGCGCTATGTTCATCCTTGAAGTCAGTTTAAGCAGCACTCTGCTATGGATGCATGCCTGTAACCAAGCTCCTGTTTGCCTCTCTGGTCAGAAGTAGCATCAGGCATCTCGTGACCACTGATATGCTCCTGTACTGTATGATACAATAGTGGCTGTGCAACCAGGCTTTGTAGGGTTATTATATAGTTTATATATTGCCACAGTGCTTGTCAAAAACACCATTAACGAAGAGACAAGAACTCAAACCATTACATAACACCCATACTGCTCTGTTCGCACATGCATAAAAACTCCTGATGCATGTGTGAATGCATACTGCTGATTTTTTACCCTGTTTTGACATGGGCTTCCTGCTTGTCCCCTGGTCAAATTTCCAATGACGTCAGGATGAGTGCATGTGGGAATGCTGCAGGAAATATTCAGGAAATTCACAGCAAACATGTGGGAGGGGGTAATGGAGCGTATATCCTGTGACAGTTGTGATCTTTGTGCATGTAAAAAAAATCAGTTTTATTGTGTTTTCTGTCACCAGTCTGTCCTCCTCTGCACTTTTGTCGATACTGCAAATAAGTCTAATCACATATAAATTTGATGAGAACAAATACTGTCATCAATGTGCTAGACTCTTCTCTATCTAAAGTGCATTTGTGAATAAAACACTTATGAAGATTTCAGGGGCAGGCTGCCTGAAATCTTGTGGAACTTTTCAGGAGTGCATGTGTGTAAATGCTTCATGTACTTCCAGGTTTTAAATGAGGGTCTGAATCAGTCTGTTTCTGTGTTTTTTTACAGGTAAAGGCTTTAGAAAACATCGTCTGTGTACTGAACCGAGAAGTGGAGCGCAGTTCAGTGACGATAGGGGCTTTTACGCATCAACATCGTTTAGATCAAGAAAAAATAGAAAACCTCTCTAACAAAGTGAATCAGCTGGAGCGAATGGTCCAGATGAGAGACTTACAGCTGTCTGAGAGAGAACAGATGGTGAGAGAGCTCCAGTACTGCACCTACGACGGTATATTTGTCTGGAAAATCTCTGATTTCTCACGACGCAGGCAGGACGCTGTGGCGGGAAGAGCACCTGCGATGTTCTCTCCAGGTAAAATTTAATGTATAATCACTACCTATCATGCATTTCAGATTACCTGTGTGTACATGGTTCTTGTCATGTGCTGAATAGACAGAAAAAGGGTGTAACTTTTAAGACAAAGATGATGGTCTGATAAACAAAAGAAGAGCACATGATAAGGAAGGGGAAAAAAAATCAACTGATGCAGCTGTCATGATTGTCCTTGCCAGACTCATGTGTTTTGTATGATCTTTACTCTTGGCGTGTAGTCGAGGGGAATTTCTCCTCACTACGCCCTTGTTGTTCTTCAGGGAGTGTTTTTCTGTCTTCTGTTTTCACATGACTCTTATTTTTAGCCTCTGCTTACATTCTGGATTTTACTTTTCTTTCTCACAGCGTTTTACTCGAGCAAATACGGGTACAAAATGTGTCTGAGGTTATATCTGAATGGCGATGGGACAGGTCGAGGAACTCACCTGTCGCTGTTCTTTGTCGTCATGAGGGGACAGTGTGACGCTCTGCTCAAATGGCCATTCAGCCAGAAGGTAGGACCACTATTGAAAAGTCTTTCCTCTTATTTAAAGACTGATTAAAAACATAAAACCAACAGTTCCCCCCCTTCTCTTCTAAGGTGACCCTGATGCTCTTGGATCAGAACAACAGGGAGCACATTATCGACGCTTTCCGCCCTGATGTGACCTCCACCTCCTTCCAGAGGCCGATCAGTGAGATGAACATCGCCAGCGGCTGCCCGCTCTTCTGCCCGCTGGCTAAACTGGCAGGCAAGAGCCCGTACCTCAGAGATGATACAATCTTCATCAAAGCCATTGTAGACCTCACGGGGTTGTAAAGTGAGCTGTGGAAGCTACACCAAAACATGTTTCAGAAAAAATTTAGGGAAATAACTATAAATAAGCATATATACTAAATGAATAATAGCAGATTTATTATAACATTATATATTATATAGAACATTTTGTGGCTAAGATACCATATCTGTACTATACTAAAAATGTCCTGGGAGTGTCACATTAGGATTGGTTTCTAAGGTGTGCAAAATAAACATGGTGGTGGATCTGAACTAGTTATGGGAATTTATATTTAGTTGATAAATTAATCAAATGTCTAATTAGCTTTATATAACTTAAAGGTATAAAATGTGACAAAAGGACAAAGTAGATAAATTGTCAAGGAGGGATCAAGAACATCTGATGAAAAGAAAACATCCCTTGATCCCTACAATAAAGGTTAAAAAAAAAAAAAAAAAAAAAAAACAGCCAGGAGTAACGTCAGGTCAAAAATCAACAGAGTGTCATGCTGTGTCCACCTCTGTTTCTTACTCGCTTGTTTGAATTGAGTCTCTCCAATAAAAACTGATCTCCATAAGGTGAAGTTATGAGACAGTAAACCAGTGTTTCATTTTCATGGATGGGATTTCACATTTCGAGGTAGAAAGATGTTAAAAGTGCAGACGCCTTCCGGCCTACACTGCTCCACGCTCTCGTATTGTTAAGCGTGAAGCTTGTGTCCACTCGCAGCGTGAAGCCGAAAGGTGTCGGCACTTTTAGCACAAATTTTCTGCTTCAATTTGTAAAACTTGATCCTGAAATGACAATGGTGGTTTACAGACTAGTACATAATATCGAGTGCAGTTTATATGGAGGAGACTCTTCAATTATTTAGTGTGCCTGCACCATTGAAACAACACCAGAAGCTTCAGTTTAACATGATTTTGCTCTTCAGTTTTTGTTTTTAGAGGAGGATGCCTCTCTAATTCTCTCTTATCTCTTGCTTGTGGATATGGATTATATTACGATTAAAACAAGAAAAAAGTTGTCAAATATGAGTGGCTGTTTGTATTCCATCCATTCAGATGATCAGCCTAAAGTTGATTTGGCTCTTATATCTTTGATATACAACCAACAAAGTCTTCCGTATTCTGGAAGGTTCTCCTACATGCACTGTCCATGAGTGGTTGGGTCTGTCTCCTTTTATTCCGAATGTAGCAAGGCTTCACATGAAAAAAACATGTATGAAACATGTTTGAGCCTCTAGTGACATATAAGCCCTCTGTGTGAACACAGAGCTGAGAACAACAAACCCAGAGAGAGTTATTAAACAGAGTTAATTTTGTCTAAATGCAATATTTTATACCTTTAAACATTATAGTTTTTGTGTACATGTTTAATATTTATCTGACTTTAGGAAGCATCTTTATCAGATATTCTAATATATGGCGTAGAACAAAATGCTTAAAGTTATAATAGCATTAGTTATGATAAACAGTTACAGAGGTAAATATCACTCTTATAGGTAAGTAAGTAAACAATCTTCCTATGTGACACTCCCTACATTGAGAGAAAATCTATTGAAATATATTTGTATCAAATACCTACTTATGTTATATCTACATATATAATAATAATAATAATAATAATAATAATAATACTATAAGCCAGTGGTTCTCAACTGGTGGGTTGGGACCCATAAGTGGATCGCAACACTCTTTCCAGTGGGTCGTGAATTTTTGGCTAAGAAAATGTTGTAAAAAGTGTTGTATGGAAGGCTTAAGTGGATAAGCAGTAAAATAATACATTTATTTTTTCAATTTCCCTATGATGATGATGAATATTTGTCTCTAGACTTCTTCTTTTTAAGTTAGTTTTCCTGAAATGATGAGGGAATTCCTGGAAGTTACCAAATTTCCAGAGTCTCTCTAGAAAAAGGAGTAAAATTAGAAGCGTGCGTCCACGTCCCCTATGCAATGATGTGATTTTTAAACGTGCTTGTTTTGTCATTGTTCAGTCATGTTTTGTTCCATTTAGGGTCCAAACTGAAACATTTTTAATGAAAAGTGGTTAGAAATCTTTTTAAAATTTGGGCCTCAGTTTCTCTAAAGGAGGTGGTGGTGGGTCCTGATGTCTGACCAGTCGAGAGCCACTGCTCTAAACTAAGTTGCTTTTTATTGTCTTTAATCAGTAGCAGTCTGTGTGCTGAATCCTACACTGCAACAAAAATGCTCATATTTTCTCTTACATCAAAACTTAATGAAGTGGTTTCACAAACTAATTTAAAAGCATGTGGATGAGAATAGAAGTCTTGAAATGATGTAAACCATGAATACTGTGAATCTGAATCTGGCATCATATCATCCTATATCTGGGTTGTATTGTTTTAAAATCTTCAAATAAATGCAAATAGCTCATTTTAAGTGCAGAGATTAAAAAGGTGCTTTGCGGTGAAAGATTTAAACAAAGCTAAAGAGGGATGATAAAAAAACAACACTAAAAGCAGACCAGTTCAGGATAAGAATATTGTGAATTATATGGGTTCTCAGTGTGTTTAAACATTTAAATAGGAGAGTCAATCTACCAATGTGTGCTAATAACAGCAAAATATTCTTGTAAAAGATGTACAGGCTAATTTTTTTTTACCTTGAACAACCTCAAAATATACCTTTACTTCCATCTTATATTGTTATGCGTAAGTTTGCATGAACAAGCTAAACCTTAAACTAATTTTACTTAAAATATCCTAGAAAAAATTACAGGAGCAGAAATGAAAGAAGCATACAGACGTATGGTAAATGCCTTAAAAGCAATGCAGATAGAATTTCATGATGTAGAAAAACCTATGCCTTCATGCCTTGTGCATAATGCTCTGTTCCAAAACTCTTAGCTAGAATTTATAAGTTATTGTGATATGTTTCTTTATTGTGTTTATTGGACTTTATTTACATTTTTCTTTTTAACCTGATCCAATTTTTTATTATCCATATGTGTAACATCACTTTACATTCACTTGTTAATAGAGATTCTCTTTAAAATCATGAGGTAAAATCTTTCTCAATAAAGAACATTTTGAAACATGCAAAGGAATTGTACTGTTGTGGCTTTTTTTGTGCATGTTTGGAGGTTTTTTCAGTTAGTGGTGCCAAGTTATGAGACTTCATGATGAGGTCAGACTGCACGATATCAGGACACCTCATCCCTGGAAATTGATTATTTAATAATGACAATATAGCACTCTACACATGCTACATTAACAGAAAAATGTGGATATGTTTTATATTAAATCCTATCTTATGGTAGCAAAGCACCATCATGCCTCATGGTATCATAAGGTATCATCATGTAGTCAAATCTTTTGGTTTTGTGTCATATTGTGAATTATTATTGTTTCGTATCATATTTTATCATATTGTAAAGTATTGTTGTATCATGTCCTAACAAATTGTGTCCTGTTATATTCTTTCCCTAATATCAGAAGTGACTGAAAACTGCAAATTTGAGAGGTTTTGTCACATAAAACCAGGTGTATTTTAAATTCAACTTCAGCTGCATTTTATAATGAGATTTCAAAGGTTTTTATTAAAAAACATGAAAGTCCTGAGTTTGCCATTTTAGCATAACTAAACTAGAACAGAAAGTTAGCATCATACACCGCACCTACCCTTATTACAGATGAGCTTTATGGTAAATCTAAAAGTTGCTTTATGAGATAATTTCTGTATTTGATTGTAAATATTAAAAGCTTTAGGATGAGATAATTTCTTTGACCATAAACATAAAAAAAAACTATGAGATCATTTCTATCTATAAACAAACAAATAAATATAAAAACTCCCTTATGAGATCATCTCTACCCCTATCCCTTATAAGGATGTGATGACAGAGCCAGCATCACTAAAGGTCAAAAGTTTCCTCTGAGCCACAGCTCAGCCTGCTGCTGTTTCTCTGACAGTCCTCAAAGTGTTGCAGATAAACTTTTTTTCTACTGAAGGTGTATTTCCCACGTGTTTTTCTTTGCTCTGCTATCTGCATCATCTCAGCTTTGATGTGTCACACCGTCCGTCCCCTGCCTGCACAACACCCTGCTTTGCAAATGAGGAAAATATCCACACAGTAAACGGCCGTGTCAACAACAGCAACCAAAAAAAAAAAAAAAAAAAACTGTTAGAGAGGCCAGAAGTTCATTTCAGCTTTAAAGGTTGTTGAATCGTTTTGTGGTTTATCTGCTGTCTGTGTGGGTAGTTTAAAGCACTGTGAATGTACAGAAGATTTCAAATTTAACTAAAACTGTCACAGTGTTTAAAATTTGCACACCTTAACCCTAATTTGCAAAAAAGTTGGGATGCTGTGTAGACTAAATCAAACCAGAATATGATGATTCAAAAACAGAAAAAAAATGCAATCAAGTCAGTTTCAGTATTTTTCATAGCTGATTTGCTGTTGTTGATCTACATCCCAATTTCAAAAAAATTGGGTCAACTTGTGAAATGTAAATAAAACAGAATGCAATGATTTGAAAATCTCACAAACAACTTTTTTTATTCACAATAGTACATAAATAATATATCAGATGTTAAACGGAGACATTTGACCATTTAAAGGTCACATATTTTAGCCTTTTAATACAAGTTTATATTCGTCTCAGAGGTCCCCAAAACAGGAGTTTGTTGCTGAGAAAACACTCCAGTATTGGATTTTTACATGTCTAAAACAAAAAACAGCCCTCTTCAGAACAAGCTGTTTCTGTGTCTGTGGCTTTAAATATTAATAAGCTGTCTGACTCCGCCCCTTACCATGCCCCTCTCAGGAAATGGATCATCCTCTCAGCTGACAGCTGAGAGGATGATCAGGAGAGGTGGGCAGAACTTTCTTCCAAGTGGGGAGGGTCAGCTGAACCTGGGGGCGGGGCTAACTCCCCACATGATTTCATGAGGGCCAGGCCAGGCCATATTTGCATAATGTGTGACTTCTAATAAAAAATAACTAATTGGTAAAGTGTCTTAATTTCAACATCTGTTCATTGCATTCTGTTTGTATTCGCATTTTGCACAGCTCCTAAACCGTTGCATATAAATACGAGGTTTTAATGTTTTGAAATTCATCACAGTCCATTTTAATATTTTATACACTGTCTCAACTTTTTTTTTAAATGTGGTTTTTAAATTGTTAAAAACTAGTTTGTTAGATTTTATGTCATGCTGGTAGATCTGCTGCACAAAGTAGCCCCTTTTAGGATAGACTGTTTTGCATCCCATTTTCATGTGTAACACTAGCTATGTTGAATTAACATACTAAGAACATGTAGTCATCTGAAACAAATATATAAGGTACCAAATTTGCTAATTCAAAATCCTTCTACCGTTGCCTGAAAATGTTCTGTCAATGTGCTGTCATAATTGCTACAGTACTATTCATATTTGGTTTCTAAATTCAACTGTATTTTCTGTGGTCACTGTCACCACCAAGGTTTTCTTTTTGCCTTAAAAGGGAAAGCAAAATGTGAAAGAGGTTATTCACAACTCTGCAAACGCATACCAAGATCTCACCTACGAAAGCAGTGAGACTGACGAGAACATTTTTATTTTCGGTTGCATGTAAACTGCTCAGTAAACTTTCACTCAGACTTCACGGACTAAATGATCATTTACTAAACTCAGGTTTAAATTAAACAACATTTCATTGTGCTTAAAATGTTGTATGTGTTAGCATGCTAACTTAAGCTAATGAAGGGGAGGGGGAATCAACTGCTATTCAGCAGCTTGTAGATTTACAGTCCCCTGAGGATGAATCCTATGGACTGTGGTGATTGGATCACTTCTTCATCAACATCCCCCCAGTTGGTTTATTCCTGGCAGTGTTATTTTTGCAACTACTTTAAACGTAGCCTTTCATAGATACAGGCATGGGGGGGGGGGGGTTGGAAACCACTGGGTTAGGGTACCAAAAGTTAAAAGTTAAAAACCTGATCTAATTACAAAACTTTTAATAAACAAAAATAGTCAGGAAGCAAGCAAGCTTGTTCTCAATGAAAACACTGTAACACAGCTAACATAGCTAAGGCTAAGGCTATTAAAGTTGTTAGCTACACAGTTACTGTAGCTAACGTTGCTAAATCAAAGATAACAAAACGACATTAGCTACATAAACACTGCAGCTACATAGCTGATGCAGCTGAATCAAAAACAAACAAAGCCACATTAGCTAAGTAAGCTTCATGGTAACGTTGCTACATAACTAACATAGCTTAAGCAAGGCAAACAAAGCTACATTTGATCATGCTATGTTTGCTAAAGTGAGACTCGTTAGGTATGCAACCTGTGGCCCTATTTAGATTTGCTAATTTCAGCTAAAGCTAACAGAGCTTTCAATAGTTTTATTGTCTGTGTAGCTAAAGTGATAGCCCGTCGCATAACTACTCCTAGATTGGGTCTCACCTAATTTCATCCCAGATTAGACCTCTGTTTTATTCATAAGACTGACATTATGCTGTCATAATCATGGCATGACACCTGTCATTAACATGAATAGGGCTTCATGAATGTTGCCATTAAGTGTCATTGTCATTCGCAAAATTATGACACCTTTACCGCAAGTGTCAGGTTATCATGACAAAAAATGTCAACTTTGCGGTAAAGGCGTCATAATTTAGCAAATGACACTTAATGGCAACATTCATGAAGCCCTATTCATGTTAATGACAGGTGTCATGTCATGATTATGACAGCATAATGTCAGTCTTGTGAATAAAACTTCAAGTAAAGTGTAACCCACAATTTCAAAGTTGCAGAAAGTTTAACCATAACATCACAACCATTCCCTCAAATAACTTCTATTCAGAGCTTTTTCAAGAAAATGAAACCAAACTTGATAGAAACACACCTTAATGAGTCACCTCAGACCTGCAGCAGACTGAAGGTGTTTAAGTTTTACCACAAAGGAAGCTAAATTTTTACCATGGTGGTAACTACCAGTCCAGAACTCGATGTGCTGAGTGGCTCCCTCATTTTGAGGCACAAAGGGAAACCCATGGTGTCACGTTTGGTTTGGTTTAAGAGAACAGACTCGCAGACATGTTGGGAAACACTGGAGGAAGTGCCGGCTTGTTTCTTGTCAGAAGACTGTGATACAGTGAAACTGGAATTTCTGTCTTTACCAAAGCTCTCTCTCATCTTAGAAATTATGTCTGTGAGATAAAATTACTCTCTGACTGTGCCTTCCCTTTTTGTTCTTTACTTATGAGTTTCCTCTAAATCAAATGTTGATGCTGAGCAGTCACTGTAATCTCATTTTTTTGGGGCTTCTTGACTTTTAAAGCACAAATGTTTCCATCTTAATATTTCTAATCTCTGCTTTTTATATTAGGCCAACATATCTGGATTAAGGAGTTCAAAACACATTGAACATTATCTTCCAAAGACTCTGCAAACCATTTTCTGACTTTAGCCCAAACAGATATGTGTGTGTGTGTGTGATACGATTGTGGGTGTGTGTGTGTGGGTGTGTGTGTGTGTGTGTGTGTGTGTGTGTGTGTGTGTGGGTGGGGTGGGGGGGTGTATGTGTGTAAATAATATCAGACTAGTGTAAAAAATAATCCAGGAAGATGATGCAATCAGAGGGATCAGGTAATCTAATCCTGGTTATCAGGATGAAATCCTGTTGGTTTTGTTCATAACTTTTGAGTAAAGTTAGGATTTTTTAAAGGTAGTTGACCTTTTTGAATATATATCTGCTCTAGACTGTTGTTGTAATAATGTTTCAAATTACAAATTTGTACATTTTCTAATCCAAAATCCACACAGGTTTCCCAGAATTCCAAAGAAATTCCCCCAAAATGTCACTGAAAAAACTTAAACATGTTTCTAATGTATCTCCAGAACAGTACCATAAAATTTCTTCTGATTTTTCAGTGAAACTCAAACATGAAGCTCGAGGGAAAAAATGTGCCCAAAAGTTTCATGCAAATTACTGAAAAATTTCAAGCAAATTCCCCCCTAATTAAAAACAAATTAATTCTCCAAAATTCCATGAAAATGTTGAACACATCCAAATTAATTTCCTCAAACATCCAAACAAATGTCCCAAATTCCAATAAAATCATTGAAAATTCTTCAGATTTCCAAAGAACAACCCTGCCACCAAAAATTCTGAATCAAACTCAATGAAATTCAGATACCTTCCCTAAATTTCCCTGAAAATGCACAAAACTTTTCCTAACAAATCCCAAAACATCAGAGGAAAAAACCTAAAACATTCCCATGAAAATGCAAAAAAATTAAATTAAAAATTAACAAAAAATCATATTCTCCCTAGTTATTCATGATTTTTTAAAAATTTCAAAGGATAACGCTGTCACCCCAAAGTCCCAATCAAACTCCTAGAAATTTACAAAAACTTTTCCCTAATTTTCTTGAAAGTACCAGAAAGAATTCCAATCAAATTTCCACAGGCATCCAAAAAAAGCTTAAATTCCCATGAAAATGCAAAAAAAAGAAAATGCATTGTTTTTCCTCACAACTGTTATCAGATATCATTGCAGACATTTCATATAGAATCTTTCTTTTGTTGCTTTAGCGCCCCCCTGTGGATAAAGTAAGTAGTATGAAGTCAACAGCAAAGCAAAGTTAACTCAGATTTTGTGATCCTTTAAAGTCCATACCTGAATATGAGTGATCCAGTTCAGTTTTACATAAAAATCCAGGATAAGTGAGTTGTAATTTATTATCGTTGGTAGAAAGACGCTCATTTTACTGATTTGCTTCTTTGATTATAGACCAAACGGATTTGGTTCGAAAAAAATTGCATTTTTATTCTCAGTCACACTTTTATTTTGTTTTTGAGCCAGTAATTACTAACACATAAGATTAGTATTTTAAAATTCCTCAATGTTAACGATCATCCTTAGCATCATTTGCACTACTGTAGTACTTTAGTTTTTTTAAATAAAATGTTTGAAATAATCAATAATTACTAACCGTTCTTGAGTATCTGCTAAATGTACATGTAAATGGGGTGTTTAATGTAGATCTTTGTTGCTTCAGTCATTTATATTTGTCTCTGTAGCAGCAACACTGGATGTTTCAGCATACAGATGTTGACTTTAATCTAAGAGGTGTTATGTTGAAGTGCAGCATAAAAGCTTTACGGATAAATGTTGGACAAGTCTGACTGCTGATGATCATGAATGTTTTTGTGGAGTTACAATGAACAAAATGTACCTACAGTAGAAAACAAAGAGTCATCCTGTCTTAACCCTTTATACCATCCAGAAAGCTCATGTTCGCGTTCACTTTTTTTTGCTCAAACACACTGAAACAGAAAAGTAATCCAACACAGTTGCGGACTTCTGGCCTTTCAGGGCATGCTTTTTATTTTAGGGGTGTATGAAAACAACATAAGTTGACAGGAAACATGATTTAAAAGATGCAGCTACAGTCAAAATAAAAGACAAGAAAGGGGAATCAAAGAAAGTTTATGACCTATTACAAACACTTGGAATAACACGGGAAATATTTTTCAATTGGTGGCAAGAGTCAGCCAAAGAAGTGACCACTTAACACTTTTTAACTTTAACAAATGGACATGCAAATACAACCAGATCATAAATATTAGTGCCTTTTTTTAGGGTTTTTAAATTAGTCAGAGTTGTTTAAGGAAGGGGATCTCCAAGAAACCAGAGTACCCAGCAGGTAAAGTACCTGAACCTTGTTCTGGTTTAACCGTAACTGAATGCAAATGTCAACATCTGATGTGTCACTTTTGATTTATTAGAGAAAAGTCACTGAGCGTTAAGACTGATGTGCGTCAACAAGGACAAAAGGCATGATGGGAAAATAAGGGGTAAACCCATGCTGCCAAAAACATTAAAAAAAACTTAAGGAGACAAAAAAGAGGGGGAAAAACACCAAAGAGGATTTTAACGAGAATATGGTAAAGCATTTCTTTCTGTTTTTATATGGCTGTGAGTGTTTAATACAGGTGTGTTAGTGTTGGTCGATATCAGCAAGTGAACTCACAATAGCTTCTGGTACTTTTGAAGTTGTCTGGCACATACAGTCACTGGCCATTTCATTAGGTACAGCTGTTCATTAATGCAAATATGCTCACAGGCCTCTGACTTTAACAGCGTGAGCATGCATTGTGTCTAAATAAAAATAACTGTTTTGCTGTAAAGGTATTTTTTAAATACAAAAACTGTAAAAACTCAAATCCTAGCAGGTCTGTTTGTCTTATTTCTGATCAAAAATATCTCATTACACTTTATATAAGTCACATTCTCCTGGTGAGTCCTGATAAACATTGAATTTCAAGACAGCAAGTAAAGAATGAGACCTGATTTGCAAGTAGTGATTAAAAAACAACCAATGCAGAGATGTACTAACAAATTTAGATGTAGACATCATTTCCAGATACTGACGTACATTTCTACGGCAATATGTTAGGTCTCTTTTACATGTAGCTGTCTGCTCTACTATAAATGAAGCCTGGTTCATCTCCCCTGGTAGCCTCATTCATTTGGAGTGGTATGAAATCTCATTTAAACTCTGATGCAGACTGAACATGTGGGCTCTAAACCACTTAAAAACAAGGGGATCGGTTCGCCTCCAGATGAAACCTGGGGTGGTTTGTTTCAGGTGTGAAAGCAAAGCAGACCAAGTGAACCAAAGGCAGGAAGTAGCATATATATGATTTAATACATTGTCACTGTTGTCCAGGCTTTTTTTTTTTTTTTTCTTTAATATTTTACTATTAAAAATGTTAACATTTTCGCACTTTGAATGCTTGGGATAGTTGTAAAAAGCTCAAAACATGGCATTTCTGGTAGCATTTCTCTGTGCAGAAATCCCTAATTGCCCCCCAAGGAGGGTCTCTGCTGCTGTGTGGCGTCATCTGCAAAGAACCTACCGCGCCACAAATGTAGAACTGCTTGACATTACCCTTACGGTTTGTTTCATTTGACCAAGTCCAGCCTGAAAGTGCACATGAAAGTGCAACAATGTTGCAATTCAGCTCCTAGTCGAACCAAGTACCCCCGACTATCAGGTGTGAAAACGACCTTACAATCTCATACAAGCATCTCTGATGTTTGTTTTTTGATTTTTTTCATCTTAAAATACAATGTTTATCAGGACTTTTGGGTGATTATGGTTTAAAACTGGTGTAAAAAGATGTTTAAGGCTATAGTTGAACTAAAAGCACATGCTAAGGCAGAGTAACCACAATTCAATATTCAGATGTTAACTGATTTTAAAAACATGGGCAACCACAGACACAAGGAAAGTTTCAACTGATTTTTAAAGGTCACATATTATGCAAAATACACTTTTTCAGGCTTTTCTAACAAAAATATGTGCCCCTGGCCTGTCCACAATCACCCCACAAATCAGTAAAATCCATTCCCTTACCCCCGCTCTTTTTCTACCTTTCAGAAAATGTGTGCCAAAACAAGCCGTTCTCAGATTTTCCCCTCATGATGTCATGTGGAGAGTTAGCCCCGCCCCCAGGTTCAGTTGACCCTCCCCACTTAGTGGAAAGTTCCACCCTCCTCTCACGAGGATCAGGAGAGCCACATCCATTTCCTGAGAGTGGCGTGGTCAGGGGCGGAGTCCGACAGCTCAGTAACATTTAAAGCCACAGACACAGTAACAGGGCTGAAACAGAGCGGTTTTCTGACATGCAAAAATCCTACACTGGAGTGTTTTTTCAGCAACAAACTTCTCAGGCATGTTTTGGGGACCTCTAAAACCAATATAAATGCATCTTAAAAGGGTAAAATATGTGACCTTTAACATCCTAATCCTCCAACTGCACATACTAGACCGGGGATTCTCAATTGTTGGGGTGGGACCCAAAAGTGGGTTGCGATAAAGGTCTATGAAGTACTGAACTGTGAAAGTACCCAACATCCAGTTGGTGACACTTCCTGGTCTGCTTGCTCTCTTTGGCTTTTATTGGCTACACCCATTGGAGCCTCCCTGATATGAAATCATAAATATCAAACATCTTCGATTCCAGATCAGGGTGGCTCTGTCATGATCTGGAGCAATAAACGAATCATTTTGACACAAAACACTTGAGGATTATTTGGACAAATGATCAGCTGTGACAAACCTTGAATCGGCCCCTGATTGTGGCAGATCTTATCAAGTTTTGGCCTTTTAATTGTCAAGTGTGTAGCCAGCCTAAGATTTTAGTTTTTGCAGGGGTTATTCAACAAAACTTCAAATGATGTTAAATCGCCAATAGATCTTTGTTGTGTTGTTTTAAAGTTTGCAAATTCAACAATGTGGGCATCTTCAACCCTCTTATACCAACAAAAACATGCATAATGTATCCTTAAGGGCATATAAAGTTTTAAATATATAAAGTAACATGTTCAATAATGTGACACCAAAGAAAAAAGCTTAAAGGGACAAATGTGAGCGATAACAGGGTGATGAGTCAGTTAGATATCTTGCCATTTAAATGTTCTTGTACATTAGTTCAGCTGTATTTAGAGGGTTTTTTTGGTTTTCTATATGCAGGTACACCAAACTCCACCAAGTAAAATGATTTTACACAAACCCTCCCGCATATATAATGGGAAATGTTTATTTAAAAAGTCTAGGAGGGGAAAACTGATCCTGATGCGTCAAAATTAAAGAGTGCTACAAATTACTGAAGGTGTTAAAATACATCTCTACGTTATATAGGTCCAAATAACAATCAGCTACACAAACATTTGTTGTTTTTCTTTTTTTTTTACGGTCATGCTTCACGCTAACTTTTTCTCAAAGAGTCTTCTAGATAAAATTATTCCTTGATAGAGAGGTGAAGGGTCGTTTCTCGGGCACAAAAACAAGATGGGATTAAAAAAAAAGGCCAACTGCAGTAAACGCAGCGAAATGTCATCTTCCCTTTGTTTTGTTTGAATCCTCTGGTTTGGGAGGTGTTTAAACTCGTGACAATAACATCCATAAATAAGCAAAGACATTTCTGAAATTATTCTCGGTTTCACCTCTGATGAGCAGGACATAAGATTTTCTCTCTGCAGAACATTTACACATTTACACCTCAGGCCCACACGTCCTGTGTCGACCTACTCCAACAAAAGAAACAGACAGAAACCGTCACAGGGAGACCGTTAGGACATCTGTCTTGTGCATTTAGGTGTCAGCTCTACACTATCTGTGATAAAACTCTCACATCACTCCTGCCCAGCAGTCTGTGCTACTCTGTCCTTGTGCTGGTGTTCTGGCGCCCTCTTGTGTCTAACCCTGAGTCACATCACAAACCGTCTCCTGTCAGCTGTAGACAACGAGCACTTCTGTGTGTCACGACAGCTCAAGCAAAACCACCAACTGTTTCCACACTGTACATATACATGGAGTGTATGTATACTTGTATTCACACCACGGAGGAAAAGATCAAACTTCCCCCCCTCCCTCTCCCTCCCACTGCTCGTGTTTTTTATTCCGTCCTGACTCACGGTTTTCCGTTCACACTGCTGGCAGATGATGAGTTCTTGTTTCGACTCAGCCATGATGACAATAGGCTTCGAGGCCTCGGCGGGCGAGCGGAGGACTGAGCCAGGCGCACCATGCGTGGCGAACGCCACACCTTAATGGTAGAGTCATCACTAGCAGAGAGCAGCAGCTCCTGGTCGGCGGGGCTGAATGCCACAGAGTTCACCACGTCATCATGTGCCAGACGGGCCAGGCAGATGTTGTAGTGGCGGTCCCAGATGTAGCCATGTTTGTCCTCTGCTCCACTACGGACATGGGGGAGAGAGAGGTCAGTGAAATAGCCGTCAAAGCGTTACCTTTAATCTGTTCACACCAGGACATTTCTATTTACAACAAATCATTCTGCACACATCCTTCCATTAACACCTCTTTCTCCTCAAATGATGCTGATAAGTCCTAGGAGGGTATGCGTGCGTAATTGCTGTGAAAAAGCATTTACCCCCTTCCTGATTTCTTATGTTGTTGCATATTTTTTCATTTGTTAAAGGAAAAAAAGCTACCCAAACCTACCCGGCCCTATGTGAAAAGCAAATGCCCTAAAACCAAATAACTGGTTAAGGCTTTCACATCACTGTGGAGGAATTTTGTCCCTCTCTTCTTTGCAGAACTGTTTTAATTCAGCCACACTAGAGGGTTGTTTAAGGTCATGCCACAGCATCTCAATCAGATGCAATCCTATGATAACACATACATTTTAATTGTTTCTTTAAAATTATTGAAGAATATTACATAAGCCATATTAACCTGTAGTGGTTTATCAAGATAATGAAATAAATTAATTAATAAAAAAGATCCAGAGAAAAGAACCAAACATAGGAAATCAGAGAAAACCAAAATATATGAATGTACTGTTTTATCTCCAGGTGCACTGAAAACAGCTCTGGGACCCACTTTTGGATCTCAACCCACAAGTTGAGCACCACTGCTCTTAATTCCAACTCAATTAATGATTAACTCTGCTGTCAAAAAGTCATATTTATAAAGTATAACTAACGGCCTTCAGCAGTTCTTCTTTCATTCTCAGCTTTGAAAATCCTCCAAGACTCGTACACCTGATCAATCTGTAGTCCCTTCCACCCACAAGACAAATACGCCAATCTGTGATGCCAGTGAGTGGGTTTCACCAACAGAAAAGCTTCTTTTTATGGTGAAATTCTTCAAGGAAAGTCCCAACATGCACATCCAAATCAAGGAGGAGAGGTTCAACTCAAAAATGTTTCTGAAGTCTGCCATAAGCCAGATTCTGGTCATGGTTTTTATCTTATTTTATTATCATTATGTATCATTACAAACATACATTTTCTTCCCTGTCTGACAGAAATGCCTCAAGTACGATTATTCTTTAAACCTCCTGTGAGGAACTTTGACTTCTCTTGATTCTGGTGTTCCCTAAGGTCCAAGAAATACCTTACTGGTTTTGTCCTGTATATGTGTTTTATGCATTTCTAACAAAAAATATCATACTGCTTTTATTTAGCTTTCAAATAAAACACTCAGCAGTAATCTTCTGGCTGTTTCTGACATATGCTATAACTCACTTGGTGAACTATCACCCCCAGTAATGGTTTCAGGCTTTAAAAATAAGTCAGTGTTTCCCACACACAGGCAAAATTTAGGTGGGCCACCCACGAATATTTACACGCACCGAAGTTAATTTTCCAACCATTTTTCTTTGTATTTTTTCATCTGTATAAAATCGCGATCTGTGCATACTAGAGAGACATCTACTAGTATGTCTCTCCTGTAAATTTAATGACCGAGATGTCACATCACGTTAAAAATAAAGCGTTTCTGTTTCAACAATTTCATCAGATTCTTGTGATAGTCTGATATAATCCCTTCCTCCTGCTCTCTATCATGTTTACAGGAATATGAATAACAAGGTTTCCCTGCCATATCTTGAGCATTGTCAAAACCGGGATAAGGCTCCTAAAGGAGACACTCAAGTCCACAAACACAAACTCAATCTTTGATATTTCTCAATTTTTGGGGGGGTATGTAGCCTTTAATGGACACAGACCCATTAAAATAAAAGGAAACGCACGACAAAGAGAGTGGGAGTGGCAAACAGCAATAGTTATGTTTTAATTTGGTTGCTTTTTGTATTTCGCATTTTATTTGAAACACAGCCATCGTTCAATCTTTGTGATTCTTTGTCTTGCGTGCAATATTTATTTTTTTCTGAAACAGAGATGTTACTCTAAAACAAACAGTCAAACTGGGGCAGCATTGTTTTACCATTTCCCTATTTTCATATCAACAAAAGCAAAAAAATATTCAGTGTGAAATTTAATCTATTCCTCACCTACCTGGCAACAAAGTCTCTGCTGACATCGAGGAAGATAAAGAAGCACTCATCGTTTGGCGTAAAGGCTCGGTGAGCGCGTAGACTCCTCCTCTCCTCCCTTAGACTCTTAAGATCGATCACATGCAGATCAATCTCCTCTGCGATTGGAGGAGGAGACATAGGGTCGGAGATCACACACCCCGCAGGCCACGCCCGACTGTTCACATAAAGGTACCTAATCAACGAGAGGGAAGTGTTGGTAAGTTCTTGATATACAGTGAATATATGACATGATGCAAAACTACACGGTGAAAAACGTGGATTAAAAAGTATCGCATCAAGATTGCTAGATAAGTGTCCTACAAGCTCTGTGATTACAACTGCCTCTGACATTTGAATCATCTTTATCACAACAGTGAGTGTAGTGATCTTTGCAGCTCTTGCACTCATTCAGGCGAGCAGTGTTTCAAATCTGCTACCCAGCGTGTAATAATATTAAGTTTTGGTTTCTCCAGTTTGCAGCCTGTGGCTGTTTTATCTGCTGCATCATGCTGGTTGTGCTCTTGATATGGCTCTTCAGTCTCTTGAAGCATTTGAACACTTTCATCTCACTTTAAAAGGAAACAAATTCAACACCTCAGGATATTTCACTTCCTTTCACACATTTTTTTCTGTGAAATCGTAAAGTCAGTATAGCAGGCTGACTTTAAACCTGACATCAGAGCCACCTGTTGAGCTGACATTTGACGTCAGATACCAATGTACAGAAACTTTGATTAGCTCAATGTTTCAGCCTGACTCTGGATGGCCTTTTCCCCATCTGCTTAAATTTGTGCTTGAAGTTGTGGTGAGCTGATGTGTGAAAGCTGCAGGTGTTATTCAGGAAATTCATTCTGGGTGAGCAAACAGAGGTGATGAAGTTTCAAGCGACCAGTGCTTAACCAATGGGCTGCATATTTGGAGTATTTGAGCCAGAGTACATCAAAGAAGAACTTACACGGATGGAGAGTCAGCAGGCTGAAAGAGAGAGCAGAGAAACTTCATTTGAAAGTTTTGAGCTGGAGAGATCCCGAGCATGGGTTTGCATTTTCCACACCTACACCACCAGGTAACTCGGGATCTCTTTTTCAGCCCACTGACTCTCCATCGGTGTAAGTTCTTCTTCTTCGATGTACTTTGGTCCAAATATCCTCTCGTATTCACAGTAAACGGCACATGATCATCATTCGAGTCGAAATCACTCACTCATATTATCTTTGTTCTAGCTTGGTGTGGTGTTATTATCCCTGTAGAAGCCCGCAGACCCACACAGCTGATCAGAGGATAAGTGCGCGGCGGAAGGAGACAAAATGCCGAAAGCTTCATCGTAAATTAGTGCCTGACACAGAGGGGTTTTTTTCAGAGAAATGAAGTGCTTTGTACATTTTCGACACTGAGAACGGGCGAGCCAACATATTTTCTTGGCCCATTATTATGTTAAACTACGCGGATAAAACATTCCCATCTACAGCCACTATGCCGTATCTCTCTGAGATCATTATAACCACAGGGTCAACTTTCACAGATATCACTGGAGGCTAATGCCACTACTATAGCCAAGTACCTCATACTACCCTACTTCGAAAATCCCAGAATATCCCTTTAACACTGCCAAGTCTCAAATGTGGGTTGATTTTCAGTTTAGAGAATACATTTCATTGCACCACATGGCAGGTAAATGTTTGTACAGAAATAGTCACAAGTAAGAAAACAATGCTGTGTTTAAAACTGCATTTAGTGCAGTTGTGTCTGCTTCCTTCATACAGAGTGTAGGGCTGCAGCCTAGAGATCTGTTGTCTCCATGCTGTTCTACTGTTGAGGTTAAAATGGCCAAACCACACTCAGAATGTTTGTAATCCATGGACTGATGAAAATGCATCCTTGTGGTCTGATGCAGATTTTCAGTGAAATGAAAGCAACAATAAGCTCCCACATGAGCCATGGAGATCTGTTAGTCTTCCTCCTAATGGCTGCAGCTTCTGCACAGGTCACAGACAACCATCAGCGACCTATTGTTGCAATGTTATCCCACATCCTGGTGCTGACTTATCCATTAATCCATTAAGACGCTATAAAACAGCGCTCTAAAACAGAAGATAAAGTCCCCAATGCTCTCCTTGTTAGTTGTTTGTCTGACACAGCAGTGACAGATACGTAGACTTGCACAATCACACGCCTGTTAACATGGAAGGACACTATTGTTCCAAAGGAAGTAAAATTCTTGTAAGTACAGATTTTTTTCATTTTAAAAGGCATTCAATATGGAGATGTATACACAGCCTTAATTTCAGCTAACAACATGTACATATAGGCTAACCTGTGGTCTGGAGAAAGGCCCATTCCAATAATGTGTCCGTGGATATCTATAACATGATCCAGGGAATCAAAAAACTCATCTGAACTCCGCTCCTCTCCAAGAACAGGACCAGAAGTGGTCATCTGGTCTGGTTTGATCCGTTTAATGCCTGAAAAAGACAAAAAAAATGCACTGGTACTAAGTTACAGCATCTGCATCTTAAGGTACTGTGTTTAAATTTAATTCAATGCATTCTTACCTATCTGGTGAGGGGAGTAAGTAAGGCTGCCGGTGGTGAAAAGTAAGTACGTTTTGTCCTCTCCCTCCCCAGGTTCAGACGGCTCGATTAGGTTTGAGGCAGGAGCCTTTGTGTATGCTCTGCCCATCATCTGAGCCACCTGGGTCTCAATCTCCAGCTCCCTGGGCCCGACATTTTTACGACTCTAACAGAAAAGGAGAAAAAAACCCAAAATGAAAAACAATATAACTTTAAACTTGAATCAAAATGCTGTAGTTTCACGTCACTCACCTGTATAACATGCTCCAGGCCGGTGAATGTGGGCTGAGGAACACGGGTCGTGTGGCTGTGACATCTCGCCTCTCTCTGGCGCTCCTCGTCCTCCTCTTCTTCGTCTTCTTCCTCGCTGCCGGAGGCTCCCAGGTCAAAGAGGAGGGGCTGGTGGTTCTGCTGCTGCTGCCCTTTCTGCCGTCGAGCCAGAGACTGAGCCTCGTAGTCCAGCAGCAAATCCGGGTTGTCGTGACGGCGGCAGTGGGCCACCATCACCGTGCGGATGGTGCTGGCGTTGATGTTCTGGATTTTGAAAAGGCGCTTGACTACGTTGATGTTCTCTGATTCAACATCCTGATGGAGAAAAAGAACAATAGAAGGATAAAAGACATGATCAAACACATTCTTGTTTTTTTCTTTTTAAAGCTCCTGTGACCAAAGTCTGATTTGTGTTGATTTGGCGCCTCCTTTGGAAAAAACAGGAGACTTGCTGATCTTGTCCTGTATACATGTACATATTTTTTCTGACAAACAAAATTAATCTTTGTTAAAAATGTCTAGCACAAAAGACAGTTAATCTTGTCCCTTGTGACAGTTTGCTTTTTAAAGTCATATTTCAGCATTACTATTAATAACACACTGTTTATCTGCTTTAAAGAGAGAAATGAGCTTTTAAAGACAAATGTTCCAATTTATTTGTTAAATTTATGTACTTGTTAAGCACTGGGCTCTTTATAAAATCATGTAAGAAACAATTTAAATCCTTTTTTTCAGAGTTTATCCCTACCTAGCGAAAGTTTCTCAAAGATTTCTCAAGGTTTCATAAAGATCAAATGTATGACCACTTGGTCCCTCCCTCTACGCTCAGACAAAAAAATCTGACTGACATGTCTGAACCGGCTTAAGCTGTTTCACAATCTCACCTGGAAGGCTTTGTTGAGCCAGAGCACGGAGCATGACGTCATGTTTCCGATCCAGTGCAGGTTACCAGAGATCAGGTGGGTCTCGTTGAGCCAGCAGCCAAACACGTCGTAAGGTTTGTTCCTTACACGAGACAACAGTGTGTAGTTTTCTGTAGTGTGTAGACAGAAAGAAATGTCTAAATTTTAAAGTTACCTTTACACAGAGGCATATCAGTCATTTATGTCACTATATAAGGCTGTTAGCTGTCTCTATAAACCCATAAACTCAACAACAGGTTCAAAAGGCAATGCATGCTTTGACAAAAGCATTTTTTGATAACATTCCTGCTTTTGTTTGAAACTACTTAAGAGAGGTGTTGGTAGAAATAAATGGCTGTTTTTTCCATGAAATGCTGTGTTTTTGTTACAAATATACCATTACCACTATTTTTAAGGTCTGACGGTAAAATTAAAGCACACATACAGAAGAAATCTTCATTTGTGGAAGGAAAAACGCCCTCAAAACCAAAGTGTGAAATCTTAATATAGCTCAGCTTAAAGAAACATCAACAGGAAATGATGACACCTGACTGTTGATTAAGCTGTTTGTGGTTCATACCCAGACTGATGACAGCGATTTCCCCAGAGGAAGAGTGGTGTGGACCCAGGTAGACACCAGATACGAGCAGCAGGGTGTCGTCAGCATTAAACTGGGAGAACTGTGTGTATCCCCAGTTAAACTGGCGCATACTGGAGCTGTGCACCAGGGAGATGTTGCCATCTTGGCGCTCAGTGTCCCATAGCTGCACACAAAAAGCCAGAACAAAAACAAAAGAGCAGATGATAAAGATGAAAACTGCTTTTGGTCACACATTGTGGATAACAGAGAAGAAAACAGCTCAAGAATGTCTAAATATACAAAAATAAAAGAATAACAATGACAGAATTGTCAGCAGCTACCTTAAATGCACCACCTTTTGATTTGTATCTTTGTTTTATTTTGTATTGTCAAAAAATGATGCCTGCATGCTACCATTATAGCATAAATGATGGCTAAAAGCAGATGTCATTTTGATCTTTCAGCTCGTTTCCATAATATTTTTGAAGAAAATTCAGACACAACAGGCTTCAGAATGTTTTAGTTAACTGAAAATACATTTTGAAAAGTAAAAATGTAAGCACTGTGGGAGGAAACATTTAAAATATATTTTACTTCATCAATTTTTCTTAGCAGAATTGCTTTAAAAGAACTATTTTCTGTAAAATGTAAAAAATGTTGAAAATGTTTATTAAAACCAAAGTGACGTCTTCAAAAAGTTTTTTTTTCCTTCAGCAAAAACACCAAGAACTAAAGACTCTTTATTGATTCTTAAAAACTCTGAGAAGCAGCTAATCCTAATTACCAGAGGCTGAAACCAGAAAACATTTGACATTTTAAAGCAGAACTACAAACTAACCAGGAAAAGAAAAGCTCTTTTGATAAGGACGTAACAAAATGTTGAACAGAATTACTTGACAGACTGGTAAGGAGTGAGATCCAGTGTGAAAGTATCCTCAGTAATCTATTAATCCTACCTTCACAGTACAGTCCTTGGAGCAGGAGGAGAACCGGTGACCCCTGTGAGAGAACGCCAGGTGGAGGACTTGGTCGCTGTGCTCTCTCAGCGTCTGAACCTCCACACAGGGGATGCAGTCGAACAGACGCCTGAACTCCCTGTACCATGACACCGCCGCTGCATGACGACAGATCAAGATTTGATTTTTTTTTTTTTTTTAAAACATCCCCATTAAAAAATGTTCCAATCACTAGGAAGGCTTGTTTGGGTGTAATTACTTACCTGGGTGTCGGGGTACAGAGCGAGGAATGCGGTAGTAGCTGTAAAACAGCTCCCTCCAAAGGAACTCATCTCTAGAGACGGCGAGCCACTGTCTGCAGGTCAGACCAGCTCTCAGCACGGCATCATGGGGCAGACGCAGGAAGATCTCCAACACCAGGCTGTCCGGCAAAACTGGGACACACTCCATACTAACATCCTGAGTATCGAAGAACACACACATAACCCAAAGGCCAATGGGTTTAACCTCAAATTAAAGCAAATTTACTCAATCCACACAGTTCTCTCTTTTAATCTCCCCAAAGTGCTCCAATCAGATTTAATCTGGTTTTGTATTGGATGGCTATAACATGGATTTCTAGAGTTAAAGTGCAAAAGAATCTGTATATTTGAGATTCTTTAAATGTTTTGGAGCTCAAGAACAATTTCTAATCTAATTCAGTGGGCTGAATAAAAATGTAGAGACAAAATTGTGAAAAATTAATTTTGTCCTGAATAGTTCATTTTACTCCTTTGTATACTAATTCTTTATGTTTCCAATCTTGTTCTACTGATCTTTTTAATGCCTTTTATTTCTTAATTTTCTTTTTTGCAGCAAATAATTCAGTTTTCTGAACTCCCCCTTTTCAGGGCTTGAAAAAAAAAAATCAACACAGTATTTCTCTCGTTCTGTGGCCACAACTTTTTAGATAAACATATGACTGAAAATCTGTGTTTTTCTAAGGATTTGGTACTTACAGATACCATAAATCTTTAAAATAACAGCGACTACATTGTTTTAAAATAGTAATATGAAAGGGTATCAAAGTATTGAATGTTTTGACAACCTTACTAACATAATCACATTATTTTACCCTGTTCAACCATAAATAACTTGAGGCCCCACCCAGACTGGGACTAATTTGAGCCTGACAGCTGAGAGCTGTTTAACTGGTGCGTGTTGCAATGAAGGAAGCTCTGTTCTAGTCAAAGCCGCTCAGTGAAAAGACAGCATTATCATGTTTTACATAGGGATGTCAATATAGCATGGGTTTTAAATTTATATAAGATAAAAGTAAAATAATGTAATATTACCATCTGTTTCAATACTGCAGCAACAAAAAACAAAGTCCTAGAACTGGGCAATTTCTTTGTATTCAATCAAAAAAAAAATCTGACAAATCCTGCACATTGTCTCAGCTGAGCAAAAGCATTTTCAAACTTTGTTCTGTTGTTTTTTTCTGTAAAATATGGTCGTTGTGCAGGTGATTGCTTACTGTTTTTGATGGCTATATTCCTCTTCTGTGCAACTGAGCCTGGAGCTTTGGTACTTTGCTTTACTTTTGATAGATAAGATTATACTGTTTAAAAGCATCTGGGATCCAAAAGTGTGAAAGAATTGATAGTTAGACTACCTTAGCATGTCATATTAAATGCATCCTCAACTGTTCTCTTCATTTTTTAGGGCTGCAAGTGTTAGGGACAGATCGAAAGAGGAATTTATGATATATTCACACAGATGTTGTCAAACTATGGCAAAGCCACATGTTATAAACAGATGCAGCCTCTGTTATTTTAATGATCACTAGTATTAAGGAATGTTGAATGACAGCTTTCAGTAACACTGTTTTTACCAAATCTGTCATGTATCAAAGAGTGACAGTCCGGTCTAGACTACTCAAAATATGTTGGCAACATTACAGGAAATACGTCAAATGTATCTGAGCAATTCAGGCAGTGCTCATGAGTTTGCCTGCATATTAGAGGGTTTAAAAGCAAAACACAATCCTTAAGTGAGTGCCTGAGACTTATGTTTTTGTTGATGTCGATATCGTTTGATTTTTTACTAGCATTAAACTGTAGAACCGTGAAAAACCTTACATTTTCTCACAGTCTCATCAGGAGCGGAGACCTGTTAGCGTGGCATATCCTCAATAACAAGATTACACAACCGTGCATAATCAGGAATTTCATGAATACTATTCTTTCTTATAATTCATCATTAATATTGTCTACCTCGGTAGATAAAACAGCTCTTATCATCAGAATAACCCGTCGTTTACAGATGACCTAACATGGACATTTTTGGTCGCTGCGCGTAAAACTCAAAACAACTTACTATGTTAACATTTAAAGTACACACTCTGTAGTCTTGGCACTGCACACACAAGCATTACTAAGCAAGAGAAGTGACAACTAGCAGAGGTGTTGTAACGTCATGTTTTTTGATAAAAAATAAGTAAAGTAATTAGTTCAGCTCTGCCGCTAGCGAGACATTTCCATCAAGCTAACGTTAAGCTAGCTAATTTGTTACCAAGTCAGCTAGCTGCTAGCTGACATTTGTTTTTAACTTTCAGCTCCCGTAACATGTAAAGACATTTACACCGGACAACGAGCTGCTGTTATTATACACCAGTGCCTCTACTACACGGCTCTGTCAGCGTGATGCAGCACAAAGTTACTGACAAAAAACTGTGACCCACCTGCTGGATCAAAGTATGTTGGAGAGAAAACCAAGCGGCTAGCTAGCTCTGACGGCTAGCCACCAAAAATGACAACAATCCTCCAGCAACGGTGAATCAACAAGACCCTGCTAACAGATCACAGCGTCATCGATCCACCGAGACTAGCTCACTTCAGTAGCAAATTCAAAAGGCTGTTTAACTTAGAAATACGATTGAAACCACTCACTTAATTTTAATTTTATTAAAAAGAAAAATACACAATATGCAATGCTTATTTGGAGCCCATATATATGAAAATACAAACTAAATTTAAAAAAATTGGGACACCGTAAACTGTAAGCAGAATGCATCGAGTTGCAAATTTCATGAGCAAGCCCATATTTCATTCACAAAAGAACATTAAAACATATCAGATGTTGAAACTGACCCATTTTACCATTTTGTAAAAAATATTAGCTCATTGTGAATTTGTTTGCAGCAACACTTTTCCAAAGGCTGGAAAAGTAAGTGGATGAAAGTGCCATCCAATGATCTGTTTGAAGCATATATTTAACATCTACTACTTGTGCTAAAAATATAACAAAATGTTCCTCTTTTGGTGTCATTTGGAGCAGCTCCTCCACTTTAGGGATACCAAAGTATTTTGATTTTTTTTTTGGTTTAATTTAGACATTACTGACATCTCATTACTTTTCCTCGCATTCCTGTGAGCCTTCTGTGTTTGCACACCGCCTTGTAGTCTCATGCCCATATAAGGGCATGGGTTCCTCCATGATGATTAGGAGAAATGTGCATGTACCCTCAGTTTAAGAACACCTGGAATTCATCAGCTTAAGAATACAGGTGCTAACATTTCATATCATATCATGAGTCACGTGTGGATTTCTCTCAAAAAATTTCTTAAGAACAAATTTAAGAAAAATCTTAGGAAGACATTTTGTGAATGAGGCTCAATATCCCCTGGTAGGGTCTCCCAAGATGATTTCGTCCCAGGAGAGGGCCCAGAGAAAGGGTGATTTGGAAAAACAAAAAACAAAACACAATGAATTGCGGATCAAAGAACTAAGGCACCTTGCCGTGATGTTGTATACCATGGCACCTTTCTGAGGATGGGCATGGAGGGAGGGGGCTCGCTGATGAGTGTCTCCATGGGGCCTAGTCAGGTTCAACCTGAAAAGCAGCATGGTCACCACCACCCCATGGACTCACCACCTGCATGGATACGTATTTCAATAAAGTGCAGGTGGTACCTGGTGGCAGCTAAAGGGGGTGGCCTTGGTGTGCTGACAGACTGGCTCTTGAATGTTAAATTTTAGTATTGTGATCATCCCAGACGAGGCCTGCAAATGATAAAAGTTTCAAGCGTGCATTCTTTCCATTGACCACAAGAGGACAGACTGTGTTCAGATTGTATAGCCGTCCATGAGAAGATGACCTTTCTGCTGTGTCATCTCCACACTAAATAATGCAACACTAGACTTCCTTTGTAGGTGTGAGTCCTTTAGTTTACAGACATCACAGCAAAGGTGGCATCTGTGACTGAGGGACTGTCTGTAGAGCCAGTAAAGAACAACCATCTTTACACTGAACTCATGAACAGAGAGGAACAACCAGACTAAAGACAACAATGCTCTGACTACTCTTTTCTGGTAAGTGTTACGACACTTTGTGGCACATTTTAGTTGTCAACATTCAAGCAGTTTGCCTGGAAATGGAAGCTTTTATTACTATGAAAAATGGTAGTTTTCTCATTTGTATTTTAATTTGCAAGTTAAAGACATAAAGGTAGATAGAGGTCAGGATAAGGACTGAGTGTATAATGGGGTGTGTTAAACCTGATAGGTGTAAGATCAGGTTACCTGCACGAGTAGAAAAACACATGAGGGCAGATCCAACAATCAGATAAAAGATGATTTTCTGTCTGTTTCCAGCTTTGAGCCATGCTGCTGAGTGGATCGCTTCCTGCTGCTGCTGTGGCTCAAAGAAGGACAAGACAGGATGACTGTACCAGTGTAGAGGTACCTCCTTTTTCATCCTTTTCCAATAATAAGTGCTACTTTGAAATATCTTTGGATGTTTGTGATGGCTGAACTGTGTTTTTTATCTTCACTGTGCAGGGCAGAAAGTGTGGACAGTCTCTGGAGATGAAACAACGTCCAAAAGTCAAATTCCAACATAACTGCTCCGAGTGGGAATGGCAGGAGAGTCTCTGAGGGTTATTTCATCTGTGGCTGCTCTGTGCTCGTCTTGATGATGACCCATCCACAAACTTTTATGGAAGTAGGATGATGTCTGACATTTGACAAGTGCAGCAGCAGCTCAGAAATGTCACAAATTCTACTTTATACAACAATAGCTTATATATAAAGACCCAAATGTTATTAAAAAAAGAAAAGCATCAAACATTTTCTAAATTTCTCATTCGAAAATATTGGAAACTGTTTAATAAAAGTTTGTTAAAATAATTGTATTGTTTGGGTCATTGCATTGCTTCATTTCAGTGTTTTTAAACTTTTAGGCACATTTTTTGCTGGTTGTATGGCGCCATCATGTGGCAAAGAAAAACAACTGCAGGATGCAATGATTAATAAACAACATATCAGATGGTGAGACTGAGACGTTTTGCCATTTTATGAAAAATATTATCTCATTTGAATTTGATGGCACTAACACATCTCAAAAAAGGAGGGACAGGGTAGCAAGGTTCACCAATCTACAAAAAACGGCATCAAACTGCATTTTAGAAAAAAATTCCGTAATTTAAAATTGCAAAGACTTTAGATATCCCACCATCTACAGCACATAATACCATCAAACAATTCAGAGAATCTGGAGAAATCTCTGTCCGCAAGAGGCAAGGCCAAAAGTTAATACTGGATTCTCTTTAGAGGCCCTCAGGCAACACTGCATTAAACCCAGGCATGATTCTGTACTGGAAATTGCTGCATAAGCTCAGGAAAACTTCCAGACATCCTTGTCAGCCAACACAGTTCACTGTGCCATCCACAAATGCAAGTTAAATCTGTATCATGCACAGAAGAAGCCAAGGCGAAAGGCAAAAACTCTTAAAAATGGATCAAGGCAAATTCTGATTCTTTTGGTCAAAAGAATGCTGAACTGGTCTGCCTGCAGTCCAGACCTTTCACCAATAGAAAACATTTAGCTCAACATAAAACAAAAAATCCAGCAAAGACGAGCCAGGACTGTTGAGCAGCTAGAATCCTACTTTAGACAAGAATGGGACAGCATTCCTCTCCCAAAAATCCAACAACTGGTCTCCTAACTTCCCAAGTGTTGACGGTTGTAAAAGAAGAGGGGATGCTTCCGTGGTAAACATGGCCCTGTCCCTACTTTTTTGAGACGTGGGTCTGTCTTCAAATTGAAAATGAGCTTATATCTTTTGTGAAATGGTAAAATGTGTCAGTTTAAACATCCAAGATGCAAAATGTTAACTTGAGCTGGATACATTTTAATCTCTTATTATAATTGAAGTGATAATTTTAGTGGCTCCACACTTTTAGATGTTAGAGAGACAGATCATGTACCTGAAATTAGCAATGCCACAGTTTAAGATTGTCAAATGTATTAATATTTCAATATTTTCAGATGCTATTTTAAGTTTTAAAACATTACACCTGACACAGTCCAGTTTATACTAACTTTTTTTTTAAAGTCTCATCATCATATCTTTCAGAATAATAATGTGTGAATAACATGCATTCATGTGTTAATAGCTGTGCTATCACATTTCATTGCTTTATTAAAGCTACTTTTCCCAAATACCAATACTTCTTCATTGATAAACCATTGTGATTCTTTTGATGATTATTTCTATTTATCTGACTCTGCAGACTAACTAAAGTGATTACATAAAATAGCTTTAATATCATAATAAACTTAGCACAAAAAGAAAGAAAATTTGTGTTTGGTAGATTATTTATTTGTTGTAACAATGCTTCTTGGCAATAATTCTTATACCATTGGAAAGCCTGTTTCTTTCCCTTAAATGAGGCCACATTTGTAAGGATCATGCATTTGTGGGATGAGCAGCAGAGCTGAGTATGTGGGTTGCGCCCATGAAAAATGTGCCAAATCTTCTCTGCCAATGCCAAACAGCTTATTTTGCTGTTGTTGTTGACTCTTATTTTGAGCTTCTGCTACCCCCAGGTGCTGCCAATCAGGTGCCTGATTGACAGCACCTGTGAGCATGTGCCCTGTTACAGTGGTCAAGGTGTCTGCTCCAAGAATCAGCATGCCACGTTGTGCCCTGTGTGATAGGGCACCTTCAAGTTGCCGTTCCGGAAAACCAAGTTGCGGCATTGTTTGGAATGAACTCTAGTACCATCTCCAAACTGAAGGCCAACTTCCATATAACGGGGGATGTATGAGACAGGCCGCCAAGTGGGCATCCTAAGAAGATGACACCTCAAGAAGACATGTTGCCACCCTGTCAGCGCTTGGGTACTGTAGGCTGTCTTCTACAGATTTGCAGTCAAGGTTTACAGGACAATATGGCCGACGGCTCTCTGCCCAGACAATCCAGAACAGACTGCCCTCAGCCAATCTCCAGTCCCATAGGGCCTCCAAGAGGCCTGCCATGACTACCCTTCACCATCAGGCCTGTTTGTGCTGGTGTCGGCAACACATCCACTGGAACCTGAACATGTGGAGGAACATTATGTTCAGAGATGAGTCCAGATTCTGCCTATGGCAGTTGGATCATAGGGTCAAAGTGTGGAGAAGACATGGAGAACACTATGCTGATTGCTGCACCAATAGAGTAACATCTTATGGTGGAGGCAGTGTGATGGTGTGGGGTGGCATCTAACTCACTGGAAAAATGAGGCTTGTCATCATTGGAGGCAATCTTATTGTAGAGAGATATCGAGATGAGATTGTGCAACCAGTGGCAATCCCATATCTCCACAGTCTGGGACCGAACTCTATCCTCCAAGAGGACAACGCTTGCCCCCACAGAGCGGGGTTTATCAGAGACTACCTCCAGAATTTGGGAGTGAAGAGGATGGAATGGCCTGCCAGCAGTCCTGACCTCAACCCCATTGAACACTTGTGGGATCAGCTTGGGCGTGCTGTTGGTGCCAGAGTGACCGACACAACCACGTTGGCTGACTTGCAACAAATGCTGGTTGAAGAATGGGATGCCATCCCACAGCAGTGTGTGAGCAGCATGAGGAGGAGGTGCCAGACTGCTGTGGCTGTGTATGGTTCTTCCACATGCTACTGAGGCTCCTGTTTGTTAAATGAATCAATTGTTAACCCCTTAAAGCCTGTTGTATCATATTTGATACATACTTTTGTGATACCTCAATCTCATCAATTGGATCAATAAATTACTAAAAAAAATTCTGAATACAGTCTGATAAATGATTAAAAAAAATGCCCTCATGTGGATTATCAGTTACCAAAAACACCTAAATTAGACACAAAAATTATATATGTTAAATTTATGGAAATTTGGACTTTTTTGGATTTCAGTATAAAGTGAAATAAACATTTCAGTTCCAAAAAAAAAAAAAAAAAAAAAAGAGAGAATTTTCTTGCAATAATTTGTGTTTTCCGGCTTTAATGGCTTAAATTGCCAATATGTCTTGTTTATTCAAACTTCAAACATCCAATCCACCAAACACCAAGTGTCAATGGCAGAACAAGCTGTTTGGCATTGGCAGAGAAGATTTGGCAAATTTTTCATGGGCCCAACCCACATACTTAGCTCTGCTGCTCATTCCACAAATGCATGATCCTTACAAATGTGGCACCATTTAAAAGGGAAATAAACAGGCTTTCCAGCGGTATAAGCATCATTGCAACAAATAAACAATCTACCAAACACAAGTTTCCTTACTTTTTGTGCTAAGTTTATTTATATTGTTTATATCTCAGTGTATTCATACCTACCCCTTTTAAATATGGATGTACATACACACTATTCTTCATTTAACAACAATCATAATCAACTATTTCTTTGTCTTTGATGTAAAACAATCTAATGAACAGGGAGAGGAAGTTTGATAACTTGGCTCTGACTGAAGCGGTGTCGAATTTAAAAGCGACATAAGATCAAATACAGCAATCCACTGACATAGATATATTTTAGAAAAATATACTTGATTGGATGTCAATTAAATCGTCCTGAAACTTAACAGAAAGAAAAGTAAGTCAGTGATCAGCAGAAGAAGATGTTCCTTACCAATCACTCATTGGTAAATGTTCTTTACACTCTGTTGCTGAACATCCTAGACAGGTATAGGCTGAAATACACATACATGCACAGACAGGAGCCTATAGACATGTGATAAAGATACAGCGAATATGAGAATGATTGTGGGCCGCTGCACACAAGGTAGTGAGGGAGGGTTTGGCGCCTTGTTCAAGGGTAACTTGACAACTGCTGCTATTTTTAAAATATAAAACATCCAAAATGATTTTGCAAGTGATGTGACCAGTAGATAGTCAATGTTATTAATACTTTTGATGGTATTTAGTTAAATATGATACAATTTGTTTTATGTAATGATCAAAAATATGAAAATGTTACAGAAATTTATTAAGACTACAGCTATAATACAAGGCAGGTGCAGAGAAGATGAATTGATAAATTCATCAAAAATTGAAAGCAAACACCTAAAAATGTAGTCAGCATCAAAACATAACCAATGTATCTGTGTAATGTGCAAGAGTTTACTTGCACTTTTTAATAAAACAGGAATTTACCCAATACTTAGTGTCTTGGATTCAATTGCAATTAGAAATTAAATCTTCAAACACTTGTCTGTAAGGGTAAATTAAAAGATATGACTAATATTGAAGGCATGCTTCTTTGAGATTTAAATAAAGGTTGAATAAATATTTTTGTTGCTGTAGTATCCAAACAAGAATCAATATCAAATGGAAACATTTATGTTCTTTTATTGTACATGGTCCCTTTACAAATAAACAAATAAATAATAATAATAATATTGCTTGATTTTCACTGGTTTCATATCAAAGTTAAAAATTCAGGTGTTTTGATAACACTAATGTTTAGGATAGGTTTGATGTGCTGGCATATTTCCTTTGCAGTGACAAGTATCTTATCTGAAACACAACAGAGAAGAAAACATTGTATGTAATATCATATAATATTTATTTAGAATAGAAGAAAGCACAAATGTATTTACATTCACATGTACAGAGGCATACAGTACAATTTTACAAGTCAACAATAGTATCGTTTACAGTCTGTGCAAGGTTAAAGTGACAAATTCATATACGGCGTGGGAACATTTCTACTCAATGTACAGATCTCTGACTGACTGGAGTGTTCACCTGAGCAGGTGAGATTGTGACTCAAAATAGTACGTTAAAGAAAGTATAACTGCGTTAATAAATGACACACTGATGACAAAATGTTCTATAAAGTCTTGAGTTGTTTTCTTGTCTGTATATTTCATCTTTACATAAGGCAGCAGATGTCAGTGTCTCTGTGGGATGTTTTCACCTCTCCTCTACAGCTGTAATCTAAAGTGCAACATTGTTCTGTGTCACTGTCCCTCCACGCTTATGTCATCATAGCACCATGGTGGGGATGTGGTGTACGAGGGGCATCTGGTGCTGGTGGGTCATGGCTGTCATCTGAGGAGGTGGTGGAGGAGGAGGGGACACCTGGGATGTCACTTCTGCACTGTGCGTCACCGGTTTGTGCCGTGCGCTCTTCTGGTGCGCCCTGAGGCCCGCGAGCTGAGAGTAGGCGCTCTGACACACGTGGCACTTGTAGGGCCGCTCTCCGGTGTGCAGGCGTACGTGGTTCCGCAGCGTGGACGACTGGCTGAAGCGGCGGTTGCAGAAGCGGCAGACGAACGGCTTGTCCAGGGTGTGAATGCGCATGTGTGAGCGCAGGTTGCTGCGGGAGTTGAAGCCGCGGTGGCAGATGACGCAGCGCATGCGGCCGGCTGTGGTTGTGGAGGAGGGGGGAGAGCAGGAAGAAGGGCCGTCACAGGGGTGGGAGTCATCTGGAGGAAGATGGATAGATATGTTATTTTTTCTGCACATGCACATGTCTTCAGATCAAACTTTTAGCAGTTAACAGTTATTATTGTTATAGGTTCTATTATTTAGAGTATGATTTTATATTACATTAAAGTCTAGAGTAAGTGAGGTAAAGAGGAGTTAAAAATGTGTGCTGCAAACCAGAGGTTTAAGAAATATGCTTTCCAAGCAGTTTAAGATCTAATATTGGTCTTCACTCACCGTTCCTGCTCTTTTTCTGCTGCTCTTCTTCCACTCCAGGAACTCCAGGGATTCCCAGGAAAGTATTGTGGGTGTTTCCATACCAGACAAGAAGCTCCTGGTCTGGTGGGATGGTCTGAGACACAAAGAAAAACAATCATAAGTCTAAAATGAATGTCCAAGACATCACTGACCCCTCAGTACTTCTATACCAAATGTTTCTCTGTTCCTAAGGCACAGATTCTTTAAATTGAATCCTCAACAATAATGCCTTTAATTTCCTGTATATATATTATATTATAATATATTTTATCAAATTTCTAAATGATACACTCTTAATGTTATCTTATCAATAGTACAAACCCTGTTAATAGTCAGAATAGTGATCCCCAAATACTGGGGGCAGATCTGACCAACCACTGACACTTATCCGGCCCACATGAACCCTTTTCATATTCAGCTCAGAATTCAGTTTATTATAATCTGTGACAAAGTTTACCCACTTTACCTGTTTTTGACCATCTTCCACACCTGCTCTTTTTTATGATTTGGCTTAACTTCTAGTACGACCTTAATGCAGGGTTTGAGAGTTTTAAATACTGTGTACCTCTACTTCTTATTATCATTTTAAAATGATAATACAATAACTTATTAGTGTAGAAAAGGATGGAAACAAATGGGAGTTTTGGCTCTTGGCTCGATTATCTTATCACTTTTTGGCCCTCAGGATCTAAGAATTGAGGAACCGAGTACTCAAAGCATTGTAAAGTACCAAAACTTCACAGAATTGCATTTATTTCAGTTGTAAAATGCATAAAAGGTCAATTAAAGACATCAGACAAATTCCTGCAAAGTCTAAATTGCACAAATGAATTGGTAACATTTTGGCAACTAAACATTGCCAAAGTATTTGTGCAATTTAGACAAGTGTGCAGGAGTTTCCCTACACTTTTTGGTAACTGATAACAAGACACTACCCAATACTGGGTGTCTAGAATGTCAATTTTTTGCTGCGGTATCCAATCAGATATAAGTTGTTTGAGTTTCACTTGTATCGTTACTTAAGTTCACAGCTCTGGTGCCTTGACAACGATGCACATATAAATTATCACGGCATTGCATGTTATTATTGGCATTATTTTGTTTAAATTTATAGATATATATGCCTGGCTGTTTAAGCAGCAAGACTGTGTGTTTTTTTGTGACATTAAGCCAGTGTGCAGGGGTTTACAATTTTTAGTAATTAAAAGAGAGAAATTACCCTAAATTTGTTACCATGATACTAAATCCAATATGGAAATCTTCTGATTTTCACTGGTATGATATAAAAATTCAAAATTCAGGTTTTGTACCCTAATCATCATGGGATTTTGACTTGCCAAGCCTACTCTGTGACAGAAAATCAAATTTTTTAAGTCTCTGTTAAGAAGACGTTGTTAAAGATGCTTTTAAAAGTCTAATCTTATTATTGAACATAATTACGAGCTTTTATTTTGCTTAGCTCTAAAGAGAAATATCATGCCTATCTTTTAGCAAAGGTGTTGTGCTTTTTCAAAATCTGAACTTTGAGTCCCCCATCAGGTTTTTGAAATGGCGCTTCGTTTTGACCGGCAGGGGGCGCTAATGTTAAAGGACGTTCACATCCTCAGTGGCTTGTAGCAGTCTATGTGGCAGTCTATGGTGCAAACTTTAAGTTTTAGATGCTTTACAGAAAAGCTCTCCTCACCTCCACCGCTTTGTAGAAGATGCTGCTGCCGATCTGCACCACCTCCAGGTTCTGCTCCTGCTCGTTCCGCGCGCACTTAATATACGTCATCCAGCTGCGCTGATCCTCCTGACTGGCATCGATGAAATACCTGACCGTGCCGTCTTCATTGAACACCTGGGGAACGCAACACGGGTTAGGTATGAACTTTTATGTGTTTTCCTAGAGGTTAAGTGTTAAAACCTAGACTCGGAGCTCACCTCCCACATCAGGTTGTTGTTCTTGAGGAGGTCCACGTGCTCAGGTGAGAGCACCCTCCCCGTGAAGGGGCCCATCTCTGTCCCTGCTTTGATCCAAGTCTTTGAGAAGATGCCCAGACCTTCTCCGGGGATGGAGCTCTGCGCGATGATCACCTCTGATGGCAGCACCAGGCTGGACAGCTTCTGCACCTCTGCAGAGAAAAGGAGAGTTATATTAAATGACAAGGCCTCTGAAAGTTTGCGTGATATTTGGGGAAAAACTGCAAATAAATGCGCAGGGTAAAAGCGGAGAAAAATGTGAGAAAGCAGTGGATTTGTGGTAAGTCCTGAAAGCAGTAAATGGACTGGATCTTATTTCAGTCACGAAATATTAAGCTGCACTTTATCCTCCGTTTAATTCGATTATCTGCTTGGATTGAAAGTTTTTGTTGCGCAGAGAAATCCCCTCGAAAAGCATTTTTATCCGCACCAGAGAGGGGGAAAAGGAAAAAAAAAAATCTTTCGCTTCTTTAATGTCAAAATCAAAGATTTTTTTTTTTAAGGCTCAGAAAAAGGCCGGCCGAATAGGGGTTAAATGGTCCTCCATTGCCCAGGGTCCAGCGATTTGTCATGCTTCAGATGTGATATTCATTAAAGTTTACTGGAAAAGAAAAAGGCTAATTCCAAATTCATTATCCTTTTAAGAACTTTGTAGCAATAAATTTGCGCTGAATGAGACGAGGACTTGTTTAAAAGACTCAGGAATTTCTGCAACAAAAAAATGGAAAGGCGATTAGATGGTTGACATGCAATGAATAGCATTAGATTTAGCCTTCACGGTGCATTATGCGAGGAACAGCAAATCTTTTAAAGGAGAGAGAAAGAGAAAAGCTGCGGAGCCCCATAGCTGCCAAGAGAGGAAAAGAGACTGTCCGGAGATTGATGAATGCGGGATAAAAACCCGGGACATCTCAAAGAAAGGGAACCTTTCTCTGCTGTGAGGTTTAAGTGGAAACTTTCCCAGGTCAAGCACAAAGTTAACCAAATGAATTTAATGCCCTGCAGTCTTTCAATCAGCGGCACTTACACGCCTAACAAGGCTCCAAACGCGAGGTCTCACGGCTCGGAAAGGGTTAATGCGTTAAATGGGACGAAAGAAAAGAGGAAAATGAGGAGAAAATGCAGAAAAATGCAACAAGTTGGTGGGAGAAACTCTGAATAGGACAGTTTACATTTTTGCAGTGTTTTGGGCAGGATGTGAAATATTTTTATTTTATCGTTTTAATAGGACAAATATAAGAACTAAAGCCCATTTATGCAAAAAAATTTCAAAAAGTTAAAGTAAAAAAAATTAGACTTAAATTCCACGATTGCATTGCATGCATATTAATTTTATTTGCATTTTACACTGTGTCAAATGTTTGCGCAAATAAAGCGAGTAAAACTCATTATCTTCGTCCGAAACTTTGAATAAATGTTCAAGAACGCACAAAACAAAATAATAACGCAGTAGATTAAAACACATTAAAGTAGTTCCACATTTCCGTGCCTACCTCCGACGAAAGACTGAGCCAGCACCTCCGCGGTGAACGCCGTCTTGGGGCTGCCGCTGTGGCGCTCCTCCGCCAGGTGTTCACCCAGCACGTTCCTCCACCTGCCGTACAGGAAACTGTGCAGGATGTCCGAGGTGATCACGTCCGAGAGCGCGCGACTCGGACACTTAAATCCAGACTTGAGAGCCAAAGCGTCTGCGGGGAGCACGGAGCCCATAATTCAAGAGTGAAAAAAAAAGAAAACCAGCGAAAGAAAAGTTCAAAACAGCAGTGCAGCGACAAGAATGCAAGAAGAAGAATGAGGGGAGCTGCTCCTCTGTCTGCGCCTCTGCACCAAACTGTGCGCCCTGCCTGCCTCTGAGGGTCTCTTTATATAAGTGGCTGCTCTGTGAGTGTGACCCCTGTCTAATTACTTATTAATGACACACCCCTCACCGTGTGGACCTGCCTGCTCCTCCTGCTGCTGCACAGCAACACTTCTCTAGAAAAAAAACTTTATTTCAGTGATTTTCTGCTCTTTAGATAACATGGAACATTTTTGTACAAAACTGCTTCACTACTGGCTTAAACGACAAAACATTTTTCATCGAAATCATGCCGTAAAAACGAAAGTTAAAAAAAAAAAAAAAACTTTCACAGGTTGATTTTTGTTAAAAGTTTTAAAAGACAGTGGCCTTTAAAGAAAAGGAGAAATCAGTTGAACATGTTACTGATTCATTTCAGCAAAAAGAAAAGTTCAGTGTTAAAGGTCTGGCACTTTTTTGTAAGGTGGTCATAAACCATTAAAATAGGCTAATGCCTCAATTAGAATTTTATTTGGGTACATTTCACTGACCCAAGGTCAGGCTACTGTTTTATTTTGAAAGGATCAGCGATGTATTTTTGTTGGTTAGCAAAAACTTAGCAAAATCTAGCCTATACGTAAGTATTTTCATGTTTGAACACATGTAGAGGTTTTGAACCACTTATTTGGAGCACACATAGTACAAGCACTGTCTCAATATTGTGTGCTATCCCATCTGAATAAAGAGGGCACATTTAATTTTTTTTTTTTTTTTTTTTTTTTGCCGGTTTGTGGCAGTAGTGCATCGCTCTCAAACTTTAATTACAAGAGCAAATTGGACAATTTTATGACATTAAGTTGAAAACTAGCCAATTTTTTGGTCATTTTCCCCACCCTCCCAATGTATTACTCCGTCAACCTCCTGTTTGATGCTGCCCGCCCATATACATGACGTCACACCAATGAGTGATAAGTAGTGTCACATCAACGGTAAGTAAAAAAGTTAGCCTATTTAATGGTCATCAGATGAGAAAATAGTCCCTTTCGTTTATTCTATTTAACCTCACGTACTACTCACCCTGAATTCATACCAGCTATTTAAATATATATATATATGTAAAAAAAAATGTAACCAGCACTTAATGACAAATGAACACATTTCATCGAGTTTAAGGGATAACTTTTTGAATAAGTGGGTCATGAGTCTGGGACCTTCTCGACCCTTTTTTCTCATGCATTTCGTATTCATGCGCTTGTTATGATTTTAATGTTTTTGTACGCAGTTAGCGCGGGAATAACAAGAATGAGAAAAAAACAAGCCTCTTTTTTTCACAGCATTGTTCGCATGCAAAAAATGCAAAGCTGCTTTGACGTGGTTTTCACTTTTTCAAGCCCTTGTTGAGGAATAAGCGGTTTAATATTCATGGCAGTTCGGAGCCCCCTCCTCGGTATTGTGACAACGTTTAGATGAGTATATACACCCCCCCCCCCTTCTCCCTCCCTCCTCCTGTCTTTCTTTATAGTGTTTTTTCCTCTCTTCGCCTATTTTTCGGGCTTGATGGACTGCGGCTAAATGGGCAGTTTTTCCTTCTTTTCCAGCAGAGAGGACATCTTTATTCCATCCCCGGCTCACAGGTTTCCTATTCAGCTCCCCTCCAAGTAATGTCAGGGCCCTGAAAAGTGCTGCAAATCAATCTTTCATGGTGTTTTGAGGGCAATTTGACATCCATGCACTCCTCTTTTCAGTGCAACAACTACAAGGGGATTGTCCGAAAAAATGGGCAAGTTGTGCTCTCTTTTTCTGTGGACGAATATGGACTATGTAATGGGAAAAAAGAAGATATGGCAACTAAATACAATGGCGGAGGGTTTTTTTTTCAAAGATAGTGAAAAGGCAAGGTGAGTGACAGGGCACGAAAAAAGATTACTGTGAAACAGCTGCTTTTTATGAGCGCGCCCCTCCTACGTTTGTCTCCTTTTCCCAGATGAAATTTCGCTGCTCTTTCAATGGGATTCTTTCTCATCTAGATTGATTTACATTTATAGCATTCATCGCACAAATCCGAGGAGGAGGGGGGCAGAGGGGCGGGGCCGTTTCTTTATTAAAGAGGAATTAAATGAATTGAATTGGGGTAACGCATGGATTTGATTTGCTTATTTATGCATTAACCTGTGGCTTTATGTGGAGCTGGTAAAGCCGCGGGCATGTCAGCGATGGCAAATCATCCCGCTTAGCTGTGCCATTGTAAAACTATTTAAGCCATTATTCTGTCCATTTAAAGCTTATCAATTTAATGTGGATGATTGACAATTATTGCACAAAGAATGCGGTAATTGTTTCATTTCAAAGGGCTGCTGGGAAACCTATCAAATTAAAGCGTTTGTTTGGCACATTTACGCATTTTAGGAGGGAAAACGATAGCCTGCAGGAAATATAATCTTACTTCATGCGTGTGAAAATTAAAACTTTGTCGAAAATCTCAAACATATCCACTAAAAAAATACAACAAAAATGTATATTCTTCAGCGTAATTTGCCGCGTAAAAATGTTTTTTACGCACGCAAACGCGAGCCACTGAAATAAAAACAAAACTCCTGTTAAAAAAAACAGTATCCCTGAGATTTCAGGCCTCCTGCAGCCTTCCCAGCAGCTGTGGGGAAGAGGAGCACGGGGTCTCCAGGGATCCTCCGCAGGGTCATTAAAAGCAGATTAAGGTGCAACCACAGCGAGGAGGAGACTGGAGATCAGCTCATCTGCTGGAAAGGTGAGAGAGGTGCACCCCCCCCCCTGCCTCCAGTGTTTGTCTCCCTCTGCTCCTCCTCTCTGTTGTTGGACAGGACAGGAGGAGTCAGGACTCCGAGAGTGCAGCTTAACTTAATGTAAAAGCAAGAGAAGTGTTGGTAAATGAGGCCTATGTAAGGTGAATAAAGTACTGAAACTTACAGAACACTGAGGCAAGAATTAAAACATTACCAAAGTTGATTAAAATAAAAAAACAACACAACTAAGGGATATTTATACATTTCTACTTCAGTATAACATTAGTGCAAAAACAGCAGTTAATCCATCATATTCACTGGTTGCCAATCTGAATGAAGCCTAATATAACATGTTATTTATACTTCTTGATTATTATTATTATTATTATTATGCTATTTTTTGTGACCTTTTTAGTTCTGCATTTTGAATCATGAGGCCACTATTACTAAAGCTGCAACCATGATGCTCTACCGCTTTACACTGTTTAATTCCCCTGCACAATAAAACTAACAATTTAATGTACATTTTAATTCCAACACTCTGGGACTTCAAATGATTTAACCTAAATCCCAAAGTGTTTTGACATTCTCAAATATACAAAAGGATCGGGCATTTTTTGCATACAAAGAAAACTGAATACCTTTACCCCCTTTGAACAAGCACTAAAATGTAATTTTTAACTATTAGTCATATGCTTCTTTGTGCTTTGGCCATTACACTATTGAGAGAAACCATCTCAAGATTTTTTCCTGATTAAATGAAGACTAAATGGTTACATTAGTAATATATAATGCTCATGAAACTGTGATAGTAAAGAATGCAAAAGAGGCTGGCGTAAACATGATAAGTGATGCAACTGTATATTTTGTGTGTTAAACTGGGGCATTTAAGTCATTTGGAGGCCCTATAAAAGACCAACATAACTGCTTTAGCTAAAAACAATCAGCAAATGAATAGAATATGTTAAAGAAAATTACAATAGTACAGGAAAAACACAAATCTTCAATGCAGATCCTTTAATAATAGCTCAACATCTCTTGGAGGAGCATCACATTTAATATAACATCACATTTAAATATAACACACCACTAGTAAGAATTATTTGCTCACTTTTGGTGCAAAATCATTTTTTCCAGAGAGAATTGCTGAATGTTGAAATGAAGAGTGAATGGATTGGAGTATTAGAGGTGAAGTATCTGGGGGTCATTTTGGATTCAAAGTTAGTTTTTAAAGCAATAGTGACTTTATGTTTTAAAAATCTTGATACTTTCTCACATGTCCTGTGGTGCCTGGTCTCAGACAAATCAGTCAGAAATCAAATCCTTAAAGTGCCTCTACAATCAGGCTGTAAAAATCATAGACAGCAGTAGTCATCACTGCCACGTTTTCAGTAAATTAAAGGTTTAAGTCTAGTAATTCCATCGTATGAAGTCTGTGTTCAAACGTTTACATGGACTTGCTCCTCTGACTTTCTGAGCTGCAGCAGTTTAAGCAGAGCAGCTTCAAATCAAAATTCCAACCTTTCTTTCCGCAAAACGTGCTCTCGCTTAGACAGCTTTTTCTCTAAGAGCTTTTTTCTGGAATTCGCTACCTGATCGCTTGAAACTCATTACAAACTTCCCCACATGTAAGAAAGCCACCAAATCTTTTGGTTAATTTATCAACAACACTGCACTCGAGTTTGATTTTCTTCAACTATAACTGTGTATAGTGTATTCACTGTTTCAAGTTGTACCCAGTTCCCCTTTTTTACCTACTATTCTAACCTTTGTTATCATAGAAGCTCTTCTATGGACAGTGTTGCAAAATAGCATTCACTATAAACACTAAAACACTTTCATGGCAAGACTGCTCCCAGTGTATCTATGCTATTGTACATGTCCCCAACAAATAAACCAAAAGTAAATGAATAAAATCTGTCCTTCTGCTACAAATCATACATTTTCCTATCGTGTATGCCACTTTACCATAGTAATCCACCAATAAATGTAATGCAATTTGCCTTTTATGGAGACATTTTGGGGCTTTT
This sequence comes from Cheilinus undulatus, assembly GCF_018320785.1. NCBI lineage: Eukaryota > Metazoa > Chordata > Actinopteri > Labriformes > Labridae > Cheilinus > Cheilinus undulatus. The sequence goes on along the minus strand of NC_054881.1, from coordinate 14,044,226 downwards.
AGACTTTGCTGCTGGGATCTAGGGTCCTCTCAAGGGACTATCTTGGATGACTAAATTATATTTTGAAGCTTTTTTAGTCATTCTTTGCCCACTCACATCGTCTTAATCATTAAAAGTAATTATGGACATTTATCTCATATTTGACAGCATCGATAAAGACGGCATCTTGAGGCCCTTTGGAGTACAGGCAGTGGGGTAGTATTGCCTGCAGAGGTGGGAGACATTTTTTAAGCTGATTATCCAGCAAAGGATGAATGGTTGAATGCTCTGTTTTGTAAACAAAGACCATCTTCCATTTTATATTTACCTAAAATGGGCCTTCTGTCTTTGTACATTGCCACTTAACTCTTCTGCTTCAGGGAGTAAGGATCATTATGAAACTAGCTGTAAATGAAGAATCATAGTGCAGTTGTCACACACAGACAACTGCACTATGATTCTTCCTGAAAGAACTATCCTATATTCCTCAGCAGTATTGGGGGTAATACCTTACAAAGCAATGCACTAGTTTTACTTCTTTTTGCATTTGCCATTCTAGGAGATACTCTATGGAGATTTTTTAAAAAGTGAGCATACTCTGTATACTCAAGTTTACCCTTAACTACACAACTGAGTACCTCTGTCTGATACTATAACTGCCTGTGACTGTAAAGATTTAGTTGATAGTCCTTACCTAAATGTAAAATAACCCCACTTTTATTTGGGACAGTCATCAATACAAGACAGAACTTCAATTATTTTAAAACAAAACTCAAGAGTATGTAGCCATGTTAAAAAAATAGGATATAAATAAAACAATTAAATCACTGATGTGGCCATGTATGCCAACCTGCTGCGCAGTAGGGGAGAGAGTCAGACCCATTAATAGTAATGCAGTGATTGCTGTGAAGGGCGGTACCCGCCTGTGGTGCGGTGTAAACACATCACCATGTCTGTAGTTGTTTAAAGCGTTACAATTTGAGGGTGTAGTTATGGAACAGACTTAAGGATGAAAAGGATGAATTAAGATTTAAATATTTACAAGCTCTTGTTTGGTATTTTTTCTAGTATATACAAGTCCCTGTGCACCGATAGTATGGTTGCAAGATGTGCAAAGAGCAAAGAATGCTGAATAGATATGAAAAAGTATAAAATGTGCAAGGATGTGGGCAGATTTACACAAGGTAGACATTTAGGATTGTTTACATCAATTAGTAAAAACGTGCATATGAGGTGAGGTATTTTATGGCAGTGAGCTTTCTTGCAGTATTTGAGTACAGTTAATAGATTAGTGCAAATATGCATGAGGTGAGGTATTTTACCGTAGTGAGCTTTCTTGCTGTATTTCAGTTACAGTAAATAATTTATTGGTGCGGTCAGCATATTAGGTGAGACATTTTTACCGCAGTGAGCTTTCTTACTGTATTTGAGTTAAAGTCAATAGATGAATCACTGCAAATGTGCATATGAGGTGAGGCATTTTACCGCAGTGATTTAAGTTGCAGTAAATAGATAAATTAGTGCAAATGTTTATATGAGGTGAGGTGTTTCATCTTGGTAAGCTTTCATAAAGTATTTGAGCTTCAGTCAAGCAGTAGGCAACAGTGCTGGATATTTCACATATGTTGAACTCTGTTGGTGGTCAAAAAGACTGAAATGTAAAATAATCAAAGGTTACAATGTGCACTGATGAAACTGAATGACAGTAGATGATTGTGGTTTTAAAGCATATTTAATTTTCTTTCTGCTGCTGATTTTCTGGGTAATTCCTTGGATAGAACAGGATTGGCAGACATAAGCCACTGCCTTAGTCTACTGTTTTTTTTGTTTCCTGATTCATCATGTAAAATGATCTTGTTTAATAGTTCTTTTGTTAAAATGTGAGTAATTGAAATGAAAATATTCATTCATCAAGTCACAAGATGGAAAGAGATTTCCATACTAGTGGGAGGAACCAGGCACTCCAAGCATGTAAAAAAAAAAGGAAGGAAATATCAAAAGACCTTTGCTGTAATGGCTATGTCTGATAAATGTAGATACAAATGTACATGATGTATTGTGTAACATTGTTTGATCTGAGTCCTAACATCACTTTGGTGAAGCCAACTTTAACCATTACAAGTTGGACATTTTGATTGATCGCATTCATCAGATTTTCTAATGTAACGATTTATTTCCTCTAAATTAAGAGCTTTTTTCTTCTTTTAAACAACAGGGGAAAATTTGGGATCATTTACCCTGAAGTGTGTGTTATTTTCTCTCAAGAGGAGGTTTGTTAAATTTTGCTAATATCATGTCTGTCTTAATTTGTAAAGAGCACTGACTCAAGCTCTGGAGATGCTGTATTTTGTTGTAGGGGCCTAGTGTTTCTAGTGTTTCAGGGAGGATAGGGTGTCAATGCTGTGCCTTCAGGAAGAATAATTGTTCCTGATGATCCTGAAACAACTAAATTATTAGTCGGTCACAAAGGACCACCGGGTCAGCGTTGTCCTCTGGGATGAGTCCTTTAAAAGGGGAAGAGGATCAAAATCAAGGGCTGGATTTGGAAACAGCTGCAGCGCATCAATGCAGGGGCCAGTGTGGCAGTAGTCCCCCGCTGAGAGGGAAGATGTGCAGTGACAAAGCTGGAATGGCTGCAGAGGGGGGAGAGGAACATCTCAGAGGAGGAAGAGGGACAGCAGACTGCTGGAGATTTGACAACAAGGAACCAAGAGGGAAAGGTTACAAGATGACATGAATCTATACATTTTGTAAGAGTGTTTCATTTTTATAAGCATTCTCTAATCTTTCATGTCTGGATGACAATAATGGTCCTTTGATAAGTTAATTTTGGTCATTTCACAGGAAATCCAGCTGATGGATTTCCAATGATCCAGCTGATGGATTTGCAAGATGAGTCAAGATTTCTAAAACACAACCATAAATTATGCTTTATTAAAAGCAAGTGTGTAAAAGGATGGTGGCTTCAGTGTAGAGGAGCGTGAAAGAAGTCAAATTATCAGGATTTGTTGAAACAATTTTAAGAAATCTGAGGGGGGAAATCCTGTTTCAGGAAAATTCTGTCTGGGATTTTAAATATTTAAAGTCCCTGTAAAGTGAAATCCAAACTTTGTGTACTAAATATGTGGGATTAACGTTGATGTAAACACTTGGAAAAACCCTGAGATCTATGTGTGACTGAAATTTTGATTCAGACCATTAGAAAGTTGTTCACCTTTTTCCTGGTTTGGTTTTGTTTGAGCAGGGCAAAAATCTGAGCCAATGACATCATCGGTCTTGATGGTCAGCTGTTGTTAGCTGATGTCACTGCCTTCACTGAAAGTTAACAGCCAGTTAAATGCTGGGTTTTTGTTCATTGTGAGGTAAATTTCCCACATCTATCAGCCACGATGGACTACAGGTCATTAAAAGCATCACAACAGATTTGTGCCAGAAAACAGTAAATGTAATCCCGAACTTCTGTCTCTCTGCTCTGGCACAGAGCCAAGCAGCAGAGGCTTTTTTTTTTTAATTGAGAGGATTGTATTTCTCTTGAGTGGGCGTGGCTTCACCTCAATGAACAGACACACCCACACCATCCTGCAGATCCAGCAGATTTTGCTGCCTCACTTTACATGGTTTTGAAGCTCAACTTTATAAACTTAGTGATGTTTTTCATGACTCAAATCTGGCCCGGTGATTCATAACACACTGGCCTGTCATACAACAAACCTAACAAAGTTTTTCTTTGTATTACAGGGACTTTAGGTAAGACAAATTTCTCCACAAGGTAAGGTCTCAAAATGAGAGTGTCATTTGGGACAAGTTCTTAAGATGCATAACGTCAACGTTTATTTCTTCTCTTACATCACAAAAAAGCCAGAATTAACATCTCTACCAGAATAAAAGAAATGACGGACAAATTCAGATTAAACAATTTTCAACAGAATGTAGCAGCGATTAAGAGCTATCACGATGAAAACCAAAAACCAGAATTCTTTGCAGAAAGAAAATGCCTAACCCTGCGTGGACAGTGTCAAAAATGACCCAACTTTATCTTGATTTTATTCCTTATTTTGACGATTTAATTCTTATCTAGTGCACAAAATAAAGGGGGAAGCAATTCTGCTAGGGGTTGAATTCCTCATTGAACAGTTAGTAAAAAAAGACTTAGCACTACATTCCCCCCAAAAAGCTTGACTGCTCCCTTTAATAAACAAAAAAAAAAAAAAATGAATTCAGTGCTAAATTCTACAACTTTTTGGACTATACCAGTATCTCATGCATAAACAAAAAAAAAAAAAAAATCATATTGCAGCCATTTTTGCAAAAAGGCCAATAATAGAGCTGATTTTAGTGATGAAAATGCTTGTGAAGTCCATTAGTCTTTCTGCAAGGTGCAGAGAGAAAACCCTGATACTGACAAAGTTTGTTTTCTTCATGCAAAATAAATTTAAGGTTAAAAAATTTGCTGTACTTTAGGAAAGAAGTGAAAGTGGGTCGTTTTTGACACTTCTGACCAAGGGCGTACAGAAAACGTTAAGACATTAAATGTACATTTTTCAAGAAATTATTTCTCTCTTATACTGGCAGCTGTGTGGGAACAAACGTACATTCATGTTCACAGTGTATCAGTGGAAAACTGCTGCAGCTAACATGAACCACAAGAGCGGCTTGCGGAAAATTTATTTGGATTTGAGAAGTGTCAGCAGTCTATAGAAAATAGATGTTCTGCTTATAAAACATGAAAACATACAGTCAGCCTACATTTGGACTCCACGTGTCACCTGTTAGCATTTACACAGCTCTGACAGGAACACACATCCACATGTTTGGAACAGAAAATCAGCTTAAGGAGAACACATAAAGGTAGTCTGGATGTTTTTAATACATGGTTAACTGTACACAGAAGGAAAAAAACAAACACCAGAATTAGACATTTTCAAATTATATCCCTTTTCATTAAGAAATGACATTAATACCATAATCATTTTTCCATAATGATGCATCATTTATAGCATTTATATTAGATCACACAAAGAAATAAAAAATTAATTAAAAAGTTATTAGCATTGGACTGAGTCCAACGGCCCGCTGAGTCCTCGCCCCGGGCTCAGCGGGCTGTTAGTGAACTGGGAGGTACCAAATAAGACCGTTTTTGATCATAATACTTAAAACATAAAAATACTACATTAATCATTACACAGGTAGAAGTACAGAGGCTTAGCAGTCTTGAATAGCTGAGGTGCAGAACATACACAAAAATCTACCACTTCGTTTTTTTTTCTTCATAACAAGATGCAACATCCAATTTCAAAAATCACACATTCACAATCTTTGAACATTTTCAGTATGAAAACAGAACAGAAAAAAGAGGGACCATTTTCCTGAACACTGATAACAGGAAAAAAATAATTTTTATATAAGTATATATATATGAAACATATATATTTTAAATTAACAGTCAAATATGTGAGCATATATACATAGTTTTACAAGGTAGCAAAGGCAACAAAGCTATTTGCAACATCCCCCTCAATCCTATCATATCAGATAATTGTAATAAATTATCTATGACATTTTCATTTGAAAACAAAATAACATCTTAAAACTACAAGTTAAAAATCTGTCAAAATATTAGAGAAGCCATCTTTGTTTCAAAGTGAAAGAAGATATTGCACCTTTTGTTTTGAAACCAGAGTACAATAAAAAGACAATGAAAAACAGCATACAATGCACAACAGGAATTAAATTAGAACTATTGCCACTGGCGGACATTTATCTTTACGTTTTTAAGCTTTGTAACAAAAATACATTTCCTGTAACAAAACATCACAGTTTCATTTCACTGAATTATGTAAAAGGAAAACATTTTTAACACACTCTTTAAACATCATGACAAATGACAAAATGCTATTCAAGACTGCTAAGCACAAAAACCATGTTTCATCTCAACAAAACTAGAAAAAATAGATCATATTGCCGTTTGAAATGTTACAACTTTTGGGTTCATTTTGGCGGTACAATCTGAGTCAACGACAGGAAAATATAGCAAAAACAAAAAAAAAAAAACAGCTCTCTCAAGTCCAAAAAGGGATCCCAGATACTGTCTATTCAAAATAACAGTGTACACAAGCATTTAGTAACAAAGAAATGTTCCTGATTTTAGAAATATTACTTTATCATAGAAGTCATTCTACAGCTAGTGTTTCTCACTAAGAAAAAAAGTCTTCAAGGCGTTGCAAATCTAGAACTCCCCTCTCGGTTAAAAAAGGGTTGTTTTCATCCTCAGAGATTCAAGTCTTTCACCTGGGCGTCTTCTCTAATGATCCTGGGGAAGAAAATCAGCCTGTTAACTGCATTTTACATGGTTTTCACACAGCTCATCCTCCTGGTGTGTTACAGTTAAAACATCATGGTTGGTAAGAGTTTACAAGGAAAAAATCTTTATTTTTAATCAACAAATCCATGAAAAACAGAGTTAACAATGAAGTTAACACACTTAAAACTACAGCAATAAAGCTCTACTGTGTCTGAAAACCTAAGAGACTAAATTAAGCTTAGTCAATCCTTCAAGGAGAAATTCAGTGTTTACTGTTACTGAACGTGTTACACGAGGCTGAAATACATCCACATATTAACAGATACTATGAACATGCACAGAGTGAGGGATGTCAGACTGAAGGCTGCTGCCCACAAAGGAGCCACACCTGAGCAAAAAGCTGTTTAGGTGTGAAGGTTTTTACCCTTGTTCTGGGACAAAATTACAAAAAGGCTATCAAAATACCAGATATTAAACTTTGTGACGGTTCAAATAAAAATTCAGTCATGCTGATAACTGTTTCAACATCATGGCAACAAAAATAAATGTGTATAAGTTCTTAAAACCTAACATCGGCTCAGATCCAGTACACCCCTTAACCCTAAGCGCTAAACATAGGGGTGGGGGTAGCGCTACCCTTATGCTTAGCATGTTCACATCTAAGTGTAGGGTGTCCCGATTCTTGTTGGAATGGAGCATAAGGGGGGAGTGCTAGAGGTACATGTTCCTTTAATTGGAGATTTTCTAGAGTAACAGTCTAAAAGTGTTGTGGGAAATCTCCCCAAAAATGCCCTGAGAATCATCGGCAACATGGCAGAGCAAATATCAAAAGAAGGGTACAAATGTAAGTCTTTTCATAGATAAGATTTCAAATTCACAACATTCATCTAATATCTTAATATGAAGTCTCAATGCATTATGGTCCTATCTTGAAAAAGCATCAAAGCTCTCATGGCTGAAATGTCTGGGAATGTTGTTTATTCTGTTAACATAAATGCTGTCAACGACTACTGATGGTGCATTAGGACCATGAAGGTCATCCCATTAGGTAGGAGAAGATTTCCCAACTACCCCTTGTAGTTCTGTTTCAAGGGGTAAAATAGTTGCAATAACTTTTGTGCTTTATGTCAGAAAATCTTAAGATTTGCATTTTTTTTATTTAGTTTTTACGATACTGTCAATGATTACAGAAACAGTAATTTTATTGTTGCCAGTGTGTGCAAATTTAACACTGTTCTTTTTGGAAAGATCTTGCAGTTTTTTTTTGTCATTCATTTTATTAAAAATCAATGAAATAGTGCCTATTGTGTCATAAAATCAAAAGTATAATTAACAGCTGCCAAGTATCAGTCCACTATATCTACTATCTTAATCCTACTAAGTTGTTTAGATAGCAAATCAAAGATTTCTCACCGATTCTCTAGTTAAAATCCCTCTGTATATTCTTATTATCCACCCTAGCTTGGTAAACTAGAGAGGGTCAGACTTGATTATGCACAGAAATGATCCCAATTGTACAAACTCTGAAGGGTGTACATTTCTTTTCCAAATTAATAGTACAACAAAGCAAAAATCCAGACAGAGATTCAACTTTAACATACAGAATATGAACAGCATAAGCCATTTTTAAAGTTACTAAGATTGTATCATTGTCCTTGTGGACTAATAGTGGGAAATATGTGTGTATCAAAGCTTACTTAATGAGCTACACTAAATAAACTGGGAAAAAAAAAACTTCGCTATGAATAAAGTATGTATTTAAAACCTGATGGTTCTGAACGACTCGTCTTCTGGGTTTCAAAAACCCAGAAAACCCCAAAATTATTCCATGCTGATTCAACCGTCTATCGCATTAGCATTTTAGTGGACACTTTTCTTAACCCTTGTGATAGGACAACTGAAAAGTAGAAAGAGAGAGGAGGAGCCGCAGACAGGACTTAAAGCCAAGCCTCCTACTTAGACAACTATAGCCTCTGTACATGGGGCACTACCTAGCGGTAGGCCATTTTGTCCCATTTACAGTGAATTTATTTGTATTAATGGTTACAGATTTACTGATTTCACTCAAACTGCTCTTCTTTTTCTGTAGCAATAACAAAAAACCCAACTCAAAGTCTACCAGAACAGACTAGATTGCTCTAAGATGCGCTTCTCACCTGAAGGCCTGGGGCTTGTGTCTGCTGTGCGCCCTGGTTAAAGTAAGCCATCGGCTGTCGGCTGTAGAAATCAACCCAGGCGCTGTAGTCTGGATTAGAGGTCTGCTGAGATCCAGGACCAGCAGTCTGGCCTGAAAAGAGGAAAACAAACATCAGTTTAGAGGAAACATTAAGATACATTTGTGCTTCTTCAGTTGATGTTGTGCTCATAAAAAAAGCAAGTCACATGAGAGCTCACCCCAAGCTTTGTTGTATTCAGGAGCAGTGCTCTGGGCCTGGTTTTGCTGCCCTGCACACAAACAGATAAACAGCCTGTTATAAGAAGGTTTCAGTTTTCCTCCTCTCTCAGTTCCAATGACCAGTGTTTAAGGAAAGTTACAAGTAAAATGAATGCTCATTATCTTTGCTTCACATAAGAAAAGGAGAATTAAACGGTGGATTATGAACTAAAGAGGGGGCTGAGAAGATCGGCAGTCTCTGATTGACACTTGCCTAGCTTTTTATAATACTGCTCCCAGTCCATCTGGCCCGTCTGGGATCCATTGTGACCTGAAAGCAGACACAAATAACACACCAGAGTTACTGACAGTGAGCTCTCTTTTTACCCTTACCCTTTTCACCTTCTGCACTCATCTGTTTCCAAATGATTCCCATCGACGGCAAATTTTAAATCTGTCGGGTGCAGGAAGGAGGCGGTTAGCCGCAGGAAAGGAAGCACAAGCATGCAAGCTGCAGAAGATTTTTGCATCAAAAGCGAATAAAACTCGGATGGCTGTGCTTTCAGCAGCACAGCATGAACCCAAAGGTGCCCTCGATGGAAAATGGCATGACTAAAACTTTTTCAGTTATATAGAATTTTAGGGATTTTAACCAATATCTAGTTGGGTGGTGAGACACAAAGAGATGACATCAGAATAAACAAAATGAATGTCTGGCCTTAATTTCAACATCCTGGCACTCTGCTTATAAAGCTCAACAAATCTCAAACACTGAAACTTTTGAAATGTCCAGACATATTTTGCTTGTTTCAGCATTTTCTCTTTGTGCGTTTACTCACTGTGGTCCTGCTGGCCTTGAGGCTGCCATATTTGAAAAGTCGTGCCCCATCCTCCTCCTCCTCCTCCTGTCATGAACGTCTGAGGCCCGCTGATTCAAAATAAACAATTGTGAAAATAATTCAGTGGATGATATTTTTCTTACTGGGGATTCTGTATTAGTCTTTAACAGCTCACACTAGACCAGTCAAACATAAAAACTACATAAAAATGTGACGTGTGTCGTGCAGAGAGGAGGAATCTTACTGTTGAGGAGGAGTGGTTGGTCCTTGGTTGTAGAGGTTCATACCGAAGCTACTGTTGCCCCCCATCCCGGGGCCCTAGAGCAGAGAAAGGGAAGAGGAGGCGAGTAAGAGACCACACTCGTGTTTAAAGGAAGCCAACAGGCATGGTCAAAGGTCAGGGCCGGCCGCTGATGCACTCCATTAAGTCCATTTGATGGATTCTTCATGTTTAACCTCTGGTGACATCCTGCTGGCCACCAGGACCACAGCCACCAGCCGCACCCCGGCCGCTCTCTGCATTGACATGTGCGCTCATGAATATCAGGCCGGACAATAGAGTTTTGAGTGGACCACCTACCCCAATTCTCTCATCGATCAGCTGGCGGGCCTTCTCCAACTGCTGAGGGGTGCCTCGGATGGAGAAAATGCGCACGTTGGGGTCGGTGTTGGGCGGTGGGTTTCTCTGGAGCTCCACATGGGCACGAGACTGCTCTTTGATGTTCTTGATGGTTTCTCCACCTGAAAAAACAGAAAAGAAAAGGAAACATTTAATATTCAGCTCTGGATGTTCAGCTGATTTTATTCTGAGTAAACTGTTTCACCTCAGAACTGTCCACTCAAAATCAAAACAAAAGAAAAGCACAATACAAGGCCAAGATAAATCCTTAAATTCTTCTTTGTTCGCTCCTTTTTGTGATCAACTTCCAAGACTTGGATTAAATACTCATGCTTAGAAGTTGTAAATGTTTAGGATGATGCTTTTATCCTGTGCATTTACAAATCAATCTAGGTCAATGGTTCAGATCTACATCATAAAATAACTGATTGTTAGCATGTGGCCGATAACAGGTCTTTACAAAACATTAGTACATATGATATACAAGTCAGAGAACAATCTGATAGTAAAGCCCACTATAGAAAGACAGAAAGCAGGATTTTCAAATTCTTGTCATATTTGACCACACAATATTTAGATATAGTTCATGTTTTTACAAGAGGGAGACTGGAAAGGCAACACTGCAGCTTTGAGGAGGTTACAGAACTATTAGGAGTTTTATTTTGCACTGGCAGCAACTTATATTGTAATACTTTTCAAGGAAGAGGGAAAGAGGAGAGAAAACAGTGGAAGTGACACATTTAACAAATAATCTTGCAGCTTGTTGTGTTACTGAAACTTCAGGTATTTTTAACATTGAAAATTAGCTGTCTAACCCTAACCCGCCACTCCTGTTTAAATAAGCTTACCGTGTTGAGCTCAACCACAATGAAGAGTAGTGAAAGCTTTAACATAAACAATGTGCATTTAACAGACTACATGTTAATGCGAACTGGGACGAGGCGCTGCTGATAGCAGGAATACACTTCCTTACTTAAGCGTCTGCCTGCAGAGTCATGATGGTGTATCTGTGATGGCAGCAGCATCCCCTGCAGCCTGAACATAAATGCAGGAGGCTCACAGACTCTGCATGCACTGTGCTCAGTTTTCTAAGTACTGATGGTAATATCAGACCGGATTTAGATTTAGATCAGTCATAAAAATCTGAAAGCTTGTCATTTTTGCCGAGACGTTTTTGATCGGCACCTAAAAATGTATTATTGGTTAAAAGGGTAGACACAGAAGTCTTAGCCCCTATTTTGTGAAGTATATGGTTACAGATGAGGGAATTGTAGAGCACCTTGCAATAAAATAAGATCTGATAAGATCCAATACAAAACCCATAATAATGATTTCTGAATAGAGTGATTCAGTAGCAACTGATACACTGATGACCCTTTAACTTCTTTCTGGTCCTGTCTGAAATGATCCTGCTGCCGTCGACCTCCATCAGCTTAACTTTAGTTCACGTTAACCTGTCATAATCAGCTACTTTAAAGACTCACAAATGGCCGAGTTAAGAGTCAAACCTCCCTGGAATCGGTTTAGAGTGCCATATTTATTAATTTAAATATCAATATTTGGCACCAGTGATGCAATAGTTGTCAATGACATGTTATCACACAAACTGATGCTTACATCTCTTCAGTGCTGGGATCTTCCCTGTCTCTCTAGACTTAAGTTGTGTGATGGTGCTACCTTATGAAGGCTCTGGCATGTGTCTCAGCACTTATCTACCATTCTGTTCTAACATCCATGCAAATCAGGAAACAAAAGGAGACATCTCCTGCACACCTCCCCCTCCTCGGCATCAGATGCCAGCTTCCCGACGTGTGGAGAGAGCAATTACACCAGCAGGGAGAAATGAAACATCGGTGGCAGGAGAAAAGGGCCAAAATTGAAGCGTATCCTCCTTCTGGGATATCGTTTGTCTCTTTTAGCCTTTTCATTCTTGACTCTGTGTTGTCCTCTGTGATGAGAGGAGGGAGTGAACCAGGGTGGGGGGCATATAGCCGCTCCTCACCCCTCCCTCCACAATGCCCATCTGAACGAAAAAGGCTGAGGGTGCTTCCCGGGGGGGACACCAGGGCTGTCCCAACATCAATTACACATTTGTTCACTTGTGGCTGACACTCGGATGACCCTGGCTGACCTCCGAATGAAAACGCTCATCAAAAACCTCTCCCCTCCCGCGGCCTATTCCTCCCTGCCAACAGACTGCACATGGGCCATTAACCCATTGTCAACCAAATGAAACTTCTGCCTTAATGAAGCCATTATGAGCTCTTCTAGTCAGACAGCAGAGAGCAATGAAGACCCTGACCATTCATTTCATGGACTGGGCTGTAGTGAGGACAGATAATACGGGCCTTATTAATGAGACTGGTTTAGTGAGCTGGAGAAAAGGAGGGACACAAAAGTGCAACTGGTGACGGCATTCAAGGCAAAGCCAGGGGAACTGGTTAGCTCCTGGTGGGGGCAAAGTCTCCAGGGAAAATAGCACTAACAAAGTGTGTAACATGGACATTTTTAATTCAAGCTAGAGGATGGAGTAATGATAAAATCAATACATAAGGGCAACACAACATTTTAAATTTATCAGCTGAAGAAATGTTTAACAGACACATTCTAGTTTGTCATGATTCAATGTTGAGTTGTTACAGCTACTTCAGGGGAAATTGTGACTGAATTACAGGGTTTTTGAATTTTAAAATTAATTTCCTTTGGGATCTAAAATCTAAAATATACACTCTTTGCAAATAGCCATGCATATCAGTTGCTTCTTAAGTTTGCTCTAAGGCAGAAATGATAAGTTGAGCCTCACAATGGTGACATTTCAGGTGATTTTACAGCCAGACAAATGTCAGAAGTCTGAGTGTTTAGCTATAGTTGAAGCATGCTCCTGTTGTTGTCTCAGCAATTGATGTAAGGTGGTCGCTACACTTAATCAGAGTATTTAGGCACTCCATTTCCCATCTTGGCTAATGATAAAATCAAAAGTTTATTATCACAGGTCTTTAGACTCATCTTGTGAAATACTGTGTAGTTAAATGATGTGACTTATGTAAACAGCCAGCCACCAAGAAATGGCAACAAAGCAAGCCAACATGACAGGGGGCATGAATCAAAGTTTTCCTATAGATTGTGGAAAGAGAAGAGCAACTGGTGGAATTGTGAACAGCAAAAATATGCATCCCTGACTGAGTGGAGAAATATAAAAAAGGAGGACAGAAATTGTTGCTGCCCTCAAAATCCCATTGTGTATATGTTGTTACTAGTTAGCTGGCTTTAAAAGTATTTTTAAGTGTTTTTCAAAGTTTTTCTTATTCATATAATGTATAAGGGAGCCGGAGCTTGCGTTTTTTCATAAAGTGTGTCATTAAAAACAAAAGACCAAGCACAGAGTGCCTAGAGATTGTATATATGTCGCTGTGGCATCAAAAGATCCATCAGTATCTGATTTTAATACAAACGTATCAAAGCTAAAATGTCTTTTTGTGACAGCCCTCACTTCAAGTCAACAAATATTTTCCCAAGCTCACAACTTCAAGAAATCAAGACTGATTTAATGAATTTTTCAATGTCATCTTAGCCAATATACATATCAATACGTATACAAAAGAGGTTCAGACACACTTCCACAAGGAATGAGGCTGAACAGAGTAAAAGACTTTAGCTAATATAGCTCTGTTTGTCCTGCTTCAAAAGCCAAAACCTTATCTATAGATACAGCAGATACTTACAGCCAATACAGGCTGATATTAACAGCCAATACAGATTGTAATTTACAGCCAGTTTAGGCAATATTTTCAGTCATTAAAGGCAAACATTTTCAGCCAATAATGGCAAATATTTACAACAATGAAGACTGTTATCTATAGCCAGTATATGGTGATATTTAAAGCCATCAGAGGCCAATGTTTTACAGCCAATATAGGCAGATAGTTATAGCCAAAGCAGATTGATATTTACAGCCAAAAAGGTGTTCATTTACAACCAATATAGGTCAATTTTTCCAGCCAGTAGAGGCCGATATTTAATGCCAATACAGGCCGATATTTATAGCCCATATAGGCCGATATTTACAGACAATATAGGCCAAAATTTATAGACAATATAGGCTGATATTTAAATGTAAAAAAAAAACTGATATTAACAGTCAAAATAGGCTGATATTTACAGAAAACATAGGCCAATATTTATAGCCAATATAGGCTGATATTTACAGTCAAAATAGGCTGATATTTACAGACAATATAGGCTGATATATACAGATAATACAGGCCTATATTTATAGCCAATATAGGCTGATATTTACAGTCAAAATAGGCTGATATTTACAGACAATATAGGCTGATATTTACAGCCTATACAGGCAGATATTTACAGCCAAAATAGGCTGATATTTACAGACAATATAGGCTGATATTTACAGCCAATATAGGCCGGTATTAACAGCCAATGTAGGATGATATTTACAGTCAAAATAAGCTGATATTTATAGCCAATATAGGCTGATATTTACAGTCAAAATAGGCTGATATTTACAGACAATATAGGCTGATATATACAGATAATACAGGCCTATATTTATAGCCAATATAGGCTGATATTTACAGTCAAAATAGGCTGATATTTACAGACAATAAAGGCTGATATTTACAGCCTATAGAGGCAGATATTTACTGCCAAAATAGGCCGATGTTTACAGACAATATAGGCTAATATTTACAGCCGCTATAAGCTGATATTTACAGACAGTATAGGCCAATATTTACAGACGTATAAGTTGATATTTAAAGCCAATATAGGCCGATGTTTACAGCCAATACAGGCTGATATTTACAGCCCATATAGGCCGATATTTACAGACAATATAGGCCAAAATTTATAGACAATATAGGCTGATATTTAAATGTAAAAAAAAAACTGATATTAACAGTCAAAATAGGCTGATATTTACAGAAAACATAGGCCAATATTTATAGCCAATATAGGCTGATATTTACAGTCAAAATAGGCTGATATTTACAGACAATATTGGCTGATATATACAGATAATGCAGGCCTATATTTATAGCCAATATAGGCTGATATTTACAGTCAAAATAGGCTGATATTTACAGACAATATAGGCTGATATTTACAGCCTATACAGGCAGATATTTACAGCCAAAATAGGCTGATATTTACAGACAATATAGGCTGATATTTACAGCCAATATAGGCCGATATTTACAGCCAATATAGGCCGGTATTAACAGCCAATGTAGGATGATATTTACAGTCAAAATAAGCTGATATTTATAGCCAATATAGGCCGATATTTACAGACAATATAGGCCAAAATTTACAGACAATATAGGCTGATATTTACAGTCAAAAAGGCTGATAGTTACAGCCAATACAGGCAGATATTTACAGACAATATAGGCCAATATTTAAAGACAATATAGGCTGATATATACAAATACAGGCCTATATTTACAGACAATATAGGCTGATATTTTCAGCCAATACAGGCAGATATTTACAGCCAAAATAGGCTGATATTTACAGACAATATAGGCTGATATTTACAGACAATATAGGCTGATATTTACAGACAATATAGGCTGATATTCACAGCCAATATAGGCTGATATTTACAGACACTATAGGCCAATATTTACAGATATACAAGTTGATATTTAAAGCCAATATAGGCTGATTTTTACAGCCAATACAGGCTGATATTTACAGCCAATATAGGCTGATATTTACGGACAATATAGGCCGATAGTTACAGACAAAATAAGCTGATATTTAAAGCCAATACAGGCTGATATTTACAGACAATATAGGCCGATATTTACAGCCAATATAAGCTGATATTTACAGATAATTAAGACTGATATTTACAGCTTATTAAAGGAAAGGAAATATCGGTAGAAATTGTATATCTTACAATAGAACTAGTTTAGTTTTTAAGTCAATATCTGTTGATATCATGTCGATAATCTAGTGCATTCCTACTTAAGATGAATTTCTGTAACACAATCTTAAATAAATCAAATTCTAGAATTTTCCCTGCATCAAATAATTTGCACATCAGTTTGTGTTTGACATTTAGGGCCCATTTAAACATTTAGTTCTGGATTTCATTTGAAAGTCATAAACCACAATAAGGGCATGATAAGCAAAAAATGAAATCCAACAATTAAAAGTTAGCACATGTAGGGTGAGGTAAATCCACTCAAATTTGCATCATCCTTTTACACTTTTAATGCCCTCATGTTAAGTTCTAAAACTTTTCCAGAGTTTCCAAACGACTGCATTCAACTTAAACTAAACACAACTGAAAGCTCAGCACAAACTGGTTCTTGAGCTTTAGGTTTTAATCCATTAGTTTAGAAAATAAGTTAAGTTTTAAGATGCATTAATATATATCAGCTCTTAGAGTGAGCAGGTTTGTGGGTGGCTTGGTTCATCAACTCTTGTGTTCGTCTGAGTGTGTATTGGAGGTCAAAACAGAGGGGCAATGGGCTGCATATGGCATCGTAAAGATATTAATCACCGCACCCTTTAAGGAATGGCTGACAGCACCCAGACCCACCGCCATCTCCACCATATTGGTCCACTTCATATGCTAATGCACAGAGAGGGGGACGCTACGCCCAGGTTTATTTGTTTCCCTCGGCCCACTACATGCACAAAAGCCACTTGACATTTCTATTGCCATGTTTTTATCTTAGGTAAAGAGGCCCCCTCGGACCCCGCCCACCGCTGCACGCACACACACACCAAGGCCACATGCATGCACACTGACACACACACTCACGGCGCCTTCCATTGCAGTGGTCAATGACTTTTAAATAGCTGGCAATAGAGTGGGCATGAATAGCCAATAAGCTAATTCCTCCTATTCATTCCCTCGCTGCACTCTATTGGGCTGAAAGACCCTCATTAGATGCCAGGCAGCCTTCCACATGATTGAGGGCTGTTATTATGCACCTTTAACAATTAATGTCACATTACACGCATTATCCCCGTCATTAAGCCCTTAGTGAAGCCAATGAATGCCACTTGTGCTGTATACATGAGCCCCGGAGGGAGAAAAGGCGGGTGGTCACTTGTCCCCCCCTCTTCTCATCAGTTTCACGCAGAGGCAGCACCAAACGGCATCCAGATATTAAAAGGGGAAAAGGCAATCTTGCAAGTTAAATATGCTTTTATTAAAACTGCATTTATTGACCAATCAGTACAAGCTGGGATACCAGCTAACAGCAAGAAACTGATGAAACGAGACTCACACAAGCCTCAGAGCAACTATAAGATACTAACTAGTTAAAATGTCTCAGCTAAAGACACAAAGAACAAGCAAATCTTTCTGTTAAGGTCCCAAAAGCATCAATTAAATAAAAGCCTGGTTGTCACCTTTGCCGATCACCAGTCCACACTTGTCAGCAGGTACGGCGTATGTCACCTCCTGCAGGCCTCCAGGTCCTCCCATGTTACAATCACCTCGCCCCCGACGTCCCATCATACCCCCAAACCCATCCCGCTCCTACAAAGGAAGGGAAAAAGGAGAAAAAGGCCATGAATAACAGAATTTTTACACTAAAGGAAGGCCAATGTTGGCCTAGATTCCCTTGTTTGGACCCAGAGCAGCAAAGTACAGATTCTTGATGATTCTTAAAATTATCATTATAGATTTTTCTTTGGTTTGAGGTGAGTTAAGAGAACTCCAATCTGTTAGAATATTGTTGGCGCGACATTGATTTTCAAATTATTAATATCAAATGCATCAAAGTAAAAAAACAAAACAAAACAAACAAAAAAAAACTTCAAAGGTTCTCTCTACGAACAATTAAAATGTCTATTTTTACAACACAGTATAGGCATTAAGATCACACTTTATTCATTAACTACATGAATCCCATTCCAAAGAGTGCCTCAAACATACTCTCAACCAAGTCCTTAATGAAATCCTTTCTAAAGTTTTTTAATTCATGTTTTATATTTGCAATACAATATCCAGTTATGTGGGGCAAAGGAAAGCCAAGTTAGCACCATGGACTGTCAAGGGAAACAATGCTACTAGAATGACTGGGTATTGAGCTGACAAGGAAGGAGGCACCACTATTGCACACCCAAAGATGTATTCAGTCCATGTTTATGCCTTCTGCCTGACTTCAACTATAGTTTTGAAATTCTGTTCTTTATATGTTAAGTAAATAGCCGTCGAAAAATTATTACCACTTGTTCTTCTTGTCTGTGTTTGCTACTTTCAAGTCATGTTTGCCTTTCAGAACTTTTGAGCTTCCAGTTTTTAGAGACAAACATTTTTTTTTTACACTCTTACATTTCCACCTTAAGTACAGCCCAGACTTTACAGTTTGTCAAAGAGTTGAAGAAAGTTGAAGTTAAATTCTACATGCTTGTTCTTTATAGGTCTGTAGACAACCAAAGAAAAACTTGGTCAACCATAATTTTCCCTACATGACCAATGGATTCAAGTAACTAAATAAAAAAACAACAACCTTAAATTTAATTCAAAATCAGTTTAATCCATAACAGGTTCCTCATTGTACCCTATCTGGCAGTCTAAATGATCTAAACATTTACATAAGCTTTATGAAGCCTTATTAATAATTTTGATCCTTATGTTGTAATAAAATAATGGCTGACTCAGACGATTAGTGTGCATCTGCCTTTAAATCACAATTTATGTGATCATAGCACGCAAACTCTTGAGCATTGTATAGCCTACAAAATATCCTCAGATAATTGTCTGCATTAAGTCATAACTATAACTATTAACAGGAGCACTCATTTCTGCTCCTGTGTCATTTATGAATATATCAGACAGTACAAGCGTTTATTTACTGAGGTAAAGTGGAAAAAAAGGAAAAAGTCTGCTGCATGGGACTTCATGACCGGAAGAAATCATCTTTCCTCTCTTTGTAACAGACACTAATGCTGACATGCACATTTTAATGCAATGATAAAGGGACTTAATGCTGACCGGTGAATAAATACGGGCATCCTGCATCTTCAGGTTTGCTTTTTCTTAATTTACAGCCCAAATGCTGTGAAATGATCAGAATATCAAATGCTCTGTGTCACTTTGTGTGCCTCTCTACTGTGACTGTTGAACACACTGCATTGCTGCTCTATGTGCGACTCTCAGTCAGTAGACCGCTCCCACCGTTTTGTTCTCACGCGTGACCAACCAACCAACGAGCAGGATCTTGGTCAGATCGGAGCATATTGACCAAGCAACCAACCAGCTGGAGGATGTCAGCCCTAGTTTCTCTTTTAAAGAATATTTATTCTATTTATTTCTCTGATCCCCATAAGACACCATCAAGATGGCAACTACTCTTCCTGACTCCTCACATGTAAAACCTAAAAATTCATAAATTTCAGTCATAAAAGTCCAAACAAGAGAAACATACAAGAAATTAGGGCTGGGCAATAAATCAGGTTTTTGGAAAATCAAGATTTTGGAAATTGAAAATTTAGATTTTCCCCTAAACTTTATTGCAGTAATACCAAAAGTAAAAGCTACTGTAAAAAACTTTAATCACACACACCACAGTGTACACAAACAAAAAAACACATCCTACTTAGTTTTAATAATCAGATTCACTCTGAATCCTTTTAGTAGAATTTGAAATTAAAGTAGTTTTGGTCCGCTTGCCAACATTTTTCTCTGACACTGATTCTCTGGCAGAGATGAAAAGCAATCAAATACAAATACTGAAATAATCAATATTCCTCTGATGGTCTTGTTTACATGCAAAGATAGTGGAGAGACATTGGCGTTACTTTCAGTCTGTTTCATAAACAGATCAAAACTTTCAGAGCATTATGTGTTAATGTAAATAACCCTCCATAGTGCACTTTTAAAGACAACTTTACAGCTCCCTCTCTGACCGTTAAAGGAAATTCAGTTTGATTTTGTTACACATTGTTGCTAAAAATAAAAAAATCTGTTTGAGTAGTTTCCCTTTCATTTGGAAAAAAAAGATTAAAAATATAAATCAAGTTTGGTGTGAAAAAAATCAGCAACAAATTTTTTAACCATATTGCCCATATTGACCAAGATGAACCCACTGGCTATAAAAAGGAAGCTTCTCATTGGCTTATAGTAAATGCAGACAAAACACAGTTTGAATGTAATGTTTCATCATTAAACGATGAGGAACTAGATATGACAAAGAGGTACTAGGGGTGGGAATAACGAGTGGCCCCACAATACGATATTATCACGATTCTTGGGTCACGATTCGATATTATTGCAATTTTAAACATTTTGCTATACAGTGAGTATTGCGATATATTGCGCTCTATACCATTTTTCAACTGTTTAGCTGATATAGCATTAGTCTTGGCCTCACGTTTTTCTTATTTCTGCAGTATTTTATTTTCATGTAGCACTTCTTGCAAACCTCATGTGTCATGTTCCTCCTGCTCTTCACTTGACAAACAATTGTCCAAACAATTGATTTTATTCTTCTTTATCAGACTTCAGTTCATATTAGCAATTAATTTGAAAAAAATCAATACTGGGTGGATGAGACGATACGCTATATCACTAGACAAAATATTTTGATAGTATGCTCTATCGATTTTTTTCTCCCACCCCTAAGAGGTACGCAATATAAACCAAAAGATCTGTACATTTAATCTAAAATTTAGAATCTGATTAATACCTATTTGGAGAGTCTGAGACATTTGTTATTGTCTGAAACTTCTTTTAAAACAAATTTCCTAGTTAACCTTATGATGTCTGATGGAAGACTATTCCACATTTTCATTCCTCTAAACATGACAGTACGCTGTCCTAAACTGATATTTGAGAGCGGAAGTGTAAAGCAGGTCTTGTGTTGAAATCTTAATCATTATGAATAAACTGCAATCACTGAATTTAAATTTGGCAATTTAGTGTTTTTCCTTTAATTATCTAAAAAGTGTGTGCAAGTTGATGGTCTGAGTTCTGCAGAAGAATGAAAATGATTGTCATTTGCAATAATTATCACTGAAGTCATACAATCAGAAGCAGGAACATACCTGAGCAGTCTGAACCAGTTCATTGATGAGGTGGACCGCATGGTGGCAGTGGTCGGGCTGTCCCATCACCTGAGCTACTCTGTCAGGACTCACTCCATCATCTGGAGATCAGATGCAAGGAAAAGAAAATTACACAAACAATGATAAACATGCAAAGAGATTAATTGTGTAAACTAATCATCAAGCTAAATCAGAGCAACTTCAACAGCTTGCATGTTTTTAAGGTACAAGGTGTAGTAATTTCACAGGGAAAACAAAAAACAATCTCTGAACCCATTAGAAATCATCGTCTATCATCCACTGATGGACACTATACACCTCTGGGAACAGACATGAATTTCTCCCTAATTCTGCTGAAGCAACAATAGCATCAAAGCACTTCCAGGCAGGGTTTCATTGTGTTCCAATGTGCTTCTATGTTTTTCATGCCTGCTGACTGTTTATTTCTAGGGATGCACTTTAAGTATTTCTCTGAGCCAAAACAGATAATTGCATTCACCTGATAGCTGATACAGATAAGATAACCAATAATTTTCAGTCCTTTTTTGTTATATTGTGCAGCTTTTTGGTAATCTTTGTATTTTATAATGTGCTATATAAACAGAGCAGATTGGCTTTGCCTTCAGTTATTTACTTGCTTTTAATTAGTCTATGATAGAACTAAAAACAGTACTTAAAGAAACAGATGTACAGCCAGGCAACCTTTATTTAGCTTGGACTGAATGAGCAACGTTGTGCTCACAGATAAGAGACAACAGCCAGTGCAGCGAGGCGAGCGCACAAATGACATTTTGGTCTGACGTGTTGACAAAAAGAAAGAGTCTTAAATCACGTTTATGTTATCCTGACTATAAAAAAACATGCATTAGAAAAATAAAATCAACCTCTCTCTGTATCCTAGAAGTTAAATCTGTGAGGAGGCTCATGTCAGTTAAAATGTAGTTATCTGTTAAGTCACCCTGGGTCCCATATCTTAGTGACTCACTCAGAAAAACAGATCGAGATTACACGGTTCTAGTTTATGCAGCTTGTAGGTATCAGGTCCTGTTTTGTCCTCTGACCTTGTTTGAACTGGATCCTGACTCCTGCATCATTCTGAATCTTCTTGATCATCTCTCCGTTCCTGCCGATGATGATGCCAACAGCAAATCTGGGAACAACGACCTGCATGATGGTGACAGAAGGAAAACTTCAGACTATGTTAGGTAAATAGAGGATTACCGTAGCGGTCCAGCGTTTGAGAAACAGGCGAAAAGTCATTAAATACAGAGATTACAACTTAAGAATTTCTAAAGAGAGTTAACCAATGGAGTAACTTGTTATCAGATATATCGATTATAGAATTATATCTGCACTGTGTCAGACACTGATTTCAAATTAGTCTTCAATTCAATATATCATGCATCAAGAAAGTAGGACAAAGTGAAAACTGAATTTTAGACATTTTTGCAAATTTATGAGAAATAAAAAAACTCAAATGTGACCTTTAGATAAGTATTCAGACTCGTTGCAACGACCATTAAAAAAATTAGCTCAGGTTCCTCCTATTTCTCTTAGTCTTTGAAGAGATGTTTCTACTGTGCCTTCCAACAATCCCCTCTCTGAGCTCTGCAGGCAGTTCATTTGACCTCATGGCTTGGTTTTTGCACTAATATGCACCATCAGCTGAGGCTTTCTTCTTCTTCTTCTTTCCAAATCATATCAAATCAATTTATTTTACCACAGATGGTCTCCAGTCAAGTTGAAGAATTTCTCAGTAAAGATGTGATAAATGGAAAGCACCTAAGTGAAATTTCAAGTGCTTTTGCAAAGGGTCTGAATACTTGTGTTAATGTGACATCTCAGTGTTTTCTTTCTAATAAATTTGCAAATAAAATATACAATCCAGTCTTCTTAATTTTCATCTGTGGGCTTCTATATGTAAAAAATCTCATCAATAAAAAAACTGTCAAAAGCGCTTACATCCAGACTGCTTCCCCCCATTTTGGTTCCAAAGTCCGCTCTGCCGACCCTGAAGTCTCCTTGGTCTTTGTCTCGGATCAGCTTCACCACAAGTTCACGGGCTTGCTGTAAACAAAAAAAAAAATCTTTATGAACAAAAAACATCTTAAACAATACTGCATGGAAGGCATAACAAAAACTCCCACTGAAATCCTCTCGATAAAAGTAAAGAGTGGAAGACTAAAGGCGTAAAATGTGTAAAATTGAGTGTAAACTGAAAAGCTAACGGTTCACACTGAGCTCCTCAGAGACCGACCTGCACTTTGTGGGGATCCCCGGTGATTCTCAGGGGCTTGTCTGCTCCAGTGGGCATGGGGTCATCCTGAATCATTATCATCTGCACTCCTGTTCTCTCCTGCAGGGGTACAATCAGACCGTGGCAAAAACATACATCAGAGAGTTACCTGGGGCCAAAAACACTATTCACCGTGCGGGGCAGAAGTCAGTAGCATCTTAAAGAACAGGTTTTATTTTCTGATGGGAGCGTGACAACATATAGCAGGAGGTGAATAGCTCAGGAGGATGTGGATAGACCTAAGGTATTAAGAAACGATTGTATAATAAGAGCAAATAAAATTGAGAGTCTGTGATGCAACTGAGGATCTAGAAAGAAGGAAATCAATCTAATAATAGTTTCTTTGTAAAGAGAGGTTTCTGTAATTTCAGCCTGGGTACCGCTGACAGCGTTGTGTGGCATCACTTTCTGCTTTCCTGCTTCTACTCTGCTGCATTGGGCCGTTTCTCATGCTGACAGATCTCAGGCTAAAATGTTTATTTTCCTTCATTTTTTTGATGATGAAATTTTTCTTTGCCTCCTTAAGTATATTTTATACTTCATAATAAATGCATATCAGGTTCAAATATTGAATATCAGTGAACTACTTATCTGTAATAACTGGCCCTGAAAAACCAATATCGGTCAATCGATATTGATATATCAGCAGTAGCAATGTTTGTTTTGTTGACTATATATGAAGATAAACATTTATTTATAGATAAAGACTTAGACTTACAATATTTAAAAGACTAAGACTAACTTATTTGGATCATATCTAGAGCTAACCCCACAAATATCTGAATAAATTAAAGGGAATATCTGCACCTCAACCCATATATACCACACAATGCCTTTCTTCTAACTCCCTGGTTTCATCTCTGATAAAGGACAAGGTTCTTAATAGAACTGGATTAAATTTAAGAAAGCTATCAAAATATTTGACATGTTTTAAATCCATGCATTTTATATTAACATCTCTGTTGTCAAATTTTCATCATTAACAGAATCAGAAAGTTCAACTTTAGAAGAAAACTACAGCTCTTTAGAGAGATTTTTAACCAAATGCTGCTAGGAACAAAGCTAGGGCAGTTATTCTCCCCAAGGTGAGTTGGGACCCAGAAGTGGAAAACAAAACTGCTTTCAGCAGGTTATATATGTGCGCCTGACAAAAGTGTCAAAGACCCCATGATTTAGATGAGCGATAAGCAGACATACCACATCCACTTATTTCATTGCATTTTTGTGCTTATGATGAGATTAAGGATGTTTTCTTGAGCCCTTGACCCATGTATCTCATTATCTGATTTTCACATGACAAAGTGTGAGTTTATCAAGATCAAGAAAACAACCAACATTTTCATGTTATAATGAGAAACAGAGTAAAATTATATGTTTGCATGCATATCTGCTCAGGGATTCTGCAAAGATGTGCTTTTTTTGTCCTGTCACTTTGTTCAGTCATGTTTTGTTCCTTCCAATGTCCAAAACTGCAACACTCTTAATTTAATCTTTTAAAGTGGTTCTTAATTAGGGTCATAATTTCTCATTAAGGAGGTGGTGGTGGGTTCTGAAGCTGGACCAGTTGGGAACCACTGTTTTTGGCATCTCACAAGGATGCTAAAGTTGCATATATTTATATCATAAACAAAGGAGATGACAGCAGGGGGTTGTAATTTTTAAACTAAGACAGAGTGCAGGATTTTGCCTACATTTTTTTATATGTAAATTTCAAATTAAACACTTAAAAGCTGTATTTACTGACATGTCCACAATCTGTACACAGTGATGAGTAAACTGTGCAAATGAAGGTGTGATCTAAGAAAAAGGCTGTTAAATAGTCTGTGTCTGTATGCTCAGTGAGATCTAAATGCAGACCTGCAGCTGCTTGATGGTTTCTCCTCCCTTCCCTATGACCAGGCCGACTTTGTTGGCAGGGATGAGGATCTGTTGGATCGAACTGTTGCCGTCCATCTCGCTGTGGAAGCCCGGACCATACCGACACTGCTCCACAATCTCACTCAGCAGCCTCTTGGCCTGCCTGTGTGGGCGGAGAGAGGACCAACAGATACATTTATCACCACAGCTACTGACTCTATACAAAAACCGTTTTAGTCACGTTTCTCTTTGTCAGATGTGAAAGAAGGTTTTCAGGTGATTCAGTGACTGATGAAGAGGAGATGTGAAAAGAGATTTGAGTTCATGCCCTCTGTGTCTCAACAATAAGGCACACTTTCCAAATGGTCTCTGCAGTTTCAGTAAATCTGTCAAAGCTGAGAGGTGAGACTCACTCAATGTTCTCCGGGCTCCCGGTCAGGGTGCAGGGCCGGTCCAACATGCCTCCACTGTCTGCAACAACAAGTATGATGATTTAAGATAACTATACATCAGGTTTTCACACATGGAGTTTAAGTTGGAGAATATATAAACATTTGTTTTTACATAGAAAAATGCAGAAGGGTTTGAGATCACGGTAAAACCTGAATTATAGGTTGAACCTGTATATAGGGTCCCAAAGGAAAAAGCTTTAAACTGCCTGGGTGACAATTTCTATTGCATTCAACAAAGTCCAAAATGTGTGGTTTCTGTGCAGCTTTGCAAGTACCGTCTTTTTTACCATCAAGGTTGCTCCTCTGCTAGCTTTAATACAGAACCTGAGCTCTCAGCTACTGGTGATTGTTGTGAAGTTGACAGTTTGAGTTGCACTACCCCTCATCTTTCATTAAGGAGTCTTTTCAAACAAACTCCACAAGGTGTACTTACTAATCAGTGCTTTCTTTACATGCCGGATTATAACATAAGGGAGAAAAGACAGCAGAAAGCGTCACCAATCTGCACTGAGCCACTTTGTACCACAGCATGTTGACAGCAGTGAATCTGACACTTTTGATACACCATGCCATGGGGTCAACTTTCAATAGCATCTGATCTTGCGCAAACATGATAGTGGCGGCTGCACTAACAGTCCTAACAGCTCGTCTTATTTTATACTGAAATACTGGTTGCGCTGGTATATAGAAGGTAGTCAACTGTTTAGCTGTAAAGACAGATATTGGAGGTGCATCTTAAGCACCTGATTTCACTGTATATTTAAATGTAAACATCTTTTTATGACTGTCAAGCCATTAATTTCAGTAGTCAGCAGTCAAATGTAAAACATCGGTAAATGATAAACTCAGTAAAAATGGTAGCAAGTAGTTTTTACTCTTCACCTTCAGTTCATTCCACTCCTCATTTCACTTTTTATTTTTGCCTTCAGCTAAACTGGTAAAGTTAGCAGTGTCTGAATTAAGAATTCAGGGCATTTATTGACAGCTAATCAACTCGTGGCAATGATAACGGGAAAGTCAGTTACAAATAGTGCCCTCCAAATAATGCCTTACTTTCAATTAATTAATCACATAAAAATAGCGATAAATTAACCACATAAAAACATATCTCAAATTGATCGCACTGGCGTCACATGTCACTCTTTTCAACAACAACCCACCATAGCCTTGTAAACTTGATGGAAAAAAAGTTAAACTTTTAAGGGCCTTGATTTTTATCATTTTATACATCCAAAAGACCTGCAGCATTCAGCATCAGTAGGCCAGACTCTCTATCCGTCCTCCCTGCCTGTGTTAGTGTGCGACTCTCAACTGCATGCAGAGATGTGCTGCAGTACACTGTCCATAAACGCTGAATTTATCTACTGATGTGCAGACTTTCCTGTTTACAAGTTTACTTTTATCACTGCTGCTTTAAAACGTCACAAAAAGGTTGAACTTTTGTGACGTCACCAACATGCACGCTCTCGGGTTATGAAATCTTTTCATGAGGAATAACATAACTTTAGAGACTAATAAAACACCAATGAAGAAGCAGACAGCATGTGCATACTGAGAGCAGAGGTAGACCTACAGCCAGTGTCTATGATGGAGGACAAGTAGGATGTCAAGTGTCAGAGTATAAGATCAGATACAGTAAATTGTGAATTTATTCCTAATAATGTGAAATGCAGAGTCAAATATGGACATCAGTGTATCATACAAACAAATTTTTGTATATACAAGCAGTTACAAACAGGATTTGTACAGTAAAGCTACCTGCAATGGAGTCTTACTCATTATCCTCATATGTGACAATTACAACTAATTAATTGAAAAGCTGCAATTAGATTAATTTCTTTGATTGTATGACAGCACTAAATGAAAATATCAGCTGGTTAAATAAAACAAAATGTGGAGTAATATTGCCAGTAAGAGGAAAATTAAGAGCCAGGGTAATTGGGACCTGAGCGCCAATCTCAGAGTAAGGACCTACCAGAATGCAAGGATTTTTTTTCCGACAATGTGGCCTTATTTGGGTTTAAGACATGGTCAAAAACAAAAAAAAAAAGCACAAAATTCAGCCCTAGTGAGAAATTTTCATGATAGTGGCTCCACAGCTCTATTGAAAGTGAGCGAGGGGACTGTAAAATGCAAAGTTTTCTTTTTTTTCCATTAAAAATCAAATTTTATCATTTTTGGCCGTTCTAAATATGAAAGAACTAGTCAGCGGTATTTCATTGCATTGTTCTCAGATTTTCTATTTTAACACAAGCTGGAGATCAAAGATTATCGTAAAAAAGTGAGTTTTGCCAAAAGGCAGGGCTGTAATCAGGTATGGCCACACCCTACCTGTACATATATTTGAAAATGTTGGTTTTCTCCCCGTGCCCACCTCCTGCCAAAAGGATGTTTCCTATTCTGAAATATTATTCTCCTTCCTGAAAATGTCTGAATATTTAGCCCTCACACAGCATTTAATCTACACTTACCCTGAACAGGAAGGCCACAAATTTGACTTGAATTTCAAAATAATGGCTCATGTTTGGTGCTGAATGACTGGGGAACATACAAACTTTTGTAAACATTATCTATCCTGTGTTCTTTAAATTAACAATGCAAGCCAACAGTCATGGTCAGAACACCCCACGTGCAAAATTCTCATAGTAGCGCCCCCTTCTGATTAAAGGAAGTGACACAATTTAGTCATTTGTTCACATCCCTTACACTGTTTAATTTTAATGTAATTGTAAAATTGATCATTTAATTTTGAAAAGTTTTTTTTATCATTTTAACGATTAAAATTTCATCAAACTAGATCAGACACTGTTTCCAAATGATAAAAATGCAGAACACAGGAGAAAATTTCAAACTGCTTTTGTTGTGAGTGAGGAATTCAAGACAAAACTTACCTGAAGCGATCTGGATCTTACAACCCGATTCCAGTTGAATTCTTGAGATCTGCTCTCCTCCTTTTCCAATGACTTCAGAGAGGAGGGAAGGGGGAGAAGGGGACACTTTTAAGCCGCTTTGATTTTTAGACAGGGGGGCCTTGAGCAATGACCCAAAAACTGAGCAAAACATCAATACTGATGATTACATGTCAAACATTAAAACTGATAATAATGAACTGAACAGCTACTTACTGAATCCCACCATCTTATCAGGCACTTTGAAGTCTTCTGTCGTAAGAGCCCTGAGAGAGATTATAGCATGATCAATAACTCTGACCAGAGGCAGTAAAATCAGAAGACAGCTAAAATTAGACTATCCTTTTTTCACCTAAGATTTGACATATTTCTAAATATTCTAAAACAGAAAAAATATGAGTGCATCTTTGTTTTTGTTACTTTTAGTCTGACAAATTAAGTCATATGAAAATATCAAATATTACTTATAATTTTGATATAATTCTTTGACCCCCCCCTTTTTTTAGCAGTGTTTAATCATTTAATTGTTTTTTTGCTTTCCTCGTTATTATTAATATTTGTAGTAAAAAGTGCTACACAAATAAATTATTATCATTACCGTTTTTCCCAGAGTTTTTTTCTTTTTTTTTAAATGGGAAACAGTAAAAAAAAATGAAAATGTAAAGTACCGATGTAAAGTTGCTGCCTGTTCTTCTAGGGAAAACAAAGGCTGAAAGTAAATATTAGAAAAACATTTAAGCACAACTTAGCGAGGAAACAGATGAGATATTTTCTGCTCACCTTTGATGTACCATTGCACCGAGGTGGTTCCCTACTGAGAGAAGTGAAAAGAATCAAATTAGCATGTGAGAAATGACCAGAGATCATGTTCATAGGCAGATAATTTTCCAAATCTCTAAAGTGAAAGCTGACGAAGCAGCAGAAAGCGGGACTGAGTCAGGGCCAGAGGGGACAGGAGCAGATGGATCTGGTCCTGCCAGTCCTCTGTTGTTGGTGTCTGACCCTCAGCAGGGGACTTTGGGCAGCATGGTAATCAGGCCTGCGAGCGTTTGAGTGAGTGTTTCAATCAGAGCCGAGAGGCAGCAGCCGGGTCACTGGCTGCCGGTCATGAATTGAATTTTGACAGGTAGCACCGAGCAAGGGTCCTGCAGGGTCAGCGGAGGATGTGCTGCCATGGACGTGAACACCTGAGTTGATATCTAGCAGCTTCAATCAATTTTATGGTCGTTTGCGCTGATTTCACTTCTTCTGGAAATGCGCCGGGGTTAACGCTTGAGAATGGAACAGCTATGAATATAAAACAGGACGTGTGCTGAATCCATTCAAGGACCAGACCGCGGGATAAAAACCTGAATACTATGAGTCTGTTTGTGCACATTTGATAATTTAGCTAAGTGCAGCGCTTCACAGACACCATTTCTGTTTTTCTCTTCATTCTGTGGGACAACCTTGACTGAGAGAAACTGAGGACAAATTGTTGCAACAATAACTGGGCGTCAAACCCAAACTGGAGTTTCATACAATTTATCTATCCATGCATTCAGGGCTGAGCTATCATACAAACAACTGTGACAAGATAAGAGGAGGACAGGAGGATAAATGACTCATGTTTCCGCTTCATGGATATGAAATGGATCAAATCTTTGTTATGTGTGCAAAGAACGGTGACACTTTCAACACACCTCAGTGTCAGATACTTTATACTCTATGCAAACATGCAAATACAAAACAACTGAACCCACTTCAGCAGTACAAGTCTACAAATGAGTAGCACAGAAAATGTAATTGTGATATTGTAAGCTGACAAGTAAAACTGTGAGATGTTCTTAAAGATAAAAAAGTCTGCAGTCACTGATAAGATGTAAAAAGAAACGCTATTAATTGATAACTTGTCTCTTTGTCAAACTTGAATTAATTCACATGAAAACCTGAAAATATTCTCACTATATGATATGCTCTCTGGGGATTTCTGCGTTTTATATATAAATTAAGTCAAATCGAACTGAATTAAATCAGTTAAGTTGTTATTCTAAACATTGGTATCAGCATGGGCCCTGATTTTATCATTGGTGCATCTTTACAACACACCATAGAGAATGTAGAGGCTGACCAACGGGGTCTGTGTGCCACATATTGGTATTTTATAGTTGTATTTAGCAAGAACTCAAGCACTCCATCATGTTGTGAGTATACTTGAATAATAAGACTACTGAAAAGTCCCACCTCTGGCAGAAACATGCCAAGTTGGCATTCATATTCAGCAGTTTAAGAACAGCCTTTTGAATCTGTCCAAAACTTTAGAATAAGGAAATATGATCAGGAATGCGTTACATTGTCATTGTGCACATGATAGCTAAAGGTTGGGTATGCCATAAAGGATGGAGAAGATGCAAAGTTGAAAACCAGCACTGACTTTATTGCAGTAAACACAGATTGGACACCTCAAATATTTGGTTATATTTTGCCTTCAAATGGAACTCATAATCATGAAGTAGTTTAGTGAAGTTGTGTACAGAGAGGCTTAGCCTTAAATGGTATGCATAGGAACACTGCTGCTCTGCACCATCAACCAACGTTGCTTGCACTCGTCCTGGTTTTCTTTATGAAAATGTTAACATTACATTATTTTTTGTGTTTAAATGCCACAAGGAGCACCCTGCTCTGTCATTTTACATGGCCTACCACTTAATGGCTGAGTTGCTGACGTTCCCAATCGCTTCCAGTTTGTTATAATACCACTGACAGTTGATGGTGGAATATTTAGGAGCGAGGAAATTTCACAACTGGAGTTGTTGCACAGGTGGCATGGCAATGTCTTTTTTTTGGCTAGGAACGAAATCTAAGAACACTCAAAGTCACTCTTGGAAACATTTGACAGTAAAAGTATTAATTGTGCCTTTTATCAGCATTCAAATACCACATTAAGAAGCAAAATAACATTATTTTCAGTTGTACAAACTTAGATTTTTATCAATTCAGCACTTTTATATTATTGCATAACAAAAGCAATGCAAGACCTTCATATTGTCTGATTTTTATGTGACCATGCAATGTTTGATCTGAACTGAAAAATGTACAATTCTGAATATAAACTTGGCATGTTAGTAGGATTTTTTTCAATGATGATTTAGCTTATTTTAAACAATGAAAACCTACCTTCACGCACATGTATTTAAATGAATTTCAACATTCAACAGCATCAGTTATTAGAGTAACTTAGGTTTCCATCAAATGTGATTTCTTGTTCTGATGACTGCAGCACTGTTTAAACAGGTGATATATGTCTAACATATTTAAAGGCACTCCCATAGGTGTAAATGATAGAAAGAGGAATTTCTCTGTGCTGATTAGTTTGCATGTGCACAAGCTTTCAGCTTATGAGTGCATGGCTATTATCCTTCTAATAACATGAGAACAATTTAGTGGTTTCTCCTGGCAACTTTCTGAGAACAAATTTAAGAAAAATCATGATGGTATATTGATGAATGAGGCCTATTTGTCATCAGTGTTGTAGATATTTTACTCAAAACTTTCTTTAATATGCACCTCAGTACTTTTTAATACCATTTTTGAAATGATAAATCTACTTTATTGTAATTATTAGCAGGATCAAACAGTACTTGAGCTTTAAAAAGAAAACATACTGTATTAGTCACACTATTACTTGTACAACTGCTTTTCATATATTTGACAAAATTCTGCCACCAAAGTAGCAAACAATGTGCAACACTTGGTCACAAACCATTCAGCCTAAATGATGACATATGCAGAAGTTTATTAAAGACAATATTGCAGCTAATATTGGGGTCCCAGGACTTCTGTTTTTGCTGCATACTCTCCAAATCAGTGTGTTTTATGATTTGTATTTCACTATTATTACATTGGAGTTTAAAGTACTGCTAATGTGACAACCCCACCATTAACATACCTCCTTTAAAAATCTTGGCTTTAAACTTAAATGTTTCAGATCAAACAAACACTGTTTTTTGAATAATTATTTCATCTATAAAGGGAAAGAGGCCATGAAAGCCTACCTAAATACATATTGCTATATTTATTTGTACTGCTATTGACATCTCAGAAGCTTGAACCGATTTTGATTAATTTTTATCTTTTTTTATTATTTTTTTTTTTTTCCATTAAATGGAAGGGCAAACCGGAGCACCCGGGGAAAACCCTCAAGGAGTTGGAGTTTAGGGGGTGGCTCAGGAGGTGTCAGAAGGCGAAGAAGAAGACTTAGGCTCCTCCTTTTTCTTCCAACCGTCTCGTGTCCCCTGTCCGATGGTGTGTCCAAACATTCTGAAGCATGAAGACCAGCTGGAGCCTGCTGGTCTGCATTGTCCAAGCATTTTGAAGCATGCAGACCAGCTGGAGCCTGCTGGGTCTTCAGCAACTTCCCGGATCTGTTGTGCAGTTCCATGGGGGACAGACCTTTCCAGCTGGGTTGGCTCAGTCTCTTGCAGCTCCATGTGTTTCTCTCTCTCAACCTTGAGTGCTGTGGAGAGCTCAAGATTGATAGAGGACTGGAGTGTGAGCTGAGCTTTAAGTTCCTCGATGGTTTTGGAGTAGGTCTCCTCCTGCAGGATCTTTCCCTTCAAGAAGTCCATGTCCTCCGCCATCTTTCTAAAGGAAGCCTGCTGTTCCACCACCAGGCCCACGGCTGCTTTCCGCTCTTCATCAGCCTGAACTTTCTCCTCAAGTTGTTTTCGGAGAATGCTCATCTCATGTCTGGCAGCTGCAACCTCTTCATCATACTTTCGGCCCAGTTCTTCATTCATCATGATGATCCTGCCCTGTTCCTCCAGGAGAAGCTTGTTCTGGTCTTTTTCCTGCTGGAGATCAGCAGCAAACTTCTCCTGGCTGATTCTTTGCTCCTCTCTTAGCTCCTCTATCTCTTTGAGGAGAAGGCTTTGGCCACTAACCTGATTTTTTAGTGCCTCCACCTCTTTGAGAAGATGATTCTCTTTCTTCTCTGATCTTTCTCTCAGGGCGTCCATCTCATCAACCATCTTTTCCTGATCAGCCTTCAATTTCATGATCACTTTCTGGTCCTCCGTTGCCCTGTCCTCATAAGTCTCGATAATCCTCCTCACATCAGTGAGATGGATATCGGCCTGATGTTGGACAGCGGCAACATCTGTTTCATACTTCTGACTGAGTTCTTGGTATGAAACTTGGAGGTTCCCCTGATCCTTTTGAAAACAGCTGGTTTTCTCTCTTTCCTGCGCTAGATCAGCAGCAAACCTCTCCCGTTCACATCGGAGTTGCTGGTTCTGCTCCCTTTCCTGCGCTAGATCAGCAGCAAACCTCTCCCGTTCACGTCGGAGTTGCTGGTTCTGCTCCCTTTCCTGCGCTAGATCAGCAGCAGACTTCTCCCGTTCATGTTGGAGTCGCTGGTTCTGCTCCCTTTCCTGCTTGAGATCAGCAGCCAACTGGTCTCGCTCTCTCTGAAGAAGCTGGTTCATCTCTTGCTCCAGCATGAGATCCGTTAAAAACACCTCCCTTTCCCGCTGGAGAAGGTTGTTCTTTTCTCGTTCCAGCTTCTTCTGATCCTCCTTATGAAGACGGTCCCGGAGGCTGAGCCGACTCTTCAGCTCTTTCACCTGACTCAAACGTTTCCGCTCCCTACCTGCTAAATTTCGCTTCAGGGTGCGGATCTTTTTGGTCATGTTTTTATGGAGAGCTGTCTGCTTTGCCCTCAAGGCTTTGATGACTCTCTGACCGTCCATCGTCCTGTCCTGGGTATTCTGGACTTCCTTTTCCTGTTGCCACTGAAGGTTGTCAACCTGATGTTTGTAAGGCGTCACCGTTGTTTCAAACCTTTGGTCGACTTCATCCAATGAAACCTGAAGGCTGTCCTTTTCTTCCTGGAGAAGGTCGTCGTTTAATGCTGGGGCTGAGATCTCATCCTCCAACACCCTGTCTTCTCCAGATTTAACCTTCATCTCAGGTTCAGACTGAGGGATTTTGACCTCCTCAGGTTCACCCTTATCGACCTTCCGTTCTTCATTTTTCTGGGCCTTCTTCTTCTTTTTCTTCTTATTTCCCTTCTTATTGGTGGCCATCAAAATCTTCTCCTCCTCCTCCACGCTGAGCCAGACTTGTGGTTTGGTCTTCTGGCCCTCACTCATCTCTTCATCTGAGACTTCGTCCACAATGACAAAGTCCCGTTGGCGTGTGCCTCTCATCTCAAAATTTTGCATCTCAAATGTAAATGGGTAAAAATGGGTAAATTCTGATAATCTGGTTTAGAGATTGTATCAGAATAAATTGTGAACAGCTGACTTGCTTATTTCAAAGCTCTGTCTGAGTGAAATCACCTCTGACTCTGAAATTATCACAATGAATATCCAGTGGAATGTTCGTTGGTGTTATAACATTACATGGCATTGATCTGTGACATCAAAGCCACGGAATGTCATAACATTCCATGTGACATCACACCAACTGACCAATCAGCGGTGGCCTAGAGGAAGTCCCGCTTCCTGATTCTTCCAGAACTGGAAAAATACAGTAATAGGTCTTTTTTTGGTCCCAAACAAAAGGCCCTGAAATCAAAACTAACCTGTGCCATGAAATAAAGCTTTGCTTTAATTAACAGTCCAATGATCAAACATTTTCTCTCTCTGTTTTTTTTCTCAGACTCACTTAGAAAAGTAGATATAATAAGTAAACAGTCATGGGCTGCAAATCATGTATTTTAATCTTGTAAAAAAAAGCACTCTAGGTTAATTTTGGGATATTTTGGTCTTCTTTCAGAGTTTTGTTTTGGTAGTAATTATTACTTTCCGAATATAGTTTTTTCTTGATCAGTTCAGGTGTTTTAGGGCAGGTTAATTCATCTTTTTCTGTTTTGCTGTTCGCTTTGTTTATTTTTCAGTTTGTTCTATTGCTTGTAAGATATTTTACTGATTAAAAAACAGCTTTGAATTGCATGTATATATAAATGAAAGATAAACAAGGAGAACATTCAGATTTTTTAAATATTTAAAACATATTTAATGTATTCACACCTCAAGCATTATTTGATTCCTTTGTGAAAAAACAAACATCCATACCATTAATTAAAGCAATGGGCCTTGGTTTTCTATCATTCCTTTAGTAAAATTTCCTCTTTTTTTAAGTTCCTACTGAGTTAAGAAGATTCTGACTTGTACCAAAGTTTTCTTTCTGTGATATACATATATATGTTTTTTTGGCTGGTGATGGCTGAAAAACCTTTGGCCCATCTCGGTCCATCATTCAGTACTGGAGTTGGAGGTGCTGATGAGCAGCACACTAGGGATGCACAGATGTGTCAGTTTATTGTCAGTATTGGCTAATAACAGCCCTTTTGACAAACTCTGGCCATCAGCAAATAATGAGGGGAAGGAACTTATGTCTATAGCAGGTGTATACCAGTTGTGGCTTATCAATTTAATGGTGGCATTTAGCACAACCCGCAGCTGATTCAGAGAGAGACTGGATGAACGTTCTGTCTGTCACATCTTTACGGGCCAATCAGAGCAATACAACATGTGACATAGCTGCTACCGAGCTGCGCCCCTACCAGAGGAGTAAGGCTCCATAGAGAGCTGCATAATGCAAACTCTGGCGACCGTAGACATGTCAGTACATGACTTTTGTTGTTTTTGAAAAGAAAACAACTTACTGCTTTTCTTTGGTCTTCTTTTAACGAAGAAATGACATCAAATTCTGACAAAACTGGCACTTTAGCAGCATCCACGCTGTCTTTCTCCATGACTGCACCTGCCTCTTGTTGCTGCTTGCCTGAAAGTACTGCCCCTCGTTGCTGATTGGTCCTGTCACTTTCTAACCGGTCCCAAACAGTTCAGACGGGAGCTTTGCAAGATGGATTCGCCAGTGAGAAACACAGAAACGGATGTATCAATCTGCTTTGCAAGGTTAACTGTTTTGCAGATAAAGTTCAAATCTACATGGCGCTGAGATGTAAAAATAGGGGCAGCCCCACAGCCTCTATTTTACTGATTTAAAGATGTTTAAACATAAATGACCTTGAATTTTCTAAATTTGAATGACAGCAACACAGAGGTGAGCCTGATCTGTTAGCGAGCACCCTTTGGCTACTAGTGAACTACTTCATACTGACGCTCCAGTCAGAGCTGAGCCAGGGGGGATCAAGCTTTTGTAGTAGCTGCCCCAAAACTGTGGAACAGCTCACCCCTTCATTTAAGATCTGCCCCAACACCTGAACATTTTAAATCACTGTTGAAAACTCATCCTTTCTATTTGGCTTTTTTTTAAAAGATGAGATTGTTTTATCCCAACAGAGTTTTTTTATTTTACTTTTGTAATTATTTTATGTTGTTATATTTTTAACTGATTCAATTTATTCAATATCGTTTTTTAAAGATTTATTTTTATGGGGGCGCAGATGGTCGAGTGGTTTAAGCCGAGCACTATGTATGTGGGCGTGGGGTTCGAACCTAACCTGTGGCTCTTTGCCGCATGTCTCTCCCCTCTCTCATCCCTGTTTCTGAGTCTATCCACTGTCCTCAATTATCTAACAAAGGCATGAAAAGGCCCAAAAATAAATCTCAAAGAAAAAAAAAAAAAATCTGTTTCATGCTTTTCCTTTTATACTGTGAAGCACTTTGGTCAACCCTGGTTGTTTTAAATGTGCTATTATTTGCTTTGCTGTTAATATCATATAGGTTTCACAAAAAGGTGCTGAGCATGAGGAGCAACAGGCTGTCCAGCATCTCGTTCTTCGCACGAGAAGAGTGAATCAGAACAGACGAAGGTGAGCCAAAATGAGAGCACGAGACTACGACGTGTTGTCTGTGCAACATATTGGTTACACCGTCACTGAGTGAGGTATAAATATATTTTAAGGGTTTTAAATCACACATGTATCCACACCAGAGTTCAAACGAGCTTTCACACCACTCCAAAGGATCCAGACTATGTGGGGAAACAGACCAGGGTTTGTTTAAAGTGGACCAAACAACTCTGGTGTGAAAGTGCAAAGAATAATGAAGACATGGCTGATGAAGCAACACTCCAACCCTGTGATGGCAATTTACTGCAACATCAATGCAACATGAAGGTTGGCATGGTTGTGGTATCAACATATCAACAAAACAGCAGAGAAGAACTTATGGGCAGAAAGAAAACATAATGAAGCTGCTTAATTACACTCACAGAAATGCATTGAGCAGGATGTAAATGTTGTCATCCCTTTCACTCACTCACTGTGAATTAAAAAAAGAAAAATCTTCTTGTTGATATCAAACACTGGCTCACCCCAACTTCATACAGAAATTTTTGCAAAGGGTGTTTCAGGAACAAGCCCAGGTAAAGTCAGGGTAAAGACTGTCTCATTCACACATGCAGTTCACCCCAAAAATATGGGAAGGAGTTCTGTTCCAGGTATTTTGTGCATCTGTGAAAGCACAATTGGATGTCTGTATTCTTTCTCATACATGCACAAAACTCCTAAAAATCCCCTAGAATTTTAGGGCGGAGCTGCAACACCAACTGTTCAATTTTTCCTGCTAGACGCCTTGAAAACTATCTGCAAGAATAAGGGGTAAGCTGATTAACACAGCTGGAAGTATCCAGGAGAATTCACCTTGAATGAGTGGGTGGGCTGCTGATGTTTACACCATGCAAGAGAACCATCTACATGCACAAAATAAAACAAGTGTTTTGATTTCCCTTTTTTGCTGTTGTGTTCATACAGTAAATATGTGCAATTATACATAGAATTGATAGAACTGCAAAAACTGTCACCATAGTGTTGGACTCTGTTGCTCATCAGCCATCTTGGGCCATCATTTTATGTCCTCCTCTTCTTCCTGACACCCTTCTAAGACAGGTGTGGCAACCCTAGTGCAGTCACGAACCAACCTATAATGGCATTAAAGTGGTATGCTGAAGGCTTACCTCCGTTGTCTAGGGAACGTTTTTGGCCTCCAAAGCTATAGAGGGAGGGGTCGAGGACTGGAGAGGAGCTGTTCATGTTGGGCATCTGGTCTCCTCCCATCTTGGCTGCCATCTGGAGACACAAAATAGTAAGACGGCTTGAATGAAGGTAAAAAGTGGATGAGCAATAATGTTTTTGAACATGACAAGCAGAGATGATAAGTGACATGTTTCTCTAACAGCTTCAAGTTTGCCTTGTAGTTTTGCTTTCACATGTCAGGCTGCTGCAGTATTTTAGTTTTTGACAGAAAGCATTATTTTGGGAAGCAGCCCACTAAAGTTTTGGCAGAGGTTCCTTGAATACATGTGAGCTCACCAATTCCTTTAATGCTTCAGTGACAAATGACACAGATTTTCATGGCACATGGCAACTCTTCAACAAAATACCTCTGGAGATGCCTCAAAGTTTTTGACAGCTACGAGGAAAAACCTAAAACGACTACCTAAAAATGCACGTACAGCTCCTTGTGCAAGAACAAGGTAGAGTCTGTCAAGAAAGGGCTGCTGGGAGAAGCAGAAAGAGATGTGCAAAAGTAGAAATGAAAGAAAAATCACAGAGATGAAATCACACTTTTGTGTTTAGAAACTGGAATTCACAGCTTTTGAATTTTGTGTTGGAGTCGGTCTAAGGTAACACCAAATGGCTACCGATTATCTTTTTATGGACACTTCAAAGCTGCAGGCCGAGTGAATTTTAACAGTTTTCTCTTAATGTAAGTTCATATTTGTAAATATGCAAAAATATGAAACTTAATTTGAGACTTTCCTGTTAAAAATATTAACATGTTGTTCTACTAAATTGCAAAAATAGAAGGTTTTTACCAAGCAGGTGTGCAAGGACTATATACCTCCATATATTCTAGATTCATTTCATACAAAGAGAAAGACTTCAAGACTTTTTTTTTTTAATCTTGATGATTACTGCTTACAGCTCACAAATTTAAAAAACCCACTATCTAAAAATATTAGAATATTGTGTAAAAGTCCAATGTGCAAAGGTTTCCTAAACCTTCATTCCCTCACTCTGGTGCAGTACACACGACTGCAATCACACAGGGAAGACTGCTGACTTGACTCTTGTGCAGAAGACAATCTATGTTATCCTGTAAGGAGGGTAAGCCACATAAGGTCACTGCTGAAAGGGCAGGCTGTTCTCAGAGGCTGTATCAAAGCATATTCATGAAAGGCTGACTGAAGGGAAAAGAGTGGTAAGAAAAGGTGCACAAGCAACAGAGATGAGCTCAGCCTTCAGAGGACTGTTAAACAAAGCAGATTTAAGATTCAAGAGGAGCTTCACAAGGAGTGAACTGAGGCTGGAGTTGGAGGATCAAGAGTAAGGGCGTGATGAGACGCTTATCTCACGGGATGATAGGAGATGTGGGCCCACGAGACACAAGATGAGATTTAACACTTTTGTTTTTTTTTTTAATTTTGGAAAAAAATTTATGAGTGGAAAATATGTCCTTTATACAACTGAAAGTCATTATTGTGAGGCACTCGGGTCTATTCAAAAATGTTTAAACTAACTCCTCTTATACTGAAAAGCCTATCAATGCTTAGACACAGTTTGTCATATTTGACTCAAACTGTACATTTAAATGCTCTTCTAATAAAATCTCTCATTTAATAGTCTACCACATCTTTATTTTACTACACTATGCACTTATTGCTACAATTACAATAATAATGATAAGCACATTTAGATTATTTTGAAAATAATTTTAAAAACAATTTACAACAGACTGAAATATAAAGAGCTGCATCA
The DNA here is from genome assembly GCF_018320785.1 of Cheilinus undulatus. Lineage (NCBI taxonomy): Eukaryota > Metazoa > Chordata > Actinopteri > Labriformes > Labridae > Cheilinus > Cheilinus undulatus. The sequence continues at coordinate 14,003,850 of NC_054881.1, read as the reverse complement.
GTAAAATCAAACTATTTCTCATCCTCTTTAAGTACATGCATATTTAAAACACTCAAAACAAATACTTCTGCTGATATCAGAGCAACCTTTGCTTCATAACACCCCAGCAGTGCCACAGACTGGTTGCCTCCATGCAACGCCAAGTACTGAGTGCATGAAAAAGCATAATTTTCCTGTAGGTTGACATTTCTGTATTATAAACCCTTTTTTGGAACGATGTTTTGAAATTTTCTTCTATTCTGAGATGGTTGATTTTTGATTGCAAGCTGTAGCTGTAATAATCAAGATTAATATAAATAAAGTCTTAAAAATTTCCACTTTGCATAAGATGCATCTAAAATGTAAGGTTTGTGAATTAAAGCACAAAAAATGAAAAATGAAGTTTTCAAGATATTCTATTTTTTTTAGATGCACCTGTATGTAAAAGTAAAAAGAAGGGAAACAAATATAACAAACTAGACTGTAATAAGTCATGTCAATGTAATTTGTTAAAACGCAACTGCTTTTCAGTACTTCTGGCAATGTTTGCATCCAGCACCGCTAAAAAATATACACAAGTCTCTTGTCATGTTGAACAAATATGAGTGCTGTATTCAGAGGGTAATATCGCAGATATTTCGCATCCCAAACTCAGTTTCTAACATGTTTATTCTTTATAAAGAAAAATGTTCTTAGCCCTTACGGGCAACTTCTAAGATTGTACTTATTTTCTTTACAGCTTAGTAATCTCTGTCTACTACACCCTAAACTAAAAGCTTATGTTTTGCAGTGATGGACATGTAAAACTGCAGTTCTGCTGCTTCAGAGTGCCAACAGTATTTCTGTTCCCTGTTAATCTGCCACCTTTCTTTCCACACTAAAGTATAGAGTTTCAGAAAATTACACTAAATTGACATCTGTGCCTGACTGGAATTTTTTCACAATATGAAAATAAAGTGACGGCAATTAGAGTCTTCCATCACCTTCGGGGACGATTATCTACTTCAGAGCCCACAAGTGGAAGTGAGAGGGGTGAGATGGAAATAAGGAGGGAGAGAAGGCGGCAGGTGTGGGGTTGCTTTTTTCATGTTGCTACCACAGCTACATATTACAATCTGTCCGAACAGCCTTTTAGTTCAGGACTATACTCAGGAAAATAGCTCAACTTTGTTTGAAATTTGTTTTTGTCTGAGTTTAGAATTAGATATGTGGGCTCTATCTTCAGACAGTAAAGTTTAAAGCTGTAGTATCTGCACCGTTGTGATGTTTCATATTCTCAAAGAATGATGGGACTGAGGTGATTGTCCCTCTGTACCATCCTCTGCGGTAGTGCTGGGCGATACAGAGGCAAAAAAGGGATCAGTGGAGCCAGCGGGAGCTCAGCACCGTGTGGTACATGTCTGATTGTGTATGTGGAGCTTCCACCGTGCTGTGCTCTCACACTCCTGCAAATCTGAAATGCACTATGAAGAGAAAGACAGGGACAAGTATCATGCTGTGGCTGTATCAATATGAATCTCGTAAGGTGTACAGACAGCTAAGCTTCATTATGGCATTGTTGTGGAAACACAAAGTGAAAACTTAAAGAGTGCAGGTTTTCTGCGTTTTGACAGACTGTAAACCACTTTCATGCACATGTGCTGAAAATTTATAGAAAATTTCAGATTATCTTTGAGTTGCTTGTTCAGGACCCTCACAAAGTGATGTTTTAGGGGGCGAGACTTGACATAAAAGAATGAGCAAAAAATTCTGATGCTATAATGACTAGAGGTGTAACGATAAACCGATCTAGATCAGTTAACCAATCTCCACGTTAAGGGTCCGAGTGCATTGGTCTGTGGAGCACTGGATCGGTAAAAATGTAGCATAAATCAGTCTCTGAACCAGTTTTACTGTTAGAGATCAGTTCACAGAGTCTTTGCAGCTTAGTTTCACTTCTCATTCCGCCTTGCTTTGTATCAGCATCTTTAATCTTATGCAATCCGCAGTGACTTTTTACCTTTATACTAGAGTTACGGTAGTCTTAAGTGCTTGCTAGGTAGCTGGATGTGTTGCACTAATCATCGGCTTACAGTTACAGTTCTCTCCCTCAGACATCGAGTCATGTAAACTTAATATGAGGAAGAGATAACTTTGGAAATTTCTGCCCATCTGTATGCACTGGAGAAAAGCTATTAGGGACAACGGCAGCTCATAAATCTCACCTGTTAAGATGACAGGGCTTAAGTTTAGCTAAGATGCCAACACAAGCAAACAGAATATTGAACACTTTTATTAGTTAAAACTCTTAAGTCTTCGGTTACAAAGGTATCCATTGACTTTATTTTTCTTGGGGCTTACAGCTGTAACGTGCTGACAAGAGGGATTGATTTTCTGACAAAATCAATGCGTCTGAGCCCACTGATATCAAAAAGGGAGCAGCGAACTTGAGATCAGTTCAAAAATGAAAACAGTTGGATACAGGGGAGTTAGAGATAATAATGTCAGAACAACCTGCAGAGTAAATATTTACAATCAGAGGAATTATTCAAAGAAGAAAATGTAATATATAGAAAGCTGTTTTAATTTGTTTACAATATTATTTTAACACATTACTCTCCTGTACTAACAGGCACACATAGCTCAGTGGGCTTATTCAGATCTCCGTTAACTTTTTAATTTGTGCTTCTTGGGCAAATGTAATATCTAGTTATTAGGACCAACAGGATTAAAAAGTGAAGTTAAAAATGCAAAGGGAGCAAAGACTGGTGTATCAGCAAAAATGATTTTGTCTCCAAACTCACTGTCAAAGTGAGAGACTTGAGTAGGTGTGGTGATAAAAACTTAAACAATGTTAGGATGTAGGATAAGGCCTGGGTATTAGTCTCTTTTATTCAATAACCTCAGTCGCTTAGACTATCATAAATTATCTTGTTTTCTCTTTTCTCTCCCAATTATGTTGGAGCAAACAGTTGAATTACACAATTAATTTGCACTGGATTAAATCAAACCAAATCAAATCGTATTGTATCGAACTGAAATCGATCTGTATTTTAAAGAATCAAATTACAGCCTTTTAATCGAGTTTTGAATCAAATCCTCTAGAGAGGGAGTCACACCTCTAATAATGACAGCTGCTGTCTTTATAAAATGCTACGAGTAATTGGACCCATTTACAGTAAATTCAGAGTGAAGGAGAAGATGCCAGTGAACGGAAAACTAGTGATACACAATGTTCCCTTTTTTGTTGATATCTGATATCTACAAATCAATTCTAGCCAATACAGATACTGATACCGATGTCTCAGTGTAGTTCAGACCTAAAACTTCAGTCCTTGAAACACAATTTAAAGTCTGTAGATGGACAAATAAATAAATATCAGTCCTAAAAACTCTTAATGCACAGAGTACTGATGAATAAGAAAAAGACTTAAGCTGACATAGGTCTGTTGGTCCTGCCTAAAACTCCACTTATTTGTTCATACAGCCAATATTTACACCTGATAAAGGCAGATTTTTTAGCCAGAATATTGGAAGAAATGTTAACATCTGCTGATATCACGCTGATAATATTGTGCATCCCTGCAGAAAACATAATAAAGCATTTTCATTATTTTAGCAAAGATCCCATCAGTTGTAGGATTAAAACATTATCATTAGCAAGAACTGTGCAGGCCAGAGAGATGCCCATTCCAATGTAATCATGACAATCCTGTATGAAATAGGCATGTTGCCACACAAAGAGCTCATATGAACACAGCTGGTTGCCTGTAATATTAAAGTTTTCCACTTTTAGATGTCTTTCTGCATTGATACTTCAGTTATCTTAGCAATTTTCCCATTTTACACAAGGTTTGGTTCCTTTTTGTGTTTAAGTACACATTTATTGTGTGGTTTTAAAGTTTCACTAATGCCAAAAACATCACATAAATTGTATCATTGCATATATTGAAGCTGATTTTGCCATAAAATACTCAATATTAAAATGAAGACTTAGATCTTTAAAAGATTTGAAGCCAGGGAGTTAATGAGCATGTTTATTATGTGTTTATAAAGCATGATTGAAAATCTCAGTTTAACTTGTAAATCTAAACAGGATAACAGGATTATATTTAGCTTGTTTTGTTGTTCCTGTGTTTTACAGGGATCACAGTAAACATGAAGAAAAGGCATTAAAGTAAAAGTTGAGGCTTGATTTCCATCCTTCACAACAGTTTAAGGGAGACATTTTTTACTTGTATAAAACAAAGTTCCGTCTTGAATATCAAGACTCTAGAAATCCGTTTTGAAGTCGAGAACTCCACTGAGTATGGGTGTAACTGAAGTCTTGACAGCCTGTGAGATAAAAGCACTTTATAAAGGTGTTAAAAGCTTAATATTCTTTGTCAGATGCTGATTTAAAGTTGAAACATTACATTTATTTTTAGATTCATCTGCGTGTAAATACACACTTTAGTTAACACTAGGTAAAGCTTTTAGTCACACAGTCCTGGTCCAGTGGATTCTGTGTCAAAGTGTCTGATACAAAAAGAGGATCCTAAAAAGGAACCCCCTGGAGTCCACTGAGGCCTCAGAGTAAACACTCCTGTGGACAGGACTGGAGTCCAAGACTCCACCTCTCTTCTTAAATGCAATCTCTGCAGAGCAAATACAAAATTGTGTTATAGTAGCTTCAGTCAGTCAGGCTTCATGACTTAAGTCTTAAAATACGTACTTCAACAAGACAAAGAACTCACATGACCTATGGTCAAATGAGAACTGAGATGTGTAGTTTACATGCAGAGTCCAAGAACATAATGTTCAATGTGCTCTGTAGCAACACTGTTTCATCACTGCTATCAACTCTTCATGACCTCTTAGCCCAGAAAGGCCTTGATAATGTAATAAGACACTATGTTCATGATCTATCTGTTCACAGAGGGTTAATTTAGTGGTCATATATCAGTTCAACTGTTAACAGGGTAGTCTATGTTTTATATTTTCTTTCACAAAGGGTGTATTTAGCAAAGCAAAACAGATCAGGAGGCAGGACACAGTCAGAAAATGGGAAACCAGCTCATCTAAGCTAATGTTTTTTTATTCCTTTACATGATTTTGTGATAAAAATGTCTTTCCAAATTGCCATTAAATATCTCAATCAGCACAAAGCACCTTATATTACTATTATAATTCATCAGCCCTTCAGTGTTTATGCAACCATTAACACAAGTTCAACCAATCCTCACGAATTTTGCCTGGCCATACAATTTTGTCCAACCATCACAACTTCTCTGCAACTCTGGCCTATCTTCTTCGCCCCTTTTCCCACCCAACCTCATGTGTCAACATCTACGTTTCTAGACTTCCTTCCTGCCAAGCAGCAAAAAAAGTTCAAACTAACAAACAAAACTACAGCGCAGGTTAGTGGGTATCAATTTCCTGATGTTTCACACAAGAGCAGAGGTCAGGTTTTTTTTGGGGTCATGTGATAATGTGCATCGCTGTACCATAATACACTCCAGAGGATGGCAGGAATGTGCATGTTTGTGTTAGGAATGTGCATGATTAACTAAACAAACATCCAATCCCTAGGTCAGCCTTTCTCAGCCAGGGTGCTGTGGCATCCTGGGGTGCCTTTTGGCATTGTCAGGGGTGTCTTCAAAATATCTGAAATTCAACCGAGAACTCCAATGAATACACAGGTAGGCTATCCCAGCATAAACTATTGAAACTGCCTCATATGCCCTTTTCTTGATATAACATCAGAGTTAGGGTCAGCGAATGAAAAGGCTTACGACACTGTGCAATAATCAAAATGTTTATTTTTCCTCAGCCCAGCAAGAACGCTAAAACATGTCAAGAAGTGCTTCTAAAAGTCTACAAGACAATTTCATGAGAATTCAGGCATTTCATTTCTTTTCAAGATTGCTTTTAAGATTCATCTTGTTAATTCTATACTACACAAATCCCTTAGCACTCATAGAGATGTCAAATGTTTGTCCCCATAGGGTGACTGGGGTGTCTTGAAATTTTTCAAATTTTGAAAGGGTGCGTCGACTGAAAAACAGTTGAGAAACTGCCCCAGGTAATCAGCTCCAGTACTACTAGTCAGATAACCTAATTCTTAATATTCACGTCAGGCCCACAACCCTGGGCAGCTGCTCCGTCTAAACTATACAGCAATATCTGACAACTAGCAGCCACTGTAGCTACAGTTGATGGCTGCTGCCTTGCTGCCACAATGCTCTTTAATCTGAATTTAAACAACTGTGAACCCACAGCATTGATAGCATCTTGCAGAAACAGCACATTGTAGCACTATTTTTTGGGGGGTGGGAGGGGGCTTTGGAAAGGCAGACATCCCTGCTGTTGTAATGGTGATTCAAGATGCTGTCTGACAGTTTACAAGGGAAAAACATTCCCAAAGAGGCTCTGCTTTGACTGTGCAAGTGTGTGAGGAAAGTACTACCAAAATATCATGCAAGGCATTCATCTGACCAGTCAGGAGCTGGTAGGTCACAATCAAGCAATCAAGCCTGAAGTCAGCACGACTTCCAAGTGAGTCATAGGACTCAAAACTTGTGTCCAATTTGTCTAAAACCACAGGTTGTATGCTCAGCTCTTAGTTGCAACATAACAAGCTTTAATGTGGGGTTTGGAGTAAACTTTCCACCACAACTTAAATCATAACTTAGGCATAGCTGGTGCAACAGGCTGCAGATTGATATCCATCTATGGTTTCACTTTTTTTAAATTATTGATACAACTTTTGAGTATCAATGTGCTGTTAATACATATTTTGCACATCTCCACTGGCTGCTCCCTGAGTGAGAAGTAGCAAATGACTTCTGCAACTGCATCTGTGGGAACTAACACTACGCACACCAATGTAAATAAGCATTAAAACTAGTCCTCTACTTCCCATCTCTTACACATACACATGTATGTCATACGATAGCACAGCAAACAACAAAATTACTTCCCTTCTTTTTTTTTTTTTTTTTTTACAAAGTACTCTGATGCATTTCCTCCCTAAAACAGCCAAATACACAAAACCAATGTTTTTTAAACAGGCACACCTAAGATTGAGCCATAATCTCAAAGCACACCATATTTATATATATGCAAAACAGCCTCTTTAATACTCATTATAAAGTCTTTAATCACTGTATAGTTGTAGTACTATTCTATAGTTGTACAAACTCCCATGGCACACCTACACTTGCCTGAAGGCACACCAGTATGTGACCTCGCCACACCATTTGAGCACAAGTGTATTACAATGATGTAAGATACAAAGTGGTGCACATTTAAGCTCCTTTATGAGGTTAATATGTGATCAATTCTAATGTTTGTCATCATAAAGGCTCTTGTATTCTACTTGCTGTAAATGCTAAGGAAACTCCTTATTCCAGGCACTCTAATCCAGGTGTGACCTAGCATAAAGAAAAGAAGATGAGGGACAGTAGATAAGAGGTTTATGGAGGCAGTTTATGATACTTTGTGTCATATTTTTCATATGAGTATATTAAAATTTGAATAAATTTGTCTGTATATTGGGCCTGAATGATATGAGACAATATGCAGTCAGGGATAACACTGTAAAGCACTGAAATAAAGACAAGAGGGGACACAAAAATTTAGGCTAGTATATATGCTCTAACTAGCTTTTTTAATTATATAACTGTTGTTCTTTGTGTTGTACACAACTTCTGTGTTCACAACATGTCTCTTTGTTCACCCAAAAGTAAGATTTCTTATTAATAAATTAGCATCAATTAATCTGACATTACCTTCTTTCCTGTGAGAAAGCATGGTAAACACACTCAACATGATGGGGCAGGATAGTTTGCAAATGTATATTTTTTTAATTCTCCTTTTTTATTTCAGAGAGTTAAAGCCTTTGCCAAGAGTTTAGCATGCGAATGCTCATATTCAGCAACTACAAAATAATGAACTAAATGTTTTTAAAATACACAGGGAAAGTCTTAATTGGTATGACCAAAGTCAAATTAATACACAGTTTACTGATGACGCTGTATACTTCACTTTTATCAAAAGCAAATCAAACAGCTGTGCATTTTACCAGTTTAAAGCCTGGCTTAGACTCCAGCATTAAGTCCACAATATATATATGTGGCCTCTGCTGTTTTGAGCATTGCATACTTGTGTGTTGGTGTAATTATGAGTAGACAGCGTGACTTCAGCTGACGTACATTTGTTGGTCCAGCCTGAAACTCCACAAACATTTTTGTTTGTACAGCCAATATCTAGATATTATCTAATATAGAGATTTTTAAAGCCAAAATTTCAGTTGTATATATGGGCAGAAATTTTCCTAGCTGCCAATACCAATAATTCACTTTTTAAGCTATTATCTGCTAATACTGACACCATGCTAATAATATTGTGCACCCCTAATTATTGCCATCAGTAATCATTACCAACATCAGATTGGCAAAGGCAACTGATGAAGAGTGTCTAATGAAGACTCTACCATCTACTGTCTGTTTCTCTAACATTTTCCTCTGTTTATGGACATAAAAATCCTGGTGTTTGAGTCTAACTCATGACCCTGTAAAGTGGTGACTACCAGCCAGATGCGTCTGTATCTATCAGATATGAATTTAAAGAAAAACTCAAACACATACACAGCCTGCATATACTCAACAGAAAGAAACAGTCACTTGTTGAACTGAAATAGCTGGTTTGACAGGTATGATAATCTCTGTGCAGCACATAAACAGGCGTGAATCATTGTGAACATGGTCTATCAGCATGTCTAAGAACTTCAGCTGAAGTTATCCCTGCTCCCTGTTTACTCAATTTTATCCCCTCTGTCTCTGCACCATCCTCAGTAGTCAGAAATATACTGAAAGTCTTGTCCCCAGACTCCTCATTGAGTTGCTTTTTGAGAATGTGCACAGCTGAAGCACTAAACAGATGCAGCTCTCACATGTGTGTGTAGCTAGCAGGAAGTATATTTCCACCCATAAACAGAGTGCAATGGGAAAGAACTCAAAAAATAACCCAGAATTTTAAATTTCAATATAATTCCAGTGAAAATGTAATTGTTTTGATACCTGTTTTGATACAACATTCATACTAGAAGTCCTATAGGAACCCCATATTTGGGTAATTTATTGGTCTTAACTAACCAAAATGTGTAGGCAAGTCTCTGCACACAGTTAAAATTGTGCAAATTAGGTTTTCTAAGATATTTTTGGCATTGTATGCCTTTATTCATAGAGGGGGAGAGTGAATACAGTCAGAAACAGGAATGAGAGAGTGGGGAGAGACATGCAGGAAAGGATCTGCAAGCTGGAATTGAACCGTCAGCCCACATACATGGGGTGCACCTTAATCACAAGGCCATCTGCGCTCAGTTTGCAGGTTTAAGTACTGTAACGTTGCCAATGAATCTGTGCAATTTAGGAACTTAGCATTTGTTATTAAAAATACAACCACTTGTTGAAACTGTAGTGATTAATACTGGATCCTACTGGAGATAGACAATGGATTCTAATCTACCTAACAGGCTTGGGGTATTTGTGACACTTTATCTGTTTATTTCCACTGGACCTTATAAGAAATGTTTAATATCTGTTATGGCATTCATTCGGTAGATTGCTGTTAAATGCTGAAAATGAAAAAATTGAAAAATAAACGCAGATTGTATTAATTTAAGCGTATGGTTTTAAGTGAAGAAAATGTTAACAATCTCTGTGTGCCTGCCATGTATCATAACTGAAGGCACATATGCCCAGCACTGTATGTTTAGGACCTCTAATGTTGTTGTCATGATATCAACACAGGTATCAACATTGATTAAATTTCATATGCATCATATCCAACTTTTAAATACTGGTAATATGAAATCTCGAATGATAATTCCTCAAATATTTCATGTAAACAGGGGATGCGTGAAATGCACGTTGTTTTTAGGTCATATTTCACGATATTTTCCCAGCAGTAATGGAAAAACCCAAGTGTGCTCCACAGGAGGAGTGGAGGGGGGCTTATTTGACCAGATGACGTTACACTACATGGCATGGCCTTACTCCAATGCTGCCTGTTGGGACACATAGTACCCTGCCACACATGCTAGTTAGCCAACACCACCTCTGCTAGCTTACTTCAATATATTATTATGTGCTTCACGTTGCACAGCGAAGCTTATAATTGAGTTAAAGGTGCGGAAACGGGGGATTTAAATGTCTGTGCTGCATGTGGTTGCTAGTTGAGTTCTCTTTAAATGGGACAGGGAGCAGTTAAGCTAACTTCCAAACTAGCATGCTAACTTTCTGACAGCGTGTCAGACTCTTCGCTTCGTGTCTAAACTAAATATTAGCTCTCGTCACGATACGAGCCAAGCTGTAGGGTGTCATATTAGTGATAGTAAGTTAGCAAGCTAAGCTAACTGCAACTTCTGTGACTTGACAACAGGTTGCAGAGTGTCGGCTAAACTTACTAAAGTTGCACAAACTTCGACATTATCAGAGGCCTTCGTGTTAAACGTGAGGAACGACTTATCTCGTCGTTTTGACAGTTTAAACGATGTACGTTAATGCGTCTTCATCCTGTGTAAACTCTAATCTGTCCTCTCAGCTATGCTCTCTCTCTGGTACTTATCGTTAGCTTGCTAGCTTGCTGGGTGCATGAGGAGTGTTTGTAGTAGGGGGGGTCCGGGTTGCCCCGACCAAAAGTCCAGCCCAGTGTTGCATAAAAACACGATATTTGTGGTCCGAAAGCATCACAGCCGTATTCGCTGAAGAGCATTTTACCTGTCGGACCCGGCGTATCGTGTCTGCGAAGTCATCTTTCGTTCCGGGCTGAGCCACCGAGGCCTGTCCCTGAACCAGCTCCGCCATCATCATCATCCGCCTCGGCAGCTGAGAGCACAGACTGTATAAAGAGAGAGAGCCACACTTAAAAAAAAAAAAAAAAAAAAAAAACAGCAGCACACGTGCCGAGCCAAAGCTCCGCGAGCCACATGATCTCGCGAGTTGATGGGAGACCACAAATACCATGAAGGCATGAAAACACTTTTACTTAGGCTGGACGATATCGGCTGAGATCATGTCTCGTTTTTCTTTTCTATTAAGGTCATTACTATTAAGGTTATTACAGTACCATAATTATAAACATTGATAAGATTTTTGTAAAAAAAAAAAAAAAAAAAAAAAACAACTGCAAGGCTTGAATCAGAGAGTATCATTCATATTTAGACCCAAGGCATTTAAAACATTAGGAATGACAGATTTATGACACAGAGCAAGGAGAAAACATTAAAACACAAAACATTAAAATTTAACATAAAAAAAGTAATATCTTTTTTCTTCAAATAATTATTTGAACTCACTGTAAATCATTTAACCAATTAAGATAGCAAGAAGGTCAATTAAAAGTCCATTAAAATATTAAATTAAATTTAAAAAAATAATTAATTCAGGGGTGGAAAGCAACTAATTGGAGTTACCCAAATTACTTCAACTGAATATCTTCTCATGTACCTGTACCTTTTTATCCAGGCTAGTAGTTTGAAATCAGTAATTTTACTTTTACTCAAGTATATTTAGGGGAAGTACAGAGTAAAAAAGCCAACTTGATTAAGGTTGAGTGAACAAATTCTGATCTACTGGGTGCACTTTGTACTCTAATGTACTCAAGTAAAATTACAGTAAATCTACTGAAGTGAAAGTATTTGATTTAAAGTTTACTTTAATTACTGAGTAGATACTGCCGAATTGTACAATAGAATACAATCTTTCCTTAGTGGCAAGTGCAAAAGAATAGATCTCCCAGTTTGTTCAGGTAAAGTCACACCTCTATAATAAAGTAAAAGACACAACAACATTGAAAGTGTTAGCTAAACTCAAATAGAGTTAAATTTAACACTTTAAAAGTGTCTATATTGGTCCACATTGCATACAGTTAAACTACACTTTTAAAAGCAATGAATATACAATATGCAATAACTCTTGAAAAACTGTGGTAAGGTGGATCTTTTCTGACAAGAACAATGCAGAGTCGACCTCATTGCTGATGAATATACATCATACGCCCTGTATGAACACCTAAAATCACAGGCCAGAACTCTAACTCGGTGGATAACTCCACTCATGGTGCAAATATATCTCCGCCCACACACACCCCCAGATCTGAAATCACAGTGGTCGAAGCTTAGATGAAATAAATCTACAGAGTTACACTAACACTGTCATATAACTCTAACACTTAAGACAATTTCCCTCATAGAGTTAAAATTACACTTTGGTTATTAAAGTCAACACTGAACTGTTTAGCCCTGAGATATCAGCTCTCCAGTTGTTTTGGGATATGATGTGGAATCATCTTCCACTATGGGCTACTGTGTAGTCAACAGAAGAGGAAAAACTACAGGAGTGTCATACCCAAGTAAAAGGACAGTTACTCTGGTTAAAACTTACTTAAGTAGAAGTAAAAGTCCTGATTTCAAAATGTACTCAAAAAAGTACAACTATTCAATTACAGTAATTTAAGTAAATGTAATTGGTTACTTCCCACTCAGACTACTTGATACAGCACATCATATTGAATTTCTTTTTTTTTTCTTTAATTGAGCCAACACTTTCTGGGGACTCAACTTAAGTAGTGTGTACAACTATTTTGTGAACCAGCTGAAATATAAACTTGAATTTGTTAACGTTTAGTCAACGTTTGTTTTTTGTTCTGAACATGTAATGTCAACTAAATGGCAACATGAAGTATTGTGAGAGAATGGGTCCATTTCTGGCACTTTGTGACTATCTTTATGTGGCTGTTAAAATTAAGGACCCACCCCATGGTTACACCAGGATTTCTGGCTTAAATGATAGATTTTAGTGTCATTGAGTCTGAGCAAGTATTGACTGTTAATCTCTTCTATATGACCAAAGACAAGTATTTCAGTTTTTTTCTATATTTGACGGTAAGAATTTTTGGCACATCCACTCCCTAAAGCCTTCAATGCACCGACTCTGTGAGATTAAGAGACTGTAGCTATGTGATGGCTCTGAGATATATGGTTGAGTATCATCTGCGTAGAGACGTTGTGATATCCTACAAAACTGTATGGCATAAAAAATGGGAGTCTTGGACAACCAATAATGGGCAACTTTTCAATTTTATGGGTTCAGAAATTTTTGGGAAAATGTTCTAAATTGTACAAATTCTGTAAAATGGGATTGTTAGGATTTTTTTAATACTCTTGTATACCCTGTGTTTTTAAAAATGATAGTATCTCCATTATTTTAATGACTGGGGGTGCTGAGATCAACTGCAGACTTGGATTCGTGTTTGGGTTGATGGGTTCAATAAGCAAGGTGGTGTGGCATTCTTGGTATCTGAGCGTAGGGTCAAAAGTCTGAGTCTTTGGGTCCTTGGTCTTCCTGGTCTTACCATACTCTTGCAAGGCCTAGGCGTTGACTGATGGCCAGAGATGCAGACTGGACTCCTTTGTGAAAACTTCACTTCGGCGCAGTTTTGGGTATCGTTGACAAGAGCATGACAGATGCTGATGTACTAAGAAGAGCGGGTACAGGAAGGATCAGCTGCTGGATAGACGCCTTCCCCAGGCATGATTCAGCTAACTACATACTTGGTGCCCAGGACCAGGTGGGCTGGACCAGACGCCGGAATACCTGAAGACATGGACCTGGTGCAGGCCTGGATGATAGCCATCAGGAGGCCAGGCCAGAGGTTGATGCGGCAGAGTGCAGAACCGGCACATGCTCCAATACCTAACCTGAGGTACAGAAAGTTACTGAGCTTGGATTAAAAATGTTAGTCAGCATTCTACAGACCAAAGTCCACAGATTTTTTTCAAAATTCTGTCCCAAAATTGCAAACTATCCAGGGATAAAAACAATCAGAACACAACAAAATGGACACTGAGGAAAACTAGATTTTTTCTTTTTCTGCACATGTGGAAACATCTATTGTTGCACATCTGGAAAAAGCCAGCAGCCAGACAGAAGAAAGTCAAATTGCAGCAAATTTTATGCAAAACAGTTCCTGTTCCATAAATTGTGTCCAAACCTCAATGAGCAAAACCAGAAAGGACTTTAAATTGGTGTGTGGTCCAGCAGAGTTAGAAACAGTTAAGCTAAATGTTTGACTCTGATAAAACCTTTCTATGGGGTTTGAAATGCACACTGTCTTTTAATATTAAAGGATCAGATCTTAAAGTTTAAGCACAAGAGTGACTGCACTGCAACTTAAAAATAAATGTGATTACATACATGGTGTTTATGGCTGTTTCCCTGCATGGTTACTTATATGCATCATGCAGCTGCTAGAACAGGGATGATTGACCTCGAATTTGAGACTCATAGATTGAGCTGCTGCGTCTTTCAGACATCCGTGCTGATATCCCCTTCCCTTCTTCGCTGGCCCCCGGGCATGTTAGCACCTCCAAAAAAGAAGCAGCGAAATTAAGTCAGAGCTGAAGACGGTTCCCAGACAAGCAGCAACTCCAAAATGAAAACCTCCAATTTAGCATGACTGAAGTATGATCCTAACATATTGCTACCATGTGGCTGCAATGTATTCAAGGTGGCTGCATGGGAAGTGATTTTAGAGCTCTGGGATCAAAGCAGGTGGTGGTGATCACATTCAGCCAGACGATGCATTCAGGAGCACAGACATACAGATAGTTATTATGGCTCCATCTGGTTAAACAGTGTTGACGGCAGAGGAAGTAAGAGCAGGTGTGGGTCTGTGGCGTCCTGCCAATCAAGCAGTGACAATTGAGTTAGACCAAGTGTGGGTTTTTTGTGCTGTGGTTACCATAGCCGGCTGATCAAGTGTCACAAACTAACACAGCTTCCTCCCTGGCATTGTTTTGCAAAGAAAAGACTCTTGTTCCCAGGGTTCAAAGCCATAAAAATATAGGTCTGCTCATCAGAAGGGTTGTCACAGAACCAGAACGTTAAACTTTGATATGATGCTAGTGAGAATCTAACAATGTTGATATCTGTTTTGCAGCCACAGCAATGAAAATAACCCCTGGCAGTAAGTCCTAGGCCTCAATACCAAGTTGTTTTTTGTTTTAATGTCCAAAAACTGCAGGTAAACATCTGCACTATGTCTATATAGCACACAAAGTAAAATAACAGACTGCATTTTTTAAATGTGGTATTAAAAAAGTATCTAAAAGCATTTAAATTTTGATGAATTGTTAGTGGAGTGCACATGAGAAAGAACTGAAAGTTCAAGAAATTATCCATCCATTTCATCAAAAGAAGGCGAGTGGAGTATCTAACAGGGATCATCTTTGTTGGCACACTAGTTCCTAGTAACACTAGTAACTGTGAGCTTTTACCTCAGAAGAAGCAGCCGTAAGAAACTGTAATTGCTTCATAATTGCCATGGTTCTGCTTTGGGCGTGAATTTCTAAAGGCAGGGCAAAAGCAACAGGATAGTATTTCATCCAGAGACCTCTGAGGTATCCATGCCCAATTTTCATTCAGGAATACAACGTTCACAAAGAGCAGATAAAAGGCAGATTTTTACATAAAAAAGGTCATATTAAGAAGCCCATTGGATAAAATACAAAGCAAACATTGTAAACCATTTCTGAGTGAAATTTAAAGCCAATTTTTGAATGTTTTGACAAGTTTAAATGTGTTTTTCCCTCATTTTCTTCTTATGAAATCAATGCACATTGAGTCAGCCCGAGATTTAAGTGCATATAGCAGCTGATGTAGCTTCTAGTTGCTAGACTCCTGTCTCATAGAGAAATGAGCTACAAATATGGGTGGGAAAGAGTATCCATCCGCAATATATCATCATCCTGACTTGTGGATTAAATTCACTGATTTCCAGTGACACTATTGTTTTGTAGTTTGAAAAAAATCACACTCTCAGCTAACCTTGCAAAGCAGATGGATAGGCCCCTTTCCATGTTTCTCACTGGCGAATCAATCTTGCTAAGCTCCCGTCTGAACCGTTTGGGCCCGGTTAGAAAATGACAGGACCAATCAGCAACAAGGGGCCGATGCAATTATGGCGGGAGAGATTAGCGTGGAAGCTGCTAAAGTGCCAGTTTTATCAGAACTTGACCACATTTCTTTGTTAAAAGAAGAACAAAGAACAGCAGTGAGTTGTTTTCTTTTCAAAAACGACAGAAGTTGTGTACTGACGTGTCTACAGTTGCCATGATTCGCGTTATGCAGCTCTAATGGAGTTTACTCCTTTGGTAGGGGTGCAGCTCGCTGGTGGCTACATCACGTGTTTTGCTGC
This sequence comes from Cheilinus undulatus, assembly GCF_018320785.1. Lineage (NCBI taxonomy): Eukaryota > Metazoa > Chordata > Actinopteri > Labriformes > Labridae > Cheilinus > Cheilinus undulatus. Next base: position 13,987,650 of record NC_054881.1, on the reverse strand, counting down.
TCTGATTGGCCCAAAGATGTGACAGACAGAACGTTCATCCAATTAGTGAGTGGTTTCCCAGATGCGTACCAGGTTAACTCTGAGCAGATTTAGACAGGAAAGCAAAGAGAAGAAGTTAAGGGATAAGGCATGATAAGTAAACGGACAAAAATAAGAAGAGTACTGAGTAAACAATGACAATCAATCTCAATTAATCTTTATTTTTATTGGACTTTTCATACAAAACAATGTAGCACAAAGTGCTTTACACACAAAATAAAAAATAAAGAATCATAAGTTATTGTATCGAAATATATAGAATTATATGGTATTATATGATCTCATATAATAACTTATAGTATTGTATTACATATATGACATTGTCACTCATACCGTAACTAATCGTATCATATCATCTCGTAACTTGTCACATCGTATTGCTTTATACCATACTGTAACATAACTTAATGTAGCAAAACTTATCTTGCTGTAATATATCATAGCATATTGTAGCATGTCTTATCGTTTCTGGTTCTCAAATGGTGTGCCGTGGCACACTGGTGTGCCTTGAGACAAGTCTAGGTGTGTCTTGAAAATTTGTCTGACTTTACATAAGTACTACAACTATGCAACAACTAAAGAGACTATAACCAATGTCCTTACTGCATGCAAGCATTACACGTTGCATTGCATCATATAGCATTGCATGCTTACTGTCCATCTATTATCTGTTAAATATGCAAATGTAAATTTACATGTAAAAATATGACATCTCATGCTATACTTAGAAAATCAGAGGTATGGTGCCTCTAACAGCTGTGAGCCACGTAGTTTTGTCTCCATATTGGCACAAGTCAGACCATAAAAGTTCATAAATGGGTATAGAGAATATCCATGCAACACACTTCTCTTTGTAAAACAAGCTGACAAGTTTGGGGAGTGAGAAAAGTGGAAGAAAATTAAGAATATCCTCTGGTGGGACACTCCTGGTGTCTTCTCATCCTTTGTGCAACCTCTTCCCCTGTTACTTGTCCATCTTAATAGAAGCTACAGGGAGAACAAAGGAACAGGGTGACTGGGGATAAACCTGGGGAGCTGCAGTGCATCACTTGCAGAGTGTCAGGATGCTACAAAAGGAAACTCTGTAATCAAACTGATGTAGCTGGCACTTGCTCACACTGCGTGCAGTTGGGACTGGGACATGTTGCTACTTGCTACACATGCTAAAGAGGTTATTTTGCAAGGACATTAATATGGTGTGCCTTGAGACGTCAGCTTGCTTTTTGGTGTGCCTTGGGCAAAAAAAGTTTGAAAACCATCGTCCTATCCTATCCTATGTATCTTATCCTTTCCTAACCTATCCTATCATAACTTATTGTATTGTGTTATATCAAATCATATAGTTTCATAACTTATGGTATCGTGACGTAATGTATCATCTTGTATTGTATCAAACTAGAAAAGCACTCAGAGAGCGCAGGCCTCCGCCTTTAGCCCTACCTCCCAGTAGTAAAGAATCCTTTAAAAAATTCCTCGATCCAGACGGTGATCTGGATCACTCCCAAAATCTAATCAGTTCTTCCTTATGCTATTTCTGACATTTCCTGAAAATTTCATGAAAATCTGTCCATAACTTTTTGAGTTATGTTGCTAACAAACAAAATAACAAACTAACTAACAAACCCTGCCGATCACATAACCTATGAATGAATGTTGAAGCTGCACAATAGCAGTGTTATAAGTTTTCATGATTCTCTTTAACTTGTAGTTCAAAACTAACTTAAAATTTCTGGAATAAAATAAATAAATACGTCTGTCAGAGACCTATCATGGTCATCAGAAAACCGGTGATTGAAAAAACTTAAATAAAGAGAGAGTAAAGAGAAGAATATCATGGGAGGTGACGGAGAATCCTAAAGGACAAACAAACAAACAAACAACAATCTCTGACAGGTAACATCCTGTCTTAAAGGAGAGGATTGATGGATGAAAAGGATAAACAGAGCAGCTTTGTCAAATAATGGGACACACACTCCTTGTTTTTACCTCCTCCCCCTCTCCTTGAGCCACTTTGCTTTGATTCAGCTCTGTATCTGTATTTTAAATGACTCAATTACACAGGATCCTGCGGTGAAAATTACGGATGTTTTCCACTATTTCTCTCCACTGGGACACCATGACCCCTCCCCGGCTCCAATAACCCCCTCCTTCCCACCTCCTCCTCTTCGTCTTTTCCTCTCCACCTGTCCTATTTTCCCCCCTCTCTCACATTCGCCCATTTTTCTTGATAAACGTTTGCTTTTTCTGTGTGTATCTGCGACTGAGAGGAAATAATAGCTAAATGGTCTTGTTTGTGAGCTCTCCGCATGGCGAGCTGACAAAGAGTGTTTTTCTGCAGGTAATTTTTTCTGCTGTGACCACACAACGAGCCACAGAAGAGTTTCTTAAGGATGACACAAGGTGTTCAAATCCAAACACCAGGTATGACAGGAATAAAAGCACATCAGCAGGCAGAGCTGCAGAGATGGGCAGAATGTTGTTTTTTTATTCATCCAAAGCAAAAGCAGTGTTGTGACTCTTTTCAGCACTTTAAACCCACCGCTTATGGGGGTCTGAGACATTTTAAAAGTGGAATCTATCTGTGATGTACTCTGCTGGTGTTTGAATGTACTCGCAAGATAAAACCCTCACCTACTGCTGTGTCGCTCAGACTCACTGAGGTGCAAAGCGGCAAGTAATGCTCAACCAAAGTGTACGGCTCGATCGGTTTTAAGGTGACAGAAAAACATCCCCAAAGTAGCGGGGAGAAAAACATGTCTTTCTCATTTCACGCAGGAAAATGGAGCAAAGATCTTGCAGAGATGGCCAACAAACACTTGAGAGCTTTACTTACTGCTGTACTGTGACTGTAGAGCTTAAATCAGTGCGGTACATTAAAGGCAATGGACCACAACAACTTAAAGCTCCTTTCAGGAGTTTTAGATGGTTATGAAACAGGAGGAAATTGATATGGACTTTTATTTATAAGGTAAAAAAACATAAAGAACAACAAGCAACATGATAGATTATTTATACACTGTTTATTTTTAATATTAAAACTGCTTGGTTGGAGGGTAGGTGTCAGACAAAGTGATTTAACCTTTTGAGACCTGAGCTTCTGTTTGAACTTTTTCTGTTCCTCCCACTTATTTGGGATAAGTAGGACCCCGTAAGTTTGGAGGCTCGGCCTTGTCTTTGAACAGGAATTGGATTTTACCAAAACTGATGTCTGCAAATCTCTATTAAAAGTTCTGGATTTATCAGAAAGTTTCATTTAAAAAATCCACAAAAATTCCCTGAATCTCAAAGAAATTCACCCCCAAATTTCTGAAAATATTCCCCAAATGAGTCAGTGAAGTTTTATCGTAAAGCCAAACATTCAATAAGAAAATAATCTCCAAAATCCAGTGAAAAATCCTGATAATTTTCAAGCAAATTCTCCCAAATATGAACATAAATTTCCCCTAAAATTTCTGATGTCTTTTCTTACCACAAGAATGAGAGAAAATTTCACCAAACATCCAAATAAATTCCTTGAAATTTTTTGAATATTTCATTTAAAGTTTCCCTATCAGATTCCTAGAAATTTACAAGTATCAAATGTTCCTCACAGAGGTTTCAATTTCAAGTTTCAACAAATTAGTACTTTCATTATTTTGCCAGTCTTGTCCTGCAAAAGAAGTACTCTCTAACAAAAAGGCAGCTATCACATGATTGTCTCTCTGCTTGCTCTAAAAGTGTCCTTCTTCATGTTACCAGTTAGTAGTTCTCATTTTTTTGTCTTAGCATTTATTCGTATTGTCTTCTTGTGTAGGATTCTGCCTGTTTTTCTGTCCAGCCTTTTGCCTGCACTTGTGATTTTGTTTGATTGATCAAACATTAATAAATGACCTGCCTGTTTGAACGCTCTTCTGAGTCTTTTCTTGGTTTCACTGTGTTTTTGCATCAGCCTTGAGTTCTTCCGAGCAGTTTGGATCACTTTCAACCCAGAAAAATCTGGCTGGATAATCTTCAAAATGACCACGAAGTTGAGACTTTGCAAGGTTTTAGAGAGGGGTATGGCTGCAGACCATACATCTCTGGCAGCCACCCTCACAAGCTGTTCATCTGAGATGCTATATATCTCAGAATGCAAGTACATGCTAAAACTTAAAAAAAAAAAAAAAAAATCAGAATAAATATCCTTTAAGGGGATACCAAATATAGTTAGGATACCAAAAGTCAAAAGTAAAAAATCGGACCTGAAAAATCTGATCACAAAACATTTAATAAAGCAGAGTGAATAATGCACAGCTTATGTAGCTATGTTGATCTACATAGATCATTTAGCTACATAGATAAAGTAGCTATATAGTTAATGTAGCTACATAGCTAACATAGTGACATAGCTAAAGTAGCTATGTAGCTAACATAGCTACATTGCTAAAACAGCTAACATAGCTTCGTAGCTAAAACAGCTAACAAATTTAAGCTCACAAAGCACACTGTAAAAATGAATATGAGGGCTCAACGTTAAATAAGTTTCACAACTCAAAATTTTATGTTGCCACTTAGTTGACTTAACATGCTCATATCTACAAATGTTGAGTTGGCAGAAAATGTTTCCATTAAAAATGTGCATATTATATGGCTCGACTGAAATAGCTGTGCCAACTATTTAAGTTGAGCCAAGCTAATGTTGCCTCAACTTCAATCTATATGTTCACTTGGTATATATCTTACATAGTTTTAGAAACTCAATATAATGTGTTCTGTCAGCTAGTTCACTTATCAAAAATGCACCCAGTAAATCAGACTTTGTTCCCTCTACACTAATCACGTTAGATTTTTACAGTGCAGCCACATAAGCTACATATCCACAATATTTACGCAGCTAAATTAGCTTTAGCTTACAAGGCTTAGCTTTAGCTTTAAGCTTTATCTTTCAATGAGCTAAAGCTCATGTTGCTGAAGCTAACTTAGCTGAATTGGCTTTTGTAATAATGTTAATTAAGTAGGTAGTGAAGTTATGTTAGCTTTAGCTAAAGCTGACGTAGCTAAAGTGTGCCACCATTTGTATAACTACTGCCATAATAGATCTATACATAATTTAATCCCAGATTAGACAATTTCTCTGTTTTATTTATGACATGTTGCTTAGTCTGTAATGTTTCCAGTATGGTTATTTAACTTCCAGACTACAATATTTCTGTAGGTAAACTAGCTTGAGTTTATGATGCTCAGCTTTAGCTTTACATTATAGCTTACGAGGAGCTGTAACTTGCTGAAGCTAATGTAGCTACACTGGCTCACATAGTTATGTTAATTATGTAGCTAGTGAAGTTATGTTAGATTTAGCTAAAGCTGACTGAGCTAAAGTGAGCCACCATTTGTATAACTACTTATAAAACAGGTGTATACATAATTTAATCCCAGATAAGATAAGCTTGAATTTTGGAGCTAGCCTTAGGTGAACTCTCAAGAAAAAGCAGTTTTTTGTACTTTGCAGAATGATCTAATTTTTGCCACCAGTTTGCAGTTCAAACTTGATAACAGAAAAAGATCATCTGTTACAAGAACATTTATGCAATTGTGTCACTAAAGAGTATCAGTTAAACACCCAGCCCAAAGAGTCAGCATACCCTGTGGTGTAATTCAGGAAATAACCATCACTGCATTACCATCCATCATAACACACCCCATATCAACCAAATAACCAGTGCCATTAAACATTTACATCGTCTGAGGGATTCTCAGAGAGTGGAGCAGCCGGAGCGACCAGGACAGCCACCTTGAACCCGGTAGGCCTCTCGTTCATTCACCACCTCCCTCACTAACAGATCGAAGAACATAAAGAGCGTGTGCCAGCAAACAAATCCCACCAGCGGACCCCCGGGAGAGGAGGGGAAGGGGAGAGGCACAAGCCAAGTCCTTTTTCAAATGAAGGAGATAAATCTATTGATTTGATTTCAGCATACTGCATTACTGCTGCAGCCCTGGGGGATCTGGGAAGTAGAGGAGGGTGTAAAGGTTGAAGGTGGGTTGTAGTCATGCTTAGGACATGGCTCAGTCTGAGATTTGGTCTTGATAGCTCAATAATCTTGTAGGTGGAGTGCCTCGACACTTTGTACGTACATTCATGGCCTACAGGGGATAACTTTACTTAATCAGACCTTTCATGATCTTACTTTTATAACTTACATGATCTCCTGATGCAATTAACCTTTTGAATTGTCTAAATTTCAACAAGAGTCGTGTTCATGAATGGCTCAGCATAAAATTTACTTGTTGACCCTGCTCTGTAACTTTATTTGGTCTTCTGCTTCATGGCTGAGCTGCTTTCAGTTTGTGAGGACAGCCTGATCCAGGGAGATTCACACATATGCCATCTTTCTTCCATTCCATCATGATGGATTTAACTGAACTTGGGGGATGTTCAGTGCCTTGGATTTTTTTGTAACCATCTCCTGACTTACACTTTTCACTAACCTTTTCTCTGAGTCGTTTGGGGTGTTATTTTGTCTTCATGATGTAATGGTAGCCAGGAATACTGATTAACCAGTGACTGGACCTTCCAGCCACTCGGACACATTCATAAACAAAAACAACATTTGTCATGAGGAAAGCTGATCAAAATGTTCCTGATGCACAATGACAGCAAGAACATATCAAACAAGGCCTAACTGTGTAGATAATACTAAAAATGAATAGAGATCAATATTGCACTTATCAATACTTTTAGACAGTGCCAAAGTTGGCGACCTACCACTCATCATAAGAACAAATTCAGCTGCAACAGCAATTATAACAGGGTAACTTAATCCTGCACTGAAAAAGTTATCGATTCTTCTAAACCCTGAAGAGCCTGCAGACTCTGGTCCAGTCAATGTTGGTGGGTAGTTGAGCTACATTTTGTTGTAACAGGATACAGGGAAGTCCTCACACTCATTAACCCTTTTAGATGGGAAACATTGAGCAGCAGGCAAAATATTTCTATTTTTCCATCAATATTTCATCACCGGCTCAGGCCAAACAAAGCCAGGGGCTTTGACCGTAATGGTCCCATCTGTCTATAGATCTTAAGGACATCAGTGTATGGGTGTCCTTTGACACCAGAAAATAGGCTTCCACATAAGGAAAACACTGCACTCACTCACAGGATCCATGCATGTTAGCTAGCCTGGAAGGCAAAGTGGATCCTGCTTTATTTTAATGGTTCCTCACAGATGGTCTCTTCATGTTGTTGCTGGAGATCAAGTTTCTAAAGTGTGAATGAAGCAGAGATTTCAGGACTTAGGATGAAGCAGCTCTCAAATTAGCCAATAACTGATTTAAGTCACTGTATTTGTTGAGTATAACTTACTTCCACTATGGATTCTCTTCTTTACAAACTGATAAAAAGTTTTCAGTCCTAGATTTCTTCAGTACATCAAAATGAAATAACAGCATTTTAACCTGTGATCATCAGTTTTTAGATTGGCTCAATATAACGCTCCCCATGAATATAAAAGATACAAACATAAATAATTTATCAGTGTTAATACAGCTGCATTGGCATGATATCCTGGCCTGTAAATCCCTCATTGTTTCTCAGCAGTATAGAGAGTGACCTCATCATTTTGCCTGGCCCATTAGCTTTCCACACAAACCCCACGGGACCGGTCCATTAACCCCTTACCTGCTAAGTAAAGTAGCATTAAGTGAAATGAAATCAGAGCGTCAGTAGGAGTAGATGGGCATGACGGCAGAAAAACTAAATTTCTTGACTTGAAAGGTTGATTAAAAAGTGGAAATCTGTTCCAACGAGCCAGAAACAGGATGGTAAATTTAACAATGGAGCCTTGATACAGCCGTTCTTGGTTTGGATTACACAAACCTAAGTGAAGGAGAGCTACTTCAGCCTCTAATTGGTTATAATTACACCCCCACCGATGGTCATTGTTCCTGTCTTATTGTGTTTAAAGAGGAGAGGTCAGTGAACACAGAAGCCCTCTCCACTCACAGGTACATGGAGAGCAGAGATTGTGAGCATAGATTAGATTATCCCGATGGGAAAGTAAATTGTGATGGCTTTATTCTTTCATTTCGGCCCAATAAACAGTTCACTATTTTTTTTAAGTTTGAGCCAAATGGAAACCTCTAGTGCTGAAAACAAAGCCAATGGAGTATTACAGATTTTTTTCTTAAGATAATCAAAATAAATGAACATTAAGTTCATACTTTTCTAATGTTGATGCTGTTTATGAAAGAAAAAAGCTAGTTTTAGGCCCTAAAGGAACTAAACCACATCGAGAAGTTTAAGCACAAATCACACAACCACATGAAAGGCAGACTCATAGATTGAAAGTTAGGTTGCAATAGGGTAACCAATATGGTCGTCGTTATCAATGGGCTTCAAAATGATCTTCAGGAACCAGTGGTTGATGTTACTGAAACAATGTCCACCTTTATACAGTCTATGACTTCAACTTCAGTATGTGTGTAAAATGTGGAACGTAAAAATGGGGGTTTGCATGAATGAAAGCCCAGAGATCACAGCTGTTACGATTCAAAGCCCCAATTTCAAAAAAGTTGGAGCACTGTATAAAATGTAAACAAAGCAGGATGAAATTATTTGCAAATCTTTTAAACCCATACTTTACAATAGAACATAAACAACATATCAGATGTTGACATCTACCATTAATGAAAAATATTAGTTGATTTTGATTTTTGATCACAGCAACACAATTAAAAAAAGTAGGGATGGGTCAACAAAAGGCTGGAAAAGTAAGTGGTTTGTTTGACCAGTACAAGTACTTGATTCTGCTAAAGCATAATACACTTCTTCAGCCCTGGCAGAGGTGCACTTAAGGATTATATATCGGCATTATAAAACATGCTCATGTTGTATAATCACTAAGACCATGCCACTCGACAATCAAATCATACCATGGCATAGTGTTACAGGACCCTATCTGACCTTAACTTCTCAAAATAAGCCACAGAGTGAGTTGAGTGACTATCACGTCTGTGTGTTTTTCTTTTGTGCCAACTCTGTGTAAAATGTTAATATAATATCGTGTTGGGATGACATATCCATGCCAAGGCCTGTTTGGGCTCAGAAGATTGGGAATGCAAACCAGCAGGATACTGGGGAGGGGAAACAGTGTTTTAGATGGGTATAGGGCAACAGGGGCTAGTCTGAGAGCAGCCTCCATAAAAGTTCTCTTTTTTACTTCAGGGTTGCAAGTCAGCAAATGATCAGCTAGAGATAATGAATGGCTGTCAAAAAAATTTATAGCAATCCACCCTGTAGCTGCTGAGATATTCCAGTTTGGACCAAAGGGTTGAATGGCCTCAAATATTGCTGCAAATAAGGTGCAAAAGGGCATGAAGTGCTCTCTAATTAGAGGTGTATGTATGTGTGTTATTGTAACACATTCACTTGATTCAAGTCAGTTTTTTTCACCTTCAGACAAACAATAAGTGTTTCTAAGCATAAGTTAGCAATGATAAAAGTATGTCTAATATCAAGAGTCTCCTTTTTCTTGCATGTTCAGTATCCAGAGTGTCTCCCCTCTTGGCCACTCCATCTCAAGAGGTCATGGACTCTGATCCTGAACAATAGCCTCCTTTGTGCATGTGCTGTCGGCAGAGTGACAAGGACTTGAAGGTTAGTCAACCTGGACTCCTGAGGAGACACAGTCGCACAGCGACGTCCATTAGGGCTCGGTCCTGTGACGCCGCCGACTTTCATGTCGTGCTATTGTTACACTGCTCTCCCCTGAGAGGTGGACACAGAGTGGGTAATGAGGGGTAATTGGTCCAGGGTCAAGGATGATTAATTCCCTTGGTCAGGTGTCAGTTAGTTTTCATACCTGGCTGGCTGGGGGACAGGTAGGAGGGGAAGGCGGATGGAATATGAGACCAGTGGGTAAGGAGATGTGAATCCAGGAGAACATACATGCAGAGCCAAGCCTTTTGGAGTCCATGTTAAAAAATATATCATACCTTTCTATTCATATAACAAACACCATGTGTAAGACAGGTATCACATCAGTAAAAATTTCCAGGATCATATCTTTGAAGAAATAAAGTTAAAAGGTCACCACGATCCTCCCCCTCCAACAACCGAATCCAGATTGAGATTGATAGCTGTCCCCATCCCTCCTACCTCCCCTTCAGCTTGACTGACTAATCTGAATACCGCTCTCTCCATCGCTTCATTCTAACCGGGCAATTTTGGACACTGATTATCTTACAACCTGTGTGTGCACGACAGTAAATGCAGGGGCTGGCTGGTAATTGACCAGGCAAAGACTGAGACGCCTGCCGTGTAATTGAGCGGGGGGGCTGCGGGGCTCTTTAAGGACTGAAAGGGTCCGAGAAGCCCTCATTGCCCATTAGACCTGGCAGGGGGTCTCTGGTGCCTGTGGACTCCACCTTGAAGCCCTCAGTGAACTCGGTGCTACAATACAGGAGTGACAGCTTTCAATGGGGAGTGGTAGCCTCGAAGCAGCTGCTGGCTCCTATAGACATGAGTCCTGAGCATGCATGGAGAATATTTATGTGTGAAGAGAACAGGTAAAGTAAATTGCTGCACACTTTTATGAATCTATTTTGCAACTTTTAAGATCTGTCTGAGACCCCCCCCCCCCAAAAAAAAAAAAAATTGGGACCATGAAGCTTAGGTACTTTTCAGATTTTTAACCTTTTATGTCAAACTGAAATTTCTTCAAAGTAATGTCAATTCAATAAAAATATGTAATGTAAGTTACTGTATAAATGTTCATCCCCTTTAAAGTGACTGACCTGAGACAACAGAGACATTTAACAAGTTTTTGTAACTTTTTTGGTCAAAAAGCCAAATATTGATCACAATTGATGTATAAAATCAATAAAATGGTAAACATCCAATGGGGTGAATGCTTTTATAGGCACTGTATATTTAGCCCAGGCTTCTCTTTATATTGACTCCACCCTTTCACTCTGTTCTCTGAGCTTGGAGACCCCCTGCAGCACAGAGAAACATACATATTCAGCCAATTGGTTTTCCTTCCATTTGACTTGTGCCATTTGAGCTCAGAAATGGCCTTGTCACTTCTGCTCCAGTGAGCCCCCATGTTCATTATCACTGCTGTATCATGCACATGCTCTGCTGCTGCTTCATCAACATATCATAAATATGATCCGTTTGTTCTCACTGGCCCAAAGTCTTCACGGGGCAGTGACTGTACAGCCCTGAGAGTTAAACAGGCAGAGGCATTAATAAGAAGGATGCCTGCCAATGACAGGAGCTATTAATCACTGACACTTACACTGACAGTGGCAGAAGAGTAGGGCCAGTGTTTGCTTTTAAACTCATCATAAATACCATTTATTAAAATATAATCAATTATTAGAGCTGAGGAAGAAAAACACATACTCAGTATTTTCTGTAACAGTCTCAGTTTTTTTATTTGTGTTCAAGTTCTTGCCGACTGATGCTACGACAAAGACAAAATCCATGAGTTAAAATACTGAGAAATACATTTTATTAATATGCCTATCCATAAAGTATGAATCAACCTGATTGAAACTATTTCCTTTTAACAGCTTGCTGATATTTTTTCCCCTAGCCTTCAGCTTTAAGCATCACAGTTGAACAGTAAGTGTGACTAGTAGTGTAGATACATTGTGCTTGTTTAAATAACAGGAGACAGTAAGGCAACATGAAGATAACAGAGGCACAAAGTCTTAATCTACTACCACCTGAGGGAGGGTGGAGAGAAGGAAGATGGCTCAGAGGACTGCTGTGGTCACTGCTGAGAGTTGGAGAAACCCTGCAAACGATGGTGTTCCCTTAACCTGTTGAGGAGAATAAAAAGACAGAAGAATATGATTTTAAGGGAAATGAATAATGGAAACATAAATGTTTTTACAGCTGTTTGACAAAAGTAGAAACTCAAATCTTAGCTAGTTTATTTGCTTGGCTTCTAGTCATGCAGTCTAGGCTGCATCCCTTACTGGTGACCAATGTACCAGTATAACCATAAGTGCTGAAAATTCACCAAATTCATTGTGTAATTCATTGTGGGCTTCTTCAATGCTCAAAAAAAGTTGGAATACACAGCAACAGAGATCAGAACGGTGGAGGTTGGCGCTGCTTTTTAACAGCTTTAAAACATAATCCTGCATTTAAAGAGAACAGGGAGTATACTGTCAAATAAGCTTTGTGGGGTGCTAAACTGACAGAAAAACAAAAATGTGACAAGTGGAAGTGGGCAGAGAAACTCACTGGCTGTGAGACTGTCTCACAACAATCAGCACAGGCTGAGAGCTCAAGTACTGTATTAAAGCTAGTAGTTGGCAAGCAGTACGGATGAAACAGATACTAAAAGAGCAACACAGCCGCAAAGAAATACAGTTCAAGCTGTTTTCCCTGCAAAGATCAGAACATTTCTACATGCATTAGGTATGATCCTATACTCTAGAGCGGTGGTTCTCAACTGGTCTGGCCTCAGGACCCACCAGTCTGTCTTATGAAAGATCACGACCCAAGTTTACAACAAATTTTCAACAACACGTTTGGTAATTGATTGTATTTCAGTTTGGAGCATGATTGGACCTGATGTAAATAAAGGGACAAAACTGACAAACTGTATACCCACTTTCCCCATCATTACGTGTCAATTTCTACCACTTTTCCAGAGACCTTGTGAAGTTACTTCATTATCATGGGAAAAGTAGCCATTTATTGCAAGAAGAGGAGATAAACATGTAAATTAACCCAATTTCACAGTAAAACAGAGCAAAATAAAAGGTATCGATGGTCCATTAAGGACTTCAGGACTTTTGCCACCCAGTCATGACCCACTGATAATTGCTCCACGACCCACCTTTGGGTCCCGACCCACCAGTTGAGAACCACTGCTCTAGAAAAAATCTTCTTTTCCTACAGGTTAACTGATCAACCTGGCTTGAAGCTGATTAATATCCCATATTACTCAGTCCTACAGACCTCCTCCTACATGTCTAGCCAGATGAGGGAAGATAGGAGCCTTGAGGAGTCTTGTGGTGAGTGAAGAGGCTAGTTTAGCTGCTTTGACAGCTTTTCTCCCTTATTTTTCAAATACTCTTTCAATTGAAACGCTGATGTACTATTAACCAAATAAAATGGGTGGTGTAAACAACTGGGTAATAACTTCTGGTTCACAAAATAATCTACAAAACGTGTGGCTTGTGTTTGAGAACGAGCCTTCTGTTTTTGTTATCTGATGCACATTTAAATAGTCAAACGGACTCTAAATGAAGCGATGTTTGGGAGCCAAAACAAATTTTTTTAGTAAGAAGCTGAGGACCATATCTAAATCTCTGTAAAGGGATGGATTTCCCATCGCAATGAGATAGACTTGACAGATATCTGCCGTGGAAACACAATCAAGATCAGGGTTGGAAACTTCAAAACCAAATTGTACCACTTGGTTGACATCGACCATACATGAGCGTCGTCTGCCGTCCTTTCTCCTGGCATCTTTTTCATTTTGCCTGAATTTGTGCTAATCTCACTTTCGAAACACAAAAGTAGCTTAAGATGATTTTTTTCCTCACAATCGGCACAGTCCTAAACAGCATAAAATCCTGGCATTCTGATTGCACTTCTCCATGCAGAAACACTTCCTGCCCCACATCCAGAGTGTTGCTGTGCCATCATCAGCAAACCACCTATACCAGGGCACCTTGGTTATGAGTTTTTGCAGCATGAGGCCCAAAGGATGCTAACCTGACAGCGTTAATCCTGATGAATCCGGAGGCATCACAAGGATCGTAGTCTCCCTGCACGTCCATGCTAAAGAGATAAAGAAAACAAAAAAAAACAGCCCCGTCAGAACAATCTTTTAATGTAAGGTTTCAAGGAAAATACAGCTAAAGAGAGACCAAGCACACAAGGAAAAATTGGTGGGTTTTGTAGTTACAAATTGATTGCAATGTTTGGTATTGTGGCAACAACATAAGAGACAAATTTTGGCAACTACTGGGATAACTGGATCGTTGACTATCTGCTTCTTTGAAATATTGTTCCCATCGATTTTTCTCTGAAGGCTCCTCTTTAGCATTGTTTGTCCTGAATAACAAAGAATCAATATCAGAAAATTAAAAACATACTCAAGCACACAAAAGAGGCGCATAACCCATTTTAAAACAAACCCATCATATCAGCTCTGAGAGATGATTTTGTGATCTGATGTTTCTGTCTTCGTGAAAAGAAGTTAGTCCTAACTTAGGCCACATTTGTCACTCAAGATGCAGATTGTAGAGTCTTCTGTTCTTAATGTTTCTCACAAAGCGTGTCCGTGTGCTGTGTAATTGCAGCAGTTTCTACCTGCAGTGCTTAATACACTTCCTCACAGAGTCCTCTCCACCCCCAACTCCCAACATACAGCTTGCACTCATTCTTCAGAAGCACTTAGCAAAAGAGGAAATTGCCAACAAATGATAGGATAAACACTATAAGAAGAAAGAGCGACAACTAAATCATCAACTCTCAATACAAGGCTCCCTACCCGGCACCTGAATGCCATTATGAGTGAGTGGCTACAAAGAATATGTCTGTGTATGTGTATGTGTGGAAGCATGTGATATTTTCTGAAACCCTGCAGTCTAATTGAGAGCGGAGCTGGCGGACAGCGAGGAGGGTGACATTTCTCTCTCAGATGGGTGCGGTGACGGGCTGTGTTACCACTGTGTTAATGACGCCGTTTACTGTTGCCCGTGGAGAGCCAACAGGATGTCAGTGGGGGTTTCATGCCTAATCTGCTCTGTGTGTGTATGTGTGAGTGTGACGGGTCGTCATGTAGACACAAATGAGCGTGCATGAGAGAAAGAGAAGAGACTGACACTTCCATGTGTATACGCAAGAGGATAGGTGCATGCTAAAGTCGTGATAATGCAGGAAAAACAAAGCAGAAGTCTCCTTGAGTAGTTTTTTTTAACTTTTGACAGATATTTTTATCGATAATTTAAGAATGACAATAGTTTCAATACTTTTTCACACAACATTTTTAGAAAACATTTCAGTCTCTGTTACAATGATCAAAAGTAGCTGAAAAGTTCAGATCTTCAGGCATTTTTTTTTAAACTTATTTTTTGCACATCTTGCCTTCATTTGGAAAAGACGACGGGATAGTGCAGAAAATCAGGATGACAGTACGCGAAGCAAAAACAGGAGTGTTGATATCTCAGCATTAAACATTTCCGAGTTGATATAACACTGAAAGTGCTGGGAGTTATTTGACAGTGTTGATTCAGCAGTGTTAGTCTAACTCTGTAGAGAGTCAGCTGGTCAAACCTCAGCCCACTGCTATGTCCCATCATGCACTTGGGCAATGTGTTTGTGTTTTTTGTTGCATTTATGTGTATTCGTATGAGTTTGGATGTTGCCTGTTGTACAATGCTGACATGTTTCTGGTGGATTGTCGCTGTTTTTGACAGTAGACATTACTGCACCATGGGTGAGGTTGTTCACCGAGTTAGTGACTTTCTGCCTGTAGCATTAAATGGACTGAAGTAAAAGATGGACTTCATCAAAAAGTGTTCTAAGCCATACTTTTGTTGCTTTGTTTCATCCTTGCCAGCGTACACTATGATGTGTCACAAGTGCTCAACTCAAGATGGCATCCTTGCGCGTAAAAAGAGTCAGTATTTAAAACTTAAAATACTCCAAATTAAAACAAGTGGAAGAACATAACACAATGCTGGGTAAAAAGTATACTTTAATGTGAGTGTTAAAAATGAACACAATAAGAGAGTTAAAAATGAACACTTTCCAAAGTTTAGATTTAACTCTGAACCTTTGAGAATTGAGTTGCAAAAGTTTATGTATCTTACTTACGGACATAGTAGCATCAGTAAGAGTTAGGAGACACTGGAAAATTAAACTAGTTAGATCAGTCTATCAAGCTTGATAAATGTTGATATCAAATGCTATCCTTACCATGGCAAAAAAAAAAATCACGTTAACATTTTGGAAAGAGGTAGTAGCCCCAACTTTTAAATTATGGCTGGCTGTAACAGTAAAACCCTCTCATTTGGAGAGAATTCAGCTCTGGCCATAAAAGAAATTGTGGCACTTGCACAAGATTTAGCAACCTCTTCTTCAGAACACTAAAAACACAAGCTAGACTGAATGACATTAATAGCTTCATTTGGTTTACACAAAACAAATTAAAAACAGAGGGGGAATGGATAAGGAGTCAGTCGTGTATCTTTTTCCCTCTTCTTTTGTTACTGTCTGTATTTTACATGTTAATGTGTGGTGGTTTGTTCTCTTAAGTTTGAATTAAAACAGATTTGTAGTTTTAATGTTTAACCGCTTCATTAGAAAAAAGATTTGAACTAAAATGAAAATCAAATGCTGGTACTGGTGCTAAAATGTTGCCAACATATTTGTGCAATCAAGAAAGTGAACAAGAGCTAAAAATAATATTAAATTCCAAATACTAGATGCCTAGGACATTTGTTTTGTTTCAATGGAATCAAGATGGGTACCAGTGGTTTTTCTTCCTCTTAACTTTACTAGTTTCATACTGAAGTTTAAAAATCTGGTGACAACCCTACTTTAAACAGCAAAGAAAAAATTTCAAATTAATTGTGACAATTCTCCTTTTTTCAATTAAACCTGTTTTTTTCCCTAAATGATGAAATGTAGTTTTCTTTCACAAAAAAAAAAAAAAAGCATTAGAACTGAATGATCTAAGGGTAGATCAGAGTTTGTGCGATGAACTTAACCACAGAAAAAAAGATCTTGTTATGGATTAAAAAGAAAGTAAGGGAATAATTAAAAGTGAAATGATTGATGATACAAGGTGCAGATTACTTTTCCCTTTTCCACTGAGCCGTTTCGGAGTTTTTACTGCAAAATGAGACATTAAGGAGAAGTGGTGGACTTATTTTACAATACTGTGGCTGCAGGGGAAAACTGTGGTGAGAAGAGAAGACTGCTCTATTTAAAAGAATGCATTAATCATTGACCTTTGATCGATTGATTGATATTTTTATTTCGATCATGTAAATCACAACTTAAAAACAGTTAAAAATACAAATAAGTAAACATCAAAAAATGAAAACAAGACAAGAAAGTAACTTGAATCTGCAAATTCTTAAGCATCTCAGTTTACATAAGCAAAAAGAAGTAGGAAGAAGTATAGACTTATCTAATCCTACCCCCTTTAATCGCATCACAATTAAAGCATCAATGATAACAGCTCCTAAAAAAAACTTAGTTATGCATGTGCATGTAGAGCTGAAACAGCTAGACTCTACTGATGGATAGAAAGGTTCTACTTGCCTTTTTTTCGCATGAAGTAACCAGTCTTTATTTATTTAATTTCCAAGGAAAAACTCCAAACAAACAGAGATTAGCTAGTTTCAGTTTCTCAGATTTGAGGGTTTGATGCCTTTTTTTATAGATTATAACAAACTGAAGAATCTCAATGAAGCTAAACAGAGCTAGAAAGAAATTTCATCTCTAAATCTACATATAATGAGCTTTTACATCTTTATCTTTCTGATACCATAAAATACCTGAGTGTATGTATAGGTATTTTTGTTTATATGACAGATTTTAAAACAATGACCTCATTAGTATGTCATATAATTGAGTGTTAACAGTATCGTTGTTCTTAAATCTGATTTGTGAGGGTTTTGTATCGTGCTGCTTGTAATGGGCTCTCTTCTGAGGAACCACTGCGCCCATCTGTCAGTGGCCTCGAGGTCTTTGTGATCCTGCAACTCAACACCTCCGTCACACACGTGTTGAAGAAATGTGTCTGAACAAGGTCAGGTGTTGTACTCAAACATGAGCCTTCATTAGTCAGAGTTTCTTAGAGACAGGCTGGTTGAGAGGTCAGTGAGTCATAATTTATCTTCACAGTGACTCAGCGGTTATTTCTGAATTGTTTCTTTGGAAATCTGAACACTGGAGGCAAAGTAACATGGTAATTAAATATGGGTTAAAAGGGCTAAATGAATGCACCATCTGTATACAGTATAATATCTATTTATTCCTTTATTGCTAACTTTCACTTGGGATTAAAAAATGCACTTAGCTTTGTGATTTTTTTTCCCGCTGCTCCAGCAAAAGGAACAGAAAGGCTGACTGTGTGAGAAATCTCTCCTTTTGTCCCTCACTCTGACCTGCTAAACTAGCATGACACCCACGTACTTTCCCTTTAAAAGCCCACTGAAATCACCTCTCTCCTCTGGCTGAAAACCCCATTAGCTCGCTGACTTTAGGGTACAACTGGAGTGTGTGTGACTGAAGTGGAGATGGAGGGGCATATGGAGAGGTTTTTACTTTGGTCAGTGCTGAGCCTGCCCACAGGGCATCAGGGGTCAGCCTCCTGAACAAACCCACTGTTAGCAGGGCTAAGAGGGCCACGGGGGTGCAGTAGGAAGGGTTGGGGTCAGGGTCTGCCCTCCAGGAACTGAGCTTGAAACTTCTCTGATGTCTTTGTGAGGCCGGGTTGGTGTAGTGTTGATGTGGAGGTCAGGAGAGAACTTGAGCGAGCTGATCTGACACAACAGGCTGGCTGCTCTGAACACAGTGCACAGACCAGCCAAATACAGGTGGCCGCTCAAACAAGCAACCACTATGCCTTGTCCACTCATGCTAAATTTTCAGGACAGGCGGCCCCGTCGAATAGGAAGCAAGACGTGACGTTTAAACATGAAGTAACAGATGAAGCAACGGTGTCTGAAACCAAAATGACATTAACGCTTCTGTAACAGCCTTTGAGGCTGGAAAAGAAACGGGATGAAATTCACTTTCATTGTGTCCGTTCTTACCTGACCAGCTCTTCATTGTAGAGGGACTTAGGTGACTCCCGTCCCAGGATGTAGACATGGCCCTTGAACACAGACATCTGAACTTTCCCCTCCACGTTCTCCTGAGATCTGGCTATGCAGTGCCGCACAAACTCACACTCTGGACTGTACCAGAAACCTAAAGTGGTAAATAATGCAGGGACAAGTTGAGTACAAGTCATAAGCTGCTTGAAACATGGGCATAGCCTTAGGCAGTGGTTTCCAACCTTTTTTTGCCCAAGGCACACCTTTTCCATATCCATATCCATACAAATACTACTTATGACATGTCACACTAACTTAAATTGTTGCATAATTGTAATAATTACATATGGTTGCACAAATTCCCAAGGCACACAAAACTTTACCACAGAGCAAACCAGCATGCCTTGCCACCCTATTTAAGAAACACTGGTCAAAGCAATGTCACCCATTGGTTTCTGAAGAGGCGTTTGAAGCCCAACGATGTGGGTAACAAATTAGAAATGCTATCTCAATCTAGAAACAAAGGTGCAGATCAGGTTGGCCTTACGCCACCTGGCAAACAGCAGCAATGTGTTCACCTGCAAATCAGCTTAGTTATACACAGTGTGAATTTTGACAACTGTTTTTAATTTTAGTCAATTAAAATTCCATATATTTCAGTCTTAACTTTTAGTCCAAAAGTTTATTCTCTTTCCTAAATACAGCACCAAATCATGTCAGTAGGCTCTATGCACCCTGAAAACCCCAGTTTCCCTTCCTTCTACAGCCGAGAGGCAGAGGAAATACAGATATGTCGTGTTTTGACAGATTTAGCCACTGTGGAGAAATATAATGGATTTTGGATGTCTAACAGAAACTAAATTTCATTTTGGTCAGTCTAAGTCATCTTGATGAAAACTAAACTTACTTTACGTCAGTTTTAGTCATCTTAGATCATTTTTAGCCAGTCTTCGTTTTGGAAAAAAGTAGTCGACAAACATTTTAGCCATAGTTTTACTTGCCGAAATTAACACTGGTTATGCATTTAACTGGAAAGTTTTTGCATGACTTTTTTTTAAATAAGCCAAAGAAGTAAAGTCAAACTAAGCTAATGAGCTAGCTTAGCTGTGAGAGTGTTTATTTCTGCTTTTGTCCATTTGGCAGCTGGGTGAGTGTACTGTTTCTAGTCATGTTCTGGAAAAAGCTTTTGGGGTTTATTTTTCTACTCTGTTTGGCTTTTAACATCGTCCCTCTACTAGAGGTTTAAAGCTGGAGAAGAGCGTAACTGATGAGCACAATTTGTTATTTTTACAAAGGACAATCTCAGATTTAGAAAAAGCTTTAATGTGCACGGGCCAAAATGTGCAAACCAAACTGATCTTAACTTGCCCATAAGACTTTTTACATGTTGTTCAGTTTTTGCGTTTAGATTTACATTTTTACATATGATTAGTTAACAAAAGAAACCAGGAAGATCATGTGAAGAAAGGGTCTGTTATCCTGCAAATCCTCCATTGGCATTAGAGTCCACCGGGTCTTTGTGATGTCTTGTTGAGCTAAAATCTGTCTGTGCTTTGGTTTCATTTCTGTTCCAGGTGAAGTTCACACACCCTTTTCTTTTGTCTCATTTCGCTGACCTGCTCCGTCAGTCTCTGAGACAGATGGGCGAGGGATGTGTCTGTGTATGTTCAGAGGTCAGGAACGCCCCACTCAGCGGGGGTTCTCCTCTCATCAGCGGGCTGACCTCCACCTCGTTGTCTGGTTCAAAGGCACAATCGCTCCCTGATTTTACTGGCTCCAAATAGCACAATGTGTCACATGTGAAACTACACGCTAGATCAAGTTTATGGTAGTTTTTTTTTTTTTTTTTTTTTTGAGAAATTTCAGATTATATTACCTAATCATTGTTTGTTTAATCCATATTGTTTTAAAGAAAAATGTTATATCAGGAGGAGAGGGTCACAATTTTCTTATATTAAAAAATTATAATGCAAATGAAATGCCAGGGTTTGCATAAGTATGGGGTTTTTTTCTTATTTAACAACAAAAAATATTGGAAAAAGCTTCTTAGAATTACATCATTTTATTTTCTTTTAACTGGAAATGTGGAAACGGCATTCCCCTCAATTGGTGCAAATTCACCCCCAAAAAAGAATCCCTCTGGATAAGTGGTGACGTATTAATGTAAAACAGATGCAGGACAGGTGGATTGTTAACATAAGCCCCATTTATATGCAGAGTTATTAATGATTTAAACCCACAATGGGTTTAATCTCTGCCCTGCCTCTGAAAGTAGCACCTTTGTGCGTGTGTGTTTTTGTGTGTGTTTGAGTACTAGGCCACTTCAATTATACCCTCCAGAGAGAGGAAGGAGTCTCTAATGGCACTGATCCTATTATGTGGATGAAGGTGCAGGGGACTGGAGACCGAGCAGAAGGGATGATTAAGACACCTGAGCCAAGAAAAGCTTACACAAACACACACACTGAGCACGCAGAGACACCACGGTACACGTTCAGCGTGATCGTTTCTCCCTAATGTAAACTGTTGCTGTTTCTCTCATGAAACAGTTATTTGCTGTTGACTTTGGCTGGATTGATCTGCACTTTGTGTTACTAACTGTGGTATTAGCAGGGATGAACAGCCTCAAAATACAGCGATAAGAGGATGTAAACATGGATAATTCTAATTGATTCAACAAAACATGTTGGAATTACCTTTTATTTTCACCAGCAAAGGGTATTAGTTGAAAAAGATAGACATACAGACATGGCAAAAAAAGCACATTAAATAGGCCCATGCTACAAAACTTGAGACAACAGAACATATTATAACATGCTGGAATTTGAAACCCTGCAAATACAAAAAGGCCTGAAAAAATCAGTCCTGTCTGACTCATGTTTTATAACATTTTGCAGCCAGTTGTGATGACCCAGCTCTTTAAAATGTGGATAAAAGTAATAGTAGACTACACAAAATCTGTCGTGAAAGCCTGGCATATTTTAAAACTTTCTGCACTTCAGTACCAGAAACAGGAGCTGCAATAATCAGCCTGGTCGATTATCGTGGCTGATATTCTGCGTACGGCCGACATTCTGCACTGGCAGTTTATTTCACCAATGTGTGTCTCTCTGGCTCTACTACCTAATTGGCTAGACGTCATCAGTAATTGGCACTTGACATTAACACCACAGTGACGAAGTTCATCACTTCCTTTCTCCTGCTGCTTTCCCTGTGCCGTTTATAGTGTCAATATATTTAGCGCTACATTGATTGCTGTGCAGTTAGACATAGTAAAGTTATCATCAAGTTCTCAAAACCTTTAACGGCTGATCTGCTGAATTGTTTGTTTCAAAATCCTTCTTTTATTAAAAAAAAAAACTTTTACAAAAAATACTGTTAATTTTGCCGACTAAAACTACGACTGAGCGTGAGAAAGACTGGACTAAAATGTGCTAAAAACAGATCTTTGATGACTAAAACTCTGAAGAAAAGTAAGTTTAGTTTTCATCAAAGAGTTTTTGAGAATTTTGTTTTCATCGGACATTCAAAATCCATGAAATTTCTCCACTGTAGGCAAATACATCAAAAACAAAGCATGTGTAGCTCTTGTCTTCTCAGCTGTAGAAAGCAGTGATCACAGGTGTGGCAGATGTTCATGAAACACACTAACGTAATTCGGCACCAGATTCAGGCAAAGAGAATAATGTTTGGACTAAAAGTAAAATGTACTCACTCTCTACAGACTAAAATGTCTGAGTTTCGTCAGTTAAAACAGTGTTTCCCAATCTTTTAAGCCCGTCACCCCTAAAATAAAGGTGTCAGAGATCAGGGACCCCCACCTTCCCTTGAAGGGGAAAAAGTGCACGAAGTTACACAAAGCCTCATGTTCAAAACTTTCATTTTAGGTAGTTTTATTTAATCTTTTAGGTACATTTGACCACAAATTTTACTTGATAACTGTGTTTTATTTTAAATTTAACTTAATTTAACAATATTATAATTATAATAAAATGTGCTATTTTAAATCATATTACATTTTTCTTTGTTTTTTGGAAAGCAAACCCCCTTCAGTGTTTTGTGACCTCCACTTTGGGAAACACTGAACTAAAACAAGATTAAAACTATAAAGGGTAGAAATGACTCAAATGTGACTAAAACTACTTTTAAATCTTGAAATTAAAAAAAAAAACTGCCATAATTAACACTAAAAAAATCACCTCAGACACTAACATGAAAAAAATTAAAAAGAAAATTTTATTCATAGTGAGTGTTACAGCCTATAATCTATATTACAGTACTTCTTGCTCCTTACAGCAGTGGTATTACATCACATGGTTTTATTAAGACATTATGCATTTAAATGCAAGTTCAGGCACCAAGAACCCTTTCCCCCCTGTGAGCCTGTGATGGCATACGCAACTCATGTTTGCACCCAAGCTCACAGGAAGATGCTTTAACAATACTATTATTATTTGCTAACACCAAACAGTGTTTACCTGCTGCACATTAATTACAAAACCTGCCACCTGCTCTGACATGAGGAGGAGCCGCTGACATTTTGGTTAGGGAGAGTCTAAGTGCCTGGTTTGCTCTTCGTGAAACATGCAGAGGACTGGGACTCAGTGTGAGATGTTGTCAGTCTAAAAATCACAGTTACAAGCGGTTTATATTTACCTGTCTTTGTGTCTAGAAGGCTGAGCTATCAGTCATCAAATGCATGTGTTTAAACCAGTAATGAAGGCACTGAAAAAATCTGTTTCATGGCAGAAGTAATACCTGTGATGGTACTGACTGATATCAGTTTACCACCATTACTTACATTTAAAATAATAATAATAATAATAATAATAATAATAATAATAATAATAATAATATCTTATGTTTTAGTCAGAATTAGATACATATTGGGAGATCATTATTTTATAAGTCTGAGATTCCAACTAAATACTCCTATGTATTCATAGATTGACCTCTTACAAAAAAAAAAGATTATATCTCATCGGGCTCACCCAGCATTGTGATAATGTGTTGTTTCAAGTCTGCAGACAGAGAATTTTTAAAAAATCCAATATCATTGTAAGTCTAATATTTTTCTTTTGCATAAAGATAAACAACAATGAAAGTTTAATCTTACCACAAACAAAAAAATTTAAGTAATGTCAGATGTAGCTAAGGAACTTACCATTGTAGATGAGCTCGGAGAACTTGATACCCAGTCCCTGCTTGATCCGACGCACCTCTTTGTCCATGGTGAAGGTCTCGATGTCTAAGTGGGCTGACAGCAGAACCGTGCCACCTGGGGTTTCATATATGCCTAAAAAATACAGAACAACAAATAAATCTTTGCACAACAGAAAGTGTAACATAACCTAAGCATTTAATTAAGATTCTTGAACGTAGATACAAGCAACTGTATCATCGAATTTATAGTCTGACAGGTCTAGATACTAAAATAGACATAAAGGGAAACATAATAATACCCCCACCCTCATCATAGTCTTCTAAGGCCATTTCTACAGGAATAATACACAAGCCCACTTCATCTGAACTAAGTATAAGCAAACAGCTCTATTATTCATCTACTGTTTGACAGACAAGCCAACATGGCAATCACAAACTATGTTTGAGTCCGTCCTGGGTAAATGACAGGTTAGGAGGCCCCTGCCAGCCTGGAGCCTGGACCAGGGTTCTGACTACCCTGCAATTTACCCCCTCTGGACAGGGAGGGAGGGGTGAGAAGAGAAAAGATGAGGTGGATGACAGGAGAAATGAAGCTGTCACTCAAATGTCAACTAAAACAAAAAGAGGACCATGGAAAATGCTATTAGACAGACTTGACAACAGAAATGAGAGCTTTATCAATGACATCCATTTTTCTAAGTGCTGTCCTTCCATCCAATACATGGTTCCTCACATCAGCTGTCTATTTGAGTGATGTCTTACAGCTGGGGCTGTCACAATGTCAGGATTTCAAACTTTGAAACGATGCTATGTTTCTCAACATCACAGCAACAAAAACAGACGTCCTATGCACCCAATATTGGTTAAATCTTGCTTTGATTAACAAAAACTGCATGCAAACTCCTGCACACTGACTACATTGTGATACATAGTCAATCTGCACAATGTAGATAATGCTCACTCTCCTTAATGTCCTTTTTGATACTAACATTGATCAAAAATGAGGTGTTGTAACAAACATATTTTTCAAACACTGTTTAATTTAACTTGTGCTGCCAAGATGCCAAACAGGTACCTCACCACACCTTAAAAATGCTGTCAGATCTGGCGAGCTGGGATCAAACCTGTGCAACCTGAAATACACCAGTACAAACTGGTCCCAGTCTGAAAATGGAGAAGCTCCTCCTTCCAGCTAGCAGCCAAAGAGAAGCTTAGCAATGTTGCTAATTGTCATAAGCCTCAAAAGGTTGCCACCTGATCTAGAGCTCCAACGGCTTTGGGCTTTTTGATGATCCGGGGCCGCAGAGGGCACGTAGGGACATTTCCGCTGGCTCTATCAGATAGGGAAGTTAAAACTGCCCTCAAACACAACTTAGCTTAAGTGCTCCAAAAGAGAGCGAGATTAACGGAGAGGAGCACACAATGAAACGCAATCTGGGTAAGCTCTGACAGTGGCGGTTTAGTTAAGCTTCATGAGACAACACCCCCAGTGGTGTTTGAGGTTTTAATCTTTCATACAGGTACTGCAGGTATGCTAACCCATGCTGCAGGCCTAGAGGGGCTCAGGTCAGGAATTAATTCCTCCTGAGCTGATCCCCTCTGACCCTGTGGGCAAACTGTTAGTCCTGCATAAACAGGCAGCTACGGTAAGAAAAAAGCAGATCTAAGGGCCGATAAGATGTGAATGGAGTTTAATTTAGTGTTTAAATATTGCTGCAAAAACAGATTCATCATTTAATACTGATACTGTTTTACTGTTATACCTGTATGCCATATCTGACACCATGAAGGCTGATTGCACACAGTCCACCACATTATGAGTCTTTTCAATTTAAAGGCCATTTATACAACTTTATGAAGATTGACAAGAGTTTTGATATTTCAATATGACTTATGAATTGTTTAAAAACAAGAAAAACAAAAAAAGGCCCATTTTTAACAATCAAGCAAAGTGAGGATACTGTCTACGGGTTTTTTCTCGACTGCTCATTTCAGTGAAAATCCAAATTCTTGCAAAAATACTCTCCTATTTGCACTGGCATTCAACACAAGCTGGATTTGACATTTTGATCATTTTTTATGATCCTGTTTATTGTGTTTCTATTGTGTTATCAACTGTGCTTTCATTGTTGATTTACTTCATTAAAAACAGTGTTTAAAGCCAATAAAAAACTATGGTCAAGCAAGGTTTCTTACATGTACTATATAAATACACTGGCTTGGCTTGACTATAGCTTGTGTTCTTTGTTTCCATTCAGATGATAAAAGTGATTAATTGTTGATGTTGAGACAATGAAATTCTGGACATTGAATTCAAGACGTTACATGTGTTAACTTGGAGCAGCGAGGAGGTCAAATGGTCAGTGTATTTTCTTGCAGATCCATTTTCTGGTTGAAACCAGATTAAAAAAATCAGGAGAAACGTATCCTGTTTATCCAGTTTTTTCATTTTTAACAAAACTGGGGGGAAAAAATGGAAAAAACAAGCCATTGTCTCGTTTATTTCATTTTGTTCACAGAAAAGAGAGAAGATATAACAATATTTTTAAAAAATATATTGTTATATCATTTCATTTCATTTCTGTTATTTTGGTTTCTTGTTTTACTTACATAGTTGAGGAAAAAGAAATCATGTGACCCATTGGGAAAGGTGAGCATTTCAAAGTACAAGCCCTCGTATTTGCAGTATGTAATAAAAATAAAGTGGTAAAAAGTAGTGGTGGACTTATAGAATATAATAATATTAGGAAGAAAATAAATTTATATGAATAAATAAGCCTGGACTGCTTGAGGTATTTATCCATGTACACAGCAGGAGTCGAATTTTCAATTTATGATTGTAATGTTTGGGTGAAAGGTCTATTTATTAATGTGTGTACACAAAAAAAGTGAATGCATAAATAAATAAATATTCAGAGCTAAAAACAAAACAAACATTAAGCAAACAATCAGTCTGATAGGTAAATGTTGGCTAGGATGGCTTAACTTTTGACATGGAGGCTTTTATTTTGAAATGCTCACCTTTCCTAATGGATCACATGATTTCCTTTTCCTCAAGATTTTCATTAAAACCAGAAAACAAAATAACAGAATTGAAAAAAACAAAAAATTCTTTGTGAACACTTCCTTGTTAAATTCACAGAATTTACACATTTCTGATCAGCTACTGTATTTCTTTCTTGACAATTAAAAATATAATAAAACATGTTTGTGAGTACAATTGGGGTTTTTCACATTTGTTGTAACTGCAGTGTCAAAGAGAGATGGCTAAAGGCCACCAATTAGCACGGTCACTCTTTAAACTGCAACACCTGTTAAGGTTAGCAGGGAAGCTCTGACAAAATTGGAGGTTCTAGTGACAAATAGGAAAATTCCTCTGCTGCTACAAGCTGGATAAAAATCTGAAAAGTTGCTGAACTGTTCGGTCGTCGAGTCCTGTGACGCTTTGCTGACAAGACAGTGAGTAATGTTAACCTGTTGCTATTTTATAGATAACTAGTGACTGAGCACTGAAAGAGGTGCAGACACAAGTGACAACCAACTGGTGGCCCAAGAGGGCAAATCAGGTCCTCCACAGCTTTCCATCCAGGGCTCAGAAGATGATACACACATACTGATCAGTCTTTTATTGATTAAAGTGGCAGTTTTCGGCATCATCTTTCTAATTCTAATCCTGAACTGATTTATACAATGGGTGATAATTTTATCAATTATTTGATCCTTTTGAATGTTACACTGATTATGTAAGAAATTAAGAAATCCTGTACTGAACAGGTAAAGTTACTCTGAGGTATTTAACATCTATTTCAGTGCCACTACATAAAGCAGCCTGTTCATCATCAGAAGAAACAGCCATTTCCGTCTGCTTTTGATAGGTGCATGTTGTCATCACTGCTGCTCAGGTCAGAGGCCTGACAGCGCCGTGACAGATGGGAAATGTTAGTCTGCCACTGTTGAAATGTTTTGTAGCACTGTGACAACATTCTTGACAAACCATTTCAATCCCCTCCGCCCCCCTGACCCCACACAAATAAAAATGACCCAACACAAATAGGTATGACACGTCCCCATTCAATCCCAGTCATCATCCATTGTGCTGACATGACTGCCATCACTCCGCAGAAGACCAACATGTACACTCCATGGTAGTTATTCAACCACTTGGACACCTTGTGCTCCACCTCTTCCTATTGCTTTGGTGGAGGAAAAGAGCTTTGATCTTTTGTTCAGCCGAGGGGAGAGAAAAGTGGGCTTCCCATTTTCCAATTTCTACCTGCCAAGTTGCACCACAGCCACAGTCTGTTGGCCAGTCAATTTGCCAATCACAGCACATCGTGTCGTGTGGGAAAAGGAGAGTGTGCATGCTTTATACAGGGACAGAACAGCTCACTGCGCTTGTATATGAGCAGCTGTAACGCATGTAGAGGCCTAACAAAAGAGCTTTTCTAGTGTCATAAAGAGACAAAAACATCGCTGCATGTCAGCTTGTGCAAACATGTGATAGACTTTGTATGTCATGTGTATGCAGTGAAGCATATGCACCTTTTTCTTTTTCTCCACATGTTCTCTGTATGTGTGTGCATGCATAAATGAATTCAAGTAACTTCAGCGTCTATGATTCCAGGTGAACCAGGGTAAAAACATTTCCTTTGACGAGAGCGTGTTTGCCATCCGGCTCTCGTTTTAACGGAAGTTGAATAGCAAGTGAGACACTTAAAGCACTCAGGTAAAATAACTGCAAATAGCTTGAAAGCCCAAGATGGTGAAAGGAAAGCTTCTGAATGGATGTTAAATTAAAATATTGAGACGTGTTTCATGGTGAGCACGAAAGCATCCATCGCATATCATTTAGAGTGTATCACTGTTTATCTAAGTGAGGAAGTCTGCTGGCTAATTTGGCATTAAAATAAAAAATATCATTATCAAACTGAATGAATATGAATATAAATTTAATTTCTTACCTCGGGACTTCATGCCAATGAAACGGTTCTCTACAATGTCGATCCGACCCACGCCATGTTTTCCACTGCAGACGGAGAGAAAATGAGAGGAGCACTTTAAGTGGACACACTTCAATTCAATGTGAGTTAGATGAGCCTGCATTAGAAACAACTGAAGTCACCTGAACTCTTAATTTTGGTCAGAAATATTTTTCTTAACGAGAATAATGAGGGGAAAAAAAGGCTGAAAAACTTTTTTAGTTACCTCTGATAATTCAGATATTTCTATTCGATCAACACACAAGGCTAGAAATGACATTCGATAAATCATAAAAATGCATTCATGGCCAAACTAAACGCCATTTTGTGTTTTTTCTTGCTAGAGCAGCAGATGACAAACCATCAGAATCTTTAAAGAAGGGATCTCATAAATATTTTAACTGTGTGACACATAATATTTTCACTCCCTTCGTCTTTGAGGAGCATAGCTTGTTGTGAATTTCTTCAGGAAACAGTTCTAATTTAAAGAAGTGCTCAATTAACCGTTAGGGGTCCAAAATCATGCCAGAGTGATTTTATCATTGGCTGTTTTTGTCACACAGTAGCATGAAAACAAAGCTACATTTTGCATAGCAATCACTTATTGTGGAAGGGTGGTTTTTAATCTTTCTTTCTGTTTTTGTTTGATTTCAATAGGCCAAGTAAAACAGGAAATATGAGCATTTGAATTTGCTATAAAAAATTATTTTACACATAGGGGACAGTGGACCATACTGCACAGGACTGGCACTGGAATTTTTTAAAATAATTTCAGCATTTTGTAATTTCTTTTAAAAAATAATATTTAAAAATTGGTGGGGGGGGCTGTACCTGATGCAACAAGTTCAACTTAAAAAGAAAAAGTTGAGGTAGTGCAGAAAAATGACACCAAACATGAGCACTGTATACATGTATTCTCTTTCTGAGAAGTTTGTATTGTCAAAAGAAAGTATTGACACAACATGAGTTCAATGATAATATTGTCTAAAGATGAAGACAAATTCTCCAAAGAAATAACTTAAGAAAATCTTAACTCTTATGATTATGACAAGAGAAAGAACCAGTAAAGTAATCTTTAATTTTCTTTGTCCTCAGTTAAATCACCTTTAGAGATGATCTTATACTCTGACAGTTTCAAGGCTGAGAGAGGACAAAGTGAAGGAGGCAAGAGTGAAATCTCACATCAGTCCAGAGGTGCTGAACTTCACCACTATGAATGCTTCAATATTTTTCCATCAGAAAGGCTTCTTTTCTTTACTTTAGGATATCTAATAAAGGATTTGTTAAACACATACTGGCAATGGAAAATGCCTCACAGAAATAAAGACAAAAAGCGATATAGTTACCCAATCTCATTGAGGTAAGAGAAGATCTCTAGGGGTGAGTTCCTGGATTGGCCATCCTGAACATTTGTCACCTTTACGGGCACTCCTAGAGGGACAAATATGTTTTGTAAATTATTTCAATGTTCAGTACAAATGTCAAAACATCTCATATACTATGTACTTATCTTAATTTTAGATTCAATGTGGTAAACTTGTGTGGCCTATCTAGTTTTCAATACTTTACATGGTAAGCATATACCTTCCAATTGTGCACAACTGTAATCTCTGCAGTCTGTACTTTTTAGTCATACACACTTTTTGCGGGATTAAATTCAGGCACTTTGCAAACACTTTCAAGGGGCATTAGCTGAGGTAAATTCTGTATTTATGAGTCTACATGGATGCTAAATCATCTCACTTCCTTGTCATATATAAGCAGACTAAATTGTGTATTGTATCAGTCTATAAATGTATGACAAATTAAAGGAAAAAGCAACAAAGGCATAATAAAACATTGTTGAGAAAAACAATTTTATTGCCTATATTTCTTTTTAGGAAATTGTGAACGTGATGACCCATGAAAAATAATGATTTAAACATCAAGTTTACTTGGTTACTGTCATATATTCTTCAAAAGAGAAAAGGGAGTTTTTTTAAATATTATTTTATCTTAATTTTACCTGAAAGACCTTCTGACTGATTTTATTTCTCCATCTAACAAGCAAGTCAGATAGCTATTCTTATCATAAAAGGCACACATAATTTCAAGCATTTTAAAGCACTTTATCCAAAATCAAAGCACTTCTCAAATCTTGAAAACACATTGCCACTTAAGCATTTTCAAGGGTTTCAAACACCTGTATGAACCTTGTTGAGTTTTAAGGCTGTGAACATTCATTACAGCAGGAGAGGTCTTGTATTTTCTGATTAATAGCACTTGTAATTTGCAATATCCTGTAGTTCATCATCTTAAAGTCCATGATGTTAATTTAGGTTTTATAATGATTTATTACTTTGAAAGTAAGAAAAGTTCCTCTTTATTAAAACATTCATAGCAACAGCCGTCAAATACAAATGCTTTATTGCTACAAATGTTTAGGGGAAACAGACTAAACCTGCAGGAATTTAATGATATTCCCCACAAAATGAACTCCACAGAAAACGCCTAAAATAAAGATTAATTTTGCACAAGCTTGATAAGGAACAGTTTGAGGGAATGCACATTTTTTTAAAGCAATGGTTGTAATTATTCAAACTAACCAACTTGTCAGAAACGCGCAGAGAGTTGGTAAAATCTGCTGACAAGAGCTCATTATGTCAGTCAGTGAAATGAATAGTCATCAGCTTAAAGTGAAAACCAATTCAAAATGAGGTGGTGAGAAAGGCTAATAAATTCAAAGGCCCTGCTTGTTTGAAAGCTGTGAAATTGTGGGCAGGCCTTTACCTAATTCAATTACTCACGCAGCTTTATTACCCATACTCACTCTGGGGCTGAGATTTTTTTTTTTTTGCGCCAACAAGTGTTTGTGCGTTATGCGCATGTGCAGGAGATGAAACCACTTGTGGATTCATCAACAATCTTTCTATTAATACGTCTCTAAACAGCCACTTTAAAATACAGACAGCCACACGTTTCCTCTGTAAAGCCACTTAAGCCAAGTACACATCAATCACTGTCAGGGAGCTGCTTATTCACAGTCTTCAATGAGCAACACGGGGCAAAGGTGGAAGCGAGGAAACAAACATGACACGTGAATGTGTTTTGAGAAGCAAGGACGACTGTTTAAAGACTTTTAAGGAGGGAAATTATTAAAAATGAATTCACCATCTCTATATGCTGTTTGGCAGAGCTCGGTCGAGTAGCCTTGAAGGGAGAAGCAGCACTTTTAGTCGCCTCTCAGCCAGCCCTCACAAAGCCCCGACAGGAATGACACGTGAAGGACTTGACAAATTTTTTTAGACAAGGGCTTTGTTGATGCCCCATTCTCATATCACGGGAATCTCAGAGGCTCCCATGGAAGAAGAAAAAGTTTCAGGAGAGGGCAGTATGGATGATGAATTAGTAAAACCGCGCCCCCTCCCAGATACCTAATAATTAGATTAAAAGTTCAAATAAATTAAGAGTCTGAACGTGGGAGTGTAGGGGCTGGCCTTTTCGTGCCTGCACTCTCTCCATCGTGCGGGTTCGATCATTCACTGAGGGCTCTTTTTCTCCCCATGATCCTTTTCTTCAGTTTTTTCGCAGCCTAACAGTGCAGACAATGGGAGTGCAGACACAGTTGTAGGAAAAATTACTGCTTTACATTTTTCCTCTCTGTCTCTTTTTCCTCTCCACTCCTTTGGAATGAAAGGAGGGAGGGATGAATTTTTTTATTCCTTAAAAAAAAGGGGGGAGAGGAATGGGGAATGGAGAGTGTTTGACGGGGGAAAAAGGTTCCTGTCGTTAAATATTCTTTTTTAATCAGTGAGAAAACTTTGGTGAGAAAGGCAGGGATGAAAAGGTGGGAGGGGGAATGAAATGAAACATTCTTGTGCTGATCTTGTGCTCAGAGGGAGGAGTAGGCTTGGGCTTTTGTGTGGACAACTAAAACAGCTTTTGTCATAGGGTGCTCAATAAAAGGCACAAGGAATATGTGTGAAAACGGCGCAAGCTTGCAAAGAACCCCGCGAAAAACCAGACTTTACTAGTGCAACGCTATTTTACAAAAGCTCTGGCTGAACTGACACCAACCTGCTTGTTTTATACTTAAACATTTTCTGTGGAGAACTGGTAAAAAGTGATCCAAACATTTCAGTTTGGATTCTAGCTAATTGGTATTTTAATTTGCACAACAGGCAGATTTACTGGTCAGACAAGCACCACTAAATCTTCGGCCAACCTTCTGAACTTCCCTAAATTACCCTTATAGCTCATAAAAGTGCCATCGAGCTCATGTGATCAGAGGAGCTAGTGTTTCTTAGCCGATTGATGTCAGCTCTCTGCAGCCTCCCCCAGTGTCCAGGGATGAAGGGACATCTGTGCCGTTTGCCCCAGGCCTGGATGTTTCTTGCCATTTTCTCTTTGCACAAACATGTGACACTTTCCACTATTCAGCTTGTGGCAGTATATCTAATGAGCATTTCTCTGGCCCCTCAGGGCTTGGTGTATTAGCTGGACTTAATGCTTCCGGCCCGTGTGCCTGCCCTCGGGCCAAACATGGCAGCTTTAGACTGGGTAATGCTGTGAGGGGTTAAGGATAAGTCTGGGTGGTCAGGAATGGTGATGAAGTGCAACCGGGTCAACATGAGAGCTGTAGCCCTGCAGCCATGACCATCATGTTAAGTAACAGGAAGAGTGAGGACGGACACTATGACTTACTGATGCAGTGATCATTGAGCAAAATGCATGCAAACATAAGGAGGATTTTTATGCAGTAAGTGCATGATTAAAGCAATTAAAATATTTCATCCAACTGAACTTTTCAGATAAAAAATGTTTAAAAGTAAAGCACCAATTTTCTGTAAAATAAACTGCCCTAAAATCTTAATATATTAATGAATAAATGCACAAGAGCAACCTGTATTCAATAGTTGTGTTTTTGTGTGTTCACATACAGCTGATTTGTTTGTTATTTTTATCATATTAAGCTAAATCGTTCTTTCCAGTGTTTACTTTTCTGTTGGAGGTTTTCACACAAGCACTCTTGGATTTTATGCCTCTCCTGCTTTCTTGTTTTCTTGTTGTTTTTTCCTACAAGTATGTTCAGTCTTTGTGCAAATCAAATACATTATTAAAAGAGTAAAATGCATACTGTGATTATTCACCTTTTTCGAATAGAAATCCTTAGTCCTCAAAACATACAACTGACCTATTGATGTCATGAATTATAAATGGGGATGCACAATCTAAAATCTGAAAATCTAAAATCAAAAATCTGATATGCAGATATTTCCTACAAATTTTTGCCGATACCTATATTGATACTGATAAATATAAGTTGTTCTCTAAACCAGGGATTCTCACACTTTTAAGCCTACAACCTCAAAAATAGCAGAGGAGAGACTGTGGACCAACACTGCACCTTAAGGTGGCTGAACCACAGTAAAACCCAGCTATGCATATTCTATGCATATTTTATGCATAAATCTCTACAAAAATTGGTAAAACATACTACTTGAAATCATTTAAAAATACTCTGTTTTTGTAAGGCATCTTGTGACCCCCTCTTAGTGTCTTGTGACTCCCTTGGGGATCCTGACCCCCACTTTGGGAACCAGTGCTCTACACCAAAATTGTTGCTGGAATTTTCTGTTTCCTCTGCATAAAACTAAACAGACTTAATGACTGCTTTGTAATCTGAAGCAAGGGATGGGAAATGTATTTGAATATTTAGAAAAAAATAATTCATGCAGCTGTTGTCTTAATTTGAAAACATATTTTATCCATTCTTATCTAACAGCACCTGTAGCACATTTTAAAGCCATTGCTAAGAATCATTAAATTAAAGGAAAAGAAAGCAGTAATGTCAGGTGACTCAGAGGTGCAAAGAAACCACAAATGTTATCGAATTTTTGAATAAAATGATCAATTAAAGTCTATCTTGACATTAGTGTTGAGTGAAATCCATTGTCTGAAGTTAAAATTAGCACCATGCAATGCTAAATATTTCCATGTCTTAAAGGCAATTTTAAATACGTGTTTGCTCACAAATGTAGATCTACATCCTGATTCTTCACTTTCAATTTTCTCGTAAATGTTTTTTAAATGGTACTTTCCTTGAAATGCACATTCCTTACTTCAGACATGTACAGGTGATATATGGGCTGTAATTTGTAAGTACTGATAAATAGTTATTTTTAGCCATCATCTGCCAATATGAATATCATGCTGGGATAGTATGGTGTATCCCTAATAAAAAGATATGATTGGGTCTCTTTCGTATTACTGTATTCACGCATGGCTACTAGTTTGACAGTAAAACACTTTAAGGCAGTGAAACCTATGAATTATTACTTGCACATTCTAAAGATTTGCATTTTGTGTATTTCTGTGCTTTTGACAATATCCCTCAGCAGTAAATTAAACATTCTCGTATACGATTACCTTTGTAATGAAATGTTTCATTTAATATTCTGTTATCAGATCAGGTGACCCACATGTAGAAGTTTTAATGATGATGCATAATACTTATCATAAACTATGAGTGCAGGACAGCACTGGATAAATATTAACATAAAGTAACGTTATGACTTCAGACATTACAACTCAATCGTTGCACTTCATAGAGTGATGCACCTGTGGACTTCTATCTTTTGCTTCTCTTGCATGTTATGACTACACAGATTTATTTATTCTTTTAAATGTTGGCATTTATACTCATGCAGGCTGCCTATTGTGACCTCAACCAGCCATTTTTGTTAACGTATTTTCCCTGTTTTCTTTATTATTATAAATCTATTAAAGTAGGATTTAAAAGAGCCACCACCATCACAAATCAATCATCAATCTTTGTTTGTATAGCACCAATTCATAACCAAAGTTATCTAGAAACACTTTACAAGGAAGGTGGTCTAGACCGTGGTCTCTGATGTGGCCTATTATAATACACCAGTGTTAATCATTAATGTTAAAATAAAGACGACACCTTATCATAATAAGACCAGTGTTCATTTATCATAGCAGTGAGGTTGTATTGCTCTTGGATTCAATGAAACTACTTTAGTAACGATTATAGATGTAAGTATGATGTTAAAAAGTGAAGTCATGATCACTGTAATACTAGCATTAGCAAAAATAATGGTGACGAAAAAGCTGTATAACAATTCAATATAGTCGCAAAAGAGCCGCATGCAGCAAGGGGAGCAGATTGATTATCACAGCTTTAGGGTGTATGATGGGAAGGAGTACAGCTCAAAACTGTCGGAAATAAATGATATTTTAAATCAGTTGTACAAAAAACTATTGCGATACTCTTGCTAACTAGTGGAGGTTGCCATCTGGCTATTTTGCTTCCCTTATTTTACTTCAGTAACTAAAGAAGAGGGGGTGTAAAAATAAGACAAGTAACATTTTGCAATGTAAGGGTCAGAACACTTAAATAACATGATCATATATTCATACATTGACTTCAATGTCATCTTAAAAAAATAAAAATCTAGAAAATCGTGGTGATATTCTATCGTAAGGCAAGTTTTATGATAGCCATATCATAAGTCACGTGTATCAAATCCCTGATATATCAACAACAATAGGCAGTGAATAGGCATTTTCCTTGGTGCTCAAATACTATACCATCTTTTACTTTTTTCCACTCTTTTTTCCCCGTGTTCTTTTATTATATCATACCAAATGTTAACAATAAAAATCATATAAATCAGATAAATTAAGCCAGATAAAAGTAAAAACCCAGGAGACTGTTTCTCTATCCAAATTATATATAAAAAATTGAAGGAGAGGAATCAACAGGTGACATGCTGCAAATACAAACCGTTTTTGAACTCTATTTCCAGAATGTCGGGAGTGCTGGGAGAATCTTGTGGGTTCTTGGTCATCAGGTACAGGTCAGCTGGAGCTTGACTCTGGAAAAAAAAAACACAAAAACACTCACTCTCTCTATTTCACACACTTTATTCCTCTTGTTGAATAACCAGGACCTCCTGAGACCTCATCAAAGAAGAGTACTGCCGATTGAGAAACTATTGTCTGAGGTGATGACGGACAACTCGAGATGAGGCGGGAAGAAGAAAAGAGAGGATGAAGCGTGAAAAGGAAGAAACCTGAAAACACCATCAGGAGCTGAGGGAAGACAAAAAAAAAATCAATGTTCCATTTTTCTCCTCTATTTGGTTTCATTTTCCCCGTGTGGCCCTTCACCACAGGGGTAGGCGGGAAAAATGGGATGCAGCATGGAGAGGGAGAGTGGAAAAGGGCAACAAAAAGAAATGACTCACATCCACAAGAACAGTAAACACTCGACAAGTCAAAACACACCTGATACTGACAGAATCTATTCAAGCAACACTATGATCTCAATCTCTGTAAAAATCTCAGATCTGCTGCTTCAATCATGGGTCTGCAGCTTTTCCCCACCCATCTTCACTTCCTCTTATCTTCCAGATTTGATTTCCTGAGTGACGTTTCCCATCTCTTTTATTCACAAATGAGGAATTCTGATTAAAGGGCATCACACAACAAAGCCACAAACTCCATACAAGTCATCCTAGGTGACAGACGTTGGTCGTTTTCCAGTTGGTGGGAGCCAGGAGCGATTTCAGTAAGTCATAGTTGGGACCCAAAAGAGCGTGGCGGTCCGACATGTCTGCCCAGCGATGTGGTCCTCCAACAATTACACAGCATTAGGACAAGACGATGACCAATGTCTCCTGAGCTGAGGCAAATTGCAGGGGGACTATGCAAAATAACTACTGGGTGCATTTAAATGGAAAGCTTTACCAGACACTAAATCATCATACAATAACTAATCGGCATCTGCTGGTCGCCTGTCACTGAGGAGAAAACGAGCAGCGCAATCACTTTCCTTCCTTTTAACTAAACACCAAAATTGACTGGGAAGGCGCCTGTCTTCCTCTCCTTTATTTTCTGCCTCAGTGCCCTGAAAGATGCCAAATGAGAGCAAGCAGGAGAGGGGCGAAATGACTCCCCTAAAAGGCCTTTTGATGCATACTCTTCAAGGGGAAGATGTGCTGAATTTTAAATACAAAAGGGATGAGAAACTCTACGTTTCCTGTAGTTGTTTGGCTGGTTGTAAACAAATGGTTGCACTTTTTACCCATCAGAAAAAAGAATAAACCTCATAAAAACTGTGAGTTTTAACAGTACTTTTTGGTGTTATATTGCCAGCATGCATAGAAACATACACCCTGTATAAAGTTAACTTTTTATAATTTTGCAAACATTGTAAGTTAATTAGAAAACATATTGTCTCACTGCTAAAACAGACTGATTATCCAGGATAAAAGCATTTTGGTCATGCACACTGCCATTTATCAAAATGTTTCCTGTGTCATTTATGCAAACAATTTCCCAGAATTTGAACTATATCCTTACAATTTATACAAATGCATGGCGAGTCATTTTTTAAGACTCATACTGCAACAATAAGAGCTTAAACTTAAATGCAATTGGATACAAAGACAGAAGAGAAAAAAGGGGGAATAGGCTTGTTTCCAGTGAGCACGAGATCAATGCATTTCAATTCAAACCCCCTGCAGGTGGACCTGTCCCAAAGCCATGGCCCTGAAAGAGAGGAAAAGGTAGAGGCAGAGGAGGCGGGGGGCAGGGGGTATTGGTGGGAAATGGGGCATGAAGCGCACCATCATGTAGCACAGAGCAGCTCCTTTGGCAGCCTTTTGCTTCTGCCATATTGTTGTGCTAAACGTGGCCCATACAGCAAAGAAGGCTGAGGCATGAACTTAAAGCAAGTAAATTTCTATCTTTCCACATATTAGTTGCCTCATTGGTTTTCAATCGAAGCCAACGGAGCCAAAGGAGGCAGAGGTGGCAGCAGAGAGAGGGAGAGAGGGGGAGGAAGGAAAGGACCGGAGAGTTGAGAGTCAGAAAGAAGAGAATGGTAAAAACATCTTTGGAGCAATGGGTCGGAAATGACGCTTAAATCACAACGTTTCAAGTCTGTCCTTCTCTTTAAAATGCAAACATGGCAAATTGAGACAAAAATAAAACAATACACGCATGATGGGCTGAAGGATATTTATATTCTTAACACCCAGGATGTTTTGGTTAATGTTGGGACTTCAGCTGAATTTAATGAAGACGCCACACACTTCCTCATGCAGTCAGAGCTACAGTAAAGATGAAAATGGGGTGCGCTCCAAGTGTCGCAGGTCACACCATTCAGACCTGAGGGCAGCAAAGGCAAATGACAAACACTGACCTCTTTGCTTCAAAGCACACATTCACATGCATACATACACCTACAAGCCCACTTCCTCTCCCCTACAGGCAGCCTTCTGTCCGTCCATCTCTGCAGCCACCCATGCGACCGGCAGAAAACAAGTTTTCATTTCCTCTAAGTGAGCAGAGGCTTGGCGTTACGCTCCTTTACTCCTGGTCAACACGAGCAGTGGCCCGTCAGCTCCCTGATCAAAGCCTGGGGAAGCTCCTTGACAGAGGCTATAATTAAGACTGAGGTGATGTTTTAATGACTCAGGACGAGTGTCGGGCTGCCTCAGGCTGTGTGCTGACTGCTCATGTGTGGAGGGACAGAGATGGAGGGAGGAGATGGAGAGGAAGCTGCAGTGTATGGAGCCATCCAAACCTTGGCATATTACCAATAACATAATGATAAGCATTCCAAATTAAAGCTGTTATGATATTTAATAACTTCAATTCTGCATTGTTTTAAACAGTCTTTTCCAACCTTTTTTCATCAGAACTTCCCCACTTGCATCTAAATTCTTTCATTGATTAAAAAAACCCCAAAAAACAGGCCTATGCATGTTATTCTTCCCAAAAGACCTCTGTATTTAGTAAGTTTCTTATCAATATTTTTGTTAGTATATAGAGGCCTTATTTTGAAAACCCCAGAGCAGAAAAACTGTTCCCTGAGAGCTTTGGCGCCCCACCCTGGGGGGTCCTGGACCCAAGGTTTGGAACCAGTCCTTAAAAATGAGACAGCAGTGTTAATTTTATTGACTAAGACTATTACTTAAATGTTGGTTTACTACCTCTTCTTACATAAGGAAGACTATACTAAGACTAACTGGTGATAAAAAGTAAAAGTAAGTTTAGTTTTCATTAAGGAATCTAAATGAGACTAAAATGTAATTTAGTTTTTATCTGACATATAAAAAGCCATGATATAAAAGACCACAAGGTAACAGGTCAGATGAATCTGCAGCCCTTCTACCTTTAAGCTTTAGAAAGCGGGGATACCAGGTTTTGCAGGGTGCATATACCAAAAGTGTGATTTCTTTAAACTAAGAGTTTTGACTAAAATATGAGGACTTTATATGGAATAAAACTGGAATAAAGTGTTGTATATTTTTCATTGACCAAGACTAGACTAAAACTATAAAGTGCATAAATGACTTAAATGTGGATAAAACTAAAAGGGATTTCAATCTGAAGACTAAGACTAAAATTAAAATAACCGTCAAGAGTCAAGTGTCCTATATTTTTTAGATCTATTGTTCATATAGTACCACAACCTAAGAGAAACTACAGATCTTCAGTTATATTTTAACTAATAGCTGCTTTTAGCAAAAGAAAAGAGACACTGTCTAAATGTTAGCAACATTCTCATGATGACACCAGCGCACCATCTGTGGAGTTAAGACAGTTTACAGAAGCTAAGCTGCAATATTGCATTATTAAAAGCAAGAAATGCAGTTTAGTTTTTGTCTGACATATCGAGATCGATGATATGAGAGAGCACAAGCTGTTAGGTAGGGTGAATCTGTAGCTCTTCTGCCTTTCAGCTGTAGAAAACAGGGATACCCGGGGTTTGCAAGAACGCACAAGTGTTAATTACACCAGATCCAGGCAAAAAAAATAAATGTTTTCACTAAAAGTTTTCACTAAAATGTAAGGACTATTTACAGACTACAACTGGACTAAAATGTTGTTTTAAGACTACACTAAAGCATATAAATGACTTGCATGTGAATAACATGAAAGGGCATAGCAATCTAACGACTAAGTTAAATTAAAATAGCTGTCAAGAGTTCTATATTTTTTATGATCAATAGTTCAAAAAGTGCCTCAACTTTAGAGAAACTGCAGGCCCTCCATTATACGCTTAACTAAAAGCTGCTGTGAGCCAAAGAAAGGATGTCCTGTCTTCATTATACAAATACACTGGTAATATTTCTGTGACAAAACCTGCACACCATTAGGGGAATTTGGACAGTGTGCAGGAGTTAACCTGCAATTTTGGGTTATTAAAGCAAGACATGACCCCTTACTGCGTGCCTGAGACCTCTATTTGTGTTGCTGTGGTATCAAAACAGGTGTTGATATCATTTCATTTTTACAATTCAGGTAATAACCCTCTTTAAGACAGTTATTAAAATCTGTCTAGTTCATGCAAACTAAGGGTGAATGATGCTAGAAACATTAACAGTTAAAGTGGATAAAATTAGATCAATTTATCTACAATAAAGTATCATTAAAAGGCATTCTGTAATTTTAAAAGGGCATGAAATAACTAGGTGGAATTCTTGTGTCTAGTTTAACCTTTATGCCTGTTTAATCAAATATCAAACAAATTAAAAGCTGTCAGAGTAATTCTGCTTTTTATTTTGCAACACTGCCAACATTAAACAAAAACATGCAGAGATACTGCAAGGATGTGTGGCATTTAGAATCTCTTGCATCCATCTCTAGAGGATGGATTTTTTAAAATTACTGTCGTACCTCCTTTAAATCATACCTATAAATCTGATGTGTGAGGATGTCTTAGTTAAACAAACCTTGCTTTATCTCAGTGTATTCAGCAGGTACATGCTAATAGTATTTAATGTGTGTGTATAAACATGATAACAGATATCTACAGTTGCCCTGGGCGCATGTCTTCACACAGGTTAACTTCACCAGATGGAGGTGAGTAAATATAAAGAGTCACAGTGCCTTTGTGCTGCAGACAGGATGGTTTAGGGTTATCAGGAAGGATACAGTGTTAATCATAGAGTAACCTGAACTCTGCTGACTCTTATCTATGGCAGAACATATGAGCGACCATTTGGACATTTCCTAATCTGACTGTGTTTGAGCAGAGAGGGGCCTTTGTATCACAGGTGGGGGGCGTTGGGGGCTTGAATAGTCGAGGTCCTCCTTGAGCCTCTAGGGCTGTAACCGGAGGAGAGACAGAGGCTGATACAGAGAGGAGATACCAGAACAAGGTGACCTCTTTGAGATGACCCTCCTGGTTGATCAGACTCACTCATTTTGCAAAGAAATTCACTTTGGTTTTCCTACACACATAAAACACTAAGCATTATTTATATAAACTTTCTGCTTTAAATAGTGGTTAAATCAATGTTAGGCCAAGAAATTACAGCTAAATCCTTTGGTGTTTTAGTTGTGGCATTTGGACTGACCCTGATTTACAGACATACTTGCAAAAAAACAAACCGACTGAATCGAAGTGAGCTTAGGGCTATTGAAAATAACCCTTCATTACACCTCATTGAAGGTTCAAAATATTATTTTTGTACCCGGGGTAATGTATTCAAATCCGTTTACCACTCTGGACCCACGCACCATAAATATTTCATTGTATTTTATGCCATTAATCGATTCAATATTGGAGTAAATGGTCCAACACAAAACCCCTGAATGAAATCAGTTACACAATACTGTCATCATGCATCGCTATGCTATTGAGCCGGTTGGTCTCATTCTTTTCAAAACATTTCTCCACAGGCCGACCACTAAAGAGGCAGAGAGGGGTGGGAAAGGGACAGAGAGAGTGAGGGAGATAGAGGTCTGTGAGTTACAGTGGCCCTGCCCCTGCATCTCCACTCCAGCAGCAGGGGACCCCTCGCCTCCCTGTGACACCCAGTCCATTGGGGGACTCATCTGTCTGGCGCGCTGTCTTTGTACTTTACTGTTACTGGTGACATTTTGGTGTCACGGTGTCACGATGAAATGGCTCCCCTCCCACGTTGCAGCCTGCGGCGGCGCAACAAGTGGAACAATGAGGTCCCGAGGAGTTGGGGCTGGAACTCAGGAGGCCCCAGCTGGGCGCAACGCCCTAACCCTTCCCCCTCCCTGGCTCCCATGAAATCGGGAATTAGTCGAAGCGTTGCTGACGACAAGTCAGTGTCTGTGTGTCCCAGGCTCTTCCCAGGGCCCGGCGAGGACCCGGGGTGAGGAGCGACAGAGACAGAGACACAGCGGCCGAGGATGGGAGCTTTGGGGGTCACTGAGGGCAACCTGTACGTATAGCTTTGACCTTGACCCCAGCAGAGATCAAACTCTGTCTCACTCATGGCACTGTGGGAGAGTGAGTTATGTTTGTCTCTGGTGGGACTGGCATGGGTCACCAGAGGGAAGAGAAGCCTTAATGCTGTGTTATTGCAACACTCACCATAGATGGATCATACATTTCAACTATACAAAAACATGATCTGTCTTCTCTGTCAGCAGAACGAGGAAATGACGGCAAACAGACAGTGCATGAGGATGACAAAAGAGATAATTCACTGTACTCAACCATCTGATTTTAAAATCAATTTCACTCTAGATGAACAAACACTCAGTGTAATTTTGTCTCTGATTTTTCAGTTTGGCACCAGATTACATCAAATACAAAACATTTAAGATGAGGTACAGATCTGAAGATGATAAACTGCACAGATGTTTAAGTATGACCTAAAGATATTTCATCAGGTTTGAGTGATACTAGTCTGTTAGTTTCGAGATGAGTTTCTTTCTGGGAATTTAACCGGCACTTATTCATACCAGCATCAAGATTTGAGTCTCTAAAAAGGTGTCAGTTTCACATACGTAGATAGCAGTTTCAGTTTTCATTTTACAATAAAGCTGCCTCTTTAAAAGTGACGACCACGCGGAGCAAAAGGATGTAATAAAGGTTGGTAACTGGTCTTACCTTAGGGTTTTCAAGAATTCCAGATTCGTAGCTGTAAAGGAAATGTAGGAAAATTAGCAAGTATTTTGTAATTTTTGAGATAGGAAGGGATATATGATATTGGATTTCTGCAGATTTCAGATATGCTTACAATTCAAAAGCAATTTTAACTGATATCAATGCATGAATGTAGTGCAGATTTCATTCCTTTATACACACATACAGAAGAGTCCAGCTGACATCGGTCTGGTAGTCCAGCCTTAAACTCCACACTACACGTGGCCGACAAAATATATTGCAGGAAATTCATACTTGTTGATATCAATAATTGTCTCCTTAAGATAATATCTGGTTATACCTTTATCATGACAATATATTATAAAGAACTTAATGAAGTTGCACAATACACACCTGATATGCATGAGGTTTGCATCCATGCTCCATGGGGCCTTAGGAGTGACTGGCACAGGGATGCCATGTTTCTAAAGTGTGACAGAGAAAGATGTTACACTACACATTGTTTACTTTAAAGGTAATGCATCTGAAGGTAGATGCCAAGACTTTAAATCACACCTCTACCTCCCTTTGACAAAAGTTATGAATACAAGGAAGCAAGTAAACTATTTCCAGTGGCTTGTTTTTGACATGCTGCGTAACAAAAATACCTCTCTACC
This sequence comes from Cheilinus undulatus, assembly GCF_018320785.1. Taxonomy (NCBI): domain Eukaryota; kingdom Metazoa; phylum Chordata; class Actinopteri; order Labriformes; family Labridae; genus Cheilinus; species Cheilinus undulatus. The sequence goes on along the minus strand of NC_054881.1, from coordinate 13,943,152 downwards.
CATATTGCTTTTGTCTCTAAGAGTCAGTGGTGGAAAAAAACAACCAACAGTGAAAGGTGTTCTTGGTATCTTCAAAAAGAAAAGCATTGTAAGGATGTATGTTTCTCAAATACTCCACAAGTCAGTGAAAGGAGGCTTGAGAATCAAATATCATGACCGCCCTCTAGTGGTAGAAATTAGTCTAAACCACCATCGAATGGGACCGCAGGAACAAACAGCCACTGAATGTGTGTGGTCGAAGTCACAAAACTCTGAGGATGGTTGATGTAGCTAAAATAGTCATCATGAGTCTGAGTTCCAATTACAGGCAGAGGATGGGAGAGTACTAATTATGTAATTTTGTTGTTTTCTTTACTAGAGGCATCTAAAATGATCAGACATGGTGAAATGGTTAATTTTTTTGTTTTCAGCTTTTGACAGAAAATAACATTGGGAGGGCCCTTTATAACATTAAGGCTAGGAAAAGCCCTAACTAAAAAGGAGAGTAAACATATTCTAAAATCTAGGAGAAAAATACAGGGAAGTTAGACTTGGTACAATTAAACAGCCTGGACAGATATTTCTGAATGTCTTTTTTAGTTCCATCTTTTCTTTTCTTTTCTTTTTTAAGTGATGCTGTAAAATTATCCTAACTGTTTCAAATGACACCAAATCTGTCCCGCCAAAAGTTCAAAGAGATGCTTTAAAAAGTCACTGATTCAAAGAAAACAAACGTTAAGTCTACAAAGTAATGACAATCTTTTTTAATACTTTAAAGACATTATTTTGTGCCTTGGTGACATCTTTATTGTGAGTGCTGATGGACTAAACAATAATGAAAGCAATCTTTACTTAGTAGCCCTAGGTGACATCAGACAGGTTAAGATTTTGTGATTTTGTCATTAACACACTGATGAGGTTACCTGTGCATATTCCATCAGGTCTGACCTTCCCTTGAAGCTGTTGTAAAACTCAGGGATCCTCCACGGTGCAATGATCTGAACACAAACAGACGGAGTTAGAGAATCAGAAAGTACAGCTATAGGATCAGCCTTTATCTCTGTAAGGAAACGGCACTCTTACCTTCACTTCAGGATAGAGGGCATAGCACGTGAGCTCAAAACGGATCTGGTCATTGCCCTGAAAAACACAATTATGAAAATTCAGTTCATCCCATGTAAGGCGCTTTAATACTTATCTGTATTCGGCTTTAGCCTGCTAACAAGAATGCTTTTCATTGTTGATTAATCTGCAGTGTTTTAAGTAAAATAAGGTACATGAGTAGTTCATATAAATTATTACATCAATTACATTTTCTAGGTCAGTATAAACTCATAGCATGAGCAAAAGATCCCTTTCTGCATGAGTGTTTCTCCTTTCCTTTTTCCTGAAGTTGAAAGGTTTTTTTTTCATGTAAAATTATTTAGGGCCTTTTTGTCTTTCTTTGGCAGAAATAATAAATCAGGATTGGACATCATGTTATGTGGCATCAATAAATGAGATAATTTCTTAAAAACAATACTAAAACAGAACAGAATTTACAAAGCATCAGTTTAAGTCTATGAACTTTGTAATATGGTGCATGTCTCCATCTACAGGCTAAATATGAGCACTGCATGTTAAGACATCTCTCTATTTCCTGCATCCAAGATAAAATAAATTTCAAGGAAAACAATTCTCCTCATGACAACTAATGCAAACTTATTTGAAATCAATTCTATTCCTTCCAACTCAATCAAGAAGTTTCAACTTGACTATGAGTTGCTCTGTGGCTCACGGACTTCACACTTCTGCAGTAACTTGGCATATTTTCTGGTAATGTTAATTCAGCCAAAGTTTTGAGAAGACTGAGGCCTTTTAATTTTTCAGTATAATATGTAAAGCTGGCTTAACCTAGATAATGTTGACACAGAAATTACCTAGACTTAATCTTATAGACCAATGGGTTGCAACTGTTGGGTCAGGACCCCAAATGGATTAGGTAGCTGTTTTAAGTGGGCAGCAAATGTGTGAATGGAAAAAAGTTGCCAAAAGTCTATGATGTACGGAAGCCCCTAGCGGACACATATCTGTATACTTTATTTTACTCCATTTAGCTGTGATAATGAGTAAATTTTTATTGTCCCCTCTTGACTGATCTTATTATTTTTTGGATAACAAAGCTCGTATTCCCCTGATAAAGTATTAATGCTTAATATTTCCAGAAAACAACCTAAATGTATACGATATCAAAAGAAACTGAGCAGAGTTAAATGTATGCATGCCCATCTTTAAGGCCTCTGTAAAGATGTGCATTAATCACACTCGTTTAGTCCCGTCTTTTTGCTGGTTATAAGTTTTGATCCAGTTGAGGTTCAAATTGCTAAATTTTCATTAAACAAATTTAAGTAGTCAAAAATTTCTGCATAATTGGTTCATGTTTTGTTATTAAGGAGGTGGTTGTGGTGGGGGGTCTTGAGGCTAGATCAAATCAGAATCACTGTTCTAGACCACTTCATATACATCTGGGACATACAATAAGCTGAATTAGTTCATGATAACAATAGTGAGTGCTGTACTGGTTTGCACGATATTATGTAAAATAACAAGAAAACAAGCATCCATGGTTATCTGGGCAATGCTGTAAAGTTGTAAAAAAAATGAAAATTAGTAGTTTTCTTTTGCAGTGTAGATAATGTGCAAGAGGAAGCCTGAAATTTTAGTTATCAAAATCAGGAAATAACCCAACGCTTGGTGATTTTGACTTCTTTTTGTTGGCATGGCGTCAAAACAGGTATTGAAATGGTTTGAGTTGCATCATATTCAAGTTTAAATTCTGATATTGTGGTAACCTATCAAGAGGACCCAGTAATGATGGGTTAATCTCGTGAAGCACAAATTCTTCATCTATCCTGTATTATGAACAGATACCAATGTATTTAACATTCCACTCACCATCACTCATACCAATCAAAAAGTGTCTTGCAGGCCTCCAGAGCTTTAAAACATATTTGCATTTTAATTTTAGCTGCAATGACTCATTTCATTTAGTCAGCAGCTCAGGAAGTACAGAAGTTAGAATCGGTTTCTCTTTCAAAGGAAGCACTGGTTTGCTTTCAAGGAACAAGTGAGTGAAAAGAAGAAATTATGGCTTGTGAGGGGGATGTGTGACTGAAAGGGGGGTTGATTTTTTCTTTTTTTGCAGTTTGGTTGAAAATAGTTAATGGTTAACCCTGCAGAAATGTGGCCTGAATTTTTGTGTCCAAACTCCAGACAGTGACCCTGTTAAATAGTGTTTAAGAAAGGCTGGCTGAAGCTTACTTGTAGATCAGGCACAGCATAGAACTACACTGCCTCGATTTAAACTAAAGCATCAAGAATACAGACAAGAGATGGTAAATCTTCTTCAGTTAACTTATATAAGGTGATAGGAGTCAGTCATTTCAGTGGGTTCTTCTACAAATTCCTTCCCAAGTGTGTGGTCTTATTTTATGTGTCACAGTTACCTTTCCCGTAGCACCATGGGAGACAAAATTGGCCCCCTCTTTCCGTGCAATCTCGACCTGACGGCGAGCGATGCAGGGCCGTGCCACAGCAGTGCCCAGCAGGTATCGGTCTTCATAGACAGCATTTGCTTGAACTGCAGGCCAGATGAAGTTCTCCACAAAGTCAGCTCGCAGGTCTTCAATGTAAACCTAAACAGAAAACAAAGCCAGGACACAGAACAAGACTCTGTGTTAAATCTTGGATTGTTTTCATCTCAGGGTCATTGTCATGTGAAAAAATATTCCATGAATTATTCATGATATATTTTCCCTCCTTGGAGAGGAAATAACTGGTGATTGTTTGCCACAGAGGAGCTTTGTCTGAAACTGAATGTGAGTCGGGGTAAAAGAACGACTGATTCCCAGCCATTTCAGCATCCTATGAACTCATTTTTGTAGAGGCTTGAAACTTGATTTAGGTGCAACTAATGAAGTGTGCTAAAGCAAACATCCAATAAAAATGTATGAAGAGAAAAAAATGGGTTCAATATCTTCTTAATAGGGTTTAAGATCCATCTTTCACAAGGCAGGTATACATGCCAACATAACATAGTTTTATAAATTTAGCGGCAGGAACTGAAAGCAGAAGGCAGCAGGTGGATACCGGATGTTATCAAGAAGAGAGTGCAGCTGTTCAGTTTCTTGTGAGGGCGAGCAGTTTAAAGGAAATAGGTTTTAAGGCAGGTATTAGTCTGGTAATATATAACGACTGGGAGATGCAGATAGAGGGAGGAAATCTTTTAGTGCTTCAGGAGACGGTTTGCACTAATCTGAGGCCTGACAGAGTTATAGACAGAGTTAGGGGCAGAAGCTAGAAGTGGGATGTAGGGTTTTTATATCAAAGTCAATAGTTTTATTGACTGACTACAAAAGACAGATAAGGAGAAGACAGATGAGTCAGTTCTAACTACAACTAAAAAGTTGGCCACCTTTATTCCACCTGAAAGATGAGACTAAGACTAAGATCCTGTATGAACAAAATCTCTGATTAAAAGTAAGTTTAGTTATCGTCACGGAGATTAAAATGTCCACTGTGTTATTAAGTTATTTCAGTATTTTCTTCAGTATACTTTACAGTAATTAAAGTATTGAAAATGCATTAATACAGGTGTTATGCATTTAGATTAATTTTACAGTTTGTTTGATTAGATTGGTTTAAAGAAATGTCCTGATTAAAAGTAGAGACTGAAATGTAAGGACTTTTTGACGTGCTACACTCAACAAACTATAATGGTTAAAAATGACTAAAATTTGGCTGAAACTGAAAGAAATTTTAATCCAATGATTAAGACTAAATTCAAAATAACTGAGAATCAACACTGCTCTGTCTCTGTCTCACCCTGTCTCTGTTTCCCCCAGCCACTTGCTAAACTCTTTTCACACTTTTCTGTGCCTATTACGTTTTCTTTTAGGTGTAAAAATAGCGGTTACATCATAAGTAGCGCCCATGAGAGGAAAAGTTTCTTTTTTGTGGTAGCAACTATGAGTCATTTAAGGTGAAAATGCTGCTTGGGCTATTCTGGGCGTGTGGCAGAGTAGGTAAGAAAAAAACTCTGCTGGTATGGTGGGAGGTGAGAGATGGAGTTAGTCATAGGACCAACTAGCAAAACCCCAGTGAAGGGAGTTCCCACTTGATAACCCTGGTGAAGGTCGGGCGTTTTGCTGCCTTTCATTCTGCATGGTTGACTTGTGGGAGTTAATACTAAGAGCAGCTCTGGGTGAAGGGAAATTATCTTGGCTTACCTTCCAAACTTCCTGCAGAGACACTGTTATCACATTGCATTGAATAAAAGGTGTTTTGGGTTGAACCACTTCAAATAAAGATGAAGTGCAGGTTGATCAGTGTGTTAAACACTGATGCTGAGTTGCACTGATGCTAAGAGTAATAATGTAATGTCTCTGATAGAGCCTGAAGTGTGAGATCAGGTTTCACAAAGAATATTGGAGATCCCAACAGTGCCATTTTAAAAAATGGAAAGCAACTTATCTTTCTTAAACCTGACACTAAGGATGTATGATGGCTGGAACTAACTACTACTGTTGGAAACAACATGAACGATAATGACTTTAAAGAATTTATCACATGATGGTGTTTCCACTACTCCGCTTGTTTCCAGATGCTTTGCTTGTTTTTGGATAAATTCCCTTCTTTTTTAAACTTTCATGGGATTTTTAACAGCAGCTGAATTACACATGGGTATTGACTCATTCTAAACAAAAGAACTCTAAAATAAAAGCAGCATTAGATTAAAAATCAGACAGTAAATTTAAACACAGTCACAAAAAACTTAATTAGTTGTGTTGGTCCAACTAAAATGAAACTAAAAAATACAAGCTTCTCCTCACAACTCTTTGGTGGTTACATGGAAACACAGACCGCTTTATCTAAGCAGACCCAGGAGGTGAGAGAAAAAGTGAGAGTCTACTGGAAATTACTCACGGAATTAAAATTCTTGTTCCACATTTTTTCTTCCCTTGTTTTCTTTCACTTCTTTATAGAAAAAAAGTATATCATCAAATATCAGTGATCTTTAATATCAAATATAGAAAATATAAAATATATTAAAAAAATCAAATATTTTTTGAAGAAAATTGTATGGGAATATGCAACAAAAAATTCTGTCCTTAAAACTGTGTGGAGTTTTCAGCTGGTTATGAACCAGAGTGAAAATACTCCTGATGCCTGGATCCTGTTTCAGATTATATTGTCAGACAAAGTGAGCTACATTATAACATACCTTTTGTTTTCTTTTACTTACAAATTTACAATGAGTGGTGTATCTGACTGGTAAGAGAACGCAGGGTGAGATTTTTCTTTAGAGGATGCTACTTACACATGTGCATGATAAAATTTAGCAAAGAGATAAGATATTGCTTTTCCCACACAAGGGGCCCAAATTAACACATACCGAAAGTTCCTCACAGGAGCTTTAAAGCAACATAATGCTTCATCTTATATCGTACCTTCTTGGCACCAAGGCTTTCTGCCTTATTCCGAGCAGCTTCAAAGTCTTCATCTTGCCCGATGTTGGCCTGAAAACAACACCACAAACATTTAGTTGCACAGCACACATTGAATTGATACAAGTGCTTATTAAACTATCATTGCAATGATGACATTTTCTTGTAAAGCTACCTCACAAACATGTACAAACTCATGACTCAGGCTGGGAAATCAAACAAGTCTCAATCTCAATCAAGATTTTGGCTTTCCATGCATTCCTTTGCAGTACAGCATGTGCTTTGCTCCTCCCACCCAAACAGCTCTCATTTTCATTTCAGTGAGGAGCAGAGGGAGACACGGCACAGCTAGATTGAAAGTTTGAGAGCTAAAGAAGATGACAGAAATGCAGACAGTGGTTACAAAAAAGGTAAAATAGACTCAGTTACATTGTTTTTAGGAGTCAGATCTAGAGCAATGAAAAAAATCTGTAGGATTTTTTACACAGTCACCTCTTGAGGCAATGAAATGTTGAATGATCAGTCAGTAATCATGTCTAATAAATATGACCTCAATATCAATAAAAACAGTCATGGTTATGATTTTTGCCAACATTCAACAGCTCTACTCATGACTGTGTAAGATTTAATTCAGACCATCCCTCATCTTGTAAATCAGATCATGTCTTTAGAGCAGATGTAACATCCGTTCTTACAGTAAACACATGAGCATTGTCTCAAGGCTTGAACAGACTTTCGCCATTTCCTGAGATGAGCACTTCAGGGAATACAAGGTAATTCTGTTACAATGGCATGCTACTGATCATGCAAACACTTGTTCAGATCTGCAGCACTAAAACTTTATTTTGCTCTACTGTATTTTCAACTATTTGTGAACATGCACTTTTGCGATCATAGGAACAAACTATTTAAGATAATCATTTTAGATGCTACAAGTAGATATGGCACTGCAGCTGCACAATATTTTTTCCTTTTCTTGTCAACTAATCCTGCACACGAGATGTATCATTACATTTATTTGATACAGATATGACTCCCCAAATGCAAACCTCATCATACTGCAAGTGACATTCCAGTGTAAGACACAAGCAAATACTTGTGTGTAATTATCCTGCCTGACAGCTTGTGAATCCACAGTTCTTTGTCAAGCTGACAAAAGTGCATAGTTTTCATACTTGATCAAAAACAATAAATCATGGATTGGATCAGGGCTTGCCATTCTTCCTCTGTTACCCTGGAGAGCAGAGCCCATTAACATTCGGGGGGGGGGCTGCACCTAGCATGCAACGGCAGTGAACCATAGACCACCACCCCTCCCCCACTCCAGAACCAATGAAAGAGAAGTTGGACAACAGGAAAATCTGCGTGCAGTGCAGTTTAAAACTGCCACAGGGCAGAAAGTAAATCCTGTCAGATCTACGCTGGCATTATAGCAGTGAATCCAGGAGCTAACCAGTTCTGTAGCCCAGATTGTTGTTTTTTCCCCAAGCTAAACAGCTAAATGACAAATTGCGTCAGCTGTCCAACAAGAGAAAATCCCCAAACTTTGCAGATACATTCCAAGCAAAAGCAGCTGGCAGGAAGCACAAACTTGGACACCTGTTGCACAAACACTCTTCTTTACATCCTACCAAGAATGCGATCACATCGTAGCCTTGTTCCTTCAGCCAAACCAGAATGCAGGACGTGTCCAGTCCACCGCTATAGGCCAGAACCACTGTACCTTTAGACATGATGAAGTTGGTTCAAAGCAACAGGCAGAGAAATGGTGGAGAAGCTGCAGCAGACAGACACCAGACAGACAAATACATCAGTAACTAGCAGAGTAGGAAAGTTAATGTCAATAGATAACCTATGTTAAAAAAAACACATGGCAAAGTTTGTTCTGGTTTTATAGTTTGCAGAAGAGCCTCATTCATCTCACTGCCAGTTAGCACTGCTGCTAATGCACAACTTCAAAGTCAATCTTCATTAATATTGATGTTTTTCTGCTTCAAGATTCTTAAACGTGAACAATTCCTGTTTGTCTTTAATGCAAAATTGTTAAAAGTGGAACAAACAAGATAACACTGCCTTCGGCTCTGGGAACCAATATGGGAATGTTTCTGACATTTTTACAACTAAAAGACAGCACAGAGAGGAAAATAAATAGCTACCTGCAAGCCTGGACCTGGGGCTGTAGAAGGTCCTCTATGAAAATGAGTGATTGAATGCCTGACAACGAAGTAGCGAAATATCATAAACTATTACAGCTCCAGTGGAAACTTTCTTTTTGCTCTCTTCCTTTCATTTTTCATCTTCTGATCTTTTGCTGCGTTTTAAAACATATTATTCATTGAGAATCCTTGCTGTGGAAGAAAAGGCTGTTTCTGGCTGTTGCATGCTGTTAAACATGTTTGACACCTTCGCCCCGGCAAACTTTTCTGACATTTAATATTACTTTACAGAAATACAAAAACTATAGTGACAGTTGTTTTTGCTTTTTCAGTTTATTTAGAAAGCAACTGTCTCAGTCGCTTTGATAACCAGCAAAAAATCTTAACGGGAGCTTTAAATCACCCATCCTGTGTCCTTTATTATATGGGATCAAATTGTCAGCATGGCAACTGTATCAACAGATAATAGCCTAAAAAGTAAATTAATGGTATGAGCAGATTTAAGGGATCCAAGAAATTGAATTTTTGCCGATATCCAACATGCTGATACTTAAAAAATCATTTTAGCACATATCGATATTTAAATGTAGTTCAGACTAGGGTTTAACTATTTGGGGGAATAACCTAAATACATAGTTTTAACCTCTTTTTTCGACATAAAACCCTCAATAACGTCTCTAAAAGACATAGGACTACCTCATTTGCATTGAACAGTCAAACTTGACAGGACGAGGTTTCTCTTGACAGGTAGGACGTAACAGTTTGATAAGCATTGTTTTAACAGCATGATGAAATATTCCCAAGTGGTTTCCTCACATCCTTGGCTCAACCTTTTCCGTGTCGTGTGTGTCTGGGGAAAAGTAAGTGGAGTTGCAATGAAACCACTTTTCCCTTTAATTAATGCTTGTTTGGCGCCAGGAGTACCATGAACGTCCACACTGAGATTCCACGTGGTTAGAAAAGAGTTTCTGGATAAGACTCTTTGACTGCGCGTGATGAAGATGACAGCGTCTTTCAGCACGTACGCATCACTTTGATGTGGTGCTTTGAAAGCAAAGTGGTCTACAGTTATTTACCTTCTTTTCTATAGTTTTCGGGGCTTATATTTTAATAAATTGTGTTAATAAATTGTGTGGAGAGTTGTTAAAAGTCGTGGACTAACTGACTAAACACCTCCAATTTCCTCTTTTCGTTAGAATTGCCTGGCTGAATTTGAAGCGCTAACGTTTAAACGTATTTAACCACAGCAGCTGTAACACGCATGTTGAAAGAAGAGCCTTGCCACAACCGCTGCCACCATAGCCTCATTAACACCAAAAAGGCTGTTATGGCCGATGTATAAAAGCTTAAATTGAAAAATAAAGCACATTCGGTGTTTTTTACTTACCAGGGAGTGGGTTCTTCTCTTAAACAGCAGAAAGATGAAAGTTATCTGTAGTCGTTGCTGCCGTCAATGGTGGTTCATGGTATAAAAAGAGAGTGGCAGCTGCGCCGGCTTTGCGCTCCTTTGACTACTGCAGTCTGAGCTTGCGTCACTATGGTCACACCTTTAAAATGTAAAACGGTGGCGTATTGCATTCACTTGAAAATAAAACATTTCGTCCTGTTTTGACGAGACACTATCTCGTCAAAACAGAAAATTATCTATTTTTAACTTTCCTGTTTTTACGAGATAGTTATGTCGTAAAAACAGGACGATTTTTTTTTTATTTTCAAGTGAATGCAACACGCCACCGTAAAAATGTGCCTAACATGATGAAATAACTGTATAGGAGTTGCACCACGGAAATAACTGGATACAACGTGTTCAGAGCTAACGTATATTAAATTAGTGTCTCGTTGTCAGCAATAACACACAAAGGCACCAACAAGAATTAACTATGGCGCATATTGAATTAATGAAAATTTCTATAACACAAACATCATAAACTTAAACAACGTTTTGGATCATCCATAAGAGACTAGAAATGACAAACAGTTAAAAAAACATAACCATATGTAACCATGACATAAAACCAAACAATTAAGTGCTGCTTTTTTGTGCTCAGTTTGCAAGCAAACATTACAAAACAATCACTGAGAGTTTTGGCAGTGCAGACACAAATATTCTTTAAAGCCTCTCCACTTGAGGAAACACACTAAAATTGTCTTAATTTCATATTGTTATAGATGAAACCTGATAAATTACCCATCTAGACAATCACAAATCTAGTAGGAAAAGAGAAATCAGAAAATGTGATCACTGTACATTCCTAGAGGAGAATGTGATGAAGTGTCCCCCAAGGTACCCTGACATCTGATAAAAAACTTTTTATAAGTACAGCTCTAAAAAATGAAACCCCCTCTTAATGTGGAAAAAAAGGATAAAGCGATCACCAGGATAAGTTTTTAGTGGACATAAAGTTTCTTCTGCAGTCCCCTGATATTTAAGAAACCTTAAGAGTTCTCCCCTTTGAGTGAAGAAACAATTATGAAGCTCCCTCCTGATGGAAAATGTGATAAGGTGCCAACTAAGGTATATTCCTAGCGAAATAAAGTGGCAATGTTTCCTCGGTAACTCCTTTAAACAAGTCTTCTAATGGAGAAAGTCAAGTGCCTACTAGTTCATGTTCCTTGAGAAAAAATGTGATAAGACATCCTCTGTGCTACCCTGCTATTAGAAAAAAACAAAGTTTTTTTGTGAATGAAAAAACTTAGAAAACAAGTCTCTGTGTCTCCCTTCTTTGAAAGAAAATACTTTAAGTACCCCTCTCTCAGCCTCCTCTTTGTGCACAGGGGCAGCAGCAGGTTTCTCTCTCTGTGCTGCAGAACGGAGAGATTCAGGAGATCCCTGTTACCAACAGCAATAAGACTTTTAACAATTCATGACCCAGGTATTTTATGAAGGGGAGGACAAGAAAAAGCAGTCAAAATATGTATAAATGCCATGCTAGAGAAGAAAATGAGCAAATGTATTATGTACCTCACAGTGGAGAAATAGTGCTGCATTTTTACCCCTGAGAAACTATTGTTTTTATAAGGTAATATTAAAGCAAATTTTTGTTAACCAGATTTTGGAAGTCCATCACAACATACTTAACCCACATAACTTGTACCGTTCTTATTTTTGTTCTTGTAACTGATATGCTCCTATATGTGTAATCTATTAATAGATTGAAGTTGAGCTTTTTAAAAAAGACTTTATGAACTGTTTAGTTTAGTATTTCAAGGCCAGGGCCCTGGGATTACAATTTAAATGAGTGGTTTTGAGATGATCCGAGGCAAAGTTTACTCTTCTCAAACCACTGCTGTCTTGCAAAATATCCTGTATATTTAAATGTATTTTTCTGACAAAGTTAGAAGGAAACTGTCCTTTTGATCCACCTTTAAACCAATTCATAAACAGTGGAACAGCAACATGAGCAACTCCAAGAGTTTGGAGTAAAGAGCACAAAAAATTGAGGGTTATGATACAGTGCTTCATTGCAATAAAAACTGTACCACGAATGTCCACTGGAGGCCAGTATTTGCTCAGTTTTCAACCTGTCATTGGAGGCTGATTCCACAGCGTTCCTAAAAACACATCTGTTCCTAAGTTAGATGCTGTAAGTGTTGGCATTATTTTTGTTTCATTCAGTACTGTAAAACACTGATCCTGAGATTTTCACCCCCATTTTCTGTTGCAGGACCCAACAAGTCCTAACAAAGCATTTACAAGACAGGCTCATACATTAGTTTCACCCAATTTGACTGTTATGCTAAAAATTTCAACCCAGACAATGACTTTTAAGTTTTTGTGTTTTTATTTCTCCGCCATGAACTTCCAAAATCAAAAAACAAATGATCAAAAATACAATATAAACTTCTGAAAATCAATACACTGAATATGTTTTTTTTTCTTACACATGGCAAAAAAAAACACTGAGCAAAGACAAAGTCCAAATGGCTAGTGACTCTGCTTAGTCCTTTTTTGCTTTTCTAGATCGCAGAATATGATGTTTCACAAATGTTGAGTCTCCCCCCTATTTTCCCCAATCATAAACAGTTCACTAGTTAGGCATTTGCCCAAGACGTACAGTGCCTAATACCAAGTCCTGGAGCTAACAACTGTGTTGAAATTTTCAATCAAGCACGACTGCATTCCACCACTTTGTACACAATGTACACATTCCCCCTTGGATTCGACTCCCCCCGTAAACAAGTGTCAGTTAAGAGTGAAGGTGTGCAGACTTACTGAAAGGCAGAAAAGAAAACTAGAAAGGGGAGATCAAACCTGGAGAGGCAAGGCGAATTGCAGTCAAATCAGTGCCCATGTTCTCATCGCTATGAGGATTAAGTCTCCAAGATCCAACGGCAGAAAGAGCTTAGCATCCATCAGGGGAACCCAAACTGCTGTACTCCTCAGATTTTTGGGTTTTATTGAGAAAATATGAACATGAATCTACTATAACTTATGGCATTACACCCACATAACACAATATACCATTTGTGTTCAGCTTCTTCTGCACATGGAACAAATCATCTTTTCTTCCACTTATTCATTAGATAATAACCTTTGAAATACACGAGAGAGGACGCACAAGAAGTGTTTAGAAAAAAATCTGGCATTGTTTAAGTACAACTAAAAAACCCAATGTTTGAGTGAAACTAGAAAAATAATTGTCCATATGTGGTTCTGTTGATTTGGCCAATTAAATTAAAAAAAAAAAAATCGGGAAAACCAAAAAAACAGTGTACCCTTGTGAGGGGGAACTGGAACAGAGGGAGGGTCTCTGTGTCCCTTCGATGGGGGAAGTTAGTGGTGCTGTGCAATCCTCTTTTCCTTACCCCCCTCTTTTCCTACCACTCTTTCTTTTTCTCATCCATGGACACTCCGCCAGGTCCAAGTGCCACGACCAGTAGAAGCCCGCCGATGACCGAGGTGGTCTGGAAGAAGTCGTACTTGAGGAAGTCGTGCATGGGCTTGTAAGCAGGGATGGTCCAGAAAGCGTTGAAGTAGACGTTGATAGCAAAGAGCCACACGACCAGGGTCAATGCTGCTAGCTTGGTTTTGAAGCCAATTGCCACGAGGATGATGAGGGCAGTCCCAACCATGTTCTGCAGGATCTGAGGAAGAATACATGGATAAGAATCTAAACCATAAAATAAGCGGTACCAACCTTACAGGTCAGCTTCTGACTGACAGGTAAGTTATAACTCTAAAAATGAATTCCTGTTATGAACAGACCTCAACAGCTGAAATGCATCAGGGGTCATTGTAGTGTTTTAGACTTTTACTGGGTTATAAATACACTGTCACCATATTCATCTGATAAGCCTCTGGTGATACCTAAGGCTAACCTGACATGCCAGATGGATGTGTTTCACACGAAGCATGGCAGCTGTAGACATGTCAGTACATGACTTATGTCATTTTTTAAAAGAAAACAACTCAATGCTGTTCTTTGTTCTTCTTTTAACAAAGAAATGTCATCAATTTCTGATAAACCTGGCGCTTTTGCAGCATCCACGCTAATCTCTTCTGCCATATCTGCACCGGCCTCTTGTTGCTGCTTGCATACATCATGATTCTGCTGCACCTGAAAGTACTGCCCCTTGTTGCTGATTGGTCGTGTCACTTTCTAATTGGGCTCAAAGTGTTCAGACAGAAGCTTTGCAAGATGGATTCGCCAGTGAGAAACACATATCCACCTGCTTTGCAAGGTTAACCTAAGGCTGGAAACAACGCTAGATGATACTCAAATCTTAACTAATTTTAAAACATGAATGCACACACCAGTGGCTCTCAGCTAGTCTACCATCAGAACCCAACACCACTTCCTAATGACAGTGACCCAAATTTCCTAATGAAACCCAAATGTTTTTACTGAAATAAGGGTGTAGTTTGGACATGACATGCTGCAAAACATGTGATGGATCAAAGAGATACAGCCATGCCCTTCAGAATAAGAGCACATCATAGACTTTCTGCTACATAGTAATTTTTAAGGCACAACTCCATGGCCTATGAAAAAAATGGTTTCCAAGGGGTGCAGTAAAGTAATTGTATTGACACTACACTCTTCAGGGTTATTGTGCTGTGACAAGCTTTGAACCCCAACTCTCCCATACCATGCTCAAAAATTAGGTCTAAAATTGTTGTGTGTATGGGAGCGCAGATGGTCGAGTGGTTTAAGGCGCTACCCATGTACGCGGGCAGCCCAGGGTCGAATCCGGCCTGTTGCCCTTTACCGCATGTCTCTCTCCACTCTCTTCCCTGTTTCTGAGCCTATCCACGGTCCTTGCGCTATCAAATAGAGGCATGAAAAGGCCCAAAAATAAATCTGTCATGTGTAGCCAGGCAGAATCATGCTTGATCTGGTGAGTTATGTCTTTGCCATGTCTGTTGAACATCCGTAAACATCTGGTTATAAAGGTCCTATATAAATAAAGTTATTATTAAACTAAAGTGAAGGGAGTTCTATGTCTTGTCTTGTCTTGTTTTTAATCAGCAGGAGAGAAGGAATAAGTATAGAAAAATGTGTGTTTACAAATGAGTAGTGTCTGACTATTTCCTGGTCTGGACCGTTGACTGTATAAGAAGGTTAACGATACATCACCTCTCTTAAAGTGAAGCAAAAAAGTTTTAAAGCTCCCCTTACTGACTGCTGCATGAATTGACATCCTCCATGTTAACTTACAGGAATGAGGTAGAATTTTAAAAATAAAATACCAAAAAATACCAAATATTTCTTTCTGAAACCTAGTTTCAGATGTGATAACCTGCTATTAAACATCTTCTTAATCTCCTTAATATCTCAATTTTAAAATAACACTCCATGATTTATACTCTGTTATAATGTGACATGTAAGGAAGTTATGAAATGCTATTCTTTAGACAGGGTCATGCCACCTTTTCCTCTTATTCACATAGTCACGCTTTGCTAAGCGGCTGCTTGCACTCATCTAATCCTTTGCAAGAAAGCAAACAAATATGTATTTACAAAAATGCTGAACGATGCCTTTTTACACATTTTCTTTAATGTTTGTCTCCGTTTGTGAGTATTTGGTGCTGTAGTACTGGTCTGTAATTAGTGCTGAAATATCAATTACTGAGCAGGAGGCTGTTGTTGTCAGAACTCACAGAGAAAAAGTTGGAGTCAAAGTGCAGCAGGGTCATGAACATGAGCACCAGCAGTACTCGACCACCCAGCTGCATGTACTGTTTCGGTGAACTCTCCCCCATGGAGGGAACTCCAGCAAACATACTCTTTCCTTCTGAACGGGACTCAGCCAACAGCAGAAGCAGACCACCTCCAAGGGCGAGGTTCCTGGGGGAGAGAGAGGGAGGGTAACTTTAAAAAAAGAGACTTTCTGATCTGTAGAAGAGACTGAGTACATATAAACTTTCTGAGAATGATATTATGTTTCAAGATGTTTTTGGTTGATTACGATCTTATCTTGCTGACACTTATAAACTCACTGTACATACTGTATTCAACAAATTGCTGAGATGGCTCACCCAGCCTGTCAAGGTTTATGTAAATCACAGGTCCTATGCAAAGTAATTACGGTTATTATCGGAGACTGCTGGACAAATCAGGACCTTCATATACTACGACATTAAGCAAAACAGCAGTCATTGCTATCTGACTGATTGGCCTAATTTCATCTATGATCATGCACAAAGATTAAAAGTTCTGCAAACAGTCTTTCATATTTGATGCCACATATTTGAATCAATGCATAGCAACTGTAGCAAAGACTGTTGCTTACCTCATCAAAAATTTAAGGTCCCATAAAATGCTGTATGCAACAGTCTGCCAGGGAAAAAAAAATCATATATTCGATTACTGACATAAAGTTTACATGCAAATAATATTATAAAGTATTTAAAAGGTCTCACCTGTAGTGCTATGATGCCAAATAGTCCAAAGCAGGCATATTGTACAAAATTTCTACTGAGGATGAGGACACAACCACCTGTTTGGACAAAAACAAAAAGAACATTTGAAATGTTACAGAGAGACCTGGTTTTACTTTCCACTTTCAGTTTACACTGGCAAATGCAATATTGAACCACTTGTGATTTTATAATTAACAACTGCCATCATTTAACAGTATGAAAGCTCAGTGACATTTCAGTGATTGAGGTCTCTATATAAAACAGAACTAAGAACAGAGGTGGATTAAGTCAGCTGTGAAGTACCATAGGATCACCGTGTTCTAAATGCTAATAACACTGCTGAAGAAAATGTGCCTGACAGGACACAGGAAGATACTGTGTTTACAGTTTAGCATTATTCACCATATGTTTAGTCAAATTTTTCCTTTATGCTAATGAAATAGCTTCGAGTGTTTGAGTAAAAGTAAACAGTTGGCAGACTTCCGTCCTCATTCACTAAAACATCATCTTGAGTTTCCTTAGGGCTCTCAGACTGTGCTGTTTGAATATCATTAGAGATTCAAACAGAGATTAGATCAGATTAGATTATCAGAATTTTCAATACCAAATGTTTTGAAACAAACTATATTTCAGCCAAAACCTGCAATAAGCAGAAGACAGAGTAATGGTGGTCTATGCATCTTGAGAATTGGTTTATTCAAAGTTACTGACCTCTCTGAAGTCATTTTGGCATCTCATAAACATATAGAAGCTGCTTTCAACTCTCTTAAAAACAGACAGCGCAGTGAGGGTTGGGGTACCCATACTTGAGCATAGAATGACGAAATGATGTTTAATGTGAAAACGCCCTAAGATATGTTTTTGCGTGCAGTTGTTGGCAAATGGGAGTATGGACCTGAGCATGTACAGCACTTTTCTAATTGTCTGACGTCTCAAAGCGCTTCTTACACCACTGGTCACACTTTACCCATTGACATCCATTTACTTCAAATTCACATAAGCAACTAAGCATTGGGAGCAGTTTGGGGTTAAGGGTCTTACCCAAGGACACAATGGCGTGTAACTGGGGATCAAACCCCTGATCCTCCAATTGAGAGAAGCCACAGTCACCCTCACTAAATACAAAAATGTTTCTATTACCTTCTAGGTATGATTTCTATTTTTATCAACATAGTTATTGATCAATACATTTTGTAAAGTTTTAAAATTTAGTGCTGTGACAAACCATAGGTTAAAAAAAAAAATCAAGAAAATTTGTAGCATTTGTCCAGTCATTTTGGAAGTATAAATGGGTATGTTATATATTTTCCCTACTACTACTAGGCTAGGTCACAATACAGACTTTTGTGTATTTGTATTATTTATGTGCACTCAGTTTATTTCAGCAGAGCATGAAAGTCTTTCATTTGTTTCACTGTCTGGAGCAATGCCTGTACTCTGCTCACATTTTCTTACAGTCACACTGTTTGACACATTTACTTCATTATTTCCCTGTGATGCAGTGCCAGCAGGCATAATGAATTTTGCCAGAAATTACAACAGTTTCCTTTTCTTATCCCATGCTCTTCTGGCTTTTTAAAAGATATTTGTACAAACCATTTACAATAAAATTACAGCTTTTATTCAGCTTCTGACTTCTAAAACAAGCAAGTAAAGCATGTCAATGATATTGATTCCATATAAGAAAACCCCCTCTTTAAATAATCTGGATGAATTATTATTTGTTTATATTTGTATCAGAGGAAGGGAAAGGTCATAAATGGGTGATGTAATTTGATCTACTTCACCTTGATGAGGGCTGCAAGGTTTGATGGTGAGCTTGTCTCCAAAAACAATTTATAATGATCAGATCAAGCAGGAACTCCCAGCACTACCTGCTATTTTTTTTTGTTTGTTTTTCAGATTTATATGTCTCAATATGAAATGTTTTTATGGACATGAAACAAAGGCAAAACAGAGTAGCACTCAGTAGAGGCAGTGTCACAGCATTTTTTAGGATCACACTGATGAAGGAGAGGAAAAAAAGGTGTCTGACTTTTACTTCAGTGAACGTTTAGTCATTGTCAAATGACCTCTCAGTGCTGTAGCAGGCCAAAGTTAAATGTGCAAGTTTTAGTAGGAGTAACACAATAATAAGCCAAAATAAAATAACTTAAGCAAAGATGCATGATCCTGGATTTTTGTTGGTATTTAATGTGCCAATAGTTACAAAATAATTCTAGCCCATACCAATTACTGATATTTAAAGTAGTTTAGACCTATTACTTCAGTCAGTAAAGCCCACAATTTTAGGTTTAGGGATGAACAAATTTCATTCCTTAAAACACACTTAAAAGTATAAGGAATGATGACAAATAAAGAAAAGAGTTCCGCTAAGGTAGGTTTGTTTGTCCAGCTCCGGATTTGTAGAGCCAAAATAACTGTTGTACATGTCAGCAGAAATTTTCATATCTGCCTATACTGGTTTCATACTGATAGTATTATGCATTCCTAAAATCAGAAGTTTAGATAAGAGTAGAGGGCAAAGTAGTTACTAGAAAGTTTCTTATACTGTCAGGCAATGTTGTATTCATTGTGTGAATCTGTTTGTGGGGTTTCTGTTTTGATATATATTTAATTTGAAGTTCAAAGTTGTCTTTGCATTTAATATCCTTAACCCCCCCCAATAAAATTATCGATACAAGCACCATTTATACACTGTTATAGTTTTGTATTGTTTAGTATTGATTTAGCACCGATAACAGAAAAAAAAACAAATGATGCTCAACCATAGTTGTAGATGCTTCTTGATCTATCAAAAAGGGCAGGATCTGTCTATCCATTTATGTAAACATCTGACTGTTAGCTTCAACAGTTTTCAACTGAGATCATAAGACTCCTACCACAGATTTTCCAGCCTCCTGTCATGCTCTGGGGATTGCAGTTTGTGAAAATTGCAGCTTCATATTTTGGCTCTTACATGACAGGAATGGAACCTGACATCTACTTGACACTTCTTCAGCCAAGTTTTGGCTGATGCCTTCATCAGCATGCTTTGTGTGAACTTCTGCAGCTCCTCTGCTTCAAAGATTGAGGAGATCAGGACTATATTTCCACACCGATATAATGATGAGATCTTTGACAAGCAGGCTGCTTTCCTGACCTCTCTAATCAATAAGGTGGTTTAAACATAGAAGTGAAGTTCACTGTGTATTTATTGCACAACTTTCTGCAAACTGTTGACACAAATTTGACCTAAAACATCACTCAATCTTTGGTTTCACATGAGGACACTGATGAGCATACTAATGTGTAGGATATCTTTTACCTCATATTTAAGTAACAAAAAATATTTTACTCCCTCCTCTCAGTGTTGTAACCAGAATTTATCTAACACCCTCCACTAAAACAAACAAACAAAAAAAACTCCAAATTTCCAAATGTCCGACTCATCACATGTCCTGACCTTAACCTGACAGTTCACAGCCTCTGATTCACTTACCCAGCTGTCCTATGAGGTTAAGCAGCACAAAGCAAGTAGCCAGGAAGTAGCCACAGCTCCAGGTACCTTCAATGTAGTCTCTCTGCTCATTCCACTGAAACCACATACGGATGCCATCTTCCAGGAAAGTGCTGATGAGACAAAGACGTGCCAGGTGGGGCAGGTACTGTTTGGTTACCCGCAGGAACTGTGGAGAAAAGAGTGGGTAAATTACTACAGAAAAATAAGAAACATAAAATGAAACAATCAAAGGATGTGGTTTATGAGACGATGCTGAACTTCCTATCTACAGCAAAACTGAGAAAGAACAGAGCCTCATCTCCAAGCTGTTTAACAAGTCAGAGGCAACACTCACACAACAAGCCTCAATAGAAAACTCTGATTATTTTTCCTTAAATCTATTTTTAGGCGGGGTGTTCACATTCCCCTTTAAATGTGGCCTGTATCAGATCCCCATGTGAAATAGTCACAGTCCTAAAGTGACCCACATATACAAAAGAGCAGCAAAGACATCCCATGCAAAAAAAATCAAACACAGGTTGGCTATGGTACTGACCCTCAAATTTTGCTTGCTTTAGAAGTGCCACCCCAAATACAGCCAATGTAGCCTCACTGTCCCTCTACTGACTACCTCAATTACAGTGGTACTCCATGTTTGTTTTCATTGAGTGGTAGGGCCTTCCTTGTCACTGTGTGATATCACAAATTAACTTTCCTCTGTTAAGGTGGATAGTTTGAACAAAACAGTCTGCTTTGGGACGAACTGCCATGCAACTAGAACTTAATGTAGCATAAGTTTATGTCACTTAAGGTTGTCCACATAAATAATACTAGGCGGACTCATTAAAAGGTGCTTTATGGACTCAATACAGAGTAAGTTGGAGAAGCTCTTTTGCACGGGACTCATGTAGTCAAAGATGCAACAAGAAAACACTCCAAAGCACATTATTCAAACATTAAAATACTTTAATGATCGCAACAGGGTCGAAAAGACCTTGAAATTATGCTTAACCGTTTGTTTCTAATGTATTTTGATCATACTGTAACAATAAAGGAATTTTAATAATTTGTAAGAGGATTATTTTTTCAGTCCTTGTAAGCATAAAATACTTCACAGTCATAAACAAATAAACCATCTTCAGTTTTGACAGGTAATGATACTGACGTACCATTTTTTTCTTATTTTAAATCTGTATGATACTGCTACTCTTAACTTATTATGGTGCCTGAGAATCTGTGCAGATAATGATGCAGAACTTTGACGGCAGAGCATCTACCATGACGAACAATGAAAAGGTACTGCACATGTTCACTGAGTCAGAAAGGGCACAGTCTCATGCTGAGGCTTTGGATGTCACTTGATGTGGCAGACCTTACACAAGAGTGTGCAAACAGAATGAAAGTGTGCAGGGGGAAGGTAGAGGTATCTGTTTGAGCAAGACCCATAGTGACGCCTGCTCCTTCTACCCATCTTGCCAGCACACAACTGTGACAGTGTCACTCACAATGACATTAATGTTGACTGCATTACAACCAGGCTGTTTAGACCCAGCAGATATTGGAAAGGTTCAATCTGCATCTAAACTAGGACGACTATGCAAGTGGTAAAAATCTGATGAGAAAAGAGCAGAGTCCATGTAGGGCTTCAAAAAGAAATTGCATAGCAATTTTTTTCACTTGCACTTTTTTTTTTTACCTCATTTTCTTTTTAAGAATAAAAGAGATTGATGAGTATGTTTGTTTTGCTAATTCTGCCCAAAAATATTCTATTATTACATCCATGTTTAAAATGTGTGCCAGAACATCTCTGTTACAAAATATTTAAATTAAAATGGCACTCGAAATGGGTCTGTGATACATTTCAACTTAATGAGAAACTGCCCATCTTGCAATTTGAAAATTGCATAAGGAAAATAAAATTTCAAAGAATTGTTCCACCCTTATTCCAAATGACTAAGGATGGGAAACCAGCTCCAATTGGTTCAATCAAATGGCTCATTAACATCTCATCTTAATGATTCCCTTATCAATGCCTTGAAAAACACGGTCGTGCAAGAGCAAGTCAGCGTGAACACGAACAGAGAAGTAAACAAGATGGACAGTCACAAGAAAAAAGGCCAAATCCAAAGCAGTAAAAAAGTGTGGCTTCATTTCTCAGAAAATTACGCTGAATGATAAAAAAAATGAATCTATAAGATGAATAAATATTGGCATCTAGTATAATACAATTGTATCAATTCCCGAAATGTGACTTTTGCTGTTAAATACATGTGTAAAAAAACTGGTTTGAGATGCATATGTACAAAATAATCAGATTTGGGTCACTTTTGTCTGCTGTGTGAATGCTGCCAAATAGCACAATTGGAACTTCGGTAACCTGACACACATGTCATAACACCCAATAATATCATGAACTGCTACTCCTCAAATGTAAGAAAGGAGGTCATCATCTTAGCTAAATAATGTTTATGTTGACAGTTAGAGGGATAGAAAAAAAATGCACCAGTCACATCAATGTGGTAGTTAACATAAGGGAAGGTAATAACAGTAATTCAACACAGAACTCCTGCTTTTGATAGACTTTGCTCGATTATTTTTCTTTTAAAAGCAGGCCCTTCTGTCAAATACTGAGGACCCCCTTGTAAAGTCAGAGAAAGAACAGCCAGCCTGAAGCTATGGCAAATGGTGTGATAGTTGTCAAGCAAGTTTTACCTTTGACTTTATAAGTAAACTTCAAGTAAATGTACCTTTTTTCATTCACTGGTTTGTTTCACTTTCTTTAGTATTCAGACAATTTGCTGGTGTCTTCTTGTGTATCTACTATTCAAAGAGATACAGCTGTATCCTGAAATACATAAAACGTTCAAAAGTCTTTAATATTAAGAAATATAAGGGATCATTTAAAGAGGTCGTGCTCTTTTCAAGTTGAAAACCAAAGTTCAACAGAGTATTTCAGTGTTAAAAGTGTAGGATGGCAAAATGTTTAAAAGGAGGATATTCTCCACATATCTCATGACATCAACAGGTCTGTGCCATCTAGTTACAACCCTCAATCGCCCATTGTCTTCTTTAGAGCTAAAGTTCACTGAATATATAAAGGGAAAAACTACCTAAAGTTCTTCACTCAAGCAGAATTTATGAAAAGATCCTCAGACACCACAGTGACACATGAGAAGAGCTGTGACCTGCCCCCCTACACTTCCCCGCCTCCTCTGCAGTCCACATCAGCACTGTCAGAGCTCAGCAGCCTATCACACTCCACCAACTCCCACTACGACTGTTATGTGGGACATGAATGGACTAAGTTGGAGCCAATCCCAACAAGCTCAAGGTTGCTGCGACAGCCTAGAAATAGACCATTTTGTAGGGTAACATACAAGTAACATGATAAAGACCCCTTAAGCTGGGAAGTATGCTAAAAAATTGGCTGAAGAGACACCTTTTGGTTCACATCTCTTCATGTTATTCTTTACAATGCAAAGCAGACAGCACCCGTGATAAGCGCTGTGTAAATCAATCAGTTGTCCCTAGGTTGGGGAAGTAGTGAGATCATTGAGAAGTTGTCATAAAAATACACAGAGCAGGCTTCAGAATGACTCCATGACTTGTTTTTTAGACTGGCAGTACTTTCCCAAGGACATGGCCATGATTTTAAGAGTGGATTTCTCTGCACAAACACAAGGACATAAATCAGGAACACAAAACTACCTCTAATCACACATACAGAAACATTAAATACAAGGTACAAGAGATGACATCTGACTGGGATTTTAGAAAGCATACAGAATAACTTCCTTTTGACATACTACCTCAATTATAGTAGCTAACTGCATCCATAACAGTCACATAGGTGCAGCACAAAAAAAAACCCAAAAATGTTCTTACAATTGAGGAAACTGTCGCTACCTTGGCTTGTGAAATAAAGTGAAGGTTCACCGGTAGTTCTGGACTTAGCTATGTGTCGTGAAGCTGCTCTGTCAAAGGCCACATGCAGTTTGGGATTGCTCCTTTAACTTACCTATTACCCCAACCCACCAGTGGGTTGCTAAAGCACAATATGACCAATTATATTCGCTCATAACTTAGAGGCTAAGCTAGGCGATTTCACAATGACTGGAGCTGTCTGGGTTGTTTGGCACAAAGAGGGATACTGTTCATAAACCAGGTCGCTGAAGACGACTAGCTTAAATAGCTAGTACTAGTCAATGGTACGTGTTTATATCTACTAGTCTACCCGTTCCCAGACACAGCTCAACTTTGTGTATTATAATGTCAATATACATGACACTACAAACACCACAGCCACTTGACATGCTAATTGAAAACGCAAATTGGCGAGCTATTTCTTGAAGCCTGCCATATTACAGTCGACGTTTAGTATCGTTAACCTGTGGAAACAATAATGCAAGAATGTTAGCGGAAACGCTCGAGCGCCGAACGTTACTCCTTGCTCTGACAAACTAGTTAGCATCTAGCATGCTAACAGAGGCTAGTGTTATCAACTGTCGTGCTAGAATTGAAGTTACCTGGTCTGCCACGTCTTCGGCTGTGTTCATGAGATCCTCCTGCCCCATATTTGTTAAATGTAATGATTATTAATTATTAAGGCTAAGCGCAACACAGTTTGATGTGTTGGGTTTTTTCACAGGCAGCGCTCGAGCTGTTCCTCCCCCTGTTAACGTTATTTACTTGAAGATTTCCCGATCGCCTGTACGCAGAGAAAGGCCGCCTCCGCCCCACAATGCCCCGCGATTTGACGAAAGACATACAAGGGCCCCCTACATGGTACTGCAACCGCTGTATGCCACGTATACTGATCTGTCCGGGGGCTTGACACAACTATCCAGCCTTGTTTACGGAGATTACACATGTAAACAAGCACACGTTTATAACCTCCATCCCCACTGTAATCGTTAATCGTAGTCTGCAGGACATGCGCATGTAAATGCCTTTAAATACTGAACTCACTCAGGGACTCCTACCCATTCAACTAAAAATGGCAACGGTACAACTCTGGTTGGATGGGCATCCGTCTTGTCAGTTGGAAAATGTTTTATTTATTGATCCATCTTGATCAAAATAAAATAAATCTCAAGACACGTTACTTGAACCACCACTACCATTCTATGGCCTACTGCTCAATTTTTATTTCTATTACCCCCAGGATTAAGTTAATGATAATTTTGGTTTTATTTTGAGGAATGTAGGAATGTAGGAAAAATGTACACCGTAACTATCTCAGTACACGCGTCAATTTATGTACCGTTTTATCATTACATATAACAGTTCCCCTAAGTTTGAATCACTTCTGCTCCGACCCTTTGATTTTTAAACCCCTGACACCAGGGGAAAGGACCATTTAAATTCACTTTAAAGCTCCCATGAGGATTTTTTTTAGCTTGTTTTGAAACTGTTTGAAATTAATGCAGACCCCTCTGTATGACCTAAACAGGTGAACAAAATTGTCAGAGAATAGATTTATTCATAAAAAAAGGACTTACTTTCAATGTCTGAAACTGCCGCCAGAGGGTAGGTGTCAGAGGAGGTGATTAACAGCACACAGCCTTATATTTCTGACAAACTTCCACACTCAGCGTTCCTTCTAAGTAGCATTTTTTTACATTCAATATTTGCCAGAATTGGGCACCTGGTAGAGCAGATGCCCATGAGCTGAGGCTGTAGATCTCAGCACACTGGTCAAGGGATCGATTCCTCGTCTTAGCATGTGTTTGGTGCATGTCTTCCCCCAACTCTCTCTCCATGTTCCCTGTCTCTCTTTGACAGTCCTATCAAATAGAAGAGTACCCCCACCCCAAAAAAGACATATCTTTTAAAATTCACAAAAAATAAGCAAGAATTGAGGCGCTGGTGTCTTAGCAGTTAGGCCAAGCCCAAAATGGCAGCTGTAGTCTTTCAAGTAGGTGACCAGGGTTCAAGTCTGAACTTTGATCTCTTCACAGCATCTCATTACTCACTTTCGCTCCCCCTTTTCTTTCTCCAAATACTGTCCTACCAAATAAATGCAAAACAACCACACGTGAAACTCTATTAAAGTTCCTGTAACAAACTTTAAGACTATGTTGATTTTGGTGCCCCCTGTGGACAAATAATTTTACTACGTTGCTGATCTTGTCTATGTGAGAATGAAGGGTCTGGCTGTGGACTGTACATCTCAGACGGCAGCTCACAGAATGTAAATCTGAGATGCCAACCATTTCAGAATGGAAGTGCTATAATTTGCTGGTACAGGGTATCTCCAGTTAGATTTTTTTAAAATTCAGTTTTGTTCATAAAATATTCCATAAATAAAACAAAAAAAAAATTGAGGTGTTATCTATGATTGAATTATGTATAGACCCTTTTTAATAGTAGTTACACAAACGTTTTTTGGCTTTAGCTTTGTTAGCTTTAGCTAAAACTAATATAGCTACTCTAGGTACGTTATTAATGTTATATGAGCTTAATCAAAGGTAGCTAACATTAATGTAGTTACATAGAGAATGTAGCTACATAGCCTATGAAGCATTGTGAGCTTAGCTTTAGCCACGTTAGATATGTAGCTTAAGTACCTAACAATGCAACGTAAGCTATGCTTGCGTCGTTGGAATGTTTTCATGGAGGATGAGCTGTTTTCCTGTAAGAAGACTGTCTACTCGGCTTTATCAAACAGTTTGTCATTAGGTTTAGCAGGTAAGGTTTTTAACTTTTGGTATCCTCACCCTTACCTTAATCCCAAACGGAAGTTTAATCCAATTTTAATTCAAACGTTTTACTATGTATTTCTTTTCTGACAGTATCTCAGATTAACAGTCTGTGTGAGTGGCCATCAGAGATGTGGGGTCCATAGCCAGACCGTCTTTCATGTGAAGGTAGTGATTTGACAGGAAAAAAATCGCCACATCTTTTACAAGTCATTTAAATCATTTTTTGAATCTTTGCTGTAAAAATATATACAAAGGCTTGTACAAAATTTCAAATTATGGTTTTATATCTTATGACTTGGAAAACGGCAATGATGTATGAAGATATTTTTTCATACTGTTCCACATGGAATGATCAGTGTTTGCGAAAATTATCGTAGTAAAAAGCAAAAATCTATATTTCAGTATTAGTATCATTACTTATTTTTTGCTTCCTCCAGGAGGTAAAACTGGTTCTTGTAACCATACACACACCTTTGAAGATTGTTTACACTACTGTTTTAGAAAGACCACAAACAGCAGCTTTTCCTTCATTAGAGGACACCACAGATGGTTTGTACAAAAAGAAGCAGACAAGAAACTCCTGCCAGCTCTTATTACGATCTCTGCCTCCTTACTTCTTTGGCCTCTTGCTTGGATTCGCAAACGTTTCCTTCCTACGTGACAGCAACCCAAAGGGACATCAAGCAATGCAGCTGTGTTTGTTGGAGCTCATTGTCATCATCAGAAGATCTGTGGCTGTTGGAGGTTATGTTTTTCAGAGGAACCAGAGCTAACTTGTGGCTTGTTAAGTCCAAATACTCAGGGAGAAGTCTTAAACTTCTGAAGCATGTCCGCTCCCTGTTAGCCAAGCAGAGTAACATGGTATTTTAACAAGCAATGGTCCAATGATCACTATGGCAGCTGTTTTTGTTTAGAAATGCACATAAACAAATGTAAGCTGGCAATAAGTATGAGACATATTGCACAGTGAACAAAACAAAGTATTAAAATGCATTTGAAGATTTGCAATTCGTACATAAGATGCCTTAAAGAAATGCAAATATGATTATAGGATTTTTTTTGACTAAATTGCTGATGTCAGTAAACATCTCTCTCTTTTTTAATTTAACCTACGGTCAACGATGAGAACAAAAACACAGACAATACTTTTATATCCAAGTGAAGTTGTATTTGGTGCCACAGATTTCATTTTAAACCACAGTTCCAATCAAAAACGACACATTTAATGTCCCAAACATGTTGCCGACTTTCATATCCAGAGAATATGAAACTCTTAATAAATGCTGACTTATAAAAAATGTCAGGCCAGCTCAGACACCGGAAAACTGCTACAGACTGGAAGTGCAGTGTCACTCCCTGATAAACCACGAGGTATAAAAATACTGAACTTTTATGGTTATGTACAGAAGCCCAAAGCAAACATGCATCCATACATTTATGTACTCCATTGTCCTTTGATATGTTTTATTCCAATTTTCTTGTAGTTCTGGACTTACATTTTTTTTTATTTTGCGATAAAAAACTAGAGTTTCCCATGATTACATATTCATTCCTCCTATTATTATGAGAAAAATATGGTTCTTGTGATAACACTGTTCATTTTGCATTGGTCTAAAAAACCAATATGCTGGTCATTGTGACAGGCCATACTGCCATTGCAATGATGAGTTAGGATAAACCTAATTTACTATTTGTTTTGTACTTTTGAATCTTTGGGGATATGCAATAAATAAGTCAAGATCTGGGAAGACAATCAAAAGTAACTGATAGCGTGGGGAAAACAGAGTAATCACACTGAAATGGATCACTGTCAGCTTAGGGCTTCCGTAGTTTTGCTTTTTACTTTTCACTTAGTGCTTTTCCAGGTTTTTTGCGCCCCTTTTTCCAATGGTTATTCCTGAATTTCTTCTGAAAGCCACCACCCTGGACCTGAAATACATAAAAATTCAGCATTAAACATGTCAAATTAAATAAGACTTGACAAAGATACACTGGAATTTGTAAAAAAAAAAAAAAAAAAAAAAAAAAAACAAGAAAAAAATCAGATTTCCACAGACCTTCTTCCGTTTCTGTTGCACCTGCTTATCCACCTCCATTTCATCATCTTCATCTGTCTGGAAGTCATCGTCGTCCTCATCCTCGTCAGCCTCCATACTCTCTTCTGCTGGATTTTTTAATGTGAACATAGATGCTGTGGAAGCATAAAGTATGACAGTGTTAAAACTCGTTCAGGAGTTTTGTTGTCAAACTAAATAAAAGTGGAAAAACATATTTGTGTACTGACGAGGGTAGAGGTCACTCATGCTGTCTTCTGAGTCACTGTGATCCTCGTCACTGGATGAGGGTTCCCATGGGCTGTTCCCGTGTTTCGGAGCCCTCCCCCGACTGTCGTCATCTCTGATATCTTTGGGCCTTTTCTGCCTGAGTCTGGCAGGGGTGAATTCAATCCCTTGTTTGATACACTCTTCATCTAGAGCAGGAATGAGAACAGTGCATTCATTGATCAAGATAACAGGCTGAGTAATGCAACAACAAACAATCAACGCTGTGCGATGTGAGTGTGTGTTTTTTGACGTCCATTACTCTGCACAGTTGGCTTATAGATACCAACATTTAGGGCAAACTAGGACTTCTTCACTTACAGCTCATCTTTTCAGTGGTAGAAGTATCTTGTGTCTTTTCTAACATCAGTCTCTTAAAATGTATGCTGTGACTCCATGAATCCTTTCCTACTTACATTAATGCAGCATAGTAGAATGTTTAATGGAGTATCACCAGTTAGTTCAGAACCAGTTAAACTATGACACCTGTTCTGTACATTGAAAAAAAAACAAAACAAACCCCCCCGCATGTTTAAAGAGGGCATGCAAGTTAACAACTCTGGCTGTTCTGTTACTTCTTTGACTTAAAAAACATTTTAACATGTATTGTATGATCAATTTACACTTGATTTTAATTGTCAAAATGATGCCCATGGTTTTTATACAAGGTAAAAGGCCTCTCACGGCTCACCTAAAGTACCCACCAGTGTTATCTGGCCCACACTTTGGGAAGCACTGATTTAGGGAGGGCTAGTTGAAGCGGGATACACCCTGAACTGATCCCCAGCGAATCGCGGGGCTGGCTCAATATCCAGTTGTACTGAATGAATTTAAGTCTGGTATTTTTCTGAGGAGCTGGCCTCAGTACAAATCTGTCTCCATGAACAACCATGAATGTCCTCTTGCAGATCTTCACTCTGTGATATTTTCCAACAATCTGATGGATAAGATACAAGAGTACTGTAGAGAAAAGAAATCTGCCCTGTACTGTGATGATGCTGGACCGAAAATTGCAAGTGCATAATTTCAATGCCAACATAAGGTAAAAGCTCAGATTAGTAATTTTTATTTGATTATAAAACAGAATGAAGTTAATGCTGATACATCTTTATGGTCTACAAAGGAAAAAAGGTATCAGCAACAAGACTGGCTTATTCAAGGCACAGATGGCCTAGCATTTTGGTTGCGCCCCATGTATAGGACAGCTCATTCCTGCATGTCTTTCCCCCAATCTCTCATCCCTGTTTCTGACTTCATCTATTGTCCTCCTATCTGAATAAAGACATAAAAAGCCCCAAAAATATATCTTTAAAAGACTGGCTTTTCTATGTAGTATTTTGAATGCCTGTAAATACTAATACAGGGTAGGTGTCAGAAATTTTAACTGTAAGCTGAGAGAATAGCATTTCACGGCCAAGATTTACAATCAGAGAACTACACATACACATTAGGCATGCACAATATTATTGGTCCGGTATCGGTATCGGCAGATATCAAAATTTCTGCCGACATTTACATCAGATATTTTGCCTGTGTATTTCAGCATATATCGACTGTAAATTTGGCCATATATACTAATAAATGAGTGGAGTTTTAGGTTTAACCAACAGACCTATGTCAGTTGAGGTCTTCTTCTTTATTTATCCTCATTCTTTAAATTTCAAAGTGTTTTTCAGGACTAAAGTTTGTTTCCTTGGTCATCCTCAAACCTTAAAGTGTGTCCAAAAGGACTGTCACTTCCCTATGTGAAAAACACATTTTTGGGAAAGCTGTATTCAATTTCACTAGCCTGATTACTGTCGGATCTGTTGAATCAGGAAATCACTTAAATAGGGCCTGTATGAACAAGTGAAGTAGGCTAAAAGATCTCAAAAAGCAACACATCATGCTCCGATCTGAAGAAATTAAAGAACACATGAGAAACAAAGTCTGTCAGTCTGGAAAGGGCAGATATCTGCCAATGCCAATGTTAAACTGATGTATCAGTTCATTCCTATAATAGCAGAAAGATGTTTTGAAGGCTCAAGGTACAGTACTTTGATATTAGAGATAAGAACTGGGGTAGCAACACAGTAGAATCTTGAACAGATAGTGAATTTCTTTTTTTAATAAACGCTTCATCTAATAACTGTGACTACATACACTTGGTGATGTTAGAAAGGCAGTTTTAATAGTTTGTTCTTGCTTTTCATAGAAACTGGATGTTTGAGTCTGTTTTAATTCCCTGAAATATTACAAACATATCTGTCAGGCAGGCTTACAGTTCTGTGTTCAGCAGAAGAGTAATTTAGAATTTCCATAAAGAGGATAAACACAAGATAGCTTTAATTTCTTCCTGAATAATGACTGTCAATCGAAAGTCTGCTTCATGTGTTGTATAACATCCCCTCTCTTCATAGCACACACTATAACCTTCAGTACAGAAGTTAACCTGTGAAAAACGGCCCAGTACATTTAGATAAGTGCTGTACTTACATTTTGCAAGAGCTTTTTTGAAGCGTTTCCCGTTAACATGTCTTAAGACATGGTGTGGCTGCCTGTTAAGGTGTCTGAGAGTCAGCTTACAGAAGAGTTGATTGCTGAAAAGAGACAGTAACAGCATAAGACAAATTATAAAGTGAGGAGATTCTTCTTTTTATTTGATAAATCTCCATTCGCTTTACCCAAGTGCCCTGATAGCCTTCCTGGGTCCACATGAAAGGCATACACACAGCTATATAAAATATGCATCTGAAAACACAATTAGTACAGTCAACACAAATTATGTGATATTGAAGCTCCTGTGAGGGATATTATATTGGTTGTGGAACAAACTGATACTGATGCCTCTCTTTAATCTTTAAAAGTAAACAATACCATCAAGGACAAGACTGAATATTTTTATACAGGGTTTTTATGCCTGGAAACCCTGGCTGCAGGGGTAAATGTCAGGCAAAGTGTGTTTACAGCATGCTATCAAAACAGATCCACAATGAGTGATATATTTTACTGATGAAAGAAAGAAGAGTGAGACACTACATGACTATATGAAACAATTGCAAAGCTCAAAGTTTCTTGCAGGAACTTTAATAAACTGTAGTTTGCAAACTGTTAATTTTGCCAGCTATAACCATCTCAATACATAAGATAAGATCAGTTTTTATTCTTGGGAATAGAAATAAAATGGTCTTCTTACGGTTGCTTGGTGCTTGACACAATATGTGGCTCATACTGGCTGTAGCTGAAGTCTGCAGCAGCACTCAGTTTCTCATATTTCTTCCCTTCAGTGAACTTCTGAATCTCTGTGAGGTTGCATGGAAACTCGTGGCCATTCAGAGTGCATTTGATCTAAAAACAACCATTTAGGACACACATATGGTACATTTAATCGTGTAGCTTGACCTGCTGTAGCAATAAACCTGCTAATCATTGACAGGTTTCCAGTCTAGGTCAACACGTCCAACCATCACAACACTTTACACTACACGGCTCATTAGATAAGTTAGCACGGCTAGCATCACAGTATATAGAGCAGTGTATGTCGAGTTAAGAGAAGCCATTGGCTCGCAAACCTTTTTGCCATCAGTAAGCTGGAGGAAAGGATGGTTGTGGAGAAAATCTTTAAGATCCGTGGGTAATTCCTCCATAGCTTAGAAACACCTCAAAACAAGTATTTCAGCGTGGTGATCAGGCCACCCCCATTCAGGAAATAACTCCACGTGGGTTGACAGCGCCGACTCAGTGCAGACATGTGTTTTGTGATATCTTGGCGCCATCCACTGATCAAAGATAAGAAAGGCAGTTTTGACAAAGGAGACAAAGATTCTTATTGAGAGATTAGCATGGAATTTATCAATCATGACCGCGTGGTTAATCAATTAAAATGAAGACTGAGGTTTTTGGACTGACGCTAGTATGAAAACTGAGGCAAACTACGCACTTAGAAATTGTCCTTAATGCATAGACTGTCTCTGCTGTTATTATATGGGACAGTCCCTGTTTGATATCGTCCGTGGCAAATTTATAAGACTATTTTCTTTCTTTCCACGTATAAGAATAAACCTAAACTGATCTAAGCCAGGGGCTTTGTGCTTGAAGTTACCTGACTGTGACAGATGTGTCGTTCGTAAACGAACCGGTTCAAAGAGCAGGAACTTTTATGCGAACTACTAGATCTGGTTTAAGAGTCTTTTTTTTTTTTTTTTTTTTTTTTTTTTGTGACCTGCAAGGTGTTGGATGGGTGACATTACTCTTTGGGGGAGTTTACTCTTTTCTTTTCTTTTTTTTTTTTCAAAACTTAGGAATGGAATTTTTTGAGCTGTGTTGTACCGAATCAGAATATCCCTGACAAAAATGAGTTATATTTGAATGTATAACATTTTTCTGTATTGAATGTAAATACGGTTGAGTTTTCTTATCTGACTCATTTTTTCGCAGTTATTTAAACTTAATTTTTGGACACAGAATTTCTCTTATCTAAGTCATTGACCCTCCAATATCTCTTAATGAGGTGTTTGTTTATTTTTTTGGTTGAACTCAAATCCCCTATTATTTCAGATAAACTGTAAAAATATTATAAAATTGTGTCACACCGCATGATTTCTATTTTTGGGACACATGTTTTTTATCTTTACTGACACAAATATAAAGTTTGGACTCTGAGACAATATGACTGACAAATTAATCATCAAATTTTAATTCATTTAAAATTACCACTCGGAACCAAAAAAAGAAAAGGCCATGTCACCCACCAATATAAAAAAAAAAAAAACCTTGCACTAAGTTAAATATTTCTTTAAGTACAACTGGAGGGAAAACACCAGCACAAATATCAATCATATTTCTTATTCAATTGATGCCTCTACTTTGAACATGTAAAATGACAACACAAAAACAGTTAGAGAAAAGAAAATAGAACAAGAAAATAAAAAAAGAGGCAATAACTTCCACCTGCAAAAATTTAAGCATCTCAATTTACATGAGTAAAAAGGAGTGGGAGAAAGTTTAAAGGTATTTAACCCTACTCCTTAATTTTTAATTAAATATAATAAATAACTTTCCTGCCAAAATCATGAGGCGGTCTTAATTACTCAATCAATTTTGAAACCAATGTTCAGAAAAGCACTCATGTTAAAATTGTATAAGAAGTGCGTTTACATTCAAACATACATACCATAGTGAAGGGGAGAGTTAAGAAAAGTAATTGCAGGTTGCATTGCAGGTTGACAATGATTTACTATCTCACTGTTAATAATTATGATGTAAATTCATGTAATTTTACTGATACATGAGGATGTTCACCTGCAAAATTGATACCAAATGAGGAAATGTTTGTTAGCTGAAAGAATCGACTCTTTTTGGCGAGCCGAGACAAATGCTTCGGATCACTAAAAAAAGCCCTCATTACAGACTGAAACATTCGGAGCAGCAAGAGTGCTCACTCTGTTCCTGTTTTCACAAAACCGTAAATGTAATCGACAATTGCCCAAGAAACTTCAAATTTAAGAAAGCAGGTAGGAGCTTCAAACAGTTTTTACTTTAAGTAACATTAAAGTGTTGTTTTTATTCTTTTACCAATGTAGAAGGGATACAT
Source organism: Cheilinus undulatus (assembly GCF_018320785.1). NCBI lineage: Eukaryota > Metazoa > Chordata > Actinopteri > Labriformes > Labridae > Cheilinus > Cheilinus undulatus. Next base: position 13,908,590 of record NC_054881.1, on the reverse strand, counting down.
TCCCTCTTTCGTATCTATTATCCGGTGCATTTTGAGTGAGCGGTCTTCCCTCGGACTGTTGCAATCTTTGACAAGAACGTAAACGCTCTGCCTACATTTTTCCCAGAATGCAACAGTCCAATAAACAAATATCTGACGTCTCTCAGTAATGACAGCTGAAGCTAGCAGTAGCCCTTGTGGATATCAGCTCGGAGAATCCTGCTTTATCCATTTAGTCCGAACATAACACAGCAAACACATTTGATATGTTTCTGGTGTGAACTACTGTCTATTGATTTACTAATGTCATTCAGCTGGCAGCGACGCTAGCTTATCTCTGACGCTAGCTTACTCTTGGTAATACAATTTGAGACCTGAATTTATACGCAATGTCTGGACCAAATGGGGATCCAAACATCTCAGCCGACGATGGTATTATAAACGACGACGATGAATTTGACGACGAAGAAGGTACTGTCTTGTGGTTTTCATTCATTGTAGTCGATGATGATGTAGTATCTGTATGACAGCAAATTGGTAAAACCACCCCCACTCGAAAGTACTGTATGTGCCTTTCTTTTATTATTTTTCTTGACTACAAATTCAAAACCATCTATGCAACAGCAATATTCTGAAATATGGACTTAGTATTGTACTGTGCGGAGCATATGTCAGGTGTAACGGGTTATGTAGTGACCGTGTAATCTAGCGACTTTTAGCCGAGTGCGTCTGGGCTTGTAGTAGTAACCAAAGCTGTTGAAAATGTAGTGTTCTAGCGATTTCTAAGGTGTTCTGAAGGTGTGTATTACATGAATTGACTTTGGCATTGTAATATTAAAAAAAAAAAGAAAAATCGTCTGGACATGATTAATCTTCATAATCTGGTGTAGCTACAACAACCACGGACGCATTTGGCTTAACTTCACCAGCTAACACGGTCACAAGATTAGATGAAACACCGGGTCATGGGATTCCTCATTGAGGTGTCATGTCGTTGCAAGTTAATTTACACATGAGGGGCCATTTTTGTTTCCAGATAACATTAAAACTGATTATATGAACGTAATTCACAGTGATGCTGATTTTGTCCAGTGTGTCCTCTATAGATAAAGGCAGAAATATATATATATATATAAACTGTAAAACTGGATGCATGTACTCGAGCTAACTTAAGACTTTTCACCAGGCCACACTCATTCAGTTTCTCAAAAAAATGCCATCATCCAGTGTCTGAACAACTCTAAATATAAACCTGAAATGAAGACATAAAAAGCTGATATCCACTTCTGTTCAAATGAGGCTTCAGCTCCCCTCTTGTCATCTTGACTTTGAATCACACATTTAAATAGACATACAAGAAGATGAACACAATCATAGACAGAAAGACTAATCTGTGCTCCTTATCCACAGAGTATGAAGCCATCAACTCCATGCTAGATCAGATCAACTCCTATCTCGATGACCTGGAGGAACGCAATGATTCACTCAACGGAAAACTGCATGAACTGATGGAGTCAAACCGGCAAGCTCGGCTGGAGTTCAGGGCCCAGCTGCTGGGAACCCCGACACAGGAGGAACAATGTCCTGCAGACCAGGATTCCTCCTGTCCAGACAAAGAAGATCTGGAGAAGGATGATGGAGATGAGAAATGAATGATAGATGTATTTATGTAAGCTGACCTTCTGGCTGATAAATATGTGAATTTACATCCCATCCAGAATCTATTTTTCTCATTCGTTCAACTATGATGTGCTGATGTTTGGTTTCTTAGTAGATTGAACTTTATTGAGCTCTAAGAGCTTCATGAACAGCTGTATCCATCTGGTGCTTTGGGAAAATCTACGTCACATTTGATAAAATCTGAGGACATTGTTGTAAAAGTCTTAAGTTTAACATCATGAAGACAAAGTCTTTTATCAGGATCATACTGTAAAATGTTTGCAATTTTACTGTTAATTTCAGCAGCTCAGACTTCACAACCATACTTTGATTTTCCTTGAATATCTTTATAAGTACCCAACATGCTAAGTTAACCTTAAAATATACGGTTGTCTGTATTTCTGTTTTAATAGAGGATCTTTGTCTTTGGTGTTGATGCATTTGGTGTTATCATTCAGCTTTCGAGAACTTTGAAGTGTGTGTTTTTGTTTGTTGTACTGTTAAGCAAATATGCAACATTCCAGGTGTCTAATTCTGTATTAAAATGTTTGATCTGCAGCATGACTGTAAATCTTCATTGTTTTTCTCCACTTTACATTCTTTGAGTACAATTACCAATGCAATCAGATCAGGTATTGTAGAATTTATATGTCATGGTGACTGCAAGTTGATTAAAGAAGAAAGCTAACAACGTGTGGGAATTATCAGACATTTTAATATAAATTAAAATGACCCCCCAAACAGAAAACAAACATCCAAAAATACATTAAACTTCCAGCAGTTAGAAAACATCACTGTTTGTTCTTCTTAATTTGTCAGTAGCTGAATAAAAATACAATAAGAAACATACAGCTTTGTTTGAAATTATATTTTACATGTAATTTTCTCTCCCCTCCTTGCTTCCGTTGGGATCTAACAGGTACATTTTTTCCATCATGTCTTTTTTTTCCTTCAGAGAGACCATGATGTGTTTCCTATCATGTGACAATCACCACCATCACTACCAAGAGTTGCTACATGAATCCGCAAACCACTTCAGTGGATTGAAATATCCTTCTCTAATAACCAAGATGAAAAGTTTCCAGGAAAGAAGACTAGTCATGAAAAACAGAAGTGATGAATCTGTATTTAAGCCTTATGACAAATGAAATGCTGGACCCAAAGTTAAACACTTTCATGCTTTGTTTTAAGCAGCAGCTGCTTAAAATTGCTTACATCTGATACATAACTGACCCCTCTCTTTCTATCACCTCATCTTTTATTTGATCCGTCCAGTGTATTGCTAATAAAATGATGAGGAATCAACGCAATAGTTAACTGGAGGAAAATGAGCAACTATAGACACTAACAGCATTTAAAGTTAATTGACTTCTCCCCCTAAATGTAGATACATTAGTCGAGATGTTCCAAAACAACCACTCTACACAAATTGTTTTTTTATACAAGTTCTGAGCTAAAAAGTCAGAGTTTAGGGTCCTATAAGGAAGTAGAAAAAGAACTTTCGAGTCTTTTAATCTTAAAGCAGCATAAACAATCCTTCCCTTGCAAGCTTTCAATCATAAAAGTAAAAGAAAACTCAGACTGACTGCAGTCTTTTGTAAATACAGACTCTTTAAAGAGCTGGAGACCATTCTTAAAGCTCCTGTGAGGACTTTACTTGGTTGTAAATCATAGTGAAATTGATAGTCATGCCTCCAAATTATGACACTTTTTATATTGTAATATTAATGCCATTAAAAGCTGCAGAGGGGTAGATGTCAGACATAGAGATGGGCAGCGAGGTGCAGAACAATTTTCCATGGCAAGGATTTACTATGCATGATTAATGCGGCTGTTATAATAAAGTAGAATGAGATTTTTTAACACAGAACACTACACACAGATGCACAGAGTAAAAGCAGCTAAGAGATTACAATAACTACTCTGTCCACAGAGGGTGCCAAAATCAAAAAAGTTCCTCACAGGAGCTTTAATTTAAGTTTCTGGTCTTGTTGAGGCAGATGTCTGCCTGCAGATCCCCCCCCCCCCCCAAAAGTTTTCTTTTCTCTAAACTTTGTGTGAATGTAAAATGGTTTTAGGACTGTTTCACCGATGGTAGCTCCAAGGTTAATTTCCACCTTGAGACCCCACTTCACATAAACTTGTATCTTTCAAACTGCCACCAGCAGAATAAATCAAATGTGAGTGGCGGTGTTTCAGGGAGGCCACAAACGCAACATTTTTTGCCAGCTTCATCTACAAATGATTTTAAAAAAGTGGGAAAAAGATAACACATAATGATAAAATGCCCAGAACGAAGCTATGAGATTCAAAATTCCACTCAAATTGAATTGTAACACCTATTTTAAAGTTTCCACCTGCTCAAACACTTGATGATGGTTATGATGTACTTCTCGGGTTGCTAAGTTTTGAGCGATAAGCTATGATGAAGATGTCTCTGCTTTATGTTTTGAACAATTGTTCAACTAGCTAGCTGGAGAGTTAGCAAAAGCTTACAATCAACATTCAGTGACTTCTTCATCCTTCAGGACACTGCAGGGTGGGAAATTAACTAATTGGGCGTAGGCCTCAGATGTTTAAAAAAGAAATCAACGCCATTTGGGTTAATTGGTGACTCTACAATGCCAATAGGTGTGACTTTGAGAGTGAATGTTTTATTGGTCAGCCTTATGATTGACTGGTGACCTGTCTAGGGTGTACTCCGCTTCTCAATGAAAGACAACAGCTTTCTTCTTACTCCCTATCATTTCTTTTTGTCTAAGACAGGGGTGTCCAAACTATGGCCAAAAACGGGCCAAATGCAGCCCGAGGTCCACTTTCGACTGACCCACAGCAAATTTATAAGATATAGTAAAATTTGGCCCACATTAGAACATGAAGCTTTTGCTTGGCTGCAATGTACTTCTCACGTTTAGCACTAGGTGGTGCTACCATGCTAATTCTGTGAACAAACATTTTGACAAGAAGAATTTCTTGATGAGCTTTTTAAATTTGTGACTAAACTAAGAAGACACTGTAGATAGCAGTAACATATCAGCCACCAAAGAAATAATATCTTAATTTCTAATTAATTACCACAGAAAATGGCAGCACCAATTGCATTCCAGGTGCATAGTCAGTGGTAGCCAGGGCCAACCAGGGCCCCCTGAAATCTCATTGGCCTCCCCAGTCCTTGAATTGATTGGCTATTTGCCTTGTGAGGACTCACAATCACTAAGAATGTTTTAACCTATATCAAATTGCTTTTATGGACTTTCATAACCTCAAGGTTTGGTATACGAAAGTGGTCCCTCCATCCTTTTTTATTTCAGTATGCCCTCAGTGGAAAAAGTTTGGACACCCCTGGTCTAAGACATGCCATACTTCACCTTCAAAAACTCCACATTGACTATAGCTTAAATTATTTTAAATCAGTGTTTTCAAATTTAGGATACTTTTATATTATAGCTTATATATGATCAAACCTTCAGCCAGCCAGCAACCTTGTGAGGCTGGGCATGGAGATTCATCTTAATTGCATTTATAACAAATAGTATTTACCAGTATCGCAACACTTTTGACAAGTAGATAGCTCCTTGAAGCTACTGACAACATTCTTAGGTAGTTCCAATGTAGCCAGGATTTAGTGTTTTAGCTGACTTTCAGTTGAGACTATCTTTTTTTCTTTTAGTTGCTTTAGTTTGTTTACAATCAAAAAGCAATAAAACCCTATCAGAGCAGATTTCAACAGCACATGCCATGTTGTATAGCATTACTTTTCAGACTAACTTTTAAGATTACTGCCTAACATACTGAGAGAAGTAATTCATTACACTGCGTTACCTACTTGTAAAGCTAATACATTAGAGCTATTCTGCATTCCCAAACATTCAGACCCTCCAACCACTTGTTCCGCTTGTTGGTTGTAAAAACAACATACGAAAGCACATCTGCCTTTAAATGTATTGACTCTTTTGTCATTGCAAGGCCTGATTTACGGCCCATAGTCTGCATCTCTGCAGCCTGATAACACCAATAACAACCTGGGCAGAGTTCATAACTCTGAACAGCTGATTCAATGCAGATAAAACGAGAGCTTTTACACCATGATGCTATTCTTGTCTCTTCATCCAAAAACCCAACATACAGGGGAAAAAAAGTCCACGGTATAAATCTGTCCTCTCTGCCATCTCACTAGCTCAATAAGCTAGCAACGTGAGCGTACTGGCACAGCTGTGTTTACCTTATGCTGCTTACATACAAGAAATAAAGAAGGAAAAACAGTGCAGATGCTTCGAGGAGCTTCTTCTTCTTCTTCTCTCTTTTTTTTGGGCACAGAGGAGAAAGCAAATTGGGGAATTTTCTTTCAGTAACAGATTACTTTTATGAAAAGGGACCCAATAACAGATTACTTCAATTGTAAAACTAACATGGTACAATACTTGTTACAACAAAAAAGTAATCTAAATATGTCAACAGATTACTTTGTAACATGTTACCTGCAACACTGAGCGCATGTATGCACATTTTTACTTGGTTCAAAGGAAGCTGCATTAGAGAGAACGCTTTAGGATGTCCCCCAAGCTATTTTAGCTCTCCAAACAGACTATTTTCCTGCATAAGATTGGTCAATACTGCTCAAACACTTTTAAAATGAAAATCTAATCCCACACCTTCAAAATCTGCTCTTTCATAAATAGATTAGAATTCTACCATATTTGTATGTCAGTATGCTAACAACTAATTAGTGTCAAACACAGCAAATAAGGGAAATCTTTAAAATGTGCATGTACTTGGACATTAAAGTACACAAAAAACTGAAATCTTTATCTTAACTATGATGTTTGATAGTGACGGGAATTCAGGGGACTACATCCTGTCAGGGTTGTAAATTCTGTGGAGTGTCTTTCATAGCAATACCTCCAGAAGCTGTTAAGAAATTTCCCCTCAATCACATTTAACCTTGTTGGTGGTGCTGGAAGGAAAGTCCCCGGATCAAACAAGTTGGTGTGGTTCATTATCTGGGAAACATTTTACGACTTATTTCAAAATTCTGTGGCTGTGTCACTTCTCCACTGTTAATGATCTATATACCCAGATCCTTCTTAGACTTTACTTTAAAAATCCCAATCATTAAAAGGCATGAATATTGCAAATGAAGACAGAATGGGATGAGATGCAAATGATCAAACCCAATTATTTGATTAAAAAAAAGCCTAATGACAACATATCAAATGCAAAAATTGAGAAATGTCACCGCTTTTGTTTTTTTATGTTGACATGTTTCAAAAAATTTGGGACAGAGTCATGATTTACCAATACAATGTAAGTTTTTTGGGTCGCTAAGATGACCAGGGCCTTTAATTCCTTAAGTTTATTGACCTAGTTGGATTTTCTTAAATATCTAGTTTTAATGTTTATGCAAATTGATACATACTGTTTTTATTTACAGTCACACACCATTTCCTTTTTCTTTTGGGACTGATACTACAGTATTTACAACAGAATAAGGTAATCTTCTTGATGACAGATTTAGGGTCTTTTTATATTTTAAAAATGAGACATTTAGGCTACATTAATGCAGTTTGAGGGATGTTATGGAAGGGAAAGTGCTATTTAAATTGCAGGATTCTAATTGTTAGGCTTAAAATTAGAACATCTTCTTCTAAAAAGGATTTTGTACTAAGAAATGTACCCACTTCCACTGATTTTTCAGTGTTTAAAAGCTGCTGTGTGTTAATTTCCCACCCTGAGAGAGCTGCTATCATAAGACGTCATGTTCCACTGTATTCACCTTCATTTCATTTCCTATTAATTGCTGTGTGATCAGTCTTAACCTCCAAACACACAGACAGAGGCAGGGCTTTTCACTTCTTGGTCTCTGTACCATGACAGCACCCCCTCACAGATGGAAACATCCCGATCAAACTTTCCCGTTTACCTGGTTTCCTTCTTTTTCCCACATCTGTCAGCGTCTGTTTGCGGCCCTCCCTGACCTGCGTTTGGATGTGTTTTTTGCTTTCTCTGCACTGTTCTTTTTCCCCGTATCAGCAGCAACTACCTCCTCCTCTGCCTCCTCTCTGGACTCAGCTAGACTCTCCTGAGCTACAGAATCCAGCGGCGCAGTGGTCTCTTCCTCTGTGCTCAGAAGGCCGAGGTCTTGGTCCATGCTGCCAGTGCTGGTCGCTGAGGTGGAGTCTTGGCTTGCCTGCTGTGTGTGTTGCTGGTTTCCTGTTTGCCTGTTCAGTGGGCTGAGAGCGACAGAAGCCTGCATGGAGTTTATGTCAGTCACTGAGCTAGTGTCATCAAAGAGAGGAATCCCATCCAAGCAGTCTGTGGTGATATCCTTCAAAGACCTGAGGCTGTCTGCAGCAAGAAGAGATCCTTTTGAAGATTCAGCAGCTTCACTCTTTTGACTTAGAAAATCTTTGTGCCTCTGAAAGGGAAAACATAAAAAGTTTCAGAACAATGCAAATACCTACTGGAATCCCCACTGAGAGCTTTAATATGCTTTAGCCCAATACAAACCAAAGATTTGTGATACGAAAAGACAGTTTCAGATCGCTGAAGGGGACAGCTGCAATCGTACTACAAACAGAAATCAGACCACTTCCCATGCAGCAATTCCAGACAACCGAGAACTGATTCTACCTTTTGGTAAAATCTGTACATAGATGATCTTTAACTAACCTTGAGGTTCTCAAAGTGCGTCAGTGATTTGCAGTGGCTGTGCAGGGCAGACGACTCAAAGTGGTAAAACTTGTTGCAGAGTCTGCAGATGAAACCTGCAACCGGGACAAAAAAATTGGATCCTGCAGGGGAGAAAAACTCGAGAATTAGTTTCACTCAAATGTGATCTCACACAGTAATAATGGGGGAGTTTGTGAAGTACTTTATGCAATCATCAGTGATGAATCAGGAGTTTGTTTGCTAACCATAGACTGTGTCGGGGTCATACTGCTCATCACTGCTCATATTCTTCAGAGTCACTTCTTTAATGGAGGACCAGCCATCCTGAATCAGGAACCAAATGAACAGTTAAAAGACGTGAATTCACTTTTTGTAAGATTTTCAAGTTTGGGAGAAAATGTATCCCCTAAAGCCCTCTGGCAGCCCTCTGCCCAAGAAGCAGAGAGGTGTTCAATACACTTTTCAAACATCTTCCTCTTTATCTGTAAACATGAGCTAAGATAACATACATCTTTTTTTTAATCATCTTCTAAGACATAAAATATCTATCTATATCTTTGAAGTTGTGTTTACCTTTATTCCTTTAGTCACATGCTCTCTGATCATCATACTACAAACTTTAACCTGTTCCCTATGAATCCTCTACAGTCTGTTATCTAAACTCAAACAGACTGACAATTTTCCTAACTAAAACCATACACTGGAAGGCCAAATTTTTGAAATTTTACTCTGCTTAACACAAAAAAAATCTGTCAGAAATCTGACAAAATCACTATTCCCACTGATGGGAGAACATTACCTGCCTGACTACACCGTGCCAACTGTGAAGTTTGTTGGAGGAGGGATAATGGCAAAGGGCTGTTTTTCAGGGTTTGGGATAGGCCCCTTTTCTCCAACGAAGAGCAATCTTAATGCTTCAGCATACCAAGACATTTCGGATAATGCTATGTTTCCAACTGTGTGGCAACATGACTGTACCCCAGTGCAAAAAGCAAGGACCATAAGGACATGGTTTGATGAGTTTGGCTGCATGCTCTATAGAATGAATTGGCACAAATTGCAACAAAATTCTCAAAAATCCTGTGGAAAGCCTTGCAAAAGAAAGGAGGCTGTTATAGCTGGAAGAGGGGGGCCAACTCCATATTAAAATATATGTACTTGAATACAATAGAATTGTACACCCTATTGGTGTAATGGGCAGGCATCTGTATACTTTTGTCCATATAGTTTAAATACTTTTAAGTTGATTTCTTACATTACCTAAAATATTTTCAGCAACTTTCAATTGTTGTTAAAGTAGTAACAAAGCTGCTGTCATGGCAGAGCCACGGACATGTCTTGTTTACAGTTTCCATGGAAACACTGGCTGTTAAGTGAAAAACTGCTACCTAATGAAGTGGGAACTGCCACTGGATGCTGCCTTTCTACTGTTGCATCTTATTCATGTTTCATAATGAGACCATGATTATTTTCCACCTGCTTATCTGCTTGTTCAGTTGCCCAAGTTCACTCTCATAACAAAACTCATAACAGAGCTCTGAGTCAGCTGTATTATGTGAATGAGAGGAGCCAGCTCCTGCTTGAGAGCTGAAAGATCAGTTCTTGTTACTGAGCCGAGCAAAATTACACAGATCTCTAAAAAGGGCTCAAATTCCCGTCGCTACAGCCGAAACACTGGCTGTGGAAACACAAGCAGGATTAACAGTACCAAAATGTCCCAAAGCGTATTGAACCAAACTAAACTGACTAGTAGAAATGCACCAGAAGTGACTGAAATTGCTGCAAGGTAGCTATTAGAATGAGAGAAAAGCAGTGAATTGCCGTGTTGAGATGTCAGATTACATTTAGTCCTATGTTCTGTACAGTTACATTATAATTAAAAAAAATTATGCATTGTTGAATAGAACAGATTTAACTCTCATTGTGTGAGGATCTGAAAGAGAGTCAAAGCAAAGCTTTCTGGCTTTTTTTATGTAAATACTGCCCATTGACTCAGCAGGGGCTCTACAAACAAACACAAAGTAGATGTAAATCACCTGTACTTCAGAGCCCTCTTGTTCTCCTTCCTCCCTCTGTGTTTCCTCCCCCTCCTCCACCTCACTGCCCTCCACCTCGTCTAAAGAGAAGCCGTCTGTGTCCGTGGCAGTCAGGTTGCCCAAAGCCTCGCAGCCCTCCTGTTCCTGGAGCTATAAACAAAAATCAATATGTTAAATGTTGCTTTTCTGATTCTTCTAAATTAGGAGTTTTTTTTTCCACAGATACCTTCTCCACTTTTAGTCTGTGCTCCTGGGATTGAAGGTGCTCCACAAAGATCTGTGAGGTCTTGAAATGTTTCTTGCAGATCGTGCAGGAGGAGACGGCTGCTCGACTGGCGAGCTGAGGAGACGAAAGGACACCGGAACATTACTCATTATTCCAAGAGACTAAAAGACAGTTGTTGATATTTTTCATAACATTTGTAACATGTTTATGTTTATTTATAAAGTGAGATTACTTTGTGCTCCTCGGTGCGACGGTGGTCTGTGATGCTACAGGTGAAGTGGGTGTGACAGGTGGCACACCAGTGCTTCTTACCTGCTTTCTTCTCTCTGCAAACAAACACAATACAGGAATTAATTCCACTTTTCAGAGCTCATGTGGGGAGTTTTTAGCTGGTTATGAAACACACTGAAAGTAATAGTGATGCGCTATTTGCTTCTATACCATCCAAGCCATCGAAAGCCACTAGACCAGTTCAACCAGGATGATCAATTTTTGTTAAAACACAAAGACATTCCTAATAAATGCATTGAAAGATCTGTTGTCACAACGACAAGAGAATGGTAAAATTCACTGTTATGAACACATGATTTCATACAAAACTAACAATCCTTGGCACCTAATATCAGATAATATCAATCCTGGAAAAGTGTCTCTGCACAGCCCTCTGTCACAGTTTTGACCCACCGCTGCACGTTTTATTCAGCAAATACATTTTAGTAAGTCCTTTTAGCATCACATTAAAAAACACACATGCTAACACATGGTCCTTAGATGTTTTTATGTCCCAGCTTGCAGACTTTTGCACCTCTGTAAACAAACCTACCTTGCATGTTGCCTGGACAGAATTTATGTCTAGCACGGGCTGAATACGTTGGTCATCTTAAGTGTTAATGTCATAAAATAAGACCAAAACTAACTGAAGTTATTTTTTCTTTAACAGTGCTGTGATCACAGAAATTACAAGACTATAGACAGGCATATAGCTCTGAGTCAGTTGTTATTTCAATTAAGGGGGTAAAAATGATTTATTATGTGGCAAAAAGCTTGTTATGTTTATTTTAAAGTCAATTTAGACTACGAGAGGGATGAAATAAGGTTGATAAAAAACACAAAATAACAGCGTGTATAATACTTTAAATCACGAGGTACTGAACAAGTATTGAAAATGTTGACAGCCTCTCATGTTATAGTGTGCTTTAACTGACCCGTCTTTAATCGCTCCCTGTAGAGACTCCTGCACTCGTGGCAGCAGAGTGACGAGGCAAGCGTTGCTCATGTGTTGGATCTCCATCATCCTCTGCTGGTGGGACATGCTGTTCATATGACTCCTGAAGTTCTGTAAAGGACAAATACAATGCAAAGAGGAGCGGAGAATTATTAAGATAAAAAACAACTCTTAAGGTATACTAATGAATGTGCATGTTTCACCTACTTGCTGGTTGTGGCAGGTAATCCCGCAGAGGTAGCAGTAGAATTTGTTAGCCCCGTCAGCTACACCTTCCTCTCCTTCCTCTTGGTTGTCTGGTGATGCCAAAGGAGCATCTTTGACGTCTGGCATTTCCTCTGCTGGTAAATCAACCTGCTGGCAGTCCTCACTGAGGCGCCCAGATGCGGATGCAGCCGACAAACAGCTGAGCATCTGAGTCAGAACAGAGATGTAATTTAAGGAGATTGTACAAATACTGGCACTTAGTACTAATCCCTTTGAACATTTAGCATTTTTACTTTGATTAGAAACTCACCTCTGCAGCTCTGCTCTCTTCTAACCTCTCAGTAACATCTGACCCCCCTGCAGAGCCTCCTTCCTCCAGAATGCTGAAGTCTAGGGAAAAGATTCAAGGTAAAGAAAAGGTTTATAGACCAATACATGTAGAAAAACTAGAGATTTAAAGGCCTGTGCTTCATGGTTCTGGTGGCTTTACCTTGGGGCTGGCTGTCCTCTGTGTTGTTGATACATTCTGAGAAGAGAGCATCCCCTTCTGTGTCTGATATAGTCAAAGTCTCAACGATATCCTGTCCTTTAGGCCCCTCTGACCTGAGAAAAACACAAGAGTCATGCCCACTGATTCAAGAACATTTCCATAAACTTAACCCTGCATTTTGTTTTTGGCCAAGTATTTTTGACTGAAGATACAATGTTAAATGCTCTCTTTACCCCTCTGTCCTTATCTTTTTCACTACTGGCTCTTCAGGTTGCTCCTCAGACGGCTGTGTGGGTCCATCCGTTCCTCCAACTGTACCATCTGTGGGTAGAGGAAAGAAAAATCAAATTTGGCAAAAAGGAATGAAACATGACCTAGAATCAAAAGCCAATCTTATTGACATTAAAATGGAAAAAACCTCAGGCTACAGTTGCCAAATATTACTGTTTTAGGTCTGGTTGGTTGTCAGATTTACCCGTGTCAGTCTTGTCTGTAGTGTCATTGGTGCTAGTTGTTGCTTGTTGGTCATCTGAGCTCCCCACTGCCATCTGCTCGTTGTCTCTCTTCCTGTCTGGCTGGCGAGCTGCGTCCTACGCGGAAAAAAAGACAGAGGGAGAAAGACAACAGCACTGTAAATATGCTGATATAAGAGGCCTGGCTTTTAAGATCTAGAGGAGAAGAAAACTGTAATAGCAATGCAATAAAGTCTAAAATAAGCCACAGATAAAACAACCTGATGAATACAAATTTGAGAGAACATTTTAGGAAAAATGTGTACCTGGATTTGATTGCTTTGGGATCCATTTTTAAAAAATATGTATAAAGTGCATTTGAATTTGTCCAATTTCAACAGACCGTAGCTAAATAGTTTCCAAACATGGTTAGCACTGATTTTGAGCTAACTACACAATTAACAGCTGGCCTACAGGGACTTAAACCACCAAAAAATTATCTATTAATTTTGAAACTGTGCATTATTTACATTTTCTGACACTTTTATGCTGATTGCTTTTCTTAAAGTGGCTTCAGTGTCAAAGTATGACATTACCTTGACTAGTCTGGCATTTAGTGGCTGAGTTGTTAAGTATATAGAAAAGTGTAGTATTGCATTCTGCATAAGAGGTTGAACTTTTTGCATATTTTCCCTCATTTTTGGGGCTACACAAGTATCTTGCCAAGAAATTATAACTACAGACATGAAGTAAAAACAATGGTAATTATGACCCCCCATAATAATACAACTTCAATTAGGTAAAAATTTACAGAAGGCTTGTAATTCTGTGATTAAATGTAGTCGTTCCGTACCGTGAAGAACAAAAATACAAATAATAAGGTTTTGTGAGTACGTACAGGTTTTTCTTCACGTTAAACTACTTTCTTTATGGCTTTATGGGGTAATTTTTTACCTTTAGGACAATGACATTTTACAAAATGAAAAGACAGCTTAAGGGTTATAGCTTGATTTGTCTACACAAGTCTACAGCAACCGAGTGCAGCAGCAGCGCATAAATAAACTTGGTCCTGTCTCCTACCTCTGACTTAGGCTGGCCACACCCTTTTCATATCTCAGTGTAGACTCCCCACACATGAGATTTCACAGAATCTCGTGATCAAATGTGACTTCTGAATCAAAATAAAATAGATGACGAGATTCTCAACTTTTTGTCTGTCCTGATGTACGTTACAGTTGCAGAAAAAAGTCATAAAACAAGGAGAAAAATCTGGACGAAATCCTAGCTAGAATAAAGGTACAGTTGAGTTTATGTCTCTGAGCGGTCAAAGTACCTAAGATCTGGCTGCTGACGCTGGTTGGCTGTTGTTGGTATTCTGACAGAGGCATTTCGACCCTGAATTATAACCATCAAACATGTTTGATGTTTATAATTTAAGGTCTGACAGGCTACGACCCAATTTGGACCAGTAAAATCATTGTGTTGATACCACACACTTGTGGATTAATAATCACAAATAATCGTTGTGAAGAGCCTCCACTCAGGATACGCCCCACGATCGATGTGGGAGGCGAATTTGGCCTAAAATCAGGCTTAAATCATGTAGTCTGTAGCCAACCTTATGAGTGACTTCTAGACTAAAATTTACACAGAATACACCAAGTTTTATACAGAATGGTTGGAGCGCTGTCCAGTCTGACCCTACATGTTCATGTGAAAGTTGTTGAAGAGGTGAATACCAGGTAATAGACTTGTCCAATCAATATCAACGAGTATTTCTGGTGTTTTGAAATGCCTTCCAAACTCCACTGTCTTGACTTTAGGAGTCTTTAAATCAAATTATAAGCACTTGACGAGGGTTCTACCCTAAACTGTACACCAAGTCTGTTAAAAATGGATGATTCTGACATAATTAGAGAGATTATTTTTTTAAAGGGTTGGTACACACTACTGGCAATCAGCTCCTGCAGAGCTGAGCTTTGTGTTTCTGTGTGACACATGCCAAGTTTAAGGAATACCGTCAGACATCAGTATGTCAAATAGTACAGGAAAAAAAAAGATAGTAAATATTTATTTTTAGAAAGTGAGAATAACACCTTCGTGGCATATCTGGTAAGATAATAAATTTAAATATTCCCTAAAACAGTTTCCTTTCTTACTTTTTAAAAATTGGCTTACTTCTTATTATCATTATTGTTTTAGGGCTATACTTTGCTGGCAATAACTCCAAGGAGGGACATGTTATTACATTTGGAGAATAATAGTTTTCTCAAAGTTAATAACTTTGCAAGCATGAAAAGTAACTTTTTAACGTGGTAATATTCCCACTGTCTCCATCTAAACCTCAAACAGAAGCCTTGTGTGGTGAAGGACATCAACAGAAAACCTGCACAGTGATTACAGTCATTAAAATGATGTTGTTGTAATTACTGTGGTAGAGGTGGAAGAGAAGGACGACGACGAGGAGGAGGAAGCTGTTGTGCTGGCAGTGGCGTTGTTATTGTGATAGCGACCATGTGGGTGAAACATTCGAGCAGCTGGGAAGCCCATCATCGGCGTCTTGATTGCCATACCCATTGGAACAGGCCCGAGCAGGGATGACCGGGTTCCAGCTGCGAAGAACTGTCGGAACTGCTGCCCACCCATCCCAAAACTGCGCATTTTACCTGAAAGGAAGAAGATGAACAGAAACTGGAAAGTAAGAACTACAGTCCTGTTAACTGCTTATGTACTAAAGTTATTCAACATGCAAATGAGCTATTACAAATGCTCCCTTAATACACCTTAATAAAAATCATACCCTGCATCTGCTGCATCAGCAGGGCCCCCTGCAGCATGGGATTAGGGGCGATGATGGTGGTCTGGGTTGCCTGGCACAGGTTAACCATCCTGGGAGGAGGGGCGGTCTGGGGAGGAACAGGGATGGCTCTAGGAAAAAATATGTAGCATAAAAATGCAGCATTAATACCAGAATCTGCAGCTCAAGACCGCAGTCAGTTGTCAGTTGAATGATAAATCCATGTCGACTAGGAATAAATGATATTGGAATTTTGCTGATATCCGATATGCAGATATTTACAAATTAATTTTTGCTGACACTGGCATTGTTAGTGGTACTTAAATGTAGTTTAGACCTAAAATGTCAGTCCTTAAAACACATAATTGTTGGTTTTAGGCTAACAAATTGACAAATTTTAGTCCTTCAAACACACTTCATAGTGAAAGGAATGATGATATACAAAGAATAAGACTTCAGGTGACAACGATCTGGTGATCCAGCCTAATGGGGCTTTTCTACCATGACTTTTGGCCGAGCCAAAGAAAGCTGTGCTGATTTACTTTTCCATCATCGTTTTAGCTGCGCCGAGAATGGTCCTCCTCCAGAGCAGGGCCAAAGCCCGCCCACCCCACCTCTGAGCATGCTGTGGTGATGTCAGGGTGCAATTTGCCAGGGGGTTCCCCTACTGCATCTAACATCCTGCCCTCTGATGATAACTTTTCAGCCTGATACATTTTATCCATCCCTCTGCTCAGACTGACTACAACTCCTTAGCAGTGGTGGCCTAATTTCAGCATTCGCTGTACGACTGAACATTTATGAGACACGACCAAAATACAAGCTTTATGTGCTTATACTGTGGTCCAATAGTCACACACAGCCTGAGTTCTCACACTGACACGTGAAATCAGGACCAACCAGGCAAAGCACCAGGATTACAACTTTGTCCGTGCCTCCTAATAACAAAAGTTTAAACCATTTCCCCTTCTCATAAAAAAATTAATTCTAGGCTTTACAAAATAAAATGCTGGAGTTGTTTGATCATTTAGCTTATGATAGAAAAAAAGTCCAGCTAATGAGTATTTATTGATTAACTGGCCTTTGTCAGAAGAGAGAGAGATATAGAGAGAGAGAGAGAAAAACAAAGAAAAGTGGCATGCAGTGCTGTCAGTCTACAGTTTGAGTTTTGCTTTAAGACAATGTAAAGTCCATCAGATCATACAGATCAGACTGTGGATGAGATCGACAGCAACTCAAACCGCTGTGTCATCAGCTCTAGACGCGCCATTAAACGGGCTCGGCTGTGGTGGAAAAGCAAATCCCCTGCCACACTGGGCTGCTGTGCCAAGTCAAACCAAGCCAAGCCGCTGCATGTCATGGAAAAGCCCCATAAAACTCGATTGACTTGTTTAGATTTTACAGCCAAAATGTCGGTCGTGAATATCTGCAGAAATTTCATCATATGCCGATACAGATATCATGCCGTCAGTATTGTGCATCCCTGGTGTCAATCCGTAGTAGTCTGCTTTCTAAGAAATCTGCTAAATTACTTCAATATTCAAGCAACATCTGTCTTTTTTTATAGGCACATGCAGTATACTGATGAAGAAGAAGCAGAAAAAGCTGGACATCTAATAACAAAGATTTTGAGGGTATTCTTTATTTCCTGCCTGTAGACTGAGATCTGACCAAGCCTCAGCTTTTTTATAATGTAAAATTTGGAGTAATTACTCTAAAAACTCATATTATCATCTCAGTTGCCAATATTATTAATAAATTAACCAGCCTGTTATTTTACATAGTTACCACTGCTAACACTACATGTCTTGCTACCATTATCACTAGCTTTGCAGCCATGTGGAAGACATGAGATTATGATGGGCAGGGCAGCCATAACTTTTTCTTACTCAGTCTCATGTTCTAATTGTTGGCCTCTGTCTCTCTCTTTCTGCATCTCCTTTTATCCTCTTACACCCCCAACCCAGCTCTGCCTGTTTAAATGTTTTTTTTTTTCCCTTGCCACATTAACAAATAAAACTATAAAGATGGCGCCAACCAATGGTGACATGATTCGAACCTCTCAGTTTGGCAACATTACAGCACAGGACCATAATCTTATCAAGAACACAGTAAAAATCATCGGTTCACCACTACCACAGGTACAGGACATTCACAACACTTACTGCAGGGGAAAAGCTTCTCTCATTATACAGGACTGTACCCACCCAGCACACTTCTGTTTTCAAACCTCCCTTCAGGCAGATGCCCTCAGTGCATTCATAAATAATATAACAAAGAGTACGATCTGGTTCTGCCCTCTTTGTGTGTCTTGAGATAACATTTGCTTTAGATTAGCACTATACAAATAAAGACTGATTGATGAACTTCTTTAAATAGTGTTTGATAGGTTAAACCATTACAATGAGATAAAAAAGAAAAAAAAGGTTGGTATGCTATAAAAAAATTAAGTTGAGGAAATAGAAATTATCTTTTCACCACAAAAGTAGCATTAAGGAAAGAAAACCGACTGAAAGCATGGGAGCATGTCAAAAAGAATAAGTCTTAAATGTTAATGTAGACAAAAGACGAAGTAACAAAAGCCAACAGATAAAATGACAGGGACACTCAGTTAATTTCATACTTTAGTAGAAGTGGTGACATTAGAAGGAGCCTCAATTTGGTTGCTTGGTCAGGGACAGAGCCGAACAAATGACTTCTTATCATACATTTTTTGCTCTGCATTTTTGCTGCATCTTATCCACTATATCTCTGGGCAGGCCAGAAAAAGTGCA
This sequence comes from Cheilinus undulatus, assembly GCF_018320785.1. Taxonomy (NCBI): domain Eukaryota; kingdom Metazoa; phylum Chordata; class Actinopteri; order Labriformes; family Labridae; genus Cheilinus; species Cheilinus undulatus. Next base: position 13,890,076 of record NC_054881.1, on the reverse strand, counting down.
TGGTGGTAGTCCAAATGTTAATGTTCACATAAATGGGATAAATGTCTGATCAAGAAAGAATGTGTGGTTCAGTTTAGGAGTTAAAAGAAATCTAATTTGGTCTCAAAAAGAAAAGCTGATTTGGACAAACACAAACAAAACTCTTAAACGTTCCTGTTCCCTGTTTAAAGATTATTTCACAATAATCCCAGCCTTAGCTCCCCAATTACGCTATTTTACTTCAAATCCTGCACAGCCATACATGTCAGCCACTTCAGGCTCGTACAGTCTGGCATGTGTTGTCGCACCTCAGCCATTGCCAGACACGCATATCTGATCCGGAGGGCCCTGTCTAATCCCCGGTCTCGAGTTGACGGACTTACCGGGGAGTCTGGTGGTGGTGATGGGGGACATGATGCCCAGGAGGCGGCTGCGGAGGAGGTGGGGGCGGAGGCTGCTGCTGAAAAAGGTGTTGCAGCTGCCGCAGGTGCTGGTGAAACTGCTGCTGTTGTTGCTGCTGCTGCTGATGGATGTGTGGATTAAACATGACGGGGTTCAATTTCCTCCGTTACACCGAGAGTTGATAGATGGGCAGCTGAGAGGTGTCAATATTCAGACACCACTGCAAATTAAATGTTTCTGAATAAAGAGGGGAGAGAAATAAATCGTTGTGCATGTGCTCCGCCAACAAAGCAACACTTTTCCCACCTGTGAAGACAAATTCAGTCACAGTGCGCACCTTGCGAGACAACAGGTCGCTCTTATGTTTCATGATGACAACTAGCTAATGCTAGCAGGTAAGCTAACAATAATGCACTTTCTAGTTTGCCTTCTTTATTCTTACTCCCCTTCTCAATAGTCCTACTTAAATAACAGAACTGAAAATAATACACGTGTTTTCTCAAAACCAAGTCAAAACAGAAATTTCATGCCACAGAACTGACAAGATACGCCTGCTTGAAAATGAACGAAGTAAGCTAACATTAGCAGCACTGAGTCTACACCTAGCAAGTTAGCTTAGCGACCTAGCCGGCTAACTAGCAGACAGACCCCCTTCGCCTCCTCGGATACGGCCTATATTTTATCTTGCGCTCAATAAAAATACTTTAACTTACTTCTTACAGAGGGGAGCAACGTTGGTCGATTCTTATCTGACTTTAATCATAGCACAGGATGAAACACTCGCTCTCTGCACCGGTGCAACTTGCATAAAGCACAAACCCAAAACATTGAAACGAGATGGAGCAGCCTGTCGCCTCCTGATGGCTGTCTGGAGTACTGCAAAGGTCTGAATGAAAATCGAGGCATTACAAATCCTTTAAAATATCGACTTTATCAAAACTATTTGTTTTTTTTAATCCTGGAATTTCACCGTGCTAATGATTTAATGAAAACTGCGCTTATGGAGGTGCATTATTTTACTATTACTTAACCTAATACCAGTGATTTACAGAAGCCCTTAGCTGACCCCCTTCATTTTTTCCAGTTTTTTAATGTTGCAGCCTGATGCTACAGTCGAAAAAAGACATCTTCTTTCCTCATTAATCTACACTCAGTATCCCATCTTGACAAAGTGAAAACAGAATTTTAGACATTTTTGCAAATTAATTAATATCAACACTGAAACATCCCATTGCCACAAATATTCAGACTTATTGCAAAAACAGGTTCACGTGCCTCCCATTTCTCTTGATCTTTCCTGAGATTGTACGTCTTGACTGGAGTCCATCTATGGCAAATTAAATTGATTAGACATGATTTAGAAAGACCCACACATCTCTCTAGAAGACCTCACAGCTGACAATGTATATCAGAGCAAATACCAAGCCATGAGGTCAAAGGACCTGGCTGCAGAGTTCAGACAGGATTGTTGCTGACACAGATGTAGGGAAGGCTACAAAATAAACTCTGTGATACTGAAGGTTCCCAAAGAATAGTGGCCTCCTTAATTCTCAGCTGGAGGAAATTTGGCATGACTAGGACTCTTTGAAGAGCTGCTCTCTCGGCCAAACTGAGCATCTGGATGAGACAGGCATTAGTTAGAGAGTTGACCAAGAACCCGATGGTCACTGACTGAGCTCCAGAGATCCTGTGTGAAGACTGGACAAAGTTTCAGAAGGACAACCATCACTGTAGCCCTTCACCCATCTGGGCTGACGGCAGAGTGGATAGATGGAAGCCTAAATAGTTTCTGAATGAAGTGTACATCAATATATTACAGTTTTCTCATATTTCTATGTTCTTTTTAATAATTAACAATTTTATAACAAAATTCAACAATGCAAACAATGTATGAATTGTATGATATTGAATGCAGTATACAGTTATAAACATATGAAATAAGGAAACAGTATTAAAAAGTTGTAAGTAAAATATATTAATAAAATAATAATTGATTGAATTTATTATCCTGTAATAATTGTTGTTTTTCCAGCCCAGATCTTTGAAATTTGTATGGAATTTTCTTGAAAATTTTGGGGAACATGTATAGTTGTATGATGTTGGATAGTTTGATTTAAAGCAGTGCTTTATTTATTTATTTATTTATTTATTGTAGTTTAATGGGAATGTATGTATACATTTTCATAAGGGAAAAAAGGGAATTTATTTGGACTTTGGGGGATATGTTTGGAAAATTCCATAATTTTTCATGGAATTTAATTTAGAAATAATTGGGGGAACCTGCTAGAAAATCTTCAGGAATTCAAATGGAATTTTTTTGTAAAATATTTTGTAAATCTTTTCTTTCTTTCTTTTTTTAAAGCTTACTTGAAACATTTTGGTGATATTTAGGGACATTTGTGGTATTTTTAAGGGATTTTGCAGAAATTGTAATGTATTAGAAATTATAGGGAATTTATTTTTTTTCTCAGGTATCCATCATAATTTTAAAGTGAATTTTCCAAGATCTCCAGAACTTTTAATGGAAATTCAGTTTATATCTGGCCTTAAAAAGTTTTTGTGGTCTATCATGAGAACAAGGACTACACTGAACATCTTTAAATGACTAACATAATTTCTTACTGACTAAATGGCCCCATCCCAGCTGGCTGACACACAATCAAAATGTATACAATTTTTAAAAATCAGTATTTTATGCAATCAATGTAACATTGAAAACAGTTCAAACTTGTGCAACAAGTAGATAAGAAGCCTTTAAAGCTTATGATAGAGGGCAGATGATTTGCTATACTAGTTAAACAAATAATAAACTTTATTGGATAATGAATGAATTAGATGTTGATAACAGAAATCTATATTTTTTGTGTTGCATAGTAAGGTAAGGCTGATATCCTCATATGCAGACATAATTTTTTTGTGAAACTACTTACTTCTCAAAGACAAGGCTTAGGTTTTATACTACTACTTGGTCAGACTGATTCTAAATGAGTGGGAGTAACTAAAATGAATTCTGAAGGCAAAACTACAGACAAACATAAAGTCAAGGGATACGTAGAATTATAACAGCCTAATTTTATAAATAACCAGTTCAACTGGCAAAACTGTCATGTAAATTTTAGAAACGTTCACTCCAAACCAAGATGTTGGACCAATAAAACTCATTTGGGGCCTACAGAAAGTTGCAGTGCCCTCTATCTACTGTCCACGGTGCAGATTCAGCACCACGGACAGATCCGTGCCATGCAAAAATATTACATTTGTAGAATAATACAAAATAAATGGATAAATAGATAAATACAGCTACATTAATTCATGTTCAAAAACAGGCTTTTACCATATCGAATCAGATTTGAGACATTTCTTGCTCTGTCAGAAGCTCATATGTATCACAGCGAACGCACACCAGTGTCACCACCTAGCGGTGCGAGTGAAGGACTGCAGGGATCTCCTGAGAGAACACTGGAGATCATCCTCCTCCCCCCCTGCGGTGCTCGGTGGTGGAGAGAGGAGTGTTCATGCTCGCTGTTGGAGAGAGTCCGGCCAACTGAGGTGATCTGACACACCGAGGAGGCGCAGTCAATGAGGGAGAAAACCGAGGAGTGAGCCGGCGTGTGCGCAGTCCATCCAAAAACACCCTCAGAAAGCGAGGGTGACGGGAAGGAGGGAATAAAGAATTCAGTCCACTCCCTGGTCTGACAAGGAAACCAGGCAGCAAAGATGGGGAACCGGGGGATGGAGGATCTGATTCCTCTGGTGAACCGCATGCAGGATGCCTTCTCCGCCATCGGGCAAAACGCGAACCTGGACCTGCCGCAGATCGCCGTGGTGGGCGGCCAGAGCGCAGGGAAGAGCTCGGTGCTGGAGAACTTCGTGGGCAAGTAAGTCGATTTTCCGAGCAATGCATCTTGATACGGGCTCGGTGCTTTTTCTTTTTCTTTTTTTAATTTTTCACTTTACACATTTTTTCCCATCCCCCTTCTTCTGAAGCAGGTTTACAGGCTTCTCTGAAACATATCCCCCTCCTCTTCGCCCATGTACACGACACCAAGGCGAGGAGATTATTTTGTTAGGCCTGTATAAATCCTCAGGGAAGTTTATCTGTTGACTGGTGCGTGATGCATTCAATGAAGCACACGTAGCCAGAGAAATAACTTATTCAGAGAAACAAAACCTATCTGGATATGATAAAGAATACGAAGTAAGTTATTAAAGTTAATATTTTTTGTTGCAAAAATTACACAAAGTATTGCTTTTGCAAAGACTTGAACATCTGCCACACATGCAGGGTCATGTTATAGTTGCCCCCCGTGGACAGTAGGTACAGTCACAGGCAGGTTGTTGTTATTGTGGCAGTGCCTCAGGCTGTTTAATCCTGACCAGCCAAGAGTGCAAAATGATGCTTCGCCCTGTGTGTGCTGAGGTTTCAGTCCTGGAAACTTGCACAGTTTTCTGTCTGTCATAGATGATGACGCTACAAACAAAAAAAGGGGAACAGATCAGATCTGCTATGCTGCAGTATGACCTTGCAGAGAGGGAAAGATAGAGAGAGAGAGAGAGAGGGAGAGAGAGAGAGAGAGAGAGAGAGTCCACCTGAGCTTTGAGCCCTTCCAGCTCAGCTCATCCATCTGTCTGCCAGTGCTTACTGTAAGTGAAGCTTACTGCATGCAGGCAACAACAACACAAGTGGTACTGGCTAACTTCCTTGCTTGTATTTCACTTGATCTGAAGAATTTTTGCACCCCACAGACATAAGCCTTTTGGATCCTGTGTGCAGAGTGTGTGATTCAGCAGTATTTCCTGCTTAAGCAAGGTCAGATTGTGTGTGGCTCTGAGCCAGCTCATCCCCCCACTTTAAACAAGGCCTGGGTACTCAAACACAAAATGCTTTACATCCCAGAGGACAGGCAAGGATCTATCTGTGCAGGAACTGATCATTGATTGATTCAAACTGAGCCATCACTCAATGCTACATCTCATTAAGTGTCAGCACATTTGCCATTTCTATCTGATACTTTCAATCTTTTTATATTTGCTTGGCATCTGAGTTCAGAGTTCACCACATGGCCAAAGTGCTAATCCTCAACTTAACAGGAAGAGTAGGTGAGACATGCATACGTTAACACGACAGGGTAATCTACCATGCCACTTGAGAAAGGCATATTTTTGTCAAGCTGAAGAGTTACACAACACAGCCTTTCAGGAGATTTCGAACCCTTCTCGGATTTAGCGTTTTGGCTACTGTAACAATTCTACAGTGGAATTAAATTAAAGCACTCAACTCAGTTATTTCCTTTCTTTTCCTGTAACTCTTATTTGTTTGAAGTTGTTACCTACTTAACCAACAACACAGTGTACAAATGTTGAGATTTGTCCTGAAAATTTAGGTATGCTAGTCTCTTTTCAAAAAGTTTGGAGCTGCTAGCTTCAAACAGAGCCTTAGCATATGACTCCTGTTTTTTAATACTAAGAATAAATTTAAGGCAGAAATAGCAGAGGCGCATTGTTCTTATTTCCCCACTAACTGATCTTTTTATTCTGAAATTTGGTACATAGTGCAAGTTGACCCCTAATGTGGGAGAAATTCAGGCGAGTTAGGCTATCAGCATGTAAAGTAGCCTCAAGCTGTTAGCTTCAAGCAGATTAAGGCTTTAGTGTCTTACATTTTTCTTCCACAGAAAACTAAAATAAACAGAATAAGAAATAAGAACCATCAATATGGTCTATTTTTTCCACTAACTCTTCTTCCTACCCTAAATTTGGTTCAATAGCAGCTAATCTAGACTCCAACTAGCTTCACACAGAAATTTAGCATTCTACAACTTCACATTATTTGCCTCTGACATTTTTAGATTGAAAATGAAATCAAAGGCAGAACAACTAGACTGATTCTCCATGTTTGTTCCACTCATTATTTTCTTTACTAAAATGTGATGCATGCATAGCCTTCAATTAAACCACTGAGATTTTGGCTAATGTAGCTTTGACCTAGCTTGCTAGCCCACACCTGGGATTTGGCATTTAGTTACTTCCACATTTTTTGTACACCAATACTAAAATTTAGGCATGATCCAGAGTTATCTTCTTTATCTTCTTCTTCTTCAAAAAAAATGTCTTTGCAATAATGTGGCCCTTAACCACCAAAGAAATTTTCAATACTGATACTATAGCAGGTAACGGCTCATGTAGCTTCAAGCTGCTGTCTTCAAGCTAAGCTAGCAATATTTTACTACTGTCATTTTTTAAAGTTGAAATGAAACCAAAGTCTAAAACATAAATACTTTCCTTTATTTTCCACTGTTACTTTTTTTTTTTTTTACTTAAACTTGTTGCCTACGTAACCCACAAATAAACACTGATAATCCAAAATTCAGATGTGCTAGCCTGGAAACAACTACTGTAGCCTACAGGATGTCTCAAATCACATACATCTGTTAGTACACTGTGTTTCAGTACATTTAAATGCAGTACAGAGTACTTAATCACAGCAGGTTTGTATTGTACCAAATCATGTACTACCATTTTGCATTGACAGAAAGTGACAATGGTTAACGCCTCGGTTTTCTTCTACTTCTTTTTTAAACTGCAGTTGTTTACACCCATTCGGCAATTTTAACCAAAATTTTACATCCGTATACACTAACTATTAAATTTATGTAACTTCAGTTTTATGTTTACATTATTCACTTGAATTTAAAGAACTTATTTTGCCTTTAATGCCTTTTTCTTGATTGAAATGTGCTGCTGTTGCTAATGACATGTTAGCTTGCTAGCTAGGAATGCTAAAATTTGCTAGCCCTTTTGCATGCTAACAGTAGCATCAATGTAACCTCAAATCATATACTTTTGTACTAAATACTGAACATTTTGAGTTCATAAGTACACATAGTGCATTCACACTGAGAATTATACTCTAATGCAGTGTACTACTGGTGCACTCAAAACCATGCAAGAATTGAGTGTGGAAAAATGGACATTTTGCACCCTCAATGAACGCTATATTGGTAAGATAGCAGATATGGTACTGTTAGCAAGCTAGTACGCTAGCTAACGCCAGCATCCATTAGCTAGCTAGCATGTTAGCTAACCAGTATTAGCAACAGCAGCAGATTTCAATCAAGAAAAAGGCATTTGAGGCAGAATAAGTCAATTTTCTTATAGTGAATAATGTTGAAATAAGTCATATAAATCTAATTGTGAATGAAAATAGCCATCAAGTTTTGATTATAGTCACCTAATGTCTATTTATAACTTGCTGTAGAAGTAGAAGAAAACAAGCAGTTAAACCTCTGTCTCTTCATGTAAGTGCAAAACCGTAACACAGATTTTGAGACAATACAAACGTGCTGTGATTAAGTGCTCTGTACTGTATTTACTTGTACTGTAATACACTATACTAACAGAATAATGTGATATGAGACACACTGCATATCTGCAACATCACTATTTATGCACTTATGCACTCTTGAGTATTAAGTATTTAGTACAAAGATATGCGATTTGGGATACACTGGTAGTCTCAGAATGCTAGCTTTGCAATGAATAATGGATGGACATTGTTTGATTTTTCCTCTGTCTTATTCTGTACCTTCATTAAATTTTTTTTTTTATCCTAATCTGACTCTGGCTCTACTGACATCTCTTGAGACAGTATTTTTTTTAATATAGCATAGTGTCGCCTAAAGCAAAATGTCCTTATATCACTGTTCATTCCCCTAAAACTTTTTAAGCACCTGCTTGATTTTAAATAAATCATAATAAAATAGAAAGTGACATAAGGATACTTAGGTATTTATCCCCTTGAACAGCCTACAATTAAGATATTTTTGAGAATTGTTGACAGCATCTGTTGTTTTTGTCACTTGTATCTCTTCCTTCCTTCCTCTTTGATAAAGCAAGAGTTTTTTTTGTGTCATTTCTATTAAAACAATCTCCCTACTCTGATGAGCAGGGCTAGATTTACTGCAATCACTCAGCTGTAGCCATAGAAACAGCTTGTGCCTAATTACGCCGCCTCACCCGAGGGACCCATGGTTCAGCCCATCCTGACAGGAGACAGACAAAGAAAAAATGGAACATTATTACACTGAATAAAGGCAACATTTTAGTGTAATAAAGATGTCAGATGGTTTGTTTATACATGCCAGTTAAAGCTGCACTCCCTGCCATCTCATTACAGCGAACAGATTGCTCAGCATCATCCTGTCATGCAGCGCTCGTGTGTGTGTGTTAATCTATGCAGCTGTGGTGACGTCGCTCAGGTCCTCCCCCCCAGTGCTCCCATTGTGTTGTGTGGCTTATCTCCCAGCAGCAACACACCCTACAACACTTTTGCATTGTGTGTTTGGATGTCACAGTGCTCTTTTTCTATAGCTTCATCCTCCTCCCTTGCACTCTTGTTCAGAAACCCACTCAGAAACCAATTTAATGTGATGTTCTCTATCAGAGCAGTAATCGTTCTGGCTGTTATTAAGCTGCTTCCCTTTTAATTCTTTTTACTTTTAATAGAAACTGCCAGCAATGCTGCAAAATTTGGCAGTAATATTGGAGTGATTATTTTGCTCACAGAGCTCAGGTTTGGCTTTTTTCTTTCTTCATTTGCAGCTTACAGTTAACACAAACCATTAGTATCCAGTTAAATGACAATAACAAAGATAAATGACCTAATCAAACCTATCTTACCTGCGGGAAAGTTGATGCTTTCTCTTATTTTATCTTTTATAGACATCAAGAAGGTGTCTGCATTTTGATGAAAGGGTTAAGGCAAAAACCAGCAACCACAGGCTTGATTTATTTGTTGCTGAGAAGAGTTCACTTTCCCTCCAGACTCCGATAGTTAGCCGTGACACCTTTACCCTCAGAGGAATTAGATTTTGATGCCTGGTAGGTGGGCCTCAGGGACAAGGACACCCAATGTGCAGAGATATGCTGTGCTAATAGCATGAGAGAACATCTGAGGACACTAATCAAATTGATCTCTTTCCCCCTGTATCGTCCTTCAGGCATTTTGTTGATCCTCCTTTCATCAGTTGTCCTCACAGACAGGCTGTTCAGCGTTCTCATCCCAGACTTTTCTGTCTCATTCAGTTTAGACTTGCCTCAAAGCGGCTTTTTTTCTGATAAAAATGAAAGTTTTTAACTACAAGGCAAAAGCAGTGAGGTTAAACGGTGATGGCGGGATCTATCTGATATAATATTACAGTGGCGAAGAAAATATTTGGTGCACGAGGACTGTATTTATCCTATTTCCTAGGTTGATTTGCAGCTTTTCCTTTTTTCGGGGAGATTCATTAGACTTGATAATGCTATAAAATATCAAGGTGTTTGTTATTTTTAGGCCTGCAACAAAACTTTTTTTTGCTTTGAATAATTGGATTTGTATCTGTTAAATCCATAAAATAACAGGAGCCTCTTTACTGATTTCAAGTACTGCCATATCATTACAAGTTTGGGTTGGATATAAGCCTGCACAGCTGAGATAACAAGTACCTACCGTTTAGTTGTGAAGCATACAAGTTTAAGAGCTTGCCATGGCTGCACCCTTTGAGTAAAAGTTGAGGGATTTTTCATCATTGAGGTCTTCTTTTTTTTTGCTGTAAACCAACATTTAGCCAGACTGGATGGGTACCATTGTAGGACATAATCCTAGAATAACCCTGTAAAAGGCCAGAAATACCCCCACTAAATTTTACTATCTTTTTGATGAACTTCCTGAGTGGGTTTCACCACAATGGCAGTAAACTTTTTTTTAAGTCTCAGTGCTGGATACACCTACCAAAACTTTTCTAGGTGATGTCTGTGTAGGTTCTTATTCATCCAGGTCATGGTTATCCAAACATCTGTCAAGGGGCTGACTGGACTTGACTGAGGCTCTTGAAAATGTTGAGCCTCTCCTCCAAAAGGCTTCTTCAGTTCTTATATAGGTGACACCTACTCAAGGGACTGTCTTTTATAATATGTATATTTTTAGCCTATATTTATAGAGGACAGTGGATAGAGTTGGAAAAAGGGATGAGAGTGGGGAAGAGACATGTGGATAAGAAGCCACAGGCTAGACTTGAACCCGGGTGGCCCACATACATGGGGCGTCCCATAGCCACCAGGCCATTTGCATCATTTTAAAAGTGTTCCACATCCATATCTGAGAAAAAATAAACCATAAAATCTTTCACCAAACCTGATGCACGTGGCAAATTTCCTGACTTCTGGAGCCTGTCTAGATACTCCAAAGTCCAGCCAAATATATGAAATGATAATAAACTTGGGTTCCAATAGGGCTCTTGCACTATTTGGTGCTTGAGGCCCTAATTAAGTGTATAACTGTCAGAAAATTTTAAAAAATTACTTTAAAATGAAGCCAGAAACACCAAAGCCACTCCAACACAGTAAAATTTATCTAAAATATATCAGATCTAAAATTGTGACAGTTTTCGATACTTCAACACTTTTTCATTACCACAGGATTCATAGTCAAGCAGTTTCTGTTAATTTATTGGTCAGTAGTTTCAAAAAGGGCCCAGAATTTAAAAGCTGCTTTTACTTCATAAGACAGGTGTGTAGGAGAGAAATACATCCATCAAAAATTGAAGGCAAACTTTTGCACAATGTCTAAGTTGCACAGAAACATTGCTCTATTCAATTTAGTGCATTTTACCTTTAATTTAAGACTTAAAATCAAGTAATGACCCGATATCTGGTGTCATTTTTTGTTGCCATATCAAAACAGGTATTTATATCATGTGAAATTTATAAATAACATATAAAAATGTATATTTTCTGTTGTGACATCCCTTAGAGTAATTAGAGTATAATTAGACATGTTTATATCTGATGCAATTATGAATTAATAGACGCCTCCTTCTGAACTATATCTACTAAATCTGCAGTCATAGGTCAAGCATCATTCTTAGTTAGATCCACTGGTCTGCATGCGATTCAACAGTAAATAAGACATTTCCACAATCTAAATCAGAGCACAACCCCCTGTTTCCCATCTGCATCTGTCACCCACTGTGTAATTTACTCTCCCTTGAGTCTAATTACCCAGAAACATAGCAGGGAGTGTCAGTGGTCTCCAGTGCCTTAAACAGCCTGTTTAGGTGGAGTTGGACGTAGGGATATAAGGTCATCTGTTGACCTTAAATAAATGTAACGTTTATTGTCACATTTATTTTTGAGTGGAGTGAAATAATTGCACCAGTAGTGTTGAAAGCAGGCCAAAATTAAGTTTAGAAGCTTAATGTCTGCACATTTCTACTTAATACAAAAGCCCTAAATTGACCTGTATCAGCAAATTTGATTAACCCTCAATTTCTTGTGATAAAGAGTATCTTTGAGTTGTTTTCTCAACATCTTGACTCATTCATCTTATTATCTTGGGATTACAGCACTGATTTGCCCGTGAAAACAACTTAATTTCAGCTGTTTACAGATATAATTTACTAATCCCTCAATGGGATTAGCTATTACTGTCCCATTTTACTTGACATATTAAGAAATTCACTGGAAATATCTGTAAAACCTGTGTCATTATCCCAAAGTTGAAATTAGATAAGTCATGTGCTGGGAAAACCACCAAAATATAGTTATTGTCACAGGTAAACTGAGCAAAATAAGTCGTAGCTTCTGAAAATCATAGATTTTTTTCTTTAAAAATGCTTTTATGAATAAATATAGTATGCTACAGTACCCACTTATATATTCTAACACCCTGATTATGGCAAAAGGAAACAAAGCTTTTTATTTCATTTTTTTTTCCTATTCATTTTTCTGAAGTTAAACGTTTTGTCAGTTTGACTCATTAGACACTAGAAGTAAAGAGAGGTTGGAATCCACCAAATTTCTGCAGTAAACAGTTTTCATGAGGCTTTTATTCAGCAGGCATAATTCATATTTAATGAGCCTCTTCCTATTGCATGCAGCGAAGTAAGGATGATAATTATAAAAGCATAATGTGTTATCACAGCTTCATGTTTTTGTACAGAGACAATTCAGCACCACGGACAGCTCCTTTAAAAACTGCTAATCCTAAATCAGCACCGCAGCTGCCTCTATAAAAACACAACCAACAAATTCTGAATAAAAGATAATGGACATGGAAGGCATTTTTAACATCTACATTAAAAAGAGAATTGATTAAATATGTGGGAATATTGGCCTTCCTGTTTGTATCAAATGTTTGCAGTGCTATGTTGTTGGTACTCCAGAGGATTGCCTTGAGACTGCGAGCACAAAATAATTTATGGTTGTCAGGTGTTTGCAGAATTTAGGGTCAGTCTTAGTGCTGACACTGGCCTACAAAAAACAAGCTTTCTGACATTTTCCTGGGATGCCTCTGCAATTTGTTATAAGTACAGGCCACTAGTGCAACCCAGGAACATTAAACCCCAACAACGTAGACGTTATTCATCGTCTGCTGTCTTCACCATTTCCAACCCCCACTCAGAGATTAAGTCAATGATATATAGCTGGATTCGTGTATTACATAACACAGATGAGGCCGTAGGCATTACGACGGGTAGCAGCAGCTTCATTCATGTGAAAGATGAGGACAGTAAAGTGCTCCGGTAAAGCCTTTATGCCTTTCAGTAAAAAAGCAGGAGCAGGAGGAGGAGGGCAGTGGAGTAGGAAGATGCTGCATAAGGAAATACAATCAGGAGTAAAAGTTCATTCTCCAGTAAACACTGAAAGGATCTGGCTGTTTTTCGGGTTATAGAGTGACAGAGGACATAGTAGTCTTTTTCAGAGGTCTTTAGATCTAAGGGAGATTAGCAATGACAACATTTTGTTTGAAATTTTAGTGGAGCTAAGTAAATAATAGGTAAGCTAAACATACATGGCTGACAATTTGTCCAAGAATGTTGTGTTTTCTTCTTTGGTTGTTTGGTGCTATTGCAAGTTTTTGCTCAATTTTTACAATTCTAAATGTATTTGCAGTTCTTTCAGTGAAGGTTCTCTGAAAATACAACTAAAACATCTCGTAAACCAAACATTTTAGAAGGAAGTAATATTCCGCTTTGAATGGCTCCACTTTGTCATTTTTTCTGCTATGTTTGCCACCATTTATAGTAGGCCAACTACACATTCAGAGGGTTTTGATTACCAGTTTAGTTGTTCAGTCTTAACTGTCAGAAAACAATGAAATTGGTAAATGGACTTGAGCTTGTATAACTTTTCTAGTCTTCCAAACAAGTCTGAAATGCCTTTACGATGCAGATCTTACTGAGCCATTCACACCGCATTTACACAGTGTTGGTGGAGGCTGCTATGTGAATTGGCCTTTAGTATTAACTAATCCCATTCACACAACACTGACGGAGCAGTGGGAGCATTTAAGGGTCAAGTGTCTTGCCCAACGACACATTGGCATGTGGCTGCAGCAGTTAGGAATCGAGCCCTGAGCTTCCGGTTTAGGGATGACCAACTCTGCTGATCCACAGCTGCCCAAAGGCTAATGTGTAACTCAAAGAACAATCTTAAAGTCCCTGTAAAGTGATTAAAAAAAATCTGTTTTAGTTTTGTTGTATGACAGGCCACTGTGTTATGAACCACCAGGTCAAATTTAATGCATGAAAAACATCTCTAAGTTTATGAAATTGAGCTTCAAAATTATGAAAAACGATGCAGTAAAATCTGCTCTAGGAGGGTTTTTGTTATGACAATTGAATGAACTGAGGCCACGCCCACTCAGGAGAAATACAGTCCTCTCAACTTTTAAAAAATGCTTCTGATCAGAGTGCAGCTGCCTGGCTTTGCAAGAGCAGAGAGACAGAAGTTGGGGATTACATTTACTGTTTTCTGGTACAAATCTCTCCATTATGATACTTTTAATGACCCGTAGCCCAATAGATTTGAGAAATTACCTCATAATGAACAAACACAGTGTGTAGCTGGCTGTTGATTTTCAATGGCAGTGACATCAGCTAACAACACACTATATTGAGATGAACTGCTTGGTGATTTTATATCATTGTAGCGTTAGGGAGTCGGGGTAATATCCCATCAAGACCAGTGATGTCATGGACTCATGGTGAACAACTTAACAGGGTCTGTACAGGAATTCAAGTTGTTTTCACAGTACATTTGCCATCATTATGCCGTGAGACATTCACAGTGATACACATATTACATGTCCCCATCTTTCAGTTCATGTTTTGTTTCTCTGGAGGCCACAACAGGGGCTCACATCATCCCCCCATTAAGCCTCTGAGGTGATTATTTATTACTAGTGCTGCAAAAATAACACAATAATATAAATAGCTAAGGAAAAACAATGATTATGAGTGTGTACTTTCTGTGAAAATTCCTTTTACAACCCCTTTCCATAGAAAACCGTATATGATAACCTTGCAAAGCAGATCTATTGGCTAGGTTCCATGTATGTCATCAGGGAAATCCATCTTGCAAAGCTCCAATCTGGAACAGTTGTTCCAAGTCTGACCAATCAGCATTATTACAGGAGAATGAGGTGGTCGCTACTCGCAGGGTTTAGTTGTTCTGGAAGCCAATAGCAATGACAGCCAGTGGTGTGGTGAAAAGCTTGAAAGTAGCTATAGCAGGAGTTTTATCAGAAGTGGAATACATTTCTTTATTAAAACAAGAGCAAAGAGCCTCACTGAAAGCTCCTCTTGGGGAAGAAGATGTTTTTACACTTCTCTAGACCAGCCTCTGCATGTGTTTTATCCACTAATAAGCTCAGCTGTTTGAAAACTATGATAGTTCCAGCCCAGCCTCCAATCACCTTTGAGGATTGTTTGAAAAATTCCTGCCCTCCCCAAATATTTTGTATTGGAGGTTTCCCAGATGAATTTTAAAGATATCTATGCAATGGAGTAGATCAGCAATTTATAAAATACTCAGACCAGCCAGTCAGACACTAACAACTATGGCACATTCAAAGTCATTTAAATCACCATTGTGATGCTCAGTGGGAACTTCAGCACATCATTTTGACCATGTATACATACCCTAAAGCACTGATTGCTGCCATATGACTGGCTTAGTAGATATTTGTGTTATTAAGCAGTTGAACAGGTATGCTTAATGAAATGGCCACTGAGTTTATCCTATGAAATAACGGTTAAATTTCCCTCTGTAGTTAGCTGGTATAAAAGACAAAAGCCTGACAGTGGTGAAGATAGAAGCAGGCAATTGTTTGGCATTTTTTCTGTCAAAAAAGCTGCAGATTGTTTTTTCTGCTATGGAAAAATGATTGTACTAAATTATAAAATCCTTGTATGAGGTCACATCATGGTGGTTGATCAACATCTATTAGACTCATAAAATAAGCTGCCACTATTACAGTTATTGCTATTAAAATGACTTTCAAAGAGTTATGTAATTAAAAACCTGCAGTGTGTCTGACCACAGGAAGAGAGAGGAAGCACTCAGAGGAGGAAGAGAGGCGAGCGTTTGTCCCGATACAGAGGATTAACTCTAATCTCTGTTTGGGCCGCAGTTTACCTGTAACACATTCTCCCATTGGCTACCGTCTAATCTGGATGTCCACCATCCAGCAACCTGCCGTTTCATTGGCTATCTGACAACTGTTGCTTTCAGCAGTAAGTGTATGTGTGGGAGTGAACTCATCACCAAAAGGCAGACTCATTCACTGACAGGAAGAATCACTGCTTGGTTTTGCCTCTTCACTGCTGTGAGGCTGGGGTGTTAGAACAGGATAAGAGGATTGTTTGCATATGAAGAGACTGACAGAGAAGGGTGTTGAGTTTGAGTTGTAATATTTATGACATGATTTGACCAAGTGAGTCACATTGGTGGGGAAATCTGTCAAAGCAGCATTTTTTTAAATTAGAGAACCATGGCAGGAGTGATGCAATAATTGTACCACATAAGTCAGGATGAGGATATATTGCCGTATCAATATTTTGTCCCACCCTTAATCAATAGTTTAATTATACTGCAGTTGGCAGGAAAATACACTTTTTTTTCTGCAGAGGGGGGCTGAAAAGGTGTATGTGTGTTACCTAGTGCTAAACAATATCAGGCTGTGCAGTTGCATCATCACATTAAAGGCTGCAATTATTGTGTTAAGTAGTACTTGAAAGGTTCACAAAAATGAGTGCAGAAAGGCCTTTATGTTTACAACAGTGCCTTTATTGCACTTTGTAGGAGTGCCTTTATTTTCTGAAAAGGAAAAACTTTTAGTTTTTGGAAAATATTAACTTATTTTGAAAAGAGAGCTGTAAAAACATAGAGTTTTGTATTCTTTTAATGCTACTTAATATTTGAATTTAGAAATATACACTTTAAAAGTATCATTATTCATTGATTTTCCTTCATAAGTAAGTGAATAGACTTGTGATAGCATCTACATATCATATCTAGGGCTGTTAAAAGATAAAAATCGATAGATAGATAGATAGATAGATAGATAGATAGATAGATAGATAGATAGATAGTATATGCTAAGTGCACTTATAGGTAAGTGCATGCTGAAGGTATATTCATCTCTCCTTGAGTCTCCATCACTGTCTGTACTTCTTTTCCTGTTCCAGTTCTCTTGTGTCTTTCCTGTGTGCAGGACTGTGTCTGTGCTTTTTGGCAGACACATGAGCGTTTGTTTTCATTCGCCTGCCTTATCATGTGGGGATGAAAACACAGGAGGGGGTGGGGGCAGCAGGAGGTGCTCTTTCCCTCTCAGCAGGATTAGGTATATGATGAGTGAACACTACTGTCACATCTTTTTCCCTGTTATGGTGTTTTAGAGGGCAGGATGTACATGAAAACATACAGTAGGGCTGTGTGTAGTGTGTGTGTTCGGGGGATTCTTGTTGAGACGGTTTGATGGGAGGATGAAGAGGAGTAAAGTGAGAAAACCTGCAGTTTAAGCCATCTGTCTGCTCTGAAAAGACGTCCAAGTGGGAGAGAGGGACGGCCCACCAACACAAATACACATCAGTGTGCACACTGGCAGGCAGGTAGACTAGCAGATGGACAGACACAATTAAAAGCCAACAGAGAAGGATTAGTATTGATTCAATGCACAAAAACTAGACACTCTGTTGTTGCTTTTGTTAATGTGGCAGGTGCAGAAATTTGGCAAATATTAGCTATGACATTTTAGGCCTATCGTATCAATCACACATTCAAAGGTTGTTTCTCATGCAGAACGTGTCATAATGCAAAGTCAGAAAATGAAAAGAGAGACTTCTCTAACAGACTAACTCAACAAGATACAGGAAAATGTAGCTTAACAGTGTTCACCCACTTTTTCTCTGGTTCTGGAAGTAAAATTCACCATTCAAATCCCCCATAGCCATTTTTAAAAATAATTATTGCAGAGATAAAGTCAAAAGTTCAAGACTGTACACATATTTCTCTATGAGACTGAAGTAACTATGTGTCCCACAATCCATTGTGATTCATTTTGTTTGTTAGCATAGTTTTTCAAGCTTTAAAACCACATAAGTACCTCTTATCAGTGCTTTATTGCATTGTTTACATTTTAAATTATAATACTTTAATATATCCTAGTTTGCAAAAATTTGGCCTCATACTATGGCAGCATGCATCTATCGGTCAACAGTTTTCATTCGTGGGCATAGTAGAAATTTCCATGGTTACCAGAGACCCCACTAATCAGAAATGTCACTGTGACACTCTAAGATTGTGGGTATTTGAATAAACTGTGTTTTTTCTTGAAAAGAAGTTATCTTACTTATTATCCAAGTCTAACTTGGGTAGTGTTGCTCTATTTGAACCAATTAATCAAAATATATGTATATTGCAATACTCCTGTTAACCAGGAGATGGTGCCATTTACCTTTGGCTTCTTTTATCTGACAACAGTTGCTGAAGAATACATGTGTCAAAAAATTAAAAAGGATATTGTTTTTATGTTATTCTGTGAGAAAAATGTAAGATAAAATAACCTACTTCTAAAATGACTTGAATCTTTTTTTATTGAGTTAACTGTAGATGACTATTTGCCTGGCAACAAGCTAAGATTTCCCTCTTCTAAGAGGAATGCCAAAGTGGTTAAGATATTCTCTTAATCTTTAAATGTATTGTTTTAATCAGTGCTTTTTAAAACAAGCAAGAAATGGTAAAGAAAGATATTTTTAGCGCAAGCTGAGCTACTGAGCTAAGTGTTAACTGCTGTTTTCTGTCTTTATGCTAAGCTAAGCTAACTGGCGTCTAGCTCCAGTTGTATGCTTAACAGCTCACAATAATAAAAGTGGTATCAGTTTTCCAAAATACGCTCTTGGTAAGAAATAATTGTTTCCAAATAAGTTAAACTGTCGTTCTAAAACTAGAATATTTAACATAATGGTGTAAGACCTAAACTGTCCTGTAACTTCCTGCCAGTTACTAGCTTACTTAGAAGCAATGTACCAAAAACTCACCTAAATATTAATGGAATTTGTTTAAACTTTTTTTTTTATATGTATAGAACAGATAACACAGTCTGTCAATTGGTGAGCCTTTGGAGCAGATAAGCATTTCTTTTTTTTTCACCTTTTAGCAGAGTCAGGCTAACTGAACCTGTCCAGTTCTATGCTAGGCTAACTGGTTGTTAGCTCCAGCTTGATACTCTATATCTCACAGACATTACAGTGTTATCAAATTTTTTCCTCTTAACAAAGGTAAAAAATAAGGTAAGAGGTCCCTTAGATGTTTAACTCATTGAGTGCCAGCCCTTTTATAAAATGGAAAGTGGCTTGTGCCAGCGTTTTTGGCCATTTTGAGTCATCTTTCGAGACCCACAGAATATTTTGTACTATGATTCTGAAAACACCAAATAGCTCAAATGAAAGAAGAACCTCTCTATTTCATCATGGGAAAAAAACGTTTGTTTGTAGCTTGTTCCGTTCTTGGTTTATCTTGAGTTGAATAGAGGCTAGTTTCACCAAAAAGACCACTTTTTTCTAGAAAGCTGAGAAAAATGCATTTTTTGTGAAAGAGAGTCTGTCAAGCAGAACAGTGATTTGAATGTTATATTTTTGCCTTCAATAACGTAAAAGACATCTGAAAATTGTATTGCAAATGTTATTTTATTGTAAAATAAATAACAATGCTTCCAGTCACTGTCATGCCATTCACACTCTGGAACTGGACGGCCTCCACGGGACCTCCCTATACGCCCATGTCCTCTCCTGCTTGTCCTGTAGTGTTCTGACTACGTATCCCAGAAGCCCCAAAATTACTCACAGGGAGCGTGAGAGCGCCCCCTTGTGCCAGCCGCCGAAAAAACACTTTGACATATATATATATATATATATATATATAGATATACATCAATGGCACTCAAGCGTTGTTTTATAAATGACATATATATATGTCAATGGCAATCAATGAGTTAACTAGATGCTAGAACAATGGTATTGATGCAAACATTTTTCATAAAAGCTCGTTCTCATGTTTAAGTTGAGTCACAGTTTGGAGAAAAGCAGTCTGGCCTTGTTAAACTCTCAGCTCAGGACGTGTGGATCCAAACTGCCCCAGGCTTTGCTTTAGGAGCCTCATGTATGTCTAATTAATTTTTACTGGTAAAGACTCCCTCCATCAATATTTATGATTCTTCTAATTTGACTACATTTACATTTATTCTTGATCTTTGGAAGGGCTAAACATTTTTCTTTTTGCTAACTCTGTCACTTAAAAGTATGTTAAATCTTTTAACATCTAGCAAGGCAAGCCAATAGGTTCAACATTAGAATTAAGAATGAACACAACAACGCAAGGCTGGAAAAGCCCCTTGTTTGTGTAAACACACTATCTCACAGACAGTCACACTACACATCACTGAATAGGAACGGTCCAGTCAGCTGGTTGGGGAGCACACAGTGCCAGTGGCGAGCTGACGCTGATGTTGCATAAGCAGCTGAACGCACCCTGGAAGAAAACAGTGTGTTTTGTGTGTGAAAAAAAAACAGCAATGTAAAAACATATTGGCAGGCAGTCATGTGTGTTGACACACGCTGTCATGTGTAAACAAAGTTCTCTCCTCAGATACTTCAGGACAGTGTTTCAGTCATTTACAGATGCAAACATTTGCATTAGATTAGCATAGTTGGAAAGCAAGTGGTGGATGTTTCAAAGCTTCTGTGAGGAACTTTTGGTTTACTTTGTAGGTTGCCTAGTGGAAAAAGCAGTCCCTATGTACTGCTGATATTCTCAAATGCACAAAAGTAAGCAGTGTATCCGGCAACATCAGTAATCAAAGTGTGTTTCTTCAGCATGCTGTGAATTGCTTTGCCTGACTCCTACCACATGGCAGTAAAGTTACTTGAATAAAAAATAACAATAAAGTCATAATCAGTCTTGTCACTGATGATCTTGTTCTCTTTTGTGGGTCATAAAGAGACATCAGTGTTAATATCAGTCTGTTTCATAACAAGTTAAAATCTCCTAACAGGAGCTTTAAGTATTTTGGTTGTTAGAAGAGGGAAATATATTAGATTACAATAAGAACATTATCTGTGCTGCCAGCCTAGAGTTTACTTAATCTTCAAAAAAATAAAAGGATTACTTACTAAAGAAATGAATCCAAAAGGGAGTTAATTTTTTGGAGGCTTCCAGTTTTCATTTTTTTCTTCCTGGAGCCAGTAATGTGTCTTAGCTACACAAATGTTCTGAAACGTTTGGAGCTTTTGTCCTACTGATGATGCCAATTTTCTTTTTCGTTCATAGATTTAGCTCTGCTAGTCTCCAAAATCCATGAAATTGTTTAAAATGTCGTTTTATTCATTGGTTGTATCAATTAACATTTTTAAAACTTACTGTTCTTTACAGAAAAAAGTTAATGCAAAGTTTTACTCCTTGTGTCACAGTTCTTTCTATTATAACATAATTCAAGTCCCAACCATGCCCTTTTTATTCACCCCCACAAGTCAACCAATGGCCAGCAAGCGCCAGGACATCACAGGGGTTGCCAATGGGAACCTTTCCTCACTGTTGTTTCATCACAACACCTCGGGAGGGCTGAAAAGTGAGCTCCAGTGCCTCAATGCCACCACCCACTCTCATGCAGGCATGCCCAAACTGCAATGCTATTTTCTAAAGGAGACAGACTATGTACATGCAAGCTCCCAATAGTGACAGCGGCAATCCTGCCTACTAAGGCTGAGAAATTAATCAAAATTAGATAAATGCATTATGTCTTACACTGCAATTTTCAGATCACAGAAGGTGCTATATTTCTTTAGCCTGAAATGTGTGTTAAAATACCAGTTTAATTAAAAAAAAGCAGCAGAAATTTTTATGCCCTACACATTATGAAAACAGTCTAGTGCCAATTTCTTTTAGAATAGTTTACAAAAAGTCCTACTTTCCTTGTTTTTGTATGTTTTTCTTAATCAAAATGAGACTGACTTAAAAAAATGATCATTCCCTTTGATACAGCAGTTAATAATGAATTTGCAATATGAATACAAATAATCACAATTGTTTTTTGTTTGTTTGTTTGTTTGTTTGTTTGTTTTTTTCCAAAATTGAGCCCAGGTTTAATCTATGTAATATTGTAGATAGCATCTTTGTATAGCGCCAATTCATAACTGAAGTTTTCTCAAGACTATTTAAAAGGGGGCAGCTCTAGACTGTATCTGACGTAGCCTATTATTATAAAGACCAGCACTAATCACCATGAACTTCGCAGTAGCAGTATTTAACTTCACTACAGTGGCAAAAAAAAAACAACTTTCTGTTTGATAGGCAGGAATCTCAACCAGAACTAAAGGCATGTTGACAGCTGTCTGTGGAAGCCACGCTGGAGTTGGAAAAATTGCAGGGGGTACTGGGCAGGAAGAGAGAAGAGGGGGATGCAGAAAGAAGGACAAGAGCAACAAGGGGTGTAATGGTACGGAAAAATTTCAGGTCGGTACATACCTCGGTTTTGAAGTCACGGTTCGATACGTTTTCGGTACGGCGATTAAAATGAATAAATAACAGGTTTTTGAAAAATTTTAAATTGTATCAAAATAAATAGGCTGAATAAATCACATTCAAATTATTAATAATTCTGCAACTTCCTTCCAAAAGGTGAATAAAAATATTAATAAATACATTTGTGAATTACTAGGTTATTTTAATTGGTATACTGACATATTTATACCCATTCTTTATAGGGGTGTAAATCACCAGTTTCATCACGATACGATACGATATGATTCTCACAGATTGACTTAGAGGCCTGTGATCAATATCAGACGATATTGTGAACCCATTTACCACAATCTGTTATTTTTTCACATAAAGGAAATAAACACAGTATTGATACGTTTTGAGAATTTTATTTCCAAGTATTTAAGGCATTTACATGAAAAACATTCTTTAACAAAGTGAACAAATGCTTGTGTTTCACTTTAAAGTGCTGCAGTTGTCAGTTTTAAATGCAGTGTTTATTCAGCATTGTGACTCGTGGCTGGGTGGAAACTGTCAACCAAGCGTGTGGGGCGACTTTCAAAATTAAAGCATAAGGTAAAAATGATGATGGATATCGATTATTATACTTTCAATCGATCTGACAGAATCATTGCTCAAACAATCGATATATCGATCCAGATTGATGAATCGTTACACCCCTAATTCTTTAAACACAAAAATTTGTGAATTACTAGGTTATTTATATTGACATACTGACATATTTATACCCATTCTTTAAACACAAAAATTTCCCAGCCAACACATGCACATGTATCCATTCAGTACACGTCTGTGCCGTACTGAGAGGCCCATACTGAATGGGTACGGTATGAATGCACATACATTTACAGACCTATTCTTTTATGCTTATTTTCATTAATGTGCTCTGTCCCTTTTTAATGAATAAATAAGCTCTGTGCTAGCCAGACTGGGCTGTTGCTCTACCTCCCCCTACTACCTAAAGGAGTAGCCCCATGTAAAACAAAGATAGTCCCTTCTTTATTTCAGTAAAAATCTATAACTTAACGTTTACATGTTTTTACAAAAGTGAAATATCTTTTGTTTTTACTTTCTATGTGAGTTTGGTTCAACACTATCACTGTAAACACAAGCAAACATATGCTTTCTACTTGTTCTACTTTTTGGAGCTAAATAGGGTTTGAGCACCAGCCTCAAAGCAAGGACCCTATTGAATTTTAACTTACTTTTTACCATTTTACCCCAATCTTTGTTTTTACTGGTTATTTTGCACTGACTCGTGTTTTTTGTCTCTGCTTAACGAGTCAAATCCTTATTGAATTACCATTTAAATTTTGTTGATATACCGGTCTTTCTTTATTTACATTTTATTCTAGACTCTCTGGACCTGGAGATGATTTTACTGACTGTCTCCTGTTGTTTATTTGTTGTGTTGCAGGGATTTCCTTCCCCGTGGCTCTGGGATTGTGACCCGTCGTCCTTTGGTTCTGCAGCTCATGAACTGTCCCACAGGTAAACTCACCTCACCTGTAAACCCCTCAGAGGGTTTATTGATGCATGATGCACATGAACTGGCAATGATGAATAAAGTCTCTGAAGACTGTAAGAGTTTTTGAAGATATGACAAGCACATAGGTGAAGAAAACATGTTTTTTAGGCAGGAAGTTGTAATGCATTTTTCCTCTGTTGATTCTGTTGGATTTGGGTTGAATGCAGCATCTTGTGGTCAGTAAAAGAATTGCATTTTAAAGACATTTTCATGCTCTATTCTAGTTGACCTTTTGTTTCACGTCAAACTTTCAATAACACAAAGCCAACTTTTTCATAATGATGTTTATTTCTTAGTTTAAGAAAATTGAAAGAAAAAGCAGTTTTAGATCTGAAAGGCATGAAAGTCATTTTCTCATCTGGGATCACTGCGTCCTTATTTTACTGTAGTTAAACTTCATTAGGTTGATGCAGTGTCTGCAAGTACGCCTTTTTGCACAGCTTCACCGTGCAGCTAAGGAATTAATTAAAGTTAATTTGACACAGTCATGGCTGCTGCTTTAACATGTGGAAGAGCTTTACACATCGCTCTCCAAGAATATTATAGCCTCTTGAACATTCTGCTCCTGATTATTGCTACTGCTGTGTCATTTGTATAGCACATTTAAAAACAGCATGAGCCAACCAAAGTGCTTCACAGAGAAAGGCAAGATACAAATAAACATACAGTATATCCGTATGGTTAACTGAACTGACAAGGCACCGTCACCTCTGAGTCCGAGGGATGACCAGACTGATCAGAGGATCAGAGTGACTGTAGTGGAGTGTAGAGGATTAAAAAGTCAGATAAATAAGAAGGAGCTAAACCATGGAGGGATATAAAAGAATAATAACATTTTAAAATGACTTCCAAACTGGATGGGGAGCCAGTGGAGGGAGGAGGGAACAGGGGTGAGGGTTCTTAGCTGGAGGAAGCAGCGTCTCATCACACAGTTGATTTGTTTTTCAAAATTCAATGATGAGTCAAAGACCACACCAAAGGTTGGTTTTTTTGCACACCAAAGCTTTTTTTTTACACTCTGACAGTGGGCTACTATTATTTGGAATTTGGGTGGTGAGAGCAAATGGGCCAAAGAGGAGTACTTTAGGCATGTTTGGGCTGCATAAAGGCGTAAATGTGACAAGTAAGCTGCCTTGGGGAACCACTGGGTGGGAAGGAAGATTGACACAACTCCAGTCATGCTCTGGATGTCCTTGCATATCACCAGGCGCATTGGAAATGTATCTGAAAAACGAAGAAAATCCACACCTGTAGGGTGGCGTACAGGTGGATGTGATGAGGTAGCCATGAGCCCCTGGTCGTGCTGTAGAGGTTCCAGAGGCCTCAAAAAATACTTGTGGTCTCCAAGTGTATCAGAAGGGGTTAAAAAGCCTAGGCAAAAGAGATGATATTGAACTTGAACTTGGCTGCTGGGCAATAGATGTGTGGACATGTGTCAGGCTTGACTCTGGCCACCCTCCCACCTCTCTCTAGCCCTGGATTGTGGCTCATTGGGCCCCATCATTAATCCTTAGCGCCCTACATGCCTTAAACTTAGGCACATGAATGTATCTGAGTGTTGTCGACATAGCAGTGAAAGATATGTTATGTTTCCTCTTAAAGAAGCCCAGTAGCAGCATGTCAGGAGAGAACAAGAGTAATATGAAGACTGTTATCTTGCTGACTTGATGCACAAATGATGTGAAAGATAATCTGTGTATTAATCTGATAAATGCTTTTTACTTGCTCTTCAGAATTGAAGTTAGTGATGATGGTCTAAAGTTTTGTGGGTATAATGTCAAAAGAGGCTGCTACAATTTAATTCAGCACATATTGCTGATAAAAAAAAAAATATATTAACTAACAAGTTGGTTTAACTGGTCAATAAATTCTTGGTGCCCCTTGTTTGTTTCTGAGGAGGAAATGTCCCACAGCACGTAATAAACCTTAACAATAATACACAGCAGAATAATCAGGATCTCAGTGTGAAACATTCATGGAAAAATCAACCAACTCAAAGTCAAATTAATTTAATAATTTCGTCAGTTTCATACCTGATGATGATCTAGTCTTATAGTTTTTATTTTTATCTGGTATTTTTGACATTTAATTTTCTAATTAGTATATGTCGTTTTGGTTAAAATCTTTATTAACTCTGAATCTATGATGTCTCCCTATGTCTCCATCACATCCATTTTATCACACATCTAAACTGATGAATTTTCCTTCTCTATCTCCAGAATATGCGGAGTTTCTTCACTGTAAGGGCAAAAAGTTTACAGATTTTGATGAAGTCCGGCAGGAGATTGAGGCAGAAACGGATCGAATCACCGGAGCCAACAAGGGCATCTCTCCTGTCCCCATAAACCTGCGTGTCTACTCCCCTCACGGTGAGAGTGATAAATCCTTACTCAGACCTCTAGTATTTGTGGTGCATTTCATCTTATTTTCACTGTCTGAAAAAGCTTTTTATTTACATGCCATACATCTGAATAAGCGTTGTTTTTAAATTAGCTCAGCTGAGTCATCCTTGTATTTTTCCTCATCCAAGTGCTGAACCTTACGCTGGTGGATCTGCCGGGGATGACCAAGGTGCCGGTGGGCGACCAGCCGGCAGACATCGAGGCCCAGATCAGAGACATGCTGATGCAGTTCGTCACTAAAGAGAACTGCCTGATGCTCGCCGTGTCTCCGGCCAACTCGGATTTGGCAAACTCTGACGCTTTAAAGATTGCCAAAGAGGTCGACCCTCAGGGTGAGTGTGTGGTCACAGACACAAACTCACACAGACAGGGTAGTAAAGGAAAGTTACAACGGGGTGTCTAAATAAAATGATAGGAACTATACTGAAGGGGAACTTTCACTTCACATTTCATTACTTTTATTTATATTTAATTTCAATCTCTCTTTAGAAATGGTGCTAGGGATGGGTGTCAACTGAGGGGGGAATGAATGTTTCTGCGCAACTATGAAAATTTAATGTAGCACTACAGCTTTAATTGCAAAAATAAATCTTAAAGTCAAGATTACAAAGTACAAATTCTAGTTCCAAAAAAGTTGGGGCACAGCGTAAAATGTGAATAACAACAGAATTTGATTATTTGTGAATGCTTTTCAACCTATATTCAACTGAAATGACAAAATGTCAAATGACAGACTTTATCTTTTGTGTGTGTGTGTGTGTGTGGGGGGGGGGGGGGGTGTCACTTGCACATCTGTAAAAACACCATTAATACTGAGAGGTAACTGGTGGAAATATCTGTGTTGTGTTTATAAAGATGTTGAAAGGATACTGCAACACTGAGAGTCTCTAAATGATTAGGAGACAAAAACCTCCATGAAACTTCACAGCCCACTCCAGATCCTGCACAAAATAAAAATACGTTGGACCTATTAGCTTTAAATTATGTGCACATAGGTTAGATGAATATAATGCCCATGTAAACAAGCTTAACTTGCCGTGTGTGGCAAACTAGTGTCTTTGACTTTCAAATAACTTAGTATACAAGAAATTTAAAGCACATCAGTGTGCAAAAAAATATGCATCAAAATTTAACATAACAGATATAATTTTGGACAAAACTATGGGCACTCACCTCTCCCACTGGGATTTATACAAAAGGGGCAAGGGGAGGATGCAAAAGAAAAAAGAAACAGACAAATGCCAGGCAATTGTGGGGAATTATAACCAACAGTATTAATATACACTGCCTGACCAAGAATTGAAAATTGGAAATAATTTTGTTTTCAAAACTTCAATAATTAGTAGCTTTAGACTCTTACAATGCCAGATGAAAAGGTGATGAGATACAGATAATTATGAACCTGTCCCAACTTTTTTGAAAATGTTGAAGGCATCAAATTCAGATGTGTCTGTTCTAACAAAAAATACTTTGTCATTGTGCAACAGAATATACCGTAAGTTGAGAACCATTTTCAAATCACTGGCTTTTGTTTTCGTTCATTAGTAGGGGTTAATACATCTGGTATGAATGACACTGACATGAAAAGCTTCATGTTGTCAATATGCATCTAAATATTTGCTATGAATGCAAAAACATGCAATTGTCACTTTCTATAAAATTCAGTGATCAATTGTGGGAATGAAAGATTAATCATTTGACAGCTCCAGTTGAAAACTGTCATCAGTATTTCTCAGTATTTTACAAGACTTTACATCATTTATTTATATAGCATTTTAACATATTTTCTGTTGGTTTTTGGGCTTTTATCGTACTAATTGTGGTACGTTTATGTAGGTATGAGGACCATCGGTGTAATCACCAAGCTGGACCTGATGGATGAGGGAACAGATGCCAAGGACATCCTGGAGAATAAGCTGCTTCCACTCAGGAGGGGTGAGCGCACACACACACACAGACACACAAACCTGCACACAGCACTGGTTCTCTTTACTTTAGGGCCCTGCAGTGACCCTCTGTTTCCCTCTTGTGGTAACACGGCAGCTGCACTCAGAAACTCTCCAACCGCTAAAAAATCAAAAAGCAGAAGAAGGACGGAGGGCTGGTGGGATGAATAAAAATTAACTGTGTAAGAAATCAAAAGACAGACAGGAAAAAAAGAGGAAGAGTTGGAAAGGGGAAAGAGGGAATGAAGAGGAGAAGAGGAAAAGAGCGTCCTGGAAAAGAGCTTGCATGCATCTTATGAGCTGCCCTTTTTTGCAATGTGCTGATGCAGCGATTTTCTTTTCCATTTGCACTTGGTTAGAACCCAGGCATGTGCTTTTGAATATTTTCCATGTCTTTTTGTTTTTCTATGTTTTTTTTCTCTCTCCCCCATCTCCCCTCCTCTCTCTTCTCCCTCTCTGTCTAGTGCTGTGTGGATGTTCACATTTACAAGGCTGCTGGCTCGGCGTTGCATTAGTTATAGAGCATGAAACGGCCTTTAACTGAGTGATGCATGAGAAAACTTAACTGGAGGTGAAACAGGATCTACGTGACCTGAACTCTCCTCTTGTTTTTCTTTTTCTGTCTTAAAAAGCTGGGCACACACATGCAGACATTTATTCTTTTAATTCCTCCTTACCCTCCTTCTTTCCTCTATTCAGAATTATTATAGAGCTTTTCTGTAATCCCTGAAATGTGGTTTTCCTCTGCTAAATGTTATTAAACATGGTTTTAAGCGGTTTGGTCAAGGAGGGCTTGTACTTTTCTGGTTTGGCCTTTTTAACTTAGTTGATATTTAAAAGACTGAGAGCTCAGCTCAATCCCAGTAATTGCGCCAAGGCGAGTTCTTCCAGTTAAATCCCCCGTCAGACTCCAAATATTCAATTTGCTTAAACTATTCCAGGAAGTAATAAAAATGTTTGCACCTGGTTTTCTGCAACATTTCCAGAATGTTTTAAACCCTCTTCCCTGTTGTGTCCAGGTTACATCGGTGTGGTGAACAGGAGTCAGAAGGATATAGATGGTAAGAAGGATATCAATGCTGCTATGGCTGCTGAGAGGAAGTTCTTCCTCACTCATCCTAGCTACAGACACCTGGCTGAACGTATGGGCACCCCCTACCTCCAGAAAGTCCTCAATCAGGTGGGTTAATGAGAGAAAGAAAGAAACAGTCCAAGTCCAACCTTCACGCGTTACAATGTAGAAATCTAATTTCACTTTGACATCAAATAAGGGGTGTTTTTTAGTCAAAATAGCCAAAATATATTGATTTTATTGATTTATAAAATCAATAAAAGGGCAAAACATCAAAGGGGTTCAATAATTTTCATAGGCACTGTTTGTTTTGCTGCTCCGATTTGTCCACAACTTCATGAAACTTATGCTTGACTATACTGTACTTCCTTGTTTCGACTTTTTTGGCAGTGCTACTGCATTAATTATGTAAACAAACATTTTGATAAGAGGAATTCCTTATTCCTATCAACATTCCTGTTCCTTATAAATAATAATGATATCTCTATTCATAATTTCCTATTGTAGTTTCCTTACAGCCCACAGGAGACATGTCCTGGATGATGTAGCAAAATACAACATTTTTCTCCCATTGCCCTGTTCTTATTTTCCTTTCTGTTGCTCACATTGACATCGGCAAGGAACAAGGAGAGAGGGAGATGAGCAGGAACCAAAGAGTGTCTGACAGGAAGACTGACTGAAATTTTCTCCACTTTTCTCACTCATAGAGCTTGTTAGCTTGTTTTACAGAGTAGAAATAGTGGTGCATGAATACTATCTATATCTGTTTTTGAATAATTATGCTTTGACTTTTGTTGATACTGAGGCAAAACCATGTGTCTCACATCGTCAAAGGCTCGTCAGCACAAAGTACAAAACCTTTGTTTCCCAGCATTCAAAATAAAAGCACAAGATGTCATATTTTTTAGAAAGTGAAAACTGACATTTACAGGGCAGTGAATATAGTGCACAATGGACTGCCAGTATTTTTGCATGCTGTTAAGACATAATAATAACCTTACACTGGATTGGTTTTACTAACTTTTATTCACTTAATGTGAATTAAAAGATGGATTTTGAGTGAAATATTTATCTAGCTTAAATGGTGGAGTTTAGATATTTCAGTAAAGTCCAAGTGACCTAAAGAGTCTATCTTTTGACCCCTGCAGCAACTGACCAACCACATCCGGGACACCCTGCCGGGTCTACGGGCCAAACTGCAGAGTCAGCTCCTATCCATAGAGAAGGAAGTGGAGGAGTACAAGAACTTCAGACCTGACGATCCATCCCGCAAGACCAAGGCTCTTCTCCAGTGAGTAGATACAAATAAAGGATAGACTTTAAGATATATACGGGCTCACTGATGTCTCCGTCTGTGCAGGATGGTGCAGCAGTTCTCTGTGGACTTTGAGAAGTGTATCGAAGGCTCTGGAGATCAGATTGACACAGCTGAGCTTTCAGGTGGTGCCAGGATCAACCGCATCTTCCATGAGCGCTTCCCCTTTGAACTGGTCAAGGTGTGTGTTAGCCACGTGTGTTTGTGTTTGTTTTTTCCAGTTAGAATCAGTAAAGTTTTGATTTCTGATGAAAAAAAAATTTCAAGTACCAGTCTTAAATATCAAAGCTTTGAACCAGTGCTTCATAACTGGTCTAATATCTGGACCCACTACCTCCTTCTCAACAACAATGCCAAATTTCGTACATTTTGAAACCAAAATTAAATGTTTGGTAGGAAAATTGTGGCAGATTTGACTTTATGTGGAACAAAAGACTTCTTGCCACATACTTTCTTTTAAGCACACATTTGTGACCCAATGAAAGTGGCCACTTTTGAATCCTGACCCACCAGTTGAGAACAAATACTTTAAACCTTATTTTACAAGTGGATATGTCATCTCCAAAACAGCCACTATTGCACTAATCAGATCATTTAAAAAAAGGCGGACTATTCCTGTCACTGTTGAACAAAGAAGTCTTAAACTGAAGCATAGCCAGCTGAGATGCCAAAAAGAGGTTGAAGTGGTTCAGGCATCTTATCAGGATGCATCCTGGATGCCTCCTGGATGCCTCCTGGATGCCTCCCTTGCCCGACCAACTGAGAGGAGATCTAGAGGTAGACTCAAAACTTGCTGGAGGGATTATAGAATATATCCCTTCCAGCCTGGGAATGCCACTGGGGTCTCCCAGGAGGGGTCAGATAAAGTAGTAGGTATTGGATTGTCTGGATCAACTTGCTTGTCCTGTCGCTGGATTAAAAAGGATAAAGGAAAGGAACATCTTCTATCTGTCAGAATAATGCTGAATTACTTATCATTTCATATCTGTGCATAGTTTTTGACTTTGTAACTTGCAGTATAGTTTAAGTAGCTTTTTAGATAATAGACATTTGGATAATTTCACAGAAAGATATATAAATTTAAAAAGTGGCCTAGTTGTTAAGGCACACCCCATTTACGTGGACAGCCCGGGTTCAGGTCCAGCCTGTGGCTCCTTTTGGCATGTTCCTCCCCACTTTACTCATTCCTGTTTCTAGCCCTATCCACTGTCCTCCTCTGTGAATTAAGGCATAAAACGTTTAAAAATATATCTTTAGTAATAGTGGCATTAGTTGGAATGCTGACACAACTGAAACTTTCCCTTGGCCCACCAAAATAGTAAACAAAATACATTATGCTCCTGTTTTTCTGAAATTTACCTCTCCACCATGATTAGCTTGGAGTAAGATTTAGCCCATGCATAGAATCTGCAAGCCATGGTGATTTTGGAGATGCAAAGATTTGGGCCAACGCCAGTAATATATTGTGTTACATTTTTTTTTCTTTAGATTTTTTAAACAATGCACGATGAAAATTAACAGGGGGATACGAAGAGAAGAACAAGCTAACAAACAAACATATGATGTGGTTACATGGAGTTTCTCGCAGTTCAAAATCACACTGACAGGATAAGAAGACCATAAATATTCACATAATGGGAACAGTTTGATATATGCAGAAGGACCCTATGCAATTAAAGATATATCATTTCAAGAGATCGCATCATTGCAGAGACAACAATAACAAACCGTACCTAGCCGTCAACCCAGAGATCTTCTGTCAGTGTCCCAGTGTCCATTAAGACACTCATTAAAGTGTTTTAGGAGACTAGCTGCTCTGTCCTTGTTGGGCAGGTCAGGCTACTCTAAGGTCACTCTAAATGTCACATATTTCATCCCTTTAAGACAAGTTTATATTAGTCTCGAAGTTCCCTTAAACATGCCTGTGAAGTTTGTTGCTGAAAAAACATTCCAGTATTGGATTTTTGCATGTTTAAAAACCTCTCTGTTTCAGCCCTGCTCAGAACGAGCTGTTTCTGTGTCTGCGGTTTTAAATGTTAATGAGCTGGCTGACTCCGCCCCTGACCCCACCCCTTTCAGAAAATGGATGTGGCTCTCCTGACCCTCTTCTGAGCTGCCAGCTCAGAGGAGGGTCAGGAGAGGAGGGCGGAACTTTCTTCCTAGTGGGGACGGCGATCCGAACCTGGGGGCGGGGCTAACTCCCCACATGACATCACAGGGGGATAATCTGAGAATGGCTTGTTTCAGCATACATTTTCTGAAACGTGGAGAAAGATAGAGGATTTTCTGATTCTTTGGGGGATTGTGGACAGGCCAGGGGCACATATTTTTCTTAGAAAAGCCTTAAAAGTGTATTTTACATAATATGTGTCCTTTGAAGGCTTGGACTTTCCCCAAACAGATGAAATAATGAGCCATAGATAACCATACTTATTCCACTTTAACTATGCAACTCTGACAGGAGTCACATAAGCTCGGCATAATACCTTACCTTATGTTGAGTAATCTTTTACCTAACACATTTGGATAAATGCAGAACAGATCTCCATATGGAAGTCCACTGTGAGGAAGAAAGGGTCGTCTAAAGGTCACACTCTTTAGCCTCCTGTTAGTATTACACTGTTTAAACACACCACTTGTAATAATGAATCAGCTAATCTAATGCAGCGACAAAGTTGATGACAGCATTTAAATCACTGTAGGGCTGTAACTTTTGTTTTCTGGAAAGCTCTTCATGTCTAACTAAACTTGGTAACACATTAAACATTGTTTGAGACTCACTTTTCTGTCCGTCTGATCTTTCCTTTGAAAATAATGGAAGAAATAACGAGTGATTATTCTCAATCTTTACAACCCCAGGGAAAGCAGCCTTAATGTAACTCTTTGTGGCAGAAATTTTCAATAACAAAAACATCAGATTTTTGCAGGCTTTGGCAAAACCACTAAACCATAAACATGTCTGTTACTAGCCGTAAATATTTATGCACTAAAGATTCATCCAAAAATTCCTTGGAACATTTATCAGACTTGTGGTTATTTCCATTTTGTTCTTTTTGTTCTGTATTGATTTGTGGCAATATGGCCTGTTTAGTCAGCAGAAAAGATATTTCAGAGTGTTTGTTTGACATAAAACATTCATATCCCAGTAAAAGATTGATTCACAGCGACTGAAAATGTGGTCAGAGTAAGATTTTAGATCTGTGTACAAGTATTGTCGATTGGATTCTGATAAAATGAAGGAAGAAAATGGTTATTCTGGGCTTTTCTCCCCCAAACAATGGTTGCTTTCTTCCCTCTCTTTAGTTTATCTTCTTTGTCACATTTTACCTCCTTTCCCACATCCTTCTACGTCACCCAAACATCTATAAAACGACTCTCATTTACTGTAAATCTTCCATCCTTTCTTAACATTTTCTCTCAGCACCAACCCTCTCTCTCAGCTCATCCATATTTCTTCTCTGTCCTCTCTCACCCTCCCTCTGTGGATATAAAACTTAGTGTCTGTGAATGAAGCCTTAAAAAGTAGCGTGTCGACTTCCTGCTGCGTGGACAGAGCAGGTTGTTTCCAAGCCAGAAGCTTGACTTATAAAAGAGAAAACTATGATATTTTAGATTTTTATAGAACATGCTTTGAGAAAATTATGGATCTTTGATGTGGGAAAGCTGAACAGAAGGAGAGACGGTGTCTGTATCTAATCCTCCCTGTTGTCTCTGTCTGTTTCTTGTAGATGGAGTTTGATGAGAAAGAGCTCCGCAAGGAGATCAGCTACGCCATCAAGAACATTCACGGAATCAGGCACGTCCGCCCTCAAGCTCACCCCTCTTTTCGTCCCTGCTTCCCTCCCCTCTTTAACTCCCCTCCTCTTCTCATCTGAGTCACCTCTGCCGGCCAGACAGCTTCTAACTGTCTTTGCTAATCTAATCACAAAGACCTCCATACTTAGATTACATGCTTTCTTGAATACTAATGACATCAGTTGGGATCAGATGGGGGACTACGTCTTGAGTGGAACTTGTTTTTGTGACCTTGCAGTCTGTTTTTATTTTATATTTTCCCATCATATTGGTGTCTTTCTGTCTCACAGATCTGTTATCCAAAGATAAGTGTCCCAATGAAACCTTGATTCCAAAAACATTTAGTCCTCTGTGAAAATATACAAAATACTAGAGATGTTCTGATGCTATTTTCCAATATCCTGTTGACTGATAGTATCCCTCCAAAACCAGCAGACTAAAAAAAAATTATCATGCCCCCAAAAAACCCCATATGTTCTCTTAATATAAAGTTTTACAACCAGAATTCCAAAAAAGTTGGGGCACTGTGTAAAATACAAATAAAACCAGAATGCAGTGATTTTCAAATCTCATAAACCCATATTTAAAGTTCAGTAGAACATAAACAACATATCAGATGTTCAAACTGAGACATTTTACCATTTCATGAAAACTTTTAGCTTGTTTTGAGTTTGGTGGTAGCAGCATCTCTCAAAAAAGTAGGGACGGGGCAAGAAAAAGGCTGGAAAAGTAAGTGGAACCAGTGAAAAACAGGTGGAGTGTTTTACTGCTTATTAGGTTAATTGGCAGCAGGTCAGTAACATGACTGGGAATTAAAGAAGCTTTGTAGAGAGGCAGAGTCTCTCAGAGGTAAAGATGGGAAGAGGTTAACCAGTCTTTGAAAAACTGCATTAAAACATTGTGGAATAACTTTGGGAAAATGTTCCTAAACATTAAATTGAAGACTTTGAATCTACATTACATAATATCATCTGAAGATTCAAAGAATCTGGAGAAATCTCTGCGTGCAAGAGACATAGCTCAAGGTCAGTATTGGATGCACATGATCTTTGGGCCCTCAGGGAGTACTGCATTAAAAACAGGCATGATTCTGTACTGGAAGTCACTGCATATGCTCAGGAACACTTCCAGAAATCATTGTCTGTCAACACAGTTGGCTGTACCATCCACAAATAAGCAAAGAAGAAGCTGTATGTGAACATGATACAGAAATACCACCGTCTCCTCTGGGCCAAAGCTCAATGGCAAAATGGAAAACTGTTCTGTGGTCAGATGAATCCAAATTCTAATTCTTCTTGGAAACCATGGATGAGTATCCTGAAAACTTAAGAGAAGAGGGAGTATCCGGCTTGTTATCACTGCACAGTTCAAAGGCTTGCATCTCTGATGGTATGGGGGTTGCATTAGTGCCTATGGTGTGGACAGCTTACACATCTGGAAAGGCACTACCAGTTCTGAAAAGTATAAAGAGGTTTTAGAGCAACATATACTCCCATCCAGACAATGTCTCTTTCAGAGAAGGCCTTGCATATTTCAGAAAGACAATGCAAAACCACATCCTGCATCCATCACAACAGCATGGCTTCACAGTAGAAGAGTCTGGTACTGAACTGGCCTGCCTGCAGTCCAGACCTTTCACTGGTAGACAACATTTGGTGCATCATGAACAAATAATTCAGCAAAAAGAGCCATGACTATTGACAAGAATGGGACAGCATTCCTCTCCCAAAACTCAAGAAACAAGTCTGCTCACTTCCAACATGTTAACAGATAATAGAAGAGGGGATGCTACACAATTGTAAAAACGGCCCTGTCCCTCTCAAAATGAGCTAATATTTTTAATTATGATGAAATGTCTTAGTTTAAACATCTAGTTCTATTGTGAATAGAATATGGGTTCATGAGATTTGCAAACTATTGCATTCTCTTTTATTTTCTTTTGACACAGCGCCTCAACTTTTTTGGAATTGGGGTTGTGAATTACATTCCTAACACTTCCTTAGCCTTTGAGTGAAATGACTGAATATTTTCCAAACATATGCAAAAAGATCTTAGAATGACATTAATCACATGCTATCTTGTTCTTTGATTTTGCCTCAGTACTTAATATTTCTTCAAAATTTAGCTTTGGACAGTTTTCATAGTTTCATTCCCTTTCTCTTTCTTTGTGTTTCTTTGTGTTTGTGTTTGGAGTAAAAGCTCATAAAACTGAGGATAATTCTTAACAATTAACGTTCTTCTCTTCACCCAACCCTCCTCCCCATATCTGTTTTTTTCTCTCAACCATCCCCCTCTTCTTTTTTTTGGCTCTTTGGCTGGTTTTCTCTGTTCTGTCGGGCAGAACTGGCCTCTTCACCCCGGACATGGCCTTTGAGACCATTGTGAAAAGGCAGATTGGGAAGATTAAAGAGCCTTGCACCAAATGTGTGGACATGGTCATTTCTGAGCTAGTCAGTACGGTTAGGGCGTGTACTAAGAAGGTAAACAAAGAGACTAAATAGTGGAAAGCACTTTTGTTGTTTTAAACCCTCATCTGCAAAGTCCCTCTGCTGTTCACTCCCTTTGACTGTAACCACCCGGCTCGCTCCAGCCCTCGCTGTTTCTTGGGACGGCGAGGGGTCTCCTGGAATGACAGGGTGGGCTGCGGTGTACCTGCCTGCCTGCCTACTTGACCGCTTCGGAGGTGTTTGGCTGGACAGGCTGGCCATGGCAGAAAGCTGTGCTGAATAAACCCAGTGTGGAGGCTGAGCAGTCATCTATATATGGTTGCCTGTCAAAGATTTAATGTCAAAGCTGCCTCAGGAGTTATGTGTATAAATCTGATTAAAAGGATTTCTGCAAATGAGTCAAGAAGGAAAATGGAAAATTAGAGGTGCTCTACGACTGAGTGGTTTTTCATGCCTGAATTGTCAGCATGGGTTATTCTTTTTGACCAACTCAAAGCAGAGTTATGATTACTTTTGTAGATGCATGAAGTTTGAAATGCAAGATTATAAAAAGGCTGTAGGGGCAAACTAACGCAACATGACAGTGTAGAGAATACATAGGTTCATACAACTTGATCAAACATGTTATATTGTTTCATTGACCTGGTTTGCTATTTCATCTACCTAAATTGATTCGGTAAAGGCTGTATTAAATGACACAAATTTGGCTGGACTTTTACCAAATTGCATCATTGCAGCCCATTATAAACGTCAGGCCCAAATATAAACTGGAGTGACAGATGTAGTGTGACATTAACAATAATGCTTCCAGGATGCTCCATGACCCCTCAACAAGCCTGACATGTCAGCTTTTTTCTTACATCTTCCCTCCCTCTTCTTACATTTTCCCCTTTGAGCATTATTTCCTTGTATCTTAGATAAGCTGCATGGATAAAAGTTATAATTCACAGCAAATTGGCACGCTCTTATTGATAAAATCCTAACGTTATAGGCCTAAACACACTTTCTCTTACCCAAAGATCACTGTATAAACCAGTGGTACTCTTTCCTTGGAGAACCCCCTACTTGTAGCGTAAAAAATGGCGAGCCCCCCAGGACCAACATGGACATAAAAAATAGCATTGCTGTAAAAGATCAGGATCAACTTTTTTGTTATAAAACCCCAATAAAACAGGCTCATACACATTCGTCACAACCAAAAGATTAATATACTAACCATCCAGTAAGTGTTAAATGATTTTAGTTAACTTTGACAACCTCAGAGCAGACAAAGCCCCCTGAAATCTTTGTCGCCCCCAGGGCGCCGGACCCCAGGTTGGAAACCAATTACTATCCATTCATTCATATATCTAGTTACATGAGCAAATCTAAAAATGATAACGTTAGAGTGGACATAGCCTTGAACCCCCACTAAAATCTCTGATGCCCAAATTCCAGATTTGGAGCCCATGCTCTAGTTTAACAGCCTGACCTGATGACAACAGTATGTACCCTAATGCTATCCACTCAGATAGCATTTACTTCCTAACTACAAAATTAAATGTATAAATAGAAAGAAATGAATGATAACTCGCCGGATTAATTGCAAATAGTCCATAGTAGAAATGGTAGTCAAAACTGAAAGTCCGAGGCACTCTGACGTGATAAATATCCTTTATTAACCAGGAATATTTATGCGCTTTGATTCACCACCAGTCACGAATCTGGCAAGTCACTCTTTCATTTTTTGCTGTTGCAAGTTTGTTCGCCCAGTCATCCTCCTCTCTCAACATTAAACATATATCTGAATCTAAACCAACCAGAGGGATTATTATACAGTTCCCCAAAATCAGCATCTTTCCCTTCCAGAGGGCCTTCTGTTTAATAAAACAAAGCTAGCTTAGCTAGCTTAACTGGGCTAATTGTCTTGACCTGTTATCGCAATCATATCTGAAGTTGTATTTGAAGAATACTCAGTCCATATTGTCTTGCTCTTGATGCATAGGGATGAGTCCACAATCATTATTTTTTGTTTTCTTCCATTTAGAGCTCAACATCTCTACACACTCTTTATCCCGCCTCCCTGACGCCCTTTGAACTCGAGCACACTCATAAAGACAGTCATGAGGAGAGCATGCAGAGATTGGTCAAGATCACATTTGCAGTGTTGACAAGCAGCATTTGACAAGATTGTTTTTTTTTCTTTCTTGGTCGTCATGCGACATCATGCCAGGGTTAAAGACAAACAATGATATAGTTTGATCTTGCCACAAGATATTACAAGTATTTTTTGTGCAAGATATCCATTTAGAACAAGCTATAACATGTATTTTGTTTGCATTTTGTTTCTAAAAATTCCAGACTTTTGCTCAAGAATTTGCTCAAGAAATATTTAAATGGACAAGATACTCTTTAACTGACTTCATCTTGTTTGCAAAAGAAAATATTTTGTTCAGACAAGATGCAGTATCTTGTTTGCACATGATTATTTTGTTTGCATAGGCTACTTACTTTTTAAAACGTCTTTTTGCATTGGCAAAAGTTATCTTAAGTATCTTGTTCACACAAGATACTAAATGTAACTTGTTCCAATAAGACAATTATTGGATTGAAACTGCCTTCTTTTAATCTTGTTTTCCTATGTTTCTCACAAATTAGAATTTTAAGTTAGCCTTTCTTGCACATTTTAATCTTGTTAATGCAACTTAATATCTTCTTCATGCAAGATAATATCTTGTTCTAACAAGTGATTTAAAAGGCAAGTTAATAAAAACATTGGTTATTGCAAGCAAAAATTTTGATTTCACAAGTTATCTTGTTTGTGCAATTGATAATCTTGTTCCTCAAGTTATTATCTTGCTTGCACATCGAGTGTGTTAAATTGTGATGTGTCCATTCTCCCTCAAAGTTGGTGTTTAGTTTTATTGGCATGTGGTTTGAGTTTGTCCCTTTACTGCAGCCTCTTTACAAGTTTTGTCATGAAGAAAAGATTATCATCACCTTTGATTCCAAGTCGGCCATCTTTACTTTTACATGTTAGGAGAATTATTTGTCTGTTATTCAGAGTCCCTGGCAACCATATTGGATGACCTCAGCATCCAGACTTTCTTGTATGTGTGAGGCTGCAGCTGTGCACCTGCAGCAGACAGGAGCCATGACGATTACATTTTAACTGCTCCTCAACGGGCCTCAGGGCCTGCTCTCTCAGCTACGCTGGTTTGTGAGTGTGGCCAGAGAAAGAGCAGTAGTCTGTATCCAGATTGATCCGCTGTGACCAAACAATTTTAACAGCGGTTGGAGCAGAAACAACCTGGAGGCCTTGGGATCATAAATGTTATGGTTACACTCCCACCAGAAGTCAGAGGAGAAGGAAGGACGGGTGGAATACGGGTCAACACCAGGAGGGATCGGGGTCTTTTGGCTGAATGTCGGAGGTGCACAGCTGCGGTCTCGCACTATGTTGCTTGGAGTTTTTTGGCTGATGGTGGAGTTGTGCAGGCTGGGAGCTCCCTCTTTTTCATCCTCTTCCTCTTATCTCTTCTTTCTGTTTTCTCTTTACTGATAGAGAGATTCCAGCGCTGTCTTGTTTTAGAATGGCTTCGGGGAAATCAAATGTCTCACTTGCATTTTCTTCCTTCTGTGCTGTTTATCCCTCCAAACCCCCGCACCTCTCCTCGTCTTTATCTACAATCTGCTGTTTCTTCTGTTCCACCTCCAATTTTTTTTAACCTCCCTTGTCTCTGATTTGTTTTTTCCCTCACCATCTGTTTTTACTCTTTTTGATTTCATATCCCCACCTTCATTTCTCCCTTTTCTTTACCCATCTTGCAACTCCTCATTTGTTACCTTCATTTCTACTCTTTCTCCAACTTTTTATCTTCGGTTTTTTGTTTTACTCCTCTCCCCCGTGCTGCCTGTTTATCCCTACAGGACGGGGCTCTTCACCCCTGACCTTGCCTTTGAGGCCATAGTGAAAAAGCAGATCCAAAAGCTGAAGGAGCCCACACTGAAGTGTGTAGATATGGTTGTGAGTGAACTCACCTCCACCATACAAAAGTGTAGTCAAAAGGTAAAACCCTAACAAGAGCAAAGACAGTTTTTCTGTTAATTATATGTGTAGGTGTAGACCGGTGGCTGGACTTCAGTTATAGTGATATTAGGTGTTACAAGAGGCAAAAAAAAATCATTTCAACGGCTTCCTTTCAGTATTTCTTTGTACAATCTTTAACTAAAGCTAAACAAATAGCCAAACCTAAAATTTAGAAATGATTTAAGTTCAACGAAACTAAACTTAAATGACCTGTGACCATTGAAATATCAGCAAAAAGAGTCTTTTTGGTCAGGACACAAGCAAATCTGTCAGCTGGCCTGCAAGGGAGGGTGGCACAGATCAGATACATTTTATATAATGGACATTTTAATTTTGTAATTATCATGAGATTAACCTTTGATGCCTGATGACTCAAATAATAGCCAGAAAATTCTAATTTTTTGAAACTGAAATGTTTATTTAACCTTCTACCAAAATCTAAAAAAGGAAAAATTGCCACAGAATTTAGCATATATTTGTTTTTTGTGTATCACATTTGATACATTAGGCATACTGGCAATTGATAATCCACTGGAGGGCATTTTTATTATTTATCAGATTGTATTTAAAATGTTTTTAAGTAATTCATGGATCATGTTGATTAGATAGAGGTCTCATAAAATATGATACAATAGGCATTTAGGGGTTAAACTAGCAACATTTTTAACCAAAATTTTAATGGATTAAATTTTAAATTATGTAATTTTACCTAAATATTGACTCTAGCATTTAGGTGTAGTTAGACCGAAATATTTTCTTCTTTCCAAAAATGTTAAATAGAAAAATAAAAATCAAAGACTTGTGATTTGCATCTATTTGGAAACATAGATGTGTTGTTGATTTATGCTTTTTTAAATAAAATATTTTATTTAACCGTACAGTTAGCAAAAAGCAGATCACAGACTATTTGCATTAACATAAAATCAAACTGACCTATTCAAAAAAAAAAAAAAAAATGTAGGTTTGCATTGCTTTTTTTTTTTTTTTTTTTTTCTTTTTTAAATCAGGGACTCTTTGAGCAGGTACTTACAACTTAAGCTAAGCCTCTTTAAAGTTTCATCTTGAAAAATATTTTCTTTGTTTTTTACAGATTATTTATTCCTTATATGTGTATTGTGAAATGGAATTTCTCCTTTTTTCCCCTGTAAATATGTCCAGTATGACGTGGCCAAAAGTGCCAACCTACTGATGCTCTATGCATTCTGGTGGGATCTATCATTAAAAAACAGAAGCATACCTTCACCATTTGTGGGAAAAAACTAAAATATAAACAATAATAGGCTATATGAATACAAAAATGTAATGCTCCATCCAGCAGAAATCGGTCTATCCTTACTCCAGATTCTTCTAGGCGCCTATATAACCTACAGTTTAAGTAAACTTTCTTTGCAATTTGTTTTTTTTATCAATAAGTGGCCCCCTTTTAAAAATGTCAAAAGTTGTACTTCTCAACCAGGATGTAATGCAAGTTACTGACATGAAGAGATCTAAAAACCTTTTATTGAGACTCATATTGCTTTTGTCTTTGTCAGTATGGTTTAATACATTGGAGTGACTGATTGTGTAGTTCCACTCTGACTAATTAACCAACTTTGTTCATCATTTTATTTCTCTTTTTATTTCTCTTTCATCCTCTCCATCCTGTTGTCCTTTAACCCTTTAAAACCTGCTGCTTCCTCGCAGAGCAAAATAAACCAGAAAAAGAGCGTGACCTCCTTTGGATTTCTCTTCTCAGTCACACTTTTATCCTGATTTTACTTTCAAAAACTGAATTTAAAGTTTGTGATGTGGTTGGGAAAATCCATAAAGGGGTCAGTTTAAAGTCTTCCTCCATCACCCTCTCTCACATCCTTAACTCCCTTCCTCCCATCCTCTGCACTCCTTTGCATTGCATGTTGGTCTGAATTTGAATGCGTCTGCCTGCTGCCTTGGTTGTTAAAAACATATTTTCTGCTGTCAGTTTTGTGTTTGAGTGTCACGTTTCGTGACTCTTCATCGGATATTGAATCCCTTTGTACTCCTTCAGCTTACAATGCATCTTTTATAGCACAGAATATACACATTTAAATTCCATCGTCTACACAATTTTTAGATAACAATTCAGGAAATGCCTTGAATTGTGAATGTAATGAATTAAAGCATACTTTCACATAATTACCACTTGAAAGCTATGCCTTTCCTGTGACTCAAAGACTTCAAGAGCTTCACTGAAGGCTGAATAAATTTAGCCTGCTAAGCTAACCCTGTGTTGTAATCCATCTGTGCTTGTAAAACCTAGGACACTTTTGTCAAACATGTTAAATAGTAGTAAAGAAACATGTGTTGATTATATTTCAAAAGACCGAGGCTAAAGCTAGCTCCCTGATAATACTAACACTACTAAAGCTAGCCCCATAACTATGTTGTAACCTCTATTACCAGCCATGCTTTAAAAAACTTTTATTAAATCTTTTTTATATCAAACGTATAAAACAGTATTCAAATTGTGTTTGATACATTTAAAAAGACTGGAGCTAAGGTCAGTCTTTAAAATAAAAAAACAGCATATAACTTAGCTGTAATTGTAGCTAGCTTGCTTGGTAAACTGCTGTAATCTCTATTTCCAGCTGGGCTTTCAAAACTTATATTAAACTAATTTTAGGTCAAACATGTAAAACAATTTTAAGTAAAAGTTTTTTGATTATAAA
The DNA here is from genome assembly GCF_018320785.1 of Cheilinus undulatus. Classification (NCBI taxonomy): domain Eukaryota; kingdom Metazoa; phylum Chordata; class Actinopteri; order Labriformes; family Labridae; genus Cheilinus; species Cheilinus undulatus. Next base: position 13,846,555 of record NC_054881.1, on the reverse strand, counting down.
GACTGAAGCTAAAGCTAGCTCCCTGATAAACAGTTGGCGTAGCCTTCAGCTGTTGTTGTGTCTTGCTAGCTTACTAAGCCAATTCCATAACTATGTTTAAACCTATCTCCAGCTCAAAACTCTTCTGTGTCAAACATGCAATACAGTTGTTTACGGAAGCTGATTAGGGCCATTTTTGATGAAGAAAATAATTTTGGGCAAGTTGAGATTAAAGTCGAAATGATGAGATAAAGTTGAAATTTTGGGAATAAAGTCGAAATTTCGAGAATGAAGTCGAAATATCGAGAAAAAGAGTTGAAACACAATTTCAAGATTAAAGTTGAAATGATGAGAAAAAAGACAAAATTTCGAGAATTAAGTTGAAACGTAATTTAGAGATTAAAGTTGAAATGTTGAGAAAAAAGTTTTTATTAACAGCGGATCATAGACACTGTGTGTTTATGAGGAAAAGAGAGAATCTCTTTGTTGTTAAATGCAATGATGAGGTATAATTTCACATTGATATGTGGCATAAGGCATACTGTGGAGGCAGGCACGATTCTATGTTAGTGTCTTAAACACTCATACATTAACAGGACAGAGAACAGCTCTCGTCTTCCTCTCCGTCTGATCACCTGTAGAGAAGCACAGGTGACAGGCTCAGCCTTGGTCATGGGAGAGCCAAGAGAGATCACTCGTTTATTGATCAGTGTTTGTTGTGGTGGGATAGACAACATCAAAACAAATCTACTGACTGAAGGGAAGCATGGAGGCGCTGCATGAAAGCAGCAATGGGGATTTTTATTTCTAAATTCCATACAAAACATTTTTTTATGTATCATACACCATACTGTTAACTAGAGTGACAAAGTGTTCCTTTTTTTGCCTTTTTTAGCAACTTGTCTATGATCAATAAACGCTCTCGCTCTCCCATTACGTAACGAAGTTAAGTATGTCACCTGTGCGTCTCTACAGGTGATGGTTGATAATATTTATAAAGACTGAAGCTAAATATAGCTACCAGATTAAAAAAAAGTTAGCATGTCAGTTAGCTGCTGTTGTAGCTTGCTAGCTTTCTAAGCTAACTCTGTGACTGATGTAACCTCTATTTCCAGCTGCTAAAACCTTTTATTAAACCTCTTTTTTTGTTGTTGTTGAACATGTTAAACCATACTCAGTGTATATGTAGTGGTTAGATTTAAACAGACTGAGGCTAATGCTAGTTCCTGAGAGAATGTTAGCATGTCTTGAGTCGTGCTCCATGTTGTATGGAAATAAAGGAGCAGTAAGCTGAAGGACAGTAGCACCATGAAATGACACTGATTAAGTGGTAATATGGAGTTTTTCTGATAAAATAATGTCAATATTTTACTCCTTGTTCTTGTAGCCACTTTAGCTGTATTAACATTGGCAGCTAATGCTAGAAAAGACAACTCTCCAGCCCCATGCACACTAATTCAAAACTTTGTAAGCAGATGCTGCTTTGGCTCTTGAATTTCCCTTGGGATTAATAAAGTATAAATCCATCCATCTTTTTATCTCTCTTGGCTTGATAAATCCATCTTATTTTAGATTTTAGAGTTTAGTTTCCAAGAACAATGTGAGAAAAATTTACGGTTGAAAGTCCTAGATCTGAAGCCAGAATTACACTAATTTGTTGTCAAGCTTTCCCCATAGTTATAACACACAGTTGTTTGTCATGCATGTTACAGGGCTTTATAATAAGAGCAGCCTCAAAAAAAACCTTTATCAACTTTGGCACCAGAAATAGGTAACTCACCAGTCATGAAAGATGCAGTGTAACTTGAAATTAAACGGCCTGTATTTGTCTTCCATGGGCTGTGATTTTGATTTGATTTTTCTTCTTCTTCTCTCACACTTCTCCAAATGTGTTTGTGTCACATTGGAGGCCCACCAATGTCTGCGTTCGTGGGTTTGCAATGAGCTCATGGAAAAAGACCCGCAGTGTGCTGGGGAAAAAGATGCCTTTTTGCCAGGAACATTGTTTATTCTGTGTTTGTGTAGTAATATCACAGACCTCGCGCTATTCTTCTGCATTTGTTTGCATATAAGCAGCAAATTATGACGGTTAAATTGGACTTTAAATTCAAATCCATCCATTGTTTTGGGTGTGCAGAGAGTAGAGCTGAGTCTGCGATAAATTCCATTAAAATGACCTTTCAGTTGTGTTTCTGTAGTGTATTTTGTTGTGTTAGTGGAACTGTGTGATGTGTTTCAGTGAGTTGATAATGTAAATGTTGACTAGAACTTGTATGTGGTTCTTAGACAGTGTGTATGTGTAAAGTGTTTTGGCATGTGTGTGTTTTTGTGTTTTTGCTACCTACCTACTGCGTTCTGTGCTCGCAGCTGGCCCAGTATCCCCAGCTGAGAGAGGAGATGGAGAGGATTGTCACCCAACATATCAGGGACAGAGAAAGCCGCACCAAGGATCAGGTAAGTTCACGAAGAATAAATGAATATAGTTTTGTTGTGACAAAAACTGGATTAATTTCTGGCAAGGTTTTCTTGTAAATGCTGTAATTATCCAGTATTTGTTGACTTTAGAAACTTTTAAACTCCTTAGAAAAAATATTACTTAACTCTTGCTTCTCTCCTTTAAATGATATTACATTTAAACAGTAGGTGTGATTGTCAGGCTATAGCTTCCTTAAACAAAGATATGTAAAAATCCAATCATTAATAAAGGTCTTTGATTAATAAAAGCTGCCTTTCTCTCACTCTCTCTCGGTTCAGGTGTTGCTGCTGATAGACATTGAGTTATCCTACATGAACACCAACCATGAGGACTTTATTGGATTTGCCAAGTGAGTTTCTTTTTTCCTCTTTTACATTATAAACATACTGAAGTACTTACAGCTCAGTAACTTCATGCACAGTTCAAGGCCTAATGAAGTATCCTATGCTGTGTTTTGTTGCGCAGCGCTCAGCAGAGAATCAGCCAAATGAACAAGAAGAAAGCATCTGGAAACCAGGTACTGTAAACCCCACACTGACAGGCCCCTCTACATTATACAGGTTATAATCCAGAGCCATTCTCCTGAAGCTGCAGGGACGTGTTTCCTCACTGAACTCATGTTTCGTCTGTTTGCCAGAAACATGACATCTGAACCTCATACAGACTTTCCCCAAGGCTTCCTCCTGTTAGCACTCAGCTCTGCGTTCTGCCCATGCTAAATGTAGCACAGCTATACCGTATTTTGTTACCCTGGGCGACAGTCCATATCCTACACAATGCAGCTCTTCTGCACGCTAATCGACAACAGTTGTTGGATCTCGAGACAACTTGTTCTTTTTGGTGGAAATCACGGCGACGCCAGCACAAAAAGAGGTCTGCTGCAGAATATTAGACCTCAGTTTTATTGAGATGTAGGAACCTTGAGACAGTTTATGACTTTAATATGAAGAGTTATAGCGTTAATATCACAGACAATGTTTCCTCTGCAAGGGTTACACAATCCTCAATCCTTAAAATCCATTGATTTATGATAGAGATTTGGTCGAGACATGAAAATCAACACAGTTTCTCAGTTTTGCCATGTTAAGCACATATAGTATAAGCTTCTGAGAGGGGATCCCATGATTGCAGTTTTTCTTAAATTCCTTATATGTCACAATAGAAAATATAGAAAAACTAAACATTCAACCTGTTAATACATTTCCTTATTTCTATACACATTTATAGTCTCATTATTTATTCTACATCTTTATTGCGAACTGTATTTTAAAACCTGTCTTAACAGTAATCAACATTTATGGTAACAGTGTTTGTTTTGAGTTTATCTTTCTTTTTATTCATTATATTCAGTATTTCATATCATGGGCACTCTTACTTGTGCAGTAAAGCTGTACTTTGTGTATGCAAGCTTTTTTCAGCTATAGTTTAAGGTCTCCTGGAGGTATTCTTGTGTTTAAGCTCTTTTTAGCTGAGGCATTTCAGTCTGGTCATCTATTTCTTCTCATAAAGTATTCATTTATTATATCATTGGCCACAGTCGTGTGTGCTATTTTGAATTGAAAGATCAGATATATAAAAACACACTCATTTAAATTTAATTATTAATGTTATTAGTATATTTTTTTTGCCCCCCCCCCCCAAATTTCCATGACCATGCTATCATCCCCTGGTGATCCCCAAGGACCCCTGCTGGACAGTACTTCATTCTCCAAAATAAACATACAGTCATTGTCAGAAATAAGAAACAAAAGTTATGGAAAGTTGCAAGATTACATTGTTTTTAAGCGCCAGTAGTAAATTAGAGTAAATTAACCCAGCTTGTAAGGACTTGGGTTGGGAACAGTAGAGTTTATGATTCAAGTCTCAGTCACACCAAGTCTGGAAATTGATCTTGTAACTGGAGGGTGCTCATTCACCTCCTCAGTACTTTCTGGGGTGCTTTTGAGCAAGCCTGAAAACCCCCAGCTGCTCAGTCAAGGGCAGTAGCCCTCACTCTGACATCTCTTCATTATTGCTGTGTTAATTTTTTTTTTTTTTTTTTTTTAGATTTAGTCGTAGATTTTAGATTATAATATCTGTCAGCTTTAGTCACATTGTAGTTATTTTTAACCTTATAGTTTTTGTCTAGTTTTAGTCGAAAACTAAAAATACTTTAGTCCAGTTTTACTTCATAAAAAGCCCTTATATTTCATTTTTTACTTTAAGTCACAACATTTAGCCAGTGTTAATTTTGGCATCTATTTTTAATTCTAGTCTTAGTCTTTGGATGAAATGTCTTTTAGTTTTAGCCACATTTTAGTCATTTCTACCCTTTTTAGTTTGAGTCTAGTTTAGTCCATAATAAGTCCTCACATTTTAGTCTTTGCTTGTAGTCCAAGCATGTATTCTCTTGCCTAAACCTGGTACCAAGTCATGGTAGTGTGCTCCTTGCACTCTGCCAAACCCGGGGTCCCTGTTTTCTACAGCTGAGAGGCAGAATAGCAACAGATGTATTGGTTTCTGACAGATTTACCCACAGTGGAGAAATATCACAGATTTTGAATGACAGATGAAAAACTACATTACATTTTAGCCTAGTTTTATGAAAACAAAGCTTACTTTTTGACAGTTTTAGTCATCACAGATCTATTTTTGTTAGTCTTGGTCTAGTTTTTGTCATGGGAAAGAGGCTGTCGATGAACATTTCTAGTTAAAGTTTTAGTCGACAAAATTAACACTGCATTTATCCACTTGAACTTATACAAGCAGTAAAACTGTGGAATTAATATGTAGGTAAAGCACTCAAATAAATGTGCAATGAATATTTAGACTGATTTAAAATAAAGTGATGAAAATACTGACACGCTTTACATGCATAGTGGAATAATATCATGGATTTTGAATGTCCAACAGTCCAGCACAAACAATTCAGTCTGGATTTCGTCTCTTTGATGAAAACTTAACTCACTTTCAGTCAGTTTTATTCACTAAAGATCTATTTTTACCTAGTCTTAGTCCCGTCTTCCTCATGGAAAAGGGTAGCCAGCGAACTTTTTTTGTCATAGTTTTAGTTGACAAGTTTAACAAGTGTCCACTAGATCCTATCTGTATCTTTAGTCAGCCTATGTTTGTGTAAAATGTTAAAAAAAGTGTAAAATAAACTGAATTTACTGTTGCAGATGGATCGATTTTTCATCTTCTACAATAAAAATAGTTGGTTTATGAGTACTTGACAATGTTTTTTAAACTGAAATAAATTATTTAGTTTATTTATTAAAGAAACAACAGAAAAATCTTTTATAAACTGCCACAATATTGAGAATTTCTTAATTGAGTTCCTGGACAATAACATTACCTTTCACAAAACTCCACTTACATTTTTGCCACATTTATTTACAGTAATCATTAAACAGATCAACACTAACAAACAAAACTTACTGTAAATACAACACAGACTCTGATTTTGCATGTTTTTACTGTTTTTTTTTCCTCTTTTAAAGCATGTAAATCTCCTCTTCCTCACGTTGAATCTTTTCTTCTGTACTTTGTTTGGTGTTTCTCTGATTTCATTTCCTGTGAGTGATTTCTCTCTTCTCTGTGTCTCGTCTCTTTATTGTCCTCTCTGTGACTTTTCTGCTCCAGGATGAGATCATGGTGAGTAGCGTGTGGTCGGTGTGTGAACAATGAATGTGTTTGATTGGTCAATTCTTTGCATGTCTGATTAAAGGCTTTCATACATAAGTTCTCATTATTTCATGCTCTGCATATTTCAGGATAAATATGTGTACAGTTACATGTCTGAGTGCTGAGTTAAAGCTGACTGTGGATTTATGAATGAGTGTGTGGATGTGTTTGTATGAAATGAGCTTTGTACTATCCTCCAGTAGATGGGCAGGTGGCTGTGGTGGGGGATGCTTGGCTGCTTCCCTTTTCTCTTTTTCTTTCAGCTGCGTCGTCACTGCAGAAACACAACACATTCTTAGAAACCTTTCCCCCCATCAGTTATCCATAAATAACGTCAGCACCCAGGGGTCACTCTACCTCATAGTCAGAGTTACAAAATACCTGCACATGCACGATCTTATTTCTTCTACTTTGAGGAATGTTGGCTCTTATTATAAATTTTCTCAACCATGTATGAAAAACTTTGATTACCAGGAGGGCAACATCAACTTTATTTTACTGCAGGGGGCATATTGATGGAATTGTTTGATGTTCTTAAATCAACACTTGTAATTACTTCACATTTAACAAGACAGGCAAATGTAAAGCTATAAAATCTAAAGATATTAAATGAACTACACACAGAATTCAGGCTAGTTTAAGCTACTTTTTGAACATGCAATCAACCAAATATTTACTGCTTATTTTAGTGTATTTCACCATAAATTTCTATTCTTTTATAAATGCATATATTAAAAGAATTTTTGCACTGAAATATCTGTAGTTCATGTTTTTAAAAATGTCCATTCCTAAGTTATCTGACTTTTAACTGAGGTCTTCCAGTTTCTCAAATAATTCCATAAGTTTTCAAAGAAAGAGGTATTAACTTTTATGATTTTTATGGGCTAGGCAATTGATTGCAAATAAGATTAAATCGCAACATGGCCTGCTGCAGTTTTCAAATTGCAGAGGGTGCAATATTTCTTAACCTGAAATGTGTTTTTTTGAGAAATATGTTTTTGAGATTAGTCTACAAAAAAATACTACTTTTCTTCATTTTTGTATGTGCTTTCTTATTAAATGAGAATGACATAAAAATTGTCACTCCCCTCTATACAACAATTCGTTTCCAATTTCCAATACTAGTTGATATCACCATAATTAGATATTTTGTCAATATTGTTCAACCTTTGTTTTATCTAATATTGTGTTGGTTATAATATAGTATTGATTACTGCTTACATGACAGAAAATACGTAAGATGAGAAACAGAATAAATAAGTGCATATCAAATTGCAATCGCAATATTGGAGAAAAAAAATGCAATTAGATAATTTTCCTGTAGTGTTCAGCCCTTATTATAATAGGACATGTGTTGTCATGGAAGCAGCCCCAGGATGTGCATATACTCTACCATCGTTTTAGGCACATGTGCATTCTGGGACCTCTTAGAGTGCAAACCAGGAAGAGCACTTTAAGTGCATTTCTCCCTAACTATAAGAAATGTATAAATAACAAAAAAATATTTTTTTGTTTAGTACACACGCCTTATGAGGTGCTGTTTTTATTGAACAGAGTCCTCCATTCTAAACAAGAAGTAAACTGAGGGCATAGGTGGAGCTGGACAGTGCTGATCTGTACTCTTCATATGTGTAATTGTTTTGGTTGAGATCCCCTTCTGGTGGAATTTTACACGTTGTGTCTTTAATACATGTAAAATATACAGGGAAAAAAGTCAACTTTATCTCCAATTTCTTGCAAAGAGTCATCAATTATTATGAAAATGTTCCTATTTTAAGTGTCTTCATGGCAGATTTTGTCATGTTTACAATTGACTGATATTTGATATTATCTTGTGGGCCACAATGATTGATAACAATGATTGATTGGTCACTAATGTGACCCAACACCTGGTTAATCCTTTTTGTAATGATCAGCCATCGCTGCACTTTTTTTATATTTTGAAAAACTTCAATAAAAAGATCTTAAGTTTAAAAAAAAGCGTCAAAATATGTGGAACTCAGCAAAAATAGGAAATTAAATGCATCAAAAGTCAAGATAAAAAATACTTTATGTTGATTAAAATAGCAAAAAAGCTGTCAATTGTAAAATAGATTAAAATATAAGACCACAGCAAAATTGATGTATACAAAGTGGGGATTTAAACCAATGCTGTGGCAAAAAACTCTGCTAAGCAGAATAGTTTACGTCCTCGATGTAATCCTGAAATGAGCAAGTCTCTAAAACCAGAAAAATCTGGCACTAACACACAGATGTCACCATATTTCAGCCAGCTTAGAAATATCAGAGAAGATTTTTTTGGACGAATTGACCTGATTCACCAAGTTTCAGTGTTGAAATGCTTATGTGATTCTGACACTGAAGACAGTTTACTTTAGCAGTAAAGAGGGGCACCCCCAATTTTAGCCTGAACAACACAAATTAAAACCCTCTTGCTCTTGAATGCATCTGAAGGAGAGCGGGGAAAACAGGAATAAAAATAGATTATCAAAAATGTGGGCATATGTACACGTTTCCCTCCAATGTATTGATTTTTTTCCCAGCTCCCTCCTGATTCACCCAAAGTAGCAGAGGCCCCGAGGCCCTGAGGACCCGACATATGTCACCTCCATAGGTAGTTGTCAGTTGGCATAACAACCACCCAGGTTAGGGGTCAGAGGTTTGAGGCGCATAGTAAACAAAGTGGTGCTCTGCATTTCCTGTTAAGAGATAAATGGAGTTCGGCTTGCAGCTTCTGTTTTACTGACTAAACAACCCAGTGACCTCCAGAAAACCCCTGAAAACACATGTAGCCTCCTTACAATAAAAATGCGCTGTTTCACATTTTAACCCTAACATCCTGCAGGATTAACAGTCATTAAATAAAAGCAAGAACCCTTTTTTTGTATTCTTTGCACCTTATATTCAGATACTGTCAAAAGAAAAGTTAAATAAAAAGACGAAAATGTCAGTCTTAAACACAGATAGCCCCCTGCACCTCCCTGCATGGTCTTTAAAAAGGTTGGACATGGACCACTCTTGTTATAGCCTCCTTATTGCCCTTGTTGCCCCCCACCCGCCCTGCTTGCAGCCCCCCTTCGCTGCCGTCCCAGCAGCCAGCTGTAATGTGCGGGTCTAACCTTGTTGCTAAATGCCCTGCGCTGGCGTATAGCTTTGTAACCTTCTCTCCACATTCTCATCCAGCCGGAGAGAGGAGTTAACGATCGGTTTAAGGTAATTAACACGCACACCATGTACTGTTTGTGTCTGTAGTCTGTGTTTATGGTGGAGAGAATGACATAAAGAAGAGAAGAAAGTAGGAAAAAAGTGTGTGAGGAGTGTGTTTAGTCATGTAGGTGAAGCGTTAACCTCCTGCTGTGTGTGGCAGGAGTAGTCTGTTAGAGCTGCAGGATTACTAATATGCTGTCAAATCTCTCATTAACATGTGTTTCTAGCATGTGAATATTATTTTAATGTGTGTCTCTCACCTGTGTGTCTCATAGGTGATCAGGAAGGGCTGGCTGACCATCAACAACATCGGCATCATGAAGGGAGGAGCCAAGGAGTACTGGTTCGTCCTTACTGCCGAGTCCCTCTCCTGGTACAAGGATGATGAGGTGAGACACCGCGCACACAAGACTCAAATACAAAGTTTACATGTGTTTCTGCACACTGCATTATTTTCCGATTAGTTCCACAGAGCTGCAGGCTTCATTCAAGTTTTTGATGCAACAGTTGATTTGACTGCTTGTTTATGTTCCTCGTAGTGTTGTCATAAGAACAAAGCTCATCGCTGATTAGTTTGTTGCAGAGCAGGATCACTTGGCAGAAAACTTTTTCCATACAAAGGAAAAATGAGGAATTCATTACATGGCAGAAAACATTATAATGATGTATTTAAAGCTCCTTTTAGCTGACTTTTAAACATACTGGAATTATAAGTGGTGCCTCTTTATGAGCTGCAAAAGCAAACAAACCATTAGAGACAACACAACACATCCAACTCCCATACTGTTCAGTTTAACGCTTTTTCAGAGTTTATATGATTCTCATGGGTTCAGAGTTTAATTTGCAGAAAAAGTGTTAATGTTTTAACTCTTTCTCATCCACCCTTTGCATGTTTGTCACACTTAACTTTTTAAGATCATCAAACTGATTTCAATTTAAGACAAAGATAACCAGAGCAAATGAAAAACGCTTTTTTTTTAAATGTTGAATTCATTTATTGAGGGAACAAAAAGGCATCAAAACCTACCTGAAATTCAAGAACAGATGAGGAACAAAGTTTTTGACATCTTTCAGTCTGGAAAGGGTTACAAAACCATTTCTAAGGCATTGAGACTACAGCAAACCATGGTGAGAGCCATTACCCACAAATGGGGAGAACTTGGAACGGTAAACCTTCCCAGGAGTGGCCGGCGTACCAATGTTACTCCAAGAGTGCTTCGATGACTCATCCAGGAGGTCATAAAAGAACCCACAACAACATCCTAAGACCTGTAGGCCTCACTTGACTCAGTTAAGGACAGTGTTCTTGATTCAACAGTAGGAAAGAGACAGGCAAAAATGGCATCCATGGGAGAGTTCCAAGGCAAAAACCACTGCTGAGCAAAATGGCATTAAAGCTCGTCTCACATTTGTCATCTATTGGGAAAATATTCTGTGGACTGATGAGAGAAAAGTTGAACTTTTTTGAAGGAGTCCATCCCATTATATCTAACTCAAGGTCGGCTCAGACTACCCATTTTTTTTGGTCGTTCATGACGGCACCATGTCAACTAAAATCTTGATCTTGTCCCATCTTGGCCACACTACAAGTTTGACCCAAACCACTCGTCATATGACGATGTCACCACTTTCTGTGTACGAGTTCACGGGGCAGCTGGTCAAAGAGATTGAATCATAGAGGTACTCTGTGTGATGCTTAGCGGTCTTTTGCTCTGACAAAAAGAAAGAAACATATAAACAATTATGGACTTTTCCCAATGTATCAACAGGAGGACAATATGGACCAGCTCTCCCTCAAATAGAACTTCAGGTATGAATGTGATAAAATGTTGAGAAAATCACTGTATGTACACATAAATACCCAGAGGGAGAAGAAGCTGCAACTTCTTCAGTCACTCTGGTAAATAATGATACAAAGATAAGAGCAAAGCCTTATCTTTGTTAACATCAGGTCAGGATGTCAAATAAGGTGACGATGCAAGAAAAATTCTGACGTGCTAATCTTGTCAAGTCATGATTGTGGAGTGTCATGGATGCATTTTTAATTATGTCACGCTACAAGACTGTTTATCATCCTGGACACACCATTATTGGGCTCAATGTTTGACAATGAGCTGTGATAACGTAGTTGGGCCAAAATCTGACCGGAACATCATACCAAGGTTTAAACATGGTGGTGGTAGTGTGATGGTCTGGGGCTGCTTTGCTGCTTCAAGACCTTGACGACTTGCTGTAATTGATGGAACCATGAATTCTGCTCTCTACCAGGAAATCCTAAAGGAGATACCGGCTAACAGTTCCTGACCTCAAGCTCAATGGCACTAGGGTTATTGAGCAGGACAATGATCTGAAACACACCAGCAAGTCCACCACTGAATGGCTTGCAAAAACCAGATAAAAGTTCCGGAGTGGCAAACTGAAAAACCGGACTTAATCTGATTCAGATGCTGTGGCATGACCTTAAACAGGCCTTTCATGCTGGACAACCTGCCAATGTGGCTGAATTAAAACAATTCTGCAGAGAAGAGAGGGCTTAAATTCTTCCACAGACTCATTGCCAGTTATTGCAACCTTTTGCTTGCAGTTGTTGCTGCCATGGATGGCACAACCAGTTATTAGGTTTAGGGGGTAATTATTTTTTCACATTGGGCTAGGTAGGTTTGGATGGCTTTTTTCCCTTGATATAATTGAAATCATCATTTAGAAACTATGTTGTATTTGATCAGGTTATCTTTGTCTAATTTTAAAATTTGTTTGATTATCTGAAATATTTAAGTGTGACAAATATGCAAAATTTTAGAAATTGGGAAGAAGGGAAAAATTTTTTTACAACAATTTAAGTGTAATGATTCGATACATCATCATCCAAATAAAGTAGTTCTTCGTATAACACTTAAATATTTTCCAATAAATCATAGAAACAGAAGAATTTTTTGTTGTATGTGAGTGTTAGCGTTGAGAGTTTATGTCCCACTGTCCTGTCCGAAGGCAGAAATGACTGTTTGTCTTGAGACGCTTTGACCTGGTGTGTTTTGTTACTGGACCGGCTGGTCAAAGCAGTATCCCATGATGCTTTGCAGAACTATTAGGAGCTAGCCACAGTCTCAGTGTCTCCAGGCCGTAGCCACAGCCGCTCCGCTGCTCACTGACATATGAGTTTGTGTGTATTTGTATGTGCGTGGAACTGAGAAGGCCTTTTACAAAGAGTCAAGACCCCCCAGAATGTCAGACACCGAAGCTGGCACCCACATGTGCATACCAGAGCCCCCTGCCCTGCCCTGCTCCCAATTATACACACACTTGGACACACACGCACACACACATACAAGCTGCTTCTAATAAACTTAGTTCATTTCAAAGAGCATGCCAGAGCAGGACTGGATCGTAGGGGAGGAGGCAGGAGTGTCTCTTGTTAGCTGGTTAGCAGCAGGAGTAACAAGGAACATCTGAGGGGGGAGGAGGAAAGTGGAGAGGTGGGGAAGAAAAGGGAGAAAGGGCCAGAGTGGAGGTTTTTGCTTTAATATCCTCTCTTCCTATCTTTTTCCTCTTCTCATTTCCCATTGCTCACTCATTCATCCTCCAAGCTTTATCCCCCAAAAACCAGAGGAAACTCTTCTTCTCTCCTCCCTTCACGTGTCGCTCCTTTCTCTTTCTGTCTCATTCTTTCCCCCTTCCCTCCCCCCTCTCTACTTGTACTGTATATTTATTTGAACATGGAACAGCGAGGGCGCACAGAGACCCAAAACCAACACAGGGTGCCAAGGCTGAAGGGAAACTGCAAAAGAGCTTCACGTTATGTTTTCTATCAAAGCTGAACATTTTTATAGTCCAGTCACACACAAACGCCCCACAAGAGGTTCTCATGAGGGCATATACACACATGTGCACCTGGGTAAACGCTCGCCAAAATACACACGGCTGATGAAAAGTTGGAAGCAGATATGTGTTTCGATTTAAAGTAAAGAAAATAAGGACAGAAAGAGAAGAAAGTTTGGGGGTCTTTTGTCCAGTTTTAACTCCACACATAAAAATGATTCTGTTTTCACTTTTACTTCTTAAAGCTGTTTTTTTTTTCAGCAAAAACTATTCATTTTTGTTTGGGTTTTAGTTGTTTACTGTAAGTTTTCAGTAAAATTAGATACTTGTCAGTGAAAAAACCCTATCACATTAATTTCAATTAACTAGGATCCAAAAACAGTGCATTTTATAGCAGTTATTTGCTTGCTTTATTGTCGCTTTCAGCACAATTTGGTTAAGCCACGTCAGTGGCTCCCTGAGCCACAGTGATGTAAAATCAGCACACCACTGCTCCTAAATGTGTCACTTTTATAAAAACTCACACACGGCTCAGTGGACAAGTCAAAAGTCACTTTTACCGTATGTTATCAACCATTTACCTTTTACTGTTCCTATATTTCCTTTTCAATCCATAACAAGTTCCTTTTTCCATGGTGAAGTTCATGCTATAATCTTCAATCTACCATTAAAAGCAGATCTGTATCCAAACAGGAAGTCAATTACTTTTAATAATCCAAAATGACACAAAAACAGTTTTGAATGCACAGTAGTAGAATTTTTTATCTTAATAAAAAGGATACAGTTAATTGCAATTAACTGCAGAAATTCAGAGATTAATCTCTGTTTGAAATACTATTTTTTGACAGCCCGAGTGGAAACCATGAATTACCTCCGCCAAGGAGGTTATGTTATTGGGAGGGTATGTTAGTTAGTTTGTTTGTTTGTTAGTTTGTTAGCAACATAACTCAAAAATTTATGGACGGATTTTGATGAAATTTTAAGGAAATGTCAGAAATTGTATAATGAAGAACTGATTAGATTTTGGGAGTGATCTGGATCACCCTCTGGATCCAGGAATTTTTTAAAGGATTCTGTACTATTGGGAGATAGGGCTAATGGCGGAGGTCTGCGAGGTAAGTGCTTTTCTAGTTTTAGTTTGGTTTCTGTTTTTTAGCATTCATTCGCTATCCACAATGGATTAATTACATATTTAATGCTCTGCCCTGTGAATTTCTGATTCAACTTGGAAAAATATAGCAATCTAAGCCTTTTATGTTGAAAGTAGAGAATCAGAACTCTGGTGCTTTGTATTAAGCTTCTAACAGCTTTGATCTGAATAGCTTTGCGAGAATGAGGCAGTAGCTATGGGTGTGGTTGTACTCAGTGTGCGAAATACCCAGCCTCAATCGGGGGGTCCACCCAAACTAGTGCTCCAGTTTCAGGCTGAAGTCTTACACAGCATGCAGTATACAGGACCTCAAGTAATGCATACACGCACATTAAACGCACATCACCCAATCTAGCATCATCGTCAACAAAGCTGCACACAGCTGCAGGACCACAGGGCAACTCTGCTCTGTGACCATATAGGACACTCACGCGTCCCTCTCGTGTGGGCGCGCGCTCACACATACACACGCATACACGCACATATGAACCCAGCCAACCGATGTATGGCAAAATATGTATTTCAATATGAAGCACAGGAGGTCTATCACATTCAGTTAATTAAGTCTGGGTTTAATAGATTTTTTTTGGAGACCCCAACTCACCGGTAGATGTGCTAGCAGCTGCCTCGCCAGAATTAGCTCGGGATGTCTCTGCTCAACCTTCATCCCTGTTTCGGTTTAGTCTTTTAGATGTGAATCCAAAGTTTTCAAGCAAAGAACTTTGCTTTCTCTTTGACATTTTTCGCTGAATTTAAGCACACTGAGTCCACAATTTCAGGAGAGTAACCAAAGCCGTAAGAAATACACAAGCTGTATGGCAGGGTTACACAAGGTCATTGTTGCGGAACATTTGAAACAGCGCCCCCTATGTTTGAAAGCTTTATCAGAGACATTATTCTTCCGTATTCTTATATGTGAATAAATTCTTTACAATGAACTTAATTAAAACAAACATGACGTACTTTCAAATGGCATTTGTAGTGACAATAGCAAGTGAAAAAATGACGTTATAAATACTTCTCAAGAGACCCCCCAAAATTTTGCAGTTGAGGGTTTCAAGGGGTCTCTTGTGTCAATTAAGGGGTCTCAGACCCCCCCCAGACCCCCCGTATTTCGCACAGTGGTTGTACTGCAACGGCTGCCTCTGGTGTCGCAATCAGCTTTAATATAGCTATAGTATAGCAGCAGGTTTATCAAAATTGGGCCACATTTCTTTAGTAAAGATGTTTCTGCTATTCTCCTGACTTGTTTCGATATGAGTTTGCAGTAGTTACGGGCGGGGTTTCCTTGTACTGCCGGTGTATGTACAATGGTTGCCTCCAGCGCAGCAATCAGCTTGAATATAGCTTTAGTATAGAGGCAGGTTTATCAGAACTGGGCCACTTTTCTTTTTTTAAAACAAGAGCAACGAGCCACAGCGAAAGCTTCTCTTGGCTGAGAGGATGTTTTTTCTCCTGACTGGCCTCAGCATGAGTTTTCCATCAACAAACTCTGCCATTCATAAACTATAGCAGCACTTGCCTGCACAGCTCAGGTTAGCTCTGGTTGCTCTGATCCTCCCATAATGAATGCGACCCTTCCCAAACACTTTTTATGGGAGGTTTTCCAGATGAATGTAAAATATATCCATGCATAGATATATAAAACAGCATATGAGGTTACTGTAGAGTGAGGAAAGTGAGAGAAAATCAAGGAAATTCATCCAGCACTCTTTTTGCCTCGCTACTTACCTGCTTCCTTGTTTTTTCACCCATCTCAAAGTGAGCAATCCTGCTTCTTCGTGCTGCTTCGCTTGCGTGCTGTCAGAATAGTAGAGTATTAATCTGTGCAATCAAGATGATTTTGTCGCTGAAGCTTGCTCACGTTCAGACATGGTGTTGTTGTTTTTCAGTAATGTGAGAAGTAGAGTCTTCCATTTTAGAAATATATTTCTATAGGCTTCTCTTCACTTTTCATGCTATGTATTCAAATATGATATTTAAGTTCAATTCAAGTCTTAAAATTTGAATTGAGTGAAGTCTTGCACAATCAGATCAGAAAGTTTTTCACTCACAAAGCTTAGTTGGTTTGGGGAACATTTGGATGGCCCAACATTTTGACTTAAATATTTGATGTTAAAGTAGACTCGATAATTGGAGATGTTGATGAACATGTAAATATATTACATGCTATTCATTCATGTGTGAATACAAACTTAAGGCCACTCCTGCATAAGTCCAAAGTCAGTAATTTCTAACTTTGGCAATGAGCAGATAAATCAATGTCACTGTAAAACTGAACAAGTTGAAAATACTCTTTTTTGTGTGTGTGTGTGTGTAAAAACTGATAACGTTATTAAGTAGTGGTAGTAGACATACTTATTTAATAATCCCTGGTGAGTTGATAAAATCAAAGCATTAGAGGCAACTGATTACATAAAAGTTTCAAGTAATTGAAAAAATGCTGTTTTGTAGCAGGTTCTTAGCCATTTAAAGCTATATAAACTCAATTTACTCATACATTTATGTTGTGTTACCTTTTTTACGTTAAACTACACTAGAAACTTTACTACACTCACAACATTCTTGTTAAATTCAACTCAAAACAACATGTTTAAGTACTTTTCATACATGTTCTTTATCCACTGTAATTTCCCTTTAGTTCTATAACAAACTTTAATTTTGAATCTTTATGCCACTGAGGGAGGACAAACTTAATTGACTTCAAGTGAAAATAAAAGAAAGGTGTACACTGAACCAGCAAGTCCTCTTCCATCATTTTGAGTATAACATCCTTCATGTTGCTTTCACAGGTGGGACTTCCCTAACTCAGTCAGTAACTTCACTCATGGTGCAAAAGTGTCTGATGCCCAAAGGCATTCTGGGATAACTCTGCTGTCTAGGGGAAAATTGTCAAATAATTTGCGTACAATTAAAAAAATACTTAGAACGATCGAGTACTGTGTTCTTAAAACTAAAAATGTGTTTTATTCATTTAGAAAAATAAAGCTAAAATAGCTCTTTTGGATTTTAAAGTTAACACAACTCCTTTTTTAACAGCCTTCAACTGTTCAGTCTTACAGTGTTGGATGAATCATAAAGGGCCTGTCAGACATTATGCTTGTGTCACCTATGAAAACTAAGGATATTTCCTTTATATTTAATTTTGTTTTGGTTAGTTTTTTAATATCCCAATACAATTTTATTCCGTTTTAGTTTTTCATTTTAGTTTCAGTTAACTCAAAAGATTTTTATATTTTAGTTTAGGTTATTTAGCTTGTTTTAGTTTACTATAATAACTTTGCTTTACACCAACTCACAAACCAGCGCGGCACCGTTTTATTGACTGCCGCTCGTCATGGGGAAAACCCTCGCCGCAGCCCGGTTACACACACACATGCACACACACCACCCCCAGACACTAATAATAACTTTGAAGCCAACGAGCGGTGCCAGGATGTTTTGGTTAGAGTGCATGTGTGTGTGTTTTTATGTGTGTGCCTAGAAACCTTCTGGTCTGTATTACCACAGGACATGCCAATTCTTTGAATCAGGCTGCTCTGTTGCTTCCCAAAGCAGAAAAAAAGAGGGAGGGAGATGTGAATCAAGGAAAATGGCTTAAAAATGCCACAATGGGTGATTTTTATATAACTTTATGATCAAAATTGGACTGAAACTGATTAAAAAGCACCTAAATATACGTTTCAGACACCACTTCAGTGTCATTTGCTGGCTGTATTTTCTTTGGCTGCCCCTTTTGCCTCTTTATGTGTGCCCGGGTTTCCCTGCTCATGCTGTAAAGCTGCCAGAAAGCCAGACTCGCCTGGTCATCCCAGCTGTAAACATCCTGAAGAGGGGGGAGAAGGTCGACTGCTGCTTTCAATGCACTCACCAGGAACACGTCTGCCATCTCTGAGTGTATATGTGCTTTTTTTTTTTTTTCTTTTTTTTTTTTTTGCTGTGCGACGTGGTGGCAGAGGCTTTAAATGGAAACAGGTTGCTTTGTGGTTTTTCCTCGCTCTGTGATGGGACACTGTGTGAACATCCCTGCCCTTCTTCTTCATTGTTTTTTGTTCTTAAGATGACAAAGGCAGTTTAAAATTGTTAGCTGTGGCTTTTTTTATCAAACACAAGCAACTTGGTAGACAAATGTCGCCGCTGATGAAGAGCTAGAAGGCTAAACTTTACATGACGTCACCTACAAACCCAAAAACCACAAGCAATTTTCTGTCTTTCTTTGGTGAAGGCTACACAAAGAGTCATAAAAATGGCGAATATTTTTGTATGGTGGCTTCCTGCCTCTCTGAGCATTACATGGTCATTTGAGGTAAAACCACCGAAAGTTAAGCAGGGAAGGCAGAGACGTAATTGTACATTTTAGTAAAGTGTGCATGCACTGCTATGCTGGGGGTTTACTCAGTGTTTAAGTTATCTTTTTGGGTAAGCGTGCATTTTTTTCCCTGTGTGGTTAAGCCTTTCTTTCTGGTTTCAGCTTCTGCAGGAAAATAAACAACATGATGTGAATGTCATGCAACCATCACTTCTATTTATATGAGTGTAATCCTGTTTCATCTTTGTGTTGCTTGAAATAAAGAAACAGAAACGTCAAATAGATACACAAATGTTTATTCCAAGGCAATTTACACAACTTTACAGTGATCTGATTATATTTTAGACAAGTCAAACTTTGCAAAAGTCATACAAAGTTGGGAATTTTTGTCAAACAGTTGGACTCATGTGTCCATCACTCATAAATCCAGGGTTAGGCCTGCTGCGGTGGGTGCTTTTTTTAGGCTTGTGCCTCGGTTTGTACACATGGATGAAGGGTGGTGCTGTGTGTTCCCACAGCAACTTCATGTGCCGGATGCCCTCTCTTTTTCCTGCTGCTGTAGAGTTGTTGTGAGTGCTTCCCCGGGCCAGCCTAACCAATGTGCAGACTACTGTACAACCACTACTTCCTGAACAGGTAGTCTGAACACTGGGCAGGCGGGCCGGGCCTGGCCAGGCCGAGTAGAGAAGGCTGCAAAGGAGCGGATTCATTCAGAAATACTCTGAATTATACTCACTGTGATTCCAGCGTTGATTCAGACTCGTTCTGTTCTGATAGGAAAGTGCTGATGGAGCGGGATGGAGGGGTCGGCAGAAAGGAGGAAGGGGAGAGATTAGACAGATGTGAAAGACACTGATTGGATGACATTTCCTCTTGCTTCTCCCGCTGTGAGAGGCAGAAGTCCAGACATAACTCTAGAGAAAACTCAAGCAGTTATCAGCATCTTAAAGATTTCTTTAAGAGTCAGAAATCCCTTTCATATATCTGACGATTAGCTTTGTGAATTCTGTGTATTTTCTAGTTAATATTGCTCAAATTTGCACCATTTTTTCTCCTGCAATCTTCACCATTTTTTTCCTGCTGTGTAAAATAAGCAATAGCAGACGGCTCACAAAGATAAAGACAAACAAATAAAGCACTAATGTCTAAACACACAGAAAGGGTCATACCCCATTCAGCCCAAATTTGTACAATGTAAACTCAGGTTGCCCCCGCTGACCCCCAGGCCAAGAAATAATAAATAAAACTTGAATTTTCTGGACATTTTGCGCTTCTACTCTCATAAGATGAAACTATCGTTTTAACATTAAAGATCACAAAAGCCAGCTTTTTTAGACTCTTAGTCAGACACTTAAAGAGCATATTTGTGGTCAGCTGAGATCATGCTAAGCTTGAGTCAACATTTCCACTAAAAAACCCATCTTTTATCTTCTTGGCGCGTCCTAAACCCAAACAGAATCCTGCTTTTGTAAGGAATACCTTAAGGAATTTCATTCCTCTTCTTCTCAGCTCATCTTGTTGTCTTCAGTGATGCCTCTTCTTCTTCTTCGCTCATATTTCTTGCGCCTCTGCTCGATCAGTCTCCTGTTGATTTCCCATTAAGTTAACCAGACAAAACCGACCCAAAATGTCTCCTCAAGTTCCTCTTTCAGCTCAAAAAGTGCACAAAGCTGACCGGCTGGAGGCTCGACGTGGCAAACAACTGGCCATCAAGTTCCCCCTTCCAGAGACAGAAGAAGAAAAGGAAGGAGAGAGAGAGAGGAGATATGGAGAGAAGAAGAAGGAGGAGGAGGAGGAGCTCGCCGGCCCCCCATTTTTCCTCTCCTCTCTCCTCTTCCTCTCTTTCTCTCCTCCCCTCTGTCTGGCTTTTTACCTCCCCCCTACCCTCCTTCTTTCCTTCTTTCTTTCTTCTCTGGATTTTTAGGAGAAAGTGGATGGTCAAAGGTGAACAGGAAGTTTGGAAAGGGAGTGAAGAATTGGCTGCAGAGGGAGGGAACTACTTTTAGTGGAAGCGTATGTTGGTTGGCGAGGCGTTTGTGCACTCACGTTGAGGCATGGACGCGTTTGGATGTCCTCTCTTGCATCCAGTGTCGTCTTATGGTACATGTGAGCGTATATGTGGTTTTTGGAGTGATGGATGTATGTGTAGGAGTGGGTCTGGATGAGAGTAGAGGCTCCACGGCCTTTGTAGCGAGGGGCAGGAATGTCGGCGTTTTCTTGGCAAGCGGGAGGAAGCCTTGTAATAACTCCAGATGTGCAGCCCTGTGGTCTCCATCTCTCTCCTGCTCCCTCTGTTTTTACTTCTAAAGCTGATTTCCTCTCCCTGTCCGACGTGAATAAAGAGCCCTTTATGCTGCCTTCACACAGGGAGTAAAGGGGGGGGGGCTACTGGCGAAGGGTGACATAGTACTGGTAAATCAGAACCAGAGCAAAAGAGGTGGTGTGTGGAAAAAAAAAAAAAACGGTGGTTCAAAGTTGAGACATAAGTAGTAAAAGTTGCCTTCTTCACCTTCTTCGTTTCACAAACTCACGCACATTTAGGCCCCATTCTTTGGCAGACAAGAGTAATCAGCGCTAGTGTTTCCAGGTGTATGAATATGTGTGCGTCTGTGCAGCCGCGTATTTGTTTTAGCTATGGTTTCTGAGCCCCAAATCAAAGCAGGGCACAATCCCAGGAGAGACGAGTCAGCAGTACCGGCGCACAGATGGAGGGACGTGGAGGAAAGTGGGGATGAAAGAAGGAAGCAGCTCAAAAATTTTGGGGGGTGAAAAAGGAGTTGGGGAATAAAAAGAAATGAAAAATGTCGCTGAGAGAGAAGCCAGAAAAGAGGATGGAGGAAATCAATCCTCATTATTGTTGCAGTTAAGTGTCGGGTTCAGGGATTGGAAGGAGTGAATTTTAATGGGTGGGTGGGGGGAGCGCTGCGGTCGCACCAACATTGTTTCCACTGTTTGGATGACCAGGCAAGCAGGCAGCTTCCTTCACTAAGTCTTAGTCAGAAAAGCCAGAAATACTGAGAAAGTATGCGCACAGACACATCTAAAGGCGTTATAATCTGCTTGTTAACATTGTAATGAAAACCCTCTTTTTCCTCTCTAATTTAGCCTAAAGCATTAGCTCTGCACTCTTCTCTCTATCTTTTATATTTTCTTGTAAAGCATGTCAACCTCATGCTGTGGATTTAGTAAAAAATGTGTGTAGTATGCAGTCCAAAGCCACAAATTCAGCCCCAAAATGTGATCCACTGTAAGTCACGCGAGTGTCATCAGTCAGCTGAGTTACAGTGAGAGCTCACAGATATTTTTCAGGCAGAGATAGCATGTCAATCCTTCATTACTCTCACTGGAATAACAGAAATGTAAACCACAAAATGGCTTGGTGTTATTTGCTCCCTCCCTCTAAATATCAAGTCATTATTTGTTGACATGGAAGACCGAGAAACTGACAAACACATACTTGATATTGTCCAAAAGATAGTGCTGTTGTCACATGGCATTAGTATTCCAGCATTTTCTGTTAAATTGAGGAGATGAGTTTAAAAAACTGATTAGAAGTAAAAGTTTTAAATTGAAATCCTGATATGTCACTTGGTTGTGTCATATTTCAAGCAGCCAATTTAAGTGTGTGAAAGAAGGAGTGGAAAAAGTAGATGACTATTGTACTCAAGTTAAAGTTCAGTTACTCTAGTTAGATTTTATTAAAGTTAATGTAAAATAAGTGGTCTATAAAGCTACTCTAAGTAAAAGCATTTCATTCAAAGTTTGCTTTAAGTACTGAGGAGCTGCTGAGGGGTCGTACAGTAAGATATGATGTTTCCTTATCGGCAAGAACAGGAGGATAGATTTCGAACCAGGTTGTTCAGCTAAAGTCACATCGCTATGACAAAGTAAAATAAACAGCTAATTTGACATCATTAATAAAACTCATGTAGAGTTAAATTAACATTTCAAAAGTGTTTAAATCAGTCCACACTACATATCACAGGGGTGTCCAAACTATGGCCTGGGGGCCAAACGCGGCCCACAATCCACTTTTGATTGGCTCGCAGCGAATATGGTCCAGACTAGAACATGAAGCTTTTGCTTGACTGTATTGCACGTCTTCATTTCAGCACAAGGTGGTGCTACCATGCTAATTCTGTAAACAAACATTTTGACAAGAAGAATTTCTTGATGTGTTTTTTGAATTTGTAACTAAAGAAACATAACATCGTAAATGATAAAAACATATTGGCAACCAAATTAATAACAATATCTCAATTTATAGCACCCTAATGGGCTCTATGCACGTCAGGGGGTTGCGTATTTCCGCTGGAAAATAAGACCGGTTCACAACTTCCGCCCAACAATACGTGCTAAGCCAAAACGGAATCTAAACCCTCCTATACTGCCTTAATTTTTCCATTTCGTTGTTTTTTTTTGTTTTGATTGTTGTTTGTGTTTACTCTATCATCATCGCTTGGCATCCAAAAATGCTAAAATGATGTTTCAAAAACAGGTAAAAAGCACTTCTGGACATCGTTGCTGCGTGCTGCAATGTTCATCTCTAGCTAAATTTAACTCGTCATTGACAGTCAGCTCAGGTAACTCATGCAAACAGCGAGTAAACCGCAACGAATTTGCCATCATACGCCTTTCTCTTCTCCCAACTGGAAGTGTGGGAGCGGTCTAATGCCAAATGCAGAAGCAGTTCATGCTTAGAGCCCATTGATCACTGCAGAAAATGGCAGCACCAATAATATTCTAGTCCCTAGTCAGTGGTAGCCATGGCCAACCAGGGCCCCCTAAAATCTGACTGGCCTCCCCAAGGTCCTTGAATTGATTGGTTATTTGCCTTGTCAACCACAAACTGGCCATGTAAGAATCGTAATCACTAAGAATGTGTTAACCTATATTAGATCACTTTTATTAACTTTGATGTCCTTAAGGTTTGGTAAACGAAAGTGGCCCCACCATTCTTACATATTTCAGTATGTGGCCCTCAGTGAAAAAGGTTTGGTCACCCCCTGACATAAAGTTAAACTCTCTTCTTGAAAATTTGTGGCAGGTTTGGGTCCCCTCTAGCAAGAATAAAGCAGCAAGTCAACCTCATTGTAAGGAAATTCATACTGATGAAGAATATGCCCTAAATTGGAAACTCTAACTCAGTGGAAAACTTCACTCATGGTGCAAATGTCTCACATCAAAAACAACGATCCACCAGAAACATGAGCAAAAGAACGCCAGCAGGAATCCCTGTACAACATCCTAACACAGCTAAATACATATGATCACATTGAAACACTCTGCCTGAGAGCATGATGGGAAACTTCTTCCACACGTCCCACCAGATTTGAAATCACAGTGGGCAGAGCTAAAATGTATTGACTCTTTGACTCTTTACAGAGTGGAACTAACATTTCACTCAGAATGGAGTAAGAATTAGACTTCTGGAGTCAAAATCAGTTCTTAAGATATCAACACTCCAGTGTGTGTACAACCGCAGCATTGGGATGTGATGCAGGGTCATTCTCTCTATGTGCTACTATTTATTCAACAGAAGAGAAAAAAGTACAGGAGTATTGTACTCAAGTAAAAGTACAGTTACTCTGGTTAAAACTTACTTATATAGAAGTAAAAGTACTGATTTGAAAATGTACTAGAAAAGAAAAAAAAACTACTCAATCACAGCAATATCTGTAAATATAATTAGTTACTTTCCAACCCTGTGTTAAAGCCTAGAAATTCCTATTAGATCCCATATTTAAAACTCATTTTCTACAGCAGCATTAGTAGGAGACTGTACAAGGTTGATTTTCATTTCTAACTCTACAATTTTGAGTAAATGTTGGCTAAAGGTCTATTCATCCACAAACTGATAAAAGTCTTTCTACTCAGAGATCTTGCACACTGTTTATTTTTCTGTTCAGTGGGAAACTTTGCTGTACAAGACCATCTTGTCTTTGTCTGCAGAGATGAAAAGCACTGAAGATGATTTTTGGTTCTTTTCAGTCTTCAGTAAAGAAAAATAAACAGTTAATGGGCTTGATCTTGTTTAGTCCTTTTTTAGTTTCCAGCCCTTTACACCACAGTTCATAACTACCCGTTCACACCACATTCATATCCTGATGGTAGAGAGGGTCTACAGCCATCAGTATTAGCTAGTTCCAGTCAAATGCATCCATACTGATTACACTGCACTGATGCTGCACTGGGAGCAAACCAGGCTTAAGTGTCTTGTCCAAGGATGCATTCATGACATATGACTGGCAGTTGGCAATTGTACTCACACCCTTCTGATTGTGAGACAACCAGCTCTACCTACTGAGCCACAGTTGCCTCTGAAATCGACTAGTCCATCCTCTCCTGACAGAGTCCTTCAATGCTTTGGGTTAAATATGATTAAATATGTTTATTTTTAAAAGCTTCCTTACTTTTTAAATACCATTTATCGTTAAAATGATTGAAATTGTATATATATGTATAAGTATTGAAAGATCCCAAGTATCATTAAAGAACTTCTTGTCTTTACCAAAATAATTAGATGAGCAAAGCTTTGGAATAGACTCAAACAGATACAAGACGGATGAAAAGAAACCATAAAAGTGCAATATCTCCTGGCATGTAGCATAAAGCCTCTGTGTGTGTGTGTGTGTGTGTGTGTTAATTTTGACGTGTGTTTGAGACTCTGCAGGCTCTCTGCTTCCTTTGAAGGAAAATTGACGGACATCTGATGATTACTGGATGCTTTAATCACTCCTGATATTCTTTGGAAGAACACTGTCATGTGGCAGGCATCTGTATTTGTATACTTTCCAATATATTCTGGGGTTTTTTTTTCAGATTTTTTTCTCAATGAGTCAATAAATGAGATTTAATATTTGACATTAGGAAGAGATTTCTACATTTACAAAGTTTTACAAGCCTTACACTAAGTGTGTACACTCTACTTTTAAAGCTGCCCACCGTCGGCACAATCATGTCATAAAAATACACTCAGTCCAAACACACCCTCTGTCTACTTTTGTAGAACAAGTTATATTTAGGGGTGAAAATTTGACATTATGTCAGTCACTCTCCTATAAAAAGTTCTCTAGCTGTTTATTTAGCTCTTTCCATATTTTACTGGTGCTGTTTTGATGATGAAATGACAGTAGTAATTTGGGAAATTAAGGATTAGGGGTTAGGACTATGCAAACTCCCTGATGCTATAATAGGGCTCTATATTGTGTACACTCACAGATCAGAACAGAAAGCTGAGTATACGTTTGTATAATGTGACTTCATGTTTATTCAAAGGCTTGGAAATTTTCCTCACCATATTCTTACATCACATCCTTTTCTTGGATGTGAATGTTTTTGGGAATGAGCACACATAACTTTTTATTTTTTGGTGCAAAATCTTGAATTCTATGTAGGCTACTTAAATATTCTTACACTTGCTGGTTAAAAGTCTTGCATCGAAAAACTCAACCAACCAAAAATATGGAGCTGTTATCACTGTAAAATACTCAAAGTTGATCAAAATGCCAACAGTATTCATGCAGGGCAACGTTCCCTCAGGTTTTACTCTTTCTGTTTCGGGATTAGTAATACCGCTGTGTATGTTGTATTTCAATACTGTAGATAACACTGGTTAAGTTGATTGAAACTAGAAACATAAAGAGGCAAATGCGGCCATGTTTTAAAGGAAAACTACACAGCCTATTTGATGATGATGTCCAAAATCTGCAAAAGCACCAACAGTGTTCTAGGTCCACAGCCAGTGCTAACCAGAGCCAACCAGGCACCCCTGAAATCTGATTGGCCTCCCCAGAATCCTTAAATTGATTGGCTATTTGCCTTGTCAGCCAGCCACTAACTAACCATGTGAGCACTCTCAATCATGAAAAATATCTTAATCTACCTTAGACTGGTTTCTAACTTTAATATCCTCTGGGTGCGGTGTATGAAAGTGGCCCCACCATTCTTATACATTTTTATATGTTGCCCTCAATTAAAAAAGTTTGGGCACCCCTTTCTTGGGGTGACCACGCATCCTAGATTGACGAAGACCATTCAGTTTCAAGCTCCATGTACTGAAACTGACACATGTCTATAAAACAATACCCCATCCCAGTTTTAACAGTCCTTTTCCTGGTTTTAACCAGTTTAAAAGCCAAAAAGTGCACTATCCTAGCAACACTGATTTGTCTTTACATATACTCATTTCAGTGTCATTGCCCAGGCTGTTTTAACCATTAAAAGCCATCATACAATATAATGCAAGTCAAGCTTAAACACTGATTTTTCTGTACATGTTAATCAATCTCAGCATTCAGGTGTATTACTTGAAACACCATTTAAACTGTTTTTGACATATCCATTGACTGGGATATATTTCACATGCATCTGAACAACATTCCATACACCACATTTAGGAAGGGCAAAACCAATTTTAAATAATCTCTGAAGATGATTGGATGAACTTTCAGTCTGCTACATTCATTACAGGCCTTTACAAAGTAGGCATGCACCGACCTAGGAAGTAAATATAACGCAAGCTGCACAATCAGCCAGTACTACTGTTTGCTATCAGTGGGGCCAGCTGGGAAATGAAACCCTTCCCAAAGCTGGTTGAGAGAAGATGCTATAGCTACATTGTCTTCACCGGCTGCCATTGTTTACAGGCTTGCACCATGCCTGGATGTTAATTTGCCCATTTGCCCAGCAGAGGGCAGTCATACTGGCAGGGCCTGCTGGTTATTGTTTCCAAGAATAGTTGTCAACCTGGGCATGACACTGCCTACTTTCGTGAGCAAAACGCTTATCACAGCTAACTTAGTAGAACAAATACGTCCTATCTCACGTAAGCAATATTTGTGTTCCCCCACATTTACAATAATTCATATCTCTCCAGTCAATGACCAATCAGCAGTCAGCAGTTGGTGACAATATGTAAGATTTACTTGATCTTTTAGTTTGTCATTAAAAAAGTCACCATATTTGTAGTAGACATGAAACAAAAAAAAAGACTTGTAATGTAGATATTTATGTGAATAAATGTCTCAAATTTTGTGACTTAAAGCTTGAGTAAAGGCAATTAGTTCCTTTGCATGACTGAGCTCCTCAACTAAATTCACATGCCTTTTTCATCACAGAACCTTCTTTTGGTTTCATGTCAGCATGTGGCAGCGATTGTATTTCACTCAGACTCTAAACACACAGGTTGACCAGAGCGTTTACCCTCTGTCAGACAGCAGTCGCTGGACGTGTCAGGATTTTCACGTGTTTATGTGGTTAGCAGGCTGTGTCGCCTCCTCCCGCCTTCTTTGACTCTTTGGTGGTCAGCAGTGATTGATCACATGTCGCGGCTCGACCCCCTGGGTAGTTACACTGACCCTCTGCTGAAGTAAAACACAGTGCGGATAATTAACCGCTCGGCAATTAGCTGCTAAACAGGAAGGTATCACCGACCTGCCAGGATACTTGACCGGACTGTGGACTGAATGTGTCATTGTCATGTGGACACCATGTTTCCTTTCCCAATGTTTATTTGTGTTTGTGCTGGTTCCCACAGGAAGAGCTAAATAGAGACAGAACTGTCACTTTTTATGTGAGATTTCACATACAAATCAAGCTTTGACAGAGAAAAAATCATGTTGAAATAAAAAACGTGAGAATTTAAATCCATGTAGAAGAACAATGCAGTTTAACACAATTTCAATACAGAGCATAAAATTGACATTTTGCACAGTTTATTGCTATTGTTTTCTCTAAAGCATGCAATATTCGGTAACATAAAACAGTGTAGATATACTCACCTGTCACTTAAGGTACACCTGTACCACTACTCATTAATGCAGATATCTATTTAGCTATTCTTATCAGTGGTCTGGCAGGCTTGTTTTTCCAATCCTCTGTTTTCCAATTTTGGTAAACCCATGGGAATTGTAGTCTCAGTTTCCTGTTCTGAGTAGGCAGAAGAGGAAAGTAGTCTTCTGCTGTAGCCTAAGGTTCAAAGTTCAATATGTTGTTCGTTCAGAGATGTTCTTCTGCATACCACAGTTATCCTCTGACCTCTGCCATCAGAGAACTGCCCCTCATTGAATATTTTCTTTTTTTCCAACCATTCTCTGTAAACCCTAGAGACAGTTTTTCACCAAAACTCCCAGTAGATCAGAGGTTTTGCTAATAACTCAGACAAGTCCATCTAGCGCCAACAACAATAGCACAGTCAGAGTCCCTTTATTCACCTTACTTCCCCATTCTGATGCTCAGTTTGAACTCGAGCAGATCTCCTTGACCATGTCTACATGTATAAATGCATTGGCACATGCCCATGTGATTGGCTGGGATAATATTTGCAATAATGAGTTGTGGAATAGGTCTTCATAAGGAAGTGATCAGAGCTCATATATTGAAGATGAAATAAATTCAGTACTGTGCATAACTTTTAGGCTTCTTTGGGCCAGAAAGGAAGTCTGAAGAAAGGCGTAGATGTGGCAAATAAGCCACCTGAGCCCCCCTCAGTGGGAAGAAGGATTGACACAACCCCAGCCGTTCTCTGGATGTCTTTGCTTATTACCAGCAGCATGGGAAAATAATCTGTAAAAAAAAAAAAAAAAAAAAAAAATAGAGTCCACACTTTCACGGTGGAGTATGGGATGTATGTGATGAGTAAACACTGCCTAAGGTACCGTCCGGGAGGTCGTAAGGTTGTCATGAGCCCCGGTTGTGCTGTAGATGTCCCAAGGGCCTGAAAACCACCAGTGGTCTCTAGGCATTTTGACATCAAGCTTGACTCTGCTTGTACCAATGTGTACAAACTAATTAATGTGATGCAGTGATACTGTATGTTACAGTTTCCATTCATCATCCCTATAGTTACTCTGTTTTGTCTTTGAACATATCTAAGAGGAAGGTTCAGGGGTGAGATTGTTAATGCATTTGAAACCAATTTAATGGCACAAAAATGCATTAAGTTCCCAGAAATATGTAGTTTCAGTCGTTATCTGGATAGCTTCCTTTTGTCTATTATATTCAAGACCTGACTGCACACTGATAAAAACAATTACTCAGTAATCAGTCTTTGTATAGCACAAGTTCCTAACTGAAATGATCCTAAGACAATTTACAAAGGGAGCAGGTCTCAACTGTACTCTCTGTTGTGGCCTGTTAAAATATAGACCAGCATTAATCCCCATAAGCACATTACTAGCAGTATTTTGCCCTGCTACAGTGGCGACACAAACCTTCCCTTAAACGGTAGGAATGTCTATTAGACCAGACATGTGACAACCCTCTGTGGTAGCACCAATGAGGGTTGAAAGGGGTAGTGGGGGGGTACAGGGTGGGAGAAAAGAAGAGGAGAGGGACAAGAGAAACAACAAAACAACAAATGAAAGACAATTTTATGGCAGTTGTGGCTATCAATCTATCTCCCTTTTTGAAGGATATGGCTATAAAATCAATAATAATGGAGCTTTGAATCTAACACTGTATCAAATAACTTGAACCCTTATCTGTCTTTATTCTTTATCTTAACTCTTCCTAGTAAGCATTGTTTTCTAATTGAGTGACACATTGAAACCCGTTTATTGTGTTCCAGCAACTCATAGACTTTCTGTTGACTTAGTAGCAGCATAAACGACTGCATCATCTGCGTAACGCAGGAAGCAGCCTCAGGAAAAGTCATCAGCAAGTCATTTTTTACAGGAAAAAAAAGCAGAGCCAAGAGTTGACCCTTGGGGAATCTAGTGGTGAGGTGGTCAGCTTGCAGTGCAAGATTAGAGAGAATACCAAAGAGGGCCCTTAGCTGGTAATGAAACTGATGCTCCAGGTCAGGGTTGATATTGGAGGGCTGGTCTCTGGTGACTGGTCACTGTTCTTCCTGCTTTACCACCATTTCCAGGAAGCTGGTGCCTCTGCTAATCTCCCTTTCCCGCAGACCCCACTTAATGTCATTCCTGGTGGGTTCTAGGAGCAGGTAGTGCTTGTACATGTCCCTTTTGGTTGTTGTTGGGCTCCACCTGGGCAGTGTTTGCATGATCCTCCAGAGTCAGTCTCGCACCAGGCTTGGCACCATGATGATTTCACTGTTGCTGGCCAAGACTGAGATGTAATTAAAACAATCAACTTTCTTTGTATTTGTTTATGTTTGTAATCATGTGAAAATGATTAGCAATTCACACTTCCCATCATATATAAAGCACTAAAAAGTGTGGACAGTGACAGGCTATCCAAGGTGATTTGTCTCAAGCATTATTGCACAACCTTGTTGCTCGATGAGTCACCAACAGCTGTGAGTTTTTACACATTACTCCAGAAAAACCAGTCTTCTCTGCTTAATTGTTTTCTATTCCTGTTTTAAATTCTAGCAACATGTGGTTTTACTCTAAGTTACATCCAAAAAGACAAGTTTCCTCAGATGCTGTTTGTCAAAGACGCATTACTCATGGCCCAAACACATTTTTGCATGCGTAGCGGGATTTTTAATGCAATGTGGATGCAGCGATATCTGTCCTTTTCTAGAAACAGCTCTGCTTGGAGTCATTTGGATGATGCTAAACAAGCTTTCCACAAATGCCTCAAACCCAACTTGTACCATCTTTCTAATGTCTTTCCCTTTCCTCACTGTGTAAGAATCACAGAAATGCTCTCTGTGTTTAATTTTTTTGAAGACGGAGCCCAATGGGGGGAATGGTAGAAGAATGGAGGGAAAGAAAAACGAAGGGAGGTGAGGAGGAGGGTTGTGAAAATTGCCATTGGCTGCCACCCAGGGCCCAATCTTTGTGGTAATGAAGGGTTAGAAGCAACGTTATTGCTCCCAGATGCCGTGCGGCTTCTCCGCAGCTCTTTGATGCATGGCCCAAGTCACCAGGACTTTTCTATCAGACTCGCATTAGCATACACACCACCACACACGTACACACAAAGACATACAGCCTGTTAAAACAACATAAACGACAGTGTAAACGACTGTCTTCTCACCAATCAAACTACTCGCATTTGTTCCCAAGTGTTAATTAGATCTGGTTTGTGTAACGCGCCCATATGTGTCTGTTTCTGCTGTTTATACATACTGTGGCATTTCTGTGTGTGTGAGCGAGGAGAGGCCATTTTTCATCCACGTTTTGAAATAGTGTACAAGTCTGTGGGGCGCGTTGTTGGACGGTGTGCAGAGTGGTGAAGTGCCTTTATGAATCCAGAAGTGAACTTCCTCTGGCTTTTCATAATGAGCTGGGCTATTACTCACAAGCAAAACAAAACCATGGAAAGTACTTCGCTCTCACAACTGCGCCAAACACCACAGGTTACATACCAAGAGTATTGCCTCGGCTGCTGTTTTTGCGTGTGGGAGCAATAAAATATTTGACAAAATGAAGGCTAGGTTATTAATGATGTTTATCATAAATAATAGACAGTTTATTAAATGATCAAGTAATAAAAGACTGAATCAGTACCCTTCAAAAGTCTTGATCACTATCTTATTGTCAATGGTCAGACTTTTCCCACATGCAGTCCTAGGTTGACGTTTGGCGTTCGATCCCCAGCTCCATCATCTTAACTTCTAAATGCTTCTACTATCATGACAGTAAAGTCTAAATGTGTATGGATAAGTTAATACTGATGGACACTTCACATAGCAGCTTAAACTTTCAGAGTGTAAATGGGCAAGCGTAAAATTTGAGAAAATTTCAGACTGCCTCTTGAAATCTTACTGAGATACTTCATATGTTCATTCATGTGCCTAACAATGGAAAGTTGGCCATTAAAACTGGACGGTGGTTTCCAAAGGCAAGAGCTTACTTAAAAAAGATGCACCAAGACTTCAGTGCAGTGTAAGCAGATTTTACCTTCATATCAATGCTATGTATCAACAAAAGAGTAGAGAAAATGCTGAAACATACACCAAGATGAAGCAGTTTTATTATGAGCAGGATCATTCTGGTTGCCACCTAGTTGCATGATTTAAACGTCATCACCCACTTCCATGATCTCTGTGAATTTTCCTAAAAAATTGCTTGCTCCATTCACATTTGTTCAGATAGTAGATTCAAGACCTGATGTTTAAGCCTCTGTAGGAGCACAGCGCTATGTGTCCGCGCAGGTTTAGTAGGGCTGTGCAATTAATCACAAATTAGATTAAATTGCAGTTTTGCCTGCTGCAATTTTCAAATCACAGGCAGTGTTATTTTTTTTTCCCCTGAAATGTGTCAAAATACCAATCTGATACAATTTTTTGCAGCAGAATGTTCATGCTCTACCAGTGCACATGTATAAAAGTGTCTTTTTTTTTCAAAATAGTTAAGTAAAATCCTACTTTTCATGCTCGTGTATATGATTTTCTTAATCAAAATGAGAATAACAAAAAATTATCATCCCTACCCCCCACCCCACATGAGCCAAAATCACATTTATTTATTTTTTTCAAATTCTTTTTCCCCAGTTTAATTTATCTAGTATTGCATTGGTTATAATTTACATTTTTTTTTGCTATTGTTTGTTAAAGATACATAAGATGAGAGACCTTAAAGTAATCACATATTAAATCGCATTGCAATATTGAGGGAAAAAATCGCAATTAGATTACTTTCTCAAATGATTCAGCCCTACTCTTAGGGGCAATGCCAAAACATCTTATGAATTATTTTATGGGGACATCAATAATCCACCTTTGCACATCAATATGAAGGTCTCAGTGCTTATATGATGGCAGATCCTCATCATGGTGCTGTTGTGGAAACTGGTAGGAAATGTTCAAGATATAGTTTGTGCAAAAATGCATGTTTTGGATGTTTGTAATTGTGTATTGATTCAGTTCTTACAGCCAGCAACCACATGATGAGGTCGCAAGCTTTATTGGAATGAGGTGTGTAAAGCATACTGTTGGTGCACTGCTATATTAAAGCAAATGACAGTGGTGGCACCACAAATCAACAAAAAGTCTGCTCCTATAGTTCATTTATTATAAAGGTACGTTTTTTTAAACACTAACCTGCTAATTATTTAGTCAGTACACTATTCACTTCCACTCAGCTTGGCTGACATGCAGGGGTTGTGTAGCAGCACTCCTAATGTTCAACTAAAGAACAGTGCATATAGTCAAATGGAGTAAATACTGTTTCAATGTTTTATAGATGGCCCTTGTCTAAAAAAGCATAAAAGGTGGAAAGTTCATAACCTCAAGGCCACAAGTACATAAGTCACCACACTGAAGCTGGAGAATATTTTATCTGCCATCGTAACATGTTGCCTTGTTTTACTCACAGAAACAGTTGCTCACGCAGATATCATATAATTCTGTTATACATACATTTGATATAATGTACATTAAGCCTGCCACTAGCAATAACTATTTTGAGTAGAGAACTTTATCTGGTCTCTCATCTTTAGAGTGGTAAAGTGGTGACAAAAGCAGCTGGCTGTGCTGCTAGAATTTAATGTAAGACAGAGCTAGTAAAATGTCAAGGTCCTTCTTTTCCCAAGACATATTTTAAATTACTTTAAAAATGCTTAGATGAAATATTTCAACATGTGGAAACACAAAATAAGCAGCTAACTTTAACCGTATTTTTAAGACTTATGACAAACTGCAACATGATTGGCATGATGTGAGAAATATACATTTCAGTACATGTGGAAATTCTGTGCAGTTTTATTTTATTTATTTTGTTTTTTAAATAAAACTTATAGGTTTTTGGTGTTGTTTGCAAAGAATACTTTAGTTTTAGAGGGTTTTTTGAGTGGCAAGGAAGGGAAAATGCAATCAGAACACAGTCTTATTTGGTGCATACTTTTATTTTTTGACAATAAATGTATTTTAGATAAAATACCTAAAGTTAACTGTTAAAGTAAGCAAAAAGCAGGTAGTATTCATTGGGATGTTTGTTTCTTTAAGAACTTTTTACTCCATACATGTCCTTGAAAACACACTGCACTCCTTCAACCTCCCATAAGCATTTGCATACAAAAAACTTTAAAGTATTACACAGTTTAAAGTCTTATAGTAGTAGGGAATTAGCCGTCACGAATCCATTCTTCACTGGCAGTATTTGTGTGTTTTTGTCTCTTGGACACTGATTCACAAAGATTCGGATCTATCGGCGTAAAACGCTGCTTTCAAAGGTTTAGTGTGTGTTGTACATATGCGTTTCATATAACTTATACATGTCATGTGTGCATCTGAATGTTTGTTTTCTCTTGAGTCTGCTAGTGTGTGTGTGCTTAATGTCTGAAAGTTGGCCCCGCTGTAGCTGCCTGGCTTTTATGGGAGCATATGTGAAAGTACTCAATCCCCGACTTCACTCAGCACAACTACACAAGCACTATAAAAAATACACACATGCAGGACAGTCTGATTGACAGACGGGAAACATGTAGATAAGCTAACAATGTGGGGAACGTGTTACTGATAAGACCTCTTTTGTGGCCCTATGTAATTCCTTTCTTTTTAGCCACCTTTTTCTAATAATGACCTACAGAGGGTGCATCTTATTGCATTATATTATCATATTTTGTATGCTCTTTCATACTTTTTATCCTTCTGTCCCTGCTTAAGCTCCCTCTCTCTGTACTTTCCACACATCATGCACACTCATACCCCCCTCCCTTTCCAACTCTCCTGACTGGATTTACTGGCCAGAGGAGAGGAAAATGTATGAATCAGTCCAAGGTTGCTCACTCCCAGGGAGAGGGAAAGCCAGCGAGCGAGGGAACAAGGGGGAAAGAGGGAAAAAAAGATGAAGGAAGAAGGCAAAGATGGAGAATTACTGAACAAACTTAAGAGACGGAGGACGGGGACTTCTTTGCCCTTACCGTCACTTTAAATGATGATGTCAGCATGTCTGGAGCGGCTGATTGTTTGGTTTTACATTTTTTATACAGCGGACACCTGGGTGTGCTGCTGCTGCCAAATGTGTGTGTTTGTAAGAGAGAGTTTTACATGCATTCAGGGGATACGACCATTTGGCTGCACAGGTCATAAATCCTTTGATGAAGGAGTTTGGTCACAACCCCCCATCTTGCTCTCTCTGTCACTCACATAAACTCTCTCTCTCCCTTACACACTTTGTATCGTACACTCATACACTCTGGGTTGGGCAGGGCCAGCCCGTGGTTAGCCATCCAGATGGTTTTAAGGTTAGTTAGAGAGTACGCTCAAAGGTGCTGTTAGCAACCAAAGGAGTTTGTGTTAGGGCTGGGCAAAACGGACGAAAAATGATCACCTTAAAATGTTTAAACTGAATGGCAATGCACAATATACACCAACTGTAAAAAAGTATTCAGCCACCTATAGATGGAGTTGACCCCCCTTTTGCAGCTCTAACAGCCCCTTCTCTTCTTGGAAGGCCTTCCACAAGATTTTGGAGTGTTTCTTTGGGAATCAGTGCCCATTCATTTTGTAGAGCACTTATGAGGTCAGGCACTGATGTTTGACAAGAAGGCCTGGCTCACAATCTCTGCTGCAGTTCATCCCAAAGGTGCTCAGTGGGGTTAAGGTCAGGGCTCTGTGTGGGCCAGTCAAGTTCTTCCACACAAAACTCATGAAACCATGTCTTTATAGTCCTTGCTTTGTGCACTGGGGTACAGTCATGCTGGAATAGGAACAGCCTTCCCCAAACTGTTGCCACAAAGTTGGAAGCATAGCATAAAGAAGACCGGTCATTTGTGATGGCCACTCTCACAGACCGTTGACCTGAGACGCATATTTAAGAAAGGAAATATACGCTAAACCTCTTGAAATGAAATCGGATTAAATTTCTGTTTAGTGTTTGTGTTAAGGGTGAGGATACCAAAAGTTAATAGTTAAAAACCTGACCTGAAACACCTAATTACATAATGTTTCATAAAGCCGAGTCTGCTGACAGGAATAAAGCTTGACCTCCGTGAAAACATTCTAGTGCAGCTAGTATAGCTCATATAGCTCCAGTAGCTATGTAGATAACATACCTATGTATTATAGCTAATGCAGCTTAAGCTGGGCTCACAAAGCTACATAGCTATGTTATCTGCATAGCTAAGTTAGCTTTAACTATGCTTGCTAAAGCTCAGGCTGCTAAAGCTAGCTTAGCAATAGAGAATGGAGCTACATAGCAGAGTTAATTTTGGCAGCTAGTTTTGATTTTAGTCTTAGTCCTTAGATGAAATGTCTTTCAGTTTTAGTCATATTTTAGTAATTTCTACCCTTTTAGTTTTAGCCTAGTTATATTTATTTTCTAAGATTTATTTTTGGGCCTTTTCATGCCTTTATTTGATAGAGGAAGACAGTGGATAGACTTGTAAACAGGGAAGAGAGTGGGGAGAGACATACGGTAAAGGGCCTCAGGCTGGATTCGAACTGGGTGCCTGTGTACATGGGTAGCGCCTAAAACCACTCGACCATCTATGCGCCCTTTAGTCTAGTTTTAGTCAACAAAAACAAACATTTTAGTCTGGTTTTAGTCCATAAAACGTCCTCACATTTTAGTTTCTACTTTTAGTCCAAGCATTTATTCTCTTGCCTAAATCTGGTACCAAACAATTGTACTGTGTTCTGTACACTCTGTCAAACCTGGGGTCCCTGCTTTCTACAACTTTAAGGCAGAATAGCTACAGCTGCATTGTTTTTTTGACAGAATTATCCTTAGAGGTGAAATATCACAGATTTTGACTGTGACAAAAACTTTGTTACATTTTAGTTAAGTTTTAGTCATCTTGATGAAAACTAAACATACTTTTTGTCAGTTTTAGTCATCAAAGATCTATTTTTGTTAGTCTTAGTCCAGTTTTTGTCATGGATAAAAAGGCTGTCGACAACCTTTTTTAAGCATACTTTTTGTCAACGAAATTAACACTGCTACGTATCTAATGTAGCTAGAGCTAAGCTCACAAAGTAGCTATCCAAGCTAATAGGCATGTTATTTACGTAGCTACCTTAGCTTTAGCCACATTGGCTTACATAGTAATGTTAATCACCTAACTAGCATAGCTGTGCTAGCTTTAGCTAAAGCTAACAAAGCTAAAACAAGCCACTGTTCATGTAACTACTTCTAAAATGAGTCTATACATAATTTAATCCTAGGTTAGACCTCTAACCTTTTTCTTTATTTTATTTATGAAATGTTTCTTAATCTACAGTGTGGTTATCTCATGAATGTAACTGCTAGACTTTGTTTATGAATAAAGTTTAATTTAAAAAAAACCTGGAAATATACAGTACCATATAGTGTAAAGGCTCCTTAATTGAATTAAGAAAATAAGATAATTCCCTATTTTGACTTTACATTTCAAATAGTTTATCTTGTGGTCCCTAACATGATTCTGTTTGTGGTTTTTACTGTGAAAAATCTTTTATTTAGTATCAGATCTAACATCTACTTTTTAATCAATGTAAACATAAATCATATCAATACTAATGATATTGTCTAACCCATATTTCATTTATAATTACATAATAAAAACTGGATTTTTTTTCCCAGCCCTATTGTGTGTATATATGTGTAAACCCGCTCACCCTGTCCTATTTTCGGCGTCTCTTTTTTTAAATCCTCCTTTTACTGTCACTGTAAAACATTCACAGACGCACATATCCAAAGTAACTTCACTCTAAAACAAAAGACTTTTAACCACAACATGTGTGTGTGTTTATGTGTTAAAAACAGAGATAGGGATACTGTGATAGAGTTGGTGGAGCGTGTTGGCATGTGTCAGACGGGGCTGACTAACTCTGAGGCTCTCTGATTCATAAATACTTGGATGTCTGGATATCATATGTTGTGTGCAGTTTTACAAGTACAAGGAACGCATCTCTCTCGCTCTCTTGCTCTCTCTTTAGTGTGTGTTTCTCATTTGTCGCTCGCCCCCCTTTTTTGTACTCTGCACAACTGTAATCAAAACCACAGACTCAGGGATTGTGTATGACTTTCCTTTTCCCCCTTTTTCTTCCCTTTTTATGTCTGCTGATTTTCTGAACCCTTTCATGTCCTCTCTACTTTTAATTTAACAGCTTTTATCATTTCTCTAAACCTGGTTCTCATGCTAATGTTGCAAAATATTCAAATATCAACTGCACATAGGATGAAGTAGGACATTTCTTAACCCTAGAAGAGTTTTTCTAAAGTAAAGTCAGTGCAGATATCGTTAGTCTTTCTCTCTCCAGTGGAATAAAGTCAGTCTCTTTCCTCCTGTCTCTCACATGTGTAACCAGCGTGTTTCTCTGTCGCCCTCTGCAGGAGAAAGAAAAGAAGTACATGCTGCAGGTGGATAACCTGAAGCTGCGTGATGTGGAGAAAGGCTTCATGTCCAGCAAACACATCTTTGCTCTTTTCAACACTGAACAAAGGTACATTAAGACAGGACGGAGAAGATATACAGGATTTATCACCTTTAAAAAGTAACTTGTAACTGCATCATATACATTGCTCTCAGACCCCCTTCACTTTTAAAAATGTTGTTATGTTGCAGCCTGATGCTACAGTAAAAAAAAAAAATCCCCTTAATCTACGCTTGATACCCCATAACGACAAAGTGAAAACAGAATTTTAAAATTTAAACTGAAATATCACATTGTAAGACCCTTTGCAACAACACTTGAAATTTAGCTCAGGTTCTTCCCATTTCTCTCAACTGCTGCTGAGATGTTTCTACTCCTTGATTGGAGTCCACCTGTGGTAAATTCAATTGATTGGACATGATTTGAAAAGGCACACACCTGTCTATAGAAGGCCTCACAGCTGACAATGCAAATCAGAGCAGAAACTAAGCCATGAGGTCAAAGGAACTGGCTTGCTGCAACATAACAAAACTAAAAAACAATGAAGGACGTCTGAATACTTTCTGAATGTACTGAGGTGCTTCTGATATGACTGCAAGCCAGCACAGCCAGGCGTAAGACTTGCATCAACTCCACCTCTATCTGTTTTTCAGGCCAGCTGATCAAAAGTTGGTTAGAGAAAATATTTTCA
Organism: Cheilinus undulatus; assembly: GCF_018320785.1. Taxonomy (NCBI): domain Eukaryota; kingdom Metazoa; phylum Chordata; class Actinopteri; order Labriformes; family Labridae; genus Cheilinus; species Cheilinus undulatus. Next base: position 13,807,049 of record NC_054881.1, on the reverse strand, counting down.
ACATGCTGAATGCCACAAATTAGCCTCAAAAGTCCACTTAAATAGCCAAATGAGGGACATCCCCCTGATTTTGTCTCATGCTCTACCTGTTAACTTTGTTTTAACCTCCTCTCAGCTGCCAGCTGAGAGGAGGATCAAGAGAGCTGGGCGGAAATTTCTTCCAAGCCGTGAGGGCGGAGCTAACTCCCCACATGACATCATGAGGGGAAAACATGAGAACAGTTTGTTTTAGCACACATTTTCTGAAAGATGGAGAAAGAGAGGGGCAGGGGGTGGATTCTTCTGATTCTTGGGGGGGATTGTGGACAGGCCAGGAGCCCAAATTTTTTCTATAAAAGCCTGAAAAAGTGTATTTTGCATAATATGTGACCTTTTAAGGATATACAGCGGCTGAAACCCTTTTTGTTTCAAACCAAAATACGAACATGAGATCACAATTCAGTGACAGCTCCTTTATTTTTTGTGTTCACAGGAATGTGTACAAGGACTACCGTCAGCTGGAGCTGGCCTGTGAGAGTCAGGAGGACGTGGATGCCTGGAAGGCCTCCTTCCTAAGAGCTGGAGTTTATCCTGAACGTGTCACGGTAAGAGCTTTTACAAAAACTGTACTATGACATAGAAAGTCAATATGTCTCTATTGATTATTGCCTTTAATGCCATTTATGTAACATAAGCCTAAATACACAATACAGGATTAAAAAGTGGAGCAAATTAATAAGTGTTTCTGCCACGTTGTCTTCACTGCTTTTGGAGTTTATTTTAATGTTGTTAAGTCTCTTATGTGTTGCTCTATCTGTTCCCTTTTCATGTTGTCATCATTGATTTTTGACCATATAGGATAAGGAAGGAAAGGTAAGTCTTCAGCGTTTTTTTGTCTTTTATGTGACATTTCACACAAAACATGTAAATAGGAACAAATGTTAGAATGTTTTTATGTGTTACATTTCTGTACTTCCTCTCCACAGGGTGACGGCGGTGATGAAAATGGCTCTGATAACTTAATGCACAGCATGGACCCACAGCTTGAGCGGCAGGTGGAGACCATCCGTAATCTGGTTGACTCATACATGGCCATCGTCAACAAGACAGTCCGCGACTTGATGCCCAAGACCATCATGCACCTCATGATTAACAATGTGAGTCACTCATCATGACATTTTCCTCTGACGTCAAGCTGAGGAATGGAAGTTCATCTGCTTTTAAGATATTGATGTTCTGTTTTCCATGTAAGTCATTTAAAGCCAGAAACTTAAAAGATATTGAGCCATATTTCAATTTCACAGCAGTCGAGAGGATCCAAGTGCTTTCAATCTATAATTGTGTAAACTAGAAGGTAAACTACCAGGTAACATGACAAAAGCTTGGAAGTAAATTTACCTGTATAGAAACAATGTTGTTGGGCAACGGTCACATAGATGCCAAAAACGGCTTTTTCTTCTCCTGGTTCTCTATATGGAAATGGATACATTACATAATATGTTTATGTTAAAGCGCTGCATAAAGTAACAACAGATTCCTTGTCTCTTGTTGAGACAAAACGGGAAAGATATTGATCTAGATCACTGGTTCCCAATCTGGGATCAAGGACCCTCCTAGGGGTGTGTCAGGGTTTTCAGGGCTATTTTGTTTGGATTTGAACAATAAAAACTAATTCTAGTCATCATTTATTCAACCATTTTATTGCAAAATGGATGTACAGTTTTACTTGGCAGAGAAGGCTCAGCTCAAAAGATGCTTCCTGGGTTAGTCAAGCAGCATGCTTTGACTTTCAAGGGAGTGCATAGCTATAAACCCCCATATGGATAGATAAATTTATGTAAATGCATATTGAATACAATTAAATTAGTTCAAGAGCAATTAAGTTATAAGCATGAGTAAAAGTGGAAGTAGCATGAATCTGAATAGGAGGGTGCAACAAGCTTTATGCTATAAGTAAGGAAGCTGGGGTGGAGGAGGTAAGGCTTTGCCAGCAGCAGCATGGTGCATCAGCATTGATGCAAGCAGGGTTTAGTGAGAGGGACGCCATATTCAAATGGACCGCCAGTTTGAGAGAAAGAGCTGTGATTGGCTGTGAGAGCTGGGAGACACTAATTGCAGCTTGCCATCAGCTGGGCATAAAAACTTCCGTGTCCAGCATGAACTAATGCTTAGCTTGATAAATCTGATCTTAACTTTTGACCCGTATGTATCACCTTTAGTCCACATGGGCCCTGGCTCAGCTCCTCTGTGGTACAAAAAGGGGGGCTTAAAGGTAAAAGCTTGGGAACCACTGATCTAGATAAACACATCCCATAGCTCCATAAGCTAGCAAATGAATTCTTTAAGGTCTGTCATTTTTGAAAACGACATCAAAAACGTCATTACTTGTCAATTCGAAGATGTCAGAAACATTAGACTTTTGATTTAGTGATTACCATAGTGGAGGGCATTTACACGGTTAACACTACCCCAATCAAAGGAGCCAGTAAATTCCTTGGTTAAATTAAAAATGCTTTGAATTAACTCCTCTGTAACACTAATCAAACAAGTAAAAGTTGTCGCTCACATTACACCGGCAAGGAAATAAACTAGCAAATGGTTTGCATTCAAGAATTCAAGTAATACCAGCTGTTAGCCACTTACAAGATAATGATATTATTATTCATGAAGTGACTGATTACTAATATTAGTTGCTAAATGACTGAGCTTAACAGGTGATTAGATGTGATGTTTTAACTTGAAATAAAGCCTGATTTCCCTACACTGTAAAAGTTGCTCATAAAATGAGAGTCGGTGAAATGAAAAGCTTGTCTCTATAGAGCTCTATGACATTTTCCAGCTGTGAACTCTTTCTTTATATGTCCTCTTTGTTATTCAGACTAAAGAGTTCATAAACGCTGAGCTGCTAGCCCAGCTGTACTCATGTGGCGACCAGAACACGCTGATGGAGGAGTCTCAGGAGCAGGCCCAGCATCGCGATGAGATGCTTCGGATGTACTTTGCCCTGAAGGAGGCCCTCAACATCATCGGTGACATCAGCACATCCACCGTGAGCACAGCTATGCCGCCTCCTGTGGATGACTCCTGGCTACAGGTGCAGCGTGGAGGCTCTGGAGGACGGTAAGCAGAGACAAAAACAGACAGAGCAAGGACTTGTAGGAAGAAAAAATGTAACTCTTTCTCTTTCTTCTACTATAATTCAAAAGAAAAAGCATCATTTAGGCCTTGGTGTTAAATGGATTAATTAAGCTAGCCAGGGACCATCAAACCCTGTGATTTTACAGTATTTTCATACTTACTGGTTCCTCTCCTTATGTCTCCAGGTCACCCGCTACCAGCCCTACTCCAAACCGCCGGGCTCCACCAGGACCCCCAGGTCGCCCAGTCTCTCGTGGTCCTCCACCTGGGCCTCCTCCTTCTGGGGGACCCCCTGTACCCTCTCGCCCAGGGGCTTCTCCGGACCCCTACAGTGGGCCGCCACCCACTGTGCCCTCTCGGCCTAACCGTGCACCCCCCAGTGTCCCAAGGTGAGTGAAAACAAGGAGAAAAGCCAACTTTTCTTACAGATCAAGGACTTTAAAATCCAAACCACTACATACAATTTGAAAACAAGATATCCAGCCTGAAGTGTGGATATTTCTGTTGCTAAGGGGGATGTGAAGACACCTGGATGAGGGGATAAAGGAGGTAAATGTCAGCGCTAGAAATCTGGTTGTAGTAGATGAATAGAATAGTTGATAGCAAACCCTACTAGATGTATAGACATGACTTTAACTTATTTATCATTATCAATGGACTTTTACCCCCTTTATCTTTTGCTTTTGGAAAAAAATTGCCTTTTTTGCCTCCACCTTTGAACATCCAACATGCTGTCAAACATCACAAATGATAACTCTCACTCTCATTATCATGGCTTACTCCCACCTCACCACTCTCATCATACTTAGAAATTTGTTTCACTGGAATCGTTTTCAAGCAATCATATCTGCCTTTGCTCCTTTTAAATGTGCTGTATGCCTGCCTTTTTTAACTTCTTTTTATCCTGGATTCACTATTAGAGTAGCAGCTTTGCTTTTTGTTTAAAGTAGGGGCCACAAAGGTTGCTGAGTTCAACTCTCACTGGATAATTTAAGATCTAAAAACCCTAAAAAAAAAGCCTCAACTAAACTCAACAGAAGTGATTGTTTTTATGTAATTTAGTCCGTCAAAAGTGAGAGCTGAACACATGCAACATTGGTCTTTTCCTGCGGTATAACTGTTGCACTCCTTTCTCTTGTCATCCTTCTTTACCTCACTCCATCTCTGTCCCACACATGACTATGGTCCCCTTTACAGAATCACAATCACTGACCAATGAGGACTAACATTTTGGGTATGTTCGGGTACTGTCAGTCATCATCATCAGCACAACTATCATCATCAATAACATCTTGATGAGCAATGAGCATCTTTTTGAAGCATGACATTTTCTTTCTTTTACTTTTAGTTTCTTTGCTCAGAGTGCTGCATGAGCAAACACACACCCAGCTCAGAGGATGTGTGTGTTTGCATCAGTGTTTGAGTCTTTTGGAGTTGATGCTAATTTAATTGTTTATTCAGGGGGTGTCAACGTATGAGAATGTGTCTACATGATTGAAGATTTTTCTGATTTTATAGGGGGAAATGACTTTCCATGAGTCAACGGCAATGTCCAAAAACCTTTTTATTGTTGCCTTGTAGTTGTTAAATGTAAGGAATGTGGGCCATGTAATCCCATCCACCCCATAAATGGTCTTGAATTAGAAAAAAAGTTGTCCTTGAGATGTATGGTATCTTTCAATGTCATTATCCTGTGGAGCATCATGGGTATGTGGGCAAAACTTTTTCAAGGCTAGGGAATGCCAGAAATTTTTAGTTGCCTTCTGAAATAAAGGAAGATATAACAAAAGGCAGACTAGCCTAAAAAGGGGGAATCTACACCCTTAAACAGGTATTATTATAGGATTAATTTGTTTATCTTTAGGAGTACAATAATTGGCTTCTCAGGCTAGCTAAAGGAGTCCGTAACCTTAGTTTAGGACTGGCTGAAAGGTTCCCAGTCTGTATGCTAAGCTAAACTAACTGGCTCATTCTTTACATACATGGTAAGTGATTTTCTCAGATTGTCATGGAAAGGGCAAGAAGCTCAAACATTTCTATAATATTGCACTGCTGTTTGCTGTTTTACAAATTGACATGCAAGAAGTCAAAACACTAACATTTCCTAAGTCATAAATTAGGGAAAAGACTGTTAATAGAGGAAATAAAGAAGTAAGCTTTCATGTTAAGACCACCTTAATCTCAATTATTCTGACATTGCTTTTGGGTCTTAGATGAATTCAAATCTTTGCAAGAAAGCAAATCATTTCCTCTTAAATTTGTCCCCAAATTTAGATACATCTGTATTTGTGACCCATAACTGAGCTCAGATTAGTATCCAGCCTGTATTGTGCATGCAGCTGAAGACACAACTAAGACACAAAGTCGTAGTGCTTTTCCACTATGTGGTTCCTGTTCTATTCTTCTCAACTCCACTCAGTTCTTAATTTTCTAATAATGATCATAACTGTTATTTTTTATGCTGTCACCTTTGGTGTGGTTCCAAGTGAGCAAAGCCAATACTAAAATTTGACCACTAGACACTGCAAACCCTGGAGTGGTCAGAGATTATTCTTACCAGGAGTGTCACAAGTGGGATGCACAATATGGAAATCAAACCCCTCTTGTTATTGGCTTTGCATTACTGTATGACTTCACAAACCGTGAACTGTATGGTCTTGCTGCTTGCAACAATCCCTGGGAAAAAAAAAAAAAAACTTGTCTCTTTTCTATGATGTTACCTACATTAGAGTGGTACTAGAGTATCAACAGGGATAGCAAAGCTGAGTAGAGTTGAGCTGAGTTGTGCAAGTACCATTTGAGGAAATGCATCATGATACGTCATAAAATGCAACATGATACATTACTGCATTTTGGAAATGTTGACTAAAGTCAATATCTTTGTGATATTGGTTGTGTTTTGAGGTTCCATTTAATGTGCTGTTTTATGATAAAATTGACTGTCTTAGCAAGTGAAGGTATTGTATTTATGTGCATGGATTGATTCAAGGGGCTTTTATATGATGAAATGTAAGTGTGAACACTAACCGGAAGTTAAATGAAGAAAACAAATAACTATAAACCACTAATCTAACCTGTTTGTCTTTATGTGTCTATGGCAGTCGAAGACCCCCACCATCTCCAACCCACTAGACTCCTGACCTACTCCCTCCCCGTCTGTCCCTTCGCCTATTTATCCAAGAGGCCATGGACAACAGTGCCACCTTCCTGCCGTCCTCTACCACACCTGACCTGGGCCAGCTACCCTCTCCTGCTCCTTTACAAGCCAAGCTCCCTCAACCCTCTTAGAACCTCCTTACCCAGCAACACCACACACACCAACACCCCTCACCCCTCTGTTTTGTACAGAGATGCTGCAGAATACTTGAAACACACCTGCATGACTGACATACAAACATGCTGCATCCTCCGAAATTTAAACAAACTCTGTAGAGGGTATGGAATTAAAAAAAATTGTGTGTATGTACACACATGCATGCACAAGTGCTTTCATCAATACAAACGCATATATTTACAGTTTATATGTACAGGCAAATACATTCAGAATATCTGTTCTCACTTACTAAGCATGATACTTTACCTACTGCAGCCTATTTATGAGTATTCTTTAAAAAGTAAACACAATACTTTATTCCCCACTCTAATTTAATTTCCTTTTCTTTAAAGGAATACTTCACCATTTTTGTGTGCATCACTATCTCACCTTGTATTGCATGTCATGCTTGAAGAAGAATTTTCTGCTTCTTCTTGTTTTCAGGGTAGCTACTTTTGAAGGGCAAAAATAGTATCTGAATGTTTAAAAATAATTCTTCTGTTCAGGTTCTTTTGAGACAATTCATGTTTTACAACATACTGAGCAGCTGAATACCACTTATGTTATTTTATAGTAATTGTTTTTGTAGAAACTCTACAGAAGCTCATGCTTTGTTAAGTCAAAGGGATAATATTTCTTTCACATGGCACGTCAGGCAACAAAATAATATGTATGAGGTACTTTTGCTGGGTCTTACCATGTTTATAATAACTGAGGGTTCTCTTGTATGTCAAGTGTTTTCATATCTATTACTATATTTACTCTTTCTCTTCTGAGAGCTCCCTACCAGTCCTCCCATTAACCTGTTTTCCCATCACCACTGTCAGGGCTGCTGCTCTTAATCTTTTCTTCCTTTTGTCTCTAAATTAACCTATGATGAAGCTTTCATGTGTGACTGACTCTTTTTGAGTGGACAGCCATAAAGTTCAAATCATCTCAAACAAACACCTCTCTAAAGCGCTGCTGTCCGTGCTTCCACAGAACCTATGCAACAAAGAAGTTTCCCAACATTATTTTGGCTTAAAGAGGTGCCCCCATGACATGTTTCCCTCTCTCTTCTTAGCAACAAGTTATCTTATCGAGGCTGGATTTAAATTAAAAGTGCAATATATTGAATATCCTTCTGCTGAAGTTTAAATGGCAGCAGACAAAGACGAATTGGAGTACATTTTAAGTAGAGAGCAGGAAATTGGTGGCTTGGGTCGCACCCTAAAGACTGTTATATGCTCTAAATGGTCCTTTTTTCAGAGGGAATGAGGTTCCTTTTGAAAGTGGTTTTAGATATTAGAAGTGTATTTTTTGTTGTTGGCTCAACCATTTACCTTATTTATGTGGTGGTCATTTTCCCTCGGTACAATGCTTCAGGAGAAAGGCTGTTTCAGTGCCATAAAGCTGTTTTTTATGGGGCAAAAATCCTGATATTATATTCTATCTGACCAATCCAAATCAGTCAAGATATCAAAAAGTAAAATTCTGGTGCCAAATTAGGCTGTATTTCATAAACAACCATGTATTTGATAACACAATGGCTACTTTTAGGCAACTTGATAGCATTACTATTTGATTTTCTCTGGTCTTACCACAGATTACAGTGTCAAAAATCAACGTGAGCGAAAAACCTCTATGCTAACTTTCATGCTTTTAAAAATGTGAATGCAAGTGAGTAGTGAAAACATTAGCTTAGGACATTCATGTTAGGAATGTGAAAGTTATCTTAGACAGGAAATATTACCAAGGAAAAATAACAATGCTATCCATAGCGTTGCTTTAAATGTGAACATGAGCTTAGAAAACTTGTGCTAGCCAGGAAATGATTTCTAGGAGCATCTAGTGCAAGAGCTAAGCAAGCATCAATGTTAAATTATTTGAGTTTGCTGAATGTGACTGATGAATGTTAATGTTGGCAAAGACAGAAAATAATATGTCAGGATATAAACTTAAGATACAAAAGTAAAATATCTGCTTGGATCTTTTACATATTAAGACTAATAAAGTTGGCTTGGACATAAAATTTGTGTGAGAAAGAACTTTAATGCTGGCAGAAAAGTTGATGTTGGTTGGAATGTTAATGCTAGCTTGAGGCACACATTTTCTGTAAAATCAAAATTATAAGCTTAGAACATTCACATTTTCTAGTAATGAGAAAGGACTGGAAATGCTAGCTTGAACACTCAAGTTAGCTAGAAATGTGAATGTTAGTAAAACAAAAAAAGTTGGTTTGGAGTGTATCAGCTTGTAAATTATGTTAGCCTGCAATATTTATATTAGCACATTAATGTAAATGTTGGTTGTGAAAAAAAAAGTTAGCTAGGAACATGTATTCTAGGTACAAGTGTTATCATTAGCCTGTAACATTATTGCTAGATAGTAATAGGATAATTAAGAAATAAATGGTTGCTAGGACCTCAAAGAAACTTAAAAGGATTACTACTGCTATCATGGAAAGTAACAGCTTTTTAAGGTCATACTTGCTATAAATAAGGAATGAAAAAAGTTATCAAAGAACGTGAAAACTACCTAAAATAAATAGCTTGAAAATGAAAGAAGTTTGTGATTAGATGTTGACTATCAAAGTCAATTACAGCTTAAAATGTTGAATGCTAAGACTTGCTAACTGGTTTTCAAATAGATTTTAACCTTAAAATATTGCCCAGTAATCCTAAAGGTTTTCACTTATAAATTACATATCATACTATCAGCCTGGGACACAGCAGTATGACAATGCAACAGTCGCTAGGTTCTCCCTTGATGTCATATCAGAGGAAATTATGGCTTTTACATGTAAAATCAGTTGATACATATCATAGGATATATTTTATCATTTTGCTTTGCCATTTATTTTGTTTCTTTTTTCTTTTTGTCTCCCCTCTTTTTCATCTTTTTCTTTCTTCTCTCAGTGGTCACGGGGGTGAGTGAGAAAATGAAAACAGCCACAGTCTATGCATAAAACTATCACTCGCTCCTCCTGTCTCCACCTCATGTCGCTGCTGAGAACCTGTGATCTGATCCGGTCTTTTCACTACGTGTTTTGTCACTGAACTCTTCTGTCAGTGCGATGTGTTGAATTTTTGATCCCTTCCTGAAACAAACCCACCAGCCTCAAACGTGATTTCTTGTGACTCTCAGTACTCCACAACTGCAACTCAAACACAAAAAGCATATCCTACTTATTATTTACCAGTAAATAGTTTATTATGGACATATCTTGATGTGTTATTATGTATATGTGTGGTGCATCTTCTGGGACTTATACTTCCACTTTAGCTATTTTAGTCCACAATGTATTTAATTGCTGAGTATTTAAATTATTCTGAACAAATGAGTATGTGTACAAGGGAATCATATTTTAAAAACTTATAAAAATGTGTAATGCAGTGAATATTATGGATGTTGGCAGTTTGTTTGATACTTTAGCTAGTAGCAGAGGGTTTTTTTGTTTGTTTTCTTGTCTCTCTCTCAGGGAGAGCCAGTGTGAATGTGTGAACTCCTGCCGCCGACAGGCCATGCATCTTGTTCAAGCTGCTGTGGATGAAATGATGACTTTACCCTGCAGGACTGCCATGCTTTGTCAACACATTAAATCAAAATTCAATGTACTGAGTGAAGCTTCTTTCTTTGCCTTTTGGCGACCATTGATAAAGTAGACAAACAGGGTCAAAACAGACATGTTTCGACATGGTCTGAACCACATATTAATTTTCTTTCCAGCATTACTTACAAGCTTGGGTTGCACAGTATTTTATTTTTGATGATATATGCTGATCCCTTTGTCCTATACTAGAATTTACATGTTACTCTTGTGGTGACAGTAATTTATGGAGCAGACATAAGTTGTTTGATTGATGTTTTGCATATTTATCACACTTAAATGTTTCAGATCATCAAATCAACTTTTTATATTTAAAAAAGACAACCCAAGTAAATACAAAATGCAGTGTCTGAATGGTTATTTAATGTTTCAAGGGGGTAAAAAAAAAAAAAAAAAATCCAAACCTCTCTGGCCCTAATGTGAAAAAGTAATTGCCCCCCTTGTTAAATCATGAGCTAACTGTGATTAACCACAGTTCTTGGAAATCGGAGTTCAAATTCACTGGCCACATCCAGGCCCAATTACCGCCAGATTTGTTGACTCAAGGAATTAATAGATTAATAGAACTTGTCAGACAAAGTGAAGTAGGCTACAAGATCTCAAAAAGAAAAGCATCATGCAACGATTCAAAGAAATTTAAAAAAAAAAAGAAAAAGAAAACAGAATGATTGAAATCTATAAGTCTAGAAAATGTGAGCATTTCCAAGGCTTTGGAACTCCAGCAAACCACGGTCAGAGCCATTGTCCACAAATGGAGAAAACTGGGAACAGTGGTGAACCTACCCATGAGCAGTTGGATTTCCCCCTCCCCTTAAAAAAATTTAACAATCATTCAGACACTTCATTTTGTATTAACTTGGGTTGTCTTTGTGAAATATAAAAAAATCGTTTGATGATCCGAAACATTTAAGTGTGATAAATATGCAAAAAGTCAGGAATCAGAGAGGGGGCAAATACTTTTTCAAGGCATTAGGGCCAATCTAAAAAAGAAAAAAATATGATCCCTTTATTATTGGGGAAATACTCCTAATCTTTCATAAAGCCATACATTGACAAGAAACCAAGCTCAAAATTTAAGATTATAAATTCCTAAATTTATCAGCAACCAAACTCAGAATTTTTTGAGTTACAATTATAAAGTCATATCAACAAGATAAACCTTAAATTTCCAGTTACACAAGTTAGAAAAGTTGAATTTGAGTTTAAAAAGTCATAGATTTACAAGAAAAATTTTGCATTTGAGACACAGAGTAGACCATTGACAAAAAAAGATGTTTCAAAATTTTAGATGCTAGAATAAAAAAAGTAAAAAACTTAGAATTTGATGTTTAAAAGTTGCAGGTTTACAAAACAAAATAGATAGAAATGTTTGAGATTCAAATGTTGCAAATTTACGAGGAGCCAAAAATTAATTATTTTGATATTAAAAAGCTGAAAATTTGCAAGAAACTTAACAGTTTTTGAGTTTATTAAGTCATAAATTATAAGAAATCAAAATTTAGGTCTGAAAAGTTTTTAAGAAGGAATACTCAAAAAGAAAACCAATGATGTTTGAGATTAACTCCTTTATTAATTAGAAATACTCATTTTTTAGCTTATAATGCTATTATTTACGAGGAACATTCAAAATTGTAAGCAATAAAAAGATATATATTTTAGAGAGAAAAACCACAACATTTTAAATTATTTATAAAGTTATAAAGAGCCTTTTATGTGGAAGAAAATCATACCAGATGTAGCTGTTTGCATTGCACAAGTACGGCAGTGGAGAGCCCAGTCAAATTGAAATGGGATTGGGAAACAAGATATTGCTTGTAAATTTTTCCCAGAATATTCCCATTATAATTAGCATCCTGTGATTGATTGAAGAAACCCAGGCTGTAGTTGTAGTTCTGTATGCTTTTAAAAGGCTGTGATGAATCATAAATAAATCAAGACACAAGATGTGTTTTAGTTGCTCAATCAGCTTTATTCAGGAAAAGAGGAGAAAATATTACTCAAGGAAGAAAAAACAAATCAGTAAGCTTCTGTCAGAAGCAACCCTCCAACCGATCAGTTCTGTGAAAGATCCTTCATTTCCATCCATCAGTCATTTCTATTTTACAATAAAACTGATTAGTTGCGATACTAACTTATCCAAATAAATAGAATATTTTATCTTTTTTAGTCAATCTTTGTAATAAATCACAGCCGGTCAGCAACCGCCAATGCCCCGACTCTGACTGAACATACACACACTTCACACTGCCAGCAAATATGGCAGAGCAGCTTTCCCCCACACACCAGGCAAAATGAATATACAATATGTTACACAGTTACAGTATATACACCACCTCCTTTACAATAAAGACAATAGATGATTTCACGTTGCTATTTCTTTGAATCACACATTACATATTTAACAGTGAATTAGAAAGCGTGGGGAGTCATTTCATCCACATTTGTTAATTTGCAAGCCCCGAAGTAACACTATGATTCTATTGTATATTTATCTCTTTTGGTACAACCACTCCCAAATACAAAATGAAGGAAAAGTCTGATTTCGTGGCTGTTTGAAAGAAAATCAAGGAGGGGAAGAATGCTATAAGCAAGGAATTTTAAATCAAAAATGGCAGCAAGCACAGTGCTTACACCAAAGCGCTGTTGTTCAGGGAAGATGCAGTGCATCGATTACATACAGAATGGCCTCCACATTAAGATTTAAACACATTTTGGCTTATATAATAGGCCTCAACTACTAGAATTTGCACTAATGCTTTTTTAGTGATCAATACCAAGTGTGCAAAAATAATTTAACTAAAGTGTCCTCTAATTCAAGGTAAACGCAAGAGGTATTGAAATTCATAGACTTCCAAGTCAGAGGGAAAAACAAAAGGTAGAAATGAGAGCCTTGAAAGGCATTTCAAAATCATGAAGCGATTAAAAGGCTCAGTCCCATTTATACGTTTCTGAGTGACCCCTTGCCCCTTGAAACAGAGCTATAAGGTGTAGTGGCTTCCCCTACAAAATGGGGCGGCCCCTCAAGACCTTCATACTTTATGAAGGTAGAAGATTTCCCACAGCACTCTGTTTGGAGTGTGCTTCTGGGAAACCTTTATTTAAAGGGCCATGAACCCTGAGCATTTCACCCTACCCCTCCATGGCCAGAGATATACTTCCTGTTAACTACGTGGACATGGACGCAGACGTATCAGGGCTGCTACGTGTCCCTTGCATCAGCTGTGCTCGTCCTCAAAAAATTAATGCAACACAGAAACAAGATATGTGGTATACGTGTGTAGTAGAAGCATGGAAATGGAGAAGGTGTGACGATCAACACAGCAGCAGCGACAACAACAAAGACAAACTGGTAAACAAAGTCCACAATCCTCTACATTTTTACAATGTGTTACCGTCACTTCACAGAGACAAGTTTTTAAAGCAGCTGGGACAGAAAGTCTGTTTTAGAGGCTGACCTTAAAGATTGGTGTTTTTAAAAAGTCACCGTGAAAACTAGTGATCCTTTGCTTTTCATTAGCTGCTGTAACAATGACATGTGCAAATGCAGTTGGCTGGAAGACTCCAGTTAACACAGTCACTAATTAAAACAAATAGGTTGTTTGCAACCAAGTGATCCAGAATGCCCATTGGGGTCAGGTAGTGGGGGATAGCCTTAAGGAATGAATAGAAACGGAGGAAAGTTAGTACTTTACAGCTCTAAATCAACCTCCATCATCACAAAATTTCTGTTTACATTGAGTGCAATTCCTACACTTTACAAAACAGAGATTTTTTACCACAGTTTAACTGATTTACCTGCCGTGGTAGCGATCAATATCCCAATTTACTCAGTCCTGCAGACCTCCTAGCTTTGTAAAGCCAGATAAAGGCAAACTAGCGTCTTGAAGAGACTTATAGTAAGCTAAAAGGCTAGCTGAGCCCCTTTAACAGTTAAAAAAAAATCCTCATTTGGAAATTTGAGTTTTTCATTGAAACGGTGATGAGAAGGGTGAGCGACCGAGTAATGATGTGCTGTTCGTCAATGAGCCTGTGCTACAAAATGGCTCTTTTATGTTAGCCGTGATAGCTAGCTCCTGTTTAAGTGCCAATTTCCTTTCCTCCTTACTTTTTGGTTAATTAATCCACATTTAAAAGGCCAAACTGTTACCAAATGAAGAGCTGTTTGGGAGCCAAACAACCAGCTAGCCATATGATCTGGATCTCTTAAAAGAGATGGATTTCATGTCCCGAGAGAGGCTGGAGAGACATCAGCTGAGTAAACACTATACTGAACTGAAGTTATCCGCTTTGTGGAAACTGACCATACCAGCTTTGTATGACTCTGCTCAGCAAAGTTTTAAAGACGGCGGCTTTTTAAAAAATCCTCCGTCGCTGTTTCTCTGTTACTTTTTAATAACTTTTCAAATGTTTTGCCTAAATATTTAACTACTCTCAGGACACAAATGTAGCTTAAGAATTAAGAATGTCCATCTGTTCACACTTTGAATGCTTGCCATAGTTACAAACAGCTCAAAATGTGGCCTTTTTGACAGAGTTTCTCTATGTAGAAATCACTTCTTGCCCCGCAAGGGGTGTTCTCTGCAGATGTGTAACATCATCAGCTAAGAACCTATACACCAGGGAGCATTACATCGGTGCATGGAGGAAAATACTGAAGAAACTGAGTTCAGACGGACTGATCTGACCACCAGTCATCAGTCTGAGCTTTTTGGATGTTTCTATTGATCACTAACTTTGATAACAATAGTTTTGAGCTCAAAACATCACCGTATTCACTGTTTCCATGTGTTAGTTTACATCCCACACATCAGGTACTTCTACACGGCCTGGGCTCTCTTATGTGCCCTGCAGTTTTGCATATAGGTAAGTATATTTACAGGAACGCTAATGACTCCGCTAGACTTGTATGCAAACACAAGGTGAAATGAAAAGTATATCTCGGGCCTCTTCTGACAAGAATTTATGTGCAAAACATAAAGGTACAGCAAAAGAGTAGAGGCAAGGGGTGCATTGGGACTGAGCCTTGGTTATGGTTTAATCTAAAATGTTAAGAAATTAGTCAAAGGGAAAAGGGCTTCAATCAATATTTGTGAATATGACTGTCCCTCTCTTGCAGTTGTGATATCATTAAACATGAAGTTGTTTAAGATCAGATCTCATTTCTTGTCTTAATGCCCAAAAAAGATCAGTCTCGGGAAAAAAAAAAACAAAAACAAAAAAAAAAAACACTGACTCGTTTAATTTTCCTGTTTTGCAGAGTTGTTCATTTTCTTAAATCCTGATTGGTCCCTCACTCTCAGGAATTATTCAACAACTTTTTGCAGTGAGCAATCTTGTTACATCTTCTCATATTTACAAACCTTCCTACTTCATCCTCAAAGTGCAACACTGCACACATAAACACACTAATTGCTTCACTTGGAAACCTCAGCCTAGCCAAATGGCTTCATGGGCTTCCTCTCCTCCTCCACAGATGTTAATAAGAGGCTCTGTGGTGGAAAACGTCTCTTTAGAGGACAGAATGAGAAGCTTTGTACAGTTTTGGTGCAATCATACTCATATTATTTGATAGAACTCTACAAAAAAAATTACAACAGATGCAACTTCGGTTGAAAAAAGGGGGAACTGTTTGGATCATCACGTACACACTCATTCAGTCCAGTTGTAAAGGATGTGCAGGATTTGATCTTTGATATGTGGAAAAATGCAAGCAAACGTAACAGAAAAGACCTGCCTTTTTTTATAGTGTTTGGAAAAAGACCCCTTGAAACAGAAGGTGGAGCTCAAGTATGAGAGGCATAGAAATGCCTCCTAAATACAAAAAATATGACGACGAAAGACGAATTGAGGTGCAGAAACAACAATTTTCGCGCCAAGCTTCATCATGCCACTGTGCAATTGTATCTGGAACACAAAAAGATTAAAGATAAAGTCAAAGTTGAGGATACAAAAGTGTGGAGAGCTATATTATTTAGAATATAATACCCTAAAAATTCCATCTACTGTGTGTTTCTTCTTCATGGGGTCTTCAAATTCATCCATCCCCCTCAATGACAGAAACCACCTTTTTGTAACAGCGGTGATTTCTCTGACAACACTCAAGTTTCACATATATTAGCATTTTGCACTGTACAAACGTCTTATTTCAGTGTTCGGATGAAAAAACAACAACATAGACAAGAAGGAAAGTACCAATCTGTTACACCTGCCTTCGTCTTCCTGAACCCGATCATGGAACCGCCACGTTCTTGACTTTCCAACAGAACAGCGCTTTATTTTGAAAGCTATTATGTGCACTAAGTTTCTTTACTGACTTTCATTTAAATCTCACCTCTTATCTCTTACATTTTCATCACTTCTCCTTGCATTTCACACGTATATTATCAGTCTATTACATTCAAACGTGATGCTCTTTTTTGGCATTTGTACAGTGAATTGTGTAAAAACTGAGATTTACTTTGCACACCAGTAGGCTACTTCTATCTTACAGCTCTTTCAGTACTGTATCAGTGAGGGGACGGTTTATACGGCCCCTTTATTGCACTTGTGTGTAAGATGGGAGACGAAAGAGGGGATGAGAAACTTGTGGTAAGGAGGATAATCAGACTGCCTAAAGGAATACTGATTATCTCATCTCCGGGACGAGTAACTTGGACAAAAATAAAACAAACAAATCTGTCTTTCTAACAATGCACCCACACAGAACAGAGAGGAGGCTTCTGAATGTAAATGACCATTCACATTCCTGTGACCAGTTTTGCATGGTGTTAAAGTTCTTAAAGTGTTTGTGACTGTGATAAATAAGAAACTGTGGTGTTTATTTCTCCCAAGACTTCAAGACATGTCCATTATCTCTCACACACATACGGCCTCTGGCACACACACACCTCACACCACCAGGATCTTCACTTCATCCTGTTCGTCTGGTCGGTAGAAGAAAGGGATGCAGGGGTTCTCGCCAAGGAACGGGGGTGATCTTGGCGCCCCCTGGGGGTTCTGGATCTCCTGGAGGAGCTGCATGATTTGCTGGGCCGTGCCATCTTCTTTAGGCCCCAGAGGCTTCGAGTCAGACTGAGCCGAGCCAGTGGAAATGGTTTGTGATGGTGGAGCTTCAGATCCTGTGGTGGAATCTGTCAGAGGAATGACCTCCATGACATCTGTAGTACAGAAGGAGAAGAGGAGTCACAGGTTCAAGTTTCAATGCATGAAAAATACAGTCCTTTAAGGGTTTCAGCAGGTTGCATTTTACTCTTAATACAAAGAGCAGACAAACATTTACATTGCACGCAATCATCTTATGCTGATCTTCATCTGAATAAACACTGATAAAACTATTTACATAAATGCCTGTTCACTGAAATATAAACTAGCGATATAATTAGGGATGGGTAACATTATCAGGGTTCCTACATGCTCTTAAATATGAAATTTAAGACATTTTACGACATTCTAAAGACCTGAAATGCAAAAAAATTAATACCAGATTTTGTGTGAAAATCAGTCAAAAGTGAAAGGCATATGACTTTTCTCAATATACCAGACCAGTGCTGAATTTTCTGATTCAAAAAACTGTTTATAAAATGTCAAAGAGTACAGGAAAGAGACATTTTGGGTCATAAACACCAGAATCTGGCACATTTAATATCTCTATTTTATCAATGTGCACTTTAGTGATCCCTGGAACATATTCTTCATATATACGTTCCTCTTTCTAAAAAAACACAGCATTTTCAGTCAAATTCATTCAATTTCTGCGTGAAATTGTAAATTCCGTTTTTATCGGCCAATTCCGCGATTCTGTTAACGCGGAAATTATAGGGCCCTATGCATGACTTATGACGCAGTCAGACCAGTCTTTGCTTCCCATATTTTATAAAAAAGCCACCAGTATTACTTTCATAAGAGATAAATCCTATTTCTAAAATACAAGAAAGTTGCACTGATCTGGACAACCCTGCTTAGATACAACTGGACTTTCCTTTGGAACAAGATCAGCACTTAATTACTTTTTCATAAGTTCGTGTGCTAGCATGGACACTGCAATGGTGCCTACCTGCTCCACTGACAGCGTTCAGCTCTGGGTGTGTGCGTGCTTGGTGCTCTGGGTGTGTGTGATCCTCCCCGGCAGGAAGCAGGTCAGGGTTCACTGTTCCTGTGCCTGACACAGCTCCAGTGTAGCGGCTGTACCAGTCGTTCCTCTCAGCAACCAACCTCATCACCAGATCCTGCAGCTCTGCCAGCTTCGCCTGGTGGTTGGTGAAAACAGAAACAAGGAGACATCAAACAAGGAGACATCAGCATCAAGAAAAAAATCTCTATTGTGATTGTTATTTTAAATAAAACCTTCGCTTTCTAGTACCTTCATCTCTTCTTTGTCTTGGGCCAGCATGCTGATGTACTGCTCTTTTTCCTGGTGTTTCTGCTTCATGATGGCCCGCTGACTCTGGTACAGGGCAATGTACTCTCCTAAAAACCACCAACAAATAGAAGAAGAAATTATTAAGGTGATAAACCGTTTTTCTGCTTCTCTCCTTATAAAAAAAGAGCATCCTGTCTCACCTATAGTGTCGGTCTCTCCAGACAGCTGGATGCAGCGATGCTCCAGCTCCTCCACCCTCTCTTTAAGGTCTGCTTTCTCTTGCATGAGGGAGGTGAAACGCTGCTGAAGCTTCTCCATTGCAGCTTGCAAGGCCTGATGAACTTCCACTGGTACTCCTCCATCTGCAGAAAGGACAACAAAGTGTAAACTTATCTATATACCGACACCCACAACTACAATATGTGAACATCAAACTTTGAAAATATATATTCAGACTCCCTGAAGATGCAATCCATGCATTTTATTTGAGAAATAATCCAAACAAACCTTCTCGTCTTCCTCACCTGAATGTTCATGGCTGTGTTCACAGTGACTGTGGTGGTCCTGAGAGTGATCGTGCTCCTGATGATGGTCATGAACAGAATGATGGCTCTGGTGTTGTTGCTGAAGACTGAGAGCCACAGTGGCCTGGTGCCGGGCTGCCATGTGGAGCCGGTGCTCCTCCTCCAGTTGCCTCTTGGCCTCATCCCTCTCCGCCTCCAACTCAGCCAAGGCTCCTCTTATAAACTCCTCCTGTGGGGTTTAAAACAGTGTATTGAGGGCAGTGCAAAACCTCTGTAAACTAAATTTCAATTTGATTTAGGACTTCTTGAGGGAAAAAAAAGAGTCTTTCAGCAAGAAGAATTTGCAGAAGATTCTACATTAAGTTCCTTACCATCTCCTTCTGGCTCTCAAAGTCTTCTGGGATAACTATGGAGGAAGACTTCTTTGGGCTCTCTTGTAGGGATTGGCTTTCCACTCCATCGCCTGAGTGACAGAGACAAATGAAAGGATGAACACTCAAACACTCAAATATTTTCCCATTTCCTCAAGAGAGTAGTCTGAGACTGCAATTCAGTTCCTTTGTAACTTTTGAAACTGGTGGCACTAGTTTCAAAAGTACTCTCACTCTTACTTCCCCTGCCTGAAGTGATGCCCTTCGAGTCGAGACTTCTGGTCTAAAGTTTGAGCTACAGTGGTCCTGAAAGTTTTCGGAATTTTTTTCAGAAATAAGTTCTCAGTTTCTATGTTTTTTCTTTGGTTCAACAAAGTGAAAAAGGAAGCCACTGTGCGGTTCAATACATGCCTCTTAAGTAATTTCTATTAAGACCATTTGAGCTTTACCTTGGTCTCTGGATGACGGACTGAGAGCTGAACTATTGAGCAGCTCCTTCACTTCAGCCTTCAGCTGCTCATTGTCTCTGACCAACAACTCTAAATGCTCCTGCAGAGGGAGACAGAGAGTCATTCAAAACAGCCTTGAAGCATGAACAATAGAAGTGCATGACATTTTTCCCCTCCATTAAACTATATCAGCCAAACTGTTAAAATAAAAGCGTTTTATTCATCAACAGTGATTTTATACACACCTGGGCCTGTTTGAGCTGATTGTGGCTGATCTCCAGTTGCACACGGCCTTGACTTTCATCGTGTTGGAGCCGGTCCATGAGCTGAACCTGCTGCAGGTACTGGTGGTGGAGCTGTTCCCGCTCTGAGGCCATAGCCTGGTAGCCTGCGGAGTACTGCTGCAGGTGGGCCACTAACTGCTCCCTCTGCTCCATCAGACCCTGAGTCTCCTTAGATTTGACTTCAAGCTGAAGCAGAAGAAATGAAGAGTAAAATTAAAACTTAGAATAAGCAGATAAGAGCTTTGATACAGCCTCTGTCTGAAGGCTTTCAGCGTGGACTACAATGTTGGACTGCTGTACATCAATACAGAAGATGTCAATCTGAACTGTACTTTGATAATAAGGTAAAGAGAGTTGTTCAGATTTTTTATCAGTTCTTTCAAGTTCAAGTATCAGGTTCTCTTAATGACTCACACAAGGTTGATCATGAATTTGATTTTCACTCTATAGAGGTATTACTCTAGCTTCCTTACAGCGCCATCAAATGGTCTTGAACGTTTGCAGCCAGACTAACCACTAGTTCAAGAAAACGTGAACAAACAACAGACCCCAGACGTGGTCTTGTTACATTGGCCTCCATTTACATTCAGATTTTAACATTTCTTTACTTGCTTTCAAAGCACTGCACAACCAAGCTCCTAAGGATATTTACAACCTTTTAACACCCCGTGAGCCTGTTCCCCCTTTCAGATCAGCTGATCAGGGGTTACTGGATGGTTACCCAGAGCTAAACACTAATGGTTGTCTGGCTTTTAAAGTCTGAGCTCCTGAACTCTGGAATGACCTACTAACTGATATCAAGTTTGCTAACACTGTCACAGCAATTATTTTTTCCTCAAACCTTACTTTATAAAAGGCTTTTATTTGTGAGACATTATTTATTCTATCTTTCTTTTGAATGCATTGTTTTTCTTTTAAAACATTATTAAGTGTAATAATGTATTGTTATTTTGAGATTTATCATTTTGTGATGTATTTTGGCTGGTTGTGAAGTACTTAGGAATTTTACAAAAAAATATATACGTACATAAAAAGTCATTACTGTAAGACTTACTTATATTACTATATTGTAAGTATATTACTAGTCCCAAACTATGCCAGCCTCACTTCTTTCTGGGTAAAAAACATTCCACCAAAATGAATGGTTGTAAATGGAAAAGATGTTTTTTTAAAAAATAGACTTAATAGTTTAAAATACAAAAGCCATACAATTTAAAGGCTATTAAAATCCTGAATCCAGTGGCCACTGAGTTAAGCATGAAAGACGTTTCTGAAAGGTGACTGGAATCATACCATAAAAATAGGTGTTTATTACTGTCTGCTCAGACACCTGCCATCAGACTGGATAAACAAGGCCATCTTGTGACCAGATGTAACGTCAACATTGCATACCTTATACATTATTTCAACCATCCTTAATGAGTTAGGTCTTAAATTTTAAAATATCATTATTATGCTAGTTTCTGTTGACAGGGAGCAGGCTAGAGCTCCTGCTGTCATAGTTATAGCCAGTTGCTCATTTTACCACATAACTCCTCTCTACTTTCAGCCCCAGAGCTTTAAGTACAAAAAACAATGCCATAGTGTTTAATTGTGTTACTTGCTACCACTATTTTCTAACATATCACCATTCAGTCCCTGGGCTTGTTTGCACCTGATTAGGTTCACCCTGGAGAGTGGGAAGTGACATATGACTGCTCTCATCAATCATGTAATAGAGTAAAGAGTGAGTGGACTGTGTATTCATACCTGTTCCTTGACGTTGTGCAGGTCCTCTTGTAATTCACCCATTCTGCGAGCTAGCTCTTTTTTCACATGTTGCTCTGACTGGATGGCAGTGGTTAGCTCCATGTTCTCATTAGTCTGTAGTGACGAAAATGTGACAGGACTTAAGGATTTAAGACAGCCGTTGCCTTATCAGTCTTAACTAATTTACAAAAACTCTGACATTCTTACATAGATATGATCGACAGGAATGAAGACTTAAGAAAAACTACATTAAATAAACAAATAGAAAGACATGAAGACATGTTGGGCTAAAAATGCATCCTAAGCTAAAAAGAGCAGAATGTACAAAGAAAAGAGCACACCAGAGAAACTAAATAAATACCAAGTATAAATGACAACACTTTTGAAATGTGTCATTAAATACAAGGACAGATGGTGAGCTCGTTTTCATCCTCACCAGTTTGACGAAACCATTCTGTAGCTCTGCCAGCTGGTCCTTCAGTGTGCGGTTCTGGGTGAGAGCACGGCTAATAGTCGCCTTGTCTGACTGAACATCCTCTAACATGCGCCTGCGGTCCTCTGCCTCCTGAACCTGGCTCTCCACCTGCCGCTCCAGCTCTCCCAGACGCGTCTCCTGCTCTGCACACAGTCGACTCAGCTGCTCGTTATCTCGGAGCTGCAGGAAACATGACATCACAGCACACAGGCTGGTTATAGGAGCTTCAAACCAAAGTGTACCAGTAATCTTTGAACAAATGTGTAATGAACAGATCAATAACGGTTGGGGGACAAATTACCATCACACTACTTAAAATAGTTCAATGTAAAAATGTTTATAAAGAATGAAAATGCATGTATACCTGTGCCTGGTACTGTGCAGTTAAAGCGTCTTTTTCCTGTTGTACAGTGCTGAGGGCCTCCTGCAGAGCCACTTCATTCTCTGATGGCCCCGAGGACTGAGGCTCGGCCTCTTTTTGAGCATGGCTCTCCTGAGACAACAGAGCTGGAGAAGAGGAGGAAGAGTGACAAATTCACAAATTTAGCTGACTGAGATAATGCTTTATGCTAAAGATATAAAATACTGATGATATACCACAGCTTTGAAAGTAATGATTAATGTAGTTTATCATGACAAGTCGTTAAACTATTTTGAAAGTAAGCTCTTTCACTGACGATAATGATCTTCTATGGAGGAAGAAAAGACTCAAGCACACTGGGTGATTTACAGAAGGCAATAATCAGCTCATTGATTGGTGTGCTGCAGGTTCCTTTCCCTGACGTCAGATGCACCTCAACATTGTTTTATTACCAGAATACAAGGAAAACCAGCTATCTAATTCTGTGCACCCTGCTATGATCGGGCTTTTTTGCAGAAAGTGGTGTCTTTAATACCAAGTGAAGACCTGCAGGAATCAAATAAAAGAGAACACAGTCTATAAAGGCAGTGTGAACCTCTTACCTGTAGCATTTTTTAGCTCTGCAATGCTAGCCTCTAGTTCTTGGACTCTGTTGATATTTCTATCCCTCTCTTCTGCAACCAGAGACACCTGCACAAACAGGGAAAATGATGCACATCAACCACTAATCTTATTAAAGTGTACATTAAAAAACATTCTTGATTTTAAAAGCTAAAGTGCAGAGTAAGAGGTGTGTTATTGGTATGTACAGGGTGGTATACCTGTGTTAGGAGCTGTTCTGTTTTGTCCTTCCAAACACGCCCCTCCTCCTGGATCTGCCCTGCATAGACGTCCCTCTCTGTCTGCAGCTGGGCTATTGACTCCATCAGCTACAACAAAGAGCAGCATTTCTTACTATTGTTAAGTTGAGGCACCCTTAAAAAGATTTGAAAAATCCCATGTCTTCCCAGTCAAAATGTTCTGATTTACAGAAAGATCTAAAACTTAATGATCCGGTCTTATCGGATGTTTTGAGAGGAAGGTAAATGGCTTGGAGGCAGACACATCTTGGATGCTGTATTTTGATGTTGTTGACTTTGACAAATATCTGCTGTTTTACTTGTAATTTGTAATGGGTTAAAAATTTCCTATGTATAGCTACTCATTTTTATCTGCAACTTTGTAATTTGTCAGGGCTGCCGCTGGTCTCTGCAAGGACACTTTTGAAAAGAGATTTTTCTTTTTTTATCTCAATAAGTTTTTTCTCTTGGTCAAATAATAATAATAATAATAATACATTTTATTTAGAGGCGCCTTTCAAGTCACCCAAGGTCACCTTACATAAAGTAAATAAAGACACTTAGGTTTTTTAATTTAATAAAAAGATGGACACTGTACATCCAGTGACTGCAGAAGGATTCCTGTAGCAACAAAGCATTCTCTAATAACAATAAAACGTCTATATTTTTACAGAATGGTAGTGTAGACCTTGAAAAGAAAGGAAAAAACTATGATTTTTTACTGTGTATGCTGATACAAGCATACTCTTTCTCTGGCCCCAACATAAATACAAAGGGCATATAGGACAATAATAATTATCTATGCAAGATCTGCATGCTCACAGTAATTCTTTGGTTAAATTTGAAGTATTTTAAAGGAACCCTGAAGTGTAGTGGAACCCTGATTTAGAAAGGCTGCATTAGATAAACAGGCAAAGGTTGTTACACGAATTTGGGAAATGTTCACATATAAA
This sequence comes from Cheilinus undulatus, assembly GCF_018320785.1. Lineage (NCBI taxonomy): Eukaryota > Metazoa > Chordata > Actinopteri > Labriformes > Labridae > Cheilinus > Cheilinus undulatus. The sequence goes on along the minus strand of NC_054881.1, from coordinate 13,782,666 downwards.
ATAATAATAGTCAGAAGGTAAGAAAAGGTATGATGGCTATATGAGCTTTCACATGTCATTAAAATGCAAGACTTCAAGTGACACAAACACAAACTGATGCTAAACTACAAATTATTTAAAACAAAGTGGTTCTTCATAATCAATAATGGCTTGAAGTCAGTCTGTAGATTAAATAAGCATGTTTCCTACAGCTGTATAGGTTATGCAATAGCATCATGGTGTTAGAATTTTCTAGCATTATGTTTGTTTTTTAATGGATCTTGTACAATACAGGAACTATGCAAAATGTAATGTCCTTGGTTTTCACTGGTATATGCTTCTGAGGATTGTTGTTTCTTTCTGTTGTTTAAATTTATTGACTTTACTGCAGAAGAGGGCTCAATGTATGCAGCACTGGACATCAAGAGAAATTTTCCAAAAGGGACAATTAAGTGTATTGTATCATATCATATCGTATCATTTGGTATCATGTTGTCACATTGTAAAAATAACACCTGCAGCTGCAGAAGCTTAAAGAAAAAAAATACAAAAAAACCTTTGTGCACCCCTTTAAAACAGACCTGGTGATTGTGTGCCTCTAGCTGCTGCTTCTCTTCCATCAGCAACTGGACCTGTTGGCTGGCACTGGAGGGATCTGATTGGCTGGAACACTGGATAGAAATAAAAGAGATAAACATCAGATTTAAATGCCGGTGAGCATGGCTCATTTGTGAATATTTGGGGCCCTAGATTAACACCAAGCCCCTGCAGTGGGTTTCTTGGATGCTACACTGATGAACACTGCATTACTGATAAGAATAGGGTGAGCGTCCTTACTCACCTGTTGCAGCATGAGGTCTGCAATTTCAAGCCTCTTGCGGAGATCTTCTACCTCCAGCCTCATTGCTCCGTTTTCCTCCGTCCTGAGCCGCAACTGCTCAGACAGCTCGGAGCTCTGCTGCTTTGACTCCTCACACACATTGCTGTAAACACACAAAGGATGCTCATTACTTCTATTCTACTAGAGTTTTATGCAAACTATACAACTGCGGACCATTTGACAAATTCTAAACAGGCATTAATGGGCTTCAGCTGTGGTTAAGTGACTTACTTTAGTCTAAACACCTCTAATCTCAGGCTGTCTCTCTCCTTTTCAAACTCTTTGTTGTGCTGAAGGATAATGAGAGAAAAGGATATATTAGAGATTGCAAAGAAACTTAGCCAGCATGACTGCAATTCTTAATTGAATCTATATTAAGCAAGTGAAGAATGAAAGTATATATATATATATACAGCCTGATGTCTGCAAAATTTGTAGCAGTTGAATGTAAAGTGAATTTTGCTTCAACAGTGGAGCAATAACAGCAGACTGTTACCTTTTCAAACTGTTTTTGTTGTGTTGATACAGAAGAAAGTGTTCTCTCCAGCTCTGACACCCTCTGTTTTGTTGCCTGCAGACGGTTATTCAATTCCTCTGCCTCTCCTGCAAACACATACACAAAGAGACAAAAGCACGACTATTACGTGTTGTAGAAGTGAGGTCAATGTCAGAATGGTAAAATGCCATTCAAGTGCATGCATGTAAGTTTTTAAAACACGCAGACAAACCTGTTTTTTGCCGTGCAGCCTGTTGTGTGTATTGCAGTGCTGTCTGCAGCTCTGATTTCTCTGATACCAGTATGCCAATGGTCTGGATGTGAACCTTGAAAGGACAGCTTGACAGTGAGCACAACTTTTAAGTCAAATCAATTTAATTTAGTTAGCAAATTTCAAATGGCAAGCATAGAGTCAATGACCCTCATTTATCAATCAGGTGTAGTTAATAGCGTTGTTGTGGACAACTGAACTCCAACTAATGTTTGACTATTTAATTACACATTCATGTGTCATTGTTTTGTTGATTCTCTTGTCCTTCTCCTCTTTCTGCTTTTCTTCCAACCCTCTACCCCTTCTACCCCTTTCCAAGCCCAGTGTGGCTTCAGCAGATGGCTGTCAACATCAGTTTGGTTCTGCTTGAGTTTTCTGTCCTTTAAAGGGGAAGTAACTTCCTACCACTGTAATGCGGCTAAATTCTGCTAGTGCTGAGTTCATGCTGAATAATGCTGGTCTTTTTATGATACGCTACATCAGAAAGTACGGTCTAGACCTGCCCTCGTTGTAAAGCATCTTGAGATAACTTCATTTATGACTTGGCGCTATACAAACAAAAACTGATTGATTGGTGTGCATAACTTGTATATGATTTAATCACAGTTCTTTACATTTAGGAAAAAAAGTGCTCAGCCCTTTAGATCACCACATAAGAGTGTGCTGTGGCTCAAAAGAAGCAACACCCAGGCAGAGGAGGCCAGCTGGACACCAGCCCAAATCTTCACCAGACAAAGGGAGTTGCTGCTTTTCCTCATTTTCAGGCATAGGTAGTTGGGAGCATACATCGATGCAAGTTTATGGCTGAGATAAACTGCTCTCTCTTTGCTACTAATGAGATTTCAGGGTATATGCAGGAATCTTGAAGTTAATTTTAATACCTTTTTAAGACTTTTTCAAGACCTTCTCAATATTTTTTAATACCTCACCGCCACTTCAAGCTGTAACCATTTACATCAGTGATATTTTTAACTTAACAGTTTTAGTTTGTGAAAAAGACTACAGACCACTATGATACAACAAAATTCAAATAGGCTGGGATAGTAAATCTTTGTGCTTCTGAATTTCCACCCGCCTGCCCGCCCGCTCGCTCGCTCTGGCGCTCTTGGAGACAATTTACGGACGCACCCACAATAGCCTAGTTTTTTATGTACCTGTTCATCTTTTTTTTTAATAAAAATGAATAAATTCACACACTTTTACGATGTTTTGGGGACTCAAACTCTAGGACAGCTAATTCAGAAAAAATACTTTCAAAATTTAAGATTTTATAAAGTCGTGATAAGACATTTTAATACTTTTTAAGGGTCTTAATTTTCCCAAAATTGATTTATCACCTTTAATACTTTTCAAGAACCCGCAGATACCCTGGATTTTGAGAGATTAAGAAAACCTGAAATGTCTGGTAAAGGATAAAAGAATAAAGCGTTTGATGGATTGGCTATTTGGCATTTTCACAGCCCCTTTGCCAAACATAATCTAAACTCTTACATTTTGAAAAGGCAGGATGAGGTCCTGTCGAGGTCTTAAAACCTCTAGCTGTAGGTCTGTGTGCAAGCACAGCGGTGTTATAATGGTTATTTAAATCTCATATTATTGAAATCTCCACATGGACCAATTGATTATGTAATGCCTACTGACAAAATTGAGATTTGAGCATATCCTCTGCTAACGTCCAGATTGATAATTGCAGATTTGTGCAAGGAAATGACCATACACCCAGTTTTCTGTGGAATGTCTAGCAGGGCTGAAATTCAACAAACTGTCTTATTGCAAAGGTGGCATGCATCATAGTACCAGGCTGTGGTAACGGGTCTGATTGTGACATCTGAAGTCAATTACTAACAGATGTGGCCAAATACTTTTGTCCATATTGTGTACAATCTAACTATTTAAGATTTGGCCAAAAGCTTGTGCAAAAGATACGCTTTTAGTCTGCGTTTAAGACAAGACATTGTCATAGCAGACATAAATTCCTGTGGTAAAATGAGCACTAATAACATCATTTCTCTTATTAAATCAGGGGGAAAGGGTGACGCCATAATCTTGGGCATTATATATTGACACATTACCTACAAGTATAATGAGGATTTTTTTAAACTAATGTTATTCTGCAATGACACACTTCCAGATACACAAAAACACACTTTCAAGTTCTCTTATCATATTTTGGGTGGGGAAATTACCTGTAATTGCTCCCGCATGGCTCCCTGCTCCTTTGAAAATCTCTGTTCAAATTCTTTTCGCTCCTGTGGGAGGAACAATACCCAAGTTTAAGAGTGACCTCCTGGGAAAAATTCAATAGACTAGTAAAAGCGAGAAAATAATGAACAGACAGCTGAGCAGACGGAGTGAAATGAAAAAAATTACCTTTTGCAGCTGATCTGAAAGCCCTTGAGATTGCTGAACCTGGCAGAAGGAGAAAAATGTATTGTTAAATTCGACAAAGATCAACATTTCTTTCATCACCTCAGCAGTGTTATATAATTGTAACCCTTTGAAAAGTAATCAAACTTCTTGCACAAAAGCACTCATCTGCATACCAGACAGGACAGGCATAGCGCAAGATATACTGGATTAATGAACCAGTTTTGTAGTCTATGTTATGTTGAAAGTCTGTGTTTATTTGAAGCTTAAGTCTGTGCTGTTAGTGAGCTGAAGTTGCATGAAAGATCCTTTAGTTAGGCATCTTCTGTCATGTTATGACAGCTCTGGAGCTAGAACACATCTTATGGAGTTGTTATGCTTTGAATGAATATTTGAGTCAACCTAAATGAAAGATGAGTGACACGGTATACATGCGTGATTTTATTTTGTACGTGTTAATGACAATGACATGCAGAATGCAAGCAGTTCATGCACTGATGGTACTTTTGGGAAAAAGGGGCTACTCCACACACTCATACACACACATTTTTGCGTACAAACACAGCTTCTTACCAGCTGGTCTAGCTTGGTATTGAGCTGAGAGTTTGTTAGGTTGCTGGACTCCAGGGCGGCTGCCAGCTCCTGGTTCCGACTCTATCACGTGCACACATGCATCCGGGAAAGAACAAAATAAAACAAAAAACAAAAGAAGAGAGGGATAAAGTGCAGTGATAAAAGTCAAACAGAGAATACGTGGGAGGAGAAGAAAAATTCATGTGTATTATCAACATGGAGGCAAAAAATAGCACCTGCACACATGGCAAAAAAATGTGTTTCAATGAGAGGAGAAGCAAATGATTAAAATACATGATGGTTGTTAAACTGATTAATAGGGGCTTTTAGAACAAAGCTGAGTCTTCATTACCATCGGTCTATGTAACATCTCTCTGAGGAGGGGAGGCACATGAGCTTAAATAGTTCACACTGTCATATAAAGAAACTGACAGTTTCTAAGTTGCGCTTAATGGGCAAATTAAATGAAAAACCTCAACAGTATGTCATCAAAATAATACAAAACCGTGCAAAGAAGATACAGTATCATGTTGTGTACCATCTTATTGTTTTTTTACTTTACTGGCACCCTAACCCTGAACTATTTGAAGGGGGCATATCATGAAAACCCCACTTTAGGTTTTTTTGTACATGTTTTGGTATTCGGAGTATTTACTGAGCCACAAAATGTAAAATAAGCCAAAACAGCCCTTTGTCTGTGGTCTGCTCATAATCTGTGCTCATTGTCACAACACAGACAATCATTATAATGATACCTACTCGTATTTCCACCCATAACAGTGTTTCCCACAGAACGGAGCTGTACCTGGGTGGTGAGTGATGTGAGGGAACCTGATTTTCTTTAGGTTATATGAATATTAAATTTGTGTATGTTAAAAAGACTTTTTCCCTTCTATTCTCTTATCTACACACAGGGTTGGAAATTAACTTTTTCATCTACTTGCCACTGTATCTGGTGGTTAAAAAAGCCATTCTATTTCAACAAGCAGCATTATTCAATAAGGTATAATATAATAATCAAGGCTCCAAGTATTCATGGTGCATAAATGATCCAAACCTAAATTTTTGACTGATTCGTCTATATTTAAATCATGCAAATGCTTGCTGTACTTCTAATGTCGGCACTGTATATTCATAGGCATTTTCCTGCATTACAGGTGCTAGACTTGCAAGAATTAATTATTTTGTGTGCAGTTCTTGCAGTCTCAAGCCAAAATTGAAGGCTTTCTTTAACTGCCCTGGACTTGCAACAAGAAAGACATTGATTTAAACAAACTCCTTGCAGATACACCAGTTGCAGTGGAGAACTACTCTCATATGATCCTGAGTCAAACCATCCCAACACACAGCTGCCTAGAAACATCTAACAGCAGCTCTTGAGCAAATTCACCTGTCACCACTTGAAAGTATCTGCGTTTGGCTGTTTGCGGGGGCTAATTCCTTCACCCTGCTGCAAACCCAAATACACCTGCACTTTTACTCTTTAATATGCACAGTTACAGGATGTATTCTATCTTGTCATTAGATTACTCCAAATAAGAGTGGCTACCCTCACATAAAGAGTCACAGCAAGTCAATGTTGAAATCATTTACAATGCTGGATATCACGATAAATAAGTTCAAATCTTAGTGCATTTGTCTACTTTCTTGACAAAGGACTAAATTGCTTCAAGTAAGTTATCTGCCAATGTAGAAAACAAGTTTACGTGTTAAATTTCTTAAAATTAAATCATTATCTTATTTCAAGACACTATAGTACATTCTGCCTGCCACACTAGCAGATATTTTTACTTAAAAGTAATAATGGCCTTAACTTTTGATTAATAATATCTTGAAATAAGATTTTAACAGAACTTGTTGTGTCAGTGTTGGTTCTACTCAGTGTAATGAGATATTTTGGCCAATTCTGATGTATAAACACAGCAGAAATGGTCGGAATAGGTGACAGAAATTAGACAATACACTAGATAAGATTTAAGTCTTTTACCGAAAAATACCAGCACCAACAAAAGCTAAACTCTGATTTAAATTGTTGGCTATACTGACAATCTAGAGGGCCATATTTTGCATGGCTTCTAGACAGCTGTAAATCCCATGATATTAATATGCTATTGAAAAGCTTCTGACCTTAGTCTTATATTTCAAAGCTATACTTAATGTTAGATTCCCACCATACCTCCAGTTCTCTTTCACTGACAGAAGGTGCTCCATCTCCATTTACATAAGCAGCAGTTGTCTGAAAAGACAAGACAAACACACATTTTTTAGCTTAAATCACCTTAATCACATAAATCCTATATACAAAAAGATTCAATTTCTCTGCTGCCTCAAGACAATACTCTCCTTCAGCTATCCCTGTAGACATGGAACAGAAAATGTATCAAAGCGCTCTAATAAAAAATGACCTTTCTTTCAGAGGCTGAGTCTGATGTGTTAGATGCATAGCAGATGGGCACTCTGCCTAGTCAGCAGTTGTTACACCTGCATTTCTTATGCATTTAGTTCAAAGAAACCTTAAGAATAATACAGAGAATACAAAAAAGCATGCTTATCACATTTATGTGAGACTCACTGTAAGATTAACCATTAGGATACTTGTTATATCACTCTCTTATATCAGCAAATTTGTTGTCAACTTTACGACATTCAGAGTAAATATATCTGACTGTACTGGTGCACCAGTTGATGCTGCCAGTGTGCTTGAGGCCACTGGGAACAACTGGCAAATTTGAAAATGCTTCCAGTGCATTCCTGCCAAAAATAGACGTAACACACCCTCGGTGAGAGTGCACATCAGTGGCAGTGCAGTATTGTAAAGAGCATTACACTATCTGACAAAGAAGTGTGTGTGTCTGTGTGGGTGAGAGAGACAGAATGACAGTAGCGGTTTTACAGCCGTACCTCAGAGACCAGGCCGTTCAGCTGCTGGGAGAGCTGTCGCAGGCTCTCTGTGGAAGACAATGGTCTGTGGAAAACACACAGAAATGATCAACCTCAAATATACATTAATGTTTGATTGTTAAGACACACATCTGCAGAGGTTTAAACTGAACATTAAAATTTAAAAAAAAAAGATGATTTAAGTGACTTAGAACATGGTACAGAGGTTGGCGTCAGGCAGGCTGGTCTGAATATTTCAGAAACTGTTGATCTACTGGGATTTTCACTCCCAACCATCTCTAGGGTTTACAGAGAATGGTTTGAAACAAGAGATATCCAGCAAGGGCCGTTCTCTGGGCCAAAATGCTGTGTTGATAGCAGAAGTCAGAGGAGGATGACGAGACTGGTCTGAGCTGACAGAAAGGCAACAATTACTCATATTACCACTCATCACAACTAAGGTGCCAAGTCTGCCACTAAGAACGGAAAACTGAGCCTACAATTCACATGGGCTCATCAAACTTGAAATGATATAAAATTGTGGCCAGATGAGTCTGGATTTATGACATTTAGGTGGTAGGATCAGAATTTGGTGTGTAAACAACATGAAAACATGGATCCATCCCGCCTTATATCAACGACATAGAGATAAGGCTGGTAGTGACAGTATAATGGTATTCAGAATATTTTACTGGAACACCAAAAATCAATTAAGCATCGTGTCAACACCACAGCCTTCCCAAGTATCGCTGCTGATCATGTCCATCCCACCATGGCCCTACTGTACCCATCTCCTGATTGATACTTCCAGCAAGGTAATATGCTATATCACAGAGCTTAAATCATCCTAAACTGGTTTCTTGATCATGAATTTATAATTCCAAGATGGCTTTCACAGGCACCAGATTTCAACAAACTGACCAGTGGTTTTTAACTAGTCTAGCCTCAGGACCCACCACTAACTCCATCCATCCATTTTCTTCAGCTTATCTAGCGGGGGTTCAGTCCCACCACTAACTCAACCCAAATTCTTAAAAGTTTACCACTAATTAGTTTTATCTAATGTAAAAACCATGCAGTTTGGACCTTAAAATGTACGACACATGACAAACCAAAGAAATGTAACAAACTGGTTTTGAAGGCCTTTAACAGACTTTCGAACACATGTTCTCCAAGCCTGAAGCTATTTTTTAACTGTTGTGTCTCACCTGGACTTGTTGTCTTAAAAACTAGCAAAACATCAACCCTGTGATGCACAGTCAAGCTCCAAACATCCTTTCTTAGGACAACCTGGGCTTTAAGAATGTGTGTGTGCATAAGTAATATCACTAGAATTTTAAAAAAATGTAATTGGAATTTTTATGTCACACAGTAAACAATAATGACTAAGACTTTTAGACACAAACTTGTTCTCTCATCTCTTAGGAACCAAAAAGTGAAAAAATAATCATTCTGTGGATATTTTTTTCAAAATATTCACATATTTACATGAAGTCCTTGTGCTTTTTTTTGAATTGGCTGTTTTTATAGCCATTATCAAAGCAGTTCCTGTCTGCGGTGACACAGAGAGCCACATCACAGCCTCTCTGTCTCTCTTTCTTTCAGGCTGTCTCCTGCATGATCTGAGAGTAAAGACAGGCACAGTTTGGAAAGGCATGACGTGACAACGGAAAAGCCTGCCATTGGTAGTCAGAGACCATGTGACAAAACAATATGGTTAACAGCATTAGCCACTAGTGGCAGAAACAATTGAAAAACTGATTAAAAACGTATAAGAAAGACATTCAGTATTGGGTGTGGTGGTGTGGACTACTTAATGCTTAGAGAGCTTTTAAAGTAACCCAAGTTCATGGCTTGCTAGAAAAGCCTCTGTAATGGCTACAAAAGCATGGATAACACCATTGGAATGGCAAAATGGAGGGCTTTCAGAGGGAAGAAGTGGCTACAATTTATGGTTCAAAAGTTACTCAGGCATACATTTGGGGCTGACTGAAACTGACCCACTTTTGGGCCCAAACTCATCAGTTAAGAACCACTGCAATAGAGTGCCTTTGGGATGTGACAGAACAGGAAATTCACATCAAGGACGTGCAGCTGAAAAATTTGCAGCAACTGATGCTATCAAGTCTACATGGACCAAAATCTCTTGGGATTGTTTCATCTCCCTACTGAGTATATGCAACAAATAATTAAGGCAAAACAGAAAGCAAAAGGGAGTACTGGCAAGATGTGCTAATAAAGTAGGCAGTGAGTAGCATTCCATAGAAACAAATCCAAAAGTCACAACAAGTGTGAAATAGAGTAACCTACCTATTTTCCTCTGTTAAGCTTTCATTGCCGTTGGTATCAGGATAGTCCTACAGAGAGAGCATACAACCAAAAGGGGAAGAAATATTGAGAAAGAGAGATAAAAAGATACAGTTAAAACATATTTTGCAATGACAGTGCACATTTGCACATCACAAGCAGAGGAACTGTAGCTTTCATGACACACACATTAGTAAAAATACAGCAAGTGGCAATACACACATAAGAGTCATTAAGTTCTTACATCTTAGATGTAGCACACATACAGGAGTATAAAAGCTGTTCTCAGAGACTGGGAGAAAAGGACACACACCTGCAGGTCAGCGTTGTGACCGGCAGACTCTGAGTTAGTAGTAGTGTTAGCGCTAGCGGTGTTAGACACGGGTGAGTTGCGACCAGGCTCGGCCGATGGGTCCTCCAGCAGCGGGGGATCTGAGGAGCCCACGACCTCCATGTTGGCAAATGTCTGAGGTGATACACACACAAAATATGCGCACACTGGTTTAATGGCAGGAAAACACGCAGTTATGAGGAATGAGCAACACAAAGACAACAGTAACATATTGAACTACATAGGCATGGGCTTATGAGCATGAAAAGTGAAAACTGTGATGAACTACACTGATGTTATGGTGTAGTTTAGTCTCATTAAATGCTGAAGTAATACATGATAGTGCAATGTCTATGAAAACTTAATATTGGAATAAGATGGAGGCAGGGACTTGGGTATATCTGAATGCATGCTCTGTTGCTTGTGTTGAGAGCTGAAGCTAGAAAGCCGTTTCCCTGATAGTCCAGCTACCCATGGGGCTCTCTGCAACACTTGCAGAATGAAAGCACTGACAGAACTCAGACTGTGCTTCGTAAATGCCAACATAAATCTGAACAACTGACAAATGATCCTTCTTTGTTACAAGACTCTTACTTTCACACCATTAAATTCAACATACCAGACATTTGTAGTCTGTACATGAATACTTCTAAGAGTGCATGCAAACAAGACACAGAAAACTAGAAAACAAACTAAGAAAAATAGCCTACACTTACATTTCTCATCCCAAAGATGCATGCATGCACCAAAGCTTATTTATCAAAGCCATGCACCAACTGAGATCCATGCAACTCAATGTGAGCATCCTGCTCGGCAAAACTAAACGTCAATAAATGATGATCTCAGAAAATTGACAGTACAACCCCCTTTTGTGTCACTCTCTCACCAAGGATTTAGACAAACGCAACACTAATTCAAGAATTTGCACTCAAGTCAGTCCCATGCTTTCTGCTCCATGTGACAAAAAGGAATAAGCACACTTGAATTAAGGAGAAAGTCAGGATAGGAAAGCAATGTGAAATATTAAACACCGCATGAGGAGCTGCTGAGGAATGCAGAGATTGAGAAAAACAAAGGAGAAAAAGAGTCAGAGACAGAGGCTCACCTGACTGTTGCCATAAGGAGGGAGGACTACTCCATTGCTTTGAGTAAACGCTTTCAAGATACGGTCAAACTACAGGAAAGAAGAAACAAGGATGGAGTTGGAAGAGGTGGGAAATTGAGACAGTGATAGAGAAGTAGGTAAACAGGCACAGAGAAGCAGCAGCTACAGGACAAGAAGGAGGGTGTTAAGAAGTGGCAAGGGTGAGTAAGGAGGAGAAATATAGGCTTGCTTACTCAGTCTGCTAAAGACTGAAGCAAGTGTACCCTATCAGCATCAATATGACTCATGTAAACACTACTCAAATCTTTACAAGAGCACTGGGGCAGAGCGGCATTTTTGCAATTAGTACCTGAGAATCTCTGATTACAAATTCCAAGCTGCTGAAGCATCCTCAGCAATCAGCACCACAAATGGACAAATTGACCTTGCTCATGTTTCTCCTTATAAGAACAACCAATACCAAGTCATTCATTACTCACAATCACACTTAAGGTCAATTATTAGTCTTTTAGAGGCTAAATAAGCAGAAATGTGGATCTTTTAACTTGAGCAATCATCCTGCATTATTTTAAAACAACTCTTGTGCCTTGATACCCAAAACTTATCAGCATCTCACAAATAAGATAGATTTCCTTTGTCTTATTCTGTTTCAGACTGCATGATTCTAACTTGATATCTTGGCCAAATAATATCCAAAATCCTTAGGAAAAAACTCTGTCTGAGCAAACAAGACACAACAGCAAGCTCTCCAACTCTGACAAGCTCGGATTCCTATCAGGCTTAAAAACTACTGACCAACATTGTCTTTGGAAAACTGACCCGACAGTCCAGTCCTGTGTGTGAAAGCTGTGTGCCAGAGTCACATGTCTAACTGTGTGTCCCCAATGGCACTCTCCTTTTGCTTGAAAGAGCTTAAAAAACAGCCCAGTTGGAGACAATATTTGATGTTCAATATTAAAGTAGCAATAAACAAAAAAAACAAGCAAATTGTGTGTCTTTGAGCTTTAACAGATAGGCATTTGAGATGTTTCAACTCTCCAGCCAGTCTAATTTTGACATGTCACAGCATTTTGGAGTTATTAACACTTTCATGGCTCTAAACATTTATCAAAATGAATTAGACGTAGAAGTTACAGACTGTCGAAATTCCTGTTCATCTGTCCACATTCTGTCACTTCTATCAGAGCAGCAGAAATGATCAAACAAGTGGTTTTTAATCAGTATGTGACAGAAAATAAGACTTCAGCTCATAAACACTTGCAATATAAGGAATTTTTCAAAATGTCAGAAAATGCAAGCCACAAAATCAGAACAATGTGAAACAGGGACGCACCCATGCATTGGTTTGACATTGGCATCAGCTGATATTGGCCCTGTTTACAAATATCTGCCATCCATCACATTATGTGGAATAAGCATACATATGTTAGCAATGTTTATCTGTTTAGTTCAACCAATTTAAGGCTGTTATCTAGTATCTAGCAACTTACTCAAATAAGATTTTTTTTTCATAAAGTAGACAAAGTGACTAGTTAGAAAAACTCTAGTCTGCTTTCATTGTCAAAAGTGTGATAACATGTTGGAAAAATCAGGAGCAAACAAAATGTATATTTCATTGACAATGGTGCAAAGAATAGGACAAGAAAATCCAGTGTTTGCAAGCCAACTGATGCAGACTTGAAAAGCTTCTGATTCCAAATTAATCCTTGATATGTGACTGAAATTTTTAACAACTGTACCTGTCTTCAATCTTGGCAATTACAACAGATTTTACTTCAGCCACATGCTAAAACTATCTATGCCTGGTTTCCTTAGTTTCCTTGATAGGTATAGTTTTCAACCTGCCACCAGCTTAGCAAATAAGTGCTGTTTTTTTCAAACTTTGTATTTCGAAAGAGTATGCAACTTTACAAGCAGTTAAACAGCTGTATAGTTAAGTATGTAAGAATGTTCAACAGCAGGATTAAATTTCCAGGATATTTCAATTGATTTCAAAGGGTCATATTAGGTTTTAGACACTACAGAGCACAAGGAGGGGTTGTTACTTAACAAACAGGAAGACAAGTGCAACAACCAGGACTGACTTACATTGACCGGAGAGTTTCTGTCTTGTGAAGGTGCATCGTGTTGGTTCGGCCCCTTCACTTTCCTCTTCTTCTTGGCCCCTGCACCTCCACCTCCTACTCCTCCACCACCCTTTTCTCCTCCTACACTAGCAGGGGAGCTCTTCTGCTGGAACTCCTTCAGCTGAGCAGCACATAAGGGAACAATGCATGCAAAAATAAGTCAATGAGCGATTCATATCTTACCTAGGGTTGTCACAATGCCAGATATTTAAACTTTGATACAGCTCTTGGAAGAATCCATACTGGTGCCCTAGGAGCCCAATAGTAGAAATTTTCTTGTCTCTAATTACCAAAAGATGTAGATAACCTCTTGCACAGTTTAAATTGCACTAACATGTTGGTAATGTTTCAAACACAGACAATTAAGACAATGTGCAAGTGCTTTTGATTTAACAAATGACTAAAAATCTGCAGTTTTAAAACTTAAGTGCTTTTTTCAATTATCAAAATAAGCTAGACTTTCTTTTTAAAACATTTGCTATCAAAAATGCAAAAAATACTGGAAATTTAGACAACCTTGATGTAACAGACAAAAACTCATCTGGTTGATTCTTGCGATTTTTGATTTTGTTTCTGGTACACTGAAAGGAAATATCAATTCTGACTGGCTGGAATAATCAATTAATGGTTTAGATAATTTGACAGAATTGAGATGTACACTGCTTTCCACATTATTAAGCAAATTACATTTTTCTCTTATTTTCTGAAATATTAATGCAAATGACAGAGTATTTTTCAAGTCATCAAATGTTTCTGAACAAACTTCATAATGATAACCATTATTGTTTTTAAATAAAACCCCCAAAACGCACTGTTCCACATTATTAAGCACGACAGAGTTTTAAAACATTTTTTTTGTGTAAAGAACTGAAAATGGTCATTAGTTGAATTTGCAGCATTAAGAGGTCATATTTACTGAAATCAAAAGCTATTTCAATCAAAAACATCTTAACAGGCCAAGTTACATGTTAACATAAAGACCACTTCTTTGATATCACCTTCACAATTCTTGCATCCACTGAACTTGTGAGTTTTTGGACAGTTTCTGCATGAATTTCTTTGCAGGATGCTAGAATAGCCTCCCAGAATGACAGTTTTGATGTGAACTGCCTCCCACCCTCATAGATCTTTAGCTTGAGGATGCTCCAAAGGTTCTCAACAGGGTTGAGGTCAGGGGAGGATGGGGGCCACACCATGAGTTTCTCTCTTTTTATGCCCATAGCAGCCAATGACACAAAAGTATTCTTTGCAGCACGAGATGGTGCATTGTCATGCATGAAGAAAATTTTGCTACTTTTTTTTACCATGGAAGAAAGTGGTCAGTCAGAGCCCAAACATGACTCCACCACCTCCTTGCTGACGTCTCAGCCTTGTTGGGACATGATGGCCATCCACCAACCATCCACTACCCCTCCATCTGGACCATGCAGGGTCGCACAGCACTCATCAGTTAACAAGACAGTTTGAAAATGAGTCTTCATGTATTTCTGGGCCCACTGCAATCGTTTCTGCTTGTGAACATTGGATAGGGCGGTTGAATAGTAGGTTTATACACGACTGCAGGTCTCTGGAGGATCCTACACCTTGAGGTTGGTGGGACTCCAGACACACCAGCAGCTTCAAATTCCTGTTTGCTGCTTTGTAATGGCATTTTAGCATCTGCTCTCTTAATCTGATGATTTGTCTGGCAGAAACGTTCTTCATTATGCTTTTATCTGCACAAACCTGTCTGTGCTCTGAATCAGACACAAATTTCTTTGATCATGATTAATTTTTTGTGAAATATCTAAAGTTTTCATTCCTTGTCCAAGGCATTACACTATTTGACCCTTTCGGCAACAGAGAGATCCTTTTTCTTTCCCATATTGCTTGAAACCTGTGGCCTGCTTAATAATGTGGAAAAGTGCATTTTGAGGTTTTTATTAAAAAAAAAAAAAATACGGTTATCATTATGAAGTTTGTTCAAAAACATTTGAATTATGCTTTAACGGCCGATGACTTAAAAAATACTCTGACTGTCATTTGCATAAATATTTTGGAAAATAAGAGAAAAATGTTATTTGCTTAATAATGTGGAAAGTGGTGTAGACTCACATAGTTGCACTGACAATACACCACATACTTGAAAGATAAAGTTTTAAATGCTGACTGAATATGTGGCCTCTGGCAATTTGTTACTGGATGTAACTCTGGCTTGCTTGTTTAATGACTGGTTGTTCTTAACTTAAGTTAAAGCTGATAACATGTGGCAAACTATGATCATCTGTGCTTAGGTGATATGTTTGTTTTGGCATGCGGCCCTTGGCAGCTGTCGTCTGGGACCACAGAGGACCCAAGGGGTGCAGCTAGAGCTTCAAGTTTAAATCATTTAGGATAAACTGCAGCTAAATGTTTCATGTTTATTAGCAAGACCACTTTTCTAAGACTTTGGTAGGACAACACAAACGCTGACGAGCCGTTTCCTGAAGCTAGCATTTCACAGCTGATAAGGCCATCTTTCTGACTAGCCTAACAACATACCTAGCCAAAGCCCACAGCAGGACAGGAAAGAGGGGTGTCAGCTGTCAAAACAGTCCCCGTCATTCTCAAAAGCTAACTGTGCTACAATGCTAGTCCGGAGTTTGTATAAAAATATAGTTTACTAGCCATTTTCTGAAATAACTGAGATGTCCTGCAGACAAGGAAGAAGTCTGCCTGAGTGCTGTATGACATTCCTTACATTCACACACAGCCAACTATTCATTAGTTAGCCTGCTTGCTAACGTTAACTTGCCTTAGTTAGCACGTCAAGACTTGCTTTTACCATATTAACCGTCACCAACAGAGACATACAAAACCTCTAGGCAAAGAGGGAACCGAATATCAACAGTAGCTAACTAAACAGCATGTGATGGTATAAATGCCACAATGACCTAAAAATAGTCTCGATAATCTGGGAAAGTTAATGCTATCAATAAAGGCCAGAAAGAAGCACCGGTCTGTCCTGCGCATTGAAGCCCGCACAGGCGCGAGAGGGACGGGACAAGTGACAGCGTAGAGGTCGGACGACGTGTAATGACAACACCCCTGCTCCGCAAAGAAATTATTATAAACAAAAGAAAAACACTGGCAACACAAACTCTCAAAACAGAGGACGAGCCAGTTCTTCTAATGGTTTCTAGTAGGGTAAGTAATAAAATACTTTACCTTTTTCTTAGCTGCAGCGAGTTTAATTTGCCTGCTCTGGTCGGCCATACTGCTGCTCTGGTCAACGGACCGAACCACGTCATCAGTTTCAGTCTGTCAATGTCTTTGGCGATAGGGGGCGTAGTCTCGGCCTGTGGTCCTACCGTTAAAAAAGAAGAAATACCAGACTGATATGAGAAAAACCCCCACAAAAAACACATTTCATTTTATTTATACATTCCTAATTATTTTTTGTTTGATTCAGTGCCTGAATGGAAAATAAACATAATAATTGTTATATTCTTTGACCTTGTTTCACCTGCATACAACCTCATTTAAATTGTCTTTTTGGCTTGGTTACTTGGTCAGCTAATGCAGACATAAAAATAAAGGACAAAGCACTATAACCAACAAGAGATAAATATCTATTCCTTCTAAAAAATGTATAGATTTGCTGTTTAAACTGGTTTAATTTTATATCTTTAATACTATCAACCACAGATCAGCCTATAACTTGACAGTCCAAATAAATCAGATAAAAAAATCAAAGACAACAATTTTGCCATCCTTAGATATCATTTGTCTCTTGTCAAGTTCAAGCACATGGGATTTTTATTTTGTTATGAAGTTTTTATTTCATTATATGATTTTCACTGAAGACTGACCTCATAGTGCAGTAGCTGAAATTTCTATGACACTGTAAAGAACATACTTTGTTTTTTGAATAAAATCTATTTGAAGATTTAAATGTATCAATAAGCTCTTCAACTTCTACTTCATCTTACTCTGGTTATAATTAATGATTTTAACAATAACAATGTTTATAATTCATAAAATATGGTTATCGTAAGAATACACAGGCAGATATTTAAACTACTACAGACATAGATTAACATAACTCAATAAAGTGACCATTCTGGGCAAATGTTAAAGCCAAAGTTATTAGTTTTCTATCAGAGAATATTCTATCAGAGATATTCTATAAGAGAAGCAGATAATATTTAAAAAAAAAAAAAAGTTGGCAAGATAAGAGGGCAATCAGAAATGTTTCAACCTTGCATTTAATAGTTATAAAATAGCTGTTCTATAGGTGAAAAATGTGTAATACAGTCAATGCTACTGAATTGAGTAGCTTAAAGGCTGAAAGGAAAATATTATTTGTGTTAAATAAATGGAAAAACTGACACATCAAGAAAGGAGACAAAAAGGAATAAATTTCAGTTTATGATTATTATTTTTCTTACTGGTCTTTTCCCTTATCTCTTTATCGTCCCCAGCATGTGACAGTGGCCTTCTTCCACCCGTGCAGGGTGAAATTAAACAAGCAAATAAACAAATAAAAGTCTGCCTGTAGAAAGAAAAAGTGTAAGCCACAGGGCCAGTATACAGACAGCAGAATGGTACAGGCTATTTGTGTTTAAGAATCATTATCACACATAAATATAAACCTGGCTCACAGTCAGACTTGGTCATTGTCTAATCAAAGCTTACATTTAACACACAGGCCTACCAGTAGATTATTTTGTGTTGTTCAGAGATCAGGACAGAAGAGCTTTGATATAAGTAAGAAAGAAAGAAAGAAAGAAAGAGAGAGAGAGAGAGAGAGAGGGAGAGAGAGAGAGAGTTTACTGGACCCTGCAAAACTGCATAGGGTAGGGTTGAGAGTTGACCCAGATGTAATGAGACCACAGGTACTCTGACATATCTGATGTGGTCCTGCATAAGAGTAGAGTAGAGTAAATGGATAACAATCCATGAGAAAATCAAACCAGGAGTCGGTCAGGCTATCCCATTTATGCCAAGCCTTTTTTTTTTTTAATCTTGGGGGACTCTAACTCATTCAGGGGTTTCCCTGAACCTGAACCAAGATGAATCCTCACAGCCATCATGCTGGGTCGAAAATGTCTGCTCACAGAATGGGAAGTGTGGGATCTTCCTTTGCCCAGTGTTTGATTTACTCAATTAAATGTAATGGCAGCTTGTTACAGGGACATGACCCTAGGCTGGCAGCCCCCTACAGTTTACTGGGGACATTAGCTATAACCTGTAGACAGGAGACAACTCAACATCTTAATGCAGTTTATTTTGAAATGTACATGCATTTCTTATTTATTTCTTATTTCTTTTAACTGTGTCAATTATTTTGCTATGAACAATTTGAAAAACAACAACAACAAAAAAAGATAATAAAAAGAAAGAAAAAATAAATAACCCTTCATTCTGCAAATTCCTGAAACAAGCTGATTTGTGTTTGGGTCTCATTCCAATTGGAAGATTCGTTCTTGCAGGACCTCATTCTGGTTAGGGTTTCTGTCTTTAAAAAAATCCCAACTGGCTTCTTAAACAAAAAAGGATGGCAAATGGGGAGAGTATTAAAATTAAAACAAAAAACGTGACATCTGAATAAGTATTTTTGTAATGCTTCCACAAACCTTGGCTATTATGAGTCTGAATAATTGAAAAGGTTTGCTTAGGCAACCAGTTACCTCATGTTGACCTATTTTGACTTTGTCATAAAATACTTTATTATATTATGCCAGTATTTGTTAGAATAGTTTTAAGTGTGCAAATATTTAAGTAAATCCATAATCTAAATGCTGTTGAGTTACAAGACATATTAAAATAAGCCACTATTAAATATGCAAACTGACCTATTGTAGGTTACTTGCATTTAAAATGGGGATGCTGACCTAAATTATCATGGTATACAAAATATGATGAAATGCTCAGACAATCTAATTCATCTGATGTAACAACCTTTGCTTTTAGTCTGTTTAGTCACATATTACACAGGGTTTGAACGTTTCTTACTCATGAGTGAGTCATCATAACTGCTTATAATACCAACATAGTATGCACTCAAACATACCACTTAAAACCGCAGAAACATGAAAATGAAAGCCAATCCATTATACTTGAAACCCATTATTTAAAAAAAGCAGCACTTTCTTCTGATAAAAGCCTTTGAATTGAGGAAAAGGCCTACTTCCCTAGTCTCTAGAGTGGCGTGTCAGTGCTCCAACCGTGTTAATGAATTCGCCTGACAGACAGCCAATCAGAGGTGGCACAGTGGTCAAAAGCCGTGACGTCGCCATGAACCGATGTGTGCAAATCAGCAGCGGCCAGCATGCCGGGGGTAACCAATCAGCGCGTTCCAACGAGCTGCTGCTGAGCCAATCGCGCGCCTCCACGATTGGGAAGAAGTGACGGCTTATATATGGAGAGCACAGTTCATTCAGCATCAGTTAACAGAGCAAAGACTACAGAGAAGACGAATAAGACAGACACGCTTTACAGTGAGAAGCAAGAGCTGTTCGAGGCATCGTGAAGGCCGTTAATTCACTGACATTACTACATTTAAGGTATGTATCAACATTATTTTAGATATGATAATGCAACGACGCAATGTCTGGTATTTTATATCACGTTTGACGTCATTTTGAGGCATTTTTCATTCTGATTAAGCTAGCTAAGCTACCCTTTGACGGTCGTCGTTTATTTTAAAGACATTTACCCAGCCTTCAATGCATATAGTCGGATAATGTGATAGTGATATTAAAAGTCAAAAGAATTTTCAATTTAATGGTCATTGTGGTGAATTATGCTTCCTTGTCTGCTAAGCACGCTAACGTGGTTAAGCTAGGTACCGGTGGGTTGGAAAAAAACTAGTCCGGATTGTGAACGCTGAAAGGAGACAGCTTAGCTCCACCCATTGACCCATGTTCATTCCGGATTTTGTCAGTTGCCTTTTTTTTTTATTATTTCTTTGGAAAGACCAAACTTCTCTTGCATAATGAGTCTGAGTTCTAGAAAATGACATTTAGCATTAGCATTACCTGTTAACATGGTGAACAAGGAAGGCGGGGATAACACGTCAGGAGCGCAAGGCCACGTTGTTTTAACGAGTTATGTCTTCTCTAGATTTCTCTGCAAATCTGATCGAAAGAAAGCAAAGATGAAGCTGTTGTGGGTTGTTTTACTGGTGACCGGCACTGTGTTTGCCGATGACGACGACAAGAAGGACAGTGTTGGGACTGTGGTTGGAATTGACCTGGGGACCACCTACTCATGGTGAGTGGAGAAAAATGACAGCTGTCTTTATTGTATTAAGTCACAATGCAACTAGGCAACTTCTAACAAATAGCTCAAACTTGGAATGTGTTGCCTTCTGTATAGGACTACGTCTAAAATGTGTTTTTCCTACAGTGTCGGAGTGTTCAAGAATGGGCGTGTGGAGATCATTGCCAACGACCAGGGTAACCGCATTACCCCATCATATGTGGCTTTCACCAGTGAGGGTGAGCGTCTCATTGGTGATGCTGCCAAGAATCAACTGACCTCCAACCCTGAGAACACAGTCTTTGATGCCAAGAGATTGATTGGGCGCACTTGGGGAGACTCCTCTGTGCAGCAGGACATCAAGTACCTGCCATTTAAGGTAAGTTTCCAAACTTGTAAAAGTAATTGGTATGGCGTCTCGAGGTTGTTGGCTAACGCTTGAGAATCACCCTAGATATTAAATTGATTCATTTTTTCTCTAGGTGACTGAGAAAAAGAACAAGCCCCACATTCAGGTTGACATTGGTGGTGGACAGATGAAGACATTTGCTCCTGAGGAGATCTCTGCCATGGTGCTGACTAAAATGAAGGAGACTGCTGAAGCTTATCTGGGCAAGAAGGTAAAAACATACAATTCAAACATTACACAACTTTTAGTTTAAAATGTAGAACTGTCATCTAATGTTTTGATCTCTTCTTTAGGTAACACATGCTGTGGTCACCGTCCCTGCTTATTTCAATGATGCTCAGCGTCAGGCAACCAAGGATGCTGGTACCATCGCTGGCCTCAATGTCATGAGAATCATCAATGAGCCGTAAGTGTAAAAATGTAATTGAATGTTGTATTTGGAAACAGAAGAAATTTTATCATCTACTCATTATTAACCTGATCTCATTATGTCAATTCTTTAGAACTGCTGCTGCCATTGCTTATGGTCTGGACAAGAGGGACGGCGAGAAGAACATTCTTGTATTCGATCTGGGTGGTGGCACCTTCGATGTTTCCCTGCTGACTATTGACAATGGTGTGTTTGAGGTGGTGGCAACCAACGGTGACACCCATCTTGGAGGTGAGGACTTCGACCAGCGCGTCATGGAGCACTTCATCAAGCTGTACAAGAAGAAGACAGGCAAAGATGTGCGCAAGGACAACCGTGCTGTGCAGAAGCTGCGTCGTGAGGTTGAGAAGGCAAAGAGAGCACTGTCCGCCCAGCACCAGGCTCGCATTGAGATCGAGTCCTTCTTTGAGGGAGAAGACTTCTCTGAGACCCTGACCCGTGCCAAGTTCGAAGAGCTCAACATGGTAAACTATTAAACTATATCCTAAGCTATCAAAACAGTGACTTGAACACAATTTAAACCTGACTTCATAAAACAATCTCTTAACTTTTTGATCTTTTTTTATAATAGGACCTGTTCCGTTCCACCATGAAGCCTGTCCAGAAGGTGCTGGAAGATGCTGACCTGAAGAAGTCTGATATTAATGAGATTGTTCTGGTTGGAGGCTCCACCCGTATCCCCAAAATTCAGCAGCTGGTGAAGGAGTTCTTCAATGGCAAAGAGCCCTCCAGGGGCATCAACCCTGATGAGGCTGTGGCTTATGGAGCTGCTGTGCAGGCTGGAGTGCTTTCTGGAGAGGAGGACACTGGTAGGTCATCTTCCCCTCACACACTGTTTACTGTAACTAGCTTTTGATTGGTTTACTAAATATTTTGCTCTCTTTCAGGTGATGTTGTTCTTCTGGATGTGTGCCCCCTGACTCTTGGTATTGAGACCGTTGGAGGAGTGATGACCAAACTGATCCCCAGGAACACTGTGGTGCCTACCAAGAAATCTCAGATCTTCTCTACAGCTTCTGATAACCAGCCTACTGTCACCATAAAGGTTTATGAAGGTAAGCAAAAACACTGTTTAAATGTAGATCAACTTCATTTCTTTTAATTTAAGAACAACAACAAAAAACTTGCACATGTTTAATTGTGAATTCTGTTTCTAGGTGAACGTCCTCTGACAAAAGACAACCATCTGCTGGGCACATTCGATCTGACTGGCATCCCTCCTGCCCCTCGTGGCGTACCACAGATCGAAGTCACCTTTGAGATCGATGTCAACGGTATCTTGCGTGTCACAGCTGAGGACAAAGGCACCGGCAACAAGAACAAGATCACCATCACAAATGACCAGAATCGCCTGACGCCAGAGGACATCGAGCGCATGGTGAACGATGCTGAGCGCTTCGCCGATGAAGACAAGAAGCTGAAGGAGAGAATTGATGCCCGTAACGAGCTTGAGAGCTACGCTTACTCACTGAAGAACCAGATTGGTGACAAGGAGAAGCTGGGTGGCAAGCTGTCAGATGAGGACAAGGAAGCAATTGAGAAGGCAGTGGAGGAGAAGATTGAGTGGATGGAGTCACACCAGGAGGCTGAGCTGGAGGACTTCCAGGCCAAGAAGAAGGAGCTTGAAGAGGTGGTTCAACCCATCATCAGCAAGCTTTACGGTAGTGCAGGAGGACCACCACCAGAGGGCGCAGAAACCGAGCAAGATGAGAAGGATGAGTTGTAGGCACGTCTGCTGTCGACGTTTGTCGCCCCTTGCCTCTGGTAGTGGCACCTAGATGTACATATTGAACTGATGGGACTCAAATAGTGAGAGGAACGGTTGGCAAGGGGTGGCGCTAATAAGCAACCATACCGAATCCCCTGAAAGACTTTCAAAAAAGTTTCAGTGTGTGAGAGGTGTTCTCTTCGCTGGAAGGCGGAGATAATTGTCAGCCTGGATATGAGGCTTGCTGCTGCTGTTCTCAGGCAGTTCTGTTGGGGTTCTGTAGATGGGAGGGACTTAGTGGGTGGGCTGGGGTTTGGGTGGGGGGGGTGTTTCTGAGGCCCATTAAGTTGGGAGTCTGTGGGATCAAGGGCTCATTATGTCCACAGGCAAGGCTAAAAGTTATTTATTGAATCTGGTCGTTGTACTTCTGGAAAGACATTGAAATAAATGTTTGATACAAAATGTAACCTGGTTGTCCGTCCTTGCATTCATTCTCACTTTCACTCAATTTGAATTGCTTCCGCAGCCTTGTCTTGTATCACAAAAATTTATTCTTCAGCTCTGTTCTTTATGAATGGTAAAAAAGCATCTTCAATGCTCATGAGTGTTTTGAATAAACATTAACTTTTGCTAATGTTACATCATGTAACAACTGTAACAACACAGTCATTATGAATGACACCCTGGGTACCCATCCCTCCAAATACGAAGGCTAAATATATTGTCTCTGATGCTGCTGGGTATCCAGATTGCTCTTGGTTTTCCTTACAGACCTTCCAAGGCAGGAAACACATGGAGTGGTCGAGAAGATTGGGGATCAAATCACCTTCAAACTTCTTAAGGGCCCATCAACTCTTGTCTGGAAAAATGGGAATAAAGGCTTTAAGGCTAATATTTAATGAGTAAAGTGCTTCTTAACATTTCTAAAAACAGTAATGCATGTATTTATACAGAAAAAGCTACAAATAAAGTGATAAGATTTCTTAAATATTAGGTACCTGTGTTGAATCTGTACATTGAGTTGCCTGCTCCATCTGCAGTCATCCCCCCCCAAATATGTAGATGTTCTTGCCCAGCACCACAGCTGAGCGGGCTGCTACTCCTGCTGGGATGTCTCCTTTGGTCTGCACCTTCTCCCACTTCATGTTTCAAAAGACACGTTTTTTTTTTTCAAGCAAAAAACCCTTGAAATGATCAAGCTCTGAGACTCTTCATTTTGTCTAGTATTATCTAAGACATAAGAAAGCTGGGAAGTAGATATACATTGTTCTGATCCAGGAGAGACCTATCTGGCTTACTTGTATCAAGAGGGTACATGTAGAATTTGCTTTTAACATATTTACCATCACCGACAGAGACATGACAAAGAGGGAACCGAATATCAACAGTGGCTGGATAAACAGCATGGGATGGTATAAATGCCACGATGAACTAAAAATAGTCACGATAGTCTGGGAAAGTTAATGCTATCAATAAAGGCCAGAAAGAAGTACCAGTTATCCTGTGCATTGAAGCCTGCACAGGCGCGAGAGATGGGATAAGTGACAGCGTAGAGGTCGGAGCACGTGTAATGACAACACCCCTGCTCCGCAAAGAATTTATTATAAACAAAAACAACAACAACAAAAAACTGGCAACACAAACTCTCAAAACAGAGGATGAGCCAGTTCTTCTAATGGTTTTTAGTAAAGTAAGTAATAAAATACTTTACTTTTTTCTTAGCTTTTTTTTTATTGAACATATAAGGATATTATACAACAATATATAATAATCATTGCATAATGTGAGGATAATAAACAACATTAACATACTCAAATGTAAGTTTCCATAATTGGAATCAGAGAGTTATCACACCTCCTTGGTACAATTCCCTGAAATGTAAATCAAGAATGCAGATCAGAATATTTGGAAGAAAAGAGCAAGGGGAGAATGGATATACAGTGCATCTGGAAAGTATTCACGACGCTTCATTTTATCCACATTTTGTTATGTTACAGCCTCATTCCAAAATGGAATAAATTCATTTTTTTCTTCAAAATTCCATACATAACACTCCATAATGACAATGAGAAAAAGTTTTTTTTTTCAATTTTTGCAAATTCATTAAAAATAAAAAACGAAGACATCACATATACGTAAGTATTCACAACCTTTGCCACGAAGCTCAAAATTGAGCTCAGGTGCATCCTGTTTCCACTGATCATCCTTGAGATGTTCCTACAGCTTAATTGGAGTCCATCTGTGGTAAATTCAGTTGATTGGATGTGATTTGGAAAGGCACACATCTGTCTATTAAAAGGTCCCACAGGTGACAGTGCATGTCAGAGCACAAACCAAGCATGGAGTCAGAGGAATTGTCTGTAGACCTCCAAGACAGGATTGTCTCAAGGCACAAATCTGGGGAAGGATACAGAAAAATTTCTGCTGTTTTGAAGGTCCCAATGAGCACAGTGGCCTCCATCATCTGTAAGTGGAAGAAGTTCTGAACCACCAGGACTCTTCCTAGAGCTGGCTGCCCGTCTAAACTGAGCGATTGGGGAGAAGGGCCTCAGTCAGGGAGTTGACCAAGAACCCGATGGTCACTCTGTCAGAGCTCCAGCGGTCCTCTGTGGAGAGAGGAGAACCTTCCAGAAGGTCAACCATATCTGCAACAATCCACCAATCAGGCCTGTATGGTAGAGTGGCCAGACAGAAGCCACTCCTTAGTAAAAGGCACATGGCAGCCCTCTTGGAGTTTGCCAAAAGGCACCTGAAGGACTCTCAGACCATCACCTGGCCAATACTATCCCTACAGTGAAGTATGGTGGTGGCAGCATCATGCTGTGGGGATGTTTTTCAGCAGCAGGAACTGGAAGACTAGTCAGGATTGAGGGAAAGATGAATGCAGCAATGTACAGAGACATCCTTGGATGAAATCCTGCTCCAGAGTGCTTTTGACCTCTGGACTGGAGCGACGACTCATCTTTCAGCAGGATGATGACCCTAAGCACACAGCCAAGATATCAAAGGAGTGGCTTCAGGACAACTCTGTGAATGTCCTTGAGTGGCCCAGCCAGAACCCAGACTTGAATCCCATCAAACATCTCTGGAGAGATCTGAAAATGGCTGTGCACTGATGCTCCCCATCCAACCTGATGGAGCTTGAGAGGTGCTGCAAAGAGGAATGGGCGAAACTGCCCAAAGATCGGTGTGCCAAGCTTGTGGTATCACACTCAAAAAGACTTGAGGCTGTAATTGCTGCCAAAGGTGCCTCAATACAGTATTGAGAAAAGGCTGTGAATATTTATGTACATGTGATGTCTTAGTTTTTTATTTTCAATAAATTTGCACATTGTCATTATGGGGTGTTGTGTGTAGAATTTTGAGGAAAAAAATGAATTTATTCCATTTTGGAATGAGGCTGTAACATAACAAAATGTGGAAAAAATGAAGCGTTGTGAATACTTTCCAGATGCACTGTATAATAATTGGATAAAAACAACAACAAAAATAAAACAGAAAGTACAAGGGGTCAGGATAAGTCAATTTTTTCTATAGCAGTGTATAATCTATTTGCCTGGGTGCTATTAGCTTGCTTCAGGCACTGTTTTCCTTCTACTCAGTATTACTCTATTATTCCACAATGGGACATTATGGGGGCTGAAATTTTGTCTGAACATCATTTTCCACTGTAATAGAACCTGTTGGGGAAATTTAGACAGTTTAATTGGTAATTTTTATAATTCGAAGTTGCACACTAATAAAAATTCAATACCTCCGACTTTGTCAAAAAATAAGGGTGGGTAAGGAGAACGAAATCTCATCTGCATTTCTTAGAAAGGATCTGAGCCAATTAATCTTTAACATTCCTTTAATAATTTCAAAACCAATTACATTTATACCACCATCCTCATTGTTCTTCACCAAGTCCCTATTTCTGATGTAGTGATGTTTATTTTTCCATATGAAATTGAAATTCATTCTGTTAACTTCTTTCATAATCCATGAAGGGATTGCTAGGGAGTATGCTTATAGATAGGATGGATAGATTAACCTGGATAATGACTCAGTTTTGGTTAGCAATGTTCTGCCAAACAGCGTTACAGTCATGGATGAAAGTATTAGCACCCTTGGAATTTTTTCAGAAAATACACCATTTCTCGCAGAAATTGTTGCAATTACAAATGTTTTTGGTATACATGTGTTTATTGCCTTTATGTGCATTGGAGCAACACAAAAAAATCAGAAGACTTGACTAAATCTGAAAACAGTCTATAACTGGAATCTATTCAACAATATGCTTGCCCTCTATGTAGCCAAATAGGCCTTTAAAGCATGCATCCTTGCCCTCCTTTCTAGCCGGGTCAATTTTTGGCCATAGTGCTTGAGGACTGCCAGCCCTCCTGGATCAGACCTTCAGCAAAATGGATCCCTTCTTCTTTGCATACTGGTGATGCCTTTGTGCGTCTCCAGATGTCGTCTCTCTCTGTGCGCCTTGCAAACAGGACGATGATTTGCCACTCGCCCCACTCTATGTACCACGTCGACTGCTTCATCCATCTTTTCCTTTAGGTCCAGTGCAATTCTTCCCAGAAGTTCCACCACTTCTGCTCTGATGTTCTCATTGACCCTCTCCTTCCTGCCTTTAATGCAGAGGCACCATCGTTGTCTGTATCTTTCTTGATTTAATAAACGATCCTCCATAGCACCATTTTCTTTTGTGAGCGACTCGATTTGTCTTTCCATGTGTTTAATTTATGTCTTGCACTCTTTTTCCTCTTCTGTGTTTAGCTGCACAGATTTAGCGATGGATGCTAGCATGGAGCTGTGCTGTTGCATCTGTTTGCTAACTTCCTCCATGCGGTCGTCGACATGTTTTCCAAGAGATTCGATAGCTTTCAATATGGTTTCAGTATATATATAGTGATCTTCTCCCTGAGACAAACCTTTTGGTTTCTTGTCCTTGTGCGCTTTTTCTGGGATGTTAGCTGGACTTGTTCCCCCTCTTTCTTGTTTGTTGCTGTTAGCATTAGCTTCAACCGCTGCCAATTGCATTGAGTAGCCATGCTCGTTCGTGTTAATTCGATTTGTGAACGGGAGGTTTGTCGCCACCGTAGATTTCATGTTGTTGTTTTTGTTCATATTTGGGCTAATTTTCCTTTCTTTTTGAATATTAAATTGGATTACAATCGTCAAAAAATGTAATATTCCGGCACCTTAGCTAGAGCTCAGGTGGAAACAACTGCTCAGTTCACCATCTTGCCAGAACTGACCTTCTTCTTAGCTGCAGCGAGTTTAATTTGCCTGCTCTGGTTGGCCATACTGCTGCTCTGGTCAATGGACCGAACCACATTATCAGTTTCAGTCTGTCAATGTCTCTGCCGATAGGGGGCGTAGTCTCGGCCTGTGGTCCTACCGTTTAAAAAGAAGAAATACCAGACTGAGATGAGATAAAAACACACAAAACACATTTAATTTTATTTATACATTCCTAATTATTTTGTGCTTGATTCAGTGCTTGAATGGTACAGAAGAGTATTAGGGCCACTGAAAAAAAAAAAAAAAAAGTTGAGATAATTTTTTTTCCACTTGTGAGAAAAAAGCCAGAATTCTGAGATTAATGTCAGAATTCTGAATTCTGACTTTTTTCTCAGATTTCTGACTTTAATCTCAGAATTCTGACTTTTTTCTCATAAGTGAAAAAAAATTGTCTCAATTTTTTTTTCAGTGGTCCTCATACTCTTCTGTAGTATGGAAAATAAACATAATCATTTTTATGTTCTTTGACTTTGTTTTACCTGCACACAACCTCATTTAAATTGTCTTTTTGGCTCGGTTTGGTCAGCTAATGCAGACATAAAAATAAAGTAATAAGACAAAGCACTATAACAAACATGAGAGAAATATTTATTAAATATTTAATTCTATCAACCATAGATCAGCCTATAACTTGACAGTCCAAATAAATCAGATAGAAAAATCAAAGATAACAATTTTGCCATCCTTAGATATCATTTATGTTTCTTGTCAAGTTCAAGCACATGGGATTTTTATTTTGTTATGGAGTTTTTATTTCAATATGGGATTTTTATTTCTTTTCACTGAGGACTGACCTCATAGTGCAGTAGCTGAAATTTCTATGACACTGTTAATGACATACTTTGTTTTTAAAATAAAATCTATTTAAAGGTTTAAATGTATCAATAAGCTCTTCAACTTCTACTTCATCTTACTCTGGTTATAATGCATTCTTTTAACAATAACAATGTTTATAATTCATAAAATATGTTTTGTAAGAATACACAGGCAGATATTTAAATTACTACAGACATAGATTAACATAACTCAACAAAGTGTCCATTCTGGCCAAATGTTAAAGCCAAAGTTATTGGTTTTCTATCAGAGATATTCTATAAGAGAAGCAGATAATATTTTAAAAAATGTCAACAAGATAAGAGGGCAATCAGAAATGTTTCAACCTTGCATTTAATAGTTATAAAATAGCTGTTCTATAGGTGAAAAATGTGTAATACAGTCAATGCTACTGAATTGAGTAGCTTAAAGGTTGAAAGGAAAAGATTATTTGTGTAAAACAAATGGAAAAACTGACACACCAAGAAAGGAGACAACAAAAGAAATAAATATCAGTTTATGATTATTATTTTTTCTTACTGGTCTTTTCCCTTATCTCTTTATCGTCCCCAGCATGTGACAGTGGCCTTCTTCCACCCATGCAGGGTGAAATTAAACAAGCAAATAAACAAATAAAAGTCTGCCTGTGGAAAGAAAAAGTGTAAGCCACAGGGCCAGTTTACTGACAGCAGAATGGTACAGGCTATTTGTGTTTAAGAATCATTATCACACATAAATATAAACCTGGCTCACAGTCAGACTTGGTCATTGTCTAATCAAAGCTTACATTTAACACACAGGCCTACCAGTAGCTTATTTTGTGTTGTTTAAAGATCAGGAAAGAATATGCTGAAAAGCTTTGATGTAAAAAAGGAAAGAAGGAAAGAGTTTAATGGACCCTGCATAACTGTATAGGGTAGGGTTGAGAGTGGACCCAGCTTGCTGGTGATGTAATGAGAAACCACAAGCACTCTGCTGTTGTGGTCCTGCAAAAGAGTAGATTAGATTAAGTGGACAACAATCATGACAAAATCAAACCAGAAGCTGGTCTGGATATCCCATTTATACCAAGCCTTTTTATCTTGGGGGACTCTAACTCTTTCAGGGGTTTCCCTGAACCTGAATCAAGATGAATCCTCACAGCCATCATGCTGAGTTGAAAACCTCCACTCACAGAATGGGAAGTGTGATGTCTTCCTTTGTCCAGTGTTTGATTTACTCAATTAAGTGTAATGACAACTTGTTACAGGGACATGACCCTAGGCTGGCAGCCCCCTTCAGTTTACTGGGGACATTAGCTATAACCTGTAGACAGGAGACAACTCAACATCTTAACACAGTTTATTTCGAAATATGCATGTATTTCTTATTTATATTAATTATGTGTCAATAATTTTGTTGTGAACTATTTGAAAGATGAATAAAAAAATTGATAATAGAAAAGAAAGGAAAAATAACCCTTCATTCTACAAATTCTTGAAATAAACTTATTTGTATTTGGGTCTCATTCCAATTGGAAGATTTGTTCTTGCAAGACCTCATTCTGGTACTTCTGTCTTTAAAAAAAATCACAGCTGGTTTCTTAAACAAAAAGAGAGGGTATTAAAATGAACATAAACACATGTGACATCTGATGAAGTATTTTTGTAAAACTACAATAAATCATGATTCTGAATAATTGAAAGGGTTTGCTAAGGCAACCTCATGTTGACCTATTTGGACTTTTGTAATAAAAGACTGTACTATTTTATATCAGTATTTGTTATAATAGTTTTCAGTGTGCAAATATTTAAGTAAATCCATAATCTAAATGCTGTTGAGTTACAAGACATATTAAAATAAGCCACTATTAAATGTGCAAACTGACCTATTGTAGGTTACTTGCATTTAAAATGGGGATGCTGACCCAAGTTATCATAGTATACAAAATATGATGAAATGCTCAGACAATCTAATTCATCTGATGAAACACCGGCACGGTGTTTAAAAGCCGTGACGTCGCCATGAACCGATGTGTGCAAATCAGCAGCGGCCAGCATGCCGGGGGTAACCAATCAGCGCGTTCCAACGAGCTACTGCTGAGCAAATCGCGCGCCTCCGCGATTGGGAAGAAGTGACGGCTTATATATAGAGAGAGCACAGTTCATTCAGCATCACTTCAAAAAGCAAAGACTACAGAGAAGACGAGCAGGAGAGACACGCTTTACTGTGAGAAGCAAAAGCTGTTCGAGGCATCGTGAAGACCGGTAGTTGGTTAATACCCGTTGCATTCGTCAGTTCGATTGGTCAGCTAAGACTTAGAGCCAATCAGAGGCAGAGGAAGGCGGGTCATCTCTTTGCAAAACACGGAGCGGGGCTGATACTTCGAGCACTTGAAGCTGGAGCAGTTATAGACGCACGGAAGTGAACGGGAGAAGTAAACACTTGGTCAGACAGCAGCGGTGAACGTGAATACAGATCCATATGCAGTTTGTGCTTTCAAGTGTTTTCTGTGGAGCACCGTGGGCTGACAGACGTACAAAAAGGTTCCAGAGAGTAACACAGATTCAGGACTCAAAAGAGACATACGGTGGTGTCACGGTTCTTTTTTACCAAAACATGCCCTGAGACTGATAATAACAGCTTTTAAAGCCCTTTTTGATGGGAGTTCCATTCATGGGACATCATGAATCGTCAAAAACGTCATGAATCATGAGGTTTTTCTGTCTGTCAGCCTGCCTCTCCACTCAGCTCAGAGAAGGAATGAGCAGTGGGCGTGGCTTCGGATGCCATGTGTCCCTTCCGAGAAGAAAACAACTGTGATAGAAGTTTAGCTAAGCTGAAAGAACCAGCATTTATTAATAAATCAAACAGTCCTTAGAGAAAAAAAATATTTAACCTAGTCATTTTTGCCCAGACTAAAACTGTCAGTAGAGATTCCTGTGTATTTTTCATGTCAATGTAAAAGTTTCAAAAAGTTTTAAGTACTTGCCTATTGATCCCTACATTCAAATTTATAAAAATGTAATGATCTATCTTGGTATATACAATTGACATATGATAATTTTTCAGTCCAAACTCTCCTCACATTGCTGTTTTAAGTTATGATTTAAAGGGGAAGGAAGACTGACAGAATAATGTATTCATATAGAAGTGTAGTGTCTTTGAATAAAATTCACTTAAACAGAAGAAAAATAACTGGTGAATGGTGATGAAAAGCTTGGATAACCATTTTTTAAACATTTGTTTTCGTTAAATGCTGTGTAATATGGCAAAAGTACAATAAGCCTAATTTTCTCAAAAATTACCTGATTAAAATCAGTGTTTTTTTTTAAGTACTAGTAGGCCTACACAAGAAAGCTAAAAAGAATATTAATAGTAGATGTGGCAATGGCCCACGGTGGCTGTGGCCCCAAGGAGTGCAGGGCATCCCTTATTTTTATGCACAAAAGTTGGCAACCCTACAGTCCCTGACAAAAGTCTTGCACCTTATCCAAGTTGTAGGAACAACAGATAACAACTTGACTTGTAGTTGACCAACTGAAATCAGAAATGGCTTATATGAAAGGCAAAGCCCTCTAGATAATGTTTATTATACCAAAATAAAGTTTTGTATCATTCATTGAATTTTATCATTTAAGTAGGAAAGAAGGGTCAGATTTCACTTGGACAAAAGTCTTGTCAAATACACAAACATGATACAATAATATCAGAACATAAAGTCATGATACCTTGCAAAAAACAATATCTTGTGTGACTCCCATGAGCTTGGAGGACTGCATCCATACGTCTCGGCAATGACTCACATAACTTCATATGGAATGGCAAAGAAAGCTGTCTTGCAGGACTCCCAGAGTTCTTCAAGATTCTTTGGTTTCATCTTCCAAGCCTCCTCCTTCATTTTACCCCAGACATGCTCAATAATATTCATGTCTGGTGACTGGGCTGGCCAATCCTGGAGCACCTTGACCTTCTTTGCTTTCAGGAACTTCAACGTGGATGCTGAAGTATGAGAAGGAGCGCCATCCTGCTGCAGAATTTGCTCCCTCTTGTGGTTTGGAATGTAATGGGCAGCAAGAATTTCTTGATACTTCAGGCTGTTGATGTTGCCATGCACTCTGCAGATCTCTCGCACACCCCCATACTGGATGTAACCCCAAACCATGATTTTTCCTCCACCAAACTTGAGTGTTTTCTGGGTGAATCTTGGGTCCATGCGGGTTCCAACAGGTCTTCTACAGCATTTACGTCGATTGGGATGCAGTTCATTGGATGATTCATCAGAAAAATCAACCTTCTGCCACTTTTCCACTGTGCATCCTTTCTGCAAGCTGTGGGCCTTGGCAAATGTGACACGATTTTTTTGTTGTCTTCTGTTTAATGCTGGTTTTTGAGCACTAATTCGGCCATGGAAACCACTGCGTGAGAGAATTCAACAAACTTTTCTTGTAGATACAGGGGTTTCTGGTGAGAAATTCACATGTAGTTCGGCTGCAGTTGAAAATGGGCTGGCCCTGGACTGCTGAAGCAACAAACAGTCCTCTCGAACAGTTGTCTTGCAGGGTCTGCCTGACCTGGGCTTGTCATGAACATCCCCAGTTTCTTCAGATCTTTGTCTTATCCTCTCCACTTGACGTTTGGATACATTAAAGATGTCTGCCACCTCAGGAGCAGACCTGGTCTTCAGGTTCTTGATGATCAGCACTTTGGTCTGTGGTTGAATCTTTGGCATGTTGTCAGAGGTCAGGTTACACTTCACATGAAGGACTGGTGTGCTGGGGTTATTTTTATACACACCTGGGAATGTGTTAATTACAGTATTTGTCACAGGTGAAGCTCTAATCTGTGATTGGTTGAATCATTTAAAGACAGGACAAGACTTTTGTCCTTGCAAAAACAGACGTTATGGGCTTTACCAAGCTGTGAATATCAGGACACTTTTTGACGGTTTCGTTTGGCACCCAGTTATTAATGTGAAAGCCCTTGACATTAAAATGAAACATTTATTTTAACAATCGATTGATTAGAAATAAAGTTATATGCCATTTTAACTTACTATGTCCTCATGGGACAAGACTTTTGTCAGGGACTGTACATTTGATGTCATTTTGATGCATTTTTCATTCTGATTAAGCTAGTGTTCTGTCAGATTTTGCTACCGATGCTTTATCCAATAAACACGTCTATCGACTACCCTGACCCTACCCTAACCTTAACCCTTATGGGCATGACGCTGATGGCGTAGGGTGCATGTGCAGAACCACACGGTAGCAATTTTTGATGGGTAGCTAAAAATGACAGAACACCAGCGGGTGGGAAAAAAACTAGTCAGGGTTGTGAACGCTGAAAGGAGACAGTTTAGCTCCACCCATTGACCCATGTTCATTCCGGATTTAGTCGGTTGATGGTTTTTTTATCTAATTGGAAAAGACCACACTTCTCTTGCATGAGTCTGAGTTCTAGAAAATGACATTTAGCATTAGCATTACCTGTTAACATGGTGAACAAGGAAGGCGGGGATAACACGTCAGGAGCGTAAGGCCACGTTGTTCTAACGAGTTATGTCTTCTCTAGATTTCTCTGTGGATCTGATTGAAAGAAAGTAAAGATGAAGCTGTTGTGGGTTCTTTTACTGGTGACCGGCACTGTGTTTGCCAATGACGACGACAAGAAGGACAGTGTTGGGACTGTGGTTGGAATTGACCTGGGGACCACCTACTCATGGTGAGTGGAGCAATGACAGCTGTCTTTATTGTATTAAGTCACAATGCAACTGGGCAACTTCTAACAAATAGCTCAAACTTGGAATTTGATGCCTTTTGTATAGGGCTACGTCTAAAATGTGTTTTTCCTACAGTGTCGGAGTGTTCAAGAATGGGCGTGTGGAGATCATTGCCAACGACCAGGGTAACCGCATCACCCCATCATATGTGGCTTTCACCAGTGAGGGTGAGCGTCTTATTGGTGATGCTGCCAAGAATCAGCTGACCTCCAACCCTGAGAACACAGTCTTTGATGCCAAGAGATTAATTGGGCACACATGGGGAGAATCCTCTGTGCAGCAGGACATCAAGTACCTGCCATTTAAGGTAAGTTTCCAAACTTGTAAAAGTAATTGGTATGGAGTGTCAAGGTTGTTGGCTAACGCTTGAGAATCACCCTAGATATTAAATTGATTAATTTTTTCTCTAGGTGACTGAGAAAAAGAACAAGCCCCACATTCAGGTTGACATTGGTGGTGGACAGATGAAGACATTTGCTCCTGAGGAGATCTCTGCCATGGTGCTGACTAAAATGAAGGAGACTGCTGAAGCTTATCTGGGCAAGAAGGTAAAAACATACAATTCAAACATTACACAACTTGTAGTTTAAAATGTAGAACTGTCATCTAATGTTTTAATCTCTTCCTCAGGTAACACATGCTGTGGTCACCGTCCCTGCTTATTTCAATGATGCTCAGCGTCAGGCAACCAAGGATGCTGGTACCATCGCTGGCCTCAATGTCATGAGAATCATCAATGAGCCGTAAGTGTAAAAATGTAATTGTATGTTGTATTTGGAAACAGAAGAAATTTTATCATCTACTCATTATTAACCTGATCTCATTATGTCAATTCTTTAGAACTGCTGCTGCCATTGCTTATGGTCTGGACAAGAGGGACGGCGAGAAGAACATTCTTGTGTTTGATCTGGGTGGTGGCACCTTCGATGTTTCCCTGCTGACGATTGACAATGGTGTGTTTGAGGTGGTGGCAACCAACGGTGACACCCATCTTGGAGGTGAGGACTTCGACCAGCGCGTCATGGAGCACTTCATCAAGCTGTACAAGAAGAAGACAGGCAAAGATGTGCGCAAGGACAACCGTGCTGTGCAGAAGCTGCGTCGTGAGGTTGAGAAGGCAAAGAGAGCACTGTCCGCCCAGCACCAGGCTCGCATTGAGATCGAGTCCTTCTTTGAGGGAGAAGACTTCTCTGAGACCCTGACCCGTG
Source organism: Cheilinus undulatus (assembly GCF_018320785.1). Taxonomy (NCBI): domain Eukaryota; kingdom Metazoa; phylum Chordata; class Actinopteri; order Labriformes; family Labridae; genus Cheilinus; species Cheilinus undulatus. Next base: position 13,746,500 of record NC_054881.1, on the reverse strand, counting down.
CCAAGTTTGAAGAGCTCAACATGGTAAACTATTAAACTATATCCTAAGCTATCAAAACAGTGACTTGAACACAATTTAAACCTGAATTTATAAAAATATCTTTTAACCTTTTGATCTTTCTTTTATAACAGGACCTGTTCCGTTCCACCATGAAGCCTGTCCAGAAGGTGCTGGAAGATGCTGACCTGAAGAAGTCTGATATTAATGAGATTGTTCTGGTTGGAGGCTCCACCCGTATCCCCAAAATCCAGCAGCTGGTGAAAGAGTTCTTCAATGGCAAAGAGCCCTCCAGGGGTATTAACCCTGATGAGGCTGTGGCTTATGGAGCTGCTGTGCAGGCTGGAGTGCTTTCTGGAGAGGAGGACCCTGGTAGGTCATCTTCCTCTCACACAGTGTTTACTGTAACTAGCTTTTGATTGGTTTACTAAACATTTTGCTCTCTTTCAGGAGTTGTTATTCTGGATGTGTGCCCCCTGACTCTTGGTATTGAGACCGTTGGAGGAGTGATGACCAAACTGATCCCCAGGAACACTGTGGTGCCTGCTAAGAAATCTCAGATCTTCTCTACAGCCTCTGATAACCAGCCTACTGTCACCATAAAGGTTTATGAAGGTAAGCAAAAACACTATTTAAATGTAGATCAACTTCATTTCTTTGAGTTCAGAGCAAAAATGAAAAACTTGCATGTTTAATTATGGATTCTGTTTCTAGGTGAGCGTCCACTGACAAAAAACAACCATCTGCTGGGCACATTCGATCTGACTGGCATCCCTCCTGCCCCTCGTGGCGTACCACAGATCGAAGTCACCTTTGAGATCAATGTCAACGGTATCTTGCGTGTCACAGCTGAGGACAAAGGCACGGGCAACAAGAACAAGATCACCATCACAAATGACCAGGATCGCCTGACGCCAGAGGACATTGAGCGCATGGTGAACGATGCTAAGCGCTTCGCCGATGAAGACAAGAAGCTGAAGGAGAGAATTGATGCCCGTAACGAGCTTGAAAGCTACGCTTACTCACTGAAGAACCAGATTGGTGACAAGGAGAAGCTGGGTGGCAAGCTGTCAGATGAGGACAAGGAAGCAATTGAGAAGGCAGCGGAGGAGAAGATTGAGTGGATGGAGTCACACCAGGAGGCTGAGCTGGAGGACTTCCAGGCCAAGAAGAAGGAGCTTGAAGAGGTGGTCCAACCCATCATTAGCAAGCTTTACGGTAGTGCAGGAGGACCACCACCAGAGGGCGCAGAAACCGAGCAAGATGAGAAGGATGAGTTGTAGGCAGGTCTGCTGTCGACATTTGTTGCCCCTTGCCTCTGGTAGTGGCACCTAGATGTACATATTGAACTGATGGGACTCAAATAGTGAGAGGAACGGTTGACAAGGGGTGGCGCTAACAAGCATCCATACCGAATCCCCTGAAAGACTTTCAAAAAAGTTTCAGTGTGTGAGAGGTGTTCTCTTCGCTGGAAGGCAGAGATAATTGTCAGCCTGGATATGAGGCTTGCTGCTGCTGTTCTCAGGCACTGTCAAATCATAAAGTGTGTGAGGGATCTCTCGCTGACTTTTTGAGCCCTTCATGCACCCTTTCCGTGAGTGGGCATTGCTGCAGACTTAGTGTGAGGGAATTACCCACAGTTCATTGCATTGTGACGTATGACAGAGATTGTCCGCTGGTAAACGCTACAAAAGTAAAGTGAAAAGAGCGAAATTGTAAACAATAAATATGGAAGGTGCAAAATGGGGTGGATGTTGCAAAAAAAAAAAAAAGAAGTATTTTTCCTGTAAGTATATTATATAAAACAGCCTTCTTTGTTGTTCTTTGTTTTATCTTTGTTTTAAGCTCTGCAAGATGCCAGCTGTCAATAAAAAAAAACAACGGGCTGTCCTATTCTTGTTTCTACCACTTCGAGCCCTTGCAGCCTCACTCATTCAATCACTTTCCAGGTGCAGTCAGTTAAGTCAATGTGAGCTCAGGGTTTAGGGAGGAGTTTGAGATTCAGCCAGTCTGTGGGATTAAGGGCTCATTATGTCCACAGGCAAGGCTAAAAGTTATTTATTGAATCTGATCATTGTACTTCTGGAAAGACATTGAAATAAATGTTTGATACAAAATGCAACTTGGTTGTCCGTCCTTGCATTCACTCTCACTTTCACTCAATTTGAATTATATCTGCAGCCTTGTCTTGTATCACAAAGATTTATTCTTCAGCTCTGATCTTCATTAATGGTAAAAAAAAAAGCATCTTCAATGCATGAGTGTTTTGAAAAATGTTCCATCATGTAACCACTGTAACAACACAGTCATTATGAATGACACCCTGGGTGTCCATCCCTCCAAATACAAAGGCTAAATATATTGTCTCTGATGCTGCTGGGTTTCCAGATTGCTCTTTGTTTTCCTTACACATCTTCCAAGGCAGTAAACACATGGAGTGGTCCAGACGGTTGGGGGGCAAATCACCTTCAAACTTCTTTAGGGCCCATCGACTCTTGTCTGCAAAAATGGGAATAACAATGGAGGGTAAACTTTAAGGCTAATATTTAATGAGTAAAGTGCTCCTTAACATTTCTAAAAACAGTAATGCATGTATTTATACAGAAAAAGCTACAAATAAAGTGATAGATTTCTTAAATATTAGGTACCTGTGTTGAATCTGTACATGGAGTTGCCTGCTCCATCTGCAGTCATCCCCCCAAATATGTAGATGTTCTTGCCCAGCGCCACAGCTGAATGGGCTGCTACTCCTGGTGGGATGTCTCCTTTGGTCTGCACCTTCTCCCACTTCATGTTTCCTTTGAACGAAAGACACCTTGTTTTTATTTTCAAGCAAAAAACCTCTTGAAATGATCAAGTTCTGAGGCTCTTCATTTTGTCTAGTATTATCTAAGATGTGAGAAAGCTGGGAAGTAGATATACATTGTTCTGATCCAGGAGATACCTATCTGGCTTACTTGTATCAAGAGAGTACATATCGTTGTAGAATTTTTCCCCAGCCATGCCTCCGTGAATGTAGATCTTTGGACCTGCTGCTACGATAACGTGGCCATGTCTGGCTGGTGGCTGTTTGCCTTGAGTTTCTGGTTGGGACCAGGCGGAAGACACTGTGGGAAAAAACATAAAGGTTATTTCATGTTCAGTTACTATTGTCAACAGCTAGATTACTTCAGTGACACCTGGAGGAAATTAAGATGACTGTAGCAGTAGTAACGTGATATTTACAACACAGAACAAGAAAAGCAGGACTTGAATACAAAATATACAGCACTGAAACTGCAAAAAATCCAGGCAAAAAATATTTTGACCAGAATGGTTAACGCCTTTAGGGTGCATTGAGTTATGCATAATTAGAGGAATGGCTGATAGAACTGCAAGCTGGCACGATGTTTACCACTTCTGCTTCTCCTCTTTGTTACCAGGTTGATCTAAAATTAGTTATAGATGGTGTATTCAAAATGCCCGGCTTGGACTCAAAAACCCCTCATCAGAAACCCAATGGCTGACTAAGGGTTTTTCCAGTATTTTTCACAGTCTAGATACGCAAGTTTCTCTGCAAATGTGCATTAAGAATAAAAAAAAGATAAAACGTTGCACTATAAATACAAATTCTTGTATAGTAGCAATTACACAGCAACACTGGTCCAAAAAAAGATGAAAAATCAGGTTAAAAACAGTATACACATATGCATTCTGTTACATATACATATAAACTATAGTATGGATATACAGTTATGTATGTGGAATATTCCAAAATATGTTATAAAAACAAATAACGTAACGTATAATATCCAAAAACTCAGTTAATTATTGGGGTCCACATGATTTTTGCATGTATTAAATGTAAAGCACCTTTAAATAGCAACAAAATATGTGTAGTTTTTTACCATCACCTTTCAGATCTAGTTATTTTATCATTTATTGACAGCTTTTCCTAAAATAAAAAGAAAATGTATTTAAATATTGAACCCAGCCTTCACTCTTTGATTTTCTTTTACTTGCATATATCCAAACTTTTCTGATAAGCTCTGTGGCTGTCTGCATGTATGCACAAGTGGCTGAGGTGTTTGTGTTTTCTGAGAAGTTAATAGAGACTACAGTATAGAACACATTTAATTTAGCCTGGGTTGTGCTTACAGTGTGTCCTTGGAGGAAGTTACACATGTGGTACAGAGATTCAGTGCTCTACAAGTTTTTTTTTTCACCGGCTGAAGCATTCTGTCCATTATTATCTAACACAGAATCAATGCTTGTACCATTGTAGAGCACTGCATGACAGAACTCTATTGATCAACTGATAAAGTCAGCACAAACCTGTATCAAATATATGAAGTGCTGGGTCTGAGACCGGTGCAGCTCCTGCTTCCCCACCAGAAAAGACATAAAGTCTGTCCCCGAGGCAGGCCGAGTTGGTGTGATATGTCCTGGGACTGGGGGGCTTGCCATTCACTGATACACTTTTCCAGCAAGAATCACTGTCTGGTGACACAGAAATAAGTTCACAGAAATAAATCGTTACAAACTACAACATCAGTCAGCATATTCAGACGACGGCAACTAAACTGGACACAATTAAAAACAAAGTGAAGCTGTAACGTTTATAGACTTATTCTCTACACTTGAAAGATCAAAATCATTTTATGAGGGAGGGCAGAGTCTGAATTTTTTCTAGTACGTCTGACTGCTACTTTCATACAAAACCGTTTATTAGCTCTTTTTGTGTAAAGATGCAGATCCATAGCAGAAAAAGAGGAGATTTCTGACTGTGGACTTCAGTCTCTTGATATTTACTATGTTTATATACACTATATTGCCAAACGTATTCACTCACCCATCCAAATAAATAAAATGGGTGTTCCAATCACTTCCATGGCCAAAGGTGTATAAAATCAAGCACCTAGGCATGCACACTGTTTCTACAAACATTTGTGAAAGAATGGGTCGCTCTCAGGAGCTCAGTGAATTCCAGCGTGGTACTGTGATAGGATGCCACCTGTGCAACAAGTCCAGTCGTGAAATTTCCTTGCGCCTAAATAGTCCACAGTCAGCTGTCAGTGGTATTATAACAAAGTGGAAGCGATTGGGAACAACAGCAACTCAGCCACGAAGTGATAGGCCACTTAAAACGATGGAGTGGGGTCAGCTGATGCTGAGGCGCATAGTGCGTAGAGGTCGGCAACTTTCTGCAGAGTCAATCGCTACAGACCTCCAAACTTCATGTGGCCTTCAGGTTAGCTCAAGAACAGTGCAGAGAGAACTTAATGAAATGGGTTTCCATAGCTGAGCAGCTGCACCCAAGCCAAACATCACCAAGTGCAGTGCAAAGAGTTGGATGCAGTGGTGTAAAGCACGCTGCCACTGGACTCTAGAGCAGTGGAGACGCGTTCTCTGGAGTGATAAATCGCATTTCTCCATCTGGCAATCCAACGGACGAGTCTGGGTTTGGCGGTTGCCAGGAGAACGGTACTTCGTCTGACTGCATTGTGCCAAGTGTAAAGTTTGGTGGAGGGGGGATTATGGTGTGGAGTTGTTTTCCAGGAACTGGGCTTGGCCCCTTAGTTCCAGTGAAAGGAACTCTGAATGCTTCAGCATACCAAGAGATTTTGGACAATTCCATACTCCCAACTTTGTGGGAACAGTTTGGGGATAGCCCCTTCCTGTTCCAACATGACTGTGCACCAGTGCACAAAGCAAGGTCCATAAAGACAAGGATGAGAGTTTGGTGTGGATGAACTTGACTGGCCTGCACAGAGTCCTGACCTCGGCCTGATAGAACACCTTTGGGATGAATTAGAGCGGAGACTGAGTGCCAGGCCTTCTCATCCAACATCAGCGTGTGACCTCACAAATGCGCTTCTGGAAGAATGTTCAAAAATCCCCAAAACACACTCCTAAACCTTGTGGAAAGTTTTCCCAGAAGAGTTGAAGCTGTTATAGCTGCAAAGGGTGGCCGACGTCATATTAAACCCTATGGATTAAGAATGGAATGTCACTTAAGTTCATATGGGAGTCAGAGCAGGTGAGCGAATACTTTTGGCAATACGGTGTATGTCAGAACTGAAATTATGTGTTGTATATTTCTTAGCACAAGTACTATGAACTTAAAAGTTAGAGTTTTTCCCAAACAAGGAAGAAATAAATGTTTACTTTGTTTTTTATTCCCTTTTAACTTAATTTCTTTATCGGGGCCAAATTCTTCTTGCATATTTGCCAAGTTTCAGTAAAATCATCAACACTTTAGGTTTTAGAAGTACTGGATTAGATAAAAGATTTTGTTTATTCACGTTTATGGTGCCTTTATAATACTTAGTGTAGGTCTGTACATTCAATTTTGCCCTGGAAGAAAGCAGCTTTTTGTTTTCGTCTTTGGGGGAGTAGAAGAGGAATCTGGGATGGCTTTTAGGGATAATGAAAATAAACACAAAATAAGTGAAAAACCTACAAAATCAGACTTTCAAATAAACCTTATTATTCATATATGTTTGAATTTTTGAAAAGTGGCTATGTGCATTCAGATTATTCTGCCAATTTCATACATATAAAAACAATCTTATATTTCAGAGTGCATATTGAACAAGTAAAGGAAATTTATTCCTGGTAATTAGCAAAAAAAGATGAAAATATTTAAGGAGAATACCAAGATCTATGACAAATTTGTACAAAAGGCAGAGTAAGATTAAAATAAGCCTTGCTTGCCATTTTTTTAATCTGGCATTAATTCAGGGATTTCCACAAGCACCAGCTGACAATTAATTACCTAATTACAGCCAGCTACTTTTTTCCTGCTGCTGACTGAATACATTGTTTGCTACCAAGCTGTGATTTATTTTCTTGTACATTTTTAACTCATTGTAACTGTGTATTATCTTTAAAAACAAGTAATTTTGGATTAAAATGTCTCTTTGTTACATAAACATAGACCTAATCCTCTTTTTTTTATGGTAGAATCATCAACAGTTTTATTTTGTTGTTATTTAAGGTTTGTGACTTAGGTTTCCAACTCAGAGTTTATAAATCAAGTGTTAAAAGAGGTAAACATAATTAAATAATATGATTTGTCTTTTACATTAAAACCCTGGTTTCCAACATCATAATAAAAATGTAAATAATCAAATCTTGTCACCTTTTGTTAATAATAAGTTGATAACTTTGTGTTTTCCTTTTTCATAACTGAATTCCCACCCTAGACTGTTGCTTTTATATTTACCAGATTGTGGGGAATCATGTGTTGGATGCTTGACATTTCTTGGGGGAGGAACCCCAGATTTCCATTTCATACTTGTTCCACACTGGGTTTAATAAACCAGAGGATTAAGCTTTCTGACCCCACTGGCTGTCTAATTTTTCCAACAGGTTGACTACTCCATGTGTCTTCAGAAAGCCCAGATCAATTCCCAAACAAATTTAGAAAAAAAAAATCAAAGTACTGTTGACTGATTAAACTCTGAACAATCTGAGCACATTTTACAAATAAAAATGAGAGATTCTTAGATGAACTTGAATAGATGATTACCTGTTAGCTGTAAATTCTGTATACAGTTGCGATTGCCACTCTGCTGTGCCCCTCCAAACACCCACAAGCTCTGAGGGCAGCTTTCTGGCACAAAGCAGCAGTGTTCATAACGTGGCTCCAAGCCTTCCCATTCTGGGATGTCCCATTCGTGGTTATCTAGGTGAGTCAGAGAGGCAAAAATAAAAAACACTAATGAAATCAATTATAAATCACACAGTTAACACTGCAAAGTGCACAACAAACGACAAGCAAAGTGGGTTTTTTCTAAATTGAGTTTCAGGTAGAAAAATGTGAAGAAAAGTGTTAAGCAATATTTTGACATGACAAGTGACACTTTGCACAATGCTTGCATCTCCCCTCATTGAACTCCCAATCTTACTTTGTAAATTAAATTTCATCCAATTAAATTTGCATGAGCAATAATCTTGGGTTATATGACAAATAGATCATACACCTACCTTGCCTAGGTTAAATTTGTTTTAATTTTACTTTATTAGCTTCCTGAACAAATTTTCAATCAGTGAACTGTATCCACAAAAGTACATATGTGAATTCTTCTCCACAGTGAAAGCAAAGAAGGATAGCTCCATATCTGCATATGCTTTGTAAATTGCCAGTAACCATATCATTTCTGCACAGATTGGTCCTTTTACCTAGATTTATGATATCTGAATGTGAGAAACTGCCACTTGGGTTTGCTCCTCCAACAATCAGGATTCTGCCTTTTCCTTCATCTTCAGATGGGATATAGGTGCAGGTGTGACCCACACTAACACCTGGAGCACTTCCTCTGGGTATCAGAGAATACCTGCGGACAAGACAAGTTCAGCAAGAATTTTGTATCTTCATATCCAAGAGCAAGTATATAAACTGACTTTACTCACCATAGTCCTCCTTTTGGCTTATCTACTGGGTCAAGCACAGGAAGTAACTCCATGGCTGTCAAAAATGATGAGAGAACCCGGTTTCGTGTTTTCTATGCTCCTGCTGTCATTGTCATTTTCATACTACATTCATTTGATCGCATAGTCGTAAGTTAGTGGTATTCACAGAAGCATTTACGTGAAAGCTACAATCGAAGCAATCCAAGTATCTATGAGTGTCTGTAGTCGCTATAGTTTCTTGTAATTAGCTGGCAAAGAGTCGCGTTTAAAACACAGTCGTGAAAATCCCCTCCGCAATGTAGCTTCAATTAACTACTATGTCAATGAGTTAAGAACACACAAAGCGTTATTAAGTTGCTACTTGCTAACTCAGATGAGCATGTGAAGAGCTTCCTACCTACTGAGCTGCTCTTCCGGGTGAAAAAGAGACCGCTTATCCCAGTATTTTGAGTAGAAGGTGCTGTTCTATTGCACCACTGTCTAATAATGCTTTACTGAAAGCGGCAAATAGCTAAGTGAATCGATAAAATTAGCACAAGCACTCATCCAAACCGACCCAAACACGACTCCAACTACGTTAAAACCAGTACGTATAATGTGACGATGACTGCGTTTGTTGATGTACGTTACAAACGTAGTCGCTATAGTTTCTAAAGCGCGTGCGCATTGAGAAGTTCTGCCTGACGCTGACGGGCCAAACTGCCCAATTATTGTCACGAGCTTCAACCTTTTTTCTGTATTATTTTCCATGAATTGTAACTTTAACTCACCAAGAGCCATCAAATAAGTAAATTTTCTTCCACAGACCATGGAAGACCATTATTTTTGTTTTGAAACAATACTTTCAACTGCCTCAGGTAAGGAGGTGGGCTGTGGGAAACACGAGACCCAAGTTTTTGCTAGTCCCAGGCCAGGCTAATAATCTTATTTCGACGGAAAGTTAAACGCTTAAACGGCCTCTCGAAATATAGTTGTCTGATATCATTATGTGACATGAATACATTTCCAAGGCGCAGTTGTCCAGCAGTGAAGAAAATGTGCTTATTTCACGTAAAGAATAATAAAAAGTGCATTTTTACTATGATAAAACTAGCTTAATGTGACAGGGATGGTGGCACAACATGGCATTTATCCGTTGACGTTATTGGCGTTTGTTAACGTCCATTTATCTGCATTTATGTCACTTATACCTTAAGTATAGCTACTCATTGCAGTAACATTGAAGAATTTCGAGTTATCTTTTTTAAGGGGAGGAACATAGAGCGTTACTTCTGGCTGGAATATTAGTTTTTTCAGTGCAAATTTTTAATACTTATGAAAATCTCGGCGTGAAAGTTCTTTTCAGGTCGCAGGTAAATACTTCTGTTTTTTTTCCCCTTCTTCGCCTCTTTTTGTTTGATTGAATAAGCATTTTACAAGACTGTGGTGCATGGCTTCGCAAAAGAGAAAATGCTTAGACTCAGGTAAGCAAACTAATGTTCAAGCCCAAAATGACTTATGGACAAAATGAAAAAAAAGCAATTTAAGTAAATAAAAAAAAAAAAAAAAAAAGACTGAATCTCAGATAAGTAAAAAGTCAAATAGTGACATATATATTTATATTATATATTTATATATTTATAAAACCAAGAACATTAAAAACACAACATGAAGAAAAAATAAGACATTAGAATATAATTATATCAAAATATCATCAAATTAGGCATGTAATGTTAAGTTGTTCCTTTGACAGGACTAGGCAACTACTCAACTCAGCAAACTCCAGGGATATCGGTGCTGACTCAGGAAGCTCCACTTAACAGCAAACAAACGGATGGGTGCTTGTTATCATTAATTTTTGGGTAATTAATACATTTACTTGTTCAATATGGACTCTGAAATATAAAATTAATTTTATACATATGAAATTGATGGAACGATCTGAATGCACATCACATAGCCACTGTTCAAAAATCCAAACGTATATGAATAATAAAGTTTATTTGCTGGTAATGTGGTATATTTTTTTACTACCTGTGGGGACTAACATTTAGAGGAATATTCCTCCAGTTACACTATCATCGTCTGCAGACTTTAAACTGCATTTTATTATAAGTCCAGTAGGGGGAGCCATTGTTTTGCCTTTGAAACATTTAAGTGTTGCTTGGATGTTTCTCTCAAGTATGCCCTGGCTGTGGCTTTGCTCCAAGTAGAACAATGCATTGTCAGAAGCTAAATATTTTTTAGACTGATGAAAGGTTAATACTTAAGATAGTATAGTCACTTCACATTTATTATAAAGGCGTTCTGTTTCACACAAACATTAGGACAACTGCTTTAGAGTGTGATTCTATCCTATTAAGGATAAAAACGGTGAAAGAGTTTTATAAAACAATTTAAAATAATTGTATTTTTAGTTTAATGATATTTCTTTAAACCACTGACTAAAAACATTGTGCCAGGAAAAGACGGCTAGAGTAAGCGGGATAATGTACCTAGAATCAGATATACTTAATGGACCATTATGGACGATAAAGATAGAATGTCTAATTGGAATATACATCGACAAAGTCACATAAATGTTAAGCTTCCTGCAAAGTCAGCAGTCCTGCAGACACAATGGAAGTTGAGTGAACAAATCTGCATAAGTCCAGTCACACCCTTGCATTGAATCATTCATGTAAAAATGAATGAGTAGAGCATTTATCTATGATTAGGCTTGCTCATCTTTGTTACCTTACATCTAAAAGTAGTAAAAACCATGAAAATTTCTTAACATGATTTGCCCTGTGCATGAAATAAAGAAGAAATCTGGGAATAACTGAGCAAGGACAAGTGTGCCCTGTTTCTTCTACCGCTGCAGGACAAATATTTTCTGAAAGAGGAGCTTCTGGCAAGTGTTGAATAAGAGAAGGATAATTTGTTCTTCTGAGATCGTTAAAACTTCTCTTTTACTGTGGCATATTTTGCAGTTGGCACAAACTAACCCTTGTTCAAAAAGAAAAAGCATGCCTCTAAGATGCTTCAGTTCCCTTTTCACTGAAAGAATTCTCAGACAACAAACAAGACTGCCAAGTTGTTTGTGTGCATTTATTTAGTAGGTATTTGTAGTGTGAGACTCACTTAATTGATGAGACTGCCATGAACTTAAGTCGTCATGGTACATCTGTTTCCTATGGCAATCTGAACATCTCTGCACAGTCCTCGTCTCTCCTCCCTCTACATCTAACCCCCATCAAATCTTGGAGGATAAATTGAAAAATGCATCTTATGGGGGAACATGTTCCGCTCTCCTGTCCTTATCTGAGCTATCTTAATGAAGTCTCCCTCGCCTCTGCCTTCCTCTTATAGCTGCACCTGATGTTGCCCCTTCCTCAAACTTCCCTACCTGGAAAAACTGTCTTTGGGTGCACTTCCTTATCATGGCTGAACCTGTCTGGGACACAGGTCCAAGAAGGTATGCAATTTGTCTTCAGGGCACTTTGATTTTGATCAGACTTGTTGCTTGTAATATTGACTATCTAGAAGCAAATACTCTCAGGAGAAAGTACATGTGGCCCCCTGACAAAGTCAGTGGGACCAGCGCAAACATTTTGCCCTATGTGGAAGTGTTGAGTTTACTAAAATTATGGACTAATAGGAGGAGATATTTTATTCTGGTTGTGAGCACTATATTCCAACTATGGCAGCCCTATGTGACTAAGATTAGTTTGCAAAGTAAGGTGTGCTTTTGAAGGACTGGAGTTTTAGGTCTGAACTGCATTTATATTTCATTATCAATATTGGTATCAGCTCCAGTTATTTTGTGAATATCGGCATATCGAATATCAGCAAAAATCTGATTTTGCTGCATCCTTACCAGTTAATAAAACAAAGATCGACCAAGGACTAAACTAACAAAACACAATTTCACAGCAAAAGCACAGCATCCCTGTTGGAGAGGCAGTAAGGCAGAAATCTCTACTATGTCTGCTTCACCTGAAGTTTTCAAGCAGATCGTCAGCATATAAAGCGCATAATTCTTATCACTAGACACTCCTGCAGAGCTTAAAGACAACAGAAGGAGAAAAGGAGGGAGAAAGGAAAAGTGCTCTGTAGCCTTAACAGTGAGAAAGTACAGAGCATTAGTAGACCATTGTGAGCCTCAAATCAAGCATTCAAATTCAACCAGCAGCTAAACATTTACCCACTTCTTTGTTTATGTTCTCATTGAGTGCAGACAATACACTGTAGCTTGAAAACTGAATTTAAAATATTGTTGTAAAGATAAGACATTTGTTTTATTTTGGTAACATGAAGTGTTTCACAGAGACTGCATCATTGATTATTAATAGCCCGTTAAATTTTGGACATAAATGTCCCAGAGGGTTTTTTTTTTTTTTGACTCTGCATAGGGGACAAAGCTGGACTTCAGTTTGTCAGAGATAGACCAGGCCATGCCACAGCAGCATTATCTGCCCTGCTTCCCCTTTAGGGAGGCAGTGTATGAGTTTCAGAGAACTCCTTTGTTTTTCCCATCACTATAGCTGATAAGCACCAAATGAATCAGGGGCTTTTTGTGAAGGGACAGAATGAGAGGAAAAGGGAAAATGATTATGACTTTTTTAAGTCCTGAGGAAAGGACAGGAGGAACAGATAATAGGAGATATGGTGTTTGACAGTTCAAAATAGCCGTGCTATTCTCGTGAACATGTGAGAAGTAGTAGAACATGTGTGTGAAGTAGTTTCTATACTGAATTTGGGCTCTGTAAATTTTTCATCCACCTTAAATAAAGCGTGATTTGAGTGCCTGCTTGGTGGGCGGGCAGTTTTGTAATCAGGCTTAGCAGCGCGGTTCATCTGTGGGTTACTGGTACACTGCCACTGGGCAAGATGTCAAAACAATGTGCTGTAGTTATCAGTGTTGTGTCACATTTAACCCAGAGGTGCGTTAAGTCATGCTGAAAAGTAATCTGGATTATTGCCACAAAACCAAAACACTGGCTTAGTTCCATCGATTCTACGACACAAAGTCACTGAGAACTTAATCTGTGATTTAAAGACGTGTGTTTTTATGTCTTCATCTGTGTTGTTTGCTCCAGAGGCAGACTGCTTTTTTTCTGTCATTTGTTCTGTGTTGGCTTCTATGAATAAGGCAAACTTAATCCCCTTTTAACCTCCCTGTATTACACTTCAAGGGGATGATGAAAGCCTCTTTTATTTTGAATTCAAGTGCTCCATCTTAATGCTTCTATAAGGAACTTTCTACTGGTCATGAAACAGACTGAAATTAATATGAACATCTCTAAATGGCATGTAAGACCATAAGAGGCAATATTGATTAATTCTGTTTTGATATTATTGTTGCCTGTAACAGTGGCGGTGTGCTACTCAAAAAGCTTTTTTTTTTTTCTTTTTTTACCTTTTTCACAGCACGTTACATTTGATCGATACAGTAGGATGAGATTTGTTGTAAAAAACAAAAATGAGCACTCACAGATGTACAGAACAAAATCAGGAGGCATAAATCATACCATTTTGTCCACAGGGGGCGCCAAAGTCAACAAAATTGAAATGGCATCACAGGAGTCACATATTATGCAAAAAAAAAAGCTTTATCAAGCTTTTCTTACAAGAATGTGTGCCCCTGGCCTGTCCACAAATCACCCAAGAATCAGAAAAATCCCCCCCCTCAAGGCTGTCAAGGCATTCTCAGATTTTCCCCTCATGATGTCATGTGGGGTTTAAGCCCTACCCCCATGTTTGGTTGGCCCTCCCTGCTTGGAAGAAAGTTCCACCTTCCTCTCCTGATCCTCCTCTCAGCTGCCACCTGAGAGGAGGATCAGGAGAGACACATCCATTAAGCCACATCCATTTCCTGAGAGGGGTGTGATCAGGGGCAGAGTCAGACAGCTCATTAACATTTAAAGCCACAGACATAGAAACAGCTTGTTCTGAGCAGGGCTGAAACAGAGGGCTTTTTAGACATGCAAAAATCCAATCCTGGAGTGTTTTTTCAGCAACAAACTTCACAGGCATGTTTTGGGGGCCTCTGAGAACAATATAAACTTATCTTAAAAGGGTAAAATATGTGACCTTTAAGCTACGGGTTTGTATTCACACTATTGCAGTTCATGGGTTTTAGGCAGATACTGTTATTTGGAAACAAATGTTATACTTGTTCTTTTTATATGTGTATAATACTGCAGATTATCTGTAATCCTCCATGTGTAGTTAAAAGCAGTACAGCCAATAAAACTCTCATTGTCGTGACTCAAAATGGTATAATATTAACCAACCCATAGAAAATCAGGAAACTGCTGCATTACAATAGAAAGCAATCTTTTCTGAAACAACATTGTTTGACATCAGATTCAAAGCCTTTGCTTACCAGAGGCTCTTTCATAACATGAAACAATGGGCAGATTACACAGAATGAATGAAAACACTCAGATGAACCCTGCAAAACAGGCTTAGACGGCTGTCGCAGATCCTTATGATGATGTGCTTTTTAGCCTAATGGATAGACTCAAAAGCTACTATATTATCAGTGATATTGCTGTTTGGGTTGTCATGATACCAGAATGTTTGAACTTTGATACAAATCTAGTAAAAATAAACAAAATCTATATCTGTTTGATGACAACAGCAACAAAATTAGAAGTCCAAGGCACCAAATATTAGGTATTTTTATTATTAATAACAAAAATTAGCAGGAAAACTTCAGCCCAGTGTCAAAATAAAGATTTTTCTGTGAAATGATTGTTGTCAATAACAAAAGAGAAAGGAAAATGTTCCCCCATGTAAAATTGAAAAGACTTTGAATATCCCATCATCTACAGTTCATAATATCATCAAAAGATTCAGAGAATCCAGAGAAATTTCTGTGTGCAGAGGACAAGGTCAAAGGTCAGTATTTGATTCCTGTAACCTTTGGGCCCTCATTTGGCACTGCATTAAAAACAGACATGATTCTGTACTGGAAATCACTGCATGGACACAGGCACACATCCAGAAATCATTGTTTGTCAGCACGGTTGGTTGTGCCATCCACAAATGCAATTTAAAACTGTATCATGCAAAGAAGAAGCCATATTTTTGCAGGATCTACGACATGGAGTCTGTGCCTCTCCACTCTTCCTCCAGACTCTGGGACCTTGAATCCAAGTTGCTTGAAGTCCAGTGTGAAGTTTCCACAGTCAGTGATGATTTGGGATACCATGGCATCTGCTGGTGTTGGTCCACTGTGTTTTCTGAAGTCCACAGTCAATGCAGCCATCTACCAGGACATTTTAGAGTACTTCATGCTTCCTTCTGCTGACAAGCTCCATGGAGATGCTGATTTTATTTTTCCTGCAGGACTTGGCACCTGCTCACACTGCCAGAGGTACCAAAATCTGGTTCAATGACCATGGTGTTACTGTGCTTGATTGGCCAGCAAACTGGCCCAACCTGAACCCCATAGGGAATCTATGGGGTATTGTCAAGAGGAAGATGAGAGACACCAGACCCAGCAATGCAGATGACCTGAAGGCCACTATCAAAGCAACCTGGGCTTCAGTTACACCTGAGCAGTGCCACAGGCTGATCGCCTCCATGCCACGCTGCATTGATGCAGTAATTCATGCAAAAGGAGGCCCAAAGAAGGCATAGAAATAATACTTTTCAGAAGCCTGACATTTCTGTTGAAAATATCCTTTTTTTATTGACCTTATGGAATATTCTAATTTTTTGAGACGCTGAATTTTGGGTTTTCTCATCTGTAAGCCATAATCATCAACATTTCAAGAAATAAAGGCTTGAAATATTTCACTCTGTGTGTAATTAGTCTATATAATATATGGGTTTCACTTTCAGAAACAAGTGACAAAAATATTGAACTTTTTCATGATAATCTAATTTTTTGAGATTCACTAGTATAGAGGTTTTATAGTAACATATGCTCCCATCTAGTTACATCTCTTTCAGGGAAGGCCTTGCATATTTCAGCAATACAATGCTAAACCACATACCACAACTGTAACAGCAGCATGGCTTCAATGTAGAAGAATCCGGATGCTGAACTGGCCTGTCTTCAGTCCAGACCTTTAACCAATAGGAAACAGCTGGGGCATCATCATAAAACGAAAACTACAGCAAACAAGACCCAGGACTGTTGAGCAGCTAGAATCCTACATTAGACAAGAATGGGACAACATTGCTCTCCTTTTTCAATTTTACAATGGCCTGCTGGACTGAAGAGTTTTTCAGTCTGACCTTATTAAAATGTACAGTGGGATCCTGTATCTCAGGATTGATGGTTATTGTTCATTTTCACTGCTCAGAGTGTGCTTAAGGTCAGGGACAATGCCGTTAGCCAAGCCTTAACATGCTTTTATTGAAAAGTGATTCATAGAGTCTCCAGAGTTATTATGTAGGATGTCTTTTAGTATCTATTGTATGCAGTTAAAAAGTAATTACTTTGACTCAGCTGCTACATCCAACAGGATGCTTGAAAAACAAAGAAGTGTGAGCCTTTTGTTTTTGCTGGCAATGCTAATGGGTCACATCCTACTGCTGGAAAAAAAGATCTAACCATTTCACATCATTTGGAGCATTCTTTGATCTCTTTCCTTTGTGCTACCTGCAGTATCTCCTCTGTGTTGCCTGCACAAATACACACAGACACATCCTCACACAAGCAAGCATCAAATTTCTTATCCTCTCTTCCTTTAGAGTGACTGAAACCCTCTCCACTGCTGCGGCAGCTAGCATGCTCTCTCCAACATGACCTGTGTCAGAGTGTTCCTGCGGAAGCCCCCTGCCAACCCCCTCGAGACATCGTCCTTCCTCCTCAGTACCCATGGTGAGCTTCATTCCTTTCACTTTTTGTTAGACTCACTTCATGCCGAGGAAAATAGACTGTTGGTTTTAGAAAGTAGTTGATGATAGCTTGAAAATAGTTCTCATTATATTAACAAAAACATCAGGAGGAGCACATTGTCTGTCCGTCTCAATCCATCATAATAAGCACTAGAGCTAGGCAATTAATTGCAATGTCATTGTTTTGGAGGTAAGCACATTTGCAATAAACACTTTGCATAAGGCCTGGATTTATCATGAAAAAGGAAATTTTTTTTGTATACACAAGCAATGCTTTCTCTTCCAGCATGCTTACAATTTTACAATGAATGCTTTAGTTTAATGGCTGTGCTTTCAAACCATTTTGGTGTATTCAGCTAACTCTAAGGTTAGCTGTTGGTCGATAAATTCAATAAATGTAAATTTAATAGTGTAAATGCATATTTTCCTGTAATGGTACAGGCCTAATAAGAGTAAAGGAATGTATCCATGTTAAAGGATTGCATTACATATGCCTGCACCGACACTCGATCCTGCAGCAGCTCTCATGTGAGAAGCATATTTCTCACAGCAACAAGCCAGCTCAGATGTAGCAACAAGTAGTTTGGTCTGGTAATGAGACTGTCCCTCCTTATCCTGTGGCACCCTGAATCAATTATTAAGTAGGAGGAGGAGGAGGGAGCAGTGGTACTGTTTACTATGAGGCTAAAGCCTCATTCATTATCCAGTACTGATGAATATGCAGAAGGTAATACAGAGGTGCAGTAACAGCGAAAGGGAAGGCTGTGATGCCAGTGTGGGTGTGCCGTAACAGTTTCTGCGGGGGAAGTTCCAGCTGTTGCTGACTTTAAAGGTCTAAGAGAAAGATTAATTTCCACACAGTGTATAGAAATAAAACCAGGAGAATATGTCTTATTCAATATTTTTACTTTTTA
Source organism: Cheilinus undulatus (assembly GCF_018320785.1). Classification (NCBI taxonomy): domain Eukaryota; kingdom Metazoa; phylum Chordata; class Actinopteri; order Labriformes; family Labridae; genus Cheilinus; species Cheilinus undulatus. The sequence goes on along the minus strand of NC_054881.1, from coordinate 13,728,372 downwards.
AAAAAGGACATTCTTCCAGTGTTACAACAGATCCATGAAAAGTCCTAAAAAGTCGTAAGTTGGACTTTTGAAAAATTTAAGGCCTAATTTCTACTTAGGAGAGGCCTTCAACTTTAGGAGGCACTATGGAGAAGACATGTCTTCATCATCATCTAGCTAAATTAAATACAATTAATTCAATTTTGATAGTTCTTTTTTGCATATACTTGTTGTGATAAACATCACTGTTGGTCATATTGATAGAATAGAGGCATTTCATGTGCTAAAAATCATCAATAAAATTTGGAGATTTATGACCAAAAAAATATTTGTCTTATGTAGATGACATTTTATTTACAGTTCAGAGAACTCAGCTTTACCTGGTGTATCAAGAAAACTCAGATTGCTTTTGTTTTTGACCATTTGCTGCACAAAACATTGTGTTAAATTTTCTCACTTTAGGTATTAAAACTCTTAAAAAGTCTTAAATTTGATTCTTAAAAGTGTGTAGGAACCCTGCTCTTCAGTCATCTGTTCAACTAACGCTGGCCTTACATCAGTAGACTGCTAAAACTCAAAAGACTCTAAAAAGACTGACACCTGAGACCCTCTCACATCTGAAGACAGTTTGTCAGCAAGCCTTGGAGTTTTTAGTCTCAAACCAAGATTTTGCAAAGAATGGTGGTCACTAACTACAAGACCTGAATATGATTCCTTTTGAGATTTTTTCCCATCATGCATCTGGTGGAAATACCCAACAACAATCTTTGGGCAGAGAAAAAGATGTAGAAGGAGATGGAGATCGCCATTTACATCAAGTAGAAGCAAAAGGAAAGTTAAACACTGAAGCAACTTGGTATGTTACCGCAATAACCGCTGAACTATTTAAGAAACACTTCAGAATAAAAGTACTGTATGAAAAAACATGGGTAGTCTCACCACAGGAACAAACTGATCGAGCTTTTACTTTGAAAATTTCTGTGACAGTTTGCCGCACCTGTCGTGTCAGCCTGGAATAAATTCACAGACAAGGCACACAAACACACAGGTGCGGAGATCTGACTGCAGCTCTGATCAGAACAGTTTTTCAATCTCTTGAGTGGACATTCAGCGGCTCCAGACTGATCTACGTTCGCAAACATTTTTTGAAGAATGACGTGATTTAATGTGCTTACACAAACACCGGCTCCCATTGGTTGTGGATGACAATGATGTCACTGCAAAACACAGTTTGCATACGACCAGATTCAAGACTTACAAGAAAATCAAATGTGTGATATTTTTGTAAAAAAGTTAAGGCAATACTAGTTTACTTTTATAGCTCCAGTCTTGCATACATCAATTTAAAGGGCTTTACAGAGCAAAGAAACCCCAGAACATTTAGAGTATTAAGAGCATTAAAAAGAATTAGATTAAGTAAGACTGCATGGTGGTGCAGTGGTTAGTACTGTTCTCTCTATTCTCACTGGGGGCCTTTCTCAAACTGCTCCCACCCTCTCCTGCACTTCCCTCTCCATTTGCAGGAACTCATGGAAGAGTCGCCACACTAAAATTATGATATGTTTAAGATGTATTTTTTCTCCTACTGTGGAGTGATTTTAATGAGTCCGCCTAACATAAAGTTCAAATTTCTGTGGCAGTGATGGAAGATTGTCCCAAAGCCTGCTTCTCGGTTTAAACCCTCTACCTTAATGGAAGGAGGTTATGGAAAGAGGTTACTCCAGTACATTGACTCTCACTCTGGTACAGAGTTTATGCTGTACTGGAGGCAGAGTGAAGAGGAAGCAGTTTGAGAAAGGCTCTAGGTCTTCCAGCTTCCCCTCACACTCTAAAGACATGCTTGTTAGGTTAATTTGTGACTCTTAATGGCTTGTGGGTGAGAGCGCTAGCGTGCCTAGTTGTCTGTCTCAATATATCAGCCCTTTGGTTGACCAGTGATCAGTCCAGGGTGTACCCGCCCCTCTCACCCAGTGACAGCTGGGATCAGCTCCAAACCCCCCATGATCAAACAGGATAAGCGATGTGGATAATGTATGGATGACATTAAGCAAATGAAGCTACACAATCACTTTGTTTCATCCAGGGTTTATGAAGCCCCCCAAGTAGCCTAAGACAGCTTATGAGAGGTGTTTATGTTGTTGCTGGATTAAATTAGGTTTGAACCGTGGTGCATGAAAACCCCCTCTGGGCTTTATTCCAAAAAAAGGCTTGAACACCCTTCTTTACTTTCATATTGGTCTAACAGTTTTATATTTAACCCTTCAATCATCAAATGTTCAGCCTAAGTGTTTTGCTGTAGATAAATTTGAGTGATTTTGGTGGCCCTGTCAACCAATGCTCAGGATCCCTCCCATCTGGCATGCAATCCAAAACAGTCAAATTAAATCTTTTTAATCTGTAATGTTACGTTCTGGATGATCTTCCCACTTTTGTGCTCACTGAGTTCATTCTGATAGCGTGCCCTTTCAGAACTGGGTCAAACTTTTGCCCTGAGCTCGACTTCTTCCAGAAGTTTAAATTCTTCTGTCACCCTCAGGAAAAGATTTTCTCTGCCCAAGACTGATTCAAAGCCCCCAACTGGGTCGGGACCTGATGTTTTCATTTCCCTTGGTACCTGTAGCTTATCTACTGTATATATTTCACTTCTACAAATCCCTCCTGCAGTTCTTTACATTTTACTGTGGCAGTGACTTTACTGAGGTACTGTATGTGTACAGGCACTAGCAACTTTTGCGCACCTTTTCCACTTATTATTATTGCCATTAAACCAAATAAACACACAGAAAAACAACCAAAAAGACACAACCCCCCCAAAAAAACTGTGCTTGTATAAACAAACTGAAAATAGTCAAGTTTAATCCTGGGGCAACAAGCTTTGATGCATAACTATTGGCTCAAGTTGTTTCCTCTGTGTTTATGACTTTTGCTACCCTGCGTGCAGTCACACTAAAAATCTATCAGTGATTACAGCACCACTGACTCAGGCTGAAGAAATGCCATTGTTAGGAAGAGACATAAGGAAGCTGGGACGCTATATGGCTGGTTGTATGTGTGAGAAAAAAGACGAATGCTTGATAGTATGCAATTTGAGACTGTTTTCATAACCAGAATGTCTTTTCTTTCTTTGTCTTTGATAAGTTTTATCTCACTATGTTTTCAATTCTCATATTTTCAAGTTTTCAAACTATTCCAGTTGTTGACCTTTGCTAGACTGACATTAAAGCTCTGTAGGAGGTAGGGGTGTTAGAAAATATTGATACACATAAATGTTGCAATATTTTGTAGTGCGTTACTGTATCGATATAATATATATATATGTATATATATATATATATATATATATAAAATATATTACAATAATTTACTTTTTGTTGCTATAGTTTTATGTTATAATTTTAACCCCTGACTGCCAGTTGGCGGCAGACACCGCTAGCTGGCAGCAGGCATTTGATTCTTTCCTCTTCTCTTCTGGTTAGACAACGAGATCACGCCTTCAGGTCTGAGCAAGTGGCAACCTCTGGTCCTGAAAAATGAAGCCTATGTGGAAGTGCAAAAAATTGCAATATAGCGATTGTCCACTTGAGGCTGGCTGCAGGAACACTGGAAGTCCTGTCTGGACACCTATTAAACAGCCGGTTTTTACATTAAAAATAAATTGGTTTACAGCCTGGTTCAAAAAACCAAACTTGTCTCAAGAGCTGTTTGAGTCCGCCTATTGTAAGCAAACGGCTGACGTCACACAGGGTTTTATCCAGTTCTTTCTACAGTCTATGGGTCTGAGTGAGTCGATCACTATTGCCTACTAAGCAGAGCGGCTTCTGTAGCATTCATAGCAGATATGTGGACTTATTTTGGCCCCAGAAACACTAAAACAGTACAAACTTAGACAGGAGTCAAGTTGTTTGCAGGCTATGCCACACCAGAGGGAAATACTCAGACAACGCAACGAATCTGAGAGCAAGATATCATAGCGATAACACTGCAGCCAGCAGCCAACATAAAACAAGCCTGTTGAAGCTACCGCTGGTTTTTACTCCTGCTACCATAAATACACAGTCAGTACTACTAAGACCTGCTCCGTCTTAGTGTCGTTAAGAATGATGGCTTCTGTAGTACAAGAAAAAGACAGTGGCCCTCGTCATGCCCTCCCCCCCAACACAGGTAATCAGATTTAGGCTCACAAGAATGAGACATGATGAGATTTTACACATTTTTGTTTAATTTTGAAAAAAAATAAAATAAAAATACATGCACAGAAAATATGTCCTTTATACATCTGAAAGTCATGATTGCAAAGCAATTCAGGTCTATTAGGAAATGTTTAAACTAACTTTTCTTTTTTCTTAACAGGCTATCAATGCTTACGTACAGTTTGTCTTATCTAGCTCTGACTCAAACTGTACATTTTAATACTCTTCAAATCAGACTTTTCGTTTTAATAGTTTACCACCTCCTTAAATTATGCACCCATTGCTACAATTACAGTAATAATAAAAACATTTAGATTATTTTGAAAGTACTTTAAAACAGTTTACAACAGACTGAAATATGAATATAAATTGTATGATGTGTGTTTAGAACGATGCAGTTGTCACACTGATTATTCTAATCTTTGATAGTATCAAAAAAATCAATGCAAACACATGTTCCATTGTCTCTAGTTGTTGTATAATATTAGAGGTAATGTATAGTCATACAAATTCCCAATGCACACTTGCCACACCATTTAGGAACCACTGCTTAAAACTATCCCCTTGCTGCTATTCTCTATGGCAAAGAACTGGAGTGAACCCGTTGCAGGACATGTTCATTATCTCTAATCAGCATGTATCACCATACCTATCATAGTGCAGGCTCTGCATTGTGAAGCTTTTGGAAATCCCAGCCCTATATTAAATGAGAATGTGGAGAATGAATACTAAGCTCATGGAGAAGACATCATGTCACAGTGGAGCACAATAATGCACTTTTAATTAATGATTTGTTTTATTTTTAATCAGTAAAATTGCCATAGGGGTTATTGGTGAAATGGCAAACATTGGCCCCAGTATTCAGCCAGGCTGATCCTTTTTACCCCTAGTAAAAACATGTTTCACACATACACAAGAGTAAATAGCAAAGGGTTAAAATGTTCTTATTGGTCCATAGGGGCATCAAAATAGACATACACCTTACTGGAGTTTTAACATGTGGATTTATAGATATACTTTTTCAAGCTGAATTGACCACATTTGTATCCATGTGTCTTTTATCTCTCTCCCTAACCTCAGGATGGACACACCTGCCAATAATTGTGTGTAATTGATGGAAGCTCCTTGTCGTCATGATTAAAGTGCACTGAGCATTTCCGATGATTAAATATTAAACACAAGCTAAGGCCTTTTAGATATATGAAATGTGGGGTCTTCCAGAGACTGATTCCCTGCAGACCTTTTTTCTTTGCAGCTATCAAATAATACTGTTCTGTTCAGCGTATTGGCATCTGACATAATGGTGTCTTCCTCTGAGAATATAATGAACACAATAAATTTAATCTAGTCCTGAGATCAGAGATCCATGCCACTGCTTTTGGCAGCTTACACAGGAGAAGATGAGGCACAGGAAGTTTTATAACAAGCAAGACCATTAAAAGAAATTCACCTTGTGTGGTGCCCATCAAATCTGCTCTTTTGTTCCCTCGTGGATCAAATAGGATGAATTGGCAACCGCCCCAGTTGAAAACTTTAAATCCCATATGCACAGCAGTTTCCCAACTTTCTAAAACGTCTTCGTTACAGAACACTGATTAACTGCAGTCTCTTTCCGGGCTCCTTATTGCCGATAATTGCTGCTTTAACTGTCACATAAAGACCAACAGTGTCCCCTGTATGGCCCTTATTGGGTGCTGGTGGGGCACAGGGTTTTCAGATGTAAATGTGACAAATAGGCAGCACAGTCTTTTAAAGCAGGATGAGAAGAAGTGGGAGGTAGAGGAAAAGGAAAAAACATTCAAAACCCTGGTATGACCTTCTCTTCTTTTTTTTGTCATTAAATAGAAGACATATTTTGGGGTGGCATTCTTTACTCCTTCCTGAGTTTTCTTTGTGTATTTCTGGAGTGGTAAAAGCACACCTTATGAAAAAAGATGACCTGACCTTGGTGTCCTTTTCTTTAGTTATGGCCCTGGGTTGTTATCTGCCTTGAATCAGGACTGAAGCCTCAGAGCTACATGGCAGCGCAGCATCATTCTGAGTGACAGCATGGTGACAGGGCTGCTGTTACAATAACAAAGTAGGACAGCATTTCAAACATTTTTTTATGTGACAGAATCTGCAAAGTGGATGCTGCTGTTATGTTTGGAACTAGAAAAAATAACAAATAAATGTTAAAGTTCATCTTTGACATCTGACGAATAGAAGCGTGGCATTTTTGCAGGGAAAAAGTAGCTACAACATTTTAAAGTTTTTTTTTCCCAAACTGGAGCCCAGCTGTGGTTGTAAATTGTGAGTTTGGAAGGTGTAGCAAAAAATGAATTACACAAGGAAAGTTGTCACTGAATTTCTGTAGCAAAAAATGAATTACAAGGAAAGTTGTCACTGAATTTCTGTAGCAAAAAATGAATTAAAAGGAAAGTTGTCACTGAATTTCTGTACACTTGTAGCTTGGTCATTAGAAATGTGACTCAAAAGCAAACACATGAAAATGAAACTGAGCCTCTTCATTTTATACATTCAGAGTATTAAATATTTACTCAAGCACAATAGTTGAATTTGTCGTTTCGATTGGGTCCTGTCTAGATATCAACCTTTTATTACAACCTGTGCTCCAAAAGTACCGAATACTTTTGTTGTCAAGGGATCTCATTAATTTTTACTGCTGCCATAAAAAGTTTCATTTATTACGCTGCATTGCTTTAATTACTTTCTCTCTCTCTCTCTTTCACTCTGTAATGTTAACACTTCCCATGCACCAAAGGTTTGATTTCCTTTGACCTTAAAGTACTTCACCCGGACAATTTTGCCATGAGCTAAAGCACACTAAGTCATACAGTTAGCTGAGTCGGCCAGTGTGTGAGAAGTGTACTATGGCTATGTGTGGTGACCGCTGTGGCTAGAGGAATTATGTTTCAGGATTTGGCATCTGTCTGTCCCTCTGCCTGTTCCTGTGAATACACTATCTCAGAAACAGTTGGAGGTAGCATCTTTGAATTTTACAGAAACATCCAGGTGTTTCCTATGGAATGACATTTGAGCAGAAGGGTTAGCCGCCCCACCCTGCCTGATTTTCTACATTGATTTTATTTTTCTGTTGTTTTGGTGCTTTCAGAAGCATTTATTAGCAGTAGATTGTATAATCATGCGCAGGTATATCACTCGCCTTGTTCCATAATCAAAGCAGCTGAGCTGCATGTGTGATAAGGTACCTTCATCCATAAGAGCAGGAGTACAAGATAATGCTAGCTGCAAGAAGCTGCAGAAAAAGAGCTGAAAACAAACAGGATAAATAGCTCATTAACCAGTGCATTTACTGGAAGGAAGTGCTAGTGGATGTCTTCCAGTTGCAGAGATGATAATTATATGCAGATTTAAACAACTACGGTATCTTTTATGAGTGGGAAACATTGCATTCGCTTTGACTTTAATGTATAGTGTATGAGCCTGACTTATTTTGTTCTTAAAACTGTGTTTTGCTGCCACTTTTGCTCAGCTCTCCCCTGATTTCATTAGGGGTAACTTAATTAAGGTTAAGTGAAATTCATACAGTCATATCTCAGATGTTTATGGCCAAGTGTTCAAACATTGGTCTGAGTGCAGTTACAAACAAAGTTACAACGATAGTGATTTAAGGGTCTTTCACATGCCTGTGTCTTTTGCTACGGATGTTTCAGTTTGATCTGAACCAGAACATTAAGTGTGAAACTGCCCTTGGACTGTGGTCTGGTCCAAAGAGCTGATGCTTTGTCAGACCAAAAGAGGTGGTCTTGGTCCGGTGCAGGTACCAGATGTGTCCAAGCTGACAGATCTGTACGGGGCCTGCCCTTCTGATGATGTAGCACATAATGACTGGCTGTGATGATATCTCACATTTTTATTGGCTGGAAGCTCACGTGGTTGGACAGCAAACCTGTTAGCTTTCTACGAAGCTAACTTTGAAAGCTAACTTTAGTGTTGTGATGTTATTCATTCTGTGACTTTCTCTTTACCTCTGAATAACCTGCCTTCAACTCTCCGTATATTTGGTGGTGATGCAGAGGGTGTGAGAAACATCATTTTGAATAAAATAGTTTAATTCTGTGATATTTACAGTGTCTAAAATGGCCATGACTCCCTGTCTTCTCTTGCTGTATATCAGAAGGATGATCTGGGATGATGTCTTCAACAATATTTTATCAAGTGAGGGGGGAAAATAGTAATTTAATATTCATGAAAAGCAATAAATGAAACTGAACCAGTCTTTTTCACAAATGTGATACTCTTTTGCTTTTAATAACATAATTTTTTTTCATTACAACTATCGGTACCATTATATGATTTAAATATTAACTTTTGTTTCTTTTTCTAGAAACAGAAAAAGAGTTGAGACGGATCTTAAGCATCCTGGCAAACAGCTACAACATCCATCTGTAAAACAACTCAGCCATGATGCAACTGTGCCAAATTTATGCAAAACTTGTAGCCTTGATATAATTATAATGAATGAGTTATGTAAAAAAGCAACCTCCACACTGCTTCTACAAACACAAAAGAGCTGTTGAGACAAAAACAGCTTCTGAAACAGACTGAACATGTTTACCTTTGCTGTCAAAGAGATTTCTTATAAAGGGGGTTTAATGAAGATTCCTTGGCTTTCATAGCCAGCATGAAGTTTAATGTTTTTTTCATTCTTATATTGTTTTCTTTAATATTGCAGGTTGTTGCTTGGTTCTTATCCAAAAACATCAACCTCTCTGTGACGTACCATTACCCAGTGAAAAAAACAACCCATCTTTGCTTCAGAATTAATTTGGCACTAAATCCTCATGCACCCTAGGATGAACTGATCAGAATTTTGAGGTAAAAGGATATATATGAGGATCACAGCAAACCCAATTTCCATCCACTGTTCTGTCCTCTCACATGCTGTACCTCAGCCTCGCTTGGATGGAATTTTATTGTATCTCTTGTCATTTTGTAAGCCTTTGAGAAAACAATGCTGCCTGTTAAAAATCTGTCTTCACCCCATCTCTCACGAACATTTTTCGTGTGCTGTTACGAAACGGTTCACTGACAATCACATGCTCAGCAGAGGAACAGAAACAGGCGATGCTGGTACTAAATTATTGTTCCATCTCTCCTGTTGAAGCAGACCCACTTACACTGCTGTTTTGCCAAAGTTTTCCTTAATGTATTTTATTATACAAATATGACTCATCCTGGTCAAGGTTGCACTACCACTCTGTTGGAAACATGATGGATCAAATCTGTGACTTGATTGGCTGACAGCGGCTTACAACAAGAAGGTGGTGTCTCTCACTGAAGTTCCTCTGGTAGCTTAACTTTCACCCTTAATGAAATCTCTCTGACTGCAGTAGATTGGGTTGCCATCCATTAGTGCTGGTGAATTATCCAGGAGGGCAGCATTTTAGTGCAGCAGTCTTCAAAAGTACTTTCTTTAAGTAAGACAAGAAATAAACTTTATTGCTGTGACTTCGTAGGACAACAGGTCTAAAATGTTTTTCTGTAAGGACTGGAGTCACAGTCAGTACATGGTCTGACAATAATAGGGTGTCCATGTGATATAAAATATATTAATCTGATGCTTTTTGGTGTATATTATTTGCTAACAGAGTTACACTCTCTTACACTGCTTGTCTCAGATTTTTCCCCTATAACATGACGTTGACCTTTATGGTTTTGAATGACATATTTCGTCCACTGTTGTGATGGATTTGGTCCAGGAATTGAAGCTCCCTCAAGACAAGTTGTTGTTACTTAACTGTTCTTCAGGCACCATCATAAGGTCACATGTTTGTGTAAGTTGTGCCTGAGGTGGATTTAAGGTTGGCTTTACAGGGCTTTTAAAAGACAAAGGAACTAAAGAGTTACAGAGCTTGAGGAGAAGGAAACTATTCAGGGCAAAACATCAGAATACTCCTAAATCCAAGCCATGGAATTGGGAGAATAAATGTTGACTGTTTTGTAAATAAAATATATATTATTCAACAAAAGTGCTTTAAAAAATATTGCTAAAAGCCAGAAAGTCTGTGAAACAAACCCAGATCAAGAAATTCACAGAAGAAAACAGTCTCTATCACACATTAACCTATGGAGTATAGTTCTATTATGCTGCTGATGGTTATTGAAAAAGTACTTAAACTTGGCAAACTGAATTACCCACACTTTCAACTAATTGGTTGGTAGTTCGACAAAAAACCTGTACGGTACCTGTACAAGGTTCTCGAACTTTTCAGCCTGTGACCCTCAAAATCAATGTGCCAGAAGCTGTGCCTCAGGGTAGTTGAAGCACAGTTGAACACAGCCGTGCAAAGTCAAGAATAGTCATGTGAAGACTTACATTTTAAGGATTTTTAAAATATTACTTTGATTGAGCATAAATCCCACCAAATTACCATTTTATTTTAATTGAACAATTTTATGCAGATATTTTTCTAAAAAATGGGTCAAATATACAATTTGAAATCATATAAAAATATTCTTTGATTTTTGGAATCTGGCGACCCCCTCTCAGAGTCTTATGACTCCCAAGGGGTTCCTGACCCCCAGGTTGAGAAGCACTTTCTCTCTCCTCTGCTCTCTTTTTTCACAGACTCTAACATCAACATGTACATTTTGATGAGAAGGGACTAGCTAGACGTTTCTGCTGATGGGTAGTAAGACAGTGGTGGTCAAGGCTGTGACAAAGGGAAGAGTGGTGATACGGTGCCACTTCAATACAAACAAAACCTTGCACCTTCCAACTCATTTGTGTTGAGTTGTTAATGTTTTTTTTAAGTTCTTAAGGATGTATTTGCTATGAAACAGTCAGAAAATAACATCTTATTAGTCTGCGTCCCTTTTGGTTGTCTGCCATTGCTCCTCTTTCTTCCTTGATTACCTCCGTCTCCATGCTTCTCTTTCATTCCCTGTGAGTGTTATCTGTCTGCCTCTCTCTCTTTCTCTCTCTTGATTCATATGAATTCATTTCAGTAAACTTTATTGGTGTGTAAAACCTTTGTTTGTATTGTCGAAGTATTTTACAAATCATAAATGATGTATTTTAATGGAATTACAGAAAAACAGATAAATGTATTATAATCATCATATATAAAAAAGTAGGCTAAACTTTACAAATTGATTTTAAAAGGGAAAGTTTTCAGTAAAAGTATTCACAGATTAGAAGGTAAAATTATGGTTAAAAAAAATTACATTTCTAAAAGTGCAGCTCTGTTTCTGCCACCTGTTGGCTGCAGTGGGTGCACAGTCTGTCTTTATTAGGGGTCCAGGTCTGTCTGTGGCATCGTCTCTCAACGTCTCTCCTTCTTTCTCTCTCTCCCACTCTGTGATTATCTGACCAATGAGATTTTGATTTGTTGAGAACTTATCGACCAACTAACAGACACTGAATGGAGGGTTGTCAGCCCTACAACATTGCCTTTATCTACATTGGTATGCTTAGTAATAATCTACAGACAGTTGCAAGCTATTCATATGGTGTTTTCACACCTGCACAAATCTCTTAAAAATTGTCCGTCTTTATTTATTTGTTTATTTTTTAACTGCACATGTAAAAACAAACAGCAGAAATATTCACCCGAGTCTACTCAACCACTTTTATACGGGACCCATGGTTAGATTACCACGAAGACTTGGGTGAGCCAGTGTCAGCAAGTAATATTCCAGAAAATTTAAAGTGAGTGAGCAGGCAGAGGTGATGGCATTAATATCCTGTGACCAGTCTTGTGTAAGGAACCTGACTTATAGTTTTTTTCGCTCACCAGTATTTTTAATTGTCGCTCTTTTGTTAATACTGTGTGATGCCTGCAGTGCTATGTCTTGCTTCCTGAGGCAGGGAAAACTTCACGTTGTGAGGGACGTATGTGAATAAGTAACATCAGAAGATTTCCGGGGCATGCTGTCTGAAAGTTTTCTTGAAAGCTACAAACATGGCTGTGGTCTTGTCTTTTTGTTAATTGGTTAGAAATGCATGGCATAGTTTTCCAAACATTATTTTGTGCCGTCTTTGCTAAATACAAAATACATTGCACATGAAAAAATATTGTTGGGGCGGAAAAAAATGGGCAGAGTAGCTTTTATCCATACTGCAGCTGTGCTGGAGTGCATTTTCCTGTGTGTTTTGTGTCGTGGGCGTGTTTTCATTTCAGCATGTATTGACCCACAGTGCTGTCTCGTCTGCCATGCCCTATTAATTCACTCCTACTCTCTCAGGCTGTAACCTCTGCTTCCACAATGTCGTGGTTCCACTCCTACAGGCCATCTGCTTTCGAAAGAGACAGCTCTCTTTTTCTTTTGTGCCTCCTTGTTCCTTCCTTTTTGAATGTTTTCAAGAAACTTCTGCATATTTAACTTTGATTGCTTATACTAGCTGATCATTATTCTAACCAGTCAAACCAGCAACACTCACAGTATCTATACAGCTTTTGTGCCCACCTTGTCAGTTTGTTAAATTGTATGGAAACAAATGATCAGATCTGCTTTTACTGATCAGTGCTCACCACACTGTATGCTATTTTCTCCACACCATTGAACCTGCAGTTTTCAATTTTCACTCATCTTTGTAGGTGTCCTGAAATGTTGTTTATGTCTGCATTTACTGTTTACCGTTTGATTTGTCTGATACCTGCAGGGGTACATCGACATTCAGTGTTTTTGAGACAGCTTCATCTGTACCTTAATGTTCAGGAAGACATTTCAAACACTGTTTTTACTTTGTTCTTCCACCGTGGCCAGAAGCACAAAACCATGCCAAGTTCAGTGTGGGAACGACAAACATCCCTTGTACCCAAGCTCTGAAGTGCCAGCAGCGTTATCACACACCCAGACTCCCACATTTTAGCTTTAGACTTCACTCTTATGAGCAGGATTAATTTGAAACGGCACAAAGGCAGTGTTAGCTGTGGCCGTGTCAACACTGCTAACAAGTCACAGCTAGGAGACTTACAGGAAAGGAGAGAAACCAGCTGAAAGGAGGTGGGAGTGAGGGGGAGAAACCATGACAGATGATAGACACTGGACAAAGACATGCATACACACACTCACTAATGTCTGCGCACAGAGAAACACAGGACATATTCAGATTCTGCCACCTTTTCTTTGAGTATCAGAGTGGTACAAGTAGAAGAGATGATCTAAAACATAGTACAGTAAAATATGCGAGAATAATCATGGAAGAGTATTTTAAAACAATTGCTGAAAACGCTGTCTGACCGGACATTATTATATTAAATAATTAGTTGTTGGCTGCATTGCATGGATGCGAAATGTGGACTTTTTATGCCAGTACATCAGTCCATCTGTACATCTGTCTAGGCCATTCTTATGAACACTGTATTTTCACAAATGTCTACTCATGGATCAACTGATTAGCTTTTTGAGGTCATGGGTTAAAAGTCATGGCCATTAGGACTTGTGTACATGCCATAATTGTGAATGCCATATCTCGAAAACACTTTGAGATTTCCTCAAACTTGTACAGACACCCACTCTGACTCAAGGATGAACTGATCAGATTTGGGAGGTCAGAATTTCTGTGAAATTCTTTTATTTTTCAGTTCTGAAACGCAGACATCAGAGCACATCATATACATGAAAGAATACCTGAGTTTCCAATGCAATTCAGTCTTTTCTTTTTCTTATGTAAGTATAAGGAACTAAATGCAACATGGGAGAGACAAAGTGTGCACACAAGATCAACCAAAAATACACCATAAATAGTCTTGAGTGGCGGAATTTAAAACAAAAACACAACAAAATTGTTATTTGCCAAGATGACATAGCACCACAAATTCCTTAGATCATCACCTCCACAAAATCTGTCTGAATGGGTTTGACATATTTAACCCAGTTGGTCCAGAGTTTAACAAAAACATCTTTTGCAGACGTAAACAAAAAGTAACTCTTTCCATAGCATAAATATCATTTACAATATTAAGCCACTCCTAGATTGTGGGGGGTTCAGGAAGCAACCACCGTCACCGTCAATATGCCGAAAAGATATTTATCACTACTCCTGACCTGGAAATCTACATTTCCTAAAAATAAAGTGGCAAAATGTAGAGGTATGTCTGTTTCAATAATGGATGTTAATGCATTATGAAACTCTAACCAAAATGATTTTATCCCTGGACAATCCCAGAAAGTGTGCCAGTGGTTGGCCTCCTGAGACCCGCACTGCCTCCAACATTTGATTAGATGTTTTGAAGTCATAGGTCAGTGTCATTGAGCCTTAAAGCCATCTCTTGCATGTGGATGCAATATCTCAAGAACACTCTCAGTGATTTTCCTCTACTGCAAAAACATCCACTCTGACTCAGGGACCAGCAGATGATATTTTGCAGTTTATGGGTTAAAGATCATGGTCAGTAGGTCTCATGTACCCCCTTGTTTGTTAATGTCATATTTGAAGAACTTTGAGATATTTTCGGCAAGCTTTGCACAGACATCCACACTGACTATAGGATGAACTGTTTGGATTTAGCATAGCAGCAAAACTAAAAGCCATAGACAACCAATGTTAGGTAATTTCTTGTGTTTGATTACCAACACAAGGCTGACATAGTGCTGCCTCTTTCACTTGCAGCAGCCTAGGCTGAAAGAAAATAAAGTATTTCTTGTCGAATTGTGGACCAGCAAGTCCCATGAAAAGAACATTCACAAAGCTTTTACCAAAAAACACATAGCTGGTTTTGTAGATTTCTGTAAGCACACTTAAGTACACCCAAAAGTCGTGGGTCTCTAGAGGCTATTTGACATTTTTTGTTTTGCATGTGAGATGTGTTTCACAGCTGTTTGCTCATGTTTTCACTGCTGCCACTTGTTTTTAATGCTTTCAGCATGTTTTAAGGATCATCACGCAAATGTTATTGTTTTTATCTTTGAAACAGAGAAAGATGCATTCAGGGTAAAGTGGAAACTGATATTATTGATGTGAAATTTGTGCTCTTTATTTTAATGTTATAAAGGAAAGGAAAGTTTGACATTTTTGGAAATGTCAGCTCTCTTCTTTAAACATGGATGAGAGGATCTGTTAGGCATGATGCTTCAGTGAGGAGATGCTATGCTGGGCTGGAAATGGAGAAATCGCTTGCTCGGTTGGTTATGTAGAGGGGTGTTTCTGCTTTCTATGACTCCCTGGACTTGTGAGGTCTCCAGTCAACAAAGAGAGACTTCTCTCAGTCATTGCAGCCATGTTAAGTCTAACACATAACTCCCACTAGGACCAGATTGTGTCAAAGCTAATTTAATAACCTCCTGGCTGTGGCTTCATATTTGATGCAGAGTGGTATTGATCCTCATGATTGAGCAATTAAGAATATTTCCAATTAAAACCAATATATAAAATATTTATTCCTGTCACTTTGTGTTAGTCTCATATCTGTTCTTTCTGGATAGGTCAGCTGAAGCTGTCAATCATCCCAGAGGATGAGGTTCTTGTTGTCAGTGGTGAGTACACAGTAACATTTTCCACAGTCAAATAAACATCAAAAACATGTTCAGTCATAGGAATTTTTGCTACAAGCCAACTTTGGTTATCAGTGTAAGGACAGTAAAAACTACAAGGCAGGGTGTGGATCACTTGTCAAACTGAGTTCAGTAAAAGTGTTTGTTTATTTTGGTCTCCCAGCAACCACAGCCATGCACCCTCCTACTCTTGTTTGTCGATCTCCGTCTCCTCTCTTAACGCCTTTTGTGTTGCTGTCATTTCACTGAGTGAAGAGTGTTTAAGCTAGATGTTTTTCTTCATGTTTTTCTTGTCCACTCTTTGTCTTTTTCATTGCACTTTTATTGAAAACCTAAACATCTAATTTTACTACTCCAAATTACGCACTTCAGGGGAACAAAATATTGCAGCTGAGTACAACTATGTCATCTATAATCAAAACATCTTCCGACAACAAAAGCTGGGATGTTTAATTTGTAATTCTGGAACAATTACTGATATTTCTGTTGTGAAATAGTTCTATCAGACCATGGACAATGTACTTTTTAAAGGAGACATATTATGCAAAAATCACTTTTTCAGGCTTTTCTAACACAAATATGTGCCCCTGGCCTGTCCACAATCCCCTCAAGTACCAGAAAAATCCATTCCCTTTCCCCCTCTCTTTCTCCACCTTTCAGAAAATGTGTGCTGAAACAAGCCGTTCTCAGATTTTGCTCCTGGTAAAGGGCATGCCTTAAAGACGTTAAGACCTGGATGACCAGAAATTTCCTGCTTTGTAACTCAGACAAGACACCCACTCACTCACTAAAGACACTGGTTATGAATTGGCACTAAACAAACAAAGATTGGTTGACTGAAACAGGCTTTACTGCTAAGCTAAGGTAGAGAACACATGTATTAAAGGGGACATATTATGCAAAAATCACTTTTTCAGGCTTTTCTAATAAAAATATGTGCCTCTGGCCTGTCCACAATCCCCTCAAATACCAGAAAAATCCATTCCCTTCCACCCTCTCTTTCTCCACCTTTCAGAAAATGAGAGCTAAAACAAGCCGTTCTCAGATTTTACCCACATGATGTCATATGGGGAGTAAGCACCTGCCCCCAGGTTTGGTTGGCCCTCCCTGCTTGGAAGAAAGTTCCACGCTCCTCTCCTGATCTTCCTCTCAGCTGCCAGCTGAGATGCTGGATAGCTCAGTGGGTTATCCTGCTGACCGATCAGGAAAATTGATGGTTCAAATCCCAGTCAGGTCCCTAACTTTGGATAAAAGTGTCTGTAACATCAGGAGTGCCACATCCATTTCCTGAGAGGGGTGTTGACAGGGGCGGAGTCAGACAGCTCAGTAACATTTAAAGCCGTTCTGAGCAGGGCTGAAACAGAGGGGTTTTTAGACATGCAAATATCCTGTACTAGAGTGTTTACTCAGCAATAAACTTCACAGGCATGTTTTGGGTACCTCTGAGACCAATATGAACTTGTCTTAAAAGGGTAAAATAAGTCCTCTTTAAGTCCTGATTTACACTCCCATTTTGATTAGCCTTTTCTATATATTGGCAACTTCACTTTTAAAGTTCTGAAGTACTGAAACATGCCTTAAATGATTTTAGTATCTAATTTTAACAATTGGACAACAAACCCAGTATCACCATACCTAAAAAAATGGCATTATGAGTGCAATAATAGGAGGGAGGCAAACTGTTTTTAAATTAACAGCATTTTTTGCCAGCTACAGCAGTTCATCTAATACAAAACACTAAAAAGACTGCTGCATTTTCTTCACCCTGGACTCGTAACAAAGATTGTCTGCATGATTCATTCAGAAACACTGCACAACATTCTGATTGTAACCACACACAGCTTTACAGTGGAGTACAGAAATAGTAGGTCAGCTGTTTGTTCTAGTGACAGTTTGACCGAGCACCTGAAAATGAGCAGATGCACATACATAATTAATGCAACTGAGTTATAATTAATTCAGTTCTGTTTGTATGTGTTCACAGTTTTAGAGGCTAGAGGTATGGCAGAGGACAGCCAGGGGCCATGTGACTCTTATGTTAAGGTATTAATCACCATACACAGATATGATGAAAACCCATGGGAAATATTACACAGTTGTGGAGATTAGAATGTTTTAAGTTTTGATTTGTTGTCCCGTTCAGGTTGGCATGTTCCCAGACAGTGATCCCAGAGAAAGACAGAAGACAAGGATGGTTCCTCACTGCAGGAGCCCAATCTTCCTGCAAACCTTTTACTTGTAAGCATGCAGTAATATACTTTTTTAAATCTGTGAAAGTATTTTAAAGCGGCTTTGGGGATCTTGTGATTCGTGTTGATTTTAGCTCCCCCAGTGGACAAAGAAGTACAGTTGATCTGTTTGGTTGTTTTCTAATTGCAATTTATCACACCTTTTCTTACATTTCAAAATGCTGTTATTTTGAATTTTAAACTGATGTTTCATTTTGGATTTTTGTACTGTTTTAAACTAAGGGTATCTGACTTCCTATAAGGACACAGACCTGCTTTTATTTGAAAGGCATTAAGGAACTTTGGGCAGATTGAAGTTTATATCATAAAATTAACCAAAGGAAAGGGAACTTGGTATGGATTGAAAATGAAATAAAGACACAGTGAAGAGGTACTTGTTTTATAACACAAGGTACTGATGACTTTTGACTTGTCCACTAAGCTGTCTGTGAGATTATAATTGAGAAATTAAGGAGCATGAGGAGCAGTGGTGGACTTATTTTAAATCAGTGTGGCTGCAGGGAGACGTTGCAATGGCTAAACAAAAGTTAAGGATTTCAGAACCTTAAATATTTGCTATTAATGCCTGACAGTCTTAGTTTTAACATATTGCAATGCTCAGTATAATAAATTTAGTAGTTTAAGATTTGACTTTGTCCCTTTTTTAGTGTTGTCACCGAAGAGGACCTTCATAAACGACTGCTCTTCACAATGTGGAACTCTGACACCGCAACAAGGTACCTGCTATGAATGTGGAGAATTATAGAGCTTTTATCATTAAAAAGGTGTAGATATATCCTTAAATGTTTAAATATTAGAGGTATGCATATGTTGGTATCAATATTGACATTGTCTAAAATACCAGTTTAGATATATCAGAATATTGATATCAATCCCTGCACATTTGGTGCTACTTGATCAAAAATGACTCATGGATTCATGAAAAAAACAAAACCATAAAGGCTGGGTAGAAGAGGTTAGCCAATGTAAGCCTGAGAGTCTGAGCTGAAGGTTGTATTTCATACATTTGTGGATCGAAACATGTTTGTGGTTCTTGAAAGCAGAAGCATAGCAAAATTGATATGGAAATAGGCAGCCAGTTGAAAGGCCACTTTATACTGTAAATACAACTCAGTGCTCTACACACTTGCTGATCTTTGCATGCATTTTTGCATCTTTGTATTTGTTGCTGATCTATTAACCTATGCTTACAAGAGCACACATAGAAAACCATGGAAAATGTTACTGAAGATGATCAAAAAGTAGTGATGCAAAATACTATTGGCAGATAGGAAAATTTCTACAACCAATGTTCAGGCTATAAAAATCTGCTTATATCAGCTGTAAATACTGGCCAAATTAACAATAAGTTAGTGTTAGGAGTTTTAGGCTGCACCAACAGACCTATGGGAGAATGTTGTTGCCATCACTGTAACTCAGATAGTGAATTCGTTTAGCCTAGTCGAGTAGGCTGTTACTTTTAGCCCTATTAGTTTTGTTTTTTATGTTGCTATAGGCCTATAGACTGTTCTAAAGATGTTCTTTTTCATGTTCCTTGCTCATTTCATGCTAAGTTGCATTAGGTTATGTATTTGTCAACTTGTCAAGGCAATTAAAGTTTCAAATTTAGTTCTGCCTTCTAGCCTTATATTTAAGACTTTTCCATTAAAATCATTGTGACAACCAACCCTACTGTGTGAAAACTGTCCCCGTGATGAGGTTGGTTGTCCCAATGTGTCACAATGTCTTTAAAAGTTAATTACATCTTTGTTACAATAAATTGGAAAAATGACAGGGATACACATTTCAAGCCAAAACCTTAGGCTTCAATTTAATGTTGGAATGACTATTGAAAGATGTTTGTAAGATGACTAATTCACACTAGGGTAAAAAGTGTGACAACCAATCTTGTTCTCCCCAACATCATCTGAAGTTTTTTCTTTTTCATCATTATTTCTTAATCATTGCACATCTACATATAAATATCAGTATCAGCTAAAATTAATTTGTAAATGTTGGAATTATGGATATTGGAAAAAATACAATATCGTTAATCTGACACGCCAGATTGGTGTGTGAAAAACTTAAATAGACAATGTTTGGGAAAGGGCAGAGCCTTTGAAAAAAAAACTCGGAGGGTGATAGGATGAACGTTCTGTCTGTCACATCTTTACAGGCAAATCAGAGCAACAAAACACATGACAAAGTCGCTAACAAGCTGCGCCAGCACCCCCACCGAGGGAGTAAACTCCATAAAGAACTGCATAACGCGAACCATGGTGACTGTAGACATGTCAGTACACGACTTTTGTCATTTTTGGAAAGAAAACAACTCAATGCTGTTCTTTGTTCTTCTTTTAACGAAGAAATGTCATCAAGTTCTGATAAAACTTACGCTTTAGCAGCATCCACGCTAATGTCTTCTGCCATATTTGCTCCAGCCTCTTGTTGCTGCTTGCTTAAGTCACGACTCTGCCGCGCCTGAAAATACTGCCCCTCAAGGCTGATTGGTCCTGTCACTTTCTAACTGGGCCCAAATGATTCAGATGGAAGCTTTACAAGATGGATTTGCCTGTAAGAAACATGGAAACGGGCAAATCCATCTGCTTTGCAAGGTTACAATATTGTACATTCCCATCAAAAAGGTTTTAACATCAAATGGATTTTTGTTTTATTGTCCTATAAACCTGTGTTTAAATTTTTGATCACACTAAACTTTCTACAGGAACAAATCTTTCCCCTGGTGGTTAAATATCATTTTATAATTGATGCTGCCTGCTTCTTTGTGTTTTTATGTAATTTTGTAAGTCTGCTCCTGAATCTGGCAGAGGGATTGTGTTACTCTTGCCTCAGCACACTGAAGCAGAAACAGGGTCATAGCTGAGGATGGAGGACATACGGCTGGATGAGTCACAAATTTCTTGTGCCTTGTTGTATTTGAGCAGACAGATGAAAAGCAAAGTTGTGTACTTCAAATGCTGAAAAACATCCCTTTAAACAGGTTTTATACACTTCAAGGCTCTTTACCACGAAATTTAAACACTGTAATGCACTTTGTTTCCTGAATTAACCACATATTTAAACAGTTGCATGACGATGTGTTGTATACAGAGGCAGACTTATGTTAGTGGTGAACTTCATTGAATGTTCTTAAAACCAGACAGTTTCTGGGCCACAGATTAAGAGTGATTTACTTCTCTTTGGGAAGCAATTAAGCCTCATTCACATCAAATGTCACTTGGTAAATATTTGCAATGGCAGGACACTATTGATTGGGCAATATTTTTGGGTTTTGATATGATGCTATGTGTAAATTGTAGTTTCCTCTCCACTTTCTTTCCTGGTATGAGGTATAAATTGGCTGCAGGACCCAAGCAGCTCCAATTTTCTCTCTCAAAATGACTTAGAACCAAAGGTAGTGTTCTTGTTTAGCAGATTTGTCCACGCACCTCAAATCCATGCAGAGCCATTTCACACATAACCAGAGGTTTTCCAGATGCTCTGTCAAGCAAAGAAAAGTAGTATTCCATGATAAACCAGGGCAGCATCTGTTCACCGTTAGCAGTCTGATGGGTAGCAGTGATCCGAACAACCCTTTCCAAAGCTTTATCACAGAGTTGCTCGAGGAAATGACCCTGAAATTACAACCTGTTGAAAAAGTACATCCTTGTACACACAAGGACAGCACAAAATCGTAGCATTCAGAGCAGCCTTGTTGTGCATGAAAAGACTGATTTGAACTCTTCATGGAGAAGAGAATAGTGTATTTTTTAGCTCATTTGTAAACTCTGAATGGGTCGTCTCTGAGAGCAAAGGACACAGGGGAGAAGTGCAGAAAAGATCCGTGTTACTCACAATTTCCAGAAACCCTATCAAATTTTAAATAGTCCCTCATGATAGTGCAAAATGGCACTATAAGGTCTTTTATAAGCACTAATTAAATGGTAATGTAAGAGCAAGAAAGTGATAAGACTTCCCTCCCAAGACACTCATGTAAAGGCGTAAAAGTTGCTGAAGTTATAAATCCCTTGGTTGTAAAAAATGACAGTGTGGAACAAGATGCCAATTTATCTGGCGTTTAACTATAAAATCTGGTCTTGAAGCCTCAGTACACCTCAAAATGAGGATTTTAAGACCCTGTAGAGATTATTGGACACGTTCAAAGTCCCACACCGGAGCCCACTAACTGTGGTCTCTGCAGAGGAAATCTTAACCTCTGTACCACCCATATATTCCTCAGCAGTTTGAATCAAAGTTGAGGCTAAAATGTCAGGAAAATGTGCTTCTTCAACTCTGCTGTCTTGCTGTGAAGAAGTTGTGGGCAGCAGTCAGCAAATCCTCTTAAACTCCACTGCACATTGACCATGGTGGTGCAGTAGTCAGGACCAGCTGGTCCTTACATGACTGGGAGCATTCCTGTAATGTATGGACAGTTATGAGTTCAAGGCAGAACATGGTCACCCTTAGTGTTTATAAGAAGAAAAAATAATGACTAATGTTATCATATGCAGTGTTCAGAGTAGATGTCCAATAAGTGTTACACTTTAGCATCATTTTCTTAGACTAAAACATTTCTTTAGCCATACCCTCACTGTCCTTCGATGCAACATCCTCCGCCCTTGCTTACTGTTCAGACCAAGTGTAGGATTGACCTACATTCAAATGGATAGCCTAAAGTTGACTTGATTCTCATTTCTTCTGAGTATTTTAGACCAAAGAGTCTTTACTATGATTTGGATAGTCTACAGGTGCATCTCAAAAAATTAGAATATCATTAAAAAAGTTCAATATTTTTGTCACTCTTTTCTGAAAGTGAAACCCATATATTATATAGACTTGTTACACATAGAGTGAAATGTATTGAATCCTTTATAGCTTGAAATGTTGATGGAAATAAAGGCTTGAAATATTTCACTCTATGTGTAACAAGTCTATATAATATATGGGTTTCACTTTCAGAAAAGAGTGAAAAAAATATTGAACTTTCTCATGATATTCATATTTTTTGAGATGCACCTGTAAACTCCCCCGTTTGTGCCTACATACAGCATGCTTGTGTGGATGCAGCCATTTCCGCCCCTAAAGTTTGAGAAGGCTGAGTTCATGTGAAAAAAAACATGGATAAAACATGTCTGAGCCTCTGAGTCAAACAAAAATGAGCTGAAGGTTGCACTGCTATGTCAGTGTAAACACAAAGCTGGGAAAAACAAACCCAGAAGGACTTGACATGACATACTTAATTTCTACTATGTTAATGTTTTGAATGTCCCATGATATATCTCTTAGAGAAAGGTTTATAGGGGGCAATGAACACTGATGCAGATAATTAATATTCTGTATTATGAGTCACTTTTCTGTTCCCTCTCCCAGCCGTCTCTTTCTTGTTTGAAAGAGAGCCACTTTTCTTTTTGAACTTATTGGGAAGATTCTTGTGAGGCTGTGAAATTTACTGGCAGAAAATGCCTCTCAAGATCCAAGTAAAATGTTTTGAATTAATTGCCAGTTTGGTTTATACAGTATAAAAGTTACCAAGATGAAATGGTGAGCCAAAGTTATTCTGCTGTTTAGCCAGCAGCAATAACAGTTAAATATCCTTTTGAACATCTTAAAGTATATTCAGATTATGTTAAAAAGTTGATTGCTTATGTAAGTCAAACTAAAAGTGGTCTATTTTCAAGATTTGCATTTTGGGCTTTTTGCCTTAGAAAGCTGGACACTGGATACAGTTAGGAACAGAGGAGAGAGTGGCGAGTGACACTTGGGGAATGGAGCCACAGGCCAGATTTGAACTTCGGCAACCCGCACTGAGGACTTTTAAGTAGGCTATCTGTCCCACTGAAACTGTACTTAGTTACATAAGATTAATGTCTCATTTTTGAACAGACATAATGACATTCCTTAAACCAATGCTGCTCATTGAAGAGAATAATTTTGAAGGGGGTGAGTTCAAGACCAAAAAACCATTGGTATCCACACACTCAAGATGTACATTTTTGTTAAGTCTTTTTTCAGACCTGTAGTCCTGCGCATACATTTTAGGAATGTAGGGTGTAAGGATTCACCACGGGGCACGACATGCCACAACCCAGGGCTGGGGTGGCACACTCAAGCTTGACACATGTCAATACACATGTGTGGCTCAAAAGCCAAGATCAAGCTCAATTGCATCTCATTTTCTGAGTCTTGTCACCCATGGTAATACGCCCAGCTGTTGTGCCACATCCACAGCATAACCAGGGTCTTACTACCCACCTGGACAGTACCTCAGACCATGCTTACCCACCACATCCACCTCTTACTGTGCCCTAAAGGTGTGGACTTTTTTAATGTTTTCAGCAGTTTATTTCCCCATACCCCTGGTAATATGCAAGGACATCCAGAGCACTACTGAGGTTGTGTCAAGCCTCCTTCCTGTCCGATGGTGGCCACCAGGAATGCTTAATCGCCACATCTACACCTTACTTCAGCCACAGGTTTTGGCCCAAATATGCCTTAAAATTCTGCACAGCACTACTTTAGTGCTTGGATATAGATCAATCATAACAATGTTTCTTTGTCTGGAATCCCGCCCCCCCCCCCCCCCTTACTTTTTTAGAGATGCTGACATGGTGCTGTTAACCATTTTCTGATCGCGCTGTTTGATTCCATCATACACCGGTTTCCACATTATTATGCAAATGACTTTTTTTTCTTATTTTCCTAAATATTAATGCAAATGACAGTCAGAATATTTTTCAAGTCATTGACCGTTAGAGCATAATTCAAATGTTTTTGAACAAACTTCATAATGATAACCATTACTTTTTAAAAAAATAAAAACCTCAACATGCACTGTTCCACATTATTAAGCACAACAGAGTTTTAGAAGATTTTATAGGTTGTAAAGAACTGAAAATGGTCATTCATTGAATTTGCAGCAACAGGAGGTCATAGTTACTAAAATCAAAAGCTATTTCAATCAAAAACATCTTAACAGGCCAAGTTACATGTTAATGGCTGATGACTTGAAAAATATTCTGACTGTAATTTGCATTAATATTTAGGAAAATAAAGGAAAAATGTCATTTGCATAAAAATGTGGGAAGCGGTGTACCTCTTTTGGTCTTGTAGTGTCGTATAAACACAAGAAAACCAGTAAAATGGCATCGTTTGCTGTCTTTGCTAAAAGGCAAAGGCAGAGTTGATTTTGGGCATTGTCATGGCATTGTACATAATCTCTGCATTCTAATGGCTTGATAAACTGTGCTTGGAAACTGGAAAAGATCAAACACTCTCAAACAAGCATTTAAAGGTGCTGTCATGAGCTTTGGATTTTCGTCTCTGTGACTATCCCACCTCAGACAATCTGCAGAGCCAATTGGCAAAACAAGCAGGTGCAAAAGCCTGTTGGGAGAAGTGCAAGAACGTCTTTTCCCTTCAGAAAACTCTTCTGTGTTATTCTCTTTCTGAAGGAGCCCCCGTTTTTCTTTCCAACATTGGTGATAGTGGAGATGGTAAACTAGAACCACCATGACTTGCATATTTGTTTTTTTGGGAACTTTCTCAACTCTAATTTGATAGAATTTAGCAGAGACTGTGTGTCCCCTGTCTCAGAAACAGATTGTAATCCTTTTGTTGACAAATTACTGTTGGAGACGTTGTTGTTTTGTGTTTGATTTTGGTTGCACATTGTTTGGCACTGTGAACACAGCAAGATAATTTAAATTTAAGTGGTTGTGATTTGCAGCAGGTGTTTGCACACGGGGAGGTTGGGTATAAAAAAACTTTTGTGTTAAACGATCATGAAGTATATATTCAGTCATGTGATTTAGTTTTAGGCATGTAGTGCACTAAGGATTCATCACAGCGTGGGGGCAGGGGCGGGAGGGCAGAGTCAAGCTTAACACATGTCAACCCACATGTGTGTTGCTCAGCAGTCAAGGTCAAGCTCAACAGCATCTCTTTTGTCCAGACCTTTTTCAACCGAGGCTTGTAGAGTAAAGGCTTGTTGCAACCTTCTTACCTGTTCTGATGGTACCCTAACCCATGCTGACTGGCCACATCCATCCTTTATTGTGTCCTAAAGGTGTAGACTTGACTCCTTTTTCAACAGGTAATTTTCCATGGCCCTGGTTATATGCAAGGACATCCAGAGACCTGGGATGTGCCGATCCTCCTTTCTGCCTGATGGTGTCCTCAGGCGGGCTTACTTATCACATCAATGCCTTACTTCAGCCTCAGTTTTAGTCTTAACATGCCTGTAAGTTCTACTCAGTACTGTATTTTACATGAACATTTGTTTTTGAATGTGGCAACACAGTGGCAACGCCAGATTGGTATGAGGGCTGGACTGGTAATATGGCATACCAGGCCTTTTACTGTTGTGCCGACTCACACTGGGGCTGGTATGATTTTTTGCTTGTGTGTGAACGCCAATCTCCAGCCCACATAGCAGGGAAAGCAGCCCATTGGCTGTTTTCTTCATAGTGCCAGTTGGCTTGCCCAATCACATTTCCTAAGTTTCCCCATCCTGCCTGCACAGTGAAAGTAAAAGTGTTTGAAGGAAGTCATATATCAACATAGAATGATCAGTTTTATATGCATAAAAAGTGCAAAGTCAAAATTATTTTATCAAGATGCTGCGGAATCTGTAAAGACTCTGCAGTCCTTGCAGTGCTGCTGCTTTTATACCAAACGCCACTTAGGAACATACACAAGATCAGATGGAGGAGGAGAAGTACGTCGCACTGCCAGATAGGAAACAGACGGTGCAAGAGTTTGTGTCAGGGAAGTGGCGTTACATTATGAACATAAGGGGAGTGAGGCCGCAGCATGGTGAAAATGAGCTTTAACGAGCTAACAGTTATCTGGCCAAACAGAGAGTGAGTTTGATCTGCAGAATATCTGATAACAAAGATTATTGAGGTTTCTTTTGAAAAGATGTAGAGAAAAGCTGTCTAAGGTTGATTATGTTGCTCTTTTGTAATGAAATGTATATTAAATTACTTCTACCACACTAAGGAAGGTGTGAATAATTAACCTCTTGATGTAATGGAGAAGTAATATACCGTTTATTTCCATAAAATGTGAGGTTGCGATTTCTGAAGTCTCTATACCTTAAATTTGTAAAAATCTCCAACATTTCAGTGCCCTAAATCTCCCCTAATTACAGTTAACAGTAAATGTATTTATTCATATCAAGTGTAATATTTCATATAACCCCAATTCCAAAAAAGTTGGGGCACTGTATAGAATGTAAACAAAAACAGAATGCAATGATTTGCAAATCTCATAAACCCATATTTTATTCACAGTAGAATGAAAATAACATATCATGTGTTGAAATTGAGACATTTCATAATTTTATGAAAAATATTAGACAATTTTGAATTTGATAACAGCAACACTTCTCAAAAAAGTAGGTATGGGGCAACAAAATTCTGGAAAAGTGATACTAATGAAAAACAGCTAAAGTTTGCAACTAACAAGGCTAACTTGCAACAGGTCAGTAACATGCATAGGTATTAAAGGAGCATTTTAGAGAGGCAGAGTCTCTCAGGAGTAAAGATGGGCAGAGAATCGCCAGTCTGAGATAAACTGCATCTGAAGATTTTGGAATAACTTCAGAAAAATGTTCCTCAATGTAAAAGTGTGAAGACTTTGAATATACCCCCATCTAAAGTCCATAATATCATAAAAAGATTCAGAGAATCTAGAGAAAAGAGACACAAGGACAAGGCCGAAGGTCAATATTGGATGCTCTTGATGTTTCTAGTTGGCAGGTGGCACTAAATTAGAAACAGGAGTGATTCTGGTCTGGAAATCACTGCATAAGCTCAAGAGCATTTCCAGAAACCATTGTCTGTCAACACAGTTCACAGTCCCATCCACAAATCTAAGTTAAATCTGTATCATACAAAGAAGTAGCCATATGTGAACATGATTCAGAAATGCTGCTGCCTTCTCCGGGTCAAAGCTCATTTAAAATGGACTGAGGCTAAATGGAAAACTGTTCTGTGGTCAGATGAATCAAAATTTGAAATTCTGATTAGAAGCCAGGGACACTGTATCCTGCAGACTAAAGAGGAGGGGGACCATCCAGCTTGTTATCAGTGCACAGTTCAAAAGCCTGCATCTCTGATGGTACGGTGTTGCATTAATCCTATAGCATGGGCGGCCTGCACATTTGGAAAGGCAGTATCTATACTGAAAAGTACATCAAGGTTTTAGAGCAACATGTGCTCCCATCTAGGAACAGCACACCCAATTTAGAAATCCACAAAATGCTGACAATTCAATTATGTTAAGTGATTACTGTTGGAAATATATATGCTTAGGTAAGATAATGCACTGGTTCAACATCCCTGCTTAACATAAGCATTATAACATCACCTATATTAGGCTGCTAATGTACTGTACGTAAGTCAACATTTAGCTAAAAGCATCAATTTGCCTGTTCTGGGGAAACAGCTGAGTCTGTTTTCTCTGGGGGTTCTGCTGTTAGACTCATCGTTGTCTTCGTGACGTTCTGTCAATGCTACTGAGCTTTTTCGGTCACTGGCTCATTCAGCTGAGAGGAGCCTAGAAACATTTCTGGTGTTCATTTGTGCTGACGGCCAGTTTGCCCTCAGAACAGCATCTGCAGTTGCATTAGCCCGGTCCAGCTGGGAGGTTGTCGGGAATAGTTTCTCTCATTTATGCATAATTAAACATCCCCACCCTTATTTCCACCACATACACTGCAGACTCCCACGACTGTAATAATATATATTCATCAAAAGTCAGTAGGATGACAAGGTGAAAAAAAGCTACCTCAAGCATGACATTTTATTGCTTTGTTTATCCTCATTAGGGTTTAATGTGCCAATAAAAGTACAGATTTTACTCAAGGGATCATCTTTCTTTTATCGTTTTTGTCATAAATAATTCTGTGCAGTAATGTTGAATAGGATTAGGTTTCACAAACTGACACCAAGATGGAAAACACCATAAAATTTTAAACAACTTCACATTGATCCGTTTATATTTGAAGAAAGGCCTGTTGGATCTAGCACTTTTGGAGGTTACAAAACACAGAATAAATGTCAGACCTCCGTTTGATCACACTTAAGCTTTACTTAGAGGATTAATTGATTTTTCTGCTGCTTATAAATTCTCCCTGTCTATCTCCTTGTTTGTAATCACAGGATCAGTGCACTGATGGGCTGTATGAGCTTTGGTGTGTGCTCCCTCATGGACCCGGACAAGGTGGGTTTAAACACCAACACCTAAGATACTTTAAAGGTCTGTTAACAGCCTCATTAGGATCTTTTTCACCTTTAATTCTTTCTGTGGGTGTGCAGCTTAAAACTGAGAGTTCAGCCCAGTTTTAATGAATTTCGTGACCTCAATAGTTAAAGGAGGAAACAGTTTGGGGTTACCAGTGTTAGATCGCTGCAATGCCTCCAGAATATTGAGTCAAACACAATATGAGTCACACTCTCTGCTGAAATGCTAAGGGTCACATGGGATCACACATGCATTTCTTTTGAGTCTCTCACTTAGAGTCAGATCTTTCTGCCAGTGCATTAGCCTTGTTTAAGATACAAATTTTATTGATTTACAAAAATATTGCTTAACTTTCACCCGCTAAACCTGTTCAAATGAGATTAAAAAAAGACCCTAACTAATGCACAAAACATACAGAAATGGTTGAATGCATCCCTAAATTCCAGTCTCAGTGCATTGATGCTAATTAATCATGCATTGAATTGGTGCCAAACAGCATCTAATTTACAACCATTTACAGTATTTTTAGCTTTATTTCTAGGAGGCTTTTATGCCTTCATTTTGATAAGACAGTGGATCGAATCAGACACTGGGGTGAGAGAGAGTCAGGTCAGGTCCGGTTTGAGAGCTTATGCTTGTTTGGCACTTAACAGAGTCAGCCTTTGCCTTGCACTGCTCTGGCCTCCTGATAGCCATCATCCAGGCCTGCGCCAAGCCTATGCCCCATCTCTCCAAGTATTTCCCAGCTGATCCCTCCATGATGCATTAGGCTGCCCTCAAGGTCTCGTCCAACCAGCTGGATCCTAGGCACCCCAATATGCAAAGAGCAGGATCAGGCCTGGGAAAGTGCACTGGGTGCCTGTAGAGCCATAGCTGCTACTCCTGTATCCAGCAGATGACCTTTCCCATCTCTGCTCTCCTGAGCATGTCAGCATTAGACACAAGGTATTGCGAACAATACCCACAAATGCACCAAAGAGAAGTCATTCAAAAGAAGTCCAGTGGGGGGCTTCTGGCAATCAGTCAACATCCAGGCCTATTAAGAGTATAGTTAGACTGGGAGGACTAAAGACCTAGAGGAACTGACTTTCATCCTTATGGTCAGATGCTGGAAGCATCACACTGCCTTGTCCAGTACACCCATTGCCCCAGGTGTGAGGCAAAGTCAGTGGGTGTGAGGATTACACTGCCAAAATAGGTGAGAGAAAAAGTGGGGAATGATATTTAAGGGGGAAGCCACGGCAGGATTTGAACAGCCTCTGTACAGGGTGCACACAGAATTAGCACCCCAAGCACCTCAGTATTTATAAGGGATGTCCTGCATAAGCTTTCCAGTGGTCAGTTCAAAAAACTGGGCTTTTGTATGGCTTAATCCAGTTATTTGTAAACTAAGTCCATGCATTTTACTTTGAAATTAATATAACCGGGTAGGACTGAATGATACAGAAAAAAATGACGTTAATATAGTTTGTCTCTCTGTAATATATATTTTGATTTTTACTCACTCACTTTGAGCTGTAAAATAAACGCTTCTGTTAGCAGGAATCTGTTTGTGTAAGATCGGCCTCTTGTGATTGAACATCTGCCTGGGGCCTCATTCAGGTGTATCTGTGATGGCTGTGGTATCCCCCTGAATGTACATGCACAAGGAACCATACTCTGCTTGCACATTGCTCAGCTCTCTGCTGACGGTGTTATCAGGCAGAATTTAATTTGGATTAAAAACAAGAAAATTTGCAGTAGTGGGTTACATCCAATTACACAGAAGTGGCAACATGATATGCTTCAGATCATGTGACTAATATTGCACATCCTGTGATGTTACTATTGCACATGCGCACATCGGTATTGCTGTTGTAAAATCAATGAGCCCTATAACAAGGGGTTAAATCAGTCTGGGGCTGTCAGAGGCTCATTCCCTGCATAAACACACTACTTTGTCACCATGTGTGGAGACTGTCCAGGTCATTATACAGGACATGTTTGTACTTCATTATTACTGTGGTCTTGTTTGCTCTTTAATATCATTAGTGCAATAGGCTTTTAAATTGTACCTTGAGACAGAGCAGATTGCAGGCACAATTGATGTTTGATTTATTGAGCTGTTGGCAGCCGCAGTCTACTTTAAATGAATGAAGTGTTGTACGATACGGCCAAACAGCAGTAAATAGTACATCCCAATAGATAATGTAATCTTGTTATCACTGTTGCTGCCAAGATCACAAAACCATATTCTGTTGTTTTCTGTCAAAACGACAACAAAGCCCAAAGTTGAGTCCTTTTGTCATCCTGCGTTTGAGCTGTCAGAAAACAGCACATCCTGTCCTGTTGTCATTGCACATACTGTGCATTTCCCAACTTTTGCTCTGTGCTCGGCTACCTGCTGGTGTGAACACTGAACTTTCCCACGACTAAAAGAACCTACAGCTATTTCTGCAGTGCAAGTATGATGCCCACTTTGTTACCTGTCATAGTTTGAAGTTCCGATGAAACGACTTACAGATTGCTATTTTTTGTTATTTTGATTTTTATTGAGAACAGAGCCATAACATTCCACATCAAAACTTGGCCACAAGACTTCCTGTTCCTTTTTTCAGAAAAACAAAACAAACTGAGACAAAAAGGATGTATACAACACAATAATAATAATAATAACAAAAATAAATAATCGGATCTAAGTCCTCAACCCTTGGGACATTTTCACAAAACGCACACCAAATAAAGATATGCCCTAAAACAACCAGGATCTAAAATGTTGCTTTAAAAAATGTCATGAAACCTTGATCAAAAGATAAAGTTTACAGAGCTTCTCACAGATGTAGAAAAACTGCCAGCACATGCGCACCGCTTCTTCAGGACCAGAAAGCCAATGTGTAGATATACAAAGTCCAAGGTGTCCAACAACTTACAAACTTCTCTTGTTCGAGTCTAAGCCTAAAAGTGAGTTTCTCCATTACTAAAATATCATGGATCACATCAAACCAATTCTCAACTGTGGGTACTACTACAGACATCCATTTTCTTGTGAGAGCTTTTTTACTTGCTAACATTAAAATATTAAACAGATATTTATTTGAAAAACCCTCAATAATCTCAGGTCCTAGGCCCAGGTACAGAGTGACAAAATTATAAAGGTGATAATACATCTATATGTATCTACATACATCTTTGAAGATTTTGTACCATTCAGCACTAAATCCATCAGATCCTGGAAATTTGTTTTTCCTTAGTCTTTTAATTGTGCTTCCCAGTTCTTTGAGTGTTGCTTTTGCCAATAGAGCTGTATTTTGCTCATCTGAGATTACAGGAAGTTACAGAATTTGTCTGTAATCAGAATCTCCTTTTCTGGTCTTTTTAGTGTATAGATTTCTAGAATAAAAAATTTTGCCTTGAATAGCTTGGATTTTGTGCTTTACTTGTTTATTATTTGGATCTTTTATTCTGAGTATTACTCTATCTGTTTGAAGTTTCTTTAGCTTGTAAGCCAAAAATTTTATGGACTTGCCTCCAACTTCATAGTATCGCTGTTTCATGAATAGCAATTTCTTCTGTATTTCTAGTGAGTATAGTTTATTTTTTTGGCTTTTAATGTCTGTAATTTTTTGTGTAGTGTCACATTTACACTGCGTTTATTTATTCTTTCTAAATTGTTGAAGTCTTGTTCTAGTTTTTTCAATTTTTCTTGTCTAAGTTTCTTTAAGTGTGCCAATCTAGCAATTATTTTCCCTCTCATCACTGCCTTACTGGCATCCCAGAGTGTGCTTAGGGAGACCTCCCCATTGTCGTTGTCCTCCAAGTAAGTCTGAATATCTCTTTGTAGCTTCTGTTTGAGTGGTCCCTTAAGTATATTACAATTCAGTCTCCAAGAAAAAGTGTTTTATTTTTTATGTCAATATCCACATATACCAGGCTGTGGTCTGAGAGGTCCATCAATCCAATTTTACACTTTCTTATTCCATTAACATCCATATTAAACATAAAAGAATAGTCAATCTGAGAATAGGATGAGTGAGGCGCTGAAAAAACGGTGTAGTTCCTAGTTGTTGGAGTAAACACTCTCCAAATATCAAATATACCCATTTCATTTAACATCCTTCTCATTTTCCTACTCAGAGCATTGTTTGGATTGTTACTGTTTCCAGATGCATCTCTCCGTGGATTTAGTCTCAGTTGAAATATCCTCCGCATACTATTATTCTCTGTGCTTTGGTTATCCTTAAATAGAATATATCCTTGTAAAATGCCCATTTAGCCCCTGGAGGGGCATATACATTTAGCAAAGTGACCGCCGTTCCATCTATTCTACCACTCACCATGTTATATCTACCTTCCTTGTCCTTGACTTCAGACATTTTTTCAAATGGAATTCTAGCAGATATTGGTGTTGCGACACGATGAAGAAAACACCTGGTTAAATCTCTGTCTTTTCAATTTCACATGTTTCAGGTCTGACAAGTGAGTCTCCTGTAGAAATCCTATTTCTGCTTTTTCTTTTCTCATTTTATGTAACATTTTGCTCCTTTTTGTGGGGTTGAGGACACCTTTTACATTGTAGGTAATTACCCTGACTGTTGTTGTTTGTCCTGCTATACTTTACTGAAAAATAAAATCAACATACAAGAAATTCCCTCCTTGCTACTCAAATATAGAACAAAACTCAATAATAGTAAACAATAGAACACTGAAAAAACTTGGGTATGAGAAATTAAACTTGTAGTAATGAGGTCTTTCTTATGACCTTATAGGAGCCGTGATACAATGACAGCTCAGAGGGATTTTCTCTGCTCCACACAGAATAAAGAGAGCCCTCCTCTGTTGCTCCAGTATGCCACATTTAAACAACTTTTCATTTCAGCTACCCCAGAGACCCCTAAATAAGATGTTTTTTTCCAAATTGTGGGGAAACAGTCATTTGTAAATGCGCTGCAGTCTTTTTTCCTCTTCATCACATCAGTGATCCTACTAAAGATATAATAAAACACAAACCTGTGCAGGTGCTAATAAAACTAATCCTAATAAAACATTACCTCGAAGTGGTAAAATTTCAGTCATAATGCTGTGCAAGTTACCAAGACCATAAGCTCGTCTTTTCTGAAAGCCTCGAGTTTCTTTTTATATCCCACACGCTGAACCAGCTCGCGGACATCTTGAAAACAGACATGGGGAGCCCTCACCTTGCCATGTCTTTGGCCACCTCGGCAGCGGAGTTGTAAACACACGTCTCCTCCTCGTAGAATACTCTCAGTTTGGCAGGAAAAGGTGTCTGAAAATGTAGCTTACTCTCCTTCAGGACCTTCTTTGCCTCTGTGTATTCCCAACGTTTCTTTAGAAGATCTGGGGCGTAGTCGTGATCAATAATAACCTTTCTCTCTTGGTAAAAGAACCCCTTTTTCTGCCAGGCAGGTTTTAAAACTTCCTCTTTAATTTTGAAGCTGGCAAATTTAACAACCAGTGACCTCGGGGGGGGGGGGGCTGGTGCCTGTTTAGATTAGAGGAATCTATGGGCTCTCTCAATTCTCAGTTTGGTCGGGGTGGGAATATGTAATTTCTCTCGTAACAAGCCTTCTAAAAATGTTGCCGAATTGTCCTCCGAACCTTCTGGTACGCTGTGGATTCCTATGCCGGGAACGACCCTCTTGGTCAGTGAGTCTGGTCTCCAGAGTCTCTTGTAGTTTTAGTATTTCTAACAGAGCCTCCTCCATCACTTGAATGTTGTCCTCTGATTCAGAGATTCAGCTTTTGACCTCATCTATTCTCTTATTAGTTGTCTTGATACCCTCTTTAATTCCCCTGAGAGAGTCCGCATTTTGCCAACAAAAGTCTCTTAACTCTTGAAGTATTGTGTGTAGGTTAGCCATGTCACTAGCTTGTTGCATTAGCTCCTCCGGTTCGTGTTCGCTGTCGTTGCGTGTCTCGTCTGCAGACTTTTTACTCGTCAGGGGCAACTGTTCTTTATCTTTATCTTTATCTTTCCCCTAGTCATATCATCCACACCTTAATCATATTCAGCCACTTTTAGTTGGTTTAAACTACTCAAAAATGGCATTTTTAATTCACTTAACACATTGTTAAACATTCTTGTTCAGAAGAAGCATCCCAGATCCAATCACCAGACCTGCCCACTGGACTGGCTGGTCCCCTGAAAACTCCAGAGAATGGGTTCCTCCCTGAGTTAATAATGATATCAATGCATGTGTGTTGAATCAGTAGCATTGGTGTTAGCCTCCTGGCTAACAGGTGTTTCATTTTGGAGTGGACAAGTGTGTAAAGCTGTAATGAAATTATTCATATGTGCACCTTTTGACCCCTTTTCCCCACTGTTTCCACCCATTATTGTCAGTTTTTTTTCAAACCCATTTTCAATACTATATCCAACGACTTTTTTCAACTTACCCAATTTTTTCTACTTTTACCCATTTTGCCACTTCTACATCTATTTGTCTTTTCTCCCTTTTTGCTTCTGTAATACCTGTTACGTGCGTCCTGGAGTGCTGCATGTCCTCTCTCTCCCTGGCTCTCTGGTCTCCCTCCTCCCTCTACCTGTGGGCTGCAGCACACCTGTGTGCTGTTAGCACTCAGGGTGGAGGAGGGGGAGTATTTAGAGTGGCAGGGGAGTAGAGCATGCAGAGCAGAGAGAGCAGAGCTGGGCCAGGCACCCGTGACACTCTCATGGAGAAGCGCGCGAGGAGGTTTGTTTTCTTTGGTATTTGAGTAATTATTTTTTCGTTTAGTATTAATTCATTCGGTTAACCAAGCGTTTTGTTTCCCGTTCTCCTTTTCCTCCCTCCCCAGGCATGTTTAGATTGCTGGGTTTTGTTGTTTTAGTTTGGCTGTAGTCGTCGGTAGTCCTGTTTTCTCGTTGTGTTCTTTTCTTGATTAAATAGTTAGTTTTTTTTGGTTAGGTAGTTTTAGTTAGGGGTGGTGGCTGGTCCAATGGCCCATTGCGTGGTTAGCCAGTCCACCACCCCTCTTTTGTTCTTTTTGGCCGGCAGCTGCAGCCCTTTTATTTCATTGATTTGATTAATGTTTAAATTAATTCATTGATCTGTTTATTAAAATAAAGCTTGGATTATTTTGGAACTCAAACCATTTGTCTGTGTCCTTTTATATATGTTATGGTCTCTTTTGATACGAGCCTTATTTTTTTTTTCCCGGTTTAAATTAATAATTTTTAAGAGGCCGTAACAATACCGTTGTTCCATCTTATGACCCTTTTTGCTACTCTTAAACCCATTTTCACTATTTTCCCCACCGATTTTTGCAGTTATCGATTTTTCCCCCTAAAGTTGTCTCAGTTCATTGTACTTTATTTTTGGCATCCTTGAGTTTGTACACATCATGGCTTAGCTATGAAGTCTGACACTGCTTTCAAAGTTTAGTCAATGCACCCATCCACAGTGTTAGTTCAAAAAAGGTAATTCTATATTAAGAAGGGGGTTCACATTAAAAAAAATGCAGTATTAACATGATAAATAAACAATTCAGGTTAAAATGGTATGGTTATAACTGGTTAACTTAACAATAGACCTATTACTGACCTCCATGGGCCCCCCTTTCAGCTGGGCCCTAGAAAGCTCCCCCCTTTATTCCCCTTATGTGCGTCATTGCCAGCCACTAATTCCCAATTATTTGCCACACAGTTTTGAGGAAGGGTGATCACACTCATTTGGCAGTTTGTTCAAAAAAGTCTCATTCAAATCGTAAACCTGTTTCTAAAACAATTATCTTTTATTCCAGCTCTATAGGGATGTTAAATGTGTAATTTTACATGTATTTGCCTGTTTTCTCCTAAAAGATTATGATGTAGACATAGTTATTACTACCACATACCTTTAAATGAATTCTGAATATAACTCATGCACTTCTAATCAGTCTCCATAGCATGTGCATGAATAAATCACCCCAGTAACTTAAGGTGGACTGTCATATTTGTTAGGCCATTGGAGCAGTGGCATTTGGCTGGTCCTTAATTCATTATACTTTCCCAATAGATAACAATGGGCAAATGTGTTTTCCTTATAAGGTCACCAAAATGCAGACTTTGTGAGTGAGAAAAGGATCGATCAAGTCCTATTATTGAAAAAGGAGCATTCCTAGACTAGAGGACAATAGTTTAATTATGTGGTTTAACTCTTAATTAAAATAGAATATGGATCAATGAGCACAAAAATGACATTCAAAGATCAGCAGTGAATTCTTAGTCTGTGAGACCCTAAGTTTTTTATGCTCATTGCTCAGGGACACAAGGGGTTGCAACACATCCAGTCTTTCCTCCCTAAACTGTCCCAGGTGATCGCAGATGAACATGAGTCAGGATAGATTCTCCTCCTCTTTACTCTATATCCTCTCTCAGCTATTTCCCTTCACTGTTGAATTATTTAACTCTAATTTACCTGTCTGTCTGTCTTACTGATGCCTTTCATGTTTTCTCCTGCAATGTAAAAGAAAAACTCCACATTGTAGAGGTTAGTGCAGTCACTACCGTGAACGCTGGTTATGTAATGCCTCTGTCTCTTATCATTTATGTATGTTCTTACATCATGGAGAATGAATTTGTGTGTATTTTAAGCCTCCATTGGGTCATTAAGTGATTTGAAGTATGCATAAAGTAAGAAAAATATTGTTCCTGCTTGGTGTCAAAGAAGAAGTGTACTCAGACTTACCAGATTCTCCTTTGGAAACATGTCTGATCATTATGGTTACAGCACAGTTGAGCAGTAACTGTCAGAGAAAAGTGAAAACTTTCATCAAAGAAAACATTTAATTAGAGCTCTCCCTAAAGTTAGAGAAAAATGTTTTCTGAGATTGAGTTAAATCATTCAGAAAAAAGAACGCCTTCAGAAAAAACAATCCTCCGTTGGTGTCTTTTCTTTCAGCTTTGAGTCTTCTCTTACTTTGTTAAATATAAATATTTTTGTCTCGTTATAAGTCATGAGAATTGCTCTGTAATTTTGGCTGTTTGATCAAATATTTAGAACCGCTCTGAAAGGCGCCAACGCTAACTTTGACTGTTTAAGTTGCAGGAAAACAGCGCCTGCGTTCAATTATGCTTTCACCATGCATGCATCTTTTTCTTTCTCTGAGTTTTGTTGTTTTCTCTCAGGCTGGCTTAAAAGTTGGTCAAAGATAAAGTAATTTTTGAAATAAACTGAGGCTTAAACATGGCAACAAATTAGGAAAACCTCTTGTTGTCTCTTTCCCAGTAAGTGTTTTTTGTCAGTTCAATTAACAGCCTCGTCAGCAAGCAAAACAAACAACGGAAAGAAATTATATTTCAGTCCTGCTTTCCTTCCTCTAACATTTATCCCTGTTAATATTTAATTGGCTTAATATGCAAATGGCTGATTTAGCTTTGAGTCACACAGAGTTATGCCTCTTTACCCCTCCATCACATCTTTCTTTCTTTTTTTCGTTCACCTCTTCCTTTTGAACCCATCCCTTTCGGTTTCCCTCCGGTGTGTTCCCGCTTTATTCCAGGAGCTTTTGGAGCGTATGAGTGTTAGCTGTTATTTTTGCTACCTGCTTTGCTTGCCTGTCACATCTTGTCATTTGTTTGCACCTTTTTGCCACTTTGTGCTTTTTACTTCTCTCTCCATGTCCTGCTTTCTCTTTTCATCACTCTCATCTCTCTCTTTCTCCCTCTCCAGACCCGCTCAGGCTCTCTTTGCCCCAACGGTTCCCCTTTTGTCACATGCGCTGGGTATAATATTGAACGATGGCGTAAATCCCTCCCTGACTTCCAGGACATATGCCCTCCCCTCCCCCATCTTCTATACAAGTCCGCCGCCCGTCCTCCCCCACTTGTCCCACAGCCCGCAGAAATCTGTCCACTCAGATAAGATGCTTTTAAAATGGAGATTATTGTCACTGTCCATGGCATCACATTATTTAGTACAAAAGAGGAGGCTGGCAGTGCGTGTATGCGTCCTGTAATATGTGTGTACCTCAGTAAAATAACATCACAGCCATCCTCATTCCCATGTTTTTAACACATCAGGATAACAAATCAGACTTTCTCCACCACAGCATGCATGACTTTATGTAACACACGTACAGTAGTTGTAAACACGTAACACACATCTGCACAAATCCACACACATACGCCATCTGGCTCACAAGGCAGAAGTGCAGAGATGAGGGGCATCAGCTGCTAGAATAAGCTAAAGTACAGAGAGTGATGTGTGTGTTACCAGCCCTGCAGGAGCAAACTATTGAGCTCCTGTTTGTGTGTCTTTCTGTACAATATGTTTATGCTTTCACAAAGAGGATTCATTTAAATTTAGCTCTCATTAGGTTGAATCCCTGAGCTTGAAGTCATGCCTACACATGCTCGT
The DNA here is from genome assembly GCF_018320785.1 of Cheilinus undulatus. NCBI lineage: Eukaryota > Metazoa > Chordata > Actinopteri > Labriformes > Labridae > Cheilinus > Cheilinus undulatus. The sequence continues at coordinate 13,688,928 of NC_054881.1, read as the reverse complement.
ATTGAACACAACACTGTGTGATTGTTTGTGCGTGTGCTGCAGGAGGTTCACGGATGGTACTATCTACTTGGGGAAGAGCTGGGGAGGAAGAAGCATCTCAAAGTGCCCACACACGACAGCTGCCACTTCAGTGGTAAGTTAAGGCAATCATAATTAACCAACTGGGTCGAAACTCCTACTTTTAATGATATGCTCCTGCTGTTACCAATGTGGAATAGTGGGAAGCCTTGAAAGATAGCATCAAGGGCTTGGGTTACATTCTTAGGCCTGCTTCGTTTCTATTTTGATTAGAAATGTCATCATTAAAACCAGGGAACTTTTCTCTCTGTGCGTATATGTATTTCAGGCAAAGTTTTAATTTGCTGAAGTTTAATTGCACACACAGAATAAAAGTTTTAACCAAGGTGTTATTTTAGAACCTGGCACCAGTTTCAGAACGAAGTTAGGGTATATAAACAGACTCCAAAGTCACAAAAATGCACAAGTTGCATTAAAATAGGGATTTGTCATTAATGAAAATCAAGGCCTATGCAGATAAACATTCAGATATAGCAGAGTTTACTCTATTTTCAGTCACCAGCCACTATTGCTGGCAGCCTTCTGGAACCCCAGCCATAGCCAGTTAGAGACCCTTTTTTAGGGAGTGCTGGTGGATCACTTAATCTTATCTCAGCAGCCCTAAAATTATTATAACTGAAGCAAGTGCCCACAACATTTTCTTTACATTTTACAGAAATGTTGCAAATATGTTAATTATGTATAAAGGCCTTGGTTCCCAACCTGGGGTCCCGGACTCCCTAGGGGGGTAACCAGAATAATATGTGCAAAATTAGATTTGCATATATTAACAGAAATCATGGTTTTAATACCTATAAATAATTCATGCAATGGTTTTTGGGTAAAACAATTTGTGTTTAGAGCTACTTTGTTTGTATTTACACAAAGAAATAATAACATTTATGTTAATTTTGTCCACAAAGTATCTCCATTTTTCCGTGTCTGTCCAGGGGAGGCTCAAGTTTTCTTAGATACAAGTGGAGAGCCTCAAAGGAAAAAAGTTGGGAACCACTGTAAAAGGCAATGCAACACTAAATACTCCATCATTCATTCCTTAACCCTCTGAGACTGGCATTGTCGACAAGAAGAAGACATGTGCTATTCAGAGTTAAATCACTTATGAACCCTGAATCGTAGCAATTGCTTGTTTTTGCTTCTGCTCTCTGTTGTGCCATTCTAATGAAGCTACCCACGCCTTCATAAGTAGCTCATACATTGAGTTTTCTAACGAGCCTGGAACTTGGGTGACTTTCTGGGGTCTTTCAAAATTAAATCTACACAAGTAACTCTGATATTACACATTTCTATCCATTTCTAATCCATTCCTGCAGATAGTGCGTTAGCCTGCTGCCATATTTTCTGTTTGTATCCCAGAATGCTTTGTGACCGGGCTGTGAAAACCAATGGCAGACTGTTCCGTCGTCATGCTTTTGTGGAACTGTGCCTGTGCACAGATTTTGAAACTGTTGAAGAGAGCCTGAATGACTCATAATAGAGAGAAAATGACACAGAGAGGTTGTGATGTAGCCCTCAGCATCACTGCAGATCAGAACTGCTTTGAATAATGAATCAATTCCCCAATAGTGTAAGGATAAAAAAAGTGAATATTTTATTTACAATTTTTAAGACTTTTTGTCACAGAATGATTATTTTTTAATTATTTGATCCTAAAGAAATGGGAGAACCAAGTTTGTATGAAACCCCTTAGTTCCAAACTTTTTAACACAAAAAGTCCTGGTGAGACACACTGGTTAAAATGATAGCTTAGGGCTCAGAGGGTTAATAAATTGCAGAAAAATTCACTAAAAATACACCACATGAAAGCCCCTTTGGCTTTTATGTGGTGTATTTTGCAAACTCTCCAGTAAATGGATACTTAAACTGATACATATCTAGATACTTAGACCAGTACAGATCTGAATAATGCTATCAAGGTACAGACACAGAAACGATGCTAGTAGAGATAAAGATACTGGTACCAATTCAGATACAGACTAGGGATACATGATAATGGATTTTTGCCGATATCAGATTCATTCTAGCCGATACAGATATTGATACAGGTTTAACATCATAGTCCAGGTCTAAAACGTCAGTCCTCAAAATACAATTTAAAGTTTAAAGAATAAGGATGAGCAAGGACAAAGATTTCAGCTGATGTAGGTCTGTTGGCATGACTGAAACTACACAAACTTATTCCAACATATGGCTGATATTTCAGCCAATTTAGGCAAATGTTTACAGCCGATATGGGAGTTCAATATATCAGCAGAATTTTCAATACTGTTGATACTGATTTTATGCCAGTATTATCCTGCTTCCCTGGTACAGACACATTTGGTAGATCTTTGTTCCTGTTTATCAAATGAGCTGTGAGTTTTAATCTGTTTAAAATGTTGTCAGAAGGCCCATCTCTTTAAATGGAACATGTCACACAGACTGCATGTACTGTATGCATCTCTCTAAGAGATGGTGAAAGAACCCCAAACTGAAGACATTTTCATTCAGATTTGACCATGAAAATAAACTAATTCAGGGTGCAGATGGCTTAGTGATTATGTTGCACCCCATGTATGCAGGTGGCCCAGGTTCAGTTTCGACTTGCAGCTCCTTTCCTGCACGTTTCTCCCCCATTTTCTCATCCCTGTTTCCGACTCTATCCATTGTCTTACACTCTGACTAAAGGCATAAAAAGCAAAAATATATATCTTTAAAGACAACATATTTGTTCAACAGGTGACGTCTTCCATTCAGTTAAATGTCTGTATTGAACTTGTGTGTTTGTTTTAAATTTATCCATATTCTTCACCACTTATTCCCTTCAGGTTTGCAGGACCCTAGGCAGGGTACACCCTGGACTGGTCACCAGTCAATTGCAGGGCTGACATACAGAGACAAACAACAAGGCAGACTCACACATATAGCCAATTTAGAGTCATCAATTAACCTAACGAGCATGTCTTTGGTGGTGGGAGGAGGCCAGAGAGAACCCACGCATGCAAACTCTGCACAGAGAGGCCCTGACTGAGAAGTGAACCAAGAACCTTCTTGCTGCGAGGCTACAGCACTCACCCCCTGCATGGCCATGCACCCCACCCTGCATCAAAATGATGACAAGAAAGCAACTGTGGATAAAGATGTTCCAGATTGATCGGTGCAATGCTAACAGAAAAATAGATGCATACATAGTAACTATAAAACAAGAAGTATTTGATAAACAGCAGTACATTAGGAGGAAAGATTTGAAAGGTTGGCCAGTAAGTTATACCTTCATTTTTGACCTTTTTTTCCTTTTCCTTTTTTTTTTTTTTTTTTTTTTTTTTTTAAAGATAACTTACAATGGTATGGATTAAAATTGGTGGACCAAGATAATCTGGCCAAACCAACTCTATATAAAAAACTAATAAAAACATTCTATTAATGCATTTTATTTATGTAGCACTTCTCATGATACTGCAACACTTTACAAAGCCAAGTTATGAAAGGAAAAACAAACATGTTCATAGGGAAAAACATTTAAAAATTAAATGCAAATCATAAAAATAACTTGTATTAAAATCATTTAGGCCTGCGCCTTATGCATCCTCATGTATTTTTTAATGCCTGTCGTGTGTAAGGTTAACTGCTCTAAGTCTTTATCAGACTTTGGGTCGGGAGGTGGGGTGACTGTGGAAGCAAGGGATTAAGAGAGGGAAAGAGGGATTGTGGGGGAGTGAATGAGGGAGAGACAGTGAGAGAGCGTGCGGGAGGGAGGAGGGAGGGAGGGGTCTGGTCGAAACCCTGACGCGTCATAGTTGCCAGAGAGAGAGAGAGAGAGACAGAGCTCACCGGTTAACGTTCGCTGCTGGAGTGGATCTCCCCTCACGCGCTGACACACACCCACACACACCTACACATGCACACGCACACACATTTATCTGGAAATCAGTTTTTCTTCTCTTCACCTGCGCGTGCTTCTCCTCTTCTTACTTATGTGTGCACTCACTCGTAGTTTGGTGGTGGTGGTGTGTATGTGTTGGAGTTATGCTACTGTGTGCCAGCCATAAGGGCAGCCTAGACTAGGTGAGTACTATGTTTGTGTTATCAGTCTTGACTTTACTCGATGTTTGTGGGTTTCTTTTGGAAGTTGCATGCAGAAAATTCACAGCATAAAGTGAAATCTTCTCAGGATGCTCTCTGGACTCCTCTCTGTTGCACTCTCGCTCTGCATCTCCACTGTTTTGTTTATCTTTCTCCCTCTCTTTGCCTGTTTCCTCCTAATGTTTTTGGTCTTCTATTGTTACCTACTTTACTTTTAATCTCTCTTTGTTACTCTGCATACTCTGCCTGTCTGCCAAATCTTATCTAATTTTCTCTTACTGAGCTAAATTTGGAACAATTGCTTTCCCTGGAAGACCCCTGAAGGAGCTTAGCTTACCCATTCAGTGGATTACTTACCATATGAGCACACTTTTTGTACACAAACCCTTTATAACATGCTCCCACAGACCCATTTATTTGCTCCAATCCCTCCCATCAGCGTCGCTGATTCTTCTTTGCTTATTCACGTTGTTCCGTTCTGGGTTATGAGAGTGACGGTGATATCAGAAGACGTTAGCTAACCCATCCCAATTTACACTGCCTGGCTGAACTAGGCTAATCTGCCTCATGCAACTTTAAAATTAGTTTTATGCTTCTGTGGATGGAACTGGGACAAGGGGTATCAGATTGGACTCAGCCAGCAGGAAACCATTACCGGCTCGCATGAGGGAATCCTGACGTATACTCGAGGGTTACAGAGGCGAGGAGGGCTTTTGACTGTGAGCTAATAGGCTGAACAGTGTTTAACTTAGACATACATAGCCACATCTGCTGATAAAGCACAACAACGACAACTTTCACCCACTTAAGTTGTATATTTTTATGTCCATTAATTTCAAGTGAGTTTAAATAAGTGAGAAACAGCATGCTAGGCTGTTTTAATAACTGTAGAATGTAATAATCTTTCACTATGGCATTACTGCCCCACTACTGTCTCATCTGATCCATGTGTGTACACGTTCGTGTGGCTGTGTGCATGTGTGTGAATGGGGGCTGCATACCCATGCATGCACATGTGTGCTACCAGCTGGCAGAATGTAGGCCATGCAGGCACTGCTGCACCATGACATGCACTGGCATTGAAATGACCAAAATCCCTCTAATTATCATATTACTCTTTGCGCCTATCCTCTCTCTGTTTGCCAGTCCCTTTTAACTTGAGTACACAAATTCATATATCAGCACATAAGGAACTTTATATTTGTCTTTTGTATTCTTACTATTTTTCTTGCCTGTATTCTTGCCTCTCCTTTGATTTCACCACTGTTTCTTACTTGCTCTTTTGGTCCTCAGTCCATCCCTTATGTAACCCAGCAATGTGGCAGAAAGAAAAAGGCTTTTAGAAAACAAACAATTTGTTGGTACACCAGCCGCCCTACTGCACAAGTCGATGATTTGCTGTATTTGCAGTATATATATTTTAAGGGAATCCTGCAATTTCAGAAGAGTGAGGAGGCATACAGGGAGCTTGGCAGGCTCACTTTGTTCTTGTAAAGCTCAGGACTCAAGGCTAATTTATCATTTTTCCTACATGTCATCCTAACTCTCTTCTTTCTCTTTCTTCCTTAATGCTCTTAAGCATTACTGGGAAAGCAGTGATCTCTAAAAAGGCAAAAACGTGTGTGCAGTTCCAGATTTAACTTGTCTTACTCAACTTTATAGGGGTTCTGACCTTTATTGTCACTTTCTTCTCAACTGACTTAATAAAGGAATAAGAATAGTTTATTTGTTCTTCAATTTAAGTTGAAAGCTAAGTTTAAATCAACCATAGTTTGTGTATTATTTTGCTGCCAGTGAGCAAGTCATTGGATGACTATCTGGGTATGTGCTCAGAATTAGCTGTCCAGTTATGACTGTATTTGGTTATGCATCTTGTTTGTGTCGTACATTGGAAAATTATGGTATGCTCTGTTTAGGCACTGTTGCCTCACAGCAAGAAGTTTCATGGCAATCCTGCACGATTTGGTAATATTGTTTGATTGCAGGTATACTAGACAATTTGCAATTAAGATACAATACATTAACGGTATCATGAGTCTACTTGCTTGGTCATCAAGGAAAATGCAGAGAATAATGATAGTTTAGAAATGTGAATTTCTCAACTCAAAACCTGAAAATGTTAAGTAGCATAAAAAAACAAAAACGGTTTTCTATGAAAATAAAGGTGCATCTACAAAGTGCAGTAGTAGCACTATTATGAACTTTAAGGCCTTTCTGCGGGTATTTTTGTTAACCTTTCAAGCACTATTCCTTAAAAAAATAATAGCAGCCTTTTATGCCATTGTGTCATTGCAAAGCCTGACATTGTGATTGCAATTGTGATTAGATTAATTGTGCAGCACTAGCTCTTGGTTTAAATCCAGTGTTTTCCCTGTGCATACATGTGTTCTGCCCACCTACTCTGGCTTCCTCCCACAGTCCAAAGACATGTCAGTTAGGTTAATTAGTGACTCTAAATTGCCTGTAGGTGTGAGTGAGAGTTGTTTGTTTGTATTTATGTGTCAACCCTTTGATCGACTGGCGACCAGTCCTGGGTGTGACCCCGCCTCTCTTCCACTGACAGTTGGCATTGACTCCAGCCCCCTGTGATCCTGAACGGGAGAAGTGGTGTAGATAATGGATGGACCTCAGAGCTCTTAGTGTAAGAGTTGAAGCACAGTGTACAATTTTCATGCTCATCAGGAAATCTTAGCCAAGTTTTATGTTTTGTTGACTTCAGAATGAGATGTTTGATCAGGTATTATACCGATACCAACTAGTAGTGGGTTCAGCATCTCCCACAGAAAGATGCTATAATAGGGTGGGAGGGGGAAGCAGCAGGGGTCATCCCATTCCACCTAATTTTGGAAATTTATATATTTTTTATATTTCTTGTTTTTTGACAGTATTTATCAGATTTACTTTGTATAAAGATGCTCATGTTGCACTTGATATTCTATAACCAAAGCAGTTGAGATTTTGAGATTGTATATTGCATTCATCATCCAAGAATGCAACAGCATTAAACAACAGCATTAGAAGCTCAGTTTTTAACGTTAGACATACTCCTCAGATGGTACTTTTACAAAAGGGACATAGAAGTAGGCACCCCTCTCTTGTGCAGAAATTGCAATTTTAAATGGATGAACAAAAAATAAAAGAAGACATAAAGGTCAGCAAATATACTTGGGTGGCCTGCCATGATATGATATGTGTTGGAAACACTGGGGCTTTGAGACTGATGACTGAACTTGAAAACAGATACACATTTACTGCAAAAATTCGCTTTGTCATCTAGGTGGGATTAATACCCCCCCACCAGCCAAATGCTGGTACTTCTGAGCAGTGTCCGGTGAATTTGCTCGACTCACCAGCCACTGGGGCAGGTAATAAAAGAAGCCTAACCTAATGGAGTGATTTTGTTACAGTAAACAGCAACAATGAAACCCCTTTTTTAAACCCCCTTTTTTCTGGCTGTTCAGACTGACATTTTCAGCCAAGCTGAGTGGAGCTACACGCTCACTGACCCAGTGTTTCCAACACATAGCACACATCATGCCAAGGCAGGTCACCAAAGTATATTTGTTGACCGTTGTGTCTTTCCTTATTTTTAATCCTCCTCCTTATTTGTTTGAACCATTTGCTTGCTTGTCTTGAGTCTTAGTAAGTTAAGCAAAGCCAGAACTGTGGCATGGGACTGCTAAAATTGTGCACAAAAATATTCAATTTGGACCCTTTTAATGCAGGAAAATGCCTATGAATTTACAGTACCCCTGTAGGAAAAACGTGGTTAAAAATGAGTGACAGTTCGGATCATTTATGCACCAACACTCTCTTGTTAAATAGTCTATAACTCGAATACTGTAAGTCTTGATGAATATATTACATATACCTCATCAAATAATGCTGCTTGTTAAAAAAAGAGTGACTTGTAAAAATGTTTGTTGCTGGTAGATGTTTGAATCCCCTGGCCACAGTGGCAGGTAGAAGAAAACATTTATTTCAAACCCTGTGTCATTTGAAATTGCTAATGCTAACTGATTGCTAGTTATTAAAGATAAAAGTGCACAACAGCAATAAAGTTGAGTTTTTATCTCTGAAAACAGTACATCTTATATGGAATATGTACTGACTAGTAGTACAAGTGCTTAGATTCCTCCCTTATGGATAAGTAACAATGTTGTACTGTAAAAATACTCTGATACAATGGTAAATATTGCATTCAAAACTGCTTAAATAAATGTAACAATGACAAATGAAATATTATTTTTATAATACTTTTTTTCAATTTATAAAAAAGTAAAATTGAATGTTAGAATAGTAAAACTGAATGTTGGAATAGTATTGAACAACTAGATTATAACTACAGATATGTTCATTTCTAAAATGTATATTTAGATTGATTAAAGTTGATTCGGATAGGGACTTTGAAGAGTGAAACAGAGCCAGAGGGGAAGACACATCTTGCAGCAGATCAAAAGTTATGCATTTAAAAAAAAAAATATTAATAATTTCATGCAAATGCAAAAATAGAACAATGGTACAGATAAAAGGCCAAATGCCACACATTGGCCCAATAATCAGCTTGGCAGATAATCAATCAACACTTATTTCTGATACCACGTTTTCATCACAGAGCAACTGTGGTTCATTCAAATTCACAGGCTAGCAAACACTGATGTTTATTAAGTCCTTTCAGTGTCTTATAAAGAAGCAGAAGTTGTTTCTTGCCTTTAACAAACAGACAGATAGCGGAGGAGGAGACACTGTAATGTTTATGTGCATTTTAGACAGTGGGCGGACATTTAAATGCAATTATTAAAAAAACAAAAGAATGATATATCCCAATATAGGGTGGCTAGGGCTTATGTTATTTACTGTTGTATTAAAAGTGTTATATAGTATCATCAAAGTTTACATTTTTTGTGATAACCCTAGTCAGTGGAGTGAAATAATGACTCTGAATTCCTATTTTTAACCAAAAGCAACTACCCTTGGTCATTATCGTTCATGTTGTTTTGCTTAACCAGGCTAGAGTCACAGTTTGAATATTTGATCTGATTATAATAAAACATTTCACAGCTATTGTCGACCTGAAAGACTTTGAATTTTAACAGCTGAACTGCTTTAATCCCATAAAACCATATCCACATCAAAAGAAAGCTGCACTTTGTATAGCAAACATCATCTGTTGAAACAAGTATTTTACTGCTCGGCTACATTAATCCATGTTAATGTGCACAGACTTTCACAAGGGGAGAACTATTTGGATCAGTGTGTCTGACTAATCCCTCACACAGTGACCTGTGCCAGTTCGGATCCAGGACAGTGCCAGGCCAAAAATCCTGGGGGGCAGAATTAAGTTGTACTGGGAAGCTGGCAGCATTTGTGCACGTGATGGAGCAGCACACTGACCTAATAGCTCACTCGGGACGTTCAATATTTTGAAAGAGGACAGTCTGAGTGAAATTGAATGTGGAAATAATAGCAGAGTATTTTACACACCTAGTGAAACATGCAGGAGAACTAGACATAGATACAAGCATTTCACATATGGAGTAAAAAGTAATAACTCTCTTTATATCAGATAGTAACAAGCCGAGCTTCTTGTACTCACTCGTACCAGACAGACTTTCCCGCGGCATCCTCCTCTTCCATAACAAAACCTATCAGCCTGCCGCTGACAGCTAATTACACCGTAGGGGGACAATAAAGAGGCTGCCATCTTTACTTTGCTTTACACCAGCTGAGAGACTGAAATGTGGGGGCTGTGCATGAGTGGCAGCCAAACAACATCCCTGAGATAACGAGTGACAGAGCAATTAGTGCTGATTTTCAGGACATTTTTGTGTCATACTCTGGTAAATTTTGGTGTAACTGAAAGGTGTAAACAACTCTTTAGATGCTTTTTAACAAAAATAATTACAACATATGCTATACTCATAATTTCTATACTTTTAGCAAGAGTGGTCATTTTGTTGTGCTGTCCAGATTGTCTAACATTTTAATTTGATTTTTTGATTGGTGTTTATTTTAGATATGCTTATTAAACAATAGGAAGAAAAAATAGTCAATTAAAGCAATTATAAAAGTACATCTACACAATAATATCAGCTAACATACTCCATGTGAAGCAAACAGTACCTGTTAAAAAAAGAAAGAATGAAGTTTACATTTCAACCTGGGGTCCGGGACCCCTGAGATGGATGCCACAGATATAAGAGGGGGTGCAAGGCTTTGTCTGCTCTGAAGTTGACAAAATTAAATTTGCATATATGAACTAAAACCATGATAAAACACTGATTAAAAACTTATACAAAGGTCTTTTGGTCAGCAAAACATATAGATCCATTTCTTAGGGTTTTATTGATGAAACAATCAAAATGGGTGGGGGCTTCCAAGGATTGGGAACCACTGGTCTACTCTACGTCTTAACCAGACAAAGAAAATCAATAAATCTAATCAGTCCTTAGGGATCATAGGGATCAGACCTATATAAAACCTGAAAATCAATGTTTAAGCTTGTCTCATGGAGTCAAGACATGTCTTTGAAGACCAGCTGCTGGTGCAAAATAAACTAAAGAGCAGCTCCTTTGTTTGATTGAATCTCAGTCATCTCCTGCTTCTGCTGCAATACAGTACCCCCTCCTCTCAAAGCAGCAGTAGTAAACACATCCAGACTTTGTAGTGAAAAATATTTATCCAGTGTTGAAATATGTTGAAATCAGCAGCTATAAGCTAGCCAGCTTTCTGAACCAGATGAAGATTATTTAGGCTGATAACACACTTGATTATTTCAGAAACTTTGCAGATTTTTTAAAAATGTAAGAAACAACAGACATAAGGACAGTTTCAGTTGTTGCACACAAGACAACTCACACAGATCGTGAGAACACACACCTGCAGATTGTGGTAACAATATTACAGTGGTATTTACAGACATGAGGTCTCGCAGAAACTCAGGGTCAAATGTGACTTAAGAAGAAAAACAAACATGGAGGATGATTGATATTATCAGTTGTTGCCACGATTCCACAAGCTGATCTTCTCTTTAATGAATCCATTTGGCTTTAAACACAGTTGCATTTGTGTTGGCTGTAATGTTTGTGAGCTGTAAATATGTGAACCATGTTGCTGGTGACGCTCACAAACTATTGCTGGTATTTTCTCTAAGGCTGCCAGATCTGGAACTGTAAATAGCAAACATGTTTGAGATTTGTTATTTGAGATAGGGGATGATTTGACTTAATCAGGTGAAGTAAAACAGTCGTATTGACCTCACACACTTGAGGATTATTTAGACAAATAATCAGTTGTGACAAGTGTTAATTGAGCCACCCTGTGATGATCAGGGCAGGGAGGCATATCTGGTCAAAAATCAGGCCTTGGAGTGCTACCAGACTTGTGTTTGAAGTCTAGTCAGTAAATTGATTTTTAGGCAAAAGTAAATAAAATGCCATCATTATATGTTTACATGTGATGTCAGGAAAAGATCATCTCTTTACAACTTTCTAAAATGAATTTTGTACAATTTCATGACCAGAATTTAACACACTGTAGGCCAGGCCTATTCAGTAACCAACCCCCACCCCCAAGTGGCCCAGCCTGTGGTCATGCCAGAGATGCTGAGGGCAACCTGTTGTGCAAGTTTTCATAAATTTCCACAGTATTTTAGACAGTGAATGCAACACTTTGCGTAGCCTAGCAAGAGTCTACCTACAATGCACTGCGTTGTTTTGAAGCGTGGCTAGCGATGGGTCCCAGAAAGCTCTCCCCTTTTCTCCCCTGATAGGCCACCTTGACTGTAACATTATTTAAAAAGTCTATTTTGTATCAGTTTAAATATGGTGTACCTTGAGATTTTGGCTTAACCTTAGGTGTGCCTGGGGCAAAAGATTTATAGAATTTCATTTTATTTTTTTCATTCTATTTATTTTATTTTTATTCAAGTGATAAAAATATTCTTAACCTTAGGTGTGCCTTGGGCAAAAAAACCCCACAGATTTATAGAATTTCATTTTATTTTTCATTCCAATTTATTTTTATTCAAGTGATAAAAATATTCTACTACCTCGGGCTATGTTCAAATGCAGTTCTGTTGTTGTACTTTTATGTACTTTTTGCTGTGCTTTTGTCATGTTGGCAAATTTTAAAGGGAGACTATGAGACTAAGACTAAAAACAAGTCAAGGCCTCTAAATGTGGCTCCAAAAAGTGCATGTTTTTCATCAAATTGATCTGTATAGTTTCGAATTTTTTTATTACCAGCTACTTTTTGGCTGCCTAACATGTCTGGCCAGGCTGTGCTTCTTGATTTTAAAATATGGCCCTGTTAAATTTGTAATTGAATAGCCCTGCTGTAGGCTACTTCTAAAGCATTTTGGCATCACTTGATGGGCACTGTAACTGTATTTTGGGGCTTTTTTTATGCCTTTATTGGTAGAGGAGGAGAGTGGATGGACAAAGGAAAAAGGGATGAGAGGGTGGGGGAGAGACATGCAGGAGATGGTGCCACAGACCAGACTTGAACCTGGGCCACCTGCGTACGTGGGGTACGTCCCCAAGTTGCTTTTATTTTGATAGGACAGATGGGGAGAAAGAGTTTTGGGGAAGACATGCCAGCTGAGAGAAGGATCAGGAGAGCCACATCTATTAAGCCACATCCATTTCCTGAGAGGGGCGGAGTCAGGGGTAGAGTCAGACAGCTCAGCGCCTTACTGTTTCCCATATAACATCCAACGTAAAAACAAGTAATGGCCCCTAAATGTGGCTCCATTAAGACAGCCATCAGCTGAAGACATTTCTGGTTACAGCTATAAAAAATGAGAATGTGTCTGGTTTTGAAAAATGTTGGAAATATTTGAGGTAATGTAAAACCTCAACAAATAATATACTAAAAAGTCATTTTAAACTTATGTAGACATTTCAGTGCAAAAAATGTACATATTGTAGCATGGAGTTTCTACTTTGTTTGAGTTTGTTCTTGGATCAAATCCACAAATCCACTCGGAGACTGTTGTGCTCTTACTCTCTTTGTTGCTTGAGCACAACGATTTTAAAGGTTAAGGCTGCCCCTTAAGCCTTAACCTCACTCTCTATTAAAAAACATTTTTTGAATATCTTACTCCATCCTTGTTCTCTAAGGTCTGTAAAGGGCTGCTTTTCAAGTTTTTTTTTTTTTTGCTCAAGACCAAGTGCACCTTGGGAGATTAATAAAGCTCATCGAATAGAACTATTGAGAAAGACTGTTTAAAGTGTACTCCGACTGTTATGCAAGTGGAATAGAAATTCAGAGTTAGTATGCTCTTGCTCCTTGTTAAGCCTTTCTAAAAGTTGTTTGTGTAAATGTGTGTAGTTTGTGGATTGTCTCAAAGCAGCAGAAAGCAGTCTATTTGGATTAACAGGGATTTGTTTTATGCTAAATTAATTATGTACTGTAGCAGTGAACACTGGAGCGCTCATGATTAATTTCTAACCAACAAATTAGGCATGCTGTTCATCGCGCTGGCAGGTTTTTAGTTTGGAGATTGGGTAAATTATTGCTCATCTGTGCATTTTGCTGCCAAGCATATGTTTCTGTTCTCTATCTAGGCATTAATTACTGATGTGAGGAACGAGCAAGTGTTGAAGAGACCGCTTCAGCTCTGCTTATTTTTTGGCTCGCAGTGTGTCAACAAAGACAACTGACCCGCAGTGACATGTACGTGTGTGTGCTTCTGACCATGGCTAATGCATTTCCCTCCAACAAGCTTACAATGTGGGTCAGGTGGTCTGTATATGCATGAAAGCAAAAAATAGCTAAACAGCCATTGGGCTCAGGCTCTAAAAGTGTGTCATCTGCATCGTACACTTGTTTCACTTTTCATTATAGATGAATATTGTCCAGACGTACTGTACACACGCAAACACTGCCAGGTCTTTCCAGATGGCAAGCTGTGTCTTCAACTCAGCAGATTAAAATGACACAGTGTGATTACATTATATGGGGCGGTTGGACATGGGCATGGAGGAGGGAGGAGGGGTTGTATTGTTAAATTGTTCTGTTAAATACGAGCTGTGAATGTGTGCGTGTGTGAGAGGGTGCATGAGACAGCGTGTTGGTGTAAATGTGTCTGACATGCCAGGCTTTTGATGTTTTGACCTCCGGCTGATTCCCACTTGACCTAAAGTTAAGCATGTGACCTGTTTAGCTCAAACTCCTGGCTACTGTGTTGAACCTCCTGCACCTAATTGACACTGTCAGCTGTGCTAATTGACAATTCATTTCCCCGTCTCAGAGACGCGTAGCAGGATGGAATTCTTTAGATAAGTTATTAAACAATGTTAAGTTTATAGGGATCAAAATCAAACCAAACTAAGTGAATTCAGATGCCCGTTTTCACAGGAAACTTATCTTTTAAATACTCAAGCACAATGGTAAATAGTAAGCTATAGTATGTAGTAGGGTCCTCATGATATTACATTTTTAATGTAATATCATGGGGGGATTCTTGGGGGGAACTGTGGACAGGCTGGGGAAAAGGTATATTTTACATATTATGTTACCTTTAAGTTAGAAGCAGAATGAAGGAGGAGCTGGGGTGGAGGAAGGTTGCAAGGGTAGCTTGCAGAGAGAGCAGCAGATCGTAGCCGGGTAAAAGCAGTTATAATAAAGCAGCATGAGAGCGATCAACCAATAGTGTGCCTAGAGTAAATCAGCTAACTGAACTCAATTATGTCAGCACTTAACTCTGTTGGCTGCCTGAACTGATGCTATATGCTAAATTACTATAGCCTATATTTTGATGTTTCCACAGGAAGATAAAGACTTCCTGACTTATGGACAATAAATGACAACAGGACATTTGATCTTCATGATCTAATGTCCTGTTTTGTATTTTTTAGTTGCTCTACAACTCTCACCTCCAGTTATGGACATCAAATCCTCTGCTTTCTGCAGTTTCTGTTTCCAGACACAAATGTGACAGCTGTCTTATGAATGATCCCTCTACAGGTCGAACGCCCTCTCAGAGATCTAGTAGTAGATTTAGTAGTTTTAAATTTCAGACAAAATCATGCCAAAGGGGCACAAGGCCCAGCAGTTAGGTTGTGCCCCATGAACACGAGTCTGGCCTGTGGCTCTGTTCTGGTATGTCAGTCCCCTCTATCTCATCTCTGTTTCTGGCTCTATCCACTGACCTCCTCCACAAAGAAAGGCATAAAAAAGCCCAAAGATACATCCTGAAAAAAAGCGTAGGTGATAGGCTTTTAGAAGCAGTTTCTTCTGCCTCTGCCTTTTCAGTCACTAATGACTTTTGACTTTTTTTTTTTTTTTTTTTAAACTGTCTTGTGGAATTTTTTTGGGACTTTGTGTGATGACTGACCAAAAACTACTACAACTCAGTGGTACCTGGATACTGGTAGAGACATGTTCCTATCATCCCTACTCAATTCTAAGCTATGCTATGCTTTCCAGGAACAACTTTGCACTTCTCCTGTCACCCCTCACCTCTTGGGTAGTTTTGGCTGTGTCTGCTGCTCTGGCTGATTACAGTAAAGTGCCACTGCCACGGGGGAAAATACGGTTATTGCAATTGAAAATGAAACCTTCATCTAGTTCTGTCCTTGGTAAAGTGAGTTCCTAATGAAAATTCTCATCAGACTTCATCAGGGACTGGGGGCAGTAGAAAAATGGCTAACCCTGGCATGCATAAAATCTTAACCATAGCCATCCCTAAACCACACAGAAGCTTTCTTAACATTTAACTGCTAAAAGGTGGAAATACAAAGGCGATAGTACTTTTGGAGCTTCAGAAGCATCTCTGTCAGCAGGTTAAATGTTGAAAAGAAGAATGTGATTAAATAGGATTCCATTGTGGTGTAAAGTCTGAAAGAAATTGTGCACACACAGGTTTTTCAATTATTATGGGTGATTAAACCTCTACTCAGGATGAAATTAGGAAGAGCTTTGAGAGGAAATACTGCACTTGATGTTACTAATCCCTCTGCTCTCTTTGAGCACTGCAGGTTTAAACATCCGTTAAAGTGTGCGACAGGTTTCATGGCTGTTTTTAGAGCTGTTTTTAGACCTAATGTGTCCCTACATTTAAAGAACATAGAGAACAAAAGGAGAACAATACCGAAGTAGCTAATTTTCTGTTAACTGAAGCAGATACATTAAAGTGCTTCTCTCACCACCCAATACATGAAGGATACGTTTCAGTGATCACTGATGATGACCCGAACAACAAGGTTGCAGACTGCAGGGGGATTATTACCAGCAGAGGCGTGACGGGTGAAGGGAAGGCGGACATTCAGCCTCAGACATGCAGAGAAAATTCAGCCTCCTACGATCCAAATTCTGAGCATCACAGGCATGAATCTGTGCAGACTGCCAGCCCCCAAATAGTCACAGTGTTTAATCTGCAGTGGGTGGACACCTCCATGTGTCAGGGTCAGAAGCAATGAACCTCAGCGGCTGAATGTCGTCATGGACACAAAGTTAATTTGAATTAATTTCCTGATAAGCAGAAAGGCTGAGCCTGTCTGAGGTGGGCGGAACTAAGTAGGCGTGACTTGAGGGAGTGTGATTGCCAATAAGGGACGCAGTCATGTAGAGAAAGAACATGCTCCCATCCTGCCCATTTTAAGCCACTCAGCTATAAAACATCACCATCATGTGTCACAACTTATGTTTGCAATTCTGGGGTGAATGACACATCATTTTCACACCATAAACAAAGATGTATTTAAGCAACAGCTCAGAATAATTCAACTAATTTAAGGACTGCATTTGAGAGTGTTTTTGCATTTTAAAGCTAAAAAATGTCATTCATTCATTTTCTAACAGTTTTAATGTTCTCCAGCATCTTAGAGCCCCTGTGAGGATTTTATAGTCAGTTATAAAACAGACTGAAACTGACACAGATGTGTCTGTATGACATATCCAAGCAAACAAGACTAGTAGATTGATTGTTTCTCCTTAGTTTTATTAATGGCTGTAAACTCTATTGCAGGGTAGCTGTTGGATAACATGATAACATAGCCCTGTGATGACAGCATAAGGTTGCATTTTCTATGGCAGAGATTAGCTGGGAGTTTAAAAACAGCAGGTGACGTTTCATTAAAACATAGCATGTACAGGACAGCATCAGCAAAGAGATTAAAAAATAGAGGTTGGACTTTAAGGGGTGCCAAAATCAACATTAGCCCAAACTTCATCACTGCATCTTTAAGTAAACCTGGTTTAGTTTTCAGCTTTTGTAGCATCTTTACAGTGCCATGTTTGAATCTCCCATAATGAAATTTCTGCAGCCACAGTGATCTAAAATAAGTCCATCACTGTCTTAATGTCTCCATTCATTAAAAAAAAGAAAAAAAAAACCCAAAAAACTCAGTGCTTTGTAGACGAGTCACAAGTCATTTGAAGTTTGTGTTTCTTAATTTTTCGCCTTAAGTGTTCCCTTATTTCCTTTTTACCCATGCCGATGAAATCGGCAAGGGGTTATGTAAAGGGCTCTGTATCTTTGTTTGTTTGTTTCTTTGTTTGTTTGTATGTGTACAAGATAATTTGAGAACGGAAAGTTGGATCTTCACCAAACTCTCAGGGAATATTGGGATAGTGACGGGGAAGAATCAATTAGATTTTGGTGACGATCCACGCACCCGTTTGGTTTTTCTCGGACTTCGCATTTTGAACGCCATAGTAATCAATGAGAGTGTGAGTTCCTCGGTGGCGCTGCTTAGGCGTCTGTCTGCCACCTCAGACGGCCATTCTAGTTTTAACTTTTTCCGCTTTAAGTCAGCTATTTTAATTGTTAGCCCTTATTTTTAGTTTGCTAGTTCATATCTGTGTGACGATTCAGACATTCAACCACTACTTTATCCATAAGTTCATTTTTTTCGTGGTGAGTTCATGTCATGATAATCTACATGACGTTTTGTATTTTCTTTCAAAATAAAACCAGGTCCATATCCAAAGAGGAAGTCAATTAGAGATGGAACAAAAATCCAAAATGAAACAAAAACAGTATAAATACGAAATGTTGGAACCTTAAAGTGCACCATGAAAAGGGAGGATTGAATCATGATTATCTATAGAAATGCTGAGATTGTTTATATTATAAATTCTAATCATTTGACCACCCTAACACAGACATGAAATACTCGAGCAAAGACTCCTCTACAAAGACTGTTAGTTTAGACTGTCTAAGTGCTTTTTGTGACCATTTTAATGAATATATACTTATAATACATACTTTTCTTTTGTCAGATAACATTAGAATATGCAGAAAATCATTTTTTATCACTCTTAAAACTATTGTAATTTTGAGTTGTTATGCTGAGTTTGTCCAACTGTTCATTTTCTTAGTAGTTATGTTTCAGTCAGTTATTTTATATAAAAAATCTGGATGAAACATTGACATCTCTCAGTGAAACATGTCTTATTCTACTGCTGATATCAATATATGCATCACTTTGTTTGACCCCTGCCCACAGCAGCAGGTTTCAGGCATTGAAAATAAACTAAATGGAAACATTCATATTCTGACAGCTTAATTCACTTTTTAGCTCATAGGCATCAATATTAATTTCAGTCTGTGTTGTATCCATCAGGGAACTTCTTACAGGAGCTTTAAGATACATATTAATGAGGTCAGGGTGGCTTAATGCTCCCGCTTACGCAAACTTGATCTTCTTGCAAAGAGTTATCTTCACTCGAGGATGATAAACCAGCAGCCCTATCTCTTATGCTTACAAATATAAGTGCAACGCCAAACATTACACAACTCATCATTCAAAATGTTAGATATAGAACAAGCATTAAAGTGGAAGTCGGGTATTCACTTGGTGATTTGTAACAGTTCTGAGAAAGATTACTTCAGCTGCACAGATAAGAACATGTAATTTGAGGTGTTTCTGATTTCATAATCAAAGGATAAACCTGATTAAGTGGTAGTGGTTAAATTTGTTGGATTTAGAGGTTCTATAGAGGCTGAAATTGCTTCCTATTCTCTCATATTTCCACGTTTATTCCCTCCAAATCCTTTTTACAAATCTCTCTCAGGGACAATCATTCAACACTTTGAGTGAGCAGACAGCAGACTTAATCCTTTCTGGCGGTGCTGCCTTGCTTACGTTGGACAGAGGCAGAAAAGGAAATGCATCAGTCACAACTGAACGGCTATCCTGCGCGGCCAAAACTCATCACATTGTCTTGTTTTGTAAGGCTTCATGCAATAAATGAGTCAGTTGCTCAGCGGTTAGTGTTGTCAGCCAGAAGCAGGGCACAAACATCTCTTATTGTTGATCTTTTTTTCATGTAAATTTTACTCCTGCGTCATGTTTGAGATGTTTTTAGCTTTGGGCTGATAGTGTGCAGATTACTCATGCATAAACAAAATGCATTCCACCAAGGGATCAAACTGTATCTGTTGAACACGTACAGTACATTACCTGGGCATCCATTTACAAACATGTTTGCATTACACTGGCCTACTTTTGAGCTCTCCTTGGCATGAAATGAAAGAATCAAAGAACTAAGAGCAGGTCATTATAATAAATAATAAAGCTGTTAAAAAGAAACTAAAGGGTTTTATGTTGGGATTTTTTAGAGCAGATTGAAGTTTTTTTTGATGAATTAGTTGTATATTGACTGCTATGTTCATTTTCTGCATTGAAATGAAGTCTATAGCAAGGGTGTGTCTAAGGGGGGTGGCCATGATCCCCTTTAGAAATCTCAACTGTGTATGTAGAGACAAAGAGGGGTGACTGGCTGCTCAATGAGGTCTAAGTAAAATAAATGTTAAATAGTCCTAGGTGCTCTTGGAAAATGGAGGAACATTATGCACAATCAAAAGAGGAGAAACCAGACACTACAGGCATGAAAAATGTAAAAAATAAAAAATGATGAAGCAAATTCCTAAAGAGCCTTTGCAAATTTTTAACCCCTCAGAAATCCATGCCTTTATTACAATGGCAATATCATTTCAACGCCAGATATACCGTTTCATATATCCATTGCATGAATACGCTAACTGACCACTTTATTAGGTACACCTGTTCAATTGCTTGTTAACACACATATCAAATAATCAGATTGTTATGCAAATTGGATTTTACAGTCATAAACATTTAATTTTTTGTTTTTCAGTGTAACTCATGGATGGTATAGTGTCTTAGGGTTCTCTGGATCACTGAAGTCAATCTCAGACACCTGTGATAATTAGTTTGCCAGGTGAGCCCAATTAAAGGAAAACTACTTAAGAAGGACGTTCCACATTATTAAGCAGGCCACAGGTTTCAAGCAGTATGAGAAAGAAAAAGGATCTCTCTGCTGCTGAAAAGCGTCAGATAGTGCAATGCCTTGGACAAAGAATGAAAACATTTGATATTTCATGAGAACTTCAGTGTGATCATCATGCTGTGAAAAAATTTGTGTCCGAGTCAGAGCACAGATCGGTTTGTGCAGATAAAGGCATAATGAGGAAGGTTTCTGCCAGACAAATTCATTGGATTAAGAGAGCAGCTGCTAAAATGCCATTACAAATCAGCAAACAGGTATTTGGGCGGTATCATGGAGAGAGAGCTGGTAGGCCCCTTTAGGGTCCCTGAAGGTGTGAAAATGACCTCGGTAAAGAGTTTCTGACGGACCACTTTCTTCCATGGTATAAAAAGAAGAACTGTGCCTTCCGTAGCAAACCACTGAGTAATTGGCTGCTATGAGCATAAAAGGAGCCTCAACCCTAATAAGAACTTTTGGGGCATCCTCAAGCAAAAGATCTATGAGGGTGGGAGGCATTTCACATCAAAACAGCAGCTCTGGGAGGCTATTCTGACATCTTGCAAAGCAATTCATGCAGAAACTCTCCAAAAACTCACAAGTTCAATGGATGCAAGAATTGTGAAGGTGATTTCAAAGAAGGGGTCTTTATGTTAACATGTAACTTGGCCTGTTAAGATGTTTTTGATTGAAATAGCTTTTGATTTCAGTAAATATGACCTCCTAATGCTGCAAATTCAACAAATGACCATTTCAGTTCTTTACAACCTATTAAATATTTTGAAACTGTGTTGGGCATAATAATTTGGAAGAATGCATCTTTAGTTTTTTATTTTTATATATATTTTTTTAATATAATTTGCATAATAACTTGGAATACGGGGTAGACATGGTCAAGGCTTGCTGAAGTTCAAACCGAGCATCAAAAATGAGGAAGAAAGGGGATTTAAGTGACTTTAAATGTGGTATGGTTGTTGGTGCCAGACTAGCTGGTCTCAGTTTTTTCAGAAACTGCTGATTTACAGGGATTTTCACACACCAGGGTTTACAGAGAACGCTCAGAAACAGGGAAAATATCCAGTAAGGAGCTTTCCAGTGGGACATGTTATGGCATTGTAAATGGGATTTTGAATTTGTATGGGATTTCCCTGCATCATAACTGCCAGACTTGTAATTTTTATCAGTCAAAATGAGGGACAGCCTTCAGATTTTTCTGTCATTGTTAATAAAGTTTCCATCAAAGGTGGAAAACATTCAATTAACTCAACCTCTGTTCACGCTTTTGTTTGTCAACTGGTCTGCTTTATATGTTAATGTGTCTTAATCTATTTCATTATAGTTTGTCCTTTTATATGAAACATGTTATCACATGGCTCCTGCTTGTATCAGATGCTCAATGTCTATCATGTAGCTCACTGTAGCAAAAAGATTTCTAGAGTTAGAGTTTTGACTACCATCTCTGCAGGGCTTTACTTAGACTAAAAAGTCACATTTGCATGCAGATTAAAAAAAAAAAAAAGCTCAGTTCAGTGAGGCCAAGCGGTTGTCCTACCATATTCTCTTTTTAAAAAAACAGTAAGGTTTGTTGAATCCAGAAGCTGCTTTGCCAAGATGATTCTGAAAAAAAGGGAGGAATGACTCAGTTAGCTGTTAGTTAGAATCACACAAAGCCCTGCTATAAGTGGGTGACATTTGCCACTTAGTCAGTGTTCACAGTGCATGTCATCCCCAGTTATTCTCTGTCAGTCTGATCATTTTGGACATGGCTTCTGTTCTGTTGATGGTGAAATTGCAAGGATAGATTTAATAGACATATCAACATGACTTGTGGATTTTGAGACAGTGAAGGGGCTAATGGGATGCTTTCCTTAAAACAAATAGAAATTTCTTTTAATTTAAAATCATACATTTTATCTATTATTATGAAAAAATATTAAAATGAGTTCAAATTAAAATCCAAATGTAGTTAGTATTGATTTTTGTGCTTAAATGCAAATAAAAGTTAAAAACACTCCCTAAAATGCAAGTTTTGTACATGATGCTTTGTGCAAAATCATGCACTTTATCCCCCTCAAGGGAAGGTGGGGGTCCCTGATCTCTGATGCTGTTTTTTTATGGAGTCACAGGCTGAAAAATTTGGGAACCCCTGGTATAGACAAGGGAAGCTGTGCAGGTCAGAGTAGATTACTGTAAATGTAAGAAAGATGTACTGGTCCAGGTGTGCACCGGTCCCACTAGGATACCACCTGGGTCCAAAAACCAGACAGGGGAATGCTAGAAAGTGATATAGGTTCTATACTTCAATCATTTCTTGATCGTTTTATTTCAGGTCAATTATGGTGGTAAATATAAGCAAAACGATAAAAATGTTGTCACTGTCCAAGTAATCACAACTCTACATTTATATTTTCATTTCGAGTTTTAAAAGATATCTATGTATATTTTGCTTTATGAGGTCAAACTAACCTGACACACCTGATAGTTTTTCATACATCCATTGTATTAGATATATGTTCACAATCATCTGGGAAATCTCCCATATAAAGCGTTTGGGAAGGGCAGGACTTTTTAAAAAAATCCTCGGAAGGGGATTGGACAAATGTTCTGTCACATTAGAGCTTGCCCAGGCCAGTCGGTTGAAGTGCAAAAACATCTTCTCTGCTAAGAGAAGGTGGCTCTTTGCTCTTTTTTTAATAAAAAAACATGACGCCCAGTTCTGATGAAACTTCCACTGTAATATAGCTACATTTAAGCCAATCACGACACTGGTGGTAGCCAATGTAAACACAAGCTTACAGTACAACTAAACTTCACTTGTTACTATCCAAGCTCATGCTGAAGCAGGTTTGAAGAAGAGCAAAAACTTATTTTCAGCCATGAAAAGCTTTCAGTGAGGTTCTTTGGTCTCCCGCTGTACTATAGCTATGTCTGAGCTAGTTGCTACACCAGTAGCAGCCATTGCTATCCATTTCCAGTACAACAGAACCCTGTGTGTAGCTACTATCTTGTTCTTCTTAGGTCCATTTTCAGACCTGGCACAGTTGTTTCAGATTGGAGCTTGGATTTTCCTGATGACAGACATGGAATCTGGCCAATCTGTCTACTTTCCAAGGTCAAGTTCAAAACTTTCTACTCACTTGAATATTTCTAAACTTAACTCACCTTTTCCTTTACAGTACATTATTCTCTGAACATCCTAGAGATAGTGGTGCTTGGAAAATCCCTATAGATCAGCATTTTGGGAAATCCTCAGACTTGTTGGGCAACAATAGCCATGGCACGTTCAGATCACTTCAGCCACCTTCTCCTTTGTTATGAATGCATTGGTTGCTGCCATGTGATTGGCTGATAAGATATTTGCTTTAACGAGCAGTTGAAGAAGTGTACCTGATTAAGTGATCATTGAGTGTGATCAAATGTGTGGTTTGACAGGATACAGATCGTAATGTTTGCCTTGTTACTTTTACTGATGTTTTCCTTATCACTTGGATGGTAAAATTACTGTCTAAATGATGGTTATGAGTAGTTGTTTTGCTGTCATATAATTTATTCTTTGTTTTCTGATCTCTATCAACTCCTCTGTGGTTTTTTTGTGTGCAGCTAGAAACTTCCGTAAAGAACTCTCCTGTACACCAAACCTCATTAAAAACAATCTACTCTTGTTAAATGGATGCAAGCCTTTTCTCAGGCAAAAACAGGAAGAGACGACAGCAAAAGCAGGCAAACTTTTCACACCCCATAGCTAAAATCACAGAAGAATTGAGCCATGTGGGAAGGTAATCTATGCGTATTAATTTAAAACGTTTAGGAATATCATACTGGATTTAGAGTCCTTACTTTGTAGATCTATTTATCTTTCATCAGGAAAGATCTTCTATCAGTACCTCCTTGTAATGTTGCAACTGCAGCTATTACTGTTCTTTAATGCCTGTACTTTTCCAGCTATTAAACCACAATACTTCATGGACTTTATAGCCACTTTAATCTCAGTCAGTTCACTAAAGCCAACCATTTTTACAGTGACCCAGGAATGTGCTGATTGATTACCAGCCTTGGCAACAGTTTAGTCTTAGCCCAGTGGCTTTAAAAGTTTCCAATCAATAAACATTTCTTGATCTTTAGAGACTGTGCTCTGAAGTGGAGGCAGTCTCCTCCCAACTTGGCTCTTCCACCCTCTCAATCAAGTGTTTGTTTGTGGGCGACAGGAGGTGAAAAGAGGGTCTGGGTGTCAAGTGGGTGAGTGGTGCAGTGAAGGACTTGAGCAGAGTCGAGTGCTTTTATGTTTTTGGCAGATCTGAGACGAACGCTGACTCTGTGAGAGACTGCCAACACCTTTGATTTATTTTCTTTTCTATTGTCTTTTGTTTGTCTTAATTTTGTTCCTTTTATATAATCTGCTTTCTTCAACTATTACAATCTCCTGCTTCCATCTTCTTCTCTCATTCCCTGAATTTAATTTGTGTGGACTTTTCCCACTGTCTGCTGTTTCTATCTCTTTTCATCCCTCTGTTTTTACGTCAGTCATGCTGGATTTTTCTCGTTACCAGCTGCTCCACATCTTTCCCCTCGTATGCCCTCTGTTTCTGAAGTCTCACCCACACAAAAGGCTCCTCTCCTGGGCTTGATGCCAGCCAGGTTAGCCTGTGGACCCCTGGAGGTTTCAGATTCACAAGTGAAAGAGTCCGTTACTATTGAAAAAAGCCTGGAGGTTACCATGGTAATTACATCTATGGGTTTAAGCCCTCTAGTGTGGGGTTAAACTGTGGGCTCACAGGATAAAGAAGTAACTGTGTCTGAAATGTTTGCTTTATTTTCTGCATGTAGTATTTAATAAGCAACACATTTAAGTTAAAGTTCAGCTACTAGAAAGCGATATCACCACTTTAAAGTCTTGATGTAGACATTTTTTCATTGGAAATTTAAACTCAAAAGGACATGCTGTAAAGTAATCAGACTCTAAAGTAATGGCTATTAAAGTGTATCAGTTCATTTTCTCAGTATTTATTAGAAGGTTATAAAACAGATTGATATCAGTATGATGCATCTTTATGGGCTACAAAAGCTAGAGAAACCATCAGCACATATATATGTTCTTTTATTTCTTTAGTTATTTTTAGTACCGGCCATGGGGAAGGTGCCAGATGAAGTTATCATCACGCTGCAGAGATGGCCTTTTTTACATTTTCCACTAAGACTCTCAGTGAATGACACATTTGACTGTTCAAGAAAGCAGAAAGAGCTTTTTTTAAAAAAAAAAAAAAAAAGAAAAATTCCACCCTCCACATGCATATTTTTAGCTCACCTCTGCTTGACATCTAGGCAATTTAGGGTCATCTACAAATTAAAAAAAGGAGTTCAAAGATCGGAACACAATTTTAAAATGATTTGAAAAAAGAGAATCAGTCGCTAACGTCAGTAAGACATTAAAATAAAACATGTTAAAAATTCTGATGTGACTAAAGATCAATATAGGGTATAGATTAAACTATTAGATTAAAGTAGTTAAATATCATTTTCATAATTACTAAAAAAACATCTCTGTGAAGTAAAATTCTGGGCATAAGATAAAAAAAGTAGTGAATATGAATTTGAAATTTTTGACCATATAGGAAAGCAGGAGTTAAAAAAAGGTTAAAAAAACTCTGTTCATGTTTTCACATTCCTACTAATAACCAAACTTAGAGAGTAAACACAGAGCTGGGCACAAATCTACTAACACAATATCTGTTTATCACCAGTATGAATTGTTTTATAATTTTTAATGTGAATGTTTTTTGAAAAAATAAACGTAAGAAACTCTAACTTAATTCTAACTAAATTCTAACTAAAAAATTCAGTGTCCATTAATGTGGCTTTTGTTACTTAAATTCACTTGTATCATGTTTAATGCTGGCCAGGGGAGAGGAGATAAAGGAAGTCTGTGAAAGCGTAGTGGTTAGATTGTGCACCATGTATGTGGGCAGCCTGGGTTCAGATCCAGCCTGTGGCTGTTTTCTGGTATGACATTCCCCACCTCTGTTCTTGACCCTATCCACTGTCCTTCTCTCAGAATAAAGGCATAGGAAGCCCCAAAATAAATCTAAAATCTAAAAAAAAAAAAAAAATAATCTGCTTTCATGTGGTGCCAGTGCACCACTGACTTGTATTGTTGGAGCTAGTGCAACAATGGAAAAGTACTAGGTGTACCTACAGTCTGCTTGCTTATGTGAGAAAGAAGAAGAATACCCGCTCTTGCATGGTAGGATGGATTGAATGAAACCTCGGCAAAGCGAACCGCCTCCTGTATGGTAGTGAACATATTAGAGAGGGTTAAAGAGTGGCAAAAATGGGTTGAAAAAGTCGAAAAGGGTAAAAACACTGGCTGATGAAAGTTGTGAAAATGGATTAAAAGTGAGCCAGTCAAGTTAAAAGTGGTGAAAAAAGGGAGGAGTATCAAAAATGGGTGAGAAGTGACAAAAATGTTGCAAAATGGCTGAATATAGTAGTGAAAATGGGTCAAAGAATGGCAAAAATGGGTTGAAAAAGTTGATAAGGGCAACAAAAGACTGGCTGGTGAAAGTAGTGAAATTGGATCAAAAGTGGCAAAAATTAAATAAAGCCTGCGAGTTATTTCTGTCAGTAATCTCGAGCACAATCATTCACACCTGACAGTCATCTTAAATCACATGACTCATGTCCTCCTAAACTAGTGAGCTATTTAGCGGCCAGGATCCCAGTCTCTTCCTCTGCTGCATTGCTGCGCCCGGATCAACACTGCTCTCACCTTCAACCCACCTCCACCCCAGCATCCTCCTGTTGGCTCCCAGTGGGGGGTTTAAGCTGTTATCTTATAACTCCTCCAATTCTGAATGTAAAATCTGTGAGGAGTGATTAAGTCAGAGCCTGACGCCAAACATATTGTGTTGCATAATAAATGCTTATACAGATTTCAACGTGAGATTATTGGCTGAAATTGGTTAAAAGTGACAAAAAAGGGTGGGAAGTTGCAAACATGGGGGAGAAGTGGCAAAATGTTGTTAAAATGACTGGATACAGTAAGGAAAATGGGTCAAGGGATGGCAAAAAAAGGTTAAAAGAGGCATCAAATGATTAAATGGGGCAAAAAGTATCAAAAATGGTTTAAGAGTGGCCGAAATCTTGAAAGTAAAGCCCTATAAAGAAGTAAAAAGTGGCATAAAATGGATGAAAAAATGGGTTTAAAGTGGCAAAAAAGGGGCTTGGTAGAGTGTAAAAATAGGTTTAGAGAGACAAAATTTTATTAAAAATGTCCAGATAAAGTAGTGAGAAGGGGTTTGAAAGAGGCAAAATGGTTTAAATTGGCAGAAGTGTAAAAATGGAGTAAGAGTGGGACAAATGTTGCAAAAAATTGCTGGATAAAGTGTGAAAAGGGGTTAAAAAGTTGCACGAATAAATAATTTAAACATCAGAAACCAATAACAGTTTGACACACTTTTCAGCTCAGAATGTTGAAAATTGGTTAAAAAGATAAAAAATATTAAACATGGGTTAAGTTACATTAAGTATTAACTATGTAAGTGTTCAAAAATTGTTAAAAGTTGCAGAAATGTTGTAAGTTATGCCATATAAAGTAGTAAAAGATATCATAAAGAGGCAGAAATCAATGAAAAGTGGCAAAAAGGGGCTTGGGGGTATAAAAAGATTAAAAAAAAGCAAGTATAAAAAATAGAGTAAGAGTGTTAATAGAGTAGATGTTGCCAAAATTGCTGGATAAAGTGTGAAAATTGGTTGAAAAGTAGCATGAAATAAATAATTCTAACATCAGAACCCTAAAAATGGTTAACACTTTTTTCAGCTCCTATATGACGTGACTGTTAGCCAGGATGATAGCACCAATGCTACAGATCCAACACACATACGTTTATAATAATAGCTGGGGAGGGCCCATTCACAGGAGTTTTTCCAAACACATTACTAATATTGAGTGTCGGTTTCAAACAAAAAAGGCTTGCATTTGTTGACCAGCTCATCAACGAAGGTCTCTTCTAATACGGACCATTTGGCGCTTTTATAACATCACCAAACTTCCCCCTTTGCTCCCAGCTGACAAGGGCCATAATTACTACAGCTGCTTGGGGACTAAGTAGCTTACAAAAACATAGGTTGTTTTTGTTGATCTCAGCAAGGCCTTTACTGTCTGATATATTTGGCAGGCTTTCTTTAAATGCTTGTTTTATCATGAAGTTTTACATGGAATTGTCTTTTTCCTGTATGGTAAGAAGATGTTAAAGACTGCATCTTAGGTTGAACACTATCTGGTATTCAAGTGACATAGCTGCTGAGGTGTTACTCAGGAATTTTCAAGAAAATATAAAAAGCACTGTAATGCAGTGTGAATATATGCATTTTCTTACTTTAAAGCCACTTAAATGGACATTTCAGGGTATGCGTTTGAATGTAATGTGATTATTCAGACTTGATTTGAGGTAAATAGAGAGACACTTCTTCTCTTAAACTCTTTGACTTGTGTTGCATGAGTTTGGACTTGGTTGGCAGAGTTTGGAAAATAACATTTCACAGTCCGGGGAGTGGGATAATTTCTCTCCTTTGGTGATGGAGGTAGAGAAGAGACGGATTAAAAAAAAACAGAAGAATGAGGTCGGGCTTGGAGGGAGGTGGGAGTGTGGAGGGGGGTGATGGGCTTGTTTTTTTTTTTTCTTTCTTTTTTTTTGTTAAGTTTAAGAAAAAGACAAGATGAAAAGATGTATATGCTGAGTAAAAGATGTAAACAGAAGGAAATGTAGAAAGGAAAAAGAGGGAGATGTGCATTGTGGCCCAAAGCTGAATAGCGCCTTTATGAGCAATAGTTAAAAGGACACTGAGGCGTGAGTCCCTGTAACCATAGCAACTTCCCAGGAGCCCTGTGACGGACGGATAATAGAGTGAGAGAGGAGTTCCTTTTCTCTTCTTCACCCCTCCCTCCCTCTCTCCCTCCCTCTCTCTCTCCCTCTCACTTGTTCCCACTTCCACTCCTCTCCCGGCCAGTTTGTTGGATCCTCGCATCTTACTGGATTTTCCTTAACCCGGCTGCCCCGTTTCTTTTTCCTTTTTTTATATCCTTTTATGCACACTCTGAAGTTTGAATCCCAGCCCGGCGAAAGGCTGCTGCAGACAACTGTTGCCATAATTGCTTGTTGTTATCTCTCCCAGTCACTTTTTATGGACTCTCAGAACTATTTGAGGACTTTATTTTTGTGCATCCAGAAGGCTGTTTTTCATTGCCAGAGAGGGAAATGTGTTCCAAAGGCACTGTCTCAGCCCGTGATTCCTTTGTCTACATTTCAGAGGCTGTGCTGTCAAACCATGGTGCTGCCCCCGAGACCAATCGCCCTGAGAATATGCAATGCTTAACAGTAAGTGTAACCTATTCTTTTCTTTCTTCTGTGCCTGTAAAGCTTAAACATCCTCATAACTTTGACTTTTTCAGCTCTCTTTGAGTGCTTGTAAACTTAGCCTAAGATTTATTACATAAATGTATGACAGATCTACAGCAGCAACTATTTGTTGAAAGTTTCTGACTTTTTCTCTGTGCATACTTTTTCTCATAAAAGCTGCATGTTTTTATTCATTGCATTTGCATGCCTTTGCACCATGAATGGATAGGCCTGTGTTTAATACATATGAAGCTATTGACCCGTGATATTGCACCAATGCCAACAAACTCATCATGCATAAACATGCCCTCACTAAGATATTTACTGCATGGATTCCATGTTACACATCCTCAGCAGCCATAGTAACTAATTGAATCATGCATTTGAGCTCTGAGCAGTGAATGGAGCAACATGTCATTTCTTGAAAGACAGCATTTGTCGAATAAAGCTCGCTAGCGTGTGAGTCACATGTGGAGCAGAATGATTACTTGTCATGAGAAAGGCAAAAAGGGAGAGTAGAGCATATAGTCAGAAGTGTAGACAGAGCTTATCAGAGTAGTCTTTACAGTAGGTTTTTTAATTTCCACTTTGTTGACTGTAGCCATGAATTAATTAAAAATGAATGAGGAGGGCCACTTAAACTGTTTACTGAGACACTGGAGCATGACTGATGAAACCTTTACCCGCTTTGCAGCCGGGATTAGGAAGAAGTCATTATTGAAGTCTGTATTTGCTTGACAACAGCAGCAACTACAAAAGCACTCGGAGAGCGCAGACCTCCGTCATTTGCCCTAGCTCCCAATAGTGAAGAATCCTTTAAAAAATTCCTGGATCCAGACGGTGATCCGGATCACTCCCAAAATCTAATCAGTTCTTCCTTATGTCATTTCTGACATTTCCTGAAAATTTCATCAAAATCCATCCACAACTTTTTGAGTTATGTTGCTAACAAACAATCTAACTAACATACTAACAAACCCTGTCGATCACATAACCTCCTTGGCAGAGATAATAATGGCAATAACAAGTGGAGCATGTTCAACATTTAAATAAGGGCTAAAATTTAGGATGGGAGTGACATCACAAACAAAAGACTTACTAGCTCCCATAAGGTGTGTCCCACAGGTCTAAAATTCTCAACAAATATAGCTTACAAGATGTCAAAAGTATGTGGTAGTTCTCATAGTTGTAATGCTAAGTGTTGCCTTGATAATGCTTCCCAAAGACGGCCTAATATACAGCAAAAGTCATTGACAAGTGGATCATATCTACCATCTAAATCCCAGTCAGGTTTAAGGTTTGGGAGTGGCAAAGACAACACAAACTTCAAACTCATTAAAAAAACTGATAAGATGGGAAAAATAGGTGTTAACGTTTAAAGTTGTAACACTAAACGTTGCCTTGATATAACTTCCCAAAGAACCTCTACAATACGGCCAAAGGCAAAACAAGTGGAATATAAATATCACGTAAAACCCCTGATCACTGTTGTGGTTTCAGGTCACCAGTTACACCACAAACTTAAAACTTACCATCTCCCATAAGGTTTGTACCAAAAGTCTAAAGATTCCAACAAATGTACCTTACAAAATGTGAAAAGTAGGTGTTTACTTTCATAGTTTCATTATTGTGCATTGCTGACATAATGCTTCCCAAAGATGGCCAACTATACAGAAAGGAAAAATAAGTCAAACACATTTTACCATCTAGACCCATGGGGGAAGTAAGTGACAACTTGAACTAAAATTTACTAGCTCCTTTAAAGTTTGTCCGAAGACTGAAATTTACAAAAAAAAAAAAAAAAAAAAAAAAAAATTGTATCTGATATGAAGTGAACAGTATGTGGTAATTTTTGTTGTTGTGGTACTGAGTGTTGTCTTGATAATGATTTTCCAAAGATGGCCTATGATACAGCAAAAGTCATTAATAAATGGAAAACATCTATCATGTAAAACCCCCGACCACTGTTATGGTTTCAAGCCATAAGTTACACCACAGACTTTGTCACACATTTCTAAATTTTGACATATGTAGCTAGCAAGCTGTGAAAGGTATGTGTCCATTTTCATTGCTGTAACACTGAGTATTACTTACATAATGTGTCCAAAAATGACTAACAAAACAGCCAAAGGCACAAGTGAAACAACTTCTAACATGGAAATAGATCAGGTTTGGGGAAGCAAGTGACATCTTTAACTAAAAACAAAAATGACCATCTCCCATAAAGTTTGTCCCTGAGATCTAAATTTTTCAAAAAAGCTAGCAAGATTTTACAGGTATTTGGAAAGTTACAATGTTTTAATACTTATGACTGCCTTGATAATGCATCCCAAAGATGGCCTACAATACAGCTTAAGTTAACAAGTGGATCATACCATGTAAATCCCCAATATGGCTTAAGGTCTGAGAACACCAGTTATGACACAAAAATTAGAACTTACTAGTCCTATGAAGTTTTTTTGCACTGGTCTAAACTTAAAAAAGTATAGCTGACAAGGTGGGAAAAATAGGTGTTCATTTTTTAAGTTTTGACACTGAAAGTTGCCTTGATAATGCTTCCCAAACATAATCTGCAATGCAGCTGAAGGCAAAAGGAGTAGAACATATCTATCATGTAAAACCCCCAATCACTGTCATGGTTTCAGGCAACCAGTTATTCCACAAACGTAAAACTCACCATCTCCCATAGAGTTTGTCCCACAGGTCTAAAATTTTCAACAAATGTTGTTTACAAGGTGTTAAAAATGTGTGGTGTCATTCCTGTAACACTGTGTATCACTTAGATAATGCCTCTCAAAGATGACCTACTATACAGAAAGGCAAAACAGGTCAAACACAGTAACTAAAAGTTTACTAAATCCCAAAAAGTTTTCCCCACAGTTCTAAAATTTTCAACTAATCTAGGTGACAAGATGTGAAAAGTATTTCTTAATTGCCATAGTTGTAATATTGAGTGTTACCTTGGCGCTACTCCCCAAAGATGGCCTATAATACAGCCAAAGTTGTTAACAAATTGATCTTATCTACCATGTAAATCC
Organism: Cheilinus undulatus; assembly: GCF_018320785.1. Classification (NCBI taxonomy): domain Eukaryota; kingdom Metazoa; phylum Chordata; class Actinopteri; order Labriformes; family Labridae; genus Cheilinus; species Cheilinus undulatus. The sequence goes on along the minus strand of NC_054881.1, from coordinate 13,656,122 downwards.
TTGATTGGGGTTAACTATCTCTCAAAAAGTTTGTCCCAAAGGTCATAAGTTTTCAACTTACGTTGCTAACAAAATGAGATAAGTACTTGTTGATTTTTATAGTTGTAGCACTGACAGTTGTTTCAATAATGCTTCTCAAATATAATCTACAATGCAACTGAAGTGAATAACAAGAGAACATTTGAATCTCCTGAGCATTGTTAAGCTTTTGGGACACGAGTTAAAACACAAACTTAACCATCGTCCATAAAGTTTGCCTCACAGATCTAAATTTTTCAACAAATGCAGCTGAAGAGATGTGAAAAGTATGTGTTTATTCTCATAGTTGTAACACTACGTATTGCCTCAATAATGCCTCCCAAAGATGACCTAAAAACAGCCAAAGGCAAAACAAGTGGTACACATTAAAACAAATAAATCAGGATTAAGGTTTGGGAATGGAGGTGACAACAACGACTCCTCCCATGAAGATTGGCCCTTAGGCTTAAAATTTTAAACAGCTGTAGTTGACAGAATGTAAAAGGTATTTGGTCATTCTCATAGCTGTAATGTTAAGTATTGTCTGATAAATGTTTCCCAAAGAGGACCTTCAATACAGCCTGAGAAATTTTTTCCTTCATGTTTTATAAATGCTTAGAAAGAGTAAGCTGATTTCAAATTTGTCCGCATTCAAGCTTTTTGGTCTAAGATATTTTTTGTAAGAGGCTTTTTTATTTAGTTATATATGGAGCCAGATCAATCCTTGTAAGAATGCACACAGCAGATTGGAGAATTATATTAAATGACTGAAAGGGATGTTGCATGTGCATATAATATTTCTTGTTTTTTAAGGTATGAAATGTAAACCTACAGTTATGTCTGGATGAATATTTACAAGTTATATGAATAACTTATCTGGCTATTTTTGCATTTTAGTTAGTGCTGCCAAAAATTAGATTAATCTGGGTTAATTAATCACAGAAAAAATAGCAGAATTATTAATGCATGCAGATTAATAGAACTCTGGCATCATTACACAACCATTTACTGTAGCCTTGTAAATATGATGAAAAACATGAAAAAATTGTTCTTTGCTCTTAATTTGTATTATTTCGTCCATCCCAAGGTTCAGCATCGTCTGAAATTGATCCATAAGTGTAAAATCTGCCCTCAGCCTTTCCTCCTCTTGCATACTTAGAGGTGCTGAGGTTCATCTGGACTACTTCTACAGCCTTTATCTATATATTTTCCATTTTTTTCATTTAATATTTATCCTGTTGATAAGCATACTCTTTCAGATTGTTAAATTTACCACTAATGCAATCCTTCCTATAGTGTTGGTAATAATGCGATCAATTGTGATTATTTTATTACGAGGCTTGTTTTTAATCTAGTTTTTTACTCGGTTGACACAAATAATTTATATACTGACTGTCTGATCTAAATTTGCCAAACATTTGTGTTAGTAAACTTAACTGAATTTGTGTTTGGTTTTTTGAGACTTCTTTGCCACGGCTTTATCCTCAAATAGTCTTTTGAAAAGGAAATCATATCCAGCCAGAAAGATATCGCCCTACTGTTAGTCAGTACCACAATTAAAACTGATACTACAAATAGCAGCTTTAAAAATTTGTAGTAATCTAAAAGTTACAACCTCAGTGATCAACTGTATCATAGTTGAGTTGGAAGATATAGCAAAAAAAGGCAAAAAATCATATGTCATTGTTGTTGTGCCCCCCCCCCCCACCACCACCAAAGTAAACCAAATGTCAGCACTGTGAAAAGTGCATTGTTTCACTAGCAATCACTCAGCTTTTATGGAAACACATAACCCATTGTTTCTGTTTTATTTCTGGGATAAATAATTTATTCAAACAACTTTGGTTTGTTAAGAGAGAGCTAAAAACACATAATTGAAAGGACAGAATAAATGAAACATGGTTTTTCATGCCAGATAGGACTTTAGCCATGGCCATTTCAACAACTATATGGCTTTGTTTTAATGAGAGTGTTTGCCAACCTTTAATATCTATTATTAAACAATTTGTGCCCAAGGTTTTGAGCTTTAGTTCACAGAGTGAGGGGCTTACAATCATGTCACTGTCCCACTGTGGGCTCAGCTGTCATTCAGAAACAAAGCAAAGCCGCACAAGGTCCTGAAGGCCGGAAAGCAATTGGAGGCTTTCTGAAACATTTCTAAAGCCTTTTCTTCTTCCTCTACAATTAAAATGACGAGGAGGATGCATTTGGAAATTGCTTTAACTGTGCATTCTTTGGACTGAAGTTTGGGATGTTTTCAAGCCTTTACAGTGAAAAAAACTAGATAGTTTGTGTTCTTTTTGCTGTGTTTAAGAGGAAAAAAAAATACTTTGTGGATTTAAGACAGTGTGGGTTAGATGTTCATGCCACAAAATTATAACAAAGGCAGCCCTTTATGACTACACAAGATAAAATTTAAATGCTTTACATCAGCTTGTTTTCTAATGAAAGGGAGAAGGTTTCTGCAGTTGTATGCATGCTTAAATGCACAATGCCACTAGCAGAGTGTTGTTAATGTCATAAAGATAAAGAAACGTATAGAAATAGGCACATTTCTGCTGGCAGAGGACGACTGCCTCCAGCTTTACTCCCTGACTCATTTGACCCTCCCTGCAGAGTCACACCACAGATAGTAGCTGCCATTTTGCTACAAGTGTTGCATCTTTTTGCATGTGTTTTGCTCACACTATGGCTGTGGGGAGAGATTTGTTCCTCCATGACTTTCTAATCCCGCCAGGTTCTGAGTTGGCAAATTTCCAGAGTGACTTTCATGGAAAATTTACTCCGGCTCCTCTTACCACATGATACCTCCATGGATTATGCTTCAGCAAATTCACTTTTACAGGCTGTTATCTACAAGTCTCAGTGACTATATTTAGAGGAGATGTATAGTGCCCTCCCTTCATTGGTGTTTCTGTCTTACATAACTTGAGTCAAACTCGAGGGACTTGTTATCTCCACCTAGAGGGAGTTCTCTTAGCCGTTTATTTGTTTGTCAGCAAAGTTACGGAAATACTTTAGAGCTTGAGGAACTTGGGGAAAAACATGGTCGAAGGAAGGGGGTGTTAATGTTGGACCAACTTTGGATTAAACACATGTACAACAAAAATATGCCAACCTTTGAACATGAAGTTTTGAAACAACAGTTGTTCACAACATTCTGCTTTATTTATGAAGATATTAGTTTTATTGTTTTGTTTTGTACATAAAGTGTTTCTGCCTTTCTCAAATATAGGTCAACTCTGGAAATATTCAGGATAAATGCACAGTGAAGGTGATAATGCAGTGGCTGTGTAGCAGCCCATGTAGAGATATTTCTTGGCAATTTGGCATTAGCATTAGCTCCTCTGAGGAACATGTTGTGTTTATTTATCTGATACTGCTGGACAAAGCTGTACAGTCTGTCTCTTAGCTGATCTTGTCTTCTAAATGTGCATTATATGGACAAAAGTATTTGACCACCTGAGCGTTACACCAGTGGCAACAGTAATGACTTTGTATTCAAATACATGCACTTTAATGTGGAGTTAGCTTTGTTGCTGTTGTTCCTAAATGCCTCCACTTTCAGAATGATATCACTATCACTGTGGAGTATCAAGGAGGGAAGAAATTTCATGAACGGTCTTGTTGCAAAGGTGGAATCTCTTCAGAAAAAAAACATTTTGCATCACAAATGTTTGCAGATGGAGATTGCATTGGTTATGTGCTTGATTTTATACACCTGTGGCAGTAGGTCTTTTTACAATCTCAACTTTTGTTAATTTGATTGCCTAAAAGTGGATTCACTCATCATTCTTTGGCATGCAAATATATCAAAAAGTTTGTTTCTGCTGCAGGCTGTGAAAAACCTCATGTGGCATCTACCCTGTGGCAAGATTGACTGAAGTCAATTATGTAGAACAATCAGTCCTCTTAATGACGTGGTTTGATTTTTAATGCAAAAAAAGCATTTGTATTCATTTGATTCTGTTTCATAACCATTTGAAACTGCTGATGTAAACTATGCAGCAGGACAATGATCCAAAACAGACCAGAGAGTCCACCTCTGAACGGCTGAAGGTTTTGGAGAGGCCTAGTCAAAGTAAGGACTTAAACCTGATTGAGATGCTGTGACCTTAAACAGGCCGTTTGTGCCGGAAACCCGCTAATGTGGCTGAATTAAAACAATTCTGCAAAGAAGAGTGGGCTAAAATTCCTCCACAGTGATGTGAAAACTCACTGCAAATTATTGGGTGGACCAGTCAGTTGTTTGGTTGAGGGGGCAGTTACTATTTCACACCGGGCCAGGCAGGTTTGGATGGCCTAGAAGGCCACAGAGAGAGAGACAGAGTAAGGGAGAGCACTATCTAAATTGCACAAAAACATTGCCAACATTTTGTTAATGTGTGCAGTTTTTTGGTGGTTAAAACAATAAATTATCCAATACTGGATGCCCATGATCTTTATTTTTGCAGTGGTATGAAAAGATCAGTATCAAATGATACTCATCACTATTATACCAAAATAATTAAGTCTGGTATATTTACAACTCCAGACTGAAGGACACAAATGAAGACAGTGCATACGCACTTGAAACACAGAGCATTAAGCAGCATTCAATCAAAACATATATCCTCCATTGATCCTTACAGCGAATCATCAGAGTGCTGTGCAGCTCAAGCGCTATCATAATAAAACATACTGACAGACCATAAGCACTGAGAAAGTGAAAACCACAACCACACATGGCCCAACCGTCTGTTACATGACAGATGCCCCGGTCTGCTCCAAATATGCTCACCACATACAAAAAAGACTGCACATTCACTCTCTGAGTTTAGCCCTGAACCCTCTACTTCTAGTGAAGCTCAGTGGCCTCTTATTAAAAAAACTTCGGTGTTTTAAGAGGTTGCTTGATAACCTGTGGTGGTGCAGAAGCAGGGCAAAAACCCCCAAGAGAACCTGCAATGTTCAGCATTCACTAGAAGACACTCAGCTGCAGAATAAATAATCCATTATGTGTACTTAAAGTGTTGATAGTGCTCTTCTGCGGTCGTTGTGGTGTTCTGTGTGAATGAAGAGCAACAGTAATGAACTGCAGAGTAGAAGTGGCACAACTTTCGCATTTGGTTCACATCATGTCTTGTCTGTTGTGTTTCACAAGACAGAAGTCTGTGGGTTGAAATAAAAAAATTGTTGAATAACAGCCCAGTTATTACAGGACAAAATGTTTTTTTAATAAGTGATATTTCCTGAAGAAAGGAAGTGCCCTTACTAGAGAAGTTCCTGTCAACAAATTTCCCTTTTTGTTAAAGTTGAATTTAGAGTAGGTGACTAGTCTGAGTTAAAAAAACACAATGAAAATGGTTAGAATTGAGCAGCATTTTTTTACACAGTTAATTCAGTCCAAAACCATACTGACTTCAGCCTATTTGAGTTTGAATCAGTCCTTTGCAATGTTTATTTACAATATTAATTCAAACAGGCCCAGTGGGATGAGCAGAAGAGCTCAGGTTGTGCTCATGGAAATGTGGCAAATCTTCTCTGCTAGTGCCAAACAGCTTGTTCTGCGGTTGACTCTTGTTTGGTGTTTGCTAGATTGGATGATTGAAGTCTGAAGAAACAGTTTAACAAGCAGGGGCCTCAGTAGCGTGTGGAAGAACCATACACAGCCACAGCAGCCTGGCACCTCCCCCTCATGCTGGTCACCAGCCTGGTCACACACTGCTGTGGGATGGCATCCCATTCTTCAGCCAGCATTTGTCGCAAGTCAGCCAACGTGGTTGTGTTGTTCACTCCGGCCCAAACAGCAAGCCCAAGCTGATCCCACAAGTGTTCAATGGGGTTAAGGTCAGGACTGCTGGTAGGCTATTCCATCCTCTTCACTCCGAAGTTCTGGAGGTAGTCTCTGATAAACCCTGCTCCGTGGGGGTGAGTGTTATAGTCTTGGAGGGTAGAGTTCAGTCCCAGACTTTGGAGATATGGGATTACCACTGGTTGTAGAATCTCATCTCGATATCTCTCTGCATTGAGATTGCCTCAGATGATGACAAGCCTTGTTTTTCCATGAGGGAGATGCCGCCCCACACCATCGAACTGCCTCCACCACAAGATGTTGCTCTATTGGTGCAGTAATCAGCATAGCGCTGTCTGTGTCTTCTTCACGCTTTTACCCTCAATCCAACTTTCATGGGCAGAATCTGGACTTGTCCCTGAACACAATGTTCATCCACATTTTTAGGTTCCAGTGCATGTGTTGCTGACACTAGCACAAATGGGCCTTACTGTGAAGGGCAGTCATGGCAGACCTCCTGGCAGCCATATGAGACTGGAGATTGGCTGTTGGCCATATTGTCCTGCAAATCTGTAAACAACAGTCTACGCTTTCTAAGTTCTCACAGGGTGAGGAAACGGTCTTTTTGGGGTGTTGTTGTCCTTGGACGCACCTAGAGCTGGGCAATTAATCGAAAACTAATCGAAGCCGGCATTTAAAGCCTCTAACCGACATAAACCTGCCTTGGCAATTATTTCGATTTTTCCCCTTTTCTTGGAAAGATTGGACTTTTTGTGAAAAACATTTTCATTTCAGCTGATTTGTGTTTTGATTTCAAATGTTTCAATAAATAACAATAAATTGTCAATCTGTGCATGTTCCTTTCAGTTGTTTGTTTTAAGATTCTACAAATATTTACAGAAGAAACCGAGTCAGAGGTTGGGGGTGGAATAATCGTTCATTGATTGTAATCGAGGTAAAAAGTTAATTAACTGTGATTTTTGCCATAACCGCCCAGCCCTAGACGCACCCATCGTGGGCTGTCTCTGACATTCCTGTTACATAGAACTTCGCCTTCAGTTTGGAGATGGTACTCGGGCCAACTCCAAATAGTGCTGCAACTTGGTTTTGTGGAACACCAGCTTGAAGTTGCCCTATTGCACTGGCCCTATCCAGATCAGTCAAATGTGACGTGCTGATTCTTGGACTAAATACCTACTGATCGCTGTAGCATGCTCAGAACAAGAGCCAATGGCCACAGCAGAATAAGCTGTTTGCCATTGACAGAGAATATTTGGCTGATTTTTCATGGGCACAACCATCTCTCCAACGTTATAAGATTTATTGCCAAGAGCATTGTTACAGCAAAGAAATAATCTACCAAACACAAATTTCATTAATTTTTGTTCCAAGACTAGTTTAGTTCAAATCTCCAATGAAGAGTTTTTAGTGGGCGATTTTTAGTGGGAAATCTGAAATTAATATTGCTACCTACTTTGTACACGGCAAAATCAGCAGAGAAATCACCCTTTTTTTGTAGAAAGGGGGCAACAAAATAAGCACAACCTAAAGTTTCACTGGAGCTTTAAGCATAGATAATTACAGCTTGGATCCCTGTAGTGACTCTTCATTGAATCAGTATGAATGTAAAGCACATCCGCATTGCTTCCAGGATGTGAGCTCTGTCAAAACAGTGCTCATACAGAGGCACTATATCGCCAAGAAGCTTGACTGGATTGGATTAGACAGAGGGGATCTCACTTTACTTTCTCCTTTGACACACTCCTCCTTTCTTTACACTCAGTGCAGCTCACACAAAAACAGACGTTTCTTATCTCACATAGTCAAGCCATTTGACTCTGGGCCTTTTCTTCTATTTTCCCCCTTCTATCACAAGCGAAGTGTGTTTTTCTGTGTATCTGCGGCATAGCTTATATTGCTGCTACCATACTTAGCATGCCAAGAGTCTGAGCTGTTGAAGTCATATGGAAGTTGAAGTTTACATCTGTATTTGGGAATGCTCCTCTTCCCCCTCTGTCTTCCTCTGTCTTCCTCCTCTTCTCCGGGTGAATCAGAGTAACAGATGATTGTGTGGTTTCATGGGCCAGTCTCAGGAGAGTTGTGTGGGGTGGGGGTGGGGGGGGGGGGGGTGTACATCCACTGACTAAATTAACAGAGAATGAAAACCCTTTAGACATTCTCTTCTGTTCTGTTGGCCTTGTCTTTGCTCTCTTCCAGACCGCTGAGTATTTCCTCCCTCACTGTTGTGGCCTCCTCCTCTTCCTCCTCCACTTTTTTCCCCTTTTTTCTCCCTCTCACTCCATGGCCGTTGCCCCCACTGCACAAAGAGCTCTGTGGTGTCATTAACTGCCCACTCTGTACCTCCTCAAACATTTTTCTGTGTTTGATGACAACCTTGCACGTGAATAATTTCAGGGATTTACACAGAGATTTGCTGAAGATGACACTTGATACCCATAGAGGAATGTCTCTCTCAACACCACAAGGCTATTTCAAGTTTTTTACTATCCACTGGCTGCACTTTTACAATGTTTTTCCAGCTTTTTCTTTTCTTTGATTATTGGTCTTTTGTGTTTACATAATTGCCATGTTCAGTAGGAATTATCCTTTAAAAATGTCACACCAATCGAGTTCTTTTGCTTCTTCTGTCTGACCTGAAGCTACCTTCAAGTCTTCCTAAAAAAGGGTTCCTGTGATGAACTTTGCCAGATAATTTAGGCAAGAAAAGGTGGCATTTTGGATAAACACTAGTCCTAGACAGGGACAGAAATTTTGAAATGAAATTGCAGCTTTCAGTCGGGGTGATATTTAGAAAATTTCATTATTTCGCTCAAAGAAAACCCAAGTACAATACCTTTAAGTATTTTACTGAACTGCCATTGCAATAATAATCTTTATTAATAGGTGCTGTAATAACCAGAATATGTCACACTAGTATATAAGACACGGTCTGTTTTTGGGGTCTCCCAGAGGGAAAAAGTTTAAACTGGGTTTCTGCTTGATGAGTTCTACTGCATCCAGACAAGTCCACTATCCTTATCTCTGTGCAGCTGTATGGCTCTATAGTATCATCTAAATATGACATGTGGAATTCACACTCTTTCCTGCTAACGCTACAGTAGCTAAGCTCTTAACCCAAGTGTAAGAGTAGACTAGCTGGTCACTTGTTTTTAAATGAGCAGTCTTTCCAATCAAACCAGCAATCCACAAGGTTTATTTACTAGTGCGGGCACACATGTAAATCACTGATCATCAACTGGCAGCCTGAGGGCCATATCAGGCCCCCCTAAAGCTTCCTGTCCGGCTACTGGAAGATCATTGAATTTAGAAAAGAAGATGTTGTGATTTTAAGAGTTGGCTTTGAATGTCTGCAGCTGTCAGATTCACCACAAAATCAATTAATATTGAAATAGTTTTAGAATAACCTAACATCTGCTCTGTTTTTACAGAGATTCACTTATCAGCCATTATTAGTAATTAAAAAAAGGGTTATGACTGGCAGAAATGTTGTAAAAATGGCCAGATTCAAAGGTGAAAAGAAGTTAGAGAGCGGCAAAAATGGGGGCTAAGTGTCAAAATGGGTTATGGAGTGGCACAAAGGGACAAAAATGGGCAGGAGAAATGGTGAAAAGAGGTTAAAATGTCAATAAATGCCAATCAAAAATGGGTTAAAAGTGGCCAAATTAGATGAAAAGTAATGGGTAAGAGTGGCACAAAAGGAATAAACATGCAGAAAAGCTGTGTGAAATGGGTAAAAGAATGGGAAAACTGGATTAAAAAGGCAAAAAGGGGCAAAAAAATACTAAAAAATTGGTCAAAAGTGGCAAAAATGTAACAATAGCCTGTCAAAATAGTGAAAAGGGGATAAGAGTGGAACAATGGACAAAAAGTGGTTTAAAAGTTGCAAAACTGTTAAAAAAATGGGTTAGCAAAAAATGTTGCAGAAATGGCCAAATTAAGCAGTGAGAAGGTGTAAGAAAAAGTATCAAATATGATTAAGTATTGGTGCTTAATTACAACTGGGCAGGGCCCCTTCTCTGGTATTTTCAGGGGCCTAGGCATAGATCTCACTGTATTGCATAAAAGTTCCTGTGATTTGAAAGGAAATACAAATACTAATACAGTAATATGTTAATTAGATCAAAATATTTTATTTCATTTTTGTTTATTTGAAAGTCTGGCCCCCAGAGTCTCTGTCAAGACTAAATCTGGCTCTTGTGCAAATGTAGTTGATGACCCCTGCTCTAAATGAAGTGTGTTACAGTGTTTAGTACAGTCAAAGATCTTATTAGAGCTGTATAGTGAAGAAAACCAAGGATGTGATGCATAATTAAAATGCATAGGGGTGATATCTGTCATTGTAGGTTTGATTTACCTGTCAGAGTTCAAGCAAACAGATATTCTTGATTAAAGGCATCAACTAGAGGGGAAAAAATGATATTGCTTTCACTCATGAAAATTAAAAGCACTACTCTGTTTTCCTGAATTAACAACTCAAATTTCATGTTGATTAAAGCTGATTTTCATCTTAAGAAGTGAATGTAAATAGCCTCTTTCTGCTGACATTAGAGTGTTTAAAGCTCCTGAGAGGAGCTTTTGTTTTGTGGAGACTTTGGTGCCCCCTGTGGACAAAATAAGTCATCTCAGCTCTTGGCATTTCTTGTCCGGCCCTTTGTAAAGTACTTTTTTAGACCAAAGAAAAAAAAATCCTACTTTTATGAAACAGTTATGCATTGTAGATATTTGATGGAAAGTGTAAAAACATCTGTCTCTTCAATATACAAAAACATTTTATATGACACTGATCCTGTGGCAGTATTTACAGCCATTCAATAAACACTAGATAGATCTTGTCACTGATAGAGCTTTGTGACGTGTAAGAGAATTTAAATGTATCATAAGAGTTCCCCTTCTCAGTTGCCATGTCAGCATTTACCATTCATGTTTACTGGCAAAAACCCTGCTTAACTGTATGTTCATTTTGTTGACAGTGAGCAGAGTTAATGCATATTAACTAAAGATACGCCCCAGACAATGTGTCCTCCCGCATCACTCTGCTTGTCAGCTAGCATTAGCTCCCACACCGTTGCTGTGAAAATGGGTCTGACACTTGAGTCTGATGGGTAAGATGAGAAGGAAGGGTGAGGTTAGCTGAAAAAAGGGCACAGAGTTTCTGGCAGGCATCTCAGAATAAATGAAGAACGGCTGATTTTATAGCCAGAACGTATTTCTTTGTGAGTATTTTAAGGCTCAGGCCTTATGGTGGTTCTGTTTTTCTGCTGAGACGGAGGATGAATGAGTGTTTATCGTTTCTTCTTGCTGTTCTGCTGCGTGCACGTTTACTGCTGAAGAAGTAGCAGAACAAAACTCAGACAGAAGATTGAATGCCTATAGCTGCAGTTGCAGTGTTTATCACTTTGTACAGACTTTTTTGGCTCAGGTGGGCGAGTGATTGGCCCATTAATCTCAGGGTGGTTCAATCCCTTCCGACTCCTGCCCACATGTTGTGTCCTTGAGCAAAACCCTGAACTCCATATTGCTCCAGATGGCTGGGCCTTGTATGGCTGATTTGCTGCTATTGATGTATGTTTGTAGAAGGGTGAATAGGAGGCTTTTTAAGGACATTTGTCCTAGTCAGATGGAAAAAGCTTACTGAATGGCTATGATAGTCTGTTGGATAGTCCACTACTTTGATCTTGACTAAATCAGCCTAATATTTTATAGATATTCATTTTATGAATCCTAGAAATGGTGGTGATATGACTGTTCTTGCATCAGCTGCTGAAGAACTGAAGTTTTTCTGCACCAGTAATAGCCAGGGGGGCAGAGGCAGGGAGGTACTCTTACCTCAGCACAAGACTCCTCAAGACCCTTGACCCCTTCATCTGTCTAGACCAGTGGTTCTCAATGCTGGGGGCAGATGCCTTTAAGAAAGTAAGAATATTTTTTGCACAATTTGAGCCCATTTTTGCTTCTTTTTACCCTTTTTTTGCCACTTTACACAAAATTTGCCAAATATTAACCTGTTTTCACCACTTTTTCTTGCCAATTTTTGCCCCTTTTAATACATTTTTGCTACATTACTCCCATTACTACCACTTCTCAATCAAATTTCAATGCCTTTTCTGTGCATTTTGTCCACTTTTAAGACATTTTCATCACTTTTAAAACTTTTCCACCACTTTTCCCACCTAATTTTGCTTCTGTTGACCCATTAACCCCTTTTCACCTAATTTTGCACCAATTTAACCACACTTCGCTATTTGTCATGCCCATTTTTGCCAGTTTAACCCAATATTTCCCACTTTTTAATCTGATTTCCCCATGTTTACCCCCCATGCCACTCCTGGCCACTTTTAAGCCAATATTGACAGTGTTAACCCTTTTTACCACTTTTTATGCCTTTTTTGCCGCTGGTATCAATTTTTTGTAACTTTTAACCCATTTCTGCTACTTTCAAAATCCCATTTCACCACCTTTTCCACCATCTTTTTGTAATTTTTACCCATTTTACCACCTTTCGAAATCAAAAAAAGGAATTTACGTTTTTAAGGTGATTATATATTATGGCACAAGTTAATAAAAACACCCACAGTTTTTGCTTTGATAACAGTGGCTGTTATTCAGGTAAACAAATTAAATGTGGTTATCACAGATTAATATGACAATGGACCATAATTTTGCTGACTTCATTGTTGGGCCCCAGAAAGCCCCCAGGAAGCTCTTCCCTTTATTCCCCTTATGGACAGCCTTGTCTGCACATGACTATTCTGGATTTTGCATGGCTATGTTCAACTACCTTCAGGTACAGTGGGGGTCCCGGTTTCTCGCAATTTTATTTTGGGGGTCATGAGCTGAAAAGGTTGAGAGCCCCTGGTCTAGCGATGCTAGATGCTAGGAGGTCTGAAGGACTGAGTAATTTATGTAGAGCAGTTAAACTGGAAAAACATACTTTTGTATAAAGTGCAGGAATTGTACCCAATGTTTGCAGAAATTTTTGATGATAGTTGCAGTGCACGGGTCCATTTAGAGCTCTGAAATTCGTACTTTTCTCCATTCCCACTCATTCCTAATGGCTGTCCCCCACTTCCTGCCTCTGCATGGAGCATTCACTTGTCATCGGAATCATGTGACTGCAACCAGCCTATACAGTACATATGTATGTCCATCTCTTTGTACCATACTTGTTATCTCAACAATGCTTTGAAGGATTTTCTTCAAACTTTGCACATGTATCCACTGTGACTCAACGATGAACAGATCTGATTTTGTCGGCCAAAAGTCAAGGCTGTTAAGACTCAAGTTCATCTCTTCCTTGTGAATGTGATATCTCAAGAGCACTTTAAATCAGAAGATGATTTCTTGAGTGTTTCTTTGCACGGCTCTGATGAGGGGAGTCTTCTAACAAGCACATGCTCTGCAGAGAAACCCACAGAGAGAGGATGGTCCTGTGGTATTTTATTCCTCCTGAAAATGATTGCTCCACCTTTTTCATTTTTCACTTTTGGTAAACAATTTGATCACCTGTCTTCTGTCTCCTTTTCTAACCAAGGTTGCTGTATTACTCGGGGTAAAACCCTGATGGATGTAAATTGCAACCCTAATAGGCTGGCTGAGGCATACAACCTTGAGACAGTTATTGATGTTATCAGATATCAGCACATTATCTTTGTCAGCGCATTATGCTGACGTTAGCTCAAAGGCTACTATAGGCCAAAGTGATCCTTGAAGAGCTGCCAACATGCCTGTTGGCCTTTTTTATACATGTTACAGTTCAGTTTTTGTATTTTGTTTGTTTGATACTTTAAAGCAGGGCAATTTAACCCAGTCAACATAAGCATCAGTGTGTTTTTTATAAATATGTACCAGAGCTGCCTATGGCAACTATGAGAAAGGTGATTCATATAAATCACATTTATAATCAGTTATAATCTATACGCCTGATAGGTGCAAACTATACAGTGTCACAATAGTAGTCTTAGATGAGAATGCCAAAGGCCTGACTTTTTTCTCTTTCAACATAAAAGCATTTTTAAAAACCCAAACAGGAGATAAGGTACTCCAAGCACAAGTCAACAAAGCACAGCACAGAAGACTGAGGAGAGTCCTTGGCTTGATTGTTAAACCTACTTGGTTACTTACAGAAGCTGTCAAATGACGTTAAAAATATTGAAAACCTTTTTAAAAACACACTCTTTTGTCTTTAACATTCTCTTCTAAAATACTTGTACTTGAGCATGAACATAAGAGTAGAACAGTGGGAGTATATCTGGGTCTGTTGCTGGGTCATGTTTGGCGGTCATTAAGAGCTGGTAAGGTTCAAATACAAGGGAAGGTCCTTTTGTACTAGTCCGGTCCTGGCAATAGATGAGGTGCACAGCATGCATGGCTGCAACTATTATTATTGTAATAATTTATTGATCAGCTGATTGTTTCCACAAACCTTCAGTCCTCTTTGCAGCTAGTGTGCCCACTCCTGTGCTGGATATCATCACTCGGTGCTATAGAGAGTATAACCTGACAACGATCAAACAATTCAACATCATTTGAGTAGAATGAGGCAGTAGCCACGGTGAGGTTTAGATGTAAGAAAGTTAATAGCAATGGCTGCTGCTAGTGCAGCTATTAGCTCAGATGTAGCTATAGCATAGTGTTAGTTTCATCAGAACTGGACCACATTTGTTTATGAAATAAAGAGCAACAACACTGAAAGCTTTTCATGAAGGGAAAGATGTTTTCACTCTTCCTCTGACTTGCTTCAGCATGACGGTAATGGCTGCTGCTGGACTGATTAGCTCGGTTATAGCTAATAACGCATTGTAAGTGCTGAATCAGATGTTTATTTCCATTCTTTTATTCAAAGACAAGATATATATCCCCACAGCTGTGAAAATAATATGGAATCATGAAAAGTTTTCATTAAAAACTAAATGACAGACTTATTATTTACACGCTTTGCTACATCAAATATCTGTAACATGCCATGGAATAACAGTAAAATAATACTATCACAGTGTAGTGAGAGTGCTCTCCCTACACTCTTTAGCAAACATTTTAGCACAGAAAAGCTACACGTTTAACCCCTCTGACAGTTTTTATACATCTTTATTCCATTTAGTCTTCAAAGGTTATTGATGTTATCATACCTCACAGACCTTCATCACTCATTGCTTAGCCAAGCTATCTTTAGGTCCATAAAACTTGTCATCCGACAGTCCTTGTTTCTGTTGTTTTTATTCACTGATGCACACACAGACACACAAGCAATTGCTCCTCTTGCTCTGTGCCTGCAGTGTACACATTATCTCTACTCGGCAATGCTTGGATTTTGATGGACATATAAGACATATTGTGGGGAAAGTATGAAGGATTCTGAATGACAGACAGCCTGTAGGTATAGTTTTATCTGTTGGAGTTTTACGAGCAAGATCTATTTTTATGATGCCAGCGTCTTAACTCTGTCAAAGAAGATGGTTGTTGATGAACAGTTCTCTGAATGACTTTCGTTTATCAAGAAATTACTACCCTCAACATAACAGGCTATGTGAAATTAAGTTTGTTGGTTTATGTGTGATGTGGAAAGCTCCATGCTATGGCAAATGATGTGAGAATCAGATGACACAGCAAATTAATACTTAAATTTGTTGCCAACCCCTTTAAAAATTGATTAGCCTTGGTTTGATCAACTTGTTGTTGCAGCCCTAGCTAAGAGTAAATGTGATGTTCATTTTGGCAAAATTTTGTAGCCCTAGTGGAAACTTTAAGGTGAATCTCTGGTCCACAGGATTCCTGCAGATCCTTGAAAAGTATTTAAAGGTCACATATTATGCAAAATACACTTTTTCAGGCTTTCCCAATTCTGGCTTGTCTACAATCCCACAAAGAATCAGAACTCCCTCTCCACCTTTCAGAAAATGTGTGCTGAAGCAAGCCATTCTCAGATTTCCCCTCATGATGTCATGTGAGGAGTTAGCCCCGCCCCCAGGTTTGGTTGGCCCTTCCCACTTGGAAGAAAGTTCCACCCTCTTCTACTGATCCTCAGCTGAGAGGATTAAGCATTAAGCCACTTCCATTTCCTGAGAGGGGTGTGGTCAGGGGCGGAGTCAGACAGCTCATTAACATTTAAAGCTACAGTCACAGAAACACTTCATTCTGAGCAGGGCTGAAACAGAGAGGTTTTTAGTCATGCAAAAATCCAATACTGGAGTGTTTTTTCAGCAACAAATTCCACAGGCATGTTTTGGGGACCTCTGAGACCGATATAAACTTGTCTTAAAGGGGTAAAATATGTGACCTTTAAAGGTCTTAAATGAGACTTTTACATTTAAGACCACACAAAGTCTTAAAAGGACTTATTTTAAATTGTGAAAGGTCTTAAATTTTAGAAGGAACATTGAATAAGACATGTCTTTAGCCAACCTTCATTTCTAGCTACATTTATTATAATTTTTTTGTGCATATGCTTGTATGTATGTCATGATGTATATCACTGTATTATATTTATAGAAAGAGGCATTAAATAGTCCAGGAGTTATCATATTTCAGATTTTATGACCCAAAAATGTATCGTATCAATTCACATTTCATTAACAGTGCATTAAAGTGTATTGCGAAATCTCACACTCCTCTCATGTTTGACTGTTTCCTGCATAAATAGTGGCTTTAATTTTTCTCAGCTCAGGTCTGAAAACATCTTAAATTTGCTTGTGAAAAGTGTAGGAACCCTGAAATTAAAGGAGAGACAGAGGAAGTTTGGGCAAAAGCAGAGACAAACCAAATATAAGAAGCTGAGGGTGCCGACAGTCAGCTTCAAAATTACACAAATGTTTCACCCTGCAGGACTGAAAGCTGCTCAGTGCACTGATGTTCACCTTCTAAAGTTAAATTAAAACATGGCACAGGTTATTTTAAACACTACACCTCATCTCACTGTGTCATTATGCACAATATCACCTTCAAAACGCTGTTACTATACCAAGGCCATATGTCGAGCCTCCACAGTTTGGATTTTAAGTACAACCTGAGCTCTGACCCTGAACTTGGCCTTGGACCCATCTTGTGTTCACTGGCTTGGAAGACGCCTCCTCCTTTGATAGCTGTTTATTCAGGTCAGAAAAAGAGAGAGAGAGAGAGCAACAGAGAGGGAGGGAGAGAGAGATCCCACACTACTAAACAGCAGATTGGCCTCGTCTGGCTCCTAGACAAGCTTTTCAAACTCTTCTTTCACTCCTCTCCCTAAGACATGCTTTCTTCTCCCCCTTTCTTCTCTCCCTCTAATCCGTCCTTCTGCCTATTTAGAGGTGAACAGCGCAGCATGAAAGGGAGAGAAAGTGTTTTTTGTGAGCTTGACGGGTAACCCTCGCCCTTTTCAAAAGGCAAACAGGGAAAAGCTGCCATTACGACTGGCATGACGGGATCTTAAGACAACGGCCTTTTCTGCCACTTTATTAGCGTTGTACAGACTAGTGCGGCATCGCTCCTCTTTCACCCTCTTCCCTCTTTTTCTGTCCATGTTTCATTCCTTCAGCCAGACATCCAAACGGTAAAAAAGGAGAAGACACAAGCTGGGAATTAATGGGGTTGCTAGGGGTTAGATTGGCCACTGTTTTAGCTGTAATTAAACAAGCTTTTCATGCACTCCCATTGAGGTATTATTTGTGTTTTTTTCCTCCCATCTCCACCTCTTTCCCAGGCGAGGAGATATGAAAAACACAAATAAAAAGTCATGTTTGGATAAATGGAAGAGGAGGGGAGGCCCGTCAGAGTTCACAGACCTGTGAATTTCCGCACGGTACAGTTGTAGCTGGGGATGAGGAGGGGGAGAGGTAAAGGGGGGGGCGGCTGAAAGGAAAAGCAGAGGAAATATGGAAGTACAAAGCATAACAAACAAGCATAATGTCTGGACGGAGACAAGGGAGTGTGGGAGCGAAGGTGGAAAGAGGGTGAGAATGTTGGATGAGGCGTTTATGTGTCGGGCATTTTTTGATAATGATAATAATAATAATTCTTTTTGTATCGCACTTATAAAATCAGGAGTTTACAAAGTGCTTTGACAACAGGCAAAGGCATATTTAAAAAAAAAAAGCAGGAGGACACAACAACAAAGACAAACCCAACAGCAAAAGAATCCCTGAAGAATTTAGCCAACATCATGAGAACCTAGAATAACCTATACAAACCCAAGCATACAGGACCTTTACTACAGAACTAGGGACCTAAGAACTAGAGATGTAAGAACATGTTAGATATCAATGGTGGAAAGATTATTAGGTTATAGTACTCAAGTAATAGTACAGCTTCAGTGATGATAAGTGATATGGACATGGTCTGATTAAACTGCTGCTTTTCTATATCTACATTCAAGCTAAATACTACTGGCTAATAGTAAAACTCAACCTTCCCTGGAACAAGCACAACCTCAGTAGAAGAGCGAAAAACATCTTTTCCATCATGAAAAGCTTTCAGTGAGGCGCTTTGCTCTTGTTTCAGTAAAGACATGTGGCCCAGCTCTGATAAAACTGCCACTATACTATAGCATATCCGAGCAAACCCCAGTACAACAAAACCCCTCCAGTAGCTACTGACTAATTCTCCTCAAACAATGCTGATTGGTCGGAATCATTTTAGGTTTGGCACAAATGTAGGCCAGAAATTTTCTAGATGGATTTACCTGATGACAGACATATAGGTAGTTTCCACTGAGCAGTCCGGTTCAGTTTCAGTACGGCACGGTATGCATTTTTTTGCATTTCATTAAAGCAAAAGTTAGAAAGGGTCCCAAAAAAACAACCGTACTGTCCCACTTTTTGGCAACCTTCCGTAGGAGTACCAATCTTACCTATCATCCCAAAAGGTGGAGCTACACACACAACAATGGGGGTTTGCATTGACGTCACGTCAGCGTGCGACACGACTGCTTGGTTCCAGGCTCCAAAACACAGAAGTCTGCATTGTGAACAGCGAACAAAAACAGGAGAAAAACAGAATGATTTCTGCGTGAATCTGGAATATTTGGACTTGACAGAGATCCACACTGTTCCCTAGTCGGTGGATATCTGGCCACAAATCAAGTTTCCTGATGTTTATCTGGACCTGATTTTAAGTACACGAAGCAGGGCCTGAAGGCTCATATCAGCCTGGTGAATTCATCCAGCTGAATAAAGCTGTTTAATGCTTGTTCCCTACTGATATCTGTCACTCATCCTTTGTACAACTCAGTGGCTAGACCAGCAGACTCGCTCTGCATGTGACTTCACATGCATGCTCACCAAGTGAGGGTATGAGTGTCTTTGGAAATGCAATGCCAATCAGAGCAACAAAACACGTGATGTAGCCGCTACCGAGCTGCGCCCCTACCGAAGGAGTAAACTCTGCAAACCATTGCGACTGCAGACATATCAGTACACGACTTTTGTTGTTTTTGAAAAGAAAACAACTAAATGCTGTTCTTTGTTCTTCTTTTAACGAAGAAATGTTGTCAAGTTCTGATAAAACTGCCTTAATTGCACCGGTCTCTTGTTGCTGTTTGCTTACGTCACGACTCCACCGCGCTCGAAAGTACTGCCCCTTGTCGCTGATTGGTCCTGTCACTTTCTGACCGTGCCCAAACGGTTCAGACGGGAGCTTTGCAAGATGGATTCGCCAGTGAGAAACAAGAAAATGGGTGAATCCATCTGCTTTGCAAGGTTAATACCAAACCATACTCAATCAAACCAAACCACCTGGTGGAAATGTGGCTAGAGCGTCTGACCAAACCATCTGCTTTGCAAAGTTAAATTTTGAATGCAATTGGAAAACTCTGGCTCAGTCCAGTTCCAAACTTTCAGCTGTCATTTCTGAGTGCCCTTTCGCCCCCTTGTAGCAGAGGTAAGAAAGGTAGAAATGAAACCTCCCTTCAAAAATGGGACAGCTCTTCAAGTTTCTAATACATTATTGATAGCATTTACATAAACAGAGATCTCATCAATGTCAAATCATGCTGATCTTGCATTTTTGGAGATAACACTCTGGAAAAACTCCATTTGAAGGGCCATGTAGTCCTACCACTTCACCCTACCCCTACACTCCAACAAGAACCAGGACATCCTACCACTAGAAATGTAAGTGCAAAACACTGGGGTAGGCCTGAGAAGGAGGAGCAAGACAGTAAAGCAGACAGTAAGAGACAGTTGGAAGATGACATCACATAAAGGCAAGTCTATGAAAATGAGTTTTAAGACGTGATGTACAGAAAGCCTTGTAATACATTAGTTGGTTCTATTTTTGTTGCCAAATTTGCTCTCCAGGAGTTGTAAACCGTCAAAAAATTGGCGTTTACATCGCAGCTGTAGTCTGGAGTACAAGTCTGCTTTTGTAGCCAGAACAACCCCATTAAAAATCCTGCTTTTCTACTTCTTATTCATGTATTATTCACTGGTGCAACCTACATTAGTCACTGCAGTGTATATTTGTAAATGACTGAGAGCTATAGCACCTCTCACAGCTTCATAGTGTGGACTCAGGAAGCAAACTGGCCTTATCGGGGGCAGACACACATAGCTGTCCTGGCTGTGGGATGGCGAGGTATGTTTTAGAGTGTGTGTATGTGTGTGTTTGGAGGGGATGGGGGGGTGTTGGTGGTGGGAGGCACTTCCTCCTATTCTTCTGCTGTTGAAGAGTTCCCATGAGCGCCCCTGCCAGGAGCTACAGTGTGGCCTGAGCAGGCCGAGCCAGCGCCAGTCTCGCCTGCGTGACGCCGCCACACACACTCTCACACAGCTGATCTCGGGAGCTGCTACTGCTACTACTGCTGCTCGTCAGGTCGCAGAGCGGGAAGCCGGACGGCAGGGATACAGCAAATGCAAGAAGACAAGAGAGTGAAGGAAAGTTTAAGGGAAGGAGAAAGGAGGAGCAAAGTGAAGTTTTGAAGGAGCAAAAAGGGCAACATGACAGGTACAGTGTCGTAAAACTTGCACAGAGGAATGTGGATCGATGAGTGGAGGCGCTTTTAACAAACCCTGAATGGGAACGCTGGAAAGTTAGAGGTCAGTGGCAGTGACGCAAGAAAAATTACTCGGGAATCATTCTGGAAAAGTTGATGTACACTGAAGGCTGCTTTGGCTGGACAAGAAACTCCAAGGACGCAATTTTTTTCATGACACCTGATAGATTCCTGTCTTTGTCCCAGCAAGTCAAGACCTACTATTATCTAAAAGCTACTCAACTGTAACCTGGACTTTCTGGACACAGCAAGACCCCCTTTTTGGTGTCAACATGATTCATAACACACTCAAGTCTACCCCGCCGCTGGAGCGCAGCCCCAGGAGCACACACTCAGCCGCTCAGAGGAGGCTGTGGAGATACTCAGGCAACAGAGCGGCCAGCCAGGTGGAGAATCACCGCCGCAGTGTGTGTGTGCTAGCTGCAGACCTGAACGGGGAGGGAGGAGGAGGAAGAGGAGGAGGAAGCGGTGGAGGTGTGATGCACACTATCCACGGGCTGTGCCACCTCTGCATCGGATGTAGGCTGCCTCAGGTGTGTCTGAGAGAAATAAACAAAGGAAGTTGGAAAGTAGTGCCTCTTGTAGGGTTGTCACGATACCATAATTTAAACTTGAGACATGATTCTCGTTGAAATAGGGTTAGGTTTAGGGTACGGATGCAACAATGGGACCTCTAGCCTAACCCTAACCCATGATGGTTTGAGAATAGGGGTGATAAAGGCAAGTGTTAACATGAGTTTATCAGCCAACAAAGATCATATTTTGCTAAGGCTGTAGCTTTTAAATATGCTTATGAAATTTCTTTAACATAAGCACTGTAAAGTTTGACCTGCCTTTATATTTTGCACAGTGCTTATTATGCCACCAGTGTTCAGAGGGAAATGCACTTTTAACAGCTTGTCCAGCACATCCTGATAGGAGTTATTGGCTCTGCAGGATATTTAAATTGAGAGAGCTTCTTGAGAGGAGAGCGAGCTTTCCGTCCTCTACATTATTTATCCTTTACATTAAAAGAAAAACGGGTATTGCAGTGAAGATGTACGATTCAGTTGTTATGTAATCCAGTTTTAGCTCATCTCTGTGCACATTACACAAATAAGAAGTCAAATACAAGTAGATAAGACAGAACTTTGTTAATCCAAAAGGACATTCTAGTGCTTCAAATCAAGAGTAACACAACAGAACATCCAATTTAGTTAAATGTGTAATTGTTGTAGGGAAAGAAACAGAGCTTTATGGAACAACAATAAAAGTTTTATAAGTCAAAGCCTCAATGAGAAGTATTTTAAGCAATGAAACTCTCTTAAAATAAAAGTGATGACTCCTTACGGCGTACTATAGCAAACAAAACTTTAAGCTACAAGTTTAAATATTTCTGTGTTGTATTTTTTCATGTGTAACCACTGCAAGGGGGGTCAGGGATCAGGCAACTTCAAGTACAACAGCCTGTTTACATTTTCCACAGCATGTGGTGAGTAATATCTTTGACTGTTTAAAGAAACAGGATGGTAGGAAATGCTGTCTGTGGCGGTCAGAGTTAAAGTTGCATGTTAAGGATAATGTCAGGAAAGAGTTGAGAGGGACCACTTCTTCTATAGGGGGCCAAACTTAGAGTTACCTCACATTGAGGAGGTTTTAGTTGTTTTTGACACTTCCTTGAATTAACAGCCTCTTTATGACCTACGAAAGCAAACAAGACCTTCTGTAGACTGATTATTCTTATTTTTAATGTCTGCCACAGCTTTAGCAAGGTAGGTGTCAGACAATTTGAGCAACAGGACTGCAGAAACAGCATTCTTTTCAGCAATTTCTGCTGAAATTTTCATAATAAGTGATCAATTTTACTGTTACTAGAAAAAAAAGGATATGATTTTTTTGTTAAACACATCTTGCATTCTTAAGACAAAGTCTGTAATGACATAAAATGCAACACTTTTTTAAATTGTTGGAGCTATAATTGGGAAAGATTTAAACTTTAATATTAAAATAGTAAATTCCAACAATATTGATACTTGCAAATAAATAGGTGACTGTTCAGGTTGTTAACAAAGTCCATGATCAGAAAAGGCAGTCAAAAATGAAAATTCTAAGCCGATATGAATATGTATTTTAATATATTAAATAATGGGTAATTTGCTGTGTTGAATTGTCAAAATTTATAATATTAGCAATAACTTTTTTTGTATTGTACTTTTACAAAAGGGGCTTTATGGGGTGCAGATGGTCTAGTGGTCATGTTGCACCCCATGCAGCCAAGTTTCAATTTTGGCCTGCAGCTCTTGTCTCATCTCTGTCATCCCTGTTTCCCTGTCTATCCACTGTCCTCCACTATCAATTAAGGCATGAAAAGCCAAAACATAAATCTTGAAAGAAACAGGGGTTTCAAGAGTGCTTGACAAACACAGAGACCATACAAAGAACTCAGCATAAAAACCAAGACACATAATTTCCTAACCAATGACAAAGCATGTTTGAAGCATCATAACCCATGAAGACAAAGTAAACCAACATAACTAGCCAAAACACTGCAAGAACTCAAGAAATACGTCATGAAGAATCCAACAACAAAAATTGAAGCCAGTGGGCCAAAAGATGTAAATAGTTAAAAAAAAAAAAATCTGAATAAATACAATAAAAAGAGATAAAGCAATAAGAAGAGACAGCATGTTAAAGATAGGACAGAAAAAGTGTTAGAAAAACTAGGAAATAAGAGCAAAAGGTAA
Organism: Cheilinus undulatus; assembly: GCF_018320785.1. Lineage (NCBI taxonomy): Eukaryota > Metazoa > Chordata > Actinopteri > Labriformes > Labridae > Cheilinus > Cheilinus undulatus. The sequence goes on along the minus strand of NC_054881.1, from coordinate 13,632,628 downwards.
AGACAAAAAAATCAACACAAGGATGATAAAACTATAAAATGAGATAAAGGGACAGAGCGGTTAGGAATAAAAAGAACATAATGAGAATAAACAAAGTTTAAGTTTGGGCCCTGATAACGGCCCTGCCCTAGGGTGAAAACTCACAGTTTGCTTACTTTTGGTCCCAAGGTTGTCTAGTTTGAGAAAAAAAAATCTGGAGTCAATCAGATGAAATCCCTTGGACAAGTTTGTTAAAATGTGCAAAGTGCCCATCAGCGGAAAAGGCCAAAAAAAAAAAGCCAAATTTTTACCTTTCGCTGTTTGTAGTTCAGTTCCTGTACATTGTAGAGGATGGTTGTAATGTAATTTTTTTTTTGTTTTTTTTCCATCAAATCATGATACATATGTGTATCAATTTTCATGCATGCAGGTCTTACCCAGGTCCCTATCTTACTTTTGCCACCCCCCCCAGAGGTGACTGTGTGATGGACTTGCACTGTTCCACCACCAGATTGCTATTTCCGCAGGGGGACAATTTTGGGAAAAGTTTGGTGAGTTTCGTGGCACTTTAAGGCCCTGAAAACAGACCACGAATGGCCAAAATAAGCAAATACAACAGGGCTCTCGCACTGAGGTTGGTGCTCAGGCCTAAATTAAAGGAAGAAAGTAGAAGCTAATATGAGAGAAGAAAAAAAAGAATAAATTAAAAGCCAATTATATAAGGGAGACGAACAGAAAAATAAAATGACAGAGAAATAGAGAGTTGCAGCTAAAGTTCACACTGTCTCAATCAGTGTTAATTTTGTTGACTAAAACCTTTTTCCATAAGGAAGATTAAATTAAGATACTAAAAATAGATCTTTTGTGATAAAAACTCTACCGAATAGCAGTTTTATTTTCATCAAGGAGTTTAAAATTAGACTAAAGCGTAATGTAGGTTTTCTTTGGACGTTTGAAATCTATGGTATGAGAGAGTACAAGCTGTTAGGCAGGATGAATGAATAGCTCTTCTGCCTTTCAGCTGCAAATAGCAGGGATCCCACGTTTTGCAGGGTACGTAGACTAAGACTAAAATATAAGAACTTTTTATCAACTAAAAATGGACTACAGTGTTTTTTAGTTTTTGTCAACTAAAACTAGGCTAAAACTATAAAGGGCAGAGGTGACTAAAATGTGACTTGAAGGCATTTCATTCTAAAGATTAAGACTACATTTAGAAACTTAACACTGGTCTGAATTTTACTAAACTATGGGCAACACTTTGATATAGAAATATAGACAGTGGCAATTTAGATGTTCCTCTTCTATGCAACTTTCTTATGAAATTAGCATATTTATAATTTTTTTTTCTATTCCTATGCTCTTTGAATACCAGAGAAAGTATCATTTGAAAACATGGTGTCAAATATGTTTCAAATCATTTTAATTACCTAAGCCTACAGGGGGCGCTGACATCAACACATACCAAAAATATAAATGTTAACTTTGTAGAAAGAGAAGGAATGTTATGTAACACAAGCAAGACTAAAAAATTTCAGCCTGTGCTGACAGCATAACAAAACAGCTGAATCCTGTTTCTGCTACTGGGCATACAGGATAAAAACACCAGAGGCTGCTCACTGCTGTATATGGTTGGGGCTGTCTTTGGTCTACTAATACAGATAACACCGTCTCTCCACATACATATTCATTGTCAGTGGCTGGTAGATGTTATTTGGTTTACCCAGACCTGTCTGCTGTAATTGTTACCTCTGCTGTGCTGTTGTAAAGCAGACCAGACATGTGCTGTAATCCTCAGAGTCAGACTGGCAGAATTTCTGCTTCTATCTTCTGCAGCGAGGCATGAATGTAAAAAGAGGCACACACGCCTGAAAGCATACTGTACTCACAGCAGGCTTTTTCTTCCTCCGGGAACATCGAAATTCATTACAAAGTTAAAATCAGATGTTTTAGCCCTGTCACATCTTCCACAGGGTCTTTGATTGAATTATTAATCCATTGCTCATATTATTTGAATTTTTAATGCATGCAGAGAACTTCTCTGATTCATCTTTCTTTATCCATTTTTGTGCAGTATGTCCTGTGATTAACGCACTTTAAAAACACCCACTTTTAAAAAGAATTGCTCCTGATTTCTTGCAATATTCTCAGGCAAGTCTCCTCTTTTCTGTTCCACTTTGAGAATAATCCCTCTGCTTTCATTAGGATGAGGAAAAGAGGGCATGGGACTGCCTCTCTTTAGCAGACCAGAGTCCAAGTGGTTGGGCTCAACTATGCTTACAAATTAAATTAACGCTGTAAAGGCTCTAGAGTCTGGATGAATGGGTCCAAATTAGGCAGCCTTGAGAGTTCCCTTTAAAGGACACAATGTCTGGATGAGGCTTTGATAAAAAAGATACTGTTATAGATGAGGCAGGATAGAGGAATATCTCTTTCTTTTCTGTTAATTTTGAGACATCCTCTCTCCTTTTTTAATAATTTCTTTCATTTTAAATCTCAAGCGGATCTTTAGTATGCATCAAGTGCTGTTTTTTAACAACTGTTCCTCTATTTGTCATCTTCTGTGTCAATTTTTCAAGTCCCAATGCCCTCTTTCTATCACTTTTTAATCCGTCTTTTATCCTCTCTCTCCCTGTATACCATCTCTTTTCTCTTCTGTATTTCTTGCTCTGTATATCAGAGTTATTGCCACTTGTTCTTTGTTACATGGTATTTTAAGCAAGTGTGCACCCAAGATTGGTATTTCAGCTCTTCTTTAGCCACCAAATTAAACTCTTGCCCTGATGAAAATGGTACCACTCTAATTATGAAGACTAAATCTCACTGACTTTATCTAATGTGATGGTTAATCAAGTCCAGGAGTATCAAAAAGGCCAAAGGTGACAACAGTAATTTCTTTCCTACCTCAGCAGATAATAAAGTGAAATAATTTCCCTGGCACTGTCAGTTTGAACCTAGAATCAAATGACGAGAGAGATCAGAGGGACAAAGGGCGGTCAAATATGGTACAGGAGCCGTAGCCCTAACAACGCAACATGGGGCACATGAAATCATCGGACTATGAGGAAGCAAAATCATACCCGACATTTTAGGGTCATCACAAGCTTCAGGCCCCTGAATAATCTCCGTGTTCCTACAAGTTGCTTCGTCTTGAGTGGATTGTAATTTGGCAGCATGTATGTGTAGCATTCCTCTGCAAAAGACAGACAGAGAGGACAGAGAAAAAGAGAGAGAGAGAGAGCGAGAGAAAGAGTGGTTGGCAGGGCGGGGGGTTGTCTGTGTGTTTTGGGCCCCTGGTTGACAGTAGATGAGATGGAAAGTGAGATGTTTTGGATGGGAACATTGTTGACTTTGGCTCGGACTGGCGGGCACAGGTACACAATGTTTGACGGTGCAGGGTCAGAGAGAACGAGAGACAATAGGACAGAGGATTCAGCCTTGTCCCTGTGACTGCATGAGAGTAGGGGCGGATGTGGCACATTCGGGTAGATCAACATCACATCTTAATGTTGTGTTTGTGTTAATTTCACTATCATGACTTCAAGATTTGTCATATTAACATATTGATCCCAGTTTGGATGAAGTTTTATGATATCACCTGTTGGACTTTTGTTTGTAATTAAGTTTTTCTGGTGCTGTAAAAAAGTAATTGAGACTTATTTGGTATTGTACTTTAAACAGAACAAGGTCAAAAAATAAGTTACAAAACTGATATACAATAATCATATTAATAACAAAAACAATCACGAAAATGAACCAAATTACAGAAGAAATAATGTTGTAGAAAATACTTCAATTGTTCGAAAACCACAAAAGAAAAGATGTCTATTGTAATCCTTTTGAAGCATTGGCATCAAAAAGCTCCAAATATCCAAGCCAAATATTCAAAGACACAATCACCTTCTGTTTTCAGATGAGCTCAAGGGACAACAAGTCTTCTCTGATCAGAAGAACTGTGGGATCCAGACCTGGGGGCCAAATCTGGCCTGTGGTACAGTTACACCCGGCCCACAAGATAATATCATATTTTTATAATGACTGGCCCACTTGTATAGGATTATACATATATATTTTCTCCAGTATAAAAATGTGAACTTAACATTGATGATTTCAAGAATCCTTAAATCTTAAAAATTTAAATAAGTAAAAAGAAAAAGTAGTTAGATAAAACATCAACTTATCACTTTGTATTTTTTGATTTCATATTTTGACCTTTTTTAAATCATAATTTTGACATTTTATCTCGTTTGTACTTTAAGATTCAGAATTTTAAAATTTGAAGTCATAATTTGACTTTGAAACTCATGAATATGCATTTTGTTTCATATTTTGACCTTTAAGCTCATGATTTTGAATTTCATCTCATATTTAGACCTTTCAGATACACAATCTTAGATTTGAAGTCATAATTTGACCTTTAAAACTCATGATTTTGAATTATATCTCATATTTTGACATCTAAAACGTAGAATTTTGACTTTCTTATATATTTGCCTTTCAAAAACTTTTTTTTTACTCTTAATTTTGTTTTTCGACCTTTTGAACTAATAAGTTTGACATTTAGCTCAGATTTGAGCCCTTAAACTTATCATCTTTACTTTTCTTTAATCTCAAAGTCATTTTCCGTAATTTATTACTGCTGAAATTGAGGTTGACAGTTGGTGGTTAAATCCTGACCCTCAGATTTGACCTAAATTCAGAATCCAACCCCTGCTGTGACTACGTTTGACACCCCTGTTATTGAAAAGTCTGAAATTAATTTGAAGCTAGTTTAGTGGAATAAAATAGGAATAATGGGACTTTTTGTTGCGAGCTAAGCCAAGGTACATAAACTGAAGATCTACTAGCCTTAACATCCAGTGTATTAAATAAAAGAGACAGAGGAAAGAATGGACTGGTTTTCAAGATGGGAGATGCAAGCTGGGTAAGATCACCTGCATGCCAGCCAGCTGGACTGGAAGGCGTTGCGATGATCAGCAAGTCCAATCTTCCTCTTAGTTCAGTTTTTGTTTGGTTGGGTTGTGACTAAAAATAATGACTAATTTCATTCAAGTCCGTGCGTCTGGGCCAGCCGTAGAGTCTGGTAATATGCAAGTTGACGTCTTCTCATCCTCTCAGCGGCAGCCTTCTACCTGAGTCTTGTGATATCATGCAAAGGTGACATGACAGCAGCTTCATGCACACTGCTGGTGCATTAAAGACTATCAGACAAGCCAGTCACATTTCAACATAGCTTGACACATTGCTTATTTACCTTATCAAAACTGGTCCAAAACAATTTGCAAAACAGAGAAGGAAAAAAAAGTGGAGGAACTCTGTGTTGCTTATCATTCCTGACAGTTGCCAAGCTGAACCTTGTCAACAGTCTGCAGCAGCGTTTTGGATCATTTGTAATAAGTTCATAGAGGATGAAGTGGGGCAGGGGGAAAGGGAATTGTTGCAGTCCTGCTAGTTAATATAAAAGTGTTTTAGTATCTCTAAATCAGCTTGTGAGGCAACAAATAAAATGTTAAGCTTTGTGTGCTGCTCAGCCCTTTAGGGTTGGATAGGTACGCTTTTTATCCCTATAGAAGTGCAAAAAAGTGTGACTGTACCAGTTGGTTATTTTAGGAGCCTTTCCTGTGGAAGCACGAACCATGCGTACCATGCCAGACCGAACTAAACTGGACCACTCAATGGAAATGTGCTATTGGCATCATCGGAAGAAATGCTTTCAATATTAATGTGACGGAAATTATCATTCATCCAGTTCTTAGTTGAGACAAAAAATGTGAATTTATTAGACTTAAAAGATGTGAACATTTGAGTGTCATCAGCATACGAGTGTAATGACGTTCCTTCAATTTAACTGATAACGTATAAGATAAAGAGGGTTTATGGGGTTGGCAATACAGTGGGACCCAAGATTGATCCCTGAGGCACACCATGGGACAGAATTGCTGTTAAACAAACAGTAAGGGGGCTCTAAGATTAACTAATAACTGTCTATGTTTAACAAATTAAACTGTCTATGTTAAGGCTTCAAAATCTTTTTAATTTTATTAGAAAGAAAAATTCAGTGTCCATTGTTAGCTCTCTTTAAAGTAAGACTACCAGTGTTTTTGTCCAAGATATATTTTTTGTGTTTGTTTTTAGACCTTTTCATTTATCATCTAGTAGATTATAAATATAAGGCACTTAATTTTTCCCAACAAGTAGCTGAGGAATGTCTTGTTTTTTCTTGTCTTGGTGTTATTTTTCCCCTACTGTCTCTCTTAATTGGGGTCACTAGGAAACTGCTGTCAGGACAGTTTTTAATGGATGTAGCAGAGCACAAATCTTTTTAATCATCCTGTAGGAAGGAAGTCGATTATTTTTCCAGCACGCTACTTTTCATTCCTCCGGTGCAGGAGGAGAGAGAGAGTGGTGAGAGAGAAGCACTATCTTTCTATCAAAATTTGACTCTGTGTGTGTGTCTGTGTTTTTGTGTGTCCTACAGGTGACCATCCTTCGAGGAAAGGATGGATATGGCTTCACCATCTGCTCGGACTCCCCTGTGAGGGTGCAGGCTGTCGATCCAGGCAAGTTTTACATGAACACGTCTGTCTGAATTCAACTCTACTTTTCAGAAGGAGGTTGTTGTTTAAATTTTGATGTCTCTGCTGCCTGGCTTCTGGCTCTGTGGTGTTTAAAAATGAAGAAACATATCTTGAAGTTTTACAGGGCATTGCTCAATTCAATTTTTCGTTCTACTTCCGACACACAAAATTCATTCATGAAAAAGAGAGCAGCCATGAGCAAAGCTGGTTTATAAAAAAGACTTGTTTTTCATATCCTTACTGTTAGAGATATTTTTACTTTTGCAGGTATGAAATCAATACTCTAACAACCATAGGATGTGTTAATACAGTATAGTCATTGTAATCTTTATTATTTATGAAGCTGTTCAAGGTGAAAGTAACAAGTTATGCAACCAAACTCCATTACTTTATTTCATCACACACAATGTTCAAATAGAGTACTGTTGCATGTCCCTAGAGTGAGGTCAGAATTTTCAAAGGCTGCTTTTTTGATCCTGCTTTATTTCAACAATTTGATTTTTAACACTTCCTCTAGTTGTAGCTGTTACATATTAATATGAATTTTATTTTTTCTTATCCTAATTTAATTCCTCATCTGGTTCATGGTGCTTTGCTTTTTGTCCATATTATTGACTTGCCATTTAAGGATCTAAGTGGGCAGTCTGCCCTCAGTGTGAGAAACACACCCAAACTATACATACATCCACTGAGATGCTATTTTTCTAGTTCAACATAAATCTAGTGTTGTTGCTATTTAAGGATATAAGGAAACACCATGGGGCCAAATGTGCCACGGGCCTTTTCCCTCCTGGTTTTAGGGCCTTTGGGACAGGACCAAGGGCTCACAGTGCCCTCCTACCTGCCCATATAGTACCTTAGTCCATGCTTGATCACCACATCCACCCATTCCTCTTTACCTCTTTACTTTTAGATTGGGCAGGATGGTCTACCCAGTATCATAAGAAGAGAAGTCAAATACAGGAGGAAAAGCCTGAAATTTTAATCTTTTGGAGCAATGAGTCCCTTCTACTCCTGCCTCATTAAAAAACAAAACAAACAAAAAAAAACTTTCTGTATTGTAGTTTTGAGCTGCAAAGTGCTCACTACAAACCCTAGCATTACTGCTAACTGGTGGATGCTTCCTTTTTATTGCTGCTAGCTATTGTTATTTAATCAGCAAACACTGAAAATGAACAGTCTTCTCCCATCTAACTAAAAATCTACAAACAAACTCTATGAAATTCATTGGCATAGCCTGGGGCAATAGAAAACATGCCTCTCTTGACTTGTTTTACTCAGTGCCGTTCCTAGCTAGAGAAGTTAAGCGAACTATTCCGATGACATCATGAATATGGCGTCACCCTTGTTTTGAAATTGTTATATCTAATTAAGAATTTTTAAATTTGCTTGGGCTGTCAGTAATGATTTGTCAGAGTGAGAGACGTTTTTGTTAATTATGATAACTACATTTATTGTTTCATGCCCTTTTTATAGGTGTGGGTTTTGTTTTTTCTTTCAACACATTATTTACCCTTGCCCTTGGAAATATACAAAGACATCTAGACACAACTTAAGTCATGTCAATCCTCCCATCTGCCTGATGGTGCCCTCGGGAGCTTTACTCACCACATCTTTGCTTTACTTCAGCCTCAATCTTCGGCCCAAACATACCTAAAAGTTCTGCACAGTACTGTACATGCAAAAGATTCTAGATTGAAATCCAAGACGAGCCCCCATTTTTCAAAACCTGGCTCAAGGGCTATGACAAATTTAGGAAGGACACCAATATGAACTTTATATTATGATTTTTTACACAAAAATTAGATTACAGCTGAACCTATGTTTAAGCATATGTCATAGGTTTTCTTAGCCCTGAACCTACGCAGAACCTACACACATAGCCTGACATGCAATTCCTCAAAAATTGGATTTTGTGTTCACACAACACAGACTGCAAAGCTGTGATTGGTCACCTGGGTAGCATTGGGTCACTAGCAGCCTCTGAGTGATGTCTACAGCCATTGGAGTGAGAAAAATGGCTACTTATGACAATACAACTAGTCAGAAATGCCTTTCATCATCTGCGTCTCAGTGGATGAACAAGCACACTAAATCGCTAAATCCCCCTGTCCTTTGCCTCAACTAGTCCAGTAACCATATAGTCTGTCTCCTCTGATGTTTCCCTTACCAATAATTACAGTAAATCTACTACCACTCAATATTTACCGGCTTTTATGACACATAATACTGAAAGTTATGAAACGTCAAAAATATAGACAACCTTACAAGGCACTAAATGTGAATTAATTAGAGATGATGATGTTAACATATAACTGTATAAAGTCCTTTTTCACCTCATGGTTTTTACTTAGTCTTAAGCATTAGGATCTAATGAATGTTCCTTGAATCAAGAAAGTTTCAGTCCATCTATAAGTAACTTTTTCTGCCTTTAGCACCCACTTAAGCAGTGTGGTGTTGATAATAGGGAGTCTGTCTTTCCAATGGATGGAAATGAGCCTTCATGTTGGCATACATCCATGCTGTTGTCAGGCTTTTGAACAACACGCTGGAGCAGATCAGATCAATACCCTGTGGAAAGCTGAGCAGAAGTACAAACTTCATTTCATCTCATAAAACAACACAATATTCATTTTAGATTATTGGTGCAGTAATGGATATGCCATGCTGAACCAGAATCGACACATTTGATACAAAAAGCAGCTACAGAGCTGAATAGGACAATAGGACCTTGAGTGTGAGCAGTGTTTGGACTAATGTGTTCCTTTACTGTTGCAGGGGGTCCGGCGGATCAGGCAGGTCTGCAGCAGTTGGACACTCTCCTGCAGTTGAACGGTCAGCCGGTGGAGCAGTGGAAATGTGTGGACTTAGCCCATGCTATCAGGTAATGAGTCCAACAGGACAGAGGATTATGGGCTGATTTAAAACCAGAATGTTAGAGTCTTTTTCCTAGGCTTATTCAGGACCCATGATCTGGGATTTGTAATGACTATATGATAGACTGGGAGGTTTTTGGAGTTAATTTTGGGACTTGACCAATCTGATAGAGAACTTTGGTGAAGTGATTGAAATATTGATTGCCTGTTGCAAATAAAATTTAGCAAGATTAGATAAGAAGTGTAAACTTTCAGTCAGAAAGGTTATCAAAGCCTTTGGCTCTTTATTGAGAGATGCATTTTTTGATTTAATGGATTAATTTAATAACAAATACCACCAGTAGATTTCTTCCTCTGAATGGATTCATTGTATTGAATTATTATATTACATAGAGTAGAATTGCATTTTTGTTGTCATTGCAATAAAAACAGAAAAAGACAAGAAAGCAGCTTTTATCAGTGGCAGCACAGATAAAACACAGAGAAATTAAAGAAAAAGTACACCCAAAAACCATCAGACTTTGTGCAACATATTAATGGTACTTTAGACCTGTTTTTTTGGATGGTTTACGTATTTATTTCTTTGTGATTGTTACATGGTTTACTTGCAGAAATTTACTTGTATTCAATCAATAACATGATTATTGAATTTATGTTTTATTTCAGTTTAACTTAACTGAATTCCTGTATAATTCTATTCTAAATCCATTTACTTGAGACTTAACATGCAACATTCTGATTATTATTGCAGCAAAAAATCAAATAAATCAAAATCATTTATACCTCATGTTAGGCTTAGGGAATATGGCCAAAATATAACACAGGATTTTTCTTTTTTCTTCTTCTTTTTTTTTTGCAGCCGTACCAGAGACTTTAATTGGCTTCAGTGTTTACAGTTGCATTTCTGTCATGAGTTTAAACACACCTTTAAAGAGTTGTTTATACCAAATGACTGCAAGGACTAAAAACAAACTGAGACAACACATGTTGTGTTAAAGCCCCAGACAGGCTGACAGACGCTCTGCAGAGCAAGCAATGTTGGTATGTTGCTGTTATTACAGACATCTGATTTTAAGGAAAAAACACATTTTACCTGTTTACTGTATTGCAGGTTAAGTCCATTCTGAGGCATTACTTTTACTGTTGACGTTACTGAATTTCCCTGGGGATTAATAAAGTATCTATCTACCTACCTACAGGCCAACCTACCAACTTATCTACCTACAGACAGACCTACGCACTTACTTATCCACTTGCTTACCTACCAACCAACCTACGTCCCTATATACTAGCTGACCTATCTACTGATGGACCTAACGACTGACCAACCTACTGGCCTACCCAAATACCTGCTGACCTACCTACCTGTCTACCAGCTCACTGACTGACCTACCAACAGACCTACCTACTTAACCTACCTACCAACGGACCAACCTATTGATCTACCTACCGCCTTAACAACTTACAGACAGACCAACCTACCTATCTACAGACCTACATACATACCTGCCAACCACCAATAGACCATCAAACCTACAGACCGACTGATCAGCTGATAGATCAGTTGGTTTACCACCCACCACTACCTCATGTGAATACATTGTGGTGTAATGACTTCTACCAGTAATGACGGTGTAGCAAAAATCCATTCAGTGGCATTACTTTTACCTTTGGGTTTTTGCGTTTCCTCAAGATTAATAAAGTATCTATCTATCTACCTACCTAAGAACCAACCTACCAACTTATCTACCTACAGACTGACCTACCTACATATCTACCTATCTACCGACAGACCTACCTACCTTCCTACTGACCTACCTACCTGTCTATCTTCACTGACCGACCGACCTACTACTTATTCTATGTACCTACCGATGGACCAGCTGTCGGAACTACCTACCTACCAACCCACCGACAAACCAACCAACCAACCTACCTACAGGCCGACTGACCGATCAGCAGACTGATAAATCGGTTTGTTTACCCCCCCACCTCTACTTCATGTAAATGCATTGTGGAGTAATGACTTCTTTAAATGAAAGTAAACTTAAACTCCCTTTGGGTTTATTGTTATCAGCTCCTTCTGCACACTTATTGGACTGCGCTTCCTTCAGCTTTTTATTGTGTCTCACAGTGGGCCCAACATTTTTCATACATAATTTTTATGTACTCCTACCTGCCCATCTGAAATGGTGTTTCCCCACTATTCAACAGTTTTGAGGAGTTTTTCAATAAAATCTGAACCCCATATAGTTTATTATTAAACAGTACACTACAGCTTTTTGCTGCAGGGAGAAATTTCAGATACTAAGGTAGACAAGCTGTTTACTGGAAGTGATGCCTTCCTCATTAATGCAAGGAGTTACTTGTAAAAAATTTCTAGGATAGCTTTAAGTGCAAAGCAGAGATGCAGTGCCACTTCTAAGGCCACAGCTGACATTTTTGTGTCCTTAGATTTAGAGTGCTTCTAACCAGTGTTCATTGTTGCAAGGTTATGAAAAGTGACTTCTGAGTATCCGTAACATCATTTTTATATTACTCAGTGCACTTGATATTTTCAGTTTTTCAAGGAAATGGCTTTAGCAGCAGCTGTAGACATGAAAACTTTGCCACCAAAAACGACTAGTCAGATCAGTTTTCCTTCAGCCAATCTTTGTTGACAAAGCTGGTTCATCTAATTTAGCCGTTATTGATTTTGATTGGTCAGTGTGGGAGAAATGACATTGATGAGCATGGCATTGATTCAAAAGTTGAACTGTTTTGAACTGAGAGCACTGAGAGCAAAAAGCGCTAGCTGTTGACACAGATCGTTAAACAGCTTTTTTGCTTTTTTTTGGTCAAAATCATGCATTCAAAGAAATCAGTGGTTTACTGTTTAGTAGTTAAACCTTATGCAGTTCAGTTTATACTTAACACTAAGACTCCTCAATTCCAAAAGTCAGGTTAAACCAGGAGGTCAATGGAGTTAAGAGGTGTGTTTCTAATGGGCTTGGAAATAGTGTAGCAGCTGTAGTAATCATGCCACCACATGGCAAAAGAAAGACGACCGAACCCATTCAGGGACGCTGTCTTCAGGGTATTATGATGGAGTGGTGTTGTAAGAGAACAACTGAAGGAGAACGAACAGACTTTCCAAAACAAAGAAAAGAGTTTTGTTGGCCTGAAAGACAAACAAATAACTTTGAGAAGCTTATCATTGCTTGAAGTTATTCACAGAACCTTGTTCTCAGATGTTTATCAGCGCATGTCTGCCACTCACTACACTCACAGACACTTGCTGGTGAACCAATAAGGGAGGGGTGGGAAGTGAGGAGACTGGAGTGGAGGAGGGAGCCAAAGAGGCATTCAAAGAAAGCATTTGTTTTTGTCTGAAAGTCACCTTTAAATATTAAATAGTTATGTGCATTTTCAAATACATTCCTCATTGATTTTTCTTTCTCATTGCAGAAACAGTGCTAATGAAATCACAGTGGTCGTCTGGCGCACGGGCCCCTCAGCTAAGCCTAACTTTGAGGGCCTCATCCACCGTCCCTCCTACAAGCCCTCCACCTCAAACTACGATGCCCCCTCGCCTCCTACCCGAAGGCGTGCACCTGACCTCGGCAACAGCAAAACACCCCCAGCTGTGCCGCCTCTCCCCGCTCACCATCGTGCCACCGCCGCCCGCAGGCTGCTGGTCAATGGCTCTGACGCCGGGAACAGTGGCGGCCTAGGCTTAGGGACCCTCGCATGGGGGGCCCAGGGAGGCTCAGCAGAAGAGCTGGACGGGAAACCGCGACTCCTCCACCACCCTCACACTGCCACGCTGAAGGGCACCAGGGTGAAGGCGTCCAACGGGGACAACTACATCATCCTGGCCCCCATCAATCCCGGAAGCCAGGTACCGCAAACTGGTGGTGGGCTGCATCTTCATCATCTCCTTCGTCCTCCTCATCCTCACCATGGTCATATGGTGGCTCATCCTAGATATGTCTCCTTACCTTTCATCCCCGGTGCTGATAGATAGATGGACTGTGTGTGTCTGTGCCATTTGGGTTACTGTTGTCTCATTGATGTGTGCTTTAAGACAGATGAACACTGCTCACTGTGCAGTGCAATTTACACGTGGAGTAACAGACTGCAAAGCAAGAGAAGATAATAACATACAATTAGCTATTAATAATATATTGTATGCTTGTACTATGTGAAGCTTTGGCAACATTTTTATCACAGTCTTTCAACATAGCACAGTTCATGACAGGAAAACAATGCATTTGTAGTAGATGTAATTTAACTGACACAAATCAAATAGACTAAATACATAGCAATGGTGCCATAGATTATAAATCACTGTTTGCAGTGGTGGCTGGGGCATTTTTTCTGAAGGAGGGAACAATTCTCCACAAGTGGACTAAAACCTACATCTTCATTCAAAACAAAATGGAAATAGTTATTAGTTGGCTAACAGATTTTATTATCATGGTAACTTTAACCCAAGGAAGTTGAATCTCTGAACCTCATCATTCTCTACAGTGGTTCTCAACTGGTCTACCCTAGGACCTATCACTGACTTCATGAGAAATTATGACCTAGATTGTCAAAAACTTTCAGCTTTAAAAGGAGGAGCAGCAATCTGATGTATAGGACTGACTTAAAACTTGTTTTTAAATCTAAAAAGTTAGCTGCATCCTGTAAAATAATATGTACAAAATGATTGGTATGTAGGACGCATGACATATGCAATGACAGTGCATGCCTCAACTCATGTAATGCTAAAACATGCGCCATCATTGCCTCTTATGTGTGCCACTGTCACACACTGTACAGGACCTATTTGTTAATTACCTCACTCATTGTGTATAACAAGCAGTCGCTTCTCTGCTTAAGGCATGGTGGAATATGTAAGGGTTATACTGGCAGGATTTGGCGCCACCTTATTGTGGGGTGCTTTTTATGCCTTTATTTTTAGAGAGGAGGACAATGAATAGAGTTAAAAATGGGGATAAGAGAGAGAGGAGAGATGTGGGAAAGGGCCACAGGCCAGACTTGAACCAGGGCCACCTGTGTACATGGAGCACTAATTTACCACTAGGCCATCTCCGCCCCTTGGCGGCACACTTGAACCGCTTTTCTCCCTTGTGAGTTAATAAACCTGCATTAGAAGAAATGGGAAGTATACTGTTAAGCAGATAAACCGTGTGGAGTGCTGGCTGACTGAAACCCTGTAAAGACTCTATGAAGTGGAATCCAAAATTTGTCGTAAAGTGGATGAGGGCAGAGGAACTCATGTGCTGTGAGTTTGTCTCACAGCAATCACAGCAGGCTGAGCTCAACTGCAGTATTATAGCTAGTAGCTGCGCTAACTCCTTATGCAGAAAACCTGTGGTAATAAAAGAGCGACACAGCTGCACGGGAACTACATGTAATGGACTTTACTGAACAAAATGGAAATCAGAGGAGGATGCTTTGATCCAAATCTTGAGGAGACTCCATGAAAAAGTCTTTGGCTGGATCAGGGTGGTTTATATGGTAAATAAAACATGGATAGATGACTACTTAGGGATTCAGCACATCATTGATTTGTTTTTTGCCACTTATTTTTTCAAGACACATAATCGCAACCCACTGAAAACAGCTCCATGTGCCCCTTTTGGGCCCACCAGTTGAGAACCACTGCTCTACAATCGGTCACGTCATTGTTTAAAAGTCAGTGGCCTGCGGGCTGAATGAATTTAGCTCAAATGAAGTGAAATCAAGGGGTTATGTCCCACGACAGCTGTGACTCATTAACACCGCTAAAGTGAATTAAATAGGATGTTGCAGTGATTTGGCTGTAAGAAACAATCCTGATTTTCAGAAACGGAGTGTTTTTATTATTTATATCTGGTTTGGTTGATGCTCTAGGTTCCACCATAATTTAAAACAAGTTTTTGATACAATAGCCCTAATGGAACATACATGGATTAATTTTGTATATTCCATTTTCCCATGATTCTGTGTAATTGCCTGTTGTTTTCTCAAGATGTCAGCTTATTTATGTTCGTATATCAAGATTAAAGCCAAGTGATTTTCCCATAATAATAAGTTGTTTCTCAAGCTCTGGGGAAACGGACTGAAATTAGCTTTTTATAATGGGAAACACAGCTTTGTTAGATGTTGAGAAAACAAACATAAACCTTTAATCGCGGGAAAATGAAGTAAAATAAAATATATGTTTCATCCTTTTTGTTTAAGAAAAGGATTAAGCCCTACTTGCCCGTTCAAACCAGCCATATCTGACGAGACTATTTCAAAACCAATAGCTTTAAGTAAGAGAAAGATGTCAAAGGAATAGTATTTTAATGCTTATATTCAAACACTGGTCTTTTGCACAATGTGCAGTTTTAGTCTAACATCCATGCACTGAAAGTACAGTACAGTGTGACATGTGTTTGCCATTTTATACAGTGTGTTTGTCATTTTTATAAATGATATCATGTATGCAAGGTAAAAGCTTTGATCATAAAATAAAATAAAGCAACTCATTAAATCAAAAAGACTGAAATGAATTCCTCAGCTAACAAAACTAACAAAAATACTAACCTATCAGCCTACAAATTGTATAAATTCAAGAAAACAAAAGCATTATCAAAGAGCCTTCTTTAAAAGCAGAATGTAGTCTCAGTTTAGCCTAGAGCTTTGAGTCAGTTAACATTAAACATTTCCTCTAACAAACAAATTAACTTCTTTTGCTGTCGTATGTAGGGTTAGTAGTCTATTATTATTAATTATTTATTATCTTTCCCTCTGTTTAACTTCTTTTAAGTCTTATACTTGAAAGAAAAATCACAAGAAAATATTAAAAATTATGTAAATATGTTGCTAGCTTCTGGGAGAAGAGGAAACAGCTGCAGGTACATAAAGGACAAACATCCACCTTCTAACATTCACCACATCTATCCCAATAAAAAAAAAGGACGCAGGGATTTGGTGAGATTTTGTGGTGGCCATCACGAGCTAAATATACCAAAAGCCCTGCAGAAATGGGTCATGTTGGTGACAAATCACACAGACACAATATTCTAGTTCACTAAAACGAGCTTTTTAAGTGCACACAGCTGAAAATATCCATCATAATAACCTATGACTTGAAAAAAGATGTTTCACCAGTGTTACTCTTCTAACACTAATTAACCTGCCATTATAATCTGAACAACATGTGATGTGGTGGCAGCCTTCTTTCTTTACTCGCTCGGCTGATCTTAATTTGTTATGACATGTTGAACCCATCAGTGAGTCACCACATCCTCTGCAGTTCAAACGGGTTCAGCTGAATCCTGGGCATTGAATTTATATCCATTTAGTGTATTAACTAAACGTAAAAATGACATGTTTAATCTTTAAAATAGAAACATCCTGCATAGCATTACATATAAAACATGCAGGACACCATTACACACTATACTCACACACTACTCACTACAGGCCATGTTTTATTACACAGTTATGTATATTAATGTTATGATGATTATTTCTTCTTAAGAAATCTTTCTCAAAGTTTGACATAAAGTAAATTGAGAAAATAGTTTATCATATTTAATATTTAATTTATTCCATTTGGCATTAAGCAATGACACAGTGTCTGATGCCAATAATTTAATAATCTTAATAGCTTTATTCCAGTCTAGACTTGTATAAAGATAAGTTGCCATACTTTCTAAACATGTGCATTTAATCTGAATATAATTGGATATTATTCTGCTTTCAGATCTTGCGGCCTGTTTATCAAGACAACCAGGGGACGTTAGGTAAGACGCCTATTATATTGTTCATTATATTCATGTGATGTTTTGTTAAAGGCTGCAGTGAACTCATGTGGATATTCTGGCTCACAGCCTTTGTTTAATTTGGCTTTCATATTTTGGATGTAGCCCAATGTTAATTTAATTTTTGACTTCACGTTGTTATTTTAATGAGTATGATTGCATTTACTTGGCAGACTGGAGTAGTTTCAAATTACACCAACCCTAGAAATAAAGTAATTGCTGGATATTTTCAAACCCTGTTTTCCTAAAAGTCTTAAAGATCATGTGAGGAGTTGTCATGTGGTTACGAAAAAGGATAAAAATGATACCGATGGGTTTTTATGACCGGAGTTTTCAGACCATTAGCTTGAACTGTGGCGACTCTGCGTGTGATTTTCAATGCCTGATGGGAGTTTACAGGAGTTTTAGTAGTTAAGTACTGTATTTGCATGGCCTTAGGAAAGAGGACGTGAGTTGCCACTAATCATTATTTGCACTAAAAAAAACAAAGCACATACACTATATGGACAAAAAGTATTCAAATACATGCACTCTAATATGGGGTTGGCCCACTTCTGCTGGTTTAACAGCCTCTAATCTTGTGTTTTTGTGGGAGTTTTTGCCCATTCATTCTGTAAAGCACTTTTGAGGTCAGGCACTGATGTTGGATGAGAAGTCCTGGCTCGCAATCTCTGTTCCAATTCAACCCAAAGATACCTGATGAGGCTGAGGTCAGGAGTCTGTCTGAGCCAGCCAGGTTCTTCCACACCAAACTCATCAAGCCATGTCTTTATAGTCTGCTTGTTCACTGGGGCACAGTCATGTTGGACTAGAAAAGCTCCTTCCCTAAACTGTTGACACAGAGTTGGAAGCATAGCATTCCCCTGTATTCTGAAGCAAGATTGGCCTTCACTGAAAATAAGGGGCCTAGCCCAAACCTTGAAAACCAGCCCCATACATTATCCCTCCTCCACCTAACTTTGTAGTTGGCACAATGCCATCTGCAGGTAACATTCTCCCAGCATCTGCCAAACCCAGACTCGCCTGTCTGACTGGTGATTTGAGGCTCGCATGCAGCTGCTCAGCAATGGAAATCCACTACATCAAGCTCCTGTAGCTCAGATTTTTTGCTTTTTAGGAACTCTTCAGCTATTGAATCAGCGAAGCGTTAGCAAAGTGTACTCATCATGCACCTTAGCATGATCACTCTGGGATTTTACTTGGGCTTCTGCTTCATGGCTGAGTTCCTGTTGTTCCTAAATGCTTCCACTTTCTAATAATATCACTTACAGTTGACAGTCGAATATCCAGCAGGGATGAAATTTCATGAACCGTCTTACTGCAAAGGTGGCATCCATCAAAGTACCATACTTGAAGTCACTAAGCTCTTCAAAATGACCCATTTTGTATCACAAATGTTTGCAAATGGAGACTGCATGGCTTGATTTTATATGCCTGTAGCAACAGGTCAGATTGAAACACCTGAATTCAGTAATTTACAGGTGTGACCAAATACCTTTGTCCATATAGTGCTCTCCATAAAGCCATATTTTGTCCCTCTAGAACTTGACAATATAAAGCACTGAGTTTTTAGATGGGATAGGTAGTATAACTTTGTAAATGTTTAGCAGAGTCTTACTAGCTAAATGACCCCTTGACCAATTTTTGTTTTGGCTAACATCTGAGATTTTTTAGGATCCTGTAAAAAAGTAAATAAGTGCGTTTCCTGTAATGTTTACATGCTTCAGATTGCTTAAATGAGTTAGAATTTAAAGAACTTGTACTGCAAACGTTCTCTAGAGATTGTAACTGCTCTACCTGTTTTGTTCCACAGCTGCCCGGTTATACCCAACACGACAGACGCCTGGTCAGCAGTCCCAGGGTGGAGGTGGGGCTGCTTTCTCTGGAGGTGTGACCGGTGGTGGAGGTGGCGGCGGTGGCGGTGGAGGTGGAGTTGGTTTCTCCAACCGTACGGGCTTCCTACGGCGGTCCAACAACTCCAAGACAACCAAAACTGCTTCCACCTCCACTAACGCTGGCGCACCAAACTACCAACAGCAGAATGCCAACTTCGCCAACTACCAGAACTGTACGATTGTGCGCTCGCACACCTCACATGCCAACTATGGATACGTTAAAGTGGCACCTAAAATACTTATCTTCCCCATCTTTGTTCAGGTAAGCTAGCTTGTGTTTATTTAGCTTCATGTGTGAGAGAAAGAGCCTTACTTCTTACCCCACTATGAAGCTTCATTCAGCTCTTTAATGCATTCTATATTGGTCTTTTTCAGTTGTTTATTCATACCTTTGATGTGTCAAATTACATAAAGCATTCATATAAAGGCAACGACTGTCATTATTGTGTCAGACTCTGTCATATATTTGGAGGAAAAACTCAGGAAGATTTCAAGGACAAGCTGCCCTGATTTTTTTTTTTTTTCAGAAAGTTTCTTGTGTGGTTGTGTAAGAAAAGCTGTCATTTCCAGCTTCAGTGTTCAGCAAGTAAAGTCAAATATTTTTGTGCAGTTTCTCCATAAACAGGAGTCTTTAAAGCTCTTTTGAAGAATATTAAACATACAGGAATGATAGCAGACAGAGATGTGAGCATAAAAGTTAACCTTCATGATTTATAGCCTCAAAACTGGAATACACACTGAATAACAAGGACACATAATCAATTCATACACAAAATATAGCCCTTTTTCTTCTTGTGCTGCATTGATGTACCTTAATATTTAATCATCAGATTTCAAAGTGTTATTGATTCTCTTCTCAGAAAACAAACGAGTGTCCCAAAATGTCAAACTGTTGATTTCTATTTTTTAAAATAAAAACCATCAGCTGGCAGTGCACTGCTAGATAAATGATATGTAGGCAAATGAAAGTTGTGACGAGTGAAGACCCGCTTGGACTGTTTTATAAATCTATCATGGTCTATATAATTTGGCTTTTTTAAAGGGGACATATTATGCAAAAATCACTATTTCAGGCTTTTCTAACACAAATATGTGTCCCTGGTCTGTCCACAATACCCTCAAATACCAGAAAATCCATTCTCTCCCCCCCTCTCTTTCTCCACCTTTCAGAAAATGTGTGCTGAAACAAGCCGTTCTCAGTTTTTACATCAAAAAACAACCTCTCTAATGCCAAGGTGAAAACAGATTCTACAAAGTAATGTCAATTAAACAAAAACATGTAATGTAGATAAATGACTGCATAAATTGTCACCCCCTTTACACTGATGAATCTAATTCAACAAAGGCCCAGCCAATTTCTGCTATTAGTCTCATAATTAGTGAAATGGGGATCACCTCTGTCTGTAAGGTCCAGTCACTGGCTAATCAGTATTCCTGGCTACCATTACACCATGAAGACAAAAGAACACTCTGAGCAACACAGAGAAAAGGTTATAGAAATGTATGTTAGAGGATGGATACAAAACACTTTCCAGGCTTCAGCAGCTGAGATGGGAAGAACAACAACTGTTGCCAGGACTCTTCATTAGTCAAAGCTTTATGGGAGAAAGGCAAAGAGATAGTCACAAAACTCATGAAATCCTGACTGGATTCATCAGAAGACATGAGGGAGACTCTATGGTGAAGTGGAAGAAAATTCTTTGCTCTGATGAGACCATAATGGTGCTTTTTGGCCATCAGACAAGACACAGTGTTTGGCAGACACTGCACATCACCACAAACAAACCATCCCCACTATGCAGCACAGCGGTGGGCAGCATCATGCTGTGGGGATCTCAATTAGTCTGCAAGAGAACTCCCAAGAGAGGCTTTAGAGAGGATTTATTCTCCAGTAAGACGATGAACCAAAGCATACAGCAAAAGCTACAGACAAGATGAATGCTCTGGAGTGGCTGAGTCAAAGCCCAGACCTCAGTCCAATAGAGAATTTGTTGAGTGACTATAAAAGGGCTGATAGTGCTTGAATGGTTTTGCAAAGAAGGATGGAGGAAAATTGCAGTTTCCAGATGTGCAAGTCTAAATGAGACCTATCCACACAGACTCAGTGCTGTGGATGCAGCCAAAAGAGTATCTACTAAATACTGACTTGAAGAGGGGGAAACTCAATGCATTTATTTAGCATTATATATTTTTTATTTATTTTATGTTACTGTACAATTGGTTTTCACTTTGATATTAAAGAGTTTTTTTGTAATTTTTTTTGTCAAACAGTCAAATTATACTGACCATAATTGATTTATAAAATCAATAAAATGGGGATAAATAGTTTTTATAGCATTTCCATTATCACCTTTATATATGTTATACATATTTCTCTTAACCACCATCATTTTTGCTAATGCTAGTTTTACAGTGATCATTGCTTCATCATTTAACATCATTCTTTCCTCTATAATCATTACTGAAACAGTTTCATTGAATCCAAGAGTAATACGACTTCTCTACTATAATAAATTAACGCTGGTCTTCTTATAATAAGGTGTAGTCAGTTGTATTCTTTATATCTGAACTCATTTATCTAGGTGTCTTGGAATAACAACATTGGGTTTCACATGATTATCTGAAATACCAAAGATCTCAAGGAAATGGCCAAAATGAACCGGTTTAGAGTAAAGAAAATGTAGCTATGCATGTATGTCCACCCTGGGCTTTAGTAATGGCACACCTTAAAACATGATTGTCTTGTCCTGTCTCTTTTTTCAATCATATGTTTCCCCCCTGTAAGATTCAAAATGCTATATTTTTCATACAAAACTTAGAAAATGTTACAAACTTGGGTCAAGATTTCCTATTAAAGAGGTTGTGGTGGGTCCTGATGAGGATAGACCAACTGAGGACCATCATTAGTCCTGTGTGGACAATTAGTGAATCTCTGTATAATTGCTGCAAACTATGACTGCACTTCAGATTTGTATTCTAGATGTAATTCTTCATCTGATGACGTTAGCAGGAAATTTAGGTCAGAGGAAATTGACATTTGTGGTTTGCTGAGATGAAACAGGTTGACCTTCTGTCTGAGAATTTAAACTTGTACAACTTTTCAACATTTCTCTGGTTGGCCTGATGTTTATTTCATCAAATTCAAAGTTCAGGACTATGCTTGTCAGTTAACACACTTTATAAACATTGTTTGCTATGTAGATAAAGGTACTGTTATCACTGTAAGTTGGGATAGTGGGATTTACAGACAAAGCACAGAATTAGTGTGCTGATTTTATTGAAGTTTTGCCCTAAGGCTGTTGAAACTACAGTTTCTTATAGTCTGTCAGAGGAGACAAAAGTTGGTGTAAAAGTGAAACTTAAACCCACTTCTGTTGGTGTATTTCCTCTGATAAAGAACACAATAAATGTCTCCAAATACGTAGTGTAAGTAGTGCATACTGCTAGTCAGCAATAGTTGTGCTGACTGTTGTGATGTTTGCTAACCTGGTCCAAAATAAATCACCTTTCTACAAACAGATAACTAACCCAGTGGGTTTCAACATTTTTTAACCCAAGGTACACCTAAGGTTAAGCCAAAAGTCTCAAGGCACATCATATTCATATTGATACAAAACAGACTCTTTAAATGATGTTACAGTCAAGACCACCCATAAGGGGGGATGAAGGGGACACCTTTCTGAATCCCAGCCAACTGGGGGATCATGGAGGTCAGCAAAACCGTGGTCCATTCTTAAATTAAGCTGTGATAACCAATATATTTAGCCCAATTAATAACACTTATCAAAGCAAAAATAAATTTTATTTAGTTATGTTTTGGTAGGATATAGCTTTCCTCAAATGCAATCATCTTAAAACAGAGTTACCTTTTTATTGGTAATGTTAAAAAATATGGGGAGTGCAGGTGGTCGAGTGGTTTAAGGCGCCACCCATGTACGCGGGCGGTCCGGGTTCAAATCCGGCCTGTGGCCCTCCACCGCATGTCTCTCCCCACTCTCTTCCCTGTTTCTGAGTCTATCCACTGTCCTTCCTCTATCAAATAAAGGCATGAAAAGGCCCAAAAATACATCTTGAAAAAAAAAAAAATGGATGGGCAGGCTGATAATTAACAAGGAAAGTAATTTTGACTTCATAGCTGGGCCATAATGTGCTCAGATATCAGGATGCCAGAAAATAAACCAGAAAAAAATTGAGGCAACATTAATTAAAAAGAATTGAATAACCGTGAAAAGAGACAACAAAGGGGTGAAAACTGGCAGAAAATGGGTTTATGTGGCAAAATTGGTCAAAAAGTTGCCAGACAATGGCAGAAACTGGGGAAGAAGTGGCAAAATTTGGCTAAAAAGTAACAAATTGGGTTAAAAGAGGTGAGAAGAAGAGGCAAAAATGGGCCACAGATGGCTAAAAAGTGGGAAAAAGGGATAAAAATGGGTTAAATGCCACTAAAAGAAGTGGCAAATGGCAAAAAGCAGCAAAAATGGGTTTAAAGTGTCAAAAGAATTGGCAAAAATTGGTAGTTAAAGTCATTCATTTGGTTTAAAGTACCAAAAATAAACCATTTTAACATCCAAACCCAACAATAGCTTGCCACAGTTTTCAGCTCCAAAATGAGGGAACTGTTAGTTAGTCAGGACTCACCAGTGCTACAGACCCAGCAGACATGCATTGATATCATCAATAAATAACAACTCATCAGGTTTTTCGGGGCTCAGTTAATTCTGTGGGTGGACCTTGTTACAGTACTTTTCATTAAGTTGTAGTAAAAAGGTACGGTTGTACAAATTCCCAAGGCACACCTAGACTTGCGCTAGTGTGCTTCCCCACACCATTTGAGAACCACTGCCCCAACCCATACATTTTCAAATTCTTATTATGCTTTTGTCCTTTCTCCCTCTTGTTTTTTTTTCTACAGCTAAATTAAGTTCAAATGTAGGGCTCCTGATGATGAGACTGTTTTTCTTCCATTTCTGATGTTATCCTTTTTATTCTCTTATTTCAGTTCTGATTAGCTATCATGGAGTCAGGCTTATTCATTACTTAAGTTCAGAATTTTGATTTCACCTGAAGATGCAATGGGCTTGAAAATTGCATCCACTCCAGTGTGTATTGCATCAATTGTGATGTTGTCTTGCTACTGACCTTCTGTGTAACGTGGTTGTGCAACATTTTTATGTCACCCTTTTAACACAGGATTAGTATTACAGCAGAGCAACACATGAAATGCCTTTTGTGATTCATCCTGTCAAAATACCATGAACTTTTCAAAGTTTGATTTTAATGTATTGTATTTTGTCATAAAGCCAAAATGTCTAAATTTTCAGGAGTAACTTTTGTGAAGTCCCGTGTCATTGCAGAATTGTTACTTCCTGTAAATTCATATAGAAACCTTGAGCCCTGACCTCACTTCACACAGTGAGAGTATGCAGCACTTTTATACATTGAATTGTCTCTGTGTCACACCTCAGACTTAAAAAGGAAGTCCCCTTCACCAACGCTGTTGTTCGAGCCCATCTTAAGTGTTAGTGTCTCATCATACACACACCACACACTGCGCCTCACTGTCGCATCTCGCTTTCAATCTTAGTGCAACCAGTTTCAGTTGAGATTCTCACCATAAGAAAAGACTCACTGTTGGATTTAATGGACTGTGGAGACAAAATGGACTTGGTACTTATTATACTAATGATTAAGAAACACAATATAATTTATACTGACTGATTTTTACTTTGTTTTATGGCTTAACTGCTTTGATAGGGGTGATAAATCCAGCGATGTACCATGGCGAATAAAACAGCACTTATTAAGCATTGATAAAGGAGGTTAATTAGTCTTGTTGGTTTGTTTTTGTTACATGTGCAGCCTCTTGACCTGTGCAGCCGAGCTCTCATCATATCTGAGGAGATGATACTACATGAGAGCAAGCATCACTCTCTCAAGGTAAGCAGCAGCTCTGTGTTTGTGTGAATGTTTTTAGCTGTATGCATGTTTGCTGCAGTACTTTTATGCCTTGTTTAAATGTCTTTGAGCATTCATGTCAGTTTACAGTGTTGGGTGGGAAGTTTGTTTTTCATAAAAGTCAGAAATTTGATGCTAAAATTACCTAAACTGGACTTAATATAAAGAAACAAACATAAAAGCTCAAAATGGTGCTTATAACGTGCAGGGTTTGATCTTGAAGTGTCGAGAAGTTTATTGTGAGAAATGGTAGCGTGCAGCTGAGGGAGAGAGAGATGCGCACAGCAGTAGGCGATCTGGATACAGAATTTATGTTGATATGGTGCTGCAAGTATCGCTGCTCTGCCTTACTGCCACATCTACTCCCGCTACCTTTAATTCACTGCTTTGCCAATAAATTGTATTAAGTTCCTTTATGAAACATTTAAAATGTACGTTATTGTCCTTTACATACAGAAAGAGAGCATGGGAGAAAGCCTGTGATATCTCCTAGTGTTTAAATGTTTTTCCTTTATGTCCCAAAGTGCCAATTTGTTGTTGCTTCACCTTGGTAAACAGACTGCATGCTGTCAGCTATATACTCAGAAATTACACAGTGCTGGCTGGATTCAGAGGGTCCTGTTAAACCCTCTGAGGCTGACGTTGTCATGTATGAACAGAAGAGACACAAGTTACAAAAAGTTAATACAACTTTTAAACCATAAATCATAGCCACTTAAATTTTTTCTTGCAGCAAGCCACTGTGCCTTTCCAATGGCGCTATCCATGCCTTTGTAGCCCTTACCTAAGCTTTTCTAGGGAACCTGGAACTTGGGTGACTTTCTGGGGTATTAAAAGATTAAATCCACACTAGTGATTCTGAAATATAGTGCTCTATAGTCCTCTAGTGCCTTTCGATCCCTTTTTAAGAATTTTTTCAGTTGTTTCAGCTGCTAGTGGCTAATGCCCTTCACCATTTTGTATCCCACAACAGGATTTTGAGGGGCTGTGACAACCAACGGCAGGCTGTTCTGCTGGTGCATCATGCTATCTCTGCTGTATCTACACTTAGATCATACAGGAGACTACCTGAATTTATCATAATAAAGAGAGAGATGTTGGAATGTGTCCCTCTGGGTCACTGCAGAGAGGAATTATCTCTCAAATAGTGCAAATAGAAAAAGCACAATATCTTGAAGAATTTTTGTCCCAGCATGACATTACTTTTTTTGTCCCCAAGAGATGGGAGAATAGGTTTGTGACAAAAAAAGTCTTAGTCATTATTATTTACTATGTATCACCCATAAAAATCTGAGTTTTAATTTCTTTTTAGTTTTTTGATTTGTCTTTATAGCCCCATAACTTTAATATCCAAGTGAACTACTGCAGCACACATATTCTTAAAGCCCAGGTTTTCCTGAAAAAAAAGGTATTTGAAGAGCTTAAATGTGCACTACAAGGCTGATGTTTCACAAGCTTTAAAGACAATAAGTCCAGGTGAGACAAAATAGGATAAAAGTAGCTTAGGGCTCCAGGGGTTAGTTGTTATCATCATAAATAAGACAAAAATAATGATATGAAGTTATTTGATAATACTAGCTAGTTACTGTTGTGTGATCATTTTTGAGTCAGATGTTATGTCACTATTCATAACTAGGTTGAAAATGATTTATCAAGCAGGAAAATGCTTATGTTTATTTTTAGGTGCATTTAGACCAGTGATTCCCAACCTTTTTCCCATTGAGCCCCCCCTTCACATAGCTAAGAAAAAAGTGAAATATAACTATGAAAAATACACATAAATTTGAATTATGTTCATCGTTTACAGCTGAACAAAACAGCCCAAAACACAAGTTTTATTACTGAAAGACCATTGGATGACTCATTCATATGAATTTTATCATGATTTTAGATAGTTTGAGGGCTGCATGGCGGCGCAGGGGTTAGCGCTGTTGCCTCAAAGCAAGAAGGTCCCTGGTTCGCTTTCTGTGTGGAGTTTACATGTTCTCCCTGTGCATGTGTGGGTTCTCTCCTGGTACTCCGGCTTCCTCTCACCTCTAAAAACATGCTCATTAGGTTAACTGATCACTTTAAATCAGCCGTAGGTGTGAGTGTGAGCGTGCTTGGTTGTTTGTCCCTATGGCTGAATCTCCAACTCCTCCCTGAACCCTGAGCCTTGAGCCCACACTGACTTAACTGACTGCACCTGCAAAGTGATTGAGTGAGTGAGGCTGCAAGGGCTTGAAGTGGTAGAAACAGGAATGGGACAGCCCTTTGTTTTTTCGGTTGACAGTCGGCATCTTGCAGAGCTTAAAACAAAGATAAAAACAAGCGTGCCTCGCCTACAGACATATTTTCTCAGTAGATGAAGCCTGTTTTATATAATATACTTACAGGAAAATACTTACTTTTTGCAACGTCCACCCCCTTTTGCACCCTTCATGGTTTTTGTTTACAATTCTGCTCTTTTCACTTCACTTTTGTAGCGTTTATCAGCGGGCATCCTCCGAGAATCCCTGTCATACGCCACAATGCAATGAACTATGGGTAATTCCCTCACGCTAAGTCTGCAGAGATACCCACTCAAGGAAAGGGTGCATGAAGGGCTCAAAAAGTCAGCGAGAGTCCCACTGTCACGCACTTTATGATTGACAGTGGGACAGCCCTAAGCCCTCACGGGCTTAGCAGGGCCTCAAAGTCAGCAAGTGTGTGAGTGTGGGTATTCGGATTAGGCCTATATGTCAGCCCTGGGATTGACTGGCAACCAGTCCAGGGTGTACCCCGCCTCTCGTCCAGTGACAGCTGGGATAGGCTCCAGCCCCCTCGTGAACCCTAACGGGATAAGCAGTATAGAAAATGGATGAATGGATAGATAGTTTGAGTGAACCTTCTTGAAATCTCTGCCCTTCCTTTGAAGGGGGTGGGTGTAATTTCAGTTGTCTTTACACGAAATAATAGAATAATTTTCATGTTGATATATACAGACTTGGATCCTGCTATGGATCCCCATCTCTCCTCTTCTTTCCTCTCCTCTCTTCTCTAAGTCTGTTACTGAAACACTTGTGGCTATAAACATTTTGTTGCTTTGTCACATCCAGTTGCATATTCTGTATATTTGGCCAGACTTAAAGTGACGGTCTATTATCCCAAAGACAAAATATGTGCATGTTTCAGCGTTATGTGTGTGAAGATGGAAAGAACAAGTAAAGAGCCACATCCCGAGAAGAAAACGAGGAAACGATCTGAGAACTTGTACCTACTCTGAACTCTTCGGCCCACAGCAGACGAGGACGATGAATAATTGATAAATATGGCGAGTGCCAAAGGTCTGACTGAGAGAGAAATTCTGTTTTATGTATCAACAAGAGCTGTAGCCCCTTCAATATAAATTTATGAGGCTTTCACATTACATTAAGCTCACTATGGAAAGGTTTCCTGTGTTATAAAAATAAGCTATGCATTAAAGAAAAAGTGGAAAATCTCTGATATATTTGTATAAAAAAGGAAATATATCAATGTGTAAAAGTTCAATAAATAGAAGTATAAGGTTTCAGTAGAGCTGTAGAAATGTTTTGTATACTTTGCTGGAATTAAAAGTGATGCCCATTAATGCATTCTCACTCATAATTACTTTGATTAATCATTAAAGTTTAAATGAAGCTTCTGTGAGTTTTAGCTAGTTCAGAACATTATGAAACCATATCCAGTCTCCTCTGACCCAACAAAGCAAAAACAAAAATTATAGACAAGATTGATCACTTCTAAGTAGCTGTTTCAGGTTATATCAGGATAAGATGCTGTGTAACCATAAGTGAATCAGACTGGCTCTTTTTGATGTTTTTCAAGAATTGTATTTATTTTGGAAGAGTAAAGGTAGACAGAGCGGTTGTATCGAATCAGGCTCGCTGCTGTTCTTCAGTGCTTCCTGTCGGATCATTTTTGCTGTGTGATGCAGGGAAGTGTGGTGACTGCTGGCATGGAGGATGATGCTGCTCCCGCCCTATCTCTCTCTCTCTGTTCGAGGTCGATCATAAAACAAATATTTAAGAGCCAGAGTTTATTACGAGGGAGTTTCTCTCTCCACTGAGCCTCTTTATACGATTTGTTTTTTATGACATGTCAGAGGTGTTCCAGCTTTTACTCATTATTCACCACAGACAGAAAAGTCTACGAAGGAGGCAAACACATAAACTCTATTGTTCATAACACGAGAAACTTTAATTATAATATGTGAAAACAAAACGAATATTTAAAGTTTAAATTTGTGGATTTCTGTGTGGTAAAACATGAAAATGGGATGCAATAAAAAAGGATGTTTTGCTGCAGAAGAACGGATATTGCAGCAATAGTGATAATAAATATACTTTTATTTTTTGGCCATAAGACATGACCACACATTTCAATGAGTTTGAGTCACAGTGCCTATAAAAAGCATTCGTTCCCTTGGATGTTTTACCCTTTTATTGATTTTAAACATAAATCATGATCAATTTAATTTGGCTTTTTTGACAGGAAAAGTACAAACAAACCTCTTTAATGCCAAAATGAAATCAGATTTCTAAAAGTGAAGTCAATTAAATAAGAATCTTTAAAGTAAGTGACTGCATAAATAATCACAACCTTCAAGTCAGTATGTTAGCTGCACCTTTGGCTGCAATCACAGCACTGAGTCTGTGTGGATAGGTCTCAGTCAGGCTTGCACATCTGGACATTGCAATTTTTCTCCTTTCTTCCTTGCAAAACAGCTCAATCTCTGCCAGGTTGCACACAGATCTGGTGTGAAGAGCCCTTTTCTAGTCCAGCCACTAACCCTCTTTTGGATTGAGGTCTGGGCTTTGACTCAGAAACTCCAGAACATTCACCTTGATGGCTTTAAACCATTTCTGTGTAGCGTTCACTGTTATTTTAGGTCATTGTCTTGCTGGAAAATCAAGTATCTCCCAAGCTGCAGTTCTGTTGCTCACTGAAAAAGATTGTCCTCAGGGATTTCCCATATTTTCCTGCATTCGTTTTACCCTCTTCGTTCAACAAGCCTTCCAGAGCCTGTTGCTGAGAAGCATCCCCACAGCATGATGCTGCCAGCACCATGCTTCATGGTGGGGATGGTTTGTTTGAGGTGACATGAAGTGTTTGGTGTCTGCCAAACATAGTGTCTTGTCTGATTGCCAAAAAGCTCCATTTTGGTCTCATCAGACCAAAGAACTTTCTCCCACTTGACCATGAAGTCTCCCTCATGCCTTTCGGTGAACTCTCGTCCAGATTCAGTTTAAGTTTTCTTTAACAGTGGCTTTCTCTTCCACAAAGCTTTGACTAGTGAAGAATCGGGGCAACAGTTGTTGTATGCAGAGTCTCTCCCATCTCAGCTGCTGAAGCTTGTAACTGCTTTATAGGTGTCTGGTGGCCTCTCTGACTAGTCTCTTTCTTCCATTGTGACTCAGTTTGTGAGGATGGCCTGATCTAGGCAGACTTGAACATGTGCCATATTTTCAGTGACCTCTTCTCTGAGCATTTGGAGTTTTTTTTTGTTTTCATGATGTAATGGTAGCCAGGAATACTTATTAACCAGTTACCGGACCTTTCAGATAGAGGTGTCTTTATACTACAATCACTTGAGACACACTCACTGCACTCAGATGATTCCCATTTCACTAATTGTGAGACTAGTAGCACCAGTTGGCTAGACCTCCTTTGAATTAGATCAGTCACCTCTTAAAGGGGGTGAAAATATTAATTCAATCAGTTATTTTACCTTACATATTTTCATTTAATTGACATTACTTTGTAGAAATCTGTTTTCACTTTGACATTAAAGAGGTTTTTGTAATCCAGAAAGCCAAATTATATGGACTATATTTTCTTTATAAAGTCAATAAACAGCTAAAACATCAGAGGTTAGAATACTTTTTATAGGCACTTTATTAAGCTCCTCTAAGAGCTGAGGAAGTATAGGAGGGTATTTGGGTGTTTAGAATTTAGATTTGAGTCTGTCTTGTTGTTTTGTGGCTGTTTAATCTGAGAGAACATGCTTTAGACTGTTTAATTTACTCACTCAGATTGCTTTTGGCTGAATGGGAAAGAGCATAACAGTCTTTACCTGGGGCTTTCAAATAACTTTACCCCTCTGGATAACCCTATATGACCACAAAAGCAAAGAATATTATCAGAGGGAAGAGCATTCTGAATATATAATGCTTTGAACTGCTGCTGTTAGGTGGGTGTCAGATGAGCTGATTTAACAGTTGGCTGTACAAAATAGCCTTTTTAAACTTCAAGTGACATTCTGAGTTGCGGTTAGACACTGAAAGCAAATTAGGACGATATTTTTGCCAGCAAGTATGTGAGGGTTTCATAATCTGATTGTGACTTGCTTTTCATGTGCCCTGTCCTTGCTCATATTCTCACCAACATCCTCTTCCACCCACTCAAACCTAAACACAGAGACACATGCACACGAACCACATTCTAGCATGTAAAACACCCTCTCTACTATCTCACCCTTCAGAGGAAACCACTAAAGCAAATGCATTGTCTTGAAACTCTGCCCATCTACATGAATGAGACTGTTTGCGTGTTATGTTGCATGAAAGCACAAACTCATGTAATGAACTCCCTTACATACATTAGGCTATTTTTAGATCAGCTACTTTTTCGCTCTTCATTTTCATACGTTGTTCCTTTCCTTTATTTTTCACTTGACTGCCCCGCTGGCACGACTTTACTTACTTAACAAACACAGATGCATAAAGCCAGTGGAAAACTGTTTGAAATCCCTGAAGTAGCACTCTGAAATTATTCTAGGGAAGGTTGGAGTTTGCATTTTAAAGGCTTCAGGCTACTGTGCTGCTTCTTTGCACATATTATCAGCAATAAGCATACTCAAATTTAAAAATTGAGTAAATTAGGTAAGTGTTGAGTTTGAGGAAGAGTTGGAAAATAAAGCATCACTAAGGCTTCACGTTATAAGTCATAACAGCCACCTTTTAATGCATAAACGTGATATGGACCAAAGAGTATTTGTCACACTTTCTAGGAAGCAAAATGAGTTTTAGATGTTCCTACACTTAAAAGAATGAGGGGTTTATGATGAATTAAAAGCAGCAGAGGCCCAATACATAGTAGACGAATGGACTCGATGTGGTTATTGTTGTCAGTAGTAATGTAGTTCAAAAGCTATTGAATGACTGGAGCTATTAATACGGCAGCCACAGTTTTTCTTTCCGAACACACTCTGCCAAAACATGAAATTGATCTCATTAAGGGCGCACCAGCGTGTCAATTGAACAGTGTTGGCCAATGTTGGCCCTGTTGACAGATATCGACCTGAAATAAGGTGGCATGCACCCATGTCAGTAGCCGATATGCATCTGTTGGGTTTCAGCTATTTAATGCTAGTAAACTGGTGCACTTAACTGCTGATTGAGAGGAGAGGTTTTTATTTAGCAGAAGTCGTCACAAACTGATTTGTTTTAGAGATCAATGGAGAAAAGTCTGCAGCGTGGGAGCGTAACTCCTAAGACCCACAGGATTTGTGTGTGCCATTTTTTCTCTATTCAACAAGGCATGCCTTAACCAACTGGATCTGTTCATGAACACAGCCCAGCACACAGCTGATCACATGTTCACATCATACAGGAATAAAGAAAACAGCATACAAACAGCTGTTTGCTACAGTGATAGCGCATGAAATCGGCAGTCTGTACTTGGTGTTTTGTTTTGAAATTGATTGGATACCCTATGGGGTTGCATGGTGGTGCAGGGGTAAGAGCTGTTGCCTCAGAGCAAGAAGGTTCCTGGTTCCTATCCTTGTTGGACTAGACCCTGCTTTGTGGAGTTTTCTGGTTCTCTCTACACTGTAAAAAAGAATGTTGTAGCCCAAAACAATAAACAACTTAGTAGGCTACTTCATGTTGCCAATTAGTTGACATAATATTCTCATAGCTAAAGACGTACGTTGAAATAATTTTTTTCCTATAAAAATATTCATATCACTTGGCATAACTTACATAATTTAAGAAACTCAATATAATGAGCTCTATCAGCTAGTTCAGTTATCAAAAGTGCACCCAATAATTTATTTGCTCACTCAATTAATCAGGATGGATTGTCTAAAGACACTTGGGAGGTTAATTGGTGACACTAAATTGTCCATTGGTGTGAGTAGGAGCATGGTTAGTGTTATGAGCATGTGCACTAGGAGGCAGTGGAATTTGTAGGGTAGTCTTAGGGAAAGATCAGCAACAAGCAGTTTGTTAGAACTGTTCTACTGTTTTAAGATGAGGACAATTAGAAACACTTTAACTACTTCAAATCTCATTTGAAATAAAGAAGTAAAGAATTACACCGAAGGAATGAAAAACATTGAAACTAGCAGCTGGATAACAACTTGATTTTCACAACAGGTGTTTCTCTATTTGTTTAATTAATATTGTTAGTTTAGTATGAATGTCTGTGACTAATTGGAGGCTTGAATAGTACAAGCATCGTATGCAAAGGATTAATATCTGACAAGCTACAAAACAAGACATGGGTAAAAGTGCGCTCACATATATGTGGCTGTAGGTGTGGACTGCATCTTGTGTTAAGATAAAGGTGTTGATGGTGGTTTGGGGGTTGGGGGATGGGAGGGTATATGCAGCAACTTCCACTGCTGAAATGTGAGACCAATGCAGGATGCATTATAAAAGCAGTTCCTCCAGTAACCACTTGAGGCTGGCTGCAAAAGCCTAGGAATCCCCATTGGATCCCTGCAAATGTAATAAACCATGAATGTAATAAATATCTGCAGCTTTTAGTGTAATTATCCCACAAACAAAATACATTTACCACAAACCTTATAAAAGCTGCTTAGTGCCAATGTAATAACTTTGATATCTGCAGAGATTTATTGTGTTTGTCAGAAAATAAATGACAGCCCCTCCTAACATTACATAAAAGTAATGTAAATATGAAAAATGGTAGTCATGGTCATTTTTGTAGCATTTTTACAGCTACAAATGGGTTCAGGTCAACATCAAAATTACTTACAGCAAGTTTTTGTTTGCCATGAAACAGGAAGTTTTTTTTTTGCAGTCTTAGAACACTGGTAGTGCCATGAACCTTAACACCAAATATTTAAATGAGAAAAGGAATGGATTGATATCAATTTTGGAAGAAGGGGTTCTTCTTGAATTAAGTCCTCTGAGTGGGTTCATCTGATCCAAATATATGTTAATTAAAATTTAAAAGCAATTATTTTGCACGTGAACAAAGCTCAAAGGACAGGGGTGTGCTGGCTCATCAAAGTTTGACTTCTCTCCCTATTAAAGCAAGTTGCAGTGTCTCAAACATAAAGGGCACAAACTTAAGATTTTGTGTGAATGAGGATTTTAACCCATAAGGGTCCACTGTAACACAGGTATCACATGATATTTAAATGTTAACTCATGAAGTTATTGAGTGAAACACATGAAAAATTCCGATGTGGTCATGTGACTGGCAAGGCTGCCCACAGAGGGGTATAAAGATGAGTTAAAAGTTGAAAAAATTGAATAGATGAAGAAAAAGTTACAAAATTAGGGGAAATAGTGGTGAAAAGGTTTCAAGAGAGGAAAAAATTAAATAGAAAAAAAAATTGCCACATAAAATGTAGCAAGGGGAAAATGGTGAAAAGCAGTTAAAGATTGGGAGAAAGTGGATAAAAATGGGTTGAAGAGCAAAAACAAGTTTAAAGTGGAAAAAATTGGCTGAAAGTAGAATAAAGTCACAGTAAAATGAAGTAGGCAAAATTGGAAAAAAAGTGGTAGAAATAGGTGGAAATTTGTAAAAGGGGGTTAAAAAAGTTGCAAAAATGGCCATATGAAATTGGTAAATGCGGTTCAGATGTGGCAAAAATGTATTAAAAGTGAAAAAAATGGGCTGAAAATAGAAAAAAGTTACACTAACGAGCAGAAACAGTGGTGAAAATGAGTAAAAAGCCCCAGTTCTACTGATCCAGCAAATATGCATTGATGCCATCATTAAACCACAACTGGGGAGGACCCCTTCACTGGGATGATGTGCTGGGATCAAAACTTTAAAATTATTTTTGTTCTTTAAACTGAATGATTTTGACCTATGCTGTGTACATACAAATAAAATATATTTTATATCTAAGGCATTAGTGATAGGTGTTAAAAAGGTCAGAAATGTGTTGGTCCATTGAGTCTGCGTTATGCCCCCCATAATTTTCTTATGAGAAGAAATGGGTGTGGGCTCTTATTGGTTAAGTTATTGTAAAACAATAAAAATGGCTGTGTGTTTTTAATAATTTCCTCAGAACACTGTTTTGACACATTTTAATCCATTTAAACTTAATTACGCCTGTGGGATTATTTTGTTAAAAACTGCAGATCAGTATAATGTTTGTGGTTCCATCCATTTTACATCCCTGATTCCTTATTAAACATATTTACAGCCTGTTTCAGCTAACACTTTTGGTCTCTAGAGCTCCTTTCTTTATTGGTGTACACTACATGGGTGGTGATTTTTAAACAAATGTAATTTATTTGTTTTTATTTTATTTCATTGTAAAAAGGCTAAGGATTACTATTGCATTTGCATGATTGGGAGAGTAGCTGAGTTGACTGACAAGTGAACAAGTCACTGCTGTTTGCTAGGAGGCTAAAGACTGGCCTTAGCTCAATTTTTTTGCCTGTTAGAATACCCAAGATAGCTGAAACGGCAGCTACTGTTGCTAACCCTAACCCTATTGTGCAAACCTTTTTTTGAGTCTCAGGAGTTGTTAGTGCATGTCACTGGACTTTAGATGTATGGTTGTAAGTTGTGATTGGTGAGAACATTAAGGATTAAATCTAAATCTAAACGCTGTCTTTTTCTCTCTTCCTTCTCACCTGATTCTAAACCATCTCCCCTCTTTCTCTTCCTCCTTTTTTCACAAAATTCCCATCCCTCTCTTGTCCTCCCTCCCTCCCCAATCTTATAGGTCACAGTGTTTGTCTACAGCGACCTGATGTTGGTGACCAGAGAGGATGAGCCAGGCAGGTGTAACGTCCTCCAGAGTCCCCTGTACCTCCGACAGCTGAGGCTTCAGGATGGTATGTTTCCATTTATAAATGCTTGAAATTTCCCAGCTTTCTTAGTAAATAGCTACTTTATCAGCAAAAGTCTGGCATGATTGAAGTTAAGCGCAACAATATAAGAGGAAATTATGTTACCACATCAATGAACTAAGCAAAAACTGAAATATGTACAAAAGGCCCAAGAAGACATTCATCTACACATGGTATTTAACTTCTTTTTGAAGGGATAACACTTGAATTTTAGCTCTATTTTTGAGATTTTAACTTTTAATGACACTGGTTTTCATGTGACAGCAAGTTATATCAGTTATTTTCCCACAAAGAAACTGCAAAAATAAGTCAAGGTCTTGAGAAAAAGGCTGGGAATTATTCATTATCATGGGGGAATGGTGTAGAAAAAAACTGGTGAGTATAGGTCAGTTTATGGTGTCTGAGATTATGTAAAAAAAACTCCAAACAATCATATCATAAACCATTTTGAAGCTTTTACAATACAACACTGAATAAAAAGGGAAATTTCCCAATAAAGCACATAATTTGAGCAGCTAGAAATAAACATTCTCTACTAATGCAACAGCGATATTTTCAGTCAGTTTGAACTGCAGGATATTTATGAAAATGGTGCCAAAGTTCCTGCTGCTTTGTCTTTTTCTTTCACCTTCTTGTAAACAGTCACCTCCTCTTACATTATGGAGAGAATAGTCTGGCCTTCAGTGCAGCACAAAGCCTGGGCGAGTCAAACAAATGGTGCTGACTGTAAATATCTGTGTTTAGAGAGGTGGGCGGAGGCAGGGACAAAGTTTGGAGTCATGCTTGGGAGAGAGCCAGAGGAGACAGACGAGAGGAGGTTTACTTAGTCTGCTGAAAGTTGATAAGTACTAAACCATCACAAACGACTCCCACCTCCAGCTGACTGTCATACTGCCTGTCGGATCAGGTCATTATGATGCTAAGTGGAATATAAACCACAAAAACAAGCAGTGCATCCTCTGAAGTCTGCGTGGCAATAGTGTCAAAGCAGAGTCGATAAATAAGACTGAAATACCAGGGGATTATGGGATTGATTTAGCAGGATAACAGGTGTTAAAAGGATGTTGTTGAGAGGAGATTGTATGCTTAGTCCTGCAGAATAATGACTTTAATCACGGGAGTCAATGTGAGCGGAGGGGAAGACAAGTGTGGCTCTGAGATCAATGATTGAATATTATGGTATTCAGTCAGCCAAACAAATGATGCTTCATCTGCTATTGAAAGCAAGCTGCACCATCACACGAGAAACATGTGAACATCTGCTTTCAGTTTCCTGCACAGTAAAAGCCAGAAAATCCAAAAGCACTGCACTGAGATCTCTCTTAAAATATGTTGGTTAGCAGGGATGTGAAGACACCTTGAAATGTAGTAAAAGATTGATGCTTATATGAGCAGTTAAAATGTTTTGAAAAATATTTCTAGTACTATGAAACTGAATTTATTTGACCGAGGGATTGTTTTAAAATGTGTCTTTGACTTCATACAAACATGTCACTAACTTTTTTTTTTTGTGTTGGTCCTGGGGGTGGCTCAAGTTTTCTTAGATACAAGTAGGGGGGCTCAAAGGACAAAAAGGTTGGGAACCACTGCCCTAAGTCACTGGCTCAATTCTTCTTCTTTGTTGTCCCTCCATGGTGGAATGAATTACCCAACTCTTTGGAGTCTCCCAACTACTGTTGGCTCGCACTGTCCTGCTCTGCTTCTGGGGTTTTGTGCCAAGCTCTTTATGAGTGACCCAGTACCTGGTACTTTGGTCATTATTTGTTGGTGAAAACAATTTGAATTGATGATGATAATGATGATGATGATGATGATGATGGACAAAGGCATCTGCTAAATGACATTGTAACATCTCTGCTATAAAAGAAGTTTTTAAACTGTGTTTAAACACAAATTTATGATTAAATGAAATTGCAATCTGCGATTTGAAAATTGATGACTGCCATGTAATCAAAACTCTGATTGATCGCCCACCCCTACTGGAGACAGACACAGAGATGGGGCTGAGGCAAACCTTGGGCCTCCTGGCAAATGGCTGCTATTCACTAGCTTGCAGTCTTTTCAGCCATGCCCTTTATTATGCAGAACTCATATCCATATTAAAATTAAAATGGACTAGGGTTTGTACATAGATTTAAACATAGGGTTTATATTTGATTTGTGATGCTTCTGCAGCCAACCTCAAGTGGACATTCAAGGAATTGCAGTTTTTTGCACTTAAGCATTCTCTTCATTTTTTTAATCACAGATGTTGCCATTTGGGTGCACCCTGCTTCTCACCTAAAAGTCTGTCCAACAGGTGTGTCTTTAACTGATTTTTTGTATAAATTAAATCAAGAGAAACCATAGATTTTGCCATTTAAAAAGGTGTATATCAAATGTAACAACAGAAAAAAAGTGTCCTGAAAGACAGTCAATGACCCACCAGAATGGATATTTCTGAAACAAGATTATATCACCATGATTAAGAGTGGCCTGAACTGCTCTTCCTCACATCAGTTTGGACCTCCACCCTTCACCCAAACAATCAGGAGATCACCAGGGTGGGGATTCAGTCCAGTTTGCCTGTCTCATGAGTGTGTGCTTCATTCGAACGCACACACATCTCCACCCTGCTGCCTGTCATTGTTATTTCGCTTCAGCAGCGTCACTCAGGAAAGAGGCGCCGGGGGATTGTGTTTGTTTCAGTGAGGGTGTGTTTGACCAATGTGTGTGTGTGTGTGTGAGCATGTGTGTAATGACACTGTGAGAGTTCAGTACAGGGGCTTTCCTGTGTTCCTGTCACCCCGATACTCGACCGAGGAGCGTGGGAAACTGTGAGAGCGATAATTAACATCTGTCAATCCAGACTATTAAATCAACACTTCAAAGTGTGATCTGAAATGTCAGAATGGAGACCAGATTTAAATCATTTATTTTTGCCACATTGCAAGAGGGCTTAAAAAAATCCCTGGATTTGATAGGAAGTGAAATTTAGTCACAGCAGATTACCAAACTTTCCACACTTTGACATCTTGGGAGTTCACAGTTGTGCTACAGAACAACACTCTGAAAACAGAAATGCATCCAACAGTGACCTCTGCTGTTGGCTCTGAGAAGAAGCATTTTTTTTATAGATTGGCAAAATGCAGCATTTCACACGGGCCCACCTACATCAGACACTGCCTTTGACCCCTCCTGCTCTGAATCTGAATCCGTCCTCAGGGTGGCGCTCGTCTCTCTCTTTTCCCACTATCAATAGCTGCAGCTCTGAATGGAGAAATACAGAAACAGGAACAAGTTAAAGACCTGATGACTTCCTCTGCAGTGACTGGCTGCTG
The DNA here is from genome assembly GCF_018320785.1 of Cheilinus undulatus. Classification (NCBI taxonomy): domain Eukaryota; kingdom Metazoa; phylum Chordata; class Actinopteri; order Labriformes; family Labridae; genus Cheilinus; species Cheilinus undulatus. The sequence goes on along the minus strand of NC_054881.1, from coordinate 13,593,175 downwards.
CCACTATTCAGAGAGGAGAGGAAGAGGCAGGATTCTCTAATTATTATGCTTCTCAATACATGGATATTAAACTGGATACTGTTTTCAGTGCAGTAGTTTGTGCAAATCTTACCAGTCAAAACTGGGCTTTTTGCACATGGTTTTATTTATTTAAATGCTTAGTGCTTTTTGATATTTTAAGTTTTATTCCTGTTGACATTTAAATAACTTTTTTTCCTGCTGCTATTGTGTTTCAGAGCAACTGTCACCTCAATTCTCCCAGTGGATAAATCAAGTATTTCAGTTAATTCTGAGAATATCCTCACATTATTAGTTTTTCTCACTTATTTAGGATCAGTAGGACCTGATAATGAAAAACCTAAGTCCCGTCTTTGAACAGAAAGTAATTTTGACCAAAATATGATGTTCGCATATCTAGACAACAGACTTATCTAACTGTACAACACACAAAATTTTATTGATATATACATTTCTAAACATTTCGAGTGTGTAGGGCCAGTTGGTAGAGGGCCCTTCAGTCAGTAAGGACTGGTATGAAACAAAATTTCTGCTAAAAGTTCTAGAGGTCCTGAAAAATTCTGTTTAAATTGAACAGACTTCCAAAACATAAAAATCCCCCTAAATTTTCAGATTGTCAAAACATTACAAGAAATCAATGTAAAATTCCAAAAATCTCTTCAAAAATACCCCAAAATGTCCTCAAATATTCCCTAAATTTACTGGGAAAAGTCTGAAGATTTCTGAAAATTTCTAAGAGAACTCTCTAGACATCCCAAGAAAATGACTTAAACTTTTATGGAAATTCTGGTCAATTATTAAAAAAAAAACTCTAATAGCAGAATTTTTTAACTATGTTGTAGGAAAGACAAAGGGTAACAATGTCCTCATCTGTGCATGCAGGGTCTCAGGGGGTTAGATTCCCTATGCTGCCTCTTAAATATGTGCAAGTAGTACATTCAGGTACTCTCTCCATGCATCATAAGGAACCAGACACAAGGAGAGGAAAAGTTGTTGCAGAAAGAGCCCTCTGGTTCAAATCCAGTATATGGCTCCCCTCCCAGTTCCAACTGTATCCACTGTCATATCTGAATGAATGCATAAAAGCTCAGAAATAAATCTTAAAACATAAATAAATACATCAAAAGTGTTAGAACTTTGACACAAAATGTTACTTAGAAATAAAGACAGCCCCAGGACTTATAGGGGATTTATTTTTTAAAGTATTGAAACAGTAAGTTGTTTCAGTCAGTCCCTCTCAGAGGTCTGTTTTTGTCACCTGTGAATAACAAGACATGAAAAAAAAAATCATGAATAGAGTTACTAGAGAATGAAATTCAGACCCCAATTTGATTCTTAGCATGTCCCTGAAAGCTGACCATCTAATCCCACCTGTCTGCGCTGTAATTGGCAAGTAATACCATCCTGATTAGCTGGGACTCATTTTCAGAGTTTGCCCTCATAGTTTTTGGAAAAAAATCTCTTTTGCTGCAGAGCAGTGTGCTCATATTGGCCCAAATGTACAGGACATAGCTGTGTCTCATGCAGAAATCCACGCTGACCTATAAGCTTGGGCCAAACTGATCTTTTCCTAACCTAACCCCACTATAACCAATATACTAATTAAGATAGGATAGGATAGGACACCAAAAAGATTAGGTTAAATTTAGAAAAGTACCAGTTTTTGGATGAATTACTTCATCATCTTTAGGATAAACTTTGATAGATAATGCAAACACAGACAGAAACTTTTTTCAGCCAGGAACACTTTTCATACATGTTACCATTTCATTGCAAAATGAATATGCAGTTTTACTTGGTGGAGAAGGATTTGCTCAAAAATACTCCCTGGCCTAGTCAAGCAGCATGCTTTGATTTTCTAGGGGGTGTATAGCTAGAAACCCCGATTTTGGATGGATACATATATGACAATGTGTACTGAGTGCGACCAATTAGTTCAAAAGCAATTAATCCATAGTGGCATGAATCTAAATATGAGGGTGTAACAAGCTTTATGCTGTAAAGGAGGAGGCCGGGGTGGAGGAGGTTAAGCTTTACCAGCTGCTGTGTGGTATATCAGCATTGATGCAAGCAGGGAACAGAGAGAAGTATGTCATATTTAAATACACCGCTGTGTTGAGAGAAAGGGCTTTGATTGGCTGTGGGAGCTGGGAGGCACTAATTGGGATCAGCTGGCCGTCAGCTGGTCATAGGTGGGAGTATGGCTACTGTGCCCTCATAAACTGACTCTAACCTTCATTTATTGGAACTAAGCCAGGCCTTGTCTGCGCTGAGGCTGCCCAAAGTAAATTTTTAAGCATTGACTAAAACCATGATAAAGCAGTTATTAAGTGGTTTATTCAAAAGGTCTTTTGATAAGAAAAGCATACAAAGGCCTTTTGGGGGATTTTAGCGGTGAAACAATTAAAATCTATGTTGATTTTTGACAGCAGTGTGACACTTTTTCTTCTCTCTTGGGTACTGGGGGGGGGGACTCCACTTTTCTTAGGTACATGTAGGGGGGCTCCAAGGAAAAATGATTGGGAAACTCTGCTATACAGTACAATACCATACCGTTAGGTATGATGGTGAAGACATAGGGATGAGTAATGAAATCCGATATGGTACCGGTACCAATTGGGCCAAATCAAAACACAGATATTGATACTTTGTTTTGATACCCTGCCACCCCAGTGCGACTCACTCTCACCCAAAATGAAAGGCACGCTCTCCACTTTGGTTATCCCATGTTCTACTGGTATCCTTTGTAGATATTTCTGTAAATCATTTTTGATACCAAGAAAGCTTTGACTCACCTGCCAACTTTCAACACACTTTTTTTTCTTTCAAAAGTATCAGTTCAGGCACCAGAACCATAGAAAAAGTATTTATTTAGTACCAGTATCAAATAAAATCCAAATGATACCCAACCCTAATAAGACACAGCATGATCACACCATACTTTACTGTACATAACCATTTTATACTAGTGATACCCTTTGGACAGGGCACAGTATGGTGTAAGCCTTTATTCAAACAAACAATATGATACAGTGGAATTTAGTGGAAAAATACAGTAAGATATCATATGCTGCCATGCTATAGGGTAAGATTAGATATTATGCAATATGTTATGGTACATTTTACAGTCCCCTTAGAGAAATATTCCTTGGATTCAGCTGGTGTGTATTCTTAACTGATTTAACTGTGTAATTATTAAATAAAAACAATGGAAAAAAACAACAAACCGCATATAAACCTGAATCTTGCAGGATGCAGATGGCCTAGCAGTTACGTCTTTACACATGCCACCTGTGGCTCCTTCTGCATTTTAATCCCCACACTCTAAGCCCTGTTTGTCTACTCTATCCTCTGTCCTCGTCTATGATCAAAGGTATAAAAAGCTTAAACATAAATCATAAAAGAGAACATGAATCTTGTAACGTTTGGTCATTGTAGATCAATACTGATCAAAATGGACCCATAGAGTCCCACATTAATAAGTCTCAGATGAACTCATTCACAGAAAAGAGGAGTATAACTGATACTGGTTGGTCGAAAAATACATTAATAAATGATGGACTGTTAGATAGCTATCTTTACCAATATAAGGTAGAGGACAGATGGGAAAAGGAGGTATGTAGGCATGAATGGATGATTCCTGTCTCTATGAAATGTATGTAATCATATCGAATCTTACCCTGGGCAGAGGGATTACCTGTCAGTCATAATGTGGGTTTGTCTCTGTGTTTGTCTTTACTAGTAATATAACAATGAACAACACCACAACATGTATAGATTGTGTGGCTGTACGTGTGAGTGTCTTTCTTTGGCCCACTCGATTAAAAACCATTTATCTCGGCTGCAGACCCACAGGCCTGTCTCACTGAGGAATACTGCAGTGCATTATGGGAGGATCTCTGCAAGGCCGACCTAAAGTAAAAGCCGTCCATCACTTAAAATGTGATGGCAAAATCAAAATCAAAATCAGAAATCAAAGCTGCTGCTTGATGTTCAAGACAAAGGAGGGAAGTTAGTAAAAACAAAACAGAGAGAGCACGTGAAAGATAAAACTCTCTCTTTTTTGTCTTACAGATTACGCAGAAGAGCTGAGATTCTACTTGATTCACATGACTGAGGTAAGGGAAAGGATTGAGTTTCATGTTTGTGTGTTTGTGTGAAAGAAAACAGCGTAAAAGCTTGGTCTAATGTGAGCAGCCTATTTCGTCTGTGAGCCGCAGGGGCAATCGACTCTGGTGGAAATCACATTACATGGAAGACACAAGGATTAGCAGAAAGCTCTAATGAAAATGTCTTTCTCTGTGTATCCTCCTCAGGCCTGTCTCTGTCACACAAACAACATGCATTAGCTTTTGATTTCTCTATATGCATCTCATAATGAAGATTTTTAAACCACAGAGTGACCTACTTGAAGAATCAAGCTTTTAAAAAGTTTTGTTGTGATACATTTGGGCCAAAAATGTTTGTATATCATCTAACATAAAACAGTTCTTATGTTGAATTGGAGCTTTGCTGCATTATTACATATTTGTATTATTGGTCTTGTTAGGACAATATTAATCTGGAAACCATTTGCAATCATTTTATTTCAGCCAACACTTTCTTTTCTGTGCAGCATTTAGGTCTTCATCTGTAATATCTACCAGCTTTTGCTTTATTAATCTGTTTCTCATGAGCCTCAGTTAACAGGCAAAATATAAATTACACAGCACCTTCTCTCTGGCTTACTTCCACAAGATTTTGGAGTGTTTCTGTGGGGATTTTTGCCCATTCATTCTATAGAGCATATATGAAGTCAGGCACTGATATTGGACGTGAATGCCTGGCTTGCAATTTCTTTTCAAGTTCATCCCAAAGGTGCTTGAGGGGGTTGAGGCCCGGGCTCTGTGTGGGCCAGTCACATTCTTCCACTAAACTGATCAAACCAGGTCTTTACAGTCCTTGCTTTGTTAGTCGGGCGCAGCCGTGTTGAAATAAAAAAGGACCTTCCCTAAACTGTTGCCACAAAGTTGGAAGCATAGTATGCTAAAGAATCAAGATTGCTCTTCACTTGTGAAAGGGGCCTAGCCCAAACCCTAAAAATCAGCCCCATACTATTATCCCTTCTCCACCAAACTGTGCAGTTGGTATAATGCAGAAAGGCAGGTAAGTTCTCCTGGTGTCCACCAAACCCAGACTTACCCATCTGACTGCCAAACAGAGAAGCGTGATTTGTCACTCTACAGAACATGTTTCCACTGCTCCACAGGACTGCACCGCTCCATCCGATGCCAGGCATCGGACTTGGTGATGTAAAGTATCTGTTATTTTCTTATTCAGTGCCTGCCCTCCAAGTAGTTTCAATAATGTGAAGTCATTGCGTTCACAGTCATGAAAAAACTGGATCAGTTGCACTCAAACAGCTCAGGTTGGAGGAAACCGACAGCATTAAAGTCTGCTGCTGGGAAGGAGGCAGAAACAAGGACGATGTGATACTGATCTGACAGACACTCGATAGAAGAGACGTGATAGGATGTGATACTTCTGGAGCCCGTTTGGCTGTTTTCCAGTCTTAAAATTTTCTTTAGCCCTGACAGCTCTGCTGCAGTTAATGAGCGTGTTTGCAGATTGTGTTGGCTGCTTGTTCTCTCCCTGTCTCCTCAGCCACTCCTCCCTTTCTTACTGCTGCGCTACAGGCCTGTTTATTATGGTTTTTATTCACAAGTGTGTAGTGAGGGATTGAAGCTGCAGGTCTTATTACACTTGTATGTTGCCATATGGGATTTTCATCATCACATCTACTTAACACTAGCCCTTATCCTGGCATATCTTTTACTTTATCATCACGTGTTTCTTAAGCTGCAGCCAACTCACTGATCTTTACTGTAATTTTATCAGACTTAGGTTTACAAGATGTGCAATAGACAAAATATGTCCCTCTATGTTTCACATCTGTAGGCACAATTACCTACATCTACAGCTTAATTCAAACAATTCAGCCTCTGTATGACTTAAACATTAATTATGATAAATGATGTCTAAACAAGGTCAGTAAATATTACTCTGACATCACTATTTCTAAGCCATTACCAGGAATTAAATCAGTCTAAGGCTCTCAGCTGTTTTTTATCCCTGTGTGGCAACTTTACGCATGAAGAAGACCTGAGTGTTGAGGTTGTTTTCTTAGATTTCCTTCATTCAGGGAGAAAACTTTGTCAAGGTTGTGCTTAACACATTCATTTTACCATTCCTTTAATTAAAAACTGTTATAATAACTTGTTATTCTAAATATTTGACATGGATTCTTAGAATCCAGGCAGGAGTGGAATTAAGGAAAGAGTCTCTCACAGGGCTCTAGTCATATTATATTGTATCATGTAGAATGTCATATCATATTGTATCATATCTTGTGATATCGTATCTTATCATGTTGTGTTTTTTCATATTGTATTGTTTGTTATTGTATCATATCGTATTGTATTGCATATTAAGGGATTTGTTGCTAATCCTACTGTCTTTTCATATTATGGTATCATATTATCCTAATGTGTTTCTTTATATCATATATCATATTATATCCTCCTGACACTCGAGCTTTTGCTTGGAATTCGTTTTTTTAGTTTCTCGCACTTATTTTGGATCAGTAAGACCACAGGCTAAAATTACTTTACAGCAGGAAATATAGATTTATTTATTTATTTTAGAATACATTTTGAGTGTGTTTCAGCCAGTTGGTAGTGGGCCACTCTGTCAGTAAGAAATGGTGTCAGTCATTCAACGATGAACGTAGGTGTAGAAGATGTTTTCCCCATGCAGAAAATCTACACCCAGCTGGGATGTACTGCCAAATGTATTCATGGAGGAAGAGAGATAAACGTTAAAGTTGAGATGCTTACTGTCACTTGAAATTTCTCGTAGAATCTTATTTTCAAGTGTTTTCCAGCACTTGTCTGTCACTTTCCATCTCACTGACAGGGTGAATGGAGTGTGGATGCAGGAAGGGCTGAGGATGAGGGAAGTATGTCTAAAAAGAGCAAATCTGCCCTAAAGTTGAATATATTGTCACATTTCAATAGAGAAGGCAACAGGTACAAGCAAACCTGTTAGAATTTAAATGTTACATCTAGATTGGTTTTAATTGAAATAATCTTAGTCAATAAAATGTTTCCAGATCAGCCTTGATACTGATCCTGCTGATTAGATGAGATATCTTCAGTTTAAATTGACTTTATCTTTGAAAATAAGGGGCTGTGACCCTGAAATGCACAATTCAACCCAAATGAATGTCATGTAAATCTGTAAAATCTTGCCCAAACAAATCACATCAGACAACCCATCCATCATCAGAACCATTCTGTAAAACTGGAGCTTTTAAAAACATGCTAAAACTTCACATTGACTGTCTTGGTGCTTTACAACATCATAACTGCATAACTTGTGGCTGCAGGCGTTGTTTTCCATCCCAGTACCGTGACACCTCTGCGACTGCATGTCTTTCATATGGATAATCTTTTGCCCAGCTCCTCCTTACGTAGACACACACACACACATAACGTCACACTAGTTTTCTGCTTTGAAATGTGGTGCATAACCTCATTAGCAGCTTATGAATCTTTTAGGGGGAGTCGTTTTTTTCAGATATTCCAGACAGAATGAGAGGAGGCTTGATATCCATCCCACAGGCTGGAAAAAAGGCAGGAAAAAGTCTTCAAAATTATTCAGTCTATCCAATTAGGGAACATATATAAATAGAATCTCTTACGTAAGTCAGGAAGGAGGGGAAAGGAGAGAGTTTGTGTGAGTTTAAGGCAGGTTATGGATGTTGTGAGATGTATTTTACTTTCTGTAACTGCATTGCATCCCTTATATAATCATTATTTTGTTTGCTTTAGTAGCCTGTTTGTGTTTTTATGCTTAAAACAAGACAAATATGAACAAATACATCTCATATTTTATTATCCTCCTGCAGCAGTGAGAACAGCTGACAGTTTGACACTTGAGGCTTGAAAAGACCTACCAGTTCTGCAGCAAAACAGTCAGCTGATGCAGCCTCTCACGGATGATCCCAAAAATACCAAACTAGTGCCGAATAGATGACAGAAGACTGACAGAGAAACAGTGCAGATATTTTGTATGTGAGTGTGTGCTTGTTTACAGTTAAGATTTACTCTGCTCATTTTCCTCTCCCTCTCTCCATCAGACCCATCTCTCCATCCATCCTGTCAGACTCCCACACACAATCAAGCACAAGCACATACAAAAGTGCAGTCGTCTGTTATATTTGATACACCTGTCAGCCGTTCATTTCATATCCCGGGAAACAGAGTACCTACAACAAAACACAGCATGCAGTTCGCTTTTATCTTAGCTCTTTATTTCTCACCAGTGCAGTAACAGAAATGTTCTCTTGGATCTATAGTATCATCATGTACTCCTCACATACTAGAGTTGTTCCAATTCCAAGACCAGTATCAGAAAATGCCTTTGATATTGGAGCATACATCTAACAGTAGCCAGCTCTAAATAACCTCCATTTTTCTCTGACCTTTCTCTGTTTAAGAGAAGAAAAGAACTCATTTTTGAGTAATTTATCCATATTATGACAATGGATTACCACATAGCAAAAGTAGGAGTAACATTGCAGCTTTATACAACAAAGCAATTTTCCATATTTTCAGGTCGTACATTCTGTCTGTCAGTCTATCTAAGCCATTTTTGCAAACACAATATCTCAAAAATCCTTTAAATTAATATTTTAAAACTCTGCACATACTTCCATTTTGATTCGAGGATGAACTGATTACATTTTGGAGGTCATAGGTCAAAGGTTAAGGTCTCTAGGCTTTGTCATCATCCCTAGTGGGTGCAATATCTCAAGGCTGCTTTGAGGATTGTCTTAAAACTTTGCATAGAAGTCCTCTCTGACTAAAAAGACAAACCAGTGAGATTTTGGCAGTCACTGGTCAAAGGTCAATGCTGTTAGACCTCATGATATTCCCTTGCTTGTGAATACAATATCTCAAGGAAACTAAGGGATTTTCTTCAAACTTTGCCAATGTCCACTGTGATTTAAGGAGGAACTTACTAGGTTTGGAAGGTCAGTGTTAAAGATCATTGAGCCCCATGTTCACCTATTTCTTTCGTATCACAAAATGCTTTCATTTCAGATAACAAACACCCAACACAGAATTTACAACAGTAGCTCTTCTTTATTGTTGAAAATAACAGCAAAGGCAAAATTTAGAGTATCCTAAAACTTTAAACAAATGTATTTTAGTGCTAAGAGATCATAAAAGTAAACTAAAATGTCCTATTTATGATCACTGAGCTATTCATAAATGTATTATCTTATCTGTTTTTTCTTGAAATTGCCTTTTCTGTTGTCTGTATTGCTTTTGTTTTTCATACAATAATATTCATGTTTTGCTTTACTGTAAGCCCACTTGTATTTGCAAGAATGTCTTTGTGCTTTACCTCTTGTTGGTAGGAGATGAACACAGGGAAGACAGAGAGGCAGACGAGTTGAGTATGTTGAGGCTTTATTAAAGCAGCTGGGTCAGGTACAAAGACATGACAATTTGCAATGTGATGAACATCTTAAATATCCTTTAACAGTGCTTAAGTCTACATTTACATCGTCATGCAAGGATGGTATGCAACAGCAAAAGATGAATGGTCAGCAGATAATATCCATCTGCAGATGGTGTCCTTCAGCGAGTCTGTGAGGTTCTAAAATTCATCAGGGGCCATGCAGACTCTTTGTCTTCCCCAGTTACCCTCCTCAAGGTACATTTTGCTTCACAGTTAAATGTCATTGTCATAACACACTATCACCTATGTGTTTAATGTAGGACACAATTCTGTGAACAATCAATGAGTGACGATTAAAGCCTTACTCACACTCCTAAAGCAGCTGTCTGAAGCCTTCATTATCAGCTATGATGCAGGGCTCAAGTCTTTGCAATAGCAAAAGCATAAAAGTGTTGCATGTAAGTTTTAGATTTTGTTCAGAAGTTGAGGTAAATTTGGACTTTACAGCATCATTCAGAGCTGGATGTGACTGCACATGGGCCACAAGCCTAGCAGTTATTGCTAACTGCTAATTAGCCTGGTGTCTTGTCATGTATAGAGGTTGGCTGTGTTGTAGCAGTGTTTTACCTTGTTTTTGCACAGCTTACATAGATTTCACACTTGACTCATGTCCAGCCTTATGTTGTTTAAAGAAACCCAAAATAATCCAGTGTCTTTACTATCTGTTGAATAGACTTTCTCATCCATATTACTATATAGTATATACTATACTGTATTTATAAGTTTTATTTTTAATCGCTGGAATTGATACAAACATGGCAGAAGCAGTGCAAACCTGGTCTGTAGTCTTAAATGCTGGAAACTTTAAAAGAACTTGGGGTTGTTGAATGTCTAGATGGTCAAAAGGCTAGAAACTCACAGTTCCTCAAACGAGTTGAAGAAAAGTTAAACAGATCTGGAGACTCTAAATCATAATAAAATTTGGACATCAAGATACAGACGCGAGATAAGAGGAGAATTCAATTGTAGTGACAGTGCTTTGTTTTTAAGCACAGGCAGTTGGACCACCATCTCCTTTTATTTCCAGTAGAGCAGACCGAAGGGAAAACCCAAATCAGAATGGTTTTAATCAAGGTAAAAAAAACAAAGCACGTGTTAACATAGCTTATGTATCAGAATGGGCATTTGATCAGCTTTATCTTAGTTCGGTTGTTTGTTTGTGACTCCTTAATTTGCAGAACTGATAATTAGTAGAATAATCTTCATATCAAGCCAATTTGGTAATTAAAACTGTTAAACATGAACACAGCAGCTTCCCGTTGAGAAAGTGTTTCCCAAAGTCTCTTAATTAGACACAAGATGAGAGAGTTGTCTTGAACAAATCATCTTCATACTGGGTCATTTATAATGAAAGATTAACTGCATAATAAGAGAATATAACAGAAAGACAGGATATTTGTGCCCTAACGAGAAGGATTGAGATGTATTTGCCCAACCTGTACTTCAGATATCCGACCACATAGCCCAACCACTTCGACCAAATTCAACCCCATCAACAGAACCAGGCTACTTGCAACCACCAAGTAGTGACAATGCAAGTGCTACCTACTCTAATACATGAAACTAGAATGCATTAGTCAATGCATTAACATAGTTATTAATGGGCATCTCCCTCCAGCATTGTTTTGTCAATTTAGGTCCATGACACCTTTAGGAGGCTCGATTGTTGGTTGTGGTGTTCCAGAGTCAACGCAATCCATACTAACTCTCACTGCCCACCATACCCATCTGATCAAGGTCTCTACCATTGACTCTGAATGTGGAAATATATAAAGAAAACATTTATATCATATTATTGAATAGTTAACTGCTTTTTTTAAGCGTATCATGCTGATATTTGATCATTATCCTGTATCTGCAGATTCCAAAATGTAGGTATTAGTATCAAGATTAAATTGAAACAGCACTTTTTGTCTCACAAACCATATTCTAGAATGAAGTGTAGTTTAAAATATGCTGATGATGGAGCAAATAAACAGTGGGGCATCCTTTTTTGTGCTATTCTTTTTAACCCTGGTAAATTCAAAGTGAGCTTCTCTTTAGCTCTTGGCAAGTTAGTTTATCTTTGAGTGATGAGTCTTTGCAGCCCTCAAGTTCTTCCAATTGTACACACTAGTTAGGTGGAAAAGGGATAAAAGACAAGGAAAGAGGAAAAGATTTCAAAGGAGACAGGTGAAAAACATCCCCTGTGGTCTGGAAAAGCAAGACCATCTAACTCTGGTGATCAGAGAAGATGAAGGCACGTTTGAAGTGATTGAAGGAGCTCGACCTTGGCTCATGCTGCTCTGTTTGTTTGTGTGTTTGATTGTGTTTACCCAATCGGAGATGTGTGTTATGTGATGGACTCTAATTGAATTGCTCTTTCTGGCCTGTCTGTGCAAAGGTCACAGACATGGAGACACAAACACAAAGAAGGGGCCAGAATTAGCGGTCTTATTGCTAACTGCATGATTTTAGTTAAACACTGCATTTGCCTGGAAGACTTTTACCCCACTTTCTTTAAGTAGATAGACCACTTCTGCCTTATTTTGGCTTTAAGTAAATTACAGACTTATGTAATGAAAACAGATTTGATGTGGGCTTTCTGCCCATTCTTAAAGCTTCTGTGAGGGGTTTTTAACTGGTTATGAAACCGACTGATATCATTACTGATATACTGAAATAGTTTCTGAATAATTTTGAGATTATCACTTACCATGTCTATATCACAATTTTCCTATACCTGTAACCACCGCCAAAGGGGAAGGTGTCAGACGAGATAGTTTATGGTATTTTTTCAAAGATATTTACCAGACCAATGATTCTCTATGGGTAAAGATTTTGTGGCCTTTTGTGCCTTATTTAGACAGCACAGTGGGTAGAGTCAGAAACTGGAGAGAAAAAGTCAGGAATGTCATGTAGGAATGGAGCCACAAGCTGAATCTGAACCCAGGCCAGCTGTTTTAAGGAGCTTCTGTACATGGGGCATATTTCAGGAAGAGATTTTTTTGTTTAAAAAACTACTTATGCATGTACAGCATAGAGATAAAATATACCACTTTGTCTACATGGGGCACCCAAATCCAGAAACAGGAATACCAGTGCCCAAGATAAAGAGGTAAAAAAGTCAACATCTTGAGATAGTAAAACTAAATTTATCATAATCATGGGAAATGGGCTTCTGCAATGTTTTTCCAAGATCTACATTTCAAATGCATCAAAACCCGGGATGTATCTTGTAGAATTTAAATCAGCTTTACCCAGTTGTGGACAGTAACAGAGTACATTTACTTGAGTACTGTACTTAAGTACATTTTTTTCAGTATTTGTACTTTACTGAAGTATTTGATTTTTTGGAAACTTATGACCTTCACTCCACTACATGCAATTGGCCACACACTGTGCTCCTCTCTTCTGTGAGGAGCACAGTGTGTGCTCTTCTGTGAGGAGCACACACTGTGCTCCTCACAGAAGAGAACCAATCGCATCTGGGATGGATTTGGAAATAGGCTACGTCATCCTCGCTCTGTGTAGCAAGCTCTCCCGCCTTCATTCAAACAAAACTCGGCAATGGAGATGGCAGGAGAAATTCAAGCTGAAAAACCAGCGCACCCATGGCCATATCTCAGCTCGATATTTGAGATTTCAGAAATAAGAAATTATTCATATCATAAAAATTAAATGACAATAGTTGTCCTTATTGTTTTTGATTGCATTTTTATGGTGAAGTTTATACAGGTGTTTTTATAGACTTTTTTTTAGCAGAGTGATTCTACATGTAAGTCAGTACATCATTAGGTGGTTTCAGAGAGTTACAAGGTTCTGTAAAAGCACTGAGAAAACAATACAGCAATGTACTGATATTAGAAAATGTACTTTGTACTTTTGAATACTTAAGTATTTTTAAAAGTAAGTACTTTAGTACTTTAACTTGAGTAAAATTTCACCGAGCAACTTTTACTTGTACTTGAGTAAGATTTGACCACAAGTATCAATATTTTGACTCAAGTACTGGAGTTGAATACTTTGTCCACCACTGGATTTACCAGCCTGGCAGGCTTTCCCCTACACTGTTGATAAATATATTTAAAAGTGTTTGTAGCAGCAACCTCAGGACAGAACAGAAATCATTTTGGGTCTAAAACTGGAGATTAGATTTTTAGTGTAGACCTCTGAGTAGGTTTTTATATAACACCAAGTACAGTTTTTCACTCTTCATCCAACAGACTTTGCCATTTGATTTGTAAATGCCAGAACATAAAAAGTAAGCATCCCACTTGCTTTAAGAAGAAGAAAGTGCAGTGTATAATAGCAGTGTCTTATTTTGCTATAAAGATATAAGTATGATAACAAGTGATGTTCCCAGGCTGCTATGGTTCAATGGCTCAGTCCATGAATACATTTCTGTCTTGCTCACAGTTTATAACGTCAGGTGATGGTCCTTTAGCCGTACCTAGAATCAGATCGAATGCTTAAATCTATGTGTTGTCTCTGATGTGATTGTTAACGAGCTTCTTTAAGCATTTTGTATGATTTTGGAAATATTTGTTGATGTTTTTAAATCCTCAGTGTAACTGGAATGTGCTCCATAAATAAAGTTACCTGCTTTCTTGCTAGTTATTTCCCTTTTCAACCAAATGAGCATTTAAGTTGTGTGCAACTGACTAGTCTAAAGTAGAAAACAGTGCTCAGAAAACTGTCAAAATGATGAAAGGGTCTTTATATTAGTGGGTATATGATGTGAAGCTGGTGTGTTGAGTAGAGTGTGGCTAAAGTTAGCAGCTACCTTCAACAGCCTTAGTTCGTCTTTACTTAATGTGGTAACTCATCACCTTAGTTGAGTAGTTGTTCATGAGTAAAACTGAAGCAACAGTGGCTACTCTTAGCAGGAGGCTCCATTACAGTTTTAACCCTCTGAAACTGGTGTTGTAGACAAAAAAGTGACACAGGCTATGAAAAGTTAAAAAACTGTTAAATCATAAATACTAGCCACTTATGTTCGTGAAAATTAAACACAAACATAAGCGTGCATATAGGCCTCTGAAATGTCGGTCTGATATACCTCATTAAGATTCACAAAAGCAAGCAAGTATCCGAGAGACAATGAATAACATTGTAGGTATTATGAATGCTTAAACCTGCAGCCATGAGGTAGGTGTCTAAGAAGTTGATAACAGCATGCCTTTTTTAAAATCTTATGCCAAAGATATTGCAAGTTGAGTGTCAGATTTAAATGATTAACAAAGATAATATTTTGCCCCCCCCCTCCAAAAAAAGCAAAAACCCATTTACACATGGATTATGAGCAAGAGACTGTGGTGTTCCCCGATGAGAGTCAGTCTTTCAGTCCTTGGTCTTCCTGGTCTTAGTAGAGTCTTGTGAGGCCTGGATGTTGACTGGTGGCTAGAGGCACTAACTGTACTGCTTTGTGACGACTTCTCTTTGGTGCATTTTGGGGTATTGTGCACTCTCCTGGGCCTGATCCAGCTCACCACATACTGGGGCTCCAGGACCCAGTGGGCTGGTTCAGATACCTGGGGAGACAGTGTGCATTGTGGAGGGGGCAGCTGGGAGGAAACCTGGAGAGATGGGGTATGGGCCTGGTGCAGGCCTGGATGATGGTCATGAGGAGGGCAGAGCAGAGCAGGACCATGGTTGACGTGCCGAACTGGCATATGCTCCCATAACTGACCTGACCTGATTCACACATGTACAGGGCTGGATGAGCTCAGAGATCAGGCCTTCCACTTTGTTCACAGTGGGGTCCAAGATCAACACAACCAGAAAGTTTGTCCCAGACTTTCTCTGTGGCCCTCTGCAGTGTTTTGCACAATATCTGTATTTGCAACATGTGCCTCCTGAATCTAAAATGAATCTACAATGCAATTTTTTTACCACTGAATTGGAACCAATTCATGTGAAAGCCCCTGATAGCCAGCTTTAGCTTCACTGGACTGCATCTAAATGGCGATAAAGCATGGAGATTATGCTCAGGCCTCCATGCAATAGGCAAAATTTTGAGTGTGTTGTTGGACTTTTCTTGTTTGTCCTAAAAAATTCAGGCTTTTTGGTTTGGATGTTGTCACTCTGTGAAAGAAATTCCCTACAGGCACAAAAAAGATGTTGGTTTAGATTAAGGTGAAACTGCACTATCATTCTGCAGAAGTTAGAAAACATTGCCTTGTTTTTAGCAGTTATTCAATGTCAATCTTCTCCTCCATCTCACACTGTCACGGTCCGCTCGCCTCCTTTTGTCTCGTCCTGCCCTTCTCCTCCATCTCCGGAGGTCATCTTATTATAGCGCTTGCTCAAAACGGAACTGATCTAACCCAGATTTAAATAAAGTGCGTGTGTGTGTATATGTATGTGGGGTGAGATGAAGGAGAGAGGAGGAATTGTGTCTCAGGAAAGTCAAATGTGTGTTTTGTGTGTAAGTGTGTCAGTGACGCAGGAGGAGAGGAAGAAAGAAAGCGTTTTGTAGGTAAACGAACAAACACAGAGAGTGAGGAGAGACGCTGTGTGAGATTACCGACCAGTCGAGTGTATCAGGGTCATCACAGAGAGCCATCATGGGAAACTTATCGGACCGGGTCGGGCCTAAGAAACGCTTCATCAGGGAGGCAAGTTCTCTGCAGCGGCACCTGCTATCTGACTCTGGAGATGTAAGTGTGATCAATTTCTGGTGCATTCAGAGATTTAGAGGAGGGGATGTGCTTTTTTCTCACAGTGACATTTAACTATAAGCAACAAGAAATCATCAGAAATCCTTTCATTTATCAAAGAAGTGATTATATGAACTGCAAGCATGGAAAAGCGGAAGTTGGTGAGACTAAAGCCTTGGGCTAAAGGAAAACGGTCTTTTCCCTTCGATGCTATTATTTAATGTTACATATGTATTGCCAGTGCTGACGTCTTTATGCTTTTAAGTTAAGTTATATAAAATAGATGACTTTATGGCTGTTTAATGCTAGTCAATTCGACTAAAATGTACCCATTCACAATTTTAAATAAGTTCTATAATTAATTCTTGGCATGAAGTTGGAAAACTTTCCTCTATTTATGTTAGATATGATAAAAATCATGATGTACGATGTGATAAATCAAGAGCTTACAGTGAACTATTTTGTTGGCTAAAACAGGACAAACTGTTCATTGGGCAAAATATCACCGATGCCATTGTTATGTCTGTTGCATCAGTTTATCATATATCATATTTATAGTGAAATAATTAAAAAGATTGGTTAGGATTAAACTTTATGTGGTTATACCTACTATACCAGTGTATTAAAGAATCTGGTAACCATTAAACCATATATTTCACAAAAGTTAGGACGTCAGTGAAAATGATCTTTACAGCAAGGAGCTTAGTCAGGGAAGAAGTAGTCAAGGGGCTGGAATTGGAGTAGGAATTCTTATTTTGGCCATGTGTTTGGAGATATCAGAGCCCTTGCTCGACTGGGAAGTTCACCTTAATAGACAGCAGCATAAGTTCACAAGTCTCTTACCTGCATCTGTTCCTGGGTCTGTATCGACTTCAGTCTGCTCTACTCAAGCAATTGCCACTGGGGATGTAGTATGTAGACTGTTTTGAGGAGCTTGGTCAGGATAGGGAAGGGCACTTTATCATGTTAGGTCAAATAAGAGGATACCCCAGGAGCAGTGGTTCCCAACCTTTTTCCTTAGCCCTCCCCCCATTTACATCTAAGAAAAGCTAAGAAAAATTAAACATCAATTTTAAATGTTTTCATTGAAAAAATCCCAACATAATACGCTTACATACATTTGTTCTTGACAAAATATCAATGTATAAACGATCCATTACTATGACAGTGAATAATCTTTCTTAATTTTAAAGAAAAAAACCAACATTCTTCTAAAAAGTTGTTAATTACAAGAAAAAATTGAAATTTTTAACTTTAAAAGTTATAAATGTACTTGAACCAAAACATAGCATTTTTGAGTCTATAAAGTCTAAATTCCAACCACTGTTTTCAGCTTTCATGTTTGTTTGTTTGTTTGTTTTTTTACTTTACACTGTTGTAAATTTTAGGTTTTAAATCTTGACATTTTTTGTCAAAATTGAAACATTTTTAGTTCGTTCTTGTAAATTTCCAACATCTTCTGAATTTGATTCCTTTTATATATGACTTTAAAATCCTTGAAATTGAGTTTTTTTCCTGAAAATATTGATCTTGTTGCACAAAAATGAACAGATTCTCTTCATTTTTTTCAGCTTTTAGGTTGGCCCTAATACATTATTTTTCCAAACATTGTTTCAAAAAAAAATATATGTACAGTAAATCTAATTTTGACAACATCAGAGCATGCAGAGTCCTGCTAACTAGTAAAGCCCAGGGAAAAACTGCTCTCTGATGCTTTTGCCAAGAATAATGCTATTAGCTGTTTTTTAAATTTTCATTCTATTTTGCCACCTCTTCTATCCAGGTTTTCATAGCCCCACTTGTGCCTGCTGGTAGACAGGACTCCACTTTTAAAGGCACTGTCACTGAAGTAAAACTTACAGTATAAATAGGGTTGTTGTGCTAATGGTTTCCTAAGGTGAAAGCTGAGAATTCCCTTAAGTGCATGGCCAGTTACTCAGATCTATTTCCCCTAAATTGCCATTGAAGCCATTTGTGTCTAATTGGTGCAGTGAAGTCGACACTAATGAGCATGAAAACTTGAATAATCTCTGCTTACAAAGCAGCAACAACAGTGAGTAAAACTACTAGTGTCATCACAATCCATCACTTTATCAGAGTTGTACTTGGACAGTGGTCAGATGTCGGAAACTATTTCTCTTCTGAGCCATGCATGTTAATCATATTTGATAAGGTGTGTGAAGTTATTGGTTCTGAATTATCTTTTGTCAACCTGAAAAGCTCCAGAGGGAAAGCGGTAATTGAGATAAGATGAGATAAAAGAGCCAGAGTGCAGAGAGGCACAGCCAAACTAGGTGAAATCACAGTGTGATGGCTTGCGTGTAGGCCGCGGAACAGCGAGGCAGCTCTGTGATCAGGCTCACAAAGCAGAGTGTTGTGCGTACAGATAGTCTTTTTCCTGCTAGGAGTCCGCACCATAAAATGTCAGATTGTTCTCGGTTTATTATGCGGAGAGTGACGCTCTTGTGACGTTTGTAGACACAGTCAATAATAGTGCTGCTTTGATTTGATTACTTCAAGGGGAGACAGTTTTTCCATTACAAAGAAGAGATCTCAAGATATCTATAATGCCAACATACATGCACTTGGTTGCCATATATACATACAAATAGAGAACAGTATGCTTTTAATGCATTTCTGCTGTTCCTCTGTGCTTTCAGGGTCATCATTGACCACTTGACAAACAGGCTGTGACTTGGAGTCTGAAGGCAGGGTGTGAATGATAGGCACCCAGAGGCTCTTGTCAGCAAAATACCTTCTTTATGGCAGTCATCCATAACATAGCCAGGCCAGGACTGCTCTCTCAGGGGTGTGATTGGACTGAAATGTACCTTCTTCATTCCAGTTTGGCCACAACTTCAAGTGAACTTTACTTTTTTTCTGATTTAATTTTCTAGAACAGATTGGCAGCGTTGCATCTACAATGGCCATTCATCTAAATATAATCACTTAAAGACTTTGATCCAACCAATGTGATTGCATTGAGATCTATGACCACCAACAACTTATCCAGCAACATTGATTTCAGTGATTAAAGTATTCTCTAGAGCTGCACTGAACTATAGTTTATCTCTCTGCTGCATTAGACGCAGGGCAAATGGTAATCAGCTCCTGCATTATTCACTGGGTTTTATGGGAAAGAGTACAGAGGTAACTCCAAGTTAATAATTCATCTTTCAGTTCCACTGGTATGTTTGTACCAGCAGTATTTAACATGTGGCAACCTCGGGTGTTGAATATGAAACCAACACTGAATTACAAAAACTGCAGTTCCTTGAGGGTTCACTGGAGGCTGGCATCAAAAACCAAAGAATTTTTATTAGTTTCCATATTAACATGCCAATTTTAACAGCAGAGATAATCATGTGTACAGCCTTGTTAAGAAACTGGTATTGGATAGGATTTTACAGAAATTATATAAAACAAAATCAGTGTACTAATAAGTACCTCAAACCCCTGTTGTGAGTTAAATAATTACAAGTGATCATGTAACAAAAGGTAATGATTTATGTAATGATATAAATTAAAAGAAAACTCTAACATGGAGCACGAGGTGTTCAAACTTTATTCGGTCATTGTTGCCAGACTGAAACTTGCAACTGTGAGACAAAGTAGCATTCAACTTCCAGAGAAATCTGCCACAAGTCTTAAGCTCCAGGACACGTACCCACTCAATCCTGCTGCTCTCTCCTCACACACTTGTCACACCCCTTTTACAGTCACCTAGCTGTTAGTCGTAATGGTAGCTTCTACTCTAAATCAACAAAGATGCTATGAGCTAGCTGAAGCATCTCTAGTCACCATTATCATTATAGGCTTTCTAATCTTCTCCATTCTGGTTCCACCTGGACCATGTCTGCTAACAAGATAAATTTTTCAATTGCTTTTCGAGTAGTGTGTCCTTTGAGAGTTTCTGAACCTGTCATAAAGCAGTTGTTCTTGCTGCAATCCGGCCCCCTGTGCAATAAAAGCCAAAGCTATGGCAAACTTACAGCGCTGTGTACCATTTGTTATTGTCTTGTTTCCCACCAAGTATTTTAGGTCAGACAAACATGGAAATGTAGTTATACATGTAACGCCAAATGAGTTGAGATATTGTAGCCTAAAACAATGTGTGCACTGTCAGCAAGAAATAAAGCATACTCAAGTAATGCCAGCCACATCAAGTAAGTAGTGCTTGAACCCATCCATTAATTGCAATTTATGGGAATTCTTTAGGATGCACAATATTGGATTTTTGCCAATATCCAATATGCTGATATTTACAGATTCATTGTATCCGATATCAATATCAATATTGATATTTAAATGTCTTACATAACTAAAGATTCAGTCCTTTAAACACAATTTAAGGTTTGAGGATGAAAAATGAAACAAACTTTTTTCTTTAAACACTTTAAAGATCTCAACTTCCATAGGTCTGTTGGTCCAGCCTAAAACTCCACTAATTTATTAGTATATGTGGCCAAATTTTACAGTTGATATATGCTGATATTTGTGGCCAAAATATCGGATGTAAATATCAGCAGAAATTTTGATATCTGCTGATACCAGTATTTGCCATTTTTAGCTAATGTCTGCCAATACCAGTATCACGCCGATATCATCTTGTTGCATCCCTAGGAGTTGTAATTTAAGGATATTTTCAGGAGTTTTCTGTGTAAATGAAAACACAATGTAGGGTGTTTTTGTAGTTCAGGTCCATGCCTGTGGTTATAAATACACAGAGGTAGAAAAAGTACACAACTATTATCAAGTAAAAGTTACTATGTTTGCATTTACTTAAGTGAAAGCGAAAGTACCGGTGTATAAATGTACTCAAGTAAAAGTAAAAAGTGTTTTATTTTAAGTTAACTTTAAGTATGGAGTACTGAGCAGTTACTTTGGAGTTGTACAGTAAAATATGATCTTTCCTTACTGACAAGAACTACAAGAGAACAGCTCTGTAACCACGTTAAAGTTACACCTCTATAATAAAGGAAAATACACAGCAAAATTGACAGTGTTGATTTAACTCACATAGAGTTAAATCTAACATTGTAAAAGTTTCTGTGTTGGTCTTCACTACATATAGTTAAACTACACATTTGAAAGCGTTTAAAATTTGACATCATGACAGAGCTGCAGTAACTCTTGAAAATCTAGTAAGGTGGGTCTCCTGCGGCAAGAACAACGATGATGTAAAAGTACAGTTACTCTGGTTAAAGTTTACTTGAGTAGAAGTAAAAGTACTGATTTCAAAATGTACTAAAAAAGTATAAGTACCCCAAAAAACTACTCAGTTACAGTAATTTGAGTAAATGCAATTAGTAGCTTTCCGCCCCTTGAATAAAACACTAAATGAGGTGGATCATTGTGGCCTAAACTTTGTAAATGCAGTCGATGAGTGATTAAATATTTCTTGAGCAGTGACAACCTATGTGAGTACTTGTACCCATTCCTAATTGGTAGCTCATGTCTTCAGTGGTACAGAGGGATTTTTCAAATGTCTCATCAGTTTGGGTTTAGCTTTGTAGATATTCAGAAATTTACATAATAATAGGCATGGCTAATTCAGCTAACACATTGAGTGTTCACAGCTGTTTGCTAGGAGGTGGGGTATGAGGTATTTGTCAGTAATAAGTCCTCTGTATTAGCCACAGAGGATGCCGGTCATTGTGGCCCCTTAAGGGAGAGACTGGCCGCTGCGGCAACTCACAAGTTAGGCTAGACAGCCACCCAGACATGGTTGTTTTTATACACGTAATTTAGCTAAGTCTTGGAAAAGCTAGTCTGAAAGGGGTTTGGTAGCAAATGTGAATCACTTTGGATTTTTTTTGTTATATAGTGTAAAACTGCTTTTAGATCTGTTTTTCTTTTTAAGATTGGCTGAAAGATTGGCGCAAACAGCCCTATCTGCAAAGTTGTGTAACCCAACCTCCATGTCTGGTTTTGCTCTGGCAGGGTGTAGCTGCGCAACATGTCCTGATGCTAATATACTTCCTACTGAGAAGACATCATTCAACCCAATTTCAAAATACCTTACTCTTCCTTGAAAACCTGCCTGGGTAAATCAAAAGTTAGTTTGAGGCTGCTATTCCAATACGGCAGCCATCATCTTTGGGCTTCATAATTCCTTGTCACACTCTAATGGGTGATGTTACTGAGACTATGTCCATGTTGTATACAGTCTGTGATATTTACTGACAACCCAAGAATCCTAGCCTTTGAATTGATTGTGAAACTCCCCATAAGTATGAAAATAAAAAAACTTAAAAAATAAACAAACTAAAAAAAATAAATTGGTATGAACCTGAGGGCTAAAGTATGAAAATAGTGCATTGAAGTTTATGCAACCAAAAAACAACTGTAACTGTGACGCACAAAGGCAAAAAAAAAAAAAAAAAAAGACAAATGCACCATGAACTTAGTGACTGGGTTTTTGTTACGCTGAAAGAAAACCCGGAAAACTACTGTTTCTATAAAAAGAGGCAAAACATCATTGAAAAAACCTTTACTGTTTAAAACACTACATAACTTCAGAAAAGTTCCTCCAGGGGCTGTTATGTGCTTATCATCCTCCCCAGTGGCTACACAAAAGACATCTGGTCAGGATCTCCGCTTTACATGCTCTTTTCATGGCAGCTTTATAGAGGCAAACTAAAAAGAGCTAGAGACCAGAGAAACAAACCAGAAATAGATGAAAGAGTGTGGAAAAAGTCCCTAAGTTAAGAGGAAATAAGATTTTATGCTGTTTACATTTGTGGAATGCATTTGTTTGTGAGTGGTGCTGTTTGTTCATAATAACTTTTAAGACCACATATATCAATGAAATTATCCCGAACCAATTAATTTAAACATTACTGGACCTAGGTCAACTTGACATAATCTGGACATAGATTTTTCTGTTTAAATTACACAATATTCATGCAATGTTTAAGTCTCTACTTCAACTGTAAAGAGAGCCCTTTCATAACCAGCCAATGACCTTTGATTATATAGAGTTCAGGTTCAGCAATCTATAGTCTTCATCCTTATTTAGTGTGGTCATGGGACAGTCATGCAAAACCAGAGGAGCCAGAGGCCATTACCTCACCCTGACCTTACTAGACCTTCTGATAAAGTAAAAAAAAAACAAACATCCCTCTGATTTAGACAAGGAAACAACAAAATTGTATCCTGATAAAGAGAACTGATGACCTGTCAGTTTAGCTTAACTGAACCAATTTCTTTTAGCTAGGTGCTAATATAAAATTATCAAATTTTCTTAATAGCAATATTGATACCTGAAGTTAACAAGGCAACAGCTTGGTCCCAATTCAGGAGTTGCATCCTTTATAGGTTGCATTTCAAGGCTGATTGCATCACAGAGGTGTGCCCAAGGCTGTCTCATCGCAAAAGCATTCTTCAAACCCAGATGAAGAATTGTGCCCTGCTCTTTCTAGATTAGAAAGTATTCATCTGTTGCATCTTTCATAGTCAAACATATTCCAAGATTCATTGCATGCTAATTAAAACAAGATGGAGAATTCTCAAGTGACTAAGCCATGCATTTTATAATGCAAATAAATAGTAACAAACCAGTTGAAAATCTTGCGATAAACTTGTCAAAAAAGATTCTTGAACCTTCAGATTGTCTATTAAAAAGTCTAGTTGTTATTTTTTTCTGTGGATATTAAGGTTGCAGATTCAGCTGGCAAAACAAACAGGAAGTCCTCAGTGGACCTGACCATTTAGCTCAGCCTGATTGGTCTATGCAGGCTTGGACTGGTTCCATCAAAGGCTGTTTCCTCCAAAGGATGCCTCCTCCTGCATTGGGACACAACTATTGTCATTAAATGCTTTAATGCAATATGTTAGCATGCATTTATGCAAGACTTCATGAACTGTATAGAAATGTAAAACGTGGTCTACAACAGGGGTTCCCAACCTTTTTCCTTTGGGTCTCCCCACTCAAATCTAGGTAAAGCTAAGACCCCCCATGATCCACTTGGAAAAATTAAACATCAATTGTAATTGATTAAATTGACAAAATCCTGAAATAGTGAGCCTACTTACATGACAAGTTATTTCCAAAAGATCTCTTTATAAACTATTCATTACTGCAATGCTGTATTAGTGCCACTTTAGAAGAAAAATTTATGAAGAGGATCTACTAATTTAAAAAAAAATAATAACCTTTTTAAGTGAAAACAGTTTCAAATTTACAAGAGAATGTTTTTTTTTTTAACTTTAAAAGTTGTATATTTGCATTCTCCTTGCACTAGTACTGCAGTTGAGAGCCTAATCAAATTATACTTCTTATTGGGACTGATCAAAAGGAAATAATTGTGCTATTAGCCCAGAATTATCACATTTTCATTATCATCTGGAGCAAATGGTCTAAGCACAATGCGCACCTGGACATGCCTCACTCCACCATCTGGGAACAACTGAACTACAGGAAAAAAAGCCAAAATGTATGTTTTTGCAGTCTAAATTTTAACAATACCAGCCTTATACACAGTTGCTGATTCAAGTAATCTGCTGTAGCCAGTCTAGACTGTTTATGGTATTTTTACACAAGATTTTCCAAAATACGTGCACACTAAATAAAGTTACAGTGAGAAAATCCACAAAATATTGCAGAAAAAAATCTAGCTGCCCAAGAGGTTGTTTATTTTTTGAATATTTTGATACCTTATGATATTGTGAGTTTTAAAAGTGGTTATCTTAATCATTGACAAAATCCAAAAATACCTGTGCAAACATATGTAAAAGTATCTTTGGTTGTTGTGTAGTCATTTTTATCATGCATGGTTGCACAAATTCCAAAGGCACACCTTGACTTTCCTCCTCACACCGTTTGAGAACCACTGATCGAGATTTAAAAGGGACATTTCTGTAAACTGGTGCAATCCATCCACCGTTCTCAGTTGAGTTTCCTGTAAATTTACAACATTATGATGTTGGAAATTCAAAAATCTTGAAATTTTATGTTAAGCTCAAAATTGTTTACTATTTCAACTTTAAAATTACACATTTTTCTCATAAATTTCTACTTTTTAAACTCTGAAATACTCAGTCTGGTTTCTTGTATATATCTACGATATAATCTCAAAAAATATTTTTTTTTAGATTTTGGCTTTTTTTTTTTTCCTTTAAAAAGTAAACGGATCCTTTTTGTTTTTTTAATGTTTTGGGTGGCCCTAATAGGCTGTCGCACATTATGTCTTATCATGGTTTTTAACAAATATATGCACATCTAATTTTGACAACATCTGAGCAGACAGAGCCCCCCCCCAACATCTTTTACAGAAAACTGTGAAAATGAAACCCACAGAAAACGAAAGCAAGATGAAGGTTCTGGCCCTGGGGGAATGGTCAGTCATGTTCTTTTCATGAAGTAAGCCCATGAGATAATAAAGGACAATTACGCATTTGTTGTTCATGTGTGGCTAACTTGATTGATGCATTTTGTCAGGTCATGATACTATGTTTAGCATCGATGTATGAACTGTGACTGATCAGGTATGATGTACCTCATTGTAACACTTTATGGGGATTTCCACAGAAAAACCAAAGACTGGACTGGACACAGACATGGTTAGATTATCTACCCCACCCTTCTTGCTCCTGCTTTTTTCTGTAAAAGTACTGACATCTTGTTCATGATCTTATAAAACTAGTGCACTTGCTGGCACTGTGTCTCCGTACAGACCTGTTTAACTGCTTTACTGAGATTACAGTTACCACATTGAGGATATTTGTTCTCATTGTTGTGCGCTGATCTTCAGTGGTGTGGACAGTGGAAAAGGCAGATTTCACTTGCTTTTTTTAACATTTGTCAATGACTATGTCACCCTGTGTGCTTTTTCATAGTTTGTTTACAATCTATCTTCAAGAGTGAGCCAAATCTGACTCCCATCTGTGCTCTCAAAACAATTCAATGTGTTTCTGAACAAATTTCAATCAACAAAAATATCATAGTTAAATCTGAAATAGGAGCAAATAAGACAGAGAAAAAGAGACTTTCTTTATTTTTGTTTGTGGCAAAAAAGAGAAAAAAACAATGCAAGGAACAACGTTTGCTCAAGGCACATTATATTCATGTAAAAAATAGCCTCTTTCACATCTTACGGTTGTTGTGCCTGGTGGTATGAATTCCCACAGCACTCCTCAAGACCCAGCAGTGTACTGCATCCCTCTTTTTGAGAGTCACTCTTTAAATTCCAGTTTGATAAAGATGAGTAGATCTCATGTCTTTGAACTATTTTTTGTATTAAAACCACTGAGCAACACCACAGAAGACTATCTTTGTATGATAAATACAATAAAAAGGATTATTTCAGCTCTGAGAGTCCTTATTTGCAGTAACATTTTCAGGTGGGAGCTAGGGCTGGGTAATAATTGCAAACTAAATTAAATCGCAACAATTTACAAATTTTGAAGCTGCAATATTTCTTTAACTTGAAATGTGCCAAAATACCAGTTTAATATGTATTTTTTGCAGCAGAGTTTATGCACATTCTGCAAACATTCAAGTCCTTGTGTACAATAATTTACAAAAAATCCTGCTTCTCTTCTTTACATTTTTCTTAATCGAAACAAGAATGACATTAAAATGACCATTCTCTTCAATCTATGCACTAAGAGCCAAAATAATCGCAGATAGATATTTTTTTAATTGATCTGCCCTGTTTTATTCCATCTAATATTATATAGGCTATAATATAGAATGATTTATTGCTTGTATTTGTTTTTCAACAAATGCACATTAAATCTCAATTGCCATATTGGATAAAAAAAAAAAATCAATATTAGATGATTTTTTTGCAAATTGTTTAGGCCTAGCAGAAGCAATGACTTTCTAAGGTGTCAAGTTTATTTCCCATAAACCTCAAATTACATTGATACCTGTTTTAATGCATTACAAATAGAAATCCCGTCCACCCAAAACTGAGTGATTTGTTACGTTTCTTGACTTAGCATTAATGCAAACTCATGCACATTGTCCAAAATGCACAAAAACACTAGCAACATACTGGTGACAAAATGTTGCCAGTGTATATGCACAATTAGAGAGTGTGAGGAAGTTTGCAAGCAAATTTTGATGCATTCCTTTAGTGCTTTGGTAATAAGTTGAAATTTATTCATTGGAAATCCCCTTGAGGGGCAGCATCTCATTTTCAAGGGGGACCAAGAACATGTAACATTTCACAAAACATACAACAGAGTACAAAACACAGAACAGCCAATACTGACAAACACAAGAAGACAATTTTGCTTGCAACCCCCCCACCCCCCCTACATCTCAGAGTCAAAACACACATATATACATTTACATACAATCATCTATATAATTATATATGCATATACATACATGTACACATAATACATATATATATATACATACACAATCATACACATATATATATAAACATACACATAAACACACATATACATATATAATATATATAGCTATGTATTCATAGTTGTATATATAGTTATATAAAATATATCTATAGTTGTTTCACTGTGTTGAGAAAACATTGCCATTAAAAAAACTGACAGTCAGTTTTCAAATATGTAAATAAAGTCATTTTAAAGGAGCCTAAGGTGGTAAGTGACCTCAGTGATGGAGGCAGATGGTTCCAGTCTGAGGGAGCCTTAAAGCAGAAGGACCTCCAACCAACCTCTTTACAGATGGAAGGAATAGTAAAAGTTAAATACTGAGAGTGTCGCAATGGATAAGTTGAAGTAAATTGAACAAAACAGAATAATATGTGATTGCAATTTCTGGACGGCATTGCAATTTGCTACTGCAATGACTATATTATACACTAATGTTATCATGAGAGTGATAGTTTTAAAGTGTGAATTTCTTTGCTCAAAGCATTTGAAAAGAAACCTGAAGTGTTTACAGTACTAGTTTCAAAATAACTTTTTTTTTTCTTCAAAAAGCCATAGTGACACTATTGTAAACTTAAAGGCCTTTCTGTCTGAGTTTTTGTAAATATTTCAGTAGAGTTTTTCCGATTCCGATACCAGTGGCAGAAAGAGGTCTGATTATATTAAAATGCAGGTATTTGTATCCGCAAGTAAATGAGTTTATGCACAGATCCAGTACCATTTAGCTTTGTATTTTGCTGTATTTAGACATGCAATATGTTAGCGCTATAAACCGGAAATCATTTCTTCTTTGCTGTCCGAAAACACTGCATGCACTGCATGCACGGGCTACAGTTTTTTGAGCAGCGAAGAAGAACCAAAGGACCCACTGCAGCAGCGAAGAATGGTGGCTGTGTGACAGTTTTTCTCTGAATGTGATCGTTAAAATGCCTTCCACGCCGGCGCTGTCGTACACGACAAGAAGTGACAAAGTTTATCAAAAGATAAATAACTTTTGAATCATAAATCTTTGCCTCTTACTTGTTTTTCCTCTTGAAGCTATCCGTTATGCCTTCTTATTGACGCTATTGATGCCTTTGAATCCCTTGTGGCAGCATTTTCAGCAAGCTTGGAACTCTTGTGACTTTTGGGGACTTTAATGATTAAATCCACACCAGTAAACCCAATACTGAATGTCTTTTTATCCATTTGAATCCATTTACAACCATTTATTACCGCTAGCTTGAATGCTAACAGTCATATTGTTTACCCTTTGTGCGGGTCTGTCAGCCAGTTGCAGGCTGTTCCGTCATCACATCCTGCTGCCTGAATAGAGCAGAATGGAGAGAGAGATAGAGAGAGTATCTATGTAACTAAGCAAATCAGCTGATTCATTTTTAGGTTACTAAAGTTTTGCATCTATCCTTGTCTAATTCTTGACTTGAATAAAAATAGGTGTTTTCCCTTAACATTATTATGGTATAAAGTAAATAGACTTGAGTTTGTACAACACTTTTTCTAGTTGTCTTCATACTGAAAGTGCTTTTTACACTGTAGGGCACACTTACCCATCAACTCCACATCCACTATCTGATGGCTGTGTAAAGTGAGCATTAGTTTAACTAATCACAGCCATACATGTTCACTTGCCGTTGACCCAGCATTGAGAGCAGTTTAGGGTTGAGTGTCTTGTCCAAGGACACTTTGACATGTGACTACAGGAGCTGGAGTCAAAGCCCTGATCTTCAAGTTGAGAGATGACCGACTCTATCCTCTGAGCTACAGTTACCCCTCATATGATACAACATGATGTAAATAAACATTACAATCAGGTCATACTACCAGAGAGAGTACATCAAATTCCTCCTGATTGTGCATTAACTGTGAGTGAAAGCATGCTAACCTGCAGTGAAACAGCTTAGGTGAGCTGTGTTGACAGCAGTCCAGTAACACAGTGAAAACTCATCTGCCAGATGGCTCAGGGGGAGGGCTTCAAGCATGGAGCACTTTAATCAATCTGATTAAGGGGAAATGCTGCCTGTATTTTTAGCTACTCCATGGTAAGCCAGTGGCCATTCATTGAATTTTGTTTCATTAGCTCCCATGTTTATCTCCTGGATGAGTAGATTTAAAAACAGAGTGAAGAAAATCTGGGGCTGTAGTATTGGGTCAATTAGCTGTTTTAGTTAATACCTCTTGTTTTAGGTGATTATTTCTGACCTGCTCAGACTGAAGGGTAGAAAAAGGGTAGCTTATTGTGTGTAGAGCCACAGTCTGGAACGCTGACCGGAAGCTTTTAAATACCAAGAAGCCAAACAACCTTAAAAGAAAAATCCCCTATGACCTGCTTCTGCAGAGTCGGAGCGAATACACTGAATTTCCTGCAGACTCTAAACAATAGCAATGCTGAAGCCGAATCTATCCCAGCCGTAATATGAGGCTACATTTTAAATAACATCATTATAAAAATAACAATCTTTTCTTCTTCTGTATTCTGTATGCATCCTCTTAAATCTGGTTCAAACCAAGAGACAGCTGCTCTGTGAAGAAGAGCGCACTGCCAACGTTATAGAAGCTCCAGCTGGCTGCAGACAATTCCTGCTTCAAACATGTGGTCTGAGACCAGCTGTCAACAGTTTACTCATTTGCCGGCATGACTGATTATCTATTTGATGAATACTGTGATGTGTATGATGTGTCTCGGCCTAACAGCACAGCAGAATGATGTCTAATAATTGTATAGACCAATAAACAAAAGGATGGTCACCATCAGCGACACTGTAGCTCGAGCGTCGTTTATTTTAAAAAGCCAAAAGGGAAATGTTTGACCGTGTACGCTCACTGATAATAATAAGAGCGGCCTTGATTCTATTCTGCATCTCTCATCATGTGTTATTTCCCCCTCTTCTCTCTTTACCCAAGACTAAATGTGCATGATGTCAGTGAGTGGTTTACAGTGTGGTATGCACGGTCTCATATTTACACACCCAGCCTGTGTAAACATACACACTTCCTCTCTCTGACAGATGAGGATGTTAGCCCTTATGCAGCTCAGGGACCTGAGCCTCGCTATGACTCAGAGAGCCGAGAGCCCAGCTGGTCGCCTTTCTCTATTTACTAGTGTTGTAAATATGTCGCTATAGTAGGAATGTATGGTAAGGTAAACTGTAGCGTGTACAGTAATCTTAAAGTAAGGGAGTGCATTCTGATGTAGGTAAACATATTCCTTTGGGACCCAGAGGTGCTTCCTCACAGATGTTTCTTCTCTAAGGTGGGACAGCTGAGAATTGCTGGAAAAATCTCTCTCATGAGGCAATCTTTCCTGGAATTCTCAAGCTTTTTAGATACTTTTGATGTAAAAACAGAGAACACACAACTCTTCCAAAATTCAGTAATATTGGCTGTTATTAACAGGTGTCAAGAACTGAGTCTTCATTTCTTCGGGGTGTAACTAGGAGTCATTTTTGAAAGACCCAAACTGCACAAAGTGCTGTTTTAGTTTGGAGTGGGGTAAGAAGTGACACTTTAAACTCTGGGCGACATTTAAATCAATTGATGTCAATTAGTCAGAACGATTTTTGGCTAAATAAAGACAAATGATTCTCTTCTCTGATTAGGAAACAAGCTAGACATAATTTCCTAAAGTCTTCCTTGCTTTTTAATGCTTATATTAGCAAAATGATGAAAGGGTTGAATGACAAAAAAAACCCTGTATCTTGAGTATGCAGCTGATCCCAATTTTTTGCGTATGTATGTTGATAGTAGTGAGAATGTGGTGCATGAATGTGTGTTGAATGGACGAGTGTGAGACTACATAAAAAAATGTGTTTTTGGACAAAGTGAAGGTGCACTGGGTGTATCTGTCTTGTTTAAAGTAAAGGTTCGGAAATAGCCATGGTGCAAAACAGATTGACATATTTTTGGCATAAGAAGTGACACTTTAAACTCTGGGCGACATTTAAATCAATTGATGTCAATTAGTCAGAACGATTTTTGGCTAAATAAAGACAAATGATTCTCTTCTCTGATTAGGAAACAAGCTAGACATAATTTCCTAAAGTCTTCCTTGCTTTTTAATGCTTATATTAGCAAAATGATGAAAGGGTTGCCTCTGTTTTCATTTACTTGGACAACAGACACAAACTCATGTTGACATTGGCCGTTGTTTCAACTTTGATGTGAAATTTTTTCAGCTGTAGTGGTGCAGTTTATGGAAATTAACCAGCTAAAATGTCAAATCCTTCTGTCATCAGCACCAGAATTCACAAGATTTTTGGCAGTTAAATCCCATTTTTTATTTGTATTATTGCCTCTGCTTGGCCTTTGTAAACTGAGATATAAAACCAAAGAACATCACCACTGATTTCTGTAGGTTTTGAATAAGAATGTTCCTAAGCATCTATTTCGCTATTTGGCTAAACTCTCCAAACACTGTGCCACTACACTGACACCTTACACTGGCAGCTATCCCACATCAGTGTGACATTGAGTGACATTGAAAGCGACATGCAGTCCATTTATTAGCTGCACAGCAGGTCACGTTAAAGCCTGTTCAGCCAGGAAACAGGAAAATCAACTAGCATCATTATTCAGCACTGACCAGGGCACAGAACGTCAAAACAATTCCCTGAGGACTAAAGTTGGTCTCTGAAGACTTGCACAAATTTAAATGTCCTATTAGTAGCCCCACTTGTGCCCAAAAATGTCAGGACACAAATGTTTTTCCTGACATCGCCTGAAGCAGAGCAGCCGAGGTGGATGGAAGTAATCGAATTGGAAAGAGGAAAAAATAGAAACTAAACTGTACTTGGGCACAATGGTGTCCTTTCATGTGTGGCTAAAATGAGACAGGGGAGGAATCATGGAAACTGTTATTCAGCTGGAAATACCTTGGTGACGTTACTGCAGAGTTGGATGAGAGCTCGTGTGAGCATGCATGAGTGTTTGGTTGGATAATAATCTAAAATAGAGTTGACACACTACCAGGATTGAAAATGTTGGCAAGATGGCAAAAATCCAACAGTATTGATACCTGCTTCAATACAAGAAATGATTCCCTGATCTGGTTGATTTAGTTACTTTTTATTTCCAACTCACACATGAGAAAGAATCACTGAAGACATACTATAAAATAAAAATGATAATCTCATGAAGGGCGAAATACATTATTATAATTAATAATCCAGTTGAAGTGTATGCAGTGACTCCGATCTCTCTGTAGTCTATGATATTTTATTAGCATTGATTTTTGTGCACATTTGAGCAAACCTTAAGATTACTATGTGTATCTGTATAAGATGCTAAAGAGGCTGGATAAAACATATTAGCTCGCTGGTAAATTACACAGTTTATGAGGTAGAAGCTGTGTCAGCAGGTGCAGCAGAGCAGGCAGAAATAAGCACTTATTCTGCAATAATGAAACAAAACCTTAAACCCCCCTTCACGTCTGAGGTATTGGAGTGTTTCTAAGTTCTTTAGAGTGTAAGTGCCGTGAAACAATCAGAAAATAAAGTCTTACTCCTCAGGATCATCGCTCTGTTAGTCTCTAGCTGTGCTTGCACTCTTTTGATTGCCCACTGCTGCACAATACCTCTCTCTCCCTTTTGCTCGTGGCTGCTCTGGTTGAAAATATGGCTGTATATCTGGTGTTTTTTTTCACTGAAAATTGTTTTTTCCTTGACTTGTTTGACCCCTTTCATCCTGCAGTCTTCGCCAGAGTTGTTGACGTTGCTGTTGTAAGTCGTTTTTATATACAGGTTTGGTCATCCTGCCCCTTGCTAGTCTGAGGACAGCATCACAGCTGTTAGGCAACATCTACATCCCCTCATGTAGGTTCACTATCCGATGGCATCCGTGATCCAGAGTAACAAGTACCACTGTTACCACAAGTACCACCAAGGCACTGTTCTGGTGATCAGTAAAAAGCCTTCATAACTAAAGTTATCTCAAGACACATTACAAAGAGGGCAGGTCTAGGCCAGGCCTATGATATTAGACCAGTGCTTTTCACCATGAGTGACACACTAGCAATATTTAGCCCAGTTACAGTGGCAACAAAAACCTTCCTTATTATAGGGCAGGAATGTCAAGCAGACCAGACTCATGCTGTAGTGTTCTGGACCAGCTGAAGGGTCTTAGTGACTTACCAGGACGGCCTGATAGAAGAGAATTACAGTAGTCCAACCTAAAGGTAACAGAAGCATGGACAAGTTTTTCTGCATCGCTTTGAGAGAAGTTCTGCCTGATTTTATCGAGGTTGTAAAGGTGAAAGAAGGCTGTCTTTGACACATGCTCTATGTGGGTGTTGAAGGACACATCCTGATCGAATAGAACTCCTAGATTTATCACAGTGGTGCTGGATGTCAGGCTAGTGCAATGTAAGGCAGTTACGCTCTTACAAAAAGCCTTTCGGAGGTGTTTGGGACTAGGCAAAATGACCTCAGGAAATTTCTAGTCCTCCAGGTCTTAATGTCCTTAAGGCATGCTTCTAATTTACATAACTAAATTTTATCCTCGGGTTTCACTGACACATACAGTTGGGTATCATTGGCATAGCAATGTAAATCCATGGCATGGTTCCTCATATTGGCTGTTTAATCTTGAAAAAACTAAAAGCATGCAAGGGGCATGTTAACAAGCCAGGTAACAGGAGCACTGATGGCCTAGAGGTTACATCATGCCCCATAGTAGGTGGGTGGCCTGGGTTTAAGTCAGACCTGTGGCTCCTTTTCCACATCAGTCTCTGCTATCTCCCTGATTTACAAGTCTTATCAACTGTTCTGTCCTCTTCAAATAAGGACAAAAAACAACAAAACAAATCTGGGTATCAATCCATATAGTGCCGCAAAAACCAAATAAAAGGCTTTTTACTCTTACATTTTTTTAATTTGAAAGAAAATTGTTGGGCGCTGGTGTCATTTAGTTGGTAGATTAGGCACCCAGAGGCTACTGCCTTGGTTTCATTGGTCTCAGGCTCAATCCACATTTCTAAAGAGATAGATTTATACCATAAAGAGATTTAAAAAAAACGAAAGCCTCCACCACCTAAATTGCAGTATATTATGAGTGACAAGCATGATGCCAAACATTGCTTAAGGTATTGTATAGGATGCAGCCAAAGGAGTCTGGAAAAATAGAAACCTGTTCTTTGATGAAGTCAATCACAAATCATGCAGGAGTCATCTGGAACAAAAGTGGCTGCAAAGTGGAAGTTTGATTGTCAAGTTTGGTGTCATTTGTTCTGTTTTTTGGGTTTATGAAGGGTTTCAGTAGCACAGGACACAAAGATACTGGAGTCCATTGGGGGCCACCAACCATATGTAAACACTTTGTTTGTATTACTTTGCCCCTGTTTATGAAACATGTCCTATAAAAAATGGTCAGATGAGCTTGTTTTGGATGAATCTAATGGCCTTGAAGGAGATCTCAACCCAGTTGAACACCTTTGGGAGTGGATTGAAGTCTTCTCATGCAAAATTAGCACCTGACCTCACAAATGCAACTTTGGCTGAACTGGAACAAATTCCCAATCACACTCCTTGTGGAAACCTAAGAAAAGCGGTTGCTGCTATAGTGAACTTAATAGATGTCCTGCTTTGTACCAAGGACTAGTTTTTTCCTCTACAAGATTCTTTTATCAAATGTTTATGGCTTGAATTTTAAAATGGGGCCATTGAACTGTTAGGAGTTTTGGTCTGATTGAGATTAAACGCATATTCTGGAAAGTCCCCTAATGGTATTTGTGTTCTGATGAGTGAAAAGATATCAGACCAAGCTTTCCTGACTCTAACTTAACCCCTGATTGTCAAATTTTCTTACGTTCCTCCCTGCAGTGGAATATTGATTTGTTCTCCTTTAGGAGTGCCATCTTGCCATTGGTCACGCAGTCGTTTTGTCAGCATATCAAATTCTGCCTAAAGTCGATACAGGCCATTATCTAATTTCACTAATGCTGGCTTTTTTTGGCTGGCCAGAGGGCTGTGCCACTTGACAGTCTACTCTATCATGAAAACAAAGTTTAGATGACAAATGAGCATGCAAAAGACAAGTCTGAGAGGAAAGAAGGTGACAATGACAGCACAGACTGAACTAGTAGAGCCAGTGTCAGTTATAAGCAACTCGTACAGACTCTTGATTGTTCAACCTGCTTTTTAGTTTTTCTTCCGTTTATACCGTTTACCTCTACTTTGCTTTCTATCCACTATCCAAAGACCAGAGGACTCATCTTCATCTCCTCTGTGACAGTAGATGCCTAATTGCCCGCTGTCTTTCCTCCTCCCCTCTCGCTCCTCTTCCTCTCTCATCTCTCTCTCTCCGTCTCCAGAAGTGTGACTGTCTGCTCAGCCTGGAAGCCTATTCTGCAGACCAGAAGCGCCGAGTGTGTCAGTGCCTGAAGGACAACATTGACAAGCAGCTCCAGCTTCACAGGAGGGAGCCTCCCGTTCCGCATTTTGAACAGGTACAGCACACGGACGCACACGTCTAGGGCCACTTCCTGTTTCATTTCAGATGAATCAGTAAACACATGGGAATGCATGTTTCTGTGCATGCCCCCATTGCAGATTACTCCGGAAGAATCACACACTCCCAAGCAAACACAGTCTGTCAGTAGCATATAACTCTTTCCTGCAGCTCGCATTAGCATCATTATGATTTTACACTTTGCTCTTATTTCTTTGGGCAAGTTTAGGGCTTCCTCTTATCCATCTGTTTGGCTGGTTTTGTAGCTTAAATGAAGAGTCAACTCAGAGCAAAGTCAGCTCGACTTTTCTCTGTTCAGCTGTGATAAAGGAGTAAAGTTTGCTCTCCTGTTACTTCATACATTTAAATTATATTTTGCAAACTTACACTGTAAATATGGTCTTGTTAAACTTAAGTTGTTGTATTTATTTGAATAAATTTCTACACAGGACACACTGGTGTCAAAGCTTTAGAAATACCGAATGGTTGAGGAGGGCTAGCTTAGCTGTGCTATGATGACAGCGCCGAAAGAGCTTTTGTTGTTGAGGGCAAAAGTTTTCTTAAAAGTAATGTCAGTTGAATGTGTGCTTTGGGATGGAGATGATTTTTGGCCACTGGCAGTAAAAAAAAAAAAGATATAAAAGGTCAATGAAAAGAGCTGCAGAGCTGATATGGCTTTCATTTTAGCCACTGTGTTTTGTATTTATGCTTTAAGCAGAAATGGAGCATTCAATCGAACCTGAGGTTGTGGTCTGAAAATGTACTTTACGTCTGTTTCCCCAGTTATTATTTTAGGGGTGCTGAGATGAAAATAAGGGGTTCCCTAATACTCCTAAAAGGGTCCAGAATCATCTATGGCTTAAGTATCTCTTTACCTCGAGATGACTAAGCTGGTTTTCCCATTTAAACATGCTTGAGATTTCTAGAAAACAACCAAAATGTGCATATTATCACAGAATAAAGGGTAAAATAAATGTGTGCATGCATGTCCTCTTAGGGCTTTTGTTGCAATGTGCCATTTAAACATGTTTTGCCTGGTCTCTTTGAGTCATAAGATTTATTACATCTAAGGTCCAAACCAGAACAGTTTTGATTATATTAAATAAAAAAAATTTAAAAACTCTGAGTCATTATTTCTCTTTAAAGAAATGGTGCTGGTTCCCAAGACTAGACAAGATGAGATGAGCTGTAATATAAAAGTATTAAAAGGTAGCAGAAAATCGCTTTAGAGTAAAAAGGGCTCAAACCTACATCTTGTCTCTCTACCATCTTCTGAGAGTAACATCTCTCTGTCTTTAGTTGCTTAATGTTTTTTCTGTTCACTAGTACCCACTCAGGTTGTCTTCTGCTCAGTGCTAAGGCTTTTTTGCTAAATTATCTTTGTTGCTTATAAAAGCAGGCTGTTGATTTTTTTTTAACATGCTTTGAAGATAAAGTTTATTTTAACAAAATAAGT
Source organism: Cheilinus undulatus (assembly GCF_018320785.1). Lineage (NCBI taxonomy): Eukaryota > Metazoa > Chordata > Actinopteri > Labriformes > Labridae > Cheilinus > Cheilinus undulatus. The sequence continues at coordinate 13,555,681 of NC_054881.1, read as the reverse complement.
TTTTTTTTTTTTTTTTTTTTTTACCCTTGTGTGAAAACACAGTTAAAGGGATATTTGGGGATTTTTGAAGTTGGGTTGATGAGGTGCTTGGCTATGATAGTGGCATTAGCCTCCAGTGATTCCTGTAAAAGTTGCTCCTGTGGTTATTATGAGTGCAGTGAGATCCACAGCATAATGGCGTAGTTTAACAAGTTTTGCACAAATATGGACCAAGAAAATATGTTGGCTTGCCTGTACGCTGTGTTGAAAATGTACAAAGCGATTCATTTCTCCTGACTCATTCCTGCACCACTATATTTCTCATGAGTGGGCGTGGCTTCAGCTAATTCAACAGACACGCCCACACAATCCTGGAGCAGAATTTACTGCCTCATTTCTCATGATTTTGACGCTTAATTTTATAAACTTAGAGATGTTTTGTTTGACTGAAATTTGACCTTGGGGTTCATAACACCATAAACTACAGTAAACACACCTAAAAACAGATTTATTATCACTTTACAGAAGGTCTTTAAGCAGATAATGTAGCAGCATTAGCATTCAGCTAGGAGTGGATCTGTGTTCCCTGAATGTGTTCAATTGCAATATTCTCTCTGTCTACCAACTCCTGAGAGTAACATCCTCCTCTTTTGTGCTTAATTCTCTAGTCCCTAGCTACTAGCTCATTTCTCCTCTGTTCAAATCTGCAAAAATAGCTGCCTGTTGTACCTGAACTCACCTATATGAGCGTGAATTGGTGGGCAACCTGCCAACCTGTACATATTTTGCGTAGCAGGTACGCAATTTGACGTGTAAATACGCTGGTATGACTCGCCCCTCTAAACTATGCAACAAGCTGTGGACGTGAGTTCTGTTGGAAATGTGCATGTGCCGTACTCGTGTCTGACAGCACAATGCAGCAGCGTGGTGAAGCAGTTTCAACAAATTATGCAGATTAGCGGAGAATAACGAGTCTGCTGAACCTATAGTGTTATATCCCCGCTCCCCGCTTCCTCTCGACATGCGTAATCCTCTGCATCTGGAGTGCGAGCGGCCACGCTCCGCAGCTGATACGATGGTGAGAATGTGACCCGCAGCAGCTCATACAGAAGGGGGCAGGCTCAGGGCATACGCAGTACAGGTGGTCTTCATGTTTAAGAGGAGTGCTGCTTTAATCCCAAGTTTTTTATTAAGGTAGGTAGGCTGGACGATGTTTTAAAACGACTATCTTTTAGCTGACTTCTCCATTCTCCTCGTCCTCTCCAATTAGACATGCATGGTCACAGTGAATTGGCTGTTAGTGAGGACCCTCAGTCTGTGCAAACGTCTGATTAAAGATTAATGTATCAAACGATGCATTTTCTCTTCACTAATATTGTAGCTGCTGCTGTTTGATTAACAAGCTAATACACGTCTGGTTTTAGCATACAGGTCCAGCCAGTGAATGGGGAAATTACTGTGTGCAAAGCAAAGCATTCACAAAACTCTGCGAAAAAATCTGCATGATGGGCGTGCAGATGCTCGAGTGGTTTAAGGCGTGCATGACGTATGCAGGTGGCCCGGTGGCTTGTCCTTGATTCCAAGTCTACCCATTGTCCTCCTCTATTTAACAAAGGCACGAAAAGGCCCAAAAATAAATCTTAATTAAAAAAAAGATGCACGACACAAGTGGTACTCAAAATATTGTGCCAAGATTGGCAGGTCTGATTTTAAATGGGTTCTTTACTTACCCAAGAGGATTTTATATATTTAGATTATAGAAATATAGATCAAAGCTGCCATGCACAGTAAATGTTTTAAAATTCTATGTTGAAAAAGAAGACTGAGACAAAATCCTTGTTGGATTAATCAATAATCTTTTGCTTGTTATGGAGCTCAGGGTTGTGCTGGGTGCTGTTAGGGGTATGCTGCTGTGACTGATGAACAGCACTTAGTGAAGCTGAAGAGATGAGAGAGAGAAATGACTGTGGCCCAATTCGGTCATTCAGCAATTATCAGGGGAAATATGCTCTCCATCTTTTTTTCTTTCATTCTTGCTGATTGCTATTAGGGGATGTTTTCGGAGGCTGTGTTGACGACTGCCACTCCGATGAACCTTAGAAAAACAGTTGTGCTCTCTGGAAACGCGCTCAGAGGTGTGGAATATCTTGACTGTTATAGGAGATCCATTACCATTTCAGACTCAGTTTTAAAGCCTCTTTATTTTCTTCTTTTCTCACCTCTTTTATTCCTTATGAACACCAAAGACAGCCAGCTCACGTCATAAATTGAAAAGCCCTCTGAGGGATTTCATTTAAGTTTAGCTGAAAGGTGATTAAAAGAGATAGATAGCTTTGTGTGAAGACGTCACACCTGTTGTACATTAGGGCTTCATTTCATCAGCACATGAAAGAGACAAAGAGAGAGAGACAAACCGACACTCTTTCATCCCCCTCTCTCTCTCTGCGTGGTTGGATTCATGTGTGACCCTGTGTGCTGCACATATATGCAAAGATGGAGGATTGGAGCCGATTACCCAGAAGTGCAAATGACCCAGAACTTGGCCTGTATTGGATTATTCTCCCATATTTGAAATACTTTATGATGAACTTGATAAACTTTGCCTAACATTTTAATAACCTCAAACTCTAAAACTTAAAAAATTAGATACATAAGCTTCAAAAATGTGTTTCTAGCATTCAGCATCAGCACAGCACTGCTTTTACGCCTTCCTTCTTCCATTTCTGTGTTTTTTATGTGCACTCAGCTGAATGTAGAAGCACATTTACACACATACTGCAGTGGTCAATACATTCAATAATGTAACAGCTTTGCAAGCATTCTAAGTCACGTCAGTCAATAGGATTTACCCAAACAGCATTGAACCAAGAAGAGTATTGATCAGTAAAGACGTGGTAAAGAAACAGCCCTGCCAATTTGTATTTGTTGTGCCATGATTACTGTGCAGTATTCCGCTGGTGTAAATAATAAATATTTGTATAAATGAAAAGTCATTATGCTTCTGAAAGATTCAGGTTTTTAATTTCAAAGGTTTATTGGAAGCAAAAAAATCGCCAAAGCCTTAAATGAGTTCTCTACAATGTGTTTCTACCTAGAGACAGCATTAATTAGACAGCACTTGTCATGTGTTTCAGTCAGCCTGTTGGCTTGTTTCGTAGCAGTAATACTTTGAGTGAAGGGTTTACATTTCCAACACATGCTCTGGTCACCTGTCTGAATGGTAAAGCAGGGCACACGTGCAAATTAGGACCATTTCTGTCTAATTTTTTTATGTAAGCTGATTTTGAAGTCCCTTAACCCTTTTATAGCATGACAAGCTTTCGGTGTCATTCTTTCTTCTTCATTTAATAAATTAATCTTGTCCATTGTGATAAAAGCTGCTGCTATAGCTGCATCCAACTTAATCCCTGGTTGCCATTGTTTACAGGCTTGCGGTGTAACTAAACCCCGACCATAGCTCTGGCTCACTCTCTTTGAATGACGCTGATTGGTCCGTTCAGTCTCGTACTAAGAACATTTCAGATTGAATCTTTACAAGATAGATCTCTCTGATGACAGACACGGAATCTGGCCAATCCATCAGCTTTGAGAGGTTAAGAGCCACACACTAATCCCCTAACTTCAGGGCTTTTTTTCCAGATTGCAGCCTCACAAACTGCACATAGATTACACATAGATTCAGCCTTCATCTGTGGGAGTTTTTAAATGAAACTTAATTGACAGTTGTCATTGCTCAGTCCTGATGTAACTTATTTTGCTCATTATGTTTATAATGCACTTCAGTAAAGCTGTAGTGATTGATCGATTAAGGAATTTAACTGGACTACTGGACTTTACCCAGTATATAGGCAGAGTGGAAAAAATGATCTATTGACAGATTTATTGTCACCCTCACTGTAGTAGGTGGTGATATGTCTCCTTGCAGCGAGTAACTAGGGACCGTATTTCTGTCTACCTTTGTAACAATTTAGTGAACAGCTAATCCATAGTATGTTGACCAACGGTAACATGGACAGACTTTACAACTGTGTACATGAGGTCTGCACTATTTATATTCTAATCACAATCACAATTGTGACAAGGACTGAACAATTTGTGAAAATAATCCGTGTGAATATTTTTCCAATATTATGATTTAATTTGCAATTATTTTTAAGTTCCTTATCGTATGTATTGTTCAACAAACTCAAGCAATAAATCTATCTTACAGCCAGCACAATCTTAGATAAATTAAACTAGGGATGAAAGATTTGAAAAACAAAAACAAAAACAAAAAAAAAAAAAAACAATCTAATTGGGATTTTGGTTCGTATATCAAATTTGATATCAATTGCTATACTGAAGGGGATGATCATTTTGACGTTATGCTGTTCATGAACAGGAAAGTAGGATTTTTGTCAGCTATTTCAAAAAAAGACACTTGAATACCTTACAGTACCAAAACAAGGTCTTTTTTCTCATAATCAATTCTCTAAATCTCTGAGAAAGCTCACCCATTTTCTTTTCTATGTTGTCACAGTTTTAACTTAAACCAAGCCAAAAGATATGAATTTTTAAATGTATGAGGAGGGTCTTAAAAAAGTATTGAAAACTGTTGAATTTTATATCAGATTTTCTGTTTATACTCTGATATATGTACTGTATGTGCTTTGTCAAATTGGTCCAGACTGAGCCCAGAAAAAGTTTAGTATCATTTATGTTTTCAAAATAAAACAGTAACAATAAAAAAATGTGTCCCTTTCATTAAACATTAATTGGGATTAAAAAGTTTAAAACTTGTGATCTCAATATTAATCAAAATAATTGTGATTAGCATATTTGTCAAAATCATGCCGCCCTACTGTCTGTTTCCATACACTCCATCCATATCTTCACTTTTGGTACAATTGTGATGAATGCCAGGCATTCATCTCAAGTTTTTTCCAAGCTTATGGTGACAAATCTTGTTTGTGCCTACCTCAAGTAGGATTTTGAATAATGATTTCTGAAAATGTAGCCAGATTGTGCAATAATGTCACGTTATCTTTTTATCTTACATTTTATCTTGCTGTATTTTATTCTTTTTATTATTATCGATTGCCAGCATTTTTTTTTAACTATTTCCATGAGACCCTTTTGCAGTATGGGCATGTGCAATATGTGTGGGTTATGTAGTTGCATCTTTATTGATATGTGCGACTCTGTACACGAGGTCATTGTTTCAATAGTTCTAATTCATTACCTCTGCCAAGGAAGTTATGTGATTGGCAGGGTTTGTTAGTTTGTTAGTTAGTTAGTTTGTTTGTTAGCAACACAACTCAAAAAGTTATAAACAGATTTTGATGAAATTTTCAGGAAATGTCAGAAATGGCAAAAGGATGAACTGATTAGATTTTGGGAGTAATCCGGATCACCGTCTGGATCCAGATGGATTCTTTACTACTGGGAGATAGGGCTAATGACGGAGGTCTGCGCTCTCCCAGTGCTTTTCTAGTTACTTACACAATATTACCTGGCAGCTTGATGTGCAGCAGACAAATTTTACAATAAAGTAACATATTGTAACAAGACAGGATCTGTTACACTAAGCTTTTATGCTGAGTAACTTCTGGATCTAAGCCTTGGATTGAGTTGTATACATGAGTGAGTTTATGAGTTTATGTGAGTTTATTTTCTTCAACCGCATTATCTAGGTGTATTTGTCCAACTTTGAGATATTTGCTTTAGTACAGTTACAGCCAGACTAACATGTCTATATGCATTATGAAAGTCTAGTTTTAGCGACTCTTTCAGAATTGTGTCCCTTTTTCTAACTGCACGTACATGTACTGACTTTGAGCATTCAGATCCACACTGAAGGTTGGTCTGCATAGTGTAAACACATGAATCATGAGCTTTGGTTATGCATCATAAACATTTAACTTATCCTTTGTGAGTTGACTTTCCACATTTATACAATCATAGTGTTTGCCCCGTGTAAATAAAATAAGGGTTAGAAGAAAATGTGGAGGAATTTTTGAATTGAGGCTTGTTTCATAAATTCTCTTTGTACAAAGTGGATTTGCATGAATATACAGAGCTGCAGAGCACTGTTGGCATGCATGTTAACCCTGTTTTCTCCAACTTAAACTTAAACACATTTCCTTGAAAAGTCCCAGTGAGCAAACTATGCAAGCTCACATTCATGGATTGCCCTGCAGGGTTACATCTGTTTGCATCTCTTTGTGGTTATGAGAACCTTTTACTGTAATCCCTTATTAAACGAGCGTTGAATGGTGTCCCGAAGGCAGGGGGAATACGTGCTTAATCATAATATTTTACGTCTTGACAAATTAGTTCACTTTTGATTGCATTTCTCCAGAGTACCTCAGAGGCAAATACTTTGTATTCAGTCAACTCCAAATGGGTTTAATTATGTGCAGACCGGCTTTGTCGAGGACAGGCAGTTTGATGAGGATGCCACAGTTTTTTCCTTGCTGTTTGATAGTTTGACGTGGAGGATCCTGTGCATCTTTGGAAGTATCATTGGATTATAAACAGGACTTTTTAAACTGACTGACACTTGTGCACAAAACAGGAACAAAAAGGTTATTCTGAGAGCCATCCATGAATATTTCACTGATTTGATAGAAGAATATTCCTCCATTTGTGCTGAAATCACTCCATGGCTCATTATCACTACTGAGTCAACACATGAACCTAGTTTGTCACCAGAATAGAGCATGTCTCTGATGCTCTGTGTGTAACCCTGCCAGTGAGTAAGAGTTTTAGCAAAGGAGCTTTAGAAAATTACCCATCAACTCACACATTTCCCTTGTGTCAGAAACGGTATTTGTTCTCTCATGCACAAAGCTGAGTAAATCCACACTTAGCTGAAGCATGCACTTTACTCAAGAGTCATGTTTGGAGTGTGCAGAGAGAGCAGAATCCTCTCCTGAGGGAAGACTCACACATGCATGCAGAAGAAATCACATCCATCTATTCACGTCACTGTCTCCATTCATGTTTTTCCAGTAAACGGGGTTACTCTGCGACAGTGTTGGTGTCAGCAGCTGTCCCCCAGCTCCTCGCTGCTTTGAATGGAAATATTTGGACATGAGCCCTTTTCACTGAGAGATTATCTAATCCTTGAGACTTTCTGTGAGTGGGGAGAGATGAGAGTTTTCTGTTCTGTGTGGAGCTTCATTTAAAGTCAGAGGAATGGGGGCGAATGTTTACGATGACTAACCTCAACTTGAATAACTGATACCTCTCTTTCTCTCTGACTTAGAAACAGTCACCGAGGGTGATGACAAAATTCAGCTGCACTTTCAAGGGTTTTAATGCAAGAGTGATCCTCAGCTGTCCTACACAGCCCCCTCAGCTGTCCTTGATGCCTAAACCTTCAGTTAGGCATCAAGGTGGGGATGAGTATGGTGGATGCCACATTTGCAGTTAGATGGTTTGTGAAAGTTTATCCCCGCTGGGTATTCAACAGTCAGTAAGTGAACGACAATCTTTATGCTTCAGCATACAGATAGGTTTTAGACATTTCTGTTAGGGCTGTCGAGATTAATCGAGTTAATTGTGATTAATGAAGGGCCAGAATTACTACACTTTATTATCATGATCTATCTCATGGTTTAATGGGCCTTCTAGCACACGAGTCAAAAGTCATCTGCACCTTGTTTTATCAAACATTTATCCTTTTACTGTTCCTGTATTTCCTTCAAGATCCATAGCAAGTTCCTCTTTCTGTGGTTTAACTCATGTTATAATCTTTGACCAGGTCAGTGTCCAATCAGAAAATCAGTAACATTAGTTTAAGACAGTAGAGAAATCCAAAATGGCACAAAAGCAGTTTGGAATGCAAAATAGTGTAGATTTACAATGCAATAAAATGGCTGAAATTAATCGCGGGTAACTAGAGTAATTTTGAGATTAATTGCAATTAAAAAATTCATGGCAACAGTTTGGGAAATCCCTTTTCCCCTCCAACATGACTGTGCCCCAGAGTACAAAACAAGGACTATAAAGACATGGTTTGATAAGTTTGACTGGTCTGCTTAAAGCCCTGACCTCAAACCCATTAATCACCTTTGGGACCTCATAAATGGTCTACAGAATGAATGGGCACAAATTCTCACAAAGTATCCTAGGTCAGTGGTTCTCAACTCGTCTATTGTCAGGACCCACCACTATCTCCTTAACAACAAATCATGACCCAAAGTTCTTATATTTTGCAATCATAACTCAGTGTTTTTAATGAAATTGGTGCCATTTTGAGTTTAAGATGGAACAAAAGATATAATAAAACAAAGGGGCTGAGGCATATCCTTCAAAATAAAAGCACATCATACATTTTTTGTCTCATATTTTAAGGCACACATCCACAACCCACTGAAAACTGCTTCGCAACCACATCCTGATCCACCAGTTGAGAACCAGAGACCTAGTCCATGCTACACACTATATTGTCAAAAGTAATCGCTCACCTGCCTGGACTCACATACGAACTTAAGTGCCATCCCATTCTTAATCCACAGGGTTTAATATGACGTCAGTCCACCCTTTGCAGCTATAACAGCTTCAACTCTTCTGGTAAGGCTTTCCACAAGGTTTAGGAGTGTGTTATGAAAATTTTGACCATTCTTTCAGAGAGCATTTGTGAGGTCACACACACTGTTTTTCGACGAAAAGGCCTGGCTCTCAGTCTCCCCTCTAATTCATCCCAAAGATGTTCTCTTGGGTTGAGATCAGGACTCTGTGCAGGCCAGTCAAGTTCATCCACACCAAACTCTCTCATCCATGTCTTTATGGACCTTGCTTTGTGCACTGGAGCACAGTCATGTTGGAACAGGAAGGGGCCATCCCCAAACTGTTCCCACAAAGTTGGGAGCATGGAATTGTCCAAAATCTCTTGGCATGCTGAAGCATTCAGAGTTCTTTCACTGGAACTAAGGGGCCAAGCCCAGCTCCTGGAAAACAACCCCACACCATAATCCCCCCTCCACCAAACTTTACACTTGGCACAGTGCAGTCAGACAAGTACCATTCTCCTGGCAACCGCCAAACCCAGAGTCATCCATCAGATTGCCAGATGGAGAAGTGTGATTCGTCACTCCAGAGAACGCGTCTCCACCGCTCTAGAGTCCAGTGGCGGCGTGCTTTACACCACTGTATCCATCGCTTTGCATTGCATTTGGTGATGTATGGCTTGGATGCAGCTGCTTGGCCATGGAAACCCATCCCATGAAGTTCTCTACGCACTGTTCTTGAGCTAATCTAAAAGCCACATGAAGTTTAGAGGTCTGTAGCGATTAATTCTGCATAAAGTTGGGGACCCCTGCGCACTATGCGCCTCAGCATCTGCTGACCCCGCTCCGTCATTTTACGTGGCCTACCACTTTGTGGCTGAGTTGCTGTCGTTCCCAATCGCTTCCACTTTGTTATAATACCACTGACAGTTGACTGTGGAATATTTGGGAGCGAGGAAATTTCATGACTGGACTTGTTGCTCAGGTGGCATCCTATCACAGTACCACGCTGGAATTCACTGAGCTCCTGAGAGCGACCCATTCTTTCACAAATGTTTGTAGAAACACTCTGCATGCCTAGGTTCTTGATTTTATACACCTGTGGCCATGGAAGTGATTGGAACACCTGATTTCAATTATTTGGATGGGCGAGTGAATTCTTTTGGAAATAAAGTGTACCTCTTACTCCACCCTACAGATGTGGACTTTAGTTAGTTTATTTCCCATGCTCCTGGTAATATGCAAGGACATCTAGAGCACGACCGGGGTTGTGTCAATCCTCCTTCCAGCCTGATGGTGCTCTCAGCTTACTCCTCACATCTACACCTTCTTGTAGCCTCAATTTTTGGCCCAAACATGTCTAATTGTATGTGAAAGTGCACAGTTGACTTATGAAACCAATGGGAGACGTGTGGCGTTGTGGGAAAAAATGAATGCTATACCATGGTAAGCGCTATGTTAAAGTTCATGTTCATAATAGAATGCACATCTTCTGAATCAGAGTTCCTCAGAAAGGATCATGTTGAATCGTTACAATGCATGTCTGCCATTACAGCAAGATTGTCATGTTAGTAAATATCCTGGAAGAAGATCTATAGTATAGAGTGGGAACCCTGTTAGATTTGAAGTGTTTTATTAATCAAAGTAAAAGGAGAGAAAGAAGGTTGTGTTTCCAAATCAGCTCAGATGATGTATGTGTTTTCAAGCAACATCAGGCAGTTTGAATGTGTATATTATATAAACGTTGTTTTTCCTCCTGAGACAAACACGTACAATTTGGTCTGGTCTCCTGCTGCCATCATAAGTCAGTGACTTCCTTCCTTCCGGTACATTCTTGTCTGAGCTGCATTAGCCATGGGACTGCTGGAGAGATGCATTTGTTCAGCTACGCTCACACACAAACATGCGAGAACCCTGAAATAGGAATTTAAGCAAGACTGGCCATTTTGAAAATGACAACCCCACTTCATCATGCTCTGTTTGCATTTGATGAGCGAAACTAGCTCCCCATGTTTGAGTCAGAAGAGGAAAGCAAACTCTTTGCAGTAAAAGTCGCCTAAATGTTCCATGTGAGAGAATGGGCCATCGCGAACGGACCAAAAAAAAGAAGAAGGGCTGCTGCTAATGAACAAAGTGTGTCTGTGGAGCTTTGGAGGCAGCTTGTTCTGCTTGTTCTCTGGCTGTCTCATTTGACATTTATGAGAATCTGTTTTAGCTGCTGAAGTGGTTATAATACAGCATTTATGTTGGAGGCAGCAGTGACGCACTATGACAAAGACCTTGTCTCATTTCCATACTCTACAAACTGTGGTGTGGTCTCTCTCCTCCTCTGTTTCCTTCCTCTGCTCTCACTCCATTTCATATTTCAGCACGCTCCATCAATGTCACACTGAGCTCTCGTCAGATAGGAAGTGTCGGTGAATATGCATTTTTTCATATCTCACTACGAGGGCACACTGAATCTTAAGCAGCGACAAAAAATAACAAACAGAGAATGAGACGATTGCTCTCTCTGAGTTTAGGATTTATCCAGAATACTGAATAATTCATTTTTTCCTATTTTTCCTTGTCTATAAAGATTTTCAGGAAGCGCACACACTGTCACAGTGTCTTAAACGGTGCCATCCTCACAGGAAATACCATTATTTGACTGTACTCCCTGGTGCTGCCTTCCTACCATAATTTTACCACATTAGCTCCTCTGGGTCTCTTTTCAATGCTGGAAAATGAAAATAAAGTAATGGTAGTGCACAAGTTCTTTGTTAGGAAAACACAAAGAGACATTTGAAACCATTTCCAGAAACAAGAGGAATACATGGTATCCCTTAGTGTGAGCTGGGTAAGCATCATAAAGATTTATGAATCAATTAACCCAGTGTGGTTGTTGTTCTGCTTAGTTTTACTTTGGGATCTTAGGTTTTTGACTCATCCAGACAAAGGCTACTTTACTTTAGTCTAGTACACCTAGCATACTCATCAGGCCATGGTTCCTCTTATCCAGGGATTGTAAAATCCACAGCCTGTCTTAACACTTTTCTTTTATGAAAACAGGATGAGCTGAGTAGCTCACAGCTCCATAACCAGACAGATCCATGTAAAAATGACCCAGACTAAGAGGCACAGAGGCGTGCCCCATGTATGCAAGGGGCTTGGGTTCAAGCCCAGCCTGTGGCTCCCTACCTGCATATCTCACCCACACTCTCTCATCCCTAGTTCCGACTATCCGCTATCCCCCTCCTTTAATAAAGGCATAAAATTACCAAAAATATATATTCTAATAAATTACCCACACCCAGTAAATCCCAGTGAATGGGCCCTCTCCAGGTGTGATTAATTTACGATGCCAATGTATGTGTGTTGGACTGGTAGCATTGGTGCTAGCATCCTGGCTAACAGTGGCTTCATTTTGGAGCTCAAAAGTCTTTCAAGCTTTTATTGGGTCTGATGTTTAAATCCTTTAATCATGACACTTTTTTCCTCATTTTCACCACTATTTCCACCCATTTCTACAACTTGAAACACATTGTCACCACATTTTTTTTTTGCCACTTTTAACCCATTTTTGCCACTCTTTGCTTTAATCACTATTAGCCCATTTATGCCATTTATAACCCATTTTGGCCACTTTGTTTTTTTTTTACTATTAGCCCATTTATGCCACTTTAGACACAATTTTTTTTTACCACTCTAAGCCCATTTATGCAAATTTTAACCCATTATAACCCCTTTTTAACCTCTGTTAGCACATTTATGCTAATTTTTAACCCATTATAACCACTCTTTAACCACTATTAGCACATTTATGCTAATTTTAACCAATTTTATAATTTTCATTACATCAGCTTATTTCCACCAATTTTAACACATTTTAGCTTAAATTTTCGACTACTATTAGCCCATTTCTGCAACTGTTTACCCATTTTAGACACTTTTTTTTACCATTATAAGTTTATTTTTGCCTCTTCCAACCCATTTAAGCCACTATTTTTGAACCACTATTAGCCCATTTATGCTAATCTTAACCCATTTAAGGCCTTTTTCTTTTCCACTTTCAGCCAATTTAAGCAAGTTTTTACCAATTTAATCCATTTGTCGTTTACCACCGTCAGTTAATTTATGCAAATTTGAACCCATTTTAGCCACAATTTCTTTCAGTCTTAGCCCAGTTTCTCTCCTTTTTTGCCACTTTGAAGGATCTTTTTGCCACTTTTTTTGCAACCAATATTCACAAATTCTTTGCCCCATTTTGAACATTGTTATCATTACCTAACCAGGGCCCCAGAAAAATCTCCCCTTTATGCCCCTTATGTGTGGTCTTGTTTTGTAGAAAACTATATTTGCTTTTTCATGTGAATCAAGTTTTCTAGCACCTCTACTGTGTAAGGAAGGTTTGTGATTAGCCTGCTAAGTGAGTTACATTTTAATCCCTTGCCAGACAACTATAATTACTAGTTAGTTAAAATAATTGATGATATATTTCATCAGTTCAAGCCTACAGTCACAGTCGAATAAACTAATTCAGCCACACGCAACTAGTAGCCACTATAGCTGTGATTATTGGCTACTGCCATGCAGCTATAATGCACTTTAATCCAATGTAAACGACATACAGACAGCATCGATGCCATCCAATAGGAACAGCAGTTTAGCTGTATTTTGATCTAGAAAATGGGGATATTTAGCATGCCAGATTAAATTAACATGTTGCTGAAGTATTGAGTGACAGTATGCGGTACATAAATGGAAGTGTTCGTGCAAAGTGGATCCAAGGCAGGTGAGAAAAGGCCTGTTAGACATGATGTAAAGAGAAACTGTGAAGAACCAGGTCAACATCAGAGTTTGATGTGTGCCTACCTAATCTTCGACTAACTTTAAGCTCCAGTGAGGAGTTTTTAGCTGGTTTTCCAAACTGCTTGATGAAGATTGATCTGATGTCTCCATGTAATCTCTGAAAGCAAGGAAGATTATCAGCAAAACTGGATTAATAATATATGATTGTGTTACAGCCTGAGATTGCGACTGTAGGGTTGGTGTCAGCAGGAATGATTAACTGCAGAAAAAGGGAACAAGAAGAGGCTTTTGGAGAGTTTTCATGCCAGAGATTTATAGTAAGTAACATTAGACACTAACTGATGCTATTTTTATTAGATAGTGCTGCTCAAACATGTACGGGACAAGACAACTAAAGGGAAAAATTGTCCCTCTTTGTCACTCAGGGGGTCAAATGTCAGCAAAATGCACCAGCTTCCCTCAGGAGCTTTTGAGGGACTGTTGGTCTTTTTGCCAGAGAGATTTTGTAGGTATAAGGGACTGTGAAATGACATAGATAATAAAAGAAACACATTAGAGGTGATAATCTGGTGCGGGGCAGTGTGCAGAGACAGAGACAGGCCCATTTGGAGGAAGTGACTGACACAGGAGAATACAGCAAAGCTAAAAAGTAATTGAAAAAGGAGTGTGTGAGATGTCTAACAGCTTATTTTCTCTACTCTTCCTCTGAGAGTCTCGGTGAGAGTGAGGCTGCTGGACACCTGCTCTAAGTGGGGAAGTAAGAATACAAATAAAACCCTCCTAGGTAATATAAAAAGACATTTGTGAACGTCTTATTGCGGCATTTTGTTTTAAGTAGGATTGTTAATGAGCAGAATACATGCAGAATCTGTGCTTCTGCCTCACATGATTAACATTTCTCCTCTGTCTTTGTTTCCCCTCCACAGACACACTTTCCCCTCATTGTCTCTAATTAGACACGCTTGAATTCCATTCATCTTGTCTTCACTCGTCTTTTATTTTCACACATGCATGCCCATGCACACGTCTGCACACACACACACACACACACACAAACAGCATGCTGCATGCTATTTGTGGGACGTCAGTCTCTCAAAGTGTGACATCCAAATTTAGAACTTGTTCAAATGGAGCAGATAGCAGGAACCGAGCTGAACAATCCTGATGCACTTACATCAGGGTGCAGCTTTCTTTCTTGACTGTGCAGTGTCATGAGATCACTGCTTTTAAGAAAAGGTACTTCTGGGGAGATCCAAGAAGTAATGTATCCCTTATAAAGATCATGTTTCATGAAGGTTAAATGCAGCATTTCTACCCTGCTGGTCTGTTAGTAAGCACTAAAAAATTGGGAACATTTCTATGAACATATTTCTGACCTTTAGTTAAAAAATTATTTCTGAAAACTTCCTTGACAGTCTTTTGCATCTTTGGTTTTGCAGAGAAATCATACATGACTGGAAGTTAAGTATTCAAGGTATTAAAAATTTGCTTTGTCTTCTGTGTATGCCACATTGTTATAATGTGGCAGCAAATTTAGCACAGTATTTCACTGATTGCTTGACTTTTCACTTTTCTTGTGCATGGAAAGCATCAAGCAGTAACAGCACATGTTCCTGCTTTTACTGGGCGTACAATGAAGGCCTGAGGCAGGGAGAGAAGCAGCAAATAAAAACAGAGCAGAGCAGGTGCCAGTGACAGCAGAATGGCATTGATTAAGTGAGAAACAGAATATCAGTGAAACAGTTAAAATCTATGTTGATTTTTGGTGGCAGCGTGTCACTTTTTCCTCTCTCTTGGGACCTGTGGGGGGCTCCACTATTGTTAGGTATATGAAGGGGGGGGGGGCTCCAAGGAAAAATGGTTAGGAAACACTGTCTTAAATTAGTATTTTAACAAACAATTTGAACTTTGTTGCTATCTTATCCAGACCTCCCTGAGAAAAGAAGTTTGGGTCTGGCCTGCAGTTTTCCTTTCCCCCTGTCCTACCCCGACTCTCTCATCCCTATTTCCAACTCTATCTACTGTCCTCCTCTCTAAAGCCTGAAAAGATATCTTTATAAATGTAGTTAGCAAGCATCTAATTTTAAGCTCCTGATGCAATTTCCTCGTTTTTGTCAAAGCTATCAATGAAAATCTAAACATTTGACCACACAAAAGAAGAATGTAAATGTTCCAAAAGGTCAAATTCTGTCCACCCTCTACTTTTCATTCCCTGTTTTTATTCTATTTTCCTTTAACCTCTGTCAGACACCCCTTTTCTCTCTTCTCCTGTCTTTTCCACTCCAGTGATTATCAGTTGTTTACCCTTCAAATCTTTATGACACCTGCCAAGTGCAAATATTTCGTATTTCACCTCCGTATTCTCTCTATCTACCGTTATGGCTGCCTTTGTTTCCTATCAACCTTCCCCTCTCTGTCCATTACACACACACAGGCTGGCACTCACACCAGGCTCAGCCATGTTATTCATTGTGGCCTGTAGTGTAGGATTAATTCCCATGTCCCTCTTTAAACATTAATGATTTCCCTTTGATGGAGTGGTGTTTGGCTTTATTTTAGCTCACCTTTAACTATTCATAACTCGGTTATATAATGGCAATTATGCACCAGCATGGGGACTGGTATAGATAAGAGCCTCCCAGTCTCAGCCTTAAGAAGGTACAGCAGAGCATGAAATCACTTTCAATTACGCGCACTCTTTACTCTGGAAGATGACGTCTGCTCCACTGAGCATGCAACAGAGAGGGATAATAGTCCAATTTGCAAATAACAGGGTTTCTTTTAACACAAGGACACTTTTGATTAGTGCAAGTGTTTGATTACAGACGGATTAAAACAGCCGGCTACAAATTAACAGGAAAAGAGCAATGTGTGGAAGCAGAGGAAACCAGTTCAGTTGATACTCTACTCATTTGGTGTCAATCATTACTTTATACACTCTCATATGGAAACAAAAGTACTTTTGGTCAGAGACAGTGAGGGACACTGGCGTCTGGTCAGTGTCCATTATAACGTTAAAAATGACCTAAGTAAAATAAGCTGATCAGGAGTAATAATAGCAGTATTGTGCAATACAATGTAACCCTCAGGCATCACTTTAATTTACTACCCTTTAAAGCCATTAAGGACAAAAATGTCCACTTCCAAAAAACTGCTATAAAAACTTAACAGATTAATATTTCTTTCTGCTTTTTTTTACATACATCTCTTAAACTACTTCAGCTGTGCTCAAAACTACCAAACATTCAATTATTTTGAGGATTTTAACCCTTTAAATGCCAGTTTGATTACTTAGAGTCAATGTTGTTTTTTAAGGAAAAAGGTGAAAATGTGATATCTTCCTTAAACCAAATGTTGGATGGCTGGGGCATCATTTCTAGATCCAGCTTGGATATGTCAGTGATTAGCAAAAATATTGACTTTGATACATTATTAGTTTTTGTGTAACATCCAATTTAAAATTTACTACCCTTTCAAGTCATTAAGGACAAAAACGTCCATTTCCAAAAATGGCAATAAAAATAGTATACATTAATATTTTTTTCTGCTTTTTTTGGTCAAATCTTTTGATCAACTTCAGTTCTTATCAAAACAATCGATTATTGAATAATTTTCTGGGTTTTAACCCTTTAAATGCAAGTTTAATTACAGGATGGTCATATTTTTTCTAAAAGAACACACAAAACAGTGATTGTTTTCCAGATAACTAATGCTGGTGGGGCGGGGGGGGGGTTAATCAGTCCTGGGTATGTCAAACAGTAGCCAAAATATTGACTTTGATGCATTACTAGTTTTTGTGTAGCATCCGATTTAAAATTTACGACTCTTTTGAATCTCTCGTGGACAAAAACGTCCCATTGACTCCCATTCAAACAGCATCTTTTGATCTCATAGCTATTGCATGATGTAATCATGCAATAATGCATTAAAAACATTAATAAAAACATTAACTAATAAAAATAGTAAGTAGTAATTGTATTAGTAATAGTAGTATTACTATTAGTAGTGTTAGTATTAGTAGTAATAGTAGTATTACTAGTAAGTAATTAGTATTAGTATTTAGAAAAATAAAAACATTAGTTTACAACATTAGTATTAGGCTGTAACAAAATCATATACATACATTAATTTAAAACAACTAATGTCTTACTCTTTTTTTTAAATGTAAAGATGTTGATGTATGATAAATACATGATTTATTTGAACTTATTTCTAGCTCAGCTCCAGCGTTAAGTCTAAAATACACTATAAACAAGAAAGAGTTAAACTCATGCTGTTAAAGGGATACTTCAACATTTTAGCAAATTATGGCAATTTTAGCTCATCACTATAATTCCTATTGTCTGAGTAATACGTTTGTTTCCGTTAGTGGTCGGTGCAAGCCGTTTCTAGATCTGGGGGGACCGGTAAACCAACTGCACAGCTAACGCTATGTAAGCAGACAGTATTTTTTGCTTTCCCTCATCAAACTCATCAAATACACAATCCAACAACTCCAAAACGCTCTTGTGGACAAGACGTGGCCTACACATTCACCACGCTATGAAATAATAACGTATAATTATGTTACATTACGATACATAAAGCAAATACTCTGAACTATTTCTTGAGTAAACCACTGGGCGGAGTGACACAGTGCAGCAGCCATGTCTGGAGTGTAGTTCCGGCTTTGCATTTAACTTTAAAACATCTCCATCTTGTAACGTTCCATGATTATTTCATAGCATGGTGAATGTGCAGGTCACAACTTGTCCACGAGAGGGTTTTGGAGTTGTTGGATTGTGTATTTGATGAGTTTGATGAGGGAAAGCAAAAAATACTGTCTGCTTACACAGCGTTAGCTGTGCAGCTGGTATATCTGTCCCCTCAGATCTAGAAACAGCTTGCACCAACAACTAACGGAAATTAACCTATTACTCAGACTATAGGAATTATGGCAATGGGTGAATTTGCCAAAATGTTGAAGTATCCCTTTAAGCACCAAAAAATGCACCATTGAAACCCATTCACTTCCATTAAAGCACAATTCATGCATTTGATTATATATGGGTGTCAATCTGGCCTTGGAATTGATCATTTTTACTACTCTCCACCAGATGGTGTCATTTTGACCATATTTGGCATATGGAGAAAAACATACTAATGTGCAAAAAATAATAAAGCATAAAAATCAATGTTCCTGCTAAACATTGACATATCCCAGGCTGTAAATAAGGGACACAAAATAATTACTTTGCATGTAGTATATTGACAGTCATTACTTTTCTGTTTATTTCATCGAAAAACATGGTGGCATCATGACATAGAACTGGCATTAAAAGGGTTAAAACTTTAAAAATAATAATTATTTGATATCAATAATGAGGCCAGTTGTAGGTGGAAAAATAGCTCAATGAAAGTAGAATTGAATATTAATGCATGAACTTTTTTATAGCTACTGTATGAAAAGGGCATTTTTGCACTAAGTGTGACTAATATTTAAACAGTGCCTAAGGGTTAAATAAATTATAATATGATCTAGTATCAAAGGTATCAGTTTGTGAGAAGTGTATATTTTAAATGCGTTTTATTGACATGTGATAAGATTAGATAAGACCTGATAAATGGCTCCCTTGAGGCCTGATTCAGACACATATCTACTGTTATAGAAAGGCTCATGTGTGTTTGGGTGTGAAAGACATGGTCCTTAACATCTTGTTCTTTGATAGGTTTTGATTCACTGCTTTGATTTGCTACAGAGCAACTTCTAAAAATAGCATATAGAACACAGAAGAGAGACAGACAGAGAGCGAGGGGGAGACAGAACGAAGGACACCGACCGCTTTGGTCCCCTGAGAGTTGGTTACATTTGATCTTTTCATCACCATCGCTCCCTCTGCATCTTTCATACATCACTTTCTTACATTTCCTCCTTTCACTCTCACACCTCTCTCTCTCTCTCCCTGATGCCATCTGTCTTCATTTCCCTCCTCCTTCACCAAATCCCTCTTTACCCCCTATCTCGCTCTCGCTCCCTCTCCCTCTCCCTTGCTCGCCCTTTCTCGCTCCACTCTCTTTTGCGCACACGTTGGCACGCACGTTATTGCCAAGCTGGGGGTTGAAGCTAAGACTGCAGCAGCAACACAGACAAGACAAGACACAAGAGACAAGGAGGAGACAAAAAGAAGCATTGACATATTAGCCAGAGAAATTGAACAGGAAGAAAAAAGTCACATATGGTCACACTGGATTAGCAGCCTGTATCCATTGGGGCTGCACATGTGCGTTTTTGACTGTGTGTTTATGTGAGTGTGTAAGAAGTGTGCCATTTTTTGTGGCGTTCACCCCGGGACACAACACCAACTATAACTCCTTTACACACAAGACAGCGAGCACAGTACGCGTCCAGATGCCTGTGTCCAAGGTAACGTATGACATCTTCTTCACCAAGGTCAAACTTAATCAGACTTCTGGTGGTGTTTCATAGAGATTGGGATTATTTTGCTCTTCATGTGTGCATGCTTATTCCTGTAAATATGGTGAAAATAGTGTAAATAAATCTGACTAGGTTAGGTTGGAGCTCTGTCGGCATGGAATGCAAATGTTGTCCTAGTTAGGTCAAAACTATTTTTACATTTCACACATTTATATAATCTGGGATTACTTTAAGAAATACACAACATTGCACAGTTTTTCTTTCTTTGAGTTTGTAAAAGCTTTTTACAGCATTTTTCTCATTGTGACAAGCATGAATATGTTCTTTCTTTCTCACTTCTGTGATCTGAATATCCTACCAGTCATTTTTTATGTGGTCTGCTCTGACTCTTCATTTGTGTCCACATGGTGTCAAAAAAGTTTTCTTAATTTATGCCATTTTGTGATTCAGAGTGCATTGATTTTAAAAAAAGTATGTGAGAAATCTGGCTTCAGCTCCAGTGTGATTCATTCTTAGTAAGTTGAGTCGCATGTATTTTCAGAAGCAGAGAAATTAAAATTCAAGATGTTAGTTTTCACTCATTTATATGAGAACAATTATGAAATTCTAAAGCAGAGAGGTCATATTTGACAGGGTATAATAAATACATGATAGGGATGAGGCATAGCTTTTGATCAGACAAATAGTCATTCAATTATTATAGATCATAACGGAATGAATAGTACTCTTAAAACTATATTTTTTCTGTTAGTTTCAGCAGAGCCTGGTCGTAATGCAATTCTACTGCCATACTGTATCTGTAGCGCAGATATGTTCAAACTATGGCCCAGGGGCCAAATGTGGCCCACCGCCCATTTTTGATTGGCCCACCAAAAAATGTCATTCTTTGAAATTAAATGAAATGTGGCCCTCAATGGAGCATGAAGCTTGAACTAGAATGTATTATTCTTCTTAGTGCCAGCAAAAGGCAGTGCTTCCATGCTTACTCTGTAAACAAACATTTTGACAAGTTTTTATGCTGGTGTTTTCAGGACTAAATTGAGACAACACTATAAATATTAAACATATTGGCAATGATAAAGATATCTTGATTTATAACACCCTAATAGATTCTTGTAGCAAAAAGCAGCACCAATGACGGTGGTGGCTAGAGCCGACCAGGGCCCCTGAAATCTGATTGGCCTCCCCAGAAATGCTGAAATGATTGGCTATTTGTCTTGTCAGCCATCAACTAACCATTTAATCATACCCAGTCACTGAGCATATCCTAACCTGTTTTACTAACTTCAATATCAAGTTGAGGTATATAAAAATGGCCCCAACATCCTTATATATTTCTGTTCGTAGCCCCCAGTGGAAAACGTTTGGACACCCCTGCTGTAGCGCATCCGGTAAAGTAAACCGTTGACATCAGTGAGATGCTCCTTTAAACCTAAGAAGCAATCTTTTACTCAGTTGGCAGCATAGGGCTAACAAACAGCATGGATACATGCTTCATAATGCAATACATTTTATAAAGAATCTCAAATAATGTGACATTACAATTAGGGCTTTCAAGATTAATCACATTAATCACAATTTACTATGATCTGCATTATGGTTTTAATCCCGATTACCTACATGCTTTATAGTCCCTCTCAGCACACATAAGTCCCCTGGAAATGCACGGTAATATCAGCATATCAGTATTGGCAGATGTGAAAATTTCTGCCAATATTTTGGCTGTTCCAAAATAGCCTAAATATTGCCTAATTTTCTAAATGATTAGATATTCTTAAATCTGCTGTAGATATTGGGACATACAAACAAATAAGTCAGTGGAGTTTTAGGTTGGACCTACATCAGCTAAAGGCATTTTCTTTAAAAATCATTTCTTACGCTTTAAAGTGTGTTTAAAGGACTGAAATTGGTTAATTTGTTCATCTTAAAACTATAAACAGTGTGTTGTAACTACGTTTAAATACCAGTATCAATATGTGTTGAAGTATGGCAAATCATCCATCCATCTGTTTTCTACTCTGCCTATCCCATTGGGCTCATGGGGGGGCTGGAGCCTATTCCAGCTGTCACTGGCCGAGAGGCAGGTTACACTGCCAGCAGGGCTGACATATAGAGACAGACAACTCACACTCACACCTGCAGCCAATTTAGAGTCACCAATTAACCTAACAAGCATGTCTTTGGTGGCGGGAGGAAGCTGGAGTCCCCGGAGAGGACCCATGCCTGAATATGCAAACTGTGCACAGAAAGGCCCTGATAGGGAAGTGAACCTGGAACCTTCTGGCTGTGAGGCAACCCCTGCGCTGCAGTGCAGACCTCAGAAAATCAGATATCAGCAAAAATGCAATATCCAGTACCCACAATTCCACAAGTAGTCCTTATTGTCTCATTTCACATTTAAAAAAGTCAGACACTCAGTAGACAAGTCAGAAGTCATCCACACCATGTGAAATCAAACATTTATCTTAATACTATCCCTTTATTTCCTTTACAATCCATAACAACCTCCTTACGTGGGTAAATTCGTGTTAAAATCTTCAGTCGACCCATGGAAGCAGGCCTTTACCTAAACAGGAAGTAATTCACCCTAAGTTTGAGCTGGTAGAGATATTTATTACGATTAAAAAAATTAATTATTTGACAGCCCTAATTACTATTTAAAATGTTTCATTTGTGCTGCTTGTTGTTAACCAGATAGCATATTGCAGCAATCATTCTAAACTATGAGGTCAGGACAGCATTGGTAGCAAGCAACTGCAGAAAACTATTAAAACAACATGAGATGTTGCACCTACATTGGTTAATTTACAGGAGGGATCTCATGCTCTAGTGTGCTGTCTCTTACTTGAGCTCTTTTCTCTCTCATAGATTAGGATTGTTAAAAGATAAATACCAGAAAAAATGGCAAATTTTCTTATGTGGCTGTAAATATACCTGGGTGGCCCACCTGTGTATCTACGTGTGGGAAAGTCTGCGGATTGTTGTGACTTTTTTCTCTTCTGCTTCATTTTCTTTGCTTCCCTTTGAAAAACTGGCACATTTCTCTGTGTTTCATCTCTGTTATCATTTAGTGTTTCAAAGGTTATGAAGGTGAATCAGGCCGTTAGTCGACTATATTCGAGGGATTGCAACTTATAACTTTGTTTGACATCACCATCCCTGACACATTACTGAACAACAAGGTGGATTACACTTGAATCAAACTTTTACAATCACTGATGCTTTAGTTTTTTTCTTTGTGTGTTTTCTTCTACTAGTTATTTCACATAGTGTTTTACACAAGCCCATTGTATAACTGCTAAACATTCACCTTCTGAGAGATACTATCATTTGTTAAACATGCATATTGGTTCACCAGGGTTTCTGTAATTTTCTGACCTATTTTTGACCATTTAACCATTATCCTGGTGTCTTATATTCCCAATCAAATACAGTGTAATCTAATTTTCTACCCTGGCTGTAAATGTTTATCAGAATTTCTCATGACCTTGTTAAAATAAGTCAGCTGGAATATATTTCAGAGGTTATATTTTGGGCTTTTAAGCCTTCGGAGAGAGACTGGGGGATGACATGCTCTAAATGGCACCAGGACGTGAGTTGAATTTGCAACCAGTGTTACGAGGGCAGTGGCATCTGTATGTGGGGCATCTGTTATACCAACTAACCTTAACCAGTGCCACAACTAGAATGTATTTGAATTTGTTTGCCGAAAATTTAAGAGGCCATGTGGTAGATATTATAGTCATTATTGTTAAACAATAGCAATGTCTAGAAATTTGAGATTCAGATTTTTGTAAGAGCTTGTTTTGATCTAGACTTGCATTTCATGTCAGTTTCTTCCCTGCAAGTTGCAGAAAAGTTGGTTTTAGTGAGTTGAGAGAAATTATTTCTTGAACTTGGAGCTGATGGTAAGTCAAAAATCAATTCCTTTCCCCCAAAAATCTGTAAATGGAAAAAATGTGCTTGATGTCTTGGGTAATGCTTGGTATACTTGGCAAGTTTGTTACCCCTTAAAGAGTGGAATCAAATCTGGAGCCTTGCCTTTGCTCTGGTTGTTGACAAGAAACTCCTGATATTAGGCTTGCGTGCAGTAACATCTGCCTGAAAGGGCTGCCCCATCCAGAGGGGAACATGGAGGTCGAAGAGACCCCTAAAGCAAGTGCAAATCTGTCCGTTTTTCCTGACACAGCTGTCAGAACTGTCCGTCATTCAGGTCAAGGACTTTTACTTTGTTTATTGCCTCGACTATAACATTCAAATTCTCATGAATGATGGGACTTTTAGATTTATTTACAATGCTTTAACTTGGTGGAATGTAAGGGTATGCAGGATCTCCTCCTTTGGCAGGGGATTGAAGGCAACTATGGATGGGCACTATCACATCCAAGGACTTTAAGCCTGGAGTGAGTACTGCCTTAGATACAAGTCAAGCTAATTAAAAACGGTCTGTCTCTTTGGGATTGTTCCCAGATATTACAAAGATATAATTCCTCATTCAGCCTCTGATTGTTGGAGGTCTTACAGGGGACATTTTGTGTGCCTACAGCTTGTTTTTTTGTCAAAGGAGATTGTCTCATTCTGCTAAAGGCTGAATGGAGAGTTTCGCATGATGGCACACAGCTGCTCCTTTGTGTCAGAGCCCAATTTTTTTTTTTTTTTTTTTTTTTTTTTTTACCCTCGGTGCAATAATGTCCTTGCTAAGTGGGTTGGATTTCTGCAGCTATCCATGACTGCTTCCATCAAGGTAGAGACGACCCTTTTTGATTTTGGAGATAACTAACTTGAATGGCTTTCCTCCCTTGGCTAACAGCAGGATGTTATCTCTGGCTTACGTCTACTATCACTCTGGATCGTCTTCCGAGTAAAGAACATTGCTGAAATTGCTCTTACTATATGTCATTGAGGGCTTTGGAATAGTCATCCCTTGTTGACTAGATTTTCATAAGTTAATTCTTGACATGAACATTTCTTGACCCAATTTGAAAAGGCTTGTTAACAAAAGGATTACATCTAAAATTGTCTATTGGCTGGATAGATTATGAATCTATAGCCAAGGTCTTAAAAAAGAAAACTGGTTCTGTTTTGACTTGTTTTGCTCAATTTTGCTACATTTAAGGTGTAAAATGCATCTAGCCTTTAACATTAGCTTCCACCATGCTAAGCACAGGGCTACCAACTCACTGAGAACAGCACACAGCGGACGCACATGCTGGTTGTAAACACAGAGTGAGATGTATACCTCAACTTCAAGAATCAGCGCCATGCATCGCTACATGGTCACTGGTCTAGCTATTTTTGTCAGGATCAGACTGATATTCAACCCCAGGATTGGCTCAGCCCATCTCCAGTTTTTTTGCACTAACTTGTGTTTTCAGTTTCACTCTATCTTGTTTTGTAAATGGTTTTAATTAGAAATTTTGACCATTATCCATTGTGTGCTATCGATGGTACCCATAGAATGGGCACAACAGAGTGTTTAAAAAGAAGCTATGGTGCAAAGAAGAGAGAGACAGGGAGCTGCAGCTGCTGCTGCTATGAATGGTCAAACAACCCTCAAAACCCTTCGTTCCAAACTGGTGGGCCGGGATCCAAAAGTGTGTTGCAAAGCTCTTTCCTCAGTGGATCATAGATGTTTCCATCCATCCATCCACTTATCTGAGGTCAGGCAGCAGGCTAAGTATGTCAACCCAGAGACCCCTGTCCCCAGCAATGTTTCCCAGTTACTACTGGGGGATTCCGAGGATCTCTCAGGCCAGATGTGATATGCAACCCCTCCAGCAAGTTCTGGATCTGCCCAATGGTCTCCTGTATCCAAAACCAGCCATCCGGTCGCCATTGCACCAGACCCTCATGCCTGCAAGTGGTGGGCTTACAAGGTGGCAGCTCCATGTTGAATTTCCCAGCTAAGCCCAACCGGGCCACATGAAGTGGAACCTGGCCACCAAACGCTCCTCCTAGGTCTAGCTCCAGGTTGGTGCCCTTGTGTCCCTATTCTGGGAGAGATGACTCCAGACTGAAGGTTCAGACTCATAAGGGCTGTCTTGAACAGCTCTGTGACCGGACCCTCCCCTGGGACCAATTTGCCATGGGAGACACTACCAAGGGTTAATGACCAGGTGTTTTTTGACAAAGTGGTCCACACAGTAACTTGTCAATCCAATCAGCAGTACCCTAGTTATACAAATCTATGCATATGTTTTAGCCCTGATGATATTGAAACAGTTCTAAAAATATCCACCCCTTGTAGTCTGTAGAAAGAAAGGAAGGAAATGAGGTACTCAGATCAAGACTGTTTTTGAACTCAACATTTAAACAACATGATTGTTAATAGAGTTTCTGAGGCTTTTAGAGCCAGCCTCAAGTGGACAACTGAGGAACTGCAAGGTGTTTTTTTGGCTTTATTTCCACACTGCTTCCATAATCAGTCTGATCTTACCCGAACCAAACAACCCTGACACCTTTGGTGAACTGAACTTTCAGGACTCAAAGGTATTTTATTGTCCTGTTGAGAGCTGCAGGTATGTGTCTTCCACCTTTTGCTGCCGTATGTTCCATGTCAAAGCGAGGATATAAAAAACCTGTGTCCTGAGTAGCACTGAGAGGCTCTTGAGATAACAGATTGAAGGGAAAGGTGAGAGACTAGAGTGAGAGCGTCTGTGTGAATGAGTGAGTATGAGAGTAAGTACAGCGTGGTTCAATAAGCCACTTAGGTATAGCGAGAACATTTGTTTGTCTAAGTCAGGATCAGCAGTGCTAGTTCTCTGGTTCTGTGTGGGTTGAAAAAGATTTTCCATATAAGGATGCATCAAAAGAGTCTGACCTTGAAGTGTTTGAAAAAAAATTGCAAACATTATCTTCTTTTAAATGTAATAAATTTGACAAATATCATAGCCTAGTGTTGTTCCATAAAGATCTTATGTTTTAGTGGGTGGCTATTTTCAGTCTCACCATGGAGAGGAAGCATCACTAAATGTTTGAGCCACATGCTGTGATTTATTTGCTAAGTCTGTTTCCATTTGACTTTGAAGTATATTGCTTTTGTAGTCTGAGGTTTTTAAGTTTTAGGCAGTTTCTTGGAAATAAAAGTACAGATTTATTCATGTGCTGCCTTTTTAGTAGCATTTACTTTTATTTATAGTTATGCGTGCAACCCCATTGTAAAACAAGTGAAGTGTTAAGAACATTAAAAACTGTTGCTCATATACTTTGGTTCTTCTGTTACATTGAAAATAAGTCAGTAATAGATATCTCAAGGAACTGTGGTACCAGAATGCATGGATGTATCACAAGAGGGGGGGAGGTATTGATTACCTGGGCCCACAGTAGGGAGGGGCCCTTGAGAAGCCTACAATGAAAAGTGTGTTTTTATTTATTTTTTCTTATTAATTAGTGTCATTATTGAATCAAAAAGGACTAAATGGTTGGTCGACAGACTGAAATTTGTATCAAATAGAGTCAAATAAAATACTGGGGACGCCCTGCACCTCCCTTAAAAATGTCCAAATGGTGTAGTCCAGTACTGCAACAAAATGCAAGTAAATTTTATTTAACCATAGTTAAAACACTGCTCATAAATGGGGAAATCGTGTTCAAAAATACATTAAAATGCATAGACATTTGAAAAAATAGCACAACATTTGTGGCTTGGCTAGCCAGTTAAGGGGGCCCCTGTGTCATATTCCTTTCGGGGCCCCAAAAATCTTAGCTATGCCCCTGCCAGAATGTATCAGAAGTTTGTCCTCCAAGATTTTCCTATATTTTGCTGCATTCATTTTACCCTCTACCTTTACAAGGCTTCCAGTGCCGACTGCTGAGAAGCATCCCCACAACATGATGCTGCCACTCCAGTGCCTCAGAGTGGGGATGGTGTGTTTGTGGTAGTGTGCAGTGTTTGGCATCTTATCTGTTGGCCAGAAAGCACCATTTTGGTCTCATCTGACAAAAAGACTTTTCTTCCACTTGACCGTGGAGTCTCCCACATGTCTTTTGGTTAACTGTAGTCGAGATATATGAGCTTTCTTCAACGTGACACTTTTCCAGGTGTCTCAGTGGCCTCTCTCACTTGTCTCCTTCTTGCACAGTCACTCAAGTTTGATGCAGACAGATTTTCACATGTGCCATATTCCTTCCATTTCTCGATAGTGGATTTTACTGAACTCTGAGGCTGTTCAGTCCATTGGATTTTTTTTTGTCTCCATCCCCTCACTTATACTTTTCAATAACCTTTTCTCTGAGTTACTTGGGGTGCTTTTTTGTCTTCATGTTGTAATGGTAGCCAGGAACACTAATTAACCAGTGACTGGACCTTCCTCCAGACATAGGAGTCTTTATACTGTAATCACTTGAGACACATTCATGGCATTACTGTAAGGTGATCCTTATTTCCACTAACTGTGAGACTACTAGTACTGATTAACTGGTGCTTGTTGTTGATTAAAATTGAGTATGAGTGATTTATAAAATCAATAAAAGGGTTAAATATCCAAGGGGATAGAATACTTTTTTGGGCACTGTAGATTCTGTGTGAGACATTTTCTTGAGTTTGTTTATTTCACCTCAGTAACTTGCAGAAATGCATTTGTCTGCTTGGAGCACTGGAGCCCAAGGTGCTGAAGTCAGAGGCCATCATTAGTCTGGTTCAGTTGAAAGTAGGCTAACATGTTCCAGTTGTCTTGCAGGGTGCATGAAGTCCACATTGCTCTCTGTCTCGTTCTGGCAGTGTTTGAACTGAAAGGTGCATTGATGTCATTGGAGTCAAGGCTATTGTGGCAGGCTCTGACTCAGAGACTCAGTGTTGTTGAAAAGTGAAAACATATCTTTATATAGCACATGTGAGCAAGACAACAACGTTAAACAGAATCACCGTCTGTGCTATCGCTACAGATTAATCACAAGTCACGAGTATAAAGCATATGAACTTTACCAATGTGTTTAGTAATATTATAATAAAACCCAAAACAGAAAAAGGAGATACAAATCTCTGTTTATTACTGTGTTTTAGATGTATCCTGTCGTACAAGTGCAATATGTAGTTAAGACATCACAATGCTTCGGCATAAGAGACTTTTATTTTGGTAGTGAACATCTGCATACGTTACCCCATCCCATCTGGACTTATTTGAATGATAGTGAGGAGCTTTATTTGAATGATACAAATAAATATGTTTTCATAGAAAAATATGCATTCAAACATATTGTATATGTAAAAAGCTATGGATAGATGTCAGGGCTTACAGCTGTAAGATTTATCAGCCAAATATCCAAAGTGAATGAATTCTTTTAATGCTTAAAGTGCTGCAAACTTTAACTGTTTTCCCACTCAATGGCAATATTTTTCTGTCAGATGTGGTGGGGAAGGCGGGATCTCAGGAGGCTGGACATGATGTCAAACAATGGACAAACGACAATCATGCCCGATGATGACACTTCCAGCCTTTCTGTCAATGCTATGTGTAACTGGACATACTTAGAGTGGAAAAGAACATGCTGGTGAGCAGAAAACATAATGAAGCACCCTTATTGCATGCACTGAGATTGCACAGGTCATGCAGCAGTTACAGGATATGATTGTCATCACCCCCTCCTACCTGCTCACAGTGAGTTTACCTGAATATTTCCAGCTGCATTCACACATTGGCTCGTCCTGAATTCTCTCAGACACTTGACTAGTTTGCAGAAAAAAATTCTGGGCAAGGTCAGTATAAAACAAACCTGACTGTTTGTAGTTGACTCTGCTTTTTTTTTATGTGGTTATGTGCATGTGTGAAAGGGCTTTCAGGACAGTGTCCACTCATGCCATTTTTTACACATACAAAATCAATAAATTAATGTAATGTAATTTAGCTTCTTCCACGTTCCTCAGTTTTGGGGTCACAGTTTAGTATGGGTTTGGGTCATCAGGACTATAGCAACATAAAGTCTTGGGTTTATAATTCGAAGATTCCCTAATTTATCACTTTTAACTGAAAGTAGTGCAACTTACAGTTTGATCCATTAAGTGTTATCTAGAACTACCAGTAATAGTTGGTACAGCCTGAGAGGCAAAAAAAGCAATATAGACATGAATAGCCTAATATCTTCTGATTTGCAGTGCTAAAATAAATACAATGTAAAAAAAAGCAAATTAAAATATTTGCATTTTCAGTGTCATATTTATGATTTATAAAGTGTTCTGTGACGCCGTCACATATTTAGTAGCTCATGTACACCAGTGAAGGACCCCAGACTAGCTAATGTAAATGTAAAGACAGGATGGCACATTGCAATGGAGCCTGAGCAGCGCACTGTTATTAGCAACAGTAAAGTCTTTGACCCTCTGCTTTCCAGAGGCTTTTCAAAAACTGTGGAGTGGATAGGGAGAAGGATCCAATCTGATGGGTCTCATTACTCTGCTCGTCTTGCTACTACAGCTAACTTTTCTTCTTCGTATATTTTATTGTGCCCACTTCCTCTGCTTATTATAGTTCCCACACTGCCAAGAGAGTCGGCCTAGATCAAAAAGCTGGCATTGATCCACCGGATCTGTGTTAGCTTTGAGCCGGATCTACCTAATAGGGAGTCTACCTTAAAGCTGGCACTGATCCACCAGATCTGTGCCAGCTTTTAGCCGGATCTGGGCTGAGTGTCTTTGCTATGTAGTTAGCAGTTACATGCCTTACTGTCATATAGATTGGTGTGTAAAGGCTGCCATGTGTGTGATTTTTTTCTTCATTCAGATGCATTTTTCATGTGACTACATGCACCAAACCCTGACCTTTGAACTTTGACATTTTTGGAGGAATACAAATATTTGAGCCCTATGACCAAGTAAATTCCAAAGCAGATAGGACGTTGAACGATGACAACTTTGTTAACTGCAGCCGCAGAGGATAAATTAATCAGCATTATCATTTTCAGGGTACATCATATGATTATTTTACTCTTTATGTTTTCTTAAGAAAATATCCTGGAAGTAAAGTGAATATTAAGCAATCAGAGCAATTTTAAGCAGACATGATAGAAGCACAAATGCTGTGTGCCAACTTTGGTGAGCAGGAGGGAGAAGTGCTCTGAAATTTAGCGCTAAAATAAGCTATTAGAGGATGCAGACATGTGTACTTTGGAAAAGAAACTCAAATCTGGAAAGTTTATGTTGCTAAATGTTTAACAGTTAGAGCAGTAAAATGTTCACAGCCCACCTGCTCCTCCTACATTTAGATTTGGAGAGGTTGTAAACTTTTTCCTTTAAAGATAGGAAGTTTTTACAACATAACGTACTTCCTGCCTTTTTATGGCAGCTTTGAGCTTTATTGTGATGATCTGACACATATAACTTAACTGTTGCTGCACAGATTTGTGTGTATGCACATCCGTTGTGTTGTCTTTGTGCATCCTGTGGGACCTGCCTGTAGTGCTTTAATGTCTCCACAAAGAGAAGAGGGGCGGGGGTGTTTTGCAGAAACAAATGGGCACAATATATGCACGCATATGTCGGACAATATTTGCAGACACACATCTGCAATCATGGAAACCAGACGGTATGTATACAGAGCACACACGTGCATGCATGTGCTTCTCTCTGAGCGCTCACTGCTCATTTGTCTCCTCTCATTACTGCTATCTCCTCCCTCTCCTCCTTTCCTCCCCACTTGTTTGTGCAGCTTGGGAGTCTACCTTCTTAGCCTCTTGGGCATTTGCTCCCTCTCTCTCTTTCTCTATTTCTCTCTCTCTCTCTCTCTCTCTCTCTCTGTACGCACAGTTCAGTCGGCCTAGCCCACACTGACAGACTCACACACACCAGCCCAGCGAGCCGGCCACAAACACTCAGTTTGTCAGAGGAAGTAGGCCACTTTAATAGGGATGTGTGGAGTGCCTGTAAGTGGATTGTAACCTGGAACTGCTTCCTTTTGCCAGGTAGGGATTACAAACCATCGCTTTACTTTTCTTTACTCTTATTGGAAATGTTTATCAAAAAAGGAGGTGTGATTTTTCTGCGCTTTTATGCAGCTTTGGAGGAAAATATGTAGAGTATTCATGTTGATAGTTTGCTTATAGTTGCACAGCCACAGGGGAGGGAGCGGTTTGGTCATACAAAGACGGAGAGATGGGAGGAAAGATAGGAAAAGTAATAAAGGCGAATTTATCTTTTGGCATCTTTATGGCAGGCTCATAAAAGGAGTCTGTACTCCTCTTTGATCCATTTAACTTTGTGATTTTCTTTATTAGATTTCACTCTCTTTACTAAATCCACTCTTCTTTCTTTTGCAATATCGCCTCCCTCTTAACAAATGAGAGTTTTGGGCAGCATTTCCTGAACAACAAATTGTTTACTTCCCCTCTTTGCCACTTTTACTTCACTCGTTCCTGCTCTGGCCGTGTTCCAGTGTCATGATTTAGCCCTCCACATGGCTGGGGAGTCGTACGATGTAAATCTGCACGAGGGAGAAAGCTAATAAGAAGATGTACTCTTAACCGAATTGGAGCAAAGCTCAACGCGACAGAGACAAGACAGAGCAAACAGAGGGACCAGAGGGGGAAATAAACAACAGGAAGCTCACTGGGGAAAATTGCTTTTCCTCATTAGGGGAATTGAGAGGTTATCGTCTAGTTAGAAGGATAAGGAGAGGGAGTGTTGTTTCTAGATGTTTGCCTGTTGATGCACAAATAAGGAAGTGAGTGATGTTCGAGCAAATGTAGGCATGCATTTGAGTGGATTTTCCAGTACAGCGGTGTAAAGATATGGAGTTTCATCGCCTCAATCTTCCCCTTGTCCCTGATCAATAGTTGTTAGTGTCACCGGCCTGTCCCTCTGCTGCACACAAGAGCGTGTCTGTGACTGAATGTGATACATCAGCCGCTCTCACAGCCGGTCCCAGCTTGTACAAATGAGATGTTTGCTATTTTGTTATAAGCTGGGAAATACAATCTCGCACACATCACGACCCCTACAGCACACGCAACAGGGCAGACTAATAAAAACAAAAGATGGATGCATTTTCTCTCCCCAGCCTCTCTTTCACATAAACAGAGGCACTCACACATCTCCCTCTGCTCCTTTTCCCCAGTCTTTTTCAGTGGTCACATTGTCTTCAGCTGCCTGGCGTCACGGGGCAAGTTACGTCAATGACATTTCTCTCCCGAAACCCTCGGCTTCTATCAATAATGCCTTTGCATCTTTGGATGTGACACATACTCTCACCCCCCCCCCCCCCCCAAAAACCCCAGCCTTCCCTTACCCCCCATCTCTCCCTCCACTCTGGCCTCTTTACCAAGAGAGACTGCCTCTAAGTTCTTCCAAAGATTTTCTTCCTAAAAATTAGCTTTACTGGGATGGAATAACCAAAATAGACCCGCGCATAAAGGACTGCAGCGTCACCAGCTCTGAGTTTTGGCATTAATATTAATGAGGATAGATTTCATGCTAATAAAATGCATTTGACATCTCCAAGGTTTAACTCAGTGCCAAGTATTCATGTGCAATATTGAACCACTTTATTCCTGCAGCTTTTCTACTTCAGTCAGTGTTGCTAACATGAAGATTAATCTGCTACCCTTCAATATTGAAACAGGATGAAAGCTTTGTTTTGATTTTGCATGTGAATGCTGTTAAGTCTTGATGTGTTGCAAAAGTATGAGACACTTTGAAACATCTTCCTAAATGAAGATTTTTATTTGTGTGGTGCAATGTGTAATTGCAATGATACTGGGCAATGTTGCAATTTTGTGATTGTAATATAATATGATGCATAAATGGTATCATACTTGCTGGTTAAGAATAATGAGAGAGTAATGATAGTCAAGTGTGTATTTCTTTACTCGAAACATAAAGATGTTAAGTAGTGTAAAGAAAAATACAAAACCTGAAGTTTTTACAGTGCTGCTTTCAAAATTATTTTTTTCCCTTAAAAGTTACAGTTTTTAGGCACTTCTAGAAAGTGCAAATGCAGTGGCACTATTGTAAACTTAAAGGTGCAGTGTGTAAAATTGGGAATGTTAGAAACAGCTAACAGTCAGATTCTAGATTGTGATGCTCACATTTCTGGTGGTAACAGTAAATATTATTCCACTAAATGCTACGAGGCTAAATATTACACACTGCACCTTTAATAGTCTTTCTTTACTTATTTTTAGAATTCTTTTAAGTGCGACTTAATCCAAATATAATTGCAGCCTTTTATGTGGTCATATTATTGCACAGCCTGACATCGCGATAGAAATTTTGATTAGATTAATAATGCAGCACTCATTTCTTGTGCACCCATGTAGCTCCTTTACTTGTTCCCATGTGGAGTTTGCACTCTTCCCTGTACAGTAGTTAAAGTGTCAGCTTGTGTTGATCGTTGTGAAGTGCTGACGATCGAGTCCCCATTCATTTTTTTGTCTGCATTTAAAAAATGTTTTCCAATCAAACCAGTATGCCAACTCTACTTCACAGTACAACACTGTTTTCTTTAATTGCAGCATCATGGACTTGTGAAGGAGAAAAGATGTTAAAAAGCAGGGTGACCAGCCTGGTATGCATCACTTTGTATCCCAGAAAGTACAGTGACGTTTCTGCTTACATAATGAATGTATTTTGAAGTGTGTCAGGTCACATACAGTAGGTAATGTTGGCAGCTGCACTCTGAGTGATGAAGGCGCGTCTCAGTATTAGGAGTGTGACGAGACACTTAGCTCAGAGACAAGACAAGACAAGATCTAGGCTGATGAGAACGAGACAAGACAAGATTTTACACTATATTTTAACTTTGTTAGCAGAATATATGACTAGAAGATTATACAGTGGCTATTTTGTAAAGTTTTAACTATCATTCCTTATGCACTAAATATCACTGTGAATATATATACCGAAGTTAATTTCTTGGAAGTCAGGGCTCAAACAGGCATTTAACAGCACTTCATATCAAATGTTTATGCATGTTAATATTGTGTCACATCCACATTACTTCACCTCCTGCTGCTACAATTCAAATGAAAACAACGATGATAGAAGCAGTATGATAAGTCTGAAGTATCTGAATTTTTTTTTAAATGAGTAAAACAGTCCAAAATGTAAAACGCTGCACCACTTCAATTCAAATATTTCTCATCTTTTCTCAGGGACAATACCACTGCAAACATTCAAAGAAATCTGCTTTTCAATAACATGTATTCATTCAGCAGTGTGTGTGTCAGACAACAAACAGCATACCTCCAGTTTTTGGAGCATATAAAGCACTCTACTGCTGAGTTTGTTCTACTGAGTTTACCACAGTGCAAAATGGGCTGATACATTACTTACAGTAAGTTTTTGATTGATATGGCATATAGCTAATAGCTGATAGTTGAGTGACACAGATGCGGTGAGATAAATGGTGCAAACGTTGAGGAAGTAATGCATATCATCACTTTGCAAGCCATCTCTGTTCCAGGAGCGGCGTGAATATATGCACTAATTAAACACGTTATTCTTCTCACTGTGACTGCACAATTATATTTAGCAGCTGCAGATTTATTTCACTAATGATTTATTTTTCTGTAGGTAAAATGCAGCTTTATTGTGCATACATGTGTGCATCGAGGAGGATGTCAGTGGTGATTCAGAGTGGTCATGATCAGCTGTGCTCAGATTCTTTACTAGTTGCCACACAAATGATTTTAAACCATCAGGAGCAATAGAAGGACACTTTTCACTTCAGCTTGACTGCTTGATGGTTGATTATTTTGTGAGACATTTTTCACATTTGGTATCAGTATGTACCCTGATATTTGTATATGAACTTGATCTGAATAAAAGTGGTATGGGTGCATCCACAATTTGGTTATCATATTGCAGAGGTCAAGTTTGACATTTTAGTCTTTCAGACATAGTGGTCACTACAGTAGACAGGTATTCGAAACATTTTCTAACATTTGCACTGGTTTTAATGGAATCGTTTCACATCAGCCACTTTAGAAGACAGAAGTGTGTCTTCCCATAGCTTTCCACTCATTATTCAGCTATAATAAGGTTATTAAAAAAAATTCTCAATTTAAGATAGCCTGCAGAAGGTCAGAAATGCCATGCAGCCCAGCATTATCTCGTAAATCCTGCTGTGGTCTACTATATCAAGCAATAGTTTAAATTTCTAGGTCTGACTTTGGGTTTGGAGAAAATATTGTTGGAACACCTGCCCACTAAATTGGACATTGTGTATTGCTGACTGTTGCAATCAGCTGATTTTAATACTGAAACTTCACTGATCTTGAAAATATTCTGTAAATCAGTAAGTCTATATAAGTTGGGTCAAAGATAGAAGACTTTCAAAACTCAATTTGAAGAAGTCAGTGCCATTCTCTTGCCTCCGAGTGAACATGTGACAGTTTGTCAAAGGAGGAAAAACAATATATTATGTTTATATGGTAGTAAAAGTAATTTCTGCATTGCAGCATCCACTTATTTTTATCATAAATGTAAAAATAGATCAAATCAACATTGTTTTGCATGTCCTAAGAAGTAAAACACAACAATTTTGCTTTGTTATTTGTATGAAAAGGTTCTAATTTTGGCCAGGAGTCTTCAGAAACACTGGAGACCCTTAAAAACTCCATAAACCTGTAACCCTTTTTATCCCTTTCTTAAGCCAGCAGTCTTATGCCACCATTTCTTTAAAATATGTACTTTCATGTTCCAAATGTCAACCTTTCTCTTTTCCTCCTGGGTTGCGTTGATCTACAGACCCTCTATTCCTTTAATCCCTTGCTCCTCCTTCCATTTTCTCCTTCCCCTTTGGCCTGATCACAACGACAGGGTTTGACAGATAAACGACTATTACTGTCTCATCGCTCTCCTCTCAGTGAAATCGAGGGGAAAATAGGCCAGCGCATTGCTGTGCATATAATGAGTCCACTCAGAGATTGATCATCTCTACGGCCCGGCCCCTTAACGAGTTATTGGTATAACACAAAACAATAATGGCTCCTAAACCCTCAGACCACAGATTGATCTGGACAGTCCACGTCAAAACATATCTAATGTATATTCAGCTGGTGCAAACATGCAGGCATAGATTCACACACACACCCAGATGCTGAGATAACTTTAACTTTTTTCAAACGGCATTTTACATCAACAGGATGATAAAATCAAATAATACTATCAACATGTAAACTTCCCGCAAACTGGACAAAGCGTGTGAGTCAATTTTAAATGTGACTGTGAATGCAGGAATGTAGAAAATGAACCATGAGATTGAGATTGCATAACAACCTGTGACGTAGGTTTGAGCAAATGATTTCTTTCTAGATAAATAAATAACCTTGGTGTTTAAAAAGGAGTTAGTGAAGAAAATGTGGTTTACAGGAACTTTGGAAAACAAGATTTTATTTGTGTTAAGGGAGGAAGGAAGAGTAACACTCAAAACAAGGCTCTGTGTCTCGAAATAAAAATGTTTCACTGTGAGAGTGGGATTTTGAAGGGTAACCTGTTATATGATGTATCACACAGTATGATTTAGTATCTTTAAATTAGTGCTGTTAATTGATTAAAAAAAATGAATCAAGTTAATCACATCACTGTGCTGTGATTTATCATGATTAATCACAGCATTTCTTCAGTTTTAATAACTTTCAGATTTTTAAAGATTCTTGTTATCAGGTATTCATTTTCATTATTTTAACTTTATGTACAGCTCTTTGAAAGTGCTTTTTACTAAAAAATTAGGCCTGTTAATATAAATGTGCTAACGCTCGTGATTTATCTGGAAAGATTAACGCTTTAAAAGATTAACGTAATTTAATCATATGACTTAGTTTGACCACAGCTTCTTCCCGTAGTCCTCTTGCACGGATGTTTACGTCCCTGGGGTGAAAAGGTTAAAGGCGGGTCAAACGCAGCCAGCAGTGATGAGTGAGGAGACAGACCCAGGTCTGCTTCTCAGCCAATTTTGATTTAAAAGCTGCTTAATGGAAGTCTGGATAAAACAAAAGTTGTGTGTACATACTGCAGTGATGAACTGTCTTTACTCCAAAGCACGAGTCTGAAGTACCACCTCCAGGCAAAACGCATCTTTTCTAATGTTAGCAAAGACGCTTACATCAGCACAGGATCAAGCTATGATGGCTAATGTCGCTAATGCTTGCAAAGACGCTAACAACAACATGGGATCAAGCCATAGCGCCAAGCTACACTGGCGCAGTCCAGCAGATTTTTCCCCAATACAACAACACCAAAGCTAACTAATGCGATTGCTAATGGGTCGCCAGAGACTGAAGACCATTGACATCGTTGACAATAAGGGGCTTCAAGACATCATCCGGGTCGCCTCGGATGACCCATACCACAGAACACCTACGAGAACTACTGTCACAACAATCCCTGAACTGTATGACAGCTAAAAAGGCTACTAAAGTGGAGCAGCTGGCCCGAGCTACATTTATTACACTGATGAGAGACCACTGGACATCAGTCAGCAACTTCAGCTACCTCGGGGTAACACCTGATCATTCACTTAACAGCACAAGTTATTTTCTACCTAATGTGTTTGTCTGTTGGGCTGGTTTGCGGTCTATAAATAATATCGCTCAGTGAACTAAGACACTCTGATTTACAAACCACAAATAAGTTTAAAAACTCTAGTTTGTTTAAAATTTCTTAATTTAAACACCATACTTGTACTAATTTATCTCAAACAAAAATACAAGTAAATGGTAGTTTTCAAATGTTAATTTATAGATACTGCCCTGGTTTTTAACTTTTTGTAATGTGATATAATACAATATTATAGGAAGTGATAAAATACATTAATTCGTCTAGGAATAAGGCACAAGTCTAACTGTAAAATGTACTCATTTAAACAATATTGAACACAATGTGACAGGGTACGGTAAGATTTTTGTCCTGGTGAAATTTGGATTAGTCTTAGGCACAAGTATGACAGTAGAGATTGATAATTGAAAAGTTATTTAGAGCACAATAGGACACAATACAATACAAGAAAACATGATGCAGTACAATGCAATAAGATATGAAACGATACCTTTTGGTACGCTAAAATACATAATTATGCATTGCAATGTGCTCTTTGCTCTTGTGGTAATCTCACACAGGAGCCATTTTGTTGATATTTTGCAGGAGATTCGTAGAATGATCAGTTACTTTTTTGCCACTGAAGGATCCAAAATATCTAATATTGTATGATTTATGTATTAATTGACTGCAATTTTACCGTTGTTGTCTTCCGTTGCTTTTCTGTCGTATCATCCTTTGGCCAATAAACTTTTGCTCAAGTTACCCTCCTACATTTCATAAGTGGCACATGAGGTGGTAACACTTTGATTTTTGTTATTTTCATAAAAATATCAGTATTACATGATTAAGGCTGGTGTTAAAACGTGCTGGAAAGTTTGTCATGACTGAAGGTTTTAAAGCCCAGAGAGTGTGGGTTTTTATCAGATCAAATGCTTGTTGAACTTTTGTCAGTGCCTCTTGTTCTCTGTTTCATATATCATGAGCTCCTCTTCAGGTAAAATTGGTTTCTACCAGAGCTATAAATAATAAAACTCTAACCTTCTGTGATATTTTAGTGTTGTGAATGTCAGTGCCAAAAGGTTAAGTAAAATCAATGATACTCCATAATCTGCAACTCCTTATTTATAATCCTGAATCTTTCTGAGACAAACATTGTACTTTTACTCTACTACATTTGTCACATATGGACCTAGGTGAATTTACAGATGAGGATTTTAAAGTTTGATCCCAATTGCTACTTGTTACATGGATCGGTTGGAGGGAAAACTTCTTAATAGATGAAGCCAGTTTATCTGGGAATTCTTCTGCAAATATTCATGAGATAATATATTTTACTTTATACTCTATTCCAGACCTATAGGTCCATATCAGTATTCATACATGATAATTAAGTGATTATTATAATGTATAAAAGCATAGAGTTTATTCCGTTAACTTCAGTCAAGGATCTGAATTCTCTGTAAGATAAAAATGTAAAGTGAAAACTACAATTCCCCCCCTCAAAATACCAGTTTGATGTTTCAGGTTGGCAGGAAAAATGTAGGGAAACATATATATAACATAAGTCCTTGTGCTTTGTAGACACAGCTGACGTGGTTTGTTAATGGGAGGCCGTTAAAGGGAATGTTTTTTTGCCTACATGTAGAAAAAACCTCCTTGTAAGGTTTGCTCCCCTCCACAAACAGCTTTCTTAGATGGAAAGTCTTCTTTTTACTCCACTGACTCAGAAGAGATAATTTTGGCTACAAACCCTCCTCAGGGGAACATCAAAATACAACGCTGTAATAAATC
Source organism: Cheilinus undulatus (assembly GCF_018320785.1). Classification (NCBI taxonomy): domain Eukaryota; kingdom Metazoa; phylum Chordata; class Actinopteri; order Labriformes; family Labridae; genus Cheilinus; species Cheilinus undulatus. Next base: position 13,515,744 of record NC_054881.1, on the reverse strand, counting down.
ATCAGGGGTTTTGCATGTAGACAACTGGCCCTTGTAAATTCAGTGTAAGAAAGAAGGTTGAAGGTGTAATAGCCTCTAGTATTGGCCATGTGCCCTGTGTTCAAAAGTGGTTGTCCTCCAAGCAGGCAGTCCATGTTCACATAGAGCCTGTGGCTGCTTTCCAGCATGTCACTCTCTCTTCCCCCAATGTCTGTCTCTAGCTGCTGTACTGTATAAAAAATAATGCCATGAATGATCCAAACTAAACCTTTCAAAGCACCAAATGCAAATTTCAGCTGCATTTTTTGTGTAATCAAACAACACCTCTTAGTGATGATAGAGGAAAACAGACTGATGAGCGATTAGTATTTAAATGAAAGAATTTCAATGACATTGCTTGTTCACAGAGAAAACGTTTGTTTTTAACACTTCAGTTGAATTTTGCACCTTTAAAGTTTGCGTTGACTCATGTTTTAATTAGCACTGCCTCCATGATAGGGTTGTAACAATGCCAGATTTATAACTACTAAAAATCTAATGATGCATCTTCCTGTTTTGAAGTCCTTCACACCCAGTGTTGGATGATTGCTTTTAATGACCAAAAAATGAAGGCACACTTAAGAATACATCTAATTGCACATAAACAGTAGCAATGTTTTGGTACTGAAATCCTAAATATTTTTACTATTTAGACAGCGGATTATTCATAACTTTTGATGGATTAATTCCTGCGATACACATCTGAAAATCATTAAATAATTTGTTGTATCACTTAAATTCGAGTGGTATAAAAATATTTCTAAGAGTGCCTTCATAGCTATTCTGTTTGATTTGGTTGATAAAATAAAGTCCCCTGCCGAGTTAGTTCAGTTTGTTCGCTTGTTTGAAGCTGTCAATTTAACTCTGAGAATTTTTTTATAAATCCCATGAAAATATTCCTACCAGACAAATGTTGTGAGTGTACCTCAAAAAAAGTTGCAAGAGTAAGAGAAGCATGATATAAGAATATTGAAAGCACAGGGATGAAATGCTGCTGAGACGCTGGAACACACTTGCCTTGGCCTTGCTTTACTGAGTGTCTGCCTTGAGCATCATGCTGGTGTATCTGTGATGGCAGCAGCAGTGGCCTAAACACACATGCAGGGGTTACACCGATTCTGCATGCATAATAGTCAGTTAACTGACTTCTTATGGTGATATCTGACACTTTTATTGTAAATATGTCCTTTGCAGATGACATCACACAGTAGCGGAGAACAGTAGCGGTACAGAGAAACGCTACCAAAAAGGCCATGTTTTGGGCTTTTTATGACCACATCAAGTGTTGAAAGTGTAAAAATATAAACATTCATAATGCTTAAGCAACTTCTGTGCAGAGAAATGTCAGCAGACAGGAAATAAAAAAGTCTCTGGAAAAGCAGTGTCACACAACACGTGTGAATGGTCAGTTTCCACAAAACAGTCCAGTTTTGTTCAGTGTGGTTTTGTCACGGTTTAGCACATTAAACTCGGATCTTATCTGTATTTCCTCAGTTGATGTCCGTCTCACCAACCTCCAGCTGTGACGGGATTTGGGAAATCTGTCTCTTTTTAGAGATGGATCATTTAGCTCAGCTAAGTAGAGCTGGTTGTTTGGCTCCCAAACGGCTTTTCATTTGGTACCAGTTTAACTTTGGATCAAATAACAACAAAGAATAGAGGAAAGGAAACTGGCACTCAAACTGGAGCTAGCTATTACAGCTAACATAAGTTTCCTAGCATAGGCTTGTACGTGAATGGCTCATCATTACTCGGTCACTTTTCACACAAGGTTTACTTGCTTGATAGTACATCCATGCTTCAATTAATGTTTATGAGAAAATGATCAGATAGCCTGTTAGCTGCTTGCAAGACTTGTGTTTACCTTCACCTGACTAGATGACGCTTGGAGGTCTGCAGGACTGAGTATTTGTGATAGTGTTCACCTCCACGCTGGGTAAATCTGTTAAACTGTAGAAAAAATCACTGCTTGTAGTTTCAAAAGCGCTGAAGCATGAAACCACTAGTTTTTTCTTTCAGCGTGTCTTCATCATTAATCATTATGTAAACAAAAAGTAAAAGAACCAGTGCACAATGCCTCGTTCTATTATCTTTGTTCCTTTTTCTTGTTCTCCCTTTTTTCATATAATGTTCAAAGCAGGAAGTCTCCACTTCTCTGACCTTACATGTCCTTTGAGGAAATCGATATGTCCGCGGGCACAGAAAACCAAAGAGCGGGGCAAACGAGTAATGCAGACTGATCGGGTGGAGTTACATCAATTAGACATCCTGCCAGCCACCTTCCTGTCATCCAGAACCAGTGCTGAGTTATGGTGAGGAAGAGAGGCGAGACTGAGGGAGTGGTACTGAGGAAGAGATGAATACATGCCCTTCTGTTTGGCACTGTACAATACGTTTAACAGCATTAAGTTGAGATGGATTTATGGAGTTTGGAGTTTGACTTGGCACATGTATTGGTAGAAGCATTAAACCATTAATAGTAGACTAAGTAGAGTGAGGCAGAGGAAGGCTTTAATGCTCTTCTGTGTGCTTAAAAAACAGGAAATTAAATAAGGAAAGGAGAAAGGAGGGAAGGAAAAGAAAGGAAGGAGATAAAGATGAAAGATGACACCCTGAGATTATGAAGCGGGAGAGGTTTGGGGGAAAATACACTGACAGGGTTCATAGGTGCTTCTTTAGCTTTTGGATAACAGCTGCTCCCCTGGGATGGGTCTTGTTGCCATGGTAACTGGGACAGAGGTCACAGGATTGTCCCTGGATGACATGAGTGTTTCAGTGTCTGCTTCCTGTTCTATCTTTAAATGACAACACTGACCTTCAGAGTTTTGGACCTTCAAAAATGAGCATTTTTAAAAATGAAAGTAAGCTTTGTTGCTCTTCACTACTTTAAAGATGTAATCTGCACCAAGGACCCCTTCTCTTTTCCGTCTTTTCCACCCAGTTGGCACTGTTACACTTTGCATGAGTCATGATGGAGTAATTTGGCAGATTTACCTTGAAGGTGTAGCTGATTTTCTTAACAGATGGTGCTAAATGAAGGCATATGCTTTTTAGTTTAATACATATGCCAGGTGGAGAGGGATCTTTTGACAGTTGGGTGCTTTTGATACCTAATTCTTATTCTCATTACATAATGCTTGATACAGGTAAAGCAGAGCATACTAGGAGATAATGAAACTGATTTTGGCTCCTGTTTTCAATTTTTTTTTAAGATTTATTTTGGGGCTTTTTTTGCCCTAATTAGAGAGCGATAGGACAGTGGATAGAGCCAGAAACAGGCATAAAAGAGTTGGAACATGCAGTGAAAGAGCCACAGGCCAGACCTGAACCCAGGCCATCCATGCACACGGAGCACGACCCAACCACTAGGCCACCTGCGCCCTTTGGCTCCCATTCTGACAAAATGAAGCAAAGTGACAATTACACCGTAGAGGGTGGTGTAGCCTTTTTGCAGCTTTTTTGGTCAATTTTTCTTTCTTTTTTTATTGTTTTGACTATATTAATGCTGACATTAAATTTGGACAGTAAGCTTTTCTACATAAAATTTTGAAATTTCATTATCAAAACCTGTAATGTCAATAATAAGTTCTGTACATGTTTTGTATGCATTCAGGGTGTTCATGACCAAAAATGCACCACTGAAGCTGCTTAAAACCAAAACACATGTATTTTACCATTTAAGTTTTCATTCTGGAGTCATAGCTTCAAATGTGCAGTTGTTCCTGTTCATCACCAAATGTCAACAACAATTTATTAAAGTCCCCATGAAGTGATAAAAACAATCTTTATTTCAGGTTTGTTGTATGACAACCAGGCTTAATTTCAGTCCTGAAAAACATCTCTAAGTTTATTAAATCAAGTTTGAAAATCATGAAAAATGAGGCAGTGGAATCTGCTCTAGGGTGGAGTGGGCATGTCACTTGAGTGAGCCAAAGCCACGCCTACTCATGAGAAATACAGCCCTCTCAAATTTGAAAAAATGCTTCTGGCCAGAGCACAGATGCCTAGAGCCACAGCATAAAGACAAAAGTTGGGGATTAAATTTACTGTTTTCTGGCACAAATCTTCCCATTATGATACTTTAATGACCTGTAGGCCAGTGTGGCTGATCGATTTAAAAAAATGACTTCACAACAAACAAGAACACAGCATGTAGCTGGCTGTTAACTTTTGATGAAGGTGGTGACATCAGCTAATAACAGACTGTACTGAGAGGTGGTTTTATGTCATTGTAGCGTTAGGGGGCGGGGTAATTCCCCATAACGACCAGTGATGTCATGAGCTGCTGTAATTGACCTGATTTAGACGAAGCCAGGAAAGAGATGAACAACTTTCTGACAGTCCAAATAAAAAAAATCAGTCACTCATAGATTTCAGTGGATTTCACTTTACAGGGACTTTAACATTTTAACATTTGAAGAAATAATGCATAAAAAGTTTTGCCTGTTATAAACATATTCAAGGTTGTGATAATCCCAGTCCAGGAAATCCAATTTTCACGTAAAAATATAAATTCTTTGTGTTTTTAACAGTACAGAAATCTGTTTGTTTGTTTTTGGTGCTCAAATTGGCATTGACAGTGTTAAATTCCTAAAAAGGGTAATTAACATTTGATATTAATGATCAGATCTGATCTTGATTAAAAAAAAATAAGAATGCCAGAGAAGTTGGAAAAACACTAATGTTTATTATTTTCTTTATAACTGGTGGTTGGGTCAGTCCCAATGTGCACTGGACCCTGATATATTTATAGTCCACCATCTTTCTGAGACAAACTTTGTACTTTTACTCTACTACATTTGTCAGATATGGACACAGCTGAATTTAAAGATGAGGATTTTAAACATGGGTGAAAACTTTTTATAGGCTCAGTATATCAGAGTCTAAATTTTGGTGTTTGAATAGCCTGGCACAGTAGCATTTCCAACACCTCTTAAGATGAAAAATGTGCAGATGTGGCGTCCTCACAGACAGCTCAGGGTGGATCCCTGGATTGTGCTTGTGACCCTTTGACTCCCCACTCTCATCCTTGTTTCAAGCTCTATCCATGTGAAAAGTGCTGGAAGTTAAGGTCTTTGGTCTGTGATTCTGTCACAAAATGTACTTTTGTTTGAAATGGATTTAAGGACTTTGAGGTATGCTGCAGCCTGGAATCAGCTACAGATGAGTTTGTGTCTGGACAGCTGGTCTCTTTAAATCTATGAAAGTATATTAAAGGTGTTGGAGGATGATTATGTTGCAAAGCAGATGGATACAACCGTTTCGTTGTTTTTCACTGGCGAATCCATCTTGCAAAGCTCCCGTCTGAACTGTTTGGGCCCGGTTAGAAAGTGACAGGACCAACCAGCATTGAGAGGCAGTACTTTCAGGCACGGCAGAGTTGTGATGTAAGCAAACAGCAACAAGAGGCTGGTGCAATTATGCCAGAAGAGATTTGCATGGATGCTGCTAAAGCGCCAGTTTTATCAGAACTTGACACATTTCTTCATCAAAAGAAGAACAAAGAACAGCAGTGATTTGTTTTTTCTTTTCAAAAATGACAAAAGTCGAGTTCTAACATGTCTATAGTTTTCATGGTTCCCGTTTTTCCACTGTGGCTGCGCACACGCACCTCGGTCGTGGCTACGCCACGTGATGTGTTGCTCTGATTGACCTGTAAAGATGTGACACACAGAACGTTCATCCATTCACACTTTTTCAAAGCCTTTGCCTTTTCCCAAATGCTTAGTATTGAAGGTTTTCCAGATGGATGTGTGAAACAAATCCATCTGGCGTGTCAGGTTAAGAGGATGATGCATCAGGTCGTCCAGGTCACTTGTAAATGAGATTCCTGGTGTCAAAGAGGTTCTTCTGGTTAAATACATTTTGAAATTGTCCATTGTCCTATCTCTCAAATAAAGGAAAAAAAGCAGAAAGATGAATCTTTGAAAAATAAAGAACATAGATTATCTAGTCCAAATTTCCCATGGTCCAAGGTGTGATGAGAGTGATCAGACATCCCATCTGGTTGAAAGTCATCTGTAAACAGGATCATGTTTAAACTGTAACACTGACCTTTGCTAGTATTAGCCTCAGCCCATTTAGTGCTTCTCCAGCAAATTAGATGTTACCACAGAAAATACTTTGTTATAAACCTTATAAAATATTTTTCAGGCATCTAATACTGACATTTCAAGATTTTAAACCTTCCATTGACAGGAGTATTCATTTAACACTAGCATCTAATGAATATTTTTCCCATTTTTGCCATCTAGATGTGGGCCAAGCCAGACGGGACAGACTAATGTAATGTCGGATGCAGAAGGTCCAAAGACCAAATTTAAGACCAGTTTAGGTTGACTGAAGAAATAAGCACAGAAGTAAGGGCTTTCCACACACCAGCAGAAATCCCTGTTTAATCAATCATTTGTTGTCATGTGGAGCATCTTCAACATTTTCGAAGAATTACACATCTTTTAAAATTTTTGGGGATATCCCATTCTAAAGCCCAAAAATTAATCCTCAAAAAATTTGCCTACACCCGATGTCAAAGTCATTTTTTTTGGTGGTCATATTTATTTAGATGTTGCTTTTTATGCTCAAATGGATAGTCAGATTTAAAAAATTAAACATCATTGGTATTTTTACAATCTGAATGCAGTTTTGAGCCTTCTTTGTGTAGTTGTGCGTATCAACAAGCAGCTGAATGCAGGGAATTCGGTGGCCTCAGGGAAACTGGAGCTTTCCTCTGCGCCCTATGTTACTATAAAAATCTAAATTTCCTATTTTTGGACTCCCAAGTTTGAAGAGCGTGCATATGGTTTGGCAGTGACTCATTGTTTGTTTTTTCTGGGTGCAGTTAGATGCTCAGTATCAGTGTGACTGTTTAGTCTATTTACCCTGTTGCCTGCAGTGATTATCAAACGGGGAAAGAGACACATCTGTTTTCAGCATTTCATAAATAAAGTTTCAGAGCCATAGAGCCTTTTCCCACATATTTGGTTCCAGAAAACCTTTTTTTCTGTCGCTGAAATTTGCTCTCTGGAAATAAGACTAAACTGACCTTAATCACAGGAATGTAGCCCTTAACATCTGATAGTATGCTGACTCTACTTTGCTTGTACATGCTCCTTTATTGGTTCATGCAATTACATACTTTTTAGCTGCCTAAAGAGGCTTCAACCTAGTTTATACTTTGCTACATCACTACGTTATTGTAGTGTGATGCATCACAATGCTACACTCTGCAAAAATGCTACTCTGCTGTCTGATTTCTATGCAGGTTTTGTTGGAGCTGACAAATGTTGAGCAGCAGTTGATGTATTGCAGTTATTGCAAGGAAGAAAAGAGAGTAGACTTTGGAGGAGATGGACTGTAGCTGCTGAATTAGTTCAGGCAGAGAATGGGAATTTTTTTTGCACCTGTTCAGCCACTGAAAGACAAGGATGGGATAATGTACTTCTGATATTTTCAGATGACTGCAAGTAGATCTGATGAACCGTTTTGTCATCTGCAGCCTTTAATCTCATGCCAGAGTACACACCATATGCTTGAAGACATTACTCAGAGAATGGCAGTTGACCACTGCTACCTAGTGGAACAATCACAGGGCTCGCAGTCTGTGGCGTTTTTAGGTTGATATTTCATTTTTGTTCACAGGCTTCTACATAGGTTCAAACTCTCCTTGAAGTCAGGGCAACTTTCAGTCTGGTGATGATTGTTGGTCCAGCTGTGTGATGGCAGACCACAGCCCAACCAGCTGCTCCCGACCGGGTCAGATGGATTTCTGGCATGTTTGATACTTTTGTTGCATGACTGCTCACAGGGAGAGTCGAGCCATGAGTAGATTCTCCAACTTTTTTGGTGGGCATTTCTTCCTTTGTTTACTGCTGGACAGTGTTTAAATCACTGTGAAAACAGCTGGAATGCCTCTTTGATGTGTCTTCCTTATAATAAAGGGAGTAAACAAGCAAGAAGAAGGCCTCTCACTGATATTTATTATTTAGCCGCTAGATGTGCTTGCTGGGGATACCGTTTCTGTGTGTATGAGAGAGATATGATAAGAGAGAGAGAAGATTTTATGACTTCAACCTCAGTATGTGAGACTTTTTAAAGAAAAGTCCACTGGCATTTGTCACAATGCATGCCAACCCATCTAGTGTGAACTAAGGTTCTTTACAGCCATGAGATTGTAGCATGGTAGTACATTTATCGTGCGTGATTGTAAATGATACAGACGCACAGTGTGAGCTGGCTTCCCACCACAGTTGTCATAGAGTCGGCTTCAAATCGCACAGTTTATGCCTGGGTTTAGTGAGGTGCAGAGGTGGGGGGGGGGCAGAGCACTGAGGGTCATCATTTGGTCTGCAAAACTGTTGTCAAAATGCAAAATGCCACGATAGTCAATTCATTCATCCCCCCAAAAAAGAAGTTCATGGATTAGTCAACATGTGGAAATAGCAGTGCGATGCTTTAGAGCAATGGTTCTCAACTGGTCTAGCCTCAGGACCCACCAGTCTCTTTAATGCCAAACCATGGCCCAACACAGCAAAACTTGGAGTGTTGAAATCTCAGGGTTAAACATTTCAGAGTTGATTTGAAGCCCCTAAGTGTAATTTTAACTCCATTCTGAGTGAAATGGTCTTCAGTGTTGGAGTTAGTTGACAGTGTTAATACATTCAGTGATAGTTCTGCACACTGCCACTTCAAATCTTGGGAGCAGAGTTTTCCCATCATGCTTTGTGTGTTTAGATGTGTTTTAGATGTTTTTGGATGTATTTATATGTGTTTAGATGTTGCCTGTTGTATAGTATCACTGCTGGGATCCATTTGCTCATGTATCTGGTGGATTATTGTTTTAGATGTTAGACACATATGCACCATGAGTGACATTGCCCATTGGGTTATAGACTTCCCACATGTGGTTGAGCTTGATCCCCAGGAAAGTGAGCTGTTCCTTATAAATGGATGCCTCCTGATTCTGCATTATGCTCTTTTCTCCATCCTTACCTGAGAGCACTAGTAATGGGAATTGCAGCTCTTTTCAGTGATCTGGATCATTTGGCTCAGCCCAGTAAAAAGAGCCGGCTCTTTTGACTCCCAAACAGCTCTTCATTTGGGTACGGGTTTGGCTTCATTTGACCTGCTAATTTTAGCGATGTCATAACATTTGATTGATATATTGGCAGGTATTTTACTTCAACTATGCTCAGTTTTTAAAATTGATGAAAATATCATGTAATTATTTTTCAAAATGTGCTGTTTCCCCAAAACACCTTGCAGATCAGATAAAATCTGCTCATTGGCTAGGCTGTATGACACACCTGGAATAAAACATTTATGATACACCATCAAACACAAGTCTATCATGCATGGTGTGCCTAGGGTAGAGGACAAAAGATCATCTCTACTAATCCATCAAATAACATACTGACACACACAATCTATATAAAAATAAAATTGCTAATAGTAATAATGATATGAAACGGCTCTCAAGTGGGATCCGGCTCTTATTGTTCATGTAGAAGAGCCGGGTCTGAAGCGGCTTGTTCATGAATGACCCATCACTAAAGAGTATCTGACTTTGCCACAGATGTCTAATATCAAATAGCATATATTATGAACTATGACAAATATTATGTAATACTAAAAACATTTAGAAACTGCGACAATTTTGAATTTTCACTGAAAATGAAAGGAAATCTCTCATCTTCTAAAAATGTTACACTGAGAGAGTAAATTTCTAACACTAAAAGTAAGTGTTGGGCTACAGTAACACTGGTTAATGTTAAGAGTCAACAATGACACTGAAATAGTGTTTAGGTACCAACTCTCCAACAAGAGTTAAATCAACACTCTGTGGTGTGAACCCTTAAATACACTGTGAAAATGTTAGTATTTACTCTGACAGTGTTAGTTTGAGTATGCAGGTTCTGCTGTGAAATTTCCAAAACTTCTCAACAACACATTTGTTCAGTGAAAACTGTTGCAGTCTGGATCTTGGATGTAACAAAACTGCCTGAAAAGAACAGTCAGGCCAAAACCAACATGTTTTACTCCTCATATGTACAATTTTTGCCAATTTTCCAAAGATCTCGAGTTGCCTCATTACTTTGGGAAAGCAGCTTTGTTATTGCAAAATTAGGGGAATGTGTTGCAATCTAGAGAAAAAATGTAATTCGGCCGATTATCATAGTTAACAGAGTTGAATAAAATGTATAAAGCATGTCTACTAAGGAATCAAGTACTTCATAGACTTTATCCAGCATTTTTTCCCCAGACATACATTTACAACCACTGAACATGGCTCTGTAACCCACATTTGGGTCTCGACCAACCAATGCTGCTTTAGTGCATGTGAATAATCTTAGATGTGTTTGGAAGAGTGATTAGTTTAGAAGGTATTTTACCATGAATTAATTAACAGATTTTTTCAAATTTAAAAAATGATCACTAGAGTTTTCAGGGTCATGACAGCCCATTTCAGAGTTGTTTGGAGTTTTTTGTGCTTCTGAGACTTACATAACTCATTTAAAATGATATAACAATAGAGCAAGAGATTTCTAATGCCCATAGTGAATAGATCATCAGTTGGAGGCCTGGGGGCCAAATCAGGTCCCCCACAGCTTCCCATCTGGCCCCCAGAAGATTATTAGATTCAGAAAACTTGTTACGGTGTCTTTTCATTTTCAAAAATCCCTACAGCTATTCTAGATTGGCTTGATGCTTGCACAGTTGTACAGAAATCCCCCATCAGCCATTAAGATGCATGACAAATATATACTCATCAGTTCATTCTTGGTTAAAGCTGCTGGTTACAGTATCAACCTGCCAGTTCAGGTGCTTTAAGAATGCCTGGATATCAAAAACAAAAAACCTGTTTCATGCATGTGTTTTTCACCAATCAGGATTTGATGTATTTGACTTAAACCCAGTGATGAACAATGGGACAGCTCTAAAATATGTGGCTAAAATAGCTCAATCGCCCCCTTGTAGCTGACTGCAGTAAAGGCAAAAGGGACGGAATTCACTGCTAATGGCTAAAAATAAGGTATACAGTATTTCAAAGGAAATAAAAGACACTTAAATAGATTTTTTTGCTTATTCAACTATCTGGCCCCCAGAATGTCGCCAAGAAAAAAATCTGGCCCTTTTGCAAATGTAGTTGGTGATCCCTGCCATAGTGTGTTTAAAAGCATGCATGAACATGTCCACTACAGAAGAGGAAGAGTAAAATCTTTCTGTCATGAAATAAAAGAGAGGTAAATGGTGTTTGGATTAAAGCCAACCACATAAAAGATGTGTAAAAAGACCCAGAGTGACTCTCCCTGGGGCTTGCTACCTCGTGGTAGAAAATGTCAGTAGCCAGTATGTCTGCTTCCTGGCCTTGAGCACAAAAAGGCCAAGACGCAGAGTGTAAGCTCATTGAACACAAGGAGTTAGCAGGCCATCAACGCATTAAATTACATCTTTATACTTAGCTGAATCCAGATCTTATTATTTGACTCTTTGGTGCAACGATGTATAAAACACTCAATCAAAAAGGATGTTTGGATTTTTATTCTTCTTGTTAGACTATGAGAAATATCTGCCTATTCTGTCGAGTTATTGTAAGAACTGTTATTCTGCTCATGGTGCATGCACATGATAAAACCAAGATGGACATGTTCCAGGATTTATTCTTCCTGTTTTATGTCTTTGTCTCTGTCCTCATCTCATTTCTGTGTCACTGCCGTTTTCCCACTCCCCTCTTCCCTTCTGCTTGTCTTATCCACTTTGTCTCCTCCATCACTTACACCCTGCCTTCCACTCTCTCTGCCTTTTAGCGCTGGTTTTTGTTTCCTTGCTTAATTGAGGCGATGCCAGAGCTTGTACTGTGTTGAATCATTGATGACTTTGAGCTGTAGTTGAATACATTTGTGTTGCACATAAACATGCACAGGACGACAAGCATATTGCTCATTAGCCGGTGCCTTTTAATTCATCTTTTGAAGCAGACTCATTGAAAGAAGAATGCAGGAGGTGGTAATTAGCAAAATTAGAAAATGCCTTGAAGATTTACATGTTTGTTAATATGTTCTGTTCTTTTCATACCTCATATAAGACAAGAGGACAGGCTTGAAAGACGCGAGGGATTTTTCTCGCTACATAGCTTGTTTGCAGCGTGTTCCTTCGTGTGTGTCCACCGGAGAGGCTGTAAGAAGAAACAAGTGTATCTGACAGGACAGGTGGCTCCATTGTGTCTCAAGCCATATCTTCAACAGACAGGGGTTTATGTGTGGAAGACGGGGAAAGAGAGATGGAGGTCAGCAAAGTCACAAAAGGGAAGGAGAAGCTGTCCGTGTAAATCACAGGCCTGAATAAAAGATGGATAGGAAGACGAAGAAATGGCTCTCTGGTGATTTTTCAAAATTTTCACACTCACGACAAGAATCGCAAATCAAAAGTTGTAATTTTTCTGACAGTGCTTCTCTTTTCTGACTTCCACCACCATGAATAAACAAGGGAAAGGAGGGACAGAAAGGGATAAAGACAGAGGCTTTACTTCCACTATCATCCATTGATGCTTTTATGAAAGTGCATCGCCTTCTAAAAATACCCCTCGTCCAGCCGGCGCATCAGTAAGAAGCCTTGATGTCTTGGTTTTAACACCACTGTGAACCCTTGGATGGGATCAGAGCGAGGTTAAGAGGGAGTTAGAACGCACTATGAGAGTCTGGATCACCTGGGGGGAGAGTCATATATACCCATGAACATCAAGACAGGCCAAGGTTATATTTACAGCCTTGCATTTTTGCTCATGTCTCAAGAGGTTTCACAGTCAGCACACTGGGAAACATGATAAATTGAACCCATAACACCCAAACAAACAAATAAACAAACACATTAAAGGTCCAGTAAGTTATAGATTGGGCTTCTCTTCCCTTCTAGAATGGAAAAAGCTTGCAAAAAATACAATATTGCATGGGTTGTCAGTTATATAGGAAAAAGGGCTGGGTTTCTGCTGTAGGGGCTTGGGATTGTTGAGTGCTTGATTTCCTTCTTTGGTCCCTTTTCTGTCAGGATTTTTGTGGCAATAGGCTTAGCAAGTCTGTCAGTGCATCCCTCTTAAGCAATACTATCAGTCCTTTTGGAGTTTCCATGAATTTCCGAGGCATAGCTGTGAGAGAAATGTTTCCTCTAAGGAGTTCTGGGTCTATCCATGTTCTCAGACCATTTAAAACATGGACATAGGCTCAGTGATGTCACTTACTGGTTTCAGAAGACATATTGGAAATGCCGTCTCAACATGTCTTTGAATTCAATTAGAAACAGGCACAGAGGTAGAGCTGAAGTGAGACTTAAACCACCTTGCAAACAGCTGCGATGCATCCTCTAACCAGTCAACTCAACCTGTGGATGTCCCAAGGGCCCAAAAACCATCGTTGGTAGCCCCTCTTTCCATTCAACTCCATTATGAATAGTAGTGCCCTACTTGCTGAAAACGTATGCACATGACTGTATGTTGTACAAAGAGACACCATATTTCTAGATTTCTGAGAAAATGTATAGATTAGATTCACATGCAAGCTTGCTATGTTTGTGAAATGCACTCTGGATAGCAATATCATATGGTTGTATTGTTCATTGTCCTATAGAGAGTTGTCTTTAGAGCCTTTGGACCTGCAGTATTAGTGAAGAGGACAATCAGAAAGAGTTACTGCAATGTACAGTACATTAAGGTAAGCACAATCTGACAGATATGGGAATGCAGGGTTCCTTTAAAAATACACTATAGAAACAGTTTTACCTGTAAAGAAATTAGCTATTGATAACAAATTTGTTTTTGAAACAGACTACACGGGTGTATACTTATACTGTTTAGATATCCAAGCATTTCATTATGGGACCCAACCGGTGTTCCTAAGCTTTTGCAATCAGCCTCAAGTAGGGCACTGAGGAAAATGACAGTTTTTGCACTTGCAACCATGGAGGTTTCTGTTTGCCTCACAAGCCTCACTTACCATATGCCTGAGCCACCAGTTGGCTTCTTTCAAGACATAATGACACCAGACAAACCTTTGAAGAACTACACTGTGCTTCTTGAATTGTCTTAATCAATTTATGTCCATTGATAACTGCTGAAAATAGATTTGGATTTGAATATGGCATGCTACCCAAGGGAAAAATTCAGTCATTTTAGTAGAAAATGAACTAAATTGGCTGGATCCATATTCTCTCCTCTTTCTGCTTGACTATTAAGTATCACACAGAGGTCACCATGACATCTGCAAAGTGCAGAAAAGTGAATCTGATGTCCCTTTAAAAGCCTCTCTTTCCCCATCTTCACTTAATTTTGAGAGGCTGTCAGTGAGTGATGAGTGAAGTAGCACCAAAGACAACCAACGATTTATGTGATGTTTTTCTTGGCTGATTGAATTACACTTGAATATGATTATATTGTTAATGTTTCTGAGTGATACTGTGTGGTCAAATGATTCATCCCATCATTAATCAAGGCTGCAGTTGAAGCCAGCACCACTACTTTTCATCAAAACAGGCAAAACTCTTCAAAAGTGCACAACATGAATAACGGGGTTTCAAAATGCCATTATTAGCTCACTTTTTCTGCCCAGTGCAAATTACTATGGTGACTTTGCAACAGAGTTGTTTTAGCACTTTTAATGTTGATAAAATACATTTTGATCGGCTGATTGATAGTCCCAGTAAATTACAATTTGCACTGTAAATAGCTATGGGCTTAAATTAGAGCTTTGAGGTTCTCCACTCTACAAATAGCACTGACCCTAATGAGAAATGCTGTATCAGGCATGGGCCTAGAGTTCACATTGCTACAAAGAAAGTAGGTTAATTGATGCTATAAAAATCGGTTGATTATCTGTTATTTTAATGACCAGTAGTCTTAAAATACTGACATTTAAACAGTTTTAAGCCATACTTTAAACCCTGCTTTAGCTAGAAGCTGCTACAAGCAAAACAGGGACAGCAGCTGGGATTGATTAAAATCTCATTGGCAAATACTGCCGTTTCTCAAGTCCTTTAGATCAGTAGTTCTCAGCTGGTGGGTCAGGACCCTGAAGTTGGTCGTGGAGCTGTGTGAAGGTGATTGTGGAGAAAAACTGCATCTAAAAGTCCATGACTGACGGAGGGCCAAAGCCAAAATACATTCCTACATTTTATTTTACTCTGTTTTCCCATGATATATTTCACTCATTTTCTTGATATCTAAACCTATTTAACTCCTTTTCTGAGGAACACAAAACTGGCTTTCTTGATGTAATGTGTTAGTTTCTCAGAATTTCTAGAAAACATCCAAAATTTACACCTTATAATAGGAAATAAAATACAGTCTGTGCATTCATATCAGTTAAGGGTCTCTACAACAATGTATTAAAATTTTAGGAAATTTGGATCGCGATTGCTCGATCAGGAGTTAGTGTTGGGTCCTGAGGCCGGATCAGTTGAGAATCACTGCTTTGGATTCCAATCTGAGGTCCAAGCTCCTTCCAAGAGGCAGCACCAGAGATCTCAAGGTTTTATCTATCCTGAGGCTGCAAAGATCAGATTTACACATAATGAATAAAACCATGATAAAGCAGTTGTTAAGTAGTTTAAACAAAGGTCTTTTGATAAGAAAAAACATGCATAGGTCTTTTTTTATGGTTTTGTCAGTGAGACAGTTAAGATCTATGTTGATTTTTGACAGTAATTTGTCATTTTCTCTTTTCATGTGGGTCTTGGGGTACTGTGCTTCTAAGGTACATGTAGGGAGGCTCCAAGGAAAAAATGGTTGGGAAACACTGCTTTAGATATCTCATAAAGACACCCAAGTTACATTTATGTGTCTTACATGCACTCAGAGAGCAGTGGTGACTGTCTAAAAGGCACAATAGACAGGCAATATTTTGGTACCTGATATTCCCAATGTAAATTATTTGTGTATTTTAGATTGAGTGCAAGAGTTTGCTTGTAACTCAAGGTAATGTAAGACAAGAAATGCAGTCTTAATCTGATTTATTACAGTCATATTCTTGTACAAAGTTTGTAAAAGCTTATATGCATAAAATTAGTTTTTGTATTGAATTTTTGATTCCTTCCTGGCCTGAAGTCTTGGTACAGTTTTTATAAGTTTAGGGGCTGGTACAAATGAGGCTTAGGGGTATCTGGGGATAATTCATTTGAGCACAAAAAGTGCACAAACAGCTTGTGAAATATCATGAGAGCTTTCTGATAGCAGGCATCATTATCTTTACTTAGAGCAGAGTATCTTGTGACTGCAGCTTTGCATCATGGGTTGAATTGTCCGGCACAATGAGACTCTTCACAAGACTTTCTGTTGACTTCAAGGTGCAAGAATTGATTTTACTTATTTAATACTTCAATTATAAAAGCATACATATTTATTTTGGAGAGAAAAATATCAAAATGTTTTCTGTTTTGACTTTCCCAGAACTTCTTAATTCAGCTTGACTTATTCAGTGTCATCACAACATTTGATTCCAAGCTGAATTTAAAATGCAGTTCTGTGGATTTGCACAAATTTGGCCCACACAGAAAGCATTTGTGATGATCGTCCCACTGAGGTCTCTGTGAGGTGGGAGAGGTTAAAGCCGCATTAAAAAAGCAGCAGATTTTAGGAGGGAGGTTTCACGGATAGACTACAAAAGGCAGTGGATGAGGCCGAGCTTTGTGTGTCTGCTTGTGCTCTATACATGGGTTTAAAAGTCGGGGTAGAGATTTTTCCTCTTCAACCCTGAGATGCTGCTGCTCATTTGGACCAGAGGGAAATTTACAGTATGTCAAAATGATGGAAGCACATCCATGTGGCTGCTAACACTTTGAAACAGCAATATTATAAATTTCTACATGAGGGCTTTTTTCATATCCCACATTCCCCTGAGGGCCCAGCACCAGCTAGTTTGAGTGAATATGTGCAGAAAGCATAATGATGTAGCTATATAGCTGCAAGAGTAAGAAATCATCAGCATATTAACTTATTGCACTCATACAACATTCAACATGATCTCCTGCACTGCAGCCTTTTTCAGTCATGTTAAAGCAGTTTAGGACCGGGCAAAGCAATAGACACTACGCTGTTTGTATTTAAGTTATTATGGATCTTCTAATATGTTTGTACTGTATGTTTGACTGCTATGAGTTTTGGAAACTTTATTTGTTCTGCTGCCTGTCTTGGCAAGGACACTCTTGGAAAAGAAATTTATTTAGATTACAGTTTTTTTCTCCTGTGTAAGTAGAATTTGTTTACTATGTTTACTGATAAATACCTAGACTTCAGTGTTATCTATCTCAGTGTTTTGGAACCAGATGTGACCACTCTACAAGGTCAAAGTGTAAACACAATACACAACACAAAGCACATTATGCCTATCCTTCATGTACTTTTATAGAAGCATTAATCACAAATATTATACTGTATTAAATGAAGACTTAGATATGTTTTGAAGTTTTTTATGCCCCTACCTAAAGAGGAGGACAGTAGACTGAGTCGGAAATTGTGATGAAAGAGTGGGATGTCAATCATTATATGCAGGAAAGGAGCAGGAGGCTGGACTTGAACCCAGGCCGCCTACATACTTGGGGTACAAGCTAACCGTTAGGTCATCTGCACCCCAAAGAAGACTTTAAACCAGCAAGTAAGACCAAAAGGTTGAATTTCGATGTTGAAATAGGGCCCATTTTCTATTTGTTATCATATATTTTTCCATTTTTTTGTTGATTATAGGCTCTCAGGCCCCTAGAAAAAAAATGCAGATTTAGGCCACTTTTATATAAGGGGCAGGAATCAACGGGTAACTCTCGATAAGACACAACACAATATGATATGACATGACACAATATAACACGTTATTCTCTCAAAAGTCTTGGGGATCATCAAAGCACATGTGAGACAAGCCTTTGTATTCTTTTTGATCAGCAGTGGTTTCAGCCTTGCAACTCTCCCATGGATGCCATTTTTGCCCAGTCTCTTTCTTAATGTTGAATCATGAACACTGACCTTAACTGGGTCAGATGAGGCCTCCAGATCTTTAGACGTTGTGCTGGGATCTTCTGTGACCTCCTGGATGGGTCATCAATGCATTCTTGGGGTCATTTTCGTTGGCCAGCCGCTCCAGGGAAGGTTCATCACTGTTTCCCCATTTGTGGATAAAGGCTCTCACTGTGGTTTGCTGGAGTCCCAAAGCCTTAGAAATGGCTTTGTCATCCTTTTCAGAATGATCGGTGTCATTGACTTTGTTTCTCATCAGTGAAATTGAACTCAGCTTTCCAAAAATGTGGTTAATCACAGTTAATTCATTGTAGCCTAAAATGGCATATATGCTGTGTGCATGTTGTGAAACGTTACTGGAACAATGACTTCCTAAATTCTCATACCCACCCCTAATTTTGACCCTTCCCTTTTCTATATCAGCTTCACTTTTCCTCCACAGTCTATATCCTTCTCAAGGATTCTATTTAAAGTCTGACAGTTGCAGACATTTCTTCCCAGGAAGCCGACTCTCTGCCTTCAGTTTGAGGTCAGAAGACACAACAGACTGTATGATCTGGTCAGCCAGAGTTCAATAAGTCGTCCATCTCATGGCCGACACAAGGCAGACTATAATCACTTCATCTGACATTGTGACCTTATCAAAGATACAAATGTCATCCAGTCTGATCTTTGTATAATGGCTCAGTTACACCAACATTTAGCTTGGCACAGACATTTCAGAAGCTAATTCAATAGCTGCTAATGGAATGGTTGTGATAATGGGATTTGCTGGTGGCTGTGAAGTAAATCTCAATCATGCTGAGTTAAACTTGTTACTTTTATAGACAGTGCATTAATTGTCCAAACAGATTTGACTAATGCTTCTCTCTCTGTCTCTTTTTGCAGATGTTGGAGCCTAAGGTGGATGCCCCTTCATGTGAGCTGGGCGGAGTAGCGGGAGACCGCGGAGGTGTGTGCCTCCACCTGCCTCCTCGCAGCTCTGAGGGTGAGGAGAGCAGCCTGTATCCCTCCAGCCCATCAGAGCCACCAACCATTGGCAGTCCTCACCCGTCTGAGTCTCTCACCCCTTTGGATGACATCTACATGCCACTTGGGGGTCTCATGGGGTCCGAAGAGCGGCACAAGGTGCCTCCAACGCCGCCTCCCTCCACCGAGGGGGAGGACTGCAAGAGCATTGAGGGTAATGAGATGGAGATCTGGAGAGAGGGGAAGGAAGATGAGAGCAGGAAGGAGGAAGATGAAGGGGAGGATGGAAGAAGCAGGAAAAGTCCAGGAAGTGAGGGGGAGGAGAAAGAGGATGGAGATGAGGAGGATGGCGAGAAGAACGAAGAGGAGGTGAACGTGAACCTGGTGGTGTCAAACACAGACGAAGACAACGCCTCAGAGCCACCAGACACCAACGCTCCCCCTTCCTCCTCCTCGTCTTCATTCGTCATCCCAGAGTTGCGCCTCGATCGCTCCTTCAGCGCCGATGCCCTCTCTTCACCTAACACTGACGATGAAGACTATGACGAAGACGAAGAGGAAGAATCGGAAGAGGAGGAGGATGACGACGAAGACGACAGCGACGATGCCTACCTGCAGCGTAGCGACAGCAAGCGGCGCAGCATGGTGGAGGGGGCCACCTGTGAGAAACACGGAGGAGGCGGGCTCAGCGTGCAGAACTCCCTCCGCAGGCGCACGCACAGCGAAGGGAGCCTGCTGCAGGACCCCCGTACGCCATGCTTCACCTCTGACAACGCCATCAACTGCCTGGAGGCGGCGGGAGGGCACAAGGGCGGGTGGACGCTCCCATCACCTAAGACCCTGAAGAAAGAGCTGACCAAGAACGGAGGCTCCATGCACCAGCTATGTATGCTGTTCTCTGGGAGGAAGGTAGGCAGACTTAAACTGACACAGTAATGCAAATAAGACAAAGAGACCTTCATGCCATGATTATTAAACTTTGTTTTTACTGTAGACAGTTTTCATTTAAATTAGAGGAGGAGAAAGATCAATGATGATGAGCACACAGCCACACTTAAACTGATATCTATGCAGTTTTTCTCTCTGATTCACATGCTATACATATACCTGCACTCTTCTCACCATTGCATCAGCAGCCTTTACATGAGGTGATGTCACAGCTCAGGCTTAAGCTTCAGTTTAGTGGTTTCTATAAAAAGGGTGACATCAAGTGGTAAGAAGGAGAAGATACACAGTCATTCTGTATGTATGGCGTTGACTTTATTGCACTTTACTCCAACAGTAACAAGAGCCTTAAACAAGCAAACCTGTAGTTGTGCACCAGTACAGTCCAGGGATGCATGTTAATGGATTTTTGCACATATATGCCAATATTTCCAGACTCATTATAGCTGATACAGCTATTGATACTGATATTTGTGCACCTTTTCCATCACTGCTTGGATACCAAGTCCTATAACTCACCCACTGCTCTTACAGTGACATCCTATTTATGTATAAATGGACATAAAAGATAAGACAAACATTTGAATCTGACATAGACAATGTGTTTCCAATTTTCATTTCCTGTATTGACATTCTGAAATGAGAAACAATGTCTTTGAATCAGTGTTAATTTTGTCGACTTAAACTATGACTCGACAGCCTTTTTCCATGAGAAAGACTAGACTAAGACTAGCCAAAAATAGATATGTGATGACTGAAACTTACTAAAAGCAATTTAGTTTTGATCAAGATGACTAAAACTAGACTAAAATGTAATCTAGTTTTCGTCAGATATTCAAATTCCAAGATATTTCTCCACTGTCGGTTAATTTTGTCCAAATACAATGCATCTGTTGCTATTCTGCCTCTCAGCTGCAGAAAGCAGGGACCCCAGGTTTGGCAAGGTGTGGAGAGCTCACTACTATGATTTGGTACCAGATTCAGGCCAGAGATTAAATGCTTTGACTGAAAGACTGAAATGTGAGGACTTTTTATGGACTACAATTAGACTAAAAATAAAAAGGGTAAAAATGACTAAAATGTGACTAAAACTGAAAGGCATTAAATCTGAAGACTAAGACTTAAATTTTTAAAGCTGTCTAAATTAACACTGCTTTGAATGGTACGGCATTAAAAGGTAAAAAGCTTCATCTGCTTTTTGAGTGATACAAACAGCACTGATATAGATTTAGACCCCATACGTCAAACTCAAGGCCCTGGGGCCAAAGCCGGCCAGTATCATAGTTTTATGCGGCCTGCGAGAGCTTCTGAAGAACAAAGTTTTTTATAAGACAATTCGAAACCACTGACTGAAGATCAACTTAATGGCCTTGTAGGATATGGAGTTTATCAGTGGCATGCTAACCTTTGTTTTAGTCAAATTACAGTATTATCACATTTCCTACATAATCTCTGTGTCATACTGTAGTTCCTCCTTTCTCAAGTGCAGTCACACTGTTATTCATTTAATAAGAAGTACTTGACAATATTTTTTTGGGTGATATAAAAAGAACTTTATTAAGTACTATCTAAATAAATCAGTGAGTATAATGATGACTTTCTCTCTCTAAAAAAGGGTGAATAAAAATGTTGCATTTCCATACATTAATACAAGCGTTTGTTGTCTTTACCAAACTATTTTTAATGGCATACTTTAATTTATTATCATACATTAATCTATCACTAAAATGAGGATAATCAAACAGGCCATTGATTTTTATTGTAGCAACCGCCCTATAGCGGCTAAGGCTAAACTTAAAGCCACTGAGGGGCTACGTAGACGGACTAATTGAGCGTCTTGTGAAATAAGACAGTCCAATATCCTCTTTCTTTAATGGAAGATTTATTTGTAATCAAGAAATGGTCTTCAATGCTCTTCATATGCAAGATTCTAGTAAATCCATAAACTCCCATTTAAAGATTCACAATTATCACTCAGTGTTTCCCGGCGTGGCGTCTAGCAACACCTAACAACTCAATAAAGGTTCCTACCTAAAAGTGATCTACCTGTACTCAACAGTGACATCTTCTGGAAAGATGTGTGCATTACACCTTATGGCCTCCAAGTATGACTCCTACACGCCCCTTATGGACACAATTATAGCTGATGTTGCCCAGGTTGAAACTGACTTTGACACCCGTGGTTTAGACAGTAAAGCTCCATGGCACACTTTATAAAAAACGTGTTTTTATTGAGCTTAACCTTTCATATTAATATTATTTCTGTGTACTAAACAGGTATGCAGAGTTGCTACCTAAAAATGTGCTTGAAACAACGAGAGGACATTCTTCTTAAGTGCAAAAAAATAAAGTGAAGACATGAAACTTTAGTCCTGGATGCTTGAAGCAACGAGGACATTAAATACACTTCAGCTGAAGTAGTTTGCTGCAAAAACATGTTTGTAAACCTGCTCTTACATGAAGCACTTTTATCAGCTTTAAATATCTGCAGAAAATGTTAGTAAGACTCTAAGAGGTCTTAATTACCTGGAAATTATATAGTAATAACTGGAAATTATCTGTCAATTTCTGAAGAATATGGTGGTAATTACCTTTTCATAAATTTGCATTTTACAGGTAATAACTTGGAAATATGATATGTTAAGAAAGTATTTACCCATTAATTAGATATTATTTATTAAATATAATAATAATGTGGCAGTTCTCTTGTAATTAGGTGCCTTGATTTATTGGGCCAAAATAATTAACGTTTTTTTTCTTCATCTTATTTGTAAGAAATGACTTGGTAAAACACCACCTAATTATTGGATAATTGACACAATATTACATGTAACATTATCACTATTTAAATACTTCTTTAATATTACCATATTTCCAAGTTTTAACCTGCAAAATGCCAATTTATCACAAGGTAATTATCGTCTCATTCCTGGGACATCGCAAGATGTATGTATATTCGTATACACACATACACACACATATATATATATATATATATATATATGTATGTATGTATGTATATATATGAATTGTATGATGTTACTAATAATTTCCACCTCACTGGAGATTGAAAATAAGTTTAAAATGTATTAAATTCCTGAACATGACAAATACCAAATACCTTAGTAATATAATATGAATATTCTAATGAATATTGGCAGAGCAGTTAAAAGCCGCAGCTGCATTTGCATTCGTAAAAGCTTCTTGCATTAGCCAAACATTTGTATTTTCTGATTTTGACTATATCAACACAATTACCTCACAGACAGTGTTACATAGGCTGATGAGGAGGCTTAAACATGCTGGATTAACCTCAATTTTCTGACCTCACACTCTTTTATTCATAAATTAACTAATAACAAGATTTCATGCCTTATTTTTCACAGACTGTACATTTTTCTCCCTTTTTCCTAAAAACACCTAAATATTTATCAAAAACAAAAGTTTCCACTCTCATTTACAGTCCAAAATGTGGAGAATAAAACTGTGAAAGCTGTAAGCCTGTCAGGAATCAGACTGAAATGTAAATTAATGCCTTTTTTTTTTTTTTTACAACAAAACATTAACAAAACAAGCTGGAAGATGACTGATTCCATAGATGTTTATTTGTTTGTCATATATGGCATTAATATAGCTGTAAGCATGGCTGCAGTAGGGTAGGTGACAGATGAGGTGATTAACAGCATGCTGCAGATTCAGCTTTTGTTGCCATTTTTTATCCCAAAGATTAATCATGTGAGTCATGTAAGATATACAAAACAAAAGAGGAAGAGTTTTTAAGCCAAAAAGCATTACATACTATAGAATCAGTAAAGAGATAAGAAGTGCTGCTTTGTTCAAAGGAGCGCTAGAATTTACACAACCTAAAAGAAACTCACTGGAGTTTAATGTATCATGTAAAAATGGGCAATTTGTATTTTTTGTGCAAATTATGTGCTTAAGTGAATCTGTAGAAAAAAAAGAACAGTGCCCCATTTTATGAGCTGAGTCATGACTTATGTAGCTTTAAGAAAACTTTCAGATATTCACTCTTATTTCAAACCAAAAGCTGCCACTAGCAAAGAGAGCATTGTCTCAGCTGCACTAATGAGTTGCCAACATTTCTGTGATGAAGCATTAGCAAAATGTGCAGTTCAGACTGTTTGCTTGAGTTTGTCTGCAGTTTTTTGCCAATTAAAACCCTTTTATTTTTACTCCTCTAATGTAAGATAATACCTTTTCTTTTTAAAGTGCTTATAGGAGATTAAATCTTATCCTGGTTTGCACATTTTTACATTTCAGTTTCAGCTTTTACATGAACTACATATTAAAGCAAATCCTGTCATTCAATTTGGTAATTTCTTCATATATTTTGACTATAAATAATAACAATTTGGCATTTATTAGGAATAATTTCTGCAGTGACACCACTGTTAATTTAAGTGCAAGTAGTAGTCTAGCTACATCTCCATTAGAGGGAGCCATTCTTCACAGTCTGTTAGCCCCACAGCCTCTCATTAAAGTGCATCACATCTTTTCTTACTTCATCCCAGCCAAGGTTGAGCAATGAACAATACATGAGAAAAATCCCTCAGTGACTCATTTTCCTTTTAAAAATGGAGTAATGATTAGAAATACTTTTCAAAAATTATTACACCTTGACTGGAATGCTGACAGGTCATCTTGTCTGCAGTCTTTTCCCCAGAGACTGTATTTTTCATTGTCTGAACGAGCAAACCAAAGTCATCAGTATGAGTTTCCCACTGACTCTTCTTTCAAAAACAAGAGCAGACAAATGATGAGAAAAAAAAGAGAGCGAACATGACAGTGATATCAGAGCTTCAGACATCATTTTGACTTTATGATACACAAATCACAAAGTGATGAAGTGCTCACTCTGTCTTTGTTGAATTTCAGAAGCTCTGCTCCTCTTTATCTTTCCCTCCTCGCAGCAGTCTGTCAGCACACTCGGCAGCCTTAAATGGCAGTGTGTGTGTGAGCTGTGCAGGGGAGGAATGCAGCAGACAGGGCTGTAGCCTATTGCTCTTGGCAGATTCAAGGGTAATTTTACTACCTATTGGCGTCATGAACACAGTCCCTTTAGGGCTGGGTTTTCCATTAAATGATCAGTTCACCCTCCTTTTTGTTCATATGTCATGACATTTTTAGCTGCAGAGGTTTAGTGTGTTTGTGTGTCTAGCCTCTGACCCAGAGAACTTTATGGGATACTCAAAGATTGGTCACACTGGTGCACAAGAAAGAATGCTCATAGGGCCATCATGTGAAGCTGATTTGGACTGATTTTGGTTGCATTTATCCTTTTGGAAGAAATCCAGACCTTATATTTATTTAGATTTAGACCCATTCAAAGTTATTCAGTGCTGTATGTAGTGTGAATGTATTTGTTCTACGGGATAGTACATCCATAATAATAGAAGTGTGACAGTGGAACAGACACATTGTTATTCCACTGATGTTGCATAATGTGAAGCCTCTCTTGCCCCCTGTCTCTGTCACCTCACTTTTCTTTGCCAGCCTGTTTTTACTCGCCCTTTAACAAACACACAGTCTGGTGTCTGTCTTTCCACTCTGCACCTTTTTCTCTCTGCTCCGTTCCCTCTCAGTTGATGTGCACTATCATCCATGCAGGAGACAGAAAGAGAGCAGGTTAAGAGAGAAAATGTCACTTTGTTTGACAAGGACATTTTTTCTCACTGCTGCCTAATGGAAACTGTGTTTAACCTGACACTCACTATGGAAAAGTTGTCTGAATCTGCTCAATTAAACCTCATCTGTTTTCTGCGTTCATTATCCAAGCATTTTGTGTGTCTTTACATTAAGTTTACTGAATTTGCTGGCAAAAAGCACCAATAAAGAGAGAGAAGGTTTGAAATATTGATCAAAAACTTGACTTTGTGGAGGCCTACTTAAATATTTGGCCTTTTTCTATGAGGCCAGTTCAGTAGAGATTTACATGTTTGATTGACCCATTTATTGGTGCTTATGTTTGGCTCAGTCTGATAGTGAAACCACAGACTGAACTAGAGGTGGGAATCATGGTGTACATTCAGATTATTACCATACCATAAAACACTGTGCAGCACCATTACAGACCATACAACAATGATTCCCAAAGTCTGGGGACCCACCAGTTTCCTCACTGACAAATCAGGACCCCCAAAAACAAAAAAAAAAACAAAAAAAAAAACAAACGTATTTTTATTAAATGAATAATTTTGCAGTTTGAATATGGGATAGATCAAATAAATGACTGCAAAAAAGAGACATAAAACATGTTTTCACCCCATTTTCCCCATGAATACATGTTTTTATAATTTCAAATGATTTTGAGAAATTATCTAATTATCATGGGAGAAGCAAAGTTGTTTTTGCAAGAACAGGAGACAATTAAGTTGAAATATTGACAAAACATTTACATTTACCAATTATTATGATGAAAGACAGTAAAACAACATGTATGGATGCACGCCCACTAAGACTGCAGTACTTCTCGGACCTTTTGCCAGCATTTTTTTTTCCCAGACACTGGTCGCGACCCATTGGAAACAGCTTCACAACCCACTTTTGGGTCCCGACCCACCAGTTGAGAACCACTGCTCTAAAGGGGGTCCAAAGTGATGGCAAGGCAGGGCTTAGTAAGCCTTGTTAAAGAAAATGCTGCCTTGGGGAGTCTAGAAGTTGTGATGCAGTGAGTGAAAAGGGAAGGGAAATCTGATAAAAGATCTGTATTCTGCACCCATAATTTGCTGATGGAAACACACAAGTCATGATATCAATATGTTGCCATATTGATATTTTGTCTCACCCCTAGTCTGCACACCGAATTATCCTACACTGTGACTGAAGGAGGTTTTAGAAGTGCTGTAGGAAAAAGATCCAAATCATGCATTTAGCATTGGTTAGAGGAAATATGTGCTGCTTAAACAATGCTTTGATCATGAATACTAACAAAGAAGGCATCATGAAAACCACATTTAAAATTAAAGGAAGTAAAACCACAGATATGGAAATTTCATGGAATAAGGAACAAAAAGTCATAAAACCAGTTCTCCTGACCTGTACAAGTTTGCAACCTCAGTGGAGCTTCAGACACGAATAAATTCCAACTTTCCATCACAAAACAACGTAAGGCATGCACTAAATATCCTTACAGTGTAAAACAAAACCACTGCATGTTCTTTCCGATAACACCATTAAATTAAACCTTCCTCTCGCCTTTCAATCCATCAAATTCTCCCTCTTTAACTTCCACCCATCACTCCATCCATCATCTAGCTCCAGCTTGTGAATGTGTTGTATCCACACAGACATTGTTACAACAGTCCGATTGTAGTGCTTTTGCTTTAACAGGCCAAACATTTAGTTTACAGGGTCTAAGTGTTTGTTTGAAATGTGGATAAATATCAGCTGTCCTTGCAGACGTCAAAGAGAAACATATTTTTTTGTGTTTACTGGTGTTTGTGTCATGGCATACATTCCTGTGCTGTGTCAAGGATGCACAGGAGAGCACAGGCCACATGAAATTGGGTTATCATGCATTCATAGTTGAGAGCAGGTGGGCTCACGGCTTCTACACAAGCAGACTCTGACACATAGATGTGGTATGCTGGACTCGACACCTACAGGGTGATTCAGAATGAGCAGATGTGAATGCTCTGGTTCTGCAGAACTGACTTTTGGAGGGAGTAACTGGGAGTTTTGTACAGATTGTGAGGAACAAAATGAAATAGAACGGTTAATCAGACAGAGGAACATTCGCTCCTGTGCTTTATCACTTTTACTTAATTACATCTCAGTCTTTTCATGATAAAATCTAGATGTAAAACATTACCAACAATCATTTATATAAACAATTCACTCTTTAATGGAGACAGGAGAAGATAATATCTAGTTTAACATTTACTGCTGTAAAAATTCAACACTCAAGGAGCCAGTTTCCATTTAAAATGCACACTGCACATATAATCAGCACATCTTTTATTTCTTTTTAATACAAGCCTGTAGGCCTCTGCACAACTTAATTAAAGTTACAATGTAAATCACACTAATCAGCCATAGTATTAAGCCCACCTTTACTCTCTAATGCAATGCAGCCTCGCTCTACAATAAATTCTACCTTTATGAAGCTTGTACATTTTCAGTCTTTGTTGCCAATATTTTCCCTCCTTTTGTGTGTTAATGGGGTGGGTAGAAATATAATAGTGCAAATGCCTTCCAATATTATGCATTCTAGTACACCAACACCCACAATGACTCTAGTGAGAAATCACCTCATAGGCAAATCAACAAAAGCTGCAGACTGGTTGGACTTGGCTGCATGTTTAGGTTAAAATAGCAGTCTAAAGAGTACATGCTAATGTAACACTGGGCAGTAGACATTGTTTCATGTAATCTATGTAAGTCACCTTTGTCCTTGGAGCTTAATCCCCAAAATGAATATACAGGAAAGTAAATGAGACTAAACAGTAGGTTGGATGGACTCCAAGTGAATTGATAAGAGCTGTTATTCCGGGGACTTTGCCTAAACAATGCCAGCCCGCCCTTTTCTGGGTGAAAGCATTCCATCAAAATGAATGGTGGTAAATGAGAAAAGTGGGGTCTTTAAGGATTTTAAAGCTTTAAACACATAAACCATAAAGTTAAACCTTACAGAGTTCTGGCCAACACAGAGAGCCACAGTTAACAGTATTTCAGAAAAAATTGCAGCCATGACCAGTGAACATACTGCAAGATACATAATTCAAATACATCCAAAGATGCGTCAGGGACATATGACGATGTAGCTGTTTTAGCATATGCACGCCTAAAAATCTCTTGAAAACTTCCATCTGTTCCTGAAATATGTCCTCCACAGTAGAAGACTTTTCCCTGCCAGACAGTAGGATCTTAGAGTAAAGATATGAAGTTAAATGTCGTCCCAACATGGTGGACAAGCAACAGAGTCCAACACGATGAGGGCAGCTCCTTCAGTCAATAGTCAATGTGTCCTTGGACAGTACACACAACAGGACACTTAACTCCGCAAAGAGGCGTATATAGGTGCATATGAATGGGATTAATTAATAATAATGGCCACTCTAAAGAGCATCCTCAGTGCTTCTAGTGGTCTGCTGACAAGGAAAGTTTTGTCCAAGCTCAAGACTGTTTACCATACTATTTACTATTTGGATGGATTCACAGAAAGATGTAGCTTCAGTACTTACACAAAGATTGCATTGTCGTGTGGCAGTCCCAAGATACACACATCATCAACCCCTCCCACTTGATTGAGGGGAATTTTCCTGAGGAATATATCCTTCTACATTCATTCATTAGTTCACCCTGACCTCTCCCTCAGATTTCACAAGGGACAAAGGACAAAAAAATGTTCGCCTTTTGTATGTGTTTAAGAGCGTCTCCTCTTGTGCATCGTGGGGATGGTGAAGTGTAACAAATTTGGACTTTATAGAAAATCTGTAGATATTTACGATTTTGTTATGGCACCATTTTCAAACAGGTACATCCAAGAAGTCTTCTGAGAGGCATCAAGGACAAATGCCACCAGTTATTGTAGTGAGCCTATAAGGAGGTTTCTGCATGTGTGAATTAGACTTTTAAGTGTTTTAGCAGAAATGTGTATGCTTGCTGGTTGCTTTGGACCCCAGAAAGATTCTTTTAAAGTACATTTACATGTTGTCGCAAAAATATACATTCCAAATCTTGAGTTAAGCACAGAAAAATGTGTTTAAAACAACATGTTTGGAGTATTGTACCGCCTGAGGACACTGTGTCTTCCATTTCCTGGACATCCACTTGATGTCCACTGCCCTGAGATAAGCAGCATAAACAGTAACAGGAACCTAAATATGCTATTTAAGGTTCACACAGCACAATATTAGTAAACTACTTGTACTTTCCACTCTTCTGCAAGTACCTCAGCTCCATGTCTAGACTCACAGTGGTTTTCCAAGACAAATCTATTTGTTCTGACCTCTCAAACAAAGCCCTAATGTTCGTGTTCCTTGTAATTTTCCAAAGTTAACTATAAGGTTGTTGTACAAAGAGGAGAAGAGCATGTTGATTTCCAAACTGATGTGCTCCTCACGGGTCAGGGCACGTGACAGCAGCTAATAATAGTGTGTTTTCTGCTAAATGAGCTACTTTGGTTTTCATGGAAAAGCTTAAAAATACATGACTGATCACCAGTCTCAGCTTTAATGTGTTTTTAACCTAATATGAAAAAATATGTTCCTGAATTGATTGGGCTAATTAACTCCATTAAGCATTGAATTAGACCTAATGTAGGCAAACAAGAGTTCAGTATTTTACGGTAGAAGCTCTGTTTGACCATAGTGGCCTTGTTGGGACAAAGGGTCTGCAGAGTTCATTAAACTAGGCTGGATCTTTCCAGGTCCAGGCTAAATAAGTAAAAAGTAAATATTTACTGCTGCAAACAGAACAACCTTCCAGGACAGTCAACATAGTGTGGAGACACCCATGTACTGTATACATTGACAGTTTCATGAAAGAACTGGACATGATGTTTTTCAGTTTGCTTGGTTTTTAATAGCCTTCAAACCACCCAGATAATGGACAGTATTGTACAAAATACAAAGAAAAAAAAGTTCAGCAGAAGACAAAAAAGGGAATATTTTTTCTTTCTTTTGTAATACACACAAACACATATACAGCCATTTCTTGGCAAGTTTTCAGAGTCATAACCAAGATAGATATCACAACCTCTAACCTTATCATTCCATTATGCACCCAGCTCTCTTCATTCTTGTTATTCATAACCTTGGCCTGAATAGTTTGACATGTTGTGAAAATTTATGATAATAAAATTAAAGGCCCCAAAGGCATGCACACACATAAACATAGGATGGCTAATAGTGTGGTGTTGGTTCTGCTTATATTTAAAGTACAGTATGATAAATCAAACTGCCCCCTTTTAACATTTGCCCTCCTTGGCTTTTTGACAAGATGTGCTTTCAAATGTAGCATGAGCAGTTTACTGCTGTTTGAATCTTAAAAGATCAAACTCTGTTATTTGGCTGACTATAATCTCATCTAGATATGTTCTCACCAATTTGCTTGTCTGTTAAAATTCAAATTCAAACTGGTGGAATATTCTGAGTGAAAATCACTAGCATATGAGCACTAAAATATTTGTGTTTTTCTGAGAATGGCTTAAGTTAGAAGTGATGAAATCACCTGCTTTGGGTTCTATTTTCAGGTTAATGTCCTCTTTTGTGTCCTGAGCAATTTTTTTGCGTATTTGTCACACTAACATGTGTCAGATCATCAAACCAATTTTATATTAGACAAAGATAACCTGAGTAAATACAAAAAACAGTTTTCTAAATGATGATTTCCTTTATTAATGGAAAAAACAATCCAAACCCACTTGGCCTTACGTGGCGAAAAAATTGCCCCCCCTTGTTAAATCATGAATGAACTGTGATTAACCACGGTTTTTGGAAAGCTGAGTCAATGTCCCTGGTCCCACCCAGGCCTGAATACTGCTAGACCTGTTAAATCAAGAAATCACCTAAATTGAACCTGTCTGACAAAGATCTTAAAAAGCAACACATCATGCCGCAATCAAGAGATGAGACACAAAGTTTTTTGACATCTACAAAGCCAGTTCTAAGGCCATTATCCCGAAATGGAGAAAACTTGCAACAGTGGTGAACCTTACCAGGAGTGGCCGACTCACAAAAAGTCAGAAGGTCACAAAAGAACCCAGGATGCAAAACGCAGGTTTTCAAACCTAAATTCTTCATCTTGTACAATATTACAGCAATTTTTAAAAGGTGTTTTTATTTTAAGATACATTTGTTAGGCCCTCTGCACCGCCATTCAGAGAGGAGGACAGCAGACAGAGTCAGAAACAGGGACAAGAGACTGGGGGAGAGGCACACAGGATAGACCTGAACCCAGGGTGCCTGTGCACTTGGGCATGGCCCAGGCCATCTGCACCCCGATAACAGGAATTCTTTATCAAACAAAAGGTTATTGATTATTGATGTAAGGAATTATATTACAGGTAATTGAGAAAAATACAACTCCGATTTCTTTTCTCAGTCTCAGATTTGAAAAATAATTCAAAAAATGTAAAAAGAAACAAAGATAATCATACTGATGATCAGTTTTCTTGAACAAATGTCAAAAAATGTTTAAATACGATTCTGAGCTTTCTTCTTACTTGTTATCTCTGCTTAATACTTCAACAGGCTGAAGATCCAAAGCTTGATGGGCTATGTTGTGTCTTGTTATTGTTGCTAAGCTATCATTGGATAATTACTGTCCTGTGGAGTGCTGTAGCAACAGCCAGTTGCAAATTTGTTTACTTAATATACACATCTCTCTCAGAAGGTGTCCACTAGCAGACAGAGACGAGTACAAAAGATATTCATGCTTCAGAGCTAGCAGCAACGATGACAGAAAAGGGAAAGTCCACTGGCATCTAAGCAACTGTGATATAAGAAAAAAATGTATAGGGGAGACACTCCTTACACTCTTGTCTCATACAGACTTTCTGTTTTAACTTCAACTGACAAACTGAATTAATTCTTCTTTATAAAATCTTACTACATTTCTATTTTTCACTGCAATCAGTGAAAGTTGGGCACAATTGAGTGTCTGCTTTTTACTTTAATTCTTACATTAGTAGAATAAGGGTGCCAAAATAACCCAATTAGATAAGAAGGTGGTAGATAAACATCACTGATCTGTTGATTTCTTATTCCAGTAAGTTGAGAGAACTAACTTAAGTGTTAAGATCCAAGTTTTTGCACAACACCAGTAGGGTTATTCAAGCTTATGCCAAAAACAAAGTCATGCATCTATTGGTTTTCTTCCCCTGAAATTTCCATGTTTTTCTTGTCAAACTCCTTCTGACCTCATGAGGCTTCATAGCTTCCCACACTTGTCCATCTTTGCCAAAGAAGCTCCCACATGGTCAGAAACTGTGCCTGCATACCTGTTCACTTCAATTTCCCTCTTACACTTTTCCTCTACTGAAACTAAAAGCACTCAGAGGCCTTTACAGAGATTTTTTTCCCCCTTGCACAAATCCCCACTGCAAGGGCTAATCTAGCATTCCTCTTGTTTATTTGTTAGTGGGCTGAATGTGATTACTGGAGGGTTTTAATGAGCTACCTGGACTGTTAATGCGGTGAACTGTGTGTGCGTGAAGGAGCGTGGGAACATTCTGTTTCCATTTATTAACTCTGGTATTACTGTAATACACTGTGAATCAGGGATGTAAGAGCTTTCTTTGGAACTGATTCCATGGAGTAATGTGTTCCTGGTAGTTTCTGATCTGAACCGAGGAGAAGGAATGAAAGAGGAAAAGTTAAATGTTTCATGTCAGAGCTGTACGTGACAAGCTAACAGCAGGGATAGAATGCGTAATAACTGATTTAATGAATGGCTGTCTGGATATGGTTATCATGTCATATATTGGCTTTAAATGTTGGCTAAA
This sequence comes from Cheilinus undulatus, assembly GCF_018320785.1. Lineage (NCBI taxonomy): Eukaryota > Metazoa > Chordata > Actinopteri > Labriformes > Labridae > Cheilinus > Cheilinus undulatus. The sequence goes on along the minus strand of NC_054881.1, from coordinate 13,482,358 downwards.
ATGTGGTTTCTGGTACCAGCAGGTACACTGATTGGTGCAAACCTCTACCTTGATTTATAAGCACCCCACAAATCCTATCCAAATTTATTTTTAAACACGGTGTGTAACTTCTAAGGATATTTCCAGGCAGCTATTTGGCTAGACTGCACATTTAAATTGCGCTAAAATGACTAGTCTACAATGGAGAAAATGCTCAGAAAACAGTCAAATTAATCTCAGGGTCCTTGTGTCAGTGGCTGTGTGATGTGAAGCCAGTATGCTTAGTAGAGCATGGCTAAAGTTAGCAGCTAGCTCCACCTGCTTTCATTCATCTTTGCTGATTAATTTTGTGCTTAATATGGTTACTCATTAACAGGCAGGCCAGATGGATTTTTTTCACACATCCATCTGGTAAACCTCTCATGCATAGGGTTTGGGAAAGGGCAGATCCTTTGCAAAAAACTCAGAGGGTGATTCGATGAACGTTCTGTCTGTCACAATTTTACGGGCCAATCAGAGCAACAAAATACGTAACGTAGCCGCTATTGAGCTGCGCCCCTAACAAGAACTAAACTCCATAGGGAACTGCACAACGCGAACCATGGCGACTACAGAAATGTTAGTACATGACTTCTGTCATTTTTTAAAACAACTCAATGCTGTTCTTTGTTCTTTTTATAACATAGGAATTCCATCAAGTTCTGATTAAACTGGCGCTTTAGCAGCATCCGTGCTAATCTCTTCCGCCATAATTGCACCAGCATCTTGTTGCTGCTTGCATAGGTCACGATTCTGCCGTGCCCGAAAGTACTGCCCCTCATCGCTGATTGGTCCTGTCACTTTCTCACCGGGCTCTAACGATTCAGACTGGAGCTTTGAAAGATGGATTCACCAGTGAGAAACATGGAAACAGGTGTATCCATCTGCTTTGCAAGGTTAGTTACTTATCACTTCAGTTAGGTAGGTATGCATGCGTTTAACCGTCAAGAGCCAACATTTAATTATCTGTCCATTTTCTAGTTTAAAATACTGCCATACCATGCTGTTTCTACAACAAATGCTATCTCTTTTACTTCCAGCAATCCAGCATGGTGCCAGGGGAAGGCTCTTGCAGGAAGGTAGCGAACATTAACTGAAGCTGCAGTGGCTACCGATGAACTTCTTAAGATGAATTATAGATAATCATTTTAAACTATTTTTAAATCTCATGCTGGCTGATTTGATACCGCAATTTAGCCCTTTAACCAGCTAACTGCACACATCCCAAGTAAGTTCTACCACCAGGAGGCTCTCAATCAAAATGATAAGAAGATGAAGAGTAGAGACATGCTGCTTAGCTCCAACCAACCCTGTAGATCATTCCTTAAGGTGAATTTGCTAAAGAGTAAACTGATGTTTTGGTTTCATGGATAAATTTCAAATAATGAGGGGGAAAAGCTGTTAGAAGTGACCTTCCTGGTTGATGCTGAGCATTCTGGGATAACTCAAAGTACAAACTACTTTTAACGGCTTTTCTCCCCCATTATGTGAAATTCACCAGTGAAACCAAAACATCAGTTTACTCTTTAGTAAATACATCTGATGGACTATAGGTTTTATTTTATAGAGTCCTCGATTCATAAAAGAATAAAGCTGCAGAGGCTGGGGCACTGAGCAGTGCGTCTCGACCTGGAAAAGCCTAGGTCAGACCTCTCTGATAGGGTGTTTTGGGCTCATCTGTTGACAGTGGGACAGTGAGGGGAAAATGTGCATCATTCAGTACATAATTCTGGTCTGGCTTGGGTCACGTACCTCACCTCCCACCCCCAGATGGTAGAGGTCTGCAACAGATGAGCCCAAAACGTCCCATCATAGAGGTCTGCAGCCAGATCCTCTTGATTGCAGGGACAAAACAACAGCATGAAACATTAATGAGATTCAATAGCAGAACGACATCTTTTGGTCACAATTCATACTTTATTATGTAACAGTCTTTCATGTAATATCCAATGTTTCTCCAGCAATAATAAAGAGGTTGTGCCCATCATTTTGGCTCAGTCATGACAGCCACCATAACAAGACATGAAACCATGAAAATTAAGAATTTCTCTGGTTTTGAAAACTGTTGAAAATATTTAATGGAATTTAAGTACTGTAGTCAGTTAATTATATATATTGTGTTAAACATAAATAACATAGCAGTAGTCATTTTGTAATAAATGTACACAATTCATTCTACATACTGTACCATTGAAGTACATTTAAAAAATGCCAAAATAGACCAAAGTGCTGTACAATCAAAGCATAAAAGCTGAATAATAAAACACATAGATACATTTAAAAACAACCAGAGATCCAAATACTCAAAAGTGAGACTAATTGGAAAGCAAAAACTACTTAAGAAAAACCTCACAAGGAATTAAAGATGGGTTTTGATAGTTTTTTTAAATGACTGGTTTCAAGTGTGTTATCATGTGAAAATAACAATCATTAACTGATTGGTGCTTGTAGAAGTTAAGAACATGTCAGCAGTCCATGTTTTCCCACCAACAATTTGTTAATGTTTTATCTTGCTGGTGTAGGAGTGATGACTGGTTTTAGCCAATGCTCACATGTACATTTCAGGAAGCATCAATAATAACTCTTTTCTTTCCACACATGAACTCTTGCCTTATTTTAGATCATTTCCGGACACTCCGGCTCTGATATTATCAGGTATTTCCTGTTCACATTTGCACATTTACAGTGGAAGATTACCAAAACGCTCACAGTTTAGAAGGTGGAGTGTTCTGTTACAACATCCTCTACATTATTTATTAAGATGTTTTTGTGAGATAGTTAGAAATGAACACTTCTAATCAAAATGAGCAGTTGAGAGTTTAAAGCAGCAAAAGTCCTCACTCAGCTAACTCCATTCACACAAGTTCACCCCAACTTCACAAAAATGTTTTTTCTAGGGAGCTTGAAGGAAAAAGTCTACCTGAAATGGGGTTGAGCACTTTTCCTATCTATACAGTGTCTGGAGATTTTCAGGGAAAAGTTGACACAAATACAAATGTGAATATGAGGGTGCAACATGCTTTATGCTATAAAGGAGGAGGCTGGGGCAGAGAAGGTTAAGCTTTACTAGCAGCAGTGTGGTGCATCAGCATTAAAGCAAGCAGGGATTAGTGAGAAGTACATCAGATTTAAATACACTGCTGTGTTGAGTGAAAAAGGTGTAATTGGCTGTGGGAGACAGTGATTAGGATCAGCTGGCTGTCAGCTGATCATGGCTGGGGGTATGACTACCTTGTCTTACAGGAACTAACGCTAGGCTTCATTTCATCAGTCATATTTTAACCAGTAGCTGGTCGGTAGATACTGAAATTTCCTTTGGACAGAACCAAAAACAGACAAAGATCAGTTAAGATTAAAGGCCTGGTGAGACTATACAAATTCAGCCAGATTTTGGCCCGACCGCCACATTGAAGCTTATTGTCAAAAGTCAAGCCCGATGATGAGCGTCAGGAACCACAAATGCTCTTGTAGTGTAACATGGTTAACAACATGACCAAGACAAACAGTGGTGACGTCAGCAAATGATGACCAGGTTGTCGGCCAAGATGGGACAAGAATCTCATTGCATAGTCTGACGTGGTGCAACAGCAAAAGGCCTGAAAAATCATGTAGTCTGAGTCAGCCTGATCGGAAATGCAGAACTAGAGTAGGTATTTCTGGTACAACTTCCCCAACAAAGATGTATTGAGGATGAAATAGTCTCAAAGGAAACATCAAGTTCTAGCAAACCTTGAAGTTTGGATGACAATTTTATCAAACCAAAGACTTTGGGTATACAAATGATTACTGACCCTGATGAGGGCAGGACGCATCAGTCTAACAGTATTGCCCTACTTTGAACTCCACATGGTGTGGGTGCTATTCAGGAAATTATTGTTTTTCATGAAAGAATTTCTTAAAGTGAGAGAGAAAAGATGTTTAAAAGTTCCTTCTGGCATCTTTTCTAATTAAATTTGAGAAAAGTATTCACAGATTGACAACTGTAGTTTATGTAATCATAAATAGACAGTATCAGGAGAGGTTTTTGTTGAACAGACTCCTCAATTCAACAAGGGCAAGTAGGCAACAAAGGTGGGTAGAGCACAATGCTCCGTCGAATTGCTTCTGTTCCCTTCATAATCTCAATTGCACACATTTATCTGGCAATACTAAATGTTACCTAAGTAATGTAGAACCTTTGTAATGTGCAGGAGAGCGCCTACAAGCTTTGATCAAAGAAATAACTTATATTGCATGCTTAGGACTACTTTTTTTGTCACCATGGTATTGAAACAGGCTCAAATATTTTTTTCTTTTTACTAGTGTTGAATCAAAGTTTCAGTCTGGTGATGGTGACAGCCCTAACTCAGTGCATGTGTGAAAGGAGCTCCATTATATACATCCTACAGTAGAATCCAGCTGGCCAAAGCCTGGAAATAGTGGAGGTGGAGGCTGGGCATTGTTTCCATTGGCACTGGCCGGTCTGACTGCGTAAGTAAACATGAAGACAAGCACCGTGACTAATACAATAACGCAAAGACACATCATATGTTACGCAGGACCAACTTCAGCTCATATACAACAGTAATGATTAGTATCCTCAGCATCATTAAGACGTGATGGTTTGATGTCATGGCGCTGAGTAACTGGGCCTGTTTTAGCGATCCCACGCTTTCTGCCCACTGAAATGCCCCAGATTCTATGCAGTTATTAAGTAACAGGACTATGGATGCTGTCACTGCTACTACAAAGCTTTCTCCTGACATTACCTAACCCAAGAGAGGATCCAGAAGGCCCCTTGTTTCATAGCTGTGTCCTGTGCATGCCTGAATGGACGTGTTTACACCGCTGGTTGCCATAGCAGAATTTTGGCTGAATCTGGAATCAGTTACATAAATGTTCATAAATGGTTTCTCTTAAGGGTATACACATGACCTCATCCTCGTAAAGCTGGCCGTAGGATCTTTGACTATTTGGAGAAAAGACAGAAAACTTTAACATTGAAACAGTGTAGTATAAAGTGTTAGGACTTTTATTGTGTCAGTAAGAAAGGAATTCCTAAATATTTGATGTTTCTTCCCAGCCCTCAACAGTCGTTGTAAGGAGCGAGTTTACCTTGATAATGACCCATTTGGAGAACAACCAAGGTCATTGAGTAACCTTAAACAACTTGTTTGCTTCTCTAAACAGTGACCCAACCATTAGTGGAGTTATATCACTGCAACATGTGCATACACATTGAGATATTTTAGGTTCACAGACTCCTGGCCTGCATTCTCAGTGTGTCACTTGCTTCAAGATCGCTTTGTCAGACCTGCTCTCAAAGCTTAACAAAGATTAATGACAACGATTAATGATTGTTCCCTTTTTATGTTGTTTTTCACACTGTAACATTATGTCACTCACTAAAGCATGGTCTAAATCAGTTATTCAGTGTTAGGTCAATAGGTTAGCAAAAAAAAGAAGTGTTCTATGAAAAATGTATTCAGAGTGATTATTAGTGCTGTCAATTATGTGTGATATAAAGGTCTTTAAAAGTTGTATTTGACTGTTCCCTATTTTTTGTAAGGTTGGGCTTTCCTGCACCTGAAATCAGCACTTACACCTTTAAATGCGTATCCACTGCCATTTAAGGAAGGCTTTTGCATCCATGCGTGTTCGATACACAACTTTTTGTCCAAGTCCTGGTGTGTTCCGTCTCCAGCGATAAAATAACAGAACATACAGTGAGATAACAAGAACGTTGTGTTCTTCATCTGCATGCCGGCTATGCGGTCCACAACAGCATGTTACCTTGGCTCTAACTGGATGCAAGACTCACGAGTGTAGTAGCACATACAGAAACAAAGTACAAACCCACAATAAATACACACTATCAGTCACACTTCACAGGAGGCAGGAGTCAGGGTGAACAATGCTGGAGGGATAATGGGAGCTCACACGCTGTTATAGGTCAAGAGAACAGAAACAGAGAGTCCTGGAGGTAGAGAGAAGGAAGTTCACTCCTTGATGTAAGATAAAGACCTGCATGATGATATAACTATCTGACAGGCTTAAGGATCACTTCAAATTTCAGTTTAATTTTATCACATTTTTTTTCATATGGACTTTTATACAGAGTCAAATGTTTTTTTGCATCCGTCAAGTTAAGAAAAAGCACATTTTTAACATTGAATTAATTGAAAATACAAGATAAAAACCTCAATTTGACAGTGATAGTTTAGAAATGTAAATTATGATAGAAAAATGGACTAAAGAAATGTTTTAGTACCTTTCTCCCCAAGAGATATGCACATTTTGGACACGAAAATATGAGTAAAAAAAAATTCCATGAGTACAATAAAAGTGACAAAAACAATCAATTAAAAAATAGTGTAAAATGAAAAGGAAAAAATTGTAAAAAATATAAACTGTGTATTAAAATGTATGTTGTACAAAAAAGATTAGTCAAGTCAAACTTCATATTTCATATATGATACAGCAAGCATATAAAAGTGTATATATTTTATTTATAGGGCAACTCCTTGAGCTTCACATTCAGCTAATCAATAAGTCAAATAATCAGAATATGTATTGCACCAATTCAGAATAAATGTTATTATATCTTGTGTAAAAATAATTGTCATATTCTTTTCTATCCATGTCAAAACAAAATAAACTGTGCAGTAAAATTATGTCTAACTCAACTTTCATTTAACCATGTAAGATCTTTAAAGACAAAAACAAAGCACCCAAAAGAGACAACCACTGATGATCCTATATGATTTGTAGTGAATTACCACCAACTTTACAATCAACAAAGAGAAAAGAAAACGAAAAGAAACGTCATAGAATTAACGCCTTGCTCCAACCATCTCTCCCCAAAAGAGATAAAGTTAGCAAAAAAAAGAATGTTAACACCAAACACTCAGAGATTACATCTGTTAATTTCTTAAAAATACCAGGCTAGAAATAATTCCATGGATGTTTGGCTAAAATTGTTGGCTTCTCTTAGAGAAACTTATCTCAATCCTCAATCTTCTCAGTCTAATTTGGAGTTCAAGTATTTAAATCAATGTGATCCTCAGGAATTTTTATGTTTTTTCTCTTCAGAAGACCTTGGCAGGAACCGTTCATTATTTTAGGCATGGGTGTTCATAGATTCTTTTCAGCTTTCAGTTCGCCTTTGTTATTTTTTTTTTTGTATCTTTTGACCTCTATGCTTATTTGGGGGGCTTTACAACAACTAAAGAGAGAAAGGTTGGAGAAAGATGTGCAACAAACTGTGTCAGGGTAAGAAGTCAAACCTGTGACCAGATCAATGAGAACTGTATCCTCTGTACATGAGGTGCCTGCTTTACCAACCAAACCAGCCCCCTGTCGCATACATGATTTATGATAATAAATATAGCTGAGACACTCTAATGGTTTTGATTATATAACAAAGGCTATGAAGCTTGTATCTTTGACACAGGTCTCACTCAACACACGCTCAAGAGATGCTTCAATTTCATCTGTCACTCCACAAATAGAGTCCAAACATAAAGTCAGATATTCCATGACTGCTGTGTGTTATTTACTTCCACTGGGAGGTGAAGCGCGACCTTTACATGAGCAGTTGTGTGACCAACATCATTCCCTGGCTGCCCTTGTCGGAATCTCATTCGCAGCATTCCTCCCTTCACTCTCGGCCGCCAAACATCTCTTCCTGACACGCTGCTTTCCTAGAAAAAGGCTTTGCTTATCTGGAAACCCACTCCTCATTTAAGCTGCGAATAGAATTCCTGTAGCTAATAATTGGTACCTAGCAGCACCTGCACAACACCTCTTTAAGTGGAGATATCAATTATCCTTCTCTGGGTGTTACCGCACCGAGGTCAAGGCTGCGGCATTGTCAGAGGCGCTGAATGGGAGAGGAATGTGTAGAGGCATCGGCAACAGCCTTCAAGCCTCACGCTACAACGTCAGGCCGGTGTGATATTGTGCTGGACGTCACTCACATAAATGCTCAAAAAATAAAGCTCTGCAGTATAGCATGAGAAATGCATTTTCAGTGATGCTTGGCTTTTTCTGTACATAAAAATGACTTTATTCTTTCAATACATGAATACAAATAATGAGCAGTATGCCTGGAATGCTGGTTAAAAGTGCCCATTATAAAAGTATGTATATGGACAGAGAGTATTGAAGTACATCATGTCCGAAAACAAATTTAGAATGAGTACACGTAATAAGCTTATTTAACTGGACTACAGCTGTGATAATTACTTAATCAAAGCAATGTTGTAGTAATAGTGCATGATGAATGAGTGCAGCTTTAATAATGGGATGAAGATATTTAGATTGAGCAATGAAACCAGCAGCCTCATCAGTCACACCGGAAAAAATTAACCAAAGCCTGATTGAAAAAGTAGTCTGAGAGTTCACTGTCAGCATTTTCTTCTCTTAAGCATCTCCTCGGTGATTTAACCCTTTGGAGGAGAAGTTTTGAGAAATGTATCACTGCGTCAAAAGCTCATCAGGAATTTTTGATATCCAAATAAAGCTATTTTTCTCTGGAAATGAGGAGCTTATGTTCTGAATATATACAATTGTTTGAATAGCATTCCTGTGTCGGAAGTGGACAAAGTACTGCCTAAAAACAGGCTTTCATTAGGGATGTTCCGATACCATTTCTTCCTTCCCAATACCAAGGTTTTGGGTATCGGCCAATACCGAGTACTGATCTGATAGCAGTGTGAACTTTCTGGACTGACTGTGCAGACTAGCAAATTATTTTAGACCTATATTCGACTCAACAAATGGAACCATGATGTACAGCATCTCTGTGACCCTAAAGTTGTTTTCTGTCGATTGTTGAGTTTTACTGCCAAACATTAAAATAAGAATAATACAGACGGCTGCATCGCAGGCTCTCTCTAGCGGTAATAAACGATTGTAATTTGATTCAAGTGGTGTGGATTTAATCAGTAAAGTCCCCAAAAGTCACACAAGTTCCAGGCTCACTGAAAATGCTGCTGCAAGGGATTCAGAGTCATCAGTAGCGTCAATGGGGAGGCACAACGGCTAGCTTCAACAGGAAAGCAAGTAAGAGGCAACGATTTATGGGTTAAAGATTATGTCTTCTGATGAGCTGTGCCACTTCTTGTTGTGTACGACAGCGCCGGTCTGGAAGGCAATTTAACGATCACATTCAGAGAAAAACTCACGCAGCCCTCATTCTCTGCTGCAGTGGGTCCTTTGGTTCTTCTACAATAGCCCCATGGACTGTATCCCATGTGCATGCAGTGCTTTCAAACAGTAAAGAAGAATTGATTTATGTTTTATAGTGCTAACATTTAGCATGGCTAAATGAAGCAAAATATAAAGCTAAACAAAACAGTATCTGATTGGTGCATTAACTTGTGTACTTGCTGATACCAATACCTGCATTTTAAGCAGTATCAGGCGTATTTCCGATACTGGTGTCGGAATCGGAACAACCCAAGCTTTCATCAAGTATGGCAGTTAGTTAGGTCACTATAATTCACAAGCCCAACTACTATTACAGATTTCAATATTCACTCTTAAGGTGGTTACAGTTTCAGATTAGTAACTCAGGGTGGTCCAAACCACAGTCCGTGCCACTTTATCCATTTTTAAGTGGCTTCAAGTTCAAAAAATAAAGTGAAATATTGCTTGCAACAGAGCATGAGCCTTATGTGAGACTGTGTTGCACTCCTTACTTTTTGCACTCAGCAGTGTTGCTGCGTTGCTTCTGTAAACAAACATTTTGACAAGAAGAAGTCATTGGCGAAGGGTGACCATACATCCCAGTTTACCAAGGACAGTCCCGTTTTCAGGCTCCGTGTTCCGTGTCCCGACAAAAATCTATAAAACGGCAATATATTCTGTTTTTAAACAACCCCTGTCCTAATTTTAGCCAAATGAAAATTGGGAAATACCAAAACTTTGCAACATGCACCATGCCTGTAAAACTTTCTCTGAAATAATGTCAATCAGTGTCATTACCAAGAAGGCTGCTATTTGGCCAATGGAAAAACATAACAAACTTTCTGTACGTCAAAGTTCACTCCTGATTTGTCAGTTCATTTGTCAATCAATCTAGAAGTACTGACTGGACCTGCTGCTTATGCTCGGAATAGACTGTTAGCCTGCAGCCGTGAAAATACCAAGCAGAAAGGTCATCCCCTGGTCAGAAAATGTCAACAACATTTTAATAGATAGCTCCAGTTACTGGACGGTGTAACTTGACAGCTTTTCAGAGCACTTTTCACAGAAGTGACGCTGTGTGAGTATTTTTCATTAACATCCTGCGATATGGGAAGTACTTCTGCAGGAAGCAACAATCTCCTGAGCAGTGCTGAAAAACAGGAGGCCGAGGAGAATCAAATACACACAAAATAATACACTCACACACACAATTGTGCTCACAATGCACCATTTGTATCCGCTTTCATTATGTAGTTTGAGTAGGAATGAGTCAGTATCCTGTCTGTGGGTCACTGGGTGTATTTACAGATATTACTGCATATTTTGGCTCTGATTTTCGACTGTATGTGTGTGTTCTGTGTGTTAGTGTGTGTTTGCCACTGTCATCCAGTTACACAAGCTCACATGCTCTCACAAAAACATAAATACAAAGTGATAGTCCCTCAGCTACAATTACAGGTTCCTTTCAGCCCAGTTTCCTTCATTTTTTCTTACATGGAAACTGGAGAACAATCTCCTGTGAGAGAGATTAAAACAAAAATACCAGGGAATTCAGAAAGTATTGTTATAAAAGATCAAAGATGGGAAAACATGTCTCTGGTGTGCTATTTTAAAAGATCCTTTTTTTGGACTTGAAAGACATCATATTATCCAAGCATCAAGAGTGAGGAAAAACCATCCTAAAATACACACAGTTTATCTTTGAGAACAAGTTCTGTTGAAGCAGTTATATAACGGTAAATTATAAGGATTGCAGTGCGTACGAGCAGGAGACTTTACCTTTAAAGTTAAAAATGGTGTTCTTCAGGGCTGAGTCTTGGGGTCACTGTTATTTATATTTTATAGCTACAGTTTTGGTCATAATATTCCCAATGCAAAATGATGCAGTCATTTATCTCCCTGAGTCAATACAGCTCAGGCTCTGCCTTTTCAAGAGGCCTCTGATAATGTACAGGATGTTCTGTGTTGAATAAATTTCTCTGTGAGCACCTTCAAAGTGAGTAAGCTCATTTAGAGACTGACCAACATTTGTGCTTCGTAGGCTAAATCTATTATGTTACTTTCTGTTGCTGTTATGGCCCCAAAATACACTGCAAATGTCATTACTGACTAAAATACAAAGTAACCTAATAGCATTGGTTCCTCTGGTCCACTGGAGAGTGTAACACCATTGTACGAATGTGTTGTCCATATTTGTATTGATTTTAAATTGTGTTCTGAGATATTACATTTGTCGAAAAACTGCTTAATAAACACTTAACCCTTAAGGGAGGTTGTTCACATTTTATGTGCTTTTCTTATTATTTTGGCTGTGTTCATGTGGTAAGAGTGGTACTTTTATTTCATCTTTTTTATTTTCCAGCTCAACTCCTCCAGTAAGTCAAAAATACAGTTTACAGGCAAGAGTTACACTCAAGCTGTTAAGTGCCAAAAATGCACCATTGAAACCCATTCAAACTGCAATTTTTGATCTCTCTTCCATTAAAGCATAATCCATGCATTTTATTATATCAGGGTGTCAATCTGGGCTTTTGCCTAGGAATTTACCATTTTTACTACTCTTCACCAGATGGCATCATTTTGATCATATTTGGCATTTAAGAAAAAAACATGCCAATCCTTAAAAATTGATAAATATTTTATATCAATAATTGGGTCAGTTTTAGGTGAAAAAAGTAGCTAGATGAACATAGAATTAAATATTAATGTATAATATGTTTTTATAGCTACCTTATGAAAAGTGCGTTTTGCATGCTTACCAGCTTGTTATTGAGTATGTGAAATTACACAAAAAATAATAATGCATAAAAATCAGTGTTGCTGCTAATCATTGACATATTCCAGGCTGTAACAATTCAACACACAGACATTTACTTTGCATGTAGTTTATACTGAAAATAATTCACTTTTCTTTTTTTTCACTGAAAAATACGGTGGTATCATGACAAAAACTGGTATTCAAAGGGTTAAAATCTTTAAAACCTTAATGAGTGTTTGATATCAGTTATAAGGTGAGTTGTGGGTGAAAAATAGCTCAGTGAATGTAGAATGAAATATTAATTTACAATATTTTGTATATTTGTATAGTCAGTAAAACAATTCCTAAGGGTCAAACACACCTTTTCTTTTTTGTTGTCTTTCCCACATGTCCTTTGCTTCAACATAAATTTGTGTTTCTTTCAATTTTCAATCCAGTATTGTCTTATATTTTCTGGCTCTCATCAAGGCTTTATTGTTCCTTCAAAACCCCTCACAGAGGAAGTCCAGTCTTCTGTTTTCCTCTACTTCTCCTTATTTTCTTTCACCCCTCTAGCCGGTATTTCTCAGGAAGTATTGACATTTATCAAGGCAGAGAAATGGCCAAGAATATCATTAAACAAGCAGACTGTGTCCACCTATTTATTTGGTTTACTAATGCCTGTTATTAAAAATGAACATTTCAACAGAGAAACAGCAAACAGCTTTATGTTTTTCTTCATGAATTAAAATTAGGTATGTTTGTGTCCAGATAACAGGACTACAAATAGAGACTTTAGGTTTATATCTGAAACTATGTTTTTTTTCTAAGATTTCCATCAAATTCCAACAGAGACACATTCCATCTCGCTAACACTGTGTACAAAATCACACCCTGACTCACTACTCCCTGCTCCAAACATAGAGAGTTCTCTGTAGTGGAGTAGAAGACATGATGCCTTCTCAGCAGAATCTTTGCTGCAGTTAAAAACGTGCAGCCTAATGCTGGCAATGATGAATAACAGCATGAATTTCAGTGAAACGTAGTATGTAATGTAGTAAAAAAAATATAAAATAATCCTTTTTAAGATCTATTTTGGGACTTTTATGCCTTTATTAGATAAGGTCTGTGGATTGAGTAGGAAATTGGGGAGAAAGAGTGAGGAAGGTCATGCAGGAAAGAAGCAAGAGATAGTACATAACCAGTGTCCCTGATATTGGTTTATTCTCTTGATTCATCTATTCTTTATGCACATAAATGAAATTATCATCAGCATGTTGGATTATTTATCTGTCCAATTCTGAAAAACAATGAATGTGTGTAATATAATGCCATATGTACTATATTTTGTCTGACTTGTTTGAGTTTCTTGCAGGTAAGTCCTCTGTTTAAAGTAGCTAATTAACTTTTTGTGTGCAAACATGAAGCATTCATCTGCATCTAATATTATATCATTTATAAATATTCCAGCAGCCGATTTATCAGTCTTTGGTCACACTGATGTTGCTAAAAAATAGTCCAGCCTGCAGGACATCTCATCAGAGCAAATCTGGCCCCTGACCTGAAAATGAGTTTGACACCACTGATATAAAGGATAGTTATAAAAATGGAGCCATTATTAAAGTTATATTAACATTTTATTTTCCACGTCTCTACTTAAACCAAAGAGCAGACTGATTCAGTGCTTAAAAACAGCATCAATTTTAGTCTGCTGTGTTTGACACGTCAGTCTAATAAGTGGTTAATTTGTTTTTTACACCCTTACAGGAAACAGCAAGTGTTAACTGGCTGTGATTCACATCTCATCCTGTGCCAAACCAGCATTCTTTATATCAATCCTGTTTCCATTCATTATTAAACATTTGAAGAGATTAAGAAGGTTGGGAAGAATAAAAACCTGAATCTAATGATATTAAACTAAATTCATAAATACATTAAAGCCTCTCATCAACACAGATAAGCCTTAAAACTTTTCTTTTATGTTTTTTTTTATTTGCCTTTGTAGCTCATTGTTGGGTAGCTGAATACATTTAGCGACCATGTTTTCTGTTTACCAAACAGCAGAAGCATCTAATGAATTAAAAGTCTGGTTTGGTAAGTCACATGGAGACAATTAAGAGAATAATTCCCCTTCTATTTTTGTTCTTAATAGCTCTGCATCCTGGTAAAGACACATGACTTTGGTTAAGTTTTAAATGGGTGATTTTTCCAGTGGTTTATGGTGGAAAGTGAAAGTAAATACAAAGGGAAAACCCTTAATCAACAAGTGTGTTTTTTTTTTCTTCTCAAAGTATCAGCTTTTCAAACGGTGTTAAAAACAATGGGTTTAAAGTGCTTTTGGGCCCAATAAATCACAGAAAGCTTTGTTTGTTTCCATTCAAACAAGCAAGCTCTGTGAGAAAGAGAAGGGAAGTTTTTTAGATTTTGTCTGATTGGTCTCCTTGTGAAAAATAAGACTCTCAGCCCACTGAATGTGACTAGTTGGATAGTGGTTTAGGTTCTCCTCCTGTGACATCTAACTTGTAGCTTATTGTTTTGCTTTGTTTAGGGCTCACAAGGCTCAGTTGTCCCAGGCCCAGATTGGAGCACGGCTACCTATCGTACAAATGTCATGTCATAATGCCACACATCCATGGGTTTGTTTATGAGGATTAGCACAATGTGGAACATTACAGAGGACATGAACGCAACTTTAATCACTTTATTGCTCGTTTAGAGTCATTTTGTTCCGATACGACCCTCCAGCACTCCACAGTTGTTTGAAATGGTAGTCCCTATATGGCGTGGTCATGTTGCACACCGTTGCTTGTGTGCGTGCATAAGCAAACCTTACTGTGTAAAAGCCCAATCTTTGCAGTCATTGTTGATATCTATGGTCAAAGTTGTCCTCTTTCCATTTTGGCCACATAATATTAATCTTAGTTACGTGACTTTGTGCTTTGCATTTAACATAAGTCAGGATCCTTTAATCCTTAATGAGTAAATTTAGCATGATGCTGTAACCAGATTCACAAAAAGCCACGTACTTATCACCGTTAAACATCCATAGTTTTCAAAATGTAGAACGGTTCTCTTCAGTATTTTTTTCTGAAAATTCTAACCTATTTTACTGTCTTTATCCCTCAATTAACTTGAGGCTGCCAATCTATTATTGATTAATTTTATCAACAGACCTTCAACATTCAGACCTGGTGCAACAAGGGTACAAGGTTTTCATATTTTTCTATCTTTGGCAGCCTTCAGATTCAAATTATCTTTATTTGCGTCATTAGCGCACAGAAAGACAACAAAGAAGGACAACATAAACCATAGAACCAGCCCCAATTAAAACCAGCCCTGACACTATTAGAGTAACATAATATAAAAGATTTAATTTTAATATCAACCATAAAATCAGTCAGGAGTGCAGAGTGCAAGGTGCAGGTGTGTCAATGTACAATAATAGTGCAAGAAGCACAGCCTGAGGGCTAATTTCCATTCTGAATTGCTGAGGGCATAACAAGATCTGGAGTCTTCACTGATTCCCAGAAATGATGGCTTGAGGGCAAAAGCTCAGACTCAGTCTAATGTGGAGGATTTGGACAATCCAGTATAGCTTTAGCCCTCCTCAGGTCCTGCCTGTTATAAATGGCTTGAAGCCAAATCTGCCAGCTTCCTGAGATTTCACTGGCTGTTTTTACAAGACCTCCTAGTCTATTCTTATCGGAATAGCGACAAAACAAAGATTATTACAGATTCAATGAAACTTCTGAATAAAAGGGCCTTCTTCCCAGAAGAAACATTAAAAGATGCAATTTTCCTTTAAAGGAACAGTGTTTTTAAGGTAGAATCAACATGACCCCTGCCCTTCCTCTGTTACTGACTTGGCTGACAGTACTTTTGAAAAGTGAGTGCAGTGTTTTGTAGCTCAGCAGTGAAGTTGACTGGTTGACAGATAAAGCTTTATTCCTATTGTTGTTTTAGTTTGGTTTAAAAAAAAACTACTGCTTTACTTTAGACACATTACTTTCACAGATGCACATGAGTAGGCAGCTAAATGGTTTAAGACGGATCCCTCTGTAGTGAGCAAAAGAATGGCTAGTGATTTAACTAAATTCTTAGCATTTTTCCATCATTTCATGCTAACAACCCCAGTCAAATACTCATTTTGGAAGTATTTAATTGTAACACAACCATCTGCAAACAGTAGCTATTGACAGCTCGGTTTGGCACCATTTGGGGATAAAGTAAATTTAGTTGGTGCCAGGTCATACTCATATATAACCAAAACAATGAGTAACAACATTCAGCACAGTTGGTACAGTCATGATTTCATCTACAGCGGTTGTCTTGATGATTTTGAACAAAGACGTACTCAATGAATGACAGTTCAGAGGCAAAGTCCGTATGTATGGCAAAAGCCACATTTAAGGGTTTAAGTATGATGTTAAGAAAAGTCTCGTCTCCTCTTCTGTCCACACGTACCATGCAATGTTGTCTCAGAGTGAATGTCATGTGACACCATATGTCAAATCCTGTGACTTGTTAATAGGAAAAAAGTGTTTCCATTGCACTTTTGCATATATTTCTATACCGAAACGTCTGAAAAACCTCCTCATGAGAGCGTAAAAACTTTTTAGCAATATTTGAGAGGGTTTTTGAAATTCAGGTGTTTCCATTAACAATTTTTTTATTGCAATATTTAGATTTTGCACATTTCTAAGGATAATGGAAACACAGCTTATGTTACTGCAGGATGAGAGCTAAACTTAAAGAGCTGCACAGCTGCAGGGAAACTTGAAGTTGCAAAACACAATAGAAATCCCAACACAGGAAGACAGTTTAAACCATGATTCTTCTGCTTCTTTTGATGCTCAAATAACATTACCTGTGATTAGGAATGGTTCATTTGCTAATCTGTTATCCCATCAGGCTCATTAAGATGATGTGTATCACAACACTTATCCTGGCTTGCTTCGTTGTAGTTACTCTGAAAACTTGTGTTTCTTTGGAGGCCGATCAACCTCACAGTTTCTATAAATTGAGGTGAGCAGCAAGGTCGTGATGCCAGGTTGGAGGATGTTTCTGCGTCAGCCCTAAAAGCAGCATGACTCACACAGTACAGACCCACAATGTCAGGAAACTAGCCTCCAAAACAGAGCACCAATCTATGACTGTGCTAAACGAGTAGGAGATTGTCTGGATCCAAGAAACACTGTTTATGCGCTGGCATGCCAATTTATTTGAAGATAAAAGAAGAAACAATGAAACGAGAAGGAGGCGAGCAGCCTGAGGGAGGTCTGATGAAGAAAAGCAGCAGGAGTTTAGCTGGTGAGAAGAAGTTTAAATACACAAAGAGAGATTCATTACTCCACCTGTCATGATTTTAGGTTGATGGAGGATTGGGAGTTTGGGTTGAGTGGGTCAAGACTGTCTCTGAGCTACGTTCACAATATTGTTCCTTGATTGTGTTTGTTGGTGCAGAGAAAAAGCGAAGAATGTGACGTTTGTTGAGACAAAGACAGACAGTTATCAGGGAATAGCAGACCATTTGTGTCTCAAACTTCTTTCCCACTCATAGATATGCACACACACTATTCTTTCTTCGCTTTGGCTAAACAGACATGTTGACAGGTCATGTGTGCCTACAAAATTTTTTCCTGAACTTACTTTAGCCAGAAACGTGATTTCCTTCACACGTGTAGTGCATAAAGAAACACTATAGACTGTAGAAGTGGTTAGAAAAACACGTGTGCAACACACATGTAGCCCATTTCAATCTTTATCTGTGTGTCTGCACGGCCATCCAGCAGCCCTTAAGAGTGTCAACATCTGCATCACATGCCTCAGGGGGCTGTATTGTTGTGTGGTCTTTGGCAGAATCAGTGTTTTCTTTCTGTCTTCGGTGAGCAGTATACACATATGCATGCACACTCACACCCCTGAACACACACCAGGGTTATTTTTAGAACAGAGTCAGACTTTTTATGCTCCACTGGCCTTTGCCGGGCAGTCTGGGAGAGAGAGTGGATAAGTCCCTTGTGTGGGGGGCCTGGTTGGGGTCTAGCTTCAGGAGGGATAAAGATAAAAAAGAAATCTGAGGTTAAACTTCCAACCCAATTTCCCAAAAAGTTGGGGCACTAGGTAAAATGTGAATACAAAACAGAATGCAATGATTTGCAAAACTAAGAAACCCATATTTTATTCACAATAAAAGATGAACGACACCAGATGTTGGAGCTGAGACATTTCATGAAAAATATGAGCTCATATTGAATTTGATGGCAGGTTTACATGTCAAAAAAGTAGGGACATGGTAATGTTTACCATTGTGTAGCATCCCCTCGTCTTTTACCAACAGTCTGTAAATGTCTGGGAAGTGAGGAGACTAGCTGCTGGAGTTTTGGGAGAGGAATGTTGTCCCATTCTAGTCAGTTAAAGGATTCTAGCAGGTCAACAGTCCTGGATATTCTGCAGGCATGTCATCTCAGCACCCAGACTCTTCTACTGTGAAGCCATGCTAATGTGATAGATGCGGTATGTGTTTTAGCATTGTCTTGCTGAAATATGCAAGGCCTTTCATGACAGAGATGCTGTCTGTATTGGAGAATATTTTGCTTTAAAACCTCTTTATACTTTTCAGCATTAATAATGCCTTTCCAGATGTGTAAGCTGCCCACTCCATAGGTACTAATGCAACCCCATACATCACAGATGCAGGCTGGATGGTCCCTCTTCTCTTTAGTTTGCAGGAAGCAGCATCTGTGGTTTCCAAAGAGAATTTTAAGTTTTGATTGATTTTACCACTGAATAGTTTTCCAGATTTGCCTCCATCCATTTTAAATGTGCTTAAAACTCCTACAGACTGTGCATTTTTAGCAATCTTATAAGTTCCTGGCATACTGCTCTGTGAGACATGAATCTCAAGTTTGATGTGTGAAG
The DNA here is from genome assembly GCF_018320785.1 of Cheilinus undulatus. Lineage (NCBI taxonomy): Eukaryota > Metazoa > Chordata > Actinopteri > Labriformes > Labridae > Cheilinus > Cheilinus undulatus. The sequence continues at coordinate 13,463,511 of NC_054881.1, read as the reverse complement.
ACTGAACGATGACAACTCACTCTAAAAGCCGCTGAATCTCAGGCTACTACATTTGCCAATATCCATGAAATAAACGTCATCAGTATAGATCATCCATTTACGCCATCAGTGCTGCGGTAAATAATGAAGCAAAGCAACATCAACATTTTGCTCTTTGTTGGAATCCCACAAACTTCTGCATTTTGGCATTGTCTTCATTCCATTGATAAATTGTTTGTTTGTTGGTGCCATTGTCACGTTCATCATTCTGTCATTCTCCTGCTGCATTCCTATTGGTTGGTTGGTCGATGTTGGTCGTAACAGCAGTCACATTGTGTCACTGGTCATCCTAAATTTCTGACACTATCAGAATATTATCCCGGGCTAACTTTGGTTGCAAGACCATGACAATGGTTGTCTGCCAGACTGTCTCACAGTGTGACATAGGACCCCCATTTTAGAGCCATGACCAAAGGTATCACCACGATTGGTCATCTTTCATCTGGAGAAACCCAAAACCGCACAGTGTATACCAGGCTTTAGGCCCAGAGAAGATGGCAACGCTTCTGGCTTCTTCTCTGCACGATGCACCTTAAACTTGCATTTATGGATGGCACAGCATACTAGGGGTCGACCAATTGTCAGCCTAACTGATAACTGGCCCCCTTTGTATGGCAATTGGCTGATTATCAGTATCAGCAGTATCCCCTCTGGCTTTGTTTCACTCTCCACAGTCTCCACAAATGTCCTTGCTACAACACAGTCTGATTGGCTGGATGTCGCATAAGTACTAACCAGTACTGGCTTCTACTGCTTTGTGCAGTTTTTAATGCTGGTAGAGCTAGGACTACATATTATTATTTTCCTCTTCTCTTTTTTGATCATGCAATTTTACTTCTGCAATATTAAGTATATTTTGTATGTCATACTGTTGCGAACTGGTTTCAAATATCAGGTAATGGTCTTATAAACTACTCATAATTGATATCAGCATCAGCCCTGAAAAACTAACAACTTTGCACTAACAAAGCCGCCTGAGGGCCCGAAGATCACTTCAATGTTGACTTTCCGTTTTGTCTCTTGGGCACAGAGATTTCTCCAGATTCTCTGAATCTTTTGATGACATTATACATGGTAGATGGTGAGATATTCAATTGTCTCAGAATTTTAGATGCAGTTTTTCACAGCTTTGTGAAACTCTGCCCATCTTTACTTCTGAGAGACTCTGCCTTTCTAAAATGCTCCTTTTATATCCAGTCATGTTTCTGACCTGTTGCCAATCAACCTCTTTAAAAATGCAAAATGCTGCTTTTCATTAGCGCCACTTACTTTTCCAGCCTTTTGTTGCCCTGTCCCTACTTTTTTGAGATATGTTGCTACTCTCAAATTTATAACAACCCAACATTTTAATGAAATGGTTAAATGTTTTAGCTTCAGCATCTCAGATCTTGTTGTTATTATCCAATTAGGTTATGGCAGCTGTAGCTTGGACTCAGACACATTTGACTCAGTGAGTTTCCATGTGGACCTCATCCAGCTGGAACATAGCAGCGTAGTGTCAATGAGCATTCAGAGCCTGCATGCAGGCAGTGAGTCGAGCAAAGGCTGACCCAGCAAGCAGACCATTCTCCCTCTGATCTCCACTGACTACGCAGCATAATTCACTCCACTGAATGATCCTGTCCTGGGGGGCTACAGCAGGGTGACGTGTCTCTAGAAGGGGCAAAGTTTACATCGTCTGCTGACTGTTTGGAGTGGTTTCAGGGAAAAGCGTGGCTGGCAGCTCCTCCAAGACTGGAAATTCCTTGTTTTGCTGAGATTAATGATTAGATATTATCTTTTTTTCTTACCTTAAATGACTTGAACCTTGTGACAGAGACTCTCTCGGAAAGGATGATTTAGTAACTTTAGGACCTGATATATCATTGTAGTGTGAGAATGCATCATGGTGGTTTTGGTTATGAAACAGAATACTAAATTAGCTTGAAAATACACACCAGGCCTTTTTGAAGTCATGGGAATACACTCAGCAAGCCTTTGTTCCCATCAAACAGCAGCTCTAAAAATATTCTGTCCCTTCACTTAACTTGTACTTATTTTTAGACAGCTCCTACATAACAGACACTCGCTCACCTTTCACAGTCAACTGTGACTTTAGTCAGAAAGCACTGAGTGCATCAGCGTACACTTCCTTCAATCTGAATCTCAGTTGGAGAGAGGAATAATGAAGTGGAGGGATAAGGCAGATATGTCCTGGACAAGTGAGCAGATGAATCAGTTTACAGACTTTAACATTCATTTTTACCATCAGAAAGAAAACAAGATAGTTCACTTACTATAACTCAGATAGGAATATCTCAGGTCAAGGAGTGCTTACACACATACTGACCCACATCAGCACTGAACAAGGAACAGTTTTCAACCATGACATCCATGAGTAGTTTCTATGCTCTTCTCCTGGTACAAAGCTTTTATTTATAACAACAGAAAAATAACTGCTAGCCTTTTAAGCCTCCGCACTGGTGGTAGCAGAGGCTGTTTGCATTATGTTTCAGGTTGGCCATCTCCAAGCCATCATTTTGAATGCAGTATCTCAAGAACTTTACCTGACTTTCTTCAAACAGTGCAGAAATGTTCACTCTGGCTAAAGGATGAACTGATTCAATTTTTGGGGTTCAAAGTTTAAAGTTTTTGAGCCTGTTCATCCCTTGCTTGTGAAAGCACCATCTCAAGAGGGCTTTGAGGAGTTTCCTCAAACATCCATGGATCTGTCGGTAGAGTTGGTTGTCTTTCAACTGGAAGGTTGGAGGTTAATCCCCATCTCCTGCAGTCATGTGCTGAGTCATAAAGCACCCAGCTCTCCTAATAGAAAACATAGGGGGGGCATAACACTTCCTATACATTTTCATTTGTATTAATACAGCACAAGTCAAATCAATTAGATTTAACAAGAAAAGTCTTTTTTTTTTCAGACTCAAAAACAGTAATGATTCGTTGATGACATCAATGCATGTGTGCTGGATTCATAGAATGTGGGCTTTTTAACCCCTTCTCACCACTGATCCTACTCAATTATGCCACTTTTTATATTTTTAGCCCATGTTTTCTACATTTAACTCATTTTTGTGACTTTTGAACCCAAATTTCCTATTTCATCTGGTGATTTTTGCAACTTTTCCACTTTATACCCAATTTTGCCACTTTTTAACGTCTTTTCAACATTTTCCACCCATTTTTACCCCTTTTTGCATTTCTGTAACCCATTTTTTTCTATCTTGAAATAAGAATTCTGTTCAAATGTTCAGTGAGTTTAATTTAGGGACTTCATGAATTAACACTGAAAGGTCATGTGACACCTCTACTATGGTGGGTCCTTATGGGTTAAACTGGCACCTGCTGTTTTTCTGTATTCTTTGCCAGTCGCTTAAACAGCTTTATATAGGTGATGTATTGACAAGGTTCATCAAGAATCCATTTGCACAACAGGATATCACTTCTTGCAGCTGCTATATTTACCTAGATGTATCGCCAAAAAACACAGAAAATGGGGACTAGTGTTATTTTTCAAATAAAATGATAGTCTGAAAAGCACATTGTCTGCACACAAAAACATACTTTCAATGTATGAGTGTAAAATTGGACACATAAAAGTTATGTACTAATCTTCTATTTCAATTTCTTGAAGGAGAGAAAATCAGATTTCCCAAAATGTCAAGTTCCTTACATAAAGGGTTGCTTGAAAAATTAAATATTTTTGACATCCTGAAAGGCTAATTTGAAATGGTTCACTATGATGAAATACTATTTGAAACTATACAATGCTATAAATTGGTATTATCATACAATACATAACAAACTGATCTGAAGTCGCAAAATGCAATTTGATACAATACAATATATTCGATACAATAAAATTAGGAAAAAATGCAATACAGTCAATTTCAATTCATTAGGATGTCCATCCATTATCTGTGTTTAAGGTCTAGGAGGGCTAGAGCCAATCCTTGGCTGTTATTGGGAGAAAGTTAGGGAACACCCTGGACTGGTTGCCAGTCAGTCACAGGGCACAACAGGGTATGAAACAATAAAATTTGACACGGTTTACACAACACAATGCAGTTTAATTAAATTGATAACAGCTGTTTAAAATTCTGTGCATGCGTTTCATACAACCCGATGCAATGCAATACAAAAAGATTAGATGGCAGACAGTACAATGCAATGCAATATATAGCATACAAGTCACATGCAATTTGTTATATCCATTCATCCATCCATTATCCACCCCACTTATCCCATTCAGGGTCGTTGGGGGCTGGGGCCAAACCCAGTTGTCATTGTACAGAAGGGGGGGTACACCATAGACTGGTCGCCTGTCAATCACAGGGCTGACATAAAAAAAAACAAGCAGTCACACTCACACCCGTGGGCAATTTAGTCTCACCAGTTAACCTAACCAGCATGGTTTTGGACTGTGGGAGGAAACTAGAGTACCCAGAGAGAACCCATCCATGCAAAGGGAGAATATTCAAACCTGTCCTGTCAGAAGCAGGAACCATCTTGCTATAAGGCAAGAGATGCAGAGTTTGCATTGTGCGCTCATAACAAGCTAGATGGTCCCACTAACCTTTCGTCTGCATGACACCACATCTTTGGTTTTCATAGAGAATTTCAAACAGTTTTCCATATTGCCTGAGTCCCTCGTAAAAGAGTTTCTGTCAAAAGAAGACAGTAGTGTTTCTGACTTCTGGAAGTCCTCCTGAGCTTATGCAGTGATTCCCATAACAGAATCATGCATGTTTTTAATGCAGGGCCCAAAGATCATCCACTATCTACTTTTCAACATTGTCCCTTGCACATAGATGTTTCCTCAGATTCTCTGAATCTTTCAATAATATTATGTACTGTAGATGGTGGGATATTCCAAGTCTTTCCCATTTTACGTTGAGGAACATTTTTCTGAAATTGTTCCTCAATTTCAGCTTCACATCTAAGACCCTGCCTCTCTTAAATGCTCCTTTTATACCCAATCATGTTACTGACCTGTTGCCAGTTAACCTGGTTAGTTTGAAAATGCTCCTTGAGCTGTTTTTCATTAGTAACACTTACTTTTTCTGCCTTTTATTGCCCTGTCCCTACTTTTTTTAGATGTGCTCCTGCCATTAAATTCAAAATAAGCAATGGTAATGTGTCTCAGTTTCAACATCTGATATTTTGTTTATGTTCTACTGTGAATAAAGTTGCATTCTGATTTATTTGCATTTTACACATTGCCTCAACTTTTTTGGAAATTGGTATAAATTTAAAACTATAGGGGATGACTTGAATGTGTTCTTTAATTCAAACATCTTGAGAATAAGAAGGTCAGCCTGAATGCGTCCCTACTTTGGTCAAAACGTCCTCCTTCTGAAGGTTGATAGAATCCTCACTCACCATGTGTTACCAGCTGTTACTGGGGTCCAGCTCTGATTCAACTCCTGTTCCTGTAATACAATGGCTCATTATTTAGAGCCTTACACACACATACAATGGGGCAGCTCCAGGCCATTAGATTAGTGCAGATTGACCTCTTCCCCACCCTAAGGCAACTTCCTTTTTTCTACCAACCAATCACAATGGAGGGTTGGCAGAAAGTGTAATGTGAAACCGGGGGTCTTGGCTCCACACTTCAAACCTGGAGCACAGTTGGAGGCCAACAGAAAACAACAGCCGCGGTCTTTCACACTCTCACACGCTCTCAGAATCTCCTGACTTTGCTAAACCAAGACATAAACTGTTTACAAACACCATCTGCTGCATACACACTCTCTGTGTTACTCACCACTAGGAGCTGCGCCTGCTGGGATTTACTCTGTGGACTGCTGCTATGGATTAAGCTTTCTTGTGGCTGGCTGTGTGCTGCAGACTAGGCCAGTTTTAGTCAAGCCTAACTGGACTCACTGAGGATTTACAAGTTAGCTTCGTTAGTGTTTGGGAAGAGTTAAAGCTAGAGACAGTATCTGCTTTAAGCACAGGGCCTTTCTTTCTGTGAGGAGGCCGGATGATGCAGTGTGTCTTCTCCTTCATCTCCCCCCAGCTGAGCTCCGGATCCCCCTGTAGCTGTGAGGTTGGCTCTGACGGGACAAAGAAGAAGAAATCCAAGAACCTGTGAGTCAAATCTTCATTTTTCATGTGCTTTCATTTGTACTAAGTTTTCATTCAGAATTTAATTGTGTTTAAAGCTGCATGACGAAATGGCACTGATGTTTTTTCTGAATGTGAATTTCTATGGAAGCCCGAAGCAGACATACATCTTTACTTTGATTCAGATTCATTTTCAAGGAATAATGGTCACTTTAGGAATGTTTTCTGGACATCTTAGCTTATTTATGTCATTATCTTGGGTTTATAGCGCTATGTTTTGTTTTGTTTTTTTTAATGAATTTCTTAGGAAAAAGGGATGTCAAAGGTTTAAAAGTTTTTAAATGGCGATTAATTTTAGAATTTCTGTTTATCACAAGTAATTGCCCTCATGGCCCTATTTTGCATTTAGAACTGTTCTTGTTTCATTTTGGATTTTTGATCCATCTCAAACTAAGGGTAACTCATTTCCTGTTTGAATATGGACCTTCCTTTACTTTGGAAGAAAATAAGAGACTTTGGGTAGATTGAAGATTATGACAACCTAATCAGGGAAAAAGGAACTTGTTATGGATTGGAAAGGAAATAAGGAAACAGTAAATCTTGTAACACCTATAGTGTTTTTTCACAATTACGTTGACAACATATGTTGTAACCTATGAAAACAAAGAAGATGGATCGTCCGGGACACTTCTGAGAGAAAGGACGGGAAATTTCCATCAAGAAAAACCCAAAGAAGATGAAAAAGAAGACCTCAGTCTCAACTACAACTCCTGGCTAGCTTAAAAACTAACAACAACTGCCAGTAACTGTCATGGAACACTGCCTGATCAACAGCAGATTACTGAATGCTACCTATTGAGATAGCATGGGGCAGCGCATACAAACGCAGCGGCCTGGCGCTCCATCACTAGCAGCAAAACAAAGCCTACATGTACACCAGAACTGACAGCATACCCACGGAGTTTACATCTTTACCGACAGAAGGATTTCTAACCCACGCTTAGACAACTGTGTTTCCTGCTACAGAGGAGAATGAAACGTAATTTCATTGTGTTTTTACAATGCAATGACAATAAACAACTATCTATCCATTTAAAAAGTTCCCTCTCTGGTAACACAAGGTCTAGTTGACTTTTGACTGGTCCTCTGACCTGTCTGAGTTTTTTTTTTAAGTGTACTGAGACATTAAGGAACATTGGTGGATTTATTTGCAATTAATAGCAATTAAAAGAAAAAGCAATTCCTTAATGATGGACCTTAACCTGTCACGAATAATGCTGGAGGCCATAAAGAAGGTTAAAATGACCTTTCAATCATGGTGAGAAAACATCACAAATAAGGCAAGATATTGAGGAAAAAAATGAAATTTTCGTGTTATAAAGGCCAATTTTGGACAAATTGCAGGATACTTTCAAGTTAACAAGGATAATAAGCTCTAATTAAATGAAAGGGACAAATTCATAGCTGTCATCACAATTCCTTAACAAATCATTTATACTTTTGAACGCAATGCAAATGATGGCATCTGATTTAATCAGATAGACACAGAATTTAAACTGTTTCTTTGATACAATGAACATAAACTTAGGGATATTATAATATTTCTTTTACAAAAATAATATTTAATGCAAATCTTTCTAATAATACATAGAAATATTATTTAATCAGCAACAATTACAGCCAGGTATAGCTCAAATTTACTTTTCTGTGTCTTGATTTTTTTTAAATTGACTTGTGGGCTGCATCAAGTAAAAAAAGGGCCATATGTGGCCCCCAGTTGCCCATCACTGATTAAGACCTTAAAACACGCTGAGCCCAGGATCACTGACCGTTCCAAGTGGAAGCGCATGCGTTGTTTTCAATATCTCAGGAACCGTCAAACAGATCTTTATGAAGTAAATTGTATCCAGAAGCCTACCTTTTTGCCAATCTATGGATGGATTCTGGCATTCATATCCCTTATTCAACATCTTTAATTCAGCCGCAACGTGTGATATTTTTTAAGAGCTTTGATACTACGAATCCACATAGCTAAATCCATGACAAAATGACTATCTTTTACATTTTTGCTACATAAAACTAAGCAGAATACCCAAGGTTATAATCATTTTGAAAATTTCTTTAGTTTTATTTTTATTTGGTTTTCACCTTTTGTTTCAATTTTCAGTTTTTTTTTTACCACTGTTTTTTAAGTTTATTTTAGTTTTTATTTTGCAAAAATGCTCTGTTTTAGTTTAGTTTTTATTAGTTTTAGTGTTAGTTTTGTTTGAAATTAGAGATACCTGCCAGGCGCAAGACCCAAAAGGTCTCTGTACTTCTATATTTTAATAATTCAATTTTAATGTTTAAGACCTAAAATTACCATTGTTTAAAGTTGTCTTCAATTAAATCCGGCATGTTTACTCTTTCCAGGCTTGGGTGTTCATGTCAGCCAGTATGCTAGTGTTAAAGATTAAAACTAAGGACATTTTGTCCCTAATTCTATTTCATTTTAGTTAGTTTTGTAAGCATGTGATACAGTTTTAGTTTTTTTGTAAAGCTTGCTTTTTATTTAGTTTCAGTTAACTAAAATGATTTTTACATTTAAGTTTTAGTTAGTTTTAGTGAAATATAATAACCATGGCCAGACCAGTACCATGAAAAAAAACTTTTTGCTTTATTTGTCAAATAAAAAAATGACTGTGACACTTTGTATTTAGTAGGGAAACAAATGGTAATACAACATTTAGTAAAATGTAGATTGCTTTTATAGTCTCAACTGTTATCTAAAATTAACCATTCCTACGGTCAACACTGAGGTATCAGCTCCTTCCCATGCAAATTTAATCAACATGGTAAATCAATGAAAGGGTTAAAATTTCACACCCTTTTTACAACCATTCTTTAATGAATGTCTTTTCTAATGCCAAACCAGTGGTGAGTGATGAAAGCCTTCTAGAGCACATGGGGGGTTAATTGAGACTTAAGTTCTGACACCTGGTGATGGTGTGACTGGGTCAGTAGAGAGGGAAATGTCAGGACATGTCCGTGCCAGGATGGATGGATTTGACACTTTTCACTAGTCTCATTTTCATCAGTTATTTTCATCTTAAGGTGATAGTGAAGGTATAAACGAATCACTTAACAGTGATGATCATCCTTTTAATTAAGTAGCCAATGATGTGTGCTGCTGAAGAGTGTGGAGCCATATGTGTGCCACACATTCTCAGCAGTGTGAGAATCGAGGTTTGTGTGCGTTTGTCAGATGTGTCAGTCGACACCTCGGTGATTCATCAGCTGTTGAATGAGCTGTATTCACGCTCCCGTTCATCAAGATGAAAGCACATTTCACGCCATGAGGACAATGAAACCACTCAGCGAGGCTGTCCTCAGGCCTGATAGCCACCCATTCTTCCACACAAGCTGTGGTTTTATGTTGTTTGGTTAACCAGCAGATTAAGTGATTAAGATTCCTCAGCCCCCTTTTTTTCCTAGAATCTGGAGTATGTTTCCTTTTTGGCAGCTGTTACTGAAGGCTTCTGACCAGCTTCATTTCCTTTAATAAAGCAGACATTTAACACAACACAGCAGTGATTTTTGGGGGCTCTGCTCCTACTTAAACACATTTTTCAATCTAGATTGCATGTCATTTTTTCAGTTTGCTGAAAAGAAGAGATTAAAACATATCAGAGATCAATTTCTGATCCATTTTGGAAAGAAATTACAATCCATTACTGCCCACATCCCTTTCTCTCTTGGCTTTCTTCATGGAAATGCTCACTTTGCATCACTCATTTGTGTTTAAATGCCACACGGAGGAAAATAAAACAAGAAGATGAAGGTGCTGATCTAGATTAACATTTGCCATGACTCCTTTTGGTTTCATGTGAGTCTAAAAACTGAAATACATAAGCTCTGCCATTTCTGAAAATGTCACCAAACACGTCACAGCTCATGAAGTTGCCGCTTTCAGAAAATTTCCTATCACAGTGTGTCAAATACCATAAGAGAAGGGCATTCATGTGGTCTCCTCTCATGAATTTGAAGGCACCATGAGAATAGCATTCATACATTTAAATCCATTCAGTTTCCCCTAATACCAAGTAAATCTGGGGACTTCTGTAAATTATACCTCAAAGTATTTTAAAACTCAGAAACATCGAGTTTTTTCACCTGAAAACTTGACTGACTCACTGTACATTTTGAACCAGCACAGTCAGACATGGCAGAACTCCACATCTTTGCTTGAGAGTATTTGTTGACACAGGTCGAGGTTAGCAAACAGTGATTATGTTAGCAATAATAGGTAAACAAACATGCATCATTATGTTAGCTTGTCTAATATTATACATAACCTTCGTATGTGGAGGTTGTTCTTTGATTAGCTGAGCTTTATTGATCCCTAGAGAACAGTACATCTGCACGTGCAGAGAAGTGGGACAAACAGGGAAGAAATGTTAGAAAAATAAACAAGAGGCAGGAGCCAGAGTTGTTTTTGGATTAAAAGTGCAATACTGTATCAGGAAGAGAAACATACTGGTGTGGATAGCAGCAACAAAGTCAGCAGTAAATGTACAATTGTGGTGTTATGCCTAAACTTATAGATATTTGCACAGATGTGGAAACATTATAAGTAAATTATTTTGTACTCAGTATAAGGAGGAAAGGACCCACTCAACTCACAACGTTTCATGTATCATTATACTGGATTTGCATAGTATCTATCATGATATTGCATGGTTTCAAGAACAATTGTGATTGTTTCTATAGCCCAATTCCAAGTGCAATATGTTTTTCAACAGGCATTTTGGTATTTTGGAAGTTGTTAATGGTACTTCTTAGTAGTAACTGTATTACTAAACAAGAGATTAAAGTCTGCATTACCCCTTTAAGGAGAGTACTGAGGGTACGAGTAAGCAAGCTGGGCTTCACAGCGCTGCAGACAGGTAGAGTTGTATTATGGTGGGGCTGTTGGAACACCCAAGCCCTAGTTGTTTTGAGTAATTTAGAGAATTTTATGTCAAATTGGGTTGAAAATCAGTGCTGGCTTAAATGAAGGCATAACAGAGAAAAGCCCCTCTGTTTGGCACTATTTTACTATTTTGTGATGCAGTAAATAGGCTGTGTGTTTTTCTGCCTCAGCACTGGTCAGCTGTTTGATCAGCTGGTATGCAGGTTTCAAAAGAGACAACAAATAAAACTACTTATAAAGAACAATTTTGACTTGAATGACGATGACTCACAATGTGGAGCTCCCAGTGTGCCGTGTACTGTCATCATCCTGCATTGCAAAACTCACTGTTGATAATATTACACCATCATGGTATCAGTGCAGATGCCTGAAGGCATGAAGATGACGGAGCTTTGAAAAAACCTAAAGTGACCAAATTGCAAATAACAATAAATAATAATTGAAATTAAAATACAATTGCAAATATAAGAATAGCATTTAAATCTATAGGGCTTTTTTAAAGCAAGGATTACTATTTTATTTCTTCATGAGTAGCGATGAAATCTTGCTGAAGGACCTTTTTGGGATATTTGTTTGAATAAGCTTGACTTTAAAAGATGAATCTAAAGTCTGCAGATAAAACATTCTTCTGATTAAGATACAGCATCTCAATGTATTTTGTCACATTTATCAAAATTGTTCCTTCTTTCTCAGTATGCATAGATATAGTACATAGATATTGAGTGTTCAGGCAGTCCCAGAAGCTTCAAATAAATGGATAATTCTAAAAACGCATTTACATTTCTACCAGATTTTGATGGTTCATTCTGAAAACGGGATACTGGTGAACTCCAAAAGTTGACTTTTGATTTTACCATTAAAGACACGTCTGTTATCGGCATTAAAAGCTGCCTGATAGAAATCCTTCAATCTTCTGTAGTCACAATGACCTCCCACCATTGAGTTCAACCCTTTGTCTATCATCATTAGCCAAACCAACAAGGACGAGCCACAAAGCGTGGTGGAAACTCTTCATGTTTACACACTTGTCTCCTGCATTTCACAGCCCTCATTTCCACTAAACCCACAATGCCATGATCCTGTTATCATTTATAAATAGGTTTTCATTGTCCAGCATTTGACCCATTTTCAACCATTTTTCATTATGCCACTCTGTAAACCAATAACAGGGGCAATAATCTCTTCAATCATAATAAGCCACACCAATAAACATGCCCTCAATACAATATCTTCCCATGTTTCTCAGAGGAATACAAATGCAATATGATGTTGCTATAGATAGAAATCACAGGCTTTCTTTAAAACCAAGCATGAAGGAAATTAAATTATTTTCTCTAGATGTTAGGGGCTGATAGATAACATATAGGGGAGACAAGAAGATGCATGACAGGAGCCAGAAGGATCTTATATCCTGGAAAAAACATGGAGAGATGGAGCAATTTATAGCTTGAAGAAGGAAGTCTGACCTCAAGCTGTCTGATTTTTGCTGCAGAGTTTGCAGTAATAGCAGCAGATTGATTTTCTGTCCTCTCACTGTCCCTCCTGTTGTGTTCAATATGTGTAGTGGGTTTTTAACTTTTACCAGATCAGTTCAATATGAACATGGACAAACCACAGAAACGTCCCATCTGTAGATGGTTTAAGTCTAGTTATTAAAGGATAGGTGGGAATACTTTGATATGATACAACATGATATGATGTGATGGGGTATGATATGGTATGATTTGTTGTGATAGGGTATGCAATGTTCTGGTACGTTCCATTACAATATGATACAGTAGAATAAAAACGACTGGATACATTAGGGTAATTCAGAGGTGGAAAGAGTGCGACTATTTTACTCATGTAAAAGTACAGTAACTTTGGGCAAAATAGGTAAACAGTATAAGTAAAAAAGTATTTAATTTAAGGTTTTCCTGAAAGTTCTGAGTACTGAGTAGCAACTGGGAAGATGCATGGTTAAATATGATGTTTCCTTATTTACAATGACAACACAAGGATACACATTATCTGCTTATTTAGGTAGTGTCACACTTTTATTATAAAGTAAGACTTCCCCCAAAATGCACTCAAGTAAAAGTAAAATAGCTGATTATCAAAATGTACTCAAAACAGTACGGGTTCTCAAAAAACTACTTAAGTACAGTATTCAGTGTCATTATTAAATCAAAAGCAACTAAATCAATTGGTCAACAGACTGAAATTTATATCAAATAGAGTAAAATAAAAAACTGGGGGCCCCTGCACCTCCCTCAAAAATGTCCAAATGTTATAGTTCAGCACTGCGAAATAATGCAAGTAAAATTGATTTAACCATTGTAAAAACATTGCTTATAAATCCAGAAATTATGGTTCAAAAATGCATTAAAATGCATAGATATTTGTAAAAAAAAAAAATTGCTGGTTAAGGGGGAGGGTCTTGTGTAATATTCTTTCTGAGGGCCCAAAATCCTTAGCTACGTCCCTGGTTTAGGTATATTAAATCACCATGTAATATGATAACATAGAGCACAATATGTTATCAGTGTTAATTTTGTCAAATAAAGCAATGACTAAAAATATTTGTCAACTACCTTTTTTCACACGACAAAAACTAGATTAAGACTTGCCAAAAATAGCTCTTTGATGACTTAAACTGACTTAAAGTTGTTTTAGTTTTCGTCAAGATGACAAAAACTAGACTAAAATGTAATGTAATTTTCGTCTGACATTCAAAGTCCATCATATTTCTGGGTAAATCTGTCAAAATACAATGCATCTGTATCCATTCTGCTTTTCAGCTGTGGAAAGCAGGGACCCCAGGTTTGGCAGAGTGCCGAGAACACACTACCATGATTTGGTACCAGACTTAGGACAGAATAGATACTTGGACTAAAAGTTAAAGGTCACATATTATGCAAAATACATTTTATACTTTCAGGCTTTTCAAGCAAAAATATGGGCCCCTGGCCTGTCAACAATCCCCCCAAGAATCAGGAAAATCCACCTCTTTCTTTACCTTTCAGAAAATGTGTGCTGAAACAAGCCGTTCTCAGATTTTCCCCTCATGATGTCATGTGGGGAGTTAGCACCGCCCCCAGGTTTGGTTTGCCCTCTCCGCTTGGAAGAAAGTTCTGTCTTCCTCTCCTGATCCTCCTACAGGATCAGGAGAACAAAATCCATCAAGTCGCATCCATTTCCTGAGAGGAGCAGAGTCAGGGGCGGAGTCAGACAGCTCAGTAACATCTAAAGCTATAGAAAAAGCTCATTCTGAGCAGGGCTGAAACAGATGTTTTTAGCCATGCAAAAACCCGATACTGGAGTGTTTTTTCAGCAACAAAACTTAACAGGTCTGTTTTGGGGACCTCTGAGACCAATATAAACTTGTCTTAAAAGGGTAAAATAGGTGACCTTTAAGACTAAAATGGAGGGACTTTTATGGACTAAAACAAGACTAAAGCCCTAAGGGGTAGAAATGACTTAAATGTGGCTAAAAGTAAAAGTAAATTATTTAACATGCTATTATGCTGTTTTATGCCTTTTAATAAATAAAATGCATAAGTTTGCCTAAATGTAAAATAAGAACATGGTCATTTGGTGAGATTTATGCTGGAATTAAAGAAATGTTTAAAAGACATCCTTAAAACGTTAGTCTGCACATAACTATTCTTAAATATACACAACAATGTTCAATGATAGATTAGATAAGAAATTCCAATATGGTGGAATAGGATTGAACATGACATAATAGGACACAAGATGATATAACAGGAGGATGTGACATGAAACAGAGCAGTAAATCACGAGGAATACAATAAAAAATACAATAAAATGGCTGTATTTTATGTTCTGATAGGATACAAATCAAATTATTGGATAAGAAAGTATACAATAAAATACAATTTATTATGTAATAATACCTCATATCAGTATGATTCAATAAGACTGGATGTGACATAGTAGCATTTGATCAAACAGGATACGAGATTATATGATTTGGTATCAAAAGATAAGATACAATATGGTGTCATAAAATATGATCCTGTACTATGATACATTTTACTATCTTGTCCCCTAAAGGTCAATTCCCCTGTTATAGTCGTACCATAAAACATCTGCTTTACACCCTCGTTATCATCAGTGATTAGAAGATTTCAGATGATAATCAATGAAGCAAGAACATCAACCAAAGCTGTGTAATTAAGATGAAATTAGATGGAAAAAAATCACCTTGGAATATTCCTCTTTACTTTTATAAAACACGCGGTCATTCATGCATCATCTATCACAAAAACCCCATTCAGACCTCAGATTTTCCTTCCAACCCTGACTACTTCTCTGACTCCCCTGTTTTTATATTTTGTTTCTTTCCAGCCCTCTTCCGTTAGCTCCTTGTGTCTACTCCTCTAGACTCAGCACAGCTGTTTTCCTGAAATTGTCCGTATTATCTCCTCCTCTCCCTTCCTCCATAATGACCTTTTGTTTTTACTCAGCCCAGGTGTTCTGCTTCCCTAAGTAATAGATCCCGATTTCCCATCCAGCAGTTTACAAAAAGAGTTGCAATAAAACTGTAAACCAACAGCTCACTGAGCAGAGCACCAGGCTCATATGTGCAGAAATGTGAGCTCCTCAACAGATTAATCTAACTTTATAAACATGATGCATACCCAGAGGCAGAGTTTTTCATTTCTTTGGGTGTTCTTTACTACACAAATGTGCAAGAAAAAGACGTGAGATAGCTCAGTTATTAGAAATGGTATCAAACTTTATATCATAAAAAAAACATGAAATGGTGTTAGACTGAGAGGACAGAGAACAACAGGATAAAAGGCAGAGTGTTTGTAAGGTGTTCTTAGAGAACATAGCACAAATTACATTTATATGTCGATGACATGCTTCTCTGCCAGTATAGAGCTGTGCTTCTCAGTATGATACTGATTCTGCGCTGTCTGCAGGAGCATTGCTCAGGCAAATGACTCATCTGATTTGCTCCAGAGTGGCACGTAAGGCAGTCCTCGTGGGCTGTGAAAGTTGGTCAAGGTGAATGATGTTCTCTGACCCTGTTGTTGAGTCAATGTTGACACTGTGGTACAATTAAACTGGTTATGTCTTTATGGTATCTTTATCATCTGGACTCTTTGCATAGATACATAGAATAAAAATATAAAATACAATACCAAATCTTAACCCCTTAATGCCTACTGTATCATATTTGATACACACTTTTATGAGACCTCTAACTAATCAACATGATCCATAAATTACTTAAAAACCTTCTGAATAAAATCTGATAAATCATAAAAATGCCCTCCAGTCGATTATCAGTTGCCAATATGCCTAATGTATCAATGTGATACAAAAAAGTTATATGTGAAATTTTAGAAGACATTAGCATGCTGATAAAGCGTAAGTTTTATCAGAACTTGACAACATTTCTTCATTAAAAGAAGAACAAAGAACAGCATTGGGTTGTTTTCTTTTCAAAAAAGACAAAAGTCGTGTACTGACATGTCTACAGTCGCCACAGTCACGTTATGCAGCTCTCTATGGAGTTTAATCCTCCGTAGTGGTGACCTTCGGTAGCAGCTACGTCACGTGTTTTGTTGCTCTGATTGACCCGTAAAGATGTGACAGACAGAACATTCATCGAATCCGCCTCTGAGTTTTTTTTTCAGACCCTCCGCCCTTTCCCAAACGCAGTCTATGGAAGGTTTACCAGATGGAGGTGTGAAACAAATCCATCTAGTTACTGTGTTCACATATACACACTAAATATGGGAAATACGCTTGCAGGCTGTTGGGAGAAACTTCTAGGAACTCATACCAAAAATTTCGGCTTTCCGCATTCACACATGCAACTCCTGAAACTGAAACTCCTGATACCTGAAAATGTAGTGTATTTTTCAACAGTACCTGGCTGCAGACATCCATGAACACATGCACATTTTAATGTTAGTGGGTATTATTTAGCAAAGAGGTTCTTAAGTGGTGGGTCATGAAGCTCTTTCCAGTGGGTTGCAAATTTGTGTCAGGAAAAAAAAATGTGGCAAAAAACCTTTGTACAGAATTACTAAGCTGATATACAGTAAATTCATATTCATTCTCTTTAGGTTTTCCTATGATAACAAGTTAATTACAGTATTTGTCCTGAAATTTCTCCTTATTTATCTTATTTTCTTTGGACAACACAGCTGGTGTTCCCAAAATAATCCTTCACATCCTTCTTCCTTTTTGGATTTTAAACGTGTTTGTTTTGCCCTGTGTCTTTGTTCAGTGTGGGGTTTTTTTTCCATGTACTGTCCAAGCTACAACTTTTCATTAAAGTTATTTGAGTAGTTGAACATTTTCAAAAAACTGGGTTAAATTTTCTCTTAAGGAGGGGGAGATGCCAGACCAGTTGACAAACACATGTCCATTCAGGTCACTTGTTGATCTGTGAATCAAGAGGACTCACTGGTGAAAGCAGTTCTCCTTAGCGTCTTTTTAGGGTTTTAATATTGTTAGAGTTTAAAATTATGGGCAGCAACATTTGTGTTTTGTCATTTAAAACTGAAATAGTGGGTATACCAGACTTTAAAATCGATTTGTTTCAAATCACTTTTTTGTTGTTTTTAAAGTTCACCAGTTATTTACATGCCTTTATTTTTCCCAGCTTTTGTTTTGATTATTAAACATCAGACGTTATCATTGCTGAATATATCTAATATATCCAATGTTTTGATATCCATTTGGAATTTTTAAACTGAGAATTTGTGGTTAGGATAGGGCCTTATAGGATGGCTGATTCTAAGTTACTTTATTATATCGTTTAAATATTTACAGTGGATAGTGGTGTTTGCAGAAGCTAACTGCTCATGCACTTTCAGATGTCCAATCCAATCCACTTTATTAATGTAGCACATTTAAAAACATTAAAGTTAACTAAAGTGCTGCACAGTAAAAATGTAGAAATAGAGCACAAGCAAACAAGAACACAGGGATAAATAATTAAATGACAATAAGGCACGTTTTAAAGGTCGGCAGGGTGGGGAGCGTTTTGATTTCAAGAGGTAATACCAGCTGCATGTGTTTATGGATGTCTGCTGTGTGCAGCCTTGTGCCCCTAGAATGTTTCAAAGTTTTGGGCATGTGTAAAGGCACCAGAAGAGGTACGACAGATTACATACAGGAAAATCCACTGTGAGCAAATGAGCTGATGCTATGGCTTCATATCATGCTACAGCTGCAGAACCACATGAAGCCACTTCAGTCTTGCCCTGTCTGCCAATCTGATTTTTCTACTCTTTTGCTGATACTTTGGATATATTCAACAACACATAGTGTTGATATATAAGCAACAACTGCCATTTCATCTGTATAACTTACACAGTTACCACTGCAGCTTCTTTTTAGCATCACATCATGCCTCTTGAGATACCTGCAGCCTCATTAGAATAAATCAGTAACATAAAAACAGAGGATCACTAGAATCAAGTGCAGTATAACTACTGAGAAATATTGAATATGTGGATTCTTTGGTATAGATCAGTGCTTTTTGAACTTTTTTGCTCAAGGCACACCTAAGATAAGACAAACTCTCAAGGCCCATCATATCAATACAAACCAGCTCTTTAAAACATGTTCCACTATCTTTAGTTGCTGCATAGTTGTAGTAATGATGTACAGTTGCACAAATTTCCCAGTCTTGGCTCATGGCACACCACTTTTTGGGAACCACTGGTGTAGATTCAACCACTGTGTTTCTTTCAAAGATGAAATCATCTTAACAGTAGTCTGATCACTTCTCTGCCACTGTCATCTTAATCTACAAACCCATTAAAACCCAAATCCTGACCAGGCCCCAGTGGAAAGATTCCATCCTGTCTAAACACTGCTTTGTGATTGGTTGACCCGAGGGTCCGCCTTCTCCAGACCCTCCTGACTATAAAAAGCTCCACAAGAGCCTCTCAGGGGTTAGAGGAATGTGATTGTCAAACAAAACCCCTGGACCCCGAGCGCCAGCACTCCTGACACACGCTTACATGCAGCGAGTGAACCCGCGCACAGGCCGGCACCCATGTTTCACACTATGGTCGATTTCTCTGAGAAGTACCTGGAAAGGTAAGAGCGCAGCCCTTGTTTATGCAAGCTCTTGTGTTTTCCTTATCAGGAATTAGAAACATCAGAGGGGAGGCTGAGGAAGGAAGGAAGGGAGGCGAGGGTGGGGGCTGTTTTTTTGTGTCCCATAGGAGCGGTTCCTCTCAAGCTGGTAGGAAGCTATGTGACCTCTACGTGGATCTCATTTGACAGTCGCAGTGAGGGAGAAAGGATCCCCCGTGAGGCTAACTATTTTAGAAGAGGCAGCTTTTTTAACTTCTAACTTGAGGCTGCCCCTTTTTTCTTATTATACGCAGCCTGGATTTCAGGAATAGGAGCGCTCATGTGGTCTTGGTGGCTAGGAAGGTGAGTTTGCTCAGAAATAGAGCTGACTTTTTTGAGTGAGACTGTGAATGAGATGGTGTTATATTTATGGAGGAAATTGAGGACAATTTCCTTTTTTTTTATAGTTCTTCTAGGAATATGGTGCAACTTTCTCATTATTTTAAATGAAGAGCTGTATTGATTGTGCATATTTTTACAAAATCACTGCTCTGGACTGCTTTGCATTTGGAAAACGGACATGATAATCACCTAAAATATTCTGATCACACTCCACTTAGTGTCCATAAAGAGTTAAAGTTGATTCTAGTGCCCTTTTTTCCAATTTTGAACATAGTTAATACAAAAAAATGCCTATTTATGTTGGCAAAATGCCAGATGCTTTGATTCTTTTCAATGCCATGTGTCTTAAAATGATGCAATCTGTTATTTTAACGATGAATCGTATTCATATTATATCAAGAATTGCAAAAAAAAAAACATCTAAATTGCACAAAAGCATTGGCAATGTTTTGATAATGGAACATTTCCAACATTTTTGTGCAATTTAGACAGTGTGCATAGGTTTATGGGCAATTTTTGGTAATTAAAAGTAAAAAATGACCCAGTATCAAGTGCTTATGACTTCTGTGTAGGCTCGAGTACTGTGACAACCCTTCCTGTGCATGCTATAAAAGCAAAATAATAATAGGCAGTTAAAAACATATAAAGAAAACAGAAATGATGCATACAAATCTGCAAAGACAGGCCTTTTGACTCAACTCTTGACCTATTACATGTGTCCAGAAATGGATACCCAAACATTCCCTCACACTTGCTTGGTGTTATTTGTCTGCCCTGTCCTGTATCCACTACACACACGCACACACACCCACACACCCACACCCACACACACACAGACACACACAGCCTTCTGTAAATAGAAAGTTGCAGAGTGAATCAAAACACGCTAACACGTTGTGCACATTTCATCTCCTGCACCTCTATCCCCCTCTCACTTCTCGCTGCTGCACCCCCGACCTCACACGCCAGGCTTTACAAACTAACTCCTATCACTGTGGGAAACAATGCAAGCTTAAAAAAGTGGGGTTTAAGCAGAGCTGTGGATTTGTCTCGGTGCTTTGTGCTCTGCAGTACGTCTGTCTGTCTGCAGCTCTCCCCACATGTGCTCCCAGAGCCTTTCCCTGGGAGTGCGGCCTACTTTTACAGAACACCAGGAATAGCCAGCGGGGTGCTATTAGCACGTCTAATGTGAGCCAAGCAAAGAGGGAATAAAGAGGACGGAAACCTGCAGATAATTGCAAAACTAAAGACCTCTTGCTCCTTCACTTGAGCACATAAATCTTCCTCACACAAGCAGACAATCAGGCGTGTGTACACACAAGGCCCGAGCTGCACGTATGGGAAGCAGTGTGGTTCATTTTGTAGTGGCGGCATGTTAGATCAAAGATGATCCTAATGTGATAATCCTCTGCAGAGCATGTGTCAGTCTTTTAGCAGATTAGGTTAAGTGAAGGGGTCATGGTGTGTAATGAATGCTTAGAGTCTGGTACAGTATGATTTTAGTGCCAGCTCAGCTGGAGAGATACTGTAAACTTCACTGTTGTTTCTTTACTGAGTGAGGTTCCTACTTTAAACACTTCTTTATGCTGAGGGACTATGAGAATAAGCCTCGTTAGCACAAAAGAGCAAGAAACAAGGGGGAAAATTTAAAGGTACAGCCCCATTTTTATAGCCCAACACACCAGATAGACTGTTTCGTATATCCATTGCATGGATATATTTTACCTTCATTTCAGAAATCTCCCATAAAAAGCATTTGGAAAAGGGCAAGACGTTTCAAAAAACTCTTGAAAGGTGATTGGATGAAGGTTCTGCCTGTCATGCGCAGCTCCAAAACTAACCTGAGCCATACAGGCTAGCACTACTGTAGTGTTTGAATGGCGAAGCAGGTTGGTGGCTTAAATTCATGCTACTATGGATGAATAGCTTTTGATCTAATTTTATTGTATTCATTGTCATAAATGGAGAAAGTCAAAGCATATTGCTTGACTAACCCAGGGAGGATCTTTTAGCAGAGCCTTTTCCACCAAGTAAAACTCTTTTAGGTGTCCTGAAACTGCAGGCCTGAAACTGCTGCCTGCAAGCCTATAGATAAACCCTTTTCCAGTTGGGCTTGGAGCACTGTGACTGCTGGCCCGCAGGGGAGTGATAAGGTGTGCTTTAGCATGGTACATGGAAACTGGGCCTTCCTTTTGTAAATACACTGTTTTTTGTTTGTGTCTAATGTAAAAGTGTATTGCAATGTATGAATAGTATTCAAATCTACAGTCTCAGGAGTTAGGAGTTTCCTTGGAGAAGCTCTGCTCTGTGTGCTAATGGTGCTGGTGTTGTTCTATTAAGGGGATTAGTAATAGTTAGCTAATATTGCTAATCTCTGGTGTAATACTGATGCTAATCTGTGTGTCTGGGGGAACAGAAATAATCTTAACCCTCTAAATAAGCCTGTTTGAAGGTGAAGAATGTGTCTGCCTTTCTTTAGGTAGTTTTTATGGCTAAAAGCAGCAGTGTTTAAAGTCTGTATATGCAGGGATGCCATCCAGTGCGACTGCAGTCTTGCGGAGGAAAGTGTTGCTTAAGTGTTGCAGTTATATGTTCTTGTTTGACTGGAGCGTCTCCATAATATTTACCATTTGTTTTCATCTAGAGAAGTGTTTATGTCCTCACAATTATTAGAAACATAAATCAGACTATGTTGCAAGCTGAAATTGTTGCAGCGGCTCGAGTCAAAGAATGCATTGTAAGCAGTCTGTGTGGCAGCGGTGCTTTAAAGTGTCACGTCCTTTGTGTTTGCAGTATCCAGTGCCACCCACATGGTGGCAGGATAGAAACATGCATTTCCTTTTAAGTGACATCACAGTTACATCATTCCCATGCAAGCGCAGCTTGTATAAAACCAGACATAAATAATACACCACCTTTTGTTTGCCAACAAAACATTTTCCAGCGCTCATAAAAGCAAAGTTTCTCATCCTCTTCACACGCACCGGCTCCCTTTTTTTGCATAGCTCAAGACCTAATTGCCTTGAGTGCAAGCTAAAAATAGAACAGCCTAATGAATCCTGCTCTGATGTTATGACTTTATTTAACAGCAAGTGGGGGTTTTATTTGGGTAATAATGTCCTTCAGGCTGTTAAAGATGAAAGAGAGGCCTGAATTTTGTGCAGCAGTTCTGCATGTGGTGTAACACTGCTTCATGCAGGGCGTTCGCTTTATTTTCAATCAATGGATGAGTCATCACTTCAGCAGTGACGGTGCGAGGAAGCTCAGGTGTTCCTTAGGGTTTGAAGTGAGAATGTGCCTTTTTTTTTCTCTCTGGCTTTTGACAGAAAAATCTGCTTCCTCAAATGAAAATTTCTATGCCTCTGTTGTCATTTTTTCTCTTTGCATTGAACATTTCCACCTCCTTACCTCAAAGTCAACAGAATTATTTATCCACAAGTGTAAGAGATGGTGTGAAAGGGGTGAAAATGAATCTTTCTTTAGTATAATCCCTATTATGACGTGTTCAATACAATGTATTTTTAAATCTGTGAAACACTCTGGTGCACCAGCAGCATCCTGGTGGAGCAAATGTTTAATATTCAGCATTCCTGTCCTGTTTAATCATCAAATTGATCTTTTGATACAACATTCAAAATAGTTTTCCATCCAGACTGACTCATCACGTCACCACTTCATGCCTCTTTACAATGATGCTTATGACATGAGTGAGAGTAAATTGGTATGGTGCATTTCCTGAGCACATGTATAGATAAAAGAGGTGCCGGCTTTGTCTCACTACAATTGCTCAAGCATGTACAAAAGCAGTGTGCAACATGCATATGACATATAATTATACGACTGTTCCTCTCAACAATAACTGTAAACAATAGCAAAGTGTTAGAGAGCGTATCGGACCAAAATGACTCAAAATAATCCACAAGGTGAGTGAAGTTACTGTCGTGTTGTCTGTGTATTTTTATATTGGGCTGACTCTATGACACCGCATGTTTTTGTAAACTCTGCTGTCATATAACGACGTGAGAACATCTCCGTGCCAAGGCCCAGTGTGAATGCAGAACAGCACAGGACTAGAGAGGGGGGACACACAAGCTTCAGAAACGACCTATATGACAACTGGGCCCAGTGTGAGTGCACCCTTAGGCAGTTAGATACAAGAAGACAAAGAAGACAGCGGGACTGTGCTGGATTAGAAAATACACTAGTGTGGTAAAAGGTGAAACAAACAAATACATTCATCTTCATGATTAAGCTTTAAGACACACTTAGTGTTTCATGTCTCACTACAAGTTAAATTAGAATCATTGTATTGTGATGATATTGTTGTCATGGGACACATAAGGTATTATATCGTATCTGATCATATTGTATCCTATTGTGTCAGATGGTATTGCTTGGTATGATATTGCATCACATCCTATGTCATAGCATACTTCTTTGCATCCTGATGCTTTATATCATGTAGTATAGCATCATGTCATATTATAAGTTGTATCATCACCTTCTATGGTATTGTAATGTGTTGTAACATGTTGCTTCATATGTTGTGTTGAATTGTCTCCAGCATGAAATTATACTATATCCCATCCAAGGATATTATAGTTAAATAAAACTAACTGAATATCTAAAATTTCAATGTGAAAATCATTTCAGTTATTCAAACTTTATTCTGTGCCAACAAACCTAATATAAAATAAAATTAGAGAAGTAGGCATGGCATGGCATAGAATGTTATGGCATGGTAAGGCAAGGCATGGCATACTATTGTGTGGCATGGCAGAAAATGTTATGGTATTGTAAGGCATGGCATGGCATAGAATGTTATGGTATGGTAAGGCATGACGTAGAATGTTATGGTATGGTAAGGCATGACATAGAATGTTATGGTATGGTAAGGCATGACATAGAATGTCATGGTATGGTAAGGCATGGCATAGAATGTTATGGTATAGTCCTGATGTATGGTAAAGTGTGATCTCATATCTATCATATCGTTTCTTATACACTATTGTATCATATTGTGTTGTGTCATATTGCCAGTCATATTGTTCTGCTTCACATTGTATCATATCGTATCATATCTTATTATATCATACGGTATTTTATAGCATTTTTCAGATTGCATCACATTGCTTCATATCCTCCAGCTTATAGCATTTTATTTTATTGTCTCTCTACATATCACTTTGACTTGTATGGTATCATATTGTGATAGATTGCTTACGTTGTATACTAATGTATCACATTGTTTGTTTCATACACTACTGTATGGTATAGTCCTGATGTATGGTAAAAAAAAACAATGGGATGTTTTTTCTTGAATATTTTTCCTGAGTTTGCCTTTGTTTCTGGTCTCAGCAGATTCATTGGTGTCTTGTAAGCTTGTTTCAGCTGCTTTATATATGAGTTACATATAATAAAATCAGATCAAAACTTTCCTTACCTTGCCTGAAAGAAGAAAAAAACATTCAACTTGTTTTTTTTTTTTTTTTAAGATGCCCCACCTAAACTAACTGTTTTTTCATATTGGTTGTGCATTAATTTCCAAAACCACCTATTTGGCCAAAAAAGGCCTCTCATACATCCCTTCATGAACTTAAGTAACCTGCCCCGGCTCAACCCCCCAAACCAAAACACACTCAAATCAAACCCCCACAAAGTCACCTTTAACCTGATTCTAAAAGACCCATTCATCCACTTCCAACAGCTCGTACAGTCATCTTGTCTCATGTGTGCGGGCATGTTTCTACCTCTCCTGTTGGAAAAACTCACCTCAGACAGCTGACTGTGTTCTCTGTTCACTTTCTTTTTGCCACGTATGTTTGAACGTGCATAAATTATCTGTCTCTGCCACTTCCCTTCACATGCACATGCACACACGAGGGGAGTTTTCCAACA
Source organism: Cheilinus undulatus (assembly GCF_018320785.1). Taxonomy (NCBI): domain Eukaryota; kingdom Metazoa; phylum Chordata; class Actinopteri; order Labriformes; family Labridae; genus Cheilinus; species Cheilinus undulatus. Next base: position 13,438,100 of record NC_054881.1, on the reverse strand, counting down.
CCTGTGGCTGGCATGAAAGCGGCAGTGAAGTGGGCATGAGTTGGCACAAACGGAGGGGGGTGATTCTTGAAATCTCTCATCCCCATCTGGATATTTTGGAGCTCTGTGTTTGTGCTAATCTGCAGCTGTGGGGGCTTCCACCCCCTCCTGCGTATGCATGTTTGACAGATATCTATTACTGGAAGCCTTGGTCTTAATTTGGGGCGTGCTTTCTCTCCTTGGGGGGGCTTTGGGTTGGCAGAGGGACAGCTTGCAGTGATTAGGGCCACTTCAGCGCTGCATTATTAGCGGGCCAGAGCAATCCACAGTGGAAATCAAAAAAGCAGGGACTCAGGAAATGGGTGTTGAGTGAGGTCGCGTCCCAGTGAGGCAGCACGTGCACCAGGTCGGGAAAAGCCAGGACACGCACCAGGGGATTATGGGAATGTAAGGGACTGAGGGGCTGCGGTTTAAGGTAGTAGATCTGCATTGGGCGAAGGTGAGAAAAGGTGAGGTGGGCCGGTCAGGAGGGTTTTGGATCCTGCACTAGGAGGGTCACTGCTGTTGCCATGGCCCTTGGGGTCAGCTTCCTCCCTGTGGCCCCCTGTGGGCACACTTTGAGGAATGGCGTGATGAAACAGAGGAGTGAGGATTGAGTCTCTCTCCTCCTTCTCTGTCACTTTCACTCAGTCCCTGCCGAGGAACCTGCCAGGGACACATCTCGACAGCGGAGAGATATCAGATTGACAGGCGAGACAGCGAGGAGAGGGAGCTTGAAATCGGCCTTTTTGGAGAAATTCTAACTCTCAACCAAGACTGAAGACAGAAATGTAAACAGAAAGCATTTATTTTCCTCTTTTCTGGCATTGATGGGTCTGATTCATGTGGATTTACAGTGCTGAAGAACTTTATTGATGATCTCCAGCCCTTGGATTGTTTAAATGTGGACTTTGGACTGGGACTCAACACTCTTTCTTTCTTTTTGTCTCCCTCTTTTCTTCTTCTTTCATCACTTTTCATCCTCCTCCTAAATCCATAAATCTTTCTCTCCCTCTCTGCTCCTTTGCCATCTCTCTCCTCCTTTCTATCTTTCCTCCACTCAGGGCCAAAGACATGAAGAATCGGCTGGCGTTCCTGCGGAGGAGGAATGAATCCCCAGGAAGCAACCCAGCTGGCAAGCTGGACAAATCTATGAAGTCAGTCAAGTAAGTGGCCTCTTCCTGACGGCGTGTGCATGTGGGTGGATGTCAGACTGTTTTTCCGGGTCTCGCCACAATACCCGGTCGTGACCTGGCCTTGGAAGACAGACGTGTGGGCAGTCGGAGGGATGGGAGTGTGCCTGTTATGTGTGGAATTAATGAAATGAATGAGAGAATGTTTGTGGAGCTGTAGCACGTCAGAGGGAGGGAAAGGGAGACAGTTTGAATGCTGTTTATCTAATTTTAGAGAAAATATTTGTATGAAAGTCAAGTTTGGATATCACATGGATGAAATATCTTAGATCCCTGCTATATTTAGCTCTTACTTTGTTTCCATACATGTGATTTAGTGATTGAGAAAGACTTAAAAAGTAGATCAGACATGTTGAAGTTTGTAACCTTTCTAAATCCCCATGAAAATATTAAAGATAATTGGTTAATTTATTTTAATATTAAAAGCTATACTCTGCCAAGCAAAGGCTTTACCAAATAAATTAAAGTCCCTTGTTTAGCCCTTTGGTAGCATTATTGACCTTTAAGCCATTTCTAACTTTTTATTTTTCAATTGCAAAATGGCATTTTTTTTCCAAGAAGGCTTGTTCTCACTGGATTTTTAAAATTCTATTTCTTTAATTAGGTGTATGATACACTGTACAAATTTACTGTCCTTTAAGCCCATTAAGAACCAAAAACATTCATAAAACTTCATATATAATTATTTGTACCAACTTTTAGGGGTTAAATCCTTCAATCAGCTTTAGTTCTGATCAAAAATATCAAATATTTAGACATTGTTAGAATTTTAACCCTTAAATGGCCAGTTTGATTAACCCATTTAGACCCTTAGCCCTCTAACACCCTGTAAAACTGAAGAATTGTTTGAAATCAACCCCCAAAACATGGGGGAATTTTATGAAAAACTGCAAAAACTTTCAGTTTCCAAGATCTTTCATTTTCATCCTTGGTCTTAGCATTGCTATGTCACTCCTGTCTCTTAGATTTTTAGCCATTTTTGGTGTTCAAGAGGCTACAACCAATATATTTTTTCCCATCCCCTCTAAAGTATGTATTTAAGTGAATCACGTTGCAGTTCATCAAGTGTATGTCTTACAACATTGGTTCACAACCTTGGGTCCAGGACCCGCCAAGAATCTTAGGGGGGGTTGCTAGGCTTTGTCTGTATTGAGGCTGCCAAAATTAAATTTTCAAATATTGATTCAAGCCATGATAAATAAGTTCTTAAGTTATTTATACAACAATCTTTTGATAAGAAAAGCATGCACAGGCCTTTTTGGGGGGTTTATCAGTGAAACAGTTAAAATCTATGTTGATTTTTGGTGGCAGTGTGCCACTTTTTCTTCTTTCTTGGGTCCTGGGGGGCTTCACTTTTCTCAGGTACATGTAGGAGGGACGCAAGGGAAAAATGTTTGGGAAACAATGCCTTACAAGATCATCCATTTTCAAAATCATATCTGGTCTTTAAGGCATGTACATGCAAATGGTGCATCCATAAATTATGTATCAAAATCAGCTTTTGTGCAGTGTCCAGTTTTAAATGTACTACCCCAATAAGCCATTGGATTTCCCATTAAGTTCTTATTTATTATATAGAAAATAAGAAAATAAGGATTATTGTCCCATAAATAAACAACAGTGACAGGGTGCAGATGGCCTAGTGGTTAGGTCACGCCCCATGTACGTAGGCAGTACCGGTTTAAGTCCAGCTTGTGGCTGTCCTTCCCCACTCTCTGATCACTGTTTCCGAGTCTATCCTCTGTCCTCTTCTATGAATAAAGGCAAAAAAGCCCCAAAACAAATACTGAATACAAACAACAGTGACGTTGTTAAATCCAACAGACATTTAAAGGATTAACCCTTGAAGTGTTTAGGTAGCATTTGGGAGTTTTGATCAGGCCAGAAGTGGATTGAAAGATTAAACCCAAAAAAGTATGGGGAATTATTCATAATAATATTTTTATGAAGGGTTTTTGGGGACTTTTTTAACCCTTATAATGGCATTGATGTCTGAGAGCATTTTCACTGCATTTGAGTTCTTTTGAAATAAAAGTACTTCTAAAGTTGGACTTTGTTGATTTCACATCGATTTTCTAGGAAAACCTGATACATTTTTGACATATAAGTTGAAATATCATCAACAAAGCAACACAAGGAAGGAATTTATGAAGGGCCTTACATATTATAGTTAAATACAAACATTCATAACGTTGCATGTTTCTCAAGGCATATAGCATTGAGCAAAAATAAGAGGTTAAGACTTAGAATATACTGAAATATAAGCAAAAAATGACACTTAAATACAAAACTATCAAAATCAGAGATTCTTTATTTAAGGCCAAGGAGAGAATGTGGACCTTACAGTTGCTCCTTCATAATAAAAGCAGAGATATGACATATAAACATGAAAATATCGGGACGAATTTTATTCATGTTTTTTGATGTAGACATATTTAATCTATAATGACATAAATAATTCAAGTGGGTAAAGCATATGCCTGTCAGAGAGCCTTTTAACAGTTTAGAAGCTCTTTTTTTATATATTTGGTATTTTCCTGATTTTACCTTCATTGATTTGACAATATTTTCCATGAACACATGAAGATTCCTTGATGTATACATCAAAATATCATCTGCATAGCAATGTAAGGCTTGTGTGTAAATAAAAGGCCTTTAAAAGTGGTGTTGAAAACCAAACGTTTCAAACATATTTCTGACATATACCAAAATACAAGGTAAAAATGTGGCAGGCAATTTGAATACAAGACAGTCATAATCAGAGATATTTTATTCATTCCTATGGAGGGAATTTGGGTGAAATAATAGCTCCTTCACCGAATAAGAGCATAAAAATATGAGCTTAAGCATGTGTATGTGAGGAAGAATATGCAAAAGTGTCAGTTATGTGTACATCACAATACGACATGAACAGTAAGACACTGTAGGAGTGCTCAAACAAAGGATCATTGTGATTTTTTAAAGTTATTATCATGAATACAACATGTGGACAGGAAATGTAAAAGAAGATAAATTATAAGATCATTCAAATTTTTGTGCTTAGATTTAAGAAAAGACGTCAGAGCTGTGATAATAAAAAAGACGTCAGAGTGACGCTGATATTCAAATCCATTGTCAAAATTCATATAAACATGCCCTAAACAATCAAAACACCCTTAAGGTTCAAGTCAGGTCTCAGATGTGGATTACAGTGTGTTAAGACAAGCTTTACAGCTGAGTACAGAAAGGATGAGGCAGCAGGGGGCAGACAGACACCAGTGGGGGGAGGAGGGCTCTGAACCTGTCAGCGCGTCCCCATTGGTCTCCTTTAGCCCCGCCCCTCCTGCCTTCTAAGTTGCATTGAGTGGGAATATAAAAGCCTTCCCCCCACCAGGCTGGAGCAGAGAGATTCACAGTGTTGTAAAGAAGCTGAGCTGAATGTGAGCAGAGGAGAGGATTTATTGACTTCCACCCGTCCTGCGTAGACCAAAGTTCTGCGGATGGGTCACACAATGAGAAACCTGGCTGAGATGGGCTTGTTAAAGAACCGCTCTGCTTTTATCTGCAGGCCCACCCCGGAGGAAGCGCTCAAATGGGGGGACTCGCTGGACAAGCTGCTGGCACACAAATGTAAGTTTTATTCCTCTCCTTTAATTTTCCTTCTTCCTCTTCTTTTTGGAGTCTTTTCTTGTGCTGTAAATCAGCAGATACAGAGAGCTTGCATGAGTTGTTGGGGGAGGGTGGTGAGCACAGGAAACAAGCATGCACTCATGAATGGATTACACACATGCACTCACATATTGCAGCCGTGAATGGGCAGATTGCTCCTTTAATCCAAACGGAAACAGAGTCCACAGAAAAAAAGGAGGGAAACTACCTGCAGACATCTTTTTTGTTTTGTTTCCCACAGTTCACCCTCAAAAGTTTAAGCCCTAGTTTCTCCTAAAGGGAAAAAACCCTGACACAAATCCAGCGCTACATCTGTTCCTCATTGAGCTTCATTCCCCCTTTCCCCTAATTTCCTCTTACCTCACTTCTGCTCACCAGAGTGAGGTAAGGGATGACCGCGTGCTCTGGCTCACTCTATCACAGCATTCTGTGATTCATGGGAACGGAAAGGTGCAGACCGGAGCGGTGGGTGGCTCTGCTTCCTGCTATTCTTTCTCCTGGATGCAGTCTTCCTCAAATCATTAACTGGAGTGAAACTTTAAAAAAGCGCAGAGTGACTTACACTAAAACAGACACCTCATTGTTCACACGCAGCATGAGTGAAGCTGCAGAGAGAGGAAGGATTGGGTCAGCAGGGTGATGTCACTTCACACGCTTCAATATAGGGTTTTTTTCATGCCTCACTTTTCCAGCCACATGACTCAAAAGGCCGTCTCAGAGCTATTTTGGGGACTCCAAGGAGTGCTTTAGCTGTGATGTTGCCATGGCAGTCAACTCTCTTTCTTGTTTCCTTACTCTCCTCCTCTCTTCCTTCAGATGGTCTGGCAGCATTCAGAGCATTTCTGCGCACAGAATTCAGCGAAGAGAATCTGGAATTCTGGCTAGCATGCGAAGAATACAAGAAGATCAAGTCGCAGTCCAAGATGGCGTCGAAAGCCAAGAAAATCTTTGCAGAATACATCGCTATCCAGTCTTGTAAAGAGGTAAGTAAAACGGCAGAAAGCATCAGAATTGAGCATGCATTTTTCCCCTTTAAGCCTCCTGAGTGATGCATTCTTCTTATTTCTCCTGCAGGTCAATCTGGATTCATACACCAGAGATCACACGAAGGACAACCTGCAGAATGTGACGCGCTCCTGCTTTGACCTAGCGCAGAGGCGGATATACGGGCTGATGGAGAAGGACTCATACCCCCGCTTCCTGCGCTCAGAACTCTACTCGGACTTAATCAACCAAAAAAAGCAGAGCTCCACTCCGACGTCCTCTTCATCATAAGAGACAAGACAAAGATGATGACGAGGAAAAAAGTAGACTGTTTGGGGGGGATGTGAGGGTCTGTGTTTGCCTTTTTTTTTTTTTTTTTTTTACTTTTTTGTGTCTTGTCCTCATGTCCACTATGATTTTTTTTATTTTATGATGTGAAAGGACAAGAAAAGCTATGGCACTGCAAGGAATGTGGTTTACAGTTACCAGGTGGATGGATGAATGAGTGGATTCATGAATGGATGCATGGATGTTACTAAAAATACACACGCCCACATGAGAGGGCCGGAGCAGGAGCAGGACGCTTATCTGATCACTGTCTCGTTTGTTGTGTGTTTTTTTTTTTAAGTTTTGTCCAGTTGTACTGGAGAAAAGGAGGGGTTGTTTGAAAACCCCGCAGACATGAAGACAGTCCGGTACTGTTTTGTCACTTTTTTCCCCTTAATTCCCTCCCCTCCTTTCCTCCACCTTGTTCTCTGTGAAGCCACTTCAAAGCTCCTGGTACGACGCCAAGTCCTTTTTCTTCTTCCTGTAGCTTTTTTCTGTATGACTGAGCGGGGAAAACACAAGATGTCTGAATGAAAGCTAGGCTCTGTTAACACCTCCACCTTCACAAGGCTTCAAATCAGCTCATCCCAAGACTGCGGAAAGATACCGTGAGCGAGGGCAAAGATGGAGGCAGAGATGCGCAAAAGCATGAAGGACTGTGATGGTGTCACTCTCACATTAAAAGACTCACAAATGGAACAAAAAGACGACCTGCTTCCTGTCTCCAAAGACTGTTTACAACAAGGAACAAGAAGAAGGAGAATCCACGCAGCCAAACGACATTTCCTTTAACATTGTAGCTCATTGAGGACTAACAGAGGAAGCATTCTCAGGACATTGCTATGACAGATTCACCTTTATCTCAGCTCTTCTTTGTTTTTCTACACTCTCACTGTTTTTATATGCGTTAGGGTTCCTACTGCACTCCCTAGACCTACTGAGCAACACACCAGAAGTTGCTCAATGCTTCACATTGTACAAAAGTTTGCCTATTTATTTAGCTGGATGCTTCTACAGACACCCTCACCTCCTCTTAAGCACTCAGCTAAAAGCTCTCACTTTCTCCTCTTAACCACCAAACAGGTCCAATGCTGTCCTGAACTTTAAGTGCAATATTTTTTTTATTTTTATTTTATTATTGTTTGTTCATTTATTTGGATAATTTTTGAATTTTTATGGGAAAGACGAACAGCTTGAGCTCTGTATTAACTTTATTTGTTAAGAGACATAAAAAAAGACAAACGTAGAGCTATAAGGTTGACTTACAAACTCTCAAGAAACATAAGTAGTTAAATGAATTTTAAGCAAGTGATTCTAACTGTGTGTTAACCCCCTGGCAGCAGGCAGCTGGGGGCATTATGGTTGTAAATATAATTCTTTAAGAAAACTATGTGATAACACATTAAAAAGAAACAAAAACAAAATACAAATAGGTCTCTGCTGGTGATGACTGTGGAGCCCAGCTGTATCTATGTAAATATGAGAGACTCAAAACTATAAGATGACATGTATTGTTAAAAAAAAAATAACAATAGATGAGCAAGAGCAGGTCCCATCTGCTCTTTTCTCCTGGTCATACACTGCTTGTAAGGAGTTTCTGAAATGCATTTTATCATTTTCACTGTTTACAATTCAAAATGCATCTCTCCTCTGATAGCAAGTGAAAACAGTAGAGTACATTTGGTGTCATTGCTAATGATAAATAAACCAACCAACTGATGAAGTAACGTGTGGTGGTGTGAGTTTTCTTATGTGCATTTCTACTTACAGACGGATAAAGAAAGCCCAGAATGATCAGCCGTTTATAAACTCCAGTACACTACAGAAAGTTGTTTGGATAGTAGTGGCTTTTTTGATATTAACATATTTGATAATTTTGCCAGTTTCAAACTTACTCTCTTGTATTGGATTGCACTGATTCAAGTACCCTACTACTGTCTTAAGTGTTTGGTTAATATGAAGCTACTCAAGCTGCTTCTATTTTTAGTTCAGCTGTAAATTATTGTCACATAAACACTTCTTAAAACTTGGCCTGACCTCATCCAAAGTTTCCAAGCAGCAAGTTCCCTTATTAAGGCATATGTCTCAGTTTGGTTTTCACACCCTTTCATTTCCTTACTTGATAACAATCACATGCCTGATTTATTTATTTATTTAAATGTATTTTACCAGGACAGACCCTATTGAGATGAATGATCTTATTTACAAGAAGCCAAGACAGGCAGAAAGTCACCAGTTGAACCATCTACAACCTGATACATCATCCTCCAAGACCTTCAATCTGTTTTTTTAATTTAAAGGGACCATCTTCATAAGGAATACATTTACGAGCAGAAGATTCCAGGCTGCAGGAGAAGCATATCCAAAACTTCTTTGACCCATCTCAATACGGACTTTGGGCACAGATAGCAGAAGTAAATTTTGTTGCTGTAGCCTCCAGAACTTTTAACATGAATAAAATCACACAAGTATGATGGAAGCAGATTAAGTATAGCATTATAAATGTGTATGATGATTTAGCCAATGTCTGGTCAAAGAAAGCCAACCATACAGGGTACAATGATGAGATAACCCCAGTCCCCCATGATAAACAGAATCCAAAGATCTAAGGCATTGGGAAGAGGTATGAATAATCAATCAAAGGCATACAAGTGGCAGCAATAAGTCTTTTTGTCACAGCAAAAGAAAAGCAAGAGGTATTACTGCAGTAAAAGCTGAGATGAAACTTTAACTCCTTTACAGGTTGCTCAATATGAGGCTTAAAAGTCAGAGAATCACCAAAGATTCCAAGGTATTTATAAGACAGACTCAAGCCCATCATCATGAAACAGTAATAGGAGGCAGGTTCACTGGCTTCTTCTTTGAGTTTGAAAGCATTATGAGCAATAAAAGCAATAAAATAGGTTCTTTGCAGTCACATGATCCTGAATGTCGGTTGGGGGTCAGGGGTCTGCAATTATCATCAGAACAATTCTGCATTTCTACATACATTGAATACAATCCTTACACTTTAGAAAAAGATTAGGGATTTTAACCACAGTTTAAATTATTTACCTGGTAGGTAGGCAATCAATATCACAATTTACTCAGTCCTGCAGGTCTACTAGAGTCGTCTAGTCACATGAAGGGAGACAAGAGTCTAGAGGAGTCTTGTAATAAGCCAAGAGGCTAGCTGAGCCCCTTTAAACACAATTTTAAAAATCCACATTTTGTCACAACATGCTTTTGATTGGATTGGTGATTCACTGTCAACCGAAAAAAACATTGTTGGGTAAGCGAGTAAGAGATGATGAGCGGTTCATGAACAAGCCTGAGCTACAAAATGGCTCTTTAATTTTAGCCGCTGTAGCTAGCTCCCATTTGAATGCCAGTTTCCTTTCCTCCATCCTTCGTCGTTATTTAATCCACATTAAAAAAAAAAAAAAGCCAAACTGGTTCGCGTCACAACAAGTGAGTCTTGAGGTTGTTGGGGCAGACATCAGGAAACACAGGTAAGATCAGAGCATAATGAGCCATGACAAAACTGTATCGAACCAAGTCAGACTGCTTTGTAGAAATGGACCATACACATAGTCGTAAAGAGCTCAAAATATGGATTTTTTGGCAGTGAAACCATTAATTGCTCCCCCAAGGGCTCTTCTCTGCTAATGTGTAATGTCACCTGCAAAGAAACTATAACTGAACTTATATAGCACTACAAAAACAAATGTTTACAAAGTGCTTTGACGAAACAATACAAAATAACTGAACCCCAACAACTAAAGAAGCTGTGAAAAAGTTTGATCAACATTATTCACTCAAACATATGAATACCAAGACACATAATAAGAATCGAGGCAACACAGGAACTGAACTTCATATGTAAATCGAGAAAATAAAGATTTCCAGCTGCTGCTAAGCTCACCACAAAAACATGAAGCGACCTGCCCGTTTCATTACAAAATTTCCCAACACATCCATTAAGAGCACAGTAATGACTTCATTTATCTCTCTAGCAAATATAAACCTACTGCCAGGTGCTTCACAATCTGGCAGTAGGACTGGAAACTTCATTACAGTATCTTCACTGTCTCACTGATTCATAAACCTTGTTTTGATTTTGCTGCTTTATTTTCCTGTTCAATGCCTCTCTCACATCTGGAGTGACTGCAAGTTGCTGCTACATTAAGATTTTCTGTGGCGTAACTTAGCATTCAGGCTTCAAAAAACATTCTGATTTCATCCAGAGTTCCCTGACAACCTGTAATTCACATACTGAATTGTAAACTAACATGTTTTACAGATTTCACACCTTTTAACATTTTAGCTTGATACGTGTCTCATTTGTTCAAGAGGTATTCCATATCAATTCAGTAAGTAACATGCACTTTAGCTTACATTTAGCCTAGCTGCTACTTAGCTTAGCAAAAAGTCTTAGCCGCATACTACCTGCCATAAAAGAGCCTTTAAAAAGCTGAGGACCTAATCTAACATTGCTAATCTTATTTCTTACTTGTGCTTTTGATGCTACTGTGCTCAAACTTATATGTAAATACCAGCGAATACAACTGACATTTGGTATAGCATTAATGTACGAAACGGTTTGCCAAAAAACCCTTTAAAGCTCATTTATTACAGTATTTACTAGAGTGGCAACTTAGCTACATCCAGCCACTGTCACATTTAGCCTACCTTCTTTGTTTAGCACGTAGCCTTAGCCTGATGCTAAAGTTTCATACCAAAGCCTTTAGAAAAGTGTAGAACATTTTTTTCCTTTGATATATTTTCATGCTCTTGACACTTACTCTCTCTCACTGATATGTAAATATTTAGTAAATACTGCTACAACTGTGCTTAGCATAAAAGCCTGAAATGGCTAGCCTGTTTTAAAAAGTACTGTTCAGTACCAATAGCTAAGCTGCTGCTTAGCTTAGCATAAAATATCTAGCCCAAGTTTCTTATCCGTATTCTTAAAAACATATTTTAAAGGACATAGATTCATAAATGACACATTTTCCTTACTATGTAATTCCACTGCGATGACTGTTTGAGCTACAGCTATTTGATGCTATATTTAGCCTAGCTGCTAAGTTAAGCACAAAAAGATTAGCCTGAAACTAAGGTTTCATACCTGAGCCTTTAAGCTTAAAACACAACTTTTATATCTCATTTTAGATTTAAAAATGTCACATTCTTGACATTTTCCATATGTAAATACAAGTAAAAACAGCTACCACTCTGTTAGCATGAAAGCATAAAATGCTAGCCTACTAGGTGAAGCTTAGCTTGGCAGAAAGACTTCAGTAACTGATTAGCCTACAAACTAATACAAACTTACTCTTATGGACTGAAATTTATAGGTTAAACCATTTTTCTATTTCCGTGTACTTGTCAAGGCAGAAACACTGCTTATGAGAACATTAGCTACTGCTAAGTGCCACTCAGTTAAGCTTCACTATCACTTAGCCTAGCATGAAACAGCTAGTCTGAGTCTATCCCAGCATAATTACAATAACTAGTGATTTTAAGGTGTTTTAAGAATTTTTTGAGGTGTACATCCTGTATAAGCCAGTAGCCAAGTGAACTATGTAGTGGTGAACTATGAGTGGAGCTAAGCTAGCCCTGCCATGCTATCCTATAAGTATTTTGTTGTAGCGTCCTTAGCATTGAAAATAACTACAACAAAAGAATAATTAGCTAGGGTTAAGCTAACCCTAATGTTAAGTTGTTAAAGAAGAACAGAATTAACTCTGACATAAATTAAACCCAGTAGACTGTTCCCTAACTTACAGACGTTGTTGGTTATGGAGGAATGATGGAGGATCGCATATTAAGGCAGCGTATATATCATCAGCATTCGTCCTGAACTCAGCTGTCTTGTTATTCTGAAGTGTTGTCTGAGTTTTTAGGTTAGAATGAGAGGAAATAGTGGAGTGTTTGTGTTTGTAGGGGGAGGTTTGATCAGCCTGAAGTGGTGTTGGAAACAGAACTAACAACGCTTAATCTTCTTTACCAGCTGCCATCTGTTTTGACAGTCACAGCTTCTCCTTCCAAAAGGAATTGTCAGGAGCCTTTCTATCGCTTCTCTCGGCCTGCTTCCTCTCAGTCTTGCTCCCTGTTGACTGTCTTTGTCTCCAGAACCCACGCTTGTATTTTTTTATGCTCATCTTTCATACCAGACAATTGAGGTCTCGCTCCTGAGCCGGATTCCTTCACCAAATCCCTTTGTCCAAGCTTCCTTCCTCTCTGTAATCTGTGTAAACCATATCACGCTGTCTGTCATTGTTTTCAAATTCAGCCGTCACGTGAGCCCCAAAAACACAGCAGCTAGCATTTCCTCTGCTGTACCAAATATGGTGATCAGCGTTCTCAATACTGTGGCAGACTCTTGTCAGGCTTTTGTGTCATTCACAACTTTGTCATCAGGATGTGGAGTAACAAGCCTTATCTGACTCCACAGCAGTTTTTAGTGTAATACAGTATTTTAAGATACAAATGTCTTGTTTACTTGTCATTTTTTCTCTTTTAGCCATGTTATCACAGGATTAACTAGCAAAAAAGTGAAGCACTGTATGCCCCCCATATTATATCAATATTTGGACAGAAAGATAATTAGCCAAGAAGTTTAGAAGAACTTACAGGTCTATATTTCCACTGAGTGTAAAACCATATAGCTTGTCCTAGCTTAGCTTAGATTAGCATTAGCTTTATGTACAGACTAAGGACATATGGCTACACTCCCATTTGCTCTGGTCTTACATCAGGGTGGTGACAATGGCCAGTATGAAGCTAGCACAACACTGTAAGGTCATAAGGTTCACTGGTGGGGATCAGGGGTGGAGCCAGAAGGGCCAAGTGTCCAGGGCTTAGCCCAAACCAAGGAGGGTCCAGGGGTATGCTTTCCTGTAAGTTTATCTCTGTTAGGGACAGCCAACATATTTTTCATATCTAATTGTTCTCAAACTGTTGTCTGTTTCTGATAAATACTTATCTACAACATGCGGAAGACAAGTATTTTTTTGTTTTGGCCTCCAGGAGAAGGCAGGAACTGTGAGTTGTTTCCGTTTTAATGTGACATAACATATTCTCCCTGTTCGCATAATTTACATACTTTGTGTTAAAGTCTTATTTTTATAGTGTGTATGCATGCTTTTAGAAATTTATAGTTTTTTGTCTGTGTGACACAAAATTAAACTTTCAATAATTGAAAAAATTTCCATTTATTTGCCATTGTTCTGTTCAGCACAACTGTCTGGGGATGGTATGGAGTTGTGATTTTTTTTTTTAGTAACCTGAAAGATTTTGGGCTCTTTAGATAATTATGTATTTAAGCTCTGTAAACCACCTGGTAGCTCTGCCTATGGTGGTGACTCACTTATGAAGTATGCTTTTAGCAGGAAGTCAGTTTCATTTCCACTCAACCTTTCATTTATTATTAATCATTCACTTATGTGTCTTCCTCTTCCCTTTTTCCAGCTTTGGTAATCAGCTGTCTGGAGGAGACTAAATGAGTCTCAAGAGGAAACACAGACATAAACAAAACACAGACAAAAGGAGGAGTTTCCCCCTTGACAACCCTGGCAAAGTACTGACTTTTTGCTGCCTCTCAATCTGCAGGGTTGACTTGTGCAAGCCAATATTAAGGGAATAACTGGGTTTAAGGATTTCGTCACTGAGAACCTTTCTTTTCAGTAGTCAGGCCTGGCAACAGACTTGGCTGGGCTTGGCCACTTTCAACCAATTTGCACCACTTTTTTGCTGCTATTAGCCCAATTTTGTAAACTTTCTGCTAAAATTAGCCCACTTGCACCACTTTTTTCGACTTCAACCCATTTCCCCACCTATTAGCCCATTTAGCCACCTTTTTTGCCACCATCAGCCCATTTTTGCCACAGTTTTTCTACTTTTAACCCACTTGCACCACTTTTTTCCACTATTATCCCATTTTTGCCACCTTTTTGCCTCTGTTAGCCAATTTTAATTTTTTTTGGCCACTATTAGCCCATTTTTGTCCCTTTTTTCTGCAACTATAGGCACATTTTTACCACTTTTTGGCACTTAAACCAATTTTCCTAACTATTAGCCATTTCTTGCCATTTTTTGCTACTTTAAACCAAGTTTTACCTTCTTTTTCCACTTTTAAGCCATTTTTATCACTTGGTGCCAATTTGTGTGCCATTTTGTTATTACTTAATTATTTTTCACTAAAGTAGTCACAGTTTTTTTTACTTTCTGGCCTCCTGACTTCTGACGTACTTTGCTAATGATTTAATGTGTGAAAAGGTAATGCTAAAATATAATATTAAAAATATAAATTGTTGTTGCTCTGATAAGAGTTATTATTACTCAAGTTAGAAATTAAATATGGTTACAGATTAACTAAAAATGATCATGATTTTACTGACCACCACTTTGGCTGGGCCCTTGAAAGCTCCCCCCTGTATCCCCCTTATATTGATTTACAGTGATAGAATATGATTAATAAAAAAAAAATCAGTGAAATAATGCGACATACTGTGGCTTGAAATTGTGAAATAATGTTCTGTTTTCATTGTCCTAATCCTACAATAATGTTAAAAAAACAGAAGCACTGCTGACTTCCCTCTCCGGATCTCATCTATTTGTGCAGCAGTCAAGGGGCTTAAGCTTCGATTAATCCTTAATTCTCCGATCGGCCGATCCTTTCAACTCTTGGCAGGTTAACAAAGGAAGCGTCATGTCTACCCAACTGCTGTCTCTTAAATCCTGTTTGGTGTTTGTTTGTTGTCTGTTCTCTTGTGCATTAGACCTTGGCTCATTTTCACACCAGTCGCCCAGATCTCAACATATGAAGGACAAATAAAAGAGTCTCACCTGGGAGTCTAATTCTGAAGTATTCATTCAACTTCTGGACCAACTATGTGAACTTTCAGTGTTGTTAGAGTCAAAATATGTTTACATTTTTGCACCATTTCTGCTTGTTACCAGTTTTTCCAAAGTTTGACTCAAGTGAAAATTATATTCCTATTTTAATGAGCCGAGGGAGCCCTAACTGCGCTGAGCTCACCTTTATTGTGGAACATTTCACACTTGACACTCTAGCCGTTGCATGCACAGCCAGTTCCAGTACTTGTCCAGTTTTCCATCATTAGCATGTCGCTGGGTAGTTTAAGCGGATGTCGTCATTGCTGCTGGCAGAAGAGGACTTTAAAAACAGCAACAGACAGAGGAAGGAAGCAGAATGAAAAGGGCTGCTCAATCCCAAAGGTCTACTCAGAAAAGGCTGGATTTATATATAGATGACCTCAAGTATTGCTGATGTTTTTGCAATATGGTGCCCATGGAAGGGATAAAAGAAAGATACAGATTTCTTTAAGATAAACATTCTGCTCATTTAGTATTTTACATGAGATTAGAAGTCTGACGCCACTGTCATCTCTGCACTTTGTGGCATCTGCTGTTTTGTTTCACCTTGCTTTTACTTATCCCTCGGTCCACATGGCTGCTTACCTATTGGAAAGTCAATCAACTGGCCACACCTTAGCCTAGTTTTCTTAAGCCATGTTATGGCAAGTAAGCTGGCCTGATGGCACCATCAGGTGGGAAAGAGGATTGACACAATCCTGACTGTGCTCTGGATGTCCTTGCACATTACCGCTCGCGGTCTCCATGCCTATTAACAAGGGTAAAAAGGCCCAGACCAAAAAAAAAAAAAAAAACAAAAACATAAAAAGATTGCCAAGCTTGACAATGGCTGCCAAACGACACTCTTGTGTGTCAACGTGTATCCAGCTTGTCTCTTGCCGTCCCCCCTCTCCAGTCCTGGGTTGCGAAACATTGGGCCCTGTGTCAAATCCTTTGCATCCAGTACACCTAAAACATGCTCATGACTGTATACTAATGGATGCTCCCACTCCTGTGTCCGTGGTGTATGAATATGTATACATGCATACATATAGGATTAGTTAATGCTGATGACTTTTCATCCTTTATGCTTGCTTTAATATTGGCCTAGTTGTCTATCTACCTGTGCACTTATTTTAGCTCATCTAAGCTAGGAAAACTAGCACAAATTTCATATTCACAGTGGTTTAATATTAAGCTGTTAGCTTCTAAGCTAACCCAGACTCACCAGCTTTTGCATCTTTTTTTTCCACTGTGTCTACATTAGATAACTGGCAACACTTCTATATTCTCTTTAATGTTTAAGCTAATGAGACATTGTTTTGTATTAACCTCCCTCAAGCCCCCATACTAAGTTGAACTACCTTATAAATGTTTCACTAGCATTAGTGCTATATTTAACCTAGTTGTTCCCAGCCTTTAAGCTAGGGTAAAGCTAACTGTCAACAAATTCATATTTACCAAGAAGGTCTGGCAGAACATACATCCCTGACAATCCCTGTCAGAATGGAAATTGCTAAAACTGTTGAAATAAAACTGCATTAAACTTCTATTTAGCGTCAGGGTAAGGATTAGAGTGTAGCAAGGACACCAAAAAATAAAAGTTAAAAACCCGGCCTGCAAAACCTGTTCACAAAACATTTGATAAGGCTAAGTAAATAGTCTGCTTACAGGAAAAAAGCTTGCTGTCTGTGAAAACATTCAAAAGTAGCATTTGTAGCTCTATTAGCTGCATAGGCTACATAGATAATGTAGTTAGGTAGCTGATGTTGCTTAAGCTAAGCTCACAAAGCAGTTACGTAAGTGCTGTAGCTACATTATCTACATAGCTATATGAGCTTTAGCTAAGTTTGCTATAGCTCATTTTGCTAATGCTAGCTTAGCTACATAGGCTTATGAAGTCACGTTATTTATGTAGCTACTCTAGCTATGTTAGCTTTAGCTAACGCTGATGAAACTAAAGCAAGCCACCATTCATGTAATTAGACCTCTGACCTTTATGTTTCTTAGTCTGTAATGCTTGCAATGTGGTTATTTCATGAATGCTACTGCCAGGCTTTGTTTACGAATGAATCTGAAAACCGGAAATATGTTGTATCGGAATATTTTGGCACTTCTGTTCTGACAGAAACTGCATCTGCATGTTTGCATCCAGACTGTCCTGTTTGTAGGCTTCGATTATGCTAAATAGTGATTGCAGTATTTTGAATCCACTTGTTTGCTGCCTAGCCATACTTTCATATTAACCTGTTTCTGTCCTTTATGTTAATTTAAGCTAACTGGGAATAGTTTATTTTTGCTTGTTTCGGGCTTATACCAAACTAAGCTTATGGAAAATAGTTCAGATCAAAATTCTAGCTAGAAAACTTTAAAAAATCTTGAATCAATGAAACTTTCCTTAAAAAAAGGAAGCCAGGACTCACAGTCCTTGTTGAGTATTTATCTAAAAGTGATTTATCATCGTGCTCTGCTGCTGCAGTCATGTGCAGAGCTCTGCAATTATTGTGTCAAGGTTTGGCAGATTGCTCCCTCCTGTTCCTTTGTCTTACTACTTGTTCTCTTTAACTTCTCAACTAATATCATCAAACCGTCAGTCACGTTACATAACAGCTGTTCTCTGGGACCAGACCAGTGTCTTAAACCAATATGCTGTCTCGATTTCTCCTGCAGAGTTATTTTGAGGGTCCACAGCTGAAGCTCAAGGACACGGTCTTCCTCCTGGGGAAAGCTTTAGCGCTGAAACCACTCCAGATGGTTCCTCTTTAATGAAAAGAATTTAATCAACACCATGCAACAGTTTATTTTAAGCCCAACTGAAGAATCAAAGGGACCTTCTGCAAGGTCAATCAGAGGCAGACAGTGAGAGGAAAGTGCATGCAATTGGAAGCATCCGGGAAGAGTAGCTTTAATGATTTTACCTTTCATTTCACCTTTAACGCTTGCTTTTATTGTGATGCTTTCCTTTGACATCTTAATCCTGCCTAAAAAGAACACATTCAAGGTTTATTTTTTGTCACTAAGCTATAATGAGCTATTTCTTACACATCAAAAGGTGAGCTTTTCCCCAACCACACACTTTAAATGATGACTGTAAGCACACAACACTAAGCTGCCATAATGCACCCACTAATAGGATTGTCATCAACCAAAAACAATCCACTGACCCCATCAGATTACTCCACAATCAACAGTATCTATAGTATTGTTTCCCAAACCTGCTCATGTATTACAATAAAAGACATCTGAGGACATGGGATTTACAGAGCAGACATGTATGCTGTAACAAAAATAAAATACATTTAATTTCAGTTGGACTTTACCCTGCTTTAACCCTCACTGTTGATCATTTCTGTAAATGTATTCTTGGATCAAATGTTGACCCAGCATGACATATCTCCACCATCACTAACCGGTTTGCCAGTATACCCATTAAACCTCACCGTACAACACTCTGGCACTTCTTAAATGTCAACATTTGGGGGTTTAGCACCAAAAATCTTGACAGCTGCTGGGTGGATTACTTTCCAATTTAGCGCAGGCACTCTAAGCATTGAACTTTTGGTGATCCCACGACTTTTTGCATCCCTCTGTCATCCTTAATTAATCATCCGGTACTCTAGTTAATCTAACAGTTTGGATTTCCTCCCTTGCTGTGACTGTAAAAGGTTTTTGTTAATTTCTTACCCCAGTGAGAATCCATAGAGTACTGGCAGCATTAGGAAACACTTCTGGTTTGTAACATATTTTCAGACTTATAGCCTTTATTCTTAGCTAATTAGAGGTGATAGTTTGATTACTTGTTTCCGTCCTTTATGCTTAGCTAAGCTGAGCTGAGCTAAGCTAAGCTAAACTAATTAGCAATAGTTTCATATTTAATAGTTTAATATTTATCTATTTCTATTCTATGAAGCAAAGAGGTAATAGTGTAGCCTACATAATTGTTTTCCCCAGCCTGCATGCTAAGCTAAACTAAGCTAAGCTAATTAGCAATAGTTTAATATTCAGAAGTTTAATACTTATCTTTCTGTTCTTCAAAGCAAAGAGGTAATAGTTTTCATAATTGTTTTCCCCAGCCGCTAAGCCAAGTTGAGCTAAGCTAAGCTAAAAAGCAATAGTTTAATATTTATCTTTCTGTTCCTCAAAGCAAAGAGGTAATAGTTTTCATAAGTGTTTTCCCCAGCTGCTAAGCTGAGCTAAGCTAAGCTAATTAGCAATAGTTTAATATTCAATAGTTTAATATTTATCTTTCTGTTCCTCAAAGCAGAGGTAATAGTTTTCATAATTGTTTTCCCCAGCCTGCATGCTAAGCTAAACTAAGCTAATTAGCAATAGTTTAATATTCAATAGTTTAGTATTTATCTTTCTCTTCTTCAAAGCAAAGCAGTAATAGTTTTGATAATTGTTTTCCCCAGCTGTTATGCTGAGCTAAGCTAATTAGCAACAGTTTAATATCTAATAGTTTAATTTTTATCAATTTCTGTTCTTCAAAGCAAATTGGTAACTGTTTTCATAATTGTTTACCCAGCCTTTATGCTAAGCTAAACTAAGCTAAGCCAAGCTAAGCTAAATGACAATTCTTATATCAGCTTCTTTATATTCTTCATGCTAAGCTCTCTAGCTGACAGTAATAGGCTAGGTATCAACTTATTTACAACCATTATGCTAAGCTAAGCTATATAGCACTGTTTTAAACTTAACTGTCTTCATCTTTATGCTCAGTGACAGTATCTTAACTAGCAATAGTTCAATTTTTCCCTGTCTTTGAGCTAAGTCAACCAACTGGTATTAGTTCCATGTCTACCTATTTGTCGGCTATATGCTAAGCAAAGGCAACAGCAGCATACTACCTGTTTTTGCCCTTTCTGTCAAGCTAACAGTTTCATATTTACTTTTCCACGCCTTCAAATTTAGTTAATGTCAGCTTGTTTACAGTCTTTATACAAAGATTAACAAATAGTTAATCTTTGTTTAAAGACTAAGTTAATCTAATGGCTAATGGTTTCATATTCTCCTCTCTTACATCTTTAGAGGTAGCTAATATTAGGCGGTTTGTAATCATCGTTCCCTAATGTCAGTTCGGGTCAGAAAGTTGGGGACAGCCATCAGGAATAAATGGGAATGGAAAGTTGGTCTTCCACTATGTGAATCAATCAACCAGAGGCAGCAGTGGCCCTTCTTCAAAAAATACTACAGCCACTTGTAGAAAGGTGATAGATGACCACATCTGGCCAGATTACTGTCTGTCAAAGGTGGAAGCTTGATAAGGGAGTTGAGATGTGTCTCTCACAAAAAAACGAGCATTAAGAGTCAGTTATCAAGTATTCACCCCCTTGAACTGATTGCATAAATATTTATCTCTTTTAAAGTGCCTGATCTAATTCAACAGAAGTCCAGCCAGCTGCTGCTGGTAGTCTTACAATTAGTGAAATGTAGACCACCTGAGTGCAGTGAATGTAATTTCGCTAAGACACCTGTGTCGGGAAGGTCCAGTCACTGGTTAATCAGTACTCCTGGCAACCACTACACAATGAAGACAAAAGAACACTTCAAGCAACACAGAGAAAAGGTTATTGAAAAGTATAAGTAAAAAAAAATCCTGGAGTTCAGTTAAATCCATCACCAAGAAATGAAAGGAATATAGCACATGTAGATCTGCCTAGATCAGGCCATCCTCACAAACTGAGTAACTTTGCAAGAAGGAGACTAGTGAGAGAGGCCACCAAGGCACCTATGACTACTCTAAAGGAGTTACGAGCTTCAGCAGCTGAGATGGGAGAGACTCTGCATACAACAACCTCTGCCCAGGTTCTTCACCAGTCAAAGCTTTAAGAGAAAGCCACTGTTGAAGAAAACTCATTAAATCTTGACTAGAGTTCACCAAGAGGCATGCAGGAGACTCCATGGTCAAGAGGAAGAAAGCTCTTTGGTCTGATGAGACCAAAATGGTGGTTTTTGACACCAAATAATGCACATCACAAAACACATCATCACAAACACCCCTCTGTGAAGCATGGTGGTGGCAGCATCATGCTGTGGGGATGCTTCTCAGCAGCTGGCCTTCAAAGGCTCATAGAGGTAGAGGGCAAAAAAAAGGAAAATCCTGGAGGACAATCTTATTCAGCCTGCATGAGAACTACAGCTTGGGAGAAGATGACCCGAAGTATACAGCAAAAGCTAAACAGAAAAGGTTTAAAGATGACAAAATGAATGTTCTGGAGTGGCTGAGTCAAAGTCAAGACCTCAGTCCAAAAGAGAATTGTGGCTGGGCTTGAAAAGGGCGGTTCACACTGATCCTTGTGCAACCTGACAGAGCTTGAGCAATTTTGCAAAGAAAAAAATGAGTGCATTTGCAGTTTCCAGATGCAGAAGCCTGTCTATACTATCAAATCAATTTAGATGAAGGCATCCCAGACCACCTCTGCAGTCGGAGCGAATAGAAATCAAACTGTGTTCAGGACCAGTCTTCAGGTGTGACTAACTTTAGCGTTCAGGATCAGGTGATCCAAGGCCCAAAAGGGATACTAATCAATGCTAATGTAAGGTCTAAACAGGATCCAACAGCTTGGATCTCTTCTTCTTGCTGTGCCTCTTTATTTTTATTTCTTTAATGAGAATCATAGATTAGTAGCAGCGCATCATGAAACACTCTTGTTTGATTTCTCTCAATGAGCCATTTGAATCTGTTTATCTGGCATTAATGAGTCTGAGAGAGTGTGGGGAAGTACAGCAGCGGAAATGAATCAAACTTGTGATATCACCACGGCAGGTCCTAACAAATACATCACTCTAAAATCTGGACTGACTCATGCTTTTTGATGCGTTTGATCGCAGATTATATAAAATAGGCAGTGTAGAGGCATGCAGAGTAATCACAACCCAGGAAGGAACTGATATCTGCAGTCAGAACGCCCACACACAGTTTAATGATAAAGTTTTCCATTCCCCAAGCTCGCTCTAAGAAAAATCTCAACAAAAAATTGCTTTTACTGACTTTATTTCTGTGTGGCTACAATATTTTGGGAAATGTGTGAAATTACTGAACCAAGAATAACTCCTGGGTAACATTTTTAGAAGAACAGTTTCCTTGTAATATGGAAACTTTCAGTCTGGAGGCTGATGGAAAAATGGAAAAAATGAGCCGCATAATCCGAGGAATGATGATCCATGACTGTGAAAAGATGACGCTCACACATCATTGCACGTGACCATGAACTTGCATGTTGCTGAGCGTCGTTTTTCTTGCAAATCTTCGAGCACTGGAGCACAGAAACCAACCAGTGTAATTTTCTCCTCAGTTAGCGGATTTCATGCATTGGTGAAAATAGCAACAACAACGTCAATACCTCATCATCTGAGTCGGCCGGAGGGAAATGATTTTAAATGCAGATTTTTTTTTTTTTTTTACATTAAAACACACAGTAGCATTAGTGTTTCAGCCCCTTTGGCAACTTAGAATAAGAAATGGTTTCCTGGAAGTGCTGTCAAAAGCAAAATAAAGGCCAAAGCTTGCACCAGAAAACAGATTAAGGTTTGTGTACTAGGTCTGATGTGACACTGATGTCTTGCAGCCCCAGTTTTGGACCTCACAGGATATGGAAACTAGATTTCAAGCACGCAAATCTCAAGAAAGATGCAGAACAACCAGCATGCTTCATTTATCTCTCTTGGCTTTGTTTCTTGTGACCCAGTTGTAAGATAGGATCTGGATATCTTAACACTCTGGGTGAAAAGAGCGACTATCAAGAGGCAGAAGAGGAAGTCAGATAGATGTTTGTGTTTGGTTAGAGTTCATCCAGGAAACATCAGTCCTCTCTGATCTAGCTCAGCAGTGCAGAGTCTGACCCAGCTTTGTTTTACCTCTGTACCATCCAACCAGTACCAGGACAACTCTTAACCTTGCAGCGTTAAGGTCGAACTACTCGACTATCTTCTGCTGCCATGTGGATCCGGATTATCTCGCGGGCCGCTGCTTGGAATAAACAGAGAACCTGGAAGTGGATCAAGGCATGATCCAATCAGACCGATCTGGAAGGAAGTTGACAAAGAAATACTCATGCACACATCCAGGATTACACCTATTATAAAAACTGATGAATTAGCACTCAGATATGTCCATTAGGGTTATTTTGGGGTTGGTAGTCTAAAGACCACAATGAACACATTCCAACAAATGGTATTTCTCTCGTTTCTCGTCCCTTAAGAAGTCTGCGTTTTTAAATGGCAATCAGGGATTAGATTTGTATGTAGCCAGAATGACAGTTCCTATCACACTGGACTACATTTGTTTATTAAAGGAGAACAAAAGTCACCTTTCCATCAGGTAGTGCAGTTTGATTCAGTACAGTTTGGTATGGTTCATACGCTAAACACCAGTAGTTTGCGTTTCCATAGACACCCGCACTCTCACTTTGTGGGTGGACTGTTGCAGTCACATGCAACGTGAGTCTGCCGGCTGCTGGTTTATAGAAATGATGAGTGACAGAAATCAGTAGGAATACACAGTAAACTGCTTTATTTCAGCTGAAAACTGCTGTTTTTTAATAACTACCTCTTAGTTATGTTAACCGCTGTCAGTGCAGGTCCTCAGTTCATGTGTACAGAAATACTGAGCTATAGCAGTATGTTATTATGCAATATATCTAGTCTATAACAGTTTATATGACAGATTATACATTAATCTGGTTTTAAATAGTCTGCAGTCTGAAGTTTTACAAACACATTAAACAACCACAGATTGATGTTTTCACAAGTTACCTAAAATAAGAAGTAGATGAATAGCTAGCTACAATACAGAGAATCAATTGAAGCTTTGTATTCACACAACTTCAGCAATATCCATTACAGATAGACCAGGCTGATGTGTGCCCTCAGGCTCTGCTTTGTTTGCTTAAAATCAGGTCCAGATAAACGTCAGGAAACTTGATTTGATCCCGCATATCAATATCCACAGACTAGGAAGCAGTATGGATGTCTGTGGAGTCCAAATATCCCTGATTTAAGCAGATATGAGTCTTTTTTCTACCGTTTTCGCTCTGCCTCACAGAGCACTTCTGTGTTTTGCAGCACGGAGCTGAGCGGTCATGACACACACTGATGTGATGTCAGTGCAAACCCAGAATGTTGTCTGTGTAGTTTCAACTTTTTTGGGACGGATAGGTATTGGAACCCCTGCAGAAGGGTGCCAAAAAAGTGGGATGGTACGGGTCGTTTTTTTTGGACCCTTTCCAACTTTCATTCTATGGATACACAAAAAAATGCGTGCCTTGCCATACCGAACGGAACTGGAGCACTCGGTTGAAATGGCCTAAAAGACACTAGACCATGTTTGCAGTGGCAGCTTTCTAGCTTGTCAAATACTCTTAAAAACTAACCTTTCTGTACAGGTAAATATTTCAGCTTTGGGGTAAGATATAGAGAGAACTTTCATCATTTCTAGAAGGGAAAAAAAACACAACAGGCTGAGTGCCTCAATTAATGTATAATACAATACAATAACTTTATTTATCCCTGAAGGGAAATTCATTTGTCTGAAGTCTCATCTGTTTATGGTACAATTATATTGTCCGATTGCTGAGGGTATAAAAGATCTTCTAGATCTCTCCGTCCTGCAGCGAAGAGAGAGGAGCCGTCCACCACTGTTGTTTTTTTTTGGTCATTTATGGTGATATGAAGTGGATGATCCATGTTCCTCCAAATGGCCTCCACCTTCTTCATTGTGCATCTCTTCACCTCATCCTCCAATGAGTTCAACTTGATTCCAACCACAGAGCCAGCTTTTTTTCACCAGTTTGTCCAGATGCCTTGCATCCTTGTGTTTTACACTGCCTCCCCAGCAGACTGTAGCATAAAACAAAACACTTGCCACCACAGACTGATAAAACATCTGCAGCATTTTACTGCAGATGTCTATTGATTAGAGTCTTCTCAGACAAAAGAGGCGGCTCTGCCCCTTTTTGTAGATGAAGTCAACGTTTTTAGATCAATCCAACTTATTACCCAGGTGTACACTTAAATATTTATACGATGTCACCACCTCGATGTCCTCCACCTCGATATGTGTATGGGAAATAAACTGTATTTTATTGGCTCTTGTTGTTCCTTTGGTGACAGGCTGTCACTTGTCTATGACTTTAATAATAATCTCAGTGACAGCCCTGTCTTAAAATTTGAAGGATGGATACTGACCATCTGTCTTGCACTTCATTTGTAATTGTCATTTTTGTTATTGTAAAATGCTGTAATGTTGATGATTCGATAAAAGAATAGCAAGATCAGCACCAAAAGCTAGTCTTGGTGGAAAAGATGTCTTTGCTCTTACTTGCCATGTCTTGGCATGAGTTTGCTGACTAGCTATTGGTGCTGTTAAGGTGTACTGCAAGATAGAAAAAATTTTGAAAGTCAATTCTGCCGATGTCGTGGTCTGACATTTTCCCTGGTATGGTAAAAACGCCCTAAAGTTGAGGATTCTGCACATGGATCTGCTCTCACTGTTGGAAATGTTCTGAGTCGTGTGACCAAAATATCAAACATGTCCGAAATCCATCCGACCAATTGGAAGCAGCTGGTTGGGGCAGTAGTCTAGTCATGGTTGCCCGTCTTATCCCACTACTTAGTGCATAACAAAAATGTACAGTCTGACTGAAAGTTGGCCCAACTTTCAAGTTCGTTGTGTGACTCTAAAGTTATGGCTGAATGAGCTGAAATTGGCTTTAGCAGCTGCCTTTAATGGCCAACTCAGCTGGGAGGAGGAAGATTTCCAGTTTGGTTTCCTCTCTACCTTTTGCAGATGATGTAGTTCTGTTGGCTTCTACAGCCGATGACCTTCAGCAGACACTGGGGCGGGAAGTGTGGAGCAGTTGGGATGAGGGTCAGCAACTCCAAGTTTGAGGCCATGGTGGGTTACTCTCTCCAGTACTCTCTCTCTGCCTCTGTCCATTGAATAAAGGCATAAAAAGCCCCAAATAAATACCATTTGCATCTACCAGATAGAAATCAAAGACATAATGTCTACTTCTGAATTTAAATTGAATTTTTCAGCGCCAATGATAAAATGAAAATCTGTTTTTCAGAGTACATAAGAGGAGTAGGAAACTGACTTGAAAAGATTATCAAAGGTGCCCTGTGATGCTGTTACTCTCACACCCCCTCATGTTCTAAAAAGCACAATTTCAGCTATTTCTGTATTAGCATTTCAATACTCAGAGCCACTGCAGAGAAGCTGGAAGGCTTCTGCACACATATAACCTGAGACTAATTACACTCCCTGTACAGTATACACAGTCACAAAGGCACACACTCTGCCCTTTATGTCCCATATAACCCACATGAACTAATCAATACTTGATTTACACATGGATTAGGTGTACTGAGCTGCATCTGCAGGTGTTTGCCACAGATGAATGATTTATCCATTTTCCGTTTCTCTGCAGTTGTTTGGTTATGTAACATTTTAACACTGACCAGACACTTTCTCAGCTTTTATTGCTTTCCATCTTGTCATTTCAGCTGTCCTTGTGTGTTGTACACAAAAGAAGCACAAGCATCTGCTATCGCAGAAAAAAAGACACACATTAGTAATAGGATTTTCTGTTTATATATAGAGGTGGTGAGGCTAATGAGATGCCAGATAAGCAAGGCCATTTATAGAAAAAAACATGCAGCCAGGCCTGTTTGTAGATGTAATAATAAGCCAATTAAAAGTCTGAGCTGCTTATGAGGAGAGCTTTTGTTCCTTTTTACTCAGAAACCAGAAGCAACAGACTCACTTTGGAAAGAAACCACAAAGGAATAATCATTCCTATACTCAGGATACTGAAATATAAACAGCTGTTACATAAGGCGCAGGTAAGACACGTCTGGCAGAGATCTTCCCCAGCAACACAAAGAGAGAAATATTTTGGCATCCAGTATCAATCCAATCTCTGCCTTATAACGTTTATCTTCCATCACTGAGGCTGTGGTGACTGATGGCGTTGGATGAGCAAAGGGGCTTTTCAGCGGTTTCCATCTTGGCAGTGAGTCATACATCTGCAAACTCCCCGAGGATTAATGTGTCAGCCAAGTCTGTGCAAGTTAATGCAGGAGGAAAGAAACCACAGTTTCAAATGAGAGCGCAGCGTTTATGGGCACTTTTCAATAATAATAGTGATGATAATAATAGCATTACTGTGAATGCTATCATTTCTACAACAAAAATATATCAAGAAGGAGCAATAGTGTTGGAGCAAGAAGCACAGGAACAACAATCCTGCTCACACTGCAAGTGATATGATCATTTTCACGATGCTTCCTCGAGAAAATAAAACAAAATATTCGGCCTTTTGGATTCTTTAATTATATGACATGCTTATGATGCTTTTCCATCAAAGAACTTTATTCAGAAAATGATTTTTCATGAAACATCCAGCATAAATAGGTAGCACAATTAGTAATAATGTAATATGTAATATGAGACACTCTCTCTGATTTGTTACACTGTCCACTTTCTTGTCCTCTCTGAATAAAGCCCCCCCCCCCAAAAAAAGGAAAATATAAGGTTCTGAAATGTTAAAAACACAATTCCCCCCAAAATTGGGACATTGTGAGAATAAAATATAAAGTGAGAGTACAGTGATTTGAAAATCCTTTAAAACCTACATGTAACTGAATACAGCATAAAGATAAGATATTCAGTGTTCAAACTATTACTTTTGTTAAAAATGTGCACACATTTTGGATTTCATGCCTGCAATGTGTTCCAAAAAACTTGGTACAGGGGCAAGAAATGGCAGGGGAAGTTGTGGAAGACTTCACAGGTGACTAGGTTAACTGGTAACTTGTAATAGGACCATGATTGGGTGTAAAATAGGGGTGTCCAAATTTTTCCCATTCAGGGCCACATACAGAGATATGGTGGGGCAACTTTCATATACCTCACCTTGAGGACATTAAAGTTAGTAAGACCAGTCTTATGTAGAAAATAATGCTTTGTGATTGGGCATGCTAAAATGGCTATTTAATGGCTGAAAAGGCAAATAACTAATCATTTTAAGGAGTCTGAGGTGGCCAGTTTTCAGGGGGCTCTGGTCAGCCATTGATACCACTGGCTCTGTCCCTGGAACGTCATTGGTACTGCTATTTGCTGTCATGATCTATCAGGGTGTTATAAATCAAGATATTGTTATAATTTGGTTGTCTATATTTACAATTTACGGTGTGGTCTCAATTTTGTCATGAAGAAAAAAGAACATGAACAAATTCCTCCCCTCAAAATGTTTGTTTGCAGAATTAGCATGGTAGCATTGCTTTGTGCTGAAATTCAGAGGAATAATGTAATCTAGTACAAGTTTCATGCTCTAATGTGGACCATATTTCATTTCATTCGTCAAAAATGGCTCGCAGGCCACATTTGGTTCAGCCATTCACAATCAACAATGGCACAAGATTATGCACTCTGTGGACGACTGTATGGGCAAATAGTCCAACAGTTCATGAAAAACGTTCCTTAACATGTCATTGCAGAGAATTTAGAGAACTCACCATGAGCATAATAGCATCAGAAGATTCAGAGAATCTGAAGACATATCTGCAAGTTAGGAGCAAGGTCAGAGAAGACCCATCTTTCCTGTAGAGTACAGTAATAAAGGATTTTACACAAATATGACTGTGCTAGCATCTACAGCCTGTTGCATGCAAACTCTTGATATGTCTTTTTCTCTTCATAGCTTCATCTGTCTTCATCATCTCTTAGCCTCCACCATTATATTTAGCTCATATTTTAGCTAAAGTATAGTGTATACGCTATAGTAATACCACACATACTCTAATGTGCATACATTTCAGGCACATGAGGTGCTGTGGATTCATTATGGAGCCAAATGGGGCTGAAGAAGGGGGATGGACTACAAGAGTCAAGCTTGACACATGTCAACATCCTAGTGTTGCACAGCAGCCAAGGTCAAGCTTAACAGCACCTGTCTGTCTGGGCCTTTTCACCCCTGGTAATATGCATGAAAACTGTTTGCTGTTTTGGGGCCCTTGGGACATCCACACTTGACCAGGGGCTCATTGCAACACTATCTAGTTATTGATGGTCCCCATTAACACTATGAAGGCTACCTTCATCTGTATAAGATGTTATTTAGAGATGCTGACCCTAAATAACTCAACTGCTCTTGCTTCAACTCTCATTTCACAACTGTAACTTTCTCCTCCATCAATAACATATTATTATTATAAACATATATTTGGAAAATGCTCAAACTGGGTTGTTTTTTACCCCTTGCTTATACATTTCTATCTACACCATGCAATTATTGGCTCTGCATTTTCTGTAGATCCTATAAGGTTCTCTTGTTTCCTAAGACGTCTAAACTTTTCCCCAGAAGACCATTTCCTCGAAGGATGCTTTGAGAGCAAATATTGCTGCATACCGTGAGGATGGAAAACATACAGTAAGAGCTTATAGCCGCATCAAGTAAGTCTGACTGTTAGAGAGATGACTCCAAAACAAACTCTCAGCAGCAATCCTTGAAATACTTCAGCACTTTTTTAGGGTTTTTTGGGTGAACTTTTCTGTTTTTCACACAGACAAGAGTGGGGTCAACCCAAGTATGGTTTGATAGGGATTGTAACGACCCAGTGAGTGCAGTTATGCAATCATTGAGACAGGATAAAGTCTAGCTGGGCTTCCACCAAGCAGTCGGGTTCAGTTCAGTTCAGTATGGTGTGCAGGTATTTGCATTTCCCTCTCCCTCCAGTCCGCTGACTTGATGACAAAATCTTCACTTGCCATGCAAACAAAAAACATGTCATATTTTGTACAAAGCTGAGCAACTTTTCTCCCTTGTTTTGTCATTAAGATGCTTTAAAATGAAACTGTGACACGGCTGCCCATAAGGGCGGATAAAAGAGAGGGCTTTGTGGGGCCAGATAAATTGGGGGCCTACGGAGGTTAGAAAAATCAGAGTCCATTGTCAAGTTAAGCTGTGATAACTATATTTTATTTTTAGCCTGAATAATAACCACTCACATCAAACAAAAAATACTAATTTATGATGTGGTTCAATATAGAATTTTAAAAAGTAAAGTCCTTCTCTGAAAACAGAATGACCTTTTTTTTTGGTAATGTTAACAACGTGGATGGGTGCACTGAACTAAACAATAAGGACAGTAATGTCTTTCTTCAGAGCTAAGCCATGAGGTACACAAAAATCAGGATGCCAGAAAATAAAGTAGAAGAGAAGAGGCAAAAAGAAATGGTAAAAAGTGGCAGAAAAAGTGCAAAAAAGTGAAAAAAAGATGCTAAAAATGGGCAAAAAGCTTCAAAAGTGGATTTGAAGTGGCAAAAAGGGTGAAAAAGCAGCACAAATGGAATAAAATTATAAAAAAATTTGACAAAAAGCTGCAAAATGGCTTGAAATTGGGGAAAGTTTAAAAGTGGTAAAAAGTTTGATAAAAATGGGCTGAAAGCGCCAAAAATGTTAAATAGTGGGGGAAAACAGGTAAAAAGTAGCACAAATGGGACAGAAGTGGCAAAAAGGTGACAAATTGGGTGAGAGTGACAAAATGGGAAAAAAGCCACAAAAATGGGTAAAAAATTCATAAAAACAGTAGGCAAAAATGGGCTAAAAGCTGCAAAAATTGGTTAAAAAAAGTAAAAACTGCTTTAAATTGGGAAAAAAGTGGCAAAAATGGCAAAGTGGGATAAAAATGAAAAAGTGGCATTGTGATTGAGAAGAAACGAAAAATGGGCGCAAAACACAAAAATTGATAAAAAGCAAAAAGATAACAAAAGGGACAAAAAGGATAAAAGTGACTCAAAGCTCAAAAATGGGTAAAAAATTTAGAAAAAGAACTGGAGTTAGTAGGCTAAAGGTGGAACAAAAACATATTAAAAGTGGAAAAAAGGAAGGAAAGCGGCACAAATGGATAAAACTGGCAAAAAAGTAACAAAATGCAGGACAAGCAGCAAAAATGGGCAAAATAAAAAAAAGGGAAAAATGTTTAAAAGTGGGCGGCAAAATTGTCACAAAAACCTGCAAAATGGCTTTAAATTGGGAAGAAGTGGAATAAAAAGGGCAAAAGTGGGATAAAAGTGGAAAAAAAGTGTCAGTATGATTGAGAAGAAGCAAAAAAAAATGGGCAAAAAAAGACAAAAATGAATAAAGATTGTAGATAAAAAGAAGTAAAAATGGGCTAAAAGATGTAAGAATTGGTCCAAAAGAGGGGAAAAAAAAGGTGAAAAGCAGCATATGGGCTAAAAGTGTAAAAAAAAAAAAAAAATAAAGTGGCAAAATGAGTGAGACGTGGCATAAAGTGGGCAAAAAACTCCAAAAATGTTCCAAAAGTGTAATAAAGCTCCGTCAGAAAGCAGAAAAAATCAGTTAAACATGGAAACAAGAAGTGGCAGAAATGGACAAAAAGTGGTGAAACAGGTCAAAAGTAAAATTCTTTCATCAGAACCCAACAACAGTTTGACACAGCTTCACACACAGCTTCAAAATGAAGTAAATGTTAGTCAGGATACTGATTCAACATACACGAATTGATGTCATCACTAAACCACAGGCACAGGCATTGTCTGGGTTTTTCAAGGGCCCAGTTAACTCTGTGGGAAGGCCTGAACAGCGATATACTATCAAGCAAATAAACTTTACGTCTGGCGCTTTTAAACAAACAACAGGGAGCTGCTCCTGTTGTGGTTGTTGTTGAATATACATAAAAAGTCAAAGTGGTTCTAAATGAAGAGCCATTTGGGAGCTGAAGGACCAGCTCTTATTACTGAGGTACGTCAAATCTTCCAGATCTTTAAAAAGAACTGGAATTTCCATCACTATGAACAAGACCAGACAGACAATGGTTGAGGAAACATGCTATAACAGAGTTTAGGTCCCAAACCATGCCAAACCAGACCGCCTGATGGAAACACACCATCTGACATATCAGTGACTTGTTTCCTGCTTTCTATCCGTCACATCACTCAGGCAGGGCGGCTCAGGGGGGCGGGGTTTGGGTGAGGAATGCCGCTGTCATAAAGGATGAGAGTCAGACGCATCAACAGCTGCTTTCTGTTGGCTTCTGGCCACATCCTGTAACTACACAATGCCAAATTTTAATGGGGCTTTGTAAGCTGCCAGATCAGTGTGAATTGTGTGACGTGTAAAAATAGACTAAGAGAGAAATGATAGGGTGAAAAGAGGAAATACTGTCTACGGCACAAAAAATGCAAGAAAATGATAGCATTGGTCAGGAAAGGACACGACAGGCCTTTTTTGCAACTTTATATTGTAAAATTTGGCAAATCAGATCTATTTTACTGATTAAAAACAATTACTTATAACAATTTTGTTCTCCTATAATTCAATGAAATTATACAACAGTGCTACTGCTTTAATTCATTGAGCAATACGGTGTGATTTGCAAGATTATCTTTCTTTCTAAATGTTAGATTATGATGAAAATAAACTCTAAATAAATCTAGTAGTGTTACAAGGATTATAAATGTAGTTTTTAAGTTGTAAGCACAGCATGAGTGTAAGTTGAGAGGCAGAACATCTGCTCCATTTCATCTCATAACTCAAATCCTCAGAACAGCAGGAGAAATTCCAACCTGGAAGAATCGAAGCGCCGTTGGTCTGTTAAGTAATGTGATGGGTTTATTTTTACACCGCAGTTTTTTGTGGATTCAGTTCAAGTAATGGGAAAAGTCACTCAGCTGAATATGAAGCTATATCAATAAAGTTTGTAACAAAAATGCATTCATGGCAAAAACAATGTTTTTTGTGTAGCAGGACTGCTGTGTAAATAATCTGTGGAGGAGCCTAATATGTGGCAACTTCTAATCTAAGACATTTTTTTTCTATTGGGGAAAATAAATTATATCTTGTATCTTTATCAAATGTAATACTCATTGTTTTATAAGATACACAGCATTGTGTTTGATCATGCTGTGTTATAATGTATCCTAGGTTATGGTTTTATATTGTAGAATAACAAAATGTATCCTAAAATGTCTTCTTTTATAGTCCCAAATAATGTGGTACATAATTTCTCTTAATGTATGAACTGCATCATGTTATGATACAAACTAAAGAGCCATATTATACAATTTTTCCTTGTTTGTGATGTTGTATTATTATGTATCCTGTCATATCTATCATACCTTGTATCCCAAGTGCATTATAACACATTGTATTGCATCATGCTATAAAAAATCTTAAAATATTGTGACATGTAATGTATCCTAATATGTCTCAAGTGGTTGGGCATCAGGACCCAGTCAGGTACAGTGGGACACCCTTGGCTAGAAAACAGTGTTCATTTATACCATAGTATATACATGTTAAATCATCGTATTGTATCGCACTGTTTCGTATTGTATCGTATCAACATATCATATCGTATCATATCGTATCTCAATGTTTTGTATTGCATTGAATCAACGTACTATTTCTTATTGTTTGGCCTCGTATCGTTGTATCATTGTTTTGTATTGTTTCATATGATATCATATCAACATTTTGTATCGTATCTTATTGTTTAGAATTGTTTGGCTGTATCATATAATTTTATTGCATTGTTACGTTTTCTATCATTGTATCGTATTATATTGTTTTGTATTCTAATGTAATGTATTATTGTATCGTATCATTGTTTTATATTGCATCGTATAAACGCATTGTATCTTATTGTTTGGTATCGTTTTTTATCATTGTATGGTATCATACTGTTTCATATCGCACCATGTCAACGTATCGTATCTTATTGTATTCATATCATATCATCATATCGTATCATTTTATCGCATTGTTTCGTATCGTACCATTGTATCATATTGTATTGTTTCATATTGAGCATATGAACCTATTGTATTGTATCATGTCTTGTTGTTTTATATCATATCGTCCTATTGTATCAATGTATTTGTTGTATGATATCGTATCCTATCATCATATCATATCGTTATTTGGTATTGTTGTATCATATTGTATCCTATCATTGTATCATTTTGTACTGTTTCGTATTGTGTCGTTGTATTGTATCACTGTATCATATCATATCCTATCATCGTATCTTATTGTATCTATTGAGTTTTTCTGAGTGCTTTAAATGAAGTATCTTTTCTGCTGAATGATGTAAGGACAAAAATGTTGTCTATGTTTGTTCCAACAGTCCCTGAACAACAAACTCGTCATAACAGAGACCTGCAAACCACCTGTGGTCACTGACATCTGATTTTGTCATTATCATACATGTGTTTAATGGCTTGTCTTTTCTTTCATTCATCTCTCATGGAAATTGCTTACATAAAAGTCTGAAAATCCTGCTGATAATGGGGTGCAGCTTTTCAGTTTTGTTTATTTTTCCATCCCTTTGTGTATCCTTTGTTGATTTCTTCTCCTTCAGGCTGAAATTTTGACTGTTCTCACTACAGTTACATCACCAGCAGCAGACACGTGGGATTGAGGATGATTTTGGAAAAATAGAGCAGCAGTTTGGTCTCTAAAATATCCCTGGGGTTGTTAAAAACATCTCTTTCCTGTTAAAAGGCACTTTATTTGGCTGGTGGGTTGGACAAAAGGCAGAATAAACTGTCTTTGAATCTACAATTGTAGCCACAGAAGCCTCGTAAAAAGCTCAGAGATGACAAATGAGCTTTTTCCACCCCATGACTGCTTTCACTTCCTTTGGATCTATTCCTGTCTCAGACGCTGCGTCCCACGTACTTAGTTGGTGGTTTGAAAAATTGCAGGTATACAAGGAAGCACAGCAGTTTCAGGTTTCCCACAGTCTGCAATATGAGCCTCTGACAACAGCAGGAGCATTATTGATTACTTTAGGTTTCAGTCTGGATCATGTGGATGCTTTCAAAATGTGGAAGCCAATATTTAGAGATCAGGTGAGGTAAACCATTGATATTTGACAGGCAGTTAAAAGCAGCTTTAGAAAGTGCTAGCTGATGTGTGTTATCTCTGATGTGTCACTTTGGGATAAACTGTTATGATTTACTTTACAAGTCTTCAAGATGACCCCCCTGTTTGTGTCTTTTGTTTGACTTCAATAGTCAAGGCAACACCAAGTTTATTTATAAAGCACATTTGAAAGCTTGAGACAGCATATAATTGATCACATATGAATAAAATAAGCAATAAAAAAGAGCATAATTATATATCAGGATGCCAAGCTCAACTTGTATTAAAAGTAGGGCTGTTAGTATTACTCATGATGCAATAAGGGTCCAAAATATACAAATCAAAATACAAATTTCATACAAGATTGATTTTGTGTTATTTTGTCATTTTACACAAACCATGGTTCAGTCACTGTAGCTTGATACTTTTTTTTGTTTACCATTCCTTTTGGCTAGTAAATTGAAATTTATCTCTGTTGCAAATTCTTTTTACCTTTGGCTAAACTAATTCTATTATCTTAAAGAAGTTCCTAATTTTCTTTTTAAAGAAAAGCAAAAAATTCAAACAGGAAGTTGAGTACCCTTAGTTTAAGGCAGTAAAAATTAGCAAGTCAAAGCATAGTAATTGAAATTCTTAAGAAAATCATATGGCTTGATTGTTACTTGGGTTATTTAAGGCTGGCTCAGGCCTGATTATGAGCACTGGGACAGCAAGAGCTCTTGTAGTGGGACAGAATTACAAATGCATCCAAGACACCCAATGACCATGACTTGATAAGACTAACATACATTTCTGCACCACTGTTTAGTTTGACACCCCAACCCAACGTCAACGATGTGAATCCTGATGCCTACTATTTGGAAAGCATTTGCTTCTTATTTTCACATCATCCTTTACCAGAATCCCTACTCCTTTGAAGAACTGTGTACATTTTATTTCATCACACTTTATTTCATAACACTTATCACATGCACACGTGAAATTCAATCTGAAGGAGAACCAGTCAATATTGTCCATCTTTTGATATGTCCATAATTGTTATCCAATTTAGAAAAAGATTTATTTTTGGGCCTTTTCATGCCTTTACTGGATAGAGGAAGGACAGTGGTAGAATTGGAAACAGGGAGGAGAGTGGGGAGAGACATGCGGTAAAGGGCCACAGGCCGGATTCGAACCCGGGCCACTCGTGTACATGGGTAGGGCCTTAAACCACTCGACCATCTGCTCGCCCATAAGTTCATTTTTTTCTTCTTTTATGAACAAAAGATCGCCACAGTAACAAAGAGCATTTCTGTTGTAGAGTGATTGACCCACAATTTCCACATACAAGGTGAGCGACCTTGCACGCTGGAAGCGTGTTTAGAGCGTTGCACAAATGAGACGTAATGTTGATCTGGTGATGATTACTGAATGGAAGTCCATGCATTGTGTTGTATTTTGAAAGTACTGGATACTCTATGTTTTCGGCTTTGGAGCTTTCTGATAACCTTGCAAAGCAGATGGATACGCCCACTGGTGAATCCATCCTGTTAAGCTCCAATCTGAACAGTTTGGGCCCAGTTAGAAAGTGACAGGACCAATCAGCGACGAGGGGCAGTACTTTCAGGCATGGCGGAGTCGTGACATAAACAAGCAGCAGCAAGAGGTCGGTGCAATTATGCGGAAGAGCTTAGCGTGGATGCTGCTAAAGCATAAGTTTTATCAGAACTTGACAAAAATACTTCGTTAAAAGAAGATCAAAGAACAGCAGTGGGTTGTTTCTTTTCAAAAATGACAAAAGTCGAGCACTTACATGTCTATAGTTGCCATGTTTCGTGTTATTCCCTGGTTGCTGTGCACGTGCAGCTTGATAGCTGCTACGTCACGTGTTTTGTTGCTCCTGTTGGCCCGTAGAGATGTGACAGACAGAACATTCATCCAACCACACTCTGAGCTTTTTTCAAAGCCTCTGCCTTTTCTCAAACGTTTCCTATTGAAGCTTTCCCAGATGGATGTGTGAAACACATCCATCTGGCGTGTCAGGTTAGCTTTCTGATAGATGGAAACTGACCTGGTTTGGCAGCGGCCAGCACTGAAAAAAGACCTGCAATGTATCTCCAGTGAAGCTAAGCGTTATGGTGCTTCAGGGACACGCCAGTGCTGGACTTGAGCATAGGCAGTGGAACTGCTCTGATTGACTAAACAGGGAGCATTTTGCTCCACACTACAATTCACCAGCTGATCGCAGTGCAGTTGATGTATTTGGAAACTAGAGGTAATACTCATGACATGGGGCAGTCTTGAATGACCATAAAAAACCCTGTAGTCTGAGACTGCCTTTACTGGATAAAGGAAGCTAAACTGAAACTCCTGAAAAGTGCATATGTTATCCCATTAATCTGTGATAACTGGACTTCAGTGAGTCATTTTGTACATGCACTCCTGCAAACTTCCTTACAGTGTTAAACACTGTGTTTCACAGGAAAAAGCACTTTGAAAATATTTCATTTACTGGGAGTCACTAAACTTGAGCAAGTAATTTTGTACATGCGCTCCTGTGAGCTTCTTAACAGTACAGAACACTGTATTTTACATTGTTAGCACTTTGCAGCTACTCCGTCTCCTTCCTCTTATGTCATGGCTTCGGATCTACTGGTGTAGCAGTGTAGCACTCATTTAAATGACAAATCTAACATTGACAAGTGTAAAACTACTGAATATTAGAGGAACTGATTTTCCTTCGTTTTAATTCATTCCTTTGCGCTCACTCATTTTCCTGTGGTCAGCAGCTGTTCTTATCACCTGCCACATTAATCCAGTAGCACTGCTCCACTCCCTCAGTGTTAGCCTATCATATCGCTGCCATTTTAAATGGCTTTCTCCTCCTCTAGTCCATTCATGCCATTATCACGTGCGACCTTCCACTTCCCCATCACTGCCAAATCCTCACAGTTTCATCATCTCCGTCATCTCATTAACCATCCTGTCTTTACACTTGGATTAGCTTCTTCATCTCTTCAGCCTCAGACGACATCATCAGCAGACACTTCCTCCACCAGAGTGAGGACTTCACATGGGCAGGTTTGACTCAGGGAAAGCATTCATCACCCTGTCGTCCTGTAAAGTTCAAACACCAAAGACTGACAACAATTCAGCATCACAGCCATGAGAAATGTGAGAAATTCTTTTTCCTTATTCTCACAGTTTGAGAGTTTTAAAGAAGGCTGGAGGGGTTTTAAGTCACCAAAAACCCCATGAGTGAGGAACCCCCATATTCTGCATGCCTGAGGCTCAGAACAGAACTTTCTTTCAGTGACTTTGGTTGTAACTGCAGTGAAGGTGTTCTGTGTCCCACACAGAGCTTGCCTGTTTGCTGAAATGCCTCATTATATACTTTGTATGTATACACATAAATCAAACTGTCACGGCTCCTTTTTGTAGAGAAGATGTTGATTTCAACACATTTTTTCATTTGACGATCAGAATTTACCTTGATTTATTCTATGAAATTATTGTGGTTCCATATATATGGCCAAGTAAATGAACATAAATCTAAACTCTTTCATAACTCAAAGTAAAAAGGTTAGCTGCTGAAAAATGCTTTGAATTGATCATATATTACACATTACATCATATATCATCATAAAAATGCACATATTACATTAATTGATTCATCCTTATTGTTCAATTTATATGTGAATGCATTTTAGCTAAATTTATACATTTTAATTACTTACTTTAAATGCATACAGTGCCAATAAAAATATTCACCCCCTTAGATTTTAACCTATTTTCTATTCTATATATCAATCATGGCCAATATAATTCGGCCTTTATGACAAAAAAATAAAAAAATCTAAAAAATGTATTTAATCTCAAAGGGGTAATGTATCAAAGTAATGTAAAAAAATATGTAAATAAAAACATGTCATATAAAATAAGTGATTGTATGAATATTGCATATATATATATATATATATATATATATATATATATATATATATATATATATATATATATATAGTATACTGTATGCTCCGGCTGATTGTGGTGCTGGGAAATAAATCTCTCCCAAAGCCATAGTTTTCTTCGATACTAAATAAGACTGTCCTCCAGGATTTTCCTATATTTTGTCTCATTCATTTTGGCCTCTACCTTCAAGCTTTCCAGGACTGGCTACCAAGAAGTGTCCCCCCAGCATGATGCTGCCACCACAGTGCTTCACAGTGGGGATAGTGTGTTTGTGGTGATGTGCAGTGTTTGATGCCTTGTCTGATGGCCGATAAGCTCCACTGAGGTCTCATCAGAACAAAGAATCTTCTTCCATTTGACCATTGAGCCTCCCACATGCGGTTTGGCAAACACTGAACAAGCTTTTTTGAGTTTTTTTCAACAGTGGCTTTCTCTTTGCCACTCTCCCAAAAGTTTGGACTGGTAAAGAACCCAGGCAACAGATGTTGTTTGCCGAGTCTATCCCATCTCAGGTGATGAAGGTCGTGACTCCTTCAGAGTAGTAATAGGTGTCCTGGTGGCCTCTCTTATTAGATGGGCTGATCTAGGCAGATTTACGTATGTGCCATATTCCATTTCTTGAGCATTTCTGGCACACATCCCCTTATTTACATCTCAATAACATTTTCTCTGAGTTACTTGGAGCGTTCTTTTGTCTAAATGGTGTAATGGTAGCCAGGGATACTGATTAACTAGTGACCGGACCTTCCAGACACAGGTGTCTTTTTGAAGTTGCCAGATGAAAGAGAGGGGAATGACATGCAGGACAGGATCCACAGGCTGGAGTTGAATCTGTAGATTTTAACACAAGCTTAACCATGGAAAAAGGAACTTGTTACAGACTGACAAGACAATAAATGGGACAGATTAAAAATAAACGTTTGATTGGAGAAAGTGTAGATGATTTTGGACTTATTCACTGAGCTGACTGGATCTCAAAGTGATCAGCTGTATTTACTGAAAGGTTTTCCTATTGAACTGAAATGTGGTACTGATGTCAGCAGAGAATAATTAGATGGCTTTCACACAAAAACAGCCCACATCCGGTCGCTCTCTTTCTTTCACTGCAAATGTCAAGGAAGCACCTCACTGTAGATTCACTTAATCACACGAAACCTAAACAGGAACACATGTCCT
The DNA here is from genome assembly GCF_018320785.1 of Cheilinus undulatus. Lineage (NCBI taxonomy): Eukaryota > Metazoa > Chordata > Actinopteri > Labriformes > Labridae > Cheilinus > Cheilinus undulatus. The sequence continues at coordinate 13,398,049 of NC_054881.1, read as the reverse complement.
CCCCTCGCCCACAGACCTGTTACCTAACACCACACACTTAATGTCAGCTTGTACTGCCAGGTTCTGAAAGTGGGACCAACAGGAGCAGTGGAAACAAACACTTGAACAAAGGGTCGTCAGGCTCAAGGTGCTATGACAAATCAGGCTGTGATTAGCAATGTCCATGACACAGAAAAGAGGCATTAATCACGCTTTGCCTCAACACAGCGGGTGATCACTCCCAGATACCAGAAAGTTGTGTACTGAGTCACAGGAAAAAAAAACCTCACTTCAGAGCTGACACTGAGATTGATAAAATTCTCCTCGTTCAAGGCTGGTGACGGCAGGGGGTGAAAAGGCACATAACCTAATTTTATCACAACAGTTTAGAAGATATGAATGACACATTATGCTGATTAATGTCCTAACTTTGAGATGACTGGTTCTTTAAAACATACGTTTAAAGTGTTCCCCTATACTACATGTGTGTTTCACTGCGTAGATGAAAATACACTATGGTATAAATGAACACCGTCCTCCTCTGTTGGTCAACATGCAGGTCAACATTGATGGTCCTGATTTCCACCCATTTCCAACAAAATACTTTTTACTATTTTGGTGGTTAGCAAGATCCTGAAAACAACCCAAAAAATATCAAAAAAATTGAAGTTAATGTTACATCTGAGCTATATGTTGGAGACCCATGTAGTAGACTGCAAGCGCTGTGATTGGTCACCTGGGTAGCACCAGCACTCAGTCCCTGAGGAATGTTAAAAGCAGGGGTCATCAACTACATTTGCACAAGGGCCAGATTTAGTGTTGAGATTGTGGGGGCCAGACTTTCAGATAAACTAAGATCAAATACATTTCTTGGTCTAATTAACATATTATGATATTAGAATTTGAATTTTTCGCCGTAAACAGTGAGAGCTGTCTCTATTACCTATTATGCAGCCAGCCACAAGGTGGCAATTGAGATATTTTATCTACATATTCAGGGAGTTGTCATGTGCTACATCAATGGTTTTGAAGGTTCCCACTTTGTGAAAAACATTTGCTGAAAAAAGGTCTTTGGTTTGATTCTCACGCAGGAAAAATTCGACTCTCAAAGAACTTGAAGTAGGAGGTGTACACAGAAAAACGTAGATTTAATCAGGACTGGGAAAGATAAATATGTGTTTATCATGCATCATATTTACTAATGATTCCTGAGAGGTTACTCTCTGCAAAAACAGATGAAAGGTCAAGTTGTTCTTGATAAAACTGTTTCAATATTCATCATTTTTGGAGTTCATTTAATAACTGCCGAGATTTAAAACCTTAAGATACCCTTAGAACCAAATCACTATTTTTCCTCTGCATTTTTTCTGAATTCAGTGATCTTCTGTGAGCAGTTGGCAGTTACAAAGATGCACTCTTGAGAAACATATTGTTGGAGTTGTTGTGTTATTTCACAATTAAGTTGACAACATATGTTGAAACCTATGACAGCAAAGAAAATGGATAGTACAGGACACCTTAGAGAGAAAGAATGGGAAATTTTCATTGAGAAAAAAACACACAAAAAAAAGAAAATGAAAAAGAAGACGTCAGTCTTCACTACAACTCTTGGCTAGCTTAAAGGCTAACAACAACTGCCATTAACTGCAGAACTGACATTCTGTGTATAAGAGACTGCTTCTTTGGCTACTGCAAAGGAAGCATGCCTGCAAGGTTTGCAACTTTCCCGACAGAGATTATCCAGAGAACAAGGCGCTTGGAGACTGACAGGAGGAGGACGTGGAGGCAGCCTGAAACCTACAGCCAGGTGGGAGGAGGCAGAGACGGCGTTGTGTGAAAAGGCAAATGGGGCAAACACGCCAGGCTGCAGGCTGGGCTAAGAGCGGTCCCACACAAACATGCTGTACCAAGCATCTTTCACGCGGGTGCCCGCTCCCTCGCCAACAGGATGGATGACATAAGTTGCAGATTTCTAACCACCGTTTGGACGACTGTGACTTGATAATAACAGAGACCTGGCTGCAGGAAAACATTCCGGGTCTATGGCCGCACCATGCACAGAGCGGACCGGACACCCAACTCTGGTAAGTCGTCTCTACAAGCGAGCCTCTGGGATTCTGATGGACCCCTTGCACCCTGGACAACGTTCAGCATCACTTACATAAACCTGCCATATCGAGCATCTTTCTCTGTGGATTCTGCCAAAAAGTGCTTGTGGCATGTCAGAATAGTTACTGAAGCCCTCACTCATTCTTTGCAACTAACTGCAAGTTAAAAAAAAAATCTGTAAATACAAAGCTAGGTCACCCAACTTTCATCTGCATCTGTCTTTTTATTCAATTTTTCTCCTCTGAGTCATTCTTTAGAAATAAATCTGCTCAGTATAACCCATTTTTTTTCACCCCAAGGTAAAAAATGTAGACTAAAGGGTGCAAACATCAGCTCAAAGCTACAACTTTTTAGTTTTATAGGGCCTTCGGAGAACCACAAATAACAATGCTGCCTCTTCACTGCACACTCTCAAGGGTTGCTGAGTTCATTTCTTGCTAAATTAAGAATGTACTCAGATAGATAAATTGAGTTTAGAATATTGAAAACAGTGACAATGACCTAAATGCACCATCTGTCATAACTTTCACGAGAACAAAACCAGGAAGATGGCCAAGTCAGAGCAACATCTGATTACAAGGCACAGAAAGTATGAAGGAAAACAAAATGAGTTTTCCATCTGCAGAGAGGAGGGAATACACTTGCCAGAAAATACAGATGGTGACAAATTTCAACAAGAAGCACAGATGGCTTCTTTTCAAGTGAGGATGAATATGACTGCACAATAAATGACCCTTTGTTTGAGTGGTTAGAAGTGAAAGTTCCAAGCTGCATTTTGTTTCTGTATTTCCAGGCCTCAAGCCATACATATGTTGTTTCTGAGCCTGCTAAAATAAAAATAATGCCATGCTATGCCATTAAAATGTTACGCTCTGGGTCTGAAGCTGCTAGGAGTGTAATCTGCATGAGACCTCAGCTCATAACCACCATTCCTTTCAAAGTTGGACATCAAAGTGAGTGAACACAATCCGTGATTGTTTTTGGCAGAATGGCGGAGTTTTAAGTACGGCACCATGTGGGACGCCGGTCGTCTCAAAGCCGGCCTTTGCCCTGACCTGGAGCAGGGGTCCTGGAGGTTGACATGAGACAGGCTGTGTGACCTCCAGCCAGGCTCAAGAAAGATGTAAGAGCAGCGTTTATCTGCTAAACAAAGGTTAGCTTGTAGGGTTTATTTATAACATCAATCATAACAAGTTAATTTGAGTGAATTGCTTATGATGCATGCTAGCTGCTTCATTCCACTTTCCATCAGAAAATGTAATTACCAAGAGGTCAGAGATTAACCAGAGATAATGGAAATGTAAAAATAGGGTTTGCTCATGTTTGGATTTAAAGGGTATTTTGAGGAGTTTCCCCCAACTTTTGGAGTCTTATTCCATTTTTATCATGAAATAACAACATACTCTTTATCAACAGTTTAACACTTATTTACTTTACTTCATCAGGACCTTGTGGCCCAGATTTGATAAAGAGAAGCCAAACAACCCACCAAAAGTGATCAGATTATAAGTAGACGTTAAGTCTGTATTGCTTCAAGGATATACATATATACACACCTTTTCCCAGCCCAAACAAAACCAGTAAGTAGCTGATGGAAGAATTTAAGGTAATGTTTCCTGTCTAGTGTGATGTCAATAAGCATGTTCAAGGTGGACAGGAAATCCAATTTAGAGGCTTAGAGGCATTGTGAAGCATCCTGAGGAAGAGTGTAGGTTGGATTTAATGGCTGCATTGGTGCAGGCATTGTATTTGGACTTAAATAATTAAACAAGCAATAAGGTGTCTATAAAAAGTATTCAACCCCTTGGATGTTTTACCCTTTTATTGACTTTATAAATAAAGTATGGTCAGGTAATTTTTTTTTTTGTGACCAAAAAAAAAAAATCATACAAAGTGGAACTTATTTCTACAAATAAATGATGAAAATACTTAGAATATATATGAGAAGCATCCCCACAGCCACAGCATGACCCTGCCACCACCCTGCTTCACAGTAGGGATGGTGGGTTTGTGGTGATGTGCTGTGTTTGGTGTCCACTAAACACATCACCATTGTGGTCTCACCTGACTAAAGAACTTTCTTCCACTTGACCGTGAAGCCTCCCACATGCCTTTTGACAAACTCTTGTCAAGATTTATTATAATTTCTCTTCAACAGTGGCTTTCTCTTTGCCACTCTCCTATAAAGCTTTGACTGCTGAAAAACCAGGGCGACAGTTGTTGCATGCAGAGTCTCTCCCATCTCAGCTGCCAAAAGCTTAGTGACTCTAACTACTCGCCTTCTTTCATTGTCACTCAGCTTTTGAGGCCAGCAGATTTACACGTGCCGTGTTCCTTCCATTTCTTGATGATAACTGAACTCTGGGGGATGTTCAGCGCTGTGGAAATGTTTTTGTATCCACCCCCTGACTTATGCTTTTCAATAATCTTTTCCCTGAGTTGCTTGGAGTGTTCTTTTGTCTTCATGGTGTAATGGTAGCCAGGAATACTGATTAACTAGTGACTGAACCTTCCAGACACAGGTGTCTTTCTACTAAAATCACTTGAGACACATTGACTGCACTCAGGTGATCCTCATTTCACTAATTGTGAGACTAATAGCACAAATTAGCTGGACCTCTGTTGAGGTCAGTCACTTTAGAATGGGGTGGATATTTATCCAGTCACTTATTTTATATGACAGATTTTTCTTTAATTGGCATTAGTTTGTAGAAATCTGTTCTCACTTTGCTAAAAAGTTTTTGGTCAAAAAGTCAAATTATATTGACCATGACTGATTTATAAAATCAAAAAAAGGGTAAAACATCCAAGGGGGTGAATGTTCTATAGGCACTGTAAGCCATGACTAGGATTTGGAATGGCTGGGTTAGCAAGAATACGATATATGATACAAAACAATAGAATACCATGTAATGCAATAAGATTGACACAACACATAATGATAAAACACAGTACAATGCAATAGACCAGATCCCCACATCTGATGCATCTTTGTCACAAGGGTTGAAAAAGAGTAACACCTGATACACCCCATGATGAAAGGTTGTTAAAATGTCTGATACTTTGATATTTTTTGGAAACCACATGCTCTAAATGAAACAATATCTGTATCAACTTAAAAAGTTGATACAAGGCTGACCAGAGCAGAAGACTCCTTCTCCTTGGGAATCAGGATTCCCACTGCTCTACACCAGGCTCTTGGGATAGATAACTTCTACCATACTAACTTTAGTAATCACAACAGAAATCTAAGAACATCAGATATGCTTTAAAGGCCCGGTAAGGGACTTCATTTGACCATGGGAGAGAACAGGGCTGCACGTAATACCGAAGAACCTTAAGAGTTACCGGAAGGTCCAGAGTACTATGAACCAGAGGGATATGTGGAGGAAGCGACAGACCAGACACTCACAAAGAAGGTACATCTTCGCCCTGGGGTTGGAAGACTGAGGGTAACACAAGATATGATACAAGACATCACATCACAGTGTTGGCTAATGATATAGATAATACAATGATACAGTGGTTAGCAATAACAGAGATTCAGGACTATTACATGATACATCATAACAACTGATTAATTCAAAAACACAAAATGGGGATAAATGTATTTATTCATTGAAATTTTGTACCCATTTCAGCCATCTTAACTTGTTTTCAGTGCTTTCTCACAGTTCTCACTGTCAACCCAATCCTTTAGCCAGTTAATTCTGCTCATGTTATCCTCATCAATGCCACAAACACTAATATGAGCAGTCATGAATTGGTGACACAACAGGCTAAAATCTGTTTAGAACTGCCCTCAGCATAACTCTTTTGATTAAAACATTGATAATTGGCGGTCGTGACTGTATCACGAGTCATGACGACAATGCTCTGCATCGTCAATTTCTTGTCTAGCCATGCACCCAAAAATACTCAGCACCCTCATCAGTCACTTTAGTAGACAAACAGCCTCAGTCTTAATGAGATTACATGCTAGAGTAGCAGCCATGATGTCTGTGTTTGGCTGATCAATGGTTTCTTAATGCTACCCATGAGGCCTTTATTGTCAAGTACAACCTCAAGTTTTGTTTTTATGTAAATGAAGCATTTATGTAACTGTAGCAGTGTGTAAATGGGTCAAAAGGAACTCCTTACATAAATTACCTGAGAAGTAAATTGGGAAATCAAGGCTTCTCAAGGTATTCATAAATTGCATTTACCCATTAGGAATGTGCTCCTTTGAGACCCTGAGATAGAGATGCATGTGTGTATGTGAGAGTGCCTGTTGGCTTGACCTGAGCACTGACATCATATAAATGAACAGTCTATAAATGGAACCTCATTAGCGGGCTGTTATAATAGAGACAGGTCATTTCAAGGACCCTGGGGGCTCTGAATTCTACCAGTGATGCAACACTTACACACGTCCTATTGGTTCCGCCACAAAACAGTTAAAATGTGAGTTCTTGTCTGGTATCACCTTTGAAAACATCATATGTTGGAGTGTCATTACTGTCAATTGTGAAGCTAATTTTAGAACATAATAAAAGAGCAGCATCTGGCTATTGGAAAATCCAAGACAATGACTTTTCCCATCACAGGAGTCTATTTATAGACGGCTTACCAGCTGACCTTGAATGTAAGGATTGTTCTACAGAGAATCAATTTAACCTCTGTGAGACAGAGGCTACTAGGGCATGTGTAATGTGCCATTCATGTAAAATGAGAGCTGTATAGTGTCTTGGGGGGTCCCTGTTAATTTGAAAATTGCTTAATGAGGCATGCAACCAAAAGAGTTTGACTTCCAAGTATAAAATTAACCCAATCTCCAGCTTATCCAAAGAACAAGTGCACTCATCCTCCATCCAACCCCCAGCCCCTCTTTGCTCTGATACACCTTTGTGAATTAGGGCAAAATAATGTAAATTATGACTTCAAAGGATTTTGTACTCACGTGGAGCTTGAGTGGTACATTGAGCACGCTTTGATTTACAAATATGATTCACCATTTATAGCCAATTCTGTTACCCTTTTGAAAACATTACAAAAAAAAAAAAAAACAAACCAATAAATAATCCTAACCCAAGCCTGATATTGACCTGTAACCTTTAAAGCTGACTCAACGATCTTGTAAGCAAACAATAGAAAAAGCAAGGCTTTGTCTGCTCTGAGGCTGCCAAAACTCGATTTTCAAATATTGACAAAAACTATGATAAAGCAGTTACCAAGTAGTTTATACAAACATCTTATCAGTGAAACAATTAAAATCTGTGTTTATTTTTGGTTGCATTGTGTCACTTTTTCTTTTCTTTTGGGTCCTGGGGGGACTCCACTTTTCTTAGGTTCTGTAGGGTTGGGGTGCCAAGGAAAAATGGTTTGGAAACTGCCTTAAAAGTTGACTCAACACTTGTTAGCTAACAAAATTCTCAAATGAATTCTGGTGCAGACCAGAGAATGGAACCCTGCGAGTCTTGGTTTGCTTCTAAGTGCACCAGAACTTGGTCTGCTGTAGGTCAATGCTATCTGAACTAAATGAGGACCAAAATATGCGAATTGGACAAGAAAGAAGTACATTGTGGGTTGACTTTTAAAGGTGAGTCAGTTAAACTAATTATCTAAGGGCCTGAAACCCTGGTCAAATGCTTTTTTAAAACTTTAATGAGGCCTCCCACCACCAGCAGTCACTGTAGCTTCAGTTAACAGCTGGTGCCTTCCTGCCAGAGCAGATGTAAACAAGAGAGGCTGAGCCAGTCGAGTGTCGAGTATGGCAGTGTTTTGAACCAGAAAAAGGAAAGAAAGTTGTATGTAGGCTATTTCGGGTTAAACTCATATATCTACTCAACTTAAGTGATGAGTAACCACAGTAAGTATATTAATCTGCAAAGAGGAACAAAGGCTGGCAGAGCTAACTGCTAACTTCAGCCACACTCTACTCAGCATACCAGGCCCAGTGTGAGTTTTGCCAAATAGGGAAATAGCCCTGTGGGTACATCCTTAGACCCAACTTGTATAGGGGTGCTTGAAAGTTATATGAACCATATGACAAATGCGAAAATGTTACAATTTCATTCCTGAAATACACCAAGTCCACCATATTTATGTCAGTGGTTCTCAACATGGGCCGGGACCTCTCCAGAACACTGAGAGGGTGGTCTCCAGATGCCTTAAAAAACTCATATTATTTAGATTACACTTTTGCCATGTGATACCAATTTTGCCAAATATTTACCCATTTCAATCACTTTTCCCACCAATTTTAACACATTTTTGCACTTAAAACCCATTTTTGTCAATTTTAAACCCTTCCACCACTTTTTCTGCCTGTTTTTGCCACTTCTAAACCAGTTCTTGCCACTTTCCACCTGTTGTTGCCTCTGTTGAACCATTATTGCCACTATTAACCACTTTTTACTGCCATTTTTTCCCCATTTAACCACATTTCTCATTTGTTATACCCATTTTTGCCAGTTTAACCTATTTCTGCCAATTTGTCTGCCTTAGCCCAGCCACACACTACAGGATTTTAAGCCTGATTTGGGGCAAGATTTACCCCCCCTGACAATCGTGGGGGCGTATCCCAAGAGGAGACTTGTCGCAAATGACTGTTTGCCGGAATAATCCTTATGTATGTGGTTTATACACGATTGCTTTACTGCTCCAAATCACGTTGTAGCCTTCAAAATCCCGAATTGTAAATATCAAACACATTTGATATTTACAATTCTAGGTCGTAGTGCCTCTGACGAAGTACCCACAACAACCAATGAGAGCGAGCAGATGGGGTAGCGTCACAGCCCACATCATACGTACTTTCACCGCTCACAATCATAAACACGGCTTTAACTTAACTCCAGCCAGGATTTCATCCCAAGTTTTATGTTTTTTGCCTCACCTGTAATGCATGCCAGGGCAGCCTGTTGGGGAGGGACAGCAAGAGGGTATCGACAGACATCCGTGTTTGTATTTTTTCTGAAGTCACATGATCACTGAGGTCATTTGCAGGTCGGCAAGTGTGTGGTCTCCAGTAAGCTGACAGTCTGGCTGAGTCATCTACTGTGTGTGTTCAGAGGATTAAAGATGAAAATCTTTTGAAATTGTCCTCATATCGTTTCAGATCTGAAAATTGTGTTTATCTAATTTTTGCAACTTCTAACCCATTTCTGCTACTTTGAAAATCCCACTTCACCACCTTTTCCACCAATTTTTGACATTTTTAACACATTTTAATACTGTTTTAAGAAAAGAGATTTACATTTCTAAGATGTTCATTTACTACAGCCCAAAAAAATAAAAAATATGTATTTGTTATTATTCAGGTTAAATATAAAATATGGATATCCCAGCTTAACCTTACAATTGACCATGATTTTGCTGATTTCCATGGTCTTCCAGTTTCGCTGGGCCCCAGAAAGCTCTCTCCTTTATCCGCCCTTATGGACAGCCTTGTCTGCACATGACCATTCTTGAATGTGCTTTGCTGTGTTCAACCACCCTCAAGTACAGTGGGGGTCCCCTGTCTTTGGCACCTTTATTTTGGGGGTCGCTGGCTGACCTAAAAGTTGTTTCTGAGAAGTTTTGCAAAAGTTTACTTGCACTCCTACATTCCAAATTTTCAAACTTTCACTGACTAAAGATGTGAATGCAGGACATTCGTTTTTTACACAGGGATATTTCTTCTTTACTGAAGCATTGGAGCGCAGCTCTCACAGCTGTTCCAGATTAAGCACATAAGGCTGCTATTAAGATACTTCTGTGTGCACTGGCAGTAGGAATCAGCTCACAGCCTCAGTTCTAGGTTGTGTCCTTCTGTGTTTATTCTTGTTTTCTTCCTTTAAGTACACCTTTCTGACCTTTCAGCTTTGTTAAATATTATGCAATCCTCGTCCCGTTCACTGCGCGTGACTGATCATCCATATTTACAATATGAGCCGTATATTCAGCTCTTTGAAGCCACTGTTCTAATGTGAAGTGCCTCTCTGATATTCCATATTCATCAGCCTCTGTGTAATCCACACTCACAATCCTCTTGTGCAGCTTGGTTTTGCCTCACTTGAATGCAGCACGACAAGCCAACTAAAGATAAATGTAGCCACAGGGAGACATAAAAGAATTGCTTAATTAATCTCGTGAAGGGCATTTTACAGCTCCGGCTCTGGCCTGTGGAAGAAAAAGCCTCCTTTCTTTGTATTTTTCTCACATTCCTTTTTAAAATTAGTCTCATGACTTGTTTCCTTCTCCCATCATCTGACCATACTGCTGCTATTTTCAGCCTGCTCTCCCCCTTGCTCTCCTTTCTGAGTTTTGCCTCTCTGCTGTCCGGCGTCCTCTGCAATGTCTTACATCTTTTTCTTTAACGTCAGTTTTTTATTTTATCCTCACTGTCCTCCCCCCAAATCCTCACTCTCTGCCTGTCCATCTCTAATGAATGACTGAGTGACTGAGACTGAGAACAGGACTCTGCAGGCTTCAGAGTGATGTTACAAAACACTGCAGTACTTGATATTCATAGTGCTGCCCTACTTTCATCACAGCCTGCGTGAGCATGCATACACACCTACAATATATGGATTGATTCTCAAATAGTTTTTAAATTCAAGAAGTGTCCAAAATAAGTTATAATGTGTGGGTTCAGGCTTTGGAAACATGCATGTAGGTCCAATTTTAAACTTCTCATACACCAGCAACAGCTAAGTGGATGGATATAACTCAATAAGGCCATTTAAAGACATCTTTGTTAAGATGCAGAGGCACTGGGGGTGGTGAAAAAACCTTCTTTCACCAAGTTGACCTAGGTATAACTTTAAGTCGTGACCAGCGAGGAGGGCAAAAGTAAAAAAAAACTTTGAACAGTAGCAGCCACCACTGAACTAAATCCTATAAAAAAGGAATTACCGGAATTCAGTATTTTTTTTTCATTTAAATCATTTGATTCTAAAGAAAGTTAACCTAGTTTTAAAACACTGATAAAAGCCTTAATATCATGGCAACAAAAAATAGAATTCCTTGGTGCCTACTATTGGACACATTTTGGTACATGGTGATATCTAGGTAGTGCAAGAGTTAAGGTCTTATTTTCAGATGCATTTTTCGAATCTGTAATCCAAAAAAAACAAAGTGTCACCCACTCGAGTCTTGCACACTGTGATGCATATTTTTTACATCTACTGCAAAAGTTCGTAGAATGTGGCAAATATTTTAGTACTGCAAAGAGAATAGAGTTAAGACTATACCGTGCCACTGTCACTCTTTGAAAAAACTCACGGGCTCCATCAGTTCTGTGCTGAACTGGAGAAATGGAGAGCAACTCTATATTTCAGTCTGTTTTGTGGCTGTGAGAACAATTTTTGGCACACAAACCATTATTCCACTGTTGATTTCCACATAAATCACAGTGTTAAAAGTGAGGTTTCAATGTGAGCGAGCAAGAATGGAGCTGCAGTGGCAGCTCTGAATTATCAATCACTCACTGAAATGAATTGAACTGACGTAAAAAAAAATGAAAAAAATCCTGTTTTGTTAGATTATGACATATGAAAGGTTCAGTGTCAGTGTGCAAAAAGACTGACACAATAAAAAATGGTTTCTCTTTTTGTAAGTGCCAAATTTTTGGACTTAAAAATGGACTAACAATGCAAAGGTCTCTAACTGGCATTTTTTGATGGATTCATTTTTCTCTTAGGGTGCTTTTAACCTTGCAAAGCAGATGGATAGACCCGTTGCTACCATGGCAACCGCTCAGGTCATGACCTGAGCGAAGATTGTTAATTTTATAACCTGGCTAAAAGTCCATCCTGCCACCATGAATGACTTAAAAACACTTTTTGAGATGCCAGCAACATTGCTCTTCATATCTACACATCTACATGTATGTGCAGCTCAGTGGATTATGGGCTCGTGCTTCACTTATGTGGTGGTTTTTCAGGTGATAGGAGACTTTGCATCTCATCTCGCTGACTCCAACATTTGTTCATCCGTAAGGTGAGTCATAACAGAACATTTGTTGACTTGATTCTGATGATTTCCATGTTTTATTGAAGAAAAATGTGAACAAACTGCCACACCAGGGAAAGAAGTTTTGTTTTTACAATGACACTACATACGAGACCACCTCCCCAAGTGGGCAATGCCTGGGCAAGGTCCGGGGGTCACCTCATATGGATTGCATTCACACTGACCAGAACAGCTGGACTTTGGGCTCAATGTATTCTTGGTGACCATAATCAAAAATTAAAGAAATTGTGAAATTTTGAAATGTGTGGGCACGAAGAATGTAAACATTCTAACAACCTTAATAAAAAATTCAAAACCCAGGGCGCAGATGGCTTAGGACAGTGTTTCCCAAATGTGGGCTGGGGTTCGCTGGTGGGCCCAGAGGTACTTTTGGTTGGCTTCTAGAGGTCATGTACAATAACTAAAAAAAGTCCTATAAATTAGAAAAAAATTCAATCCTGTTCTAAATGATCATAAAATACCTGACACATGTGACATGATACAACCAGTGTCATGGTTTAACTGGTGTGGGACTGACTGGTGACACTCTCTTAAACATTCTTTCGTGCCACTAGTTTTTAAGAATTTATCATTGTCTTCAAAGACATGAATGCGGCTTATTTCACTGGGTTACAAAGTACTTAATCAAAGATAAATAATAAAAAAAGCTTCTTTGCTGTTGCCTGATTAAAACAAAATTGGCAGTGGCTCATTGATTGTACTTTGTGACCCCATGAACCCAAGTAATGCTGTTGTATTTGAAAGCAAAGCATTTGGATAAAAATTCCTTGTTTATGAGGAAAAAAAGATGGATAAAAGGTAAATATCTGAGTCTCATGTTGTGGTTGCACAAGGGTTTTGATGGGTCCCAGAAGATTTTCAGGTCTTATATTTGGCTGGAACACAATGAAGCTTAGTGGTTAGGCCACACCCCATGTGCTCAAGTGGCCCAGGTTAAAGTCCAGCCTGCAGCTCCTTTCTCGCACTTCTGTTCCCCATACTTTCATCCCTATGTCTGACTATCCTCCACATGTTGGCTGTGGTGAAGGGGCAAAATATGATATATGCCCGTGTGCCCCAGACATCCTGGTGACGCCCCTAAAAATAATATCCTGTCTGTGTCAAAAGCCTCACATTTTCACTCATTCCAAAAACTAAGGCCTTTTTAAGGCACTAAACATGGTGCATTGGGCATGTGTCTAGATTTTACTATGGTTACTTGAAAGCCTATTGCTGTAGAGAACATGAAATGTTAAATAATCATCCCTGAGAAGGATTCAGCTCAAAACCAAACAAATGCATTTTTGTCATTTTAAACAGGAAATCAGAAAACAAGCAGCATAAAAGATAAAGATAGAGGTAGAGAGGAAGAGAGAGGAATATTACATCATAGATGTCAAACAGGGCTACAGATTATGTTTGTGTGGGTGCAGTTTTCCAAATATAATCCCTCTGAAAACTAACCCATGGGCATGTATGCACATTTTATACACACTGAAAGATAAGGCCACCTACAGGGTTGGGGCCTAGACACATGGAGGGTCCTTGGAGGTCAGCATAAACATAGTTCAAGATAAAGTTAAGCTGCAACAATCTATTATTTTATTTTTTACAACAATTCTTATCAATACAGCAAAAGTATACTCCTGACTTATTGTTGCTTTGGTAAACTCAGGAAAATAAGTAAAACCTGACAATGCGCATTTCCCATTAGTTTTCATCTGGGCGCCTGGGACAGCTATGAGACCCATATTGCTCATATGACGTTAAAAGTTCTAAAATGTTGAGAGATGGGCCATTTAGGCTTTAAAAGTTATCAGTAAGTCTTAAGACATACTGGTGTGAAGAGGATAAAATGGGAGTGATGTGCTTGGATCTCCTAGTTTTGGTTAAAAGCCTGGCTTCTGAGTTTTGAACCATCCACACTTGGCATTTGCCTTTTCAAGTGCTAATAGTATTGGTGGGCCAGGTGAACCAGAGTATTTGGCTGGTAACGTCAGACTTCATAGCCATGCCATGACCATAGACTAGAAAATACTGGACAAAGTCTGAGAGACATCAGTCATTTAAGGGGGTTACTGAGCCCAATCATGACAGCCACCATGTTGAAATACGTCAAACTAACTTTAGACCAAATTGGTCTAGTGCCAAAAATCAAATACACCCAGAGTGAGCTCATGATGGCATGAACTATTCTGACCAAAGCCGTGGTTTTTTGTTCAACCAGGCTGTCCATCAATCTTCTTCCACTTATCTTTGGAGAGGTCGCAGTGGCAGCAGTCAAAGTAAGTCAACCAAGACATCCCTCTCCCCAGCAACTTTTTCCAGTCCCTCCTGGGGGATTCCGAGGTGCTTCAAGGCCAGATGGGCTATATAATCCTTCCAGAGAGTTCTGGGCCTGCCCCAGGGTCTACTCCTAGTTGGATGTACCTGGAAGGCCTCCGCAGCCAGGCTAGTAGGAGGCATCTTGATCAGATGCCCAAACCACCTCAACTGGCTCCTTTTGCTGTGAAGATGCTCTACTTTGAGATCCCTCTGGGTGTCTGAACTCCTCACACCATTGCTCAAGACTGGTGTACAACTGTGTGATTTTGGTCCCAGACAAAAGATGACCAGTCATAGCGATATCTTTGGTCATGGCCCTGAAACAGTGGTCTTACGTCACACTGTGAGAAAGGTTAACAGATGGCAGTTGTCCTGGTCTTGTGACCAAAGATAGCCTGAGATAAAATTCTGACAGTGTCAGAAATTTAGGATGACCAGCCCACAATTTGACAGCTGCTACAACCTACATCTACTAACCAACCAATAGGAATGCAGCAAAAAATGACAATAATAAATGCCACTCTGGCGCCAACAAACCAACAATTAAGCATTAGAATGGAGACGATGCCAAAAAGCAGAAGTTTGTTGGATTCCAGCAAGAAGGAAAATCTTCATCCCAGGTGTTTTTTTGAACATATGAATACTGTAGTTTTAACTGCTTTGTTGTTGCTTTGCTTCATTATTTACAACGGCACTGGCAGCGTAGACAAATAATGCGTACTGTGGCATACACAGATGACATTTATGTATGTCCTGCACACCGGTACGTTGTAGCCTGCGATTCAGCATAGTTTAGTGGGAGATGTCATTGTAAAGTCTGCACATCAAACTTAATGTATAAGATTCATGTCGCACAATGCAGCATGCCAGAAGCTTGAAGACTGTTAAAAATGCACAGTCCGTAGGAGGCTTAACACTGAGCCCAGACACCCTCCTGAGGATCAAGAATAGTTTTGGTGTTCCTGTGAACCCGGGAGCTGTGTTGTTGGGGGCATGAGCCCCTGGTAGGGTCTTCAAAAGCAACTGGTCCCAATGGGATGTCCAGACAAAGAGCAATTCAAGAAAGCCCTCATGATTCAGAGCCCACAGTCTGGGGTCACTTTGCCTGGATTAGGGAAACAGGGGTGTCCCTGGAGCCAGACCTGGGGGGTAATACGATTGTGAGTGTCTGGTGGATGGGTTTTGCTCCATGAAGCCTGGTCTGGCTAAGCTCGAAAACAAAACAAGAAGCCACCACCCCGTAGGCCCACTGCTTACAGGGATAGGTATGAGGGTCAGGTGCATTGGAGACTTTGCGGGTGGAGGCCTTGGCATACTAACCCCCGGGAGCCCAGACTGGTTTTCAGTAACCTGGCTGTAAACATGTTTATTCCTGGTGTAAAAACCTGCATTTAAAACGAAGTAGGAATGTGACTTTCAGAGCTTCTCTAGCCACTAAAGGAACTGCAGTTTTTGTTCTTCCACTTGGTCATGACCTTCACAAAGGAGAAGCAACAGAGATAACTTTCTAGAAACCCAAAATAATGTGCATATGTTTCGGCACCAAAAGGTAGCCAATGCTGGCCAGGGGGCTAGCACCACAGCCACTAATTCATCGCAGATGCATTGATTTTAAGTCACATCACAAGAGGGCTGGTTTACTGGGTTAGGGGCCCAGCCATTTATGTAGGTAGTTCAATAACATTTTAGTCTGCATACAGCAGTGCACCTGTGCTTTTGTCATCCATGCATTCCTGTCTTGTTCTGCCCTTCCCTTCATTTCTTCCTTTTAGGAACTATGTCAGACCTTTTTCTGTCTCTACATGCATCATAGAGGAAGCTACGCAAGCTCATGCTCTAATTGTGTGACATTACATAATTGACCTACAGGTATAACGGACTTGAAGAGCTGGGGAATACTGCTGGCTTCATTTCTTTCGTCATTGCTCTGACAGTGATGTCCATGCAGAGACAGAGCCCTGGTGTATTTCCTGTCCTTAAAAGCCTCCTTTGCCACACTAGAAAAGGAGGAATAGTTACACAGTCTCAAGTGCAGAGGTATGAAAATGTCAGATTAAAAGTAGCAAAATAATCTTCCTCTGCAGCAGACAAATTGAGGCAAAAGAGCACAGTACTGCTCATTTAGTGTAATCGCAATGTTTTTTTCAGTAGTGAACAAAATAATCTTGAAAAGTTAAATTGTAAACAATCAGCATGGCTCTGTCTGCATGTTTGTGCGTATTAATGTGATGTCATTCATGCTTTTGTTTTGTAGCGGTCTGCTAAAAATAGACACCAAATCACCTTAATGGACGAGCCCTCCTCCTGTGACGTGTGAATCTACAAAATCCAGCTGTGTGTACAGTCACAAACACACACACATAGCACACACCCTGTGAATCTGCACTTTTGTTTGTGCATCATTTCCCATCATAAATCTCAACTGATGATGCCAGCATTGAGGATTAGGCTAAACCGAACGTGAGCTCTAATCTGGTTGAGTTTCCGACAGCTTCTGCCTTTTTTTTCCCTGAGGCTGGAGCGGGAATGCTGCTCTGTGCTGACCTACATGCTTCATACCACGCTGCCAGTTATGGTTTGACATGTGAATGAAAGAGGCCCACTGAAGAATAGTTTTAGATGTGACTTTATAGTCTCACTTTAAACCCACACTTAGTCCAACACCTAAGCATTTACAGTAGCTCTCTTTGGCATGCAGATTTTCCCTCAAGTCAGGGAGTTTTTATGAAAAATGCAGATATTTCTTCTCTAACTCTTCTCCTAAAATCAGAAAAAAGGGCTGATTTTTTCTCCACACCCTCTCATAAACAAACACATCCCCACAGCTAGTGTCTCTTCAGGGGCACTGAAACTAAAACCCACGTGATGTAGTTATGTGTGTAAGCTCTGACTTGCCTCAGTGTTGCTTTAAATATATAAGGTTGCTTCCCACTGTTTTAACAAGGTGCTATCAACCTCATTACTATGTAACTACTGACATGCTTCAGAGCTTTCAGGTTGTTTATTGCTTTGCCTTTGCCACAAGAGTCACTAAAGGCTAGAGTGTACCGCAGTGTATTTCAGAGAGAACATATGATAGTGTGCTAGCTTAAAGTCCCTGTAAAGGTAAGTCCAAGCTCTGTGTTTTAAAATACTAGATATGTCTTTCCTGGCCTTGTTTACCCCACCCCCTAACATTGATGTAAAATAACTGAGCAAGTCATTAAAAGTACTGCCTTCATTTAAGGTTAACAGCCAGCTACATACTATGTTCTTGTGCATTGCGAGGTAAATTTCCCAAATCTATCAGCCACAGTGGCTGCAAAGTGTCGCGACAGAGAGATTTGTACCAGAAAACAGTAGATTTAGAGTGGGTGTGGCTTCAGCTTATCCAACTGGCACACCCACACCATCCGAGAGCAGATTTCACTGCCTTTCATACAACAAAAGTAAAATACAGATTTTTATTGATCACTCTACAGGGACTTTAAAGGACAGGCTTCTACCTAGCTAACAGTCGTTAGCTGTTTTTTAGTGCTGGCAGAATATCTTGGCAGTCTGAAATGTTTTCATACATTTATGGGAAAAGTTACACTGCACAATTAAGTAAAACAAATTCAGTAACATACAAATGTAGAAATGAGCTAGCTTAGCTTGTTCATATGTCTTCTTAATGAAATAGTCCTTTAAAAAATGCTAAATTTCTGGCTGACCAACCTTTTCCACTCATTTCCTGACATGCAATATTAATCTTGTTTTTGTCCCGCTAACAGGTGGTCGTGGGTAGTTTCTGTCAGGTTAACTTCCTTGTGTTGGACATTAGGCCGCGTCATCTGTATATTTACAGATGGACAGTGAAATGCAAAAGATTGGTTAATTTCAAATTTTACAGTACATTGTCCTGTAAACACGTAACAGATGTTCTAGCATTTTAATCCCAAAATTGTTATTGTAATCAGCATCTTGTTGTATTGAGCCCCAGGTATCACATGCAGAATTCCCAGCAGATATCAGGTGGCTAGGAATAATGCGACGGAGGGAGGGACATTTCTCATTCTGAAATGTTATTCTGCCTAAATACAGCTTCAGTTTCTTAATTCAACTTGAAAACATATCAACCAACTATTTTAAGACCAAACAACATTCAGGCACTTGCCTAAAAGTAGACACAAAGTCTAAGTGAGAGCCACAGAAAATCTTAACTGTTTATTTCAGGCCTGCAGAAACCTCACGTGAGACACTCGGTCATGTTTTCATCCAGGATTAAACTCTTTACAGGAAAGTTGGACCCACTTGCCTCGTGACCCTCCTTCTCTGGGGGTGGACTTGCTGAGTTATCCACCATAACAAAAAACTACTCCATGTTTTTCCTTCACTACTATATGCCTCATCCTTCCTGTGAACAAAGGAGTGGCGTCATTCTGGTTGTTTGGTCACGCTGTCTTGCAGCATTTACTGTACGTGGCTCGGATATGGGGTTGTATACAGCAAAGCATTTACATTCCCTCAGTTGATATTTATATCTCATGTTCGCAAAACCCCCTTTAAACAGCTGCTTAAGCCAGTTAGTCACAGACTGACGTAGAGCAAGCGTCACATCTACAGATCTGATTAAGTTAAAGGCAACTCCATGGTGTAATTATTGATACATAAACAAATGTTATAAAACTGCATTGCCGTCACTCTCTTCCGGAGTTGATTCATTTATTTAAAGCTCCAACTTTTTAATGCCCTCCTGAAAAGACTGCTTACATTATACCCATCCAGTCATCCACACCAACCCATCCAGTCATCCGATTTGCCTAAGTGGGAGTTCATTTAAGTGGCACACTAAGACATCAGCTCAACCAGAAGAATCTGCACTATTCCACGAACGTCAAACACATACATGAGTAGAGCAGCCATGAAACCACTGCTAATAAACGTCAGATGTGATTTGTAAGCGCCTGAGAGTCATTAGCTGTTTCCTGTTTGGTAGAAGATGCTCCTCGTGAGTTTTTGGTTCTATTTTTTCTACTTTTGTAAGGATGATTTATCATTTAAAAATGAGGCATGTAAGGAATAGAGCATAAATTCCAGAGGGTTCTCTACTGAGGTGAAGGATTTTGAATGGAGGATGGACTGCAGCAACAACATGCTTTAGTGGGGGGAGAATGGAGAGGAATTAAATGCTTTATTATTTCAGGAATTACTGAGGGATAAATGTTACGTAAAAGGCTATTGAGAAATTTTCAGCCTGTGCCAGGAGAAAAGGATGAGGTGGCCTTCCTGTTAGAACCCCTGCTTTAATTTCATTAGATATTTTTAGTCGCAGACAGTTTGGCAGATTGTGTTTTATCATTCTTCCACGGCCGAGGAGGATGAGGAAGATTGCCAGTCACAATATTGTTGTAGACTATCTGCGTTTTTAAGGGGGGGAGAAAATAAATACCTAGCTGGGAAGCCGCATGCAGAGGGAACAGGTTGTGTAATTGAAATTAAATTGAAAACATTCAAATCATCTCTTTCTCAGCGTCACAGGCACCAAACTGCTCCAAGAGAAAAGTTTCGACTGATTACGGAGAGAAAGAAGGATATTAAAAAAAGATAATTTAATATGAAGTGTAGACATGTGGTTTCCTGCAAAGTTTCGTGCCACGAATGTTCAAAACTTATTACCTCCTTATGACTTACTGAGAATTTCCTTTGTTATTTTCTCATAAATCCAAAGAGATCGATGAATTGAATTTGTAAAATTGATGGGAAAATATGCTGCCCTTGTTTCACTAGATGTCTAAAAAAGGCACTGTGATCATTGTAGGCATGACACAACATTTGGACTTATTTTACACCTTGTTCTGTCGTTCGAGTGACTTTTTAGGCATCATAGGCACTAAACTTCATTAAGAGAGAAGTTTTAACACACTACAGAAAGAAAGAATGTTACAGATAGCTAATTTAATAAGCAGCATAGACGTGGTGTCCTGCAAAATTTCATGCCATGAATTATTTCAAATAATGTTCCTTAAAACCTTATGCTCTCTCGGTATGCCTTAACTGCAGGGTTGTCCAAACTAAGGCCTTAGGACCAAATGTGGCCCATGGTCCAATTTTGATTGGCTGGCAGGAAATTGGCCCCCTAACCCAATAATAGGTGGCCACCTGCAAGCAAGCAATTGAGATAACTGGCAGTGAGTCTTTCACATCGCTGTGGGGGAATTTTGGCCCACTCTTCTTAGCAGAATTCTTTTAAGCGGCCACATTGGAGGGTTTTCAAGCGTAAATGGCCTGTTTAAGGTCATGCCACAGCATCTTAATCAGATTTAACTCCAGACTTTAACTAGACAACTCCAAAACCTTCATTTTTTTATTCTGAAGCCATTTAGAGGTCGCCTTTCTGGTGTCTTTTGGATCATTGTCCTGCTCCATAATCAAAGTGAGCTTGAGATCACGAACTGATGGCCAGACATTCTCCTTCAGGATTTTCTATTAGAGGGCAGAATTCATGGTTCTTTCAATTACAAATGCTCCAAGTCCAAGAGCAGCAAAACAGCCCCAGACCATCACACTACCACCACCACATTTGACTGTTGGTAGGATGTTCTTTTTATGTGTCCAAAAGTTATCCACTTGTGGATAATTGCTCTCACTGATGTTCACTGGAGTCCCAAAGCCTTAAAAATGGCTTTGTGGGGGGGGCTTTTTTGTTAATAAATCTTGGGCTATCTTTGTCTAATATTAGAATTTGTTTAATGATCTGAAACAATTAGATGAGACAAATATGCTGTATAATAAGAAATCAGGATGGGGAAATACTTTCTCATAGCACTGTATATGCCACCAAATGCAAAAAATGTTACAAAATACACTTAGCCATAAAAAAAATCTTTTTTTTTCTTGACGCTTTTCAAAACTCTAGCGAAATTGAATTAAATTCAAGCAACTGATGGTAAAAAGTAAGTCGAGTTACTCTATGTTGCCCCTTTTTAGACGTATTTATATGGCTGCTGTGAATATTTCAGGAACTATGCCGCAGCTTTCTAATGCCACAACCTATTCTGTTATTCATATTATCCCTTCTTACAGCATTATAGCCACTAGACTGCATAAAGAGCAAAGTACGGACTGATTATGGAAAGACAGAAGGATATTTAATAAAGTTAATTTAATATGCACTGTAGACATGCGGTTTCCTGCAAAGGTTCCTGCCACAAATATTTAAAACTTTTTTCTAAAACCCCGTTATCTCATGATTTATTGCAGATGCAATGTAAGTAGAAATAAAGAAAAAAAGTTGTAATACTTATTATATAAAGTTAAAAGGATAATGATGAAAGGGTAGATTGTCACTTTCCTGCAAAGTTTGGCGCCTGGTGCCTTTGATGGATGTGTTAGTTATCACAGAGCATCAGCAGCAGGAGACTGTAGAACAAAAAAATTGAAATTAGAATTTCAAGATTGTGCAATAACAAGTCCAAAGTGCAAACAAAAGGCTGCTTTGCCTTTCTGAGGTTGAGCTACTGTTCATTTTGATTTTATTCTGTGATTTTTTTTCTTCCCACCATTGGTGAGCACATTAGATATGTGTGATATATTTACTATCTACTACAAGGAGTGTATGGTGTCATATGTAATTATGTGCTTCAAAACCTCAAATATGAAAAATGCAATAAATACATAAACACTATATAAATAAATATAAATACTATAGATACCTTTCTTGAGCCAGGCTTAACAGCTGCAACTAATTGTTTCTAAATAAAGCATTGATTTTTTTTTTTCTTGCACATTCCGAGTAACCTGCCATGCCAGATAGACTGTTTCATATATCCATTACATGAATATATATCACATTTATCTTGGGAGACATCCCATTGGATAAACATTCTATCGGTCATATTCATCAAAGGCCAATCAGAGACACAAGACAAAATGAGGTAGTAGGCATACACAGCTCAAGTACTAAGCTGATCTCAACAGGCTGCCGTAGTTTATGAACATTGGAGCTTGTTGATGGAAAAAACTCATGCCAAGCCTGGTTGGAAGTGCAAAAACATCTACTCAAGCTAGAGAAGCATTCAGCGTGGCTCTTTGCTCTACTACACTACATTTACATTCAAGCTAAATGCTACTTTGGCAGTAGCCATTGCTATCCTTTCCCAGTATAACAACCTTGTCTATTGCTACCGCCTCGTTCTTCTCAAATGATGCTGATTGGCTAGGCTCGTCCCCAGACCTAGCAAAAGTGTTTCAGACTGGAGCTTTGCAAGATGTAGTTGCCTGAACAGTTGTGGAATTTGGCCAATCCATCTATTTTGCAAGGTGAGAATTTCAGTACATGTGAGCTTTGTTTGGTCAGTGTGAATGCAAATGTACTGGGCTTGGGAACCCGGCCTGAGTCCATTTAAAGAGTTGGTTTTGGGCATTGTTCTGTGGACAGTGGCATGGTATGCTGATGATGATCTCAATGCAACTGTGCCCTAACACGGGACAGAGAGTTGCATCTTTAACATAGCTAAATCACATAGCTTGGTAAGCTGTAGATTTAGCTGTTATCTTTAATGTAGCTAAGGCTAAACTATCAAAGCTATGTTAGCTACAATGATAATAGAGCTCAAGAAGCCAATTCTAAAGCTAACCAAGCTACGTGAGCTAATAAGCCATGTAGCTCATGTAGCTTTAGATCTAGCTACTTAAGCTACATTAACTGTAACTAAGGATAAAACCAACAAAACTGCATTAGCTACAAAGATAACAGAGCTAAAGTTGTTAACTAAAGCTAACCAAGTTATGTTTGCTATGTATGCTTTCTAGGTTAGAAAGATAAAGTAGCTAAATCTAAAGCTAACCATGCTGCATTAGCTGCATAAGCTACATAGCTTAGATATGGTAAGATTTAGATTAGGTATGTTATCTTTAACGTAGCTAAGGCTAAAGCTAACAGAGCTATATACGCTGCAGGTAAAGTAGCTACATAACTAATGTAGCTAAGGCAGATGAAGCTCAATAGCAAGCTCTGTCAGATTATGCTACATTAGTCAAAGTTTAGGCCCATTTTAGGACAAGTTATGTGTACTGTGGCTTGGCTTAGCTGCGTAAGGTTGCTTAGCTGCTTAGTGTTGAAAATTTGGTTATTTCATGAATGTAACTAGCAGACTTTTATGAACGAAGTTTATTAAAAAAATATCTAAAATTTTGTATCAGCACATTACATCCCTTCTGTTCTGACAGAGCCATGACTCACCGTCGTGGTCAGCAAGGGGGGCAAGACCCTTCTTGATTTTACAGTGAGTTAAAAGAGTGAGGCCTCGCAAAGGGTTTCTTGTATGTAAGTTTGGGACCAAGACGACCCTAAAACATTCAGATTGTTACAAATCTAAATGTATACATATTTTAAATAAATACAACAGGCAACAAAAGATATAAGCTAGCATCACAATCTGAAAACCTTATTATTTAATGTGTGTATTTGAAGTTGCTGTCATCATTTGCAGCTTTATTTTAGGCATTATGCTGCAATCTTTGCCTTATATTACACCTCCACCACCTGGGACTAGAATAAGGGATTGTGTTGGTCGTCCTTGGTTCCTGTTTTCTAATTTTACATCAGCAAAAAAGCAGATGAGTTTCCTAACAGCTTCCTGAGGGATCAAACCCTGGTTGCCAGGAGACTAATAGAAAGTGAGGGGCCAAAGGAATGGCAGGAGTGAGTCACTGACCTGGGAAAGCTGAGCATATGGGTGAGAGTAACAGAAAATTAATTTAGGAAAATAATACAAAATTGTCAGCCTCTTGGTTGCAGTGGAAAAAACCAGGCCTGCTCCCCGTCTGCTTTGTTTTGATCGCGTAAACATCTGTTGTGCATGTGCCGCATTCTACTCCATTAATCCTCACTCCCACATCCTACAATACCATCTGTTTTTTATCGGCACATTTTTATTGATCACCGCTCTGGTGTAAAAATAACTCGAGGAATTCAAATTCAAAACACGCCTGTGAAAAATTGATGTTTGTCCTTCCTATAATTGCACACCCTGGACATGACATTCTAACTCTGCAGGAGATCAGCGACAATTTCTATTTTTATACATCGTGTGGTTTATAGTGTAGATAAGTCTCTTAGGAGCTTCATTGAGATTATTCTACCACCCTTTAACAAAGCTTGTGAGAGTGCACATTCACATCTGTGCAGCCTGCCTTTGATAATGTGTCAGGGGGCAGAGATATGAGCAGGAGGAGTAGGTTAGCAGCATTTATTACGCATCACTTGAGCCTCCTGGTGCTATTAATGCCCTATTGACGCACTGAGAGGAGGCTGAATTCGTGCCTGGATTAACTCATAAACACAAACTGAAGTGTAGGACGACAACAATGCCTTGAACCATTTGAGGATTAAACTGCACTTGTGAAAACATTTCCTCAGAATAAAAATAAATTCCTATTTTTGGTTTCCAAAGAGGTAAAGGGTGTGATATTTGTCTGACCTTTGATTTGCTTGCATCATAGTAGTATTTCAGCATACAGTTGTCATTAAACCAGACTTTCAAACTTTAGCATGAGTAAAAGCCAGCTGTTACAGTTCCTTCTTTGATACCACAGTACTGTCTCTATCCTCTTGTGTAGATTTCTTACTTTTATTTATACATCTTTTGCTATCACCCTTCTTTGCCTCCTTTTTTTCCCCCTCCCCTGGCCGTATTTCCCTCTACTGGCCCCGTTCTCTCCCTGTTTTGTCCCTCCCAGCACAGGATATGATCCCTGAACCTTTCACACTGTAAAGCAGCAGCACCTAGTATGATAGCTGTGACAGTGCTACCCAAAGCAGACACACCACAGCCACAATCAGCAAACATGCATATCAAGACAGGTTGCTTCATTGACCTTGGCCTTGTTCTGGTCTTGCCTCCTGATAGCCATCCTCCAGGCCTGCGTCAGGCCCATGCCCCATCCGTCCTGGTATCCTCCCAGCTGACCCCTCCATGACACGTGGCCACCACCAATGACTGGTCCAGTCCACCAGGTCCTGGGCACCCAGTATGCCAGGGGAAAGCGCACCAGGTGTCTGCAGAAGCACAGCTGTTGCTTCTGTATCCAGCACCTGACCCTACTTGCTCTCCTGAGTACATCAGCATTAGACATACAGTCTTGCCTAAAACCAAAGCATTAAAGAGAATTCATCAAAGAGAATTCGTCAAACAAGCCTCTGGACTACAGTCAGTGACAAGGCCTCACAAGAGTATAGTAAGACCTGGAGGACCTAGGACTGAAAGACTAACTTTAGTCCATATGTTCATGCAGCATGATGATACAGTATCATCCTTGCTCCTGTGAGTCTGTGTTGCCTGTTTTCATCTCTATAAAGGGAGGCTGTGTCTGTTTCCTCTCCCTTTTGCTTGTTGGCTTGTCCAACCACTTCCTGGTCACTTCATTTCCTCTCTGTTGCTGCCACTGGTGCAGGTATGTTGACGGTTCATCTCAGCCTTGGAGGTATTAAAAAGCAGTCAACGACAACAGAGCACCACCACCTACGTCCAACTCAGCTGATTGACATTTAACATGCAGTATAGTTTAAGGGCCAGGGGGTGCAAACCCCGCGCCCCCTGACCCTTAAACTATACAGTGGGGATGTAATGGTACGGAAAAATTTCGGTTTGGTACGTACCTCAGTTGTGAAGTCTCAGTTTGGTACATTTTTGGTACGGTAATTAAAGTGAATATATAACTTTTTTTTTATATAGGCTGAAAAAATTACATTCAAATTATTATAATGCTGCAACCTCCTTCCTAAAGGTCTTCAATTAATACAAATATTAAAAAATAAATACATTCTTAATTATTAGGTTATTTTAATTATATATTGACATATTTCTACCCATTCTTTAAAGACCAAAATTTCCCAGCCAGCTTGAACACATCAAACAACCTTAAGCTTAGCTTGTTAAGTATGCTAATTAACGTGTATCCTGCTGATTTCAACACGGACTTCAACACTGGATTACTTTTTTAACCAATGGGACCTACTAAAAAGTTTGGGAGAGCTTTTCACAGCCCATCTTAGGCTGGTGGATAAAGAGGCTAGAGCCGTGGGAAATCTGAGGATAACTTTACCCATGACGCAGCTGCTGACACAATGGAGTCCCCTCTCCCCCTCCTCCAAGGCTGATGGTTGAAGGTACCACATTTAGAATTAATTTGATTCACAAAAACAGAGCACCATTGTTATAATAAAAAGATCTTGAATCATAGGAAATTCATAACCAGCTGGTGAGACTTTTTGTTGTTCCTCCTCATTACAGTAACATTCTTGTTTGAGTGGTTCTTTTTAAAATGCTTCGATTTGTCCGCTGGATGACGTGCTGTCAGCGACACACCTGCTGAATAATGTCAGTGCTACTGTTGTTGTCTTTGTCCACTGTTGTATTTTACTGTAAAACAAAATGTTCCTAAACAGGACACTTTCATCTGGGAATATTCAGGCTGTTGCTGTCGTTTGCTGTGGTTGTGCGGTTGCCAGGATAGTGTGACAGTGAGTTGTTCTCTGGTTTTCCATCTGTGTATGAGCTTCGTTCAACATGTATCCGTTCAGTACACGTCTGTATCATACCGAAAGTCCCGTACCGAATGGATACGGTACGAATACACGTACTTTTACACCCCTACTATACAGGCATCATTTCTTCATGTTCTTTAGCAATACAGAGTTGAAGCCAGAATACCCAGGTATATTTCAAGCCAAGAGATGAAGATTCCAACTGACTTTTGTAACTATGCTGTTTAGGAAAGTTCAGTGACTGTATTGATAGTCTCCATGCCCTTTTTTTAAGCTTTTCCTTCTCTACTCTGCTAATTCTGTAAAGAACATTGTCAGAAGCCTCATTTGTTGAACAGAGCTATTAAACATCTGGTCTTTTTGGCATCAAGTGACCAATTAAAACTGAAATACTCAAAAAAGAAGCACTTGGACATAAATCAACATCCATCCATCCATCCATGTTCCGCTCTTCCAGGGCCAGGTTGCAGTGGCAGCAAGCCAAGCAAGTCAGCCAAGACATCCTTCTCTCCAGCATATTTTTCCAAAGTATTCCTAGGCCAGATTAGATACATAATCCTCTAGTGAGTCCTTGGTCTACCCAAGGGTCTCCTCCTTGTTGGATGTGCCTAGAAGACCTCCACAGGGAGGCGTCAAGGAGTGATCCGCCAGAACCACATCCACTGCGAAGGAACACCCTCCGGATGTCCAAGCTCCTCACCCGATCTCTAAGGGTGAGCCCAGCCACCTTCCTGAGGATTTTCTTTTTTAGCGCTTGAACCCGAGATCTTATTCTTTTGGTCATTACCGTGAAGTCATGACTATAGATGCGGCTCAGCTCCCTCCTCACTATGATAGTACGGAACAACGTTTGCAATTCTGCCAGTGCTGCACCAATCTGCCTGTTGATGTCACAGTCCATTCTAACCTCATTCTTGAGCAAGATCCCAAGATATCTGAACTCCTTCACTCAGGCCAAAGACACCCTCCCCACCTGGAGGGAGCAATCAACATTGTAACAACTTACTTTTACAACTGAAGTTATGTTTGACAAAATTTTATTTGACTAGCATTTTCATTTGATGTTTGACCTATATTCTGTCAGTTAATATGGAGGAGGTGGGGTCATGACCGAAGCTGCAGCCAGTCAAAGAGGGAGCTTCAAATCTTCCATTTCCAGGATGTGGCTTGTTGCCCTATACTAAGTTGGTGATGATGCAATGCGTGCTTTGTTAAGGCCTTCTCAACCTTTAAAATCAATCTTAAGCATGTCAGTGTGAATGACAAGACATGAATGTTCTTATGGATTCAGAATGTGTGGCATTTATAGACAAGGATAAAACACTGCTTAATCACGTGTTCAGAATTACCATGCTAATTCTAAGAGAGAGTTATTGTACGTAAGTTATATTTAGCAACTTGGAAACTGCATTTTTTACAACTTCCCCTTTTAGCTGAGCAAAGTTCAGAGCAAAATATAAATACATCACGTGCAGATGCTTATATTTTCACTTCCTTGATGATTTCAGGTTGTGGCTTTGACTTGGCAATGACCAAACATAAAAACGTCCAAGTGCAGCAAGTCGATTACTATAATTAGCTTAAGAAAGGGCACTACTGTAATCAGATACATTCTGTCATTGTGGGCAGCCAGTGTTTACAGCGCAGTCATTGTATGTTTTATTCTTAGCTGTTTCTCTCACTTCTCATTCATGAAAGTGTGGGAGGTGCAGAGAGTTCATGCTTCCCTGTCATAGCTGAAATCACATTACTCACTTCTCTTGGCCTAATCAGTTGCTAACAATGTAAGTGTAGAGATGGCGCTGAAGCAATTATGGGCTTTTTTCACCATGTTCTCTTGTCATTGTTTGCAATCATGTGAGGAACAAAACAGCTTTGATAACCTTCAGGCTGAGGCTAAACAGTGAAACCGATCTCTCGTCTCAAAATAGAGCTACTCGTGTTTGGCAAAGTCTGTTGTTTGAAGAAAAAACTATTTTAAAGTTCATTATGCGATTAAGTATGAAGGAAGACCTTTATTCAAAAGTAAAAGATCAAAATCTTTGATGCTTCAACACTTTCTTTAACATATTCTAAAAAGATGCTGTTTTCTTAGTCTTCAACAGAGCAGTATCTAGACTGCACAGATACAGTGGCAGTAATTCTGTTCTGAAACCTTGCCAATGAATCTGTGCAAGTTAGATAGTGTGAAGGAGTTACCCTGTTTTTAGTGGTAATTTTGAAACCAGATAACACTCATTAATGGTAACTAGTACTTTCTTTTTTGTCACTGGAGTTTCTGGTATCACTCTAATTAAGGGTTGGGCATAATTCAAAGACTTTATGATTTGAAATGACTCCCTTAGGAATATCACTAATAACCTTACTCAAATTCACTTGTATGTTATTTTAACAAAAAGGGTATAAATAGACTTATGGATGAAACTAGGAAAATCAAGTAACATTCAAATGTGAGACGAAAGCTCTGTTAATTACATAAAGCTCCTGCAAGAACTACTTATGTTGATTCTGACACTTCCTTTGGACAAAACAGCAACTTTCATCTCCTGCTGATCCTATGATGTGCATGCTTATGAGTACTTTAATAAAAAAATCTCATCTTGACTTCTTTCAACTCAGCTATGCTATGGAAAATGTAAAGAAAGGCTGTTTACCCATGGTGCTAAAGGAGCTATAACTGCTGTTTCTTTCACTAAACAATCCTACAGACAGATAATTTCAAACCAACACAATTAGTTCACATTAAAGAAAATCTTAACATATTGTCCCACGATCTCTTTATTTTGTGAAACCATATGCTATATATATTTGAACTACAACTGGTCTGTGTACTTGACACTGATATGGCAAATACATGATTATCCTCTAATCTGACTCTGTTAGGTAGCAAACAAGCTTATTTTCCACAACATTAAACTAAGCTTGGATTTCAGTCCTGCTTGTTTTTCACAGTCACTTCAGAAAAACAAAAGTATCCTATTTTTTTGTTTGAGCTAAGCATTAGCAATGAACAGTTTCCCTGATCCTAAATGACACAGTGCACAAAGATTCAAGAGACCACTGATTGGTCAAAATTGGACAAAAACCTGCAATTACACATGGCAGCTGAACAACAGACAAGACTCCTTCCTGCTTGAACTGGTTTGTGGTCAGCCAGCAACTGCTGTTTTCTTGGACAATACACATTAGGTAAAGGATAAACTTGGCTCTTGGTATTTAAACGGGAAACAAAGAGAAGTCAGAGATTGCATCATTCTGTTTACTGATTTTTCTGGTGCAAGGTATCTGCAGCCTTAAAAACACCGTAATTAACAATCTCATCTGTGTACTTCAGTCTATGTTCAACACAGTTTTTACAGCACCTTGAGGCCCTCCTTTGTGGTGTGTGTTTTCAAGGTCTGTGTATATATTAGTGCTCAAAAGGTAAACAGTATTTCTACTCCAAGGCTGTGATTCAGGAACCATGTTGTTCTTCAAGGTCTTCTACTGTTGTTTAAAGACTGCCTCTTATTCTTTGAAGGAATCTGTGATGGAAAATATTGATTTATGCCAAAAAAAGAGAAGGCAACATGTATTAACATTAGAATTCATCATGGCTGGATTCTTTCAGCTCTATTTTTTCATTTTTGTCTCACTCTGAGGTAAAGAGATGTGTCTGATAATGTGGCAAGCCTTTTATGTTGCATTTCAAATACATCCAACCGTCTTTTCTGCTATTTCAGTACTGGCTTTTTACAGTTAGATTTAAGTAAAACTCCTCCGTTTGTTGTTCTCAGCTCTTTGTTAACACCACTTAGCTTGTTTATGTTCAATTCAAAGGTGTGAACAAGTTTAATACATGTTTTTACTATCATTATTATTTAATGTGTGAACCCTTTCCTCTCCAAATGTTAGCTCTATCCACACCTTGGGAAACAGACTCGGCCCTGCCCACTTTGGGGTGCTGTATGTAGAGGCACAACAATGGAGTTTTGGGATAAGAGTACAATTTAAATAGAAACAATGGAGTTTCCTAATCAAACAACAGAGTTTGTCTGGTCAAAAATAATTAAAAGAAATAAGAACAAAATAAAATTTGGGCTGGTCCAGTCCACCGAACAGCTGGACCAAGCTGAAAAAACTGAGGGAGGGGTGTGATAGAAAGGGGATATGGAAAGGGTTATAAATTGTTACAAACAGCAGCTACTGTAACCTCAAGTAACTTTGACAAAGGAAAACACTCCCAGAGGCTTTGGAAGGTCAGGACTTTAAAAAAAACATTATCAGAAGGTGTTGGGTGAACATTCTGCCCGTCACATTTATCACAGTCCAACTAGAGCCACAAGACTAAATGTGGTAGCAAGCCTGTGCAGCTCCAGTACTAACCTGAGCTGTACAGGCAAGCACTGCCGGAGCGTATAAATGGCGGAGCTCATCGGTGCCTAAAATTCACGCTGAAGCCTATCGGTTGACATACAAAAAATCTTTTCTGCCAAGAAGCTTTCAGTGTGGTTCTTTGCTCTTGTTTTACTGTGGCCCAGTTCAGAGAAAAACACCGTTTTTCTACAGCTACATCCAAGATAATCGCTACAGTAGTAGCAGCCATTGTGAACGCCAGTTTACAGTACAACTTAAACCCAACCGTTACTCTTGGAAACACATGTCGAAGTGGGTTAGAAAGAGCCATAATATGTTTTCTGTCAAGAAAAGCTTTCAGTGTGGCTTAATGGTCTTTTTTCATAAGCAAGTTCTGACAATTTCTAATAAAACTGCTACCACTATACGTAAATCTGAACTAATTGGTGGCAGTCATTGCTAATGCTAACCCCCCCCTGTAGTTTCCGCATCTTTCTTTTAAATGACACGATTGGTCAGAACTGATTCAGGCCTGGCACAAAGTTGTAGATTGGAGTTTTGCAAGGTGGACTTGCCTAAAGACATCATACATGTGGAACCGACACTTTATTGGCCCCTTGCTAGGCCTTTTAGAATGCCAGGGCTCCATGGCGATTCCCGGACCTCATTTTGAACCGGCCAGCATATTCAAACTGGTGGGGGGTGGGTGGAAACTGAAAAGTTGGTTCCCAACTGGAACCAAAAAATAGTTGGTTCTTCCTTGTGAACCCTGACATCATCATTGGGCGTGTCATATTCCAGATTGTGAAGTTCAGCAGAAAATGGAAGAAAAGTGGTCTACTGAGCAGACAAAATGTTTGGTTGTGATCTGATCATAGACAGAATTCCAGGTGAAGCAGGAGAGTAGTACAAAGGAGAGCAGGTTATATGATGAACTTGCAGAATAAATGAAGGCAGGGTTCACTCGAACGCCAGACCAAATATTTAATAAGCTTAAGAAACTGCCTCAGTAATGCAGAGTAACGTCTCCCCACTTTGGTTCCGCTTAAACTGATGTGAACACCGACTGGTTTGCCAGAGAGCACCAAGGTTCTGAGACTCCAGAACAGACCCAGAACCAGAACCGTGTCGCCAAGGCCTTTCAGACCAGCAAGCCTCTGTGCTGGTTCTGGTTCCTGCTGGAGAACAGAACAAGGAAGAGCAAGTTATATGCCAAACTTGCACATGAGATAGTAAAGTCTGGGTTCACTTGAGCACCAGACCAAATAAATTAATTCAAGAAACTGAAAAAGGAATACCTGGACAGCAGGAAAGACTTGGGCTAAAGTGTAGCTGGACATGGTTATACATGTCCATCATGTCCTCCCACTTTGGTTCTGCTTAAACTGGTGTGAACGCCGGCTGGTTCGCCAGAGAGCACCAAGGTTCTGAGACTCCAGAACAGAACCAGAGCCAGAACCAGAACTGTGTTTGTCTGAAAGCACCTTGTGTGAAAGCACTATGATTGTTCTGCTGACGCACAAATCAGAAGGCCTCTCAAAGCAACCACTGCTGGGATATCTCTGCTTCTTGCTTATTTATGCTCCTTTAACAAATGAAAATAGATCTGTGCATATCAAACAGTACAGCCATCACTGGTTGGAATAGACATCCATGTGAGACAGCCCCCACTAGTCACTGGATCTGTAAGCTTTGGGAGAACGGACAAAATTATCTTTAATTATGCATCACAGTGAAATTGTGACCTTATCGTTATTACTTCAACATAGTTAACAGGTGTCCTTTTAGTTTCTGCAATAGCAACTCAAGATATCTATAGAGTAAGTTGAGTATTTTTCCTCATGTTTCCCGAACCAATGGTTAATTAAGGTTAATGGTTAATTTTTCGATACGAGTCTTTGGACAACCACAACAGCAATTCAACTCATCAACGATCACAAAGAACACTGGCATATGCTTGAATGTGAGAGAAAAAAATCTCAATATATGATGCCTTGAAAATTTAAGTAGCTATAGTGTAACTTAGAAAATTTGATGCTACTTTACTGTAACAGCAGCTAACTAGCATTAACAGGTACTTACCATTTCAGATTGGAATATTTAACACGTTTTTGAACTCTTTCTGCCAAAAAAGCACTTTGATAATGTGTTATGAGAGGACAGCTACTGTTTGCCATGTTAGTTGCTTGGCGGGAGGCGGGGGCAAGTTGTGGCTGTAGCAGCATGACTCACGAGTCATTTCAGTTAATTAAAGGAGTGTTTGTTCATTTATATGCGTCATACTGTGTTATTTGTTTTCCTTAGTGTCATTTTCAGTCACACAGAGAAATATTTTAATGCAGAGAGTAGCTAGCTGGCAGCAACTTCAGACACAGGGAGTTTTATACCAGACCACTCAGGCGAGTCATTTATGGGATTCTCCAATTCTTTCCATGGCCCAAAGCACATTCTCTGAAAGATTTAGTTCTTTCTATGCAGGTCACATTTTGGAAGACCTAGATTTTAGCCACACCACTCGTGTCGGAAAACTGTCACCAAATCATGCCAAGCTCTTCAGCATGCAGCAAAGGTCTGGCAACTCTCAATCCCCAAGTAGGTCACTGAAGGAAAAAATAGCATCCTTGTTGTCAGCCCCACTCACCTGTTGCTTCTTCTGCCACTTGAAGGAATATCTCTCAAAAAAGTAGGCTGAGAGGAGGTCAGGCCAACCTTGAGCAGTGAATAATGATCGAGGAAAGAGAGAGAGTGCGTTGTGAAATTTAGGACACTACGGTTGCTAGGTTTTGTTTAAGCAGCATAATGTTTCAGCAGAGGTAAGATACTCTTTCCTCTTCATTAAGTATGACTCAGTGGATTTCATTTGTCCTGCAGAGTGCAGGATGGCCTCATTCATTCCCTACAGAAAGGCTGATTTACAAGGTCATGGGTGTCTTAATTTAATTGCTGTCCAAAAACAAAATAGATGAGCACATTTTTCCTCTCTTTTGGTCTTTTGTAGGTCAAGGCTTTTTAACAGTACATTTCCATCCAGTTCACAAATTCTTCAATAACTCTACAGTTTAAACATATGACTTTACTGGACTTGATTTTATACTTGCTCTTTAATGTAGTGTTTTTGAAAGTGGGAGGATCCTGACCCCTGGAGGGGTCACCATGTCCTTTAAGGGGGGATTGCAAGGACTCTGGGGGCTAAAAAGAAACAGAAATAAAAAATCTAATACACTGATTTCTAAAATGATATTGATTTTCATGGACAGGATCTCAAGGCAGGTTCCATTTTGGGGACCTCAGTATTCCATCTCTGCTTTTTGCAGATGATGTGGTTCTGTTGGCTTCCCCAGCTGGGGACCTCCTGCAGGCACTTGGGCCATTGGCAGCTGAGTGCAAAGTGGTTGGGATGAGAGTCAACACCTCCAAATTTAAGGCTATGGTTCTCTGCTGGAAAACGGTGTGTTGCTCCCTCTGGGTGGAAAGTGTGTCTTTGCCTAAGGTGAAGGAATTTAGATATTTCAGAGACGTGATGATAAGTGAGGGTAAAAAGGAGCATGAGATTGGCAGGTGGACTGGTGCAGTATCAGCAGCACTGTGGGTGTTGTGCCAGACCATTGTGACGAAGAGGGAGCTGAGCAGAACACAAAGCTTTAAATTTACCAGTCAACCTACCTCCAACACCTTACCTTTGGTCATGAACTCTGGGTAATGGCCAAAAGAATGAGATCGCCGATTCAAGCAGCCTCCTTCCACCCCCGCCAAACCCCCTCAACTGGCTTGAAAGGAGCTGGGCTGATCAGGAAGGAAGCCTTCTTTTGGAGGACTTCCGGGCACATCCAGCTAGGAGAAGACCCTGGGGAAGACCCAGAATGTGCTGGAAGGATTATATATCCTGTCTGGTCTGAGAACAACCTTAGATCCCCAGTAGGAGTTTGAAAGAGTTGCTAGGGAGAGGGATATGTGGGTTGACTGACTCAGCCTGCAACCACCATGACTTACCCCGAACAAGCGGAAGAAACTGGATGTATGGATGGACATTGATTTCTGACAAAAATCTTACATATGGCTTTTAATCACTGCATTTCTTTCCATCTATGTACTTTTGTATGCTAGACTATTTATTTGTGGAAAAAAAAAATCACACAAAGATTGCTCCCTGCTTCCCCTGCTGGTCTGCTTTTGCATTGGAAACATCACTCTGTGCCTTGCATGTGTCCACAGTTTGATACAGTAGATGGCAGTATGCACATAGCTGGTTTAAAAATCCATGAAGACGGAGAAAGAAGAAGAAAAAATCATGGGAACTACGCTTTGTACTCTACATTTGTTTATGCTCTATGTGGACGATGGAGTCCATCCTACAAGCTGCTTTATGGAGGTTTTATAAATTATTTTTCAGACACCAAAAATTACCATCCTCCTATTTCCATGGCTACTGTGCACCTTGGAGGTTGAAGTGAACTTGTATTGAATGAATACATGAGTTTTTGAAGAGACTGGATGCTTAAATTGGCCTTTACAACTTTACTCACAGGTAGAGTACACAGGCCTGTTTGGGTTAGCATCCCCCACATGCTGTACCAGAATGCATCACTGCCAGGACCACCTATTGGGCAGACCTGAGCACGGTGCTTCAGTACGGTACACTTGCGTTCACACTGACCAAAAGGAACCAGACTTTAGGGTCACATGTACTCCGACCCAGGCATTAGTTCCTAATGTTACACCACCTTTATGGTGCTTCCTTGTTACTAACACTGTTGATTTTTCTTAAGGTAAAAATCACAGTCAAAGGTCCAGAATTTAAGTCATTATCTTTCTAAATGACTAAATAGATGTTTCCCCCTTTTCACTAATGACTGCCATCAATTCAAAGCCAATCTAATGACATGATTGATCTAAACCAAACAGAAGCCCTTAACTTGTTAAATCCATCATTTTTGTGCTTCTCCTTCTATTAATGATTGTTTTAAGAGCTTGTTTGTGTGGAACAATTTATGTCAGAGCAGCAAATCATTTGAAGCTCAAAATAGATTTAGAAATGGCATGAAGGTCCAGTTTATGGGAAAAAACTATCTTCCACTTGGCTGGCAACAGGTCTAAAAGAAATTTAATGACATAAAAGAATAGCAAGATTATTAGCTGCCTATAGAAATACAGCAGTTTATCAAGAAGTGTGCTTAAGTTTTGCAAAAGGAGGGTTCTTGCCTAATGTTTTACCAAATGTGCATCCTTGGCATATCAAAGTTTATAAAACCGATCTAAGAATGGTGAGTTTGATGCCTTTGCTCAGTTAGTACAATTACAGGTATGGCCAGTAGGAGTTATGCACCATTCACCATAATATTAATATGGAAGATACGCCTCCATCTCTTGCGTTTGTACCAATCTGAGTGTATTGGTAGTTAAGATATGTGTTCTCCAACCGTTCCTCCTCTACTATGTTAATCCAATTGAGAACACAATAAAGAGCCACATATGCCAACAGAACTATCAATCATGATGTGACTTCTGACGTTTTTGTTTTCTTAATCTGATATCTTATAAAGATACAGCTGCTAAGGATAATCATTACCTTGACATTAATCCCAGTGATTACTAATTTTAGAGACACATCCTTGTTTGAGAAAAGTTGGTTTATTCTGTATTTTGATTTTATAGTTCGTCTTATATTCCATCTGTGTATATGAGGAGCATGCTAAATGTTTTGGCTTCACTGCTTGAAGGCCGTTACCTTGTGCATTGTAATACAGAGTCTTTGATATGCACAAATGAAAGTGAATATGTAAGCACCACAAATGTCTTTGAATTGCTATGAAAATTATGCTCTCCAAACATTCCAGAAAACTGAAACAAACCCAGTGTCCCCCAGCATTATTCTACCATATCTAATGAAGAATTCCTTCAGGTATGCAGTATTGAAGGCCACTTGAAAGGTAAATGATACCGTCTTGCATACTTATAAGGCTGAAGGACTTTGCTTGTGAAGACTCTCAGCTGCAGTATCTGGTTGCTGTTTTCAGCCAACATCTCAGTCATGCAGATTTTATTATATTTTAACAGCCCCAGTTAAAAATAACCATAGCATTTGAATTAATAACGAACTAAGTTGCATAAAAAATGTCTGAACCTCCAACTGAACTGTTATTGAAGTCCATGGCTAGAGACACTAAACAGCAGAAAAACTTTTGGGTCATTTCATTTTGGCGCCCCCTGTGGTCAAAGTGGATTTTTTTGTTTTCAATGATTGTGTTTTTGGGAATCTTTTGCCTTTGCTTAAATAGGACAGCTCAAGATAGACAAGAAATATGGGGTGAGAGAGTGTAGGGAAGACACCGAGTGATCCCGTGACCAGTGCCTCTGTGTACGGGTGCCTGCTCTACCCACTGAGCTAAATCAGTGCCCCAAAGTGGGATTAAATATCTCTTTGCTGATCTAGTTCTGTAAATGTTGTATTTTCGGACAATAAAATCGAATCTATTTAATTTTCATGCCACAGCACCAGTGATAGCCAAGGCCTGAGGCATTATGCTTTTAGGCTGGCTGTCTGACTAATGGATTCATTGATTAACCTTCGATGGTCCTGGGTAAAAGGTCAAGGTCTATTGGCCTCATAGTTGTCCCTTAGTTGTCAAAACACCATCTCAGGAATGCTTTTTAACCTGTCATGTCCTGTATGAATATATTTCACATTCATCAGGAAAACCTCCCATACAAAGTGTCTGAGAAGGACAGTACTTTCAAAAATTCTTGGAAGGTGATTGGACGAATATTCTGTCTGTAACATTCCTTAGGGACCACTCAGAGCAACAAGACAAAATTAGGTAGTAGGCATGTGCAGCTCTGGTAAGTCACGTGAACTCAGTAGTAAGGTGTTGTACTTTACCAATGGTGGAGCTTGTTGGTGGATAAAACTCATGCCAAGATAGGTAGGGAGAAGTGCAAAAACATCAACAATAAAACCCAAACCCACCTGTAACTATCACAAACTCGGGTCAAAGCTGGTTGGGTTTCCTCCAACATGGAAATGCAATTCTCTGGATGTGGCCCGGTTTGGATAAAATTGCCACTGTGGCTACATCCGAGCTAATAGCTCCACCAGCAGCCACTGTATAAATCGGCTCGCAGTAAAACTAAACCCCACCTGTGACACTTGCAAAATCATGCTGAAGCAGGTCAGGAGAAGAGTGAAAACCTCTTTCCATCATGAAAAGATGTCAGTGCGGTTCTGTGGTCCAGTCCTCTTAAAACAGTTTCTATTCTAGAGCTACATCTGAGCTTGTTGCTACAAAAGCAGACTCCATTGCTATCAGCTTCCAGTATGACTAAACCCTGCCTGTAGTCACTGCCTTGTTCTCCTCAGTGGTTGTCTGGTCTTTTCTCACACCTGGTACAATCATTTCAGATCGGAGAGATGGATTTGCCTGATGACAGACATGGAGTCTGGCTAATCCATATGCTTTGCTAGGCTAAATGCTTTAATGATTTTTATTTAAACTTTGCACTGATATCCTCTTTGACTCAAGGATGAAGTGGCAAAATTTTGGAAATCAAAGATCAAGGTATTATGACTCATGTTAATCCCTTGCTTGTTAATAGGCTATATCTCAAGAATGGTTTAAGAGATTTTCTTCAACCTTAATACACACGTCCACGCTGGCTCAAGGATGAACTAAGTAGATTTGGAAGTAAAAGGTTAAAGGTCAAGTCCATTGGGCCTCATTTTTATCTCTTGCATTCTAATGCAATATTTTAAGACTGTATACAGTAATGTTCTGTCAAATTTGGCATAAATCTACATTTAGACTTTAGAGTAAATAGATTTTTTAGGTCAAAGATCATTTTATGCATTTGTTTGACCCCAGTACCCTTAACCAACTCTACAATCTACACTTTATTACAAAACCACAAAAGAAATTAGATTTTTGCAAAA
Organism: Cheilinus undulatus; assembly: GCF_018320785.1. Lineage (NCBI taxonomy): Eukaryota > Metazoa > Chordata > Actinopteri > Labriformes > Labridae > Cheilinus > Cheilinus undulatus. The sequence continues at coordinate 13,358,894 of NC_054881.1, read as the reverse complement.
ATCAACTGAGCTCTTCTGCTTCACCCGTGTCTGTATGTACACAGTTCGGCTATCGTTTACCTCACAGTGGCATATTACCAACAGGCAGTAGTTCCTGTTCATTTCTGACTTTCACCTTCCAGTAAATCTTTGTCATAGATATGTTTTCCAAAAGGCCTGTTTGAGCAGCATGTTGTAAATCACCTTGTCTGACACCTACCCCAGTTTCTGGCATTAAAAAAAACCCTATATACTTTCTATCAATCCTTTTCTGGTGATCTTGTTTGCTTTTTAGGTCAAGTGCAGGCATCAGAATTAATTTCAGACAGTTTTACAAGCATCTAAAATTACTCACAGCAGCATTAGTGTTACTTTATTTATGGGACGATATATCATCCTGGGAAAGTACGAAGGCACTTCAAGGTAATTTAAAAGGAGTATCTTTGTGTTAGGATTCATTTGACAATTGCATCATTTAAGCAGCAGGGGGAGAGAGAGAGCAGGAATGTAGCTCAATAGATGAAGAGGAGTCTCAGCTCATCACTCACTGTTTCTTGGTGTGTCGGCGCCCTCTGCTGGATTGAAATGATAACTGCATTAAAGAAAGAGAGAAAGGGGGAAGTGAAAACAAAAGAAAGGCTTTGAGTGCAGATCATAAACAATTCATTGTTTTTGATATGCAATAAATCATACCAGCGCCAATTATAAATTTCTAAATACAAATGGGACATAATTTGCATATGAAGCAACTCTGTGAAACTAATGAAACACAAACAAAAGCAAGGTGTATTTGGAAATTTATGAGCTGTAAATGAAAGCAGAGTTTATCTGTGTTTGAGTTTTCCATTATTAGTCTGGTTTGAAATGAAGAATAACCTTGTTTTGTTTTTATATCATGTCAAATATCATTCAGAGCCTTTAATCAACTACAAAAAATATGCACAATGAGGAAAAAGTGTTGTTTTCCCTCTAGTTGCAGACTGTAGAATTCTTCAGATTTTCTTTCTATTTTTCTGACCCAATTTGACCCCCTTACTTTCACAAACCCTCAAAGGCCTGCTGCAGAGAAGGAGCAGCATGATGCCTTCACTTGGCAGGGATCTTTATCAGAATCAGAAATACTTTATTCACCCCTGGGGGGAAATTTGGAAGTTACAGTTGCTTGTATACAGAATATAAATATACGATATAGGTTAATATGGCTGCAAGCTATAATTTGTGGGTTCCAGCCCTTCAAGTGGCAGGTTTAAGGATTCGCAAAGTTAAAACAAAAAAGTCCCTTTTGGTGGATATAATTTTGTATAAAGACAGAGTGGAACAATCAAACATTCATGTAATCATCAAAAAGCCTGCAGCATTTCAATAACAGGGCACTCAAAGTTGTACCATCTGTCTTTGCTTCATCAGATTTGAACGAAATGAGGTGTGCATGTGTAAAAGACAGCTCAGGATGTCTCCTGTAAGTTTCAACAGGATTGAATAAAGGCACTTCAGTTATGTGCAAATGGCATAGGCCACACCACCTTGAGTTAAAACAATGCCAATGAAGACAAAATCGAAGACACTTAGTGTTTGCTGTTATTATGAGAGGAGTCTGGCTATAGGCGGTAGATCTCAAATTCCCCCTCTCACAGACAATTACTATAAGACAACATCAAACAAAAATGCATGCTACTTTTGGTTATGTTTGAGGGAGGGTTAGTTAAAAACCTTACCTATAAAACCTGATTTCAAAAATTTAATTAAGCCAAATAAACAGTCTGCTTGCAGGAAAAAAAAGCTTGTTCTCAATAAAAACATTGTAACGTAACAAATGTAGCTTTCTTCAGCTACGTGGGTAACATAGCTGCACAGCTAAAACTCACAAAGCTAATGGATATAGTAACAATTAAATGAAGCTAACATTGCTAAAGCTGACTTATTCACACTTAACTCATAATCATATTTATGGCTACATTAGCTTATGTAGTAATGTTATCTACGTAGCTAGCATAGCTCTGTTAGCTTATCAAAAGCCAGCGGAGCTTAAGTGAGCCACCGTTCATGTATCCACTTCTTAAATGGGTCTATACATAATTTATCCCCCAAAAATCTAAAACTACAAACAATTTCCAGCAAATTTCGTGACTTCTATTCTGACAGATACGGTGACTCACAGCAACAGTCTGGAAGGGGGGGGCATCTGGGATCTACGGTCTGCAGCCAGACTGTCTTGATTGTTACAAAAGATCTGCTCCCCCCATTCACATGAGACTAAACTACAAATTATACAAACATGTTCTTAAAATATATATTAAAACAACTGGCTTACATCTCTAAAATAACATAAAACACTCACCGCATTTCCTTTCTGATGCTTCTGTCAATCTGAACCAGCTGCAACTTTGAACTAATCCCCCCACAAAAAAACGCCCGCCCACGAAAGTTAAGTAGGCCAACCCCTGAAAGTGACGAACGCCATATGGTAACACACCCACGTTCATCTAACAAGACGCTACCTCAGATTTTGATTAATATGTACCCCAGGAACATGCTCAGCAATTTATTTTGTGAAATTCTGTCCACCCAATGCTGAGGTACAGATTGTTCCAATTTTTTGTGTCACCAAGATAATTTGGTAGCCCGATTTCCAATCACAGCCTAAAGATATGGATCAAGATGTATAACAACTGGACAGATCTAAATGTGTTCAGACTATTTTACTGAGCTCTGCCCAACTTCAAATTTATTGGTCAATATCTGGAAAACTAAAGAAGACATGAACAAAGTTGACTTAACTTTTAATGAGCTTTACTCAGACAGGATCCACAGCTTATTTGGAGCCAATTAGACCTAAACTTATGGAGGAGATGGTAGAAATATGATATGTAAAATGGTTGAAAATTCATCATGACAGACTGTAATGGTCCCAGAGGCTTTATGCAGAGCATTTACACATGTGTGTCAAATTTCAAGACTGAGGGTGACTTTGCTTTTTCTTTCTTTAATTTCAGTGTCACCATCTGGCCAACTAAGTTCATATTCTTTGAGAAGGTAGTACACGGGTTTCCAGTTACGCTGGCAAGTTTCATGTTTCTAGCACATTTCAATCCCCAGAAACTGAAGGAATCTTGCAGGAAAAAATTATGACAAACAAAACAAAAGGGTTCTACTCATCTGTGATCCTTAGTACTAAGATATAATGATGAAATATGAAGAATATGTCTATTAAATACAAATAAATTAATAAATACAGAAATATAAGAAAGGCAATGTAGAATACATTAAAAGTAAAAAAATACAAACGTTTATTTTGTTGGCTAAAATATGACTTAAAAATATGTGTTGAAAACATTTTTTCCATAGAGAAGTCAAGATGACGAAGAGCTTAAAAACGATCTTAGATTATAAAAACTGATGCAGTTAAGTAGGTCTCTTTCAAGAAGACTTAAAATGGACTAAAATGTTAGTGCTGGACTGTCAGACATTCAAAATCCATGATATTTATCCACCATGCATTTAATCTGCAGAGATGAGGTGTGAGTTCATTCAGTGCATTTCAGCATTTTAACTAAAATATACTTTGAATAACTTCAAGCAATAAAAGCCTTAATGTAAGTGTTAAATTAGTTCATAAAGCATTTTTTGAATTTGAGTTCTAGACTAAGATTTTCATGAGTGAAACTGACTAAAATTGGACTCAAAACTAATGAATGTTTTATTCTAAAGACCAAGACTTAAAAAAACAAAATTTAAAACAGCTGCCAAAATGAAAATGAGTAGATTTGCTAATCTCTCAGCTTGTTAATTATACTGGAAGCTATACTGCTCATTTCTGAATCTGTAAAAGTAATTTAATTTTGCCCTCTTTCCAGAGCCACTTTCCTGTCCTCTGGAAAACTGGAAAACTTGAGCCCACATGGTAATGACATCCTGAGCTGAGTTTTTTGAGGAGTGCAGAGAAAGCAGCAGCTCAATCAAAGTTCCTTTAGGCAGTTTTTGGGCTTCCCTCAGTGCCCATCTCAAGGGGATGCATGTATGAAGGTAAAGATGTATAAACAGTTCATTTGTATTTTCAGTTGTCTGCTACACTCTAGGACCGTGGTTCTCAACCGCTGGGTCTGGACCCAAAAAAGGGCTTTGCTCCTATCATTTAAGTTTTTTTCAAAGGAAATGAATATAGCTTTGCATTTTTCCCCAGAATTATTCAAGAATTTTATAGTAAATTTACCCAATTTCAAAGATTTTTTTCTAAGAATTTTAAGGAAACTTAAGGAAATTTCCCAAAAAGATTAAGGAGTTTTCTTCAAATTTTTGGTGGAATTGTCTTGGACCCCATAAACTCTTGGTAATCTTCTCTAGGATTTTTCCTCGTTCTTACAAAATTTCACAAGGACTTTGAGGACCTTTCCCAGAAACTTTCAGAAATCCTCTCCAGTAGTATTTTAGGTTTCTATGGAAATGTAAAAGAATTTTAAATACTTTTCCTGTAACTTTTTGGGGATTTTTCCTAGAAATGTTCAGAAATCCACTATAATACTTTTCTAGAATTTTAATTCTTTATATTATATGTATTATTTTCTTCACACTCATTGTTCTGTCATATTTCTATCTGAGGTCCAAACCGCACTATCTTTTATAAATTAAATCCAACTGATAAATCCAAATATATCAGCAATTTGAGTCACAGTTTGTCATTGTGTAACCTTTGGGTCCCAGGGTTAGACCAGTTGAGAACCACTGCTGTAAGATATAAATGTGGCACCTTGAAAATGGTATTGCATTCTCCCTCTGTTTATTACAGTGTTAATTTCGTCGACTGAAACTATGACTAAAAATGTTCATTGACAGCCTTTTTCCATGACAAAAACTAGACTAAAGCCAACAAAAACAGATCTGTGATGACTAAAACTTAATAAAAACTAAGTTTAGTTTGTATCAAGATGACTGAAACTTGACTAAAATGTGATGTAATTTTTGTCGGACATTTAAAATCTGTGATATTTCTCCACTGTGTGTAAATCTGTCAGAAAAACAATGCATCTGTATCTATTCTGCCTCAGCTGAAGAAAGCAGGGACCCCAGGTTTGGCAGGGTGCAGAGAACACACTACCATGACTTGGTACCAGATTTAGGCAAGAAAATAAATGCTTGGACTAAAAGTAAAGACTAAAATGTGAGGACTTAATATGGACTTAAAATAGACTAAAATGTTTGGAGTTTTCGTCGACTAAAACTAGACTAAAATTAAAAAGGATAGAAATGACTAAAATGTGACTAAAACTAAACTGCATTTCATTTAAAGACTAAAACTAAGACTAAAACTAAAAATAGCTGCCAAAATTACCTCGTAATACTTAGTGATAACTTTACCACTGCTCGCACCTGCAGTTTTTTTTACCAATACATTGGCATTTAATTTACGTTTCGTTTGAAAGCCAGTCTTGCTGTTTTCTAATGCATCCTAATAATGCTTTAATTATTCATGCAACCACTTTCTAATGTTAAATATCTTACATTCACTATGTTTTGATTATAAACAGACAAAATGAACAATATTTTATTCTGTTGTGACGTGGTTATTCTGATACAGTAAAAACTGAAAAAGGTCATATATCCAAGTGTGCAGATGAACTGACAAACTCTGCTATAGTCGCACATACATCGGTCACTTTGACCTGTAAATTAATAAACTACAGCACCACTGCTGTGAAGCATGTTGGCTCTTAAAATATTGGCATGGTTTAACTGTTAAAGTTTCTCACAGGGCTATTTATCCCACGTTTACTTATTTATTGTACTTTTTACTATCTCCTGCCACTTGATATTGTAATATTATGCTCCATTTTATTATTGGTAACTGTTTTTTTTTTTACTGTCTGCTATCCTGTTTTAATAGTTTCTTTAGAAAGCTATATCTATCAGTTATGAATGCCAATATTTTCACAAAGAAAACTTGAAGTTTCTGGATATAAAAACCCTTTCAAAGTCATGGTTTTAAAGTCTGTAACACCACTAAACCTTTATAAATATATCCTGTTGGTACTGTTTTAAGCAAGTAAGCGATAACATGACTAATTTAATCATTATGAGAGACAAGTCTGACTATTTTACACTTCACAGAGTGATTGTCCTCTACTTATTGTCTCTTACACTTCATAAATGCAACCCCACAAGTAAACTCATTAAGATGATTCATTTGTGGGTAATGCATTTCTACTATTGAGAAATGAATTAATAATTCAAGAATTCAGGTGACTGAAAATCCCCCATGAGAGGACTCAATAACTAAGATGACTGTTTAAAGGAGAATAAAACGCTATTAAAAACAAAGCGGCTTTTATGTCTTCAGAATTAATAATACTACAAGTAGATAATACCTGATCAAGAAATAGGAGCTATATTGCCTCTAAGATGTTATAAAAGTAATATACTGTTGTTTTAGTAGCCTATTTTTGTTGCTGACATCAGTTAATATGTATTATATTAACAGCTGTAAGTTATTCCACCCACATTAAGAGTCCGGCTTCACAGAAACATGTGTCTTAAAATGTCAAATAATTTTAATCTCACTAGTACAAGCTAATTCTGCAGAAATCAGGCTAAAAATAACTTTAGAAACAGAAACCTAACTATTTCGAAAGAGAAAAAAGACTGTTAATTCTCAGAATGGGGTTTCGAATTCAAAATATGTTGGCCAACCAAAAACTAACCCTGGGTTGGAAACATTAAAATGAACGGCATGTTCAGAGTTATGCAGTAAACACAGGCATAAGGGGATTTAGTGGATTTTTTCACCCTTTTTCTAAAACTTACTTTTTTTTTTCATTTTAATGTACAGACTAAACAATAGCAAAACTTGACTCTTAATGGGCCATGAAAAACTATCCATGGATGACCAGATGTTCTTCTCATTCTCAGTGAAATACTTAGAAAAGCATGGGAAGTAATCTCTGACACGATCTGACCAAGGGGTTATCATAGTTTCTGGAGATTTGTTAATAAGCCAAATGAGATTTTCAAAAAATGGAGCTTTAATTAAAAAGAGTCACATGCTAATAAGAATATAATAAATCAGCAGTTTTCAGCTGGTGGGTTGGGACTAAAAAGCGGGTCACAAAGCTCTGGCAAAAATACATAGAAGCCCTCAGTGGACATCAGGAAATTCATACATGTATTTTTGAGTAAATGAGACTAAATTTCAGTAATGTCTCAAGATTTTTACTTATCTTTATTCAATTCCTGGGATAGCACAGCTGATTTTTGGCAGGATAGTGACAAAATTCCTTGAGAGATTAGCTGAATTTCCATGTTGTCCATGGAAAATTGCATACAGTATGTCTGAATGCTAGTTATTCTTCAATTATATGTTTTTGAATATGTTTGTTTTAACATGTCTCCTTGTTCAGCTATGTTTTCTTTCATTTCATTAAACACATTTAAACTTTTTACACATTTGGGGTCATGATTTTTTTAAGGAGGAGCTGGTGGGTCCTGATGCCTGACCAGTTAAAAACCACTGCATTATTATAGTGTATTAACATACAGTAGCATATTACATTTACCGGAGTAAATAAAATGTTCTCTTATTTTCTCAATTAAGGACACATTTGGTTAAGCCACATCAGTGTCTCCTTGCAGCTACAGTGATGTAAAAGAAGTCCACTACTCTTAATGTCTCACTTAAAAAAACTCACAGACAGCTCAGTGGAAATGAAAATGAATTTAAAGGGTGCTATTAATCACAATCAACTACAGAATTTGAGATTAAATTCAGAAATTAAAATTTCAAATCTTTTGACAGTCATAGTTTGTGGACACACAAAACGTCTTATTCTGGTGTTTATTTTTTTAAATAAAAAATAAAAAAAAATCTATTTTTTTATGCTTAACAAATTTATTAGACGACCTGTCATATTTGTCTCAAAGACCATCCAGCATCATGAAGTGCTTTAATAGGGACTCTTTCGTTTTCAGTGAACTCTCCATGTTCCACCATTTTGAACAGGAATGAGGAATTTCAAACTGAATTCACCCAAATTTGAACCGGCTCACTGGGCTTCTCTGAGAAGTCAGAAATTAATCAAGCATAACATCCAACCACTAAAACTCATTTTTCTGTTCAGAAATGCAAGTAAATGACATATTAATCAAGAAATATTAATGTGATTTTGTGTTTTTTTCATTGTTTTTTGTAGATCGGTAAATTTTAAAATTCATGGATAGCAATAATAATTATATTTTAGCATTAAAAATATCATTTCAATTAAAAAGCTTCTACATATTGGTGTATTAACCACTGCAGAATCATAGAAAATGATTTTGGTAATTACCAATGCTGTTAATTTAGGGCAGCTGTGGTATAAACCTTACTTTGGTTAGGGTTAGGGTGGTCTAATAAATTTGTTAAGCACTGTATGTATACACACACCCTCCTACATAGACGCTTTTTGGTGAATGCTACTGGGATTTACTCTTACTGGATTCAACTTAATCCAAATAAGTGGGGGAAACTCAAAATGAAGTCCAAACAAAAGCTCAGGTCTCAGGAGGTTCAAAGGGGGGACAACAATAGATGTGGAGGACCCCACGTCTTGGGCCCCAAAATTGCCTAATCCGCCACTGCCCATGGGGACAAGTAAAGTGTTTTGAATTACTATTAAAATTTAAGGACTTGTTAATGGTAAAAACGGGACTGACATGTTAGTTTTTGTCGACTACACCCACACTTTAACTTTCAAGAGTGTAAACTAAAAGATATTTTAATCTTAAGTCTAAGACTAAATTCAAAATAGCTGCCTTATGTATCTAATTCGATGCAGTAGCATTTATAATATCATCACCTCACATGAGAGTTTGTTCCTCTGCGTATTTTCCGGCTTCTTTCATCTCCGTGTAAGCTCATGGTCGGCCAACCATTTATTTTCTATCTTCCCAGACTTTTTTCCTTTTTCTTTCTTTTTTTTCAGGCTAATATACAGGCCGGCGCTGCAATTTCGGAATCTGCCCTTGTATATGGCGGACGAAATTTCCACAGGAGGAACCGCAACACAAACCCCGTATACACGGCAGAAACGGAAAGCTTACCCAGGCAAGAGTAAAGCTCGGTAAATTTATGAATCATTACGCCATTACTCTTTCTAAAATGTAACGTAGCGTGTCGCGGAGGGATAAAAACCCGGCTGTGGTGGAAATTTTTTTCAACATTTGGAAATTCTCATAACTAATTCACGATTTTTTTGAGGAAGCAGTTGTGCAGTCACCTCTGGTCGGGGAGGGAAGCTTTCTGGAGCGAGAGCCTGTTTCGCATGAGCTGCATCGTTTTTGGAGGTATGTCACACCGCTGTTTTCCTTTTTTTCTGATTTAGAAATCTTAAATTTGAGAAATTTCAGTTGCCGGTTTTTAAGTTTCAGACCCCCTCCGCTGAAAAGGCGAGACCTGGCAGTGTTTTAGCACTAGTGACTGCCTCTAAACCAGGTGCAGGCTTTGAAGCCATCCGAAATAGACCTAATCTGTTGATGTTTTTTGACTGAATTTTCCTAATGAAGTTTCCATGTAACTGCTGACTTGTCGTCTTGTCTGTGCACCTAGTTTGTTCACGTATACACCTCCTGGGTTAGGCACCGTATATGCCGATAGGGCAAAGGGACCAGGCGGTAGTGGCAACATGAAGGACGATGAGGGGAGGAACAATCTGAAACACAAAAACCTCCTGCAGCCATGTTTTGTGAATTTTCCAGCAAATTTGAGCAGAGCTTTGGACTTTCTTCCCCGTGAAAGTCACACAACATTAACGGTACTTTTGGTCGTATTTGACGGCGCGGTTTGAGACGTCGGCAGCCGTTAGAAAACATGAAAGTGGCGTCGTATCGAAATACATTTCGAAATTTATTTTTAGGAAGATAGAGGATTTAAAATATGGGTGTCGTTGGCGCCACCTGTGGGTAGTCTTTTTTGGAAATTAAAAAAAATTGTAATGAGACTTGTTTTTTGAGACTTAATTTGTAAAAGTTAATGCTAGTTTATGCGGAAGGATACATATTTTGAAGCATTTTGAACGGTTACACGTCACACGTGCATCATAACACGAATTAAGTATATGTGTCTTTTAAAGAAAATTAATGCAAACTGACGTTTCACTACCCTTTTTTCTTATCTGTTTCAACCATAATGAATATACTCAATCATGTTTTTATAAATTATAAAACGGTTAATCATTTGGGAATATTTTAAAGCCCATATGCTGTATCCTTTCACTCTTATCATACACATTATCTGTATTTCCCTGTTAGTCTCTACCTCTTTATTCATGCATGAATTTGTGTGATATGATGGTTGTATCTGAGATATAATTTGCCACTTAGTAAACATGGAACAAATTGGATTTGTAACTTCTAGAGATTGGAAAATGTGTAAGCGGAAAAATAACTATCCAAAGTGAAGTGAACAGCTCTGGAAGAAGAAAGGACCATGTCAGCATAATTTGAGGGCAGGAAAAACAATCACAACCAGTGCCTGTACTGTTTATATTAATCCTGCAGACGCCAAACAGTTTCCCATCTTGCTCTGCTTGCTTTTATTATAATGTGGGGGGGGGGAGAAACTGTGGAGGGAGGCCATATTTTTATTTATTTATTTATTTTTACTGAGGGTAATTTTAATGCTGACCTTCAAATCTGTTTAAATTCAAAGAGCTGGTGGAAATTGTATGGTTGGTATGCAAAATCTGGGTGTAAATTCTGACCTTTGCTGGGAAAGTCTCATCAAAATGCAGGAGTTAGAGCAAAAGTACAGGGCTGAAGAGAGGCAACCAGTGTCATGGGTTTTATAGGGCTGGATCACTCGGCCAGTGATGGGAATGTTTATATGCAGAATACCTGAAGGAAGGAGTAATAAGTTATAAATCTCTCAGGAATAATGCAGCAGTGTTGAAATGAAAAACACCTTAAACCCTGATCAGTTAATGGGGACTTTGTTGAGTGTTCTTCTCATTTTAAGTAAGGTTACAGGAATGCTGGAGTGCCTGTGCTTTAATGAACAAAAGCTTTGTTTCAGGGAGGATTTTTGGAGCAAATAGTTTGGATGGAGAGGTGAAACTTGTCCCTTCAGGCTCTGATAAACACAAGATGTTGAGGGATCATATCACCGCCTTCGGGTTTCAGTATTAAAACATTGTTTTGCTGCTTTTCTGATTGTCATTAACTTAGCACAGAGGTTTGTTTTCCATTTTTAAAGGCTAAGTGATGTTACACAAACAGTTTCTGGCTTTGAAGTCAAGCCACTTCCCTTTTTTTTTTTTTTGTTAATGCACAATTACAGATTCATGATTTGGTCTCAGATGTGTCTGAAAAAACATACATCCCTTTTAGACACAGCGCACATCTTATCTTCTGCTACTTTCTTTAGTGGCGTGTTGAAACCGTCTGAAAATGGCTTCACTTAAATTAGTCTCCAGGGAACGGCTTTTCAGAGGTTGGGGCTGCTGCATTAAAGAAAAAAAAATCTGTGCATTCTGCACATATTTTTTCTGCCTCTTCCTTTTTAAAAATGAACCTTATTGGTTCCATGAATAATGCATGAGGACGTTCAATTGCTGCAGCAATGAAAATTAGGGCTGTTTACGTGCAGTGGTTATGTACACAGAAGCTTCTTTTTTTCCTTGACCATTTTGTGAAAGGTAGAGCAGAGCATGAGTAGCTTTTCTGAAAATACAAATTTTCAGCAAAGCAAATCTCATTTCTCTGAGTGAAAAGGGGAGGGGGGTGAAACTCCCCTGGGTTTAATGAATCCATAAATCACAATAGTGCCAGGTTTGCTGCGCCTGCGTCAGTGTGCAGTGCAATTTTGATTTTCATCAAAAATTTAATCTTCCAGCCTACAAGGGTTTAGCAGCAGACCGGATGCCGCCCTGAATTTCTAATTTTAGGGGTCTGATCTTTCAGGATTTATTTTTGTATAATTCAAGTCTGCTTTTCAATATCTCTTGTTATTAAATTTTAATTCGTGGCATTAACATATAGATTGAAAAGGTTTTTATGGGGGTTTTGAGTGTATGCTGATGGAATTTTACTAGACGACACAGTTTCTTTTTCCAGAGCATCCCGGGTGTGTGCGTGTGAGGTGGGGTGAAAGGAGGGGGGATTTATCCATTTCTCTGCATTATTGCTTTTTGAAATCATTGGTCGTACACCATCTTGGAAGACATTTATTACAGGGGACGAGAAAATGTGCATTTGATTAAAGAAAGAGGCAAAGCAAAGCATTTAGTGTGAAACAGGTTTTTGCAGGACCCCTGCTCTCAGTCAGTGACTCTGCTCGGAGTTATACAAACATGCAGTGAAAGCAGTGATTGAAGTGACCCCCTCCATCCCCCATTTTAGCTCATTCCTATTTTTAATCCCTCCAGAGTGGAAACATTTCCATGAGCCTTAAACAAATTTGTATTTTATATTTGGAATCTCTAGTCCAGCCTACTTAACATGCGCAGCACAGTGACTTTTTCCAAGGCAAGGAACAATTCAAAGTCACAAAATCTCCCAAACTTAGAAGAACTGGATTTAGTTCTTTTGCTTTAAGCAAACACAGTGATTGATTTACTTCATTACTGTGCAGAGGCAGATACAGTACTGCCCAAATATAGGCCAATTATTTTAAGTACCTCCACTAAGCGCTGAATTGTGAGCAGAGGTACGTCCTGGAGATGTTTTCCTTGTACGCCTAACCTCCTTATTCTGTAACCCCTTATATATTTAGTACACAGGTTTAATACAATGTTAGTATGCATGCCGTGACATTGTGAAACACAGCAGGGCTAAATCACGCACAAATAAGTCCTAAGTAAATAAAAATAAACCACAGGAGCACTTAAATTATCTGATTTCTTATCACAGTGCCACATCTTTAATATGGAAATACATTCCATTTAATTCTCCTGGTCCTGTTATATGTTTCTCTCTCTTCTTTGTTGTTTTTATTTTTAAGGAACATCAAACAAATGTACATCTGTTTCAGATTTCCTTCCTGCATGAGGGCTTTAGGTTACAGTATATCAGAAGGCTCAGGCTTTAAAAGAACAGAAGGCCAGATGGCTAATTTTGCATTTTGACTTTAATTAGAGGAAAACAGGCCACAACAGGCATTTCATATATTCAGGGCACGCATTAAAAATGTTGCACAGGAAATATTACACGATGACGAAAGGATTGATCTAATTTTGATCTTTTTCCTGCCATTATTTCATTTGATTAGAGATGATAAAAGTCACTTAATGTGGCATTATTTCAGTCGGTTAATTCAATAAGAGAAATAAAGGCATAAAAATAGGTGACATATCTGCTTGATCCATCTCAGCCGATCAATCTTCCTACAGAGTTTGATCTTCTTTAACCACTCTGACATGAGTTGGCTCTGTTCACTATAGACTGTCCGTTTGTGGCTCCAGTCAAATAATTGACTCTTGTCCGCTACAGAACTTCTAATACTTAACTTTTCTACATGTTAGCAGGTGGGGGAGGGCACAAAATATTTATTCAGCAATATATTGTCATCCTGAATCATTTGATGCAATTTTCACACCACAAGTGCCAAATATTGACCCCTTGCTGTATGACTGTGTCACTCCTTTGTTTGTCTGTAATGCCATGTTGAACCCCCAAAAAAGTTAAGGCATTGTGTAAAATTTAATTACAACAGAACAAAATTATTTACAAATCTCGTAAACCCACATTTAATTCACAGTAGAACATAAACATGTCAGATGTTGAAACTGAGACATTGTATACTTTCATAAAGAAAGTGGAAGTTCATTCTGATGGCACCAACACATCACAAAAAAGTAAGTATGTGGCAACAAAAGGCTGAAAAAATAAGTGTTACATATGAAAAACGGCTGGAGGAGCATTTTGCAACTAATTAGGTTGAGTGGTAACAAGTCAGTAACATGATTGGGTATAAAAGGAGCATTTTAGAGTGGCAGGTTCTCTGAGAAGTAAGGATCTGGGAGAAACTGCATCTAAAAATTACGGAACAATTTCAGAAAAATGTTTTCCAACTTAAAATCGCGAAGACTTTGAATATCCCACCATCTACAGTACATAATATCATCAGAAGATTCAGAGATTCTAGAGAAATCTTAGACCTATATTTGACTCAAAACATGGCTCAGCAAATAAAATCATAATATACAGCATCTCTGTGACCCTAAAGTTGTTTTTCTGCTGATTATTGAGTTTTACTGCTAAATATTAAAATAAGAATAATGCAGCAGGCTCCATCACAGACTTTCTCTCTCTCCATTCTGCTCTAATCAGGCAGCATGACGTGATTATGGAACAGCCAGCCATTGGCTGACAGACCCTCACAAAGAGTAAACAATATGATAGTTAGCATTCAAGCTAGTGGTAATTAATGATCGTAATTGGATTAAAATGAATTAAAGGGGGGGTCAATGTCTGGTTTACTTGTGAGGATTTAATCATTCAAGTCCTGAGAAGTCACACAAGTTTGCTGAAAATGCTGGCGCAGGGGATTCAAAGGCATCAATAGCATAAATGGGAAAGCACAACGGCTAGCTTCAAGAGAAAAAACAAGTTAGAGGTAACGATTTATGGTTCAGAAGGTATTTAACTTTTGATAAACTGTGTCACCTCTTGTCATGTAGGACAGCGCCGGTCTGGAAGGCATTTTAACGATCACATTCAGAGAGAAACCTGTCACGCAATCACCATTCTTTGCTGCCGTATAGTGGGTCTTTTGGTTCTTCTTTGCTGCTCTAAAACAGTAGTTTGTGCATGCAGTGTTATCAGGCAGCAAAGGAGAATTGATTTCCAGTTTATAGCACTAACAGTTAGCATGGCTAAACAAAGCAAAAATATAAAGCTAAACCAAACGGTTTCGGATTGGTGCATAAACTCGTGTACTCACCGATACCAATACCTGCATTTTAATCAGTATTGGACGTATCTCTGACACTGATATTGGAATCAGAACAACTCTATGCACAAGGGACAAGGCCAAAGGCCAATGTTGGGCCTTATTGTGATCTTCGGGCCCTCAGGTGGCACTGTATTAAAAACAGGCATGATTCTGTACTGGAAATCACTGCACAGGCTCAGAAAATAGGGAGAAATCTCAGAATCTGGTACCACCATGGTGCTGGTATCATCCTATCTGATACTTACTGTATTGAATTAGAAGACGGATTTTGTTGCTTTGTTTCCATACGTCGCCACCTCAGCGTGATCCCTATCACTCTAAAGGAAAGGCACGAAATATGTAACGTTAGACCTGTTCCCATTTGTTCTATTGGCGTATTATTTCGGAATCATTTACAACACCTACACGGTCTTAATTCAGCTGCCAACTTTAAAAAACTTTTCCTCTTAAAAGTATTGAATTAGGCACAGTTTAGGCATGGCACCTTTTTAAAAAATATAGATTTTGCACCAGTATCTAAAAAGATCCATCCGATACCCAACCCTATCAAGAACACTCTAAGAAGTCATTGTCTGTCAACACAGTTTGTCATGCCATCTACTAATTCAAGTTTAAGCTAACACACAAAGACAAAGCCATATGTGAACATGATCCAGAATTGCAACCTTCTTCTTTTGGCCAAATCTTATTTAGAATGGACAGAGGAAAAAGGGAAAACTGTTCTGTGGTCGGATGAGTCAAAATTTGAAATTCTTTTTGAGAACTAGAGACGTTGTGCCCTGTGGACTAAGAGGGAAGAGACCACCCAGCTTGTCATCAGCACATGGTTCAAAAGGCTGCATCTCTGAAGAAATATTTTTTAATTGCTTATTAGTAATGTCCATCCATTTTGGTTATTGTTGTTGTGTTTTGTTGTATTTTAAAATGTGCAAAATAAATTTAATATGTTGCATTAGTGCCTATGGCGTGGGCAGCTTACATGTCTGAAAAGGCACTATAAACGCTAAAAAGTACAAAGAGGTTTTATAGCTACATATGCTCCTATCTGGGCAATGTCTCCTTCAAGGATAGCCTTGCATATTTTAGCAAGACAGTTCTACAGCAGATGCTGCTTCCATTGCAGCAACATGGCTTCACAATAAAATAGTCCAGGTGCTGAACCGGCCTGCCTGCAGTCCAGAACCTTCACCAAAAGAAAACATTTGGAGCATCATGAGATGAAAAATCCTGCAAAGAAGACACAGGACTGTTGAGCAGCTAGATCCTATATCAGACAAGAATGGAGCAACACTCCTCTCCCAAAAATCTAGCAACTGGTCTCTGAACTACCCAGACCTTTACTATCTGTTGTTAACAGAGGAGGCATTGCATTGGGTTTGTATTCACATTTTATACAGTGTCCTAACTTTTTTGGAATTGGGGTTGTATATAAAAACACTCAACCATGTTTATTTAACCACATATTAGTAAATTGGCTTGAACTATTTAAAGTGATTAATAAAATTGTTAAAATTTGTTTACAGGGGGCTCTCTGTAAAATGGCCATTGAGAAGCATTGTGACATGTGATCTGCATCTTGAATGTGTCAGAAATTACCCATACTCAATATATGAACAGCTGCAGGACCCCTCCTTATATGATTTTATTATTTTATTGTAGGCTAGGTATTACAGTGAGTCATACTGTGAGTTACCCTGTTATTTCCACCCTGAGTAGTACAAACAGATCATTTCCTATTCTTTTTCTGAGAATGAAAGGCGGATTTTTGAAGATATAGAGGTCCCGGTTTCAGTGTGGTTAAGAGCTGTCCTTAAGTAAACCTGCAGAGGCATTTTCAGCAAGTCATAAAATTCAGAAGTACAAGTTGTGCATTAAAATGTCCCCTGAAACTGATGATACAGATGTTATCTTGTAAATACTGCTTCAACATTGTTGAAGCAGCATGTTATGGTGGTAGCTGATGGTTAGTTTAGCCTCTCTCAAGTCAGATGGAAAGTCCAGTACAGAACTTGGAGTTTTTGCTAATTTTTGACAAAGCAGTACCTGTAATGTCTTTGGTAATCTCGACCTGTTCATATGAGTCACACATTTGCTGTCTTTTGCATCACTCACTGTGACTCTTTACTAAACAGAAGCTGTTTATGCAGCTCGCTGTACCTCTCTTGATCTGACGCTGACCCTACAGTTGGCATTACAAGCATTAAAAATGACTGTAGGAAGTTATCAGTGTTGTTGCTGTTTCATTTGCCTTTGTAGGTCAAATAGAGGTACCAGTATTAATTTGAATGTTTCATAACCTCTCCAAAAAACAAGTCTTTAACAGGAACATTAAGGGTGAAGCCGCTCTAAAGGGTCACCAGATAAATCTGAGGGTTTTTAAGATGATAAATTGAAGAGGAAAGACCAAAAAAAAAGTTCTGCTAAACAAAATCTGTTCTCAATTTTTAGGAACTTTTCTCTAATCTTAGCTTTTAGGATGAAATAATGTGTAATTTTACCTCTTTGGGCTTCAAACGGTTATTTAAATGAAACCATGTGGGAAGTTTAGAGGAGAAATGTCCCCTAAAGACAGCCCAGCCCCCCTAACCAGACACTTTTTGACAGGAAGGATTTTGTTACACTGTTTTAGCCTGAAACATTGTGTTTTAGGCATATCATGTTGCTGTTTGAATCTAATTTAAACCCTAAAGTAACTTATAAGTATCTTTGAATAAAGTGGAGCAGAAGTACATTATATCTGTTCAAGTCAGAGGATGAAAAGTACAAATTTATACTTGAAATTTAACTTTTTTTGAGTAAATATATCCAGTAATGTAGAATTAGTATGTAATAATCAGGAGAAATAAGAGAAACATGTTTCTGTCAGGGGTATTGTGAGGCTTAGAGGCTGTGTAATTGTTCCTATTGTGGAGCTTTGTGTTTAAAATGTTTAAAAATAGGAACCAAATGCTGCTTGCTAACTTGCTTAATGGTTCCAGCCTCAAAATAGTACCTCTTCTCTAATTCTCTGAAGAACTCTTCATCTAAATGGTTTCAGTTCAGCAGTGAATGACATGATCATCGCATATTCTCCTGTTAATAATTCATGAACCAATGATAAATGCATCAAAGTTAAGAGTCACTTTCTTCATGCTGCCTTCATTTGTTTTGGCAGCCATGGAAGCTGACAGAAGGCCTTTACCCTATCATTCATAAAAGAACAATGATGACACATTGCTTTTTGTGTGCATGGAGGATTAGACTTGTCATGGTAGGAAATTTTTTATGCCAGTGTAAATTCTGCCAGAACAGTGCCAAATGCTGATGATGTGGGCTTAGAAATGGCTTCCTTTAGGCTATGATTTAAAAAGACTGAGACACAGCAGTCTGGCTTTACTGTATTCTTTGAGTGAATGTAAAAATTTGACAGTATTTTCAGCAAGATTAATACTTCAAAATTCAGCTGTTTCATTTATATGGCTTTATCAAAATGGTCCGTCCACACATGCTTGGGTCAATCACCTCAGTTTAGACTTTAGAAGTCGGATAAACAAGGCTGTGTCTCAAAGTTTAGATTCCCCCTCTCTTTAAGAGCTTAATCTAACACCAGATAGACTGTTTCTTGAATCCATTGCATAGCAGTGGCGTGCACAGAGTTTTTCAAAGGCAAGGGCGAAAAGAAAAAAGGGCACATACAGCGCGTTCTCGCCACTGAAGAGGGCACTTTAGACTTGTTTATGTGTTATACAAATGGCACATTATATAGCCTTAAAACAGACTAACTAGACAGACTACTCAAGTTAGTTTGTAGTTAGGATCAGCATCCACAAGAACTGTGTAGGATTCAGACAGATGCACTGACAGTCTCACCCATGGTCTCACCATATGACTGAAAGTCATGGCAGAGGGTGAATATTCCTCTGTTCCTCCCAGCATTGTAAGTATTCTCACTACAATTCGCTGTCTTTCTCTCTGTTACGCTCCGACTCGTTTCCTCGACTGGGCGTGCGTCTTTTCAACTCTATAAATTTCAAAACTTTCAGTAGAAACACACCCAAAAATGCTGCTGGGATTGAAATTACTCATGTCCGCCATCTCCTGGTGTAAAGTGGTAACAGTGCATACCGCCACCATTAGCCATATCTCCCTATAGTACAGAATCCTTTCAAAAAAATTCCTGGATCCAGACGGTGATGCGGATCACTCCCAAAATCTAATCAGTTTTTTCTTATGCCCTTTCTGACATTTCCTGAAAATTTCATCAAACTCCGTCCATGACTTTTTGAGTTGCTAACAAACAAACGAACAAACCCACCCGATCACATAACCTTCTTGGCAGAGGTAAAAATGTTTGTCGACAACCTTTTATCCATGACAGAAACTAGACTAAGACTAACAAAAATAGATATTTGATGACAAAAAGTAAGTTTAGTTTTCGTCAAGATGACCAAAACTAGACCAACATGTAATGTAGTTTTAAAACTACATTACATTTTAGTCTGCAATGGTTTAAGACTGTGTACACAAAGCCCCTCAGACGGCAGTCAACATTATTAGTCCTGTTAGCGATACTAAACTGTCTGACGGCGTTAATGTCCAGATTTCAGAGCAAGACATTCAAAGATTCAACAAATCAAGAATCTACAGTCATGCAGAGAATTTCGCAGGAAACCGTAGATATGAATAAGTGGACTGTGATAAAAAATGCCAAAAAAGGCGTTAGAAGACAAAATGATTATTACGGCACGCCACACTGGGAACAACCCCAGAACGCCAAAAAAGGCGTGAGAAGACAAAATTATTATTACGCCACGCCACACTGGGAACAACCCCAGAATGCCAACAAAGGCGTGAGCGGGCAATAATTACGCCACACCACACTGGGAACGGCCCCGCCAAGTTTTGAACCATTATCCTCACTAACGATGAAGGCGAGTCATTTTGTTTAAAAGTGGACAAACCAGAGCCGGCGAAGAAGAAGACGACCAACAACTATGGGGAGGAGGAGCCGAGCCAACCCACCACAGTGTTCCCTGCAGGTTTGGAGGATGAAGACGGATGTGAAGACCCCCAAGATATGGGATTCACATATTCAACCAAGCGTAATGTAATACTGGACCTGAAACAGTGTCAGTCAGTGTACCAGTACTACCAGTTAGAGAACATGACCAAAGACGAAACTGAAGCAGTGCCTGAAGAGAGAGACCCCGGGCTGAAGAGAGCCCGTCAGAGATCCAGTCTGTGGCTGCAGACGTTCAGTTAGATCAGGTTACTGAGATGACAAAGGACCAGCCTGAGATCCCACTTGAGGAAACCATTCAGGCCCAAGATCAAGTCCCAGAAGATCAAGCAGCCAAAGTCTTTGATAGGGATCTGCTCCCTGCTGAGGTCTCAGACAAACAGGCCACAACCGGAGCAGAAGTCATGGAAGTGGGGACGGAGGACTGCCTTGCCCAGCCAAAAGAGGAGAACTTGGAACTGAAGGCAGAACTGTCGAGGGTTCACATGGAACTTCCTGATCAGGGATGGATTTGGTCACATCATATGGGCATGATTGCTGCCGAACTCAGCCTGACCAAAAAAGAGCTGATTAAAAAGAGCCGTGAATGGGAAGAAGAAAAGGAACTTCTCCTGGCTAGAATCGACTCCGCTGGTCCAAATCAAACACACCTGAGGGGGGGTGAGGTCTCTGAGGAGATCAGCACCCTGAAGGTGGCCCTCAGCCAGGTCCAGGAAGACCTGGTTCAAAAGAGCTGTGAGTGGGAGGAGGAAAAGAAGCGTCTCCTGGCCAAAATCAACGTCACTGCTCTAAATCCACAACACCTGAGGGAGGGCGAGGTCTCCAGGGAAATCACAACCCTGAAGGCGGCCCTCAGCCAGGCCCAAGAAGACCTGGTGAAGAAGAGCCACCAATCAGAGGAGTAGACCTCCATGATTAAGGCCTCTATGGAGCAGGCAAACATGGACCAGAGGAGACAGAGACGGCTGTGGAAGGAGGAAAAATCCCGCCTCATCAATGAGCACAAAGAGGCCACCACAAGGTTAGAAGGGGAACTGAGGGATGCCCAAAATGAGCTGATCAACAACAAGAGCTCACGGGAGAAAGAACATTTTCAGTTCCTCATGTCTCAAATGGACGAAAGGGCCAAAGCAAAAGCAGCATTGGACCAGGCTCAGGGCACCATAGAGATCCTCACACGCCAGTTGGAGGAGGAGAGACCCCGTCTCATCCAGAGGACTCTAGGATGGAGACAGCTCTGAGCGAGGCCAGGGAAGCCCAGGCAAGAGAGAGACAAAGGTGGGAGGCTGAGGGGAACTGGCACAGGCCAAAAAGGACCTGGCCGACAAGAAGAGACTGTGGGAGGAGGAGAGATCAGGGCTCCTCAGAGAAAGCACTGACCTGAGGGACTCTCTGCGGCAGACCCAGAGGATGATGGAGCAACAGGCGCTGGACTGGCAGCAGGAGAAAGCCTCTCTCCTGGAGTCCATAAATGTCATCCAGCAGACTCTGGAGGTGAAAGAAGTCCAAGCAACAGAAACGTCGGACATTCTGAGCTGGAGGAGGCGCAGAAGAAGAAAAAGAAATAATCTTTGAAGGAGAGGTTTCTGAGTCTGTTTAAAAGAGATTCAGAGGCCTGGACTTCATCTTCTGACAGCCTCAGCCACTGACTCCAAACCCTCTTCTCTGTCACCTGTTCTTCTTGTACAGCCTACATATTTCAATAAAAACATTTTCAATTAAGTAGATGCTATTTCCCGTATTCTAGGGCATTTTAACACCATATTAGTACCAGATAATCCAAACTGGTTCTGTGAGATATAGTTCTGGCTCAATGTAGATCAAAAAAGGGCCCAACATAAAAGTCATTTCAACAGTAATGCTTCATAGTATTTCTTGGTCCTAATGGCCTCTGGAGTTTAGTGTGTTTTTCCACCCAAGAGAGCAGTTGTGGTTTGCCAACCGGGAGGGCACTTAAGCATGCATTTTTAACCACCCAAGAGGGCAGTTTATCATGTTTTAACCAGCCAAGAGGGCAATTAAGTGTTTTTTTTTTTCACCAAAGAGGGCAATTTAGTTTGCTTTGCCAATGCGGAGGGTACTTAAACATGCCTTTTTGCCACCCAAGTGGGCAGTTTATCATGTTTAAACCAGCCAAGGGGGCAGTTTAGTGTGTTTTTTCCACCCAAGAGTGCAGTTAAGTGTGTTTTGCCAACCATGAGGGCACTTAAGCACGCGTTTTGGCTCCCAAGAGGGCACTTTAGTGTGTGCTTTGGCTCCAAAGAGGGCACTTTAGCACGTGTTTTGGTTCTTGAGGGCACTTTAGCACACATTTTGCCACCCAAGAGGGCACTTTAGAGTGTGTTTTGGCTCCCAAGATGGCACTTTAGCGTGCGTTTTTCAACAATTGGGCCACGAGTCAAAGCTATTTTACAAAATACTCCTAACAAGGAAGACGAAACTGTGGAAAATAACTGATGATAACAGTTGTAGATTTTGTTCTGAGGAGGAGGAATCATGCATTTATTTTGTATTAGAAAATTAAAAATAAATGGATATATAAATAAAAAACATATCAAGGCCTTTCTATCAAAATCTGAACTTGATTGGTTAAAGTCAGAGATAGGAATAAAGAATATGACCTTGAGCATAAATGTGAAATTTGAAGGCAATCAGATGTTCAGTATAAGAGTTACATTTACTACCATTCAAGTTGGCAAAATATTGAAATGCTTGCCATCTCCAGTGAGACCTCCTTCAATGAAAAATGTCTGATGTGATAAAATGTTAAGGCTGTTTTTTCAATCCAAGCTTAAAAGGAACAGTAGGGTTCCTTCCTGACAGAAGGGTTTGGAGTTGTTTGAGATAAACACTAAAATGTTATAAGGCATTATTGTTACAATTTCACAGCAAAAAATGGACAAAAAGTAGAGTAAAAGTGAGCCCCTTGGACTAGTTTGTTAAAATGCATAATGTGTCCATCGGCAAGAACACAGATCTTTTACCTTTTGCCATTTGTAGTTTGTTTTCTGTACATTTTAGAGCAGTGGTTCCAAGAGACTTTTTCATCTAGACCTGTTACATATGTGTACCAATTTTCATGCCTGTAGGTCTTACCCAGTCTGTGTGATGGACTTGCAAAATTCCATCACCAGATGGCTATTTCTGTAGGGGGACAGTTTTGGGGAAAATTTAATGACTTTTTCATATTTTAAGGTCCCCAAAACAGGCCCCAAAGAGGTGAAAAAACATCCTTCATTTTTAATAGGGTCTTCACCGACCATGTCGGTCCTCTGGCCCTAAAAAAGCCCCTTGGATAAGCGGTGTCACACCCGCTTGTGTATGATCAGATTTCACTACGTGGTCTGGTTTGGTTCATACAGTTTGTCATGATTTAGCTCATGAAACTCTGATCTTGCCCGTATTTCTTCAGCTAAAGAGCCGCCAGTCTTGCTTGTTGTGGCAGGAAATCAGTCTTTCTTAAGAAATCCAGATCATGTGGCTCAGCTCAGTAGAGCTGGTTTTTTTGGCTCTCAGATGGCTCTGCATTTAGTAATAGTTTGGCTTTTTAACTGTGGATTAGATAATGATAAAAGATGGAGGAAAGGAAACTGGCACTCAAACGGGAGCTAGCTACAAAAGAGCTGCTTCATAGACCAGGTTTGTTCGTGAATGGCACATCATCAGTTGGTTGCTTAACCCTTAAGGTTTATTTGGCTAATAGTACATCACCATTTCAATTTAGAACAGGGGTGCCCAAATTCTTTTCAGTGAAGGGCCAAAAATGAATCGGGATGGAGGGTCGCGGGACAAAACTAAACATTCATGTTGCAGTGCATGAAATTAAATGTTCCTAGAGCATAATTGTGCAAAACAATAACTCATACAAAGTAATTTTGAAAATGAATAACACTATTCTTAATGGTGTTTCACAGCATGAAATTACTTAACATCCATATGGCACAAATACTAATTGGGCATACTGCCTTGAAATTAATTTCAGTTAAAAAGTACTGATGTTCCCAACTATTTTTAAACTTTCTCTTTTCAGTGTGCCACTGCCTCGCACGCCCCATCTCTGCCATGACCCCAGCCTTTTCTCACCGGTGATGGGAATAACGGCGTTAAAATAAAGCAGTTAAGCTGGATTTTTCTGCTCCAGCTTAAAAAAAAACTTGTGACACAGACTGAACTGAATGGAATGATAGGCAGGTAGGCTATGTGTGAGAGTTGAAAGCACTTGTTATATTGTTAAACTGTGTATTTTTGTGATGAAGAAAATACTTGAAGTACAGTATGTCTACCAGTTGTGGTCTGTTGAGGTGCAATAAATATTAAAAGTTCTGTGTAAGTAACTTTCTGTGCAAGTCTACTCTATGCAACTGGCTTGTGAAACCTGCTTAGAAAAAAAATCCAAATTCTTAGACATATTGAAACTTAAAAGTAACCCAATAGTTACTTTCCCTGGTAACTAGTTACTTTTATAGTAGGGTAATTCAGTTACTAACTCAGTTACTTTTTCGGAGAAGGAACTAGTAACTATAACTAATTACTTTTTAAAAGTAACATGCCCAACACTGCTTCTCACTGACTCACTCTCTGGTCATGGGCTTCCAGATCTTAGCTGACGGGAGCTCAACAGCGCCACCCTACCCCCGATGTAACACAATGTTAATTTGTGGTCAGGAGAGGAAGTGCGACAATAAATAAATATTGAAAGAAAT
Source organism: Cheilinus undulatus (assembly GCF_018320785.1). NCBI lineage: Eukaryota > Metazoa > Chordata > Actinopteri > Labriformes > Labridae > Cheilinus > Cheilinus undulatus. The sequence goes on along the minus strand of NC_054881.1, from coordinate 13,334,299 downwards.
ATTTAGACTGCTGACAGTGGGGAAAATAATAATAATAATAATAAAAAAGATCGAATATGGGCAGCGGGCCAAAGATAATAGCTCGGGCCCCAAATTGGACGGCCCTGATTTAGAGCATGTTTGTGATAAAATTAGATTTTTTTTTTTTTTTTTTTTATTTTAAGGGGCTCAGCTAGCCTCTTGGCTCAGTACGAGCTTCCTCTAGGTTCTTGTTTCCTCTCGTCTCGCTCAGAAGTCGGCAGGAATAAGTTTTGCGATACTGATCGCCTCCACAGCAGGTTAATCAGTTAAACTGTGAAAAAACTCAGTGTTTGACAAAGTGTAAGGAAAATGCTTAATGTATGTAGACATTTTCTGGTGATAATGGCAGTGTACAGGCCCATTTTCCCCTGTTCTCATTCATTCCTCATGGCTGTCCCCCACTCCCTGACCCCTAATGGTCATTCAGGATCATAACATCTTTAAGGCAGATTCACTCCCATAATCTCAGACATCAGCACTTTCTACATAAGCCAATTTTTTCGAAATGTATCATTGTCATTTCCGTCTTAAATGTGTTTTTCATCTTTGTTTTTTTTTTTTTAAATAGTGCTGCATATCTGTGGCAAGGCTTATTCAATTTATAGTTTCAAAAAGATGCTTTGCATTGTGAATGTATGGGAATATATTAGTGTAGCACTTACTTAAAGCTGCATTTACCCAACAAGCCTGGATTAACATCTTATTTAAATTTATTAAAAACAAAAAATAAGTGCTGATTTAATAGTAATAAGTAAAAGCATCTGCCAAAGGAGTAAAATAAACTGTCCTAGTTAAATGTCTTGAAATGAAATGTACCAACTGATTTATGTGTAGATATTTTATCTCAAGTGACTCAAGAAGTAAATTTTGCTTTTCCCCATTGGGTTGTTTAATTAAATATTTTGAGGAGAAATGATAGAAATACATGTTTAGATTTGAGTTTATCCAGTGTATTGCATCACCATTAGTTTACCAGTAAAGGCCCATTGCAGTAAAACTTACTGAGAGCATTTTAAAGAAAAAAAATCCAGAAAAACACCAGCAAAGCCTCCTCTGTTTTTTTATGTGTTCTGTCTTAAAATGCACAAAGGATATTTATTGAAAGAGAGATGGGAACATGTACTCCTGGACTTCAGTCTGCAACATTTATGAGCTTTTTTTCTTGCTTTAGCAGTAGATCATAAACATGAAAAAGTTGCCCCCTAACAGCAAAGCACTTTAAAAAAAATGCCAACCATTACAAGAATTCACTTGTGAGCTACACACAGTTGAGCTAGAAAATGGAAAGCTGACCATTTAGTTTATGATGTCACTGGGATGTAAAATTTGGCACTGCTGCGTAGACAGTAAATGGGCCACTTACTTTGCTGAGCCCAAATATTTTTGCAGCCATAAAGACATTTCAATCCCAGGCTTTAGGAAAGGAATGAATGTGTTTTTCATAACTCTCCTTGAGTAGTAATGCAGAAATTTATTTTTAAGTTCCATTTGACAACTGTATTTTTAACAACTGTGTTGTCAGATGTGTCACAACAATTCTTTGTGTTTTCTCTGTAGCGTAAAAGGATGATTTTGCCCTCACTGTTCTGGTACAAAGGAGGGAAAGTGGAGCTGTAAACCTGCTGCTCTGTCATCAAGACCCCAGTGATAAACTATGTTCAGTAATTAATAATAAGACAAGGTGGAGCAGCAAATTCTAGGAGCTGAGAACCTGCATGTGTTAATGTTTGACCATTTTTCTCTCTTTGACTCCTGTTTTGCTAATGAAGGACTAATTTTTTAGAAAAAAACTTTGAAGAGAGAATCTTCAGAAATTTTATTTTTAACACTATACAAACACAGTGAATTAAACACAATTGGTTGTTTTTATTTTCTAGTGTATAAAATCAAATTTTCCATGTCTTTGAATAACAACCCCAATTCTAAAAAAGTTGGGGCACTGTGTGAAATGTAAACAAATTTGCATGATTTACATAACAGAACATAACATATTAGATGTTGAAACTGAGACATTTTTCCTATTTTATGAAAATGAAAAAATAATAATTTGATGGCAGTAACACACACACATCTCAAAATAGTAATGCCAGGGTCATGTTTACCATTTTGTAGCATCCTCTATTCTTTTATCAATAGTCTGTAAACTTCTGGGAAGTTGGGGGACCAGTTGCCGGAGTTTTGGGGGAGGAATGCTGTCCCATTCTTGTCTGATTTAGGATTCCAGCCGCTAAACAGTCCTGAGTCTTCTTGGGTGGATTTTTTTGTTTTGTGATGTATCAAATGTTTTCTATTGGTGAAGGTTCTGGACTGCAGGCAGGCCACTTCATCACCCAGAATTTTCTCCTTCTCTAAAACCTCTGTATTCGTTTCAGCATTGATAGTGCTTTCCCAGCTGCTCATGCCATAGGCACTAATGCAACCCCATACCATCAGAGATGCAGGCTTTTGAACTGTGTGCTGATATCAAGCTGGATGGTCCCTCTTCTCTCTAGTCCACATGACACGGCGTCTGTGGTTTCCTAAAGGAATTTCACATTTTGTTTCATCTGACCACAGAACAGTTTTCCATTTTGCCTCAGTGTATTTCAAATGAGCTTTGGCCCAGAGAAGATAGTGGCATTTCTGGATTGTGTTCACATTTGGATTCTTCTTTGCATGACACAGCAATTATGATTTCCAGTGTAGAATCATACCTTTTAATGCAGTGCTGCCTGAGGGTCCGAAGATCATGAGCATCCTATGTTGGCCATCGGCCTAGTCCATTATAAACAGATATTCCTTCAGATTCTCTGAATCTTTTGATATTATGTACTGCAGATGGTGGGATATTCATACTCTTAGCGTTTTTACATTGAGGAACACTTTACTTATTGCTGTAAGTGTACATTTGCATTTAAAACTCTAGAGTTCAAGTATAAGATAACCTCACTATATTTAGGTGTGATTAAAAAAATAAGTGTCTTATTCTGGCCTAAAATACTTTAAGGCAACTTTTGGACTGCCTAATCTGTATTAATCTCACATGTTAGCTTTCAGTTTTTTATAGCAGTGTACTGTGTGTAGGGCATAGCAGCTCTTTTGCCACTCTCTTGTACCTTTTTTAAATGTCCAATTCCTATCCTCTTATAGTCATACCAGTTGTGACTCACAAATTTAACTGGACCAAGTTTTATAAGCATTGGCATCTCCTCACCAGCCTGTCTAATCTGCTAACAAGGAAGAATTTACATGTTTAACATCCTCCCTGAAAAGAGAGCCAATAAGGCTTTTATCACTGACAAGCTTGGCTCTGCACTTTTTCGTCCTGATATTCATAATACATGTAAGATATCAAATATAAATTTTCAATGCTATTATTTATTCATGTATGTATTCATTTCACACACAGGAGTAAATACAAAGCATAAAATACAATTAGTGTGGTAGAAGCTTACATATGGCTTTTAGGAAAACCACACCCAATGAAGATTTTTAATTCCTGACCAAATATTTTCTAAATTAGACGGACAAATCTAAGGTTTGATACAAACTTCAAAGACAAATGTACAGTGCTTAACAAATTTATTAGACCACCACCCAAAGTAAGGTGTATGCCACAGCTGCCCTAAATTAACAGCATTGGTGATTACCAAAATCATTTTTTATGTTTCTGCAGTGGTTAATACACCAATATGTAGAAGCTCTTTAACCAAAATGATATTTTTAATGCTAAAATATAATTATTATTGTTATCCATGAATTTTCAAATGTACTGATTTCCAAAAGAACTGAAAAAATAGTGAAGCACATTTTTATTTCTTGATTAATATGTCAAATTAAAGTTATTTTCTTGCATTCCTCAACAGAAAAATTAGTTTTAGTGGTTGACTGTTATTCTTGATTCATTTCTGACTTCTCAGAGAAGCCCAGTGAGCCGGCTCAAATTTGGGTATAAAAAGTTGAATTCAGTTCGAAATTCCTCATTCCTGTTCAAAATGGTGGAACGTGGAGAGCTCACTGACAATGAAAGAGTCTGCATTAAAGCACTTCATGATGCTGGATGGTCCCTGAGACAAATAGGGAAAGACATAATGTGTTCTCACAGTGTGGTCAGGTATGCTTTGGAGTCAATTGCCGAGACTGGTACGTACAAAATGCGCCAAGGAAGAGGCAGGAAACCAAAGTTAACTGAAGCAGATGTCAGACACCTCGAGGTTTAAGTACTAGAGACAGAAGGAAGACCACTGCTGATCTTCAGGCAGAGATGAATGCTTCTAGATCAGGGTCTGAGAAAGTCGGACTGACAGAACAAGGCTTAAAGGGAAGAATAGCTGCAAAGAAGCCATTATTGAGGCCTGCAAACATCCAGGAACGCCTCAGATTTGCCAGGGAGCACAAACACTGGACTGTTGATGACTGGAAGAAGATACTCTGGTCTGACAAGTCCAAGTTTGAACTCTTGGGTCAGCATGGTCGTGTTTATGTCCGCGGAAAAGCTGGAGAACGTTTTGATGCCAGATGCATTGCACCCACAGTGAAACACAGTGGAGATTCCATTATGGTACGGGGTTCCATTTGTGGATATGGCGTGGGCAAATTAGTGAAAATCGACGGTATCATGAACAGGAACGTCTACCACAACATCTTAGTGCATCATGGAATCCCTTCTGGACTGAATCTGATTGGTCGTGGGTTCATATATCAACAAGACAATGACCCCAAGCATACTTCAATACATTTGTTATGCACTGTATATGTTTAGATAATGTTTATGTCATAAATGGTTAAGGTTCTAATTCTTGGGTGGATTGTGGGCTGGCCAAAGGCACATGTTTTTGCTAGAAAAGCCTGAAAAAGTGTATTTTGCGTAATATGGCATAATATGTGACCTTTGAAGTTAGTGAAATCAATCTAATGTAGGTGGCGATATGCTTAGTGATTATATACCTAAACGGCTAGTTAAGAGCTGGCAAAGCAAATAGCCAATCAGATTTCAGGGCCCCCAGCTCTGGCTACCAGTGGCTCCGTCCCTTAAATGTTATTGGTACTGCTCTTTGCTGCAGTACTTCACGAGGAATTTATTATCTTTACAATTTACAATGTTGTCTCAAATTTAGTCGCAAAAAAATACAAATTCTTTATTTTAGAATGTTGGTTTACAGTGTTAGCATGGTAGCACCACCTTGTGACCTTGCAGTGAGCTGATCAAAAAAGGGCACATGTTGCATTTGGCCCCCAGGCCATAGTTTGGACCCCCCTTATGTAGTGTATCACAACCATCATCTCAGAGTGCAGGAGCACAGGATGATACTGGCAGCAAGAAGCTGATAAAAACACTGAAATGACAGCATCTGTTTTTTTTACATGAGATGTGGAACCTGGTGCATTAATGGAAGAAATATACAAGCAGAACCCACCACAATCTTCAACAACAAATCATAATCTCTGTAAATGAACTTTGTGGCCCAGCATACTCTTCCCTAAAAGCATTAATGGTCAAAGACTGATAGATACTAAAAATAGGAAGCAAGTTCCACAGGAAAATGTTCAACAGAGTGTCACTAGGCAACTCATTAACAGTTAACCCATGACACCAATTGTAGAAATAAGCCAAAATAAATGACTAAAAGGTGATATGAGTTAAATCTACTGTATGTTTTTTTTTGTTACTTCTGAGACTTAAACTAATACCATGTAATCAAGAATTAAATGATAATGTAAAACCTGATTTAATTATTGATTCTATTAGTTCTATGATTTGTAGTTTTTGTACTGTGCCTCTGTGGACCCTGACCCACACTTTGGGAAGCACTGGTCTAGACCTTAGATGGAAGAAAACATACAACAGAAAAATAAAAAGGAAAAAAAAAACAAATTTGAATCAATGTCCCCAAGATACCGTGCACATTTTTGTTAATTGTTCAGAGATTTTGAAGAATTTCTCAGTTATCACGAGAGAAGCAGTTTTTTTTATTCCAAGAAAAGGGAGATAAATGTGTTTTAATAATTATAAAACTCTGAATTGTACCCATTAGCATGGTAAAACAGTAAAATAAAACACATGAATGCATGTCCACTGCAGCACTTTGTAGACATTTTGCCACCATTTTTTTCCAGGCACACAATCACAGCCCAGTGAAAACAGCTCTGTGACCCACTTTTGTGTCCCAACCCTCTAGTTGAGAACCACTGCATGAGCACATGCAGATGGCGATTACATTCAAGTAAAAAACAAAAAAGTGTGGCTGTTAATATACCTGGGAGGACCACCCAAGTATTGTCTATATTTGGAGAACACTGCATTTAGCTGCTGCTTGGCTCATTTCTGCTGTAAAGTACTGAAGCAAAGAGACGCTTTCTCTTCACATCTACAGTTCCCATTTCATCATCAAAGTTTAAATTCAAAACAAGGTGCGGTAGATAATCTGCGGATGTAAACAAAGATTATTCTACTTTAATGTCAGTCCATGGAAAGTGCAGATAAAATGGCACACAGTTGTTATTCACCTTTTTACACTGGGTGGAAACAGTTTGTGGAACAGAAAAACTGAAATACGTGACTTTAAGATTGATTGAAATTATGAATATGAAATGATAAACACTTGAGATTCAAATGGAAAAAAAAAATTCCAAAGAAAGGCCTTCTTTCCAAACTGAAAATGAAAGCTAAAATGGAAATACCCACATTTAAAGCTTAAATGTTAATGTCCGACTTCCCAGAAGAAGGCTCAGTTTTCTCTTATGTAGTTTTTTTTTTGTTCTTTAGAAGAAACAGAAATGGAAAATTTCATCACACACAGAATCAAAATTTGAATCCAGACTGACCTCAAAATTTGTAAAGCTATATTCAAGCTTGTTCCGTATAAAGGTTGTTAGACACAAATAACAACCTGCAGAAAGGCTGTGTTACTGAGTTGACAGTGTACTGTATATATATCTTCACACAAAGACAAGCAATACATTATCTCATCCACAGACGTGTTTGTCAGGCCTCCTGGCTGTGTGTCATATCCAAAGAAAGGTGTATTTGGGCAATGAAAGCCTTGTTGTTGCTGCATTGGTGCGCTATTATTAGAAGACCAATTTTCCCTCTTTCCATAATATCAGTCATCCTGGCATAACTCTGTTTTGCTTGGTTGCATTTTGAGCACATTCTCTTGACAGGGCCTTTTATAGCCTTGTGCTGAAGTGGCAAGTTGTGTAATTTGGATATTTCTGAAATTAGAGCATTTGGATGTCACAAAGCTGCAGAATTTATGCCATCAAAGGTCACTCAGGAGAAGTAAAGCCACTCTCTTTTCTTCATGGATAACTAGGAAAGTGAGTCTGCTATTTCTGTCCTCAAAATGACACTTGCACAGATAAATGACCTGTGGTAGCTCCTGTGCATTTTTAGCTCGCACATCTCTGTTAAAATGGAAAAAAGGCTGGTTGTCTCACAATTTGGATTTTATTCTCTAGACTTTCAGTAGTTGTCTGATGCGGGCTTATCACCATATTCATGCAGCTGCCATTTTCCTTTTAAAATCAAGGTCATGGTCTGAGGCTTAAAAGCTGCTATAATGACAAAGAGCTCTGTCTCACATTATACAATGTATGGACTTGAAAAATCAGGCAGTAATGTTTGGTTATTTTCTTTTTTCATAAGTAAATGGACAGTGAAAATCTGGAGCAACATCAGGCCATTACCCCAAACTAAAACAACTTGGCTATTGGTTACCAACCTGGGGCCTGATTTTCAAAATAAGATTTATAGAAATTGTTTTTTTACGTTTTTTTTTTTTTTTTTTTTTTTTTTTAACAAAAGCTTGGGGTGCACAATATTAACAATATGATATCTGTATCAGCAGATATTAATATTTCTGCTGGTATTAAACCTGATATATCAATCATCTGAAAGAAAAGATCTATTGGTGCTGGTATCAGCATTAGCTTAAATGACATTGATATCAGCAAAAAATCCAATATTGTGTGTCCATAATTTTGTACTTTAAAGAGCTAATGGTATTTTTAACAGGGAAATGGCAGAACAATAATGATAGTCAGTGTCTGAAAGTAACTAACAGAATAATGGATTTGCTTTATCACAAATTATGCTCTGCTTAAATCTTTGTTTTCATATCATATAGCAGGATCACAATTAAATTTAGGCATTCAACCCTGACCTAGCTACAAGTATTATTAACTTTCTGAGACTTAAGCATTTCTTTGGACTGCAGTTTTTAAATCTCCCATTTATTTTCGATGAGTAAGACCTGATACGTTTAAAATCTCAGCTTTGTCTTTGAACAAAATTACCAAATATAATGTCCACAAATCTCCTGAAGGTCCTGTTTCCACAGAAATTAAAGCACTGGGTTGGTTTTAGAGCTGAGATTTGGCTTTGTGAAAGCCAGCTGGTCTGGTGTTGGGGGTCTTCAGTTGGTAAGAAATGGCATCAGTCATTGAGAGAGGGATGGGGGTGTTTTCTTGTTAATTTGATGATTGACCACAAGAGCTTGTTAAGGCTAAGCATAAACAAAATTTTCCACTAAAAGTCATGAATTTCTTGGAAATGGCCCTTTCCAAATCTGCACAAAGTCCATTAAGAAATTTCAAAAAAATTAGAAAAAATTCTGACAATTTTTTAAATTTTATATATATATATATATATATATATGTATGTATATGTATATATATATGTATGTATATGTATATATATATGTATGTATATGTATATATATATGTATGTATATATATATATATATATATATATTATATATATTATATATATATTATATATATAATATATATTATATATATATATTATATATATTATATATATATACATATTATATATGTATATGTGTATATATACATATTATATATGTATATGTGTATATATATATATATATGTATATATATATGTATATTATATATGTATATGTGTATATATATATATATATGTATATATATGTATATTATATATGTATATGTGTATATATATATATTTATATATATATATGTATATATATATGTATATATATATATACACATATATATATATATATATACATATATATATACACATATATATGTGTATATATATATATATATATGTATATAATATTTAATATTTAAGAAAAGTACCCCAAATTTCTTCAACTGTTCCCCATATGTTTCAGTGAAACTATAATATAATCTAACTTAAACCTAAACATTGTAAAAATAAAAATTATCCAAATATTCCATGCAAATTCATCAAAATTTTAAAGCAAATTCCCTCCAATTGAGTTTTCCTAAATTTTCAAATATTTTCCCTCAAAATTCCATGAAAATGATGGGGAAAAATCCTTGAAACATCCAAACAAGTTCTCTGACATTTCTATGAAAATTCATACAAATTTTAAAGGACAGCCCATCCAAATTCCCAATCAAATTCCTAAAAATATATAAATAAATTCCATGAAATTACCAAACATCTCCAGCCCTCCACCCCCCAAAAAATACAAATTAAATTCCCCAAAGTTACAATAATATGTTTCAAATTTCTATGAAAATACCTCACAATTTTCAAATCCCCCAAAACATCAGATTTCTTAGATTTTCATGAAAATGCCAAAATAATTCAAACTTCACCCAAATCTTTCAGTGACACTCTCCAAAATATGTAAATATGTTCCCTAAAATTTACATGAAAGTGCTTGAAAGTTTCCAAGCAAATCTTCCAAAATACCCAAAGAAATTCCCTAAAATTCCTTTGTAAACTCCTGAAAACTTGTAAGCAAACTCCCACCATTTTAAGCAATTTACTTAAACTTCAACGGATATTGTAGACAGTTGTGTCAAAAGTTAATAGCAGAAATGATTTCATTACATGCAGGATTCTCTTTGCGGTTTTCTGTTGATGGCCAATGTGTCAGTAAGTCCTTCCTTATTTTCACAGGTAATTGTCTTTTCTTCTCTGATCAGTGTGTATGTGTTGAAGTGACCTGAATGTATCATGTTTTTAAAACTTCTCACAACCTTAAACAAAACAGTAGCATATTTAAGCTACTTTTAAGCATTAAATGTCAGAGGGAAAGGGCAAATATGGTGAGTTACCTTCTATGTGCAGCCTACCCATGGGTATGTGTGTAAATATATTTTGGATAAAAAAACATGTAGACCTTACAAAAGTTACCTCTATATCCAAACCTGAGGATACACACCACTGCAATGGCACACCTACACACATTTACACCTGAGAAGAGCTACAAATTCAGAGAAAATAATTTCTGAACTGTGTGTCATGGACACAAAATTGAACATGAAACAATTAGTATATACAGATTTTGCAGGTAAAGTCTAAACACTGTAATAAGGGGGGTTGAGATTCTTCCTATTTTTCTTGGCGTTTTAAGTTAATAGTTTACTATTCTCCATGTGTGCACAACCAAAACCATTAAATTTGAATCTAGAGACTGTTATTTTTCTTGGGTATTGATTGCACTGCCATGGAAATTCAAGAATAACATCTGTTTTACCTGTCTCTGCTGAAACAATTCAGCAACCTACCTCTAGACAAGAAGCCCACAGAAAAGAAGACTGTAAATTGTTACATGAGAGCAAATTAAAGTAATTTTCTGTCTCTTGTTTCTTTATTTCCCTGCCACAGAAGCACAGGCTCAGAGGAGGAGGAGTCATGAGTGCACCGGAGACACCCAATCCAGGGAATGAGCAGGCAGACAGTGGGAGCACTGCCCCAGATGAACCCTCACCAACTGCTGCCCCAAAGCCCAAGACCCCCAGTCCACCCCCTGGTCCACCAACCTGTCCGCCGCCTGCTCAACCACCCGGTCCGCCGCCTGGTCCACCACCTGGTCAGCCCACTGTTACAGTAAAGACAGAGCCTGGGACCTCGGAGACAAGTAACGGGAAAGTGGGGGACCCCAACCCTGCTGAGATCTGTGTCGTCTTAGGAGGAGGCGACGGAGGGGCGAGTGCTGCAGGACCCCGTAGTAGAGCTCAGATCGAGGGTATGTTTGCCCTTGGTACTCCTCCTCCAACGAAGAGCACAGACTCATGCATAGGTGTGTGAACATACATACTGATATTTATTTATTAGGGATACAATATTTAACATCAGAAATTATACAGAACATACATAAATAATACTAATTCTTCTGCTACTACCACTACTACAAATAAAAATAATTATTTATTTAGCACCTTTTAAAAACAAGTGTTTACAAAGTGCTTAAACAGACTACTACCACTACGACTTCGAATAATAATAATCTTTATAAACTTTATATAGCAGATTTATTAACAAAATGGTACTAAAAGTTTGACAAAAATGCTGAAAATAAAGTTTGAAACTCAAAATCTCCCACTTTCATCTGCCTGTAACTTTATCCTACTTAAAGCTCCTGTGAAGAACTTTAGAGTTGGTTTGATTATGGCGCCCCCTCTGGACAAAGTAGGACAATCTGTCACTTTAATGACTTGGCCTCAACATAATAAGTTGAATCTTTTCACAAAATATTTCAATGGTATTTGTTTTAAATACCAAATTAAATGAATCTTTAAAGTGAAAACTTTCAAAAAGCCTTGTGTGACACCTACCCCCCTGTAGCAGCAGTTCCAGACATTTAAAATATGATAAATTACTCATTACTCTTCTCTCAGGTGATGTTTGCCTTTGTTGTCCATAAAAAAAGCACCTGTATTAATTTCAAATAGTTTCACAAACAACTGAAAACTCCTCACAGGAGCTTTAAGTGAACCATTTGCTTTGTGTGGTTAAATTTTGATTCGTGCCAAGTCCACCTCTGCACTCCATATTTTCCTGCTTTTTAGTCCTTCGTTAATCACATGCCTGGTATACCCATGCATTTCCAAACCACACTCATCTATTGTGTCTTCACCCTGCCTTTTTTTGAGTGGCACAAAAATAAGACAAACAAACTGCGTAGCATTTAAAAAAAGATGTCATTTTAAACACACTCGGCGGCAGCAGCGTCTTTTTTCAGAAACAATGTCCTTGTTACCAAGATAATCCACAGACCCTGCTGTAAGCCGTTTAATTGGAACTACTTTTTACAGACAAAATGGCCCTCCTAAAATGTATTTTCAGCTTTCTGTTGAATTTATTAAATGTCATTTTCTATCCATTTTTGCACTATTAAAATTAACTTTCAATTCCTGCAGTATTCAGCAGTGGGGTTGCTGCTGAAATCTCAAAGATGGATAATCCTGGGCCATGAATATCATTTTTATACACTTCCCTATTTGACCATTTCCAGATCATATTTGCATTTTCACTAATTTACATTTTGTACATTTATTTTACTGCATACTATGAACCTTTACTCTAAGCCAGTGGCCTGCAGTAATCATACCATAAATACTGTATGGTTTTTAATTTTTGGCAAACCTTCAATTACACTAACAAAAGGACAAAAAACATTAGATACAGTAAAGGGTCCTGAACTTTGCAGTGACAAGGCCCTTATATTGCATAAGCCAAGACGTTTTGTTCTTTTGTCCTGTTAAATGCCATATGTGAGAAACTTATTGTGCTGCTGTCTTGGTCAGGACTTCCTTGTAAAAGAGATAATTGTGTCTCAATGGAAATACTCCTGGTTAAATAAAAGTTAAATAAATAAAAGAATAAAAGTTACATTTTAATGGTAAATATTGAAACTTAAGCACAGAACTTCATATGTGAGTTGTTAACTTGATTCAGAATAAATAACCTTTTTATTTCTGTCGTAACAATGATTAACACTTAAAGCATCCATAAACCTCCCTGTCTGTCAGTTGTTCTATCTAAAATCTCAATTCTAAAAACATTGGGGCGGTTTGAATCAGCATGCAAAGATTTTTAAATCTCATTAACTCATACTTTTCTCACAATATAACATAAACAATATATCAGATATTGGAACTGAGATTTTTTTTCATGAAAAATATCAGCTCATTTTGAATTTGATTGCAGCAGCATATCTCAAAAAAGTAGGGACAGGGCCATGTTTACCTTTGTGTAGCTTCCCCTCTTCTTTTAACAACAATTATAATCATCTAGGAAGTAAGGAGACCAGTTGCTTGAGTTTGGGGAGAGGAATGTTGCCCCATTCCTGTCTGATGTAGGATTTTAGAAGCTGTCCTGGGTTTTCTTTGCTGGATTTTTTTCTTATAATGTTTTCTATTGGTGAAAGGACTGCAGGCAGGCCAGGTCAGCACCCAGACTCTTCAACTGCAAAGCCATGCTGTGAAGGATGCTGTATATGGTTTAGAATTGTCTTGCTGAAATATGCAAGGTCTTCCCTGAAAGAGACGTTGTCTGGATGAGAGCATATGTTGCTGTAAAGCCTCGATATATTTTTCAGCATTGATGGTGCCTTCGCAGATGTGTAAGCATCCACACCATAGCACCAATGCAACCCCATACCATCAGAGATGCAGGCTTTTGAACTGTGTGCTGGTAACAAACTGGATGGTCCCTCTCCTCTGTTGACATCTTTATTTTCTTAACATCTTGACTCATTTATTTTGTTACCTTGGGAATCCAAAGATGTTTTTTCCATGATTATTCCCTGAAAACAACCAAATTGACATGTTTTGACAAGGAAATTAGTTGAAATTAAAACTCACACATCCATGTTCTCCTGGGTTTTGAAATGATATGCTTTATAAACGTCCTTGTTTTGTCTTCTCTCTGTTGGGAAAGTTTTGTTCCATTTAGGATCCAAACTGCAACAATTTTCTCGAAAAAACTTTGAGTGGACAAAATTTTTTCCGAAATTTGGTTCATGATTTCTCATTGAGGAGGCGGCAGTGGTTCTGAGGCTAGACCAGTTGAGAACCACTAAGCTAGACGACTTAATTTGTTCAGTGTAATTCAACATCAGCGTTTCAGCAGCCCCTCTAAAACAGTTGAAATCAACATTGCATCACAGATAGCACTTGTTCAAACTTTCTAGGTCTAGTAAAAAAGTATTAGATACATATTGAAACACATTGAGGACATTCATTCAGGTTTCACAAGTTTTGACTTGGCACAAATTTGGCATTTCCGCCAGCTCACATAATTGGAGCACAATAAACAAAGGCTTGAAAATGAAAGCTGGATTATATAGCTCATACTGACCGCTCAAAAATCCCTTGATCAGCTCTAATTCCAACCTTGGCTCCTGACTTTCGTTATTCATATTTCAGTCATTTAATCTGATTTGTGGTAATTCTTTCCTTTTGGGGAACAAAAGCTGAGGAAAAATCTCAGATTCAGAAGATGTAGAATTGTATGGAAAGTGATATTTAATTGGATCTTGGATTGGTTTCTGGTAGTGTTTTGGTTTGGAATTACTCAGGACTTGAATAGTGACTTTTATGATCACCTGTGTACATGCATGCACTTCCAAATATATTGAAACTCTGTTTTTTTGTCACTTTCCGCAGGTTCATATGTATGTGGTGTTTGTGGGAAAAAGTACAAGTATTACAACTGCTTTCAGACCCACGTCCGAGCACACAGAGGTAAGACACTCTTTCAAAACATAACAGATTCACTTTTTTATACTTCCTTAATGATTTACCTCCTCCACTGACTCACAGTTGTCATTATCTGACTAATAATCATATTTATTCAATCTAAGTAGCCTTTTTTGTCCTCTAAGTAAGAAATAGCAATTTCACCAGCAGTTTGAAGCTGTGAACCATTCAGAGATCTCCAAGTCTGATTATGTTTCCCCTATAGAATCAGAGAGCATGGGTTCAGATGGTCTACCCCCAACTCCCAACAGTGAGTACACTTTTTGCACACCCATTCTGTGAACGCACTCGAGTTCATAAGCATGCCAGCACAAGCTGTTAATTTCTTATATGGCTCATTTAACAGGCATTATGTTTGTTTACTTTATCGTTAAGCTGTTTATAAAGCTGACGTGAACAATCCACTCAACTTTTAATTGCAGATACAAGAGCCCAGTCAGTATATAGTCTGGCTGGTATTATCAGCTTATATTGGCCTAGCAGATATGTATTTCACTTGGCATATGTGTGCTTTTTATGATGTTCCAATAAACTTTTGACAAAACAGAAAACAATGCTTTATTAATTTGCATATGAGATGGTATATGCTGTAAGATGCAGTCTCTTCTGGTGGGTCTCTGAGTAAGAAAATGTTTTCCACTGTCTTCCTGTTTGATATATCCATAGTGATCAGCAGGGCCCACAACATGCAGTTTCTATGCAGCTGTTGGCTCTTTGTGTTACTGACTATTTATCTACTGTTGATAGTAGTTGTGCTTCCACCTCCCCTGGTTTTCCTGGCCATGTTTTGCCTGACTTTTTGAGCCCTGATTTAAAAGTGTTTTCAATCAAACCAGCACTGCATGAGGTTTTCCAGCTAAACAATGTACCACTTTTTTCTTTTGTTGCAGGATCATTACCTAATAGGGGGGAAAAATAACCAAAAAGTAGTTTCACTACTCATGTTGTGTTGCCATTTATGTTTCTTCAAACTAATTTTCAACCTCAGGTAATGCAGAAAAGGAAAAGAGGGAGATGCGGAAAAGATAGAAGAGGGAGATGCACACAGAGAGAAGAGGACGATGCAGACAGAGAGAAGAGGGAGATGCAGACAGATAGAAGAGGGACATGCAGAAAGTGAAAAGAGGGAGATGCAGACAGAGAGGAGAGGGACATGCAGAAAGTGACTAGTGGGTGATGCAGAAAAAGGGAAGAGGGAAATGCAGACAGAGAAGAGGGAGATGCGGACAGAGAGAAGAGGGAGATGCAGAAAGTAAAAAGAGGGTGATGCAGATAAAGAGAAGAGGGAAATGCAGACAGAGAGAAGAGGTTGGTGAATGCAGAGAGAAGTGGGAGGTGCAGAAAAAAGTGAAGGAGATGCAAACAGAGAGAAGAGGGATTTCAAACAGAGAGAAAGAAGAAGGAGATGCAGAAAGAGAAGAGGGAGATGCAGAAAAGTCTGCCTTTCACATGAACATCCTTTGAATCATGTTGCAATTTGTTGGTTATAAGTCCTAAAAAAAAGATCTTTTAAACTGTGCTAACAATACATTAGTTATTAAAGATAGAAGCACACTGGCATCTCATCTGGTCTCATACATATAAACAAGCACTGCATCCTCTCTAAGTAGATTAAGAGTATAGTCAAAGAGTTAAACTATTTTATCATTTTTGTGGCAAATTTGCTAATAAACTATGGAGAAATGTTTTTTTTTTGTCACGCTACAAAATGTGTAGTATTGGCCACTGTTGTTATACAAGGACTTTTTCCTCAAAAAATCGGTACAAGTTAAGGACATATAGAGAATTTTTCTTAATGTGACCTAGCAGGTTAGAGGCCATATTATTTCTTCATGCTCTCCTCTTTCGTCCATCAGTCTTTTCTTCCTCATTATAGCTGCCCTCCATAGGCGACTTCCTGTCGTTATTATCCGTATGGCAACATCCAACTTAATCTTAAAATTTCAGCTCAGTAATATCCAGTGTGGACACAATGTTCCCATTATCCCAAAGATATTTGGCTGATAAAATTAGCTTGGTTAAAGCTTAACTGAATTATCTCAGCTGGGCTAATTTTAGACTATGTCCTCACAGCCAAAAAATGTCACACAGTGGACCCTCATTTTCAACAACAGCAGTTTAACCAAGGTTAGCTTTTATTAAAAGTAAGTGGTTGTTTGCAGTTTTGGGGCATGTTGCTCCAGTGTTTCACTGGCCTGTTTATCACACTTCACAAAAATGACTCCCAGGAATCTCGGTGAAAGTTTGATTAGGACTAAAAGTACTCCTACCTCAGAGAAGTAGTCCTTGAGTTATTTATAAAGCTTCCTACACACAGACTCGACAATCATTACATGGATGTTCACATCCTTTAAAAGCAGTACTATCAACATGGCTGAAAAAGAGTGCAATCATCCTTAACAAGCTTTTTCTTCTTTTTTTTTTTCTTTTTTTTTTTTCTTTTTAAGCTGTGTGTGGAGTATCAACTCATTGTAACCAAAAAGGCTGCGCCTGTGTTAATAAGTAGGCCAGAGAGGCTGCTTGGCAAAATGCTGATAGATTAAATTCTTAAGAGGATGGAACATGCTGTAAAACATTTTGGTTGATGTAACATATTTAGACTTTCCTCTTGATAATGATTGGCAGGCCAATTTAAAAGTTTTATATATAATTCGCTGCCATGTGAATTCCTGGCTGTCCCAATAAAATGTGGCAGTAATG
This sequence comes from Cheilinus undulatus, assembly GCF_018320785.1. Taxonomy (NCBI): domain Eukaryota; kingdom Metazoa; phylum Chordata; class Actinopteri; order Labriformes; family Labridae; genus Cheilinus; species Cheilinus undulatus. The sequence goes on along the minus strand of NC_054881.1, from coordinate 13,317,085 downwards.
AAAGATAAACAAAGGGCAGTTCTGGCCTGTTTTGGTTGCACTAATTTGATAAAGAAAAAGAAAAATGCCTTTAAAAGAAAGGAAAAATAAAAATGTTATGCGTGTGAACGATCAAAAGGAGATCAAAGCTGAAGTTCAGAGCGGCAAAGTAACGATATGGCATTATTGTAACCTTGACTTTAAGCCGGCTTAACACCAGATTTGTTTCTTAATGATCGGTTACTGTGGCAACTTACACTGCTTCATTTCAAGTCTGCGTTCAAACCAACTGAGGAAAATTAAGGCAGGACAAAAATAATCCTGGATTTTCTAGTTAGTATGATTTGTAAAATACCCCCCAGTTGAAGAAGTGGGGGCATGGGGGAGTTTTTTCTAAAAGCAGAAGAGAGCTGAGGCTGTGGTGCAGTGGAGGAGTTCTAGGAGTCTGGAGAAAGTATTTTAGGAGACTAGCTAAAACAAACTTTCTCAAGTTTGTACTAAGAGGGCGTTGAGACCAAAAACAACCCTGTGTTAAAAAAAAAAAAAAAGAAAAGCAGAATTTGGCAGAGCTGTGTTGCTTCAGGTACCTGTGAGATAATAAAACTCAATCCCAATGCATTCTTTCTTTCTTTTTTCTTTCTTTCTTTCTTTCATTCTTTCTTACTTTACGAAAGAAAAAGAATTTTAATTAACCTCTTTGCTGACATGTGCTACCTACAGTGCATTAAGAAAGTATTCAGACCCCCAGTGTTTCACCTATCATTCTATCAGGGGTGGGCGCCCTGTCCCCCCAGTGGCACCCCCTGCCCCCCTTGAACGTCGAGTCAAATTCATTTATTGTTTTTTCTATATAGCGCCAGATCACAACAGAAGTCATTTAAGGACACCTTTCCTATAGAGCAGCTCTCTACCTGGGCCTTTATCAAACAAACTACATGAATATATTTATTTTCTGAGTCCTGGTTTCCTGCTCGAGCAGAAACTAAGCCATGAGGTCAAGGGCACTGCCTGCAGAGCTCCGAGACAGGATTGTTGCAAAGCACAGATCTGAGGAAGGCTACAAAAAAAATCTGCACTGATGGTTCCCAAGAGCACAGTAGCCTCCGTAATTCTCAAATGGGAGAAGTCTTGCACAGCTAGGACTCTGGGGATGGGACAATGTTATGAAAGGACAAACATCAATGCAGCCCTCCTGCAGTCTCATGGCAGAGTGGCTTGACAGAAGCCTCTCCTCACTGCACTTTGCCATGATAAGAATAAAAAAGTTTTGTTTATTTTTTCCACTCTAGCATCAGGCTGCAACATACCAAAATTGGAAAAAGTGAAGGGGGTCTGAATACTTTCTAAATGCACTGTAAATAAACCTTGTCTTGTCTTGCCTTGCCAAACAGATCATAAAGGCCTCAACTATTGTAGTTAACGTTTTCAGTTCTAAAACTACAGATACTAATTCATTATCCCTGCATCAACAAAGCCATCCTATTCAAATATTAAAGCACAGTAGGATTTGTAGAAATAGCCTCTGTATTTATCAAACATTTCAGAATTTCTCTGTAAGCATGCTGGATGTTGGACCAAGACTAAAAATACCTGTGAGAAATACCCGAGGGAGATGTTTTACTCTACTGTGACAATAAAAGTAAAAAAAAAACCCTTTACAACTAATTGCCTGTGTATTACAAAATCTAAACTTGTAGTATTGATTGAAAAATCAGAGTTTGTTAAATTGGCAGGCACTGTGGAATCTAAAAATGCCAACTATACTGGCATTTAAACATGAAATATGTCAGATTCTAAGTGCTCATCAAGTAGAAATGAAATGTAAATGCCAGTTTGAATATCTAGCTGAATGACAGCGGGATTTTCCCCAGCTTTGTTCTCTGAAATATTTCCTGTTTGTCCTTCAAACTCAGTAGGAAGTACGTAACATCCATTTGCTTGAACTTTTACTCAAACAGCCATATAAGAGGATATCCAAGGTTGTAAAATTTGAAGAAATTTTCCCCTTGTTTTCCTCCTAAATAAAAGACAATAAAGGGTCTAGCTGCTGATTAGTCTTTATCTTTTAACTGTCCTTGCTTTCTTTGTTTTCGTGCCTGGCTGTGTAATACCCAGTGCACTTGAATCTCACAGTAAAGAGGATCATGCATCCATAAGTAGTTATCTATGTCCTTACTGTGTTATTGATTTATTTGGGATGTGTCGTCACCTGAGCTTGGAGCCATGATGCTGCATGAGCTTTAATTACACTGACAAATACCAGGAACATGATAATTTGGGGGAAGTGGTTTTAATCACTTTAATTGGTGGGGAAATTATAGGTTGGCATAGTATTGGAGCCTAGAGGTGTTCTAAATGCAATTAGAGTTAGGCACCCTAATAATTGCTTTGGTAGCTATATTTCCTCTGTGTCAATTAAGCGTAATTTGCATGAAGTCTTTTGCTGTGAAGTTGGGAAAATGATTCTTTTAAAATTATCTGTGTAGGCCTATTCTGCACCCCCCCAGTATTACATTTACTGTGTGATAATATTGAAATTCATTCTTTTAAACTGTAATTTTACTTTCTAAACACTGACAGAAGTCAGGACATTTTTGCAGAATAAAATCAGTCCAGTGCAGAATTTTTTTGAAAGGTTTGAAAATGGATGTCCTGTTCAGGCTGCATAGGTCAGACATAGTCTGTGGGTTTGAGGCCAGTGCTGAAAAATTCCCTGAAGCAGCACTGGAGATGGTTTGTGGTAGCAAAATAATTATCTAATACGCTGCTCTGCAGTCAGCATACCAACTGCAACTCCTTAGAAAACCTGCAGCAAAATATCATTGGTATTTTGCTGTGAGATAAAACTTTAGTGCTATCTTTTGTTGTCCTCCTTTGCAGTAACCTAGCATTTTATCACCATCTTTTATGTGGCACATCTGACAGAGAGACGCATTATTTTCAATAAGAAGTGCCCACTGTAAAGATAAAATAGTCAGTGGTATTCAAAAAGGACAAAAGTACAAGTTCCTTACTTTAGTTAGTGTCTTTATACAGAGTTTAACTGTTTAAATTACAGATTGAAACTGAAGGACTCCCTGTTCGCTCAAGGGGTGTTATCAAAAAGAGACGGGCAAAGAACTGATTTTTTTTTTTTTAGATGGACGTTTGCACTCTGCTGCCAAATTTGAAAACATTTACCACTTGAGTGTTTAAGAGAGAGGCCTTCTGCTAGGGCAACCTACGTCAGACATGTATAGATAGAAAAAAAACATGAACCAACTAGAGAGAGGAATTTAGAAACGAATTTTGGTCTCACAGTTTATCTGTCTTTATAACAGATTGTCTAAAGACAGCATTTCACAGTGTAATGCCAAGAGGCACTTCAGGTGTTCTTGTCAAAAGCCACCTGGCTGCATAATTCTTTCCACTGCAGCCAAACTAGCAAACAGAACAAATAAACAGCAACCTGCCTTTTCACTCTAACAATAGAAACAGCAACAAATGTCTCCAGTATTTTATGAAACTTAAAGCGTTAATGTGAATAATCATGCCAGTCTTACATTACATATATTTAGCTCTACACCTCTGTAAGTACTATGACTAACATTAAAAAACAATACAGCATTTATTTGAAGCTTCTATGAGAAGAATTTAGCATGTTATAAAAAAGGAATCTGTTGTCTCTACTGTATATAATTATAAATGCTTGAATGCCAGGACGAGGTGCTGCTGATAGTAGGAAAATTCCCATCTAAGATCGACCTTATGTTGAGCGTCTGCCTCGAGTGTCATACTGGTGTATCTGTGACGGCAGCAGTGCCATCTGTGGCCTAAATGTTTTTGCGTGTTGGAGACAGACTCTGCATTCACATTGCTCTGTTATCTCCCAACTGATGCTAATATCAGATGGACTTTGCCATAAATTAGTCATAAAACAAGAAAACTCACAGATTTGGATTGCATCAACTAACACAGAAGTGACGGCATTACATGCTTCAGGCCATATGGCAAACAATACAAATCTTGTGATTAGAGATGCACCAATTGTGAAAATTAGGACTGATTGCAAGTTTAACACATTTCAGCACGTGCCGATCCCAATACTGATGTTTTTTTCATCGCTTCTTTTGGTGTAAGACTTCTAGTATGCCAAAATTTTCACTCACTTTTTACCATGACAATGGTCGCTTCTTTTGCCCTATAGAAATTCTATTTGGCTCAAAACCTAGATATAGCAGGTGCAAAATACATTTTACATTGCAAATACTCACAATTTGGGATACATTTGTGTGAGTACTTGGGTTTGGAATTGGAGGATTGCCAGTTGGACCAAGTCTGGAAATTGTTTTGGCAGCGGGAAAGGTGTCAGTTCACTTACTGAGTACAGCCAGTGTGTCCATGAGAAAGGCTCTGAACCCCTAACTAGAGTTTATGCGACATTTCTGTCTCTGGCCCATATTACCAGCAATCTTCCAGAATTCCAGCCATGAAGAACACCTACCAGATATACACGTTAGATAGCCATATATAGCCAAAAAGCTGTAATTAATAGAAATGAAAAGCACATGAAAGACCAGGGTCATGGCTGTACTAGAGCAGGGGTGGGACCACATATTTCTGCCCAAACCTGACCCAAGTTTTAGACAGTAGAAACCAATTCAGACACTGTAGAAACCAAGCCCAACAGTAAATCTGAGCTGTTGTAAGCCCTGCTACAACGTGCTTGTTTGCATGACTGGGCCTTGGAAATGACTGGGAAAAATCATTATTTTATTTGTATGTACATTGAACAAACAAGCAAACATACTGAAAAGTGCAATACGTAGTTCCTTATACACACACAGTCAGGTGCACAATATATGCCTGCGTTTAGTGCATAAAAAACAGCACTTAGCTCCACGTTATCTCCAGGTAAGCCCTCAGTTAGCCCTTTAGCAGATTATCTACCATCACATAGCCGCTTACATCAGCCAAATAACTTCATAGAAAACACCAACAAATTATTACAATAGTTCATCAGCAGTCCTTTAAAACTCAGCATTTCATATGAAGTTAATACCTTACCATATAAGATTGTCCACTGTTAGTCCTCCTAAGCTGATGAACTCAACTGTAACCCCTGCTATCTTTTACCTTTCAAATTGAACTGTAGCTTCACCACCAGCCCTAATGATTCATGCAGCTCTGTACAACACAATTTTGTGACAAATGCAGTTCCACTTCATCCAGTCATAGGTAGATTTGCCCAGTTTTTGAAGTCTACTGGCCCTGGCTGCTGGTTCAGTGTTTACAGTGTGTCATCAAGCTGTCTGTAGTCCTGACGGTTTCAGCTTCACTTAGCCAACTAAATCAAAATCCGTCCATAATGTCGATTTCCCGGCATAGTTTTCAATAGCTCTAAACTTCCCCAGAGATAGATTTTGTTTGACTTCATCCATCTTGATTACATGAATATTCACCCCCTAAATTAGTTGTCTTAGTGCTGTGTTACATAGATAAAAACCCCCTCTGCACTGAACAGGAAGTAGCATAGCCAAACAAAGAGAGAAGTTCATGGAGTTTACAATATAAAGCTCTCTCAGTAACACATAATTTAGGTAGTAATACATTATGTGATATGCAATTATTCACTGTTTACCGTTAAAGTCTTTATCTGCTGCAAAATTGCATGTGATGGTGGATGAACTCTGGTAAATACCAGATGAGTGTAAAATTATATTTTTTTTCCTTGAGGGATTTCTAAGTATAGCTTATCTGATGAGATTCGATGCTAAAAAAACCTCATTCACGTGTAAAGGACACAACATTGTCCACTTTGTCCACAGGGGGGCAACAAAATCAGCACAAGCCCAAAGCGTCTCTCAGGAGCTTTAACAAATGGATTACTTTTGCATACACTTTCTTCTACGTCAGCTTTTCTTATTTGTAGATTTCACAGCAGTTAATTCAAGAAATAATGAAATCATTATTACCTCTTCTCTAACTTCTCCCCCAGGGATTCATCATTCTGTTTGTCTTGTTTATCTAATCTCCTATAGTCTCCCTCTGTCTGTCCCAGTGCAATCCAATCTGTTCCTATGCGTTTTAATCTCATTGTGTTTTTTTCATTTATCCATTACTCTAATCTATGGTGACTAAAACAGGATTCTGCTTGTTCTGCCACTCTCTTTGTGGCACTTTTTCACACATTGAAATGCAAGCACTATAAGGTACGAGATGTTCAGCTACCATTTTGATTTATTGAAATGCTGTGCATAAGGGTGTAGTTTCTTTGAGTGTATTCTTTGTAGCTGAAATGTCCAAAATTCAGGCAAGCATTGTCATCTTTACTCAGTATGCAGTTTTGAATTCAATCATACACAGAACACTGCTTGCCCAACGTGGTGACATTCAGTGTCTGCCTGCGTGTGTATCAGTTACACATAAACAATGCCCGTCTCTTTGTTGTCTGTTCTTCTGCAGGTAACTTCCGTTACTCCTGTGACATCTGTGGCAAGAAGTACAAATACTACAGCTGCTTCCAGGAGCATCGTGACCTGCATGCAGTTGATGGTAACAGTTTTTTTTTTTTTTTTTTTTTTTTTTTACCTTGCATGACAATGTTTTTTATTTTTCTTTGAAACCTGAAAACCTGGCCTGGGAAGTCATGTACAAGTGAACTTCCCATTTCACACTTTCCTCTCGCTGGAGAATCTCTATTTCCTGCACCAGCAACAAAAACCCAGCAGCATGCTAAAGAGAAATGGATCGGAAAACAGGCTGCCTTTCAGCTAAAGAACAAAAAATAAAAGAAGGTTTAGAGGTTTAGAGTAAGAGGGGCTCATTCTTGTTTAAAACTCCTGTGAGGAGATTTTAGATGGTTTGGTGTAAAATTAATATTAATGCTTCTTTATGATCTATATAAGCAAACAAAACCATCAAGGACAACATTTATTATTTCATAATTCTTATTAATAATACCTTAAACCACAGGATAGTGTTTAACATCACCCTGCAGAAACGGCAATTTTTACATTTTTCGCTGTAAAGGTTCTTGAAGGGTGATATGCAATCATCAGTCACTTTATTAGGTACACCTGTCCAACTGTCCGTGAAGACAAATATCTAACCAGTCAATCAAATGGCAGCAACCAATGCATTTCTGCATGTAGAAGTGGTCAAGAGGATCAGCTGAAGTTTAAACCAAGCATCAGAATGGGGAAGAAGTTGATTTAAGTGACTTTGTTATAGCATTTTTTTCCCTTCTGGCTAAACAAATTTGATTGAAATAATGCTTTCAAAGTGGAACAAGTAAAAAAGCAGATTTGAATGCTGAGAAAAAAAATGGACAGAATAGTAAATCAGCATTTAGAATAGGGTTTCCCAAACTTTTTTATGCTTAGGACAAGTGCTGCACAATTAATCTAATCACAATTGTGATGTCAGGCTGTGCAATTGCATAAAGGCATAAAAGGCTGCAATTATTTTGTAATAAGTACATAGCACTTGAAAGGCTTATAAAAGTGCCTGCAGAACGGCCTGGAAGTTTACAATTACTATTACACACTAGGGCTGGGAATCACAGGGTACCTCATGATACGATACACGATACATAGTCCACGATACCAATATTATCATGATACAGCGATACTGTGATAATCGATATATAGTTGTAAAATGGTCAAGTGCAGGATTTCTCAATTTATTCACTGCATTTTAGTGTGAATTTCACAGAATTTGACACAAACTCAGTTGAAGACTGAACATAAAGTGCATAAAGTCCATACAGAGTCTGTCTGTCCATCCATCCATCCATCCATCCATCCATCCATCCATACATTCATCCATCCATCCATACATACATACATGACTAATTTTAAGTTAATAAGGAATCTAACAAAATAGAATTAAGGTATTTAAAAAGATATCTTGCATTTTAGGCTAACTATCTTTGTGCAATCTGAAGATGAGGACTTTCCCAATTTGCTGCACTAAATTTAAAGACTGTCATGATTTTTTTTTTAAGACAATGGGAATAAATCAGTATAGAGTGAATGTATTTTATATTTCATGTTATATCAGTTTCTATGTCATCACATAACGACCAGGTGTTTGTGCAGGGGGCAGCTGATCATCACGTCCAGCCTTAAGGACTGATGGACTGTGTTTTGCGAAGGGCATGACATGACAGGCCACAGTGTTTTTTTTGAGCTGTCATTGTTAACGACACCAATCAAAGTGATGATTCAGCTAGGTGAATAATCAGTCTACCCCTGTACAGTATGTTCTATGTGAGTAACACTGTGCTGCTGCCCATCTTGGCCAGGACACTGTTGTAAATGAGATTCTTGATCTCAGTGAGGTTTTCCCAGTTTAATAAATTGAAATAAGATGTATTTATCTGCCAACACTAATTATAAACATTTAAAGCTAATCTACTGATACTGATATAATGCATCTAGTGAATGTTTATTTCATTAGAATTTTTCTGTTTTTTTAATCCACTTAAGAGAATCAAAATTTCTTTATAATTTCCCTTAATGTTTAACAGTATCTAATGGTAAATAAAAAATCAAAGTAAACTGGCGTAGAAAAACACATTAACACAAAAAACACAAAACATCTTATTCTGTGAATTTTTTCCGTTTCCCCACCTCTGTCCTCTGTGACACCCCCACCAGAATGACACGGCCTCCTGGAAAAACACTGATTTGGAGAATGTACACCATGCCAAAATGTTTGGACCTTAATGATATAAACAAAACAATGTTTATCTTACAGAACTGTACAGTCACCGTTTAATGAAACACGTATTTGTCTCTCTTTGTCTCTGTCAGATCCATATGAACAGGTAGTGTTACCTGTGGATGGCATTAAAGAGGAGGAGCCTATTGAACCCTACCAGAAAATCGGACCGAGTAAGACTGTTTGATACCCTGTTTTTTTGTTCAACACACATACAATGCAGTATGATCACAAAATGTCCTAAAGTAAAGACACTTCAGCAGCAAATTGACTAAATTGCTAACTGGTTAACACATTGTTATTTGATTTCAATTGTTTGTTTAATTCCTTGAGTATTTACAGGGGAAATCAGAAATAAAGTCATATGTGCTTCCTTGGCATTAACATCTTAGGTGCAACAGTCTTCCCATTGATTGTTCCTAACTTGTTATACAGCTGGAAGTCTACATGTGTCCATGCAGGCCACTGGACACTGTTTGTATTGATCGACCTTAAGTCATGGTTTTGATCCGCTTAACCAAAAGTCACACTAAGCATATGAGCTAACTCCACACTGGAAAGCTTTCAGAACATGAGTGCAAAAGTCCTCCTTCGCAGGCGAAAAAGCTCTCGCCTACCTTCGCAGAGACAGTGGGTTCAACCGACGGCAGCGGGTGTCCCTTCAAACACAATTGGCGGTTTTCGCAGGTGGGAAGCCTGCACTTGTCACTGCACTAATGCCTCCTACTGATACGGGGATAACATGAACCTCCACGCACTATGCAGGGAGACCCCTGTGTTATTTTTATTCTTTAATACTTAGTAAATGCTAAACGTAAACTTTCAGAACTTTAATTTTGAAAAAAAATCAGTATCACCAGCTTCTTCCTCTTTTCCACCTCCTCTTTTCTGCTTTTCCCTAATGAAAGTAGACACGATTAACCAAATGATGCTGTTTGTATTGAACACGACTAATCCAACACACTGGATCTTGTAGTAAATTATAATAAGTTGGTTTTAAATTAAATCAGAGGTTTAATTGTGTGTTTTTCTTGTCTGCAGAAACAGGGAGCTACGTCTGCGAGTTCTGTGGGAAGCAGTACAAGTACTTCAACCCGTACCAGGAGCATGTGGCTCTGCACACACCATTGAGTGAGCCTGTTTAGTGATTAAAGCTTTAATACACAGGATAGGAAAATGAAAAGAGCACCTTTTTTAGTCTTTCTCTTTGTACAAAGATATCATCTTAGAAACATACATCTTGGATTTTTTTTAAGTTTACAATGTCTCTGTGAGGATAAAATCAGTATTTTTGTACCTGATGTCACTGGTCTAAGCGAATGCTTTGAGATCCTACTGACTGAATGTGTCTTTGATGTAGGCTCCTTTGATATGAAGGCATCGCTGATACCTGAATGTGGAAGCATTGATATGAGTAAATTTGGCCACAGCCAGGCTGGTAAGATAAAAAGTAAGCACCATCTTTTTTTAATCCTACATTTTTTAGCAGCTTTGTTGATTGATTTGTTGTAAGTGAATTTCGCCTGCCTCATAATCTAAATATTATACTTGACAGACACAGATGGATAGTTCTCCTTTTTAGGTGGTTGCTGATTAAATTTTGATCATAAAGGATCAGTATTATGCTCCTTAAAGGCAGATGAAGGGGTACTTTTATACCCTGTGCCCAGAGCCAAGTTTTATATCATATTTTATATCTCTCATTGGGATGTAGACCTTGATGGCTTTGTAATTGGCCGAGCTTGTCAACATGACAAAGTGTAATGGATGTCTAAAATGAGTCAGGAAAAAATTGAGCATAGCTTGATAATGATAAAGCCAAAAACAAGCTGTGTGAATGTGATCAGAAAACCAAAATCGTATTGACTTTACTTTTGAATAATGTTTTACAAAAAGGCAGCGTCTCCTCTACAGAAGTCGAGCCTGCAGGTTTACGATGATCCTGACATGGTGAGGTTTCAGAGCAGGGACCTTCACAGTCGTATACCAGACCTGCTGTTAGGGTGTGTTAGGAATTCAAAAGAGCAGAGATCACTATAACTGAAGTGTGACACACTGAGAGAGTGGAAACAGGATTTAAGAGAACACGAGGAGATGAATTTAAGGTTCTGGGTCACCTTGTACCTGCATTTGTGGCAACTCTGCTGGAAAATATATCTTAATGTGGATCGCAATTATGCTGTATCTTTAGACACACTGCAACGTTTAATAGTGATAAGCAGATTTTCAATTTGATTACATTTCAGCATTTAAGGTTATCACAATTTTCCCTGAGTTTGGCACTTTATGATACTTCACTTCAGAACAATATGATTTCAGATTTTTGTGTAAAGAAAAAGTTGTTTAAATATCCACTCCCAAGGTTTTCCAATCTGTGCACATAGTTGAGAGAGCTGTTGAAATGGTTTACAAATCCACACAGAATTTTATACCATGCAAACAGATTTTTATTTCTTGAAAATGGATTTACAGACATTTTTTGTTTTAAAGTTGAAGACCTCCCTTGAGTACAGCCACCTTTGTTTCATGGGGGTGAGTGGTAGTGCTGGGCAATTAATCGAGTTTCCACTGAGGAAACAATTGCAATTCTGGCTTCCCACTAAACAATTGTGATTAAACCATTGGTGTGCAACAAGCCTTGTTTTTCCATTTTTGTCATGTGGAAATAGATTTTGTATTTGTTATATTTAGGCCACTAGAGTCCATTACCACTACATCAAAAACATAGCCAAGTTCCTTTTAGTTAATTTGGTTAATGTTATTGTTTCAGTGTTTCAGTCAGCACTTTGTCAAGAAACACATATGATTTGTGGTTTGTAATTTTCTCCTTATCAGCAGTTATTAATTTGCTCTCATTGCGGTTATTTATATTTTTGGCGGCGTGGCGGTTCTGAGATCCCCCTGCCCTACCACGTGCTTATGTGGAAAGAATCGAGCAGGAACAGCACACGTTCCTGCTCTTCCTGTGCCTATAAGGAAAGCCTGAAGCAGGGAGAGAAGCAGCAAAAAACCCAGAGCAGCGCAGGCATTAGTGACAACAGAATGATATTAAGTCAGATAAAGCATAGAGGAGGAGCTGGGATGGAGGTGGGTTGCAGAAAGCAGCTTGCAGAGGGAGCAGCAAAGCCTAGCCAGGCTAGAGCAGTTTAGATACGGCAGCATGAGTGCAGTTAGCCAATAGCGTGCTTAGAGTGAATCAGCTGGCTGTCAGCTGATGATGGCTTGAGTGAGATCAGCTGATTTCAAATACTTGGCTGGCAGAGCTAATGCTACATGCTTGATTTTTGTCTATATTTTTTCACGTACAATATTTATTTGAATTATTGCTTATGTTCATAATGTTAGATTTAAGAGTTTTTGAGCTTGATATATAAATGTGATTCAGATATTGTAAAATCAGCGAGTAACTGATATAAACTAAATCAAGACCATTGTTAACTCTATTGTCCCACCAAATGAGAACTTTTTCTTGGGCTTTTCACCCATGCTGTAACCATTAAAAAAACAACAGTGTTCAGGATGATACAAATTAAATGTAATATGTATATGATAATGATATATATAAATAGATGACTTAAGAACTTAAGAAAATTCAAAAAGTATATAGCAATAGGTTCTGGGAGTATTTGTTCAAAAATGCATGGAAAAATAATAAGATATTGCATATCCTGTCTTAACTGCCACTAGGGATATACTGATACTGGTATCTGGTATTAATTCCAAAACCAAGCCTAAGTACTTGTACTCATAAATCATGGCTGATATATATAAATATGACATACTTGTCACTAATCCCTGCTTGAATTAATGCTAACACACAAGCTTAACCTCCTCCATCCCAGCCTCCTCCTTTATAGCATAAAGCTTGCTGCACCCTCATATTGACATTCATACTACTATGATTAATTGCTTTTGAACTAATTTTATTGTATTCAGTATGCATTATCATAAATGTATCCATTCATATGGGGGTTTCTAGCTATGCGCTCCCTAGAAAGTCAAAGCATGCTGCTTGACTAACCCAGAGAGAATCTTTTGAGCTGAGCCTTTTCTGCCAAGTAAGACTGTATATCCATTTTGCAATAAAATTGTAAAATGTATGACGAGAGTGTTCCTGACTGAAATAAGGATGACAGAAGTAGAGCAAAGTGCAGAGTAGGCACTGCTAGATAGTCAGGAGCCAGTGAGGAACAGCTGATGAGAATAAAACAAACTTTCCAAGTAAGTCTATGAACTGTAATGGTTATATTTAGAATTCATTCTGGTACTTTGTATCCATAAGTATGCAACTGTAAGTACTTGGACTTGTACTTGGCATGAAGAAAGCGTTATCAGTGCAATCCTAACTGCTGTGATTTAAGAGTTTTACAGACTCAGAATAAATGAATTATAAACCTGTTCATTCTACAACAAAGAGAGCAGCAGCTCAGACACAGAACATTGAAAGGATCATTGACAATCTTATTGGCCTGCTGAAGAGTAGCATGTTCTGAAGTCTGCGCCGATGTGTGATTTTGGCAACCTATTGTTTTCCATGCAGTCTGAATGAGTTGCTTCAGTTTGGATTTTAACTGCACAGGCAGATTACCAAACCACCAACCATCAACTCCTGTCTATTTAGTGTCTGATAAAGTTACAAATGTTAGTTATCTCTGTAGCAAACAGGCAGAGGGGAGGAGGAAACAGTAGTGTTGTGCATATATTAGTGCAGTAGTTACAGTTTGCCAGAGTTTCCTTGCAATGTTAGGCAATTAAAAAACAAGAAAATTATCAAATATTTGGTGCTTTGAACACTGGACAGGTATCAATTTTATCTGTTTTTTAGTAGTTTTGCGTCCAAGCTCAAAATTGTAGTAATGTGAAAACCCTAGTCTCATTAAAAGATGCCGTTTTATCAAGAACTCAACGAGATACTTTCTCACTTTTTCAAGCAAATCACAATCTAAATACAAACAGACTTTTTAAGGAAACATTTTACTATTTAGCAGGCTATTCTGTATCAAAATACTCCACTACATTACTTTACAAAAAACTTCTTAAACTGTCCTGAATGTTTTTTTTTCTCCCAACTAGTTCTGTATTTTTTGGTTCATGACACCCCCCCTCTATCTTTCTGCTAAGAAGAGCGCTGCCATAAAGAACTATTTAAAGCGTGGCACACTCACATCGAAGAAGTGGGTCAAAAAGATGGAATGAAGGGGAGGAATTAAACCCATATTTAAATGTAATATGAGCATTTGGATCCTTTTGTCAAGGCTGTTAGCGAGATTAATTTGCACGCTGCAAACTAGTTAAGATTAATAATTTGTATCTCATTGACTTTGCTCCCTCTTGATGGTTTTGTGGATTCATAATTTAAATTAGGAATTAAATTTTATTTATTGCTCTCTTGTCAATCATTGCTTCTCCTGTTTTTTACTTACAGACAGTCCATTCAGGCGGAAGCTGGAAAGTGCAATTCAGTCGAGTCTGGTTGACACAAACAGCTCGCAGAATTCAAGCGGTGAGCACTGAGTCACTTACTTTATGTGGACGTTTGTGTACTTGTGTGGAAATGTATCATTTCTGCTCCAACGGTGAAAGGTATTTTCAGTTACCCGGGCTGGAAATTGAGATGGAGGAGGAGTAGAGGATGTAAAGAGGTTTGTGTGACCTACCTTGCATCAACTGTTACTATATAAAACTCAAGTCTAAGAGCTCTATTATTATTATTCCAGTCCATACTCAGACCCTGAAAATGGAGACCTTGTTGGATAACATGTTGGATCACCTTTGGCTCTTATAACAGCTGCCACAAATCAAAGCAGTGACCCAAAAATAGACTCGCAATTAAAGGCCATGAAAACAGATTTCCTTCATCAGCCTCTTGCTGTTAGTTATTCTGTCCTACATGAGAGAAAATTCCACAAAAGTTACAAAGTTTTCACTTTGTCCTGTTTTGTCCCTGTTTTTCTCTGTGGTTTACACACTGCAAAAACTCGCATCTAATCAGCAGTATGATCTCAGGTTGAAACATCCAATGATATTTATGCTGACCGTCTGTTGTACAGTGCATTCATGTTAAAAGCGTTTCAATTCATTTTTTTCAGTACCCCAAATGACAGTGAAAACTGAATTTTTGATTTTTTTCAAATTCATTAAAATGACAAACTGAAATGTCACATTAACATAATTATACAGAACCTTTGCAAAAACACTCCAAATCTAGCTCAGGTGCCTCCAGTTTCTCTTGATCTTTGCAGAAATGTTTCTAAACCTTGATTGGAGTCCACCTGTGGAAAATTAAACTGATAGGACACGATTTAGAAGGCCTCGCAGCTGGCAGTGCATATCAGAGCAAAAACCAAGCCATGAGGTCAAAGGCACTGTCTGCATAGCTTGGAGATGGAATTGCTGCAAGGCACAGAAAAAAGTTTCCATTCATTTGGAGGTTCCTGAGAGTTGTTGTTCTTGTTGTAACTGTTGTGCTCTCTTGGCCAGGTCTCCCTTGAAAAAGAGATCTTAATCTCAGGGGACTACCTGGTTAAATAAAGGTTAAATAAAATAGATAAATAATTCAAAAAGAGCACAGTGGCCTCCATAATTCTCAAATGAACAAAGTTTGGCATACCAGGACTCTTCCAAGAGCTGGTTGCCCAGCTAAGCTAAGCATTCAAGGGAGAGGGGCCTTAATAAGAGAGGTGACCAAGAACCTGATGGTCACTCTGACTGAGCTCCAGAGATCCTATGTAGAGATGGGATAAAGTTCCAGGAGGTCAACCATCAGCCCTCCACTGATCTTGGCTTATGGCTAAGGGAAGCCCCTCCTCAGTAGAAAACACATGGAAGCCCGCTTCGCTTAATGAGAAGGTTTTTTTGCAAACTCCAAGTGGGCTTTCATGTGTTTTGCATTGAGGAGAGATGTCCGTCTACCCACTCTGCCATAAGCCCAGATTGGTGGAGGGTGGCAGTGGTGGTTATCCCTTAGGGGTGGGAGAAAAAATCGATTTAGCATAGTATCACAATATTTTGTCTGGTGATAAATTGAATCGTTGTGTCCAACAAGTATCAATTTTTTTCAAATTAATTGCTAATATGAACTGAATTCTATAATAATGGAAAAATAACCAGGGGAAGGACATTAGGATTGCAAGCAGGGCACGAATGAGATGGACATGACACATGAGGTTTGCAAGAAGTGCTACATCAAAATAAAATACTGAGGAAATACGACAAACATAATAGCAAGGCGAGTGCCAAATCAGCTAAACAGTTGAATAAAAGGTATAAATCGCAATATATGGTATCGCAATACTCACTGTATTGCAGAATGTTTGAAATCGCAATAATATCGAAGCGGGGCCCAAGTATCGTGATAATATTGTATCGTAGGGCCACTCATGATTTTTATCTCTAATGTCCCCCTGGATCTTTTAGGGCTTTTCGGTTACATTGAGCAGCTTGGCTCGACTTGGTTTGCCTTGGCACGGCAGCCAAGCACAGCAGGGAATTTGCTTTTCCACCACAACCAAAATACTGATTAGAGGGCACGTCTAGAGCTGATGATGGGGCATTTTGGGTTGATGGTGTTAGAAAGCTGCACTTCAGCAAGCATTGTTTTGTTCTACCAGGAGACTGTTTCTGCTTTAAATTTTATTCTTTTTCTGTTAATAATAATAAGAAAATAACTGACAGGTGTTTCAAAGGTTGACGCAACCGCTTCTACTAAAACCTGTTTACAAGGCGTCCTGGCGAACTGCTGTGACGCAGTGCTGTACACTTTGAAGGACAAGCGCGTTTGGGCCCTGCTCCAGAGCTGGACATGGCACGGCGTGGCCCACCATAACCAAACTGATGATGGAAAAGTAAATCAGCCCTGCTTTGTTTCGATTGCCATGGCCAAAAGTCATAGTAGACAAGCCCCATTTGTCCCGTCTCCACACAGGTTCTCTGGATACCAGAGTGACCTTCTCGGTCACTTCCCTCACTATTGCTCCCCTTTCCTAATTGCCCAGTTTGGCCAGGGGTCCAGCTCTTGGAAGCTTCCTGGTTGTACTAAATTTCTTCTATTTGAGAACTATTGAGGCCACTGTGCTCTTGGGAACCTTCATTGCAACAAATATTTTTCTTGTAGCCTTGCAACAGTCCTGTCTCTGAGCTCCGCAGGCAGTTCCTTTGACCTCATGGCTTGGTTTTTGCTCTGATATGCATTGTCAGCTGTGAGGCCTTATATAGAGAGGTGTGTGCATTTCCAAATCATATCCAGGCATTTTAATTTATCACAGGTGGACTCCAATCAATGGGTAGAGACATCTCAGCAAATATCAAGGGAAATTGGAGACACCTGAGCTAAATTTCAGGAGTTTTTGCAAAGGGTCTGATTACTTATGTTAATGTGACATTTCACTTTGCTTACTGCAAAAATGTCTAAAATTCTGTTTTCACTTTTTCATGATGGGGCACTGAATGTAAAATAATGAGAAAGAACTAATTCAAACAACTCTAGCATCTGCTTGCATCATAAGAAAATTGAAAAACAGTGAGTCTGAATAATAGAAACTGGACAAATACTCTTGCTCATGTTTATTTATTTATTTATTTATTTGTTTGTTTGTTTTGAGGTAGGTGTGAGTTTAGAGACTGCAGGTTTTTAGATTTTGTTCTGGGTTCTTTTGTGACTCCTGGATGAGTCCTTGATGTGCTCTTGGAGTCATTTAGGCTGGACACTCCTGGGAAGGTTTACTCCTGTTCCAAGTTTTCTCCATTTGTGGTTTGCTGGAGTCCCAAAACCTTAGAAATGGCTCTGTAACCCTTTCAGACTGATAGATGACAGTGACTTTGTTTCTCGTCTGTTCTTGAATTTCTTTAAATCAAAGCATGATGTGTTGCTTTTTTAGAGCTTTTAGTCTTCGTCACTTTGTTAGACAGGTTCTATTTAAGTGTTTTCTTGTTTCAACAGGTCTAAGAGTTATCAGGCCTAGGTGTGGCAAATGAAAAATAACATGTTTTATCACAGTTAATTTATGGTTTAAAAGGGGGGGAGGGCGATTACCTTTTCATGTAGGGCCAGGTAGGCTGGCATTTGGATGGCTTTTTTTCCCTTAATAAATGAAAACCTCCTATAAAAAACTGTATATTGTATTTACAAAATACTTATCTTTGTCTAATTTAGAAACTTGTTTGATGAACTGAAACATTTAAGTGTGAAAAATATGCAAGGAATAAGAAATCCGGGAGTGGGAAAATACTTTTTCACAGCACTGTATGCCCTCTCAGGCTTCCGTACATTTTTGTGCATGAATCAGCTGGATTTGAATTTCAATGTGATGATTTTGTTTTGCAGCTCATTTGCTTATTTTTGCAGACCCAGACATTTAATCCCATCATCCACATGTACACCATTCAAGTGATGCAGATTGGTTGTTACTACTCAAACCTCCAACACCTTAGGATGCTTATTCTTTTAGATTTAACCTTTCTTTGCTTATTTTGTCAACAATATTCAAGGAAATCAAAAAGATTGAAAATGTACAGCCAGGTTCTTTTAGACATCTCATGTTAGTACTAAATCATGTGGATATTACTCTCTTATGGATGATCATACAATAAAAATAACACCTAAAGCACTGATTGGATGAGCAGGGGAAAGAGAAAAAGGGCCCACCATGCCTGCAGTTTTAACTCCCTCCCTCTCCTCTTGTCCTCAGGAACTCCGAGCCCTCTGGTGGCCAGCACCTTCGTTACATCCCAGAGTAAGTCCGACCCCACCTACCTGTGAAAACATAAAATATGCATGCTTTTTTTGTCTCTCATTTTGCCCTTTTTTTCTGGTATGCCTCAATTTAGTTGATCTGTCATTGTTTGGTGCAAACAGTTTCTGTATAATGCATACTTACTACACAGATATGCTTAATTTAGCTTCATTATGGTATCAAAGAAGGCAGACTTGTGTTGTTGCAAGGTTTTCTTTAAAACCACAGATTATTGGAGAATTTGTAACACACATATATATTGATTTAATACATCTTTAAACATCTGAACATTCACTTGTATACTGCGTTGCATTTATTGGGTAAATCAGGAAGAAAACTGACAGAGAGAGGGTATGAAATGCAACAAAGTCCCTGGGTCAGATACAAAGCAGGGTATTTATCACACAGTCAGTGCTTTAAGCTGCTCGGCCTCTAGGAAGCCACGGCTGCAATCACTGGCACACTAACACAACAGCTGCATCACAATTTCTCAAAAATACTGCTGCAAATTTGAGCCAATTTGGGCTGCACAAATCACAGAAGCAACAACTATTCGACTGATGGAATTGGTGGAACAGGCTTTCAGAGCTGCTGATACAGAATAGATTAGTGATAATAGTCGTAAGGATTAACAGTGTAATCATTTCCTGCTCTGACAAAGAGTCAACACTCTTCTGGGCCTTGTGATTTTTTAGAACCCTACACTTGTGGTGCCTGTGGCATCAAGTTCCAGTTCTACAACAACCTGCTGGAGCACATGCAGTCCCACGCTGGTGAGTCCATGACTACTACTGCATGTTAAGCTCAGACAGAAGCAAATGCTGGAACAAATGTAGAACATGAACACAGCCTTGTTGGCTGAAATGCATGTGGAAGTATTTTGATTTTCTCCTTGAGATACAGGCACGTAATCCCTGCACATAACATAACGCAGCATTTGTATGCAGAGTTCTGAGGAGTTTATCGTGTGTTATGAGGGTTGTTGCAGATCTGGTTCTGAGGCTGCTGGATACTATTTTGCCTCAGTGCATCAAACATAACCATGTACTGTAAAACTTAAACAGTTCAGGCTTTTATTTACTTCAGATAAGATATCATCCTGCTGTTACTTGAGAGAGCCATCTATATGAGACAGGCCTTTAATTACCGTCAAACTAAAATGCACTGGAAAGATGGCAAAAAGCATTCCCGTAACAATTTTCCACTTTTTTTGTGTCTCGCTGCTTTTACTCCATATATTCGATTTTTCATAACAAAATTTGTCAGAATGTGCAGCAGCACCAGGCTAGTAGAAGGGACAGGGCCTTAAATTGGGATTTTATGTAAAGTTTTACAGTATATGAACAGTAGATGCATTGTCACCAGATTATGTGAATTTTGAACACCAATTCCAAGAAACCACAACTGAAAGTCATTACCAAATTTGATTAATAGTAAATGACAAAAAGGAATTTAAACAATTAAAGCAAATAAAAACCAAATATCTAAGAAGCTGTAACCACCAAATGTTATCTTTACATGATAAATGAATTCAGTGCAGTTTGTTTATCCTGTTTTCTTTGCTTGCATGCAGTTAGAATGCCACAGTTATCTAAAAGTCTTAACATGCTTTTATCCACATGTCAGCAATTAAAACAAGATAACTTTGTTCTTGTTGATAATGTGTCAAAATGTATTACAAGTGTGCTTTCAGATGGGATACGGTGTGTGTCGCATGCAGCTGTAGAGCTGCACCGAGCTGAGCGCAGTGCAAAGTCACACATGCCACCCATGTACGCTGCTTATTAGATAATAAATCAACTAGGGTGCGGCACTCTGTGACAGAACCATGATCTATCCATAGGGTGGACAATTAATTTGGATTGTAAATCGGAAGATCAGATCATAATAAAGAATATAGATGAGAAAATAATCCCTTCTGTGGTAAAATCCCACCACTCTCACCCCAAGAGGGACCCAACTGCAGTCAAGATGGCCGACATGGGCGTCGCTATACATCCAATTCATGCCGGAAGTCCCAAGCGGAAGTTTCTTCTTCGTGTTGGACTCAGCTGCCAGTGTTTGTCAGTCTCATATCACGTTCCCCACTGCCTTACCCTGAACCTAACCACTCGGGTTTTAATGCCTAAGCCTAACCGTAGACGTACAGACTTCCGGTTGAGACTTCCAGTATGGACTGGATGTATGTCGGCCATCTTCTTTGCATCAAGGTACTCTTGCTCACCCCTTAGCACTTGCCTTAGTAAATTAGTTGCTATTTGCACTGAGGCTTACTTGCATAGAAAGGGAGCAAATTGCACAAAATATTTGAATATTATTGTAATTTACATGCATGCAAATGAGACAAGGGCATCCAGGGTGCTGTTTGCAGTATGCGTCAGTTTATCCTTTGCAAATGCTCTGCGGATGCTGTCTTTCTGTCTCATATGCCTAGGTTCAGCATGTGCAAAAAGTAGTTCTTGTCTTTTGTGGATCTCTCCCTTAATGTTTAATTCCAGGACATTAAGGGTTAAGCTAACTGGACTCAAATTCCTTGTTTTTGTCAGCATGCTTGGCCGATGAAGTTGATTCTGAATATGATCTTGGTGGTGTGCCGCTTTACTGAGCTTTATAATATAAGTTTAAAGACCAAAGGTATCTTAAAAAGGAACGTCTTGTTTGGAATAAAATTTCCAACAGTTTGAGCTTACCTGGTGTTTAAGAAAGTGGCAGATTTATATCTGTCTCTTTCTAATTTTTTTTTTTCTAAATTTATTTATTGACGTGATAGCCCCTTGAGATGAATCATCTTGTTTTCAAGGGGGTCCCAAACAAAGATACAATTTAACAAAATGTTAGCTTCAAGTCCCTGTAAAGTGATAAAAAATCTTTATTACTTCTGCCAAGGAGATTATGTGATCAGCAGGGTTTGTTTGTTAGTTAGTTTGGTAGTTTGTTAGCAACTTAACTCAAAAAGTTGTGGATGGATTTTCATGAAATTTTCAGGAATTGTCAGAAATGGCATAAGGAAGAACTGATTAGATTTGGGGACTGATCCGGATCACCGTCTGGATCCAGGAATTTTTTGAAGGATTCTGTACTATTGGGACATAGGGCTAATGGCGGAGGTCTGCGCTCTCCGAGTGCTTTTCTAGTTTTAGGTTTGTTGTATGAATGGCCACTGCTATGAACCACTGGGCTAAATATCAGTCATAAAAAACATCTCTAAGTTTATAAAATTAAGCTTCAAAATCTTGAAAAATGAGGCAGTAAAATCTGCTCTGGGATGTTGTGGGTGTGTCAGTTGAATGAGCTGAAGGCATGCCCACTCACGAGAAATATGATCCTCTCCAATTTTAAAATATGCTTCTGATCAGAGTGCAGCTGCCTGGCTCTGTTCAAAAGCAAAGAGGTAGAAGTTGGAGATTAAATTTACTGTTTTCTGGCACAAATCTCTCTTATTTTTAGACCAACATGGCTGAAAGATCTGGGAAATTTATCTCACAATGAACAAAAACAGCATGTAATTGACTTAACTTTCAATGAAGACAATGACATCAGCTAACAACAAACTGTACTGATAGGAACTGCTCAGTGATTTTATATCGTTTTAGCACTGGGGAATAATTCCCCAAATGGAGCGGTGATGTCATGGGCTCCTATATTAGGCCTATCCAAATAAAACAAAGCCAGGAAAAAAGGTGAACAACTTTGTGTTTTCAGTGTTTTCATGTGTTTTCAGCAATGATATTCCAACTTATCTAGTGTGTTAAGAAACAAATTTTGGATTTCAGGGACTTTAAACTTTCCCAAAATCCTGTCTTTGCTGCTCTCCTCCTCTGCAGGAAAATGCCAGGCCTTTCCTTTGATAGGTGGAAAGATACATTGTGCATCCAACAACTAAAAAAAAAAACAAATCAAATAAAAAACTAAATATCTGCTGTTATTTCTAATGCAGGTACTTCCTGACTGTCATTTTGTTTGTCCAGCAGCTTTCGCTAATGGCGAATACAGCTTGCACATGTGTGCCCCACTGCCCTGCTCTGTACGCAGTGTGTCTCATCTGAAAGCTCCTTTGTCTGCTCAGAGACAATTTCATAAAATGCTGCTAGATTTGTGGATGGATTGCTTGTAAGAAATGAATGAGGAAACAAATTCTGTTTGAAGATTTTTTTTTGTAAACCAGCATGACTAATTTTAAATGCACTCTTTATTGTAAGCAACATCAAACAGGCACAATCATGTATTTTTGTCTTTGGAACATTTTCTGTGATATGAAACACTAAATTGCTTTCTCACCTTTGCCTGATGTTCCATCTATTTTCTCCTCAGCTGACAATGAGAACCACACCAAAGGCGACTCTCCCAAAACCTCCTCTGCTCCTGGTCCTCAAGAGGTGCTGTGGAGAAGTTCTCAGACCACGGCCTCGGCCCTTCCCTCAGTGAAACTACAAATCCAGCCTCAAAGTATCACCCAGAGAAATCACACTGTCAGCCGTGAGTGTAGTAGTTGCACATCTGTATCCATTAAGCGATCAGATTTGGCTATGTGACTATTAAAAACTTATTTTTTATAGTTTTGAAGGGGGTTGTTAAAGGTTCAAGTTAGTAGTAGTTAAATGAGCCACAATGGATTTCAGTCTGAGTTGCCCCTTTAAGGAGAGCACACTGAGGGTACCAGCAACTAGGCTGTACAGCCCTATGGACAAGTGCAGCAGCTCTGTGTAATTAAGTGAGTTTTAGGTCAAAACAGGCCAAAAGTCAGTTAAAAATACAGAAAAAACTGCAAACAATTTGTTTCACCTTTAGAAAGCCCCTGTATTTGCCTTTATTTTATGATGCAACAAATAAGCTACCTGCTCCTCTGCCTCACTGCATATTTATCCCCTCACCAGCTGTTTGAGTCACGGAGCCATAGCCGGGTCTAGTACAGGTTACTAGAGCCTACATTAAGTTTTTATATCCACTTAGTGACTGAAAAAAAATTACATATTAGATTTCCTTGGATTTTAAACTCCTAATCATTGGATTGTTTAAAATGTCAATTGATATGAATAATAATCAGTTAGAGAAAAATACTGAAGTTCAGTGTTTTCTACACCTGACAAAGAACAGCAATATGTAGGTGACTTATTTCAGCTCAGCTTTCCACTTCAACAGCTGACACATTGTGTGTTTTAAAAGACAAATATATCATCCATGATGGCTTGTCTAATCTTCAGCCATTAGAAGAGTAAAGTGACAGCTAAGTCTATCCATTCAGCTCTTCTGATCGGGGGAAGTTTATTTTAAGTTTATCTCTGAAAAGTTGAAAGTCTGTAAAACACTTGCATTCAGTAGGGAACTCTGGATGGGGAGTGATGCAGACTGGAGGGGTATATGAGCCGCTATCCTTTGATTAGACATGACTAATCCAAGCGGCAAGCTCCAGACCTGAAAATCGAAGCCGATGTGGAGGTGCAAAAAAATTGCAATATAGCCAGGTTTACAGCCTGGTTCAAAATACTTAACGTCTCATTAGCTAAAGTCTTTATGAGCACCAACTGTATGGGGGGTGAATTTTTTTCTACCACAGTTGCTTAGATTATATTTAGGAAAAACCTCACTGCACACTGATCGGTGTATCTCGTTTTATTGACAGATTGCTTGACAGGCAGACGCTAGCTTTAGTATTAGCTTAGCTGACAGGAAGTCAAGCTCAGTGGGCGGGCTCTTGTCTGCCAATAGGTTGAGACAGAGATTTCAGTATGGAAGCTGCCGTAGATTGGCTTCAAAAGCTGTTCGAGTCCGCCTATTGTAATCAAACGGCTGACGTCACACAGGCTTTGTCCAATTCTTTTTACAGTCTGTGGTCTAATCAAAGGACAGCAGGAGCTCTCTGCGTTGATGAGCTTGGACTCACAGTTTCCACCTACACCTCTAGGTAACTTGGGCTCTGTCCTGCTTGCCGGTTTCCACTGAAGTATCTTTCCTCTCTCTTTCAGCCCACAGAGTCTCCATTGGTAAAATTTGTTCCTCTTTCTACTCAGGGTCACAAGAGCATCCCCTTGTATGCATAGTTAACAACATGTCATAGCCACTTGAGTGAGAATCTCTCAATTTTTGTTTACTTTGTTTTCATTGTCTCTGTTGAAGGCTGCACAGCTGATCAGTGCTGAGGTAGAAGACCATGTAGGCTATTTGTTGCATAGTGAAATGGCGACAAACACAGAGGCTTCACATTTTTTTTTCTGTAGAACATACATTTAAGCCAACAAGGATTTTTGGCCTGTTTTAACCTAAAATTATCTCACACAGAGAGGCTGTACCCATCTGTTGAGCTGTCTAGCCTAGCTTCCTGCCAATGCCTTCCCCTTAAAGAGGCAACACATTACTAAAAACCTCTTGTGGCTAATTTAATGACTATTACTTGTTACCTTAAACAATCTATATACAAAAAAATATATCCTTGGTTATATATCCCTCTGAATAAAGCCTGACAAGATCATCAAAAATGTGAAAACTGAAAAATCTTCACAGGAGCTTTAAAGTTGAAGATTAGCCTTGTTTGCAAAACATGTCAGCTTTGTTTCCAGGTGTTTGTCCCTCTCTGTGAATCAGTTTTACTTATCGTAAATTCAAACCTTATTCACACTAATCATAATTATGATTTTTATGTTCTTGTTTTTCCTTCTGCTTTCTGTGCTGTCAGAGAATAATGGACTTCCTGAGAAGGAGCGCCAGCAGGTAGCAGAACGTCTCTTACGGGTAATGTGCTCAGATCTGAGAATGATAAACGTGCTCAACAGCAAAGACTTCCTGAAGCTGGCGCAGACTCTTGTGGATACGGGTGCTCGTCACGGAGCCTACTCCACCCGTGACGCTTTTGGTAACATGAGTGCCTTGGCACTGCGCCAGCTTCCCCGCATGTACAACCAAGTCAAAGTCAAAGTCACATGTGCTCTGGGCTCCAACACTTCTCTGGGCATTGCCGTCACCTGCCACTCTCAGACCTCAGGTCCAGATGCTTGCTACATTCTCACAGCCTACCAGGTGGAGGGGTCCAGGCTGAAGCGCTACGTTCTTGGTGTGAAGGAGGCGGAGCTAAGGGAGGGGCCTGAGCAGGTTCACCACTGGGTGCAGAACGTGCTGTCTGAGTTTGTGATGTCAGAAATCCGCACTGTGTACGTCTCAGAGCCTCGAGTGTGGGCGGCAGGATTCGCAGGGTCACCTCTTGGTGGCGGACGGGGCAGGATATGCTTGCGCTGCGCCGGTTGTTCCCTCGGTGCGGTCGTCCAGGCTGTTCTCGGGAAACGCAGCCTCCAGGCTCGAGGTCTTCATGAGCTTGCAGAACTCCTGTCAACATGCAGAGATATCGCCTCCTCCTCCTCGCTGGCTCTCCGTGATGAACAGAGCACCAACACGTCTACAAGCACAACAGAAGAAGGTACGCAGAATAGCCCCGCACAGTGCCCCACCCCGCCATGCTGGGATCGTATGGCCGAAGCTCTCCTGCAGGTTCATGCCCACTTTGAACACATATGTGAAGCTTATGGACGCAGCAAAGCCACCGCTCCACTCCTCCAAGGTCTCAACAAACATCTGTTAGGGACGCTGGCATGTCTGCTGGCTCCTCTGCGTCTGGCAGCTTTGGAGCTGAGCAGCCAGAGGAGACCGACCTTACAGCAGGTGCTGCCTGTCTACCTACGCCTGGAGAAGTTTTTCACATCAAAGGCGGGAGAGGCGGGGACGGGCACAGCAAGCAAACTCTGCCACTACTTCTTAGAAGCACTCAAGGAAAATTTCAAGGTACATTACTTTAATTGCTCACACAAATTACTTTTTTATTAACATTTTGTTTTTGAAATTGATAAGATCCCTCTTAACTTAAGGAAATTTAGGAATAGAATGAAGTACTAGGAAATTCCAAGAATGAGTGTATTCACATGATCATATCAATCTGATAACTGGGAACAATCAGGTAATTTGAATAATCTGATTAGATGCAATTTGATGCATTTACATGCACATCAGTAATCCTATTTCTGTAAAATCAGTTTTTACATGATTCTGTCAATAATTTCTTTCTACAACTGCATGGCTTTATATTCAAACTACCATGTTTTTTTTTAGATTCTGATCATGGTAGTCATGCACCAAAATGCCAATCCACCACAAAGAAAGAAGAAAAGATCTTTTTTTTGTCCAAGAAGAAGAAATTTAAAGAATTAACTCTTTAACATAGCATTGAAGTTGGTCAGGGCTGTGCTTATGTGGGAGTTGTACCAAGCCCAAAACATGCCCAGTAGTGCTAAACAATTATTTAATAAGCAAGCATCAGCTTTTGGTTTCAGTTCTGTTTTTAATCCTCTTCTTTCAAAACCCTGTGTTTGTTTGGTGCGAATTTAGAGCAAGAGTTTTGCTAGAGCAATTCTCTGCTACAGAATAGAGATAGAACTCCAGAAATAGTCTAACTGATTTCCAGCAGTAGGGAAATATTCTGCGTTTCTTTTAAAAACCCCTACTCTGCCTTTTTTCAGATACTACCGTCAGAATATCACTATTCCTAGCCTATCTCCCATCTAGGAGATGAAGGATTTTCACATCTTTCATTTCACTGAACATGAAATTCCTTCTAACTTCTCTCATGAAATGCTGCTTCACAATGCTGCTGCTCACCATGTTTGCTGCCTCTTTTTCCACTTCCAGTCATGTAATTTTACTCAGGTGCAGATACAGTAGAATGGAAGAAACCTGATTTAACAGTGCAACATGCAAAATCCCTAACTTTTTAGCCCATCGATGCAGGATCTGCAACATCAACGTAAAAAAATCATACCACTGGTGCAAAAACATGCATCAGTTCTTGCTTGGTTAGACATAAGCACATCAGCATTCTGCATTAAATGAAACCAAAATGCTGCAACTCTGACTGTCAGCCTGGAGTAAAAATGTTGCTGCACTGGGAGTAGCATGCACTCATAACACTAGCTTTAGCTGCTATATGACTAATGTCCTAATCTGTTCAGATCAGCCCCCAAAAGCTAACCAAACCTTAAAACGTGTCTAGTTGTTAAGAATATTAAACAGGTGTTGAAATCCATGTTGAAATTGACAGAATTAAAGTACTTTAAGAGACTTTACATGTGGGCAGATGGTTCTATTTGTATACATTTAAGGTCATCTCATTAAAATGGATTTTAGGTGAATTAAAAAAAAGTGTCATATTTTGATCAAATGTCAAGCCTTTGTTCATACTTCCTCAGCTTGTGTAACACCTTAACCTCCTAAAACCCTGCATGAACATATGAGGAAGTCACATTTCTGCAAAAAAGAAGAAAATATCTGCTATTACGGGGTTGTTTTGTTTTTCAAGAGTTTTCAGTAAATTTGTTCGGAAAATTTGGGGATTTTTTTTTCTATTATTTGCATGGAATTTTGGGGAATGTATATGTACATTTTGGGGGATTGGAGAGAACAATTTTCGTGCAGCTGGTGAGAAAAAATAGGCTAATTTTGATGTTAAGATTTAAGGGTAAATTTGCCTTGAAATTTGGGGGCTTTGCTTGAAAATTTTCAGGGATTTACATGGAATTTTGTTTATTTTTATTGGAATGTTTAGTCTTAATGATAAAGTTTGACTGAAACATTTGGGAAATATTTGAAGAAATTGGGTACTCTTTATGGAATACATTAAAAATATGTTTAGAATTTAAAATATTTAAGGTTATTTTGTGGATTTTGGAAAGGTAAATTTCCAAGATATTCAGAATTTCTCGCTGAAAATTTTGTTGATGCTCGGCCTTAACAAGTCCTTGTGGTCCGTTATCAAAAAGACTCCAAAAATTACTGACTGAAGATCCCCAATGACTTACCAACTGACAGCCAAAACATATTGTCTAAAACCTATCCAGTGCTGCATTTTCTGCAGAAACAGGACTTTCAGGAGATTTGTGAACATCATTTTTACCAGAAAGTGTCCCAACCAAAGACAAGGCTGAGCTTTTAAACTTATGAAGTCCTACTTTTCTCAAATAAGTGGGAAAAACTCAAAAACAATCCAAACAAAAGCTCAGGTTTCATTAGGTTAAATTATAGTAGTGCTTAAACTCCATTGCAAGTTAGTGCTTGCATTTGAACTTATGCATAGCTTGTGTAACCCATAACTGAATTGTAATGAATGCATTTGAGTCAATGTATTGTTCCTCTGTTTCTAGGTTGAAAGAGCCCACCAGGTAGCCATGATCCTGGATCCACAACTCAAGCTGCGTTCAGTGCCGGCCTATCAGCATGAAGACATCATTTCCCGTGCTTGTGACATGGCTGCTGAAAACCGAGATGGAGGTATGACGGGTGGTGGCGGGTCAGGCGGTGAAGATCGAGACACCGATGGCCCTCCGACCCCTAAAATAAGTCGCATAGAGGGAGGGGGAAACAACGGTGGCACGTTAGCGGGAATCTCCTCATCCGGTAACGGCGAGAGTCCGAACCAAGTCAGACAGGAGATTTTTCGATACCTGGCTGAACCTCTTCTTCAAGGCACACCCGACCTCTTCCAGTACTGGAGCTCGGCGGTGGGGGAGAAGTTCCCCAAGCTGGCTCGCCTGGCTCTGTGGCTGCTCGCCGTGCCCGCTGTGGGCATTCGCAGCGAGTGTGTGACTGTGTGTGAGCAGAGCCTGGCCATGAAGAGGAGGCAACAGGTGACCGCAGAGGAAATGAACAAACTCATTTTCCTTCGCTCCAACATGGGCTAAAAGAAAAACCCAATCAATCCTAACCAACCAAACCTTCACCTCCAACCAATGACTGAAGACTATTATTTATATACTGTAGGGTTAGACTTACTGTAAACTTAAATGTGTTTGAAATTAATATACTTCTCAAGACGAATACTTACAGGAAGCTCACATTGTACAGGTTACAATCACCCATCAACAAAACGGCTTGTTCCATATTTTCTACGGAGAAAGGACTGTTGTAAAGTACTGTGGAAAAATGACGGGGTGGAACGGTTAATCTCAAAAGATTTCCCTGACTTGTATGCCTCTCTCGTTTTGGGACGCACACAAACAGGATCAGTTTCAGTCATATCACGGCCAGTAGTTTGAATTACTCCAGCCTAAAGGCTACAATGCTGTTACTCTCTCTGGATGGCAACATATTCAGGTAAAGTCAGCTTTCACTTCTTGAAACTACAGTCATAAACATCTGAAAACAGTTACATTAACAGATGTTAAACAGTAATTACTGTTGGATGCAGTATGTTGGAGAATAATTGTTTTTAGTTGGTATATGACACAAAAAAATCAAGTAGTGAATCCTCACTGCCAGTGCACCTCTGACAATGAACTAAACCAGGTTTATGATTTCTAATCATATACCAACATGACATTTTTCACCACATTCAGACGCAGAAAGATCATCGCATCTGAACTGATGTTTGCTTCAGTGGCCTAAATATGTAGCTGTGCATCATTTGCATGCGCTGCTCTGCATGCATTTTTCATTTAAGCAGCTGATAAAACTTTAATGATAATATGATGTTTTCTTTTTTGTTTATGATAGAAATTGGAAAAAATCCAATTCAAAGGCTTGCTCTCTTTTTGAACTTAACTTAAAGGGGCTTTTTGATGCTGGATATGTATGGGCAGAAATATTTATGTCAGTAGAAAGTCAAAGAAATGGGTTCATCAAGTACTACCAGTTTTTGATGCAGTTATTCAAGTTTAAAAGTGGAATTTTAAATAATAAGATTCAAACTCAAATTTTAAACCCAGTTATTGACCCTTTCACCCACTGCCTTTAGCTTGACTCTTGTGCCACAGTGGCAGCAGGCTAGGTAGACCTAAACATCCCTCTCCCTGTAATGTTTTCTGCCACTTCCTGGGGGGATTTTAAGCAAGCCCAGAGAAAAAGAGGTAACCTCTAATGGTAGATGCCCAGGAGGCATCCCCAGTCAGATGCAAGAACCAGCTCAATTGACTCTTGGTGAAAAGACGAAGCGTTTCAACTCAGAGCTTCCTCCAGATGCCTTTGCCCTATCTCCGAAGCGGGTGCATACACTGTGCTACTGAATTGCTTAAGACCATTGTGCACAATTTATGCACTCAGACTTTAATGGTTTGATGGTCATGAACGGCCTGAGTGGGTAGTCATATTTCCTACTCTTCTATTTATGATGGTGGTAGGGGGATGTGTAATATAAAGTTAGTCCTGCTGTTTTCATGGCTATTTAGGACATTGTCTGACAGTTTACGAAGGAAAAATGCCTCAAAGTTCAGGATTCTGCTCAGGGAGTGTCTGGGGTCGTGCAAGCAAATTATCAAGTATGCCAGTCAGGAGCAGCTGGTCGGGCCGTAGTCAGGTCATGGTCGGTCGTTGTATCCCCCTGTACACCGCACGACAAACAATGCACGATCTGGCTGACAGTCAGTGCGACTTCCAAGCGAGTCACTCGAAGTTCCTCAGAATTCACACATGGGGCTTTTCCGCTATCACTTTTTGCCATGCCGATCCAAACCAAGCCGTGCTGATTTACTTTCCATCACCAGTTTGGCTGACTATGCCACTCCACGCCCAGAATGGTCCTGCCCTGGAGCAGGGCCCAAGCGCACCCACCCACCCTCCAAGCGCGCCAGTGATGGCCAAAGCAGTTCCCCATCATTTGGGGACGCCTCACAGACGTCTTTGAGTAGCAACTGCTGCATCAAACTTCGAAATACCTGCCAGATTACCAAAAGAGGAAGAAGACGAAACTTGGAAGTAGAACCCATAGGTGAACAAACAACAGAACAAAACAATGCTTACTGAGGCACAGCTGTCTAACGTCATCAACTCAAAACACCGCGGCTCTAGATGTGCCCTTTAACGAGTATCTCAGTTGTGGTGGAGAAGCAAATCCTCTGCTGTGCTGGGCTGCCATGCCAAGTCAAACCAAGTAGGGCTAAGTCGTCTTATTGCAGTAGAAAAGCCCCAACCATGCCTGATGTAAGGCTGTGCCCAGCCACCCTCTGAAGGAAACTCACTTTTCTTTGAGTTCCTTTCCTTGTGCAAAGTGGTGGGAGAAAACATCATTTTTATCCTGACATGCGTGATATCGTTATCAAGTAGCTGGTGCCAGATATCAATTTTTAATTCAGAAATATGTCACTTTCTTCAGATTTACCTCACAATTTGACTGACTTTTTCACCACTTTGTGACTCCTCACGGCGGCACAGTAGACACAGATGAGCATTAACAGGAATGTCGAAGAATTTTCCAAAGATAACGATGAAGATGACACAGGGATAATGTCAGAAAGTGAATGGAAATGAGAAGTTGTAAGATACTTGGTGAGTCTGACACCACATTGCAGCAAATATGTGCATTATTTATGCACTTAACCTTTTTAAGGGATTTTTTTATGAGATATCATGATTCATAGTCATGATTGTATATTTCCATAAATTGTTATCAAGGTCCATATGTTGTGTGTTGCAACATATTTAACCTGAAGGATAATGGGAAAAAACTAACAGTGGGATATTTTTCTCTTTCTATATATACTTCTATTTTTATATTAAGAAAATGAAACTATCCCAGATAAATGTGGATATTATGCACGTTCATGAAAGTTACAATCAAACAACTATATAATCCTCTTATTTAGGTCTGAGTATTTTGGGATTTCAAAACTAAGTGAGGTTCATTCTTAATGACCGATCATCCTTCAAGTTTGACTTGCTAACTGTACTATTGAGCTGCTTTAGACTCACACTGCAGCATGCACATACAGCTGTGATGTAAGCTGTCAACAACACATCCATATCATGAACCGACTCTTTATTTATACACTTGGGCTATATTAATGTACACTAAGATGAGACATCTGATTGAGATCCCCCTCTCAATTAGCATTTGCCTCAAGTGTCACACCGGTGTATCTGTGACAGCAGCAGCGTCGCCTGTAGCCTGTAAGTGCTTACATGCAAAAGAGATTCAGAATGTACAGTACTCTGTTTTCTGACTGATGATATCAGACATACTTTTATTAAACTCAGCATTGGTTGCCATCAAACAACATAGAGGTGGCAATACTGTTGAGTCGAACAGTGAAGACTGCAGCTAAAACCTGGACAAGCCACGCTTACATGGTCCATTTCCACACAGCGGTCCATTTTGATTCAGTACAGTTTTTCATGGTTTAGCACATTAAATTCTATTGTTATCCGTGTTTCCTCAGCTGAGGTCCATCTCACCAACCTCCAGCCTTGCTTGTTCTGATGGGAACCCCGTCTCTTTTTAAAGATCCAGATCATTTGGCTCAGCTCAGCTCCCAAACAGCTTAAAAAGCCAGTTTGGCTTTTTAAAATGGGGATTAAATAATGACAAAGGATGGAGGAAAGGAAGCAGGCACTCAAACGGGAGCTAGCTACCACGGCTAACACAAATAAGCCGGTTCATGAACAGCACAGCAATATTTTACCTTTTTTATTAAAAGCATTAAATTAGAATTTTTTAATGTTAAAGGGGCTCAGATAGCCTCTTTTCTCTCTTCATCTGGCCAGAGGATGCTCGACATTAAGAGGTCTGCAAGACTGAGTATTTGTGATATTGATCGTTCAGTGAATCAATAAACAGTGGTTAAAATCACTGTAGGGATCATATTCAATGTATGTAGAAATTTTCTGATGACAAGTACAGCATACAGGTCCATTTAGAGCTGTTATATTCTAACTTTGCTGCTCCTCCATTCCTATTTGGACATTTGGATGCTGTAATTGCAAACAACCTGTAGCCTTATAAATATGAATATGCCAATAATTCAGCCTACAAGTGGTCAGTGAAGGCCACCCAACTCGATTCTGCAGAGTTCAATAATGAGTTAAGCATTTAAGATTTGTTACAAACCTCAGTGCCCCGTGGTAAACTTAGATCAGTGGGTTAATTGAAAGCTTTGCAATTAGGCTTAGCTCCCTCTTCAACATGACAGTCGACCCTCCTGACTCGGAGATGCTTGAACTTTTTCACCCGGGGCAAAGTCTTCTCCATCTGGAGGGTAAAATCCACTATTTCCTGAGTCTAAGTCATTCAAATTCCATTTCTACTGACACATTTCTGTCTATCAATGTGCAAATCAAAAGCCCAGATTTGCATAGGAGAGCATAAAAACACCAAATCAAATGGTTAAGATGAGCACTTTTAATTTGTGGTGTGCATGCACAAAAAGGGCAGCATCATGTTATGACTAGGTTGCATGGTTTCACTCTGCTTTGCTGTAACTCAGCTGTTTTTTACAGATAAGATATTAAACTGCATATGGGATGCAAAAATCACAACATGTCCTTTAATGCTTGAAGGTACAACCCAGCTTTTATGCCAGTAACTACTCACTAACGACACCTAGAGGCCATTCTGTCTGGCCTGATAACAATTCAGGAATATCACAACGTCACATATGGGTTTCATCATTACACTTCTCAAAAACAGAGATGTTTTTCCTCAGCATTGCCATCCTTTAAACAGCAGTAACATTATTAGCTGTCAGCTTACAGGCATGGGTTCAGCTTTCTTGAATCCTTGCATGGTTCCCCACTGTGTGCATGAGTTTTTTTGTCTGTTTAAAGCTTAATTAAAAAAGACCTGTCCTTAGGAACGCTTTTATTATTTAATTTATGACTTTTTTCCATTAATCATTTAATATAAACATCGTCTTCCTCATGTAAGCTGAAATTTTCCTTTTCAAGGCAATAAGCTTTATCTTTCTTTTCAACTTTAACACAAACGACTGTTCATGACACTCCTACAGGTCATTATTATTATTTTTATTAACGATAAATTATTTTTCTGTTTGTGAAATGAACGGGATTTTCTCAGGAACGAGTGCACCCAAGCCGGCACCACAACACTTTTCCTCACTGTACTGAAAAAAAAAAGAAAAAAAAAAAAAAAAAAGCACCAAACTGTGACCTCAATGCCGTGGTACGGACTGAAGCGTGACTTTTGCGAAGCGTTCCACCCCTAAACTCAGTTAGTGCCATTTGCAACAAACGAAAATCACTGAGGGATTATTGTTTTTTCAGGATGAAGCAAATTCTGCCAGTACATTCGCTAAAGTCAACACATGCATACTAATGAAGTCGAGTTATTTATTTTTTTATGGATTGTAGTATACAGTAACACGAGACGATACCTCCTAAAAATGACTTGGATGAATGGAAGTTATACTGTACTTTAGTTTGTTGCCTTTGGTACTAATCGGTTCTGTACGAGTTTGTCATCTCTGTTTTTTGGGCCTTAAGTCTCTTTTCATGCTATCACCTGAAATCCTTCAGTCAGAGCCAAACTCATGCCTTTTTATTGCTGTTAAATGGCCTTCTTTTCACCATCTTCTCTGATGCTTGTATTTATTTTCTCCTTTTTCCACTTATGATTGAAGGTTGGAAACAGTGTCCTCTAGTGGTCTGTTTTAGATGGGGAAAACTGTGGTATTTTTAGAGTGATTGTTTTACAATTTCCAGCTTTTGGAAGGAAGATGTGTCATTTTTGAATCATCTGTTGTTTTGTTGGAATAGATCAGGAATTCTTTCAACAATTACTGTACTCAAGCACAAAAACACACCGCATAAAGTGCTAGATTTGATATCACAATGCTCGTTTCTACACCATATCTCGACATCTAACAGGCTGCAGAAGCATATATCATCTTATTTTGACATTTTTCCAAGCTTTAGGCCCAAATACAACTCAACATACTATCACATAACACATCTGCCTCAATTTAAAGTTAAGTTTTAGCCCTCACAGTGGACGGATTCAGTTGTGCATTTGCATAAGTTAAAGTTTAACTTGTGTTAACCTTGCAGATGTGCTTGGTCGGCCAGTAGGAACATTAATGAGCTGCAGGGACGGTTTACTGTTAAGGACACAGAAAGTAGCAAGTCAGTACACTGCACATGGGACTGTAAAGGGCATACGAGGAAAAGGAGAGACAAAATGAGTCTTTATAGTCCATCTGAATGCAGTTTTTTCCTGTTTTCAGTTGTAAAAGATTTCCTTACCTTCATTCAGTTATAATACATTTTTCATGAATACTTTTTACTCCTTAAAGAGTAACTTAACACCAAGTTTAGCAGAAAAGTTCTGATTCAACCAAAAAGTTTTCCCTCTATTCTTAGAGATGTTCCTATTTTCACCCAACAGTGATGTCACAGTGTCTAAAAGTATATCTGTTCATCACCACGGATAGGTGAGAAGTAAAGTGGCAGTTAACGTGAACTTCTCAATGAAAAGAAACTACCACCTCTACCTCTGTGACCCCGTGTCACTCCACTAAGCCCCACCTACCAAATGACTCACCAACTGAAGTATAGTAACAGCTGTCACTGCTGTCAGTTCAACTTGCAAAGTCAAGTCAGACTCAGAGGGCAGAAACGACAGCTGATTGGTATACGTACGGAAAAGACGTTTCAAAGAGGTAACAGGTGTGTGTCGTTGGGCTCAAAGCTCCACCAAAATAGAGCGAGTGACTCCTGAAAGAGTCTGATTTGTTAAAAGTTCTGCAACCCACCTTCCCAGCTGCTTGATATCTTGAATTTAAAGTCTCTTTTTAAGCAAACAAGGGCCCCACAAAACATTTTACTACTATTTTTTGGTTGATTTTGACAAAACAAAGAATAAAGGCTGTTAAAAAGTGACTCTTGCAAGCCAGTCACATCCACTGGCTTTTAATGGGCAGGAATACTAAAAGAAGGAAAGCTGTAGACACAAGGCAAAAGTAGATGAAGACAATTGCAAGTTCGTACGCAGTCGAGTTGATTGGCTTGAAACCTGCAGGGCAGGCTTGCCCATATTGTTTATTTGATTGAAAACAAAAGTAGTAATGCTTTTTGATGCCAGTTTTTCTTTTTTTTTCTTTAATAAAACCCATTTTTGTAATGATGGATACTAGGGCTTAACATTTTTTGCACATGAGCCACTGTGGCTCATAGTTTTCCAAAGTTACCAGCCACTTCAAATTTGAACTGGCCACACTATTATTGTTAGAAGTAACTCATTTATGATAAATGTTGACTATAAGATTGTACCAAATCATTTGAAATGTTAATGAACACTGTACTTCCAACTTTCAAATATTTTTTTCTCATCAGCCCTGGAGAAAAAAACTCAAATTGACCAGAGTTTGTGGTCTATTATAAAGTGGGCACAAATCCAGCACTTTGCAGTTATTTTGGGGGAAAATTTACCCCTTAATTTGCAAAATGGTCTCTCTGCAATAAGCATTTATGACAGTAACAGTGCCAAAACACTATAGATAGTATTAGAGAAGTGCTTAGGATAGCAATGAATCCATCAAACTTAGAACTGAACACCTTTACACTGTCTATACTGTACAGATTTATTTGCAGTATTTAAGTACATAAATGTTGCCAATATATTTGTGCAATTTAGACAGCGTGTAAAACTTTGCCAACAGTTTTTTTTTTTCTAGCCATTTGAAAACAAGAACTTACCCTAAAACCTAGGGCTGCTTGATTATGATATAAATCAAAATCATATATTTGATTGGTATTGGGATTATGATTGTTTAACACATTCACTTATTGAGTTTACATTTCAGTCATATGCATTTATCAAATTTTAAATCAAACACATTATAAAACATGGATTAATTGGAAATAAATCAGTGAAAAACATAAATACAAATTCTACAAATCATAGGTAATAAACAAAAACATGCTTTTATGGCTAGACTATTACAAAAAAGACTAAAACATTTACCGAAGACAAGATGTAGACAAAATGAGCACAGCATGTGGTAGAGTAATAATGTGACTATAATGTGATTATGGGCTTAAAGGGGTGAAAAGCGGTTAAAAATCAACCCTTGTTGGTCTGGTGTGTTATGTACTCCAACGCACTGAGCAGTGAAGCTACAGCTTGCATTACATGATATAGGGTGACTTTTAGTTGTGTTTGATATGATATGATATGGGTGGATATTGGCTAAAAATTCAATTATTGTATCACAGATAAGGATATTTCTACAGATATTTACAACCACTATATAGGCTGTAAATATCAGCTCACAAACTCATTTTGTTATGTTACTTTTATTTACCTGCCTCAGTGGATGGTAGGTTGAGAAAATTGGGCACTGCTCTAAAAAACCCACGTTTGACTTATTCTGACCTCTATTTGTTGGTATTATGGTTTCCAAACAAGTATCAGTATTGTTTGATTTTCTAATCTATAAAAGTACAAAATAATATTATTGTGACAACCCTTGATCGAATCCACTTTTATTCTGAGGAAAAATTCGACTTGATATTGTCAGTAATGTTGGAAATAGACTGAACCAATCATCTATTTAAACATATATGCGCATACTGCAGCTTAAAACCACTGGAGGTCAGCAGACACAACATTTTCAGACGGTGTTAAGTTACTCTGAGGGGTTATTCAACACTCATGATCATTTTTTTTGTGCTTTAAAGCTCTGAAAGGAAACATAAAGCTTGGATTACTTTGTTTTAAACGGTTCATCTGTTATTCCTCTGTATGGCTTTGGAGGTTTGAGAAGGACCCTTGTTTTCATTTTGCATACCTGAAATCGATCTGCTGTTTTCAAACTGATTCATGTCACACATTTATATTTTGGTATCAAAACAGAAAATTTGCTGTAAAGTATATTTGAAACTGATTTATTTTAGAGCACCAATCAAATGTTTTACCTCAGTACTCAGAAGGTAATGTTGTTATTTAAAGATTGGAAATCAGCTGTTGATACAAATTCTAGCTTTAGTCAAAATACTGTACATTTGTTTGCAGTCATACTCAATTGAACTGATGAAGGGATTTTTCTTACAGTTTTTAAATAAGTATTTTAAATAGAATATACTCTGGGACAAAACGCCATTGTTGACGCAATGATGTCAACTTAATTACTCAGAAATAGCATTTTTGTTGATTTAATGAGAATTATATCTAAGATATGCATGCTTTTAATAAGATTACTGCTATATAAAGTTAGAGTCAACATGATTCAGTTCCATCGGATGAAAAAACACTGGTTTATGAGTTGAACGTACCTTCAAAAACACCCTATCAGGAGTCAGATGAGCAAAACCAGGGCTGGATTTTAACCTCTCAAGGTGGGCGTAGCGACGCTGATTATGGCTTGGTGTTTTTAGGGTTGACATCATCCATTTTCAGAGGATGTATTATGTAAATACAAGGAGAACTGCTGTTTTTATGCCACAAGGGGGAGCCTTCATTTCAGAGATACAGTAGGGAACACCAATAACATTATACCTCTATTTTCTACAGTAGCATTTCAAACAAAGGTTTTGATATAATAGAAAACTCAACTTAGATACTGTTATTATTCCGCTGTAAGTTTAATTTTGTTTCAGGATTTTAACTTATTCAGATAATAATTGTAAAATACGGTATAAGAATGCTAACATGGAGTTCTGTTTTAACTATGGATTATAGTCTGTATTATCAATTCAGGTTAAGAAACTAGTGTTGCTTTCCATCCTACTTTACAGGCATTACTTCCTTTTTATACTCTGCTAAAATGCAAAAAATTGTGTTTGATCTGATTCTTTGTTTTTGTCTTTTTTTATCGCACTTTGGCAGCAGATTCCTGTGTAGCTTCAGATCTAAGTTTGTCTTATTAGTAAGCCTAATTTATACTTTTGTAGCAACACTATTTTTATATAACGGCGAAGAAAGGGTTCAGTGTCTTTTTTTTCTGTTTGTTTTATTCCTGTGTCATATGTGGCAGCGCTGTTCAATGTTTCTTGAATACATTACCCACTGTAGTATGTGATGTGTGAATAAACTCCAAATCTGTGTCAAAATGCATCGAGTTTTTGAAATTTAGGAGAGGGTGGGCGCCTGTTTGAGTGTTTTTGTGGGGAGAGACGATCTGTAAAGCATTCAAGTTTTATTCCTTCAGAAGTTTGTATTCAAGCATTATACTCCCTTTTAAATCAACCTTGCACATTCAGACATTTTTGTCTTGTTAGGTTACCATTCGTTAGAGGTGGCAAAGCAAAGACTCACATTTACTAAGATTACTGTAGATGAAAAGCTTTGATACAATATGATACACTTTATGACCCCATAGGGGGTTTAGTCTTGTATTCCCAGGTGCCTGAACCATTACACACCAGCAAACTTGAAGTTCCAAAAAAGATGGGACACTTTGAAATGTGAATAAAAAGAAGTTTCAACCTATATTCAATTTAATACTGTGCAAATATAAGTTATTTAATATTCAAACTGATTCACTTATTTGTGTCTCTGGAAATGGAGACATATAATGAACTTGATTCCTGCAACATATTCCAAAAAAAGTTGAGACAGGATAATGTTTACAACTGTAAGCATCTAGGGACTTTAATTATTTAAGTATTAAAGATTAAATTCTTTACAATACACATTTTAAGTGGCTAAACAGGGCAAGGTTTGTTTTAGGCTTCATAATATGCCATACATTTCAATGAGAGATGGATCTGGACTCCCTGCAGGCAAGTCTAGTACTAGCAATCTTTTATTGTGAAGTCTTGATGTTGTAACTCATGCAGACTGTAACTTTGAATTACTGAAATACTAAGGGACATCCCTGATATAGACATCTGGATGGAAGCATATGTTGATCCAAAACCTGTATGTACCTCCCAGTATTAACAAGGCCTTCACAGATGTGCAAGTTGCTTATGCCATGGGCTCTAATACACCCCAACACCATCAAATTTGCTGGCTTTTAAACCTTGTGTTGATTGCAGTATGGATGGTTCTTTTCCTTTGTAGTCTGGAGGACTCGACGGCCATAACTTCTGAAAACTGGACTCATCGGACCACAGCACACTTTTTCACTTTAGGTAAGTCCATCTCAGTCCTTCTTTTTGATCCACCACTTCCCAGCAGTTGTATGACTAACACTGGCCTATGAGTTGAACTGACCTCAAACAACTTCTAAAGAGTCAGATGAACAAATCCAGGGCTGGGTTCTTACGTCTCAAGTAGTGATGCTGAGCATGGATTGGTGTTTTTGGGGTTGACATCACCCATTTTTAGAGGATGTATTATGTAAATACTAGAAGAACTGCTACCAAAACCAGCCAGGTGGTAGTTTTAGTTCACTGTACTAGAACTCAACCTGAGGAATTCAACTACATACAATTTCTTCTCCTGTTTATAATCAAAACTCCCATATATATTGTGTATAAAGAACAACATTAAATAACAATAAAAGAAGACAATAAATGCTAAACAATATTAGTAATTCAAATTAAGGTGGCTAATTTTTTCACCTCTTTTTCCTGTTGTATAACCCACTTGAGGTTGAACTTATGGTTATGAACTTATGGTCAGACTTTCTCCTTCAGGATTTTCTGGTAGAGAGCAGCATTCATAGTTCCATCAATTACAGCAAGTCATCGAGGTCCTGAAGCAGCAAAGCAGCCGCAGACCATCACACTGCCACTACCATGTTTGACTGTTGGTAAGATGTTCTTTTTGTAAATGCTGTATTAGCTCTATGCCAGATGAAACAGGATGCACACCTTCTAAAAAGTTAAACTTTTGTCTCGTCAATCCATAAAATATTTTCCCAAAGGTGTTGGAGATCATCAAGATGTTTTTTGGAGATGTGAGATGAGCTAG
The DNA here is from genome assembly GCF_018320785.1 of Cheilinus undulatus. Classification (NCBI taxonomy): domain Eukaryota; kingdom Metazoa; phylum Chordata; class Actinopteri; order Labriformes; family Labridae; genus Cheilinus; species Cheilinus undulatus. The sequence continues at coordinate 13,276,054 of NC_054881.1, read as the reverse complement.
CAGTGGTTTGGGCCTTGGAACTCTCCCATGGATGCCATTTTTTCCCAGTCTCTTTCATATTGCTGAATCAGAAACACTGTTTTTCACAGAGTCAAGTGAGGCCTGCAGGTCTTTAGGTGTTGTTCTGAGTTCTTTTGTGGCCTGCTGGATGAGTTGTTGATGTGCTCTTGAAGAGATTTTGGTAGGCTGATTACTCCTGGGAAAATTCAGTTTTTCAGTTTTCTCCATTTGTGGATAATGGCTCTCATTGTGGTTTCCTTGAGTCCCAAATGGCTTTGTTACCCTTTCCAGACTGATAAATTTCATTGACTTTGTTTCTCATCTGTTTGCAAATTTCTTTAGATGGTGGCATGATGTGATGCGTTTTTAAATCTTTTAGCCTCCTTTACTTTGTCATACAGGTTCTATTTAAGTGATTTCTTGATTCAGCGGGTCTGGCAATAATCAGGCCTGGGTATGTCTAGTGCAATTAAACTCAACTTTTCCCCTTAATCAGTGAAATCATCATTTAAATACTGCATTTTGTATTAACTCAGGTTATCTTTGTCTAATATCAGTATTTGCTTCTTCTCTTTAGTTTGCCTTCTGTATTTGCACACAGCACTGCAGTCTCATGTCCTTATATAGGCATAAAAGGGGCATTTCTGTATGCTAATTAGGAAAAACATGCATGAGCTTCCAGATAAGCTTCATAAGTATAATGTGAGATTCTCTAAGGAACTTTCTAAAGAGAAAATTTAAGAAAAACCTTGAGATATTGGTTAATTAAGCCCAGGGTATCTTAATATGCAGAGATCCTTAAGATGTCTTTAGAGTGAGTGCATTTATTTTCTGAATTAAAGAAAAATTGTCAAATTATTGCTGTGAAGTGAATCTGTGTGCTTGTTTTCAGTCTGAATGAAAACTCCCGCCCTTGCAGAAAGGCAGCAGAGCTTTCCACAGTGGCAGCGAGCTGAGAGACAGAGGGCCTCAAACACATGTAGAGGGGAAAGAGGCCCTATATGAGGGCAGAGCGATTGAAGACCCAAACATGGCGAGTGAATATACAGAGGCTGCTTAGAGGTGCGTGCAAGGGTTCCCCAGGGGGCTACCGATAGGGCAAAAGAGCGAGCCAAATAGGGAGAGAGAGAAGGAGCAAGTGTTCATCACAGCCTGTTGTCTTTCTCCCTCCATTCGCACCCGGGTCAGTCAGCCCCCAAAGGTGCAGGAGTCTGCAGTCAAGCAGAAACACCCGCACTCTTTTCCTCCTCCTTCCAACGTAAGAGCTGCCTACCAAAGACTAATTTGCAGCACATGCGTCCAAGTTTGCCTGCCCCCACCAACCCCCCCATTTCCACACAATATAACCTCCTTTCCTCCACATCCAACTCCTGAAGGTGACGTTTTTCCACAAGCTATTACCACAGTGACGTGCTAAGTTTGTTTTTGCTTACGGCAACAAGTGTGTGCGAGCCGGGGCCTTAATTTTGGGTCATTTAGAAACGCAAAATTTGGGGGAAAACAACCCCTCCCATTGGACAATTGCTTCCGTTTCATTTTGGGTTTGGGGAAAGTTGCAGATCAGCTCTTTTTTGAGGAAACCAAGGAGGAGTGTGCCTGGCTGTTTGGTAATCAGAATACGTCCAAGCAAGTTATATAACTGTAAATGATACGTTAATTTATCACAGTTCCAGGGCTCAAAAGACGTCTTAAAGTTTCATTTTATTTTTGTCTGAGTAAGGAATATGCAGGGCATTGAAGGGACCGCATGAAAAGGGAGGGGGTTCCCTGTATGTACTAGAATGTGAACACTAGGTGGCAGTATCTGGCTTTTTATCAGCTACAGAGTGGACACTGTACAGTAGACACTTAAGTACAAGTCATGTATAGAAACACCACAGTCTATGTCCAAAGAAATATTAGGCAGATGCAACGATAATAGTTAGTTAATTTATAATAGAATTATATTTGATATGGTTTTGACTACTGGAAGCACAGCCATGCTGTCAGGCTCCAGGTAAATGATGTGTGGAGATCCCATCAGAAGGGGATATGTTGGGACAAGCTTGGACTTGTCAGGACAAGCAAAAACCAAAATTACTTTGGCTTTATTGTTCATGTTTATAGGATTTGACATGAAATAACTGATCTAACATCCATGATTTTTGCATGTTTTTGACTGTAAGAAGGAACCAGAGCACCAGCAGAAGTTCCCACACTGTTTTTATTTGTTTGCGCCCATGTTTGTTTCCTCTTCCATACTGAGCCATTAAAAAAATTCCGTCTCTGTAAGTTGTTTTGCTTTTCCAAGCGCGACACATGTACCCTTCGAGCTACATTTACACCAACAGAGAAAGTTCTGTAGACTTCCGTTTGCCCTTGGCGGTTACACAACCAAAAGGGAGGCATCCAGGTTTGGTTTTCCAAGCCCAAATCAGGCGCTGCCGTGCAGCTCCGCTCCCACCTCTGGCACTGACAAGGTTGGCACCTTCACCCCTGCCCAAGCGACGGCCATCACAGCTGTCCCGACTTGTCTGCTCAGTGAGCATCGGAGGGACAGAGAAGGACAGGCAGGAAGGAAGTGTTCTTATCCTCCTCTCCTTGTCCTGTATGGAGGACCCCGCGGCACCGGCACTGTAGTTTCTCCTGCTCAGCAGGTGCTGACTTTTATTGGTAGTGACATGAATGTACAGAACTGCCAGGGCGCATCCACCCAGTTGCTGTCAGGTGTCGTTCCTGCTAACACTCCACCTAGCCCCTGACCTCACAGGCACCCGGTGCGCCTGTCTGTTCGCCTGCCTGCTCCGCTCCCTGTGCACACCTGCGCAGCCACACGTATATACAGATGCACGCACATCATTCTCTGACTCAGATTCAAGGCTTGTCCCACAGGGGGGCCTAAAAGACTGAGTTTGTCTTGCTTCTCATGCACCTTTTAGAGCTGTTGGATTCTGCCCAAAGCCAAATTTGATACAATATAGAGATGCTCTTGTAACATGTCTTTCCTTTTAGAGACCCTTTCACCTAACTAGATTTGAGTCTACTTGTTGGAATGGGTCTGAAGCTTGAAAAAACAATATCCTACTTCTTTTGTTTTGCATTTAACACTCCATTTGCACCACATGCTAATAGTTTGTCTTTACCATTGATACACAGTCCTTCAGAGTAAACTGAACCACTTCAAAACTTGTTTGAACCCAACTTCATCAAAATTTTGCCTTTTTAGGCCACGCAAGATGTGAAATAAACTCAAAGTGGTTTTGTCTTTTTCACCTGTATAGGCAGGGATTTTTGCCGATCTTGTGCAGAGCATGCGGTTTCTTCGATATATCCTATATCCTTACAGGTACATCTTAAAAGAACAGAATGTCATGTAGAAGTTCATTTTTACTCACAATTTACTTCAGAAATTCCAATATGTCAAAAACCCATCTCAAAAAGTAGAATATTGTGGAAAAGTCCAGTTTTCAAAGGTTTCCTGAGTCTTCATTCTCTCACTCTGATTCAATTCACACAACTGCCATCAGGGGGAAGCCTGCTGACTTGACTTGTGTCTAGAGGTCAATCATTGGCCCCCTTCAGTTAGGGTAAGCCACAGAAGGTCACTGTTGAAAGGACAGGCTGTTCTCAGAGGCTGTATCAAAGCACATTCATGGAAAGTTGACTGGAAGGGATAAGTGTTGTAAGAAAATGTGCACAAGTAACAAGGATGAGCTCACCTTGCAGAGGGCTGTCAAACAGAGCAGGCTGAAGAACTTAGAGGGCTTCTGAGGCTGGGGGGAGTAGACTGAGGCCGGAGTCAGTAGATCAAGAGCCACCCGACGAATGGGTCCAGGAAATGGACTACAAGTGTCGTGTTCTTCGTGTGGAGCCAATCCTGAACCACAGATGTCAGAAGCTTCTCATCTTTAATAAGGAGAAAAAACTGGGCCATTGCTAAGTGGTTCAAAGTCCTTTATCAGATGAAAGTAATTGCATTAATTCAGAAATCAAGGTGCTAGAGTCTGGAAGAGGATCTGAGAGGCACAGAATCCAAGATGCTTCAAGTCCAGTGTTTTCAGTTTTCACGGTGAGTGATGGTTTTGGGTGCCATGTCATCTACTGGTGTAGTTCCACTGTGCTTTATCAAGTCCAGAGTCAATGCTGTCAGCCCTCTACCAGGATATTTTAGAGCACTTCCATTTGCACACCACCAACGAAGCAGGGTCTTGCCTAAGGACATGTGACTGCAAGAGCTGGGGAATGGTCCCATGACCTTCCGACTGTGAGATTACCAACTCCACCTACTGAACAGCAGTCGCCCCATCCCACAGTCAACACAACTAATACTTCAAGATGTTTCCCCAAATTCAGCTGAAATTGCAACTTATGACTTCTCCAGTCTCAAAATTACCCCTTCATGACAAGCATCTTTAGTACTTAGTAGAGCTCCCCTTTGCTTCTATGACCTCCTTCAAACAAGATGCATAGCCAGACACCAGCTTCTGGCAGCATTTATGAAGAATCTTAGCCCACTCCTCATGTGCAATGGCCTCCAGTTCAGTAATATCCTTTGGTCTGCATAATGCAACCGACTTTTTCAAATCCCACCAGAGATTTTCTACAGGGTTCAAGTCAAGCGACTGTGATGGCCATTGTAAAATCTTAAAGGACTTCTTCTGCAACCTTTTTCTGAAACCACTTAAAGCATTCATTGTGTTAAGCTATTGTAATTCCTTCTTTTTTGATCTGTAGATTTTCACAATAAATCTGATTTGCAATGGGGTTATATAATTTTGATGGCAACCGTAGGTTTTCCTTGAGGTGTAAAAAGCGCTTTAAATAGTCAGAAAACTAAAAAAAAGCCTTTTGATACTCAAGTCTGTATCATGTCTTTGGTAAAAGGTTTTTTTGTCATTTTTATTTTTTGTTTCAGTCTGTCATGAAATGCTCAGGAACTGAATAAATGTTCTGCTCTTCTTAAAAATGAATTAACACCAAAGATTCCCCCCTAAAAGTTCTTCCTCTGTTCCGAGATGTATGCCTTTTTTTAACCCAGCAGTGACGTCACGTGTCTAAAAGTATACCTGTTCATCACTACAGTCCTGGTGTGAAGTTGAAGTGGCAGCAAGCAACACGGACCTCTCAATGAAAAGAGGCTTCTGCCTTTTCTTTTACAACCACATGTCACCCCACTGAGCTCTACTACATGACTCACCAATTGAAGCGCGTAAATTGTCATCACTGCTGTCTGTTCAACTTAAGATAGTAAAGTCGGAAATAGAGCACAGAAACAATTAAGGTCAATAGATGTACAGTGCTTAACAAATTTATTAGACCACCTGTCATATTTGTCTCAAAGACCATCCAGCATCATTAAGTGCTTTAATGTGGACTCTTTCATTTTCAGTGAGCTCTCCACGTTTTACCATTATGAACAGGAATGAGGGATTTCAAACTGAATTCACCCAAATTTGAGCCGGCTCACTGGGCTTCTCTGAGAAGTCAGAAATTAATCAAGCATAACATTCAAGCACTAAAACTAATTTTTCTGTTCAGGAATGCAAGTAAATAACTATGATTTGGCATATTGATCAAGAAATATTAATGTTCTTCACTATTTTTTCAGTTTTTTTGTAACTCAGTAAATTTGTAAATTCATGGATAACAATAATAATTAAATTTTAGCAATAAAAATATCATTTTGGTAAAAGAGCTTCTACATAGTGGTGTATTAACCATTGCAGAAACATAAAACATGATTTTGGTAACTACCAATGCTGTTAATTTAGGGCAGCTGTGGCATAAAGCTTACTTTGGTTAGGGTTAGGGTGGTCTAATAAATTTGTTAAGCACTGTACATCCAGGAAAAAAGAGAAGGGCAGTGGAGTGAAGCCAAAAGGCTTTTTTAGCCCCTATCTCTGTCACTGATCGATTAATAAACTATTTAAACAATCCAGTACCCCTTAAACAACACCAGGTTAAGAAGAGCCTTTTTTGCTATCCCAAAAAGTTCCCACCTCTATTCTTAGAAACATGCCCCTCTTCACCCTGTAGTGACATCACAATGTCTAAAAGTATACCTGTTCAACAGCACAGTCCGGGTGTGAAGTTAAAGTGGCAGAAAGCAACTTCTCAATGAAAAGAGGCGTCTGCCTTTCCCTCCAGGGCTTGTGTCACTCCATATGCTCCACCCACCAGATGACTCACCAAACAAAGCACATCAGTTGTCATCACTGCTAACGGTCTGTTCAACTCTGCAAGTTAAGTCGATTGATATATACGTCCAACAAAACATTTTTATGAAGAAAAACTGATCTAAAGTGGCCCTGCTATCTTGGTTAGTGTTGACATACACTGTCTTTAAAAAGGATTCACCTCAGTGGATGTTTTACCCTTTTGTTGACTTTAAATCAAGCATGGTCAATATAATTTGGGCCTATGTCAACCACATAAAAATATGTAAAGTAAAAAAGTGATTGCATAAATATTCACCCCACCCTTCAAGTCAGTATTTAGTAGATGCACCTTTGGCTGCAAACAGCACTGAGTCTGTGTGGATGTCTTCATCAGCCTTGCGCATCTGGACACTGCATTTTTACTCTGTCTTTGCAAAATTGCTCAAGCTCTTTCAGGGTGCACAGGGATCTGGCACGAACAGCCCTTTTCAAGTCCAGCAACAAATTCTCTATTTGTATTGAGGTGTTGGCTTTAACTCAGCCACTTCAGAACATTCACCTTGTTGTCTTTAGACCATTTCTGTTTAGCTTTCACTGTGTGCTTCAGGTCATGGTCTTCCTGGAAAATACATCTTCTTCCAAGCTGCAGGTTCTCATGTAGACTGAAAAAGATTGTCCTCCAGGGGTTTCTAGATTTTGCAGTCTTTATTTTACCCTCTATGTTTACAAGCCTTTCAGGCCTGGCTGCTGAGGAGCATCCCTACAGCATGATGCTGCCACCTCCTTGCTTCACAGTGGGGATGGTGTGTTTGTGTAGATGTAGCGTCTGAACTTAGCGTCTTGTCTTTTGGCCAAAAAGCACCATTTTGGTCTCATCAGACCAAAGAACTGTTTTCCTCTCGATCATGGAGCCTCCCACATGCCTTTTGGCGAACTCTGGTCAAGATTTACTATGAGTTTTCTTCAACAGTGGCTTTCTCTTTGCCACTCTCCCATTAAGCTTTGACTGGTGAAGAACCTGGGAAACACTTGTATGCAGAGGCTCTCTCATCTCAGCTGCTGAAGCTCTTTCAGAGTAGTCAAAGATTTCTTGGTGGCCTCTCTCACTAGTCTCCTTCTTGCACGGTCACTCGGTTTGAGGACATTCTGATCTAGGCAGATCTACACATGCCACATTCCTTCCGTTTCTTGATGATGGATTTAATTTAACTCTGGGGGATGTTCAGCACCCTGGAGATTTTTTTTTGTGTATCCATCACCATCCACTTTTCCCTAACCTTTTCTCTGAGTTGCTTGGAGTGTTCCTTTGTCTTCATGGTGCAGTGGTAGTCAGGAATACTGATTAACCAGTGACTGGACCTTCCAGACACCAGGTGTCTTTACACTACAGTCACTTGAGACACCTTCACTGCACTCAGGTGACCCTCATTTCACTAACTGTGAGGCTACTAGCATCAGTTGACTAGACCTCTGTTGAATTAGGTCTGTCACTTTAAAGGGGGTGAACTTTCATGCAGTCACCTATTTTGCATAACATATTTTATTTAACTGATGTTACTTTGTAAAATCTGTTTTCACTTTGGCATTAAAAAAATGTTATTTGTATTTTTGTCAAAAAAGCAGAATTATATTGACCATGATTGATTTATAAAATCAATAAAACTGTTATGTCATGTCCTAGATTTTCCCGACTTTCATCAATAGTTTTTTTAAATCCTTCATAAAAGCTTTTCTCCCCTTAAAGTGTAACATAAAACCATGATGTGGAGAACTTTTCTGATTTCCCCCCAAAATTCCCCTCTTTTCTAAGAAATGTGCCCCTTTTCTTCCACAGCGTCTAAAAGTATACATTTTCAACACCACAGTCAGGTGAGAAGTTAAAGTGGCAGAGATCAGCATGAACTTTCCAATAAAAAGAGGCATCCGCCTCTACCCATGTGACCCTGTGTCACTCTTCCAAACCCCGCCCACAAGATGACTCACCATACAAAGTGCATCAGTGGTCATCATTGACATCAACTGTCTTTAAATCTCAAGTAGTACAGCTGCTGAGGAAAACCTTTCTTATTCCCCCAAAGTTTCCCCTGCCACTGCCAGCTAAAGTGGAAGTAAGCAACATGAACTTTTCAATGAAAAGACACATCCACCTCTACCTCTGTGACCCTCGTCACTACTAAACCCTGCCCACTAGATGAGTCACCCACTAAAGCATGTCGCCATCATTGACATTGACTGCCGCTTAATCTGAAGAAGTTAAGTCACACTCAGAGGGCAAAAACAAAGACAGTTGAACAGTTGAACGGCGTATGCTATGTAGCCGGTGAGCCCTCAGCCCAAACAAGGCACAGAGATGGACTTTTTATCAGCTTTTCTTCATCATATTAAAATCAACTAAACAGGGGAAATGGGATGGTACAGTTTTGTAAGGTGGTGTTTGAAAGTTTCTTAAATCCACAAGTTATCAGCAAATGTAGGTGACAGAACTTTTGACAAATCAGGCTCTTTCAGTTGGCATCATTGCTCTCTCTACTTCCACATCTTTGTGGAGCTGAGTGCACATTGCTATACTCCTTTAAAACTTTGTTTTTTCTGGCTTTATGACTATCAACCAATACGGTTTGGAACCTCCAACTTTATCTTTGTTGAATAGACAGTAATCAATGACGGCAATTTCCGTACTTCAACTGGTGAGTCATCTGGTGGGTTGAGCTTAGTGGACTGGTGTGGTTGTAAAGGGAAAGGCGGACGCCTCTTTCCATTGGAAAGTTCATGTTTCTCATCAACACTTTAACTTCACATTAGGTCTGTAGTGTTGAACAAGTATACTTTCAGACACTGTGACGTCACTGCTGGGTGAAAACGGATGACAAATAAAAACTGCTGTTGAAGGTAAGGGAAACCTTAAACATTTTGCAACAGAAGACATGCACACTATTTAACAACATGCTAGGACATGATACAACTTGATACAATGATATAGCATAGGAAGGGTTTTAGAATCTTGCAATACCACTATTTGTGTCCTCCATCAGCATTGTTGTTCCTATCTGAAGGGAAAAGGGGATGTGCGAGAGTTTTACAAAGTGGCACTACACTTCTCCTAGTGCTGGGCAAGATCTTTGCGCTGATACTGCTAACAGGATTTGTGATCCACTGCTCCAGCACCAGCGGCCTGAACAGCCAGGCTTTACACCTAAGAGGTCTACGGCAGACCGCATTCTGGCACTTCAGGTTGTCACAGAGCCCTTTCAGGGATACAGTAGAGGGTTTCTTGCAGGCTATGTTGACTTCTTGAAGGAGTTCGTGAGTAGAGATGTCCTCTGGAGGATTCTGGAGTTCCACAGGATGCCACGTTTACTCATCCAGTTGATGTCAGCCCTTTAGTCTGGTACAGAGAGTGCTGTGAAACGTGTTGGCTCCCCCTCTGATTTCTTCCCAGGTAATTCTGGGGTGAGGCAGAGGTGCCCCTACACTCGTTGGTACCTGTATGGACTGGATAATGAGGCGAGTAATGGGGACATTAAACTCTGGAGTGTTATTTGGCAGTGATGCTGTGATCCTTGCAGGGACTGTAGATGTCCATGTGGGGGCTCTTAACTGGCTGAGTGAAGAGGCTGAAATGTTGGGAATCCATGCCTTCTGGGCCAAACCCAAGATCCAGGCTTTTGGGGATGCCTTGGATGCTGCCATCAAATCTTTGTCTGTGAATGGTGAGAGCCTGGAAGTTGTAGGGCAGTTCCCCTACCTTGGCAGTGTAATCCATCGATCCGCTGACTGCAAGGCTGAGCTCAACTGCAGACTTGGAATCGCACATGGGTCGATGGGTTTACTGGGCAAGACAGTGTGGCGTTCCCGGTATCTGAGTATGCAGGTGAAAGTCAGTCTTTCTGTCCTTGGTTCTCCCAGTCTTACTATACTCTTGTGAGGCCTGGGCACCGACTGACACCAGGGATGCTGGCTGGACTCCTTTGTGGGGATTTCTCTTTGGTGCATTTTGGATATTGTTTGCAAGACCTGTGTATCTAATGCGGTCGAGGATGGGAGGGGTCAGCTGCTTGATACAGGAATGGCAGCTGTGCTTTTACAAGCATCTGGTGTGCTTTCATGGGCCTGATCCATACTGGGTGTCCAGGACCCAGTGCGCTGGTCCAGAAGACAGAGGTGACCGCATACATTATGGAGGGGCCAGCTTGGAAGATACCTGGACTGGGCATGGGCCTGGAGGATACCCATCAGGAGGCCAGAGCAGGAGTATTAAATTGCATGGTATCATATCATAGTGTGTTATATAGTACTATATCATCTTTAGTATCATATTGTGACATATTGCATTATAATCATTATTTTAAGAAGTTACAGGAGTGGACCAGTCCTAGACTAGCCTCAGATCAGTATGGGCAGTAATAAACTGAGAACTTGAGGAATTTCTGTGCATCTTCCCCGAAACAAGCCATACAGAGGCTATGAGGCCTGTGATGAGGAATTTCCTATTACAGCAGCCAGAGCAGTATTTGAATATTTCATATGTTAGTCAGTTATGAGATGACCAAAGGTTGAAAGTATGGTGTTTGACTTTTTGGCTCAAGGTAGGCAAGGGTGGTCACTGTGAAAAAGGAGGTCAAGGTTAAATTTGCTCTGTGGATATAAATAGCCCTTTCAGCGATTTCCCCCTGAGTTCGCTGTTATCATTCATTAATCATTGTCATGATCTGGGGAGCACATCCAGCCTCACCATGCAATTTCAGATGGCTTGGGACAATGACAAGACGAGGGTGAATATGTGACCCCTGCAGAGAAGCCCATATAATTTGAGGTTTAGTTAAACAAGGCTTTTTTCACAGATGTAATTGCCCTTTTGTTAAACTGCCATATTCAGGATTGCTGACGCTGGTTTTTACAACCATTGTGGTTGTGTTTCTTGACAAGACTCTGGCTTTTGTTAAGTACTTTTTTCAATTAAATAACTTCTCTGTACTACAATTAATTTGCAGCAAGGAACCTAAAGTTTGACAAGTAACATTGCGCACACCAATAAAAGTGTGTTATTTGGCTGGGAACTTATTACAAATGTCAGAAGTTGAAAGTAATCATCTCCTCTGTCTTGGCTTATTTTACAATCTGTTCCTTCTGGTGCTGTTTTTACGCTTTTGCTTCCCCCCCACTCGTCTGAAGCGTCTGCACAGTTTCTAACCGCTCAATCAGTTCACCTTCTGTTTCACCTTTCTAACTTCTTTCCCTGCAAATGACTTGTTACACACAGTCCCCTGGGCTGTGTTGACAGCTCGCTAAGCTAAAACATATACCGTGTACTTGTAACATAGTGAATTTTAAATCCAGTTCATGACCTGTTTGTTCTTCCATTTCCTTTTTATCCTCCCTTTCTGGGCAGCATGTTCCCTTACTGCTTTAATCTGTGCAATGTCAAAGAGCATTTGAAAAATAATTTTAAAAATAAAGAAAAAGAATGTATTAACATCTCTTAAAGGACTTTAACTTTTTTAAACCCCACTGTAAAGGTTCTAATTTGGCAATATTTACTAGCAGAATTACCAAAAATCTGGGGTGCTGTGCAAAGTGAAAATACAAACAGAATACAATGATTGGCAAATTGAAAATGATTAGCTCATTTTCGACTTGATGGCTGCAACACATCTTTAAAAAGTTGGGACAGCACCATGTTTACCATTGTGTTGTATCCCCTCTTTTTTCGACAGTCTGTAAAAGTGAGAATTTTGCTCAAACCCTCAATTTCCACATTCAGTGGCTGCGCCACAATCTCTCCACGAATCGTATTATGGAGCACATCGCTCCCTCCCTAGTCAATCAGAGCAGTTCTACTGCCCGTGCTCCAGTCTGGCACCGGCGCGTCCCTGAAGTGCCACTATTTTCAGCCCAGGCTGCTGCCAAACTGCGTCAATACCCATCGATCAGTAAGCTCCAAACAGGAAGTGAAAAGTGTAGAGTATCCGGCACTTTCAAAACACAACACAATGCACGGACTAATAAATCATAAATCATAAATCATTATTAGATCAACATTACGTCTCATCTAGTAGCAAGAGCAAAGGATCATCGAGAGGTCAGTGAGTCACAAAGCTACAATGGCGTCATTGATGAGGAGAAGATAACTTTTTAGGAAATTTAGCCAAAAAATTTAACATAAAATCACACATCCTTAATTAAACATCAACTTTTTAACTTTCTAATGTACTCACCCATGGCGTAAGCAAATGATGTCATGCCAGAAGGAATGATGAATTTACTTCAACAAGGTAAAATAATCCGCTGTTGACATATTATTCCTGCGTGAACTTGCAGTTCTCCCGTGCTCTCTGCCTGCTGATCAGGGCTGAACACTGTGGTGCAGTGCACTAGACACGCCTCCAGTGGGTGAGGTTGCTCGCCTTCGGTCAGAGCAAAACCGTGGCGCTGCGGAGCGCAGCGCAGACGTTGTACATGGAAATTGCGAGTTATGCAAACCAATTCCATCAGAGATGCAGGCTTTTGAACGCTGTGCTGATAAACTGGATGGTGCCCCTCCTTCTTTGTCCACAGAACGAGGCATCTGTGGTTTCCAAAATGGTCTTGATTCTTCTGACCACTTGACAGTTTTCCATTTAGCCTCAGTCCAGATTAAATGAGCTCAGGCCCAAAGAAGATGGCAGTGTTCTTTGCACAATACAGCTTTAACTGTCATCTGTGGATGGCACAGTGAACTGTATTGACAGACGATGATTTCTCATTCATTATGCCCCTTTTAATATAGTGCTGCAGGAGAGTCCAAAGATCACAAACATCTGGAGATTTCTCCAAATGTTTTGATGATATTACCTACTGTAGATGGTGAAATATTCAAAGTCTTTGAAATTTAACATTGAGGAACATTTTTCTAAAATTGGTCCTCAATTTGTGGACCAATTTTTCAATTTTTCACAGATTGATGAAACCCTGCCCATCTTTACTTCTGAGAGACTCTGCCTCTCAAAAATGCTCCTTTATACCCAGTCATGTTATTGACCTGTTGGCAAATAACCTAATTAGTTGCAGACAAAATGCACAACGATAAAGATTGCACATTTTTGTTAAAGGATGTCTTCCAAAGTAGTTCCGCACAGAGAGAGGCTTTCTGGGTGAGAAATATAATGCTAAAATAAAAATAATCGGTACGGTGTACAATTAAGCCAACACCCCTAAACTCACTAAATTGTGTGGAACTGTATCCACCGTTAGCACTGTATACGTTCTTTGCAGATAATATCACGCAGCAGTGGAGAGCATGCAGGGATTTCTGCAGAAAGTGCCAAAATGAAAACATTCTTAATTCTTATGTTATGTGTTCTGAAATATTCAGGCAAGCGATATAAAAGTTTGAAAGAGAAGAAAACAAAACAGGCCCTGTCTAAAGCCAGGACAAGCAGTGTCACACAATGCTCATGTATGATCTGTTTCTGTAAAGTGGTCCCAGATGGACATGCCGGGAAAACCTCCATGGGGAGGTGACCAGGAGGCATCCTGATCAGGTGCCTGAACCACCTCAACTGGCTCCTTTCTACGGGAAGGAGCAGCAGCTCTACTCCTAGCTCCTTCCAGATGTCTGAGCTCCTCACCCTAGTCTGAGCCCAGCCACCCTTCGGTCGATCTACCTCCCAACCCTCACCTATGATCGAGAACTCTGGGTAATGACCGAAAAAATTAAATCGCAGATACAAGCAGGTGAAATGAGTTCCCAAAGCACACCCACACAATTTGAGAACCACTAGTCTAAATGCTTGAAAATCGATTGCTCTCAACGAATAAAATGAATTGGCGTGGATTGTGGGATACGTAGTTCCCTCCTCCTACTAAAGAAATATGTACACAGTCTTGTTACCTTAGCCTTTTCTCCATTTTTCGTACGCCGTTTTTGCACTGAATTGTTTTATAGTCATGAGTATTCTGGCAGCTAAAAAGCTTTGTTCACCCATGAAAAGCATTATATTTAGGACTTTAAAAAATAACTTAGGCGTATTTGATTTCCAGAACCAGCGTCTCCGAAAAGTGACTTTTGAACTCTATAGGCAAGCACCCCATACAACCTAACTTAAAAAAATACAGAACTATCCCTTCAATTTCTTTCAGCTTTTATCTAATTCTTTTTTATGACATAAGGGATTACCATGGTGAATTCATGGTTGTATTATTTTCACGTAGAGATGTTTGATGTGTGTGATCTGCAGCTAACACAGCAGTGAATGAGACTGTGAGTGACTTTGTCCCTCTGGCAGCCCGAGTGTCATCACTATAAGTCCATTATTCAGCTTGATTTTAGAGCATTACAAACCTTTTAAATCTGTTTTATTGCTGCATGTCATGACTGTGGTGTTAGGATATTGCCCTTAGTCCTAAAAGAATTATCTTTCGCCACAGAAGAGCCGGGTCCTGCTCGCATTTTCACGCCTGGCTCTGGTCCAGCTTCACGCCACGTGAGACGTCGCTCCAGAGCCGAGGTAAAGAAAGTACATTTTTAATGATTTAGCATTGACTGCCTCTCTATTCTATATTCCATCATCTCATTTCCTTGATTTGTAACGACTTGGTGGCTGGAATGATTCCTCTGGGAGAATAATTCCTTGGCACAGAAGCAGACACTCAGTTGAAAATACACAGTGGGCAATTTTAATCTGAGAGGATACTGAAAAATGACCCATTTATTAAGGCTGTTTGATAATCAAAGCTAATGGATCATTTCAATTTTCTTAACTCTGCAAATGCTTAACAGCAAATGCTGCTGTCTCGTAATTTAGATGTACAAAATGAGGTGATTTATAATTAAATAGAGGCATGCTTTTGTAATTTTACAGTTTAATTGTTTGAGTTATTCTGAAAACAGCAGATGTTTCCTCTCTGAGGATTTGCACTGCTGTTAATATTAGTATTTTTGTGAGTTATTGCTGCAGCTAAAGCAGACAAGGATAGCCAGTGCATTTGTGCCTGTTTTTGCCATGGGGAAGTGATCACGAAGCAGCCACAGATCTAAATCTCCCACAAGGTGTTTCAGGGTCTGGAGCAAACACAGAAGGGGCCCAAGGGCATTACAGGTGCATCACGATGACGCACACCACCCATCAATGTCCTAGTCCTTGACAATGTCATTCCAAACGGAGCAAAAACAGCCGCTTCTGGGATCTGCTCAGCGAGGCAGCCTTGTTTACAATCTCCCTTTTTTCTTGCTCCGTCTAATTCGTTGTGGCGTTCTCGCTCCTCTCACTCTTTTGTTTTGATGCGAGCTGGTGTCTTATTGGTGGACGCCAGAAGACAAGTTGATTGATCAGGCCAGGGGGTATTGATCAAGCTGATCCTCTGCCATGACCCTTAACCCTCCGATTGACAGCAGCCCCTATAATGAGGCCTCGGAACAGAGAGCATGGGATAGGGGGTTCTGGGAAGGGCATCTGTGGAGAGAAAAAGAAACCCAAGGGGATGGGTAGCGTACAAGCTCACACAGCTCAGCTCAATCAACTTGGTGCCATTGTTACATTGCAGTGCCCTCGATAACCCCAATTTGCATAATCGGCTTTTGCATTGTTTGGCCCAGACACATTAAGGTGCAGCATTGCATTGTTGACTGCAAATCAGCACGTGGCCATTGTTTGCTCATCTCAATGTAGCATTATGCATTGTTTACTTATGCTGCAGCATGTGTTTTTCCGCTTACTGACTTTAGCATCTCGCTAAACGCATTATATTTCCTCCTGCAGCCAGAGTAAAACATACATCACATCTTACGCAACATTTACTCTAATGAACATTGTTTACACACAGCACTGATTATTTACGACACACCCAAAGAGCGTGAGATGTGTATATGGTCTTTACAAAGATGGCTGCATTTTGTTAACCTTGTTTACCGAGCACATTCTACGCATTCCTGCCATTTTTGTCCCAGTTATAGTTGTCTTAAGGGCTGCACCTCTTTGACATTTGTTGGTTTTAAAGCTCTGGTCAAACACTGCTATCATTCTGGGTAACACAAACTCAAATCCACTCCTTAACAGACTTTCCAGTTCTGCTTACGGCTAAAACAAACCTCAACACAATGAATATTTTCTGTGTTTTACGGGAGGTTTTGACATGAAGGCTGTCGGTCATTGTGACATTCGAAAACTGAGAGCGATCCTGAAATTATTCTGTTTCACTTCAAATGTAATAGCCTGACAGGCCAGACTGTTTCACATATCCATAGCATGGGATATATTTACATCCATTGGGGCAACAGCCCATACATGGTGTTTTGGAAGGGCAAAGCCTTAGTTGTGCACAAATGCTCTGCCTTTCACAATCATAACTGGCCAGTCAGATCAGACATATAGTAGGAAGGGGTGGACGATATTTTTTTCAGAAGACTTGATATATCGTTGCTTTTGCCATGCCAGAATGTATGGAACTACTATATCGTAACCATCGTGTATGAATTACATGGAAGTTTTAAGCCGTCAGCATGCAATTCTCACTGGAGTTTCGCTTCTCTCACGGCATATCTTGGCACACTCCCCCACCCAGCCAGTAAATTCTCCACTCGTGCTTTTTTGTATCAGAAGAGGTGGGAGGGAAGCATGAGAGAAAGTGTAAATGCACAGCCAGCCTAGGCGAGTTAGCAGTGTTACGGTACAGCCCCACTGAATCTGGCGAGCCGACAGAGTGCCGTGCTCCGCCCACCTCTGTTTCCAACAACATTTCTTTTATAGAGCAGTGCAGACCCGGAAGTTAGCGTTGCATGGGTTCCCTCGGCGTTGAGCCTATGGGATTTTTTAATGGGTTTTTGGATTACTGAGATCTATGAAGTAAGCTCCATAGAGAGCTGCATAACTCGAACCATGGCGACTGCAGACATGTCAGTACACAACTTTTGTCATTTTTGAAAAGAAAACAACTCAATGCTGTTCTTTGTTCTTTTTTTAAACGAAGAAATGTTGAGTTCTGATAACACTGTCACTTTAGCAGCATCCACGCTAATCTCTTCCGCCATAATTGCACCAGCCTCTTGTTGCTGTTTGCTTATGTCACGACTCTGCCGTGCCCGAAAGTACTGCCACTCATCACTGATTGGTCCTGTCACTTTCTAACTGGGACCAAACTGTTCAGATGGGAAATTGCAAGATGGACTTGCAGGTGAGAAACACAGAAATGGGCGGATCCATCTACTTTGCAAGGTTACAAATGTTTCTGACTGAAGCTTTGTGAGATGGATTGGCCTGATGACGGACACGGAACTCAACAGTTTTGCAAGGTTAACGCAGCAAAATAAAGCTGTGGGGACAAGGAACGAAATACATCTTTTGCAAATTGTTCAACTTATCGTATCCAATCCTATTACTGTGTCATGTCCCAGCATGCTATGTATTGTATTGTTTTGTATAGTAATGTGGTAAACAATATCATATTGTTTCATGTTGTCACATCTTCTGTTATACCATGTGTAAAATCTTTATCTTCATTAAGTTGAATGATTTTCTCTTACAGGGTAACTGAACACCAGGCTGAGGAGAATCTTCCCCCTAAAAGTCCCCCCTCTATACTTAGAAATGTGCCCCTTTTCACCCAGCAGCGACATCACAGTGTCCAAAGGTACACCTGTTCATCAGACCAGGTGTGAAGTTAAAGTGGCAGTAAGCAACATGAACTTATCAATGAAAGGAAACTTCCGCCTGTACCTCTACGACCTGGTGCCACTTCACAAAGCGCCAACCAAATGACAGCTTTTGTCTCTGTGAAGAGTCAGGTCAACTCAGTGAGTTAAATTGGACTTGAAACAACAAGAGTTGCTAGATAATTCATTCAGAAAAAGAAAAGTTCTAACACCTTTCAGAGCCAGGTAATTTTTCTTTTATTGTTAGGATGAGTGTTAACACACCTTGCCAATGAAACATACAAACCCAAGATTTGTGCCTACAATGCATATTTGACTGAATGTTGACCTTGTTGAGTTGCACTTGTGAAGGGCTTGTCCAACATGTATTAGCTTTTATTTACTGCAGCTCTGCTAGAATTCACATAATC
Organism: Cheilinus undulatus; assembly: GCF_018320785.1. Taxonomy (NCBI): domain Eukaryota; kingdom Metazoa; phylum Chordata; class Actinopteri; order Labriformes; family Labridae; genus Cheilinus; species Cheilinus undulatus. The sequence goes on along the minus strand of NC_054881.1, from coordinate 13,257,881 downwards.
ATATGTAGAGGTTACATTACACACTTCTATTCTGCATAAGAGCAGAGAGCACAGCTAAACACCAGGACATCCACTGGCCCGTGCAGTGTTTCTCTTTCTTTGTTATTGTGTAAAAGTGGTCACCCTGACCTCCACACTGCAGGTGCTTTGTTTGCATCAAACAAATAGTGCTGAGTCGAGCTCTGCAGCTGCGCTACCTTCAATTACAAACCAGTTAAACCGTGGTGTAAGGTTGCTATCAGTATCTTTCATCTGCAATGTTTGAGGTTTTCTCTCCTCAGTGCTTAACAGTGTTACTGCTGCTCTGTGGTCACTGCTGTCAAACACAATTCATGCCTGAGCAGATGCAGCTGAGGCTGCTGAGGATGTGCATGATAACGACTGAGGACGTTTTCTGAGTGTTCAAAATCTTTTCATATTTTGATGTGCAATTGAGGTCTTATATTGTCCTTTTACTGTACAAGGACATTGGATCTCATAATGGCAGCGTTTTTGTGTTATTTTTGGATAAATGTATAAGATTGAGCTGTTTTTTTGTTTTGGTTATGACTAAACTGAAGAAAAAGACCATGATAAGGTTTTTAAAATGTGATTCAAAAGTCTGGCTTTGGAAAATCTCTGTTTAGAGGGCCATGTAGCACTAATTCTTCACCCTACCCTTCCATTCTGACAAGAATCAGGATACCCTACCCTAGACGTGAGGACAGCACATAGAGGTAGGGCTAAGAAGTTAAGTACAAGGGGTGCACTGAGACTGAGCCATAATAGATGCCATTATTACTATAGTGCAAGAGCTTACAGGTTGCTAATACACTGGAAATTTTTACGCATCCACAACAGCAACAGCCAAGGCCAGAGGTATCATGTTTTGGTTTGTCCATCTGTTGGTAAGCACATAAGTCTTCTTGAGTATGCAACAAGTCAGAGTGCTTCCACTGATTTTCCTCAAACTTTGCCATCGGTCGAAAAGGAAAAGGTCTTTAAGCCTCATGTTCATCCATTGCTTGTGAATGTTCATGAATCGTGGGAGTGACTGTTTTCAAGCTTTGCACAAATATTCATCCAGACTCAGGAATCACAAATTTAAATTTTAAGTGTGGAGGACATAGGGCCTCATGTTTATCCCTTATTATAAAGGCACTTCTCATGAATTCTTATTGGGATTTCCTTCTAACTTTCCACATAAATCAACTATCACTCGGGAATGAACTGATTACATTTTGGAGGTTATAAGTTAAAGATGAAGGTCATTAGGCCTCATTGCATCCATCTCTTGTGAATGGGATAGCTCATTAATCTTTTGAAGGATTATTTTCAAGCTTTGCATTACGTTCCTCCCGACTCAAGAATGAACATATGAGATTTTAACAGTTATAGGCATTGGTCAAGATCATTGGGCCTCATGTTCATTCCTTGCTTTACAGCTTTTTCTTTTGAACATCTTTGGAATACTTTGAGATATATTCTTCAAACTTTGCATTAATGTTCACTGTAATTTAAGGATAAACACTACATTTTGGAGGTCAAATGATAAGGTCTTTGGGTCCCATGTTCATTCCTTGCTTGTGGATGCAAAATCTCATGATTGTTTTGATGGACTTTTTTCAAACTCTGCTAGTCGTTCAAACAGACTCAAGAAAAAATACATTTTGACGGCCATGGGCCAAATTTCACAGTCATTGAGCCTCATGTTCATTCTTTGCACACAATATCTTAAGGAAGCTTTGAGAGGTTTCCTTTATGTTCAAAATGACTGAAGAGAGAACCGATTATGTTTTCAAGCTCAAAGGTCAGGGTTATTGAGCCTCATGTTGATCCATTGCTTTCAATGCTTTCTTGTGAACACAACATCTTAAGAATACTTTGAGACATTTTATTCAAACTGTAAAATATGTTCACTGTACACTGTACTGATTGCATTTGAGAGCAATCGGTCAAAGTTGAAGGTAAATGGGCCTCATGCCCAAAAATGATTTGAAATGTGATATTAAATTAATTCTTCCAGGAATGTCCTTCTTACTTTGTACAGATGTCCACCATTACTTAAGAAATAAAAAGATTAAATAAGATTTAGTTCAAAGGCTATGATCACTGGGCCTCATGTTCATCACCTACTAGTATATGCAATACCTCAATAATACTTTTAAGGAATTCCTTAAAACTTTGCACAAATGCCCATGCTGACTAGAGGATGACCTGATTAGATTTTGGAGGTCAAAGGTCGAGGTCACTGGGCCTCATATTCATTCAACACCACAGTCCTTCTTTTAGGCCCACAGCTTTGCCTTGTGCAGACATATAACCAGCAGTTGGTAGTTCCTATTGATTTTTTCAATCCCGATCATTCTTTAAGTGAATTTAATTTTACTCCTGTAACTTTGCAATCTGGCAAAAGTTTCTTCTGCATTCTTGCAGTCAAAAAGCATTTCTTAACATTTGCTAGTTAAGGTATAAGTCTGATTTAAGCCATTAAAAAGCTTGAAAGTAACTGTGATACTTAGCACCAAAACAAAATCATAAATATATAATTCAATCCCCGTCTGTGCTGTGCAGTTAGCATACAGTGTGTTAATCAGAGCTTTACGGGCTGTGAAACCTCTCTCACTTACTTTCCTTTTGCTCTCTTTAGTACATGTTTCCCATGGTATCAGGTTGCCTAATTAGCTTAAATCAAGCCTGTTTGGACGTCTATATGCTGTACAGTAGGTGTGGAAGGGGCTTTAATCTACAGTTCCCCTAGAGTTACAGGGTTTATACCTTTAAATAATCATTTTTATGGGTTTATTTAACAACCTGAAAGCTCACTAAACATTGACTGTATTTAAAGTGTGGACCATTTTCCATGTAAAGAATGGATGGTTTGACTTCTAGTTAAATGCATGAATGTATGCTGAGTGTTTAGGAGTGACAAACTGGGGAAAGGCCGTTTGCATGAATTGCACTTTCTTCCTCAAATCATTCCTTGCCCTGGAGCAATCCTCTGCTCACCCTAAATGTTTTTAATAAGACCACGCCATTTTTCTTCCAATGGGCCATATCCCACTCACCTTACCAGACATTTTTCCACTCGTCCTCACCCAGATGGATCAGGCTCTACCTCAAGCAAAAAAAGTTCCAGAAATCTTCCAAGAAATAATTTCTTCCCTTATTCCTTTCTTGGAAAGCATGCCGTTTTTGGCCATCGTATGGTGAATTGAAGGCCTGTGCCAAATTGTTGTCAGTCCTGGGGGCTTGATGCCTCAACCTGGTTAATACCGCTGCAGAAAACCACTCCACTTTGTGTTTTTATGGACAAGCGTCACTGCAACTGTATTTCAAGTAGGCCGGCTAATGAGCTTTTTAACCATCTCCATATGGGACGTGCTCTAACGTCTAGACGGAGGGGCAGTAGTGGTGGCAAGCGGCGGTGTGCTGACTGTGCCGTACTCTGCACCCCTGCACATATAATTCTTCCCCACAAGCGGTAGAGTTAAACCGAGGGCAAGCGTTCAATTGCCGTTGGGGACTCATAATGGGTTATTGTTTACCGCACAGCTCACAACAGCGGCTAAAACCCAGGATGTGAGGATGATGAGGAACACACGCCTCATGCACATTTACATATGTAGACAATGATGTGATGTTCGGCATGGTTTCCAACTGAACATTTAGCTTTAATGTTCACAGTTTGACTCATTTTTACAGCATCTTTGACTTTTGAACTGATTTTGTGGGCTTGATTTCTCTATTGATTCTAAAGGTTGCTCTTTTTAAATTTACATGTGAATAACGCTGAAAAAAACTTTTTAGCCCACCAAAGAGGATAGATTTGTAAATGCCTGTCTTGCATTACAATGTAGATGGGAAAATTAAGCCTTTAGAAAACACTGATGCATGATTTTCTTTAACGCCAAAGCTTTTAAAAACACAGCCAATGTACTCCCGTTTGCCAGCAAAAGTAAGGGACCAAGTTTCTGCCATCTTCAACTCTCTTCTGCATTTATTTCCTTAATGCCAGCCTGGTTCTGTGACAACAGAAAAAAGCAAGACATGCCACAAATTCAGAGAAAGTGAGCTGCATCAGTTGATGAATCAGCTTTGCCAGGCAAAGTGCATCCACTGCCAAGTTTGTCAAATAAATTTACCCTTTCAGCCACACAGCTCACCAGACTCTAGTGGTGGAGTATCCTGTCTTTGTTTGTCAACCAGCTTCTAAGTGGAGCACAATGAAGAACCACATTTTTACATTTGTTGGTTGATTTTTTGGCATTAACAACAAACATTTACATAGTGATCCAAAGGACAGCGTGGACTTTGTCAAAGTAAACTGCATTTTCATTTGTTTCCATATCTTTTTGTCTTAATTTGAAAATAATACCTCTTACTGGAAAGTCTAATTGTAATGTTACTGTGAATGCTGTCTTGGTTTGCCTTTGTGAGTTTCAAAGGTGCTGCCCATTATTCAGGTTTCTGGTGGCTTTTATGCCATTATTGAGAGGTGGAAAGAGGTGTCAACTCTTCCAGACATTTGTGCTATTAGCCATTAAAAAATACATTCAGAAATCTGAAATCAAAAGGATTCATTGAAACAGTGCTTAACTATGATATTATATCATTGTTGTAGTTTAAAAATCTTGCCAATAATTTGTAAGGTTCTGGAAGATTTCTCATAACACTTGGTGTGGAGTGTGCCTCTGGAAAATCTCAGTTTGAAAGGCTAGCACTTCACCCGACCTCTCCATTTCACCAAGAATTAGGATACTCTGACCATAGATGTGAGTGCAGAATGTAGGGATAGGACTTATATATAGGGGCAAGGGGTGTATTGCTCACTCCGAGGACTGTGGCCTCTCTACATAGGGCAGGGGTCTTCAGACTTTTTCTACTGAAGGCCACATACTGGAAGTTATAAAGATGGTGGAGCCGCTTTTATATTCCCACCTTTATGATGTTGAAGCCAGAAAATCCAGTCTAATATGGGCAAAGATGTGCTTAGTGATTGCTTAAATGATTAATTAATGGCTTACAACGCAAATAGCCAGTCATTTCAAGGATTTTAAGGCCTATCAGGATTCAGTTGAGCCCTGGTTGGCCCTGGCTATTACTGGATCTGCCCAGTCAGAGAGAGAATAACGCCCCACGTATCAGAGAATTTACAGTGTTGTCTCAGTTTTTTAAAAAAGCAAATCGATAAATTGTCCTGTCAAAATGTTTGTTTACAGAATGAGCACAGTAGCACTGCCTAGTCCTGAAACTAAAATATACACTAATCTAAATAAATTCATACCATCTTCATAAACTTTACTTTTTTGTGTCTTTTCTTTCTGACAGACATGTATAGTGTTGTCTTCACACCCCCGGACAAGCCCCCGAGGTAACACAAAACCATACTCTTAATTTATTAAGAAAACAAGTTCCACGTTCTAGTGTGGGCCATTTTAAACTCATGTTATAGAATTTGCTGTGGGCCAATTAAAAAATGAGCCAAAGGCTGCATTTGGCCCCTCGGCCATAGTTTGGACACCCCTAACAAAGTGTATGCAACATAACAGTCAGGAGAAGTGCAAAAACATCTTTTCCGCCAAGATAAGCTTTCAGCATGGTTCTTTGCCCTTGTTTCAATAAAGAAATGTGGCCCTATTCTGACAAAACTGCCGCATCTGAGCTAATCACTACACCGGCAGCAGCCATTGCTACCAGCTTCCTGCACAACTAAATCCCACCAGTAGCTACTGCCTCTGTCTCCTCAAATGATGCTGATTGGTCAGGTCTGTTGTCAGACCAGGTACAATCGTTCCAGACTGGAGCTTTACAAGATGGATTTGCCTGATGACAGATATGAAATCTGGACAATCGATCTGCCTTGCAATGATACAAAGTTGCATGAAAAATGCAGAATTTAGAATTTTGTTTTGTTTCCCAAATTCACTGCAGAATCTGTGTTTATTTTGGCAATGCTGTCCAGGACCAAATCAACTGGCTATGAAGTGTTAATACTGCTACTGCTAGCTTATTGAAGTGGCAGCCTGCAAGCCCACTGCAACTGAGTACAGAGCAGCCTGGTTTGGCTGCTCTACTACCCAAGTTAGGTCAGGCTCAGGTATGAGAACATATGCCACTTCAGCATTTAGCTGCCTCAACCTTGTCCCTTTTCTTCTCCTGATGACCATCACCCAGGGTATCCCCCTAGCTGAGCCCTCCATGCATGCAGCTGCCCCCAACATCCAGCCCACCAGTTCCTGAGCACCCAGTATGGGGTTAACTGGATCAGGCCCGGGAAAGCATGCCAGGTGCCAGTAAAAATGCAACTGCTGCTCCCGTATCCAGCAGTTCACCCTTCCCATCCTCGCTCTTCTGAGCACGTCAGCATTAGACACATGGTTTTGCCAACGATACCCAAAAATGCACCAAAGAGAGGTTGACAGAAAGAAGTCATGTTGGCGAGTCATTTAGTGTCCATGCCTCACAGGAGTATAGTAAGACTGGGTGGGCCCAAGACCAGAAGACACTGACTTTCGTACGCATTCACAGATCCCGGGAAACGCCACACTGCCTCGTCCAGCAACCCATCACCATACGCAAAAGTTCAAGTCTGCAGTTGATCTCAGCCTCACAGTCAGCAAATTGATGGCCAACGTAGGTGAACTGCACCACAATTTCTGCCCCCTCACCATCCACACAGATTCAGTGGCAGCATCCAAGGCGTCCCCATATGCATGGATCATTGTTTTAGCCCAGATCTGTGATCTGGACATCACCAAATGACAATAGCCAAGTTTAAACAGCCAAGTGAATGTACTAGCAGTAGTTATGTTGAGTGCCTCGCCCACTCATCAGGCTAGACTAGCCGTATCTAGTCCTTCCCCATTATGTTTGATAGCCATCATGTGCTCCACCATTGCTTGCTTTTTCCCTCCAGACATATAATTTCTTTTTATTCTCCTTGAGTGACTTTCAGTGACAAACTTAGGCTGACTATACCCTGGATGACTGTCAAATCTGAACTGATTTTAAAAACCCTGGAGACCACAGTTGTAAAGACAGTTTCTAACATTATAACCTCTGAATGCACAGTTGAAGCTACCTACCCAACATTTACCAATGCAAACAATAAAGAGATGCAGTTTAGGAGTTATATTCCCTCCCAAAGGTTCAGATGAGTGTTGAGATGTAGCCTGACTGTGTTTTAGAAGTAAATGTGGTTGTTGGTGAGAGAGGCAGCAGAGATGCCTCACAGTCCCATCCTCTCCCTCCTCTCTTTCTAACTCTCTGTCTCTCTGCAGCTGGAAGCTATGACTAATAAATGATGTAGCACTTGGATAAAGCAAGATAAAGGGCTGGACTGGAAAGTTAGGGTGACATATAGAAAAAATAGAAACATCATGTAGTGTATCATAGAGAAGAAACATAAATGCACTTTGGAAAGATGAGTAATCACAGAAAAGCAGGACACAGACATATGCTTGAGTAAGCTGTGTTCTAGAAAGATCTTTTTGGCTTAGGAAGATTGAACCTTCAGTGATGAAATTATATAAATGAAACAGCAGACGTCACAAATTCACAGTGAAATATTTGACACTTAAGTTTTCATAGAATAAGTCTGACCTTTTTATTGATGTTCAGCCTCAAGCAGCAGGTACAGTCTCTAGGTCAAGTGTAAGTAATAAAAATGAAAACATTTGCGCATTACTGGTGCAGTATTAAATCTCCTGCCAACTTGTACAATTTAATTTGTTGCATGGCATTTTACCAAAAAGAAATTTGCTAATTCATTGTTTAAAATGTCACTTGGTATCTACGTAACTGCAATTTGCTTGATATAAAGACATTTTATGGGCTTTCTGAGAGGCTTGGATCTTGCTGTTGGGACCAGAGGGCCTCCCCAGGGACTTTTTAGATAATCACAATCTATTCTGGTGTTATTTTATTCACTCTTTGGCCCTTACTTACATTGAAAATGCATGTCCTAATGACTGAAAATGATTTTAGACATATACAGTCATGTGCAAAAGTGTTAGGCATGTAGGGCACTAAGTATTCATCACAGAGTCTAATGCACCGCAACCTGGGGCTGGAGAGGGGGAGGAAGGCGGCCAGAGTCAGCAGAGACGGCATCTCTTTTGTCTGGCCCTTTTCATCCCCTGTAACAAGCCTAGAGACTGCTGACAGTTTCTGGGCCCTTTAGATAGCACAGCATGACCAGGGGCCTGTGGCAACGCTACTGTGGCATGCTAGGCAATGCTTGCTTGCCAGTTGCCACATCAAACCCTTGCTCCACCTTAAAGGTGTGGACCTTATTTTTTTCAACAGATGAATTTCCCATGCCCCTGGTAATATGCAAGGACATCCAGAGCACTACTAGGGTTGTGTCAGTCCTTCCTGCCAAATGGTGCCTTCAAGCGGCTTTTTGGCCCAAACATGCCTTAAAAGTCCTGCACAGTACTTTACAAAATACTTAATGCACATCTTTACCAAGCAAAAATCACTTGTTCAGGCTTTTCTAACAAAAATATGTACCCCTGGCCTATCCACAATTCCCTCAACTACCAGAACCAATCTCCTCTTTCTCCACCTTGCAGAAAATGTGTGCTGAAACAAACCGTTCTCAGATGTTCCCCTCATGATGTCATGTGGGGAGTTAGCTCCGCCCCCAGGTTCTGCTGGCCCTCCCCATTTGGAAGACAGTTCCGCCCCCTCTCCTGATCTTCCTCTCAGCCGCCAGCTAAGAGGAAGATCAGGAGAGCCAGATCCATTAAGCCACGTACATTTCCTGAGAGGGGTGGAGTCGGTCAGCTCAGTAACATTTAAATCCACAGACACAGAAACAGCCTGTTCTGAGCAGGGATTTTTTAGACATGCAAAAATCCAATACTGGAGTGTTTTTTAGGCAACAGACTTCACATGCATCTTTTGGGGACCTCTGAGACCAATATAAACTTGTCTTTAAAGAGTTAGATATGTCCCCTTTAAAACCCACAAGGCCCCTGGCTGCTGCCTGCTTAACCTTTGCAAAACCACTTACCCACACCAAAATGTATGACTAATTCAAGGTCCATAAAATCAGATCATACATTAAATATACAATAACAATAAAACTAATGATTCAAGGACTAGACTGGACCAGTGTTAATTTCGTCGACTAAAATATTAGTAAAACTATTCGTCGACAGCCTTTATTTCCATGACAAATTAGGCTGAACTAACAAAAACAGATCTGTGATGACTAAAACTGATAAAAACTAAGTTTAGTTTTTGTCAAAATGACTAGAACTAGACTAAAATGTAATTTAATTTTTGTTGGACATTCAAAATCTGTGAGATTTCTCCACTGTGGGTAAATCTGTCAAAAACAATGTAGCTGTAGAAAGCAGGGACCCCAGGTTTGGCAGGGTGCAGAGAACACACTACCATGATTTGATACCAAATTTAGGCAAGAAAATAAATTCTTGGACTTAAAGTAAAGACTAAAATGTGAGGACTTTTTACGGATTAAAGGTAGACTAAAATGTTTTGAATTTTTGGCAACTAAAACCAGACTAAAACTATAAAGGGTAGAAATGACTAAAATGGGACTTAAACTAAAATACATGTCATTTAAAGACTAAAACTGAGACTAAAATTAAAAATAGCTGCCAAAATTAACACTGGATTGGACTAGAATATAACACCCCGCCTACCACCTAGACATGCAGTCTCCATTTGCAAACATTTGTGAGGATATTGGTGGCTTCAAGTGTGGTACTGTGATGGATGCCACCTTCGCATTAAGATGGTTCATGTAATTTCATCCCTGCTGGATATCCCACATTCAACTGTCAGGGATATTATTAGAAAGTTGAAGCATTTAGGAACAACAGCAACTCAGCCATGAAGCAAAAGACCATGTAAAATCACAGAGCGGGGTCAATGACTGCTAAAACACATGGCATGTAAAAGTTTCTGATGCTGATTCCATAGCTGAAGAGTTCCAAACTTCCACTGAATACACTGTCATTACTGTCCCTGTTGGTGTAATGGTCAAGCGGCCAAATATTTTTGTCCAGATTGTGTATCTGCAACTTACAGACTCAAGTGCACATACAGGGTATGAAATAACCCTAAAACATTGCATTTTGACTCTGTCTGCACACATTATTAAACTGCATAGAAGAATGTTTGCTGGTGCATTTGTCCTTCAATAATCCTAGAAAAAGTACCAAAGATTCTTTAACCTATTACAGAGCCATAAGCTGCACGAGTGAATCATGCACTTGTGAAAATCTCTTTAAGTTTTCAGGACAGCCTGCCCCTGAAATCCTGAGTCACTTATTCGCATGTCCTTCAGAGTGTTAAGTTTTCCTTGTTGGAAATGAAAGAGTGGGGGTGGATCGGGACGCAAAACATGACTGAAAAAGACGCTGTGGCTGACAAAGCAACAGAGTCCAACTCTAATAATGACAGTTTCTTGCTGTTTTATGAATACAATGTGAAATTGGACATATTCAACGCATCAACAAAGAGGTGGAAATTAACCTACAAGCGTGCAGAGAAGAGTACAAAGCAGCTTCAGTATGTGCACAAACGTCATACTCAGTCAGTGTAAGATTTAGACGTCATCAACCCTGCATGCTTGCTTTTTTGAATTTTCCTTGTGACTTCATCAGATAATTTGAAGTCAGGAAAGTTTACTTTTTATACTGTTTGGGCTACTACAAATCATGCACCCAGTGTTTAAAGTGATAATACAAAACCCAATGAGGTTGTATGAGGTGCTTTTTGAAAGTCAGCATATAAGCCATAAGAGGTGCTGGTCAGCCTGGCCCTTTTAAGCAAAGGCTTTTTTTCCACTGAGGACCACAGGGCCACATAGAGAACATTATTAGGATGGCGGGATAACTTTGATCTGGCTCACCTTTAGTGTATTAAAGTTATAAAAACAAATCCAATGGAGGTTGAGAAATTGTCACAGCTCTCCATTAATAGCTGAAAGACAAAAAGCCAAATAATTGTTAAGGATTTTAGGGTGGCCAATAAGATACCAGAGGGCCCTGGTTGACCTCAATGAATACGCCTCTGGTCAGCATGAGAACAGCGCTAGCGCCATATAGTTGAGTAAGTACATACAATGGCTACTGGTGGAGCCATTAGCTTGGATGGTGCTGTAGAAAACCTGGAGTTTCATCAGACATCGACCACATTTCTTTATTAAACAAAAGCAAAGAGACACACCAAAAGCCTAAACTCCAAAGCCAAAAGGACTAAACTCCATAGAGAACTGCATAACGCGAACCATGGCAACTACAGACATGTCAGTACATGACTTATGTCATTTTTGAAAAGAAACCAACACAATGCTGTTCTTTGTTCTTCTTTTTAACAAAGAAATGTCAAGTTCTGATAAAACTGGCACCTTAGCAGCATCCACGCTAATCTCTTCTGTCATAATCGCACCAGCCTCTAGTTGCTGCTTGCATATATCATGACTCCGCCGCGCCAGAAAGCGCTGTCCCTCATCACTGATTGGTCCTGTCACTTTCTAACTGGGCCCAAACGGTTCAGATGGGAGCGTATCCATCTGCTTTGCAAGGTTAGAAAAAATATGTTCAATGTTGAAATTACTGGTGTGGATTTATTTGATCAAAATCCCCCCAAATCACTTAAGTTCCAGGCTCGCAAGAAAAGCATCTGTAAGCGATTCAAAGGCATGGATAGCGTCACTAGAACGACCCAATGGTAGCTTCAAGAGGAAAGAAAAAGTAAGAGGCTTGAATTCATGGTTCAAAGTAGCTTTTAAGAATCTGTGTCTCTTCTTGTCATATACGACAATGTCTGAGAGGATTAAGCAGAAAATCAACCAGAAAATCAACCAGTGTACGTTGCAGGATAGCCTCAGTTCCATGCCTACACCCTGGCCAGCCTCTCTTAAAAGAGGCAACACAAACCAGCTTCTGCTGTGGCAAACATACTGCTTTTTAAAAGGGGTTTTCTACGAGCTTTTGCCTTTATTTGCAGAGAACAGGACAGTGGATATTGTAGGAAATCAGCGAGTGAGAGTTGGGATTAAGATGCTTGAAAGGAGCCATGAGTCAGACTTTGAAGAGCAGTTCCCGTATATGGAGTGTGGCCTAAAGTGGTCGGCCAGTGGTTTTCAAACTTTTTTATCCAAGGCACGCCTAAGATTGAGAATCAAAAGGCACAGCATGTTCGTATTCCCGCTAAATAGACTCTTTAACATGTACCAAAGTATTATTGGACACTCCATTTGAGAACCACTTCAGTGGGCCACAGGGGTGTAGCTAGGGATTTAGGGCCCCCAGGAAGAATATTACACAGGGCCCCCCTTAACCGGCTAGCCAAGCAGCAAATGTTGCCTCATTTTTACAAATATCTCTGCATTTTAATGTATTTTTGAACCATAATTTCCCCATTTATGAGCTATATTTTTACTAAATTTACTTGTATTATTCTGCAGCACTGGACCATACCATTTGGACATTTTTAAGGGAGGAGCAGGGGCCCCCAGTATTGTATTTTTCTATTTATTACTAATTTCAGTCTGTTGACTGATTCATTCAGTCACTTTTGATTCAATAATGACACTAAATGCCAATGAAAAATAAATGAAAACACCTTTTTCATTGCAGGCTTCTTAAGGGCCCCTCCCTACTGTGGGCCCGGGTAATCGGTACCCTTTTCCCCCCTGTGCTACGCCCCTGCTGGGCCAGCTTCACCCCTAATATAATAAGTATTAACAAGTAACCCCTTTAAAAAACACCAAACTACCACTTTAAGGCCTTCATTTGCTTGAGTAGTTCATAAACATAAATGTTAAAAAGATCAAATGACCTCATCGGAACACCACTGCCAAACAACAACAGTGATCCGTCTCTGCTGAGAAGTATTCCATGTTTTCGCTCCCAAACCACCACAATAGCAGCGTGTATTTTCAGTGTCCATATATAGTTTCCCAGTGTCCATCTGAACTGGCTGCCCTTCCATGCTAAGCGCATATAAATGACAGCTGTCATAAGCATTAGAAAAGATTAAACCCCGACTTACGCCAATGTATACATTTTCTGTAATCTTTGCGACATTCTCTTTAAGAGTCACAAACAACACCTCCATGTCAGTTCTCGCCTCTCTTATTGTCATTTCTTTTTATGGGAAACCCAAGCGGCTGCGTGACAGTTTTCATGGAAGGGCTGAAAACTCGACCTGGTGTTGGTCTGTAGGTAGCGCCGGATTAAACTCTTAAGGGCTTTAATGGGTGCTCTGTAACGGCATTATATTTAGAAAGAGCCAGTGCCTTACAAGGTAGTGGCTGCTATCACTGAATCCTATTGTCTCTGCACAAACAATGTTAAACCAATCAGAACCCACACATATTTATGATTGAACCAATTTGCATTATTTCTTTCAGTCTTGACACTTTTGTCACATGAGTGCATATCATTCCACCCTCCAGATCATGCACTAAAAACTGAGGCAAAAGCCATTTAGGTTTGCACTTTAGAACAGCCACAGTCACAGATTAAGCCGGGTGCATTAATGGATTATGGGACAATGTTTTTTCCCTATTTGACTCGCACTGCTCCACAGTCACTCGGATGACGTAGTGGGATTATTGTGCGATGCTGCGACCACTTTTCTCCAAACAGAAGAGATGGAGAGACAGCGGCGGCTGAAGCACAGCTGAAACACAATCAAGCAAGAGATAAAGTTGAAAAACCACATGCCGCTAAACTAAGCTTTTGTCGGGCGTCTTAAGGCTGCAAAATCAATGGAAACAAATTTTAAAAGCCAGCTTTCTACTCTGCTATATGTGTCATATTTAACCCATTTTGCCAAGCTGTTACTTGGCACAGATGTTTTCTTTCTGGGTCAAAAGTGAGTGAAAAAAGAGAGGAGAAAAAACCCAAAAAGTATGCATGCATTTGGATACTGAATGGTGATAATCCAGAGTGTCCAGCAGTGTTACACTCCTATATCTTCTACTTTTTACTGTGCAACTGTGAAGATTAACCCATATAGAATTACTTTTATATTAAATATATGCTTCAGTTTGGACATTAGAGTAGGTTTGATTACTACAAGTTCTTAAAATATGACCAAGTTATCCTGAATCATCATGATTATCTTGTTTAAGACGCTGCCACATGTGCCTTTAAACCATTTTTTTAGTATTTGATATTCTACGTTTGTCCGTGTCCAGTGTTTTTACTCACTCTTGACCTCTGACTGATCTTTTCTCTAAAAGCGTTGCATCGGTTTCTACTTCCAGATTTGCAGGATTTGCATCGAGCTCCATGACACGAACCATCCCAGGTCATTGGGTTAAGATGGGATGTTGTCTTCCCAGAGCATCAAATCCTGGAAAAAAAAAAAAAAAACTGGGGAATCAGCCTGTCTTTGAATAAAAAAAGAGGAGAGATATTGTGATGCTCTTTTACCCGCAAATGATAGAGCTCCAGGAAGGCACACAGTTTGAACTTTGCACGCCGTGATTGGTCCGTGCCCTGAGGGGTTGGGGTGGTGGGTGCAAGGCTATACTAAAACAATTCAGCTCAATCTCCTTGCATAACTGAGGGATGGTGAGTGACCTTTATGTGAGCATGTTTCAGAGAGTTTTTTTTTTTCTCCCCCTCTGGTCTGTACATAGTGTACCAACCTGAGCGGATGCTGACTGTAAGGTATTAGGTCATCTTTTCTATCTCTAACACTCATGTTCCCTTACAAAGACAGTGACAAATGTAATTACAGGAGCAGGGAAGTCTTTCACCTTCTGTGGTGATACTTTGGCACCTTAGTGGGTTTGGATTTCCATTTCTCTTCAGTGTGAACCTCTGATACCAAGTACACTCTGTGAAACCCACCTTCAGTACAGTGCAACACTAAATTATAGTACAGCCTGTGACCCAGCTGTGATTTCCAAGTGAAAGAATATGGGTCAATAGAGAAGAAAGGAGGTATTTTACTTCGAATTGTGCATCGAAATCTCAACACAGTAAGGACTCTTTGAAACTAAGGTAGGCAAACAAGAACATGGAGTCGATTTTGGGCCTATCAAAGTCAGCAAAAGACTTATTATCTGATGGTTTGAACTGTTTTTTTAGTGCAGTACAACAATGAGATGACCAACACAGCACACCACATTCATCAACAACCCGAGTCTCAACTCCTCAAACTGTAAATCTTGCAGGGCCATTTGCAGCTTTAGAGTAAACCACCAAGGCTGGCTAGTCAGGCTGGCTAGCTGTTGGCTACCTGCTTCAGCCATCATGGTAGCAACTTGAGTTCAACTCCTCTTCTTGTCAGTTTGATTATAGTATGTTTTACTAACCTTGCAAAGCAGATAGATTCGCTCGATTGAATTAATTAATGTTAGACAAAAAATACATCCTAAAACGTGAGAAATGTTGTACTGACAAATTGTGGTCTGCAGCCAGACCCTTCTCAAAATAAGGAGAGGAACTGGACCAAAATTAATACTACAATTGGATGTAGCAGGTGGCTAACAGCAGCCAAATTTAGTTTGTTTTCTCTAGTCGAGACACTGTTTGTCAGTGAATGGATCTTTTGTTCTGTGTTGGTCATCTCATTGTTCACCACACAAGAAAAGAACTGTTGATTCTGATATTATTTGTCACCACATGTGGAGTCTCTCACTTCTTCTTTTTTTTGTTTTTACATCAGTTAAGATTTTAGAAATCTTTCGTTGTGTGTGCCAGGCTTTAAAAGCAAACAAAAGTCTCTTAAAGGGATCCAAGTGTTGCCACACAACCAAATCTGAGAAGAATGTGTGTTCACAACCTGTAATGCTAAAGTTTGGACACACAAACTTATCCACTCTCTCCTTAGACCAGATTTCAATTAGAGGTTCATGTGAAACTCTGCTTCCAGCAACGTTTCAAGGTCAAAATCCTCTCAATATGTCATTTCCCCCCCTAGCCCAAGACACAAAAGGAAATATGTGGCCCAAAGTCGCAACAGCGTATGAAAAGGCAAAGCAAATATTGAATGTTTGTTCTCTCTTTCCTTTATGGTAGGTGGCAAGTTTTGGCCGTCTAAACACACATTTACGACAAACAAGCCGTGGGAGGATGGAGCGGAAACACTGACATTCCAGCCGAGTGTTTCTAAGGAAAGCCGTTAGAGGTAAAGCCACCGTCTTCTCTGTGTCAAAATGCTCCCAACATTGACCAAAGGATGGTTTTTGTCTCTCTCAGCGGCTGAAACGTTCCGAAGAATTTGTCATTGGTCACAAAACCTTTGAGTGGTTTCAAACTCTCATCCATTTAAAGTGACGGCTCAGTAAACACCAGGATGTGTGAGTCAACTTGGAGCGTTCAGATCTTACATTTTTCTTTATCAACCTCTTTTAAGAATACAGTGTGATTAATTGTGATAAACTTTAAGTCATTCGAGTTCACCAGATTAAAAGAAAACACACACAGGTAGAAAATGTAAATGCAGTGCATTCAATGCCATTTTATAATTAAAAAACATTAAACTATGACTTTTTGACTGGAAAAGTACAGACGTATGATCCATCAAAGTAAATGAAGCATAAAAGGGGACAAGAGCCGCTTCGACTTCATCTTTGTTCTCCCATTACCTCATTGATCCACTGCTAACTTTATTTTGAAAGGAAATTAATGGGAAATATGACTTTGACAGGACTGTTAGGACCATAATACATCAGACATTGCTACAGTGAGTACTGATGGTAGCAGTCATATTAGCAGTTTTAAATGGCAAATGAAGGATTGTCAAGCCAGATTTTAGGCCTAATTTACCGCCCCAAATGATGAGTGGATTGAGGCTGATTCAATTTGAGGCTTGTAGCAACTGATTCTTCCAAATCATCTTCAAGTGTGAGGTCAGTGTGATTATTTTACTGCTCCTGATGAAGATGGAGCTTCAGATTTTGATCGTAAATACTGAACATGTTTAATGTTTTGATTCCAGGATTGGCTTCCTTCGACAGAATACCATCAACAACCAATGAGAGCTAACTGACTTGGGAAGCGTGTGCAACAGTTAAAATTGTGTAATGCACCTTTACTGTGTTGGTAAAGCTGTGATCCACCAGGTGGTCCGGTTTTTATAGAGTGCAGTTTGGTATGGTTCAGTATGGTAGGGCTTCACAGCGCTGTCCAATTCCCCCCTGAACCTCCTTTTCACTGACAATTGCCAGGAAGGTCTGCACCTCTGAGGTCGTTCATGGGGCAGTATTACGCACTTACATCTGCGATTAGAAGGGAGGGTTTGTACAGTAGAATATGACCTTATCTTATTGTCTATGGATGGTGGATCTTCTCTGGCAAGAAAAAAAGCATCGAGTAAAGTTGAAGTCTAACTCAGAGGATAACTTCACTCATGGTGCAAGTGTGTCTCACATCAAAAATAACAACAATACACCAGTCATATGACCAAAGGCAGGCATCAGTATAAGACAGGTATTATCCTAACACAACTGAACACATCTAAATACTCTGCACAAGGGCATGATGGGAAACACCTCTGTGCTAACCACATCTAAATTAAAAGAATGTACAGGAAATATCTGTGTCCTGTGGTGTAATGATCTGTCTAAAGTCACAGGTGATAACTCTAACTCGGTGAATTACTTCACTCATGTTGCAAATGTGTCTTGCACACCTTTTTTAACATCAGAGCATTTTTATACAATGCCTGAAATGACAGTGACCACAGCGGGAAGGCCTCACTCACATCTAAATTAAAAGATCAAACAGGAAAGATCTGTTTCCTGTTTGACTCTGGTCAGCTTTGCACACAATGCAAGGAATTAAACAGTAAATAAAACCAAGAAAATAAAATTAAAATTTAAATACTTACAAGCTCATCAAGGAATTTTAACCATAAATACAAATCCACGTGCAATGACTGTATAGTTGCAAGGTGAGCAAAGGGTGCATGAATGCTGGCACTCTTTGTCCATTTTCAGAAGGCTTATTTTCAGTTGATCACCTTGTCTGACGCCTACCCCTTGGCAGATGCATTAAAAGTAACCACACAACACTAATAAGTCTTCTTTCTAATAATCGGGATTGCTTTTTAATGTCATATAAAGTCATAAGCATTCATTTCAGATGATTTCACAACCAGCCAAAAACTCCTCACAGGAGCTTTAACCAAAGTCAAGAAAAGGACATTGACAGCTTTGACTTTGCTGTTGTTCTTCCACTGATGTGCTGCTGACTTTATTATGAAAGGAAATTTATGGGAAACAGGACTTTGACTATAAAGTTAGTTGTACCTTTGAAAAAAAATGGAACTTTTCCAAAGTCCAAATGAAGAAAAGGAAGTTATTTGTGAGCTACTGTAGTCTTAAAATAAGCAGGAGGTGTAAAGCTTTTTAGGATTGTGATGATTTTGGTGCCCTGTGTGGACAAAGTAGTACCTCTTTTAAAGAAAAGACACAAAATATCTATACAGACATAATTATAATTATGGTGCAGTTTCATTTTTCCATGTCTTATGGATGCATCAGTATGAATTCAAGTCAGTTTCATGACTGGCTAAAAAAATCCCAACAGGAGCTTTAAATCAAATGAAAGAGGGTATAAAATCAACTGGGACTGTTTTCACTTTGTAACTGATTTACCTTATAACCAATTTTACAATTTCATATTTATAATGGATACCAACACAACACTACAGGGCTTCTAAGTTTTATGTTGCATGATGACATGATTTTCAAGTTTAAAGCTCCTGTTAGGCGTTTTTAGCTAGCTATGAAATGTGCTGAAATTAATATTGATGTCTCTTTATGACCCACAAAATCAAACAAGACCATCTTTAACATGACTGATCTTTTCTTTTTTATTTCCTTATGTCTGAAACTGCTGCTGGACGGTAGATGACGGTTGAACTGACTAACAGGATGCCATTGTAACAGCCTCAATTGACATTTGTTTGTTTATGCGTGATATTTGACTGTTAAAAGACAAGATTTTTGTTTAGAAAAAAGATAAATTCTTACACTCAAACACGGCAAGAAGAGTATATTAAGTGTAACCATTTAATCCACAGTGGGCGCCAAAATCAATACAGACTAAAAGTTTGTTACGGGAGCTTTAAATGACCCATCAAATAAAGAAGTAAAGGACAGGAGAAAGTAACTTTCACTTTATCATTGCTGTCAGTTTACTTCCTGGAGGTGACTTTGTTTTGATTTGATGTTGAAATTTATATGAGGAACTTTCCTTTAAAGTCGATGTAAGTTTAATCTGTTTGCTGATAATTTATTTTTCATATTGACAAAACACATCTTTTGGCAGCCATAAGTAGACTTACAACCATAAATTTTTACTTTACTGAGTTTGCAGAGTATAAAAAAAAATATGTTGTTTTCTCCAGATCTGATGGGATTAGCTTGAAATATTATGTTTTCAGTGGAAGTTATCTCATATGAGATCTCAGGAAAATGATGAAAATGATCTTATTACCACAGGAAATCCAGCTTTTTATTTTGTAGTGACAAGATCAATAATATGAGATATCAAGCATAACCAAAATTAACTTTCATAAGAAATATCAAATTCAATTAAACGTTTGGATGCCTGTCCTCATATGGCCTCCATAGACGAAAATACATCCCTTTTTATTGTAAGAATTGGTATCTTTTGGTAGTTTTATTCAGATCTGTATCTGCTTAGACCATTTTCAAGATAATAAGCCGGTTTTCCCGTTATAATGAGTACATTTCTTGAGTTCTTAAGAAAATGGACCCACATCATCTCATTATCATGGGAAATCTAAGTAGTCAGTTTCCTAAAAAAGCAACTAAAATTGACTCAATATAACATTTTTTTAAGTGTAAAAAAGGATTTGGGTGCATGTCCTTCTATGGCTTCCGTACTAATCAGAGATTAATTAATTTTTTTTCACTCAGGTTTGCTGCGATGATAAAAAAAAATTGTTTTCCTTCTAACCTCAGAATATAACTGAAATGTACTTGTTAAAGTGGGGAAAATAGAGAAAAACAAAATGCTTTGACATGCTCCCCAAGGGCTTCCGTATGGGCAAGTAGCTTGAAATGTGATTAGATTCTTATTTGAGACTCTATCTTGAGATAAAAGTCTGGTTTTCTAGACTCATAAAATTATATAATTATCTCATAATTGCATGCTAACTGCATAAATAAGAGTCAATGAAGTTTTGGATACATGACCTCCTTGGACTTCCATACAATTCAGGCATTTATTTTATTTTACCCATTCTAGATAACAAGATAAGTTAGTCATGATCTTAATAAAATTATAAAACTGTTTATTTAAAAGTGGAGAAAAAAATACTTTAATGTATACCCTCTTGGGCTTCCGTAAAAGTTGATGTGCATTCATTGTTTTTACTTACTTTCCAAAGATCAGAATTTTTTCCACTTAAAAAAATCTGATTTTTTATGTCATTAATTGCAATGCAATTCAAAGTGTTAAAAGGTGTGCTTCCCTGAGATATCCAAAATAGTAAGGTTCTATCTTGAAAAAAGAAAGAAAAAAACAAATAAAACCTGATATTCACTCGTTAAAGTGGGGTAACAGATTAAAACAAAATGTTTAATTGCATGTCCTCACAGGGCTTCCATACAACGCAGACATCCATTTATTTCCTTTTACTTAGTTTTGTAATGATAACACTTTTTTATGTTCCAAAATCTTCCCTTTGTTTCTATAATAAACTTAAAAAACAAGAATGTTTTTCCTAGCTAACAGATTAATAACTCTCTAGCTTGAGAAAATAACTAAAATGTACTTATTAAAGTGATAAAAAACAGAGTAAAACAAAATGCTTCGAAATGTTCTCTCAGGGCTTCTACAGGTGCAAACTTACCCTCTAGGACATCCATACAAAGTAGATTTCCATTCATTTTACTTGACTTGCTTTTTCAAAGAATACAAGATTTTTTCCCCTTAAAAATCTTGTTTTGATGTCATTACATTTAAAACGTATGCTCCCTTGAGATATCCACAACAAATAAGACGCTTTCTTAAAAAAAAAAAAAAACAGATATTCACTTGTTAAAGTGGGATAAGAGAGTAAAACAAAATGTTTGGTTGCATGTCCTCACAGGGCTTCCATACAACGCAGACGTCCATTCATTTCACTTTACTTAGTTTTCTCATGATAACACATTTTTTCTTTTCTTTTTTTTGTCCCAAAATATTCCTTTTTCTATCATTAACTTAAAAAACTAGAATGTTTTCCTCGCTTACTGTATAAATGACTAACTCTCTTGAGAAAATAGCTAAAAATGTACTTATTAAAGTGATAAAAAACAGAGTAAAAAATGCTTTGAAATGATCTCCCAGGGCTTCCATAGTTGGCAAACTTACCCTCTAGGACATTCGTACAAAGTAGATATCCATTCATTGTACATGACTTACTTTTTCTAAGAATACCAGATTTTTTCCCCTTAAAATTTTATTTTTATGTCATTAACTTTAAAAAGTATGCTTCCCTGAGATCTCCAAAACAAATTAGGTGCTATCTTGACAAAAAAAAACCGTGGGATAACAGAGCAAAATAAAATGTTTGGTTGCATGTCCTCACAGGGCTTCCATACAATGCAAACATCCATTCATTTAACTTTACTTTGTTTTCTTATGATAACACATTTTTTTCTTTTCTTTTTCTTCTCTTTTTATCCAAATATCTTCATCTTATTCCTATCATTAACTTCAAATATGAGAATGTTATCATAGCTTACCAGACGACTCACGATCTTGAGAAAATAACTCAAATGTACTTGTTAAAGTGATTAAAATAAATGACAGAAAGGGTTTCATGCAGGGCTCCTATAGGCAAACTTCCCTTAAAAATCTTATTTTCTCTGTCATTAACTTTTAAAAGTATGCTTCTCTGATATATCCAAAACAAAAAAAGGTGCTATCTTGGAAAAAAAAGGGATGTTTGGTTGTTAAAGTGGGATAACAGAGTGAAACAGAAATGTTTGGTTGCATGTCCTCACAAGGCTTCCATACAAAACATAAATAATGAGTAACCCATGTTTTGGTTTTGCTATCGTATTTATGACTGTATTTCAAGGTAATGTGATGGTTTTCTATGATAGTGAATTAATCTCAAGAGAAATAACACAAGTGAATCAACTCATTATCAGAGCTCATAATTATGATGTAATAATATAAATAAGAGCAAAATAAAATGTTTGGATGCATGTCCCTCTTGGGCCTCCATACTTTTTAAAAGACCGGTGCTTGCAAACATTTGTAACCGATCAGACAGGCTTCTATTTATTAATTTTTAACAATTTCAGCACATTTTATGGTTTATATTCGATTATCCCAGCATTTACATTGAGGGGTTGTTCGTGCTTTTATACGTTTGACTTCCTTCAGTGAAATCGTGAAATATCGGCGCTTTCAGAGGCGTTTTGATCACGTTAAAAGCCATCAGAGTAAGTTCCTCGTGCCGTGCTTGTGCTCGTGTGTTGTGGAAGTGTTGGATTGTTTAAATTGTAACCGCTAGAGGGATACATATACTCCTTTCAAAAGTCCGTAAACACCATCCTATCACTATGTGCCAGACAGAGAATTACCGTCAGTGAGAGTTGCCTACCTGTGTGACTTCCCACTTTGAAAAAAAAAAAAAAAAAAAAAAAAAAAGAAAACACACAGCCCCGGAACATTTGAAACATGAGTTGTTCTTAAAAAGACTTGTAGAGAAAAAACTGCCTCTAAAGCTGGACGCCGAGCCACGACTGACTCCTCCAAGTGTATCTGCTCCAGGCAATCAATGAAGACCGCGATGGTTACTACTTCTGCAGCTCTCTGCCCCTCCACCTCTCATTCGCCTTAGCACATATTATAGTGCATTTCAACTTTTTTTGTACAGGCACACAGGCGAGCTGAAGGAACTTTGGAGAGCTCTTTTTTTTTTTTTTTTTTTAAATTTTTGCTCCCAATTTGTTTTCCTGTAATAAATATGAGAGGTCGCTTTGTTGTCACTTTTCTTTGGGATTTAATATGTGCCATTTCTTATGCTGTTTTACGGGTAGGATAAGGAAACAACAAAAAGGTGTGACAAGAGCTTTGGCGGACAACTGTGGATTTCTACGAGTAACTCCTACAGCGTCCAAAGGGGATGAGGGGGGCATCGGCCGGACCCCCCTCTTGATTGATCACTTATTAGTCATCCCTTTGGCTTAATGGGAACCCATTGAAAAGGCAACGTGGAACACATACATGAATCAAATATTCCTGTGTCCCCTGAATGTCTCCAGAGTTAAGAGAGGGGGTCGTGGCTTAGCATTATAAAGAGGGAAAAACAGCATAGCTTTATGGGTTTATTTAGACAGTTTCTACGCTTTGACATTCTCTGAAGACTGAAGGAAAAACTCGAGAGGATCCCAAAGTGACACTGTGGACATATATATTTTTTCTACTTATTCCGTTTTTTTTTTTCTTTTAATTTTTTTCCTTTTTATTTTTAAATATTTTTCCCCTCTCCCGAAAAATGAAACTTTGGACATCTCCCTGGGTGTCTTGCCTGGTGATTCTCCTCTTGTGTTTTGGATCAGATTGCGGGACAGTCCGGAGAAAGGGGAGATCCAAGAGGGAGTTAGTGCGCATTAGGGAGGCGAAAGCCACCATCCCAGGGGCTTGTGCCACACGTCTGCCCCGGGGCAAACGCTCTTTGCCCGGCTTGGAGCGACGGGTGCTCCGGCAGCGGCGGCGCTCCTGTCTGGCGGATGAAAACTCTCCAGAGCGGGGGAAAGCGGTCTATTTCACCGGCAGAGGGGACCAGCTACGGTTGAAGCCTGGCGTGGAGATACCCCGAGGAAATTTCACTCTGGAGATGTGGATCAAGCCGGAGGGAGGTCAACGATCACCCACAGTGATTGCAGGTAGGATAGTCTAAACATCCTCCAAATGATTAAAAACCATTCTCCATATTAGAGGCGCACATGTGCGCTATCATCCTTATGAAGTCAAATCAAACAAAGCAACATGCAGTTTCAGCGAGTTGAAAACGAGTTCATCTATCAGACTAGACAATGATGTAATGCTATAAAAAGTACAGCGGATATTTTAGGTAGTGCAAGCATTGGGTCACAGAGGATTTGATCACATTTAAGTTGGCCACCTTGCAGGGAGAAAACGTTGCAATGTGCAATTTTACGCATTACTTTTCCTCCTATATCCCCCCGTAAAGGAGTGATTTATGCGCCTTATGCTCATAAAACCCCTGACTGAGGAGTACAGGCAGCAGATATAGGCTACCTACTGCATCACTTGACCGGCAGCTGATGTCACTGTGCGTAAAATGTAATTTCTCCGAGCCGTCTTGGCTATTTTAAAACTATGATGTAATGGCCAAAAGTTTGTGAGCGAGCACGTCACGTCAGGCACAGAGCTAGGGAAGAGATTTGCCGCGCGCGCGTGTGTATGGAGACGCTCAAAGCACGCAGCTCGAGCCGCAAAGCTTAAGTGTCCCCCCCGCTTCCACCACCCCTCCAACCCACCCACACTCCAACAGAAAAAAAAAAAAAGGACTCCGACACCTTTTGGATTGGCTACCGGAGTTACGGGACAGGAGTGAGAGACCCAGGGTTTCCCCTCTTCCTGCTTGAAAATGTCTCGTGTATGTGCTGTGGGTGATGTTCTCCACATAGCGCACGGCTCTTGTGCGAAATCGCGCGTTATTCGATGGTTTTATCAAGCGCGCGATCACATTTGGATGATGTATATCTCTCCTGACTGCGCAGAGGAGGACGCACAACACTTGAAAAGATGTCTGTCGTCAGAGGAGAGCTTCAACACTTTGTGGCTGACATCTGCGCGCATTCCTTTTTGTCCTGCAGCCATGCGTAAAAGAGCACCAGAGAGGTGTTAAAAACAGTTCTGCATCATCTGTTTTGTGACCAATGGCGTTTTTTGTGCATTACAGTATAGGACAGGATTTTTTTGTTGCTTTTTCTTGCCGATAGGGAGCGTTGCATACACAACTCATTGCCTGCTACAGTACTTGTGCAGATGGCTGCCTTTGAACTGAACTGAACTGAATTGAACCCAGTCCTCCTCTGTCGCCTTTATGCCAGCCTGCCTGCACGTTTGGGGACTTTACTGAACCATATGAGTAAATTTACATGCTCCTTTACTTTCCGTCTGTCTGACTTCAACCCCCCCCCCCCCTTTCTAAATGTGTCCCCCCTGTGTTTGTGTTTTTGAGATACAGCACACTTTTAGGTTGTGCTAGCCAGTTGGCAGGGACAAGCTCTGTAAAACCAATCCCTTGTAAGAGTCTCAAACTGGGGGGAGAGAGGGGGTTAGAGGGTCTGTTGTGACCTGAGTGACTCTTACAGAGGATGGACACAACAACACGAACATCTGCATGGTGTAAAGCACAACAACAACACAAAAGACCTCCACACTGATGGGAGAGTTCAATAAGCATCTCTGGGATGCAAATTAACATTTATGTATCAGAAAACATTCCTTTTACAGGTGTTGTTTTTGCACCCCCACTCCATCCCCATCCCCCCACTCGTGCCTGCCGGAGATTAATATTCATGTGTAATCTTGTGTGTCCATTTTTAAGATTTGCTCACAGCCAAAGAGGGGAACAAATATGATGACCGAACAAATTCAATAATGCCTAATCTTTTAAATCCAATTCAGGACACAGAAATCCCAGTGCCTCTGAAAAAAATACTCCATCCCCTTGTTTTGATCCCAGCGCAATGTTGTTTGCAGAATGGTGTTGTTTTGACCACCGCTGCCTCTAACTCTCTCTTTCAATCCTTTAGATTTCACTTAACCTTTCAGCTGCATGTTGTTGTTTTCTATGATGTGTGCAGTAATCATGAAGTGAGCAAAGACAGCTTGAAAAATGAAATCTGGGATCCCTGTGGTACTTCTGCATCAACTTTCATGACTCCTTCTTGAGTTTGTGTGTCCAATGCATGAGCCATTCTCATATTTAATAGACAAGCTCACAGCCAGAGGGGTTCAGACGGTTCAAAAGAACCCCTGTCACCGCTAAAGTCCGGGATTTGAGACAGTGCTTGGCCTTTAAATAAATAAACATGTCCCCACTTAAATAAAAGCGCATAATTCTAAGAGGATCCGACAATATAAATGGCTGTTTATAGCTGTCGGCTGACACTTAAAAAGTATTTGCCAAATTCTAATATTAGAAAAGATATCCTGAGTAAAAAACCACCCAAACCTTCCTGATCCTATGTGAAATAATAATTACCCCCTAAACCTAATTTTTGGTTGTGCCACCCTTGTTGGCAACAACAGCAAGCAAGCATTTGTGATAACTGGCAAAGGCAAAGGCACACCTAAGGTTAAGCCAGAATCTCAAGGCACACCATATTTATATTGATACAAAGTAGACTTTTTAAATAATGGTACAGTCAAGGTGGCCTATGAGGGGAAATAAGGGTAGAGCTTTCTGGGGCCAAGCCAACTGGGGGATCATAGAGATGTGGCAAAATGAATTAAAAAAAAAAGTGGCCAAACAACAGGTAAAAATTGGGAAAAACTTGTTCAAAGTGTCAAAAAGGTGGTAAAATGGGTTAAAGTGATCAAGAAGGGTCAAATTGGGCAAAATAGTGGTCAAACAAAGGAAAAAGTGGGTGAACATTGGCGAAAAGGATGCATAAATGGGTTAAAAGAGTCAAAAAGGTGGCAAAATAGATCACAAGTGCAGAAAAGTGGCAAAAAGGGTTTAAGTTGCAATAAGGTGGTAAAAAGGGGTTGAAGGGATTAAGGAGTAAAAAGAATGGCCAAACAAGAGCAAAATTTGCCAAAAAATGGAAAAAAAGGTTGCGAAAATAAATAAAATGTGGCAAAATGTTTTAAAAAAGTGGCAAAAATTGGTCAAAAGTGGTAAAAAGAAATGGCAAAAATGCAAAAAAAAGCATCAAAATGGGTTAAGCTATCAAAAGAACCAATCAAATCAACCCAAAATTAGTTTGCCATGCTTTTTAGCTCTAAATGAGGTAACTGTTAGCCAGGATGCTAGCACCAATGCTACTGATCCAACTCACATATGCTGATATCATTAATAAATCACAACTGGGGAGGGCCCATTTTCTAGGTTTTTTTCCAGCCAGATCTGTGGGCAGGCCTGGTTACGGTAGGCGACTTGCCATAAAGTCGTAGTAATAACGTATGGTTGTACAAGTTCCCAAGGCACACCTAGACTTGCCTCCAGGCACACTACTGTGCCCTGCCTCACCATTTGAGAACCACTGCTTTTGATGATGTTCTGGGTTCTTCTGGATCCTCCTGGATGAGTCCGCAATGCAGTCTTGGAGTTTTCTTGGTAGGCCGGCCACTCTTGAGAACATTCACCACGCTTCCCAAGTTTTCCCCATTTGTGGGTAATGACACTCACAGTGGTTCAATAGACTCCTAAAGCCTTAGAAATGGTTTTGTAACCCTTTCCAGACTGAAGAACATCAATGACTTTGTTTCTCATCTCATGTATTGTTTTTTAAAGACATTTTAGCCTACTTCACTTTGTCAGGTTCTATTTAAGAGATGTCTTGATTCAGCAGGTGTGGCAGTAATCATCCTGAGTGTTAACCTGACACGTCAGATAACCTTCAATACTAAGCATTTGGGAAAGGGCAGGGGCTTTGAAAAAAACTTGGAGTGTGATTGGATGAACATTCTGTCTGTCACATCTTTATGGGCAACAAAAAATGTGACGTATCTGCGACCGAGGTGCATATGCGCCGCTAATGAGGAATCACGTGAACTATGGTGACTAACGACATGTCAGTACATGACTTTTGTTGTTTTTGAAAAGAAAACAAATCACTGCTGTTCTCTGATCTTCTTTGAATAAAGAAATTTCATCAAGTTCTGATAGAACTTATGCTTTAGCAGCATCCACACTGAACTCTTCTGCCATAATTGCACTGGCCTTCACTGCACCAGAAAGTACTGCCCCTCGTCGCTGATTGGTCCTGTCACTTTCTAACTGGGCCCAAACGGTTCAAATGGGAGCTTTGCAAGATGGATTTGCCAGTGAGAAACAAGGAAACGGGCGTATCCATCTGCTTTGCAAGGTTACCAGAGTGTGGCTATTAAAATTGAGCGCAGCTTTCCAAAAAAATGTGTTCAATCACAGTTGATTCATGATTTAACAAAGGCCAGGTAGTTTCAATGTAAAAGTGATTCTCATGCTGTCATTTCCTTCAGTGACAGCTACAGATGGTCAGAATCGATCCAAGGTTTAGCAGCATTTGAAACATTGCAAGAGTTCATACATGGACACCCATCCACTGGTGCAAACAGTCACATAATCAAAACACAGCAAGTCCTGTGCCCAAATGTTATGCAAACTTGTTGTGCCTTATTAGCCCCCATATCTGGGTGGTGTTGGGTTTCCTCTCAAGAGGACAAAGGCTCTCTTCCATGACCTGCTGAGGACAATTTTATGCAGATGGTGACAGATGATAGCAGCGATAACTTGTTTTAATGCTAACATCTCGAATGGTGATCCACAAAAACATTGTTTTTTTCACACATACTAAAAGTTGTGGAGATTATCCAAATCTGATAGGCTTCAAATACCCGGTTTAAAACTTTGATGTGATGCTAGTAGTGAAATCAAGCAGTATTGGTACCTATTTGGACGTCCCTGTCACCGCTCCACCACCAGGAGACGTTCCAGGATTAAAGGAACGAAATGTTGGTGAGTGGTGGTTCCTGGCTGATGACCCTGCAGCTGACCCATGGACACCAGAGGAGGTGCGACCGGCAGCAATGCCCAGCAGGTGATTCCACCTTTCTGTACATCTGCTGAAGTTGATGAGACTACTGCGAACAGGGCAGTTGGAGTCCAGGGAAGACTGGAGGACAGCAAGGAAAGACTGCACTGGGAGAGGGCGGCTAGTTACTCAACCCACTAGTACCTCAAATAAGGGACACCCTAACCCATAACTATGAAGAACCCTAAGAGAAAACAACCTGCAGGCAATGGAATGGAAACAGACAATGAGATGAACACAAGAATTTCAGGAAATGAGAAGATCCTCCAGAAGTGTGTATACAGATGGGAAAAAGTGACTGCATTTAAGGGGTTGCGAATCCACTAGGGAAAGTGAAAGTGTGGTCAGAAGGGCCAATAGCAACCTTGCACTGCCTTAGCAGGTGAGACAAGAGGGACCGAAAGCCAGGTCAAAAACCACAGAGCTGATGGACCCAATGTGACAGAAGGCAAAGATGCCACAGAGGAAGAAGGCCCACTGGAAGAAGGAGGGAAAAGGAGATTGACTATCTAGTGCGACAGCACCGACAACTCTGTACTGGAGAACTGGAGGAAGGCATCGCTGGCAGAGAAAGAGGGCTTAAAAGCCTTGTGTGAGGAGGTCAGGCAAAGACTGTCCAGGTTTCGCAGAGCTGAACGTATCCGCAAGCGCAGCAAATGGAAACAAAAAGAGCGATCCAGCTTCTTCAGAGACCCCTTCAAGCACGCCAGACAGCTGCTGGAGGAAAAGAAGAATGGGAAGCTCGAAACCACCAGGGAGCAACTGGAACAGCACGTCAAAGAGCAGTACAGTGATCCAGTAAGGGACGTCCCATTAGGAACACCTGGGTACGTGCCTCGGCCTGCACCTCCGACTGCTGAGTTCAACATCGCGCCCCCCAAGCTCAGTGAAGTCAGGCAGAGCTGTAGCGGTCTTCATCCCTGAAGAGGTGAATTCCAAAGACATCTGCCAATTCAAAAACATTGCCCTTCTCAATGTAGATGGAAAATTCTTCTTCTCAGTGCTGGCCAGAAGGATGCTAGGGCTCTTTGCCACTTGGATGGAATGATTTGCCTTTTCAAGGCGGTTCTTATGAGGTATGATAGCAGCTCTAGTGCCTTGGGGCCGTTCTTATAAAGCTTGTAGGGGATTCCATTGGGGGCTGGTGCTGATAAGGACCTTGCTTTCTTCACTGAGCTTGGGGGCGCCATGTTGAACTCAGAAGTCGGAATGGGATGTCCCTTACTGGATCACTGTACTGCTCTTTGACGTGCTGTTCCAGTTGCTCCCTGGGGGTTTCGAGCTTCCCACTCTTCTTTTCCTCCAGCAGCTGTATGGCATGCTAATGGGCACTTTACCATGTATTGCCCAGCAGAAGGACACCCAGATTGATCCAGAGATTTTTTAGGGTCACCAAGTTATCCGAGTTTCTTT
Organism: Cheilinus undulatus; assembly: GCF_018320785.1. NCBI lineage: Eukaryota > Metazoa > Chordata > Actinopteri > Labriformes > Labridae > Cheilinus > Cheilinus undulatus. Next base: position 13,227,733 of record NC_054881.1, on the reverse strand, counting down.
GCTACAGTGTTTAGTGGGGCATTATGTCTGCATTTTACATTATAGCCACATGGGGGAGCTCCATTGTATAACACCCACCCTCTCTACCATAATAAGAAACAAAACAAGACTCTACTAGCCACTGGATGGCAACGAACTAAAGTCGCAGTCATGGCTTTTTTATTAGCTTGGCTAATAAAAAAGAAACTTGTGTTCCACACAGCCTCTGAAGGCTCAAGGGGCCCATTCCAGGCTCACTGAATGGGAAGTGCTGGGTCAGGAACAGATTGAATCCAGAATTAATATTATCTAAGCTAGCACTGGCCATCAGCTCAACCAACCATCTAGAAGGCAGACTTGATGAGCAATAACGTACAGAATACAAAGTTGTTTGTTGACTGAACATGCACCCTAAGGGGCACATGCATTGCATTGCCTACTGGAAGGGAACTCCAGATGGCGCTCTATTACATGTCTTCTAAAAGGGCTCTAAAAAACCTACAGATTTTCAGTTGGGATAGATTAATACATAGGCAAGCCAAGGTTGCAGGCAAGGGTTCCCATGTGTGCCTGGACAAGCTAACCAGTTAATGATTTCAAAATACTTCAGAACGAAGAACTATATTGCCCAATATTGGTCCATAAGAAACACTTATTTTTCAATTAGCGCTATTTAAAGGCCTGCATGGTTATTTCATTAGATAGCTGTGCAGAAGAGGAATAACCCATCACACATTTGTAATGTTTTGGTATGCATTTATACAATTTAGATAGTGTGCAAAAGTTTAATTGGTTTCAAATGGGCATCAATATTGTTTGATTTTACCAGTATGGTATCAAAGTCTAAATTCTGGTACCACGGCAATCATAATCATTTTTTTGCATCATTTTTTTGGTCATACATTGGAAAGATGTTTGCAAATTCTGAAGATCCTTGTCCTCAAATGTACTGAGATGGTTTTCAGTGGTGACAGTGCCACATCATGTAACTCTGCAGAAAATGAGGTGTTTATGTTCATCATCTGACATTGGTTAACTTGTTGAAGTGCAACTACTGGATGGATTTATGACCAGCAGCGTGTCCTATTCAGACTAGAGCTTGACAGCTGAGTTAGATAGGGGCTTTTAAGTGTTGTGGTGGTGATATTTTTACAGTAGTAGTTGCTATTTTCTTGATATTGTTTTGAATGGAATTTTCCATTGTCCCCTCCGCAGCGGTCACTTGAGTATGAATATGAAAAGTGCCTTTCTTTGACCTTTCCGAGCCAGATCAGCCCAAAAGTAAACGGACTCCTCATTGTTCCCTTCCTCCCTGCTTTTTATCAAGTCCTTGTGACATTTTTCTTTGTGTGTGCATGTGTGTTTTTTTTTACTTTTTCTTTTTTCCTGAGTGTGTTTTTCTTGGAAGAAGACAAATGGCAAGTGCAGGGAAGGTTGCCTTTGAACCTGACAGGAACAGCTCTCTACCGTAGCGTGTGCACATGCAAATCCCTTTGCGTGTTAGTGTGTGTGTGCGTTTCAGAAGGGACACAGATGTGTGCTTCAGAGTTTCAGCGTTAGTGTTTGAGAACCTATGCACGCTTGTCGGCGTAAGCATGTGCATGTGTAGGTGTATTTGTGCGAGCCAGAGGAGTCGCAGTGCAGGGTCTGGAAAAGTGGAGTGTGTTAGATTAATTGAGCATGGCAGAATTATGACAGCTGTTTACACTAGGAGCCCTACGAGCATTTTAGCACACCTTTTAGCCTTGAGTGCACTAGCTGACAGATGGAAGGCTTTTTCCCCTTCCAGTGTTGTGGAAAGCCTGAAAACGTCATCCACCAAAGGACTGACCTTGACGCTGAACCCAGCCCTCACTCTTTGAACATTAGTCCATTGAAATACCAAGTTAATGAATGCATACTGGAGTGTGCATCTAATTAGAAACAGGTCAGAGTTAGTAAGATGTCCGTGCAATCGCCATTAGCACGCCAATTACTGCCGGCTCAGGTGGCCTTCCTAATCGATGGGGAACAAAGACATCTGAGTGGACAAGGCGAAGAAGTGATCATCACTATGATAATCAGCTTATAATTTCAGACCTTACCAAAGTCAGCAGAGATAAATATGAAGGGTATGCACAGGCATGTGATGTACGGATCAAAGGAACTACTGTAAAGGACACTCCCAGGGGCGTCACCAGGATTTCTGGGCTGAGTGGAAAGATATGGCATCGGGCCCCTTGACCAGAACCCCAGCTAACTTTGTGATATTGCTATAACCATTCCACAAATGACCCAAGAAAATCTTTCAAATAAGGTTACGTCTTTTTCATAAGACTGATGTGAAGGACAGAAATGAATCAAAAATGATATCTAACATCTGCACGCTCTAAATTGCTGGTGGTGGTTCTAGGGTCAGTCCTAGGCCAAAACTTACAGAGGCCCCTAAGACCAGCATTCATCTCCGTATTGATATTGACAGGGCTGTAAGCATTGGTGCAATAATTATGATTAGTTCAGGTCTATAATTAAGCTTTTAAAATCACATTAATCCCATGCTTTAAGTCACATCAGCATCTCCCCACAGCCATGGTAAAATGAGTCCACCATTACACCTCATTGTCTCATTTAACTTTAAAAAACTCAGACAGCTTAGTAGACAAGTCAAAAGTCACCTGTGCCATGTGTTACTGTTCTTTATTTCATTTTCAATCCATAAAAAGTTCTTTTCTCTTTCAAATCCCATCCCCTGAATGTGCCAGCCTTGGTCCCATACCTGTATTACCAAAGGTTCCTGAGAAACAGTCCAAAACTGCATCGACCAGACCTCAACTATATATTGAATTCAAGTGACAACACCTCAGTAATAGTTCTCAAGAAAGATGATAAAGTGATATATAATAGTTTTAATAGTAGTTTAATGCTTTCACATGGTAGCCTTGTGGCACCCAAGTCAGCAGATCTGGACACACTTGGCTTCTAAGTTAGCTATGGCAATGACTGCCAAATGTCTTCACTGATAGAAGACTCAGCGCAAAGGGGGTGGTGCTTCTGGCAGGAGTAGTGGTGTACTATGTGATGTATACTCAGGAAACCTGAAGGTTAACTAGAAAAAGAGTTGTTTGCTTAGGAGTATACAGCTTAGACAGACTATGTAAACATGCAGCACAATGAGAATAGATGTTGTCAGGTACAGGTGGGGCCCCATTAGGGAGGTTTCCTACTGTCATTGCAAGTTTTGCACATTTTGAATCACTGCTTTTGTTCAAAGTTTGTCAGCCCTTGATGACCCCTACTGACCAGAAGCCTCAAGCCTGCCTTGCCTGTACATTTGTAGATTTCATTCAGATGGTTTAGTACCAAAATGTTGCCAACGTATTTGTGCAATTTAGACAGACTGGAGGTGTTTGCTTGCTATTTAAGATGATCAAAAAAACATAATTACCCAACACTAAGTACCTGATTTTCTATTCTTGTTTCTATGATAGTAATACAGCATAAATATTGTTTAATTTGGACAAGTGTTATATCACAGATTAAAACTGTGGTATTGTGGTAACCCAGGTGTTGCATAATATAAAAAAGGCATTAAAGCCCAAAAATATGTTCCAAAAAATTTCCTGCATAGTCTTTTTTTCAGGTCCAATCAGGGCCCCTCAAACCTCATAGACCCTGGGTAGTCAGTCCTACCCTCCCTACCACTACGGCGCTGGATGCTCTATGCCTACATGAACTGGATGTTTAGGTCACATTCAAGTGTCTTTTTGTGGACTGATGTAACCGCCAGAAAGCTCATGGTTAGGAGGGATGTTGGCGAATCCCAGGAGTAAATTCTTGTGGCCAGAGCGGAGTCCTGCCCTCTTCTCTGAATCACCTGTAAACACAGACTCTCAGAGGCTGAGACAGACTCTATGAGGCATGCCGAGGTGCTTCGGAATCTTCACAAGCTTTGACCAGACCTTATGGATGTACACACGCAGTCACAAACATGCATTTAGGGAACACATGCGCACGCACAGGCATGAACTTGTGAGATGGCACACACGTACCTCAACAAGCACAACACAAACAAACAGTTAACATTCAGAGATCCCCTAAGAAGTGAAAACACATTACCATGCTGAAGCTGACATACACGGTCCAAGTGAAACAGGAAAAAGGTGTTTTGGTGCCTCTACAAAAACAGAAAACTAGCCTTTTCTGGCTACCCAACCGGTTAGGGACATTTACACGAACAGCTTTTAAATGCACTCAGTGTTCACGAAAACCCTATACAGAGAGATTTCCATGGGGTCTCCCTTGGTTAAACATGCACTTCAACCCAATTTCCAGGATGACATGGACATAGAGTTCAAAATATATGAAGACATACACTCCATTTGGAAATGACATTCCAGAATGATCTAGAATACTTAAATTATAGTATCAGTATGTTATCCCCCAGTAAAACATTATTTTTAATGTCTTATGCATATAAACTGTAAGGATCAAAACACAGCAGATAATAGCATTAATTATGATGATTTGTGTTTACACACCATTGTGTGGAAAGAATTATTGCCAAAAGTGTCAAGGCAGTACGGCTGCAGACAGCATGTGTCTGACATCCACTCTTGCAGACCACTACTGTGAGACGCCACCTCTATCGGGATAGGAATACACTCTAAAACTTTCAAAATAAAATGTTATCAAACTTCGGGTTAGCACTTGGGTAAGGTAATGGTTAGGATACCAAAGTTAAAATTAAAAAATGTGGCCTGCAAAATCTAATAACAAAATGTTAATAAAGCTGACTAAACAGTCTGCTCATAGAAAAAAAACCTTGTCCTCCATAAAAACACACTAACACAGCTAATGTTTCGAGGCTAAAGCTAACAAAGCTATATTAGCTACTTCAGATATATAGGTAATATAGCTTTGTTATTAATGTAGCAAAAGCTCTGATATTACATTAGCGTTAGCTACATTAGCTACACCAGCAACATTAGCTATGCTTCTACATTAACCACATAGCTGATTTATATATGCTAACATTAGCAAGACACTGCCACAGCTATAGCTAATGTAGCTACATTGGCTTATGTAGTAATGCTAACTATGTAGGTTGTGTAGCTCTGTTTATCCATAAGCTTTATCCGTAAACGAAGTCTGGCAGTTACATTTATGAAATAACCACATTACAAACATTACAGACAATGCAACATTTCACAAATAGTACAGTGATGTATGATAAGTGCTGAAGCTAATATAATACAAAATTAATGTTATTACATAAACCAGTGTAGCTAAGTTAGCTTTAGCAGTGTGAGCTTTATGTAGCTAAATCTAAAATAGCTTATGTAGATGCTTTGTGTTTGCTTTGGCTATTTTAACTATGGAGCTATGTTAGCTATGTAGCTATGTTATCTACATAGCATATGCAGCTAACAGAGCTACTTAAGCTAAAGCTAAAAGCTAAAAGCTATGTGAGTTAAAAGGAGCATCTGGGGATTGATGGTCACAACAAATGTAATTTTTTATTTCAGTTGAACAAATAATCCCACTTGTTGTCCTTACTGTCAATTAGAACCCTTCTGGTTTGTTTCTAAATCAACTAACTCTGTATTACAGCTGTATTGTCAGCTTTATTCATTAACAACATTTTTAACTTCCTTTTTGAAATGTATGCTTTTTATGTCTCTTTTACATAAAATTAAGCCTTAATTTTATGTCATATTTGGCAGAAATTATGAAATGTTTTGGTTTATAGCACCCCTGGGTCATTTTTGCCCCCCCCCCCCCAAGACATGGTAAATTTTGATCATAAAGGGTATTTGCTAAGGGCATGTTAGAGAGCCATCGTTGTCATTTTTAGGCAGTCATATTAAAAAAATGCATATAGTCCAAAAATATTTGAAAATAGGTCAAAATTGACACTTTGACAACCTGAGGGCTAATACTGTCCTTTTCTCCTTACATATAATCACATTGCCACAGTATTAATTTGCCTTTTTCCTTTGCTTTCCAGGCCTCTATGACAAATGCTTCTACGCCTCCAGTGACCGAGGCTGGCTGCTTGGCATCCAGGCCGTCAGCGAGCATGGGAACCGTGACCCCCGCTTCTTCTTCTCCCTTAAAACCGACCGTGCTCACAAAGTGACCTCCATCCACTCCAACGCTCGCTATGTCCCGAACCATTGGGCACATGTGGCAGTTACGTACGACGGCGTGTACATGAAGCTCTTTGTCAACGGCGCCCAAGTTGGCGTCAGTCGTGAGCAATCGGGTGACATCTTCAGCCATTTGACCAAAAAGTGCAAAGTTCTAATGATTGGTGGGAATGCACTGAATCACAATTACAGGGGGGCTGTGGAGAGGGTGGGTTTATGGCGGCAGGCCCGAGGGCAAAGGCAGATTATCAGGGATATGCAGGGTCATGAGGACTGCCTAGATCTACCTCACCTGGTTATTCGAGAAACATTCGAGCACCCAGGTCGAAAGTGGCTTACTGTCAAAGATGGTAGTTTTCCCCAGCCAGTACAAGGGGGAATTGGAAATTCTGAGGAATTATTGGACACTAAACTAGAGCCGCCTGCTTGTGGTCAAACAGTCTGCGACAATGTCGAGGTCATCAAAAACTACAACCAGCTTTGGACCTTTCGTCGACCCAAGAAAATCCGATATCGAGTCATAAACATTTGGGATGATGCAGGGAAGAGGCCGACTGTATCAGACCACCAGATCAGCCTGCAGCACCAGCAGCTAAATGATGCCTTTAGCCCCTACAACATCACATGGGAGCTTAGCATTCACAATGTCACCAATTCCTCCCTCCGAAACCGGTTGATTCTCGCAAACTGCGACATCAGCAAAGTTGGGGATGATGCATGCGACCCAGAATGCAACCATCCGCTGACAGGCTATGATGCAGGGGATTGTATGTCTGGACACCGGAGTCGATGCCCCGAGCACAAGCAGGGGAATGGTGTATGTGATCCTGAATGTAACTGGGAAAACTTCTTCTATGACCTCGGTGACTGCTGTAATCCCAATGTGACGGATGTGACGAAGACCTGCTTCAACCGCTCCTCTCCTCACAAGTAAGATCCCTCTCTTCAAATCATGTTTTCAGTGCTAGTAAATCCTCTTTAGTTGTTGTTTAATAAACAGACGACTTAAATTCGCTAAAAAGCTTTGCCTAACCACAACAGTCCGTGCTTAATTTGATATTTTTTTTGGTCGGCACGACTGAATAATCTCCGTAAACCAACTCTTGGAGTAAATCAACAACAAATCTTTCCATACATGTTTCCCTGAAGAGAGCTTTTAATGTCTAGTCCTACTGTTTCCTGACCATTTGGGCTGAGGCCGAGTGTAACATAACTCCCAGCCTGTGTGGCCTGGGAAATCCTTGGGGAACAGCTAGTCCAATCTAGCCTTGGCCTGGTTCAATCAGTGTTCCACACTTAAGCGAGGCAAAACAAACGCAACTGGATGACTTTACTGGTAGCAAATGTGCAGGCCAGACCGCTCATTTTTGTATCAATTTTTCAACAGCTTTCCCCCACCCTCTTCTTGTCTCTTATACCAAGTGGTCTTAATTAAGCCAGCTTGATTGGAGGAGGGGTTGGTTTGGAAAGAGTGACATTTTAAACAGAGTATAGGGGCAATTAGAGGTCAGAAAAGAGAGTCCAGTATTGCTTTTTGCTTGTAGCAGTGGAAACAGTTTCAAAGACATACTGCTTGCTTCAGGAAACCACTGAAAGACATGTTTCCTGGGGATGCAGGTATGGCTCCCTAAACGTGGTTGCATGAAAGAATTTTCCAGGAAAAAACATTGGAGAAAGTCCACTTCACGTGCACGTGGATACCAGTACAAAATCTCCTAGGTGTACTGTACATGAAGCACGGGATTATGTGGTTTCATGCAGCTACTTTTGGAGAATACACAAGCCTTCATGAATGCATGCAAGTTTTTGTTTTTGTGGTTATCTCATTGTGGCTTGTAGTTGATGAGTAAAAGCTGGCAAGGGGAACAAATCTGTGGAATTCGCTGTAATAAGGTTTATGCCAGACCTCCAATGGCAGGATTGTTTGATTCTTGGTACACTGAAACTCGACACAGTAGACATTTTTGTGGACAATGCAGGAGGTCTTTATGGTTACGCCAGAGAGAGAGCCAGAAATTCAGATGTTTGTGAGTATTTCATGCCACTGTCATGCGGGGACAAGGAGAAAAAGGAGTAGCGTGTGGGATTGTTTGGCAGTTTCTGATAGGATGAATCAAGGAAACCAGGCTGTTTTCAATCAGCCTGGAAGCACTGTCTCCCTGGCACTGCCCTGTTGTTTAAAATGACCACTAAATAGCTAAATAATGACAGCTAATTAACAACATCAGAGGGGGAAAAGCAGGTGGGTTTGTCGTTGCTTCCATCTCCCAATTCCTACCAAATCCCTTCCAGCTTAGTCATCATTAGAGGCTCATTCATCAAGTGGTGGGCGAACGACTTCATTTAGACATCAGCCATTGGCAAATTGCTTGCTTTTGCAATGTTTAAACCTCCCTGCGGGCGTTTGAATGATTGGTTTGTGGAAGAAACGTTACCAACAAGAGAATGAAACACATAGACGGAAAGAGGACAAAGAAATAGATATAATCTCCTCAAGTGGTTGCTTATTTTGCTTTGATTATGGTATGTCTGGAGAGACTTGCAGAGAGCAAACAGTTAGACATTCCTCCTTAATTATGGAATCCTGGATGAACAATGTTCTGCGTATGCTGGGGGAACAATAGTTGTGAGGTCCTGCATTTATTTTTGCAGAGTTTGCGCCTGTTACCACTTATATGTAGTGTTTTTTAAAAGTCTGGCTTATGCAGGATTCGGGTAACTCTGTGGTCCTGCAACAGTCTCTGCTCTTAAAATACCACCAGTAATACCCCCCTCTTCCTTTGCCTCTACAGTTGGCTAAGAGAAATCTTTGGCATTGTTTTCACAGAACTGGGTTTTGACACTTCTTATGGTTTTTGTGGTATTTGATGTTATCTTACAGCACTTATTGTACGGCAGAACATTCTTATGTCTGGAAAGATTTGAAATTGTGTCTGTAATTTATACAATGTGAATTTGCATCTCCTTTGGAGAAGTACAAGAAACAAAAGTAGCTCTGAATGAGTTGTCAGAGAAGCTTACTGTATATGAAAGATTGTTGTGTTATAGAAATGTCCAATACCAGATATATAAACTTTAATACCATTGCAGTATATACTTTGACATTAACATGTTTTGTTATACAGATCTGAACCTTTTAATGTAATAATCTCACAAAAGTAATCAATTTCTCATGTGATGGGTACAGTTAAATTTTGATTAACTATGTCCACCTCTAGATAACATACAAAATAATGTTTAAGAGCCGGAGAGGTTACTATTTTTAACCTTAATGCTTTTCTAAAGGCCTTTTCAGTAGAGAGGACAGTGGATAGAGCTGGACACAGGGGTGATTGAGGAAAGCTATACCATAGAGTTGAACCCAGACGGCCTGCTAGGATGGCTATAATCTCTGTGCCATTATAGGGCTGAACTTGAACCCAGGATCTTAGATGAAATTATCCGGTATTTGCCAGTTTTTGGCAGGTTTCATAAGCATATGTCTGGCAGATAAAAAAATATCAATGGCTGAAATGTCCGATGCTGCAGGCAGAAGAGGCTAGACCTGGGCAAAGAGTGGGTAAATCTACCTACGACCAATTTGAACATAAAGTGGAACTATATTCAACAAAGAATCACGTCATGTATAAAGGCATAGACCACTTGGGGCTGATGGCGAGAGCACATCTCACTTCCCTAAAGCTCAGTGTTCATGTTCAGGTCATCCTTACTAGCAGCTAACCTTACAAAGCAGATGGATACGCCCATTTCCTTGTTTTTCACTGGCAAATCCATCTTGTTAAGCTCCCATCTCAACCGTTTGGGCCCATTTAGAAAGTGACAGGACCAACTGGCGACGAGGGGCAGTACTTTCAGGCACGGCAGAGTCATAATGTAAACAAGCAGCAGCAAGAGGCTGGTACAATTATGGCGGAAAGCTTAGCGTGCATGTTGCTAAAGTTTTATCAGAACTTGACAACAATTCTTCATTAAAAGAAGAACAAAGAACAGCAGTGATTTGTTTTCTTTCCAAAAATGACAAAAGTTGAGTACTTACATGTCTTTAGTCGCCATGTTTTATGTTATTCCCCGTAGTTGCGCACGTGCACCTTGATAGCTGCTACATCATGTGTTTTGTTGCTCTTATTGGCCCATAGAGATGTGACGGACAGAATGTTCACCCAATCAAACTCAGAGTTTTTTTCAAAGCATCTGCCTTTTCTCAAACATTTCCTATTGAAGCTTTCTCAGATGGATGTGTGAAACACATCCATCTGCCGTGTCAGGTTAACTAGCAGCTACAGCGTAGACAGAACCATCGATGAGAAGAAGACTGTAGGTTCCTGAAGTATCCATAGTGGACCCCTTTTCTTTCAATGGACAACTTCAAAGAAACCACGATGGTTGGATTTATTGTATTAGCAGAGGTTACAGTTGAGTTCATAAGTTTATCAGGCTTAATATGGGACAACTAAAGGTAAGACTCAATTTACAGTTGCAATTTGAAGTTTTAAGGTGGTGTTTATTTAATGGAGCACTGGTTAGTTATTTTTTATACAACTCTGATGTTTTTCAGTAGAGGATGATATTTGGCTGTTGTTAGCTGCTAAGCTGTGGTAGCAGCTAATGTGCTAACTTGCTTACTTGGAGCCAACGTGAAGCTAAGTGCTCTTGTTATTTATATGTTAACGTGGCAAAATTGTGTTTCTGTGTGTAAGAAAAAGCTTCCAATTTTCATTATGTTTGTTTAAACAACTTACACAAAGACAAAAGACAGTGTTTCTCTGTCGTTTCCGAGGCCTGGTCATTTGTGTCAAGCTGGCTGTAATACCGTCAGGCTTGGTTTCTACTGTCTTTGTGTTGGATCGGGTTTAGAAAGAAAAAATGTGTACCCAGTTCCATTTTAGAACAGACATGAAGCTGTATAAAGTGTGTATTCCTTTAGATGTTTTATTGCTGTTAAATGCAGATTATTAGTCACATATGACTATCTAAAGCAAATGTCTGGCAGTTGTTCTAAATGGACGAAATTCTTAAGAAATGCCAGTGATTTGGGCCAGGCACAACCTAACTGCTGGGATTTTTTCATCTGTGTCCCAATGAAATATACAATATAAGTCCTTTTTTATCTTTTTTTTTTTTTTTTTTTTTTTTTTTACTGACTTAAAAAGAAGTTGTTGGAATTCACAATTTCAAGCACTTACAAAAGCAATGTGCCACATAAAGAGAGCTAAAAGCAGCCTGCAATGCGGACTGAAAAATTGATGTAAGTCTCACCCCTTCTAAAGCATATAGCCAATAATAGTTCAAAATTTGGGACTGCAACTTGGGTAGTCAATCAAATTTTTATGGAGGACATGGCCACCCCCTGGATACTCCCTTGGTTGTACTTTCATGCAGGGATTGTAACCTTACTTTCTGGCCATTAATGCCCCTCCTTTTTTCTTCTTTAATTAATATTTAGTTTTTATTTCTTAGAGACTGTTTTGTGCTTTTTTTCCTGTGTCAGGATAGTAGAAGTGAGAAGGGGATATAATGGAGAGAGAGTTGGGGAAGGCATGCACCAAACAGTACTGAAAATGGGATTCAAACCTGCGACCAGTGTGTGAAGAACTATAGTCTCTGCATGTGGATGCCAGCTTTACCAACTTGGCTAACCATTAAACATATCCCCATATGAGACATTAAAGACAATGATTCATGCCTCAGTGTATTAGTTTCACTCTCATGAGATTCTGGAAGTTTTTGTGAGTACCGTAAATTAAAATATTTTAGGAAGTTGGATACACAAACTTAGTGAGGTGAATAAAAGGAACATTTCAACCTCTATATGTTTTGGGGAAATGAAGTTCCATCTTGACTATGAGAGTCTAATAGGCCGTCTTTTTTTCCCATGGCCTCTCCTTCCCAAGTCAATACCTCTCACTGTGGCAGTTAATGGATGACCTGCTCTCTCTTCCCTTCACTCCCTCTCTCTGTAGTATTCCTGCTCTGAGCAGGGAGCTAATCTTCAGGGCCCTTGACTTGGGTGTTTTACAGTTGGTCGTCTAAACCTTAAGCCCCCGTCCCATAAAACATAATGGAGTGCTTGGGCGTAAATACCAGGACTTTGCACTTCCCCTTTAAAGCCACAGCACACTTATAAAAGCACCTGTTGTGGAGGTTTCACCTGTACTCTCGAGGGGGGTGATAGAAGTCCCTCTGCTGCTACGGAGACAAAGGGGGAAATTGCAGTGAGGAGGGGTTTTACTTGGGGCCCAAAGGCAGCCAGAGGAATTGCATCTGGCGTTGATGGGAATATAAGTTTCCAGATACTGTTGGTGGTCTTTTGAACGTATGACACATCAGGGAATTCAACTGATAATGCTTTGGCTGTATCCTCAAGGTCTGGACATTGAGCAATGCTGATGGAGGCACTCACAAATGAAGTGTTCACAGCACCTAATCAAGAATTTCTATTTAAGATTGGAAGAGATAGAGTTGGGGATCATTTGTAGCGTCTAATCCATATGTCTTGAAATACGCCTTGTTTTTAAATTCTGTTCTCAGCAATGAGCCGACACAGAAACGTCTCCCAAATCCAAGTCTGGACACAGTTTATATGCACCTGTTGTCTTTGGAAAGGAATATACAGTTTAATCAGACATGAAATTTGAAGGATAAAGAGGAAAATGCAAGCATAAACCAATCAGCTTTAACATTGTAAGAACTTACCCAATGTTAGATGCAACAGCTCTGCCATAAAATTCTACTTTTACGAATCTCCTTTGTTTTCATCAGTCATAGAGGATGTAGGTGTGCTGCAGTACAATGTACGGAAAGGTGTTCCTCATATTTTGATCTCTTCATGTATGTAAATGGAGTGGGCACAATAATAGAAACACTTTATAGAAAACTGTACAATCTGAGATCAATGTCACCTTGATTCAGTCTGATTCTGGGGGTCTCCCAGAAGGGAAAAAAGTTTAAATTGTCTTCCTGAATGACAATTTCCAGTTATCCAAGTCCAACACATGCACTATCTGTGCATCTGTGGTGCTCTTTAAATTACATTCATGTTTTTGTTATGTGGAGACTGCAACCCTGCTGCTGGTTGGCGCAGTAGTTAAGCTTCCAGTCTTCAGAAGAAAAAAAAACCCCTACAGATAGATACTTTTATGACAACGTTTCTTGAATACAGTAAAATTAGTTCAGAAGCAATGATTCCATAAGTAGCATGAATCTGAATACTAGATCAAAACTGCAATTTCAGCTAATATTGCTTGGCTATGCTGGAAGCTGAATTGAGGAAGAACTGCTGAAAATGGCCAAAAGCACAAAAATAGCTGAAAATAGCATAAAAATTGCATAAAATTGCATAAAAGTAGGGGAAAATGGCATTCAATAGCTCAACAAGGATAAAAATAGCTGAAAGTCACCTTAAAATAGCTAAAATAGCATAAAAATAGCTGATTTTGGCCTGAAGGTAGCTGAAAATTGCATTCAATGGCTAAAAAAACGTAGGAATAGCTGAAAAAAGCATGAAAATGGCTATATTTTAAAATAATAAAAATTAGAAATGAGAAAAGTTATAGCAGTGGAATGACGAAGAAACTGATTTTTTTAAAGTTTAAATGGTATCGATACAACAGAGTATGAAGGAGGAGATAGCTGTTGTAGAAGAAAAACAATAAACAAAAAGGCCGACGGGAATATCAATAGTTTGGATGCTCAGCATCCCCACTAATGAGGGTGCAACAAGCTTTATGCTATTACGGAGGTGGCTGGGGTGGAGGGGAAGATTCGCCAGCAGCTTTAGCAGTGTGGTGTATCATCATTTACCCCTTAAAGCCTGAAAACACAAATAATAGCCAGAAAATTCAAATTTTTGGAACTGAAGAGTTCATTTAAGTTTCTACTGATATTTAAAAAAATCCAAATTTCCATAAAATTTAACAATTATATTTTTAGTATCTCATTTCATTCATTAGGTGTTTTTGGTAACTGATAATCCACTTGAGGGTATTTTTATCATTTATCAGATTGTATTCAGAAGTTTTTTTGAGTAATTTACTGAGCATATTGATTAGATAGAGGTATCATAAAAGTATGTATCAAATATGCGACAACAGGCATTAAGGGGTTAATACAAGTAGAGATTAGTAAGAAGGTCATCATACTTAAATGGACCGTTGTGTTAAGAGAAAGAGTTGTGAGTGGTTGTTTGAGCTGAGAGGTGATAATTAGGATCAGCTGATCACAGCTGGCGTATAACTTCCATGTCCTGCATGGACTAACACTAAATCTAAAAATTATGACCAAACAAGGTAGAAAAGCTGTTAAAAAGTGTCTCCACCAGCCTTTTCCATGTTATTCACAAGATGGCTATTGTTTATCTAAAATGTAACTTTGTTCACTGAGGCTTGCATGCAGCTGCTTAACCATGGAAACCATTCCATGAAGGTCCCACTGCACAGTTTTTGTGTTTACTTTAATGCCAGTGGAAGTTCAGAACTCTTCTACTATGGACTCAGCAGGGCATTGGCGACCTTGCATATATTTAAAGATTAAAAGACTAAAGGAGAGCGCTGGTTATGCATCCTGATTGTGCACCATTATTGCATTAATTAGCAATACACCATAAATAAGGGCAAAAATAGGTATAAAAGTTGCTTCTTAAACTGTGATTTTTATAGCAATGCATTCCAGGTGACCTCCACCACCTAATACAACTTCAGATATAATTTAAAAGTAGAGCTACCTCATTTCTAACCATGTCTACAAAATCTAAAAAGGTAGAAACTTCATCAAAGTTGAATTTCTGGTAGAACTGTTGTATTAGGAATTGCAAAAGTAGTCATTATATTATGGCTGATTACATGAATTCAACTGAAAATGCTTTTGCAGTGTTATCATGGTCAAGAAGTTAAGCATGGCTGACGACGAGGTTTATGAGCTGAGTGATCAAGAATTTCCTTTAAACTCTAAGCTGGAAGCACCAGGGATGATTTGAACCGTCCAATTGTCTGTTCCATATATCTCCGAGATCTCTGGAATCCCAGCGTTGGCACACTTCCTTTGCATGTGTCCTCCTTGGAAGGGAAAAAAATAATGAGACAAGTAAGATGGAAGGTTAAAGAGGAGAGTGCAAGTATAGTAATAAAGGCAGAGATGAATGATGGGTTTAGGGGCTGTGGTGTTGACCGACTTGATGACAGGGCAGCGGAGGGCCCCCCTTCAATTTCAAAAGTGTTCTTGGCTGTGAGACCGTCATCGCCATGCCAGCTAACCCCAGCTTTCACACTATGTTGCCGCAGACATATGTATACAAGGCAAATTTATGGGCTTTTATGAATTATACATGGGTGTAAATGGATGAAGTCATAATCCCACATCTAATATGTATCAGGCAGAAAAGCATTAAACATGGCAGTTTGTGCTTCTTTGCACCCCCGCTGGTCTCCCTTCAACAGATATTCTTCACTGATGCTTGAATTTAGAGAATCTATGTCTCTTTTCCTCCTCTCTTATTCTCTTTCTCTGCAGGTCTTAGAAAGTTTTTCTTCCCAGGACATGTCTGAAAAGTGGTGTGGTTAAATGCATGGAAAATCCTGTTCTTCCCAAGTGGCTCATCTCGGCCGAAAAAATGTATGATGAGAGGCAAGAGAGGGGAACGGGGGGCTATGGGATGGGGAAATAGTTGAGGGGTGTGTGAGAGAGGGGGAGAGAAGACAGAGGGCGGGGTAAAGGTTTATTGGCAAGGAGTTTTGAGTAAGATGTGGATGGACAGATAGAAAGATGGTGTTCGAAAAGTCCGAACTGTACTGACTTCAAACAGCCTCTTGGTGATGTCATTGGGAATTGGCGTCCTGCGGTGACCTCCAGCTAAAACTCTAACAGATCTTAACTCAATTGATTATCAGTGTTTCACAATGACAGTGTGGATGAAAAATATGAAAACACACTTATCAGCCAGGGATGTATATGATTAGCCGACTTAACAATTAAGCATTATTCTCAGCGGTCAGCAGAGAAGCTGTAAGTCTTTTTGACTGGTAAAGCAGATTATTGTCATGTCTTTGACATGATGTTGCACACTTATGGGACAGCCCACCTGGGGGGCAAGAAGGCTTCCTCCTGATGTATACTTTAGTCACCTGTGTGTTTAACTAGGATGATTTGCTAGATAGCAGAATTGTTAGCATCAGAACCCTCAGTAGAAAGCACTACTATAGTTACACTAGGGCTAACAGCATTAATGCATTAAACACAACGAATTAAGGTCCATAATTACTGCATTTTCTGTTAATTTCATTAATTGCACTGCTAAATTGTCAGTGTCAATTCAACTCCTATAATGTTAAATTGGACACTTTCCAGTTTCTAAGATTCTCACAGATACTGTGTGAAATGTACATTTTGGAAAATTTGAATACTTCACCTGTTTGTAGTGTTTATTTTTTAACACTCATGTGGGTTGATTTTCCCACATTGAAGTGCACTTTACACCCAAAATGTGTCATTTTTTAAAACTTTTTATTTCCAATCTTTGCAATCGACCTCTTGCCACAGGTAGAATAAGACTAACTCAGTGAAAACTTCTATCATGGTACAAAAGTGTAAATATACATTAAAAACAAACTTTGTCCGACGAAAACTGAATTACATTTTAGTCTAGTTTTAGTCATCTTGACGAAAAATAAACTTAGTTTTTGCCAGTTTTAGTCATCGCAGATCTATTTTTGTTAGTTTTAGTCTAGTTTTTGTCATGGAAAAAAGGCTGTTGACGAACATTTTTAGTCATAGTTTTAGTCGACAAAATTAACACTGCGCCCAAGTGACGATGTACAAGAGGCGACCCCAGAGCCATTTAGTTTCTCTGTCAATGGCGATGTGTGATCCAGAAAAGTGTTGCAATGGTTTCAAAAGTGAAATGGGCACAGAACGTGATGAAATCGGATTAAAAAGTTGCAAAAATGTATTAAATGAAGTTCATCCTTAGCTCATGCAGGACACGATAGTCAAACGCCCAACTGTGATCAGCTGAAGGCCAGCTGATACCAATTGTCGCCCCCAAGCTCTCACAGCCAATCACAGCTCTTTCACTCAACACGGTGGTGTATTAAAATATGACGTACTTTTCACTAATCTGTGCTTGCATTAATGCTGATGCACCCAACTGCTGCTGCTGGCAAAGCTTCTCCTCCTCCACCCCAGCCTCCTCCCTTATAGCAGAAAGCTTGTTGCACCCTCATATTGAGATTCACGCAACCACAGGTTAGTTGCTTTTGAACTAGTTGTGCTGTTTTGCACTAGCAGTGCTCATTTTTTAATCAAAACCAATGCAGTCATGTCTTCAGTGTGCCGCATCCTTAGCGGACAAAACGCTCATGGTGTCTGCTGTTTTTTCGCCACAATCACTGCAATCTCAGTTGAAAAACATTTCAGCTTTTGGAACATGCTAATCATTGTCACTTTACCTTCACTGTCCAATCAAAATCAAGAATGTGTTTTTTTGGCGATGTTTCTTCAAGAAAAGAGAAATATGAAGCACAGGTGGTATTTTCAACACAAACAAGCACAGCCGAAGTCAACTTTAGCATCATTTATCACTGGTGAGGAGCACCCTGAACCTGACACCAACTGTGGATGCATGGCCCTTAACCTGCAGACACTTTGATGCCATCCTTAGACACCTAAAATTAATCACACTCAGCTTGGGCTGTTTTCAGAGTGTTTTCTTACCTTTAAAAAGCAGGATTTAAATTTATTTTAACCAACTTTGAAATCAACTGTCAAGGAACGGGTAAAGAGACATTTTTTAAATTGTTTGTACTAAACTGTCTGCTCTTGATCCTTAAGTTCCCCCATGCATTATTAAAGCATGCGACCCTCATTGTTTTTCCAACTGGGCCATTGTGTTCAAATAATTGAACTCAGATTAGTTTGGTTTTGACCCTACAGTAGAATTTCTGCTCATTTTCATTGCTGACTCAATCCCTTCTACATCAAACCCCCATGACCCCATTCCCCGTCATGCATGTCCAAAAACTCTGGACAAATATTTTCAAAGGAAATAATGAAATTCCTGAAATTATTAGGACGAGAGACCTTATATTATCTGTTCTCCCTCTCTCTTTCTTCTTCGACCTGGCCCCAGAGAGTGCCCCCAGTTGCTCTCGCGTAGGGCTTCCAGAGAGTGTTTGCTACACTGAGGCCTTTATTCAAAACGTCTGTTTTGAGGGAACGCTCCATCTTTGCTAAGCAGCTTCTTATCCAACATGTGATTTGAGGCAGACAGACTTGTCCAACACGAGTTGAAGAGATGTTATGAAACATTCTGTGTATGAATTGTGCATTGGTGGTAACCTTAGCAGGCCTGTCGCAGTGGGAGAATTATACCAGTGGTATAAATTCTTCCAGAACATTTTTACAGACTTTTAAGTTGCTTCCTTTAGGCTACGCTGCACATATGCTATGAGACTGCCGGGTTTTACTCTCAAATTTTAATGTTTTATTCAGACATTCGCTTTTCAAATATAGAAGTCTAATAAACTATTGAATTAACTATTTAAAGAAGGAAAATGGGACACTTTGGATCAGCTGGCCTCATTTTTAAGGCTTTTTTAAGAATCAGTATGCACAAGATTCTCATAAAATTGTTAAGTGTTGAGAGTTCCAGCATTAACAAAAATGATCTTTTCACTACACAAAGAAAAATATCAAAAGGATTAGTAGCAGAATTAGAAATGTTCATATAAATCTAGTAGAAAAATGGCCTATAAAGAGAGACTGACCTAAAATGGTAACACTCTTGTAGTTTCCACTACTTCTGGCAACCAAATACTCCACTAAAGTACAACCGAACTCACAACTTGTCAAAGTTTATCCCTTTAAATCTGCTCTGTTATCACAGGTTATCAATCATACATTGTGTTGCATGTCAGTAGCTCTCTCTGAGGATTGTTTCTGAAATTTCTGACATGATGAAAGGCCCAGAGGTGAGTGTTTATGCCTCTGCTCTGGTGATAGCCAGGAACCAGAGGCATTATGTTTTCAGGTTGCCAAGTCCACCTATCTGTGACATTCTTATGAACATGATGTATCAAAATGCTTTGAAGGGGTTTCTGCAAACTTTTCACAAATACTCACTGTGACTCAAGTATGAACTTCAATTTTGGAGGCTAAAGGTCTATGTTTATCCCTGTTTTTGAGAGCAATATATCAAGAATGGTGTAAGGGGGATTCAGCAAACTTTTCACAAATGTTCACTCTAATTTAGGGATGAACCAATAAGATTATGGGGTCAGTGGTCAAGGTCAAATGACCTCATGCTCATCCTTTGATTGTGTGTGCTCCGGCTCAGAAATGCTTTTAGGGATCCCCTTCAAATCAAATGTCCACTCTGACTCAAGGATGAAAAGATTAGGTTTTAGAGGTCAAAGGCCATGGCCAATGTTTCAACTTTTAAAATAATATTGGACATAACTTTCGTTTCTGGTTGGAGTAAGGGTTAAAGTTACAGTTAGGATACCAAAAGTTAAAACTCAGAAACATATCCTGCAAAACCTGATTACAAAATGTTTAATAAAGCCGAGTAAACAGTTTGCTTACAGGAAAAAAGCTTGTCCTCCATGAAAACATTCCAACGCAGCCAGCATAGCGGACATAGCTCTGTTAGCTGTGAAGGCTACGTAGATGAACGAGCTAAGTAGCTAATGGAGCTACTAAGCTAACAGGGCTAAATATAAGCTCAAAAAACAGCTTCATAAGCTACATATCTACATCATCTCAGCTGCTAGGTTAGCTTTAGCTATGTTTGCTAAAGCTTACATTTCTGAAACTCCTGTTGCTTTAGCTGACATTGCTAAAGCTCACGTTGCTTAAGGTAATTTAGCTATAGATAATGTAGCAAAAGTTAAGCTCATGAAACAGTTATGTAAGCTATATATGTTACTTAGCTGAGTTAGTTTCAGCTGTGTTTGCTAAATCTCGTGTTGCTTAACCTAACTTGGCAATAAGTAATGGAGCTACATCACCAACATAGCTACGCAGCTAAAGCTAGGCCCATAAAGCAGTTATGTAAGCACTATGTTATCTACTCAGCTATGTTAGCTTTAGCTACATTTGCTAAAGCTCATGTTGCTAAAGCTAACTAAGCTACATTGGCTTATATAGTAAACCAATGTATCAAGTAGCTACCATAGCTGTGTTAGCATTAGCTAAAGCTTACAAAGCTAAAATGAACCACTGTTTCTGTAACTTCTTCTAAAACAGATCTATACTAATTTAATCTCGGATTATATTTCTGGCCTTTTTCCCAGTTATAATTACGGAATGTTTCTTAGTCTGTATTTTGTTGGTGTTTCATGAATTTAACTGACAGACTTTATTTATGAATAAAGTTGAATTTAAAAAACAAATAAAACTGGAAGTATGATGTACTGGCAGAAGACGGCATTTCCTTTTCTGAGATAAACGGGGTCTCAAATGAACTGTCTGGAAGAGTGGCAAGATGTACAAGATGTACGATGTGCAGCAAGACCCCTCTCAGAATGATTGAGACATTCCCCTCAGACTTTGCCCACGTGCCCATTCAGACTCAAGGCTGAACTGAAAACATGTCTAAGGTCAAGGGTTAGATTCAGTTGGCATCATGTTCGTCCTTTTTTTCTGGACACTATATCTCGAGAATGCTTTGAGGTATTTTCCTTTAAATTTCAACCGGTGTCCGATCTGACATGAAGATTGAGGTTTTGAGGTCAAAAGTCATGGTCACATGGCCCCATGTTTACCCCTTGCCTGTAACTGTGATATCTCAAGTTTGCTTTGATGGATTTTCTTAGGACTTTTCACAAATGTCTGCTCCGACTTAATGGATTGATTGCAATTTGGAAGTAAACTGTGAAAGGCCAAGGCTTGTCAATGCATAGCTCAGAAGAGCTTTAGGGGATTCTGTTCAAACTTACACAAATAGCCACTCTGACTCAAGACTGACCTGATAGCACTTTTGAGGGCAGAGGTCAAAGGTCACTGGGCCTTGTGCTAATCCCTTGCTTGTCATTGTAATTTATCAAGGAATGGTTTTAGGCATTTTCTTCAAACTTCACACAATGTCTGCTTTAACTCAAACATAAAACCTCCAAAAGACATGTCCGAGGTACAAAGTCGAGGCAGTGACTCGAGGTCATATCTTGTGGGCTTAATATTTCAAGAATGGATTAAAGGATTTTTGTCCAATTTGGCTTAAACCTACACAACTTGAGGGTGAACAGCTTCAGTCTTGGAGGTCAAAGGTCAGTTGGTGTTAATTCACTGTCTGGCAATTGTATACCTCATGGAGGCAGGTGTTAGTTCCACTGTAGATGTGCATAAACTTTACCATGTGTAATAACCTCACCCCCTCTGCTTGTGCGCAATCAAATCCAGCGTCTTTGTCTAGTGGAAAGACACACCTTACACCTCCTCATACCTTTACAAATCAGTTCAATACATAGTGTAAATACACTTCATTCCAAGTCAGCTGTTAAGTGGAAGAGCAAATATAAATAGCACACTTCAGAATTACATACTTCTAAGAGGTTTGGAGTGTTTGAAATTAGTGCTTTTATCCTTCTATTTACCTGAGCTCACCTAAGTGGGACAAATGTGAAGCGCTCTTTTAAAACAGAATGGCATTTACTTTTACAAAATGATACAGCAAAAAACACACATTTTTATGTTTCAAAGGTATGTAATGTCACCAAAGGAAGACTGATTGTTGACATGACCGAGAAATTCAGACAGGACGTTGTTGCTTTAATATGTTCTAATCTTTTCTCCTAATGATACACCATATATCTACAGTATTAACGTATACCATCAGGTATAGTTCATAAATGTTATAATAGGCTATATATGATAAGGGTAAAGTAGCTTCAATGTAAACATAATGTAATGAACTTCAGTATAAACTCTCTTTTTTCAAGTTCATGCATGGCACACAATGGCATTTTCTATTGCCAGTTTAATATTTTATTGTTGATATGATGACCCCTGACAGTAAAAAAAAAAAAAAAAAAAAAAAAAATCCTTACTGGTTAATTGTTTACATTCAGTTGTCAGGACCCAACTCTTCTGCCACTTAAACTTCCTTTCCTCAAATTCACAAGACTAACCACAATGGAAGTATTCCTATAGACTAGATTAACTACATGTAATAGCATGCGAAGACTTTGAGGAGGTACTTTCAATCAGAAATTAAAATGTCATTTACTTAACTGATCCTAAGTTTGAATTGATAGTAATTTTGTTGGAACGTTTATGTCAAAACTATTCATATGAATAGACCCAATGTGATCCTTTTATTAAAAAATACAACATAGCAGTTACATTATATAAATATACCTATGGTTAGCATCTTCTGGCACTTGGCTACTTGTGGCATATCAGCCATTTAATTCCTTAATTTGACAACAGAATGAGTTGCGTGTGCATGCCTAGTGAGAAAATGCTATGTAATAAATGCAGAAAAAGCACTTGAAATTTTCCTGAAATATTTGAACTATGCTGCAAGTGTGAACAAAAACAGCAAACATTTTCACTTGTTTTGTTCAAGCCACCTAAAGACACAGAAATCATACACCCAGCAGTGATCAGCTAATAGCCTGTTGATACCAATAATTGCCTCCTGCTTCTCATAGCCAATCACAGCCTTTTCTGATCCTTGCTTGCATCAATGCTGATGCACAACGCTGCTGCTTGCTAAGCTTAACCTCCTCCACCCCAGCCTCCTCCTTTATAGCATAAAGCTTGCTGCACCCTCATATTTAGATTCATGTTACTCAGGATTAATTGCTATTGAGCTAATTTTATTGTTTTCTGTGGCTTCTAGCTGTGCATTCCCTGGAAAGTCAAAGCATTCTGCTTGACTGTAAATGTCAATGTAAAATAGCAGCTTCATACTCTTTTGTGCTTGCTAGAATACTCTTTCCAGTCCTTTATTTTACTTGGAATGTTGCCAATTACCATAACATTCATACTGAGATGAAAACTGCCATCATGGAATTGGACTTTGTTGCTTCACTGGCCATTTTGTATATTTGATAAAAAATGACATGGTGACATCAATGGTTTAAAATAAATAATTCAAACTCTATGTTAATATCAATGTTGATTTAGAGATTTTTGAAGTCAAACCGTCAAGATCATTGGGCCTTATGTTCATGCCTAAGCTGACTCCAACTACTTCGATTTTGGAAGTCAAAGCTTAGATATCAAAGTCAAAGGGCATTAAGATTTTCTCTTTTTGAGTATGTGAAATCTCAAGAATGCTTTGAGGGGTTTCCTGAACGTTTTCACAAATGTCCGTTTTGACTCAAGGATATATAGATCTTTGAGTTAAAAGGTCTAGGTCAGTGGGCCTCATGTTCATTCCTTGCTTGTGAATACAGTATGTCAAGAATGGTTTAAGGAATTTTCTCTAAACCTTGCACAGATGTCAACTCTGACTCAGGGATGAACATCTTAGCTGTAGGTCAAAATCAAAAGTTAAGGTCATTGGGCCTCATGTTCCTTTCTTGCTTGGAAATGTGGCATCTCATATTTTCTTCTAAAAATTTTGCAACGGTGTCCACCTAGTCTCAAGTCTGACCTTGTTTGATTTTGAAAGTAAAAGGTCAAGGTTATTGGGCCTTACACTCGTCCCTTGCTAAAATACGTGGCATGACAAGAACACCTTGAAGGTTTATTCCTTAAACCTTGCACGAATGCTTACTAATCTCAAGGATTAACCCCTTTTTTAAATTTTGGAAGTTAAGTTTATTGGGCCTAGCATTTATTTGCTGCTTTGGAATGACATATCCCCAGAATCCTTTAAGGGATTTTCTTTAAAATTTGCACAAATGTCCAGTCTGACTAAAGAATGAGTTGGTTAGATTTTGGCAGTTATAGGACAATATCACTGGGCCTCATGTTCATTATCCCTTGCTTGTGAATACAATAGATATAGAATACTTTGAGGGATTTTCTTCAAGATTTGCAAGAATGTCAATTCTGACTCAAGGATAAACTGGTTAAGGACAAGGTCCTGGGGCCTTATGGTCACATTTTCTGTTTGGCAATTGCATACCTCACAGAGGCCTAGTGCCAACTCTAGTTGCATAATACCTTGTATCCCGGAACTTCCCCTACCTGCTTATCTGACAGCAGTAATCTCCCACTGTGGAGAGTGTTTAAACAAGCAATTACAAGGTATTGGTGGGGCAGGTTGTCCTGGAGTAAAAGTTCTACCCTAGTTCTGCCTCAAACAGTCTATTAGGGGCAAATGATCCAAATGAGCCAAATGGTCTTGACAAATGATTCAAATCAGCAAAGTAACTAATTTCTGGTCGTGGTCTCTTCATGGCATGACTGGTTTATTTAAAGAGGACTTTTAGGGGTGCCTAATTATGCTCTCAACTTTGAAATAATTTTACATGTCTCTTACTTCTTTGAGCCAAGTATCAAGGCTTCTTTTTGTGTTTGCAAAGGTGCACAAGACTCTTTTCATCACTTCGACATTTAGCCACTGGTATACGGTTGTATGGATTTGAAGACACAGGGTGCCATTCACAAAAAACTTCCAGCAACATGGAGTTTATTTGTCCCAGTGAGAGATTACAGTGTGTTATTTTACAAGTAAGTAAACATCAAACCATAGAAGAGGAAATGTGAACTCACTCGCTGTGCTCTTGCTTGGAGAAACTCTCCTCGCCGTATGTGATCAGGTGCAGTAAAGGCATGTTGGTTTAGCCTTTCATTTCATCTAAGCACTCACAAAATAAGTGTACAAAATATATGGCAGGCAAGTAGGTCACACAAACTAGGTCGAAACATCCGAAGAGGATCTAATTTGTGATAGTAAGGCCAGTGTCATGTTTTGTTTCTGATAAACTCCTGTTCTCTTGTCCGCTGTGTATCTATTTCCAAAACATCCCAGAGCCAAAAGAAATGATAAACTATCACTTCAGCATATGCAACACATTATTGACTCCTCCAAGAGATGAGTGAGCGTGTTGATGCTGCGTGCCAGGACCACCAGCCAGGCTCGTAGAGGAAAAACTTGTTTGATGTGTTCATAAAATGAATGACAGTTTCACTGCTGGAAAAAGATATCTCATTGTGTTGAATGATTGCAGTCATTAGTGCTGCTGTTAGCATTCCCAGGACTGAGACAAAACATTATGTCACGGATAGGGAGACATCCGAATCGCTGAACAATTAATTGAAGACCCACTTTGTCATGGGGGAGTGAGGTTGCTTTGAGATGCTTGGAGAATTACAAAAAATGTCACAGATGCATATTAAAATTATGGTGTGTTCAGGGGCTGATGCTGAAACTTTATGTAAGGCCCATTGACACACTTCTTCAAATACTGTAAGGCAGAATGTGAAAAGGTAGGGCATGTGAGATGATTTAGTTGTGCCACATACGTCCATCTGTTCCATTATCTATACTGATTGTCTCATTCAGGGTTACATGAGCCAGTCCCAGCTGCCACTGCAAAAGACTGGGTATGCCCAAGCCTGGTCAATCACAGAACTAAGCCACCAGATCATCAAAGTCACATATCTTTGCACACCATGCAAAAGGGCCCTTTTCAATCCGGGATTCAAACCAAGGAACCGTCTTGCTGTGAGGGGACAGCGTTAGCCATAGAACCACCATGCAGCCCTAGAAATGTAATATCAGATATGATGAATCAATTTTGATCTGCGTAGCACCAGTTCATGACAAATTTCATTTTGAGACTCTCTCAAAAAGAGCAGGCCTCTGACTTCTGGAGTCCCAGTTGATTCAGGGGTGAGGCAGGGTTGAATCTTAGCCCCTATGCTCTTTATGGACCGGAAAATTGGGCAGGTAGCAGGTGGTGTTGTTTAATTGTCTGATGATGCTGTGATCCTTATGAAGACTGTTGATGTCCTTGTGGGGGCTCTCAAATTCCTGAGTGAGAAGGCTGAACCACTGGGACTGTGCATCTTCTCAGCAAAGGCAAAGATCCTGGCATCTGGGGATGCTGAGGGAGGCCTCTGATGCTGCCATCGAATCTGTGTCTGTGGATGATTCGAGTGTGGAGTTGTAGAACAGTTCACCTAACTTGGCAATGTCATCCATTAACTGTGAGATCAACTGCAGACTTAAACTCACACACAAAGAGATGGGTTTGCTCGGCAGAGCAGTGTGGCGTTCATGGTACCCAAGCATGTGGGCAAAAGTCACAAAAGTCTTTTGGTCTGTGGCCTTCTTGGTCTAACTATACTATTGTGATGCCTGGATATTGACTGATGTCTAGAGATGCTGTCTGGACTCCCTTTATTGCTGCCTCCCTTTATTAGGTATCATTGGCAAGACCATGTGTCTAATGCTGACATGTTTAGGAGACCAGGGATGGGGACGGTGAGATGCTGGACTTGAAAGAGGTAGCTGCGCTCCTAGAGGCACTTTGCCCACTTTCCAGTTTGCTGCGTACTGGTGTCTGGGGCCCAGTGAGATGGACCAGGCTTCAGGGGTGGCAGCTGGGATGATACCTGGAGAGATGGGGCATGGGCCCTTGTGCAGACCTAGCCAATGATCATCAGGTGGTTATAGCAGTAATTTGCATGTAATGCATGCAATATATTGAAAATAACCTAATTTTTTGGCCTTTATCTCATTAAACTGTGTGAGATAAATGGCTCCAATAGGCAAACTAATTTACCAAAACTTCTTGATGATATCTGAAAATATCCACGTCTTTCAGGAGCTGACAAGTGCAAAAAACCTCCCCTTCATCTGCCTACTTGCCTTCACTGATCTGATAATATTTAGACTTCTCATTGATAGCTACAGTCAATTAACATTCAAGTTTTGCCCTCCAGACTGCTGCAGTGGTCAGAATAATTGATAACTATGCATATGTTTAGTTAAAAAAAAAAGACAAAATTTCAAGGCAAGGGTTTCTGCCTCCCATACATTGATGCGTAGTTGATACAAAAGAAAAAGGGCCTGAGGCTCTACATCCCATTTAGCTTTTGGAAGATCACACACCATGAGCAGGCTTGTGTTTTTCCTTATAATATGTGCAAAAGACCAACAATCAGAAGTATTTTACATATTCTTCTAGCATCACAGAGAAAATGTAATCTCACTGCATTGCAACCAGCGAGAAAATAAGGAAAATATATGGTCACAGTTTGCAATGTAACAGCATTATCATGTCAAGAAGTCCTAGATCACTTTCAGTGTCACTGCTGATCTGGATTTATTCCCATGAGCACCTGCTTGCTGCTCATGTGGCTTGCAATGACCTCTCTCCTTGTAATTCATAATGACGAATGAGCCCGCTCAGATGGCTTGTCATCAACAGACAAAACAACATAAAAAAATGCTGTAGTGATTATGATTCACTGTCTCCTGGCGTCTGACATCACCATGTTCACAACAATATTGTGGCTCGACATTTCATGTCTCAGCTTCAACTCTGCAAAGCACTTAGCGCCCAGAGCGACATATTTGGGGTATTGTGCTGTTTTGTTTGTCTCCTGCACTTCCTAGACAACACTCCAACAACATTGTCTGTAATCTCCGCCTATTAACACAAGTGTGAGTGATCAGAGACTGGAGTATAATTGCATGGGAGGTGAAGAAATGACTTGATTGGTCAAAATTGATACCAGGCTGATTCACAGATATTTTAGTGAGGTGATAGCATTCGTAACAGCATTGAAGGCGCAAAATAACTGGAAGACAGTTGTTTTCAAGGGTCAAAAGGAAGCACAGATTATTGTGGGATGGTCAAATTGCAAGATGTTTGCAATGACTAAGTGTATTGGCTGCAGAAATGCTAAATTAGGAATGATTTAAATCCATCTGGGACCTTATTTTGAGCATTATTATCCTGAAAGAGAACACCACAAGTCATTCTAGCAAGGAAACCTTGTTGTTAATCGTAGCCTTGGTGAAATCTACATTCATCAGGAAGACTATCCTCATTGTAGTGCTATTATCTTAATGTGGATTGCTCTTTGTTTCTTCTTTTGTTTTCCAGGGCCTATTTGGATGTAAAAGAGCTGAAAGAGATCCTGCATTTGGACGGCTCGACTCACCTGAACGTCTTCTTTGCCAACTCTTCTGATGAAGACCTGGCGGGGGTTGCCACTTGGCCCTGGGACAAAGAGGCGCTCACACATTTGGGTAGAAGACAAATACACAGATAAATACAAACACATATGTGCATGCAAGAACGCTTGCAAGCACACACTTCCTTTGGCAACCCACACGGTTGATTTTGAGTAATTACAGGTCAAGCCCCAAGCAGGGAAGGAGGTGATAATGAAGCTGAGGAGGGCCATTAATAATGCGTACTTTAAATCTTATCCACTTTCCTGATTACACTACTCCAGGAAAAGGCTATTGTGTTGCTTCCAATGTTAACATCATGTATCCCTTTGTTTTTCTCCAGGTGGAATTGTGCTCAACCCTTCCTTCTATGGTACATTCGGCCACACTGACACCATGGTCCACGAGATCGGCCACAGTCTCGGACTCTACCACGTGTTTCGAGGCATTTCAGAGATCGAGTCTTGCAATGATGGGTGTTTGGAGACTGAGCCATCAATGGAGACAGGAGATCTGTGTGCAGACACCAACCCCACTCCCAAATACAAAGGCTGCCATGATCCAGAACCGGGCAACGAAACCTGTGGCTGTCGGCATTTCACGCACACGCCGTTTAACAACTACATGAGTTATGCAGGTGAGACGTAGCCTTCAGGTGTGTTTGATACCTCTTGCGTGCAAAAGCTGACACACACGTGGATCCTTGGAGAGGAGTTTGTTGAGTGTGTGCATACCAAGACAGGTGTGGAATTTGGCAAAGATATTTCAATGGAAAAGCAGCAAAGAGCTCTCCCTTGCTGGCTTCTTTTGGTAACGGTTACGGGTTTGTTGTTGTAGTTGTAAAAGCATGATGCCAAAGGAGTAACTAAAGCCCCCCAGACCTCTGTAGCTCAGATGGAAACCTTTGTAGATGGGAATTTAGTTATATTATTAATGAGTTAGAGTCCAGATCTCAACAGTCATGGAATGGCAGCTGCATGCAATCCTCACATCACCAAGTCCAACGCCAAATGGCCGATGGAGTGGTATAGAGCACACCACTGGACTGTCCAGTGGAAACGTGTTCTGTGGAGTGATTAATCACGCTTCTCTGTTTTGAAGTCAGATAAGGGGCTCTGGGTTAGGCAGATACAAGGAGAATGTTACCATCCTTGCTGCATTGTGCCAACTGTGCAGTTTGGTGGAGGAGGGATAATGCAATGGGGCTGTTTTTCTGGGTTTGGGCCAGGCCCCTTATCTCCAGTGAAGGCAAATCTTAATGCTACAGCATTGCATACCAAGACATTTTGGACAATGCTATGCTTCCAACTTTGTGGCGACAGTTTGGGGAAGGCCTGTTTCTATTCCAACATGACTGTGCCCCAGTGCACAAAGCAAGGGCTATAAAGACATGGTTTGATAACTTCAGTGTGGAAGAACTTGACTGGCACACACAGAGCACTGACCTAAGCCCCACTGAGCATCTTTGGGATGGACTGGAACAGAAATTGCAAGCCAGGCCTTCTCGTCCAACATCAGTGCCTGACCTCATAAATGCTCAACAGAATGAATGGGCACACATTCCCACAGAAACACTCCAAAGTTTTGTGGAAAGCCTTCCAAGAAGAGTGGAAAGGCTGCTATAGCTGCTTTCTTTGAATACAGTATCATTAAATTAGGGCGTAACGGTCAGGGGTCTGGTTACTTTTGTCCATATAGTGTATCTGTAACCAGCTTACACCACCAAGGGGTTCAACACTGACTCCCCTCTTTTTCAGCTATTCTGATGTTGGAAGTAAACTTCTCCATTCATATCCTCTGTAGCATAAAACGACATTTAGTACAGTGGTGGCAGCCGACAGCCAAAATTAGCGTGAGTGGTAAAAATTTCAGCCCTCCCTCATCAGAGATGTCACTACCTACACTCTAGGATTATGGGTGGTGTAGTTATTTTTCTTGTGATTAACTGATTAATTGTTTTTTCCTTAAAATAAGGTTGATAAATACAAACTTGTGTCATCTGCGTAAGCACATACCATAATTTCAAACTTAGGTAGCTTGCGGAAAGTCTAACTTAAATGGTTATGACATTATGTCTAATAAGCAAATCCAAAAAAGGATATTCATTATTTTAATGATATAGAGTGGACTGCTACATTTGACATGTTCTGTCATTATTGTATCTTTCTATCTATATGGTGAATGATAGCACTTGAAAGTTGAGGCATGCAGCTGGACTAACACAGGGAGCATTCTTTGAGCCTTCACCACCAAGCAAAACTATATGTGCATTTTGCTATGAATGGTTAAATCTATGACGACTTCTCAAACCCCACTCTGCTTCCTCCGTTCCCTGCAGATGACGCCTGCACAGACTCCTTCACACTGAACCAAGTGGCCAGGATGCACTGCTACCTGGATCTCATCTACCAGACCTGGCAACCCGCCTCCAAACCTCCTCCGGTACCCATGGCGCCCCAAGTTGTAGAGCAGCATCATAACTCCATCACCCTGGAATGGTTTCCACCCATATCTGGACACTTTTACGACAGGTGAAATGAGCTACATACGTTGCCAATCAAACTCTGTTGTGTATGCTAATAAAACGAATAAGATTTATAGCTGAGCTAATGTAACAATAATTCAATCTAACTTGGAATTAATTTTACCAACCACAACACCTTTAAGGGAGCCAAGTCTATAAAGGAACCAAGTCAAACACTATTACAACCTTAAATTTAATCATTTAATGTTATTACAGTGATTTAATTGGAATAAATTATTTGTATTTGGGCTGTATCTAAGTTGGTTGCTGTTCCTGTCTGTTGGTTTCCTAGAGAAGTGGGATCAGTGTGTGATAAATGCACTGAGGGGGGAGTTCTGCTGCAGTACGCTTCCAATTCCTCCTCCCCAAGGCCATGTGCACCCTCTGGACACTGGTCCCCACGAGAGGCAGAAGGTACAGTAATGATACTTTAAACTTGACTTGGGGAGATCATCAGGGTGATTAGGGCCGGATTTCCCCTCCAAAAAAAAAAAACTATGGCAGATCCCAGTTCTTAGATGTTCAAATGGTTACTTTGCCAGATTTTCTTTTTTTTGTTAGGAATGATCTGGTGGGCTTTCAGGAATGCTAGGGCAGAACTGATTTCATATTGCAAATATTAGATATGTTTAATATTTATGATCCAATGTCCTGTTTGTGAAGGGGACAACAAGGACTGAGTGCACTCTGTGGATATTTACATGGAGTGATAACCAAAGTTAATTTGTTGGAAAAGCAAAGCAAAAAAGAAAGCCCATCAACTGCAGTGGAGCATTTTTACCCACCTCCAGCCCTGTCTGTTTTTTCCTATTTCACCTTTTCTTCCTGCCTGTTGTCCACCATTTTTGTGAACTCAAAAGTTTTGTTTAATCACAAGATATATTGCAAAATTTCAAGACTTGTTTTGTGCAACTGTTTCAACTGGGCCACTCTGCAATGTTCTGAAAGCCTGTAAGCTAACACCACTGCAACTGGAGTTGACCATGTGTCTTTTCCATAGTAATATCTCTCAAAGGTATTTGTTTTTTTTTTTTTCTAAGATTAATTTTAAGGCTTTTCTTTGAGATATGGACAGTGCACAATGTTGGAAACTGGGGAGAGAGTTAGTGGTGAATAACACGAGGAAAAGGATCCACAAGCCAAAATTAACCCTAGGCTGCTTATGCCAAGGACGCCTATGTTTATGGGATGTGTGGACATACGTAAGTTGCAGCCAACAACTTTTTCTTCCTCTGGAAGCCCTCCATAGTGCCATTCTAATGATGCTGTCCATGCCTTTGTAACCCTTACAGAAGCTTTTCTAGCAAGCCTGGAACTTGGGTGAGATCATTTCTGGTGCTAGCAGCCAGTGCTATCTGCCTTATTGTTTTGTCACATAGGTTGTGACAACCAATGGCAGGCTGTTCCTGTCTAAAAAGCTGCATTCGGTCTGAACAGCTCATAATGGAGAGACAGAGAGCCTGTGATGTGTCCCTCTGTGTCACTGCAGACAGGAACTGCTTTGAATAATGGCTCATAATCAGACCATTCCAAAAAGGCTTTTTGTCACAGAATGATTTTTTATTTTTTTTTAATTTTTGGCACTTAAGAGTTGGGAGAACAAGTGTGTGCTAAAAAAGTTTTAGACATTGTTGTTTACTGTGTGTTTTACTGTGTGCAAATTTTTCTTTAACATTATTATTTACTGTATGTCATACGTAAAGAAATGAAACTGGAGTTTTGACTCAAGTACACTTGATTCTTGGCATGGATCCTAAAGTGAATGCACCCTAAGATTATGCTGGAAGGAAATCATTTTTACATGGCCAAAATTAGCTTAAATCATCCCTGAATTTCTTACGTATTAGCTTGTGCAGTGCTGCGTGTCCTGCATCCTCGTATGGCTGGTTATTGCAAGGCTGAATAGTTTCCATGTGAAAAGTTTTGATTAATAAAACATTGATTAAACCATTTTTAGTATTTATAGCATTATTTTATCTGATGAAATATTTCCCTTTGAATGAAAATTTTATTTTTAAACAGGATTTCCACTTTCTATTTATTTGTTTGCAGCTTTCTAAAATCAAGTAATGCAACTTGACAAAATGCAGGCAACATCATCTGTCCACATGATATGTGTGGCAACAGCCCAGTTAACACTGTTGCAAATGGCCCCTACACTGTTCATTGGACACATATCTTTGGTCTGAATCTGGAATTCAGCATGTAGTGTGATATTTTAGTCAATGCTCTCCACACTGGCAACAAAATAATGTGATCTATTAGTATTTGTTGTCATGTGAAGGGCCCTTAGATTTTCAATATCTATTAATATTTTAAAAATCTTGTAGTTTGGGCCAGGCTTAAGAACTGTGTTCTTTGAAGTATATCCACATTTTTTACATAAAAGTTAAACTACTCTCCTCCTCTTTCCTAGCATGTTAATTTTTATTTTAATGAGCCTTTTCTACCACATTTTCTACCAAAACAAAGTCGTAAATATAGGCCTTTTATGCACAATTTTAGTTTGATTACCTGATATTCTTTTCCACTATTTTCTGACTCAACATGCAAGCATTTTGGAAAGTGACTCAACTTTCAAATATGCAAATGACTCACTGGATTCATGACACTTGGGTCGTGGGACAACATGGACAGATCAGTGAGGTCACTTCCCTCTGGATGGTGCTGTATGGTACGATTCCCATATGACAGCTCAGGCCTAAAAACCGGGGTTAAAGATCATGTCTTAACACTAAATCCCCCCTCTTTTACATTTCAGCTAAAGTGGGATTTGAGTGCAGTAAATGCTTCAATAAGTGAAATTTAGGGAGAAAAAGCCATTTTATCTCTTTTTGGTGTTCTATTGTGAGGTATTTATGCTGTAAAAATAGTTGTTGTCCCATCTGTGCAGCTCAGAATACTCTCTGTGCAAGCTGTTGTTCTCCCATATGATGCTTTTTCTAATAAACATTTAAATAAATGTACTTTAAAAGCAAAGTCCCCATACCTCACAAGGTTAAGACAAACATCTTGGGTTTAGTTTCCAAATATGTGTGATGATTTCAGGAGTAAGAGTCTGAATTTAGGACATTTTTTTTCTAGACACAGGGACCGACTACACGTCTACTTATTTACAGCGGCAGATGTTCTCTATAAATGGAGCAATCCTCCACCAGCTGTATTACCAAGCAGCCTGTTACTTTAAGAGCATGTGGCACTATGGGCTATTCGGGGCCTTAATGTTGCGAGGCTAACAAGTTTATCCCCATCTATGTGATGTAATGTTTGATAATGCCTGAAGTGACGTAAGCTCCAGAATGCTCCACAGAGGAAACAATACTGTCCTGCATGAAAACAAATGGATATGTTTAGATACATCATATACAAAGGGAAATATTTCAAGCTCATGAAAATCAAAAATCCACTATCTCGGAGCTCCTTTTGCACAAAATACTGCATCTATATGATGTGGCATGGAGGCGATCAGTCTGTGGCACTGCTGGGATGTTATGAAGCCCATGTTGCTCTGATAGCAGCCTTCAGCTCGTCTGCATTGTTGAGTCTGGTGTCTGTCATCTTCCTCTTGACATTTCCCCAGAGATTCTCTACAGGGTTCAGGTCAGTCAAGCACAATAATGGCTTACCTGTGGGCAGGTGCCAAGTCGTACTGGAAAAGGAAATCAGTATCTCCATAAAGCTTCTCAGCAGATGAAAGCATGAAGTGCTCTAAAATCTCCTTGATGGCTGACAGCGTTGACTCTGGACTTGATAAAGCACAGTAGACCAACAACAGATGACATGACACCCCAAACCATCACTGACTGTGGAAACTGAAAACACAGGACTTAGAGAACCTTGGATTCTGTGCCTCTCAGATCTTCTTCCAGACTCTGGGACCTTGATTTCCAAATTAAATGCTAAATTTACTTTCACCTGAAAACAGAACTTTGAACCACTGAGCAGTCCAGTTCTTTTTCTCTTTAGCCCAGGTGAGACGCTTATGACATGTCTGTGGATCAGGATTGGCTTGACAGAAACATGAAACTTGTAGGCTATTTTCTGGACCTGTCTGTGTGTGGTGGCTCTTGATCCACTGATTCCAGCCTCAGTCCACTCCCTGTGAAGCTCCCCTAAGTTCTTCAGTCTGCTCTTTTTGATAATTCTCTGAAAGTTGCCACCATCCCTGTTGCACGTGTACCTTTTCTTAGCACACTTTTCCCCTTCCAGTCAGCTTTCCATAAACATGTTTTGATACAGCCTCTGAGAACAGCCTGACCTTTCTGTAGTGACCCTCTCTGGCTTACCCCCCTTGTGGTGGGTGTCAATAGCTATGTTTACATGGACCACTTCTAACTGGAATAAATGCCTGATCTGAATGAAAATGCTCCACATAAACACTTCATTTAGAAAGAAATCTCATTCCGATCTGACGGGTTGAGGCGGTTTATGTGGACAGTAATCGGCTCACTGTCCATTAAAACACTTGATCTGATTGCTCTCCCTGTTTGGGTTGATTTTCGTCTTACTGCACATCTGCCCAACATGCACAATGTCTTTCCACGTCATCATTTCCAGAACGGACAGAGGCAACTTTTTTTAACTTGAAAATTAAAAAGAGCTTGTGTTTAGATGATAAACGGTACAGACATGAGAGAGTAGAACAATCCACTGTTTCCACCTATTTTGACACATTTGTTTCCATATTAAACTCATTTTTGCCACTCTTAGCCATTTTTTGCTAGTTTTAAACTTTTTCACTATTCTGATGCCAATTTTGCCCTTTATGGTAACTTTTAAACCATTTTTGCCTCTTTGTAATCACTTTTTACCACCTTTAACCTCTTTTCACCATTTTTACCACCAATCTTTGCCAATTCTAACACATTTCTGCCACTTTAAAATTTTTTTTCCATTTTCAACCCATTTTACCCACTTTTTTACCTGCTTTTCGCCATTTCAATGCCCATTTTTTTCCTCTCATATGCCATATATGCTGCTTTATCCTTTTTTCCCCTTTTAATTGATTTTTGCCACTTAAAATCAATTTTTGCTACTCTTTAACCACCTTCCACCACTTAATCCTGCAAATTTGTGTAACTTTTAAATGTTTTTTTTTTTTTTTTTTTTTGCATGGTTCAGCTTGCCCATCCACAATGTTAACGTTTCAAAAGAAGGGAAATCTGTTTTAAGAAAATGGGTTCACATTTTGAAAAAGGCTATATTGTCCTCCAAGAAAAATGAATACAATTTTTTTTTGTTGCTGTGATAAGAGTGGTTATCATTCAGGTTAAACATAAAATATGTTTTTCACAGCTTAACTTTACAATGGATCATGATTTTCTGTCCTCCATGGGACCCCCAATTGGCTGGGCCCAAGAAAGCTCTCCCCTTTGTCCCCCCTTATGGGCAGCCTTGGTTGAGCCACCACTGTTAAAATCCGTTTATTCAAAGCTGTATTAAAGCTGTATTAAAGCAGCTTGTGCTTTTAGGTGAAGTTATCCTCTTGCAAACACCTGCATAAAATAGACTTCAAAAATCAACCAGAGAGCATCACATCACAAAAACAAAAATGTATTGTATTTAAGGCATGATTTACGTGTCTTTTTCCAGTAGTGACACTTGTGCTCGGCTTTGCCGCATGTTCATATCTGTGTGTAGATGCTCTGCCTTCACACACTATAGTGTGTGTACCGGGGCAAGTCTGGGCTTGTCTAACATGCTGTGTGTGTAAACTGTACTCTATTTTCCCTCTTGGAAGGGGTCCCTGTTTGTGGCAGCTCCCCATTCCCTGTTAGCTCAGCCTGGGCCAGCTACACACTAGATACTGCAGCTGCTGTTTCCTGCTGTGATGCTGTGTCCAACCTCCAAAAGACAAACTATAGACCCTAAAACATACAGCACATTACTGCATACAAGCTTATTTTTCAAGATAAGCACATTCACATTTGTGCTAGTGTGTCTGTGCAGGTGTGACTCTGTGCATTCATCAGCATTCATGCATATTGTACACATAGCACCTGTTATCTAAGGATATGTGGGCTATGTCCTCACATTACTCCACTTGGAAACACTGGCTTGGTCAGAGAGCTGGAGTACCTCTCATAAATCTTGACTACTCCATGCCTTGGAGAAAAATGGCGGGATAAAAAAAGCAAGAATGAAAAAAAAAAGGAGAAAACACACATGGATATGGATTCAGGGAGGGGGTAAGAGAGGTTGGGTGGGGTGGAAACCACCCAAGATAGTTAGCAGAATTGCATGTGGTTAGTGACATTCACAAGGGAGGTTCCTGGGCTGATTGAAAACAGCAGTGTGCATGAATGGAAGTGAAAGATCCAGGATGTGCATGTACACCATCAAATGTGGAAATGTGTGTATGTTATATAGCAGATGGAGGTTCACTTACAGAAGGATGTTCGTATGTCTTTGCGATATATGGAGCGTATGAAATGTTTGCTTACACATGAAGGAGTCTAGATTTTCTCCAAGGAGTTTGACCAGAAAGTTTGTGCCTGTTTCAGTCTGAGACATGATTAGATGTAGAGAATTATAGTGTCACGATTCGCCGGTTTATGCAATGCCACATAGATTTTGTCTGTCTGGCATTATTATTAAGAAACCGGATAAAATTTCTGCCATGCTCCAGAGACGTTCTAATCAAGGATAATTGTCCCAAAACAAATAAAACACCTTGTCCCCAGTGATTACAAATTACGTGAAAAGGCCAAGGCACATAAATTAATCACCAACATTCAGTTTAACTTTTTATTTGACAAGAGTGGATTTCACTGCTCTGTTAGTGTTGCATATTAACCCTAAGCTTCTAAATTCTCTGTGTCTAGAGTGTTGCGTGCATGCCACAGTTTTGCTCAATCAACGGCACAAGAGTAGCATACCTTTTTTTGGGCTTCATCAGGAAATTAAAAGGTTTACATTTTCTAGAAAAGATGTGTCATGTTATATTGACCCTGTGCTTTTCCATCTCCAGAAATTGAGCGTTAGTTCAGGCAGGCCACACAGTCAAGCACTGCCATAACTGAGATCAGCTGACATCACGCAAGCCCTTGTCAGCTGACATCCAGCTGATTTGCTCTAAGCATGCTATTGGCTAATTGCACTCAGGTTGCCTTATTAAAGCTGCACTTGCCTGGCTATGTTCTTCTGCTCTCTCTGCAAGCTGCTCTTACAACCCTCCTCCACCCCAGCTCCTGCTTCATTCTGCCTCTGACTTAATCACTGTCTCTCAGCTCAGTGACCCTAAAAGACCTGATTGGATTGATGATGACTCTTTTCATTATCAATTTAATTTTATGATATGCAGCCATGCTTGCAAAGCTAGCAAACCCAAGACTTGCTACTAGCTTTGATAATGGTTTTTTTGAAGGCAGGCTAGCCTGCAAACATATGATATAAAATGTTTTGTAATTAGGTTTTTACAGGTCGGGTTTTTAAGTATTACCTTTTCGGGGCCCTACTCTGACCCTAGATGGATGCTAAATTTGATAATATTTTAAAAGCATGCATTTTCATTCTGACAGAGGTGGTGTCACACAGTAGTGGTCTGCAAGATCGGGTGTCTGAGAGCTGCCGTCTGCAGCCAAACTAACTTGGACTGGGCTGTCATTGGTTTGTGAGAGTTGGTGCTGGAGGTGGGGGTTGGATGAAGCTGTAAGTGCGGATTAACTGCACACTGTACTCAAAAGATGTGCATACTGTACCTAGCGAGCCTAACTGAGATTGGTTAAGTATTTTGCCACCCCTGCCCTAGTGCTTACAGAGAAGCACCAGAGGTGCCCTTAGCCACTCTCTTGATTTTTTTCACTTTTATTCATCACTCAAGCAAGTCTCTAATGATGTATACCCAAAGCAGCACTTGTACTATCTGCACCATATCATAAAAAAAACAGCTGCCCACAGCTATGGCAGATTAACCTCTGAAATACTGTGGATGTAATAGGATGTGACATTGGTCCCCAAGCAATGGAGTGTCTATTGCTCTAATAAAGCGTGTCTGTGTTGTGTCTCTTTGTTTGTGTGTGCGTCAGGGCAAAAAGGTTAGAGGGGGTTGATGTCTGCTTTAGGAGTGAGGAAGTGTGTAACAGTGTGTGACAGAGTCATTGATAGTGAAAGCTAGAGCCAGACACTTCTTAGAAAGCATAATGTGTGCATGCCCGGACATATCCCTGTCTGTTTATTCATCCGGCTCTCAGCTTTTTCTGTAGATCTCTATGATTCTCCAGAGCAGTAGGATTATGGTGAGAACATGGGCCAGAACCAGTGTCCATCATAAGCATTATACTTGCTCACCAACCAGTCATTTTCAAGGGGATCACAACACATCTCATTCACGTTTTGTGCTGCTTACTTGTAATGGACCACAATTTTTGTCAGCCATCAATTGCCATTGGTTGTTAAAATATAAGACAGAGCCTGAGTGATCTCATCTTTTTGGGTCCTGAAAGTGGCTTACAAGCCCAATCAGTGATTTCTGCTATACTGAAATGCTGTTTAAAGACTAACTTTAGATCAAGCTAGTAATAAGACAAAAGAGAAAGATGAGGAGGGTCTTTAGCCTCTTGATAAACGGCTATATGGTGCTAAATGCTATTCTATCAGCAGTGTCCCTAATAATACGTAACCTGTATCACTATTAAACTGAAACAGATGTTAAAAAAATCACCCTTTGTTCTCTGTACCCATAAAGGCATGAACTATACCAACCAAAACTCAGTTTTGAACCAGGGTTTAAACAGGTTTGTTTTAAATGTCAAATTTTGTATTTTAACATTGGTTGTGTATTTGATTTTTTGTGCTTTGGCACCAAGCCTCTAGTGGACACTTGAGGAACTGCAGTTTTTTTGCAATTGTTTTCCTTTTTAAACTGAGGAGGTTGCTGCTTGGGACAGTTTGCAGATGAGTGCGAAGCGGTCGGATAATGTCAGCACCTCCAAGTCCAAGGCCATGGTTCTCTGCACATCTCTATAGTTTGTATTGATTGGTTAGTTAGGCAGCGGGCATCTGATGTTAGCTTGTTGAATAATGTGCGTAGAAAAGGAATGAAGTAGTCATTTCCGCCATCATATTATTATTCATTTACTACTACCAATGGCGGCAACTCGAAGAGCCGTACATGTGGCTAGCCAAGTTTGCCTTATCAGCTTCCCAGTAGACAAAAACTTTCTCAACTTTCTCTTGGAAAACAGATGGAAAATGTTTGTTCCAGTTTGCCCTTAATAACATCCTCAGACCAAATGTCAATAAGACATTTGGTCTCCTCTTCCCCATGTGCTTCCTTGGCTCATTTTGTTTTGGTGTTGGATTCCCTTTTTCTGGCTGTCATACCATAATTTCCTGTCTTTGTTATGGAGGGCCAAACCTTTCAAAATAATGCTTTCACACTGGGAATAAACTGGACCGTGGTTCAGTTTGGACTGAGACCACCTCTTTTGGTCAGACCAAGGCCCGGCTGTTTGGTCCAGACCATGATCCAGGGGAGGTTTCATACCTGTCATTTGGGTTTGGCTCAAACTGAAAAGTCCAAAAGTCCAGACCAAATAACCTATAATTGTGATGTACCAGAGTAGAATATTTAACAGATTGTCACTAGTTAATCCAACACCAGTTAAACCATGACATTGGTTTGGTACAACATACAAAAAAATTAAAAAAAAAAAAGATAAAAAGTTGACATGGAAGTTGAATGTTCTGGCTATTTTTTTTTTTAATTCTAGGACTTATTTTTTTCAATTAACATAGTTTAAGACATTTCAATTCTAAATATGAGGTTTATGGTTTTATTAGCCCACTTTGGAAAGCAGTGGCCTAGGGAGGAGGTTGGGGTGTTAATGTAGACGGCCCTGGTTCAAATCAAGCCTGTGGCTCCTTTCTCAAATCATTTCCCGCTTACTCATCCCTGTTTCCAATGCCTTTTTCTACAGCAAAGAAGAAAAAAGCTTGAATATATATCCTCAAGAATAGGTCTTCCTGTTTCACAACATTAGAGATCCCAGAAGTCTTTAAGATTAGTTTGCAGCGTTAAACAACTATTTCGATAATTTAGACAGTGATGTAGTCAAAAACAGCCATGAGCTTTCTTAACAGTAAGGAGACCCTTGCTCATCTCCAAGTTTCCTATAAGAACAGAAACAATTGCTCATGTTGTGCCAGTTACACTGCAGTGATGCTCTCTGTATATTTATTAACTTAAGGAGAAAGGATGTTTTGGTCTGAAGATCCTGAATCAGCTTTTCTGCTAGGAATGAATGGATCCTATTCAAAGATGGTTTATTCACCTTGAGGCCCCCTATTAGGAGGGCCCAAAACTCAAGCTTGAGACTGTTTTCATGAGTAAGCAGCTGGTACATTTTTGCTTTGCTGCAAAGTTTCAAGGAGTGAGTTTGATGGCCTGTTGCAGGTAGCCGCTCCATCAGAAGTTAAACAGATAATTAAATATGAATCATCACGGACAGAAAGTTGGACTGCAAACTCTCTGCTAGCACACTCTGTGCTGCCAATCACACCTTCACATCTTTGTAATACACTTTACAGTGCCTTAAGTTACACAGTGGATGACACCACTGTTCTGTCTCCTCTTAAATCTCAGACCACATTAGCAGCAGCGCCAAAGCAGGAGTAGGGCCCATCATAACAGCTGACATTACAAAATATTTTCAGTGGCTTCAGCTCCCTTCCTCGCAAACTCAATGAACATCTTCGCAGAAAGCCAGGGACTACATGAGCAGAGCAAAGCCAAGCTCTTGGAGTATCACTCTCCTTTTTTTTTCCCTCTCCTTCTCTCTGTCCCTTGTTTTCTTTAATTCACCTCCACTCTGGCCACACACGCACTTACAGTACAATAATAAATGTGTTGAGATAATGTGGCTTGGAAACCGTTTTCAGTCCTCACTTGATTAAACACTGGAATTTTGCACGGTGCCCAGAAATGAGGTTAGCAAATGGCTTCGTTCGTTGCCAGCTTGGAAATGCACAAAAGGAAATCGAGGGAGAACATAGTGTCTGCTGCTCGCTGGCTTCTAAAAGTGCTTGATGAATGTTAGTGTACGTCACTTGGGATAATGCGAGTTAGCTGTGTGTGGACTCCAAATATGGCTGGAGTGTGACTGTTAGACGTTGTAATGACTGTGCTGAAGTGAGAACCCTGAACAGGCCCCACTCGAAAGGTACACACCTCAGCTCTGCCTTTCCTCTGCAGTTGGACTCACAATGAACTCTCAGTTTCACCTCTGCCTTGATGTTGTAAGAGGTACTGGTACACTGACAAGATGACTTCTGCAATTTTTGATCAATCAGCACTCATTCAAATGATAACAGCTTTATAACTGGGATAAAAATATTTGAATCTACCCCTCTATTACAATTATATTTACCAGGTGAGTCATCCAGAAGTCCATTCAGTCATATGGGGGATCTGCTGAAAAAAATGCCAAAAAAAAAGAAAAGTTGACAAGAAAAACGCTGAAAAAATAATGAAAAACAAAATTTAAAATATGACGTAAAAAGTGACAGAAAAGATTCAAAACATGATGAAAAAAAAAGTAGAAAAAATGATATAATACAATAATAATGAAAAAAAAATTACAAAAAAAGGACCAAAAAGAATAATACAATGGTAAAAAAAAAATTGAAAAAGATGACAAAAAAAAAAAAAAAAAACAATGAAAAAGTTCAGTTGAAAATATGTAAAAAAAAATCAAGGATTTTTTTTCTTTATTCTCT
The DNA here is from genome assembly GCF_018320785.1 of Cheilinus undulatus. Classification (NCBI taxonomy): domain Eukaryota; kingdom Metazoa; phylum Chordata; class Actinopteri; order Labriformes; family Labridae; genus Cheilinus; species Cheilinus undulatus. Next base: position 13,185,309 of record NC_054881.1, on the reverse strand, counting down.
ATGCTTGAAATGCATAAAAACATGGATGGAGCTTTCTGTCTGTACTCTTTGTCTATATTTATGCACTTTGCCTTGAAGCTTATGAATACGTACCAAACGTTGCAATAGATCTCAGCAATGTGGTTCTGGAAGTGAAATACCCAATTAATTCGCTCTGTAGTGGATTTGCTTATAAACCCTTCACCTAGAAATGTCCATGTTAGACTTATAACAAGCTACCTGAAGGTCAAATGATGCTATGTCCTCCTGTAGAATACAAAAGTTTGTAAGATATCAACCTCGTTTTAAGTGAAAAATTATTTCTTCGTGACCTCTGCCAAAAACACTACAGTACCCACAATCCTAGAGTGTGACAGTGACGTCTCTGATTGGTGGAGTTGATGGACTCAACAAGATGAATGTTGACTAGTGATGCCAATGAAGCAATTTTTACATGAACTACAATACTACATAATCGTCATTAAAGATGTAAACACTACAATGAAGTTAAGTGTACAAAAAGGTACATATATTGTTTGAATGCTTGAAAAACTATTCTTAACAACAAATTAAAGAAACTGCAGAGTAATGGGATATGCAGTTTCTTCAGCCTTAGTAAAAAAAAATATGTACACACAGTGTTGTGCCTTTGCTGCCTTTTTTACTCAGTGCTGTTTTTGTGCTAAATCAAATGCTTTATTGTCAAAATTATTCAGGTAGCTGGTTAGCTTGTTTCATGCATCAAAAACGTTGCAATAAGGATTTTGCGAGATGTCTATGGAGGATTTGAATGGTAAATTTGACTCCCAGGACCAGAGCCGCCTAAAACGTGGGCAGTCACTGTTGAGCTCTGTACTGCCTCCATTTATGGGGAACAATGTTGAGCAATGTAGCCAACAGTTCAAACCAGAGCAGAAAAAAACACAAAGAAGAGTCATTTGAAAAAATAGTGGACCTTACTCAAACTTTTTTAGGAAATATCACAAGTCAGAAACTACAAATGTATAAAGTTAGCTCACCTGGGCACAGAGACAGACAACAGCAGAATAGCAGGGCGGCGGATGAGCCAAGAAGTAACATAGGCGTTGTCTGCGTGAGAGAGAAATCCACAGTGGATTAATCTTTAGACAGCGACAGCTGCACCATTTGAAATGCTAGGGTTCAATTTCGTACATAAAAGGAGTATAAATGAGCCTTAACAATGTGCTAGCATAGGGAAAAAGCTGCTAACTAGCCTATAGGCTATGATGAGATATATTTATCAGCTTGATGAAGTACAACACGAGTTATCAGATACAAAGTTCAATCAGATTGTCTTGGCAGTTTTAAATGTTTTCATTCATTTCAATTAAAAGTTGGAAGCCAAATTAGATGTTTTTTTTTTTTTTAAAAGCGAGTTAACATGCAAATGAACTTTGGAAAGCTTAATGATTTAGCTTAACTTCTTTATCATCTTTTTAATGAAATATATTTTTCTTTTAATTAAATAGGTCTAAAATCATGCTACTTTCCTGCCAGGCCAGCTTATTACTTATTTTTTAAACATGATATATTAGTCTTTTTTTGTCTCAGTAATTACCTGAACACATTTCCAAAGCTATTGAATAATAAAAAAAAAGAATTATCCTCTCCTGATGCCACAGGTAATTTCTATCAGGTTTCTATCCATTTGTACACAAGTGCACTTCCTTGCTTTGAACATTAAGAGGCATCACCTCTTTATTCACGGATATATGGACATCAGTCACATACGGAAATGAGGGTCAAGACTACTGTGTCTTGCATGGATCAATGCTAAGCTTTATTTATGAGTTATAGCAGTCAAGATGTCAAACGGTAGGGGGTGCTGCTCAGAAACGAAATTAAAAACATTGTCGAGGATGAGGCTTAATGACATGCTGAATCATGGTGGATAGTATAAATCTTAAAAGCTAGTTACTACTCCAAACCACTTACTTCATACTGTCAAATGCAGTATTATTGCACCCTGAGTTCAACTGTAGGATATATATATATATATATATATATATATATATATATATATATATATATATATATACATATATATATATATTATTTTTAATCTGTAGTATGCTTTGCTGGTTTCCAGTTTTCTTAAACCAGGTAAACAGTAGCCCTGCTAATGGCTAACGCCACTACAATGTAATATCTTAGTGTGACTGCAGAAAGTAGTGGAGAGGTACCACCTTGAATTTGCTGGGTTTTCAGTTAGGTTTTATAATATGCAAACTGAAAATGCATATAAAAACAGGCATATTGAAACCCTACTTGTGACTCTCTTAAATGACGTGAGTCAGCCTAAGGGCGCTCACAGAGAAATTCAAGAAGACGGGACTGAAAGAGGCAGTGATCTTAAAGCATACAAAAGCCTTAATGCCTATGTAGGTGTCCACACGAATACCTCTTTGTGTAGTTTTTCTTTAAAATGTCAAAATATGCTCATCAGACATACATTTAATGGAAGTTCCACAAAGAGGCGTTCGCCAGTCCTCTCTCTGTTTTCAATATCTCATTCAGTTGAAAGCCATCAGTAAACAGGGTCACATTTTAAACTGTAACACCGGTGTTTGCTCGCATCAGCTCTTTTGGTGCTTCTACTGCAAATGAGTCATTGCTGTTTTATGCTTCATACAATGATTTGCAGTTATTTAATACTGACATTTTAAGCTTTCAGAGCTTTCTGTGTATAAAATGTGTGCTATGTAGAATAGGTTACCACATGGATTTTGTGAGCAAAAATATAACCAAGGAACTGAAGTGTTCCTTTTGCTATCCAGACTGGGAAAGGACTGTCAGATGCAAAAGGTGTATAGCCTTTTAGGGTAGGATGCCCATGTGAAGAGTTCCACCTTACGGGGGTGAGCTTGGAAAATTGATCTGGCAACCAATGGCAGGAAATCGTCATGGTCCATTACAAGTAAGCCTATATCCCAGATAGACTGTTTCCTATATCCATTACATAGTATATGTTTCACATTCACCTCTGAAACTTTTACCTTTACAAAGCATTTGGAAATGGTATGGCTTTTCAAAAACATCTTGGATGGTGACTGGACAAATGTTCTGTCATAATTATTATGGGCCAATCAGAGTGACATGACAAAGGTTGGAGAATTGGGCAGCTCCAGTAGTAACTGCAGCTCAACAGGCAGGCACTGAGATATATGAAAGATGGACAAGACAGGCTGACTGCAGACTGTTAATCTCTGATGGCCACTCTCACAGACTGTACATCTGAAGCACTGTATATCTCAGAACAGAAATTCACACTAAATCTTTAGGAATAAAATCAGATGAAACTTCTGTTTAGGGTTAGGGTAAGGGTTAGGATACCAAAAGTTAAAAACTGGATCTGCGAAACCTCCTAACAAAGCTGAGTAAACAGTCTGCAAACAGGAGTCCTCCATGAAAATATTCTATGCAGCTTGCATAGCGTATGTAGTGCCGTTAGCTACAGAGTTAATATACTTATTAGAGCTAATGGGCTACGTAGCTGATGGGGCTAAAGCTAAGCTTACAAAACATATCTACATTATCTGCATAGTTCCGTTAGCTTTAGCTATGTTTGCTCAAGCTCACGTTGCTAAAGCTAACTTAGCTTTAAATAACAAAGCTACATAGCTAGCATAGCTAAAGCTATGCTCACAAAGAGGCTATATAAAATACAAACAATATAATACAAACTATATATATATATATATATATATATATATATATATACACACACACACACAATATAATACAAACAATAAAGTAATTGTATTGTATTGTATTGTAAATAAGCTATGTAGGTACATTATCTGCATAGCTATGTTAGCTTTAGCTACATTTTGTAAAGCTCTTGTTGCTTAAGCTAACTTAGCTACATTGTCTTAAAAAGTGAGGAAAGTGGGGAATTACAAAGCTAGTGTAGATATGTTATCTTTAGCTACAGCTAACGAAGCTCAAAACAAGCAAATGGAAGATTAGCGATATGCAGCAATTAAGGGCAGCCTCTTTAATGTCATCAGTCAGCAGTTTTTCACGTGACAGCCAGCATTTCAATGGGAAAAATATAAAAGTTGTGTCTTTCACAGTGGCTTTGTCACGACAGCTATCATAACAAGATACTTCCCATTACAATAATAGAATTAGAAATTTTTCTTTCTTAGAAAGCCGATGAAAATAATTAAAATAATATACGAAGTATATATATATATATATATATATATACGTAAGTAGTACGACCTCAACTCACAGATGTATTTTATAATATTAATGTAGATATTTTTTTTTTCTGAAAAATTTAACATTTTGTTCCCTTAAACTGTTATTTTAAACAAAAAAAAAAGTGCCTTTAATGGCATGTAGTTATTACACGTTTCATCGGTCTTCCCTGCTGAAATAAAATATAAATTAAAATACATAAAACATATGGCAACAGCTGTAATTATTAATAAAAAAATGTAGGTTTCCGTCAAGCCATTCATTCAGTCAGTGAGTCAGTCAGTCACTCAATCTAAAAAAATTATATTTGGCCAGTGTGTATCTCTTTTGTTTCCAAATATTTTTTGATTTCAATATTTTAAACTTTATCAGCAGTGTTTTCTTTACTGACTACTGGGTGATGGCCATCATTTCTGATGACAGCACTGGCTGTTCTATTGATATAATCAGATGTATCGTTTTATAGTGTATATTTAATATCCACTAGTGATTATGATAAATATCATAATTTATTAAGTGTGTTTTTGTGAAATTTTGAGTAGCACTACATCTACTTTGTGACAAATTCAGTATTTTTACTTTGGTGTCTGGTTCTTCATTGGTTAAATATTTAAACTTGGTGTTTCTTCTAGCATTCCTCTACTTCTCTTCAAGATCCCTTATTTCTGTGTATGTGCACACAGCCGTGCAGTCTCATGCCCGGAAAAGTATGCATGACCTTCCAGCTTGCAAGACATGGCATTCATCAAATTAAGAACACTGATGTGAACAGTTCGGCTGTTTAAGAACACGTCATGAATCTGGTCTGGTTTTTCTTAAAACATTTCTGAAGAACAAATTTATGAAATCTTTGGAGATATTGGTAAAATAGGCCCAGGACCTTTATATCATTTGTAATGCTAGGGGAATGGGTTTTTTTTAATTCATTCTTCAGTCAGAGTTTATCTTTTTGCATGCTTAGAGCAACTTTTTCTAAACATGGTTTGTTTACTGACTGGCTGAAGTATAATTTCTCATAAAAGTGATTCACAAGGAGGCTGGAATTCAAATGGGGCTTATCTTTTAAAAGACTGAGAATATTTAGAGATCCTGATATCCCCAAGACTCCTAGTCTATTACTTATCAGATAAAAGTGCAAGAAGCAAAGATTCTTAATGTTATTGTAGAGAAAGGCCAGGTAGGTGTTGCTTGAAAAGTATGAAACATAGTCATCTGCAAACAGTTTGAATCTGTAGGTTGTGTGGTTTGCATGTTGTTTCTGACCTTGTGTCTTTTTGTAACATTATCCCATAGGCCCCCCAGATGTGGAGCAGGCTTGCGAGCCAAGTGTACGCACCTGGAGTCCCAATGCAAGAATCGAGCAAGGTGTCGTTGGCCTGTCTGAGTGCCCTCTCCAGGGCTGCATGCTTCAGCTAGAGTTCCTCCACCCACTTGTACCAGACTCCCTGACTGTGTGGGTCACCTTCTTCAGCCCTGAGGAAACAGCGCTACCAGCAATCCACAACATCTTACTGCTGACTGTCAGTGGGAACAACATTTCACTGGGCCCTAGTAATGTCTTTTGTGACACTCCATTAACACTGAAGCTGGACATAGAGGAAGAGGTGTGCGGGGTTCAGTTTTTCACTATGGAGCAACACCTTGAGATTGATGCCACCCTTTTGGCATCCAAGCCAGACTGCACACTCTGTAGGCACTGCCAACCACATCGCTACCGCCTACTACGGCAACCACCTTTCACCCATGCACCACACGGCCTTTTACTGAATGAACCCTCTCGCCGATACACCGACAGGTGAGTAAACTGGTAGGTGAATATTAGAGCAACAAGTTATACAGTCATGTGCATAAGTTTTAGGCATGTAGGGCGTTAAGGACTTATCATGGGGCTTGATGTGCCACAACCTGGGGCTGGCAGCCAGAGTCAGGCTTAATACCGTTGAGCTCGACCTTGACTGCCAAGTCAAGGTCAAGGTCAACGGTATCTCTTTTATCCAGGCCTTTTCACCCCGGGTGATACACCAGGAGACTGCTGGTGGTTTTTGTGCCCTTGGGACATCCACAGCACAACCAACATCTTGTGGCAACCCTATTACCTGCCCAGGTTGTACCTACTTGCCACATCCACCCCTGACTCCACCTTAAAGGTTCAGACCTGTTATTTTTTCATCAGATTGTATTTCCATGCCCTCAGACGGGCTAACTCGCCATTACATGCCGTACTTCAGGGTCACTTTTTGGTCCAAACATGCCTAAAAGTTCTGCACAGTACTGTACATCTAAATGTTTAATCTGGATGCATGAGACGCTGTTTGGTTTGGTCTTTGGCTTCATTTTTTCCTAGTGGAGTAAAGGGGTCGGTGTTACATTTTTACAATTGTTTCAAGTGAACTATTTTTGTTTTTACAAGTTTAGAATTGCTGAGTGACTAGCATTTTGCTTCCTGCCTATGTGATGTTATTGGGGTATTTTGGAAGCACCAGTACGGAGCTGTTTGTCTATCTGTGGAAAGTATCCACAAAAAATGTTGGTGTAATCCCAGATATCCTTTCCAGTACCCCCAGGAGTGCTAGCAATCCACCGCTGCTTCTGCCGTTTCAAATCTGCAGCCCAACATTTGTTTCCTGAGTCACAGGTCAACGCCTGCCCACATTTGTTTTTTCCCATGTTCCATGAAGCAAAGGCAAACAGATGGCTTGTTAAAGGTATTATCTGCACACTGTGGTGAGAGTTTAGTGCTTTGCTTTCATGGAATGTGCTGACTCGGTAAAGACCGTGCTATACATGGCACCGCTGCGTGTTATGCCATCTCACTATCGTGCTGTCAGCGTGGTTCACATGAGAAGGAAAGTGCTTGATAACAGGCGAACGGGTGAGTATGCATGTTATGCAAGATGGAGCGATGATACCCAAGTGGCATTAAGTGGCCTTACACAATTTCCTGATTGAATAGCAGTGACTGTAGAGGACAGTCTGCAGTAAAGACTTATTTATTTGGGGTTTGGCACACTTGAGTGATTATTGATGTACTGTAGGTAGTTTCGTTGCTGCGGTATATTATACTAGTTGTGGTTGCATTCCAGTGGTGGTGGTCAGTGGCACTGGCAGACTGTTTTCTGTGTGAGAGCATATGGGATCTTGTCTCTGTTAGATGGTTGGAGGAGTGTTGTAACAAGGAAGAGTTCCAGACTCATTACAGTTTTGATTAAGTGCAACAACGCTGTACTGATGTGTTGCTCTATCCATTAAATAAGCATTCAATAAAAAAAAAAAAAAATACATGGGAAGGAAAAGTAAAAGAGGACATTGTACAGAGATACTCTGCAATGTGACATGGTCAATCAATTGATTTAACATTTAAAATGATAAAATAGACAACATGGCAATGTGTCAAAGTTGAGACAGCCGCAAAAAGGAGTGGGGAATTCGTGAAATGCTGAAAGAAAAACCCTGGACTGAACATGTCACAGTTAATTGGGTTAACAGGTTTGTAAAATGATAAGCTTTAAGAAGAGTCTTTCACTGAAAATGTCTGGAACATTATGAAGTGGAAAAACAACCAAGGAGACTTTAAATTGTTTAACAGCTGCAATCCTATATCATGCAAGAACAGTAAAACGTCACTTTCACTTTCAAAATTACAGAACCAGGTCCTCTCAGTTTCCAAACACTTGTAATGTGTTTAAGAAAGAGGTGATTCTTCACTGTTACACATATGAGCCCTGTGCAAACTGTTAACTCTCTCTGTAAGGTAAAAGGTCAATGCAAATTGCAGAAGATTCAAGAGTCAGAGCATGACAGAACAACTTATGATAGCAAGCAGCAGAGCCTCAGTGAACCAATCTCTAACATTAATGCTGGTGCATAGACTGATTCCTGTTACCAGTGATTCACGGATCTATAATGTACAGATTGGTTAACCAATTCTGATCGGTTTATCTTTACATCACTACTAAACAGTATACAAGGTTCTTTTTTAAATCTAGGATTCTGACCTAACGAGAAAGACAAGATGTTAAAAAATTGCACCTCATAGGTTAGGGTTAGCCACAAACAGAGGCTGCATTGATCTCAGGTTTGAATCTTGATCTTGGTGCTGCTTGGTGCATGTGTTCCCCTGATCCTTTATCCCATATTTGCAGGCGCTCTTAAAATGTCCTATCTGATAGAGGACAAAAAATAATGTAAAAAAGACAAACAAAAAAAAAAAAAAAAAATGGCCTGGCATGCATTTCTATGGATCCCAGCATTCTCTGATTAGGAAAGCACTTGCAATGCACAAATAAAAGGGGCCATATTTCAACAGCACTTGCAGTAATGACGAAGCATGGATCAGCATTTTACACTGATAATTTGGTTGCATTGGCACGGGACCAAAGCAATTGGACAAAGAAAGCTTTTAGGATAAAATACTAGGTATTAAAAGTGTCTTTTGCATCAGATTTTACAGTTAATGTGGGGTTTCAGTGTTTTGAAAATCATCACATTTTGTTCTTCTTTCAACTTTGGGGTTTTAGGTACAACTACTGTGGCATTCTAAAACAAACTTTCAGATCCGAGAATAAGAGCTGTCCAAAAGAAAGAACCAAAAGTCAGAAACTTGTCAGCCACATTGTTTTAATGGCTAATATGAAGCCCCATCGCATTCAGTGTGTCACAACAAACAGAGCCTTTGACATGGTAAAGGATGAGAGCAAAGTTCACTCCAATGTTTTGGCACGCCACAAATCCAATGTTAAGTGCTCTGTTTGATCGCTTCGCTCCAGCTGCTGAAATACTTTGTTGACCACACAGTGAGCTGCTGCTTCTTGCAACATGTTTCCACGGGGTTGGATAGAGCAATGGAGGTCTAGATTGTGGGGGGTGATTGACCTCCCGCTGTCGGGCCACTGGCCTTCACCTGAGCTGGGGCGAACTGAGCAAGAGGACAACTGACATCTTGGCTTCTCCGGCTCCGTCCATGGGTGGTGGTTTGTTTGGAATGGCTAGGGGCTGGGAGGTCAGGCTGACAAAGTAAATTATGGTGGGGAGTAAGAAGGGTAGAAGTGAAGAGGAGACACAGGGGTGGAAGGTTGGACCAGTTGGGGGTAAATCATTGCAAGGCTCAAGGGGGCCAATAGGTGATGGAGGAGAACATTGGGGGGTTGAGAAAGTATGAAGAGAGAGGGTGGAAGGATTGGGATAGTTTGACCCCATTCCTCTGAGGCACCCTGGCCCATGGGCTAATCCTCTTCCTGATGTGGGTTTCAGAGCTGTCATTTAGTCAAAGCCTATCTCAGAGGTGATGTGAAGAGACCTCCCGGCCAAAAGAGAGAGGGCAGCCCTCCACCCCCACCCCACCCCACCCCAAGTATCACAACTATCCCGGACCCCCCTCAGTAATCGGACTCCTTCATGGTGGAACTCAATTCTCACCCATTGTCCCCCCACTTGAGTCTGATTCTGCTTGATAACTCAGTCTACCCTCCATCTTCTCCTAAAATGTTGACATCTGAATTTGTTTGTTTTTATTGATGAACACTTTTTTTAAAGAAGCTTTGGAACCAACAATTCCAATGCACCATTTCCCAAAGATATAATTTATGTGGGAGTTATGCTTCAACATGGTCAGAACTTTTTTTATTTCTTTGTTATTTTCAGAATGCCAAAACATCTTTCCAACTTAAACTGCATTCATTTTGGATTAAGTCCAGTTTGTAGCATCAGTCTAAGAAAAGAGTCAATATTTTAAGTAAACTATGAAAGTTTTGGCACCACTTTCACTTTCCACATAAATTTTAATTCCCTCTCATCGCTCATTGATTTTGCATCTCAACATCCCGCCATGCCCCGCCCTTATAGGAAGTTAGACATTTAGAAATGAGCCTTGCGTAATCCTCCTAATATGAACCATATTCTTGGGTTCCAGACAGAGTGAACACTGTAGCCCTCGTGGGGAGTCTTAGGATGTCTGCTGCACTCGCCAGAAGTTCTCCAGCCCCTTGCATTTGAGGATATAACACATATGTTGTGAAAAGGAATGAAATGGAAAGACTAAAACAGGCATTTTAACTGTTTTTCTGTGAATGTTGCAGAAGACTTAAATTTCTTGGTGAGCTTTTGACTTTATTAGTGAAGGTAAAATACTTCAAATTAAGGGCTTAAATCACGGGTTTAATTATAAAACAATATTACAAGTGATGTTTCTAGTGATGTTTCTGGTTTGTAGAATGTGAATGTTAGCAGTGCCACCATCTTCGACCTCCAGTCCTCTTTGCAGGTTGACGTTAACATGCCTGTTCAGAAAGTCATTACTCATTGCTTCAGTTATATGAGAATATACTCTGACCAAGTCTATATACAACTTTATCCTTATTTTCTGGGTCTAAGTGGTGCTAAACAACGCTGCACCTACAAGATGCTATCAGTGCTCTGATACAAATCTTTGTCAAAAGAGCAACTGGATTATTGAGCTCCTTGAAGACGTTTCGCCTCTCCTCCAAAAGGCTTCTCCAGAACTGAAGTTGCCATTTTGACGAAGATTAGGATAACCATGATAGCCTACATGGACGTTGGTGCTATTAGTTTACTGTTGTTTACAATGGGTGTAAAAGTACAGTAATTGTTGGAGATGGCAATGTTGCGATTTCAAACTGGCAGTCATACATAATACTGTACTACATTACTACATACTACATACTACATACTAAGACGTGCAATGACGTTTTCACTGATTTGAATTGAACCTTGATCAACCAATCAACGGATTTATCCAAATTCAAAAACTGGTTCCTGAACCTAAAGGCTCGCTATATTCATTTCCATGAAATAAAGCTTCTTTAACACGTGTTACTGTGGCTTTAGTTGTTATACTGTTGTCGTAGTATGAACGGTTGTGAAAATTTCCTTGGCACACCTAGACTTGCCTCAATGCAAACCATGTGGGGGCCACTGTATCAATCAAGAAGGCCATCAGCAGGCACTGGGTCATCAGGGTGAAGCCAAGCCAGGACCCCAGCTCGTAGGTGTAGCTGGGGCAGGGACCAGCAGGAAGATCCAGATGAAGGGGTTTGTGACAGGATAAGGAATCTTCCTGGTCTTAGAACCTGGCGGATGAAGGTTCCATAGAGCAATGTGAATGGAAAAATGGCTGATCTGATGGAACAAGAATACAATTAGGGCCATTCGGATCTGCTGCTCCCCATAGGTGGACGGTGTGTACAGTGGGTGGTTGATCTTATAGGCCATCCATGCTGCAAAGCCCCAGTCGTAGGTACAGTTCTTAAAGATGTTGGGTAACGGCATTGTCTTATGAGAGAAGCGATGGACATACGGTGTCTCCAGCAGCCTCTTGACGTAGTGGAACGAGTGACACATACAACATACAAGTGTTATGTACGTGTTTACTGGTGGTAAAGTCATATTTAGGGGTGTAGATGAAGGGTACAACATCAGTAAATGACCAACGGGTATAGTCTGTCAGAAAGAATGTAGTAAGGTCACAATTAAGTCATCTTAGAGATTCATCAGAAGCCAATCTTTATATGAAAGAAAATCCTTTTTTTTTCATGTGCTCAAGGCGTACACAATATGTGCACTCTGGTAAAGTAAGGGTTTAGAGATGACCTGGAGTCTGTGAGGTAAGTTGTCAAGGTGTTGGTTGGACTGGGTATCTAGTTCTTTTTTTTGTTTGTTTTATTGATGATCTGTCAATGTCACAAAGATGTGGCTATGCAAAATTAACATCCTTAAAAATGTTTAAATACTTGACATGAATGTATGCCATTAGTTGTTTTAAGATGTCACATCACAGTGAAACCTCAAATGTATGTCAGCTGCCACACTCACAAAGGCAGACTTGCCCTGTTTGTTGTTCTTGCAGGCTCGATTATGATATTTTCTCAACTTCCTTAAATTTATCTGCTTTTCTCATCTGGGATCTGTCAGCCAAGAGCAACAAACAGCTACAGAGCGGAAACACATCCATATGCATGCTCACATATAAGCCCAGCGCGCACATAAGTGAAGGCAGGAACACACACAGATCATCACAGCTGAAGCTGTTCTTGCTCTCAGTAGCAGGCACATCCATTAGCACATACTTCCATGTGAAATCACCTGGCGCTATCAAAACATCTTTGAAAGGCATATTACAGCGCCTGACTTTGAGCTTGAGCCAAGATAAAACCGGTCTTCCTGCAGGGGTTCATAAAAGAACGTCTGGATGCACAAAGACGCATCAATGATAAAAACTTAACATGTGGGATACTGTCTGAGAGTGGAGGAAAGACGTTTTTAGACAACACACATGCAACATACAATATATTTCGTAATCAGCAACACATAAGATTGTGATTTTAAAGTTATGTATCAGTGCTTTTACATGCATAGTAAAGTTTAGGTATGGTTACAGCTGGATTTGCAATTTTTCTTGAATACTGTCTTTGAGTATGAATGCACAGCAGAGAAATCAGTTTATTGAAAGGGACATGCCCCCTTTCTGCTGGTTTTTCTGCCAAGATATTAAATAGTCATGTGCATACGTTTTAGACATGAAAGGCGCTAAGGATTATGGTGGTTATATGCTTTCTCTTATCTTAGTGGTGAATTGATGGACATACTCTTGTGTTTCTTTTGTGTTTAAATGAGCAGTCTGAGTTGTCAAGTCACTGCTGCATTTACTGTTTTCTTTGATAATGTATGGACTTCTATTGTGATGAATTTGGCAGAAACAGAATGTGTCTCTCATCAGATACTTAACTGACTGTTTGCATAGCAATGCTAGCAGAGAGCGGGGCTAATGGCTACTGCTTTGAGAGAGACAAAGCCACAGCTTACTTCTGTCAATTAATCTAAAATTAAGCATTAATCTTAAAATGTTTCTGTCACAAATCACTCTGTTAAGACACTTTTAGGAACCCTTCCGCTACTGTAGTTGGTAGGTTGGAGAAATTTACCCAAACCTTAAAAAAGCTAGACATTTGGCTGGCCACGTAGACAACTATAGACAGACTGTAACACAATAATCTGTTAAGTGATTTTGTATCATTGTGTCATTAGGTTGGGTTGGTTAATTTATTTGGGTGTCACGTACGCCACTGATTTCAAAATTTTGCCCTTGCCAAAAAAATGCCTACCTCGAAAATAATGAAAACTTTCAAATGGTCTAAATCAAAAGTTCCATCACAAATGATCCTCAGTCTTTTTACATGTTTATTGCAACTGCATACAAATATATCTAGTGTATTCAGAGACAACTTTATGGCTTTTCAGGAGCAACAGGAAGTTGCTTTGATTGGCCTGGCATAACGTAACAGGACGTCAAATCATCGAAGGATTATTTTAAAGGTTCTGCCCCCAAACACTGTCTATGGCAGAAGTTTCCAACCTGTTTACCCTAGGCATCCCCCAACTTGTATCTAGGAAAAGCCCCCTGTGGACCAACTTTTAATTGTTTCCGTTAACAAAAAAAATCAAAATATAATAGGCCTACTTATTTAATAGGTTCTTGCCAGAAGTAGTATGTATAAACTTTCCATTATTACAATGGCAGATAAAAAAGGAGGCTCTTTTGATTTTCTTGAAAATACTCAAATGTTTAAGTTTAAAACTTACAATTTTCTTCTTTGAAAGTCATTTATTTATGTGAACTGAGGGTAAACTGGGGTTATCCAACCACTGTTTTCAGCTTAGTTTCTTCTGATGTTTTTAACTTTACAATGCAGTGAATTTCTAACTTTAAAAACTTTAAATTTGGGGTTTTATAATGCCAAAAATGTATGATTTTTTTTTTTAAACTTAGAAACTTCATATCCTTTTCATGTAAACATCCAGCCCTATAACCTCAAAAATGTGTTTATTTTTTTTCAAATTTTGTTTTTTTTCCCTTTAAAATTAGCGTATCCTCTTTATTACACACGCCGATGAAATCGGCAGGGGGATATGTAGAAGGTTCCATATCTTTGTTTGTTCGTTTCTTTGTTTGTTTGTTTGTGCACAAGATAACTCGAGAATGGAAAGTTGGATCTTCACCAAACTTTCAGGGAGTATTGGGATAGTGACAGGGAAGAATCGATTAGATTTTGGTGATGATCTGCGCACCCATTCGTTTTTTGTTGGACTTTGAAATTTTGAACACCATAGTAATTGATGTGAGCGTAAGTTCCTCGGTGGCGCTGCTTAGGCGTGGGTCTGCCGCCTCAGATGGCCATTCTAGTTTTTACTTATCTTTTAGGCTGACCCTAGTATGGTTTCTTACATTATGTTTCTAATTATTATTTTAAAAATACATTAATGTATGTACAGCTATTTTTTTTTTGCTGCAAACATAAAAAGGTATCCTGTATACCACTTACTTGAAGTAGACAACTCTGATTAAGAACTAACATGCGGATAGCCCTTATATCGAAAACCTACTTACTTCACCCTGTTACCTACAGTTTGAAGGCGATTCACGCTCTTTCTCATTGAAAAGCAATATCTTGTTCCCTTTTCCCCTGTTCTATTCTGTATGTTTGCTCTGCTCAAAGATAAAGTCTCCCACAGCTTGACTTTTCCAGGGGCTAAACTAATTCAATTAGTGGGGGCATGTTTGAGAGTATCCTGGAGTTCCACCAGTGTGAGCCAACATCGCAGAACAGGACACAGTGTGGTACAAAAGCGAGTCTGTCAGGTCAAACATCCAGTGTTGATGATAATAAAGCCAACATAAATATCTCATCCTAGGTACAGGTTTCACTGGGGGGAAAATCATTTTGTTACTTGATCTTCAGGTCCATTGGTTTTTATGTTAGGAAAGCACAACTTTGTCTACTTTTATCTGCTGGAATGTGATGAACAAACATAAAAAGCATAGAGGAATGAAAATCAGGGGGAAAACCGAAACAGTTGATTAAAGTCAGAAATGTTGTGAAGAAAATAACCATTGCTGTTTTTTTGGATGTTTATTTTTATGGAACTCACGAGGGGAGAAGATCATCATTCACATGAGCAAACATGAGCTCAATGAAATGGATTTTTATGTTTTTATTGTCTTTTGAACATTCTGGTTTTGCAAGTATAAAAAATGGACAGTACTTTTCTACCTTAATGAACAAAAGACTTATGATTTCAGTCATTTAAACACACAAACTAAAACACACTCAGTGATGATGGCAACCAAGCTGGCATGCAAGCAACACGGAGCTCATAACAATCAGCATATGCCCTGGCGTTCATGTGAGCAGAACAATATCCCTGCATGTATGTCACTGTATTTACATCATTGCAAAGGGCATTCCAAAATTAGCTATACTGTACTTGATGGTCCACATGAAATGATCTACGCTTAACTCACTCCTCCTATTTATCCCCATTTACAGATGTAACCCTCCCATATACATAATTCTAACCATCTACTTTACCAATACAAGCCATGATTATACACAACAATCTTGCAATCCTATCTAGTCATGCATTAACAAAGACAACATGTAGTACGCATCCATGTCACTCATTTTGCCAGAAGTCCCACAAATCATTTCAAAAATGAAACTCAATATTTTAAAGATTGTAGTCTAGTAATTTAGTGTAAAAGAAAAATAATTTTTAAGTGATCATACTTATCAGTGTGAGGTAGGATCGGGTGGTACCCAATTTTTAATACTGGTAAACTGTTCTAAAATTTTTCACATGATACACGGTATTTAAAAATCAGATTATACCAGAAAAAGATCCAACTAAACACTTGCAGTGTGCATGCAACCACCTGAGGAGCTGTGCGTTTCATTCAATCCTTTAACAAAATGCTTAAGCTAATTCAAGTGAAAAAAAAACCCCGAGTATGTTTATAATGGTAGCACTCAGTCATTTTAAGCTGCAACATTATTTTCACTCTTCAGTGGTAAATAGAATTACATTAGAACAGATTATCAATTACAAAATGTAATATCTTTTTCCTTTCCCTCTGTGCAAAACGGCGTATGAATGTTCTCTTTTCATCCCTCTCCCAGAGGCTCATTGAGAAAAAATGATCAGATGCTATTATCAGACATGATCTGGTAATGTGAAGTAATACTCCATGTACTTATAAACCAGGGGTGTCCAAATTTTTCCACTGAGGGCCACATATAGAAATATATAACGATGGTGGGGCCACTTTCATATACCTCACCTTGAAGCTATTAAAGTTATAAAAGTTAGTAAAGCCAGTCTAATGTAGGTTAAAATATGCTTAGTGATCAAGTATGCTGAATTGGGTAGTTGATGGCTGACAAGGCAAATAGCCAGTCATTTTAAGGATTTTTGGGAGGCCTATTAGATTTCAGGGGGCCCTGGCTACCACTGGATCTAGCCTTGCTATTGCTACTGCGACTTGCTGCTGAAATCCATCAGGGCATTAAGACACTGTTATTATTTGTTATTATTTGTTATTATTCTGGTCTGAAATAGGTTTACCATTTACAGTTTTGTCTCAGTTAAGTCACAAAAAACATAAATGAATTCTTCTTGTCAAAATGTTTGTTTACATAATTAACATGCTAGCAAGGCCTTGTGCTGAAACTATGAAGTACAATATAGTCAAGCACAAGCTTCATATTCTTATACGGGACATATTACATTTTATTCTAGAACTAATTGCGGGCCAAACAAAAATGTACCATGCTGCAGTCGGCCCCCAGGCCTTAGTTTTCACACCCCTGTAAAAAACAGATAAAAATGGGCCATAAATACCATTCTTTTTTGCAAACTCTTGAATAAAGTAATGACCTTTGACCTCCGAAATCTAATCAGTTCCCTCTGAAGTCAAAGTGTACGTTTGTGGCAAATTTGACAAAAATCCCCCAATGTTTTCTTGATTTATTCCAAAGATTTGGGGTCACAGTGACCTTAAACATTTATCTCCAAAATGTGTTCAGATGCACAAGATTAACACGAGACCCAGTAGCCTTCACGTTTAACCCATGATTTCCAAAATATTACAAGCTCACCCTTGATGAAAATCCCTCAAAGAGGGAGCAAAAGACTAACATGGAGCTTAATGCCATTGGCGTTAGACCTACGATCACCTAAATCTTACCAGTTCGTCCTGCTGTCAGAGTGGACATTTGTGCCATGTAATCACTCAAAGGGCTCTTCGGATATCATCCTCACAACAAAGCGAGATGTGAAGCCAAATGACCTTTGAGTTGTAAAATCTAACAATTTCATTCTTGTGTCAGAGTGGACCTCTGTGCAAAGTTTGAAGGAAATCCCTCAAACTTTTATAGAGTTACCACAATCACAAAAATGGACCAGACATACATATGTACGTAGGTTTGTACAACCTAAAAACATAATGCCTTCTGCCTCAGCGGCGATGATGCATAAAAACTCTGAAAGCCAAAAAAGAAAACCATGAAGGAGAAACCATGACCGTAAGCGACAAATCAAAACTTGAAATGAGAAACCAAAACTGTAAGCAAAAGGGAAAAACTAAGCAAAAATGGAAAGAAAACTGTAAAACAATACGGCTACAAATGAGAGTGCTCATGTGAAAATCAGTTATCCTGTTTTTATGTTTCATTACTAAGTAAAAAAAAGAACAAAAAAGATTTTTGTGCCTTTACATATCAGAATTTTATACATTCCTTTCAATCCTGCTGTCAGTTAAGAAAATTAACAAAAATGTGGAGACCATAAAACCTACTTTGATAAACTGAAGTGACCCCAGATGTTGGTATTTCACCTGATAACTGGCTTCAAAGAATGCTTAAAGCTGATGATACAAGTAACGTGTAAAGGCAACCAACAGATTACAGAAAAAACGTAACAAAAAACAGGACAACTCAATTCATAATGGCACCCTCACTTGTATTGAGTATTTTCTGCAGTTTTCTTTCCTTTAGTTTTGTTTTTGTTGCTTTGCTTATGGTTTCTCATTTACAGCTTTGATTTTTTTTGTTTATGGTTTTGGTTTTCTCATTTATGTTTTTTTTTCCTTTCAGACTTTTATTTCAGACTTCCTTATCATGGTGACTCAAGAAACCATCATGGCGACTTACACCGACAAAGTGAGTAGCCCCCCTCCCCAATATTTCTCCTCTCCAATGTATAGTTAAATTTAGGCAACTGACAATGGGCTTGCAGCTCTAAAATTTATATTAAGAATGATAAAGAAAGGGTGCACTTTCTAAAAATGATGGGAAATTCTTTAAATCAATTAAAAACATTCAGGAAAGAGCTAATGCACTGCAATACATTGAGGATTCAAAGTCATAACCTACAAGTTCAGTCATCATAACAGAAGGGCTCCAGCCCTGTAGGGGGTGCTAATTTGAACAGCTTGACACCGAGGAGAAGGAAACCAGCATTAAATGCTGGTGGGGTTTATGACAGGGAGTAACATCAAGGAAACATTGTTCATGTCACTTGCTATTCCTGTTTTTCTAAGCGCTGGCTAAGTCAGCCAGCTACCTAAACAGCTACACCTGAAGTAGCTAACTAATCTTAGCTAGCTTGTTTTAACTGGAGAACTTGGATAAATCTTGGCATGTTTTAGACTGTGAAGGATGGATGGATCCTTCACTGGCAAGGTCAGAGACCAACTCACAGTGCCATTTAAAACTGTGTTATTTATGCCTGTGATGTTTTGCGCAATGTGAACTGAGAGACAGGTACACTATATAATGTGCATTTTCAGTATCAATATGATTGTCGCAAGGCACAATAACAACAAAGGTGTTACAGAAATGAACCATGAAAGTAGCCAATAAGAGCACATTTGTCTACCATATCTAAGGACCCTTTTGAAAAGGGACAGCCTTCGAAATGGACATTCTATGATGCACTACTTTGACATGATCTGTCTGCAAATGCGGTCTACGTAGGGTGCAGCTGCTGCATTTGGACAAAAGCTCAGGTTTTTGTCCCAGCCTTAAAAAGTCGATTATTTTCAGGAAATCGTATTTGAAATACGGCCCTGTATAAGCTTAGATCACCTCTGTTGTGATTACTGGATAAATGGGTAGTTTTTAATCTTCTGTCTACTTGTTCCAGTTCATTTTCCCCTGTTGGCCACTACATATCCACCATGATGGTTTCTTGAATTACTATGATAAACAAATATCTGAGTCAAGACATAAATAGATAGGTGTAAATGTGTTATAGGTAAAAGGGTTTTATTTACTTTAACTTGTGATAGCTGGACTGTTGCAACAACTGACATTCTAACCAGCAAACCAAGCAGTTATTCTATCAGCTTTTCGCCACTTGGCTGGTTCTTTCCTTTAATTGTCATTTCTTTTCAGACATTTATTCAGGGTTTCACACTTGCCTGAAAACCTGTCATTCTTTCTCTCTGTGCAGGGATGTGGTGCCCCACGTTGCGTACACCTATCAGGTCCAAACCATCTCCAGCCGCAGTGAGAGTGAGCCTTCCCCACCTTTGGTGCACGAAGTTGGGGCACCTTACTGTGGGGATGGGCGCATCCAGAGGTAACAGCCACCCCGACTATCATGATTGAAATATACCCCTAAAAAGGCATTGAAACATATGAGAAGGAATGATTTTAGAGAGAGTTTGGCAGATGTTTTCTGATGACCACCTTTTGCATTTTCAGTTCCAAAGGAGAGGAATGTGATGATGGGAACTCTATAAATGGTGATGGCTGCTCCAGTCAGTGCAAGAAAGAGCCGTTCTTCAACTGTATTGGTAAGTCAGAACGTCAAGCTTATGACAGGAACACTTTGCAAGTGCAATCCCTCTGAATTTAGGACAAAATACTTGTGTCCCAATTGAAAGAGAAGCACTCAGTAAAGAGAAACCTTGTCACAATAATTAGTTGGTACCACGACCAAGACCCAGGCTTTGTACATGCAAGGTCCAGGAAGTGACAATGCCAATATTACCTTCATCACATTAGCAGTCTCCCAACCCAAACAGTGGGCAGCAGGGGCCAGGACATCACCAGGGTTGTCCACTGGAATCCTTCCTCCAAAGGGGTTTTGTCCAGTTGGTCCAAAACACTTAAAGAGGCTGGACAGTGGGCTTCAACTGTGCAGGCTCTATAGATGCAAGCTCCAGGTAGTGACAATGCTCATACTACCTGTCCAATCACATGAGCCCTTACTGCCCCCACAAACCAAATGCAACTATTCCTGGTCCAGAATTGCACATGAAAATATTGGCCTAAAGAACAGTAGACAGAATGAAAGAGAAAATTCTGGAGAATAAGCTTAGCAAGAGGCAATGGGAGGCACAGCAAGGGTAAGGTGCCCTGATAAGGGCTAGCTGTCACCCCTGCCTGAAAAGCTTGATTGCTCTCTCCAGGTGGGGAGGGAGTCTCTACCTCAGGTGAGGGAGTCCAAGTATCTTGGGGTCTTATTCACAAGTATAGGTAAAAGGGAGCGTAAGCCTGACGGGCAGATTGGTGCAGTGCCAGGAGTACTGTGGGTGTGGTGCCAGACTGTTGTGGTGGAGGAGAGGCTGAGCTGGAAGACAAAGCTTTCAAGTGCCAGTCAATCTACCTCCCAGCCCTCACCTATGGTTATGAACTCTAGGTAATGACCAAAAGAATGAGATCACAGTTACAAGTTGCCTAAATTTGTTTTTTTTTTTTTTTTTTTTGCATGGTGGCTGGGCTCAGCCTTGGAGATAAGTTGAGTTCAGACATCCAGAGAGAACAAGTGGTAGAGCCACTGCTCTTTTGCATCAAAAGGAGACAGTTGGTGGTTCAGGCATCTTATTGGGATGCCTCTTGGGAACCTCCTTTTTGGAGGTGTTTTGGGCAAGTCCAACTGGGAGGAGACCTCAGGGAATACCCAGAATGTGGTAGAGGGGTAACATATCCTCTCTGGTCTGGGACAGCCTTGGGATCCTCCAGAAGGAGTTCGAAAGTGTCGTTGGGGAGAGGGTTGTCTGGGTTGACTTGCCAGCTTGCTGCCACCACAACCTGGCCTTGGATAATCAGAAGATAGGTGGGTAGATGGACTCAGCCCTGCCAGATCTGTGTTCGAACAGGAGACTCATTCTACCACTGGGGACAACAGCAGGAAAGTGTCAAGCTTAGTGCATAGTGTTCCCAAAAAGGCTGGGTCTTTGATACAAGACTCTGCAGATCGAATGGAGTTGGATAACTCATTCCACCACCGAGGGACAACGGAGAAGAGTCGAGCTCAGGACTTAGGGCCCTGATTTAATGGAAGTCGCCATTCACTGGGCGAGAGGGAGTAGACCTGGATGTGGGATTCCAGGTAAATGGGAGCAGTTTTAGTTGCCGCTTTGTGAGCGATCAGTAGGGTTTTGAACATGAGACATGCTGCAACTGGAAGCCAGTGTAGAGAGATGAACAGTGGAGTGACGTACTGTCTTGGGTTGGTTGAGGACCAGATGTTATGTTGCATTCTGGATGATCTGCACAAGTCTTAATGTGTATGCAGGGAGGCCTGCCAGTAAAGAGTTGTAGTTGATGCGTATTTTTACAGGAGCCTGTACCAGGAGCTGTGCTGCATGCTCTGCCAGGTAGGGTCTGGTCCTCTTAATGTTAAAGATGCAATTTTTATTTTGTCAGACTTCACTGGAAAAGTTATATTTTAAGGCATGTAACCTATTGTTTTCAACATTTACCATTCAGGTTTGAACAATATTATGTTAATATTTGTCTTTTTGGATTTGACTGACATTTTTTAGGAATTATAATGATCCAAATTAATAACTCTGCAAAGTTTTTGAAGAGACCCACATGGTAACTTTGTGAATGAAAACATTTGACATCTGGTCGTCTTTTCTCCTAATGCTTGATGCCTTCCTCAAGAGAGAAAAAAATACCATTAGTTATCATAATCACTTCAGCCTCCTGTTTAAAATAAAAATCTGGAAATCATCATTTTTTAAAAGAGTGAGTCATTTTACACAGTTGAGTGACTGGCATCTCCTGCATTGTGTCTTTTTCTTGTGAATAGATGGATGGTTTCCTCTTCACTTCCCCTGCTGTCTGGCGATCATTTCGCCCCCCTGTTGTGACTGTGCGTGTGTGCGACCGGCATGCACAGGCCATGCATGCATATACACACATGTGAGCCTCTATGAAGTGGCCACTTAATCCCTGTCAGATTGCTGGACTGGATCGGTGGTGCTGTTTTCCACCAACTGCAGTGCTCAGGGGCCGTGTGTAAATGTGTGTGTCGGACGCTGTCTGACATGGTTGTAGTTTTGCAAAGAAATCTGACACTATAATGATGGGACTTTCTGTCCGTCTGTCCGCATGTGTGAGTGAGTGTCTGCCTGTCAGTGAGTTGGATAGTGAAATAGAGTTGGATGGAGAATTGACACTAAATATACAACAGGGCCAGGGTGCTACAGTCTGGATGAGCTTTAATAGGCTGTTCACACGATTGAGTCGAATTATATCTGGAATTGACGATTGTGTCAAGTTGTTTTCACACGACCCCAACAGCTAGAGCCACTATGACGAGTTTTTAACCGGTTATGAAACCAGCTGAAATAGATACTTCTGTCTCTTTTTGACCTTAAAAACTAAACAAGACCATCAGCTTGCAGGATGTAGGTGTGAGATGAAATTAGCATGCTAGAAAAAAAAGCCTGTCTTGATATTTTTCAATGTAAAGACTGACAATTATTGAGATCTCCTGTCTGGAAAAACTTCCTAGACATGTACAGGACAAAAATATTAGACATATCCCTGTCCAAAGGGGTGAGAAAATTGCTACACACTTAAAGTTCATGAGGGGAGTTTTAAAGGCATTAAGCCCTTGTAATAAACACTGGTGCAAGTAGAGCTTAATGCAACAGGGTAGTGTACTTGTCCCTTCATACTGCCAGAATGCAATTTAGGTATTTGCTTCCGTTCCTGTCATTGCACCAGTCTGGAAAAGCAAGCCCCCTAAAAATAAAATAAAATACTGAAAAGAAAATACATAAATAAAAAAACAGCTCAGAATCAGCTAAAGCTTGCAAACTGTCAGTAAAAAGTGTTTTAATTGTTATATTTTCTCAAGTGAAACATAAATTTAGCCTCAGTGATGTCAGCCATTGGTTTCTAATGAGGCACTATTAAGCAACGATGGTTGTCGAATTGGAAATTCTGACTCCAACTAACTTCTGACTGAGGCCGGCTACACATTTGGTGATTTTTTAAAATCTGTACTGATATGAGAAACCAGAGGTATAAGCAGTTCCAACAGATTTTTTGAATCATTAGTCTTTCAAAGCCCACTGCAGACAGTTCCCCCACATTGTGGGCTCACAAACCTGCCTGACATCTAAAAAATAATTGGAATTGATGATTTTATCAATATTTTCTCAAATTCTTTAGATATTGAATTCACACAGAGGTATGAACATGAGGCCTTTGCCTTTGGGTCATTCCTCCCCAGCACAAACTGCACATTTGTGCAAAGTTTGAAGAAAATCCCTCAAAGTGTTCTTAAGGTATTGCATTCACAAGCAAGGGATGAGCGTGAGGCCCATGACCGTGACCTCAAACTTCAAAATCTTATTAGTCCATCCATGAGTCAGAGTGGACATCTGTGCACATTTTAAAGAGACTGTCTCAAAGCATTCCAGGGATATTGCTTTTAAAAGAAAGGGGTAAAGTAACACTCTATGGCTTAAACCTTCCACCCTCAAAGTCTAATAAATTAAACCTCCAATTAGAGTGGACGTTGTTGTGCAAAGTTTGAAGAATTTTCCCATAGGTGTTCTTGAGATATCCCATTTATAAGAAAGTGATGAATATGAGGCTCAGTGACCTTGGCCATTTACAGATGACCTCCAAATTCTATTCAATGAATCAGAGTGGGCATGTGTGCAAAGTTTGAAGAAAATCCACCAAAGTGTTCTTGAGACATTACATTCACAAGCAAGGGATTGTCTAGATACCTAATGATCTGTTATGTAAGGGACATATATCTTACATATTTTATGTAAGGAGATATGTATGATGCTTGAGGAGACAGGTATTGCATTCACAAGCAAGGGATGAACATGAGGCCCAATGATCATGACCTGTGACATTCAAAATCCAATTAATTTATCATTGAGTCAGAGTGGACCATTGTCCAAAGTTTGAGGAAAAAACCTTTAAAGGTTCTTGAGATATCCCATTCATAAGCAAGGGATGAACATGGTGCCCAAAGGCCTTGACCTTTGGCCTATGATGTTCAAATTCTAATCAGTACATTTTGAGTCAGATTGGACATTTGCATAAAGTTTGAAGAAAAACTTCCATTGATTCTTAAAATACAGTATTACATTCACAGGCAAGGGCCCAGTGACCTTAATTTAAAAAATCTAGTCAGTTCATCCTTGAGTCTAAGTGGATATTTTTTTGCATTAAAAAAATCAGTTTGAGCTCTTGAGACATCTCATTCATTTGCAAGGGATAAACATGAGGCCCACTGTCCTTGACCTCATTTAGATCAGTTCATGCTTGAATGGAGCGGATATTTGGTAAATCACATTAAGAAGCCTGGGAGTACGTACATACGTTAAGTATGGACAACCTGAAAAACAATGCTCACTGCCTTGGAATCCCTTGAAACCCCATAGTAGCTTTTGTGACTGTGGAAATGAGCTGCATTTTCCCCCATAATGTAAATATGTTGACTTCTGCTGTAGAGACTGACGTTTTGAATGGGCTCCAATGGGGATACCTGCACCTTTGGAACCATCCTCTATTTTATACTCAAGGAACTGCAGTTTATTTTCACTTCTGCATTGACTTCTTTTAACACCAGAGGCTTCAGCTTGTTTCAGGGAAGTATTCAGAAGAAAAAGTGCTGTGTGGACACAGCAAATGCAATTTCACTTTAATACGCTATCTTGAAACACTCCTACTACAATAAGAGTGATGGCTCTTAAAGGTCAGATTTGTCCCAGTTTTATACACTATCAGTGTAACCTGGGCTGCTGCGTTTGTTTTGACAGCCTACAGACCTTTCTTTTCTCGATCTCTATCCATCTTTGTTCATGTCATCACTTTTTCTTTCTGCAGCTGTATGTCTCGCGCCTTTTTTCTCTTGCACTCAATCACCTTTCTACTCTTTCCACTATCTGTTTATTCTATCCCCGTCCCAATATTCTTTCTCCTTTTCCACCCTCGTCTCTCTTTAGCTCACACTCTCCCCATTACTTCTGCAGCTTTCACAAGCCACCGTTTGAGCTCCCTCTTCCTCTCCTCAGTCTCACTCCGCGCCTTCTTCCTCGCCTCCGTTCCCGCTGAGTGAGTGGCGGGAGCGTATTCCGTATGCCCCCTCAGTAGCCCCTCGATTCGCCATTGCCAGAGCACAGAACTGACTTGAGTTTTTTGGCTGTGCTGAAGAGGGGCTGGAATTTCGAGGAGGAGGCCTCGGCCAACTTGGCACAGAATGCCGCCTTTCCCCCTAACTGGAACCCCACCGGCTGACACTGCTTTAGCTGAGAGCTGAGAGCAGTGAGGCCCAGGCAACCTCCTTGCTCTGCTCCACCTCTCCTCCAGTCCATAAGCTTCCAGTTCCAGACCTTAGCTCCGGGTGGGATGTCTGTAAAAATTACGGCTCTATCTTTCTTTACCTCTTGACTTTGTCTGGTTTCCCCTCTATGCCCTTGTCTCTCTGTTTGACTCTCTCACGCTTGTTTTATCAGTCTCCCTTTCATTCTTTCTTTACTTTTATCCTGGTATTCTTTGTAGATTTGTAGATTCTCACCCTTGCAAATATATTTTTCTTTATTCATCCCACCTTTCCCCCTTCCTTTCTCATGGCTTCTTTATGCTCTTCCTCTTCATCTTTCATAGAAGATGTACAGCAAAGAATCAGGGGTGTACATCTTTAGTAAAGGAAAGTAAAATAAGGAATGGTAAGCAGATATTTCAAAGCTTAGGAAGACAGAAAAAGGACAAAAAGTCAGTGCATAGTTGAATCCAAACCCCCGATACCCACTAAAGTGAGGTAGTACAAGATAAACGGGTCTATTTTGGATGTGAATCCCTGTACTGACAAAAGAAAGAAACTCGTGATTTTTCTGAGTGTCCCGAAGATTATTTTGATAGATTTCCTGTGGTGTGTGGCGTCTTAAGAGTGATCTCATTTGCCTGGAAAGGCATTGTGGCCGCATCAATTTCAAAATATGAAACATGTTCAAAATTGCAATCTGGTGTCCTGAAGCATCAGGACAGCCAAGCGCGCTGTGGACTGTCATGTGGAATGAAACAATCACCAATTCAGAAGCAAGCTGACTGAAGGATGACGCACAACCACAACAATTAACTTTAATCCATCTCCTACTCATACTCCAACACATCAACTCAGGTTATGCTGCCTCCAACACTTCTTGTGTGTTTTTAGTACGTCTGCGCATTGGCAAAAGTATGTTGTGGGGTTGTTCAACTGTCTGTACCTACATCATTCATCTTCTCCTGCTCATCTAGGGCCAGGTGAGAGAGGCAAGTCAGCCCAGACATCCCTATTCCGAGCAAAAAACCTCCAGCTCTTCCTGGTGGATTGCAAGGCGTTCCCAGGCCAGATGAGTTATATAATCCCTCTAGCAAGTCCTGTGTCTACTCCAGGGTCGCCTCTCAGTTGAATACACCCAAAAGACCACCTGGAGGAAGCCAGGAGGCATCCTGAGCATGTGCTCGAACCAACTCAACTGGATCCTTTGAGACGAAGGAGCAGCAGCTCTACTTCGAGCTCTGACCTGATGGTCCGAGCTCCTCAACCTAAGCCTGAGTTCCGACACTCTCCTGAGGAACCTCATTTCATCTGCTTGAACCCGCAATCTCATTCTTTGGTTATTATCCAGAGCTTGTGACAATACCTAAGGGTCTGAACAAAGATCGACCAGTAAGTTAAGAGCTTTGCCTTCTGGCTCAGCTCCCTCGTCACCACAATGGTCCGAAACAACATCTGCAATACTGCTGATGCAATACTGCAATATCTACATCTGCAATACCAGATCAGCTGTACAGATGTCCACTCTGACTCAAGGATGAACTGACTAAATTTTGAAGGTATTATATCAGATTTCAAGGTCATTGATATTCATGTTAATTCCTTGCTTGAAAGTGCAATATCTCAAGAAAGCTCCTAGGGATTTTCCTCAAACTCTGTGCGTAGTCAATTTGGTTTTAGGGATGAAGTTGTTAGCTTTTGGGGACCCTTTGGGCCTCGGACATCTCCTGCTTGTGGATGCAGTATCTCAGGAATGCCTCAAGGGATTTTTTTAAACTTTGCACATTCATCGACTCTCAGGAATCTATTAGATTTTAAAGGTTGTAGTTAAAATTTTATTATGCCTCTCGCTGCAGGATGAGACGTAATGTTGATATAGTGATGATTTGCGACCGGGACTTCATGCATTGGGTTGTATTTTGAAAGAACCAGATATTCTACGCTTTTGACTTACTTTTTAGTGCTTTCTGATTGATGGGTGTTGATGCAGTTCGGTAGCAGCGGGCGATGAAAATAGACCTGCAGCATATCTCGAACAAAGCGCAGCGAAGTGAAATGCTCTGACAGATTAGAGAGGGAGCGATTTGCTTCGAAGTAAGATTTGCTGGCGGATCGCGGCGCGGTTACTTTATGTGGGAATTGGAGGTTAGACTTACCATGAGCTATCTGAGTGTGAAGCGATGGTATATACTACTGTAAAGACAAAAGTTCGGAAGTTATCAACCTCATTTTAAGAAAAACACATTTTTTGTGACCTCAGACAAAAATATTACAAAACCGAGTGTAACAGCAACATCTCTGATCGGTGGGGTCTCTAGTTGTCATGAAAATGTTCAGCCAGCCCGCGAGCGAAGACTGTCAACTGTTTATGGCAATAATGCATGCCACCACAGTATGAAGCAATAAGTACGCAAATATAATCATTTGAATGTAAACACTACAGTAAAGATAAGTGAAGAAAAGAGGTACATGTATGGTTTGAAAGCTTTAAAAGTTAGAATTCACAATGAAAAAAATGAATTGCAATGGCCTGTGGAATGTGTAGTTCCTTCCTTCTTGTAAAGAAATATGTACACAGTCTTGTACCTTTGCTTTTTCTCCACTTTTAAATGCCAATTTTGCGCCAACTCATCATAGTCACAAGTACTCGGGTAGCTTTCTAGCTTTGTTCATGCTTCAAATGTGTGGTAATAAGGAATTTGCAAAAATGTCTGTGAGGGATTTGAATAGTGACCTTTACTTTCGGAACCAGCGCTGCTGAAAAAGTGGGCAGACACTGCTGAGCTCTATTTTCACCTTATGGGGCAAAAACTGCCACACCGTAGGTCTTGTTTTAATTTTTTTGTGAATTTTCTGGAAAGAAAATGTGCAAAAGCCATTGCAAAGTCCTCCTTTTTGTCATTCAGGTTTGTTTATGAAAAAGTCCCGTACGAAAGTTCAAGAGTTCCAGTTTTGAGAGTCAAGACTCTGGTTTCTTGTGAACTGAATGTGTTAGTATGTGGGCTGTTTTTTTTTTTTTTTTTTTTTTTTTTTTTTTTTTTTTTTTTAACCCCAGTCTCTTTGCTATCAAGACAGTAGGAAATAGAACTGTTAACACTATCTGCCATCATCTGAGGGGTTCTTTTACATTTTCAGTATGTGTAAAGATTTCATACATTTTTTTGTGTTGACCAGGCTTTAAATGATTGCTGTACACATATAAAGCAGATGATCTATTTTATTTTTTACCATTCATTCCTCTCTTGCAGAGGAGCCCAGCATGTGCTACTACTACGATGGCGACGGTGTTTGTGAAGACTTTGAAAGAGAGACTGGGGTGAGGGACTGTGGCCTCTACACCCCTAACGGTTTCCTTGACCAGTGGGCCTCCAGCGTGGACGTCTCCCACGAGGAGAAGCCTTACTGCTCCGGGGAGGTGTCTGCTGGATATCCTGCTGTCACTAAGGTAAGACACATTCTAACTGAATGGAATATGTGATATGATGTATGATTATTACACAATACGTTTGGTGTGAGTTAAAGAGGAAGACTATTTGATTTCAATCATCAGATCAGAAGTTAACAAGCATTAAAGTCTTCCATATGCAGACATTTAATCAAATATCATTAAACAACAATTAGAGAAATAAGATAGTCTTGTATTCCTATCTGATGTTAATGAAATTAGTTTATAATGGGCTGTTTGGAGAGGCCATTTTCTACATTGTATGTGGAATTGTCTTTTGCCTTTAATGATTGGGTGTCCGTTGACCACTTATCAGTTTGCACATTGATGAAGACGTAGCCTCAATTTTCGTGCAAAACCAACTTATTGTACTTGTTTGCCAGCTGAGTAATTTGAGAGACTGGAACATCATCTAATAGTGTGCTCCCTAGCGTGGATAAAAAGGTTTGCTTAGTTCATTAAAGTAATGCCGTTTGAAGACAATCAAGAAGGAGTTTAACTCCTACAGTGTATTCATCTTTTTCCCTTGCAGCACAGAAAAAGGCTGATTGGCTAAAACATTAGGGGTGAGGCATACATTCATGTGCACACACTCAAAGCTTTGGACATGTAGAAGTGCATTAGGCTAAATCCTCTTTAATCCTCTGCCTAATGTGGGTGGTCAGAGCTAAGGCCTGTTGTTGAAGTACACTATCTCTTTTAAAGCCCTTCTCATTATTGTAATTCATTGCTGCTGAAACCAAAAACCAAATGCTCAGTCTTCTGCAACACATTAACTCTTTGCAAAGGGTGGCATTAATTAAATGATTGAGTCATATTTGCATGGATATTTTAAAGGTACAGAATGTTGAATTGTCTACAATAGTTAAAGACATACCATTTCTATGTTATATTCAGTACTGTGCAGAACTTAGGGCATGTTTAGGCCAAAAAGTGAGGCTGAAGTAAGTCACTTGAGGGTACCATCAGATGGGAAGGATTGACACAACCCAAGTCATGCTCTGGATGTCCTTGCATGTTACCAGGGGCATGGGAGAATAATCTGTTGAAAAAAATGGCAAAGTGCACACCTTCAGGGTGGAGTAAGGAGGCTGAAGGCTTGGTAATGTAAGTCTCATGGGCCAAAACAATCCATTTGGGGATATCTTGGACGCTGCAATGGAATCTGTGAATGGAGAAAGCATGGAAGTTGTAGAACAGTTCACTTGCATTGCCAACGTAATCCATCGATCTGACTGCAAGGCTGGGAAGTTTGCTAATTCACCTTGATTCTGCCGATTCCACAGTGAATTTCTGCTTTGGATTGGAGAAAAGGTCCACACACCAAGGAGCTTCCATCAGGTGTTTATTAGCAACAAAGTGACGTTTTGAGCCAGCATGCTTTTCTTCAGACTTGTGATTGTGGTTGCTAAGGGGGCTCCTTGGTGTGCAGAACTTTTCCCCTTGCCTTTTATTTCTTTTGGATCCAGCACCCTGTCCACTGATGTGCATGTTCTACCTTTGATTTTTCTACTATGGATTAAAATTTTTAACCAGCGGATTTTGCTAGAAAAAGCTTTAGGAGCTCTATTTGGCATTTATCCGAGCAGATGAAGAAGAAAAATTTCTTGGAATAGCTGCTGCAAGTCTAAGGAGGGCATGTTACTCCCAGTGCAGGTGGATATGATTGCATGCTACTGACAGGCAGTTTTACCTTCTCAAGACAGATGAAGGTACTGCAATTTGGTTTGATTTGATGCCTGACACTGGTATGCTTTTAGCTCATGTTCACCCCATGTAAGAACTTTTAAATCAGTGATATCATAAAGTGACTCAACGTCACCGAGGCTGTCAGACTCCATAGCAGTATCAATAAGCTAAAATGTTACTGACCGTCTGGTATTAAAAAAATACAGAACCGAGTATTATTTATTTTTTACAAGTTAAAACTTCCCTCCATAAGGTGTATTTACAATTCTGTAAATGACTTTTTAGTTTTAGGTATGAATTTCACATAAGGAGGAAGAAAAGCTGTTAAAAATAGCCTTTCAGGGTTACACTGCAAGATACTTAGAGGCCACTTAGGGATTGCTCACAGATTTAACCAGGAAGACCACTTTCAATATCTTTTCTTCCCTAGAATGTGAATTTCATCCATAAAACAAAAACAGTAGTTTAGTTATTACACCTTATGGCGTGCAGTTTCCTTGAATAAATTCCTAAATACAAAGCAAGAAGTAAGCAGAAGGAGCTGAGTAGATCATCTCTGCTTGTCATCTTTTATTATTGTTCTGACTGAGTGCTGCTTTGCCAGTTTTACTAACATATTGTCACCTTAAAATAATATTTTGTCTTGAAGTATTTAGGTTCAACACCTCTACACAGACAGTGCTTTCTCTATAGGAATTTGCGATGCTGAAACTGTATTATGTTGGCTGAAGAGCTTGCTCCCATTACTGATGATCCATTTAACAAGGCCAGTGAACCTGGTTTCTGGAACAGCTGCGGTCAAGTGCCTTTGGTTTGGTACGTTTGGTTTGGATTTGTCCAAACAAAGAGTTTTTATGGACACCTATTGTGCATTTGATTTTTATAAGGCACCACTTCTGTCTGAGCACAAAAAGGGAGTACATTTCAGCTAACAACATTGCTGGTGGTCTATTCTAGAGAAATAAGACACTAGTGGAACATCTCCATATTACCGAAAAGAGAGCATTTCTGCTGTGAAGGACACACTGCTCACAAAAAGAACTTCTACCGTGAAGAACACACTGTTCTCCTAAGGGAATGAAGTGATGAGATCACTTTATTGCAAGGCCACTGAGTGTATACTCAATGTGGACAGACGAATCCACAATTGCAGGTGTGGAAAATATGCAAACGCAGGTTTACAAAACACATCAGTGTTACCACTATCACTCTTCTCATTTGCTCTCCTGGTAAGTTCTCACACTCTTTTTCATCTGCACAGAGTATGAGTTGGAAAGTTAGTAGGTACACTGTTACATCAGAGGTTGAGCTGTCAAAACACGTTCCTCTATCCAGCATAAGTATGTGGTCATTTAACCACTGACATTTACTTTTTCCTCTCCTGTAACGTGCACTCCAGCATTGTCAAATGCCATCTTTTCATGTCCAAATTAACTTTGATTACTCTCCTTTCACACTTCTGTACACACATCTGTGAACAAGGATTTGTGTGCAGAGGTCACTATAAAGAAGAGATAACAAAGAGTGACCTCAGATGAAAGAGTTGAACTCTTGTTCAAGTTATGCAGCAGGGTGTGGACCTTAGTCACAAGGTACAAGACTTTAGACTTGAAAATAACAAGAATGACTGGCTTTGGGGGACACTGCACAAAAAAACCTTTTTGTGAGAGACCCCACACATTAAGACAAAAATACTGGAGAATTTAACAGTTTGAGATGACCAACACAGCATACCACACACTGACAAATTCATTCACAAACAACCAGCCCATCAATCCATTATCTACACCGCTTATCCCATTCACAGTCACAGGGTGTTGGAGCCAACCAGCTGTCACTGGATGGAGGCAGGGTTGCATCCAGGTCTGGTTGCCAGTCAATCAGAGCGCTACAACCAGTTTCTACTCTCAAACCTGTAATCTCACATTGTTAAAGGCAGTTTTAGAGTAAGCAAGCAAAATGTGGATGGCTGTTAGGTACCTGGTACATTTATAGTGGTAGCAGTTTCAGTCTAACCCATGATTTCTTCATGCACCAGCTGCACTAGGCTCTATGGTGCCACGGTTTTGCTCCAACTGAAAGCGTGTGACCTCGCACACTGGAAGCGTGTCTAGAGCATTGCACAGCGCAGCCCTGATCAGCTTGAGACAAGAGGGCAGAGATCACATGGGGAACTGCAAGTTCATGCAGGAATGATATGTCACAGTGGATTATTTTGCTTTATGGGGTTGATTTGCCCTTCATTTCAACATGATTCTATGGTTTTATTGCTTCCACAGAGGGTGAGTACATTATGAAGTATGTTTTCTACTAAGGATATGTGGTTTCATGGCAAACTTAGTGGCTTTTAACCTCAAAAGTGAACTTTTCCTTGTCAATGGCGCCGCTGTGGCTCTGTGACCCATCAACCCCCCAATGACCTTTTTCTAGTGCTGCAGGATGAGACATACTGCTAATAAAGTGAGCAGTCTGTGCATTGTGTTGTACGTTGAAGTTGACCAAATACTTTGCAAGTTTTTCTGACTGTTTGCATTGATCTGCTCTAGGTGGATTTATGCAGTCTGGCAGCGGCCAGTGCTGAAAGTAGATCTGCATTGGATCTTAAATAAAGCGGAGAGGAGTGGTGCTCCAGGGATGTGCCGGAGCCGAACCAGAGTGCAGGCAGTGGAACTGCTCTGATTGACTAGATAGGGAGCAATCTGCTACTTGATGCTACCCATTTCCAGTCATTGCCATGACTGCTTGCCGTGCTTCCTTCCGTGGTCAGCTTGCTTTCTGATAGACTATCGTTCATTTTCACATGATAGTCCACAGAGTGCAAACTCAGCTGTCCTTGGTAGTCTCCATGCACAACAGGGTTTCTGCTTGCATATACTATTTAACATTTAGGATATCAGACTGAATTGGCTCAGATTTTGAGCAGATTTGGGATGGAAACCACTCTTAACACACCACACACCATGGGAAAATCTGCCAAGATAATATTTAGAACCATCTGATCATTGGGCCTTTGATGACTTTGGTCAAAAGGGGAGAATTAGGCCCAAAATTGACATGATTATGTTTTAGTTTGTACCCTTCTTGAAGCTAAGGGGAAGTTAATGGATTTTTTAGTAAATTGACCTGATTTGGTGAACAGTGTTAATGACATGTTAAGTCCTTGAAATTCAAAATTTAAGAATTTGGATTTTGCCCAGGACTTACCTGTCCTTACCTGTTATTTGACTCAGGACTTGAGACTTACTTGTGACTTGCAGATCTACAACTTTCACCTACTTCTGCTATGCAGTTGGGCAGTTTCATACATGGGACAACGGTGACCATCCTGTCTTGCAACACATGAATCATGGATAAGTTCTGGAGATGAAGACCAGACACAAGTCCTGCTGTTGTTCATGGATCCAGTTTAGATGTGGCAACTTTTAGAACAAATAAGAAAAACTGACAGTGGCTGATCAGTATAAAACAATGTTATTGAACATATTATGTTTTTTTAGAGGGGACTTTTATTGATGCCTGGCATTTTGTGTTGTAATTGTTGCGTTTGCCAACAAGACAACCACTCTTTAATCAGCCAGATAGAAGCTAATGATTGTATTTTAATGCATCTGGATTGCATTCAGTATCTGGAGTGCTTCATTCTATTTTTTTTTCTTCCGTTTGTCAGGGATTGTTTGCATAAGTGGTTTGAATTATCTGGGTGACTTTGAAGATTTTGTTTTGGTCGAAATGGAAGCAAATGTGATAAATACCAAGATCATCAGGGTCCAAGCCTCAAAGTTGTGTGATTGCTTATTATGGTGTATGGTTTATCTACAATCTTTGATGAAAATGCAGTTTTTCAGAACAGTGTACTCAGCCAAAAGACTCATGGCTTTGCTGAGTCAGACTGAAATATTGCCCTTGACAGAGGGTTAAAAAGCTGCTGGGGTTCTAAATAGCTTGGCAACTTTGACATAGCTGTCATCAGAATTAAAATGGTGAGGAACAAGAAATGTTTTGGGATGACTGGGTCCTCATTTTCAACATGCAAAGTAGTTGGTCAGAATGCATAACTCTTGGTAATAATTCTCAGATTGGAAAATAAGCATATCTCAATTCATTAGGTCGACTTATAGTAGCCTGTGCAGGACATGTCGACAACCTTGCTGTGTTGAGACGTTGTTGGACTTTGCTTTGTGATAGTATGCCTTCTGTGGGTAATACATCAATGATGGCTCAGAATAAATTTAGCCAAAATACCAGTGGATAAAGTGTCAGGCTGCTTAGTTGTTGGGGTACAAAGATTGCTTAAGGCCTTCTAAAAGAACTGGTAAGCAGAAATGCATGCAGACTTGAGTTCTCTGAAGATAAAATGCTTAGTTGCCATTTTCTCTCGAAATTTACCTCTCAATCAGCATCCCTGTTTTTAAATCATGGAAACACTCACTACAACCAATCATATGGCACCAACTAATGCATGTAGACAAGGTCAAGATGACATGCTGAAGTTAAAGGTGATTTAAGTGGCTTTGAACTTGTGGTTTCCAGTGCTGGATGGGCTTAGTATTTTACAAACTGCTGATCTACTGGGATTTTATACACAACCATCTCTGGGATTTACAGAAAATGGTCAGAGAAAGATGAAATAAAAAGTTCTCTGGGCCATAATGCCTTGCTGATGGTAGAGTTCAGAAGAGAATGACCAGACTGGTTCAAGCAGCAGATGGGCTGCAGCAGAAGACCGCGCCGGATGCCACTCATGTCAGCTAAGTACAGGAAACTGAGGCTTCAGTTCACATGTGAACAACAAATTGGACAACAGAAGATTGGAAAAACATTGCCTGTAAAATTCCTTGCTTCCTTATTTTGATGCTCTGTTTGAAGTTCAACACCATGTCTACATGCCAGAATGCACTGGTTGCTGCCATATGATTGACTGATTAGATAATTGCATCAATGAACAGTTAAACAGGTACACCTAATGAAGTGACAGATGAGTGATCCATTGTAAGGGCAGTGGTTCTAAAATGATGGGTCAGACCCAAAAGTTTGTAGATAGATAGATAGATAGATAGATAGATAGATAGATAGATAGATAGATAGTCCTGAGGGAAATTCAAGAAAGGGGAGACAAAAAGTTTATGCGTACTGAAACCCTACGTGGACATTGTTATTCTAATAACATTCCCATCAAAGGCAGAGAAAAGAATGTTCATGAAGCTGGGGATGTTGGGGCTTACCTCCTCCCCCTTTATTTTGGCAGGTAGTAGGCAAGCAGGCAAATTTTGGAAATGTGGATGGAACTAGTGGGTGGATACATTTTCAAGAGCATGTGTTGCCTACCTTTACAATGGGTCGACTTCAACTTTGGGGCGGGAAGTGACATACATAACCTGGAAACAGAGTGATGTACTGAACGATGTGTATTTTCAGCCCACTGTCAGAGGTTACAGTAGAGGGTTGCTTTGTCCCATCTAAGGTCCAAACTGCAACATTCTCAATTAAATACATTCTTGTGGTTGCAATTTCTTATAAAGAAGGGTAACAAAGAAGAACAGATTCCTGGTGAATCATTTAGATTATTAGGTGGTCTTATAATTTATGTTTTTGGGATAAAAAAATGACAGTGTTTACAGTCGCAGCTGAAAATGCCAGATTGAAATGGAAGTCTTGACTGGAAATAGATTAATGCAAGCCACTGGCTTTGCTGGAATTATGGAGAAATTCCATGTCTACTCCCAGAAGCATGCACCATCTATCCCATGATGATATATGATCATAGCAGATGGGTGCAGAGATAGATATTTTAATGTTCTGTGGAGAAATAGAAATTTCTACAATTGAAAGGGTACTTGGACTATCACTCTTCACACTAATAAAAAAAACAGTTCTATTTTGTAAGTTTAATTTGCTTCCTGTCACATACTATCCTTTTCAGAGAAGCAATAATTGAGTGGCTGAGTGACCGAGGGCCATTCTGCTTATGACTGACCCTATCAGGACCTAAGCTTAGGGTGGAATGGCTTTTGTGGTTCTAACATTCTCATTTTCTTATTATCCTGCATCAATTCCTGGTATACTTAACCTATGGTGAATGAAGATACAATGATAGCAATGCTTAATGAGTACATCAACATTCTTATGTTTGACAGCATGGATAATAGAGATGTTGTGGAGAGCTGTCAGTTCTTGGTATGCGGTTATTTCTCGGTATGTGAATGCAATAACCCCTTGATCTCAAACAACCACATCCTTAAAGCCATTACCACAGCAAAAACACAGCAAAGTTCACCACTGGATTTACTGTATGGTCAACCGACAGCATCCCTCCACAGAATATACCAAAAACTGTTCTTCATCCAGTTGGGTTGTGTGATGAAGACAAGGAGTAAGGAGAACTGAGGACTAGGCTTTATGTAAAAAGATAGTGTACAAACTTTGATTGTCTTAGGAAGGTATTGAGACAAATTTGATCCAGAGATCCAAACTTAAGGAATAACCAACATTCTTCCAGAGGATATTCCCTTTGGACAAGATGATTGAAGAATCCACTATTTCAGCATGATCCACAAAAAAACACCATCTTCTTCAGGGACAAAGCCATCCTATTGCTGTTGTGTTTACAGCTCTTGTCAGATTGGAGTAAAAGTGATCTAGGTTTGAGACCGCAGTGTACAGCAAAGTGTTGAACTCTGAAATGGAAGAGCACTGTTAATGGCCTTTTGTTCTCACCATAAAGCGACCTTGGTTTCTTTTTCTGTAACCAAAATCTTTTCCAGACCATACCAGATCTTGATTTTGTTCCCATAACAAATCAACAAGAGGAACACTTAAAATTGGAGGGTACAGATTCCCAGAAAGTTCAAGCCTATTTAATTTTGAACAAATACCGAAGTTCTAACCTTGCAAAGCAGATGGATACGCCTGTTTCCGTGTTTCTCACTGGTGAATCCGTCTTGCAAAGCTCCTGTCTGAACCATTTGGGCCTGGTTAGAAAACAACCAAAGGACCAATCAGCGTCAAGGGGCAGTACTTTCGGGCGCGGCGGAGTCGTGACTTAAGCGAGCAGCAACAAGAGGCCGGTGCCGGTGACATTAGCGTGGATGCATTGGGTTGTTTTCTTTTCAAAAATGACAAAAGTCGTGTACTGACATGTCTATAGTCGCTGTGGTTTGCGTTATGCAGTTCTATTCAGAGTTTATTCCTTGGTAGCTGCACGCGTGCACCTCGATAGCGGTGACATCACGTGTTTTGTTGCTCTGATTGGCCTGTAAAGATGTGACAGACAGAACGTTCTTCCAATCACCCTACAAGTTTTTTTTTTCCAAACACTCTGCCCTTTTCCAAACGCTGTATATAGAAGGTTTTCCAGATGGATGTGTGAAACAAGTTCTGCCTTAATTTGTGCAGTTTCCCCACTTGAAAGGGATGGATAAGTCTTAACAGAGTTTAAACTGGATTCCACTCACATACCAAACAGTTTCTTCTTCTTTCTTTCTATCTTAATTTATTTGCAGTTACAGTTTTTTGACAGACTTGGTCATGAGGAAGGTGAAGACCTTTAAATAACAGATCCCCCCAAAAAGAAAAGAAAAACATTATAAATACTGTGCATGTATTGTAATTGCAAATTCATGTTATCTTTACTGTAGCAGCAGAAAAGGAGTAAAAATGAACACTGACAAAACCCACTGTGCATCCCTCCCCCTAAGGGTGCTAAAGTAAACTTCAAGTGCAGATAAAGTGACCCTTTTATGATCCTGTATCAAGGTAAACTTACTGGTTACAGAAATGTAACCAGTAAGTTTTTGCATTAATCATGCTTTAACAATGCACTGTTAAAACTTACTGTTTACAGATGTTAACATCTGCATTTTAAACTTTTACCTCATTTTTTGCATTGATATTAAACACTTATTTAAACCATGGATCACTCTAAATACATGAAATCATGAAATGTTTTTAACTCACATACTTTTAGCTCATGTAATTTTATGTAATTTTAAACTGTATGATGTATCTAATTATGTTTTTTAACTTTTACATCGTTTTGAATAAATTATAAAATGTGTCTAATTTTTTTAACCTTCCACATCTGCAAATATTATTGCAATTATATCTGAGCCTCATGAGACTTAAGGGAAATTAAGGCCCTTTAATTGCACTTAATAGTCAAACGAGCATTATATTGATGAATGAAGTAACACAGAAAACCTCTATAAGCACAGCAAACACAAGAGTAAATCACCTGAGCCGCATGTAACATACATTTTCGGAGCAGTAAACCCCCCCCCCAGTTGGTCTCTATCAAAGTTTGCCGTCTTACCGGCTGCCTCTCTGCTTTTCATAGATGTTTCCATTTCTGCACAGGCTCGCCACGGGCAGGTTGAAGGTATATAGTTAACTTCTTCAAACTTTGCCACTCCACCTCATTCAATCATTCACTTGTTGGCTGCTTAGCTGATGATGCAGGATGCTGTGTGCCACTTTTTATGGTCTGTGCTGCACGCGTTGGTTTACGATTGTTCCTTCCAGTCAGCAATTGTCCACAGGTGGATCCGTGGCTGAGTTTTTACTCTCACTTCCTCTTTTTTGCTTTGTTTTTTTCCAGTTTGACCTCACAGCATCCGTCTGGCGTGTCAGGTTACCAAAGTTCTAAGTCACATTTACAGTTGCTCCCATGCTCTGATAAACTGGACCCCACGGACAAGAAACGCCACTCATCAGAAACAATAGAATTAGAGATTTGTCTGGAAAAAAATCCATCTATTTATGCTTTAATAACAAAGCTCTTTAGCAGCCATGGTCCTTATGAGTGTTGTCAGTTCAGAGTAGAGGTGATCAGACTTTGAGACCACAAGGTCCACATTGTGGTTGAACTCTGACTTGGCAGGCCACTGTTTATGTCTTGTTTCCGACCAATCTTAGTTTCTTTTTGCCATTATCATAATCCTTCCCAAACCATACCATGTCTCGATTTTGTTCCAAAACCAGATCAAACACAAATGACTCTTGGATATTGAATAAACAGTTACTTTTCCTGAATAAGATGAACCCAATGGACAAGACAGTTCCCCCACCAGAAACTGCAGAGTCAGCATTTCAGCAGGCCAAAGAAGACATCTGTTTATGTTCAAGTGACAAAAACCTTTAGAAAGCGTAGTCATTACAACTTTTGTCAGTCTGGGGCATAGGTTGACAAAGTGTAAAACCACAAAGTCCACATTGTGGTTGATAGGGCACATTGTTGGACTTTTACTTGGCAGACGGCTGTTCATGTCCTGTTTCCGACTATGACCACAATCAGTCCATAACTTGTTCAAATTCTTGTTTCTTTTTCTAAACCAGATCGCAGTAATGGGGCAATAAGGTCCCCGGAGAACAAGCTTCCACAAGAGTATACTCTCTTCCTGAACTGTAAAGTAAATCTGCTAAATATGTCTGGACATCTGTTAAATTCATTAGCAAAAGCTTAACTGTGAGTCAGTCCTCACTGTGCCTATAGCGCCTATACAAAGTATTCAACCCCCTCGGTGTTTCACCCTTTAATTGATTTCATAAACCCATCATAGCCAATATAATTTGGCTTTTTGCCAAAAAACCTTCTTTCATGTCAAAGGGAAAAACAAATTTCAACAAAGTCATGTCAACTGAACAAAAATATTACAGGTAAAATAACTGATTGCATAAATATTCACCCCCTTTAAAATGACTGATCTTATTTAACTTAGGTCCAGTCAATTGGTGCAAGTAGTCTCATAATTAGTGAAATGGGGATCATCTGAGTGAAGTAAATGTGTCTCAAGTGATTATAGTATAAAGACATGTGTTTGGAATGTCCAGTCACTGGTTAATCAGTATTCCTGGCTACTACTATACCATGAAGACAAAGAAACACCCCAAGCAACTCAGAGAAAGGTTAGGGAAAAGTGTAAGTCAGGAGATGGATACAAAAAATTTTCCAAGCTACTGAACACCCCTCAAACTTCAGTTGAATCTATCATCAAGAAATGGAAGGAATATGGCACATGTGTAAATCTGCCTGGATCAGGCCGTCCTCACAAACTGAGTGACCGTGCAAAATGTAGACAGTTAAGAGAGGCCACCTGTGACTACTCTGAGGGAGTTACAAGCCTCAGCAGCTGAAATGGGAGACACTCTACATCAAGGCTATTCAATTCCAAATTCAAATGGGCCAAATTTTTAAATCAAGAAATGTAGCCGGGCCAGAAATGTTCAGTGCCCAGGAAGCAGCTAGTAATGTCAAAATTTGAACCAATACAGATTAATTTGATGAAAAACATGCACTTTTTATTCATAGACTCTCTTTTAAATTTGGCAAAATGAGAAAAGTAGATCAAAAAGTGCATTAAACACAACAACAGAGCTGTATTGGAACATAACCTAAAGTGGTAGAAATGTTTTTTTTTTCACCTTAATAAAAATAAAATAAATAGAATGAAAAAAATTAAATTCTGTATACTGTGGGAATTTATTGAAACTTGCGAAGCAGGTTGCCCTCTGCATCTCTGGCACCACAGGCTGGGCCACTTGGGGCTTGGTTCTTGGCCCCCGGGCTGCTAATTGAATAGACCTGTTCACTAAAAGGCATGTGGGAGACTCCATGGTCAAGTAGAAGAAGGTTCTTTGATCTGATGGGACCAAAATGGTGCTTTGTTTCACAGACACCAAACGCCACACATCACTACAAACACATCAACCTCATTGTGAAGCACAGTA
Organism: Cheilinus undulatus; assembly: GCF_018320785.1. Taxonomy (NCBI): domain Eukaryota; kingdom Metazoa; phylum Chordata; class Actinopteri; order Labriformes; family Labridae; genus Cheilinus; species Cheilinus undulatus. The sequence continues at coordinate 13,143,860 of NC_054881.1, read as the reverse complement.
GTGACAGCATCATGCTGTGGGGATGCTTTTCATCAGCAAGCCACTGTCACCAGTGTGCCAGTTGGCCTATGCATTTTGATAAGCGCTGGGTTCACTGTGACAGCAGAGGGTGAGTGATGCTACTGCAAGTAATACACAGATACTGGGGCAGAATGTTAGTTCCACTTTGTAAGCACGTATTTAGTAATAGTGATGCCCCATCTCATCTTCACTGTGAGGAATACTGTTTGTTAATTTAATGCCAGTATCGAGACGGATTAGTCTCAGGAGATACCCAAAGTCAAGACATCAGATTGGGTATCAGATGTCTAAAAGTCAGGTCGGTTCATCACTAAACTTAAGGGGGTCATTTTAAAATGTGTTATGTTGTTTAATTTGAAGGATTGCTTTTCAGAAATCAATAATGATGAGAGTTAAACTTGCGTACCTCTACACTTAAGGCTAATTTTGGAACTTTTAACTGCGTCATAAGTGACATATTGAGTGCTTGACCTCTTAAATGCATCACTTAAAAACTGCAGTAGGAAACTAGCTGTTCAAAATTTTGTCTAGTGTAGTCCAGCGGTTATAAAGGCTTTTAAATGAGCTGTATTTGTTTCTGTATTATCAGAAACCAACAGCACATTGTCCAGCCTTGTTATACAAATAGCTCATTCATCCTTTGTGGTTTAATTTAATCATGTTTCCATGTTCATGGCTCAAAGCTCTTGGGGAAAGTTAGGTTAAAGATGTGGCTCCCTGATAATGGACAATAGTAAAGTGTAACCAACTCTGTGTGGGTTTTAAGAGCGCTTTGTTCTAAATGAGTGTGTTAGGAAAAGAAGAAGGGAATAGTTCATCTCTTCCGTCTGATCTAGTAAACAACTCCTGCATTGGTTTTGTTGTATCGGCTCTATTTGATGTCCAAAGACAGCGCTGATTCTGTGTGTGTGTGTGTGTGTCTGAGTGAGTGAGGCGGGCAGCTGTGATAGGGATCTTTGCGGATGCAAGAAAGCAACAACAGCACAAGAAGGCACTTGAGGAGAAAGCGAGATCATGTATCTGCACGAAATCTCAAGTGCAATGCATTTTGTGTGTTGCATTATATACAGATTTCAGGACGAGATTGAAAAACGCTGCTTTGATGCATGAAGCATTTGCGAGAAAATGCCGAACTTCTTCTTGACTTCTAAATCTTTACACACTTGATTTTAGCAACATTAGATGCAAAAATGCAGTGCAAAGAGGCATAAATCCAGCCTACACTTACAGTATATACCCAACAGCTAAGTAGCCTGCAGTCTCTTTTTAAACAGAGAGTAGATGTGTACTAGATCTTGGAAGGATGACACACATTCATTTTTGGGTCATAGTGTGTGAATTCCAGCAGTAACTTGTACAGTGTTGGAGGTTGCTGAAGTACAGTGGGAGCTTAGGTTATATATACTGTATGTATTTTAAGTTTACACAATGAAGATTAACTGTGGTTTGAATCAAACTAGGAAATTCTTTAACCTGACACGCCAGATGGACTGATACATCCATTACATAGGATATATAATAACAATCATCTGGGAAACCTCCCACACAAAGTGTTTGGAAGGGCAGGACTTCTAAAAAAATTCTCAGGAGATGATTGGAAGGATGTCCTGTCTTTCACATGCATTTCGGCCCAATCGGAGCAACAAGACAAAATGAGGTAGTAGGCATGTGCAGAGCCCATTGTAACCTGAGCTTGTCAGACTCGTTTTAGCTTACGAACAGTGGAGCTTGTTGGTGGATAAAACTCAAGCCGTGGCCAGTCATAAAAAGTTCATGAACCTTTCTCTGCCAAGTTTTCAATCAAAAATGTTGTCCAGTTCTGATAAAACTGCTGCAATACTATGGCTACTTACAAGCTAATCGCTACACTGGCAACAGCCATGTATATACCAGCTTACAGTACCACTAAACCACTCCTCTAGCTATGGCAAACTCATGCCGAAACAATTCAGGGGAAAAGGGAAAACATCCTTCCGTCACGAAAAGCTTTTGGTGCTGTTCTTTGCTCATTTTTAATGAAAAAATGTTGTCCAGTTCTGATAGAACTACCACTTTATTGTTGTCACATCTGAGCTAAATGCTACACTGACAGCAGCAAATGCTACCTTCTCCCACAACTAAACCCTGCCTGTAGCTACCCCCTCATTCCTCTCGAATGACGCTAATTTGTATGGTCTATTTTCACACCTGGCACAATCGTTTTAGACTGGAGCATGGCAAGATGGGTTCTTAACTGACACATTCTGCATGAGCACAGAGCACTATGAGAAAATGTGTTAAAAATGTGATACTAGAGCGACTGAACTGACTACCAATTACAACAGAAGTGCTAAATTTGCATTTTGTCTTTTAATGTCACTGTAATATTGTTTGCTGAGTCATTTTTATTGGACAGATAGCCTTGTTAACTTGTTTTGCGTACGAAAGCGGCTGAAAACGATTCTCTTCTCTCTGCTCTTGCACGAGTAATGAATGTTTAAAAATTCTGATTAGCTTTCTCATTATAGAAAGATTTGACGTTCGCCATAAGCAGTTTGGATAAAAGGTCTTAGCACAGTGAGTCTGTTATTTTGGATGCATTTTTCAGGTCCGTTTAGGAATTGAAATAAGCACCACGTTGTTGTCAAAATCGATGTTTTAGTTGTTTTCACTGCAATAATTTGTCGAACAGGGCGAATAGTTTCCTATGTGCAAATAGAAAAAAGCAATGAAGATAATTCTGTCTCTTTCACTCACTGAATAAACACAATGGTTCCATGTGGCACAAGCTTGAGTGTCATTTCATTTTGCCAAATTGAAGACATTGAGTGCAATTTCAATTCAGTCTCTGTTACATGGCTGTGAATACCGATTTTGGCCTTTATCAATTATATTTTATGGTTTATATTGATATAATACATTGGTAAATAGTGAGGTTAAAGTTTAAAGTGAGGCTTGAGTTTTTAGTGGGGGGTGGTGCTAGTGCTGCTTTGAAGCACTTTGAATTGCCTTGTTGCTGAAATGTGCTATACAAATACACTTGCCTTGCCTTGAATAATCAATGTGAAAAAATCTAGAAAATTGAACCTGTTTCAACCTAGGTGTGCAAACGTGATAAGTAGGGGTGTCTTGAGCCATTGATGTATATCAATACATTAATGGGTAGATTAATTATCTAATCACATTGATAGAAAGTCTAAACATCTATCTAGATTGTCACCTTTATTTTTTTATTTTGGGAAAAAAAAATCCTGTCTTTTTCAACATGCTGAAATTTCGTACGAAAATAGGGCCTCAGTGTGTAAAGGCCTTAAGCCCCAATTTCCAAAAAGTCCAGCAACACAGTGTTTAAGCCATGCCACACCAGCAGTAGCAGCACAAGTTAGGTAAGTTAGTTCATAGATTGGTGAACCTCTGCCCATCATTACTTCTCAGAGACTCTGCCTCTCTAAAATGCTCCTTTTGTACCCCGTAATGCTGCTGACCTGTTGCTAATTTACGTGTGTTGCAAAGTGCTCCTCCAGCTGTTCATCATTCATACAACTTACTTTTTCAGCCTTTTGTTGCCGTGTCCCTAGTTTTTAAAAATGCGTTGTTGCTGTAAAATTCAACTTTCTTTCCCGAAATGGTAAAATGTCTTACTTTCAACACCTGATATGTGGTTTATGATCTTCTGTGATAAAATATGAGTTGATGAGATTTGTAAATAATTGCATTCTGTTTTTATTAACATTTTATACAGTGCCCCCAACATTTTTGGAAATTGGGTTGTAGGAATGAAATTAAAAGGACTATAGGAGCCTTTAAACCCAGTCTATATGAAGTAGAAAATGGGAAATAATTTGTAAAGAGGCCGGTTAAATGACATTTGAATTAATGTAAGGATACAAATGACAGATAGTTGGAAACACAAACTCAGTGCTTGAAATTAAAGGTAAATATTTTGGCAATTAGTCTGACCGACAGTCTTATTGCATTCAGAAGAAAATACATCATGGAATAAAAACTATTGTGAAAGTCAAAAACGGTCCAAAAACAATCTTAGAGGCCATTCCCACATTAAAATGTCCTCAAATGAGCAGCTTTATCCAATCAAAATACCATATGGACACCAGAAAATGTATGGAGTTAATAAAATTCAGACACATTAATGGTCATGATAAAAGCTGCCAAATTATTCCAGCCACAGCTGAATTGTTTTTATTTCGCTCTTCCAGTGTCAGAGCCATTAAACAGCATAGAGAACCTCTAATATGAGGCTACCTGTGGTCCGTGAAGTAGCTTCATCTTCCTTCTTTCCCTGATCAAGCTCACACACAGGTACACAGTCAGACCGAGACTCGCAGGCAAAAACACACACTCTCCATGCAGGATTATAGGGCAGGTCCATAGGGGACTGAAATGTACTACTGCTGTCTTTGTGGAGCAGAACATAATGTTCCCCCACTACCACACCGTGGAATACGGTGAGCTAGCTCCTCTTGCTCTGGGGGGATTGGATTGGAGAACTGGCCCCTAGCAACTAACCTGTGACTGTGTATGTGCGTTTGTGTGCCGGTGTTTCGTGTGCTGGCTCCTTTTACATGTGTGTAGATGTTCTTAAGGAGTGTGCGTGTGCATTGAAACTTTAAGATCAAACAGCAAGCCAGGTGATTTCTCCAGAGAGCGCTGCTGCCCAGGCAATCTCTGACGCAACCTCTGGGCACCCCTGGAGAACACTCCCCTTAATTATACATAAGCAACAGAAGGGATAACATTTTAGTCCTCTCACGCTGCAAGAAATTGCTCATATGTGAAGTTCAAGCATCCTCACATGTTAAACAAACATATGTGCATGAGGTCTGAATTAAATTAACCCTGCCGCGTTCGTCATCATACTGTAGGTGAGTAATGCTTCAGAGAGACAGAGGGGGAAGTGTCTAGGAGAAACAAGGATACAAGAACCAGCCCAGTTTTGTCCTTAAAAATCAGGCAACATTTCCTCATGTCTCAAATGTCAATTATTGCTGCGTGCACACGCATATTTACGTACGTGAAAACTGTCCCATACTGCTGCACAAGGTCAAACACAAATGCACCCACAAAGATGCACTGTGGTAGTTTTTGATACCAAGTGTCTTGAAATGATATAATCACCATTATCTAATGATCAGTAGGTTATTTGCAGATGAAGTCACCCTGCAGCAGAGAACTCCAGATGGGGGGCAGGAAGGGATTTCTGCATAGAGAAATGCTATCAAAATGCCAAAGTTTTGTGGTGTTTAGGAATGTGCCAACCATTCAAAGTGCAAAAAAAAAAATAAACAAAAAAAAAACATTACTTTTGTGTTCCAAATGTAGTGATTTTTGCAGTCACATGACCCTAGTGATGTGGGAATACCAGACGATGCAAGAAGTGGGGGACAGCCATTAGGAATGAATGGGAAGTGAGTAAAGTTACCACTTTACAACTCTAACTGGACATATATGCCGCAATTTTGACATACATTGAATACAATCCCTACACTTTACAAAAGGTATATTTTTTTCCACTGTTTAACTGATGTACCTGGCATGGAGGTGATCAATATCACATGTTAATCAGTCCTGTAGACCCTCTTGCGTTGTCTCATCAAAAGAAGGGAGACAGGAGTTTTGTACTGAGCTAAGAGGCTAGCTGATCCTCTTTAACCTATAAAAAAAATCTTCTGTTTGTCACAAACATGCTTTTAATTGAAATGGTGACGTACCAAAAATGGTGACGTCAACCAAAAATTCTTGTGGGGTAAGTGACCAAGTAAGAATGTAGCGTTCCCAAACAAACCTATTGTGAAAACATGGCTCTTCAAGCCATCTTTGGGCCACTGTAGCTCGCTCCGGTTTGAGTGCCAGTGCCCTTTCCTCCATCCTTTGTCTTATCTAATCCACATTTAAAAAGCCAAACAGGTAACAAGTGAAGAGTTGTGTTTTTAGCCGATCAAAAAGCCTGGAGTTTCTGGTATGAATTTAATCTTTAAAATCCCTTTAAAAAGGCTATAAATCTTTAAAGTCACCCAAGTTTCAGGCTCCCTAGAAAAGCCTCCGTAAGGGCTACGATGGCATGAATAGTGTCGTTAGAGTGGCAAACAGGGGGCTTCCAGAGTGGTAGAAAGAAAGGCAACAATTTATAGTTCAAAAGTTATCTAACTCTTTGTAACTTGTGTCTCTTCTTGTTGTGTATAACAATGTCGGTCACAAAGGGTTAACCAAGCGGCAACCTCCGGTCCTGACAAATGAAGCCAATACAGAAGTGCAAAACAACTGCAATATGGCAAGTGTCCACTTGAAGCTGGCTGCAGAAACACCAGAAGTCATGTACACAACACATATTAAAAAGCTGTTTTTTACATTAGAAATGAACTGGTTCACAGCCTGGTATCAAGGTAAAACCTCACTGCTCACTGTCTGGCGTGTGTCATTTGATTGACAGATAGCTTGACAAGCAGACCACCAGAAGGCTAGCTTTAGTGATAGCTTAGCTTACAGGAAGTCTATCAAAGTGGGCGGGGTCTTGTCTGTCGTTAGGTTGATTCAAGGTTAGGTTGAGACAGTGATTTCAATATTGAGGCGGCCACAGATTGGCTTCAAAAGCTGTTTGAGTCTACCTATTGTAATCAAACGGCTGACATCACACAGGCTTTGTCCAATTCCTTTCACAGTCTACGGGGTTAATATTTAAGTGGTTGAAAAATTTAGGTTGTAAATTCTCATTGAGAAGGTGGTGGTGGGTCCTGAGGATAGACCAATTGAGAAGCACCAGTTTAGACAATGCAGTAATGGAGATTCTTTTCTGATTTGGTCATTTGGATGCAAAAAATATATATTAAGTGCTTTGTGGGAATCCACCTCAATACATATGATTTGCTTTCAAGACTGCTTAGTCAACTGATGTTGTCTGTAGTAATAATGCTAGAAAACAAAAGCTTGTTTTTTTAAATGCCTATCTAGTTTTACTGGGAGAGATGGGAATTGCAGGTCTTTTCAGAGATCTGTACTTTATGGCCCATCTTTTACCTTCCAAACAGCTTTACATTCAGTACAATTTTGCCTTTTTTATGCGTTTGGAACAACAAGAACAGAAAAAAAGAACTCACAACATGAGCCAGCTCTTAGAACTGATTCGTCTGCATACAGCACATCACAACTCACTTGTAACTTTTCATCTTGAGTTGTTATTTCAATCTAACCAGTAACCAACGATACTATTGCTAAATAGTATTATACAGTTTCTTTTAACTGCCCCAAACTGAGTTCAGATCAACCATGAAACAGTCAGAAAGGTGTAGCTGAGGTACAGTACCATGAAAAAGTATTTGCCCCCATTCTGATTCCTGATGTTTTTGCATATTTGTCACACTTAAATGTTTCAGATCATCAAACCATTTTTTATATTTCACAAAGACAACCCAAGTAATAAAACATGCAGTGTCTGAATGATTATATATTTTTTTAAAGGGGAAAAAATCCAAACCTATCTGGCCCTATGTGAAAAAGTAATTGCCCCCTTATTAAATCATGAGTGAACTGTGATAACCACAGTTTTCAGAAAGTTGAGTTCAATTTCTCTGGCACCACCCAGGCCTGATTACCACCAGATTCGTTGAATCAAGAAATCAATTGAATAGAAGCTGTCAGACAAAGTGAAGTAGGCTACAAGATCTCAGAAAGAAACTCATTCAAGAATAATTGAGAAACAAAGTGACTGAAATCTATCAGTCTGGAAAAGTTTTAAAGGTCATTTCCAAGGCTTTGGAACTCTAGGGAACCACGGCAGAGCCATTATCCACAAATGGAGAAAACTGGGAACAGTGGTGAACCTTCCCAGGAGTGGTCGGACAACCAAAAATGACTCCAAGAGTACAATATCAACTCATCCAGGAGCATTTGATAAAAAAAAAACAGTGGCAGTGGAATGGTCTGGGGCTGCTTTGCTGCTTCAGGACCTAGACCACTTGCTGTGATTGATGGAACAATGAATTCTGCTGTCTACCAGAAAATCCTGACGGCCAACGTCCGACCATCAGTTAATGCCCTCAAACGCTCTTGGGTTATGCAGCAGGACAACGAGCTTAAATATACCAACAAGTCCACCTCTGCATGGCTCAAGAAAAACAAAATTAAGGTTTTGGAGTGGCCAAGTCAAAGTCCAGACTTCAATCCAATTGAGATGCTGTGGTGTGACCTTAAATAGGCAGTTCATGCTGGAAAATAGTCCAATATGGCTCAGTTAAAACAATTCTGTGAAGAAGAGTGGGCCAAAATTCCTCCACAGCGATGCAAAAGACTCATCACCACTTATCACAAACGCTGGATTACAGTTATTGCTGCCAAGGGTGGCACAACCACTTACTGGTTCAGGGGGAAATACTTATAGGGATAGGTTTGGATTTTTTTTCCCCTTAAAAAATAAATAATCATTCAGACACTGCATCTTTTATTTACTTGGGTTGTCTTTGTGAATATAAAAAATTGGTTTGATGATCTGAAACATAAAAGTGCAACAAATATGCCAAAAAAAATAAAATCAGGAATCAGAATGGGGGCAAATACTTTTTCACGGCACTGTAGGTCTTCAGTCTGTGGAAGGAAGCTGGAGCATCAGGAGAGAACCACATGCACAACTTCACACAGAAAGGTCCTGTCAGACCAGGATTTAAACCTTCCTGCTTTGAGGCAACAGCACTAACCACTTTCCAAATGTGCAGCCCTACTTGTATCATATCTAAGTTTAAACTTCTGGTATCAGGAAAACACCAGTAAATGCCCACAAAAAACAAAAGCCCATACAGTAGCAGAGCTTAAGCTTTCAGCAGCAGAGAAAGGCCGGTGTCTTTGGCACAGTTGCTTTCACCGACTTCCCCCTACCCAAAACCGCATGGCCCTCGTCAGGCACAGTGCCAGTGACATAAGCGTGTGGTCACATTAAAAAGAAACCTCTGGGCTGGCGTTCTTTTCCCCCTTCTTACTTTTCCCGTTTCGATTATTATAGTGGTTCTGCCATGTGGAAACCTCATTGTGCTGGGTGTATTTTTTATTTGTGGCACCGATGACCCACTCTAACATTGTCATGCTGTTAATATGCAGGTTTTGGTGCTGTTTTATTGAGCACTGACTGAGGGATATTGTGATCTCGGCAGGCCCATCTGTTTTCAACTTTCTGACACTGTGCACTCACCAATCTTTGCAGTAGTTTGTGGTCCATGCACCCAGTCACCGCTCATGTCCATCCAGTCACTGCTCATGCCTGCCATGATGAGGATAATGAGGACGGGAAAGGTAAAATGCATAATTGCACCAACTTTCTTACTTTTACAGCCCCATTTTCAGTAGGCCATGGAAGTGGCCCATCATTAGCCACAAGACCAATGGGACGGTGAGCTTCAGTGGGTATGGGTGGGGCTGGGTGACAGGACATTACCTCACACACCAGGCGCTCACCAGCATTCCAGTAAACCATGGGATGGTGCTTGGAAACTCATACTAGTTTCTCTCTGTGTTGCTCTTTTCTTCTCTCTCCACAAATGCCTCACAGATGCTCACTTCTGCAAATTTTGCATGTATGCTTTTTGACAATAGAGAGAATGGAAAAGAAGAAAAAGAAACACCTTTTATTGGAAATAAACATTTAGGAGGGGCTTTGACAGCATAAATGTTCTCTTAGGAAAATGTTTTCTGTATTTAAATGTGCTGAAAATACCCCGAAATTAAGAAAGAACAAACTGGGTCAATGCCTGACCTTACAGTGCCCCAAAACTTATAAAGATGCTAAGTGGGTACCCTAACTTCTGGTGCACCGGTGGAGCCGAAACAAACAAACTGTTTGGATGGATTCTGCCAAAATAGGACAAGTTTAAGTATCTGTTTTTTATGTTTACAGCTCAAGCAAGCAACTGAATGAAAGTGAACACCATATGCAAGATATCATGATTTAAGACAAAGGGTTTGGATTTGTTCTCGGAAATGGGAACTTGTAAATTGGTGAAGACAAGGGAAATTGTGGGAAAGTTGTTTCAGAGAGATAAATTCCAACAGTGCTAACAACAAAAATACTCCTACGAGCCATTCCACTGATAATATCTACCATTCTTCCACATGGCGACTTTATATGTAGGACATTATGTAGTCATCTTGGCATCCTCATGTCTTGGGATCCCCACTTCACAACTTAATACAAAACCGGGGCTTCACACTTCCATGTGCCATTAAATTCAAAATGCCTGTAAATTAAAAACAAAACAGATCTTTGTGAATCAGTTTTATTCACCTAAGAGGTTAGGTATGCCTTTGATAGCTGGCCGGCACACCGGTCCAACAGATGATATCTATCTTGACCGATTGCAAAGTGTACAAGTCTTTGCATAATGGCAGAAAAATCTTGAGTTTAGTAAAGATCTTCCACAAGATCCTTAACTGCCCTCTGCAAGTTGCCATAAGTTACCGTGTTGGGTGCTCAAATTAGTCAACCTTTTCAGTCTTTGTATGTTACAATGCCATTTAGCAGACGCTCAAACATAGAGATGGACAGGTGTTCATGGCCTTAAGGACTTTGCCCAGTAGCTCGAACTGAGATCTGGACCCCTGATCCCTGTTCTACTCCATATAGAACATAGACGTACTCTCAGTGTGTCATCCACTGGCATCTGTTCTGAAACCCAACAAAGGTGGTTGCCATTTGGAAATGCTATCTCACACTTACTTTTGGCAACTAAAAATCAGGCAAAAGGTGGAGCCCATGCCTTAAGCCTCCTGGAAAATGACTGAAACACACCCACTTATTAGTTTACTCAGCCACACTGCTGATTCTGTAAATGTATGCATTGCTTAGCTAAGGTCTAGGTTGTTGGCTCTCCCCATGGGTATCCCTTGCTTGTAATTGGATAACTCAGAAACACTGAAGAATTTTATTTAAACTTTGCACCACGATTCACTCTGATACAAGGATGAACTGCATTAGTGAAGGTTCCTGGTGAAAAGTTGTGGCCACTGGGCCTCACGGGTTATCCCTTGCTTGTAATTGTATATCTGAAGAATGGGTTATTTACTTCAAGCTTTGCATAAATATCCACTATAGCTTGAAGAGGATATGATTGGGTTTTTGAGCGATAGGTAAATGGTCAAGGTCAGTGGGTCCAGTGGTTATCCCTTCCTTGTGATTGGATATTTTAAGAATACTTTCAGCAATTTTCTTCAACTTTGCACGAGTATCAACTCTGACTCCAGGATAAACCAGCTGAATTATGGTGGTCATGGGCTGTAGGCCAAGGTCATTGAGCTCATGTTTTTCCCTGTCTTGTGAATTTGATATCTCAATTCCTTGAGGGAATTTCTTTGAACTTTGCACAGATTTCCACTTTGTGTCCAGAGTGAACATATTACATTTTGGAGGTCAGAGGTCAGTGGTCCTTGTACTATATTGTGACTGCTTACATCTTTAACTTATGACCCACTGCTTTTACTTTCACTGGCCAACAAATTTTTATACCTTGCAGTTTGTCCAGTCCCAAAAAGATCTGCATTGTCAAAAGTAGACTTCTATTTAAAACTACTTGGCATGTGTAGGAGCTTTCTTGGTAGTTTAATTTTGCAAATTTCCTTTTGTTTGTATTTTAATTATTACTCTGGACATACAATATACTTTAATTTTCAGTCCATACAGACAGGAATTCTACATTTTTGATACTTAAATGTAAGTTAATTGTAAGCTAACTTACCATAGAACTGATTAGTGCAGAAATAAAGGGCAAGTAAGTGCTATTGGTTCTTTTGTGCCAGTCTACATCAACTGAATTCCAGCCCTGCTGAAGTCAATGCTCCAGTTTGGCCACCCCAGGCAAAAAGTCTGGCCTTGACTTTGCAACAGACAAGGCTGGAGTCAAGACACTTGCCATTATTATCCATTATAAATGTCATTACTCTGTCCATTTTTAACAGCCCTGCTCCACATTTCCTGCTATCCAAGTTTATGTTTTTCTTCATACCTTTAATGAACGTTTTTGCAGTGCAGACATATTTCCAGTGTAGTAAGGCTGACAGTTGCACACTCTCTCTCTCCTCACCTTTATCTCCTCTGGTTTCCTCTTGGCTTAAGACACTTTAGCTTTCCTTTTATCTGTAAGTGGTGATTTACAAACACCAGTTTGTATCTACAGACCCTGGATTGGCTGTTGTCTGCCAGTCTGACTCTCCAGCTGGTACAAATTAAAACCATGTGTGTAACCATTTGCAACTGTGTGTGCGTGTTTGTGTGTTTCGAGTTAAGTTGAACTCATCTCTAGCGCTGTTGTTAGTGTTTTCCAAGGAAGGCGAGAAATTGTTTTGTTCCAAATAGATGTCTCAGAATTGAACTTGTGTACTTAAAAAATGACTGTTGTGCCCTTGTTGTGAATCAGAATAAGGGGAACATATGCTGACCATGTCCTGAGGCACTGGAGGCTATCAGATGTAATCCTATTTGTTTTATTGCTTTACCAAATAGGAACCTTTTCCCCTCTTTGCACAACAAACAACTTCCACTTACAGGAACAGGTTTTACTTGAAATTAATATTACAACATTAATCCTGCTTGTCACTTGCAACATTTTTTTAATCTCCCAAGCAACAGATCTGCTACTTCACCCCCAAACTTTTGTATAATACAGATTTAAACTGTATTTTTTCATATGCAACGGGCCAAACTGAGCAATCAGGGGAAATGGGCCTTAGTATGAGAGGTGACCAATGACCTGCTGGTCACTCACTGAGCTCCAGAGATTCTGGAAAGTTCTGGAAGGACAACTATCACTGCAGTCCTCCACCGACTGGGGCTTAAGGCAGAGTGGCTAGGCAAAAGCTTCTCCTCAATGCAAAACACATGAAAGCCCATGTGGAGTTTGCAACAAAAGCACCTGAAGAACTCTCAGACTGTGAGAAAGGAGATTCTCTTGTCTGATGAAACCCATATTTAACTGTTTTGCCCCTATTCTAAATGTTAGGTTTGAAGAAAACCACTCATTTCCATCCAAACAGTAAGCATGGTGGTGGCAGCATCATGCTGTTGGGGTGTTTTTCAGAGGCAGGGACTGGGAGACTGAACAGGGTTGATGGAAAGCTGAAAGGAGCAAAGTACAGTGATATCCTCAATGAAAACCTGTTTTGCAGCACTCAGGACCTCAGACTGGGCCAAAGGTTCACCTTTCAATATGACAATGACCCTGTACAACACAGGAGTGGCTTAGGGACAACTCTGTGAATGTCCTAGAGCAGTGATCATCAACTGGAGGCCACATCAGGCCCCCCACAGCTTTCCATCTGGCCCCTATAGGATTATCAAATTCAGAAAATTTTAGCATGCAAAAATATGGCGTGCTTTTGTTTAACATTTTTCTTAAAGTTTATATAAAACCGTCAACCTAGCGGCTTATCAGACAAGAAGCACACTAATACTTCTGTAATTTAGCATGGTAAACACATACTTATCAGTTTTTTGATTGAAGTAGCAGTTTTTTGCAGCTATCCACATAAGGCTATTTCAGAGTGCAATTTCCCCCTCTGAGAATCTTCACAGATGATCGGTGTCCTTCATGTGTTTTTTGCCAATCATGACACAACATGTTAGCTTTAAACTTAGTAATAGAAATCACAATGGTTCCAAAAATATGTATCTAAAATACCTCAATCGTCCCCTTGTTGCAGGCTGCTGTATAGGTGATAGAAACTGATTCCTCTGTTAAATGCTTGAAGGCCCATTAATTTTGGAAGGAAGTTATATTTGTCTGTCATCTGTCCGCTGACAGTCCCCATTCAACCTGACAGAGCTTGAGGGGAGTTGCAACAAAGAATGGCAGCAAATCCCCCAGTTCAGTTGTGCAAAGCTTGTTGCATCATATTCAAGGTGCTTGGACGAAGTACCGAGTAAAGGGTCTGAATACTTGTCAGTTCCACTGCATTTGCAAAAACTGATTAAATTCCGTTTTCACTCAGTCATGACGGGGTACTGAGTGTAGACTGATAAGAGAAAAAATGAACTGAAACTACTGTGGCATCAGGCTGCAACATAAAACTGAAAGCAAAGGTGGTCTGAATACTTTCTGAATGCACTGTATGTAAAAGCATGTGCAATCACTGTAACTCCTTGCGTGGCTCTGAACACCACACCTTGCCAAGGCGTTATAAATAACGTGTTTGACACCAATTACTTTTTATCTCCAAATGTTTTCCAGTGATTTTATATTCCTAATATTCTGCGCGGCCGGATTGATCAGGGCTTACAATATTTCCGCGATAGAGCAAATCACATCTGTTTCTGATTTGATCTCATTGGAGTCAGCTGAGGTATAAAGCATAAAAGTTTATTTTTAAAAGTCGTATTATTTCAAAGACGGATTTAAAAAGGCTGAAAAATGCCAAGCCAAGACATGGAGAGGAATTTAGCTATATTTTTAGTCACTAGAGCATTCTTTAGATTCATGTAATAATGAAGCCACAAGTTTTATGCAGATGTTATTGTAAAAGTGCTCATGCTTTTGCTTCACTTGTGTAGGCGGTTTACATTGATGGCTGTGGCTGTGTTCAGAGCCTGCCTGTGATAATGTAAATAATACATATGTTTTCGAGGCTCCCATCCCCAACTCCTTACTGCATTAATCAATGCACATGTCTTTTCTCTCCTTGGAGACTTAGTGTTGAGAATGCCTCCACATTAGACTGTAATTAACACCTTATCATACTAGTAATGAAACAGGAAGTTTTTAAAGTCATCATCTTCTGCAGTTCTGACTTACACTAGAGTTCAGTTTAACAATTGAAAATCTCCCTGGAAGTTTATCAGGCTTTGTATATTTTTTATTTGACAAGCATTTATTTAGTAAATGAATTGTGAGGCTTTTTGGAACTTGAAATTTCTGGAAAGTTTCAGAAAGTCTGCTCCTAAAATCCGTACAATCCTGCTGCCTTTTTACCAATGCTTTGCATCCCGAGTTTAGGGATTGGAGAAGAACATACAGGCGAGCAGAAAGCATGCAAGCAAATGCATTACACACTTAAAAGTTGCACTGATTTCTGTTTGTCTCAGCATATTAGTTACTTTCTTTTAACCCAACGGAACCAGATAGACTGCTTCATAGATCCGTGGAATACACAAGCTCACCGCTACCTGTGGAACTAGCTGGCCGCCATTTTTTACAGGCTTGCAGTTGTATCAACTAAACCTACCCAGAGCAACTGCCTACTTCTCCTCAAATGACGCTAAGTAGTCTGTTCATTCTCTTACCAGGAACAAGCAGTGCTTTGTTAATCCGCTCTGGCTTGCCCAGGCTAAAAGTTTCAGGATATTTGTGAAAATGGCTTTCTAAAATATGTAATGAATTATGTAACTTTACAGTGTAAGTTTTGTTTGATTCTGTGCTGAGTTCTAGTAGGTTTTATCCTCATTGTTTTGGTTATTAATTTATGTGTAGAAGCATATTTTCATATTTTCAATCAAGCATAACTCTAAGCTGGTTAAGAAAGCCCTCTTATAGTAATATATCAATGGCTAAACCAACAATAGTGAAGAAAAAGTGTTTGAAAAGTTTGTTTGCTTGAGCATAGTGAGAGGAAAATTCCTTTACTATAAGTGTTTGCTAAAAGGTTCAACTATTGACTGTTTCTAAGGAAGAGAAATTGGAATCTTGTTATTCAAAGGCAAACAATAGACACTAATAGGCACGTAATGGTAATTATATTCATCTCGAACGGTCACAGTTCAGACCTCATGGCTCAGTCAACACAGACACACAGCGAATATATTTCAGTTGAGAGAATAGGCAAACACGCAAGGCCTTCACACAGTATCCACACCCCAATCTAGTTAGCAGTAATGCATGTAAATATTTGAAAAAAAAAAAACAGCAAAAGAAGAAGCAGGCACAACAAAGAGCACAAAGAAGAGAAGTTTCATGTGGTAGCTGTTTTTAAAAAGCATCTTGATGTGAAAACAGAGTAGGTTGAAGACATTACTGTTGCAATACATTTTTAAAACTACTTGCAGATATATGGCAGTAACCCAGTCAAGCAGCTCGTAATGGTTTCATCTGCATAGAAGATGAAGTTGTACGTAGTAACATTGATGATCAGTTTAAATAAGAGGACCCAGTTTGGACCTTTGTGTGACACCATTTGGAAATCTGAAGGTAAAATATTCAACTTCAATATACCAGATATTAAACACATCACTAAATAAATCAATGAATAATAACATTCTAAAAAAATGGTGATGTCAGCCTTAATTTGTTGCTCTCAGTTCTGTGTTCACACTGAGTGGACTGTGCTTTTGTCAGTTTGTTTATTGTTCTAAATGCTGAATTAACACATTATTGTGTGCACTTTTGATAACTGAACTAGTTGATATAACACATTATACTGTGTCTCTTATATATAATACATATATATTTGAGTTGAGCTGACATTTCCCTTGGGCTCAACTTAAAAAGTTGTAGCAACTACTTTTTGTTGATCTGGCTTTTTTTCTCCGCCAATTCAACTTTCAGTGGCAGCATAAATAAGTAAATTGGGCTGTGACCTAGAAAAAAACCTATGAAACTTGTTCCTCTACTATTCAAGGTTGGGCCCCGATATTAGTTTCCACAGTGTGACCTTTCCAAATTAAAGACAAAATAAGTATGATTAAAGATGACAAAATTACTGATGCTTTGTACTCTGTGATACCACATGTTTTAAGAAATTCAGTATCTGTTGATTTAAGTCAGTGGTTTCAAAAAGTTTGAAAGCTTGCCCAAATTTATTCAATATCCACTTACAATTTGGATACTTAAAATAATCTTTATCAGTATTGGGATTCAGTGGACAGCAATAAAGCAGCTTTTAGGTCCTTCATATAATGAAGAGGCAGAGTGATATATAACAATGTCATCAACGTACAAGGTTGTTGTATATGTCCAGTGTCAATCTGGAACAAAAGAGGGCTTAATTTGGACCCTTATGGGACACCATTTGGAATTCAAAGGTTTAATTTAAACATAAATAGATAACAGGTAACAGTCTTGGACAATTCAAGGAGAACCAACTGCCTTTCCAAAGCAAAGAAAAAGCTTTTTATGTTTTAAACTACGAAGAAATACTTCATAAAAGGTTCAGGTTGTTTAATTTTACATAAAGTATTTAATCAGAACACTATCTCTAAGCACTGGGAAAGGCTTTGTACATTTCTTTTTCACTTTTCACTTTATTTTTTGACTATATGATGCAGGCTATCCCTTTAGCATGTAGTGAAATCAGATTGCATATGACTCACTTTAGCTACATGTAGCTATTCAATTTAAAGGTAAAGCATGCCATCGGAACAGAATACCTGGTTCAGTTTGGGTCAGATTGAGGTGTTTAAAGTTCAGTTTTAATTGGACTAATGTAATTATTTGATTTTTTCTTTCTGCACACAAACTTACTGAGTAATTTGTGGCTGCCATGTTTAAATAACTCCATGAAATCAATGATAAATCTATTTTGCGTGCTTTGAATCTTGCCATTGCATGGGGAGGAGGTTCGAAGAAGTGTAATGAGCCATGGGAGCCTTGTGAATTGCCTCCTACTGGTGTGACGCTCTTCTGAGGGGGGTGGGTTGTATGCTTGAGTGCAGGGGCTTTGGCATGCCGAGCTGTGTTTGTCTGTCTCAAACAGTGGGTTGTTAGAAAAACACAACAGGAGATGAGTAGGAAAGGATGAGAGAAGGAGGAGGAGGGGTGTGAAGGAAGGTGTAGCTGGTGCCACCTGTGTTCACATGAATAAGTCATTAGTTTGGAAAGGATTTTGTCACCCTTGTCAGAAGAAGGGTAGCAATGGAAAGCAGCTACTCTTGACTGTAAGTCATTAGCAGCCTACAGTCAGTTTAAATCATACTGCTTGGTTAAGTCATACAGCCTTGGAGAGAGTTGTGGGTTCTTTGTCAAGTCCAGACCGAAGTCAGTGTTGGGTTTGGAAGAAATGTTGGACTCTGGGAAGCTTTCCACTCGCCAGAATAAACCAAACCTTAGTTTCAATATTGTTACTGTATTTATTTCATTAACATTACGCAAATGACAACTTTTTTTTCTCTAATTAACACAAATTGGACATCAACACAGCCGCCTTCAAGTGGAGCCAAAGCCTCATGGCGACTGATCTCAGGTGTTTGTCACCTGCATTCCTCATTTCTGCTGCTTCAGCTCGGAGCAGAAAGGTCACGTCAACAGATCCAGGGGACAGATATATAGACAGATAGCTGCTCTGGACACTTTTCCACAGTGGCAGGATCTTACAGTAGCCTCTCTTGCAAAACTCTCATGTTACTGGTGTCTCATTTCACTAGCTCAGGGCAGCAGGCGAAACTCACCGTCCTTGGGTATGTGCCCTCTCTCCCCTTTGTGTTATATATTGCTCGAGAGTCTTTTAAAGACCTTCTTTTATGCAACCTTTTCTCATCTTTTAAAGAAAAGATGACATCCCTTTCTAAGTTTCTCACCTTACCTTACAAAACTTCATCCTACCACAGCTAATGAGGCGATAATGTGTGGGAAACAAATCCTGGACAGGGTTCTTCATCGTCTATATTTCAGATAAACCACAGAAATAACTTTGTCATTGTAGAATTTAAAATGGTTTGACACTCACATACTGCTCCCCCTGTGCTTTTAAATCTCAGCCAAACCATTATTGATGATTCTGATTGGGTGAAAGATTGGTCAAAAAGCCAGTCAGTGTTCCAGATCTGTTTGGCTTGAATAGCATACATATGTACTCAAAAAGAGTTCCCTTGCCAAAAGAGGAGAATCGGTAATCTAGCACATTCTCTCTGGTCATGTAGTGGGCTGTTTTCGTACTGGAAAAGTAGATTTAATTGTTTCTCTGAGGCTTTTGGAAAATGTTGGATCCTCTGGTAGCTGTCACTGCTACAAGCTCCTTATCCTTGGCTGATAAGTATGAAAAGAGAGCTGTTTAGTTTGGAATAGACGTTGTAAAAAGACTTATTTTGAGAGTACGGTAGATAGACAGAGTTATGGCTAACACTAAGCAACTTAAGAGACTGAGGTTTTATAACAAAGACAGAGGAAGGGTTTTGATAAGATGTAGGCCCATTTACTGTGCAAAGCAGATGAATTCGCCTGTTTCCATGTTTCTCACTGATGAACCCATCAGAACAGATTGGGCCCTGTAAGAATGTGACATGACCAATCAGGAGTAAGAGGCAGTACATTGCGGCAGGGCGGGTCATGACATAAGCAAGCAGCAACAAGAGGCCGGTGCAATTATGGCGGAAGGCATTAGGATGGATGCTGCTAAAGCGCCAGTTTTATCAGAACTTGATGACATTTCTTCGTTTAAAGAAGAATGAAGAACAGGATTGTGTTGTTTTCTTTTCAAAAACGACAGAAGTCGTGTACTGACATGTCTACAGTTGCCATGGTTTGCGTTAATCAGTTCTCTATTCTCTCTAGTATCTCTCTAGTTTACTCCTTGGTAGCGGCGCACACCCACAACGTCACATGTTTTGTTGCTCTGATTGGCCCGTAAAGATGTGACAGAAGTTCATTTAATCACCCTCTGAGTTTTTTTTCAAAGGCTCTGCCCTTTCCAAACAGTCTATGGGAGGTTTTCCAGGCGGATGTGTAAAACAAATCCATCTGGTGTGTCAGGTTAGACTGATTTTTGTTTGATGTAATTCTATTTTACTTTCCCAAATGGTGGACCTCTTTAGCATTTTTTTCCCCCCGATTCTAGAGACATGCACCATTTAATAAGAAATATTAGCTCATTTTGAATTTTATGGCAGCAACACCTCTATCTTTGTTAATGACAGTCTAAGAAGTGAGAAGACCCGTTTAGAGAGGGTTATTTCCTATTCTTGTCTAATGTAGGATTCTAGCTGCTCAACAGTCCTGGGTCGTCTTTTACAGATTTGTCATTTTATACTGCACCAGATGTTTTCTGTTGGTGGAAGGTCTGGACTGCAAGCAGGCCAGATCAGCATCTGGACTCTTCAATTGTGAAGCCATGCTGTTGTGATGGATGTGGTATTGAGCATTGTCTTGCTGAAAAATCCAAGATCT
This sequence comes from Cheilinus undulatus, assembly GCF_018320785.1. Lineage (NCBI taxonomy): Eukaryota > Metazoa > Chordata > Actinopteri > Labriformes > Labridae > Cheilinus > Cheilinus undulatus. Next base: position 13,123,785 of record NC_054881.1, on the reverse strand, counting down.
TCCTTTAAAGGAGACACTGTCTGGTTGGGAGCATTTGTTGCTCTGAAACCTCTTAATACTTTTCAGCATTGATGGTGCCTTTCCAGATGTGTGTGCTGCCCACACCATAGACACCAATGCAACCCCATACCATCAGAGATGCAATCCTTTGACCTGGGCACTGATAACAAGTTGGATGTTCCTCTTCTTCTTCAGTGCACATGCGCCCGTGGTTTCCAAAATGAATCTCAAATTTGGATTCTTCTGACCACAGAACAGTTTTCCATTTTGCTTTAGTCCATTTTAACACTAGAACTACCAGTGGGTAAAATGTACCTGTTGTTTGAGTGCACAGAGTTTTACAAAGAGCATTGATCAAGAGCAACTAATTAACCACAGACACTGAACTAATGATTAAAGAGAGAACTGGGCCACTCTCAGATGATGATCCATTGTGTCCACAGTCATCTTAGGACTGATCACTTTGATCTAAAACTTCCTCACCGCCAGACTATTTTTCACATAAAGCATTGAGTTTATGCTTTGACACTTCACAATAATGATCTCTTTTTTAGCTTTTGGTACCCGTGTTAAATGTTGGTCTATGACTTCTGATAAAGCAGTGCAGCAACAGAGAGGTGTTTCCATGGCAAAATCTAGTGTTTATTTACTGGGGTCAAATAAACAGATGAATTCAACACTTGCTTAGGGGGTAAATTTTACTTGCATGGCCGTTCTAGGTATAAATGGCCATTTTTAAAAGCTGGATTTATTTGAACATTTTTAACAACACCAGATTTTACAAAGAAAAAACTTTCAAGGAAAGTCAGGGACTGTCAGACTTTTAAATTTCATCAAAACAAAGTGAGACACCTCATGGTGGTTCTAGTGTTAAGTTATCATTCACCCAGGGAAAACAGCAGTGTCTGGATCATGTGCACATATGGCATCTTCTTTGCATGGAACAGATTTAACTTGAATTTTTTGGATGGCACAGCAACTGTGTTGACAGGTAGTGATTTCAAGATGTATTCCTAAGTCAATGCAGTCATTTCCAGTACAGAATCATGCCTGTGTTAAATGCAGTGCCGCCTGAGGACCCAAAGATCCCTAGCATCCAACACTGACCATTGGCCTTGTCCCTTGTGCACAGAGATTTCTACAGATTCTCTGAATCTTTTCATGATATTATGCGCTGTAGCTGGAGGGACATTCACAGTCTTCTCAATTTTACATTAAAAACATTTTCTGAATGTGTTCCAGAAGTTTTCAACACTATTTTTCACAGATTGGTGAACCTTTGCCTATCTTTACTTCTGAGCGATTCTGCCTCTCTAAAATTCTTCTTTTATACCCAACCATGTTACTGATCCATTTCCAATTAAACTAAATGGTTGCATAATGCTCCTCCAGCTGTTTATCGTTAGTACCATGTACTTTTACAGCCTTTTCTTGGCTCCGTCCCTACTTTTTTGAGATATGTTGCTGCCATGAAACTCAAACAGAACACATATTTTTCCTGAAGTGGTGAAAAGTCAGTTTCAACATCTAATATTTTGTTTAAGTTCTATTGTGAATGAAATATGGGTTTATGAGATTTTCAAATAATGTCATTGTTTTGATTTACATCTTACACAACGTCCCAGCTTTTTTGGAATTGGGGTTGTATTTACTAAAATAATGAGGTAATGAGTGAAAATGCAGGATTAAAGGATTTCTCTCCAACATGGTGTTAGCTTGCACACTGCCAAAACTCACAAATATAACTGCTTTTGAAAGCTTTGTTGTGACGCTAGTAAAAATCAAAGGATATTAAAACCTGTTTCAGTACCACCAAGTCCGAGGCACCTGGCATTGTTATATTTCTTGTTTAAGATGGCAAAAATACAGATAAACTCCTGCATACTGTGCAAATTGCACAAATATGTTGGCGGCACTTCAGTACCAATCCATTGCCAATGTATTTCTGCAATTTAGACTGAGCTCTCATGCACACTTTGCCGCAGTTATTTGTAAGTTTTCATATTTTCTGTCTCTATTTTCCTTTCAAATAAGGGAGATTGTTCCCTTTTGAAAAATACAGTGTCAAAATATATCAAATTTTTTTATGCCTTAATCTTCAGAACAATAGAAAGATGGAGTGCAGTGCCATGCAACAGGTGAGTATGGGTTGAAACCTACTGCAGTGACTAGATATGGCACAGCTGAGGGACTCAGGTGTCTTCTGAGAGTCTTATGAAACTCTCTGAGGGCTTCTAGAGGACAGGTGTGGTATGACGGATTTTAAAAAGAGTAAAACTCACAGACAGGAGACTGGTTTGGGTGAGTATCACACTCAGAGGAAGAGGGGAAAGATGCGGGGTGTGCGATGCATACCAAGGTGGCGGCTTTGTTGACAAGACACAAACAAACAAACAAACAGTGCTGTGCTGAATGGACGTCAGCCGCACGTCACACCGAGCAACAGACAAACAGCTGACAGTTGTGGAAAACAGAGGTCACAGCCTTTAAGGGTGAGGCAGTCACAAACTGAGCCTCTGGAGGAGAAAATGTTAACAAAAAAAACAGTTTTTTTACCCAACTGATGATCATTTTTGTATAATTCTAGCATTATATCAACATATATTCTCATGTACTTTAGACTTAATGTCCAAATCTGAACCTTAACTGATCAACAGTGTGCATAAATACCAAAACACAAAGGTTTTCAACTGGAAAAGTTGGTCTTGGGGTTCAGTTGCTCTTAAAATATGTTTCTTTAATTATAATAATAACCTTTCCCTTTCTTCTTCCCAGACGTGCCAGTCCAAGGTGTTTGATCTATCTGATGGAGTGTCCCAGTACGCCTGGTTCCCCTGTCGAGAGGCCCATGAATCATCCTGGGGATATCCTAACTACTGGCTGAAGGTAGGCTCCACCTAAAGAGAACTTTACATTTTTTGCAAAGTTCTGTCACAAGACGAAAATACACCACCATCAAAGTGCTGTACTGTACTGTCACCAGATTTTGGTACAACTTCAGAAGGCGGTGTGCAAAAAAAAAAAAAAGTGCAGCTTAGATTGGGAAAGGAAGTATTAAAAATTGATTTAAATACACTCCCAGCTGTTTTTTTCTCTGTCCATCGTACAGAACGAAATGTTACAGACCAGCTGTAGAGCCTGAAGGCCTCAGGCAGAACAAGCCGAAAACTTATGCTGTATGCTCGCTTGTAGTTTTAACACCAAGGCTGTTCTCTCTGGTCTTCTGAGAGGAAAGGCATCACTAAAAAAAGCAGTGGTAGTGCTTTTGGGAAAAGAGTGGCCTTGGAGTATGTCACAGTTTTTTTAAGCTTGTTAACCCTTTATATTCATGGAGTAGTTTTATTGATTTTTGAGGGTTTTGTGCTGTCATCCAAGTGCAAAAACTTTAGTCAGCATAGTGAAGTTCAAATGAAGCTTGATTTTACTTCAAATTAAGAACTTTTCTAACTTTACAATCATGATTACAAAACAGTTTGCCTTTAAAAAGAGATACAGCACCTGTAATAACTATTCACCCCTTTGATGTTTTACCCTTTTACCCTATAAATCAATCATAAACAATATAGTTTGGCTGAAGTAATGTCAATTAAATAGAAAAATGTAATGTAAAACGAGTGACTGCATGAATTTTCACCCCATTCAAGTCAGTGTTTAGTAGATGCACCCTTGGCTGCAGTTTCAGAGCTACTTGAGCTCTGTCAGGTTGTACGTGCATTGGGCGGAACAGCCCTTTTCAAGTCCAGCCATAAATCCTCTGTTGGATTGAGGTCTTGGCTTTGACTATGGCAGTCGAGAAGCATCCCCACGGCCTGATGCTGCCACCCCCATGCTCCACAGTGGGGATGGTATGTTTGTGGAGATGTGCTGTAGTTGGTGTCTTGTTGGATGGCAAAAATGCACCATTTTGGCCCCATCAGACCAAAGAACTTTCTTCCACTTGACCATGGAGTCAACCACATGCATTTTGGCCAGCTCTAGTCAAGATTTAATATGGTGAAGAAGCTGGGACATAGTTGCTGGGCAGAGTCTCTCCCATCTCATCTGATGAAGCATGTAAGTCCTTCAGGGTAGTCATAGGTATCTTGGAGGTGTCTCTCACTAGCCTCCCTCTTGCATGGTCACTCAGATTGCGAGGATGCCCTGATCCAAGCAGATTTACTCATGTGCCATATTCCTTCCATTTCTTGATGATGGATGAACTTAACTCCGGGGGATGTTCAGTGCCTCGAATTTTTTTTGTAGCTATCTCCTGACTTCTTCTTTTCAATAACCTTTTCTCTGAGTTGCTTGGAGTGTTCTTTTATCGAAATTGTGTAATGGTAGCCAGAATACTGATCAACCAGTGGTTGGGCCTTCTAGACACAGGTGATTTTATACTACAGTCACTTGAGACACATTCGCTGATGCCCATTTTACTACTAGCACCTGAACCTCTTTTGAATTAGGTCAGTCACTTTAAAGGCGGTGAATATTTATGCAATCACCTATTTTACCTTACATATTTTCATTTAAATGACATTACTTTGGAGGAATCTGTTTTTTCACTTTGACATTAAAAATTTTTTTCTGCCAAAAAGCCAAATTAGATTGAACATGATTGATTTAAAAAATCAATAAAAGGGTAAAACATCCAAGGGGTTGAAAACTTTTAACAGGCACTGTGAACTAGGCCTGATAATGGATTGTGGTTTTGGTTTTCCCAATCATCAGCTAACGCAATTATATACTTGGAAACCAGTAGTGATTTCCTCAGCATCCGTTTGTGTCTCCGCCACACTCTAGGTTGGAAAATGAAATGCAATGCCAACAACGTGCTGAGATTGCAGCTTGTTTAAATACACAAAAAATATTACAAAATCTAATCATTTATCTGCCTCCGATTAACCAGCAGCTCAAAAGAAAAATGGAAAATTAGAATCATCCAGGATTCTGAGACACTTCAGGCTAAACCAACTTGTTCAGGTGGAAAATAACTAACTACACCTTTTAGGTACGGTTATTTTTATGCTCTGTACCTTTTAAATTCTTTAATTTTACTTTTACTTGAATATATTTTAACCACATGAGACTTGCATGAGTGAACATTTATTAATTTTACAAATTTTAAAGAAAGCAAAAACAAAATGCAATTTTACAATTAGACTCCAGGGATAGTGAGGCTGATGCAGGATCGGATACCCCCATAAGGAGTGGCCTGTGCCGAGCCCTGATCTCAACCCCAGTGAGCACCTTTGTGCTTAACTCGAACGGAGATTGTGAGCCATGGATTCTCATCCAACATCAGTGCTTGACCTCATATGTGCTCAATAGCAGTGATACTCTGGAGCCACATGTGGCTCTTTTGTGATGATTTGTTGCTCTTTTATGTCTTAATTTTCAAAAATTATTTCCCCAGAACACTTTAAAAAAGAGAAACTTTTTTGCCTTTTTTCACCATTTTTGCCACTTTTCATCCATTTAACCACCCTTTGCCATTAAATACCTTTTTTTGCTAATTTTTTGCCCCTTTTTGCCACTTTTTCCAATTTTTGCCACTTTTATCCCATGTTTTTCCATTTTCACCATTTTTTCTCCCCATTTCACCCATTTAAGCTACTTTTTGTCATTAAATACTACTTTCTTCCTTGTTTGTGCCCATTTCAGCAACTTCTTTTTGGCAATTTTATACCATTTTAGCCCTTTTTCACCATTTTTTGCCACTTTTGCCCATTTAATCTATTTTTTGCCATTAAATACCACTTGTTTCCTCTTTTTTTTTACCCGTTTTTGCCACTTCTTTTTCCCACTTTTATCCCATTTTTGCCCTTTTTCATCACTTTTCACCTATTTAAGCTACCCTTTTCTACTAAATACCACTTGTTTCCTATTTTTTGCCCATTTTGCCACCCTTGACTGCTTTTTGCCCATCTTAGTCACTTTTCACCCATTTTTTGCCACAGTTTTGCCACTTTTGGAAGATCTTTTGCCACCTGTAACTCATTATTTGTAACTTTTCATCCCATTTTTGCTACTTTCTGACCCTTTTTCCAGGTTTTCCTCCCCATTTCGCCCTTTTTCACCCATTTTTGTTGCTTTTGACCATTTTTGCCTCTTTTGATTTATTGTTAATGCTACTTCAAGCTTTTTTTTGCCACTTTTCACCACTTAGATTGTGGCTCTTGCAAAGGTATTTTTCAACAACTCAGCTCTTTGGTTGTGTATGGTTGAGTAACACTGCTCTATAGAATGGATAGGCACAAATTCCAACAGAAACACCCCAAACTCTTGAGGAAAGCCTTCCTAAATTGTCGTTTCATGGCAAAACATGGTCAAGTATTACTCTAGGCTTTTACTTTCCACCATTTTTGCATTTAAAAATCATTAGTGGGTAATGATATCTGAGCTTTTGAGCTTTCAAGCATGAGCATGACAGAGGAAAAGGGTTGCCATGAGTATGGTACATGCTTTCAAACAGCAACGTCTGAGAAAACACATTTAGCAAAGCAACAAAAGTTGACAAATTATTTACCAGTGTGAGAACAAGCAGAAGCACTTTGTGCGTACAGCTCCAGACAGAACAAGGAGAGAGGCTTGTTGTTGTTGTTGTTGAATATGTGTTCTTAACTTTTTGTTTTCCTTTCTTTCAGGCGTACTTTTCTCATCCCATGGTGGCGGCAGCAGTGATTATACATCTGGCTGCTGATGGGACGGGCTACATTGACCAGACTCAGTGCAACATCACTGTTCAGCTGATTGACACCAAGGAAGGCATCCATAGTCTAGGTGACAGCTGGATTTCATGCTCTAAATCTGGAGACTACTTGATTCATCTGTGTCACAACCTGTTCTTCCTCCCTTGCCCTCAGATCACTGTTTTTGTCCCCCCCCGTCCAACAGGTGAGTGGCGTCTCAGCTGTCGCACCAACCCTTTAGTGATCCCGGTGAGTCACGACCTGTCAGTGGCCTTCTATCACACCAAGGCTATCCTGGTCATGTTCGCCTCTCGCCTCGTGGCCATCTCTGGCGTTGGCCTGCGCTCCTTTCAGTCCTTCGACCCCATCACGATCAGCGGCTGCCAGAGCAATGAGATCTACAACCCCACAGGCCAGAGGTGAGGCCGGCTAACAGAGAACTGGACGATCGGAGAACATGAGGCCTGCATGTGTTAGACACATATCAAAAGCAGAGACATGCATATAAAATCCTAAGATTATGTGCATCTACAAAAGAATGCTGCCACACACAGACGCTGAAACTCTTTTTGTTCTCAGAAAGTATTTGTCCAGTCTCTACGTTTAGGGCTGTTCCTGGGTGAAGAGTTTCCTTTTTTAACTTGAAACTGAAAATTTATGTTGCAAAGTGTAAAGAGATCTATGTGATTTCAAGGAATCACACAGTGGTTCCAGGGCTGAAAACCTGCCGCAATAGGTTGTAAAACTGTGCTGCGTTACTTGAAAGATACAGTATCCTAATAACAGTCCTTGTATGATAAAATACTTGCAAAATGTGATATTTATCTGTTTATCTACATTTATTTAACCATTTCACCACTTAATCACTGAGATAAGGAATGTAATTTATGAGTGTCTTGGCTGATAAAGGCAGCAGCCCAATGAACAAAGTTACATAAAATACAACCACAGATCTAACAAATCTTAGGTCACAGAGCAGAGGATCCTCGGTCAAAACATCAACAACCTGATACATATACCTCCAATGCCTTTTATTTACTTAAAAAAGATTTGAAGAGACCAGCTCCACATACATGAATCTTGATTCCAGGTGGCTGGAGCTACATACCTGAAACCCCTTTTGCTCAGAGCTTTCAGACTCCCTGCATGAGCTCTATGTCTTGCTTGGAGATTTTATACATTTTTTGATCTTATAAATCAATCATGGTCAATATAATCTGGCTTTTTTGACAAAAAAAAACCTACAAAAAACTCATTAATGTCAAAGAGAAAACAGATTTATACAAAAGTATTGTCAATGAAATTAAAATATGTAAGGTAAAATAAGTGATTTGATAAATATTCTCCTCTTTTAGGGTGACGGAGCTAATTCAACAGAGGTCTAGCCAATTGGTGCTAGCAGTCTCACAATTAGTAAAATGAGGATCATCTGAGTACCGTGAATGTGTCTCAAGTGACTGTAGTATAAAGATATCTGTGTCTGGAATGTCCGGTCACTGGTTGATCAGTATTCCTGGCTACCATTGCACCATGAAGACAAAAGAACACTCCAAGCAACTCAGAAAAAGTTTTTGATTGGTATAAGTCAGTAACTTGCTTGCAAAGCAAATGGATACACTCGTTTCCTTGTATCTCACTGGTGAATCCATCTTGCAAAGCTCCCGTCTGAACTGTTTGTGCTCGGTTAGAAAGTGACAGGACCAATCAGTGACTAGGGGCAGTGCTTTCGGGCGCAGCAGGGTCTTGACGTAAGCAAGCAGCAACAAGAGGCCGGTGCAATAATGGCAGAAGACATTAGCAAGGATCCTGCTAAAGCCCCAGTTTTATCAGAACTTGACGATATTTCTTTGTTTAAAGAAGAACAAAGAACTCTAATGAGTTGTTTTCTTTTCAAAAACGACAGAAGTCGTGTACAGGCATGGCTATAGTCGCCATGGTTTGCATTATGCAGTGATATATGGAGTTTACTCCTTGATGGCTGCGACGACGTCACGTGTTTTGTTGCTCTGATTGGCCCGTAAAGATGTGACAGACAGAATGTCGGCCATCCTCACAATGTGAGTGACTGTGCAAGAAGGAGACTGGTGAGAGAGGCCACAAAGAGAGAAAGCCGTTGTTGAAAAAAAAATAATAATAATAACTTTATTTGTATAGCGATTTTGAAAAAATGGGTTTACAAAGTGCTTGGACATGTGCAGAAGCAAGCAGAAAAACAAAGCAACAACCCAGACAGAAGACAAGAAGACATGACGTGACATGCAGACAACATCAGCAGAATCCAAACACTTAAAAGAAGTGAAGAAAGAAACTAACCAAAAATATGCATGAGATAGTAATTCATCAGCATCAATATACATCAAAACCTAGATGACATGAGATGCCATGCAAACTAAGACATCACAGATATCAATCAGAGTGCAGACATGAACCATACTGCACAACTAAGACATCATGAACATCATCAGGATGCAGGCAAGACACGGACATCAAGTACCATAAAACAATAGTAACCCAGGCAATGCAGGAACCCAGCTACACAGGCTGAGACCGAGAGGACCAAAATTAAAATGTGAAAAAAATTAAAAGAATTAGAAGAGAACCAAGGAGGAGTAAAAACAAAACAGGAGATAAACGAGAAAAGGCAATAAAATATAATTAAGAGGGCAAAAACAGACAGTAAAACAAGCTAAAATAAGCTCTAAAACTGTAAAAGCAGTGAAATTGCTAAATATTATAGCAGAGGTAAACAAAAGGGAAGCAATAAAGACATAAAAGCAATAAAGTGAAGAAGACAGTAATGATTAAAAACAGCTAAGGGGCAAGGAAATAAAATGAAAAAGGATTAAATCTGGACTGGAGTTCATCAGAAAGGCATGTCAGAGACTCCATAGTCAAGTGGACAAAAGTTCTTTGGTCTGATGGGACCAAAACGGTGCTTATTGGCCATCAGACTATGTTTGACAGATGCCAAACTCTGCACAGCTCCACAAACACACCAACCCCACTGTGAGCACAGTGGTGACAGCATCATGCTGTGGGGATGCTTCTCAGCAGCTGGCTTAGGAAGGCTTGTAAAGGTAGAGGGTGAAATGAATACATAAAAATAAAGGAAAATTCAATCTTATTAAGTCTGTGAGAGAACAACACTTTTAAGGAAGATTTATTTTCCATAAGACAATGACTCCAAAGCATACAACAACACAGAAATTTCACATAGTAGATGTATTTTGGGGGATCAAAAAAGCCAAATTGTATCGACCATGATTGACTTTTAAAGCCAATTAAAGGGTAAAACATCAAAAAGGGTATAAAATGCACTGTGCACTGTTTCACAAATCAATGAAAAAAACTTGAATGGTGTGTGGAGAACATTCAGTCTGTCACACTCATTACGACCAATCGGAGTGAAGCATATGTAAATGAAATTACTTTCCAAAGCCAGTCAGGAGAAGAGGAAAAAAAACATCCGCTTAGAAAAGAGTACAATGCTATTTGTTGCTCTTCTTTTTGTGAAGTAATCTTATCCTGCTCTGATAAAACTACTATGATAGCTGCATTAACGCTAATCTCTTCATCTGCAACCATTGTTTACCAGCTTGCAGTTCAAGTAAACCCCACCCTAGCTACTGCCTCTTTGCTGCTCAAACAATGCTGATTGGTCCAGCCATTTTTAGACCAGGAACAAGTGTTTAAGCATGAAGCTTTGCAAGGCTGAAGGATTAGGGTATGAGTATTAGCTATTTGCTCTTTTTTTAAAGAAAACAAAAGGACAAATATGCAATTGTAGATGTGTGAAAAGAGATCCAACATGTGAAAGTGATCATTGTGAAGGCTGTCAATCAGAGAGTATATCCAGGAAGTCTCAGGTGCCATCAAAATAAGAGCCTAAAGATGGAAGTAGCCGTTTGTGTGTTAATGTATTCCAAAGCAAGTCAGAGGCATGTGCTAATTAATGATGGCAACAAGCTGTTTAATGTTAGATGTCTGCCCAAAGCCAAAGTTATAATGGTAAAACATTCAAGGCTAACAAATATATTATCACTGGAAATTTACAATTAATCCTGACCTGTTGCTGAGCTCCACACATTTGTAACAATAGAGCCGTTGCCTCCAGCACTAAATCTTGTTTACCGCCCCGGTTTGTTTTGTTTTGAGTTCCACTGCAGTGCATGCTGAATACAAATATTCCTTTTTCTTTCCAAACTCCTGAAAAAATGGGTTTGCTTTTCTTTATTGATAAGTTTTAAATTGTTCTTTTGCATTGTTATTGCATCCTTCAGCATTGCTTTAAAGATTCCAGTCGACTTTTTAAATGTCTGACAAGTGAATAAATCAAATGAGCCGTCAATAAGGCATAAAATTTGCACCCAGGGGTTGAGCAGCATTCTTTACATCATCTCAGCCATAAATAATGATCATATCAAGTTATAAGGCCCTCATAGTTGTAAAAGTGTTTTTGCAAGACCACCAAAAAACAATTAACACCCAGTCAGCTACAAATTCACAGTTTCTTGTCACCTCGCATTAATTTGAACTTCTAACCATATGTCGTCGCCTGGATCCCCTCAAACATTACTAAACCAGACCACACATGCACAGGGAGTCACAATTTACCAATTTCCACACCACTGTCATGCATGAGACCATTCATAGTGATGACGCTCCCACAGCCTTTTCAAAAAGAAATGCACTCACAAACAACGCTGTGCACAAAGAAATTGACAGCTGGGGGGTCTGTGCAAGGAGATAGAGCTGTTTGTGGCTTTTGTTGTGTGCCAATGAGACATCCAAGAGCACCTAAATAGATTAAAACTGCTATGTATCTGTATCAGCCAGGAAATTGTTTTGTTACCACACATACACTCACAGGGAGACTAGTTGCTTCTTCCAATTCTTGCTGACTTTCTTTTCTTTCATATTCATACCCCTCTTCATCTTGTTTTCTCCTTGAAATGAATGCTTTGTATGACAGAGAATGAGCCAGACATGTCATCTTCATCACTGGATTGCAACAGCTAGCTCAAGTGAAAACATATCCTGGTTTGATCTGATTTCAAATTAAGGCTGACTACACACGATACCATTTAAACTTCCAGACTAGATGTTGTGCTTAAGCACCAAACCAAAACAAATATTGTCCCTGAGTATACTGCTTACCCCCCTCCTCTTCCTTCAGTGTTTTGAAAGCTTTCAACACTATGGTTGTTCTCTCTTAGCTCTACCCCTACATTTGCATGTTAACATCTATGGATAGGGTGCCCTGGTTCTTGTTGGAATGGAGGGGTAAGGTGAATTGTTGCAGCTATGTGGCTATTCAAATGGAGTTTTTTTCAGCTGTGTTCTCAAAATTAAGGGGCATGGAGGAATTCAGTTTCAATAAAAATTTTTTTATTTGTACCCAGGGGGAAAATTCAAGGTACTTAAAACAGCAGTATTAGAAAAAGAAAAGAGCACAAGTCTAAAAGTAACTCAGTGACTTTTGAGCGGTCATGAGTGTAACTCTGTCTGTTGAGTGGTCATCAGAGTGACTCTGTGACTGCTGAGCGGTCATCAAGGTAACTCTGTGACTGTTGAGTGGTCATCAGAGTGACTCTGAGACTGTTGAGTGGTCATCAGAGTGACTGTGTGACTGTTGAGTGGTCATCAGAGTGACTGTGTGACTGTTGAGTGGTCATCAGAGTGACTCTGTGACTGGTGAGTGGTCATCAGAGTGACTCTGTGACTGCTGAGCGGTCATCAAGGTAACTCTGTGACTGTTGAGTGGTCATCAGAGTGACTCTGAGACTGTTGAGTGGTCATCAGAGTGACTCTGAGACTGTTGAGTGGTCATCAGAGTAACTGTGTGACTGTTGAGTGGTCATCAGAGTGACTGTGTGACTGTTGAGTGGTCATCAGAGTAACTCTGTGACTGTTGAGTGGTCATCAGAGTGACTCTGTGACTGGTGAGTGGTCATCAGAGTGATTCTGTGACTGATTCATATTATACCGTTCAGTATTGGAATGGCATCCCACATGACTTCATACTGGATCCTATTTTATTAGTGATATATTTGGCCAATTTATGTTCCAGTACACAATTGTTTTCCTTCTGTGCAGATGCATCTAAATATACTAAATTGGTTTGAGTCGCAGGGCCAAATAAAATGATAGAACACATAGTTTACCATTAAGAGGAACCTTTTGCACTTGTACTGAAACCGACTGATGACACAGCTTCGCATTAAACTGTTTTTTTTTTTTTTGCAATAAGGTAAAATTTGGATTTTACACCTTCACGCAAGACAGAACCTACACATAGCTGATGCAAGAGGCCACAAAAGTTTGATTTGCCCAAGCTACAAGTTCAATAGAATATTAAAGTGTTGACATGAACCATTTTTCACTGATTTGTCCTTACAACATCAGCGGAGAATCCTGGCTCAGACGCTTTGTCTTTTCATGTCATTGATCTGTTTCATATCCTTAATCGACCCCATTTATCATCTTCATTTTGGCGTTAATACCCCACACTCCAAACTTCCCTGCTTTTTCTTTAACATCACTTTGCTTCTTCTTTATTCTCATCCTCCTCTCTTCTTTCTCTCCCTCATAATATCATATGTTTTCCCATGGTGTCTTCTCATCCCTCTTTTTCAAATCATCTTCCTTTCTCCCCAAAAACTGTTTGCCATCTCCCTGTCCTTCTCTTACTTCTCCCCTTTCTGTGCCTCCTGCTCCCGCTCTCCCTCTCTCATTCTCCTGGGCTTGTGCAGCACATTTCCCGTAATACTTATGCCTCCACAAAACACCACATCCCTTTTCCCTGAGTTGTTAACAACAGGAGCTATTAACATGACTCAGTTTTATGTTCCATGCTTGTCTGCAAAATGCATGCACACGTATGTGTTCCCTGTCTGTCCTTTAAGTCTTTCACACCTTTTTCACTCTAATGTTTTTCTCTGTTTTTATGCTCATCACCTTTTCTTGTTGTGGCCTCTCTTTTTTGGTTCAACTCCTCTTTTGTCCTGCTTTCTCTTCTGTTGCCCTGTGCAATGCACTGCACTTCTTATTTGCAGGAAAGGAGAAGGCTTTTCCAGTTAGTTAATTGCAATTTATGGTAAAAATTCCAGAGGTTCTTGCAAAAAAGCATCCACAGAGTAGACCTGTGGTCTTGCTTAGTTCATCCTCAAAGAGCCAAGATATAGGGACGGTGCTTTATTTAATTGCCTTTACCTTCATTGTTGCACAGATAGCATGCTGATTTTGAAGCATGAGCTTCATAAGTTGCACTTTTCTTGGATTACAAAGTTGTTTTCTGAACTTTAGTGGGGAGAAAGCATGTGTGGAAACCGAAGGACATAAGGCAAAAATTAGGAGTTGCATCACCAGTAATTTTAGGGATTAAGCTCAGAAAAAGTGAAAGATTATGTGCAACAGGAGCAGAAAAACAAATGGATAAAAAGTAGGGATTCCAATCTTGCAGGAATGAGTTTAACAATGTTTCTCCAGACCTGTATTTTCTAACATCCCCCTCTTTCTCTCTCCCCTCTCTCTCTGTTGGCTTCATAAGGGAACCCTATACTGTAAAATGTGGACTGTTGTAAAAAGGTGCCTTGGGCATCCAAGCATTCCAAGACTATTAAATGCCTTCTCCATCAGGCTACCAACATGGAGCCGAGGCCAAACTCCACCATTGTAGCTTGCACATAATATATCCCATCTCTCTTAATTCACACAGTGCACACAGACGCCACTTTCATGCACATGGCGAATATGGCGGCCCTTTTTTCCCCATGTGGTTTATTGATTTGATATGTTAAGCAGGCATTGATTGATGGATGTGGTTGAGTCAAAGCGTGGATATTTTGTTTGCGAGCAAATGCTTCCATGTTTGCAGTGTTATTTTATACTCTAAATGTATGTTGGTTGTAACTTTAAATGTGGTTTCTTTCTCTCTCCCTGTCTCCCTCTCTCTCACTTTCTTCAAACCAACAACCACCCACCCCCCACCCACACACGCTCGCCCGTAGTTGTGTACATTATTCGTGCGAAGCCATTGACTGCCAGGAACCCTTAATCCGCAATGCAGAGCTCAAGTGCAGTAGCCCCGGCCGGCACTTCTACAACGGAGACCGCTGCACCATCTCCTGCAACTCTGGCTACGTCCTGCAAATCCACCAGGACGATGACATCATCAAGAGCCAGGTAAACATGCTGCTTCACACATGTTTCACAAAGGAGCACATGGCTGCATTAATGTACACATGCAAACACTTAAGTGCAGAAGCATTTCTGCAACATATGGGAACATGCGTGCAGGCATGAATTTGTGAATGCACACATGAACATGCATTGATGCAAACTCGAGCTCACATATGGCCATAAAAGAGGAGTGCAAACACTCTTTCTTTCTTCTCCTCCTCTATCTCTGCGTTTATTTTGTCACCTGCAGAAACTAGGCTTGGCACGGCAAGCCTCCAGGGACGATGACATCATGAACATCCAGGTAGATGAGTGCTGCACTGAGGAGCGGAGACGCCCCAGTCTCCTCCTCTTGCTGGCTCGCTACACATATACAAACACACTTATATATATGCACACGCACACATTTTCTCTACAAGCACAGACATAATAGTGTTTAGTCTCTTGCTGAGCACGCTGCACCATCACCTCAAACAGTCACTTTGTATCGCAACTCCGCCGGGACGATGACATCATCGCATAGTGTCTGCTCCCTCTCCCTCCCTTGCTTGCTTTGCTCGCTCCATCCCTGCTCATTTTCGCACACATTGAAGTCTCTGTTAAAGGGCAGAGATTTGCTACCGCTCTCTCACAGCAGCGCACACACTAAAACGCTCCCATGTAGATACCAACACACATACAGTAAAGTACAGACAATCCCACCCCCCCTCCTCTTTGCTCAAACAGGACGCAGATGTGAGCAGATACAGTAAACATGCACATGCGTACGCACCGCAAGTAAACAAATAAACAGGGTAGTTGACACTGCATCGTAAACCTCTTTGGATGGGGGCCAAGCTGCTGTAAAGGCCGTATAAACGCTTTATCCTTCTCCACGGCTCTGTAAAGCAGTCTACAAGACAATCTATTAATGCTCCCTCAGAGAGACGGGAGGTTCAGAGAACAAGGTAAATCCTGTTTTTAATGTGTAGTCCAGTCTGGAACTGTATGTGTGGTGGTTTTGTGAGTGAGGCTTTATAGGAGAATCAGAAAAAAGGAGGCAGAGAAAAGAGTTTTACAGGCTCAAAGAGAGGGGAAATAATGACTTTTTAAAATATTTGGTCAGCATTCTGGCCTGAAATGTTCCCTCTCATATGGACGTTGCACAACGTGTCTGCACTCATGTTGAGTAACTGCGTGTCTGTGCATGCACAGGGTCACATTTGCATCCACTTCCATACATACACTATATTGCCAAAAGTATTCACTCACCCATCCAAATAATTGAAATCAGGTGTTCCAGTCCCTTCTATGGCCACAGGTGTATAAAATCAAGCACCTAGGCATGCAGACTGTTTCTACAAATATTTGTGAAGGAATGGGTCGCTCTCAGGAGATCAGTGAATTCCAGCATGGTACTGTGATAGGATGCCACCTGTGCAACAAGTCCAGTCAAGGAATTTCTTCGCTCCTAAATATTCCACAGTCAACTGTCAGTGGTATTATAACAAAGTGCAAAAGGGAATGACAGCAACTCAGCCAGGAAGTGGTAAGCCATGTAAAATGACAGAGCGGGGTCAGCAGATGCTGAGGCGCATAGTGTGCAGAGGTCGCCAACTTTCTGCTGAGTCAATCGCTACAGACCGCCAAACTTCATGTGGCCTTCAGATTAGCTCAAGAACAGCATGTAGAGAGCTTCATGGAATGGGTTTCCATGGCCGAGCAGCTGCATCCAAGCCATACATCACCAAGTGCAATGCAAAGCATCGGATGCAGTGGTGTAAAGCATGCCACCACTGGACTCTAGAGCAGTGGAGATGCGTTCTCTAGAGTGACAAGTTGCACTCCATCTGGCAATCTGATGGACGAGTCTGGGTTTGGTGGTTGCCAGGAGAATGGTATTTGTCTGATTGCATTGTGCCAAGTGTAAAGTTTGGTGGAGGGGGGATTATGGTTGGGGTTGTTTCTCAGGAGCTGGGCTTGGCCCCTTAGTTCCAGTGAAAGGAACTCTGAATGCTTCAGCATACCAAGAGATTTTGGACAATTCCATGCTTCCAACTTTGTGGGAACAGTTTGGGGATGGCCCCTTCCTAATCCAACATGACTGTGCACCAGTGCACAAAGTAAGGTCCATAAAGACATGGATGAGAGAGTTTGGTGTGGATGAACTTGACTGGTCTGCACAGAGTCCTGACCTAAACCCGATAGAACACCTTTGGGATGAATCAGAGCGGAGACTGGGAGCCAGGCCTTCTCGCCCAACATCAGTGGATGACCTCACAAATGCACTTCTGGAAAAATGGTGAAAAATTCCCATAAAACACCCCTAAACCTTGTGGAAAGCCTTCCCAGAAGAGTTGAAGCTGTTATAGCTGCAAAGGGTGGACCAATGTCAGAATAAACTCTATGGATTAAGAATGGGACATCACTTAAGTTCATATGCGAGTCAAGGCAGGTGAGCGAATACTTTTGGCAATTTTTTGTACTTTATATACAAACGCTATCAGAAGAGTTCTTCATTCAGCCTGCACAGACCTCTAATTGCATTACATTTTGATTGACAGTGCACTGTGCACAATGTGGCCATTCATCAATGTCAATTCATTTTGTGATGAATTATGCTTTTCAGAGAGGGACGGGCAGGAGAGTACAGAGGAAGTGGGGTGAAGGGGGGCAGGAGAGAATAGAAAAGGTTCACCACAAATGATGACTGACAGTTCAAAGGTATTTAGAGGACCTGTTATTTATGAAGAAGTTTTTGCACGCAAGCACTCAGCTCCATCTTTTTTGGCCGGATATCAAATGATCATTTTGCAATTTCTTCAATATGTAATGCAGAGTGAGGTACAGTGCTATGACAGTATTTGCCAACTACCTGATTTCTTTTTTAGTTGCATATTTGTCACCCTTAATTCTTTCAGATCATGAAACAGATTTCAGACAGTTGCATTACAATCCTGATAACCAGAGTAAATACATACTGCAAATTTTAGATGATTACTTCATTCATTAAGGAAAAAAACATCCAAACCTACCTGGCCATGTGTGAAAAACTTCCTTCCTGAGTTCGGTGTCACCAGCCACACCCAGGCCTGATTACTACCACACCTGGCGAATCAATAAATCCCTTAAACAGAACCTGTCTGATAAAGTTAAGTAGGCTGAAAGACCTCAAAAAGCAACACATCATGCCGAGAAACAAACATTAATGTCTATTAGTCTGCTAAGTGTTACACAGCAATTTCTAAGGCTTTGGTTTCCAGCAAACCAAGTTGAGAGCCATTATCCACAAATGGAGAAAACTTGGAACATTTCCAGTTGTGTCTGGCCTACCAAAATTCCTCCAAGAGTGCATCAACGACTAATCCTTGGGTCCCAAAAGAACCCAGAACAAGATATAAAAACCTGGTAGCCTAATTTCCTCAAGACTTTTGGGAAAATTTATCATGGGCTGAAAAAAGTTGAACTTTTTGGAAGGTGTGCAGCCTGTTACATCTGGTGTAAAAAAAAATCATACCAGTGGTGAAACATCGCAGTGGTCGTCCAGTGGTCTGGGGCTGCATTGCTACTTCAGGACCATGACCACTTGTCACAAGTTTCACAACTCCAGAAAACCACAGTGAGAGCCATCATCCACAAATTGAGAAGACTTGGAAGAGTGATGAACCTTCCCAGGAGTGACAGAACTTACAAAATTACCCCAAAATTGCATAAACAACTCAGCATATACATATGTTAGTCTGGAAAGGGTTACAAAGCCATTTCTAAGTCTTTGTGACATCAGCGATCCACTGAGAGAGCCATCATCCACAAGGGAGAAAACTTGGAACAGTGGTTAACCTTCCCAGGACAGCCTGGGCTACCAAAATTACTCCAAGAGTGCTACAATGACTGATCCAGGAGGTCACAAAAGAACCCAGAACAACATCCAAGGAGTTGCAGGCCTCACTTGAGTCAGTTAAGGTCAGTGTTCATGATTCAACAATAAGCAAGACTGGGCAAAATTAGTTTCAAGATAACAACCACTGCTGACCAAAAAGAACATAAATGCTCATCTCAAATTTGCCCAAAAACATTTTGATGATCCAAAAGACTTTTGGGAAAATATTCTATGGACGGAAGGTTTGCATCCCATTAAATCTAGCATACAACTTACACGACATTTTATAAAACGTTCATAGCAGCAATGAGACATGGTGGTGGTAGTGCGATCTACTACTACTTTACAGCAACTTGCTCTAATTGATGGAATCGTGAAATCTGCTCTCTAGCAGAAACTCTTAAAGAAAAATGTCAGGCCATCAGTTTGTGACCTCAAACTCAAATACATTTGGGTTGTGCAGCAGGACAATGATCCGAAACACACCAGCAAGTCCATTTCTGAATGGCTTAAAAAAATGTAGGTTTTGGTGTGGCCTTGTCAAATTTTGAACTCAAATCCAGTTGAGATGTTGTAGCATGACCTTAAACAGGCCGTTCATGCTCAAGAACCCTCCAAATGTGGCTGAATTACAACAATTCTGCAAAGAAAAGTGGGATTTCAGAATAAAGAATGAAAGAAGTTAAAAATTTACAAAACAAAACCCAACACTGTCATTCATTCATCCTGTCCTCCATAGCAGACAATACTTTCAATTGCTACCCTGTTGATTTTTGGTTTAAAGTCCAGTCTTGTGCCCTCAAAGAGTAGAATGGGAAATGATTTCACCAGTTGCACATCCCTCCAGGAGAAGTAGTAGAGTCTTCTGAAGAGCTTTGTAAACAGCATCAGAGAGACAGAGCCACAAAGATACCATTCAGAATAAAATGTTTTATTTGTTGTTTTTGGCTAATGGCTGTTGAATGCAGAATCATAAAGCAGGCTTTGTTGCTGTGTCGTTTTTATGAGTGAAACAACCGCAGTGCTGTGACTGAATGAAGTGTCCGACCGCGGGATGCAATTTGACAAAGAGGACACAAGAGATTTGAAAGAATCACATTTATTCAACATCAAATGCAGTGAAACGTGTGTGTCATATCAAGTCAGTTTAGAAAATCATCAAACGTCCAACGATAAATCAATCTGGCCACATTCAAAGAGCACTTCTCCTTAATTTTACCCCCACTTGGGTTACAACTCTCTAAGAAAGTCAAAATCAAAAATAAAATATAACATTTTTCTTTCTTTTTACCCTTTTTATTCCAAATTAGTCATCCCAAAGACACTCACCTCATGTGGTTGAAACCACAGTATGAAGCCTGTTCTTGTCTCCTTTCATTAGCCAATTACATTCTTGTTTCTTGGATAACAAAGTGGTTCTTGGAACACCACTTTTTCAGATAATACTCTTCAGATACAATCTGTTTCCTTCGCTTCTTTTACAGGTGTACGTGTGTTTTATTGCCATCTGTTTTTCCTATCTTTCTCCCTCTTTGAACTCTCACTATTTATGTTCTGCTGCCATCTGCCATTTGACAAGAAAACAAATCCATCAAACCAGCTTTACCTTGCCGCTAAAAGGTTTGCTCATCCACAGGATTCAAATCACCTGAATACCTATTGCTAGGAGTCATCAAAGTGCTGTTTGTGATTTTTTACAAATAAGGACATAACCATTAACATGGACAAAGACTCAGTAATATAACGCACTGGTTTCTGAGGTGGTTTGAAGTCCAGTAAGGCAGACTGCCTTTTTGGAAATGCTGTCTCAACCCAACTTTTGGTCAGTCAACTAAGATGTGGAGTTGAAGGGTGTCCTAAGCCTCATGGCAAAAATCTACAAGGTGTTCAACTGTCTGCCAAGTCAGACACACCCCTAGCTATACAAAATAATTCTCATTTTTACAAATAAAGAAATGAGCTTTTGATTCCTACATTGGTGTTTTTTTAAACCCGTTTACAACCTTGTTTATCACTAGCTGCGTTTCCATTACCCTTAGAAATGTGCAAAATCTAAATAGTGCAAAAAAAAATTGGGTATGGAAACATCTGAACTTTGAAAAACCTCTTAAATATTGCAAAAAAGTTTTACACTCTCATGAGGAGGTTTTTCAGATGTTTCAGTATAGGAATGTATAGCAAAAGTGCATTTACAAGTCACAGGACGTGACGTACGGTGTCACATGACCAGTCACTCTGAGACATGGTGCAGTACGTGTGGATAGAAGAGGAGACGAGACTTTTCTTAACATCATATCTATGCCTTTATACATGGCTTTTGCCATACATACGGACTTTGCCTCTGAGCTATCATCCGCTGCCTCCATCCTTTGCTCAAAATCATCAAGGCAACCGCCGTAGATGTAACCAAAACTGTACCAACACGCAACAGGTTTTGAACGTCCAACTTCCTTGCAGCGGAGTCTCATGAGATGAGATTTTCCAAGAATTGCAAGGCTCATTCCCAAAACTCCCTTTAATGGAAACACACTCAAAGTGCACTTAGTTGAAATTTAAGAACTATCGCGTCTTTTTTTTTTTTTTTTTTTTTGCGAAAAGCTGTAATGGAAACCCAGCTATTGATGGGGATTCTTGGGTTTTGGGCTCTGCCTCCAGTGGACACTCAATGAACTGCAGCTTTTTTTTTGCCATAATTTACCAGTACAACACAGTTTCAGTTTTAGATCTATTTTAAAATTTCATTCATAACAAAGTCTGGCAGTTACATTCATAAAATACCTACATTGCAAACATTAAAGACTAAGCAGCATTTCTTAAATAAAACAGAGATAAATGTCAACGATCTAACCCAGGTGTAAATTATGTATAGACTACAAAGTGGCCTGCTTTAGCTTCATTAGCTATCTATGCTAGTTTTGTAGTTATTGTTACTATATAAGCCAATGTAGATAAAATATTTAGATAAACTAGCTACACAGCTTACATAGTTAACATTAGCTTGGTAACTTTGTTAGTATAGATGTCCATAAGCTTTAGCTTTAGCTACCTTAGCTACATAGCTCTGTCAGCTACATAGCTTACACAGCTAATGGAGCTACGTAAGCTGTGTAAGCTAAGCTACTTTTGCTATATTTGTTACATTAGGATGTGTTAATGGATGACTTTTTTCCTGTCCTGTAAGAAGACTGTTTAGTCAGCGCTGATAAACATTTTTGCAGTTTTGCAGGTCAGGTTTTAACTTTTGACGTTCAGTAACCCTTACCCTAACCCTAGTCTTACCGGAAATTTAATCCAATTTTATTTTGAAAGTTTTGTCGTGTTTTTCTGTTCTGACAGATGTAGCATCATCCCAAAGGTCTCTGAGAGAGGCCGTCTCAGTTCAATAGTCTGCAGCCAAACCCCTTTTGATTTATTGCCAACAACCAGTCTCCACTCAGAACTGGAAATCTTTCATGGTCAAACATGACTTCAAAGTAACCGACATATATAAAACTAGCTGTTTGCTACCTGCATCAACCATAAATCTAGTTCGCCCTCCATTTCAGATGTCCTTTAAACTTTACACTTCATTTTTACTATCGTTGCCATGGCTGGGCATGCTGTGCTAGCTTCGTCATTGGCTTGCTTCCTGCTTTGCTAGCTCTCTGTTCCACATAAAATTTGAAATCGGCTTGTCTGAGCTGACCAGAGAGGGTAAAAAAACCTCTCTAAACTCAACCTACCTTACAGAAAAATCTGGCAATATAAGCCCAAAATCAGCCTGATAATCTTGAAGTGTTAGACACTGCCACAGAATATCTGTTCTCCTTGGAGAGACAAGAGTCAAGACGGCTGATGATCCATCCATGTGAATGTGCAGTTTGTGGTTGTAATTCATAACTACTTTGAATGCAAGTGTCAAATCATACTGTGATAATTCAAAAAGTATAACTCCTTTAACTCAAAGCAGAGATTTCCATTGTTTGTTGGTTTAGGCTGTATAAAGAACAGCACTGAATTGTAAAGATCTTATTTCTGGCTAGTGAGACATTTGTTCTCAGAGCGTTTTACGCAACATTACACTAAAGCCAATTGTTTTCCAGTTTTCTTCACTGAACTGCCAAAGCCTTGTCTTGCAGTTTTTCATAAATAAAATGGACATTTTACATACATGTCTTGGATGAGGAGTTAACATTATGGATCAGTTTTAAGTCCTTCCAAATCCTACAATTCTTTCCATCTGTCAACCCGTGTTTTCACCCCAGCTATCTCTACTCATATCCAGGTGCTGCTCTGAAAACTGATCAGACCTTCAGAATCCTTACATACCCTCTGTATGGCTCCTATGAACTCGTAACGCTTCACTTAAAACCAAAGGTCATCCAAGGTGGTTTGTAACTCCACTTGGTTTGGATTCCTTTCTGTCCAGGCTTGACGTTATCTATTTTGAATTTTAAAAAAAGTGGTATCCCTCCCAGAATTTTATGTACTTGGAAGCATGTGTGCTTCTGAGTACTGTCAGATTCCCTCTAACACCCAGCCGCATGTTACTGTCCTGACCACATTAGCGTCTAGAAATATTTATGCATCTGTTGGCTTTTTTTTTTCCTACCAGGAAGTCTGTTTCTTCCAGGCAAATGAAAACCTCCATGCTTCTAAGTAAAGCTACTTCTTCTTTGACTCAAAAGTTGTACCAGAAGGGCTTTTCCACGAGGACAGACAAATAAATCACACTGAAATCCACTGCCAAGCCATGCTACAACTACTCAAGATACAAGTGTTTGTAACTATTTGACTTTTTAAAGGGCTTATCTGTTTTTTTAAATTTTATGTGAACTACAAAACCTTCAAGTAGAAAGAAGAGGCTGATTAATTTGTCTGTTAGTCTGCCCGGTTGAGTAAAAGTGGACAAATTTGTTTCTGGAAGGGATAATAAAACTACAAGATTGTTAAAAAAAGAGAAAATACCTACATAGTTACACATGTAATAATACAATAAAATGCACACAAATCTGTTGACACTTGGGGAAACATGCTAGATTACCGATGCAGTATATAAACTTATGTTCTGAAATGCTTTAAACAAACAATGACTACATCTTTGTGCTTACTGTACCTCAGATATTCTGAATATTTTTCAAACTAAGAGATATGACCCGCCTCAACAGAGCCACCATGACAAACATGATCATCATTGTCGTAGAAGCACTGGATGATCAGTCAAAGGTCAAGTCCTGGCTGGTATTTTTGAAAATGGAGGTGTTCCTCCTCAGTATTAAAAAGTAATCCGATTCACAAATACTGCGTTCCCAAAAACATCTTTCTTTGCTAAAATACACTTTTGCATGATGTTAAACAACAAAGCTGTTCTCAACAGCAGCCCTTCAACCAGCCCTCAGCCCCCTGATCCCTGTAACGATGCTGCCCCACTAGACATTTCCAAGTTAAATGGGGGTCAAATGCTTAATTCTTGTTGAGACACAACTTTCTAAATAAAATCAGATAAAACATCCATTTAGGGTAAGCATTAAAGTAAAGGTTAGGATACTATAATTTTTATGTAAAAAAAACTGACCTGCTAAACCTTATTAAAATGTTTAAAAAAGCCAAGTACAGTCTGCCTGCAAGAAAAAAAGCTTGATCTCCATAAGAACATTCTAACGAAGCAAGTGTAGCTTATGTATCTCCAATAGTTGCATAAGCTGTGTAGCTAATGAGGCTATGCAGCAAACATAACTAAAGCTAAGCTCACGAAGCTGCTATGTAAGCTGTGTATTGTTATCAACATAGCTAAGTTACTTTTAGCTATGTTTGCTAAAGCTCAAATTGCTTAAGCTAACTAGGCAATAGATTATGAAGCTATGTAGCTAAGGTAGCCATGTAGCTAATGTACCTAAAGCTAAGCTCACAAAGCTGCTAAGAACTACGTGCTATGTTTCTCCAATAGTTGCATAAGCTGTGCAGCTAACAAAGCTATGTAGCAAACATAGCTAAAGCTAAGCTCATCTAGATAAGCTGTGTATCGTTATTAATGTAGCTAAGTTACTTTTTGCTGTTTGCTAAAGCTCACATTGCTAAAGCTAACTAAGCAATAGATCGGGTTTCCAGGACGGATCGGGTGGCGACAGTTCTCAACTGGTTGAGTCACTGGAGCCACCAACTCCTCAAGGAGAATTTCAACCCAAAGTTTGGAGATGTTTTTTGCCAATCAAATGTATTTAATAAAAATAGTAGAGCCTGGGCCTAAGACAGTACAAAAGATGCAACAAAACAATGAAAAAGGAAAAAGTAGTTTCACAGATAAATTTGCACCCACTGAAAAGGGCTCAGTGACCCCCTTTTGGGTCCCAACCCACTAGATTAGAACCACTTTCTTAGATGATGGTCTGTGAGAGTGGCCACCAACCAGACCCTCTCATTCTCAGGGGTGTTGGTGGGTTTACAAGACAGTAAACCACTGAGAAAAGCTGTTGAAAGTGGTCATCTTGGTTCTTGTTGCAAGTGATCCCAGGTTGCTTTGCAAGAAGCTGGGAGCGCAACCCAGGAAGACCACTTTTAACTGCTTTTCTCCCTTGTTATTGGAAATTTATCCAGCAGTGGCTTGGGGGTTAGTAAATACACCTTATGAAGCGTAGGTTTTGTACCGAATTGAGTCCTCAATTCAAAACGAGAAGTAAGCTCATGGTGGATGGACATGAAAATGTGTTTACATGTTTGCTTGGTTTTACATACGCTAGAATGAGAAATACTTGTAACTTAACAAACATACATTCGTTTACATATACACCTCATCTATGGTCAACGTGTTAGCTCCAAGTAGATGCTCCATGTTTCTCCCATGCGGACTCTTATTATGATTGACCGTTTCAACTGTACACCCAGCTATTTTGCAGCAGGCTCTCACATGTTATGCATATGTTACTTTGTTGGATATCCAAATATGAAAGGAGCTTATTTATTTTGAGGGAACCTGATACTGTTATGCAGTATCATATAATGGGATCAAGATGAAAGACAGAAAAAAAGGGCCTCCATGAGAAGAGGG
This sequence comes from Cheilinus undulatus, assembly GCF_018320785.1. Taxonomy (NCBI): domain Eukaryota; kingdom Metazoa; phylum Chordata; class Actinopteri; order Labriformes; family Labridae; genus Cheilinus; species Cheilinus undulatus. The sequence goes on along the minus strand of NC_054881.1, from coordinate 13,098,050 downwards.
AGAAGGCTGTGAAGCAATAGATCCTTAATGCTAACTGAGTCCAGCTTGTGTGGCCTTAGAGTTTGGCCAATCATTAAAAAGATTTGTGTAATCAAAGTTAACCATAACAGGGATCGACTGTAATTCATGGTAAAAAAGGAAACAAAAAAACACAGGTTTAGTCAAAATGATTGCACTCTAGCTGCTTTGTTGTGAGATTTCTTGGCAGCGCTATAGATTTTAGCATTCTTGCTGCGTTACATGGTGCTATTTAATGGATGAGGATGAAAACAGTTGAGGTTTGGATGATGCACCGGCTCCCCATTTTGGTCTCATCTCCGCAAATATCATACCACAGGCCAAATAATTTACAGGAAGCTAAGAGCTATTTCTAATAGGAAATAGGCCTTGGATCAGGACAGCTTCTGCTGGAAAAGTCAGGGACCAGAGATCGCCGTTTTCAAGTGTAATGTTTTGCAAACATTATGGTTGCTATCACCGTTTCTAGGAACTCCTATACCAGCAAATACCGACTCCTTGATGGTGAATTCTCTGTACAATCTCCTCATCACTCTTGATCAGGAATGGTAACATATTGATATGTGTACAAGGTGTATAAACATTGAGTTCATATACACACACATGCACACACATGCACAATTAATGCAAGACATGTGGCAAGTCCCAGTCAGACCTAAATCAGCCTCAGCTCCTTCAGCAGTTACCTGAATGGCTGCTGTTTCTTATCAAGGGTTTCCCCCAATGATTGGTCGATAATGGAAAAGGAAGGGATGTTAATCTATTCAACAGGGGCTTTAATTGTGCCGCAGCTTTGTCTTTGTCAAAGTACAGTAGTATTACCAGTGTTGAGTCTGATTCCAGGCCTGTGTACAGTTTTTTCATGTTTTCTCCATGTGTGGATTTCCTCTGGGTTCTCCAGTTTCCTCCCACATTCCAACAACATGTAAGGGTCCAGTCACACAGGATGTAATACGTTGGCTTGAGGCAGTCTGCTTTTATTTAGGCATAAAAAAGAGGAGCAGTCGTGGCAAAATTTTGGCCTTAAAATCTTGCATGCTTTATTTTGCTAGGTTTATTGGTATTGGCCCCTACTATTTCTACTTTCCTTTGTTTTCAAACTTACAGATAAAATCACTTTATTACAAACAATGCTGTGAAAATTATGATATCATTTGTTAAGGGGAAAAATCCATCCAAACCTACCTGACCCTATGTAATGTGTGCTTGTTTTATGTCTGTTACAATCAGACACAAAACAAACAGCTTTCTGTTTAAAAGAATGTCATACCAAAAGTCAAAGTGGTGGTAGCATGATGGTCTGGGGATGCATTGCTACTTCAGGACCGTGACCACTTGTTGTAATCACAGGAATCATGAATTCCATTTCTCAGACTTTCGGACTACAGTGAACCAAGGTGAGAGCCATTGTCCACAAATGGAGAAAAAGTGGAACAATGATGAACCTTCCCAGGAGTGGCCGGCCTACTGACCATTCATCCAGGAGGTCACAAAAGAACCCAGAACAACATATAAAGACCTGCAGGCCTCATTTCCCGAAGCCTTTTGGTGAAATATTGTGTTGACTGACGAGACAAAAACAGAAATTTTTAGGTAGATGTGCATCCTGTTACTAATTCAATTCAATGCAAATGGCGTAAAATGAACACAGCATTTAATAAAACAAGAGTCCTACCAACAATCTAACATGGTGGTGGTAGTCTTATGGTCTGGGGCTGCATTGCTACTTCAGGACCTGGACCACTTATGGTAATCATTGTAACCATGAATTACATTTCTAAGGCTTTGTGACTCCAGCAAACCATTGTGAGAGAAATTATCCACAAATGGAGAAAACTTTGACCAATGGTGAACCTTCACAGGAGTGGCCGGCCTACCAAAATAACTCCAAGAGCGCATCGACGACTCAATCAGGAGGTCACAAAATAACACAGAACATCTGAAGACCATTAGGCCTCATTTCCTAAGACTTTATGGAAAATGTTGTGTGGACTGACGAGACAAAAATATAACTTTCTGGAAGGTGTCCTGTTACACACATAAGACTAACACAGAATTCATTGAAAAGAATGCCATACCAACTGTCAAACATAGTGGTGGAAGTGCGATGGTCTTGGGCTCCATTGCTACTTCAGGACCATGACCACTTGTTGTACTTGCTGAAACCATCAATTCTACTTCTCAGACTTTAGGACTACAGTGAACCAAGGTGAGAGCCATTATCCACATATGGAGAAAAAGTGGAACAGTGATGAACCTTCTAAGGAGCGGCTGGCCTACCAAATTACTCCATTAGCGCTTCGACCACTCATCCAGGAGGTCAAAAAAGAATCCAGAAAAGCATTTCCCCAAGACTTGTTGTGTGGACTGATGAAACAAAGGTTTAACCTTTTGTGAAGGTTTACATAAAATCAACAAGCTTTTCATAACAAGAACAGCATACTGTCAAACGTGGTGGTGGTAGTGTGATGGTCTGTGGTTGCATTGCTACTTCAGGACCTTGACCACTATTAATTGTGACCTCAAGCTCAAGGACACTTGGGTGATTCATCAGGACAATGATCCAAAACACAGAAGCAAGTCCAACTCTGAATAGCTTAAAAAACAAAATGATGGTTTTGGTGTGGCCTACATTAAGTCCTGACTTAAATTCCATGACTTTAAACAGGCGGTTCATGCTAGAAAACCCACCTAATGTTGGGGAATAAAAACGATTCTGCGAAGAAGAAGAGTGGACCAAAATACCTCAATGAAATCATTATTAAAACTGCATTTTGTATTTACTTGGGTTATCTTTTTCTAATATTAAAATCTGTTTGATTATCAGACACATTTAAGTGTGACAAAATGCGACAAATAAAAATTCAGGAAGGGGGAAAATACTCTTTCACATCATTGTATATCCACCAAGAAAGGAAGATTCCCCTGGTGTATGTGCGTGTGTTTCTCAGAGGTTGTCACACCTCAACCAATGTCAATCTGTTTTGTGTTCGGGCTGATTGTGCAGTTGTTGGATATCAGTTGTCTGAGTGCCATGCATTGACCATACAATCGCTATCAGCAGTTACTTGAGCTCCTGGGTATCCTATGAGGCTTACTGACATGCAGGAAATTAAGCCTGATCAAGCTTTGTTAGGTCACACGCTGATTGGAAACTTGTTGGAGTGGATGCTGAATTGCTTGTAATCACTTTCAGCAAGGTAAACATTTAGAGGATATTTGTGGGACATTCATTTGCAGCGATTCATGTTAGTGTCATTACAATGTCCTTATATGACACTAACATTATATCTTCCTTTTGTTTTTCAGTCGGATTCTTCAGTTACTATAACCTGTGCAAACGGGAAGTGGAACAAGCAGGTGTCATGTGAGCCGGTGGATTGCGGTTTGCCAGACAAATACCATGTCCATCCAGCAAATTTCAGCTTCCCTGAGGGTACCACCTATGGCAAGAAAATAACCTTTCAGTGCAAAGAGCCTGCCCAGCTAATAGGTGAGATGACTAGCCATGCTTGTGTTGCAGGTGTATGCTGTTGATTTTGTGTTACAGTATGTGAAGATATCTGTGATGTTTCAGTCAAATTTCCCATGTAACTATGATTTCAGAGGTGCTGAGGTTAAATTTAGGGATACTTGAGCTACCCAAACAGTGTGTAAAGATGGCCATTGGTCTCTCACAGCATCTCTAGTTGTAATAAGCCCAAACATTAAAACAATTTAATTAGCTAATTGTTTTTTCCACATCCACAGATTGGCTTGCAGCAACAAGCCAAAAACATTATCACAGAATGTTTGTTACTGATTTGGGGGATTATCATAAACACATTATTTGGAAAAAAATGACTTTTACCAAGAAAAACTAATCTGTTTATTGTATTTCAACAAAGATTATCACGACCCTGATTCCAAAAAAATTGGGACACTGTGTAAGATGTGGATAAAAACAATGACATGATTTGCAAACCCATATTTTATTCACAATAGAGCATAAACAACATATGAGATGTTGGAAATGAGACATTTTACTATTTCATGACAAATATTAGCTTATTTTGAATTTGATTGCATCAACGCTTTTCAAAAAAGCAGGGACAGGGCAACAAAATGCTGGAAGAGTAGATGGTAATAATGAAAAACAGCCAAAGGAGCATTTTACAACTAATTAGGTTAACCAGCATCAGATTTGTGATATGACTGGGTATAAAAGGAGCCTTTTAGAGAGGTGGAGTCTCTCAGAAGTAAAGGTAGACAGAGGCTCACTAATCTATGAGAAACTTCATCTAAAAATTGTAGATCAATTTCACAAAAATGTTCTTCAAAGTAAAATTATGACGACTTTGAATATCCAACACTCTACAGTACATGATATCCTCAAAGATTAAGATACTCTGGAGAAATCTCAGTGTGCAAGGGCCATTGCTGAAAGTCAACATTAGATGCTTGTGATTTTCGGCCCCTTGGGAAGCACTGCTTTAAAACCGGGCATGGTTCCATACTGGGAATCACTGCATGGGCTCAGGAACATTTCCAGAAATCGTCTGTCAACACAGTTGGCCCTGCCATCCACCAATGCAAGTTTAAGCTGTGTCATTCAAAGAAGCCATATGCGCACATGATCCAAAAAAACCATTTTCTCTGGGCCAAAGCTCATTTAAGTTTAACTGAGGCAAAATAGAAAACTTCTGTGGTCAGATGAATCAAAATTTGAATAATTTTTTTTTTGGAAACCACATATACTGTGTCCTATCAGCACACAGTTTAAAAGCCTCCATCTCTGATGGTATCAGGTTGCATTTGTGCCTACAGCAGGGGCAGCTTCCACATCTGGATAGGCACAATGAATGCTAAAAAGTACATAGAGGATTAAGAGCAACATATGCTCCTATCCAGTCTCTTTCAGGGAAGGCCTTGCATGTTTCAGCAAGACAATACTAAACCACATACTACATCCATCACAACAGCATGGCTTCACAATTGAAGAAGCCATGCTGAAATGGCCTGCCTGCAGTCCAGACCTTTCACCAACAGAAAACATTTGGAGCATCATAAAACAAAAATCTGGCAAAGAACATCTGTTTTAATGTCTGATTTCTTATTTCTGTAACTTGATTCTTTTCTCTGCAGGTACAAACAACACTCTGTACTGCCTTGAAGATGGTCTTTGGTCCTTCCCTGAAGCACTCTGTGAGCTTCGCTGCCCTGCTCCTCCTCCTGTACCCAACGCCGTGCTGCAGACCAAGCGCTGCAATGAGACGGGCCTCAAAGTGGGCACGCTCTGCAAGTACAAGTGCAAGCCAGGCTACCATGTTGCCAACAAACCTAAGAGGTAAAGAAAGCAAAAAGACTTCTTCAACTTTACATGAACCTTACTAAACCTGCACAAGTCTAAAAGTTAATCGCCTCCCCCTTCAGGCGCGCATTTAAGCGTCAGTGCACCGAGGATGGCAGCTGGCTAGAGGGGGCATGCGAGCCTGTGACTTGTGATCCCCCACCTCCCATCTTCCATGGCTCCTATCACTGCACCGACGGCTTCCGTTTCGACAGCGTCTGCAGACTCAACTGCACCGATCCTGCTGGTAATACTGCTATCGCCGCCACAGGAGGCTCTGCCCATACGGTGAGGCTGCTGCACGCTCCATGCAAGCAGGTCTGTCCATCTCTTTCCTGTCTTTCTATTCTTGCTTTACCTGTGTGTTTGTCCTCTTTTTGTCACGTGTGTTAAAAGTAGAGATTCTCTCTTTTTTCTCTCTTCTTTGCATCCTAAATTTTTGACTTGAAAGGGAGTGAATAATCAAAGTACAATAAGCACAATTAAACCTGTTTGTTTTTGTTGTATTATTGTACATATGATACTATCTTACAGCATATTAGATAAAACATGTTCTCCCAGATGCACTCACTGCCCCAGTCGTCTTTTATCTGATACTTCTTACACTTTCTCCTGTCTGAACACCCGTCTCTCCCCAGCCGTCTCTCTCCCTGTCTCCCTTAGCCCTACTCAATTTGACGCCATGCTAATTAGATTGCCATTGATTTCCAGAATAGTCCTGCTACCACAGACTTCTGAAATGTATACACCTTTTAATCTGTTCTGCCTCTCAGGCGTTGTGGCTTAGGATGCCTGATAAAAATTGGATTGTATTTCTCCCCCCCTTTGCCATCTCAGTGTCCTTGGGCCCGCCTGCTAGTGGTTTACATGCCACTGTTGGTATTTAACTGTTTGTCTGTCAATACATGTGTCATTTTCTAGGGGGCAGGGTCCAATGTGATCCGCTGTAAGAAAGATGGGAACTGGACAGGGTCATTCCGCCTGTGCCCGCACAGCAAAGGACAGTGTTCATTACCTCAGAACCTCCATTATAGCCTACAGTACTCGTGCAGGAGAGGACACGGAATAGGTCTGTATCACCAAAAATAACATACACATTTACTGTGATGCACTTATATGTATTTGCCCCTTCCTGATTTCTTATTTTTTTGCACATTTCTTACACTTGAATGTTTCAGAACATCAAACAAATTTAAATAATACACATAGTTGGGCCTGCAAATGGCCTAGTGGTCTAAAGCGCTACCCATGTAAGTGGGCGGCCTGGGCTTGAATCTGGCCTGCGGCCCTTTGCTGAATGTCTCTCCCCACTCTCTCTCCCTCTTCCAATTCTATCCACTGTCCTCCCCTATGGATTAAAGGCATGAAAAGGCCCAAAAATAAATCTTAAAAAAAAAATTATTATTATTATTATTAACAAAATGCAGTTTTAAATGATGGTTTCATTTATCTAAGTGGAAAAAAGCTATCCAAACCCACCTGACCCTATTTGAAAAAGTGTTGCCCCCTCAAAATCACAAATCAACAGTGATTAACCACGGTTTGTAGAAAGCTGAGTTCAATTTTACTAGCCACACCCAAGCCTGATAACTCCCAGACATGTTAAATCAAGGAATCACTCAAATTAAACCCGTCTGACAAAGTAAAGTAGATTAAAAGATCTAAAAATGCAACACATTATGCCACAATCTAAAGAAATTTCAAGAATAGATAAGAAACAAAGCCATCGACATCTCTAATTTTGGAATGGGTTACAAAGTCATTTCTAAGGCTTTGGGACTCAAGCAAACCACAGTGAAAGCCATTATCCACAAATGGAGAAAACTTCGAACAATGGTGAATCTTCCCAGGAGTGACCAGCCTACCAAGATTACTCCAAGAGAGCATCGCCGACTCATTCACACGGTCATAAAAGAACCCAGAACAACGTCTGAAGACTTGCAGGTCTCATTTGACTCAGATAAGGTCAGTGGTCATGGTTCAACAATAAGAAAGAGACTAGGTAAAAGCAGCATCTATGGGAGAGGCTTATCTCACATTTACCAAAGAAAAATTTTGATGATTAACAAGAAATTTTTGGATAATGGTCTATGGACTGATGAGACAAAAGTTGACCTTTTTAAAACCAACAATTACCATGGTGGTGGTGTGATGGTCTTGGGCTTCTGTGCTTCTTCAGGGACCTGGACAACTTGCTGTAATGATGGGACCATTCATTTTTCACTCCACCAGAAAATCCTGTAGGAAAATGTCTGGCTATGAGTTTGTCACCTCAGACTCAAGCGTACTTGGGTTATGCTGCAGGAAAGTGTGGACTTAAATGTAATTGAGGTGCTGTGGCATGACCTTAAACAGGCAATTCATGCTCAAGAACCCTCAAATGTGGCTGAATTAAAACCTTTTGGAGTCATTTTGGTAGGCTGGCTACTCCTGGGAAGGTTCACCGCTGTTCCAAGTCTTCTCCATTTGTGGATAATGGCTCTTGCTGTGGTTCACCAGAGTCCAAAACACAGAAACAACTTTGTAGGTTGAGAGATTCCAACGAAATTGTTTCTTTTCTACTTTTTGAGATCTTTTAGCCTACTTTACTTTGTCAGACAGAGTCCATTTTTGTGATTTCTTATTTCTTTTGTGATTTCAAAAGATCTGGGAGTAATCAGGCCTAAGCAGAGTTTGACTGTTTCCTCTAACTAAACAATGGCTTATAGCCTAGGTATAAGTATGTATGCCAACTTGTTAATAATTTTGGACACCCTTCTGAAAATAACACAATTTTAGCCATTGTCTTGGAACATAAGAGATAAAAATGTGATTAAACAAAACTTTTACACCTATTAAACACCATGAAGCATGTTGTGGGGCCATTTTTCTTAAGATAGAACTGGAGTTTTAGTTCAAGTATCTGCTAGAATGCAGAAGATAAAGAGGAATTCCACCTCTCAGGGTAACGATGACCAAAAGCATGCTTCCAAATCTACAAAAGAAAGGCTTCAGTAGAAGAAGATACATGTTTTGAAGTGGGCCAGCTGGAGTCCAGACCTGAATCTTGATGAAATTATGTGGGGTGACAAGAACACAGGAAGTAACCTTGTAATCTGACAGAATGAGTGGTTTTGCAAGGAAGAGTAGGCAAAGTGAGCCAAGTCAAGATACTTTAGACTGTCTACTCTAAAAAACTGAATGTTGAAATAAAATTAAAGCATGCAGCAGAGAAAAAAAATGGTGGTGACTTTTTCTAGCAACTGTATTTCAAATGTGGTTCAAGGTGTTTGTACATACTTTAATTGGTGTCTTTTTGTCACTACCTCTGTCTACCCTCAAATCCAGGTGAGGAGTGTGAGCTGACATGCCGAGAGAGCAACAACGAAGTGGTGATCCTGCCCAGCAACATGACAGTAGAAAGTGTTCTAAAGGAGCACTGGAGGAACCCTCACAAAGTCAAAGTAGGTTTCCACGTGTCTGTGTCATGCTCTCGACTCTCAGACGAACTTCACAAAGTTCTGTGATCCACAACTCCCTGGTGCTAGGGAATTTCACATATACTGTCAACATCCTGGCTCCATTACCCACAATGCAAAATGCCAGCATGTATCTGTGTTTTGCACCCGATGCCATGCAAATGTTTGTCTTGGACTCATGGCAACCCTTTAAACATTTTGATTTCATTTTTAGACTGGAAGTGTGAAAACACGCTGCTGCCCTATTGCACCCCTGTCCTCAACATGACACGTGAACTACTTTGTTGGGGAAATAAATCAAAGCTGAAAGGCTTGTATTAGGGTAAAGTGTGGAAAAACAAGTATTTGGACCATTCCTTTTAAATGCAACTGGAAAAACAAACCCATGGCAGCCTATTTACTGATGCTGACATACAGTGTGCATAAATAGCAAGCCTCTGAAAGTATTCCAAATGAGCTCCATTTAAAGCCATCTCAATGAGTTTGTTGCTTATGAAACTGACTGATTTGATAGAACTATTTCTATATGACTTAAAAGAACTATCACATCATAAGCATAATGATAGATTGTCTTATAATAACTTGTAATGCCTGAAACTCTTGCCTGATTTCACTTATAGTGATTAGTAGCATGCTTATGAAAAATTACTTCATTATCCATGGCAAATCTTGACACAGAGTGATTGATTTGACTGCTAATAGAGAGCAGGAGGATGTTTTGTGTTAATACTAGTCAAACATTCATTTTTATACTGATTGTGCTGTTCTGGGTTTGAGGGGCTAGATCCTAACTTTCATTGGGCAAGAGACAGATGACACCCTGGACTGGTTACGACTGACATATAAAAACAACAACCAAGGGCACTCACACTTACGGGCAATTTAGTCACCAAATAACCTAACAAGCAAGATTTGGACTTCAGGAGGAAGCAGTTGTTCCAGGAGAGAATCCACACATGTAAAGTGAGAGCATGCAGGCTTGCATGCAGAAAGGCCCATCTCAACAGGGTTTGAAACCAGGAACCTTCTTGCTGTGATAGTGCTAACCCATTCACTGTGCAGCTCTGACTCACACATGTGCAGGTCCAAAATAGCAACATGTTAGGAGGTATGGCAATGTCCATCGGAGGCACCAGAGGTTACTAATGGGAGCTTCAAAACAGAAATGTTGTCATTTACATTTCTGTTAAATAATACAGTGATGTGAATGTTTAATATTCTGATATTAACATCTTAAAATGCTTGATCAACTGTTCAATATCCACTGCATTGATATATTTCACATTTAGATGGAAAACCCCTCATAGAAAGTGTTTGGGAATGGCAGAACTTTTCAAACAATTCTTGGCAGGTGATTGGATGAACTCTCTGTCACATTCATTACAGGCCAATCAGAGCATCAAAACAAAAGAAGATAGTAGACATTCAAAGCTCCAGTGCTAAGCTAAGCTATATATCCTCGCGCTACCATAGAGTTTGAATGACAAAGTTGCTCTGGGGCTGAAATTAATGCCAAGATGGTTGGGAGACTATAGTCCAGTTCTGATAAAACTGTTGCTATACCATTGCTACATCTGAGCTAAATGCTACAGTGGAGGCAGCCATTGCTAATGGCTCACAGTTAAAATAAACCTAGCATTTTGCTACTGCCTCGTTCTCCTGAAATGACAGCGATTGGTCTGAACTGTTTTCGGTTCCTCGCTAACGTTGTGACTGGAGCTTTGAAAGATTTATTTGCCTGATTGTCTTTCTTATTGTTGAATCATGAATGCTGACCTTAATGAAGTCATGTAGACATTGTTCCGGGTTCTTAATGACCTTCTGGAGGAGTTATAGATGCACTCTTGGAGGAATTTTGGTAGAAAGGAAGGTTTACCAATTTTTGAAGTTTTCCCCATTTGTGGATAATAGCTCTCACTGTGGTTCACTTGACTCCCAAAGCCTTAGAAATGCTTTGTAAGCCTTTCCAGACTGATAGATGTCATTGACTTTGTCTCTTATCTGTTCTTAAATTTCTTTAGACTGTGTTGCTGTTTGAGATCTTTTATCTAAATTCACTTTGTCAGACTGGTTAAAAAAAGTTCCACTTCCTCTATTGGTAATTGTACAAAATAATCTAGCACTAGCCAATGCTACAAAGAAACCGTAAAGCATTGCATTTGTCTATCAGACTGCTAATTAACTTAAATTTGCTAAAACAAGCCACATTTTCAAAAATTTTAACCCAAAATACCTTGGGTTATGTAGTTTCGTCATGCAATCAGGATAATTATGATTAAACCTGCAACCTCAATGATAATAAACTGAAATGAATTGATTTGGACACACCTCACAGCTACTGCTTGAGATAATACCATTTGCCTAAATTGGCAGACAGCAAAACACAGAGATCAGACATTGAGTGGGAGGTCATTAAAACCAGAACTGTACACCTTGTCCCTTCAGGACTAAACCCCCACCCCACCATTACACAAACCCCCATGGAGTCAATTTGGATTTTTATTATTTGAAGGTGGGGCTAAGAGGTGGGGGTTGGGATAAAATGTGTGCGCAGTACGCAAAGTGTACCAGACTACACCTACTCTTCTAATTTTACTCTCCCCACTTAACCTGATTAATGTCAGTGATGTGCAATTTGTTTTAAGTGTTTGTGTCAGCTTAATGCCCTCTGCAGCCCTGCCTGTAGAATCAGAAAAAAGATCTTACTAAACAGCATCAAGTTTTGTAACTAGAGAAGGAGAGAAAGAAGCCACGGCCGAGTAAAGGAACACAATGTATTTCTCGCTGTATTTTTTTCCTACAACTCCTTTTGTTTTTGTTTCAGAGTCACACTGAGTCAGCAGCTTTTTGTGGTGGATGTCGGGAGAGAGGGGTGGCTCGGGCCACGTGGACATGAAATGATCTGTTTTTCATGGATTTGTGTTACTGATATCATTTGTGTTCGGTGGTAATTTGAGATCTGGGGTTATGCTGTTGAGGGCAGTAGATAACATAAGAGAAATCAGAGAGGTGAGGGTGTTGAGGTGAGGGTTTAGGTGGGCAACAGAGGGGTTTCTTTTTGGGTGCATTATAGCATTTGCCATTTTCTATCGTGCTGTCAAATTCCAAACAGACTGCCACCAAAGTTCTTGTGGAGACTTAAGGCAGTTTTATCCCATGTATGCACTTGGACATGCAATTTTTTCTAGTGTGTCAAAGTGATTCTGACCGGTATATTTACTTGATTAAATGACAAGCCACAAAAATTTAAGGCTTGTTGACCAATTGCAGCAAGGAAAAATAAAAATTGAGGAAAATTTGGAGTGATAACAGACCATAAGTTAAGATAAAATCATAAGGTCCTGAAAATTCAAATACAACAGTACAGGTTACGTATAAACAAGCCCTTATGCAGCCATTCAAGGGAACGCATTAAAGAGTAAAGAGAAACTCTGATAGTCTAAGCTTAGCACAAAAAGTAAGGAAATTTGTGTTTTGTAGATTATTTCTTTGTTGTAACAATGCTTCTTGGCAATAAATCTTATACCATTGGAAAGCGCAACATTTGTAAGGAACATGCATTTGTGGGATGAGCAGCAGAGCTGAGTATGTGAGTTGCGCCCATGTCTATTGGTGGAGGCAGTGTGATAGTGTGGGGCGGCATCTCCTTCACGGGAAAAACGAGGCTTGTCATCATTGGAGGCAACCTCAATGCAGAGAGATATGGAGATGAGGTTCTGCAACCAGTGGCAATCCCATATCTCCACAGTCCAGGACCGAACTCTATCCTCCAAGATGACAACGCTCGTCCCCACAGAGCGGGGTTTATCAGAGACTACCTCCAGAAGTTGGAAGTGGAGAGGATGGAATGGCCTGCCAGCAGTCCTGACCTCAACCCCTTTGAACACTTGTGAGATCAGCTTGGGCGTGCTGTTGGTGCCAGAGTGACCGGCACAACCACAATGGCTGACTTGCGACAAATGCTGGTTGAAGAATGGGATGCCATCCCACAGCAGTGTGTGACCAGGCTGGTGACCAGCATGAGGAGGAGGTGCCAGGCGGTTGTAGCTGTGTATGGTTCTTCCACACGCTACTGAGGCTCCTGTTTGTTAAATGAATAAAATGCATAGGCAGAGAAGATTTGACAAATTTTTCATGGGTGCAACCCACATACTCAGCTCTGCTGCTCATCCCACAAATGCATGTTCCTTTCAAATGTGGCATCATTTAAAAGAAAAATAAACAGGCTTTCCAACGGTATAAGATTTATTGCCAAGAAGCATTGTTACAATAAAGAAATAATCTACCAAACACAAATTTCCTTAATTTTTGTGCTACGTCTAGTTTTCACCAAAGTAACTCTGTTACTGTTGAGTATCTGTGAATATTGAGGCTCTATAACAATACAGCTATTTTATAGCCATTTGTTGGTAGAAATTATTAGGGTAATACAATGATAATATTTTTCAGTCCTATACATTGATTTCAAAAGTTAAAATGCTGCTTTTTAATCTGCATGTAGACTCTGTTAACTCTCAATCACACGGTTTGGGGTTTTACACACAGCTAAATGACTTTTAAATAAAAGAACAGGCTGTCAAAAATAATACTAAGAAGCATGAACAGGAGGAGGCTGTTGTGGAAAAAGAAATCAATCATGACAGTGGCTGGTTGTAGTAACAGTAAGGAGGAGGAGCAGACATTACAACATACTTCCAAACTCCCCTCTGGATTTTATGTTCATGTCCCCAAATGTACTCTGTAGTTCTACTTTGCTGAGTTTGAGGTAATTGTTTCCCACCTTAATAAGTTGATTTATTGCCTTTAAACCAGTTGTATTTCAGTTCATAGTGTGACCCACTTAAAATTCTCTCTGCTCCCCTACCTCCACCTACTCTTCTCCCTCTTCTTCCTGTCCCTCTATCTCTAACAATCCTGTGCCCCAAGCACCCTCCTCCCCCTTTATCAGCAAAATTACCCTGTCGGGCTTGCTGCGGAATTAGTCATTTTCTACATGACATGACCTCGTCTGTGGTGGCGCTGGGATAGGGATCTATTTTTACGTGGTATCAGCGCCCCAGGGAGGCTTGAGAGGGTGAGGATCCTATACGTAGTGAGGGGTGAGGCTAGGCCACAATCATGGATTATCATGATTTACGGTCTTGCTGAGAGAGGAAAAAGGGAATGAGAGAGGGAGGAAGTGAGAAAGTGGGGAGAGGAGTTTCTGGATGACATCATCATAGCAGAGCATGGGAAATAAAGGGAATGAAAGTGGAGTATTTCTAGAAAGATTAACCTCTTGGATGAAATGTGCACAGTCTTCCACCATATTTGGGCTAACCATCATAGCCCTGAACACATGTGCGTGCATGGACAGACGTCTCTGAAGGCAATATGTACATAGTTCTATATATTTCCCAATGGTATAGACAAATCCAATTATATTGTAGGAAGGATTACATTTTAAAAAAGCAAAGTGCATATGGATGTGATCTCATCTTTACTGTATTAAAGTTATTGAAAGAGTCCAATGTAAGAGAGTATATTTTTTGCAACTGACTCTGTTTAAAGAAAAACAGCTTTGTCATTGTAAGAATTTTAGAGTGGCCAATCAGACATCAGGGGTCAGCATGAGAAGGATGCCCTCCCACATCTAGGCACAAAACAAGAGCAATCTGTGCAAAGCACAAAACTTTATAGTAATGTTGGTACTAAAAGATGATTCTGCCTTGTGTATGTGCTGAGCGGTAAATGACAGTGTCATCCCCATGTAATTAAACATTTGCGTACTTCTGAGTGCCCCGTTTGGGTACATTTTGACTGATACTGTTGATATAAAGTGTAAATAACAGAAATCCCTGTTATGAGCCCATAGGCACACCATTTTTAACTTCAAGATATTTGAAAGTAAAGCCTTTTCTGAGCACAAGCTTCTTGTTTTAATGCAGTCCACTTGTAATTTTACTTTAAGAATTTGCTGCAATTTCAGTTGGACTTGAACACAGTTGCAGCATTTACTAAAGCAGCTGAAAGGGGGTTGACATTCCTTGCTTCAGGATGGTCGCAAATGGTCGCACATACGTTTGAAAGACCCCTGTAGGGGAGCATTCCTGACAATACAGCCATTAGACAAGCTTGCATTCTATGAAGGCTGTGGGGCAAAGTCCACAGGACTTTCATGTCCAGAATAGGGGGTAATCCTTATGCAGCAAATGTAGGTTGAATGTTGCTGGTGGTGCTTTGGTGTCAACAACCAGTTCTCAACTGTTCCGAGTTAACCCAAGGCAGTCAGTCTAAGTTAGCGCCTGGAGCATGACTTCTCTTCAGGATTACACTTGCATACATGCGGTCAACTTGGTGGACACCTGGTGGGATGGGGCATAGGCCTGGATGATGGCCAAGGTTGGCTCAGCGAAATGCCCAATCAACAAATTCTCCCAAATCTGATCTAACCTGACCTGACGGATAGCAATTAGCCCCTGGGCTATAGTTTGGACACTCCTGATGCAAAGCAAAGGAATTTAAATGGTAAAAACTGTATCTATTTCAAAATAATAGTTTAAGCCAAGTTTAGACTGCAGATGTGCAAGATGAGAGTTGCTCTGCAACATCCAGTGACTTCACATTGCTGCAACTGGGAGTGACAATGTATCATTTCTATGACAACGACTCTCCGTACTTCAGTTTCCATTTCCACTGTTCATGTCTGTCTTAAAGCTGCATCTAACTAGCGTAGATTTCACCGAGGATAGTGATTGGACTTACTTGCTTCGGTTGCAATTCTGCTTTTGTCAAGAAAGCAAAAACATAAAAACATGAGAAGCCAGACTTTGTAACCATTCTTGGGGGCTTAATCTGAATACCCAAGGAGTGTATGCCAATTTATGCCATGAGTTTATAGGGAGATATACCATCATTTTTCAAGTCCTCCCAACTTAGAGAAATTGTTACCTCTAATATTGTTCCTCCATCCAAAAGCCAATCATTTGAACCATCTAAATGTTTTCAGCTTTGTATCATATGAGACTGGCTGACTTGCTGATTGGCTGTTCAGACCCATGATGTACCTTATTTTCTTAAACCAGCAGCTGGTGACTTGACAAACTGGATAGCAGGCAACATCATCAGCCCGACTGATTTGAGTGGCAATGGCGAGGTTTGCCTAGTTGCAACTGTCCCATGAAACACTCTAAAACAGTTTTACTGCCACACTAATCTTTGGTCTGAATTGGGCTTAATTTGTGGTTTAAACAATAATAATGCTGCGTTTATTTTCCTTTATTATTCAGTTTTATTTGCCAGTTATAAATTCCATTGAATAGTAAACTCTAACAGCCCATAGAGCTAGAGCTTTTTAATATCATAAACTGGCCTGATTAGAATTGTCAAATGCTGATTTTGGCCCACCGCCCCCCAGCTGAAAAGGTTTGCCATAGTAGATTAGTTCTTCCCCCAGCTTTTAGTCGTCCTCTGCTGCTATGTTGTTGTTCCTCTCCACCTCCAACCCCCCCTCCTCCATCTTTGTTTTTTGCATTGATTTGCTGACAGCACTGAAATGAAAAATACCTTAGTTTGCAGCAACAAAAGAAAAGCACGTCAACTTTGGGAGATATTTGGGCACAGGGGGGGTCCAAGGAATGGACCATCTGAGGTCAGCCAGTCCTTTGCATGCTCAGTACTGTCCAAATCTGCTGTAAACAACACCCCACCTGCTGCCTCGAGCAGACTTATACAACTGCCCCTATGCCTAACATGCAGCACAGATCACACTAGCTCTGTGAACTTATGCAATCTTATATACAAGCATAATACAAGAATGCATCCTTATATGCGAGTGAACATTCTCTGCACAGTGCTACCCATCTGCCTTCAGCAAAAATGTTTTCTGTTACATTACAGCAAAAAACACAGTGGGAGAACAGGATGAGATTCCACACATTCTGCAAAGATATTTGAGAACATGCTACTCTTCGCCTCAATGCCTCTCAGTCACTCTCTTCTTTGCCCTCCTGGGGTGAGGACTTAGTAATGAAAAACAACATTTTATATTTGGTCAAAATCAACTTTTCATGCTTTGTTGTGTCAAGGGAAAAGGTTAGCGCAACTCCAGAAAGGATTTACAATGAAAGCCTCCATGTGTAGCACATGAGCTGTTTGATAACTCCTTTGTTTCACTGAATTTGTTGTGTTTATTCCTCTGTTTGTGGCTAGAAAATTCTAAGCAACTTTAGTCACGGTAGCAGTTATGTTTGCCTTTACAACGATAAAAAGATTTCAGTGAAATGCTGCATATTCTGAACAAACTACTAAGCAATATTTACTTTTAAATAATTGTATTTTTATGCTTTTTCTTTCAGAGTATAGTCTGCACTATGGGACTGAAGTGGTATCCACACCCAGAATTGCTCCACTGCATCAAAGGATGTGAGGTAAGGCCTTCTCCTGACGTCTTTGCTTGTATTTTTTGGTAGATACTAGGAATATTCACAGGTGAATAATGTCAGCTCTAGATAAACACAACTTTATTTGTGTTAGGGTTAGGATTAGGGTTACACACCTGGAAAACAGAGTGTTAGAGCTCAGGGTTAGAGTTAACCCAATATTTATCGCCATTTATTTGACTTAGGATCACAGCATCAGTGGATAAAAGCTGTGAGGTTGGTTTGAAGAGTGTGGTGCATGTCAGCAGTGTTAATCCTACAACATTTTGGTCACTTTGTAAGTTAGGATGGGGTCAGGGTTAGGTTTAGGGGTTAGGTCTAGGGTTAACCCCAAATTTAACAGAATTTATTCAACTCAGTATTATGGCATGAGTGGATAAAAGATGTGAGGTTGGTTTGCAGAATGCAGCTAAGATCAGCAGTGCAAGCCCTGCAAACTTTCGGTCACATTGCAAGTTAGGGTTAGAGTTACATACCTAGGAAACAGAGGGTTAAGATTAGGCATTAGGGTTAGGCTTAACCCAAAATTTAGCACAATTTGCTCAACTCAGGATCACGGCATCAATGGGTAAGAAATGTGAGGTTGGTTTGCAGAGTGTGGAATCCATCAACACTGCAAGCCCTGCTAGCTTTCAGCTACTTTGTAATTTAGGGTTAGGGTTACAAACCTCGAAAAAAGAGGGTTAGGGGTTAGGGTTATGTCAACCCAAAAATTTAACATTTAATTGACTCAGGATCACAACATCAACAGGTAAAGGATGTAACGTTGATTTGCAGAGTATGGCTAATGTTGTCAGTGTGAACCCTGCTGGCTTTTGGTAACTTTATTAGTTAACGTCCACATGCATGTGCTGAATGTGGCTGCTGATTGCTTCAGCCAAGTGAGGTATAACCTGGCACAGCCTACGTACAACTTTATCCACATTTTCTTGATAAATACTGCAAAACATGCTGCTCCTACAAGGTGTTGTTGGTGCAATCCACGCAATGTGCTACATAGGATAGTACATTCTTGAGTTCAACAATGGTTCTAGAAGTACATTCTTCCCAGAGCAGATTTGATTATTAGCCATAATGCCATTTTCAAAGTAGATCTACTAGAAGTTACCTTACTTTGAAACAGTACTTTAATTTCCTGTAAGACAAAAGTATGCATGCTATCAACCTTATTTAAAGAAAAAATAATTATCTGTAATCTTCAGCAAAAACACACACAAGACTACCTACAATGCCACAGTGTCAACAACCTCTGTTAATAGCA
Organism: Cheilinus undulatus; assembly: GCF_018320785.1. Classification (NCBI taxonomy): domain Eukaryota; kingdom Metazoa; phylum Chordata; class Actinopteri; order Labriformes; family Labridae; genus Cheilinus; species Cheilinus undulatus. Next base: position 13,079,564 of record NC_054881.1, on the reverse strand, counting down.
GAAAAATTCCCCGCTGTATCACCCATTGGTTGTTGATAATGATAATACATGCATTTACCTAACCCAGACCCTACAATGCATTTACTAAACAGTAAAGCACTGTTTTGGTTTCATGGATGAATTTCACAGCTGAACCAGGGAGGCCAATTTTAACAGAAAAGCTGTTAAAATTAGCCTTCCAGGTTAAGGCTGCAAGAGATCCCAGAATTCATTTTGTTGTTGCTCAACTGAAAGGCCCACTGGCAACTCAATCTTTATATTGTCATGCATGTATTGTATTGCTTGTATTCAGAATTAATAGGGTTATTGCTGCCCTGGGCCTCCTTTTGCAGCTGGACCCCAGAAAACTTATTTTGCACCACGGTTGCTGCAGGCAGACATTGCAGTTGCCTTACCAGAGTGTGCTGAGAGTGACTTTAAGTATGCAATTAATGCTGTACAAAAACAGAAAAAAATGCACTATTTAAGGATTGTAATCTTTTTGCGACTAATGCATTAAAACTTGCAGTTCCATACTGTTTTATGGTACAGTTGATCAGGATTGCGGAGATAAACTGATATCTAATATCTACAGTTGGGTTAACTGACTGGTAACTCAGGGCTAAAGTCTTTGCACCCTCTTTAAAATCAAATCAAAGCCTTAAACCTGTCCAGTGAAAATGTCAACAGATTCAAGTTCAGAAACTTGTACAGGTCAGTATAAGAATATTATCCACTTTTTATTGTTCATAAATGTTACAAGCATAAAAATATGGAACTGCTTGAATGTGCTCACAGGAATAACCAGCTTCACCAAAAGAATCCACCCAAAGATGAACCTCATGCTTAATAAACTCCAAATGTAGTTTCATAATATTCTATTTGCTGTGTTTGGCAAACCGAGGTAAACAGACAATGGATAAGCAGATGCTGGGCAAGTCAAACATGCAGACCAACCTGCACTGTAGGTGAAGACTGAATCTTGTCAGAATATTTTGATTTATTAGTCTAAACAGACTTCCAGGTAGGGCTGAGATCAGTGCCGAGTTTTTTCTCACAAGCTTGCAGATGTCTGGGTGAAGTTAACAGTATTTTAAACACACCAGCAAGGCTAAGGACAACCACCTGCACATGGGGCACAGGTGGCTGTTAGCAGCGCTTGTTAGCATGTGTAAGTGGATTCAAATGTTGCTGTATGCGTCTCTAGTATCACAACAGTAACCCTCATAGTATCAACTTTCTGTAATGATTTTTACTCTAATGTCAAATCTTAAAATGGTGCAAAAACATAAGAAAGCGGCATGTAAAATTCCTCCTTACTTCGGGGAAGAATGACATCATCTTTCCAGTTGATGCCAATTGGATAACCTGATTGGTCACCTAAGTGGAGTGGGTGGAGCCAGCCTAATAAATCACCATATTGAAGTGTTTTGTGCTGTGAATAGTTTATGGTGTCCTCAGTTTGATTTACAGGTCAGGCCCTTTGATGGCTTAAAAAGTCACGTTGAAAGATGAGGGAAATTTAATATTTTAGATCAATCAGCAAATTTATTCAGAGACCTTTTGAAGGTTCTGAAATATGCCAGACAATTTCTTCTCACCATATTTGTTTTTATTCCCATGCTTTCTTTTAAAAACAGCCATTCATGGGAGACAACTACTGTGATTCGATCAACAACAGAGCCTTCTGTAACTACGATGGAGGAGACTGCTGCCAATCCACTGTCAAGACCAAGAAGGTGAGTGGCATCTTTTACTCACTGTCATTACACACTCAGTACAATGACAGTGAAAAAAGATAAAAAACTGAAATATCACATTGACATAAGTTTTCAGACCCTTTAATAAACACTTAGTTGAAGCACTTTTAACAGAATTTACAGCTTTGAGGCTTTTGAATATGATGCAACAAGCTTTGCACATCTGGATTCAAGGATTTTCAACCATTCTTCTTTAAAAATCCTCTCAAGATCAATCAGTTTGGATGGGGACCGCTGGTGAACAGCCATTTTCAGGTCTCTCCAGAGATCAAGCTCAAGTGAGGGCTCTGACTGGGCCTTTCTTGGATATTCACAGAGTTGTGCCAAAGCCACTCCTGTCTTGACTTGGCTGTGTGCTTAGGGTCATTGTCATGTTAGAAGGTGAGCCTTCAGTCCAGTTTGAGGTCCTGAACAGGTATTTATAGAAGATATCTCTTTACTTTCTCAGTTAAGCCTTCCTTCAACCCTGACCAGTCTCCCAGTCCTTGCTGCTGAAAAACATCCCCACACCATGATGATGCTGCCACCACCGTGCTTCACTGTTGAGAGGGTATTAGGCAGGTGATTGGTTGTACCTGGCTTCCACAAGACATAATGTTTAAAACTGGGGCCAAACAGTTCAGTCCTGGTTTCATCGGAACAGAGAATCTTGTTTCTCACCATCTGAGTGGTTGAAGTTGTTATGTAAAGTTATGTGCTTTGCACTGAGGAGAGACTTCCATCTAGCCACTCTACCATAAAGCCCAGATCAGTGGAGGGCTTCAGTGATGGTTGTCCTTCAAGAACTTTGTCCCATCTCTACACAGGACCTCTGGAGCTCAGTCAGAGTAACCATCAGGTTCTTGGTCACCTCTCTTACTAAGGCCCTTCTCTCCTGATTGCTCAGTTAGGCCGGGCGACTAGCTCTTGGAAGAGTCCTGGTTTTACCAAACTTTTTCCATTTCAGAATTGCAGAGGGCACTGTGCTCTTGGGAACCTTGAGTGCAGCAGATACCTTTTATACCCTTAAGTCAATGTGATATTTCAGTTTTTTATGTTTTAAAAATGTGCAAAAGTTTCTAAAGTTCTGTTCTCACTTTGTCATGATGGTGTACTGAGTGTAGATTAATGAAACCGGCTCTTGCAGCCACATGTGAGAAAGGATCTGATCAATTACAGTTGTACAATACCTTGGATGAAGAGGAGTTAATTTTTGAGGTTGAAATCCACTTTATATGACAACACCATCCATGGTCAAAGCAAAAACATCACAGGATTACATCAAAGTGAACCCAAATCAACCTTAGATGGACAAGATAACCTGTTGCTGACATGCTGTTTCTGCCGTGTACCAGTTGTTATAGCAAGATCTTGCAATTCCCATGTGGACAGCTAGATCTCTGTGATCTTGTAATCTCACGTCATCAGCTACTCTAGGTTGTGGAGCAAAACAGCAGAACAGATGGAACGATGGGAACATGGATTATGTGGAAATTATGGGGAGCTAAAGACCCTGCTATCCTCTACGTCTAGCTGCTGTTGCCCCTCTGACAGAGAAATGATGTAGGGTTTGGACACACTGATCAACATTCACTGTGTTCTTCAGCTTTCTTCCTCACATAGCTTAAGAATGAATTCCTCCTCCAACATGAGAACATTTTTCCATTTCCCTTAGCTTAACCCACTTGGACTTCTTTACTGAACTCACTGTACACCCAGTGCAGTTTGCATACTGCAGTTACCAAACTGCCATTTTAGAATGATTATTTCTACCTACGCCAGGTAAGTTTAATGAAAACCACAACTGAATATAACAGAGGAATGTCAGATTTCACCTCTTGGAATCTCTATAAACACATTCTTCTTTACTTTGTTTTGAATCCAACTTTAGATTACTGGTAGACAGATTACTGATTCCACATCCAAGAGAGTGGGAGTTTGTAGACTTCATCAAAAGTGTTAGTTTCTTTGAGGTATTTAGTTTCCTAATGCATAAAACATCTTAAATCTAACATCAAATCGAAATCATTGATTGCAGAGATATGAGCTCACGGATATAAAACAAAGATAAGAGATCCGTCTTTTGAAATAGCTTGATTGTATGGTTTCTTTTTTTTAATCTGTCAGCACTACATCAGCCTAGTTGTAATTCAGCATTAAGCTGAGCATGACAAAAAGTTCCATCATCCTTGTGGTAGCAGCTCTCTTGATTCAGGGAGGTGCTCTGTCTTGCTCGTTCCAGCCAGCTGCTGGCAAGGAAAATGATTGGAAGTGTATCGTAGCTTCTGTGCTGCAGCATCTGCTTCTCTGGCCCAGCCTGTTTCTGTGAATCTGGCAAGGGACTTTAGTTGTACTCCTGGCATATCCATCCGTATGTCTGGCTGGATTTATATTGCAGTCTATGTGTCTCACTGGCTCTGTTAGTGCGTCTGACTGGAGAGACTCTTCATTTCCCCTTTTGGGGGAAAAAGGACAAACAAGAGATGTCTTTTGATGTCTTCCACTGTACAAAGTTCTCATGATTGGTTTTCTTCCACCTTCACTCCATTTTTGGGGTTATAAGGATCAAGATGAGCATGCTTCCTTCTCTCTCACAGTATGTTTCCAGAGATATTCTTTAATGTTTGATAAACTTTGATTCAGCCAAGCAGTTTTGTTCAGTTTGGATCAATACAGTGCGCAGTTAATTTTGTTTTTATTCACATAATATAGGATAAATCTCAAATTATTGATCAGTATTGTCCTACTTTTTGGCTCCCTTTTGTTGGAGTACCAAGCATACCTATCCAATCTTTAAGGTTAGGTAGCTAAACCAAAAAATTCCAGTCATGGATATGGATTTTATTTATGCACCGCTATCTCCACTTTGTCAAACAAGCCATGTAGACAGGCCAGATTACACATCTGTTGCAAAGCCTCAAGCTGAAACATTTGTTCCTGGTCAGAGAAGGGCTGGACCAATCAGGGTCATTTGAGGAGAATGAGGTGGTAGCTACGGGTGTGGTTTGGTTGTACTGCAAGCCTATAAACAATGGCAGCGAGGGAAGAGATGAGTGTGGATTGAGCTATAGTGGTGATTTTATCAGAAGGTGACTTTTTTCTTTTTAAACAAGCTTTTCTTGGTGGGAAAGATGTTGGAAACTCAAGTTAGGGGACTTTGGAAAGGGTTTAATAACCAACTGGCTCCACTGATAGGGAAGAATTGTGTATTGACATGACAGGTATCATGTATGTGCATGTATCATGACCAGATCGGAATAAAAGTCTCTTTGGAGGAAGGGCACTACAGTGAGCCAAAGGTAAAATTTGGTGTTTTTTGACTATTCACAAGTTTCACGTTTTAACAAACTCCACCCAGGAGTTTTATCCGACTGACTCCAGATTTTTTCTACTTATTCTAGGCAAGTTGGTGATATAAAGTTGTGCTTCCCACAAGTTTTTGTGAAAGGGTTGGGCCGTAACAAGGGGCCAAAGTTCAACATTTTTATCTACTTTTTTGCACTGTTCTTAAACCAGTTATTCAGTACAACTTTTCAGTTGTATGCACTTTTGCACATTGCCAAACATCGCAGAGATAATTATTCATTTATCCTGAATACATTCATGCCTTTGATTCTTTCTTTTGCTACAGTGCCCCTATGTGGCAGCAAGAAAAATAATGCATCTATTTTGGCGCGTAATCGCTTAATTCTTAAATAACTTTTGGATTCATTATTCAGTGTTCTTCAAAGTCACATTTAACACACCTATATACAAATATCTCTTTAGAGCTCCCCCTACGACCAACAGAAAGTCCCACTATTAGGTCGATTGTTCATTCCTGTTTCTTTGTTGAGCCTGTTAAGCTTAGAGAGTTACACAAATTCCCTAGTAACGTCACCCTATCTGTTCATCCCACCAACAAGTTAGATTAATGGACACCTCAGTGGCGATAGCAACTATTTCTATATCTCGCCATTTGACAGGAAGTCACCTTAACTCTCATATGAAATGGCTGATTTTCTTCAGATCTCCATGTATCATCAGAGTTTGCCCCTCTACACATACAAATGCTCACTTCATGGTTTTGCTGTCGTGTCACATCCAGTAATAAGCCCTTAAAACCTCCAATATGTCCCATCTTCTTTGAAATTTACATGATAAATATTGGTCCCGCCCTGATCACTTCAGATCACCTGCAGTCGCAGCACACCCCGACACGCGCCAGTGTGCAAGGGCCCATTCAGTGCTGCCTGCAGCCTTAATATGAATATATGAATATCAATTTTAAAACCCAGACATGGTGCTGCTATAAAGACTCAAAATAACTTGTGATTAAAAAACTGAAAACCTGATATGTTGTTTGAACTAGAAAGTGCTTTATTCCTTGCATAGTGTTTAGATATTATGACTCTTAATACAAGAGATAAACCTTCCTGCAATGCTGTTTACATTAAGTTTGAAGGATTAAAATGAAACTTGAGCATTTATCACAAATAACAGAGGTCTGAAAAAGAAGTTCTTGGCCAAAGAGGCCACACAGCTCTTCTTCATATATTGTGCACACATTCAACCTGAGGCTGGAAAAGAGGTCAAGAGGTTCAGGTGTTTTTTCCTCCTTTATTCCAAACTTCAGTATCAGATGTAAGCTAGTGTATCCTAAGGTCAATAGCAGCAGGAAAGTGGGTGAGCAGCCCGCTGGGAAGTGACCTCACTCCTGAAGTGGTTTCCCTGCTTTTGATTGACGCTATCTCATCTTTACATCTCCTGGCCCCGTTCCAGGGCAGGGGCTCAGCCAGAGCTAGCATAACTCACTTTTACTGACAGACCCCAGTGGGAGGATGGCTTCCATTGAATTACTACAGCAACAAGAAGTAAAGCTGGCAGATACGAAGCAGGGCATGGTATTGATAGAGTTAGGATTTGTTTCATTATACATCAAAGGGAGGGGGATTGGTTAAAATGAAGATCTTAAATATGGGTATTATGCTAGAAATGTAGGGTCTAAAAATGAAATTCTAACATGTGTTTGACTTTTTGCCCCTTGCTTCAAAAGCGGGTTATATAAGTCTAGTGACAGATTCCTGTTATTAAAGTAGGGCTGTCACAATACAAGACCTGATGCAATACCATTATGTACTGATGCCTGTTTCAACAGTGGAACAACTAAAATAGAAGTTTGAGCTAGAGGGCTGCATTGGGATTCGGCGGGACCCAACACAAATCTTGCGGGAGCGGTTTGAACTTTGCTGCAGGCGGGAATGGGCGGCTGAAAAAAAAACACTGCGGGATCTGGATGTAGCCGAGCGACAGGATGATGGAGTCAACAAATGATGTAGAAAAGAAGCTCAAACAAGGTCTTTACAACAGAAAAAGAAAACAAGGCAAGACGGACAAGTTTTGCTTCTGCAAACAAGCTCTGATGGAATAACAGATTAATATCTACCACTGAATACTAAATGGTGAGAAAAGTATAGTTTCATAAATGATTATTTAAACTGAAAAAGTGGGGGGGGTTTGTGTTGTGAAAGGTAGTAATGTTTGTGCTGAGAATGGCTAAATGAGCTGTCCCTGGTGCTGAAATGCAGCAGATTTGACTGACAGCTGTCGCTCAGAGAGAGAGTGAGGGAGAGAGATGCTCTCTGTCGATGGGCAATTGTACGTGCTTTTCTGCAGCTTATTCTTTTTTTATTCATTTAGATCAATAGGTTGTTTGCACTCACATGATCTTCTTGGCCCGTTTTTGCACAAGGCACTGTTTTTCATTTTTGATGTATTCCGTGACACTTTTGTTTCCCCTATACTCCCTGAACAACACCTGGTCTGAATCTCTATTAATGGCCTGTGAAATTACGTGTTTTCTCCTGCGGGACAGGAGAAAACACAAAATCAATGCATCTCTATTATTGTGTGGGCATGAATTCTCAGGGTTTTGCGGGTGCGTGTGGGAGTGTAACACACACATTGTGGGTTCAGGCAGTAATGGTCAGAAATTCAGTGGGAGCGGGATGAGGAAAACAGTCCCACGCAGGGCTCTAGTTTGAGCCACCCACTCTTAAGTATTTCTTGTTTTCTGTCATCAAAAAGTGCAAGCAGACACTAATGCACTTTGTAGACCATTCTTATGAACCTGAGATCTCAAAAAGACTCCAAGGGAGTTTCTTCAAACTTTACACCAATGTCCTCTAACTCAAGAATGAAGTGAAGAGTACATCTAACTTCACTATGCAGTACTTTTATTCAACTTATAATGCCTTATTTGTCAAAAAATACCCCTAGAATGGCTTGCTAGATGAAATGGTCATATGTTTAAAAAATAGACACAATTTTACACTTTTAAATGGGCGTATGATCAAATATGGTGCCTCCATTTTTCCTGCTACAACTGTAAAACCTATCATGGTGTGTAGCACTGCTGTTTTCCTTTATACTGTGTGAATTTTGTCAACTTACCATTGTCAATTTTGATGTTAGGGCCATTTTTGTGGGACTAAAAGATATTTAAAAAAATTTTTTTGGAAGTTCCAGATTTGCAAAAGCCACTGCTTATTGGTCAGATGCTGTTATATGACTGTCTGTGATGTTGACTGATCTTCACTGATTGGCTAAGAAAAAGAGGAAGTCCAATAAGGGATTTGACCGAAGTGACCATATATGGATTCTTGCCATGTTTATAGTTTACATCCCACACATCAGGCAGTTGAACACAGCTTAAGTTCTCTAATGTGCCCTCTAGAGCAGGGGTGCTCACACTTTTCAGCTTGCAACCCCTCAAAATAAGGTTGTCAGACACCGGAGACCCCCACTGTACCTGAGGGAGGTTGATTTTTAAACATAACTTTGGTATGAACATATGTTCTATGTTTTTATTGTATATTTAACCAATTTTATTCATGCATTTTTATAAAAATGGGTACGATATACCATTTAACATAAATCAAAAATATTCTTTATATTTTTAGAAGGCCCCCCTCTCAGTGGGGTTTCCTGATCCATAGGTTGAGAACCACTGCTCTAGAGAATTCCTCCAGTAACATGTGTTGCATAAAGGAAAGCCTCATGACTCATAAGCGAACACAGGCTCAAGTAGAACGTCTATCTCCGGCCTCAGCCTGATGCTGGTGTGGTCGTTGCTTTCTAATACAGTTGTGTGCATAAAACTGTCAGCTTATGACTTGTAAGCTACACTGAAATTGTGTTTATTGTGCATGTCATTCCCCTGCAAGAGCTCAGCCAGTCATCCACTGTCAATCAAAATGAACCCACCCTTTCAGTAGCACATAGGGGCAAAGAATCCTATTCTCTCTCTGTCTTTTACCTCATAAAAACTGTAAAATAAAACTATGTGGTCATTATTTTTGACTGCATTGAGGGATGGCTGAATGTGATTACAGTCAGACTTTAATCCTTGTTGAAAACTTTGGCCCTGGTTTACTGCTGCCGCAGTTCCAGGCCAAGGATGCTACATGCCGATGGTTGAAAGTAGTGTCTGCATCACAGGTGTTAGCAGTTCTCTAAAACAATAACTACAGGCAAATCGGGGATCAAATTACCCACTTGGTACCGACTTCTGTCAAAGACGGATTTGGTGAAAAGCTGCTCTTTTCCAACTGAAACATAATTTTCAGTTAGGGTATGATGCAGTAAGTGCATTACCTGGAGCTCTAATACTCCAGACTGCTTGTCCAAATTTCCACTTAAAGACATTTAGCCCTGGCATTGTTTGAAGAAAATAGTCTGGCTGGTGTTTTCCACTGGTAGGTCCTCAGGAAAGTATTTGATAAGATAGGAAAAAATTGCTCTGAAATAACCAATCATAATTTGATTTATCGGCTGCCAGAAGCGAGGGATGAGGAAGGTCACTGCGGGTGAGAAACAAAAGGAAACGCAGAGGAATGAAGCTGATATGGGAAATTGATATGGGAACAGAGGGAAGCCAGATGTTTGATATAATCCCCCGCGCTTGTTATTTTTCAAGACCATTACTTAATTGATGTTGCTTGCCTGCGTACACATGTTTCTTAAAGCCTTTCACGTACCTAATTTGCACGAAACTTAATTTAACCAGAGTTTTACTTCAGAATGATTGCCCAGACTACCTTCTTGATGACTTTTTCCTGTTGTTTTCATTCTTTTTTTTAATCCACATTTAAATCTCTAGTGTATTTATTATAGTTTAAGTACATGTGTCTGGTGAGGCATTTGCAGTTGTTTATTCCTCTCGGGCAAGGCTTTTCCTCATAGTCATCCCCATTTGATCAACCCAGTCAAAACAGATTTTTTTTTTTTCACCTGATTCTGATTTGCTCCAAAAGCAAACACATGCGTGGCAGACGACCAAGGTCGGAGTCACATAAAAACCTCAAAAAACCAAACAAAAATGACACAATATATGACAGGAGGAATCTGTAACTCATTTATGACAGCCTCTTTCTCTCCCCCCCTCTCTCTCTCTACTCTGAGCTGCTGAATCAAACACGTTCTGGGTGACAAAGACAGGCAGTGTTTTCCTCTTTAGCGAGAAATCAATGTTCTCCCTCAGACCACAAGTGAAGACTTTGTCTGAGAATTGTTTAATTGTTCCTGAATGTAGTATTTGTTGTTAGGGATTCTTTTGTCTGTATAGCAAAGAGGTTATTTCATGTCAACACGGAGCTATTTGTTTTTTTTATTTGTAGCCTAGCATTTAAACAGCTCCAATTCCATAAAAGTTGGGGCGCTGTGTAGAATGTACATAAAAACACAATGCAGTGATTTGCATATCTCATAAACCAATATTTATTTACACCATGACATAAAAATCAGATGTTGAAAAATGAGACATTTTACTATTTCATAAAGAATATTAGCTCATGTTGAATTCAATGACAGCAACAAATCCCAAGAAAAGTCAGGACAACAAGCTGGAGAAGTAAATGAAATACAGCTGGAGCAGCATTTTGCAGCTAACTAGGTTGACTGGCAGCAGGTCAGTAGTAAAGAAGCATTTCAGAAAGGAAGAGTCTCTCAGAAGTAAAGATTGGAGGATTACTAAAATGTGGAAAACTTGGTCTAAAAATAGCGGAACAATTTAAAAAAAGTTCCTTAACTATAATTGTGACGACTTTGAATATCCAATTATTTACAGCAGTCATTCCTGAAGTCCACGGTTAGGATGTGGGACATTTTTTGGGGGTCGCCAAAAGAGTTTTCAGAATTTCTTCACCACAGTATTTAATGTGACATTTATGTCGGCAGTAGGAATTATAGTCAAATGGGGATTTCTTTCGACCCTTTCATACTAAATCATAATAAACCATAATAATAACCATAATAAAACACAAAGCAAGGCTATACCAGCCATTGGAGGGAAAAAGTAACAGTCATTGATCCTTGGCTTATAAAAAAGAAACTCATTGTTCAAGACCAGCTATTGAAGGTCCAAGCAAGCAAAGAAAGTCTGTGTGAAAACACCAGGTCAGGACCAGATTGAGTCCGGAATCAACGTTAATCAAACTAGAACCAGCCATCAGACCAACAAACCAACTAAGGACAGTACGGAAGGCAGAATTGATAAGCAGTAAGAAAAAGAAGTTTGGTTGGCTTGTATTATGTAAAAAGCGAATCACCAGAAATAAAGCCTCAGAAACACTGATCTTACGTTGTAAAATAACGTCAAAAGATTCAGAGAATCTGCTGAAATCTCTGCACAAGGGACATTGCCAGAGGTCAGTATTTGATACTTGTGATCTTCAGGCCGTGAGGTGGCACTGCATGGAAATCACTGCATGGGCTCAGGAACACTTCCAGAAGTCATTGTCTGTCAACGCAGTTCACCATGCCATCTACAAATGTAGGTTAAAGCTGTATCAAGCAAAGAAGAAGCCATATGTGAAAATGAACCAGAAACCCTACTGTCTGCTTTTAGCCAGAGCTCATTTAAAATGGTTGCATTAGTGCACATGTTGTGAGCACTTCACACATCTGGAAAGGCTCTATCAATGCTAGAAAGGACAAAGAGTTTTTAGAGCAACACATGCTGACATCCGGACAATTTCTCTTACGGGGAAGGTCCTGCATTTTTAAGCAATGCTAAACCACATTCATCACAATAGCATAGCTTCATAACAAAAGAGTCTGGATGCTAAACTGGCTTGTCTGCAGTCCAGACTTTTTACCAATAGAAAACATTTGGTGCATCATGAAAAGGAAAATCTGGAAAGACCCTGTTGAGCAGCTAGACACCCACCAAAAAGAATAGGGCAAAACTCTAGTAACTGGTCTCCTCACTTCCCAGATGTTTACACACCAAAAAATGTTTAAAATTGCAAAGATTTTGGTGCACAGATGGCCTAAAAAGCCCAACAATAAATCTTAAGAAAAATTGCAATGATCCCATCATCGACCATAAACAGTAACATCAATGGTTTCAGAGAATCTGGAGAAACCTCTGCATTCTCTGCATATTGCAACCTCACACTATGTCAGATCACAGTGACCTTTGACCTCCAAAGTCAAAAGCATCCTGTAGTTCTCACATTTACAAGCAAGGCATGCAAATTAGGTCGAATGACCTTGAATTTTGACTTATGACCTTGATAGGGTTAGGGTTAACTCCAAGAGACAAATGCAGTCTAAAGACCCTGACCTTTGCCTTGCAATCTCCAAATTCTTGTTAGGCCATCCTTGTGGAAGACTTCACAATGCAGCAAAGTTTTAAAAAAATCCCTCCAAGTGATCTTCATATATCCTGTTCACAAGAAAAGCCTGGAAATACGAACATATGAACAGTTAAGCTGGAAACAAAGCCCATCCAGACCTGGTTATCACCAGAATGGAAGCATAATTATCATTTCTGGAGTGTGTTACAGTTTTTTCCAAATTCAACGATAGTGCGGTTTCTGCTCCAACCAAACATGGTTGTTGTAGGTGATTAGCAATTCAAGTTTTCCAGATCCCTTCCGCTTTCTTTTTTCTTATCAGTTGAGTTTAATCCTGATAAGAGCAGAATAACTGACAGAAAACAGAGCAGAAATGCTATGCCGCTCATTCATTTTCTACTACTTCCCTTCCCAGCATTTGCCTCTCTCTGCTCTTAACTTTCGGTAGAGATTTGTGTATTAAAGAGTTCTGGATGACTTGCTGTGTATTATTCCTCCCCAGGAGCTTTGAAGGTGCAAGGACTGGCTGCACGTAAGGTCACTACAGAATCTCCCCTTAATAGTTGCAAGCTGTTGGCTGGATTTGGAGAGGCAGGGAGGAGAGGAGGCGAGGGTGTAGAGTGTGCATTTCTGAGGGTTGCCTGAGCAAGACCCCTTTAGTAGGTCCCCCCCCGAAAAACCCTCTCTCCCCCTAGTATGGAAGGAATTCCTCTCTTGGATGCTGGAAGCAGTATGCAAAGGGCACCGATTATATAGTTATACAACTTGGCCTCTCTAAAACAGCGTTTTCTACAAATGCCTGTAGGTTTTTCTGTCTGTGGTGGTGGTGGGGTCTGGGGTGAGCACTGGGATCCCTCCCAGCCCCTCACTTCTGTTTACAAGCTTCAGTCTGAGGCATGCATGTTCTATGTCCAACACTCTAAGTGTCATAATAGATCTTAGTGTCAAACTTATGGTCGGCAAAAGTCACCGCAATGTCAGATTTCTTACCCCAGTGAGCACTAGCCAGGATTTTCATTGCTGAATTTTGATTAAAATCAGATTAATATATTGCCTGATCAGCCACTTTTCAAACTTCGGAATTATAAATTTGACTTAATAATCTAACTAAAATTCAGGATTTAACCCTCAAGTCATTCTGCAGTGGTTTGTGAAATGCAATTAACTCAAAGACATAACTTGAATCTGTTTTAATTTTCATACAAAAAAGATTCACATGGCTCTCTGTAGACTGTGTGACGTTATCCAGAAAATTCAGAGACCTTATTATGGTATCAGTTTTTCATATTCTCCGTAGAAGAAAAAGAAGAAGGGTGTACGTGGGCAGGTAATTAGGCCATGCAGCTGCATTGACAGAATGACCCCTGGGTGCTGACGTAGCTTCTTTGTAGAAAAGAAATTTTGCTGGCTGACAGGAAGGAACTTACACTTACTGGCCACTTTATTAGGTACACCTGTACAATTGCTTGTTAACACAAATAGCTAACCAGCCAATAACATGGGTTCAACTCAGTGCATTTTGGCATGTAGACATGGTCAAGACAACTTGCTGAAGTTCAAACTGAGCAAAATGGGGAAGAAAGGAGATTTAACCATCTCCATAGTTGACAAAAATGCCTTGTTTATGTCAGAGGTCAGGAGAATGGGCAGACTGGTTCCAGATGACTAGCATTGCTCCTGGCCATGTCCATCCCCTTGTGATCACAGTGTACCCATCTTCTGATGGCTACTTCCAGCAGGATAATGCACCATGTCACACATCTCAAATCATCTCAAACTGGTTTCTTGATCATGACAAGTTCACTGTTCTCCAATGGCCTCCACAGTCATCAGATCTCAATCCAATAGAGCCCCTTTGGGATGTGGTGGAACTTGAGATTTGCATAATGGATGTGCAGCCGACAAATCTGCAGCAACTGCGTGATGCTACTGTGTCTATATGAACCAAAGTCTTTGAGGAATGTTTCCAACACCTTTTCAGAACTATGCCACAAAGAATTAAGGCAGTTCTGAAGACAAAAAAGGCGGTCCAACAATACTGGTAAGGTGTACCTAATAAAGTGGCCAGCAAGTGCAAGCATTTTGTTGATGGTAATTGTGATTCAATGCCAGCGTAAATGACCATTTTAGCCTGTTAACATGGAATAAAAGATTTTAAAATTTCTGATACTTAAATACTTTCAGACCCAAGGGTTTAAAAAATATATCACTCATTTTAATTACTAATAGAATTGAAAAGTCCAGAAACACTGATGTTAAGTCTTAATTTAAACACAAAGGGCCAGATCCTCAAAAGGATTGCACTGCTTTTGCGACCGCTAAACCTGTGCAAATGACAGGAAAAAATAGCGTGCAATTCTCAAAGCATACGCAAAGGGTGAAATGCACGCAAACTGAACCCAAACTGCTCTGCCACTCCTGGCTGCACCGGTCCAATTTGCATGCATGTAAATTAGGGAATATTCATAAATTCAGTGCAAAATTGCCCCCTTCCTATGCAAATGAGCCTCATTGCAAATACTACCTAATCCTCAAAGACCAGCGCTAAATGCCACAGGCAGTAAAGCGGTGCTATTTACCGCCAGTGAGACCTGTGTATTAAATCCGCGCAATGTCTCTTTCTTCCTCTCTCACTCTCTCTCTTGCTCAAAATGATTGCAAATTGCTCTCAATTGGTGGTAACTGTGGAGCATAGCCTATATAAGGGCTGTCATGCCAGGACTCTGCGGTAATCATGGCAGCAGTGATTGTAGCCAGGCGAAGGCACCGTGGCAGGCGAGATGGCAGGCGCGCACAAGAAAGGATTTATTGGAGGAGAGTATCACTTTTTGATCTAAGCCACAATGAAATCATCTGCAGATACCGGTTGCCAGGCCGCATGATCCTTGCGCTACTAGATGCCATGCAGCTTATTGCAATTAGAGGTGCAAATAGCGCTCAGCTGCCAAACTGTGTGGGCGTGTTAGCACCTGCATATGATTAGAGTAAATTCTTTTGAGGATAAGGCGCTAAAACAGGGCAGATTGCGTGAGCTAATTCTGCGCAAATAACGGCGCTATTGGCAGGAGCAATCCATTCTTTGTGGATCTGGCCCAAAGTTTCACAAAACAAATACTCCCTTTAGACAATGCATTACCAGGGATTTTCTATCAGTTTTTGGCATTCACATGCCAAGTGGTAAACCTCGATTCTTCTTGTAGACGCAACTCACTATGCATTGAAAATGACTTGATGTCCAATAGCTCAGATGGCATACAGCGGTGGTCTGGGAGAAAAGCTATTAAAGAGGTGCTCATATCCCTTACCTTATGGATAAAATGCCCCTGTTTTTTTCTGATTGCTAGCAGTTTCATTGTATGCAGCATGTAGGGATACCAAGTCAAGGTAAGACAGCCACAGAGTTGAAGTTTGGGCTGAGGTTTTCATAGGAGATGGGCAAATGAGCTCTGATATCAGCTCATCACTGACGACATGCAAAGTATGCATGCATGCATCTAAGTGCAGTCCCTTTGCATCCAAATGACCTAAACAGATTGCTAATCTGTGATAAAGCATTGTTTCACAACCCTATAGAAACAAAGCAGTGGGGGGCCATTTAAATTGAATTGTTTGGCCAATGCTCAAATTTTTTTAAGTGATTTTGGTGTCTCCTAAATGTGTTGTGTCTCTTACAAACAGGCAAAAGCAGCTGATGTTGCACTGACTAAATTTCACAAATACATGTGGCAATAGATTTTGGCAACTTGGGCAGTGTTCGCTTGCAATATTTGGAACTGCAAAACAAGACATTTCTTAGTTTTAAGGATATCAAAACAAGTAATAAAACCACTAATTTCACTAGTATCATAGAGAAGTTGAAAATTCTGGTAAATTTGCAATCCTGAAGAGAATGCAAATTTTAAATCAGAGTTTAAATGTGCAATGAATCTTCTTTCAAAAGCGGATTTTCTGGTAGATTTGGTGTGGACATAGACATTGCATCAACATTTTCAAACAAAGAGAAAAAGCTTAAAACAATTTTTGAACATCTTTTAAATGATTGTGAAAGACATCCTTTATTGGTCCTGCCACTGGAAAAATGCTTGCTAAATTACTGACGACTTTATCCTAAGTAATATATAATAATATTCCTATAATATTCCTAAGTAATATACAGAAGAAATTTCTAATGGACAATCTTTTTGACCTTTTATTATAAAATGACTGCTTAGATAACTCAGTTCCATTGGCAATGGTATGGGAGTATTTTAACTGAACGAGGGACACCATGGGATCCACACTGCACTTTAAACAGCATTTTACCTTCCAGTTTTCCCAAGCCCCAGCATCACATCACTTACCACTGAACAAGGACCAGCCTATTATAGCTTCTTTTTTTTTAGAGGTCCCGTATTTGTCTTTGTGTGGGGATTGGGGTTGAGAATTGAGTGGGCAAAACACATCTTGGTGGGAGGGAAAGGAAGGATAATGTGGAGGGAGGAGCAGGGCTTTTCTTCACAGCTGAGCAAAGGTAGTTACACACCAGGGGACACATGCTCCCTGCTGCTTTTAGGGCTTTTGGCTGTTGGCTGATGCTAAGTGCTTGCACTTATTTTGCCAAACCTTGTTATGTGTTATTTTGCTCTAAAGTTGCTGTTTCCCCTTTTTAATCTTATTCATTAGAGCTCTTTCTTCTTGCTCAGCTTCTTTCTGTCTCTGTGAATCAAACCTCTATTTAATTATATGGTAAATATTTTTCTTCCAAGACTCTCAGTATTTCTGGATTGAAATTAGTTTGTTGTTTCCAAAATCAGACATTTTGGTGTACGGTTTAAATAATGATTGTAACCTTCATTATGGCACCCATTGGATTATTCACTGCTTCTTTGAAGTCTTGTTTCTGACATTGTTACTACCACTATGTCATTTTTAAAAACTTCTGATCCATATTGGTATATTTTGGTCCATATTTTGAAAAAAAAAAGCTATGCAGCCTCGCTAATTCATTAGCTGGCTAGTTACAGAAAGAAATTGTTTTTGTTGTCTTACTTTACCAAAGTTGACTGAAGATGCCAAGAGAACAGTTGGAGTGAAACTGTAAGCCAGGTCAGCACAAACACTAAAACTCTTAAGATAATATGAATAACCAGGCACGGTTGGTACAAACTGGGCTTGCGAGGCATAGCTCTCCCTGTCATATACAAATCCAATTCAAAAACAACTTTGGACATTGTGTAAAATGTGAGGAAAAAAAAACAAAACTAAAAAGTAATCTGTTCTGAGGTTGATCAAAAGTTAGTTTGAGACACTGTTTTACTACAGGGTCCACCATATTGGATGGTTTCAAGAGCCCCCTTTGGTAAAAAAAAAAGAAAAAGAAAAAAAAAGGTTGGCGTCACTCAGGCGTAACTGAGTACCCTCAGCAGTCTGTGCTCTTAACTTGAAAACATTCAATTTAAGTAAAAAGTTTTAAGTATAACTGGGCATGCAGCCTATTATCGGTATGATATTAGTATCTGCAGATATTAGCTCAAAATTTATGCAGATATTAAAATATCTACCAATATTTACAATCAATGTATTAACTCTTCTTGACTCAGAATTTCTTTGCTTAGGAGACACTTGGTGATCTTTGCAATTTTAAAAGTTCTTTATACAGTATATTAGTATTGGTATCAGATAGCTGTTTAGCTAGCTGTTTTGCCGTTCTACTGGCACTATCCATGCCTTACAATTACTTACAGAACCTTTTCTAGTGAGGCTGGAACTTGGGTGACTTTTCAGGGTATTTAAAGATTTAATCCACACCAGAAAATCTCACCAAAGGACCTGCTTTGAATAATAGCCCAAATAGAGCTTATACAAAGAAGTGTAAGGATGTAAATATGTGTATATTTTGTTGATTTTTTTTTGTCACAAAATGATTACTTTTTCTCCCATTGGTCCCCAAGAGATGGGAGAACAAGTTTGTGTGAAAAAAGTCTTAGTCATTATTGTTTATTGTGAGTCACACATACGAATCTTTGAGTCTTGAGTTCTGTTTAGTTTCTTCTTTTGTCTTTATAGTCCCAAAACCTTTTTGAATTCAAGTGACATTACTGCAGCACATGTATTCTTAAAGCCCAGGTTGTCCTGAAAAAAGAGATGTTTAGAGCTTGACTGTGCACCACAGGGCTGATGTTTTATAAGCTTTGTAAGAAAATAAGTCCAGGTGAGACAAAATGGTTAAAAAATAGCTGAGGTCTTCAAGGGTTAAAAGAATAATTAAATCACGATGCTAATTCTGTTTGCCTGTCAATGACAGTTACCATTATGTGTTAGCATCAAGGAAAAAATGAGCCATCCTCCCCTGCAGTGCATACCATCTTCTTAGATGGCCAGTCTGTACAATTAATCACATTGTGATTCATATTTGTAAGGTATTTATAAGAAAATATCTCTCAAAATTCAAAAATAGCAGTTAGCTAGGGTGACATGTAGCATACATGCAGCATCACACGAGTTATCAAAAATTAACATAACTTCAATTTATGCATAACTTGTTTATAATATAGAAATTCACTCTCCTTATAGTAGTCAAAGAGGTGACAAAGAGGTGGAGCTGCGATGATCCTTAAGCCTCTTGACAAAGGCATAATTATGCATAACTTATATCCTTGTTAGAGCAAAAACAGATGTCTTTTTTAAAGGATCATCTCCTGTTCATTGTGCACCCAAAAGACATGAACTATTCCATCTGATTTGCACTTTGATCTGGGCTGCAAACAGGTTTATTTGTACTTAAAAGGTGTGTATGTGACTTCTGGGGCTTTCAGAGCCAGCCTCTAGTGGCCACTTTAGGAACTGCAGCATTTCTCTTTCGTGTTGGCCTAATTCTCCATCCCCCAGTTTTTTTCTTTATCTGTGTCTTTCTTTTGCATTGGACCTTTTGGTATCAATAATTACATTTAAGATAGATATGCATCTATTTGTCTGTGCAAATTAAAATAAAAGTTTGCACTGTCTTTGCCATCACTTCCTGGTATAATTTCAAGGCAAACAAATCAATGCTTGTCGTGATTTACTCTCATTTAAAACTGTGACTTACTAATAAACAGTGCGGTATGCATCCCTAGGTCAGCCAGTTCCCCTTTCCCAGGCCTGTGCCCCTTACACACCTTCTTTACTTCAAGCAGAGCCTGACACGCACACACTGCGCACACAGAAATGAGAGGAACTCTTGTGTTATTTTGACCTGTTCCTGAGATGGTAGGATGGGGCTCTGACAAGGTCTGCGTTCTTCTGAAGGGCTTTCATGTTGCTGTTAGTGGGTGTCCTCCCCCCAGCCCTCCTCCAACCCCAGGACACGGGGCAACGTGAGGGCCCCCAGGCCCACAAGGCCAGCCAATCCCATTTCCCAGCCACCCTGCGAGAACCTCAAGTCAGGGCCAGATGTGGCAGCTGGCCCAGCCACCCTGGAGGTCAAGGTCAAAGGAAACCATGTCAAATTTGCCACCCACCATCATTTTCTAGATAGAGAGATAAACAGAAGAGTTGTGGGTGGAGAAGTGAGGTGTAGGGGGAGCGTGGGTAGTAGCAAGAAGGTGAGAGGAGTAATAAAGCAAGGTAGAGCAAAGAGGAGACAATAAAGGAGACAAAGTGAAAGTGTGAAACTGAGAGATAGTGTAATTAAACTGAGAAGGGGTCAGTTGGGAGCAAAGCGCCCCGTGTTCTGGCCTCCAAAATGCCACAGAGGAAACACTGACAGCTGTTTCTGAAGTGTGTCCGGCCCTGGGCTCGTAAAGTCGTCACATGCAGGCCTCGTTTTCTCAGAGGAGTCCGGCCACTGCCCACCTGGCCCTCACATTAGGAACCCCCCCACACAAACAACTTATTTTACACCCTATTTCAAAGAGAAGCCTGCGTCACTGCTGCTCAGTGACTAGCATGCTCCCCCATGTCACTGAACAGACCCGCTGTCTACAAATGACCAACTCTGAGACACTACTGGAGGTGTTTCCTGTACCCATAATGTTTTATACTTTGACGAAAATGTGCAGCTTACTTTGACTGTAATTTTGGTCATTAAGAAGTAAAATGGTAAGTTTTGAAAAAGGGACTAAAATCTTATTATTACATTTTCTATATGGTAAAAGCAGCCATTAATAAAT
The DNA here is from genome assembly GCF_018320785.1 of Cheilinus undulatus. Taxonomy (NCBI): domain Eukaryota; kingdom Metazoa; phylum Chordata; class Actinopteri; order Labriformes; family Labridae; genus Cheilinus; species Cheilinus undulatus. The sequence goes on along the minus strand of NC_054881.1, from coordinate 13,059,098 downwards.
AAGGAGACATATTTATATTATCATCATAATCAAAAGCACCTTGAGTTGCTTTTGATTATGACGAGCTCTTTACAAATACATATTTAAAAAGTGAAACTCCTTTGGTGGGGGATCTAAGTCCTACCCAGTGTGCTGTGTTGGATTTTTATCATCATCTGATATCAAGTCCTCTTGAACCGTTCCCTATTGTGTCTTTTGTTAATTAAATTGTCTTATTTTGTTATTTTATTACGTGGATTTTTATTGTAAATTCTTAAATAGATTTTATCATAAATTTCTGCTCTTTTCCCTAAACCACTATGCTGTATTGTGTTTCTTACTGAATCGTGCCATACTATATCATACTATATGATACCATAACATACTGAATCAATAGTAGACCGTATCAAATTATATTGAATGGTATGGTAGTGTTTCATGTTTTTCTATCACATCATATCTTATCATGTAGTATCACATTTTATTGTATCATACTATATTGTTTATTATGGTACCATACCATTGGGTGTTACAGTACTTGACTGAAACGTATGGATTTTGTCTATCATACTGCAACGTATTGTTCTATATTGTGTTGTATCTTATTTAATTGCCATATCATATTACTTTGTATTGTATCATATGACAAATGACATCATATGACAGGTGATATCGTATTGTAATAGAACTTAACGGAAAAGTATCGGATTTTGTCTATCATACCATATTGTATAGTTCTGTATCATGCCATATCGTATCTTATTGCTGTATCGCCTCTTTTTGTATCGTATCGCACTGTTTGGTATTGTGACTATCGTGTGATTTCATATCGTTTTATATCATATTGTATTGCTTCGTTTGGTATCTAACATCCTGTCTCATATTGCGCAGTATCATTTTGTATTATATCGTATTACTTGTCGTACCATACTGTTTCGTATTCTCGTGTAATATCATATCATATCGTGATAGTACCTGATTAAAACATATCAGATACCATATCGTATTGTTCTGTATTGTCTCATATCATATCATATCTTACTGCAGTATTGCATCATTTTGTATCATATCAGATTGCATCCTCTTTTGAATTATATCGCATCACCTCTTTTTGTACCGTATCCTACTGTTCTATATCACGTGATACTGTATTGTTTTGTATGATGTCTTATCGTATCTTATTGCGTATCATATTGTTTTGTATCATATGGTATTGCTTATTGTACCATACTGTTTCATATCATGTTGTATCGTTGTAATAGCACTTGATTGAAACATATCGGATTTTGTCTATCATACCGTATAGTGTCGTTCTGTATCAAGTAGTATTTTATCTCATTGCTGTATAATCATACAGCAATGAGATAGGTCTCACGATATATACCATAGTAGTTTAACATACCGTCTTGTTTCTTATTGTATCATATCGTATGATATAATACCATATTGTATCAAAATTGCACTCACACTGTATTGTATTGTATTTTACTGTATGGCAGTGATTCCCAAAGTGGGGGTTGAGACCCCCAGGTGGGTTGTAAGACAATGAAGATGGGTCATGGGGTGTTTTGCAAAAAACAAAGAGGAATTAAATAGGATTTATAATCATACATTTTACATTATTGTAAAACAAAATTGTTAAAAAAAATAAAGAAGTAGTTATCAAGTGATATTTGTGCTTAAATATAAGTAAAAGTTATAAAAACTACCTAAAATGCAAATTTTATACATGATGCTTTGTGCAACATTGTGCACTTTATTCCTCTCAAGGGGAGGTGGGAGTCCCCGATCTCAGAAGCCATTATTTTTGGGGTCATGGGCTGAAAAGTTTGAAAACTGCTGTTGTAGTGCACCAATTGTATTGTCTCCTTTATTTCTTATTTTATATGTCAACATTTCAGATAACCAATTCATCTCAATACTTTGTATCTGTAAAATTTAGTACATAAGTAAGTATAAAAAATTTCTATTTAAAAAAAATTTATTAAAACCAAAAACAGTTAGCCTTAGTGGTAGGCAACCTTTCATCACTTATAATGAGATTTCCATTAATAGTTGGCAAACTAAGATGGATTTGGATTCACATGAAACACAGGAAGTGGCTCAGCTTTGAAGGCCCAGCCTTTAATATTGATGATGTGCAACATAATGGGCACTATTGTTATGAATGCATCTTTTAGTGGATGGAAAATTCTCATTTCTTTCTTATTCTTTGCTAATGCATCTAGTAATTACTTGACTATCTCTCCAAGTTGGTATGAGCTAATGATTCAATTTGTTTGATAGCATTACAGTAGTGTTCTGGGCATTTAAACAGCAGCTACTCCTTATTAAGATAATAGCTTAATGATCCAACTCTGGCAGACAACTTTCACTAATAGTTCTAAACTAATAGTTTTGTTTGGCATGAGGCGTACATTCAGCTAAGTGTCTGTGTTGGTTACACTGCCAGTGTTGCTGTTACACTTACTTTGAGTACAGATATCCGTTGTGCAACAGAGGCAATACCAATCAGCCCTGACAGAAAGAAGAGACAGCATTCACAGCCCCCAACAGATTGATCTGATAAGCCACCAGGACACAAATGCAGACATGCCCTTGCTCTGCTGCCTGTCCTCCATGACTTAGACCACATGTGTTCCTTGTTTGGCCTGGAGAAATGGGGGACACATTTTGTGTACCCAAGCAATTGAAGCAGGACCCCCTGGGAGGTGAGCAGACAAGGCAGAGGCAGCTGGTGCTGATGACGCATTGCCAACGTTATCCAGTGATGTCAAACGCCATGGGCAATGGGCCCTTGTCCTCTGGTTCTATTTTCACCTTGACATTAGACGACCAGAGCTGTCAGAGTCACAGAGTGTCACTGATTTATTATAGATCATCTAGAGGGGCAAAATACAACCCAAATATTAGAAGATTTTGCTCCAATTAACCCTTCAAATCGTTGATTTTTGATACCATTCAGACATTAAGAGAATGACAAACAGAGGTGTCCAGATGTCCATTATTTAACTGTAGTTGTCCACCTTTGACACAGCTTTTCTCTTCTTTTGTTGTTCCAAATTGATGCAATATCATGGAGGCTTTGAGTCCATCAGTTTTGCTCTTAGTCTAGGTACACATTGTACCCAGAGTTAGTGTACCCATTACAAATTGGCTTAATGAAAACCATCCTGATTTGATTTCAAGGCTGTTTGATATTAGCAAAAGTCTGCTCCACAGACTACTAAGAAAGTTAGTCAGTATGTGTTTGTGTGGTTGTGCAACTGAATGAAAGAGAAATTTGGAAAGTCTAGTGATGAGTGTTTGTACTTGATACATTATGCAATAGCAAATATAGAAAGCAAAGTAAAAAAGATACTTTGAATGGCAGAAATCAAGCTTTTTTTTAGTTTTCGTCAGAGTTTGGATAAACGTTGGAGCTATTTGAATGATTATAAACTTCTTTGGATGTTTTACTCTGTTTTTTTCCCTTGATTATTTCCACTTGTCGCCTATTTCTTATTGCATATAGCAGCAGTTCTCTGGATTCAGGACCACTACTACCTTGTCAACCATTCCTGACCCAAAGTGATGGGGACATTTCCAAAATCTGATTGGCATCCCCCCAAAAAAACTGGAAATTATTGTCTGTTTGCCTTAGCCATTAGATCAAGCTTTTTGCATTAGCTCAGGCAGGCTACAGAGTCAGGCTCTTCCCTGATCAGCTGATCTTGTGCAAGCCCTAATCAGCTGATGGCCAGCTGATTTGCCCTAAGCATGCTATTGGCCAATTGCTCTCATCCTGCCTTTTGCACTACTCTTGCCTGGGCAGGTTCTGCCACTCTCTCTGCAAACTGCTCTTGCTCCTCGACTCCAGCTCCTCCTTTATTCTGCTTCTGACCTAATGAATGTCATATACATCACCTTGTGCATATTAAAGTGGGCCCAGCATCCTAATATATTTCTGTATGTGGCCCTCAGGGGAAAAAGTTTGGACACCCCCCATACATAGAGAGGGTTTCCTTCATGGACTCCACCATCTTGGATTCTCACTTCTTGCCTACTTCTGCATTCCACAGAGCGACCAAATAACAGAAACCCATTTTTTTTTTCATTCCAGTGTTTGCTACAGTTACCACTAAGAGTAAGCATTGCAATCTAGAATCTGACTAGTAGATGTCACTGATATTCCCCAGTTTTATACACTGCACCTTTAAGTGCCCAATGGAACAACACCATTAAAGGGGTGGAGTAGCAGGGAATCACTCCCATGTCATCTTTTTTTTGAATTGTTTTGATTGAGAGTCCCCTGTAGGTGGAATTTTCAGAACATGCATTTCATTTTGAGAATTTAAACAGTTTTAGATGGAGGCTTCACACAAGCTCAATAAGTCAATTTGTTAGACTAAAACTAAAAATCCAGTGTATTGTTCCTTCAGGCCATTTAATTAAAATCAGCCAAACTCATGCAAGCCCTTATTAGCTGACAGCCAGCTGATTCATTTCTAAGTACGCTAAAGGCTAATTGCACTTATGCTGCCATATTTAACCCGCTTTAGCCTGGCTAAGCTTTGCTGCTCCCTTTGCAAGCTGTTTTTTGCAACTCTCCCCACCCCAGCTTCTCCTTTATTATGCTTCTGACTTAATCAGCATAATTCAGTTGTCATTGATGTCTGCTCTAATAAGAGCAAATTAATAACTCTTAATAAGGAAAAATATACAACTCGTGCATGTTTCTTGACCAAGTGGTCCTTACTGAATTATGGAAGTCTTTTTTTGTAACCCCATGAGAAAAGTTGTCCTAACCAATAGTCATTTTAGCTGAAAAAATGTCCTCCTCTAGGAATATTTTTTATTTAAGACTTGGAACTTTGAAACATAAATAATTGCTGTGAGTTTAACTCTTTGGGATGTTGTATTTTATGGATTTCCTTCTTTCTTTCCAACCTAGGTGATCCCATTCCCCATGTCCTGCGACATACGGGATGAATGCTCCTGTCGGGATCCCAACGCCATAGAGAACAGAAAGGATGAACACGTCCACTCCCTGGGGTGACCAACCTGACCGGGGACCTCTGTTCAATGTCCCAGGACCCTTCGCATCGACACAACACAGCCAGAGCGGCCGAGGCTGACCCCCTCCTCTTCCTCCTCCTCCTCCTTCATCCTCCTCCTCTCGGCCTCCGATTTCCTGCACATGCTGCTTAACAGGCATACCTCTCCATCCATCCATACTGCAACCCCAACCAGCTGAAATGTTTGCCTCCACATCACAGAAAGATCTAGAATAGAGGCCGGGACTCATGAGACTCCACAGAAAACTTCATTTCTCAGCTTCAAGGAAAGTAACCATGCAATATCATCATAAAAAAACATATATAGCAAGGAGAAAAAAATACATGAAAATGACTTTTTTCTGAAAGAGTAAGAAAACAAACAAAAAAATCAAATAACCAAGCCTAGGTAGCATGCCTTTTGTTCAGTTTTGTGCTGGCTTCAGTGTCTATTTTAGTGACCTCGCTCTGCAATCACGTGGTTGAACCAAAGGTAAATCAAAATGTGCAAGTAGGGGATCGTGATGTTGGCTCCGGTTTTTGCAAATATGAAGGAAATCAAACTTCACTGAGACACTTGAGGGCATGTTTCGGAGAGGCTAGAAGTTGCGCTTACATCATTCCTGGTTTTAAACTGGTCAGACATTCTGTATCTCTACATCCTTTTCAGTAAAAGTGTGTTTCAACGTAGAGGTTATTCCGAGCTTGGTGGGGAATGAGACAGCCATATTGTTTAGTTTAAAGCCACAGATTCAACACAAAAGCCAAATTAGAATGCATAAATCACAAGAAATGTCGACGAGATGTTGACACAAGTTACCTAAGATGATTTCATACCTAGTAGAAAACATTTCAGCATGGCTTCTGCTACTGTCTTTGCTGCTACTCGCCATTTTCACATCATAATAGGCTTGGATAGCATTATCTGCCTTGCTGCTTTCAGTACCTCTTTATAGCATTCATTCACACTCGCATGTTAGTCTATTCAGAGAAGACATATTGATGCACTAAGAACTTTAAAACACCCAGAACCTCACTTCTATGTCCCGTTCAACCTAACTACCCAAGGAAAATACTACGTACATTGACCACGACTTAAAGAATGTCATCGATAACACCTCACCTAGGGTTGGGGTCGATTTTACTTTCAGTTTGAGCTCCTCCCTCATGGTGTTTGATACCTCAAGCGCTGATTTAAAATGTTCAAACTGTAAATAAAATGATCCTCGCCCCGCTCAGAATGTAGTCAATGCTTGTCGGGAGTCTGCGGCTTTTTATTTTTTCTAATGCACAGCTCTCCATGGCACAGTAACACACAAGTAAAGGAAAAAAAAAGGGCTGGATAAAGGCCACGAATGGAAAGACAGCTGACACATACACGCACATGAACAAATGCATAGTTGTTTGGACTTTTAGCTGTAGCTTTGCAGGTGATAATGTATATGAAAATGGCATTTGGATGTATATTCAACACAGCATTTGCAGTCACAATATGATCAAGAGTAATATTCTCTGCTGGGTCTAGTTAGGTAATTCATTTTACTAAAAGTGCACTTCCAGTAAGCACTTTTTCAGTATTGCAAACCTGGGTGTCCGTCCCCACCAATTAACTTTAGAATATATGGCTGCTATAAGAGCTTTTTATTTTGTTACTCTTCATTCCAGACACACACACACACCAGTTTTCCTCATGCACATTTAATAATGAAGGCTGCTTGGCAATATTGGTCCAAAATTTTTGCTGCTCTTATTCGGCTGCATCAATAGTCGTGGTAACAATCAGCATGATTACTTCTTTTCAATTCACTTTGGGCCAATGGCACAGTCCCTCTGACTCATATTAGGCTGCTATAGCATTCCATATCAATCTCATAAATCTTTGGACTAAACGAGTTGTACGAGTGGCAACGCAAGACCAATTTCATGATGTTTTAGTGACATGCAGAGAAAGTGTGAAGGTATTATTTTCCACCTGTTGCGATAAAGATATCATGTAAATATAATCATATGTTCTGTATGGACAGGAGCATTGAAAATGTTTTAAGATTTTTATTTCATGTATTTCCTTTTTTTTTTTTTTTTTTTTACCAGATGTCATATTTAATCAGTGTTTGTATCATTGACCTCAGTTACTGCACTTTTTTAGTTTCCAAGTAAGAAGAAAAAGTATATCTTTCAAAAAAATGTTTAGAAGCTGCTAATGTCCGAATGGTGATCTGAAACAAACTGTATGATATGGTCCTTCAACTCCCTGTGTCGCTATTAGCTTTCCTATCCTTTGTTTTTATTTGTATCTGGATGTACTTCCTCCTCTGCAACCTAAAATGGCTTTTGCTTTCGATGTAATCAATGATGTAGAGAGGTATTGTCACTATGAACCATCCATCCATACAGGCTCTAAATTCCCTCCAAAAATAGGGTACACGCCAACCCATCCAATCAATTTTTATCAATAAAGTCCTAAATCCAGTCAGACACAATCACAATAACCTTTACAATGAGAGCAGTTCTACAAAGTACTCTTGTAAAAATATTCACTGATACCAGAGTGAGTGGAACAATGGCAGTCACTTCAACAGGCCATCATCTCAAGCTGAACTAAATATCTTTTCTAGATTATGGCAGCTGTAATGGTAGACAGTACTCTTTTTTAAGATTTACAAATACCACACCAAAATCCTCCAATGAGCTCAAACAGGCAGAAACCTTGAGCATAAACAGACTCATTATTAAAAGACACCTCTTACATCATTTACCAATATCTAAGCACTCAGATCAGAAAGTGCTTTTACAGGCAGAAACGTTGATCAAAACCAGACTCACTGTTGGACAGCCATCTGCTACAACATGTTTAATCCACCAGTGACCCAGAAGAAGGAACAGTGGCAATTGCATTACCAAACTTTGAGCAGAGCCAGACTCATTGGTTGAAAGAAATCTGCCCAAACACCTTATTCAGTTCACCAATGTGCAAGCACTTTGAACAATTGCAAGTGCTTTGACGGGCAGAAACCTTAAGCAGAACTATACTCATTAGTGAAAAGCCGTCTTTTGCATCGATGTTTGATCCACCAGTATGTGCACACTCAAATCAAGAAGAAGGGCTTTTACAAGCTGAAACTTTGCAGCAACAACGTATTCCAACAATGACAAGAACAGGGAACATAGGCTAGTGCTTTAACAGGCAGAAACTTCAAGCAGAACTAGACTGATTGGCTGAACCCCATCTGCGAAAATGGCATGTTTAATTTATCCATGTGCAAGCACTTTGAACAGTGGTAAGTGCTCTGACAGGCAGAAACCTTGTGCAGAACCAGACTTATTGGTTAAAACGGGCCTGTTGAGTCAATTAAACCAGACTCATTAGTGGACAGCTATCTGAAAGCCACATCACCAGTAACCAGGAATGCAGTACAATGTCAAGTGCTTTAACAGGCAGATACCTTGAGCAAATGAAACTCGGCAGAAAGCCATCTGCCACAACATGCTTCATATGCTAATTACCAAGAACAGTTGCAATTTTTTTAACAGGCAGAAACCAGACTTGTCTATGAATTGCCATCTGCCAGAATACCCTGATGTATCCACCAGTATGCTAACACTAGGAACAATTTCAAGTGTTTGAACAGGCAGAGACCCCAAGCTGAACCTGACCCCTGCTGGACATTTATTTGCTGCATGAATTTGCTGAATAAGCAAGGACTTTGATTGTTTAAGAACAGCATAAAGCCACTGACCAAAAACTAAAGACAGTGGAAAGTGCTTTAACAGGCAGATATCAAGAGCAGAACCAGATTAATTGATAGGAAGCCATCTGCCACAAAAACATATGGGAGACTAAGGGATTAAGGACTCTGACAATTTTCATAACAGACCAGACTCATCAGTGAATCTGCCAAGATAGCATGCTCAGTCCATCAATGAGCAAGCACTGATTTATTTTTGAACAATAGCAAGTGCTTCAATAAACAGAAACCTCAAGCAGAACCAAAGTCATTAGTGGACAGCCCTCTGCCTAAATATCCTGTTTTATCCACCAGTGTACAAGCATTAGGAACAGATGCAAGTGATCTAAAACCCCAACCTTAACCAGACTTATCAGTGGACTTTGATCTGTTTGTTTTAAGAACAATTAGGCAGAATCCTCAATCAGAACCAGACTCATTGGTGGACAGCCTGCTGCAACAGTATGTTTCCGGCAAATTATTATTATCACATACTTATCTGCCTGATAAGTATGTGATATATCATCTTTGCACAATAAATTAGTTTAACTTGAAAGAGAAAACCCTTTAATGAAGGAACCCTCCATCCTTTATCAAACTTTTTAAGGATGCTATGAAGGCTATATCATATGGATTGCATTCAAACCTTTTACAGAATAAATATATGGAAAAAGTAGACTTGTATAATGTTTCTAGGTGGTTAAAACTAGCCTGCAGTTACTTCAGTATGCTGATGACATGCCGTTGTATTGTTCCATAGTCGCCACTCAGTGAAAAGCCATTCTAGTTTTTTAAATTCATGGATCTTAAATTTATCATTTGATCATTCCCTTTCTTTTCAATAGCAGTTAACATAACGCATTTCTAATCTAAAAACCTTATTACCTATTTCTCATAAAAGTCTTGACACCAAAACAACCAACACTATCAGCAGACAACTGTATGTCAATTCTTTTTGTAATGGAGAGGATACCCATAGGCCATTGCAAAATTAAAGAAATTCATGGAAGGAAATCAAAGATTTCCTATTGGATGAGGACATCACCTCTCTACTGTAGTCATCACAGGATCCCTCGCTGTACCTCATGCCTGTAATGTTTGCTGCTTCTATATTTTTGGTATTTTAGTGACATTTTTGCGTCTCATAACAATGGTGTAAATAGTAGAACTATTTATTGAGAGTGTTATACTTTTTTAAGTTATATTTAATGTCCATGTAAGTTATTTTTTACATTGTTCGTATAAACGAAAAAACATTATCAGTGGTGAGTCCAAACTGTCATTTTGTCTCTGTCATCATCACGTTTCTAATTGCTCTGAATCGTTGCTAAAAAGCAATGATCGGGTATACAGTACACTTCCGGCTCACAACCATGCAAGAACTTGTCTCATTGGTCATTAAGTGTAGATGGACACTGCTTGCATCCAATGAGGATTCAACACGTTTAATGTTACTGAGTGCAGTGTATCTTCTTTTCCCTTTGAAACCAGAATGTAAAGTTTTTTTATTTTCTTATTTTTTTTTTAAATGCACACATTAGCCATATGTACAAGGAGTTGTTAAAAGAGAATATGATGTTAAATACATAATGTTTGTGAGAGACCAGTGCAAGGCACATGGCATATATGTACACAGCCAGCTGAGGGCAGGAGATAATGGGCATAAGAGAGGGATCAAAAGTGAGGAAAAAGGAGGTCAGAAGGCTGCCGACGGTGCCACAGATAGAGTGTTCTTGGAGGGAGAGGTGGGGTTGGAAGGTGTGCAGGGGATGGGTGGGCTGCTTTTCCTGGCCTGTCGAGCTATTTGTCCAGGTGTGAAAATGTGTACTCACTGAGGCTGCCCCTGGGCAAAGGGTGGCCGCCGCTGACTGGCAACAAGCCGAGGCCAATGAGTCAGAGTTTCTCCAGGGGGGTGGCAGCCATCCCTCTCTGGGACTCCCACCCCTACCTCCCCACTCCTCGACACACTGCCTCATCTGTCACTGTCAGGTAAGCCTGCGCGGGGGCCACCAGGGTCAAGCTGGCCCTGTGAAAATGAGAGAGGATGTTTGCCCAGCTTACAGAGCCTTTTGAAGTTAGGCTGAAGGAACACAGCTCTCCTCACCTTAGAGCCTATGCTTATCACCTAATATGATTCATACAGCAGCCTTTTTTGACAGGCTTTGATACCTCTCCACATTTTCCACCAACAGTCGCTCCTTTGTTTCTAATTTAACACCTGCTTGTTGTATTTGCTCGTCTAAAAATGGCAGAAACTTTGTAGTGTCGAAGTCATTACAAAGCAACGGGGAGGGTACGGAAGAGCGTCTGAAGCCCTCATGTTTTTTGCTTGGATCTTTGTGGAGAAAAATACTGATGTGCCATCTTGTTGTAAGACATTTTCTTTGTGTATTGTAACACATGAAGTACCTCTCACAGGCCTCTGGTTATAGAATGGTCCACATATGTCTGTTTCCTAATCCCTCAATGAATAAAAAAGGTGAAGTGTCCCTTTTTTTCTAAGTGGGAAGTACAAAAAATGTGTATTTACATATTATATGGATATCTAGTGGTATTACTGCAATGTTTCGTACCCGATTGCTCAACAAATATATTTTAAGATGTAAATATAATATTATATGATGATTGTATTTGCAAACCATGTACTAACTGTTTGGGAGTAGCTCTTGGATTGATTTTTATCATAACTATATACAAAGAGATGAACCGTGAATATGTTGTGCATTGTGTCAAAGTATCACCTGCAAGAGAGAAAAAGAAAAAAAAAAAAAAAAGACCTGTGATGCTTTACCACACCACTTCGCTGTCAGCATTTATTTGTTCATAATGGCTTAGTACAAGCACTGGTGTCAGTTGTCTAAACCATGAACTTATCCATCATAAAGACTCATAAATTATTTATTTGTTGCCAAGATGAATAAAATCCTAAAGGTCATTTCTGGGTCTTCGGAGTCTGTTGTACTCATATTCAGAATTTCATTCTGGCACCGACCAACAGCTTTATTTTTCCCCTCCTGACTCCATGCTGTATATCGTCAAGTCTTAACCCCAATGCCTTTGTGTTCGCTGAGAGTTTCACCCACACTGTAAAGGTAGCCATCGGACTCAGTGGTCCCCTCCCTCCCTCTGATGGCCTCCTCTCTCTCTTTGGTTCTTTATACAGTATGCACTTTTTCAGGCACATATACAACACATTGGACTTTTTTGTTACAGTTGATGTTTCTCTCTGTTTTTCACAGTTGCAATTATATATTTTTTGGTGCTCTGGTACATGGCAAAACATGTCTGATGTGTACTATATTTTCATAAGGAAGAGTCATAAAGATGAGTATCATGTTCATTTTTGCTGTCATTTATTGTGTAGAAATAAAACACTGGTTAAAGTGAACATAAAATGGATGAGTTTGGTCAGTTCTTTTAAAGTTATTTATTCATTTTTGTTACATCCATACATCTTGTTGACAGTTTTTTATAATCTAAAGAAGGATTGTCACAATAACAAAATTTTAAACTTTAATATAATACTAGAAAAAAATCCTACCTATTTTTGCAGCACAGCAGACTTCTTGGGACTCCAAGACTTCATATTGAGTATCTACCCTTTGTTGCCTCGCTAGTTGGTCCATTGACCCACCAATCGGAGAGCCCCCTCTCAAAGCAACTGCAGCTGGGCTACTTCTGGTTGGACAACCTTTTGCCAGAGAGTGTCGTGGTGAAATTGTGACCTTGATTTCATTACTTAAACGTGGTTAAAAGGTGGGCTTGGAGTGTCTGCAAGAGCAAGTCAACATAGCCATTCATATTTTTGATCCTAAACCTAGTAGTTATGATACAGTCCTGCTTTTGCTAAGCAGCTTTAACGTTACTGAATAGAAGACTTTCTAAATCTCTAGATTAAAAACAAGTGGTACCAAAGAAAAGTCTAATTTTGTCAATCTTACTACAAGATAAACTAGGCAAATTCACAATTTTTATTGGTTCAAGAGGTTGTCTCACCAGATTTTCCAAGGGTGAGGTGTTTTAAGATTGATCTACCTGGAAGAACATTGCAACTACATTGATTCCACACTGTAAATGTAAAACACGTTCATTATTAGTGGTTCGCTGTCCAGTTGCACATGGAGAATCCCCAGGACAGAAGAGGTCAAATTCAGTTCACTGTCACGTGGATTGATACTCACTTCCAGCCCACGTTTACACGGTCTTCGCCACTTCATCCATTCATGGGAATTTTCAGTAAGACATCAGTAGTTTTCCAAAAACTGTGATCGCCAACTCTTCCTGCCTGTTGTCCACCAGGTTTGTTGACTCTAAAGTCACGACTCACATGGAGAGATTTCATAAGGGTTCCGTTTTGAGAGCCAGGTCTAGATTTTTCTTCGTTGCATTCCACTCACTATAGGAAGTAACGGTTTAATCCATCATTGTTTGTCATCATGTGTGAGGTCTTACATTTTCAACATCTGCTCAGATTTGAAAAACACAGAAATGTGCAAATGTGGTGAAAAAGAGGAACCTTTTCTTGAGCCTTCATTGATTAATTGGCATCAAAATTCGAGTGCTGTTCCTGGCACGCCAGAGATGTTAATGGCCTACTTTGTGAGAATGAACATCAAGCTACTGATTTTAAAAGTGCAGTTAATGTTGCATGACTGGAAGGAGAAAGTGGATCGGAGCTTCAAGGAAAAGTTTTGTTGGAGGAGATGGAAAAAGAAAATACTTCCCAGCAGCTCACACGCAGAGAGGCATAGCCACCTTGAGTTAATGACATAAATTAGAATAATTCGTAGAGGATAGCTGTCGGTTAATTCAGTGACTGATTTCCACACTTTCAAGCTTAAGGTAAATATTTTTCAGAAGGTTCATCGGGTAAAACGTGGGAAATAACAGTCCTGCACTACACTGGACATGTTAAAATCTGATTGTAGTTATTTTCATCTGAGTTTGATTTCAACATTTTGCCATAATGCCAGCAAATTTGATCAAAATATTGCAGCAGTGTTTTGCAACTTTGGTGTAGTGGTTTGCACTCCAGGGGCTTCCCTCCAACGTGTCAGCTCAGGCTAAACATATGAGTCATGTCCGCCACATCAGCTGATCAAAACCATGTCAGATTGAGTTTGACCTCTTCCCAAGACAGATCGCTGAAGTCAACACCACATTACTCTCTTTGTCACTACAGGAAGGTGTCGATTGGCCTGGAGTGTTTTGTTTTATCCAGTTTTCATTTTAGTTCTCGTACATGAGTAAAACTTAGAAAACAGTCAGTATGTCTGACTGAAACTGGATTTCTAAAATGCATTATAACATGTAAGTCTGACTTAAATCATATTGAATTCAGCTTCTTAAAGTTGGACAACTACACCTAGACAACTGGCTGGAACAGCCTTTTCCAAGCTTAGTATGCCACGTCCCATTTTGACTTCTGAAGTGTTCCTGAGGCCTACAAACCACTCATACAACTACTATATGAGAAGTCTTTCACTCCAGATTTTTATTTTATAAACAGATAGTTTCCAAGCATTGGTTTTTAGAGAAATTATATTACACAAGGACAGCATTTGTGTAGTCGCAAAGTAAAGTTATTATGCAATCACTTGGTTTTGATAAAGCATCCGCAATCGCCAATTTTTTCTTTTCAAGTACTCATCTCCTTAAAAAAGAAAGGGTTTAGCTGCAGAAAGCAGAGCTCAGAAGCTCGCCTTGCAGACCACAACTGTGAGACGCCACCCCTCTCAGAACAGAAGTTAACTTTTTTTTTTTTTTTCCACTTTTCATTTGTACCAAAAGTATAGTGTGTTCTTTATGTACAGAAATGTATGGACCTGTAAAGTTTGTGTGTTTTTTTTCCATTTGACCCACAAAGCCTGTTAGCTGTTTGCTAATTTGTTAGCAAGGTCAACAGGAAAAAGGTAAGGACTTGCTGGGACATTCTGCCATGAATCATTTGAACAGATTCTCCCGCAATAAATATATACACGGACAAGGCCACTTGACCTTACGAAGCATGTTTCTGTGTTGAGCGTTACACTTTACCAAGATAACATGCCGATCTAAAAGTCTTTGGCATTTCGACTTTTTCCACAAACAATTTGGTAACTTAATGTTAGCTTTAAGCACTAAAGCTGTTTGTAAGAAAGGTATGTTGATAAATGGAACTGAAAGCTAATGCATCTAAAATGTTATGGTTGTATTACTGTGTGATAAGTAAGTGGTTTCATAGTTAACACTGTTTCATAAAACTGTTTAATTTTTGAGTACTGAACTGAAAACTAGAGACAAGATTAAGGGTTCAAGCTATCATGTTAGCTGTCATTAGCTTTAGGTTAATAAGTAGCTTTATTTAACAAGTTCCAATATTGTCACAGAAAAGTCATCTGTCAAAGAAAATCAAACTTGGCCACAATTTCCCTCTTTGTCATTTCTTTGTATATCAAATTTGAAATCTTAGCTAGTTAGCAGATACACTAAAGTAGCCAAACTGATGATGCCATCTTTTCATGTAAATACTGGCATAAATTTTGAAAGATTCATTCATATGTTAACTTTCCAACATGCCACCTAAGATGATAAAATGGAGGTTTGTTAACAACAACTCATGAGCAAGCTAGCAAACTGACATCAGCGTTAGCTCAACTCTAAGGCTTTTTCAAGTGAGGCATCTGATATGTTAAATTTATGTCACTTTACTCACCTTTCTCCCCTATTCTGATGTTCAGGAAGAACTTCAACAGATCGTCTCGACCATATCTGCATGCCATGATTGGTTGTTATCATCTGATTGGCTGATGAAGTATTTGGGCTAACAAGCAGTTGTATGGGTATACCTAATGAAGTGGCCACTGAATTTATGTTGCCATTTAATTTATGAAAACACCACACATTAGGCATGTATAAATCATTGGTAAGTAAATACTTAGCTCATCATTAATAAAGTATTTTAGCTAATTACTTGTCATTTCAAACAAGCAATTATAGTGTCTTACTGATGCATTAATGGTTA
Source organism: Cheilinus undulatus (assembly GCF_018320785.1). Lineage (NCBI taxonomy): Eukaryota > Metazoa > Chordata > Actinopteri > Labriformes > Labridae > Cheilinus > Cheilinus undulatus. Next base: position 13,043,355 of record NC_054881.1, on the reverse strand, counting down.
ACTAATCACCTAAATAGCATTATTAACAAATTAACACATCATGTTTAACACTGCTATAAATGCTTGATTAATCCATTAAGCAGTTAGCAGTTAACTCATCTTTTTTTAAAGCAGTAATTAACAAATTGATATGTCATTTATAAAAACAGGTATAAATGCTTTATTAGCCGTTTTTACACAGAGATAACGCAATAAAGGCGAAAAGGAATGCCAGTCTCCATTCCGCTATGAGCAATTCACACAAAGGTGTAACAGAGCCGTACAAGCCCGAGCTTACATACACACCCGGGCGTCCCGTAATCAGATGGCAGACGCTGCCCGAGCTGCTGCTTTCAATGAAACTCTAAACTCTGGATTTCTCTGTTCAAAACTTTGTATTTTCTAAGTGAAATACAGGGAAAATAACATGAACATTGATTTTTATCAATTAGATCCAATAGACTTTTTTTCCTTCATGTTTCTGAGTTGGAGGTCTGACTTTAAGCAGTGTCACAGCACACATATTTACGTCGGAGGTCGGAAAACTTCAGGATACCGAGCTCACTTGAACACATCATGGAACTTTTCAGACGCTGCTGTGAGCAGAGATGTGTCTGCTCTCTCCTCTCCTGTACAGAGTGCGATCAGCTCTCTAACCTCGCAGTCTCTCCAGTGAATCCACATTATTCTTTGTTTTATCCTCCTGTTGTTTTCTCCGATGAAATGCCGCTTGAGTAAACTGTGCTGGTTTTTAAATCTCCAGTTTATGGAGACAGCAGCACATACTCGCCGTTGCAGAATGCCGTGACGTCCTTTCACACTTGTTGCGGAATAGTCTGTTACAGCTCTGATACTACTTCTCGATCTGGATCAGTGGTGGGGCGAGATCGACCCCCCAATGCGGAATGGTCTCTTTCATACAGAACGGCGTTGCGGAACGAAGGCGTAACAGACACCGAAAAGAGAGGCAGTGTGAAAGTAGCTATTGATTCACTAGTAAAACATGGATTTACATGGAAAACAGGATTAGGTAAGATGCACATATCATTCCACAAAGAAGAAAGAAAGTCTTCTGGTTTTATATACATATTTAATATTTCACATTCTTCAGAAAAAGACAATCAAAGCCACTTAATAATACATATGTTTTTACAATTTAAAATGTACAATATAATAATTTATTATTACAATTCATATAATATGACATGAAAGTATTGAAAAAAGGCATTGTTTATCTTCATGAAAACAATATCCATGGCTTTGAAGATATGACTGGATCGGATTGACTAGACTTCATGTTAACACAAACTTTTTGGGCACCTGAAAATGCCTAATAATTCCTACAATGTCTTTGTTTCTTATACAGCACTTAAACATGAGCAAATACCAAATTCTGCTTCTAGGAAAAAATGTAGTAAGGATTACGCTCTAGGGATGCCCCGATTGAGCTGCAGCTGATCATCATTGGCCGATATTTATTAAAAATGCATAATAGAAGTATCGGAGATAATGCTGGGTAGTGTAATGAACTGTAGTCATTTCATAGGCTCATTAAATGTTGTCTGGATAATTATAAAGCATAACTGCTTTGGACATCAGATCAAACTAAAATGCAGCTCTTTTGACTGTCAGCTTGATAAGTAAAGTCTGGAAGCTTCTCTCCGTAAGTCTTTTTTTATGCTGCTTTTGCTCAGTCCTCCACAGAAGCAGCTGTGTTAAAATCCCCCAAACTTTGTTTTAATTTCCCTCAGTTTAAAAATATTAATCCAGTGTTGAAATTCAAGTTGAAATCATTGCTGAAACTAGCCTTTTAACTAATTTACGTTAGCTATTAGCTGACATAACGTAGGCTAGATACACGCAGATGCCACTTTCAGGTGTCTAAGGTGCGTCTACACAGATGCCATTTTAAAGAGATGCAGGCGAGTCTTGAACCAGTGTTAATTAAGTTGACTAAAGATACAACTATAAATGTTAAGACTAATACCTTTTTCCATGAGCAAGACAAGATTGAGACTAGCTGAAAATAAATCTTTGGTGAAAAAAGTCATAAAACATAAGTCTGGTTTTCATCACAGAGAGTAAAACTAGACTAAAATGTTGGTGCTGGACTTTTAGACATTAAAAATACATTTGACTTTTTCTACTGTGCATCTAAGGTATGGCTGTATCTTCATCAGTGTATTTTGAATTAAAATTGAATACCAACAGTGAATTAGTATTTTAATAGTTTAATTTTTTTTTTATCAATTTTACATTAGATCTTATTAAATTATTAAAAGAAAATAAATGCCTTGACTAGACGGTAAGATTAAAATGATTTACAATTTGGTATTTTTTTTCAAATACGCGACTAGGGTACTCTTAGGGCCCTTTAAAGGCCCGTGCCCCCTTTTGACAGTTGGGCTGCCATGTTCCAGCTATTTAGATTGAGCAGAGGAATAATGGATGTAGACCAATCAATAGTGTTGTCTGAAATATTATTTTTAATGGGATGGATTCATCAGATATTTATGAAGTGGGGAAAGTAAGGATGAAAAAAAAGTCATCTGCATACAACCTAAACTTATGTTGCACATTTTCTGTTTAGATTCTGTTTTTCCACATCCAACAAAAAAGCTCAGCATTTTCAGCACGCAGTGTCCCAAACATAAAAGAGTACTTGATAATAAGATTAGTCCAATCAGAAGTGTAGTCTGTGAAGTGAAAGACAGTCTTGGGGGGATGGATAGTTTCAGGTAACAATGACAATGGCTTTTGAAGATAAAGTAGAATGTCATCTGTATAGAACCCAATCTTATGTGACTACTTTTGTTTACATCCCTATTTTCTAAGCCAGACAAAATCAGACCAATGGTTTTCATCACTAAGTGTTTTGTGTGTTCACTCTGTATCAACTGTTTGTTGCTGCCTCTTGCATTCCCAAAAGGATTAATCGGTTGTTTGTATGTGAAATTATTTTCTCTGCAATATTTTCTCAGCTTTTGTCATATGATTCAGCTGAGCTCCATTTTTCTAATTCCCTGGATTATTTTCACTGTTAAGCCTATCAAATAGGCTTATATTCTTTTTCAGTATGTTAACCTTTTTCTTAATTTTTTTACCTTAAAGTTCCTGTAAAGCAATACAACTAAATCTTTATTTTAGGTTTGCCGTATGACATACCACTGTGTTATGAGCCATCAGGCCAGATTTCAGTCATGGGAAACATCTCCTTTTATAGGCTCTTCTTCCACTTGTTGGAGGTCCTAGTATGCTACAAAGCTAGGTAGAGTGACCAACCACTAAACCAGCAAATATACAGTGCTTAACACATTTATTAGACCACCTGTCATAATTGTCTTAGAGACCATCCAGCATCATGAAGTGCTTTAATGAGGACTCTTTCATTTTCAGAGAGCTCTCCATTTTTTTTTTTTTTTTTTTAACCATTTTGAACAGGAATGAGGAATTTCAATCTGAATTCACCTTTTTATACCCAAATTCTGGCTCACTGGGCTTCTCTGAGAAGTCAGAAGTTAATCAAGCATAACATTTAACCACTAAATCTAATGTTTCTGTTCAGGAATGCAAGTAAATAACTATAATTTGACATATTAATCAAGAAATAATAATGTGCTTTACTATTTTTTCATTTTTTTTGTAAATCAGTACATTTGAAAATTCATGGATAACAATAAGAATTATATTTTAGCATTAAAAATATCATTTGGGTTAAAGGGCTTCTACATATTGGTGTATTAACCATTGCAGAAACATAAAAAATGATTTTGGTCATTACCAGTAATGTTAATCTAGGGCAGCTGTGGCATAAACCTTACTTTGGGTGGTGGTCTAATAAATTTGTTAAGCACTGTGTATAAAACACAAAGTACAGTGTCAGTAATGGTCTGATCTCACTTATAGGTGACCGGCTGCAAAAAAACACAATCAGGGCATCCCTACTAAGCTCTATTTTTCAATCATCCTTGTGGCCATATCATAATTATACTGCCTATTACTTGTTCTGTTATCCTTGTATGACTAAAAAATTGCATATTTTTATTGGATTACAAACTCATGATGCGGTTTTGTAGAAATCATTTAATCTAACCGAAGCATGTAATTGTTTTCCCAGTAATTCTACTGTTAATGCGAGAATTCACTTATGAAATCCAATAAATTATTAAGCATTTGTCTTTCAATGTGTGGAAAAAACATTGTATTACTTGTCTGGAGTGTGTTAGGTCCATTAACTAATTTACGAAATAGCCGCCCTTGAAATGAATCTTTAATGGTATTTATTTTGGGAAGTGTACTATTAAGAAAAGATGAAGACATACGGATGCTTGTGAATGAAAATGATTTTTGAGTTCCAGCCATTCTGTCTTTGCATAATTTCAACAGACTGTTTCTGTCAATCCTGTTACCACACAAAGCCTTGCTGTTTCTGTTGAATCCATCAAAAGTAACACAAGACTTACTTCATTGTTCTCACTTACTGGGTTTTGATTTTTTTCAATCAATATTAACTTGAAAAATAAAAGCAATTTCAAATGGCTTTAACACATTTCTTCTTCCAACTGAAACTAGTAAAGGCAAATAAGTTATGCTGTGGATTTTTTCCTTTTTTCTCTCTTTTAAAGTGTTCCAGGTAAGCTCCAAAGCACCAAAAAGGAACTACAATATTACATTCAAAGTATTTAAGCCAAGCAGTTTTTCTCTTGGCTGAATGATATTTTACATGTTCACACTGCAGTTTCTCATTGATATGTGCAATCACTGGCATTGAGAAATTTGCTCATTGAAGGTTTTTTTTCTCATCTTCTGCCTCAGAGTAAAAGAAAGCCACAGGAAAAAAAAGTTTTTCAGTAGCTTTAAACACAATGTCCAGTGAATTCTGAGGTTTTTTAGGCTCTCCTGGTTTTTAAATCCACCGGTCACTTGAGAGACACCTGCAGCAGAAAGGTCGACGAGGTACATCCGTCAGTGATGTCATTTTGCAGTGGAGAGAAAAAAAATGCACCACTCGTCTCTGAAACTCCTGTCTCATCGGAGTTTGGTGTTGCTATATGTGTTGCGCTGTACAGAAATCAGCTTTTCCATACAGGTGGTGCGACTTTCGTGTAAAGAGCTGTGCCACGTGTTGCTGGGTGGACGGCCCTCTTCGCTCCGGCAGTAGACGTACGCCATGGTGTCGGTGCGGCTCTGGATATGGGTGCTGCGCAGGAGGGACCGGCAGTAGTGGCTTATCTTCTCCACTCTATGAAGTATCAGGTTGGCTTTTCTGTTAAAGTGAAACAAACCCAAAAAAAATCCATCAATGATACCCAGAAATATATAGTAAACAATAATGATTTAGGTAGAGAAAGCATCTTGAATGCAGTGAAAAAGATTGCACTTGAGTTACAAAGGTAAAAAGCCATGCCAACTGATGGAAATTTATGTTACTGGACAAAAGAGATTGCTTGAAGGCCACAGGAATCTCAAACCTTAAACACATTTTTAGTTGCAAGTTAACAGTAGTTAATAACTTTAAGTATTTTTTATAATTGCACTCAAATTATTTGGCAATCATCCCTTAATCTGCATAATTTTACCAGAATACCTTAGTGCAATTAGACACTTTTGCACCATGAGTGAAGTTATTGACCCAGTTAGATAGTCCTGCCTGTGGGGAGCAACCACAATGGTTGGATGGACGAGGACTTCCTGGTTCAGTGTGAATCTTTCAGTTCCTGCCAAATGTAGTCCCTCACATTAGCCTACATTGTTCAAGATTTAAGTATTAAAAGGCACAATGGAAAATTGCAGTGGATGAAGAACATGCAGCTTTAACAAAACAAAATTTACATATTGTTTTGAGTTAGATTTGAACACATTTTTTAAGTGTAGGGAAGTTTCTATATTGTATACTCAACAAAAATATAAACGCACAAACCTAAAATGGTGAATAAAATTGGACTTTCATGAAATATGCTCAGATTTATGATGTGTTATTGATTGATTTGTTTTGCTCAAACCCAGTGGACCAGTTTCACTTGGCCACTCCCAGTGACTGTAATCCCAGGTTGAGTTTTTCAACCCGCAAGATTCATGGAGCATGAGTGGTGGTTAATATGCGTGACTAGTACACAGACACTCCTTGCGGTCTAGTCAATAAAAGGGCACACCAAACTGTGCACTTTTGTCCCTTGTCAATATGCCACAGATGTCGCAAATCATGAGGGAGTGTGCCATTGGCACGCTCAATGCTGGGTTATCCGTTACAGCAGTGGCAGCACAACTGAGTGTGCATCATTCCACTGTCAGCCGCCTGAGGACTTGCTTCAGAGAGACTGGTACCACAGTGAACCGCTCACATGCCCGCCGGCCACGTGTGACCATGCCCGCTCAGGACTGGTACGTGCGGCTCCAGCACCAGCGTGATCGGGTCCGCCCAGTAACCAGAACTTCTGATGAGACTGTCGGCCTTCACAACAGGCAGATTTCAGCCCAGACAGTCAGGAACCGCCTGCGCAAGGCTAATGGTGGACACACGCGTTACTGGCGTCAGTGAACTTGGACCATCAATCCCCATCGTGCTCTTGCTGCCATTATTCCAGGACTATTGTTTTAAAACTGATTGCAATGGGGGAGCTGGTGGCCTAGTGGTTAAAGGCGCTCCCCATGTACGTGGGCGGCCCGGGTTTGAATCTGGCCTGAGGCCCCTTACCGCATGTCACTCTCCCACTCTTGATCCTGTTTTTCACTTGCAAACAATTTCCCTTTTCCTGCTTTTCTGTCTATTTGTTAACTGGCTTTTCCCTTTGTTAGCTTGCATGGCAGTTTACTAGTTGGAACTCTAGTTTGTGAGCTAATATTTCAGGTTGCTCAATAGCGTTTTCATTTGCTAACTTTCATTCCTTTAGATAGTTACAATTTCCTAGCTAGAAATTTATTTTGCTGTTACCAAACTGATTTCCTCTTTCTTTTTGCATGAAAAGGGGGCGGGGTTTAGTTGTACTAGAAATCAATAGCAATGGCTACAACTGGTGTAGCACCTAGCTTGGATGTAGCTAAAGCATAGCGGCAGTTTTAACAGAACTGGACCACATTTCTTTAAGACATTAAGAGCAACAAACATGACAGAAAAGGTGTTTTTCCCTCTTCTGCTGACCTGCTTCTGCATGAGTTTGCCAGAGTTGCAGGGGAGATGTTGTGGTGTGAGCTGGTATATGCTATGGCTGCTAGTGGAGCTATTAGCTTACAGCAGCAGTTTTATCAGAACTGGACCACAATTCTTCATTAATACATGAGTAAAGAGCCACACTGAAAGCTTTTTATGAGAAACTATCGTAGCAGCAGCTTGAGCTGTGCATGCCCTTCCCAAACACTTTTTATGAATGGTTTCCCAAATAAATGTGAATAATATACACCATGCAACCGGCTATATGAAAGGTAGGACTGAAAAAAAATCTTGGAAGATGATTGAATGAAGGTTCTGTCTGTCACATTGATTATGGGCCAATCAGAGTGACAAGACAAAATGAGGCAGTAGGCATGCACAGCTCCGATAGAAACTTGAGCCTGGCAGACAGAGGCTGTCACAGGCTAAGAATGGTGGAGTTTGTTGTTGAATAAAACCCATGCTGAGACTGTTTAAAACATCTTCTCTGCCAATAGAACTTTTCAGTGTGGGGATCATGTTTCAATAAAGAAATGTGGCAGAGTTTTTATGATACTGCTGCTATACTATAACTAATCACTAATCTGGCAGCAGCCATTGTATATCTTAGAGCAGTGGTTCCCAACCTGGAGTCCAGGACCCCCTGGGGTGAGGTGCCAAAGAGGCTTTGTATGCTCTGAGGTTTTTAAAATTAGAGTTGCAAATATTAAATATGAAGCCCTTAATAAACAGTTTGGTAAGAAAAATCTGAAGGTCCACTTCTTTAGGGTTTTATCAATGAAACACTTTAATCGATGTTGATTTTTGGTGAAACAGTCCAGTCTCACCTCGCCGCTCTCTGTCTCTCTCCATGCGCACCCCCGGCACAAGCACACTGGGAGGCCAGCAAGACGTTTAGAGAAAAACTTTTTTTTCCCTTGTTCACACTGCTCTTAACGGACAGGATGTAGAGATAGAGTCCTGCGACAGCTAACACCCTACCTGCCCATTCCTCCTGATTTCCTGACCGTGAACACCTGCTTGTTCGGTGTGTGTCATCTCTCTCTCCCACCTGCAACTGCAACATGCACGTCCACTTCCTCCTAAAGTCTGATCATCCACGTAAAACACTGAATGACAGAAGCTAGTTCAGTTTAATAAATTATAATATTACATTCACTTAAGCACTGCCCTTGACTAAATAAGGTTTTCAATGTTCTAATTCAAGTTTTCTCACTGAATGGAGCATGAAAGAAAACACTCACATCCTTGTCAGCCATAACAGCTGGCAGCCTGGACTAATTTAACCCCAATAAGAGTAACATCAGGGTCATAATTACAGACTTTATGTACACATCCTTTGTTTTTTTTAGCCGTAGGTGGAAATATTTTCCTGATCATGCCAAAAAGTGCAGCGCACTCCAGTCAGCTACAGAGTTCGTCTTTACTGTTTGCCCCTTTTTTCCCTGTCTTTGAGGCCAATTTTTATGGATAGACGGGATTTCCCCTCAAATAACAGAATGTTGGCTCAGTGTCTCTGTGCCAGTCCCTTCCTGTGCGTCATGACATGCATCAGAGCAGTGGAGACGCTCATACTGTATGTCTGCAGCGCTATGAAGAGCGTTAAAGCTTCTGTGCGCATTTCATGAATTAGACTGTTCCTTGTTTACTAACTTAAACAGTTTGCAAGCAAAAATTAAATTCAGACCTGATCCCAACACAGCCCTCTAACTTGGTTCTTTTAGTAGAGCTAACAGAATCATTCTCCTTAAAAACTGCTGCAGGTGCTCTTGAAATATGACTGTAAAGTAATTATTTCCTAATGTGTTTATAACCCTACATTTCTGACACTGTGCTGAAACGATGTGTAAATCCTGTGTGGTGGATAAGTTTATCAGTCAGAGGTGGAGCCAGGGGGGCTTGTGGGGACTATGCCCCTAATGTTTTCTCAAAAGCCCTAAATCTTCAACTTTGATAAAAGTACGTTATCTCTGATTACTGATGAATGTAAAAAGAAATGTATTGGAATTTGATAAACAGATTGACCCTGCTGATCACACCATGGAAATTTCATTCTTGTTGCCAAACTGGAAAAAAAAAAAAAAAATCTGATATATATATATATTTTTTTTTTACTTTGAAAAGCTTAAAAGCACATGCTACAGAATAAATAAAAACCTTACTATTAATATTTCTGCATTGTTTAAGAAATATGCATCTGTAACCACACATCTGTATAAATAATTTTATACAGTCCACAAGCAGCATTATTTAGACTGTAGCCCTGAGGGAAACAAAGCTTTAAGTTCATACCATTACTTTTTGTAGAGAATGAATAAACTCAGATAGCAGCAACAGGAGGACAACAAGGATGGAGGAGAGAGAGGAGCAGCATTTTAAAAATGCTCCAGTGATAAAAGAACAATAAGGTATGACAAATAACTGCATTTCTACAAAGGAAAATTTAAAAAAAATTAACTGTCCCGTTTTAAACAACCTGCCTATCATTCAAGTATAAGTTATTTTTGACTTGCACTTGAAGGCACCATGATGTCTCGTTTTTATGAGGTCCAACTCAGATAGTACGACTAACCGCGATTGGTGGTGGTGGGGGGTACAACTAAAGCCCACCTGTAACTCTGGCAAACTCATGCTGCTTCCAGTGCTGTTTTTCCCCTTTTTATTAAATAATAGGGTCAACTTCTTATGATACTGCAGCTCTACTACAACTAAACCCCACTGGTAGCTACTGCCTTGTTCTCCTCAAATGACGCTGATTGGTAAGGTGTGATTTCAGACCTAGAACAATCGTTTTAGAGGGGCGCTTTACAAGATTGATTTGCCTTATGACAATGTGAAATCTGATTAATCCATCTGCTTTGCAAGGTCGCAATGATGGCAGCAGCACTTGTGGTCATGTCAGCACATGTCCAAGCTCTTAAACTGGTACATTATATGTTGCAGCCTACTTTTTAGATGCCTTAAAAGTGTTTTTTATACTCCAAATTTTACAGTAGTTTGAGTCAATGGTTTTGTTATGGTGACTGCCATGGATTGACTTAAAAAGAACCAAATGGTTGACATCACTCATACTTGATCTAATGCTTTAAACCATCTTTGAACAGCACGAGCTATGAACCCACAGTATGACCTTGCCGGAAAATGGCTTATGTTTAAATGATGGGAATTTTGCACAGTGGTTAATCTGGTCCCACAAAGTCAACAAATTCTGTCACAAAAAGGGCTTTTATTTCCACATCCACTGGCATTATGTCTGCACAAAACCAACAGGTTTTAATGATACCAGTGTTGAAAATATTTCACTGGGTCTCTCCTGTCACTTTTTCCCTTTGATGAGAATGGCAGTCTTAATAAAAGCCACTAAAGGCGACTGCATTTTAAATTGACACTCTTTTGAACACTTCAGCAGAGGGCAGCTGTCTAGGGCGAGTGAAACTAAGAATTTTGCCTCCTGGTCCAGAGTCTGGAGCTGCTGTTTACGACATGAAAGAGCCATATGTCAGGTCACCTTTAATTCAAAAAAGATGCCTCACACACAAACACTCCCCCGAATGCAACTTTTCTCCAACTTGCGAAGCAGACGTACACCTAAAGCATGAGCATTCAAGGTTGTTAAGCTCATATGGACGTTAAAATGAGGAAAACACACGTGGAGAAGGGCAGGATTCCATTTGTTTTGAAAAGCAGTGTCTGCTGAGCATCAACATCTGTCTTTAGTTAGCAAGGAGTACAGACATCCTTTTCACTTATTTGCCGAAAAAGGGGGGGAAGCATTTTCTCATTTCCCTTGAATTCTTACGTCTGAAACAACAGAATACCAAACACATAATCAAGGGAGGCTTGCAAGCACGTTAGCGAGGAACAAATTAAACCCATTAAAAGTAATCCATGAATAAAAACAATGAGGCAACTGAAAAATAAGGAGAAAAGGGGATGTAAAATCTCTGGATAAACTTTCAGGGTGCAGTTAAGGCAACTTCTAAGTGAAAGATTTGGCTTCATCAGATCTTGGTAACTTTATCCAAAGTAATTGATTACGACACAAACAAAACCTCAAGGGAATGCAATCCAGAACTAAAGACAACAAAGATGTTAGGAAATAGAAAAAGCACACTGCAGAACAAGATAATAGTCGTGTTTACAGTTAAGGTTAAAAAATAGCATGAAAGATGCATCACAGTTTGTTAAAAGCACACAACCATTATGAAAAGGGCTACTTTTCTTCATTTTTTTCAACAACGCCGGTGGACATTTGGGGGCTCCTGGGATTCTCAGCTCCTGGAGGCAGCGCTGACTATGCTTACGTTTCACTTGGCCATTCTGTTACCTTTTAAAAGGCACCACCAATAGAGCCTGCTTGTAAATTACCCCAACGAGGCTCAACCCTGCCAACTTCAGGCAGTAAATAATCTGTGCTCGCTCATCCAACCCCCCCTCACCCCCCGCCCCCCAACCTCCATCACAACTGCCCACACACAAACACACCATCCGACCACCCCAATTCCACCATATTAAGTCCCAATGGCCAACCAATGCCTCCCCCCCTTCACCAATCAGAGAGAGGCATAATTTGCCTACAGACCAAATTATTCCGTGATTTTATATTATTTATGGCTTGAAAAGGAGGGCTTCCAGGCAGTGGGGGTGGACAAACCAAAACATTTTGGCCGTAACTTAAGATCCCCTGTTGCTATCATCAGCACTAGACCAACTTCCTGTCAGACTTTCATACAGTATTTAGCCTTTTTTTAAGGTTTCATATTGTTTTTACCTCCCTGCTTGCAATTTTGTCCGTCAGCAAGCTTCCCTTTGTCTCCAAGTTGTCGTAATGTCTCAGTGTGAGTTCATGCAGCCGTCTATCAATGGGGGTGTCCCTGTCAGGAGGGTCAGGGGAGAGGGGATGTTGTGCACAAGGAGGAACTTTTCTTTTTTACGAGAAAGAAGAGGAAATGGAGTTGGAAGTTGAGTTTGTGTTAGCTGCCTGTCAAATTGAGTGTTTTCCTTGGCTGTCAAACGCTGTTTTGGCATCACCATGGTAATGCGAGGAGTGCATGTAACCCCACAGTTTTCACGGTGACCTTGCCCCACTTGCTTTCCAGTAGAAGCACTCTGGAAACGGGGTGGGAGGGCAGAAGAAAAGAGGGGGAAAAGATGGGGGTAATTGTGCAATGGTGCTCCAGCTCAGAGGGGGTGCAGACTACGCCATGAGAAATGGCTCAATGGTCTGAATCTGGCAGCATCACTTCAGACAGCTTAGGCTTTTGTTACGTAAGAAACCTCAGAGTGACTGTAAGTGATCCGAAATGACAAAACAATGTCATCAAACAAAATGACAAGGACTCTTAGATAAATAGTCTCAGGGATGAAAAAATGTAGACATGAAAACATCAGTCAGACATGAAATTCTTCCAAAAACAAACTGTAAATTTGGAAAAAACTGAAGCATCTTCTCAACCTGGCATGCCAGATGACTGTTTCATATATCCACTCAATGGGAAACCTCCAATACAGAGCATTTGGGAAGGGCAGGACTTTATAAAAAATTCTAGAAAGGTGATTGGACGAACATTCTGTCTGTCACATTCAATACAAGCCAATCAGAGCGACAAGACAAAATGAGATGGCAGACATGCAGTTCCTGAGAGTTGCATGAGCTCGGCAGGCTGGCTACTTGAACAGTGGAGAAAGTAGGTGGATAAAACTCGTGCCGAGTCTGGTTGGGACTCGTGATCATATCCACCACTAGGAACGACTTTTATAGTGGGTTCTTTGTTCGTCTTTCAATAAAGACATGCCTGAGATCTGAGAAAAACCCAGAGAATAAGCCCTCTCCAGTTTTGATGATTTAATGATGATATCAGTGCATGATGGATCAGTAGCATAGGTGCTAGTGTCCTGGCAAACAGCTGCCTTATTTTGGAGCTGAAAAATGTGTTGAGCTATTATTTGGTTCTGATGTACACATTATTTATTTATTGCCACTTTTCAACCCATTTTCATCACTGTTTTTACCCACCTATCCCCCCACACATTTTTTCCAGAGTTGACCTTTTAACCAGTTGTTGCTACTTTTCACCAGTTTTTACCACTTCTTAACCACTTTTCATCACTTTTTCTGCCATTGCCCATTTTAGGCAAATTTCACTTTTTGCCTTTTTTTTTACAATTATTATTATTTAGTCAGGAATACTCTCATCACACATTTTACAATTTTATTGCAAAATGAATATACAGTTTTACTCGGTGGAGAAGGCTCTGTTCAAAAAATGCTTCCTGGATCAATCAGCGTGCTTTGACTTTCCATAGCCAGGAACCCCCATATGGATGAATACATTACATAACGATGCTGTGTACTGAATACAATAAAATTAATTAGAAAGCAATTAATACGTAGTAGCATGAATCTGAATATCAGGGTGCAACAAGCTTTATGTTATAAAGGAGGAGGCTGGGGTGGAGGAGGTGAAGCCTTACCATCAGCAGCTTGTTGCATCTGCATACATGCAAGCAGGGATTTGTGAGAAGTACTTCATATTCAAACACAATGCTGTGATTGGCTGTTGGAGCTGGGAGGTGATAACTGGGATCAGTTGGCCATCAGCTGATCATGCCTAATGTGTCATGCATGACCTAAAGCTGAGCTTCATTTGTCACCTAATCTTGCCCACTGCTGCTGCTTTTTCACTCCTTCTTGACACTTTTTAACTGCTTTTCACCACTTTTTTTTTGTCATTCCTTGCCCACTTTAACCCAATTTTCATCTTTTTTGACCTATTTTTTGCTTTCAGTTCCTTCTACTCTATTCTGTGGCATCTTGGCGTTTGTGCACACCATGGCTTAGCTATGAAGTCTGACATTACTTTCCAAAAGGCTTTGTCAGTGTGCCCATCCACATAGTAAACATTACAAAACAAAGGTATTTCTGCATAAAGGGGGTTTATATTCTAAAAAAAAGGCTGTTTTTAACTACAGCATAATTGTTTCAGACTGGAGCTTTGCAAGGTTAAATATCTTCAGCCTTTCACACAGAAATGTTATTTCTTTTCTTGTCTCACCTGGGGCCCAGCTCATCCTCACTGCGCCACACAAAGTCTCCAAACTTCTCATAGTGGGAGTTGTAGTGATGCTGGACTCTGTATAGCAGTGGGGGCGCGATCTCCATCAGAGTGTTGTAGGCCATCTGCTGCTCCTTGCCACTGGTGTAGCCATTATATAAGTTGTACACCTTGTCTGCAATCTCTGAGAGAAAAAAGAGCAACACAAGGGAAGTTAGAGCCATCGGTTATGGGATTTTTTTACAAGTTGGAGCCTCAAAGAGACAGGTGATAACAAAGGAGAGGTAGAAGTATGTGCCAGGGAAGCTGGCATATCCTGAAAGTTACCATTCAATATAGGTCAAGCTTCATATGCACTGGATCATGAGTGTTCTATAATGCAGCTTGACTTGTTCAAGGCAAACTCCCCATGATTAGTAAACCAAATCTGACATGCTAAATTGCCAGAGTGCCCCTTTACATTTTGGCACAGCTTGTTTTATAATATAGGTAATTTAAGAGTATATTACGATCAAAAGATCCCGAAGCCTGACCTTCCTGTATAATGTTTTAAAGAATCTCTTTCAGTGAGTAAAGGCAAAACATTATATTACATGATCATTTTCTATATATAAAACATGGGTCTGATATATTCATATGAACCTAATTAAAATACATCAAAGTATGGGAGCCTCTACGACTCATGTGGTCACCCCCTAGCATCTGGACCAGCCAGGGCACCCAGTATCAATGTATGAAGAAATTTTCTGATGATAATTGCAGGTCCATTTAGAGCTTTAATTTACTAACTACTAACATTCTTAACGTATTATTTTTAACTAACATTTTTACACAGTCAGTTGAAACTAAATATCATACTTAATAACTACTACAACAACCTTTATGTGAAACATAAAATCTTTAGATCTGACTCATTTAAATGGAAACTGTTAAATTTAAAACTTCTAAATGGTTCACTGGCAAACCAGTACCAAAGCTTTTGTTCAAAAAGAATGAAAACTGAAGTAATATGAGTACCATCTTTGAAAAGTGATTATTTCCAAGGATGTAACATGTGCTTAAAGGTTGAAATAAAAATAGCAAGAGAAGGTCACAGTGGGAACAAACCATAGGTGAGAGTACCTTCAGCTCGGCTGTCATCCACCATTGGACAAGACGTCCGTACTGAGACGAAGCTTGACTCAGACTGGCTTCCTCGGCTATCCACTGCATGGAGTGTGAACCTGCAGGTAATTAAAAAAAGAAAGCGATAGGGGTTATTTTATTATTTGTGACTCACAATCTAAGACCAGGGGGCAATACATTCCAATGACAAAGCCTTTTTATAAGGCTGTGATTAAGAAAACATTTAAGGTTCTTGGACCGTCAAAAAGACTGAAGGTCACTTTTAAAGTGATATCACCTCTATAACTTCATGATCCATAGTATCAAAAAATACTCTATTTCTTCAAATAACATGATCAGAAATTGTTTTTATCCAAAAGAGAGTGCTGTCAACTTGAGTAATGCACTGGCAGCATTTAGAACCCAAATTGTTGCAAATGTGTGCAGTAAGTACAATTGAATTTACAACAAATTATCTAAAACAAGTTACCTGCATTAATTACTGAATAAAAGCAAAGTATACAGTGCATAAAGTATTCGGACCCCCCTTCACTTTTTCGATTTTGTTATGTTGCAGCCAGTCTGAGGTCTTGAATGCTGCAGAACAGGTTTTCATTGAGAATATCTCTGTACTTAGCTCCATTCAGCTTTCCCTCAACTGTGAGCAGTCACCCAGTCCCTCCTGCTGAAAAACACCCCCACAGCATGATGCTGCCACCACCAAGCTTCACTGTTGGGATGGTATTGAACAGGTGATGAGCGGTGCCAAACTGTTCAATCTTGAGACCAGAGAATCTTGTTTCTTGCAATCTGAGAGTTGTATTCGTATGTGTTTTGCATTTAGGACAGGCTTCAGTCAGAGTGACTGTTCATTTCTTGGTCATCTCTCTTGCTAAGATGCTTTATGCCAATTGCTCAGTTTGGCTTGGCGACCAGCTCTTGGAAGAGTCCTGGTCATGCCAAAACACTTCCATTGTGAATTGGGGAGGTCACTGTGCTTTTGGGAACCTTAAATGCAGCAGATTGTTTTTGTCTTAGCTGAAAAATCCAGCTTCATGACAACCCTGATAAGAAAGCAGACCAAATCTTCAAAATCCTTTATGTGTTGATGGTCAGGTAAGATTTCTTTTGATCGTATACAGTGCAAACATTTCTGTCGTCCATACTTATTTTGGAAAATGTCTTGTGAACTAGGACCTGGGTATTTTGAGATTGAATTATATCCTAAAATTAGTGCCGCCTGTAACCACAGCAGCACAGAAGAGAGGAGTAAAGGGGCATTTAGCCTGACTCCAGCCACTCCATGAGGACAAAGTTCCTCTTTTTGAAAATGCCAAACATCAGAATTTTTTGGGTTCCATGACAGACTTCAGGGCCGCTCAGTCTCCCAATAAGATACACCCGTGAACAGTTCAAGACATTGCAGCAAGGGAAAGGACACACTGGGAAAGTGTAACGCATCTTAAGTAATGTAGGGCTGCACAGCTGGGAATAGAAAACATATGACCTTTACATGTCCTTTAGAAAATGCCACCGTGTGTACTCTTGAATAAGAACAAGTGAGAGGAACTGGTCATATTGAATCTAAAAAAGGAGCAGATTTGGGGCAGATTTGTATCAATATGCTTGAAACGACGAGGAGAAAAAGGGCTGATGGCACTCATGATAGAAATGAATTTTTGCCTCTGCTGTCTGGACAGTGGTTGAACTTTTAACTTGTAGCAGCAGCTCTACTCATGTGGCCATGACCTCCAACTTTCCTGAATTACACATGCCAGGTAGGTTTTGATGTTTTTTTTCCCCAATAAATTAAATAGTCATTAAAACACTGTATTTTGTATTAACTCAAGTTATGTTTGTCTGTTAATAAAATCTGTTTGATCTGGAGTTTTGAAGGAACATTTGGTTAGATGTGGAAAGCTTAAGAGTTTCTTTTTCTATGGCATAAAATACACCTAGAACTGCCCATTTTGTGAATTTTAAAGCTTTTGCTGATTTAACAAAAGGCAGTTGCTAACAAGTAGGTAACTAGGCCTACAGAATTTGTGAAGTACATGAAAAACTCCATAGTACAGTATATGCAAACACTAAGTGTTGACTGATTTTGTTTTTTTCAGGCTTGATATTGATACTAATTGTTAGTGGACTGATAACCAATATTTGTAACAGATATGCAGTTGTTATGACAAATAAAATGTGCTTAACGTGACAAAAGCAAATCTGCATGTTAAAAAAATTAGGAATATAAACAATTTAGCCCTTGCTCTGTCAACATGAGAGAAAAACACTGAGCAACACTGTATCAGCAGGAAACAGGAAGTGATGCCATACACTTCTTGTGTTAGTGCCACCTCATTGTTAAGTGGCTGGTAGTTGCATGACATCAAGCCAGTCAGGTAGTGTTGTGGGCAGTAGGTGGGACCGTAGAGAGTGAAAATAAAGCCAAAGGGGAAGACAAAAACCCAAAGTAGAACACACTGGAATTAATTGATTTTGGCCAATTATTGGTAAGAAAATATGCTGATACTGATAAATGGCTAAATACCAAATATCGGCTTCAATACTCAGCCAGGCTGATAATCAGTCTACCCTTACTAAGGTAATTTACTAGTCTGCCTTTCATGTGTTTATCCCGCCTCCTGCCACTTAAACTGCAGTTTGTTGGCAGAAAGTTGTTTTCTGAGGAGTTAAGACAATGAAATAAATAGTTAATGTCTTCTGGTTGAAGTTGAAGTCATTCAGCTGTGCTGTAATTCCTTAATAACGCAACACAAGCTATGTACTTTCACCAACATTTATGAAGTCTTTGTTGACAAAATTTCCAAGTGCTTTCCAAGGCTTTTGGCCAATGGAACCTGGGAGCTACTAACTTTGGAACTGGCCTACATGGATAAACCATCCTTGCAACATTATTGGCGTCTAAAGCCCGAGTTCCTGACATCTCTATTAGTGTCCTTTCAGTTTTGTTTCACCAACAAGCAGCATGTCAGACATCAGGTATGCAAAAGGCTGTAGCACTCATCATTTGGACCACATGCATTTTTTTCTGGCTTCTGCCAGTTTAGCAAAAGTGAATTTAGTATTGAGAAATGTTTATAAGTAGTTATGAAAAACTGAAAGCTTTCGGCAGTATTTCCACAGAGCTACCACTGTAACAACAACAGAACGACAGAGAGGAAACCACAAAACATAGCGAGACAAAATGAACAACTCAAATGGCATTCCAGTGCCAAGCACTTAAAGAATACACGGAAATAAAGAAATTAATGTATCACTGTTTTTACAATACTTGCTTTTTTCCCCTTAAACTCATTTGCTTTTTTAGGGCAATGTCTTTTGAGGGCTATCCCAAAGCTGTCAAATGATTGTGTTGTTTGTAACATGACCTGTTTGGACATAGCTAGCATAGTTTGTCTGTTCTTGTTAGTCAGTGGGGTAGATGCGGTATTCCCCAAGAACCTCACAAAAGACGCTCAGGCCTCACTGGCTCCTCTGCCCAGCAAAACAATGCCGGCATGTAGCAGTCACACTGTTTAAATTATGTGGCCACATAACGTGCAGATGGATACAATGAGTGGGAGAGAAGAGGAGGATGGCGAGGCGGGAGTTTTATCAAGGCAATTTGTTAAAAGTTTTGTTTGGGACCTAGGATGTGAGCTTGCCAGCCTTTTACTGCTGTTTTTTGGTGGTTTACATGGTTGGCATCAGTGACAGGTACTGTTTCTCCTTCCACAGCCCCTTAAGCAATTACAAGATCATTATGTACTGTAATAAATCTGTAACTGCCAGGAGATTAAGCCTCTCTGTGAGTCACCTTTGGAAATCTGCATTTTATTTGGGTAGAAAGTGGGATAATGGTTGTTAAAAGAAATTTGTCATGTTACAGAGTACAGCAACCTTTATGATGCTCTCTGCTGTGAAAAAACACTTGGCCAGGGATCTCATGCTGTTGGGATTGCATTCATAAGGACAGACAGTAGGAGGAAAGGGGGCTGAGTGGATTAGACACTCAGTGAAAATAGGGGGCTTTCACAACAGCAGCTCATTTGCTTTCTTCCAGTTCAGATAATAAACTTTTCGTTTTCTTTTAAATTTTCCTCTTAGATTATTTTTTGTTAACACTTTAAATTGTAAATCTGCCAGCCAGCATCTTACATCTTCAGGTCATTCCAAAGTCCAGACTTAAACCAAAGGTGACCGAGCATTTCTATCAAGGCCCCTCGACTTTGGAACAACCTACCTGCCTGGGTGGGTGCGTCCTGGTCGTTCCAAAGTGGAAACCTAAAACAAAAGCTGACTGAGCATTTCCAAACAGGTCCCCTAAACCTTGGAATGACCTGCCTGGGTGGGGATATCCTGGTCATTCCAAAGTCAAGACTTAAAACCAAAGGTGACCGAGCTTTTTCTAAAGGTTTATTTTGGGCATTTTTGGGTCTTTATTTGATAGAGGAGGACAGTGGACAGAGTCGGAAACAGGGACGAGAGCGGGGGAGAGACAAGTGGCAAAGGGCCCCAGCCCGGACTCAAACCCAGGCCGTCCGCGCACATGGGGCGCGCCCCAACCACCCGGCCACCCGCATCTGTGACCGAGAATTTTCAATCAAGGCCCCTCGACTTTGGAACAAACTACCCGCCTGGGTGGGTGTATCCTGGTCATTCCAAAGTGGAGACTTAAAATCAAAGCTGACTGAGCATTTCCGAACAGGTCCCCTCAACTTTGGAATGACCTGCATGGGTGGGAATATCCTGGTCATTTCAAAGTCAAGATGGAAAACCAAAGGTGACCGAGCATTTTCCAACAGGTCCCCTCAACTTTGGAATGACCTGCCTGGGTGGGGATATCCTGGTCATTCCAAAGTCAAAGCTTAAAACCAAAGATGACCAAACATTTTTAATCAAGACCCTTCAACTTTGGAACAACCTACCTGAAGAGAATAGAAACAGTCAGTTTCTTTTATATAATTTCTTAAAACTCATTTTCACATCTTCTCATTTATCTTCTCACAGATTTTTACTTCCTTTTCAATTTCTGAGCATATTTCATTCCCTCTTAATCTTTTACTTGCCTTTCTTACCTTTTAACCTTAATTTACTTCAAAGCCCCTTTGGCTGTTTAAAATTATTATTTCCTTTCTCTCTTTAAAGCTTGTTTCTCTTTAACTGCTTCTCTTCTTTAAACCTTTGCTATTATATTTATCAACATACTGCCTTTTTAGTTTAGCTTATCTTATCTTGAGTTTTACCCCTGTTTTTATATTTTACTGTTTTTTACTGGCTCTTGTTCTACTTCTCTGAACATTTTTTTTACTGCCTTTCATTGTTTTTTTTAATCTTTCTTGTTGTTTTTATTCCTCTTTATTTCTGTTTAAACTTTTCACTTTTTAATTTTTGGTCTTGATGTCTTAGTTTGAATGGTATCCCATGATATTCTGGTTCTTGATTTCTTATGATGCTGTTGGGCTAATAAGGCTATAGCTATGCTAGCTACATAATTAACATTACTACACAAGCCAATGTAGCTAAGTTACCTTTAGGCTAATGTAGCTGAAACTAACCTAGCTACATAGACAATGTACCCTTGTAGCCTACATAACTGCTTTGTGAGCTTAGCTTTGGCTACATTAGCTGGATAGCTACATTAAAATGTTTTCATGGATGATGAGGGTTTTTTTTCTGTAAGCAGACTGTTTATTCAACTTTATTCAACATTTTGTAATTAGGTTTGCAGGTCAGGTTTTTGACTGTTAACTAACCATTACCTTAACCCTTACTCCAACCCCTAAAGGGAAGTACAATCTGATTTTATTTCTAAGGTTTTAGTGTGCATTTCCTTTCTGAGATATACAGAGTCTCTGATGACCAGTCTGTGACAGTGGCCATCAGGAATGAACTGTCTGCAGCCAGACAGTCTTGAATGATCCAGGTGTGAAAGCACCAGTAAGGATCCCCTCGAGGAACAAAGGAACCAGCCATGGTTAGGCCTGTCTAGAGACTGTCAAAACATCAAGTAATAGAACTGTTAAGGGACACACAAGCATCCCAGCCACCCACAAACACATCCACATGATTCACTGTCCTTTGTCTCTTTATTTTGCTATCTACATTGGTTGTGTATAACTCAGAGCGTCTCGCCCTGTCTCTAAGCCCTCGTCTCTCACGTCTATTCCAGGGCTGTCTGGCTGCACATGGCTCCTTTGGTTTTCTGAAAGCTCAGCAAACAATGAGGTGGACAAATAGCAGATTAATGTTTGTGTAAATTAACAATGTTGCCATTAAAGTAACCATTGTCTTCTAATTTAATGAGACAGCGGAGTGATGGCTGAACAAGAGATGACAAGACGGAGAGCTCAGAGGCAGACAGAGCGGGAGAGGAGGAATGAGAGGAAAGTGAGAGTGAGAGAGGATCAATTAGGGCAGTATTTTTGGCATGCCGGGAGAAGCCAGGGCAGTAGGGGATGCCTTTTCCATGACATCAGCATTTGGACGCACATCAGTCGAGCCAGTCCACAAGTCAATCAAAGCCACATAGAATCGTTTCTCGCTGCCCCGAAGAATTTATGGCAGCTCACACTATCTCATGACTTTGAAATCCTCAGATCTTAGTGGCATTAGACTGGTGCAACAGCCCTAAATAAAATTGGTTTGCCTTCCATTATAAATTAGAAAAAATAGCTCAGCTCTGAGTGATCTCACTTGCAGATCACCAAAGACCCATAGTCCAAATGAATGTAATGATGAAAACACCCCATTAAAAGTCATTCAGCAGTTCTAAATGTATGCACCAGATATTTCTGGAGACTGGGATATTTCCTGACCATCATGCAAACATTACTGAGTGACATTTGACATAATCAAGCCAAGATCAGACTGTCATCTAGTATCAGGACTTATTACCATTACTACTACTTGCTCTCAGTCAGATGTCATTAGATAATCTGTACCTTATGACTGCATTCACTTTCTTCATCCACAGTTAAAAAAAAAAAACCTTCTGTTTAGATTTGCATTATCAGCCTTATCATCCACACATGACCACCTCAATAATAAATTTAACAGTTGTGTTTCTTTAATGAATAAAGAGTATCAACATAACCAAACAGTACACTATACACCAAAAGATTTCATTCAACACTGCCAAATTTGATGTTAATAAGAAGCACATTTTTATGCTCTTAAATTATTTGTTTGTGCTATATCGGTCTTAATTCGTATGTCTCCAAAACAGCAACAGCCCTCGAGGCACCATGTTTTGGGTTGTTGATCTGTCAGGCTGTTCTTGTGAACACAGTATCTCAAGAGTACTGAGGGATTTTTTATCAAACATTTTAATAATACAGGGTCTACTCTGATTTAGGGATGATGTGATTAGGATGGGAAACTTATAACAACACCTCCCCCCAATTTTGGCATCATTGCGTTGGGGTACCTTTAGTTTTAGAATTGATTTTGAAAGCATGTATGGGTCGGGCTCCAAGCTCAGATATCAATTACTAATCCCCTATGAGCCGGCCTGCAACCTTAGATCTTCAGGTGGGAGCCTCCTGGTAGTTCCAAAGTCCAGACTTAAACCAAAGGTGACCGAGAATTTCCCATCAGGTCCCCTCAACTTTGGAATGACCTGCCCGTGTGGGGATATCCTGGTCATTCGAAAGTTGAGACCTAGAACCAAAAGTAACCAAACATTTTCCATCAGGTCCCCTTGACTTTGGAATGACCTGCCTGGGTAGGGGCATTCTGGTCATTCTAAAGTGGAGACTTAAAACTAAAAATGACCAAGCATTTTCCATCAGGGCCTCTCGACTTTGGAACAACCTACCTGAGGAGGTAAGGCGTGCAGAAACAGTTGCTTCTTTTATATCACTTCTTAAAACTCATTTTCACAGACTTGCTTTTACTGATGGTTTTGGAGGCCAATTATCAAAGGCAAATGTCTTTTGGTATCAGGTTTATCCCTTGCTTATGAATGCAATATCTCAAGAATGCTTACAGTGATTTACTTTTTTGCACAAATTTGCACAAATATCCACCCTGTCTCAAAGATCAACTTGTCATATTTTGGAGGTCTTATTTCAAAAGGATAAGTCATTGGACCTAGTCCATCCCTTGCTTGTGAATGGGATATCTCAATAATATTTGAGGGATTTCTTCCAAATTTGCACACATATCCACTCTTAATCAACGGTGAACTGATTAGATTTTGGAGGTCATATGTCAAAAGAAAAGCTTATGAGGTCTCTGGTAATGCTTTGTGGAACTCTCTTCAAACATGCACAGATATCCACTCTGACTCAAGAATCAACTTGTCTGATTTTGGAGGTTATTGTATGTCAACAGACCCTTGCTTGTGAACAATATCTCAACAATGCTTGCACTTTCTTCAAACTGTACAAATATCCACTCTGACTCAAGGATAAACTAAGGAGATTTTGAAGGCCATAGGTAGAAAGAGAAGGAAATTATGCCTTGAGTTCCTCTCTTTCTTGTAAATGCAATATCTCACAAGTGCTTGCACTGATTTGTCTCAAACTTTGCACAAATATCCTCTTTGGCTCAAGGATCAACTGTTCAGTTTTTTGAGGTTATATGTCAAAAGCACATATCATTTGAACTCTAATTCAACCTGTTTTTGAGAATAGGATATCTCAATAATATGCTGAGGAATCAAGGATGAGTCAACTGATTGGCTATTTGGAGTCATAGGTCATAGTAAATGGTCATCAGGTCCCCAATTCATTCCTTGATTGTGAATTCAAAGTCTTCAAGTTCTTTCAAACTTTGCACAAATATTCACTCTGACTCAAAGAAAAACAGATGACTGTTTGGAGAGCATAGGTAAAAAGAAAAAGGTCACTGGGCATTGAGTTCCTCCCTTACATGTGAATGCGATATCTCAAGAACGCTTGCACTGATTTGGCTCAAACATTGTGAAAGCATCCACTCTGACTCAATGATCAACTGATTGGATTTTGGAGTTCATGTGTCATGGTCATTGGGTCTCAACTTCAATCTTGTGATCACAATATTCCAAGAACACATTACTGGATTTTTTTGTACATTTGGCACACATTGACATTTGGACTTACAAGGAAGAACTAAGTAGATTTTGGAATACAAAAGCCACTGCAACCTTACATATTGTTAGGTTCCAGTGGCCTTTTTCCATGTTGCATATTTTCAGAATCTATACGTTCTTGACCCTTTGCTGTACTACACTGTCTGGCCTTTTTCTCTAGGTAGCATATATCTGCCAAGAGGTAGCTCTAGGTCTTGCATTAAGTCTTCCGTATTGTAAAATAGGTTCCAAGATCTGTCTCCATGAGTTCCTGTATTGATGAGAGACAATATCTAATAAAAAGTAAAATAAGATCAGTACAACACACACCAAATATTCAGTATTATAAAACTTTGCTTATTACCACTTTTAAAATCTACCACATCAGACCCGTAGTTTCTGTCTTTCCATGGCTCTCCCCAAATGATTTGATGATCTGTTTCCTTTTTCATTCTGTTAATTTGTTGGTTCGTAGCCATTCATTTCTGTCTTTATTTATTGACTGTTGTCAATAAGGAATAAAGGTTTTGGCCTTCAGAGGCTGTAAAGCAACATAATTCAACAATGACACTGACTTAAATTTCTCAATAAACATTCTCAATACTTAATACTCAATTATAAATTAGTGTCGAGTGAATTGTGCTTCAAAGTCTGATAACCCAACCTTTTATTGAAGCTTGATGTTATGAGAAAATTTAGTTTTTGCATTTGCTGCTTTAACACTTCATCATTATCTTTTGGTGCCAGTGGGGCCATTAGGCTATAGCACTATCCACAATCCATTGGTATTTTCTGATACTTGTCATTCTTTTTAAAATCAACCTCATATGGGAGACTTTTCATAGTACAAACCCTATCTAAGTCTGCAGGAGAGTATTGGGGCCCCAGAAGCTTTGGTAGTGATCAAGTGTAAAGCCAATACCAGTAAAAGCTCTTATCAGTGTCTTGATTAAGACAAGCGGGTTTGGCTGAAAACAGATGTGCCCTCAGACGTAATTCCGACGTAAATTCGGCTCTTATCAGAGAAACAACACTGTGGAGAATGCCTAAACAAAGATAACACTGCAACAAAGTTGGAAATTAGGCCCTTGTTGCAGGTTTTTGTTAGTGCAGGCTCAACTTCTGCAGATTAAACCAATCGTTATTTTCCCACCACTTGTCATTTGTTTTCAGTAAACTACACATTGTGATTTTTCTTAACCCAATAATCTTTATTTCTCACAGTCATCAGCCTCTACTCATGACTGCTGGCTGCTGCCCTTTTTATTACCTTTTCCCTTTGTTTAAACACTCACTTTGCACCAGTCTTGATTGCGTCAGAGAGGGGGAAATCTTTCCAAACATGAGCAACACTGCCCTTCCCTGAATTCTACCTGTTATGTAAACCTGACAGGCTCATTAGCTACCACATACTCTGTTTATGTTAGATGAATTAGAGAAAAATCTCATGGAACCCATTTTACTGGTAAGCTGTGGACTTGGGAGACATTTACTTAAATAGCTTGTTGGTATTGCATCCATCATATTCCCTCTGGCTTATATACTCATGCACACCCACTCATTGCAATAAAAAAAGCCTTGCTAAGCCTCACCTGTATCACTGCTCTGCTACACACAACTAAACATTGTGAGAGGTCACATTAGGGGTTAAATTTCACACAGTATCCTGTTTTACTGAAATCTTAGCTCACCGAAGTTCAAACAATATGGAGCTGAAGCTTTCATATTGATCCTAATCCCAACCCTAATGCCTTTTCCTAACCTCATAGTATAGTAGGTAAGAATTAGAGCATTATTTGTTCTTTCTAAGTTCAATTAAAAATCCAAAAATAATAAAATTTTAAAAGAATGCATGCCAAGAATCACAAGCACTGTGCCCATGCACCCACCTCTTGTCTTATGTAGCAGTTATGTTGTTTGTGATCCAGCTTGTGGCTTCTTTCTCCTCTGTCATTCCCCATTTTCTCTTTCTCTACAGCTGCCAGATCTATTCACTATCCTATCTATAATCGGTGCATAAAGGCTTTAAGGTTTGTCTTAAGGGGGTAAATTGTTTTGTGACATCATGACATTCACGTTTTTTGAACCAAGTTTCATAATCTCTAAAATTATTTCTTTGATTCAGTCAGGACCAGTTTGCCAAGAAATACGATTCAACACTATAAATATCTATTTATTAGCATTTATTAATTAGCACTTATTGCTGTTATTTATTTGGCAGTGTGGCCGTTCTGGGATCCTCCCTGCCCTTCCATGAGCCTACATGGAAAGCATTAAGCCACAACAGCACACATTCCTGCCTTTCCTATGCTGATAAGGAAAGCTTTAGGCAGGTAGAGAAGTATCAAAAAACCCAGGGCAGAGCAGGCATCAGTGACAACAGAATGGCATTGATTAAGTCAGAATTACACATAATTTACACAAGGCAAAACTGGCCCCATTGCAATTGACAGGACTGCCTCCTTACTCAAGTTAGAAAACACTGCAGAGAAGGTTCACCAGCTTAAAGAGCATTGGGGTTACTAGGTTGTTTGCAGTCATGTGATGTGTGACATGAAACTGCATTCTTCAATTATCAATAGACAATTTCTATATACAGTGCTTAACAAATTTATTAGACCACCACCCAAAGTAAGGTTTATGCCACAGCTGCCTTAAATTAACAGCATTAGTAATTACCAAAACCATTTTTTATGTTTCTGCAATGGTTTATACACCAATATGTAGAAGCTCTTTAACCCTTTACCTACTGGGCCGGCGCCGGCACTGTGTTTTATATGTCCGGAGTATTATTACTGTAACTCTGTCAAAGTTTGTCTGATCAGAAAAATTCAAACAGTGTTAGAAAGCTGAGAATTGTGGACATGCGCACATATATGGTTCATTACAGTACTCGCAACCATTAGACGTGCAAAACACCAGAAGTATCGTGAAACCACTTCACGGATTCTCAACACTGTAACTCCTCGAAAGTTTGCTCAATCTAAAAAATTCAAATGCTAACAGAGAGCTGAGAATCTGTGCTTTCCAGCAATATATATATGTGGTATATATATATAACGGTAATGTCAAACAGCACTGAGAAAACGGCAGCTTTGGCAGAAGACGAGTGAGAAAGGAGAGTGAAGGAAGAGAGTAAAAGGAGAGCGAGCGAGAGTGGTGTTTTGTTTTCAAAAAATTGTGTTAGTGGCTTTGTGCGTGTCTGTCATGTGCAATAACAATATGTTACTTGAGAATGTTGAGAATGCATTTTTCCACCTTTATTTGCACTAATTGTCGCCTATGTATCTAGTAATCTTTTGCACCATGTTTTGCACACCCAGAGTCCTAGACTCAAAAAATGACTGGTGATTGTTCTAAACAAGTATAGGTTCACATTTCAAATGTCAAATTAAAACTTCATGAGCAATAACAAAATTTCTTCTCATAAAAGCTGTGAAAAACAAATCCGTTTTTGTGTTTTTCTTCTTTTAAACTGCTGACAGTTCCATATAATGTAATAATCATTAACCAGATGTTGGAAAGTCAAGTTCAAGTACTCCTGGGAAAAGGGACCAAAGCTCTCAGACTTAGGGCATTTCCTGACTATTTTCACTGAAAATAGCTCACTGAAAATGAAAGAATCTGCATTAAAGCACTTCATGATGCTGGATGGTCTCTGAGACAAATAGGGAAAGACATAAAGTGTTCTCACAGTGTGGTCAAGTATGCTTTGGAATCAATTGCTGAGACTGGTACATACAAAATGCGCCAAGGAAGAGGCAGGAAAGGAAAGTTAACTGAAGCAGATGTCAGACATCTCAAGATTTTAAGTACTAGAGACAGAAGGAAGACTACTGCTGATCTTCAGGCAGAGATGAATGCTTCTAGATCAGGGTCTGAGAAAGTCTCCAGAATGACCATAAGCAGACGAGTGTCGGATCAAGGCTTAAAGGCAATAATAGCTGCTAAGAAGCCATTATTGAGGCCTGCAAACATCCAGAAACGCCTCAGATTTGCCAGGGAGCACAAACACTGGACTGTTGATGACTGGAAGAAGGTACTCTGGACGGACGAGTCCAAGTTTGAACTCTTCGGTCAGCATCGTCGTGTTTATGTCCGCAGAAAAGCTGGAGAACGTTTTGATGCCAGGTGCATTGCACCCACAGTGAAACACGGTGGAGATTCCATTATGGTACGGGGTTCCATTTGTGGATACGGTGTGGGCAAATTAGTGAAAATCGACGATATCATGAACAGGAACGTCTACCACAACATCTTAGTGCATCATGGAGTTCCTTTTGGACTGAATCTGGTTGGTTGTGGGTTCATATACCAACAAGACAATGACCCCAAACATACTTCAAAGCTGTGCAGAGACTATTTGACCAAGAAAAAGGAATCTGGAGTACAGGAACTGATGGGCTGGCCAAGTCAAAGTCTGGAAATGAATGCTATTGAACAAATTTGGGATTTAGTAGGTTCAAAGATTGATTGCACAAATGTTTCTTCTCAAGCAAGTCTGTGGGAACAGCTAGAAACTATTTGGAACTCAAAAACAAAAGAGACTGTGGAAAAGCACATAAAAACAATGCCAGCAAGAACGCAAGCTGTTATCAAGGCCAAAGGAGGCCACACAAAATATGACGCTTTTTGGTTATTATGTGTGAAAAAGGACTATTTAGTTGTTTCAGTTTGTTTTTTGCCAAATAAATAACAATAACATTTTTAGTTTTAAACAAGTTTTAAAAGATTTCTGAAATATTTTTGTTTTCTCGTTTTTATGACAGGTGGTCTAATAAATTTGTTAAGCACTGCATATGGTGTGTATGGTGCCTGAACTTCCAAAAAAAGGGATTTTTCCCATGGGTCTGCTACATATTACAGGGTCCTACAGATCTCCTACTTAGTCGAGTCAGATGAATGGAGAGTCTGGAAGAGTGTTGTCCTAAACTAAGAGGCTAGCTGTGCCACTTTAACACCTTTTCACCTTGTTTTGTCATAAATATTTTAATGGAAACACATATATATCATTAGCCAAATAAATCTTTGTAGTTTACGCGACTGCGTAATGATGAGTTGTTCAAGAGCCTGTTCTACCAAATGGCTCTTTTTTGTGTAACAAAAGACATGGCTCCTGTTTTTAACATAATTTTGGGGGCTTTTTATGCCTTTATTCAGAGAAGAGGACAGGGAATAGAGTCCGAATCAGGGATGAGAGAGTGGGGGACAGACATGTGATAAAGGAGCCACAAACTGGACATTAACCCATACTTCTTGGTCATTCATTAAAGAAGATACTTCTTATACTTAACGTCGTTTTCGCAACTGATAGTCCGGGGGACTCGGCCCATTTTGGAACAGAAATTGCAACAGTATTGCACTTTGCTATGATTTGGTTTGCATTCACACTGCCCTTGGTCAAACGAACCAAACCATAGGACTGTGGCGCTGTCGTTCCAAGCAAAGAGCGGTGAAGAAGAAAAGGAGGCATAGAAGAAGATGAAACTGGAAATCCATCTCCTTCCATCTGTCTTTTTATTTCCACATAAACTATGAAAAAACACCAAATTTATGCTGTCTTGTGATTTCTGATTTTGTTTTGGGGCGTTATGAGCAGTCAGTGAAGCAGCGAGCTGTCCAGCATGTCATTCTTAAAATGAGATGATTGACTCAAGAGACTAGGACGTGCTGCTCTGGCTACACAGACGCTGAGCGAGGTACTAACACGTATTTGAGTGTTTTAAATCACATATATGATTCCGGAAATTGTGTGTTGTGCCACCTTATGCCTTTGGTTCACAAGTTGGTCTGCTCTGCACTCACACCTCAAACGAACTGCACCAGGGTTAATTTTGAAGCAAACTGAGACCCCCTGTTTTCAAACAGACCAGAGTCCATTTTTTTTTTTTTTTGAGCTTTCACACCACTCCAAACAAACCGGACTATCTGGGATAATGGACCAGAGTTTGTTTAAAGTGGACCAAACGGCTCTTGTGTGAATGCATCCTTAATCTATAAAAGAATGATGACCACAGAGTTTTTGTACTCTGAGGATGTGCATGTGATTTCCTGCATGCTTATCTTAGCACATTACCTGCACCAGGTCACAAAAATAGCAAACATCTGATATTTAAGTGAAATACAGCCTGGATTGTGGCCTGTTTCTTCAGTTTCATTGTTTTTTGATCGAAGCATAAAACTGAAAAATCTAAAACCAAACAGATTTTTTGTTCTGAGGGAGTTTTATTTTTTTGTAACACTCTGGCTAATGATCAATTGAATTCATGAAGACCTAATGATACTAGATCAAGATCCAGCTTTAGCACCTCGGGACATTTGAGTTTGTGCTCTTGTAAATTAACCTTTTTATTTTCATTTAATCCAAATAGTGCCAATGGTGCAAATGTTTGGAAACACATTGGAAAAGCAAGAGTGTAACAGATGTGACATATTTCAAGTATGCAAATTAGACTGGTAAAGAGCATGTATACCTATGAATACTCTGGATCAAGTTTCCCATAGATTTAGACCCTGGCTGCTTCTTTTAGAGGGGTCGTATTGAGACTCCCAAAACAAACCAAGGCCACCAAATAGCAAGGGCATTAAACAACTCAACACAGCTAACAAAGCCCTGAGAGGACATGCGAACAACTGAGAGGACAGCGTGTTTCATATGTCCAGTGACAGCCACAACAACATCTGTGTCCTGTCTAGCTTGTCACATTATTGCTGCTCTTGCATATTTGTTTCAAGATGCAGGGGGGGAGACAAACAGTGCTCATAGGAAATGCACAGAGAAATACCCAGAGGGATAATATATACATATATATATTACTGTCTCAAATGTATAAAAACCTTCTAGTTTGAAATGTGGGAAACAAGCTGACAGGACAATGAAATAGAACACTTTGATCAATGTAATGCAATCCTGCCAAAGAGTGCATTATTCACGGCATTTATGTTTCTACTGGTGGGTTTAGATGTGTCAGAAACATGTTAAGTCAGCTGAGTCTCATGTGCTGTATGGTTCTCCTGTTTCCTTTCCACCTGAATTTAAAGTGAAGAAAATATATGCAGCACAAGCTTTTAATACATTGCAGTCCATGCAGACAGCACCAAAATAAACTAAAAATTTAAAAATGTAAGTAGTAAATGAGGGGTTATTCTTAGGGCCAACCCTAATGATAGATAGGATAAATCTTTCACCAACAAACTCTCGTTTAGTCAGGACTACTTTGTCAATGAACACAGATGAATTGAGGTCAGAAATTTTCTCTTTATTTACAGTTATAAGTTTGCACTTACTGTGGTTATTAATATTTGGCGCTGTGGCTGTTCTAGGATCCCCTGCCCTTCAAAGAACCTACATGTAAGGCATCAAGCAGGACCAGCTCATGTTCCTGCCTTTCCTGTGCCGACAAAGAAAGCCTGAGGCAGGGAGATAAGCAAAAAACCCAGAGCAGAGCAGGCATCAATGACAAAAGAATGACATAGATGAAGTCAGGAGCAGGATAATGGAGAAGCTGGGGTGGAGGAGGGTTGCAAAAAGTGTCTTGCAGAGAGAGCAGCAAAGCATAGACCGGCTAGAGCAGTTCAACTATGGCTTAACTAATGCTACATGCTAGATGTCTGCAACACAGTTGACTGCCACAGTAGAGTTTGGTATCACAGATGTAAAGATGTTAATTTCCCAGTGTACATCATGTTGATGCCACTTCAGGTAGGTCACATCCCTTGTCTTCTTAAAGGATCAACAAATAATGCAAGCTAGCTGTAAACCACTGCCATTCAGTGTTAAATATTGTAGAGGACATACTGGAAGTCATTTTATTTTACAGTGAAGAAGTTTAAGACAATGTTTGGAAGTTTATTTCAGCCAGAAAAAAAAAGAAACAGTAGAGCGCAAACATTTTAGGCATGTTTGGCCAAAAATTGAGGCTGAAGTAAGGTGTAGAGGACACCACTGGAAGAGAAGGAGGATTGACACAACCCCAGTCATAATCTGGATATCCTTGCATTATCATTACCAGGAGGATGGGAAAGTAATCTGTTGAAAAAATAAAGTCGACAACCTTTGGGCAGAGTAAGGCCTGCCACACACTACACGATTTTAAAATCTGAAGTGATTTTAAAACTGTGGGAGACCACAGACATGAAGACAATTTCAAAAGATTTTTCATCTTTTATCCTCTGAACGCACACACTAGATGACTCAGCCAGACTGTCACATCACTGGAGACCACACACCTGTCAACCTGCTGACCTGCCAACAACCTTGGTGATCACGTGACTTCAGAAAAAAACAAACACGGATGTCTGTTGATACTGTCTTGCTGTCCCTCCACAACAGGCTGCCCCGGCATGTATTACAGGTGCAGCAAAAATCCTAAAACACAGGAAAGACTCAGGATGAAATTCTGGCTGGAGTTAAGTTAAAGCTGAGTTTATGGTTGTGAGTGGTAAAAGTATGTATGATCCGGCTGGTGACATTACCTTGTCTGCTCGCTCTCATGGGTTGTTGTGGGTACTTCATCAGAGGCACTGTGACTATGATTTTGGAGGCTACAGTGTGATTTGAAGCAGTAAAACAATTGTGTTGACACCATACACATGGGGATTATTCAGACAAATAGTCATTTGTGACAAGGCTACGCTCGGGACACGCCCCCACGATCGTCGGGGAAGGCAAATCTTGCCCCAGATTTGGCTTAAAATCCTGTAGTGTGTGGCTGGTCTAAGGGGTGAATGTGAGGAGTATGCATGGCCGATGATACCATCCAGGCAGAAAGTAGGGTTGCCATGAGCCCAAGGGACCCAAATCTGCCAGTGGTTCTATGACGTATTTCCGGGGATGAAAAGGCCCAAACCAAAGGTGTTCCACTGAGCTTTACTTTGGCTGCCGAAGGACAACATGTGTCGAGCTTGACTCTGGCCACAGTACCCCCTCTCTTCAGCCCCAGGTTGTGGCACATCAGGCCCCCTGATGAATCCTAAGACCCTTACATGCCTTTAACTTAAGCACCTGAGTGTATAACAGGTAAAAACATTTGTTATCTGAATCAGAACCGGCATACAGGAAGTTAAACTGTAGCATACACCATAGGTTTGCATAGCCCTGTACCTAGACAAAGGCCTACGTATGAAACTTGACATGCACTTCCTTGCCATGTGGAACCACATGTCCAAGCAAACAGACTGCAAGTGTTGTAAGGCAGCATAACATTTCCTGTTTTATACAAACTACTCTGTGTGGTGCATGGGATGAACATAAGACCCAGCAACCTTTGTATTCAACCCATTACCTCCAAAATCTAACTGGTTTATTTTTAAGTCTAAGTGAACATATGTGCAAAGTTTGAAGAAAATCCTTCAAAGTGCTCTTGTGATATGTTTAGAAGCAAGGGATGAACATAAGGCCCATCGAAACATATTCAATTCATCCTTGAGTTGGAGTGGACATATGTGCAAAGTTTCAAGAAAATTCCTAAAAATAATCCTGAGATATTATCTCTAAAATCAAGTGATGAACATGAGGCCTAATGACCTTTGCCTTCAATCTGTGATCTTCAATACTGACAACCCATAAACACAATTACTCTGCCACTGGGTATTACTGTTGCAGGGACAAAATTCCCTGTTTCTTTACCTCAGTGAAGTCCATAACGGTAGAGTCCATCTCTTCTAATGCCTTTTTTCTTTTATTCTTTACTGTAATTACATTTTAAACTGCTGCTAAAAACTTATTAGCTCCATTATAACTTAATACACTTTCCTGTTCATAAATAAGCAAGTAATGTGGCTGAACAAGAAACTGTCATTTATAGAGCTTTGCTGACATACTAATGTGTAAGAATGCAGTGCTCACTGCTGCATGGGCCAATATTTGGGCCACTACTCAATCATCATCTAATCTTACAGAAAAGGGGTTTTTAACTGGTTATGAAACAGATGAAAACCAAAACTGATACCTCATAATGACCCACAAAAACAAACCAGATGAATCTGACTTCCAGTAATGCTGCCACCAATTTTGTGTCCCAAGTGGTGGTTCGTAGTGTGCTGACTGGAAGAGCCCTAATTTACAATTTCCCCCAAAAGACTTAAAGTGGTTGACATGTTTGACACTCAAGAATTAAGCAGAATGTTAAAAACAATGCTGTGGTGGTTGTAGACACCATGGGCAGTTATGTTATTTTTGATACTGCTATTTGCCACAAGGTCTGAGATTAATACAAGTTCTTTTTCGTTCATAGGTGAAATAATCTAGTCAAAAATCTCTCCTTGTATGTCTTGTTACAATAAGAAAAAATGTCAGAGATACCATAAATATTTCAAAATTGCAACAATAGATGTAGAAAAGATGCTCAACCCATTTATTTCTTTGCATTTAATAAAAACACTAATTCTTTATTGGTTGGTCGCCTTTATCATGAAAACCCTGATAAAGAGAATCTACTCTTCAGCCCACTTTTCCCAGAAAAAAAGAGATCCACCACCCTCTCCTGCCAGACACATTCCCTGCCCTCCCCATGACCCTGATGATATATATCAACTGAGACTGCCAAAACATACTATTTCAAGGAAAATGACAACCACCCTTGGCAACTTGCCAAGGTAGCACTTAATGCTTACCTCCACTGGAGAGATGGGTGAGACTTCCTTTGATTCTTACAATCCACTCCACAGCATTTGTTTACTGATGATAGGGTTCAAGAGTTCCTCGAGCCAAAATGAACACTTGTCCTTTTCTGATTACAGCATCCATTAGGTTCTGTCTCTGCTCTCTGAATTGTCTGATGGTTTGGCATTACCTCTGCGTAGCCAGTCAAAAGTCTTGTTTGAGGTTTCAAGTTATGTCTCCAGTTCATCAATACCACCAACAAGTCTGCGATTGAAGACTTCAATTATTCTTGTTTGTATTATATACTTCCATTACCACAAGTACCCACAAATGGGATCTTGGTGGCTGTTACTGACCACACCTACAAGTGGCTGCATTAGAGCAGGGGTTCTCAACCTTTCAGCCTGCGACCCCCAAAATAAAGGTTCCAGAGATCAAGGACCCCCACTTTACCTGTAGGTGGTTGAACACAACCACAAACATTCAAGAAAAGTCATGTGGAGACAAGGCTGTCCATAAGGGGGGGTAAAGGGGAGAGTTTTCTGGGGCCCAGCCAAACTGGGGGCCCATGGAGTCAGCAAAATTATGGTCTATTGTAAAGTTAAGCTGTGATATCCAAATTTTATATTTAACCTGGGAAAAAAACAACACTCTTATCAATGACGCAAGTCTCTTTTTTAAAATCATTTGTGTAGTTTATATCCTTCTTAAAAATGTAAATCTATTTAAAAAAAAAAAAAAAAGAAAGGAATTAAAATGGGTCAAAATGGGAAAAATGGGTTAATAATGGCAAAAAAAGGTGCAAAAAGGGAAATTGGATCTTCAAAGTAGCTGAAAAGGGTTAGAAGTGGCAAAAATTATAGAAGAATGGTAAAAAATACTAGAAAAATAGGCAAAAATGGGTTACAGTGGCAACAACAGGCATAGATAGTGATAAAAGGGAATTAAAAAGTGGCTCAAAAAGCTTTAAGTTGCCAAGAATGGTTGGAAATCTGGTGAAATGGGAAGAAAAATCTGTATAAACTGGCAAAATAGTGCTAACTAAGACAGAAAAAATAGGCAGATATTGTCAGAAATTGGTCAAACTGGCAAAAATGGGCATATCAGAAAGTGAGATGTGGTTAAAATGGGAAAAACTGGGCATAAAAAGTGGTAAAATGTGTTTAATAGTGGCAATTATGGGTCAACAGAGGCATCATATGGTTATGTGTTGAGAATTGGTTTAAAGTGTTAAAAACAGGCAGAAAAGAGTGGTGGAAAGGGTTTAAAATGGCAAACATAAATGGTAAATGGCAAGAATGTGTTAAGATTGGTGGGAAAAAATGATGAAAACTGGGTAAAATTTTGCAAAATTGGTGTAAAGTGGCAAAAGTGGAATTGAAAAAATATTTTTAGTTCTTTTTAGGGAATCTGGCGACCCCCTCTAAGTGTCTCGCGACTCCCAAGGGGGTCCCGACCCCAAGGTTGAGGACCACTGCATTAGAGAACATACTCTTGGAGCCATCTATCAAGTCAAAGTTCCCTGAATGGGGTTGGTTTTAATGCAGTAAATGACAAATCACATCCTGGTTGGGAGTGGACAAGGAGTTCCTGCATACCAACCTCAGATGCAGTTCTGTACTCTTTCCATTTTTACATACTGTAAGCACTCTTAAAAACTATAAGTAATAACTTGGGGACTATCTCTCTTGATCTGGTGATTAAGACTGGATTTCAGCTGGCATCACCTTGCCTACAGACAGGTTGTCTCTTACAAGCACGTGGTATTCCTGGTCATTTTTGGGTGGAAGAGAGTTGTGCTTTTACATACACTTTAATGTTTGCTTAGGGCTAAGCCCCAATTCTAACTTTGACCCCCAACTTTCCATTTTGAGTGCCCCCTTAGCCCTGGAAACAGAGCAACACGGGATAGCAGTGAAAAGTTTCCCCTATGAAATGTGATGACCCTTCAAGTTCCTGATAGATCATCAGTGGTCATTGACAGTGGGCATGCAGGTTGGCCATGCCGGGCTACGCCCAGCCGCGCCCACACTGGTCCTTGTCATCGTTCAGGGATGCCTCGCAGATGTGTTTACGTAGCAACTGCTGCACCGAACTTTGAAATACTTCAGGACAACAGCATGGACATGCATGATGTGAGCGGGCAGCTAAACCACACAATGCTTCTTTTTCCTCTGGTGGAATGAAACAGTGCTTACTGAAATGAAGCTATTTAATGTCATCGATGCGCGCAATCAGTTCTAAATGCCCCTTCCAATGGGTAGCTTGGTTATGGTAGAAAAGCACATAACCTGCCATGCCAGGCACTCGTGCTGAGTCAATCCAAGTAGAGCCAAGCCGCTCAAGTAATGGAAAAGCCCCAAAAGCTGTATATCAGGTTCTTGCCCAGTCACTATAGAAGCTTTTTGGAGGAGAGGCAGGATGTTTTCAAGAACCTCAATCAAGTCCAGTTGCCCTGTTTTGGACAAAGATTTGGATAACCATGACCTGAATGAATAAGAACCCACAAAGACTTCTTGGTGTTTTTTTTCCCTCATCCAGCTGAAGCTAAAGGAGGCCCAGGGTAAAGAGCAAGCCATTTTGAAAGTTCCCTTGTCCTTGGATAAGGCCACAGTAGGTATTTCTGGGGAAAGATGCCCACTTTTGAAGGTCTGACTGCTAAAGAAGTATATAAAATTCTTGTCTCGCTCCTCACCTGGAACTAATGTAACCTTGGTAGGCCCTGTTAGGAACTCAACAACACAACTCAAAGAGTTACAAGGGCAAGAAACCAAACACAACCATGGTTGCATAGGTTCATTAGCACATATCTGGAAACACATTTTCCCTGCAAGTTCCACTCTATTTTCTTTTTACACAAATTGAGATCTGGAAATAATAAGGGACTTTCCATACATCAAAGACCCACGCAGAAACCTTGAAACTATATCCCTACTAACTGCAACACAATACAATTTATGACTCATGTTTATTCATACTTTGAAATAATAAACAGCTACGATAAATCAGAATTAAAGCGGCTTAGTAAACTTGGCAAAGGGCACGGGCAGACTCACTTGTAGAGACTGTCGGGTTCCAGGCACTTGAAGACCACTGAATAAAGCACTGAATGAGGATGGTCCCCACTCCTCTTTCCCGCAACAACACAGGGCGATCCGAGTCCGGAGAAGAGATCATCCATCAAGCTCAGGACCTCACCTGTTGGAGAGAGAAAATTGGACAAAAGAAGAAAGGAAAGGTGGGTTAGAAGTGAGACAGAAATAAATAAATTGAAAGTTCGAGCAAAACAGAGACTTTAGAAATGTAATTTGAACTCTTTGCCAAAAAAAGAAAGGGGAAACTTTCTTTCAGCGTTTTCTTTCATCTATCGGTCTTTGTCAAACAAAAACAATGCCTCATGTTTTGTTCCAACACATATTTCAACACAGGAAAAACAATCGTGCACAGCTTTGTCCTGAATTTGTTCCCATTTGTAGGAAAGCACCTTTTTCCTTATCAACAATTGTGCCATTTGCCTCGGCATGTGTTTGAGTTTCACCTTTGCCCGGTCCAGTGGGAGCCATTTCCCCAGCACCGAGCCCAAGGCTAAATTAAATATGACTTTTTACTGGCAGCAGCCCATACACACTACATTATTGGACTGTAAGAAAACAGGATTTCTTTCCTTTATGGGCATATGGTAGTGTTACAATGATATCTCGCTGAGCACCCTCGCCTCTCACAAAACGCTGCTTCACAAGTTGTGAAATATCTTTCATGTCAGCTAACGGGAAAGGCAAGCGACGCACACTTGTTCATTTAGACACACACATGCACGACGCCAGTTTCCAGTGCTCATGGGGGTGATGGAAAAAAAGAGGGAGCTGTCAAAATAGTTTAAAAGCTCTCAAACGGTTGGATTTCCAACTATTTCTACACGAGGTAAAGGGCAGCTTAGTTTTAGCTTATGATACATGGGCCAACTTATAAACAGAGGGAGTAAGTCTGGCTGGTAGGGCACAAGGGGATGGTAAGAAAAGGTTGCAGAGGAGAGGAAAAAAGAACTGCACGAATGAATGATTTGACCTTTTCACAGAAAGAGCTCTGTGTATAGGAGGTTTTCCCCAAACACATTCCTGCACTGTTGCAGGGTTGCTCTTTCGAAGGTTTTCACCTTTTTTAAAACGTGATTCAGATTACAGTTTGGACGCATTTATTGTACAGTTAAATCTGCTTGGGGTTGACAAAGAGCTGCCAGTATGTCTTAGGCTGTCTTTGTCTTCAATGTTGGGCCAATGTCTAATGGAAACAGATGACGGATTATGTTTGTGCAAGATAGTTCTATCTAGACTCACCATCTGTTGTATTTCACTGTAAACAACTTACTGTATAGCATCATACACTTTCATTCTACATTTCAACTTTCACTTACGTCAGGACCACCAGCACACCCCATAAATTACCCCATAAACAGATGGATTTTTTTGTCTTCCATTAGAAATTTTTGGAATCCAGACATTTTACATTGATGACCTTTAGTGCAAATGTTAACTCTCGGTAAAACAAGCAAAGTCCATACTAGAACTGTCATCATACCATTTTATACAATAACAGTGCCAACAAAAAATGACCCCAAAACTAGTTACTGTCGTTATATTTGACTTACAACCTGAACACTGAATAAACCAAAACAAGGCAATCTGGTAAAATGATTAAAAATCTCCTAAAAATAATAACACTCATAAGATATTTCCACTGAACTGTCATGATAACACATGATTCTACTCTATTTTTCTGATTTCCTATATATGTATTTAATTGGAGTCACTGTTGGTGATGTGAAGGTCACAGTCAACAGTCTGCAGGTTGGGATTTAAAGAAAAACTTTAAGGGACCAGGTGACATCACTGTCCCTCTCTGCTGTCTGATAGGTGCTAACAGGACGTTACAAATTTGCCAACGAGGCACTAAAGCCGGGTGTACACTATGCGATTTCAAGCCGATCACACGACAGTCATGGCAGAATGTCATCTCATACTGTATGAAAGAATCGCTTACGTCACACGACCATGGCGCACGCGTCGTGTGCTTACATTGTACAATCCGACGGTCGTGCACGACCTGAGTGCTCACACTATGCAACTGAAGTCGGGACGGACCATGACAGAAACCCACTGAGTTTCCAAAAGACTCATACACTCAGGGTGAAGTGCCTCCAGTCATTTTCCCCCTCTCTCTCCTCTATATCTCTCCCATTCTCACTCTCTCCCACTCTCTCCCTCTCCCTGTCCTGCTATCTCCCTCTATACCACACACACAAACAGCATCACCTCTGTGTCAGCTGCAGGTCCGCAGATAGGAATACGTCCTGCTCATTTATTTCCTTTATCCCGGGGATACATCAGAAAGTGATTCTAGCTGTTGTCATGGTAATTTAGGACGTTGTCTGAGCGTTTACAAAGGAAAACAATCCCCAAAGTTGTTTATTCTGCTCGCGTTTCTGCTCTCACTGTGAAGTATCTGGAGTCATATGACCAAAATATCAAACATGACAGAAATCCTTCAGACCAGTCGGGAGCAGGTCGTGGGGTCGTAGTCAGGCCGTGGTCGGCCGTCATACCGCCCTCTACATAGCATGACAAATGACGCCCGTTCCAACTGAAAGTTGGCCCAACTTCAAAGTGAGTCATGCGACTCTAAATTAGTGGCTGAATCGCAGGAAAATCACACAGTGTACACCCGGCTTAAAAGGACTTTACACAATGCATGTGCAAATGAGATGCTAACAGGGCTTTTCATAGGCTGTTAGCAGGGGAGCCAATAAAGATACTTACCAAAATGTATTTTGAAAAAAGACACTGATAGGACTTTTCATAAAGTATTTGTGAATGGGATGTTAAGGGTACAAGGCCCTGGAAGTCTCACAGATATGCATATACAAAATGCTCTGCCTTAACAGAAAACACCAGTGCCAACAGCTACGACCGCAGTCCAAGTAGCTGAAACATTAGTGCCAACAAGTGAAAGACAACTGCAAGTTACTGCAACACAACCACAAATTGCTGAAGACAAAAAGACAAGTAAGACTGGTAAAATGCAAAAAGCTGACTTTGAAATGCAAAAACCGACAACTGAAAAAACCTGACAACAGAAGACCGAAAGACACATGGCATAAACAATGAAAGGAAAACCATCTTCACCAACAGACTGATCAAAAACCTGCCCAACTGTTGTGTGGTCAGGATGACTTCTTTAAGCCTCAGGATCAGATTGAAGTAGATGAAGATGGCTTTAAGCAGTATGATGGCATCATGGACGCCATGGTGAGTATGATCTATGCATGGTTGGAAAACCTGGTGAAGTTTGAGAAATTTCATGGTGTCAATAACACCCTGGACACCAACACCAGAAAGTCTGACACTAAGGAGGAGGAGACTTAAATCCTTGTTGTGGAAGGCTTTCTGCTTTACACCAACAACCCTTTGACTACGGACAAAGACATAGAGATGGTGAAAACATGGGCTATAATGAGCTGGCGATGAGTATAATTGATTTGCTGCAGTTGTTGTTTTACAAATCCTGTTTTTGCAATTTTTGGTAACTTCACCTTTAAGGGGCACCTGTACTACCCTAGAACTTTGAACCAACATTTTTTACCGTGTGTAAAGTTTTATAAAACTTCACTCACTGACCCTTGGCAATGCAGGTGTAAAGATTTGTTAATTGTCTTGCAGTTAGTGTATTAGAGAGGCTTAGTAACAGGCCGAACGATAAATTACCGCTGTTGCAGACCACTTAATCTTTTGCAGGAATACCTGATCGAACGATTTTCTTAAGATTGACCGCTGACGTTATTTGGCCTGCGTTCATTATAGCTTTTAAGTGTTTTCCCCCATCTTTTATTGCAAGCTACAACTAAAGGAATGCCAACTAAATGCCAGATTTCTGCTACTTCATGAAGGCTAAAAGTAGAAAGAGACAGCTCCAAATACAGCAGGGAGTAAAAGGAGGGTCAGGGGAGAGAAGACAAACAATGGTAGAGGGAAAGAAAAAAAGGACGGTAAGTGCTCTGATGTTTCATGAATTTGGATGTGGTCACGGAGAGGAATGGTGATGTCAGTGGATGTTTTGATAATCAGAATAAATCAA
The DNA here is from genome assembly GCF_018320785.1 of Cheilinus undulatus. Classification (NCBI taxonomy): domain Eukaryota; kingdom Metazoa; phylum Chordata; class Actinopteri; order Labriformes; family Labridae; genus Cheilinus; species Cheilinus undulatus. The sequence continues at coordinate 13,001,287 of NC_054881.1, read as the reverse complement.
GGAACTGATGCGTGACTACAGAGCAGTTCAGGGGAAACCACTTGTGAGCTGATGTATGGAATTATAACATAATCCTGACTTCGAAAATCACAAAACCAAGAAATCAAACGCTGGTGTAGCGTAGAGAGTGAGCTCACCATTGGTTTCTCTTTCAGTCTTTAACTGAAAAGCTTAATATTTATCATGCCTGGGGCACAAGTTTTGATTTTCTTATACAGCCTCATTTATAACGTCCTATGGCTAAACATACGCATTGACAGAACACAGCTTCTGACAAAGGAGGGAATAAACAGAAGAGGGAAGAGATTATTTGCTTAACAGAGTTGTAGCTTAGTTTGGTATGTATAGCTCAAGTAACAGCCTCAACTGATGAATAATGAAGGTAATGTAGAAGTTAAAACACTACAGTTCCTCGAGAGTGTCAACATGAGGCTGGCTGCAAAATATAGGAATCCCTATAAGGCCCTATACTATGTAAATGTACTGGGGAATAATCTTTATTACTCATGTATTCACTATAAAGAGACAGACCAAAGTGCATGGCTGAGTAACTGACAGGTGAAACAGTTATAACTCTAAAGCAGTGGTTCTCAACATTGGGGTTGGGACCCCCATGGGGGTTGCAAGACACTGAGAGGGGGCTCCAGTTGCCCTAAAAAAATTAAGAATATTCTTTAAATTACACTGTTGCCACTTTACCCCAATTTTGTCACAATTTTTACCCCTTTTTATAATTTTTACCTACAAATTCTTAAAACATTTTTACCATTTAACACCTATTTTTTGTCAGTTTTAAACTCTTTCCACTATTTTTTCTGCCTGTTCTTGCCACTTAAGCTTAATGTTGGCTCTGTTGACCCATTATTGATACTATCAACCCCTTTAAACCACTTTTTACACCCAGTTTTTCCCATTTTAACCTATTTCACCATTTGATATGCCAATTTTTGCTTGTTTATCCAACAGTTAACCCTTTTTTGCCAGTTCATATTAATTTTTCATCCCATTACACCATTATTGTTTATTTTGCCATTATTAACCCATTTTTCGCAATTTTTTTTAACCATTTTAGGGATTTACATTTTTTAAGAAGGCTTTTTAATAAGTACATGACTAAAAAAGAGATTTTTTTCTTTGAGAAGAGTGGTTTTTCAATTAAATATAAAACATGGATATCACAGCTTAAATTTACAATGGACCATAGTTTTGTTGACCTCCATGGACCCCAGTTTGGCTGGGCACCAGAAAGCTCTCCCTTTATGGACGGCCTTGTCTGCACATTCTTGAATGTCCATGGCTGTGTTCAACCACCTTCAGGTACAGTGGGGGTCCCTGGTCTCTGGCACCATTATATTGGGGGTCACGGGCTGAAAAGGTTGAGAACCACTGCTCTAATGCACAAGGCTAAAGGCACAACTTCACTCCATCTTCTTGACTGTTTTTAGACTAGCATACAATGATGCCAAGGCTCCAAAATGATACTCAGAAGTCACTGGGTGATTATCTATATGAACAAACGTAATTAGACCCTTGACCATTTCACCAGCAGGGACTGTAATGACATTGTATTCAAATACATGCACTTGAATTTGGAGTTTCCACAGAAACACTCCAAAATCATACGGGAATCCTTCCAAGAAGAGTGGAGGCGACTATAGCTGCAAAAAGGAGGGACCAACTCCATACTGAAGTACATGCATTTGAATAAGTCATTTCAGTCCCTGTAGGTGTAATGTTCAGGTGGTCAAATACTTTTGTCCACATAGTGTATTTCTATACATCCCCTGTGACCAAACATCTCCACAAAAATCTCTATGAAAATAAGCTCTGAAAAAGAAGGGAGAGTTAAGTTACAATTTCTTGGGAACATAAAACAATCATGTGCAAATGTCTGATGAGTTCATAACACTGTTTAGACCGTGGATAATTTGCTATGCTTTCCTCTGACAGTTACAATCCAAAACTAACACTAAAAACTAAACTAGCCTGACAAGATGCATGTGACCTGTGACAGAATATGAAATGTGTTATGTCTCCCATAGGCATTTTAGAAAGGCAGCATGGGTTGAGCAAAGCTTGGTGACACAAGGCGACATGCCATAATTGGACTTTACATGTACAGTGTGTGTCCACTTATGTGTCTGACAGCACAAGGAAGTGTTTAAGTCAGATCCATCTGGGAGACTGAGCAGAAGACAAATGTCTTCAGTCTGCTCTTCAGTGGCATTTTGAATGGCTGAGTGTGTAATTATCAATTTAAGGACTCAGCAGGAGAACACAGCGCGAGTTTGAGTTCACTGAACAATCATACACCCTTACCTAGCTAAGAGTACACACATTCCATGGGTCAAACACTTTTAAACAGAGCCACCTGAAAGCTATAAACTGTTATGCAATTACAAAAATATAAGACCAGTATGGAGGCTTTTTAGAAGTACACCATGTACCATTGGAAGCACGTGGTGTAAGGTCTGATTGAAGCTTTTGGTGCCTTCTTGTTGATGATAACCGAGGCTGGAGGCTTATCCTTACATATTTACATCTGTATGTCAGTCTGCCCTGGGCCTTTCCTATGAATGTGATATCTCAAGAACAAATTGATGCATTTTCTTCAAACTTTCTAAATGTCCCTTCTGACTCAGGCTGAACTGATTTCATTTTGAGCTAAAAGGTCAACGTAAATAGACCCTTTTTTGTGAAAGAAATATTTCAAGAATGCTCCAAGGGATTTTCTTCAAATTTTGAAAAAGTGTTCACTCTGATTCAAGGATAAAAGGATTAGATTTTGAAAGTCAAGATTGAAGGCAATTAAGCATCATGTTCATCCCAAGCTTTTGCACAAATTTCCACTCTGATTCAAGGATGAACTGATAAGATCTTAGAGGTCAATGTCAATAGACAACATGTTCACTCCTTGCTTGGGAACATATGTATTAGGTATGGAGCATAGACTGTAGAAAGAACTGGACAAAGCCTGTGTGACAGCCGCCATCTGCTTACAATAGGCAGACTCAAACAGAGGTTGAACCTAATCTGCGGCGGCTTCCATATTGAAATCGCTCTCTCAACCTAACTTTGGATCAACCTATCAGCCTGCCCACTAAGCTTGACTTCCTGTCAGCTCGCTAGGACATGAAGACATTAGCTGATGAGACCCATTTGGTTTTTTGAACCAGTCTGTATACCTGTTTATTTCCAGTGCAAAAAACAGCTTTTTAAGATGTGTTCAGACAGGACTTCAAGTGGACACTTGCTGTATTACAAATTTTTGGACTTCCTCATTGGCTTCATTTTTCAGGACCGGAGGTTGCTGCTTGGTATGGAGTCATTGATGTTGCAAAATTAAAGGGCGCGTTTTGAGAGCATGTGTTACCAATTTTGGATTCTGATTGTTCTTTAAACTTTGTATTAAAACCTTTCTTTGTGCTCAAGATGTCTGTTTGCTCTCAATCATTTAGTTGCTTGTAATTAAACCATTCTCCTCTCATTCAGGTTGCTTTTGCTTGTTTGTGAAACTGCCATTTTTTCTCTGCACGCACTCAAAACTTTCACTGCAGATGTACTAAACTTTCTCTGTGCATTCTTAAAACTTACGACGCGTTGGGTAGGCGATGTCTTGAGAACATTTGAGAGATTTTCTTTAAACTTTGCTCAACTATCCACTCTGACTCTAACCTGACTTCCTCCATAACTGCACCAGCTCTTGCCGCTGCTTGTTTACATCACGACTCTGCTGCGCCTGAAATTACTGCCCCTCGTTGCTGATTGGTCCTGTCACTTTATAACTGGGCCCAGATGGGAGCTTTGCAAGATGGATTTGCCAGTGAAAAACAAGGAAACGGGCATATCCATCTGCATATCCGACTCAGGAATGAACTAAAATAGTTTATAGTTTGCATCATACTTTTACTTTAGTTGTAGTTTCTGAAAACTCTTAAAACCCTTTCATCCAATTTCAGCAAAAAAAAAAACCGTCCTTAGATTAATGTCCTTATTCTTAGTCAAAATGTTTATTCTCTTGACCTGAATTTGTCATCCAAATTTATATGACTGTAATTTTGGCTGTACTGATTTAAAACACACTGATGAAAAGGCTGACATACCTTATATGTACAGTGGAGAAATATCATGGATTTTGAATGTCAGTCTAGAACCAACATTTTAGGCTTGTTTAAGTCACTTAGAATTTTCAAATTTTCCACGTTCTTATTTAATTTTTATTCAATTAAAGAGAATCTTAAATAGACGGTGCTATTCAACACAGACCTTATGAATACAGAGAGAAGTTTGTAACTTTGCAACAATAATCTCTAGTTAGAAACGCTTGGAAATGGAAGTTGGAACGGTGGAAAAACAGTGTCTGTGGACATTATACCCAGATATTTGAAATGAAGAGGTAAAAGTACTAGTCATTGGAGAAATTTTGATAATCCAAAAGGAAATCAACACAAATCAAGGGCCCAAATGAGATTCCTCTCTTGATTTTCTGAAGGAATAAATCCAGTGTCAATCACCAAAACCTCCCGGTGACCTCACAAAAGTATGACTTAATTCTGAAAACCAGGTTTGAACTGAACTAAATGTGTTAATCCTTTAAAATTTGGCTTTAACTTCAAACATATGGCAGCAATCTCACTCTATATCTCTCCCAATCAAGCCACTGCTTGATTCAAAGTGGAGAAAGAGGAAATTCCAGCAACACTCGGTGTATAACAAGTTTAACACAGTGTATGAATCAGCAACACATGTTGGTACAAACCCTGACCAAGGCAGAACACTGAAACAGAATGGACTTGAAAATAAATATTGCTTTCTTGTATCCCTGTGGTATTCATTGATCACTCACAGCCTAGGAACATATGCCTGGACTCTGTGCTTGAAAACCCTCCCCGTTTAACACTTTCTCCTTTTCGCTCACTAAATCAACGTAAGAAATGAAGATACCTGCCTTCACAGGAGGGGAGAGGTGGAGGAAATGACACGGGGTGATGAATCGAATGTGGAGTGTTCACACGTGCAGAATGGTGGTATGACTCAACTCCTGAAATGCTTTTTACAAGCCATTAACACACATGTACGGCTATGTTTGTGGCAGCTTGCTCATTTTTACTGAGGGCCTTCAATCATCGACTTCCTTCAAGGTGGGAGCTTTTAACTGCTTGCATACCAATCTAAAATGACTTAATAATGCTCAAAATCAAACCCATTAACCAAAGGATAAGATAATTTAAACCCACCCAGGAGCTACATTTATGGTTCTACCCTTCAGAGGGGTTCCTCTGGGGTAGGCCTGCGGTCCGTCAACATTTCTGTCAATACCAAAGCCAAAAAAGCACACAGCTGGCAAAAATTAAGGCCCCTGAAATTCTATTACGGTAAAAGCCATTTTGCGTGTTCTCCAGCTTACACGGCAATTAAAACCTCATGGTAAATGCCAGGTGACCTTTTATAGTAAGCAGAGAGGGGAACAAATAATAGCAAATCATGGGAACGTGACGATCCAGGCTGACCGACACGGTCTTCGTAACTATGATGTAGTTGCAAACAAGTCAAGTAAAGTTTATTCGTACGGACCAGTATGATATACAACATCTCAAAGGGCTTTTCTGGCCCACAATAGCAGAAGTTCCTGACCTACAATCATCCAAGTTCTCTGACAAGATGAGGAAAACCCCTCTGAATGACAGGGCTGCACAACAAGACAGAAAAATAAGTGGCGAAGTTCGAGAGGGATTCTTTTCCCGTGGGTTGGAAAGCAGCCGTAGGTGGAGAGAGGGAGAACCACACAGTGAGAAATTGTAGCATAACAAGATTAAAATTCAACTCACGCACACATTTTACTGTAATATATAGTATGCAGAATATATTAAGCTTAATTACATGCACAAGCATTACATGTGTTCACCTCATTTGTCCTTTTGTGGAGGCAGGTGTGCACACGGTGGCATTTTGTCTGACATTGGAAGCCAGACTTGCTTAACTATTATCCCAGACATTCATTTCAATTACACTACTGAATTCAGGCATGGTGTAATTACCTCAGCCATTAGCCGGTGTGTGTGTGAGTCTGAGAGAGCGAGAACGTACGTGTAAACTCTCAAGGTCAGTAGGTTCACACATTAGGACTGTTTCTGCTGAAAAGGGAAATTTGAAGGAAAGTGGCAGAAGAAAAAACACTGTAGTAAGAGCTACCTTCTTCGGTTTCTCTCTGAATGAATGCAGTAATAAATTTTTGTAACATGTACACAGACCAGGGTTTATAAGCAGAGATGTTCCTAGGCAACTACTTTCAAAGCTGATTAAATGAAAATTTAAATTCAGAGCAGTTGACTAGTCCCAATGTAGGAAAACACTCAGGAAAGAGTCAAAATTGAGCACATTTATTGACCACAGCTAAACACTGGATCACAGTGTCTGCTGCTGAATCATGCCTGATTGGTTTGCAGAACTCTGAACTTCAAATAGAGTAATATATCATCTTTTAAAACCAAAACAAACAGTATTAACAAATTCATACTGTAATTAAACTTGACTTAACCACGAAAAATTAAAGTATCCAAGAACTTCCCTTCTCTTTGCTTGTTTTTTTCCCCATCCTCGCATTATACTGTGATTCTGACTAAAACTGTATGTAAAATTTAAAAAACAGGATGCAGTGGTATGCAATTCTTATAAACCCATATTTTATTCACAATAAAACATAATATATCAGGTGGTGAAACAAGGAAAATTGACAATTTATTGAAAAATGCTTGCGCATTTTGAATTTGATCCAGCTATTTGATCTGGCCTGGCTATGCTTTGCTGCTCCCCCTACAAGCTGCTTTTTGCAACCCTCCTCCACCCCAGCTCCTCCTCCATGCTATATCTGCTCTGGGTTTATTGAGGCTTCTCTCCCTGCCTCAGGCTTTCCTTGTAGGCACAGGAAGAGCAGGTAACGTGGGCTATTCCGGTTGATGCTTTGCACATAGGCTTGCAGAGGGGCAGGGTGAACCCAGAACAGCCTTGCCGCCAAATTAATAACTGCTAGTAAAAAGGAAAAATTATAACCGCAAACAGTATGTTTCTTGTCAAAGTGGTCCTTTAAGCTGTATCATGCAAAGAAGGAGTCATATGTGAACACAATCCATTATAGTGCTGTTTTCTCTGGGCAAAAGCTCATTTAAAAATGGAAAACTGTTCTGTGGTCAGATGATCAAAATTGGAAATTCTTTTTGAAAACCACCGTGTCCTGCGGACTGAAGAGGAGACCATCCAGTGTGTTATCAACCCACAGCTCAAAAGCTTGCATCAGTCTTAATTTTGTCGACTAAAACTATGACTTAAATGTTCGTCAACAGCCTTTTTTTAATGAGAAAGTCTAGACTAAGACTAAGCAAAAATTGATCTTTGAAGATTGAAACTGACTACAATAAGTTTAGTTTTCTTCAAGATGACTAAAACTAGACTAAAATGTAATTAAGATTTTGTTGGACATTAAAAATCCATGATATTTCTCCACTGTGGGTTAACCTGTCAAAAAACTAAGCATCTGTAGCTATTTTGTCTCAACTGTAGAAAGCAGGGATCCCAGGTTTGGCAGGGTGCATAGAACACACTACCATGACCTGGTACCAGATTTAGGCAAGAGAACTGTACATTTTAAAGGAATTACTAAAATGTGACTAAAACTAAAAGGCATTTTAAAGACTAAAACTGGGTCTAAAATTAAAAATAGCTGTCAAAATCAATAGTGGCCTGTATCTGTGATGATATGGGGTTACATTTGTGCCTATGGCGTAGGCAGCTTACACATCTGGAAAAGGCACTATCAATGCTGAAAAGTTTGAAGAGGTTTTAGAGCAACATATGCTCCCATCCAGACGTCTCTTTCAGGGGATATTTCTGCAAGATGCTAAACCACATACTGCATCTATTACAACAGCATGGCTTCACAGTAAAAAAGTCCAGGTGCAGAACTGGCCTTCCTGCAGTCCAGACCTTCACCAATTGAAAACATTTGGTGCATCATGAATCTAGCCAAGAAGACCCAGGACTGTTGAGCAGCTAAGAATGGGACAACATTCCTCTCCCAAAACTCCAGCCACTGGTTCCTAGATGTTTACGGACTGTTGTCAAAAGATGAGGAGATGCTACAAAATGGTAACTATGGTTGCTCACCTACTTTTTTGAGATGTGTTGTTGCCATCAAATTAAAAATGAACTAATGTCTCAGTTTTTCCTCTGATATGTTGTCTATCTTAAAATGAGAATAATATAAGGTTGAGATTTGCAAATCATTGCATTCTGTTTTTCCTCATGTTTTACACAGCGTCCCAACTTTTTTGGAGTAGGGTTGAATAACAACAGCATATCATGTCAGAAACCACCAAAGGCAGTCTGGTAAGAAAATTATTTCTGCGTTTTTTATGATTTAAAGGGTTAAAATATAAACGTTATATTTGGTTTAAAGCTCCTATGAAGAATTTAAGAGTTGTCTTGATTATGGCGCCCTCTGTGGACAAAGTAGGATATTCAATCAAGCTTGTACTTGCTGATGGCATCTTGTACTATTTTCTGACCAAAAATCTTGACCTTTGAATGTCTTGCATTTACTCAAGATAAATTTGGATTTTTTTCATAAAAAGACTTTCACCTACCCCCAAACAGCAGTTCAAAGAAAATGAATATGATTAAAAATAAATATAAATATTGTTATTTTATTAGCGTGTTTAATTTTGTAGGTCATGTAGAGGCATCAGAGATAATTTGAGAGTTTCACAACCAGATAAGTAAGTAAGTAAATGGTCATATGTTGTAATTATGGTCCTGACAAAGTGACATCTCTTACTGTCCTCAAACAACCCCTCCTTCTCTCTTCTGTTTGACTATCCCTCTGTCTATGTCGACCTACTATCAGTCTGTCCAACTGCAAAGCAGATTCTTTTTTAAACAAACAAAGCACAAGCTTTATATTAACAAACAAATCACATGTTTTATATTTCCTGTGAGCTGCCAAACTGGCAAGGGGCCTCCTCTGTTAAACTGTCAGCACTCAACCTTCAACTCCCGGCGCTGAACGTACACAACTTCACCTTCCTCCCTTCCCCTCCCTCTGCCTCTCACACACACACAGCAGACATTACACAGGTATACACAAGCTGTCAAATGGAACCTAATGCCACCTATGGCAGGAAATTCAAGGTATAAAAAAGGGGGGAAAAACAAGACACACGTTAATTGCGTCATGTGTTGGAGGTAGGGTTGTGGGGGAAGAGTAAATGGCAACCAGGGCGAATATAGAGGTAGAAACAAAGCACTGTGGGACATGGAAATCTCCAAGCGAGTTGCACGTAATAGTCCGAGTTTTTCTAATCAGGTAGAGGGACATCCCTTTGGACAACCCTGCTGAGGCATTGTGCTGGCAGGAAGATGCATCATTTATTTATGGATTGAGAGAGAAGGCTAAAATAGACTGCGATGGATTTATGTGCATGCACTTTGATTTGGATTTGTGCGTTTTAGTGAAATTTAGATTTCTCTTATACACATCTAAATGCACGTCATTGCATAATGTTAAAAGTGCTGCACAGATCATCAGTACAAGATCATTAAGATTCTCTGCCTCGGTCAGAATGTTGCCTCTAGACTGCCATGTGTCCTCTTGGGCACCCACTAAGTACACAAAATGTGGTAAAGTGCCCTCTAAGTTGCCCTTCTAATGGACAAATGTGATAAAGTGCCCTCTAGTGGGCCTTTCCAGAGAAAAAATATATAAAGCGCCTTCAAGAATGCCCTTCCAGTGGACAAAATGCGATCGAATGCCCTCCAGGTTTCCCTTCTAGTGAACAAATGGATAAAGTGCCCTTTTTTCCCCTGACCAAGCTCCTCAAAATAGTGTATATGCCACATTGTGATAGCTGCCTTAGTTAAGTGGTCACCCTCCAACCTAAAGCTGATCAAGAAACAGCACAGGGACAGATGTCTGTTTTATTCCAAATGAAGCATTTGAATTCAGCTGTTAAATGTCTTGAGTCAATCAATGCTCCTGAGTGAATCAACTGAGCTAGTAGGAGACCAGTACCATAAAGAAAAACTGGTTTGTGCACTCTAAAATCTAGATTTCTATTCCAATGTGAGGGAAGATACGATTTCAACACTAAATATTTCATTTATATGTACATTAAACCAATATTTTAGTGGTTTCTGAGCCAAGGCAATGGTTTTGTTTAAATCTTACATCTTGATAGTGCTTTAATCATTTGCAAAAGTAGTGGTAAAAGTAAGACATCAGAGCCTTGCAGTTATCTGAAATGAATCAACCTCCCTGCAGCTTATCATAATTGAGTTTAACCTAAAGTAACATACCAGTCTGAATGAAATGAGTGTGAGTAAAACACAAGTTTGCAGATGCTATCACAAAAAAGATTAATCCATTCTTTGATCATCCCTTTGGCAATTTTTATACTTTAATTTCAATGTCGACCAGTCAATAATGTGCCCAGTATTATTTCCACAGCCCCTCTGATGGATGATACGGTCAAGTAAGGCCAAGCTGAACTACCAATAGTAAATATTCCAGTCCTTATCAGATTTTCAGAATGTATTGTGAATTTTGATTGGTGTCATTGCTGATGCCCTGGCTGTTATATTCCTCATTGTGGTCCTTCCTCTCAGAGACTGTTTGGCATGCTGGGTCCCACAAAGTTACAGACTGATGAGTTATTTGACTGGGTTTACCCTGCTGCCCTCTGCATAGCAAAATTGGGTCAGGTGTGGTGGTTCGTCATGGACTAATGGCCCCCTGGGTGCATGTCTACCCATTTTGACGTGGCCCATGTGTGGTCTGTTTTTACTGCCCCCGGCTCCTTTTACCGTGGCTCTGTCTCCTCCTGGGTCGGTACTTAGGACTAAGAATAGACCTGCGGGTGTTGACAGGCTGTTGGCTTGTGTCTTAATCTGATGCTGCTCTGTATTGACTGGTCGGTGTGCTGTGCCATCCTTCACCTGCTGCACCACAAGGTTGGTAGGCTCTGATGGCTTTAGCTGGATTAGTGGAGAGGACTCGTGTAGAGAGAGCAATTGTTGCTTGTCTCTTACACTGAGAGCACATAACTTTCTGAGCACTCTATCATTCCCATAGCTTGTCTTGTCATAGCTTGGCTGATTAGGTAACAGCAAATTTAAAGTTGTGAATCACATCATGGGGTGGAATAAAACTCAGTCATGACCTTTGGTTTGACATTGGACTGGAAACCCTCTATTTTTTGGTCCATCCATTCCCCTCTTCCACCACTCTAATGCCCTCCTACTATGTCACTCACAGCTGTTTCTCAGAGTATCTAATCTTACTGCAGACTGGTTTACATTTGAGCTGGCCAAAGCCAGATGTACATCATGCAGACACTGGGGCTTATCTTGTGCATCTGCATGGTACTCCAACAGCTGATTCAGGTGCTTTATGTCTTTGTTAATAATACAAAAAGTGAGTAGTTGTTGACTTTTTAGGGCTGTTTTCAGAAAGTAACAGGATCTAACTGGGTTTCCCCAGCTTTGGGAGATAGCTGCAAAAGCTCATGGCTCATGGTACTGACATGGACTGCTTCTGCATGCATTGATGTGATTACACAGGCTCCCTGTTTGCTGTCAGCTCTGTACAAGGCCACCCATAAGGAGGTTAAAGGAGAGACCCAGCCAAACTGGAGAGCCCATGGAGGTCAGCAAAATCATTGTCCATTTCATTTAGGCTGTGATTACCATATATTTTTTAATGTGAATAGTAACCACTCTTATAAAAGAAACAGATGTTTTTTAATTTTTGTATGTATAAAATGTATGTTGTAGTATGCTGCCTTCTTCGAAATGTAAACCCCTTTTCTTAAAAGAAAGTTAAAAGGGTTTACAAGTGGGAAAAATTGGTTTCAAAGTTGCCAAAAAATGGGGTTAACAGAGGGAAAAAAGGAGCAAAAGTGGGAAAATGGGTTAAAAGTGGCAAAACTTGCAAAAAAAGAGGTGAAAATGTATAGCCCAGTAACAAAATAAGGGTTTATAGTGGCAATAATTGGGCATAATACATAGTGTAATGCAGTTAAAATTGTCAAAAATGGTGATTGAAGGAGGTGAAAAGGATTAAATAGTGGCAAAACAGGGTCAACGGGGGCACAATAGATGGAAAGTGATAAAAATTGGTTAAAAATGGCAAAAACTGGCAAAAAAAGTGAGATAGGATTAGAAAGTAGCAAAAATGCCAAAAAAAGAGGCAAAAAAAATGAAAGTGGGTAAAATGGATTGAAACTGGCAAAAATAGGTGAAAATGTATAACCAGATAACCAAACAAGGGTTTATAGTGAATATACTGGGAAAAATGACTTAAAAATGTCAAATCAGGCTAAAAATTTGGTGAAATAGGAGTTAAAAGTACTAAAATGGGTTAAAAAGGCAATATTGGTGGACATGGTATTGAAATTGGATTATATAAGTAGCAAAAATGGGCTAAAACGACAAAAAAATGGCAAAAAAATGGTAAAATATATAATGAAAGTAGCAAAAATGTTTAAAAGAGGGAAAAATAAGCAAAAATGAGGAAAATGGGTTATAAGTGGCAACAACAGGCAAAAAAGAAGTGAAAATATATAACCAGGTCACAAAACAAGGGTTTATAGAGGCAAAATGGGCATAACACGTTGTGAAATGCAGTTTAAATTGATAAAATGGCCAAAAAAGGAATGAAAAGGAATGAACAGTGACAAAAATGGGCTTAAAATGGAAAAGGGGGAGAAAAGTGGTGAAACAGGATTGAAAAGTAGCAAAAATGGGTTAAATGTGGCAAAATAGGGGCAGGAAAAAAGTCTTAAAAAGGGTTAATGTGAGGGGAAAAATTGTTAAAATGTGTCAAAAATTGATGAAAAGCGGTAAATATAGGCAGGAAAAGTGGTTAAAAAGTGGCACAAATAAATAATTTCAACATTTGAGCCCCATAATATCTTGATACACTTTTCATCTCCAAAATAAGGTAACTGTAAGCCAGGAAGTATGCTAACAGCAATGCTACTGATCTAAATGGGGAGGGCCCGTATGAGGGGTACTAGGGAGGACCTCAGAATTTCATGTCTGCTTTTTGCAGATGATGTGGTTCTGTTGGCTTCTTCTGCCAAGGACCTCCAGCAGGCAGAAGCGCTTGGGATGAGGTCAGCACCTCCTAGTCCGAGGCCATCGTTCTCTGCCAGAAAATGGTGTATTTCTTCCTCCAAGTAGGGAGTGAGTCTTTGCCTTAAGGAGTCCAAGTATCTTGGGGCCTTGTTCACAATTGAGGGTAGAATGGACCATGAGGTTGACAGGAGGCTTGGTGTAGCATCAGCAGTACTGCAGACGTTGAACTGGAACATTGTGGTGAAGACAGGGCTGAGCCAGAAGGCAAAGATTTCGATTTACCGGTTGATCTTTGTTCCAACCCTCATCTGTGGTTATGAACTCTGGGTAATGACCAAAAGAACGAGATTGTGAGTTGAAATGAGATTCCTCAGGAGGGTGTCCGGGCTCAGCCTTAGAAACAGGGTGAGAAGCTCGGACATCCGGAGGATCTTGAAGTAGAGCCGCTGCTCCTTGATGGTAAAAGGAGCCAGTTGAGGTGGTTCGAGCATCGAATCAGGATGTCTCCTGGTTGCCTCAGTGTAGAGGTCCTCCAGGTACATCCAACTGGAAGGAGACCCCAGGGTAGATCCAGGACTCTCTGGAGGGACTATATATATCTCATCTGGCCTGGGAACACCTTGGAATCCCTCAGGAGGAACTGGTGTAAGGGGTTGACTTACTTTGCATGCTGCCACTGTGACCCAACCCCAGAAAAGTGGAAGAAAGTGGATGGATGGACATGACAAGAGCAACAGGTTAAGCTTAGGTATTGGTTATAATACCTTGTCATAAGTCCAATTAATGAGTCTGTTGATCTTTTTTCTTCTTTATGAATGCAGAGAGTTGCACTATTAAGAGTGAATAGGTCCCTCTGTTACTCTATGAGTTGCTTTAAATTGCTAAGTGAGAAACCTTATCCCAGTAAAAGGCTTAGGCTTATTTTATATTGATTTTCAGCATGCACCATTCAGAAAGAGATTAAGAACAGAGGAACAGAAGTTTACACATTAAGTGCACACACATGAAGTACACACATCGACTTGAGGGACGCCGATGCAACGCCGTGGTTATCGAGGGACAAAAAATGAAACCAGGAAAGTCTAGACCAGTGACGACAAGAGGGAGAGAGAGACTAACAACGTGTGTGTGAAGAGGCAAAATGGGAAAGGAAGCAAAAAGGGAAAGGGAATGCAGAAAGCCCTTGGCCCCCTGCCTGCAATCTGCAATCTGCTGATGGCGAGGCTCGTGACGAGGAGGTGCACAGCGTCCATTTTTAGCGATGAGGTCATCTTTAATTAACAAAACAAAGAGAGTCAGCTGTGTCACTCCAATCTGTTATCTGCACCCATGCTCAAGGACACCGTTTATCTCCATATAATTCAATCTCTTTGAATGAGGGCTTATCGACCAATCGGGGGGCATTCTTGGTCCCAACCTATAATGGAGCTGTTACATAAACATGGGAGGGGGGATACCGCTGACCCTGTTCACAGGAGAGACGGGGGGACATGAGGAGAGCAGGGAGGTATGAGGTATGGAAAGCAGAAGATCCACATGTCGTGTATCACAATAAGCTGGCTGTGCGAGCACAAGGGGGAGGAGAGTGGAAATAAAATAAGGGGCAGAGATCAAATGGCTAATCTGTTTCTCTGTCCAACAGTGCCAGCATGAGGTGACATCACTGCGAAGTAACCCCCACTTCTGCTTCTGTCTGCGTCCCTCTCTTCTTTCCTGCACATCCTCTCTCTCTCTTCCTCCCCATTCGCCTCATTTTCATACTCTCCTCTCACTTTCCCATCCCTGCTAATTTCAGTAATTCTCCCGCCCTCCCTCCTCCCCTTTTAGTTCTACAGAATCAGTTGTCGTACAGCGGTGGATGACGCAACAGCGATAGCCTCGCAGCTTTTTAATTAGCGTTAAGCGTCTGCTTTGGTGCGATGGTTGTAGGAAGCACGGCGCTACGCATTCATGCAAGAGTGTCACCTCAGCAAAAACTGTGATTTAAGGACAAGGCGCACAAATCAGCAGCCGGCGAGACAATGCAGGGGGTGTACAGATGTGATGATGGTACTCAAAAGCCTTGTTAATTGGTGAAACCAAAAACCATAAAATAGTGAACCTGTGACATTTATGAAATTCATTAACAGCACAAGAAAAAAATCAATACAGTAAACCAATAAATCGATATAAAAAATTTCTTGTGAATATTGTTATTGGATTTTCTGACAAGAAAGACGGGGAAAAAGCAAAGAGTTGATTTAAAAAAAAAGAAAAAATCCGTTATTAAACCCTGAATTAACTGTGAATAACCAAAATTTTTTGGAAAGTTGAGTTCAGTTCCCGTAGCCACACCCATGCCGATGACTGCCAGACCTGTTGAATCAAGAAATCACTTAAATAGAACCTGTCTGGAAAAGTGAAATAAGCTACAAAGCCATTTCTATGGCTTTAGGACTCCATTATCCACAAATGGAGAAAACTTGGAACAGTGGTAAACCTTCCCAGGAGTGGCCAACCTACCAAAGTTACTCTAAGCACATTGACGACTCATCCAGGAGGTCACAAAAGACCCCGAAACAACATCTAAAGACCTGCAAGCCTTATAAGTCCTGTGTGCATGATTCAACAATAAGAAAAGAGACTGGGCAATAATGGCATCCATGGGAGAGTTCAAAGGCCAAAACCATTGCTGACCTAAAAGAACACAAAGGATTGTCTCACATTTGTCAGACACCCCTTGGTGATCACTAAGCTTTTGAGAAAAAAATCTGTGGACTGATGAGACAGAAGTTGGTTTATTTTTGGAACATGGCATAAAACACAGCATTTCATAGAAAGAGTATCATACCAACAGTTAAACTTGGTGGTGGTAGTGTGACAGTTTTGGGTTGATTTGATGCCTCAGGACCTAGAGGACTTGCTGCAATTGATGAAAACAAAAACTCGGCTCTTTACCAAAAAATCCTGGAGGAGAATGTCTGGCCACCAGTTTGTGACTTCAAGCTCAAGCGCGCTCTTGATTAGGCAGCAGGACAGTAATCAGAAACACACCAGCAAGTCCACCTCTAAATGGCTTTTTAAAAAATGAAGGTTCTGGACAGGCCTAGTCAAAGTTGGGATGCTGCGGCATGACTCTAAACTGGCTTTTCAGGCTCAAAACTCTTCAGTGTGGCTGAACTAGAACAATTCTGCAAAGGAGAGTGGGCCAAAATTCCTCCACAGTGGTGTGAAAGACTCATTGCCAATTAGCACAAATACATTTCCTTGTGTTAGATTTTCACCTCTTCTGTGTATTATGACCTTGGTTTTTGCTGCCGATTTGGATACTATTGTCTGTGCCTTTTGGGATTTTTGTGTACCAATTCTGACCGATTGATTCAGATCTGATAAACACTGCTACTACACTTTAGTTACATCCAAGCTACATTGCTGCATCACATGCCATTGTTTACTAGCTTGCTGTATAACTAAATCCCACCTTTAGCTACCACCTCATTCTCCTCAAATGACACTTACCAGTCTGTCCATTCTCAGATCAAGCACAACTATGTCTGACTGTCAGATGAGAGACATGGGATCTGGTCAATCCAGAGGCTTTGCAATGAAGAGAGACTGCAGAAGAGATCCCAAGTTACTGGGTGGGGCAGGTGTGTAAACTCTAAGTCCATGCTCAAGAACCTGGCGAGCCACTGCTGTCACGAGTGGGACTTAGTTATAACACTACTTCAGGAGATTTCCAAACACAGGATAGCAGCTCACAGCTGAAAGCAGTCTGCAGAAGATACTGTCACAGTTGGCATGCTGGCCATAGATGGACATCACATCACAAATATTTAAATTATATGCATGTATACCTGCATGTACATGTAATCATACCAGCAATATCACACATATGCATTCATACACACATATTAAACACAATTGTGAACTTGTTTCCATACGTATGGCTTTCTGTATATGCATATAATCAATTATTTAAACCAATATTACATCTCTAAATGTCTCATTGATAAGTATGAAGCAGTTTAATAAAATAATAGTAATCTAGAATATACACTCAGTACACAGCTAAGACACTGATACTGAACAATATTGTGTAAAACAAGGAAGGCAGCACAGCAGTTGCGTAATACCAGTGTGATAGTGATTATCTAAACCACATTGCTTGAGAACCACCACAATGCTTGTACAGCTATGGGGGGGGTCAGGCCAGACCGGGCCACCAAAGAAGCAGGCATGACTTAGGTAATAAGGATCCAATGATAATACACTGGCCTTTTTGATGTGATCAGAGTCATAGAGATCTTGAATAGTGGTCTGTTTTTCCAGGTAAGATGTGTATTTTGGTGACCGTTAAGGCGATACAAGTTGACTGTATGCTGTAAGGTGGCACTTAAACAGAAGAAACGGCCTTGTAGATCCTTCCAGGACTCTCATTAAATTGAAATAATGAGCATATTGCACTTTATATATGAGGTAGTACTGGCTGTCAACAGTAGGTGGCAGTATGACAAAGGGAGATGCTGGGCAGTTAGGCCAACTTCCTGTCTCCAATGGTGAGATATTGCCATTGGTAGTGGGGTGTCCTTTAGTAAGACATGTCAGTGTTATGGAGAAATATTGAGGTATTTCAAATAAATTCTTAGCTTGATAGGTTTAACACAGCAGAAGGTAGAAAGAAATGGGCCAAATGTGTCACTTCCTGGTGCCATAGGGGGGCGCTATGATGAGATGTTTGCATGTGGGTGTGTTCAGTCTGATGCTGTTCTTGCCAGAAACAGTAGAACAAAAAATAAGACAGACAAAACTTAAAACAGGATCAAGTCATTTGGCACCACCAAAACCACATTATTTTGAAATGCAGATTAAGCTGGTGGACTTCCTGTTGGGATTTGTGTATGGGTCCAAGAGGCTTTTTTGTAGCTTTCACGATGACCTACGTATATGCTGACCCAAAAATCTGAAGCTTATGCTCTATGGTGTGCTGGAACTGGATATC
Organism: Cheilinus undulatus; assembly: GCF_018320785.1. Classification (NCBI taxonomy): domain Eukaryota; kingdom Metazoa; phylum Chordata; class Actinopteri; order Labriformes; family Labridae; genus Cheilinus; species Cheilinus undulatus. The sequence goes on along the minus strand of NC_054881.1, from coordinate 12,983,178 downwards.
AAAATTTGTTTTTGAGGGAAAAAAAAAATCAAAACTCAGAGCAGGGAAGGTTTTAATTGGCAGAAGAGGGCGCTGTGATGAAGTGATATTGATACATGAATATATTCAGGATTAATGTGTGATCATCTGTGTGAAATTTGATGACAATTGACAAAACCACTGCTATATAGAGTTTTATAGAATGATTGTGCAGAAAACACTGCAAGAAAGTAGTAAAAATAGCCCAAGTTTGGCCTCCATTCATGTCCCCACCCTAAGGTAAAAACTCATGTTTTTGAGAGCTTTGGATCCTCATCTTGTGTAGAATAACCCCCCAAAAATCTAGAGTCAATCAGATAAAAACCCTCTGACAAGTTTGTTAAAATGTGTGACTTGCCCATCAGCGAAAATGCCAAAATTGGACTTCTAGTTGTTTCTTGTGCATTTCCTGTACATTTTAGAGGATGGTCTCAGGACTTTATTGTCTTGTCATGATACAAATGTGTACACTATATTGCCAAAAGTATTCACTCACCCATCCAAATAATTGAAATCAGGTGTTCCAATCACTTCCATGGCCACAGGTGTATAAAATCAAGCACCTTGGCATGCAGACTGTTCCTACAAATATTTGTGAAAGAATGGGTCGCTCTCAGGAGATCAGTGAATTCCAGCGTGGTACTGTGATAGGATGCCGCCTGTTGAACAAGTCCAGTTGTGAAATTTCCTCGTTCCCAAATATTCCACAGTCAACTGTCAGTGGTATTATAACAAAGTGGAAGTGATTGGGAACGACAGCAACTCAGCCATGAAGTGGTAGGCCACGTAAAATGACAGAGCGGGGTCAGCGGATGCTGAAGCGCATAGTGCGCAGAGGTCGCCAACTTTCTGCAGAGTCAATCGCTACAGACCGCCAAACTTCATGTGGCCTTTAGATTAGCTCAACAACAGTGCGTAGAGAGCTTCATGGAATGGGTTTCCATGGCCGAGCAGCTGCATCCAAGCCATACATCACCAAATGCAATGCAAAGCGTCGGATGCAGTGGTGCACGCCACCACTGGACTCTAGAGCAGTGGCGATGCGTTCTCTGGGGTGACGAATCGCACTCCGCCATCTGGCAATGTGATGGACGAGTCTGGGTTTGGCGGTTGCCAGGAGAACGCTACTTGTCTGACTGCATTGTTCCAAGTGTAAAGTTTGGAGGAGGGAGTATTATGGTGTGGGGTTGTTTTTCAGGAGCTGGGCTTGGCCCCTTAGTTCCAGTGAAAGGAACTGAATGCTTCAGCATACCAAGAGATTTTGGACAATTCCATGCTCCCAACTTAGTGGGAACAGTTTGGGGATGGCCCCTTCCTGTTCCAACATGACTGTGCACCAGTGCACAAAGCAAGGTCCATAAAGACATGGATGAGAGAGTTTGGTGTGGATGAACTTGACTGGTCTGCACAGAGTCCTGATAGAACCCGATTGAACACCTTTGGGATGAATCAGAGCAGAGACTGAGAGCCAGACCTTCTCGTCCAACATCAGTGTGTGACCTCACAAATAGGCTTCTGGAAGAATGGTGAAAAATTCCCATAAACACACTCCTAAACCTTGTGGAAAGTCTTCGCAGAAGTGTTGAAGGTGTTATGGCTGCAAAGGGTGGACCGACGTCATATTAACCCCTATGGATTAAGAATGGGATGTCACTTAAGTTCATATGCAAGTCAAGGCAGGAGAGCGAATATTTTTGGCAATGTAGTGTAGCTCTTACCTAAACCCCTATCTCATGTTTGGGGCCACTGTGGGACCCCTGTGGAGTGAACTTGATAGGCACGATTCCAAAATATGAAAATATGAAAATTTCCACTGGGGGAAAGTGTGGTGTGTTTATTTGAGCATGTAAGAGCTCCCAAATTAGCAATTACTCCGACATAATAATACCGCCTAGCCTGGGTTAGGGCTAAGAACCCGAAGTTGGATAAAATTATAAATAACACAACACAAATTATGGAAAAACCCAACAAGGACAACCTGTCCCATAGTTGAGGTCGTCCCATTTTAGAGGTCAGCAACCAGATGCCTCTCTGTTTTTCTGTGAAGGCCTTAAAAGGTATCATTGTGTTATTTTCAATGGCTGAGATTTTTCCATTTGTTTAACATTATTGTACCATTATTGGCAACTGCCATGCAACCCGCTCTTCTTCTGCTGTCTGCAACCCTCCTTTATCCCTCCACATTTTGATCTTTCCTGCACATCCTCTCTCTGTTCCTCTTGATTTGCCACATTTTCATACAATCTTTTCTCACTTTCTCATTCCTGCTAATCTCTGTGACTCTCCTGCCCTCCCCCCTTTCTTCCCCCTCCCAGTTGTTCTACGTACCACAGAATCAGGTGTTGTGTCGTACGGCGGCTGATGACGCAACAGCGAAAGCCTCGCAGCTTTTTAATTAGTGTTAAGCGTGTGCATCCGTGCGAGGGTTGTGGGAAGCACGGCGCTACGCTGATGAACGCATTCACGCAAGAGTGTCACCTCAGCAATAACTGTGATTTAAGGACAAGACACCCAAATTAGCAGCCGGCGAGACAATGGAGGGCTTGTAAAAAATGTGATAATGGAACCCAGAAGCATTCTCAATTCAGCCAGTGAGGGATGCTTTTGGTTAAGCTTTTTATTAGACAAATTTCATAACATTTTTTGTCATTGTTCTGTGGGAACTCCCAGTGAGATAGGAAACTGTACTAAAGGATGGCTGACGTTAAAATGAAGGTGGGCCACTAATTATTCCCATCGAGTCGCACCTAAACATCAAGTAAACGGTGTTAACTCAGTTTAAAGAACATATCCTAATGGTACTGGTGAATCATTTGGATATGGTACTTTAATTGAGGCCTATATAATTGTAAAAGTAATAATCACAAATATCATTGTAAGTTCTCTCAAGAGGGTTGCTTTTCCAGAGATTCAGAGCTGAGATCAAAAGAAATAGACCAAAATGTGCAGAGATAATTGGTAACACAATTTAAAGCTGCAAAAATGTTGTTGTGCTTCATATTTCCAAAGATTTTCAAGAATTTGTCCATTCCAGTGCTCTCAAATTTCTCTCAGCATTCTATATCAGAGCTTCTCTGACCCAATGCTGTAGTGGAATACTGAGCCCCACAGTAATACAGCATCAGCACTGCCTATTAAAGTGCCTTTCTGTGAATGCTGTCTCTGCCTTGGTGTGCCATCTAGAGGCCTGTGAGAGGCCCACTGAAGTGGATCACTCACATCCATCACATATTTGACTGAATTCATAGAAGATAAATCTTGTTAAACAAACAAGGCCTTCAGGGTATGAACTAGAGTCCTCCATTCTGTAGGACTTCTTCTGAATTGGTACATATAAATTAATGAGAAAAAGCAAGCAAGTGAAAGTTTAAATATGGGATGTAGTAGAGTTGAAACTTTATGAGGATGTTTCCCTACCCTGAAACCCATTCTTATGTTTCTATAGATGCAGCATTCAACATATAAATCAGACAAAACACGATTAAATATTCTGTACAGGTAGGGTTTCATGGATATGATACTTCTGCCTATAATGTCGGTCACTTGTTGGCAGACTTACCACCAAACGGGTGTCCTTTTACTTTAGCTCTATATCTTGAAACATGAGGAGAAAGAAAGTGAAGAGGGATAAATACAGGAAAATTTTGTGCAAGGGAATTAAAACCCCATAACTGGTACAGCTTTCCCTTAGTAGTGCTTTCATCTGTCCATCCATCCATTATCTATATTTCTTGTCCTGTTCAGGCTTGCAGAGGGGCTGGAACCAAACCCAGGTGTCACTGAATGACAGGCAGGTCACCTGGACTGGTTGCTACTTGATCACAGGGCTTAAATAAAGAGATGGACAAACATTCATGCTTTTAATCACATCTACGGGCAATTTAGCGTCACTTATTAATCTAACAAGCATATCTTTGGTCTGTATATGCGACGAGAACCAGCAGGGCCATGGGGAAGGCATCAGACTCCACAAAGAGTTTAATTGTTAATATAGCTAAAATTTTAAGAAACATTATATTCATATCTATGCAAAATATCTTTAGTTGTTATAAGGTTGAAGTAATTATTAGTGATTGTGCAAATTGTTCATGCATATCCATACTTGCCTCCACACTATTTGAAAACCACTGTGTTAAAATAGTGTGGAGGCAAGTGCATGCACTGGCCCTATGCCTATGTTCAACTTTGAGCCAGATGTTGCGAACAACTTAAGTTAGGCCCTGTGCACCAGCTGGACTAAAACCTCTGCTTCAGTTACACCTTTACACACTTTACAAAGTTTGCCTTACCCAATGAATTGTGAATGGAGACTGCACAGTAACCTAAGAAGCACTATGGCAGCATGCTTGGTAACAAATTTACCAGTGAAAAGTCATGAATATGAGAGAATGAAAGTCGTCTGTGATCGGACTATAAACCTGGAAGTTTACTGAGGGCAGTCAGCTGTTGAGAAAAGTCAAGTTTAGCTTACGATTTCTGTTTGGATAAACAGAATAATATCCCCTATAAACATGAGGGGTCTGGCTTCAGACCTCAGACCACAACAGACCACTACTGTGAGACGTCGCCTCTGTCAGGACAGAAGTGACGTAATTTGCCAATACCGTGTATTCCCTGTTTGAGACTTTTTTGTTTTTTTTAAATATCAACTCAACATAAAACAAAGTCTGGCAGTTACATTCATGACATAACCACATTGCAAACATTACAGAACAAACATTTCCTAACTAGTGATTGTTTTAGCTAAAGATAATTTAGCTACACTAGCTACGTAGTTAACGTTATAAATTTAAGTAGCTATATTAAATTTAACCATAAAAATCTGAGCTTTAGCAAAAATAGCTTTGGCAAATGTAACTAAAACTAATGTAGTTATGTTGGTAACATAGCAAAGTAGAAAATGTAGCTAAAGTTAAAGCTAACGTAACATAAGGTGACCCAGCTTTGTTAGCTCTAACTTTAACTATGTGAGCTATTTAGCTTTGTTATGTAACAAATGTAGTGTCACTTACTTTAGATTTATAGGAATTATTTATGTATAAACATTTTTAGAAGTACTTAGCCCAATGGTGTCTTGCTTTGGCTTAGTTATCTTTATCTGAATCTAACATAGCGATGCTAGCCAATGTAAGTATGTAAGCTACAGTTTAAGCAACATAAGCAGATGCAGCTTAGACAACTGTAGCTATACCTAACAGAGCTATGTAGGCAACATTGATAAATAGTTAATTAAGCTCAAGCTGAATTAAGCTAACGCAACTTTTATAACTGTAGGTTTTGCTATAAAGCTACATAGCTGTGCTATTTATGTGGCTAACACAGCTAATGTAACTTCTTTAGCTATATATACATTAGCTATGTAGCTACATTATCTCTGCAGCATGCATAGCTAACTTGGCTTCATTAGCTTTAGATTAAACTAAGTTAGCTATGTAACTTTGAAATGTCTGTCGCTTATGTTGCTGATGTAGCTTCATTAGTTTTAGATTTAGCTATGTTTACTACATAGCTATCTCACTTAGCTAATGTAGCTTTGTTAGCATAGCTGTGTTAAGATTGTTTCATGGAGGATAAGCTTTTATCCTTTAAGCATACTGTTAACTCAGCTTTACTAAACATTTTATAACTAGATTTTGCAGGTCAGGTTTTTGACATTTAACGTTTGATATCCTTACCCTTACCTGGAAGTTTAATACAATTTTTATTTTGAATCTTTTAGCATTTATTTCCATTCTGACTGTACCGGTCTGTATGGGGGGGGGGGCTTGAGATTTGTGGTCGTTTTTGAAAACCTTTCTCTCTCAGTAGGCAATATTATCATAATCATCCATTTAAAGAAAACAGTGCTATACTACTTAAATAAAAATGGGGTGCTAGTTTGTTTCAAAAGACTTGGAATGTAGGACTGTGCAGCAGGGCAGATGCAAATTATTCATATATCCATGCTTTGTATATCTCAAGCCATTTAAGTTTTCCTCCTCCATGGACTAGTGCCAACGCCATGCAAGTAAAGTCAGACGAGTGATCAGCATGTATAAAGAAAAGTTACATGTATTTTTTCTGCCCTCCCATTCAGCAGACACCAGCAAGAACTGAAAGTAATGCAAGTGACAAGATACAGACAAATGTATTATGTGTAATTTAGTAACTTGGTTATGCATTGACACTAACACTGGTTGACACAGTCAGTGCGATGTGTTGAGTATTTTTGGATGATGCCTTAGAAAGAGAACTTCATCCGCAAATGCAACTGTTGTGCATAATGCTGAAAAAGAACTCCCTCTAATGGGTTTTCAAGCTTAATTACTCTTATCTGCAAAGCAAGGCACCAGAATTTACATTTGAATCTGCCAGCCAAATGCAAGCAGCCCAGCTCTTGAATATGCCATTGAGATGATGATAAACTGAAACCTGGGATGACCTCATCTTCACCTACACTTCATCTCAGTAAGGCAGCACCCCTCTTGCCTTACTGGCCTTGTTGGATTAGGTGATCCCTCTCTGTCTGCTCCATCTGTACATCTGGCACTCACAGCGCTCGGTGTCTTCTATGCTTACATGCAGGGCCTGGATCTTGGCAGTGACAACAGTGCTCTCTATGGCCTTTTTCACACATGGATTCATGAAAATTTTCAGACATCCTTTTAAAATCTTCCTCAGTTTATTGTTCAAATTTTATGAATGTGTGAAAACAGCCCATGCACTCTTCTGTCAAAGACAGGACAGACAATTCAAATACTAATGTGAAAATACTGGACCATTGGTACAGTGCTCTTGCCTCACAATTCTAACCGTACATCTTGTTCTCCACTTCATTTAGTCCCACTCTCTTTGGAAGGAATCTTGTGACACTTAACACTCCCCAACTACATGATGGCTTAATTTCACTCCTTCCCTTTGGACCGTTTTCTTTTATGTACTCAAGAAACTGTTTGATAACAGTGTCCCCACCTTCAACTTCAGTGCAAGGATGGGTCAATTGCTCTGAGTCCAGACAAGCACAGACTCTCAATGGACATGCCTTGGGTTTGAATGGTGTCTTGCTTTATAAAGAAGAAAGATGATAATAGATGTGGGTGCAGGACAACCAAAAACAGAAAAACATTGTGTTCAAGCCTGGTTTTTAAACTCTCTGTGGCACTGCCCAAATGTACAAGCTCATCTTCTTTGTCTTACATGATACTAAAAAACCCTTTAGCCTTTCCACCAGAATAGGAAAGCATTATTATTACTGTGCTGATAAAGGTTAGAAAGCTTACGTTCAAGTAACAGTGCGATTTCCAATGGGCTTTACGCATTTGAAGGTGTACACCTGGCACAATGTCAAAGTCTTAAAAAATCTCTGAAATTTGGTGATTTTAGTCTGATTTTATTATTATTTATTCAAGGATAGTACTTACAGAAATTTGCTTTAGTCATGCAGTCATGACCAAACAAGCTCAGAGAATACAAAGGTTCCCAAAGGATACAACTATCAACGGCAATGTAAAAAACTGAGGTAGTTGGTCGGCTACTTGGTTCTGATTGGCTGTTGGATAGAAATTTCAAAAGACAGTGGTACATAAATTCTGTTCTTGCAAAGTTGCAATGCCTAACTTTCCTTCTTTTCAGCTTCTGCAAAAGTGTTTAAATCTAAAAAAATTATTGAATAATGCTTAACCAACCCTCTGAGCCCTAAGCTATTTTTTAAACATTTTGTCTAGCCTGGACTTATTGTCTTAAAAAGTTTGTAAAACATCAACCCTGCGGTGCACAGTCAAGCTCTAAACATCTTTTTTTTCCAGGCCAACCTGGGCTTTAAGAATATATGTGCTGCAGTTATCTCACTTACATTTTCAAAAAGTAATGGGACCAAAAATACAAAAGGCAAAACTAAACTGAAATTCAAACTCAAAGATTTTTATGTGTGACACACAGTAAACACCAATGACAAAAACTTTATTGTTCTCCCATCTCTTTGGGACCAAAAAGAAAACAAAAAATTGTGCAAAAAAAAAAAAAAAAAAATCAATATATTGACATATTTCCACTTGCACTTTTTCTATTGGCTTTATTTGTGCCATTATTCAAAGCAGTCCCTGTCTGCAGTAACACGGAGGGACACGTCCCAGGCTCTCTGTCTCTCTTTCTCTCTATAGCGAGCTATTCAGGCCATCTCCTGCATGATCTAAGAGTAAAGACAAGCACATTTTGACAAGACCTACAGCTGGTTGTCACAAGCCCATTACAAAGCATTGTGGGATACAAAATGGTGGATAGCACTAGCTGCTAGCAACAGAAACGACCAAAAAAACTGATTAAAAAATGGATAAAAAGATTTCAATGTTGGACTTATTATTGTGGGTTTAATCTTTTAAGACTCTGTAAAGTCACCCAAGTTCCATGCTCCTTAGAAAAGCTTTTGTAAGGGTTAGAGAGGCATGGATAGCATCTGTAGAACAGCAGAACATTGGACTGCAAGAGGGGAAAAAAGCAACTGGCTACAATTTATTGTTCAATAGTTAGTTGACCTTATGCAACCTGTGTCTTTTCTAATGTTTATGATAATGTTGGTCTCAGAGGGTTAAAGAAATGGTCATAGGGAGTCCTTTTGGTTCTTAGGAGTCCTTTCCACCTTAAAATATTAGTTTTAATGGCAATCAGCTGCAATAACTAAACGGAGAAAGTAGCCCTACCTATTACCACAGAGCTCCCCATAGGCTGTTTACAACACAATGTGATTAGTATGAAGTTCTCTTGTCAGAAGTGTGTGCAGTTTGACGGCACTAGTTCATGGCATGTTAGACAGACTATGAGATGGCTATCAGTAACAGCTAGTCTCATTCATTCATTCCAGTGCCATTGACACACATAGGAGTGGGAGCTAGGAAACAATGGCAGTTGCAATACTGACTCTCCCTACTGAGCAACAGTGGCCAACTAGCTAAAGGCACCTGGTATTACCCATCTGAGTACTAACCAGCCCTGATCCTGCTTAGCCTCCCAGATCAGATGAGACTGAGCAAGCTCAAGGTGGTATGGATGTAAACAGAAAAAGAGAGAGTGACCAAGCAATCTCAACCAGTCTGTTTTTGACAGGCTACTACCAGTGAGACAGTGGGCTGCCAGTCTGGCACTAAGCTGGATATTCTGCTGTTGAATGGGTAAGTAACACACCATATGTAAACGTTTCACAAACAACTGGCTGTAGACACTAGCGTCCATTTTGCACAAAAATAATAGTCCTAACAAGTCTTTGACTTCCAACAGCAACAGGGTTCCAGTCATTTCCAAGATGTTACAAAGTATAGTGGCTACTCTCTTGGTGGCATTCTGAAATGGGAACCCTGACTTAATAGAATACTCCTGGAAATTAGAGAGGAGTACCTGCAACTGACATGCAGACGGATGTAAATAGCCTTGAATTAGCTTTAAAACAGTGCTAAAAGAAAGGATGCAGTCTGATATGGTGCCATCTGCGGGGAAAGGCCAAAAAGTGCAATGACTTTTCTGCCATGTATATACAGGTCCAGATTGTGTGCGGATGGGATACCAAGTGCAGCATCATCTCCATATAAACAATAAGATATATGAACCAAGGGCCCAGCTGGCCTGCTTACACATCAAAGCGGCAGGTCGATCTACCAGTCAGCGTTGACTTCAGAGGGAAGATTTGTGAGTGACCAGGGAGAGGCCTTTGGGAAAAAGATGACTACTTCTTTCTAAACAGCGCTGATAAGTGGGGCAATCTGAAGGGTTTGGAGACAGGGGCCTTGTTGCTGATGGTTTGTACAGATGTGAGAGGTACAAGGCGATGCTACAGAAGACACGACCCCTCTTAAGCTTTCCTCGCGCGCAGAAAGAGGGGCAAAAACAGAAGACGTGGAATGGTGAGAGATGTCATCGGAGGATGTAGAAAGTAAAAAATGGAACCTAGTGGAGCCTTTTCTAGTGACAACACAGTTAAGTGCAGACTGTTCCTGCACTGTGTAGGTATTATGTTGTCCCTGTCTGCGTTGACAACTGAAAGTACACTACTATCTTGTCAAATATAACAGCTTGGTCTGTGACGCTCTGTGACCCAAAACAAGATGTTCTACTCTTGCATCGGTTTGGCACTTGTGTTTATGTACACAAATATAAAACGCAAAGTTAGATGCTTGAAGAAGGGAGGTCGAGTTGGCAGTATAAGGTAAGTTTGTAGATGTTGTTGCCAAGCATTTACATTTATGACTTATGGGTATGAAAAATCAGTCTGGGATAATGTTTGATCATTATAACGCTTGGTGCTATAAGCAGTTGCAGTTTATTCTCAAGAAAAAGTAGAATCATGTCCTCAGTCCTTTAATTGGAATTCCCATATTTGCTCAGTTAAGCACCTATGCCCACTTGGATTGTTTTCTTGTGCTACCAGCCCCCATAACCACAATTTTACAGCATTTCACACCTTTACTCACCTAGCTTCTTAGGTTTGTATTTCAATGCTTCCACTTTACTTGGTAGGGACATACAAGTCTTTTTTGACCTTGAGCTGTGTGCTTTGTATGTGCTGGATTTGCCAGACTCCATCTCTGTCATCAGGCAAATTCATCTTGAAAAGCTCCAATCAACACGTTTGTGCTGAGGGGAACACTGTTCAGACCAGTCAGCATCATTTAAGGAGAACAGGGCGGTGGCTGTGGGCTGGGATTAGCTGTACTCAAAGCTGTTTGCAATGGCTACCATCTGTGTGGTGATTAGCTCAGATATAGCATTTGTATAGCTTCAGCTTTACTAGAACTTGACTACATTTCTGTACAAATAAGGAATAAAAGCAACATTAAAAGCTTTCATGATGGGAAAGATGTTTTTGCTCTTTTGCCGACCTGCTTTGCCATAGTTTGTCAGGCATGTCAGGTTAGATTGCTGTCACATCATCTTGTGAATGTCAGATGGGGGGCAAGAAGTGTAGCAGCAGTTAGAAATCAATGAGAATAGAAGAAAGTTAGTGCATGGACTTGCACACTGTTGTTACCAAAACATTTCTGCATATAGTACATTAGGAATGAGCCCTACACTTTAGGAAAGGTGATTTTTTTATGGGCTAACCGATCTGGTTGGCCTGGAGGGGATAGACATCACAAATGACTTAGTCCTATAGACCTCCTGCAACACTTCTGCCTGGATGAAGGAAGACCAAAGTCTTGAGGAGTCCTGTCTTGTCCTAAAAAGCTAGCTGTGCCCTTTTAACAGCTTTTCACCCTTGTTTTGTTATAAACACACTTTTAACAGAAATGGTGTATACTGTTGGGCAAATAAACCTTGTAGCAAACAAGCTGGTTCTACAAGCCGACGCCTCGATACAGACAAAAGAAGCTAGCTCCAATTTTCTTTGTTTTCATTTTGTAACTGAGTAACACATATTTCAAATTCTAAATTGGCCATGAATGAAGGGCAGTTTGCGAGCCAAAAGACTGGCTCTTATTTCCGATTTCTTTCTCTATAAAGAGATGGATTCCCCATTGCAACAAGCGAGGCTGGGTGGACTTTTGTGGTGGAAACGCAGGCAAGATCAGGGTTTACTATGCTAAACCGTGCTTGAGCGTATTGAACCAAACTGGACTGCTTGTTGGAAACAGACCATACATGCTGTCCGACACCATACTTCCAAACTGGCTGGATCTGGCTGAATCTGGCTGGACCCCTGAAAAAACTCAGAGAATAAACCCTCCCCAGCTGTGATTTATTGATGAATATGTGTGTTGGATCAGTAGCATTGGTGCTAGCATCCTGGCTAACAGTTACCTCATTTGGCAAGTTATTATTGAGTTGAAATCAGTGTTGAAATTATCATTATTCATGCTACTTTAACCAAGTTAACCAATTTTTCTACCCATTTTGCCACTATTTTTGTTAACTTAAACTATTTGGGCTGCTTTTTGCAATTTTGCAACATTTTAAAAATACTTTTGACCCATTTCTTGCAACTTTTTTGGAACTTCTTGCCACATTTAACCCATTTTTGCTACCTTTTTGATGGTTTTGCCTACTTTTGCTATTATGCAGACATTTTTTTTTGCCAATTTTTCATCACTTTATACCATGTTTTAGCAACTTTAAAACTTTTTTGCCCTTTCCTGCCACTTGTAACCTATCTTGTCACTTTTTATAACACTTTCAACGTTTTGCCACTATTAACCATTTTTTTTGGCCTCATATGCCAGTTGTTAACCATTTTTGACTTTGTCTTGACACTTTTTACGCTATTTTGCCATGTTTTATCATCACTTTAACCAATTTTTGCCACCTTTTAGGCACCTTTTGCCCACTTTTGCCCCCCCAAGTCATCTGGGTCCCAGAAACCTCTTCCCTTTATCCCCCCTTATGGGCCACCTTGACTGTTATATTATTTAAAAAGTCTATTTTGTATTGATATGAATATGGTGTGCCTTGAGATTTTGACTTGACCTTAGGTGTGCCTTGGGCGAAAAAAGTAAGAAAACCACTTTCCTCTTTGAATGGTTGACTCTGGTTGGAGTTCTTTGCTGTTGCATAATGGTATCTCAAAATTACCTGAAAATTTGGACATCTTATCCTAATTTTAGCAGATAATGTAAACAATAGATAAATAAATAGACAATGAATGATGACGCTGGTTTAACTTAAATGTCACTTTACGTGTGTTCACATATAATCAATCATAATGCCATTGTATTGATTAGAACAAAAAACTGCACAAGAAATTAACAAACTGCAGAGAGAGGACTTGACCACATTAGGAGTCAGGACGCCTTGGTCGACCCCTAACACCATCCACAATCATAACCAAAACTCTATGACATCAGAACATTGTAACAACACAATCAAACTCTAAGATGACTTTCCTACTCAGCACTGATGCCCACAGCAAGAAAGTACACAGGCTATGAGCAGAGGAATGATATCATTTCTCTAATTTGCATCAAGCAAGAGCAAGTCACATTCACATTTGTGGATATTAACTTAAAAGAAGATACCATTCAGTGGCATGTTTTTCAAGGACCCCGTGATTGCATCCATTCATGCAGGAAGTTGTTACGGATGAAAAACCTGAGTCAAAAGGGTGGCACATTACATCATTTGAATTAGCTTATTAACATGGATAAAACTGTCAACCAGCCTCTGGGAAAAAGTCACAGCATTCCTAAACAGATACAAATCGTCATCTGCAATCATAACAGGGGTGACGATGGAAGGTTCTGAGGTTCTCTTTTGCTTAAATTAACCCTACTAAGACATTTGTTAACATCTCACTTTGCTAACACATATGGGAGGATATTTGAGTCTAAATAAAAAAAGTATGCTTAAGTACAGTATGAAAATATAACTCAGTTTATCGTAATCTGTATTTGCTTCAGTAACTTCTTATCTACTTTTGATCAGTTCTTTTAAGATTATTTTACTCTATTAGATAAGACAGCTGTAAAGAAAGGGTAATATGGGTTGAGAGAGTAGGGGAAGACATGCACCAAACACTGATAGAATCAGGAATCAATCTGGTGAGCTGCTTACGACTATGCCAAGCATTCAAAATGGGTAAATTAAAAAAATACTTTTTTCTTGAGCTACTTGTCCCAAAAGAAGTGAAATATTCAGCCCAAAAAAGTTTTTAAAATCTCATATTGAAACAGAAGCAGGCAGGAATTAAAAACAGCCCAGGCAAGGATGAGCGGTGTCCTGCAATGCTCATGTATGGTCCACTTTCTAAAAAGTGGTCCACTCTAGTTTAGTTCAGTTTGTCATGGTTTAGCTTATTAAACTCTGATCTTGGCTGTGTTTCCTCAGCTGAAACCATCCACGCTTGTCCATTATGACAGGAAATCCGTCTGCTTTAAGAGATCTAGATCATTTAGTTCAGCTCAGTAGAGCTGGCTGGATTTCATTAGGTGATAGTTTGGCTTTTTAAATGTGGATTAAAGATCAACAAAGGATGAAGGAAAGGACACTGGCACTTAAGCGGGAGCTATCATCCTTACTCCGCCTCTTACCCCACATAGTGATAGTCTATCACTGCCTCAATTAAAAGCAGGTTTGTGACAAAATAAGTATTTTTTTGTTACATTTTAAAGGGTCTCAACTAGCCTCTTAGCTCAGTACAAGATTATCTCTCCATCTGGATAGCTGACACTAGACAGCAGATGGTCTGCAGGACTTAGTAAAATTGTGATATTGATGGCCTCCACGCCAGGTAATTCAGTTAAACTGTGGGGAAAATCCCTTTTTTTGTAAAATGTGGGGATGGTACTCAGTGTTTGTTGAAATCTTCTGCTGGTAATTGTAGCATACAGGTCCATTTAGAGCTGTAAAGCACAAACTTTCCTCCATTCCCATCCATTCCTAATGGCTGCCCCCCACTTCATGGCCCCCAGCACACATTTGCATGTTATCAGAATCACGTGACTACAAGGACCCTTTAAACAAATTTATTGGACCTCTTGTTCATCCCTTGCTTGTGAATGGGATATGTCAAGAATACTTACAGGGATTTTTTTTAGAACTTTCTACAATTGTTCACTTTGACTCACAGATGAACCAATAAGATTTTGGAGGTCGGAGGGCCTCATGTTCATCTGTTGCTTGTGAATGTGATATGTCAGGAATGCTTTGAGGGATTTTCTTGGAACCTTGCACAAATGTCCACTCTGACTCAGTGATTATGGATTAGATTGTGGAGGTCATAGGTCAAAGATCATTGGGCCTCAAACCTTCAGAATATCAAAGGAAGACTAAGGCAGGGGTCACTAACTGGCGGACCGCGGTACAGATTCCAACCCAGACGCCATACGATACGGACCTGGACCCGGATGAACAATCATTAGAATAAAAGGGAACTTTAAATTTGACGGGGCGCTTCTATTTTAACCGGCGCAGCTATTCTAGGATTTACGGTACTGGTTTTGCAGATCAGGAACTGCACAGACCAATTGCATACAGGTTTGTCATCTCACGTAATGCTACTCGGCCAATGAACTGTCTGCATTCCAGGCAGTAAACATTGAACCGCTGTATTCATACGAGGGACAGACAAGAGGAAGAGAAGAGAAAAGAAAAGAAAGAAAGAGAAAGAAAGTAGACGAAAAGATGAGTGAGCTGAGACAAGGAGAGATTCACAGACGGAGAAACGGGGGAAGAAAATGGCAAAGATTTGTTGAGTTTAACATATTGTTAAGTTGGTTGAGACAGTTAAAGCACTTTATTTTATATATTATTTTAAGAATTTATGGAGTAATAAATTTGTAAATCAGCTTTTAAATGACAATCAAATTATACTTTCCACTTTTACTTCTATTATGTGTTGCTTTGTTTAAAAAAAAAACTTGAGTTTCAAATGAAATTAACGGCATTAATGGAAAACTAATTTTCATATTTTATCAGTGCAATAAGTCCCTGAAATCGCACCGAGATTCACATATCACACTTACTCAAGTTAGACATTATGATGTTCTGTACCTTTGGTTTAATACATTTTCTCTGACTGGACCGCTTTGAATTTTAGTTGACTACCCCTGCTTTAAGGGGTTGTCTTGAAACTTTTTTGACTCAAGGATTAACTGGTTAGATTTTGGAGTTCATTAGATAAAAGGTCTTGGGTGCATCTCTTGCTTATGAGCATGATATCTCAGTAATACCCAATAATATTTTCATCAAAGTTTCCATAGATAGCCTTGACAAATTACCAGCTACCTGACTGGATTATGGAGGTTACTGGTCAAAGTCATTGAGCCTTATGTGCATCCCTTGCTTATGAGCATCATGACAGAACACTTTGAGGGATGCAGAGCATATGGAGGCCGTTCTTAATTTTAATTTTAGACCAAAAATGTGCAAAAAGCAATAAAATGAGAATTTTAAAATGCATTCACACAACTTTAACTGATAACTCACTACCATTAAAGGGCTACCTGTGATGCATTTTCCATTTGCATGCTTGGAAATGTTGTTCACAATAATACGTCAGGATCAAGAAGGTAGAAAACAACTTTCTTTGATGGATCTCTTGAATCCGGTCCCACTTGCCATTAGAGTGGCAAATTTTGTGGAAACCTTCAAGCTAAGAACACAAGAGCTATTCATCTTCATTGACAAATGACTAGCCTACCATTATTAACCTCAGGAGGGAAAGAGTATCTTCTCCTATCCCAGTCTAGACAGCTCTGACATAGAAACATGGCTTTAGGAACCCAGTGAGAGCTGCATCCAAGCGTCTGCATCTCCACACTTGCTCTCTGTCTGCCATCTGTATGAGTGTGCACATGGCTGAGTGTGTGTGCTCAGAGTGTGTGACTCATGCTCAGCATGGCTAAGAGTGTGTGTGGCTGTCTGTTTATCTTTCCTCTCTCTCAGACACCAGCCCGAAGCAGTGTTTCAACTTGGCAATGGATGTGGAAGCAGCCTCAGCTTCTATTGATGCCGGCAATGGCTGAATCCCATCCGCTGGACGCTTGGGCTGCTCATTATTAGTGCAGTGTAAGTGGACGGTCAAAGTCCCTGCCACACCATCTGTGTCTCATCTGCCTTCTGATTTCAACGGCACAGTTCAAGTAACTGCCCTTTGCACTTGTTTATCCCAGGACATATGAGAGCCTGGGGATCTCTTTTTTATATTTACCTCCTATTTTTGATAATTTCTTTTTGTTTTCTTTTCTGTAATAGACTCCTGACTGTCAGGTGCCCAAGATCCAGCTATGGGAGATAATGTTTGCACTGTGTTCAAGAAGTTATCTGATATCAAACAGGGTTATATTTAACACTAGAAAGGCCAGAATTCAAAACCTACTAGAAGAAGCTTCCAAAAAATACTTCAGTGTTGTTACCACCTACCATCATCAGTTTTACAAGTATTTTCACTCTAACAGCACAGAGCCATTTGTTATTTTCTGTTTTGGTGTTGGAATTGTTGTCCTGATCACCAGAAAGTTTGGATGGGACTCTTCCGATAAATACAGAAGTGCTGTTAGCAGCTACTGTCGTCAATTTGTTCAATGTTTTCACTCTACCAGAGCAGAGCCATGTCTTTTGTTATACTTTGGGGATGGAACTGTTCTTCTGATCACCAGAGAGTTTGGGTATGAAGCTCCCAAAAATACTGCAATCTTGTTACCACCCACCATCATCAGTTTTACAAGTATTTTCACTCTAACAGCACAGAGCCATTTGTTATGTGTTGCTTTGGTGTTGGAATTGTTGCCTGATCACCGGAAAGTTTGAGCATGACTTTACCAATAAATACTGGGGTGCTGATACAACATACTGTCATCAATTTATCAATATTTTTATTCTCACAGCAGAAAGTCATGTGTTCCATTATATTTTGGGGGTGGAATTGTCCTGACCACAGGAAAGTTTGGGCGTGACTTTCTCAATAACTACCGCAGAGCTGTTATAACCTACTGTTATCATTTTTACTGACATTTTCACTCTTACAGCACAGAGCCTTTTGTCCTGCTATATTTTGGTAGTGGAATTGTCCCCATCACTGGAAAGTTTGGGTATGACTTTCCCGCTTAATCACAGTGCTGATACAACAGACTGTCATCAGTTTTACTAATATTTTTATTCTAACAGCAGAAAGTCACGTGTTCCATTTTATTTTGGGGGTGGAATTGTTGTCCTGATCACTGGAAAGTTTGGGCTTGACTTTTCCAGTATAAACTACAGTGCTGCTACCACCTGCGGTCAACAATTTCACCAATACTGTCGCTCTAACAGCACAAAGCTATTTTTTCTATTTTATTTTCTTGTTGACATTGCTGTCCTGATCACTGGAAAGTTTGCAGTAACTTTATTAATAAATATTGTAGTGCTGTTACCACTTGCTGTTATCAGTTTTAACAATAATGTCACTCTCCCAGCACAGTGCCATTTGTTCTCATATTTTGGGAATGGAATTGTTGTTCTGATTACTGGAAAGTTTTGATTTGACTTTTTAGATCAATTCTGCAGTGCTGTTACCTCCTACAGTCATCAGTTTAACCAGATATTTTACCAGCATAGCACCATTTTTCTGTTATATTTTGGGGGTGGTGGGATTGTTGCCCTGATCACTGGAAAGTTTTGGCTTGACTTTTCCAATAAGTATTGCATTGCTGTTACTACCTACTGCCATGAATTGTACCATTATTTTCACAAACAGCACAGAGCCATTTCTGTGTTGTATTTTGGGAATGGAATTGTTATCCCGATCACTGGAAAGTTTTGGAAATAACTTATCCAATAAATACTGCAGGACTATTATCACCTAGGGTCATCAATTTTACCATCAGTTTTAAGCTTCACCCAGGTGAAATTTTACAGTCTAAGCTAAAGCAACAGCAAAGAAAACTTGCTACATTGCTATGCATTTTATTATTGTTGATATTATTGTTTTGGGTTTTTTTGTTAGTATTGTTTTTACATCAAAACAACTTGCTGTGTTTTTGTCATTGCTGATTTTGCTTTTTTTTAGTTAGCCTGCTCTGAACTTAAACAATAAGCTTTAAGGTAAACGTTATGAGGTAAATTGGGTTTACAAATCCATGATGCAATGTTTTGATGATAGCCAAAAGAGTCTTCTGATGTGTCTCTCTCCATAACAGCTGGATAGAGATGATGCTTTAGTTTGTTACTCCCTGAAATTGTCATTCAACCTAGCCCTTGATCAGCACCACAGAGCAGCACATTTATCCTGACTAACAGCCTAAAACATGCTGAGCCTGGTTTAATTAGGCTACTTAACATCTAAAATTGTTCCAATAGACAGCTTACTCTGTGAGAAATGATGAATGATGCCAAGCTACCAAGCTGCAGCTGCCACTGCAGAAATATTTACCAATTTAAGAGCAACAAAATCCATACAGTCAAAATGACTGCCTGTAGTTTTCATTGGTAATAGGTCTAATTTTTTCTTTGCCTTTTGTGTAATAGAATATTTGAAATTTAAAATGCAAACACGTTTCAGAAAAGGAACCAGCAGCACTGAAACTTTCAATTCAACAAAGTCACACATATTATAAATGGATGAAACAGTCCAAATGACTGCCATGGTCTTTGTAGTGTTAAGAATGGGTTTTCCAAATAATTGATGTAAGTGCATGAACATGGTGACACAGGGCGGAGTACCATGTCTGCGCTTCAGTTGCACTCAATATCCCATCAAACCGTACAACCGCTTGTTTTCCAGTATATTTTCACTCGATCACCTCATAGCTCTCCATACTGCCAAGGATCTTCCCTTTCTAAGCTTTAGATCAGGATTTTCCCCTGTAATGGCCTAGGATGTTAAATATGGTTCACTGTAAATAAGCCGAATAATCCTTCAGTGTGGACCCACCCTGAGATGTTGCTGAACAAGGCCTGACTGCAAGCTCACTGGTTCAAATCAACACACAGTCTTGGAAAATATGAACAAGGAAAATGACGGAGAAACACTTGCTTTCCAGAAAACCACCAAGATGCCCTCGAGCAAGGTATTTACCCAAGTATTTATCCAAAAACTGCTCCATTAGAGCTGCACAGTGGCCAACAATAGAAGACTGGTTTCACTGGCAGCTTCAACAGGGTAGTTCGAGTGTGTTTGTGTATGTGTGACAAAGAAACTACTTCAGAAAAGAGAATTAAGACTGGATGTACTTCAGAGCATGGGGTGAGATTATTAGTCTGTGCAAGACACAAGAACTTATCTTTCTTATTATTTTGATCTCCTTATTATCACAACTTTTATGAACAGGCTTCCATTTCCCTTGAATGTGCCTCAAATGTTGGTCCTTAAATAAGAAGCCAGCAGTGGGTACAGGGAGTACAAATCCAATAATTTGAAAATAAGTCAGAGTAAGTGTGAGAAACTGACACTTCTCGAACGCTATGGCTTTTATTTGCTGAGTCCAGAGAACAAGATCTCATCGTTTTAAGAGGCCCCTATTATTTCATAAATCGACCCCTGTAATGCCTTCCAAGTTTGTATCAGCAATCTTGAGCACTGCGTTTTTAGAGAACAATGAAGGGTTTGTGTGGCTATGGTGTTGAGTATTTGCAGTTGGTGTGGGAGCTACCAAGATACGTACCTATACAGTATATAATATATGATGT
Organism: Cheilinus undulatus; assembly: GCF_018320785.1. NCBI lineage: Eukaryota > Metazoa > Chordata > Actinopteri > Labriformes > Labridae > Cheilinus > Cheilinus undulatus. The sequence continues at coordinate 12,963,099 of NC_054881.1, read as the reverse complement.
TTCCACTGAGGGGGGACTTTTGGACTGCCAAAGTTTCCTGCCAATTAATATCAACTACTTCTTTCCAGAAGGGTCATGGGCTGAGTAAACACATATCCCCATAAAGTCTAAAATAAAATTTAGCATCCTTCTTCTCACCGACAAAGCTCCTAATGGCCAGGCACATATCTTAAGGAGCTCATACTTCCCCTGTTTGTGGCACCTATTGTCTCCAAAAGTAGTATGGGAGGTAGGGCTCTCAGCTAACAGGCCCCTCTTCTTTAGAATCAAATGGTTATGGGCTTCAGGTTGTATGGTGGTCTGACTTGTCAGAGTAGTTCTTCATTACCGTTTCATACTTAGCAGTCAGGGTTAGGTTAGGACCGGCTCAGGCTTAGACAAGCTGCTAGTTATGCTACAGGCTTTGACTGCCAGGGTCCTAGAATTAAGCTCCTGTCTGGTTCTTCAAGTCATAGTTAATTTTATGTCAGAGGTACCTGTCATCAAATTGTAGCTTCGAATCGTCATGTTTTGTAAATATGATTAACCATATATATCTCTTGGAGTCCCAGAGATTCCTTAGGTTCCTCTAGATGGTCTGGTGCCAATGATCCCTCTTGCCTCAACTTCTGCAACTAATCCTCGAAGTCTTACTGCCATTATCAGTCAGCACATGAACATTGCCAATGTTGGACCAATACACATACACTATATGGACAAAAGTATTTGGACACACCTGTTAATTATTAAATTCAGGTGTTTCTATCAGACCTGTTGCCACAGGTGTGTAGAATCAAGCACCTAGCCATGCAGTCTCCATTTGCAAACGCTTGTGATACAAAATGGGTCATTCTGGAGAGCTCAGTGACTTCAAGCGTGTTACTGTGAGGGGTGCCACCTTTGCAATTAGTTCATGAAATATCATCCATGTTTGATATTCTACAATCAACTGTAAGTGATATTGTTAGAAAGTGGAAGTGTTCAGGAACAACAGCAAAGTGGAAAATCATTTAAAATCACAGAGCATGGTCAACGACTGCTAACCTGCAATTTCCACATAGAATGTCTACGCTGCACACCGAAGCGCCGCGGGTTTGCTCCAACCGAAAACGAGGAAGCACTGCGCACCTTTTGAGGTTAATTTATCAGCTATTCCTGCACAAGTCCATGATATTATTACTTATGCCATTTGGTGAGTACATTAGGAAGTTAAAGGTTAATGTTTGCTTTAAGGATCTGTGTTTTTATGTAAAATTCTTTAGTTTGGGGTAGGCCCTTTTCTATTCCAACATGATTGTGCCCCAGTGCACAAAGCAAAGACTATAAAGACATGGCTAGATGAGTTAGCTGTGGAAGAACTCAACTGGCCTGCACAGAGCCCTGATCTCTGATTTGATGATCTTGATGTGATCTTGATAAACTTTTTGGGGAACCATGTACTACCAGAAAATTGTACTGGATAATTTCGAGCTAAATTTCCCCATTTCCAATAGAAGTCAGAAACGTCCTGATTAGCTGTTTGTGTTGACTCTGTTATGATCATAATAGTATGGTTACTTTGCCATTCTTGCTAATATTACACCAAAGTCTGGCATTACTATCATTGATGCTGTTGTTATGTGCAGTAGATGCAGTAGGGGGGTTTCTTTGTCACACAGTTTGTTAAATCTTACAACCTACTGTGCTCTTGGCAAATAAATGTTAAGTCTCAAATAAAAGAACCAAGAGTATAGTCCAGACCCTCTCTTTTAGTACAATGGGTTGATTTGTTCTGAATTGGCACAGGATCCAATTGATTGATATCAATGCATCCAGTAAAGTTGTAATACAACTTTGTCCTGACACTTAAAAACAAGCTGAGAGTAAACAAGGCAGACATGAGTAATGGTTCGAGTGAGAGAGTGACAGACATAAAAGGAAGAGAGAAGACAAAAGACCAAGACAATGGCTTCTAATCTGTATTATACTGTCTCTTATGACATGATTTATAGTGGTGACTGGCACATAGCACAGTGAGTCACCCACACCATCTGCCCCTTCCTACCTCACCTCTGCCAGCATGCCTGTGTCTAACTGTCTGTACCCTCTCTTCTCTCACTGGTGCCCACGCTTTATCAGCACTCCTCCCAGGGGTGATGGATGGCCTGTCCATACTTCCCAATGACTAAAGCCAGCTTCTTCCAGACCACCTAATTTTCTCTAATATTATTAAATTCCTTCCTATCACCCTTCCTCTGACTCACCCCGGCCCCCTCGTCACAACCATGACCACTTCCCCAGCCCTACAGCGCAATGGTCGGCACCATTTATGGCACTTGATAAATTGCCCGACGTCATCTTCTCCCATCCTCACTGAGAGCTACTTCTTCTGTTCAGTGTCCAGACCAAAAGTTTAACCTCATTTCCTCCAATTCTAACTTTAACTCCTTACGTCAACTCATCAAACATCTTTATTATTTTATCTCCGAGAGCCATTAAACTCTGCTGACTGCTCTCGTCATTACATCCACTCTTATTCTATTAATCAACATTTGGTGTGGAGAAAATGCAGACAATGTGTTTAATAGCTTCCTAGCAATACGTCACTTGATAATGGCAACAAATTTCTGCAGTCGAGACATCATTTCAAATGCCTTAAGTCAAAGTAACCACCATCAATACTTCTTTGTAAAGCAGATACTTGGGGTGTTTTCAAACCTGGATCATTTGGAGATTTTGTTCCAAAACAAGGGGGCGTTCCCCCTTGGCCTGGTTCATTTGGACATATGTAAACACAGCAGTCACAATCTGATGTGGAAAAACAAAAAGCTAGCTGAGATTGCCCTGGAAGAGGTAGTATCGGCTTGCTTCCAATTAAACCCTAGAGTAGTTTGTTTGCAATGAGAACACAATCAACCCAGCAACCACTATGAATTACTAGTTGATCATCAAACTTCAACTGTAGTTTAGTAGGAAATACGGCAGCTGGTCAGTTTTGACGACAACTGAATATCACCTCAATGATCAGCATAGTGATAGAATGTTTTACTCACCATCTTGGTCCAATACATCATCAGTAAAAGATTTCAAGAGTTGACAACATTAACTGCTTTACCAACAAGTTTTGGTCAACAGTTTTGTCCAGCTTGCCAATTAAGGGATTTCATCCTTCTCATTGCAAGAACCTCCACTTTTGCCAAGCTAGGCTTGTATCTTTACATGTTGCTTTCGGGAGTTCCTTGGCAACATTGCTAACAGGTGTTACAGTCTAAAGAGTGACCATTAAATGATTACGATCATTTGCAGTGTGGTAGTGATGGTAGGCTCCATTTGATCTCAGAAGTTAGGGCTGTCACGCCACATAGCCTGTTTCGAACATATCATGGAATATATTTCACATCCATGTGGGCAACAGCCCTTTGATGGTGTTTGGGAAGGTTTAATATCAGTGGAGCCCCCCCATGTTTGGCTCAAGGGGGTGCCCTGGTATCCAGTGGGTGGGTAAGGTATCTGGATCCCCGATATGCCGATTCATGGTGGCTGTTTTGAATCGCTCTTTGTCTGGTTCCTCCCCCAGCACCACTTTGCCTTGGGACACTCTATCAGTGGTAGATTCCCCCAATAACATAGCTCCTAGGCTCACAGGACCATGACCCCCCCCCCCCCCCCCCCCCATCACGAGGCAGTGATTATCGGGACTTCCTCCTTGTGGGGAGTGAGTCTTTGCTTCAGGTGAAGGAGTTCAAGTATCTTAGGGGTACAAGGGAGGGGACTGATGCAGCACCTGTCTGTTGTGGTAAAGAGGGAGCTGAGTCAAAAGGTAAAGCTTTCGATTTACGTCAATCCACCTGTTAACCCCTATAGTCATGATCTCTGGGTAATGACCAGAAGAACAAACCAGGATTACATGTGGTCAAAATAATTTTCTCCAGAGGGTGGGCAGACTCAGCCTTAGAGATAGGATGAGGACTTCAGATGTCCAAAGGTAGCTAAGAGCAGAGGTGCTGCTGCTTTGCATCAAAAGAAGCCAGTTGAGGTGGTTTGGAAATCTGATCAGGATGCCTCCTGGGGGCCTCCAATTGGAGGTCTTCTGGGCACATTAAGCTGGGAGAGGACTTAGGAAAGACCCAGAATGCGCAAGAGGGATTATATCCTGTTTGGTATGGGAACACCCTGGGCTCCCCCAGGAGTTGGAAAGTGTTGCTGGGGAGAAGGATGTCTCAGTTGCAACCCGGCCCCAGATAAATGAAAGAAGATGGATGGATGAACTGGTTGATGGATGGATGGAGAGAGTGGCTGGCAACATGTAACTGGAATACAGTCAACTGGAACATTACGTCATTCTGGGCTCTGAAATCCAGTGTCCAAAGTAGAGTTCCCATAAATGCATTTCTTCTTTATTTTTCATTGTATTATCAAAACTAAACCATTTGATGGTCCTTAATGACATTTAAACACAAAACATTTATGAAGATTGTTCATTTTAAACAGCAGAGGCATTGGGCTAAAAGTCACCAGTTAGCATGGTCACAAAGTAAACTGTAACACCAGCAGAATGTTTCATTCAGTACTTCTGTATTTGGTGAATGGTGATAGGTTAACTTGCTAACCAGCATGCATCAGCTATCCCTCAATGTGAGGTGCAACCCATCTTCATGGCCTTTGGAGTGAGAAAAGGAGACTAGGACTTGACTGATGAGGGCAGCCTTGCTTGGTTTGTACTTTGGCCTGCTTTACAATACTGCAGTATGAACATGAAACAAGGAAAATATGACAATGCACCATTTTATCATCTGACTTGGAACAAGCAAACAAGCTATATGCCAATAAACACCTCTTTAAAATCCATCATAATGCTAAAATCAGAGCCCGAAGCATTCTTATTCATCAGTTTAAAAGGCTTTCACAGGACAAGTACAGAGTGCCTAATCCATCTTTGATATACATCAGTGAATAAAAAAGTGAAAGTGCATGGGCATAGAGAACATATATATTTATGACAGCAATATAATACAGAATTATATCCTGATGTGCTGACGTAGTGTTAAAAACCCAGAGAGAAGTGATGCCTGAGGCTTTGAACCCAGTGTACCTACCTGTGTAGACCTCTGCTTCTGAGGGATCCTCCACTCGTTTATGCTGGATGATGTAATCTGAAATTTTGCAGCCAATCAGAGGCTCCACGTCCATCCACTCGAGGGCCACCATTGTGCTGGAGGGCTCCAGGTATGGGGCTAGACGCAAACTAACAGAGTGACAAAGAAAAAGTTTCAGACAAGGGAATTAAATCAGTGAGGTCAAAATGCTGCCATTATTGCTGTTTGTTATGAAATGAGTCCAGATTTTCATATTGTGTAAATGTGCCTGATACTTAAATTGTTTTAGAGTGGAGACTTTAACACCTCTGCTTATATATCTGACTGGACAACAGGACGGCAAAAAGCAGCTTCAAACAAAACAGCATTCCGATGCCACCTGTTCTCCAGAAGTGTTCCATGTGCAGTTTTTCCTCTTTAATCCTTCAAAGGAGATAAAAGAACAATATTTCCATTTCCCTGCCCTCTAGCTGTGTCTGTGACATCGGCTGAGAGAATGGGTTACCCCGCTGTCATAAAAAAGCATGCTGCTCAGTTTCTTCTTCATGGCTTTGCACTCCAGCACTGGCTAGAGCTGCAGTAACTCTTCACTTGCCCTCTCATGCCAGCGAGCTTGATCCCAGGGAATGCCTGACCAAAACTCTGGTTATGGCACCGAGCCCTTCCTCTACAATTACAAAACCGCAAACCACAAAAACAATACCAAAACTGCCATAAAAGGCCCTCAAATGACTTGTGCAATGCTTGTGGAGCATAATCTAAGTCTTAAGTATACTTGTGAGTGTCCCTGATACTGGTACTTTTGGTAAATTATTGCAAAGGATTTAAGACTAGCATCAACACGAGGTCCATTTAGCTGCTGTTATGGAGCCTTTGATAATATCTGATGATATCCATCAGCAGTGGCATTTTTGTGGAACTGAAGGGTTTTCCAATTTTGTCTCAACTTCTAAAGTTATTGGCTTAAAAGCTGAGTTTGGATGTTAATTATCGGTTGGGGACACTTTAAATGCAAATCTTATATTATTTATGCATTGATAGCAACCGAAAAAGTTTGTGGCTTTGAAGCCGTATTGACATAGTAGCCACAACTGGCATTGCAAAGCGTTGTAATGGTTATGGCGTTGTAATGGGACTTTTTGATGGCTGAAAAGGGAGAAATTGATTTTCCAGCCATCAAAAAGCCAAAGAATACACTTTCTGATCAATTCTGCCCCTCAATAATTCAAATAGAGAATAATAAAAACTGCCATTTTTATGTGCCATAAGCTTGTAAAATACACTCTAAGTAGACTCCTGTTGTGTAAAACAGCACTTCTTAAGCCTAGTTTATACTTCTAGGTTGAATCTATGCCAAAGCTAAGCTGAAGTGGCTTACGTAGCTGTAAACACTGTAGTGTCTGGGCAGGTCTGCAGTACTTTGCCAAAACAATTACGGTTTAGGCTATTTCTGTGCTAGTCGTATCACCAGTTTCCATTCTCATGGCAATTGAATCTGTGTGTATTGCCTTGGAGCTGATAAATATTAATCAGCAGTGGATTTATTACAATTAATGCAAAGAATAAGAGGTAGGAGACATCAGTGGAGATTGACTGTACGGTCACTGAGGCAACAAACAGGTTAATTTGAGCACTTTACCAGCCACTGCAGGGACAAAAGGGGAACATTTCAATAGTTTTGGATGTTGGTGAAGAAGATTTGATAAATTGGTTGACCATCTACAACCATAAATCTCACTCTAGACTGATGTTTTTCCATGGGGAATAAATTCCAATTAAACTAAACACAATAAGATTGTGTTTTTGTCAACTAAGGGCCTGTGTCCACTTCCACCAGGTTTTCTAATGGGTATCATTTTAAGTGCACAACTAATGTTTGCAGCAGTCAGCGTCTTGAGCACAAGAACACCCTTGAAACTGTCACTTTTGGCTGCCGCACTCAAAGCACTCCAGCTGAAAACAGTTAAACATTACAGAGAGGTCTGGCTGTAGACCTTACATTTCTGACAGCCTCTCTCACAGACTGTTCTTTGAGACTCCTTATATCTCAAAAAGGATGTCCCATAATTTTCTGGCACAGTGTTTTTATGCATTCAGATTTATATATTGTTTTAAATTCAACTTTACCCTTAAAACAAAGTCAGGTAGTTAGATTCATTAAATAGCCACACTGCAAACATTACAAACAAAGTTTCATTTCATAAATAAAACTAGGAGAAGGTCAGAAGTGTAATCTGAGATTGAATTATGTATAGACCCATTCAAGAAGAAGCTACATGAACAGTGGCTTGCTTTAGCTTTGAAGCTTTAGCTAAAGCTAACATAGTGATGCTAGATGTATGATTACCATAACTACATGTATCTTAATTATCTTTAGCAACATGAGCTTTATCAAACATAGCTAAAGCTAACATAGCTAGCTATGCTCTCTTTATTCAGCCTACATAGGTGCTTTATAAGCTAAGCTTTAGCTACAAAGCTATGCTAGCTTCATTAGCTATGTAGCTCATTATGTATAGCTAAGTTAGCTTCAGCAATGTTAGCTAAAGCAAATGTAGCAGAAGCTAACTAAGGTACATAGATATGTATGTAGATATGTTGCTTCTGTAGCTTATGTAGCTGCTTTGTGAGCTAAGCTTTAGCTACAAAGCTATGCTAGATCAGATTAGCTATGTTGCTCATTACATATAGCTAAGTTAGCTTTAGCAATGTTAGCTTAAGCAAATGTAGCTAAAGCTAACTAAGGTACATAGATATGTATGTAGATATGTAGCTTCTGTAGCTTACACAGGTGCTTTATGAGCTAAGCTTTAGCTATGCTTGATTACATTAGCTATGTAGCTCATTACATATAGCTAAGTTAGCTTCCACAATGTTAGCTTAAGCAAATGTAGCTAAAGCTAACTAAGGTATATAGATATGTATGTAGAAATGTAGCATCTATAGCTTACATAACTGCTTTCATAACTGATACGACTTGTTGTTTTGTCAGTGTAATTTCCAGGCCTACAGTAGCTACTAATGCCAGTTGACATTTTGAGCACAAAAAGAGAAAATTTAAGCAGAAGGAGTTCATTTTGAGCACAAACACAGGTTTAAGGGAATGTTTGAAAAATTCTGAGCCCAGAATCAATACATCATGCACTCAGAAAGTGAAAATGCACACTTGAGTTTTGTAACAAAGCTGTATGGTTTGGACAAAGCCCCCCTAAAATTAAGAAAACATGCACAGAAAAAGTCAAAATTGTGCACAGTTTCAGAGGGGATCACAGTGGCAGTTGGTAAAGGGTGTGAAGATGGTTTAGAGTGGCTAACGTTAGCAATAATAGCACCATATTTAAATTTTTGAGGAAGTGCATGTTAAGCTACAGTGCATGCTATGGCGTAGATTCTATTGGAGTATAAATAAGGCACTTAAATGTTGGCTGACTCTTTGATAAAATTTATCAAAATGGAAGCAAATTTCATTAGCATTGTGCCAACATTCCTGTCTTGCAACAACAATATATTTTGTTCTTCTGGTTTTATTGTTCTCCCTGTGTCGTTCCCAATAAAAGTTACTCCTGGCTCATTTCAGAGAAAAATAAACTAAAAGGCATGTTTAATTAATTGTGTCCATTCTATGCTAATCCTCAGAAGCTTTGCCCTTTTAACGTCCTGTTTCTCTTTAAAAATTCCCAGGGCAACAATGGTTGGGGCCGATGACTCATAAAAGCCTCAGGAGTGCTATTAGGACACCTTGAATGAGAGCATGTTCCTTTCAGAGGAGTGTAAGGGCCGACTGACAGCTATTACAACTTTGGGGACCGTGCTTGTGTCTACAAGTTTCTCAAGTTCCCTCAGGAGTCAGTGGAGACAGGTGAGTGTATGCGTGTGCGTGTCCGTGTGCATTTGTGAGTGTGCATCAGAGCATGCATCCATGAAATCTCTCTTGTGCATGAATCCCTGGGTGTCATGGTGTCACCTCACACTTACATTGGCTGCCTGAGGGGACTGCAGTTAGGCAGGCCGTCTTTGCTGAAGGCACTCAGGTCACAGCGACACCAGTTATCAATGACATCGCCCTTTCCAGCACACCAGTATGAGCTCATTGTGGCGCTCTTGAAGGCCTGTAAAGGGTAACAGGTGAGAGAAATGCAATTATCCTTTGGAACATGCGCTCCCTGTCCATCTATGATTACCCAACCCCCCATCTCAGTCCGCCATCTCAACCAATGCCCTCTACATTCCACACAAGCACACATCCTTATACTTTTGTCCATACAAGGAATCTCTACTGGATATTCTAGTTGTTCCTTATTCCCATCCCCCACATTAATAATCAACAAAAACTCTGCTAAACATAAGTAAAAACTTCCTAAACTGATAAAAATGTCCCACTTTGAATGTCTAGAATCATTAAACATGGACGCCACAAAGACAGCAGAACAAGTAAGGCTAAAAAAATGTTGTTTTGATGCATTTTCAAATATAGTATAGCATAGGGCAATATAAACTGTATTAATATACTTTATAATGATGTTGAATGCTCAGTAAAATGATCAGTTATAACAACAACCACCTATAGTAGTATACTTATTAACCACAAGATAATCTTATCAAATTTAATTTCATTTAATTAAGGAGACATTTACGTATTAGTATTAGTTGACACCCTATATTAAGTGGTTTTTAAAGTTTATAATTACAGACATGCATTCCAAAATAACTAGGACATAGTGTTCAAAAGCTAGCATTTACAATGATTTTGGGGTGTATTTGTACCCATGGCATGGGTAACTTGCACATCTTTATACTGAGATATGCACACAGATTTTGGCAAGACAGTGTAGCTGCAGGCCTTACATCTTTACTCTCACAGAGATGCCGTATATCTCAGAATGAAAACACACGCTAAAACTTCAGAAACAGACCCCACCTGCAAAACCTGATTAAAAAATGTTTTATAAAGCAGAGTAAACAGTCTGCTCGTCCTCCATGGAAAATATTCGAATGCAGCAAGAGTAGCTTACATAACTCTGTTAGCTACATAGATAACAGAGCTACATAACTGACATTGCTTATGTAGATGAAGCAAAACTCCCAAAGCAGCTATGTAAGCTATGTTGTCTGTTTGTATCCAATTGCCCTTAATATTATTTATTAAGATCCAGATAATATTCAAATCCCAACAGTGCCAGTGGCTTCTTCCATTTCTGCAGAAAAAGATGAGTCCTTCCATTTTTCAGGGTTACAACCTTTGAGATTACAGACTTCCACACAGGAACAGTTGAAAGGTCAGCCATGATCCATTTGCCCATTATTGCTTTCCTTGCAACATCTTCATTTTTTAAAAGAGAGACAGGAATCTTTCCAATCAGACAAAGAAGTGGATTTACTGACTGGTTGCTATAATAGAATTTCAAATTTTGATTCATATGACCACAGAACAGTTATCCATTTTACCTCTCTCCATTTTAAATGAGCTTTAAGCCAGAGAAGACAGTGGCGTTTCTGGATCGTGTTCACATATGGCTTCTTCCTTGCATGATACAGCTTTAACTTGCTTTTTTGGAAGGTATGGCAAACTGTGATGACAGAAAATGATTCCTGGAAGTGTTCCTAAGCCCATGCAGTGATTTCTAGTACAGAATCATGCTTGTTTTTAATGCAGTTATGCCTGAGGGCCTGAAGTTCATGCCCATCCAATACTGACCTTCAGCTTTGCCCTTTATGCTCTTAATCTTTTGATATTCTGTCTTGAAGATGGTGGTTTCTTTAAGGTCCTCATGATTTTAAATCGAACAACATTCTTCTGAAGTTGTTTCACAATTTTTAGATGTAGCTTTTTGCAGATTGTACTTCTGCCCATCTTTACTTCTGAGAGACTCTCTAAAATGCTCTTTTATACCCAGTCATGCTGTTGACCTGTTGCCAGTTAGCCTAATTGGATGCAAAATGCTCCTCAAGCTGTTTGCCATTAGTACCACTTACTTTTCCAGCCATTTGTTGCCCCGTCCCTACTTTTTTAGATTCGTTGCTGCCATGAAATTCAAAATGCACCTGTATTTTTTCATGAAAAGGTAAAATGTCTCAGTTTCACCATCTGATATGTTGATTATGTTCGACTGTGTATAAAATACTGGTTTATGACATTTGCAGATCACTGCATTTGGTTTTTATTTACATTTTACACAGCGCCCCAACTTTCGAGGAACTGGGATTGTGTATTATGTGTTGCCTTTTATGATTTTCAGCGGATATCTCTCAGTCCTAAATACAGCTACACCCCCTCCCACACATACAGAGTGACCTTTTTATACCCGCCGTTCCCAATTACCGGGAGGCAGGAACATCTCACTAACATCGGCAGGCTTACACTGTGATATCATAGATGCACTGTTACTTTTATGATGGAGGTGTGAAAGCTGTGACACTCCCCACCTCCTCTGTTCAATATAAGTGTGTGCGTGAGGATCAGTCGGCACTGCTGTCGGCCTGAGAGGCGGATGGAGGAGGGGAGGGGGGATGTTAGGAGATGACATCATCTTCTAACATCTCCTTGTGCTGCTTCATTAACGGGTGAAAGAAAAAAATCAAAGGCAGAAGCTCAGTCATCCTCTAAAAGGCAGCAAAATGCCAATATAACCGTCAAAGCAATAAAGTATAATGTCAGGGCTTTCCCTAAAGCCACAGGCATAATAGAGAGCGAGTTCAAGGGAGTTCGCAAGCACTCTGGCTCCCCCTGTCACACTATGGATCAATGGAGCACTCAGTTATTTATGTGCTCGAACTGGTTGGCAGTGCTGCCTCATGCAGGCAACTTTGGAGATACAGTTGATCATAGTCACAAAAATAGGACACTGGAACCATGCAGGGACATTATCACTGGGTACCAGACATCAAGCAGAAAGCAAAGAAAAGCCACTCCTTTGTTTCCAATACACCATGACTTTCACTTATCCCAACGCAAAAGAACTGATGAGACCACACACATCTTTAAGACAACCGCACACATGGTCAATGAAAAAAAAAAGAAGCTCCCAAACAAACAAACACTCCAATTAAAGATTGATTTCCACGCTTGGTTGTTTCATTTCATTGGCAAAATGCCAGCGAGTATTTCTGCTGTGTGTTGATTGGTGAAAGTGACATTTGAGATGACTTTGGGTAAAGTCCTGACCAGAAAGAAGAGGCGGTTTGGTCAAAAGGAGTCAGGGTATGCACTCAGAGGCTGATGTTAGCATTTCCACAGCGCTGCATTGTTAGCTCGACAGACTTTCATGGGAATTGACTTCTTCCACTTGCTCTCTCTTTGGGAGTGAAAGAGACCTAAATGAGCAGCAGAGGAAGACTAAGGGCCCGGTTTACTAGAGGATTTAGTGGCTTTTGTGCCTAATTAACCTGGGCAAATCAGTCAGAAAGATAGCATGTAATAGAGCTCAACAGTGTGGCTCCAGAAGAAGAAATCCTATTCATTTTCTCTAAGGCAATTTCATTATTAGCCATAATGTCTTATCCATCCAAGGTAGACTTAGCACAAAATACCTGAGCATGAAATAATGGCCTAATGCTCTGTAAAAGACACAGACACAGAGACACAGTTCTTGTGAAATCGTTCTTGTGTCAAGAAGAAGGCAAAAACTGCAGTACCCACAATCCCACAGTGATGTCTGATTGGTAACCAGATTAACTGTTTCATATATCCATTGCATGGATATTCCACTTCCACATCAAAGAAAAGTTTGCTATCAAGGCATTTAGGAAGGCTGGACTTTTAAAAAAACTACGTGACGAAATAGCATAGATGCGCAGCTCAATGACAAACCTACAGGTAAACCGTAGTTTAGGAACTGTGGATTATGATGTAGATTAAACACAGCTGTCATTTGGGAGAAAAGTGAAAACACCCTCTCCGCCAAGAGGAGCTTGCAGTGTGACTCTTTGCTCTTGTTTTAATAAAGAAATGTGGTCCAGTTCGGATAAAACTGTTGCTATACCAATGCTACAGCCGAGCTAACTCCTCCATTGGCTCCTATTATATATACAGACCAACCCCCACTCCACACTTCCTCCGTAACTCTTGCAAACTCACGCAGCTAAGCAGAAGGGCGGAAACATCTTTTCAACCATGTAAGCTTTCAATGCTTTTTCTTGGCCTAGTTGTGATAAAACTGCCACTATACTCCACCGAGCTAACCGCGAGTAACACAGAAGTTGCTGTCAGCTCACAGTGCAACTAAACCCACCTGTAGCTACCGCCCCCTTCCCTTCAAATGATGCTAATTGGTCCGAACAGTGTCTGGTTCACCACATGGAGTCTGGCCAGTCCATTGGCTTTGCAAGGTTATCTGACAAGTGGAGCCCATTGTTGATTATAGAGCTCAACAATGTGTTTAAATCTCTGACAAAATAGAAAGAAAACTGAAAGTAGAGTGCCAACTTTACCTTGTTTTAATATGTCCACAAAAGCAGCATAAGTCACAGGGAAGAGGAACATAATACAGCTACACTTCCAATTTGAGCTTTTAAAGTTAAAGCCTTGTTTGGCATTTCTGTGTCAAATTTCTACTGTCTATTAGGGTTGTAAAGATCCATCGATACATCATTTTATTGATCAGTTATCCAAACAGATCAACTGAAAGTCAAAATACCGATCTACACCGTTACCTCTAAGCTATCTTTAATTTTGAAATTCCTCCTGTATGCCTATTGTCAGTTTCCACCCAGCTGTGCATTGTCCTAAACTTTCATACAAACTAGCAGTAACAAAAGATGTTATTAGCAAGGTTTGAGAGAAGAAAAGGATTTACACTTCTCCGTTAGCTGTGTGGACATATATCTGACATACACCACAATATATAGAAACCACTCTCCCCTCGTGGTGCCTGATCCAGGCTCTGCAGCTAAACAGAAAGGGAAAAGTCAGCTGTTTCATACCTCCTTTGATACCCTGATTGTACTTTGACATCTCACATTAGATCTATAACATAATGTTGGTTGCTTTATGCCTGTGGTAGCGGAAGGTCTGCAATAAAAGCAGGGTTGTAGACAGCCCAGGGTGTATTCTACTGCTGCATCTGTCTCCTTGAGTTACCATTACTATATAACACTGACTTTGCCACAGTTGAAGTAAAACTTGGGGAGAAAGACAAGGCTACTTCAGCAGGAAGACATAGTCGACACACAGCACGCACGCACCTGGTCCGAAAGTTGTAATGGCAGAGCTGGCATGTACCACAGCAATCACAGACTTTAAACTTTAGTCCAAAAAACAGATTTTTAACAGGTTAAGAAATGTTATTAAAGGAAAAAAACTTTAGATGAGGAAGGTCCAGTGAAACTGAACAAACTTATTTGTACATTCTGTTTTATGGCTACTGTACTGCTGTAAATGTGCTAATATTTATTTATTTATTTAGCAATGCTGATACCATGCTAATCCTGAGAAAAAAAATCAACAAGATACCAAAAAGAAAAGAAAAAGGAGATTCCAAGCTCCCTGGTCCCCCAACTTTCCTGTGGGACAGCATCAGGCTTTCTCCTTACTTATCCTCCAATTCATGCCCTTTTAAATGAGCATGCTGAATGAAGAGTTATTACAGGTGTAAGTAGGTAGCACTGTAATCCCTAGCCATATAATAACCCTCAAGAAAACCAAAAAAGGGCGAAAAGGTAATTACATTTCTCCCCCCTTGCCTGAACCCATGCGGCTAACTGCTGCCAGCAAACAACAGCAGCAGGGGTCTTGCCACCTCATGTCAATGGGAAGCAGCCCACAGACAAAGGCATGCTGGACTCAAGGTCCAGGCATGCACACAGACTAGACAAATATGAGAAATGACCAGCTCTGCTAGGGGCAAAAGAGAGACAGACCACAGGACCGCCAATGGATTCCTAGAAAAACCCCATATGGGTCTGTGCGCTTGATTGCATGGCTGCACATGTGAAAAATAGACAAAGCGATTACCGCCGTGTTTATGTTTGAAGAGTAATGCAAGCCAGTCTCCGCTGGGTAAACAGGGGATCTAATTGTGGTTTAGAGAATAAGGTAGGGGCTGGGCAGGGGGCATGGGAGGTAACTGAAGCCGTTTTCACATGTGCACTCATAAGAACTTTTTAGGACAGGACTGAAATCTTCCTGAGGTGCTTTTATACAAATGCAGCTCAGAGCTGGACATTTTACCTGCTGGACAGGAGGGGTAGGGAGTCTCAGGAGGCAGGACAGGATTAAAAGAATCTAAAGCTACAAAGTAAGAAATAATGATGACAGTTTTGCCTTTACACCAACACTTTATGCTTTAATATATCACCATAAGAGCAGAGAACATACTGCGTACAGAAGACAAAGCAAGCAGCCTATACAGTCGTACGCCACTTTTAGGATTAGCCCCATCAACTCCTATCCCTCAGTTAAAACTTTGGAATATTTCTTGCAATGCTCAACATCATGCCAGATTTCACTCCAGCTGAAATGTCCTCACCTCCTCTTGATTGTAATGAATCTTCGTGAATTATGCTTGCTGTCTTCTGAGCTGTACCACCTTGACTACTCAGAAATTTTAGTAGGGGCCCCGGTAGATTTCTCCAGTAAGTTTAGGGTAAAATTAATCCAGCTGCACATGCAGGCCATCAAAGATTTCTTTTTCAAAATTTTCAGGAGTTTTTGTGTTTGTGTGAAGAGGTCATGGATGTGCACAACTCCAAACCTGATGTAAAAGGATCAACACATACTCTACATGGTGAGCGAACCAACAGAATCCAACACTATCAATTTTTTGTGGTTCGATGCAATCAAAGAATCAACAGGGGAGAAGAAGATACTGGCGAACAGATGAAATTTAACAATTTTTATCAAATTCACATGAGAATGCATTGGTTGCACAAAGATGACAGGATATAAACATCATCCCCCCCTCTCACTTGTGGTGAATTTCTCTGGATACTTCCCTGCTGTGGTCACCCATTGGGTCAACCCAAAGTCCCTCAGCAAATTATTGGTCTGGAAGGGAAAATTCTGGTTAAAACTAAGGGGAAAACTTCGCAGTTTGAGTTCACACATCCAGCTCACAGCAGAATTTGGGGAAATTTATTGTAGTTTTATGTATCTGTGAAAGCACCATAAATGTGTGGGCAGCTTTTGACGTGACATGAAAAGAACTAGAACTATCGCTTGGTGGTCTTATGCCTCTGCCATGTGTACATTTGCCAGATGGTTAAAGTATAGCAGTGAGTTATGTAGAGGATCAGGAGAGGTTTCTGGGGAAGTTTTTGTGGTAGTAAGATTGATATAAATCTTAGTTAGGGTAATAATGAAGCCCAGTGACATTAATGTAATCAAGTCATCCATGAGTCTGTTTGAGATATCATGTTCTTGAGCCAGGGATGATCATGAGGCTCAGTGCCCTTGACCTTTGACCTCTGACCAGTTCATCCTTAAGTCAGAGTGGGCATGTGTGCAAGTTTCAAGAAAACCTCTCTAAGCCTTCTTTAGGGTGTTTTAACCCCTGAAATCCCGATCCAAGATCCAGAGCAAGGTTTATGTTTTTTTTACATTGTAAATTTTTGGTTGGTTTTGGTTTCCCACTGTAATTATTACAAAGGGACTAACAGACTTTACATGACAAACCTATTTGATATTGTTATCAATGTTTCTATGGATTGGTGGAATGATTAGTTAGCCAGCAGGCCTCTGATGTCACCATATTGAATAACAAATTTCAATTTACCACAGCATCCATCCATCCATCCATTCATCCATCCATCCATCCTGTGGAAGCACCACTTTTCAGCTCTCATATCCCCTCTCTTTCATTCTTTCAAAAACCAGTAGGAAAGTTTCTGTATTTTTATGTTGTTTTTTTTCCAGTTGGTCCCTGGTAACATCGTCAGACCAAATGTCAATAAGACATCTGGAATCCTCTTCTCCCCATGTGCTTCCAATTTGTTTGGTGTGAGATTCCCTTTTTTGGTTCTCATGCTGTAGTTTCCTGTCATTGGTTCGAAGGTCTGAACCTAAAATAATGCTTTCACACGCAGAGGTGTCAAGTAACAAAGTACAAATACTTCGTTACCTTACTTAAGTAGAAATTTTGGGTATCTATACTTTACTGGAGTAATTATTTTCAGCAGACTTTTTACTTCTACTCCTTACATTTTCATGCAATTATCTGTACTTTCTACCCCTTACATTTTAAAAATAGCCTCGTTACTGCTATTTCATTTCAGCTTCTTTTCATTCCGGCTTGGCATTGTTCAAAAAAACACAAATAAAAATCCCAAAAAACTATCCAGATAAATCGCACCATCCAGATAGAGTGAATTTGATTGTGGTTGGATAAGAAGTATGAACATAATACCATTCTGACACACTAATGGTTTGTACGCGATCCATTGCACCTTCTGACATGACACAAATCACATCACACTCCAGCAAAGAAATAGCAGATGTATACAGCCAAGTACAAAGATGTCCATGGCAGAGACTCAAGAGAACTGGAGTGAAATGTCCCAACCAAGCACCAGCGAGGAGGTTGGTAGTACACATACTGTACATGGTTCTTGAATGTATTTGCATTGTACTAAAATGTGTTCATTTTCAATTTTCCCAAAATTTTCAACATTAACATTTTGATAACGTTATAGTCATTATGATCTTAAGAAAAATGTTTTTTTGGGGAGGTGGGGTAGTGCACTATGGTAGACTGGAAAACAATGGAATGGAATGTTAGAATGGAATGGAATGGTAGAATGGAATGGTAGAATAGAATGGAATGGAAAGTACAATGGAATGGAATGGTAGAATAGAATGGAATGGTAGAATGGAATGGTAGGATGGAACGCCAGAATAGAATGGAATGGTAGAATGGAATGGAAAGTATAACGGAATGGTAGAATAGAATGAAATGGTAGAATGGAATGGAAAGTATAATGGAATGGAATGGTAGAATGGAATGGTAGAATAGAGTGGAAAGTATAATGGAATGGAATGGTAGAAAAGAATGGAATGGTATAATGAAATGGTAGAATAGAATGAAATGGTAGAATGGAATGGAAGTATAATTGAATGGAATGGTAGAATGAAATGGAAAGTATAATGGAGTGGAATGGTAGAACAGAATGAAATGGTAGAATGGAATGGAAAGTATAATGGAATGGAATGGTAGAAATAGAATGAAATGGTAGAATGGAATGGAAAGTATAATGGAATGGAATGGTAGAAATAGAATGAAATGGTAGAATGGAATGGAAAGTATAATGGAATGGAATGGTAGAATTGAATGGAATAGTAGAATGGAATAGTAGAATAAAATGGAATGGTAGAATGGAATGGAAAGTATAATGGAATGGTATAATGAAATGGTAGAATAGAATGAAATGGTAGAACGGAATGGAAGTATAATTGAATGGAATGGTAGAATGGAATGTTAGAATGGAATGGAATGATAGAATAGAATGGAATGTTAGAATGGAATGGAGTCGTAGAATGGAATGGTAGAACAGAATGGAATGGTAGAATAGAATGGGAAGTAGAATGGAATGGAATGGTAGAATGGAATGGAATGAATGGTAGAATGGAATGAAATGGTAGAATAGAATGAAATTGTAGAATAGAATGAAATGGTAGAATGGAATGGAATGGAATGGAATGGTAGAATGGAATGGAAAGTATAATGGAATAGAATGGTGGAATGGACTGGAATGGTAGAATGGAATGATAGACTGGAATTAGCCCCTTTGGCGCAGCCTAAGCTTTTGTCCTTCATGGAATTTTTTTCCCACTAACATTACTTTTACTAATATATTTTAAGTAGTTTTCAAAAACCAGCACTTTTATACTTTTACTTGAGTAAAAAGCATGAGTTGAAAAACTTCTACAGAAGTCTTTTTTAATCCTAGTATCTATACTTCTACCTGAGTAATGAATGTGAATACTTTTGACACCTCTGTTCACACGGGGCATAAACGGGACCATGGTTCAGTTTGGTCTGGACTGAGACCATCTCTTTTGGTCTGAGCCATGGTCCAGGGGAGGTTTCATACCAGTCATTTAGGTTTGGATCAAACTGGAAAGTCAGAAAAGCCCGACCAAACAACGATGATGTACTCCCAATATAACCAGCTGATCATTTAATCAGAGTCGACAATTTAGCAAATTTTGAAGAAAATCCCTGTACATGTTGAGAGCTTGGGTTCATCTGCGATGGATGAAGAAGAGACCCAGCAAGCCTGACCTATGACCTCCAAACAATCTTGAGATATTGCATGCACAAGAAAGCTATAAAGATGAGGCCTAGTGGCCTGTGTAGAGCTTTTGACCAATAACCTCTACAATCTAATTACTTCAACCCTATTTAGGGTGGGCATTCATGCAACGTATGAGGAAAATCATTTCCAGCTTGCTTGAGATAACTGTGTTTATAAGTATGGACTTTATTGGAAACAGATGGACTTCCTTGGAGACGCATAGGCTGAAAATATAGTTCATCCTCCAGTTGGTTGCATGCCAGTTGTAGGCAACCAACAACATCACCCTCGTCCACTTGCTCATTGCAAATTTTTCTAAATATTTCCTGAAAGAATATACTAACAGGCTTTCTGGCAAAATTTCAGGTAAATGGTGTAAAAAGAAACTGGTCCTTTGAGTTTACAATTGCGCTCATCCCACACAAGCCCTAAGAGAAAAGGATTTCAGGAAAAGCCGGAAAAGGTGATATAACATGAAAGGTGATATTATGTCAAGTGTATGGAGGGGGGTGGGCAGCAATTTGTTCTGCTGGTTTAAGTAAAGAAAAAAAGCTTGGGCCAGTAAGGAGAATCTGTTAGTGCAGCCACTCCACAATGCCCAAGAGAGAGTACTTTGGTGTTTAATGCATTTTCTAGATAAGTCAAAGCTGAAAAGAAGAGGATACCCTAGACTGTATTGATTAACCACAGATCCTGCATTTCCCAGAACACTATGGCTCCGTATACATTCAGTGTAGGGGTAAAGACAAGCATTATTTATGTTACTTCATAATAGTAAAGTGAGTGTTTTGACAAAGATGGTTCTGTTTAAATATTGAGTGTAACTCTGACGGACAGATTCTGTTGAATCATGACAGATCCACTTTCAGGAACTGGTGATACCCCTTTGGTTACAGTGACACATGGTTCTACCATTTCACAAATATGCCACAATTTGTCTCCATTGACCTTATCGATACTGAACAAATTCAGCTGTAATGTAATCACCCCAGGCTTTAAAGAGAAGACAAGATCAGCAAACAACAAGGCCACTGAGCATTAGCAACAACTCAAGCCACAAATTCCAGTCTTTGACATCATTCAGACCCGGCAGACTCCCTGGCACCAAAATACTATTTGGGCCTTTCACTTTCGTAGAAGCTTGTCATGACTTACAAGAAGTGAACTGAGGCCATTGTGACCTCTTCAATCTATTAATCTGTTTGTCTAGTCGAAGCTGACCATATTACTGTCTGTCTTCAGAGGCTAATACATGAAAACACTGGCCAGCTGGCCCACAGTATTGATTTATAAGATGATCACTAGTGGTGGTAAAGAGTCGAAGTCAGCACACACAGGACACCATCAATAGTGACCTAAGTGTGTATGTCTATGTCTGTGTGAGTGTGTGTGTGGATTTATGTATCCTTTCCAATCATTCAGGGCTAATGGTGTTAACAAAGGAACCAATGGGCTGCTTCTAGGAACCACGTCAGAAGTGGTATTTCCAGGAAATAGGACACTGGGGGCAGCTGGAGGGTTGGTTCACCCAGAGGTTGATGGGGGATTGCCGTGTCATTGGAGTAACCTCACACAGGTATTGGTTTTTAGGGCTTTAAACTCTGTCTCTGAGAATGTTTTAGGCTAGATAATTAATTAATTGGTATGCTATCACATTACATGCTACAAAATAATATCATAATGTAATATTTAAGGATTTAGGGAGGCTTTATTATATTTCTATACCACAGAAGTGGAATTAGCTTCTCAAGCTGTCTCAAGACATCTGTAGACTGCAAATACATAAATATATATATATATATACTCTGTATACTGTAATTTTTAGTGTACAAACTTTACTTAGATTTCAAATTTTTATATATATATAGTGCTTAACAAATTTATTAGACCACCCTAACCCTAAGCAAAGTAAGATTTATGCCACAGCTGCCCTAAATTAACAGCATTGGTAATTACCAAAATCGTTTTTTATGTTTCTGCTGTGGTTAATGCGTCAATATGTACAACCTCTTTAACCGAAATGATATTTTTAATGCTAAAATATAATTCTTATTGTTATCCATGAATTTTCAAATTTACTGATTTACAAAAAAATCCCTAAAAAAACAGTAAAGCACATTATTATTTCTTGATTAATATGTCAAATTATAGTTATTTACTTGCATTCCTAAACAGAAAAATTAGTTTTAGTGGTTGAATGTTATGCTTGATTAATTTCTGACTTCTCAGAGAAGCCCAGTGAGCTGGCTGAATTCAGTTTGAAATCCTTCATTCCTGTTCAAAATGGTAAAACGTGGAGAGCTCACTGAAAATGAAAGAGTCCGCATTAAAGCACTTAATGATGCTGGATGGTCTCTGAGACAAATATGACAGGTGGTCTAATAAACTTGTTAAGCACTGTATATATATATATATATATATATATATATATATATATATTAGGGCTGTAAAAGTTAACAAATTAATAACGTCTTAACTTAAATTCATTTTAGCTCCACTATTTCTTTAATTGCACTACTAATGCATGCACATTCTGTGACCCTTGCCCTTGACCCATCCTGTTGTTGGCGAGATCAGGAAGCGGTGCCATAGTGATGAGGTCAAGCATGTAGAAATGGATAAAGGACAGAGACTTTTAAATGGCAAGTTCAGCTTTAAGATCATGTCAGATAAGTCTTAGGTTATTTGCACTTCCTGTTGATGTTAACTGAGTTACCTGGAGTTTGTAGAGTCTTAAATACCCTGTGCCACTTGCTGGCCAAGCACACCGTCAATACAGAGAGCCGCCACCCTAGCCAAAGATAGGCCATGCTAGATTGTTTACAACGGAGACGCTCAGAGGATGAGATTCTGCTGTATAAAATAATCCGCATCCAGTGGCTACACTTACAAACTTTCTTGGAGAGCCATTACTGTAAGTAAAATACTAAAAGGCTCTCTTGTCTTCATATAAGCTCTCACCAGACTTGGCAGACCTATCATCCTTTCTTGTCATGTTGTCTTGTCATGTTATCTTGTCTTGCTCTTGTCTTTTTGTCTTTTCGTGTTGTCTTTCATCTTGTCTTTTCAACTTGTTGTCTTGTTTTTGTTTTTTTGTTTTTTTGTCTTGTCAGTTTGTCGTGTCAAGTCTTATCTCATCTTCTCTTGCCTTTTTGTCTTGTCTTCTTGTCTTGTAGCCTGGTCTTTCTGTTGTCTTGTCTTTTTGCCTTGTCCAGTGTTTTTGTTGTCTTTTGGCTTGTCATCTTGTCCTGTCTGATGATCTTAACTTGTCTTGTTGTCTCATCTTGTTGTTTTGTGTTGTCTTTTTGTTGTCTATTGGCTTGTCATCTTGTCTGATCATCTTCTCTTTTTTTGTCTTGTCTATTCTTGTTTTGTGGTTCCATCTTGTCTTGGGCCTCGTCTTGTCATCTTGTCGTGTAAAGTCTTGCTGTCTTGTCTTCTCTTACCTTGTTGTTATCGCCTTTTTGTCTTGTCTTCTTGTCTCATAGCCCTTTCTTTCTGTTGTGTTGTGTTGTCATTTTGTTGTCTTGTCTTTTTGCCCTGTCCAGTGTATTTGTCATCTTTTGGTTTGTCATTTTGTCTTGTCTTGTCATCTTGTCATGTCTTTTTGTCATCTTGTTGTCTTAACATCTTGTTGTTGTCTTATTGTTTGTCTTTTTGCCTTGCTTTGTTGTCTTGTTATTTTTTTGTCTTGTCATCTTTGTCATGTTGTTTTGACCCCTTGTTGAGTCGGATGACCTTGACCTTTCACCTTTGAACTCCAAAATATTATCAGTTCATCCTTTAGTCATAGTTGACATTTATGACAAGGTTTGTCAAAGTTTGTGTTCTTGATATATTCACAAGCATGGGATGAACATGATGCCCAACAAGTTTGACCTTTGACCCAAACACCTCCAAAATATTATCATTTCAACCTTGAGTCATAGTGGGCAATCATTGTAAAATTTAAAAAAAAACAAACATTGTAAAGATACTACGTTCAAAGCAATGGATTCACATGAGGGCAGACGACTTCGTTAGCTTTTGCCCCAAGTCTCAAGCTGACCACTGAGCTAAAGTGGATTCCTGTAGTTCAAACAATCTCAAAATAAAACTGACAAAAAAGCGTGTAAGGACATCTTCTTTTTAGAAAAAATAAAAACATCCATTGGCTGGTTACTTGTTCATGCCTATCAATTGCTTGTAATAACTGCATACGTATGTTCTAAGCAATTCTTAGAATAACAATCAAAGCAGCCTTTGAATCATCTATTACTGGGGGGCAAACTGGTTTGGTATATCATTGTGGCTGGAAAAGCAATTTAGGGTCAATTTCATGAAATGGCTTGTTGAATAGTTGCCTTCAGTCTGTTATCTTTAAGAGAACATCTTTGCCTCAGTTGAAGCAATCAATAAACTATGGGTGGAATGTTTCTTACATAATGTACCCTATTGATATTTTATTCAGATTCACCAAATCAAAAATAATACAGTCACAAACAAACACTTCAGTAACTTGTATCCTCATGAAGGTCATAATATTTTACTTTCCAGAGAGATGCTGATTCAGCTTTGTTGATGTTGGAGAGTGTAGATGGGGTGCCGGTGCTGTTTATAGCAGAAGAGAGAAGGCTAAAAGACACAAATGCCCTTACAGTTAACAGCACCACCAGAAAGAAAGATAACATAATTGTGTGTCTCTTAGCTAGTCTTATGTAATAACTGCTTTGATAAGTGGCAAGAGTTTCAATGAATTTTCTAATCTAATGTTCTAATTTTCAAATGTCTTCCTGGTACTGTTGTGATATTCCTGGGATCGAAACATGTTTTTGTTCATTTTGTTCATTTGATAAGAAAGCCTAACTGAACTGAGCTGTGTGTCGACAGTTGCTGAGAGCTGACTGAAACGTTTAGCTTGTTTACCATTGATGAATTTTAAGGAATAAAAGTAGAGATAGATCTTCTGCCTGGTGGTAGTATTCCTTTGTGAGGAATACAGCCAAGAGTAGAGACAATTTGGGCATTTGTGCGAAGTATACAGAGAGTTCCTCAGAGTGATCTGGAAATATTGCATGGATGAAAATGGCCCAGATCGACAACCTGAAAACATAATGCTATACTTTGAATTAAAAAAGAGTGAAGATAGAGTATTATAAACTGAACTATTCACTATACCAGCCAACTTTTCAGCCAACCAACCCTCAAAAATAACAATGACTTAGATTTTGAACTTTGTTTCCAGCATAATATTTCACATCATTAAATACATTTTAATATCAGACAAAGATATCCCTTGTAAACACAAAACAGTGTTTAAATGATGATTATTTATTAAGGGGGGAAAAGCCATCCAAACCCACCTAGCCCATTGTGATAAAATAAATGCCACCTAAACTTAATAACCGATTGTGCTGCCCTTGGCAGCAAAAACTACAAGCAAGCATTTGCAATAACTGGCAATAAGTCGTTAGCATTGGTGTGGAGGAATTTTGGCCCACTACTCTTTGAAGGATTGTTTTAATTCACCCACATTAAAAGTTTTTTCAGCATGAGCTGCCCATTCGAGGTCAAGGCTCAGCATCTCAAAGGGATTTAAGTCCGGACTTTGACTAGGCCATTCCAGAACCTTCATTTTGTGTTGTTTTTAGCCATTCAGAAGTGGACTTGCTGTTGTATTAGGGATCATTGTCCTGCTGCATAACCCAAGTGCGCTTGAGCTTGAGGTCATGAACTAATGGCCTGGTATTCTTCAATAGGACTTTCTCCTAGAGAGCAGCATTCATTGTTCCATCAATTATGACAAGTTGTCCGTCTTGCCCACAGAAGATTTTTCCAAAAGACGTGGGGTCAATCAGGATGTTTTTAGTCAAATATGAAATGAGATTTGTGTTCCTTTTGGTCAACTGTGGATTTGGCCTGTGAACTCTCCCATTGGTGCCATTTTTATCCAATCTCCTGCTTCCTTCTTTTGTGACCTGCTGTGTGAGTTGTTGATGTACCCTTGGAGCCCTTTTGGTAGGCCAGTCACTCCTGGAAAGGTTTGCCACTATTCCAAGTTTTATCCATTTGTGGATCATGGCTCTCACCATGTTTTGCTGGAGTCCCAAAGCCTCAGAAGTGGCTTTGTAACCCTTTCCAGACTGAAAGATGTCAATGACTGTGTTTCTTCAGATGTCAGCATGATGTGTTGCTACTTTATGTTCTCAGACACTGCCTTAACCCTATCGCAAATGTACTCTACCTGCCTGTGTATTATGCTGCTGCTTCCTCTATTTCATTACAAAAAGGCTGTTGCTCTCTCTGCCCCCTCTGAAATCATTCTCGACACACCCCTGTGAGGATCTGCAGCAGTGTGTTACGGTGAGAGCATGACAGCCACCACAGGCCAAGATATAGAGCATTCTGACCCATTAGACTCACAACCAATTTGTTCAAAAGGTTTGCCATAATTCAGTCAAAGCAACACAAGACATCGGACCGACCACTGGCACGCTCCTCAGTTGTGAGCTTATTTATTTATCCACTGAGTTATTTTTCTCTGGCACTGAAACAGGGGAGTATCTGTATGTATGTGAGTGTGTATTTGCGTGCACGCTCGCCAGGCCTAGAAGCAAGACCACCTCAGTCGAGTCCAAGCCAATTCCAAGACCGGTTCCAGTCGAATTCAAGTCAAGACCTGGTTAAAAGAAAGCCAGTGACGAGCATAACAAAACAAAGGGGGAGTAAACCTAAAATCTTTCCTTCCAAGTGCAAAACAAACACAAAGATGTCTCTAATTTTTCTATACATACTCTGAAGAATGCATCAGTGAGCACTTTCCTTTGTTTTCTTTGGAGCTGCTTCCTCGTGAAGAAGGACTGTGGGTAATCCAGAGGGGGCATTGTTTTTGCAAAGAGATGTTGAATTTTTTAAAACGTCACGTTTCAATGCTTTAAGCACCGCAGACCGCTCTCCGTTTATCCTCATTACATCAGGGACAGACGTCTTCAAATCTGGACACTTTGAAACAAAACAAACCAATAAGGATAGGCACGACAAGTGAGTGAGGCAATGTGCTTTTGTGTTTGTTTTTATGCTTTCTATTTGAGTAGATGTTTTTAGGGAGTAGTTGGAGAACTATGAGATAGGATCAGTCTTCCAGGTATTACAGACTCATCATTGGTAATGTCATTACAGGGCACAAGCACAAGGAAATACTCTATTCTCTTTAATTCCACCCTTTTTTGAACCAGACAGACCAAACTTAGACGATTTCAGATATGGCAGTCTTTCATTTCTACCATCTAATTCTGTTTCTTTCATTACTGGTAATTGTCTTCTTTAAAGAGGGGGTAATTTCACATTGTAACTAAATCCATTTCTAGCTCAATAATGAGGAGATTTGTGTGAAAGGGACATGAAACTTCCTGTCAGAAAGTCATGAAGCCAGGAAGGGGACACTAAAAGATGCAGGTAGCTAAGGGAAGAGGGAAGTGGGTGAAGACTGCAGCCACTAGCCCCTTAGGATGGGAATTTTCAGTGATTTTTCTATTAAAATAATCTCATTCCCACATGAACATATTCAATTACTCAAAAACTACATCATTTATTTTCTAACCATAAAGATGGTACCATGCATTGTTGGTTTTCTATGTTTGCTGTAGTCATGGTGGGACAGCGGCCTTCAAATCCCAGTTCTGGATAAAATTACAACTTATGGTAACACATGACTCCATGGAGAGTGAACATTTTAAATGCTAAAAATATATTCATAAAAAGGTCTTTTTGAATGCTTTATATGCTGTGATTGTGTCAAAACTTCTGGTCAGATTTTCTGTTTTAAATCGAATGTTGAAATCCATGTTTTGGACATAGACATTACTCTAGTAGCTGTTGTTTACGGTGGTGGTAGCTTGTACTCTAAACTGACAAACACCGTCTGCTAGCTGAAGCCTTCTCCCTCCACATAACTGACCAGAAGCATCTACATTCACCATTGTTTTCACTAGGAGGGTCATTATCTTCACTCTGGTATCACCACAATGGTGTTTCAATGACAATGACAGGGAATGAAAGCAACAAAATCTAACTTTTTGATTTTAAATTGTACTTTGCCAAAATGGTCTAATACCTTTCATAGGGAGCACCTAGCCCATTTCCACAGAGTTCCCAAATTCTCTGCTTTCAGCACTGTGTAACTTCAGCAGTTCTTTTGCCACATATATGTACAGCTTTATGGCACTGGTTCACACACCAGCCTTCAGCTGAACAGAAGCCAGTTAGACCGTCATATTAAAGTTAAATATTATGGCTGAGGCTGTCACATGGAGAAGACCAGAATATTCATTGAAGTTATTTGCTTTAAATGCTGGGATGATTTGCTGTTTGGATATTCAAGGAACTTTGCTTGGATTGCTTATTTATTATCAATAATTTTTATGGAAAATTCAGGAATATATTTACATATTTTGGAGGGTTTCATCTGAAGTTTTGTGGAAATTTGCTTTAAATATTTTTAAGGCATTTCATGGGAATTTAGGAAATGTGTTTACATTTTTTTAAATTTGATTGGGACCTTGGAGGGTTGGGATTGTCTTTTGAAATTTTCAGACATAGAAATTTCAGATAATTTGTCTCGATGTTTGGATAATTTTGTCATTTTTATGGAATTCTGGGGAATGTATTTGTAATTTTTTAAGAATTTGCTGAGAAATTATAGGGGGAATTCACTTGAAAATTCTCATGGACTTACAAAGATCTTTCTTTGCAAAATTGTAATTTTGTGATATATTTTTACTGAAAGGTTTGAGGACTATTTAAAAGAAATGTTGTGGTACTTATCATGGGATATTTTAAAGGTATGTTTAAGAATTTTCACAGAAATTTTAGGAAAATTTGTTTCAAATTTTAGGGAATTTGTTTGGGTTTTGGAACAGAAAGTTTCCAAGAAATTTCTTTTCAAAGACAAGGCTGATGTTTCAACTTATCAGGTCTTACTTATCCCAGATAGGTGATAGAAACTAAAAACGCTCAAGTCCAAGAAGGTTAAAATAACGATGGTTAGGAAATTCATTGAATGGGTTTCCATGGCTGAATGCAAGTCTTGCATCTTATTCCCAGCGTCGGATGGAGTGGTGTGAAGCACATTGACACAGGAGTGTGCGATGGGCAAGTCTGGGTTTGACGGATGCTGTTAGAAAGTTACATGCCTCACTGCTTTGTGCCAACTGTGAATTTTGAAGGAGGGATAATGGTATGGGGCTGTTTTTCATGGTTTGGGCTAAGCCCCTTATCTCCAGTGAAGGCCAATCTTAATGCTTCAAGACATTTTGGACAATGCTAAGATTCCAAATTTGTGGCAACAGTTTGGGGAAGGCCCTTCTCTGTTTAAACATGACTGTGCCCCAGTGCACAAAGCAAGGACTATGAAGACATGGTTTGATGAGTTTGGTGTGGAAGAACTTGACTGGCCCAGACAGAACCCTGACCTCAACCCCATCGGGCACCTTTGGGAACAGAGATTACAATCCAGACTTTCTTGTCAAACATCAGTGCCTGGCCTCAGAAATGCTCTACAGAATGAATCGGCACAAATTCCCTCGGGTTTTAGACACTAACAAAGTACAATTTGCACAAAATCTTGTAATATTAGTGTACCAAGTAAATCGGCATACTTTTTGGTGTCTTGCAATGTCATTGCTGGCTTTGCCATCCTCTGCATAGTCTAAGGCCCCAAAACTTCATGTTTGCATGTGCACAATAGAGAAACTTCACTCAAATAAGTACTCCAATCATTGCACCCATCCCTAGTCTATATAAGCATGATAGGGGCCATACAAAGTCGTGCATACAAACGTAAACACAAAAAGGTAAGACTGCTGGATGACTAAAGGTCTATTTTGATGTCTTCAGGGGATTTAAAGTAAAAAAAGAACCTCATCGCTGAGAAAGCTTTTGCACCATGGCATCTGTCTTTCCTGATCGAGCCAGCCGAGTAGAAAGATACTCTCACGCAAAAGTGTGTGTGAGATGGACACACACGAAGACAGAAAGAGAGCGAGGATATGTGTGGCAGGTTGTTGTGTCGCTCGTCTCTAATGCAATATACGTATGTGCCTTAGCGGCGGTCGCGGCCAAGAGAAGAAGCGAAGGATAGTGGGGGTAAAGAGGGAGCAGAGTGATGGACTCCCCTCCCTCCCAAGAGGTCGATGACATCAATAAGAAGCTAATAATCCTACCTCCAGCTACCTCGCAAGGGCTTGCCAGAGCGATCCACTGCAGTCTACCCCCTCTTCTCCTCCTCCGCCTCCTCCTCCTCCTCATACATCTCACTCCTTACAGCCCCAGAAGACCACGGGGTTGGGCAGGGAGGAGAGAAGGATGGAAAGAGAGGTGTTTGGAAGAGAGGGAAAAGAGACATTTTTGCTCTTCCTCACGTTTAGCTATCGATGAGGCCCGCTAGGGATCGTCTGCTATTGATTGTGCCTTCTTTTCTTTGGGGCTGTGGTACTTGTTATGGGCGGCACGTACAGGAGGCTTTGTTGTATGTGTCTGTGTGATTGTGAGTGCATAAACATACACATGTGCGCATTTTTTTTGCCTCTGGTATTACTGCTGCCCTCAGTAATTTCAGAAGGTAATTAGATGCTTGATTTCGGAACCGGTCTGTGAGTCACCTGCACAGAGAAACCATGAACCGGATAGCATGGCAAGACAACGTCAAGATGAAGCCCAAACGGAGCAAAATATGGCAATTGAAATGTTAAATGAAGCCAGAGCCCCCTCCTAAATTACCTTATGGAAAAGAAATCTAATATGATTAAGTTTTTCTGCATAAAGACTCCAAGACTTTTCATACAGGATGAATCATAAATGTGGCCATTAAGCTGATATTACATTCATCTCTGTATGCTTGTTTAGATACACACATATCTCACACATCGACTTTCCCACAAGAGGAGAAAAGTATGATGTCATCTTTTTTATGCCCCCTGTATTACAGTGCTGATTTCCACTTGGAAAAGTTAACCAACTAATGCCACCTAGAGGCGACTGGCTCCAACTGCAACATTATAAGACTTCAGAGGACAATGAATTTGTACAGTATGAGGACATTACGCCACCTCCATAGGGCATTACACTGTATATAAAGGAAATAGACTGTAGAAAGTAAATAAGGGCCTAAAGTGTATCTTGTTTTGCACAGGGAGGCACATTGCTATTTTTCTGCATGTTTAATAATGACTAACTATACATCATTAATCCCTAAGGGAAATTTCAGGTTTGCACTCTGTTATTGGGAGACATGCTCGACTGAAATACACACATGCACAACCAGAATGCATTTATGAAGAGATGTCAGTGTAAGGCAAGGGTGTCCAAACTATGGTGCTTTGTGCATTTTTAATTGGCCCACAGCAAACTGTAAAACAAAGGAAAAATGGCCCACATTAAAACATGAAGCTTGTGCTTGACTGTGTATTTTATCTGCTTTCTCATTGATAGACAAGGATATTTTTGTGTCACCGTGGGGGCTCGTCCGGGAAGGTAACACAAAACTATACTCTTCTGTCAATAAGAAAACACAAAAAAAATATAGTTTGTGAAGATGGTATGAATTACCTACTATGCTAATTCTGTAAACAAACATATTGACACAACAGTTTATTGTCATGCATCTTTTCGTGACTTAAAATCTTTACCTAAATTGGACTTGACTGACTAACTTTGATATCATATAGGAGAGGTATTTGAAAGTGGCCCCACCATCCTTCAGGTTTTTTGTATGTGGCCTTCAGTGGAAATAGTTTGGACACCTCTAATGTAAGGGATCTCCAGACAAGGGTGCCAAGTAGTTGCAGGTCTGCAGTGCCTCGCATAAGGGCACCTTGTCACTGACCAGGGAGTCAACTGGCACCTCTCCAGTTCTAAGACCAATTTCCATACTTTTGTCCATAATGGGACTTGAACCCTCAGCTATCCCAATGGGAAATGCACTTAAGCTTGCGTATATACCTGACTTTTTTAAGTTGTTTTCAACACTGCCGGTCACAGTTACCCATTCATATCTATTCACACATCAATAGAGAAGGCTGCTATGTCAAGTTCCTCACCCTAGGATACAGCTGAGGCTCAAACCCCTGAGTTTCCAGTGTCAAGACAGTCAACCCTACCACTGATTCATATTTGCCACCAAACCAACCCAAGTTCCAACAGACTGAGTGTGGTGGTGTCATCACACGTCAAGTTAAATGGAAAATTAGCAACAAAGGTTGAGAGTTTTACTTAGATTACCTAATTTGTTGAATCCCAACCTGGGTTCCTGGTCTTTTGATAAGAAAAACATGCATAGGTCTTTTTTAGGGTTTAATCAGAGAAACAATTAAAATCGATGTTGATTTTTGACAGAAATGTGTCACTTTCTTTTCATGTGAGTCATGGGGAGGCTCAGCTTTTCTTAGGTACATCCAGAGAGGGCTCCAAGAAAAAGAGGTTGGGAAACACTGACCTAATTCTATTTATTTAATACAATTTTTGACCTCATAAGTCACTACTAAAGTAAAATAATATGTGAAAAGATAACATTAGATAGCATACGATTCAACTAAACAATACTATAAAATACCATAGGATAAGAGATAATACGTTATGTTATGATCAAGGCTGGAAAGCTTTCTGTGGCAGTGGTCCCCCCCCCCCCCACATATCTAAGAAGAGCTGCAGGACCCCCATTAAAAAAGTGACATGTTGTTGTCAAATTACACACAAATTCAAATTGTTTTCATTGTTCAAAGACAAACACAATAGCCAAACACACAAGTGTTGTTAGCAAAAGACCCTGGTATGAACCATTAATATGGGCTTTATCATGATATTAGGTAGTATGAGTGAACCTTATTTTAACAACCATGGAGCAGACAGGCCATCGTGCCTCCCCTGGAATTTTTGGCACCACAAGGAAGTGATGCTAGAATGCATATGCATCCTGGGACTGTATCCAGCATTTTCTCTAACTAAATACACCTTATGGTGTGAACAAAAGGGACCTGGACCACTTGATGGAACCATGAATTCTGCTCTCTACCAGAAAATCCTGGAGGAGAAAGTCCAGCCATCAGTTCATGGCTTCAGGATCAAGCATATTTGGGTTATGGAGCAGGACAATGATCCCAGACACACTAGAAAGTCCACCTCTGAAGTGACTGAAAAAATAAATGAAGGTTTTGGAGTGCGATCGCGCTCCAAAACGCATTGCCAATTTTTACTACAAGTAGGATCTATCTTGGATCTCTAGAGATGAAGCCTATGTGGGACAACATAGAGACTCATATCAGCTGATCCACACATGAAGTTCACATGGGCAATCACAGGTGGGACAACCATGGAACCCAAGGACAAACCCACATGGAACTCATACTGTAGTCCACATATAAGCCACGTGGGACATGCTGGCTTGGTCCAAACTAATTGAATAACCCTGTGGAATGGTATGATATGGTATAGTCCGGTACAATATGATAAGATACGATAAAGTAAGGTATGGTACCGTACAATGAGATGAGAAGTGAAGAGATGAGATGAGAGTTTTAATTCTCATTAATTTTTTTAATTAATTTTATGTCTTTAAAAAAATGTTAGTTCTTAATCTGTGCTTCCACTTGTGATTTTTTTTGGCCTGCCTGCTCGAACTTGCTGCTTTTGTAAGGATGTTGTAAAGTGGTGTTTTTTGTGTGCGCAACACAACTTAGGTTAAAAATTGTATAGCACCTTTCAAGGAACTGTGGATTTCTAAGTGGTTTGGATAAGGATAACAGGATGGAAAATAAGAAAAATTCAAGTAAGACAAAAGAATTCAACAGTAAAACATTGAAATTCTAGAATTCTAGTGATAAAACACAGTAAGGAGTAAAATGAGACAAGATAAACACTGAGGACAAACCGTACCTCACAGTCACTTTTCCTCCCCCCGCTTCTTTCTCACCTCTTTGGTGACGTTGTCTTGGACCAGGCTGTAAAGGGGCACCACGCGGGTGACCTCCAGCAGCACCGGGATGGGTGAAGGCTGCTCCCCGCTCCTGCTGCTCCCGGCGTGGCCTCTCCCTGACACTCCTCCCATCACGGCCTGGTGATGGCACAGGTGGCAGCCAGCTGGGCAGCTCCCTTTCTCCTCGCAGCGGATCTCCACGCCGTTCACCATGTCGTCAGACAGCAGCTGGCTCTTCTGCAGCGCCGACAGGTAGCTGATGAAGGGGACCGACTTCAGCTCGCGACGCCCACCGCCGACAACCCCCTGGTCTGTTGCCTCTGCAGGAGACAAAGGATAAAGATAAAGACAGTTAACCTCAATATCTTTGAACATACATGTACAAAGAGGTGCAAAACACCCAGAAGTACTCATTCCTCTCCACCTAAACTTTTCCTCATCTTTATTTCCACCAATTCATAAATCATCACATGGAGCAGCAAAGATCATTCACAGTCCCTTAATGCATTCACATCTGGATTTACTTTTACTTGCTGCCAAGGAAAAGAAGAAAAAACAACAACTAATCCCTTACTGTCATCAGCTTTCATACACGAAAGATGAATGAGTCAGGAGGAGGTAGGAGGGGGTGTCAATGGTTTCTTCTCCTGAGTGTCAATTACCACTGTTTGATGTTCTCACTGGAATTGTGCGTGTGTGTGTTGGGGGGTCTTTCTCCTTGTTTCCTCTCTAAATGAGAAAACAACCCACCGTGCAGAAAGAAGAGGCAGTGACAGGAGAGAATTCTACTTGTGTTTCACTCTGAGGACACATCAGGCCACATGTTACAGTGGAGCACATCTGCCATCTGTGCTGATGGTGCAGATGTGATTTTGAGTCGGTTTACTGAACAAGAGCAAAGAAAACATATGGGCTATACTTGTGAGTGAAAAAAGCGTTTCTAGTGACAGAAAAAGGAATTCATGTTGTTCAAGGATAACCCGAGAAAATACCAAATGCAGTTTTTAAATGATGATTTCAATTATTAAGGAAAAAAAGCTATCTTGCCCTATGCTTAAAAAGTAATCCCCCCTTGTTAAATCATGAATTAACTGTGATTTACCACATTTTATGGAAAGCTTCAATACAACCTGTCTGACAAAGTAAAGTTGGCTAAAAGATATCAAACAGCAAAACATCATGCCACGATCATAGAAATACAAGAACAGATGAAAAACAAAGTTATAAGCCATTTCTGAGGCTCCAAGACCCCAGCAAACCATGGTGAGAGCCATGATCCACAAATAGAGAAAATTTTGAACAGTGGTGAACCTTACCAGGATTGGCTGGCCTACCAAAATTACTCCAAGAGCGCATCAATGACTCATCCAGGAGGTCACAAAAGAACCCAGTACATCTAAAAACCTGCAGTCCTCACTTGACTCAGTTAAGGTCAGTGTTCATGTTTCAACAATAAGAAAGAGACTGGGCAAAAATGGCATCCTTGAGAGACTTCCAAGGCCAAAACCATGGTGACCAAACCATGGTGAGAGCCATGATCCACAAATGGAGAAAACTTGGTACAGTGGTGACCCTTCCCAGGAGTGGAAGGCCTACCAAAATTACTCCAAAAGTGCAATGACGAC
Organism: Cheilinus undulatus; assembly: GCF_018320785.1. NCBI lineage: Eukaryota > Metazoa > Chordata > Actinopteri > Labriformes > Labridae > Cheilinus > Cheilinus undulatus. Next base: position 12,928,249 of record NC_054881.1, on the reverse strand, counting down.
TCATCCAGGAGGTCACAAAATAACAAAAACAACATCTAAAGATCTACAGGCCTTACTTGACTCAGTTGTTGTCAGTGTTCATGATTCAGAAACGAGAAAGAGACTGGGCAAAAATGGCATCCATGAGAGGCTTCCAAGGCCAAAACCACCTGACCAAAAAGAACACAAAGACTCATCTCACATTCGCCAAAAAAATCCTTGGTGATCCCAAGACATTTGGGAAAATTGCTGCTTACTGACAAGACAAAAGTTGAACTTTTTGGACGGGGGCATCCCATTACATCTGGTGCACAACTAATGCAACATTTCATAAAAAGAACATTATACCAGTAGTAAAACATGGTGATGGTGGTGCCATCCAAACCTACCTGGCCATATGTGAAGAAAGAAATCCAAGAAGAGATGAGAAACAAAGTCATTTTCATCTCAGCCCGGAAAGGGTCACAAGGCCTAGGTGTCGGGACTTCAGCAAACCAAGGTGAGAGCCATTATCCACAAATGGAGAAAACTTGGAAGAGTGGTAAACCTTCCCAGGAGTGGCTGACCTACCAAAATGATTCCAAGAGCGCAATGACAACTCATCCTGGAGGTCACGAGAGAACCCCCGAACATCTAACCATCCAATTCTGCTCTCTACCAACAAACCCTGGAGGAGAATGTCAAGCCATCTGTTTGTGGCCTCAAGCTCAAGCGCACTTGGGTTATGTGGCAGGACAATGATCCAAAACACACCAGCATGGAGGTTTTGAAGTAGCTTTGTAAAAGCCAAGACTCAAATCTGATTGCGATGCTGTGGCATGACCTTAAACTGGCTGTTGATGCTTAAAAATCATCAGATGCGGCTGATTTCAAACAGTTCTATTAAGAAGAGTGGGCAAAAATTCCTCCACAAGTGAAAGAATAATTGCCAGTTATCGCAAATGCTTGTTTGCATTGGTTGCCACCAATTGTAGCACAACCAGTTATTAGGTTTAGGGGGCGATTACTTTTTGCATTGGGCCAGGTAGGATTGGATGGTTTTCTCTGTTTTTCTCTAATACTTTTTTCCTAGCACTGTATGTAGGTGGCAACAGACTCAATCTGTGTACCTCAATGTAGTAGACTAAATGCTGATTTTTGTTGCATTTGTTTTAGACTTTTACATATTTTAGATTCTTCATATGTTTTAACTAGCTGCCCATTTTCTGAATATATATCATTTTGGCTGCTTAATTTCAGCAGCCCTTTTTGGCTATTTTACCAGACATCGGAAAAAAAGTCTAAACACACATGGAAATGTTAAGGTTGCAATCACACAAACCTGCTCCTATGCATAAATAGACCTATGGATAAATCAATATGAAGGCAGAATAAGTATAGTATTACAAGGGTGCATTCAAACACAAAAAGAGATCACATAAACACACACAGACCAAGTAAAAATAGAGAAACCCTAAACCTGAGGTGGGCACCATAGCAGGAAAAGCCCTTGACATTACTCAAGGCGGAGTAATGGGACCAATTAGGGTTAATATTTTAAATGACTTATTTCCTGTGAACAGTTTTAATGACAGTGAACTCAAACATCTGTCAAACTATTCTCAGTGGTAAAAAAAGACAACCTGAACTCAATGTGTTCATGTGAGAAAGAGAAAAAGACGGTGAAAAAACAAGCCCTAATGTGTGTACATGTGCAATTTCACTCCTGTTATGTCAGCAATGTTAAATAAGTTAACCCAAGACCGGGGGCATGTAAACTTTTGAGCTTTCATTTTTCTCACTGCTGACATGAGCTCCACCAGGCAGATGTTTGAAGCTCTAAGAGAAAGAAAACACAGATGGAGATGTTTTAAAAGACTTTTGAACTTATGCTGTGTGCAGGGAAAATCACAGAATGGTAAATGTGACATTTCAGACAAGCAAATAAGGCATGAAAAAATACAGACTTTATTTCAATCACAGATCTACGATTTGACTCAAGCCTGCGAAAAGTTTAGCTCTTGTTCCTATTTTTTGTTTTACACTGCAAATGACACACACTGTGTGGACAAAAGTATTCAGCCACCTGATGATTACGCCACTTACATTGCATTCCAATACATGTACTTTAATATGGAGTATATATGTGGGAATTTATTCTCCAGCTCAAGCACTGATGTTCAACAAGAAGGCCTGTTCATCCCAAAGGTGCTTGATGGGGTTGAGGTCAGGGCTCTGTGTGGGCCAGTCAAATTTTTTCACACCAAACTCATCAAACATGTTTGATGTACACATAACTGTGTCCCAGTGCACAAAGCAAGAACTTCTTGCTTGCCTGAACTGCTGCCACAAAGTTGGAAGCATAGCATTGTCCAAAATGTCTTGGTATGCTGAAGCATTAAGAATGGCCTTCACTGGAGACAGGGGGCTTAGCCTTGGGCCTCACAGAGGGGTGCTAACTCAAAATAACCCCCGACAATCGCTCTTAAAATGCCCTCTTTGACACCCATATGGGTAGAAAAATGCATATACCTGAAAGGATGATAAATTAACCCCGGAAGGTAAAATAGTCCGATGCTGACATACTATTCCTGTGTGAACTCGCAGTTCTCCTGTGATCTCTCATTTCTGATCATGGCTGTCGTCTTATGTGGTTAGACAGAGGTTAATGCTATGAGAGTCCCTGGCTTGGCAAAGTTTGGAAACCCCAGCATAAAAGATTTGACACATCTAAAAACTGCAAAAAGTTTGGTTTCTTTCTGTTCCCTCGATACATGTTACAGTTTCAATGTGTAAGAGAGTTGCTTTATTATTAAACCCTTTCTTTCTGCAAAAAATGTTATGCTTACTTGACTGCGAGAAACCCAAACTCAGTCCAAAAGAATGGATGTGTTTTATATGAGCAAAAGAAAGTGAAAAACATTCACTTTGCAAGTGTGCAGCCAAAAGACCAACTTTTAAAGGACAGTTTGAAGGATGACATGACTTTAGCCTTCAATAGAGGCCTCTTATGTTGGACTGACTAAACCTTAATAATAGAATACATTCCTTTGTTGACTTTGTGTTTACAATTAACATTGCATTAAGAGATCCTACATCATTTATTTGAACAGTGAGGCTAATTAAAAGTTTACTTGTTCTAAAGACTCAAAGTCTAAAATGATGGATATATGTTCCACGTGAAGAGAAAGACAAACATTAAGTTCCTTTAAACTTCGCTTGATGGATTTCTGCATAAATAAACAGCATGTAACTCAATAAAGGTAAAATATACAATTAAGATACAGACTTATAAGAGGGAAATGTGAAGAAAAGGCATGGTTATAAAGCTAAAACTCACAGAAAAGCAAATAAGCTGTATAAATTTAGGGATAAGTGGGGTCATGGGTCCAGAGTCTGGTAAGTTGGATTAAACATGTTTATCTAACTAATCTGAAGTATATTGGAGTCAGCTTTATGAAAACACAATGTAAAACAAATCCTGTAATATTCAGATATTAAATGTACGCGGCACCTCAGGTCAACGATATGTTCATATTCCCGGAAAAACCAGCCAGGACACGACCCGCTGTCCTGAAATGCAGGCCTGACCCTGGTGTGTACATTTGTGTGTGAGGGAAAATTGAAAATCTATATACATCTATTTATGTATGTTCTTGCGGCTTCCTCGCTGTGTGCTTCTCTGTAACCCACTGGCAAGCAGTTGAAAGGGGGGGTTGGTAACTTCATGTGCAACAGTATGTAAACAGGCTCAAGGGGTGGCCCATGAGCCCAATTACATGGACTTCTTGAGGAAACACAGACACCGAAATGAGCCCTCACAATAGAGCCCCCGCAGCTCAGGTCGGCTGTGGCTAGCCAGGCCCGCTCACTCTCGCCCTCTTTAACTCATTTCACCCCGGATTACATTTGTTTACGATGTAAACAGATGCGTTTCATGAAAGGTTTGGCACTTTCACGTATTTGCGGTGGGAAATAAAACACAGCTGAGGTAATGCGATTGTCAAAGTCAGCTGGAATTAATAGTGCACGCTCTTCCTGAACAATATTGTTTCCCCCATTTATCTTTATTTACTTTGGGAACTTTACAGCTTCTCCTTGTTTTATTTAAGTGCCTTTATAATAAAGACTGTTTTGAATCTGGTAGCAAACCGCTGTAACATACAATTTCCATCTGGGATCCCTGTGTCTGTTTATTTGTGTTTGTGCAACGTACAGCTCCATTTGACCAGCAGTGGCACCCCCTCACAAGGACCAATTTAATTGGACCACATGTATTTTCATGCAATTAAAGGACTCAAATAAGTTATGACATCTCTTCGCCCTGTGGAATAATTGTGATGCTTGTGCAACACTTTCCTGTCATCAAACAGAGCGAGGAGATAAATGGAAAGAATTGGCCGGCCATTGATCTTACACTGTCTCTGTTAATTAAAATGTCTTTGTAGACGGGCTGCGATATAATTACTCATCAGGGACACATCCCTTCCAGCCAGGGTTATGTTGCCTGGGCAACAACAGCAAAAGCGTCAGATCTATTTCATTAAATACAGATGTTGTTTCAGCTAAAGGAACTGTGAGTATGGTTGTATATGGTTTGACTAAACACTTTGCTTTTCTCTGTGCCAAACTGGGTCAAATTAGTGAAAGCAGTGAATTACAATCAGGCTAAATGGTCGATATAGAAGAATGTTATTGTGACATGTGCCAGAAATCGCTCATACACTTGTACTTTTCAATTAAAAATCATTTCACCTTATATATATATATCGATCAAATGAAAACAGTTATACCAAAATTAGTAGGCAAAAGCCCAGTGGTATTTACTATATACTTAATGCAATCTAAAACTAAATTAACAGTTTATAAAGTATAAAATGTAGAATTTTAATACTGAAATGCCCAATTTGTTTTAAAAATTCTGTTATATTATGTAGTTGATTATTTTCAGTACTGTGCAAAACTTTTAGACATGTTTGGGCAAATAATTGAGGCTGAAGTAAGGCATAAACGTGGCGAATGACACAACCCCATTTGGGCTCTGGATGTCCTTGCATAGGGGCATGGAAAAATAATCTACTGAAAATCTAACAAAGTCCACAACTTTAAGGTGGCGTAAGGGGTGGATGTGGTGAGCAAACACAGCCTTTGGTACCATCAGGGCAGGTAGTGAGGTCACCACAAGTGCTTGTTGTGCTCTGGATGTCCCAAAGGCCCAAAAACTGGCAGCGGTCTCGGTGTGTAATACCAGGGGTAAAAAAGGCCCAGACAAACAGATGCCACTGAGCTTGACCTTAGCCGTCAAGCCAAGTGTTGATATGTGTCAAGCATGACTCTGGCAGTCCTCACCCCATTCCCCAGCCCTGGGTTGTGGCGTGTAGGGGCCACAAATTCAAATTCAAATTCATGGGCCAGATGTAGCCATCGAACAGTCCAGGTGGATCTGGCACTGTGTAGCTCCTAGAGTACGCCTTAAACTAATGCAGAGGACTGTACATCGCTTCAAATATTTCCAACCATTTTCAAACCCAAAGATAAACTTCAATCAAACGGTTGTGATGGGATGTGTTTTGTCATGGCAGCCATGATTAAGTCAAACAACCTTATGGTGTCAAAGACTGCTGCGTAAAAAAGCTGGAACTTCTGCTAACAGTTGCCATTCTGTTACGGCATCATATTCATGCTTTGTGCTGCCTACTCTTGATGGACCACTATTGCTTTGTGTCATTGACTGTGCATTTGGTCACTCCAGCAACCCCCAATAATGTTTCACTCCATCTTGTCATGATGGTGTGGCCCTGAATATATTTCCAGTTCAGGTAGAAATGCACTAATAAACTCTATTCACCTCTGCAGCTTATTTCTTATTCTGAGCTGAGGACTCTATACGCTCCATAAGGTGTATTTACCAAACCCGTGGCTACCAACCTTTTACTCTGCCACCTGAGAGCTACATGAAAAAGAAGCAAGACATTGCTGTTAAAATTAACAATAATTTTCATTGTTTCATCAATAAAACCCCTAGAAAAAAAAGCCTAATTATATGAAATTCATTCGATAAAAGAAAACAGTAGTTTACTGTGGAGAAAATACACCTTATGGAGTTATTTTTTAAATCTGAGTACTTGAGTCAAAACAAGGAATAAGCAGGTTGCCTCTACTTGTCATCTTTTGTTATTATTTTGACTGAGAACCCTCTAGCAGTTTCAAATCCATAGTTCCATATCAGCACTTTAATTTATTTATTGCAAGGTCTAAATCTACTCATATAGACCTGTGCTAGGTCTATATGAGTAGATTTAGATGCTATTAATAAGGACAATGTCTGTAAGTGATTTTGATTGATTGATAAATGTCATAAATTACAAGAGATATGAACTTTTTTTTTAGACAGTGTGGACCTAGGAGGAGTAATCACTGTCTCACATGGTCCTGTTTTGTCGGGGGCTTTTTGGATTTTCTAGAAGACTTTCACTGACATCTAGTGGTCTATTTTTGTACGTACAGGTTTACAGCTTTAAAATGAAACAAGTTACCACATCTGGATGTTTTTTACACACTGGTAGCCTAAAGGTTCTATGAGTCCTATAAGGTTTTAAATAAATTGTTCTCTTGTTAATTCAAATAAATAAATAATTTTTGAAATCAATAAAATGCCCTTTGTTGGCAGTGTCTTAAGTAAGGGAATGTGAGTAATAAGGAGAGATATCAGTGAATCTCTTTTATCTGGAGATTTGCGTTTTAAAAGTCAAATATACGGGATTTACAGGCTTCATCATTGCTGTATGTGGATCAACTGAACGTTGCCTTGCATGCCACTGTACGTCAGCCAATGAAAATAAGCGTAGGGTTCAGCACTGTGCGTGTTACGTAACAGCCCCGGCTCTGCGTACGTGACGTCGTCAACACTGCAGTCTCTCTCTACCAGCTGCAGTAGCAGAAGCACAGCACGCCCATCCAAACCTCTGTATTTCCAACCAGCTAACACTGAAGAAAAGGTAACGTTTCAGAGCTGGAATGACTAAAGAATAATACTAAAAGGAGCTGCTTACTTTACCTTTTAATGCATGTTGACCAAAAACAGTCATGTGAGAGTTTTAATAACATTGTCGCGGTGTCAAGGGGAGCAGCGTTACCGTATGTTGTGTACAGCGAGGCCTACGGTGTATATGTGTTAAAATATGCGAAATTTTAACGTAATTCATTTGCTGTCTGGACTGCAAGGTCAACCTTTTCTTAAACAGTAAACAAGCAGCGAGGTGCCCTTCGACATGACCTGTTTAGCATGCTTTTCACATACTGCTTATCGCCAATGCAGCTCAGCTAATAGGTAAATAATTCAAATACAGCAGACTAGCTTACCTGCTAATGTCAACATAGCCTTTTCATGGTAACTCTGGCTCACATTTTACTAGCAGCAGGATGTAACGACAGGCATTGAAGCTAATGTTAGCGCTGCATTATCAACACATCCTGCTCTTTTCGGGCAGACAGGTGTCGATGTGTTGTTTCCACATTAACTGGCCATATAATTAGCAGCTTTGAGCAATGTTTATGTCAGCTGCACTGCCGTAAATGACTACTTTGAAACAGGGACACCAGCTATGGCTTCACACTATAAATGTGCATTTACACATAAGCAGTTATTTAGGCCCATGTGAGGTTTATGGGAATGCTCAGTGTTGTGTTCTTACTGGCATACAGTCACACATGAGTGTTACATATTTACAATAATTGCTGTGATTTTTCATATTTCTTAGGTAGAAATGCACAATTAGGAACACTTTTGAGTTAAGAGGACATACTAGTAAAAGTCAGTGATGTAGATACATATTTGAATACAACAGTAACAAATACAGAGGTCCTACACCTAATATTGGAAAGTTTATGGCTCTTACAGTGGCCAAACATTGCAGATACAACATTGTATACTGTCTACATTTTACATTGGTTTAGAAGGTTGCCATGAACAGAATAAATAATGCCAAGTATGATGTACGCAAAAGTGTAAAAATGTACATGTCTATCTAGATGTCAGGGGGGAAAAAAGAAAAATTAAAGTCCTAGACATCAAGTATTTGATAATGTCCTGTTTTTAATATCCAAAAGTTACAGGCGAACTTCTGTACACTGTCTGAATATAACAAAATCATGCACAAACATTCAGTGCTGACATAATTGTGCAGTTTATCCATAGCTAGTTGTGACACCAGCAAAAATCAAACAGTATCAATATCTGTTTTTATACCATCATAACAAAGACCAAAGTCCTATGCAACTTAGATCTGATTAAATGACCAAAAGTTGAAGACACTGTCTAAATTTAACAATTTCAGTGGCAACAATTAGGTTTGGAAATATTCCCAACATATTGGGTTAATTTGGCCAGTGTTGAATACAAGTACAGGCAAAACATAAACAGTAGTGATACCTGTTTTAATACTGAAACACTGTCATCAGCACCTAAAGTTGGATAGGGAAACCACAGTGCACTGTCTAAATTTTAGACATTTATTTGCAAAAAAGAATGCTGAAATAATGCCAACATATTTGTGGAATTGCAACAGTGATAGATATAATACTAGTGAAAAACAAACTACCAATACCCTTTACGGTACCACTGTAACAAAACTGAAGTTTTAGGCAGCTGAAATTGGATAATTTGATGTTTGTGGCATTAAAATTTCTGCACACTGTCCAAATTTAAACAAATTTGTTTGCAAACATTCAATGCTTGAACATATTTGTGCAATTTGGACAGTGCTAGATATGACCATAGCAAAAATCAAACCGTATTGATAGCACTTTTGCTACAACCTTTACAAAAACTGAAGGCCAAAACACCTGGAAGTGAATAATTTCTTGTCTTCAATTATGGTAAATTGAAGGAAGGCTCCACAAACTGTCTAAATCTTACAAATTAATTGTTTTGATTAACAAAAATGATGTTGGGAAAGTCCTGCACATTGCCAGTATTTATCAAATGCATAGGCAGCATTTATGACTGAAAATTTGCCAACATGTTTGTACAATCTGGACAGTGCCCTTTCTCTTTTTAAGGTAGTTTTTACAACAGCAGATCTTAAACATTATTAAAGTTTTGTCAGTTTGTCATTGATGATTAAATTAACAAGATTGTCTTGAATCCTGTTGTAGTGAAAAGTAGCAAAGTATCTACTATTTTGACAGCCTTAGTGTGCTTCACTTTCAGTAAAAGTAAGTAAAATGTCATAAAAATGGTGTCTTCTTTGATGTTTCTCCCACAAGGAAAGAACCATGGCGGCAGCAGCTCCCCCACTGGACCCTGATCTCATGAGAGAGGTCCTCGAGTGCCCCATCTGCTTGGAGACCTACAACCAGGATCAAATGAGACCTAAACTCCTGCAGTGTGGCCACACAGTATGCCGGCAGTGTTTGGAGAAGCTGTTGGCCAACACTATCAATGGTGTGCGCTGCCCCTTTTGTAGCAAAGTCTCCCGCATGAGTAGTATCTCCCAGCTGGCCGATAATCTCACTGTGCTAAAGATCCTAGATTGCACTACATCCTGCAGTGCTGCTGCTGCTGCCCTGATGTGCAAATCCTGCTGTAACCGCCTGCCACGACAGTACTGCCATGATTGTGCCGCTGTTCTCTGTGAGCTCTGTAAAGGAGAGGGCCACCAGCATCAGGGCCATTCAGTCGAGCCGATAAGGGTGGCTGCTGAACAGCGGCGTAAAGAGCTCAGTGCCAAGCTGGCTGCTCTGCGGGACGTAATGGGGGAGATTCAGAAGAAAAAGACAGCGATTGATAACATTTCCAAGTCCTTGAGATTAAAGTACCACACAGTGCAGCAGGACTACACTTCAACAGAGCTACGTCTTCAAGAGGAACTCAAGAGATCTCGCAGGACGTTTACTTCTGCCATGGCTGATGTGGAAAAGCTAAACGGGCAAGTCCTGGAGGAGCAGACGTACCTCCTTAACATTGCAGAGGTAAAAGTTGTGTCTCGCTGCGATTATCTGACAATGCTCGTGAGGCAGAGTGATACAGCTTTGCTAAAGGATGACGGCGGAGGCTGTGACGATGACGACCTGGATCTGAAGAGCACCCTGCCCACTGTGTTCCAGCTGCAAGAGCCCGAGCTGGTCAGAACTGAGCACTCTAAGCCTGTAGAAGTGGGCCATGTGAACACTCATACTTTCACAGTCAGTACCGATGATGACGAGAGTGGTTTGGAGATTCCACTTGAGGCTGATGTAGAGAGTACAGGGGGTGCAGTAGGTGGTGCAGTGGGGCCTTCAGTGGATCTTTACAGAGACATCGACATGGTTGCAGCTGTAGATGACACAGTATGTGGTTCTCCCGGCAACTTTAAGTCCAAATCCATGGATGCAGGCGGGGGATCACCTGGAGGAGCTGGAGCAAGTGCCGCAGTGCCAGTGTGCCAGTTTGTCAAGAAGATGGGCTGCAAAGGAACTCTACCTGGCATGTTTAATTTACCAGTCAGCATCTGCGTAACACCACAAGGAGAGGTGCTTGTAGCTGACCGTGGCAACTACCGCATCCAGATTTTTAACCGCAAAGGATTCCAGCGTGAAATCCGCCGCAATGCCAGCAGCATCGACAACTTTGTCCTGAGCTTCCTTGGTGCTGACCTGCCGAACTTAATCCCCTTATCTATCGCTGTCACTCCTCAAGGCCTGATCGGCGTCACTGATAACTACGATAACTCAGTCAAAGTCTACACTATGGACGGACACTGCGTAGCTTGTCATAAGAACCAGCTGATCAAGCCATGGGGCATTACTGCCATGCCATCAGGTCAGTTTGTGGTGTCAGACGTGGAAGGTGGAAAGCTGTGGTGCCTCGCAGTGGACCGCAATGTAGGTGTGGTCAGCTACAACCGGCTGTGCTCTGCTGTGCGGCCAAAGTTTGTGACGTGTGACGCCGCCGGGACAGTTTATTTCACTCAGGGTCTAGCCCTGAACTTCGAGAAGCGCCACAACGAGCCTCATCTGGAGGGTGGCTTCTCCATTGGCTCTGTGGACACCGACGGCCAGCTAGGCAAGCAACTCAGCCATTTCTTCTCAGAGACAGAGGACTTCCGCTGCATCACAGGCATGTGCGTGGACGCAAACGGGGACTTGCTGGTAACGGACAGCGGCAGGAAAGAAATCCTCCAGTTTCCCAAAGAGGGCGGATTCAAAGTTCTCATCCAGGAAGGGTTGACCTGCCCTGTTGGGGTGGCCACCACTCACAAAGGACAACTGCTAGTGCTAGATTGTTGGGACCACTGTGTGAAAGTCTTCACATACATTCAGAGGAGGCACTCCTCCACTTCCTAGGGAAACAATCCAGACTATCTGCACATGACCTGTAAGGTTTGGTTAGTATGTGATGGTGGGTGGGTGTTTGTGGGAAAGGTAGAAAAACACTGTTATCTGTCACTTTAGTTTGGCTGCAGCCCAAACAGATCTCGCTCTTGCTTTCACTGAGTTATTAAAGAATGTTCTAGTCAGCCTAAAGTATACTGCATTTTAATTTGATTCCTTAAATCAAAAATCAGGGGTCGAGTGCACCAGCAGGGTTCAAATTAAGTTTGGCTTATCTCCTACATTGTACTTAGCTATGGCCAACTTCAATACTTAATTTTATGCCGAGTGCATCAAGTGTAACATTAAGCGGTGATAGCTACAGCCAGTCTTATCATGCGCTTTCACCTGAATATTGTTCCCTTCGTTTAAATTCCTGTCAAACTATTGACATATGATTTGTACAACACAAACCAAAAGAGAGTAAGCCATAATTTCTTGATAGAACCCCCCCAAAAAGCATTTCCATTGTCTGATAAATATCACGTCTCTCACAGGGTTGTCCTGCTCCACTGTCTCTAAGTTTTTTCAATCAAATAAGCCCCTCACACTAAATAGTAGATCACTGTTTTCTTTAAAAGAATTATGACAAAGCCTAGGCCTAGAGAGCAGTGTTTTTAAAAAGTCTGAATTGAGTGAACAGAGAGGCATCCGTTTGCAGACCTCCACAATGGGGCGACCTCGAATATGGGGCAGAAAGTGGCATACTAACCCTTAATTGAGTTTTCTTTGGTTTGTGGTGTGTTATTTTTAATTTTATCCCCGTGCCCCTTACCTTTAAGGTCTGGATGCCTAAGCCTAACCCTCTTTGTATTTTCCTTTGTTAATGGTTTGTTAAATTTATCCCCCTCAGTAAAAATAGCAACTTACCATAACCTCTGACAGCGAGTTTACGTCACTTCCCGCCCCATTGTAAGTCTGCAGCCCAACGCTCCAGATCCTCTTGGGAGAATGAGCTTCTTCAGGGCAGGAACTTCTGTGTTTCTGTCTGACTCATCCCGTATTGAAGTGATATTATTTTGTTTATTTAAATGGAGCTCAACAGCTAAATCAAAGCTTTTCTATCAGTTGACTCTCCCAGTAAACTTCCAGGAATTAGGATGGGGTATCGTTCGGGTCCTCTCCAATGCCAGCACTGAATCAATACTATTTAAAAGGTGCTGGTGCCAAAACGATGCCTGAATTGATACTTTTAAGAGAAAGAAGTGTTTTAAACGCTGGCAGTTGAATAAAGGCTGTCTCTATATGATAAATTAGTCAGAAATAAGATGCCAGTAGGACATGTAAGTAAAGGAAACAGTTGTAAGTCCTTTGAATTGTGTATTTTGTGCCTTCCCTTAGGAGTGATGGGGATAGCATTAGGTAGTGAAGTACCAAAATGAAGCACCAAAATCTGTCTTGTAATCTGGTACGGTAGGTTTTAGATGTGTCGTTACTGGTACCAACTTTGATACCTATCCCTACCAGGCCAATCCTAGACGATTCCCTGTCTCTCTTTTCATTTGTTACTCTGTTACAAGATGTGCTACCACGGTTTCTTACGTTTTATGACCACTGCTGTGCGGTCTTCATCACTTTACATTGATGAAATCTGACTCTTAAACTTACACCAGCTTCCTCCAAAAGTTACACCTGGGCATAATTCAAACATAGATTACATTCAGCTGGTGCACAGGGTATAACTTACAGTCAGATGTAACGTTATGCCCAGGTATACCACCAGCTGGTGCACTCGACCCTGGCTTCTTAAGCTGTTTTCCTTGTCATTGTAATGAGTTATAATACCAAAACACATTTTCTGCATCATTAACATTAAAATAGTGGCAGTTGTCACCTTGATATAAGACACAGAGGTAGATGATGTCAATGCTAAAGCAGGCACAAACGCAGATGAATTTCCTTCCTCATTGCAGACTGTTTGTGATGCATAGCTTTCACGGATTTGGCTCGGTTTTGCAGGAGAATAAAGGGGAGCTGAAAATGAACATGCATTTACATACACAGTGAATCATACCGAGGCTTTTGGCCTGTGAAGCACTTTATTATTGACACAGCACTGTTTCCCAGTGTTGGGTTCAAGTAGCACACTCTGACATTGATGATGCTGAATGCAGCTGGCAGCTTTAAAGTTTACTGTGCAGTTAGCTCATGGCGAAGCAGTAACAAAGGATCAGCATTCATTAAATTGCATTCAGGGAGCATTAAATGTAGGATTTTAGTTATCTAAAGAATAGTCATTCACTGGGCTTGTGTGGGATCTTGGTTTTTACTAACAAGTTAAGAAAATTGTGAGTTTAGGCCTTAATCATCACTTAATTTGGCTTAGTTTGTTACTTTTGTTTGATTTTTTTGTTGAGTATTTTTAATACTGCCCTAGCCAGACCCAAGATAATCAGTTGATCACTTTAAGGAGGATTTTTCAGAGGCAATGGTACAACTTGTCTCTACTATACTCCCATTTAACCTCCCCTTGTGACTTTCCAGCCACAGCCTCACTGAAGTCACAAGGACACTAGTAAAGGTATCCATCTCCAAGATAAGATTCTTGCAATTTGCTTCGGATTCTGTTCCAGCTTTTCTGCTCAGTCAATTCTGTTTCTACATCCCCTTAAGCTTTGTCTGTAGTTTCCATTATGAACCAACTAGCTAAGTTCTGAGGTTCTGGATGAGGTTGTAATTGGGAGGCCTCTAAAACGTCAATGTTGTGTACTTTCTTTTCCCTATAGAATACATGTCCTTCAGTCATATAACACTAATCTATCTGTACATTTAAAGAGCTCATTCGAATACATCACTGACCCAGAGGTCACAGCAGACACCTACGACTTAAACAATGTTTACAAACTTGGTTAAAGCCTGGCGTTTATTCCATAATGCTTGTTCCGTTGCTTCTTTCCTCAAGGCTAGCCGATGGTCACACAATCTTTGGGTGTTAAGAATTACACTTCGAAAGGAAAAGCATGTTTAAAATCCTGCATCACATCGAGGGTTGTCAAAATGCTCAGTCTAAAGTGTTATTAAACGGTACAGTTTATTTAATGATCCATGAAAGTTGTTTTCAAATGCCGTAGCCTCAGGACCCACCATGGCTAATGGCTCATTGTGACTCGTATTTCTGATAAATTTCCATGGCTCTAAATTATTAATGGAAAATAAAAAAAAAACAAAGAGAGCACTGTGCAAACTGCATGAATATGTTAACATTTTGGTAATGAAACATGGCCATAATTTTTGTGCTTTTAGTGTTTACCTAATTCTGGTAGTTAAAGTTACCTCCTGCACTCTATTGGACTTGCAAAAATACGCATATTGGCAGTGTTTTGATTCTACACCTTCATAAAGCAAACAGCTTCTTAAAAGGACAGGGATTCATAAACAGGAAGTGGCTTCAAGGCTGCAACCAATCATGATGATGGATGTTTCCTGGCTGCATAAAACTACCAAAGGACGAAGATGTGATTGTAGATATCAGCTTATAAGTTTAGGTCAGGGGACACTAAGGCTGGAGAAATCCTAGCTGTAAACTACCATGCATCCCCGGCACTGGTTTGACAAATCGGCTGTGCACATCTACAAGATTAGCAATATGGACATGAGATGTAGTGTACACATGTTGGTAGAGGTGGAGGAGGTGTGACGGTCAACACAGCAGCAGTGACAATAATGGCTGGAAGTTTTAAGACAAATTGATAAACCAATTTGCAACTTTTAAACAGAATTTTCGTCCCAGCATGACTGACCAGCTGGGACAGATAATTCTGTTTAAAAGTCGCAATTTAAACCTGTAAAAACAATCAAAAACAGATTGGTGTAACAGTATAAAAAGTGTCAAGTGGTGACTTTCAGCTGAGTGCATCTGTGACTGTTTTTTTTTTATTATAATGGATGTTGTTGGTCAGAAATATCAGGAACAGGCAGAAATAAATTAGTTTTCTTTAGAAAGCATGGGCAGCCTGGAAGAAGCAAGAGAGGAGTTATGAAACTATATATTTTTAGATATTATATAACACATTTACATTTGACTAAATGCATTATTGGATATGTTTTTCCAAAATCTTTTCCATGAACTCACTCCAACATATAGACTTTTAAATACCAACTTATAAACTCTCTAAGACTGGCTATTATAAAAAGGAAGACCTCCAGAAGGCTCAGGAAAGGACAGGCCGAGGGTCTTCCAAAGAAAGCAGGGCTTTCTCTAGGTGTGATAGAAAAAAATATGCGTCACACTATGCTTGCATTTCCTGCAACCCCCAATGAGAATATTTTCACATGAAATACTAATCAAAGGGTAATTCATGATGACTATTTCTGTCTCTTGTAAAGACCACATCCAAGAACACAGATGGCTGAAAGTCGCCAGTTAACACGGTCACAAATTAAACTGATACACTGGGACCATCACATCCGTCATATTAGTCTGATGTTAGAGTTAACATCATAAGTGTCTCCATGTTTGTCGTCTACAGCCTGAGCTCTCTTCTGTACCCTCAAGTGTTTTTTCTCCTTTAATGTGAATCATGTATGGACAAGAATGTTAATCAGAAATCTCATGATGCAGCCGGGTGCAAGTACGTCCTGAAGGTCCTTAAAGCTAGACTACAATCCAAACAGGAGAGGTGAAATGTTCAAATAGATCAAAAGCCCCAAAAATGAACTAACATCATTTTGTCATCCTACTTAAATGTGACGGTCTTAACTACATATAAAGTGAGCTCATAATCAATTTCATGTTTTTGTAATCAAGTGACCTTTTTTTGTTAAATGTTTATGGTTTTTACTGCCTTTTTGGACTATTTTATCCTTTTAGAAATCACTCATTTATGAGTTGGATGATAAAAATGTATTATTAGTTTCTTATTTTGCACTTTTGATTGTTTTTTTCCCCTATTTTGGTTGTTATCTAACTTTTAGGACCTCCCATGTCTCCTGAACTTCATATTATGAACAGACATATTTAGTATTGCCTCTGAGATTTGTTTATTCTCAGTCAGAAAGAGTTTTTCTAACTTTAATTTCTGGGCTTATTTTGCCTCTATTTGACAGGACAGTGGATAGAGTAGGAAATCTGGGAGCAAGAGTTGGAAAAGGATCTTGAACCATGGCTGCCTGCTTGAGGGCGACAGACTCTGTACATGGGTTGCGACTTAACTGCTAGGCCAACTGCGCCCTGAGGAAGCTGATGTTCCTTGTTTGTTCGTTAACTTGCTGATACATTGGTTGCAAGCTTGGAGCTGCTTCCACTCTGCCTTTTTTTTTAAAAACTGCCATATGAAGGTTTGGTAGTGAAAATTGCAAGTTAGCCTGTGTGCAGGAGTTTATCTGGAAGTTTTTGATGGACACTGCCCTCCAGTAGATATGCAAAGCCATTTTCAAAACCAGTTACTAGAAACAAGAAATTCTCAGAATTGAATGATTGAATTTTTGACCCTGATCACACCCTAGACTTTTCGTGGCAGGATGGGATGCCAGTGCTTGCTGCTTTTTTCTCCCTCAGTTTTTATTTCCACATTTTGAACCCAAGCTCCCTACTTTTGCTCTATATGATAGTTTGAAGGGTGAATATCTCCTTGTATTTAATTTTTCGACTCCATACAAAGCATTACAAAGATGATGCTTTCAGGTAAAATAACAATAAGACACCTTTAATCAAATATTGTAGTGGCCTAAATATGGGGAATCAAGTTAATCATTGAAACCCGCTTGTTGATACTGTATGTAAGATAATCTTTGTGTATAAAGTGGTAAATATAGTAAATAAGCCTGCTCGGAGGCCGCGTATCTTCCAGTCCAGCTTTGCTCTGGCGATGAGAGCATAATGCATACTGACTCAGTTTCAGCCTTAAAAATGAATAATTTCACAAAGCTGACCTTAACTCTGCACCTGGAGCCCTAATAAACAGCAACATACAAATATACATATCTGATAATCAAAGTGTATCATAAACAATGTGTGTTTTTAATATTTTTACTGAAGAAAAAGATAAAAATGCATTTAATTATCAGGTCAAGGCTGTCACAGTCATTCTTGTGCATTTTTTACTTTACATTATGTACCGTAAAATCCAGATTATAGGTCACACTAGTGTATGAGTTGAGTTAGATAGTAAAATAGGTATTAAAAGTGGGTCTTATACACTGGGTTTTATGGTATTTAGTTTGTTTTGGACATGTTATATCTCAGCATTAACTAATAGATTTTAAGAGAAAATAGACTCAGCTGCATGTCAACCTTGCCATTAAACCTTATTTTCCAGTGTGTACACTTTGGTCTCTAGAAGTAGTCATTAAATATTCAACCTTAAACAGTGACAAAAATGCAGAAAATGCCAGAAAAATCAAGTGTCCTTGTGTCAGTGTGCTGATCACGTTCTCTGAATCCGTTTTATCGTCTGTCATTACAGAGTGATTTCTTTTTATGCTTTTTTTTCAAAGTTAAATCATTTCCACCATAGAATAATAATGCAATACTGTACATCCATGAAGCACTCTCCCATGTGTTTGAGGTGTATTGTCCTTCACAGGCTGTGAATTTAAAAACGACGTGTTGAACACATTACAGAAATCTCTGTGTAGTCCCAGTCATGTTTGTATTGTTGATAATCTGAGTGCAATAAAGATTTATGAAACTAAAAGGGTGTCTGTCATCTTTACACAGTTTAATATCTTGGAACTTTTTCAGTTTTTTCATGTGAGCTTGGTTTAATAAAAACAAACATTTCTTTATCACTACAATATGATATCAGCTATTGGACATATGATAAATATACAGTACTAAACTGGGCAATTTATTGAGTTTTTAATGTCTTAATTGCAATTATTTTTAGGATGTCTGCAATTTACAGCAGTTACTCTAAGCTTTAAATATTATTTTGAAACTCCCTATTTTGCATTTGAAACTTTCTGTTTCATTTTGGGTTTGTACTGTCTTAAACTTCCTGTTTGGATACAGTCCTGCTTTTATTTTGAAAAAAAAAAAAAAAAAAAAGAACTTTGGATAGATCAAAGATGATGACATGAACTTAAAGATACAGTATGAAGAATTTCTGCACTGATATACTGGTATGGATTTTTAAAAAAATGACTATTCCTATGATACATACTTTTTAAACTGGTCTTACTGAATCGCAAATATTTCCTAAAGTTTTATAAAAACTGGAATATTTTAAATTTTATAATAGTGATGGAATATGTCTTAATGGAGGCTTCCATAGGTTGCAAGTTCTAAGTCTAGCCGATAGGACAATTGGACAATTTTAATTCTAATGATCAAAAATTGCAGAGAAACTTCAGCACACCACCTAAATGATCAAACAAACGAAATTGGCAACATTTGAAAAAAGTAGGTGGAGATGAGCAGAAGCAAGGGAAAGCCTCACTCCTGGACAGTTCCAATGTCTTTGTGGTAAGCGCAAGGCTACTTTTAACAGCTTTTCTCCCACTTTCAAGTATCTGGAATTCATCTATGAAACCGAAACAGTGTTTTACCTTTCAGCAAATACACCTCATGGGTGCAGATTTGTCGAGTTTTCAATTCCAGACAAGTCAGCAACCAAGGAGTGCAGAGCTGAGCTACTCAACCTGAAAATATCTTTTATTTTGCTTTGCATGGGGTTGGAAGACAAGTTGTCAGCTAATGGCTGACAATAAATGTGGTCCATCACAAGTAAGCTGCACAAAACTTCATGAATGAGATACAACAGTTGAATGGCAGCTTCCTGCAGCAGTTACCAATTCTTGCATGTGGCAGTCAGAAATATTATGAATTTCCCTGACTTTGAAAAGTGTTGGAAATATTTTAGACAATGCAAGAACTCAACTAAATTATATGTAGTAAAGGAGTAGTCATTTTTAAAAATCATTACAGATATGTAAGTGCAAAAAATCAAACAAATTCTTCATTTAACTTTATTTTACATAAAGTTAACTTTATAAAAAAAAAATTCCCATTAACATCACAAAACTAACCAGGAGGAACCGTGAAGTGGTGACATGGTTAGTCAAATGCCTGTTAATTGAATTTTGAGGGTTATAATTTCTGAATAAAAATGCTGGTATTTAGGTAATAGTCCCTAAACAGATCTACATTCATGAATCTTGTGTGCACTGTTTTTTTTTCCATGGTAATAAGCAAATTTTACTTGTTTTCTAGAGATGTCATCTTATTTATTATGTTATCTCAGGATAACAAGATGTAATTATAACAAGATAATTTCTTAAAATCTCAAGAAAGTGACTGAAATATACCCCTTGCAATGGGTGGACAATTGATGAATCTGGAGAGAGAAAAGTAACATCTTGGAGAAAAAAAAAAAACCCTCAATATACTCATCATGGAAATAGCATTAAATTGTTGAAAACATATCCACAAAATATTGCAATATCCGTAGTATGTCCCACTACTGTTTTGAACTAAGCTGTCGTAATGACGAAGTATTTTAAAATACCAAAAACAGCATTTTGAAACCATGATGATACGTCATTTCTCTGTAGTTTGGTGTTGTTGGAACAGATATTCTCATTGGATCATGCTCCCTCTGATTCCAGGTAAAGTACACTTTAGTAGAAATTTATTATTTTCCCTCTGTGGCTCACGCTGACCTTAAATAAGTTTTATTTCTAAGTGCTTCTACATCCCTGTCTTCCTTGACCCCAATCTCTTTTCTGTTATTTCCCCTTACAAGCGTTAAAATATTTAATGGCTTTTTTAAATCCAGGTGCAATCCTTCACTACTTCCTTGGTGTCATGACTGAACAGGATTAACAGAGCCGAGTTTAGTGGAACAGTGCTGTGACATGATTTTAGGATGCTACTAAGTCACACTGATGTCATTCCCTTCATTCTGTTTGTACTGCCTTTAAGGAATAAAGGAGAAAGTAGTTTTTAGGACATAACCCAGTTTAGTTAAAGCTCCTGTGAGGAACTTTTGAGTTTTGGTGATTTGGCGCCCCCTGTGGAGACGCGGGACAATATCTCTCTTTTTTCTCTTGTCCTGTACAAGTAAAAGTAGTCTTTTCTTACAAAAATCTCATATTACTTATTCATTCTAAATGCAACTAACATGCAACTCACAATTTAAAAAAACACTAATATTAACCACAGTCTAAAAATTGTGGTTTATCTTAAATTCTAAAGCAACCATTTCCTTGACTTAAACTTCCTGTAATTCTGGTTATATTTAACTGATGCCCCAGCACTCTCCAAGCTAGAACTTCTTTTTTTTTCCCGACCTTAATTATTTGTGAAAATATCCAAAGTTACAAAACCCTCTCTGCCCTTGACAGACCTCCCACCTCCACCTCTTGATCTCTCCCTCAAGAACTTTGCAGTTTTGGCTCCCTTTCCCATCTATCAGCGGGCTCACCTTTCTGATACTGCAGCCAGAGCTGCTGCTGGGCCTTCTTGCTGGGGAAGTAGATGCTGCAGCTGAGCTCGGAGCCGTAAAGGGCTTCGGACACATAGTGGCTGCCGTACTGCTGGAGGAAAGCCAGGAGCTCCTCGCGTGTGCTCTCTGCTGACAGGGTCTTCAGTACTTTGGAAAAGCCTGAGGGGAGAGGGCCAAAGAGGGGATGAAGTGAAAGTTATTTTGTATCAAGAAGGATAGGAAGCTTTGGACACAGAGTTTAAATCTGCAGTTCTATAATCAGTGTAGTTGCTTATTTATTTACAAATTAACCCTGATTATATTACTGCAACCAAACATTTCACTTTACTCAGATTTTCTCTTGCAATTATGGTTGCTTTCCCAGGACCTTGATTATTTAGTTCCTGATCGTAACATTACAATGCTAAATGGGTTGTCCAAACTACGGCTCGAGGGCTGACTGCAGCCCATGGTCCATTTTCTGCTCACAGCGAACTCTATAGAGAAAGTCAGATATGACTTATCAGAACACAATGCTTGTGCTCAATGGTATTGCATGTCGTGGTTTCTACACTGGGGGGTGCTGTTGTGCTAATTCTGTAAACAAACATTTTGACAAAAGGAATTTAGATGTTAGATAGATGTTCATGACTAAACTGACACAGCAATGAAAATGGTAAACATATTCACAACCTAAATGGAAGTGATACCTTGATAAATACATATGAGCCCCAATTCCAAAAAAGTTGGGACATTGTGTAAAATGTCAATAAAACCGAATACAATTAATTGTATTCTTTAATTCAATTAAAGCCAGTGATATCTACTGTTTTTTTTTTCATTATACACAAATACACAATTTGACAACATGTTCCAAAAAAGTTGGGACAGGAACAAGGAAAGGCTTGCAAAGTTGTGGAATGCTCAAAAAAGACCTGGAACATTCAATATTTAAGTAGATTAAATGGTAACAGGTGACTGTAACCTGATTGGATATAAAATCCATCAATCTATCTATTTTGCTTATCCGGGGATTGTGGTGGCAGCAGGCTGAGCAAGCCAACCCAGACATCTATCTTGCCAGCGACACTTTCCAACTCCTTCTGGGGATCCCAAGGCTTTCCCAGACCAAACAAGATATATAATCCCTTTAATTCATTCTGGAGCTTCCCCAAATTCTCCTCCCAGCTGAGCATGCCCAGAAGACCTCTAGAGGGGGGCATCCTGATGAGATGCCTTAACAACCTTAACTGGCTCCTTCTGATGCGAAGCAGTCTGGATGAGAGTTACCACCTCCAAGTCAGAGGCCATGGTTCTCTGCTGGAAAACAGTGGATTGCCCCCTCCTGGTGGGGAGTATGTCTCTGCCTCAAGTGAAGGAGTTCAAGTTCACAAGCTCTTGTTCACAATTGAAGGTAAAACAAAGTGTAAGATTGACAGTCAGCTTGGTGCAGTATTGGCAGTACTGCAGGCATTGTGCCAGACCGTCGTGGTGAAGAGGGAGCTGAGCCGGAAGGCAAAGCTTGCGATTTATTGGTCGATCTACCTCCGAACCCTAAGCTACGATCGTAAACTCTGGGTAATGACCAAAAGAAGCCTCAGAGAGAGGGTGAGGAGTTCAGACCTGCTGTCGTAAGAAATTTAGAAATATATGCATAAAAGGGTCAAGGCTGAAAACCAACGTTTGATGCCAGTGACCTTAAGTCCTTTAGGTTAAGGGACTTCTACTTTACAACGTAAAGTAGAAGTAATATATTAACAACATCCAAAAGTGCTGCAGACTTCTAAAGGCCTGAGCTCATCTGAGATGGACTAAAGAGTTGAAAGTTTCCAATATTTTTGTAGCGGGAATGACCATCCAGTCCTCCAGGATAAGGTGAAAAGGCCCCCCCAGATTGTCATCAATCAGTTCAAAAGCCAGCATCTGTGATGAGGGGGGTGTATTAGTTCCCATTGCATGGGTAACTTGCACATCTGTGAAGGTATCATTAATACTGAGAGGCATATACAGGGCCTGGAGCAACATGTGCTTCCATCCAAACAATGCATGGCACTGAAAAATGCCATGCTACATTCTGTACAAATCACAACAGCATGGCTTCACAGTCAAAGACACAGTTAGACTGGCCTGCATGAAGTCCTAAAGTGTAAGGCCACTTTGAAGTGGTATACTGGACTCCTCTTACAGGACATGCTCCTGTTCAAACTTTTTTGGAACAAGCTGCTGGTATCAAATTCTGAGAATGTCTGTATTTCTAAAAAACAAAAACAATGAAATTCACCAGTCTTGTGCCTGATTCACTGGAGTTTAGATTTAAAATGTGTTAAAAAATCACTGTACTCTGTTTTAGTCACATTTTACACAACGTCCCAACTTTTATGGCACTGTGGTTTGTAGAACCTGTAAAAATGGATGAATGAGACCCTGACCTGTAGATAAGGTGATGGAGCTGAGCTTGACTTTGTACAGATTGCTGCGTACTCTCCATTGTTGCACCATGGGATATCCCACTGCTTCACTGAACTGAGCGTCCCCTGGGAAAAAGAAAAGGGCAGATTTAAAGACAGAAGAAAAGGCATAAAAAGACTGCAAACATCAGAATTCCAAATAATATATTCATGAGGAGCAGCTGAAATTCAAACTCATAAATAAAAATCCATCATTTCATCTCAGCCATTTATTGCTGATCTTTTTTTTATTGTTTTTTCGCCTTAACATCATTTACTATCACAGCCCATATCCCAGCTGGTGCCCGATCAATGGCAGATATATAGTACAACTTGAACTCCAATTGGATTGCTGACATTAGAAGAGGGAGCAATCTCGCCTTCCTCTGCAATTCAATTACCAAACTTTCACACCAGTTTAGAACTAAAGCTGCAGAAGTGAGGAGCAAAGGGGGGGGAAAAGTGCTTACAGGAACCTTGATCCTGAGCCTCTGGAAAGCATTTTATACACCTGAGACGTTCGTGCGCACTTTTAAAAGGGCGATTCAGTTTGTGTGTGTGAGTCCAATTCCGGTGAAAGAGGAACTCAAGTAGAAATCTCCGGGGTCAATGTGGACTGAATGCCAATTTAGCTAATGGAGGGATTAGGGAGCAGAGGTGGTAGGGGCAGGTTTTTAAGCCAAATGTCTAAGTAACTCGCCCCCCCTCAAGATGAAAAGGAATAGAGGAGAAATAAAAGGATAAAAGGATGAAACAGGAGGTTGAGTGTTAGAGTTTACAAGGTCCAGTGCTGGTGAAAGAGCACGGCCATGTTTATGCATAAAATTCTGTTAATAAAAGCGCTGAAAAGATGGAGTGTGGGGTTTAACAGCACAGTAGCACAGAAGAATGCTCAAGGACACATTCATGTCTTTTTAAACGACCCTGCATTACAGAATTCACCAAAGAGAGCTGATTCATTGCTGCAAGAACACATTGACCTTATGCATTCACAAGCTACTATTGAAAAGAAAAAACATGCTACTATTATAGCCTGTTAAATTGTGTTATAAGAGAAGTTCTGCTCCCATTCTATCCTTTTCACTACCCATATTCAGTGAAACCTAGAACCATTGTAATTCCAGGGTGATAAAATATTAAAATCTCATTATTCAACAGTTGTTTCTAATATTACTAACCCCTTAGAACTGTAGCCTCACCCTTTGCTTGATTATTAAAAGTAGCTGCAGGATTTTCCTGCTTAACTGGTTTCAAAACGCAAAATCTGTCTTGCATTGTTGCATTATTTTTCTAATAGCAGCTCATAGTTGTTTCACACTGTTATAATTATACTACCTACAATAATATTTTTTTTTCCAAAGAAGAAAAAAGGTGTGCAAAGATGCTGCAATGGTAACAGAACATGTGGTAATTTCTGTGAAGAAATTAAATAATTCATTTCGGATTAAACTAAATATTTTTTGTAGAGCAAAGTAATTTTGGTATTGGATTGGTGATTGGATTAGCAAACCCTAATATGATACGGTGCAATACGATGCAATATGATTCGATATTATGTGAAACAATGTGATATGAAAAAGACAACATGATATGACAAGATACGCAGCAATACAATACGATACGATATGGTTTGATACGATACAGTACAATTGGGCATAAGAGACGATACAATAGCATATGATGTGATCAGATATAACAAGATGGCATGTGGTATTACACAATATGATATGATATGATATGGTATGGTACCATAGAGTTCAATTGAATATGGTAGGAAACCATATGACATGATATGATGTAAGATATGATATGATAGATATGATACAATACTATTCAATATGACACAATTTGTTCTGATACGATAAGACATAACACGGCATGCTATGATGCAATACAATATACTATACCATGCTTTTAGATATGATAATTTATGACACAACATGACTCGATACAATAAGATGACATGACAAGATATGATAGGAAACGAAACAATACAGTACGACATGATATGGTAAGATACTATATAACAGGGCATGATTGGATACAATATGATCTTGTGTGGTATGTTTATTACAATATGAATTGATACAACAAGATTGATAGGATATGTTATACTTTACGTAACAATGCAAATTAAGTTAAAATAGGTTAGAATAGGATAGGATGGGTTGGGATAGGAAAGGATGGGATATAAAAAGATAAGATAGGATGGGATGGGATAGGATAGATTAGGATAGGATAGGATGGGTTGGGATTGTATTGGATAGGATACGATAGGATAGGGTAGGATAGGGTATGGCTGGGATGGGATGGGATGGGATGGGATAGGATAGCATTATAAAAGATAGGATAGGATAGAATAAGATTAGATGGGATGGAATGGTATTGGAAAGGATGCGAAAAGATAGGATAGGATAGGATAGGATAGGATGGGCAAGGATAGGCAAGGATACGATAGGATTGGATATGTTAGGATAGGATTGGAAAGGATAGGATAGGATAGGATAGAATGGGATAGGATTAGAAAAGACAGGAAATCATAGGAAAGATTGGATAGGATAGGATAGGATAGGATAAGATGTTATAGGACAGGAAACAATATGATGCAATATAATGGTCTATTTTAAATTAAAATAAGACACATAATAATATGAAATGGCAAAATACAATATTGTTTGCCAAGATACTAAACAAAACAATACCATATGACAAAAAGCAATACAATATAACACAATATAACACAAACTGAAAATATGATGTTCTTCTTAATGATAGGATACAACAGGATAGGATTCAGTAGGATAAGATAGGCTTGGCTAGGATGTAATTTGAGAGAATAAACGGCAAGGTATGATACATGTTAAGACATAATATGACATGATACAATGCTGATATGATATCTACATTGGATTTCACCTTAAATACAGAACATTAATGGTGCCAGTATCAAAATAACTGATTTTTTTCTGTTGTTTGATGAAAGTTTATTGAGATAGTTCCTTATCTGCACAATTCTGGTAAGAAATTGACTGAAGAGCCTTTAAAAAGAGAAATTACTTGCATTATTCAAATATTTTTAATATGGGTGCTATTTTTAAAAAGCTTTTGTAAGTTATAGATCAATTTTGATGTTAAATGGATTTCGGTGCTATAACTGAGGAGCACAATGAACCAAATGTGTATCACTGTGTACTCACCAGTGAGGAGCTGCAGGTTGGGTAGTGGCTCAGACAAAACCCCTCGACACTGTTCCTCCACTGGTAAAGGAATGACCATGAGACCATCTGCTAGCTGAGGAAAGTCCTTAATGAAATTGTTGTCCCTGAAATAGAAAGAAAGAAAGAAAGAAAGAAAGAAAGAAAGAAAGAAAGAAAGACTTTAGGGCATGTCATGGCTTTCCAGTAGAGTTTATACCGAAGTATAAAAGCACAGTGACCTGCTCCACAGTATCTGAAGGTCATGTTTTACAACTGGGGGTTCAGCTACAAACTCCATGAAGACGACTCAACAACAGCTCCCAACAAATATCTGCAACCCAGACATGTTCCAGCTCTCCAACCAGTCACTGACCTCCTGAATCATTTACAGACAGAGATTTAGAGGTTTCATTGTTTTCTGTTTTGTCCTTCAGTGACTGTGTTTTCTCTGCTTACTTTCCTCTATGCATCACAGGTTACAATAATGGCTAGAGGTATTGTTGGCTGCTTTTTAAATCCTGGAAATAATAGTCTTAAGCGACAGAATTATCAAATTTCCTTTAAGCAACAAGAACGTCTACTGTCTAATTCATTCATATTCATGCATGTAACTAAGATTTTTGAAATGCTCTCTGCTTCAGTAACAAATCAATTCATGGTAAAAGAGCTGCTAGTGCTTCAAGGGTGTTTCCCCATATAGCTAGTCTAATAGTTAAGATGTGTGTAGCAAGACCACAATGCAGATCTTACATTTTGTCAATACAAACATACAAAAGAAAAGAATCCTTCCATGTTAAAAGAGGAGAGTTTAATAATGAAACTGGCTACATTTATCTTAACCAAGAGATAGCAGTGTGGAAGCTATAGCCAGACTTTATGGACCCCCTTTGTCAGTTTGATCTGGCTTATCTCAACTTTGGTCAGAAGGGGGTAATTGGGTCCAAAGTTGGCCTGACACCTGTTTCAGTCTGGTTGTCATATCCTATCAGCTCTGGTTCTTGCTGTCACAGCTTTAATGCCAGATGTGCTACAGGTATTTTGGCTTAATCTCCCTGCTGTCACAGCAGTGGTGGACCCAGGATGTTTAAGGGGCAGGGGAGAAAAATAATAAAAAGGGCACCTGCTGTATGTGGTACACGAAAGTTGTAATGCAGTTGAAGTTAGCAATATTAACTTAACAAAAGGAAACTTATTACTTTTTCCACCATAAGACATATGTCAGAGGGCAGTTCAGTAAATTGTGTCCATTTAGAGGGCACCAAAGAGGGCAATTTGTCAAATTTGTCCGCATAAAGGGCAACAAAAAATAGAATATGTCAATAATTTCCATTTAAGGGCATCAAAGAGGTCAACACATAAAATTTTGTCCATTTAGGAGTGCCAAAAAGGGCAATATATCAAATTTTGTTCACTTAGAGGGCATTAAAAGGGGCATTTTGTTAAATTTTGTCCAAATCGTTGGCATCAATGAGGGCAATTCAGGAAATTATGTCCATTTTAGGGCCCCAAAGAGGGCAATTTGTCAAACTTTGTCCATTTAGAGTGCACTAAAAGGGGCAATTGTCAAGTTTTATTCAATAAGTTGGCATCAAACAGGGCAATTTGTCAGGTTTTGCCCATCTAGCGGGCATTACAAAGGGCACTACATCCAATTTTGTCCATTCAGAGGACATAAAAATGGCAATTTTCAAATTTTGTCCAATTAGTTGGCATCAAAGAGGGCAATATACTAAATTTTGTCTATTTAGAGGGAACTAAACGGGGCAATTGGTCAAATCTTATTCATTCAGAGGCTATCAAAGAGGGCAATACATAAAATTTTCTTCATTTAGACGGCATCAGGAAGGCATCCAAACAGGCACTTTCCCTATCTTTTCTAACCCTGCTTGACCAAACTCTGAGTCCACCACTGTGTCATAACCCTGCCAAGCTTCACAAGTTTAACCTAAGTAAATTGCCCCACAATTGGCCTGAATCACTGTATAACTGAGTTGGAAAAGTTCAAAATAAAAGCATTCTGCACAAATGAGTTTTTTGATGTAAAGCTAAATATCAGGATTTTATGTTGAAAGTACAAACTGGAACTGCTGCTGTTATATTTCCTGTGACACATGCAACATATGTGGGCAAAATTATTTGCTAAAACAAAGTAAATGCTTTTTATTATTTTCCTGCCTCTTTTGGCCAAGAGACATATGCAGCTCATGGCAAGCCTTAAATCCTTGAAATTCTGGATGCAACAGACACTCACATCAGCTGCTATATTTCCTGTGTCTATGATATAAGGCAGTCTGAAAGCCCTCACTTGTTAGTGTGCATGTTGAAATGAAAATCAAGTCATGACGCAGCCACTACATAGCAACCATGCACCCAATCTGAAACGGCCATGATTATCTTTGTAGGCTGTATTTTAATGATCAAGTTTGTCCCATCTGTTTATACTGAGTCAATGACTTTAAGGACATATTCTGAAGTCAGTCAGCAGGGGGAGCTCTAAAGCTTTTGGTTTCACTTCTCAAAAGCTCTTAAGACGTCCATTCTCGTCACCCATTGAAGACTATAGCTGCAGTTTTGAACAGAGAGTGACAGCAACAACAAGAAGAGACAGTAAGTCTTTCTCTTTATATCCCTAGAAGACATTAAAGAAAGTATAGTGAGAAAGAAAGAAGACCCACATTTACAGCAATAATGAAAGAGAACATAGAGAGTCTACAGTCGCATTAACAGTTGTCTTTGCATAGAAAACATGCTGTAAAAACCAGTCCTTTTATTCCATCTATTTCTGGCTTCATGTTATATCAGAGTGGACAAATCACTGAAAAATAAATAGCAACACTCCTCCTACAAGCTGTATTTTTAGCTTCATTTCCGCTCTCTGGATAGACCATCCTGTTGAACCAAATCAGTGCATTTCCTGTCCAAAAGATGAGCTGTCTCGCCGCATTCTCAAAGCATGGCAAGCAGCAGCGATTCCCATAATCCACTTTTATGGGACCCTGTCTCAACGCGCAGAGAGAGAGAGAGAGAGACACTCATGAGACGAGTGGGGGTGGGTGGCTTCTTGATATCAATTTTTCATCCAGTTCCTTTCCTTCTTTCTCTCTCTCTCAGTTTCTCTCCATCCTCTCTCTTTGCTTCCGCTAACCACAAAGCCTGTTAGACGCAATCACGGTGTTATTGCTACAATGGGCGTCTGGAAGGATTGACTCAAGGGCAAAGCACGAGTGGAGAAAGAGAGAGAGAGAAGAAGAAGTGCTGTAAAAAAAAAGATTACCGTGGCTTATGCTCAGAGAAAACATATTGATTGCTAAATTAAATCAGCCGGCCTCACGCTTGAGCTTGAGGGAACCTTTGGAGGCGTGTGGACCAAGACGATATGTAGCTTTATGGATTTTCAAGCACTGATGTGGACTGTCCTTGACACGCTGCATGGTGTTCCTCACAACATCCATCAACATTGAAGGTTTCAAATACATCAAGTGTAAAGGGATGGTGTTTTGGATGCTCAAAAGACAAACAGACTCTATTTGGAGGGTAGAGAAATACAAAGGCAAGTGCAGGAGGTCGTCACAGCACCTGGGTGGTCATAAAATTACTAAATGTCCTTAACCTCCCCGGTATACTTCCTTCTTATGCTGAGGGGAACATATTTGAGCCAAGTACTGACCTTTGTAGGATCTGTTGTTTTACTGGAGAGGTTAAGTGGTGATAAAGGAAACTCAAAACAGTCCAAGAGTCAGTACTGTATATTTCTGTTGACGTGGTCAGTACGGCATTTGAACATAAGCATGATTGGTCTGTTGAAGGTCATGCTAAAGCATCTTAATCAGACTGAAGTCAGGACTTTGACTAGGACTCTTTTTTTTTTTTTAACAGCAATTCAGAGTTGGACTTTCTGGTGTGTTTCTGGTGTAAAGATGGTGTTTTGGGTTCTTTTGTGACCTCCTGGATGAATCCTCCATGCGCTCTTGGAGTAATCTGCTAGGCCAGCCTCTTCAGGGAAAGTTCACCACTGTCCCAGGTTTTCTCCATTTGTAGGTAATGGCTCTCACCGTGGTTGGCTGGAGTCCCAAAGCCTTAGAAATGACTTTGACCAGACTTTGACTAGGCTACTCCAAAACCTTCATTTTCTTAAAGCCATTCAGAGTTGTACTTTCTGGTGTGTTTCTGGTGTGATGATGTTGTTCTGGGTTCTTTTGTGACCTCTTGGATGAGTCACCGATGTGCTCTTGGAGTGATCTGCTAGGCTGATCTCTTCTGAGAAGGTTCACCACTGTTTTCTCCATTTGTAGGTAATGGCTCTCACGATGGCTGGAGTCCCAAAGCCTTAGAAATGGCTTTGCAACCTTTTCCACACTGTTAGATGTAATTTGTTCTTGAATTTCTTTAAATTGTGGCATGATGTTTTTCCTTTTTGAGATCTTTTAGCCTATGTCACTTTGTCAACCATGAAAACCGTTATCCACAAATGGAGAAAACTTGGGGAAAATGATGAGCCTTTCCAGGAGTGGCCGGCCTACTAAAGTTGCTCCAGGAGTGCATCGACGACTCATCCAGGTTGTTACAAAAGAACCCAGAACATCATCTAAAGACCTGCAGGACTCACTGGCCTCAGTTAAGGTCAGTGTTCAAAATTCAACAATAAGAAAGAGACTGGGCAAAAAATGGCATCTATGGGAGAGTTCCAAGGCTAAAACCACAACTGACCAAAAAGAACACAAAGGCTCATCTCACATTTGCCAAAAACCATCTTGACAAACCACAAGACTTTTGGAAAAAATATAGGAGGTGTGCATCCTGTTACATCTGGCGTAAAACTAGCACAGCATTTCATAAAAAGAACACCATGCGAACAGTCAAACATGGTGGTGGTACTGTGATGGTCTGGGGCTGCTGTAATTGATGGAACCTGCTCTCTATCAGATAAGGAGAATGCTCAACCTCAAGCTCAAGCGCACTTGGTTTGTACAGCAAGACAATGATCAAAACTCGCCGGCAAATCCACCTCTGAATGCTGAACAGCAGAAAACAGAGATATACATTTAAACCACACATTTTGGGCTTTTTGGACCTCTATAAAGCAGCTGAGACACTATTTAAACCGCTAAAAGCAATGTTTATGAACTAGTATTTCTACGGTACTTGCGAATCCTTCTCATTGCACTGCCACCTGGATGAAAATTTACAAAACCACAGACAGCTTTTTGCATTTTTTGATGTGTCTGGGTCATTGATGCTGCCAGATCTCATACAGCTGGTTTGCAATTCCGCTAAGAAGAATAAAATCAAAAAGACAACCATGGCAATTAAACGTGGTGACATTTGTGTATCACCTGTACAGACAATGGAGTTCATTGTACATGCTATTTTGGATGTTTTTATTCTTCTAAGAAGCTAAAAATGACCAACTCCCTACCTCATCTGCCATGCTGCACAGAGGACGAATTGGTCTGTGCTGCAGAGATACAGGCGATGTTTCCAGTTGTCTTTAAAGCTCTACACATTGACAAGTACCCTGTACCTGAGCCCAGTTTCAGTCACATTTCCAGCGGATGGTGTCTGACTCCACATAAACTGTGCCCTGGACCAGCTCTACATGCTGACTCAGGCATGCTGCCTGAGCACAGTAAGCTTGTGTTCACACTGATCAAACGAGCCAGACTGTGGGGTCAAGAATACTCCGATCCAGGCCTGTTCCCTAATGTAAAACCCCCCTCAGAGAGACCACAGTTGTTTGGACTGTGTTTATCTATGCGAGTGTTTGTGTTAGTTTGTGTTTGTGGACTAGCATGAAAGCTTGAAGCATCTATTCTGCAGACAGTTCATTAAAAGAGGAGACATTTATCAGTACCACTACAACCCAAACATACCAGTGTGGTTATCAAGACAAGTCGAGGGCTTTGTCGTTTAAGAACAATGAGTTCCTTTGAACACAAATGCTAACAAGTAGTTCAGCTGTTTACCCCTAATCTATCATGTGTTAACTACATGCCTCTCTAGCAGAAGACAGTTTGACTCGTTAAAACAGGAAAAGTTCAGGTCTAATTGATACAATGACTAATGCCTGGAAGCTTCTGCATAAGGGTCCTATTTTGCAGCCCAGCCCAGCCATTGTTAATGGATCTGTTCTAGCAAGTCAGGGCCTGTAACTGCTTAAATGCTTTTACTATACGTTGGTGTAGAAGTTTCTTTTTCAATATTTCCATAACCTGGTAACATGAACAGCAAATAATGCTGTTCAAATAGTCTGAAATAAATGTAAAATACTGCATAAAAGCCTGCAATATTGGCACGACTTATGAGGGACAATTGAAACTCATGTCAGGGGTTTCTACCTGGTGATGAAATAAACTAAGGTCGCATTCCAACACTAACTGATCTACTGCTAAGCCCCGCCCTTCAATACGGCAAGCCTTCACATGTCTTGATACAGAAAGACAGTATAGGGATGCTGTGTAAGATGTAAATAAAATCAATGATATGATTAGCAAATATCATAAACCCACATTTTTGAACATGAACAACATATCAGATGTTAAAACTAAATTTTACCATTTCATATGAAAATATTACCTCATTTTGAATTTGATGGCAGCAGCACATCTCAGAAAAGTAGGGACAAGGCCATATTTACCACTGTGTAGCAACCCCTTTTCTATACAGTAGTATAAAAGTCAGGGAAGTGAGAAGACCAGTTGTAGGAGTTTTGGGAGAGAAATTTTGTCCCATTCTTGTCTGATGTAGGGCTTTAGCTGCTCATTCTAGCTTCCTTGTGATCTTTTATTTTATGTTGCAACAAATATTTTCACTTGGTTAAAGGTCTGGACTGCAGGCGGGCCAGTTCAGCACTTGGATTCTTCTATTGTGAAGCCATGCTGTTGTGATGGATGGGTATGTGGTTTAGCATTGTCTTGCTGAAATATACAAGGCATTCCCTGAAAGCGATGTCTGGATGGGAGCATATGTTGCTGAAAATCTTCTATACACTTTTCAGGATTTATAGTGCCTTTCCAGACGTGTAAGCTGCCAACGCCACAGGCACTAATACAACCCCATACCATCAGAGATGCAGGCCTTTGAACTGTGCACTGATATCTGGAAGTGTTCCTGAGCCCATGCAGTGATTTCCAGTACAGAATCAAGCCTGCTTTTAATGCAAGGCCACCTGAGGGCCCAAAGATCAAAAGCATCCAATACTGACCTTTGACCTTGTCCCTTGCATAGAGATTTTTTTTGGATTCTCTGAATCTTTTGATGATATTGTGTACTGTAGATGATGACATATTAAAAGTCTTTGCAATTTTACTTTGAGGAACATTTTTCTGAAAATGTTCCACAATTCTTCTCTGCCCATCTTCACTTCTGAGAGACTCTGTCTCTTTTATACCCAGTCATGTTAGCTACCTGTTGCTGAAGATGTTTTTCATTATTATCAATCTACTTTCCCAGCCTTTTGCTGTCCCATCTGTACTTTTTTGAAATGTGCTGCTCCTATAAAATTCAAAGTGAGCTTATATTTTTCATGACATGTTAAAATGTTTCAGTTTCAGCATCTGATATGTTGTTTGCTTTCTATTGTGAAAAAATATATATATATTGGTTCATGGTTTCTATTTTCCTTTTTATTTAGTGCCCCAACTTTTTTGGAATCGGTGTTGCACAACACAGTATTCCATCTATTTTTGAGGGAGAGCTTCTTCATGTTCAGGCTCATTTTACTTCAATTTTTCAGCTTTATTTCTGTCATATTTCCGTGAAGTAGGCTCTGTTTGTTGACTCAATCAGGAACTGTGTGTCCATGCTGCCACTAATTAAGACTAAACAAGGAAGCTGGTGGAAATTCATCAAGTTATTAAAAGTTTTTTCTGACTTAAATTTCCCAAATCTAAAATACAAAGAAAAAGCCAAATTAAAGCCAAAACATGATTAGTGATTCTACACTACAATCTGCCCATGGTTGTACTTCTACCAGACATGCAGCTCATTATTTACTCCAGCCCACCCACTCCTCAGCCGAGCACAGCCATCTACAAGCTTACCACGCTTGACAACCACCCAAACACCGGACCACATGTGAGTCTAGACTTGCAGGCAAACGTGTGTATTTACTCATGTTTCATTCAGCACCCGTGTGTGTTCATTAAGGTTGTCGGACACCGGGCTCCCTCCCGGCCAAACAGGCCTACTCGTGGCGAACTCTTCCCATTTGAATGAGAGTCTCCAAAACACAAGCTTTACAAATCATACCTGGTGGGGATGAATACAAATATCCAGCACTGGTTCATGCATATATATTAAAGCTCAAACTCTGTCTTTCTTCCCTTGTTCTGAGTCCCTTCCTGCCCCCTGTGTGGACTCTTTTAATATAAACAGATACATCTGAATGTTACTGAAACTCAAGTCGCTGATGCAAATTCTTTTTGTTTTTCTTTTGGATTTAACTGCCAGGCTTCAACGTCAGTATTTTCTCTGCAGATATAAGCAATTGTTCACTGTTTATTTGCCTTGTCTGTAGAGGTAACCACATCATTTTTGATCTTTCTGCCGCCCTTATTCTAGCAACAACGCTCCTCTGCCTCTTAACCAGACGGGAGATAGGCACAGATGAGAGCAATCAACAAGTCGATTCTGAGCAATATTTGAGCCTCTCTCTGCATATTTCTCCGTCTCTCTGCATAAACAATAGGCACAAGGCCTGTAAGTCACTTTGCTTCAGTTGGCCGTCTGTGCTTGTATAATTGCGTCTAAGAGCAGGTGTCCACACATATGTTAGAGTGAGTATATTTATCTGCATTTGTGACTGTGTAACTGATGTTGAGTGGTACTTATCTAAACACTGGCTCGGGTAATTGGCTGTTGCGTCGTATCGTCCATGTGGGAAGCTCATCCTCACATCCAAGTACAGATAAGACACATTAAGCCATACTCAATGCATCTTTAACTGCACTGACTCATCTTGACAACAATGCAGGCTGATGGTGCTTTTCAGTGTGGCTAAAAATGACATCCACCCTAACCCCAGAAGACAGTTTTGCCCTATCTACCTAAATATGATCAGCAGTCTTTCTAGGAACCAACATTTTCATGATTAGCTTTACTCTACACTGCAAAAAGTCACATCTGACTAAGTCTAAGTGTATACACTATACACTATCTGTTCCCACAGGTGTATAAAATCAAGCACCTAGCCATGCAGGCTCCATTTGCAAACATTTGTGATACAATATAGGTCGTTCAGAGGAGATTAACCTCAAGCGTGGTACTGTGATGAATGCCACCTTTGCAACAGTGCCTTTCCTGGAATTTCAACCCTGCTGGATAATCCACAGTCAACTGTAAGTGATATTATTAGAAAGTGGAAGCGTTTAGGAATAACATCAACTCAGCCATGAAGTCTAAGACCACATCACAGAGCAGAGTAAACCGCTGCTAAGGTGTATGGTGCGTAAAAGTTGCCAGCACACAGCTGATTCCAGAGCTGAAGAGTTCTGAGCCTCACGGCATTAACCTCCAAAGTCCCTGCATGCACATAGTAATGTCATTACAGTCCCTGTTGGTGTAAAGGTCAGGCATTCAATCATTTTGTCCATATAGTGTATGCAAATAAGATGTTTATCTGTACTTGAAAGATTAATGTGGCTTAAAATAGGTGTAATGAAATATTTCTACCAGAGATTAGACATAAACACCAGCCAAAATTAGAGTATATGCAATAGAATTGACGTAATTAAAGCAGTATGTAGATGACACCATTATCTACCCAAGACTTAACTATGCATGTTAAAGGTGGCATAGAGAAATTCTGTTCAGTTTTGTTAAAATTCCCAGGGAAGCTAACTTATTTGCTCTTGAAAAAACCCCAACCATATGGGTTTTTATTTACCAAAGGTATTGAAGGAATAAGCACATGATTCAATTAACGCGTCTACCAAAGTCATGTACGAACAACTTCTAGGAACCATCATATTGAAGGTTTAGGCTTTTCTTTAGTGCATGTAAAACCATACTGACTAAAGCAACACACATGATATTATCTTTTATAAATTAAATCATTAAATTAAAAGTGTTGACTATGCAGGTTTAAAGGGAACCTTAAAGTACAATGTCATCTCATTGTTCTTATAGGAAACCCAATCCGACTGTTTGAAACATAATGTATATGGAAAGGTATAGTTTCTAAAGATGAATTAACCTTTAAACAGCTTTACAATGAGAAATTGCCAGTGTTGCATTAAACTGTAAGCCAAGCAGGTCTCTCTCCTCCACACTCATCTAGAAGCTGCCTCTGTGGATACAAAAATCCCTTATTCCCTGAGGTAATGAGTATTGAATATACATACAAATCCTCAGTGCCAAGCTTACAAAGGCTATATTCTGATTATTAGAGTCTGTTCTGGTTCACTTGCTAATTGGGCCTGTTTAACTTCCTCCGGTCAAGGCTTAAAAAAGAAGTAGCTCTTAAAAGATCAAGGAAAATTGCAAGAGGTAGCTTGGATGATTACTTCTCATGTCCATTTTTTATTATGACTCTAAAGTAAACAGTCTAACGGGACAATTTTACACAATGACATGAATGGGTGTGAATAGGTGGGAAGGTCTCCCTTGACATATGATTTGCCAACCAATGAGCCATTGCAAATCAAAGACAGTAAAACAGTAATCACCTATTTGTCGTTGTTTAAAATCCTCTACTTGGCTATATTATTCAATACAACACATTTCCTTTTGTGGAACATTAAAATGTTGCCAATCTACTCTATTATTGCTAAAATTATATTTTATTTATTTTACATTATTTTTGGTTTTCCAATGTTCAACTAGATAAAGTATAGTAAAAGAAAAAAAAAAGATGAAAAAAATGTAAACTATTTGCAAAGGGGACAAACATTTTGTGAAATGTGAAAACCTTTAATGAAAGTGAAAAAAAACATGTAATAGAAAAATATTTGTGAAATGCAAAGAAAAAGGCAATAGCATTTTGTGAAACACAGTTGTAAAATGCTAACACAAACTTCCTGAAAAACAAAACATCAAACAAGATGGCAAATAAATAATTATATATATATATATATATATATATATATATATATATATATATATATATATATATATATTAGAGAGAGAGAGAGAGAGAGAGAGAGAGTGCTTAACAAATTTATTAGACCACCTTAACCCTAACCAAAGTAAGGTTTATGCCACAGCTGCCCTAAATTAACAGCATTGGTAATTACCAAAATAATTTTTTATGTTTCTGCAATGGTTAATACTCAAATATGTAGAAGCTCTTTAACCCAAATGACATTTTTAATGCTAAAATATAATTATACTAGTTATCCATGAATTTAATTTACTTATTTACAAAAAAACCCTGAAAAAATACTAAAGCACATTATTATTTTTTGATTAATATGTCAAATTATAGTTATTTACTTGCATTCCTGAACAGAAAAATTAGTTTTAGTGGTTGAATGCTATGCTTGATTAACTTCTGACTTCTCAGAGAAGCCCAGTGAGCCGGCTCAAATTTGGGTGAATTCAGTTTGAAATTCCTCATTACTGTTCAAAATGGTAAAACATGGAGAGCTCACTGAAAATGAAAGAGTCCGCATTAAAGCACTTAATGATGCGGGATGGTCTCTGAGACAAATATGACAGGTGGTCTAATAAACTTGTTAAGCACTGTACATATATATATATATATATATATATATATATATATATATATATATATATATATATATGCCTGAAATGCATAAAAAAATTGAAATACAAAAGATGCTTGTAAAGTGAAAAAAAAACAGAATTTTGCAAAATGAAAAAAAAAAAAACATAAAATGCCAATGCAAATAAAAAATAATTTCATTTGATAACAAAAATAATTTATATTTATATATGTATATATGTATACATACGTATTAAACTCTTAAGAGAAAGCATGAGATTCAATACATTAAAAAAATGTTCAAAAGTCTAATCTAATAAATTTGTTGAGCACTGTACAGTTAACTAACATTAAATTAAAAAAAATCAAATCAATCAAATTTAATCAGACAAATAACTCATTTTTTCTACACCACCATCAGATTTAGTTTGAAGCATCAAAACAACTCTAAAGTTTGAGAGCAGAGTTCACAACTTCAGTGATGAGTGAGACTGAGGCAGAATGAAATGTATGATAAGGGTCAATGTGTAACAAAGATCAATACTGGCTCTTGTTAAAACCTTGCAGAGATACACTGATGATTGTGAGAGATGGCTGCTGGCACTGATGAGCAAATATTTTTCTCCATCCAAATTTTGACATCAGTCTCTGACTGCTTAATAGACACGCTCCATCATATTGATTTCATCAAATGATCCAGTGCTAAACTGCAACACACCACATTCTGATGACAACTTATAAAACACAAGTGCAGCACAGAACCTATGGCTGTGAGTGTGTGAGAAATCGAAGGGTCTGCACTTTCTGTAATGATGACTAAATAAGTGAGCGGAGGGAAAAGAGGCAGTCCCTTTGTTCACCACTAGAGGCTGCTGTCTCTCTGTGCCAAAGGACCACATAATGGAAACAGGATTAGTCAAGGTGCATCAGTGTTCCTCTGTCTTTATGTTACTGCACTTTATGCATAGACTGCAGGCTTCTCTTGTTTTTTTTTTTGCTCTGTCAGACTCAAAGGAAAAAACAAATAGTTTTTTTGGCGTGTGGGACTGCACACTGTGTGTAAAGCACAGTTAGTGGAATGGCCCGTTGTGTAAACACAAACTGTTTGATCATTAACGGCAAGAAATGTTGATCCCTCAGCAATTATGGTGGGTTAATAAACAGGTGCTCAAATAATAAAGACGTTGTGTGTTTGTGGGACAAAGACGCAGAGGTAGGGAGCAGAGCAGACAGTTTCAGAACGACTCTTTCTCCACTGGGACTGTTGTCTTGAATCATGATGTGCTAATACAGGAGTGGTTAGCCTCTGGTAACCTTGTAGGCTGTTTTGAATCATATGAGTAGCCACTGGGTGCCAGTGCAGTGCACAAAGGGAAGAGGGTTATGTTAGAGGATTTATGGAGGCTAAGACAAGCACGGCTGCAGCATTCTGGGTAAGCTGAAAGGTGTCAGAGTGGATGCATGAGGAGCAAGGGGAGGAGGAAAACACCTTTCTGTGAAATATAAAAGAAGAAATAGTCTTTCCGGGCCAACAAAGGATGTCAAAGAATTATTTCAGAGATCACCACAACATGTTTGTCTTTTGACATTCCGCTGAAAGTAGAAGAAAAGAAACAGAGATTGACAGGTGGGTGACCAGAACCTGATGATTTTCAGACGTATTTGTTAAGGTCTTTCCAAATACGGCCAGTTCTGAGCTGATCTCAGGTGGCACACATGGGACCAAAGTTTCATGTCATATGCACACTAGTGTGACAGCTCCCACAAACACAGTAACAAGAGATACCTAAATGCTAAAACATCAGCATGTGAGCATTAGTTAAAACCTTTGACCTGATTTCAAACTGTTACTGGTGGACTCAGAGTAGGGGCAGAAAGACGATCATCCCTCTGGAGCCCTTATGTTCAAAAAAGTGCAGTGAAAGTGTCCTTTTGGATACACCTATGGAAGATAAAAACTGATAAAGTGTCCTTAAAGTTACCCTCTCAGTGGACAAAATGTGATAAGGAGACATTTTATTTGACAAAACATGATAAAGTCACAGTTTAGGTGAGCTTCTTGTTGACAAATTGTGGTAAAGTGACCTCTAGGTTGCCCATCCACTAGAAAAACGTAGTAAAGTGCCTTCAAGTGTTCCTTTATAGTGGACAAAACATGGTTAAATGCCTTCTAGTCTGCCCATCCACTGACAAAACATGGTAAAGTGCCCTCTATGGTGCCCTCCCAGTGAATAAAACATGATAAAGTGCCTTCTATGGTGCCCTTCCAGTGGACAATACATGATAAAGTGTCTTCTTTGGTGCCCTTCCAGTGGATAAAACATGATAAAGTGCCTTCTATGGTGCCCTCCCAGTGAATAAAACATGATAAAGTGTCTTCTATGGTGCCCTTTCAGTGGACAATACATGATAAAGTGTCTTCTTTGGTGCCCTCCCAGTGGATAAAACATGATAAAGTGCCTTCTATGGTGCCCTTCCAGTGGACAATACATGATAAAGTGTCTTCTTTGGTGCCCTCCCAGTGGATAAAACATGATAAAGTGCCTTCTATGGTGCCCTTCCAGTGGACAAAACATGATAAAGTGTCTTCTATGGTGCCCTTCCAGTGAAAAAAACATGATAAAGTGTCTTCTATGGTGCCCTTCCAGTGGACAAAACATGGTAAATAGCCCTCAATAGTAACCATCCAGTGAACAACACATGACAAAGTGCTCTTTAGTTTGCCCTTAACCAGACAGAAAAATGGTAGATTGCCCGCTATGGTGCCTCCTCTGTGAACAGAATATGATAAAGTGCCCTTTATGGTGCCCATCCAGGGGACAAATATGGTAAAGTTCCCCCTATGGTGCCCAATCCAGCGGATAAAATGTCGTAAAGTTCCCTCTACGATGCCCACCCTGTGAACAAAACATGATAAAGTTCCCTATATGGTGCCCATCCGGTGGATAAAACATGATAAAGTGCATTTCAGGGTGACTTTTAGTGGACAAAACATGGTAAAGTGCCCTATAGGGTGGCCATGCATTGGACAAAACATAATAAAGTGCCCTCTATGGTGCCCATCCAGGGGAAAAAACATGATAAAATGCCCTTTATTGTGCACATCTAGTGGAAAAAACATGGTAAAGAGCCATCCATGGTGCCCATCCTGTAATTTAAAAAAGATAAAGTTCCCTCTATGGTGCCCACCCAGTGCTCAAAACATGGTAAAGTGACCTCTGTGTTTCCCTTTCAAAGGACAAAGCATGGTTAAGTGCCCTCTATGGTGCCCATCCGCGGGACCAAACATGGTAAAGTGCCCTCTATGGTGCCCATCCAGTGGACAAAACATGATGAAGTGCCCTCTATGGTGCCCATTCAGTAAACAAACAAACAAACAAAAAAGCTTAAGCGGCTTTTAGGGTGACTCTTGAGGAAATAGAGCATGGTTTTGTTCTTGAATGCCAAAACAAGCTACAGTGCCCTCTAGGGTGCCTTTTAAGGGAATTAAACATGGTAAAGTCCCCTTCCTGAGTGCCCTCAAAGAGGACAGAAAATCAAAAATGTTTTTCTATAGGGCTTTGTAGTGGACAAAACATGATCAAGTGCCCTCTATGTTGCATTCCAGTGGACAAAACATTGATTTGTGCTGGCAAAAAGCAGCATATTCATTACCTGTTTGCTTTTAGAATAAAGCTGGGATGATCTTAAGGCATATGGAAAACACTGACTTCCTCTTAGTCATGACCGCTAGCCCAGCTGATGCTACACTACAGCTCCTGACAGCATGATAAGCATGCTGAGATTGAAATGTACCGACAAATCATAAGTGCTTTAGAGTGTGGTGGGTTAGTAATGTTTTTCTATTGGCTAAACAGAGAGAGCCTTGGCAAAGGCATTGACTGACTAACAAATACAAAGTGTTGCAGGCATAGTGAATAGATTTGGTTTTTAACTTCAAGAGGTGTTGTTACAAACTGGGACATGTCAGTGTTCTATAGATTTTTGTCAGGATACGGCACATAGAGCCTGTAAATGGGACAGTCCCAGTCAAACTGAGACGTATGGTCACCCAATTGTTACTTGGGCTCATTTTCTAATAAGCAAGCTGTCCGACTTGCTCACAGAGGTGAGACAGACATGACAATAACTCGCCACTGGTTATCTCCTGTCAGTGAGAATGACCAGCAGATGGTTAATTTCTCCATTAAAGGTGGCATATCAGACCCCAGTCTAGCTTTTAACACAGATGCATGTGGTGTAAATGAAATGTCTGTGCTGTTCTTTGGACAAAATATAAAACTGACAAAGAACCAGAGGATGTTTTTGACCCTGTCTAAACCAGCACTAATTCTCAGAATGCTTGATTTTGGTGCATGTCTCCTTGAATGCTATGAGCTTCTCCTAACTCCGCCCCTCTGTCTTGTGGGGTGTGGTGAAGGGTAGGTGCTGCTTTGATGATATTTTGTGGATAAGTAGATAATCAGAATTCACACATTTTTGTGCAAAACTACTAAAAAGTTGGCTATTTGTGATATATCAGGTTGTACTGGGGGATTTTATATCTTTATTTAGAAATGATAGCTGATGAAATCTGAACCTGAGGGGAGAAAAAGAGTAAGGATTGACATTTATTAAAGGAGCCACAGCCACAGGTCAGGTTTAAACCCACACTGGCTGCTTCAGTGATAACAACCACAAGGCTACAAGAGCTCTGTGATGTCTGTGATGAGCTGTTTTCTCATTTTTTCATTTTGGTCACAAAACAGGAAAACAAATTTACACCATTTTAAAAAGGGAGCACAGTTTTAGTGTTTTCAATTCTGTTGTTCTGTTTTATTGTTTTAATGAAATACCTGAGGAAAAGGAAATCATGTGACCCATGGAAAAGGTGAACATTTTAAAATAAAAGCCCCTATGCCAATATATAAGCCATCCTAGCAAACATTTACCTATTAGACTGATTGTTTTTTGCTCTTATTATTCATTTATTCACTTATTTATTGTATACACTCAATAACAAATAGACCTTTTCACCAAACAATAAAATCAGAAAATTTAAATCTGACTCCTGCTGTGTACATGGAAAAATACTAAATAAAATAATTTAATTTAATCCTAATATTAATGTAGTCTATTAAATCACCACTACTTTTACTGTTGACATAATTTTTGATACATTGTATGGAGCAAATATGCGTATTATTATAATGTTAAACATAGTGGATGGCATTTTAGGCGTAAATATTGACATGAGGGCTTTTATTTTGAAATGTTCACCTTTCCCAATGGGTCACATGATTGCCTTTTCCTCAAATATTTTATTAAAAGAAGACAACAGAATAATGGAATTGAAAAAAAATTGGACCCCTTTCTAAAAATGTATTAGTTTTTCTGTTTTTGTGATTGAAATGAAAAAAAAAAAAGACAAAATTCCTCATTTTTCTTTTTTCTTTTTTGTAAAAAAAAAAGAGAGAGAAAATGCTTGTTCTTCTTCTTTTTACTTTTTTTTTAGAATAATATGGTGGAAGGCTCATTTTCCTTTTTTCCAATTTCTGTCAAAAACCATAAAAATGAATGAATAAATTTAAGAAATATATATATAAAAAATAATGAAAAACAAAAAATAAATAAAAATGAATAATGAGAGTTTCACCCAATTTTTGAGCCTGGTTGTAACCAGGAAATGGATCTGCCAGAAAATACACCAACCCAATTCTTGTCACTTTGCCAAAACAACTAACATTTTGAAACTTTGAACACTGTTTAAGGTTTTTTGGGGGATATATTTTAGAACACGGCAGTGAGTGAATAACAGCATTCATGCTCATGTGGTCTGCATTCTTGAAAGCATACAGTATATAACACACATACAATTTTCCTCCACAAATACAAAGAAAAGGCAGAAAAGTCCAGAAAATTCGACGTGCAGCTTGACACAGCAGGTTTGTTTGGCTTCACTTCTTTTTGGATTCCTTTCTACCTGGGATAATTACCAAGCATCTGAAAGAGAAACGCTCAACAAAAGATGACAGACAGAAGGAAAGAGGTTTTTGTTGACAACGGTTGTCTGTACCATTAAATATACACAATATGCTAACGAAAAGCAGAGCCTTGAGCGCTCAGACTACATTGTTGATGTAAGTCAGCATCATGCAAAGGCCAGCTGGCAGTGTGGAAAAACACATGTCGTGTAATCATAACACATATCTCAATTTTGTGTGAATGTTACAGCCACCTGCTACTCTACACCTCCAATCACTAGAATTATGTAAAATGGTGGGTTTACATAAAACATGTTTTTTTGCTTTGTGGACCTGTAGTGATATTCATCCATGCTGGCTTTTTGTAAAATGGGAACTCAGGTGTTCAGGCATCTGTCTATGAGATTTCCTACCGTACATCAACCTAACAGCATCATGGAGAATTCAATTTCACCTGTTCTTTTTCCAAAAGCAATACCAGGATTGCTCTAAATACTAAAATCCCCTTAAACAGCTTAAGAAACATTTTAATCTTTATTTCCAAAGTGTTAGACACCATAGTGACATATTACAAGAGTGTGGTTAGACATTTTTGATTAATTTTTGAGGGCCTATAGAATAGAGCTCAACAGTATCGCCCACTCCTTGGTGGCTCTGTTTCTGGGACGGGTCACTTTGACATCTGTGAAGGAACCAGTAATTCTGAGTGGTACATGCAGGTTTAGGAGCAGCAATACAATGTCTTCTTTAGGGATGCTCCTGCTTATTTTAGCAAGACAATGCTAAGCCACATTCTGCCCATGTTACAACAGCATGGCTTTACAGAGAGAATGTGGGTGCTAGACTCCTATCTCCCATCAAAATGTCTGCAAGAGTTAAAAGCAAACAA
Organism: Cheilinus undulatus; assembly: GCF_018320785.1. NCBI lineage: Eukaryota > Metazoa > Chordata > Actinopteri > Labriformes > Labridae > Cheilinus > Cheilinus undulatus. The sequence goes on along the minus strand of NC_054881.1, from coordinate 12,883,416 downwards.
TGCAACTGACCCTAAACTGTTGAGTAACTTAAGATGTACATCAAGCAAGAATGGGAAGGAATTCTACTTTCAGTACTTCAACAATTACTTCAATCCCTTCACGCTGAGAAAGGAATAGGTGATGTAATGCAATTGAAAACATGCTCCTGTACCAACTTTTTTGGAATGTGTTGTAGGTGTCAAATCCATGTGTGTAGATTTCAAGTAACTAAAGTTTATCCTTTTGAACACTGTATACATTGTCTCTGTGCTGTCTTCAGTTGGATATACCATAAATCAGTGATCATCAACTGGCGGCCCAAGGGCCACAACAGGCCCCAACGCCTTCTTATCTGGCCCCCAGTAAATGATCAAATTCAGAAATATGTAGAGGAAAGAAAATGCTGATGTACATCAGGTATAACTGTATTTTAAATTCCCCATAGATAATAAAATAAACCCCAAAATAATCAGGATTGAAGCAATTGTATCCAGATTGGTTCAATGTTTCATCCATTTTGCAGAAATTTACCTACAGCCATTATCAACAAATATGATGCAGGGTAAACACATTTATGAGTTCATTCTTGATTGTTTTTGTCTCAACTTCAGGTGTACTAAAAAACTGTTTCTTTTGGGGTTTTTCACCAGTCATGACACGGCATCAACCTCAGTAACAGAGAACAAAACAGTCCCAGAAATATTCAGTTAAAATATCTCAATTGCCCCCTTGTGGCCAGCTAAGGTATAGAGACTGAACCCACTTTAGAGGCTAAAAATAACATACAGTTAGAAGAAAATAAACATATATATACTTTTAAAAATATGTCTCTTTATTTTAGTTTTTTTCAAAAGTCCAGCCCCCAAAGCATCCAATGAGGAAGAAGCCGGCCCATGTACAAATGCAGTTGATGACACTGCCATAAATCCTCAATAAAGACCAGAGCCTTCAGGAGTTACCAGGCCTTTATATGAAGGAGGCTTATTAATGGGAGTCAGGCCTTTATTTCTAATTAAAGCATAAAATTAACTATTTTATGTTATATTATATATTAAGATAATGAAAATTAAATATTTTCTGATTTAGTGGAGGAAATGATGTTTATGTCATCCTGTAAATATTTGAAATCTGAGCTTAAACAGTGGCAGGCAACCTCCTGTGTTAGTAAATGATTTTAATGTGGAGCGTTTCTCTATTGGTCAGTGAATAATTGTATAAAGATTCTGATCGATCAATCATACCCAGCTTTGTCTCATTGATTTTCTATGTCCTTGGATCAGATGTGAGTCAGGATGACTGCTTAAAGATGTGTGCTTAGTCTTGTTTTGATGACACTAAACTTGCAGAGAAGATGGATTTGCCGGTCTGTCATTGGACAACTTTGCATTTGTGCCGTACCAAACACCGTTGGGACCAATCAAGTCCTTTGAGGAGGATGAGGCTGCAGCTACGGGTGGGTGTAGTTATACTGAGAGCCAGTAACAATGGCTTTCACTAGTGTGTAGCAATTAGCTCGGATGTAGCGTCAGTTTCATCAGAATTGCGCCACTTTCTTTATGAATTAAAGAGCAACAGGCTGGATTTGAACCTGGGCCACCCGCTTGCATGGGGTGCACCTTAAGCCACAAGGCCATCTGCACCCCAGCCATGGCAGAAGTTTTATCAGAATTTGACCACATTTCTAGATCAAAACAAGAGCACAGAGCCACGACAAAACCTTACGCCTTGGCGTAAGTTCTATCCACATCATGCTCCATCATTTATGAACTACGGCAGTTTGCCTCAAGTTAACATTACATCTGAAGTCGTACATGGGTACAATATAATTCTGTCTTGTCACCCTGTCTTATCATGAATGCAACAGACAGAAGGTTTGTCCAATCACCTTTCAAGACTCTTTTGAAAAGGCCTACCTTTCCCAAGTGTTTTGTATTGTAGGTTTTCCCCATTAATGTGAAATATATCAGTTCACTGGATATATGAAAACAGTCAGTCTGGTGTCAACCTGGAGTCCAGGATGTCCTAGTGGGCGCACCAAAAATCTCAGGGAGATCTCAGTGAGGCTTTGTCTGCTCTGAGGGTACCGAAACGGTGATCAATTAGTTTATACAAAAGTCTTTTTTCACTTTTTCTTTTCACATGGGTCTTGGGACGACTCAGCTTTTCTTAGGTACATGTAGGGTGAATCTGTATTCTATCTTTGTTCACATCATTACACAATGCCCCAACTTTTGTGGAATTAGGACTGTAAACTTCCCCTTTATAAATCTTGCCTGGTACTTCCTGAAATCCATAAACCACCATTTCAGGCCCAGAACCAAGCCAAGTAGGGAATTATATATAGGTGACTATAAAAGTTGATATGGTGCAAAAACAGCAGTCAAAAATGCAGAAAAACTAAGGAAATTTTGGCTGTTAATATCTTTAACTGCCAGATAGCTACACGTGATAATGCCAGCGTACATTAACACTGCATATTGCTATCATGATCAGCAAAATAATAAGAAATAAGAAATTCATAGAAAGTTTTTGGTGGAAGTCTACTAAAGAAGTGGTCACTTTGGGTGAACTGACCCTTTAAAAATTAAAGAGAGCGTCAGTTCAATGTCCGACATTTCCGTGCATTATGAAATAAATGCGGCTCATTTATATCACCACATTATATAATCTCTGATTTAAACATTTAATATGCTCTTTTATATAATCAATCAATCCAACCGACTCTCTTTCAGCACTTTCCCCGCTGATACTTTGAAAGTGTTGCCACACTTGCCCTTGAGAGCCATCCGCCAATTTGTTGGACTGCACAATCAAAGATTTATGAGAGCTGGGGTGTGTAGCCGATCCAATTTGCCTGTAATATGCTTAATAGCTGTAATATCTGTTATTTGAATAAACGCTCAGTGCGAGTTCGGGGCCTGTCGGATGAGTCATAACAAAGATAAAGCACCCAGTGTCACCCGGGGCAAAGGCCCCAGATGATGGATTAAAGAGTTATTAAAGGACAGCATCTGAAAAAACAGGCTAATTCCAGGCGTAATAAAACAATCAGAGATGTTTACCTTGAGACGATCTCTTATTAAAGCTGCAGCCGCGGCTCTGCTGATGAATGACTCCACTGAGAGAAGAAGATTTGGTGACTTTTCACGGCCAGTATTGATTAGACCTGGGAGGTGACGCTGTCAGTGAAACTGCCTCAGATAGAGAGTACAGTACACTGTGGAGTTTAGTCTGTGTGCATTAGCAACCATTTGCCTGCATCTGTGTACGCATGCATTAAATGATGACAGCGTGCTTTCAGACTATGAGGTGACTGTATGAATTTAAAACTAAGACACTAATGGATAAATATTCACTTCTGTGCTGCCATACTGAACATTTTATGATGATGTGAGCCACTGTAGCTGGACTAATTTCACGCTAATCCTAAACAGCATCTTAAAGTATTTTTTAAAGGTGCACTAAGTATAAATGTCACACTGTTTTGGAAAAACAACTTCCAGTTCATTAGCCATACCCAGGCCTGATTTCTGCCTGGGCAGTAAACCACTGTGAGAGCCATTATCCACAAATGGAGAAAATGTGGAACAGTGGTGACCTGTCAAAATTACTCCCAGAGCACACTAACAACTCATCCATGAGGTCACAAAAGAACCCAGGAAGATCTGCTGAACCAAGAAATCACTCAAAAAGAACCTGTCTGACAGAATTGTCTATCTCTGAATGGCCAATAGAAACAAAATGAAGGTTTTGGATTGGCCTAGCCAAAGTCTGGACTTAATTGAGATGCTGTGGCATGGCCTTAAACATGCTATTAATGCTTGAAAACCCTCCAATGTGGCTGAATTGAATTCTGCAAAAAGAGTGGGCCAAAATTCCTCTAAAGTGATGGGAAAGACTTATTGCCCGTTATTGCAAATTCTTGTTAGCAGTTGTTGCCACCAAGGATGGCAATACTTTTTCAACAGAGTTTCACAAATCCTTCTTTTTTGCACCACAGTGTTCACTGGTTATCCACTTCCTCAGCTTGGCTGACTTTATTTCAGCCAATTTAATGGCCAGGAAGCTTCATTCATAGAATTTCATTAAAAAACCAACAAATTTATTAATAGTATTCTGCCCAGCCAGTCAAAATCACTTGCTTTTACTTCAGTGCCAGTCAAACTGGAAACATACTCCACACAGTCACTAATTTAGCCAGAAAGAAAAGTTTGAAAAACTCATGTTTAAAATTTGCATTGGCACTGAGGTACAGAGACATCCTGAGTGGGATGATATAAAGAGTTTTACAAGTGTACCTTGTTGTACGAATCTTACTCTACATATTGTTTTTGTCACTCACTCCACCCTTTTGACACTCACACAAAACCCACTCAACCTCAGCTTTTATTTCCTTGGACTGGCATACAATGGTTGTACAATATGAGCATACATAGACTTTTTTTTTGCACCTTGATATCTCTGTTGGCCAGCCTTAAGAAATTGTTGAAATGAACTCTGGGGCCAGGAGCATTACCATAGAGATGAAGCTTAGAAATGCAGAGCGAGAGAGGGCATGCAGGCCAGCAAGCAGTGGAAGTGATTAGAGCCATTGCTTTTCTACTTTTTATTATTCCACTTGCACTTTCTCCAAACCCGCGGTTGGTGTCTATCAATCCTAATAACAAACCTCTGTCCACTTCAGGCTCACCCTCCCTCTCCTTGTCTCCCTCTGTCTTATTCACTCATGCAGAGACACCACAGTGTTCAACAAACCCCAACCAGCAGAGAAGACTCTGTTCCTGCATGACAAACTTGCATGTCATCACCCTAAAATTGGAGAAGCACTTTAGACTATTTGATAGAGACATCAGACTACAACTGGAGATGATCTTTTCTAACTTTGCACAAAAAAACAAGAAGCAGACAAATCAAACATCTTCCATTTAGAGTAAAACAAGACAACTGAACAACTCTATAAGACAGAAATCTGCTTTTTTCCTTCTACTTGATTAACACAATAAAACAATCTGCCTAGCTCTTTAAAGTCTTTCCTGGCAGAATGGTGACTGTGAATTACAACAGGGAGACTTTGCTTTGTGAAACCAGGATGTGTACTGGAGCAGGTCTGGTTTATAATCAGAGCCCAATCATTAGCCAGGACTCCCTGACAGGAGAGAGACATTTTTGGGAGGAGTTTACACGTTCTCCCCTTCAGTTACCATGACCTCCCTTAGGCCCCGTTTACACAACAACGTTTTGCTCCATTTTCCGTTTTCCATTTCCAAAAAGTTCCACATTTAGACAGCAACGTTTTCAAAACGATCTCTGTTCACACGAGACTGTGAGATACACCAAAAACGATGTAGTATACATGCCAGGCCAGTAGATGGCGGTGTGATTTTGCAATGTCCAATATTGCCTTCCAGCTGCTCTTAAACAGCGTATAGGTTGAGTCAGCATCTGGTACAGGCACGAAATACGTCTCCGCTGATCCAAGTAATGGTGAAGTAAATCAACACTTTGTTGGGGAAGTACAGTTAAATTCAAAAGAGTGAGGAGCATGAACAGTACACTGGTGTCGGCCATCTTTGTTTGTTTTGGGCTTCCCATCCACGCATGCGTTATAAGCCTACTTGCGCATGGATATTTACTGCAGCCGCAGTGCGCATGTCCGTTTTCAGAAAGTGCCGGTTTCCCCGTTTACACGGAGATGGAGATGGGGTGTTTTGAAAAACTTCCACTCTGGAGCATGCTTCCAAAAAATTCCGTTTTCAGGCACCAAAATGTCGTTGCCGTGTAAACGGACAGCCAAAACACTACAAAACTTTTGTGTTTTCACTCAAAAACGTCGGCGTGACCCTTAGTCCACAGACATGCCTGTTGATTTAACGTTACCATTATGTAAAACACTAATTCCAAAAAAGTTAGGGCGCTGTGTAAATTCTATTTACAATAGAACATTAACAACATAACAGCAACTGAGACATTTTATGATTTCATGAAAAATATTAGCTCATTTTAAATTTATTGGCTGAAACACATCTCAATAAAGCAGGGACAGGGCCATGTTTACTTTGGGAGAGGATTGTTGTCCCATTCTCGTCTGGTGTAGGGTTCTAGCAGCTCAACAGTCCTGGGTCTATTTTGATGGGTTTTTTTTCTGTTTTATAATATACCAAATATCTTCTATTGTGGAAAGGTCTGGATTGCAGGCAGGTCAGCTCAGCACCTGGACTCTTCTACTGTAAAGCCATGCTGTTGTGATGGACATGGTTTGACATCGTCTTACTGAAATATACAAGGCCTTCTCTGAAAGATACATTGTCTGGATGGGAGCATATGCTGCTCTGAAACCTCTTTACTTTTCAGCATTGATAGTGCCCATCTACATGTGTAAGCTGCCCATGCCATAGGCACTAATGCAACCCCATACCATCAGAGATGAATGCTTTTAGACTGTGTGCTGATAACAAGCTGGATGGTCCCTCTCCTCTTTAGTTCCCAAAAATAATTTCACATTTTGATTCATCTGACCACAGAACAGTTTTCCATGTCGCCTCAGCCCATTTCAAATGAGCTGAAGATGGCAGCATTTCTAGATCATGTTTACATGTGGCTTCTTCTTTGCAAGATACATCTTTAACTCGAATTTGTGGATGGCACAGTGAACTGTGTCGACAGACAGTGATTACTGGAAGTGTTCCTAATCCAATGTAGTGACTTCCAGTACAGAATCATGCCTGTTTTTAATGCAGTTCCGCCTGTGGGCCCAAAGATCTCAAGCATCTAATATTGATGTTTGGCCTTGTCCCTTGCACAGAGATCTCTCCAGATTCTTTGAATCTTTAGACGATATTATGTGCCGTCGATGGTGGGATATTCAAAGTTTCTTAATTTTAAATTAGGGAACATCTTTTTGAATTATTCCACAATTTTTAGGTGCAGATTTTTGCTGATTGGTGAATCTCTGCTCATCTTCACTTCTGAGAGATTCTGCCTCTCTTAAATGCTCCCTTTACAACCAGTCAAGTTACTGGCTGGTTGCCAATTAATCCTTCTGAGTTGCAAGATGCTCCAGCAACTGTTTTTCATTAGTACCATTCACTTTTCCAGTGTTTTGTTGCCCTGTCCCTACTTTTTTGAGATGTGCTGCTGCTATAAAATTCAAAATGAGTTAATATTTTTCATGAAATAGTAAAATGTCTGTTTCAATGTCTGATGTGCTGTTTATGTTCTTTTGTGAAAAATATATATATATAGGAGATTTATGAGATTTGAAAATCAAATCATTGATTTTATTTACATCTTACACAGTGTCCCAACTTTTTTGGAATTTGGGTTGTAGCATTTTTGCTTGTCAAGGTTTATATTCATTTCAAAAACAATGAATGCTCTTATGTTATATCCATGTTTCATTGAGTACTTCATTACCCTTAATATAAAATGCCAAGGGCTTTAAGGATGTTAGTATTATGGCAATGCAGACGTCTATGTAATAGATAATGGGTGGGGGGCTCAGGCAACATGCTTTTATTCAGGTGGTCTGTGCTGACTTTGCTGACGTCCCAAACTGTCTAATATCGTTCTGTCATAATAATAGATAGAATGGGAAAATTACCCATAAATCCTCAACACACATAAGGGACAGATCTATTGTGTGTTTGAATAGTCTGAGGCCCTTTGGCATCTATGGGGCATTGCTGAGCATATTTCATGCTCCTATGGTGGTCCATTCTGTCCTGTTTTTTGTCGTCTCACAGTCTCAGTGGGTGAGGGGGGAGCCGATGCCAACAGCATCAACAAACCGAACTGAAAAGGCCAAGCACTTACTCGGGGCCGAGGGTGAGTTTCTGGCTGCTGATACTGCCAAAAACACCCATGTCATTCTTGGACAGTGTCCCCCTCCCACAAGTGCGATAGTGCATCCACAGCAAGAGTCAATACAGCAAGATGCACCACAGAGAGCCAAAGGAAGTCATCCCTGCCTGTGGCCATCAGAACTTTTTAACCCCTTGCTCAGAGTGCCCAACATTTTGAGTCAATAGGCAGTAACTTGGACTTGTTTCACCTCTGTACTCAACATTAATTATTGTACATTTTTAAAATGGAAGCTAGTGCGATGCAGTTTAATTTCCCTTCGGGGATCAAAATAGTTATTGTAAAAGTCAAGAGGAGACTAAAAACTGTCTGGGTATAGTAAATGATTCACAGAAATATTTTTATAAGATGCAAATCAAATACGGGATAAGAATAGGAAACAGGTGTAAAATAACACATAATCACACAAATTCCATAATGTATTTTTTGCCTTAATTTGTGATGGCATGGTATTGAAATGAAGTGTCGATATCTGTTTTATAATTCAATCCAGTAGGCATTACATGTGTTTGTACCAGTATCATGTCTAACTAGATGTCAATACTCATCTCAGTTTAAACCCATTTTTTGCCACTTTTTGCCAATTTTAACCAATTTTCTTGCCAGTTATATCCATTTTTTTGCTACTTTTTGGCCATTCTTGCTTTTTGCCATTTATAACACATTTCTTTCTAGTTTTAACCCATTTTTTTTGTCTATTTTCTTGCCAGTTATAACCCATTTTTGTCAAGTTTGGCAAATTCTGCTGCTTTTTGGGGCAGGTCTTAACCCATTTTTGCCACTTTTTTAGGCAGTTTTAACCCACTTTCCCCCACTTGTTTTTGGTCATTTTTAAACTTTTTTTTCCCGCTTTAACCATTCTTGCCATTCCTGCCACTTTTTACCATTTATAACACATTTCTCTCTATTTTTAACCCATTTTTGTCTATTTTCTTGCCCGTTATAACACATTTTTGCCAATTTTGGCAAATTCTGCTGCTTTTTCTGGCCAGTATTAACCCATTTTTGCCACTTTTTCCCAGCAAACTTCTCTTCTAAAGTTCCGTCCATCTCAGATAAGCTCAGACCCACAGAAGTTGGTGGCACCTCTGGATGTTTTTGATATCAGTCGATCAATCATTATTTGTAAATGGTATTAATAACCACAGTTATCTCAAGACACATACTCTTGGTCATACTATCATAAAAGCACAATGTTTATCGCCACAAGCTCAACACAGCAATGTGACAATGGCCAAAAAAAAAAAAAAAATCACTGTGCCCTGAAGGTTCCCACAATAAGAAGAAGCTTGGCACAACCAGGATTTCTTTAAGAGCTGGTCATCAAGCCAAACTGAGCCCCTAGGGGAGAGGGGCCTTAGTAAGAGAGGTGACCGAGAACCTGATGGTCACTCTGACTGAGCTCAAGTGATCATGTATGGAGAAGATACTCTGGCCTCATGAAACCAGGATTGAACTGTTTGGCCTCAAATGTAAATGTTATGTCTAGAGGAAATTAGGTATAACCATTAGGTAATACCATCCCATCAGTAATACATGGCAGTAGCAGCATCATGTTGTGGGGGTGTTTGTCAGCAGAAGGGACTGGGAGACTGGTCAGGGTTGAGGGAAAACTGAGTGGATGTCAGACTGGGCCAAAGGTTCACATTTCAACGTAACAGTGACCCTAAGCACACAGCCTAGACAAAACAGGAGTGGCTTTGGGGCAACTCTGAATGTCCTAGAGTGGCCAAACCAGAGCCCTGACTTTGAACTCTATCATACATCTCTTAAGAGAACCTGAAGAAGGCTGTCCACTCATGGTTCCCATCCAACCTGACTGAGCTTGAGAGGATTTGCAAAGAAGAATTGCAGAAAAGCCCTCAACCCAGGTTTGCAATGCTTTTTGTATCATATTTGAAAAGAAAAAAGAGACCACCAAAGCCTTCACCCATCATGCACTAATGTCTGCTTTAGTTCTGATACATAAAAGATGTTGAATTTTTTTTAATTTGATCAGCTGTAATGGGCCGAGGCATGGAGGTGGCCTTTGTTTTCTTTGATTTTACAGTGTAATTACTGAATTATACAACAGACATGAAGGCGTGATTAAATGTCATTATGCTATCTGTTAGCCTGTCTATTAGCTGGATATGTCTAACCAAAGAAAAGCTGCTGTTTGTAGTTGAATCTTTAAAAGCAGTCTCTGGAAATCACATCACAGGAGTGTTAATTAACTACTTTATATTACGGCCTTGCAGAGGTAAGAGTGGGCGAGTGCTCACTGTAGCAAACTTCATTGAACTGAATGAAGCTGAAAATGGCCCAGAGCCGCCGTCTATTTATGAATTGATATTTATGAATTATTTATGAATGGTTAATTTAAGGCAGAAGGCAACAATCTGAGGGAAAGCAGGGCGAAGTGATGGGGCGAGAAGGATGAAAAAGAGGAAGTGTAAAGACAGAGAGGATCCAGAGGGGATACAAAATTACAAGAGCTGCCACCCTGCAGTTCAGTCCTGCAGCAGGAGTTCATTAATCAATACTAAAAACATCGAGCCACTAATTCAGGATTTAGCTCAGGTCCACATATTACTCTATGCAGTTTTTTTCCTCCTGTGAAAGTAGGGGGGGGCCGCTGGAGCCATTATGGAGGACCGGCATTGTTATCAACCCCCCTGTGAGGCAACTCCATCACTTTCTGAAGCTGAGGGTTTAAATCTCTTTGCTGCATATTCTCATTTTTCACCCTCCAGTCGACTATTGATTCACAGGCTGCTGCACATGAGAGTGATTTTATCAGTCTAGCACGAGTGCGCAGCAGCATCGCCGGCTAAACTAATTAAATACACAGCGTCATTGTCCTTGATTCTGCTCGCTGCTTTAGCTTAATTTATGTGGAATAGAAATTTGGAGCTTCATAAGGTAAAGGTTATGGTGAGTGGCTGGAGAGTCATTTGTGCTAAAATAAAAGCCATGTGCAGGGTAAATTGAGTATGCCGTCAAATGTTCCGTATAATTGCAAAGAGTCTAAGTGGAAGAATGAAGAGGCTGTATAATCAATAAAAAAACTCACATTCATTTTGATGATGAATTAGCACTAGTTGAACAAAACTACGGTGAAAGTACTTCAAGTGTCAAACGCTGACACAAATAAAATAGGAACAGCAGGCGTTTAGAGAATGCTCCTCAGGGGAGTCATAGAACTAGAGGTAAAGTTGCACTGTGAACAGAGCCCACTCCTATAATTGCCTTTCACAATGGGGCCCAGGAAAGAAGTATATTCTGGACAAAGAGGAACTCACTGTATGTTCAGTTCTATCCATATGAATATGAATATGAATCCATATGAGTGAATGTGTGTCCGACCCAGGGAATAATAGCCAACACTTTGCTAGCTAATGGGGATCCTAAGGAAGAAAAAGAAAGAAGCATTTTTTTTTTCATATAGAACATTTCACACATTAGGCAACATGTGCTTCACAAACACCCAACCAATCAGCCAAGTAGCCAATCAGCCATTAAGATAGCCAGCCAGCCATGCAACAAGTTAGTGGACCAGCCAAGAAATAAACAAACCAACCAACCAGCCAGCCAAACAACTATTTGGAAAGCCAGCCATTCAGCTGACCATCCATCCAAAAAAAAAAGAAAAAAAAAAAAAAGCCAGACAGCCATCCAACAAGCCAACTGAACTAGACAACCAGTGACCTGTAAGCCAGCCAGTTAGTCGGTCACCCATCCAGCCAGCCAACAGACCAGTCTTGCGCCAACCAATCAGCCAACCACAAAACCAGTCAGCCAGCCAGCCAACCAATCAACCTGTTATCCAGTCAATCAACCAGCTAACCATCAAACTAATGAACCAATCAGCCAGCCTATTGAACCAGCCAGCCAGTTAGTCCGTCACCCAACCATCCAACCAAGCAAGTAATCACTCACCAAACCAGCCAGCCAGCCATCCATCTACCCAGCGGACCAGCTAGCCAACCAGTCAGCAACAAGCAGCAAACCAGTGACCCAACAAGGAAGCCAGCCAGTCACCCAACCATCCACCCATCAATCCGCCAACAAGCCAACCAACCAGTTATCAACCATTCAGCAAACTAATACACCAACCATCAACAAAACAGCTGGTCAATCAACAAGCCAACCATCACGCCAATAAACCAATCAGCCAGCCAATCCAAACAGTTACCTGACAAGCCAGTCAGTCACCCAACCAAGTCCACCAGCCAGCCAGCCAACAAGCCAAATAGGCAACCAACCAACCAGCCACTCATCCTACAAGTCAACAATCAGTCCATCTAACTTCCTAGTAAATGAGTCAGTCAACCAACTAGCTTTAAGAATTAACAGATTGTTTTTGCTAATTTTGTTAGCCCATTAATGGCCTATTTTCATTGTGTTATGCTAATGAACTAAGGGACATCCCTGTCCAACTGTGAGAACTTTAAAACATGTTTTAAATAACAAAGTGAAACTAGAAGTCTCAAAAATAAATAGACAGAAATCCTCTCCAAATCATTTGACTCCACTTCTAAACACTCCTCCTGTGCTATCCATTCTTTATGATGTCTATGATTTGAACTGAGTTTTGCTTTGAATTCGTCTTGTTTGGACTGTATTTTCCTTGCATCCTTCCACTCCCTCTGCGTTGTTTAACTGCACTAAGTCTAACCACTGCCTCACAGTCCACACCTCATTCTATGTACTGCTATCTGTTTTTTCCTCTTTTGCATTTCTCTCACTCCCTCTCTCTAACTTTTGCTCAGCTCTGCTCTTTTGATTTAGCCTTTTCTCTTCTCATTTACTCTCCTATTCGTTTTCCTTCTTTCCTTATCGCTGCCTCCACCCTTCTGCTCTTTTTCTACCACTCTTACTCCCTCTCGTCCATTTTTTCCACCAGTCAAACAGCAGGTATTCAGCCATAAGCCTCTCTGACATTAGCTGATATTAGGCCAGGGTCTATTAGGGTCCTGCCTCGCCGTGTGAGTTATTGCTCAGAGAGTGACTGCCTCAGGAATGATCACGCTCACGTATGCATGAGCGCTGACTCACTTCAGCAAACTCATGCTGCCACAAAGGTAAACACACAAACGTCTGAGCACACACACGCAAAGCCTTGACAATCTCCCAAACGTGCTCACCTTATGTCTACTAAGTCACAAACATGGAGGAATCACGGAAGCTTTCAAGACCACATCTTAACACTTTCATCTACTTTCCCCCACAAATCCCCTCTGCTGAAGCGCCAATATGTGAAGAATAACCAAACTTTTAAGAAGGATAGTCGCTGCGGCATGTGAGTCAGCAATTTAACCAACACTTCAAGTTGCTGAAGAAGCGTCAGACTAACAAACACTCTGTGGAAGCAAACCAAAACCAAGAATCAAAACTTCTATAAGGTTCAACAAAGGCTGAGATCACTTTTAGAGCCCATTTCCTGGTGGCATAAATGCAAACCATGATACTACTCTGGTAACTTTCTGTATTCTTTATCAAACCGTGCATTTGATTGGTTTGGACTAGTGAGATTGCTGAAACGAACTCTGGCCACACAACCAAACTTGCTCAGCTTAAACAGGGCTATCTGATGGCTTCCAAAGCCTCAAAATTTGGTTTTCCCATAGGTGAGAATGCAATCCAAAATTCAGGAAGAACCAAACAAAGGAAGTGAACCAAAATCAGTGCATTTTGGGTTGAATTTGGTCAGATATGTCAGAGTCAACAGCTAGTAAGCAAATGTAGCAGGTGTGAAAAATGACTCAAGAGGTAAAAGCTAAAGATGCACCAAAATATCAGTTGAACATAGACATTGGCCGATGGGCTGCCTGTCAACGTTATTAACCAATGGGCAAATATGACATTTGCCGATGAGCAGGCCTTCCTTACTGGCTAATAGCTAAATCATTTTGGACTGAAAAATGTGTCAAGCTATTATTGGGTTCTGATGTATAAATATGCTGTTTTGTAACTATAAACATTTTTTGCCACTTTTTGCCACATTTTTCTAAACACTTTTTAAAACCAATTTTGGCATTGTTGCCATATGTGGCCTATTGTTGCCACATCTCTTTGCCCTTTCAGCCACTTTTAAACTATTTTTTTTGCCATTTTCAGCCCATTTTTGTCACTTCTTTCTGGAACTTGAACCCATCATTTGCCACTTCTTTGTCATTTATGCCACTTAACCCATTTTTGTCTCTTTTTACAATTTTTCATTACTTTCCTGTTAAATTTGTCTCAGTTTTCTATCATCCTTAAGTTTCATACTCTGCACCTTAACAAGCCCTACAGGGCAGCTGCTTAGAAGCACTCCCACTCTTTTTATTGACATTTTTTCCTCTTTAACCCATTTTTTCACCATTTTACAATTATTCAGTTCTTTTCTGTTCAAGTTGTCTCAATTTTCTGTCATCTTGAAGTTTCGTTTACTCTATGCCTTCACAAGCCTTCCAAGACCAGCTGCCTAGAAGCATCCCCACTACTTGATGCTGCCACTACCATACTTTACAATGGGGATGGTGTGTTTGTGCTGATGTGCCGTGCTTGGTGTACGCCGGACATAGCGTCTTGTATGATGACCAGCACCATTTGGGTCTTATCAGACCAAAAAAAACGTTTTTAGACTAGACACGGGTGTCTTTAAACTACATCACTTGAGACATATTCACTGCACTCAGGTGACCCCCATTTCACTAACTGTGAGACTACTAGCAATTTCAAATGGAAAAAGAAAAAGAAAAAAAAAAAAAAAAAAAAAAGGAGTATAGTTTGAGTTTGAAGCATCCAACAAGTCTTGGGAAGTATGTATGAATGCTAATGAAAGCATGGGACGTTCTGTTGAAAGAGATGCTTTTACATGTCATTTGCAATCACTAAAAATAGCTACAACCACATTGCTACTGGCATAGCGTGCCTCCAGTTTCAAATTGCCTTCCATTAGTAAGACTACACAAGGATACTTGGGGAAAACACTGGTGGGATGGAACTGCCAATCATCCAACTGAAGGTCAACCCTTGGCCTTCCTGCACTGATAACATGCACACCTGGCTTGGATCCAACCACCCCCATTTACATTCTTTTGGCAATACCCCCACACACTGGGCATGTACTACCACAGGTATATTACCCAGCTACACTCATTCTAAATGGTATCAAGGTACAGGATGTGTTTAGGTTTAAATGGGTTGTGATTCTCCAATGTAAGCACAAGCCTGAGTTTCTCATAATGCTACTTGGTTGTATCTTTTTTTTTTGATTGACCCTCTTAGCCTGGAAAACATTTATTTCCTTCCATTGCCTACGCCTCAATTTGTAACAGTCCTTCAAAAATAAATAAAAAAGGAGAAAAAAAAGCAGGGAATTGCACAGTTTAAACACAGGTTAACAACAAATTAAATTAGCGAGCTTAAGGAAGAACAACCACTTATTTATGGAAGGGAATTAAGAAGCTCCTCATCAACCTTGAACAGCTTAACCCTTCACCTCCACACTCTGGCTTACTTTCTCACGGCTACTCATTAAGTGGGAAGAAATTGCCTTATAATGTCTGTTGACTCTACTACCCAGTAGAAGCTACCGTGTGTTCACCAAGGAGATAATTACTGAAAATTACAGACGAACATGGAAATGTGGCTGTGTTTGTGCCTGTGAGCCTTGTGGGCTGCGAGATTCACAAATTATTCATGTTGTGGTGTCGTCTTAGCTTGAGAGGTAAGCGCTGATGAGGAGGTAGAGCAAGAATGTCTATCAAAAGCACCTTTGTCTCTTTTCTTCCCTACTGTATCTTCTCCTTTTTGTGAGAAAGCTGCTCTGACATCCCTGTGAAATGGGTGGCAGCATCACCTTCACAGAGCAGGTGAAACTTCTTTTTCTTGAACGCTGTCTCTCTTTTGTGGCAAGAAAAATGACTGACAGTCTGTTGGTTTGTGTGCAACTGTTTGGCAGGAAGGGGAAGATTAAGGGCAAGGTTTCTGTTTGTCACATGAGCACAACTCTAAAGGGATTCATGTCTCACGTTACAAAATATTTATCCTGGATGACTGCTCTCAGTTTAGCCAGCAGTCAAAATTAGGGTAAATAAATGCAATAGTCATCTTCATAGAAGACAATACAGCTCATTTCTGTATCATATTAGAAAAAAATGGTATAGGAAGGGCTATATTTTCTGCAGCTTGTCATTGTTTTAGTATTTGAAATATTCATTTGATTTCAAGAGTACTTGTCAGAACCTCCAGAGGGCGGCCTGAATAATGGATTCATTCATTTAGGGAAAAAGCCATGCAAACCTACCTGGCCCTATGTGAAAAAGCCATTTCCGCCCCTTGTTAAATCATGACTTAACTAGTGATTGACCACGTTTTTTGGAAGATCCCAATCACTGCCAGAACTGTCGAATCCTGAAAAACACTTAAAACACTAAAGAAATTTACCAACACATAAACAAAGTCATTGACACTATTGGTCTGGAAAGAGTCATTTTTAAGGCTTTGGGACTCAAGCAAACTATGATGAGAGCCATTATCCACAAATGGAGAAAACTTGCAACAGTGGTGAACTTTCCCAGGATTGGTCAGCCCATCAAAATGAGTTGAAGAGTGCACAAAGCACTCCTCCAGGAGGTCACTGAAACCCCCCAGAACATCTAAAGACTTGCAGGCCTCATTTGACTCAGTAAAGGTCAGTGTTCGTGATTCAAGAGTAATAAAGACTCTGGGAAAAAATGGCCTGAATGGGAGAGCGCCAATGCCAAAACCACTGCTCACCAAAATTTAAACAAAGGCTTGTCTATTGGCCTAAAAACACCTCAGTGATCCCTAAGACTTTTGGAAAAAGTAGTATAATAGTGGACTGATGAGACAAAAGTTGAACTGCGTAAAACTTAACATCATCCCATAAAAAAGAAGGTGATGGTAGTGTGATGGTCTGGGGCTACTTTGCTGCTTCAGGACCTTTCGTAATTGATGAAACCATGACTTCTGCTGTCTGCCAGAAAATCCTGAAGGAGAATGTCTGGCCATACTCCATAATCTCAAGCACAAGTGCAACTGTGGCAGTACAATGATCCAAAACAGACTATCAAATCTACCTCTAAGTGGCTAAAAAACACTGTATGAAGGTTTGGAGTCGCCGAGTCAAAGCCTGGACTTAAATCTGATTGGGATGCTCTGGCAAGACTTTAATTAGGCTGTTGCTGCTCTAAAACCCTCCAACGTGGCTGAATTGAAGCAGTTATGCAAAGGCGAGTGAGCCAAAATTCCTTGATGTGAAAGACTCATGCTAAATAATAATAATAATAATAATAATAATAATAATTACTTTATTTGTATAGCACTTTTAAAATCATGGGTTTACAAAGTGCTTTCACATGTGCAGAAGCAAGCAGAAAAACAAAGCAACAACCCAGACAGAAGACAAGAAGACAGAGCGTGACATGCAGACAACATCAGCAGAATTCAAACACTTAAAGAAACTAACCAAAAATATAGATGAGATAATAATTCATCAGCATCAATATACATCAACACCTAGATGTCATGTGATGCCATGCAAACTAGGACATCACAGACATCAATCAGAGTGCAGACATGAAACCATACTGCACAACTAAGACATCATGAACATCATCAGGATGCAGGCAAGACACAGACATCAAGTACCACAAAATGATAGGAACCCAGGCAGTGCAGGAACCCAGCTACACAGGCTGAGACCGAGAGGACCAAAATTAAAGACATAAGAAATTAAAAGAGAAACAAGGAGGAGTAAAAACAAAATAGGAGATAAATGAGAAAAGGCAGCAAAATGTAAATAAGAGGGCAAAAACAGATAGTAAAGCAAGGTAAAACAAGCTCTAAAACTGTAAATGCAGTAAAATTGATAAATATTATAACAGAGGTAACCAAAAGGGAAGCAATAAAGACATAAAAGCAATGAAGTGAGGAAGACAGTAATAATTAAAAACAGCCAGGGGGCAAGGAAATAAAATGAGGTTGACAGGGAGTAAAGGTGAAATTTAGAGGAAATTAAATTAAAATATGTAAGAATCTGTGAGAAGATAAAAACTAAATAAGAAGAAGACGACATCACATAAAAGCAAGTCTATAAAAATGAGCTTTTAGAAGTGATTTGAAAGATGTCAATGATTCTGCATGCCTTATCTCCTCGGGCAGGTCGTTCCAAAGTTGAGGGGCTCTGATGGAGAAGGCCCCATCACCCTTAGATTTGAGTCTCAACTTTGGAACGACCAGGAGGTTCCCACCCAAGGACTGGGGCTGCGAGCTGGGACATAGGGGATTAAAAGTTCTATAATATATTCTGGAGCCAGACCCATCAGTGCCTTAAGAGTAACAAGTAAAATCTTAAAATCAATTCTAAAACTAATGGGTGGCCGGTGTAAAGATGCTAAAATCGGGGTGATGTGATGTCATCTGTTAAAACCGGTTAGAAGCCTAGCTGCTGCATTTTGAACAAGTTGAAGGTGAGAGATGGATTTTTGGCTGACAGGAGAGAGTTACAATAGTCCAGAAAAGAAAAAATGAGAGCCTGGATTACCTTTTCCATATCTGACTGGTGGAGAATTGGTTTCATTTTGGCAATTGTGCGTAAATGAAAAAAGCATGACTGTATAACTTTATTGATGTTTGTTGTGAAGGTGAGGTCTGAGTCAAATACTACTCCTAGATTTCAGGCTGTTTATTTAATATTTGATGACAATGGACCAAGGCTGTTTGTGATTGTATTGGGAGAGTTTTGAATATTGAAAAGAATGATTTCAGATTTGGAATTATTGAGTTGTAGGAAGTTTTGTGCCATCCAGCAAATGCTTGCATGCAGTTGTTAACCAGTTATTAGGTTTGGATTACTTTTTCACATATAGCCAGATTTGGAAGGCTTTTCCCCTTAATAACCAGCATGGAGGCTTAAAAACCAGCTTTGACTTGCCTTTTTGTTAATACGGAGGGATTTGTGATCTACTCTACTAGCAACAGGGTGGAGCTTTTTATCTGTGAGGTGTTATGCTGTCTATTCTTTATACAGCCTATGACTAAAACACATACAAATGACCAGACTTTTGTCTTGGTTTGTATGCCACATGGTGCAAATTACCAAATACACTCCATTAGTTTGCCATTGTACTGCATAAGTGAATGGGAGTGATTGAGTCTTTTTCTTTCCGGTGTAGTAGCACTGCTAAAAGCAGGCTGTCCGCAATTTTTCCCAGTCACTGAGGACATCACTGTAAAGTGAATGCCTTATATTTTACATTAAGGCTGCATGCATGTCACATCATGTTTTTTTCATGAAGTAAGAGCAAAAATGTAGTCTTTAGAGCTGATGGGTAGCCATTATCACCATACTACCACTCATCACACAGCCATATCTTACCTCTTTACCAAGCCACATGCTGTGGTGAGTGGCACTATGTTATTACTGTAAGTACAAGTGCACAAAGATAAAAAGGAACATGCATTTAGAATAAAAGGAAGAGTATGTTACAAAAAAGGATGCCTTTTTTGAGAAGCTAGTTTGCATTGAAGCTATAAGAGCTGTCAAAAGAGAGAGCCTGTTCTTAGCTTGCATTCACCCTCAGTTCACTAAAAGAACATTTTCTGAATGAAGATTATTATATATAATCTGAAGGGAGAGTTCATTTTTCACGTTTTTATATAACAATCACATCTTAATGGAATTCCTCTCAGCTGTAACGTTCATATTAACACATGTAACTTCATCACATACATTGATACCTCCTTGGTGTTAGACAATATCAGCATTGTGCTTAACCTTCCCCAGAAGCTGGGCAAAGTGAGAATAATTGGAGACAAAATTTATGCAAAACAGTTGTAAATTATATGTATTTGATATATCTTCCTATCCAACTTGTGCAGTTGGATGGGAAGTAGAGTTGTCATTTGCATCTCAATTTTGGGTTCATGGCTGCTATCAATAAAAAGTCCTGGCTGTATACAAGAAAACAGTGAAACACAACAAAAATGCTAGAAAAAAAAAGAACAGTTTCATTCTAAAAAAGTGGGTCTCAAAACATGGGCGGTATGTAAACATTTACTGGACAGTGCCTATTGAAGTATTAACCCCTTGGATGTTTTACCCTTTTACTGATGATATAAATCAATAAAGGTCAATATAATTTGGCTTTTTGACAAAACAAGGCAAAAAAATTCTCTTCGATGTGAAAGTGAAATCAGATTTCTACAAAGTAATGTCAAAAATATGTAATTTAAAATAAGTGACTTCATAAATATTCACCCCCTATAAAGTGACTGACCTAATTCAACATAGGTCCAGCCTCACAATCAAACTTTTTCACAATTTCTGGCTACCATTACACCATGAAGACAAAAGAACACTTCGACCAACTTAGAGGAAGGGTTATTGAAAATTATACCATGGTCTTTGTGAATACTCAATTCTGATTGGCTCTACAAGTTCCATTGGTGTCCATTAACTTCTGATTGATGAACATCTATGGAACTTCTCAAATAGTTCCAGTCAAAAAAATCTTCTCACTATTCCAATTTAATGCGCAGCAGCTGTTAGATGATAGGAGTAACCATAGCAACCTGAGGCGATCAAACTTTCTGAGCAGGGAGTACAGCGTTGCCACCGTCTCTTAACTGACATAAATATAAACACAGACTCCAGGTTTGAGACCTGTAAGGCAAGACGGTCTTATCTATTTTCGATGTACAACTTGTTCCCAGGCTCACCCTGACACTAAGAGGTGAGTGTCGCTGTGTGGCAGACAGTTCAGGCCTCCACGTTGCCCATTAATCCCTGATAACTGGACACCTCAATGGGCATTAACCCTTACATATACGTCAGGGGATGGACACAAAAAATTCCATATGGACTTGCTGTTTGCCTGTATAGTAGTTTGAATGAAAAGACACCTCAGTTAAAAAAAGAAAGTAACAGCCAACACACATGCGTTTATGAATGTCCCAGTGTCCATGCATTTATGGAAGTCTGCAGCCAGGCTCTCTTGGTAAAAACACATATGTTTGAATAGGTATGTATGAGACTTCTAGTGCTTATTTTGCCAGCCTTCAAGTGGACCTGCAGTTTTTTGCACTTACCTGTTTGCTTCTCATAACTGTTAATGAACAGCAGGTGTGATGATTATGAGTGCTGAACTACACGCCAGTAGAGGACCACTAACTAACTGAAGAGCTAACTTCTGTGCCCATGGGATTCTAATGAGGCTAAAGCACTTTTTATACTCCTCTACTACTGCATACACATAGTCTTTAAATGTATTAGCTTTGGTAATGTGTTTGGCCCTCTCTGCAATTTAAAAACAGCAGAAAAATAGTTGGCCAACTGTTTTTCTTTTACCTACCTTTGATGACTGGCACATATGTGGAATGCTGTCTAAAACTCATTAGCATTTTTGACTTGATTCCAATTGAATACCAAATTGAGAAGCCAAAGTTTCCCAACACAAAACAAGCTCCATCATGTGAACTTGCTTTATTACTCTTCTTCCTTGTTGGATTTTTTCTTTCTACTTCTTGTTCTCTGTTGTTTAAACACAGTCATGAAATCATTATGAGCATTACAGCCACCTGGATTGGGAAGTGTATCCTGCCATGTGTGATTGCCTTTCTTCTCCACTCAGATGTACTCATAATGTGAATGCATGCAGCAAATTACAGGGTCAGGAGGGATAACATAACAGGTCTGCTGGATACTATGATTACTCCTTTGTGCAGGTGAGAAAAGGCTGTTGGACTAATGTTTTTATGTTGCTTGTTCTTTCGTACGAAAGTCCTGGCCCTTCTTGTGAACCCAATATTTGACGAATGCTTCGACAGATTTTCTTCAAATTTTGCACAAATAATTACCCTGATGCAAGAATAAATCAGGTAAAGTTTGGAGGTCATAGGTTTAAAGGTCAAGGTCTTCAGGAGGTTTTGACACCTTATATAATGAGTCCTTACCTTTAACATCTGCACCACAAAAAAACACCCCAGTCAACTTTCACTCTCCGGCATCTGGACACCACCAGCCATTCAGTCTAGTTTTGAACTTTGATATGATACTGGTAAAATCAAAGATTATCTGGATACCATGGCAACAAAAGTACAAGTCCAAGGCACCCACTATTTGGTGGTTTCCTTATTTTCAAGGAACATTCCTACACACTGTCATAATCTGACAGGTTATACAAAACCACTAGCTATGCTTTGGTATCCATGTAAAATTTAGGCAGCAGTCAGGTGTTTAGCTGTGATTTTTCAGGTATTCCTTCCTCTCCTGCACACAATTTTATGCAACTGATATGTTTATTTAAAGCTTCAGCGCTCTTTGATAGTGTCGATCATTGGAATGACAGAGTGGGGCTGCCCACAGAACTGGCTAGTCCCCACAAAACCCAGAGGGCCCTCCCCTGCCCTTATGACAGGTCTCATTTATTGGATGTGCAGAATTACTACCGCCCTGGCTAACAGTCTTTTCATTTTGGACCTGTAAGTGTGCAAAACTATAACTATGTTTTGATGTTGGAATTATTTATTCATGCTACTTTTCAACCCTTTTTCAAAACTTTTCTGCACATTTTTACCTACACCAAGGAGGTTATGTGATTGGGTGGGTTTGTTCATTTGTTTATTAGCAACATAACTCAAAAAGTTATGGACGGATTTTCATGAAATTTTCAGGAAATGTCAGAAATGGCATAAGGAAGAACTGGTTTTATTTTTGGAGTGATCCGGATTACCGTCTGGATCCAGGAATTTTTTAAAGGATTCTGTACTATTGGGAGATAAGGCTAACGGCTGAGGTCTGCGCTGTTACCACTTTACACCAGGAGATGGCGGACATGAGTAACTTGTTTAAAGTTTTGGAGTTTATAGAGTTTGAAAGACACATGCCTGGTCGAGGAGACGAGTCAGAGCGTAACAGAGAGACAGTGAATTGTAGCGAGAATACTCACAATGCTGGGAGGACTAGAGGAATATTCACCCTTTGCCATGACTTCCAGTTGTCCAGTGAGACCATGGGTGCTACCGCCATGGCAGTCCACACATAGCAAAGCCAGTGCTTTGCCTCACCGTGTCTCCACCTCACCAGGGAGGGAATAATCGGCAAATTAGATTTTGGGACTGATCTGGATCACCATCTGGATCCAGGAATGTTTTTAAAGGATTCTTCACTATTGGGAGATAGGGCTAATGGTGGAGGTCTGCACTCTCTGAGTGCTTTTCTAGTTGCTATGTCTTTTGCAGTTTCTAACACATTTTCGCTGTTTTTTACCCTCGTTGCCACGTTTAACCAATTTTTGCCACTGTTTAACCACTTATAATCCATTTTGAATGTATTTTGCCCGTTATTATGACTCTTCTGCCGCTTTGCATCTATTTTTGCCAGTTTACAAAATTAAAATGATTTATTCGTGTTACTTTTTACCCCCTTTTTCGACAGTTTTCCACTAATGTTTGCTACTTAATTTTGCAATTCCTAACACATTTTGGCTGTTTTTCACCATCTTTGCCACTTTCAAACTATTTTTGCCAGTCAACCCCAAGTTTTTGCCACTGTTTTGCCACTTATAACCCATTTTTTGATGTTTTTTGCACTTTTTACCACTCTTCTGCCACTTTGCCACTTTACAGTCTTGAAATTATTTATTCAGGATACTTTTTAATCCTTTTCAACAATTTTCTGCCCATTTGAGTTACTTCTGTTAGAAATTTCTAACCTGTTTTCAGCTTTTTTTATTCCTTTGCCACTTTCAACTTTGCCACTGTTTTGCCACTAATAATCCATTTCCTAAAATCTATGTCATTGGTTTGCCACTTTACCTCATTTTTGACGTTTTCCGCCTTTTCTACTATTCTTTTGTCACTTTACAAATATTTCTGCCACTTGTTTTTGGCATTTATATCCAATTTTTCTGCTTTTTCGCCACTTCATTTTGCCAAGGTTGTACCAATTTACACCACTTTTGCCAATGTCTTTGCCTCTTTTCACAGTTATGTATTTTTCCATATAAGTTTTATCATTGTTTCTGTTTCATTATATGGATCCTGACATTGGTGCACATTACAGCCTAGTTTTGAAATCTAACATTACTTTCCAAATGGTTTAGTTTAGTGTGCCCATCCACATTATTAACTTTACCAGTGAAATGGTAATTTTGTTTGAAGTAAAGGGGTTTACATGTTTTTTCAAAATGCTATATTTTAACTGCTGCATGTTTATCAAAGCTTAACTTTACAATGGCCTGTGATTTTGATTACCTCAGTGTGCCCCCAGTTTGGCTGGGCCCTTGAAAGCTCTCCCTCATTGCAAAAGACACAGTATCAAAAATTTGACAGCCTTCATGGGTAGCATGACAGACAGGAAATCAGACGACAGTGGAGGTGAGCTGAATAGAAAATTAAAAAAGGTGCTGGGCTTGGGGATGAGGAAAGCATCTGCATATCAAAGACTCTGCACTTCACATCACATATAGCGTGTAGGTACGGAGTGTGTGGTGGAGTCTTATGGGACGAAGTCATTCAGGAGACAAAGCTATTGTTCTTTTGACTAAAGACTCAGTGGATTTGATAAGCAGAATGAGTGCTTTGGTGAGATGACATGCGGTAATACACATGTTTAATTAGAGGCACCGGGAGTCAAGTATAATACTCCTGTGTGCCTAGCTTGTCTTGTTAGACTTACAATGATGAATAGCTCAAGGAAAATTTGACTTTCAAAATGTTAGCTGGAATAAATTTGATCAAGCCTAACATACAAAGACAGAAACACATAGCCATGCATACGAAATGACTTCTTCTCTATAAACAATACCTTTCCTTGCAAATTTGGTGCCAAGTCCAATAATGAAGCCATTTTTTCTGCCTTACTTTTACTTTCTAGGCCATTCCATTATCTGCCAAACCTCCTGCATTAGGGTCGCATTTCATAAACGCTTTTTCTCGCTTGGTTTCTTTCTACAGCTAAGACACATGTGCTTTTTATCTGAAGAGGCACATCAGCCATGACGTGAATTTCACCCGTGTGTCTGCATGTAATCAGTGAAATGTGCCTCCAACTGCAGGGGAACATGATAAGAGGGGTTTCTGCAATTAGCATGTAAATGTGTGTAGCTTCCTGGAGCAGGTGTAAAAGGAAGAGGTGTAATAAAATCATATTTGAGGTGCAAAGAAAAGGAGACGCTTAAAAAAAAAGTGCTAGTGCATCATAAAAGCATGCTTTCTTAGAATAACCACACTAATGCAGAAAGCCATACAGACTAAGAGGGGATAGAGAGCAGTAAGCTGGGTGGCTATAAACTTAGTATTCAGTGAGGGGGAATAGTGCCCTTTTAATAAGATATTTATTGAGTGCACTTGACTGCAGTTACCTCGTGACTGTAGGGAGAATCCATTGTTACAGATCTTCAATAAAGATTTTTCGCCCTATTACCATTTTATGAGGAGTCCAACAGACAAACAAATAGATTTTATCAGACAGAGCTAAATTGTAGCCGCTCCATTTGCACTGTAAGAAAAGAGGAAGTGTGCCTTTGTGCTCTTTAAACAGGCTTTAACAAATCAGGAGGAATGTGTCATTTATAGGCACATTAAGTTGCTGGGTTTATGCAAGCTACCAAAGATTGTGCTTTATAGCAGGGGCTCTCAACCTTTTCGGCCCGCGACCCCCAAAATAAAGGTGTCAGAGACCAGGGACCCTCACTGAAGGTGGCTGAACACAGTCATGCACATTCAAGAATAGTCATGTGGAGACTAGGCCACGCATTGGGGGGGGAATGGCCCAGCCAAACTAGACCTGGAAAATCATGGTCCATTGTAAAGTTAAGCTGGGGTATTTTATAATTTACCTGAATCATAACCACTCTCATCACAGAAACAAATATATTTTTAATCCATTTGTGCAGTAAGTAGCCCTTTTAAAAATGTTGATCCTTTTGTTTAAAACAGATTTAAAATACATGAAAAAGAGCTAAAATGGGTTAGTAATGGCAAAAAGGCTGGGGAAGGTGGTGAAACTGGAGTTTAAAAGTAGCAGAAATGGGTTAGAAGTGCCAAAAAAAAAATTTTAAAGTGGCAAAAAAATAACCGAAAAATGGCAAAAATGGGTTAAAGTGGTAAAAACAGGCATATTAAGTGGTAAGTAGGATTAAAAATGGGGATGAAATAGCATTAAAGTAGCAAAAATTGGTGGAAATTTGGCAAAATGGGCTGACAATTTGATATAAACTGGCAAAAAGAGGTTAGCTGAGGCAGAAATAGGCAGAAATTGGTTAAACTGGCATATTAAATTGTGAAATGTGGCATATAAAGTGTTAAAGGAGGGTTAATAGTGATAACAATGGGTCAACAGAGCCAACAATAGGTAGAGTGGCAAGATTTGGTTAAGAAGTGGCAAAAAAGGCAGAAAAAAAGGTGTAAAGTGTTAAAGTTGGCAAAATTGGTGGGAAAAAAGTGATGACAATGGGTTGAAATCTGGCAAAATTGGTGTGAAGTGGTAATTTACAGTGTGAATTAAAAATATTCCTAGTTTCTTTAAGGCATCTACAGGCCTATATTAGTGTCTTGCAACCCCAAATGTTGAGAATCATTGTTTTAAAGGCGATCCCAAAAGGCAGCACTTTTTGACTGAATGGCGAATACAAGGGTTTGCCCTGAGGGGACTTGTCCACAAGACTGGGTTTCTTCAGCCAGACTGAGTGTCAAAACATTTGCAACTCGGCTGCTTTTAAAAGAGGACATAGAGGACTGACTCTGGCTGTAGTGAGGGCCTAAGCAGACATCCGTATGAGGCCTTCAACTTACACCTTTTTAAAAGTTATTTAAACAAAAAAATACAAAGTCAATTTTGTATCTTGCTCTAAAATATATGGCATAAGTCTTTCTGACTCATAAACGAGTCGTGAGCATATAGATAGATATTTGCATTTAGGTGGATAACAAAGTACTGCTACTACAGACCCTTGTGTCTTTTAGCAAAAGTAGTTTATCCCTGTATTTGCTGGGTTATTTTTTATCGTAACATTAACCCCATATTCCAAACATTCAACCAGCTCATCTTACTACAACCATGCCATAAAAAACCCTCACTATCCTCTCGTCATACACGCACCGGTTCACCCGTCCACCTTCTGTTTCTCCCTCACTGTGGGTCTGCTTTAGTAAATCCCTTAATTAGCTGTGTGTTCTATTAAATTACCTTAAAATGCAAGTCATAATTATTTATTTTCACCCATGGCCTGATTTTTAAACTGCTGATCTGCACAAAGAAGTTGGAATTTATAACACTCAGTATCATGCGGTTTCCTATGGTATCATACTAAACTGAGAAGTCAGCACAGAATTCCTTTGAAGCAGTTTATATAGGCAAGACAGTGGTCACAAGACGTGTTTTAACTCGTGGTCTTCTTCAGCGCTGTGAACAAAGAGTGGAAGAGCACCTTAAATATAGGAAGCATGCTAAGCAGTGCAGGTACAACCTTTAAAATAAAACTGAACCTGAAGTCTGCAGACACAAAATGAGCGCTGTCTAAATCAGCGAGTCATGCAGGCAGCGTGTAAACTCAGGAGATCTGGCACGCTGGACGCATGCCTGTAAAAATCACTGCATCAACTTCTCTTCTCTCGTAATTTTCACACCACGCATCATCATGTTACATTATAGTAATAGCGAAAAAAGGGCATTGTGCCACACAAATAGCTGTCCATGTGAAACACAGCACACCGTACAACACAAGACATGATATCCAAGCCTTCAGCATGGGCGTATATGGATACAAGACCAATTTAAGTTAATTGTTTGAATCGAATCACTCGAATAATTTGATAAACTGTTTCAGCCCTAATCTGTATCATATCATATTGTATCTGTTTGGTATTGTATCATATTTTATCATATCTTATCAAATTGTATTGTCTCTTTTACTATCATCTCATATTGTGTTGTTGATGTGTTGTTTCACATCATAATGTATTGCATCATTCTGGATTTTCTCATTTTAATCAATCAATATTTATTTGTATAGCACTTTTCATACAACACAATGTAGCACAAAGTGCTTTACACACTAAAGGAATACAAAAGAAAGAAAACCCAACTCTACCCCACCCCATCCCTGTCCCCTCAACCCCAACCCGCAATCCAAACACAATAATGGCAAGTTACAAAGTACTTAGAGTAGTCAGACGACTAGAAAAGACAAGTTCAAATCCATTTACCAAGTCCTTTTTATGTCATGAGCAGTGGATTTAGTAAAAGCAGGAGCATGCACACTGAGGAAACGCCATCTTAAAATTTAAAATGAGGAAACACTGGAGGTTAGGTTAAAATCTTAAAACAAAGTAACATAAAATTAAATTTAAGAAATAATAAATTACAATGAAATGAAAACAGAACAAAAAGATACTAAAATAAGAGTGAAAGCACTAAGCTCAATAATTTGTATACAATAAGTCTAATACACATAAAGAGTATGTGGTAGATTATGATAAGAGGATAAGAACTAAAAAACAATACTGACAATTAAATCTAGACAGAGATAAATGCTACAATACTCAAACAAAATTCAGTTAATGATATAAAGTTTAGTTAAAGGCCAGACTAAAAAGGTAGGTCTTGAGTTTGCTTTTAAAAACATTAACACTTTCAATGTCTCATATTGTAAGGTATAACTTTGTATTGTATAGGATAGTATCGTTTTGGTTGGTATCGTGTCATATTGTATCATTTTGCCTGTCTTGTCTTATCTCACGTGGTTTTCTCCTGTATCGTGTCTTTTCTTTCCCCCTCAGTGTAAAAAACTCTTCTGTATCGTTATAACTAAAGATGCAACAACAATCCAAATTAGGCGGTATCACATTGACAGAAGCGTCTCAATGTCCTCGTGGATATGTGACAGTTTTAAACACAAGGTCTTCAGGGCAAAATGTTTTTATAGTGGAGCAGCCCTTACTTACCCATCATAATTTGTACTACACTCACTGGCTTGATTTAACAGTGAAAATGGTGGACGCGAGAATATGCGAGGGAGAACTGAGTGACAAATTTTTGAGACTGTGGAGACTCCAGCAACTTTTAAATCTGATGTGTGGCTCTCATTGTGCATATTGTAATATCCAGGTGCAATTATTGTGTCGAAGTCTTCATTTGTTGTTTTGGGGTTTTTGGGACGATACATACCGTACTGTGGACTTACCCAGGTATTATCATACTGTCAGATTTTGATACTCTTACATCCCTAATTGTAATGTAAATGGACTTCAGTGGATCTGAGCTTTTATAGTGCTTGCCAAAGGACACATTGACATGTGATTGCAGGAGCTTGGGATCCAACACAACCTTCCTATTGCGGCACGACCAACTCTACCTACTGAGCCCCAGTTGCCCCATATCGTATCTTCTTATTCAGTATTATGTCATAACGTACTGTATTGTATCCTATTGCATCTTATTGTATCTTGTTCTGCCATGTTATACCGTGTCATAAAGTATATCTTCTTAACGCATCGTATCATTTTATAACATAGCACATTGTAAACTGTATTGTGCCGTGTTGTATCCTGTCATGTTGTTCTGCATTTTTTGGGTTGTGTAAAAAAGGCAAAACGTTCTCAAAACTTTCACATGTACAGGTACAAAATCAGCCAAGAGATTCAACAGGGGCTACTAGAATCAACACAAGCCAAAAGTTTCCTACAGGAGCTGTAATCCAATGATGTTGAAAAAGAAGTGCACAGAACATCAATAAATAACATGAAGAAAGGCCTTAAGAGCTTTTTTCTCCAAACTGTGCAATATACTTTTTCCTATAGAAATCCCAAGATCTTTCATTGCTTGTTTAGCGTGTCTCAGAGCTGCCAATATGTTTGTCTAGTTTTAACCTTGTCGTGTGTGTAACCCCACTGGAGCCAGGCTTGAGTGCAAATCTCTTCGTCGGCCCTAGTTTGATGTAACCCAGTGTGCTGGTCTGGAGTCTGGAGGCTGGAGGCCCACTGTGTTTCCCACTGCTCGAGGGCAAATGGATGAACTGACTGCTTCCCACTGTTTTTAAAACCTTCAGACTCAGCTTTGTTTTATCCGTCAAACTGTGCCATGCTTGGTGTATTAAAGGGAAGTCCCCGAGTGGGTTAGCTTTGGGAAAATGGGGGCTCTTAGTCTTTGTCTAAAACAAGCCTGTAGATGTCAGTCATTCTAAGAAATTCTCTTAAGATGGATTTGAAGCCTTTTTTTAAGCTTAGGGCTCTTTAGATGATCAAAGTGAGTAATCCCTCTCTAAATACTATCACTTTTTATTTCAGTCCAGCTTTAAGTATCCCACCTTAAGATGTGCAGTTCTTAAGTACAAATCCATCCAAAGACAAGGCAGAGAGGTACAATCACGTTACCTTTGAGATCCGCAGTTGACAGCTCTACAAAACTTTGAACTCTCCTTAATGCATGAAAATCACATTATACCAAGCAGCAACCTTCTGTGCAAAAAGATGAAGCCAGTGTGGGAGTGCCAAAAGTGGCAACTCTTTGAGTGTCCATTTGAGGCAGGCAGTAAAAGGAATCTCAATTAGCATCCATCCCATTTTTACACCTGAGATACACATACTTACAGCCTCATCAATCATGTCTGTACTGACATGATTGATGATTAGGGCCAGAACACCATCATGGTCGTGAGGACCCTATTGAAATTAAAGGGATTATATGTACATTTTTTCTGCCTCATTGCTGACTGTTTTGGGGGCCTTAACATATGTATAAAGTTGTCAAATTTCCCCAGAATTGTCCCAAAGCAGAAATAACCATCTAGTGGTGGAATTTTGCAAGTCCAACACACAGGGGCTCCACGGGGGCCCCAAAAGTAAGATAGGGGACTGGGTAAGACATACAGGCCTGAAAATCGGTACACATATGTATCAGGTCTAAACGGGAAAAAAAGTCTCTTGGGGCCATCCTCTAAAATGTAAAGGAAATGCACAACAAACAGCTAAAGGTCAAATTTTTGAGTTTTCATCGATGGGCACTTTTACAGATCAGATCTGGTTATGTCACACATAGCATAGCCCACTTACGCCGCAAGCACATGCCAAACCAAAACAACAATGGTGGATTACAGGGTTGTCTTTGTGCTGCAGAAGCTACTGAGCTTATTGTGGCTTTTACAGCAAAATCTGATGCTCCTTTACCGCCACCAAGAACAACATACACCAGATGTTCTGAAATCCACCACGGAGAACAACCAGAAGGGCAACCAGGAGAAAGTTTAGGGCAGTTTTCTGTAATCTTCTTCTCTCTTTTGGTGCTTTTCCGTGGCAGCGTTACAGTGCCACTTACAGGCTTGGAAAATGTACTACAGAGATTTCAGCCTTTTTCAGTGGTTCTGTGCTTACGCAAACATTTCCATACTTGCAAACCCCAAACAGTGAGACCAAAATCTGATCAGAAACCTTCTTACTTTGATGCAACAGTGCTAACCACTGCTCCACCGTGCAACCAAGAGGCTTAAGGCCCACTTCGGCTCCATTTGCTTGTTGCCAACCCACAGTTAGTTTGAGACTGCATTTGGTGGTAACCTTCAGAAGTCTGCTTTAGAAAACAATGGGCAATGTCACTGTGACTATGTTCGTATTATTTCCAATCTGTTTGGAACCATTAAGATATTTTTGTCCAGACTTCTTTTTTGGTAGATTTCCAATCACATGCCATGGACATCTTCAAGGACAAAGGCGAAACACACAGTTCAGCACTTATACTTTTAAAACGAAATATATTTGATTTCATGTCGACTTGGCCTCCTCCATCTCATGGATTTTATTTCAGAAAGAATAAAAAAGTATTAAGGTTCTTTATCATGCACTTTTCAGTGGATTACCCTCAATAAATGCTGACGGGTTTGTAGAATTATGTGAAACGACAGCTACTGAATCACAGAATTTTTCTGAGAGAAGTTTTCACAATAGACTCATTTCACAGAGCTCAAGAAAGACTTGCTGTAGTTCCTCTGAATAAAGAGTGGACTTTATGGTTAAAAAAGATATGGATCTGAAATGGTTTTATCAGCATTTGCTAAAATACATGAAAGGAAAAGCGTTAAGATGTTCTCTGTTTCCATGGAGGTGGCGATAGAAATTCACAACAACGCATTACAAAGGCTTGACCCTGAAGACACTCCAGACCACTCATGTGCATTTATCCAAGCACAGCCATTGTGACCCACAGGGCAGAGGAGATGAAAAGCTTTTTATGGTTACTTTGAAATCTGTGTAGTTGTATAGTTCAGAGACACAATCAAAGCTAGATATAGGTTGCATTTGTTCCTCCATGTGTGCTGCATTCGACCCTTTCAGTCATCTCTTTGTGATTACGGGAGCATCTCACCACAAACAGCATGCGACTTATCAGAGTGAGCCAGGTTTTCAGACGCCTGGCAGTTTAGGGAGAACTGCCATGGGATAAGACTCAATCCTTACCCAACCATCACTGCCTCTCTCTCTCTCTCTCGCCCTCATACACAAACACACATCTGTGCAAACACAGATGCAGCACCCCAACGGTGAACCCTGACTGCTGATTCTCAGAGACGCTCCGCTGAGATCTTTCTATCTCCTACAAGCCCAAAAACTGATAAAAGACGTCCGTTACTCCTGATGATGTGTCTTCAGAGATACTGGGAAGTGTAAACAGTTGTGATGTGAAACAAAAGACCTCAAGGGAGGCTTGTGAATGTAAAATACACCAGTAGATGCAGATAAGAGAACGTTTTTGAAGACAAAAGAAGACGGGAGGAATGCGAGATAACCAAGATCCTAAATACCATTATAGAAACTGTTACCTTGGTGATGAGTAGGTATGTCTGAAAGTGTACATGTGTAAATATTGTGCATTATTTACCTGAAGGTCATCTGGAATATCTGTCCCAAGTTGACTTGCTGGCTTTTGTTGTTATATCCATGCAGCATCTCACCAAACAGGGTATCATTGAAGTGAACATCCTGCCGTGGGCATTTTGGTCCCTCGCAGTTGTCTGACTGCAGGAGGCAGGAGCGGCCGTCCCCTGCCAGTTTGTACTCCTGCACACACCTGTAGATAAGACGGAAAGCTGTGACTACAAGGTACATGCTTTAATGTTCGTGAATTTACAAAAAAAATGGGATGACAGGAAGCATTTATCTTGCTGTTGTTGCAGAACTAGTATCAGTAGAGTCAGAGTCACATTTCACTTTAAGGATGGAGATAAATGCAAAACATACAGTTCTCCTAAAAAGTTTTAATATAAACAATGTCTATCTCTCCTTAGCTCTCCTTTTATCATTCAGTCAGACAGATGTCTTTCCATCAGTGATTTTTGTCTTGCTTGAGGTTTTCACCTATTAAACATGAGTTTTACTTGCAAATGTTGCCAAGTTTTGCTTACAGGTGGATACAAGTTTGGAGTCTTTAATAATTAAGAGTATAGTCAAGACTTGCTTTCTATAAAGTTTCCAGAGTTAACTTTTGTAAAGCGTTGGCGCCGTTTCACTAAAACATTGATTGGTTAATTGATCTACAAACAGAAAGCAACAAAGCCAATATCTCTGCCTTTCTTTTTTTGCATTCCTGCCATCTGCAGCTCATAAACCACAAATCTATGAGCATTATCCATCCAACTAAATGCAAACAGTGGCAGGAAGACTATATCCCGGCAGGAATTTGCGAGATTGGTGCTTTGTAATTAGGTTTTGAACAATCTGACTCTTATTCACGTAGCTCTTGCCAATTTTTATTTTCCTTTGACTTTAGTGAAACACTGCACTTTCATTGTCATCAGAGAGATTTTGGGCACAAGTGCTGTGTGGGAAACAGTATCCTATGGGGAGGCATTCAGCAGACTGTGCAATCAGTCACATATATCATATCTCCTCCATTTATCTGCACAATCCTCCCTTACAGCCGACTTTGATTATCTTCTGCTGTCGGCTGGCACTGAGTTTTGTGCTCACGCAGCTGATCGGGTCTCAGTGCCTCAGTGGGAAAAAGGACTGCAGTTGTTGGCAATACTGTCCTCAAATTGCAGCAAACCTGCAGACCTGGAAAGCAAATCCATTAACTTTTTTTGTGCACCATTATTTTGATAAACAACAGAACAATGCCTACTACACCATTTCCCTCTACACAGTATTGAAGTAAGCTATATATTCATCTTAACATGAGCTTATATATTTTCAATGCACTGATGAAGTCATGAAGTCCCCACTGATGGGATGAAAATTTCTTTGATTGACAAAACCTCCCGATTCACTCAGAAAAGATATAGTCGATTTCACTGATGATATTTGGAAAAGTTCAATTGCTGCTAATAGACTTTTGATCTTGGCCTATAATGTAATGGGGCCTAATGTTCTGGGGGAAATTAAGCCATCCACCACTGCGGAACCGCCACACCTCCGGGAATTAGGATATATTTCACCTGTCAGCCCGGAAACCCAAAAGTAGCCAACGTTTTGGTCTTTTTTACACCACAGTCATTAAATACGAATCATCACAAAGATGATGGATGTAAAGAGTGAGAGTGCGAGCAGATTATTCAGGGGGTAAATGGGAAAAGAAGCCTAATAAAACCGATCTCCCTCTGAATGAGTCAAACATGGTCAGGACCCATAATTCATACTGAAGTTTGGGCCTAGTTGCTTAAGATCTGGATGCTCTCTTTGGAGGGCAGCGAGACACTAGTTAGTCAGTCAACCTACCACATGAAAATGAATTAGCATCTGCAAACGTCTGCTGCTTTCACATCCAAAGGCTTTTTAAAAACAATTTAGAAAAGTTAAGGAGAAGTTGGAGGGTCCCTAGGTGTGAACCTAACATCTCTTCTTTGGGTGTTTTGTTGTTTTTACTCTCCTCTTTTTTGTTGGATATTTAATACCAGTTAGAAGACAATTAAAAGAGCTGCTGCCACCTAGACTGGTTGGTAAATACTACCATATGTGATTGCCTTTTTTGTTCTATTTAGACAGATTTGCTGTGTGAATATTTGCACCAAACTTCGACCCCCTAGCCGTGATGGTTAGGACAAAAACAAATACCATTACATTCCACTTTAGCATGGCTGCCATAAAGTCAGTGAACCCAGAACTAAGTCCTGTTATTACTGATACATGTATATCCACCAATAAAGATCAGGAGTCAGACCCCATATTACAGCCAGGGTCATGGCCCACACAAATAAAGGGCTGCCCCCCTGTGTAGGCCTGGGTATCATAATGGATTGATATGCTAACTGTTAATATGCTAATAAAACCTCTGTGTCCTTTCATTAAAAACAGGACAGCTTTTAATGCTTTCAAAAGACAGTCTATGTTGAGCTTTTCTTCTTCTTTCATGCAATGCAACTCGGCTAGTCAAACTTCTGTTTAGGGTTAAGGTAAGGTTAGGATAACGAAAGTTAAGAACCTGATCAAAAAACACTTAATACAGCAGAGTGAACAGTCTGCTAACAGGAAAAAAGCTTTTCCTCCATGAAAACACTCTAACGCAGTCAGCGTAGCTTACATAGCTCTGTTAGCTGCATAAGCTATGTAGGAAACGTGGCTACATAGCTTATGTAGCTAAAGCTAAGTGCACAAAGCAGCCATGTAAGAAACATACCTACATTATCTGGATAGCTAAGTTAGCTTTAGCTATGTTTGCTGGAGTTCATGTTGCTAAAGCTAGCTTAGCTATAGATAACAGAGCTACATAGCTGACCTAGCTAAAGCTATGCTCACAAAGCAGCTATGTAACTACGTTTCTACATTATCTATGTACATTAGTTAGCTTCAGCTACATTTGCTAGAGCTCATATCTAAAGCCAACTTAGCTACACTGGTTTATGTAGCAATGTGGATTGCGTAGCTAGCTTAGCTATGTTAGCTTTTTGTAAAAGTCAATTTACATTTTGATTTGCCTTTTTAACAAACTTGCACATTACAGGTTTTTTTAATCACTCGCTTTGTTGGAATTCATAAGTAGAAATGAAAAAATTCTCAAATGCAAAGCTATGTTAGCTTTAGCTGAAGCTATGGAAGCTAAAGCAAGCCACCGATTGTGTATCTACTTTTATAAAGTGTCTATACATAATTTAATCCCAGATAAGACCTTTTATTTACGTAATGGTGTTTGGCTTGTAATGTTTGCTATGTGGTTATTTCATGAATTTTACTGCCAGACATCCTTATGAATAAGAAAGGAAAAAAATCTAAAACTGGAAATGCAGTCTGTGAGAGCGGCCGTCAGAGATGTCCGGTCTGCTGGTCTCCTCTCAGAGGAACTTTCTTTCTTCAAAAATTGACAGACTGTTATATACTTATATGTTATATACTGTATATTCATTCTTCTTCAAAATACGGATGGTTTAAACCAGTGCATCTTGTCTGTTTCAGTACCATTGCAAAGATAAACGCAAAGATGAGCTCAGATTTAAAATGTTCACAGGACACTTTGAGCTTCATTACCCTTTATCTTTGAAAAGTTAGAAGAAAAAGAGGAGGAAGTAGCTGCTGACTGGTTTGATATTCCTTTTTCAAACACTATTTCGGTTCAAACCCTCTTTTATTGTATTTGAAACTAAAAGAGAATTTTTATTGTCATACATATTGTAATCATCTTGATATTATTAAGTTATATAACCCCCAACTTCAAAGAATATCTTATTTAAAGGTATTACTATTGCAGTAACATTATGACATTTGCTTTGCACACTTTCTGCGAGAATAACAATATGGAAAATTATATTTCTTTGGTAGAATTAGAAATTAAGGCCTGATTCTAATAATATATTATTCATATATAGGCCTGGTAGCTTCTTAAATAAAGGCCATGGTCTTCATTTGAGGTTTTTAGTGTGGTTTGCCTGTGTGACTTTCTGTCCACGCCATGCACTCTAGAGCAAAAAAGGCCTTCCATTAATCCATTGTATTGCCATTCAATAATGCTCAACCCAAACAGGAAGTCAGGTGCAAAATGCACAGATCATCTGATAATTTCAAAATAAGACACCAGGTATAGACTGCTATTCTTTTATCCCAGAACTACACTGACCGACCACTTTATTAGGTACACCTTGCCAGTACCTATTCCTACATCATGTCAAAACAGGAAGTAGGGGGACAGTTAATCAGCCTCTTACAGGCAAATTAAATGCTGTGTCTGTGTTGTTGTCATTATTCCCCACTTGTTATCTTGCTGTGCAGAGCTTCAGGAACGGATCCAATGGGTTCGTGATGCTGACAGAACGTGATGCTGCAAAATTGTGAGTGGAAAAATTTACATTTTCAAGCACCTTTGAATAGAAGGGGTATTAATTAAAGCGCTGCATTGTTTAATTTGTTATTGTGGGCAAATATCTTCCAGCATGAATGTATTTGAAGTAGTCATTGTGAAATCACTGCTTATTCCTTATTTACACATCTCATTTCCCTCATGTGGATTTTTGCCTGAGGAAGAATTTCTTGATAGAAATATCAATCATGGAGCCAATTTCATGAGCAAGCTTTATTTCCAGCCTGCAGACACCTTTCTTTTTTCCTCCCCACTGTAAGTTATTCTCACCCGCAAAACATGAGCACGTTGCTGGAACTGGGGTCATCTTCGAGGGGCACGAGCTGCTGGAGACACAGCTGTTCGCAGCCTCCATTGAAGCCATCGGTGCAGTCAATGCCCCTGGAGTAGTCATAGCAACCTGAGCCATCCTTCATTGGCCTCAGCCCCTCAGGACACTGCGAGAAAAAGAGAGAGAGACAGAGGAGGAGGTGGGAGAAAAAGAGGAGGGGTGCGGAGAGAGGGTGAAGAGGAAGGCATAAATTAGGGAGAGGGAAAGAAGAGAGTGAAGCGCAGAGGTCAGCGTGTGCATTTTAATCAGGATCAGGCAGCACTGAGGAGGCACAGATAGTGAGATCAGAGAGAGGAAGTGGGCAGTGGGAATTTGAGTGAGGAGAGAGAGATTCACTGAATTCAGAATGAAAGATGGCAATTATGTTACTTGATACGATGCAGGACATGTGGATGTCTTCAAGCAGGGAAAAAATTAAACTGCAACATTTTGTGTCTGACTACTAAAGATGAATGAAATTGTCAGTCACCACAGAGACTTTTATCATAGCTCCGCATGTGTTAAGCCCTAAACTGACAGGTTAAGCTGAGGAGGCGCGGATGTCTTCACCCCATGCTCGCCAAGGAGCGTAAGCAGTGACTAAGCTCCTGTGAGGAACTCATGTTTACGGTTGATTTTCGTGCCTCCTATAGAGGAATCAGTCTTTCCTCTTTTCAGATCTTGTCCTCAACATGTGTAAGAAGAGCTCTTTGGCTTTTACAAAAACATTAAGAATCTTGCCTTTACCAGCTCTTTAGAACATAGCTATCAATTTTATTTCATAACCAGCTAAAAAAAAAAAAAAAAAAAAAAAAACTATTTCTGTCTAAAGTGACAAAATATTTCTTTTATTCGTCATTTTGATCTTTTTTGTTGTGTGTTTTTTCCATTATTTTTTTGATTTACCGACATTTTTCGACATTTTTGACAATTCTTTTCCCATTTTAATGTAAATTGTTTTGAAAGTTTTTCATATTTTTGGCATTTTTGTTTTGTCATTTCCTTTCATCATTTTTTAAATAAGTTTTTTTCATTATTTTTTTCTGCATTTCTTTCATAGTTTTTCTGATTTTTTTCTGGATTTTCTTATAATTTTTTAATCAATTTATCATAATTTTTTCATTTTTTTGGGTCATTTTTTTATATCATCTTTCACTTTTTTCATTAGTTTAACCTTCATTTTTTCAATACTTTTTCATCATTTTTTGTCTTTTGTCCATTACTTTTTCATCAGTTTTTGTCTTTTTTTTCATTATTTTTTCATCATTTCCTTGGATAGTGTTTTTAAAACTTTTTATTTTTCATTGTTTTTTTCCCTGATTTTCTTGTCATTTTTCATAATTTTTTCAGCATTTTTTTCATTATTATTTGTAATGTTTTACATCATTTTTTCACTTTTTTCAAAAGTTTTATCATCATTTTTAATCCTTTTTCATTATTTTCACCTTTTTTCATTATTTCATTGACTTTAAACATTTTTTAAAGTCATTTTTTCTTTTATTTCTTTTTTTTTTCATTTTTTTTCATTGTTGTTCTGCATATTTCCCTGATTTTCTTGTCACTTTTTTGTCAATTTTTACATCATTTTTCTCATTCTTTTTTTGTCATTTTTTAAATAATTTTTTTTTTACCTTTTTTCATCAGTTTTTTCATCATTTTTTCATTACTTTTTCATCCTTTTTTTGTTTTATTTTTCATTATTTTTTTTCCAGCATTTTTTAAAGTCCCCTTTTCATCATTTCTTTGCCATTTTTTTTTTTTTTGTGTGATTACTGTTTTATTTTTTCTGTGGTTCTCAGGTGATGTAAACATACAACATTTTCAGGACATGGAGAATAAAATGCCCAGTGCTGGAGCGCCACATGGTGGTCAGTGGTCTGTTCACCTAGGCATTCTCGCCTGTTAAGTGACTGAAAGTCATGTCTCGACAGCAGTGAAAATACAGTGGTGGGTCAAGAAGGAGGGCTTGGTTGCAAGAAATCCCATTTCTTCAGTGGTGTATAGGTGCATGTTTTGTGATCAACTCTGGATTACAAAGCCAGTTAAGTGCATAAGGGTCAAATTAATGAATACAAATATGGCACAAGGCCACTACCACCTAACAATAGGCAAGGTCTCAATCAAGGCCGCCCACAAGGGGGGATAAATGGGAGACCTTTCTGGAGCCCAGCCAAATGGGGGGGCCCATGGAATATTATGGTCCATTGTAACGTTACATTGTGGTAACAAGGCAACAAAATCTTTTTAAATTTATTTAAGCTTGAGTATAAAACCTTCTATAAAATTTAAGCCTATTTGCTTAAAACGAAATTAAAAAAGTGGCAAAATGGGCTTAAAAGTGGCAAAATTGTAAAGTGGCAAAAAATGGTTTAACAGAGGTATAGAAAAAAACAGGCAGAAAGTTGCAAAATGGGTTTAAAGTGGCAAAAACAGACTTGGTTTTTGGTGAAAATTTGATAAAAAGTAACAAAAATGTGCATAACAACGAGTGAAATGTGGTTTAAACTAGCATAATGTGGATAAAAGTGGTAAAAGTGGATGAAAAGTGGCAAAAATGGGCCTAGCAACTAGTGACATGTGGGTAAAAATTGGCAAAAATTGGCAAAAATTAGCAAAAATGGGCAGATAGGGTTCAGAGATATGATCAAAAAGTAGCAAAAACAGGTCAAATTGGCATATAAAGTGGTGAAAAAGAGTTTGAGAAATTGCAGAAAAGGGTCTAATCTTTTAAGGTTACCTGAATGCATTCTATAAAATCATCTTTCAGCTCATTAAGTTCCCTAATTGACTTCGATTCTGTGATTGCAACACAGATTTCTGCATTGGAATAATATTTTGAACTAAAGAGATTTTCTACAAAGATTTGGAGCACGTTCAGCATTTATCTGAGCAGTTGAAGAAGAAAATTGTTGAGAGGAGGTTAAAGCTGCTGTTACAGGTGCATGTTACTCCCATCACAGGCAGGTATGTTTACATTCTACTTCGACATTTTAGTCTGATATGATGTACATAGCCACAGCACACACACTGAAGCTCTAAAATAAACAATCTGTAAGTCCATGCAGTGACAGGACCATGTATCAGCGAGCACCAGGACCAGGTGCCATGTATGGCTCACCTACTGGCCTTGCATAACTTAGCGTCTGCCTGAAGGGTCATACAGATGTAGTGACAGCAGCAGCGTCAGCACATGCAGAGGAGGAGACTCACTGTAACTCTGCTGCTCACTTTTCTGGCTTCTGATGGTGATTTAAGACAGACTTAAATGCATGCCCATCACAAAAATGAGAAAACAGGGGATTTTGGCCAAAATCCAAAAGCCCAGAGACAGCACCAGGCCACCTGAATTTTGCACATCCCTGCCATGTGACTATTGTGCATGCATAAGCGCCACTGCGAAAGAAACATTATATATGGTTCAGCCCTGGTTGAAATTTGGCCAAGGAAGGCAAAGGCAAAGAAAGGGTGAAAGTGACAAAAATGGGTCATAAGTGGCAAAAAAAAAATCAGAAAAATGTGGCAAAAATTGGTGAAAAGAAGCAAAAATGGGTAAAAAAAAAATGAAAAAAGGGTTCCAAATTGATGAAAAGTTGCAAATAATAGCAGAAAAAATTAGCAGAAAAGTGGTTAAAAAAAGAGGCACAAATAATAATTTCAACATCAGAACCTAATAATAGTTGGACACACGTTTAGCTCCAAAATTAAGTTAGCTGGAATGCTACTGATCCAACACACAGGCATTAATACCATCAATAAATCAGAACTAGGGAGGGCCCAATCATTGGGTTTGTCAGGGACCCATTTAAATCTGTGGGCAGGCCTGGTCACAGTGACCTTTGGCCTCCAAAATGTACTCACTGTATTCTGAAGTCTGTGTGCCAAATTTGACTAAAAATCAAAAACATTTCATTGTTAACCAAAAATTACGATCCCAACGAACGCTTTCAATTAGCACATACAGGCACAACATTGTTCAAGTGTCCAGTGGGTTTCATAAACAAACAAACAAACAAATTAAAAAGCAAAGTTAGTGATATTTCACCCATAACACTTGAGAAATATAAATCAATGACATCCACCTGAGTGCACGCTTCCTGCATGGGGGTCCAAAGGGGATTACTGACTGTAATTACAACAGAATGGCCAATTTACTGTACAGCATTTAACTTACGCTTCCTCTTAATGAATTATATTTCCTCCAGCAAAATAAATACCAATTAAGCATAAATGCAGCATCAGCAGATGTGTTTAAAACAAAGCTGGCCTCCATTAAAAATGTAATTTTACTAACCATTATTAACTGGTCTGCCTAATAGCCTACAGTTCAGGATTTGGATGCCGTTATTCGCGTTGTATGTAAACAAAAGACTGAACAAAGAGGGGGGTGATGAACTTTTCTGCTGCCTCAGCTTTTGTGTAAGTGGCAAGAAAAATGCTGATGGGAAACAAAGCTGACAAGTATTCTCATGTTAATTGTAAAGTGCCTGGTTCACTTGGTTTATTATTGAAAATATAATAAATCTTTAAGTATTCAATTAAGCAATCAAAATATGAATTAATGACTTCTGTAATTACTCTCTGTTTTGATGTGATTCTTCAGGAAGCCATACTTTTCTACTTTAAAACTTTTCCACATTTCTGTTGCTCTGAGAGTAAAATAGACCTTGATAAAGATATTCAACTGGGGTTTTAGGGTACAAATATTTTAAAAATGTTGCAGAGCCAGCAAACTTCACTGGTAAAAAATTAAACAAGGATCATTTATTGACTCTGACAAGGACAGCACTTTTTACTTAGTAATTCAACAAACTTACTCAGCAGGTTTTGGGTCTTTTTTTGTGAATTGGTACTAAAGTTAAACTCAGGGAGTTCTACTGTACTCTACTGTCAAACAGAGGGGAGGATTGTTACCCAGTCTGTTAAAACATTTAAAGATTTTAAAATCAAAAAGGTGCATTCAGGCACACCAGTTTGCAGTGAGTCATAATGCATTAACAGTGAAAAAGTATTGCCTGGCAGCAACCTATTTTCAGTACAAAACCAGTGGAATTAAATGTTTTAAGTGCTGCTACTAAGGCCACTCATGAAGAGGGGAAAACAGGGAGAGCTTTCTGGGGCCGAGCCAAATAAAGGGGCCCATGGAGGTGAGGAAAACCATGGTCCTTTGTAAAGTAAACCTGTGATTGTCATTTTTATATCTACCCTGAATAATACATTTGGGAACATGGGCTAAAAGTGGCAAAAAATAGCAGAAAAAAAGTGGTGAAGAGTGGTGAAAGAGTGGCAAAAATAGGTTCAAAAAAGTAAAAATGGGATGAAAGTGGCAAAATGGGTTGAGCAGAGGCAAAATAGGATAAAAAAAGAGTAGCAGAAACGGTAACAAAGTGGCAAAAGTTTGTTAACAGTATAGAAAAGTGGCAGCAATGGGTTACAAAGGCAAAAAAGGACAAAAGTGTTATAATGGGTTAAAAGCAGCAAAAATGGCAGGAAAAAGGTAGCAAAATTGGGTTCAAAGAAGCAAACTTGGGATTAAAGTGGCAAAGTTTGGCTGAGAAAGGCAAAAAAAGGATTAAAAAAAGGTTGCAGAGAATGGTGAAAAGCAGTTGAAAAGAGGCAAAAATTGGTTAATAGAGTCAAAAATGGGCAAAGAGTGCCAAAAATTGGTTGAGAAAGGCAAACAAGGATTAAAACAAGGTTGCAGAGAATGGTGAAAAGCAGTTGAAAGGAGGCAAATATGTGTTAAAGGTGCAAAAAAACCAGGCAAAAAGTGGCAAAAATGTGTACAAAGTAGCAACAATGGTTTACACAGGCAAATATAGCCAAAACATGGTCAAAGTGGGTATAAAGGAAACAAAAAAAAAAAAATGTCAGGAAAAATTGTGAAAACTGGTCAAAAGGTAGCAAAATTGGGTCCAGAAAAGCATGCATGGGATAACAAGTGCCAAACATTAGTTAAAAAGGCAAAACGGATTAAAAAAGTAGCAGAAAAAGGTGAAAAGCGGTTGAAAAGAGGCAACATAAAGTGGCAACAATGGGTTGCAAAGGCAAAAAAAGGACAAAAGTGGTTATAGTGGGTCAAAAGTGGAAAAAAATGGCAGGAAAAAATGGTGACAAGTGGTTAAAAAGGTAGCAAGAATGGGTTCAACGATGCAAACGTGGGATGAAAGCGGCAAAAATTGGTTGAGAAAGGCATAAAAGGTTAAAAAATGAGCAGAAAAAGGTTAAAAACGGTTAAGAAGTGGCAAAAAATGTATTAAATATGTAAAAAAAGGAAAAATGGTGAAAAGTGGGAAAAAAAAGAGGTCAAAACATGATAAGAGTTGCAAATATTGTTTGAAAAAGTGATAAGAAAGTGGTTAAAGAGTGGCATAACGGAATAAAAGAAGCAATCATGGAATCAAAGTGGCCAAAGACTGGTTAGGAAAGGCAAAATAGGGTAAAAAATTAGCAGGAAATTTATAAGTGGTGACAGTGGCTTAAAAGTGAAAAAATGGGCAAAAATGAGCAAAAAAGTGGTCCAAGTGGGTTAAAAGTGGCTCAAATGAGCAGTTTGAACATCAGAGACAAACAATAGCTTGACACACTTTTCAGCTCCATAATGAGGTTACTGAAACTAGAATGATAGCACCAGTTCTACTGATCTGACACAAATGAATTGATATCAATAAATCAGAGCTGAGGATGGTCTAGTCTCTAGGTTTTTCAGGGGCCCAGTCAGTCATGTGGGCAGGCCTGACTCCTCCACCTTGAAAGTTGGTGAAATTTTCCGATGAAACTCTGCCTCAGCTCTTCATATTGCATGACCTAACAAGTGAGGCATTAAGCAGCACTTATTTACTTTTCATCTCCACAGCAGAGAGGGATGCATTTACAGTAATTGATTCCATGAACAGTCATAATGGATAATTCTCATCCTTAAATATTTGATGACTCTTGCCAGCTGAGGGGAGACACCAGCAGTCTTTTAACTCTCTCAGACATCATCTGAATACTGAATATGTGAACTGACACATTACTGCCCCTCAGAACTGTGACAGCTGCTCTGATTTCTTCTGGGTATCAACTTAAGAACTCTACAGGGTCTATCATGACCCTGTAATAACCACTGTCCGTGGTTTCAGTGACCACTGCTCTAATTTATCAGTGTTTTTTCTGTGCTCTGTCTGTGTGGGTTAGATGGTGGGTGTTTAAGGCATGATGACTGATACACAAATAATATCTGTGGGTGTTAAACTACACTGACTATGAACCAAACCGAATTGACTGACCAATTTGTAGGCGTTGTTGTTTTCTTTGTTTGTTTTCTGCATGTTATTCATAATTTGTGTGAGAAAAAAATCAATAAAAAACATCACTATGGGGTTTTCAAGAGTTGAAAAAGCTTTAGAATGAGACATAGAGTATATCTGTATGCAGCATATAAAAAGAGATAGCCTTATGAACCCTCACTGGTTATAAATGCAGGCTCATATCATTAAATGCAAATAACAGCGTAAGA
Organism: Cheilinus undulatus; assembly: GCF_018320785.1. Lineage (NCBI taxonomy): Eukaryota > Metazoa > Chordata > Actinopteri > Labriformes > Labridae > Cheilinus > Cheilinus undulatus. Next base: position 12,838,496 of record NC_054881.1, on the reverse strand, counting down.
GTGGAAATTATAGGGGGGTGGTGGCTGTTGTTGCAGATTCTGTGTAACCATATTGAAATGCGTCCATCCTTTTAATAGATATGTTAAATACCATTCCATATTTTTCAGAGTTGTTTATTTTTATTTTACTGCTGTCGTCTCTGAGGTTGTCAATACTGGACTATCCATTTTTTACTTCTAAGAGCTCATACACACCCAGTAGTGTCACCATGCAAGAAGGACACTAGTGAGAGAGGCCAGCAAGACTATGACTACTCTGAGGGAGTTACAAGCTTCAGCAGCTGAGATGGGAGAGACTCTGCATACAGCTACTGTTGCCTTCAGTCTTCGCCAGTCAAAGCTTTATGGGAGAGTGGCAAAGAGAAAGCCGCTGTTGAAGAAAAGCCATCAAATCTGGACTCAAGTTTGCCACAAGGCATGTGGGAGACTCCATGGTCAAGTGGACGAAAGTTCTTTGGTCCAAAATGGTGCTTTTTGGTCATCGGACAAGATGTTTCGTTTGGCAGACATCAATCATTGCACAGCATCACTACTGTGAAGCACTGTGGTGGCAGCATCATGCTGTGGGGATGCTTCTCAGCAGCTGGCCCTGGAATGGCCTGCACTTTTCATTTGACTAAACCCAACCTCGTTGTCTGCCTTTGAATACTACCATAAGCAGGAGTGGCCTGCACTGAAGCTGTACCAGCCTATAGTACATAAAAAAATGCAGAGATGAAAATACTGCCATGTTTACACCACTGTACATAGAACTGGATAGCTAACTTGTTAGCAGGGTGATCAGGTAGACAGTCCACAGTGACAAGACTAAAGCAGACATATGGCCACCTAGAGCTGTGCATAAACACTGAAATAAGAACAGAAGTTCAGATAAATGTATAAAAACTGAAATAAGAACAGAAGTTCAGATAAATGTTTAAACACTGAAATAAGAACAGAAGTTCAGATAAATGTATAAACACTGAAATAAGAACAGAAGTTCAGATAAATGTCCTTATTAAGCTGTAGCCATAGATCGCCATTACTCTGCATGTAAACATACTGAAGGAGGAGAAGTAGGGAGGGAAAATGATCAGAAAGTTTGTACTTATTAATTAATTGTGAACTGTGTCATTTCCTTGAAGATTAATGAGATAGTGATTGATATGTGTCAGGAAAAGAATGAGCCGAAAATAGTGAAATACAGATGAAAAGAGGCAAAAATTGACTGTAAAATAGGGGCAAAAAGTGGTCAAAATGGGTTAAAAGTAACAAAAATTGACAGAAAAAAAGTGGTAAAAGTGGCAAAAATTGGTTCAAATAAGCAAACAGGATAAAAGTCTCAAAAATGGGTAAAAAAAGTCAAAACAGGATTAAAAAAAGAGCAGAAAAGGGTGAAAAGTAGTTAAAAAAAAGAGCCAAAAAAATGTGTTAAAGGCTCAAAAACTGGGAAAAAAGTCATCAAAGACTGGAATTAATGGGGTCAAAGAGGCTAACATGAAAAAAACTTGGCAAAAGATGGGTGAAGAAAGGCAATAAAGAGGAAGATAATAACATGTGAAAAAACAGTCAAAAATTGACAAAAGTGGGTTGAAGGTGTAAAATATGGGCAAAAAGTGGTCAAAAAGGGGTAAAAGTGACAAAAATTGGCAGAAAACAGTGGTTAAAGGGATTTTAGACTGCCAGAAATTAACTGGAATAAACAAACATGGGATAAAAGTGTAAAAAAATAAGTTAAAAAAAAAAAAGGTAAAAAAAACAGAGCAAAAAACGGGTTAAAAGCTTAATAACTTAAAGATGTCAAAGACTGGAATAAATGTAGTCAAAGAAGCAAACGTGGAAAAAAGTGGCAAAAATGGATGAAGAAAGGTAATAAAGGGGAAGAAAATGATTGGAACATGTTAAAAAGCAGTCAAAAACTGATGAGAATGGATTAAAAGTGACAAAAATTGACAAATAAAGGTTCAATGAAGCAAATGTGATAAATTTGGGAAAAATGGGTAAAGATAGAAAAAAGAAATGGAAAAAATGAGCAGGAAATTGTGAAAAGTGGTTAAATGTGTCAAAAATTGATTAAAGGATTTCAAAACTTGGCGAAACATGGCAATAATGGGAAAAGCAGTCAAAATGGGTTTAGGACGCCCTATGAGGGGGGAAACTGCAGGTTCAGTTCTTTTGTATATTTTTTCATATAGACTAAAGCCTGATGAGTCTCCTGCCTATCTCTCATTGCCAACAACAAGTTTTCTCTGAAACATTTGCAAGATACATACCATATACCTCAAAAAATTAGCTGTGATCTTTAGTTCATCTTTATTGTAAAACTGCAGAAAAACTCTCACCAGTAGGAGGCAGGCAAAAGAAGACATGTGATAAAGACTCTCCTGTCTATCAGCTACAGTGTGCAACTTTTATACACTCAGCGACTCTGTAAGCTACTTTATCAGAGGCAACTTGAGCATTTGATGGCACAGATGCAGCTTTAATATTGCCACTCTGTTGGGCCCAACAACTGAGAAGTTTCTCTCTGAAGAAATTTATAAGCTTCTCTTTGTGTGCAGGATGATGTCTCAGAGTGGCGTCTTAACTTGTTTCGTTTCATGCTGTCAAAAGCATGTTCTTTATTACACACCTTTGTACAGGTAAAGCAGAGGACAGGATTTGACTTGAGATATATTATTGCCGTTGTCTCAGCAGTTGTGGCATATGGTTTAGATTCAATGTCAGCCTTATGTACGAGCTCAGCAAAGAAAGCACCTGGCTTGGCATTTGGTTTTAAAGGACGGGCCCAGACAAAAAAGGACATGTTTTCTGACATTTTAATAGGCCAAATGTTTTCCATTGGTGAAAGGTCTGGACTGCAGGAAGGCCTGAGGTAAGACCAGTTGAGATCCACTGCTGTAGAGAACTGGTTCTCTACCTTTTCAGCCCGCAACCCCCAAAATAAAGATGCCAGAGACCGGGGACCCCATGGTACCTGAAGGTGGTTGAACACAGCCATGCACAATTTGGAATGGTCATGTGCAGACAAGGCCGTGCATAAAGGGGGATAAATGGAAGACCTTTCTCTCGCCCAGCCAAACTGGGGGCCCATGGAGGTCAGTAAAATCATGGTCCATAGTAGAGCTAAGCTGTCATATCCATATTTAATATTTAACCTGAAAAAATAACCACTCTTATCAAAGAAACAAATATATTTTTATACCATTCATGTAGAAAGTAGCCTTCTTAATAATGTAAATCCCCTGAGTTAAAAAAACATATATTAAAATGGTTTAAAAATTGCTACATGGGTTAGTAACAGCAAAAAATGATGGAAAAGGTAGTGAAACTGGATTTTAAAAGTAGCAGAAATGGGTTAGAAGTGGCAAAAAATTAGATAAAGATGGTAAAAAATGTGTCAAAGTGTCAACAATGGGCTTAAGTAGTGGTAAAAGGGAGTTAAAAAGTGGCTGGAATGGCTTTAGATTGGCAAAAATGGGTGGGAATTTGGTGAAATGGGATGAAACATTGATATAAACTTGCAAGAAAGGGTTAACTGAGAAAGAAAAAATAGGCAGATATTGGCAGAAATTGGTTAAACTAGCAAAAAAGGGCATATCAAATAGTGAAATGTGGTTATAATGGGAAGAATTGGGCATAAAAGTGGCAAAAAGGGGTTAAAAGTAGCAATAAAGAGTCAACAGAGGCAACATTAAGCTGAAGTGGCAAGAATTAGTTCAGAAGTGGAAAAAACAGGCAGAAAAAAAGTGGTGGACAGAGTTTATAAACTGAAAAAAAATAGGTGTTAAATGGAAAAATGTGTAAAAATTGGTGGGAAAAAAAATATGAAAACTGGTTAAAATTTGACAAAATTGTTGTAAAGTGGCAACAGTGTAATCAAAAAACATTCTTAGTTTTATAGGGCATCTGGAGACCCCCTCTCAGTGTCTTGCGACCCCCAAAGGGGTCCTGACCCCAAGGTTGAGAACCACTGCTGTAGATGGTGGAATATTCAAATGTTACTTTTAGGAACATTTTTCTGAAACTGTTCCACAATTTTGGATTGATGAACTTCTGCCCATCTTTTCTTCTGAGAGACTCTGCCTCTCTAAAATACTCCTTTTATACCCAGTCATATTCCTGACTTGTTGCATTTTACCCCAGAAAGTTGCATAATTCTCAACCAGTTGTTTTTGACTAATACTACTGACTTTTCCCTGGCCTTTTGCTGCCACATCTCTACTTTTTTTTTTTAGGTGTGTTGCTGCCATCAAATTTAATTGTACAATTTTCAACATCTGATTTTGATATTCTTTTGTGAATAAACTATTAGTTCATTAGATTTGCAAGTCATTGCATTATTTTTAGTTGCATCTTACAGTGTCCTTACTTTTTGGAATTGAGGTTGTGGATTGTAGCCCAGCCATAATTTTGGGTTTGCTTTGATATCTGGCAGTATTTCCCCTGAAAGGACCATTCTGAACTAGTGGTGTTATTATTCTGACTGGCACGGCACACCCCTAAGCTTTGAAGCAACCTCTATGCTGATGATCTTAATTTGTCCCTTTATCCCCAAGCATTGTACAGTGCAGCCTAAGGTCAGTGTTTAAAACTTCACTGTCCACATTTCATATCACATGTTAGAGACACATTAGAGATATGGTCGGCACTTCCACAAATGGCAGTGGTGCTTTTCTCATTTATTTGGACTTTTCCAACAGACAAAAACACACCCAGGCAGAGATTGTTTTTCTTGCCCTTCAGCAGTGTTTAGACTGGACGGTGTTAAAGTCCTCTTCTAAAAATAGAAGCTGCCTCACTGATCCTGAATGTCAATACATGTTGTTCTGAAAGCTCCTTGGTGTCAGCAGTAAACAAGTTAATTTTTTTATTTTCTTAGTAATAAATCTGGGGTCAGGGCTGCAATTAAAAGCTCATTTGGTGGGTTATGTAATGCAGAACGAGGGAAATCAAGTCAGGAATGCAATGAGATAAGTGAGGAGGATTGGTTTACTCAACAGAAGTATAATTATGTGTTTCCATCAAGAGGTTCGGCACAGTTTGGCACAGAAAAAGCTGATCTTGGGTGCATTTCTCCAACCTTCCATTCTTCAGCAGGAGCTTTATCACCACTTGTCAGACCATGAGCTCTCCCTGAAATTAGGATTCAGATCATACCACAGCTTAGAGACTGCCCTCACCAAAATCACTGTTGGCCCACTCATTCTCCTTGACCTTTCCGCTCCTTACCCGCCTATCCAACCGCCGAAGCAATACCAGAGCCGCTCTCTCTCCTGGTTTCACTTCTTCTCTCCTCCATCCACAGTAAATCAAGGTGTGCCTCAAGGCTTTATCCTTGGACTGCTTCTTGTTATCTACATGCTCCCCTTGGTCAAATTATCACCTTAAAAAACATGGACAAGCTCCAGTATGTCCAAAAATGGGCTGCCAGGCCTCCCACCCACATTGGGCCCTCCTTCTTACCTATGAAAGCCTCCATGCCGTTGCCCCTCAGTACCTCTCCCACCTCCTACATCCATACAAACCAACCCAGAGCCTCCAGTCTTCAGACACTGGCTTTCTCGCCATTCTCAACACCGGACTCGGTAGAGACAGAGCCAACCCAAGCCCTCTGGATCACTCCCCTGAAAATCTGCAATGTCTTACTAATAAATGTTTACACAACTCCTCAAACACCACCAGTGCACCACGGCCAGTCTCTCCAACATCTGCCACCCTTCAAACACTCTCAACTTAGTGCTGGTCGTTGTGTTGTGTCTTGTCTTCTGTATTTTTATAAAGGGTCCTTGGGTCCCATGAAAGGTGCCATATAAATCCAAGCTACTACTTTTATTATAATTGTAAATATTACACATCTGATGTCTATCTGGCCTCTCTTGCAGCAGTGGGAATCTTTTTTGGTCTGTTGGCTCGGCCACCCAGCAATGCTTTATTTGGTTCCACTCCAACTTTTATCCTTCTTCCTAAGGGTGTATCAGCAGTAGCGTATAGGAATGGAGATTGTTAATTTTTATTGGTATAGATACCTTAATCCAGTGTTTCCCAACTGTTTTCCTTGGAGCTTTTCCTTTTTCAACCAATCAACCAACAGCAGTGTGCCTAGCTCTGCCTTTTTGGGTCAAATTGGAACGTTTGGTATTCCAACAGAAGGCTGCCAAAAAATAGGACAGTATAAACCAGTTATTTTGGTTCCTTTCTCAACCTTTCTGACAGTGGAAAAGCAAATAATTGAGTCCTGTATCAAACCAAACTAAACCAGACAGCTTGATGGAAGTGCACCATAGAAGAGTTAAAGGGAAAACACAGTTTCATAATGTTTCAAAATGGTGTGAAAAAGCATCCCTGCAAAACCAATTCTACAAACCACTCTAGACTTGGTAAAATTTAAGCCCAAACTCTTGTCAAAAACACTCTAAAATCCATTTTCCACCAATTTTGGTAACATTTTCTCTGCAATAAAATATCAAACTGGAGAGCAAACAACCCCTACATTTGGGACATCCAAAGCCTTGAAAGCCCTCACAGCACCTGCTGCTCCACTCCAGTTATCAAGGCTTTTGCAAAAATCATCCAGGATAATTTTTCTTTAACACAGCCAGGGAACAAACCAGAGGAAGGGAAGAGGTAGAGGAGCCAACAATGTCACCTTAAAGCTTATTAAAATGATTTGGAAGACCTGCACACTCGTGTCAGGCTTGGATTTTCACCTCCAGGATGTTTTTCTCTCTAATTTATACACTTCCTTTCCTGAAATGGTTGTGGAAATATATATTTCAAAGCAGTTCAGTTAAGCTACAGGATGGGTGACAGGTTATGATACGGTTTAATGCTATGGTAATGACTAAAAGAGCGAGATAGAATTCAACACCAGGAGTGACTCAACCAACTGTATTCAAGCAGTTCTTTCCTCATAATTAGCTTCTCCATAATGTCTAGATTTACTATCATATAAGATCCATATCTCATCAGACTGGGTGAGGCAGTCGTAGCACAAAAGAGGGAAAATTAAAAATAAGATTAAGTGACATTGGTTCTCTTTGTGCAGCAGGAAATTGACACAAAATTTGCAAAAAACATGAATAATGTTTTCTAAATGTATGCAACACAGTGGCCTGTATGTTAAAGGTGATTTATCATACTATTTTTCCATCTTTCAACACAGTCCCATATGGTCTAAATGAAAAGTTTGTGCTTCCTTCAAAACAATACAGGAACCAAGCAGCTGAGAAGGTTATGAGGCTTTTGTTAGTATTATCATAATTACAGATTCTGAATGGTTTGATGGTTTCAGACATACATGATATGGACAAAAGTATCTGGCTCACCTGATAATTATTGAACTCAGATGTTTCAATCGGACCCGTCGCCACAGGTCTATACAATCAAGCACATAAAAATGAGGAAGTGGCAAAGTGGAAGTTCACATAAAATCACAAAGCGGGTTCAGCAACTGCTAAGGTGCAAAATGCATCTCAGTTTACCTCCAATTTCCAACTTTTGAGGACATTTAGCCAAATAATTTTACATAAAACCACAGATCCTTTAAGCAGACATTGACTTTTAAACTTCCTAATGTACTCACCCAATGGTGGAAGCAATAATATCATGGACTTATACCAGAAAGGATGATAAATTAACCCCAACAGGTAAAATAGTCCACTATTGACATACTATTCCCGTGTGAATTTGCAGGTCTCCCGTGATCTCTGCATGCTCCCAGCGGGTGAGGTCGCTCACCTTCAAACGGATTAAACCTGCGGTGCTTTGGTGTGCGGCGAAAGTCAACATATGTGAAAACTGCAGGTTAGTCTTTAGCTTAAATGCCTTATAGTTTTGGTCACATATAAGTCATTTCTACCCTTTATAGATTTAGTCTAGCTTTAGATGACGAAAACTCAAAAACATTTCAGTCCAGTTCAAGTCCAAGCATTTATTCTCTTGCCTAAATCTGGTGCCAAATCATTGTAGCACTCTGCCAAACCTGGGGTCCCTGCTTTCTATAGTTAAGAGGCAGGAGAGCTACAGAAGCATTACATTTTGATAGATTTGATAGATTTTGAATGTCTGACGAAAACTAACTTTACATTTTATTCTAGATTTAGATATCTTGACTAAAACTAAGCTTACTTTTAGTCAGTTTTAGTCATCAAAGAAATATTATTGGCTAGTCTTAGTCTAGTCTTTCTCATGGCAAAAAGGCTGTTGACGAATAGTTTTAGTCATGGTTTTAGTCGACAGAATGAACACTGCTCCAGTGAAGGCTAATCTTAATGCTCCAGCAAACCAACACATTTTGGACAATGCTGAACTTCCGAATGTGCGGCAACAGTTTAGGTAAGGCTCTTTTCTACTCCAACATGACTGTGCCCCAGTGCACAAAGCTAGGACTATAAAGACATGGTCTGATGAGTTTGGTGTGAAAGAACATGACTGGCCTGCACACAGTCCTGGCCTCAAGCCAACTGAGCACATTTGGGATTAACCAGAATGGCGATTGCAAGCCAGGCCTTCTCATCCAACATCAGTGCCTGACCTCATAAATGCTTGATGAAATGAATAAGCACGAATCCCCCCCAAAAAAAGGACTCCAAATTCTTGTGGAAAACCTTCCAAGAAGAGTGGAGGCTGTTATAGCTTGGGGGGGGGGGTGTCAATTCCTTATCAAAGTTATGTATTTTAATGTCACAGGAGTCCGTGTTGGTGTAGTGGTCAGGTGGCCAAATGCTGTTGTCCATATTGAAGTCTGCCTTTCTTCATTGTTATTTTAGTATTCAAAACTTTGGTCTATGAGTCTATCCATCTTGTTCTATAAATTTACACATTATTCTAAACGGTATTACGTGTGCTCTCCTGTGCTGTGTTTACAAAAGAAACAGCACTAGGGAAAAACTAGGGAATAATCATTATAGTTATAATAAAACAAGGAAGTTATTAACAATTACAAGTGCTGGTATTTTTCGTTTTCTGTGACTTTCACTTTTGCGGTTTTAACACTACAGGTTGTTTAAAAAAATGAAAAAAAAAGCAAATTTTTATCTTATCTTTGCCCCTTATTTTTTGCTTTTTTTTTTTACTGTTGTCATGCTAAAGTTTCAAATGTTGGTATTGTGAGAGTTCCATACTATGCTGAAGCATGGTACACTTCTTGGCTCTGGAATGGATGGAAGAGGAAGACTCCAATATGTTATGATTGATCATGCACACTTACAAGCATTGGTGGTACATCGAGAGAGAGCTTGCAATGACAGGATTTTGGCTTTCTTCTGATGCTACCAGTGGAAAAGAACATACTGGCAAGAAGGAGAGCATATGAAGCAGTTTCAGCATGTGCATGGGAATTCTACTTTGCATGGGTCCTGTCATACAAAAATCATGAATCCTGCTCCTGCTCAATATTTCCTGATGCGTTCACACTGGTTTAATGAGACTTCATGCGGTCATTTTCAAAAGGGGCTGACAGAAAAAAGTCCCCCGCAATTGTGGGGTTACTCTGGGGAATTTTGCACATATTAAAAAAAAAAGGAAAGGATTTAAGAAATGCGTACTGATAAATAACCAAGTGAAATTTGTATTAGTTCTACAACCAACTAGACAACATCAATTCAAATGTTATCTTCAATGCGTTACTGAAAAAAAAAAAAAAAAAGAAAAGAAAAATTTGTAATGCAGAATTAGTATAATGTGATACAGGAGCTGTTCCTTGTTCTCAGACAGAGCTTTACTATCTCTACTTCAGAATAACCACAACTTTATTGTTGAATGAAGAGAAGTTTAGCCTAGCCACTAGCTCTGTCTCCTGTACCAACTCTCCATGGACATGGCGGCTTGGGAGGACGATGGATTTGCATTTCAGATAAGCGCTCAAAGTCAATTCTTCTGTAGTGATTCTGGGGTGAGAAGCATTACGAGAGAAGAATGAAAGATGTGCTCAAGCGTTCACAGTTCCACATTTAAAACTTAAATAACAGATAAATTGATTGACGGAAACGACAGAATGGAAGCTTGGGGGGCTGTGGCACCCCTGCCCTGGCCTCTGAATACGCCCCTGGATTCTGGCACGTATGAGATTAATTTTTATCATTTTTTAAAAGAAACTGAAATAAGAGGAATGAGGAGCACAACAGACAATAATATGGATGTTTTTGTGTTTTTTTTCTGTGGAAATGCAAACCAATCATATTGTAGCTTCATCTATTAGATAATATTTGATGGTTTAGGCACCTTTGTGTTATCTGCCTCTGCATCTACGCATATGACAGCAGCATTTAAGTCTGACTATGATTGCATCCTCTTGGGGCGATTCCAAATGAGGATTTTATGACACCATAAAATAGCAGACTGATGATATTTCACTCCTGTAAATGTGCTATAGGGGATTAAAGCACAAACTAAGCAGGTTTGAGGAGTATGTTAGCTCTGGTATGCATGAGATCTCCCTGTGCATTATGAACTGCACATAGATCACCCCTACAAATTAAAGCTCACACATTCTGAATGGACCCTATTCATTTTCCTAATTACCCATTAGTGTCCACAGCTTTAATCAGGAGCCGAGCGTAATCTATCGAGAGCTCCGAGCCATAACGATCTTGTCAAAATAAAGATGTTCATACGTCTGCAGATTTAAGAGGAAGAAGAGATGGTTTGGAAAAGTTCTGATGATTATTTTTTAATATTCCCACAGTGACCTTTGCATGTAACAACAAAACATGGCACGAAAAATGCTGTAAACACGAAAGATAAAATACGCCATTTAAAAAAAGTAAAGATAATGAGGAAACGATAGTTGCATAAACAAAACATCACAGAGAGGAAGAAGGATTCTTTGAAACAGAGAAGCTTTAAATCACACTGACAGGGGTTGTTGTTGGTGGTGTTGGGGGGTGAAAATCAAATACTCTAAAAGCATATGTGACAGCTTAATCTGGTTATAGAAGTGGTGAAGACGCATGCCCTGCAGCTCCGATGTGCTGCTCAAACGGGTTAAATTAGGCACAACACTTTTATTGCAACACGAGCAGAAAAAAAAAAAAAAAACTTGCAAGGGTGCGATATCTCATGTGAGGAAAGAAAGGGGGGAGTCTCAACCCAGCTGTTTGTTCCTCAGATTTATGTGGATTCAGACTTCATACTTAATCTTCAGCTTGAAAAAAAAAAAAAAACAGCTTTATCTTTCAGCTATTTGGGATGTTTTTGCCCACAGGCGAAAAAATATCACGCTTTTAAAGATAGATTTAGCTTGTGTTTTCTCCATTTTGATGCTTTTATTTTGTAGCAGACATGCCAGCATACAGAACATTTTGATCAGTACTCCTCTGTTGTCGTGTTTCACAGTAGTTTCAATCTTTAAAGGTGCAATATTTAGAATTTTCACACTGAAACATCTACAATAATTAAATATGACAGCTCCTTATTTCTTTAACTGAGTACTACCATTACCTTGATTATTTCAGTTTTCAAACCAAGAGAAATGTTTAGCTTTTATAGTTTTAATCTTCCTTGTCTTGCCTTGCATAAAAAAAGACTATTAGCACAATTTCCAGATAAATGTCATACTCTTGGTGTTGTATTTCCAACTAAGAAGTCACAAGATTAAACATACAATCTGTACAGCATTACCTAAAAACACATGAAATCTTAATCACAGAACTATATATGTATAAAACTTCCTTATTGCTATCACTGTGTATGACTGTGAGCTTTTACCTTCTGATTAATTGGTACTTACATTTATATCCTCTTTAAAATAACAGTGCCTTATTACTATGTAATTACATGGTAATTACAAGTTCTTACTGCTATAACCTCTTCATTATTGCAATAATACCTTGCTATCACTATGTATTTCTGTGACTTATTACCATGTAATTACTTGGTAATTACATGTTATTATGTATATAACCTCTTTATCATTTCACTAATACCTTGCTATCACTATTCAGTACTGTGCCGGGTTATTTTGTAATTACTTGGTAATTAAGTGCTTTTAAGAGTACGAGCTAGACCTGCTCTTTTGTAAACTGTCTTCAGAAAAGTTATGAATTGTCTTCTATAAAAACAACTGATTGAGTTTATCACCTAAATGCCATCTTGTCATTATTAAACTATAACCCCACTATAAACATCAACATGCAATTTGACATAGTTATTACTTGGTAATAACATGTTTGTACATTATATGTCCCTTTATCACCACACTATTATCCAACTAATTCCATCTATTAGTGTGACATATTACCTAGCTATTACTTAGTTATTGCAAATTTTACATATATACTCCATTATCATACCCCTTTATTATCACTCTATTACCTCACCATTACCATCTGTTAGTGTGCAATATAACCTAGTTATTACTTGGTAATTGCATCTTATTACATTATGTCCCTTTATTATCACACTATTATCAACTTTTAATGCTATTATCACACTATTACCTCACATTTGTTATCTATAAGTGTGCAATGTTACATAATTATTACTCGGTAACTGCATTTTATTACATCATATTACTTTATTATCACACTATTACCATCTAATGGTGATACTATCACACTATTACCTCACCATTTTCATCTTTAGTGTGCCATATTACCTAGTTATTGCTTGGTTATTGCATGTTATTACATTACATCCCCCTTTTATACTTCACTATCTCCATTTAGTAGTGTACCATACTACCTAGTAACTTCTTGATAATTACTATTATACTATATACTCATACTAATCTATTCGTGTGCCATATTACTGTGTTATTACTTGGTAACTGCAAGCTATAATTGTATACTTCTTTATTACACATGGTTTTACATTATATTCCTCTGCTGTCACACTATTATACAAATATCACCATCTATTTGTGTGCAATATTACGTAGTGATAACTTGGTTATTGCATGTTATTACATTACATCCTCCTTTTTATCACACTATCACCATCTATTTGTGTGCCATATTACCTATTTATTTCTTCATTAATACATGTTATTACCTTATATCCCCTTTTATTATCTATTTGTGTGCAATATCACCTAGGTTTTACTCGGTATTTACAAGCGAATACATTAAATACATCTTTATTGTCACACTATTACCCCATCATTAAGATCTGTTAGCATGTTTTGATGTTATAACCCTGAATTACACCATTCCCAATTACACTATGACCATCTTTTAGTGCTTTAATCGCACTATTAACTTACCACTACCTCACCACTATCATCTATTAGTGTGCAATATTACCTGGTTATTATTTGGTAATGGCAAGCTATAATTGTATACTTTTTTATTATTACACTATTATCTCACCATTACCATATATCAGTGTCTATTACTGGTCTATATTACCTTGTTATTACTCCGTTATTACATGCTTTTACATCTTTACAGTCATATTACTATTAGATTAGATATCCCTTTATTATCAAACCTCATTTCAAAATAAGAAGTAAGCAGCAGAGGTTGGCAGAGCAAGCAGCATGTCTCTCCTCATCATTGTTATGAATCAGATTCCCCTTGCAGTAGAATGTACATGCTGTAAGTTTAAACAGTAATAATCCATGAGTTTGAGCTCAGTTTATTAGGATGATGACTGTATTTAAAGGCCATGTTGCTCCTATTTCTCCTCCACCTCTCTTTATAGTGATAATGACACAACGGACGACTCGGAGAGAGAAGGGGGGCTTTGTCTGACTCTGCTGCTCTCAGCTCAGCTTGATCGCCAAAGGCTTTTAGGCGCTGCTGTTATTTTCTGTCTTTGATCATGGAGACCATGGGGACATTGTCTGCTAATGAGTTATGTTCGTGTAAGGAAAGCACAGTGAGAGAATATAAACACTGTACCATGACAGGAAAATGTATTTATACCACTGTTTATAGCTAAAATAAACACAGAGTGTTTGAATTGAATCTATATTCCATAGATTCTCTGAAAGTTGCTTTTGAGTCTGAGCGGTGGAGAGACAGATAATAAAATACAAATCTCGAGGTTATTACGATAAATTGCAACAATATAAAATCATTTGCAGCAGAGAGTATTTTCTGCTTCTCTCATGCCTCCATATGCCACAACAAATCAGGGATATTATCAGTATTTCAGGTGAAAACCTCCTCCACCTTGGTTTATTAAATTAGAGGGAGGAGGATATTAAAAAACTAATCTTCCTCTGGGTATCTAAAGCTGATAGTTAGGAGTGACGTCTGTGTGATTTAATTCAGCTTTTTAACACATTCCTGTTGTATTTGCTGGGCTCCAACCACCTTTGCTGATCATTCTGGAAAATTAAGCTAAAGCTGATAAAAGAAGATGACATCATCGGCCAACACCTCCATCAACAGTATCAGGACTCCACGGGGGGGGGGCATATCTCACTGCTGCTCTGGGCACCCTTCGATCATTCAGTCTCCCTGTAGAGCTCAGGTGCCAATGATTTCTGACAGGAATTTATTATCACATCTATGTGAAAAAATATTCATCTTTGAGGCAAATACTCTTGTATTTGTATTAATAACCATTATCAAATGCAAATCAGCATTATTCATTAGCATCAAGCTAACAAAAAAACATGTACATCCTAATCCATCTGTGACAAGACAATTGCATTCATTCAAAGTGTTTTATGTCCCTGGCTTGAATTTTTCAGCATGACTAAAATCCAAAGAACACAAATAATTCAACCCCAATTTAAAAAAAAGTTGGGGCGGTGTGTAAAATGTAAATAAAAACAGAATGCAATAATTTGCAAATCCCATAAACTTCAATTTTATTGACAATAGAACATAAACGACATATTAGATGTTGAAAGTGAGACATTCTACAATTTTTTGCAAAAAATTGGCTTGTTTTGAATTTGATGCCGTATTTTGCAACACGGCAACAGATCAGTAAGATGATTTGGTATAAAAGGAGGTTTTTAGAGAGGCAGAGTGTCTCAAAAGTAAAGATGCTAGAGGTTCACCTATCTGCAAAAAACAGCATGTAAAAATTGTGGAGCAACTTCAGAAAAATCTTCCTTAATGTAGAATTGCAAAATGGGAAACTGTTCTGTAGTCAAATTAATGAAAATTTGAAATCTTTTAGAAAATCATGGACACTGTGTCCTGATCTAAATGGAAGAGGGAGGATCTATCTTATCAGCACACAGTTTGAAAGCCTGCACCTTCATCTTCTCTGGGACAAATCAAACTCAAAATGGACTGACTCAAAATGGAAAACTGTGGTCAAATGAATCAAATTTGAAATCATTTTTTCAAACCCTAGATTCTATGTCCAGTGGAATAAAGAGGAAAGGGACCATCAAGCTTGTTATCAGTTCAAAGGTCTGCATCTCTAACATTATGGGGTTGCATTAGTGCCTATGGCGTGGTCAGCATACACATATGGAAAGGCCCTATCAATGCTGAAAAGTAGATAGAGGTTTGAGAGCAACATATGCTCCCCTCCAGATATCTCTTTCAGAGAAGGCCTTGCATATTTCAGCAAGACTATGCTAAATCACATACCACCTCCATCACAACAGCATGGCTTCACAATAGAAGAGTCCAGGTGCTGAACTGACCTGCCTGCAGTCCAAACTTTTCACCAACAGAAAACATTTTGTGTATCATAAAGGATAAAATCTGGCAAAGAAGGTCCAGGATTGTTGAGTGGCTAGAATCTGAAATAAAACAAGGATGGGACAACATACCTGTCCCAAAACTCCAGCAAGTGATCTTCTCACTTCTCAGATATTTTGGATGCTACATTATGGTGAAATGTCCCAACTTTTCTGAGACAGGTTGTTGCCATCAAATTCAAAATGAGCTGATATTTTTCATGAAATGATGAATCAGTGCATTCTGTTTTTATTTACATTTTACAAAGTGTCCCAGCATTTTTGTGATTAGGGTTGTACCTTGAGTGAAAACTAGGGTTTGCCAAGGTCTTGATATTTTAGTAGCAGAACAGGATGAAGAAAGACAAAAAGATGGCCTAAGACCCTAGAAAGTTCTGGAAAAAGCCTGGTATCATATATAAGAAAATTCCACAAGAGACCTTCAGTCTTTAGAGAAGAATCCAAGATAATAAAGGCCAGGTCTGGCGAGAAAGTAGGGGTATTTTGTGCGTGTTGAACCTATGAAAATCACAGAAAAAGAGAACGCCTGATCCACAGAGCGTGCACAGAGGAAATCAATGCAAACTGCACTCAAAATGTTCTGCAAATCAAACAGCAGCCTTCTCCATGCATGTAAATGGAGAGAACAGTTTCAAAAATTGGGCCCAAAATTGCCCCTTCACATGCAAACAAGCCTCAGTGGATCCACTCTGTCATTGCAGTGTTGGTGACCTCAGTGAAAATTCGCTGATACGCCACTTGTCTTGTGGAAATCCATGCACAAAGTGCACTCAGCTGACAAACGTGTCTTTTAGCTCTGGCATATGACTAATGCAAATTATTTTGTGAATATGATGCCTTAACAGGGCAAATAGCGAATTCTAAATCTGCACTGATCTTGGCACTAGTTCAGCATGCAACTCTTTCTTTAAGGATCTGCCCCGAAGGGTGGTCTTACATGAGGAGCCTGAGCCCAGATCTAAGTGCACTTGACCCCAAAGTCAGGCTCATTTGAAAGCATACCATTGATCATTCGTCAGCTAGAAGAGGCAGAGCAGGAATGATTCATATGTACTTGGGCACGATCCATGGCCCAAGTATAGGGTATCTGTCACTGAGCTGAGTTGTAAAGGCAATTCTATATGTCTCATATCTCTGCAGAAAACATATCTATGCAGCACAGGCTCATTTCATCTTCTTAGCTGCATGGTAGATGTGAAGTTGGAAGAGAGTTGTTGGTGGCATTTTAAAAATAAAAACACATATAGCCTGCTTTATGGATGGACTCCATGGAGAATTAACAAATGTCAAGGTAAGTGTTTACAATGGCAGCTGCTTCTTTCTAGTCCTGGGTGAATTTATAAACCAACTACATATTGTACAGTGCCTATCAAAAGTATCCATCCACTTAAATGTTTTAGCATTTTATTGATTTTATAAAGCAATCATGATCAATATAATTTGACCCTTTTGACAGAAATAACTACAAAAATCCTCTTGAAGGTTAAAGTGATAACATGTTTTTATAAAGTAATGTTAATTAAATACATTTTTTTAATGTAAAATAAGTGACTGCATCAATATTCACCCCTTCAAGTCAGTAGTTAGTAGATGCAACTTTGCAATCACAGCACTGAGTCTGTGCGGATACTGCATGTCTCAGTCAGGTTTGTACATCTGGAGACTACAATTTTACTCCATTCTTCTTTGCAAAACTGCTAAAGATCAATCAGGTTGCATGGGAATTTGGCATGAGCCCTTTTCAAGTCCAGCCACAAACTCTCTATTGGACTAAGGCCTGAGCTTTGACTCGGCCACTCCAGGACACTCACTTTGTTGTCTTTAAAGCATGTCTGTGTAGCTTTCTGTGTATGCTTTGGTCATTGTCTTGCTGGAAAATAAATCTTCCCCCAAGCCGTAGTTCTCTTGCATACTGAGTGAAATTGTCCTTAAGGACGCTCCTTTATTTTGTTGCATTAATTTTACATGGTTAGCTGCCGTGAAGGATCCCCACAGCATGATACTGCCACCATTGTGCTTCACAGTGGTATTGGTGTGTTTGTGGTGATGTGCAGTGTTCGGCCTCTTGTCTGATGGCAAAAAAGCACCAATTTGGTCTCATTAGACCAAATAACTTTCTTCCACTTGACCATGGACTCTTCCCCATGCTTTCTGGTGAACTCTAGTCACGATTAAATGAGTTAATGACTAAATTGCTGTCTCTTTGCCACTCTCCCATAAAGCTTTGACTAGTGAAGAATAGGGCAACAGTTGATGCAGAGTCTTTTCAATCTCAGCTGCTAAAGCTTGTAACTCCTTTAAGCAGTCATAGATGTCTTGGTGGCCTCTACAACTAGTCTCCTTCTTGCACAGTCACTCAGTTTGTAAAGACGGCCTGATCTAAGCAGATTTACACATGTGACAAATTCTTTCTGTTTCTTGATGATGGATTTCACAGAACTTGGGGGATGTTGAGTGCCTTGGAAATTTTTTGTATCTGTATCCTGACTTGTACTATTTCAATAAGCTTTTTTCTGAGTTTCTTGGAGTGTTGCTTGGAGCCATGCATACTGATAAATGCAATTAGTTTTTTTTTTTGTTTGTTTGTTTTTTTTTAATGAAAAAAGCCAAATTATATGGATTTTATATATAGTTATAAAATCAATAAAATAGTAAAACATCCAAGGGGGTGAATACTTCGTAAAGGCAGAGTTAGCACACAAGTATACTTAGGCCCAGAATGGTGAAGCTAATATGAAAGCAGACCGGTGGGCAGGAAGCTTGGACATCGAACAAAACATTCGTGCCTGATGTGAAAAGTGCAATGTGTAAGTGCAAGAGGTCCTTTAATGAATGTGGATGTTCATTAAAGCTTTGCAAAAGCAACAAAGCTAGAGGTGGCCTAAGACTTTTGCACAGCAGTATTAAATATCAAGCTTTCTTCATCTTGTCTGCAGTGTTTATCCCTGTGGAACACCAAACAACACACTCCAAGCAGCATTTAACCAACAGTGTCAGAGTGCAAGGCTGAATAAATCCTTAATGTGTCTCTTTAAATCTCAGAAAGCATTGAGAGTTGGTGGTAATGAGGTAAACTGAGCTGTGCAGCGTGGCAATGGGAGTCATGATGTTCAGTTGTCAGGAACATAGTGCAGTAGGGACATGTGGGGGGGATTGTGGGTGGAGGGATTAGAGGAAGAGGGTTTGCACAAAACTTCTGTTTGGGTGGAGCTGCCATTTTTCCTCCCCGCTGACTCTTTATGCAAACCAGACGCAACCGAGTGGAAATCTGGCTCCACACTGACAACTCATCATTTAATTCCTGACTTTTGGAGTGTGCTGCACATTTTAATACACCCTTGCTTTCTGGTACAAGAATCTTCCAATGAGATCAGAGAAAATGGCACCCGTCTCTCAGTACATTTTAAAACTACTATGGTTTGACAGGCCAAAATTAAACCTTTTTAGAGGCTGCAGTTTAAAAATATGTCTTAGCCAAGCATGCATCCGAACAACTTCACCAGAGACGTCCCAAAAGGGACATCAACTGATGAACGATTGGCTACTAATATCCTCCCATCTGCTCAGCCTCCAAGTACTTCCATTAAGAAGACGGATACTGTAGCAGAATTTAACAATGTGCCATAAAGAAAAAAAAATGCCACTGTTTCCTGAAAGCAGAGAAACCACAGGCTGCTGTAGTTGTCAAAGTTAAACTTTAAAAATGGCAAGCTACTAGGAAGAACCGTGTTCACAGAGTCCTGAACTTCACCAAGCAGCCTCGGGAGAGTTCAGCGAGTGCATCAGTAATACCCTCCTCGCTCTCACAAACACAGCGGATGACACGGCACATTGGCCACAGGTCGGACACAGAATTTGACCATTCATTCCACACCGCTGGGTAAAAGCTGGACGGTTGCTGTTTGCACAAAATCACATCTGCACGGTGAAGGTGTATTTGCTTCTCTGCTATTGTGTTGCAACATTAGTAAAAGATAATACAGACATTGTGTTTTATCAAAAATAGAATTAACTAGACTGGCATTCATGACATGGGACAGGGAAACAGCCTATAATCTGTGTTTGGGAAGGGCTGCAAAGGAGTGTGATTGGATGGATGTTCTGTCTGCCACATTCACTACAAGGCAATCAGGGCAACGAAATATATGATCCAGCAGGCGTACGCCACTGCCCCAGATAGTATGCTACCTTACATGAGCTTGGATGCAGTCAATATTGCTGTTCACTGTCAGTGGAGCCAGTAGTAAACTCTTTCCAAAGCAACATATTTTCCTCCAACCTTTCCGTTCAGTTCTTTGCACTCTTTTAAAAAGAAATGTCCAGCTCTGATAAATCTACCACTATGGCTACATCCAAGCTAAACTCTTCAGGCTTGAAATCGCTTCAATTAAACCACGCCCATAGCTACCATCTCTTTCTCCTTATACTGCTCTGATTGGCCCAGGCATTCTAAGACTGGGAACAAGTATTTCAGCTTCAAGTTTTGCTTTGGACCTGCCTGATGGCAGAAATTAAATCTGGGCAATTCGACGACTTCGCAAGGTTACACCAGAATAGCTTTCGCTTCCATGACAATTTCTTACAAGTTTTTGTATCTTATTATAACAAGTTATTTCTACAAGTTGCACCTGAGATATTACCTTGCAAAGCCAATGGATTGGCCATATTCCATATCTGTCATCAAGTTGATCAAAGTCACAACAACCTGACTCGCCGGATAGACTATTTCATATATATGCTCCACAGGACATGTTTTGGGTTAATCTGGGAAACCATCCATACAATGTGAATCTTCCATCTGTCACATTCATTATGGGCCAAACAGATTAACACGACAAAATAAGGTAGAAGCAAAGTTGGCCTGGCAGGGCAGGCAATTTCGTATTTTTTGAACGGTGGAGCTTGTTGTTGGATAAAACTCATGCAGAGGCCAGTTGAGAGAAGTACAAAAACATTTTCTTCACCAAGAAAGGCTCTCAGTGTGGCTCTTACCTCTTGTTTGATAAAGAAATGTGGTCCAGTCCTGGTCAAACTGCCACTATACTGTAGCTACATCTTAACTAAATGCTACATTGGCAGCAGACATTGCTGCAGGCTTGCAGTACAACTAAACCCCACCTGTAGATACCGCCTTGTTTTCCTCAAATGACGCTAATTGGTCAGGTCCATGTTTAAACCTGGCACAATCATTTTAGACTGGAGCTTTGCAAGATGGATTTTCCTGATGACAGACATGGAATCTGGCCAACCCATCTGCTTCCCAAGGTTGATCTCACAAAGCCTCAGGCTGGAACACTTGACCAAGCTAACCAACATGATTTGCTGAGGCTGAGGTGACAGGTGGAGGCAGGGTCTCATTGTACTGCAAGCTGAGAAAAATGGTAAATGACAATAAGTCAGATATAGCTATAGGGGCAGATTTATTAGAACTGTAGGACCTTTCTTTAGTGAAAAAAGAGCAATAAAGTTTTTATTTCTTCTCCTGACTAGCTAACGCAAACGTTTTATTCCTCAGCTGGCTCCACTCATACTAAGCCTCCCCGCTGACTCAGCTTCTATATGTTGTATTGTTCTGACTGGCCTGTAAAGAATGAAACAGACAGTCATCCAGTCATCATCCAAGATTTTTTTTAAGGTTCCCAAACAAAGACAGATGGATGTGAAACGTATTCAATGCAACTGATATGTGAAACAGTCTGGCATGTCAGGTTATGTCTGTCTTTCCCAAACCAACAAAGGATTCATTCGCTGGATCATTCGTGGCCCAAAACTATTAGGAATATTATTAGAAAGTGGAAGCATTTAGGAGCAACAGGAGCTCAGCCACAAGGCGGAAGACCACGGAAAATCAAGGAGCGTGGTCAACAGTGCAGCAAATCCAGTGCCACAGGTGACAACATGGCTGAACCCCAATTCTCCCCTTAACCCTCAATCTTACCTCAACACAACCCTCAGTCTTAACTCGCCCCTCAAAACCAAGTGTAAGGGCCATCTCGTGACTTAGAAATGGGAAAGTGAAAGTCACAGTATAACACGGCCATTAGCTAACGCGAAACACCAGTTGTAACTCTTAGGCTTGTCCATGATGTCACGGTTACAGGCTTACGATGGTAAAAATAAAAGTAAATGTTACACCACAAGAAGGCAAATAATCCATAAAATAACATTAAACTAAGATATTGGAGTGGTTTCCGTAAGTTTTGATCTCTATTAACAAAGACATTTACATTTGTGGCTCAATTTCTTCCCCGCATTCGCCATCTTTCTTTGAGTGATAACTATCAATACCAAGGGAGCTCCAGGAACATCTCAAACTTGAGGGAGATAAAGCCCTCAAACTCGCCCTTTGACTCAACTCTCAGGAGAATTGGGACAGCCCTCATTCTTCACGGGAACACGCATTTTGAGACTGAGGGTTAAGATTGAGGGTTAAGAGGAGATTTAGGATTCAGCCTATGACATTTCTTCCTATTTCTGGTATGAATCAATAGAATTAACAGAGTTTGTAATCTGGCAGCGAAAATGACCCCTGCAGCCCCTGTAACAGGTGTGGAATTGGGCTCCTTGTGTTAAATTCAACATGGCTGTTAAGGAAGGCAATGTGGAAGTGGTGCAACTTCATCCTGCTCCCATTGACACAATTTAAACTGCTCTTAGCTGCATTGTTTTAATCAAAAGACAGTTAAAGAGTGGTAATTATGGATAGTTAATATCTAGCTTTTGTCTGCCTGAGAATCACGCAGTGCAGTAATAGCAAGAAAAAGCTTCATGCTAGCTTCACACTGTGCTCCTCTAATGTCTGCATGTGAATCTGAGTGGGTCAATCAGTAAGAAAAACACATGAAAAATTGAGATATCCCCTGAAATAAATGGGTATAATCCTGTTAAATAGGCACTACTGAGTTCAAAGAGTGGAAAAAAGTAAGAGCAGTCTTAGAAATAGAAGTGTAGGCTTTAAAGTTAACAGGGAAAACTATAAACAGTTTTACTAAACCTTGGATTTACAATGTTAAATGTGACCAACAAATGTTAGATGAGCAAAGCTGTGAAAAAGTACTGCACTGGTAGAAAGAATCACCTCTTTTGTGCCCTCACAACAGCTGTTGTTTTAAACTGAGGCACCAGAATAAACCACCTGTCATCGTCTCAGCAGCAGCGGCGGCGGCGGCACAAAAATGGGAACACAGGCAAAAAAAAAAAGGAACAAGCAATGTCTGTAAAACTTTAAATGTCTCAGAGTAGAATTAAAGCTTTGGGAATGTATCTCAACTGTCTCAAGAGCAGCAGACAGCCTTCAGGGACCGACTCTGATAATGGATTTTAAGCCCTCCATGTGGCATGTCGCTGCTCTGTGTTAGCACCCGCTCTGACAGGGTGGTTAAAATTAAACCCAACCAAAAGAGTCGGGGAAAGAAAATAATACCAGTGTGATACTCTACTGTGGTTCTCTGAGTTAATCTGTGAGGACTAGGAGGCTTTGTCACTCGATTTGTGTGTGTATTAATCAGCCACACGTGAAGCTGTGAGGCTGTTCTGAATTATTCTTTCATGAATTTCACACATTTTTACTTAATGAAAGCATGAGTTAAAGCTCCTGTGAGGAGTTTTTATCTGCTTATGAAACAGGCTTAAATTATTACTCAAGCATCTAAAAGATTTAAATAGGAAAAGAGACCATTTCCAAATCAGCTGATTATTCTCGTATTGTTATCGTTAACACCTGTAAATGTTGCTGCCGCAGGGTAGGCGTCAGTCAAGGCAATAATAAACACATTTATTTAAATTTTAACCCCAAAGATTAACTACGTGTGGTATTTTAGACTCCCAAGGGACATGACATGACATTGTCCTTTATAAAGCATAATCTGCACATGTTGCTGTGAAAAAAAGCACAACTCCAGAAACACTGGGACAATCCTAAATGCAGTGATTTGCAAATCTCATAAATACATATCTTATTCACAATAGAACATATCAGCTGTTGACACTGAAACATTTAAGCATTTCCTGAAAATACTGGCTCATTTTGAATCTGAGGTGGCAACAATCTCAAAAAAAGTGGGGACAAGGCCATGTTTGTATAGCATCCCCTCTTCTTTTAACAACAGTCTGTAAATGTCTGGAAAGTGAGGAGACCAGTCACTGGAGTTTTGGAGGAGGAATGCTGTTCCATTCTTGCCCAATGAAGGATCCTAGCTGCTCAACAGTCCTTGGCTTTTTTTGTCAGACTTTTCATTTTATGATGCACCAAATGTATTGAAAGGTCTGGACTGGAGGCAGGCTTGCTCTCTTCTATTGTGAAGCCATGCTGTTGTGATGGATATGGTTTAGAATTGTCTTGCTGAAATATGCGAGCCCTCACTTGGAACAGATGTTGTCTGGTTAGGAGCATATGCTACTCTAAAAGTTCTATATACGCTTCAGCATTGACAGTGCCTTTCCAGGTGTACAAGCTGCCCAGGCCATAAGCACTACACAGAACAGTTTTCCATTTTTTCCATTTTAAATGAGCTTTAGATTTAGATGACGGCCTTTCTGGATCGTGTTCACATATGGCTTCTTCTTTGTATGATACAGCTTCACCTTGCATTTGTGGATGGTCAGGGCCAACTGTGTTGAAAGACAAAGGTATTTGGAATGGTAAATGGGCTTGAACTTGTATGGCGCTTTTCTAGTCTTTGACACCGCTGGTCACACCTACGACTCCTGCCTCACTCCACATTCACACACTGATGGCAGGAACTGCTATGAAGAACGGGCCATCAGTATTAGCTAGTAATTAGTGCATCATGCTAATTTACAGGGGGTTAACTCTTTGGGCACCAGAGTTTTTTCAAGAAAATATTCCATTTTGATATCAAGATTTCAAAAGGCTGTAGCTTGAAAGTGGATAGAGATCAAGGCATGCTGCAAATGAGAAAATCTTCAGTATGACCTGAAGTTTGTGATGGGAGTAAATTCACATCTAATTTGCATATTCTGACATCACCAGGCAGCCTCCACTGCCATTGGCTGTGTGTTTTCTCCAACAGCTTCTAACATGGCTGCCCCTACCTCCGTGGTGTTTTTTATTCCCTACCTCTGTCACTATTCGCGGTGTTTTGACTACCCCAATACCCCCACCACGTCCCCTCCCTCCCCGGCCATGGTGAGGCAAAGCATCGGCCTCGGTATGTGCTGCTTGTGGACTAACATGGTGCACGGATGTGCTGTCGGTGCCCACAGATGCACCGTCAGTCTCACCCATGGTCTCACCGGATGACTAGAGGTCATGTCAGAGGGTTAATATTTCTCTATTCCTCTCAGCATTGTGAGTAGTCTCACTACAATTAGCTCTCTTTCTCTCCGTTACGTTCCGACTACAACCACCACGTCCTCGTCTCCTCAACCAGGGGTAGGTCTTTCAAAACTCTCTGACTCCAAAACTTTGAATAGAAACACACCCACAAATGTTGCTGGGATTGAAGTTACTCATGTCCGCCATCTCCTGGTATAAAGTAGTAACAACATTAGGCACCATATTTGTAGCTAGAGCCTGTTTACTTCAGCAATGTTGCTTGTCCTAATTTTGCGACTTTGGTGCTTAAAGGGTTAAGCGTCTCTTGCAAGGACACATTGACATGAAACCACAACCTTCTGATTGTGAGACAACCAACTCTACTTATGAGCCACTCTCGCCATGGACTCAGGAAGTGTTCTTGAGTCCAGTACAAAATCACGCCTGTTTTAACGCAGAGCAATCTGACAGCCTGAAGAGCTTAATACTGACCTTCAACACTGCTCCGTGCACACAGAGATTTCTCCAGATTCTCTTAATCTTCTGATATTATGTCCTGGTGATTGCGGGATATTGATAGTCTTTGCAATTTTATATTGAGGAATACTGTCTGGAATCATTCCACAATTTTTAGATATAGTTCTATGAAGACCGATTAATCTCTGCTCATCTTTACTTCTGAGATACCCTGCCTCTCTAAAATGCTCCTTTTATACCCAGTCATGTTATTGGCGTGTTGCCTATTAACCTAATTCACTTTAAAATGCTCCCAGCTGGTTTGTATAAGTACCACTGACACTTTCAGCCTTTTGTTGCCCTGTCCCTACTTTTTTGAGATGTGTTGCTGTTTTTCATGAAATGGTAAAAAGTCTCGGTTTCAAAATCTGATATGTGGTTTAAGTTTGACTGTGAATAAAATATGGGTTCATTGGATTAGCAAATCATTGCATTCTGTTTTCATTTAAATCTTACGAATTTTCCCAACTTTTTTGGAATTGGGGTTGTACATCACAAATAACAGAGCAGTTCTATGCACAATTCAACTGTGCAACATTCAAAACATCTACATCCTTATGTATCCTCCTCTATTCTTTCTTTGATCTACTTTTAAAAGGGTTTAGAGAAACCAGCTCCCCCAGACATACATTTTCCTGTAGCAGATTCCAGCCTGCAGGAGCAGCACACATGAAACCCCTTTGACACATTTCAAAACTTTGGGGACCGATTGTAACAGTGAGTCCTGTGACTGAGTCACAGAGCGACGACTGTAGCCTCCAGCACTTTTCACATGAATAAAGTTGAATCATGATAAGGATTTTAGTTTCTTTTTTTTTTTTTTTTTTTTATTCTAGTGATACTCCATTCGGTCTTTGTTTCATACTTTGTAACTCATATTGCATTCTTGTGTCACAATAAAATTGATAAAGTCTCCCCTTGCCTCCTAGCTCATCATCTTTATGTGGACAGGATAGTGCTTTGTCAGCATAAGGTGCAAACAGCATTTCTTCACATCAAGACAAAAACAAGAACAAACTACACAGAAGAAGAAAAACTTCTTGCACCTGAATATTATTACCCCAATCCACTGGCTGCGGTCCATTCTTGTTAAATCAGGCCTGAAATATTTCCAAGTTCATTTATAAGAGGCACACGGCCAAACAAATCAGCTCCCTCTCTTTGGTTTTAAGTTCCTGAAAGTTTTGCTCTGCATTCATTGACAAATGAAAAGATGCATGCATGCTCGCTTATACATGCATTTGAAAAATCCACTTCAATATGTCCAGGGGCTTAGGTTTGCCAAACAATCCAAGGGCTTATTAGCTGAGATTCATTCATATTTTATATGCACGCTTTCCACCTCTGGGTCTAATAAGGATTCATCTTTGTAGCGCTGGTTTGAAAAGAGAAACTGCCCGTTCCAATTTGGTCTCCAGACCTCTACACGATGCAAATGCTAGTACCAATGGGAAAATACATAAGACATGGTTGAGAATACTACTGCAGATGTCACTGTAAGTTATTTCAATAATATCAGCTATTTCTGCATTGTAAAACATTGAAAACTCATTCTATTGCAGCGTAGACAAAGCCCCATGACATTACAAAGAGGATATAATTTCACTTATTAAATACAAGGATATAGTGGCATAAACTACACATGAGAAATTCTAATATTTCTCCAATAATGCATTAGAATATAATGATTTTGTTGGTTGGAATGGTGAGAAAATTAAATCATACTTGGATGCATGTAATTCTGAAATTTGACATATGTCACAACACACACCCAGGCATGAGATGCATAAAATATGTTCAGCCACTGGAAGCTGCATTTAATTATGTTCTGCAGACTAGACTGACACAGTGCACCACAGCTTTTCATGCATATTTTGAATAAATTTTCTATAGTTCTGGTCCTCAGGTGGCCCAGAAAAGAAGACCTAAAAATCTTATTAATTCAGGGACCTAGGGTTAGTATGAGGTGACGTTAGCAGTGAATTACAATGAATGTTATACCGGCAATACATTTGGGTAAAGAATTAAAACATCACATGTAGACAAAAACATAAAAAAGCCAGAGGCTACTTTATGTGTCAAGGCGCTCTGAAGAATGATGGGGAATCTGAATCAGTTTTACCAGTTAGGACTGGTTGCCATCATAGGGGGTAAATTGTAAGTGCCAGGAATGTTATTTATCATTCATGACCAGAATAAGTTAGTTGTGTTAAATTGCTGTGAACAAGAATTAGATAAACATAACCCCAAAATGAAAAATGCAGTTTCTTAGCCTACCTGGCCCCATAAACCCAGTACCTGGTGTAACCCTTGGCTGCAACATCTGAAAACAGCCTTTGTGATAACCAGCAATGAGTCTTTCACATCACTGCAGAGGAATTTTGGCCTACTCATCTTGGCAGAATTGTTCTATTTCAGCCATATCTGGAGGGTTTTCAAGCATGAACTGCCCATTTAAGATCACACCACAGCATCTCAATCGGATTGATGTCTGGACTTTGACTTGGCCACTCCAAAATCTTAATTTTTTTTTTTTTGGAGCCATTCAGAGGTGGACTTGCTGGTCTTTCAGGTTATTGTCCTGCTACATAACCCAAGTGCCCTTCGAGCTTGAGGTCACAAACTAATGGCTGGACGTTCTCCTTCAGGATTTTCTGGTAGACAGCCGAAATCATGGTTCCGTCAGTCCTCCAGGTTCTGAAGCAGCAAGGCAGCCCCAAATCATCACTCTACCACCACCATGTTTTGCTGTTGGTATTATGTTGTTTGTCTGAAATGCTGTTAGTTTTTTAATGAGACACACACCTTCAAAAAAGTTCAACTTTTGTCTCGTCAGTCCATAGAATAATCTACCAAAAGTCTTGGGGATCACCAAGATGTTTTTTTGGCAAATGTGAGACGAGTCTTTGTAATCTTTTCATCTTGGAACTCTCACATGGATGCCATTTTTGCCAAGTTTCTTTCTTATTGTTGAATCATGAATACTGACCTCAACTGAGTCCTGCAGGTCTTCAGATGTTGTTCTAGGTTCTTCTGTGACCTCCTGGATGAGTCTTCATTGGGCTCTTGGAGTCATTTTGGTAGGCCGGTCACTCCTGGGAACGTTTACTGCTGTTCCAAGTTTTCTCCATTTGTGGATAATGGTTCTCACAATGGTTTGGTCAGTGGTGGTTTTGGCCTTGGAACGCTCCCATGGGTGCTATTCTATTTGTGGATAATGGCGCTCAGTGTGGTTCGCAGTAGTCTCTAAGCCTTAAAAATGGCTTTCCAGACTGATAGATGTCAGTGAATTTGTTTCTTATCTGTTCTTGAATTTCTATAGGCTGTGGCATGATGTGTTGCTTTTTGAGATCTTTAAACCTACTTCATATTGTCAGACAGGTTCTATTTGCAATTACTTCATTCAGCAGGTCTGGCAGTAATCAGGCCTGGGGTGGCTAGTAGGTAGGTAAACTAAATCATCAATTAAAAACTGTGTTTTGTATTTACTCAGGTTAAATGATCTAAAACATTTAGGGAAGTGTGACAAATGGAAAATTAAAAAAAAAAATGGAAGTGGCAAACACTTTTTCACCACACTGCATGTACAGCCACAGAGTTTCATTCAAAGCTGTTTTCATATATCAATAGCATATTTCGTATGGGAGCCACTCCTTAAAGCAAAAAATAAAAAATAAATGCACTATCACTGTTTGCTGTTAGTGTACATAAAAAAAAAAAATCCCAGTCGATTTATAGCTCCGTCCCAGCTCTTAATGGCTCACCAAAGCGTCCTCCAGCAATTGAGATGGCTCATCAATTTAATTACTTTACAACCCAGGCCCGCCCCACGCTATCAAAACCCTGGCATAGGAAGTTTCCAGTCACCCTGAACTTGTAAATATGCCAGTAGAGGAAATCTTTCTCACTGAAGATTATAAAGTAGCATCCAAAATCAAATAAAGGATTATAAATTGAGAAGGAAGGAATGAGGGTGGCTCTTGAATAAATTAACAAGTTATGTGATTTTTATTTGCATCCAAAATGGGCAAAATAGTAGTGGTACCCAATTTTCCATTTTAATCTTGCTAGAAAAGAGGAAATCTCACTGTGGTTTCCAACCTTTTGACTTGGAGCGCCACACTTGCATAAGGATACAAAGAAAAAATCAAAAATGAAAAGAAATACAAAATGATTTTGTTATAGCCTGAAGTCAAAGTGTGGCTTACTAACCACAAGGTTACTCGAGGAAATTTTCTCGAATTGGACTTTGTAGAATTCTAATTGATGACCCCTGGTCTATTGTGTTGCTGGCCTTAGTTTGGGGGCAGTGACATTGACACATTGTACAGTTGTGGGTAACTGAAGATTTAGTTTCTCAGTTTATCTGCAAAACTTGCTGCCATTGTTGTCGCAGCTGCTGCGTTGACTCTGTCTCATCCCCTCTGATTTAACAATCCAAAGATCACGGTCAATGTACTTTGACTTTTGTGACAAAAAAAAAGACAAAAAACACTCTTTGATGTTGAAATGAAAATAGATTTCTACAAAGTAATGTCAATTAAATACAAATACGTAATGTTAAATAAGTGCCAAATATTCACCCCCTTTAAAGTGACTGACCTATTTCAACAGAGGTCTTACATTAGTGATTGTAGTATAAAGAAACCTGTGTCTGGACAGTCCAGTCTCCGGTTAATCAGTATTCATGGCTACCATTACACCATGAAGACAACAGAACACCTCAAACAACCCAAAGAAAAGGTTATAGAAAAGTACAAACCAAAGGATAGATACTAAAAATGTCCAAGGCATTGAACATTACCCAGAGTTCAATTATCATCAAGAAATGGAAGAAATATGGCACATGCGTAAATCGCTGAGATCAGGCTGTCAGGAGACTCATGAAAGGCCACCAAGACACCTATGACTACTCTGAAGGAGTTACAAGCTTCAGCAGCTACGATGGGAGAGACTCTTTACACAACTGCTGCCCGTGTTCTTCACCAGTCAAAGCTTTACGGGAGAGTGTCAATGAGAGAGTCACTGTTGAAGAAAACTCAGATTAAGTCTTGACTAGACTTCACCAACAGGCATGTGGGAGACTTAATGGTTAAGAGGAAGCAAGTTCTTTGGTCTGACAAGACCAAAATGGTGATTTTTGGCCATCAAACAAGACGCTACATCACTACAAACCCACCATCCCCACTGTGAAGCATAGTGGTGGCAGCATCATGCTGCGGGGGTGCTTCTCAGCAGTTGGGTCTGGAGTGGCTGAGTCAAAGCTCAGATCCAACAGAGAATTTGTGGCTTGACTTGACCAGGGCTGTTCACACCCAATGTGCAACGTGACAGAGCTTGAGCAGTTTTGCAAAGGAGAATGGAGTAAAATTGAAGTGCCCAGATGTGCATGCCTGATTGAGACCTATCCACACAGATTCAGTGCTGTGTGGATAGGGATCTGAAAGGGGTGTATATTTATGCAGTTGTTTATTTTACATTACATATTTTTACTTTTAATTTCGTCCAAAATGTGCAGATCTACTTTCCTTGACCTCAGAGCAGACAGGACCCTGTGTCCCCACCTTCAGATCCATGGAGGTTCAAACCTCAGGCTGGGAAACTAACAGCTTACATTAAGCTACAACTGCTGCTTACCATAGGCTCATAGTAAACAGTAACATTAAAGAATACTAATTATTTCAGTAAACAGCCCATCAACTGTAATGGATTATTTAAGAAATATCACAAAAAGCCATGCCACTGTACATAGCAGATGGCATGCAAATTTAATGAGTGGCAATATCTTTGGAGGGAAACATTAAAAAAGAAGTGATTATGCAAATGAGGGATTTTTTTAAATCCATCACTTCAACACAAGTCCTGCAATAACTACTAAGTAGCACAAGCGCTGCACAGTATTTCAACGTAATTGTTCCTCCCGAATGACTCTCCTGATTCCTAAATCCTTCAATGATCCCATATGGGACGTTGATGGTGCAGAGTTAGGACTAACGTGACAAGCTTTAATGCTAGCATGCTCAGACAGCATATCTGTCAGAGTGTGCCAGGCCAGACTAAATGCTTGGAAATGTGCTGTTACTAGTGGCTGCCCAACAGAAATCACTTGTCATCACCTTCTGTGCTTTGATAGCTAGTTAGCTGCAGCTCAGCACACATTCGACTGACAGCTAACACGGACAATAAATGTTAATATCGGGCCTTTTATCGCTAGTTCTATCACTGACAAGCACAGCTCTCATTCAGACACAGAAACACAGCCCCTTTCTCCACATAAAAGTGCATTTCTGTCAACTTTATGGCATGTTTTACAGCCTACCTCTAACCCGGCCAATTGTTAAATGGTTAGCATAAACATTTTTTATGAACACAGGCCTTTTATTAACACCTATGAAGCAAAGTAAGTCTTGGATGAACCCTGAATCCATAAAAGAAACATTAAACTTACCATGCAGCCGGATGACTCCAACTGTCTGTCAGACACACACTTAAAGTTCTTCTTGCAGCCACCGTTATCTTTGGAGCAGTCCCGAACGGGTCCAAAAGATGCCAAAAGATCCTCCACGGTTTCAAAATAAGTGGACATCATGGCTTCTTCCCTGTAAAAGAGGATAAAACATGAAAATACACCCTTTTGCAAATATATATTACAACAGGAGGGAAATAAATGCTCAAAGAGTGGAAATATTCCCTCATAAAGTTGCCATTTCTGTTGCAATTAAAGAACATTTATGATGTTTTTGTTGCTTGTACCTTCAAATTAATGTCTACTTGAAATATTTGCAACTCACACATTTTCTAAAAAAGGCCACTAAAGTCAGCTTGATGCCTTTACTATTAATAAAATGTAATTTATCAAATTGAACACCCGCAATAACAACGTTTTTAATGATTTTTCCCCAGCATGCCATGTTTCCTCCGTGAGCTCTCACTTGATTTTATGACAGGCAGTGCAAAGGCAAACATTAATAAAGCCAATCCAACAGTGGTTTAAAATAGATGTACCCCGGGGCTTGCGGTATGTAGTAGCAGAGTACAGCAGTTTTTAAACAACAACAGAAGTTTCTCTGAGAAGTTCATTCTGCTTGGGTCATGTCTGGGAGGAGCTGCTAAATTGGCATTAATTGGATGTGTTTGTGACGGTGCTGTGATGGAGAGCGCGGGGAATCGGCATTCTGCATCCATAAACTCTCGGGATTAAGCCAAGGCCAGGACATCCAGGCCGGCCCTCACTGGCAACGATGAAGAAAAGGAAAAAAGACAAACTAATGCATGCATGCATGCACAATCAAAGATGTACAGAGGCAGTTCAAGGCAAATGGGTTGATCTTAGATTATGATATCGAGGATATCATTATACATTTTTTATTACTTCTGAGACTAAATTAAGTGCTTAATGTCTTGTTGTGCCTCCATCTGTATCTGAATAATATATAAACTTTATAGGCTACAATATTTATTGACAAGCTAATGTTTTGATCTAATGTTAGCATTCTAGTAGGTTAAGAATGACAATGCTTAAAGGCCAGTGTGGAAGAGGTTAGTTGAAAATAGCTAACATCAACTTAAGCTATATTACTTAAGTTAGACATTGACCACGACAATGCTACAACTTGATATTAATCGCCCGTAACACATGGGTGTAGACCAGTTAGCCAGATGGTTAAATTATTCTGGCAGTTCTCCACAGAAGCTATTACACAAAGGCTAAATGCTGAATATGTTGAATATGCTAGTACGTACAGTATATAATGAAAATGTTAAACAACAGTGAATTGTACGATCCAGCAACTCTGAATGGCAGTACTTGACAGTAGCGCTTTAGTTGAAATGTTAATGTTAGCATGCTACTAGAGGTTTAGAAAAACGATGCTAAAATGTCAGCCTGGAGGAGATTATGTTTACTACAGTAGACAGTGCAGATTATGCTAATTTGCAATGCTAATGCTTCAAATTGTTGCTTGTGAAAAAAGTTTTTTTAGCTAAATATTAATGTCAGCATGCTAGCAATTTTAGATTGGCAATAATAAACGGCCAGTGCAAAGAAGGTCATGTTTTTAAACATTCAATTGCCAGTGTCACCTCTTACCCTTAGGGTTAGGACACCAACAGTTTAAAGTTAAAAACCAAACTTGCAAAACATAATAACAAAACATTTTAATGAAGCCCAGTAAACAGTCTGCTTATAGAAAAAAGCATGAAACACTGTAAAGCAGCTAATTCAGCTAAGGCTAATGCTTATGAAGCTACATTTGCTACATGAGCTCGAGACTGTACACCTCTACAGTTTTGCAAATCTCATACACCTGTTTATTTCAGTAGCTGCATAGCTTTCTTGGCTAAAGCAAAAGCAAGCAATACTATTTTTTTCAAAATCTAACTTAGCTACATTAGCTACATAGTTTAGTAACATATGTACTTAATGCAGCTAAAGTTGGTAAAAGCTTGTGTAAAGCTAAAGCTAATGTAGCCTCACTGGCTGACATTAACTACATAGATAGCATAGCTACATTAGCTTAGTCTAAAGGTACCAAAGCCAGAACAAGCCACTATTTGTGTGACTGCTTCTAAAATGTGTATGTTATTATGTCCCGTATCAGACATCTGACCTTTTTTGCATTTTATTTGTGTAATATTTGCAGTGTGGCTATTTCATCAGTGTAACTGTCTTGTGCTTTTTTTTTCATGAATGTTTTTTTTTTTCTTTTTTTGTCATACTAAAATGGCAAAAATGTACTGGCAAACTTTCCATCCTGACAGAGGCTGCATCTCACATATACGGTAGTGGAACTTGTAGTGGTTGTGCTAGACAGCAGTGCTTTGAGCTAATGCTAACGCTGACTGCTAGTAGTTTCAGAAAGCTAATGCAAAATACCAGTGTATTAGAGGCTATATTTTTACATTTCACAACAATTTTTATGCCCGTTCATCCAAATCCAAAGCCCTATCAAGGTGAAAGTGTTGGAATTAATTGGTTTTCTTGCTGTGAAAAGGGCATGCATCAAGACTGGTAGCAGTCTAACTGCTACCAGTCTTGATGTATGCCAGTGTCTGCATGCTAGCAGACTTAGATGGATAACACTAAAATGCTAGTGTGAAGAAGGTCTTGCTAACAAAATTCAGCACTAAAGTGTTGTTAGTGTAACTCTTAGTGGCTGTGCTTAACAGCAATGCCTTGAGCTAATGCTAATGTCAGCAACTAGTAGTTTCAGAAAGGTAATGCCATAATATCAGTGTATAGAGGCTATGTTTTACTTTCCACATCAGTTTCTATGTTGGTTCATTGAAATATTAAGCTCTATTGAGGTGAAAGTATTGGAATTACTTGGTTTGCTTGCTGTGAAAAGGGCATATATGATATTGAGACTGATATAAGTCTTGATACATGCTAATGTCTGCATGCTAGCAGACTTAGATGGATCATGCTAAATGCTAGTTCAAGAAGGTCTTGCTGACTAAGTTTAGCACTGAAGTGTTGTTAGTGCAGCTCTAAGTGGTTGTGCTTTGAGCTAATGCTAATGTCAACTTGTAGTAAGTTTTGATGCCATAATACTAGTGTAAAGAGGCTTTTCTTTTAAATTTCACATTGGTTTGTATGTAAGCTAATCAAGATCTAAAGCCCTACTGAGGTGAAAGCAATGGAAATACTAAGTTTGTTTGCTGTGAAAGACATCATTGCTAAGATTGAAATATTAAATCAGCACTGACCTTTTCTTTCATTCAGGTACAAACCACAGACTCCAAGGTGAAACTCCTCTGCTTACCCATCCATCACTACAACTATTCTATTTTCTGTGGGCTTTCTACTGACTTCCCTGAGGCTTGCAGCAGTTCCTCTAAGAGGCCAATTTTGCTAGTGACGGGTGTGAGCTGAAAGCTTGTTGTGTCTGTTGTACATACAGGATTTCTTTGCTCTAACACTTCAAGGAGAATAACAGAGCATCCGTGTTTGCTTACCTTCAAATGGGAAGGTTTTGAGAGGTACTTTTCATGGCTCTCAATTGGAAAGTTGTCGAGACATTTGATTCAAAAGCAAAAAGTCTAACGTTGTAAGGCTTCATGAAAAAAATCAGGGTATTATGAGTGTCAGCGGGACAAATAAGTTTGGGTTTCTGTCCAGGCAAAAGTTGAGTTGGTTCCGCAACAATTGATCTGTTTATGGTGAGTATGTTTGTCAGCCACTGTGCCACTGCAAGGGCTGACAAAAATCATTACAAAAGAGGACTCTACTTTTTTCCAAAAGCTGACTCTTTCTGCTTTCTTCCTGGAAATGTCAGCTTGACCACGGCTGTATAGATCAGCCGCTGTGTTCACTTCAGCATGCTCAGCTGTAACCATACACTGAGCTCTGCATGCCCGCTGTCAGAGAGAGCGAAGGGGTAAGCAACCCCTCTGTTTTTCTCTGCAACGAAACAAAAAAGGACTGTCTCTTGCAATGTGACTGCAGGGAACTCAGTGTGTTGCGAGGGTGACTCGACTACAAACAGCAACAAGATCTTGGATGATAGGAAGACAGATGCCCTGCTGAGTATGGAGGATTTCAGTATTGTCACTGTGACTGTCACTGTTTGGTTTGTCTTTTTCTCTGTATTCTTGGATGCTTAAGTGAGAATGTCATTCCAAAGTAGCTCTGAAAATATAGTCGCTAAATAAATAATCTAAATAAAACTTCTGTTCATAATGAGATTTTTAAAATACTCTTACATAAATGATGAAAAGGGCGTTTATCTTTCAAATTTTTAAAAGAGCAGAGATGGCAGAGTGTAATCTAATTGACTTTTTTGACTTATTGAATATTCGCCATTGAATATTTTTTGGTTTAAAGAGTTGTATACTGTGACCTTGTCATCAGCTTCAGGCAAAGATGAACAGCAAAGCATTAAAATTCATGAAATCGTCAGGAATACTCTCCCCAGCATTGGCAAATAACTTTAAAATTCATATCTCATTAATATTAGCAGGGACATACTGCAGGCAGGTGTGGGTAGACACCCACTCTGTCATTTCAATTACAAAATATAGTCTTTTAATTCTTTTCTTAAGTGTATGCTCATGCAAGAGGATTAGTAATGCTTTAAAACACCTCGCATTGTTATAAGCGGTTCTCAACAGGTGGGTTGGGACCCAGCGATGCCCGAAGGAGCTGTTTACAGATGGTTGCAAAATGTGTGCCCTAAGCAAAATACACCAAGATACACCATATTGCCAGAAGTATTCACTCACCTGCCTTGACTCGCATATGAACTTAAGCCCAGCTCCTGAAAAACAACCCCACACCAGAATCCCCCCGCAACCAAACTTTACACTTGGCACAATGCAGTCAGACAAGTACTGTTCTCCTGGCAACCACCAAACCCAGACTCGTCCATGGGATTGCCATATGGAGAAGCACGATTCGTCACTCCAGAGAACGCGTCTCCACTGCTCCAGTGGCATGCTTTTCACAACTGCATGCAATGCAAAGCGTCGCATGCGGTTCTGAAAAGCATGCAACTAGAGCATGCTTTTCACAACTGCATGCGACGCTTTGCATTGCACTTGGTGATGTTTGGCTTGGATGCAGCTGCTCGGCTATGGAAACCCATTCCATGAAGCTCTCTACGCACTGTTCTTGAGCTAATCTAAAGGCTACAAGAAGTTTGGAGGCCTGCAGCGGTTGACTCTGCAGAAAGTTGGCGACCTCAACGCACTATGCACCTCAGCATCTGCTGGCCCCACTCTGTCATTTTATGTGGCCAACCACTTCGTGGCTGAGTTGCTGTCATTCCCAATCGCTTCCACTTTGTTATGATACCACAGACAGCTGACTGTGGAATATTTAGGAGCAAGAAAATTTCATGACTGGACTTGTTTCACAGGCGGCATCCTATCACAATACCCCGCGGGAATTCACTGAGCTCCTGAGAGCAACCCATTCTTTCACAAATGTTTGTAGAAACAGTCTGCGTGCCTAGGTGCTTGACTTTTCTATTTTAACATGATTGTACCCCGGTGCACGAAGGAACGACTATGAACACATGGTGTAGTAAGTTTGGTGTGGAAGAACTTGACTGGCCCGTACAGAGCCAGTCAAGGAATGAACTGGAACAGAGATCGCAAGCCAGGCCTTTTCATCCAACATCAGTGCTGACCTCAGAAATGCTCTACAGAATGAATGGGCACAAATTCCCACAGAAACACTCCAAAATCTTGCTGAAAGTCTCCCAAGCAGAGTGGAGGCTGTTACAGGGGATAAAACTAGGACCAACTCTAAATCAAAGTAGATGTATTAGAAAACACAATGCCGTTACAGTCCGTTTTGGTGTAACGGTCATTTGGCCAAAAACTTTTGTCCATATAGTGTACATTTTATTCCATCTGAAGTCCATACACTTTTCCGTAAATAACATTGAGTGTTTAATTTTCCATTAAAGAGGTAGTGGTGGGTCCATGGGCTAGACCAGTTGAGAACCACTGGTTTAGAGGTACAGTAAATATTAAAAGTTTCATCTTACTCTACATTTAAGGAAAACAGGCATTAAAATATTCTTTATTGGTTCTGATTGGTCTGCTGACCTACCAATGAAATTGGCGACGGTTGCTGGGCTATTTCCCAGTGGACAAACATTCGCCCGTGCTGAGTCTTATCATTTTGTCATGTTGACATTGTGACCTTTATTAGTTACTCCAGCATGGTTAAAAGCTGTACTTGGGGCGTCTGCAAGAGGGACTCAAGCTCTCCACTTGGCTATCTGGGAGCATTTTCATCCTGTGTCCTTAACTGAAGATTATAATCTTCAGATAAATATGAAAAATGCCTTCTTTGGATTTGATTCTGTGGTGACTACACTGACAATTTAACCCATCCACCATCACAAAGAAAACTTACAGATGCTTGAAGGTAAGGGAAAACATTTAAGTTTGGACAATATGTGAACTTTTAAGTAGTCACAATGCAACTCAATAGCAAATGTACTGACATTCTAACCTCCTGTATCTTCGTCTTTATTCTTTCTCTATAGCCAAGTTTATGAAAGAATCGAATCGGTTAAAGGGGACATATACCTCATTCCCACCTTTTAAAACAGTTCTCTTTGGTCTAAATAAAACATATGTGCCGTGCTTTGGTCCCTTTCCTTCGTAAGGTGTGCGGACACAAGCACAGCTGTGTGCTTCCATGGCTGTGGATGGCAATCTATGGGTCGACATACGAGGTGACTCATTGCAATGTCAGAATCTGAATGAACTGTCAGATTTCACGTTTTTAGACAAAGTAAAGTGAAAAATAAGCACTGATTTGAAATGTTTCACATTCTGTGGGTTGATAAATAGTCTGGGAACCCAAATGTATGTAAAAACATACCAAAAAAGCGAATTTTTTATCATATGTCCCCTTCAAACAGTACTATGTAGAACTTTAAGGTGTGTTGGGGCCAAATTTTGAGTCTGAAGTAAGACATAGATGTGGTGAGTAAGCTAGTTGAGGGCACCGTCAGGTGGAAAGGTGGATTGACACAATTCTGGGTACACTCTGGATGTCCTTGCATATTACCAAGTGCATGGGAAAATAATCCGTTGAAGAAATGAGAGAGTCCATGGCTTCAGGGTGGAATAATGTGTGGATATGGATAATAAGCATGGTCTTGGGTACCATCCCGGGAAGGTCATAGGGTTGCTACAAGCCCCTGGTTGTGTAAACAACAGTAGCCAAGAAGGGTGGATTTCTTCTTGGTGAGGGTGGAAGCTTTTCATTCAAAAATATCAATCTTTTTCCATTTGAGTGACAGAGTTGTTCTGTATGTTTTAGTATGTAATTGTCCTCTTGCTATTTGAACTGCGTCTAATTTATGACCACCAAACTGTCTATGCTGGTCCATCTGATTCAAGCATTTAATCAGTGAGGATATGGGGCTCCAGTTTAGCCCAGTTGGTCGAGCAAGTATCCCATCTCCAGAGGCCACAGTCCTCATTATACTGGTCACAGGTTCAACCCCCCCATTCCCCATCTTCTCCCCACATTCCCCATCTCCTTTAATCTTTCCTATCAAATGAAGGCAAGAGCCCAAAGAAAAATCTTTGAAAAAATCAATGCGGATATGAATGACATCAACTAATGAGGCAAGGAAACATCAACAACATGTATAATAGCAATGTTTTATTCAAGACCTTTGTTTGAGGAATGCTATTGGGCTGGAAAATGTGATTAAGGATAGTAATGCGTTTTAAGATAATTAAAATGTCACCCTCTGTTTGCAACAAATTAAGCAGGGATTATTGGCTCCCAATAGAAACTGGGGCTGTGGTTGTGGAAGAACCATTACATATTAGAAATATTGATGTCACCCAGTTATTTCCAGTATGTGATCGATGCACTGGAACCCTCCAAACAACAAACTGTTATTTGCTTCCAATATAATTGCTGTTTTGGTGCTAGGAGCTCCTCTGCCACTGTAAAACATTCTGCAAAAAAAAACGGCCTAACGTTGTCCAAACTGAGTCTCTGAAAGTTATTAGAAAAATAATGAATTTTATTGCATATTTTCTGCTGCACATTGCTGAAGTTATTAATCCAACCAAGGCTGGGTTGCTTTGATTAGGAATATAATTTTTCTGTTTTTGCAAATGAATGATGAATTCATATGCAAACAGAGTTTATTAACCTTTCGGTTAACCAGCCTTAGTCCTTGGACAGTATATCTAATCCACAAATTTAATTGAATTTATTCAGATTGAGCATGAGAGCCAAAGGATATGTGGAGTGAACTGTGCAAATAAACACACTAAGAATGCCCCAAACTGGCTGAATTTAGAGTAACTATGGGTCAGACTCTACGGACCATCCTAAATGTTCATCCTTGTGTAGGAAATTCAAATTTCATAAAACATGGGTCAGTATGAAGGAAGTTTAGATGCATTCCTTGAAGTCAGTTTGCAAAAAAACAAACAGATCAGGAGGTAAATGGACTGAAATGGACTCTTCTGGGCAATAGTCCAGTTCTGTTCATATCCTTTCCTGTAGGGCTCATGTCCACCCACACGTGCAGAATCACAAAGTTCTCTGAGGCCATCTGACAGTTTAGGTCATTCTGGGTAAGATCTTAGTATGCTGTACACTTCTGAAAGACACAGACATACTGGGTCTCTTAATATGTCAGAGTACCGAATCACCTAATCTCAGTGAAGGAGTAAATCCATGGTGTTCTTTGATTTTTGAGTTTCTAACGGTATCACGCTGAGTGAGGCCAGCCACCTTCTAAAACACCAAACTGCTTATATTTGCAGCCTAATTCTTCAAATGTATTCTCTCAGGTGTGTGATCAGGACAGGGACTGAATGGAAAATACAGACAGAAGGAGATTGCCAATTGCCTCATGTGTCTGATACTATACTTGTGAGACACTGAGGCAGTTTAAAGTTTGCTAGGTTATTCGTGATTACAGATTTCTCTTCTTGATGTTTGACTAATGGGTCTGAAACTTCACTGTGAGTCACTGTGAAAAATTTTCAGAATGAGCCAAAAATGATTCAGAGCACATCAGAAATCATATACAAATAAGACAGAAGAGTTTGTATAAGCTGGATAAGTCGAAACACCTTTACATGACCCCAGTTTATGAAAGTGAGATCAACCCCAGACTTTTACTTGCACTTCGGTATCCTAGCATGGGGACAAAAGTCAGAGTCTTTCAGTCCCTGGTTCTCCTGGTCTTTCTATTCTCTTGTAAGGCCTGGATGTTGACTGATGGCCTGAGGCACTGTTCAGACTCCTTTTCATAATGACTTATCTTCAGATCATTTTTGGGTATTGCTGGCAAGACCGTGTGTCTGTTGCAGATGTGCTAAAAAGAGAATGGATGGGATGGGTCAGCTACCTGATACGGCATATACTCCCATACCTGACCGGACCTGATGGTCTTGAACTTTGCATAGTGACCAAAAGAAGGCGGTTGGGCTCAACACCAAAGATAGGGTACGGAGCCCGGACATCTCAAGGAACCTCTGAGAAAAGCCATTGAACCTCTGTTTCAAAAGAGGTTGTTAACGGGGTTCTGTATCTGATCAGGATGCCTCCTGGTTGCCTCCCCATGGAGGTTTTCTAGGCGTGTCCAAATGGACAGAGACCCTGAGGCAAACCCAGAACTTACTGGAGGGATTATAAGTCTCATTTGGTCTGGGAATGCCTCAAATCTGTTAAGGGGGATATCTGGATTGAACTGCCTTGCCTGCTGGCACCACGGCCCAACCCTTGATAAGCAACAAAAGATTAAAAAAAAAAAAAAAAAAAAAAAAAAAAAAAAAAGGACTACAAAAAGGACTTGACAAAAAGTTTGTTTGAGGTGCTCTTTGGAAGTGGCATCCATAAAATTGATGAATAAACAAAGGAAAACTCCAAGGAGCTCTCTTTAAACACTGTTTTTGCTGTATGGCCATTGTGTTTTGGCAACAAGCCTTCATCAGGAAGTCAAAAAATAAAGAAGACTTCCTGGTAAGGACTTGATGCTGAAACATTTTTAAGGTTTGTATATGAAAATGCTGTGAAATTAAAGGCATTTGAATGTTTGAAGAGAGTACCTTGGAGTTTTTTCATTGTTTATTTGAGCAAAAAAAGATATAAAAGCTTATAAAAAGTCAGTGGGACACAACAAGGCCATCTGGCACACAATGAGGACAACAGTAACAAATTCCATTTCCTGTTGAAAACCTACAGGATTAACTGAGATCAGCATTGTATCTGGCTACACTTGTATGCAGACGATACGATTATCTTCACATCTACAGAATCAGCTGTAAAAGTCGTACATGTCGGTAAGTTAAACAGCTAAATTGTAGGCTGGCCACACAATACAAGATTTTAAATCTCAACTCAGGCCAGTTTGCCATTCCCTGTGATGATTGGGGGGGGGGGGGGGGCTTATTTCAGGCCCAGACTATCTGTCTGACTAATCCACAACAATTCTTCTACTCTTTCTAGGTCTGACTGCCACCATCGTGGAGCAACTTCCTGTTGTGGAGCACTATTGGCAGTTTTTGTCCAGAGGGCTGATATCAACATATCAGCAACAC
The DNA here is from genome assembly GCF_018320785.1 of Cheilinus undulatus. Lineage (NCBI taxonomy): Eukaryota > Metazoa > Chordata > Actinopteri > Labriformes > Labridae > Cheilinus > Cheilinus undulatus. Next base: position 12,796,065 of record NC_054881.1, on the reverse strand, counting down.
TGATTTTGTCATCATGAAAAACATATCATGGATTTTGCAATAGGGATTCGTGGTATAAAAGCTCTGAATAAATACCACATTTTGTGTCTGGATTAAAAAATGCACTGGCGTGGATATAAATGCCAAGCAAATTAACAGAAAGTATAAGCTACCTAACAATCTGTCTCATGGTTCCTGAGATATTGTAAACTATGCAAGCGCTACCACTTGGGATCGTCGGTAGGGTGTGGGGGATTGCGTCACATTTGGTCATGCAAGTTTCTGTGAGATCTCACAAGTCTGGAATCTTCTATGCTGAAATCATTGCTACAGATGGCAGGTGTGAAGTCTCATGGCCTGAGTCGTCTAGTATTCTAAGGATTATAACATGAAAAACCATTTGAATTTGTCCTTTTGAAAGACCCTTCAATGCCCCCTTTATCGTTTAAATAAAGTAAAAAGGCCTCTAAGCTTTGGTGCTCACTTTAAATGAATGGCAAAAAAATTCATGGCCCATACTCATAAACACTCTGCTCTGAACTCAGCTTAGAAATTTCTAGCAAGAAATTGTGGGAACATTTTCTGCTGTCTTTGCACTTGGAGCAAAGAGAGCAGAAACTTTAATCTTGGTGAGGAGGAGGGGATGACCTTCTTGCTGGGTATGACACATTTTTGGGATGCTTATAGCAAACTTTCAGGAGCAGAATCACACCTCAGCCATACTTCTTCCTACCTTACCTTGAACTCAAACCTGAACATCTCCTCCCCTTTCATTCCTCCTATCTGTCAGGCTCTGAAGGGGTTTGTCATGCCCTGGTGTTACCTTGAATCCCTAAAGCTCCTACAAATTGAGACTTAGAAGATGCTTAACATCAACTAATTCAGTATAATCATTTCAATATCATTAATAGACAATATTCAAATTACATCCTGTTAATGGCGTAGACCTTGACAGTGAATTAAAAGCTGTATTTCTCCAAAAAAGGTGAAAAATAAATTGTGATAATGAGCATCAGAATGTAAAATAAATCAGCTTAAATATACAGTCTAGTCAAAAACTGTGTAATTCTGACACTCTTCTATGAATAAACTGTCTGCCATATATAAAAATGTGAGGTCTACCAAATGTTTGAAAGCCTGTCCACTTGCGCTGTGGGCTCTTTACCGGCTAATGGCTATCAGTATGTGAAGGCCTTTAATCATTGGTAGATGCACCTGTGGAGAGAACAACATTAAGAAGGACTCTTAATGCATCCCTCACTTAGGCAGTCCTAAATGGGCTGATATGTATAAATAGTTTTTGTCTGTCTGTTCACCCCGACTGTGATTGAATTAGAATATTCTTCCTTCAGTGTTTGGGGAACATTTCTCTATCTGCTCTGCTTGAAGAACTTCAAAGTCTTTTAAAAGTCCTCCTCACTTCTCCTGTGAGGAGCAGCATGTCTTACCCAATGCAGGAAGACACTGAACTCATGTTTTGTTTAGACTTGCATACAAAAAAATACATTGATTTTATTCCGAAAGCGGTCAAGACAGTCTGGCTGCAGCCCATTCATTTCTGATGACCAGTCTCAACACTGTTCATCTAAGATGTTGTAAATCTCAGAACAGAAATAAACATTACAACTTTGAAATAAAACCAGATTTAACTTCTGTTAAGGGTTAGGTGAAGGTCAAGGTAAAGGCCAAGAACCTGACCTGCAAAACCTGATTACAAAATGTTTAATAAAGCTAAATAAACATTGCTAACAGGAAAAAAGCTTGTCCTCCATGAAAACAGTCGAACGCAGCAAGCTGAGCTTATGTAGCTCTGCTGGTTGCTTAGCTTAAGTAGATAAAGGAGCTAAAGCTAAGCTCACAAAGCAGCTACATATATTACATAAGTAGCTACATTTGCGAAAGCTCACATTGCTAAAGCTAACTTAGCTATAGATAACAGAGCTACCTAGCAAACAGAGCTTAAGCTAAGCTCACAAAGCTATGTAGCCACGTAGGTATGTTACCTATGTAGCTACATTAGCTTTAGCTATGTTTTCTAAAGCTCATATTTCTAAAGCTAACTTAGCTATAGGTAACATGAGCTTTAGCAAATGTAGCAAAGGCTAATTTAGCTATGAAGATAATACGATATGTATCTTACAATGCTTATGTAGCTGCTTTGTGAGCTTAGCTTTAGCTCTGTTATCTACATAGGTTAAGCAGCTAACAGAGCTACACAAGCTCTGCTTGCTGTGTTGGACTGTTTTCATGGAGGGCAAGCTTTTTTCCTGTTAGTGATGTTTATCTAGCTTAACTAAACATTTTGTAATAAGGCTTTTCAGGTCAGCTTTTGATTTTTTAACTTTGGTTTCCTTAGCTCTTAACAGAAGTTTAATCCAATTTTAATTTTAAAGTTTTAGTGTGTATTTCTGTTCTGAGATATAGCCAGACTATCTTGGGCTGAAGTGGGGTAGCCATATCAGTGCCCAGACACATACGCTGACACCAAACTGGATTATTGCTTCAAATGTTTAGCTTGCTCAATATTCCAGACATTTACTCCTTGAAGGGGTAGAGGAACATTTAAACCCATCAGCAGTCGAATAACTGAACTGACCACTGTCCTTTAACATGAGCTGTTTGCTAACAGTCATGAAAAAGTTGAATTCTTCATTTCTAGGTAGAGTGGATAGAGAAAGAAGTGAGCCTGCAAACAGGACCCCCTGATTCTTTAAACATTGTGTTTACCCAGCCCTAAACTATCTTGCAATTGTTCAGTAACAATCCCTAGATTGTGCCCTTACTAAGAATGGTCAGGAAGGAAAATAGCACTGCTATTGTACTGTACTGAAATCTAAATAGGTCCATTCTCCAACTGGGCCTCCCATCTCTTATTGTTCTTCTCTTTATTTGGTGACTCAATTTTTCTGAATTAGACAGACAACACATGGCATTCTGTGCATCAGTTCCTTCTGGCAGGCACTCAAAGCACTGACAAATGACTCCTTAATTCGGGAGAAAACAGAGGGTGGGGAAGGTGAGGCAGACAAAAATAATGGCCTGCTTCAGCTGTGAGGTGCATGCTAACTGGCTCTCCTTCTGGATAGAGGCTGTAGTCAGTCGAAGATGAAAAAACGATCAATTCTGAGATGCCTGTTGCAAGACAGTCCAGAAGGAGGAAAATGGGGAAAAGATATCGAGGGAAAGTCAGAGTAAGAGTACTGGAAAGTTGCTTGGAACCTTTAAAATCATTGCACTAAGGTTAGAAAGTACTCATTAATGCTGGCCTCTCCCTTCTTAATTAACCACACTCTGAGAGCTGATCCATAAAGGTTGTTTGGAGAGTAAAGAAACCTGCAACCCACATGACTCTACAAAAATATTTCGCTATCATTTCATGTCAAAACCAACAAGACATGATAAGTGCTCCCTTTCCAAATCATTACCAAATCAGGATCATCTCTGTCGGCACCCTGACTCTGTTGCTTGACCCAGAAGCGCATTGGTTGCATCTAAACACTGACTAATGTACTTGTTATTAATCTCCCTCTTGCTTTTCCCGATGATGAATGACCAGGCGATGCAGCCCAAAGTTAGAGCGCTGCTCCAGCATGATTACAGAGCCCGTTATTGGTCTGCCCGAGCACTTGATTAATGCTCTCGCCCCAGCTCCCCACAAATATGCTGACTCTCATCAAGCACTTTTGTCATTGAATAGAGTGCATTTTCTTTAAGCTCGTCGTAATCACTGAGGAAAAATCTAGTGAGCGAAGAAAGCAGGTAAGTGATAAAATAAAGATTGATACATCCATTCTTTGCTTGAGTGTGGAGTTGTAAAACATATTTGATGGAGATTTGGAGTAAGGAGAATGTGATTTATGAACCTGATTTTTCTCTGGTGTCAACTCCTTGCAGTTGCACTGGGTTATTGGCTGTGGCATATTTTGATGGTTCACTTGATCACAGTGAGTGAGGCCATTAATCACCAGTGAGGGGTGTCAGCGGCTACTCTGGGTTATTAACCTTTTCTTACTGGTGAAAATGCAAGTCTAAAGGCCCACTTTAGTGAGTCCACATTACTGTTTACCCTCATATCCAAGTGTTTGTTAACTGATTCACTCTGGTACAGAAGTGAGAAGCAAAATACTTTGTTTGTATTAAAAACTCCAAATCCAAAAAGGTTGGTACATTGAGCAAAATGTTGATAATAATAGAATACAGTGATTTGAACATCTTTTACACCCACATCCACCTGAATGCAGCACAAAGACAAGTTATTTAATGATCAAACTGATGAACTCTTGTCTTTTGGAAATACCCACATACTCTATGAATTTGACGCCTGCTGCTTGTTCCAAAAAAGTATGGACAGGAGCATATTTACCACTGTGCCACATCTTTTTTCTTCTAACATCACTGGAAGCATCTGGAGACCGAAAAATGTCATTCTTGAATTCAGGTCATTGCAAATAAATAGGCTTGATTGGTATGGAAAACATCATCAGTTTCATTGTCAAAGCTTTGTACAAATTTAAGGTAATATTAATAATGATTTACGGTTAAAAATTTTAGAAATATCCTAACATTAATGCATGAGTACCAAACTTTTCCCACTGAGGGCCACAGACAGAAATATATAAGGACGTTGGGGCAACTTTAATATCTACAAGAGGAGGTATGTGGCATTGATTAAGTCAGAATAAAGGAGGAGCTGGGGTGGAGGAGGGTTGCAAGAGCAGCTTTAGGGAGAGCGGCAGAGTGTGGCAAGGCAAGACAAGTTGAAAGTACGGTTAATGCTCCGTTTAACGGCTAATGTGCTGAAACTATGAAGTACAGTACAGTCAAGCACAAGCTTCATGTTCAAATGTGGCCCATATTTCATTTTATTTCTAGTGTTTGCTTCAGGCCACTCAAAAATCCCAATCTAATCCCGTAGTCCTCCAGCATGGATGTTTACGTGCCTGGGGGTGAAGAGGTGAGAGGGTCAGACACGGCCAGCAGTGATGAGCGAGGAGACAGATCCAGGTCTGCTTAATTTCTTTTTTCTTTTTAAAAAGCTGGTGAATGTTAGTTAAGATAAAACCAAAATTGTGGGTACATACTGCAGTGATGAACTGTCTTTACACCGAAGCACAACGAGTCTTAAGTACCACCTTTGGGCAAAACACATCTTTGCTAATGTCAGCAAATACACTAACAACAACAATACGGGATCAAGCCACGGTCATACCACTCTCTTTAGCTGCTTCAGGGCAGCTTTCTTCTTCAGCTGCTCAGATAAATGCTGAAAAGTGCTCCAAAACTTTGAACAAGTCCTGTTTGTTAGCAATATTAATCCACTGTGGAAATCTGCGGTGGAATTGAAAAAATGAAGTAAATTAACAAACTTTACGAGCTGAAGATGCAAAATATGACGCGTTCAGGTAACCTCAGTAAATTAGACGACTGTCTTCTACGTCATGATGTGTTCAAATGTCACATAAAAAATGGAAAATTTAGTTTTTGATAAGAAACTCAGATAAACATAGTTGTGAATATGTGTTTATATTTGAGGGATATACAACAGATGTGACAGACTGAATCATAGCTTTATACTCAAGCAATACTCAGCTAAGACCACCTGGTGTTTAAATATTTGCCTTATTTAAATCAGGTAACAGCACTAATCTATCTATCTATCTATCTATCTATCTATCTATCTATCTATCTATTTATCTCTATCTATCTATCTATCTATCTATCTATCTATCTATCTATCTATCTATCTCTGTATCTATAAGGGGAGGGGTGCAGGGGTGTGTGAGGAGGAGTGAGGGGGCAAGATCAGCTGGTTTAGTGATCCTAATAAGAAAGATAGCTAATAAAGTGGGATTTATGTTATGATGAAAATAGTTAACCCACAGTGATTATCTTTTTTTTAATGATAGACATGAAAAATAAGATCTTTATTATTGCTACAAGGAATATGATCATTAAAAGTAATGGTCATTTTAAAAAAAAAAATTCGAATTAAAGTTGCTGAAAGACACAGGTCTGTGGTGGTTCTTGCTATGTTAGCCGTGACGATGACTCAATTAAAACTAAGAACTGCATCTTTTATGCAACTAACTCAGGCTAAATCGCAGATAGCACAGACTTTGCATGTATTATCACTGTAATGATGGTGGGTGTGGCTGTGTGGGGCAGTGTTGGGGGGCCTCATATCAGAGTCTGCTTAGGGCCTCCCTTTGTCCAGGGGCGGCCCTGCTCCTTTGTCCAATAAGAGGCTAAAACAAATGTTGTATGCTTGTGCTTAACAGTTAACAGTCCAACTGTTAAAGCCAAACTTTAAAGGAGGAAAGATGGCCTTGCCCACTCAGGGAAGCTGTCAGAACAAGTAAAATAAATCCCTCCAGTCAACCCGGTCTGATATTTGGGACCCCTAGGGGCGGGACCAGAGATCTCACATTACAGATCTTCCGTTTGGAACCAGTGTGGGTAGGCCTTTTCTGTGAGGTGTTTATTAGACAGCTTTATTTTAATAAGGGGTGCAGCTTTTTCTATATACAAGGGGAGTGGGGTCTCAATCTTCTGTCTCCTTTGTTTGGCTTTAAATGGCAGAATAGACAGGTATAATGCTGAAAACATAAGAATCGTGGGTATTAAGTTAATCTTTATAGTTAAGGTTGACATCTTCATACCTGTTTGTGCTTTTGAAATGGCTGCATTCTCATTGTTCTTTTTTAGGTGTGTTGTAAACAAGATATTTTTTTAACCCTGAGGTCAAAAGAGTTAACACCGCGTCAAGTGGAAATTAAAACAAGAGCATAAAGTCAGGAAGAAGCACTTTATTCTATTCCAACCAGGTCTAACCCTCTTAAACCCCTACACCCTCAGCCCCGAGGTGCAGGGCCATGAAATGTGCATGCACCGGTTCAGTCACCAAGGATGGATGTTCCAAACAAGTCCCACAAAAGGCTGTATTTTAAATATTGATTCCTTAACCGCAATTTATCTTCTCGAGTAAAGCAGAGAGAAGCCAGGAAAAAAAGGAGCTGTGGTCAAGGTTGGCCTTGACTGTGTTTATCTCAGACAAGCACTGGCCCTCTTGGTTTGATTTGCATAATCATGAAGAGGAAATTTAAATTAATTCTTAATAAGAGTGTTGTGATTCAGTAGCTTTAGGGGGAAAAGTTCAAACAGAAGTCCAGGAAGGAAATAGTATTCCACAGAAGACACTAAATAACAAGTTCTGTGGATCTATCTTGGGGCCAAATAAGAGTAATGCTTTAATGGTTCTGTGTGAGTACTGTGTAAGAAAATAAAATAAAATCCAACCCTTTTTTTAGGCAGTGTGCAGTTAATCACTTAGTCCCTGACACAGCAGGAGCTTCAGACATTAAATACTACAGGGAAATAATTAATCTAATGCTAATGGTCTGGCTTGCTTTTTTTGGTCATAAAGGGTCAACACTATTAATTTCAGGTGGTTTTATAACTGCTAAAAAACTCCTCACACAAGCTTTACGCTGAGGTACACTGAAATTTCTACATTCTGTTTAACTCAATAAATGAAATAAAATAAAACAGAGTTTACCAGCTTGAAAACAGAACATACTTTCAAGAGTTGATTTTCTTGTACAATGATAATGCAACCTATAAAACTGGAATTTAAAAATGAGTTCATTTAAAAGGTTTTCAATCAAAACAAGGGTTATTTCTAGAGATGTAGAATCTCATTTCACCACTATGAGTCTTCTGGCTTCCATTTGTTAAGTGCTGACAACAATAAACAGCCTTAGAGATCTTCATATGGCAGCGGCTCGCCCATCATAGCGCTGTGAAGTGCACCTTTTAATTCAGCCTCTGTTACATGAACATGAGTACAAACTTATACCTTGATCTGTTAAATACTATGGTTCTTACCCACATAATACACAGGTCAAACAGGATATTTAAGGTACAGTTTCCATAAAAGAGAGGGAGAGAGATGAGTCAGTCACTCATTTCAATGACTTGGAATGATGCAAAAAAAAAAAAAAAAAAAAAAAAAAAAAACCAAAAATTGAACCATTTCCTTGAAGAAAATGTACGAAGGCTTCAGAGTTGATGTACATTAGCAAACAAACATGATAGGGACAATATGAGATTTTCCTTTTCTAGCCTGCCAAAAATATTGGACAATAACGTCCAGTTCAAGGCCCGTTTTATTCATCCAAAATTTTCACATGTAAAACTAAAAAGAAAAGAAAAATAATCTAATATTGTGGTCATTATATTTGTAGCACTGACGCTGGAACTTTTAACCATCATTTTTTGACACAAGTTTGATTTTTTTGCTTTTTTTCCGCAACATCATCGGACAGTGTGCAAGGTTGAAGTGTGAACATTTATTTATTTATTTAAAGGTTTATTCTGGGCATTTTTGTGCCTTTATTTGATAGAGGAGGACAGTGGATAGAGTTGGAAACAGGGATGAGAGCGGGGGAGAGACAGGCTGGATTTGAACCTGGGCCGTCGGCGTACATGGGGCATTCACCACTCGGCCACCTGCACCCCAGAAGTGTGAACATTTTGATTGGATTATGGACCTGAAAAATGTTGCAAAAATTAGACGGTTCTACTTTGGTAATAAAAGAAGTAACAGCCTTTATTGCAGATGTAAATGCCAAACAGAAAAGAAAATCTTGCTAGGAAATCAGTAAGCACTAAATACTGGCTTTACCTAACCTGAAACACATCCATCTGGTAAACCTCTAATAGAAAGCATTTGGGAAAGGGCAGAGCCCTTGAAAAAAAAATGTGGAGGGTGATTGGATGAACGTTCTGTCTGTTACATCTTTACAGGCCAATCAGAGCAACAAAACATGTGACATAGCCGCTACCGATCTGCGCCCTATGGAAGGAGTAAACTCAATAGAGAACTACATGACACAAACCATGGCAACTGTAGACATGGCAGTACATGACTTTTGTCGTTTTTGAAAAGAAAACAACTTGATGCTGTTGTTTGTTCTTCTTTTAACGAAGAATTGTCGTCATGTTCTGATAAAACTGGCGCTTTAGCAGCATCCACGGTAATCCCCTCTACCATAATAGCACCGGCCTCTTGTTGCTGCTTGCATACGTCATGACTCCACCATGCCAGAAAGTACTGCCCCTCCTTGCTGACTGGTCCTATCACTTTCTAACCTGGCCCAAACGGTTCAGACAGGAGCTGTGCAAGATGGACTCGCCAGTGAGAAACACGGAAACAGGCGTATCCATCTGCTTTGCAAGGATAGGCTTTACCAGGACTAAGTACAAATGCAGCTACATTCCCAGAGGTGAAAAGCATTTTTCAGGCCATGATGGAGGCACGTTTCACTGAAGCATAGCTATTATGTAACAGCTTTAAACAGTGGGTGCATTTTGTCTGCTAGTTTAGTGATCTAAGACTTTTAAACTAATAAAACACATTGTTTGTTGGTTAACTTGATCTATTTTGAGCCACTTTGTTCTGAACCACTCTGTCGACTCCCCTTGGTGCCTCATGGCAGAGCTTTGCTTTTACATGCTATTACTGACTGGTCAAGCCTGTTCAATAACGACCGGCTTGGGAGTGTCATTGGAGGGCAGTGTGCCCAGTGCATTCTGGTTGTTAAACCCTTTTAACAGCAGGTAATGACACATCCTTTTCCCTGTAATTTCTCCGACCCTGTGGCACTGATTTCAATTTTTATTTTTAGCTTCGCACTGCAGAGAAAGTGTGTTTTTTTCACAAGTCTATGTTCCCACTATCAAATTTCCTCTTTAGCGGCCTCTTATCTTGTCATGTAGACTCATTTTCACCAGTTTCAGTCAAGCAGTTGATTGGCAGGGGTTAAACAAGGCTACATCCCTTTTAAACGCCACCGCCTCGGTGCATTTCACAGCCTCCCGCATCAACATGTCTATCATGACTGACTGCCTGCATCGCTGTCTGCATAAACTCTTTGGGAAAGTGCATAAGCTAGAAACACCATAGGGTCCCCGGGGACTCGGTTCCACGAAAATGCTTTGGATAATGAGTCGTCTGCATTATTCATGACTATCTGACGGATCCCCAAATGTTACAGGAACTAATCACCAACCAAACACGGACTGTTAACTTATTATTCCAACTGAAGTGGGCTTTTAATCATTTAAACAATGTGTACTTCCTCCTTCATGTTTTCTTGTATTTCCTGGAGAAACTGATTAATCTCCAGGCCGTCCGGCTCCCATTAGCAGACATGAAGGATGGCTTTGTTTCACTCTGTTACAACATGTAATATGTCATGTTGCAGTGACACGCCACGTATGATATTTCACTTGAATCTCCCTGCACCTGATAAAATATTCAGTTTCTAAATGGGGCTGGCAGAGCATTTTAAGAGACTTCAGGAAGTGACAGCAGGAGACATATTTGCCACCTTCATGTCGGCACGTCCGTTCGCTGATGAATAGCTAAATGTTCCCCAAATGAGGCTCCTCTCCTGCAAAATAAACAAAAGCTACGTTTCTTGCTCTCTGCTTAAGTGCTCAATTTGCACCTGCAGATGCGCCGTAACCCTCCAAGGTCTCCTCATCACGCAATAATGGCGCCACTTGAGTGATCTTCAAGAAAAGGAAAAGGTACAAAGCAGTAATTGCTCTCAATAATTGCCTCCCTCCTACCTGAATAAGGAGACAGTCATTTTAGCGATTATAGTCATAACTACTTTCAATGTGGTCACATGAAGCCGTCGCATGCTTGTTCTTCAACATGTCCTTTTTTCTAAGCGCATCACATCCCTCTAAGTCACACACCTTGGCTAATTAATCCCGTTTACATCAATGTAAGCAGATGTGTACTATTGCCTTGGGAGCTCTGAGCTCCTGAGGCATTTTCATAAAGCCTGTGAAAAGTCTGGATGATTGCAGCGGAGCTGATTGAAATTGCAACAATTTATATGATAAACAAAAAACTCAGTGCTCAGTGATTACTGCAATTTATCCTTTGTGGATTACAAATGAGCTTATTGAATTTTTGTTGTTAAAAACACCTGAGGGTGTTTGGTGCAGAAAATGAGAAAAATAAGACAGAAGTTTAAAAAAAAAGGCATCTGCTGGAGAGACAAGGTGAAATTTATTGGCAACAAAATATGTTTTATTCATTCATACATGCTGAGCATGGTGGTTGGGAATCTTACTATAGGGCACTGTCCAGCCTCCAGAAGATCATTAAATTCAGAAAAGGAAGAAAAGGTGTTGTGGTTTTAAGAGTGTCTTTTGGCTGTCTGCAACTGATAAATCTACACCAAAAACAATTAACATTGAAACAGTTTTAGAATGACTGAAAATTTGATCTGTTTTTACAGACATTTACTTGTCAGCCATTATTACTAGATATAAAAAAAAAAATGGATAAGAACAGCAGAAATGTTGTAAAAAGGGCAAATAACAGTGAAAGGGGGGTAAGTGAGAGGCAAAAATGGCTGATAAGTATCAAAATGGGTTGTGGAGTGGCACAGAAGGACAAAAATGGCAGGAAAAGTGGGGAAAACAGGTTAAAATGTGGTCAAAATTAAAAACAAGGACAAAAGGGGCAAAAAGTTTCAAAAATGGGCTAAAAGTGGCCAAATGGGTTGTAGAGTAGCACAAAGGGACAAAAAATGGCAGGAAAAGTAGGGAAAATGTGGCTAATTTGGTAAAAGATGACAAAATGGGCAAAAAAGTTTAAAAAATGGGTTAAAAGTGGAAATAGTGGCGTAAATAGGATAAAACATGCAGGAAAGGTGATTTAAAAGGGGTTAAAAATGGCAAAAAGTGGGTTAAAGTGGTACAAAGGGGCAGAAAGTATCAACAATGGGTTAAAAGTGGCAAAAATATAACAAAAATAGCCTGGCAAAGTAGTGAAAACGGGTTAAAGAGTTGCAAAAAGGGGCAATATTTGACTGGGACATTGTAAAATGGGGTTAAATTGTGGCAAAAATTGTTCCTAAGGGTCAAAATGGGATGTGGAGTGGCACAAAGGGACAAAAATTGGCAGGAAAACGGATGAAAAGAGGTTAAAATGTGGCAAAAATGGTAAAAGAGGAACAAAGGGGCAAAAGTATCAAAAATTGGTTAAAAGTGGCAAATATAACAGAAATAGCCTGACAAAGTAGTGAAAAGGGGTTAAAGAGTGGCACGCAGGGGCAATAATTGGCAGAAAAGTTGCAAAAAGGGGTTAAAGAGTGGCAAAATGGTTTGAAAGTGGCAAAATGATCAAAAAGTAAAGTCGTACTTTATTAATCCCTGAAGGGAAATATAGAGTTTACACTCTATTGTTTTTACATGCTACACAAACATAGACAGAGTGATGGCCTTGCTGCTCTCGTTGAGCTGTTGGGGGTTCAGTGCTTGCTCAAGGGCACGTCGACAGTGCTCAGGGAGTGACCTGGCACCTCGCAACTTAAAAATGGGTTAAGAGTGGCAAAAATGTTGCAGAAATGGCTGAATGAAGGAGTGAAGTAGTGAAAAGTGTCAAAAATAAGTTAATACTGGTGCTAAATCACAATTGTGGAGTGCCCATTCTCTGGGATTTTCAGGGGCCAAGCCAATTCTGTGGGCGACTTGTCTCCTTGTGGTCTGCTGCATCACTGATAACAGGAATACTTATCACTGGTAATGCCTAAAATTTCCTGCATTTTCAAAAGAATTACCAACACCAATACAATAATATGTTAATCAGACCAAAATATTTATTAGTTTTTTGTTTATTTGAAAGTCCGGTCCCCAGAGTCTCTGTCAAGACTGAATCTGGCCCTTGTGCAAATGTACTTGATGACCCCTGCTATAGGGATGTTCATGTTTATTCATAGCTTTAAGTTATGCGAACAGCACTGAGGCCTGCAGGGCAAAAAGAGCTTAGGACAACAGTAGCTACCATTGACCACAATTTAAATTCTCAATCCATTTAGAGTTGCACAAACAGTGAGATTTTGTCACATTGGACCTTTATGCAACACCTGGGACACTATTCAAATCCCCAAAATCAGAGAAATACCAGCCAGAACTTTGCCGTGGATATGTCTGAAGTAAGTGTTGATTTTTCTGTGCTGATATTGATACCGATAATTTGCTGTAATACCAGATATCGTACTCAAGTAAAAGTGCAGTTACTCTGGTTGTAATTTACTTGAGTCAAAGTAAAAGTACTGCTCTATAAATCTACTCAAGTAAAGGTAAAAAGCATCTTAAAATGTACTCAAAGTCTTGAGTAGATACTTTTGATACCCAAGGGGCTTTCAGGCTGAAATATGACCTGTCCTTAATGTGATATAGGAACAAGAAACTAGGGCTGCAAGGAGCACCGAAGGGCCCTCGCACCCCGGCACCTATAAAGAAGGTTTTATTGTAGGTCTGGTGATGATCCATCAAGAATCATAAGCCTAAGATAAAAGGTTGGCAAGAGCATAATGTTTAAATATGTTTAAAGAACAAAATCAAAATTCAGAGGAGGAAATGATCAATTACCAGAAGGGGTTGCTGTGACATAGAGATCGAATTGATGCATAAATGTATTCAGAGCCGAAGTGTCAACAACCCTATTAAGTTTGGTGATGATTAAAATAAGCCCTGTGGAGTTATATTGAATCAAAATAGTTTGCACACTTAAAAAATATAGAAAAAAAGGTTTTCCAACTTTGGGCTAGTTCACAGCCTCGGCCTACAGTGAAAACTCAAAGTTTGCACAACTTTAGATTTCCATCTTGTCAACAATAGGCACAAAAAACTTGGAGATAATCTGATGAAATCTGTAGGTGGAGAACCTTCAGATGTGACAACAGTGATGCTGCCAAAAACAGCCAAAATATGACCTTTAACTGTTTGCAGTGCATTTCCTGTACATATTACAGGATGTTCCAGGTGACTTTTTATTTTGTCTAGATCTGATACATACAGTATGTGAACCGATTTCCATGCATGTTGCTCTTACCCAGTCCCCTATGTCACACTTGTTACACTTGTGCAATGGAATTACACAGTTCCACCAAAACACAAAAATGTCCCCTTGGGAACAATTTCTGGAAGGGTTTTCCGACTTTTTAGGCATGTCAAAGCCTCCCAAACAAGCCGCAAAGTGTTGGAAAATAATACCTAAGAATGCCCACAGATGCAATGGGGTCCTCGCTCCAAGGTCAGTGCTCGGGCCCTAAATATGGACCTCCAACCCAGTTGTTTTTTATAAAGTTTGACCTAACCTAAAGTATAATGCAACAGATGTTTTGGGAAGAAATAAGGAATCATTCTCTCACTATGTGCTACTGACCATCACGTGTTTTGAAAGCCAAATTAGTGGTTGTTTTCATGTTGTTGGCAGAAATATAATTAGGTACAATACCTCACTCAAAATATACTTAAGTAAAAGTAAAAGAAGTGATTTAAACATCCCTAATGTGAAGTCATTGGTGTGGACTTAATCTTTAAGAACCTTGGAAAGTAAGCCAGGTTCCAGGCTTGCTGTAGAAACTTTCTGTGAAAGCTATGAAGGCACAGATATCGTCATTAGAACGGCACAGCAGAGGGCTTTTAGAGGATAGATAAGTAAGTGGCTGTGATTTACATTTGAAAGCAAGGTCACAATAGTTTTGGATTTTTCATTAGTTTTTGTTTATTTCATTTTCACTTTCTGTGTTCAATTTCAGTTTACTTTTTATTCGTTTTTACTGCAAGTTTGTTGGTTTAGTTTTGTTTCAATTTTGCAAAAATGCTTCGTATTAGTTGAGTTTTTTTAATTGTAGTTCTTTGCATACATGTCAAGGCTGAGTGAACATCATACAATTTTGAAAACATATTTAAAAAGGCTATCTTTCACTTATGTTTTCATTTATTTAAAGATGATGTTTGCATGCAACTCCAGATATAAAACTAACACTGTGTGAAGTCTTACCCAATCAGATCAGACCATTTTACAACCCTAGACTTGGGTTTAGGTGCCAGACAGTCAGATCTTTTCTCTATTTTTATTTCATTTTATTTCAGTTTGTTTTGTAAGCACACTATACGGTTCTAGTTAGTTTCGTTTTTCGGTAAAGCTTAGCTTTTATTTAGTTTCAGTTTACTAAAATAATTTTCGAATTTTAGTTTCAGTTATGTAGTTAGTTTTAGTTAATTATAATGAGCTTGATTTAAAAGTTTTTTAACTTTGAAAAACACGTGTCTTTTCCTGTCTTACACAACAACGCCGGTCTCAGAGGATTAATCAGATGGTTTTATTGATTGCGTGGAGTTCTGACTTAAGTATGTTCACTGTAAGACCACAAAACGTATGATTATTTAATAAATCATGTGGAAAATAATGACAAAATTTCATCTACATACAGTATCACTCATAGGGGAAAAACAGGTTTGCTGCTCTTGATCCTATTGTAAGTGTCCACTCTCGTACAGGGGGACTCTTATGATGTCAGAGCGTGTGAACAGTTCACTTTCTGTTCTTGAGATGATAAAGTTTGCCTCTCGTGCAGAGGCTGGTGAACTGCACAGGTTCTTACTAGTGTCCTCTTATAATCAAGGTTTAGTGAGATGCTAATGCAGTAATGGCGTAATTCTCCTATAAATAAATGTGAAATCTAAGCAACAATGTCTGCTGATGACTTATAAACAAATGTTAAAAGTTATATTTTTCAATCCTGCCATTTCACAGTCCTATTTGTTTTTCTATCATTGAGAAGCACAATATTTTTATGCAACAAAGGCTGACAATTTGCTTTTCAAATGTAATGTCACTTCCCAGACTGCTGTCAGTTGGATTGCATAGTTGGGTGATTGTTTTAATCTGCAGCTGATGCTCTGACATATTTTGTGATTTCCAGCTGCACTGGTGCATGCCAGCGCCTACTGGCTGGTTAAGATGACAAAAACACATCTGATGTTGCCAGTATTTCGTTATTGCACAGCGGGGTTGCCAAATCCCTCACCTCTTTGACACTACTTTGCATGTTGGATTTGTGCTTCAGATCCTTATTTTTGCACAGCCCTGAGTTAAGTTTGTGTAACGCTATTTTCCTGTCACTTTAGTCGTCTAAATCTGAGAGCTGAGAGAGGATTTAATGACCTGATTAAATGCTTAATGGGCTTTGAGTCTTTTATTTAATCTGAGCAAAAAAGGCAAAGCACTTTTTCAAAGTTTGTAACACTTTTACAGTGATAACGCTCATCTTTAACCTGTTAAAAAACTTCATTTGAGGCTGTTTTAACAAAAATAATAAAGTGGCAATACTTTTTACTATTCAAAGACTAACAAGGGAATGTCATATATAATGAACTTTAATGTTAAATGGAGAAAAGGGGCATCAGCATTGACTTGTATCACGGAAAGTGCTCCCAATTGAAGTAAGGTCATGAATTATTTGGATTTCTACACTCCATGACAACAAGGAACTTTTTTAAGTGTTCTTGTGTTGCTAAAGCTGTAGAGACAGACTCCAGGAATACAAAAATGCAGAACTCACCAAACTCAGTCAGACGCTTCAAGAAATATGGGTACATATGAGCCACACAGCAGAGAAACTATCACACATGGTTCCTCTTTCAGCACAGGTTGTCATGTTAACAGCTGACTCAGACTGACCTGACCTCCCCAGGATCTTCAGTCACCAGCACGTCCGTCTTACAGCTAGCGATGGGGTTGATTGACAGCTCCACCGGTGGCACCACAAAGCTCTTGCTGACGGGCAGCCACAACCCTTGGCCCAGACTGTAGAATGATCTGTGTTGGCACAAGAGAAAATGTCAATCAAACAACTTTCACATAATAATTCATTAGCAACACACAATAATAACGGCCAATATGTCCATACATATGTATGCAGAGATAATGTTGCAGTGACAACAGCTGCTTTAAAGGAGTCAGCAGATGGAATGAGAAGGATGGACAGCACTGTTTACCCCTTTTTGTTTACAGTGCTGGTGAACGGGTGATGATGAATATTGATGGTAATGCATGGATGGATGATCTTCCACAGGTTCATTACAGACAAGACAAGGAAGGTGTAAATCAATAGGACAGTAGGACTCTCAGTCTAAACTACAACTATTTATAGATACATAAACATGCAAAACTTACGGGGGCCCTGAAGGCCAACAGGATTAATATTTCAAAAGTGCAAAATACATTTCACAAAACACAAAAATATTTCACAAAACACAAATACATTTCACAAAACACAAAAATATATCACAAAACACAAATACATTTCACAAAACACAAAAATATATCACAAAACACTGCATTGTATTACATTGCAATTCAATGCATTGTAACAGGGTGCAATACAACATGATGCATTGTGACACTACATTTTGTCACAATGCATTGCAACACTATGCACTGCAACACAATGCATTGCAACCCGATACAATGTGACATTAGCATTTTCATACAATGCATTGTGGTACAATTCATTGTGATGCGATGCATGATGACACGCTGCATTATGACACACTGCATGTGACACGATACTTTGTGACATGATGAGTTGTGACAAGACACTTTGTGACACAATGTGTTGTGACATGATAAGTTGTGAAACGATGCGTTGTGGCACTGTTCCTTGTGATACGATGCAATGTGACACGATACTTTGTGACACGATGAGTTGTGACAAGATACTTTGTGACACGAAGCGTGACACGATACTTTGTGACACGATGTATTGTGACACTATACTTTGTGACACAATGAAATGTGACATGATGCGTTGTGACATGATGCGTTGTGGCATGATGCGTTGTGACTTGATGCATTGTGACACAATGCACTGTGACACGATGCATTGTCACACCGTTTTTTTGTGACACGATGCGCTGACAGGATGCGTTGTGACACGATGCGCTGACAGGATGCGTTGTGACACGATGCACTGACAGGATGCGTTGCGACACGATGCGCTGACAGGATGTGTTGTGACACGATGCGTTGACACGATGCATTGTGACACCGTTCAAGATTGTTTAAGTAGTGATTGTTGTGATGCAGTGTGATGCAATGCATGCGATATACTAGCATGATGCTACACTTGATGTGATGTATTTAGTGTCCTTGAGATGCATTGCACCTTGGGAAGTGTTATGTTGTGGTTTGTGATATAACATTATGTGCTGTGATGCCATGTGGTGCGGTGCCCTGCCATGCTATACAATGCAATATGATGAAATGATACCATACCATATAAAACTATACAATAACCCTATTCAATAAATAAAACATATGATGCATGACAGAGATATAATATTCAAATCCATACAATTTAAAAGAATATGATTTGTGATGATACAATTATATGCAATAACCAGATATGAAACAAAGCAATGCTATGTAATGAGACTTAATTCTAGACAAAAAGGAAGATTACTTTATAAAGCAATATAATCTGATGCAATACAATACCATATGTGACAAGGTAAGTTAAACTATACAAAACAACAACAAGATGACATGATGCAATGTAGCATGACATTACAATGCAATACGAAACAATTGGATGTACTGTATGTAACAACACATTTTGATATAATACCATACACTCAGTTGCTGTGCATATTCAGCTGCAGTGCACTATGAACATCCAGACAAGGCAGAGCGGATGGGATACTGAGAGTCTAGGGCACAATCCAATGAGAATCTGCTTTGGTCTTCTTCAAGAGTATTTATTATGATTCTACAAGTGTTGTGAAATTCAAGTTTAAAAATCAATATACACAGACAGTTTGTTCCAGAAATTTACAACTCAGAAAAACTGTTTCCAATAAAGTAATCCACATAGAATCAGATTTGACAGAAAAATTCATGAACAGCTACAAATCCATATTTTCGCAATAAAGATGGAAATGACACAATAACACAGTTTGGAGTGAATATGCCAGCTTGTCAATCCTTTATGGCACCTAATTACCCTGCTGTTTGCAGGTGGCATGGCTATGGCACAGCAGAGCTAGACCTGGTCTGGCTTATGTAATTACTAATTTGAAAAACCGTGTTCCCATCTCTTTAAATTTAATGTTTTTCAGCACAGTGGCTTAGCATGTGTCTGCTCATAACTTTCATTCAGTGTAGTGTAAAATTAATTCTGTTTTCTCTGGAATGAATATTAGCATCCTCAGGGGGACAGCCTGCAGGTGGGCTAGACCTTTCGGTATGGAATACAAAACAACACCTGGTAACGGCTGGCAAAGAACACAGCACAGGCTCTGCTTTTCATGTAAAAAAAGGAGGGCAACAACACCACTTACTTCTAGAAACCATGAAAGTGAGCTTGAAAGGCTTTGCTTGTCAAAAATCTTGGCTTTGAATTTAATCAAACCCTCTCTTTTAAGTCCTTAAGATGATATATCTCATATCACTATTTCCTCATTTTATGTTTATTCACTGTTGAGGGCCGCTGACATCCAAATTGTCAGAAATGCCTGTTTATGTACAACGCCTTATTAGTGGAACAGTCTGTTTCTGGGCTGCCAAGCCAAAGCATTAAAAACCTTCAGCTTGTACAATTCCTGCTGCCAGAATAATAATTAGAATCGGAGAATCTGAATACATTACACTCATTCTGACCTCTCCTCTATATTAATATATCATTAAGATTCAAAATATCACTTAATCCATTACACTTCAGTCCAGACATTTATTGTGCAATCTCCATGTCTTTGAATCCCAAAATAATTTTAAACTCACTGATTCTGGCATCAAGTATATGATAAGGAGGATGCTATATGATTTAACACGACATAAACAGGATAGGGGTTATCAACTACATCATATTGCCAAAAGTATTTACTCACCCATCCAAATAATTGAAATCAGGTGTTCCAATCACTTCCATGGCCACAGGTGTATAAAATCAAGCACTTAAGCATGCAGACTGTTTCTACAAACATTTGTGAAAGAATGGGTATTCCAGCGTGGTACTGTGACAGGATGCCACCTGTGCAACAAGTCCAGTCGTGAAATTTCCTTGCTCCTAAATATTCCACAGCCAGCTGTCAGTGGTATTATAACAAAGTGGAAGTGATTGGGAATGACAGCAACTCAGCCACGAAGTGGTAGGCCACGTAAAATGATGGAGTGGGGTCAGCGGATGCTGAGGCGCATAGTGCACAGAGGTCGCCAACATTCTGCAGAGTCGATCCGGCAATCTGATGGATGAGTCTGGCGGTTGCCAGGGGCACGGTACATGTCTGACTGCATTGTGCCAAGTGTAAAGTTTGGTGGAGGGGGGATTATTGTGTGGAGTTGTTTTTCAGGAGCTGGGCGTGGCCGCTTAGTTCCAGTGAGAGGAACTCTGAATGCTTCAGCATACCAAGAGATTTTGGACAATTCCATGCTCCCAACTTTGTGGGAACAGTTTGGGGATGGCCCCTTCCTGTTCCAACATGACTGTACATCAGTGCACAAAGCAAGGTCCATAAAGACATGGATGAGAGAGTTTGGTGTGGATGAACTTGACTGGCCTGCACAGAGTCCTGACCTCAACCTGACAGAACACCTTTGGAATGAATTACAGTGGAGACTGAGAGCCAGGCCTTCTCGTCCAACATCAGTGTGACCTCACAAATGTGCTTCTGGAATAATGGTCAAAAATCCCCATAAACACACTCCTAAACCTTGTGGAAAGCCTTTCCAGAAGAGTTGAAGCTGTTATAGGTGCAAAGGGTGGACTGACGTCATATTGACATATTTTAGCTACATACTGTACTCCTAGGACTGCCATATTGTCCATCACTAGATTTGATGCTAATCCACCTGATTGGTGAAAATCAAAAAAAGGAAACAAGCTTTGTGTTTTAATCCTCAGGCAGGAAAACTGCTCTTTCCAAGAGCCTGAATTGAAACGTTTGCAGTGAAAACTGCATATTTAATCAGACCTGGACTGATGAGTATTTGTTTATAATAGATCATTTTTACTTAAAATTAGCTGGAAGGGGTAAAAAAATGGATCCAACATTGTGTCATCCACGATGAAACTGTTGCAATCTTGATCTTTGTTAAGTTGATTTGATAGCTGCTGGGATTTAAAGACTAAAGATACTCTAAACACCGCAACACCTTTTCTAAATGTAATCATATTTATACTGGATGGGGAGCTTTGGGGGGGCTGATATAGCCCTAGGCCACCAGTTGATGATCACTGGGATAGGATAGGACTAGGTAGGATTAAAGACAGACCAAAGAGGTAAGATAGGATGCAATGTAATTGAAAACAACACAATATGATGCTATGCAACACAACATGATATGAGGCAGAACTGGTTCCATATAGGGATCTCCATCTGGTGTGAATTCCTGTTTTCCTTTTTAGGCCTGACTCATCTGAAGAGAAATGCAGTCTATCCTATCTTTTCCTCACACAGCCCTGATATATAAAGCTTCCTGCAGAAACCTAGTGAGCTTTTTCCACTTGGTTACTGCCTCTTTACTCACTTTGTTATCTGTGTGAGCGTGCACATCGCTGAAAGTATTTGTCATTTCATCTTTCTTCCTCTGTAGACTCTGGACAGATACAGCGCTTGGATCAGAGCGTAGTTTCGGTACAGGCTGTAGTGCTTAAAGTTGCAGCGAACAACTGAACGATTGAATGTGTTTTTGTGCACGGTTAAAAGATTGAGGATGGTACCTCATTTCTTTAAGTGGACACAGGCTGAGAAGCTATCTCTGCAAGGTCAGTGTGAAGAGGAGCGAGATTACTGTGACAAAGAAGTCTTCACTCTTACAAACCGGAGGGGAAGCGAGCATGAAATCAAGACCGGGCTCACAAAATCAGACTCTGTCCTTCGGCTCACTTAAGTAACATATTCACATTCAGAATGAGGAAATAACCACAGCAGCTTGACAAGTGTTTCAACAGAAAATGCACAAATATGACTTTGGCTGTCAATTTATATATATATATATATATATATATATATATATATATATATATATATATAAACCTTGTAAAAACATGAAGTCATGATATTATAATGGAGTTAAGAGATGTGTAGTTAAAATATTCATATATTTTTCTCTTTCCCATCCTCTTCTTCATCAATAATCTTCAAACTTCACATAAATATGGACTCTAACTACAGTATGTCCTGGTTAGATTTTGGAGGTCATTGGTCAGACTTCAAGGTCATGAGGTGCCATATACTCCCCTTGCTTGTAAATGCAATATCTCAAGATTGCTGTGAGCAGTTTACTCCAACTTTTCCACAAGAATCCACTATGACCCAAGGATGAACTGATTGGATTTTATCGGCCAAAGTTTGGTATCTCAGGAGGCAAGCTTGTACCAATGTTGGGAGTTAAAAAGTCATCTGCTAGAGCAGTGGTTTTCAACTTTTTTTTTTTGCCCAAGGCACACCTAAGACAGAGCCAAAATGTCAAGGCAAACCAAAACCATATCCACACAAAATAGCCTCTTACATGTCACAATAAATCCAGTGCTGCCATATAACTGAGATCAGCTTATCTCACTCAAACCCTCATCATCTGACATCGAGCTGATTAATTCTACTGGCACATCGCACTCATGCTGCCATATTCAAACTGCTCTTGTCTGGCTAAGTTTTCCTCACTGAGCATTGGTCCTTTTTAGAAGGACTCACTGGTTGAACTGGCCAGGAGGTTAGACTATATGGTTTAACAGATGGGTACAGTTTCTCTGCAGAATTGAGTGAGTTTTTGGTCAAAATAGGCCATAAGACGATGTTGGCTCCAACGCACGACTATCAAAAATTTTAAAGCATTTTTTATACCCAGAAAGCCTCTGTGTTTTTCTCACTATTTTGCAATGCAAGAGCACATTACTGGTATCCAAAGCCAGCATTGCAAAATAGTGACAAGCAACAAAGAGAAGAAAAAATGCATGGTGTATTTTACAGTATTCTGAAATCTATGGGCCTTCAGTGAAACAGTGCAATTGTACTGTAGTAAAGCATCTTAAAAATGTAAATCATTTTTCCTCAAAAATGTAAATAATTTTTCTTAAAAACAGAATCGAAATGAGTTAAGTATGGTTAAAATTGGGAAAAACTGACAGAAACAGTGGTGAAATGGGAAGTAGCAGAAATGGGGTGAAAGTGGAAAAAACTGAATACAAATGGCAAAAAAATGGGCTAAAGGTTCAAAAAAGGGGATAACAGTGGCAATATTTGCTTAAAGGTGCAAGAAATGGCTGGAAAAAGTGGTGAAATGGGTTAAACTGGCAAAAATGGGCATAAACATTACAGAAATTTGGTTGAAATGGGCAAATATGGGCCAAGAAAGTGCTAAAAAGGGGATTAATGGTGGCAATAATAAGTCAACAAGGGGCAACAGTAGGTTGAAAGTGGAGAGGATTGGTTTAGAAGTGGCAAAAGCAGGCAGAAAAGTGGTGGAAGGGGTTTAAATGTGACAACAATTGGTTTAAAGAGGCAAAAATATGTTAAATTGGCTAAAATTGGTGGGATAAAGTGATGAAAAAAAGATTAAGATGTGAAAAAAGAGAGGAAAATAGGCAGAAATGGGTGCAAATTGTGCAATAAAATAATGAAAAATGGTTTAAAAAGTGGCACAAATAAATACTTTCAGCATTAGAACCAAAAAATGGCTTGACCCACCTTTAAGTTCCGAAATAAGGTAACTGTTAGCCAGGATGGTACTGATCCAACACACATACATTGACACTATTAATAAAACCCAACTGGGGGGGGGGGGGGGGGTCCCCACTTTGAGAACCACTGGTTTAGAAGGCAAGAAGTAGGGTTTTGAATCTGATCTCCACGGCATTCACAAAGCATGGTATAAACCATTCAGAATGCTCTTTATTCATGAAGCCTCTGTCTTAAAGTGACAGTAATGCACTCGGTCAGGCTAATCTGATCTCCTAAAAGAGATTAAATAATAAATATTAATTCCTACGAGGATCAGAGTAGAATATGAAATACACATCTGAACAAACTCCACAGAGTTTGTGGTTTTACCAAACTTTAAAAAATAAAAAACAGCCATGCGACAAAGAATGGTTCCTAAGAGCCTTCCACTTCCTCAGAAATGTCAGACACAATGACCCCATCAAGATTGAGAAGTGGAACTAAAATGGCAGTAAAAGCATCTGAACTGAGACTCCCCCGCGGGCTATTTCTCTACCCAAGTGCCCATGGGTAACACTTGAACCCCGCATGAGGTGTACCTGTGTGTCCATTCAGCTGTGACGATCTACCTGCAGCTCATCAAACACACGCATTAACACGCACACACCAGCGAAGAACAGCACAATGATTTCAGCGAGCGTCCACAGAGTCACAGATGGCCGGCAGAAGCTGCGTGCACTCAGGAGAGGCAGCGGAAGCGGAGGACTCACCTGAAGATCCTCTCTGGGGCTTGCTCTCCTGTAACTAGGTCATAGCCTTTCTCCAGGTTAGCGTATGGCCAAGGACTAGAGGTAAGAAACGAAAAAACAAAGACAGAGACAGAAAATTACTAACATTGATTGGTAACACTTCATAATAACAACAAACTAATAAGTGGGACTTTAGTGACTTTAAACTAGACTCAAGATTCATGTCATTCAAAACAAAATTATACACAATTATAAATGCTTATTGGTGCTTTAGTATAAAGGTGTAGGATCCTCCAGAGGCTTGCAGTCGGGCATAAACCTACTATTCAGCCACCCCTAACCAATGCTCACAAGCAGAAACGGTTGCAGTGGGCCCAGAAATCCATGAAGACTAATTTTCAAACACTCTTGTTTACTGATGAGCCCTGTGCAACCCTGGATGGTCTAGATGGAGGAGTAGTGGATGGTTGGTGGATGGCCAGCATGTCCCAACAAGGCTGGGACGTCAGCAAGGAGGGGGCCGAATCATGTTTTGGGCCGGAATCATGGGGAGAGAGCTGGTAGGCCCCTTTAGGGTCCCTGAAGATGTGAAAATGATCTCGGCAAAGTAAATAGAGTTTCTTACTAACCAGTTTCTTCCATGGTACAAAAAGAAGAACCGTGTCTCTATGACAATGCACCATCTCATGCTGCAAATAATACTTATGTGTCATTGGCTGGTATGGGCATAAAAGGAGAGAAACTCATGGTGTGGCCCTCATCCTCCCCTGACCTTAAAGAAGCATTAAGGTTACTCCTAAGCCCAAAACACACCAGTGCCATGTCTCATGACACCCGAAAGAGCCGGCAGCAGCGCATCAATGGTTAAATTTCCAACCAGCCACTGTGATGGGGGTGTAGCACACCAATTTAAACAATCTTTCATTTTTTATTATACTCCTGCACTATTTAAGAAATCCCCCCAAAATGCCAAACAAGGAAAGCTCTCACATCCCTTATTCTAACACCGATGTTTGGGTACAGATACGACTCCTCCCTGTCAGCTGTTACTCTGACTAAAACACTGAATGGAAATCTGATCGGAGGCTGGCCTGCCTCCAGCAGAAAACATGTGGAGGAGAATAACAATGTGGGACCTTTTAAATGAACCAATGATTGAGAGAGCAAGCTAATTGTCAAATCAGGTCAGAGTCGAACAGAGGGCTCATTTGACTCGCTTTTATGCCAATTTTCGACCAATTTGTGCTGTCTTTTTCTGGTGTTTTTCTGCCTTTCTTTTTTCAACTCTTCTTTTGTCTGGTGATCCTTGATGGCTGGGATTAATACTCACTATAACATCCCTCTTACAGTGCCAATAAAAAGTGTTCACCCTCATGGATATTTTACCCTTTTATTGATTTCAGTAATCAATTATGGTCAAAATAACTGGGCTTTCCTTAAAAAAAGAAAATCTCTTTAATGTAAAAGTGAAAACAGCTGTCTACAAAGTAATGTCCATCAGTTAAACAATGTGGAGGGTAACTAAGTGATTGCATAGATTTCAATCAGGCTTACACACCTGGACACTGCAATTTTACTCCATTCTTCTTTGCAAAACTTCTCAAAACAGCCCTTTTCAAGTCAAAGCACACATATTCTCTATTGGATTAAGGTCTGGGCTATGACTCGGCCAGGACGTTCACCTTGTTGTCTTCAAACCATTTCTGTGTAGCTTTCACTGTTTCATGGGTCATTGTCTCACTGGAAGTTAAATCTTCTCCCAAGCCGCACTGCTAATGCTGACCTAGATTGTCCTTCATACATTTTACTGCATTCATTCCACCCTCCACCTTTTCAAGCCCTCTAGGGTTAGCTGCTGAGAAGCATCCCCACAGCAGGATGCTGCCACCACCATGCGTCACAGTGGAGATGGTGTGTTTGCAGTGATGTGTGGAAGAACTTTCCTACACATGCCTTCTGGTGAACTCTAGTCCAGATTTAATCAGAGTTTTCTTCAACAGTGGCTTTCTCTTTGCCACTCTCTCATAAAGCTTTCACTATGAGAACCAGGGCAACAGTTAATGTATGCAGAGTCTCTCCGGTCTCAGGTGCTGAAGTTTTTAACTCCTTCAGAGTAGTCATAGGTGTCTTGGTGTCCTCCTCCTAGGGATGCCCAGTGCCTTGAATTTTTTTTTTTTTTGTATCCATCCCCTGACTTAAACTTTTCCATAACCTTTTCTCCAAGTTGCTTGGTGTGTTCTTTTGTCTTTGTGGTGTAATGGTAGCCATGAATATTGCTTAATCAGAGACTGGACCTTTCAGACATAGGTATCTTTATACTGCAACCACTTGAGAGAGATTCCCTGCACTCATATTTTTATTTCAATGATATTACTTCGTAGAAATCTGTTTTCACTTCGACATTGAAGATGTTTTTTGTCCTTTTTTGTCCAAAAATAACCCAGAACAAATTATATTGACTGTGATTGATTTATAAAACCACTAAAAAGGTAAAACCTCCAAGGGGGTGGTAATTTTACTGGTACTGTATTTCTGAGGGTGTGTTAAAGTCGACTTCCTCAGGTAAATTTGCATGTCTTAGCCCATTAAGTACAAATTGGTTGTATTAAACACCAATTTTTGAAAGCTTACACGAGGTTGTGAGATGGATTCTGTGCCTCGGTTTCCCTTTATTTAATAATTTTTACAGTCTTAAAATAAACTAAGAGAAACTGCCACAGACAGCTAATCCATCAAAGCTCATATTTCACCTTTACTTTATTCAAAGTTAATATCCTGCACTGATACAGTTGGGAGTACAGGGACTATAAGGTCATTTAAGAACAAGACACTTGTCATATTGAGCAGACAGGACTCACCCTTCGTTTCGACCCCAGTCGCTCCGGACGCAGAGGTGTTTATGGACGGGATCGGGGGAATAGCCCTCATGACAGCTGCATTCTCCTGCGACACAGAACAACAAGAAAAGAGGCACAGAGTCAGTTATTTATTTATCCTCTGTTGCTGTATGAATTAGCATTTAAGAGACTCTGGTCTGCTCATTCTTTAAAGAGCAGACTGTGATAAGCAGTTGCCATGATACCTAATTTTACAGCAAATTCCTTCTAGCAAGCAAAAATTGAGCACATTTACAAGGACACCAGCACCATTAGGTAGGCTATTTCCTGGAATATTTTAAGAAACTTAGCAGCAATCACTTCCTCAAAATGTTAACCATCAAAGTATCAGGATGAAGTTGCATAATTCGCCAAAATACCTGGCCCTTTTAGATAAGACCTTTGCATGTGTTTTTGCATATTAAATGCTTAAAAGTGAGCTTAAAGGCCACCAGTCCTCAATGAGAAAACAGTGATGTGTATATTTTCCATTCTGCACACACTTCGACTCCCTGAAATCGATGAAGTTGAGCCACAAAATTCCACAAAAATGTGCCTCGATTTTTGTTTACTCCCAGTGTCACTAAAAGTATTTATCATTCTGTCTCAGGTATTGTTGTCCTTGAGAGTTGTGTGTTTGTGTACAAGATCTCCTCTCAGTTCTCCACAGCCGGCTGGACAGCTCCCACTGCAGAGCGAGCAGAGACATTCAGACGGCACAGCGGCGTTGTTTTTGCACAGGAGGTTGGCGCAGTCGTGCAGCTCGAGTCAGTTTTTACATTTCTGGCTACTGAGGCTGCTGTGCAGTGGTATAACATGTTTGTCAGTGTCTGAAAATGTCATAATGCAATGTTTTTTTTTTTTTCTTTCTTATTGTTAACCATGCCTAGCAGAGAGTAAAATGTACAGGGAGGTTTTTCTTCTTTGGAAAGGGAGCTTTTATCCACTGCAGCAACAAAGAGACTAAGAAAATGCATGGTGGATTTTACAGTTTACTGAAGTCTATGGGCCTTTAATGAAACAGCAGAAAGCCTCTGTCCAAAGGGAAAATAATGCAATTATTTTGCATTATAAAGAGTAGAACCATTACCTTTTCTATTTTGGTTGCAGCCCAACCAATGTTTTTAAAATGCACAAAAGAAAGCTTTAAAGGTCACATATTATGCAAAACACCTTTTTCAGGCTTTTCTAGCAAAGATATGTGACCCTGGCCTGTCCACATTCCCCCCTAGAATCAGAAAAATCTATTCCCTTCCCGCCTCTCTTTCTCCATCTTTCAGAAAATGTGTGCTGAAACAAGCTGTTCTCAGATTTTCCCCTCATGATGTCATGTGAGGAGTTAGCACCGCCCCCCACATTCGGTTGGCCCTCCCTATTCGGAAGAAGTTCCGCTCTTCACATCCATTTCCTGATAGTTGTGTAGTCAGGGGCGGAGTCAGACAGCTCAGTAACATTTAAAGCCACATTCCTCTTTAAACAAAGTAAAGCAGGGGTCATCAACTCCATCTGCACAAGGGCCAGATTTTTCTTCACAGATACAGTAGGGGCCGGACATTGAAATTAACTACAGTAAAAATCAATATTTTGGTCTTATTTACATATTATTGTACAAATATTA
Source organism: Cheilinus undulatus (assembly GCF_018320785.1). Taxonomy (NCBI): domain Eukaryota; kingdom Metazoa; phylum Chordata; class Actinopteri; order Labriformes; family Labridae; genus Cheilinus; species Cheilinus undulatus. The sequence goes on along the minus strand of NC_054881.1, from coordinate 12,767,308 downwards.
TGCCCTTACACTTAACTTTTACCCTTTTGAGATCAGCCCCTGTCACCTATACTGCAGCCAGCCATAAGGGGAAATTTAAATGTTTAACTATATATTTCTAGACCCCTCATGATGTACATTACAAAGTTTATTACTAATATGATATGTCACGATTGGCCAAAAACACAAACTGATCTCCAGTGTAGATTCTCACAAAGGGAAACTGCACCCTCAAAGAGACTAGCGTAGAAAATTGATGTGAAAAACCACAGCTTTAATCAAGATAAGACTGTGAAGTATACAGTTACCATGCCAACTAAAGTCCTCCTCTATCAATGAAGGCATAAAAAGCTCAAAAACATGCCACAACAGGTCAGATTTGTCAGGATGTTGTGGGAAATTTCTACATGGTGTTTTTATTTTGTAATTTAATTATCAGTTAACCAGCAGCAAAATTACCCCTTGTTGAGACTTGAAGAGTTACATACAAGGTCATTGCCTGTTGTGCCAACTCATAACAGTAAAAACACCACTATTTTCTTTTTAACCCTTTATGGTGCAAGGAGCCATATGTGGTCACTTCTGTCGACTTCATTCGTGCCAAAGCCCTCAACTCTGTACGATTGAACCAGAAAGATTTTTCTCAGGTAATTAGTAGAGATCAGTCAATGTCAATGACATCACACCATCCAACCAATCAGTAGTGGTCCCGAGTGTCTCAAACTTCCTGTTTCCTCCAGAACTCACAAAATGCAATTTGGTCCCACAACAACAGCCTTAGCATCATAACTAACCATGATAGGATGATGAACTCACACATTATAAAGATGGATAGCAGTGCTAAATGTCATGATAGGTTTCATTAGTGCAGGATTTCTAGACATTACTGACATTTTAAAGGAAAAAATAGAGTACATCCTTTAAGTGGTGTGAAATGTCATCTTTATCGAGGCAAATGACCAACTCATCTAGCAATCATACCAAGGGTTTGCTCTTGACCGATAACTCATAATGTAAGATAATAGTACTCTATAGCAGTGGTTCCCAACCTTTTTTCCATGTAGGCTCCCATCACATATCTAAGAAGAGCTGTGCCCTTCACAATAGCCCAAACCCCAAGTGTTATTAGCAAAATACCTTTGTAATAACCATTTATATGGGTTTTATCATGGTTCTAGGTAGTTTGAATGAACCTACTTTTAACAACAGACAGGCCATAGTGCCCCACCCTGAAATCTCTGGTGACCCCAGACCCTAGGTTGGGAACCCGGGCTCTATAGTGTAGTTACATGTCTCTACTGGTTTGTAAAAAAAACAAAAAAACAAAAAACAAAAAACAAAAAAAAAACAAAAAAACAGTGATCCCATGGTAAATTTGACTCATTTAAAGACATTTTTAAAGTATAAATAGTACAATAGGTGTTATTTATGGTGAGTTTTATAACCTTGTAACAGTTTTATTAGACTTCTGTGGTTTATACCAATTTTTATTTTTATTCTGAGCATTGTTTCTGCTTAAATAAATTAAAAAACCTAATATTTAGGACATGTCTTAAGTTGTCTGGTGGAATTATAAAGAAAAATGAGTTGTATAAATACTGAAATATGTTTGATTTGAGTCAGTTTTACAACAGTAGTACAGTTTCAATAAACTGAAATGGCAAAAAAAGTTCTTAATTTTATTTTAAGCCTCAGCGCTGCTAAAATTAGCACAGTAATTTAATATTTTTGATCATCATGGATTTCCTTTTGGAATTAAAAGATGAACTGGTGATACCACCATAACGAGGGCATTTCTTTCCTCCAAAGAGGTCAGAATCTACCTCATCATGTCTTGTAAAAACATTTTTTATTCAAATAACGTTTTCATTTGTAATGTTTATTTTCCAGTAGCAATATCTAAATGTGCATACAAGTGTATGCATGGATTTTTTTTTTTTTTTTTTTCCATAAATGGATAATGCAGCATATGTGGCCACTTCATTGATCTTGATTTTCACAATAATAATTACAAAAATACTTATAAGTGATAAAAGTAACAGATTTATAGAATGTAAATGGATCAGATAATGTTCCAGGGCTCAAATTTTGAATTCCAAAGTATTTCAATGAGTGCCCTATAAAGGGTTAGACCACACTTGAATCACTTTAAAGTGTCCTCAATCAGACTCTTCATACCATAAAATCTGCAGGACTTTCTCTTCTGCCCTTAATCAGTAATCATTTACAAAGCTGCATACAAGGACCAAATGCAGTATTCAAAGGCCCTGCGTATGCATCAGATATTTATATAAAGTATGTAAAATGAAAAATGCATTTAACTCAACCTTTAGTTAATGTGAAATAATCTTTCAATATTTGCTTCTATGCACATTAGCTGCCTTCAAAGATTGTAGAAAAGCAGCTGCATTTGTTTTTCTTTAATGTGGGTATTTTCTCAGTTTCATAAAGAAAAAAATGCTCACAGTGCAGATGAAATATTCATTACATCCTGCATGTGTAAAGCCTTTTAAGTAGGTAAAAGCATTTGTGAATCTTAATTCATTGATAGCTTCTCCATCTTTTTCTATTAGCATTGCTCCCAAAATAAATGCTTTCTTTTGACCTACATGGAAGTGTTACACTGGAAAAATGTGTAATGGCCAACCAGACAACACCATTCACATTTTATCACCTCATCTTGAATAATTTACAGGTTGACTTTAAAGCCATTCGACTCACTCACAGTGATGCACCACTAGGATTCCAATGCAGAGAGCCAATACGCTTTTATATACAATTATTTTATTTTGCTGGTGGCTATTTTAGGTGTCCTTGCAGAATGAAAAGCAGTAGCTGTTCGGAGTTCTTCGCTTTGAAAATGGGAAAATGGAAAGCAATCAAAAATTCCACTTTAAGATCAATTAAGAGCGTGGGCGGTACATCCGAAAGACTGCATCCATCTCTCATCATTTGATCAAATAACTGATGTTATCACTCCAGTATAGCAGTAGACAGAAACATTCTAAAAGTACTCTTCAGAAATCTTTGGCATGAGTCACTTCTGCAAAAATCACATTTTTCACCCGTATAATCAGAACATTTGTTGCCTGTACTTTTGGAGAAGTTCCAGTTTGAAAAAATAAAACCATCTCCTGGCCTTTTAGCGCAGTACTGAACAATTTCCTGATGTCCATGGACCGGGGTTGATTGGACACTCATCATCAAGGCTGAAGTCATCTTAGAACCCATTGGCTAATAACTGATGGCAATATTGGCTATGGAGGGCACATTTAAGACTGACTCTGTCATGGCTGTTAAAGGCTCTTTCATATTTTTAAGACTAACATGCCTCTTGTTCTAGCCAACAAAAAAATGTTTGGCCCATCCTTTGTGGCCCAAAGTTCAAATTATACTTAAATAGCTAGTTTCAGTGTAGCTTTTAAGGTCGCTAAATGCCAGGAATGGCTCATAAAAATGAAGTAAGGCCAGGGGCAGCAAACAAGGACTCCTCTAGAGACAAGACTGTCTCATTCCAGTTCCAATCTCTACAAAAGCTATGTCCTTCAAGGAATGCAACCCCTGAAATGAGACACAACTATTGCCCATGGCAGGTGTTGTCCAACTTTTTGTGCCATCTGTTGTAGACAACAACCAGTGATTGAGGATTTCTAGCCAGCACCTTTGGAAGCAAGAACATAGTTGGTGTTAAAGAACAGTAAGAGCAGACTGCTTGCTGCACTTGCAAAGAGACATCTGTTTAACAATATTAATTAAAGAGAAATCCTCTTTAAATGAATGTGGATGGATTCCAGGATTGCATTGAGGTGGGTGCACTGCCTCTTTAACTCTCCAAGGGACTGTTTTATTTTTTTTCAATGCTTGCTGAACAGCTATATAATACTTTAATAAAACACAAGAACACTTTTGATTCAAAGTTAAGATAAACAACGATGCTTAACTTGAAGCAGAAACTGTAAAGATTGCTGCTGAAGCAATAAACACTTGGTCTAAATTAGCATCTGGCTCACTAGTGTTGTGACCATCAGAGAAAATCTCCACCGTTGAAAAATGAAGCCAGTGCAGAAGTTAAAGCAGCTGGCAGCACATAATCCTGTTTTAGAAATTGACATCTAAACCTGTAACCTGTAAGAACATACGACTGGTGTTGCAGTTAAAAAAGTGACCATGTAAAGTGATGACATTCAGTCTTGTATATCCAAGGCTGTTTGTATTAATTTAGTTTTTCATTAGATTCAAATGTAATGAGGATAATTTGACATAATAAAGGCCTGTTCATGAGGATGTTTTTTCAATGACCACACTATTAAATAGAGCCAGCTGGTAATACAGCCATTAATACAATCACTAATACACTCGGAGTGTTATGGCTGTACAGAGGGGGAAATGTTGGAGAAACAAAGTGCAGACGTTATGATCTGACCACCAGTAATAAGTCTGAGCTGATCTGATTTTACTCATGATCATTGCTGTTATTATTATTTTAGTTCTGATCACTGAGTTAACATTATAGTAACCTTCTTAAGTGTTACCATTTCTATAGTTTACATCTCACACATCAGGTAGCTGCATATAGCCTGAGTTTTATTGCGCACTAGTAATCAGTCTAAGCTGATCTGATGCTACAATTAATCATTTGTGTTAATATCGTGTTAGTTCTGATCGCAGAGTTGCCATTATAGTAACCTTAAGTGTTAATGTATTTAAAGTTTACATTCCACACATCAGGCAGCTGCATATGACCTGGGTTTTCTTGTGTGCCCTGTAGAGGCATTTTACAGCAACAGCTTTGGGTTTAAACAAGTTAATTTACAAGAAGGCTCATGACTCAGCCCTTTACATATGGGAATACAAGGAGAAACATAAAGTATACGTAATTAGGGACTAATGGCTGACATGACAGGCTAGATCAAGATGTGCTGGTTTTATACAGTGTGTTATTTCTATGACTTTATTGTGTAGCAATTACTTAATCATAAGACCTAGATATTATAATGATATTGTAATCTGAAACATACTGAATTGTCTATGAATCTGCACTGTATGGACAAAAGTATTTGGCCACCAGCCCATTAAACCAACAGGGAATGTAATGACATTGCATGCAAATATATGGACTTTAATTTGGAGTTGGCCTCCCTTTCTGGCCCATTCATTCTGTGGAGCATTTATGAGGTCAGGCACTGATTGTGGACGAGAAGGCCTAGCTTGCAATATCTGTTCCTGTTCATCCCAAAGGTGCTCAGTGGGGTTGAAGTCAGGGCTCTGTGCAGGCCAGTCAAGTTCTTCCACACCCAACTCAGCAAACTATATTTAATAGTCTTTGCTGAGACACAGTCATGGTGCAATAAAAAGGGCCTTCCCCAAACTGTTGCCACAAGAAGCACAGCATTGTCCAAAATGTTTTGGTGTGCTAATGCATTCAGATTGCCTTTCACTGGAGATAAGGGGTCTAGCCCAAATCCTGAAAAACAGCCTCATCCATCCATTCACAGGGTAAGGCATCCATCCATCCGTCCGTCCATCCATCCATACATCCTTACATCCAACCATCCATCTATCCGTCCCTTCGTCTGTCCATCCGTCTGTCTGTCCATCCATCTTTTTATCCATCCATCCATACATACATACATACAACCATCCATCCATCTTTTCATCCATCCATCAGTCCCTCCATCTGTCCATCTGTCCGTCCATCCATCCATCAATACATCCATCCATCCATCCATCCATCCGTCCCTCCGTCTGTCCATCTGTCCATCCGTCCATCTGTCAGTCCGTCCATCCATCCATTCATCCAGCCGTCCGTCTGTCCATCCATCCATCTTTTTATCCATCCATCCATCCATCCATCCATCCATCCATCTGTCCGTCCATCCTTCCATCCATCCGTCTGTCCGTCCGTTTATCCATCAATCCATCCATCCATCCCCCCATCCATTCATCCATCCTTTTATCCATCCTTTCACCAATCCATCCCTCCATCTGTCTGTCTGTCCATCCTTCCATCCATCCATCCATCCATCCAAAAAGCCTGTTAACCCATTTACCCATTCTGACCTCTTGCGCCCTACAGATCCAAAAATCGACATAATTCCCTTCTCCCCATGAAGGCTCCCTCCTTTTACATAAACATATGCTCTGTGTAGGGCATTTGTGAAATGACTGATATGTCTCTTCTCTTAGTATGACAGCATGCTTTGTTTTCACGCTTGCAGGCGCACAAACATGTATCCTTTTCATGTTGCAAACACACACAAACACTTCTGTTTCACACGCTACTCTATACATACACACTTAACCTAGTTTTAATAAAATCTTTGCTGACTGCCAGAGGCTGTGCTTAATAAAATCCATCCTGCACATGTGCAGTCAGGTCACATGTTCACAGTTACATCCTGCAGAGGTAGGGGGAATTTAAATAACCTTTATGTTTGGCCTTTTTGGACTGCCAGGCGCTTGAATTGACATTTTCATTAGTAGGCTGTTAGTAGAAAAGCTAACAATAGTGACCTGTTTTTTCCCTTACATATGCAATAAGAGAGATTTAAATAGCAAACTTTGACTTGCTGGTGAAAATGCCTGACTGCACCTCTGATTAATTGGAGAGGAGAGATGAAAGCAGGCTGTGTTCAGGAACACTGCTGCCAGTGGTGCCTGCTGCTCAAAACACAGTGAAGCTCAGCCTGTACTTGCTTCAAAAAACATTTGGATTCATACACAACAAATACAAACCTAATCGATACTTATATTACAAGTGTTTCTTTGTTCAATCAGTTGGCAGGAAAGCAATTCTGAAGTTTAGTGGCAGTGAGAAAGAATGCTACACCTACATCCTGTCATAGAGTAATCATTTTAAATGTCAAATTCCCCCAAAAAACTGTTTTTATTTTGACCTTTTGCTGTTCTGATCCCAAAAGCAGTCTTCTTTAATGAACAAAAGTCTGTGCCATCATACAGTGCCTGTAAGAAGTATTCACCCCCTTGGATGCTTTACCCTTTTATTGATTATGTAAATCAATCATGGTCGATGTGACTTGGCTTACATGACAAAAAAAAAAACAACTTCTTTAATGTCAAAGTGAAAAGAGATTTCTACAAAGTAATGCCAAATAAATAAAAATCTGTAATGCAATTAAGTGCCTTAATATTCAACCCTATCTAGTCAGTATTTAGTAGAGGCACCATCTTCTCCCATCTTCTTCGCAAAATGGGATTGGGCGTGAACAGCCCTTTTCAAGTCCAGACACAAATTCTCAATCAGATTAAGGTCTGGGCTTTGACTCAAACACTCCAGAACATTCACTTTGTTGTCTTGAAACCATTTCTGTGTAGCTTTCCCTGAATGCTTAGGGTCACTGTTGTGCTGGAAAAGAAGTCTTCTCCCAAGCCGTAGTTCTACAGACTGAAAAAGAACGTGCGCCAGGATTTTTGTAAACTTCGCCGCATTTGTTTTACAATCCTCCCATGACAACCAAGAATCATCCCCACGGGATGATGCTGCCAAGCACTGTGCTTCACAGTGGGGATGGTGTGTTGTGGTGATGTGCAGTGGTTAGTCTGCCAAACACAGAATCTTGTCTGATGGCCAAAAAGCACCATTTTGGTCTCATCAGATCGATGGAGTCTCCCACATACCTTTTTGGGGAACTCGAGGTGAGATTTAATACATTTTCTTCAAAAGTGTCTTTTTCTCTCCCATGATGCTTTGACTGGTGAAGAACCTAAGAACAGTTTTTGCTTGCGAAGTCTCTTCCATCTCAGCTGCTGAAGCTTTGAAACTCTTCACAGTGGTCATAGGTGTCTTGGTAGTTTCTCTCACTAGTCTCCTTCTTGCATGGTCACTCAGTTTGTGAGGGCAGCCTGATCTGGGCAGTTTTGCATGTGTGCCATATTCCTTCTATGTCTTGATGATGGATTTAAGTGAACTCTGGGGCAAATTTAGTAGCTTGGAAATTTTCTTGTATTCCTACCCTGACTTATACTTTTCTCTGAGATGCTTGGAGTGTTCTTTTGTCTTAATGGTGTAATGGTAGCCATGAAAACTAATTAACCTATGACTGGACCTTCCAGACAACCAATCACTTATTATACATTGGCCAAAAAAGCCAAATTGTATACACCTTGATTGATTTATAAACTCAATAAAAGGGTAAAACATCCAAGGGGGTGAATATTTTTTAAAGGCAATGAATTTCTGAGACTTTTCAAGAAGGAGTTCTTGAGGTCAGGGGCTACTATACTGAAGGCTATCCCCCTAATTTCTTCAGGCTGGTTGGAAGTTGGAGACTTCTGGAGCCCTGCAAGAGCAAAGTCAGTGGTGGCATGCCAGTAAAGTTCTATTAGTTGTAGATTATTGATACAGGCAGATGTATATTTAAGATGTCAGAGGCATCATGGCTTCTGAAGAACTTGAACTCAAGTCACATTGCAGAGAGCAGATGTTTTGTTGTTTTTTGAAAGCACCTGTTAAATTACTGCTAACCAAGTAAACATCTTTGTGAAAGGATTTACAGTTATGGAAGTTACATTTTTGATCAACTCTACCCATAGCTCACAAAAACAGATATAATAACATTCAAACATACATTTATTCATTTCCAGTCAATCTTTCCATTATGTTTTATTCATTTGTGATGATTTCCTTGTGAATTTATTCTAAAGTCAACTGTGCAATAGCAGTACAACCTAAATGCGAAGCTATGACAAATTCTGACCTTGTTCGTTCCAACAACATCACAGCATAATAAAGCATTATTTTACTGTATTCAGCTTAACTGAAAGCAACTGCTTAGTAAACATAAAGTCAGAGAAGATTTTTCCATCTCCCATTGCCAATTCAGGGTCAAATGCAGTCAACAAATCTGAGAAGAAAACATATTACAGGAACAAATAATGTATTCTAAAACTGGCATGAATTAAACTCATGAGTATTAAAATATTTATCGCTGTCTGATCTGTGCCAGGCTGATTCAGAATCAACATTCCAAGAAGTGCAAGGTTTCTGGGCTCATTAGGAGCTATTCAGTAAGTAAATGCTAAACTAAATGAAACTGTGCAGTCTGTTTTTGTTTTCAGGGAGACAGAGTGGAGAATAAAAGGAGTCGCAGGTCTGGCTCAAACTCAGGCGGCCTGCTTGGAGGACTTTAGACCTAATATATGGGGTGCGACCTCACCATTTGGGCCAAATGGTACCCCGCTGAGTCCTGATTTAACCGTATAAAGTAAGTCTATCCACATTTGGTCTGAGATTGGTGATTTATCTTGCAGTACTGCCAAAAAGTCAACACACATTTTTGCTTTCAATTAAAGACCAGTCTATGTAAGTTTAAATTAGCCAATGCAATTTTAGATAGGCTGCCTTTATCACTTTATAAGGAGCATATACTGCTACTTCCCTGTTCTGTTGATTCCAAGTAAAGTATAAGTGAACTTGGACAAAATGGTAATGCATCTGAAAAATCAGCATTTGGAAAAGCTTGTCAAAGCCAGAGCAACTCACAAATGTGGTTGCAATATAACATGGAAGTTCATTTTCAATATTCAGTGAATGTTACTGATGGTGCAGAACAAAATGACTTGATTGTGCAGATGAATGCATTTTCTTGTTATAGACTGTATAATGCATGGACGTAGTCTCAGTGACATCCTATGGCTTCCGAAGCAGAGTTTTGAAACCAAACAATGGCAGTTACCATATTGGAAATGCTGTCTCACATTAACTTTCAATCAGCCTATTAACAGGAGGAGGTGTGAGGCTCAGCCTGGCCTCTAGCCTCATAGCCGGCCTAGTAGCGAGACGCCGCTGAACAGGTAAACACGCGGAAAAATTTCTTAATAAAATCAGATTAAACTTCCGGATCAGGTTGGAGAACGGTTAAGGTAGGGGCTAAGCTGCCGAAAGTTAAAAGTCAAATCCCTGACCTGCAAAAATTTTAAAAAAGCTTGTCCTTCATGAAAACACTCTCACACAGCTACATAGCTAACATGGCTAAATCTAAAGCACACAGCTATGTTAGTTATGTTAACTATATAGGCAATGTAGTGTATGTGGCCTTCAGATTGCCTTTCCACTGGACAAAACATGTAAAAATGTCCCCTATGGTGTCCTTTTAGTGGACAAAATTAATAAAATGCCCTCTCTTGTGCCCTTACATTGTTCAAAATGTGATAAAGTGCCGTTAAGAATGCCCGTCCTTTGGACAAAACGGGAAATATTCCCTCAAGAGTACATTTCCATTGGGCAATATGTGATAAAATGCTTTCCAGTTTGCCTTTTCAGAGGACAAAGTGTGATAAAGTGCCCTTAAGAATGCCGTTCCAGTTGTCAGAATGTAATGACGTGTTCCTAAGTGCTTCCCTTCAGTGGAAAAATGTGAAAAAGTACCCTTCAGCGTGTCCTTTATTGGGAATAGATATAATGTGCCCTCCAGGGTGCCCTTAGTGGACAAAGCTGTAAGTGTCCTCCAGGATCTAGTGGACAAAGCTGTAAGTGCCGTCCAAGGTGTTGTTCCATTGAACAAAATGTGGTTAAGTCCCCTCCAGTGGGCATTTTCAGTGGACCAAATGTGATCAAGTGCCCTCCAGGGTGCCTTTCTTGTCAACACATCTATGTTCTGTTTTCTTTTGGTTCCCTTCCAGTTGTCAAATCAATATAAAGTGCCCTCTAAGGTTCCCTTCAATCGGAGAAAACCTTGGTTGAGTGGCCTTGCAGTGGACAAATGTCCCCCCTTATTAAAACCTGTATATGTCAGATTGCCAGTGACAGCTGCTACTGATTGATAAATGGCTAAAGAGTTGAACATTTCTAAGCTGTTTTCACCATGGATGTATGACAAATTCTGCTGTACAGTTTCCCCACCACATTGACAAGTGCCCTTTTAATCATTTTTGCCCCTGACCTCAAACATCCTGGGTCCACCACTGGGGTAAGGGCGTCTGTAAGACAGTTATAGATAATGCTAATCAGTGCTGAGATTGGTCAGTTTGTAATCTGGAAATTCAGACCAAGTGAAAAATAAGGACTATTCTATACAGAAGGAGGACAATATGCATCACAAAGATAACATAAGCTTGAATACCCATCTGGTTTCCAGGGTTCACCTAGAAGAAAGGATTGTTCAAATCACATAATTAAAGACACAAAGACTGGCAAATGTATTCAGCTGCAGAAAGGAGTGATCACACATGGATTTTGTGTTGATAATTGATTTAGATAAAAAGCTTATACATAAGTACACAACATTGTCAACCATATGTGAAGAGGCCTGAAGGCTGCAGAGGGAGACGTTCACAAAGTCGGCACAGGCCCCGAGCACAGTCTGCCTTTAATCTGTGATGCACCTTGCAAGTAATCTGAAAAATGCATCTACTCCCTTTATGCAAATGTGTTAAAGAGAGGATTAGGCAATTAACAGGAAGAGATGTTTCTTATTGATTACAAATTCAACAGGATTAACTCGCCACAAGACGACTTTAAGAAACTGCCTTGTGTTGGCGCTCTTTTGTCCCTCAGGACTGTTCAGTGAAAATACGGGGAGAATAAAAGGGTTTCTTTGAGAGTCAGATTTTTATGACATTAAAGAAAAGGTGAATGTTTTAGAAAAACATATAAAGAGGAGGAGGAGTCCTTAATAGACTATAAAAATGGGGCTGTTTAAAAGATAAAGGCAGCATGAATGGAGGAGATAGGGCAGCAATTGTGTCATTAAACTTCACAGAGCCCCTAATGCACTATGGCAACCACAATACTTTTACATTTACAGCATGCATTTGGCCGGAGATAAATTTGGCACCAGGAGCATTAGTCATATTGTTCCATCCATCTGCTATGTTATGAGTCTGGATTGGTTTCTGATGTTGTGGCTTATTGTCTAATTTATTTTTCACAAGCTATATTTACTTTCATCTGTGCAATCCAACAGTCTATTTATAAATCATCTAAAGAGATCATTAAATGCCTCCAACAGCATTAATTATGCATGATTTTTTACTTCCTATTTTTGGATCTCACTACTTTATTGATAGGAAGTTAATTGCAGCATCACAACATTTTGTTCCCTTGCTAATCTTAGACAAACCTCACCAATGATCATTGCTTTGTGAGCTATTCTTACCAACCTCGTGATGCCTTAATAAGTCAGATGTTTGTTTCAAGCAAGCACAAATTGAATGTTTTCATCACGGTTAATGGAAGTCGATCAGTTTCTAGTGGTGAGAGAAAGTAGAACATTGGTGTCATACTAAATGTGCCGTAACCTTAATGGTTGTGATTAAAAAAGCAAGAGCGACTACAAAGGCAACAACAAGGGAGCTGGGCTGGAGAATTGCAAAGAGGTGATGAGGCAGGAGCATGAAAAGGAATGCTTTTTTACATAGTTTTCTACAATCCTAGAGTTACCTGGAATACAGAACCTGTATAGAGGATACAATCTTATATCTGTCCCCACTGTATAGAACTCTACAGTTACTTTCATACACTTGACTGGTAAAACAGCATTACAAGGAGTCTAAACAGACTCTAATCATCAACACTTGCAATGAAGTAAACATAACGTCCTATCTGATTATGTGTACAGGCTATCACCCAAAAGCAACCACATGGGTGCAAGATAAAGCCAATGGACTGTACATATAGGCCAATTAACACATAGTTGCTCTGAGATGACTCTCTCTTGACTTTGTCAATTGCAGTGCAATTGCAGAGTACTACACAGCCAAAGTTCAGCAATTCACTGGCTTTAAAGAAGGTTAGCTCAAAAGTACTGTAAGTGGCACAGTGGTTATGTATGTAAGCAGAGGCAAAGAAACATATCAGCTGAGGATAACCGCGCTCTTGGCTTAATAAGACACTACATATATGGATTGATGTAAGAATGGTCAAGTGGATGGATAATGGATTATGGATTATCAATGGATAGGTGAATAGACAGATGGGTTATTGGCAAGTTGATCATGTGGATAGTTGGTTGGTTTGATCAAAAGATGCACAATTGTTACCTTGCAAAGCAGATCGATACGCAGTTTCTGTGTTTCTCACTGGCAAATCCATCTTGCAAGGCTCCCGTCTGAACTGTTTGGGCCTGGTTCGAAAGTGACAGGACCAATCAGCGACGAGGGGCAGTACTCTCAGGCACGACAGAGTCGTGACGTAAGCAAGCAGCAACAAGAGGCCAGTGCAATTATAGTGGAAGAGATTAGTGTGGATGCTGCTAAAGCGCCAGTTTTAGCAGAACTTGGCGACATTTCTTTGTTAAAAGAAGAACACAGAACAGCACTGAGTTGTTTTTTTTTTTTTTTCAAAAACAACAAAAGCTGTGTGCTGACATGTCTACTGTCACCATGGTTCGCGTTATTCCTCTGTAGCTGTGCATGCGCACCTCTGTAGGGGCTACGATGTCACGTGTTTTGTTGCTCTGATTGGCCAGTAAAGACAGACAGAAAGTTCATCCAATCACACTCTGAGTTTTTTCAAAGCCTCTGCCCTTTCCCAAACGTTTAGTATTGAAGGTTTTCCAGATTGATGTGTGAAACAAATCCATCTAAAGTGTCAGGTTAGCACAAACAGGTAAATAGACAAATGGACAGATGGGGGGAAGACTGGGTGGATAGTTGGGTAATTGGTTGGTTAATTAATTTAATGGATGAATGGGCAAATGAATGGATATACCAACGGGTAGATGAATAGATAGATGGTTGGTTGGTAGCTTGTTGTTTGTGGGTCGGTTCAATGGATGGATGGACGGTTGAATGGATAGATGGTTGGTATGGATGTGAGATTGTTGGTTGGTTGAATGGATGACAGACCGACCAACCGACCGACCAACAGACCGACTGACAGACAGATTGACCGACCGACAGACAGACCGTCAGACAAATAAAGAAGAAAATGAACGGTTGGCCAGGTTGTTGATTGGACTTTATTGATCCAAACTGTTGATATGCATCTTTGAAAATCTGAAATGTTGAGTTTTGATAACTTACGCATTGGCAGTACTCATGATAGACAGGATATCAGCCCACTTAAGCCTCCACCATCTATGTAAAGAATTACTATGAGCTAAACTGACTTAAGGTACCTCAAAGGTGACCAAGGTACACACACATCAACAAAGAGCCAAAAGCTTGATATGCATTGCACTTGTAGCTGTTGGCCAAACACACAGAATAATATTAGGACTGTCTGGACAGTTAAAAGCAATGACAAAACCTTTGGCAAGAATTGGTGGAAAAATAATATGGAATTATGGATTGGTATATTGATTAGACTGTGCTTAAACTATCATCATATCTGCTAAAATAGTCAATATATCAGTAACCAAGAAACAATGACTGATGAGAAACTATACATGCAAAACTGTTAAGTTTCCTTTCCTCTGTAAATATCATTCATCTCAATTAAGAAAGGTGGCCATATCTTAAAAAAGCTAAAGAGAAGAGGAACTCTCTGGTGACAGAACATCTAAAACTACATGGAGGAGTTAAACTGATGAAATTGTCGACACTGAAAATCAATGTTTAAAAGGAAATACAAAACAGAGAGAATAATTTCCACCCTTTGATTTCCACCCATTATAATTATGCATTAAATATAATTTTGTGGCCATCTATGCCTGGGCTCCACTTAACAACATCCAGTGGCATAAGGATTTACAATCCAAACTCTCAGTTCTGACTTCCTGATGATTTAAATTTTGTCTCTGAGCTTTCTTTTCGCTTGACCTGGCCTACATTTTGGGCTCGTTAACATCAGCTAACTGGTTTGTACAACTCTCACGTTGTTAGATCTCATGCCAGTAACACCGGTTTTCTGTATTTTTTCCATCATTTCATCTCTATCTTTGCAGACTTATAATGAGGCTCTAACAAGCCTTGCTTGTAGATGGCTGTCTGTGAGTCAGAGTATGTGATTAACTAGATGTTTCACAAAACTGACTCATTTGTTGGAATTACGCACGTATTTAATGCAGCCTACATTTTTATGAGGGTAGATCTTTCTCAACATTTTAAAATTCTATTTTGATTAGATGTTTAATTAAATTGTTGTTGTCTGCAATTCAACTAAAGAAAAAGAGCCAAATTGCATTCAGTATTGATTGACTGTTTACCACTTTATCTGATGTGTTAATGTTGAATCTCTATAACAAGACGACTTCGATGCTTTTTGATTGTTACGTTCTGTGCTGGTGAGTGGTGTAATGGATCCTGGTTCAGAGCTACAGTGAGACAGATTGAAGCCAGAAGACAGCTAAAAAGCTTCCAATATCTTTATTCTGGGACAAAGTAAAAAGTTCATACTGTCATTCATACTTGGGGTTTTGAATGGAGAATTTCCTTTTCAGAACCAGCAGTACCAAAAGGGAAATTCTCCATTCAAGTTCGAGTTTCAATGGAAGTTTTAGGGAATTTGGGAAAAATATTTGGATGGCTGGGGAAACTGGTTTTCAGGCATTTTTAGGCATTCATGGAAATTCAGGAAATGTCTTTGTAATTTTGGGGTATTAAATTGGGATTGTTTTAGGAGGGGGCCATTTGAAGTTTTTGTGGAAATATGAGGGAATTTGAGCGTATGGGGAATTTTTGTCATTTTCCTAAAACTTCGCAAATTTTGGGGAATTTGCAAAGACATTTTAGGCAGAATTTGCATTGAAATCTGGGAATTTCCTTGAGAATTTTCAGGAACTTAAATTGAATAATCTGGGGTATGTTTTTTCCATTGAAGTGTTCAGGCGTTATTATATATTCTTTAGACCCATGTTTAAGAATCTTTGCAGAAAATTGCAAAGATTTTACTTGAAATTTTACTAAATTTGTGTGGATTTTGTAAAGGAACATTTCAAAGAAAATCCTGTTCTTTTTATGTTTTCACTTGTCAGATCATAATGATCAAAAATAAATGGAAGCAACTAAAACTGGCTTCTAGACAACATCATGGGTCTCAAGAGGCAGTGGCGTGCACAGACTTTTTCAAGGGCAGGGGCGAAAAAAAAGGGCACATACAGCGCGTTCTCGCCACTGAGGAGGGCACTAAGTTACGTATGTTTTCGAGGGCACTTTAGACATGTTCATATGTTATACAAGTGGCACATTATACAGCCTTAAAACAGACTAACTAGACAGACTACTCAATTTAGTTTGTAGTTAGGATCAGCATCCACAAGAACTGTGTAGATTCAACGCTGGACTGTGAAGAACACAGAAATAAATAAATAAATAAATCCCTAGGGGGTCTGGGGGTCTTGCCCCAGAACATTTTCAATTAAGTAGATGCCATTTCCTGTATTCTAGTGCATTTTAACACCATATTAGCACCAGATTATCCAAACTGGTTCTGTGAGATATAGTTCTGGCTCAATATAGATCAAAAAAGGGCCCAACATAAAAGTCTTGCAACAGTAATGTTTCATAGTATTTCTTGGTCCTAATGGTCTTCTGGAGTTTAGTGTGTTTTCTTCACCCAAGAGGGCAGTTAAGTGTGTTTTGCCAATGAGGAGGGTACTTAAACACGCCTTTTTGCCACCCAAGTGGGCAGTTTATCATGTTTTAACCAGCCAAGGGGGCAGTTTAGTGTTTTTTTTCCACTCAAGAGGGCAGTTTAGTGTGTTTTGCCAACCAGGAGGGCACTTTAGCACGCGTTTTGGCTCACAAGAGGGCACTTTCACATCTGTTTTAACCAGCAAAGAGGGCACTTTAGCGTGCGTTTTTTGAAGGAAATATAGAGTAAATGTCTCCAGTCGTTTATATTTCACGTTACAGCTGTTAGCTGTAACGTGAAAACTATCATGCCTAGCTCATAGATTCATCGTGTTGTCTGAGTATTTCACTCTGGTATGACATACTGTATCTTGCAAATGACTTGACTCCTGTCTAAGTCTGTACTGACTTGTGGTTGGAGGTTGAAATTACATCGAACCAACAAAGAAATTATTAGTTAATAAAATGTCAATACAGCATTTTAAAATATCAAAACAGTATCAGACCACAAATTATTTTGATATTTTAGTGTATTGATATACTATCATATACATTATGAAATATGTATTATGTGGTCTAAATATAAACATCAAATCATCCTATGAGAGAATTTACTTTCATTACAGGCCTTCAACCTTGGTGCACAGTACTTGCAAGATTAGACCTTTATGAGGTCTTTGTGAGTCACTTAAATCCAAGATTGCCTACTATTTACTGGTCATAATTGAACCACTCATCTTCATATTCAACCAACAATGATGTGAATCCATAGACTGTGTCTAAATATGGACATAGTCTTCTTAACATCCCCCATTGGACTTTTGAAGCCCATTGATGGTGGTCGCCATGTTTTTTGATGCTAACTTTCAGTCACCCTAGCAACTCGAACCAAGGTGGACCTTCATCCTCCAGGTGAGCCACTATGCTTGCAGATCTTTACACCTCTGCATTTGCCTTATTTCTCCTCTCCACATGTTGCCCCCTAAAGCACTGTTATTGCACCGACAGGCCATAAATATCTGATTAACTGCACAAACTTGTATGATGTACAAGACCTAAATGGTGTGTTGATCTGTAAAAGGAAAGAAATTGATTTTTTTCAATTAAAATGGAAGTAATTATTTCTGTGCCTGTTCCCTGTTTAATTAAGTCATGTAAGCAGTGTGTAAATTCACGCTGTTAATTACACCATAACTGCTATTTTTCTGTAGAAACTGAGCAGACTTAATTATTATTCCAAAACTAATTTTCTCAAGTAATCAACAGCTAGGTGAGGGGAGTGATTTGGGGAGGTGGGTGTGAATCAGGTTTAACAAAGAAGGAGGGGGCTGCTTGATCGACATGGGACCACACTAGAAAGAGTAATAAGTGAATGCTGCCTACTCAGTGAAGAGTTTCAGCCTTGATGTCATCCTTTATTTAATCCTGTCTGAAAATCAGTGGGTGGATATTTCTTGTTGCCGTTCCCCGCACTTGTTTTTGTAACCTTGCTAAAGCCTCGCTGAGAGTTTCAAGGTGGTTTGGGTAAGGATCAAATCCAGGAAGTTTTAATCTTTAATCAATATCCATAGGGTCATCCTTACTTTGAGTTTTCTTTAGCCGAGTACAGGAAGGGCGATTTCTTGAAAAAGCGCTGGGAAAAACATATTTTCTTCAAATCAAATGAGTATGTTGAGGTTCATCCCCGTTTTCCGGGGTCCTTTGTTCCCAAGATAAGGTAAGCTGTACCTTAATGTGCCCCGAGGGAAATTTGCTCTGCTCGGTTCTGTAGCGCCACAGAAGATAAAATCACACACATTGTAAAGTAAAAGAAAATCATCCACATCCCAACAACTCATACCTTTCATGTAACACTTTGCACATACACATTTACACCATCTGACAATAGCAATATATTGCAAAAACCCCCACAGCCTACATCCTGCATTTCATTACAGCCCCCATGGTCAGACTCCCACGTTACCTGTTAGTGTAGAGAATCTTAATGGACTAGGCAGGAGGAATGCTTTATGGTTTCTCCCTGCTCTGGGGGACCCTGAATCTCCTACTGCAAGGTAGAGAAGGTTGGGTCACACACTTTTCTCCTGTGCTTGCCTGATAATAGAATGATCATATATTTCTTGGTGGATTTCGAGGTGTATTTTGTAACCTGTGTATTTTCATAGCAGATCCAGACGAGAGATACGTGTTTTCAGCTTCCCAACAAGTCTAAGTATAAGTGTTTTCCTCTTACTTGTAAACAACGTACATGAGGAGATGGTGAAATGAACTTTTGTTCAACTCAGAAAGACTTAAAGTCTGCTGAGAAACAAGCCGGTAGAAAATTCTGTCAATAGAAGTCCTTAAGCTCAGTGCTTTGTCAATATGAACCACGAGGTACTAGAAAGAATAGACCCAGGTCAGGCAATCATTAAATAACAAACACTACCCAGTGGTTGAACACAGTTGCATCAGTCTCTTTCCCAATCAACTAACACTATACGGGCAACAGTATTTGGCGGCACGTGTTAATTATTGAATTCAGGTGTTCCAATCAGACCCAGTTGCACAGATGTAAAATCAAGCACCTAGCCATGCAGTCCAGTGTTAATTTCGTTAACAAAAACTATGATGAAAAATGTTCGTTAACGACCTTTTTCATCTTCGCCTCGAGGAAGACAGGACGAGGATGGGCTAAAGATACTGTAGGTTACTGATGATAAAAACTCTCACGAAAAGTAGATTACTTTTTGTTACAGAGACGAGACTAAAATGTATATGCCGGACTGATGGACAATCAGATTTTGTGATATTTCTCCTCTGTGTGTCTAACCTGCTGTCTGATAACTATCAGAGGAAGGAGAGCAGGGCGTGGGCGTGAAGCAGCGTGACAGAGAGAGGAGCTGATAGGTAGATTAAACATGTAGCTCTGCTCTGTATTCTAGCAGTAGTCTTTAAAAGACATTAAACTAAATGCAGCCAGCCTACCTTTGAATCGTTGAAAAAAAATTCATCAGCTGTTTGGTAGCATAGACTCGTAATATTAGCTGCTGTTGCTTCTGTGCAGTAATGCTCTTCAGTCTCGGTCACAGTTGCAGGGATTAAAAAAAATCCAAAACCTTGTACTAGGTCCTCTTAGTTAAAAATATCAATCCAAAGTTGAAATCCGCGTTAAAATCAGTGAGACAACTGCTAATTAGAGAGTCAAAGAAAGTGACGTACATTACATTGTGATGTGTTTAAAGAGGCTTAGATTTCTGGCGATTCAAGGAGAATAAAATGAACTTATTGTGATGTGTTCAAAGTCACATGGAGAGACTGTAATTGTAGTTTTTAGTGAGAAATCTGAATGAATGTGGTCCTTTAAAGGAGAAATGTGTGTTTCATTATTAATATATAAAAAAGATCTAAATCATGAGTTCAGTTAAAAACAAATTGTCTCATTTTTCCACCCCAAATGCACCAATATTCATATTGATATTACTAAAATTATCAATAAAGAGATTATTAGGGTGCATTAGTGAGAGTCCCATTATGAATCAAAATGTTTTCCAATGTTTGTTAGTTTTTTATCAGTTTATTTCAGATTATTACATGTAGGCTATTGATTGTATAAAATGAGTTTTTATTTTTTTACAATTTGGCTATTTTTTAAGAGAGAAAATATGATGTGACTAAAAGTAAAGACTAAAATGTAAGTTCTTCTTGTACAGTAAAACTGGACTAAAAACTGAGTTTTTGTCGACTAAAACTATGAAAGGTGAACAGGACTAAAATGTGACTAAAACGAAAACTTTTTTGTCTTAAGACTAAATCTACAACTAAATCCAAAATGGGCTGCCAAAATTAACACTGATGCAGTCTCCATTTGCAAACATTTGTTATAAAAAATGGGTCGACTTACCGTCTTTGCAATAAGACGGTTTATGAAACTTTATCCCTGCTTGATATTCCAGAGTGAACTTTAAGTGATATTATTAGAGAGTGGAAGCATTCAGGAACATCAGCCATGAAGTGAAAGATCATATAAAATCACAGAGCGGAAAAATGACAGCTGAAGGTGCACGGTGCATGAAAGTCACCAACTCTCTGCTGAGTTCTGAACTTCCACTTCCACAATAATATAAGCACTAAAAACTGTACGGTGGGAGATTCATGGCATGGTTTTCAATGGCCAAGTAGCTGCATGCAAGCCTCACATCACCAATTTTAGATCTGATCTCAGAATTAACACTAAAGTAACCTCCTTGTGTGTCACCATGTTTCTAGTTTACATCCCACACATCAGGTCGCAGTATACAGCCTGGTCTATCTGGTCTATCTATTAGAGGTATTCTGACTAGCACTGATTGGCGTGTCTCAATTGTTCGACAGATAGATTTACAGGCAGACACTGTTTATCTGTCAACGAGAAAGGCTAGCTTTAGTGACATCTTAGCTGACAGCAAGTTGAGCTCAGTGGGCGGGCTCTTGTCTGCTGTTAAGTTGATCCCAAGTTCGGTTGAGACAGCGATTTCAGTATGGAAGCAGCCACAGATTGGCTTCAAAAGCTGTTTGATTCTGCCTATTGTAATCAAGAGGCTGTCGTCACACAGGCTTTGCCCAATTCTTTTTACAGTCTATGGTACTGACGAGTCTTTAAGGGTGCTGAGCAGATTATTTTTGCCTCCATGTCAGAGCACAACACAATCACACAACCACTGATGCAACATAACCAATGCATACTGTGTCCGTTTTGTCAAGTGAGAAAGGAAAGTTAAAGAAAATCTTCTTGTTCGACATTCCTGGTTCCTTGTCATCTCCCTATTTCCTCATTGTCTAACCCAAACGCTGACCATTACACTTGTTGTCCTTTGAGCCTTGACGCCTTGTACCCTAAAATTTTTACAGACCTTAAACCTTTATTTTTTCTACGTTAAGCCTTGGTTTGCATTGCCACCTGAGACCGTAATGATAGTCTTTAGGGAGGATACTTGTTACTCATCTGTGTACACTAAATAGAGGCCTGGGAAGCCATAGCACAACTCTCAAGGGCACCATTGTTGACTGATGTGAACTTTGAAGGAGCATCGTTAGCCCCTCCATCCTAAAGAAAAGTTAGCTTTAACAGAAAAACAGCCATCTTAAATATATGATAAACAAATTTATATGTCAGCTTCTGATTCAAAATGTGAAGCTGTAACATTGCCAGGGGTTAAACACACTGTAGGCATTAAAATTATGCACAACTTGGCATTTGCAGAAGAATGTAAGGAGTATTTGAATGTGTTTGACTGTTGATTATTGTTCAAAGACAGCATTGCCTGCAAAGTTAAGGGCAAAAGTTTCATGGAGAATGATGAGTTCTATAGAAGCTGTCTGTGGATGATTTCACAAACACACCCACGGTAGCTTACGTTGAATATTTTAGAACAGGAAAATTATTACCAGGTATAACAAAAACGTCTTTGAGAGGTGTTTTTAATCACCTAATTTAAGAGGATTTGGAGCTAGGTTATTTAGTACCTTAGGTACATAGCTACGCTCCCCTGTATCCGGCTTAATTGGAGGCTCAATCAGGTATGTATTCTATTAGTGTCTGCTGAAGTGTGATTAGTTACGCTGGGGTTGTTTTGTTTGAATTAGACCCATCACTGCAGTTCTTTGTCTGTGTAAAATGTGAGGAAACTGCAGAGTAAGGAAAGCGGTTATTTTTCTAAGTTATAAACTGATATAACCCAGCAATGAATAAAAATGCAAATACTGGACAAACAGAATAACAGAGATACAGGTTCTGCTTTTTCTCACAGGTATGAATTCTGAATATTATTTTAAAGCTGTCATGCAGCCTCAGATACAGAAACAGTAAACAAAACAAAATCAGGGGTGTAAAGATCTGGAACATGCCGCGGGGCCTAATTCAAAGCAGATCACCTGGAAATGGCCATTTGATATCAAGAACATATTTTTCCTGCAGCAGGTAGATTTAAACTGACGGCGGTTTCTTGGCATGGGCATTGCATCTTTACTGCCTTGTGTTGCAGATAAGTGAAGCCAAAATACCCCCACAACAGGTGCTAACAACTTGTGCCCTTGGCGCTGTTTGGAGGAAGAGTCAATGGCAGGGGTGTCCAAACGCTACACACAGAAATATCTAAGAATGGTGGGGCACCTTTCATATTCCTTGCCATGAGGGTATTAAAGTAAGACTAATCCATTGTAAGTTAATACATGCTAAGTGGTTGAAAACACCTAAATGGCTTGTTAATGGCTGACAAGGCAAATAGACAGTCATTTCCAGGATTTGGGGTAGCCCATCAGATTTCAGGGGGCCCTGTTTGACCTTGGCAACCCCTGGCTCTGCCCCTTAAATGCTATTGGTGCTGCTATTTTCTGCAATAATCAATCAGGAAATTATTAATCAAGATATCTTCTTGTCAAAATGTTTGTTTACAGAATCAACATGGAGGCACTGCCTAGAGCTGAAACTAAAAAGTACAAGCTCCATCATCTCATGTGGGCCATATTTCATTTTACTTCTAGAATTTGATGAACTGCAAAAAATTACCGATTAAATGTGAACTATTCAGTAAACATGGGCAAAATTTAATATGATTTACATGGAAAAGGCGGGGTTTATAATACTGTAAGCAGGGAAGCTTAGTGAATTGGCTTCAATTGTGGGGAGCTGTCATGATGTACATATCACATTTTTATGCAAAAAATTCAAATGGCAAATACAGTGTTTCACACTGTTATACATGGGGAAGTATGCAGGAGTGCATGTACAAAATGACTCACTGACATCCAGTGATCCCCAGTCGAAGTGACAGCATTTCCACTTGTCAGTGTTCCAGTTTAGCTGCTGTCTCTGTGTAAGCATGGTGGTTTGAGGTTAGCAATGGATCTCAGAGGTTTACTCAAGACACTGTTCTTTGTTATGCTTTAACTTTGTAATTACACAGTCTCACTTACTTTTCACGCTGTTTAAAAAACTGTGTTTATTCTTGCAAAGAAATGACAGAAGAAATTTTCAACAAATGGAAATTTAATAATATTAGTGTGTCCCATCTGTTAACATGGAGGAGGCAGGCTTATTAGCCTATACTGCAGCCTGTCAGCAGGGGGAATTCTATCTATTTGTCTTGGGGGAGCTGTCATGTCACGTATCTTATATGCAGTCTTTAGTTTTTACTTTATCCTACACATGGAGATATCACCTGTCCTGTACTAACATGAGACTGCAGATGGAATTTAGCCCTGTTATGTCACCTTTGTGTCTCTATTCTCCTCACCTTTTCCTTGCATTCTTCTGTTCAAAATAACAGAGGAAAAACCATACAGTTCAAGTGGCAATCACTTGAGACCACAAATCACTGCTCTGCTCTCCCCCACCTGTATCAACAACCCCCATGTTGCAAAAATGACGTGTTCCATCATAATGATTTCTGGTATCTGGCTGTGGCCGCGTGGATGATTTTCACATTTCAAGGTTCATGGTACGAGGGCAGAGAAGAATTATTGTTGTCCTGATGCAAATTCATGCTTGTTATAAAATCTCCAAGAGAAGCCATTCTAGTAAAAAGACCTTGGGTGGATTCAGCTCGCTTGTAGGTGTATGTGTGGATTGTACATGATGAATTGAGGAATAAAAAAGGGCTATATGTTAACACTCCAGCAGTTTCACTTCCAATTATGAGGGGTTTGGAGGAGCCAGGGAGATATAATTTCAAATGGGGAAAACAAAAGGAGGTTCATGGGTCTTTATGAGGTTTGTTATAATGATGGATGAAAAGGTGCTGGTGGGGGGGTGTAATAATAATAATATATCCTCTTTAGTGGGCTGTAGAACTGTATGAGATAGGATGGATTTACTTTGATTAGAAAAGCTCATAATGATAATTAACTTGTCATCGTGTTACCTTGGCTTTAATAATAACGGTGAAAACTTTAATAGCTGCCGGTTAAATAGTTATGGTGTTATTACGTGCAAAAATATTACCTTGCAGATAAGGTTGTATTGCATTTTCAAATGTTTTCAAAAAAAAGTTGGCACATGCAAAATGGGACTTAAAGGTCACATATTTTACCCCTTTAAGACAAGTTGATTTTGGTCTCAGAGGTCCCCAAAACATGCCTGTGAAGTTTGATGCTGAAAAAAACTATAGCATTGGATTTTTGCATGTCTAAAAACCCCCTGGTCAGAACGAGCTGTTTCTGTGTCTGTGGCTTTAAAAGTTGATGAGCTCTCTGACTCCGCCCCTCTCAGGAAATGGATGTGGCTTAATGGAAGTGGCTCTCTTGAGCCTCCTCCCAGCTGCCATCACGAGGGGAGGGTGTAGCTTTCTTCCAAGTGGGGAGGGCCAACCGAACCTGGGGGCGGTGCTAACTCCACATGTGACATCATGAGGGGAAAACCTGAGAATGGCTTGTTTCGGCACACATTTTCTGAAAGGTGGTGGTTGTGGTGGTGGGGGGGGGGGTATTCAATGATCAAACTGATTAACTTTAGTGCTTTTTAGAAATACACACACATTCTGAATTGATGCCTGCAATTTGTTCCAAAAGAGTAGGAACAGGAGCATGTTTACCTATGTGTTGCATCACCTTTTCTTCTCACAACACTGTAAGCAACTGGGGACTGAATAGACCAATTGTTGAGGTGGTGAAAGTTTTTTTTTTTTTTTTTTTTTTCCATTCTTACTTGACGTTCATCGTAAGCTGCTCAGTAGTCTGGGGTTGCAGTTGTCAGGTGTTGTGCTTCATAATGCACCACACATTTTCAATGAAAGACAGGCAGTCCAGTCAAGAACCCACACTCTATCATTGTGAACACAAGACACGTGTAGACTGGATGAGCAACCTCTCGTGCCTCCTGTAGAAGTATTGCATAGTACAGTCTTAACTTTTTGGCGCAGTCCCACATATGGGATGTTGGTATCCAGCCTTGGTCCCTACGTGAAGAGATTTCTCCAGTTTCTCTGAATCTTCTGATGAAATTAAACACAATGAAAATCAAAATTCACTGCTATTACACATTGAGGAACATTGGCACTATAAGCCGGTATCAACTAACCAACCTATCTGTTGAATTTTCCAGGTGTTTTTGAGCGTTCCACAACTCTACCTGACTTTCCTTGCCTGAGTCCCAACTTTTTTGGGAAAATGCTGCAGGCTTGGGAAGTGGGGTTTAGATTTCTGAAGACCTTGTGTTACAATTTCACATTCAGGCTTGTTTTCTAAAAGATCAAGCTAATTTATAGTCACCTGAATCCAAATGAGATAACAGGCAATGGATGGCATAGCTATGGCTAGCCTCCATACAGGTATACAAGTCAGGGAGAGATGGTGGATGCAGAGACGAAAGATACAAAGAAAATATGAAACATAGCATGGACTTATTTATACAAATTGGAAGAACTCTAAGGTAGATAGGGTTAATGTAAGGCTATTTTTGAATTTTGTCTTGTTTTTCTCTCTATTTTGCTGCTCCCTGCCATGAGCGATATTCTCAGTGTTATTTCAAATGTATTAGTAAAGTCATGTTTTATTTTGTTGTGTTTACTTGTTATTGTTCAAGCATGACAGCCCTCTCTCTCTGGGCTTCATGAATACACATCCTTTTTTCTTTTTTTTTTTCAGGATGCCCTGGGTTTTAAGAATAATTATACTGCAGTAATGTCACATGAATTTTTAAGAACGTTATGGGACTGTAAGACAAAAGAAAGAACTGAACGAAAATTAAACCTTTTCGATTTTTATGTGTGGCATAGGGGAAACAATAATGATGGACACTTTTTTTTGCTCAGACTTGTTCTCCTAACTCTTATATATTATATATATATATATATATATATATATATATATATATATATATGTATATATATATAAAATTTTGGATGATGATGATCACCGTTGAGCTCTGTGTTGACAAAAGCTGGCACCATATACAGTAGAGGAAAACCGTGTTGGTTGTCACACTTTTTACTCTAGTGTGAATTGCTTATCATAATAACATCTTTCAATAGTCATTTATACTTTAAATTGAAGCTTAAGGTGGTGGCTTCAAATGTGTACCCCTCTCATTTTCCAACTTACTGTGACAAAGAGGTAATTAACAATCAAAGACACTCTGACACATTGTGACAACCAACCCCATCACGGAGTTGTCACAATATTGTTTTATTGGGAAAAATCTTATAAAGACGGCATGAAGTTAGAATTAAATTTTAAACACAAAAGGTCCTCTCACCTAAAGTTCAGCTGTCGTACTCCAGAGAAAACTAGGTGAGCCAAATTTTGTGAGACAGTGCCCTCTGGTGGTGAGGTGTGATGAGTGTGACAACCAACCTGTGTGACAACCAACACGTTCTTCTTTATTGTACAGAACTTTTAGGCATGTTTTGGCCAAAAACTGAGGCTCAAGTAAGGCATATAATGGTGAGTGAGCCCACCTAAGGGCGATAAGGAGGATTGATACAACCCTTGTAATGCTCTGGATGTCCCTGCATATTGGGACAATAATCTGTTGAAAGAATGACATAGTCCAAAAGTTTTAAAGGATGGATGTGCAGAGTAAGCACAGCCTAGGGTGTCCATGGGGGTATTAAGGTTGCTATGATTCCCTGATCATGTTGTGGATGTCTGAGGGCCTGAAAACCACTAACAGTCTCTGGATGTATTACCCTGGACGAAGAGATGCTGGCAGCAGAGTCTGGCTTAACCCTGGCCGCCCCTCTGCTCTGTCCCACGTTGTTGCAGTTGGGGCCTTGTCTTGATTCATTAGCGCCCTGCATGCCTAAAACGTATACACATTGCATGTCACCTGCCTCCAAATCAGCCAATGAAAACTCCAAATGAAGACAGGCAATTCAACCTGTAGGGGGCAGTCAAGCAGAATTCTATATGGGTATAAAGGTGCAGTTATACCAAGTTGTTCACTCCTATTGGTTTTACTTTCCACTTTTTAACTTTAAAATCTTCTAAAGCATTTACTTCATACTCTCTAATGGTTTGTTCAGTCCTCTGAAACTGTTTGTTGTTGTGGACAGAAACGCATAATGGACAGTGGGCTTATAGCAGAGAGAGTACCATAGTTGCACCTCTCTTTCCCTTTCTGCTTTACTCTTTAACCAGTGTTCGCCCTTTTGTTGAGACTCCAATAAATGTACCTGGATGAAGGGGTTCATTTCAGGTAGCCAGCCCTCAGAGACAGCACCGCTTTGTGTGTGTGTGTGTATCATTGTTGAGAGCAATTGTTCAGGTGCTATAATGCAGGCTAGAGGATGGTGATGGAAATAGAAAGGCCTTTTGAAGAACACCTTTAATTCCTGCTGCTGGATGGATGAGGTTGCCCTGAGGAGATACAACATACTTGAGGGCAATTACTCATCAAACAATATTTTCTGTAGGAGAGTGGAGATGAAAAGAGGAACAAATGGAGGGAGACAAGAAGACAGGAGAAAACAGAGGTTGTAATAATGTAAGAGAGGCTAAAATTGAATTTGACTGTTGCTGATGTTAAGATTTAGGAATGCAAAGTGACCAGTAAACACAGATTTGTTTGCTCTATTCAGAATCCACCAACACATTCATGCCAACTCCATCTTTGGCATCTTGATGTGTACCGAGTGAAGAGAGTGTCTGCAGCTCTTAATACATTATGCATTAGCCCTCAACATGCCCTTGACCGGGGTGACATAAATTTCACATACATTACAGATGTAATCCATTCTAATGAGCTTAGACTTTATCTAGCTTGGCACGGAATCCGCAGGAGAGCTACGCCACTCATGAGGAGATAAATATCATCAGTGTGCTTCAGTAGTGTTGGTGCAGTTTAAATGTCAGCACAAATAGGCGCAGAATCGTACGAGCGGCTTGTGTACATACAGCGATGCAAGATGTGATTATTTACCTCGAGGAGGTAACAAGCGCTGGGGGCTTCAGCCTGCACGTTAACAGTGTTGTTTACTAGCTCGGTGCATTAATCTTTCACTCCAGATATAGAGGGCTGTTTTATTTACTCAACAGCTGAAAAATGACAGAAAACATACTCAAATGAAGAGCTCAGCTTTGCTATTTTAATTCAAGTGTCTTTTCTCTCTAAACCCAAAGATACTCAACAAAATAAGACCAACCTTGCTCCAAATCAAAGAAAAAAGTTTTTAATTTATCCCAGCAGAAAGTGTATATTCATGCCAATGAATAGAAGTGAATAACTACTCAGCTATTTGTCATACCCCCATGACAGCAGCCTTTTGTACTGTGTATAAAATGGAAAAGAAGTCCAAACTTTTTAGTGCAGTAGTTATAATTTGAATGTATTATAGCTAAACTAAATCCTGAGACCTGAGCTTTTGTTTTTTAAAAACTATTTTACCTTTTTGTTGATTTTATTAATCGATTATGGTCAATCAGTACTCCCCTTGCAGACTAAATAAGATTTTGCTGCATTCATTTTACCCACTACCTTTACAAGCCTTCCAGAGCCAGCTGCCGAGAAGCATCCCCACGGCATGATGCTGCCACCACCGTGCTTCACAGTGGGAAAGTGTGTTTGTGGTGATGTGCAAGATTGGTGTCTCCCAAACATCGCATCTTGTCTGATGGCCAAAAAGCACAATTTTGCTAACTTTCTTTCCACTTAACCATGGGGGTCGCCCACATGCCTTTTGGTGAGCTCTTGTCCAGATTTAACAAATTTTCTTCTCTTTGACACTCTCTTATAAAGCTTTGACTGGTGAAGGACCCAGGCAGCAGTTGTTGGATGCAGAGTTTCTCCCATCTCAGCTGCTTTAGAGGAGTCATAGGTGTCTTGGTCACTAGTCTCCTACTTTTATGGTCACTCACTTTGTTAGGATGGCCTAATTAGGCAGATTTACACATGTGCCATATGCCTTTCAATTCTTGATGATGTATTTAACCAAACTCTTTAACTGAGTGCTTTGGGAAAAAAAAAACGTCTGAAACATTTCAATCACATTTTCTCTGAGTTCCTTGAGTGTACTTTTGTCATCATGGTGTAATGGTAGTCATGAATACCAATTAACCAGTGACTGGACCTTCCAGATACAGGTGTCTTTATTCTACAGTCACTGCACCCAGGTGATCCTTGTTTCACTAGTGGAACTATTAGCATCAATTGAATTAGGTAAGTCACTTTAAAGGGGGTGAATAAATGTGCAGTCACTTATTTTACATTACATTTTTAAAATGGCATTACTTTGTAGAAATCTGTTTTCACTTAGGGTAATAGGGTTTTTTGTAATTTTGTTTTTGCCAAAAAGCCAAATCATATTGACCACGATTGATTTATAAAATCAGTAAAAGGGTCAAACAATCCAAGGGGTGAATGCTTTTTAAAGACACTGTACATGGGATAGTTAAAACATCAGCCTTGTCTTTTAATAGGAATTCACTGGACATTTCCCTTTCCAAAACCCAATTTACCTAAAGAAATTAACTAAAATTTCTGTGAAAAATTTATTTTAAAGTTTCCCACAAAAGGCATCCACAAATCCACAAATCACCTTGTGTTCCTAAATCTCCCCTCTGTCAACAGCTGTACCTCATTTCTGTATTCACAGCTGCTCTGCTCACCTCTTTCTCTTTGAATCTCCCTTTTTATGTCTGCTACATGAACTGTCTTCATCAGCAGTGTATTTTATTAAGGCTTAAAAGTTGATTTCTCCCCCTAAGCTTTCATCTTTCACAGCGGGTGAGCTGAGTGTTTTTTAATGATGAATTTAAACGATCAAAGAGAACACTCGATTTGTGACAAAAGCCCTTTTATAGACTTTAATAAAAACAACAGGAGATGGTTAATATCAAATGAAAGGTCCGGATGATGAATGCATCTACAGGAGGAAAAAAATGTGTCTTTTTGTTTGTGTGTTTGACTGCAATGGATGTGAGAAAACATTACTTAATGAAAGATACAGAGGGGAAGAGAGTGAGGGAACACTGTCTACTTATTAGTCACTTCATGGAAGCTCATGTTCTCTTGGAAGAATAGATAAAGCAGCGCAGCAATGTCGTGTGTGTGGGTGTTTTTTTTTTTTTTTTTAATCATGTTTTCAAAGCTTACGTGGATATTTGTTGTGTGATGCATGGCTTAATCCAGTGGTTCTCAACTTGGGGGTCACAAGACACTTAGAGGGGGTCAGCAGATGCCTTAAAAAAGATGAATATTTGTCAAATGTTTTATCCCATCCAATTTTGTTACTAATCACAACTTTTCATTAATTTCTGCACAATATGGTCCCATTTTTGCCTCTTTTTTTACCAACATTTGCCACATAACAGCAATTTTGCCAAACTTTAACCAATTTTCATTGCTTTTTACCACCAATTTTTGCACATTTTTAACACATTCTGGCCAGACTTAACCCATTTTTGTCCATTTTAAACCCTTTCCACAACTTTTTTTCTACCTGTTTTTGCTTCTTTCCACCTCTTGTGGCCTCTGTTGACCCATTATTGCCACTATTAACCCCTTTAACCACTTTTTACACCCATTTTAACCACATTTCCCTGTTTCTTGTGCCCATTTTTGCCAATTCACCCCATTTGCTACCCATTTTTTCCCATCCAATTTTGTTACTATTAGCAGCTTTTCATTATTTCTGCACAATATGGGCCCATTTTTGCCTCTTTTTACCAACTTTTGCCACAATAAAGCAATTTTGCCAAACTTTAACCCGTTTTCACCATGCTTAACCCATTTTCGTCCAATTTAAACTCTTTCCACCCCTTTTTTTCCTGCCTGTTTTCGCCACTTGCTGCCCACTTTTGCCAGTTTAAACAACCTTTTCAAACTTTAAAATCCCATTTCAAAATTTCCACACATTTTTTTTTACCACTTTTAAGCCCTTTTTTTTTTGCTTTTTTTGCCACTTCTAACCCATTTCTGCTACTTTTAAACTTACATTTTACCCCCTTTTGTTGACATTTTTAACCCATTTTAATTCTGTTTTTAAGAAAAGGGATTTACATTTTAAAGATGGCTGTACACTACGGCACAAATGACTTAAAAAAGATTTTTTTTCTTTGATAAAAGTGGTTATTATTCAGGCTAAATATAAAATATGTTCATCACAGCTTAACTTTACAATGGACCTTGATTTTGCTGACTCCATGGGCCCCCAGTTTGGCTGGATCCCAGAAAGCTCTCCCCTTTATCGCCTCTTATGGGCGGCCTTGTCTGCACATGACTATTCTTGAATGTGAATGAATGTTCAACTACCTTCACGTACAGTGGGGGTCCCCGTTCTCTAGCACCTTTGTTTTGGGGGTCGCGGATTGAAAAGTTTGAGAACCCCTGGCTTAATCAATAAACTTCTAATAAATCAACACAAAAGTGATCTCTCTTACAGTCCTTGCATACACACAGAGCATCACAAAGTCCAGGTTTGCTTTTTTCAATTTAAATCTAGAAAAGGTTCTAGCGGCTAAGCCTACACGTCCCCAACAAGCATTGATGTAAGCTTTTGTGAGGCATTCACACACAGGAAGAATGAAAAGGGTGCCACTGCAAAAGCAGAGTGAAAATGAGTCTTTGCACAGGCCTAGTGGTGACTTTCCCCTCACTGAAAATTGGCCTTCTTCTCTCAGAAAAAAGTGCCAAAGACACTAAATCCTTCCACATTATTGTTGTTTGCTTTTGTTATTCCGGCTGTGTGGGAGAGGTTTCGGCTCTCCATGAAAGGACTGGCTCATTTGTCAGAGTATGAGCGTTCACTGAGGAAGCTAATGGACAAACTTGTTGTCCATCATATTCACTAGATATTTGAAATAATAATGAAAGTATGGCATCAATGCAGTCATTTAATTCTATGTTTTTTCAATTCAATACATTCATAATAAAATCAAAGGTGTAGTATATACAGTGCGGAGAAAAAGTATCGGCCTCCTTTCTGATTCCTGATTTTTTTTTTTTTTTTGCATATTTATCAAACTTAAATGTTTCGGATCATTAAACCAATTTTAATATCTCACAAAGACAACCCAAGTTAAGACAAAATGCAGTTTCTAAATTGTGATTTTATTTTTTAGGGGAAAAAAATCCAAACCTATCTGGCCCTATGTGAAAAAGTAATTGCCCCCTTGTTAAATCATGAGTTAACTGTGATTAACCAGTTTTTGGAAAGCTGAGTTCAATTTCACTGGCCACACCCAGGTCTGAATACCACCAGATTTGTTGAATCAAGAAATCACTTGAGTAGAAGCTGTCAGACCATTTACAACATTTACAAGACTTTAAGACTCCAGCGAAGCATGGTCAGAGCCATTATCCACAAATGGAGAAAACATAGAACCTTCCCAGGAGTGGTCAGCCAACCAAAATTACTCCAAGAGCGCAACAACAACTCATCCAGGAGGTCACAAAAGAACCCAGAACCACATCCAAAGAACTGCAGACCTCACTGGCCTCAGTTAAGGTCAGAGCTCATGACTCAACCATAAGAAAGACACTGGGAAAAAATGGCATTCATGGGAGAGTGCCAAGGCCAAAACCCCTGCTGACAAAAAAGAACACAAAGGCTCTTCTCACATTTGCCAAGAAACATCTTGATGATCCCCAAGACTTTTGGAGGAATGTTCTGTGGACTGACGAGACAAAAGTTGAACTTTTTGGAAGGTGTGCGGCCTGCTGCATAAAAACAACACAGCATTTGATAAAAAGAACATCATGCCAACAGTGAAACATGGGGGTGGCAGTGTGATTGTCTGGGTAGTTGGTAGAGTTGGTAGGAATGGTGTCAAATCTGGCTTGGACCTAAAGAGTATATATTTATATCTGTGCTAGCCACAATAATGTAAACTACAACTGTGCTTATTCAAAGTTGAAACATCTTGTTATTTTTTTCTGACAAGCCTCTTTTTGGCAATGCTTCTGCTTTCTAACTGGACCAGTGACTATGGTAATATGAAGCCAATCTAATATAATAATTCATTCATTTAAAGAGAGCAAAAGAGTGGCTGAAATCCTCTGCTTCTCTGATGATAAGCTACAATATGCCAATCATCATGAATCCCTATGATTATTAGTTTGAGGAAATCTTCTGAATCCTTTTAACCCCAATTTACTTGTATTGAATGACAGCAGGATCAGGAAGAAGATTATATTGAATAAGTACATATTACATGGCTGGAATGGCTTTCATTACACAAAAATACAATTAAATCCTCCTTTTTTAAAAAGCATGTTATGATATTCCATTCCTTCCACTTACTTTGTGTTGGACAGATGTAAAAAAAGTTCTGTCACACTCCGTCAAGGACTTCTTTTTCTTTATTCCTTGTAACAGAGTCCTTCCAATTCTGTATATATATATATATATATATAAAAGAGGCTCATCTCACAATTTAACTTCTCATAACATTCTCAGCATTCCTTTAGAAACTGAATTTAATATCTTTAAACAGATTCTTAAAGCAAGGCAAACTTTACTCAATGTTGTGATTTTTTTTATATTCACATATTCTATTCCTGATAATAAATCCCTTAGCTTCTTGTAAAATGGAGTCAGCCATTTTGTATTAATGTACTCATCTAATTCCTGCCGACAGGTGACAAGATATTCATGATGTATGGAGCTTTTATGGCCTATATAATGTATCATCTCATTTCACAATGAGGACTTAAATAGAAGCAGCGGGTTCTGGGTTAATCAGTCAAACACTTTGGCAGCTATGACAATCTAATGCATCCCAATGTCAAAAATGTACATTTTTTCTTACTGAATTGAAAAAATGAAAAAGTATGTTTCTGTTTTTCAAAATCTCACTGGTAGTATTTGTTCATGCCATGGTGGCATGTTAAAACAGGAAGTAGTTAGTAGATAGGGGCTTAAAAAACTTTATTCAGTAACCTTACTTAGTAGAAAAGAGCCAAACAGAGAAACAAGACAGTGAATTTGAAGTATTTGAATGGGTATGGTTAAATGGCTCAGGAGCACCATCTGTAAAGTTTCAAAAACCCAGCCTGCCAGGCACAAACTACTCAGAATTGTGAAACTTGGTATCATGCCTGGACAAAACAGAAGCCTATTTGACATTTTTTGTAGAAAACTAAAAATAGAACAACTGCATAAGCTTTCTGAGAAGAAACTGTCTTAAAATTGTGAATACAGTTCGAACAATGTAGCTGTGGAGCCTCATCAAACGTTTAAGTCTCGCCATGAACAAGGAAGTTACTATAACTTCCTAAACTGTCACACAATCTTCACGTTTATCCTGCCACATTTCTAAAGTTTTTATGTCCTAAAAGATAAAATCAAGAAAAAGGAAAGATAAAGGAAGTTACCCTTCTTAGTAGAAAAGAGCCAAATGGAAAAACAAGATGGTCAGTATGTGAATGGACATGGCTAAATGGCTAAGTACCTCCACCAGTAATATTCCAAAGACTCAGCCCACTAAACACTTACAACGTAGAATTGTGAACTTTTATAGGGATATACATCATGTCTAGAACTGCAAAAACATCTTAGATCAATATTGTTACTCCAACAGGAAGTCTCCTATTCTTCATTTTTGGAAGAAACATTTGTAGAATCTTGCATTTCTTTAGGGGTCATTTTTTTGGAAATTCCAGATGGAATTATTCCAGTTTACTTCACATTTGTAAAAGCTGTTGAAGAAGAACTGGTCTTACTTATGAATAATGCTCAAAGGACATAGCTGTAGTGGCTTGGCAAGATTAAAAGTCTTGCCATGAAACAGGAAGTTACGGTTATTGAGTCATTAAGGCTCACCATGTTGTTTTGCTTTGCTAGCTAAGATTGAAGCTTCTTTCCTGATTGTTATGGGGTAGCATGTTGACCAAGATTTGGCCAAATTAACTGCTGTATGTTTTAACATCTTGGACTTTAGTACTACGAGAGTAGGTAAAAGAGAACAACATTATTTCTTTTTTTTTCTTCTTCTTTTTTTTTTTTTTTTTTTTTTTTTTAACCAGAATAAATGGCGTGCTTGTGCCAAAAGGGAAAGTTAAGTTCTCACTGTTCAATTTAATTTCCAGGGGTCATTTTTGGAAATCATTCCTCCCAGGGGGTTGAGTCAAGTTCACTTTGGTGAACGACAAAAGCAGAGAAAGCTTTTAAAGAAGACATTGTATTGGGCTTGTGAAGAAAGCTCATAGGGTGTAGCTGTGGTGGCTCATAGAGCTTTTAAGTCTTGCCATGAAGCAGGAAGTTACTGTTAATCCATCATACAGCATCCAAACCTTGTCAAATTCTTAAAGTATTTAAAGGATAGAAATGGGTTGGGGTGGGGGTGGGTGGGGTATTTTTGTGACCCCCATTGTTTTAGCTATTGCCACAGCTACACTTTGAAACAGGAAGTAGTTTTTTAGGGGGCTTTGAAAACATGTGCAGTCACCATACTTAGATGAAATGAGCCATATGAAGAAATAAAACAGTTAATATGAAATACGTGAATGTGCATGGCTAAATAGCTCAGTAGTGCTGTGAAGAAAGTACGGGCTTGTAAATAAAGATCAAAGGATGTAGCTGTGGTGGCTCAAGTTTATAAGTCTCGCCATGAAACAGGAAGTTACTATTATTCAATTATACAGCATCAACACTATCAAAAATTGTTTTCCTGCCACATTTATACATTTTTGGTTTTAAAGATAAAATCAAGTAGAAAACAAAAGATAAAGGAAGACAATTAAGGATTTAAAGGGGGAAAGAAAAATTTAAAGTAAGGAAATGGGTAGGAGATCCTTCTGCCCCCTATTAGTATGTATCACATCTTGTAAAATTAAATATGAAAACTTTGAAACTCTAGAATAATAGAAATAATAGATACAGATCACTAAGTGTAAGCTTCTGCATGTGTGAAATGAATTTCTTTTTCACTAAGGATGTAGCCATCTACCCTCCAGGGGACAGTAAGATTGATTGACATATTCCACTCAGTTAACACTGAATTTTCTCTCTTTACTCCCTCTCAGGTTAAGTCCAAAACACATGACAGTTCAAGGCCAAATCAATCATTCTGTGTCTGATAAAAACACCACAACAGCAGCACACTCTGCAACTTCCCAACACCTTGCCACCACTTCTAGACTAAAATACTGACTTTCACTGAACCTAGACTTACAGCTTGTCCAAACCTTCAGCAAACACTGACTTTCTCCAGACCTCATCTGCTCAAAGGAGTGCAAAGCTGCAAGAAAATTTTGAGATATACTGACCTGTATCCTGATCACAGAGCTGCTCGCAGGGCTCGGTGGCCCTCTGACCGCAGAAATCCTGGACCCACTGTGTGGACGAATTGGTCTGGTAGTAGAGGGTTAATTTGGCTGGGTTCAGCCAATTAGAAACATCCAGGAAGCTGCCCATGCTCACCACAAAACTACTTCCTGAAAAAGAAGACACGGGAAAAATAACTCAGACTGTTAAAAACAATAAAAGCACAAGGAAAGGATAAGCTTGATTGTAGGTGGTGTTAACAGCTCCTGTTCTAGCTCGACTGCAAAACCAATCAGAAAGTGGCTCATTCTTTTGTTTTCACTGTAATTTCAATTCCCCTCCTGACCACGCTGAATTTAAATGAGAAAATTAAGACCAATAATGTGTGTATTGATGAGATTTCCTTGGTAATTGCAGTAGAGGGGCTCACAGAGTTTCACAAGTCAATCAGTAAATGCTCTGCTCATTGACGCTGACTTACCTTCCTTTTCTTACTGCTCCCAGGCCAATCGTTAAACTCTGATCACTGAACAAGATTATCCCTAATTGATGCCAATGACTTTTACTTCCAAAGGGAGCTGGGAGGAGATTGTGCTTCGCTTCTCAGGTGAACAAAAAGAGCCTCGCAGAGCTTTATTGTGAGTTTAGGGCAGGATGTGGGAGGTACATTTGGGGGAGCATTTGCAGTAAGTGATAGTTGCTGTGTTACAGTGGATTTAAATAGACTTTACGGCCAGGGCATGAACATTGTAGGGGTTAGATTCACAGCTCCATTTAATGGGAGTGGAAGATTAAGAAAGGAGAAACTAACTCATGCATTGTTTGTTAGTCCTTTCTTGCCGTTGTAGTTGTCTTTCTAAGCATGTCTATTATTTCGCTCCAGCTTCTCATCTCTACCGTCTACATTAGAGGTGTCCAAACTTTTCTCACTAGACCACATTAACATGAGGATGACTGGGACACTAAATACACTACATGGATATGGTGTGTTTCTGTGGGAATTTGCACTGTTCACTCTATGGGGCATTTATGAGTTCACAGACTGATGTTAAACGTGAAGTTCTGGCTCGCAATCTCCATTCAAATTCATCCCAAAGGTGTTTGATACAGTTGAGGACAGGTTTCCGTGTGGGCCAGTTAAGTTTTTCCACATGGAACCCATCAAACCTTGAGTCCTTGATCTGTGCACTGGGGCACAGTCATGTTGTGAAAAAAAAAGTGCCTTTCACAAACTGTTGCCACGAAGTTGGAAGCATAGCATTGTCCCAGATGTCTTGGCATGCTGAAGCCAACTTCACAGGTGGCACAAAGAAGTCAGGCAGGTAACGTTCCCCCAGCATCCGCCCGTCTGAACGTCCCCTCTCCACTGTCCAGTGTCGGCGTGCTTTGCACCACTCCATCAGACGCCTGGTACTGGAATGATGGAATCAGCAGAGCATTGGTGACTTTTACACACCATGCACTTTAGCAGCCATTGACCCAAATCTGTTGTTCCTAGACGCGTCCACTTTGTAATAATATCGCTAACAGTTGACTGTAGAATATCTAACAGAAATGATATTTCATGAACCGGCTTATTGTAAAGGTGGCATCCATCACAAATGTTTGCAAATGCACAATGCATGGCTAGATGCTTGATTTGCAAGGTAATTCAAGGTAATGTAACCAAGCTAACAAGCTTTACTACTTGAGCTGTTATGGCATTTATTAACCCTTTGTTACATAGACAAGGCCAGACAAGCAGCACCAGCTGATGACTTCAACCTTGTAGAAGAGGAGAAGTTTATTGAAGTCTTCTCAGATTCAATGATGTTATTACCGTTCAAGTCCAAAACACTGTCAGCATTTTGGATTGAAGTTAAAAAGGAGTAGGAGTGGCTAGGCACGAGAGCCTTTGTCACACTTTTTTCTTTCTGCTGTATTTGTACCCATACTGGTCAATTAAGCTGAGTTTAATTTTGAAATAGTCTAAAATGATCTGACAAGAATACCATGACAGTTCTAAGTATGTGCATCCACACAATGCATTAACAGATTGTCTTCACTGACTTGTTTGCCTCTTATGCAAATAATACCTCATGCATGGTCGCCCTGATGTATGTTTCACGGCGTGCAATTATATGCAATCAAGCCGCTGCAATACAAATGAAAGGGGGCAAATTAGAGCTGAGAGGCTAGCGGTGCCTCTGCGGTGCTATTCTCCCTCATGTATACTTTAAAAAGACACAGTGACATGCTAATTAGTGAATAAACCACGAGGGGTGCTGGTTAGCTTGAAGAAGCTGTGACCCCAATTTCAAAAAAACTTGGTACACCACGTAAAATGTTAAGAACAACATAACGCAATGATTTAAAAATCTCAAAATCTCATATTTTATTCACAAAATAAGATAGATGTTGAAATTAATGTTTAAACATTTCATGAAAAATATCTTATTTTGAATTTGATGCAGCAGTTCATCTCAAAAAAGTAGGGATAGGGCAGTAAAAGGCTGGAAAAGTAAGTGGTGCTATTGAAAAACAGCTGGAGGAGTGTTTTGTGACTATTAGGTTGGCAAAAGTCAGTAACATGACTGGGTATAAAAGGAACATATAAGAGAGGCTGAGCTTGGCAGAGACTGCATATAAAAATGCAGAAACATTTTCCTTAATGTGAAATTGCAAAGACTTTGAATATGCCAACATCTACAGTACATAATATCATCAAGAGATTCAGAGAACCTGGAGCAATCCCTGTGCACAACTGACAAGGTCAAAGGTCAATATTGGATGGTTGTGATCTTTGGGACCTCAGTACTAAATTAAAACAAGCATGATTCTGTCCTGGATTCACTGCATGGACTCACTTCCTGGTATCGTCATCTGTCCCCCAGCACAGTTGGCAGTGTCATGCACAAATTTAAGTGAAAGCTATATTATGCAAAAGAGAAGCCAGATGTGAACAGCATCCAGAAATGCTGCCATCTCCTTAGGCTCAAGCTTATTTAAAACAGACTGAGGCAAAATGGAAAACTGTTCTGTGGTCAGAAGAATTAAAAATTTGAATTGTTTTTGGAAACCACAGATGCCTTGCATATTTCATAAAGAAAATGCTAAGCCACATCCATCACAACAGCTTGGCTTCACAGTAGAAGAGCCTGTCTGCAGTCTAGACCCTTCACCAGTAGAGAATCCAGGATGACCCAGGACTGTTGAGCACCTAAAATCCCACATCAGACAAGAATGGGACAACATCTCTACAACCAAAGCTGCCCATCCCTCTCCACATGTAGGCATTCAAGATCAACTCCATTTAGATACTGGTCGTAGCAGAAAAGCATGCTTTCTTGCTAATACCATTCATGTAACAGAGAGGACTCTAACCCATAATTTTGACTTAATTTGAAATCCCATTAAAGTTTAAAAAAGGAAACATGGAGTAGCAGTAAAAATGCCAAAAAGACTGAATTACACACATCTTTTCCAGGAAAGGCTCCCTAAATCATCTCCAGGGTCAGTCTGACCAAAAGGTGGACATAACAAGGCCAGCTGCTGCAGCTCTGCAGTTTAGAGAGCACAAGTAGCAGCAGCCCTCATTTAGAGAGTGAGAGAGAGAGAGAAAGAGAGAAAGAGAGAGAGGAATAATGGCTTCAGCTCACACAGTGAGAGTGATTATGGTTTGGTTTCTCTCAGACCTGTGAAGAAAACCCCCTCCTGAGCACGAAGAACATGGCTGATTGCTGGCAATTTAACTATGCATATCATGAAATCAGTGCAGAGGAGTCGGGAAAAAATTATTTTGTTAGCTCAATCACTTTTTAACTGTTTGGGGAACTGTTTTACCCCTCTGTATCATGAGGACGGTGATAATTAAAGAAAATGTATCCATTAGGCAGTAGATATTCTTTCAAAGAGGTGAAACACTTGCCTCATTAAAAAGGAAATAAGTAAATATGATAAAATTTAAGGTCTTTACACTGTCTTAGACATTATGTTTATAATTATTTTTGATTTGTTATTTCAGCATCTGCAGCTCTTTTTACAGTGCCCTAATTAATATTATTGTTGTATTCTCTCATCTTAAGTTGTTAAGCTAATTGTGACCAAAAACACATAAGTTACTTACTCTTTAATTTGCAGTAATAAATCATGCTTTTGTCTATTTGAGTTCATTGATTTCAGAGTATCAAATACTCTTAATTTTTATTGTAAGGCTTTTCTTTCAGAACAGATTTCCAGAACAAACAAATAATCTCTTTGAATGCATCACTTTTCCTTTTTCTCTTTGGTCTTATTTTAACAGTGAGACAAAAAAGCAGAGAAATGCAGATAAACATCTGAAAACAAGAATCTGTGACCATATCCACACAACAATATACATCTCAAAGTTGATTCTGTTGTCAGCTGCTTGTCTTTTCAAGCCAAATAGAATATCTTATTCGGTTTGTAAAGTCTGGGGGTTCAACTTCTGATGCACTCTTGCTATCACACTCATCATTAAGACCTTAGAAACAGTCTCTGAATGTGGAGGGGCTGACGTAGGTCAAACAAAGGTCATGGTACCCCATGCTACCTGATTTTAGTTCTTTATTATTCTGCTGAAATTGAATGCATACTTGTTTGAGCTTAAGAGTTGTTCTACGGGAGTTATCAAACTAGAAATAAAGGAGAAGCACAGACAGTTTTCCAAATGGCAAAGTTAATGAATTCATAAAATCAATATGATTTAAAAAAATAAAATAATGCCATATGTCTCTCCTTTATTTGGCTTCAGCAGCAGCTTTATACTATTTTTACTACCACTATGTTAACATAGGGCTTATTCATCATTATAAGACATGATACAATTCCATACCATACCAAACTATACTATGCCATACTACATGATATAGTGCAATCCAGTGTAGAACAACATAAACCCATACAGTATGTTGCAAAATGACACAATACAATACAATAAATGTTTCAATATGAACATAACAATATGATAAATATGCAACTTTACATTATCGTACCATGCAGTACATACAACACAATATTATATGCTGCAATTAAATACATTTCAGTATGTTACAATACAATACTGTATGATATAATGCAGTATGATTCAATATGTAAGGGCATGGTATGACATGATAATATGCTCTGATATTAAATGATCCAATACAAAACAAGCGATACAGTAATGTACAATATGTCACAATTGAATATAATGTAATAAAATAGGATATTGTGCTGTAGGATACGATAGGATGAGATACTTTAGTAAATGATGTGATACAAAATGATAGTGCTGTACTGTATCGTACTATATGATAAGTTACAATATGGTTTGATATGATTAGAGACGATGCAGTCGGGTACAATGTGATGCAGTATGATGATATGCAATATTTTACAGCACAAAATAGAAATGATAAAGTATGATACAATACTACATAGACAGTATGATATGGTATGATACAATGCAATACAATACACTATTATTTAATACAACACATTAAGTTACGATACTCGATGCTACAATATGGCATGACACAATACTGCACAGCAGTGGTTCTCACCCTTTTCAGCCAATGACCCCCAAAATAAAGGTGCCAGAGACCGGGGAACCCCACTGTACCTGAAGGTGGTTGAACAGCCATGTACATTCAAGAATGGTTGCGTGCAGACAAGGCTGTCCATAAGGAGGGATAAACGGGGAGGTCTCTGGTTTCTTATTTATTCATTTGTGTAGTAAATAGCCTATCTTAAATGAAAATTACTTCTGTTAAAACTTAATTAAAATTGGTTTAAATTGGTTAATAATGACAAAAAATGGTGGAAGAGGTGATGGAGTCTTAAAGAACATAAACGTGTTAAAAGTGGCAAAAATTAGATAAAAATAGCCAAAAATAGCCAAAATTGGGTTGAAGTGGCAAAAATAGGCACAAAAAGTGGTAAAAGGGGATTAAAAAGTGGCTGAAATGGCTTTAAAGTTCAATAGATTGGTGGGAATTAGGTGCAATGGGATGAAAAATTTATATAAACTGGCAAACATGGTTAACTATGGTTAAAATGGGCAAAAAGGGGTGTAAAAAGTGGTCTATAGAGGCATTAATGGGTCAACAGAGGCAACAGTAAGCAGAAAGAAGCAAGAATTGATTTAGAAGTGGCAACAAAAGGCAGAAAAAAAGTGGTGGAAAAGGTTTAAATTAAAAAAAAGGGGGGTTTTAAGTGGGAATAATTTGCTAAAATTGGCAAAATTCGTGTTAAAAGATGATAACAAAGGATTAATCTTTTTGTAAAATTGTTGTAAAGTGGTAATTTAGTGTAATTTAGAGTGTAATTTAAAACATATTCTGTTTTTTTAAGGCATCTGGTGACTCCTTCTCAGTGTATTGCAACCCCCAAGGTGGTCCCAACACAAAGGCTGAGAACCACTGCTATACAGTACGGTATGATACAACACTATAGATACGGTTCAATATAACAGAATACGATTTGACAGTGATATGAAACAGTACAATGTGGTATAATACAGTACTATACGGTATGATATGATAGTATGCAATTTGATTTAATACAATGTGAAACAATATGATACAATATGACAGGATATGAGACGACATAAGATATGATACAAAATGATACAATACAATATGAAAGTAAATAATTCTTTGCACTCCAGTATAAAGAAACAATAAGATGCTATGCAATGCAGTGTGATGTACTGCCATGGGATAGGACAGGACTGAACGCAACATATAACCCAATACAGTACAGTACAGGTCTTGGGGACTCCAAGTTTGCACACATACAGCTGCCATAAAAGTCCTAACTTAAAACCACAGTCACAGTCACAATCCACCTGTAAACACAAAAATCCGCATGTACATGTAGCAAATACCAATGAAAACCAAAACCAACATTATCGCACACACTCATATGCCAGCAAGTGATCACATCTCTTACAGAGGAAGCATCAAATGACAGGACTAACATTCCCAGTGTTAGCATTCAAATAGCTTTATGCAGAAAGCCTGGGTTAACAAAGAAACTTCATATCTAGCTTTGTTACCTGCTTACCCAAAGATAAATTCACTTTAAGGCCCACTCCTTTGGTGTTTTACCTACAAGTCAGTCTCAGGCTGATCCCTAAACTCATGACTCTTCCACCCCCGTCGCCTTTTCCTTCCTGAAAGCTCACTTCACACGTTTCAGAGATTGTCTTACAGCCACGCCGGAAAGTCACTGTCCTGTCCTTTTCCCGACTGCATGTTCTTGTCCTGACCTTACTTGTATTTATACGTGGCTTGGAGTTTGCATGGCTTTGTTTGTTTATCTGTTGGATTTGTTTGTTTGTTTGCCCTGACTACCTGCCAGCTGACAACTGTAGGCCTGCCAGACCAATGGCTTAAGCCGACTTTTTATCACATCTGCTGTGCTTCAGGTGTCTGCCATCCAATTACAAAAGACACAAGTCTGTGGAGGACAAGCAAAACATAAAGGACAAAGCCCTGCTTTTAGCTCCTTCAGGGAGGAATCTGTTTAGGTTAACCTTTCATATTTCATATGAAAGAAAAAACAGGAAATGAAATATGAGGCACTTCAAACTTAGAGAAGATTTTAATGTTCTAAGAGCCGTACCTGTAGCAGATTGGGAGGGTTAAGTTTATGCTAAAGGTTGCCAAAAAGGGAGGTCATGGAGTCATAAAGATGATAGAAAATAGTATTTGACAGTTTATATTGGAAACTCAGGGAATATTTCATTGAACTCAAACCTAAAGTGTTTGATTTCTTTGAATGTGAGAACTAAGAATCAGGTCAGATGTCAGCCAGAGGGGCATCCAGCACTTTCACAACATCTCCTTATGTGTAGAGGTGGAATTCTGCCCACATAGTAGCATGAGAGCAAAGAGCAAGAGGTCATTGAAATCAATCAAAATGTATTCTTCTAGGAATACATATAACCTTTTAATTCAGGGCACAAAAGTTACTGGTTGTAGAGATATCTTGTATTAATCTATGGCTATACAGTACAGGAAGGATAAGGAAACTTGATTCTGACACCTCACCTTTCCTTACTTTTAATGTGAGACTAGTTATACAAGCCTTTAAAACACCAAACTTTCTTAGTCATAAGAAGTCCCTTTTAGTCTCCCTGATACCAGCTGTTCACGAGGACCTTTGCCTTTTTTAGATTTTATTTTACCAAAATTTACACTCCAAAGTTTTTAAT
Organism: Cheilinus undulatus; assembly: GCF_018320785.1. Classification (NCBI taxonomy): domain Eukaryota; kingdom Metazoa; phylum Chordata; class Actinopteri; order Labriformes; family Labridae; genus Cheilinus; species Cheilinus undulatus. Next base: position 12,722,497 of record NC_054881.1, on the reverse strand, counting down.
TTTTGTGGGATGTTTTTTCACCAACAGTCACCAGAGAAAGAGGAGATTCTGCAAAGCAAATATCTAATTCTGCTGTCTAAATTTAGTAAACAGAAGTTTGAAATTTAAGAAATTCTTTCAGCCATAAGGGTTAAGGAAATATTGCAAAAACAACTCTCAATGATGTAAAATTGGTAAATGATGATGCAAATCAATAAGATTATACAATATGATATGCTATCATTGCATATGACTTGACAATGACAACTACAATACAGAAAAATGTGATACCTTAGCATGTAGTGCAATATGGCACGATAAGATACAATACAAAACAAAACAAAATGATACTATTATTTGAAATGTTATGCAATATGGCATGACATTGTGCAATACACTTTATTGTCCCTATGGGAGGGATTTATTTCAAACCCCCTTATAATACAATACCCTGCGATATAGTAGAGTTCAATAGATAAAGAAAGGAAAGAAAATTCAATATTACTCACAATATCATAGACTAGAACTATTCCCTTTAAACCAGTACCACACATTATCATATTGCAGGCTATGCAATAAGATACAATACAAAATGGTACAAGAGAAAACATGGTAAGGTATGATATAACACACTACATTATATCCATATGATGACAAAAGAGATGATACAATAACATACAACACTTTGATGCAATACAGTATCATACACTATGATACAGTAAGGTATATGATACCATAAAACAAACTATATTTTACACAAAGACACTGAAAGATAAGATACAAAACACTGCATAATACAGTGTAATACTGAATGATACAATAAGATACAGCAGGACAGCATAATACGATGCAATGATATGGGGTGATGTGATGAGTTTAGGTGTGCTGAGATGGGATGAGACCAGATGGGATGAGATGAAATGAAGCAAGATGTGATGGGATGAGATTTAATTAAACGAGATGGGATGAGATAAAATGAAATGCAATGACATGGTAATGACAGGTGGTGGTGATAGGAGTGACAGGTGTGATAAGATGTGACGCAATGATATGGTACGACATGATGTTTCATGATCCAGGTTTTGATTTATTATGTTCCTGAGTTTTTCTAGTGTTTTCTTGTGTTTATTCTGTATATTTCATGTTTATCATGTTTAGTTTATGACCTTTTGTGTTTTATTATTTCTTGTATAGTTCTAGTGTTTGGTAAATCCTTTTCCTTGCCTATTTGAGTTTCCCTCCTTGTGTTGTGTACTTTGTATTAAGGTTTTCTTAGTTTGTACTTTTTGGTATTTTGATAGTTTTTCTTTAAAATTAACAGAGACAAGAGAACTGAAGAAAAAATTGAAAGGTAGGTAATAAAGCAAAACAATCTAATATCGTTGTGAAATAAAAGGACTTGAACATTATTCATCTAGTCGTATTGACTTAACAGAAAGTTCAGATTGAGAGAAAAGTTTCTGCTGTTCTGGATGTTCACGGTTCCTCTTCCTGAAGAGACTTTGGCATATAAAAATCTTAATGAGCTCATATCTCTGATGTTTTAGCGTTTCATTCACAGCACATAACAACACAGAGAACGCACCGAGTGGTAGATGCAAATTTTGTAGTCTATCAATGTTATATTGTAGTTTTTACACAAATATCACACGTCACGTCTGTAACATCCGCCGAGGGAAAGTGCGGTCGGATTCTTTAATCACGTCAGCTCTCTTTCCTATCCTCTTACTCCCTCCTTTCCTTGACCCTGTCACGTTTTTCGTTGGGGTTAAGGAAAAGTAAATAAGAAAGGACTTAGGAGGTAATTTTTTGGGACTTTCAAATGGACCCTCTGTGTTTTTCCCTGTCTGGTGTCAGTTCATTGTTTGCTGTTCCTGTGCTGCATGCGAAGTCTCCCTCATATTCTGTATTTTGTAACCTGGGTTGTTATTTTCTCAAAGTTTTGTTGGAGTTTTTCCATTGGGATTTTTGTTAATTAAAAGTATTTTGTTTTTTTAGCTGCACTTGGGTCCAGTTTTGAGTTTTTTGCCACACTGACATGATGCATTATGATGCGATGTGATAAGTGATGCAGCACTAGGGATGTGTACCTTTCACATTTGAACCGGTACAGTACCGATTCCTGGTACGAACCGGTACCAGTACACAATGGTACCAGTACACAATGGTACCAGTACACAATGGTACCCATTTTTGTTCCTTTTTTTTTATGAATATGTAATAATAAATGTTATTTCAGTTATAAAATAACCTTAACACTTCTGATTTTTTTTTTTTTTTTTGTATTTCCCAATATCAAAACACTATCAAATATATCAAAACAACAACACTGTTTGTAATGTAACATCACAAGTGTTTTCACAAATTACTCCAACATGGAGAACCTAAACTACTGTAACTACCCAGTGGTTTTTCTTTACATTGCACAAATTAAAACCCACTACCTCCTATTCCTCCAATTTCCCCCTCTTGGAAAAATGTGTGTTTGGGTCCATGGAGGGCAAATAAGTTTAAAACAAATGGACACTAGAGGATGGAGTCAAAATAAATTAATAAAGGTATATTCATTTTAAAAATTAAAGCATTACAAACTACAAATGAAAGAAAATAAATGACTTCTTCTACCATGAAATACATGTACTGCACATTTTCTTTCCCCTTGCAGTTCTTTTTCTACAAAACATGCCAACTTTCTCAGGTAGGTGCAGAGCCCACTCTGCACTTGTCGTTCAATTGTGTGGCTGTCCACGCAGAAGCATATCTGAGCCTTAATCCAAAATAACGTCACACACCCAAACCGTGCACACGGAGTCCATTCAGTTCTATTTGCGTTCACTGCAAAAACTTCTAGAAAGTGGCAAATTGTTTCATTCTGCAATGAAAATAAGCAGTGAGGATGTCACTCCTTCAAAATCACTCTGGATCCATCCATCCTGACAGAGCACTTCATACGGCACCAGCTGTCAAGTTGGATAAATAGAGAGCAACTTTTAGGACGCACTCACACTAGGCAGTCCGTACCATGCCGTATCCGTATCGAGCGAGCAATCGATACAGCAGCGTAATCTGCATCGTATTTTGAAAAGTGGAGCCATACCTTCGACCTCCTCCTATCAGCCATACTTTGCTGATTTACTAAGCTGCTACTGACATCGTTACTGTCGTGCGCACAATGCTGCATTTGTGTCTGGCGTAGAAAATGACCTACTCTTGCACTCTCATCCAGTCACAAGGATGCGTTAAAGGGATACTTCAACATTTTGGCAAATTTGCCCATTGTCATAATCTTAGTAATAGGTTTGTTTCCGTTAGTTGTCGGTGCAAGCTGTTTCTAGACCTGGGGGGACCGTTAAACCAGCTGCACAGCGACCGCTATGTTAGCAGATGGAATTTTTGCTTTCCCTCATCAAACTCATCAAATACACAATCCAACAACTCCAAAATGCTCTCGTGGACAAGTTGTGACCTTCACATTCACCACGCTATGAAATAATCATGGACCATTACAAGACGGAGATGTTTTAAAGTTAAATGCAAAGCCGGAACTACACTCCAGACATGGCTGCTGCACTGTGTCACTCCGCCCAGTGGTTTACTCAAGAAATAGTTCTGAGTATTTGCTTCATGTGTCGTAATGTTACAGAATTATATGTTATTGTTTGGTACAGTTTGATTTTACTTGAATCGATACTCAGAAGTACCAACGGAATTCATCGGTACCTACAAAAGTTCCAAATTTGGTACCCATACCTATGCAGCACAACACAATGCAATGAGATATATGGTGTGATGCAATGCAATGGGATGCACACAATGCTATGCTATGATATGGTGCGTCGTGTGTGTCTTATAAAAAGGGAACGATCCGAGACAAAGAAGCTCGGATTGTATGTGAGGCAGCTTGAAGGATGGATGAAAGAATTTTCTTAAAGTTTGGGTTGCTGTGTCATCTTCTAAAACACAAACAAACAAAAACAATCATCAAAATATCCCAAACATCAGTCCGAGATTTTAAACAAAGCTTGACTCAGAAATGGATTTTTCTTTCGTTAGATTTTGGCTTTGGGATAATTTTGGAAGTCCTCATTCATGCAGATTAAGGCATTAGAATTCTGAGGTCAAATTTGCTTTTCTCTCCCTCTGGCTGGTAATTTTTTTCATGACTCATGCAGAGTCTGGAGTCTGTAGTTATGAAGAATTCAGAGTAGGAGATTATTTCAAAAGAAGTCAAAATTCTCTTAAATCACTTTTATTTGCTGCCAATCTGTTTCTACTAAAGACTCCCACAAGAAGCTACGGGCAGTTTATGTTTGATTGGCAGGATCATACATCTGTGTGCAGACTGCTGCATAGTTTGATTGATTGGGATGATCTGGTAGGAGGAAAACTGACATCCATGCCTGAAAATATACTGAAAATCAACAAAATCATAAACTGCTTTATTGCCAGACAAGGTGTTCAACTTAAAAATACTAAAGGAATAAATGATACAAGTTCAAGTTTTGTGTACTTCACTAATTCCATTGTGTGTCCTTGTGCACACAAACTGTGGATGATAGTGTGGGCGGACTAGAAATGAGGTCCCGGCAGCAAGTGCACCTGATCGACTGATATGTGAATGCTGAGCTTTCAGAGATATGGCAATCATTAGTTAAATTGCCTCGGCTCTTCACTCCCTCTTCTTTCACTTAACTCTTCACATTTTCTATAGTGGGCCCTCCCACCTCTCTGCAAAGTTTACACTGTGGAATAATGCCAGTTTAAGAAATAGATTTGCAATTATATCAGAGGCGAAAAGGAATTCAAACAACACTGAAAAAGTGGAGCGGTAGAAAAACATTACTATCTTTCTTAGGGAGTCACCTCTAGGGATATAGTAAGTAGCAACACAATTAAAAACAAATACAAGTAAGAATCATTTCAAATCTATGAGCCAAAGAAAGTTGGTGGCAGTATTTTACCCATGGTGCTTGTCTTAAAGTGAGGATTTAGAAGCTAACTGAGCAGAAAATCTGTGTGAAAGAGGCCGGGGCTGATGAATGACACCAAAAAGTACGACCAGCATGAAAAAACGCACCATGCAGAGAAGCTAAAGCCACTGAAAATAAATTATTTAAAACTGGGATCAGATTTGGAACCCCTGCTTGCCAAAAAAGCTCAGGAGCCACAGAAATTACTACCTGCATCAGTGTTTCAAGGATTTTGGTAGGTGATAAAAAAAAAAAAATTCAAAGCCAGTCATGGCCCAACTTTTCAAAAATGAGAATGAAAACTTTTACAAGGTATTATATGTTGTGGTGTTAACATAGAGACATAAAAGCTAAATAAAAATGAATGAAATGGCATGATGCAAACACCTAAATCTGAAGATTATGATCCAGTCTGGAGATAAACTGGAGCATTTCAGTCCAGTACACAAATTTGCAGTGTGGAACCGTGCGATGTGCTATGATTTGATCAAATACAATATGATACAATGCATTATAGCAAGGTGCAAAAGGATTTAGCATGAGAGATGCAATACGAAATGATAAAACACTACAACACAAAAGAGATAATATACTTTAAGATACAGTATAATACAATGCAATGCAATATGACACATCTAGATACCATACAGTCAACATAATATGTACAATAATGTAATATATGTACTATGGTAGGACACAATACCATACCATCTGGTGTTGAGACTGAGACATTTTACCATTTCATGAAAATACTAGCTCATTTTGAAATTTATGGCAGCAACACATCTCAAAAAAGTATGGGTGGGGGAACAAAAGGCTAGAAATGTTAGTTAGGATGGGCAGACGCTCACCAATCTGTGAAAACTGCGTCTAAAATTTGCACAAGAATTTCATTTAATTATTTGTCAAAATACAATCGCAAACAACTTTGGATATCCCATCATCTGCAGTGGAAAATATCATCAAAAAAATCAGATAATCTGGAAAAATCACTATGGACAAATCTGAAGCGGTTCAGTTTTAACATGTGATATGTTACGTATTAGGGGTGAGTGAAAAAAATCGATACAGCATAGTATTGCATTATGTTGCTCGGCCATATATGTGTCATATCGTATCTCCTGCCAAGTATTGCTTTTTTTCAAGTTAGCTGCTAATATGAACTGAAGTTTGTGATATTGGATAAACAGCATCAGTTGCTTTTCTGTCGACTTGATGATGCTTATGGTGCCCTTTGTCCAGTGAAGTCAGCGGAGGTGACGGTCATACAGCAGAACGTTAGTATAACCAATATGGCAGCACCAGGAAAAGGACATTAAGCAGGGCACAAACAACATGGACATGACACATGGGGTTTACAAGGAGTGCAGCATGAAAACAAAATACTGCGGTAATACTAATACTAAATCAGCTAAACAGCTGAGAAAATGGTATAGATAGCAATATACATTGCAGTATATGGTATCACGATACTCTGTGTATTGCAAAATGTTTAAAATCACAATAATATCGAATCATGACATAAGTATTGTGATAATATTGTATCATGGGGCCACTAGTGATTCCCGCCCCTATTATTTATGTTCAATCATGAATAAAATACGAGTTTATGAGATTTACAAATCATTGCATACTATTGTGCATCACATTGCTTCTCAAATGGTTCAAACTGATTAAAGAACACTTAAAATTCCAAATAATTGAATTCTGATTGTAAAATTAAAATGTAAATGCCAATATTTAAGCCTGTAGACACTCTTTACATTTGTTTGGAACAAATGGAAAATATTATTTAAAAATAAAATCAATTAAAATATCCATTTTCCAGTACAGTCAGCCTTTAAAGGTAGAGTCATGTTAGAAAAAGGAAAAAAAAAGTGCATTGCATTGGTTACTATACAGCCAAATCATTAAAAATCATTACCTATCATACAGTATATTATGTGCGCACTATGTCAAATTCCACCACCAGGGGGCTCTTAACTATAACAGTAACAATATGGAGAGTACAGACCAGCACTGTGTTATGCTGTTAACTGGTTAATAAAAATGACACCTCATAGGGAGCACTTACTAAACAGAAAACTGTCATTTTATTTTCATTCATAAATTTCTCATATTAAATGTAAAATGTGCTTAAAAGTGCACTTCCACATTCATGCTGGAAGCAGTCCCAGGATGTAGACATGTGCTGGAAGCTACACTAGAGCACATATACATCCTGGGACTGCTTCCAGCATGAATGCAGAAGTGCACTTTTAAGTGCAATTTTTCCTCATTATAAGAAATTTATGAATGCAAACAAAACCATTTTAAGTTTAGTAAATACACCTTATGAGAGGACATTTTTATTGCTGATTCTCCATGTTTGGTTCTGATGCTGGGGACATAGAGCAGACCTGCCTCAGACAACCTGAGTGGTCTGGATGGTTCATAAAGGACGAGAAGGTCCGCTATTCCTTGCAAAGCTTAACCTCCTCCACCACAGCCTCCTCTTTTATAGCATAAAGCTTGTTGCACCCTCAAATTCAGATTCATGTTACTATTGCTTTTGAAATAATTTATTGTATTTAATACACATGGTCATAAATGTATTTATCCATATGGGGATTTCTGCTTGACTAATCCAGGGAGCATCCTTTGAGCAGAGCCTTCTCCAGCAGGTAAAACTGTTTACCCATTTAGCAATAAAATGGTTATAGGTATGACAAGAGTGTTCCTGGTTAAAATATATATCGATACTCAGTGCAAAAATTCTACATATTGTATCTTTCAATCAGCAAATGGAACCTTTCTTCATAAAACCTGGCTAATCCTACAAATCTCTGGTACAATAATTTTATGAACATAGTTTTTTATTGTATCATGAGTGAAGTGGCCATTACATCTCATGTTATGAAGCCGGCACAAAGCTGCAAGTTCAAAAACAAAGACAAACAATTCTGCTTTGTGCACACCTCTCTTCATCACTCCAGTCGCTCTGACTACCATCCAGCTGTTTTTTTTTTCTCTTGCACATTTTTTATTGGAACCCTCAACACATTGGCTTTATTTCCCTGATTCCTCCTCATTTTTCGGACTCTGGCACATGAATTTACTTTTTGTCACATTACTGTGCGTCTTTTGTACTTTATCAGACGTGCAGAGGGGGGCTTTTACTCTGAAAGGCGTTGAAATTGAAAACCACAAATCATATTGGAGAGAGTGGGAGTTTTACTGCGAGACATTTGTGAATAGAAACAGTGGAGGCATGTGAAGCTTTCACTGTTCCATTAACAGTACTTCACAACAACAAAAAGTATACATATTCAATAATATTTCTACTTCATGTGCTACAATCCATTATTATGTTGCTTGAAGGACAATTGCATTAAATTACGGTTGGGAAATACAAAGGTCTGCATTGACAGAGTATTGTTAAGATAAGGCTCCATAAATCTATATGCTTTTTCATCTGGCACAAAGAGCAATGCTACCGAAGGTTATTGATGTATTAGAACATTTCCTTCACAGTTTCATTCATATTTCTTGTCAGCTAAAAGCATCTTTTCTTTCCTGCCTCTCTGATTTGATGATATTAGCCTTGGAAATGAAAGAGCTGCCAGCTTTTGCATGCATTTTCAGTTAAAATAAGAGTGTGATAGCAATACAATCAATGCAAGTGAGAATTTTTGCCTTCACATGCCTGTGTTTGAATATTCAGGCATGCCTAAATGACCGTGTTGCACTCACCGTCTGCGACAAAATGCTCCGGCACGTGGAGGGTAACCTTGACAGTGAGAGGGCAGGAATCCTGCGTGGCATAGACAATGGCAATGACACATGTGCTGATGGTGATCAGCGTCAGGGTGACCTTATTTAGAGGACTGTGTGGGTGGCCTGCAGGTAGAGAAAAAACAAAGAGAAAAAGGTATTGTGAGCGGTCTGACAGAAGGTCCTTTTCTATCAGGATCTCGGAAAATAAATATTTGAAGCACATTTGCACACCGGGACAAGAGAACACACAGAAAAAACCTTAAATCATCATTCAGCCCTTTGTCTTTTTGAAAGTGCAGCTGCTAAGCCCTCCTAAATCCTTGAAAAGGCAGATAATTGAACTCCTGATTTATGAATCTAACCTAGGTTCAAGTGTGGCCCGAGTGAGTAAAATATGACTGAGAATGGCCGAGCTCCTGCAGAACAGCCTAGATTCATTTGCCGACATGATATATGATCTTATTGCCACTGACAGGGTTATAGATTAGTTGTTTTGGTTGCCCTTTGGCTCTGTCGGGGCTCCCATTTCCAAGCCAGAATATAGAGAATGAAATTAGCCGTTTAACCTCTGTCTGCCGGTATTTATCACCGGAGAGAAGTCAGCATGTTTGAAAGGAGGTTTTACCAGAATGTAATATGAGAAACCAAGTGATAGAGCTGGCTTGGAAATATTGTTGGAGCGAAATTTTTGCTGTTTGAGATAAATTGGTGCTGTTGGGCTTCTGGAAAATGTAGTTCTGTTTTTGTTCTAAGCTAGAGAACATCATACATCACAGTGACTCAGAACTTGGGCGCTTCAGAAAATGTAGGAGAAACAGCCTTTACTATAAAAGGATGGTGTGAGAGGCAACAGAAAACTAATTTTGTTTCTCTGGCTGTGTCCAAAACTGCCTATGTCCATTCTACTCGTACTATTCAAACTAAATCCAGCATCTAATTGAGAATGAAACACATTTCACATTCATAGTATGCAGTTTTGTGTATGGAATAAATCCCACAATGTATACAAGACCAGCCAGAACTTCTATTTTAAGATTATTTTTGAGCTTTTGCCTGTTTCCTACAGGAAAGTTGAAAAAAGACAGGGAACATGTGGGAAGACATGCACCAAAGATGTGCCAGGACCAGGATTCAAACCTTCAACCAGAGCATCAGAGACTGTGGCCTCATCTCTATCAACTGAGATAATTTCTAAGTAAAAGTTGGTGCGCCAGTTGCTCCAAACCACCACAAAATGTATGCATTGCAGCTCTCAGGCTATCCAATGAAAAAAGTGTATTGCATGCCAGCCAACAAGCAGTGTAAAAATTAGGGGTCGACCCATAATCGGTCTGGCTGATTATTGCCACCGATATTTGTTAAGTTCAGCTCAGTATTTTTAAAAACGTTAAGCCCTAATACATGCTGGAAATGTAAAAGTATTTGGCCACATTGCACCACCAGGGACTGCAGTGAAGCTTGGCGTAAGTTCAAGCAGGAGGACTGTTTCATTTCAATTCACCCTTTCATTAGTAACCATTCACTCACCTGTCCCCCTTTTCCCACACCTGCTCTAGTAATCATCAATGGGCGTCTACTCACTACAGCCTCAAGCCTTTAGGCCACGACCTCTCTCAATCCAATCATCCTGCAGCTGTCAAATTTTCAAATCTGTTCTCTTTCCTTCACAGTCAGTCTGTCGTTTCAGTGCGATCGCTGCAACCCTCCTCCTCCCCAGCCACCTCCATTACATCTCATTGGTGTCCAGGTTAAGCTCCTCAATGCATCCTGCATCCCTTCAACAGTACTTCTAAGCGTCTGGGTCAAGCTCCTCTGAAATCTGCTCTGCTTATAATGGGCTTTGCCCTGGGCCTCAAAATGGCTAAAACCGACACTGCTTCACACCTGCAGCTCTCCCAGACGTGTTCTGTAGCTTTAGTTTTATATTTCTGATCTTTTGACAGTATTATCGGTTTCATTAAAGATCAAATAGGACTCTTACATTTGGACAAGTTTTACTAGATATGACATTATGATGAAGCATATTGGCATAATCATTATAAAATATGAGTGTGAGAGAGCATCAGCAGGAAGTGACTGGAGAAACAATTAAAATGAGGGCATAGGAGGCTTCAGTTTGACCACACGCCAGCACACCTCAGAGAATGACATTACTGAGGAGACGCAACACCGGTGGACTTTGTCTGCTCTCGTCCCTTACACATGCTCTTAAGAAAGCCCATTTCCACCGCTTAAATAGAAAAAGTGGAAGTAAGGCAATTATAAAAAAAGAATCCTAGGTCATAATTTTGAGATAAAAAAGTCACAATAATAATTATAGTTTTATCTCTTATCTTTTTTTTTTTTGACTTTTTATCTAAATATTTCAACTTTTTGTCACATAATTATGATGTTTTAACTCATGATTATGACTTTTTATATCATAATTTCCCCTTTTCATCTCAAAATCATGACTTTTAACTCACAATCATGACTGTAAACTCATAATTGAGATTTTTTTATTACATAATTTTGACTTTTTATCTCACAATTATGACTTTTAACTCATAATTTTGACTTTTCATGACATAATTATGACTTAGGATTTTTTTCTTCTAACATTTGACTTAATTTCACATTTTTTTCTTTTTTAATTGGCAGAAATGGACTTCCATACGTTCCTAAAATGAGCACACACAACGATAATAATATATGGATTAAAAAATAGGTTTTCATTCAATTTTACTAGTAAAACCCTGTTTTCTTTGTGTGGGTACCAGATTTACTGGAGTGACTTAAAATTAATCTTTAATGATGTCAGTGTTTACCTTCGTAAAAGTTCTTAGGATGTCTTCTTTGTTTCCAAGTAAGCCTTAAAAGAGCCAGAACTGGTCACTAAAGAGCCACATGCAGCTCCGGAGCTGCAGGTTCAGTATCACTGACACAGGATGAAGCCAAAAGTAGGCTTTTACAGTGAGCCTCTAACAAATGCCATGTGAAAACTGGCACAGATGTTAGTTGTATATGTGCTTGGTTATTCTAAATTGCCATAAGAAATTAAAGTATACATCTTGTAGTAATAGAGATAAGCCATTTTTCATTTTCTCCATATTTATCTCTTTTTGCTTAAATTATCTGTGTGCTTCACTGTGGGTGTGTTTAGGAGAAGCTGACATCTGTTTGAGTGTTCTGTTCTAAAAAGTAAGAACACAACAGACATATTGTTAAAATTTGTGCATACAGTGGCTTTAGTCTCTCAGATATAAAATGAAAGTGTAAAGGAAAAAATGAAAAACAGAAGCAATATTACATCAGACGCTGAGCTCTGACAGTAACCATCTATATTCCAAGTGAAAGAAAAGTCAAGTCCGTCTCTTCAAAAGTTAAGAAGCAGAGAAATTCAGCTCAAGGTCAAAACCAAAAAGACAAACTGAGGACGGAGGATCCTCCCGTTCTGAGTCACATGTCACAATCTCAGGAAGGGACAGAAAACAACAGCTATCTCCAGCCAAAGTGGCAGAGCAGCTAATCCCTTTGGGGCTCTGGGTGGTGTCACTGGGCTTGTGAAGGGGTCCCTCAATTACAGTAAAAGCCCACTGAGTAGACAAAAGCATGTACACTCACGACTGCAAACACTTACTTTATGGCTGCAAACCAAACACCTCCTTTCTGCGCCGATACACAACACACCAGCACTTACAGCGGTGGAATAGACGGAACCATAAATGAGAGTGAAGCAAAAACATCTTCCTTCATTTATGTCTCTGTAGAAATCTTTTAGAGAGAGCAACACCTTTTTATACGGCCTGTAACCGTTACACAGATCACGCCTGTGGGTTTTATGTCTCTACTCGTTCTGAGCTCGTGCTTTTTCAATAAAATCCCAGAGAGAGCTCACAGTTCAGGCACGAGCGCTTTCACGGTTATTTGAAGAGTAAACTGTGATGACTTGCATTTTTTAAAATACCGTAACAAATACGAACACTCTACTTTTGTGTGAATATTGTTCAGTATTAAAGTGGTTAAAGCCCATAAAGACGATTAGAGAGAGCCTTTTGTTTTAATAAATCTAAGTATATGAGCCTTATACCCATTTTTATGAAGGTCTGGATAAAGTATGAGAAGAACCAATAAAAACAATACCTTAGAAATACTTGAACAACTCTATACAAAGATTAAATCAGATGTTTCGAGACTCTAAAGAGCTGACTTTTCTTTGAAAGGAGGGGAAGTATTTTTCTATTTAAAAGAATGTGCACAAACTTTTCTTTGCATAAACTCAATCAAAACTCTTATCCTTGAAAATGAGTTGAAGTGTTTTATTATCTTTGTATTCTACAGTTTTTCCTATGATGTATGAATATCAGAACAAGGAGAATTTTCAATTATGAAAAATATGATTAAAATATTTGTCAGACCTTTGCTGCCTCCAGTAAGACAACATTATAATGAGCTTAAACTCTTTAAAAAGTATGTTAAGTTTTAAATAATAACAGAAAATGTGCTGGGGTCTCGTTTACGTAAGTTGCGTACGCAACAATTGAAGTTGGCTCACGCCACTTTCCATGTAAAGTTTCTTTAAAAACAGACCAGACTGTAAAATGTGCAAACCTGGAAGCAAACTCTGACCCATGCGTACGAACGTTTTGGAGGCTGAGGGATAAAAACAGTGCATCCTGAAAGTTTTCAGAACCCCTTCAATTTTCAAACCTTTATTTTTTCTCGAATTGACATTGAGGTTTCCCTCATTTCCAATGCTGTCAAGATTACAAGCACTTTAAAAACACGGCAGAATAAAATAAAGTCTATAGAAAAAACCATTGGGAACAACAACACATTGTCAGTGACAAAGGTAGATGAATTGAAATCAGGTAAAACGGTTGCAATCAAAATCCTAAACTCTGAAACTCTGACATTGTTCACCAGCTTGCAGTAAAACCAAACCCTGCCTATTGTGACTGTCTTGTTCTTAAATGAAACTGATTGGTGCATTAATTCCCAAGCAGCACACTTCAGCCTGAAGCTTGGAAAGATTTGCCGTATTACGAAAAATAGCAAGGCTTTACAAGGTTATAGTAAACCAATGACAGAATTTAAAAACAGCACAACACTCACAGGGTTGTGCTTTTAGTATGTTGATGTTTTGGCAATACATGGTGTATTTCTTAAAGTTTGAGTCCCAGAGAGAGCAAACTTCTCGTTCGGGCTTTGAGCTGAAAAAGTTTGGGAACACCTGGACTTAAGGACGAACACTTTGAGATGCACATCTGGACTTTAATTTAATAGCAGAATCCTATTTTCATTAGCGGTTAGCATTAGCAGGAAGGTTGAGACAGAGGGATGAAGGAGGTGAGCATTTGTTTTGGTCTAAAAATCTGCTCTGAAAGTCACACAGTCATACTTGCTTCCAAACTATAGGAGTCCAAATAAGGGGTCAAATGAGGCTGTAGCTCCTACTTCTAAATCAAAAAATGATGAGACATTCATGATCTGTAATAGTAAATATGAGAATATTAGTATGTGAAGCATGGCTTCTCCTTCCCTGACACAGTACTGTAACAGTGTGGGCATCAGACATAACAAGAACACATTGATTTCCATTATTTTTCAATCACTGCATGGACTCCCAAGTGGACAGCCACATACTAATTTCCAGTTTTTCCAGGTCACACAGACTGGCTTACACACAAAGAGAAAATCCACATACAGCCTTCAATATCACATATCAGTGTGTGGTAGAGGAGGTAGAAATCTTCCTTCCTATCAAAGTAATTTGACTCATCTTTTCTCATCAGCGAGCCCCCATTTACATCCGCTCATATATCTGCTTTGAGTGTCATTGAGCTGTTCTGTGGAAATCACTTTAAACCCCACCGGGAACGCTTATGACTCCTTCCTACTTCCAGCTACACTTACAATTCCAGAAAAGTCTCGGCTCATTTCACTTAGCTATAGGTTACCCCTGCTATTATTCTCCATCATGTTCAACCAGAATATAGCTTAAATTCATTTGTTTCCCAAATGTTTTGGTATGTTTCATTCCCTTTTTAACTTTATTGCCTTCTCAGCAGCGTGCAGTGGATAAGTAGGACCCCCCTGTGAAACTTAATGTCTTTAAAATGTGGCACATTTATATCAATGTGAAGAAGGAACACCTGCGTTCAGGCTCACCTTTGCTGCGCCGTCGTCCTCTGTGCTGCTCTGTGTAAAACTTCATTTGGCTGTCATCTTCAGGCTCTGACCCCGATTCTCCTTGAGGGCCGAACACGCCTCCAGTCACTGGAAGTGAGGAGAAAAAGAGGAGTCAGAATAAAGAAACAAGACAGGTAGCAAGAAATCAAAAGTTAATGTGAGTTCAGATCAAATGTTGTGGAGGAGAAGATGACAGCTGTTAAAAGAGCTTATAATGCATCCAATATTTGAGGAGTAACTAAACCACAGCTGAAAACATGAAAGGAAGTGCTGTAATTTGCTGGGACATCGTATTTCCAGTTTTAGATTTTTGTTTTTTTTTAAATTCAACTTTATTCATAAACAAAGTCTGGCACTTACATTCATAAATTACCACATTGCAAACATTGCAGACCAAGTAACATTTCATAAATAACACAGAGGAAAAGGGTCTAATCTGAGGTTGAATTATGCCTAGTTTGAGAAGTAGTTGCAAGAACGCTGGTTCACTTTAGCATGTTAGCTTTAGCTATAGCTAACTTAACTATGTGAGCTACATAATTAACGCCACTACATAAGCCAATATTTTACGTTAGCTTTAGTAACATGAGCTTTGGCAAACATGGCTAAAAATAACGTAGCTGCATAGATAAATCACCTAGGTAGCTTACGTAGCTGCTTTTGTGACTTTTGCATTAGCTACATTAGCTGAATTAGCTATGTAGCTATGTTTTACTATGTAACAATGTCTTTTGTCCAAAGCCACGTACAATCAAGAGTAAGTATAACACATGTAAGTTGCACACAGTGCTTCAAGTCCATTTGTTTTCTATAGCTAAGTTAGCTTTAGCAATATGACCTGGAGAAAATGTAGCCAAAGCTAACTTAGTTACATAGATAATGTAGATATGTAGCTTATGTAGTTGCTTTGTGAGCTTAGCTTTAGCTCCAGTAGCTATGTAACTCAATTAGCTGTGTAGCTCATTTAGTTACATAGCTACATAGTTCCATTGTCTATGTAGCTTACTCAGCTAATGGAGCTACGTAAGCTCTAATCCAATAATTCATTATGCATAGAAGTATGTTTTAAAAGTAGTTACATGAACGGCAGCCTGTTTCAGCTTCATTAGCTTTAACTTAAGCTACAGCCACCTGAGGGCATCATTGGGCAGCAAGGAGGATGGACATAACCCCGGTCATGCTCTGGATGTCCTTGCACATTATCTGGGGCATGCGAAAATAATCTGTTGAAAAATGGCAAAGTCCACACCTAGGGTTGAATGTAGTGAGAAAGCATAGCCTAGGATACTGTCTGGTTGCTAAAGCCCCTAGTTGCCTAAGGGCATATCACCAGGGGCAACAGAAATGTTGTCAAGCTTTACATTTACATTTACATTTACATTGGCTGCAGAGCAACATCTGTGTGTCAATAAATGTCGAGATTGACGCTGAGCTTGTCTGTTGCTTTTGTCCCCCCAGCCCCGGGTTGGCCCATCGGACCCTGTGAGTAATCCTCACAGCCCTACTTTCATGAAAAATGCAATTGACTGTTTCTCTTATTTCAAGATTTCACTAACATTGTAGACCTGGACTTGAGTAATAGACTAGTTACTTTATTGTTTAAAAAAAAAAAAAAAAAAAAAAATCAGAATAATTTTATATAATTTGACAACTGACTTAACTGTGCGTGGTTATGCATTCAATCACATGTATTTTCAGGTGGTATTTATCAGCACTTGTGTTTTCAATTAAAGGTATCCTTTGCTTTTTTTCTTTCCTTCAGTCTTCTATGGAGTTCCCCAGGGCTCAATCCTCGGGTCTTTAATAATACTTTTACTTTTTATGCCACATTAAGTAATTCAAAGTCCTTCAGCTCCATCGATATGCTGATGATGCTCTGTTTTTTTTCCAGTGAAATAATACATGACATTGGCATAACACTTTGTTTGTTTGTTTGACTTAAATTACTAAAGAAGCTCAGGTTTATAATAGGCTGACAACAAATTATCTTAATAATGTATCCACTGATATGCTGATGATAATCTGCTTTATATTTCAGGAACATAAAGTCACAACTAAGGGACTATTTGAGAGGGGGCATTAATTATTATCACTATTTTTTACCCCACCCAAATGTATTTTCTTTTTATTAGTTGGAGTTATATAAGCATTAGAAACTTTATTCAAATAAATTAGTAAGAGGATAAGCTGTAATACAAACGTCCCTAATAAATCCATAGTGCCTTCTTGTTTGGAACATTGTTTGAAACACAATTTCGCCATCATTTAAAAAAAAAAATCGCTCACACCTCTTATTTTGGTTCTATTTGGGCTTCCATTAGTGTAGTAATGTTTTCTTCTCCTATCCAGCCTTTTAGTTTTTCCCTTATGTGTCCTCTTGTGTTGTTAATTTGTCCATCATTGTAGAATCTCTGCAGCTCGGCTTACTAATCAAATTGGGTGCCATTCCCTGAGCTTGTGAGCGTGCGCCTGTGTGTGTTCATGTGCATCTTTCAGTCAGGGTGATGGCGAGAGCGAGGCGGTGAAAGTTAAGAGGCTTTGTTTGTGCTGCTCTGCCACTGCAGCATCAAAACACACATCCCTGCTGGATGTGCAGAGGCTGCCTCAGAGTGATAATTGCTTGGGATTTGCGACGTGTTAAGCCCCTGATGGATAAATAAGTAATCTAAAATGACCCAACAAGTGTTGATGGCTTTAAACTTAATTCTTGATAGAAAGAAAAATGTCCTCCAGAGACATTTGGTTAAGACCGTTTATTAGTGTAAATCACATCACACATTTTCTGCACTGTTATAACAAGGCTCTTAGGCCAAATCGCACCCTAAAAATGCCTTTATTTTGATAATTTGCATCTAATTTCCTCATGGTTGTACTTATGTTTTGCTTGTATAATCCCTAGGATCACTGTGATTACACTTCTTAATATCCCAGAGTGGAAAGGGGATATTGGACAGAAGGAAAATCAATGAATTTCTCTTGGCGATGAAGGAGCGGCTAAGTCAGAACAGTTCAATTGTTGACAGCAAATTCAAACAAGAAATAATGGAACAAGAACATTTATGGCAGGTATGACGTGTCAATACTTGCGCACATGATGTCTTAGGACAGTTGGTAATGGCTCTAACAAAGCAAATGGTTGACCCCCACAAAGGGTAGGTACGTGATTGTACTCTCAAGTGCCGCCAGCTTATAAAGGTCTTTGTAATTATGTCATTCAAGCTAAGAAAATGGCAGGAGGTGCATTGAAATTAAGTCAAATGAGGTTCTTAGGATGCACAGTTTGTGAAACACTACATTTCCAATATTTAAAAGCAAGACTGTCAGCCCCAAGACTGAATATCTCTCTATATTTATGATGTCTAAAACCTGTGACATGAAGTAGGTGCCAGACAAAGTGATTAGCTGTGCACTGCAGAAGCAGCATGCATATATTTCCCTTCATTAATTTGTTAGAAAACACAACCTACCCATGTACAGTTAAAAAAAAAAAAATAGCAGCGATAAGAGGTGCAGGTTTTTACAAAGGGGGCAACTATATGTGCACAATTTGAAAGTTACTCACAGGAACTTTAAAGTGAAAAATAATTTGATTCATCTGCTGTGGTTAGAAGCAAATTTAAAAACAAAATGGTTTTCAAGTAAGGAAGTTAAAAAAAAACAAAAAAAACTTAAGAAACAGTTTCCAATCTACATTCCCTTCAATATATAATAAAAAGCAGTTTTCAGCTTGCAGCTAAAAAGGAACCACACATAGGTATAATATGGGGCATTTCAAACATTAAAGGGACGTTTCAGTATTTTTAAAGTTGAGTCCTATGAGGTACGTAGCAGTAGTAGCTGCATTAGCCTCCAGGGATTTTAATGAGCATTGCTCCTTTACAGGGGACATATTTTACCCTTTAAGACAAGTTTATATAGGTCTCAGAGGTCCCCAAAACATGCCTGTGAAGTCTATTGCTGAAAAACAAATTCCAGTGGAGGATTTTTGCATATCTAAAAACCCCTCTGTTTCAGCCCTGCTCAGAACGAGCTGTTTCTGTCTGTGGCTTTAAATGTTACTGAGTTGTCTGACTCCGCCCCTGACCACGCCCCTCTCAGAAAATGGATGTGGCTCAGCTGCCAGCTGAGAGGAGGGTGGAACTTTCCTCCAAGCAGGGAGAGCCAACCGAACCTGGGGGCGGTGCCAACTCCCCACATGACATCATGAGGGGAAAATCGGAGAACGGCTTGTTTTAGCACACATTTTCTGTCCAGGGGAAAATATTTTTGTTAGAAAAGCCTGAAAAAAATGATTTTTGCATAATATGTCCCATTTAAGAATGACTCACTGGCTGTACTGGCCAGGAAGCCTAGCTTCCTGGAACCTAACAGATGGGTACAGTTTCACCACAGAATTTAGCGTGTTTTTGACAACAATGGGCCGCAGAACAATGCTGGCTCAAATGTACACACTGTTGAAACTTCTGAGAATTTGACTTTTTACTCAATCTGCTGAATTGCACAGTGTATACCAGGGTTAATGTAGCAGATATACAGTCATGAGCATACGTTTTCATATACACTTACTGGCCACTTTATTAGGTACGCCTGTTCAATTGATTGTTAATTTGGCAAATGTATTTGTGTAGGTATGCTTACGGAAACTTATTTTTTTATTTTGTGAATTGAATTGGGAGGCAGGATATCCTTTGATATTTCTAGAAAGTAATTGGATTTTCAAAAGAATTTGTTAGCATTTTCTGGCATTTTTTTACGGAACCAAGGTAATGTATTTCTTTTGGCGAATTTGCTTTTGGATTTTGGAGATTTTCAAAAAGAAATCAGGAATTTAAATGGAATTTTTAAATCAAAATTTAGGCTTTATAATAAACTTTAATTGTAACATTTGAAGAATACTTGAAGAAATCTGGGGTAGTCTTTAAGGGAACTTTTATAAATATGATAAAGAATTTTCTTCAGAATTTCAGGGAATTTGTGTCAATATTGGACATTTTTTGTCAAAATGAATTCCTGTTAAATGAGGCTGAGATTTTCAAACTTATTAGGTCTGAATTATACCAAGTATGTGGAAGTAACTAAAAATGCATTCCAAACAAAAGCCCAGGTCTCAGGAGGTGAACAACTGAAGTCAAACTCCTTATGGGATCTGTTTTTCCCAGCTCTGTGTTCACACTGGCAAAACGGTACTTCAACATGCTTCTTTATTTGTCAGTCAGAGGCTCAAACAGGTTTCAAATGTGTTTTTCTCTCACTCAAAACTTTCCCTGTCTAACTTTTAGCCCTGTTACCCCATGGGAGGAGAGAGACGGGCTCCGGAGACGTGCAATAGTGGAGTTTTGTTGCAAGAGCACAATTAAGGAGAACCAAGAGAGTTTACAAACTGAACAGAAGTCTGTGTTTGGTCTAAAACACTTCAGTGATAAAGGGACTGCATCAACTTTCAGTGTCAGAGATGGGGACCAAAGTACAGCTAAATGATAGATGGGCTTAATCACAGCAGGTCGTGCTTACCCACAAACTGTGTGTTGCGTTAAGTGGCTGTAACTAAAAACTGATCCCATCCATAGACATTCCTATGCCACAGTCGTGTGAACAGTTTGTGGTTTTGCCCACATCAGCATGTGTTTACAGGAGCTGGGGACTGAAGCCCTGACCTTCAGATTGAGAGAAGACAGACTCTTACATTGAATCACAGCCACTTTTTCTTCACATCTACTCTTAAAGCAGCATATTATATCTTTAATAAATGTTTCTAATCTTCCACATCCTTGCAGAAGCAAGCAAAAACACAAGATCAGTTCTTAGCTATAGCATGTACACTAGTGAATGCAGGCAGTTCAAAGGAAAATGAATATGGGGCTACATAAGGACGGTCTGTCAGCCTCCTTTTATTCATCGTGCAATCGATTCTTTTCCTCTGCACTTCATTCCTTCCTTATTAAAAGAATTTTATTGCCAACCATAGAGCAACATATTTTCTCTTCCTTGTTCACTGGACACAGTCATAACTCCTGAGCAAATGCCGAGCTATGCAAGTAAAATCCTCCCTTTTACTCACTTCATAAACATTATGTCATGAAAATCTGCCCCGCACCATAAAGATTTTAGACATGATTAAAAGTTCTATTAAGCCCCGTGTAAAAGTGCCCACGGAAAGCTGTAGTCATTCTTTTGGTCGGCTGCACTTAAACAGGTTGAGAGTCGAGAGCTGGATTTGGAGTGTGAGACTCCGGCGGTATTTGGAGAGCCGAGCCAGGGCAATGTGGTGTAAAATTGGTTCTGAATTTATGCATCGTGTTAGAACATGCCCAGAGAGGTGGCAGATGGAGGCAGAGACACATTGAGGGATGAGGGACAGAAACTGAAAGTCGAGGAATATATTTATAAAAAAATATGAATAACAATAGCGTCACAGGTTGGCCTTAAAAAACCTTCTCATTGTTAAAAAAGGTGTTGCTTTTAACATTTAGAAACAGGTTCATTATTTGGAACAGAATTACACTGCCAACACGTTCTCACAGAGTTGTGGCTCATAAAATTAAGTGTGAAATCTTAAGGTATTTTAAGAAAGGGAGGCTGAATTATTAAGCACCCAAGTCAATGATACTCGAGACCAAAGGCTTTATGTTTGAGGGGTTTCCCTCTATCTATCCATCAGTCAAGGCCATTCTTCTGAGTGCAATAACCCGTGAATGTTTAGGGATTTTCATCAACTTTGCACAAATCTACACGCTGTTTAAAGGATGATCTTACAAGATTTTAGTTATACGTCAAAGGTCAAAGCACATTGAGGGATTTTCCAACTGTGAGGAAATCACTAACTGCAAGGCTGAGATCAACTACAGACTTGGACTCACTTATGGAGCAATGGGTTTGCTGGACAAGGTGGTGTCTAAACATGAGGATGGCAATCAGAGTCCTTTGGTCTTTGGTTTTCTAGGTCTCACTGTACTCTTTTGAGGCCTGGATGCTGAATAATGGCCAGGCTTGACTTCATTGTGATAACTTAATGGGGCCTTATCTTCACCCCTTGATAGTGGGGGTGTGAATCTCTCCTTCTCAAGACGATTGGATTCCAATCTCGATTCACAAGCTACGATTCGATTCACTGTTGATTCATTAAAACACAGAACAATTCCGTCTGATCTGAATTGATTCAGTTCTGTCAGATTGATCTGGTACAAACTGATAAGCTACCTAGATAGCACCTTTGGCGACCGGAATCTTGCCTAAAGGTAAAAGGTCACTGTGGTTCGTATGAGACTAAAGACGCTGAGCCAAAGCATGGCAGAATGGGCTATGAAAAGTAAACACAATACCTCAAAAATACTTAGATTTTTTAAAAAACAATGACCAAAAGTCCAATCAGACACAAGGATAAAATTATTAGACTGGAGGTCAAAGGTAAAAGGCCAAGCCATTGGGCCTCATACTTATCTCTTGCTTTTCAACAAAATATCTCACAAACCTCTTGAGGGGCTTCCTTTAAACTCTTCACAAATCGTAATTCTGACTCAAGAATGAAGTGGACAGATTCTGAAGTTAAAAAGTCAAGAGCAAAGAACCTTATGTTCATCCCTTGCTTGTGAATGTGGCATCTGGTTTGAGGGATTGTCCCAAATTTTTGCAAAAAGGCCCCTCTAAGGTATGAACTGAGTAGACTAAGGGGTTCATAGGTCAAAGGCTAATGTCATTAAGACCCATGTTCATCCCCTGCTAATAAACAGAACACTTCAAGAATTCTTTAAAGGATTTTCTTTAAATTTTGCACAAACTGCCACTCTGACCCAAGGATGAACTGTTGCTATTTTGGAAGTCAAAGTCATCAAGCCTCATGTTCATTACACTACCACCTGTCCTCTTGATGAAGCACTGTATTTTAACTGCTGTTAGTATACCTTGCAGAGGTATAACCACCAGGTTGTATTTCAACCTTTTCCACTTACTAAATTTAACTTAAATTTCAGTTTTAAAAAATGTTTACTGCAGTGACTGGGTATGTATCATTTAAAGCTTATTTATCCCTCCAGGGTCTCCATCCAATCACTGTTAAATGTCCGTGTTTGCAGTCATGAATAGAGGTGCCTGAGATCTGATCTTCAAGCAATGCGAATCTTTGCTCTGAACGGGGCATGAAAAATAAAGACTCCCAAGAGCCATCAGTGCTCTTGAAGCCGTCTTTACATTTGATTTGGACCTTGAAAGACTCATAGCGGGAATAAGTGCCTTTGATTAAACGAGACAAACATCTCAAACTGTGAAACTAATTAAAAAGTTCTCTCTGAAAATCAATGCCTGGCTGATGTTTCAGACGCAGGTGGCAAAAATAAACTGTTTTGTTATTTACTTATGGTTTATTTAAATGTAGGCTGTAGCAATGGTTTTAATTGAGTGGATTGACAACAGTAAAACATTTCATATATCTAATGATACAATCTTGGATGATAAACTTGAAATAGATTTATGCGTGGTAGAGGTTAAATGAAAATGTGTGGTGACATATTATACAATAGAAGAAAGCAAGAGGTTAAAAGTTTGACAAGTATATTCTCCATACACATTTTTAAAAGACCAGATAAACAAAGAAGGCTTTGTATTAACAGTGTTGTCAAAAACAGGAGGTGCCAAGTGATTTGTGGTGTGTCCAACAGAATATCACTATTTATACGTGGCACAATCTTGGCACAAAGCCAGGTGCACAGTGCAAAGAGAAAGCTGTAGATTTGTTTGGATTCAAACTAGTCTGAGTGACAGCTCTCATTCCCTTTAAGAACAAGGTGTGCCTGCATTTGAGTGCATCAGTATTTACACTGTAGATTTTGAACCTTGCAAAGCAGATAGATTTGCCCGTTTCCTTGCTTCTCAATGGCGAATCCGTCTTGTAAAGCTCCAGACCAAACAGTTTAGGCCCGTTTAGAAAGTGACTGGACCAATCAGTGTCGAGGGGCAGTACTTTCGGGCGCAGCGGAGTCGTGATGTAAGCAAGCAGCGACAAGAGGCCGGTGCAATTATGGCAGAAGAGATCAGCATAAATGCTGCTATAGCATCAGTTTTATCAGAACTTGACGACATTTCTTTGTTAAAAGAAGTACGAGAAATCAGCAAAAGTCGTGTACTGATGTCTACAGTCACCATGGTTCGCATTATGCAGTTATCTATGAAGTTTATTCCTTGATGGCGGCGCACCTCAGTAGTGACGCCATCATGGGTTTTGTTGTTCTGATTGGCCCGTAAAGATGTGACAGACAGAACGTTCATCCAATCACCTTCTGAGTTTTTTTCAGAGGCTCTGCCCTTTCCCAAACACTGTCTATGAGAGGTTTCCCATCTGGTGTGTAAGGTTAGCAGATTTCTGCTCTTGTTCAAAAATAGCAAACTATGCTACACAGCTAATTGAGCTACATAGCTAATGGAGCTAAAGTTAAGCTCACAAAGCAACTACATAAGCTACATATCTACATTATCTACGTTACCAAGTTGGCTTTGGCTACATTTGCATCAGGTCAAATTACGGAGCAGACTGGACATAAGGAACATACTTCGGGTGTCATTGTCTCCTTTTACCCCTAGATGAGACCGTCTTGTCGCACAGAAACAAGCTCAGTGCTCCAACTAATTCAGCATTATGGTGAGTTGTTGGTTTTTTCTGCACTTTGCTTTTATGCCGTTTTTTTGAACAATTTTAATTTGTGGCATTTATCCCGCACACATTGATGGGCGGTCCGTGAAAATGTTTTCTTTCATGAAACCGGTCCATGGCCCAAAAAAGGTTTGGGACCTCTGCAGTATAGCATCTGCAACACAGATGATGCTGCACCAATCTGCCTTTCAATCTCACGGTCCATTCTTCCCTCACTCATAAACAAGATCCTGAGACCTGAACTCCTTCACTTGGGGCAGAGACGCCCTCCCCACCCTGAGGGAGCAATCCCCCATTTTCCGGCAGAGAGCCATAACCTCGGACTTGGAGGTGCTTATTCTCAAACCAGCTGCAAACTGCTGGGGCTCCTCAGCTGAGGAAGTGAACAGAACCACGTCATCTACAAAAAGCTTTAGACACATTAAGCTTAATATAATCATGGCCAAGGCTGCTATTTGAATAGTCCATTTGAGCAACACATCTAACATATTTGAATCTGATCTGAAAAGAAAAACATGGTCAAACATGGTCAATAGCAGCTGTATTTCTTCAAAAAGGGTTGATCTTGGGTAAATATTGGACTGAGATGTAATGTGGGGCCTTTGTGGCTGTGGGAAGTTTTCTTAAATCTTTCAAAGCCCAGTAGGAAATGAAAGGTGGTGGTAATGGGGGGAGGGGGTGGGGGGTGTTCTGATGCATGATCCGTGAGATGAAATAAAAGTTGGGATTACATCTTCATTTTGGCAAACAAACGCAGCTGACTTATTTTTGGATCTGCTCATCAACAATGACTCCTTAAAAGCCTTGAATGAAATGAGGCCAGGCTGAAACGTCCTCCCTTTGCAAAGGCATTCTCCTCTCTGAAGGTCTTAAAGTATAAAGAGGTTGCTGCTGAAATAGAAATGTTGCTCGTATGAGTACTTTCAGCCGATGCACGCCAGTTGGTACCATTTACACTCTCGACCTGACTTGCACACATGAAAGCACAGCACAAATTAGCCTTCCATTAAATCTGCACTCGCAACCTGCATTGAATTAGCGTCTGATTTACCAAGGCATGAGCTAATTGCACTATCAGAAATACGGACGGCCTCTAGCTACTTTGTTGTGATGCTGAAAGAGTGGTCTACAATTTCAAGCATGGAATTAATCTTAATCCTTAAAAAGGTTTGTAACTCATTGCATTAGAAATTAGTTTCAAGATGAAAAAGAGACTAGGTACGTAAATAATAAGCCCAAAATGTAAAAGAATTATCTAAAGAGAGCGATTGCCATGGTGCATTAGCAGCTCAGTGAACATCAAAATCAATTTCAGGTTTAATAACTACACCCTCACATCTCTCTTCACCCTCCTTGTGAGCATTTGTGTTAGTGCAGCTCCCTTGCACATTTTGCTCTGATGTTCTCACCTTTTGTCTGCAGTCTCATTCTCATTCTTCCTTTAATAGACCTCTGCAATTTGGCACTCTGTCATTAGCTGTAAAGAAACCTATAATTTGTATGAGGCTTAGTAAATCCAGCAGGGAATTCACCGAGAAAGGATTGCGGCCACTAATAGAGCCAAAAATTGTGCATCATTTGCTTTAGTAATCTGCCCAGTCTAAGGTCCAGTTGACAAAGCATACAGTGGTTATGATATTCAGGCCAAAAAAGTTGCCCAGATTTGTGCTGCCTGCTCTTGTTTTGCAACTTAAGCTGAAGAGGAGTTTTATGCATCTTTACTTTGAGCAGAGTGCTGACAGTGCACAATTTTGCCTATATAATAATAATGAGCTAGGAGGGAAGGGGAAACTTTCAACTTATTGTGAGGCAAAACCCAAAGAAGTGATGCTAGTCTTACTGTTTTAAGCCTCTGGGAACTTGGCTTGAAATACAACGAACAATTGTGGTATCAAAGCAAGACTAGCCATTAAGCATACAGAAAAATCTGAGCAAAAACAAACAGAAAAACTTTGTTCAATAGTCATGGATCACTAAGTTGAAATTCAAGAGCACATCTGAAACCAAGTCGTTGACATCTATCAGTCTACAGGGACATTTCTGGGGCAGTGGGACTTCCGCAAACCACTATGAGAGCTATTTTCCACAAATAGGGAAAACCTGGAACAGTGGTGAACCTTCCCAGGGCTGGCCAGCCTACCAACATTACTCCAAGAGCGCATTAATGACTCATCCAGTAGGTCAAAAAAGAGCCCAGAACAACATCTAAAGACCTGTAGGACTCATTTGGCTCAGTTAAGGTCAGTGTTCATGATTCAACAATAAGAAAGAGACTGGAAAAAAATAGCATCCATGGGAGAGTTTAAAGGCCAAAATCACTGCTGAACAAAAAGAACACAAAGGCTCATCTTACATGAAAAAAAAAACAAACAAACAAAAAAACATCTTGATGATCCCCAAGACTTTTGGGTAAGTATTCTGTGAACTAAAGAGACAAAAATTCAACTTTTTTGGTTGTTACATCTGGTATAAAACCAATACAGCATTTCATAAAAATAACAAAATACCAACAGTCAAACATGGTGGTGGAAGCTGCTTTGCTGCTTCTGGGCCTGGGCCCTCACCATAACTGATGGAATCATAAATTCTGTTCTCTACCAGAAAATCTTGAAGGAGAATGACCAGCCATCAGCTCTTCACCTCAAGCTCAAGGGCACTTGGGTTATACAGCAGCACAATGATCCACAACACACCAGCAAGTCCACACAGCAAAAACTTGTGTTGAATGCTCAAGGTTAAACTTTTCAGAGTTGATTCTAATTCTCAAAGTGTAATTTTAACACCGTTCTGAGTTAAATGGCTTTCAGTATTGGATTTATTGACAGTGTAAATGCATTCGGTGTTAATCCAACTCTGTAGAGTTAATTGATCTAAGCCATGCCCACTGCCATTTCAAATCTTGGCAGCAGAGTTTTCTCATTATGCCCTTCTGCAGAGTGTTTAAATGTTGCCTGCTAGAATGATCACTGAGTGGATTTCTTTGCTCATGTTTCTGGTGGATTATTGTTTTGATGTAAAACATGTTTGCACCCTGAGTGAAGCTAGCCACTAATCTACCTCTGCATTGTCTCTTTGCTCCGTCGCCAAAGGACAACTGCTGTCACAGGTGTTCAATGTGAATTGAAGATCTTATATTAAGTATGAAAGTGCTTTGCACTGTGTCAATAATTACAATTATAACTACCTCAAATTTACACCCAAAATGAAAAGAAATAACACAATATTGTGTAAAAAGTACACTTGTAAAAAACATGCTGTGTGTTAAAAATTAACACTACAAGAGCTTTTAAACATTAACATTTACCAACAAAGTGTAAAATTAACTCAAATGACACATATACACACTTTCCTATTGTTAGAGTCAACATTCTCAGTGTTTATTTTACACTGGCAATTTTTCTGTGTACCTATGAGTGGCATGGAGTGGCCTAGTCAATGAGAATGGGCCAAAAGTCCCTCACAGTGATGTGAAAGACTTATTGCTGGTTATCATGAGTGCTTGCGTGCAGTTGTAGCCATCAAGAGTGGCTCAACAAGTCACTTGATTTATTTCGCAATTTATTTTTCACACAGGGTCAGGTAGGTTTGGATGGATTTTTTTACCTTAATAAATAGCATCATCATTGAAAACTGCATTTTATATTTACTCAGGTAATTTTTCTCTGATATTGAAATTTGTTGGATGACCTGAAATGTTCAAGTATGACAAACACGCCAAAAAATATGAAATCAGGAAGTAGGCAAATTGTTTTTTTTTCATAGCACTGTATATTGGCATTTAAAAGTCTACACCCAGCATAAGATGACGTTAGTTTTCCTCTTGTGTTTAAAGGAAATTTCTCTGATTATTTGGATCAGTATGGTCAATATGGATGGATCTGAAGTGTGGTGAGCAGAGCTGCTCAGAGTAAAAGGCGAAGCTGTTTGGCAAATTTCAGAGAATTAAAAAAAAAAAAAAACTGCTGAACTGTTTGTAGGTGAAATGAGTGCAGCCTATAGGGCATAAGAAATAAAGTCATTGACATATATGAGTCTGGAAAGGGTTAAAAAGCCTTTTCAAAGGCTTGAGAGCTCCAGTGAGCCACACTGAGAGCCATTATCTACAAATGGAGAAAACTTGGAATAGTGGGGAACCCTCCTTGGAGTGGTCAGCCTACTGGAAGTTCTCATTTACTATTCCACTATTTACTATATACTATTCTATACTTTTTCACGACAATGTGTATTGTAGCGGCGCTTGACCAGGTGCTTTTAGGAAATGCTTCCTCCTTAAAAGGCTTAAAGGAAGGCAATTTGTTGAAATGAAACAGCAATACTTGCATCCTGGTCCACCAACGTGGCTCAAGGTAATTTCAGTATCGGATAAAGTGGGTAGATTTTAGAGTGACCTGAGTCCTGGAGGCAGGATCCTCCTTTTCCTCTTGGATTGAGAGGAAAGTAAGAAATGTTAGTCAAAGACACCCGTCAAAAGAGTGTGATTATTCTGTCAGACAAAGCAGCACAACTTAATATAGAGATTTTTCACAAATTATTGCATAATGACTCATTTCAATATGTGCGAACAGCATGGGCACACAGAGACGCTGCCAGCAGTAAGGAGTGCATTTAACCCTTTGTGCACGTTTTGTTGATTGACTCAAATGCACAGGTTTGGCAGACGTAGATGCAAGCAATCCTGTTGTACATCAGGCCCAAAGATGCTTAACATATATGCATTTTTGCATGCATGATCTCTCCTTCAAATATAAGTGCAGGAAGGGTAGAGTAACGTTTCACTGATCACACAAAAGGTGTGTTGACAGACGCTGTGTGAGTGTATTTGATCCATGACAGGTGAATTGTGCTCCCAGGCGAGGGCTCAGGTTTGATAAATAGCACACAGCAGAATACGTCTGAAACAAGGTGAAATAGTCTTTGGAAATCTGGCCCCAGGTCTTTTCTATTTCACTGCTTCACCACATTTCCTACACTTT
The DNA here is from genome assembly GCF_018320785.1 of Cheilinus undulatus. Classification (NCBI taxonomy): domain Eukaryota; kingdom Metazoa; phylum Chordata; class Actinopteri; order Labriformes; family Labridae; genus Cheilinus; species Cheilinus undulatus. The sequence continues at coordinate 12,693,008 of NC_054881.1, read as the reverse complement.
CAGTCCGTTTTCTTTTGTCTTTATCTTGCTTTTTTACTCCCTCGGCGGTAATACCTTCAAAACTGAATCCCATAAAACATCAAGTCCCAGAACACCGAGGCTAAACTGCAGCATGTCAGAGCTACAAATTTCAATTACTAAAGCATACCCATCTCATTTTTACAGCCCCTTTCACAGTCTGGAAGTCCTTTAGATAATTTCAGAGTCCTCTAGGTGTAACTTGCACTCCCTTATGCCTCCTTTCTATCTGTTTTGTCACAGAACAATGCTGCACTCATTTCCACCCCCAAAAAGAAATGTCATGTATCTATAGTTACATCTACACTGTAATGAAGAGTTATAAATACCTTCAATCTACGGTTTGGGTTTTGTAAAAGTGATCTATAATCCAGTACAGCCTCCTCTGACTCACCTATTTTGACTTTTTCTTTTCAATGAGGCAAAGGGGTCTGCTGCCGTCATTAACATTCTTCTCAAGGATGACAACAGAAAATGTTTCTGTGCAGAGCTGCATATTCTGTCATACTGGAAAAAAAAATCACGCTTCGCTCAAAGATGTTTGGGTTTCAAAACACAAGCAGAGACAGGAAGAAAGGCATGTCAGTAATGATGTTTTCACACGTGGTCCAAACTACTGAAAATGTCCTGAGACTTTTGGGTTGAGCTGCAAATATCAATGATATCAATGTCTGTTTTGATATGAAAGCAAGAAAAATAACACCTTGGCAACCAGTATTAGATTATTTCTAGCTTTTTATTACCAAAGCTTGCACAGGGAGTTGTGTTCTGATATGATGCCAAAGTTCTTTGACATTCTGCAAGAGTTCTCCTGGCTCTTTGATGGTCTCATTCCTCTTCTAATCACTATTTTTATGAAACAGATGTAGCAAAACTGAACAACAGAAGGAGAAAAGATGATGGCACAGGTGTTCAACTGCTCATTACACAAATATCTAATCAGCCAATCATATGGCAGGTAAAAAAACATGTTGGCAAAGGCTTGAGGAGTTGGGGCTACCACAAGGATGGCCAAAGCACCCGACCTTGCACCAGGAATTCCAGGGTTTGAATTTTATTGTTTAATTTTATTAACACCTTGCAAAGCAGATGGATTCGCCTGTTTCTGTGTTTCTCACTGGCGAATGCATCTTGCAAAGCTCTCTCTGAACAGATTGGGCTCTGTGAGAAAGTGACAGGACCAATCAGCGTCGAGGGGCAGTGCTTTCAGGCGCGGTGGAGTCGTGGCGAAAGCAAGCAGCGACAAGAGGTAGGTGCAATTATGGCGGAACAGATCAGCATGGATGCTGCCAAAGCGTCAGTTTAACCAGAACTTCACATGTCTTTGTTAAAAGAAGAACAAAGAACAGCAGTGAGTTCTTTAACTGACATGTCTACAGTCGCCATGGTTGGCGTTATGCTGTTCTCTATGGATTTTACTCCTCTGTAGTGGCACACACCTACAACGTCACGTTTTTCGTTGCTCTGATTGGCCCTTAAAGATGTGACAAACAGAACGTTCATCCAATCACCCTCCGAGTTTTTTTTTTCAAAGGAGCTGCCCTTTCCCAAACACCTTCTATGGGAGGTTTTCTAGATTGATGTGTGAAACAAATCCATCTGGTGTGTCAGGTTATAAATTAGTAGCAGTGTCGTGAATTGGCAGCAGAATTGGTTGGATCATTCAAGGTGCGTAAGGCTGACTTATACATGTAGCTTCAAATGAATAAACTTTTTGTTTCACAAAAACACTTTTATGATGGCATCAGGATAACTCGAGTAAAAACAGAGGTAACACTTTGTTTTAGTGGTCCCTTATTATGTTGTGATTCTTTGGTAATAAGTTCTAATCATCTGTTTATTTATCAAGAAAAAGGTGGTAATTACCTTGGAATAAGGTGACATTTTATCAAATAATAACTAACCATATGGTTATCTTAAGTGAATAATTACTAGGGATATAATAATAATTCTTTGATAGTTTGGCAGTCTTCTACCTTACTGATTATAAAGTGATAATTCTGGTGTTAAAATCACACCTTCTTTCTTACTGCTCCATCCTGGCTAACAGTATAACTTTATAAGACTCTCCAGTGAAGAACTGAAAACAGTTTCACCCGGTATGACTGTCTTTGACTTTTTTTTCTTTTTTTTTTTTTTTTTTTAGGTACTATTTTTGACTTAAAAATTTAAAAGTTTTGGTCTAGCAAAAAAACTTACTTTTTAAATGGATTTGAGGAGAGGTTTTTTTTTTTTTTTTTTTTTTTTTTTTTTTTAAGAGAGACCTGCCACCCCCATTTTTTTTTTTTTACAACAAATTATTTACAAAACAAATAAAAAAAAAAAAAAAAAAAAAAAAAAAAAAAGAATTATCATTCTCAAAATTTTGTTATGATTTTAAACTCCAAAAATATAATGATTTTCCCTGGCAATGTACCACTTTTAAAACTTAATAATGCCAAGACTTTTTCTTTTGATTTTAAGTTAAAACAGCAATTTGTTTGTTTGTTTTCTTGTTTATTAATGACTTACTAAATCTAAAAAAAAAAAAAAAAAAGAAAAAAGAAAATGGGCATATCTAAGTTTTTAAACCCTTTACGAGTGGTCCCATGCAACTGTACATTGTAAATGTTGTGGGACTGGAGTTAAATGGACACTAACATGCCAGACTGTGCAAGTGTGGCCATATTTGTTTTGTGTGTTATGGGTATTGGCATCACAAAAAAAAAAAAAAAAAAAACAACCTTGAAATTAAGCCCTGTTTCTGAAAAAAAATGATGCTGACATGGTCAAGATGATTTGCTGAAGTTCAAACATGGCATCAGAATGGGGGAAAGTTATTTAGTGACTTTATTTGGCACGATTGTTGGTGCTAGATAGGTTGGTCTCGGTCTGGTTGAGGGGCTCTTTGTCTGACGGGGAAAGTGGAGTATGGAGAGAGAGAGGTAAACCATGCCAAGGACTACCAGGAGATCTGACCTGAGACCAGTGAGACTGTAGCCTCTGTAAATGAGCACCTGCTCAACCAGTTCAGCCCAAAACTTGACAATGTAGGAAATGTATGGGATTCTTATAAAATGGGCCAGAGTTATACTTAGAGGCAGCACATACACCAGAAAAGGTAATATTAAGAAAGAATAACAACAATAAGAAAAAGATAATAGCCATTCAAACAAGGCATTGCAGTGTGAAGAAAAAGAAGAGCAAGCTAAAGCGAGAGTGTTTTGAATTAGTGTTGAAATGAGTGAGGCAAACAACAAAACAGCTGTCTGCTGTTACACTTGGAAATAATACACTTGCAGATAGATTGAAGACATCAGAAATATCCACTGGGGAGAAGGAGTGAGAATGAAGTAGACATTTCTTTAACTGAATTCCCTTAATGAGAAAGACTAATGGTTATAGGAGGAAGAGGTGATGAGTTCAATTTGAAAGGTAAAAGCTAATCATCTCCTGTATTGCAGGAGGGCTTTTTGAACACTGGCAGAACTATAATACTGTATGTCACACCAGTGAAAGAAAAAAAGGCAGTTCCCATCAGCAAACCATACAGACTTCTCTACTTATAGAAAATATGGGGTGTTATTATGAACTTGCCATCAAAGTTGGAAGATAATATCTTGATTCCGAAGTTTTTTAGGTAGCCACTACTTGTTTGGTCTATTCTGATGAAACCGAGCTGCAATACCATTCCCCATTAAACCCAACATCAACTAAGCAATGGTTAGAGGAGGCAATATATTCACTAATATGAAACATGTAACAAAAAGCTTTAAAGTCTGTAGGTTATTGAGGTTTCTGTAAATTAGTTGATTGTATGCAGACGACTCTGTGAGTGACTAGTCAGATGTAAAGAAATTTGCTACACTGTTTGAATCAATAATGTGGGTTCCACAGGCAGCCATTATTGTTGTTAACTGTCAGTGGAGCCCGTTGGTGAATCTAACTCATGCCAGAGCAGGTTGTGAGAAGTGCAAAAACATTATCTCCACCAGGTCAAGTTTTCAGTGCTGCTCTTTTATCAAAAATGGTGTCCAGCACTGACAAAAGTGCTGCTACAGCGACATCTGAATACCACTGGCTTGCTGTACAACTAGGTTAGGTTAGGTTTAGCTTTTTGAATTATCAACCAACAGTACAAACGCAAGTGGCAACTTCTGGTATTGATACTGAAGCACAAATCCAAAAATGCAGAAAAATGCAGTTCCTCAAATGTCCACGTGAGGCTGACTGCAAAATCCCCAGAAGTCCCATAAAGACCCATTAAAAAGCTTGTGTTGACAGTAGAAATAAACACGTCGACATAACAGAAACATAAATACACAGCTCAACCTCTTTGTTGGGCTCTCTGGAGGTTTGTTTAAGACAGAATTTCCAATACGGCGATCGCCATTGTAGGGCTTCAAAAATCCGCTTTGGAAACCTATGGATGACTTCAACGAGTGGCTCCATTTCTGATGTCCCTGTAGGGGCTCTTAACTTGCTGACTGAAGAGGCTAAAATGTTGGAACTGTGTGTCTCTTGGGCCAAAATAAAAGATCCAGGTATTCAGGGTCACCTTGGATGCTGCCAACAGATCTGTATCTGTTGATTGTGAGAGCATGAAAGTCGTCAATCAATCCATTTATACACCAACCGGGGCGCTGGATCAACCACAGACTTGTGGTTGATCTCAACCTCGTGCATGTTCTCTGGACAAGGCAGTGTGGCCTTCCCAGTATCAGAGCATTTGGATGAAAGTCAGAGTCTTTCAGTCCTTGGTCCTCTCAGTCTTAATATACTCTTGTGAGGCCTGGACACTGACTTATTACCAGAGACACTGAATGGACTCCTTTGTGTATTTTTGGGTATCGGCGAGAGCAAATTTTTAATGCTGACCTGCTCAGGAGAGCGGGGATAGGACGGGTCAGCCGTCGGATACAAGAGCAGTACCTGGTACGCTTTCCTGGGACTGATCAAGCTCGCCACATACTGGATGCTCAGGACCTGGTGGGCTATGTCGAGGGCAGCCATGTCTGTCAGCTGGGACTTGAAGAGAGGGGCACTGGCCTTGTACAGGAGAGGACATTGGCCATATGGAGGCCAGAGCAAGGTCGAGCTCAAAGTGCTGAACCAGCATAATGCTCTTATACCTGACCTGCCCTATGTCCAAACCCTAGACATTTTATCTGAACTTTATCAGATAACTAAGAAAAGTTAAAGTATTTACAATGGCAAACTGAGTTTATCAAAAATGTTTTGCACTGGTGCTTAAAAATGATCTGCTAACAGCATAAATTATATGTAAAATCATATGGTAAATACTATAGGTTACAAGTCATTGAGTGTAGCCTTAAGTGAATGGGATATCTACTTTCACATATAGCATATTTAATAGCAGCTAAAGCAATATGACTTGTTTTATTGAGCTCTAATTTTCAGTCTTGAGACAGGATCTTTCAAATGCCATTTTACACAATCTGGGTTTGAACTGGTTTCCACCCTTAACTCAAAATCACAAAGCTCATCATGATACCTTGGGGCACTGGGATGGCTGCACTCCATCAGTTTCATCTGCTTTCTGGGGTGTTGCCCTGAATATTATTGACTAAAGAGCTCTTGACTTGCCTACCCTGATCCAGCAAATCTGCTCCTGGCAGAGTAAGGAAAGATGGAAAACAAGCAGGGCGAATTTTAATTCATAGGTTAAGTTTCTGCCCGTTTGCAGCGCCAATCAATGTACTCAGAAGCAAACAAACTACAGGCTAAATTTATATCCAACAAAATAACAAGGCAAACAAACATACATTCAGAGTAAAGGCTGGGTGAGTTATTGCCTGGGTGCCTGTCTGGTTGGTAAGTAGTGCCAGAGAGTATGGCAGTGCAAAGAAGGCTGAAATTAATACTGTATGGATTGTGCAATAAATTATAAATAGGGGTTAGCTTCAGAACAGCAACCAGTGAGTTGAGCTGCTTGGACACAAAGTCCTCCAAAACCCTTCAGCCAGCTGAGGAGAATTTAGTGTGCACAGGGCCATGAATGCACACTGCCCACTCAAAAAACAGCTGTATGACTCATTATGTATAATACAGTAAATAATACATGGTACCTTTGTGAGTTTAGCTCAGTGGACCAACATAAATTCAATTACGGCTATCCAGGCTGTAAATGAATACTTCTGTTCCTTTTTTTAAAATGAAAAGGATGGTACCTTTTGTATTTCTTGAGCGTCTAAATAAAGATATTACCCCCCCCCCCCAAAAAAAAAAAAAAAATAAGCTTTTAAATCAGTTGATAAAATCATGGGTTTGCAAGTTCTCGCTGCTCTATTGTACACAGAACAATGATGGTATAACAAACAGCAGGCTCTAACTGTTATAATCTGGTCTCAAAATGACCCTTGTGGCTTCAGTGTGCAATTTGCAAAGGTCTCATTCTCTCCAACATTACAATTTTCAAGCCAGTATTTTATGCTTGACAAGCTACAGCTATCCTACTTGATAGCACTCATCTTGTTTAAGGTTAGTTCTAATCTTTGAAAACCTCATAAAGTCAGCACAGTTCAAGGGCTGCAAGAAAACGTTCTGTCAGCGCTAGGAAGGCGTGGTTAGCATGAGAATGGCACAACAAAGGGCGTTGTATTATTTTAATCCTAAAAGGTGCAGAAAATGTCCTGTGAGTAAGTGCTTTTGGCCATTTTTCCAGAATACTTATAATTTAGAACAGTTTAAAATGAAGAAAAACAAAAAAAGGATTTTTATGTTAAGAGTTTTAGTGAGAAAAGGTCAAATCACCATCATAACCACATGTTCACTGTAAAGCACAAATTGTGAATTGAATTGAATTGAATCTTTCTGATAGCACAAACCGTCGCTTAATAAAAAAAAAAAAAAAAAGTGCTTGCCCAAACACATTGACGTACGAGGTATTAAACGGGTAACTCTGAATGACACGTGTCTTTTATGTTGTAAAAATGCAAATGCAGTCACATTAGCCTATAGGTTCAACAGACATTAGTGAGTCATTTTGTACATGCACTCCAACGAATGATATATTTCTCAATATATAACAGTGTAAAACAGTTTCTTTTACAGAATAAGTACATTAGAGTACCTCCCTCTACTAAGGGCAAACTCACACCAGAGCTGTTTCGTCTGCTTTAAACAAACCCTGGTCCGTTTTTCCGGATTGTCCGGTTTGTTTGGAGTGGTGTGAAAGCTCACACGGCCTCTGGTGCAGACTAAACAAGTGGACTCTGGTCTGCTTAAAAATGGGGGTCTGGGTTTGCTTTCAAATGAACCCTGGTGTAGTTCATTTGAGGTGTGAAAGCAAAGCCGGCCAACTTGTGAACCAAAGGCAGGAAGTGGCATAAAGCGTACTCATGTACAGATTTATATGTGATTTAATGCACTCAAATAAATGTCAGTGCTTCGCTCTGCCTCTGTGTAGCCATAGTAACACATCGTAGTCTCTCATTCACTTTTTCTTCAGAACCTATTTATTCGTCTCATTTCAAGAACGACATGCTGAACAGCTCACCGCCTCACTAACTGCTCATAATGCCCCAATACGAACCCCAAGACAGCGTAAATTCTGTTTTTTATTGTTTATGTGGAAAAAAAGACCGGTGGAAGGAGATTGATTTCTGGTTTCGCCTTCTTCTGCACCTCCTTTTCCTCTTTGTCGCTCTTTGTCTGGAATGGCAGCGCCAAAAATGTATGGTTTGGGTCGTTTGACCAAGGTTAATGTGAATGCAAACCAAACCATAGGAAAGAGCAACAATGTTGGAATTTGAGTTCCAAAACGAACCGAGTCCCCTGGACTATCAGGTGTGAAAACAACCTAAGTCAGTGGTTCCAGATCTTTTTTTTCCTAGTCCCCCATTACTGACATTAAGTGAAATTATGCCCCCTGGAAAGGAAGAATTTGAATGTTACTTCTCTTTTCTTCAGGTGCAAAAAAAAAAAAAAAAAATCCACATAATTTAGTTATTATTAACCTCAAAGCAGACCCCCCCAAAATCTCTGATGCCTTGCTAAGGGGGTCCTGGCAACTGGTCCCTGGACCAGAGGCTTTGAACCATGGCTCTGAGTCATTGTTTTGGACCACAGTGGTATAGGGCAGCACTGATTAAATTATAAATCTAATAATTAGGATCATAAAGTACATATCTCTCATCATTTGTTTCCCAAATTAAGAAACTGAAAAGAATTGCTTACATTGTCCATAAAGACTTGAAGCAATTTCGGACACGATTAAAACTGCAATTGCAATGAATTACACAACTGCAATTTAAAAAGATTGTTTGCAGACCTTTTAATCAAGTTATGTGACTGGTGACTACAGCACTTTATAGTTGACTTTACATGCACATCACCATTGCTAATGAAACAGTTTGGTATGACACTGATCTGATGAAAAGGAACAGCTAGATTTGATATGGCTGACATATTTTGCACAGGTAAAGGCGTTTAAGTCTGTGACAGTTGTTAGCAGAAATAATGCTCACAGGGAAGATGACTAAGGCTGCATTTGTGGGAATTACTGAGAGTATGGGAGAAAATGTTCACTACAAGACAGTCAAATGATTATTTATGACACTTGGCTTTGCCTCAAATGCTTTTTATTCATTTATATAGTAAAGTGTCAGTGCATGGATACTCTCATTTAATCCATGCACGCGTGTGCATGTGACTAAACATCTTCCACACAGCTCCATTGTGACCTCCCCGACTTCAGTGAGTGAGACAAACTGCTTTGACTTGTAGCTGCTCCTCTTGCTAAGCTAAATGTCATCCCGTGTTTGCATACCGCAGCGTATACTGTTGTATGTGCACATTCACGCTGTGTTTGTGTCTGACTACATGTGTCTGTGACAATGTGTTTGTGAGTAAATTAAGCTGACAGCAACACCAGTCCCCACATGGCTCAGCAACTGGTAATCACATTAAGGCACAGCTGCATTCAGCAGTCGGCCGTTCTAACACCGGCAAGTTAAATATTTTCAACTCAAAGCCAACACAAACTGACATCTACATCTTAATACAAGAGTGAGAGTATGTAAATTTGTCATTTATAATGCACAGACGGCATCTGAGCGGCTGTAAGAGCAAATCTGGGAAGTCGTATTCATTGAGTTGGATCTGTGGAAAAGTTGATTAAAAATGTATGTCAGTGGATTTGAAACCAGTTTGCAAGTGAAATGCATCCTCTAATATGCTAACTCAAAGCAACTGTGAGGGATTTAGAATTTGGGTAAATTTTTGCCCTGAGGATAAAGATTTGTTTCTCACATTTTTACTGATTTTGTTCTTTAAACATGTTTGGTTTCCATTTAAAGATCACATTAAAGCATCTTCTCTTTCATGACCAGTTATATCCCCTCATGATTTGTACATCTTTGATTCAGATTTGAAATAAAAAATGAATGAATTTACAATTAGATTCATAAATAAGCACTAATTGATGGATAGATGGATGTTGATCAATACTTCAATGTTTCATTTGCCACTTTGGTATTCTGATAATCAATTTATCTTTATTTTATGACAGTTTTCAGAATATATTTCAAATGTGCACCAACGTTTTTAGACAATGGCATTACATATCATAAAAACAGGACAGTGTCCCAATTCAGGGGTTGTATTCTTCGGAGGACCCAGTCTTCATGCCCTGTATGGACCACTCAAGCCAAACTAAAGTGAGTCAGTCTGGTCTGTTGAGGATTTCCTGCTTGTGTCATCAGGTGTCCCCAAATGTACCTTTTTGTAACAAAGTGCCTTGCAGGTAAGCTACCATCTTTGACATCTGTGCTGGAACAATTATGATAGAGTTCAAACTAATTACTTCCATCAGGAAGTGTTTTACTCAACCTTTTGAAATTCTGTAATGAATCTTGGGATATGTAGAGCCACAAAGGAGGCACCAGATGGATCCCTAAAGGAAAAGAGAAAAGCTTCTGTCTGCCTCATTTGAAGGAGTCTCAAAGTTGAACAGCCAAGCTGTGTCCCATTTCAGGAGAAGAATCCTTCAAAGGACCTATACAAACAATGATTATCTTAGACATTTTAAAGTTAGTTTTGGTAGCTTTCTGACAATGGTGACAAGCTTAAGCCACAAAGACTGTTTCACACATCCATAATAATTCATATCCAAAAAAGTCGGGACGCTGTGCAAAATGTTAATAAAAAACAGAATGCAATTTTTGCAAAACTCATAAACCCATATTTCACTCCCAATAGAACATAGATAACCTATCAGATGTTGAGAGTGAGATATTTTACCATTTCATGAAAATATTAGCTCAGTTTGAATTTGATGGAAGTAAAAAATCTAAAAAAGTAGGGACAGGGCTTCAAAAGGCTGGAGAAGTAAGTCATACTAATCTAAAACAATAGGAGGAGCATTTTGCAACAAATTAGGTTAATAGAAAACAGGTCAGTGACATGACTGGGTTTTAAAGGAGCGTTTTTGAGAGGCAGAGTCTCTCAGAAGGAAAGATGGACAGATGTTCACCAATCTGTGAAAAACTGCGTCTGGAAATTGTGGAACAATTTCATTAAAATGTTCCTCAGTGCAAAATTGTGCAGGCTTCGAATATCCCAACATTTACAGTACATAATATCATCAAAAGATTCAGAGAATCTGGAGAAATCTCTGTGAGCATGGTACAAGGCTAAGAGTAAATGCTTGTGACCTTTGGGATCTCAGGCGGCACTACTTTAAAAACAGGCATCATTCTGTAAATCACTGCACTGGCTCAGGAACCCTTCCAAAAATCATTGCCTGTCAAAACAGTTTACTGTACCATCCACATATGGAAGTTTTAGTTGTAACATGCAAAGAAGAAGCTGTATGTGAACACAATCTAAAAAACATGTCTTCTCTGGGAAAAAGCTTATTTAATGTGGACTGAGGCAAATTGAAAGCTGTTCTGTGGTCAAATTCTTTCTGAAAACCACAGATGCTGTGTCCTGTGGACTAATGACAGTATGGGGTTGCATTAGTCCCTATAGTGTGGGCAGCTTACACATCTGGAAAGGCACTATCAATGCTGAGAAGTACATAAAGGTTTTACAGCAACATATGTCCCCATCCAGACGTCTCTTTTAAAGAAGGCTATGCATATTTAAGCAATTTACACTGAAAATGGGGTTGTATTTCACCTCCATCTGGGTAACAACCCATACACGGTGTCCGGGAAGTGAAGAATCCTTTGAAAGGTGACTGGACCGATGTTCTATCACATTCATCACGGGTCAATCAGAGAAACAAGAATTAGAGTTGATAGAGTAGGTGTGTGCTTCCCTGGGGAGTAAACTAGAAATGCAAGGTCACTGCGCAGCTATTTTTGCTGTTTACTGTCTGTGGAGACAGTTCGTAAATCAACCTGTCGCCAAAGCTGGTCAGGGGAAGAGCAAAATGCATCTTTTCTATCAAGAAAATGCTTTAAGCGTGGTTGTTTGCTCATCTTATCTAAAATAAAGGCTATCTAATTCTGCTAAAACTACCACTTTAGCTGTATCCACGCTATCTCTTTACATGTCACCATTTCTTAATTCCTTTCCCTCTTCCCCTCAAATGGCAGTCATTCTCTGACCTGGAACAAGCATTTCGGCTTGAAGATGAAACCTTAGTCACTCTGATAACTGACATGGAATCTGGCCAGTCCACATTGTTTGGACTGTAATCTATTTGAAACATTTACTGTTGGATATGTTGGACTATCAAGGATGCAATGGATGGATCCTTTGTTGTCAGGGCAACTTAAAGTACTGTTTTAAAGCCTTTGGATTAGGACAGCACCTGACATGCTGCAGTGATGCAATCGGACTTGAAATGCACCCTTTGAAGGATGAGGCTCTTGCATTGGGTCCCAGCCATGGCCTGTTACCTAGGAAAGGGATTCTCAATTTCTAAGGTCCTTCACTAAACTCCACCTCGACACCAGATGTCCTTGTCTTTCCCACCTTCCTTGATCTACAAACCTATTCTAATTGTATTGTGGCCTTGCCTACCATGACCTTGAGTTCAATTCAACTACCCACAACCAGGCCTGATTACTTCCAGACCTGATGAATCAAGAAATCACTTAAATAGGCCCTGTCTACAAAGTGAACTTGCTAAAAGATCTCAAAGGCAACAAATCATGTTCTTCTAAAAACATGATATGAGAGGCATGGCAGAAACAAAGTCATTGAAAGGGTTACAAAGCCATTTCTAAGGCTTTGGAACTCCAGCAATCTTAAGTATGAGCCATTACCCACAAATGGGGAAAACTTGGAACAGTGTTTATCCTTTCCAGAAGTGGTCGGCCTACCAAACTGACACCAAGAGCACATTGATGACTCATCCAGGAGGTCACAAAAGCACCCAGAACAACATCAACATCATTATTCTGCCTTGTTGCTTTCCTTTGTTGGTATATACCTTGACCTTTCACTGTTTTCTGACATGCTGTATTCATCAAAAATAATCTTAGAATCTGTCTGAATTGATAATTGTCATTCTCTTGTATGTTTTTTTGTTTTGTATCATTATACAGACAGAACAAACACAAGTAAAGCTGGAGGGGTAGGGATCTAAAGGGAAGGCCTAGGGCATTACATCTACAGCTATTCAGCAACCTGCAAAGGGATTCAACATTGTAAAGCAGGAAATCAGGGATAAGAGCAAATCCAGGTGGTAAAAGCCATGTTTTGCTTTGTGCTTTCTGTCTTTCCCTCTCTGTTTTTTAAAGGATACCCACTGGTGCGTCATGGTGGTCTACCTCCCTCCGTCTTTGTCCATCTCGTCCTCCTTTGTCTCTCATTCTCAGGCTTCCACAGCTCTGTTTGCCCATCCTAAAGCATCCCAATCAATAGGGTTTCACTCTGCTGTTGCTCTTTGTATTTTTTATAGTCTGCCCACACACAAACACAATCCTATTATACATAAACAACCTGGGCATGCTGAAAAGTTATTACAGAGGGCATCACAATATAAGCACCGCTGACACTTTTTACAGCTGGAATTTATGAGTCGCTACCTTTTATAAGGGAGAGAAAAGACTTGAAAAGGTGGGAGGCTTAACAAGGCGCCACTTGCCTCTTGTACTCGAGTGGGCTCGGTGTTTATTCACTAACCTCTATATTTTTTTATTGTATCCAGTCTGCACTGAGAGCGAGCCCGCCAATTTGGAGCTAATAAGCAAATGGTAACGCGAGTGGAAGCCACTTATGGATTTTAGATATGTGACTCCTGAAAGGCGTGACAGCTTGATGTGGGTAATTACAGATGCAGCGGCCCTCGGCACCTGGTTGTGTGATATTTTCTTGCCTTTTACTAAGCAGGTTGTGCAGTGGTAAAGCCATGGAGCGTGACATTAGATAGACACTGTCATCTAAGAAAAGGCTTTGATGATTTGAAATTGCATTTCAATTTGTGAAATTAGTTTGGAATTTTGGTATTGGCTTGGGGATATTTGTGTTAAAATATTCAGGCACCTTCAAGAAAATTAGAGAAATAAAAAAGGAATCCTAGAGGTAAAGTTTTGGAATTTTGGGGGGAATGAGGGTGGGGATGTCCTTTGACATTTTCAAGAGCTTTATGGAAATTTTAGGGAATTTGCTTCAATATTTGGGAGAATTTGCATGGAAATTTTCATGTATTTTTTATGGAAGTTTTGAGGATATGTTTGTATATTTTGGAGCATTTTATTGAAGTTTGTTTTTAAATTTTTGGGCAATCCCATGGAATTTTGTGAAATTAGTTTGGATGTTTGTAATTGGTAGGTACTATTTGGAAATTTGCAGGCATTTTCAAGGAAATTTGGGGAATTAATTGGAGTTTTGGGGGATCCATTTGGAATTTTGAGGGGTAATTTGCTTCAGAGTTTTTAGGTATTTTCATGAAAATTTGGGAGATTTATGTGCACATTTTTGGGAATTTGTCTGAAAATTTGGGATGGGAAGTTTGGCATTGGTTTAGCAGGTGTTTGGACATTTTCTGGCATTTTCATGGAAATTTGGGAGATAAATTTTGGTGGATTTGATATGAATTTTTAGGAGAAATTTACTTTGGAGCTTTTAGGTATTTTCATAAAAGTTTGGGGGATTTTTATAGGAAGATCTTTAGGAATTTGTTTGGGAATAAGGGTGGGGATGTCCTATATATTTCAGAGAAAAGAAGAAGAAATTTTACGGAATTCGTTTGGCTGTTTAGAAAAAAAAAATCCACCATTTTTATGGAATTTGTTTGGATGTTTGGGGATATTTTCCATCAATTTCATGGGATTTTGTGGGCTGTATTTATACTTTTTCTTTACTGGGAATGTTATGAGAAATTTTTCAGGGAACTTGCTTTAAAATTTAGAGTTATTTACATTGAAATTTTCAGGACTAAACAATGATTTTTACTCAAATGTTAAGGCTTCTTAATAACATTTCACTCAAAATTTTGGGAAATATTACAAGGAATTTCAGATATTTTTTAGTGGATTTTATAAAATGTGTTTACAAATATTCACAGGAATTTTGGGTAATTTTCTTTAAAAATCTGGGGAATTTTTGTGGATTTTGGAAAAGAATATTCCCAAGGAATTCGGAACTTTTTCATATCCCAAATAAGTGGGCTAAACTGAAAATGCATTCCAAACAAATACTTAGGATTCAAGAGGTTAATACAGTCTGTTGTTTAGCTGGCCTTCATTGATAATGGCTGGCTAGCCAAATGTCTTTTTTTTTTTTTTTTTTCAAATGTTAATTGAATTTCCCAACCTACTGGCCAAAAAACAACCTAGATATAAGTAGGGACTACTTCTTTGCCTTTGACATTGAGCCAGCCAGCTGTGCTATGAGTCCACAGTGCACAGTCATGACAAGGTGCAGGCTATTTGCTGGAGGGTTGTCAGTGTGAAAATCGAAATAAAAATCAAACTGTGTTGAAGCCACCACCCGTCAAGTCTGACAAAGCTGTTTTTCCCCTGCTCTCTGCTAGTTTTACCACTCTAAATTTCACTTTGAATTATTCTTAAAAATTCTCCACTTCTCATTTTAATCAAATACTTTTGTTTTGAAAGAGCCATATCAGGAAATTGACTGTACTCAGTAGCAACTCAACAATTCAGACATCCCATGTAAATGTGACAGAAATACACTCTGTTATTCAAATTTTAAAAAACACTTAAGAATAGATAAAACTGCCTAGCGGTTAAAAACACATCCATCTTTAAAATAACAAACCTAAAATATGTCATCTTCATGTTTTTACAGGGACCTCCAGAGAGAAACTAGAAAGTCATAATTATGCTAGAATCCTTCGATGTAACGATTGATTCAAAAGTTTCTAGGAGTGCATTAAAACTTCAAAATCTCTCATCTTTAGGCTCCCCAGTAAGGTTTGCTCAATATTTTTAGGCTGGTGAAAAGAAAGTGGATCTCTCTGCAGGAAGATCAGGTCCTGTCTGCCTCACAGGGAACTAAAAGGTCAGAATAATGTAGCTCCAGTGATGGAAAAACCATGCTGTGGCCTGATAATGTGAGACTTAAAAGCAGCCCTAAAATGAAAAGGGATTCACTGTAGGGAGGCTGAAATTAGAGTGAAAGTAAAAATAAATGTCGTTTCCCTTGACTTTTCAAACTTTACACTACAGCAGATAATTCTTGTAATATTCAAAAGAGATTAAAAATATGTTTATAGATGCACAACTATACTTAAATAATGCCCTTAACGGGCTGTAATAGATTGAATTTAAACATGGAACATTTACTTCTGTTACATTTTTAACTAAATGTCTCCGAGCTGATTTAGAGTTAATCCTCTCTGTCCAGGCTGAACAAAAGACTTTGACTTTCTTCCTCTATTTCATCAAACAAGGTGTTCCTTGCTCCAGGTTAGATGAGCTGTTTTTCTCTTCCAAGGTCTCAGATGTCTTTCATGTTGATTTTGGTCCTCCTTGTTTCCTTTTTCCCTGTAGGAATGCATTCTGAGGACATGTCTTAATGAATGGAGCCATCAGTTTTACATCACCACACTTTTACAGTTTTTTTTATTTTGTACAAATCTATTGAAGATCTCTGGTCAAAAGGTGTGGCATATCTTCTGCAGATATCTGCTGGAGAAAGCATCAATTATTTTCCCATCATTCTCAAACACCTCAGCATTCTCACCCATATCAGGCGCGTGATTAGCAGTCTGAAAGCTCTGACTTAAGCTTTTTACAGAGAATAACTAAAACAATAATTTGAGGAGAAAGAGGCGATAGCTAAAAGCGCTGTTAAGAGAGCCTTTAAACTCTGGCAGCTGGTAAGAAAATTAGTGTGCAGCTATTCCGGTAAATTATTAGAGATGGACAACTTTTCTCAAAAGAGTGAAGAACCACATTTTTTGCTATTCTCTAAATCTAAGAGTTTAACCAACTGGCTCCACTGGTAGTTAACGACGGCAGTGGCTGCCTCTTGAGTTGCACTGTGATGCTCTAAAGGATAGGAAATATATCCCATGCCATGGAAATGTGAAAGAGTCTGTCTTGCTGAATGGGATGTGAAGCAAAATGATATTTTACAACACAGTGCACTAAACAAAGAGGCATATAATGAGGAAAGACCAAATAGCATACATTACTTGTATTGCACAAAATCCACATAAAACACGACTACTGAAAAGATAGGACTATGACTCTGTCTGAAAATGATGGTGTAATCATACTGAGTCACATAAAAGTTGTAATTTGAAGGCAACAAACATCATCAAAATTGAATATAGCCATCAGCAAACTTTCCCTCATTTTGCTTGAGGTTAAGGTCTTTTGTGTTGCTACTTTCTATGCATGTGATTTGCCATTTATTTTCCTATTGGGCCCCTAAATTATTCATGGATTTTATTTTATTTTTCTCTTTCTTTGTAACAATGAAATCCTCTTTACCTTTTCCCCTCTCAATAACGCAATACCAATACATGAAAAAGAGGCTCAGACCACAAAATAATAAGTAGTGCCCTGAATACAAATGGCACTGCTGTAGGCAACATCAAAGACCCTCCCCAGACTCTTTGACTCAAAGTATCACAGAGTGTTGTTCAGACCGAGCAAAGTATCAACAGATTAGACTCAAAGGTGGCATGTAAAGAACCATGCTGAATTTGCTGCTGGCAAATCTAACAACTGCAACCGTGGCTGTTTGTTATTGGTTATAAAAGGGCCGAAACATGACCTGCATCTATTTCATGTCAGGGATTCACAAACAGTCAAGTGGGTTTTATAACAGCGGTGATGCTGTCATGTTAGGCTGGGTAATATTTTCTGTAAGTGCAAAAATCACTGTGTATCACACATTTTGTTCAGTTGGGAACACTCTTGTCATATATTTAACCCTTTTATTGCACGATGGACATACACTTTTACTTGTGGAGAGGGCTCTGCTTAAAAGATGCTCCCTGGGTTAGTAGCAGCATGCTTTGACATTCCAGAAACCCCCATATGGATAGATACATTTATGACAATGTGTATTGAATACAATAAAATTAGCACAAAAGCAATTTATCCATTGGAGCATAAATCTGATTATGAGGGTGTAATAAGCTTTATGCTATAAAGGAGGTGGCTGGGGTGGAGGAGGTTAAGCTTTGCTAGCAACAACAGTGTGGTGCATTAATATTGATGCAAACAGAGATTACTGAGGTGTGCGTCATATTTAAATACACTGCTGTATTGAGATAAAGAGCTGTGATTAGCTGTGGGAGCTTGGAGGCGATAATAAGGATCAGCGGGCTGTCGGCTGATGGCGTATGACAACTGTGTCCTGCATGAACTAATGCTAGGCTTAATTTGTCAACTAAGTTCTATTTCTAATTACATTTTGTTGAAAAAAAGGAAATAAATGCTGCCTGGATTTTTGTCATGCTGTATTTTACTGTTTTCAGTTAAACCAGTGCAGTCATAAGGAAAAGGACTGTAATAGTTAAACATTTGGGTCCTTGGCTCAGCCAGTGCCGTCCCACTGATATCAGTTGTGGACAGTTTGCCTTTGACACACAGCTAATTTTCCCCTCACCAACATCCTTAACTCCCTTACAGATGACGCCAAAATTGACAATTAACGACAACAATTCCTGATTACAAAAAACTTGGAACACTCTGTGAAATGCAAATTCAAACTGAAAATGTGGAAAACACTGGCAAGACCTTGATTCTATAAGTTCTCCACCCTGAGCCACCCATATCAGGCGTGTGATTAGCAGTCTGAAAGCTCTGACTTGTTAACATGCAAACAAACTGAAAATCCCGCCGTGCCGCGGCCGGGACTCATGCATCCTGTCTGAAACAGACTTGAGGCTTGCATGAAGCTGCATCACCTACGCGACCCATTCCATGAAGCTTCCACTGCACATTTTTATGCATAAATTAATGCAAGTGGAAGTTCAGAACTTGAGTGTTGGTATCTTTTATACACCATGCGCCTTAGCAGTTGTTGTCCCCACTCTGTGATTCCATTTAGTCTTCCGATTTGTAGCTGCTGTTGTTCCTAAATGCTTCCACTTCCTAATAATATCATTAACAGTTGACTATGGAATATCCATCAGGCATGGAATTTCACCAAGTGTCCTATTGCAAAGGTAGTACCATGCTTGAAGATACTGAGCTCTTTAGAATGGCCCATTCTGTATGGAGATGTCAAGACAAAGTGCTTGATTTTATACACCTGTGGCAACAGATCTGACTGAAACACCTGGATTCAATAATAAATAGGTGTGGCCAAATACTTTTGTCCACAAAGTGTATATTTAAAAGGATTTGCAAATCTGTTTATCCATAGTTTACAAAGCATCACAACTTTCAGTAAGTGAACTTTGAATCAGCACACAGATTTCTACAGGTAATATTATTCCACATTATTCTGTAATCAGGCGTGGTAATATTGTATTTCTGTGGTCCGTGCTACTTTTTCTACAAATTTCTAGGGTGAAAGAACCTACTGATCCTGCAGATGACATTAAATTAAAGTTTCAGCCCTTATAGGCTATTAAAGAATGATTCTACTACTAGGGGACAATGGCAAATGCAAAACATAATAGAGACAAAAATAAGCAACCTCAGCTGTAACCTGCTTCATCTCTGCACTGCCACACTGCCTTTATAACACCTCACAAAACGAGGACCAAAGGATCACATTAGCAGCTGCTCCTGAAGCTCGTCTCAGACAGAGAGCAGAGGCCGGCTCGACTGAGACAGCCAGACCTGATAAACTGACGGTTTGCTCGACGTGTCCTCCATTTGTCAACACCAGCAGCAATCTTGACCTCTGCCACACTTCTCTGAATAAACCTACACTTATTATTCCACTTGATGAAGAAAGAAAAATGACAGTGCTCTCCACGTTACTGTGACTGTGTTTAATAGACAGACAAGCTCTCCTCACAGGCTACAAACATCTCTTTTTCTCTTAAGTGTCTGGTGGGCACGTTCACATCCTTCTGGTCTGCACAGCCTCGGTTCGACTTGGTTGAATACACCCCATTGAGTAGCAACAAGCCTTGTTCACATGTTTGGACATGGTGGGGGAAGTCAAAGCAAGGATTTGAAACGTGGATTTACTGACTTTTTATGGAGAACGCTAAAAAAATACTTACAGGGAGATAAATCACAGTGCTGAATCATGATAATACTAAATCTAATAAAACAAAGGACTGATGAATACAGATGTAAAAATAGATAGAAAGCATTTACTGTCATTATACAACATACAATGAAATAATGAGATGCTCATCTTTCTGTGCATAACTTTCAAGCACCCACACATAAAGCCCAATTTTATGCTCTACATTAAAATCACATACAAATACAGACACAGCCTTCTGCTCATGCTCTGTGTTCAATTTCGGCATGCTCTCTTGAAGCTTAAAGGTACAGATCCAACACGCACAGACTGACTTGGAGTCAATAGTTCCAAGACAGTCTGGTTAATGCTAGGGTAAGGGTTAAGGTAAGGGTTGGGATACCAAAAGATAAAACCTGACCTGTATAACTAAATTACCAAACGCTTAATATAGTAAACAGTCTGCTTACAGGAAGCTTATTTTCCATGAAAGAATTCTTGCTAACACAGCAAAGGCTAAAACTAATGGAGCTACATTAGCTACATAGATAACATATTGATGCAGCTAACAAAGCTAGCTATGTAGCTAAATCTAAAGCTAACAAAGCTATGTTGGTTTCATAAACTTCCTAGTTAAGGCAACTGCACAACTGAGGTAGCTAAACCCAAAGCAAACAAAGCTATGTTAGCTACATTAGCTTATGCAATGTGTCCTAAAGCTAGAACTGTTATGCAATTGCATAACTAAGGTAGCTACATCCAAAGCAAACAAGGCTATGCAAGCTACATTGGCTTATGCTATGTTTTCTAAAGCTAGACCTGTTTTAAAAGTCTTCACGCAAACACTGACTCACTTTAGCTTTGTTAGCCCTTGCTAAAGCTGTCGAAGCTACATTGGCTTACTAGTAGTAATGTTAACTACGTAGCTGGGGAAGCTATGCTAGCGGACAAAGCTAAAGTGATCCACAATTCATGCAACTACTAAAAGTGGTCCAAATAGGCTAATTCCAGATGAAATGGATTAGCAAAGGCTAAAGCTAATGGAGCTACGTTTGGTACATAGATAACATATTTATGTAGCTAACAGAACTAGCTATGCAGCTAAATCTAAAGCTATCAAAGCTATGTTGGCTTTATAAAGTACCAAGGTAACACAATATATTAAATAAGGTGGCTAAACCCTAAGCAAACAAAGTTATGTTAGCTACATTAGCTCATTCAATGTGTCCTAAAGCTAGACCTGTTATGCAACTACATAACTGAGGTAGCTACACCAAAAGTGAACTAACAATTTTAGATACATTAGCTTATGCTATGTTTGCTATAGCTAGACCTTTTATGCAACTATATAACTAAGGTTGCTACACCCAAAGCGAAAAAAGCTAAGCTAGCTACATTAGCTTATGCTATGTTTGATAAAGCTAGACCTTTTATGCAACTACATATTAAGGTAGCTACACCCAAATCAAACAAAGCTATGCTAGCTACATTGGCTTATGCAAGGTGTCCTAAAGCTAGACCTGTTATGCAGCTACATAACTAAGGTAGCTAAACCCAAAGCAAATACAGCTATGTTATCTATGTTAGCTTATGTTGTGTTTGCTAAAGCTAGACCTGTTTTAGAAGTCATTAAGCTAATGGTGACTCACTTTAGCTTTGTTAGCTTTTGGCATAAGCTATCGAAGCTACATTGGTACAGTAGTAATGCTAACTAGGTAGCCGGGGAAGCTATGTTATCTAACAAAGCTAAAGCGATCCACCGCTCATGCAACCATTGCTAGAACTGGTCCGCATACGCTTATCTCAGATAAGACATAAGAACTTTTATCTGCGTTAATTATGAAATGTTGCTTAGTCTGAAATCTTTGCAATTTGGTTATTTCAGGAATGTGACTGCAAGACTTTATTTAGGAATAGAGTCAGATTTGAAAAATGAAAAATGTCCCGTATGACAGAGGTGGCGTCTCACAGTGGTCTGCGAGAGGGGGTGTCTGAGATCTTTGGTCTGCAGCAAGACCCCTCTTAACAGTTCAAGCCAGAGCAGCAAAGGACGACTCTCCATTATTTGACTGAAAAAGTGGAACTTCACATTTTCATTCAATGCAGCTTGAGTGCAATATTTCATGCATTTAATTTTTGATCATGGTGTTTAGGGCTTCAAACTGTTGAAAATATAAAAAATCAAGTATCTTTACTATACACCGATACCAGTATCAGATACCGGCGCCGATTCCAAACCTAAGTACCGGTACTCATTAAACACTGTACTCAGAATAATTTAAACATGCTAGGCTCTTATCATGTTAATATTTCTCTTAAAATAAATGAGGATGACAAGGAGAAATTAAGACAATCATATGAAAATAAACTTTCAGAATAATTTTCAGAGCATCTATGGTATTATCAAGTACTCACATTTGCACTCTGTATTGGGGAGTACCCAAATGTAAGTACTTGGTCTGGAAAGACATGATATCCATGTGTCTGATTGGCCAGCCAATTGGCCTGACCTGAACCCAATAGAGAATCTCTGGAGTATTGTTAAGAGGATGAGAGATACTAGACTCAACAATACAGATGAGCTGAAGGCTGCTCTCAAAGCAACCTGGGCTCCATAGCACCTAGGCTGTGACACAGATTAACTGCCTCTATGCCACTTCACATTGATGTAGTAATTCATCCACCAACGTACCATTTCCCCTTGTCACAATATTTGATGAGTCAGTCTGAAAGCATTTAGTAGCCTAATTTGAAATATGTCCACCATGTGGCATATGCACAGCCATTTCTCTATATTTGGGTACAATCCTTTAAAACCTGCTGATAATTTACTTCTCTGCTTGTTTTCAGCAAAAATTACATTTTGTAAGGTTGTTTCAATGTCATTCATAAAATCTAATCTTTAGAGAGAAAGGCAGTATTACTGTAGCTGATGTTGTCATGTAGACAACATAACTGTGCCTGCCTACTGAGTGACAAAAATAATATTCAAGAAAACAGAGCGAACAGCTGCAAGTGAAAAGAAAAGTGCACAGTCACACCTGCGATAAGACCTTGCATGCATGCATGCAAAAAAAGAGTTTTTTCCTCTCAGGCTGCAAAGATGCACGCTTGAGCAGAGAGATGTCTCACATGAGTGCTTAGAAAGCGCTCACGTATACAACACCAATTCCACAATAGTGGGGTAGCTGTGTAAAATGTAAATAAAACGATGTAATGATATTCAAATCTCATAAACCCCTATTTCAGTCAGGAACACTTTGTCATACTTCTAACCATTTTATTGCAAATTGGATATACAGTTATATTTGGCTGAGAGGGCTCTGCTCGAAAGATAGCATATTTTGACTTTGGCTAGAAAGCCTCATATGGTAAGTTCAAAAGTAATTAATCCATAGGAGCATGAATCTGATTATGAGGGGGCAACAAGCCTTATGCTATAAAGGAGGAGGCTGGGGTGGAGGAGGTTAAGCTTTTCCAGTGTGGTGCATTAGCATTAATGCAAGCAGAGATTAGTTAGATGTCCAACATATTTAAATACACCGCTATGTTTAGAGAAAGAGCTGTGATTGGCTGTGGGAGCTAGGAGGTGGTAATTGGGCTCATGGCTGGGCGTATGACTACTGTGTCCTGCATGAACTAATGCTTAGCTTCATTTTACGCACAATAGAACATAAACAATATATCAAATGTTGAAATATAGACATTTTGCCATTTCATGGAAAATTATCCTAATTTTGAATTTGATGGCAGCAACACACCTCAAAAAAGTAGGGACGGGGCAATGAAAGACTAAGAAAGTAACAGCTGGAGTATTTTGCAACCATTTAGGTTAATTGGCAACAGATCAGTAGCAAGACTGATAATTCTGTACTGGAAATCACTGCATGGGCTCAGAGTCAATTCCTGTACCATCCACAGATGCAAGTTAAAGCTGAACCATGCCAAGAAGGAGCCATATGTGAACACAACCCAGAAACGCTGCCATCTCTTAGCCAAAGCTCATTTTAAATGGACTGAGGCAAAACAAAAAAACTGCTCTGTGGTCAGATGAATCAAAATTTGAAACACCCCAACTTTATGGGAATTTGGGTTGCACACAGAGGGCAAATCTCTTTATCTGCTTTACTTTAACTTTCTTACGTGCAAGAAAAATTCAGTATTCTGACCTCATACTCTCATAAATAAGAATAATCCAGAAAACCAGCTATCAGATTACCAAAACCTATCACCAATAATATTTACAAAGATAAACATGAGCTCAAAAAACACTCTTTCAACACCTGTTACACATGGAGGCTGAGGATAAACGCCAACAGGGTGTCCGCAGGCTGCCGTATTCAAACGCTCTGATGCAACCTGAGAGCCAGTCTCCTGCTTGTTCCCCCCCTCCTGCCAGACCCACTCCACATGCCAATCACTTTTCTCCACCTGGAGGCCGACAAAGATCCACACAGATGACAGCACACTCACTCACAAAACGAACGAATGACCAAAGCTGCACACACAGAGGGCTCACTCCAACACAAATAAAAACAAGATTTATATATTTTTACTTGATTTTTAATTTGCATGACCTGTACCCATCAAGGATCAAACAACGCAATCCAGGCTTTGCTCCATTTTTTTAGATGTACCAGTAAGTTTCATGAATGAGCGCTTTTGCATTATCTAAAAAGAGAAATATTCTTAATGAAAGGCCCTAGTGAGAACAGATGTCTAACTAGAGGAGAGAAACTTGGTCAGATGGATGAGTAGATATCTGTGTTATCTCTCTCCGTCTACATACAGAACAGAGTCACACTCTCTGCTCTTCCTTGGCAGCAGATCAGCTGTATGGCACGTTCTGAAGAAGCCCTTGGGCTGCAGTCCCACAGCTGTAATCGCCATGTTTTGTCTGCAGTGAAGATTGAGGACTGCTGAAAGTGAAGCCGAGCGCAGTATGAAACCAAGCACCGTGGATCACACAGGCATGCCCACTCCCTCTCTCTCTCCTTAACTCTCTCTTCCACATGCATACACACTCACTTCATGCAGCACAACTACTTTCATGTGCTACTTCAAAGCATCAATTAAACAGGAGAAGAGCTGGATAATAACCATAAGGTTATCCTCATCGTAATGAGCCAAAGTATTGGTTGTGACACATCAAAACAGCAGCACAGCTTCTAGCCAGCTCATGGAAATACATCCCCGACACAGCAGGGTGCAGCATGCATGCCAATAAGGGAGGAACTTTTCAGGACATATCTTAATATAACATGACAAAACTGCAATTTGTTATGACTTCAAAGAATCTCACATATGAGAGATAGTTAAATAATATTACCCTAGTTTTACTAACAAAGGCATCAAATTCTAGGTGCTCTATGTTTATCAGCATTTTTTTTAACACAGAAGAAGAACCTGTGTTAAGATGTGGATTGCATTCATTATAAAGAAAACTATGTGGTCATTAGACTAACAATGACCCACATTGATGCCTCTTATTACTCATGGATGTTCTCAACACTGTAGAAGAAGGCAGATAGGTCTACAACCTTAGAACACACGGCTCTATCTTCTGACTCTATACTTAAAATACATCATTCTCTATTATCACCTGATGAATGTTTCCTCCCACACTGGCAGTCTTTCAAGAGCCTACGTCCACATTTTTTGCGCCTACAACCTCCATCTCAGAGCGCTTCTCACCAGCTTTAATTCTTGCTTGGTTATGAAAGCTGACCCCCTTTTCTCTCAGGGGTATCTGTATTGTTGTTTATAAATAGCTCCATGCTCTTACTATTTTCCTTGAAAATACAAGATCAGATCAATTCAGATTGGCATCTTCCGCAGTTCACAGAGCTGATATTATCTGGTGGCTCAGTAGGGCCAGTGGGTCAATGGAGCAGCCTGTCATTTAAGGTTGCACATGGTTTTAGTGCATGCAATTACAGTGGTCACAGAAATGATTGCTAGGTTTTTTTTTTATTCTTTGGTTGTCATTTCAAAATTTGAGACTCTTTATTCATGACAAAAATTTGGCCTGGTGGTTTAAAACAAATTCTTGTGTTCTACATCCACCCATCCATCCATCCATGCATCCATTCATCCGTCAACGTATTAAACTTCCCATCAATCCATCCATTCATCAATCCAATCATCTCACCATCCATCCATGCTTTAATCCATCCATTTGTCTGATTGTCCATCCTACAGTTAAACAATCCATCCATCCATGAATCCAACTTCCCATCCATTCCTCTGCTAATCCATCCATCCATCCATCAATCCATCCATCCATCCATCCATCCATCCATCCGACCAATTATCCATCCATCCATCCATCCATCCTGCTATCCATTTTCCATCTATCTATGCATCCAACACTCTGACAATCCATCCAACCATCCATCTGTTCTGCATCTGTGTATTCATCCATGTACCCATCGATCCATCCATCCATGCATCCCACAATCATCCATCCATCCATGTATCCATCCAAGTATCCATCCATCCATCTATCATCCATCCATCTCCTCTCCATCCAAGTATCCATCCAAGTGTCCATCCATCCATCTTTTTTTTTAAATCTTATTAAGGGCTTGGTTTCTTTAACAGGCCAAGCATGTCGGCCTGTTGGCCTTCTCCTGGAGGATTCTGAGGCGTTTCCATTCCTGAAGGAACTACAGATAAACAAACAAACCATCCATCCATCCATCAGTCCAACTTCCCATCCATTCCTCCACTAACCCATCCATCCATCCATCCATCTATGCATCCCACAATCATCCATCCATGTATCCATCCATCTCAACATCCACCCCTCCATCCATTTATCCATCCATGTATCCATCTCTTCTCCATTCATGTATCCATCCATCCATCCATCCATCCATCCATCCAAGTATCCATCCATCCATCATCCATCCATCCTTGTCCTCTCCATCCATGTATCCATCCAAGTATCCATCCATCCATCTTTTTTTATCTTATTCAGGGCTTGGTTTCTTTAACAGGCCAAGCATGTTAGCCTGTTGGCCTTCTCTTGGAGGATTCTGAGGTGTTTCCATTCCCGAAGGAACTCTCTTACAGATCAAGGTTTGCCCCAAATAAGATGTACCTGGAAGACCTCTAAAGGAAGTGACCTGGAGACAAACTATGCCTTCTTTCCCTGGAGTTTCCTCTAGAAATCCAAGCTCCTAACCCTATTTCCAAGGTTGAGCTCAACTGCCCTTTAGAGGGAACTCAGTTCACCTGCTTTAACCCCAAACTCATACTTGCAGTCATTTTCCAAAGCTCCTGACCATAGGTGAGGGTTGGAATATGGATAGAATGAGAGATTGAAAGCTTTGCTTTTTGGCTCAGCTCCTTTTTCACCATGATCCAATCACAATCTCTCAGTGAACAAACTTGAAATATATTTTCAAGGCTTTACACAGACTTCAAGTTCAGTACTTTACTAGATATTGTTTGTCTTTTTTAAAGTGTACATTTCTTCTGTTTAAGTTTCAAGGTGGCAGTTTGGGGTAGAAAAAATTTCAAACACTTTCTGCAAAGCTTGACTGTGGCTCGACAAAATGTCACAAGCAAAAAGCCTCTTAATACCCACAACAGCCTTTGATGTGTACACTACATTGAGCAGGAAAAACGACTAAAGCTGCAGCACCACTCCTAATGTGCATGCCAAGTGTGAAGAGAGCAACATTACAGCAAAGTCCCTCCACTTATTCCAGCCTCATCTTAATGCTCATCACAGGCCTGTGGATGGAGGAACACACATCTACAGATAACATACCTAGGGCTTGTGATACTGCATGAAAGTCCCCGACACGGGCTGTATGAAAGCGCCAAACAAGACATTAGAAAGTGTAGGATAAATCACAACCCCTGCCTAAAGTTGGGAGTAAAAGGGGACACTCAGAACAGCTCACAGCATGTCAATTCCACATCATTAGAAGTGGTGCTCACAGAGCTGGAAAAAAGGAATATCTAGGGGGTTGTAGAAGAACAAAAGAAAGGGCTCCTGTGTGCATCTCACTTTAATAGACCACTCCTCACAGATCAAAACATAAAAACCAACCTCTCCCTCTCTCTCCAAACTTCACATGGCGAAAGAAAAGTGCAGACTCATGCACTTTGATAGCAGAGTGTAACAACTTCTCTCAGGGAAGAAAGGCATCTTTAATTGGACAGTTCAGTCGCTGAAGAGTATCTAGTCCTGCTTACATGAGGCTTTTCATGTGCCTCTTATCCAGATAAAATGTGGAATCATGCGCCGTCAGCTTGATTTCGCTGTAGTCGAATGAAGCTGATAAGATAATGCCTTGATATCGGCATGCAAATCAAGGAGGGACAAACTTCAGTCGAGGCGGTAGAAGCGAAGCCTTTAAGAGGGGTTTCAAACTCGTCTTGAAAGAAGTAAATGAATTAGCCTTTTAGAGAGCCTCCTGTTTCTCTCAGCTCTTTGTTTCTAATCTTTTTGGCAGCGTTTGCCTTGGCTTTGACTTCTGGTTATCAAAAAGCCATCCTATCTGCCTAAGACACAAGACCTTGCCAAATGCAAAAGGGGTAACCAGCGCGGTCTGGGCGCAATACAGGATTGCAAGGTAGGCAGAGCTCCAGCTTCTTAATTATTACTTGAAGTTGCATAATCCTACATCCGATAAATTATTCATGTTGATAGCAATTTTACACCTGGCCGACTTCCTGATCATGCTTTGTGAAATATCCTCCAAATAAGGTTCTAAGAGCGGCTGCCAACTTGGATAAATTGGAAAAGCTAAGGTAGTGACTCGGTAATATCTGTGCATAAGCCAAGATTTTCTGTGAGTCCAGGTGTTAGATGGTTCCTACAAGAAAGTAGGGCAAAGAAGAAGAAGAAGAAGAAGAAGTGAGGAATGTTGCTGCAGAAGCAAAAAATTTAAATATGCAGGTTTGCGGACACCGGGAGAGAAGATGAACAGCTGCAGGGTTTAGCTGAGCAGACACAACGGCGACTGTAGTTTTCCAGCTGAGCGGACAGTCAGACGTGTTTCCCTGTAATGCATATTAGAATCAAGGAAAGGTGGTTTAAACTATGGTCTTTTATACAGCAAGGCAACCAGGCACAAGAATGTTACGCTTCCATACAGCTCTTGTTCCAACTCCAGTGCAGATTTGTGGAAAATCTCCAATCCAGACAGCCCTCAGGCTCACTAATTTGCTATTAGTGCCATGTCGTTCCCATCTCTAAAGCTTCAAGGGAAACAAATCTGCACTCTTTTACCCAAAATGATAGTGTGCCGATCCTCTCACGTATCATATCCTTAAAATACCCCCTTTTACTCCTGAAGCAGGGATTGTGGACACTGGCTGTGCTCATAGAAGCAGCTTGTTATCTCTTTATCAGCAGCCTAGTGTAAAAGCAACAGTGCTGAATACATCATCGTCCTGAGTTGGGAGCTAGCAATGAGCTCTTCTTTTATTGACTAGGCAGGGTTGAATTTATGGGGCACACTTGTCCTTTATTTCCATATATTGAGCCCAGTGGTATCACAAATGTAAAGGCAGGAAGATTGAAAACTGGACTGATTCAAATCAGCATTAAGGAGCATTAATTAGCATTAATCTTTATGGAGAGAACCATTGCGGCACTAAAACAGCTGGAAGAAGGACATAGTTTCTGGATTATACTGCCATCAAGACAACTTACAGCCTATTAACAGGGATTTACAGTGCCTATGAAAAGTATTCACCCCCTGGATGGTTTACCCTTTTATTAATTTTCTAAATCAATCATGGCCATGAAATAAATGACTGCATAAATATTCACCCCCTGTAAGTCAGTATTTGGTAGATGCACCTTTGGCTGCAATAACAGCACCAAGTCTGTGTGGATAGGTCTCAATCAGACTTGCACATCTGTACACTGCAACTTTAATCCAGTCTTCTTTGCAAAACTGCTCAAGCTCTGTCAGGTTGCATGGAGATCAGGCCCTTCTCAAGTCCAGCCGCAAAACCTCTATTGAATTGAGGTCTTGGTTTTCATTCAGCCACTCCAGAACATTCCCCTTGTTGTCTTCAAAGACTTCTGAGTAGCTTTCGCTGTATGCTTCGGGTCATTGTCTTGCTTGAAAATGAATCTTCTTCCAAGCCGTAGTTCATTGCAGGTTGAATAAGACTGTCCTCCAGGATTTTTGCTATATGTGCCACAATATTTTTACAGTCTACTTTTACAAGCCTTCCAGGGCTGGCTGCTGAGAAGCATCCCCACAGTATGATGCTGCCACCACTGTGTCTCACATTGTGGACGGTGTCTTGTCTTATGGCCAAAAAACACCATTTTGGTCTCATCAGAACAAAGAACTTTCTTCAACTTGACCATGTAGTCTCTTACATGTATTTTGGTGAATTCCAGTCCAGAGTTTTCTTCAGCAGTGGCTTTCTCTTTGCCACTCTCTCATAAGGCTCTGACTGGTGGAGAACCCGGGCAAAAGTTGTCTTATGCAGAGTCTTTCATATGTCAGTTGCTGAAGCTTTTAACTCCTTCAGAGTAGTCAGAGGTGTCTTGGTGGCCTCTCTCATTAGTCTCCTTCTTGCACGGTCACTCAGCTGTGAGGACGGTCTGATCCAGGCAGATTGACACGTGCCATGTTCCTTCCATTTCTTGATGATGGATTTATGGTGCATTGGAAATGTTTTTGTATCCATCTCCTTGCTTACACTTTTCAATAACACTTTCTCTGAGCTCCTTGGAGTGTTCTTTTGTCTTCGTGGTGTAATGGTAGCCAGGAATACTGATTAACCAGTGACTGGACCTTCCAGTAATAAGTGTCTTTATACTACAATCACTTGAGGCACATTCAATGCCCTCAGGTGAGCCCCATTTCCCTAATTTAATTTGGACAGTCACTTTAAAGGGAGTGAGCATTTATGATGCCTATTATTCTGCATTGCATTTTCTACTGAAGACGTGTTATTAAGCCAAGGAATGGACGCAGTGCCAAAGTGCAGACACTCTGTATCCCAATTCCCAAAATGCATCATTAAATACAAAAAGGACTTGAATATCTTTCTTCCCAGCCTCCATCTGGGGCCGTGCATAGGGAAATACTGACAGCTGATAATACTCCATTCCAATTAAGCATGCATAGCGTGACCTGGGTCTATCTTGACAATTAGAAATGACAATATGAGCACAGAATTTGTGCGATTTGGTTGTGTCATACACTATTCATGCTGTATGAGCTAAAAACCCACCATTACACTTAACACCCATGCAGTGAATGTCCAGCCACACTGAAAAAGCTGGCTTTTGATGGATTGCAGAGACCTTTGACATGAGGCCAAAATATTCCATTTAGTTCACCCTTGAGTTCAAGTGGTAGTTTGTGCATCATAATAAAGTTTGCTCTGGGTGTCAATGAGATCTATGGTTTGTGAGAATGAGCTGGATGTGAGGTCGCAGTGATCCTGACCTACTGTACATCCTTGAGTGGAGGAGAATGTTTGTCCCAAATTGAAAGACTTTCAGGTGCATAGTAATGGAGATATATCACATTAGGAGGAATGGAAGGATCGGATGTGCAGAGGGATTTTATTTTTAAGTTTAAGAATTAATTCAAGAAGAGCATCCACCCAGCTACAATCCAATTTGATCTGTCTTTGCCTTTGCCTTGTGCTTTGTCAACAGCTTGGCAATGTGTTCATTTTATCTCTGAAACAGACCACATTCTGACTAGTATAAGCTTGTAAATGAGTGACTAAACCCCCAGACCCCTTTTGTCAGCCGAAAATGTGTATGTGTATGGGTATTTTTTTATGGTTTTGACCATTTTGGGTCCAAATCTAAACATTTTGTCCCTAAATTTGACCTATTATGTTGGAAATATGGATAATGACTGGCCTATATTGGTTGAAATCCATCTGTGGCTGATCTGGAGACAGGTGACATATGTGGTGCCAGCTTTTGTTACTGTAGAGCTCAAATTGACCGCCACCTTTCTGACAAAAGGGATTTCCCCATTCAGACCCTATGTAGTGGCCTGACATGCCGCATAGACTGTTTCATATCTCCATTGCATGAATATATTTCACATCCATCTGGGAAGTTACAATAGAAAGCTTTTAGGAAAGGGCAGGACTTTTCAAAAAATTCTCAGATCGTGATTGGACAAACTTCTGTCCGTCACATTCAGATGTTCACAGTGGAGAAGACCGCTACTTCAAACCACATTCTGCTGCAAACGAATCATTGCTGCTGCTCAAGTCCTCAATCAGTTTATGTATGTTTTGTTGTGTGGCATACAATAGCACATGCTGATACATTGACATGCACCTCAGCCAAAAATCTGGGTTAATTTACCATTTAAACCTCTTATCTCATTATTATTCTGTATTACTGACTACAGCTTTGCATTGAGGACACATTTTCACCCCTTATTATTGGCTTACAAAGAAAACTCTTAGCACTGACCTCATGGAGAGTGCCTCTCAGCAGTCCTTCACTGACTTTTCAGGAGTTTGGCCTTCACTGAATTCATCTTGAAGGCAATATTTGCTCAGCAAGTTGACACAAGATACCTCTCTATTATGATAGTATTACTGTGTTAAATCCTCGACAGCAAATAAGACAAGTACAAGCCAAGCTGAAGTGTTCTATATACCCAGGAATAATATCTGTCTTAACCACTGGCTTAAGGATAGATAAGAAAGTATGCTTAAAATGTGCCCAATGTTTTTTTTTTATTTGCACTGATTCTAATTCCTGCTGACAGTGATCATAGATACTTAATTAAGTTGTTCTGCCAAGGGTAGGTGAGGCCATCATGCCTGACGTCTCATTTTCAGTGTTAATGTCCTATCGGATATAACAGTGTGACCGATGACACAGGCAGCATGTTTAACAACATGCCTGATTAGAATGACTGGTAATGTGCATTCTAATGAGCTGAATTTATGGCAGAGGTGAAGGGTCATGCCACAGCAGTCTCCCGTTTTTGATTTTACACCAGGCAAATGTTTTAACAAATGTGAAACTGCTTCAACTTGATCTTAAATGAAAGTGAAAATGACAGTAATCTGACAGTCACCATGGAACATGTAAACACTTAATTGGAACTTTAAGATGGTATATAAGGACAATTTTCTAGAATGGGTTCAGTCAAAAAGTAATATTGCTATGCTAAAGAATTTCATACTCATTCTCTTAAGGATATTTGAAGTCTGAGTGATGCTTGAACTGTTTTTTTCACTCTTTATAGATAGATAAATGCAAGCTGTTAAAAAAGGGTTTGATTCAGAGGTATCTAGGATGCTGCAAATACATAGGTAACAAGTTGAACTGATGATGGAAATGTGAGACGCCACACAACAAAATGTGTTTGCAGAAATCTAGCTAAACAGCACACCAGACACTTAGACAAGTGTGCCAACTCTCTGTCCATCCAGTTATCCAGCCATCCAACAATCCATCCTTCTGTCAAGCCACCAGTCAAACCATCATCCAATCATAATCAAATCCTTCATCTGTCCATCCACCAGTTGAAAAAACCAACCGTTTGTTGAACCCATTCTAAGAACAAACCATTCATCCATCCATCCATCCAACCACTAATCCATCCATCCAACCTGACAAATAAATCTACAATCATCCATTGTCCGTTCATCAAATTTCCATCTGTCATCCAACAAATCATCCATCCATCTGTCAATCCACTGATCCATTCATTTGTCAGTCCAATTATGCATCAGTCTGACAATCATCCCTCTTTTCATCCACCAGTCAAACCATCCATCAATCTATCCATCCATTTTTGGATCTAGTTATCATCCATCTGACAATTCATCCTCCAGTCCATCCATACAGTCCAACATCCATCCAGCCACCAGTCAAACTATCTCTCTATCCATCCATGCATCCACTGACAAATCTGTCTATCCAAGAGTTGAATAAACCTACCATTTGTCAAACCCATCCTAAGAACAAACCATCCATCCATCCATCCATCCATCCATCCATCAATAGATCCATCTACCATTTACAGTGCTTGTACCATTTCAGGTTGTAGGAAGCTTGAGCCAATCACAGCTGTCATTTGGCAAGAGGTTGGATGCACAGTAGTGGTGGTTGTATTATTATGAGCATTCTTGAGGTTTCACATTAACAAGCAAGGGTTGCAGAAAAGCCCCATGACCTTGACCTCTGGTCTTTTGCCTCCAAAATCTGATTATTTTATCTCTGTCCCAGGATGACTATTTGTGCAGAGATTGAAAAAAAAAATCTATCAAAAAGTGTAGATGACGTCACATGGTTTCCAAACGTTTTCTTCCCAAGGAACATGCCAAGATATAAAGAAATACTAAATTCCTATCTATTCAAATTAGCTAGTTTTTTTTTTACCAATGTTATGGTATCTTTAGTTGGTGTTTGGTTGTATTAATAATGTATGTTTGTACATATTCCCATGGCACACCATGCCAGTGGCACCACTCGCCTAGAAAGCAAGAGATGAACATGTCGTCATATTACCTTAATTTTGGCCTCCAAAATCTGACTACTTCATCCTTGGAACGGGGTGAAAGAATTTGGCAAGTTCGGAGGATATTCATCAAGGTTTTACCGGGATATTTGGTTCTAGAAAATGGCATGTATGGATGTATGGTTTTGAAACATAAAAAAATCATGATTACCAATGCAAGGCATGGAGGCAGAAAAGACATGGCAAAGGGGGTTGATTTTTTTCAGCTGATAATTTTTGCTAGTGACTCAGTCAGTTTGAAGTAAGTGGAGAGAGAATTTTTTTATATGGCAATCACTTTAGATCATTCAGATCAAAATCATCTCTTTAGAAGCCTATGGGTGAGACCATTAAGACTGCCTCCTTGTTGGAGCCCGTCCATGGTTGTGCAACCTACTGGCATCAAACACAACTAGAGTTCCATTTTAATCCTAGACATCTCATAACTTATGCTGGTTTCATGTTGCACACTGCCAAAACGATGAATGGATGAATCTATCACATAAGAGCAAAGAATTTCCCTCCAAAATCCAGTTTGAATTTATGAATTCTATCAGGGGAGAAAGTACTGAAATAATATGCCTCCAAGGCCTGGAACATTCTGCCGGAAACACTGTTAACTTTTCAATTGACTTCTTGTCCTACCTCTGGTGTGGCTGGGGACCCTGCGGCGGCCTGTTGATGAGCTGTGCATGACATGCTGGTAGTGAGACATGTCCGTCGGTGTATTGGGAACACGGAAACTGTCCTGGAACCTCTGCATCAAATCCTCTACCGACTCCGTGTTTGGGTCAATGGCTGTAAAACAGAGATCCAAAGTGAATATGGCAGGCATGTCACAAGGTTTTAAAGAGCAAATCATTTTGAAAATAGTGACAGAAATACAAGATAGATGGAAATATACACAGATGCAAAGGAGAACACCACAAAAATCTTTCCTTTTTTTCCTGGAAAGATAGGAATTTAAAGTATGATATGTATCATGAGCAGCTAGGTTGTCCAATTTAGACACACTATAAAAAAGCAGCAGAGTATTATTTCTACTTTTCCATTTTTTTCCCAGCTTTTAAATGATTCCATCTATTCAATATTGCCTCATCTCTACAGGGATCCCGTGAACGCTTCGTCTGATGGCTCAGTCTCACTCTTCCTGATGAATGACTCCAAAACAACTGGCCGTGGGGAAAGAGGGGGTGGTAGACGGAGGAGCTTGCTTCCTCTTCTCACAATGGAATATTAAAAAGTACAAAAGGAAATGATGGGAAATTCAAAGGGCTTGTCTAGATATGTTCTGTATCAATTATGCAGACAAAGAGACTAATTATGGCTGGAGATATACCTCCTTCAGTTCTATCTAACATGTAAAAAGGTTGAAAAATGTTACTTTCTTAGAGACAGATATTAAACTACATATGTATCTATAGCTTCTGGTGACAGATCAGTCAAATTGTAAACTTTCCCTTTAACTAGAGTGATATTTTTAGAGTCTTTCTGTTTTTTTAAAGGAAATACTTTGTATGCATAAGCCACTGAAGAATATCTTTGGGATTGGGAACAAGTTCCAGTCTTGTGATGTGGGCAAATAAAAACAACAGTGTTCACTGTGCCACTTTGGATTCCATCTGTCCACATTTAAAAGCTCTGATGATTTACTTCCCATATGTGTCAATTTTGGAAACCCCTGGGAGCAAAGCTGTACTTACAATATATCTTCCAGTTTTGTTGAACATATTCAGATTACCAGAATTAAGGTTTAAGGTGTTGATAAGCACCAATAATAAATTAAAGGCATGCACAATAAACTTACTGAGAGGCTGGCAGCAGCTTTCAGACCAATGAATATCATCAAACACTCTCTTACAGCTACTTCCATCAGGCTAAATAAACAGATATACTCTGACCCACAAGAGGCAAAACAACATACAGACATATAACAAGCAAAACTAAACTAATACAAGGTCTAAGAAAACTTACACGCAACTGGGTGAACAAGGTTGGCAACTTTCAGACTGATAAAGATCATCAGACCCAGATGATCCCGGTCAGGCTTCATGGACAGCCCACAAAAAGTAAACTAACAGAAGTACCACTAAAACTTAAAGACCACTAAAAGGATGAGGCTAACAGCTTTCAGAAAAATATCATCAGCTAAATAGACTGCCATCCCTGACTAATAAGAGGTACAACAACACACTAAATAACAAGCAAAAATAGAGTAACACAGGTCTACCAAAACTCGGGCTGACAGCTTTCAGACTGATAAAGATCATTGGGCCCAGATGATCCTACTCAGGGTATATAGATAGCCATCTCCATACAAAAACATAAACCAACATAAATACCACTAAAACTTAAACCCCACTAAAAGTACAAGGTTAGCAGCTTTCAGACAAACAAATATCATCAGGCCGTCTCTTACAGATGCTCTCCTCAGGATAAATAGATGGTAATCCCTGACTCGCAAAAGGCACAACCACAACACACAAAAATAACAAGCAAATCTCAACTAAGGCAAGGTGCACCAAAACTTAAATGCAACTGAGAGAACAAGGCTGGCAGCTTTCAAACTATCTGAGATCACTGGGTCCAGATGATCCTGTCCAGGCTACATAGATAGCCTGTCTATCCCCGACTTACACATCAAACTAAACTAACATGAGAACAAGTAAAATGCATCTTATGCTGATTTTGAGTTCAACTTTGTCAGGAAAAATATAAAAATGAGCTTCTTTTAATAGGTTGTTGTTCATCAATTTGTATGACACCCCCCTTGCAGAATTTACAGGCATGAAAAACAACCAACTTGTAACTTGTACAACTTGTTTACATGCTTTTTGCTCTTTTAGGTCCAAAAAGAAACATGGGCACTAATTTCTATCTGAAAATTCCTTGAAGGAGCTTTTCCCCCAAGACCCCACAGTGTCAGTGTGCCTCACTTGTGTCTGTGCTGTGGTTTTGTTTCATTCATACTCTACGTCCATGCACTAGTTGGAAGCAGCACTCAGTCTCATGTACCCTGTTCTGCAATGGCATTAAAGGCTTGCAAAAAGTGCCGCATCCGTTACTGAAGCAGAGCTGCCTGAGCAGCTGGTTTCACAAGACCACACAGGGATACATATTACTTTGTCTTTGTGAGGTCGATCATGTTATGTAGGGTCAGCTGTCTTTACTTCCTGTTTTATTTTGAAATGTATCAGATGATCTATGAGTTTTAATGTATGACTTCCTGTTCAATATAGTCATTCTGCTTAGTTCACCTTGAAACATGCTGGAAGCAATTTCATCCAAAGAAGACTTAACACATATTTTGAGCAGAGCAGAGCAGAGTGGAGAGATATTTCTGGGATGTGTTTCAGAAAGACTTTGGCATGTATAATGGAAGCACAAGCATTAACTAAAGAGAGCACAGTCAGTTCCACCATGCAAGATGTGAATGGAGTGTGGTACACACAGAGTGGTGAAGTCTACAGATAAGTGTAAAGTATCACCAAAATTGTCTTAGTGTAACAATAAAGTTTCTAAAATCCAAAGCAACCTAACACCAATAAAATCAAAAGAAACTGGAGAGTGCAGATGGGCTAGCAATTACACCTAATTGCACCTAATGTACAGAGGCTGTAGTCCTCCAAGTGGATGGCATGGATTTGAGTCCAGCTTGTGGATCTTTCTCTTGCACATCTTTCCCCCTTTTCCAGTCCATCTGACAATAGTAGTGCAAGAACCACAAGCCAAATGGCTTTGCACGGGTTGACATCCAACTTTGCTGAAAAAGAAAACCGGACCACTTAAGAAATATGTGAGGGAGATGCCGCCCCACACCATCACACTGCCTCCACAAAAAATGTTACTATATCAGTGCAGATATCAACATAGCATTTTACGCTTCTTCTCCACACTTTGACCCTACAGAATCTGGCCTCATTGTTGAGCATAATTTTCCAGCAAATGTTCAGGTTCCAGTGCACGTTTTACCCACACCAGCAAAAACGGGTATGACGGGCAGTCATGGCAGACCTCCTGGCAGCCCTATGAGTCTGTTCCAGATTGCCTTGGCAAAGAGTCAATGGCCATATCATCCTGCAAACCTTGACTGCAAATCTTTGGAGACAGCCTACAGTTCCTGAGCTAACAGGGTGAGAAAACAGTCTTCTAGAGGTGTCGTCTTCTACTTCACAGACTGTTTCCGTCATGGAACTTGGCCTACAGTTTGGATATGGTACTAGGACTCAGTTTGTATAATGGGGCAACTTAGTTTTTTGGGACACCCGCTTGAAGTTGCCCCATTATACATGCCCTATCCAGACCAGTAAAACATGGCATGCTAGTTCTTGGCGCAGACACCTACTGATGACTGTGGCACAGCCCATTTCCACAGGTGCGGGTACACCTGGGGGTACTAGCAGCTCAGAGCAAGTCAATAGCAACAGCAAAATGAGCTGTTTAGCATTGGCAAATTTTTCATGGGTGCAACCCATATACTCAGCTCTGCTGCTCATCCCACAAATGCATGTTCTTTGTAAACATGACACCATTTTACAGGGAATAACAGGCTTGCCAATGGTATAAGATTTATTTCCAAGAAGCGTTATTACAACAATAATCTACCAAACACAAAATTCCTTACTGTTTGTGCTAAGTTTACATCATTGTATCTCTCAGAAAGGAAGAGCTCTAAAATAAACTTCATGAAAACTAGATAATTTGAAAAAAAAAAAAAAAAAAAAGCTTTGATTTTGCTCTCTTTTGGTGGTAAAAATGTATGACTCATTGAGAATCTTTGCCATAGAAAATGTAAACAAAGGCTGTTCTTGAGGTTTGCTTTTCATTTTCCTGTCTGAAACTTCCCCCAAAGCAGAGTTAGAGTAATCAAACATAACTAAATTAAAATACTCAAGCTTCTCGCTGATGCTATATTGCATTTTTAAGTCATATAGAGACACCATAATTAAATATGCACTGTTTCATTACCGTTAAAGAGTCCAAATAGAAGCTTGAGGTAATTGTTACTGCATAATACATAGTGTAGTTGTCTGCCTATCTGCTTGAGAAGCTGTAAGCAGCTCAGTCCTCAAACTTACAGCAGCATAGCCATCTCCAAAAGATGGAGGCCATTTATCACCCTAACCGCCCCCACCCTCACCTATCACCAACATCTTTTGATCTGTCATTCTGGCTCGGAGGTGTAGTCTTTCCATGAATAATGGTGATGTGTGGCTCCCAGCGGATGCCTCATCATGCATCCCGATGAGTGCAGGAGAGCAGCGAAGGAGGGGGATGCAGAGGCTGAGGGTGAGAGTGAAGAGGCAGGAGCGTTCGTATTGTTTTTGGAGATTATAAATGGAAAGCTAACAATAACAGAGGCGCCGCTGCTGTGTGTTGTGAGTAAATATTATCCTTGCAATAACACATATTTGTTTGGATTAATTCGCGGTTGCACTCGGCTCTCTCTTCTATGGGTAATGTTCTGTCAGGCAGGGAATTGCCGTTAGTACGGGAATGGTAATGGGCCGCCGTAACCAGATGTAAGAGGTGATGCAAAGTGGCCGTGACCTCGTTCCAGGGACAGCTGTTGCTAATCTTGTGTTGTATAAGTGCATTGAGAAAACCTTGAACCTATAAGTCGAAGAAACTTTAGAATCTCTGCAGTTTGCAAAGTTTTTGTTTCACTTTACCAGATGAAGAAAACACCTTGGTCCTTGAATAAACCTTCAACAAAGGAACAGATCCTAACTACTTTTCTTTAAGAAAAGAAAAACACACTTTACACAGTTACAAAACTGTGTGATGTCTTCAAATAGCATTTTCAGTGATACATTTGAGCTTCTTTTTGGAGGTTTTACTTGGCTTCAACTTATCCTTGAAACTAGAAACTGTAGCAAAGCTTTACTGTGATTCAACACATCCATTTTGAGCTTTTCGTTATTCTCTATGTATTTTCTGGGTAGATGAGGCACCCTATCTATTTTATATATATTACTGAAAGGGCTCCAGCAACAGTCCAGATTTATAGTACCAAAACACATCTTTGTAAATGATTTAAGAAGGAGTCAAAAAGTTCAACACTGTTTGATTTTTCATTGTATTTGGTCTTCATAGCCAGAGGGTTGGATATGTACTTTCTGGAAATATTTATAATGCAAAAGTGTATGAAAAGTTCAAATCCTTGTTCTAGGACAATTCAAACTGATCTAAAAAATGCCCAAAAGGCAGCAAAATGCTTAAGCCCATGATTTACTAAGCAAGAAAGGATTGACTCTATGAAAACTGGTGTCAAAAATCTATTGCAAGTACTGTTTTTACGATAATTTATATTGCAATTTTTAAAAACAGTTTGTGTAGTGGTTGTGCACTTTTGAGCATAACCACTACTAATTTGGCTATTGACAAAAATGTACAAAAATGCCACTTTAATGCCAAAGTGAAAACAGATTTCTACAAAGTTGTGTCCATTAAACTAAACATGCAATGTTAAATGTTGATTGCATCAACATTCACCCCCTTTGAAGTGACTGACCTAATTCAACAGAGCCAATGAACTCCAGCCAATTGATACTATGGTCTCACAATTAGTGAAATGAGGGTCACTTAAGTGCAGTGAATGTGTTTCAACTGACTGTAGTATTTAGACACTTGTGTCTGAAAGGTCCAGTCACTGGTTAGTCAGTTTTTCTGGCTACCATTACACCATGGAGACAAAAGAACATGCCAAGAAAAGGTCATTGAAAAGTGTAAGTCAGGGATGGATAGAAAGAACATTTCAAGGCACTAAAAATCCCCCATCATCAACAAATGGAAGGGATATGGCACATGTGTAAATCTGCCTAGATCAGGCCGCCCTCAAGAATTGAGTCACCGTGCAAGAAGGAGACTAGTGAGAGGCCACCAAGACACCTACTCTGAGGGAGTTACAAGCTTCATCAGCTGAGATGAGAGACTGCATTCCAAGCTTTGTGGGAGAGTGGCAAAGAGAAAGACACTGTAGGGGAAAACATTAAATCTCAATGAGTTTGCCAAAAGGCATGGGGGACTCCGTGGCCAAGTGGAAGAAAGTTCTTTGGTCTGATGAGTCCAAATGGTTATTTTTGGCAATCAGAAAAGACGCTATGTTTGCAATAGTTGGGGGTAGTTGAGGGTAAGGGGATAGTTGTAGTGTTGGTAGATACACACAATGGCTGCTGGTAGAGTGATTACCTTTAGTGTTAGTTTGTCAGAACGAGACAACAGCTTTGGCATGAGTTTGTGATTGTCACAGGTGGGGTCTATGTAATGGCTGCTGCTGTGGTAGCCATTAGCTTGGATTTAGCTGTAGTACAATGTAGAACAATGTAGCACAACTCTTTATTAAAACGAGAGAATAAAAGCCTGCCAACTTGTTTTGGCAGAGATTTTTTTTTGCACATCTCCAGACAGGCTTCGGCATGCAGAAGCTCCACTGTTCACACACTAGCCTGTAGCCTGAGCTGCACTAGAGCGGTCTATGGCCTTATTTTACCATGTTGCCGTGATTGGCCTGTGACAGAAAAGCGTGCCAGGTATCTGTAAAAGCGTAGCTGTGGTTACCTTATCAGGCAACAGACCCTTCCCATCCCCACTCTCCTGATAGCAGCATTAGACACACAGTCTTGCCAACAATACCCAAAGGTGCACCAAAGACAAGTTGTCACAAAAAAGTTCAGTCAGCACCTCTGGCCATCAGTCAACATCCAGGCCCCAGAAGAGTATAGTAAGACCAGAAGGACCAAGGACAGAAAGACTCAGACTTTGCCCACATGCTTAGACACCGGGAACGCCACACTGTCTTGCTCAGCAAACCCATCACCCCATGTGCGAGTCCAAGTCTGTGATTGAACTCAGCCTTGCAATCAATGGATCGATAGTAGTAGTCTCACACCTGAGTGCGGTGAATGTCTTTCAAGTGGTTGTAGTTTAAAGGCACCTGTGTCACCAGTAGTCAGTATGCCTGACTACCATTACACCATGAAAACAAAAGAACACTCCAAGCAACTCAGAGAAAAGGTCATCGAAAAGTATAGTCAGGGTTTGGATACAAAAAGTGTTAGCTATGGCTACCAACTTTGCTAACGACTTCCTGTACAAATAAACCCCATCCCTAGCTACTGCCCCCTTCTCCTCAAATGACACTGATTGGTCAATTAATCTGTTTTGCAAGGTTACATTCAACTGCAGAGGGAGCAATTTGGGGTCAAGTATCTTATCCGAGGACTCATCGCCTTTAGACTTCAGGAGCTGGGGATTGAACTCTCGACCTTCCATTTGAGGGACTACTAAACCACAGTCGACCCAAATCACTGCATGAAACTAAGACTTAATAAACCTCGATAAAAGGATATATAGCAAGTCTTTTGTTCCTGTTGTGGAAGATACCAGTGTTGCGTGTGGCTCTGTTTACACTTTTCACAAACTCTCTTCCCTGTCCAAAGGGATGACGCCTCATGTTGGATTCTAAGCTCCTGTCAATAAAACAATAAAGGATCACAGAAATAATTCAAGTGATAAAATGCTTTTTCTAGGTTGTATACTGGCTCTGATGCTGAAGCAGAGCTGCTCCTGGCAATGTTGTTATAAACCGAAACAAGTGTACACCAACCTATGTCTGTGAGTGGGAAGGATTTGAACACGACACAACAACCAAAACAGACTTCCTGTCTTCTCTCTTTTTTTTTTTTTTTTTTTTTTTTAAACTTTTGGGCACGAACTGACAAAAGATTTCCAATTCTCATTTTTTTCTTTCAAACCAGCACATTCCAAGTTAGTTTTCTCTGTCCCACATGAGGGTGTGGGATGATAAGAAGTGATGCAAAATAGGTGGCATTTTTGTGTGGTACACGGGTAAAAACTGCATCTTTGCATTTCAGGCACAACTGGTGACAGTGCCGAGATTACCAGCTATGCCAATTAGAACTCATTCTACATGTTTTGCATATTACATCTGCTGCTATTCTTCAAGTGTGGAAATATTCATCAGCTTTAGTGTAAAGCAGTTTGTATAACAGGGAGAATAACTGCAGGCTATTACATGGCCAGAAATCTCTCTTGTATTGCATGTGTAGTTGTCAAAAGCTTCCCCTCCCTTCCTCCTTCTTTATGCACATCAATTTATTGTGAATGTCCTTGACAAATAGAAATCACATTTGAAGCTATAGTGGAGTATTTTTCTCTATTAGACACAGCAGAATTTGTTAAAGTGAATGTCGACTGTATAGATCAGCCAGAAAAAGCTGACCATCACATTCAGTCCTTTAGGTGATAAAAAGTTGATGTTCCCTGAGGCATATATTGATACTCATTTAATGCTTCCTTGGAGATATATTAGAGAGGAGGGTCCTCACACCTGTACTGTAGTGAAGACTGGGTTGAATCTGATCCATCCGATCCATAATTTCACTCCAAACTACCTATTTGAAGGCAGGTGCAAGCCTCTATCAATACTGCCTCTACACTTTAACCATCCTCAACTATACTTAATATTTTGAGACCTATAGTTCTATTTTGCTTCTTTTATGTGTCACAACACCACAAACTGTGGGTTCCAGCCTCCACAGGTTTTAGAATTCAGAGAGTGTAAAACTGGCACTTTTAGAACATGTAATCAGGTTTAAGACCAATCAAACATTCATGTCATTATCACAACCTGCAGCGGTTTCAATAACACCACACTCAGTCGTGCCATTTATTTCCTTCATTAGATTGGAAAGACAAGTGCTGTGCATGTTTAAAAGACAGCTTAGGATGTCTCCAGAGAGTTTAATCTGTATTGATCAAAGGCATTTTCAGTTATAAGCAAACATTTAATAGGCTACATCCACTTTCAGAACTCAATATGGCACTTCAGGGTTTGATTAATACTTGCCCCCGGAGCATCCACACCAAGTTTGGTGAATTTCTGTCCATCTAGTTTTTTGGGAACGCATTTTTTCGTGTTTCAGCATCACTATGGGTCTGGATCTCGTGGTTTAAAAGGTTCATTTCAGTCTCAACATAAGGATATGGATTAAGATGTATAGTAAATGAGAAAATTGAGATACGGCCCACCCAAAGTTTAATGGTCACCATCGTCTTGGTGAATACTTAGTTCCGATTGGCTTTTGAGGTTCCATCGGTGTTTAACTTT
Source organism: Cheilinus undulatus (assembly GCF_018320785.1). Taxonomy (NCBI): domain Eukaryota; kingdom Metazoa; phylum Chordata; class Actinopteri; order Labriformes; family Labridae; genus Cheilinus; species Cheilinus undulatus. The sequence goes on along the minus strand of NC_054881.1, from coordinate 12,648,845 downwards.
TGATATTTGGACACCCATGGAATTTCTAAAGTAATCCCAGTCAAAAATGTTTACACTTTTCTAAATTAATGCACTTCAGCCATTAGATGAGAACCTATGGTATTCTACCCAATGCATTAATAAGCAAATTTCAAAGAAGTAACAACAGCACTTTTGAAACCAAATAAAACCGGGAGTTTGAACAGACTTCAATAGTCCAGAGGCTTTTTTTTTTAGAAAGCATACTGAGGTGGATTTGTGAGTCAAATGACAAGTAAATCTAAGGGTTTGAGGGCCATGGCCATTTGAAAGAAGCTCAAGTTGATTTTTGCATATGGTTTAAGCAGATCAATAAAAACAAGAAAGACTCCCAAAGCACTCTAATTTTTAATCACTTTGACCTTGACAACTTTGACATTTTGTCAAAATAAATGGTTAACAGGCTTTAAAACTCTAGTTGTAATTGGAAAATTCTGATGTGTGAAGGGTCCCTTAGAAATGCAAACGATGGAGGCCACGAAACCACAAATATTCAGCATATTTCAGGTCTTCGTGTTGAATTTTTTATTAATTCTTTCTTATTTGAATCTAAAAAACATATTTTAATTCAATTCTTTGCATATTTAAGATCAAATTTGCAAGGATCATTCCCAAATAAAGTCATGCTGTACCATTGAAAACTGGAATAAAAATGCTTTTAAATAGATAGAGGTGTGCATCATCTGCATATTGTTGTACTACCCTCTTTAATCCATGAAGAAACACAAGAAGCAGACAAAATATAATAAGTGTTGCGTGTTCTGCCAACTAGGGACTGATTGATCAGTCCCAAATGTAGGACCCTTCATGGCTCATGATACAACCTACTATGAATGGGCATTTTTGAAATTCTAATGTTTAAATACTCCTGCTACCTTAGGGAAAAGTAATTGGGTACTTGCTAATTATGTTTTAACTGCATACCAGCCCTAAATTCTTGGAGTTTCTCCATTTTCCATTTTTGTCTGGTACAGCATAAGCTCATGAAAGCCTTCTCTTTACTCTCTTGTTTGTTATTAGCAGGCTTATTTTCTCTGCTCTGGTTTCACTGGAACAGCATGTGCTAAAGGGCTAACAAATGATGTGAGACTGCCTGATGTGTTTCCATGCTGCTTCCTTCTTGTTCCTATAAATGCGTATCCAAGGCATCACACTGGTATTTCAGGTAGTGATACAATCTATAGCTAGATATTTTTTCACTGCAAGTTTCATCGCCTTTTTGTCTAAGTACTCAAAGACACCACTTTTCCACATCAAGGCTGGCATTGTTCATATAACGCTCTACCTTGTAGACAGATGGGCAGCAAGAAGCAGACATGAGCAGAGTTATCTAACAGGCGCCTCCCTTCTCTGCTGTTCACCGAGATACGCCCACAGCACTTGGGGAGGCTTGAGACCAGACACAATGTTTCCTTTGGTGTCTTTAAAAAGCAACAGGCTTTCACTTAGTGTCAGTAAAACAGGATAAAAGGGTAACTTTGAAAGGTAAGAGTGGAGACAACGCAGGTACTCCAACATGGTTAAGTGATCTTCAGTCCCTGAGGGCGTTTAAGGTAGAGCTAGGCTAATTCCAGTACTTGTGGTTTGCAAATAAACAGAACAGCTGGAGTGGGTGGCACTTAAGCCTTGACCTAGCTTGACTGAGGAGAGTGTGTGACAGCATGTTTGAGGTTAAATGCTTGCATGCATATTTCATTAGCTCTTGGAGCTCTCTTTATCTCTCTTTCTTTGTTCCATTTCGAGGATAGAAGAGATGCTAGGCGAAGCAAATCTGAGTAAACCCCAGTCTCCTTGAAACTGAGCTGTTATACAAGTCCATCTTTACCATCTTTAAATATAACATAGATCAAACTTTTACCCTAAACGTAACCCCAGTTTTCGATCAAAACTTAACCCCAGTCTTCACCTAAACCTTACTCTAATTTGAACCTAAACCTAACCCATTTTAACCTTAATAAACCCAGTTTTAACCTTAACCCAACAAAAGTTTTAACTTTAATAACCCCTGATTTAACATAAACCCTACTCAAGTTTTGACCTTATGAACCCTAGTTTAACCTCACCATAACCCTAGTGAAAGCCTAAACCTTTCTCCAGTGCCAAAATAGACTTAACACCAGTGCAAACCAGACTTTATACCTTTTTTTTGCTAAACCTATCCCAATTTTTTACCTCACCATAACCCTAGTTTTTGCCTAAACCATACCTCAGTCTTTTTTACTAGTTTTTTTTGTCAGTTTTTTACTAACCTTATCCTCAGTCTAACCTAAAACTAACCCGTTTTAACTGAAACCTAACATACATTTTCACCTAATCCTAGCCCTACTTTTAACCTTAACCTCACCCCACTTTTAACCTTAATTTAACAAGTTTTTTTTTTTTTTTTTTTTTTTAGATAAAACCAATCCTAGTTTTATCTAAACCTGACCCCAGTTTTAACCTTAACCTAACCTCAGTTTTTAGATGAAACTGACCCCCTAAACCTGACCTCATTTTTAACTAATCCAAAGCCAGATATGACTTTATTCTAATCCCAGGTTTTACCTAAACCTTTCCCCAGTTTTAACCTAAACCTAACCCCAGTTTTAACCTTAACATTACCATAGTTTTCAACTAAACCTGACCTCATCTTTAACTCATCCAAAGCTAAATTTAACCTTAATCTAATCCCAGGTTTTACCTAAACCTTTCCCCATTTTTACCTTAACCTAGCCTCAGTTTCAATCTAAACCTGAACTCATTTTTAATTCATCCAAAGCCAGATTTAACCTTAATCTAATCCCAGGTTTAACCTAAACCTTTCCCAAGTTTTAACCTAAACCTAATCCCAGTTTTAACCTCAACCTAGCCCCAGTTTTAAACTAAACCTGACCCCAGTTTTAACTTATCCAAACCCCAGTTTTAACCTTAACTTAACCCCAGTTTTATCGAAGCCTTACTTTTTTTTTTTTTTTAACTTAACCTAACCTCAGTTTTTAGCTTATCCTAACCCTAGCCTAATCCAAAATAATGAAGATGGGTTAACACAGCAGACTTCTCATTACTAAACGTACATTTTGTAAGGCCACTGTCAACTATGACTCGATTTGATTCTCACATGACATGATCCTACGCGACCCTCTAGTTGTTGTTAGACATCAGTGTCTACATTATGTGCCCATTTTAGCTTATTTTTCCGTCCATCTCCCACCATTTTTCTGTGATTCCCCTTCTTCTCTCCCTCGCCAGAAGCAGCAACCACAATTCTTTATTCTGACATTTGTTTTCCCTTGACACCGAGTCCACACTGGCTCCTCGTTTTGAGTTCAATGTCAGCTGAAGCTCTGGTGCCTTTATTTTCTTCCTTTCCATCTCCCTTATCTGCAGTTACTGCCTTATCAGCTCTGAATATGTGTTAACAGTGTCTCATAAGCAGAGGATGTCAACAGCATGCTGCCTCAGTCAACTTATTCCTGGTGGTCTCAAAGGGCCTAGTACAGCGAGATAACCCCACTCAATTTTTAGTTTTTTTTTTTTTCAGAGTGTGCTTATGCTTTACACAGGCAGCTATGGAATAGAGTTCAAAATATGTGCTGGTGTTTCGGTGCTTGTAATTGCTTATGCATTTCTTAAATCCCATGGGGCTTTGATACCTACCTCTGATACGTGAAGTATACGGGTTCACAGCATTGGAGAAAGCAGAGAGTTTTACATAAAGTGGTCTCAAGACCATTTTTTGTTTTATTAGACTATATTAGAATACAAAATAGTAATCAAACTAAGTTATTCTGTTCAAACAAAATCAGAGGAACGCCTGATAACATCATAAAAAAGGACGAAAATATTCCACAAAAACTTTTACAAACAAAGTTAGGATAAAGGAAGACTGAACATTTTAACAGGATGGTTATAAAAGGTTTCAGCATAGTTTAATTCCTAACAATGGTTGTCATGATACATTGACACCGTATTAGTCAAAATCCAGCAATATCAATAACAGAACAATAGAAAATAGGCACCAAATATTGGCAATTAATTGCAAAAATACAATACATTTTTTGCAACCTCATTTCTTTTTAAACTTCTACATTACAACAGTAACTAGAACCATCACCTAGATGTTAACACCTTCCCCAGGTCAACTGCCAGACAGTGAAAGTGCAGTGGGAGTTCAAGAAGAAAAGCTGGAGTAACTTTTGGTGGTGTGACTGTAAATTCTTAAAATCATCTGCACTGTAGGTGCATGTTTTGTGATGAAATTTAAAGTTCAGAGCTGGTTAAGTGTATGGAACAAAATTAATGTTTAAAAATGACTTTTGACCACCAAAATATAATAGTTTCACCCTCAAGTCCAAGTGTGCATATGTTTATGTGAAATTTGCAATCTTGAGATGTTGTGCTCACAAGATTTGAGGTCACAATGGCCTTGTACTTCCGAAAAGTTTTCAGTTTGTGCAAAGTTTGACGCAAATCCCTTGAAGCATTTTTGAGATATTGGATTTGCAAACAAGGGATTTACATTCAGCTTAATGACCACTGACCTATGACTTCCAAAATCTGATCAAGGGGTGGGGTGGCCAGAGTCAAGCTCGACACAAGTCGACACGTGTTGTCACTCACAGGCCAAGGTCAAGCATGAGGGCATTTTTTTTGTCTGTGCCTTTTCACACGATGATGGTTGATGGTTTTTGGGCCCTTTGGACATCCACAGTGCAACCAGGGGCTCGAGGAAATCTTACTGCCCACCATGAAAGTACCCTAGACCATACTAACTGACTAGGCCTGATATCGGTATCGCCAGATATCAAAATGTCTTCCAATATTTACATCTGATATTTTAGCCGTGAATATCAGCATATCTTAACAGTAAAATCTGGCCGTGTACTAATAAATTAGGGGAGTTTTAGACTTGGCCAACAGACCTACTTAAGTTGAGATCTCTTCTCTTTATTCATCCTCATTCTTTAAACTTTAAAGTCTGTTTTAAGAAAAAAAAAAGTGTGTTTCTTTTTTCATCCTCAAACCTTGAATTGTGTTCAAAGGACTGAATTTTTACCTCCACCAAGGAGGTTATGTTATCGGCATGGTTCATTAGTTTGTTTGATAGCAACATAACTCAAAAAGTTATGGACGGATATTGATGAAATTTTCAGGAAATGTCAGAAATGGCATAAGGAAGAACTGATTCAATTTTGGGAGTGATCCGGATTACTGTCTGGATCCAGGAATTTTTTTAAAGGATTCTGTACTATTGGGAGATAGGGCTAATGGTGGAGGTCTGTGCTCTCCGAGTGCTTTTCTAGTTAGTTATGTAAAACATATTTAAATATCCGTATCAATATCAGTATCGCTTAAATTAATCTGTAAATATCAGCACATCGGATATCAGCAAATATCCAATATCCTGCATCCTATTACTGACCAGATCGACCCCTTACTCTGCCCTAAAGGTGTTGGCTTTATTTTCTCAACAGGTTATTTTTCCATGCCCCTGGCTACATGCAAGAACATCCAGAGCCCCACCAGGGTTGTGACAATGATGCCCTCAGGTGGGCTTACTCGCCATTAAACACCATATTTGAGCCTCAATTTTTGGCCTCAACATGCCTTAAAAATTCTGCACAGTACTGTATGTATGGATGTATGGGTAGTCATTACCATCGAGTGGAGGAGGAGGATGCCTCTGACCATGGCTCTTGCCAGCAAAGAGACATAAATCACAATGTTAATGTTAACGGTTTTGATTTCATGGAAACAAAAGCAAAAGTCCTAGGCACCAAATATTTGGTAATATCATTTTAATAGGGATGCAGAGATGCATCTGCTTGACATCCATATTGGCAAGTATTGGCCCCTTTGACAGGCGTGGGCCATCTGCAAATAATGACAGCATGAATCAATGTCAGTAGCAGATGTTCATCAACTGTGTCAGATCAATTTAAGCCTGGTATTCAGTACACCTAACTGCTAATTTAGGGGAGAGATTTACTATTGGACAGAAGATGGGACCTGTTGGACAAACTCTGGTCTGTTTTCATGGTCAAACATGAGGGAAAATGATGGCATTGTTGGAGTACTATACAGAAGAAGAAAATGGAAAAAAGCCATTGGCTAAAGTCTTATTTTAATCATCAGTATCAGACCTGTTTTTACAGTTGATGTTGCTCTAGTTTTTGATTATGAAAAATTGCACAAACACTCTTGCACACAGTTGAAATTAAAAAAATCACTGGTAATGTTTCAGGGCCAAACCCTTGCCAGTGTAATTGTGCAATAAAGACAGTATAGTGGAATTTTCTGTCCTTTCCTGCCTTATAAATAGTAAGTTTAACATATCTGAACATTTCCATACTACTGATCAATAAAAAGACTATTGATTTTGCACAAAGGGACTAAAAAGGAATGACAAAATAAACTGCAATCCAAACCCTTGCCCTGCCTTCTTTCTCTAACCTTAACTAACCCAAAAAGACCAACCCACATTAAATATCAAGTATGACAACAGAAACTGAAGCCTCGTGGAGATTCTGTATAAGATGCTCTGACATGGTACCAGACTTTGTGGTTAAGAGCATGTTAATGGACCACTCCATAGATAAAAAACAATCCGCTTTCCTGGCCTCCTCCATTTTCTGCATCTCTATATTATAGCCTCCCCTGGGACCTCATTGGTGAATGCAATGCACTCATGCAGACCCAGAGAGGTAAAGTATGCTGCTGTTTATTTTTTGACAGCAGTGCATGTACTCAGTGGCCTTATTATGGGTGTACTGAGGTGACAGTAAAGCCTCACTAGGCAGGGGGAGCCTTAAAAAGCTTAGCATTAACAAGCCACCCACTGTCAAGCTAGTGGACTACTGTGTTATGACTATATAGAGAACTGCTGATCTTAAATATGCATGTACAGCTGAAAAAAGTAACAGATTGTTTTAATTTTGAGTGAAAAAGCTATGAATTTAGTTAACAACTGCAGAGTTTTATATCTGTACAGACTGGCTATAACTATACAAACAAAAACAAGACAGAACAAAATCATCCCTGAGATGACAATCCACGGGGGTCTACTAGATGTCTAAAGGTGTCTGGCACCAAGATGTAAGACTTAAATGATGCTGTTTAGAGGAGGGACTTCCATGGGTAAGAGTTGTTTTAAGTACATCCCACAGATTCTTGGCTGGATTTACAGAAGAGCTGGGACATCTGGAGGCAGGGCTTGAACTTGATGCATTGTTCTTTCTGGCACCGTTTTTCCATTGCTCAGGGGTCTTATTCTGTTGCCAACTGTAGGTGCTTTTAGATGGACAGGGGTCAGCATGGATACCTTAACCCAACGCAGCCCTGTACACAACAAACTGTATGCATTCTAGTATTAACATTCGGGCTGCAGTACCTCTTCTCTACTGGGTTGGATCTGTAGCATCACTAAAAGACAGAAAATAATTCCCAGTTGGCAACTTTTAGTACCTGCTGACCACTGAACTGTAGTTCTAGAGATAACCTGATCCAGTTATCTAGCCATCAGAATTTGGCCTATTTCAGAGTTTTCAAACTTTGCTTATTTTCCTGCTTACAATACATAAACGGTCAATTTGTTGCTCAATAATTCCACCAACTGACTGACTTACTTTGGCAGTTATCATGCTAAGATGATGATATTTGACATAGATGTTCATCTTTTAATGAATTTTTGAAATTTCATTATCCACACTGTGTTGACAGTTTTCCACTGTGTAGACAAAAAACTCACACTCTCCCTCCTAAAGCCCTTTTAAGGCCCATTCATGCTCAACATTAAATAAGAATCCGGATACGGATGGAGCCTTCTATCCATGCTCCGTGTTCATTTCGTCCGTATTTCTGCACGTTTCCACAAAGCTTACGGATACGGGCCAAACGGAGCAGTACTGCTGGAAACCGTGGGGGCAGTGTTGTTGTCACTACCTGATACGCAGCCCTAGTGAGACATGAAGAAGAAATAACAACGGCGGAACTTTTTGAGGAAAAGTTGTGCGAGTTGGTTAGAAACGCTGCCTCCGTTTTGGTCTTTTATGCAAGAGGTACATTATCGATATCTCCTCCACAGTCGCCATGTTTGTTTTTGAGTTTGTTGTTGTCGTAAACTTTTGACTCTGGGCTGTGCCCCCCGGTGGATGTATTGGTTAACATCCATACCAACGTAAAGGATGCATGGAAGTATGTGAGCAGTGACAGTAATATCGTTTGATATCGTACGTAAAGGGAGTATAAATGAGCCTTTAGGCCTCATTGACTACCATTAAAACCACTTATTTTCATTCTACTACCACTGCAATAAAGAAATAAGAAATCCTTTTAATTTCTCTGTAATTCAGTCATTCAGAGATAAAAATATTCAAACACCAAAAATGCCACCAAATTTCACCATTTTTCAATGTTTGCAGAGAGGCACTGTGGGAGATAATGACCTTGTTTGAACTGATAAGATATATCTGTGACTGTAGGCCAGTTGAATTAATTATTTCAACTAAAACTACTTTGGGTGTTTTCTATGGATGTCTGGTGAAAAATTAAAATTATGACAATGAATTCACATTTGCAATATATGATGAGGACTGGAGTTAAGGACCAAAAATACTAAAAAAAAAGTTTTTCTTTTGTGTTAACCCCTTAAAGCCTGAAAACACAAATTATAGCCAGAAAATTCTAATTTTTTGGAACTGAAATGTTTATTTCATTTTCTACTAAAATCCAAAAAAAAATCAAAATTTCCATAAAATTATATATATATATATATATATATTTGTAACTGAATTGACACATTAGATGCTTTTGGTAAGTGACAATCCACTTGAAGGCATTTTTATCATTTATCAGATTATATTCAAATTTTTTTTAGTAATTTATTGATCCTATTGATGAGCTGGAGTTATCATAAAAGTATGTATCAAATATGATACGACAGGCTTTAAGTGGTTAATATTTCTAAATATATCCAATGTCCTAAAAGGGTTTTAAGAGGGAGGGTGTGATTTTTATTTTTATTTTTATTACGCAAAACTTGAGAGTATGTCAAAATCGGTTTAGCTGCTAATCATTGACATGTCAAAGACTGATAATCTCTGCACAGAAAAAAATCTGCTTTACATTTTTCAAATAGAAAATAATTCATTTTTTGTGTCAGAAAATGTGGCATTATGTAAATAAACTGGCATTTATAGAGTTAAAATTATGAAAAATAATTCACATCTGCTATACATGACTAGGCCTGGAGTTAAGGACCAAAAAAAAAAAAAAAAAAAAAAAGTTTTTGTCATTCATTTTTAATACTTTTAAATATATCTATGTCCTAAAAGGGCTCTAAGGGGGAGAGTGTGTTTTTTTTTTTTTTTAAAGGAGGGTCTGAGGGTTAACCTCACTTCATACTAGCTTATTACAGAAAGCACTTGATGAATTATAAATATTTCCCTAAACTCCAATTGATTTATTTAAAATACATATATTATTTGAGGAAACATGAAGTTTTCTAACATGAATTCTGGTTGGTTTACCTCCACTACTTTTACAGCAGTTTCTCAAACAACTTCTACTGACATCTACAATAGATAGAATGGAGTCAGGGTTGGAAAATAATCAACAGACGAGGTGCAGATTAAAGTAGAAACATATTTCACAGAAAAGATCTCTGGAAAAGCAGTATCTGCAGATGCAATGGTTTCTAAAAATGTATTTCTTAGTATCACGATTCAGAGATGTCTGTATCTGATGCCCAAAGCTTCACAGAAAATGATACCCAGCATCAGGAAGCACAACAGTTGTTCTGTCAGCAAAAAATACACTGAAGCACTCACTCCTCCAAAAAGCCAAATGGACAAGACTGGGCCGGCTTCCTTAAATCGCTGATACAGGCTGTGGGAATTACTGTCTGTCAGAAACAGAGACCTTTCACCGTGACTGCCTGGCCTTAAATAGTGCTCGGCCCTTATTTATCTTATAGGTTCTAGAACAGTGGTTTACAAACTGGGGTCCAGGGACCCCTGGGGGTCTGCAAAATAATTCAAAATAAATTATTAAGGTAATGCCATGTCATTAAAAAGCAAATAAATACATACCACACTGCCATAAAACAACAATACTAAACCAGTGACTCCCACATTAGTCAGCTTTGGGCTAATAAAAACTCAGATATGATTGTGAGATATCAGGTAAATCTATCACTGCTCACCTTTTAGCCACGTTACTCATTTGGTGTGCAGGTCCAGCTAGCAACAAATATCTCAGCGCATCCACATAATCAAGTGATGCTAGGCCCAAACCTGCTTAACTGAGAAAACATGAGGAGAGCTACCTCAAGTTTGGTTTCACTGAGAACAGCGACCGAAAACCAAAATTTACTGTGTGTCTGTATTTGCAAATGAAGCCACGAAGCCCGCCAAGTTAAAGTGTCATCTGATAACAAAGAATGCAGAGTTTCATGACAAAACAAATGACTTTTTCCGACGAAAGGGCGACAAAAATATGTTTAATCAGCGTAAGGGTGATGTAGGGGGCCTTGGAAAATTTTCTGCGCTGTAAGGGGTCCGCAGCCCCGAAAAGTTTGAGAACACCTGTTCTAGAAGACATTTGCTCCCAAGGGAAAATCAGTGACAAAGAGAAACATTTTAACCCTTTCAACAATGACCTTGGCTACGAAGGTGGTAATTTCAAGTGGTTATAAAGTTTGATCCCTACCTTGAAAGATGCACTAATGAGCTCAAAATGTGTAACTTTTATTGCTGAGTAAACCAGAATCTATTACAGACTATATATGACTTACAATATGATATGGTTAGGTATATTACCATCTCTGTTGTAATCATTTATAATGTCCATCCATCCATCCATCCATCTTCATCCACTTATCCAAGATCGGGTCGCGGGGGCAGCAGCCTAAGCAGGGAAGCCCAGACTTTCCTCTCCCCGGCCACTTCATCCAGCTCTTCCCAGGGGATCCCGAGGCATTCCCAGGCCAGCCAAGTGACATAGTCTCTCCAGCGTGTCCTGGGTCTTTCCCGGGGCCTCCTCCCAGTGGGACTTGCCCGGAACACCTCAGCAGGGAGGCGTCCAGGAGGCATCGGGACCAGATGCCTGAGCCACCTCATCTGGCTCCTACTCAACGCAGAGGAGCAGCTGCTCTACTCCGACCCTGTCTCTAAGGGAGAGCCCAGACACCCTGCGGGGGAAACTCATTTCTGCTGCCTGTATCTGCAATCTCGTTCTTTCGGTCACTACCCACAGCTCATGACCATAGGTGAGAGTGGGAACGTAGATTGACTGGTAAATCTATAGCTTCGCCTTTCGACTCAGCTCTATATTCACCATGACAGACCGGTGCAGAGACCGCATCAGTGCTGACACCGCAACGATTTGCCATGCCGCCCGCTCCATTCTTCCCTCACTCATGAACAAGACCCTGAGATACTTGAACTCCTCCACTTGGGGCAGGATCTCATTCCCAACCTATAATATGATGTACTATAATAAAGGGCTGCACGGTGGCGCGGGGGTTAGCGCTGTCGCCTCACAGCAAGAAGATCCCTGGTTCATTTCCTGTCAGGTCCTTTCTGTGGGGAGTTTGCCTGTTCTCCCTGTCCATGCGTGGGTTGTCTCTGGGTATTCCGGCTTCCTCCCACCATCAAAAATAGAATAAAAAAACATGCTCATTAGGTTAATTGGTGACTCTCAATTGGTCGTAGGTGTGAATGTGAGCGTGCCTGGTTGTCTGTCTCTGTATGTCAGCCCTGTGATTGACTGGCGACCAGTCCAGGGTGTACCCCGCCCCTCGCCCAATGACAGCTGGGATTGGCTCTTACATGGTACTACTTCAATAACGCCAGTATTTCAAGTGGAATAGCCTAAAGCCACATATTTTATTACAGCACAGTTTTAAAATTCTGGAGCTAGCAGCTCCACCTGGCAGCATTTCAGACAAACAGCTAAGTATCATCTGCATATTGAAGTAGTTCCAATTTAAAAGAAACCAAAGAATAACAGAAACTAAATTATATGGTGTTAAATTACCCTGGTGTGCTAATTTAATATTTCCCCCACATGCACATTTTAATAATGGGTACACAGTTGTGGACGTCTTCCCTTCAAAGTCATCCTGTCTGGAAACTAAACATCATTCATATTCACAGGAGCAGATGTATCCACAAGGGAAATGATGGAAAATTTCTCTAGATCTTTGGACCCTAAAAACTCCTGCTGTTTTAATTTAGAGAAAATCTGTGTGAGGAGAAAGGGAAAACAGAGTCCAAGAAATTAAATTCCTGCTGATCTTTATTCTTTAATAAATTTCCTTTTTATGACTCTCTTTTGCATGTTTTTCTTTGCCTGAAACACCGACGGGTGCCAACGCGCACACTGTTCCCTTGTTTTTCTCCCCTCCCCTTCACGGCTGGGGGAGCAAATGAGTGCAGAGGAGATCAGTGGAGAGGAAACGGGGATTCATCTCTGCTGATTCCCTCTGTGATTTGTTAAATTCGCCATTGTTTCAACAGGAATAGGCAGGTCTGAGCTCTCAGAGGAGGCTTTGACGGCACCACTTCTGGAAATGTGACAGGTACATGAGAGAGGAGTAAGAGGTTAGACAAATACAAAAACATCGACAAAAGTGCCAAAGAAGAAGGGATCCTTTTCATGGAAGACAAGGGGATCCAAAAATGGACAGAGGAAGTGATAGTGCCAGGTAAAGAAAGGTTGACAATGGATGCCAAGAAAAAAACAGGAGAGGGTGATGAACAGCTGATAATGGGAGCCAGAAGGAATGAAGAGACAAGGGCAAAGAAGCAGACGCTGAAAATATGAGACGATGATGGACAGGGGAATGGGAAAAAGAAAGTGATCACAGGAGTAAAACCGCAAAAATGACACTCATACTGTGAGTGAGAGACAATAGAATAAAAGGGAATCAGTATGGAAGGAGAAAATAATGAACCAGTCAATCAAATGCAAAGGACAGAAACAAATAAGAGGCAGAAATCCTCAAACAGTGCCGTCACTCACATTTGCTTTTGTGAAGGTTACAGCTGGGCAAGAGTTCAATAGTTTGGCTCCTTCCATAGAATTATAATTCATGTTAGGATATAATGCCTCAAGCTGCCGTGTCTTAATTAATGACGAGATAAATCTTTCACAGCGGGACATCTCGAATAGCAGCGCTTCAGATTTATAGGATTATGGCCCAGTAAGTCTGATAAAAGGGTGTAGACTGGGCACATAAGCCCGTCATTGGCTGCTAGTCTCCTGTAAGATTCTTCTCCCTCTCTGCTGTTCAGTTCTCAAAATACCCAGTTTGACTTGCGTCAACCAAATCTTTAGGTTAAGAGTATATTATGTAACTTTAATATTGATCTACTGTGGCAGATACACTATATTGCCAAAAGTATTCACTCACCTGCCTTGACTTGCTTGAACTTAAGTGACATCCCATTCTTAATCCATAGGGGTTAATATGACGTAGGCCCACCCTTTGCAGCTATAACAGCTTCAACTCTTCTGGGAAGGCTTTCTGCAAGTTTAGGAGTATTTTTATGGGAATTTTTGCCCGTTCTTCCAGAAGCACATTTGTGAGGTTACACACTGATGTTGGACGAGAAGGCCTGGCTCTCAGTCTCCGCTCTAATTCATCCCAAAGTTGTTCTAACGGGTTGAGGTCAGAACTCTGTGCGGGCCAGTCAATCCATGTCTTTATGGACCTTGCTTTGTGCACTGGTGCACAGTCATGTTGGAACAGGAAGGGGCCATCCCCAAACTGTTCCCACAAAGTTGGGAGTATGCGATTGCATTTGTTTAAACCTATTCTTGATGGTAGAGTCCCAGACATCTTTGAATTAGATCTTTATCTGATAAATAAGAACTTAGAAGAGGGAGAAAAATGGTTGTGGTGGGTTCCCAAGTCTGCGTTTACCTGCGTTTCCAAACTTGCTAAGCCCGCCACTGAATGCAGTGGTGTAAATAGAAGAAATAGGATATAAAATCAGTTGCGGTCTAAACACTTAAGGGATGAACTGTATTCTAGAAACGTGTCAGTTTGTTGTGGAGGTGGATTTTTCATGTGCACACTCACTTATCCTTTGATTAAAAACTACAGTGCCTAAAAGCTTGTTGCCTTTGTATTAAAATGAAACAAGGAAGAAAAAATCTGGCACAAATCTCTAATCCCAGAGTAAATGTGATGATTACCAGATGGAACATGCTGAAACCATTGTTTCTGTTTTAGTCCCTGCACATAATTGATGCTATTGTAGAACAGTTTACCAAAGAGAGGCAAAGTTTGGAATGAAAACATAAAAAATACTTGACAGGAGATTGCTAAAGTTGACGGATTCCTCAAAATTAGAAAAACTGCCAAGTTCAGAGAAAGCTATTGTTGTAAGCTATGAAGAGAAGCTGAAGTAGCAGGGCATTGTCTTGAACTGTGATTGCTTGGACACAACAAAATGAAAATATAAAGACAAATGAATACACTCTAAGAGACTCAAAGGGGCTAGAAAAACATAAACCCCCCTTTTCTTTTCTCCGCAGGATTCAAACATTCCCCGTCTTGTGTCTTGTCATTTCCAACCTCTGGAAAACATGTAATTTCCAATCTTTAGTGGGACACATCTGCCTCATGCTGGCTTTTATTCCTTCTGCTTGTATATTTCAAGGCCTCTGCTGTTTGCAGGAGAGCAGGAATAAAGTGCTATCTATAGCTCAGCACTTGCCATGGGCCAGAATAAAATATGGATGTGTCTCCCCATGCTGCGCCAGCTGAACGTCCCAGGCCAAAGCTGTGACCTCCAACTGCTCCTGAAAGGCTGAAGCTCAAGACTGACAAAATGAGTCCAGGTCATGAGATTTAGAACAAGATCTAACATATAAGAATATTTCAAATACATTTATTCTGCTTGACAGGCAGAAGAAGGTGACTAAAAAATGTATGGGGGAATTATTCCGCGTCTGAATATTTCATAAGTAACAATACCACAGTGGCGTGCAGCCTATTTCAAGCAGGAAACACCTGAAAACACCTACAGTAAAACCTATGACTGCTATCACGCCCAGGAAGATCGGGGAGGCAGATCAGTGGCTTTCTATTATTTAGACATGACTTTACCCACAATGAAAAATAAAGATGACTTTACACAAGAGCACATGGTATCTTCAATGTGCCTGTGACTAACGCGGCTTTGTAAGTTCAATCTTCAATGCTTCTTGAAGTCAGGATTTCATGCAAAATGAAATGCATGCAAAGACATTCCCCCAAATGCGTGCAAACCTTTGAAGTGTGCTGAGCAACAAAAAAGAAACCCAATGACATTCTTTGACTACAGACCAACCCTTCCCATCATGCTTTACTGACCACATCTTTGGTTTTATTTTGAAAATTATAAAAAGGCAATCTGACATCAGAGCAAAATGTTTTCCTACAAATACACATAAACTGTGGCCTATTTATTTTCATACTGATATATTGTTGTGCTCATTGTAGGCACTGATAAGCCATCTCACATCCTACTAACATTGTTCAGAGCTGTATGCAAATCAGCAATCGTGAAGCGACTCGAAAAAACAAAACATAGCATAAGTGTGGCGGGTGATGCAATATTGTTATGTCCGAAAACTTCTACACAGTGGGGCAAACTCTGTTCAGAGCTATATCTAACTAATACATATAATATCATGCCTTCATTTTTATGTTGTATGATTCAAACCAAACTTGAGTTTTCTTGTTTTTACACTTAAAGTCTGACTGATATCACAGTCAGGAGTCACAGAGCACTGCGCATGCAGAATCTGTGTCCAATATGAAAACTTATATTGGCTACAGGTGACACCAAAGATGCATAAAAGAGACTGGCATGGTTTCATGTTTTGAATTTAAAGAAAAAAAAATTATATTGCAGAAAGAAGGGAAATTGCAATGGCAGTTCTTTTAAACAGCAGGTTTTTTCCCACCCCCTGCCCTAAAATGATAGGTAATGATAAGATATGATGTATTAAAATATTAGGACCTGATATGATGTGATGTTCTGGGGTACAATACGATGTAATACAATACGATATGATACGACATGATACGACAAAGTACATTATGATACAATATGATACCATAGAATATGATGTGTTATGATTGGATGTGATATGATAGGACATGATGCACTGTGATTCAAAATAATGTGATGAAATAAAATATGACATAAAACGATACCAAATGACATGACACATTATGATATAGTGATGTAACGCCATACAGTATGATGCAATATGATATAATGTGAAACAAACACGGTGTGACATAATACAATACAATACATTGTGACAAGACATGATACAATGCAATATATGTGATACAAAACAATGACATGAGAGGATGCAATACGATACTAATGCAAAACAAGGCGATATGACACAATGCAATATGATACTATTCGATACAATAGGATGTGATATGATATGATACTATACAATGCAATACAATATCATACAATATGATGTGATATGATTGGATGCAATCTGATACTATGTGATGCAATACAATGTGATACAATACATTTGTAGGATGGGGTGTGATACAAAATGATACAATATGATATGACATAATATTATGCAAGGCAAATTGATATGATGTGATACGATTCGATGCAATGTGATTCAATGTGATATCACATGATATGATGCAATACAATACCAAACGATACAAAGCGATATGATGCAATGTGATACAAAACAATGGGATACGATATTTTCGCAAGTTGAGGCGATATGACACGATGCAATACAATACGATATGATACAACACGATAAGATGCAATACGATATCTGATATACATTGCGAAACAATATCATACAATATTATGTCATATGATTCAATGGAATATGATATGATGTGATACAATATGATGCCATGTGATACGATATCATATGACACAATACAATGCGATACGATTGGATATGATATGATGCAATGTAATACAAGGGGGTGCAATGTGATATGGTGCAATATGACACAATAGAATATGATACAATTGTGATGCGATACAATGTGATAGGGTATGATACAATATATGACCTGATTCATCATGATATGATGTGACACAGTGCAATACGACACAATACAATAACATATTATGTTAGATATGATACAACATGACTTGACACATTAAATGTGATACATCATATGATGTGATTTGATACTCAATAAGCTGTTATATTATGACACGAGAGGCTTCAACATAATAGGATACAATGTAACATGTAATATGCTATAGGTTGTCCTGCTAAATAATATGAAATAGAGCAAGATACAGAACTTGACACAATACATTACTACAGGATAAAATCTAACACTGGTTACACTGTATTGTTCTCTGAGGTAATTTGTCTATGACCCGTTGCTACACACATTCCTGCAGTTTAGCTCATCTTTCTACCACACAAGTAGCTCCAAAAAACATCTCAAAAGGTTAATTATTACATATAGTAGACATAAATCTACTTTTGTTCAGATACAAACATTTTTAAAATAATCCCTTTTTGTTTTTTTAACAGTACACCCTGTCTTCAACCAACTTCCGAAACGTAACATTTCGGAGACTATCTCTCATATTTCTGAAAACTTCAGTGATTGTTAGTGCGCTGGCATGAGGATTTGGCAAGCATCTCCTCCACCTTCTGAATCTTCAGGTCAGCCCTGCCAACTTCAGAATGATTGTTTTTGTTAGCTTTGTCTTTTTATTTTACCAAAGATTTTGCAAAGATGTCAAGTGCAGCTCACTAAACTCGAGGCTACACTCTCTGGCTGAGAGTCACACCAGCTGCTTTACTCAGGCCGGGTCTTCAGCAGGTTTTATTGAGCCATGACTGTGGTTTTCATGAGCTGCTTATCCACGATCAGCCCCAAGGATGTTTTCATATTCTTGGGTGAGTCACCCTCCTCACACGTTTCACAGAGCTCATGCAGAGGGGCCTCTGACCAAATGGGCTCAGCTCAGATGGCGGGATTCCAGCTGGGCTTCAGGGAACGACTCTTTATGCAAACAGCAAAAATGTCTGACATGTATTTATCCCATTTCTTTCCACACAAATTTGTTCAGTGTGTCATTGGAGGGAAACATCTACACCTCATAAATACAGAGCCCTGATAAGTAAGGATATTTTTGTTAACACCTGAATAACTCAGGGCATGACTGCAGCCAATTGCTTTGCAGTTACTCTCTCTTTAAGGCTACATATTTTTTTTAGCATAGCAATTTGGACCAAAACACCGTACTTGTGCTCCTGGGCTGTGACATCCACGGCTCAGAGTTTCTTTAAAACATTTAAACCAAGGTGACCACTGGACTGAGCAGATAAGTGGCTGAATTCTTGACTAAGAGCCACTATCAGCACTCACATTATGATTATAACCCTCAGATTCACCTTAGATATTTAAATAAGCACTGTTGAGACTTTCATGGTCATTTTTTCTTAGTAAAACTCTTGTGAGGGACTTTCAGTATGAATGGATTTTGGAAAAAAGTGCCTTTGTTGATCATGCTCTGCACATGCAAAGTGACGCATGTAATAGTCAGTGTAAAGCAATGAAAATATGCATTTCTAAGATTGTTATACAACAGAAGACTGTGATTAACTTCCAAGCTACACATCTGCCCTAAAAGCTCAAGAAATATCATTAAAAGTTTGTTTAAGGACAAGTGTTTAATTTTGCCAAATGTATCTCATTCTGTTTTCTTCAAAAGCAAAGTAGCCACCAGGGGGCTCTCAGTCAAAACAATAACAAAAGTGTTGAGCAGAGATGCAATGCTGAGAACCGCCCACCTCCACTGCTTACTATTTCTTTTGAATTTAGGACTTTGTTAAATAAAAACTGTCCTCAGTATGGTGTTCTTACGAAATAGCATATCACTCTTTGAGTTTCATTGATAAACTGATGGAGAAAAGCTGTTAAAAGTGCCTTCCCTAGTATACACTGGAAGCTTCTCATGACACATTCTGAGACTGTTTGCACCATAAACTAGTTTCACAACTAGTACCAAAGGAAGTTGGTGGTATAATCTGTGCAATGTGTCTGTATTAAACTTGCAAATGACTAGTGGGGGCACAACATGATGGTGGTTGGGGGGTGAATTTATGGGAAGAGCTTCATTAACAGAATGCACAACCGATAAGAGAGCATCATCATTAGGGTGACCACATTGCCCCACATTGTCCAATACAAATGCAGTCTTTGTCTCACTTTTGGTGATTTGGGATCAGGTCACCCTACTAATCAAGGTCCATAACGAGTAAACACTTAGGAGATACAGCAATGCAGCAGAAACTTTCAGTGGCAGTTTTTTTTTTTTATTTTATTTTATAAAACTGTCTTTGACATAGCATCCAGTGTTTCAGGTCAGGACAGGTACGGTATGCCAATTTGGCACTTTGCCAGGTCAACCTTGGTCCTGTACTTCTCTGGTCTCTTGATGGCCATCATCCAGGCCTGTACCAGGCCCATGCCCCATCTCTCTAGGTATCCTCCCAGCTGGCCCCTCCATGACCCATGCAATCACCCCCAGTATCTGGACCACCCTACCGGGTCCTGGGCACCCAGTATGGGGTGAACCAGATCAGATCGGGAGGCAGCTGATCTCTCTGATCCCTGCTCTCCTGAGCACATCAGCATTAGATACATGGTCTTGTCAACAATACTGAAACTGAACCCATCGCCCCTAAGTCAGCGGTTGATCTCAGCCTCACAGTCAGTGATCGATGGCTCCTGCTCCCAAGGTAGGTGAACCACTCTCCAGCTTCAAAGCTCTCACCATTCACAGACACAGATTAAATGGTCGCATCCAAGGTATCCCCAAATGCCTGGATCTTTGTATAGGCCTAGAAGACATGCACTCCCAATGCTTCAGCCTCCTCACTCAGCAAGTTTAGAGGGCCTACAAGGACAACTACAGTCTCTGCAAGGATCACAGCATCATTGTCATCAGATCAGTGATCTGGACATCACCAAATGACACCCCACAATTTTCTGCCCCTGTTAACCGCCCCATTATCCAGTCCAAGCAGATACTGAAGAGCATAGGGGCCCCAGGATCAACTGAGAAGAAGTCAGAGGCTGAGCCACAACAATTTACAGCACTTTGTACCAGAATGCAGGGCTGACATCAGCCGGATGAGCAAACATGAATCCCACAGAGCTGTAGAATCCTCCATAGGTCATCTCTTCTCACTTAGACGAACACCTTTCTAGAAGTCTACAGAGGTTGCAAGCAACCCTCTACTGGTTCTTGAGAGCACTTAGTGAAGACCCAAAGTGCCAGGATGGAGTCTACCATGGACATCTTAAGGGTAAAGCCTGTTCAGGCTGCTGGTGTTGGAGCAGTGGATCACGGATCCTGCTCAGCAGGACATTTAGAGAAGTGTAATACCTCTGTAGTTGTCACATATCACCCTTTCCCTTCCATATAGGAACAACAATGCTCCTCCTCCAGTCAGGAGAGATGTGTTTCAACTGTACTAAGCCATGTGCAACACAGTGGCTCTGTCATGGCGAGCTGCCATGGCAAGACATATCCAGTTACAACTATAAAAAGTTAAGAATTTCTCTGGCCTTGGAAACTTGAAAAATTCAACGTGAGTAATCAAATGAATATAGAGTGTATTTATAGCAGACATTTTTAAACCACTGTAGGCATTTCAGTGAAATTCTACACATTGCACTTTTAACTGAGAAAGCTTGCCATCAAAAATGCAAATAAAAGCCAGTTCTGTTTATCACTTTCTCTGACACCTACACCAATGCACTGATTACTAGCACTGAAAAATTAATAGAGAATCTACCAGCCTTGTCGCTGATGGTCTTGTTTGCATTTATAGCCCACACAAAGCCATCAGTATTCATCTCAGGCTCATTCACAACCAGCTACAAACCTCTCAAAGGAGTTCTGATTATTCCAAGGATTTCATTAGAGATAAAACAGTAGTCTGAGAAGTCAGCTTAAATGACTGAATATTCTATTCGAAATGTTCTGTGGTTACTGATGACAACAAATGACATCATGTTCTACATCCTGCATTTTAGACAAAGATGAATCTTGATTACAGAAAGGTGATAAGTTTAATAAAGTATTTTTATAAATATGAATTAATGAGCTTTAAAAATGTATATTGCTCATCCAAGTCCTGAATGCCTAATCCAATAAATGTTACTCTCACATCCTGTAACCTCACGTCAGATTTTGTTACGTAATGTAATGTCATGTCACGCCACTTCACATCCTATTACATTAAGTCATATTTCGCCAGGTCATGCTACATCCTGTCATGCCATGTTACTTCACAAAACATCAATAACACCAATAATAATAATAATAATAATAATAATAATGATAATAATAATGATGATGATGATGATAATAATAATAATAATGACTTAATTTCTAAAGCACTTTGAAAAAAAGATTATGTCCTTCTGTGTCATGCGATGTTACATTGATTCATATGCATCATGTTGCATCCCATGAAGTTTTACCTTCTTGTAACATCACATCATGTTATGTCCCATCATTTCCCATCTTGTCACATCGCTTACTATTACGTACCATCATGTTGGATCTTGTCATGTCACGCCACATAATGCTATGTCCCATTATGCTACATTAAATCATGTTACATCACATCATGTTTTGTCTAATCATGCTATGCTACATCATGTTACACCACATCACGTTCTTGCCCTCTGTGTTACATCATTTCCTGTTATGTTTTGCCATGTCATGTTTTGTCACAGATTGTTTGACCACATTGTAATGTGACAGTATGTCACATCATGTTGTCATGCCACTTACATGACATCATATTTTACCGAATCGTACGTTTTTCCATGATGCAACATCATGTTACATTCCATCATGTTATGTCACATCATGCTCCATCGTGTCACGTTTTGGCGTGTCAAGTTATGTACTTTATAGCATGTTTTGTCACATCATGTTACATCACACCACGATTTGGCCCTCGATGCTACATAATATCTTGGAAGGTCATGTCTTGTCATGTTATGTCACATCATGTTGTCTCGCCATGTTTTACCACGTCATGTTTCATGGTAACAAGTTACATCCCATCCAGTTCCATCACTTTATAGTTTGAAATGTCATGCTTATGAAAAAATGTGATACCATGCAGTTGATGTTGATACATTACAATAAGCTGCTATAGGCTGAAACACAACACGCCAGACTACAATAAAACGAAATGACTAAATATTTGATTTCTATCATTCTATTAAAAACTAATAACATTATGTTCAAGAAAGTATCTGCATTCTGAGACTCTGATGAGTCCCCTCACAGTAGAACTACTCCATGTTTAACTTCTGACAGACTCCAAAGACAACAAAATATATTAGGATTATTTGCAACTGTGTTCCAGCAGAAATTTCCGGCACATGTAGGAGCGGAAATGAAGCAGAAAAGACATTATGCAAATATAATTATGACAGGGTGCCAATTTATCACACACAGAGATAATTCATCACGCCCAGAAACAATCCAGTTAATTTAATACACTGCAGGCAACAGTATTTTTCTTCCAATTGCACATTGACCAAGGGCAGGATGAGGTGAACAGCTGCAGCATGAGATTGTCTCCTGGAGAACCCAGAAACTGAAGGTTTTTTTGCGAGGGTGGTCTCTTGGAAACAGGCCAGGTTTACTTCATTCCTCCATACATTCAAATCTGCATAAGGTCTGCATAATCAGAGTTTTTAATAAGTCAAAGCATGAAGTTGTGATGGATTTCAGATGACTTTTATTGAATGTTTTGCTGCCTTTAATCCTTGAGCTGCTCCTGCTTTCTTCCCTAAAGTAACTGCATTTAAACCTTCAAAGAGCCTCTGTATGTGCACAGTTTGAAAAGGCAGCATAATCACTCTAATGAACGGTGAGGGATATATTGACCATACCATGTGGGCGAGCGGTCTGAACCACATTTCAAAACAGCCTCATAAAGATGGCTCGTGAGTTGGCACGCGATCGATCCACATTTATTGATCCGGTGTGGCCTTGGTGCTTACAGACCCCATACACTGCCGAGTCTTGTTGTTGTCATATCAGTGTGGCTCTGACAAAGGAACAGATTACAGGGACTCCATTTCTCCATGTGTCTCTATGTGTAGATTATTCCTCCTTTTTGTTTCTATAATTACGTCATTATTGTCTTTTCTGCCATATCATCCCAGCTGCCGTATTGTGCATTGATATCACTGCTTCTTTGAAACTTCCTTGCAGAAACAAAATACACAAACTGCAGTTTAAAAATGACTCTGGACCCTTTCCTGAAACATAAATACCTTAGTTGGAAATTTTAACACTGTGGATGGGCACACTGAAGTAAACCATTAGGATAGTAATGTCAGACTTCATAGCTAAGCCATGATGTGCACGAATGTCAGGAAGGCAGAGAATAAAGTTGAAGGAATTGAAATAACTTTAAGGGGGGAAATTTTTCAAAAATGCAGAATAAAGGGGGGAATTTGTAGAAATGGTTTAATAGTGTCAACAGCTGGCTGAAAGTGGCAAAAATGGATGGTAAAAATTGAGAAAAGCAGTTATAAAGGGGAAAAAAATGGGTTATACGTGGCCAAAAGGGGTTAAAACCATGCAAATGTTGGCTTAAGTGGCATAAATGAGTGATAAAAATGATGAAAAGCAGTTAAAAATATGAAAAAATGGGTTCGAAATGGCAAAAATGGGTAAAAGTGGCACACATTGGCAGAAATAAGTGTCGAAAAGTGGTTTGAGAGTGCAAAATAGGTTGAAAGGGACAAAAAAAAAGAATGAAGAAGCAAATATGGGTTAAGAAGGGAAAAATTAGGCAAAAACGGGTTGGAAAAATTGTGAAAAGCAGTTATAAAGGGGCAAAAATGGGTTATATGTGGCCAAATTGGGTTAAAACCATGCAAATATTGGCTTAAGTGGCATCAATGGGCGGTGAAAATGGTGAAAAGTAGTTAAAAAGTTTCAAAAATTGGTAAAAAGTGGCAAAAATGGGTAAAAGTGGCAAAAAATGGCAGAAATAAGTGGCGAAAAGTGGTCTAGAGTGCAAAATACGTTGGAGGGGACAAGAAAAGGGATGAAACAGCACATACAGATTAAAAAAGGATAAATGTGGCAAAAACTGGTGGTAAAGATTGTGAAAGGCTGTTATAAAGGGGCAAAAATGGGTTATATGTGGCCAAAATGGATTAAAAGTGGCAAAAATTGACAGAAATAAGTGGTGAAAAGTTTTAAGGATTGGCAAAATCTGATTGACAGTTGCAAAAACACACTAAAAGAGGCAAAGCAGGGATAAGGACACCAATATGAGTTAAGAAAGGAAATAGCTGCAAAACATGGGTTAGAAGTGACACAAAAGGTGCAAAATTGGCTTTTAAAGTAGTGAAAAGGGTTAAAAAGAGCAACAACTGGCTTAAAGTGGCAAAAATGGTTGAAAACAAATGTGGCAAAATAGGCAGAAATAGTAATGAAAAAGGTTAAAAGTGGCAAGATTAGATCATTATACATTAGAACCCAAAAATAGCTCTGCCTACAATTGTGTCAGTATGCATGCATAGCTGTGAAAGGTCCTGAACGCTGATGTGGAAAACTGCAATTTAATCAAAAAACAACTGATAAGTATTTATTTATCGCACTAGTTTACAGAAATGCAAAGGCACATGCAACATTTCAGTCATAAAGGTGAGGAGTTTGTTTCTGCTTTACTGATTTTCAGCTATTATTATTCTCTGCATCACCAGTGCAGCAAGCAAAGCTCTTATGAGAGCAGAAGCTCCACTTCTGGTTGGTCCTAATAACAGCTGACAGGTGGATTTCTGTTCAGATCAAACCTGAAGTCATTCCTGATAACATTTCAATCTCAATTGTTTTTGAGGTTTTTGTAATAGCTGTAGAGATTTAAAGAAAAATAAACTGCAAGCATATTTTATTCCTCCTCACATTTTCTGGATCTAATGATTTTATGGAGGCCAGATGTGAAGCTGTGGGAGGCCTCATGTGGTCCTTGGGCCACCAGATGTTGATAATGGTAGAGTCAAAACACTGAGACAGACATTAGGTAAGTGCTATTTAGACAGTATCAGTGAAATGAATTATATGGACAAAAGTATTTGGCCACACCTGTCACTGATTGAATTCAGGTGTTTTAATCAGACACGTTGCCACAGGTGTAAACAATCAAACACCTAGCCATGCAGTCTTCATTTGCAAAAATTTTTGATACAAAATGTGTCCTTCTGAAGAGCTCAGTGTCTTCAAACGTGGTGCTGTGATGGAGCTCACCTTTGCAATAAGACAGTTTTAGGAATTTCATTCCTGCTGGATATTCTACAGTCAACTATAAGACATATCGTTAGAAAGTGAAAGCATTTAGGAACAACAGCAACTCAGCCATGAAGTGGAAGATCACGTAAAATCACAGAGCGGAGTCGGTGCAAAAAGTGTGCAGCGGGAGCTTCAGAGAAGGGGTTACCATGGCCGAGCAGCCCAGCACACCGACACTGGACTGTGGAGCAGTGAAAACGTGTTCAGCGGGGTGACGAATCACAAAGCAAGGACTATAAAGACACGGTTCGATGAGGTAAAAGTTGAAGAACTTGACCGACCCCGCACCGAGCCCTGACCTCAACCCCATCAAGCGTCTTTGGGATGAAAACTGGAACAGAGATTGCAAGCCAGGCCTTCTCGTCCAATATCAGCGCCTGACCTCATAAATGTTCTACAAAATGAATGGTCACAAATTCCAACACAGACACTCCATATCTTGTAGAAAGCCTTCCAGGAAGAATAGCGGCTGTTATACCTGCAAAAGGGTGGCAAGTCCATATTAAGGTCTATGTATTTGAATAAAATGTCATTACAGTCCCTTTTAGTGTGATGGTCAGGGGGCCAAATGCTTCATTTCTAGTGATAAAAACCTAATCTGACCATTGAAGATGTGCTGGTTTAGCTCAGTGGGTACAAAGGCATACCAGCTTGGAATTTCTCACACTGTTTGTTTTCATGTTTTCTGGACTCATGATGACTTGCATACTAAAAGCTTGTTTTCAGATCATTATTTTTCTTTTCATAGATATTCTCCAGTAATTAAACCTTCCTTCAGCAGCGACTGTCTTTTCCTTAGGCTCTCCGATTACCTTTGTTTTGTTCTGTCTAGTCACATCTTCTCACTGGATGTCTTTGTCTGTCCTTTGCTCATGCTCTCCACAATAAATGGTGAAAAAAAAAACATCAAGAAGATGATTTAAACATGCTGCCTACATGCCAAGCTTGATCGTGCGGTGATTCACTTGTGCATATGGTGCACATTTGTATCCTTAAATCACCTTATTCATCTCTCTAAATTGCCGTCATTGACAATGCACAATTTTAATGCTTTGCGCTGATAGGGCAAGAAGAAGAATGGGAAGTCTTTGTAATTAACTCCCATCTATTTATCACTAGGAAGGATGACAGGGCTGACTAGGTATTAATCAAAACATTACCCTGAGCTAGAATGCACGTGCCAAGCTGGCAGCCATCCCTCATCAATGATGTCACATTAGCGATCTTAAGCTCGACACTGGATTATTACTCTCCAGTCTTGGGCTCAATTAGAGCTCAGTAAACACTTGATAAGCTCGGTAATGACAGTGGTCTAGTGGACGATGAGGATGCTTTTCTTATTTCTGGGATGCTCTTTAATTTCTCTTGTGAGTAACACTCTCATAATGAAAGATTTTAGGCAGACACATTGGGGATCATTACCAATGTAAAGCTGAGAAAGTCTCACATTTTGGGTTGCTTTTCTTCCAGTTATAATTGCAAGAAGCTTGGAGCTAGTTTGCTGCATGATTCATCCTTTTAATGACCTTGCTCCCTTAAGATTTCCTCCCCAGGTCAAAACAAACGGGGATTACCACTGCCTGGAATTATTGTTCTGGTTTAGTTGTTTAAAACATTGAATTAAGGTACGGTTATTTTCTTAAACTGTTTCCTTCCCTGTGTTTCAGCTGAGAATAAAAAGGGAACAAACAACATGCAGATTTACTGTAGTTCTTGGAGTCAAGAGGGAAATCTGGGTGCTTTGTTTAGCTTAATGTGGAATACCTCTAGTAGGAGGGAGGGATTTAAAAATCCCAAGTGCTAGCCTGGGATCTTTCTCCAACTGTTTTGTCTAATTTTAAGCATTATTTAGGTACACATTAATGTCTTCAGAGTTGTAAAATGGAAGTATGGTTCTGCAGATTCTCAGCGGGTTGCAGGTGGAGCCCGAGGCTTTATCCCTGTTTACAATGCAATATAAATACCCAGTAATTACATTCAGTAGTCTTTATAAGCAACATCATTTACAGTGGGGAACAACAGGAAAGGCTTTGGGAGGATTGAAAG
The DNA here is from genome assembly GCF_018320785.1 of Cheilinus undulatus. Lineage (NCBI taxonomy): Eukaryota > Metazoa > Chordata > Actinopteri > Labriformes > Labridae > Cheilinus > Cheilinus undulatus. The sequence goes on along the minus strand of NC_054881.1, from coordinate 12,621,426 downwards.
CTTAACACTGGGAAAAACTATCTTTTTAGACAGTTTTTTGAAATTCACAGGTATGCAGGCAAAAAGAGAATTAAAAGAAGAAATTTTCAGATAGAATAGAAGTTTGGTACAAACACGAGTCACTTGGCTGAAGCAATCAGGGTAGAAGAGCCTTAGTAAGAGAGGTGACCAAGAACTAAATTGTCACTCTTTCTGAGATCAGAGATCCAGTGTGGAGATGCAACAAAGTTATGAGAGACAAACATCACTGCAGCCCTCCAGAGTAGCCTCTCCTCAGTGCAAAACACATGAAAGCCACCTTGGAGTTTGCAAAAAAGCACCTGAAGGGCTCCAAGGCTGTGAGAAACAAGATTATCTTATCTGATAGAACCAAGACTGCATTGTTTGGCCTCATTTCCAAAACCTTATGTCCACCATCCAAAAGTGAAGCCTGGCAATGGCAGCATCATGCTGTGGGGGTGTTTTTGGATGTATTTTATATGTGTCTAATAGTTGCCTGCCAACATAGGTCTCTGCTGGGGTTCTTTTGCTCATATTTCTAGTGGATTGTTGTTGTTTTTTTATGTGAGACACATTTGCACCATGAGTGAAGTTATCCACTGAGTTATCCACTATTCTTCACCCATATGCATTCCTTGCTGTAAGGTTGAATCTTTGCTTTGTTCTTGCAAAGGAGACCCACATAGAGTTACAGCAGCTCTGTTCTATTGTAAAATATACACTCCAAAAAGTGTAGTTTAACTACTGTACATGTAGTGTGGACCAATATGGACACTTTGAAAGTGTTAAATGAGTTTAATTAACACTGTTATTTTTTCTGTGTATTTTACCTTATTGTTATTAACCTGGTTGGAGATCTATTCTGTTGTTGCTCTTACCAGTAAGGAAAGGATTTATTCTACCTCGCAGCTCCTTAGTAGATACTCGGTATTCAAAGTTAACTTTAATTTAAATACTTTTTACTTTTACATGAGTAAATTTATAGACAAGTACATTTACTTTAACTTTCATACATTTCAACCATAGAAGCCTGTTGTATGAAATGCAAAATGGATACACAGTTTTGCTTGGCAGAGGGGGCTCTGCTCAAAAGACGGTCCCTGGGTTAGTCAAGCAGCATGCTTTGACTTTCCAGGGAGCAATAGCTTGAAATCCTTGATATGTATAGATTCATTAATGACAATGCGTACCAAATACAATAAAATCAGCTCAAAGGATATTAATCCATACAAGTATGAATGTCAATATGAGGGGGCAACATGTTTTGTGCTATAAAGGAGGAGGCTGAGGTGGAGGAGGTTAAGCTTTGCCAGCAAAAGTATTAATACAAGCATGTTCTCAGCATATTTCTACCTCAAATATTAGAGTGTTTAGTCAGCCACAGCTGAAATTCAATTCATACTCAGTCAATTAGAATTATAGCTATTTTTTTACAGCAATTCCTTTGTTCGGGTCTATTGGGAGCTTAGCTTCTACAGATACAAGCAGAGGAGGCTCCAAGGACAAAGGTTAGAAACCACAGTTCTGCATCTATTATTATGATCGAAAGCAGCAGGTGGCAGATTCCTGCATTCTTCTAACTTAAATGAAGACATGTCACCCTTGAGACCTTCTCTCTATTGTCTGAATTTGGTGCTAGGTTATCAGCCGAGCTTTGAATCGATTTGTTCTCCAGCTGGTGTATTCAAAGTAGAATAATGTGACCTTCGATGTCTCCACCACCAGAGAGAAACACTTGTGTCAGCACCAGAAAAGAGGCATTATTGTCAGTAGTCAAAGATGAACTCAAGCAGCTAAACGTATTGTGCTGCTTAAATGGAATCAGAGTGTGTGTTAGAAAGGGCTGATGGGAGTTATTTTGCATGGGAATTGAGTGGATTGTTTGTTATTGCCGTAAGGATTGGTTCAAGGCCTGAGCCAATGCATTCCTGGGAATATGTCAGCAGAGCGGTGGAGTGAAGTGGTGGCTCAATCACATCTGAAGTACACTTATTCAGGCTGGTACCATGCTTTCAATGCTGGGACATATCCTTTTGGATCAAACTTCAGTCTGATTTTCTAGTTTCTGCATATTTGTGGCCAGCTGTCTCAAAAAGGAGGATGTACAAATGATAACACAAGAGGAAAATTGGCTATGAATAACTCATCCAGGGATACAGCCTGAAAACATTAGAGCAGCAGCAGCCAAGAAGAAATTTTATGGTGTTGCACTTGACGATAATGGAGCACAACATACTCCTACTGGCATTTATCCTCCAGACGGACAGTGAGCCTGAGGCTCGGGCTATTTTACCTCAGAGGGAGGATGTTGTTGACCACCTAGAACATTAACATGGCAGCATTAGTGGCGTATCACCATTGGCCATTAGCTGTAGCCCCTGCTGCTGTGATATCGTCTAGTTTGTCTGCTGTTTTAGACTTTTGATTTCATTTATGCACATATCAACCAAGTTTAGTACAACCCCAATTCCAAAAAAGTTGGCACACTGTGTTACATTTACAGGTCGCAAATCTCATAAACCCATATTTCATACACAATATAGCATCAACAACATATCAGGTGTTGAAACTGAGACATTTTACCATTTTACAAAAAAAAAAAAAGAAAAGTTGTTCATTTTGAATTTGATGGTAGCAACATATCTCAAAAAAGTAGGGATGGGGCCAAGAAAAGGCTGTAAGTGGTACTAACAAAAAATAGCTAGAGGACAATTCTGCAACTGTGCGGGTTGATTGGCAACAGGTCAGGTATAACAGGAGCATTTTAGAGATGCAGGGTGTCTCAGAAGTAAAGATGTATGAAAAACTGCATCTAAAAAGTTGTGGAACAATTTCAGAAAAATGTTTCTCAGCGTAAGATTATGAAAAGCCCACCATCTACAGTACATAATATCATCAAAAGATTCAAAGAATCTGGAGAAACCTCTGAGGGACAAGGCAAAGGTCAATTTTGGATGCATGTTATCTTTGGCAATCAGGCAGCACTGCATTAAAAACAGGCATGATTCTGTACTGGAAATCACTGCATGGGCTCAGGAACATCTCTAGAAATGACTGTTTGTCAACACAGTTCACTGTGCCATCCACAAATGCAAGTTAACATGGTTTCATGCAATGAGGAAGCCATATGTGAACATGATCCAGAAATTCTGCCGTCCTCTCTGGGCCAAAGCTCATTTAAAATAGACAGAGGCAAAATGGGAAACTGTTCTGTGGTCAGATGAATCAAATTTAAAATTCTTTTTGGAAAGCATAGGTACTGTGCCCTATAAACTAAAGAGGAAAAGGACCATCCAGCTTGGTATTACAGAAGTCTGCATCTCTGATGGTATGGGGTTGCATTAGGGCCTATGGCATGGGAAGCTTACACATCTGGAGAGGGCACTATCAGTGCTGAAAAGAACCTTACAAAAGGACTTGAAACTTCAAGACTTGGTCTCATTGGATGCTTTTCAGAGGATGCTAAATGACTTGGAGAGAAACATGTGCTTGTAGATGTTCTGCCTGATCTATGTGGTATTTACAACTGTCGTCTAGTTTTGACAAATATTTACCAATTCAATTATTTATGTTTCCATTATGCTATTACACTTGTGTGTATGGCTGCTTATTTGACTTTGTTGACTGCCTGTTTTCTCCAGGACACTCTTGAAACTTCAGTGAGAATTTCCCTGGTTATATAAAAGTGAAATTAAAACACAGCTAGATTATGCCAGCTTGCAATGTTACCAGCCACCCCCTTATTATGTTAAGCTCAGTATCCTTATTTAAATTAAAATAGTCTTTTGCGTCACCCCACTATCCAGATTCAGATTTTGGTAACTTTGTTTCATTCCAGAAGGAATGAAAATAAATCACAACAAACCAGGGAAACAAACATTTGCAGCAGAATTTGCACATTCACATTTAAGTGACAACAGAACAGCACATACATGGGCCACCAATGAAAAAAAAAAATTATATTAATACAATCTGAAATACATTTCAGTTAAATGACATACATAAACACTGAAGGTTACCTAAATGTGCACCAATCATAAAATTACTGGCAGTCAGCGGCCTGATAGCTGAAGGAATAAAGGACTTAGTGTCCTTGGAAGGGCAAGAAAAGAAAACTAACAGACACAGAGATGTTTTTGCAGCTTGCTTGTGACAGAACATAATTATTCTTTGCCATTGCTTCGGTTCTGTCCCCCAGGCTCTCGTTTTAGTCTCCACTATGGTCCATTTAGAGTTTGTTTGATCGGGGGGATGACTGGTGGATGGCAGGGAATCCCCCTATGAATCCTGTTACCCTCAACTATCTTTTGTTATTCTTGTAATTGAGTTTCCCTGGCGCCAGTATACTCATACTGTGTGTTAAGTTTTTTTTCAGATAATGAGACATTAAAATAGAAGTAATATTGCCCCTTTGTTTTATTTTTTGAACCTTTGGTTCCCAGCGTGGAGCCCCATTAGGGGGATGATCTCAGGTGGCGTGTGAGGCTTTGTCTGCACTGAGACCATCAAAATTAGATTGGCATTGTTAAAATGAAATCATCAAAAAGCAATGACTGGACAGTTTATATAAAAGGTCTTTAGACCTATTTTGCTGGGAATTAAACAGTTGAAACTTAAAATTTAAGTTAAGATAGGAATCTTTTTGATGAGGGTCCTACATGTAAGGTAGATCCACAGAAAAACGATTGGGAACAAATGTCTTAAACTAAAGCAGTTTTCACTGTTTGATGATCATCCCTGGAGAGTAAAGCATATACAGCGCCGTGAAAAAGTATTTGCCCCTGTTGGCATGATGTTCTTTTTTATCAAATGCTGTGTTATTTTTACGCCAGATGTAATGGGCCGCACGCCTTCCACAAAGTTCAACTTTTGTCTCGTCAGTCCACAGAATATTTCTCCAAAAGTCTTGGGAATCATCAAGATGTGTCTTGGCAAATGTGAGACAAGCCTTTGTGTTCCTTTTCATCAGCAGTGGTTTTGGCCTTGGAACTCTCCCAAGATGCCATTTTTGCCCAGTGTCTTTCTTATGGTTGAATCATGAACACTGACCTTAACTGGGGCCAGTGAGGCCTGCAGTGCTTTGGATGTCATTCCCGGTTGTTTTGTGACCCCCTGGATGGGTCATCGTTGCACACCAACCACTCCTGGGAAGGTTCACCACTGTTCTCAGTTTTCTACATCTGTGGATAATGGCTCTGACCGTGGTTCGCTGGAGTCCCAAAGCCTTGGAAATGGCTTTGTAACCTTTTCCAGACTGACAGATTTCAATCACTTTGTTTCTCATTTCTTTAGATCGTGGAATGATGTGTTTCTTTCTGAGATCTTGTAGCCTACTTCACTTTGTCTGACAGCTTCTATTCAAGTGATTTCTTGATTCAACAAATCTAGCAGTAATCAGGCCTGGGTGTGGCCAGTGAAATTAAACTCAGCTTTACAAAAACAGTTAACTCAGGATTTAACAAGGGGGGAGTCAATTACTTTTCAACACATGGCCAGATAGGTTTGGATTTTTTCTCTCTTAATAAATAAAATCATCATTTAGAAACTGCTTTTTGTTTCTACTTGGGTTGTCTTTGTAAGATAATAAAATTGGTTTGATGATCTGAAACATTTAAGTTTGATAAATATGCAAAAAAGTCAGGAATCAGAAAGGGGGCAAACACTTTTTCACGGCACTGTATATTCATTTTGATGGCATATAAGTTAGGAAAAGGCTCTCAAGGTTTTTAGAATCTTATCTACAATTAACACACAGGAGATACTTCCTTAACTCTCCATATACTATGTTCATATTCTTTGTTTTCTCCAAAGAATCTCTAAAGCCTCCTCACTTCCAGCTCACCAACTTAAATTCAAAAGTCAATGGTTCATTTTTAAGTGCTTAATTATGCCATCTTTTAGTGTTAACTTCCACTTTTTGTCACAAATAACCACTGATATTTAATGCTAATATATTTTCCTTTATCTTGAGTTTCTTCCTTGAACTTGTTTTTATAAATCTGTGCTATTAGTTACCCTTTAAATTCGATAGTAGGTTTTGAATATTTTACAGAAATAAAAAGGGCCAAAAAAGAGACAAACTATGACTATTCAGTATTAAATCAATTTAAAGACATGACTTTTTTCATTCCTTGAAAAGTGGTGATTTTGGAGAGGCTTCAACCCCCCACCCTCCCACTCAAGATGACCCCAGGTTGGGAACCACTGCCCTAGCCTGTGGTTACTCGCCACATCCACCCCTTACTCTGGCCAGTCATTTTTTTTTTATTTTCAAGTGATTATTTCCCCATGCAAAGCAAAGACATCCAGAGCACAACCAAGGTTGTGTCAATCCTCCTTCCCACCTGATGGTGGCATTAAACGTCTTACGTTTGCACCTCCATAGCTTATTGACTCCAAAAGTAAATTCACATCTAAAGTCACAATCCAAGGGTTGGCAGAGGGAAGTAAGCCACATAAAAATGCAAAGAAAGCAACTCTTAGAGTGTTGTCACACAGCCCAAACCTTTAATGGACCAGCCTTGCTTCTGACAAGCCAATAGTTATTAAGGATTTCAGGTTGGCCACTGGGTCTGGTCAGGTGGAGCATGGCCACCACTTGGATCTTCCCCAGGGGAGTGGTTCTTATTAATCACAATAGAGAATTCTGTTGTAGCTGGGCTGATGACAATGAGGCGGTACAATGGCTTCCAAAGGTGTTATTCTTAATGTGAGAATGAGTGTACATTGAGTACAGTGGTGCCAACATGATTATTTTGCAGTTATAGAAAGAGAAAGTGTTACCAGAAGTGGTGGTATCTAATTGTTAGGCCTTATTTGAGATCCACTTCAGACCAGGGCTTGATGGAAGAAGCATAAAGCAGTGTTTGTTACTACTAGGTTGTTTCTGCGTACAGAAAAAATGCCCAAAACTCAAATTGAAGCCCTCTATTCAGATCTCTACTCACTTGACTACATACCTGCATCCTAGAACGGCATTTAACCGTCTGTCTCCAAGTCCTAACATGCATGATTTCACTTAGTAACCTATGCAATGCAAGAACGTAAGCACCAGGAGACGTAGCCCGCTGCTTGCCGGAGAGGCATGTGTGATGGTGATAACTGGTCCCTGAAGACTAACAAGATATTCAGAGTGCAGCAAAGGCTTTTCCTGCTCCTGATTTACACCGTCCATGCTGCCCAAAGCATTCCCAAAGCCGCGGGAATGCAGCTGAATAGTGAAATTGACGGGCCTCATTTGTTTGGTTGTCTGTGTAACAAAAAGCCAATGTCACGCACAACCCTGTGAGGCATATCCACAATCCCTTGGGGTAATACTATTGAGTCCATTTGAATGGGGGGTTATCTGTCAGCAAGGACAGACAGATAAAGGATGACTGGTGTTTGGAGACTTCTGGGATGGCGAACAGGTGGGACAGGAGTTAATCAAGCCTGAATTTACATGTCTAGTGCAGCGTGGGCAGAGGCTTCAAGTAGCATTGGTTTGTGTTTTATCCATTTGGGAAATTGAACATTGTCTGAAGGATAATGATGATAGGATGTTTCAAAGCAGCATGAAAAAATTAAACAATAAAAATTCTAACAATTTGGCACATTAATTAACCATAAATCACCAAGACTCCCGCAGTAACTCTGTGAACTGGACTTCATACCCCCCTCACCACACCATGTTATTAAATAATGCAGACATTTATCAAATATTAACACAGCTACATTTTTCTTTAATAATCTTTGTTTCTGAGTTTTTTTTTTTTGTGGCCCACTTTGCCAAATTTACAATTTTCTGTCTCACATTTCTGTGCTGATGAATGATAAAGTTAAAACAATTCTAACACTCATTTGTCCTTCAATCCTTACAGCCATCTATCCGGAAATCCATCCTTATATTAGTCCATCCTTGACTCCAGTTATCTGAAAATCCATCCATCTGTCAGTGCATCCATCAAACAAACCGTCCTTCTACCCATACTTCTGACAATCCTCTCTGGACATCCATCCATCTGAATATACATCCAACCATTGAAAAAATGATGAAACCATGCATCCATACATCCAGCAAACCATCCTTCCATGTATCAATCATACCTCCATCCACCAACAAACCATCCAACCATCCCTCCATACATCCACACATTGACTAACCCCTCTTTCCATGCTTTTATCCATCCGTTCATCATCCATCCATCCACCCATCTATCCATCTATGCATACAATTACACATAAATCAACAAATCATCCATCCATGCATTGTACCATCTGTCAGTCCATGGAAGAAACGATCCATCCATCATCAATGCATCCTTCCACTGAACAACCCATCATCCATTCATTCAACCATCCATCCGTTTTTTTAACAAAGCAGCCATCCATCTGGCAGAATAATCATTATCTGAACAAACAATCCATCAGTGTGCCAATCAATACATCATCCATCCCTCCATCTATCAACAAACCCTCCATCCATCCATCCATCCCTCCATCCATCCATCCATCCATCCATCCATCCATCCATCAACAAACCATACATACATCCATCCATCCATCCATCAACAAACCATCCATCCATCCATCCATCCATCCATCCATCCCTCCCTCCCTCCCTCCATCCATCCAACAAACCATCCATCCATCCATCCATATAGCCATCCATCCATCCATTCCTCCCTCCCTCCCTCCATCATCCATCCATCCATCCATCCATCATCCATCCATCCATCCATTCCTCCCTCCCTCCCTCCCTCCCTCCCTCCATCCATCCATCCATCCATCCATCCATTCCTCCCTCCCTCCCTCCATCATCCATCCATCATCCATCCATCCATCCATCCATCCATCCATCCATCATCCATATATCCATTCCTCCTTCCCTCCATCCATCCATCCATCCATCCATCATCCATCCATTCCTCCCTCCCTCCCTCCCTCCCTCCCTCCCTCCATCCATCCATCCATCCCTCCCTCCATCCATTCATCCATCCATTATCCATGCCTTATACACCCAAACAGCACACAGAACTCTTGTTGTTTGTTATTGAAAAGTCTTTTGAATGTTTACAGACTAAGAACTCGTACTAAACTGAACTTTAATTGGAGAATGTCTCTGTTTTTATGTTGTTTGATGTTTGGCAAACTCTGTTTATTCAACATGGATCAAAAGCAAATGTATTTATTTAATTCTATTTTTTTTTTTTTTTTCAAAACCAGCGACTTAAACAGCAAATAAAACATACACTCTCAATCCAACTTGTTCATGTGGGACTAATTAGAAAATTGTCACATTTATCTATTCTGTGAAACAAATCACATCCCTCTAGATTACACTGTGTGCTTTTATTGGTAAATATATATTTAGCAGTCTATACATTACTTTAAATTATTTGTCTTGTGTGTTCATACATTGTTCCTAATTACGACTTTGCTTGGCTCCCTTATTGAGGCTGTGTGCCACCAGTTATAACCTTTTTTGTTGTCTTGAAATAATAGCATCATTAGGTGATTAGCCTCAGAGGCAGGCATGCACAGTAAGAGCCTTGACCTCCACGCCCTCTGTCTTGGTGTATTTTTTCCTCCGGTTTAATCCCAGCACTCTGACTTCCACTTGGGAACAGAGCAGAAATTAACCTCCATCCCTTATTCTTGTTACATAATTTCCAGTTAAATAAAGACTGCATTATTACCAACTATTGCAATTCTTGAGAGAGGGCTTTTGCAATGAGACTGTTTAAGGAATAAAACAGATGGTCAGCAGTAAAGAAAACGCTGTATGAAAATTTGAAAATTTGTCTTGTTATAACGAGATATAAAAACAAGTTATCATATTTTGGTTGGTTTCACTATCTTGGGAATAGGGAATACAGATAGAAAGTATATATGATGCCTTTCTGCAACCATGCTCAGACCTGCTCAGAGATTCAGTAAGTCCCTGAAAAGCCCAGTGAATAAGCCCTCCCCAGCTGCAATTATTGATGATACCAATACATGAGTGTTTGAGTAGCATGCTAGCATCCTGGCTAATTTTGGAGCTGAAAAGTGTGTCAAGCTATTATTGGGTTATGATGTTAAAATTATTTATTTGTTACATTTTCCCATTTTCCTTTCTTAACCGATATATGCTGCTTTATCCCATTTTTACCTGGTTTTAAAAACATTTTGCGATTTTTACCTCCTATTTTTTCACTTTTCACCATTTTACCAACCGTTTTTAACCACTTTGATCCCATTTTGCCTGATTTTAGCCACTTTTCACCAATTTTACCATCCATTTTTCCACTTTGAACCCATTTTTACCTGTTTAACCATTTTCACCATTCTACCACCCATTTTTCCACTTTAAACCTTTTGTTTTTGCCTTTTTTTTAACCACTTTTCACTATTCTACCACCAATTTTTGCCCATACAACCGTTTTTTACCCTTTTTTAACAACTTTTTCACCATTTTTAACACCCATTTTTCCACTTTAAACCATTTTTTGTGCTTTTTAAAAACTTTTCAGTATTCTACCACCAATTTTTTCCACATAGAACCACTTTTTACCCTTAGAAACTACTTTTTCACCATTTTTTACCACCTATTTTTCTAATTTAACCCATTTCTGCCTGTTTTTGCCTGCTTTTCACCATTCTACCATCCATTTTTCCACTTTTAACCCATTTCTGCCTGTTTTAAACCACTTTTCACAATTCTACCAACCATTTTTGCCACTTTCAACCTCTTTTCACCCTTTTTTTTTTAAATTTCACCATTTTTACCACCCAGTTTTACACTTCTAACCAATTTTGCCTGTTTTGACTACTTTTCACCATTCAACCACCAATTTTTGCCACTTACAACTCATTTTTATCCATTTTTAACCAATTTTCATCCTTTTTTTACGACCAATTTTTCCACATCTAACCCGATTTGCCTGTTTTAACCACTTTTCACCATTCTATCAACAATTTTTCCACTTTTAACCTATTTTTGTCTGTTTTGAACCACTTTTCACAATTCTACCACCCATTTTTACCAATTTTCAACCTCTGTTCACCTTTTTTGCCATTTTTTTCCTTTTTCAACCAATATTTGCTCCTTTACATTTTGAAAAGTCTATGCTGTGCTTCAACATATATGGATAAAATACCTTTTTTTTGTTGCTTTGATAGGGGTGGTTACTTTTCAGGTTGAATTAGAAATATGAGTATCACAGATGAACTTTACAATGGGCCCAAGAAAGCTTTCCCCTTCATCCCCCCTTACTGCAGCCTTGTTTTTCAAACATATTTCTGTCCTGTATCTTTGTTTAGTCATGTTTTTGCTCAATGTCAGGTCCCAGTTGCAGTGTTTTCAAAAACTGAATTTGAGTCATTGATGTGTTTTCTTTGAGTTTTGGTCACGGTTTCTCATGAAGAGGTTGCAGTGGATCCTGATGCCCAACCAGTTGAGAACTGGTTAGTGCACATTGGTTTATGTAGCTGAAAACGTAACAACCTTTCCAGGCCAGTTATTGCGTAAATTTAGTATTAACTAAATACTTTTGTAAACTTTTGTAATTTAATTTTTTTTTTTTTTTAAATTTAACAGATGTTTAGAACTGAACACCCAAAGCTGGCTGCACACAGCTGTGATAATAAAGACATGCAAAGTGATAAATACTGAGAGTTGAAGAGGGCATGCAATGCTTACCCATTTCACAAACCTCACCTATAAATAATTCAGCATGACATGAACCAGGGCACCCTCCAACTCTGCCAGCACCCTTTAATTATTTAAGACTGACTGTGCAGGGGAGCACCCCAGGTTCAACAGGATGCAATATCAACAAATGCTACACAGCCTGAGATTACTGCGTTCGCTTGACTTGTTAAGAAAATCTCCTTAGCGGACGATTTTCAGGCATCACATATTGTAAAATAAATAAACAAATGTGTGCACTCACTCTGAGACTCTTCTCTGTGTTGAGCGGCAGCAGTTCTAAAGGCCAGGTGCTGAAAACTCAAAGAATCAAATCAACAAAACTAGAATTCATGAAAATGTGATTTTTCTGTTTAATATGTTCATGGCGGTGTTAACTGAGAGGGGCGGTGGGCTAACTAACATCGCCTTGAGAAGATTTTTTTTGTTTGAGCTAAATATAATATTGTTGTGCAAAAAAGGACCAGATGGTTTTTCAATGTGAGACATCCCAAAAATGGTGAGAAATAATCAGATATTTTACCATGCTGTTTAAATAGTGAGTGTTGAAGAAGTAGAGGATCAACTCAGCACACCAAACACTAGCAGATTCTGTTCACTGACTTCCAGAGTCTCGGCTTGGTTTTGTCTCTCAAAACGACAATTCTCGCATGGTCAGACGTGACTTTAGATGAAGAAGCAACTGAAGTTAGAAGTCCAGCTCCCTCCCTTGTCAGTTTGTCTATTGTATGTTACAGTACAGGTTGTTAAACAGTTGTTTCATTGCCACAAATTTCTCTATTTCTGAAGTTTATACAACATAAGCTCCCCATTTACCATCACGTCTACAGCGCTGCTGTTTGCTATCATTGCCATGGCTGTGTTTTGACAGTCTGCTTCCTGATGGGCTCTATGCACAAATCACTACCGTATTTGGCAGACTCCCAAACTTCCGGTCAGGAGATTAAACGCAGAAGAGAACGGCGTATGATGGTAGATTTGTTGCAGGTTGCTCGCTGTTTGCATGACTTACCCAGGCTGACTGTCAATGACGAGTTAAATTTAGCTGAAGATGTAGATTGTAGCACACAGCAATGATGTCCAGAAGTGTTATTAACCCGTTTTTGAAAAATAATTTTAGCACGTTTGAAGATAAGATCAAGATAAACCTTTATTGATCCCCCATTGGGGGAAATTTGGTCATTACAACAGCTCAGTGAGAGAGAAGTAGAAAATAAAGTGAGCAAAACAATACCTAAATGCAATATAACCAAAATAGCAATACTAAAAACTAACAATAAAAAAGGCAACAATAAATGAAACAATAAGAAAACAAAGGAGAAAAGTAAAATAGAAAAGAAAAATAGCCAGTGGACCTCTAAGGGTGAATGCACACCAATATGAATTTAATATAATAACGATAAAAAGAAAGGTTATTAAAAGAAAAGACAGATTGAAATAATAAGAGGTAGAATTAAAAGGGAAAGGAATAAAAAAAGAAATGAAAAAATAAAAACACGAAACGTAACAATTTCATAAAACGCAAAAAAAAAAAACAAAGATGTGAACCAGTACATACAGTAATAAGCAATGGCATCCCCAGGGGCATTATAATTTTCCCACTGCTCTTATCCTTCTACATATTAGAAAATAAACTCTGGCGTTTACTTGGTATTTTGTATGTTTAAGGATGGACTTTAAAGAAATGATTCGGGTAAAACATGACATACTGAAATTAACAATGGTGTCCCCCAAGGGTGTGCACTTATCCCACTGCTCTTCTCCTTCTACACATTGAAAAATACCAAGTAAATCTGGGGTTTACTTGGTATTTAATGTGTTAGGATAGAGTTCAAATAGATGATTTATGTAAAACATTACATAAAGCAACAAGTAATGGTATCCCCCAGGGTTGTGTAGTTATCCCACTGATCCTCTCCTTCAACACAATAAAAGATGTAAAAAATATTGATACTTCTAATTCTGATACCATTTTTCAATTGACACAATCTGTGACCTGTATTGTCTGACTTTTACTTGAATTGAATTAAACGTTAACAAATCTGGCATTGTTGCAACCCTACTAAACATATAATTGCACTCACCTGGACTTATAAACCATATGACGATGCATGTAGATCTTTGTCTGCATGGCTACCCCTCAGAATCAAGACATTCATAAGTTAAATAAGCCCTTATTTGCCTTGCCACCCTTCGATTTTCTAACACTTACTGAATAAGCCCAAGACCTTGGAGATGACAGCTGAGAAGCACTTCCCCTCATTATCATACTCAACATGTCTGTGTTTGCCCTGACAACCTTTAGGTTTGGGATTCAAAATCTCCTCGGGTCTTAAGTTGTCCACCTACTTCATGTGCCAGCTCACGCAGGTCAGCGTACCCCAGGAGCTTCTGATCAAATTTTACACCACTATTATTCAGCCAACACTTCCATCACTGTCTCGTTTGGATCAGACACTAAACAGGACAGGAACTGACAAAAGGAGGCTGCGTGGACTGCAAAATGAATCACTGCTGCCAACCTGCACTCCATTCAGGACTTAAACATGTCAAGAGTCTGGAAACCAGCGGAAAAACATCACTGTAGATTCTTCACACCCTCGAAACAACCCACTCTCTTTTCTCTTCTTTTGTTGGTGCTAAAGAGAAATGTATGCCTAAACAACCAGACAGAGCAGTTGCTTCCCACAAACTGTTGCTCTGATGAACAGTTAACACCAGTCACATTGTCAGGAACAAACCTTGTGCAACGATCGTGACAAAAACATCCACTGTACCTGTTAATATTATTACTTACTTGTTACAATACTCTGTAAGCTTTCTCACATTCAAGAAAGAAACCTATCAGAGCATTTTCTGCACTTTCTCTAACTGCGCTTTCTCCTCACATTATGGCTGCTAATCTATTCAGACAGATATTTAACTTCAGACTTCTTTACTGGTATGCGAAGAGGTGTCTTTCCTGTTTTTAGCCTGACACAGTTGTCATTTTTACCCCTTACACACTTCCACAAAATGAGGAGGGGTTGTAAGGCAGAGCTGGTGGGTTCCTATCTTTATGTAAACGGCTGTGCTTTAAACTGCTTAGAACCTGTCTGTGAAGGTTCTCATCCATGCAGGACATGGCTACTCAAAGCTTGATTCCAAGAAGCAACTGGAAATGGTTAGGGTTATAAAGACCTTCTGCCCATCCTTCTGAAGCAATGATCATCAACTGTTGGCCACAGCAGGGCCCCCACATCCTCCCATCCGGCCCCCAGAGTATCACCAAATTCAGAACATGTTTTTTTTTTTTTTTTTTTAAATAAGCTCCTAACAAGTCCAAAAACAACTGAGATTGAAACAGTTTCATTTGGAATGACTTTATGTTTCATTCTTGCCATCTGCCGTCTGTTACTAGCAAATATGATGCATGTTAAACATGAATTAATCAGTCCATTCCTGATAAAACTGCCATTCTCCATTTCAAATTTTGGCTTCAGGAATATTCAGCTAAAATAACTCAATCGCCCCCTTGTGGCTGACTGTGATAAAAAGGAGTGGTCTCATATTTGAAAGAAAATTAAAATAAACAAAATGTTAATGAGGTATGAATGTTTTCTAATTTTTACTGGAATTGTATTTAAATTAAAAAATATGACACTGTTGCAACTAGTGTTACTTTTGTCAGCTATTTTTCATTTTATTCTCAGTCCAGAGCTGTTTCACAAAGCCAGGGAAGGAGCCTCAAACGGCCGTTTTTGAAGGATACTACATCATCGACTGCCGTCGGAGGACTGTTCCAATCTCGAGGATCCTCGAAATTTTTCCAAGGACTGAGTCCTTCAAACAGAACTTGAAATGATGCACATATGTATCCTCTGCTCACAGAAATTACCCACAATCCAATGCACATTTGTGTCCTTTTCTTTGAAGATAAATAAATAGCATAATATCAGGAGAAAGCCAGGTCCTAGTGCGCTCAATACAATTTTAAATGTCCTGTTTCCACTGTAAATATGTTGTCATCATTGTTTCATATCATAAAATAAAGCTGGACGGGTAAAAGTAGCAGCATATAATATGATTATATTATATATTATATTGTATTACTATATTAAATGATCAATAAGATTATATGATTATAATTATATATATTATGATTATATGATGACGTGATAGCTTATTAGACAGCACAGGGTAAAACCCCTCACATTTTGATTTCTGCCACCGCCTCAGATATGTCCAACCTATTTTGATTATTGCGTGACCCTTCCTATGATGTAATCATGCACACTCGTGTTTTCAAGAGGTGCCAGGTAGGACCCTGGCCTCACCTCCATGGGTCCTGACTCGGGAGGATCCTTCTCATGGAGGAAGGATCCTGGACTTTGAGAAACAGCTTTAGCCTTTAGATTAAAGGCGTTTCATTTTTAGTGACATTTTCGACATTTCTATCCTTTTATAGTTTTAGTTTAGTTTTAGTCAACGAAACTCAAAAACATTTTAGTCTAGTTTTAGTCCAGAAAGCATCCCCACATTTCAGTCTTTACTTTTAGTCCAAGTATTTATTCTCTTGCCTAAATCTGGTACCGGTAGTGTGTTCTATGTACCGAGCCAAACCTGGGTTCCCTGCTTTCTACAGCTGAGATGTAGAAGAGATAGTGATGAAAATTAAATAACATTTTAGTGTAGTTTTAGTCATCTTGACTAAAACTAAACTACTTTTAATAAGTTTCAAACATCAAAGGTCTATTTTGGCTAGTCTTAGTCTAGTTTTTGTCATGGAAAAAAGGCTGTCAACGAACATTTTTAGTCAAAGTTTTAGTCGATAAAATCAACACTGGTTACAACCCTACCACACATGGACCAAAGTCCAGTTGCCTCTTTAGATCAAGCTTTGGACACCTAAACCCTCATCTAAAGTCAAAGGTTGTGGTACAGTACGTTTCTGATATTTAGATGATGCACCAGCTGAAAGTGCACGTTGTTCCTAAAGAGAAAAAGAGTCAATATTCAAATTGGTTTGAGCTATGTCACACCCAAAAACATACCTATGTACACTCAAGACCAGGGGTGCCCAATACGTCGATCGATCACGAAAGCTATGCTGGTCGATCATGTGTCATTTGAATAAAGTCGTATGACAGGTATCTATCAGTCTCCCTACCGGTGACAGGGTTGACGTGAAGAGCGGCCAGTCAGTCAAACCCAAAATGCAAGGTGCGCCAGTTAACTAACTGATTTTGTGAGCAAAAATCTACTATGTAATCTGTGGGAAGCAAAAGAAGACAAAAAAAAGAGGAGCACGCACTTCAGAGAGAGCTGCTTCAAAGGCTGATAGTCCACTCAGACTTTAACACACGCTCCCAAGACTTTGCTGTACTTTATGTGACCACTGCATTCGTACGCTTTCCATTTTGAGAGGGCAGCAAGGTTGAATCCCTGGCCTCAAAAGTTGTCACATTGTTTCATATGATTTCATCCGTGCTGACAGAGGAGATCTTGTCACTGGAGGCTGACATTTACTCCAAATCATGGGCCCAGCTGGACGGTGGTGGAACTTACAGAGGAAAAGTATCTCAGCATGAGAAAATGTGCGGCCTCACTGACCCAGCCTAAATCTACTGAAACATATTGTGATGCGGCTCCTACTGTGTGTAGTGTGCAGTGTGTTTAACAATAGACTGTGTGATGTTGTTTCAGTACCATGAAGAGCACTGGCTAAGTTTATGGGCATGTTTTCACAGTGAAATGAAGAGACAGTCAACAAAAGGGGGAGAGAGAGGAAGAGAGAGAGATCTGCAAGCAGCAGTTTAAACATGCCTACTGGAACTATGAACTATTTTGTCTATTAAGGAACAAGAATTTTGAGGGATGGCTCATATGTCTAAAACTCCTAAAAGATTGTGTTCTGACAACTCAATTTTTTTCTACATGTTAAGATTCTGCAAGTCACATACAACAGAAAGTCAACACTCCATTCACTTTCTTTCAGCAAAGAACTCACATTTTATGTTGTTTCTGATGTTAGAAAGTTGTTATCAAGCCCCCTTGCAATCAATTTTGTGATTTTTTTCTTTTCTTTCTTTTTTTTTTTTAGGTAGATCACACTGAGCTGGTCATCTCATGAGTAGCTCACAAGCCAAAAAAGTGTGGGCACCCCTGCTCAAGACCCTTAATCCAACCTATTTTCGTTACTGCGCCTGAGTTGGTGCCACAGTTATGCACCCTCAAGATAGCAATAAGTGGATAGACATGGCCAAAATCACTGTGTGCTGTGCACTTTAAAGGCCACATATTTTACCCCTTTAAGACAAGTTTATATTGGTCTCAGAGGTCCCCAAAACATGCCTGTGAAGTTTGTTTACTTTTTTTCTAAAAACTCCTCTGTTTTAGCCGTGCTCAGAATGAACTGTTTCTGTGTCTGTAGCATTAAATGTCAACGAGCTGTCTAACGCCACCCCTCTCAGGGAATGGATGGCTAAATGATGTGGCTGTCCTGATCCTCCTCTCAGATCAGGAGAGTGGAACTTTCTTCCAAGCGGGGGAGGACCAACCGAACCTGGGGGCAGTGTTAACTCCCCACATGACATCATTAGGGGAAAATCTGAGAACGGATTGTTGCAGGACACATTTTCTGAAAGGTGGAGAAAGAGTGGGCGTGAGGGAATGGATTCTTCTGATTCTTGGGGGGATTATAGGCAGGCCAGGGGCACATATTTTTTGTTGGAAAAGTCTGAAAAAGTGTATTTTGCACAACATGTGACCTTTAAGGGAAAGTTGGACTACACATTTTCAGCATTTTCAGCACAACCTGTAAATCCCTAAAAATCGTTGTTTCATCCTGTGCATCAAAGACACTAGACACCCCAAGAACGTCTATAATGTTTGATTTATTTCTGCTTCTACAATTTGTACTCATAAGTCAGAGATGCTGACCTGTAAGAGTAAAAAGCAGTCACAGATGTAAACAAACCAAACGGCAACACAGAAGAAAAAAAATGGAGTTGGTGGAATGATGGAAGTTTGCAGCTATGAGACAGAGGAAAAGTTTAATAAACTCTGATAACATCCATGCCTTTATGATGTGTTGCAGAGGGACTATGATGGACTGAAAAGAGAGAAACACTTCAGAGAATTATCTCATGCTCTTCAGCAACCTTGTCAGTAACTATCATCAGCATTCGTATCGAGCCAGCCTTTCATTCACAATAACGATGGATGAGAAACAAAGTAAAATTTGTTTCCAGTCGACTTTCAAAATGACGTCTAACACCTTCTTCTAATGGCATCACATTGGTCAGTGATTGACTATGTAACTCAGGGTAGTCTGTTGGTCAAGCCACAGCACAAATGTATGGCTCTCTGATCACCTGATCTGTCAGTCATCGTAAAAGACAAAGAAATTGTGTAGTCTTGTCCTGGCTTAAGATTGCACGGTGTACACCATCAAAACATAGTCCTTTCATTGAATCATAGGCATTGCACAGTATAATTGCCATGATATTGGTATTAGGAGATTTCAGCCAATATCTGTGGATATTTATGGCTTGTATAATCGGCCTTAAATATATGCAAAATTGATGTACAATTAGGTATATATGGCTATGATGGCACCACATAGTCAAGGAGGTCCATTGTGAGCCCAAAACCCAAACATAAAAAAAAAATGAGTTTGGAAATATCAGCGTAAACACAATACTGGCAAAAATCCAATATCATTCATGGCCAGCATCTGCTATTCAAAGTGAATGTACACTAAGTGTCTACAATTTTTCAGTCCAAAATGACTGCTTATTTTTGTATTCTAAACCAGTTGTCACCACCAGTATCAATACTGAGGCTTATGGGGAAGGCATGTGAAGAAAGGGCAAGTATCTTGACACTCCCTTCCAGGCCTGCCCATGGCGTTCTCTTTAATCGCCAGAGTAGATGCACCTCTGTCAAAACTCTGGGGGTTACTTGCTATTTAATATGTTTGAAGATTGAGTTTCAGTGGAATATTTTGAAATCAAAATATCAAGACTTATTTATCCTTCTTGCTTGATTCCATTTTGAAAAATGATAGAATCTGTTATTCCAATTATTTTAACATATTTTATTTTACTATAATAATAGTCAATATCCACAATTAGCAAAGCTTTAAATCAACCACAGCTCTTCACAATGAACTTAGAAAAAAAAAAAAACTGAGTAAAAGAGTGAGAGCACTTTCCAAACTCTACGGATACATTGGCATCATTTGGTACTTAATGTAGCCAACATAGTTGGTCATTTAAGACTGTGCAGTAGTTTGCCTGCATTTTGGGTGAGTTTGGAAATATCAGCATATCAGATGCAGGCAAAAATCCAACACTGTGCTTCCTTACTATTCAAAAATGAATATAAACTTGGTTTCACTGTATTTTTCAGTCCAAAAATACTGCATATTTTTGGTATTCTAAACCGGCTGTCTCTTTCAGATGATAAAATACTTAAATGTGAATATTTTAAGTAGGGAGAAATATTGTGTAAATAAAAAAAAAAAGGTTTATTTTATTCAAAAACAAACCTATGAATAGTAGCACCAAAGAAAAACATGTTTTTGCACTGGCCTCTCAAGTTGTTCTGGTGCTGTGTATTTATTTGTGTATAGCTGTAAATAGTAGCTTAATGTTTATTTTATGATCTTTTCTTATAACCAGTGTGAACTAATGAGGTGAGTCATCCAAAACTGCTTATTTTTGACAAAATGTAAGCAATACATGCTGTGCTACAGTATCATGAGCATGGGTGGGCTGGCCAGAGCCAGAGTGAACTGTCCAGGCTGGTCCATCTGGGGAGCTGGCACTGAGTCTCAACGGATGTACAAATGATGCTTGCAAAAGCACGACAACTACCACTGAGCACAACAGATTTTCCCTGACAGGAAGTGTATGCTGCAGAATGATAGAGACAGACCCAGCATCATGCTGTTAATCCTCCAGCTATCACATTATCAATCTCCATTATGTGCACACTGTGATCTGTATTTCCATTATTCTAAATTGTTCGTCATGGAAAATGTATTTAGATGAGCAGCTTACCTCGTTTATCAAAATTATGCTTAATCTCGTTTTCCTTGCACATCATGTCTGTGTGTCCCCCGATGCCGATGTTTACTCCGTAGTCTTCCTGGCACTTCCCATCATTCAGCTTGTTGTGGAGCTGGTTGGGTGTAGAGTTATGTGAGTGTCCACCTTGGTCGTCCTCATCGCAGTCGTAGTCGTCCAGAATGGGAGTCTCGCGGATTGGCATGCCGATGACAGAGCTCCCATGCTGATGTGTCCCTCGAGAGCCCCTGTAGCTGTCCCGGCCCTGGGGGCCCAGCAGCACTGAGGGGATATAGTGGATCTCATGGGTGGCCTCTGTGCTGGCGCTCTTCTGTGGTATCCGGCGTCGCTTGCACCATCGGTGGCGGGTATATAGGACGAGGGTGAAGAGGAGAATTAGCAGGAGGAGGGCGATGAGGCCACCCTGGGAAAAAATCAGGAAAGAAGATTGTTAGGGAGGCACAACAATTATGATGTTCAGACTTAATTGTTAACAGCAATATTTCATGTGGTTCACAATAATAAAAGCATGTAATAACAGAAAATGGACTCCACCTCTAACAATAGCAATTACAATCATGGCTCTAGCTCCAGTTATATTAGGTTGAATGCCAATTAGCATCATTTGCCAGCATTTGAAGAGCTCTGGCAATCAGCACTTCAATATGTGAGTTCCCAGAGCAATGTGAGGCAGCTAACAGGGTCCCGAAGAGACAAAAAATATTTGTTCTGCTCAAATGACAAACAGTTGCACTGTCAGATATACAGGAAATGTCCCAATAAACAAAACCAGTAACCTGACTTGCCAGATAGACTGTTTCATAACTCATGACCCTAACCCTAACCCTATGATTCTTCACCTAACCCTCACTTATCCATTGCATGGGTTATATTTTATATCCTATAGAAAACAACCCATAGTCTATGTTTGGGAAGGGCAGAACCTTTTTCTTAGTGATGTTAATGCAGAATAGTAGAATGCTTAATGGAGTGTCTCCAGTTAATTTAGCCCCAGTTAAACTATGACACCCACTCTGTGCATCACACAAAGTAAATGTTGAGTAGGTGACATGTAAGTTCTTCTGGCCTCGTCATGAACAGGTATTTTGTGAACATTTAAAACTTGATTTTAATATTCAAAATTGTTTATGTAAGGTAAATGACATCTTGTCATCTTATCATATTGAACGCAAACATACTAGATTGAAATGTACCACATCATACTATAACATCTTGTACTATACCATAGAATTTTGTAACTTAGTGTTTCCCTTGTATCATACTGTATATATGTAAACATGGTGTAATGTAAGGTGATGTGACAAAACATGACGTAACCCAACATAATGTAAGGTGGCGTAAAGTGACACAATGTGATGTAATGTGACTAGACAAAATGTGAAGTTATGTAAAATGACGTGAAAAAACATGACATGACTTAACATAAAGTGGCATTATGTAACATGACGTAACGTAATACGACATAACATGACATATCATGACATAGCGTAAGGTGATGTTATGTAATATGACGTAATGTAACGCAACTTAATGTCACATAACAGGACTTAATGTAACATGACCTGACATAACCTGACGTGACGTGTAGTGACGTGACATAACATAACACAACGTAACATGGCATCATGTAACTTAACATGATGTAGTATAACATGACATAATGTAACATGACATAATGTAACATGATGTAATGTAATATGGTGGAATGTACCATAGTGTAGCGTATCATGGTGTAACAAAGCATGGCGTAACGTAACATGACGTAACGTAACATGAAGTAACATAATATGACATAATGTACCATGACATAACATATCATGACATAACGTAAGGTGATATGGCGTAACCCATCGTATTGTGATGTGACATATTGTATCATACGTAAACTTTCACAATGCAACATAAAGTAATGTTATGTATCATTCACATGCTTTCGTATCCTGACAATATTTCATTTTACTGTGTCATATCATACTATTTTGTACCATTTTGTTGTACTGTACTGTATGATATGACAACATACCATGTTATAAGATCATCATCACCATCATATCACCTCCAGTCAGTGTTATCAAATTTTTGGCACATTAGCATATTGTCAATGTCTAAATCTATTTTATAGTCTAATATTTGATAATCCATAAGGCTGCCATTTCTCTTCTTTCTTTCATAGCAGATTTATGAATGCTTGCTGAGAAAGGATATCAGAGATAATGATATCCCAGGACAGTGTCAGGTTCACTTAATCAAAAAGTCTCTGTGTTTAAATTAGAGGGAGATCTAACTCAGAAACAAAGTAGGCCCCCTCATCAACCATCACATACATCTCGGGGGAGGCGCTCTTCATGGTCGGAAAACCTCTGTCATAGAGAGGCGGCAGTCTCAAGTTTGCTCTAATCAACAAGCATTTGTCAGCCTGATAAAACTAATTGGTGTGCTATGAAATGTTCTGAGGTTTCACAGCAGTTTTATGAAAGACATTGAGCTGCTTTAAAAGTTAACTTACTCTTTTTCCTAAATGTCTCTGCTATTTTTAGCCACCTACAAAGGGAAGGAAGCTGCAGAGGATCTTGAGCATTGCTTGGGCTTTTTTAAAGACAATAGAGAGTGAAACACAGGACACCCCTGCAGTGATGATGACATTAGCAAGTAATTAAGGTAGGAAGGATACAGACTCACACATATAAACAGTCATGCAAAATAAAACTGCTGTGCAGCACACTTTTGAAGTAATGGTTCTCAAAATCAGCACTTTGTCAGCCCATTATGCTCTTTAAATAGACATGGAGAATCTGTATACATCAAAAATACAGAAATAGGCACTTCAAGAGTAGCACATGAGCTGTATAGGACTAGAGTCAAACATGGAGCCTATTGTAGTTTTACTGACTTCATAATGCCATCATGACAATGTGTCTGCTGAGGGCTATCACTGGCTTTGAGGCATAATGAGCATTCTTCCAAAATTAAGTCTGACTATGCAACTTTCAGAGGAGATTATCAGACCAAAACAAATGCTCTTGTCTCCCCTCACACCGACCATTCTGTTTCACTGTTTCTACGAGTTTCTGTGAGAGACAGCAGCAGACAAGTGCCGACATTGAAAAACAAGATACTGCAATTGATTGACAGATATGCATCTCCAAATTTATTTCAGTTGGTAATTGTTTTTTCCTCTTCTTCTGGAGGGCACTCTGTCACTTAGCAGGTACCCTGGAGGGCACTTTAGCACATTTTGCCCCCTGGAAAGGCCATTGGGGGCACTTTGTCTGGTTTTGTCCAGTGAATGGCACCTAAGAGGGCACTAAGACACTGGAAGGGAACCCTAAAGGGTACTTTGTCACATGTGAGCATCCTAGAGAGCACTGTATTGCATGTTTTCAACTGGGAGGGCACCCTGTAGGGCACGTTGTCACTGAAGGGGCACCTATGAAGGTAGTTTGTTATGTTTTGTCCACTGGAGGCCATTCTGGAAGACACTTTACCACATTTAGTTCTCTGGCAGGGCGCCCTAGTGTGCACTTTGTTATTGGTGGGAATCCTAGTAGTAGTTGCATGTTTTCCATTGGGAAGGTGCCCTTGAGGGCACTTTAGAACTGGATAGCACCTATGAAGCACTTGGCAACATTTTGTCCTTTTGAAATGGCACCCAAGAGACACTTTGAACAGTACTGTCCACAGGGCACCATGGAGGGTAGCTCCTTTTGTTTTTTATTCCATAGAGGGTATCCAAGATGGCATTTTATCTCTTTTGGCTACTTAAGGCCACCCTGAAGGGCCCTTTCTACATTAAGTCCTTTGGCAGGGCACCCTAGAGGGCGCTTTGTCATTGGTGGGAATCCTAGAAGGTACTTGGTTGCAAGTTTTTCACTGGGAGGCCACCCTGGAGGGCAATTCACAACATTTTGTCCACTGGAGGGCACCCTAGAGGGCACTTGTCAGGTACTGTCCACCAGGATGGCACTCTGTAGGGAGTTCATCTTGTTTTATCTATTATATGGATATCCAAGATGGCACTTTTTTCAAAATTAGGACACTGAGGGGGGCAACTGCCCCCTAAGGCCCACCTCTGAGTCCACTAGTGTCGTAAGATGTGATAAAACTCATGTGAAACCTTCAGTTTTTTTCTATAAATTAATGACTATTCAGATATTTGAAATTCAAGCCCCATCCTTACTGCTAATGTGTTCATTCTCCACATATATCAGCTCTCCAGCACATTTATACAGAGGCGCTTCTCTTTGTAGCTCTGCAGCATATAGACACATATCTATGGTGTGTCACACTTATGCTCCAGGGTTTTAGCTCTTTTTTTTGCCTCTCCTTTCTTCCATAAGCACCTCCAAAGGTCCATCGAGGTGCACCACATTTCTCCATGGTTGATTCTATATCTCACCATCACAGACACATCAAACACCTTGCCACATATGGTGGGGATGATAAAGTAAATCCATATGCACAGACAGAGGGGTGGGAAAGGAAAGAATGAAGGGCATGACTCATTCTTTGATTTTTCACAATGACACCCAATAGGTGAGACGTAGTATTTGATTCATCCAGACATGGCAGCCGGAAGGTGATATATTTGTGATGTGGCAGAGAAATGCAGCATCAGCACTTTGGCGGGAACATATTTAAAGATGTGGTGATACTCTCACAAACATATGGATGCAAAGGAGTCCAGTCGGAGGAGCGTGAAAATGGGGAATGTGCTGGCACACGCGGCACAAGCTAAATCACGACAGAATAATAAATAAAATCCACAAGGGGTCATTCATCACAACATTTAAAATTCCATCTTCATGAGGAAAAACAAACCCTATTGAAATTATAACTCATGCACTGCCGGGTGTCCATAAATCAAACTATGCTGAGAGGAGAGGCGTCGCAGAGAGGACTAGTGCCACGGACAAACTTGTTCATTAATCTCCGATAGGATGGCAGCTTTGCAGAAATGCAGTCCAGAAAAAACTCCCCGTAGTCTGCACTTCTACATTAATTCCCTCTGAAGAATAGCAAAAGCATATGAAGGCTTATGTTTCATTTTAGCAGAAGAGTGATAATGGAGTGACATTGCATTTCTCTGCAGCACCGTTGAAGAATGATGATGTGGGATCAAAATGAAAAAGTTGAAGTCTCAGTTTAAAGGCATTTTCCTGTTAGCAGCCCAAAACAAGGCGAGAATATTTCTGCTGTTGTGTGATGTCTTGATTCATCTTGGCGCCGCGGTAACACGTCTGCGAATTGTGCCTTTAAAGAGAAGAAAAAAAGTCCTTTTGTCATGGAAATTTCAACTAATTGCACCATTTATAATCTAAGCATGCACTTCTTTGACATTTCAAACCTTAATAAACCTTGCATTCAAATTTGAGCAGTGCAGCCTTGGTAGGAGAGCACTGCCACGCTGGAGACGGCCTGATTCTTTGCAAAGTGCAAGCACAAGCAAAAGCAATGTCAGCTTTTGTCAATTCATTTCTCTGTTTATTTGACTCTGTCTGTAGCACATCAGTGCCCTTAAGATTCGTTCAAATTTCCTTTCACGTCTCATCTCACAATGTTTTCCTCCACACTCGCCTCCCTTCTTGCTTTTGTTCTCTCTCCCTCTCGATTACTTTGTGTCCCTCAGTCTCTATTCGCCTTCATGTTTGATCACATCTGTCGTCCACTCCTCAGAACAACAGCCATATAAATTCACAGTGGCAGATGTAGCCACGAGGGAAAATGGGTTTTCTGCTCGTCTTCAGACCCTACAAATCCCTGCTGCTTTAGTCCCAAAGTGACTTCACAGGGAGGGGAGCTGCTGGAAGCCCAATAATTTCAGTTTTTTTTTTTTCCCAAAGTATAAGTTTACTTCAGTCTGTGATTATTTTCCGGGGCTGCCCCCCCTGAGAACTCTGTGATGTGATCATCAATCGAGAATACCCTCAGTCAACCCTTGTATCATCTGTCAGACTTTTTTTTGTTTTTAGCTGAGTCATTGTACAGAGAGTGACAACATGGCAGGCAGTAAACCTGAGAAAGCCAGTCAGGAAACAAAGGACCTCGAACCCTAACTGTGATAAAAGCTGAGACAGGAAGTAGAAATGCATGACAGCACAACCCAGAGCAGCGTGGCGCCAGGCGGCATGAGACAAGGCGGCATAGCATTAACTCGCTGGCTGATTCAACACTTTTGAATCCAGCAATAACTGTTAGTGAGATTGGTAAAAACCAAACAGCTAAATGCTATGAGAGCAGAGAAGAGCGGTAGAAGGGAAAAGCAGATTAGTTGCCT
Source organism: Cheilinus undulatus (assembly GCF_018320785.1). Taxonomy (NCBI): domain Eukaryota; kingdom Metazoa; phylum Chordata; class Actinopteri; order Labriformes; family Labridae; genus Cheilinus; species Cheilinus undulatus. The sequence continues at coordinate 12,594,407 of NC_054881.1, read as the reverse complement.
GATTAGTTTCTCTGGCAATGGCGATGGATGGATTTGGTTGAACCACCTAACCGACTACACAAGGAAGAAGTGTCAAGACACATAGGAGTGTAACGATCCATTAATGTGGATCCATAAATTGATTGGTTGATCAAATATAGTAGTAGTAGTACAACCCCAATTCCAAAAAAGTTAGGACGATGTGCGTTATGTTTATAAAAACAATGCAATGACTTATTACATGTTGAAACTGAGACATTTCCCCATTTCATGAAAAATATTATCTCATTTTTGATTTTGATGATAGAAACACATCTCAAAAAAGAAGGAATGGGGCGACAAAAGGCTAGAAAAGTGTTATAAATTTTAAAAAAGCCAGAGGAGCATTTTGCAACTAATTAGGTTAATTGATTACAAGTTGGGAACATAACTGGGTATAAAAGGAGCATTTTAGAGAGGTAGAGTCTCCCTGTGGGCCCCATATGGGTTATATATGGGCTGCAGTATGGTCCCATGTGGGCATCCTACTAAAAGTAGGATCTATCTTGGATGTCTAGCAATGGGGCCTACACACCGCATTCCAAATTATTAAGCAAATTATATTTTACTCTGATCTTCCCAAACAGGCAATGCAAATGAAGTCCTCAACCGTTAGAGCATAATTCAAATTTTATTGAACAAACCCCCAATGATAACACTTTTTTTCAGCAATTGCACTGTCCCAAATTATTAAGCACAACTGAGTTTAAAAACATTTTTATTGGTTATAAATAACTGAAAATGGTCATTTGTTGAATTTGCAGCATTAGGAGGTCATATTTACTGAAATCAAAAGCTATTTCAATCAAAAACATCTTAACAGGACCCTTTCTTTGATATCACCTTCACTATTCTTGCATCCAATGAACTTGTGAGTTTTTGGAGAGTTCCTGCTTGAATTTCTTTGCACGATGTCAGAATAGTCTCCCAGAGCAGCTGTTTTGATGTGACCTGCCTCCCACCCTCATAGATCTTTGGCTTGAGGATGCTCCAAAGGTTCTCAACAGGGTTGAGGTCAGGGGAGGATGCTGGCCACACCATGAGTTTCTCTCCTTTTATCCACATAGCAGCCAATGACACAGAGGTATTCTTAGCAGCATGAGATGATGCATTGTCATGCATGAAGATAATTTTGCTACAGAAGGCATGGTTCTTCTTTTTTTACCATGGAAGAAAGAGGCCAGTCAGAAACTCTATCTACTTTGCCGAGATCATTTTCACATCTTCAGGGACCCTAAAGGGGCCTACCAGATCTTGCCCCATGATTCCAGCCCAAAACATGACCTCACCATCTCCTTACTGACATTGCAGCGTTGTTGGGACATGGTGGCCATCCACCAACCATCCACTACTCCATCCGTCTGGACCATCCATGGTTGCATGGTGCTCATCAGTAAACAAGACTGTTTAAAAATGAGTCTTCATGAACTTCTGGGCCCACTGCAACTGTCTGCTTGTAAGCATTGGTTAGGGGTGGCTGAATAGTAGGTTTATGCATGACTGCAAGCCTCTGGAGGATCCTACACCTTGAGGTTTGTGGGACTCCAGAGGCACCAGCAGCTTCAAATACTTGTTTGCTGCTTTGTAATGGCATTTTAGCACCAATCACATCGAAGTACGATGATCACACTTAAGTTTTCATGACATATCTAATGTTTTTACACCTTGTCCAAGGCATTGCACTATTTGATGCTTTTTGACAGCAGAGAGATCCTTTTTCTTTCCCGTATTGCTTGAAACCTGTGGCCTGCTTAATAATGTGGAACGTCCTTCTTAAGTGGTTTTCTTTTCATCACAGGAGTCTGAGATTGATTTCAGTGATCCAAAAAACCCTGAGACACAAAACCATCCATGAGTTTAATTGAAAAACAAAAAACTGAACGTTCATGACACTAAAATCCAATTTGTATAATAATTTGGTACATGGTGTATGTGTATCTTATGGGCTGATCCATACTTGCACTTCACATGGGCAATCACAGATGGGTCCACCATGAACCCATGGACAAACCTACATGGGCCCATATTGCAGCCTGTATATAACCCATATGTGGCCCACGTGAACATGCTGGCTGGGTCAGAAGTAAAGATGGACAGAGATTCACCTGTCATTTTTCATTAGTAACACATTACTGGCCTTGTGTTGCCATCCCTTCTTTTTTGAGATGTATTGCTTCCATCAAATTCAGCAGCACCATCTCAGTGTAAACATCTGAAAGGTTGTATATGGTCTGTTGTGAACTAAATATGGGTTTATGAGATTGCAAATCATTGCATTCCATTCTTATTTACAGTTTTCCCAGTGTCTCAGCTTTTTTGGAATTGTGGGTTATAGATTAACCCTAATGTCTCAACTCCAAATTGAACAGTCAGATCATATTCTGATATTTCCACCTTAGTTTGCTTTCTTTTTCCAAGTAACTCCACTTGTCTGTCTCTTTTGATCCATCCTTTGTTCTTTTTTCCCATCATTCTCTGCCTGTAGACACTCCATCCTTTTCTTTTTGCCCCGGCTTTTACCTCTCATTTCCTCCCTACCCATTTTCCTCCCTTTTTCTCTCTTCTGATGATAATGTTGTCTCTTTTCCTTTTGTCAAACCCTGCAAGGCTGCCTTGGTAGCATTTCATCTTTTCTCATGTATTCTTTTCTCTGTTCTTTGACAGATTGAATGTAGAACTTGGCTTAAAACACCTGCCATGAATTATTCAACAATATGGCTGTTTTTTTTTTTTTTTTTTCAACGAATACAATACCAGAAAAATTCTCAGGTAAAACTATTACCCCATTTTAGCAATGAAAGCCTTGTTTAAACCATAAGACATGAGCAGTATGGGTTTTTCCTGTGAATTTGTGTACATAATGGCAACCAGTGATAGTCAGGATGAACTACATATCCTCAGAATGAGACTAAAAGTGCAAGGAAAGAGCTTTAGGGTTTCTTTTCACAAATACTAAAGCATGCCTCCACTGGGGTGTGTTTACTGTGCTACTTTACATTACTATAGTGTTTGCTGGAGCCTTTTTCATAAAGCCCGGCTCTGAAATAAAACTGTGTAATGCAGTTTTGGGCTGAAGGACAACAAAAAAAATCAGTGCAATACATTTGGAAATATGAGGGTGACACACTTTAGGAATATTTCTTCACCCAAAAACACATTAGAATAAAACATCCACCACTGTGAAAGCAATAAGCAAGAATTGTTTAGATGGCTGGCCAGACTAAACAACTTAACGTGGCCAACACACTTTAAGAGACGTATTTTCCTCACTGTTGGAACGAAGCATACTCAGGTTACAGTGAAACATAAGTCAGAGTGCGTCTTTGACCATATCACAGCATCATTTGACTAAAAGATTGACTTAAAGATATCATATGTGACTTTCAGAGCTGATTTGAAGTAAATGTCAAACTTCAGCACAAGTCTCCAGGGTCAAACGTAATCGCAATGCTTCCCTTCATCACCCACCCTCTACAGTTTTCTGAGCGCAGCTGTTTGTAGAGCTAAGGCGGCACAACTTCACCAACTTCCAGAGGTCACGGTCAATGACAGAAGTCTTCAAGAAAATACCTGGCTGACCTGGATTTTCACCGTAACAATTAAAGAAATACTATGTAAGTGACACAAGTCAAAAGGTGTCTTAGGATGTCCACCAATAATAATCTTGAGCTTAAATTTTGAATATCCAAATATTTCCACATGTGTTCTATAAAGGGTTAAAAGGACCCTAGTATGAACTCTACATGCAGAAAAAATATATATATATTTTTAAAAGACCAGTGACTGGCGTCATAAAATAAACAGCCATGTGCAGGACTGATGTCCATGCAGATATAAAGCTTAACAATGATCTGACTCTGATTTTATTCTAATTTGGACCAAAGAAAGCCTCCGTTTGGTGTGGAAGGTCAACTGGCTCTACTTGACTTGCACACTTGCAATTAAACCCAACCAACATGCCTCTATATAGTGTACCCCTGAGTGGGCGGGGCCATGTGGCACGGCTAATAGTAGGACCCAATGGGATTCACAGAAAATAGAAAGGGTGAAAAACTTGTAAGAAGCAAGTTTGAGCCTTGCAGCCAAACATAACCAAGCTGAAGGAAGTGTTGTTCTGTTAGTGTGAACACAGAGCTGAGAGCAACAAACCAATAATTTCCTTTAAATAATCATCATCACCATCCAGTGATAGTGATATGTTTAATTGGGATACTTCTAAAAGATGATTACTAAATAATTAAAATCTTGCATAAAACACTCTTGACCTTTCAAAGTTTTTTTAATCTGGTTTCAGATAAAATAGCTACAAAAGCGGCAGCAAAAGAGGGAAGCAATCAACTTTAATAGTCTCTATGAATTTCAAAACGGTTTACATGGCCACTTGAATATCAGACACCATTATTGTCAATCTTACCACTTAAAGGAGTCGAGAGTAAAGAGGTTAGATAACCCCTGTGAAGCCCCATTAGATCTGACCATTAAGGCTGATTGAAGTGAATGTGAATTAAAGTTATTCAGTCACTAATTAGCTGTAGTCAGCCCTTGGTGAGAGCTGATGAAAGAAGCTGCTAAATGCAAGATTGAAATCTTAAAAAATACACAAATTTATTAAATTTGTTCCATTTCTTGGTCACATCGTGTTTGTTTTCTACATGTTTACTGTTGACACATTTACCATGACGAGTCTTTAGCACCTCTTTTGGATTTCTTCTTCTATTCTTTTGATCATGTCAGAGATTAGAATCAAATCAAATACAGGCACAATATAAAATGATAAAGTTTGTCTCCAGAAAATGATCAGCAACGATTGATTGAATGATCCAAAGTTTATGGGTTACACAAACTTTTTGTCCTTAACATTTCAGAGACCCTTGGCTGAAAACCATGTTTTTAAATAGTGACAAAGTCAAACTTGTACAAAACAGAACTCAACTAAATTGGTCTCCTTGGTGTTTGAATTCATCTTGGTGTGTTTGTGTTGGCGTTTTGTTTTTATGTTTATCCCCTTGTATTTATTCTCTTTAATGCGACATTCGTTTTGATGGCGATACTTTTATTGAGGACAGAAATAAAACTGTCACCATGGATCCCTCTGATTCGTCACCTTTCTTTGGCCCATACTGAGTAAACAAAGAATCTTTGAAATGGCTGATGTCAGTACGGACATCACTCTACGTTTTCTATTACAAACAAACAAATCAAGCACATATTTTTTTAAATATTTTTTGATATACCATGTTTAAAACAATCCAGTCCCTGTTATTTTAATCTATTGTATTAAAAGGAACCAAAGCTGTAAAAGCAGACAGATCTTCATTCATATTTTAGTTGTAAGCTGCCATTAAAAAATAGTCTTTTCATAGTGCCTGAAGTCAAGACAAACAGCAGTGCTTGTTTTCATCACTACAGCCTCTGTCTGTGGAACAGCTCACCTGAAGACCCGAGGGCAGCATGAAGTGTTGATTTTTTCATAAGCAAACTCAAGAACTTCCCACTTTATTCCAGCTTCTATCCAGATTTTATCTAAATCCCTATGCCTGTTTAATTGAATCATTGTTCTGTTTTTGCTTCAGGATTATATTAAAGAATTTATCCTATTATTTCAACTAATTTTACTGAGTCATTTGTATAAATGTAAGGATGGACTGTAGAATACATGGATGGATGGATGAATGGATGGATGGATGGATGGATGGATGAATGGATGGATGGATGGATGAATGGATGGATGGATGGATGGATGGATGGATGGATGAATGGATGGATAGACTGTAGAATAAATGGATGGATGGATGGATGATGGATGGATGGACTGTAGAATATATGGATGGATGGATGGATGGACTGTAGAATAAATGGATGGATGGATGGATGGATGGATGGATGGACTGTAGAATAAATAGATGGATGGATGGATGGATGGATGGATGAATGGACTGTAGAATAAATGGGTGGATGGATGGGCTGTAGAATATATGGATGGATGGATGGATGAATGGATGGATGGATGGACTGTGGAATAAATGGGTGGGTGGATGGATGGATGGATGGATGGATGGATGGATGGACTGTAGAATAAATGAATGAATGGATGGATGGATGGATGGATGGATGGATGAATGGACTGTAGAATAAATGGGTGGATGGATGGATGGATGGATGGATGAATGGACTGTAGAATAGATGGATGGATGGATGGGCTGTAGAATATATGGATGGATGGATGGATGGATGGATGGATGAATGGATGGATGGATGGACTGTGGAATAAATGGGTGGGTGGATGGATGGATGGATGGATGGATGGATGGATGGATGGACTGTAGAATAAATGAATGAATGGATGGATGGATGGATGGATGGATGGATGAATGGACTGTAGAATAGATGGATGGATGGATGGACTGTAGAATATATGGGTGGATGGATGGACTGTAGAATATATGGATGGATGGATGGATGAATGGACTGTGGAATATATGGATGGATGGATGGATGGACTGTAGAATAAATGGATGGATGGATGGATGAATGGACTGTGGAATATATGGATGGATTGATTGATGGATGGACTGTAGAATAAATGGATGGATGGATGGATGAATGGACTGTAGACTGCATGAAAGATGGATGGATAGATAATGGATCATGGATAGATGAATGGGTGGACTGGAGAATACAGATGGATGGATGGATAAATGGACTGTAGAATATATGGATGGATGGATGGATGGATGGGAGGATAAGAAGCTGATAGATGGATGGATGGACTGTATAATACAGTACATTGATGGATGCATAGATAATATATGAATTCAATATGTAGAAACAGCATATCTTAATTTTTCTGAGTAAAACTCATGTTAGTGAATCAGTCAGTCAGTTAGGGACACTGGTGTTTTAGCATGTACTTGCAAAAAAGTTGTCACTGTGTCTTTAAAATCTGAGCACTCCTTAAGTTCTGAATCTAAAATCCTTGCTGGTAAAAACCTCGCCAGGTGAAGGTGCTTTTCGTCAATACTTTACTCTCTCCTGGAACAAACTGTGTGTGGTGACCCAAGGTCTGTTGAAACTTGAAGTTCTTTTCTCCTGTGCCTTTGGCAGTTCGACTTTAGTACTGGATGCTCACATAAGTATCATGAGTGGACCTGTAGGAGCTGAGTTTCTATCAGTCTGAAATGTGCTGTACAATACAACTGAATCAAAATGATATGTTCAAAGTACGTACTGTATACATGTTCCAGTAGGTGGTGTTTTATAACTATAATCAATGACAGTGCATCTCAATCATTCCTCAGACTGCATCAAATTTTCTCCAAGCTTTGGTAGTTTAAAGATTAATCAAACTGATCCAGTCTTTTCATTTGCTCTGAAAGCTGCAGAGTAAAATGAAAATAAGATAAAAATTAAACTTTTACAAATACTTTATGAAGAATTATGACTCACTTATAATCCCAATAAGCTTTTTTTCTTAAGCGGCGATATAACACGACTCAGAGCCAACCCATCCGACACATGCTCTGTGGTTTAGCCACCATCTGTGCACAGTGGAGTCCACCGCTCACTGAACCCTGGAAACAAACCGCCTCCTGCTCAGAGAGAAGAGTGGACAACTACAATCTTTAGGCTGATCTTTAGAGGCAATACTCACTGGGAAATAAGCAGTTTAGATGCATGAAAGAGACACAAAAAATAGGGCATGATATCATGGCTTTTCCGATGAAAAAGATCATAGATGAAATACATAGAAGGGTTGGATACTTGCTAAAATGTAGCATAAATGTAGCTGCATTCATACAGATGGACTATCATATACAAACACCATGATACTCCCTAACAGGCATAGACCTTCAAATCAACAATCCTCCCCTCTCTTTCCTTCTTCCTTTTCATTTTGTCACCTTCTTTTCTTGGTCTACCTCCCACTCTGTCTTACCTTGGCTCCCCCCCTGCCGTCAGTGTTGTATCCGTCTCTCCCATCCCTCCTTCCCTCAGCGGGAAGTTAAAGTGGCATGTGCTCTAGCATCTGCTCTCCATTCTCTCTGTCCAACGAGAAGTCGCAGCGTGAATGACAGGACTTGGCTCGCCGGGTAATGTTTTCACTCGACTAATTCACCTTGGAGGAAAAATCCCTGTCCATTACCTGGACACATACCTGGGACAAATAATGACTAACAGTCTTGGTAACAGTGGCGCCACGCTCATATTAGCTGTACAAGATCTGTTTCCCTAAGATGCAAGGTATTAGGCAAATCTAAGGATTTTTGTTTGGTTTTAATCCCTGTATAGAAAGCAGGTCCAGTTCCCTGTCTCATTCAAACATTCAGGGTATAAGCGTGGCAATTTATACTTTCTTATCAGTATCAAGTAGATATACATGTGAGCCCGTCTTATTGCTAAGAAAATTAATCACCAGTCATTTTCACATATCCACTCCTGAAAATGTCTATTTTTTACCATGGGGTTTGCTCCTGAAATCCTCCTTGTATTGCTCATGAATGCATGTCACAGTTGAGACCCCCTGTTGGATGGGGGAGACTTCACGGTGCAAGAAATAGCATTAAAAAGAATGATCTAGAAGTAGTGGCTGAAGGAAGAGAGTCCATCATATTAAACTAGAGTGAGAATATTTGTGCATATATCTATGCTCTGTGCAGTTTGGCATACTCAGAGCATCAACTTAAGAGCAGATAGTCATGCTATATCATTCGTCTTAAATAATAAGACAAGTGTCCTTAAATTTTGAGGTCATTTCAGGAATGGTCAATATTCCACTCAAATTTGGCAACCGGTCCACAGTCCACACTTTTAAGCCAGATTCTGAGTCATTTCAAAATTGGTCAAGTAACACTAGCTGCATTTCTATTACCCTTAGAAATGCGCAAAATCTAAATAGCGCAATTAAAAACTGATCATGGAAACACCAGAATGTTGTTAAACCACTTAATAAACCTATAAAGTTTTTACACTTTCATGAGGAGGTTTTTCAGACGTTTTGGTATAGAAATATTTATCGCAAAAGTGCAATGGAAACACTTTTTCCGCATTTACATGTCACAGGACATAACATACAGTTTCACATGACCAGTTCACTCCGAAACAACATGCCGCAGTTCATGTGGACAGAAGAGGAGATGAAACTTTTCTTAACCTCGTACTTGTATCCTTATATGTGGTTTTTGCCATACATTCAGACTTTGCCTCTGAACCATCATATGTTGCTTTCATCTTTTGTTCAAAATTGTTGAAGCAACCGCCGTAGATGTAACCAAAACCGTTCCAACACTCAACAGGTTTTGAACGTCCAGCTTCCTTGCAGCGGAGTCTCGTGACATAAGATTTTACGTGAATTGTGAGGCTCGTGCCCAAAACTCCCTAAATAGAAACACATTCAAAGCGCAATTGTACTTAGTCGAAACTTAAGAAATATTGCTTTTATTTTGCGAAAACTGTAATGGAAATGATGCTAGTAAAATTTGGCAACAGGGGTGCAGATATTGCTTTTTAATCAAATTTTAAGTTGTTTCAAAAATGGGTGATTCTCACTCAAACTTAGCGCAGGTACGGTTTTTGCTTTTGCTTTTACGTTTCTTTTTTTTTTCATCTGGTTAAATAAAGGTTAAAAAAAAAAAAAAGTCAAATTTAGTTGTTTCAAAAATGGACGATCCTAGCTCAAATTTGGCACCAGGGCCATGGTCTTTGTTTTTTGAGTAAAATTTTGAGTCGTTTGAAAATTGTTGACTCCCCGCTCACATTTGGAAACAGGTCTGTGGCCATTGCTTCTTGGGTCAAGTTTTTAGTCGTTTCAAGAATGGTAGATGGTTTTTTTTTTTTTTTTTTCTCATTTTTTCACTTTTTTTCTCTTTTTTTTGACCTTTTTCTCAGTGAGAGGTCCATGGTCATCACCTTTTGGTCAAATTTAGAGTCTTTTCAGAAATGGTTGATCTCCCTCAAATTTGAGTACAGAGGAAAAAAGAGAAGCTAATTTTACCTTTCAAGTGTGAAAACAAGACTTAAACACCACCTAATAAAGGAAGCATTTCATTAAAGGTATGAATGAAGCACCTGTCGTGGCATAGGCTCTGCTTGCTGTGCTTACATGTGCATGCTGGCAAGTGCTTGCATAATGTGGGTTTTAAGCAGTCCTCGCTGTTGTACTATAAAAATGAATAGCAACAGATAGGGCTGGGTATTTCTAAGAACCTCACGATTCAATTTGATTTTGATTCTTTAGGTTGCGATTCAATTCGATATTGATTTAAATGCTTTGATGTTGATTCAGTAAAAAGTAGAAAAACACAAATGACCTATTGACAATTTCTAATAATTATTTTTATGCCCATGTGAACATGTGTGGTAGGTCACCTCACATTTTTTATCAATAAAACATCTGAAAATAAAAAATTGTACAATAATAACTTATTTGTGCATAAGGAGTACAAAAGTAAAAAACATGCCAGTTCTGTATGAACACGTAAAAAGTAAAGTGCATGGAAACTTTAATAATATTTATTTCCTCTTGGAAATTGTGATAAACCTAACATAACATGGTTGTGGTTGGTTGTTGTTTGGTCAAGTGCGACCTCCGTCCATACAACGCCAGTCACACGCACAGTGACCCCTACTGTCCAGGAGGTGAATCGATTCAGAGGATTTGCTGAATCAATATTGAATTGAAGGGGGAAATATTGTGATGCATCGATTAAGCGATATTTTTACCCACCCCTAGCAACAGAAGCTGTGGTTCAAGAAAGGTAGGATTTCTCAGATAACTGACACCATATGGATCATGTCACTTACGTTAGGCCATAACTTCCTATCTACAGAATCACAACTTTAGAGGGAATGAAAAGTTTATTTTTTGAACAATTTAACAATTAATGGTCATAGCAAACATCTTTTTGACACTTTTTATTGGTTTAAATTTTGAAAAACAAACTGACAGATGTGTGGCTGACTAATAGCACTGAATTATGAAAAAAAAAAAAAATGAAGAATGGAGATATGAGAATATGACCCAATGCCAGTGATATTTTGTCACAAAAATGCTGTTTAAAGATAATGAACAAATCAAAAGTTTTGTGAGTTTCCACTCTGGTTGTTTTTCTCTCATCAGTCTGTCGTGTCAAATGTCACTTTCTCCTCATTAAACTGCTTATTGCGCTGCAATGCATGATGGAACATATTGCTGGGTTTGCAACCATTGGTGGGAAACTTCTTTCTACAGGCACTGTGGGATGCAATGAGTGCATTAGATAGGCACTAGATAGGGTTTCCTTTTCCTGTGGCTTTGTTTGTGTTTTGGCCGTATGCAGACCTTAAACATCTTTCTAATGTACTGTTTGTCCTTTAAAAAAACTGAGCATAATTATGATGTTTAAAAGGAATATGTTGCATCTCAATTTCTTATGTAAAGTTCATTTTAAAAGTGAACTAATTTATTCAGTAGCAACTAAAAATAATCTAAAAAGTCCACAGCCCCGGCTATCTAAATCACCAGAGAAATTACACTGACCAAAAGCCCGTACCTAATCATAAAATCTGATTACACTGTGATTGAAAACTGAATGAAAATCTCCCAGAGCTTAACTGGAAAGCACCAGGTCGACCTTTCCATTTTGTTCCCTCTCACCATGGGAACTAATACATGTCTCCATCATCTCCTCCGAGTCTTATCCCTTCATTACTCCACCTCTCCATCCGCCCCTTTTACATGCTGCGATGCACTGCCCCACACAGGGAGAAGATTTGAGGGCAGATAATGCAGTATTGAGCCTGGGCCCTTTGAATTATAACACAGAATTAGGGCTGATTTGCTGGTGTGGTGCACCCGCCTACACAATATACCTTTCTCCCAGGCTTTTTCTTGCCTTAGCCCCTGCCCTACACCCACCACTTTCTTCTTTCAGCCAGCCAAACAATAAGGCTGTTTCAGGGTCTCTAAGCTTGGGGCATAAAGACGAGGTCTGCGTCTACACCATATATTACAAAGAAAAATAACATGTCAGCCGTGAATGGAAAGTTTATATAAATGCAACACTTCAGAGAGCAGAGCCAGAATTACAAAAACACCATTTTTGAGGAAGTATTTAGAGGAAAACACATTAAATTTGACATTTAGCTTTGTTACAAACATCAAATAAACTACTTTGACTGACTCCATGCTGTGTAACGTGCTGTTTAGCCACAAAACAGCTGAAAAACTTCATAGAAAAACTTGACATTTGTTTATACTTTTAAACCTGGAGCTAAAACATAATTTGCATGTTTGCATCTTAGGGCATGTTTGACATATAATAAACACCCACAACATAGTGCCTTATATTGACAGCTTGTTGCTTGGGTATATGAAATTAATTTAAGGGGACAATGCTGTTGAAGTATTATAGTCAAGAATATTAAGATACAATACAACAATACACAGTAGTAGAGTGTGATAAAATATGATCATATATAACACATAGGATAGGACACACTGTGAAAAGATACAGTGCAACATAATATGACACAACATGATATCATGTATGATATGAAACAACAGAACACAAAGCCATACAACATAATTAGGGATGCACAATACTAGGCTTTTGCTGATATCTGCTAAACCAATTGTTTCTTATTCATTTTAGCTCATACCAATAGCAACACTGATATTTCACACTAAAAAATTCAGTCATTAGAACATAGTAAAGAGAATGAACAAAGACAAAGACTTCATCTGAGAGGAGCCTACATACAAATTTACGTACAGCTGATAGTTACAGCTAATGCACTGGAAGTAAATTTTCATATCTGCAGATACCAATAATAAACATTTTAAGCTTATATCTGCTGATAACAATGTGTTTCTGACATTATCATGTATAATACAATATAACATGACAAAATGAATTAGGATACGACAGGAAATGATAGCAAAGGAAACAGGACAATGGAATATAATACAATATGAAACAAAATGAAACAATATGATACAAAAATAAACAATCCGATATAATTTAAAGCGAAATGAAACAATATGATATAATAAGATGTAAAACAAAACGATACAATACGAAACAAAACAATATGGAACAACAGGATACATTAAAAATTATAATATACAATACGGAACGATATAATACTATAAGAACGATGCAATACTATAAGAAATGACACTATACAACACCAAATGAAATGATATGATACTATGAGAAATGATACAATACAAAACAAACAAAAAAAACTATAGGAAATTATATGATACAATACAAAACTATATGATATGATAAGATGTGAAACAAAACAATACAAAACTAAATGATATGAAATGATACTATACAATACGAAATTATAAAATACTATAAGAAACAATATACTATAAGAAATGATAGGATACAATACAAAATGATATGAAATGATAAGATACAGTGCTTAACAAATTTATTAGACCACCCTAACCCTAACCAAAGTAAGGTTTATGCCACAGCTGCCCTAAATTAACAGCATTGGTAATTACCAAAGTCCTTTTTTATGTTTCTGCAATGGATAAAACACCATTATGTAGAAGCTCTTTAACCCAAATGATATTTGTAATGCTAAAATATAATTATTATTGCTATCCATGAATTTTTAAATTTACAGATTTACAAAAAAAACTGAAAAAATAGTAAAGCACATATGTCAAATTATAGTTATTTACTTGCATTCCTGAACAGAAAAATTAGTTTTAGTGGTTGAATGTTATGCCTGATTAATTTCGGACTTCTCAGAGAAGCCCAGTGAGCCGGCTCAAATTTGCGTGAATTCAGTTTGAAATCCCTCTTTCCTGTTTAAAATGGTAAAATGTGGAGAGCTCGCTGAAAATGAAAGAGTCCGCATTAAAGCACGTCATGATGCTGGATGGTCTCTGAGACAAATATGACAGGGGGTCTAATAAATTTGTTAAGCACTGTATATGAAATGATATAATATGAGAAATGAATACATACAATAAAAAAACAAATATGAAATGATACTATACAATGCAAAATGATATCATATGACAAGATGTGAGAGAAAACCATACACTACATAAAAAAACAATACAAAATGATACAATACAATATGAAACGATACCACACCATACAACACGAAACGAAACACAGACAACAAAGCAATGTGACACAACAGGAAACAAAACTATATGATATGACACAACTATATGTTATGACACAACACAACACAAAACGATACGGTACGATGCTGCAGTATATGATTTGCAGAGGTTGGCATCGTTGCCTCACAGCAAGAAGGTTTCAATTTGAAATCATGGTCAGGATGTTTCCGTGCATGTTCTCCCTGGGCTTTTTCTGGGTACTCTGGCTTCCTCCCGTAGATCAAATGCATGCTTGTTAGCTGAATTAGTGACTTTAAATTGGTACCATGCCTACCTAGGTGGGATAGGCTTCAGCCCCCTGTGACCCCAAAAGGGAGAAATGATGTAGAAAATGGATGGATGGACAGTATGATGTGATTTAATACATTAAGACATGATATGATACAATACATCTATATCTCTACAGTTGTACACTTCTTATCATGTATGGGGACACAGGGGACTGGAGCCTATCTCTGCTGTCACTGGATGAGAGGTGGGGTACACCCTGGACTGGTTGCCAGTCAATCGCAGCACAGTATGAGACATTATGATACAATACAATATGATCGAGCTTGGCTCTGGATTTCCCCCCTGGTTGTGACACACCAGGTCCTGTGATAAATCCTTAGCACATATGCACATGACTGTGTGTGCAGAAGGCAGACAGACTCTACATGCAGAATGCTCAGTTCTATTGTATGACTTTTGACAGAACTCAAAACTCAGGTGTTTTGATTTCATTTCGCAACACAAAAGTGACAGCATGACATGCTTCAAGTCACATGACTCACATGTCCTGCAATACATGTATTGAGCATGCAAGCGTTGCAAAATCAGTGAGATTGTTCTGCCCTACATTATACCCTCTGCACAGTTAATTCAGGGAGCACAACAACAACTAAATTGGCTTTAATTCTATAATAGAGAAAATAGAACCCAGGCATGATGACTCATGCAGCTTTGAGCAGCATGGTTGAAAGAAAACATCAGTATTTACTGATATCTACAGGGGCATTCACTTTAATATTTCCTATTATACTACCCAATGGGCAATTCAAATATAATCACACAAATGATGTTGGGCCTCCTGCAAAGGGAGAAAACTCATTTTTGTATTCAGTGCACCCACTGTCTTGATGTGGATGAATCATGGTAAATTAGGCTTTTCATTTTTAAAAGTTACGGCCTTTGACTGGGTGTTTTTTTTTGCACATTACAAACAAACAATTACAGATCCCACCAAACAAAAATCCCACCATGACTTTTATTTGATGTAATTACACTCTGTGAGTTGTAATAAAAAATAAATTGGCCACAGAATAGTAGGAAAATAAAAGCTGATGATTGAATGCATCAGTTTGCTACCCATGAGGTCAACCCCTGAGGAGAGGCATTTTAAATTTTAAAATCACACACATTGCACAAGAAAAAAGCAGTGTACATTAAGATAATAGCTAGCATTTGTTTTTCCCCAACTGTTGTAATGGAGCTTGGATATATTCCTCTGTATAATGACATCCCATGATGCTCGCTGTTTGCATGGTAACCAAATATAATTGCCTGATGACCATGCACCGCTGCTTGCTCATTACTGTGGCAAATTAGTGCTCCTGGAGAAGAAGAGCCGCCGATGCCCCAGCACTACCCCTCCCACCCGCGTTACAGTTCCACCTTTTCATTTGCCTTCAGCAGAGATAAATGATAACATATCGAGGCGAGCTGGAAGCACACACTGCTGTGAGTCGGTGACATTTCAGGGGAAGAAAAGTGATTAGAAAGGTAATGCCAATATTTGCAGCGGCATCACAAGGGGGCTATAGGCTTGCTACAGCTGTTGATAACAAGGCAATAAGGAGGCCGTGGACGATGAGACCCTTGGGGTGACTTTGATTGAGAAAAAAGGAAGTGCTGAGGAGTGAAAGGCTAAGGGAATGGATTTTTGCTTTTGTATAGATGCTGGCATGCAAGTCCGGACAATGGCGCATACTTGTAAAGAGCAGCATGGGAGGGAAAATTACTGTGGACACACATACAGGGTCATTTTGTTTCTCTATTCCGCTTCAAGGGCCATAGTTAAAAAGAAATGTCTCCATGGCTTACAAGGATTACTCTGATTTTTCTCTGAATTGTTTTGTGCTTAACAGAATACAGAATAAACATAATAAAGCAGAGAAATTCTTTCTCCTTGCAACACAAGAGAAATATCCCTGCCTCGAAAGCCGGCAGGCGCAATGAAGCTATGTGTGATTATAGGTGTTTTTATGTGTGACTGTGTGCCCGTGCACCTCTATCAGAGGCAGCTGGGACCCCGGCCCTTGTTATATTCCCTGTCGTTTAGCTCAAAAGTGAGGCCTTTATTTGTGTCTGCAGCTGTCGGCCAAGTGTTGCCACAACAGCTTGTGAGAGTAGAGCTGTCAGCGAGCACCAGGATCTGAAGAGAGAGGGGGGGTAGACTTTGTCCATTCATGCCAGATGCAATCAAAAACTCACTTTCACCCTCTCTCCAAGCCTATCTCTGGTCTCTCCCGTGTTACTCATATCACTGAAATGTCTCCTCACTTGGCTGGCAGCTCGACAACACACATTTCATGCCGTATGGAGTGTTCCTATTGACACTCTCTCGCAGGAGCATGCAGGAAACATGTCAGTTTGTCTTTGAGGAACACGGGGAAGATGAGGAGGAGGAGAAAGAAGTAGAAATACAGAAGTGTCATCCTGTAATGAATTCAGATCGCTCTCTAGGAAATGCTAATAGATAGCACAGGTCTGCTTCCAAGGCCAACTCAAATAGCACAGATGTTCCCAATTGGTGCTTGAGTCATTAATGGCTGCTAGCAAAACACATCTGCTATCATTAGAGCTAAGGGGAGGGGAAAAAACAAGCAGTTCAAATATACATTAATGGGAAATTTCCCCAAGACTTTAATCACTGTGCTTGGAGGCGCCATTAAAATAACAGCAGGAAGTGGGATGAATCAATAGAGAGGTATAGAAGCCGCTCATCTGCCAGCTCAAGGTAGTTAGTATGGCAGAGCTTGGTGTTGTTATCTCAAGAGCTCACAGAGGTTAATGAGATATGCAGTGGGGATGGTCTAATTCCCAATAGTAAACATCTCCGAAGTGATTCATCAATATATAAAGAAGCGTCTCGGCTAAATGTACTCGTTTGCCGGCGCTGAGCGTTCCATGGTTTTAAACTTAGTGTCTACCTGAGTAATGTTAGTGTAGTTTCAGCTCATTATTGCACATGAAGGTCCCAGGAAATGTCTCTGAAAAACTTGAAACACTGTTCTAAATACAATGACATATGGTGCTGAATGTACCAAGACTTAGAAAGCTAACTATGAAACTTGGTCCCATTTTGCAACTATTCCCCACTCTGTCACCTAGAAATGAGGTTTGTTTATTACTAAACTAATCTCCTAATTATGCTGTAGAGGCAACTTAATTACAAAACAACCCAACAACATATTTGTCAGGGTAATTGAAGCTCTACATTTATGTTTTGGGCTGCAGTTGTAAGGAGGCTAGAGGTCGAGGCACACAAACAGTGCTAAAAACCTCTGGTATCATGTTTAAAGATCCTGTAAAGTGGAAATGAATCTGTGCTTAGGTTTGGCGTATGACAGGTCACTCTGTTATGAACCCCTAAATCAAATTTCAGTCCAATAAAACATCTCTAAGTTGATAAAAATTAAGTTTAAAAATCATGAAAATTTAGGCAGTAAAATCTGCTCCAGGATGGTGTGGGCGTGTCTGTTGAATGAGATGAAGCCACGCCCACTCAGGAGGAATATGCTCCTCCTAGATTTAAAAACAGATTTCAATCTGAATGTTGAACTTATGAACAGAGTCCAGCGGTCTGGCTCTGTGCCAGAGAACACAAAGTCCATTTTCTGGCTCAAATCTCCATTATGATGCTTTAAATGATCCATAGACCACAGTGGCTGATAGATTTGGCAAATTTACCTCACAGTGAAAAAAAAAAACAGCATTTAACTGACTGTTTTCTTTCAGTAAAGGCAGTGACATCAGCTAATAACAGACTGTACTGAGATGAGCTGCTCTGTGATTTTAGAGGGGGTCATTCCCTACTCGTGGGCTTGTGGCATCATGAGCCCACATATTGGCCCCACCCACATGAAACCAAGCCAGGAAAGATGTGAAAAACTTTTTAACAGTCTTAATCCAGAATTCAGTCACATGTAGATCTCAGTGTTTTCACATGTGTGTATCAATTTTGGATTTCACTTTACAGGGACTTTAACTTGAGGATAATGTCATTTTTTGAAAGATCCCAATGCAATTTGTAATATCTTCATTAAATGCTACAAAAAACACCAGCAATTAAATTTGAAAATAATTTTTGTTGTTAAATTTTGATAGTGTAATGAAAAGGTGCCTTTTGTAGTGGGTAACAATTGTAGGTGCACTGGCATACAAGCCAGTAGCATACCAGTCCAGTAGTCATAGTCCATAGTCAATTGTCCTCCAGAAGGAAACAAGAAGGTTCTTCCTGTATGACAACTTCCATAGCTTTCAGCAAAGACCACAATGTTCGGTTTCTGTGCAGCTTTATTGCTTTCTTATTACCATTTCTTGCAATAAAAAGGTTGTGCTACATATGTGAATAAGTACTTGCCCCCTAAATATCTTATAACTGGTTGTGCCAGACTTGGCGGCAACAACTGCAAACAAGTGTTTGCCATAAGGAGCAATGT
Source organism: Cheilinus undulatus (assembly GCF_018320785.1). Taxonomy (NCBI): domain Eukaryota; kingdom Metazoa; phylum Chordata; class Actinopteri; order Labriformes; family Labridae; genus Cheilinus; species Cheilinus undulatus. Next base: position 12,575,549 of record NC_054881.1, on the reverse strand, counting down.
GTCTTTTGCATCGCTGTGGGGGAATTTTGGCCTCTTCTTCTTTGCAGAATTGTTTTAATTCAGCGACATTGGAGGGTTTTCCAGAATGAACAGCTCATTAAGGGTCATGCCACAACATCTCAATCAGAAGTAAATCCAGACTTTGACTAGGTCAATCCAAAACCTTCATTTTGTCATTTAAAGCCATTTAGAGGTGGACTTGTTAGTGTGTTTCAAGTAATTGTCCTGCTGCATAACCCCAGTGCGTTTGAGTTTGGGGTAACAAACTGATGGGCGGACATTCTCCTTAAGGATTTTCTGGAAAACAGCTGAACTCATGGTTCCATCAATTATGGCAAGTCATCCAGGCCTTGAAGCAGCCCCAGACCATCACACTACCACCACCATGTCTGACTGTTGGTATGATGCTCTTTGTATGGAACATGTGCCTTCCAAAAAGTTCACCTTTTATCTTGTCAGTCCACAGAATATTTTCCTAAAAGTCTTGGGGGGGTCATTAAGATGTGTTTTGGCAAATCTGAGACGAGGCTTTGTGTTCTTTATGGTCAGCAGTGGTTTTGGCCTTGGAACTCTCCCATAGATGCAATTTTTGTCCAGTCTTTTTCTTGTTGTTGAATCATGAACACTAGTCAAGTGAGGCCTGCAGGTCTGTACATGTTGTTCTGGGTTCGTGACCTCCTGGATGATGCACTTTTGGAGTAATTTTGGTTGGCTGACCACTCATGGGAAGGTTCACCACTGTTCCAAGTTTACCCCATTTGTGGATAATGGCTCTCATTGGGGTATCCTTGTAATCCTTCACAGACTGATAGATGTCAGTGACATTATTTGAATTTCTATATATCCTGGCTATATGTATTGCTTTTTGAGACCTTTTAGCCTACTTCACTTTTTCAGACAGGAGTGTGTGTAATTTCAAGGTCAAATGAGGTTGATCTGTTCACATTTCTCTGTGATCTATAAGATTATGTGGCTCATAACATCACACAACATACAAACATGATACTGTATTAAGTCATATACATAAATGGAGACAGGTTTGTATTCTGCAGAGGGTTTTGTGCAGAGGTAATTTTGGCTGCAGTTGAATATTTAAAGGAAACATTAAGCATCATTGCTTCTTCTGTTAAATGATGCTTAACTCTACAGTTTCCACAAATTGCCTAATTTGCTTTTCCCTGAACAATACATCAATATAAAAGGCATTAATCTCTATCCTACTCAGACACTCACAAATAAAAATTAATGCAGGCATTAAATTTAGAACATGCTGTGGTTTTTAAGTAGATTTTATGGATGTTACAACTTTTCATATCCACTCACAAACAGTACAAGCTGTCAGAAGTATTCTCATGATCGCAGTTATTCAATAATCCCCTCCCTTCAGTACCAGACATCTCTTTTGTTCCCCGAACTAACTGTGTCCATCGGTAACTGTTACCCCGGCAACAGAACAGCAAAGAGCAGGTGAGTGCATGGTCAGAGAAAAGAAGGAGGGAGACAAAGATAGGAGGGCTACAAAGCACTTCTACCTGAGTCTGTCTCTATTATTAGTATCCTCCACTTGCACAACAACTGGGAGTTTAAAGGGAGCTCATTTGCTTTGGTCATGACACTTGCCCAGTCAAACAAGAGCTCTATTACAATGGTTTGTGTTTTCAAGCATGCACGTGCTGTGTTTGCACAAGAGGGACAGCCACATTGTGCATGTGGCACACATCAGAGTCTGAATGCTCTCTGAATAGGGAAGAATAAATGTTTAGGGAACTATCTAAACAGTATCACAGCGCTCTGAAACAGCTGTCGAATACAATATCTATTTAAATGAGTTTTAAAAAAGCATGACACATTGGAGCTGTCACAAATACACAGAGAATGTTTTATAGATATCTGCATACAGTATGGGATATGATACAATACATATTTACATTTGTGACTCAAACAATCCAAAAGGCAGTCATGCAGAAGGTTGTTTAAGGCAGCGATAGCTCAGTTTGTAGCACTTTGGGTTAGGAAGCAGGGGGTCAGCCATTCCTATCCCAGTATGGACTGGCTCTAGGTAAGAAAGCTGGGACTGAGCACCAGAGAGGTGCCAGCGTACTTCCAGAGCACTGCTGAGGTACCCTTGAGCAAGGCACTGAGTCCACATCTGGTCTCAGCATACTTTATTTTCCAGCTTTATTTACAATACTGTGCAGAACTTTTGGGCACATTTGGGCCAAAAGATTGAGACTGAGGTAAGGCATAGATGTGGCATGTCAGCTGCCTGAGTGCATCATGGGGAGAAGGAGGACTGGCACAACACATGCTCCTGATGTTCTTGCATATTACCAGGGGTATGGGAAATTAATCTGTTGAAAAAATAGCAAAGTCCACTTCTTTAAGGAGGAGTAAGGGGTGGATGTGGCCAGTAAGCATGGCTTAAAGTACCAACCGGATGGGTAGTTTGTTTGCCAAGAGCTTCTGGTCGTGCTGTGGATGTCCCAAGGGCCCAAGCCCACCACCAGTCTCCAGACATATTACCAGGGGTGAAAAGGCCTGGACAAAGTGATGCCGTCAAGCTTGACCTTGGCTGCTGAGCATCACACATGTGTGGTGACATGTCGGGCCTGACTCTGGTAGCCCTCCACCCCCTCTCCAGCCCTTGTTTGTGGCACATCAGGCCCCGTGGTAAATCCTTAGAGTCCTACATGCCTGAAACTAATGCGCATGACTGTATGGGTTTCTTTTTATTTTGACAATATTCATCAGCAGTATGTTTTATAAAGATCCTAAAGTAACATCACCCACATTTTGAAATGTTTCACTCAGCAGTCTGTTATCACATATTGTTAGCCATGTGTGTGGAGGCTTATTAACTAATTGCCAATCAGACTGCACAATTTTCTTTTATTTTGGGATGGCATCATGTCAGATTATGCAATGACAGTCTTGTCTTGGCAGACAGACTGTTAACCAAGGTTTTAATAGTTTTGGTTTTTCATTAGTTTTTATTTTTATTTCTTTTTATGTTTTGTTTTACATTTCAGTGTAATTTTAATTAGGTTTTCCTGCTGGGTTGCTAGTTTAGTTTAGTTTTGATTTTGCAAAAATGCTTAGTTTTAGTTTAGTTTTTATTAGTGTTAGTTTTATTTTTTTCTCGGTAACATCGGATACCTGTCAGGTCTGAGACCCAAAAGGGCTCATCATTTTTTTTATTTTCTTTTATTCAATTTTGATGTTTATATAAAACTTAAACCAAAAATAAACACTATGTGAAGTCTTCCTCAATGAAATCAGGGGATTTCACTTTCTCCAGGCTTGGGCATATATATGTCAGTCATTAGGCTGCTGTCAAATACTACAACTAAGGAGATTTTGTATTTAATTTTTGTTTTTTTATTTTAGTCTAATGCATTGGCAGCAATCAGCTGCAAAAATATACCTAAAAACTGAATTAAGATGCTTCAGTTTACACAAAATATCTCAGCTCAATCTATGCATTATCAGAAAACTGAACTTCTCCTTGCTTTTTATTAAAACATCACTCTCTTTTAGTTGACAATTAACTTTTTTATGTACTTTTTTGAAATGTGTTTAAACTATTTGTTCAATCTATTCAATAGAGAGTGTGGTTAAATCTTTCAAAAAGCTCAAATCCATACGGGTGGTGTGACTGTGTTAAAAATTTGATTCAATCTATTTCTTAAGAGTTTGGTTAAATCTTAACCTTGCAAAGCAGATGGATTCACCCGTTTCCGTGTTTCTCACTGACAAATCCATCTTGCAAAGCTCCCATATGAACAGTTTGGGCACGGTTAGAAAGTCACAGGACCAATAAGTGTTGAGGTAGTACTTTTGGGCATAGCGGAGTCGTGACATAAGCAAGCAGCGACAAATAGTCGGAAAATCCTTTCAAAATGAATTGTTCACGTAAGTTTATCTTGTCTGAGATATATATTTTCTATTATTTTTACGAACATCTGATGGTAATACAGATTGACCATCAGAGGGAACCTTAAGTGCATCAGAAAGATGACTGCGAACCACCATAAATCCATGAGGTGACACAGTGGAAGCATTATAGACCATCAAGGTGATAGAAAACTAACTTAGGACCTTTCAGGTAGTACAGACCAGTGCTACCTCATAAATATTACATACACTGTCTAACAAGTAAACAACACTCAGCTACAACTTTACCACTGCATATGAGTTAAAAATAACTGAATGATAAAAGTTGTCTGTTATAAAAAAACAAGGACACTCATTCTCAGCTTCTTAAAAACGTTCTGTCCCCAAAGTTTCGGTCAAGCCTGTGACACCTAAAGGCACAAAAGTCAGAGCAGCAGGGGTTGTGACCTGCAGATACCAAATTTCTGGCACTGAATAGCCTCAGCAAAATCAAAAGTTTGTAACAGCAGAAAAAAAAAAAGAAAAAAAAAAAAAAACAGGCTTTGGTGTATGATAAGTCTGTCTCTCTGTGCAGCATGTCTTCATTCAGTGGACCTTCTCCCTGACTGGAAAGCAAACAGGTGCAGGTGGGGTGTGAGAGAAGCTGGAATTCTCTATTCAAGGGCTGCAGTCTTTGTTTAAAAGAGTGATAATCCTAAGACTGATCCTGGAGTGCTTGTTCTCTTTTAAGATAGTAAAATGCACTAGATTTAGTTAAATTCCCTCCAGGAGTTACAGAGATATCAGACTTTAAAATGAAACAGACTAGAGGTCAATGTGACTGTTATTTGACCTCTGGTCTTAACATCAGTTTATCCTTGAGTGAAAGTTGAAGTTTGTGCCAAATGCAATCAGATTTCTTTCAGGCATTCCCGACCACTTTATTAAAAATTGTATTGAAAAAATGTGTAATAATGTTTTGTACAGATAGAGACATAAAAGTCGAGCTGACTTTTGACCTCTTGGGTAGAATTCATTAGACTTTTTTATTTTATTTTTTCCTCAGGAGATACAAGATTTGTACAAAACTGTTCCATTATCAGTAAATGAAAAAAGCAACAGCTTGAAACTTTTTGGAGAGATCTCGGTGACCTTCAACTTTGACAGCAAAAATCGAAAGTGGTTTGTTGTTAAGCCCAAGCGGGAAATTTGTGCCAAAGGCTGAGCAATTTCCTGAAGGCGTTCCTAAAGTATCACAGTGACAAAAATGAGATGGACGTGCGTACAATTTACCATTTAAAATAGCTGGTGCTTTTAGGACACAGGTGACAAACTCAAGGCCCGGGGGCCAAATCCAGCCCGTGGAACAGTTAAATCAGGCCCACAAGATGATCTCGTATTTCTGTTCTAACTGGCCCATCAGTCTGAGGTCTGCAGATTTTCTCAAGTATAAAAATGTGAACTGATCCTTTATGATTTAAGATATCATTGTTAAGTCACAAAATCTGAAAAAGTAAGGAGTAAAAATATTTAGATAAGAAGTCAGGAATGTGGGAAAGAAATTCATTTGTGATTTAATTTCATAATTTCAATTTAGCATCTCACAATTAAGACTCAAATGTTAGTATTGTGACTTTTAATTTCATACTTTGAGCATTTCGACTCATAACTTTGACTCCTCATATAATATTTTGAGCTTTAAGATTCATAATTCTCATTTTTAAGTGATATTTTGACCTTTTTAACCCATTATTTTGTATCTTACCTCATATTTCAACTCCAAACTTTGACTTCATAATCCCATAGTTTGACCTTTTAGACTCACAATTTAAAATTTTGAATCATATTTTGACTTTTAATTTAATTTGAGTTTCAAATGTCGATTGTAAGACACAATTTTAAGTCACATGTCATGAGGTTAACAACAGTGTTAGAAATACTCAACAGTTTTTACCCTCTTCCATTCAATCAAATACACAGATTTTCATCCCAACACAAATACTAGGGAAGACTTTCAGTAAAAGATGACACTCCTGTCACATAGCAGCAACCTCCAATGAAATGTCAGAATCAGCAACATTATGCATTGCAAGAAACTACAGATTGCCAGATTTATGGGTGGCAGTAGCCCAGTTTGTAGGTTTTGGAGCCAGTGGGTTTCCAGTTCGAGACCTAGTCAGAAACGGTTTTGAATGAGTCTGGTAGCAGGAGAGATTTCAGGTCCGTTCCTGAGCATAGGGCACAGCTGGTAGGGGTAAGGTGTCACACAGTGTTAATCTTTAAGAGTACTCAGCTTACTTGCTGTTGTAACCAGTAACATGACGCATTAATCAAACCAGGATCTTCATTTAGTTCTGGGGTAGAAAATCTACCCTTTGAAGAGTCTCTACTCAGAGGGGAGTACTTTCCAAAGGCCCAGGACCTATGGGGGGATGGGGCTGCAGTGCTAAATGTTTCTGATTGGCAGCTTGGTTAGAGACTCTGCAATGGTCATCCAGACCATAAGCATTCTAATGGTTGACAAACATCTCTTTCTGGTCCCAGTACCTTGAAGCCTTTCAGAAGTGAGGCGAAACATCCTCAACATCCTTGACCAAATTTAGTTGCCCCATTTACAAGTTTTGGATAACTTGGATTGGGGGGGGGGGGGTAAAATGAATGTGGCTAGCCATCCATCCATTTTTTTTCTGCTTATCTGGGGTCAGGTCGTGGCAGCAGGCTAAGCAAGTCAACCCAGGCATCTCTCTCCCCAGCGACATTTTCCAGCTCCTCCTGGGGGATTCCAAGGCATTCCCAGGCCAGATGAGACATATAATCCCTCCAGCGAGTTCTGGATCTTCCCTCTTTCTAGTTTGATGTGCCCGGAAAAGCTCCAAGCTGCACAGGGAGGCAACCAGGAGGAATCCTGATCAGATGCCCGAACCACCTCAGCTAGCTCCTTTCGACTCAAAGGAGCAGTGGCTCAGCTTTGAGATCCTTCCAGATGTCCAAGACCTTCACCCTATCTCTGAAGCTGAGCCCAGCCACCCTCCTAATGCAGGACAAAACGACAGTACTTGCATTTACATCTGCCCAAGTAGGACTTAACATACACAAGAAAAAAACAAAGATTATCAGGTTAAACTCAACCAGTTCGGAGCCAGTTAAACTAGGACATAACCCAATTGAAGAAGTAGAGTCCTTCACCTACCTGGGAAGCATTATAGACAAACAAGGGGGAACGGACGCAGATGTAAAAGCAAGACAAGGGAAGGCAAGGCTACAGCTCATGAACATCTGGCGCTCCAGAGACATGCAACAGCAGAAAAAAATCAGAATCTTTAACTCCAATGTAAAATCTGTCTTTTTATATGGAACAGAGACATGGAGAATGACAAAAAAAACACAATCAATAAAATACAAACCTTCATTAACAAGTGCTTAAGAAGAACAATGACAATACACTGGCCAGAGAAGATTGGCAATAACGAGCTATGGTCATAAATAAAACAGCTCCCAGCACCAGAAAAAATTGGATGAAGAAGATGGAGATGGATTGGGCACACACAATGAAAACCTGTGTCTAACACGTGGTGGCGGGATCTCCAGTCTGACACCAAAAGACTGGGATACACCTGGTTGCAAATAGAGAAGAATGCCAGTGACCGAGTACTCTGGAGGTCCCTTGTTGACAGCCTATACCTAAGCTGGGGTGTCAGGTGAAAGTAAGTAAGCATTACCCAGAGTTTATGGCTCAACTTCGAGATCCTTCCAGATGTCCGAGACCCTTACCCTATCTCTAAGGCTGATCCCAGCCACCCTCCTGAGTAATCTCATTTCAACTGCTTGAACCCACGGTTTTATTCTTTCTGTCACTACCCAGAGTTCATGACCGTGAGGGTTGGGACAAAAATCGACCAGTAAATTGAAAGAACATAGAATGTGACTGAAAACAGGAAAATCCTGGAGGTCAATCTTGTTTGGTCCACAAGAGAGCTACAGCTATAATGAAGATTTATTTACTAGCAATGACCCAAAGTACATAGCAAAAGATACAAAGATATGGTTTAAAGACAACAGGGTGATTATTCTGGGATGGCCGAGTCAAAGCCAACACCTCAGTCCAAGAAAATTGTGGCTGGACTTGAAAAGGGCTGCGACAGATCCCCGTGCAACCTGACAGTGGTTGAGCAGTTTTGCAATCAAGAAGAGCGCTTGGGCACAGGAATCACAAAAGTAACTTTGCAAGCTTCAAAATGTGTACGCTGAATGCAACACTTAAATCCAACAATGCCTATTCAACAAACTAATGAGAAACACCAGCACAGCAACGGAGGCATCATTCACGATGGTAAAAAGCACCAGAAGCCATTCACTATGGCTGAATGTTGAAGGAAGCAATGCCTGTAATAACTGAGGTGTAGTAAAGGAGCATTAATGTAAGAGTAAAATCGCTTCTATCGCTAATGTACAATTTAGCGCTACCACAGTGGTGCACAGTCTTTGCACTGGCACATAAAAAAGTGTTTACAAGAAGTAGCTTCATTCAGCTGTTCATCTGTTTTGATACAGCCACTTTCATATTTCAAAGTATCAGATGAAAACGGATTGAGAGAGTGTAAAGACCGCAGCTTTTACTCTCGTTGCCACTAGAGAGTAACACACATGCCTACATAATATCCTCCCCTATAGCTAGTGCTGCTTTGCTTTATCAGAACTGGTCAGACGAAATCACAACAGCTTTTCTTGGGAGGGATGTGCAGCCTGCTAAATATGAGTGAATGTTTTTGTGCACACTGAATAACAAATCAGCTCTGTGACATGCTGTGCATCTAAAAATGCAGATGGCCAGTAATCAGTGTGCACTGGGTAATCGCCAGAGCATACCCAGACAATCACTCCAAGAATGGAAATACTCATATTGAAATATCATCAACAAAGAACTGATTAACAACATGCTATAATTCACAGGATTTTTAACATGTAAAGGAAGAGTTGTATGGCGATATGGGCAAATTAATTCATAGCATTTAAGATAACTCACTGAAAAGACAAAGACAGATCAGCAGTCTTTTTTTCCTCTCCACTCATGTCACAACCAAACCCTGGATCCAAGCCATCCTGACAGCGGTAGAGTCCTTGAAGCAGCCCTCAGCACCTGACCATGTGTTTAGTGCCCTGCTAAAATCTGGAAAGAGAGCAGCGATGAATGAGAACATGTGGGAACGGTGCCAGGAATCTTCCATTACGAGCTGCTTGTATCATTCTCTCCCCTATGGATACAAGTAAGAGCCGGAGCCAGAGCCGAGCAGAACGCATAAAGAACACCTTGACCTTGTGCGCACATATGGTGTCACTGTCTGTTAGAGATTACAGTGAAAAGTGGTCCCTAACAGGGCTACTGTCCTCCTTATGGACTAATTAAAGGAAATTAGACTTTATGCACTTGCCCCAAGTGTACAGCTGACCTCCTATCTACGCTCAGAGAGAGGGGGAAAGGCCTGCATGGACTACTGTAAAACATGAACGGTTGCTTCATATACATTTGAGAGTATTTCTATCACTCTTTCTGGGTAGGAGTGTCTTCTTGGAGGGAGATTAGCAAGATAAGACACAAATTACTTCAGAGTAATATTTTCTGCAACAGGCAAAAATATGATGGTTCTAATGATGATCTAAACATATTTTCCTGTGGTGTAAGGTGACTTAAGAGTCATCTTTCCCTCTAAAATCCACTTACAGGATGATCACAGCCGCTCTGACTTAAGACAGTAAATATTAAAATCTCTGTATTTACCTCTTCAGGTATTCCTAATATCTTTTTTCTGAGTAGATTGTTACATTACTGTTGAAAACACTAAATTTCCCGAAACTGCTCTTGAAAATAAAAGTCTTTAATGATTATTACCATTGGAGACTTTTATTATGAGAAATTTAGGAATAGAACGTGTCTATCATCAGATGTTTTACTAAACTTTATTACTAGGACACTAACAGACTAACCTTGCAAAGCAGATGGATACATCCGTTTCTGTGTTTCTCACTGGCGAATCCATCTTGCAAAGCTCCCGTCTGAACCGTTTGGGCCCGGTTTGAAAGTGACAGGACCAATCAGCGATGCGGCTCAGTACTTTAAAGCATGGCAGAGTCGTGACGTAAGCGAACAGGAACAAGAAGCCGGTGCAGTTATGGCGGAAACATTAGCGTTGATGCTGCTAAAGTGCCAGTTTTATCAGAACTTGATGACATTTCTCCGTTAAAAGAAGAATGAAGAACAGCAGTGAGTTGTTTTCTTTTCAAAAACGACAGAAGTCGTGTACTGACATGTCTATAGTTGCCATGGTTATTCCTCGGTAGCTGCGCATGTGCAACTCTGTCACGGTTATGTCACTTGTTTTGTTGCTCTGATTGACTCGTGAAGATGTGACAGAACGTTCATCCAATCACACTCCGAGTTTTTTTTTTCAAATTTTCTGCCCTTTCCCAAACGCTTAGTATTAAAGGTTTTCCAGATGCATGTGTTTATGCATCTGGTGTGTCAGGTTACTAACAGACAGGAAGGATTGAACTTTTGCTTTGAGAGAGACAAAGCTACATGCTACTTCTTTTAATCATCCAGGACTAAAGTGAAATATGGAGTGAAACACACCTTCAGCAGATAAGATGTTTGTTCCTGCTGTGCCTTTTTCAAATGAAAAATAGACAAGCACTCCAGCAATTAGCCGCCCCCCTCACCTTACAGCAAACTATTGCCAGAGCTCAGTTGCCTGGCTCTGGGCCAGAGAAGAGACAGAATTTGGGGATTAATACTATGGTTTTCTGGCACAAATCACTTTTTCATGTGACCGTTAATGACCCGTAGGCCACCATGGATGATAGATTTGGCAAATTTACCTCGCAGTGGACAAACGCATAGCATGTAGCTATGGCAACATGTAGCACTAAAACGCTGGTTTGGTAACCTAATCTTTATCGATTATTATTTTCTGTAAAAACCAAACAAGCAGGATATCCCAGCTCGTGACTCATTGTTACATGATAAATTCTGCCATCAGATTGGCTGTTGTCCTGGGTAAGGCCTTCTCCCTGCACTCTTTACGTCATGTAAATTATAAATTGTTATTATTTTATAATTTCATTTTTAAGTCTAGGTTGGTAAATCAACAGTAGTCATGCATAGCTATTTAGCAGAGGCATGTGGAAGTTAATCTGCAGGGAAAACTGAAGGCTGGCAGTGCTAGTACTGCTAACATAGGCTACAGTTGGCAAAGTCATTGGAGATAATGTCTCTGCAGACCCTGTTTAAAGCAAAATGCTAAATTTTGATGATTTCCTGCATTTTTTCAATACCTTCATTTTCATGGTACCAGATGTATCACTTCATATAGCTTCAGGAAAATGATAAATCAGAAAGATAACTGATTATTCAGGCATCCTGACTGCAATGACATGAAGACAGATATCGTCATAATGAGTGAATTATAAAACAGCATGTTCCTTCTGTTTTAATTACATTAAAACATTCACTCACAACAGCATATCATGGCACTAATGGCTCCTGTTAAGAACAATTAGTAAGGCAGGTCATTCAATGAATTGATGGACAAGCAGTAAAGACTCAGACTAATGCATCTGTCTTCTCCAAAAGCTGTCAACACCTTTTTTTTCTTTATGTGGAGGGAAATTAGATGAGGCAAAAGCATGAAAAGCATCTGTCAAACTGAAAGTACTTTGTAGATGTATTCCTGGATATAGGCACATCTCTAGGCTTTCTGGGCCATGTGAAAAGACACTGTATTGGTCCCTACAGCCTAAGTCAGCATATGGCATAATGAAAGGCTTAAGTGCTAATTGGAAGGTTCTCATGTCACATCAAGCCAGTCAGACTGTGTTTTGTGCACGACATTCAGTGAGACTTTGGAGAGTGAAAATTAAGCCTGAGGGGAAAACACGCTTTGCAAGGGAGCCAAAGGAGCACACTTTTGATTGGCCGATTTTATTGATTATAGATAAAATAAACAGCCGTTACTAATAATGCCAAATGTCAGCCTAAATAATCAGCCAGGATCGGTCATCCCCTACTGAAAATTATAAAGACGTCATGACAGCATATGTTCCCATCCAGACAACAGCTGTTTCTCAAAGTTCCTCTGCAGGAACGATCCTCCTGAACGAGGCCTACAGAGGCGGGGCAAGAGTCCTTCCTGGATCTTGGAACTGGCTAGTGAGTGCTTGTGATAACATCACTGGAATTGCCGTTCCTTTTCACCTGGAGGTGCTAGAAAACAAAACAGCTTTTACCCAGGGCTGTCTGATATGCTTTTGTACCATCATATAAGCATATCATATTTAATAATATGATCATATAATCCTATTCATCATAATACAACCACATGATATTATCATATTCTATGGAGCTACTTTTATCCATCCAGCTTTGCTTTAAAACATACTTACAGTGAAATCGGGATATTCAAAAGTCTATTGAGTAGTCGAGGACCCAGCTTTCAACCCATGTTTTTTTTTAATAGAAGGAAAATGGGGCACATTGGATTCTAGATAATTCCTGTGAGCATGTTTGAAAATTCTCTGTTTGAAGGACTCAGTCCTTTGAAGAATTTTGAGGGTCCTCGACATTGAAACAGTCCTCTGACCGACTTAGTAGCCTACAAAAATGGCCAAAAATGCCCGTTCTAGGGTCCTTTCTGGATAACCTTCCATAGACGGTGTTTGGGAAAGGGCCGAACCTTGTTGTGACTGGATGAACGTTCTGTCACTTTTTTACAGGCCAATCAGAGCAACAAAACACGTGATGTAGCCAATACCGAGATTTAAACTCCACAGAGAGCTGCATAACGCAAACCATGGCGACTGTAGGCATGTCAGTACACGACTTTTGTCATTTTTGAAAAGAAAACAACTCACTGCTGTTCTTTGTTCTTCTTTTAACGAAGAAATGTTGTCTGATAAAACTGCCACTTTAGCAGCACGTACGCTAATATCTTTCACCATAACTTCACCAGCATTTTGTTGTTGCTTACTTATGTCACGACTAAGCAACACCGAAAGTACTGCTCCTCAACGCTGATTGGTCCTGTCACTTTCAAACCGGGCCCAAACGGTTCAGACAGGAGCTTTGCGAGATGGATTCGCCAGTGAGAAACACGGAAACTGGCGATCCATCTGCTTTGCAAGGTTACATACTACATCCATCCCAACAACATGGTTCCACAATAGAAGAGTCCAGGTGCTGAACTGGCCTGCATACAGTCAAGACCTTTCACCTACAGAAAACATTTGGCGAAAAATCGAACAAAAACCCCAGCAAAGAAGATCCAGGACTGTGAGCAGATACAATCCTTCCCTGATATTTACAGAACATTGTTAAATGAAGAGGGGATGCTACACAATGGGAAATATTGGCCTGTCCCTACTCTTTTGAGATGTGAAATGTCTTAGTTTCAACATCTGATATGATGTTTACGCTCAATTGCAAATGGAATATAGGTTCATGAGATTTGGAAATCACTGCATTCAGTTTTTACTTTTACAGCGCCCCGACATTTTTGGAACTGGAGTTGCATTTGTTGCAACTTTGAGGTACATTAGTATCCTTTGTATGGATGTGCAAGGTGAAACAGTCCCAGGTATGAGGACAAAAAGTCTTTCAAAAAGACTTTGCCTATAAAAACCAGCAGGAATAGGGACACTAAGGCCTTTTCCTGCAACTATGCACATTTATCGACTCCCAATGGATGAGAGGGGTCAGCCCAATGTGACTCCATGTTTTACAAAAGGCAGAACAGCAACTTCTCTTTCTAGGTGAGCCACTAATAGCAGGTGGAGCTTCTTTGCCTTCCAGGGAAATGAACGAATGAATGAATGAACTCTAAGAAGAGGATGGCTCTTATAGATCTATAGTAGCACTTGAACACATAAACGACCACATTAGTGACTCCAGTGCCTGGAGGGGTAATACCGGGAGGACAATCTGCTGTGTCGAGCACACATGTTGTGCGTTGGTATTGAACATCTTTGCTTGACGCTGATGAAGGGAGGCTAGAGCAGCGGCGGAGATGGAGAAACAATTGATTGGAGGATGGAAACAAGCGGCGTGTTGTAGAACTCCTTGGAGATACGATCAGTGGCTAATCTTTACAGACACATCTAACGGGTTCATTTGTGTAAAGTTCAATCTTATCATGAGTGGATTGTTGGGAGAAACATTATGCAAAGGGAGTAGCCTTGGAGGTGAATATGGAAATCAGGCTAATATTGGATCAGAATGCATCTTCAAGTCTTGGGGGGGGTGAAAATGACCACAAATATTCATTAATTCTGCTTGTTGGAACACAATAACCTTGTAAACAATGTTCATGAGTTGGTGTTAATCACTTTTGGCATTTCTGACGCTCTTTTCATTACCCCAAGGTCAGAACAGAAAGGAGAGATCCAGCAGGTCGGTCGTGGGGCACTAGCAGCAGAGTCGACTGCAGCCAATTCATATGGATTGACATTCAGAAGACCTTAATTGTCAGAGCGAGTGCAGAGAGCACTTGGGAACCCCCTTAAGATAATAAATAAGCCCTTTGGACTGAAGGCAAGAGATTCATCAACATGGCAGCGTTCACTGGGTTAGAAGAAAAGCTTGAGAGGAGAGCTCAAGGCCTTGGATTTTCTTAGGTTGTCATGGTTTTAAATGTTGCTTCAGTGTAGTGTGAACTTGAGAACATTATGTGTGCTTCTCTTGGCAGACTGCGGCTGTAAAATCGCCAAATACTGCTTCACGTCTGCCAGGCTATGCTGCCATATTGGTTCAACGCCAATGCGCTCAATCTTCTCAGATGAATACTTTTAACTGATACTTTATTGCAAGTCTTTCACTGACTGGAGAGAGGAAGACTTGGTCATTGTCTGGAGTGAGGAGCAAGGCACGCTGCCACATGGCTTGTTGTTTGCTAAGTGAAATGTGTTAGTCCACTGCTGGCAAACATGGAGGAAATGACTTCCCTTATGCTCATGAGTGCTTAAATTGAATAACCAAGAACTGTATTTGAGTTAGAAAAATTGTATTTCGAAAGAATAAATATTAAATGAAGGAATCATTTTCAAAATATTGATTTAATTCAAAATGCTTCCATGAAAATGAAGTTCTGAATTAGTTTCACAAATTGATTATTGTGAGCCTCGAGGCAGAGTGCCCCTGCTGACACTGTAGCCACTTTTGCAAATGAACTCTTGACATTTTCTCATCAATTTCAGGCCAATCAGTTCCTGAAATTTTCCAGAATTGTCTCCCACACATGAACCCTGAAAGAGAGACGATCTCTGACCCGCAGTCCAAACTCAAAAATGCACCATTTGGATTAGGTAAATGGCACAGAAAATACTTTGTGACTAACCTCAACTCAGATCATGCCCCCCATGATGATCAGAGAGAGCAAATCTGACCTAAAGTTGGGTTTAAAATTATGTAATCTGTGGCCAGTCTAAGATCAGAGCACCTGGCATTATTGATTGTCTGCCTCGGGCATCATGCAGGTGTATCTGTGATGATATCTGTAGCCTGAAAATATAGTACAGCACAGAAAAATGGGAAGCCATAGTCACCCTTAACGGCACCACTGGAAGGGCACCCCAGAGGGCATTTTGCCTCTTTTGTGTTAAAATACAGAGGACACTTTGCCACTTTTTAGCCAATGGAATGTTGGCCTTAAGTATACTTAACCACATTTAGTCCACTGGACAGGTACCCTAATGGCACTTTACCAGTTTTTGTCAACTAGTAGGGTACCTTGAGTGCCTTTTACCAAGTTTTTTTTCCACCAATAGAAAAGCTCAGAGTACACTTGGCCAAGAATGTGAATGTGCGCCTCTAATAGACGCCATCTTCTGGCTAAACTCTGTTCTACGCCTCAGTATATTGCAGTCTCCTATAGTTTGTGCTCTGGTATTCATTCTGTTGTCCTTTTTCTGAAGAAAATCAGTTAATGGTGGGGGAGCAAGCCCATTTAAAACTTTAAAAATAAGACAAACATCAGAGTATGTTTGGTAAGAGTCAAAGTTTAAAATAATATACTTACTAATGATATTACAGTAATGGAAATTAAACGGTTTCCTTTTGAGGATTTTGACCGTCTTCTTGAAGTGAGATATGATGGGTTTTATTGTACTTGTATTGTACTTTTATTGTAGGAGAAAGAACATGCATACAGTGTTTTTTTGTGTTAAGGTGTAAACAGGAATTCTGGAGCCAATCAGACACTGGTATCATGGCTGCAGCTTCTTGCTTTGTTTTTACATGCACATATAATACAGTGTCATCAGCATATAATTGTACCTTCATATTTGAACAATCATTTGGAAGGTCATAAACATAAAGACTGAATAAGATCGGCCCCAAGATGGAGCCTTGTGGAACTCCAGCTGAACAACTGAGGTATGATGAACTTGACTCTCCAATACGTACAGCTTGGTTTCTGTTTGCTAAATATCTCCCTAAAAGGTAAAAAGGTGGCTCACCGTTTTGGCAAGGTGAGTCTGGCCTTCATGCTTGGTGGTATAGCAGCAGCTCACAGAGAGCAGGAATAGAGTCAAGCAGAAGCAGACAACAAATGTTTGTTGGAAAAATGTTGGATTTTTCCATTGGGCTGAATTAACTTGCATAATCTTTTTTTTGCTGCCATGAACCTGCTGTGATGAAGGCTTTAATTGATAGGTGAGGTGTTTTTTTTATGTGGATTTGTGGCAGGACCTGCCAGCCTGCCAGTACGCGCCACCATCTTCCCTGAGAATGTTTCACTGGACAGGCATCCTAAAGGCACTTATGCCATTTTTGTCAACTGGTAGGGCATTTCAAGCACATTTTAGGTACAATAAAGGGTAGGAAACATCAGAACACTGGAAGGCCAACCTTTAGAGCACTCTCTCTTGTTTTGTCCACTGGAAAAGCAACCCGAATGAGCACTTTCCATGTTTGATCCACTTTATGACTTTGATGGGGAGAAGTGTAGTATGGGGAATATTACTTTATCAGTTCTTCTCAACTGAAAGGGTACCCATGAGGACACTTAGCCACATTTCTGGCCAGTGGACCATCACCCTATTGTGCCATTTGCCCGATTTAGTCCACTTGATGGACACTCTAGAGGACACTTTTCCATGGTTATTTAAAGTTTGGCCCCTGGTGAGGAACACTGGACTGCACTTTGTCATGTTTTTATTCCATAGGGCGTCCAAAGGGATTGCTCACCCTGACTCCTTCCTAGTACACAAGTGCCTACAATCTTCCAGCAGTGAGATGACCACCTCTGTCCACTGAGCCCCAAGAGTCTTGAGGCATAAAACTCTTTTGGTTGGCTTGTTTAAAGACCTTGAATTACTGTATTTTGCTGTAGGTGTCAAGCTGCAAGACAAGTTTCCTGAAACATTGCTACTCCGGTCTACATTTCTTTAGATTCAGCCAGATATCTAGTTAAATAGCTAAATGATGATAGCCTCACGTCTTAAAAAGTGGTAAGTGCAGACATGACCGCTGTCTGACTCTCCTCCTTTAGACTTTTTAATCCATGCTGTTTCTCTGTGAGCTTTTCATATTTTTCACTTTTATGTGCCACTACTTTTAAAACTCAGAAGTATTTTTTTTTCTGTTTGACCAGCTGAAAGGCCATAAACAGTATAATACTTTTGGCATTTTGATAGCACTCAGTGCAAAATTCATTTCCTGCCCTCCTATCTGCAGTTCTGTGGGTGACGTGCCATCATCTGCAAACATGCGTCAGAGTTGGAATCAAAATGCTGCTCTATTTCCTTCACCCTTTTCCAGCTTCTAGATGTTACTCCTTGTAGCTCTTGTGTTTTGACATCTTTTTTTTGTCAGGCCATGGAGTGCCCTTTTCCACAATCGTAGCTGTCACAGTGGACAAGGAAAAGGTTGCAGTTCGGCTACAAAAATGTGATATGTGTGACCCACGGCCATTGCCGTATAAAAATATCTATTTATACGGACATCCATGCTGATACTGTTCCCTTCAGGTGAAGAATCCAGTGAAATGGCTTACATTAGACTCCCGATGTCAGGAGAAGCAATCTGTGTTACAGTTGTAGACATGTCACACAGCAGAGCAGTACTCATGTTAGCTTCAGGCAAAAAATTATAGGTGTCATCTGACATGCTGGAGCACTCATGTCAAGTGGCAGTGTGGTTTGGACTTTAGGCGTTTTGCTTTTCAGTAAGTAAATGGATGCTGTCTTTGACAAGAATGTAGAGTGGTGATCCAGAGATTCAATTAACCTTAAAGTAACCCAAAGCGCAACCTAATATGTAGATGCGTTCATTGAAAAGTGTACAAATAAGCAGGATTTCTCATAATCACACTGGAAATATGAATAATGGAGGCCTCCATGTCAGATCCAACTGAAAAAGACCTTTGAGAAAGTTGTGGGGTCACGATTGAAAGCCTCTCTCAAACCAAATCAGCGGTAACCTTCAGGCTTTATTCACCAGTATTCTTTGCATGGAGTGCTTTTAAATCAAAGCATAAATAAACTTTTAGTACCAATGTTTTTATCCAAAACGACAGATGCATCAAATAGGATCTTTGTCCCCTCTTCCTGATTACTTTTTTCTTTCATTTCTTTCAGTTTTTAAATGTTAATTTCATTGATGGGGGGGGGGGGGGGGGGCATCCAAACCTACCTGGACCTATGTGACAAAGTAAAGTAAGGAGATAGGGCCAACTGAACCTGGGGGCGGTGCTAACTCCGCACATGAGTTCAGGAAAGGAAAATCTGAGAACGGCTTGTTTTAGCGCACATTTTCTGAATGGGGGTGGTGGGGGGGTTCTGGTACTTGAGGGGATTGTGGACAGGCCAGGGGCATAGGTTTTTGTTCTAAAAGCCCCAAAAAGTGATTTTTGCATAATATGTCCCCTTTAAATCATGAATTTACTCTGTTGAACTTCATGCTTTTTTATAGCAAAGACTAATTTTGCCAGCTACAACCTGGCATATTTACCGCTGGACCTGTTGGATCAAGAAATCACTTAAAGAGAACTGCTCTTGCAAAGTGAAGTAGGCTAAAGATCTCAACAAGCAACACAAAATCTAAAGAAGTACAAGACCGATGAGAAACAAAGTCATTGACATCTATCTATCAGGAAGGGTTATGAAACCGTTTTTAAAGCTTTGGGGTTCCAGTGAACCATGGTGAGGGTCATTACCCACAAATGTAGAAAACTTGGAACAGTTGTGAACTAGGGCTGCAAGAACAAACCAATTAAATCAATGAAATTGATCAGTAATGGTTTTGGCAATGAATGTGTTTACTGATTGGTTGTGCTTCACTTGATGTGGATAAACTGTCGCTTTGTTAAGTACTTCTCTGATTAAAATCTGAGGATTATATTATCGAAATAAGGAGGAGAATAATTCATCAATACTCATTTCACATGACAGAGAGGAGGCCAATCTAAAAAGAAAAGCGCTCTGCAATGGTTAAAAAAGAATTGGAACTTTAGTTTTGTTTCTGTCCTGACGAGAGGGTTAGGGTTAGGGATAAAAACAATAGTGGTGGACTGTCAGATGTTTATATAATTACAACAAAGCAGTGTTAAGATCATCAACTAAAACAATGACTAAAAAAAATTGTTGACGGCCTTTTCTTCCACGACAAAAACTACTAACAAAAATAGATCTATGATGACTAAAACTGACAAAAAGTAAGTTTAGTTTTCATCGAGATGATTAAAATGATTCTAAAATGTAATGTAGTTTTCATCAGACATTCAAAATCCGTGATATTTCTCCACTGTAGGTTTATTTGTCAAAAAACAATGCAGCAATAGCTATTCTGCCTCCGCTGCAGAAAGCAGGGACCCCAGGTTTGGCAGAGAGCATAGAACACACTACCAAGGCTTGGTACCAGATTTAGGCAAGAAAATAAAAGCTTGGACTCAAAGTCAAGACTAAAATGTGAGGACTTTTTTATGGACTAAAACTAGACTCAAATGCTTGAGTCGTCGTCGACTAAAACTAGACTAAAACACGTTTCATTTAAAGACTAAAACTAAGACTAAAAGTAAAAATAGCTTCCAAAATTAACACTGCATCAAAGTGTCAAAAACTTCTACTAAAATTCTCCTCATAAAGACGTATAAAAAGCTGCATGATTGTTTAAATCTGACACTCTTCTGGGATAAAATATTTGCCGGAGGAAGCAATAAAAGTATATCTTATTATAACTAGAGTCCTTCATTCAAGGCATAGCACTAGGCTATCATCATCTATATGATCTTAAAGTGTTTATGTATGTGAGTAAGGAGGGACTATTCTATGGAGTGTTAATATTATTTTTAACAGAATTCATGAAATTGTAGCCTTTTTTATTTTCTAAATATATCATATATTTGGACTATTAATATATTTAGAGTTTCACATTATTTAAAAAACATTGATTCATTGATGAACTGAAACAATAATGAACCAATGTTTTCAAATACTTGAATAATTCCTCAAGGAAGAGTGGGCTAAAATTCCTTCAAAGGGAACCAGTTATTAGATTTCAAGGGCAATAATGTTTTCAGAGAGGGCCAGGCGGGTTTGGATGACTCTTTTCTTAATAAAAGAAACCATCTTTTAAAAACTGCAGTTTGTTTACTTGGTTTATCTTAGTCTAAAATGTGTTTGATGATCTGATATATAGTAGTCACTGCTAGCAGCCCTCCAGGCCTCTGTGTTGCTCAAATGCCTGAAAGCTATGAATTGAAGACCCATGTTAGCACTGACAGCCCCGGTTACTGTCTCTCCACTGGGGTTGTCTATTTTTGTCTGCAGGAATGTAGTACAGGAGCTGAAGGACTGTTTTCAAGGCAAAAAATAAATAAATAAATAAACAAAGGGAGTTTAACACATCATCATCAATTCATTCACCCTTCCAAACACCTACAATTTGAGGTTTTAGTATGCTGCCCAGTATTAGAGTACAGATAAACTGTAGAAGCCAGGGATCAAACTACTGATGTTTTGATTCAAGAGACTCTTGCTCTACCACCTAAAGTGGTAGTGCATGATCAAAAGGAGAAAATAAATGAAAAAGCATCCAATATATGATTTCTTTTGGAGAGCACTCCTCACTTGACATCGGCATAGTCAGGAACATTTTCCACTGCTGATTACATTTTAGTGGTGAATGAACAAATAACAATAATGAACACTTTTAAATTCAAATTATTCACACCAAACACATTAATCTTTTACAGACTCATTTAGGTTGAAGCGGAGAGCACTGACATTTGCTTCCAGCTCACATTTGTCTTTTCAAAGAGCAGAGTAAAATATTACTGCTATGTTTCCTATGATAGAGAAGAGTTGTTACCAGTGGGTGTAAGAACAGATGGTTGTTCTGTGAGTCAGTTGTTTAAAGAAATATACTGATTTTTAGCTATTAAAAAAGGGTAGTTGACACAACATGAGACAACATAACATGGCACACTACATGATCTGGCACAGCAAGACACCAGGCCACACAGCACAACATGACACTGCACTGCTACAGATATGATACAAAATAACCCGGCACATTATGGAATGCTACCATACAATATGACAGGATAGGATAGAGTGAGGTATAGTATAATACAACACTGTACCATAACATGACATGATACAATATGACATGACTCTACACTGTACAGCATGATACAGTACAATACAATATGAAATAGTCCGATACGATAGAATATGATAGGATAGAATACAATACAATAAGACAGGATACAATAAGGTATGGCATGATGCAGTACAATATGGTTAGCCATGGTCCAAGATGAAATGATACGTAGCCATATGACAGGTTATGAAGCGATATTAAATTAAACAAAGTGATACGACAAAATAAGGAGTGGTCAGTAATATGCCATAAGGTATGGTATTACAAGAAGTACTAGGATATGATACGATGAATATGATACAATATGATATGATACAATTCCTAATGATACAGTACAATACAATAGGAGATTGATGTTAGGTTCAGTTTCGTTATGCCATTACATTGCGGTATGTTACGTAACCTTCTGTTCAGTACCATTCCTTTCTGTGACATTCCGTTCAGTTCCCTTTCGATTTGTGATGTTGTGATTTCTTACATTTTGATTTGTTACGTTGTGATTTACCACTGCTTATGTGTTGCATTACAGTGTGAAAAGGGATGGCATGTTAGAGTAGGATATGATAACATAATTTAACATACGAGTCCATACCACACAATACATCAGGAATATCTCAAAAAATAAGAATATCATGAAAAAGTTCACTATTTTTTGTCAGTCTTTACAGAAAGTGAAACCCATATATTACACAGACTCATTACACAAAGAGTGAAATATTTCAAGCCTTAATTTCTTGAAATGTTGATGATTATGGCTTACAGATAAGAAAACCCAAAATTATGTGTCTCAGAAAATTAGAATATTACATAAGATCAATAAAAAAAGGATATTTTTAACAGAAATGTCAGGCCTCTGAAAAGTATGTTCATTTCTATGCACTCAATACTCGGTTGGGCCTCCGTTTGCATCAATTACTGCATCAATGTGGCATGGCATGGAGGCGATCAGCCTGTGGCACTGCTCAGGTGTAATGGAAGCCCAGGTTTCTTTGATAGCGGCCTTCAGGTCATCTGCATTGTTGGGTCTGATGTCTCTCATTTTCCTCTTGACAATACCCCATAGATTCTCCATGGGGTTCAGGTCAGGGTGGTTGCTGGCCAATCAATCACAGTAACACAATGGTCATTGAACCAGCTTTTGGTACCTTTGGCAGTGTGGGCAGGTGCTGAGTCCTGCTGGAAAATGAAATCAGCATCTCCATAAAGCTTGTCAGCAGAAGGAAGCATGAAGCGCTCTAAAATGTCCTGGTAGATGGCTGCATTGACTGTGGACTTCAGGAAACACAGTGGACCAACACCAGCAGATGCCATGGCAGCCCAAATCATCACTGACTGTGGAAACTTCACACTGGACTTCAAGCAACGTGGATTCTGTGCCTCTCCACTCTTCAAGGTCCCAGAGTTGATCCATCTATCTATCTATCTATCTATCTATCTATCTATCTATCTATCTATCTATCTATCTATCTATCTATCTATCTATCATACATACATACATACATACATAGAACACCACAACACACCAATTATACCATACCATATTAAACCATACCATACCATACCATATAGTACAATTACATACTATACCATTTGATGCAGTTTCATACCAAAGCATACCATACCACATCACAACACATCACAACACACCAGTTGTACCATACCATATCAAACCATACCATATCACACCATACCATATGGTATGATTCCATACCATACAACACAACATGGCACAACAGAAGTTTAAACAAAATTATAAGATATGTTTCAATACAATACCATACTATTCCATGCCATACAACATGGCATGCCATGACAAAATGACACATATAATACAATGTGACACAAAACAATCTGATCCAACACAGCACTATGTGATGATAGCGTACTATATGATACAATGTGATACTGATCAATGGAATACGATGTGAGCAGATACAAAACAATAGGGCGTGGTACTATAGGATATGATATAACACAATATAATTCAATAAAAAATACCATGTTATAATTCCATATAATAATGCACACCAGAATACTGTGATACTACAAAATATAGGACACACTTAATCTTTTAAGCAACATGTTTTTGCATCTTTGAGTTCCAGATTTAGGTTTTAATGGCCTGTAGTGTTTGGTTCTGGTTTAATTTTCACCCCTTTCATCACCTGGACAAAGCTTATTGACCCTTGGTTGCTGTTCAAGAAGGCTCTCTGCAGACCAATCAGGTGGGCAACAAAGGATCAATTGTGCTGCTAAAGGGCAGACACAAGAGAGGGACCACTATATTTTGAGCATTTTAGTGCTAGAGCACCAGTGAAGACAAAAACTTGTCACAGTACCCGAGTTGTCCTTCTTGATAAGAAGGCTGAGGTGATTCTCTTGCATGCTTTAAATCAACATAGTGATGTCATGGGACTATTTATGTCACTACTAATCCTTCGTACGTTTTAAACGCTACGCTTTATTCCCCTAACATGGTCTTTTGGAGGACCAAAGCAAGGACCAAGGTGAGGCCCTTTCACAATTAGATAAACACAATCATAGCGAGTGAAATAAAACATTTTGAGGCACAATTTTGGATAACCAGGCCAGAGAATTAGAGGACATACCCAAATTTGTAATACAAATACCCAAATAACCAATAATGTTTGCTTATCCATTCCTAAAAGAGCATTAAACTCATCATATATGAACATTTTAACATGTCTCTAGGCCAGGTGCAACTTATGAAAATAAAATTGTTGCTCTCTCCTGGTGCGTATCTGCTCCTCTGCCACAAATTCTCAATTTTAGTTACTGAGTGTGATTTTACACAAAAAAATCCACAAATTCATTGTTTCACTCTGTTATTTGCATGATATGAAAACATTAAGAGTCTTTTTGAGGGGTGTGGGCCTTGTTATTTGGGCAAGGGGTCCTCCAAAGAGATGTTTTTCAATCATCAAAGTCTATTTTGTTGCTATTTCATTTACTCTTGGCCCCTTATTAACATTCAGACTACGTTTTAATTATTGAAAGTAATTTCATATGTGCAGCTCATATTTGATGCACACCTAAAATGATTATATAAGGCCACTTGGAGCTCAAGGCCCTATGCAATTCATTACCTTTGCCTTATGATAAAACTGTCCATGCATGCCTGCCATAAATACTTTTTAAGTTGATTTTCAATGTTCTGTCTGGAGCTCAGTGCAATGCATCTTAAGCTGGTCAATTAAAATCAAGATTTAAGAGCCAGTATTCAGCACATAGTTATGTATTGTGTGCAGAAAATAAAGTACCAAACCTTCAGTATTCTATCTAAATATCCATAACATTCCTCAAAGAAGAGACGGTAGCAGATGGTCAACAAACGAACAACCTTAAGAGAACCACTCCAAAGTAAAGTCTCCTCCTAGAATCACAACTCCTACAAGATGAAAAAGAGACAGGACCTTTGAAATGGCAAACGAAAAAGTGTAGTCTGAAAGGTTTGAAGGGTAGCTATAGAAAAAAAAAAAAAAATAAAGCAATCTGAACAAAAAACTACCATGTGAATAGAACATTTTAGTGAGAAATAAATGGTATTGAAAATGTAAGGACACCGATGAAAGGCTTGTCTGGTTGTACAGACTCAGCTGCAATGATTTCTGTGAATAGACCTCTATTTTCAATGTGAGTTTGTTTAAGTTTACAAAACTTTGACCGAAATTAACCATGTAAAATGTTCATTTTTAAAAATCTAAAACCATCAAGAGTATCATTAAACCGTCATGCCTGACTATTCAGATTTGGGTAGGTTTAGAGGCTGGGAAGGGTAATTCTGTGGTGATGGATTGGAAAGAGTCAAATAGTTTAGTTTTGATGGTAGAGTATACATTAGGCAACCAATTGATTAGATATACCTGTACAACTGGTGATTAGTACAAATATATTGCCTAAAAAAAGTACTGGATATTTAACCAATTCATTGATTTTTTACATCAGTCAAGGTCAATATAGTTTGGCTTTTTGACAAAAATCTTCAAAGCTGCGTCAACGCAGCGGGTATTGGCGGCAGCTCAGGGTTGCCAGGTCTGGGTGACAAATGTAGCCCAATGGCCGATAAAAACTAGTCCAAAACCAAGCCTAACACTGAAATTCAATATAAGCCAGTAAAACCTCTGCCACACCACATATATTGCTTGTGTGTGTGTGCAGGTGTGCTGTTTCTGTGTGTGGCGTGTGCCAGGGTGGCACAGCGGATCTTTGGTTGCGTGCACGTTCTGTTTTCCTGCTTTTCTGATGGTTGAATTAGTTGGATTTGAAGGTAAATAAAGTGGCGTATTCTGCTTTGGAAATTAAAAACTCATACTCAAGACATCAAAAATGGGTCTGCACAACCCACGGATGAAAAAATCTACCCGCGGCAGTACGTAAAAACTAGCCTAATTCAGCAGAAAAAACGTGGACCTGGCAACCCTGCAGCAGCTGATCATGAATGTGCATGTTTCAGAAATTAAAAGCCTGTGTCCTCTGCTGAATTTTTATGCCAGAAGCAACCACAACCTCAGTTACAGAGCAATTCTTACCACCAAGGTTGCTGAGTTGACTTCCAGTGCTGTCGGTAGTATCCGCAAGGTCTGTGTTAAAATACTCTGTGTGTTTAATATATTGTGTATTTTGTACAGTCATGTGCATAAGTTTTAGGCATGTAGGGCACTCAGGATTCATCACAGGGCCCTATACGAAGCAACCCTGGGTTGGAGAGAGGGGGAGGATGGCAAAAGTCAAGCTCGACACGTCAACTTGTGTAGCACTCGGCAGCCAGGGTCAAGCTCAACGGCATATCTTTTGACTGAACCCTGTTAATACACCCGGAGACCAATGGTGTTTTTTTGGACCCTTGGGACATCCAGAGCATGACCAGGGGCTCAGGGCAACCCTACTACCTGCCCAGACAGTACCCTATGTGGCCATGTTTACTCGCCGCATCTACCCCTTACTCTGCCCTTAATGTGAGGACTGTGTTATTTTTTTCAACAGATTATTTTCCCATGCCTCAGGTGATATGGTGCCATAAACATGCTCAGATGTTCTGCGCAGTAAAACCGCGCAACTGAGTATGCTGAGGGTAAAGCTCGACAATTTAAACACATTAATGTGTAGTTTTTAGAGATGCATTGAGAGTTGGTGTTGCAAAGATCAATGTGAGAGAGAAACTATTGCCCTTTAGCGACTCACTTTTCTCCTAATTCCTAACTCCAGAAGCTTCATGTCTCTCTTAATCCGGTTATTTAATTAGCGCTGATTTTATATTCATGCTTCAATAACACCACAGTCTAAAAATATAGAACCCGAAAGGTGACTGAAACAATTAAAGCTGGAGCAATTAAACGTAACTCACTTGGACTTTATTGTAATAATTGAAAGTGTCCTCACTCACAGTATGGCATTTTCCCCGCCTGTACCCAGGTCTAGTTTAAATTAATTTCTGCAGCCCCCCTTGATTCCACTGGAGTCGGATGGCCTCAAATGCCTTGATGACCCATCGCTCTGATGATCATATATCACCGGCGACTGCTTAATTATAAGGACGCCAATTCAAGCGTGTAGGGTGTGCTGTATCTCCATGCATATCTATCAGGAGAGAGATAAGAATAGTCGTCCCCGGGCTGTCTGTGGGCTCAGGAATATTAAATGACCCCAGGCGTATGCTCAATTATGGTAAAAGAGACTGTTTTAAATTAAAGGGGTTTCTCCTCGGCGTAGCTTGACTTTGTTTGGTGGTTTGCTAACTGGTTTATTCAGCATAATGTCCAAATATTCAATGAAACATGTCTAATTTCCATTTTCTGTTGTCCTACAGACTCCCAGCTCTCGTGGAATAGATGATTATGCTCTGTAACGTGGCATATGAAAGGCTCCGAACTGCCAGCCTTTATTGCATCTCATTTTGGTAAAATACTACCTGTCCTCCCTGTGAACTCAAACATGCCATTCCTTTGAAAAATCCTCCCGTAGTGTAACGCAATATGACTGATTGCGGTTCCGCTTCAACTCAATATTCAAATTCCACCCTGCATTAAATCATTCCCAGCGCTGATGAGAATCAAATGCAATTATATCTCACGTTTAATTCCCCTTTCTCTGCAAAAAAAATGTAAAAAAAAACCTTTCACATTGCAGCATGCATTGTGCATCATGCATGGTTTCCAGTGTAGATGTTGCATTGAGTGGAGGAAATTGCTTTTTCTCTGTGATCTGTCTTTGCTGTGGGGTGGGGGGTGTTGTCTAACGGCTGCTCCGGTACATCTCTAGGGTCTGATCAAACCCACTGCTGTGACTTCTTTCTGCAGGCGCCCTGTATAGAGTTAGACGTTAATAATTCCATGAATCAAATTATTTTCTTCTTCTGGCTTTCTTTCTACAGGGCTGTGGTAGTTGTATCTGAATTGGTTTAAATTCTGTCAATCATCTTTGCTGTGATGGTGTTAACAGATTTATCACTCTGTCTAGTCATGTGTAGGCTTCAGACTATCTCTGATGCTGAAATATTCTCGCAAAACCACTAAATTTCACACATCAACCCAAAGCCTGCGACTGAAGTGATAAAGAGCAGTGGACTGTGATGAAGTACATCACTGATACTGATATAAAGAATAGTAACAGACCAATGATTTACAATCACAGTTTGGCTCCTGATAGAGCATTACTCATGAGGTACAAATCATGGGTTGACTTAAAGCAGCCTGACAAAGACAGCCCAAACAAATAAAGTCTCCGAATTTGCTAAGAAGACTGGGATGGTTTTATTGACATAATGCAAAGTAAACACCTACAAATAAACAGGGGCGTTCCAAAGACGTGGACTGGGGTTGGCATGGCCCCCTCCTGAAAAATGACTGGCCACCCTAGATGCCAAATTATACAGAGTGATTGGCTTTAAGTCCACTCAAAGACAGGTCATAAATTCTGTTAATGCATCAGACTGCTGGTAGCACTGAGGTGTTTAGAGTAAGGATGTTCCTAAGCTTCTATTTCCCTGTTCGGCTTTAAATTTTGTTTAGAGAAGAAAATCCCTAGAAAACAGTCAAATTCCTCACAGGGCCATTGTGTTAGCCTGATACTCTCCACAGCGTGGCTAACATTAGCAGCTAGCTCCGCCGGCCTTCATTCTTCTTTGCAGAGTAATATTGTGTTTTGATATGTGGCCTCTTTTTATTTTGGGTGGAAGTTGAACCACTTTAAAAAACGGTAATAATGCGCTGTTCCTACCACGCTAACCGCCAAGCCACCGCTGAGCTTCGCATGTTTACATCCACGAAGTGCCAGACAGGAAGGCAGCGGCCATTAACTGAAGCTACAGTGGCTTCTAGTGGCAGGAAATTCATTACAGTTTGAAGGAGCATTCTAGACTTGGATTTCGTGCCCGTGTTCATAAAAAATGATTAGTCTAACCGACTCGTAAATCCCACATCGGCTAATTTGACAAATTAATTGAACAGTTTTAGCTATTAAATGCACACATCCTAAGTTTAGAGTAGGGCTGCTCAAAAGTGGTTAATCTGAAAACTAAAAATCTGAGAGAAACTGGGATACTGGGCCTTTTTTCAGTGGTTTGCTGAGGTTTGGGAATAAGTAAAGTTGGGGCAGAAATCTAGATAGCAGTTTTTTCTAGACAGTACTATCTCCCATTTAAGACAAAATAATGATAATAATAAAAGTTGATTTTATTCTGGCATGATGTAAAAATGACACAAACTAAGATATTGGTTCTTTTTTAGAGAGAGCTATTGGCTGAATAAGAGTGTCCTCCAGGATTGTCCAGCTTTTATTTTACCCCCTACCTTTGCAAGCCTTCCAGGGCTGGCTGCTGAGAAGCATCCCCACAGCATGATGCTGCCAACACCACGCTTCACAATGGGCATGGTATGTTTGTGGTGACATGCAGTGTCTGGTGTCTTCCGAACATAGCGACTTATCTGAAAAAGTTCTATTCTGGTCTCATCAGACCAAAGAACTTTCTTGCACTTGACCGCGGAGTCTCCCACATGGCTTTTGGAGAAATTTAGTCGAGATTTGATATGATTTTTCTTTAGCCGTGGCTTTCTTTTAGCCACTCTCCTATAAAGCCTTGACTGTCGAAGACCCTGGGTAACAGCTGTTGTAAGCAGAGTTTCTCCTATCTCAACTTCGGAAGCTTGCAATTTTTAGGGTAGTCAGAGGTGTCTTAGTGGCCTCTCTCACTAATCTCCTTCTTGCAAGGTCACTCAGTTTGTGATGACAGCCTGATCTAGGCAGAATTAAACATTTGCTATATTCCTTCTGCTTCTTGATGATGGTTTAACTGAATTCTGGGAGATATTTAGTGCCTTGGGATTTTTTTTTCATATCCCCTCTTTTTTTTCAGATATGCTTTGAGTGTTCTTTTGTGTTCATGGTGTAATGGTAGCCAGGAATACTGATTAACAGTTGATTGGTACTTCCAAACACAGGTGTCTTGCAGTGCACTTAGTTGATCCCTATTTCACTAATTGTGAGACTAATAGCAAAAATTCTCTAACGTACAAATGTACAAATCCATTTTAACTTTGACATTTAAGAGTTTTTCTTGTGATTTTTATGTCAAAAAAAGATAACTATATTGACCATGATGGATTTATAATACCAATAAAAGGGTTAAACCTCTCAAATAATATCACTGGTATTAGAGAAAATGCTGTTAGCACACGCTGTGACCATACAATTGTGAAGATTGGCCTGCTAATAACAAAAATAGTGGGTATTTGGTGCAATTGAGACTGTGGAAGAAGGATTCTTTCTAAAAACTAGAGTACAAGCCAGCATCACAGCAAACAACAGCAAGGACAGCGGAAAAGAAATCTTAGAAAGAAGCAGCAAAATTGAGGGCTGATTTGCAACATTTCAACAAAGTGGCTGTTATTCCAGTCTCATGGACAACTCTCTCTACAGAGTCATATTTTGCCATCGCTCGTCCTGTCATTCAGAGCTGAGATTCAAACACTGCTGTCCTGATATACAGCACTGATGAGCAACACACTGCAGAAAACACTGCTGACCGACACCAGAGAGCCTTGTAACTAAAACTGCTCGCTCACAGTATCACACACGGCAAACATGCCTCTAGACATACACATAAAACTGCACTCCATACAACCTTGTGCCAGCATTTATGGCGACAAATGAAACACTGTCCTTATAAGCTTAGTGACATGCCATTAAATACTGTTGAACAGCGTAGGTGTACTATAACGCATGCTTTCTTTCAGGAGTCATTTTGTTTCAGCATCCACAATCCAACAAATAAACTGTATTTGACAGGCAGTAAGAGACTCTGCTAATGTGAACCAATGCAACATCCTACGATTCTTTGGTTCTTAATTTGATTCTCTTTTGAAGGTTGTTTTATGGGGGAGGTGTATGAGTCATAGTCAGTTAACAAATGTCATTTATTAATTGATATAAGAGTAGATGTGCTGTGAATGTGTGCTGATAAATGATCAACACTGTGTAAAGCTTTCAGATGCAAGGTCAATATTATCAGATACAGTGCCTTTAATAAAGTATTCACCCCCTTGGATGTTTTTCCCTTCTGTTGATTTAACAAATCAATCATCAGCAATATAATTTGACTTTTTTGACAAAAAATGAGCAAAAACAACAAACTGTTTCATTAGCATAAACTGCAAATCATTTGGAATATTCTGTCAAAGCAACTGACGTATTCCAAATTCTTCACATTTTTGTGCTGATGATACAAATGAAAATTATAAAACAGCTTCATTTTGAAGGCCAGTGTTCAAAAATGCAAGGATAGTTGAGAGGCATAAAGAGTGAAAGAAAACTTCCCCTCAGGGTAGTGAATATGTACTTAAGAGCAACAGAATGTGTTTGCATTCAAGGCCAATAAATCTAGTTTGTAATGTAATTTCAACACCTACTTTTAGAACAATAGTATGGATAACTTTCACTAAATATGGCCCAGATGATTTTATCAGAAAGTTAATCTTTTATTAAGTCAAATGTATGCTAAAGTTTTCTGAAAGCTTGTGCAGGTGTAGATGTTCAGCAGTAAATGAAAGTATCATATCTGCAAAAATATCAATATCCTGTAAAAGGTGGTTCACGTATTCCAAATTATTCTTTCTATTCTGATTGAAAATTAACAATTATAAACATTTTTATTTAAAGAACTTTTCATTCAGTCAATGTATAAAAAACGCAATGACAGGTAAGCAACATAAAGACAGAAATATGGTCCATTTAGGTAGTAGATGTACTTGAGAGCAACAGAACATGCTTGCATTCAAGGCCAATAAATCTAAATTTGTAATGTAATTTCAGCACTTTCTTTTAGACCAATAGCATGGATAACCCCTTTAAATATGACCCAGACAATTTTGTCAGAAAGTTAATCTTTTAATTAGTCAAATGCATGCTGAAGATTTCTGAAAGCTGGTGCAGGTGTTCTTGTTCAGCAGTAAATTATAGTATCATCAGCGTAAAGTGATAAGGATTTGTAATATCCTGTAAAAGGTGGTTCATGTATTCCAAATTATTCTTACTTCTATTCTGACTATAAACCAATTATTATAAACATCTAAATTTCAAATACTTTTCATTTACACAATGTATTACAAAAAAAAAATGACAGGTTAGCAACATAAAGACTGAAATATGGTTCCATTTAGGTAGTAAATGTACTTGAGAGCAACAGAATGTGTTTGCATTCAAGGCCAATGAATCTCATTTGCCATTAGTTTTGACACTTTCATTTAGACCAGTAGTATGGATAACTTCTTTAAGTATGAGCCAGATGATTTTAATAGAAAGTCAATCTTAAATTAAGTCAAATGCATGCTGAAGTTTTCTGAAAGCTTGTGAAGGTCTACTTGTTTAGCAGTAAATGATGGTATCATCAGCGTAAAGTGATATGGATTTGGAATAATTTCAAGGACTTTTCATTCAGTCAGTGTATTAAAAAAAATAAATAAATAAGACCGGCGAGTAGCATAAAAAGTAAAATATGTCTCCATTTACGTAGAAATGTAATGTCAACAACCACTCATACGCTGACAGTATAGATAACCTCTATTGATATAAACCATGTCAGTTTAAAGACTAACTTAACTCAGAGTTTCAGAGGTGCTGCATCTACTCTGGACTTTCAAACAAAGCTGTGAGGAAGGGGGGTTAACACAAGCCGAATCTTATTCTCACTGGCCCTTATTAGCCACAACATGATTTAGTCCATACTGCTTTCTCAGATTTGATTGCCATAACGTTATAATCATTCTGAACGGGATATGTGAAGAAATCAGCAGCAAACTGGGTATGGGTTGTCGCTTTGTCTTCCAACACGACGACGACACAAAACATACGTGGCTCCTTGTGAACACCTACCTCCAAAAGACCTTAGAAAAAGTTATTGACTGGCCTGCAAAAAAAAACCTGAATCCCATTGAAAACCTGTGGGGTCAACTGAAGACCAAGGTTCATGCCAGAAGAGCATCAAATGTTGAGCAGCTTGATAGATTTGCCAAAGAAGAATGGGCTGGGATTCCTCGGGAAACGAGTCTGAGACTTGTTGAAAACTACAACAAACAACTTAAAGTTGTTACCCAGGAAAAAGGAGAAAAAACTATTAGCATAATTTTGCCTTCTCTCTATTTGCAATCTCGCTAAACAGTGCTACATTACCCACAATCTGAAAGATTCACAACTAAGTCACTGATTGCTTGAGTCCATCTTTACTCCTGAAACTACCGTGCCCTGCTGTTATTTGGGAATTCCAAGGCTGTTTTTCCACAAAAGATGGTTTTGCATGGAGACGATGACAATGATTATGTAGAAGACAAGCTAGTACGTTAAAAGCCTTGTTTTTTTACGTTGTTTATCCACAATATTGGGCAAAAGCACTCTACAACCCACAACAGGGACATATCTGATTGTGGCCACTCTGATTCATGAATCTTGGCTGTCAGCTGCTATTAGTGAAGTTAACGGTCACAGAAAAAGTGGGGTAGCTGTTGAGCTTATACATCACTTGCAAACAAAATTAGCCAATGGCACAAATTTCAACATGCAGAGGGCAGTTTCCAAAATGTAGAATTGAAACACTCTGTGCTCAAATGTCAAAATTGGGACCCTAACTGATGAACAGAACTATTTAATACTGAAATGGTCTGAGGGTTTAGTTTCTCTTTAAGGAAACTGGCTCCACAATAAACATTCTGTGGATAAAAAAAATATAAATAGACTTGCACGAGCGCTAAAAAAGTGCTTCACAAACTGAATAAAATTACTGTGGTGAAAAAAAGACAATTGACAAGTAATGAGCACAAGCAAAAGCATTTTAGAATCTCTTCAGTCGACTGTCATTTCGAAGCTTTTGTTTAAACAGACACCTGTCTCTGTCTGCTGTTCTGAGGCGACACAGAAACAGAGACAAGTGTGGTGGAAGGACAGAGAAAAGCAGACAAGAGTTGGGAAAAATGATTGCTTGAGTGAGTGAGGGAGCGGGAAACTGACAGCTCAATGCCAGAAGAATAGAGTGCTCACGCTTCAGCCTGGGCCTGAGCTGACAACATCAGACACAGTGATGTTCACTGAAAGCGTCAGGAGACACCTCGAGGCCTCGAGGCCAAACCACCACACCTTCTGTCCTCTGCAGCCTGCCTTGATATGCTCTTCTCACTGTTTTTTCCTTTGCATTTTGTCCATTTTTATACAGATGCAGACAAACAAGACTAGAAAAAGACAAGTCCTGACAAACACAATCATATTTTCTCACTAGGTTTACAGGTATGAATTCACAAAACCGGTAAAAACATTTATTTTTATACTAACATCTGATCCCATTATTGTTTGCATTTTAACTGAATCTGGACACTAGAAAAAATATGAAAAATAAAACTAAAATCATATCTTTTTAAAATAAAGAGGCGTCATCATCATGCACAGACCAAAATGCCTCATGTTGGCACAACTAATCAGAATCAGATTTTGTACGGGTTGGCTGCTTGGCTAGGAAGCTACTTCCAATGGCACATTTATTTGGCTTCAAGTTTAAATACTACAAAAATGGTTGGAATGACTTAATTTAGTAGGCAACACTTAAGATTTGTGTCCAATATTCAGCCAGTTATCATGTTTTAAATGCATTTCTAAGTAACACCAGAAAAAATGAACATTAAGGGCCTGTGTCTCTTAATGGCTTCATTTTATGGCTCACAACTTCAATTTCATTGAATTTCTCAGGAGATTAACGGCTAAAATACACCCCTCTGCAGAGAATATCCAGGGTGAATTGGCCTAAATGGTGTTGTGGAACTTTTTCTCTTCTGTCTGGACTCCAAAAAGGGGATGCAACTCACTTGATGCTCGTGCTGAATGATTACTCCTGCCAATAAAAATCCCTCCTGTAATCAGTGTAGTGCACATTTCGTACAGGGAAAGTTTATAGTAGTATATACTGACTCACACTACAGCTAACCCCTATACTCACTTAAGTATCACAAATTCAAACCAACGTCATTTGGCACATGAGTGAAAACATATTTTCTGTTATGGAAGTTTCAGTAGTGCATTTTGCTCTTTATTTTATACAGAACATTGTCCAGTTCTGATAAAACTGCTTCTATACTAAAGCTACATTCAAGCTAATGGCAGCAAAGTGGCAGACATTTGCACTAAGCAATATTTAGTGCCTGTGTCCCCTAGTGGCTTTCTTTTCATGATCAGAACTTCAATTTGATTAGCTTCTTAGGAAATTTACAGCCCAAAATATGCCCCTCCCCAGACACTATCCAAGATGAATTGTCCTAGACTGTTTTGTAGACATTTTTCTGTTCAGTCTCGCCTGGGGATATGTTACAAATTCCCTTCTGTAATATATGTAGTGCACAGCTTAAAATGTCAGTAAAAGAAGCCTGCAAAAAATTTTGAGAAGCATGAAACAGCATTTCCCATAGCAGCATCTTATTTGCAACAGAGGTAGTGAATAGGCTAATGCTAACAGAAGCAAACATCAGTACTATGGTATAAAACTGATTTCAGGTGATGCACTTGAGAACAAATGTATTGTCCAAACAAAGAAAACAGAAGGGTTTATATTTAGTTTTGTATTTGATATAGATATCACAATGAAATAAATATAACCAGATTCCAAAAAAGTTGGGGCACTGTGTAAAATGTAAATGGAACCAGAATGCAGTGATTTGCAAATCTCATAAACCAATATGATTTTCATAATAGAATATAAACAACATATCAGATGTTGAAACTGAGACATGTTTACATTTCATTAAAAAGTATTATCTCATTTTGAATTTGATGGCAGCAACACATCTCAAAAAAGTAGGGACAAAGCAACACAAGTCTGGTAAAGTGAAAGATACTTACAAAAAAGGTGGAGGGGCATTTTGTTACTTGTGAACAGGTCAGTAAGGTGACTAGATATAAAAGGAGCATTTCAGAGAGGGAAAGTCTCTCAAAAGTACTGATGGGCAGAGGTTCACCAACGTGCAAACAAATATGTATAAAAATTGTGGAACAATTTGTGAAAAACTATTCCTTATAACACTTTGAATAGCCCGTCATCTACAGTACATAACGTTATCAAAAGACTAAGAGAATCTGGAGAAATCTCTGATGTGTTACCAATACAATAGATTTGAGAAACTGCATTACATTAGCCAGCTGGCATTTCAGATTTTAATGTAAAAAGTGCTGATTTGGTTACCCTATGGAGCTTCCTCGCATAGAAAGGAAAGACATAGTGTTGTAATTTTTAATGTGGAGGCCATGACAGTTCTTTAAAGAAGAATAACATAGGTTGCAGATGACAAAAACAGAAAATGTATCCAAGGATGTTTAACAGAGGAGCAAGAAAACAAGTAAAATAATGAGTATTAATTATCCAAACACTTAGAATAACATCATAATTATTTAAGATTTGTCAAAATCTTCTAAAGACCCAGTTCCATCCATCCTCTATAGCCCGCTATTCATTGGATTTCATGAGGCTTTGGCGTTGAACACTGACTGATAGTGGATTGACTCCATTCTGGACTAGGCAGCATGCTACTCACAAACAGGCAGATAACCACATTTTCTCTCAATATGGTCATTTCAGAGTTCTGAGTCATACTAAGCCACATGCCAACCATAAACTGGATCCAGGATATGAAATGATGGGAACTAAATGTACAAAAAAATAAATGAATACATGTGGGTACCGACTTTGAAATGAATGTGAAAAAAATCTATCGAAGGTCTCACGCTTTTGAATTTTTAGATGTTTTATAGATATATGTTTTAAAAGGACACAGTGCAGAGAAACCAGGACTCTTGTTGAGTTTAGTCTTACATTTCACTTAATGTAAAATTTGAGCTCATGAAGGACTTCTATATTGGAAGAGAGAAGCATATAGAGTTTAATTCCCTTGACCCAAGAGATGTGCACCAGCTTTTTACAAGTGTAATGAAAGACCTGAGCCAAATTGGCCAGGATTATATAATTGGATGTTTTAATGGAGGACATTTAGAAAAGTGGGTTTTAGAAAATGAAAGGGCATACATCAAAAAACACTTTTTCAGTATCAATGCATGTACAGGTACATCTCAAAAAAATTAGAATATCAAAAACAAGTTTAATATTTTTTGTCACTAATTTCAGAAAGTGAAACCCATATATTATATAGACTCATTACACATAGAGTGAAATATTTCAAGCCATTATTTCTTGAAATGTTGATGATTATGGCTTACAGGTAATGAAAACCCAAAATTCTGTGTCTCGAAAAATTAGAATATTACATAAGATCAATATAAAAAAAGGATATTTTAAACAGAAATGTCAGGCTTCTGAAAAGTATGTTCATTTCTATGCACTCAATACTCGGTTAGACCTCCTTTTGCATCAATTACTGCATCAATGCTGCGTGGCATGGAGGCGATCAGCTTGTGGCACTGCTCAGGTGTAATGGAAGCCCAGGTTGCTTTGATAGCGGCCTTCAGGTCATCTGCATTGTTGGGTCTGGTGTCTCTCATCTTCCTCTTGACAATAACCCATAGATTCTCTACAGGGTTCAGGTCAGGGTGGTTGCTGGCCAATCAATCACAGTAACACCATGGTCATTGAACCAGCTTTTGGTACCTTTGGCAGTGTGAGCAGGTGCCAAGTCCTGCTGGAAAATGAAACCAGCATCTCCATAAAGCTTGTCAGCAGAAGGAAGCATGAAGTGCTCTAAAATGTCCTGGTAGATGGCTGCGTTGACTGTGGACTTCAGAAAACAGAGTGGACCAACACCAGCAGATGCCATGGCAGCCCAAATCATCACTGACTGTGGAAACTTCACACTGGACTTCAAGCAACGTGGATTCTCTCCACTCCTCCAGACTCTGGGACCTTGATTTCCAAATGACATGCAAAATGTACTTTCATCTGAAAAGAGGACTTTGGACCACTGGGCAACAGTCCAGTTCTTTTTCTCCACAGCCCAGGTAAGACGCATCAGATTGTATGATGCTGTATTATACTGCATGATATGGTCTGGCATGTCATTGTATTCTTTCTTATATAGTCATAATAATTACATAAGGTCACATGAAATCTTTAATTGTTCATATATTAAAAAAAAAAATGTCCATCCTAGTATGAGTCTTCCTGTGCTATTGTGGACAAGTTTCATTTATTCATTGAAACCTGGTTAAAACAAAATAAAGAGAGGCACAGGAAGTCAAGGCTAAAGTTGTGTAAATATGTCATCTGATCATTTTTTAATGTACTTTTTATCCAATTTAATTTAGCTGTTTTTTAGTACTCAAGGTGCACTTCATGCTATTCTTTACATTTACTCAGGAAAAAGTTCTCTGATCCCACAAGGCCAAACCTGGCTAAATGAAAGTTAAATAAAAAAACAAAAATGTCTCCTTGTCAGGCATGGATCTCTAACTTTGTTGTCAGTTTAACACTAAATATGACATAAACCCAAATGGCAGCAATATTTATTCCAAATGTTTAATTCATGTTTATGTCAGCTTTCAGAGTAGTCACACTGGTATACATACTAGCACACCTTCAAATACGTGTCACCAGCAGTGCTCTGAGGGTGATGGAGGATGGATGGAGCTGTGAGCAGGAGAGGTGAGAGGATTCAAGAGAACGTGGAGGTGGAAGAGAGCGAGGAGATGGTGCACGGAGGAGAAGAAGAGTGGGGCACAGCCAGAAATAGTGAAGGTGGTGGGATGTGAAAGGAGAAGGTGAGGTAGAAAAAGTCAACAACAGAGTGGAAGCAAAAAAACACGAGACTTGAAGCCTGAAAAGTTTGAATTTCAGAAGTGGGTGAAGGTTAGGGGAAGAAAAGTAAGACTGTTGAAGGAGGAAGGAGCTGTAAAAACACACAGCCAGAGGTGCACAACAAGTTAACAAGAAGAGATGAGACACTTAAAAGCATCTCTGATGGGGAGATGCTGCATGCAAGCAGATAGAGATGACTGTCAATCTAATCAAAAAAGGAAGGTATCAGGGGTTAAGGTTGTCAGAATTTTGCGATACTTTGATATGTTTTGATACCATGTTTAAAAACACTATGATCTCTGCTATTTGAATGATTGATAGTACTGAAAGGTACCAAAGCATTAAAAAAACATAGATCTTCAGTCATTATTTAAACCAAAGCCATCATGAGCAAACTAAAGACAAAAAGAGTCTAAACTGCACAAATACAACATATTTAAGTCAGATATTTGTAGTCCAAATTTCTTTACCTGGACTTGTACCCATCAGAGTGAAAGCCTGGTTGCACTTCTATATACAGTCATGGCCTGTTGTGCCACAACCCAGGGCTGGAGGCAGCAAAGGTCAAGCTCGATGGCCTTTTTATTTTGTCCGGGTCTTTTCACCCCATTGACGCATCAGAGACCACTGGTGGTTTTCAGGCCCTCTGGACATCCATAGCATGGCCAGGGGCTTGCAGCATCTCTACTACCTGCTGGTAGCCTAGGCCATGCTTACTTGCCACATCCACCATTTATTCTGCCCTAAAGGTGTGGACTTTGTTGTTTAAGATTATTTCCCCCTGCCCCCGGAATACGCAAGGACATCCAGAGCGCTTCCAGGGTTGTGTCAATCCTCCCTCCTGCCCAATGGTGCCCCCCGGGCAGCTTACTTTACCAAATCTACGCCTTACTGTAGCTTCACTTTTTGCCCCAAACATGCCCAAAATGTATGCACAGTATTGTAAAACCTAAAAATCATGTTCAATTAAAGGCACCAGTGGATTTGCTGTTGAAATATAGTAAGTCAAGTCAGGACGATTATTGCCCAAGCCAACAGTTGTAAGGATCTGTCATGTAGTGTGTCACAGTGAAGAACAATAGGACACATCTTGGACATCACAACCAGCATGTACAGCAGTCACAGATGTAAACAAACCAAATGGCAAAGCACTTAAAGTGCAGTGAAGTTGGCGCTGTGAGATGAAACTACAAGATGGAGGAAAAGTTCTGTGAGTTCTGGCAACAACATCCCTGACTTTAGGATATGCATCAGAATGACATCCACAACTAAGTAAGAAAGAAGAAATGTTGGCGATAGTGGTGTTCCCAGGCAGCAATTTTCCTAGCCTACTCAATGCCCACAAGTTTCATTTAACTGACTACTTGAAAGTAAAATTTAACAGTCATTGTATCAATTGGTACATGATGTGAGGCTGGGGTGCTGAGTAGAGAGTGGCTAAAGTTAGCTGCCTTCATTCCTCTTTGCAGATCAATATCAGGCTTAATGTGGTTACTCATCACTTAGTTTAAGTAGGTGTATTACAACCTTCAGGAGTGTACATTCAATTGTATTTTCATTTCATAATTTAAAAGAATGCCATACTGGGCTGTTCCTACAACATGCTAAGCACTGACCTTTCATATTTACATCCAGCCAAAAGTGCCAGGTGCCCACAAAATTTCACCTGCCATTCCAATATCAAGCAGCTGACCCTGCAAAACCCCAGTTTTCCTGAGCATGTCAGCATTGGACTAATGGTCTTGCCAACAATACCTAAAAATGTGCCGAGGAGAAGTTGTCACAAACGAATCAAGGCGGCGCCTCTGGCCATCATTCAACGTCCAGGGCTCACAAGAGAATAATAAGACCAGAAGGACCAAGGACTAAAAGATTCAGAATTTTCATCCGCATGCAATGCAACACTGTCTTGGTCAGCGAACCCATCGCCCCATGCACAGGTTAAAGTCTGCGTTTGATCTCAGCCTGGCAGTGAGCAGATCGAAGGAATATGCTGCCAAGGGGGATGTACGGCACTACAACTTCCACACTCTCACTATTCGCAGACACAGATTCGACGACAGCATCCAAGACATCCCTAAACGCCTGGATCTTTATCTTGGCCCAGGCAACGCACATTCCCTACGCTTCAACCTCCTCACTCAACAAGTAAAGCGCCCCCACATCAACAGTTTCCACAAGAATCACAGCATCATCAGCAAAATCCAGATCAGTCAAATGTATGAATCAGCATGAATGTTTGCTTTGGATTGTTCACAAAGATAAGATGCTTACACTTCTGCAGTGATTTTAGGAATTTGAAATTGCTATACAGAAAGAGTTCATCTTCTCACAGATGCTATTGATTGCTTTTGTTGAACATATGAAGTTATCAGTATAAATTACAGTCTGTTTTATAGCAAACTACACACTCCTCACAGTAGCTTTAACTTTTAATGAATTGTCTGTCAGAATTTTAACTGCTCTTCAACAGAACAGCCCATTGTACAGAATAATTTTTTATAAACTGACATATTGTTCTATCAAAGGCCTCTGTAACAAGCCATGCCTCCCTTTCAATAAATCTCTTTGAATGACGTGTGTTTCCAAAGAACAAAAAAACCCTGTGCTCTAAGAGGCACTTCATAACAGAAAGATTAAAAAGCTGGAGAAGCTGTTGTGACTAGCAAAGCAGTTTAAGGCTGCCTGGTGTGTTAGCTGTACAGTACAGGCTCATGTACTTCCTACATCAGTGATGTATGTGGATGGCATTTGCTGTGCCACGTTGTGCTGTGATTTTCCTTGAGTTTGACAGGACTTTATCTGACAACCACCAAATGAGAATATATTTCCCTTCAGAGACTTAAATGCCCACGCTACCCTACTGCACTCTCTTTCTTTGAATGTCAAACTGAAGTTATGACATGATGTGAAATGGACTTGCAGAAAAAAGGGGGCCTACGACCAGCAGCTGCACTTGACACTTGAAATCACCACATAAAAGCTGTCACAATTACCCACAAAAGTGATGTTCAAAACTGTTTCTGTAAGCATTGCAGTCATGGGAGATGGTGCTCAGGACTTACCATGACTGAGATGTGCAGCAGGTGCATGTGCTCATGCAGGACGTGCGCAGGCTCTCGGGCCGTTGGCTGTGTCGTCTGAGGCAGAAGCTCAGACTCGGTCATGGACACGTGGAAGTACAGTGTCCCATTTTCCAGCCACTGCTGTTTCCAGTGGACCTGAGAAATATCTTCTCCCGTACCGGACATCTCTGCAAAGAGAAAAAAGAGAAACATGTATGAGAAAATATATTTTTAAAGAACTATGATAGAGTCAACAAAGAGTGAGACTTCAAGGACTTGTGGGAGGATGTACCATGGTTTAGTGCTGTAAAAACAGAAAGGGGCCTTATCAGTAACCTTGTGGGATGCCTCAGGAATGTGTGTCCAGAGGCGCTCTGTATTTTTCCCATTGGCAGCACCCACAACCTCAGTTTCAGACCTCTTCTTTCTAGCGTATACTGTTACTAGATTGCAAAATTTTTTGGTAGTATTCATTAGATCTGTGTTAAATTGCTTAAAACTGTCTTTACGCAATGAAAAATAACTATGAAACGTGAATAATGGAAGGGTATCCTGGCCTAGCTAAGCAGCAGTTAAGGGTGATTAACCATTCAAGATGCCAATTGCTGAAAAATGCTGGACTACATTGGCTTTGTGGCAAAAACATAAACCTCAGTGGAAAAAGCAGCTGTGA
Organism: Cheilinus undulatus; assembly: GCF_018320785.1. Lineage (NCBI taxonomy): Eukaryota > Metazoa > Chordata > Actinopteri > Labriformes > Labridae > Cheilinus > Cheilinus undulatus. The sequence goes on along the minus strand of NC_054881.1, from coordinate 12,533,007 downwards.
ACGTGAGCCCTAAAAGAAAAACTGGAAGGGAGCCTTAACAACTACCTTGTGGGACACCTTATAAATGACTAAAATAAAAAAGCCTTCACTTTGAAGGCTGAGAATAATGACTAGAAAGTAAAAAAGAAGGGGGCCTAAAGAGTTATTTGCAAGTGACTAACAGAAAAACACAGGGACCTAATTGGCTCCCTTTTGGAGAACCTTTAGACTGATTAAAAGACCAACAGAAGGGGGCCTAACCAGTTACCTTGTTGGACACCAAAGCAAGACATGAGAACCAGCTAACTTGTTAATTTGTGGGACAGCTAAGAATTGACTAGTAGAAAAATAGAATGGGGCCTAACCAGTTTCCCTGTGGGACACCAAAGGAAGACTAAAGGAGAACCAGCTAACTTCTTAACCTGTCAGATATCAAGGAATGGATGACAGAGGAGGCATAAATGGTTGCCTTGTGGGGTATCTCAGAAAAAAAAAAACAAAAAAACAAAAAAAAAACAAAGGGGACTTAATGAGAACCAGTGAAGCAGGTACTTTGTGGGACAGCTAAGGATTGACTGTGAGAAAATCAGAAGGGGGCCTAACCAGTTAAGATGTGGGACACCATACAACTGATTAAAAGACCAACAGAAGGCGGCCTAACCAGTCCCCTTGCAAGACCAAATGAGAACCAGATAATTTGTTAAATTTTTGGGATGTTTAAGTATTTACTAAGAGAAAAAACAGAAGGGGGCCTGACCAGTTTCCCTGTGGGACACCAAAGGAAGACTAAAGGAAAACCAGCTTCTTAATCTGTCGGATATCAAGGAATAGATGACAGAAAACCAAAAGGGCCTAACTAGTGACCTCATGGGAGAACGTAGAAATGACTAAGAAAGGTAGTGGATGATCTGTTATATATTTTGATTTAATATTAAACGGCAGTAACTGATATTCAACAATGTGTCCTGAAGATGACTTGGAAAGCTGCTCTGAAAGATAAAGATTGCCATGATTGCTCTTTCCAGTCAGTATCCTTTTTGTGGTTAATTTTCTTGCAGACTTAATGTTTTGCAAAGTCTATTTTGAATAATATCTTCATCAACTTAAGAACAAAGAGAGGCTCAAATGCTACTTTAAATTAGTATTCTTGTGCAGTTCACAGCCTTGCACATCAACACTGTGTTGTAGCTAGAAACCCTGAACTCCTGAATAGCTGGACAGACTTCTTAAGCTGTCAAAATTTGATGCATTTGTGCAGTTGGCTCGGCAAGGATTACTGTCAAGCCAATGCATTGCTTAAATGCTTTGATGAAATCTTTATAATGACAACTTTTGCACTGACGGTATTAGGGGGAGATTTGTCTAAATTCAAAATTAATAAGTGGCAAGCCTCACAAATGTTTAAGCCATCACAATCAATACAGCACTTCAATTATGGGCAAAATGAGTCCCAGATTGGAAAGACTTACTCCATTTGTTTACACTTCTAGTTTTTGTCGGCCAAGAAACACAAACAGAAAACTTCTCCAAAGGAAAATAATACAGTTACCAAGCCAGATTAAATTCATGTGTCCAGAGCAGTTGTGATATTGCCATTGCACCATTCAATGTCCTCTTCTTATCTGTATAAATCATTCTACATTTTCTACCAATATAAAACCATTAGCTTCAGGCCAGTGCAGGCGTTAAGTATCAAACATCAAAGGAGGGCTGGAAACAGCAAAAAGCAAGAAAGAGCAGAAATGTACAAAGGAAAAAAGAAAAGGAAAAACCAGACCCAATTGCAATATATAGGGGAAAGGAAGGAGGAGATGAAAAAGAGCTGAGGGATCACCACTTTATCTCGATATGGATCATGGCACAAGAATCTAATGCTATCAAGTGGGAGTGGCTGTTCAGTAGAAGAGTACTAAGGAGCCTCAGGGAGCCTCCGATTGCGAGGCTTGATACAGTATTTGTCATGAGGCTGGGTGACAAGGGCATAGACATGTGCTGACATCTCCTATCAGCGGCAGGTAGCAAATGACAAATGGCTTTCGCTGCAGCTGGTTATTAACCCACTGACTTTGGGTCAGAGGACACGGACGGCAGGGGAGGGTTATGTGAGCTCTGCTCGATAGTGCCACGGCCCCTCCAGTGCAGGGAGGGAGCATGGAGAAGAGACAGCGGCTAAGACATCGGCGGATCTCATTAAAGCTTCTGTGAGGAGTTTTTAGCTGGTAATGAAATGGGCTGAAACTAATACAGACGCCTCTTTAGGGCCTACAAACACTAATGACACCATCAGCATGAAGACTGGCAGATTTTATAGGAGTTATTTTTTATGACTTCAGACTAGGGGTTAAGTGTCATATGAGGTGATTAACAGCATCCTGCAGAAACAACTTCTTCCAAGTTTTCCATGGAAAATAACTGTGGGGTAAAGGTTAGGCCTTTAAAATAAAGTATGAACTTCCTGCAAGACATCAGCTAGACATAACTATTCGTCTATGCTCACCAAAAAATGTACAAAATCAAGTATTTCAATAGACATTCAAGACACTGAGCACTGAAAAATACTGGATGACACAGACTTTGGGTTGACAATGAGAACTGCAAGTCTGAAAAACAGGCAGCTGTGGACAAGGGCCCTGAAAGAAAAACAGAAGGGGCCTAATCAGTGTCCCTGTGGGACACCTCATAAGTCGCCAAACAAAAAAGACACAATGAGGCCTAACCAGTTTCCTTGTGGGATACCATAAAAATGACGAAAACAAAACCGAAGGGGGCTTACTTAGTTACCCTGTGGGACACCTAAGGAATGACCAAACAAAAAAACAAAAGGGCCTACTCAGTTACCCTGTGGGATACCTTGGGAATGACTAAAAATTAAACAAAAAGGGGCCTATAAAGTAAGCTTCTAGGACACCAGTGACTCAGAGAAAAACAGAAAGGGGTGGAACCAGTTACCCTATGGGACACCTCACCTTTCAAATGACTGAAAGAAATACAGAAAGGGGCCTACCATGTTATGTTGTAGGATACCTTAAAATTGACTAAATGAAAAACTGAAAGAGGCCAGATCAGTTACCCTGTGGGACACCTTGGGAATGACTTGATGAAAAACGGATGGGGCCTACTCAGTTAACCTGTGGGATATCTTACAAATGACTGAAAGAAAAACAGAAAGGGGCCTACCAGTTACCGTCTACGAGACCTAAAAGTGACTAAAAGAAAAACAGAAAGGGGTCTTGTTAGTTGCCCTATCAGATACTTTTGGAATGATTAAAAGAAAAAGACAAATGGGCGCCTACCAGTTATCCTGTGGAACATCTTCTATGTTACTAAAAGAAAAACAGATGTGGGGCCTAACCAGACCCTTTGTAGGACACTTTACGACCTTACAACTACTAAAAGAACACGACTGGGTTAAACCTTATATATGTCTGACCGCAACTATCTGGGAAGCCTGTAGAAATGCCTGGTTGAATTGTGTGTTCTGGTAAGGTGGTTTCAGGTGTATGTAATTGTGATGTCCCTTATGTCTGTGGATAGAGAATTGAAGGATCCCAAAAGTTTAAAACATAAAGCCCTGTCTGCAGTACACATCTAACCTGACAGTCCAGATAGACTGTTTTATACAGTATATCCATTGTATGGATATATTTCACATTCCTGTGAGAAAGCTTCCATAGAAAGCATTTAGGAAAGGCAGAGCTTTTGAAAAAACATGCAAGGTGATTGGAGCAAAGTTCTGTCTGTCACATTCATGACAGGCCAGTCATAGCGACAAGACAAAATGATGTGCTCATAAACGACTCTTGCGCTGACAGGCTACCATTGGGGTAGACTGTCAATGGCAGAGCTTCTCGGCAAATAAAATTGTTGCCAAGGACAGTCGAGGGATGTACAAAAACATCTCCTACGCCAAGACAAGCTCCCAGTGTAGCTCTATGCTCTTGTTTTAAATAGAAATGTGCTCCAATTCTGATTAAACTGTTGCTTTCTTACAGCTACATCCAAGCTAATGGCTACCGCGGCAGCAGCCATTGAATACACCAGCAAACTCCACTTGCAATGAATGCAAGCCCCACGCCAAAGCAGACTGGGAGAGGAGTGAAAACATCTTTTCTTGCCTGAAAGCTTTCAGTGTTGTTTTTATTCTTTATTTCATTCAGAAACATATTACAGTTCTAGTAAAACTGACGCTATGCTAAAGCTACATCAGAGGTAATCACTGCCCTGGAGGCAGCCATTGCAAACAGCTTTCAGTACAGCTAAATCCTGACCCATGTAAAGGGCTGACCCTGGCAGTCAGCTAAAACACTGAAAGGGGGCCTAATAAAATACCAAGTGGGACACCTTATAAGTGACTTCTGCAAAGGGCACCAACATTTACAAAAAATCAAATGTTTTCAAAGTATTTGGATTGTCACCAAAATGTATTTGATGAGTTTGCCTCTCTTTACCACCACATTGGACTGGAATGAAACCATCAAAGTGAGACTAAAGTGTTTCAGCTGAAGGGCTTTAAGCTTTCACAAAAAACAAACCATTATCCATTTAGGAATCACAGCCATTTTATTCAGAGGACTTTTATTATCAGAGGTTCAAAAGTATTTGGACAATTATTTCATGATTTCAAGTGTTGAATTAGCATTTGGTAGCTACTTGACTTGAACTATCAATTTGAAGTTCCAGTTAGTCCCAGAGTATAGAGTAGTGCCGGGCAGCATCAGACATATTTCTGAAACTGGTATCAGTATTGGAACAATTCTAAAAGAAATTGCATTTTCTTCTTTGGCTTGGTCAGTTGGCTGTTTTAACCCAAGAGCACACCTGTGAACTACTGAGGACCAAACTGACTATAGTCATATTTTCCACAATCTGTGCTTCTAACCTCCGTCTCTCTTGTCAAAGTGAGGTCTTCTTTACTTTTGCTGAGTCCAGCTTATGATAAAATTTTGTTGGGTGTGAAATTCTCAAACGCCTGGCTATTCAGCTCTTTATATTTAATCCACAGGCCGAAGACACACTGCTTAACCTTTCACCTTGACAGGCGATGGAGCTTTGTCCGCCGGGCCGACAGGGAAGCGCCTTCTGCCATCTGTTACCAGCTCTCTGTAGCGCTTATCATGAGCTTGTCATATTTACCTTGCTCATATGCATCCCATGTAGCTTTAAATAACTCCACTTATGCACAACAATGACAGTTTGATCCAAATTAAAAAGGATGTTTGTGCAGAATAACTGCAAAGCCAGTCTTGCTGTAATGGAAGCAATCACACGCAGGATGGATGGACGGTAATAGAGTTTCTAGGGCTGTTACCTGCCTTTGTTTGATTGTTATGTAGATGAGGAAGCACAGTAAGCATGCTATTTAAAGACAAAAAGGTTTCTGTGTGTGTGATTGTGTGCTATTGTGTGTGCCCGTCCTTGCTTTTGTGCTATGAGGCTTGTCATTGGGCGCCTAGCCAGACATTACTGGGATATAGGTGTATGGCCTCAAGGTCTGCTTGTAATTCATTAGGAGGAACATTATTAATGTATATGTGCATGACGGTGCATGTGTGGCTACAGTCGGTATGCTCCCAGCAAGGGTGTCAGCAATGTACAGTGGATTCTGAGTCCAAGGACGACCCACAGGAAGGAAGCCATTGTGAAGATTTCATAGACTCGGGGAAGAATGTCTCCATTAACTGGAAGGATCTCAAAGGAATGGTGACACATATGCAGGCTTGGATCCTTACAGGGAGGTACAGCTCATTTGAAGTACTTGTGTTTTTCTTCTGGGTTATCAAAGCTGTGGCCATAAAGCTCCAGGAGGAGGCAGACAGAGAGAAATAATGGTTGTCACATTATTCAAAACAGGCTCAAATAAGAGAAACCTGGGAGAATGTTGAATCATTTCTCTGAATATACAAAAGAGTGGCTGCACTGGTGTTTTCTATTGTTCCAGGGAACTGGTAGAAAAAGGTGAATGCTCGATATAAATGCTGATAATTTCTTTATAAATGCAAACTACATTTATCAACCTATAGAAATAGTTTATTTTTTAAATCTTTTTCAAAGTACAATGAATTTCTGTCTTACTTAAATGTTTAAATATTTACGTTTAGAAACAACCTGAATAAATATAAAATGCAGTTTCCAAATGATGATTTCATTTATTATGGAAAAAAAACAGACTCCAGCAAAACATGATGTGTGCCATTATCCACAAGTGGAGAAAACTAGGAACAGTAGCAAACCTTCACAGGAGTGCCTGACATCTGCTTTGGGCCAAAGCTCATGTAAAACAGAATGAGGGAAAAATGGAAAACTGTTTTGTGGTCAAATGAATCAAAATTTGAAATTCTTTTTGCAAACCATTGACACTGTGTCCTGCAGACAAAAGATGAGAGTGACCATACAACTCGTTATCAGTGCATGGTTCAAAACCTGCATCCCCATGGTATGGGGCTGCATTAGCCCCTTAAAGCCTGATAACTCAAACAATAGCCAGAACATTCTTACTTTTTAGAACAGAGACATTTATCTAACCTTCTACCAAAATACAACAAAGAAAAATTGCCATACAATTTCACATATATTTTTGTATCATATTTGATACATAAGCCATTTTTGGCAACTGCTAATCTGCTGGAGGCATTTTTTTTTATCATATATCTGATTGTATTAAAAAGGTATATGAGTAATTTATTAATCATGTTGATTTGAAATAGTCTAGCTAAAGTGTACCAAATAAGATACAATTGGCATTAAGGGGATTTAGTATCTATGTCATGGGCAGCTTAAACGTCTGGAACAGATGAGAACAGATGAGAAACAAAGTCATGTATCAGTCTGGATTGGGTTAAAAGTCATTTCAAAGGCTTTGGGACTCCAGCAAGACATGATGAGAGCCACTATCCACAAATGGAGAAAACTTGAAACACTGGCAAGCTTTCCCAAGAGTGGCTGATATTCTCTGGGCCAAAGCTCATTTAAAATGGACTGATGGAAAATGGAAAACTGTTCTGTGGTCAGATGACAAAAAATTTGAAATTCTTTTTGGGAACCACGGACACCATGTCCTGAGGACTACAGAGTAGAGGGGCCATCCAACTTGGGATCAGCACACAGCTCAGAAGCCTGCATCTCTGATGGCATTAGGTTCCATTAGTGCCTATGGCGTGGGCAGCTTTCACATCTGGAAAGGCACTATCAATACTGAAAAGTATATATATAGAGAAGTTTAACAGCAACATATGTTACCATCCAGAAGTCTCTTTCAGGGAAGGGCTTGCATATTTCTACAGGACAATGCTAATTTGGCACTTCATAAAATAGAAAAAAATCCGTCAAAGAAGACCCAGGACTGTTTATCAGCCAGAGGCCTACATCTCGCAAGAAGGGGACAACATTCCTCTCCCAAAATTCCCAGAAAACATGGCCCTGTCCCTACTTTTTAGAGATGTGCTGCGGCCATAAGTTTCAAAATGAGCTAATACTTTTCATGACATGGTAAAACATCTCAGTTTCAACATCTGATTCGTTGTTTATGTTCTTTTGAATTATTTATGGCTTTACGAGATTTGCAAATCGTTGAATTTGGTTTTTATTTACATTTTCCACTGTGTCCCACCTTTTTTGAATTGGGCTTGTATTCTTATTGTTACTGTGTTTAAGACAACTGTTACAACTTTCCCCTGGGATTGATGAAATATTTCATATTTTTATTCTGGTAAAGAGGGAATCAAATCTACACCAGTTTCTAGAGAAAAGAGTGTAGGAGATTTACAAGTAAACTGTGATTCAGCTTTTTAAAAAAGCCCTGATTCATCTGAGAATACTCAGGGGCTTCTTGACCGTTGATTCAGCTCATGGTCATCAGTGGGTGGGCCTTTCATTTTCCATTAGATACTGAATGAGTTATAAATAAAACAGAAGCAGAAAATCTCACACTAAATAATGAAACATTGATTTAGTTTTCCTGTTTCATAAAGTTTGCATAACCATTGGAAAAGAGATATTGACAGCTTGGCCCCAATCCTTGATAAAGCCTCTTTTTAGGCTTTGCTTTGTCTTATCTGGAGGTGCTTAAGATGTAAGTGAGATCTGGTGAACACTCAATGTCAGCGGAACTGTTATTACAAAAGCAGGTGATCATGTAAGCGCTCACTCTGTGCCTCTCTGTGGTTTTCTTCATAGCCTTTCTTTTATCCCCCTCTCTCCTTACTTTAAATCTTTCATTTTATTATCATTTGTGAGGTTTTGGTTTGAGAGCTTGCTTTGAGATCAAACTGTGGTTTTCACAATTCTTAAATGCTGCCTGTAGCATCAGCGTTTTAGCTCTGTATCTCTAAAGTCGGATATCTGATGAGATGAGGCTGACCACAGGCACGAAGCAAAAACACTAAGGTCTGGGAAACACCACTCAATGCAGAAAGGCTTACCGTCAAAACTTGCATCCTAAATTCAGGGTGAATGCCATTAAAAGCCCTGTATGAAGAAACAATTATACTCTTACAAGCACAATATGTAGAAATTCTGCACTTAAATGTCCACATTAATTACAAAAATAACTATTCTTATGTTGTATATTAAATTTAGTCTCGTTCTAACACTATCTGATATTTCCAGCACTTTTCAGAGCCAGAAAAATCCTTAAATTACTTAAATTACAACCGTCTGTCTTGTAAAAGGACTCTATTGAGGGTTGTTCAATAAAAACTTGAACTCTTTAAGGAGTAAAAACAATCTGTACAACACTGTTTCCATTCATGGATGAATTTCATATAATGAGGGAGAAAAGCTGTTAAAAGTGGCCTACCTGATTGTAAATGCAAGCTACTCACAAAGCATTCTAGGACTGCTCTTGGCACAAACTAGGACTCACTCCCTCATTTTGTGAAATTCGTCCATGAAACAAAAAATGTGGATTTCTATCTATATGTCTTAAAGAGTGTATTTTTGTTGAAATGGCAACTTAATGCAAAATATTTCAGCTGTGAAAGGGGGCAGAGCTAGGCTGTGAATCTCGACTCAACTTGGAAATGTCTAGTGGGGCCACATCATAATTTAGCTCAAGTTATGATTTACAGGCAGTGATGTAGTGCAGGGTATACCCAGGTGTGCTAAGTATGACCACTTTTTTTTTTGTTCCTATAGAGAACAGCCAACTCTAAACACCCTTCTGACTCTCATCAGTCAGTAGCATATTGTAATTTTTGTTTCTAGGATGGTGCCAACTCTGCCTCTTGTTGGCTCGTCATTCATTTTCCCTCTGATTTGAAAGCCCTTGTTTTACAACTAAGTGTTCAAGTTAGCTAGTTTTCCCAAAAGTACCAAAAGTTTAAAAACAAACCTGGCCTGCAAAGCCTGATTACAAAACAGTCAATAAAGCTGAGTAAACAGTGTGCTAACAGGAAAACAAAAGTCGTCATTCACAAAAACATTCTAACTCAGCTACACAAAGAAAAAGTTGCCACATAGCTGGCGTAACCTTGTAGCTAAAGCTAAGGTCACAAAGCAGCTATGTGGGCTACGTAGGTTTTTGCTGCATGTAGCTATGTTTGCTTAAGTTCCTGTTGCTAAAACTCACATTGTTAAAGCTAATTTAGCTACATTGGCTTATGTAGTGATGCTAATTACATAACTAGTGCAGCTAAGTTAGCTTTAGCTAAGGTAACAAAGCTAAAGCAAGCCACCATTCATGTAACTACTTCTAAAAAGGGTCTATACATAATTTAATCCTGGGTAAGACTTCTGAACTTTTTCTCCATTTTACTTATGAAATGTGACTAAGTCTGTGGTGTTTGCAATGTGGTTATTTTAATAAATGTAACTGCCTGACGTTTTTTTTTATGAATAAAGCTGAATTAAAAAAAAAAATCTAAAACATACCAGCACTTCTCTATTGAATTAGTGTTTTAGATGGACAGTCTGTGATAGTTGCCATCAGATGCGTACGGTGTGCAGCCAGTCTTGCTCAAAATCAAAATGCCTTAGTGGTGACATAACAGATATAGTACTGCTAGCATGCTGGCGTGCTAGCTAACATTAGCATCCGCTATCCAGCTAACGTGTCACTAGCAATGGCAGCACATTTCAATAAACCACCCAACAGCTACTTTGTAGACTGAGCATAAGGTCCAAAACACACTTGCGCCGCAGTGTTGCGTCATGTCATGTTGCATCGCATCATGTCGCGTTGCGCCATGTTGCGCCGTATGACTTGCCATCACCCATCAGACTCCCCATCAGCCACTGCTGTGCAAGGCGCTTGATTCCAGAGGTAAGAGCCTGCTTAGATAAACAAAACAGCTATTCTCTCCAGAAAACAATCTCTTAACTGCTACTGGATTGGAGTAGAGCAGAGGTGTAAAGTGTTGTGGCTGTTTTTTTTCATAGAAAATAATCAGGGCAATTGTTTGGACACACATCTCATGGCACTGGTTTGTTTTGGGCTGTAAAGGTACAGCATGTATAATTGGAAATATCTGCACTATCTAACAGATTCAGGATATAACAATCTCTATGATATGCTACAAGGCTAAAGATCACAAACCGTTTCTTTAAGGGTGCTTTGGCACCAGGAACTTGTATGGGTTAATTGATGGTGAAGAACCAGCACTCCTAGTTTACATGGATATAGGGCTAATCATTTTACACACAACACCCGTACCCCATCCCATTGTAGATAAGACACTTGTGTTAATGAAAAAGAGAAAGGATTGATGTAATTTTAACTGTTAATTTTCATTGGTCTTTACGTGAATGCCAGTTATTTCAATAGAGTTCATTAAGAGACATTATGGTGTCATTTAATTACACAGGGTAGGAAGGAGAAGCCTGCATGCCTTTTGTAGCTCATGCGTTATTTTCCTAAATATTCCATAGCTCCATTCGGGTCATTATGAATGCTAATGGCACGATTAGCATTTTGGGAATGGGCGGCGATGACGTCCAGGTCATTAAGTAGTTAATCAAGTGTAGATTTTTTTGTTTGTTTTACTGCAGATGAACACTTCCTGTCTTCTGCCAACAGTAGTGTGAAGTTGAAGAGTGAAAGCATGTAAAATGTGCCATTGTCACCACTGACAGGCAGAATTTAAATGTCTGGGAGGTATGCAAATATTCTTGAACACTTTTGATGAGTGTCAGACTTCTAAATCCTCTTCCCCTTCCTGTCTTTTCCCCCCCAAGTTCATGTCTTTCTACTTAACATATTCTCCCTCTTTTTCTGTCCTTGCTTTACTTTTTAGCCCCAGCAGTTGAAACCAATGAAAGGATCCTTATTCCCTCACATGAATTATTGAATATTCATCTGCCTGTTGTGTTGTCACGGGGTAACCATACTATGGGTGTTCTGTGCGGTGAAAGAGCAGTCAGTAGTGGAGGATCGCATTCTGCCACGTATGTAATTATAGGCTGCAAAGTGCCTTTGGGGTGCCGGCTTACATCATCGTAAATGTAGATGACACGGGCTTGTTGCAGAGCTGACAAACTGTCATGGAGCTGTCGTGCTTGAACAATCACTGACTCTGCACTGCTCTGATCACCTTTAAACTGATGAATGACAATGATGTGGGAACATGTGTTGCTGTGTGGGCGAGTAGTAGCGATGCATGTGCATGCATATGGATGTTAGCTCTAATGCAGAAATTTGTCAGCTGTCAGTCAGACTGCTGAGGGCAGTGGTCACAGTCCATAACATGGATTATTACTGTCAACACAGCCTGGCTCTGCTGTGATTGGTAGTCATGATATATTTTCTTTAAAAAGCATAAATTATGTGTATGTGTTATATGCAGTGTGGCTGAGGGAAAAAACCCGGTGGTGTAAGTAGACTGGGGATATGGATTTTGACAGTGGGTGTAGCTGAATGACTCAGTGGCACCCCCTGCAATATTTCAAAAATTCCACCCCGGCAGCACATCCAACCTAAGATTATGAAAATTAATAAGAACTTCTATCCTGCCAGGACTTACAAAAAAGCCTTCCATACTGTCAACTCAACTGGAAGTCTGGTATTTTGAATTTTTGTCACGACATATGGTACATTTTGACAATTCATGGGACCATAATTGGACCAACTTCACCTAGATCCTTCACCCAATAAACTTCATCTCAAGTGTACAATAAGAAGAGATAGCAAAAATGAAAACTTATCAAAATCTTGACCAAAACATAAAGGGTTGGTCTATGGTGATTCTTCAACTGTTGATGTCTCACCATGAAACAGGAAGTTGTGGCAACTTATACAAAATCCAAACAGCCTTACTTTTTATGAGGTTGATTTAAACCCCATTTATACTTTACGTTAACATGCTTTGGCATCAATTTTAGATATTCGAGAACTGAGTGGTAACCCATACTGCTAGGGATGGACACTGCTCAATATGCACTGAAGGCAATTTGCTATTAGAAAGTGACTGCAATGCTTTGATCATCTTTAAACTGATGAATGTCAGTGATAGTGGAACATGTTTTACAATTGGCTGCAGTAGTCAAGTCCATAACATGGATTATTATGGTCTGCTGTGATTGATAGTCAACATATATATTTTCTTTAAAAAAAGCATTAATTACAAGACAATAGTATGTGTTATAAGCAATCTGGCAGAAGAGAAAATCCCAGTGGGATAAGTAGACTGAGGATATGGATTTGTCAGTGGGTGTAGCTTAATTACTCGGTGGCACTCCCTGCAATATTTAAAAAAATCAGTCCCAAAAGCACATCCAACCTGGGATTATGAAAATTGAGATGCACATCTGTCATACCAGGACCTACAAAAAAGTCTCAAGGTCCATACCTTCAACTCAACTGGAAATCTTCCATTTTGAATTTTTGTTGAGAAACATGGTACTTTGGACAGGAGGCATAATTGGACAACACTTAGGCACTCCATCTAATCAACTTTACCTTAAGCGTACAATAAAAGGAGACCTAAATAATGAAAAGTTGTCAAAATTATATACAAAACTTAAAGAGATTGTGTATGGAGATTCCTCAAATTTAGGTGTCTCGCCATGAAACAGGAAGTTGTGGCAACTTAAGCATGCAAAGTCAAAACAGCCTAAAACTTCTCAAGGCTAATTTACACCCAATTTATATCTTACATAAACATGCATTTGGGCATTTGGATAACAGGTGGTAACAGATACTGCTAGGTTTGGATGCAGCTCAATATGTACTGAATATTATTTGATTTTAGAAAGCTCAAACAGCATGCGGAGGTGTGTTGAATGCCCTTATCTGCACTGGTTTGGTAGTGTAGAAGCTACAGGTACTTGTTCGCATTAGCGACCACTCTGTGGACTGGTTGAATCTACAGTCATCTACTGGTAAATGTAGTTTATTCACATCTGCCCAACCTTGCTTGAAGTAATGGGAAATCCAGCTCTTTTTGGAGATCTGGATCATTTGGCTCAGCTCACGTACAAGAACTTGTCTTGGCTCTTAAGCTGTTTTATGTTTGATTCCATTATGCCTTTTAAAAGTCTAAAAACAAAAAAAATGGTCAAGAACCAGTTTCTTTTTATGTACAACAAAGCCACTGTACATAACAGTTTTAAGCTAACTGTGATGGGGAATTTGATTTAATTGGTTAGATCTTCAAATTCACAAAAGACTGTCAAAATGCTCCACGTTCTGTTCAGAATTTCAGGATCTACACGCATGTCCTGATACTGACTCCTGTTTCCTCAGATGACCTGGTTGTCACTTCACTGTACTACAGTAGTCCGTTTGTACAGTTCCACACTGAATATAACTCAAGATGAAAGGTATAAGTAGCACTTACACCATGACTGATAACCTAACCAGCCACTAAATTACAGTGAAACTAAAATGAATTCCATTTGTTCAGGAAAGTAGATTGATTCCATTTGCCGTTGTGATTTAATACGACTGATAAAATCTCACTTCAATCTGTTATCTTGTTCTGCCTCAACATTAGTCACTCACAGACTGTCCTAAAGGTATTTACAGTGATACAAAACACTCACTGGAGGAGGATGAATATTAAAGGATTGAGATGGATACAAACCTCTGTGCTGTGAGATCTTAGCGCGTTTCTCTGAAGAATTTCCTGCTAACTGAAAGCCCAGTCTGTGCCACTCAGGCCTTATCGCCATGTCCACACCCACGCTGGCTCCAACTGCGCTCAATCACAGCGGCAGCTGTTGCACCGCGCGCTGACCACCTCCTACAGAAATCCAATCATTTCTTTTTCTAGAGACACAGCCGGTGAGGCTCACAGCATGAAGGAAAAGGTGACTTATGACTTCAGAACACACCAAGGCGTGGCTACAGCATTAGGCAGCCACAAAAAGAGTCTTAAAAAAAGCAGAAGATAGTTCAGCCTGTTATGAATAGACATAGCAGAAGTTAAACAGAACTTGCCAAACATTATTCAGTGGTTTCATTAAAACGACTGCTGTGGGGTAGTATTGGCAACCTCAAACCTTGAAAGGTAAGTACATTTGTTAAATAGCTAGTTTGTTTTCAGCTACAACTTATTGGTTTATGCCTTTAAATGGTCAAGTATTAACCAGTTCATTACGATGACATTAAGGTCCAAAATCAATGGCTTAAACTGCTCTAAATGTCTTAAACGGCTTACTTGTTTATGCAACATAGCTGAGCTACATCAGTAGCCAGGTACGACCCATGGTGGCATCTTCCTGCTTTCACAGTGATGGAAATCACTTGTGTCCTAAATAACTTAAAAAAACTGGGTTACTTAGACGGAGAAAGAACAAACTAGAATTCATAAAAGGTACAAATGCTTTCACGTGTCATGGTTGGACATCAGTGAGACATTTTGTACATGCACTCCTGCACCTTTTGATATAAAACAGTGATGATAATATATTTGACAAAATAAGCATGTTGCAGCTGTCATGATAGCAGTATTAGCAGATTTTACCTTGCAAAGTTAATTTCTGCTGATATTTACAACTAACATACCCACTGGAAATATTCATTAGGTCAGGCACTTACGTTTAACCAAAAGGCCTGTCTCACCATCTCTGTTCCATTTCATTCCAAAGATGCTCAGTGGAGATGAGGTCGGGTTCTGACTGGGCCAATCCAGTTCTTATGCACCAAACTCGTCAAACCATTTCTTTTTATTCCTTGCTTTGTGCACTGTGGCACAGTCATGTTGGGCCGTCCCCTAACTGATGTCACAAAGCTGGAAGCATAGCATTGTCCAAAAATGTATTGGTATGCTGCAACATTAAGATTGCCCCCCAGCCAGCATGTCTATGTGGGCCCCATATGGGTTATATGCAGGCTACAACATGGGTCCAATGTGGGTTTGTCTATGGGTTCCATGATGGTCCCACCTGTTATTGCCCATGTGAACTGCAAGTATGGATCATAAGTGACCCATATAGGCCCCATCAAGAGATCCTTGCGATTGCTTATGTCTACTACTAGTAGGATCTTTCTTGGATCTCTAGAGATGGGGCCTATATGGGACTCATATGGGCTGATCCACACTTGCAGATCACATGGGCAATCACAGGTGGGACCACCATGGAACCCACAGACAAACATACATGGGACCCATACTGTAGCCCACTTGTAAGCCATGTGGGACACACATAGACATGCTGGCTGGGCGAGATAAGGATCCTAGCCCGAACTCTGAGAAACAGCCTCATACCATCTGGCCTCCCCCAAACTTCACAGTCGGCACAGTGAATTCAGGAAGGTAACATTCTCCTGGCATCTGCCAAACCCAGACTCTCCCACCTGACTGCCAAACAAAGGAAGGTGATTTTTAACTCAACGTTTCCATTGCACCACAGTCCAGTCTCGGTTTGCTTTTCACCAGTTTTTCCCAAACTTTTTTGTGATGATCCAACTTTTACAAGGTTCAAGCCAACGCGACCCAACAACTTTATTTACCACTGATGGATCAAGCTACTTGACCTCTGTTTCATAGGCTTTTCGAATGCTTGACTGCATTGGCTCTCAGTAGTTGTCTGGTCTGGATCAAGGCGTTTCTTTTTTATTAGCTTTGCATAACTTGTTTTGTGTTTTATTAGGTGGAGAGGGTTACTGTTATAAGGTAGAGCCCCCCCATGTGGCTATAATGTATACAGCAACAATAAATTTCATATTGAGTACTGTAGCAAAGACATTATGAATACTCATTTGGCGACCAAAGAAAATCTCCCACAACCAAACTCTGGGTCCCACCCCCAGACTTTGGGAATAAATGCTTTACACCACGTCATGTGACACTTGGCAGTGGACTTGGATTTGGGTATGTAAGGCTTGCATGCAGTTACTCGGCTATGGAAACCCATTTCATAAAGCCCCCAAAAGCAGTTTTTGTGCTTGCAGTAATACCACTGGAAGTTCAGAACTCTTCAGTTATGGAATCAAAAGAGCATTGAAGACTTTGACGCACCATGAACCTTAGCAGTCGTTAACCTCGCTCTCTGAATTATGCGGTCTCCTGCTTTGTAGGTGAGTTGCTGTTGTTCCTGAACGCTTCCACTTTCTATTAAAATCTCTTACAGTTGACTATGGAATATCCAGCACGGAAAAAATAACATGAACCGTCTTATTGAAAAGGTGGCCTCCATCACAGTACCACGCTTGCCTCTCTTGTAGAGACGTCCGAGTTTCTGAAGCTTAGATGATGATTGTATGCAAATACAAAAATCCAAAAGCGGTCAACATATATCCTTCGGCTGCTATAAATAAAACATGGTTGGCCCTTCCAGGTATAGGAAAGACTGTCATATTTCATATTTTTGACAGAAGTTCTCAAAACTTACAAAGATATCCAACAGCAATTATTCTATAGTGGGACTAAGAAACCTCTGGGAGGAGTGACAATGGCATGACAGCACAAATAGAATAAATAAATAGCTGCGTGCTATTGGTCCCAGTGACACACTGTGGGACTTGGATTATCTCTCATTAGCAGTGAACACATTGTGTTGTGTGTGACATTGTTCATTTGTCTGTTTGTTAGTGTGCTTCAGTGAGAATTGCCACATACACACATGCCTCTGAAATGCATATATGTGTCAGTGCTTCTGTTGTCACTGAAGGTCAACTCATTTTTAGAGATTTTTCATAGACAAGCGTCTTCTTGCAGATTTTATCGAGCAATTAAGTCAAATTATAATTTAGGTTTTGGAAATTGGCATCATTAAGCTACTGAAAAGGCAGTTTAAGAGTAATTTATGTGTGGATCTTTAAACGGTTTTGTCCCCAGCGCTCTTAAGGATTAGAGCGGCAGAGTGCCAACAGAAAAAAAAAAAAAAGAAAAAATCAGGAGCCCTCCTACTCCTAATGTATTTAAAGTGACACATTAACAGGATAAACAGGCCCCTTATCTGCTGAGTGCATGGGCTTCTTCTAAAACACTACAATCCCATTAACAAGACCTTTTCCGATTTCACATCTCTGTCTTACTACACTGTAAGGCTTTTTCACCAATAGGGCTTGTGTGCTGGTGCCAAAGTGGGAGGCTTGGGTCTAATAGTACACACATTAAGATTTAGTAATCCTTTGTTTAGTCCCATTGAATTGAGACAAGGTCAAAGGAGAAGAGGGGATGCATTGACACAGAGATAGTAAGCTGTGTTATAGCAATGTTTGAAAGGAAAGTTGAATGAAATAACTTGAGGATATTCCAGCAAACAAAGCTTTAGCCCTTGGGATATGCTATGTGGAAGGACTTTGCTTGTTCATTGCTTCATTTCAGTTCTGCAAGTGTATTCCCTGTTCTTTTCTGGATATATAATACCATGGTGCAAATATTACAGCTCTGTAAGCTTCAGCGCAGTATTTTAAAAGATTATAGATTTAAATAGACCCAGTCATGTGTTGCATACAACTGGAACATTATGAAAAAGACACTGCTTTTAAAAAAAAAAAAAAAAAACACTTTGAATTTGAGTGAGTTTTAGACTTGACACATTTGGAACATCTCACAACAAAAGGCTAAAAGTGAAGATATACTGAGTAATTGGCTTAATGAAGCTTAACGCAAATTCAAGCAGAAAACTGTCCATTTTCATTCATTTCGATTAATTAATCATCACTCATTTGCATCTCTCCCACTTGCTTCTCTTCCTGGTCTCATGATTAGCTATTTATAGGCTAACTTAAAGAGTAATTAAACTATTAGACCTATTTTTTCAGCAAAAAAAAAAAAAAATGTGTATATGGGTACTGTTGATCAGTTAAGCTCCAAATATTGACATTTCAGCACAAAGTATTTAATAATTACATTTTGTGTTAAGAAAATAAATAGTAACTACCCTTTAAAAAATTTCTACTTGCTGATCTGTTGGCAAATGGCAAATGTAAAATGTCAAGAGTAGGTGAGAACAGGTGGCGCAACAACAGATATATAATGTTGGCACAAAGACATGTTTGGAGTGGTCTGTGATCGCACAAGTACAGTTTAAGGCAGTTTTCACCCAGTATGCCAGAATAACAGTAACTTCTTGTTTCATGGCGAGACATCAAACTTGGAACATCGGCTGAACACATTTTTTTTTTCTTTTTTTTTGCAAAGTCCACTCTAACCGTACATGAATTTTACATGGATTTGGATTAATTTTGTAGAGAATGTAGCCTAGATAATGTCTTATTTAACTGGTGTGTTTACTTAAAACCAACTTCCTGTTGAATTTGTGACATAGGCCCAAAAAGGCTGTTTTGTAGGTCCTGGGAGGATAAACAAGCCTGCTGAATTTCAAAGTGCAAGACTGAACAGGGTATAGGAGCTGAATTTTTAAAATACTGTTGGGGGCGCCACTGAACCATTAAGCTATGTCTGCCAACAGAATCAATATCAATTCTCATATTTCTGTCGGGTTCAATCGCAGTGTCACCATTTAAAGCTCCTGAAAAACAACTTCCTGTTTCAGGGGTCATCAAGCCAATTTCAGTGCTCACCATGGCCACGTCTTTAAACCATAACTTCCTGTTTCATGGCAAGACATAAACTTAAATGAGATCCAAGAGCTATACCATTTACCCTTTGAACATAAGCTGGACATGTTTTTTCCAACAAAGTCCTCTCTAGTCCTACATACATTTTACATGGGTTTGGACTGATTTTGTTGGAGCCTGGAAATGTCTGATTTTAACAGTTGTATTTATGAAAAACCAACTTCCTGCTCAATTTGTGGCATGGGCGCAAGAGGCTTTTTGGTAGATCCTATAGGGTGACACCCATCAATAAAATTAATATCCATTATTTTGTTTTCTTTTTGTGCAGTTTTTTTAGGTTTCATAGCTGTCTTGGCATTTTAAGCTCCAGAAAAAAAAACTACTTCCTGTTTCAGAGTGAGTCAGGCCAATTTGAACGCTCATCATGGCCATGCACTTATGAGTTTTGTGCACAAGCTGAATAACTTTTAGCTGTCAAGATCTCTTCTTATAGTAAACCACATTTGATCTGAATTGGATGAGGACTTAATTATAGAAGGACCCGCTGGAATGGCTTGAAAAGCAGTGGTTGTTGCCAGTTTATTTAAAATGGCGATTTCCTGTTGAAGCCACATGAGTTCACAGGATTTTATGCTTCTAGGTGACAATAACCCCTTTTTTTAAATTATTGAAGGACCACTAATAAGCCATTTTACACAAGTCCAACATGTAAACGCCCTTTTTTATTTTTTGCTGGGACCAATGTACATGCCAAATTACATGAGTTTTGGGCATGATGAAGCCTTGTAATATGAGATTCTTACCAGGAAAATGATGGTCACCGCTTTCAGTTGCATACTCTCTTTTAGCCCCCACTTGGGCCGCTGTAAAGGGCCAACAATTACGGCCTTGTACCAACACAATTGGATGTCCTTGCAACAGCAGACAGCAATGGCTATGTAATAACAGAGTTTGTGGTGTTGAGTGTATCCAACTGAAAACACACTGGTCAAGGATATTTATATTGGGAATTCAACCGGGACTGAAGCATGCAGCTGAGAAAATCAGGAACAGCTTGGTCAAGGTTTTTGATACATAACAGGCCGTTCCTCCCAGAGGTGTCTACATTAGAGTCTTTGCCTTCAGCCAATTCTCACTTGGTTCATGCTCTTTTGTACCGAGCTCCATCGTTTTGCTGAAAGTAAGTTTTTGCTTGCTGAGCTCCACCTGAAAAAGGATAAGAAATCAAGTCTTGTTTCAGTAATTGAGTGAACCGTTGTGGGTTTTGTGAAAAAGCTCTGACTCAGTGGGCTCTATTACTTCTTCTGTTCCTCATTTTTTCACTGTCTGCATACTAATTACCCGCTTCTACAGTGTTCTCTCACTGCTTTTGGGTTGTTCTAATTTTGTGCAACTATGACCTCTTTCTGGGCATGACGGTGCACCTCAGCTGGTTCTGCTCCTCCTCCAATCTCACAGGGTGATGCTTCCCAGGTGTGTTTGCATTCTTCTGTCAATCCTCTATGGTTAAGGCCTATCAAAGTTTTCTTGGCACTAACTCTGAGTTTCTGTATGTCCCTCAGGCTGTTCTTTTGCCCCTTAACGGATATTGTCATTGTGTTGGCACTGGGAACTTTTTGGAGGTATAGGAGAATCAGTCTAAAGCAATTTTCCTCTTAACTGAAGGTGATCTAGCTTAACATTTGGTGTTTGACACTCTCCAGCTGCTCACTTTCAATCAGGAAGTGGATTATGAAATGCTATAGCCATAGTGAGCACAATTCTTGGCATTGTTCTGTGTTGGAAAAACGTTCTACTTATAGATACATCTAACATTAAACAGGTAGTTTTATTGTGGTCACATTTCAACTCATTTACCTTAGGTTTGCAGAGCAGTGGAAAGTTTAAACGCTTCAGTGCAGGCAATCTCACATACGGAACAACTATCACCTTATATCTCCAAGAAATCCACTTAAAAACAAACCCTGGAAGTAGAGGGGTATTACAGCTCCTATTGATATTAACAGGGCAAACACTATCCTTAACTTTCAAGAGCTTTCCACTTTGATAACTTGGATAACGCTGATAAAAACTCTCCTTTCTTCTACTTCAGAGTAAGGTCAGCTTGAAAAGCCTGCAACGCTCCCAAGAGATGAGGCTTAAAAGACCAGTCCATTTTTGGCTAGATAAAGAAGGCACCAAGACAGATAGTGGCACATATCTATGATAGATTCAACTCACAGACAAACATTCCTACATTAGGAATAAAACCTTGGAACAGGGACTTGTCTGAAGTGGGGATGACCTCAACAAGGAGAAAATCTGGGAATGTCACTAGTGCCATATATTTTTGCTAGGGCTGTCAGCATTAATGCTCTAATGTGATGACATTAAGGTCCAAAATGAATGCATTAGAAATTTTCAGTTGCATGTTTTTGCATGTTTAAGCACATTTAAATAAAGTTAGCATGGCTACAGCTGCATACTACCCTCATTAGTGTCTCCTTGCTCTCAGTGATGAAAAATAAGGGTGCCCCAGCACCTATAGATATCTTATTTCACTAAAAAACTCACAGACAGTCAAAGTCATCTGCACCTTGCCATATCAAAAATTTCATGGAAACACCACTCCTATTCGCTATTTTTGATTATGTTTCTATCCATAGCAAGTTCTTTTTTTCCAAAGTTAAGCTATTGTTACTAGGGATGCACAGCATCATTGGCACTATAACAGTTTTGACAGATTTAAGATAATAAAGTTAATTACTATTATTAAACTGTTATTTAATCTAACAAAACTAACCTTGAAAAGCAGATGGGTTAGCCAGATTCCATGTCTGTCTCCAGGCAAACTCATACTGGAAAGGTACAATCTGAAAACAAATGGCGTCATTTGACAAGAACAGCACAATAGCTGCCAGCAGATGTAGTTGTAATGGAAGCTGATAGCAATGGCTGCTGCCAGTGTCGCATTTAGCTTGGATAGATCTATAGTGGATTGGAAGTTTTATCAAAACTGGACTGCACTTCTTGATTAAAAAAAATCAGAGAACAGCAGGACTGTAGCCCCTGCCCATGAGTGCCTGCTCTACCCAACAAGCTACACCGGTGCCAAACCTACAACCTCATTTTGCCTTTTTGCTCTGATTGGTCCATCATGGACGTGATAGAAAGTCCATCCAATCACCTTCTGAGATTTTTTGTTTTTTTGAAGTGCTGCCCTCCCAAAATGCTTTGTATGGGATGTTTCCCAGATGAATGTAAAATATTTCCCGTGCAGTGGATATATGAAACAGGCTAGTGTGTCAGGTTATGACAAAAACTGTAGTCATTTTGTACATGCACTCCTGCATATTTTCCACTGTAAAACAGTGTAAACTGTGTTTTCAAAGATTATGATTTTGGAAGCTGTATTCTAGATCTAAGTCGTGGTTTCAGGACCAACTAGTGTAACAGTGCAGCACTTATTTAACTCAAGATCAACATAAATGCAAATAAAAAATCTAAATATTGAATGGAATTTAAAAATTGAAGCATTTGACAGCCATTGTTTACTTGTTTCTAATTTTGTCATATCTTACAAAAATGGTGATGGTGATGACCCATAATGTTCATTCCAAAAAGTACAAATAAAGTTGCTTACATCATAATCCCCACCCTGCTGCATTGCTTAAATCGGTGGTATTCAACCTTGTTTTGCCCAGTGCACACCTAAGATCAAGCCAAAATTTCAAGGCACACCGAACCTATATCTATACAAAATTGCCTGTTTAAAACATGTTACAGTAAATTGTGGGTATAACATTAGTCCAGGCAGGCCATGAAGCCAAGCACTGGGATCAGCTGACAGCCAGCTGATTTGTTTTTTAGCACGCTTTTGGCTAATCGCACTCATGCTGCCAAATTTAAACTGCTCTAACCTGGTTATGCTTTGCTGCTCCCTCTCTAAGCCACTCTTTACAACCCTCCTCCACCCCAGCTCCTCCTTCCCGTAACAGCCACATATGAATAACAGAAATTAGTGACAATTTACAACTGCCAATCAAGAAAAACTATTTATGACTGCAAATCATGTGTGTTCCTTGAAAAAGTATCCTGACTGAACTAAGTTATTGTATAGTTGCAGTAATAATGGATGGCTGTACAAACTGCAACGGCATACCAAGGCTTGGCCACACCATTTGAGAACCACTGGCCTTTATTGTGCCAATTTCAACAATAGAAAATAAGTAATAAAGAATTCCTCTTACCTATGAGTGTGATCAACCTGGTATTTTTAATGCTCATATATAGTAAAAGTAGTACACAAGGCAGATTTATGAACACATCTACCAATACACACTTAACATGATGAATTAGTTATGCACTTCTGGTCTGGTAGTAGATAGAATGCCCACTATTCTCAAGAGGCCACTATTTATTTATACTTTGCTGACTGGGAGAAACACATGAAGAAAAATGTTCGCTCTCTATAATCAAAGGGAGAAGCTTTTTGTTTGAAGCAAGCACAAGGGAGGAAAGGAGAAACGGGGGAAAACAACCGGTAGGATTTGTCTTTGGCCAGCGAGGCCTGTATGTGGTTCCAGACGGTTTTAACCACTGGATTTAGCTGGGCACACAATATGTCCAACACTGGCTCTGATTGCCGCTATCCACTCTAGAACATTACACTAAATTATTTTCCAAGTCCTTGAAACAGTGGCATTTTCCTCTGAGAAGGAAATGTCTGGGAGAAAATATCGTCTAAAATGATTTAGAAATAAGACCTGGCCATGAAATTGGATCCAGAGCATTTTATTGGTTATTACAGGGTCATGGCTAAGGGCCAGCATGAGCGGCTATTACTCTATTGTAGAGGAAGTGGTGCCATTTCATGTCCTGTGTTATGCAGTCATCTGTTTCATGAACAGACGTTTAGGAGTGGGCTCTAAGCTGCTAAAAAACTGTTCATCTGGAGAGCTGACAGCTATCCAGAGCTGAAAATTCCTTCACTAATTAAAAACCAGTGCGAGTCACTTTATTGACACTGACTGTCTTCAGAAGTACTCTTTCTTATTCTTCCTGTTCCTCTGTTTCAGCTGTCGTCTCCCTCTCCTTACACATTCAGAACCCCTCTGTGAAGGTTTATATGGTATGCGTAATTCTGCGATAAATTAGCCTCTATAAATAATGAGCCTATGCCGATTTTTAAGAGTTAATTAATTTCCTGTGGGCATGGCAGTGTCTCGCCTGATTAATGACGGTAATACCATTGGCATGCTGAGCCGGGTCCCTTGTCACAGGACATAAATCAGTAGTGCACTGGAAGGCGTCATGCCCCAGCTGTGTCCAACATGGCTTCCTGACCTGCTACACGATATGAGGGTGAGTGTGGATGTACACGATCATACGTCAAGTATGCTCTTACTCATGAAACAGTGGCATAGTGAAACTATCTTTGTCCTTCATATTTACAGAGTCCCAAAACTGGCAATGAATTAGCATTTTGAGCAATTCCCTTCAAAATATAAATAAATAGACCATGAAGGCACACTTCCACTTCAATGCGTTTCCATGTAGAGTAGTTATACCAGTGTCCTGACCCCTAAACGCCAAGCAGAGACCCTGTTACAAAGAACTTATAAAAAATGGTATTAGACCACATGAGTAGTAGGTCATGTCCTTTGGGTTTGTGGAGCCTCCAGGGGGAAAGCACTGCACTGTTTCACAGAAATGAATTATAAGTCACACATTTCCCACCATGTACTGTATCACTTAAGCCCGTTTCAGACTGGGAGCGTGTTTTGCTGCTTACATGTGCTGCGCGTGTCTGCTACAGCTACTGCCAGTGCGACACAGGGTGTGAGTTTGCTGCATGTCAGCCGAATCTCCCTGCTCTCAAAGCCCTGTCCTTCATCATAAGTTTTACCTGAATAAACCCCCTGCAAGCTACTTGATTCAGTGTATAGAGGAAGTATGTTGGGAACTATTAAAAAATAAGCATTCTGTACAAGTGGAAGGAGTTTCTCTACAGAAATGCTAAACCAGGCTTTTAATTTGAAAAGCACAAACCAGAAAAACACTTACTGTGTTTGACTTTCCTGTGACATATTCTACCGGTGTGGAGACAGAAAGTTTCACTAATGGTAGATTTTTAGAGAACAACCTTATTAAACATGCGCGTTTAACCTTCTGGCCTTCCTCAGGGTTATCAAGAAACACATTGTAAACATATTCTATGTGAGTATGTGCTACAACAGTGTGAATATGGGTCTCCATTTATCATTTCCTGTCTAATAGGGTCCATAGCCGCATGCGGAAAAAATGGGCGAGACTTCGAATCTCTAAACTCTCCGTGCCTGAGCCGCGCGTACCCAGTGCGCGAGACGTGGCGCACATGCAGACAGTCTGAAAGCCCTGACTTGTTAACATGCAATCAAACTGAAATCCAGGCATGTCACGCTCCCATACTGAAACGAGCTTTAAAGTAGGGTCCCTTTTGCAGATGTACTATATACTACTTTTAACTTCTACTTGAGTAGATTCACAGTCAGGTACGTTTACTTAAAGGTGCGGTGTGTAATATTTAGCCTAGTAGCATTTAGCTGAACAAACTTGGTAAAATAAAGCCAAAACATTTTTAAGACGGTCTATCTAAATAAGTGTTTAGTCATCCAAATTCAAAAATAGCTATTTTGAAAAAAAAAAAAACAACTCAGAATAAACCTTTAATTCATACATAGGGAGGGTCCCCTCCATGGATGCTGCCATCTTTGATTTTTACATTTCCATGGTAACACAGAGGAAAAAAGGAAAAATAAAGTTATTGTATTGTATTGTATTCACATTACAGATACACATTAAATTTAATTGGTTGCCACAGCAGAAAAATGCAATCTAGAACCCACTTCTAGATGTTGATATTCAGTTTTACACACTGCACCTTTAAGTACGTTTTAATCAAAGCAAATGTACTTTCACTTGAGTACAAGAGTATTTTTTACACCTCTGATAGGATGTGAGTCAATCATTAGGCTGACATTTATAAATAAGCAGCCATGCTGTATTTATTTTAGTGACTTTTAGAAACTATTAAATGCTTTATACCAGTTTGAGCATTTGAGCTTGAGTGTTGAAGTGTTTTTCCATCAGTGGACTTTCAAAGAAAATGTTTAAGAAGTGATATCATTGTAGATAAGATGATAGCTATATGTGCTTTTACAAGGCACATACTGATGGTACAAAGTGCATCTTTAAAGCCAAACAAAGAATCAATATAAAATGGATAAAGCAGAATGGAGAAAGAATACTCCAAAAATATACTGAGCATGCCCTTGAAAGCAGAGCATGTTGTTCATGCTCCATGTTGGAAACCTCAGCCTGTTAACAAAGCAGAAGCTTTAATGTCTGTGTATTAACACAGGCACACTGATTAAGAACTGAGCTTTTATCCTTCAACTGCAGTGTATTCAAAGATGAATTCAAAGACTTTTACACCAGACTCTTATATTCACTGAGGCTATTTGCATGATTTTCACGGCAGTAATTTTTCCCAAACCAAGCATGCTTGATTCAGGTAGAATGACAGCTTTGATTGCTTTTTTTCACAAAGAAAGGTGTGTCAATTTGACAAACAAAAACATGAAGTTGAAGTCTGCATTCATAAATTGTGTGTATTTCCGCTTCTGAATTACCCCAGAAATTGCACAGGGCGAAACAAGAGCTCACTGGCAAAAGAGGGAGAGAAACAAACCAGGCACAGCTGCAGTTGTCATAACTCATTTGGCTTCATTGGCTAAGTGTGCCATTTAAGTCTTTATTTTGGTCATTGTTCCCTGGTTGCTGCTTCTTGTCAGCAGTCATGTCTGAGTCATGTTTTGCATAATATGTACAAGAAATAGACCGGACGTGCACATCACACTCCAAAATTAACGCTGTATGTATGCAGGGTTATTATAAGTGGCAGGAATGTGAATCCCATACACTACTATTAATGCTGAGACTGAGCTGACATGCTCTGTGAGGCATCACAACCAGGAATCTACACTGTCTGGATCCTAATAGCTGGGAAATAGTCTTAACAACACATCCATGTCAAAATATTACAGTCTGCATTTGTGCCTCAACAGTAGAACCATGATGGTGATGTAACTCAAATAACGGCTGTACTTAAGGCCACTACAGACATTCACAGTGTCCAGGATGGGATAGATCACATATTAAAGTGCCCATTTTATACAGCAGACATTACTGTGTTTACAACCCAGGTCATAAAAACAGTTATGGTCTCAATAGCTCATTTCTTTATTCCTAAAAACTGTCATTAGGGGGCTGGATTTGGATATAACTCATCTGTTTTGGCATTATGAAGGATGACAGGCAAGCGTATTTGCACAACTTTAGGCCTGGATGAGTTAACTGACATGTAGGCGTGTAGTAGCCGTTTTCCAGGAGGTTTACGGCCTCCCTCAGCTCCACTTCTGCCCTTATCCTGGGATTGTCTGAGAGTTAGAATAGGAAAAGATTTCATCATCCAGGCTTCTATGAATTATCTGGTCCTCTGAAAAACCCAGTGAATCAGCCCTTTGGGTGCTGGACCGAAAATCACATTGGTGCCAAAATCCTGGCTAAGACTTATCTCATTTTGGAACTGAAAAAGTGTGTCAAGCTATTATTGGGTCTGATGTTGAAATTGTTAAATCGTGCTACTTTTTAATACCTTTTCCTCACATTTTTTCCACTTGTAATCCATTTTCACTACCAGTTTTGGGCACCTTTTGCCACTTTTATCCCATTTCCACCACTTTTTGCCACTTTTGACCCATTTTGATCACTTCCTGCCAGTTTACCCATTTGACCACTTTTGCCACTTTTAACCCATTTCTCCCACTTATTGCCACTTCTAACCAATTTTTGCCACTCTGAACCAATTTTGGGCTCTTTTCCTACCACTTTTAACCCATTCTGACCAATATCTGCAACATTATCCATTTTAACATTTTTTTTTTCACTTTGAGCCCATATCCAGTATGACTTCCAGTGTTAATTTTGTCAGCTATTTTTAACTTTATTCTTAGTTTTAGTCTTTATGTTAATGCCCTTTAGTTTTAGTCACATTTTAGTCATTTCTTCCCTTTATAGTTTTAGTCTAGTTTTAGTCGACGGAAACTCAAAAACATTTTAGTCCAGTTTTAAGTCAAAAATGTCCTCACATTTTAGTCTTTACTTTTAGTCCAAGCATTTATTCGCTTCCAAATCATGGTAGTGTGTTCTCTGCACCCTGCCAATGCTGGGGTCCCTGCTGAGAGGCAGAATAGATACAGATGCATTGTTTTTGACAGATTTGACCACAGTGGAGAAATATCACGGTTTTTGAATGTCCGACGAAAACTAACTTACATTCTAGTCTACTTTTAGTTATCTTAACGAAAACTAAAATTCATTTTTGCCAGTTTTAGTCATCAAAAATTGATTTTTATCAATCTTAGTCTAGTTTTTGTCAGGGAAAAAAAGGCTGTTGACAAACATTTTAAGTCATTGTTTAAGTTGACGAAATTAACACTGGTGACTTCTAACCCATTTTCTCAGTTTTTGCCATTTTGTAATTTTGCAACAGCTACTGCCACTTTTAACACATTTTCACCACTTTCAATCCATTTTGGCCACTTTTTGCCACTCTTAAAGGGATATTTCGGGATTTCTGAAGTTGAGTCAAATGAGCTACTTTGTTATAGTACTGGCATTAGCCTCTAGTGATTTCTGTGAAAGTTGCTCCTGTGGTTATTGTGAGCTCAGAGAGATCTGCGGCTTAATGGCTATAGAAGGGAATGTTTTATCCACGTTGTTTAAAAATGGGCCAAGAAAATATGTTGGCTCGCCTGTACGAAAACGAAAACATACAAAGCACTTCATTTCTCCCCCCAAAAACCCCTCTGTATCAGGCACTAATTTATGTTGCAGCTTTCGCCACTTTGTCTCCTTCCGCCGTGCACAGGTATCCGTTGATCAGCTGTGTGAGTCAGCTGGCTTCTACAGGGGTCATAACACCACAACAAGCTAAAAAAGAGATAAAATGAGCGATTTTGACTCGAGGGATGATGATGTGCCGTTTACTGTGGACACAAGAGGATGATATGAACCGGAGTACACCGAAGAAGAACTTATACAGACGGAGAGTGAGCGTGCTGAAAGAGAGAGCAGAGAAACTTCATTTGAAGAGCAGGGAAAACCCAGAGCATGGGTTCGCATTTTCTACACTGACTCTTACAGCTTTACTGTAGCTCTAATACTGTGTGAAGGCTCACTGTGGTAAAATGTCTCACTTCATATTCACATGTACACATACAATCTGAGGATTCAAACCAGGAATCTTCTTGCTGTGAGGCAACAACCTTGCCTCCTTAATTTAGATGGATATCTTTTTCATGACTTCCAATGTAAAAGGGGCTAAAAATAAGATTACCAGCATACTTAAGACAAGAAACTGCACATAAACACTTTGGTATATTTTTGTTTTTGCTGTGTGAAAAATTAATGAACCCCTCGTCAGCGTAAGGTGAAGAGATCAGCAAATATTATGAAGCTAGCATGCTAAACTCACAAAATGAACAGTGTAGCTGCTTCCCATCATCAGCATGGGTTTATTTTTAGAACGATAGCATGCTGCTTGTACCATTAAGAAAGAGGTACTGCTGTGCTTCAGCCTCACACAGAAGCTTGTTTTGCTGTGGGCTTGTAGCTTTAATAAATTAAAAGAATATAATCAGGATGCTGAGGCTTTAACATGGGGATCAGGAAACTTTGAGGCTTGGTTCCTTTAAGCGTTAAATAGTTGTGATAGATGATGGAAAATCTAGAATTTGTCACCATATTTTACCACAGCTAATTAGAAAAGTAATTATTGAAATAGCTATGGAGAAAATGTTGGTAATGTCCCATAAATCCACATCAAATACTTAAATGTGTTTGGATTCAAGTCTTATTCAATGTCCTAAATATCCCGTCCACCTCGTGCAAAATGAATCACAAACTCATAGATCTTAATCCCCATAATTCCTTTCTTTTGTTTTCCTCTTTTCTAGATAAATAAACGTGGGGAATCAGTCAACTTGACATGGTATACTTTATTAGCGTAAGAGGCTTATCGTCAGCATATGAACCCAGTTCCAAAATCACTCAGTCCTGTATAAGCTTTCAGCACTCACGCCACTGACAATGAAACATTAAAAGTAAAAGAAGATTAGGAAAAGCTACTGAGGACAACGGAGACCCCGGCAGCACGGTTGATGGAAAATGACATCAGACATTATGAAAAAAGTTTATGCAACAAGTACAGTGAAAGAGGGTCAACTTGACAATCTGTTCCATGATAAATATTCACGCTGACGTCTGTTCTGGAGGAGGAACTGAGGAAATGTCTTTCACGTATTAACTGCAGGCAATCAATCATGGATTTGTCTCGTCCAATTCAACCCCCGCTATTACAGCTGATAATAAATAATTGGTATTGTAAGGGAAGATAAATTCAAACCTATTCCTCAAGCTCTCACTCCAGGCAAAGGGAAGTAATGATTTACAATCTGATGTTCATTTGATGTCGACTCCTCTTTAATAGCTTCAACCTGCCTTCCCTTCTTGATTGCTGCTATAATCAGCCCATCATCATTTGCAGTATTGATTAAATTCATTATGTCCTCCATGTCTGTAAGCCTGTAAAAACAAACACAGCAAATGAGCAAACAACGTCGACAAAATGCCAGCTACTCTACATTCTTCAATCGCTATGCATTTGGTAAACACTTCAGCTTAGTCGTGCTTTTAACATTCTTTAAGACATTCCTTCCCCTATCTTGAGTTTTCAGGCATCATCTTAACCCTTGAAACAAAGGGTTGTGAGGAAATCATCCCATACCAAATGGGAAATTCAACAACAAATGAGAAACAAAGTCATTGGCATTTATCAGTCTGGAAATGGTTGCAAAGCCATTTAAAAGGCTTTGTGACTCCAGTGAACCACAATGAGAGCCATTATCCACAAATGGAGAAAACTTGGAACAGTGGCAAACCTTCCCAGGATTGGTCACCCTATGAAAATGACCCCAAAAGTGCAGGAGGTCACAAAAGAACCCAGAACATAATTTAACAACCTGACTTAACTTAGTTGAGATCAGTACTCATGATTCAACAGTCAGAAAGAAACTGGGCAAAAACTTAAGATTGACCTAAGAACAATCGCACATTAAATTGCAATCACAATATTGGGGGGAAAAAAATGCAACTAGATTATTTTTGCAAATCGTTCAGCCCTACTAATGATCCCCAAGAACTTTGGGGAAAGTACTCTACAGACTGACGAGTCAAAAGTTGAACTTCCTGTTACATCTGGTGTAAAATGAATACAGCATTTCATAAGCAGAACATCGTACCAGCAGGCAAACATGGTGGTTGTAGTGTGATGACCTGGGAATGTTTTGCTGCTTCAGGACCCGAGTCAATCTCAATACATGTTGACACAAGCACAGGTGTCTTTGGCAGCCCAACATTTTAATTTGTCCAGGCCTTTTCACTCCTGGTAACACGCCTGAAAATCACCTACAGTTTTTGGGTCCTTAGGAGATCCACAGCATGACCAGGGGCTCTACCTATTACTGTGCCTTAAAGGTGTAGACTTTATTTTTTTCAACAGATAATTTTCCCATGCCCCCTGGTAATATGTGAAGACATCCAGAGCATGACTGGGATTGTGTCCATCCTCCTTCTCGCCCAATGGCGCCCACAGAAAGGCTTACTCCCTGTAACATACCCAGTTTTTGGCCCCAAGAGCCTAAAATGTATGCATAGTATTGTATTTATTTGACTTCAGACTAATTGGCTTAACACACTCCTTGGAACATCATGGATACAGGCCTGGGTCCCTTACATGAAATCATCATACTTCAAGATATTAGATGAATTAGTCCTGAAAATTTCCTGAATTTTCCTGAATGAGCAGCATGCGTGAATGCAAACGTCCAACTTCTTTACCCTGACTTCACCCTAAAATTCCCCTGCTAGCCCTCTGGTGTCTACAAGCAGGTTGGTAAATTTCTGGGTAGGATACTTTCAGTTGTCTTTCAGGGTTGCATTAGTGGAAAAAGGCTTTATTTAGTACTCTTGATTCACATTCGTAAGTGTGAGTCTGGGAAATCTCCAACATGTAGGAGTAGGGCTAAGTAGTAGGGACAAGAGGTGTATGAGGACGGAGCATTACTAGTGATGGAAATCGATTTAATAATCCGGATTGTTTGTCTCAGCTCAGTAGTAATCTGCTGACTCTTTAGGCTCCCAAACCCTTTACTTGGTACCATCCTGGTATCTTCTTGCTAACCCTGGTGGACTTTGATCCACTTCACTGACTGTTGTCACTCATTGCTTTTGTTGTTTTGCTCATTGCCTGACACCTACAGACAACTTTATTCCCATGTTCAAGCTCAAAATAGAGCTACACTGCGATGCTAGCAGTGCTTGCACTTCATGGTTGTTTACATATGTGTTAAAAGGGCAATATGGCAGCTTGCCAGTAGCTATGAACTGGAGTTTCAGGGGCTATTAGTGGTGTGTGGCTGGCCCCCACTTTTGACAAAGCATTTGACATTGATTATAGGCCTAAATGCATTACAAATACTAAGTCTGTGTGGGTTCTCATCCATCCAGGTCATGGGTATCCAAAATTCAGTCAAGGGGGGCAAATGGCCTTGATTGAGGTTGACTACTGTTTAAATGTTTAGTCAGCTAATCGTGCACATCCCTCATTCCAACCTAAATGTTTTCTTGAATAAGGCTGTGAACGTTCATTTCTGCATTAAAAAATGTGCAATTTTAGGCACCAATGGCCTCACGGTTGGGCTGTGCCCCGTATGCTGAGGCTTCTAAGCAGTTGGTCCCGGTTCTGGTCTGGCCTGTGGCTTCATTTCAGCATTCCACTCCCCAATCTGACTCCCTGATTTCGTACACTATCTGGTATGTTGTCCTCTCTAAACAACCTGTAAAGAATTATTCAAAAAAGTGCATTTTAACATGGGTAGTGTATGTAGCTTTTGCTGCTTCTGCAACCAGCTTCAAGCGGACATTTAAGGAACTGCAGTTGTCTGCACTTCTTCAAAGACTTCATTTATCAAGACTGGAGGTTGTTGCTTGGTAATTACTTCCTTTTATCTCCTTAATTCCCTTTGATACCATTTAAAGAGGTGTTAATCAGCTTTTATATGAGGTATGAGTCATAAGACCTGGCAACCCAATGGGAGATAGAAGCACAAGTATACCGTCCTACCCTGTATTCTCTTCTATGTTTGCTTGACCCTTTTCCACCAGAAATGTCCAAAACTGGTCTAAGTTTCACTCCACTTGGTGGTACACAGTTCCCTTTCTTGCTCATTTGACTGTTTTCTAGGAGTTTTAATAATTTAATCAACTTTTAAATGAGGAAAATCCCTATTGATTACCTCTACAACTCATCCCAGAATCATTAAAAAAGTCTTTTTTACTAGAATGAGAATTGGGCCAGATTCATATTTTGCTCTCGAGTGCTGATGTGACCAGTCAGGCATCAGTTCTTGCCATTCTCAAAGCTACACCATTGAAAAAACGGACATAATTTTAACTCTGACAGACATGTGTTTGCTTTAAACAGTGCAGAAACCAGAACAGTGATTAAAACCTCTTGGCACTTTGGCTTAAATATTACTGTTTTACCTATCCACACAGCCGACTAATTACACAGTCTATCTTTTAGGTTATACGTTTCTGACAGGTTAAAAATAGTCTTATGAAAACCATCAGAGCTGGCGCATGGGTAGGCACATGAGACTGACTATTTTGATAGCCTGCTCCATTTCCCAGAAAAGTGCATGTATTTATGATAATTAAGCACTTAAAGAGCCTTGCTGACACAGACAGACAGCCTGCCTGTACACTATTGAAGAGACATTTTGTATTAAATGTTGACTTACAATTGCACATCCACCTGAAACACAGAGCAGCAGACAGCCGTCTCTGAGTTGGAGCTGCTCCGAGGCATTTCAGCATCGATTTGTGATGAATGAATAACGCTCTTAAATGGGAATCTTGGAAATCTTTCAGAAATGAACGCGTCTGTAAATGTTCTTTGATTGTAGGTTCTGCTTGCTAAGCAAACTGTGCATGTGCAGTAGAGAAAGGGTAAGGGCGTGATATGGAAAAATATCATATTAATCACAGTCTTGACACTTTTTCAGTCTGGTGTTTTTTCTCACTAGAGCAGCCAAACTTATTTCCAACACATATTTTTAACATGCACAAACACTGTGTGCAAACAAGTTGCTCAATACATGAATAATTAAACATTTCCCATTTTACAGTTAGATCCATCAGGTAACAGGAGTCTGGAGGTCTTATCCTAGAATATTTCAAGCAAGCATTACAAGATTTCCCATCCTGCACTCTGATTTAACTAAAACACTCTGGGCATTTTCTCCATCCATCCATCTTCTTTTACTTATTGCAGGGTCGCGGGGGGCAACAGACTAAGCAAGTCCCCCCAGGCCTCCCTTTCCCCAGCGACACTTTCCAACTCCTACTAGGGGATCCGAAGGTGTTCCCAGACCAGCCAGGATACGCAATCCCTCCAGCACAATCTGGGTCTCCTCCCAGCCGGATGTGCCCAGAATACCTCCATGGGGAGGCGACCAGGAGGCATCCTGATCAGATACCCGAAACCACCGCAACCGGCTCCTTTCAATGCGTAGGAGCAGCGGCTGAGCTTCCTCACCCGATCTCTGAGGCTGAGCCCAGCTACCCTTCGGAGGACATCGTGGCTAATCGCTAACTAAGAAAAATGATTTTTTGGCAGAATATAGAACCTGTTGGATAAACTCTGACCTAATTCTGTGGTCAAAGATGTACGAAAATGCATAGTGGGAGTATTACACCGAACAAAGAGATGGAAAACAGCAGTAAACTGTTAAACTTCAGTATCAGCATCGACCCTGATTTCTACAATTGCTGTATCGCTATTCTGGATTTTGAAGACATCACTGCCTACCACCACAACCGATGGAGGCATTAAAATATGAGCTAGCTTCACTCATTATTCTGTTATCCAGAGGTAAGATTTGTAGGTGCTTGGGTATAGTGGTTGGTAGATGTGATTGCAACTGTGCCCAAGTACAGCGTACTCACTACAGGCACGTCTTAGCATCTCCTGTCACTTCAAAAGTCAGCACCTCAGCCCCATTTCATCCTTAAAACTGCACGGTAGATGTGGAAGCAGAAGGATGGTCATTGTGGGCATTAAAACCTAATAAAATCATAGTGGCCTACAGGATGGAATCCACTCTCCAAGTGGTGCATATGGTGTAAATGTCGACCAGGTGGTGTCCATGAATGCCTCTTCTCTTTTCCCAGCAGATCTGCAAAGCATACGTGTGCATCACCACCTACAGGATCAGGCTGCGTGCATAGTGTGTGTGCTCAGGCACAGAGCGATGTCACTGATTTGGAAGTAAACCAGTGAAGAAGAAGCGACGGTGGAGCAATCCCAGCAGGGTGCAGTAAGAAACATGCCATATGAAAACGCCCTGAATCCCCACGTGATCAGTACTGTGTTCAAAGGTTGTAACATAAACAAAACAAGATCATCCTCAGCAGATAATTCTTGTTTTTTTCTAAGGACAAAAAGCACGTAAAGGAAGAAAAAACAGAGAACAGAAATAAGTGGCTGGAAATAACAGCCAAACAACTGTGACTCACACTGCCACAACTAGAAATCTCATAAAGGTGTCAATTCTTTGTCTGGCTTCCAACGTCTTCATCATTCCACTCTGGCCTCCTACTGCAGCAAGATATCAATTATTTTCTATGGCCGACAGCCTCCTGGAGAGGTTTCCAGCAGACTCTGGCAGGATCAAGCATCAATAGAAGCCAAGTGCTCTGGCATAGAATGAGAACAGTACAGAGAAGGTATACACAGTCCATTTAAAGAGGAAAGGTATGGGCTGCTGCTTAGACAGCCTCAGTTATATTGAATGACAGCTGTATGCTTTATAACTGACATCAGACTTTTGTCAAAGGGTCACTGAATGTAAAAGATGACGAATAATGTCAGAAAAATACTTGCTGGAATTCACAGGTAGAGTAGAGTAATGGGTTTGTGAATCTAGACTTCCATTATGGCAGAAATTGAACTACCATAGATGTTACTCTCAAAAGAAATGGTGCCTATTTTCATAAAATGGCATGAAAAATTAAGTCCTTTTGCAACCGATAATGGGGAACTTTCCGGTATCAGTTAAGGAACAGCGGATTGTTCGGATATTTATAGTAATGTCAACAGATCAGAGCCCTGCTTACAATATTTCCTTTTTATAATCTTCTGAAAA
Source organism: Cheilinus undulatus (assembly GCF_018320785.1). Taxonomy (NCBI): domain Eukaryota; kingdom Metazoa; phylum Chordata; class Actinopteri; order Labriformes; family Labridae; genus Cheilinus; species Cheilinus undulatus. Next base: position 12,496,773 of record NC_054881.1, on the reverse strand, counting down.
TCGAATCATGAACTGAGAAAAAAACAAATTGACATGTAAAAATGAAATTGATAAAATCTAGAGATGCACTGATTGTCAAAAACAGTCTGGATATAGATAGTTCTGTCAACATTTTCAATCAGTTTTGAACATTAAAATAGGTCGGTGCCTTGAAAAACCTTATTTCCATTTTCACATGTTCCTCACACTTAAATGTTTCACATCATGAAACACATTTTAAGATTAGACAAAGATAACCAGAGTAAATACAAAATACTGTTTTTTAAATGATGACTTCATTCATCAAGGGAATAAAGCCATCCAAATCTACTTGGTCCCATGTGAAAAAAGTAATTATCCCCCTAAACATAATAACTGGTTGTGCCACCAACTGCAAGCGAGCGTTTGCAGTAACCGGCAGTGAGCTTTCACATCGCTGTGGAGGAATGGAGGTCATATCTTCTTTGCAGAATTGTTTTAATTCAGCAATATTGGAGGGTTTTTAGGCATGAACGGCCTGTTTATGGTCATGACACAGCACCTCAGTCAGATTTAAGTCCAGACTTTGACTAGGTCAGTGGTTCCCAACCTAGGGGAAACTCTAGGGGAGGCGCAAGAGATCTAAGGGGGAACCCTAGGACCCTGTCTGCTAGGGCGTCAAAATTAAATGTACATATATATATATATATTGTTGTTTTTAATTATGCTTAGAAGCATATTGTAATAGGTTCAACCTTAAATATTAAAAATATTCAAAGTAAATTTTTTTAGAAAAAAATTACCTTAGAGATTATAAAGTTATATTTATACAAGAACACAGACTTAGAATTGCAGAGTTTAAAAGTTGTGAATTTACTAGAAAAAAAAATCAATTTCAGAGTTTAAAGTGATTTTAGAAATGTAAATTTACAAACGTGTAAAGTCAAAAATGAACCAAATCCTGAAGTATAAACAGTGGTTGGATTTGTTTTTTTTTTAATTTTTGGACATTATAATCTCAAAAATTCCAAGTTAAAGTTAATGTAGAACTTTGATTTTTTTTTTATTTATTGGCCTCGCAAGTTAATCACTTTTTTAAGTTGAGAATTTTGATTTCTTTCTTTCTTTCTTTTTTTTTTTTTTTTTTGAAAATTAACAGATTGAATTTTAAGTCTGTTGTCATATCTGCCGCAGTCGGCCAAGATGCAACCCTCCTCCACCCCAGCTACCTCCATTCAGTTAATCAGCATCTACTTCAGATCGTCACAGGTGTTTGCTCATCCCATCCTGCATACCTCATACTCCTCATCTGATCCCTCATCAACCCCACTCAACGGCTCAAGGGGGTTCTCAACGTTGGGGTCAGGACCCCTTTGGGGGTCCCGAGACACTGAGAGGGGGTCTCAGATGCCTCCAGATGCCTCAAAAAATTAAAAAAAAACTCACAACATTTTTATCACTTTTCCCACCAATTTTGCCAATTTTTACATTTTTGCATCTTTGCAACTTAAACCCCATTTTTTGTTAATTTTAAACCCCTTTCAACACTTTTTTTTCTGCCTGTGTTTGCCACTTCTAAACCAAATCTTGCCACTATCTGCCTATTGTTGGCTCTGTTGACACATTATTGCCAATATTAACCCCTTTAACTAATTTTCTAAGCCACATTTCACAATTTGACATGGCCATTTTAGCCAGTTTATGCCTATTTCTTCCTCAGCTAACTCTTTCCTGCCAGTTTATATCAAATTTCATCCCATTTCACCAAATTACCACCTATTTTTGCCACTTTAACGCCATTTCAGCCACTTTTGAATCCCGTTTTACCACTTAATATGCCTATTTTTGCCACTTTAACCCCTTTTTGACATTTTTTGGTTTGTTTTTTTTTTGCCACTTTTATCTAATTTTTGGCATTTCTAACCTATTTCTGCTACTTTTAAATTCTAATTTCATGACCTTTCCCACCATTATTAACCCATTTGAGCTATTTTTAATGTATTTCAATTATGTTTTAAACAAAAGGATTTACATTTTTAAGAGGGGTACTTAGTACACAAATCAATTAAAATTTGCTTCTTTGATAAGAGTGGTTATTATTCAGGTTAAACATAAAATACCACAGCTTACCTTTACTATGGACCATGATTTTGCTGGCCCCCAGTTTGGCGGGGCCCCAGAAAGCTCTCCCATCCCCCCCCCTAATGGGCAGCCTTGTCTGCACATGACTATTTTGAATGTTCATGGCTGTGTTCAACCACCTTCAGGTACAGTGGGGGTCCTTTACTTTGGGGTATGCGGGCTGAAAATGTTGAGAATCACTGCCTTAGACAACTTGCTTCCTTTAATTTGCAACAAAGAATAAGACAAACATTCCTTTATCACTCTATCTCTGGTTATAAAAAGTTCTGTTTTGGCACAAAAGAAAAAACTGAAAAAGTGTCGACTTTATGTAATGAAACATACCTTTAGTGTGAGATATTCAACTCTTTTTCTTACTTTTGTCTGTGGGTCTTAGAATGTAGGACATGCCTCCCTGTGTTCTTTTGTCCGTTGGTGCGGCTTGTGAATGCTACAATACTGTATTCAGAGAAAAATAAGTGTACTGTGCCTTACAATGTCTCAGAGCACACCACAGGGTAGAAAACATCAGTGTTCTTTTATGTAGCAGTGTATCTGAACAGAGCCAAAAGATGTTAAAGGATTCAGCAATAACACTCCATGTTCAGCGACTTATTCATGTAGCGATCACATCAGAAATGTTACCCTGGTGTGCTCCCCCGCTGACTTCCTCATTGCACAAAATGAGAATGTTTGATAGCCTAATATCTTGGGTGAAATCTTTTATGTAGCAGTTTCCATTAAGGGCAGCCAACTAAAGCTGCCAGAGGACAAAAAAAAAAAAGATGATCAGTTAAGCTTTCTTTGTTTGAAAATCTCTGCTTTTTACACCTTCACAAACAAACCTGATTTAACTACGCTCTCAGAAGATCACCAGCAGCACTTATCAAACCTGGACCACATACGAGCCGCAGTCGGTCCGTGTTAGCTCTCTGAATTCAGACCCGTGTCTTCTTTCCTGAGCACCACCAGCACCTCCCACCGTGCAGCCTGCTGAGCCTGAGATGTAATCTCCTCTGCTTTCCCTTCCACAGTCATCCCCCATTGTGCAGTGGCTCTGTTTTTTTTTTTTTCTTTTTTTTTTTTTTGAGCTAAGGTAAACCTGCCTCTATGTGGTTTCTCTACCACTGATTGTGATCAGAGGTCTGTAAGTGGATTTCTATCGCACCTGGATTCACTTGACTGGTACATTGATTCGTATCACAGCCAGGGTTTCATATAAGGTGATTTTTGGATTGTGCGTGATGGATGGGTGGAAGAAAGCCTGTCTGTTCTGAGGATTTTCAAAAATGTGTATTTACCTGTGAGAGTTTCATAATGCATGAAGATTTAAAGGGATGAGAACAAGCAGCAATCTATAGTGTTAAAAAAATTAAGTACAAAAAACTGCAGTACAACAGGTGTCCTCTAGAGGCTGACTCCAAATCGAGGAAGTCCACACTGAAACATATTTTGAAATCCATCTATTTACACCCTCAATAAACAGCTTTCCAATTGGTTTAAAAGCAGTTGTGATCCAAATAGCTCACTGTGGTACAATGTTTAGGGGGGGATATAAACTATGCATACTACTAATGTCTAAATTGAGGCAAGATGGAAAACTGTTCTGTGGTCAAATTAATCCAAATCTGAAATTCTTTCTGGAAATCATGGACACTCTTTCCTAGAGGCTTAATAAGGGAGGGACCATCCAGGATACTATGGCTGTCAGAAAAACATGTTTAGTTTGATTAACAACAGCCCAAATTCCAAAAAAGTTGGGTCACTATGAAAAATGTGAATAAAAACAGAATGCAATGATCTAAATCTAACTAGATCCAAATTGCAATTTCAGCTGAAACTGTGTGGGGATGCTGAGAGTTGAACTGTGGAAGAACTGCTGAAAAGAGCCAAAAGCACAAAAATCGCTGAAAACAGCATAAAATAGCATAAACGTAGCTGAAAATGGCATTCAATGGCTCAAAAAATGATTTAATAAATAGCTGAAAGTAGCCCAAAAAAAAGCTGAAAATAGCCTAAAAATAGCTGAAAGTAGCCTTAAAATAGCTGAAAATAGCATAAAAATAGCTGATTTTTACCTAATAGTAGCTGAAAGTTGCATTCAGTGGCTGAAAAAAAATGAAATGGCTGAAATAAAAATTAGAAAAGTTAGAAATGAGAAAAGTCATAGCAGTCGAATGATGAAGAAACTGAGTTTTTTAAGGTTTAAACAATATGACAAAGTATGAAGGAGGAGATAGCCGGCACCGAAGAAGAATCGTAAACAAAATGGCCTGCGTGAATATCAATAGTGTGGATGCTCAGCATCCCCACTAATAAACACATACTTTATTCACAATAGAACATAAACACATATCATATGTGGAATCTTAAGCATTTTACAATTTCATGAAAAATGTTAGTTCATTTTAATCTATGTTAAGATTTATTCAGATGCTTCTATATGACCTATATGTGGAAACAAAACCAGATCAGTAAGAGTGATTATCCCAACATCTAATTTAAATGAATGCACCAGCTGCCACAGGGTAGGCGTCTGATGATTGATATACAACTCCAATATCAAAAAATTTGTGTAAAATGTAAATAAAACAGAATGCAGTGATTTTCAACTCTTATGAACCCAACATATCAAAAATTGAGACATTTTATCATTTAATGGAAAATATTAGCTCATTTTGAATTTGATGGCAGTGACACATCTCAAAAAAAAGTAAGGACAGGGCAACAAAAGGTTAAAAAAAAAAGTAAGTGATACTAATAAAAAGCAGCTGGAAGATCATTTTGCAACTCAGATTAGCTGGCAACTGGTCAGAAACATCTCAGATGTAAAGACGGGCAGATGTTCACCAATCTGTGAAAAAAAATGTTGGAATAATTACAGAAAAATGTTCCTCAACATAAAATCAAGACACTTTCAAAATCCCACCATCTACAGTGTATAACATCACTAAAAGATTTAGAGAATCTGGAGAAATCTCCACGTGCAAAAAACAAGGCTGGAGGTCAGTATGGATCCTCGGGCATGAAAAACAGGCATGACTCTGTACTTTACCTCACTGCAGGGGTCTGAAACAGTTTCAGGAGTCAGTGTCTGTCAACACAGCTCACCATGTCATCTACAAATGCAGGTTAAAGCTGTATAATGCAAAAACGAAGCCAAGTGTGAACACAATTCAGAAACGGCACCGTCTTCTCTGGGCCTCAGCTCATTCAAAATGGACTAAGGCAAAATGGAAAACTGTTCTGTGGTCAGATTAAACAAAATTTGAATTTTTTTTTTTTGGAAACCACAGACACCATGTCCTGTAGACAATGGCATATAGCTGGAAAGGCACTATTAATGCTGAAAAGTATACAGAGGTTTGAGAGCAATAAATGCTCCCATCTAAACAACGGCTTTTTCACAGAATACCTTGCATATTTCAGCAAGACAATGCTAAACCACATCCATCACAACAGCATGGTTTCAAAGTAGAAGAGTCCATGGGTTTATGAGATATGGGTTTATGTCAAGAAATGAAATCAACTTCTTAGTTATCAAAACGTGTAAATGTAAATGTCTAGGGCACTTTATCAATCATGGCTCTCTGATAGAGTAATTTATAATCCATACTCTCCTTGTGCAAACTGAAACTGTTGATTAAATAACTGCATTTCTAGGTTTCTCTTTAAAATCGAAGCATTCAATTGTTTTGTAGAACAAAGAAAAAAACAGGCGTGTAGTCTGCTCATGCTCAAACTCAGTTATATTTCTTGCTACTTTCACATGAGAGGGAAATATGTGTGCAGTCGATGGCTGGCACAGTCATACAGTAATTGGTATATCTACCATTTCAGGAAGAAAATTGTTTGAAGATGAAACAGCAAACACGCCGCGGCTGCTTGCTTTTTTTCTTGACGGCTCACAGGAAATGTTTGCTTTGAGCGTGCTACAGATGTTCACAGACAGTTGTTACCTTCTCTAGAGTGAGCTCGTACTGTATTTAGGTTACTGAACAGAGATGACTCAATATGAGGTTTATCTAAATGAATGCTGTTTGACTTAATGGCACTGGATATAAGGAGCTGATAAAATCTATTGTGTTAACATCAAAGTACAACAGTATTCATGCTGGTCTAGTAAAGATAAATCTTATTGTACAGACAACCTGGTGTAATTTTGTCTTTACAAAGAGCTATAAAAATGATTTTAATCAGTGTTTTTGTTTAATGTGGGGGTCCCAAACCTCTGGGGTCAACAGGGTCAATTCACTTGAGCTTGTATAGTGCATTTCAAGTCACCTGACTACTCAAAGAGCTGTAGGCCACACCTACTCATTCACACCACATCCACACACTGATGGCAAATGTTGCTATAGAGAATTGACCATCAGTATTATCTAATCCCATTCAAACATGCATACCCATTTACACGCCAATGACAGAGAAATGATAAATCTGTTAAAAAACAATGCATCTGTAGCTCTTCTTCCTCTCAGCATGGGAACACATTAATCACATGTTTAGCAGACTACATAGATAAAATAAGTGTGTATGGCACCAACGTCAGGCAACTAAAACTACACCAAAACTATAAAGGGTACAAATGACTAAAATGTGACTGAAACTAACTTTGACTTGGCCACTCAAAAAACTTGATTTTGTTTATTTTGAGCCATTCAGAGGTGGACTTGCAGGTGTATTTCAGGTCGTTGTCCTGCTGCATAACCCAAGAGCGCTTGAGCTTGAGGGCACGAACTGATAGCAGGATGTTCGCCTTCAGGATTTTCTGGTAGACAGCAGAATTCATTGGTTCATCAATCACAGCAAGTGGTCCAGGTCCTGGCACAGCAAAGCAGCCCCAGACCATCACACTGCCACCACCATGTTTAACTGTTGGCATGATGTTCTTTTTATCAAATGCTGTGTTATTTTTACCCCAGATGTAACGGGCCACACACCTTCCAAAAAGTTCAACTTTTGTCTCTTCAGTTCACAGAATATTTCTCCAAAAGTCTTGGGGATCATCAAGATGTTTCTTGGAAAATGTGAGATTGGAACTTGGAACTCTCCCATGATGCCATTGTTGCCCAGTGTCTTTCTTATGGTTGAGTCATAACCTCTGACCTTAACTGAGGCCAGTGAGGTCTGCAGTTCTTTGAATGTTATTCTGGGTTCTTTTGTGACCTCCTTGATGAGTGGTTGCTCTCTTGGAGTGATTTTGGGTGGCCAATCACTCCTGGGGAGGTTCACCACTGTTCCAAGTATTCTCCACTTGTGGATAATGGCTCTGACTGTGGTTCCCTGGAGTCCCAAAGCCTTGGAAATGGCTTTGTAACCTTTTTTTCCAGACTGATATATTTCAATCACTTTGTTTCTCATTTGTTCTTGCATGATGTGTTTCCCTTTGAGATCTTGTAGCCTATTTTGCTTTGTCTGACAGTTTCTATTTTAGTGATTTCTTGATTCAACAAATCTGGCGGTAATCAGACCTGGGTGTGGCCAGTGAAATTAAACTCAGCTTTCCAGGAACTGTGGTTAATCACAGTCAACTCATGATTTAACAAGTGGGCAATTACTTTTTCACGTAGGACCAGAAAGGTTTGGATTATTTTTCCCCCTTAATAAATAAAATCATCATTTAAACTGAATTTTTGTATTTACTTGGGTTGTCTTCGTGAGATATCGAAATTGGTTTGATGATCCGAAACATTTTAAGTGTGATAAATACACAACAAAAATCAGAAATGGGGTCGGTATGTTTTTCACAGCACTGTATGTATAGGACTCTTATTTTTGTTGTTGTGGTCCTGACACAGCTATCAATGTCTATGACAGATCATATAGAAATCTAAATGTCGGTACCATGACAACAATGGATTCAATCAGAAAGAGAGTTATTCTACTAAAAAACAACATGGCGGTGAGTTGGTTACCTGAATAATTACAGGAGATGTTCTGTTGGCAACCTGCCTGCAGATTAATTAAACAGTTAACTGCAGAGCTCATTATTCCATATGTATTTTGATAATCAGTCACACCTATGATGAAGAATGACTGATTTCAGAATCCTCCTCTGCATGCGACCGTGTTTTCACGCATGGATTCTTGGACATACCACATCTATAAAGCATGCATCCGCAGCTCAGTGAGTGTATCACATGACCGTAACAGACGGGCTCTGTCAGATGTCATTAGCGATCAGCTCCATTTCCTTTAGACAGCAGACAGTGTGAAGAAGCACACGCTGGAAGGGAAGATACACAGACAGCACAAACATACAGAACAACCACATAGAAACAGCAACAACTCACACATACTGCTGCTTTCTTTTTTTTTTTTTTTTTCTGCTAACAACCAGGAGCCTGTCTCTCTCAGCGGGATCAGTGCACCAAGTCAAACCTGAAGCTGCTCTTTTTTTCACATTAGTTCACCATCACGACTCCAAGGGGAAGTCAGACTTCGCTTTTGTGTGACACAGAATACCTACAGCTCCAACCTCGCCAATGACACAGAGTCATTTTTCCGTCTCTCTGATAAATGCCTCCAAGGCTAGCCTTTAGAAACATAGCTCCAGGTAAGATAAATGTGTGTCTCTCAGCCCCGAAAAAGAACTTCAGCCAGAGTTACCAACTTTTGTAATTGGTTATAGCATGTGCTGACTATACGAGTAGAGCTGACTTTAAAAAGCATGTAAACACACTGCGCTTCAACGTTTTGTCGAGTGCCAAGCAGGCTACTTAAGCGGATGTCGACCACTTGGATTATCCTCCTTTTGGCTTCAGTGAGTTTTTGGCTGTGTCCCTCTCCTTCTGCTTTGCTTTTTTTTTTCTTTTATGCTGCCGCCTCCGAGATCACTCCACATTCAAAGCAAACATTTTCATTCAGCTGATGTCTTTACAAAAGTACATTTAAGGTTTTCATGTGACACAATGTTTCCTCTGAAATGATTTTTTTTCTGTGAAAACATCAATATCAAGCTGCAGCAGTTAAAGGTGTATGAAACATTCAAAACATTCAATCAAACTCGCTCTAGGTTTGTTGTTATCAGCTCTGTGTTCACAATGGCTCAAACATGCTTTAAACATTTTACTTTATTATTTACACAGAGGCCCTTCCCTCTTCAATGGTACTCCCTGAGGCCACATCAGAGTGGCACTCAGGGATGCTGTAACAGAGGCAAGATCCATTAAAACAGAACAATATAAGGAGAAACAGCTAAGTCGTGTTGCACTCCTTTCCTGTTTTCTTGCTCTTAAATACATGTTTGCAACCTAATGAGGGAGAACAGCTGCCAGCCTGGTCAGTGTCACTTTGTACCCCAGCTTGTTAGGTGCTGCTGGTGCATTCTCAGGCATGACAGCACAAGTAGAAGCATTTTACACTGGGATCTTGACCACAATGGTATATAGAATGCAGCCCACTTTTAAGATCCAGAAAAAAGGAATAAAAGTTGGTCTTAAATCGGTATTTATCAGAATGATACATTATGATGTATGACTCAAAACAACATCAGCTCCAGTGGATAACTGCTTTCATGTGAGCTTGCTCTTAAAGTCCAAAAATAGTATTTATAGTACTGATCATTTTGAGTCTGGTTCAGAGAAATCCCTTTTTTTTTGAGGATTTATGTGGATTATTATTATTTTTAGATTAAGAGCAGAGAGAGAGAGAAGTCATCAATAAGCGATAGCCTAAGATGAAGGAGAGAATGGTGTGCTACTGCATGTGCTCTATTAGCAAGGTTGTATCGTTAGAAGTGATATAAACAATCAGACAAGGCAAAACATTCAAGCACTTCAACTACCTCTTGTCCTTTAAATTTGTTTGTGGTATTTGTCAGTTGCAGTATGAAATATTTCAACAGAATTAAAGCAAACAGGGACGCACGCAGCTGCGTCTCTGTGGATCAGATCGATGAAGGGGACAAAAAGTTGTCTGTCTTTTACCTGGGTCAAAGCTCAGTCCCTTTCCTTCTCCATTGTTGCTGTTGTTGCCCTCTGTGTCGCATCAATGGACCTCCCTGTGCTGCAGCTGAATGCTAACCTGATGCACGTAACGTTTGTTCATTAGTTTCAGAGCAGGGGTGAGTCTAGACATTTTGGATGGGGGGCCCAAGCCCTGATTTGTGAAGGGGGGACATGAAGTATGTTTGCACAATCAACAGATTATCATTTAGTATTAAAATATTTAACTTTTCATCTTAAATTGATTTAAAAAATACTCAAATTAAACAGAACAAAGAAGTTCAAAAAAGTACTAACATTTTTCAAGAGACATTTGCAAATTCTAGTAGGACTAACACATATAAAGGACTCTTAAAAAATCAGTCATTTGAAAGTTTAGCAAAGATATAATCAATTGTATGAATTACTTTGAAGTTTTTTTTTTTAAATTGCAAATGCCTTTGCAATTATAAAAGTATTTTTCCTCCTAAAAGTATCAATTTGGGCACAGTCTAGGTTCTGGTACTTTTTTAAAGCATCAACTTATCACCAGTTTCTGGAAAAACCCAAATGATACTTTTTATTAGAATATTCCAATACACAATATGCAGGCCACGCCTTTTTAATGGGGTGGAAATCATAGGATTTAGCACAACACAGTACGATATATGATACAAGACCACAATGGCACACCCTATTTTTACCAAAACATCCTGATTTATAACAAATAACTTCTGGCTGTTTCAGCCCAAAATTTTACTATAAAGCAGTAGACAAAACACAACATAACCCCAATAACACACTATGCTTAATAAATGAAACACCAGAACATATAATACATAATTTAAACTTTCAGCCAATGCTACTTCAGGGGTGAGATTGCAAAAATTATACAACAGCAAATAGTCAGCCCACAGTTGTAAACAGGGGTTTGAATCAAAGGATAGCTCATATAAGATATGATATTATTTAGTATGACTGACCAGAAGAAATCTGATAATGGTATCTCACTAGAAAGGATGGTGTTATAGTATTACTGTATTGATAATGTGCCCCACCCCTAGTGCTAACACTCTTTATATCAAGCTGAAACTCAAACAGAAACGTTGTTTATTAATAATGACTGTTTCTGTCAAGTCCACCAACGGTTTGGATCTAAATCAAGGAGTTATGTTTGTTCTATCATATACCCCGAGGCCTGCAGTACACTGGGAGCTGCAGAAGCCTTCTTGATTTTGAGCTGCTTGCATCCTAATAAAAGCCAAACACATCAGAAATAAAAAATATGGGACTTTTAATGGTTTTCACACGCAGATGCCAAAAAAATCCATAGAAGAAGAAATCTCTATAATTAGGGAATCACAACGTTCTCCCTGCTGTTAATGTGCCAGCAGAATCATCACAGGCACTGCTAGGCTGCACAGAGCGCTGTGAAAAAAATGATTAAATATGCATTAGCATTAATAGTAGCTCCGTGTTTTCAGAGGCTCCTCATGATGGAGGTCCCAGTCATTAGACAATCTGTCTTTAGAGCAATGGTTTTCAGAGTCAAATGAGACTGCAAAAACCCCACACGACACCCAGGATGGCGTGAGACCATTACACCTGCAGTGCATTAGCTGGGACACATTGGGAAGTGTACAAAGGAAAAGATCAAAAAACAAGCAGACCAAATCAGCATGCAGCTGGAAAATAAACATCCAACATGTGCTCTACCCAGGTATTTTCACTGTCTACCTGTAAATGAAAGCAGCCATGCCACTACTGTGACGTTATTAATTCCAGTGGACGAAGTAAGCAGCGGTATTGACATGGCGGTTTACATGGGGTCACCCCCGGTTTCTATCATTAACAAATAAGATGAATGGAATTATTCGATTTTTCTGTGCAAAGAAAAATGTAGAAAATTAGAAGCAGTGCTCTTTCTTTTAAGAAACAATGTTCCGGCTCCTCTGGATTATTCATTGACTTCTTTTCATTGTTTCTTCATAACTGACATTCTCTTTTTATTTTGCGGAGAGACCTATGATGTCTTCCTCATTCTTCGCAGTACTTTCTGTTCCAACAGAAGAAAAGATGTGAATCTCATAAAAGTGGAATAGTTTTATATAATCTACAAGCCAACACAGGCTAGAAATGTTCCATTCTTATTAGTGTCTTGTGCTCTATTACTGCAAAGTAAAACATGAAATGCAGAAACGCTGACTTTGAGAGATGTCTATTTCTTATTTATCAGGGCAAGTCATGGTGAGTTTATTAGTGCACCAACTTTGACTGCAAAGAGTGAAAGTGAAAGATGCATCAAAGGCAGAAAGACCTTAAGAAAAAATGAATCATGAACACGAGGCTTTATGCTATAGGAATGTTCCACCATACATGAAAGAAAACACCAAACTAAAGTGTGAAAAACATAATCAGAGAAATGAGCATAATTAACAAAGCATCTAAAATATGAATGCTCCCATTTTACTCAGAATCTCAGCAGTTTCTCTCTGTATCAGCTGAAATCATTTGATCTGCTTTTTAGAGAGACTTGTCAGGACATATTAAAGCACTGCAGCCGACTTTAGATAAAAACTGGAGTTTTAGACCCTGCTGAAACAAAGCACATTTAATTATGAATATCTATTAAAGTTTTAACAGGCTGATTTTGTAATCATCTTCATGTGCATGTTAAGATTTCTCTATACAAATTGAAGATAAGTACAGACCTATGAAAGTTAATTTGGTTTTTCTTTTAGTTTTCTCTTTAGGTTTTCACATTTGGTGACTGGTATTAACTTAGAGACTGTTTAGGACTAGGGGTGGGTATCACCTGTGTGTTGTTTTAGCATGCATTTGTCCTACTGGGGTAGCTGGTTTGATCTTGAAAGTGCAAAGCTTTCAGAAGATAGGCCAGATCAAAGTCAGTTCATGTTTTTACTAGAAACCAACTGCACCAGAGTCGGAATAAAAGTGGGCAGAGACCAAGTTTTTTAAAGTGATCTAGGTTGACACCAGAGTCCAGCGGACAGATTTCACACCAGCATAAATGAACCAATCAGACAAGGTTGTTTAAACACAACAAAGACTTCATGTGCTTAAATCCTACACTGAAAAAAAAAATTTATATCAAAAACCTGGACTTTAAGTGATTAAATTATGTTTAAATTTTCCATGTATTTTTATTACATGACTTAAAAGTAAAATACTACATTAAAGTAATGCTTTAAACTGTGTTAAAAGAGCATGAAATAATTAACTTGGCTCATATTTCACTGAATCAGAGTTATGCAAACTTGAGCATAAAGTTTAAGTGTTAATTTAGTTACTAAATGTAAACTTAAGCTGATCTTTCACATAAACTTTATTTGTTAATTTAAATACACATTGATAAAGTTTTATCTTACGTGAGTGGGAAACAAACCCACAACCTTCTTGTTGAGTGGCAACAGCACTAACCACTACACCACTGTGTGACTTGTAAGATAAACGTCATCTGTAACTGGCTTATTTGACTGTGCTAATGCCTATCTTAGCCTGAAAAAGGGATTTTTAATCTCAGTTATTTTTTTTCTCCTGGTTAAATAAAGGTTGGGAAAAAAAAGTAAAATAAAATAAATGTATTTCTGCTTATTTTTGTCTCATAATAATCTCAAGCAAGACTTCAACATGATCACTGAAACATTATTGTCCTCTCCAATCAAACGTGAACACTGACTTCAGAATTTTATATAAGAGTTGTTTCACTGCATTGAAATGCATCAGCCCAGTCGTGACGTTACCTGTGCTATCACACTTGTTAAAAAAATTAAAACAGAGAGAAATCTTTGTGTCCCCAGTGACAATATTAAAAAGAAACTGGAGGCATACAAGTCTCTGCATATGCTTGCACATCTGGACACTCCATTCTTTGTTGCAAAACTGCTCAAACTCTGTCAGGTCGAACGGGGATTTGACATGAACAGCCCTTTTCAAGGCCAGACACAAATCCTTCATTGGATTGAGGTCTTGGCTTAGACTTGGCCACTCCATAACATTCACATTGTTGTCTTTAAAAAAAACTTCTGTGTAGCTTTTGCGGTATGCTTCATGGCATCATCTTGCTGGAAAATAAATGTTCTCCCAATTGATATCCAGCAAACATAGTGTCTTGTGTGATGACTAAAAAGCACCATTTTGGTCTCATCAGACCAAAGAACCATGGAGTCTCTCACATGTCTTTTGGTGAACTGGGCCAACAGTCGTATGCAAAGTTTCTCCCATCTCACCTGCTGAAGCTTGCAACTCCTTCAGAATAGTCATATGTGTCTTGGTGGCCTCTCTGACTAGTCTCCTTCTTGCATGGTCACTCACTTTGTGAGGACGGCCTGATCTAGGCAGATTCACACGTGTGCTATATACCTTCCATTTCTCGATAAATTGAGCAGAAATCATGGGGATATTCAGTGCCTTTGACATTTTTTTAATATCCATCCCCTGACTCATAACATTCTCTCAAAGTTGCATGGTGCGTTCTTTTGTCTTCATGGTGTAATGGTAGCCAGGGATACTTATTAGCCAGTGACTGGACCTTGAAGAGGTGTCTTTATACTGCAAGCACTTGAGACACATTCACTGCACTCAGGTGAGACTACTAGCATCAAATGGCTTCATCTCTGTTGAATTAGGTCAGTTACTTTAAAGGGGGGTTAATATTTATGCAGTCATTTATTTTACCTTATATATTTTTGAGTAATTGATATTACTTTGTAGAAATATGTTTTCAATTTCAAATAAAAAAAAAGGGTTTTTTTTGTATTTTCTTTGTCCAAAAAGCCAAATTATACCGACCATGATTTACTTATAAAATCAATGCAAGGGTACAACATCTGAGGGGGAGAATAGGCAAGGCAAAGAGTATGATTTAAAGTCATATCCAGGACATTGATTACTGAGATTAGTCTGTTGTTTTTACCATTTGAGGATTGACATACTGCCTAGTGTTAGGGTTTAAACAGTTTTGATTATCTATTTTTTTCTTTTCATAATCTCTGACAGTGAAATATGTAGATTTTAAACATGCAAGAGGCCCGAGGATTGAGCCCTGGGGAACCTCATTCTTGTGGTGCATTCTGATGTAAAATTACTAATCAGCATAAACAAGTGTATGCCCTTTAAATGGGGACTTTTATTAGCTTAGCATTATTCCAGAAAGTGTAATCCAGCATTCTAGCCTGACGGAATATCTGGGGTGGAGGTCTAAAAGACTGAAGTGCTTCCACTGTCCCGGTCTAATTGACATCATTCACGATTTAATAAGAGAAGTCCGGCTGTGGTGGTGTGGTCATAATCCTTACTGTTAGGTCTTGAGGGCTGTTGAAAAGAAGCCTTTTCAATTAATCTAGTGAACAATAGGAGATTTTATATAGTCTGTTATTGTTCATGAATGATTTGTCTAGAATATTCTTTATTAAGAGTGGGTTAATGAATGCAGTTTTCAGGACCAGTGGGAAATAGCCTGAGTGTAGAGTACAATACAGTGCAATAAAAGAAAAGCTCTCCAGTGCTGAAGCTGCACTAAGTACTGTGTGTTAGAGGAGTCCTGTGTTTAAATGCTTGGAGACTGGATGTGTTAGCAGAGTTGAAATGAAATGTGTTGGCAGACTGAAAAAAACAAGGCTTTTGAGCTGCCAGTGGTGATTAAAATGACTATATAACTGGTTTTCTAAAATTATGCAACCATGGCTTAGCCACTTCTTTTAAAAAGTAGCCAGAATTTCTTTTTCAATTTGCAATCATTTCATAAAAATAAAAGCTCATACAAACACTTTGAGTTAAATTAACACACTGTAGGGGTACAGTTTCTCTCTGCGAGACATTTGCATCTCACAAGGGGGAAAGAAGTCCTCATTCAGACACACTTCTCCACCTGGGATGTCATCAATCATCTTTTTGATTTTGTGGATTGTTAGGGAACAAAAGCTGAGGCTCCCAGAGGCCACACAAATATGAAAAGGGCTAAGACGATAATAAATGCTCCTTGTCACAACTTGGATGAGGTCACCACTCCAGATCACTAAATTATGCAGCAGCCCCTGAGCCATGCAGAGTGTGAAAGAAAAGTTGTTTCATACTCCAAACCTGGCATTACAGATGTAGCTGTAGAAGCTGGGCAGTCCCGGGGCTTTACTGGAACCAAAGGCAGCCTTTTGTTTAGGTATGATGCTACTTTTGTTCATTGTTGGTGCATAAATAAAAAGGAAAATCATAAACAAGTAAGATATCTCCAATAAACAGCAGGATTTAAACATATTCATCAACAATTACACAGATGTCTCCACAAAAACCGTCATCAAAGCTCCTGGGAGTTTGGGGAAAGCAAGAAACCAGTTTTACTTGAACCAAAACTGCCTATTTGATTAAATATTAGCTATATTCAACATAACTTGAAATAATAACACCTTTATTTATTCTGCTATGAGACAGATTTATTCAGATGCTTCTATATGACCTACATGAGTAAACAAAACCAGAACAGCAAGACTGATTATCTCGACATTTAATTTAAATGACTACAACAGCTGCCGCAGGGTGGGCGTCTGATGATAAATATACAACTCCAGTTTAAAAAAGAAAAAGTCAGGGCGTTGTGTAAAATGTGAATAAAACAGAATGCAATGATTTGAAAATCTCACAACCCCAGATGTTATTCACAGTGGAGAAAACAACACATCAGATGTTGAAACCGAGACACTGTACAGTTTCATGAAAAACATTAGCCCTTTGTGGATTTGAGCAAACATGGAATGAGGCAAAAAGGAAAACTGTTCTGTGGTCAGATGAACCAAAATGTTCAATTCTTTACCGAAAACCACAAGCACCATGTCCTACTGACTACATAAGACAGGGACCACCCAGCATACTATGGCTGTCAGAATAATACATTAACTTTGATTAATCTGACCCCAATTCCAAAAAAGTTGGGATGTTGTGTAAAATGTAAATAAAACAGAATGCAAAGATTTCAACTCTTGTGAGCCCAACATATCAGATGTTGAAAGTGAGACATTTTATAATTGCATGAAAAATATTTTGAATCATTTTGAATTTGACAGGAGAGATACGCTGCAGGTCTATTTCTAGCGCCGACCGCTGCCAAACCGGGTCAATTCCCGCCGGTCAGAAAACTCCAAACAGGAAGTCACAAGCGTACAATATCTGGTTCTTTCAAAATACAACCCAGTGCACGGACTCTGGATTGTAAATAATCACTATATCAACATTACGTCTCATCCTGCAGCAAGAGTAAAGGGTCACCAAGAGGTCAGGGGGTCACAGAGCTACAACGGCACCATTGACAAGGACAAGTTAACTTTTGAGGACATTAAGTTAAAGAATATTCAGATCCTTACAGCAAACATAAACATTTTTGTCTTCCTAATGTGCACCTACTAATGTGGAACCAGTGTTAATTTCGTAGACTAAAACAATGACTAAAATTAATCGTTGACAGCCTTTTTTTTCCATGACATAAACTAGACTAAGACAAAAAAAAATAGATCTGTGATGATTAAAACTGGCAAAAAGTCAGTTTAGTTTTTGTCAAGATGACTAGACTGGACTAAAATGTAATGTAGTTTTTGACGTTCAAAATCCGTGATATTTCTCCACTGTGTGTAAATCTGTCAAAAAACAATGCATCTATAGCTATTCTGCCTCTCAGCTGTAGAAAGCAGGGTGTATAGAACACACTACCATAACTTGGTACCAGATTTAGGCAAGAAAATAAATACTTGGAATAAAAGTAAAGACTACAATGTGAGGACATTTTATGAACTATATCTAGACTAAAATGTTTTTAAGTTTTCATTGACTAAAACTAGACTAAAACTAAAAAGGGTAGAAATAACTAAAATGTGACTAAAACTAAAAGTAATTTTGTCTAAAGACTAAGATTAAGATCAAAAATAGTGGCCAAAATGAACACTGTGTGGAACCAATAATATCATGGACTTATACCTGAAAGGATGATGAATTAACCACAACAGGTAAAATAGCCTGCTGTTGACACACTATTCTTGTGTAAACTCGTAGTTTTCCCGTGATCTCTGCACACTGATCAGGTGCTGTGTGCCACAGCGCAGTGCTCTGCCACTCTTCCAGTGGGCGTGGCCTTCGGTCGGAGCAAACCTGCAGCGCTTCAGTGTGCAGTGCAGTCATAGTATGTGGAAATTGAAGGTTACTGATACACTATCCTCCATGAAAAGGAGCAAGTCGCGTCTTTAATAATCACTAGAATTTGACACATTTGGTACAGTAGCACATAAAGAACATAAATATGCAACTGTTTTCTGAATTTACAGCATAGCTATCTTTGAATCAATTACATTAAAACTTGAAAAACTCTACTTTCAAAATTCAACACAGCTAAGTTACAGGACAAGAGAAAGAAGTTTTAGTTTCCACAAACATTAACAATCCAGTTAATTCAGGTAAACAGCCATGTATTTCCAAAAATTTGTGTCATAATTCAGAAAAACAGCATTTTTTTTGTTTTTTTGTTTTTCTAAATGAATGCAATACACTTCTGTAATTAATGAATCATATTATTTGTGTCTGACAGGTAAATTATTCCACAGTGGTTAATTCTAGTTGATGTGAAATGTCACTTTGCATGCTGACGCAAGCTGAAGGTACATGACACTAAAAACTATCGGGGGTATCTGGGAAAGATTAAACGCAGAATAATTTTGGAATTAAAATGCCAGTTAAATAAAATAAGTGTTACCGATCAAAGCTCAAGTAAACAAGGAAGTATAACTGTGGCAAGATGTTAGTTCAATTCTTCAACAAGCACTAATTCATTGAGATTGGGCTGAAAAAGGAAATTTAAGGTTTTGACTACATCATCATATTAGTAAAAATCAAACAATACCAATAAATGTTTTCATTCCATGGCAGCAACAAAGAAACATCCTACGCACATGACATTTGTGCCTGGTTGAAAGAAAATCACCTGAGTGCAGTGAATCTGTCTCAAGTGATTGTAGTTTAAAGACACCTGTGTCTGGAAGGTGCAGTGACTGGCTAATCAGTATTCATGGCTACCATTACACCATGAAGACAAAAGAACACTCAAAGCAACTCAGAGAAAAGGTTACTGAAAAGTAAAAGTCAGGGGATGGTTACAAAAAACACTTCAAAGGCACTGAGTTCAGTTAAATCTAGGGCTGGGCAATAAGATTAGATTAGATTAAATTGCAATAAAGCTTGCTGCAATTTTGAAATCACAGACAGTGCAATATTTCTTGGATCTGAAATGTGTCATAATACCAGTTTGATACTTCTTTTTTAGCAGGAGAGATTTTACGCTTTGCACATTATGCAAACATCCAAGTCTCTTTTTTTTTTTAAAGAATGGTTTACAAAATGTTACTTTTCTTGTTCATGTATATGTTTTTCTTGATCAAAATGAGAATTACATAAAAATGATCATCCCCTTCAATATGGCAATTAATATCAAATTAATGATTAATATTTTTTTTCAAAATCGTAATAATGAATTTATATAACATTGTACTGATTATAGTATAGAATGATTTATTGCCTGTGTTTGTTGAACAATACATTAGATGAGGAACCTAAAAATAATCACATTTTGAATTACAATTTCAATATCGGGAGGAAAAATCGCAGTTAGATTATTTTCACAAAAAGATCAGCCCTATTTAAATTCATCATTAATTACCAGCAGCTGACACTAGAATGCATTTAGAGGTTGAGGGTAAAATGATTGCAGCAAAATATGGGAGATACTGGAGGACAATCTTATTCAGACTGTAAGGGAACTACAGCTTTTATCCAGCAAGACAATGACCTGAAGCATACAGTGAAAACTACAAAGAAATTGTTCAAAAATGACAAAGTGAATGTTCTGGAATAACACTGTTTATCCTTGCATCCTTACAGTTTGAAGAGAATCCATAATAGCTTCTTGAGATATTAAAATAACAAGTAAGAGATTAACATGAGGCTTAATGACCTTGACCCCCTACCTCCAAAATAGAATAAGTCCAAAATTGAGTTGGAGTGGACTTGTGCAGAATTTAATGAAAATCCCTGGCATTGTTCTTAAGATACCTGGTTCTGAAGCAAGGGACAAGCATGAGGCCCAGTGACATTGACCTTTGGCCTTCAAAATCAAACATTTTCAACCTTGAGCTGGAGTGGATTTTTTTTGTTTTGTTTTGTTTTTTTGTTTAAAGAAAATTCCTAGAAGTGTTATCAAGAAATAGGGCTCACAAGCATAATACCTCTGACCCTGGTGTTCCAGTGCTGATGCACAAAAACAGTAAAAACTGATTATCTTATCATAATTTTACCAGACAATGTGTTTGCAAATCCAAAAATAATGGAAAAAATTGTTACACATTTGGAGAGGCATGACCACCAAAGCATGTAAAATGACGTTTTCCCACTATATTATATAAAGTGAGTTATGTGCAAAAGATTCTTTGATTCAGCAGTTACGAGGGTAAGTGGAGGTCACAGGTGCTGCAGATACAAGGCCCAACCAGACGGTGAGTCAGAGTTTCACTGTTAGATTTTATTATAGCATCCCCTGAGGGCTCACCTGTTCCACTGTTTGTTGCTCTTCAACAAGGCACCGAAAAAAAGCAAGCACTAATGCAGGGCCAATGTGCCTCGTGCATTACATAAAAATAACAATGTTTGTAGCGAAGCAGGGCAACAATTTGGCAACCAGCAAGAGACAGCATCTCTTTGCTTTTAGCACCGGCTGCAACCATCAGCAATTTAAATGATGTGGCAGAAAGTACAAACATTGAAAAGCACGCATGCCATACATAAAATACAACACTGGATGGTTTTCAAACCCGGCACAGAGGGAATCACATCATCTTATTGAAATCAGCTCTAAATGCCATGTGCCCGGAGCAGATGACAATGTAGTCATGACAACAAAAACTCACTTCAAAGTAGCAGACCTGTAGCATTCACGATGTGCTGGGACTGACAATATGATGAGTAGGTACGTGTTGTCACATAGAGACCGACTACATAAAGCAGAGGGAGAGTAATTACACACATGCAATGCTAAACAGACACTGTAACTGTGTCCCACCTTACAAATATGAGGACATACTTTATGCTATTTAATGACTAATGTTGCTGATCAATTTAGTTTAACCTCTGAAAAGACAGATGTGAGTATTTTCTTGTGAGCATTTCTGTGGGATATTGTACCTATTCATTTTGTGGAGCCTTTATGAGGTCAGTCCCTGATGTCAGGTGAGAAGGCCTGGCTCGCAATCTCCATTCCAGTTCATCTCAAAGGGGCTCTATGGGGTCAAGGTCAGGGATCTTTGTGGTCCAGTCAAATTTTTCAACACCAAACTCATCAAACCATGTCTTTATATCGCTCACAGTTGACTGTCGAATGTCCAGCAGGGACAAAATTTAACGAACCGTCTTAATGCAAAGGTGGCAAATCTTAATTTTCTACAAGTCTGATTGAAACACCTGAATTCACTAACCAACAAGTGTAGCCAAATACTTTTGTCCATATAGTATGTATGGGTCATCCAATAGTGTTAAGTTTTCACTGATTAAGTTATGTTTTATGCACATCTTCTGTAATTATTATGTAAGTTGTTGCTTGTGTTTGGAACTGAGGTGTGCTTTGTTAACATGCATATTGTAGTTGACTATGCTTGTTTTATTTACTTATACCACAGTGGAGGCAGCAAAACATGTGCAGGACAAGGTACAGGTCCAAGAAAAAATTCTGCGAGGAGACACAAAAGCATATCATACTATACCGAACTATATCATATAATATCTTACCGTACCGTGTTGTAAAGTAACATATCGTACCATACCATTCTGTAGCAGAGCTTAGAGAAAGGTATCGTATCAGTTCATATCACAGTGTATTGAATCGTATTGTGTTGCACCATCACATATTATATAACAACATATCGTACCATACCGTTTTGTAGAGTAGCTCATCATAAGGTATTATATAATTTTGTATCATAGCATAGCGTATCTAAAGGTATCGTATCATATCAAACCGTAACATATTGTATCGTAGAATATCATGCCATACTGTTTCATAGCGTGGCTTATCGTAAGGGATCGTATTGTTTTGAATTGTATCACAGCATAGCATATTGTGTTGTATCATATGCAATAAATTGTATTGAGACATATCGTACCATACCGTTTCGTAGCTTATCGTAAGGTATCATATCATTTTGTATGGAAGCATAGCATATTAAATTGTATCTTATAGCGTAACGTATCGTATCATAACGTATCATACATACCGTTTTTGTAATGTAGCTTAGGTATCATAGCATAGCGTATGGTATCATATCAAATGGTAACATATTGTATCATTACATATCCTACTATTCCCTTTTGTAGTGTATCTTATTGTAAGGTACTATATCGTATCATAGTGCATTGTATTATACCATAGTGAAACATATTGTATTGTAACATACCATACCATTTTGTAGTGTAGCTTATTGTAAGGTATTGTATCATTTCATATTGTAGCGTAGCATAATGTTACATACTTACTGTACAACACTGTGCCGTAACTTACCGCACCAAACCGTATCACATCTTAAGCAATTATACTGTAATGTATCATACCCTAACACATCATATCATATTTTGTTGTATTGTATCATATAATTTCTCATTGTTCCATACTGTATCCTTACACATCCAATCCAAATGTACAGTAACATATCCTTTCAAGGTTCTGAGGTACCCCAATACTCCCGTCACCCAGTTTTTTGATAGGAGAGGAACTACAAAAAGGGAAGATGACAAGAAATCAGGATTGTCCAACAGGAAGGATTTCTTGATTTTCTTCGACAGAACTTGTTTGGTTTGCTAAGTGGAGTAGGTGTGCATTAATACCCATATCTGTTTTAAATTTAAGTTCTGATTTTTGTCAACACAGAGGCACAACTATGCTGCACAAAGGCTTCAAATGCTTGTCAATGGAAAGTCCCACAATTCTCTCTATCTGCAGTCAAAATAAAAGCGTGACTTACTAACGTGCACGCCAAAATGAAAATTGAGCCGTGACTGAGCCATTACATGGTTGCCACATATCCAGTCTGAAACAACATTAGGATGTAGAGTGTTGCATGTCATGGTATCCAAAGAAATCTGCCAGTATTCAAGGAAGGCTATTGAAGTGTGATTTTGTATTTTGTGGGATTTTTGTCCTCTTTGATGATCATTTTTGGATGTTGTCATCTGAATATATTTGGATATTAAATCACATTTTCAACTAAAAAGCTTGCCAGCCTACAAAATCCAACATGGAGCCTAAATTTAGGTGTGCCATTTATTTTGAACATTCACCCAATAAAAATCTGAGTAGAAGTTTATATATATATATATATATATATATATGGGATATTCAACTGTGTGGACTGGCCTTTTCTTTAGCTCTGAGATAAATCTATGTGGACTGTAAAAGTTGATTCAGCACTCTTGATTTTACGCCAGATAATGAAATTTCATTTTCATGATCCCATTTGATTTGAAAGGGTTAATCGTTTCCACGCCAAACAAACAGCCATAAAATGTCATGATCGTGACATGACTGAGGCACTTTTCCCTCCATGTGTGGAGCATATACAGACGTTTACGAGTGGTTTCTAATGGCTCATCCTACCCTCGGTGACAGCTTATTACAGTGGCCTGTCCAATACTCATGGGAGGAGTCCATAAAACCACACACAACACATCATTAGGAATCTGTCTGACCTTAGCTGGGATATGGCCTCACGGCTAATCAAACCACTTCTGCCAGTCAAACGGGTCCAGCACTGCAGCAGGAATGTAATCATGAACCAGCAAATGGTGTACAGAGCAATTAAAATCAATCAGCTGTGAGCGCTAGGTATGAAGATCTGGAACTTGAGGTGAGGATTCAGGTGACTGCAGTGGTTGAGTTAGAACATACCGGACAGTTGGGGAGAAGCAGGCTGATGGAGACACTGACATGGATATTTAAGCACACTGTCAAATCAGATTTACTGGATTTGAATCTTATCACATCATTAGCTTTCAGACTACTAGTTCAGGTGGGTAAGTTTTCAATCAGGGTCTCAAATATGTTTTTTACTCACAGGCTATAGGGGCAGACAAATGAACAAATCAGTCAAGTGTAATTTTTACTGGACAAAATAATGAATTGCATTTTCATGGCACATGCACATTTGTTTCAGTACATTTCAGTGAGGCAAGTAAGTTTTATACTGAATAATAAGTTAAAGAGAAGGAGAATCAAGTAAAATGTACTTTATGAATGAATGTAAAAGGTTTATTTCTGTGCTTTTCTGCCTGTATTCCATAGGACAATAGATCAGGAGAGAAAGAGAGATTTGGGATTCTCACTAAAGGGAAAACAGTCCCTGTTAATGTTGGCGACCTAACTGCTGGGCCAACATGCACCCCATATTAATGCCAAATTGAAGGGTTTTAACTATCATTATCAACTTAAACTTCCACAATTGTATGTTGCTAATGTTAGCAGAGCTAGCATCCCCAGCCTTCGATCCCTTTTATCGAATAGAGTCCACATGCCTTTGCAGAATGCGCTTTAGTCAAGTGGTTAAACATATCTAGAAGCTAACAAAGCCAAATTAAGGCAGAGGTTTTTTTTTTCAATCATCACTGGGATGTGTGCATGCACAGTATTCACACAATGTTTCCCTAATAGTTTAAAGCATGTTATACCAGCATTTCTGTGTTGTTTAATAAAGAGCAAGATCATGAGCTTTCGATTTTCCTCTACCAATCTACAACTGAGCAGTGTGCATGTAATATAGCTGCTGTCACAGATACACCCCCATGATGCCGGAGGCAGACACTTAATTACACAAGACCAATCATACATTACTGTATTCCCACTAGAAAAAGCCTGTTGTTACATTGAGAATAAAAATGCACATTTTCTTCATCCACCTTCCTCCGTCTTCAGTTTGGTTGTCAAAGTCACTATCAGAGGGCTTTGGTGTGCGATAAAAGTAAGAAAGAAATTCACACTGAAAGTGGCTTTAACACCAAAATATGGAATAAAATAGGGCCCAACCGATTGATCAGCCAGCCACTTTAACTGGCCGACAATTGAAATGAGTCGTTAATCAGCGAAAAGTTGGAAAATTGATACGGATGTTAACACTTGTATTTTCACCAATAAAGTGCAGGGAATATGACGTAGCACATTTTGGTTGGCTGTGATGACGTGTCACATTATTTTCAGCTGGAAGGTTACGAAACTAACCTGTTAGCTTTCCATGAGGCTTTGAAAACTAACTTTAGCGTCATGTTATTCACACTGATTTTTCTCTTTACCTCCAAATCACCCTTTTTTCAACCCTCCATATTTTTGAGGTGATGTTGAGGGGGTTGGAAACATCATTTTAAATATAATATCTTAATTCTATGACATTTACAGTGTCTCAGATGGCTATGATGCAAGCAAAGATGTTGGACCCCAGGCAGATCTGTCAGTCGGACACATCTGGTACAACGGATCTACAGTTGCCACTAGTGCATCTGACCGGGGTTATTGGCTATTGGCACTTGGTATGTGTCAGTTTAAGGGACTATTTCAAATACTTCAGACTTCATAGATGGGTATCAGTTCTGTCTGTGTAACTGAAACTGTATTTTTTTATGTGCATTATGCATCAAGCACTCCACATCACAGTGAAGAATTTCATCTTAAGCAAGCGGAAAAACACCGTGTCCTGGATGGTTTGGACGTCCAAAGTGGAAAACTGATAATGGCAGCCTCTTTGGGTGTTCTCCCTTATGTATGATGCAACATCTTGGATCTAATTCATTGTCGTATTCAAATCATCTTTCGAACTGTGATGGAAAATTTTCATCTGACCTTTAAAGAATGCTATTAATTCTTCAGGTTGACTTCCTAATCCACTCATCATTCACATCATGAAATCTTGTGGTATCTCATTGTTAGTTCAGCATTACTAAACAGAATGAAAATAAGAGAAAGGCCGGCTCTCTGCTTTCCTGTTTAGTCTGGAAGCTTTCTCCGCAGTGAGGAAAAATCAATACACTAAAAATATGTTTGTTTTGATCCCTGTATATTAGATGTTGACTTTTTTAAGCCATGTAACCTTTAACAGTCGCTGGATCGATAGGTTGGAAACTAAGAAGCCTGTTTAAATCTACTGACAAATAGCATTAAGTAGTCAAAGGAAGCAATGTTCTCATTTTTTTTACAGAGACAACAGAAAAAGACCGCACTCAAGTTGCATGTGGAGAGAAAAACATTGGCTCAAATTCAATTACGTGAAGCAGAAGAGAGCAGGCCTGCAAGCAGCTATCATCCATTAGGAGGCTGTAATAATGACATATAAATGCAATTAATATGACTGATGAGTGGCAACATCCTGACAATCATTCCTCTACTTCATCATAATAGTCAGTCTGGAAAATCCCATTAGATCAGGGGATGTAATAGTGAAAGAGCGAAGGAATATATCCATCACTGGGTTGTCGGAGGGGTTTATTAATGTTGAGTTGTCTGGATTTGACAGTATCCAACAAGTCCAGATACAAGTACCCATATGAAAAAGAATATTACATGCAATATATTCTGTCACAACATTTGCAGCAATGCTCCCACTAAGTGAAAATCACAGAGGTGCCAGCTCAATCCTTCAATTTCACATTTTTAAAACAGAAAAAGGCTCAGAAGTAGTTAATCATTTTTTATTTAAATAGCACCAATAGAAGGTCAGTGATCATTTGGGCGTAAAAGTCTTTGACACCTGCATTGCAAATTGGACCCAATGTGGACTGACCAATGAGCAACACCATAAAAGAGAAGTACTTTTTAATAAGCAGAAAACTTGATCAGTACCAAACTGATTGGTCGATCTGCTGCAACAGGAAACATTAGAATTTGCATTAATTACAGTGAATTCCAATTTTCACATTTATAATCATCAATCTGTTGGCTCAGTTTTACAATTTCGATTTATTGTTACAAATTCATTACAAAAAAAAAACATAGGTCCCAATATGGAGTCCATATCAGAGAACTAAAAATACTTACGTCAGTCACCCCCACATAGATAGTTTGTTATGGAAATGAGTGACCAAGGTTCAAATCTGGCCTGTGACTCACTTTCCATAACCTGACATGCCAAATAGACTATTTTAGAAATCCATACCAAAAAAATATCTATATATTTCAATCTAAATTTCAATTATATACAAAACAAGTCTCTACATTTACCTGGTTTAGTTCTTTATTTAAAAACAATAAAAGTGCAATTTATATGGCAGAAAGAAAAACTATCGTTATGTCAGGGTACTCCAATATCCTTCAGCCCTAGTCAAAATACCCTTTTTTTTGAATGGGTGAGCATTAATTAGTTATGTTAGCTAAAGTAACATAGCTAAAGCTAATGTAGCTACCTAAATAATATATATGTAGCTTATGTTGCTGCTTTGTGAGCTAAGTTTTGGCTATGTTAGCTACATAGCTATGTGATCTAAGATTAAGTTAGCTTTAGCAAAATGAGCTCTAGCAAACATAGCTAAAGCTAATGTAGCTAATTAAATAATGCATTCATTTGGCTTACATAGCTGCTTTGTGGCTAAGCTTTGGCTACATTAGCTTTGTAGCTATGTTATCTAAAAATAAGTTAGCTTCAGCAACATAAGCTTTAGCATAGCTTTGTGAGCTAAGCTTTGGCTACATTAGCTATGTAGCTTTGTTATCTTAAAAAGTAAGCTTAGCATCATGAGCTCTAGCAAAAATAGCTATAGCTAATGTAGCTATTTAAATAATGTATTTATGTGGCTTATGTAGCTGCTTTCTGAGCTGCGCTTTGGCAAGATTAGCTACCTTGCTAAGTTTTCTAACAATAAGTTAGCTTTAGCAACATGAGCTCTAACGTAGTTAAAGCTAATGTAGCTATTTAAATAATGTGTTAATGTGGCTCACGTAGCTGCTTTGTGGCTAAGCTTTGGCTACATTAGCTATGTAGCTATGTTATCTAAAAATAAGTTAGCTTCAGCAACATAAGCCTTAGCATAGCTAAAGATAATGTAGCTACTGAAATAATCTGTGTTGCTGACATAGTTGCTTTGTCAGCTAAGCTTTGGCTACATTAGCTGTGAAGCTGTATTATCTTAAAAAAGTAAGCTTTAGCAACATGAGCTCTAGCATAGCTCAAGATAATGTAGCTACTTAAACCATGTATTTATGTGGCTTGTGTAGGTGCTTTCTGAACTATACTCTGGCTACATTAGCTATGTAGCTATTCTATCTAAAAATAAGTTAGCTTTAGCAACATGAGCTCTAGCAAACATAGCTATAGCTAATGTAGCTATTTAAATAATGTATTTATGTGGCTTATGTAGCTGTTTTGTGAGTCAAGCTTTGGCTACATTAGCTATCTTACTATGTTATCTAAAAATAAGTTAGCTTTAGCAACATGAGCTCTAACAAAGCCAAAGCTAATGTAGCTACTTAAATAACGTGTTAATGTGGCTCACGTAGCTGCTTTGTGAGCTAAGCTTTTGGTACATTAGCTATGTAGCTATGTTTTCTAAAAACAAGTTAAGCAAAAAAACAAACAGATTGGCACTCACCGTAAAGTTCTACACTTTTTTTTTTATCTTGAAGAACACATAAGCGGCAAACAAAAAGTGGACTAGTTGCCATTGTGGTTGTTCTTAATGACTACTGCCTTGCTGCCACAATGCTCTTTGATCCAATATAACTAACTGTTTACTGCTTTTACACACAGCACATTTGCACTATTTTGATCTAGAAAATTGTGAGAAAAGAATGCGAATGTCTACCTGCAAAACAGATCTTTATGTAAATGGAGTTTGCATCGTTCCAATGTGATTTTTTCCATTGGGACATTGGTTTGCAGAACGTATTTAACAGTCTAATCTTTGTGTTTAATCAGATGGGACAGTGGTGTAGTGTTCTGCTGCTGTCGCTCATCTGCTTTAAGGTTGGATGAGTTATTCATTCAGAGATGCTCCTATTGCAACTACTGGCTATTTGAGCTATTGTTGCCTTTCTGCTAGCTCAAACCAGCCTAGTCACTCTAATCTGGACACAGCCATTCAACAGTGATTTTCTATACTCTAGAGATGGTTGTACATGAAAATCCCTGTAGATCAGCAGCAGTCTGGCAGCAACAACCAAGGCCCCTTGAAAATCATTTATATCACCACCACATTCTGGTGCTCGGTTTGAATTGTCTTTACCATAGCCTAGATCCTATGATTTCTGCCATTTAATTGGATGACTGGATATTTACATGAATGAGCAGTTGAACAGGTACAATGCTTGTGCCATATTTGTATAAACTAATTGTTTTGTGAGGTATTTTACATCCCTGTGTCAAAGATTACTCTGAAACAAGTTGGGATTAAACTACTAAACATCCACTACAGTACATCACACCAATAACAAGTGAGGTGAGAATGTCTCGGGTATTTACTGTAGAAACAAAAGTGTGAGATCACACGCTGTCTAACACCATCTTGACTGCAAAGACAGGTGGTGGAAGCACGCTCTTGTTAGCTCCTGTTAATAAAGGGGGTGTTTGTGCAAGTTTTCTTCATGTCTTAGTAATACTAGAACAAAAGGTTCAATTTAAAAACCAACCAAAAGACTCCTGGGACATTAAGGTCCCCTGATAAAGCTGTAAATTAAAAAACCTTAGACTCATTTAAATGCATACCACTGATTCCTTAATGTTTCACAAATCCAATTAGAGTTTAAGGTCAAAAATGTAAGCAATTATAACCCAGAATTTTACAAGCATTCAGTGACCGAGACCATTTATTTTCTCCAAATTCTTGTATGAAATTTACTCATGGATTTTAAAGCATGCAAATGCAGGTTGTCATGTGTGTCTATCAAAGTTGCCTTGAAGTTCAAAAACAACCAAAAATCGATCAACATTTTTGCCTCCACTTCAGCTCAGACAGCGTATTCTCCCTGACTCTGACAGCCGTGGTTACAAGCCTAACTAAGTGCTGATTGCTGGAGAGTGCCATCCTGAATGGATCCATTAATTCTGTTTGTTGAGCTGTCTCATTACAGAGTTAATAGTGCATTTGTCCTGATTGCGGTCATGCTACGGAACAGTGATCACACTGTTAGATTAACTGGGGGAAGGCATGCCACACAGACAGCCATATATGATGATCTCACTGGTTTTCTTCAATCTACATTAAGATTAAATTAAATCTATAACCACAGTGGCCATTACCTATTGAGACGGGTCCCAACATTATAAAATTTGCATCACCATATACAGTAGAAATATTTGCACCCTTTCCTTTTTTACAATTTGCAACACTTAAATGTGCCAGGACCAGGTAGGTCTATCCAAACCTACCTGGCCTTATGTGAAAATATAGTTACAACCACACCTGTTTAATCAAGAAATCACTTAGATAGAACCTGTATGACAAAGTGAAGGAGTAGTACATTATGTCGCAATCTAAAGAAATTCAAGACACATGAGAAACAAAGTTGTTGAATCTATCAGTCTGGAAATGCTTACAGAGCCATGTTTAAGGCTTTTGAACTCCAGTGAACCACATTGAGAGCCATTACCCACAAATGGAGAAAACTTGGAACATTCATGAACCTTCCCAGAAGTGTCCAGCCTGCCAAAATTACTCCAAGAGTGCATTGGTGACTCACCATGGATGTCAAAAAAAAAAAAAAAAAGAACCCAGAAACACATCTTAAGACCAGCAGGCATCATTCGACTCAGTTAAGGTTAGTGTTTAGGGTTCAACAATAAGAAAGAGACTGAGCAATAATGGCAACGATGGGAGGGTTCCGTTCCATATGGCGTAAAACTGACAAACATTTCAAAAGTGGTGGTAGTGTGATGGTCTTGGGCTGCTTTGCTGTTTTAGGATCTGGGCAACTCTCCGTAACTGATGGAACCCTGAAATCTGCTCTCTACCAGAAAATCCCAAAGGAGAATGTCTGGCCAGTTAGTTTTTGACCTCAAGCTCAAGCGCACTTGAGTTATGCATAGGAATGAGTATTAAAATCCAGTACCAACATGGTACCGGTACCAACGCATCCAGTGCCTAGACCAAATTACAACACAGATGTCGCTACTTTATCTCGACCCATTGCCATCCCAAATGAAAGGCAGAACTATGCTATGGAACTTGTGTGATTTATGTGTTAAGTTACAACAGTTTCCTTTTCTTGTACAGTTTTCGACCGGCATCTTAAAATCTGTAAATCATTGATTTTCAACCCACTTTTTTTCTCCAATGTTTAGGCACCAGAACCGTATGAAAAGTATCAATTTAGTACCGGCATCAGTAAAAATCCAGAACAATACCCAACCCTAGTTATGTAGCAGGAAAATGATCTGAAACACACCAGCAAGTCCTCCTCTAAATGGCTTGAAAACAAAATTAAGGTTTTGGAGTGGCCTCGTAAAAGTCCAGACTCAAATCTGATTAAGATGCTGGCATGACCTTTAAGAGGCCGTTAACATACGAAAACCCTAAAGTGTGGCTGAATTAGAATAATTCTGCAAAGAGTGGGCCAACTCATTGCAAGTTATCACAAATGTTTGCTTGCAGTTGTTGCCACCAAGAATGGCACAACCAGCTATAAGTTTCAGGGGGACATTACTTTTTCACATAGGGCCAGGTTGGTTTGGATGGCTTTTTTTACAAAATTTTGTATTAACTCAGGTTATCTTTGTCCAATATTAAAATTTGTTTGATGACCTGAAACATTAAGAGAAACAAATTTGCAAAAAAATAAGAAATTGAGGAGTGGGGAAATACTGTTTCAAAGGTTTCCTTGTGGGACACAACACAGTTGGTAGTTTTATTTCTGATAAAAGTAAGCATTTCTGAAATTATAGGTTTGTATAGACTTTCCATTTACGACAATCATTGTACCTCATGTATATTGTAATTTTCATGCATGACATGCTGTGTAAATAATTAATGGTTTCATCCAATCGAAAATTACATGTTAGCGTGTGCTGGATGACTAAGTCAGGTCATGTCAGTGGTAATCATGTATTCTGCCTTCTGCTGCGTTTACACTAACTGGTTCTAATCAACGCTGGGTCATTAATTACAGTAATTACAGACTCTCCCTTCAGTCATAACATCCCACAGTGATGTCTTTATGTCTTTACAAAGAGTAACAGATGGAAATTTAGGCAAATCTTGAGCATTAATTTGAAAGTGATACTGAATATCATCTATTATATCATTAAAAGCTCCTGTAAGGAGTTGTGGCTGAGAATGAAGCACCTTTTTTTTCTTTATGAGCTGGAAAGTAACAAAGTGGCTATTTCTATAAGGTTTTTTAATGTCTGCTTCTGCCGTAACCAGGGAAGGTGTCAGATGGGGTAATTAGCATACTACCAAGACAGTCTTTCTTTACATTTTCTATAGCAAAGCCTCATTTTCACTCAGATGTTAGACTGTTAAATGAAGCAGGATATTATTCATCACAAAACCCTACTCACTGGTCAAGAAAAGCAAAGTGAGAAGATGCAAAAGCTTTGACCAAAGCAACAGTTGACTAAAAGTGGAGGTTTATTATAGGAGTGTAAGCCTTCTAATAACTCAAAGACTCTGGAAAGTTTGCATCACAGTTAAAGTTAAAGTCAAATAATCAATTTTTAGTTGTATGGAGCAGTGAAACTGAACATTTAGAGCTCCCCCTACTGACTGGCCGCAGTATAGGTCATAAACACAAACTTCTCCATGCTATGGTGGGGCATACGTTGAACTACAGTACTCTGTAGATTTTGCAAGTAAGCCACCTGGCAGGAAGAGGGATTGACACAACCCCGGCCATGCTCTGGATGTCCTTGCATATTACAAGGGGCTTGGGGAAATAATCTGATGATAAAAAAATCACAGCTCACACCTTTAGGGTGGAGTTAGGGGTGGATGTGGCGTGTAAGTATAGCCTAGGGTAATGTCCTGGCAGGTCCCAGCCCCCTGGTCATGCTGTAGATGTCCCAATGGCCTGAAAGCCACCAGTGTTATCACCAGAGTTGAAAAGGCCCGGACAAAAGAGATGCCATCGAGCGTGACCTTGGCTGCCAAGAACACGCGTCAAGCTTCACTCTGCCTCGGATTCCGGCACATCAGGCCCCGTAATGAAGCCCCCTGCCACCCCCCCACCCCCAAATAAAACAAGATATAATGGTTTAAAAATGGCTGTAATTTATATGGTAAAACACATTTTGTATTTTGTGTTGTGAAGATGTTACCTTGCAAAACAGATGAATACACCCATTTCCGTGTTTGTCACTGGTGAATCAATCTTGCAAAACTCCCGTCTGAACAGTTTGGGCCCGGTTAGAAAGTGACAGGACCAATCAGCGACAAGGGGCAGCACTTTCGGGGCATGGCGGTGTTGTGACGTAAGCAAGCAGCAACAAGAGGCCGGTGCAATTATGGCGGAAGTTTTATCAGAACTTGACGACATTTCTTTGTTAAAAGAAGAACAAAGAACAGCATTTAGTGGTTTTCTTTTCAAAAATGACAAAAGTCATGTACTGACATGTCTTTAGTCGCTATGTTTCGCGTTATGCAGTTCTGTATGGAGTTTACTCAGCAGCTTGGTAGTGGCTATGTCATGTTTTGTTGTTCTGATTGGCCCGTAAAGATGTGACAGACAGAACGTTCATCCAGTCGCCCTCCGAGTTTTTTTTTCAAAGGCTCTGCCCTTTCCCAATTGCTGGGATGTATTTCCCAAATACATCTGGTGTGCCAGGTTAGTGAAGATGTGTTTTGCTCTGTAAAAATTAAGGCTTTTTAATTGCACGCAAAACCTACATTGTGCCTTGGATTGCTTTTTGACAGCTGGACAGTTGCAGTTTTTAATTTCTCCCTTTATTATACCCTTTTTCACTCATGCAACCACCCTTTCACGAGATGAACTGAGCAAAGCAAATCCAAAGTTTCCAGTTACCCAGCAGCACTTGTTCTCTCTTGTCTTCAACTTGCATAACCTATCAACAATAAACAATGGTGAGGACCACTCTGAAAATGATGCTGGGAGCGCTGCTAGCACCAGAAGTGCCAGCTGTAGACATAAATCCTAAACCGTCCTCCTGTATGATGATGTCTGTTGCATCAGCTAAGTCCACAGCGTGCCATTTCTGTGCACCTCTTTCAGTACTGTCAGTTCCCATCATCAACAGTTTTCACCTCTGTGAGCAGTGATCGTTGCAAAGTTGACAGACACAGTGTGAAAGTCAGCCTGCCACTTGTCCTTCATGGAGTCTATTCAATCAAACCAGCACTCCTAAAGGTTTAACTACTGCTCAGTCCACCCCTTTCTTCTTTAAATGCAGGATTATGATGTAATGAGGGAGAACAGATGGTAAAAAGTGGACTTCTAGTCGACTGCTAGTCCGGTTTGCATGCTAGAACGTTGTGAAGCATGAAACATCCACTTTCAATACAAAAGAATGGCAGCAAATTTTAATTGCTTCCATGACCATGATTGTTACGGCAGCACCTGCCACTATGAGAACATCCCAGCACTGTGTGCAGGTGTATTACCAGGGTTTTTAAAGTGTGTTTTAAACACAGGATTCTACTATAGATGTTTAATGATGACATAAATTCATTTTAACAGGAAAAAGTCACTGGCATTTAATGAGTTTTGGTTGCATTCTACAAGACGGGGAAGAGCTGTCCTTTTAAATGTACATTCATTGGTATAAACAGTTACAAAAATCTATTTTGTTTCACAGTAAAAACATTAAATTTGGAGCTTAGGAGGAGCTTAAAAATTGTCTCATTACAATGACTTTGACAATGACAATGAGAAGTTCAGACAGGTACAGGGACGTTTTCACTGAACTCAGCTGTCGGGGAAAGTTTCTTTCAAAGTTTTTATTTGAACGCTTGCATCAGAAATGAAGACTGTAAAAGTGGAGCGCAATGACAAATCAGTAAATCATATTTTCTTTTTCTCCCTCTGGCAGTTTGCATCAGAGACAAATCAGAGCCCTGACCAACCGATGATAAGTCTTTAGTCCTCTCGGGATCTGGTACGTATGCGGAAT
Source organism: Cheilinus undulatus (assembly GCF_018320785.1). Classification (NCBI taxonomy): domain Eukaryota; kingdom Metazoa; phylum Chordata; class Actinopteri; order Labriformes; family Labridae; genus Cheilinus; species Cheilinus undulatus. The sequence continues at coordinate 12,461,642 of NC_054881.1, read as the reverse complement.
AGAAAACTTTTTATCAAAGAATGTCACAGAGTCTTGCATTGTGACTTTTCAGAATAAAAGTTACGGAAAAGTGTTGTTTCAAGGTTTTAAAGGGCACTTTGACTGGAAAAAAATGATTATTTAAGGCTCCTATGGGGAACTTTCAGTTTGTGTCAATTTAAGGCCCCACTGTGGACAAAGAAGTCAATATTACCTCTGCTGGTTTTTTGTAAGTGGTGTTTAACAAAAAGTCTCATGCTGCTTACTTTTAACAATCACATGAAGGCGTACAACAATAACTCACTGTAAAATGAAAAAAAAAACAAAAAAACAAACAGAAAGACAGTCGAAGAACAGTTTAAATCAGCTTAAACACACGAACACTCATTCTTTAACCAGTAAAGGGTGCTGTCTGTTTTTGGCTTCTCTTATTTGACATCAGTATCCGAGGAAGAGAGAAGAAAAAGGATATTTTGCAGTTTGATAGCCAAATAAATGAAATAAAAGAATCAGAATTATTCTAAAAATTAATTTAATATCTATTTTTTCAGTTATAAAATTGTAAAACATTCGGAAAAAACTAAACCGTGATTTTCGGGATAAATGTATTGTTACAAACTCCAGATCCAAAAAAGTTGGGACACTGTGTGATGTAAGTAGGTTTCAAACACAATTTAAATCCTTTCAATCTATATTAAATTGAATACAGTGCAAAGACAACATATTTAGAGCTCAAACTGACTATTTTTTTCTTAAACATACATACACTTTGCATGTGATGCCTGCAATACGTTCCAAATAGGTTGGGCCATGGGCAAGAAAAGACAGGAAAAGTTATGGAATGCTAAAAAAAACACCTTCAAGTTTTAGTAACATGATAGTAACATGACTGGGCATAAAAGGAGCACTCATGATAGACTTAGTCATCAGAGTACAGTTTATGGCCTACATTCTTCAATGTGCAATTACAAGGTATTTACAGATTTAACCCTCTACAGTGCATCAGATAAATACAGAGATCTCTGCATGGATGAGGCAAGGCTGAAAACCAACAATGAAATGCCTGTGACCTTTGGTCCCTTAGGAGGCAAAATAAAAAACAGTATTGTTCTGTTATCACAATGCGAGCTGGGGAGCACTTCAGAAAACCATCCTCAGTTAACACAGCATGACCCTGCAGCTGCAAATCTACCAAAATCTACCTAAAACTACCATGCAAAGTGAAAGCCATACATGAACAACATCCAGAGCCACTGCCCACTCCGTATCATCTGACGTGGACTAACCTACTGTGGAAAAGTGCGCTGTGGTCTGATGAGCCAACATGTCAGATCATACTTGAAAATAATGGCCATTGAGTCCTCTGGGTTTAAGAGGTATCTTTGCTTATTTCTGCAAGAGAATGCATAGGCAAATTCTGCATGAGTCACAACAGCATGGCTTCACAATAAAAGAGTGGTTACTGGCCTACCTGTCTCCCGTTGACAATGTATGGTGCATTATGAAGTGCGATAGAGGTCAACAGCACTGCACTGTTAGGCAACATAACATGTACATCATGCAAGAATTAGAAAGAATTTAATTTTCAATACTTCAACAATGAACGTTTTCAGTCCCAAGATACACTGTTAGAAGGACAGTTGATGGTAAACATGCTCCTGTCCCAACTTTTTTTTTGAACATTTTGCAGACATCAAATTCAGAGTACGAGAGTATGTACATTAAAAAGCTTGTCTTTGTGCCACTGTATTGAATATAGGTTGAAAGAGATTTACAAATCACTGTATTTTGATTATTTATCGAACTTTACATAACGTCCCAACTTTTTGGGAATTTTGGTTTGTTTGGTTTGCTTGTGTGCAGTGAATATGTCTAAAGTGATTTTAGTATAACAACACGTGTCTGGAAAGTCCAGTCACTGGTTAATCAGTATTCCTGGCTACCATTACACCATGAAGACAAAAGAACATTACAAGAAACTTAGAGAAAAGGCCATTGAAAAGTATAATTCAGGGGATGGTTACAAAAAACATCTGATGCACTGAACAACCCCTGGAAATCAGTTAAATCCATTATCAATAAATGGAAGGAAATTTAGCCAATGTGCAAATCTGAATCTAGATCAGGCCGTCCTTACAAACTGGGTGACCATGCAAGAAGGAGACTAGTGAGAGAAGCCACCAAGACACCTACCTCTGAAAGAACTGAACTGAACTGACAAGACAAGACTCCACCATCCCCACTGTGAAGAACACTGGTGGCAGCATCATGTTGTGGGGATGCTTCTAGGCAGCTGGCCCTGGAAGGCTTGCAAAGGCAGAGGGTAAAATGAATACTGCAAAATCTCGGAAAACCCTGGAGGGCAATCTTATTCAGTCTGCAAGAGAACTACAACTTTGGAAAAGATTTATTACCAAGGTGAATCTTCTGAAATGGTCTCAATCCAATCCAATTGTGGCTGGACATGAAAAGGGCTGTTGACCCCTGAACAGTTTTGTAAAGAAGAGCGGAGCTGACTGAGACCTAAACACCCAAATATGTTACCATGTTAATAAAATGTATCAATACCTTCTGATTTTTTTTTTTACTAGTTTATTTTTACTTCATTTTTAGTGCTGCAATAATCACCAAAACCACCCTGTCTGTCAACACCAGGATCCTCACTTCCACCTCTCCCTGATGGACTAAAGCTACCATGTTGCCTTTAATAAACACCGTAGCTTTCTTCCTGATTGCTTGTGTGATTTCTCCATTTCGAGGAGCTGACATTTGCATTTAAAACAGACGTGGTACATGTGTATTCTCGTCTCTGTCTGAAAGTGTGACTGTGCAACAGATGGGTGGAGGATACATCTACGTGCCTATATGTGTAAGCCATCAACACTTGTTTTATCACCACTGGGAGCATGCTTGATAAAATGGTAATTATGTGGTCTTAAATAAATCAGTCCTGATGTGTACAGCTTTCAACAACACACTAGAGTGGAAAAGCTAATGATTGATGGTCTGTTTTATATGTATAAAGATCCATTAGATAAACAACAAACCTCCTTCATATTAAAGGACTTAACTTCCACGTGAGCCCATTGCTCAACTTGACAACGCTCTTCCCCGGTCCGAAGACGCATCACCTGGAAGTGACCTCCCCGAGCATGCTATGCTGTGTTACACTTCCAAGGGTAATTGCTGTTAGATCAGAGCTAATCCAGAGCCAGACAGAATACCTGGGTAAGAATGCACGCAGTGTGCTGTGCCTTTGAAAGGAGTTGGTGGTGGGGGGTGTGGGGGGTACAGCCATGAAATACCAATGAGCTTCCTCAGGATAAGCATACAATGTGTGAGGCCAAATGCTTATTTTCCCCTCAGGCTTATCACAAGTGCATGGTTGCACTGAAAATACCACTTTTCACTTCGTCTCATGCGGTATGAAGGGAAGGAGAGAGTGTGAATAAAGACGGGGAAACATGTTGCACTTGTGAATTTCTAAATAAACCTTACAGGCACCCATCCTTTGATTTGCATGATGGATGAGGTCATCGAAATGTTCATCAACCAGAGTTGTACAAGGGCCAGATTTTGTCTTGATAGGTGCTGTGTGAGCCAGACCATCAAATAATCTGAAAATAAAAATTTAAATGTAGGTCTATTATCTATCTCCAACTATCTATATGTGTATATAATTAATTTTATTAGTATTTTCTTTATAATGGATTGCAATTTCTAGGCATTAACAGTGAGAACAGCCCCTACTTACTGCCTATACTGCAGCCAGCCTCAAGGAAGAGACTGAGATATTTTGGCTTGAATTGGAAAGTTAACACAGAAAACTGGAGAGCTAATCATGATTGGACTGATAAGTTTGTGTTTATTATGCATCAAATTTACTAATAATGGCTGACAGGCAGATTTCTGTTAAAACAGATCGAATGTTAAGTCACTAATTGTATAAATGTTTCAAGATTAATTAGGGATGTTCCGATAACATTTTTTTCCTTCCCGGTATGATTCCAATACCAAGGTGTTGGGTATCAGCTGATACCGAGTACTGATCTGATACCAGTGTGAACTTTCTGGACTGACTTTGTAGACTAGCAAATCAGTTTAAACCTATATTTGACTCAACAAATATGTCCGGGCAGCATGATGTGATTATAAAATGGCCCACAACTGGCTGACAGACCCTCACAAAGAGTACACAATATGGCGGTTAGCATTTGCGTTGACGTTCGAGCTAGTGGTAATAAATGATCGGAATTCAATTGAAATGGAAAAAAAAGATGTTCAATGCCGCGTTTACTGGTGTGAATCTAATAATTAAATTCCCCCAAAGTCACACGAGTTCCAGGCTCGCTGAAAATACTGCTGCAATGGATTCAAAGGCATCAACAGCGTCAATGGGGAGGCACAACGGCTTTCAAGAGGAAACTTTGATTAACTGTGTCACCTCCTGTTGTGTATGACAGCGCTGGTCTGGAAAGCCTTTAAAGACCACATTCAGAGAAAAACTGTCACACAGTCACCATTCTTTGCTGCTGCAGTGGGTCCTTTGGTTCTTCTTCACTGCTCCAAAACGGTAGCCTGTGCATGATGAGCAAAGAAGAATTTATTTGTGGTTTGTAGCGCTAACAGTTAGAATGGCTAAACAAAGCAAAATATAAAGCTAAACCAAACGGTATCAGACCAATGCATAAACTCGTGTACACGCCGATACCAAACCTGCATTTTAAGCAGTATTGGACATATTTCTGATACTGGTACTGGAATCGGAACAACCCTAACATTAATCATTATTGGGGTTGATTTAGTAGCCGGAGATATTTGAAGACAAAAGAAACCCCAAAACCTCACTTATTCTGAATTTAGTCATATTCTGAGGGCCGGATAGGAAGCTTTCATGGGCCTGATGCAGCCCCCAGGCCACCAGTTGATGATCACTCTAGTAGAGCAGTTAGTTGAAAATGGCATGCTAACTCATTCACTGTATTTTTGTGTCATAAGGGTAGTAGAGTTGTAAAGAGACAAGAATTGAGAACTTTGATTCCATAAAATAAAAAGTGCATCAACTGTGACTTTTCTCATTTGTGGGGCTTATCGACATTAAGTTCCTCTCTGAAATCCCCATCAACAGTCCACGTGCATGCAGTCTGCATATCTCACGCATGCATGTTCAGGCAACAGTTAACACTGTTACCCTCACAGATACACCTGCATGATGCTCAAGGCAGACACTCAATTACATGAGGCAGACTCTGCTATCAGTAGCATCTTTTTTCTCGGTGTCATTGCTTTGTTTACAACTTAATTAACTGAGAAAAAAATGCCTGTGTGTATTTAATTTCTTTCATAATTTAGGGACTGCTTGTGCAATTTAACATAAAAGCAACAAACATATAATCTTAAAGCTCTTTGTATTACACAGTATTAAGTATTACAAATTTTAACCTCATCAGTGTGTAGATTATGCTTGTAATGTTTGGAAACTAAAAACAAGACATGACCCAATACTGGATGCCTAGAAGAGCTAATATTGAACTCAGCAACTCCAGCCCAACTTGATGCAAGTCCTGCTAACTATATTTATAAGCCCCAGCACAATTTCAACCCAACACTTCTAATAAACGCGATAAAGTTCGGAACTACATTTCTGAACTGTTTTCATTACAGAAATCTTTTTCTGGGGGGATTGTGATGAAGAAACACTGAAGCATGCATTACAGACGCTGCATATTTATTCTTTGTAATACCCAGAACAGTGAGGATGAGGAGCAGACGCGCACACATCACTGTGCAGTGAGATTTTTGGGGACAGTATCAGTCTGTTAACAAACAGCTAAAATGTGCACTAGTCCCAATTCACTTTATTGGGAAACTGAGGTGCATTAGAATGGCTGATCAGTTGAAGTTTTTCAAAAGATCAATGGTTTTTTTTTGTTTTTGTTTTTTTGTTTTTTTTATAGCTCCAATTCATAACCAAAGTTATCTCAAGACACTTTACAAAGCGGGCAGATCTAGAGATCTAGACTGTACACTCTGTTCTGGCATATTATAATAGATTAACATTAATAATTAATATTATAAGTAGTTAATTATGAAACAAAATTATAATAAAGGCCAATAATGATGTCTGATAGCACATCATTGACACCCTATTAAGCCCAACCCAGCCCAAAGGGAGGAGTGGGGACCTGGCCAAGCCTGGCTCAAGGCCATGCTGGGTCAGCCCTGGTCTCTTGGATTAGTCTTGGGCAATATATCTAACCTACAGTGCCTAAAAACTCCTATTCCTGTTGCCCTGATATCAAATCAACTGTCATTATCATTTGCTTTTATAAGACAAACACTAAAGCGTAAAATTCTAATTATGACAGCCATGCAGAGGTGTAAAAAGGTGCAAATTCCTGATTTGATGAGATATTGTTTTGAATAAAATATTCATTAAAGTTCCCCTTGGTAAAAAAGGGAGTCAAGTCCTCTTCCTGGCTTTTAAAATACAGTCCTTTATACCTCAAGAATCCCGCCAGTATATGAAAAAAAGCAACAAGCCTTGAACACAACTTAATCTACACTACCTGCGGTCGAACAGACTGTCGGTTCACATCTTCCCGAGGACTCAGAGTGGAGAAAATGTCTATGTTTTGTTCGAAATCAATGGGCCGATTTTATCCAGACTGCAGACCGGAAAAAAAGAGAAGCGTTCGAACATGTGTCTCTGTGCAGATAAAGCCCGCTCCACCTGGAACTGGTACAGATGTGCATGACGGTGCATTAAAAAAATCACGGTGGAAAAACGGGGGAACCTATCAGTGAAGGGTAGATTAATGGTGCACAATCTTAATCTGGAGGGAAATCTTAGAGATTGTGCTGCTTGGAGGGAAAAAATGCAAATAGGTACAAACACACCAGCATAGATAAAGGGTTTAAAATCTTTTTTTTTTTTTTTTTTGCAGGAAACGCGGGGATAATATGACGCTAGTGAGCTGTGCAGCGCTGGCTCATTTCCAAGGTGCAGAGCAAATTCTAGAGGGAATCAAATTTTATGGGTCTTAAACATCATTGTGACCAGCTTATATGAACAATGATGCTCCTTTTGCTTCCTTTGAAACACACACGCTGCTTGACATGTTTGCAGAATAAGATTTAAATAATTCCATTAACTAGGTTAGCAGGGACTATTTTACTACATTATACGCTCCTAATGAGCTAATACCAACTGTACTGGTTCCATAAACGCGAGACAAACTCTCCTCAAGGCTTTGAGATTGCAGAGAAAAGAGAAGAGAAAATATAGCTATAAGTGGAGTTTTGTTGGAGGCGTTTTTCAAAAAATGACATTGAATCCTAAAACTATTGAAAAATAGAGCGCAGCATGTTAGCAGAAGAGAAAAAACAGTATGACAAGTTCAGAATAAAAGGTTGGTGAACAAGAGTGTGCATGAAAGAAGCAAGGACAGGAGGGAGAGAGAGAGAGAGAGAAAAACCACACAGAGGCCAAACAGAGCTTTCAGCCCGCCTATGATCTCCAAGTCTAACCTGTCGACTAGCAGGAGGACGTTTACAGGCTGTTTGGTCTGTTTGAAGATGGAGGGAAGGGGGCAGAGAAGCCAGGGTGGAGCCAGGGTCTGGGTAAAACCATACTGACTATTTAATGCAGAGCCTCTCTTTCATCTTATTCCTCCTGTATACATTATGGTGGAGTGCAGGAGGGATTGTGAATCGTTGCGGGAATGCACTGTATTTGATCTATTAATTAAATGATACAGCCACATTTCAGTGTTTCCAACAGAATGTGAGAATTCATAGTTTTCAGTCACATGGCTGACATGGGGAGCAGAATTTCTGTTGTGTAGTCTGACGTGGTGTCATCACAAAGTAAAAACCCTTGTAGTATGACCTGGACATTACCTAACTTGTCATTAAACATACATCTGATAAGTATTAGGCATTCTATTGAAAAGCCAAACCTAAAGACAGTTGCCATTTTTGTTTTCAACAACTGCTGTAAAGAACATTATGAATAAAGTTGGATTAAACTTAGCTATCCGTTAATACGGTCACTGATTAAACTGTAACACCGGGACAGTGAATGTTATGTCTACATGTTGCTGAAAAAGAGTATGTAATAACAGAATGCAGGTGGTTTGAAATGGCCAACCAGACATCAATCTGGGCTGAATTGATGTCACTATTGATCGCTGATGTAAAGTTTTTGAGTGTTACCATGTTTTTAGTTTAATTCTAGTACATCAGGTTGGTCACATACAGCTCCCAGTGCGGTCTTCTAGTACAGCGGTCCCACCACCTGCAGTAATGCGGAGTAGGGACCCAGATTTCTGATTTTTATGAAATTGATTCAACAAAAAATGTAGAAATCTGGACTTCGGAAGGAACATAACAAAAGGCTAAACAAAGAGCTAACATTTTGGGAGGACATGCATGCAAACATTTTGTTTCACTATGTTTTACCATTATGGCACATTTTGGTTGTTTTTGTGAAAGATGACAAGACATTTACAAATATCATATGAAAACAAATTTTCTTGAAAATATTTCCATTCAAGACAACAAGATAAATAAGTGAAAATCTAAAAAACAACAACCTGAATTTACTAATTTTCCTGCAAAATAAAGTATATGGATAATGTCTGCCTAGGGGTGCAATATCAGAGATACTTTGCCTTTTTTTTTCCTGAAACCAATTTGCGACCCACTGAAAACCACCCCGTGACCCACCAGTTGAGAGCCACTGCTCTAGTAGCATAGGTTGCAAATAGGCAAGTACATTTAAAAGGATGCTAAAGGCACAGATACATGCATACATGAACTTAAAGTGAAACAGTAAGTACGGTGCTGTCAAAAACAATTTACCCCTTCCTGATTTCAAATCATCAAACAAATTTTAACAGCATTTTTTCACTAGCTGAGTTTAATGTCATTAACTCACTTATATAGAACCTGACTGACAAAGTGAAATAGGCTAAAAGATCTCAAAAAGCAACATCACAAAACCTACAGTGCCTTTCTAAAGCATTTGGACTATAGCAAAACACGTTGAGAGCCATTACCCACAAATGGAGAAAACTCAGAACAGTGGTGATTCTTCCCAAGAGTGGCCACCCTACCAAAATGATGTCAAGATTGCACCGACTCATCCAGAAGGTCACAAAAGATCTCAGAACATCTAAAGACCTGCAGGCCTCACTTGACTCAGTTAAGGTCAGTGTTCATGAATTGACAATAAGAAAAAGATGGGCAAAAATCGCCCATGTAGGTCTTGGCGATACGGCCTAAAAATAATGTCACGGTATTTTTCTTGCCTTTGACGATAACGGTATTAAATCACAGTATTACAAAATTAAAAAGAGATAATTCTTTTTAACCCCCTTCTCCCCTTAAAACAAACCTTTGATGGCATACTCAATTTATCTCTAAGTATAGGAACACAGTAGACATGTTTTATTTTATTTAAGTTCACTTCTGTCTAACTGCACTCCAAGTTTCGCCTTTCATCTCTACCCTGATGAGGTGTGTTAAGCTGCTAATGACTTGAACACGTTTCCTAGTGAAGGCATTCACAATAAAAGCATTTCAGAAAAGTAACAGCTGCTGACTTTTATTGACGGAAGTATTGTGTTTAGCATTGAGTTAGCTTAGCTTTGGCTGCTGTACCGGGGAATACGGCTAGTTTACAGCAGCTTTTCTGACCTCATTTAACATCGCAGCCTGGATCTTTGACTCACTGTGGACTTAGAAAAGAAATTCATAAGTTAAAATAGACTTTTAAATGGTTGTTTATGCCGTTGTCAGAGGAAGCGCTGCAGCGCTGGGCTCTGGAACCAGCAAAAGCAGCACTTAGCTTGTGTTACGGCCCCAGGCAGGCTGACAGAGACAGCAGACTGACTTAGTTGCGGTACAGCCGTCAGACTTTGAGAGGAAAAAACACGTGTTTTTGCTGCTAACTCACACTGAGGCAGATACGATGACGTCATTAACAAGCGTTACCGTGATTGGTCGGTAGAGTCCAAATCTCTACTGTAGGCCAAATTTATATCATTTATACCATCTACCGCATATACCATGCATCACTACATCCATGGGAGAGTTCCAAGGCTGAAACCACTGCTGACCAAAAAGAGCACAAAAGATTGTCTGACATTAGCCAGAAACATTTTTATGATCTCCAAGACTTTTGGGAAAAATATACCGTAGACCCAGGCTATTCAATTGGAGGCCCTGGGGCCAAGTCAGGCCCCTGAGGTCACTTTTAGTGGCTCTTTGAGTAGACTGCTAATCCTTTTAAAGTAATGCACATAAGTTGTTTTTATAATTAAGTAACATAAGTTTATTATATTTGTGACTGTCTGTAACACTAATTACCCACACAGCTGAAATCAGCGGGGGGTTATGTAAAGGGTTCCGTATCTTTGTTTGTTTCTTTGTTTGTATGTGTACAAGATAACTCAAGAACAGAAAGTCGGATCTTCACCAAACTTTCAGGGAATATTGGCATAGTGACAGGGAAGAATCGATTAGATTTTGGTGATGATCCGCGCACCCGTTCGTTTTTATCTTGGACTTCGAATTTTGAACACCATAGTAATCAATGGGAGCGTGAGTTCCTCGGTGGCGCTGCTTAGGCGTGGGTCTGCTGCCTCAGACAGCCATTCTAGTTTCCCAATTTATCTGTCCCTCCTCACGTTGTCTCATATTCCGATTTACTCAGATACTCTCATCACTGCCTACCAGGTGCTGCTCTCTGCTCCAGTCAAGACAAATTGTCTCATTTTACTGAAAAAATTTTGCTGCAGATATCACACAATTCAACAACGAATGGGCAGAGAAGTGTATTGACACTACTTTTTTCTCAAGGCTTTGAGGTTTGCCGTGAGAAGATTTTGGGGCAAAATCATGTTAAAAGCAAAGAAAATGCACCATTTTACAGAACAAGAGGCTGCAAAATCAGCATCACTGGGAAGATATGGATTTTAGTCGAAGAGAAAAAGCCATTTCCAAACACAGAGACTGTAAAAGCATTCTAGTGTAAGCTGAGGAAGAGAAACCCCAAAAAGTTGTTTGAAATAAAAAAAAAAATACATATATTATGCATATGGAACCTTTTTCAGGAACTGGCCCTCATTCCAAACTAATTGAATAGCCCTGCTGTAGACTGACGAGACAAAGGTTGAACTTTTTGCCGAACATCTGCCGTAACTAATACAGCTTTCTGTCAGAAGTGGTGGTAGTGCCATGATCTTGGGCTACTCTGCTGCTTCAGGAACTGGATGACTTGGTGTAATTAATGGAACCATGAATTTTACTCTCTTTCAGAAATCCTCAAGGAGAATGTCCAGTGATTGGTGACCTCAATCCCAAGCAGACTTGTGTTATGCTGCAGAACATTGATCCAAAACACACTAGCAAGTCCACCTCTGAATGGCTTGAAAAATTAAAATAAGGTTTTGGAGTGGCCTAGTCAAAGTCAGCACTTCAATCCGACTATGATGCTGTGACATGCCCTTAAACTGGCTGTTCATGCTGGAATTGAAACAATTCTGCAAAGAGGAGTGGGCAAAAATTCCTCCACAGCGATGTAAAAGACTCACTCCCAGTTATCAGGGGGCACAACCAGTTATCAGGTTTAGGGGGGAAAATACTTCTGCACAGCAGTGTATATTGCAAACATATTAATGGTGCCTGAAAGCTTCGACTTGTTGAATGCAGGTTGAAATGAAAATCCAGCCATGACACAGCAGAGACGCAGCTCACCATGCACCCACTCTTAAACAGCCATTAGATGTCAGTTATGATGGCTTGGATCAGTCATGACTGATCCCTATAGAGATAAGCAGCTCCGTCCACTGTTGTCACATACAGTTAATTTTCTTTTAAAACATAACCCTTTATAGGAGGCAACCTGTCCTTTCTTAGGTGTGTCTTAAGAAAAAAACACCTTACGTTCCATCCAATTACAGCATAATTCTAAGAATTCTGATTTCCTTTTTGCTAAAGGACACTTTGTGACATTAAAATTCCTTACCTCAGAAAGTAATCTATAATTGGACAGCCATGAAATTCAACATAAAATGCCTCTGAAACTGGAAATGGGAAAATAATGGGCAAAAAAGGCTGGAAAATGAAATGAAACACTTAACAGTCTATTTTTAGCCGTGTACTTTTTTCCGTTCTGCATTATTCCTTTTAATCCAGAGAGATTGAACCGGTCTTTGTTGGCGTTCTGTTACTGGCAAGAATGGAGGAAAAGGGGCTTTGAGAATAAATTGCTTGCGATTATGACTTGTGATGTTTTGCATTTCATTAATTGTGCATTTAAATTCCCTTAAAAGTTCCATAAACAGTGAGCCAAAACAATACAGTAGCTCTACTGAGGGCTGTGTGAGGTACTTGCAGCCTTTTCTGTGTCACACCCAGAGCGGTCCGCATACTGGCTCAGTATCAGCAGGCAGGTATGCAGCATTTCCAATACATTTCCAACAAGATAAGTTCGAACTTTCACACAACTAAGAGCACCATCCAGGCAAAGAAATTCCCCCCCTCTGCTCTTAAAAAAACCCTGAAAGCTCTCACATGAGGATGAAGTTCACTTTTTTTTTTGGAGCAGCGCTGCAGCCTCCAAGCAGAAATCCAAAATGTGAGAGCAGACCGCCCCGAGGAGCACACAACATCCATCGCACAGAAAATTACTCTGACTGCTCTCCAAGCCTCTCTCTGCTCATGATTCATTTAGTTTGCACATTAGGAGTGGACATATTTAGCATATTTCTGTTTATTCCTGTCATCTAGTTGGTCGGGATCCCCACACTGGCTCGGACTGTCATTCCCACCAGGAGAAACTGGAGCAATTAGAGTGAAAAATTACTGTCGCCTCCTTTTAAAAATACCACATAAGTATATTAAGGTTGTCAAAACATTCAGTATTTCTAAAATCATCATAATATTTGCAGTTTAAATGATAAATAAAACCAAAAGGTACCAAAGCATTATGAAAACTTTTGCTCTTCTGTCGTGTTTTAACCAAAAGCAGCAACAAGCAAACACAGAGAGCAGCTGGGTCCATTAAAATTTGCTGGCTGAAAAACTCCCGTTCTGAGATTTCTTAAGTCTTTTGGTGTCTAATAAAAATATGAAAGTTATGCTGATTTCTACAACAAATAGAGAGCAGAGGAAAAGACAGAGGAGCTGTCATAATAGCAGAATATGAGGCTTTGGTATGACAATAGTCATAATCAGTTAATACTTATGTTGGTTTTAATACCACTGCAACAAAAAAACAAGTCATTGGCATTCAGTCTTTGGTAGGGACATTTCAACGGTCAAACATTGCCAATGTATCTGTGCAAAATAGAGACTGTCTACAGTTTTAATAGATCTATTCCCAAGTACTTTTCAACACAAGCAAGCATTGCAATATTTCGCAATGCGATACTGCCTCGATATCTATCTATCCATCTATCTATCTATCCATCCATCCATCCATCCATCCATCCATCCATCCATCCATCCATCCATCTATCTATCTATCTATCTATCTATCTATCTATCTATCTATCTATCTATCTATCTATCTATCTATCTATCTATCCATCCATCCATCCATCCATCTATCTATCTATCGTCACCTTCCTAAGATAATGGCGTAAGTCATTTTTTATTTTTGTCTTAATCAGCTCTTCATGATGCTGGCCACCTCTGGTGAAATTACCATCTTCCTCACTTGAACAGATCATGTGATTCTACCCCTTTAGGATAATGGCCTTAGTCAAGAGTGTGACTTAGGTCATTTTATAAGCTTTCCATAATGGCCGCTGTTTCAAAAAGAAATGAATTGTTTTGCCTAAATCTAATCTTCTAAAAGTAATTTGGCCTACGTCTGGTTAAAAACTGCCCAAGTTGCAAAGGCCTGTCCTCCAGGAATTTCCTAACCTTGCAAAGCGATTGACTTGCCCGTTTCCGTGTTTCTCACTGGGAAATCCATCTTGCAAAGCTCCCATCTGAACTGTCTGGGCCCGTTAGAATGTGACAGGACCAATCAGCATCTAGGGGCAGTACTTTCGGGTGGGGCGGAGTCGTGATGTAAGCAAGCAGTGACAAGAGGCCGGTGCAATTATGGCGAAAGAGATTAGCGTGGATGCTGCCAGCGCCAGCACCAGTTTTATCAGAAGTTGACAACATTTCTTTGAGAACAAAGAACAGCATTGAGTTGTTTTCTTTTCAAAAATGACAAAAGTCATGTACTGACATGTCTACAGTCCCCATGATTTGCATTATGCAGTTCTCTATGGAGATTACTGCTCGGTAGTGGCGCATCTCGGTACCTGCTACGTCATGTGTTTTGTTACTTTGATTGGTCCGTAAAGATGTGACAGAACGTTCATCCAATCACCTCGAGTTTTTTTTTTTTCAAAGGCTCTGCCCTTTCCCAAACACTTGTTTATGGAAGGTTTCCCAGATGGATGTGTAAAACATATCCATCTGGCGTGTCAGGATAGGATTTTGCTTGATTTTGTGGAATTGTTGCACTTTACAAGCCTTCCAGGGCTGGCTGCTGAGAAGAATCCCCACAGCATGATGCTGCCACCACTGTGCTTTACAGTGGGGATGGTATTCGTGGTGATGTCCATAAAGCTTTTACTGTAGAAGAACCCGGGCAACAGTTGTTGTATTCAGAGTCTCTCCCATCTCAGCTGCTGAAGCTTGTAACTCCTTCATTGGTGTCTTGGTGGTCTCCCTCACTTGTCTCCTTCTCGCATGCTCACTTAGTTTGTCAGGACTGCCTGATCGAGGCAGATTTACACATGTGCCATATTCTTTCTATTTCTTATGATGGCTTCAACTGAAAGCTGAGGGATGTCTTGGGATTATTATTTTTTTGTATCATTCCACTGACTTATACTTTTGACTAACATTTTCTCTGAGTTGCCTGGAGTGTCCTTCTGTCTTCATGGTGTAATGGTAGCCAGGAAAACCAGTCACTGGAACTTTCTAGAGGCTAGACCACTAGCACTGGACCTCTGTTGAATTAGGCCTGTCACTTTAGAGGGGGTGAATAATATGAAAAATAAATACCTCCACTGTTAAAGGCCAGGGCCAGGCAGACTTTGTTTTTGTTCACGCATCCACGCCAACTCAGATTTCCAGACTAGACATCATATCACACAAAAAAGGGAAAGATAAAGTGTTTATGTTGGTAAAATAATGTCAAATTGAAATTACTTCTTGTTGTAAAGGAGGCATAGCTTGAAGCTCCTCTGATCAAGACTGACTGAAAACTTTGATTTCCTTTTTCAGTCTAGTTTGGATGCTGTGTTTTTATCCAATTAACCTTTTTTATGAAAAATCCGCTCTTATATTTTCAGTCTTTTATCCAATCCTTCTTTAAAAGGTTACATCTGTTCCTCTTACACTCAGCTAAAGTATTTTACCATCCACAGATGTTGACCTCAATGATCTGTAGGCAAAATCTGAACTTTAGCGAGTCTGTATATCACGCTCTGTTTTAAAGAGATTTCGTAAGACTTGATGGATTTCACCCGAACTCCCCATGCCCCAAACGTCTGGCTGGCTTTATAAAAAGTATTTTACTAAGAGAGAGCAAATGCATTACACAGTTTTTTGTTGTCACTGGGGGCCTTTTATTATGTGGTAGGGGACACGGCAGAGGAGCCTAAGGAGCAAAAAGAGCAGCTAAATGGAATTGCTTTTATAAATCAGTGTCAAATTATGCATTCAGTGCACAGACTAGAAAGCCCCTCTACAATATACAAGCTGAAAGTTTATGAATCTTTGGGGGAGCAGCTTACAGCCTGCTCTTGTTAAGTTGTGCTGGATGTTGGTTGGTGCTCACACAAAAAAAGACATTCTTAATGTTTTTTAGTCAGTAGTAATGGAGGTTGTTGGTTTGAAATTGCATGAAAGGAGACATGAGATTTGGGATGTACCAACTTTACAATAGCCGTACATATTAAAACAAGACAGTAATGTTAATATCAAAATAAGAATGGTCATTTCAAGAAAAGCCGTGAAAGTCACTCATAGCTGGACATAGTAAACTGACCAAACAATCACATTATGAAACTGTACCTGAACCATTAACAGGCTAGCAGATACCATTTCAGTAGATGTAATTTTAATATAAATGATCTTTTGACCCAATAATACGACATATAATTTGGTAATTTAACTAATCTCTTTCCAAGCTAGGGTCCAAGACCCCAGAGAGGATGTGCCAAAGATCTCAAGGGGAACACAGGGCTCAGAGATTGCAGATTTATCTTTGCACATTTGCGTATAAGCCAAAATACTCTTTTCGAAGGCAGTATAGTCGGCATTTCCTGTTGGGATATTAGCAAAAAAATATAAAATGTAGATCTAATTTTGACAGTAATGGAAGAGTTTTTTGAGGGGTCCTGGGGGGGTTAGCCTTTGTTAGGTGCAGGTAAGTAGGGATTCTATAGAAAAGGTTGGGAACCTTTTTGGGAATCTTTTTGTTTCACAACAGCTTTCAGATGGGCTACAGCCACCATCTGGTAGTGGTATAGCATTACAACCAAGCGCAATTAAAACTAGTATAAAACATATAGCTTTAAGAGTGGCAAAAATGGCATACAGCCTTTGATTTTGTTTCCATAAATGAAGGACTATTCAGATATTTGACAAATGTGTCCTATCTTTAATACTGATCCACTTTATTTTGGGTGGAAATAGCATCATGGTGTCTTCTGAATTCATCTGGTCATTGGTGAGTGAATGAACTAATGCCCTCAAATCCTTAAAACACTACTACACGTGGTTATATATGTAGTTCCTGCATTCATTTTGACAAAGAAGACGTAAATTTACTCCCATCATGTGTTAATATGTTGGTGTCTTGAACCTAAAAGCATGGACCCCATTCACATGTTGCTTTTAACTGATCGGGCTATCTGTTGTGATCATCAACTCTTACAACATTGGTTCCCAACCTGGGGACCGGGACTCCCCGGCGGGGGAAGCTATTTCAAATCAATGACATCACACAGTTGCGGAGAACTCAAAATGGGGGGGCAAGAGGTGATTTCTGCATTAAGAAACACTACCAAAAGGCCATGTTTTGAGCTGTTTATGACTGCAAAGCATTGAAGTGCAAAAAAAGAAATCTTAATTCTTAAGTTACTTTTGTGTCCTGAAGGTAGTTAAATATTTCGACAAAAAATATTTTAAAAACTCACAGACAAATGGCAGCAGGTAGAAATGAAAAATTCCAGACTCATCTGGCTGCAGACCTTTATGGCGGGGCTCTACAATGGGGCGACCTCTACCGTGGGACAGGAAGTGACGTACTAACCCTTGTTGTATGTCAACTCTAATCATACCGTAACCCTGTGTTAGTTTTAATTTGCCCCCCTTACCCTAATCCTAACTTTTAGGATTAGGGTAAGAAACCCTATTTGGGGTTTTCTGTAATGATTGGTGTGCTAAATTAAAATTGATCCCCCTCCGTTATTTTGTTTTTTTTTTATTCATAAAATTCTGCGGTTGTGAAAAGTATCTACTTACCCTAATCTCTGACAGCAAGTGAAAAAATACACATCATTCAGTACATCATTCTGGTTCCAGCTTGGGTTACGTATGTCACTTACTGCCCCACCATTGAGGTCAACCTATTGTAGAGGTCTGCAGCAGATGAACCCAAACCGCCCCACCATGAAGGTCTGCAGCCAAATCCTCTTGAAAAATTCTCCATCTAAGGTGTAGTGCAGTGGCACAAAATGTATGTGTATGGTCGGTTTCCACAAAGTGGTCCAGTTTGGTTCAGCACAGTTTGCCACAGTTGATTAAACTCAGATCCTACCTGTGTTTTCTAAGCTGATATCCATCTTCCCTCGCTCATTGTGACAGCAATAGATGCGCAACAGACGACGTTTTCTGACTAGTGAAAACCTCTTCTTTGATTCTGTAGTTAGGTGTGCCAGATGCCAACAGTTAAACATCGGCTACTGACATCTGTTAATGCCATGTTATTGGCTGATGGCTTATATTTGTCACCAAGGCTGATATCAGCTGATACTGACGTTAATCGGATGTGTCATGCATCCCTAGTAAATGTAGATGAGTGGGAAGAAACCACTGCTTGTGTGCACTGAATATTTATTTTATCTATTGGAATAAATTTAGACTTTGTCATTTGTTTTATTTGCAAAAGCACATTCTACGGTAACGAAGAAGTTGCAGCGCTCCTCAAAATCTTCACTTTCTTCCACCTTGTCTTTCACCTCTCCTCTTCAGTGCCTGTCATTCTAAGAGAAGAAGAAGAAAGTACAGCTCTCTTTTAAATTTAAACCCACAGTTGAGTTCCTGTGCAAAATTTAGTGGCTAAAAAGTTTCTGTACCAGTGTTGCATTATTACAAAAACATATTTTCCACTATAAGCAGCTCTAGATA
Source organism: Cheilinus undulatus (assembly GCF_018320785.1). NCBI lineage: Eukaryota > Metazoa > Chordata > Actinopteri > Labriformes > Labridae > Cheilinus > Cheilinus undulatus. The sequence continues at coordinate 12,443,228 of NC_054881.1, read as the reverse complement.
TTATATTCAAACAATTTATAGAGCTCCCCTAATTGCATGTATAAGCAGGCGTCTTAATTTGTTTGATGTATCAGTAAAAAAAGGCTCACGGCTCATCTTTATGTATAAGAAAGTCCACACACATTATTAGGATTTGCCTTTTCATCCATCCTGCTACTGCAAACCACACCAAATGTCCAATCTCTGACTCATTAAAACAGAAAATATATGTAAAGAGCAAAAGAAGCATTTGAATTTCCTCATTCGCTGTGCTATCTTTTATCTTCTTTTCTGATCAATAAAGCAAGAAAGAAATGCAAACAATTCTGCATTTTATTGTTTGAATAAATCTGAGGAAATAAGACAAGGCAAGACTACCCAAGCTTGTGCATTCATTATGAGCATTTACTTCTTTGTTCAGTCATCAAAGATGTCCACAATGAGCCTCTCAGCATCGGTAATGATCAAATTATTATCTTAGGATCAAAACCAGCCACTACAGACACAAGACGCTGATAGAAACAAAGCATTTACAAAATACAGCCGCAGTAAAGGAGAGGAACCAACACGGGGTCACTTAACACAAGTCATTCATTCTTTTCATGCCATTACTTAGCCCCATAACCATTCAGCTAAATAAACACGATTCTTCACTCTCTGCTGAACTACTGATACAACGTGGCAACCAGTTTGTTTTACAGAACAAGTTTACTTGCTTTTTTTTTTTTCTCTCCCCAGCATTTACTGCAGTCAGACTAGTCAAACATGAGTGTATCTTTGTCCGGACTTGTATGATATGTGGGATTATCAAAATGCAGGAGCCTAATATCCATAGTCCTGGGGTTTTAGCGATAGAAGATTCTTAATCATTCATAAGATATTAGTTCATGACAGAGAGGATTATGTTCACGAGAAAGTAAGACATCTGGGCAACATTCCTCTGGATATTTTTGGTAGCCAACACCACCTAATTGCCTGCAATAGAGTGAATGTTTAAGCTTAGATGATTCCTGGCTGCTATTTCCCTAACCGGCAAAGCATCTACTCAAATTGTGTTTAACCACCTAGTATAAATTGGAGAAAAAGCTGAAAAAAAATTGTCCTCACAGGGTCATTGTATCAGTGGGTATGATCTGAGGCTGGTATGCTGAGTAGAGTGTGGCTAAAGTTAGCAGTTAGCTCCACCAGCTTTGGTTCCTCGTTGCAGGTTAATATTGTGCTAAATGTGGCTGCTCATGACTTTGGTTCAAAGTTATATGTATGTATGTATAACCCTCAGTAGCTTACATACAACTTTATTTCCATTATATAGTTTAAAGCACTGTCATAGCGGGCTGTTTCCTCAAAATGATAAACGGCAAGCTTCTTATGTTTACGTCTGATGAAGAGCTGGGGCCATTAACTGAAGCTACAGTGGCTACTAGTGGCAAGAGGCTTCATTGCAGTTTCAAACAAGCATTTGACTGGGATATCAGTACTGTATTTAGTCTAACCAACCCATATACAGTATCTTGCACCGGCAAATTTGACATCCGTTTAGCTGGCTAACCGCACACATCCCTAGTGTTTATCATTATTGCCTTCTCTATATTACAGAACCAAAGATTTATTGTATCCTGATGTTATCATTATCATGGGCAGCCTTATGTATTTTCAAAGTACTCAACATTTTCCACTACACTTTTCGATACCAGGTTTATTATTTTGTATCATTTTAATGAATGGTAATAGAAAAAAGCACCACAGCTTTAGAAACTCACATGTATTCCATGAGACGTGTGTAGAAAAGGGAATAGGGATGGGATCCAAGAACCAGTTTCAGTTGAGAACCAGTTCAAGGAGGTGGATTTTTTTTCTATTACTTTCTATTTGTTCCTACCAATACATAAAGATGAAGACCACTACCACCTTTAAAGGAATTGACCCTAGTGCTGAGAGCAGTTCCAGGGTACTACAACTGCCAGGTGGGGACTCCAGCTTCTCCCTCAGCTCAGATGAAAACACCACCCCCCAGCGCAAGAACAAGATAGCCTCCAGCGTCTTTGCAAAACCTGATGAGCCTCACACTCATCGGAGGAACAATCCACCAACAGGAACCCTGTGAAGGGAGCTCTCTGCCCCCCTGAGGCACTGCCAGCAGCCTCTCCTCTTCCCCAAAAACCCCGAGCCGGTGCTAACCACTATCTGCAACTCTAGAGCGGCTTTGGTGTGGAACCAGAGACGGACTGAAGACGGACAATCCATCAATCCATCAACATCTTTTACATTCAATCTGAACGATTCCCTTATCAATGCCTTACCTTCACGTGCCTTGAAGAACATGGTCTTGAGAGAGGCAGTCAGGATGAACAAGAACAAGGAAAGTGAGGAAGTAAACATGGCGGACGGTCACAGAAACAGGCTACAGTTGTAGTCGAAAGAGCTTGTGATGTACGTCTACTGAGCAGTGATTTCTTGCACGGCAAAAATCAAAAAGAGAATATGTATATATTTTAGCATGCCTTCTTCCCAAACACTTGATGTTTCACATTTTTAGTGATCAAAACTGTTTATTATAGCCCGTAATTGAAGTGTGTTTGTCACTGACTCTCAGAGGAGGCCCAGATCTTGTTCAATGTTCAGAAAGAAAGAGATGACTTTTTTGCATGTTACAAAGAGCTTACAAAAGCAGCTGATCATAGAAATTACACTACTAATAAGATGTATTGGAGTAGAAATATTTGAAAATTAAAATTGTGTTTACTTTAGTTACCTCTAACCATATAGTCAATCATATTTGACTGACTGTGAGGGGCCTGTCTGAGCCAAAACATGCCAGGGCTGAATTGTCTTCCCAGTACAGGTCTGGATGGATCCACCAGAATTGCAGGTAAACTCCTACACACTGCCTACATTGCAAATTGCATGGCGACCCTATTATAACATTCAATTCCCACTCCAAGTCATACAGTTCAGATACAGATGCCTGTAATAAAACTACAACTGCAAAAAGACCAAAATACACTCAAACACTCCTTCCATCTGAGTAAGTTGGCCATTTCCTTGGCTCTGCTTTTAAAATCTTAGTCATTGTGTAAGACTGCAAACAAGCCTGAATTCCACTTGTAGAAATAGCAGGGTTTCCATAAGTGTACTGGCAGCCAGGAGGGTCCCCTGGCTTAGTTTACCACCCACTGGGCCTAAGCATCAGGGATTTTCTTTCAGAATTATATTTATAGGACGCCTTCTAGACCACAGTACAGATAGACTCTGTTGGAAGCAGATATAATGGTTGGAGGTCATAAGCAGCTGTTAGTTAGCACAAGAAAACAGTTAAATAACTTGTCTGTGCTGTAAGGAATTTACTCTTTGTCTTCTAACTTTAGACCTGTTCACGAAGTGAGCAAAGAATGCTTTACAACATGCCAGCAAACTATAGAGAAACTGTATTAATGGCTCTAGAAACACAATGTAAGCTTGAATACAGGAGTTACTAATGAGGTTGAAAACAATGTGAATCATTCGCTGCTAGTTTCACCGTCATATTTCTTCAGCTCAATTCAGAACATTCTGGACCGCTGTGTCTGGCTGAACTCTCCACCAGCATCATAAAGATATTAAAAAAGAGCAGAATAACTTGGGGAAGAATAGCATTCCTTCTCTCCACAGGCTGGTAGAATTCATGCAGTGGACCACTGAAGCTGATCGTGAGGCTGATAGAGGCCCCGCACCTTTCTGCAACACTGATGCTTTTTTCCTTTAATTTCTAACACATCTTGTGTCGCAAGGCAAAACTGTCCAATAACATCAGAGCTGCCACCCTGATACATGAGCGCTAAACAAAGCTGTGGATGTGCTTCACACTCAGAGTCATCTATCCTTCACACCTGCTCCTGTAACCAGTCAACGGCAGTTCTCAGTTGTCAATTATCATCAGACCTAAAAAGCATGCAATTTTTATACATATAATTTATTGCTCCATTACTGTGGCATTTTAGACTTAAAGAAATGAAAAACAATCAAACATTAGTCTGTTTTTTACAGGTGAAAGACACTTTTTATTTTACCTAAAAGAAGCTGTTGAATTAAATTGTAAGAAAACACAGCTCAAAAGTTATTTAATTGGCTGCCTTGACTAACCACTACCAAGCCACCATTAGAAGGTATTTCAGACCTGTATAGTTCAGGTAGCCAAGTTTACATTTTGCAGTGGAAACCATAAATTGCTTCTTTTCAGCAGTAAAAATTGAGCTTATCATTAGTTCAAGCAGGCCATGAAGTCAAGCACTGCCATGTAATTCAGACCAGCTGATCTTACGCAAGCCCTTATCAGCTGACGGCCAATTGACACGCTTCTAATCATGCAACACGCTATCACACCCTTTTTGAAGCTACTGTAGCCTGACTACGCTTTGTTGCTCCCTCTGCAAGCCAGTTTTTGCAACCCTCCTCCACCCCAGCTCCTCCTTTATACTGCATCTGACTTAATCAATGTCATTCTGTTGTCATAGATGCCTGCTCTGCTACTACTACCACAACTACTACTGACAAAGAAAAGTTATTTTTTGAGGTGGAAAAAACTAAGAATTTAACATGAAGCATACAAAGCAAAAACTGAAGAGCTGAATTCTCGGTGTTAAAAATTTCAGTGTTGATTTGACTCCTTTCAGAGTAAATGGTCTTCAGTGTTGGAATTTTCTGACAAGATTGATTCGTTGATGTTAATGCAACTCTGTAGAGAGTCAATTGATCTAAGCTCTACCTACTGCCATTTTAAAACTGGGGGACAGATAATTTCCATCATGCCTTTATGCAGTGTTTAGATGTCTTCTAGACGTTTTACATGTATTTAGATGTTTAGCTGGCTATAGATGCTGCCTGTTGTACAGCGATCACTGCTTGGATTTACTTACACGTTTCTTGAATTACTGTTGTTTTTGATGTTAAACAACTCTGCACCATGAGTGTAGTTGTCTGCTTAGTTGGCCACTTCTTGACTGTGGTAATGGCTAGATGACCATCAGATGATCATTCAACAGTCACAGAGATACTCTGATAGCCATTCAACAGTCACATAGATACTCTGATGACCATTCAACAGTCACAGAGATACTTTGATGACCATTCAACAGTCACAGTCACTCTGATGACCATTTAACAGTCATAGAGATACTTTGATGACCATTCAACAGTTACAGAGTCACTCTGATGACCATTCAACAGTCATAGAGATACTTTGATGACCATTCAACAGTTACAGAGTGACTCTGATGACCATTCAACAGCCACAGAGTCATTCTGATGACCATTCAACAGTCACAGAGTCACTCTGATGACCATTCAACAGTCACAGAGTCACTCTGATGACCATTCAACAGTCACAGAGTCACTCTGATGACCATTCAACAGTCACAGAGTCACTCTGATGACCATTCAACAGTCACAGAGTCACTCTGATGACCATTCAACAGTCACAGAGTCACTCTGATGACCATTCAACAGTCACAGAGATACTCTGCTGACCAACAGACACAGAGTCACTCTGATGACCATTCAACAGACACAGAGATACTTTGATGACCATTCAACAGTCACAGAGTCACTCTGATGACCATTCAACAGTCACAGAGATACTCTGCTGACCAACAGACACAGAGTCACTCTGATGACCATTCAACAGTCATAGAGATACTTTGATGACCATTCAACAGTTACAGAGTCACTCTGATGACCATTCAACAGCCACAGAATCATTCTGATGACCATTCAACAGTCACAGAGATACTCTGCTGACCAACAGACACAGAGTCACTCTGATGACCATTCAACAGCCACAGAATCATTCTGATGACCATTCAACAGTCACAGAGATACTCTGATGACCATTCAACAGTCACAGAGTCACTCTGATGACCATTCAACAGTCACAGAGATACTCTGCTGACCAACAGACACAGAGTCACTCTGATGACCATTCAACAGTCACAGAGTCACTCTGATGACCATTCAACAGTCATAGAGTCACTCTGATGACCATTCAACAGACACAGAGACACTCTGTTGACCATCAAATAGTCATAGAGATACTCTGATGACCAACAGACACAGAGTCCCTCTGATGACCACTCAACAGTCACAGAGTCACTCTGATGACCATTCAACAGACACAGAGTCACTCTGATGACCATTCAATATTATATTTAATGTAAAATATCCTGCACAGCAACTTATGGCTTTACTGTGGCTCCATTGCTGTCAGATACCTCACTTTAGAAAAAAATGTTTCACCTCATATGCACACTTGCACTTATTGATGTAAACTTTCCCATAGTACAGTGGTTATATTGCACAATTGATTGAACAGTATCAAAACTTCTGACAAACTTAAAAGACATGTCTGAATGGTCTGCGACAGGGAACTGAACCAGTTTAGGACCAGCTTTAGGAGAAGAATCCATGCTAGGTAAGACCCTACCTGTAGAAAAGCCTTCATATGAAAAAAAATACAGGCAGCCTTAGCACTATTAAATCCATTCAAAAGATAAAAAATTGACCATTTGTTGGCCTATGCGAGCTCCACCATCAAGCTTTTCCCTCTGGTTTTTAAAAAACATCTGTTTATCAGTCTGATGAGCTTGTTTGTAGTGTTCCCTCCCTAACTTATTTTCTTAAAGTGCTAATTTTAGTGCAACGCTCACATTTTTTAGAGACCACAGTCTTCTCGCTAAGCTCCACACCGTGTAATAACTCCCATTTCTCCCGTTGACCTTTTCCCCCTCTCCATTGTTGGTCCTGCAGTGCTAAGCTCAACCCCTGACATAAGACTGAGATGTAGTGTAGTGTGTACATGTCTCCATGCCACAGGGAACTCTGTGGTCCAGTGCAGGCTCGCTCTCTTTTTTCACTTCACCACTGTTGCTTTTAATCTCCCATCTCTAGGCGAGCAGGTTCTGCTGAAACTCCTGCTCGGGATGATACAGCGAGGGAAGCAGAGGGAGAGAGAGGAAAAAGCTGGCTGACATGCCTGACTTGATAAGATACGCAGGAAAAAAAAGGGGCAAGATGTGGAGGAAAATGAAAAGTGCAAAGATTTATTCCAATACGATGGACAGGTACGATAAAGGATAGGGAGACATTTAAATGTCTTCGATCCAGCCTTATAAGCTTGAAGGTTTTTAAAAAGGTGAACTCCTAATGAGGTGTTTACAGAGTCAGCCTTGTTGCTAACCACATTGATTTTTACCTGGTCCCACAACATCACTTAAAATGAGTAGGGAAAATTATCTTGTGTGCAAAGAACAGCAGAAAAGGAATTGTCTTCTTGAAACTGTCTTAAATTTGCATTACAAACACTTTCTGCTAATTATGACAAGGTTGCCAAAATTTTCAATTAGATGCCAGGTGTTTTAAAATCATCACAACCTCTCTTAATTTAATGTTAACGAAGGTATCCCAAAGTTCTGAAACTTTCTCGAAAAACGCCGGATTTTCAGAAATTTATTAAAAAGCTGTGGAAAGCTATGAAGACAGAGCACCTTCTAAATTACAAAAATACTTCACACATGCACTGGCAGCCTTTCAACACCAAAACACTGCCAATAAAGACAAGAAATTACACAATATACAGTTGAATTTGTGTCATTCAGGTAAATAACAAGGTGACAAAACTGTTTAATTTTTACTATAAATTAGGGATTGGATTTGACTGTAGTTTCTACACTCTAGTACAGGGATGTCAAACTTCATCACAGCAGGGGCAGAATTCTGAATTTGGGTCCAACCTGAGGTCAAAATGATAAGTTTAAAGGCTCAAAATCTGAGATCTGAGAACTTATTAGCTCAAAAGGTTCAAAACATGGCATTTAAAGTCAAAATAATGTTTTTAAAAAGCAAATATATGAGATAGAAATTTGAAATCATGATTCTTAACAATCAAAATATGAGACAAATTCAAAATCATCAGTTTAAAATGTCAGTGTCAGAAAAACATTAAAACTTTGAGTTTTGAAGGCCAAAATATGACTTAAAATTTAAAATTGAGGATGTAAAAGCTCAAATTATAAGAAAAAAGTCAAATTAAGGAGCTAAAAAAGGTCAAAATTTAAGAAAAATTCATTTTCAAGAGTTTAAAAGGTCAAAAAATTACTCAAAATTTTAAAATTAAGGCTCTTAAAGGTCAAAAAACAAGATAAAATGTTCAGATTGTGAATTTAAAATGTCAAAATATGAAATAAAAAGTCAAAAACATAACTTTGCGTCATAACTGTGTGATGCAAAATTAAGAATATGAAATGTAAACATAAATGTATTTTACCACATTCCTGACTTTTTATCTAATTTTTTTAACTTTGTACTTTTTCTAATGACTTAACAAGGATATTTTAAACCATCATGGTTAAATTTACATTTTTGAACTAGAGGAAATCTGCAGACCTCGAACTAGCGGGCCAGTTATAATAAAAATATGATAGGGTCTGGTGTGCCGGGTGTAACTGTACCACGGGCTGGATTTGGCCTTGAGTTTGACACCCCTGCTCTAGTACTTACACAACTTCATGAACAAATGCATAATTCCATTAGGCCTGGGGGATATGGCCTAAATATCATGGTATTTTTTTTGGCCCTTCACAGTAACTTCTTCATAATTGAAGTTTTAATTGAATTCCTGTACATTAACAGACATGCATATTGGCTTATTAACAAGACAACAGGACCTACAATATCAATGAATGGATCTATGCATTATTTTATGAATGAAACTTTAAGCAGAAGTTACTGTGGAGGCTGAATGCTCTATCATTCCAACAACTGTACACTGACTGTGGCAGTCTGTGCTTTATTAGCAAGGAAAATATGAGGCAATAGAGGATAGGGAATTATAATGACTAATACTCGTATTTAACATTATATAGCCTGCAAACCTTCGTAAAATCACTCAAGCCCAACTCGAGTCTGAAGCCTTTGAGGGATGAGTAGTTAAGTCTGAAGTCACACCTGTGCTTGGCTCAGAAACAGCTCTCTATCTACAACTCTTCAGTGTGATGAGGTAAAAATTTTTAGCATGGACCAGTTTTCTTGTTGTGCATGTGACGTTATGCTGCACTGTGGCTCAGTAGGTGGAGTGCGACGTCTTACAAGGCAAAGGTTCTGAGTTCAATCCCCAGCTCCTGCAGTCACATGTTGATGTGCAAGACATTTAACCCCAATTTGCTCCCACTGCTGGGTCAGTGGCGTGTAAATGGGTATGGAAGTGTACAAATGGGACTGGCAAATACTGAAGGCCAGTTCTCCATAGCAAATTCTGCCATCAGTAAATGAATATGGGAGTGAATGGGTGAGTATGACCTGCTGTGTAAAAGCACTTTGAGGAGTTGGATGTAGGATTTTATCCACATTTTAATACTATCATACCCTCCCCAAATTTTGCTGGGTATTCTGGATATTGTGCCGTAAGCCTTAATAAACTGCTCTAAAGAACATTTTGAGTGCTGACTTTCTCAGTTTTAGTAAACAGCACAAATAAGACTGTAGCAGCAGGAAACAGGAAGTGAAGCTGTATGCTCCTATATCAGTGTCACCCAGGCAGTTCAGTGCTGACTGGCTGTGTTTGTGGGACATCAAGCCATTCAGATAGTTTTGTGGGCAGGGAATTAGCTGAGACTGTAGAGTGCAAACAAAACCAGAGTGGAAGACACACACAAGTAGCAGTTTGCCAAATATCAGTGTCAATAACTGGCCAGGCCAATAATCAGTCCACCCCAAGTCAGGGGTATCATTATCACCGATTCAGCGTATCACTAACCTTGCAAAGCAGATGGGTTTGCTAGACTTCATCTCTGTCATCAGGCAAATCCGTCTTGAAAATCTCCAATCCTGTTTGTGCTGAACCGCACTCTGTTTGGACCAATCAGCATCATTTAAGGGGAACGAGGTGGTAGCTATGGGCAGGGTTTAGCTGTACTCAAAGCCAACTCTAATGGCTGCCTCCACTGCATAGATGACCTTGGATGTAGCTTTAGCATAGCATCAGTATCACTAGAGCTGCACCATGTTTCTGAAAAGAGTAAGAACAACACTAAAAGCTTTTCATTATGGGGAAGATGTTTTAGCTCATCTGCTTAAGCATTAGTTTGTGAGGGAAAGGGTTAGATGTTGTGTGAGTGGTTGTATACAATGGCTGCTAGTGGAGTGATCAGCTCACACTTAGCCACAGCAGCAGTTTTGCTTGAAATGGGCATGCCTTTATAAAAACAAGTGCAGAAAGCATCACTGAAAGTTTTTGTGACAGAAAAGATGTTTTCACTCTTCTCCCGGTCTGTTTTGGCATTAGTTTGCGATCATTACAGGTGGGGTTTTCACGGTGTATCCAATGGTTGCTGACGTGGTAGCCATTAGCTCGGATGTACTGTACTGTGCAGAAGTTTTAGGCAGTAGTACACCCAGCTGAGGGCCCCATCGAGCGGGAAGGAGGATTGACACAACCCAGGTCATGCTCTGTATGTCTTAAGAAATGCTGTTAAGCTCGACCTTGGCTGCTGAGCGACACATGTATATCAAATGTGTTGACACTGACTCTGGCCACCATCCCTCCTCTCTTCAGCTTGGGGTTGTGGAACATCAGGACCCGTGAAGAACCATTAGCGCTCTACATGCCTAAAACTTCTGCACAGTACTGTAGCTGTAGGTAGCTGTAGCTTTTTTTTGCATGTCTCCCCACTGGTCTTGGCATCAATTTAATTCACTGAGGAGCTCTGCCATTAGTAATCTACAGCAGCATTAGCCTGTCAGCTCAAGAGTAGCGCATGCGCTCAACATCATTTTGTCTTGTCATTCTGATCGGCCCATCATGAATGTGATGGACAGAACGTTCCTCCAATCACCTTTGGAGATTTTGTTGAAAAGTCCTGCTCTTCCCAAACACTCTCTATGGGAACTTTCCTAGATGAATGTCAATATTTTGCTTGTGTCAGGTTAGGTTAGCTTAGCAGGGCAGGGTTACCAATGAGTTTACACTACTTCAGAGTCTACAGTTGAGTCTCTGACTTAGTTTTTTTACCACAACCTGCTTTCTTGAATCATCACGGACAAGCAGATCATCAGTTTAAACACACTTTTAAACAGATGTTTAGACCATTGTAATACAAGTCGTTGCAGCGCTAGGCTGACGACAGTCAGGGAGTCAAGCTTGTACTAAAGCCCCAGACCGGCTGGCAGAGTAGCTTTGCAAAAGCAACATTCTCCTCATGTTGCTGTTATAACAGGCAGCAAACTTCACAAGGTAAAAATCTTTTACCTTATTACTGTGCTTCATATTGATCTCTCAGATGCAACCTGCTGCTCTCTGGCGGCACAGCAAAACAGACTCCATCTGAGCTGCTGTTCATCACACATCACTTTGTTACACTAGTGGCTGCATAGTTTATGCCTTGTGCGTGCACCAAATCACAACACATGCATTCGAATCGGTGATAACAGTGTTGCAAATCTCCATACCGTGTCAGAAATCACTAATTTCCATGAATGTCTCACAAAGAAAGTCTTTTTTCAAAGCTTAATGAAGTGTATCAACACTAAAGAACAAAAACATAGCAACTGTATCATTTTTCCAAAGCTCACATTAAATATAAAGGCTCTCTGCACATTGCTTTCTGTCTATTTGCTTTATTATTATCTACTAACACATAAAATAAAGCCAGGCGCACGGATCAACACCATGGGGGAGGGGAAGTAGCCCTGCACATTTCCTCTGCACTGCCCTTTCCGCTCATCCGTTCTCCGCGACACTTTAAGGTAATAAATCAAAGCCGAGCAGGCAGGCCACAGTAGGAAGAGAGACTTGCTGTCCTTTACCCCCACCCCTCCTTCTTCACCTCTGACTGGTCGCTTCGACAAAACAATCGGACATCTGACAGCATCAGAGAATCTGACACAAGCCTGTGCTCATTACAGCTCGGATGGCATTTGGCTAATTAGGAGATCTCTGTGGTACCCTTTTCAAAAATTAGTAAGTGAATTGAGTTACACACAAGACTTACAGCAGTAATACGTGGTCGATGCTGGGAGAATGTAGCAGAGCGTCAGACACTGGCAGTCAGGGATTACTGGTACATGATGAAGTAAGGAGAGTGCTCGATAATCTGTTTTAAAAATAGAGGCTTGAAATATGTTATTTTAAGCAGGAGAGGTCAAAATGTCCACTATGTAAGAGGAAAGATGTGAACAACTTTCAATATGTTAATCCTCTCTTCTCACAGGAAGTGGTAAACAGAAGCTGTTTGCATTGTTTTTTGGGTTTGTCTTCTCCCAAGTTCAGATGACAATTCCAGAGGCAGCTTGTGTTAGAGTTGTTAGACCGCTCTGTCAAAGGAATGGATGTTAACAGCTTTCTGAAAGCTTCAGAACAGACACTTCAGCAGCTGAATGAAGTGTTAGTGGGTGGACGCCTCCGTCACTATATAAGGTCCCATATAAGGTTTAGTGAGAAAAGAGAGTGAAGAAGTGCTTTAGCCCACAGAACATGTGCTTTCTGTTAAGCTAAAAATCATGTTTTGGCAGAAGAAAGAAAACGACAAGGTGGAATATTAATGTTGCAAATTTAATCCTGCTAATAAAAATCCACTGTGTTTGTGTAACTCACTCCGTTCATTTTGTTCCACTGAATCAACAACGCTGTGTTATTTCATGATGTCTTTGTACAATGTTTCATTTCACAGGGAGAGCTCTGCCGCTGCTACATCCATCAAAAGAGAAGCTGTCAGCTTGACCTCGTGTGTTACGCTGCTGGATATAGAGCTCTGTATGGAAATAAAGGTGACAGGAGTATGTTGTGTTCAGATAGTGTCGGGTGTAAAAATACAAACGTTTCACTGGGGTGTAAAGGATGTATGCAGATGACATAACGATATAGTGAAGATCTCCACATGGGGGACAGGAAGTGATGTCTATATAGAGAAGCACTATCAAAATGGAAAAGATTTGTGATGTTTACAGAGGTGCCATCTGATAAAATTGAAAACAAAACAAAAAAACAATCTTGATCTAATCCAGGAAATATTGAAATAGCTGGTTTATGGTGGCAGATATGGATAAAAACCTCCATCCAAACTAGAGATGATTGTGGATGAACAGTTAAATTCTTCTATCAAATTAGTCAGCGCAAGATTTACAAGTCAGTTAAACTAATTACCTCTCATTCTTTACAAACACAGGCTTCAAATCCCAGCCTATAATGCTCTTTCAAACTACTGAACTACTCAATCAAAGTGAAAAGAGGCCACATATCAATGCACTATATCAATCTGCTGGTGGAGCTAGCTGCCAATGTTAGCCACGCTGTACAGAGTGTATCACGCTCACATCACACCCACTAACACAGTGACGTGGTGATGAATTTGACTGTTTTCTAAGGGTTTTCTACTCTTTAGATTAATCTGTCAAACACATTTAATAGGCATTTAGCTGAATGGGGAAAATGGGCGCCTAGGAACGTCCTTAATCTAAACCCTGTACAATCTGCATCAGACAAAGTTTGGGTGAGAACATGTTGTCATGCTTTGGCAAAAAAAAACCTGATCTTGCTTTTGTTTTCACAGCTGATGTTGGTCCCAATTGCTTGCTGCAATTAGGGATGAATACCGAAGTCAGATACCAACGTGGCACTGGTGCGAACACGTCTAATACCTACCGAACCAAATCAAAACACTGATTTCAGTGTCGTATTTCGATGCCACTCCCTTCCAGTGCAACTCTCAACCTCTCCAAATGAAGGGCATAAAATACCACGGACTTAAAGTCCCACATTGTTTAATTTCAGCAGAGCATGAACGCTCGCTGCTCTGCTAGCTTTCCTCTTTATTCTATTCACTTCATGAGTTGAGTCTGACACAGCGTGAGTACATTTTGTCTGAGTCTAAGAAGTCATAACTGTCGAGATGTGTTTTATTCACTCGCCAATGTTTTATTTGATTCATGTGAGCGTGCTACAGGAAATTGCTACAACAGTGCAAAAACTTGATGGAACCAATCATTTTGATGCTATTTCAAAGAAGAGAGTCTTGTCAGAAAACAAAATTTATAAAAGATTAGACCATGCAGGAACTTAAAGCACTTCCTCCTGTCCTTTCAAAGTTTGATCTGGGATTTGTCCATCTTAGAATGACATGTTTTTAAAGGTATGACAGCAGACAGAGATGCTCTCAGCAGAGTGGCGTGGATCTCACTGACAAAGAAGAAACAAAACTCATCAGACTTTTATCTGGGTCAAAGTTTAGTCCCTTTCCTTCTCCTTGTTGCCGTTACCCTACAACAGGTGTGGGACTCCCAAACCAGAAATTCCATAATTGCCATTATTTTCTCTCACATTTGGCCATGCAGCAGATCAGTTTGTCCAAGAGGTAAATTCTTCAGCTCAGTAAAACATCTCATATTGGGTTCCCAGTTGCAGTACTGTGCAGAACTTTTAGGCATGTTTAAGCTAAAAATGGATGGTGTAATAAGATGTAGATTTGGCAAATAAGCTTCCTGTGGTCACCATGGGGAATAAAGAAGGATTGAAACAACCCACGTCATGCTCTGGATGTCCTTGCGTATGTGCAAGGGTATGAGAAAATAATCTGTTGAAAAAATAACAAAGTCAACACCTCACCCTTTAGGGCAGAGTAAGGGAAGGGTGTGGCGAGTAAACACAACCTAGTGTACTGTCTGAGGGGGGAGTAGGGTTGCCACGAGCCCCTGGCTGTGCTGTGGATGCCCTAAGGGCCTGAAAACCGCCAGTGGTCTCTGGGCGTATTAAGGCCCGGATCAAAGAGATGCTGTCGAGCTTGACTTTGACTGCTGTGATGAATCCTTAGCGCCCCTACATGCTGAAAACTTTTGCACATAACTGCAGGTACACCAAATAGCAGCATTAGAATAAGATGACAACAGATTTGCAATGACTGATGCTTTTCAACAAGGTTAATATTGGCCATAAAGATGTTAAATGAAACGCAAATCCACGGCCTCTGCATTGAAGACTGTTGCCTCCATTTATAAGGCACTGGCTTCAACCGACACCCTCACAGCTCATATTTAAAGCTCCTGTGAGGAGAGTTTCACGAGGTATGAAATAAACCATAAAAGCTGTTACCTCCGGAAATAAGACCAAAAATTGATTCTTTGTTGTAATTTTAAATGGCTTTAACTGCTGCCGCAGGGTTGGTGTCGGACTAAGTCATTCACAGAACATTAGTGAAACAGCCTTTTGTTTACATTTTAAAAAGCAAATATTCACAAAGTGAGTGATAGCTTTGATTGCCAAAGATAGAAATGAGATTTACGGACAAACATTGAAAGTTCCAAACAGGAGCTTTAAATTAAATATTTCAACTTCGTTATTGCATGTAAAAAAATGTGGTGTAAGTGCTGTTTAAGTTGGATAAATTTAGAATTAAAATGGTGTTTTTTAGTACTTTTAAAGCTCTGATTTATCACAGGCATTCCTAATCTGACTATCTGGTCAACATGCTTGTATTAACACTGTTACAGCCCTTCCCCTCCTCCTCCTCCTCCTTCCACAGCTTTGCAGTCCTGCACTGCAAGGGTGAAGCAGCAAATTTGCTAGCTGGCTGACTGGGAGGACAGAGAGGCCTTTCTCACCAGTCAACGGCTGTCCTTAATGAGAATAGAAAGTGATTTACTGGCTTAATGCTCCAGCCCTCTGCCTGCCTGCCTTTCCTTCCCTGCCTTTGCTTCGCGCAGCCAGTTTAGTCGGCACTCCTGATACTGTGAATGACACCGAGACCGGGCAAAGAGGGAGGGAAAGAGAAGCTAGCAGACCTACAGTCTTAAAATGTAGTAATGAGACACGGACTCTCTCATCGCTGACCTTAACCGAGGCATGAATCTTTGTCGAAGCAGGTTTCCTGTTATGCTGAGCAAATACACAAGCCCTGGAAAACATTCAGCATTTTGCAATTACAGCCCACCTTGTGTGGCTTATTGCATTTAACAAACAGCACTCGGAGCCAAACACACTCCGCACTCCTGCACTATCTTAGCTCAAACACCAAAGAGGAGGAAGTATAGGCACATCCATCTCTCGTATGACTCTGTGACATAAGTGAAAAATATGGAAAATGCAAGGTAAGCAAGTTTCTTTCATGCATACTCTGCCTTTTCTTTCAAAGCAAAAATCTCCATTGTCAGTGTCAGCTCAGGTAGGAACACTTTCCCACTTTTATATACACGATGATTATCCAATCAGGGATGCTATTCCCACATCCATTTGATATAAATGGCTTCCACTGAGAACTCCAGATGACCTGTCAGAAACTGGTGTGGTGCTGAGCTTCACACAGTTATGTGTGATTTAACCATCAAAAAAGGAGAGTGAACGTGTCGCCCTTTAGTAGGGAGAATTCAGGGATGTTGGGACAGTTTCTGAATTTAAGTCTTAGCTTTCTTGACGTCAATGTGAAGAAAAAGTCCAACATATTGTGCATTTATGTGAGTCTGAATGTGTAATGACCTGCACTTTTTTGGAAATAGATCCAAAGCCATTTCCTCTGGTAGCATTTAATCACAGTTAAGGGCTACTGTGAGCATGCTTTCACATATGCATTAACTTAGCTCCAATAGTGCTTGAAATGAGAATTTACTTACATTTTATGGAAGCAAGGCCATGCAGGCTATTATGTTGGTTAAAATGTACAAGCAAGACATCATAATGCCTTTCCCTCTTTTCTTGCTACCTAGCATAAGCGTAAGACAAACAGCAAAATTCACAAACATTTCTAGGTTGATTAAAGGTCTGCACATTATGGCTCAATTCCCAATAACCCCTTGCACCTACTTCTTAGCCCAGTCCATAAATTTTGCATATTCACATAGGTTCTTGATTGAATGGAGGGGTACATGGCCCTTCAAATGGAGATGTTCCCAGAGGCGCACGCTCCCAAAACCTTGTGAATCTTCAAAAACCTTGAAAATTACAACTATAATCCAATATTTTGATTCAGTGTTTCGATCAAGCATTTTAAAGCTCATAGTAGAAATGTCCAGCTGAATGGTAGCGGCAATAGGGGAATTTGGAATTAGCAATTAAGAGTCAAGAAGTATGATATTATCAGCATGATATCAGTGTTGTCAGATCTGAGCTTAAAATGTTGACAGTAATTGTTGGCAGATATTTTTGCCAACAGCCGATATCAGACTATATCAGATGTAAAGATCAGCCAATACTGGGTGTAAACTTCAGCCTACATCAACTGATACTATCCGCCTATATCAGCTGTAAACCTTGGCCTATATCTGCTGTATATATCGGCCTATATCAGCTATAAATACTGGCCTATACTGACTGTAGGTATTGTCAAATATCATCTGTAAACATTGGTTTATATCAGCTGTAAATATCGGCCAATGTCAGGTGTACATATCAGCCTTTACCGACTGTACATATCGGCCTATGTCAGCTGTAAATAATGGCTTAAATATCAGCCAGTGCAACTGTAAATATCAGTTTATATAGGCTTTAAGTATCAGCCTATATCAGCTGTAAACTTTGGCCTATATCAGCTGTAAATATCAGCCAATATCAGCTGTAAATATTGGCTGTAAGTATTGTCCAATATCGTCTGTAAACATTGGCTTATATCAGCTGTAAGTTTCAACAACTATCAGGCATAAATTTCGGCCTATACTTGCTGTAAATATCAGCCTAAATAGACTGTTATCTGGCATATACTGACTGTAAATATCTCCCTGTAACAACTATAAATGTTGGCCAGTAACAGCTGTAAACATTGGCCTATATGGGTTATGAAGATTGGCCAGTAACAGCTTTAAATCTCAGCCAAAATCAGTTGTGGATATCAACTTTAATCATTAGCCTATACTGGCTGTAAACATTGGCCTATAGCAGCTGTAAATATCCCCCTGTATTGCCTTTTAATATTAACTATTCAGGCTGTAAATATTGGCCTATTTTGGGCTCTAAATATCAGCCTAGATCATCTGTAAATATCAGCCTAAATTGGCTTTGAATATGAGCTTGTAACAGCTGTGAGTATCGGCCTACATCAGCTGTAACTATCAGCATTTATCACCTGTAAATATTGGCCTTTATCAATAGTAAACAAATATATACATTGACTGTAAATACCAGTCTTTATCAGCTGTAAATATCACCCTGAAATGGCTGTAAATATCTGCTTTAAACTACTTCCTAAATCAAATTAAAAACAGCCCTATATGTGCTGTAAATATCACCAATATCGGGTGTAAATATTTTCCTGTATCAACCGTCAGTATATTGGCTTTACATACCCAGTAAAATCAGCTGTAAATATCCGCCTGTAACGACCATAATTAGCATTTTTTTGGCTATAAACATGGGCCTATATTGGCTATATTATCCTATACTGACTGTAAGTATCAGCCTATGTGAACTATAAATATAGGCCTTGGTTGGCAAAACATAATGGCTTAGATCATCTGCAAGTACCAGCCTGTGTTGGCGAGAACATCAACCTATATCAGCTGGAAATACCGGCTATACAAATCTGTCTGTATCAGCTTTAGATATCAGCCAATATTGGCTAAAAATATTGGCCACAGTAGGCTGTATACATTGTCATAAGAATAAATTAGTGTATGTTTAGGCAGGGCCAACGGATCTATGTCAGCTGTAGTCATTGTCTTATGTCTGTTCCCAGTCCTTATGCTTTCAGGACTTAAGTTAAAGGTCTGAACTCCATTTCTATAACATTATCAGTATCAGTATTGGCTAATGTATCTGTAAATATCGGCATGTTGGATATCAGCAAAAATCCGACAATGGGCATCCCTAATTAACAGGTTAAGACCCACTTATCTGAGTCATACTGAGCCATACTAAGTTGATCATTTTCTTTAAAGCAAAAGCTTTATCCACCTGTCCCGATCACCCGAAATGTTGCTGTCCCAGTCAGGACTGCATGAAAAACTAACTTGATTGTTTTGTTGCAGTAGTACACCACTTTATGAAATACTAAACTTTGAGCTTTAACTATTTTATAACCCTTACCTCATGTATTACAGGGTCAACCTTGCTGCTTGCCCAGCCCACCTATATGATGCCACACCAATAAGGGCATGCAGTTTTCATTACATGCTTTTAAAGCCATGGCGCTGAGAAAAAGTTTTTAATTTCATTCATAGGGGTGAGAAAATAACCCCCTTTAATCCAACTGTCCCATTACACCTCGCCCTGAATTTACCCTTTTTTATTCCATCAAACTCGAAGCAAAGCTTGAATTCTCATGTGAGAATAAAACAGCAATTTCACGCCTATTTGCAGGGCAAAATTGCTCTCCTTGATTAGGGCACCATACTAAAGGCATGCATGAAATTTGAAGTCATAATCATGTTTAACCACAAAATGAGAAGGCTCGACACAAAAGGAGAGCGATACTTGAACAGGAGTGGTACTTTTTTGGGTAGTTTGTATTTCAAACAGAGGCAGCAGAGCTTTAGTAAAATAAAGGGAAGAAAATTGTGATTATTTGAACTTTTCAGCTGGTAGGTGGCGACCAAACAAGCTAATGGAGACAGGGCAGGTGATTAATGCCAAAGAGTGGGAGTATAAAAGCATGAACCGGGATACTGATACAGCTGAAGAGAGTGAAAGGTCCCATTAAGTGAGGGTGGGTTGACTGGTCATCATTTTGGAGGGAAAACACAGACACCAAAGCAGTTTCTTACCCAGCGTGAAGTACGGAAGTGCGGTGTTGTCAAGATCATCCATTACGGAAATTCGCCCAGGTAGGTCGGTCCGAACGAATAACAGGAGTCGGGATTCCCCCCCTCCTCCTCCTCCTGCTGCTCCTCCTCCTCCTCCCCCAGTTCCTCCTCCACCACCACCGCCACCTGCACCAGCAGAAGAAGAAGAAGCTCCCGCACCCCCTCCTCCTCCCCCTCCGCCTCCTCCGACCACGTTCCCCGAGGCTCCGCCGGTGAAGCTGAACTCGTTCTCCCGGAGTACGGGCAGCGTAGACACGGTAACAGATTTCACCTCACATGGCGTCTCCGCGTCGCTCTCTTTGTCTCTCTCTTCGTCCGGTAACGTCGCCCCTCTGTTTGCCCGGACTGTCAGAGGGTCTGTCAGTAGCAAAAGCCCCGCCAGAAGGACGCGGAGGTGCAGCAGTGGTCTCCTCGCCATCCCCGCTCCGTTTGTGTGGTTCTCTCGCTTTGAGTGGGGCTCATAAGCTGTCCGTTCACTTATAGTACAGTCGCTGCAAAGGAGTCGCGTCCGTCCAGGAGGCGGCAGCACAGGTGTAGTGAGGATGACATCTCCCGGCTCCTCTCACATATCCGTCTGTTCACAGTGTGGGGCAACAAATAATCCCAACATGGACAAGCACGGCTCCTTTTTAGGACACAGAGAGAGGGAGTTAACACTTAGTACTCTCTACACAGCGTTTTAGGCTATTTCCTAAAAAAGAGAGAGGGAAAAGGCAGAGAAATAGTTCTCTAGCAAGAGTGAAATACAGAAATGTTTCCTTTTTTCTTTATTTAACCTGTACTTTAGGTGGAAATGTTTTCAAGGTTTGAATAAATAAATAGTCTTCACTGCAGAATAACATTTCCCATTATAAAAGGTATAACATGAAGTCTACAATGAAGAGCCTGGGGGTGCCGAGGGGAAGGTGTGGAGTGGAGAGATGCCCTTAAAATAATAATAAATTCATTATTGGCCACTAAAATCCAACTTAGAGATAAAAATCAAAATCATCAGAATAAAATCAGAATACAAAAATTAAAGTAAGAATTCTGACTGTATTCTAGGAATAGAATAAGAAGATGTAACTCTTGGATAAAAGTCAGGATTCAAAGAAAAAGTCAGAAATTCCTGGATTAAAGTCAGATTTCTGGGATGAAAGACAGGCTTCTGGGAATAAAGTCATACTGGGATTAGATTCAGTATTTTTGGATTAAAGTCAGAATTCGAGGAATTAAGTCATAATACTGGAATTAACATCAGGATTCAAAGAAAAACAAGCCCAAACTTTGGGATTAAAGTCAGAATTCTGGGATTAAAGTCAGAATTCTGGGGTAAAAGTCAGGATTTAAAGAAAAAAAAATCCAGATTTCTGGGATTAAAGTCATAATTACAGGATACAAGCCAGGATTCAAAGAAAAAAAATCAAAAACTTTGGGATTAAAGTCAGAATTCTGGGATTAAAGTGAGAATTCTGGGGTAAAAGTCAGGGTTTAAAGAAAAAAGATCTAGATTTCTGGAATTAAAGTCAGTTTTCTTGGATTAAAGTCAGGATTCAAAGAAAAAATCCCAAACTTTGGTATTACAGTCAGAATTCTGGGACTAAAATCCAAATTCTAGGAATTAAGTCAGAATTCTGGAGTTAAAGTAAGAATTCTGGGATAAAAATCAGGATTTAAAGAAAAAAAAATCTAGATTTCTGGGATTAAAGACAGAATTCTGGGATTAAAATCAGTATTCCAGGATAAAAGTCAGGATTGAAACAAAACAATCCAGATTTCCTGGATTAAAGACAGAATTCTGGGATTAAATTCAAAATCTTGGATTAAAGTAATAATTCTTGGATTGAAGTTATACTTCTGTGAATAAAGTCACGATTCTGACTGAAAATAAAACATTTGGGAGAATTTTCTTTTTTAAACTCCAAGAAATAAAGGTCATTGTTCTTGTATTAAAGTCAGCATTTTGAGAAAAAGGCCATAATCTGGGGATTAAATTAAGAGTGACTAAAAAGGTTTTCTGAGAAAATTTTATTTTCAAACTGAGAGGAAAGCCTGAATTCTGAGATCAATTAGGATATTAAGATTCTGAACAAAATCAGAACCCAGATTATTATTTGCATGATATGATTGACATTATATTGTATAACATGGATAATATAATATCTATGGTAGATTTTTACATTATGGGATGTAGTCTATATAAAAGTAGTACTACAGATATTATACAGTCTAGAACAGGGGTGATCTACCCAGACATACTGAGAACCAAAACAACAATGACAATTATGCCTGAATGAACAAAGATGAAGCATGCAACACACAATAGCAGCACTAATAACCTTCCTTTTCTCCTCTAGCTGCTTTGTTTCAGGCTTTGATTTACAAAGAATATCAGTCGAGATTGGTCATACTTCTTCCCAAAGTCTGATTGGCCACCTCAGAATATTTAACAGTGATTGGCTTGTTGCCATCAATGGAGAGCTGTGATGCAGGCTGTCTTTTCTTCAAGAATATTCAGTGATACCTCCATTAGATTGGTTTTACTAACTTTAATACTCTGTATTTTTCTCTCTGAGCACTTTAAGAACTTTAGATATGGATTGCATTTATTCTAGGAGGTGTATTGAAATATTTGCCCTTTGATATCTCAGTTTTTAAATTTATAATATGCCTGTTTTTGTTTTGTTTTGTTGAAACTGCACGGAGTCAATTATTTCAGTCAGCTGCCTCGGGCGGTGCTCATAATTCATCAGTCAGACAGAGAGAAAAATGTTTTGTTACACCTTGGATTTGTTCTGATTTTTTTTTTTTTTAATTCAAGATTTTATAACTTTCAGATTAAATCTTTCTTTTCTGTCTTTTACTTTAATGATAAAGTGACGTTTACTGTTTACCTTATTATTCTAGCTTCTCTTCTTTAATTAATGTTTATATAGTTTGCTCTTATACCTTATCTAAAAGGTGCTTTCCCTCAAGCTTGTCATGTCAATTTCGCACAATATTGGTGCATGATAGGCACCTCTAGAAATCATGTATTTCTGTTTCAAACACTTTAGGGCCAAATCTTCATTGGGCAGCCAAAGGCACAGTCTGTAATTTATTGGTCCAAGTAGAAGATCAATGTTAAACACACTGCACTGACTTTAAAAAGCCTCACTGAGTATAAGCAGTACTTAAAAACAGATGCATGCATGCTCCTGTTTTAGCCTCAGGTCTTCATTTAGCATGCCCGAAAGACTCAACAGCAACGATTTCTCATTTACGTATACACCCACTGTCAACCTAAAACAGTTCTCTTCAATGTAAAAGCTACATTAATTTGTCTACTTCAGCTGAAAGTGAAGTTTCACCTAAAGGAGAGGAGTTCAAACTGGATGAAATAAATCACCTCGGGTGACTGCACCTGAAATGAAAACTCAATTTGCATAGAAAAATCACACCGTGTTCTGTAAAGTAATATAAAAGGTTACATTAAACAAACAAGGGCAAGGAGGAAATGAATTCAGTAATATGAGTACTTTACATAAGTACAGTTCATAAAGAACTACTGTGTATGTAAATAAGATTGGAGTTTATAGCCAGAAGTCTGTTCTACTTACTTCAACATGACATTAGGAGCTTTTTCTTCTCTATTAATATTTGAGAAAAGATCATTTATTTCAACTTCTCTGTATTTAAATCTAGTTAATAGATCATGAATACTTTAGTGTTAATCTGAATTGTATTATTATTGAAACCAGACCTGCCCACAGAATTGCCTGACCCCTGACAAACCCAGAGAATGGGCCTCCCCATTTCTGATTTATTGATGATATTAATGCAGTGTAAGTTAGATTAGTAGCATTTGTGCTAGCATCCTGGCTAATAGTTTCCTCATTTTGGAGCTTAAAAAAACCATGCCAAGCTGTTATTGGGTTCTGATGTGGAAATTATTTTTGGTGCTACTTTTTAACCATTTTTGCTACTTTTATTTGACACTTTTCAGCAATTTTGCACACCGTGAATCTGTTTTTGAATCTTTTTTTCCAATTTTTGCTAATTTTAACCCCTTTTAGCCACTTTTATACCCCCTGTGTCCATACAAACTGCATTTAACATTTGTTCTGCCCATGTTTTCCACTTGTAACCCAATTTTCACCATGTTTTTCTACCTGATTTTGTACTTTCTTTCCCATTTTCCTACTTCCAACCTTTTTTTTGCCTCTGTCAACCCATTTTGCCACTTGTTTGACTCCTTTCCAATATTTTTTGCCCATTTTTTCCATTTCTGGACTGTTTTTTTTCATTTACTGCCACTATTTGCATCTCTAACCTTTTTTTGCCCCATCAACCAATTTTTTTCGTCTATTAATCCTTTTCACCACTTTTCATGCCCATTGTGCCAATTTTAACCACATTTCACTTCTTGTTATGCCCATTTTTTGCGCCCATTTTTATTCTCCTTTCCAACACGTTTTGTGCCAGTTTTGCCACCTTTAATCCATCCTTTGCCACTTATTTAACCTCTTTCAAGCATTTATTTTTCTGCCTGTCTTTGCCACTTTTGATCCATTTTTGCCACTTTCTGACTGTTATTTGCATCAATTACCTATTTTTTTTACACCTTTTAGTCCTGTTCTGCAGTATTTCTACACTTTCTTGCCACTTTTAACCCATTTTTGCAACCTACCACCCATGTTTGACACTTTAAAATCATTATGCCAGTCTTTAACCCCTTTCCAGCATTTTCTATACCCATAATTGCCTAGTTTTAACATTTACTATTTATCACGCCCAGTCTTGCCAATTTGAACCCATTTTCTCTACCTGTAACCCATCATTACTACTTATTCTTTCTGTTTTGCTACCCATTTTACCCAATTCTCAACTGTTTTTTGCCTCTATCTACCCATTTTTGCCCCTTTGAACACATTTTTGACACTATTTATCCATTGTGCCCATTATATAAAATATATTCACAATTTTTATGCCAATATTTGTACCTTGCAACCCATTTTTACAATTTCTAAGCCTAAATATGGATTTTTTTTACCCATTTTTAACACTTTCACCTACTTTTTGCCTCTGTTAACCCATTTTGTCTCATATAACCCATTTATGGCACTTTTAATTCTTGTTTTGCCACCTTTCTGCCCATTTTTGGACACTTTTTTAGCCATTATGCCAGTTTTAAACCCATTTTCACCACTTTTTATGCCCATATTTGAGTCATACTACATTCCACTTTTGTATCCTGCCTATTTTTTCCACTTTCAACCAATTTTTGCTATTTGCAACCCACTTTCATTACTGTTTTTACCTGTTTTTGCCTCTTCTGGTGCAGTTTTAAACATTTTTGCCACTTTTTGGCAAAAAAATTTAAAACTGAAGGAGGCTAATTGGTGCAACTTCTATGTTTGGGTTGCACTATGAAGATGTTTTAATTATTGGTCTTCTACCTTCTTTTCCTCTGACCTTCATCAGTTAGATGAGCTCTGGAACTTGTCTTCTTCTTTCTCAGGATGTCCTCTTACCGTCTGTGCCAAGGGTCATTGATGAACTTGGAAAAAAAAGGTCTTTAAATTTTCTGCTCCCTCTGCCTAGAACAAATTATGGCTTGGTCTCATTTGACGCTTTTAAGAGGAGGCTGGATGACTTGTAGGTAGACACCACTTTTTGTGATTTCAACCATGGAACATACAGCCACATAACGAGACACCCTAAAGTGAAAAGATGGACTACATCTATCTACTGTGATGCATGACCTTGTGCAAATAACCCAGTTTTGATGGAACCTCTTTTCTTTTGCTAAGGAGTGAAAGAACCAAAAAAGTCATTTTTACTGAGGCCTCTGTTTCTATGGGCTCTGTCCTCGGTGCTGACACATTTAAAAGCATGTAGTGCCCTGGTTTCATGGCTTATACTGAATTAAACAGTAAGTTTCCATTGTATAAGGATTTAAAATAACATCAGGACTATGAAATAAAGCCAAAGAATCCTATTTAGCTGTTGTGCTTAGAGAAACATTACAAAATATGCCCTAAAAGACACCATCATAATGCTGTTGTCAACAAACATGATAAAAGGCAGAGCAAAATGTTTCACAAAATATTTAATTCTTTTTTCTGAGCTCTCAAAGATACATCTGAAGCTGTCTCTCTATTTTGAACAGCTTGTTTATTTTTTTTCTTACCTGTAAGCAGCTCAACCGCTCCCTTTGAGCACTGCATAGTGGAACACAAGTGTCCATCAACATGGATACACAGCAAAACACCACTAATTCTGCATGCAAACTCAATTTAGTTGACTTATCTGTCACTTTAAACACTTCTCTTTGTTAAGATTTCCTCTGGAATTACCATAGAAAAAGAGGGTTTTCTGCCACTCTCCGTGGTGCTGAAATATTCAAACACACACTCTCCCTCTGCCTCTCTCCATGGTGCTGACACACACCATCACACGGTCTGTCCCAGCTCCCACACTAGCAGTCCTGAGTACCTCCGTGCTGATTCACATGGTGCCTGATTAGTAAGAGCAAGTCTGCACAGACACACTAACCCTGACCTCATGCACGCTTCCACAAGTAAAAGTATGAGTCAGCAGTCAGCATTAGAGCTTTATGTATCATAAATCAGCATGGTTTAGGGACAGAGTTTGTTAAGGCAACTATCAATTGGTATTCTGAACGACAAGATATGTTGAAAAATTCTTACTCTGTTGAACAGCACTTGGGAAATACTTAAAAAACTGAGATTTCTATGGGGGGGTAACACTTATGTCCTGATCTGTAAGAGCCAATCACCAAGCAGAAAAGGTTAGATGGTGTTAAATGCTGAAGAGAAGTCGATGAATAAGAGTCTGCCATGTGTCTTGTGACCTTCAAGATGTTTGTACTAAAAGTGTAATAAAGTGACCACACCATCCTCCGCACTTCTGCCAGCTCTATATGCAAACTCCAACAGATCGACCTGTAATAAAATTTTCTTCTTAAAGACTTTCTCAAATGTCTTCAACACAAGAGAAGTCAGAGCTGTCTTCTGCTCCTCACCTACAGTATGCTGTAGCCATTAAAAGACATTTCAGCATCATACGCTTTAAACATTAACATACTGAGACCTGAGCTTTAGATTGGAACTTATTTTTAGTTTCTCCCTCTTATTTGGGATAAGTGGGACCTAATAAGTTTAAAACCTAAGCACTGTCTTTGAAGATGAAGTAGTTTTCGCCACAAAATGATATCTGTATCTGAGGATCATAGACAACCTACACACTCTTTTATTTAATGTTTTAACTCATAGCTTACTTATGTATATTTTTGTTGGCTTATTTTAAAGTCTTTTTTTAGCTTAAACTTGTAGGTAAACTCAGGTTCTTTGAAAGGCTCCTATGATTAACATGCATTGTAATAATTCTAATAAATAATAATAATTATTAGTGTGGTAGTAATTGTATTATTCTACTGTACACTGTAAAAAATGTATGCCTTAACCTCCTAAAAATCCCCCAATTCCCTAAAATGTACAAGGTATTATCAAATATATCTATGAATTTTCCTGAGAAATTTTAAAAATCTCTTAAAATAATCTTTAAATGTTCCCCAAATGTAAGCCTTTCTGATAAAGATTTATAAAAAAAAAAATTCGCCAAGAATGCCATTACAATTCCTGAAAAAGTTTAAGCTAATGCTCCAAACCTTCAAAGTAAATTCCACAAAAAAAAAAAAAAAAAATTAATCCCCAAAAATTTGCAAAAAAAGAAAAAAAAATGTGGAAAATTTCCAAACAAATTCCCCCAAACATTTGGTTACGAAAGCATCCTGCAGTACAGGATCAAGGGGTGATGAATTTTGGGGTAATGGTGTCCTTTTTTTTTTTTTTTTTTTTTTTAAGAATTACACAGAAATTTCAGGAATTTATTTGGATGTTTTGGGGAATTTTTATTTTCATTGAATTTTAAGATGTTTGGGGATGCAAAAAGTAAACAAATAAATAAATAGATAAAGGTGGGTATTTAGTTGGAAATTTATAGTAATTTAAACAGAATTTGGGGGGAATTTCTTATTGGAGTGATTTGGCTTTATGATCCAGTTTCACTCAGGTCTCAGGAGGTTAATCAACTTAAGATTTCTAATATATAAAGTGTGTAAAGAAGTATTTACCTCCTTCCTGATTTTTTTTTTTTTTTTTTTGCATTTTTGCCACATCAAAATATTTCAGATCATCAAACAAATTTTGATATTAGAAAAAGATGACCTGAGTAAATACAAAATGCATAATTTAAGTGTTGTTTCATTGACTATAAAAAGCCATCCAAACCTACCTGTCACAAAAATGGACATTTTCAGCAGTGAAAAGCAGTTAAAAAGGAGCAGAGTTAGGTTAAGTGGCAAGAATTAGTTAAAGGAGGCTAAAATATGTTTGAAAAAGGGTTGTTAAAGCTGGGAACTGTGATGAAAAGTGGCATGAATTGGTCATTCCAAATCTGCTTCTCCAAAATGAGGTAACTGTTAGCGAGCACGCTAGCACCAATGCTACTGATCCATCACACATGCATTGATATCATCAATAAGGTAGGTTTTGAAGTCTTTTCTACTTCATGAATGAAATCATCATTTTTGAAACACGTGCTTTATTTATTCAGGTTATCTTTGTCTAATATTAAAATTTGTTTGATGATCTGAAGTGTTTAAGTGAGACAAATGCGCAAAACATAAGACATCAGGAAGGTGGCAAACACGTTTTCACAGCACAGCTAGATATTCTTTTGGCTGTAGGTTTGCATGTTTAGTCTCTCCCCTCTCTGCTGTTGTTTTGAATGAAAATAATGAAAGGCTCGTCTTGTATTGACACTTGCCTTAAATAAAGGCAGGGTCATTTTGTATTGAAAAAGCTCCAACTATTTATTGAATTTTTTGTGTTGCTCAAAAATATCAAACAGTTTTGATGCACCAAAATAATTTACTTGATCCTTTTCCAAAAAGCCATGAGAAAGAAAACATTCTTTTTAATAAATGTATGAAGCGCCTAGAGGCCCTACAAGCTGTGAGAGTGTGAAACAAAACTTAATAACCTTTTTTTTATCCTCAATCAGAATTTTTAATTTTCCAATTGATCCGTTTGTACTCCGAGCCAGAGCAATTACAAAACTCTTTTTTCATGTTCAAACACTTTGAAATTATGGCAGAGCCTCAATGAAGTTACAACAACACTCTTTTTCATGGGACCATCAGTTCCTCCAATTATACGTTTCTGTTTTGTCAGTTTTTTGTTGCACTGCTGCTTTATTTTACACACAAAGAAGTTGAAATAATCAGGCGTGTGAGCTCAAGAAGCTGTGCTACAGATCCGGTTGAGCGACAAGGAGGTCTCATTAACTGCAGGGAATCCTGGCTTGTCTCTAAAATCCACAGTAACGTTGCAATTACAAGAAATATGTCTGGAAAGATGGCGTTTAAAGTGCAGAAAGATTAGATCCAGGTACGGGTATATAATCTCTTTAAAGGGGGCAATAGACAGCAGCTTTATAATCTGTGTATATGTGTCAGAAACAATTTAGAGGTAGCTCTAAAGGCAAGAACATTTCAGCCTTGTTTTTTGGACAGCATATCCCATAAGTTCTACGCTACAAGCTCTGCTTCTACTCAGACAGCAGACCTAGTAATGCAACTGTCAGAAGTCGTCAACTTTGTTTATGACTTTTAGAGGGAAAGGCTGAGTCCCTCTGTTTGTTGGCCTCCATCTCTTCTTTGTATCTCTCGCGTGCATTTTTAAATAGGAAGAACTTAGACAAGAGGAAACTATGAAAGTAAGAGAGCGGGATAAACAAAGACACAATGAATGAAGACAAATGAGAGGAGTCCCTTGTGTATTTGCTCGTAAACCCAGCCTCTCTCCGTCGTGTTAAAAAATTCAAAACCAGTCTCTGTCTGTTTATCCCTTTAAGCCAACTGTAATCCGAAACACACATCAAACTCAATGTGATTCAAATCCAACATTTTCTTCTGTATTTTTTTGTCATTCGGGGTTGTTACAAAGCCCGGATGAAAAAGTAACACACAAAATATGTATATGCATACATCATGGTCGCTTCAATATAACCACCACATTTATTTGGATGTTTTTAACGTGGTAAGATGGGCACTCAGTGAAGTATTGCAAATATTCAAACCCAAGGCCTCTGTCTATCCACTCCTGATTTTTTCCAAACAGGTCGAACCCTTAACCTCAGTTTCAGAGCACTTAACCGTATTGACTGTTGCTTTTGTTGTTTACAAGCTGGTCTGCCCTCAGAATTAGCTGAGGCCCTCCTCATTTGTGATTTATTAATTATATCAATGCTGACGACACTGTCATACTGCTCAGCACCCACCCCAGACCAAGCTCTCACGCAGTTACAACTTGCTTTTGACTCTGTTCAGCAGAATTTTTATGACTTAAAAACTTGTGTTGAGTGCAGACAGGACTAAGGTCATGCTGTTTTCAAACTCTAAATCAAAGTCCCTAAACCTGTCTTCAATCATTACTTCTCAGGGTTCTCAGATTGAGTTTGTTTCGAGCTACAGATATCTTGGTATTTTGATTGATGAGTCTTTTACTCCTCACATTCAGGAGCTGGTAAAAAGGCTAAAACTGAAGCTGGGTTTTTATTTTAGGATCAAATCCTGCCTGTCTTTTGAATCAAAAAAGAAACTTGTTAGTGCCACTATTATGTCAGTGTTGGACTATGGTGATGTTTTGTACGTGCATGCTTCGTCTCAGAGTTTACATGCTCTAGACATGGTGTATCATGGAGCTCTGAGGTTCATCACTAACTTTAAATCCCTCACTCATCACTGTTTGTTGTGTGATCGTGTGGGTTGGTCTTCATTGTCTATACGTAGACTAAAACACTGGCACATTCTTGTCTAGAAGGTTATTCTTGGCCTTCTACCCTCTTACCTTCAGACCTGCATCAGTCAGAAGAGTGCAGGATCTTATAATCTTCGTTCCCAGGATCTTTACTTGCTGTCCGTCCCAAAGGTCAGAACTGAACTGGGAAAAAGGCATTTAAATTTGCTGCTCCCTCTGCCTGGAATGATTTACAAGAAGAGTTAAAACTCATTAAACTGATCTCATTGGACACTTTTAAGAGAAGGTTGAAAGACTTGGAAGCAGACACTTCTGGATGCAAATGCTTTGATTCATTCTGGCTGTTTCTGGTAAATAGCTGCTGCTTAAATTCTTGTGTTTTTCTGCATATGGACTACATATCTTGTATTATGTTGTATGACTGTTTTAAAGTATGTCTGAAACTCTGTTCACTGCTGCTGTCTTGGCCAGGACACTCTTGAAAAAAAGATTATTAATCTCAATGAGGTTTTTTCCTGGTTAAATAAAGGTTAAATAAATAAATAAATAAAATGTGTGTTGGATCAGTCGCATTGATGCTAGCGTCCTGGATAACAGTTATCAGATTTGGAGCTGAAAAGTGTGTAAAGCTATATTTGGGTACTGATGTTCAAATGATTTATTCATGTCACTTTTTAACCACTTTCATGGCTGTTTCCACTGATACTGACAAATTAGTTTTCACATTAAACTAATTTTGCCACTTTAAACCCATTGTCACCTGACTGCCCATCTCTGTCACTTTTTCCTTTCTTAACCCATATTTACTTTTTGCCTCTTTTAACCATTTTTTTGTCACTTTTAACCAGTTTTTTTCCACTTTTAAACATTTTTTTTCCACTTTTAACCCTTTTCTGCCATTTTATGTCTGTGTGTCATCAATTTGACCATCCATGTTTGCCACTTTTGGCAAATATTTGCCACTTATAACCCATTTTTGCCACTTTTTAGCTATGATTTACCATTTTACTGCCCACTTTTGCCACCTCAAGCTTTTTTTATGGCTTTGAACAGTCTTTTCAGCTGTTTTTGCCACTTTTAAACTGTGTCAGCTATGTTGCTATCCATTTTTTTTGCCACTTTTGGCCAATGTTTGTCACTCATAACCTATTTTTTACACTTTTTAACTGTAATTCAACATTTACTGGCTATTTCTGCAACTTCAAGCAGTTTTACCACTTTAAACACATTTTTTGGTCACTTTTTAGCCATTTTAGCAATTTTTTTAACTGTGTTTTGCCATTTTACTGCCCATTTTTGCCATTTTGAGCCCTTTTGTTTACCAATTTTTGCCACTTTTAGCTTTTTTAGCCACTTTTTAACTCTGTCACCAATGTTACAATCCATTTTTTGCCACTTTTGGCCAATTTCTGCTCCTATAGCCCATTTTTGCCACTTTTTAACTGTGTCAGCTTTGTTACTTTCCATTTTTGCCACTTATTAACTGTGATTCCCCATTTTACTGCCCATTTTTTTGCCACTTTTGGCCAATTTTTGCCACTTTTTAAATGCATTTCACCATTTTACTAACAATTTCGGCCACTTCAAGCCTGTTTTTAACTTTAAAACACATTTTTGCTACTTTTAAGCCATTTTTGCCACTTTTAAGCTATTTATCCTACTTACAACTCAGGTTTGACTCTTTATTTTATTGCTCGTCACCATTCATACCGCCCTTTTGTGCTCTTGCTTTTCTAGCTCATATCTGCTGCTTCATAACCTTTTTTGCCTCTTTTAACCTGTTTTTACCACTATTAGCCCTTTTTTGGCCAATTTTGACCCATTTTTGCCACTCTTTCACCACTTACAACTTATTTCTGCCCATTTTTAACCCATTTTCTAAAGACCCTCAGGCCTCACTTGTCTCAGTTAAGGTCAGTGTTCATGGTTCAACTCGAAGAAAGAGACTGGGCCATCCAAACCTACCTGCCCCTCTGTGTAAAACAGTAATTGCCCACTAAACCTAATTACTGGTTGTTCCACCCTTGGTGGTAACAACTACAAGCAAGCATTTGTAATGAATGGAAATTAGTTTTCCACATTGCTTCAAAGGAATTTGGCCCATTCTTCGTTGCAGATTTCTTTTTTTTTTTAAGTCAGTGGCACTGGAAGCTTTAAGACTGTGCCAGAACATCTGCCAGATTTAAGTCTGGACTTTGACTTGGCCACTCCAAAACCTTCATTTTATATTCAAAAGCCATTCAGAGGTAGACAGGTTGATGTATTTCAGATTATTGTCCTGGCGTATAACCTGTGTGCTTGAAGTCACAAACTGATGGCCGGACATTCTCCTACAGGATTCTCATCAATTCTCATCAATTATAGCAAGTCATCCAGGACCTGAAGCAACAAAGCAGCCCAAGACCATCACACTACCACCACCATGTTTGACTGTTGGTATGATATTCTTTTATGAGGAAGGGACCCACACCTTCCAAAAGTCCAACTTTTGGTTTGTCAGTCCACAGAATATTTGGCCAAAAGTCTCGGGGATCATCAAGCTGTTTTCTTTGGAAATTGCGAGCCTTTGTGTTCTTTTTGGTCAGCAGTGGTTTTGGCCTTGGAACTTAGTTTCTTTCTTACTGTTGAACTCTGACCTTAACTGAGTCAAGTGAGGCTTGCAGGTCTTTAGATGTTGTCCTAGATCCTTTTGTGACCCACTGGATGAGTCGTCGATTCGCTCTTGGAGTAATTTTGGATCGCTGACTACTCCTGAAAAGGATTGCGACTGTTCCAAGTTTTCCCCATTTGTAGATAATGGCTCTCACTGTGGTTCCTTGCAGTCCCAAAACCTTAGAAATAGCTTTGTAACCCTTTCCAGACTGATAGATGTTGAGGACTTTGTTTTTCATCTGATCTTGAATTTCTAGAGGGTCCGGCATGATCTGTTGCTTTTGGAGATCCGCAAACCTACTTCATTTTGTCAGACGGGTTCTTTTTAGTGCAAGTGGACTCAGCTTTCCAAAACAATGGCGGCTAATCACAGTTAATTCACGCTTTAACAAGGGGGGAATTACTTTCTCACATAGGGTTCGAGCTCCAGCTCCTGCAGTCACATGTTGGTGTCCTTGGGCGAGACACTTAACCCCAAATTGCTCCCATGGCTGAGTCAGTCATGTGTGAAAGTGATTGAATGGGATTAGCTAATAGTGATGGACACTTTACACAGCAGCCTCCTCCATCAGAAACAACATTTACCATGTCTGTCTGGTCTTTTAATGGCCAAAAATCCTGAAAGATGATGAAAAAAAGGTAAAACCCAAAGAGTCAACATAGAAGTAAATTCACTACTTTTTCAGTAATTTGCGTTTGGTTAACTTTCCCTTCCCTCCTGTGTTCATTTGACATTTGAGTCAGCCTGTCATAATGATTTCCTGATAGAATAGTTGCCTACAAAGATTAGCCTAAAGGGCAAATCTGACAAGCTTTACGGTCCTAATAGTGGAAACGCTGACGCCGTGAGGGGGATCTCACATGGGTCCACGCTGTTTTGCAGACACGACCTCTTCTATTGATAGATTTCATTGAACCCTGTCTGTCTTTAATGGGCTAAAAGTAACAAGGCTTCAGATTGGATTCTTCAATGGCGGTTTGCTCCGAGAACGGCAACTTAAACAAGGGAACAAAGAGGCGTTGTGATAAGCTGCTGGAGTGCCGTGGTTGGTTACATGAGATTTATCGCTCAGGAAATTGCTTCGACCTGAATGCAGTCGTAGCCTCTCGTCTCGTGCGAAATTGAATTTGATGGACAACACGCTAACATCCAGTGCACCTAGACGGGGATGGTTAAACAGATTTCTGTGGCATAATGAGCGAAGGATCTGACCTATTCTCTCCCTGCTTCTCTCAGCAGGACTGCTGAGCTTTGTTTGATGTCAGTAAATGATTGAAAAGTCTGTCTGCTGCTCATCCCCTTGAGTGTGAGAATCACCTGACACCGGGTTGTGAGCACAGCTGTGTATTGAAACCCTCACCTCATGATTCCTGCACTGGAAAACATCCTCAAAAAAAGTGTATTTGGATCGAGAATGAAAATGCCTTTGCAGTTATTAATCAGTTAATTATACATGCCTAATCTTTGGATCTTTACAGTGTTTTTGGAGTATCTAGCACTTTCTAATAGTAAGTATACCAGCCACAGGAGATGCTAGTAAGCATGGCATCTTTAATGACAGACCAGCTGGAGTGCTGCCACAGTAGTGAGGTTATACAGCTATAGATACAGTTGGCATTGCATCATAGTTAGGCCCGGGTCCCCTGTGGTCTTTAACACATGTCCATTTGGCTATGATGGCTGGTTTAATCCAAAAAAGCATAATACTTCCTGCACTTTGTTGCAGTGTATTTAGACTAAGGACGAGCCAACCTCTATTCCACCTGCATCTTAAAAATGGCGATAGAGATCTAGGTCCAGTTCTGGGCATAGGTGACGTAGGCTGAGCCCTTAACATTTTGAATGAAGCTACAGTAACAGGCTGACTAATCCTGTGCCCATGCCCCCCTCTCACACCATATGTCCACCCTCTGACATAAAGAACTGAGCGAGGTGTTAGAGTGATCATATATTCTGATAGAAAAGCAACTCCTGATTTTTCTAAAACAGCAGTGAGTAACTCATTATTGAGAATATGTTCGCGTTGTCATCATTTCCGTCATTGGCGCCTATTAATAAGGGACGTTTAACTGTGCTCATACACACCTCTGCCATCAGGTGGGAGGAAAACAGATGGAGAGGTAAAGAGATCTGCTGATGATATGAGGCAAAGGGTGCGGACAATACTGATCAAACGGTAGTGTTAGAAAACATTTTGTTATAGGCAGGCCTCATAACGTAATGTTGCTTTGTCTAAATGTTTAATAGAGCTCAGCGAATGTTCAAGCAGGAAGACTGATTAGTCACCATTAATTCATATCGCTCCCTTTTCCATTGTTTCTCTCTTCCTGCTCTGGTGATCACTCTCATTACTACTGAGCTAGTCAGATTCTGCCACAACCTCGTTTGGCCAATCATCATGCACCTGTCATAGTTCAAATCTGTCATTCTCTCTTTCAGTGTCGGCCATTCATTTCAGTATGGACAACCCTCCTCCACCCCAGCTACCCCCATTCAGGTTTAATCAGCATCTAGTCCAGTCACCTCAGTCTGCTCCTCCAAGCCACCTCATCAGTTCCTGCTGATCAGCTCCAGCTTCTCAGAAGCCTACTCCTCATCTGATCCTGAATCATAACTACCCTTATCAAAGTAACTAAACATAGATCTCATTTATGTGTGTTGTACTATAATATATAGCCTTTTATAAAATGTAACCCCTTTATATTTAAACAGACTTAACTCTTTATTAGAAATGTTTACAATGTGGATGGACGCACTGAACTATGAGAAAGTTATATCAGACTTTATAGCAAGGCCATGATGTGCACAAATGTCAGGATTCCAGAAAATAAACTAGAAAAACTGAGACAATTTTTTTTGGAAATATAGTGAATAATTAACCTGAGGGGGTTAAATCTGACAAATTGGGTACAAAAAAAAGGAGTATAGACAGCATAAAAATGGCAAAATTAAAAAAAAAAAAAAAACAGGCAAAAAATCTGCAAATAATAGCAAAAAGTGGTTAAAAAAGCACCTTGAACATAGGTTGAAAGTTGGGAAAAGGTTGAAAATTTACATAATTTGACAAAATTGCAAAAAGTAGCAAAAATGAGTTAAATGAAGCCAAAAATGGACAAATGGTAGCATAAAGCAGCTCAAATGGCAAAAAGTGGCAAAACAAAACTGCAAAAACAGGCAATAAGAGGGCAAAACATGGCTAAAGTATGGGCAAAAAGGTGTAAAAAGATGTTACAGACATGGGCAAAAACTGCAAAAAATAAAACATGCCAAAAATGCAAATATTGACAGAAAGAGGTTAAAAAGTGGCAGAAATGGGTGAAAAATGGCAAAAATGGGATAAATGTGGCAAAAAATGAGCTAAAAGCAGCAAAACTAGGTTTAAAGTGACAAATATATGTGGCAATAATGGATAGTCTAAGAGTGCCATAAATAAATATTTCCACCATCAGAACCCAATCACAGCTTGACACACTTTTCAGCTCCAAATTGAGGTAAGTGTTAGCTAGGATGTTAGCACCAATGCTACTGATCCAACACATTCATTGACACCATCAGTAAATCACAACTGGCCCATTCTCTGGGTTTTTTAGGGGGCCCAGGCTAGTCTGTGGGTGGACCTGCTCTTGAGTATAGATAACGGTTATAGAATTTGTGCCAAGGTTTCCATCCACATTCTTATATCCATACCTCTAGGATGACTTTAGAAAATATAGAGTGATGAAATCATAAAACTCCCAAATTTAAACCTCTAACTTTTACCATCAGCTTCTCCGTCATGAGCTGGATGTGTTGAAGCAGTGCTAAGAGCTGCTGCAGCATTGGCAGTGGTTCCCACTGCTATCTTTGCTAATTGATTAGTTTAAGTTATCTGGAGACTGCCCCACTTCTGCAGGTGTAAACAAAGAGCCCCTCAATTAGAAACTGGGTTACACCTGCAGGACAAACACACAGTCTCGCACACCCACAAAAACATACAGAGCGCACAGCAAACACCGTCTAACGAATTGGTTTAGTGTGTGCTGAGCACACATTCCAACAAATGTGCACAGCAGGCGACTGATAAGTCCTTTTAGCTCAAAGTACCCAAACTTTAAATCTGCTCTCATAATTTGTTGAGTGATGTAACTCGTGTGGGGGTTGGACCTTGACGAATTTCATATTTCTTCCAAATGGCTCCATCAGTGGTGGCACATTTTATGGAATCAGGAAAGATAAATTTTATGGGGAGTAATTAAGTGTTTCAGTTTAATCTGTGCCTTCCTTTCACTGACTGAACATCTCAGGGAATAACTGGGTCGATGAGTCGCTTCTTTACATAACACAATCAGCATTTTGTTCACCATGGTGCACAGGATTTTGATCCTGTCCTCTATAAAGACATGAAAATGCACTGTTTATTCCATAATAACAGGAGACAGCTCTGTTAGTGAGGTTAGAGAGGGGTCAGGCATTAGGGGAGGATAGACTGGAGATAATGTGAAACTGTAATATCTCTGAAAGGCTCAGAGACTTTACAAGACTCCTCAGAAAGGATGAAAATTTAAAATGTGTTCAAACATCAGTGGTAGTGCAATTTATTCCCTTTGTGGACATGATGAGTTGAAGGAAAGTTCTAAGTTTTAATGTGGTATAGAGCTGAGCGTCATCTGCATAAAGATGACAGCCGATGCCGTGCCGATGCAGAATTTCCCAGGGGAAGGACATACACCATTTGTAAATACCTTTTTTGTCATTTTTTTTTCTTTGTCTTTTTTTTGTTCATTTTTTCATCATTATTTCCCCATATTTTTCAGCTTTTTTTGATTTTTTTTTTTTTTGGGGGGGGGGGGTGTCATTCTTTTCATCTGTTTTGGTGATTTTTTTTTTTTGTCATTTTTCAGCATTTGTTTGTACTTTTTCTCATCTTTTTTCAGCATTTTAATCTTTTTTTTATCATTTTTTCTACTACTTTTTTGTTATTTTATGTATTTTTTGGGTAGGGGGGGCATTCTCATTTTTTTTTTCTTTTTTTGTCTTTGTTATATCATTTTTTCATCTTTCTTTATGACTTTTTTTTTTACAATTTACTTGTAAATCACTTGTAAATTTTGGCCAAATAAATGTAAATAGATCCTGATACATTTTATAATCCACTGACTTAAAACTGACATGGCTGGAAACCAACATCAAGCATTTATCATAATTAAAAATTGTCAGTCGTTTCATCACCCTTGAATGCTGTGTGTGACATTCAAAGTGTTAATATTGTCTGATGAAAGCATGTAGGTTTCTGGTGCAAAAAAATGTAACAGGATGCATACAGTTGTCTCTACCAAAGCTGCACAGCTCTATTTAAGAATTAATCTCTGCCTTTTGCTCTCTCTGAATTCAACATAAAGGCCCCTGTTTCCCTTCATAATTTATGCTTCTAACAAATCATCTTTTTATTGTTATATAGACACTGGGAATCTCTAAGTTTAACTGTTCTCTAAGATTATGAACTCCCTCTTTTATAGAACATTTTCTGAATATTACTCAGCAGCAGGTATTTATTTGCACCGCACATTATATGAGCTGTTTTAAATTCCACTGAGTCAAACCATTTTAAAGTTTGGGATCTTTAGATTAAGTGATTGAACCCAAAAGCCTACATCATGAACTATTCTGATTGCTCTTTCTTGCATTATTAAGAGTGGATCAAGGATAGTTTATTACATGTTTCCTCGTATATATCTGCACAGTAATGTAAAAAAGGCAGCACCAGTGAAATGTAAAGAATGTGCATGCATTGTAGGTGCTTTGCAAGAACTGAAACATTCTACAAGGTTAAGTTTACATGTTTTATGTGAGGTTTCCATCAGATTTTGACCTCAGTTACCACTCTAAAGACTCCAATGTCATGTTTTGTTTTGTTCAAATGTGGCAATAACTTATTTTTGCTGAAGCAAGAAGTGAAGAAGTCTAAAAGTTGCTGTAAATTCTCACCAGAGTGCCAAAATGCCTGTTACAACAGCATACAATGTAAGTTTCAATAAATTGGACAAATATCAATGAAGTTAATGAAAAATGCTGAAACCTCTTACTATGTGGCATCTGTGCAGCACTGTGGCAACAATGAACTAATACTAGGGTTTCCCACAGTGCCTTTGTGTACCTGAGAAACAAGAAGGACCCAAACCCTCCTTTAGTCTGGTAAAATGGATTACAGACAACCAGAACAAGATTATACCGCCTCCTGCACTTCAGCAAGGGTATTGAATATGAGTGTTTTAACACCTGTACTATAATTATTGCAAACGGACTAACAGTCTTTACGTGACAATCCTAGGTGATATCGCCATCATGGCGTGTGTTGCATGTCTCTGTAGTTTGCATTGATTGGTCAGGTGTCTGACGTCAGCATGTTGAATATTCATCATAGCTTGTATGTAGAAAAAAAATGAATGAAATACAACTATTATTGTGGATTTAGTACTTCGAACAGCACTAACTTGAAGAGCAGCACATATAGCCACCCAGAGTTTATGAGCTTTGTCCTTAGATGATGACTTTATTTTTAAGAAGGCAGTATACAATCCCGCGAGCCAAACCAACTCTTAGGCTAGGCTGAGTTGTGTGATTCTTGGAAGAACAGCGACTTCACAGAGTACCGGACACCTTCATAAACTGCTAGCACAGCTTCTCTACTTTCGGGTGGCACTGTTCTCCCATCCACTTCTATCTTCTCTCTTCCATCCACTCAGAAAACAGTTGGGAAGCTTCCGCTTTCTATGTGTTTTTCCAGGTGGACCCACAGTGTCAGACCAAGTGTCAATAAGACATTTGGTCTCCTCCCCATGTGCTTCCGTGGCTCATTTTGTTTTGGTGTTGGAGTTCCTTTTTGTTGTTCTTATGCTCATGGTTTCCTGTCATTGATACAAAGCTCTGAGCCTTTGAAAATAATGCTTTCACCCTGAGAATGACCCGGACCTTTGTTCACTTTTGTCCAGACCACAACCACCTCTTGATGGACCAAGATCCAGCTGTTTGGTGTGGACAGTGGTCCAGGGGAGCTGTCATGCCGGTCATTAAAGAATGGGTCAAACTGAAAAGTCTGAAAGTCCAGACAAAACAACGTAATTGTGATAGCACCCTAACAGACAAAATGCCTCACTTTAGCTTCCTTTATTTTGAAATGCTGCTTGACCTACATGAAGTTATATGCTGCTCATGTGAACTTGTGAGTCAGTGAAACTATTTAACACCTCTTAATGGTTCATAATGATCACTGA
Organism: Cheilinus undulatus; assembly: GCF_018320785.1. NCBI lineage: Eukaryota > Metazoa > Chordata > Actinopteri > Labriformes > Labridae > Cheilinus > Cheilinus undulatus. The sequence continues at coordinate 12,402,801 of NC_054881.1, read as the reverse complement.
ACTGTGTAAACCCAGTTCACTGTAAGGTCCATCATTCCTTTGTGTAACAGTGGGTGCCACCAGTGACTCATGCTCAATCAGCATTCATGTGTGCCAGTCAAGGACCCTGGACTGTCTGTATATCAAAGCTCGAGCACTTTAATAGACACTTAAAACTGAGAGACACAGCGTATAAAGGCATGGCCTTCAACGGTACAATGTAAAACCTGTGGAGTCACAGCTGCTGTCCTCAAAAAGTCTAGTTCATTCTTTCTTTTAATGTACTCATTATCAGCCGGCTCCAGAGCTGACACAGAAAAGTACAGACAAAATCCTGACAGATTAATACTTTAAACACACCTAATTCTCAAGTTTTGATTCAGAGTTTCACCTCTGAAAGAGCTGGCTGAGAAACAACAGAGGTGAGCAACTTTTCATAATTTAATTTGGAATAATATGCCAGTTTAGTTCATAATATAATGCACACAAGAAGTGTTTAAATAATAGTGTTGAGTTTACATTAAGACTTACTGTCCCAAGAGAATTTCCACAGCAGTGAAGTTTATTTCAGAGTGTTGTTGTAGTGATTGATTCTCCTATGGTCTTTTCTCTTTGTTATTCTCTGTGTTTATATTGTTTTTGTGTTGGAGAGGTGTCTCACTCTCTCTAAGTTGTTGCCTTGTCCTACACTTTTTGTCTTTGCTAATCTTTGGCAATGAAAATCTCCTTTAAATTAACTTGTGTTTAACCCTCAGAGGCCAGAGTATACCACAGCTTCTAGTGTGGTAACTCAGCTCCTGTCCAACCTCTGAATCTTGTGATTTTTCAGTAAGTTTTTGCCTTGTCTTACACCTTTTTATCTTTGCTAATCCTTGGCAATCAAAATCTCCTTTAAATGAACTTGTGTTAAACCCTCAGAGGCCAGAGTATACTACAGCTTCCAGTGTGGTAACCAAGCTCCTTTCCAACCTCTAAATCTTGTGATTTTTTCAGTTAGTTTTGCTTTGTCTTATACCTTTTTGTCCTCCTCTTTTGCAGTGTTTCCATCCCTCTTCCAGCTCTCCAAGACTGTTTTTGACCCTCTTTACTTCTTTTATTAACCACAGGGATAAGTAGTGTGACACTGGTTCCTTTAGCCTAGCTCTGGGGATTGGCACATACAAGTGATTTAATGTTGTATTTATTTGCACGTTTTATGTTTATTATGAAAAAGACACTTCAAACCCAAAGATTTCCTGCAAAACTGTTCCAAAGAAGCTGGCTAGCTTCACTGTGTACCTCTTCATTTGTTTGGATTTGTCTTCTTCTTTGTTTGTTGATTTAAAGCGGTTACCACTACCTGGATTGAGATGTGGCTATTCCCGTGTGCTACGAGTATAACTCTGCCAGCTTCCTGACACTGAAATTACTTCCTGTCTCTTGTCATTCCCACCATGTCCCACCTCACCTCCAGGTCTATATCTCTCTGAAAGACTCCAAGTGTAAGGAAACCTCCCTCTGACTGACCCATCCCCCCTCTCCCCTTACCTCCACCATCTTCCTGCTCATATCCTCTTCCATCGTCCCCCATCGAGGAACTGCCAGGTCAGCTGTCACCTGTGTTTACCGTCCACTCCCCTGGCCCCGTTGACTCACCCATCCGTTAGTTGGTGACAGACAGGAGTAGGTGGGACAGTCAGGCAAGGTCAGAAGTATGGCCCTACTCTCATACTCTGGCCTTGCTAACCGCCATTATTCTTAGCTCCCCTTCCATGCCCCCGATCCTTCTGTCACCAGCATTAATAGCCATGCGATATATATTCCTCCCACCCCCCAGGCATGTTTTATTACAGTGTTTAAGCTGCTGAACTTTGAGTCAAGTGCAGAAAGTTTCTCGAAGAGCTCAGACAACTAAAAACTCCATAAAGTGACCCATACCCATTTCTAAATCAAATCATCATTTATAGGTGTTAAATGGCTTCATTATCGTATCAGCAAACTAAAGAATGATGGTCAGAAAGTGCAAATTAAACAGTAAATTTCATTTCTGATTTCTCTGATTTAGATTTTACTACTCCTTTAGGGAATATTTTTTAATTTCTTCACTTTCTTAGTGCTTTCTTTCCCCCCCTGGTCATAATATTTCAGTTCACTGCCGCACTGATCAAATTTATTGTCTTGAATTGTGAAGCCTCAAATATGAAACATAAAAATGTCTGGTTGAAATGTTGGAGAGCTCATCTGACCTTCTTTGAAATGAAAGCTGGATACTTGGACACTTTAAATAGGGAAAAAACATTTTGCTTCATCCTTTCTTTGAAAAGTATGTTTGTATATTTATACATTTACAACCAAAATTCCAAAAAAGTTGGGGCACTGTGATAAATGTAAATAAAAACAGAATGCAATGATTATCAAATCTTCTAAACCCGTATTTAATCAAACAACATATCAGATGTTGAAACTGAGACCCTTCACCATTTCATAAAAAGCATCAGCTCACTTTGAATTTGATGGCAGCAACTCATCTCAAAAAAGTAAGGACCAGTTGTTGGAGCTTTGGGAGAGCAATGTTGTCCCATTCTTGTCTGGGATTACCAGTCTTCTCTGCTGCTTCTCTGTGCCAAATATGGTCTGTGGTTTAGCGTTGTCTTGCTGAAATATTCAAGTCCTTCCCTACAAGAGTCATCATCTGGTTGCTCTAAGACAGGGTTGTCCAAACTATGGCCTGGGGGTCAAATGCAGCCCATTTTTGATCGGCCCACAGCAAATTCTGGAGTTAAAATTATATATGACCTGCATTAAAACATTAAGCTTGTGCTCAACTGTATTGCACTTCTTGTTTTCAGCACAAGGCAGTGCTACCATGTTAAATCTGTAAACAAACATTTTGACAAGAAGATATCTTGATTAATAATGTCCTGATGGATTATCACAGCAAATAGTAGCATCAATAACTTTTCAGGGACAGAGCCAGTGGTAGCCAGGGCTAAATGGGGCCCCCTGAAATCTGATTGGCTCCCCAAAATCCTGAAAATGGCTCCCTATTTGCCCTGTAAGCCATTAACTAGCCATTTAGGCATACTTGATTGCTAAGCATGTATTAACTTACAATGAATTAGTCTTACTAACTTTAAAATCCTTATGGTCAGGAATATGAAAGTGGCCCTACCATCCTAATATATTTCTGTATGTGGCCCTCTGTGGAAAAAGTTTGGACACCCCTGCTCTAAGACCTCTATATACTTGTCAGCATTGATAGTTCCTTTCCAGTTGTGTAAGCTGCCCACTCCATTAGCATAAATGAAACCCATTACCATCAGAGATGCAGGCTTTTGAACTGTGTGCCAATAACAAGCTGGATGGCTCCTCACCTGTTTCGTCCTCACAACACAGCATCCATAGATTCAAAAAAGAACTTGAAACTATCTATCTGACCACAGAACAGTTTTCCATTTTGCCTGCAGCCCTTTTGGGGTCACAACTGCAGCGAATCCTTGGCAATCAATATCTCCTTTAAATGAACTTGTGTTAAACCCTCAGAGGCCAGAGTATACTACAGCTTCCAGTGTGGTAACTCAGCTCCTGTCCTACTTCTGAATTTTGTGATTTTTCATTAAGTTTTGGCCTTGTCTTACACCTTTTTGTCTCCGCTAATCCTTGGCAATCAAAATCTCCTTTAAATTAAGTTGTGTGAAACCCTCAGAGGCCAGAGTATACTACAGCTACCAGCGTGGTAACCCGGCTCCCGGCTTTGACGTTGGTTCCTTTAGCCTACCTTTGGGGATTTGCACATATTGGCAGAGACACAGATTGGCACCGTCCCTACTTTGTTGAGATATGTTGCTTCTGTCAAGTTCAAAATGAGGTCATGTTTTCCATAAAATGGTATAATGTGTCATTTTCAACATCTTATATGTTGGGTTCATAAGAGTTGAAAATCATTGCATTCTGTCATTTACATTTTACACAGTATCCCAACTTTTTTGGAATTGGGGTCATAATTAATCAAAATCAACATATTATTCTGACAGCCATAGTATGCTGGATGGTCCCTCTCCTCTGTAGTCAGAGGGACATGGCACTCGTGGCTTTCCGTAAAGAATTGAAAATTTTGGTTCATCTGACCACAGAACAGTTTTCCATTTTGCCTCATTCTAATTTTAATGAGGAAACAATTAGAACTTATGACGCAGTACCCCTGCATTAATTAATTAGCCCATTCTTTCTCTTGTAACTATTGTGAAAAAGAAATTAAACTCTGTAAAACCATTGATGTTTGCCTGCGAGTCTTGTTTTTCTTGTGTTCTGGAAAAATGCAACACTATTTTTTTAATTACAGTACTGCACAATGTGATCTTGTGAGTAATTAACAGAAGAGAAAAGTGTTTTCTGAGCCAAGCAGCTCTCTCATTTCAGCTGTAAGTGCCACACCAGTGTTTTTCATAAATGAGGGGGATTACACAAACATAATAGACTCTTAAAACTGCAATTTCACATCTCACATTTCATTGTCACCCCCTCTTATCGGATTCTTAACCTTTCTGCGACTGATACGGTGAGGAATTAGAGGAAAAGTGTAACAAGTTAAAATTATCACCGTGCTGCAGAAGCACATCCCCCAGAACCAAATCTCCCTCCAAACTGAGCTCAGAAACAACAATACATATCATGTTGCTTATCTCCTGTGTCCAGATCTGCTTATGTAACTGTACTCTTGACCTGATACAGAAACTAAATGTACCATACAGGATTTCAAACACAGGAAGAGAGAGGGAGAACCTGAGTCACTAATGTGGCAGCAGCATCGGTTATTAGAGTGTGCACTGTATCTCTTTCATCTAGTCATGGTGCTCCCCTCTATCAGCTGCAGCCCCCCGGCTCAGCTAGACCCCAGACCTAATTTATAGCTCCTGACGTGACCCTCCCTCACAGAGACTGCTGTAAAATATGTGCCTTCAGACTAATTAGATGGATGCAGAATGCAATTAGAGCAGCGGATAATTAATGCTATGACTAAATATGTGCCTGGAAGTTTTATTTTGGGAATTCTTGGCAGATCATGATTGGATAGGGTCATTATTTGGGGAGGTAGAAGTACAGTAGAGGGGCTTTTGCTTAGTTTTAGAAAAGACTGGAAAATATTGAAGCCTCTTGTGACCTACAAAAGAAAACAGGCCCACCAGCATTAGGTTTTACTGTTTCTATCTGATTGTTTTTTAATGTCTGGATTCATGGCCTCAGGGTAACAGTCAGACAAAGTGAGTGACAGCAGAAACAATCTTTACATGTTACCTCACAGATTCACAGTGAGCGATGAGTTTGACAGCAAAGTGGAAGCCAAGTGGGATATTTTTTTCCAAAAGCACTATTTACCTGTGTTATATGAGATCACAAGTTTGATTTATACTTATATATGTATGCATCTATACAAGTCTCTGTAGGTTTGTGATACCAACTAGTACTATATATTTATCTAACTATATCAAGTTTTCCTAATCCGAATACCTAAAACACATTCATATTAAAGGATACAAGGTTTTTCTACAAGCACTGCCAAGCTTTCCTAAAATAGTGCTAACACATTTCTCTCACTAGTAACACAAAATATATTTCAATTATATTAAAATATATTATCAAGTTTCCTAACAAAAAATTAAATGTTTTCCAAACAAGTACTACCAAGTTTTCCTTACAAAAAATCTCAAAATTTCCTAATAAATAATACCAGGTTATAGTAACAATTCAACAAATAAAAGTAAAATAAAAAATAGAAATTATAACAGAGATTCTTCACAAATGCTAATCAGTCCATCACAAATAAAACCAAGATTTCCTGATGATTAAAACCAAAACTTTTTCACAAATAAAACAAAGATTTACTCAAAAATTAAACCAAGATGTCTAAAATAATACCAAATATAATACCAACAATCCGTAAAAAAAATCAAACAAGATTTCCGAGCGTGAAAAAACTATTTTATTCACAAGAAAAAAATGTATCACAAATAAATCAAGATTTCCTAACAAAAATCCTCACAAATTAATACAAAACTTCCTCACAATAAAAACCCAAAATATCCTCTCCAATATAATACACATTTCCTAACAAAAAAAAACATTTAAAATTAAACAAAAATTTCCCAACACTTATATCTAATATTTCCTTACAAATTTAACCAAGTTTTCTGATAAATAACATTTTAAAAAATCCTTACGATTAAAACCAAAATTGCCTCAAAATATGAACAAAATTTCATTACAAATATAAACAAAGATATTCTGAAAAATAACACTGAAAAGTCCTTACAAATAAAAACAACTTTTCCTCAAAATACAACTGAAATTTCCACACAAATATAACACAATAACCTCATAAATATAATCAACATTTCCTCACAAATAAATCAAAAATTTCCTCACAAACATGACCAAGATTTCATCAAAAATGTTACAAAGACCTCTTTAAAAATTATAACCAAAAATTCCTTATGTATAAAATAATTGAAATTAAAAATTGAATAATAATAGATTTTTTCCCTCATAAATAAAACAAAGATTTCCTCACAAATACAACCAAGAATTTCTCACATAAAAAAATCCTTATAAACAAAACAAAAATAATTCTTCACAAATCAAACCAAGATTTCCAAACAAATAATACAAAAAATTCCAACAATTAAACAATAGAGACAAAAAACAGAACAAAAACAAAAAACAAAAAACAAAACAAAACAAAACAAAACAAAACAAAACAAAACAAAACAAAAAAAAAACAAAAAACAACAACAGTAAAAAACAACATCACAAATCAAACTTGGATTTCTTGACAAACAATACCAAAAATTCTAACCAATGAAACTAATATTTCCGCTCAGATTAACCCCCCCCCCCCCCTTTTTTTTTACAAATAAAACTAAGTTTTTCTCAAAAATAATGTGATTTCCTAACAACACCAATTTGTTTTAATACGAAATTGAGTTGTACAAAAAAAAAACAATTTCCTCACAAATAAAGCAAGATTTTCTCACAATAACAAGTTTAATAAAAATAAAAACATTTCTTATCAATAATACAAATTTTATGACAATAATGAGTTTTCCTAATATTATACCTTTTTCCTATGAAGTTCAACAAACAATATCAAGTTTTACTATTTCAAGTTATCAAGATAACATAAACTCTTCCCTACCAAAAATACATTTTCCTCTAATAAAATCAAAGTCTCCTAACAAATCATGTCAAGTTTTCCAACAATATGAAGCTTTCATAGCAAATGGTATAATGAAAATATAAGTATTAGTTGTGTGTTTAATTTAATTTCTAGGCTTTTCTTTTTAGAAAGTATCCAGTCAGTTAAATTACAGTCTTAAAGATTATATATTATTCTGCCAAATCAGACAAAATATGCTCCCTGCACATATCTTTAAAATTAGATAAAAGAAATTTTAAAAATCCAGTTTTAAAGCTTGGAGCTCTTTCACAAAAGAAAAGGTGTATGTTAATTATGGACATATGGACAAAGCTGTGCCTGTTGTGAACTGAGTTTGACCAGGGAAGGATTTAAAATCTCTTCTCAGGACCTTATTTGACAAGCAGTGAAATCTGAATTTCAAATGTGTTCTCACAGATAGAGGGAGCATTCAAACAGAGAAAACATAATTAAGATGCAGAACATACAAGGTTGAAACAAACCTGTTTAAGAGTCCAGAGATAGCTGCAGTTGGAATATCAGTTTTGATTAATAAACAGCAGGATTGTAAACATTAATATGAATAAGCACTATGTAGAACAGTGAAACCTTTACATTCTTGTGATATCGACTCTAATTCCCTGTAGATACAGTTTATTAAACTCTGAGGTCTAAGACACACAAGGAAAATGGATTTATTCAGTCAGATCTATTCTGCTGAAAGCTCCAGTATGGTTGGTTTGCTCCCCTTGTGGACAAAGCAGTACATGTGTTAGTGTTTGTATTTCTTCTTTTAGAAAAAAACTCTAATTAAAAAATTCTGCATAAAAAGGCAGAATCCAGATTTTACACTATAAGTGTTTGGAGTACCAGCATTGTCACCTCTACTGTTTCAGTGGGCATTGACTGTGTGCTAAAGCAAAACAAAGAAGTAAGGTGTAAGGTGATTGGGAGAATGTTCTGTCTGTCACATTCATTACCGCCCAATCAGAGCGACAAGGCAAAATGATGAAGTCTGCATGTGTGGCTCCCATAGTAACCGGAGCTCCAGAGCTCTAACCATAACAATTATAACTATAATAATAATAAGTATGATGAAAATTAACAAAAATAAATACATTATAATTATTATTATTATTGCTAACCATGTCAAAGCACTTTGTAAACCCTTGTTTTTGAAAGTGCTCTATAATAATAATAATAATAATGATAATAATAATAATAACAACAACAACAACAACAACAACAATAATAATAATAATAATAATAATAAGAATAAGAATAATAATAAGAATAAAATAATAATAATAAAGTAATCAAAATTATATAATATGAAAATTCATCATAGTATAAGTCACCTTAATAATAATAAAAATAATAATAATTATTATTGTAATGATAATTACTATTATTATTATGATTGTATTATAATTATTATTATTGTAATAATAATAATAAATGAATACAAATAAATAATTATAATTATTATATTTTTGATATGATCATCATGATATTCATCATATTAATACAAGCATTACTTAAAATAATAACAACAGTAATGATATTAATCATAATAATAAACAAAATATGAAAACAAATAATTATAATAATATAAATATTATAATAACAGATATAAATAATGATTCTTCTTCTTTTTATTATTAGTATAGTTGTAGTTGTTGTAGCATTGTTTTTGTACTTATAATGAGAATTTATAATAGGATAATAATAATAATAATAATAATAATAATAATAATAATTATTATTATTATTATTATAAAATAATATTAAAAACAACAACAACAACAATAATATATTGCATAATAATAATAATCATAAAAATAAATAATAATTATGCCTTATTTTTTGTAATGATTATCATAATATTCATCATAGTAATGCAAGTTTCAACATTGTGCCTCAACACCATCTTCATTCTCACTTCATCACCTGTTTGGCTGTAATTCAAAGGCAACACAAAGAACCAGAAACAGAAGTCTTAGCCATCACAATGATAGCCAATAGGTTTTGTGAATGAGGCACAAAAACAGATGCACAGTGATGTTTTGCATAAATGCCTGGTTTGAGACCTTTATAATTATAAATGTTATCTTTAATCTGTGATTAATTGGCAGTGAAAACATCACATTAATTCACAAGCAGTTATCTTGTGATAGCACTAAACAACCCAACAGGGGGTAGCTCATTATCAACACCAGGGTAATGAATCAATATCCAGCATTCAACAGGAATGCTGCTGCAATTATCCACACCATATACAAACCATTTTAAGGGCTGCTTCCTTGTTTGTTTGAAACAGTACTGAACTCACTTCAACAGCTGACACACTGAGCTTTTGATGGGCCTTAGGCTTGTAGAAGGAGCGACGAGCCACCAGCGTGAAAACGTCTATCCAGGTGGATTATCTCCTCAGTACAACACTCGCTGAGTCACATGGATTAAGTATTAAATCAAACATTGACGTGCCTCTGGCTGCAATGCAAAATGCCACTTTGTATATTTCCTTTAACATGAGGGACATTTAAAAACTCAGAACCTTATTTGATCTGTAACTTTCATCATTTTCTAGCACACACCAGGACATTACGTTGTGCAACTACAGTGGCTGTGAACAGAAAATGTCCCAGAAAATGACAGCTATTACGGGGTATAGACATACTAAATGTCCTTAATATTAGAGACACGTACAGGCTTTCCCACTGTACATACTACACCTTTGTTTGTTTTAATGTCAGTTAATGGAAAGAGGCAGAGAGGAAGAGCCCTGGCACAGACACTCAGTGTTTATTCTGAGCTCTGTGCATTTGCAAATTTAATTTTGCCTTCTATTTTATATTCTGTGGAAATGCCAAATGTCATCAACGAGGAAGAGTACGCTTTAGCAGCAGGATCTAAAGCTTAACCCTTCCAGCAAGATCATGTGCTATATTTGTATTCTCAGCACATTGCTGTACTGGGTTTAAAAGCAACTTAAAGACTGCTCAGTGTCAAGTAGACAGACAGTCATCAGAAAATATGATGAAAGAAAAATAAATGCAAATTAATTTTCAAATCTCCTCTGTATACACGTTTAAAATAGTAGATTTTTTCTTGTAAATGTTTTTGACCCAGTAGCAGCATTGCTTTAAAGATTATTTTGCCTAGAATCCAGTGAGACATATTTAACGCAGTATATTCCAGTTTATGTATTGTGTTCTATGGCAAGTTCCGTTAGTGGGGTCTGGCTGCACACCGTACACCTCTGATGGTTGCTAGGTCAGAAAGGAAGTGCAGTAATTTGCCGGTACTTTCAGTTTCAGATTAATTTTTTATGTATAGAAGTAGTTACATAAACCGTGGCTCACTTGAGCTTCTTTAGCTTTAGCTAAAGCAAACATAGCAAAGTAATTAATGTTACCACATAAGCCAATGTTTTTAAGTTAGCTTTAGCAATATGAGCTTAGGCAAACGTAGCTACAGATAACTTGGCAGCATAGCTGCATTTCCAGTTCAGCTTTAGCTATGTAGCTAGGTTAGCTACTTAGCTCCATTATCTTTAGTTAAGTTAGCTTTAGCAACATGAGCTTCAGCAAACATAGCTAAAGCTAACTTAGCTATGGATATAACCACAATATGTAGCTGTATTGTTAGCTTAGCTTAAGCTAATATTGTAGTTAGACCCATATTTTTTAACCATATACCAATTATAATATTTTTTGTTGTATAAAATTTGACATTTTTTAGTTTGTGTGTACAGAAACAGATGTTTTCCATGCCGATAAAGCTTACTGAAATGAATTCATACATAGCTAGCTAGATAGATATATTGAATGTTATTGTTCCCCAAGTAAAGCAGGTTTTATGCACACAGTAAGAAAAACACCCTTAGCTCAATACACTACATACTACATGGGAAGATCTCTCTCTCTCTTTCTTTTAAAGCAACTAAACTAGAACTCTTCAAACGTGTAAATGCTCGCATATTCAGGGACCACTGGACTTCGTTGAGTCATTTTGTACATACACTCTTACATATGTCTGAATGTTTAACAGTGTGAAACTCTGTTTTTCAAAGAATAACCACAGCAAAGTCGTCAGCACCCTGGTGAAGTAGTGCAGCAATTATTAATCAATACAGTCAAAAGTCAAGATCATATAAGCATCTTATTGCCTATTATTTTATTCCCAAATCAAGAAACCGATAAGAAATGCTTCACATCGTCAGTACGCACTTAGAAAAATATATAAATGTGATTAAAATTGAAATTAATCACAGTTAACTATTGGAATACAGAGATTACTCATGACTGATGAACTAATTGCTTAAAAAACCCACTTAAAACTAAATGAGAAGCATCAAGGTACTAATCGAGTGTTAACCTGGTGTGAAATTAATATTTTCTAATAGTTTTTCAGGACATTTCGAGCAATGATGTGTACATTTCTAGGGATGGAGTGGCATAAATATATTTAGAAATACATACATGCACATCAGGGCAAAGAAAGATATATGTAGAGGCAGCAGAAGCAAATCTAAATAAACAAGATGCAAATGTAAAGTCGCAATAATACAACATCTCTAGTTGTAGTTATAAAATAATATGTGATACTAAACACAAACTAAATTAAATATTATCAAATGTTTAATATTGCACATTACACAATCTAAAAGACAAACATAAAGATGTTCAGTTGCAAGAAGAGTGTAAGAAAGGATATCCACCAGCCATGAAGATCAGAAAACAAGAGGTTCCAGTCTTCTGCATACATAATGGAAATCTATGCCACACAACTGTGGCCTACTGCTGTGCCTTCTTTGGGTGTGTTGTGAGTAATTCACTAGAACATCAGAGAGACAGGTGTCTGCCCTTTCGATAATCACAATAATTTATCCCCACTCATGCGCCTGGAAGCTGCACTCATTACATGGGGACTACACCACTGCACCTATTCAGTATTTCTTCCAGATACAAGGTTACTAATGTGATATAAATATTATAATGAGCATACAAGGTCAGTGATCAGCATTAACAACCAAAAGTGTGGGACTACAAAGAGAGTAAATGTGGTTTCAGCATACATATGATGACTGCATGTGTGAAGATTTGAAGCTTTTCTCATGTGAGACCAACAGGGGGCAATGTTGCTCTGTGATTAAACTGAGCACCTCACCCTGAGACTCCACAGCTGACAAATCTATGGAGCACATACAGTGGGAAGATTCACAGAAAAAAAAGAAAAGAAAATATAGCAAAACAAATGAATAAAACCACCAGAGGAGATAAGTCTCGGGCAGAGCCAAATGACTTCAGGCAGCTTCATTTAAAGCGCTAAATCGGATTTTATGCCGAAATTGTTCAATAATTAGGGAATACAGTGAGGCTATCGTAAATGTCAGAGCAAATATATCAGCACAAGCTATCAGAGCCAGGTGTGGCGCCGCAAAAATGCCATGGGAGTCATTCCAGAGAGCCCTTTTCCCATGTTTCCCTTGACCCCAATAGAAATTCCATCTACAGCAAATCTGTTTACTGCAGGGAGGCTGCATGTTTATTTTTCTTTCCTGTATGAATGCATACATGCCCTTGTAGGTGTACTTGTTGCCATATGTGATACATGTATTTTGCTGCAGGGGTACAACATTGTTCAACCACAAATGCAAATGTTTTTATGAGATGTTCTGTCAAAAATGTCAGGGACAGGAAGAATACTTCTGCTTTATACAGCGGCCATGAAGATCAGCTGCAAAAATATTTCACTGACTGCAAAAACATTTCACTTATGATAAAAATGCTTAATGATGTGAAAATAGTACACAAAATATTTTCAATAAATGCAAAAACTTCACACAATATAGAAATTATTAAATTAAACACCATTTCATGAAATAAAACATTGATAAAATATGGAAACATTTTTGTTAAAATATTTGTAAAATGTACAATTGTAAAAAAAAAAAAAAAAAGTATGAAACACAGAAACAGTTTAATTTTTTTTTAAAGCCATGAAAAACAACCAAAAAAGCACTTCGTGAAATGTAAAGATCACTTTTTAATTAAAAAATTGAAAATGAAAATGTGAAACACAGAAGCAGTAAATGAAACCAAAAATACATTTAATAAAAATTAAAAACCCTGAATTGTAAATGTCATTTAATAAAACACAAAATCATTCAGTTAAAAGCAATTAAATAAAAAAAAAAACATAATAACATTTTAAGAAATGGAAAAACATTTTATGGACAGCAATACATCATTACATAAAACACAAGAAACATTTAATAAAACACATAAAAACTAAATGAATGCAGAAAAAAATCATGAAACCTAAGAAAAATCCTGACATGTCAAAAAAAAAAAAAAAAATTATGAAACACAAAAACATTTAGTGAACTCATTTAAACACTCAAAGAAAGGGTATTATACTTTTCCGATTTTTAAAACATAAATATAAAGTCACAATGCTGGGTGTCCATACTCCACGTATGCAAATTTTCAAACCGCAAGATAAACGTATGCAGCAGTAATCTTGGAATTAGAGTGCAAACTGATGGAAACGGTTCATTGGGAATCTCTCCGAGATCTTCCCGAGATATCCGAGATACTCCCGAGACGAGATTTCGATGGAGCGACCTGATGAGGTCATCGCAATAGGATCTCCTGACTGGTTTGTCCGTGCTGCTGACAAAGCGGAACAGACTGCCCCCACAAGATCTTTTAGCCACTTAAAGAGACAGCAGTGAAAACGAAGCGTTTCAGACGAAGGTTAAAATAAGGGTTGTTAAGAACGCCAGTGTGAGAAACATGAGGAGTTTTTTGAGCTGTAAACCATGTGAAGCTACTACGTGGATATCAAAGAGATCTGTAAAGCTTTGACAAAAGGGCATAATACCCCCACTTTAACGAAACACACACAAAAAATCATGAAATATAAAACAATCCCTGAAATGACAAAAATTAAATGAAATTGCCAAACATTTGATGAAACATTAAAAAACATTGTGATCAACTGAAAAAATACACTCAATAAAACATGAATGATTATAAAAATGACTTTCAATGATATGTAGAAACATTTAATTGACACAAAAACATTTTGCTAAGTTTTAAAGTGGCCAAGTCAAACTTCAGGAAATTCAAAAAAACACATTTTTGTGTTTATCAACATCACCCCTCCATAAAATAATAATAATAATAATAAAAATAATAATAATGAAAATGTAGCTAAATTCTAAAGTGGTCAACTCAAATTTAAAAACAATTTTTTTGTTTTCATAAACATCACCCCTCCATAAGAATAATATAAAAAAAAACATAAAAAATAATAATAACAATAATAACGGAACACAGAAACATTTAGCAAACAGAAATGTTCATTGAAACATGAAAAAAATACATTCCTGATGTACAAAAAGGATCAAAGTTCCAATTTTGAGAAAATTGAAACCATATCAAATAACAGCAAAATTCTTTTATACAATGCAATAACTTAATGAACTAAAAAATATTATGACACTTGAAAAAACTCTTATGAAATGTAAATAACATTTAGTGGATAGCAAAAAATCATTCAGGAAATTCAACAACATTTTGAGAAATTCAGTAACATTTTTTGCTGAATGAAAAGATAAATTTTTTTATGGTCAGAGTAAAACCATTTAGTGAGTTTTATACAAACATACTGAACCTCAAAAAACGTTTTGTTTAATGTTTGATTCATGGAATGTAAATACAATTTAAGGAAAAAAGAAAAGATTCAGTTAAATCATAACATTTCAAGAAATTCAAAAACATTTTTGTGCAATTAACAAATATATCATGAAACACATTTGTTTATTTAACAATTACATTTAGAGTAATTCTTAAAAAATCACACAAGAAATAAAACAAAATATGAAATGCAATAGCATTTAAGAAGATTAGATACAAATAAAACAAAAATTTGTAAAACATTTAATTAAATGTAAAATGTAGAATGTGAATATTATTCAATGAAACACAAAAAGATTTAGTTAAATTTTACAAAAATATTAAGGAATGCAAGAACATCTCAAGAAATTAAAACATTTTTATGAAATGAAAAAATATTTCAGGAAACACAAAGAAATGATAAAACAACATTCAGAGATAGTCTAAATTCACTCAATGTAAAAAAGTTCTATTACAAAAAATTCAAATGTGTAAGAAACTTTTAAGGAAGTACAAAAACCTAAATGAATTGTAAAAACCTCTTACAAAATGTGACGATGTTTTCAGAAACTAAAAAATCATTGAATTGAATATAAAACTCAATTTGTGAAAATCAGAAACATTTTTGATGAAACAAAAACTTTTTGTGAATTAAAAAACATTACATGAATATGTAACACCATTAAAAAGTTACCAAAAACTTCATAAAACTGAAAAAATACATAATGAGAAAGGAATATTTTTTTGTGAAATGCAAAAACTCTGTGAAACAAATTTAAATGGAACCACTTTATTTTTTGCTTCATGACTTCTGTTTTGGATTTCATTGAATGTTTTTAGTTCCACAAATTTCTTTTGTGTCGTTGTATGTTCTTAGTAAACTGAAATGTTTTAATATTGAATGAGGGTTTCTTTTTGTCTTCAGTGAAATGTTTTTGCATTTAACCCTCTGGGCCTCTGTAGATTGATGACCCTTTTAGAGAGACCCTCTCTCACCCCAAATTAATCCACCGGTCTGAGGTAGAACAATGCCATAACTCCCAAAGCTGAAGGTGAAACATTCCCACTAGAGCTCGGCTAAATTTGCACTGGTCCAACAATGACACCCTTATCTTATGAAAAGTGGAGAAGCTATGAATAAAACACGAGGTCACACTTCTTTTTTTCTCTTTTATAGCCTCTACAATACCTCAAACATGGCTAGAATAGCTAACAATCAAAGAGTCAAGAGACAGGTTCAGTTGGGAGTGACTCTCTTTTGAAGTCCTATCTCCCCGGCTGATTTGGATTTTTCTTTGAGAGGGTCGGGGGAATATTGGACCACAGCGTG
This sequence comes from Cheilinus undulatus, assembly GCF_018320785.1. Lineage (NCBI taxonomy): Eukaryota > Metazoa > Chordata > Actinopteri > Labriformes > Labridae > Cheilinus > Cheilinus undulatus. The sequence continues at coordinate 12,386,633 of NC_054881.1, read as the reverse complement.
TCCGTCCCTTGGCGGGACGTCTCGGTTTCTACTGTATTTATATATTTACTTAACGGAAAGTGGACGCCTTCTGTATTCAGTCAAGAGGATGGACTTTGTGAGGGTTGATTTGCACATCAATGCGCTCTCTGATGGAACAATACGTTTCTTCTTCAAAAGCCTGCCAGCGTGCGTGATTGAAATAGCGTCTTATTCCTTAGGGTTGCGATCGATGTTGGAATGGTGTCAGACATGCAGATTGTGGTTTTGTCTCTTTTATGTCATATGTACCTATTTTAAAAGCCACTGTGGTGCTTTTGTGTTCAACAGAGCGTAAGATTTGTCAAAAATTCCTCTTTTCTTTCCAATTCTAATCTTCTCTGAATCAAAGATGCTCTGCTCTGTGGTCAGGACTGTTGGGTAAGGGTCACAAGAGTCTATCAGTCAACCATATGATGCTATTTCATGGTTTTTATACACAATTCACCACTGGAGTGTGACAGAACATTGGCTGAGCTTTGTTTCTAGATTGGACCAAGCTCAACAGGTGACAGAAATCTTATATTAAACTCACAGATGAATTAACACAAGATTCTGACAAGGTGAAGCACAAGGTCTCAATTGGGAATGGGATTCCGTGAATGAAACCACAAAACCAAGAGGTGTTGGATGGAAAAAAAAGGGTTTTCATGCCAAAAAGTAGCAAAAGATCAATATTTCAGTTCAAATCAAGAACTCTCCTGGTAGGAGATTGTGTCCACGGTGTTGTCCTTGGAATACCAAGCAGAGTGAATATGAGTTTTGGGTTGCAGGGAGTGTGTTCATGGGGTTAAGGGCAGGCAGAGGCAACAGCAAGAGCTGGGAGCGTACCGAGACATTCACAATGGGTCATGGTGAAGAGGATTGTGCGGATCAGATTGGTGGAGTGCAATAAAGTCTGAAATCTTCTCTCACAGCAACACAAAACCCAGTGTAAGAAAAGGGAACACGATACAAACCAAAGTACAAAGGGGACGTATTGTGCCGGATATGTGCAACTCACCATGTCCAGGGTTGGTAAGGGGTCAAAAAATAATACATTGAACATTTCAGAGTTTTTCACTCAAGCTGCTTTTTCTGGGGACTTTTGTGTTGTGAGAACATCTCGCCAAGAAGCCAACACTGCCTCTATGATGAAATAATCTACAGGAGGCTATATTCAAACTAAGGCCAACTTTATGAGCTGTTTTGGAGGCATAAAAAGGACAAAATTTAATCTGCACAATTTACAACCCTATTCTAGGATTCTTCAATGTACAAATGTCACCATATCAGTAGGGATGGATTAAAGTAGTCAATTACTCGGTGTGGCGGTCATCCCTCTGCTGTGATTTCATTACTCATGCACTGCACACACTGTTTAGATACATACTTTAAAGGGATATTTCTGTGTTTTTGAGGTGATAGTAGTAGAATAGAAGTAATCGAGGTGCGCAGGCTTGAAGCAAACAAGACCAGCTCGACAGCAGCTCAGCCCATCCAGTTTGTCAGGCAAGGAGGAGGGGAGGCACTCGGCAGCACCATCCTTGGCATGTCTCTTCTTTCCCCAGGAGGAGAGTGGGAGCTCAGAGCTGATCTCGGTCGCCAACTTCAGTTCCCAGAGCGCATCGCGACAACATCCCTTCGCCCAGACATTGTCATCTGGTCCAGCCTCACAAAGTCCGTAATCATGGTAGAACTAACGGTACCGTGGGAAGAAGGGATGGAAGCAGCGTTTGAAAGGAAGAAGGAAAAAAATGCAGAGCTTGCTTTCGAACGCCAACAAGCTGGGTGGAGAGCTTACACCTTTCCAGTGGAGGTCGGCTGCAGAGTCTACACAGGAAGCTCCACCCAGTGATTCCTTAAGACCATTGGAATCAGAGGCCCACATCTGCGGAAGGCCTGAAAGGACATGGCGGAGCAGGCGCAACAAGGGAGTTTTTGGCTCTGGCTATGCAGGAAAGACAAGGCTTGGGGGAGAGATGGATCCTAAGGCAGCTGCAGGGGGCGGTAGGGATACGTCCCTACCGCTGCTCCACCACCTAGAGATGTTCCGGGATTAAAAGAGTGAAACATCTGTGAAGGGTGGCTCCCGGCTGATGACCTTGCAGCTGCCCTGTTGGCACTGGCGGAAGTGCATCAGGTAGAAATGCCCAGCAGGTGCGACACCTGTGCTCAAATCCATTAACCTCCAGTGATTTTAGTGAGCGTTTCATTTTTTCTCCAAGAAGGCGTATGTTTGGTCAAAAATAAAAGTCTTCAATAATATTCAAATCTGCCTGTCTTTTGGCATTAGGATTTGGTTGTAAAAGTTAGCATATATGGAAGTGGAAATTAGCACACTAATATAAAGATATAAATGCCCTTTGCTATTAGGGCTTGGTTAAAAACAAACAAACAAACAAAAAAACACTAGCTTGCTTGAAAGCAGAAGTTGATTTGGTAACATGATAAGAATCACACCTGTCTTTTGAAACTGGGGATTGTTAACAAAAGTTAGCTTGCTTGAAAGCAGAAATTTGTGTCCATAGTGTTTTTAAGGCTTGGTAGCCTGCTTGGAAACAGAGGCTAAAATGCTAACATTATCCAAAAACATTTCCGCATGTCCCTTGCCTTTAGGGGCTTGGTATTTAAAGTTAGCTTGCTTGCAGGTGGAAATTAGTAGGCTAATGTGATAAAATTCCCACCTGCGCTTTGTTTTTGAGAGCTTGGCAGCTGAAGTGAGCATGCATGGAAACAGAATTTAGCAAAAGTTGGCATGCTAAAATTCCCACTTTGACTTTGGGGATTGGTAGTGAATATAACCATACTTTTAAGGAGAAATAAGCATGCTAAAATGATGTATGATGTTGGTGGCTAAATTTAGCATAGTAATGTGACAAAAGCCACTTGTGTACTGTTTTTTAGCACTTGGTAGCGAAAATGAGCATGCTAATATCATAAAGTAACTTGTTTACTTTGTTTTAAGGACTTGGTAGCAAAAGATGGCATGCTAGCATGATAAAATCCCTCGTGTACTTCAGTTCTAGGACTTAGTGGCTAAATTTAGCATAGTAACATGACAAAAGCCACTTGTGTACTTCAGTTCTAGGACTTGGTAGCAGAAGTTGATATGCTAACATGATAAAGTCACTTTTGTACTTTGGTTCTAGGACTTGATGACTAAAGTTAGCTTCTTTGGAAGTAGATATTAGCATGCTCGCATGATAAAATCACTTGTGTACTTTGTTTTTAGGACTTGGTGACCAAAGTTAGCTTGTTTGGAAGCAGGTATTAGCATGCTAGCATGATAAAGTCCCCGCCTGTCTTTTGGTTCTAGGGCTTGTTGGCAAATTTTAGTTTTCTAAGAAATAAGAAAAGTGAAATGTTAAAGTTTTTGAAAATATTTTGATGAGCATTGCGCAAACCTAAATGATCTTTTTCAGAAACTGCTAGCGTAGACGTTATTAAAACCTTATCTGGTTATCATGGTATGTAGTGCTTTCCCCCTGCATCCACACTAACTTCCAGCTCGCATTAACCAAAGATATCGTCTAAAAAATAAAGATTTGATTCTTCTCTTTTCATCACAGCCTGAAAATAAAAGTGACAATTGCAATTTCCCTTGAGAATGTCTGCATATGGCTCATTTCCTGATTGTGTTTCACGCTCCATGTTTAAAAGATAAACAAGAAAGCTGACAAAATAACACCCTGCGTGTGGCGCTAAGTTGATGGAGAACAAATCTAAAGTCATGTTTCCTGTAACTAACAAAGTGAGCTTGGTTAGATACCTGAATCCTTTTTATTGAGCGCTGACATTCAGATTTATGAGGTTTGCCTGTGTTAAAAGCCCTTCGATAGGAAAACAACAGCATCCTGATGACACTGCTGCTTCTCTCCAGGTGTTCACGGCCCCCATGCAAAGGCAAAGCAGCAGCTTTACAGCAGAAATGCAAATTACAGGGTATCCAAAGGTCCTCCCAAGCTGTTAGAAGCCAGTGGCCTGATATCATTAAACTTCACCTGGGAAGCTGGGATTATGCATGACTTTTTAGAGAGCAGAAATTCTCTGTGCAAGATTTACCTCACAAGACATAGCAGTGGGAGTACATCAGTGCATGGCAACCTATGGTGTCAGCTGTTTATTGTCTAGCAGCAGTCAGCCATCTTGCTGTCCTTGCTGTTTTTTTTTTCCTCCTTACCTAGGGTGAAATGCTGATGTTTGTTCCTTCCATTGCCTGGGATGTAGTTGTACGAATCTGCAATTCAAATGCAATTATTTCCTCTGCTCTCTCTGTCACAGGCAACTCGATTAGCCAATTACTTTTGCAGTATCTTTTTTGTTGGAATTGCTTGCAAGTACGGGACAAAATGTCAGTGGTTTCCAATGAGAGATAATTTCATTTTCAAAACATAATTGGACACGAGCATGAGTGTGTTGTCGCCGCCATGGTTAGGTCACCGGGGGAAAAATTGGAAACTTAAACCCTTGAAAAATAATCTAAAACAACAAAGACAGACTCTTCTTTCAACCCTCATGTTAACACCTCTAGCTATTTTTTAAATTAAATTTCTTAAATACCTCTCTTTCATCATTTCGGACCAGCAATTTGAAAGCTGTTTAAGGTTGACGATGCAAAAAAAGCATGTCTGCTACCTTGACCTCTTCAGTCACATTTATATTAGTACATATGATGTACTAGAGCAGGCTTATTGTCTCAGCAGCAGCACTTATACCTGTATTGATCCAGATGCACCTCTGTCTCACACAGCATGAATCTGCAGCAGCGTCACATAATAACCCTTTCCATCTCTGTCAAACGCCATGATGACTTAACCTTGTCGCACTGGGGACTGCCAGCAAACTCCTTAGCCAGGAGAGAGAGCGAGAGATGGAGAGGGAAGTGTATTTATGTGTGTGTGTGAGCGGTTGCGGGGGTGGATAGCTGCGAGAGAGTGACTGCAGCTTATGAGCAAGTGTCTGACAGTGAGAAACACCGAATCAGAGAACAAGTCCTCACTCAACTAGCAGCTATTGATCCAGGTTCAACAGGCCATCCAGAAGAGCATTGATCTGAGCTGCGTCACCTCTCATTGGTCATCATCCCAAGAGGCAGTGACACAGTGCAAGAAATTGTGTGCTAACAAGACATTAAGGCTCAGTAGCAACACAGCCCTTGCACCTATCACTGCATTTTGGGTGTCACAACCAGGGTTAGGATGTCCCAGTTGTTTTTTGGGATGAAGGAAAATGATAAAGGGCAAGGGATACATGGCCTATGATAACCTGACATGCCAGTTAGACTGTTTCATACATCCATTGCAGAGATATATTTCACATTCGTCTGGGAAAACCTCACTAAAGCATCTGGGAAGGGCAGGACTTTTCTAAAAGTTCTTCCCAATCAGAGGAGCTAAGCATTCGCAGCTCCACTAGTAACCTGAGCTTGACAGTCAAAACAGTTTATGAACAGTGGAGCTTGTTGGTGGATAAAACTCATTCCAAGGCCAGTCAGGACAAGTGCAAAAACACCTATTTGAGAAGCTTTCAGCGTGGCTCTTTGCTCGTGTTTTCATAAAGAAATGCTACCCATTTCCGACAAAACTGCTGCACTGCTATTGCTACATGCAAGCTAATCCCTACACTGGTGGCAGCCATTGTATACACCAGCTTGCAGTTCAACTGAACCCTGGCTGTAACCATTACAAACTGTGCCAAAGCAGGTAGGGAGAAGAGCAAAAATATCTTTTCCATCATGAAAAGCTTCCAGTGCTGTTCTTTGCTCTTTACTTAACAAATAAAAGGGGTCCAGTTCTGGTAAAACTGCTGCTATATTAAGGTTTAGCGCAGTCACGTGATCCTGAATGTCCACTGGGGTCAGGAAGTGGGGACAACCAATAGGAATGAATGGGAACAGAGAACACTCTGTACTTAACAGCTCTATATGGTCTTGTATGCTGTAGTTGTCATCAGCAAGTTTCTACAGACTTAAAGTACGACACCCTTACCTCATATAAAAGTGATTTTTACTACAGTTATCTTATTAACCCGTTGTAGTAATTACTCAGTCCTGCAGACCATCTAGCGTCATCTAGTCAGATGAAGGACACAAGAGTCTAGAGGAATCTTGCACTTAGCCAAGACCCAGCTGAGCCCCTTTAACATGTAAAAAAAAAATGCCCCAAACTTGCTTTTATTGAAACTGTGATATACTATCAACCAAATTAACCTTGTGCGGTAATAGAGTAATGAAGAGCCATTCATGAATGGGCCTGTGCTATGACACGGCTCTTTCATGTTAGCTGCAGTAGCAACATTTAATTTGAGTGCCAGTTCCTTTCCTCCATCCTCTGTTGTTATTTAATCCACATTTAAAAGCCAAACAAATTCCAAATGAAGAGCCATCTGGCAGCCAAACATCCAGCTCTATTTGTTTTAACCAAATGATCTGGATCTCTTAAAAGACACTGACTTCCCGTCACAACGAGCGAGGCTGGAGGTTGGTGAGATGGACATCGAGGAAGTCGAGGGAGCATGGGTAGGATCAGAGTTGAATGTGCTGCTGTGTGGAAATGGAGCATACATGAGTGGGGTTTGACACCGCTCATCCGGGCTTTAGATGGGGGCTTTTTTAATCCCTTCCTGCTGCCCTTTTTCTGTGAGTTTTTAAAACTTTTACAGTCATTTTGACTGAATCATCCCCTACTTTCAGGAAGCAAAAGCAGCTTAAGAGTCAGGAGTGTTTTTATTTTCACAGATTGAATGCTTGACATAGTCGTGAACAGCTCAAAACATGGCCTTTTGGGTGAGAGGCGTTTGGCTGCAGACCATATATCTATTTAAATTCAACTTTATTCATAAACAAACCCTGGCAGTTAACATTGCAAACAGTACAGACTAAGCAACATTTCATAAATAAAACAGAGAAAAAGGTAGACGGTCTAATCAAGGATTAGACCTGTTTTAATAGTAGTTACACAAACGATGGGTTGCTTTAGCTTTGTTAGCTTTAGCTAAATTTAACATAGCTACACTTGCTATGTTATCAACATTATTACATAAAACAATGTAGCTTAGTTAGTTTTAGCAATGTTAGCTTTAGCAAGCATACCTAAAGCTACCATAGCTATGTGGATAATGTAGCACACAGTAGCTACTTTGTGAGCTTAGCTTTAGCCATTTTAGCTATGTAGCTACGTCACCTGTGTAGCAAACACAGCTACTTAAGCTACGTTTGCTGTGTTAGAATGGTTCCATGGAGGACAAGCTTTATTCCTGTAAGCAGACTGTTTGCCCTGCTTTATTTAGCATTCTGTGACCAAGTTTTGCAGGTCAGTATTTTAAAAAAAACTTTCAGTGTTTGGTATCCTAACCCTTACCTTTATCCTCACCATAACCCTAAAAGGAGTTTAATCCAATTTTATATACATTCATAGCCATACAACTCACCTCCCAAAAAATATAAGGAAATGTTCAGGGGTTTTATAAATATCTGAAAACACAAGACATTTTTTTTGGTGATTTTCACTTTGAAACAATATGAAATAAATTAGTAAAATCTCAGAAAAAGTCCCCTAACACATGCTATATACAGAATGTATATCTGCTTACAAATGTTTGTCATAACTGTGAGATGAAGTTCTGAGCAAAAGTAGATACTTCATGAATATCCCTGTTTGTATTCCTCCATGCAGGTGATGTTTGCACATTTGAATTTTCTCCGCGATGGACTACTGTGAGCTAGCGCCCTTGATTTCTCACCATTGCTTCAGGCATTCCTTAATGCAAGCCTCGTCAACATCAAGGTCTAGATTAGTTCTGGCAGGGCTGTGCACGACCTCGGCTCATCATGATCGCCCGACTTTGAAAATCCCCACAATGCATCAAGACAAATTTTATTCAAGCAAAACAATTACTCAGTGTTCATTATTTCAATCACCTCTCATTATCCCCCTTGTGTTGTGGCCGCTGTTTATGTCGTTTCTCAAACCAGCTGCATGCTTTTGGTTATGATTATTGATTTGTAGCACCACTTTTTTAGTCGTGCTGTCGTCCATCTTTGTCTAATTGAGTCGGAGCTTTGCACTTGTTTTTTTTTCCAATGTGTCTGCTTCAGAAAGGACATGTTTTGTTTGTTCTGCAGAGCTCATTGCAGCTGCCAACATGGCACGACTTTGAGATGTTAATATCCAGCCTTCAAACCTTGGAAATTGCTGCTGGCTCGCTCAGTAGGAATGCAGACGGAGGGACGATTGCATCTGTTTAAGTCATTTATTACCACAGTGTGCTCACACAGAGATACTAACCTCTGAATTTAGTTCCAAGTGAAAATAGGTGGCAGAACAAAAACGCATTATGATGAGGGTGGTTTCAGGCCAAGTTGAAAACCTGCTCTTAATACTGACAGCACATCAAGATTAAAGCTAAATCAAGTGAAAAAAGTTGTTAATTTAAAATTCAAATTAGGTTTAAGTATCAATAAAAGCTTTTCAATCATGCCTCTTTTATAAAAACTTTTTTTGGGGGGGGGGCTTTAATATTTAATATGCAAACATCAGAATATGGTGGCAGGTTGACTGTAGCCTCTTAAAAGGAAAAAGAAAGACCACTTTTCATTTCTTATTCTAGTTATTAGACTTCAATACACTTAATTTTGCATTCTTGTAATTTTTGCCTTTAGCATTACGACACAGTGGAAAAGAATAGCTTTATAGCTTTTTGTATAAATTCACACATTTGTACAGGTGCATTTCATTAGCTACAGTTAAATGGGTTAATGCCAGTTGGCATTTCTTAATGACTGGTTCACGGGCACTTATCAATCCATGCATTGAAAAGAGAAAAGACTACTTAATGATGATAGTAGGGCTGGGCAATTCATTGCAAATTAGATTAAATTGCAATATGGCCTGCTGCAATTTTCAAAAGAAGTAGCGATATTTTTTTAACTTTAAATGTGTCAAAATACCAGTTTAATAAATCAATTTTTACAGCGGCAGAGATTTTATGCATGTTCTGCAAACATCCAAGTGTCAGGTTTTTTTTATAATGACATCACATTTGCAATACGAGCAAAAAAAATTAGCTCATTCCATTTAAAACTGATGAAACCTAAAGTTACTCCACAAAAGTCATACCCCAGCTGCGATCAGCTGGTAGCCAGCCTCACCTCCCCCACCCCAGCTGCCTCCTTTATAGCTAAAAGCTGGTTGTATCCCGATTTTCAGATTTATGCTACTATGTATTAATTGCTTCATAAATAATTTCATTGTTTTCAATACACATGGTCTTATTTATGGAATTATTTAATACTTGAATTTGTCAAAAAATACATAAGATTAACCCAAGAGTAATTGCATGTTAAGCCGCAATCGCAATATTTATAATATCAATGTATATATCCCTGACATAACAATACTTTATGATAACTGCACATTATAAAGCATTGGTAAATACTTCACTCATCATTTATAAAGCATTTTAAGTTATTTATTTATTATTTATAACATAATTATAAATGCTTTGTTAATACATAAGTAATTAGTGATTAAAATGTAATCCCTTGAAAACCCAATTTTTTAATTGGTCTAATATTTTGTTATCTTTACAAGTGATTGATTCTTCTTCTATTCTTCTTATTTTTTTTTTTCCTTTTGTCTTTTGCCTATCATATTTATTTGGGCAAAAAAAGGAAATTGTCTTGCCTAATGCTTTACTCATGCTGATATAACTGTGCCTATAAATTACAGTTTATATTTGTTGATAATGCTCTGTAGTTGATGGGTCAAGTGCATACTAATGCTTTATTGAAGTGCCTATAAAGTACTAACCCCCTTGGATGTTTTAACCTTTTATTGATTTTATAAAACAATCATGGTCATCATAACTTGGCTTTTTGACAAAAATAAAGATAAAAAGATAAAAATAATCTCCTTAATGTCAAAGTGAAAACAGATTTCTACAAAGTTATGCCAATTTAATAAAAATGCTTAAAGTAGAATGACTGACTGCAAAATAATAACCCCCTTTCAAGTGACTGACCTAACTCAACAAAGGTCAAGTCAGTTGGTGCAAGTTGGACCAAAGTAGTGCTTTTGGGTCATCCGATAAGACACTAGGTTTGGTGGACACTAAACACACCATCTCCACTGTGAAGCACAGTGGTAGCAGCATCATGTTGTGGGGATGCTTCTCAGCAGGCAGACCTGGAAGGCTTGCAAAGGTGTAGGGTAACTACGGCTTGGGAGAAGATTTATTTTCCAGCGAAAGTTACATGGACATGATTTAAAGACAACAAGGTGAATGTTCTGGAGTGGCCAAGTCAAAGTCCAGACCTCAATCCAGTAGAGAATTTGTGACAGAGCTTAAACAGTTTTGCAACCAAGAATAAGGTAAAATTGCAGTGTTCTGAAAATCAAGGGTAAAATGTCCTGGGGTGAATACTTCTTTTATTGGTACTGTATACATGTATGCCTTTGCATAGTCAAGCTTTCCTACAGTTCAACTTACCCCACAGAAACCAATTACAAACTTCTGCATCTTTGTTTACCAAATGTCCACTGGTGGTCTTTAGTGATTTTTATCAAAGGGGTAATCTTGTGTCAAATATACCCTGAACCTAACCCCTGCAAACACATTCAAAACTTTATTTCAGCCGATTAAACTCTGTGGCTTTTAAACTTGTCGCATTGATCGTTGTAAAGTTGCTCTAGTTAGCTCATATAAAGTGTTTTCTTCTGCATGCAGTCCTCCAGTGCGTCAGTGTTTCAGCAGTGTTATCACTGCCTACTCACCTAAGAACCACAGTAATAGCAATGGCCGCCAGAGTCTCTGAATAATTCCCAAGTCTGTAACGTTTTATTGGCCTCACTGTACGTCCAACTTTTACAATGCCATTTGTTATAACATTAACAGCTGTAAATACTGGAGAGTCCTTTTATGCCCGGGATCGATGCAAGTGGTGCGGCCCTGTCGTTAATCATGGACGCTACCTTTTATGAAGCAATCTCACTTTATTCATAAAGGATAACTGTATGGCTCCATTAAGGTGTCATGCTATTTATCTTCCTTATAACCTGCCCATGGCATTACAAAGTGTCTTGGCTTGCTACACTCTCTCTCTGTCTTTTTTTTTCATCTCCACTCCATTTGTCCCTTTGCCCTCTTTCACATATAAAATAATTGGAAATACATGGAGGCAGTAACAAGGGGGCAGTTTACTGGCGATAACAAGGAGGCAGTAAAAGGGAAAACTGTTCATTTGTGGAAGTTGTGTGGGCCGTTGCTTGTAGCAGGCGCTATTTGAAAGATAAGGGGGTAGAGCTGTAAAACTTTCAAAATATAAAAGAAAATCCTAATAAAACTGCAAAAGTCTAATATGTGAAGGCTAAAGCATATCTTAACATCTGAGGTATTAAGAATACATATTGCATAAATAAGGATGGAGCAGTGAAGGTCTTTAATATGGGATTGAATCCATAATTAAAAATACAGCAGGTCCTGCCTTCAGTATCTAAGGCAACTGTCTTAATACAGCCCTCCATACAACCCTGGACCCGTTAGGTTATAAAATATACAGTATGTGATTTATTACATCTGAGCTGATGCCAAGAGCTAGCAGGGGAAAGCATGTTTTATGAATGTCCAGCTCGGGAGTATTTGATGAACTGGTGGGTCACTGTTTGATCCTTTGGCAAAGGCTGGGCTTAATATCATCAGATCGCGTTGGCAGAGCCCTGCAGGAGGCACCTCTGTCTCAGCTCACAGAGACACGCTCATTCTGGTCATTATCGGACACTAAATGGAGGCATTGATTTCACCCACAGACTCACTCTCCAAGGTACATGTTTGCTGGAGCATCATGGGTAGCTCTTTGATGGAAGGGTAAAAATAAAACAGGAGAAATAGTCACATTGATTATGTGGGAATATATTCACATGATTGCTTTTATGTTTTGGGCCAGGCAGTTTATACATTAAACCCAAATTCCAAAAACGTTGGGACATACTGTAAAATGCAAATAAAAACAGAATGCAATGATTTGCATATCTTATACATCCAGAAATTTATACACAAAACCCAAATTCCCAAAAAGTTGGGACACTGTGTAAAATGCAAATAAAAATTCCGGACTTTATACACAATAGAGCATAACATAAAATTTGTTGACACTGAGACATTTTACCATTTCATGAAAATTTAAGCTCATTTTGAATTTGACAACAGAAACATATCTCACAAAAGTCGGGACAGGGCCATGTTGTGCAGCATTCCCTCTTCTTTTAACAACAGTCTGTAAACATCTGGGAAGTGAGGAGAACTGTAGCTGGAGTTTTGGGAGAGGAATGTTGCCCCATTCTTGTCAGATGTAGGATTTTAGCACCAGGACTTCTGCTGTTGTGATGGATGCTGTTTGTGGTGTAGCACTTTCTTTCTAAAATATGTAAAGCCTGCCACACACATGAAGATTTTTCTAATCTTAACCAGTTTTAACAATGTAAGGGACACAATACATAGTGAAATATCCTGATTTTCCTTTTTTTTTTAAGTAGTGTGGTGTTGAACAAGATGATCATCACAGTGCACAACACATGAAGAGATTTTGTTCACAGAGTACCAGAGTCTCAGTATGGTCTGGTCTCTCAAAACACCAAATCCTCATCTACGCCCCTTGTCAGTTTGTCAGTGGTGTATTTTACAGCACACACTCTTTTGTTGCCACAAAACAATTTTTATTTCCTCTATCTCTGATGCCCATCTAACTTCATGTTTCCTGTTTACTGGCACCACCATATCCCCTTAAAGCCTGATAACTCAAATAACAGCCAAAAAATCATTTTTTTTTCAAACTGAGTGCTTTTTTAACCTTCTACCACAATCCAAAAAAACTCAAAAAAATTGTCATAAAATTTCACATATATATTTTTTTCTGTATCACATTTCATGCATTAGGCATCTTTGGATACTGATAATCCACTGGAGAGCATTTTCACCATTTTATCAAACTGTATTCGAAAAGCTTTACTGATTGCTTTGACTAGAAAGTGGTCTCACAAAAGTGTGTGTAAATGTGATACAATAGGCTTTAAGAGGTTAAACTGCTGTTGCTGTGGCAGTGTATTTTACCACCTTCTTCTGTCAGCCTGCTTCCTGATTGGCTATTCCTTCATAACGCATCACAGTCCTGCTTGTGTCTGCTTGGCTGTCCTCAGTGCTCACCACACACAACAGGATGTTCCCAAATAACATGTTTAATATTTACAATATTGGGTCAGAGTGCCTCTGATCAGGTCAGAGAGGGAAAAAATTCACCACACACATAATCTGGCAAGATAATCTTAAAACCATCCAGTGGTCAGGCCTTTCTGACTTTGGTCTGAAAGGAGGATTTAGCTTGACAATAGTGTGTTGCTTGCTTAAGTCCTCCCTGAGGAAGCTGTTGTCTCTTTCCAGAAGTGTACGCTGCCTGTGGCACTAATGCAACCTCATACCTTCAGAGATGCTTATGAACTATGCGCTGATAACAAACCGGGCGCTCTCTCTTTTTCTTCAATCCACAGGAAACAGCATCCATGGTTTCCAAAGGAAATTTCAATTTTTGATTAATCTGACCACAGAACAGTTTTCCATTTTGCCTCAGTCCATTTTGAATGAGCTGAAGATGGCAGCATTTCTGACACATGGCTTCTGTTTTGCATGATACAGCTTTGACTTGCATTTGTGGATGGCGTGGCCAACCGTGTTGACTTCTGGAAGTGTTCCTGAGCACATGCACTGATTTCCAGTACAGAATCATGCCTGGTTTTAATGCAGTGCTGCCTGAGGGCCCAAAGATTGCAGCATCCAGTATTGACTTTTGGCTTTATCCCATGTGCAAAGATTTCTTTAGATTCTCTTGATCTTTCTTTTGCAAATTTTTCTAAAATGGTTCCACAATTTTTAGAAGCAGTTGTTGGCACATTGATGAACCTCTGCCCATTATTACTTCTGAGAGACTCTGCCTCTGTAAAAAGACCAAAAAAGGCTGTAAAAAGTAGTAAGAAATATAAAAAATAAATATGAAAAATAGGAATATCAACAATAAAATTTAATATTTGAAAAAATTAGAGATGAAAACGTTAAGAAGAAATGTCTAAAATGACTATGAATGTAAACAGTAAAAAGAAATTTCAAAAACAGCAAATGTATGAATACATACATCAACATAGGAAGTATAGAATATAAAAGATGCAAATAACATCAAGAAATATCCATTTAAATTGTCAGTACACACAACAATGAGACTTAAAATCTGTCTCACTTAAGGAAAGTGAGTTTCTGTGACTACTTTGCATTTTGGGACATCTTTTACTTTTTAGTATTCACGACACCAAACTCAAAGACTCATCTGTTGTACAGGAGGGAGCATATGTTCACATTGTTCAACACTGGAAAGAAAAATTAACAATGATCTGTCTGTGCTTACTGAAGGTACAAAGCAGAAACATGAGGATTGATCTTTTTCCACATAAACGGCCAAAACAGACCAAAAACAAAGACAAATCTGTTTCCTGCTTATGTGAAAGTGTCTCAGCGAATGTTTTAGTTCAGATTTCATCAATCCAAATGATCATCCATCATGAAATTTCTTATCAAATTGTTGTTCTGGCTGGCTGAACAGTACACAAGCGAAGTGCAGGACTCCAAATGTGCTTGTGTGCAGGGACAGATGCACGGTGGCTGATTTCTCTGGAGGAAAAATACAAATATTTTTCTCCGTATAGGGATTAAAGGCTATTGTGGCTGCTGAAGGCTTAACTTACTTACAGTCTACAGTAAATAAATCACTCTCTATGTTCTCTCTACTGTATTTTTATCAAAGGAAAACAGGCTCACGCTGATACAATCACAATACTTAGCTTGTACTTGCAGATTTCAGCAGGAAAGTGTTTTTTTCCAGGAATAGGATAAAAGATATTATTTTGAAGGGTAAAATTAGCTTTTTTCTTATGTTATCAAGCTAAATAAGTCTTTTTTTCCCCATTAGCCAAGGCCTTTTATTGCCTGTGAATGTCTCAGCATCTTGGATGTGCATGCATTCTCCTTCCTCTGCAGTATTTCTGTGTGGATAATAGAGGAAAGAGGCAAGGCGGGTGGGATCCTGCGAGGCGGAGAGATTGATTGAAAGCCTGACATTTCTCATTGAGTGAGGTCCACTACGGATGCTGACAAATGCTTTAATTCCCTTTGAGCGTGGACAAGATATCAAGTTCAGAACATTTGAAATGCTTGTCTCACACACTGGTCAGACAGGTTATATTTGAGGATACTGAGCTCTTTCTTTTTTATCTGCTTATTTTATTAATAACATTAAAAAAAATGCAGTTTTAAGATGATTTCATTATCAAGGTGAAAAAGCCATCCAAAATTACCTAACCCTGTGTGAAATAGCAATTAAAAATTTTAATCTGACATCAATTTTACTGGCCACACCCAGACCTTTTGAATCAAGAGACCCCTTAAATAGGACCTGTCTGACAAAGTGAAGTAGGTCTTAAAAACCAACACTTTATGCCCTAATCTAAAGGAATTCAAGAACAGATGGGAAAGGCATTGACATATTTCAGTCTGGAATGGTTAAAAAAGCCATTTCAAAAGTTTTGGGACTCCAGCAAACCACTGTGAGAGCCATTATCCACAAATGGAGAAAATTCGGAACAATGGTTAACCTTCTCAGGAGTGGCTGACCTTCCAAAATTACTCCAAGCACACATCAATGACTTATCCAGGAGGTCACACAAGAACCCAGAACAACATCTTAAGACCTGCAGGCCTCACTTGACTCAGTTAAGGTCAGTGTTCATGATTCAGCAATAAGAAAGAGACTGGGAAAAAATGGCATCCATGGGAGATTTTGAAGAACAGAACCACTGCTGATAAAAAAATAAACAAAGGCTCATCCCTCATATGCAAGAAAACATCTTAAAGATACCCAAGACAGTGAAAATATTTGTGCACTGAAGAGACAAAAGTTGAACTTTTTGGAGGCAACCATTACATCTGGTTTAAAACTAACACAGTATTTCATGAAAAGAACATCATGACAAGAGGCAAATATGGTTGTGGTGGCGACCGCACATTGATTGAACCATGAAATCTGCTCTCAACTAGAAAAGAAGAAGGTCTGGCCATGAGCGTGCAACCTCAAGATCATGCACAATCGGGTTATGCAGCCAGAAAACGATCCAAAACACACCAGCAAGTCCACCTCTGAATATCTTAAAAAATTAAGGCTTTGGAGTGGCCCAGTCAGGTCAAGACCGAAATGCAATATGATACTGTGGCATGACTTTAAACAGGTTATTTATGCTCAAATCCCCCCTTCAATATGGCTGAGTTAAAGCAACTCTGCAAAGAAGATTGGGCCAAAATTCCTCCACAGTGATGTGACTCACCGCAAGCGCTTGTTTGCAGTTGTTGCCACCGAGGGTGACACGACCATTTCTAGGTTTAGGAAGTGCAAAGTGAAAACAAATATTCTGTCTAAATGTAAAATAGTTACGTTATAAATTTTAACTTTTATGCCTTGCGAGGCCCAACTTAATACTTCATTTTGCCATTTAGTTAGCTTAACATGCTCATAGCTAAAAATGTTGAACTGGCAGAGAATTTTTCTAGTAGACATAAAGCAGTCAGCTCAACAAAAGCAGTTGCACAAACTATTTAAGTTGAACCCCTTGAAAATGTTGGATGGACATAAACGTTTAAGTTTATCTGGTATACTGTATACCTTACATAATTTAAGAAACGTAAAATATGTTGTGTCAGCTAGTTCAGTTATCAGACGTGGGCTCTTTTGTGATCTCCTGGATGAGTTGTCAGTGCTCTCTTGGATTAATTTTGGTAGGGCAGCCACTCCTGAGGAGGTTCACCACTGTTCCAAGTTTTCTCTTTTTGTGGATAATGGCTCTCACAATGCAAGCAAGTGTTTGTGATAACTTGCAATGGGTCTTTCACGTTGCTGTGGAGGAACTTTGGCCCACTCTTCTTTGCAGAACTGTTTCATTTCAGCCATACTGGAAGCTTTTCTAGCATGAATGACCTGTTTTAGATCATTGCACAGCATCTCAATCAGATTCAAGTCTGCAATGTGACAAGGCCACTGAAAACCTTTATTATATTTGCTCTGGGTTCTTTTGTGACCCCTGGATGAGTTGTCAAAGTGCTCTTGGAGTTATTTTGGTAGGCCAGCCACTCCTGGAGAGAGTTATTCACTGTTCCAAGTTTTCTCCAGTTGTGGGTAATGGCTCTCACTGTGGTTTCCTGGAAACCCAAGGCCTTAGCAATGGCCTTGTAACCCTTTCCAGACTGATTGATGTCAATGACTTTGTTTCTCATCTGCTCATGAATTCTTTTAAATTGCAGCTCGATGTGTTTTTTTTTTTTTTCTTTTTTGATCTCCACAGGTTATGTTTGTTTTCCAACATTTGTTCGTGGACCATTTAAGTGTGACAAATACACAAAAATAACCAATAATAACTAATAATAGCATGCATTATAGACTTCAGTTATTTCTATGGTCATTGTGCCGATTTATGTGATTGATTTTTATTATATCTTAAAATTATAAAATAGGAATATCAAAGGTGTTTTCATTGTCTAATATATGCACACACTCCAAACTCTCTGTTCTTATGCATGCTGTTGAGAATGCCTCACTTCTGAAGGTCACAGAGACCAAACATTGCTGCCTTCTTTCCCAACTAAACATCAAGGGAAAACTGTATACAGTTTTTCAAAGTGGCCGAATGAGAAGAGACTCTCTAGTGACAAAGACATGACAGGTCCAATCAGTGGATCTTTTCATCAGCAGCCACGTCTGTTTTTCTTCATGTCAGGCTAAAAATGGAACTTCTAACGGCTGGCTCATCTCAAATCGATGTTGACGGGGTTAAAGGACTGGGTCATTGGAAGGAAATCTGAAAGTGTTCATCTAAAATCAACTACTGTTGACAACTACTGTCTTTACAGGATGGACAATTGAGAGTGTGGGTGGTTCAGCCTCTTTTTCTGTTGAGTTACACTTGGGTATTTAATGAGACTCCAGACTTATTGTGTCTGATGAAGTTTGCTATCAGTACATTGAGCCCTTTAGATTTTGCACAGAAACTCAATATAATATGATAGATGGTGCATCTATAAAATGAGAAAGTCACAGATAGTTTTCTTCCCCAAAACAGCTCATGAATATCAAATATTTATCTCTAAATTTTAGAGAAATGGAAAATAGAGTAATAACATGATCAGCAAACCAGTTACTGAAAGTTTTGGCTTCATTCTGGCCAGGGATCAAGTCCTGATGGAAAACAAAATCGACATCTCCATAAAGTTTGGCAGCAGACTAAAGCATGAACTGCTTTAAAATCTTCTGGTAGATGGCTGTATTGACTACTTGATAAAGAGGGACTTAAGACCACCTAGTGCCAAAGTCTGAAAATAAACTTTGCATTTCATTTGAAAATCAAGATCCCAGAGTTTGGGGGAAGAAAGAAGAGGAGGAGAATCCAATTTCAGTGTGAGGTTTCCACAGTCAGTAATGAATCTGGGTGGCAAGTAATCCGCTGCTGTTGTTCCATGGAGCTTTATGAAATCCGCAGTCAGTGCAGCCGTCTACCAGGTTATCTTAGAGCACTTCCAGCTTCTGTCTGCTTACTGATTCAACTGCACTCAGCACTGGTTTACACAGTTAGCTAGTTAGCCTGTGACTAAGTGCATAGGCTATGACTCTGAATTGTTCACTTGATATTGATGTCATTATCTCATGTTTAGCCTTTACAGGTTGCAAAAAATAATCAAAGAAAAGTTATGTCTCTTGTGCCAAGAAGTTGTCTTTTTCTTGTTGATCTAGCATTGTAGCATTGTACCTAGGAATTTTACTGACCTGTTGCCAATTAATGCAATTAGCTGCAAAGTTTGGTTTAGTTTTATTTGTATTTTACACAGCACCCCAGGTCAGGTCAGGTCTTCGTTGGGTACTTCCCCACATCACCCCTGGTCCTGTACTGCTTTGGCCTCCTGATAGCCATCATCCAGGGCTGTGCCAGGCCCGTGTCCTATCTCTCTAAGGATCTTCCCACCTGACCTCTCCATGACGCATGCATCCGCCCCTGGCGAGTGGACTGGTCCAACGGGTCCTGGGCAATATGCTCTGGACCAGGCCTCACAAGAGTATATCTGCATGCTCAGACACCGGGAATGCCATAGTGAACCTATGCACAAGGCCAAGTCTGTGGTAAAGCTCAACCTTGTGTAGCCCAGGTGATCAGGGCAGTCATGAAAAGATGAAGAAAGGTGTAAAATGCATTTTCTCTGAATGTTAAAACAGGCTTAAAACAGGCTAAAGATCATCATGAAGTAAAGAATGACATTGTCTTTTAAATAAAACATTAAAAAGGTTAAAATGCCAATATAGCTTAAGCTATTAAGTTCACATTTTAGATTTAAAGCTAATTAATAATTAAAATGATAATACAAAGTCATAACTAACCTTTTCACAAGATTAGGAATGGTTAAAAAGGATTAAAAGTTATTTTAAGTCATTTCTAAATGAAAATAAACACCCTGCACTCTTATAGTTGTTCAGCGCCCTCTGCTGGAATAACTCGGTGGCGAGCTAGCGTGCATGTGACCAGTGCCGTATCTGCTCTGAACCGAGATGAGAGAGAAGCAGACGCACATGGAGGATCGTCTGAGCAAAAAAGCTGCTTTAGCACTTGAAATTGAGACTTGTACGGTTGAAAAACAGTGAGAAAAGTCAGAAATAAGCCCAGACAACATTGTGGTTCCTGAAGATACACGAGACGAGTGGATTTCAACGCCCTCACCGAGCGGTTTTCTCCGTGTTTACAGCGCGCATGTTGATTTCCCGGTGAGTTAGCTACTAACTAATCTGCATTATAGCATCGCTATTTCATTAGCATTTTAGTGGTTTTAGCTTTGATATTCAGAAACAAAAACCAGTCGGGGAAAGCTGGAAATATGATTTAACTTAAAGGATAAATAGCATGCTTATAGCATATCTTGTTCGAATTAAAGGTAAGCTATGAGTGTCAATGTTTATGATGAGCTAACTAAGCTGCGAGTTAACTATCCATGATGACGAGGGATATGTGAATGTGTCATTTATTATTTTTGGGCTCAACTGTTACAAAAGTGAAATGTTTAAACAAGCTATAGTGGAAATTGTACATAATTCATGTTAAAACTGTGACGTATTTCCCAATTCATGTGTGTATTAAGGTTGAAAATGATTCCTAATTTTGTAAAATGATTTTATTACTGTGACTGTGGAGTAAAAAGTCAATTTATGATTTAAGTGAACCAATTAAGTGACTTTTCTGCACATTCTGTGCAGGCTGTTTTTTTTTTTTTTGTGATTGAGTGTTGTGCAGAAATCCATCTAAGAAGAACCCTTCCATCCCACTGCCCTGGTTTCATCATTCCATCATCATCCCTTCATCCTGCATCGGTTCCAGCTATCATCATCACATCTTCATCTCCTCTGCTTCGTCTACACCTCTGGAAACCAGGATGGACACTTGAGGTAACGGTTGGGTAGTGAATAAGGATCGTATAGAGACTGATTTAACCAAGCATATTTGAGTTCTTTTTGGTCATTTATTATTTTGAATAAGGATCATTATACTATTTAGTATAATTGTTATTATTTTTATTTTTTAAAGAGGTGAAGAATTCAAATGTTTACCTAAAACAAAAGGTTGCTTTTAAGAATGTGAAAGTAAATTTTCTTGGGTATTGTTAAGAAATGGAATATAAGCCAAAAGGGGAAAGACCAAACAAATTGAACAGTAAATGAGAACTATATAAAAACCTGAATCAGTGTTGGTGTTAATTATTGAAGGGAGGCTTAAGTATAATTAACTGTTTGACTACTTCATTAGGCTATTATTCTCCTCATAGACCCTAGACTTAGATTCACCCACTTAAAAAACTCACTCAAGGTGCCTGAGTGGGTTACACTTGCAGTCAGCAGATTGATGGATTACGCTGACAAGGTAGGGAAACTTCTCTACAACTTCCACGCTTTCACGATTAACAGTCACCAATGTGCTGGCAGCATCCAAGGCATCCCCAAATGCCTGGATCTTTGTTTTGGCCCCAGGAGATGAGCAGTGCCCCAAATTTATTGGAACTGGGGTTGTAAGTTTGACAGATTTACAGATCCAGTATGCTACAACGGACTATAGACACTAGCAGAGTCATATTTGGATTAAACCTGGTGACATTACAATACCTTGTCAGTTGAAAACGTCATTGCCAACTTTGCAACCCTCTGTTTGTCAACAAGTGTCCCATGTTGCTCTAAGCATGTGAAGACAGTCAAAAGAGATTAACAACTTAGAAATTTGGACCATTTAAGAATCGTGCAAATGACAAGAAAGCTCTGAGGGAAATGGGTTAAGGAAAGAAATATCGGTAAAAATGGTCAAATAGTGACATTGTGACACTAGTTTTAAATCTTGACCTTGTCTGACATTTATTTCAGGCTTCAGAAAGCACATCAAAACAACCCTATGAGGTTTCTATTTTATGACGAAATGCTATTAGATTCGTTGTTGATGCATTGGCATGGAGAGTTTGCATTCCATAACATTGTAAGCTTTTTGGACACAGAAGTGTATGCGTAGGCTTTAATACACATACTTGCCAATTCAATATCTAACTTTCTCCCCCTCCAGCTTATTCAAACTCACTTTTTCTTCCTAAAAGATAAACAAGTGCATTTACTGACTGACTATGCAAAGCCACAGGGCCCTCCAACAACACGATCCATCACTTTCTCATTAGATTACAATGATATGAATCATTAAAGCAGCTGTCAGAGTTATTTAATTTCACAGGTAGAGTGGTAGGGTTTAATATACATTCATGTGCAATAAATATAATATATAATGCTATAATTTTCCATTCTCTCCGGGTTGTACTGCACATCCTTTCCCTGTAGTTTCAGAAATTCATCACTATTCTGACACAGTTTTAATCATAAGGAATGATTTAATTTGGAATGAGCAATGCACCACCCTGCCAATGGTTCAATGCAATGCAACTTAAAGGCACAATGTATAACTGTCAGATTAGATTTCCAGCAGATGTCACACTTTAACAAAATAAAGCTTTTCTTTGGGCAAACTTCATCTATGCCTGGATGCACTGCATCCATTTCTCCCTTAGAGTTTTGACAGAGTGCAGCCATTTGTAAAAGTGATTTCCATATCCAGATTCCAGATATGCAGCCCAAAATTGATTCAGTTCTTCTACTTTTGAAGTATTTCAGACTTTTCTTTGGTTTGTAAAGTCTGTTGGTTTCCCTGCAATTCCACTCTTGCATTGGCACTCTGCCATTATGCATCTACATACCTTGTCTTTGATTGGGCTGCACCATTTCTTCTCCGCCAAGTGGTATCAAAGCTGATTATTAGAGAGGGAAGCATTCACATGGATAACGACCATAACAATTTTTGAACTTCTGAGTGAAACCTGAGCAAGCTGAAGAAAGTGCTATTCCCATTAATGTGAACACAGAGCCGAGAACAACAAACCCAGATGGATCTGAGTTCACTTTTTATTCAGCAATAATATGAGGTTTGGAAAAAGCTGTTGATAGAGTGGCCTCTCTGGGTCACACTGCAAGCTTCTCCTTCTGAAAGCAGGAGTTATAGTACCACTTTATACAACCTGTAAGATGCAGTTGTTCATTACGAGTAATTAGCACAAAATGTGCATAAAATGTTAACAGAAGATCAGCGTCCTGTCATAGCTTCAGCTTCCATAAGCCTTGTTGATACTTTTGAGTCAAATTTATACTAGTGATCACCTTTGTATACACTACATACTTCTGTACTGGTGGGTCCATGTTGCTCCACAATACTCCAACCAAAATCTACTAATTTTTATGCCAGTTTCTTGTCCTGCTGCTACATTTTCTGTGTGTTTTAAAACAATACCAACTAAAACCAAGCCTATCTTCTGGAGTTGGAACTGATGAATACTGAGCAAAAGTTGATTCTACTGCAGTTACTGCAAAGAAAAGAAAACAGATGTCGGTAATTATGAAAAGCATGGCTGAGAGATCAGCTGGGGTAACTGCAAAGCCATGGATTGGCCAGACTTCATGTCTGTCATCAGGCAATCAATTTGGCAAAGCTCCAATCTGAAACTGAGAACTGAACTGACCAATCAGCATTTTTTGAGGAAACAGGTGGGGTTTAGTTGTACTGGAAGCCAATAGCAATGGTGATTAGTTTGGATTTAGCCTTAGGATAGTTGCTGTTTGATCAGAGCTGGACCATGTTTCTTCATCAAATAAAGAGCAAAAAGAAATACTAAAAGCTTTTTCTTTTGGCAGAGATGTTTTGACACTTCTTCCAACCAGTCTCGGCATGAGTTTTATCCACCAACAAGCTCCACTATTCATAAACTACAGTAGTGACTACCTGTCAAGCTCAGCTTACAACTGGAGCTTCGCATCCCTTCTACCTAATTAAGTTTTGCCACTCTAATTGGCCTGTAATGCATGTGACAAAACATTCATCCAATCACGTTCGGAGAATATTTTGAAAAGTCCAGCCCTTCCCAAACTCTCTGTCAATTTACCTGTGAAGTCAAATGTCGGAGCTGGGACTTTACACCTGAGTTGCTGGCGTTCCAGTTTCTAGTAGCTAGTAACTCAAGGTACTTAAGTTTCACCAAGTTTCAAAGTTGGAATCCTGATGTCCAGGGATGACATAACAATGGCATATTAGGATTTCTGAGATCAACTGGAGCACACTTTTGACATCCAGTGTCATGGCAGCCACCATTAAAATACCTGGTCTGTCATAACTAACAAAATTATGAATTTCTCTGGCTTTACAAAACTGTTGAAAATATCTGAGATTATGTAAATGCTTTCAACTAAAGATATGTCTAACACAGTGGTTATTTTTCCAATTAGTTTTGACATTGCAGTGCAAAAATTCTACATTTTGAATCTTGATTTTTTTTTCCTTTATAATAGTTTGTACTCTATTTTTTCACAGTGTTACTTTGCTTCATAAAACTTCCACTATCACTTCAGGGCTGTGTTTGGTTGCAGGTACAAGTGTCACTTTTATTCATCTCCTGCTATCTCCTTAATTTTACACTTCATGAAGAACCCCAAACAGCAACACATACATGCTGTATATTATTATTCCTATAAAGAAACCCCTGACAGGGATCCTAACCATGTCATTAAAACATATCCATCCTGTCTGCTGTCTTTATATCTCTCCCCTCTATCTTTGCACACTTAGTAAGTTGAATGGCTTTTTCATTAAGTCCTCCAATCATGTCTATCCAGATGTGAGTGGGCCATGATAGCGATGGAGGTTAAGTAAGCTACCTGAAGTCAGATTATCAGACGGTGCTCTTTTGTGTCTATCGGAGCATCTTTGGCGACTCTAGCTTCAGGTGATTATATTACTGAGCTCCCTCCACCTGATTAAGGTTTATCTCCAGGCACAGCTGTTCCAAAGATTATAGGCTCTGTTTGGTGACATTATTTAAGCCATGGGAGCTAGTATGTCTTTCATCTGCCACAAAAACAATGACTGTGGATGTGTTTCACTTCAAAATGATCTACTATGGATGTAAAAATTATGACCTTATAAACATTTTTTTCAAATTTCTGACTTTAGGGTTATTTATATTTTCATCTGTTTAGGGAATTCAGATACCATGTTGTAATCCTGCAAGGTGTGGATGCACTTCTATGCATACTAAAGACTATTACATACTTGATAGCTCAAACTACATACATACAGAGTAAAACACATGGAGCCATGTCCTTTACCTGTTATTTGATCTCAAGACACTAACAAAGGGCAAGTCTAGACTGTACTCTTGTTATATAATATACAGACCCAACATTAATCCACCTTGAGCTAAGTACTGAGCGAGATTTAGCATAGTTAAAATACAGGAAAACTTTTCTTTGATATGTAGAAAAGCCTAAGAATAACTAGACTCCTGTTAAACAGCCATCTGCTGAAGCTGGAGGAAGATGCAGGATGAAAGATGCAGAAAGTATGAAAAAGAGGATGCAGAAAGAGAGAAGAGGAGATGCAGAAAAGGGGAAATGCAAAAAGGAGCAGATTAAAGAAGAGATATTGTATAGAAATAAAGATTAAATGAGTGTAATAAAAGTGGAGGGAGATGCAAAAGACAAGAGAAGGAGCAATGCAGAAAAAGAAGTGATGGAAGTGTAGAAAAACAAGAGGTAGATGCAGAAAGGGAGAGGAGGCAGGTGCAGAAAAAAGAAAAGATAGAGATGCAGATATTGAAAGAGTGAGAGACAGAAAGAACGCCGAGTTAGATACAGATAGAGAAAGGAGAGGGGGGTGCAAAAATGAGAACTGAGGGATGAGAAAAGATAGGAGATGCAAAAAAAAAAAAAAAAAATACGGAGGGGAGGTGCAGAAGAAGAGAAAAGAGAATAGGAAAATTGAGAATAGGGAAATGAAACAGTGAAAGGGGAGATGCAGAAAAAGATAGATGCAGAAAATGAGAAGAGAAAGGTGCAAGTAAAGAGGGAGATGCAGAAAGAGAGGATGGAGGTGCAGTGGTTGATGTAGACAGAGAAGTAAGGAAGTACAGAGAGAAGAGGGAGATGAAGAAAGAAAGAAGAGGAAAATAGAGACAGAAGGAAGATGGAGATGCACAAGGAAAAAAGAGGGAGATGCAGAAAGAAAGGAGATGCAGAAAGAAAGAGGGAGATGCCGAAAGAAAGAAGAGGGAGAACCAGAAAGAAAAAAGAGGGAGATGCTGAAAGAAAGAAGAGGGAGATGCAGAAAGAAAAAAGAGGGAGATGCTGAAAGATAGGAGATGCAGAAAGAAAGAGGGAGATGCCGAAAGATAGAAGAGGGAGATGCAGAAAGAAAAAAGAGGGAGATGCTGAAAGAAAGAAGAGGGAGAAGCAGAAAGAAAGAAGAGGGAGATGCAGAAAGAAAAAAGAGGGAGATGCAGAAAGAAAGAAGACTGAGAAGCAGACAGAAGGAAGAGGGAGATGCAGAAAGAAAGAAGAGGGAGATGCAGAGGAACAAAGAAAGATATCCAGAGAGGGAGAAGAGGGATATTCAGAAAAAGAAGCGAGGGAACTGCAGGGAAAGAGAAATAAAGTGGAATCCTGGAAAAGAAGAGGGCGATGCCAAAAGAGAGGAATGCCAGATTATGACAAAATAGTTAGTGAAGGTGTTAAGAAGGCACGAGCCTAGCTAACCTAGTCAGCCTTAGCCCATAGCTTAATTGCTCCATTCATTTGTGCTGCAATTGGCACCACTGCACATACCTTGCAGGGCTACCTTGCTTTTCCAAGCTTGAGCACCACAGAAATTATGTAATAGCTGTTAATAGCAGAAAAGATGGGCAAGTGAGGTCATCACTAGAGTTCCATTGTTAGTACATGGTGTTGTCACCTGCACTAAAGCGAAGCCAATTTAAGATATTAATGTCTAAAATGAATGTTTATGCCAAATGTAAACAAGGTCTCTGTTGTGGGCTAATCTTTGTTCTTCTGCTACGTTTGCTGCCTGTTCTGTGAATTGAGGGTCTCTAAATCCCTGATTCCAGTGGTCAGCTCCTATTCCCTGTCTTTGAATCTAAAGGGCTTAAAAGCTCTGAGGCACTTTGTAATTATTTTAAAGCTTTATCTCCCGTGATTTTTGTTGACATCTTCAATTAAATATAAGCCTTGTATTCCATGGAGAGACCACAGAAGTGTTTACATTGCCTGAGCTATGGGAGAATGAGTGTTTGACCTTGTTTAACTGTAACAAAGGTAGTTGTGTACATGTTATCTAATATAAACTGCATCGGTTCAGCTCTTGTGCTGTGTATCTCGCTGCTTTTTGAATGTCAAACAGGATCATGCGAGATTCTTGTCAGAAACTCTTGTAGAAACAATCTAGGAGCTGCAAAGAAAATAAAAAAGGACTGGAAATGAATGTTGCGAGGGTCACCAAGAATTCATACATATCTTTAGAAAGAATTGTGTTAGTGTACTTTGAAATTTCCTCAGCATCAGGTCAAAAAAGAAAAAAAAAACAAGTTAGAGGAAGTGTCTTGATTTGTGAATTCATGAATAATAAAAACACACATAAATGCAGCAACATATACTTGGACCTGCTGTTTTGCCTTCTGTTTCCCCCCTTTAGATTATTACATTGCATATGTTACATCTGAATAAAAACATGTCTATGCATTTATATCAGTGATAAAAAGGTGGGCTGAGTCTTACCATGGCTTTGGAGGAAAGGTATACACCAAAAACAACTACATAAATCTTGCATGGATCGGTTCTCAGCAAAGAAATCTGATAGTGGAGTTAGAAGTCTGTGTGTCCTGCTTCGCCAGCATCCTAAATCGCTGAGGCTGGGACAATTTATGGAGGGAGTGTTGCACACACTGACGGCTGAGTGACTAAAACACTCCATTTTGCACCTTTCAGAGGAGGTGAAGGGTGCTGCAAGTTGCTCAAAGCAGCATCAGCTCATTATAATGGGAGAGGGAGTTGATATCCCGGATGGAATTGAGTTAAGTCCCTACTCTGGTGCTATTGCCTTAAGGGTGTCCAGGCACAGAGACATCATGGGCTCAACTTTTTTCCCAAAAAAGCTTCAGTGGCTTCCATTATATATTTTACCCACTGGTGGTGTTGTCTGCCACAGCGAAGTTCTCAAAAGATGAACAGATAAGTGCTGACGTAAAGCCTGGGGTAACTAATGTTAAAAAGGTCACATTTTTAATCCACAGAGAGTAAAAAAAGTTCTGTCATCAGGCACCGATACTGCAAACCGACCCGGAACAATGACTAAAAACTCTGTAGTATACATGTCAGGTCAGTAGTTGCCAATTGATTTTGTTATGGAACCAAGCATGCATGTGCATGCATTCTTCTTTAAACAAAGTTGTGAAGTACAAAACTGTCAAATGTGCCAACCCTTTTTTTGGACAGACTCATCAACGTCTTAGAGCAGTAAATTCAAACTTTGCCAGAAAATTATTGTTAAATGAAGTTCCCTGAGGAGCACAAATCTTTGGAGTCTGCCTTTGTTTTACCTTGCAAAGCAGATGGATTCGCCCGTTTCTGTGTTTCTCACTGATGAATCCATCTTGCAAAGCTCCCATCTGAACCGTGTGGGCCCGGTTAGAAAGTGACAGGACCAATCGGCAACGAGGGGCGTGATGTAAGCAAGCAGCAACAAGAGGCCGTTGCAATTAGGGCGGAAGACATCAGCATGGATGCTGCTAAAGCGCCAGTTTTATCAGAACTTGACAACATTTCTTCATCAAAAGAAGAACAAAGAACAGCAGTGAGTTGTTTTCTTTTCAAAAACGACAAAAGTCGTGTACTGACATGTCTATAATCGCCATGGTTCGCATTATGCAGTTCTCTATGGATTTACTCCTCAGTAGCAGCTACGTCTACTTTATGTTCCTCTGATTGACCCGTAAAGATGTGACAGACAGAACGTTCATCCAACCACCCTCCGAGTTTTTTCTCTGCCCTATCCCAAACGCTCTGTATGAGAGGTTTACCAGATGGATGTGTGGAACAAATCCATCTGGCGTGTCAGGTTACCTTTGTAGTTGAAGTCCACCTAACCGCACAAGTCTTCTGACTGGAACTGCATGTACAAAATGTCTATGTTGTCAAAGACCTGAGGCCTGGTGCTCAACAGGGCCTGAAAAGACGGTTCATACAGGTGTACATCAAATATGCGATACAGGGTGCCAGCGCGGATTGGTAGATGGAGCAGACACCTATGAGTCAATTACATATGTTTGGTGGGTGTCTGGCAA
The DNA here is from genome assembly GCF_018320785.1 of Cheilinus undulatus. Classification (NCBI taxonomy): domain Eukaryota; kingdom Metazoa; phylum Chordata; class Actinopteri; order Labriformes; family Labridae; genus Cheilinus; species Cheilinus undulatus. Next base: position 12,357,776 of record NC_054881.1, on the reverse strand, counting down.
AAATGTCCCCAAAAATTGAAACAATAATTGTACACCTCTAAAATAATTTTTAATGTTAAATCGTGCCATTTGAATATCAATAAGAACCATCTCTTGATGAACCTCATTACCTTGGCCGATGCCTTGGCAGTTGAAATAGAGGAACAATGGAAAAAAAAAAAAAGAAAAAAAAGTTATGCACATTGTGCGTTTACCTTTTTGGTTGCATTTTGATTCTCCACTAGTTTGCATTTAACCTGATTTGGTTTCATTTTGGATTTTTCTGCTGTCTTAATCGAAAGGTAAATCACTTCCTGCTTTGATATACAGTGGACCTGATTTTATTTTGAAGGAAAAGAACAATTTTGGGATGATTGATGATTACAACATGAACTTAACAACAGAAAAAAGGAACTTGTAATTGACTGAACATCAAATACAGGTACAATAAAAAGGTCAATGTGTGATTACACAGGCTGCAAATTACTTTTGACCTGTCCGCTGAGCTGTGAAAGTGAAATAAGACCTTATGGAGCTATTGTAGATTTATTTTGCATCGCTGTAGCTGGAGGAAGACATTACAGTGGATTAAGCAAGGTTTGCTAAGGGGGGAAAAAGGCATGAAAAAAACACTAATGCATTATCATGGACCTTGCTTGCAATGTAATTAGCACCTGCAGACAAATAAATTACAACACATGATCGAGCCTATGGACAGATCCAGCACAACAAGGCATGTGTCTCAGTAATTGTTTAATTGCTTTCAGCTAAATGAAGACGGGCCTCCTGTTGACTTGGGGCCTCCAAACTACTTAAACCCTCGTTGGTCAAAGGAACTGCACATTGCAAGTTGATAAAATGATGGATGGTGACATTCTTAAAAAGTTTGCCCTCCCAAACCTGTATCTAAAACTTTGCTTTTTTTGACACCCAAATCGCCGTTTGTGTAAACAAACAAGCAAATTGCAAAGAAAGAAAAAGATTTTCAGCTGAAATATTTGTGTTGACAGAACCTAAAATGATGTTTTTGCACACCTTTATGGTTGACATTTCAATTTTCAGGGTGGTCCGAACGCAAACAGTTGAACTTTATATCTTAACTTGGCCTGAACTTTTTCCTGCCGGCCCCATTTGTTGTTTAAGATTCAATGTTTAGTCAGGGTGAGCTGATGAATAAATGCAGCAAGTATATTCAGGAAAAAAATCAACATGTGTGCTGAAGGGAGTAATAAAGATTGTATCACATGACCAGGGAGTGACTGGTGTGATCAATGTGCACATAAGAAAGAATCTTCAAACAGTATGTTCTTTCCCAGTCTTACTTTGATACTGGAAATACCTACTTAAAATTGTGCACGTTATAACAGCTTGTCCTTAAATTACTCTGCAACATTGCCATGCAATCAGACAAGCTGCAGCCTTTCAGGTAGTCTGTAACTCTAGAAAAACCAAGCTGTTACCCGCCCCCCTCCCCCACATCGCTCTGAGCTTCTCCCCAAGCAGCAGAAGCCTGATGGTTTTAAAGCACTGGCAAAAATCAAAGAAGCTCCCAGTCTCACCAGGTAGGAATAAGCCTCTGTGAAGTTATTATATCATATTCTTGCCTATCTGGGAGTGTTATGCAAATTGCAGTTGGGGGTAATGGAGTAGTGATTTTTTTTTTCCTTTGCTAAAATGAGGGTAGTTGAGGATCACTGGTGTTAGAAATTCTCCACCGGCCGAAGCTGCTTTGAAAGTGAACCGTCACCCGTCTGAAGCCTCCACAATTTCTATCTCACCCAGTGAGTTTTAATGGGCGGGGAAGAAAAAAAAAAATACACGAGTCACATTTCAGAGCAGCCAGAAACTCTGGGCCCCATCAAAAAATATCTCTTTGGACCACCAAAGTTTCAGATATTACACCACCATTACACAAACGACCCAATAAAGCTGGGATTCACGGTCATCAAAATTTCCCTCCATCAAAACTTTGAAAGTACATGTTGTAAAGGAACCTTTTTTAAAATGATGATCCACACTTTTGAAAAGAGCTTACATAAAAAAAATGCCTACGTCTAAAGCTGGGAATACTTCCACTGATCAATAATAATCTTATTTTTTTAAGACAGACATTCATTTGAAAAGCAATTAAAGTTATTCCGGTTTTTGTTAATGCCTACATTTTCGGCAAAGCTAGCTCCGGAAGTGAAATTCCTCCAACTAATACCCCATAAACACTTTGTAAAATCTTTATTTCAACGTCTCTAATGCATGAACCAAGTTAACCAGCTACCAGGGTACTGACGACTGTGAAAGAATGCAAAACTGGCGTACGGAACTGGAGAAAAAAACAAGGGTACAACACTGTACATATTTACAGGGTGGAAGGAACTACATTTCCCACAGTCCATTTTGTTTGTTATTAATGATAGCATTTCAAGCTCTTCAACCACATAAGTACCTTTTTTCAGCACTTATGCTCAATGTAATAATTATATGTGAAATATTAATGCCCAACTATGTTGTAGTTTGAGCATTTATCACTTCATACAGTGGCTGTACGTCATCATCAACAGTTGACAACCTTTGTTCACAGGCTTGGTAGACATTTCCATAGTAACTAGAGACCCTGCCAATCAGAGGCTTCGCTGTGACACTGAAGGATTGTGGGCATTGTATGGTTTTGGCTCCATGGCAGGAGCATATACCATTGTTTCACACTCAAGTAGATCTTGGTAAGTCTAGCTTGGCTACCTCAGATAATATGGCTACTCATCAAATCTGCTATGGAGAAAATTAATTGGTTTTTACTTCCGCAACCACACTGTTGGGCAATATTGCTCTTTATTGTCTCTTTGGGTGGCACTTGCCGGAAGAGCCAGGCCATTCTACCAGTGCAGCATGCTTCTAGCATGCGTCGATCCATGTAGAGGAGATCAACCCAACCAGGAAGACAAGGACCATCTGGTAAATCCCAAAAGTATCATGAACAAGACTACTGATCACTAATTTCATCACTATATCAGCATTATGTCAAAAAAGAAGTAAATTAACAGTTAATAAACCTCTGTCAGGCAAAGTAACATGCTTTAAGTACACTTTAATTTTATTTTATTTTCTTGTGAACATGCTATCTTGTGATCCATCTAGTCTCTGCTGAGCTGATCCGTGCGCCACTTTTGGGAGGGGACCCCAGATGAGGGCGAGCACCATTAGTTGTTTTGGGGGTATTTGGTAGTGGTAAGAAAAATGACTTGCATTGCAAGATGTGGTGCCTGAAGCAGGCTGTAGTGTGGTGGTTGACCCTGGTGGTCCTGAGCACTACCTATTTGGGCTGTTGGCTCCAGCACTGGTGTTACTAAAGCTGGAGCTCTTGTAGCGAGGCAGTGCAGAAGAGGACGGGTGTGGTCTCTGAATGGTAAAGTTGGTTAAAGGTGGTAATATTCTACCTTTAATATGGAGTTTATAACGTAGAAGGTTTCTATGTCACATAAGCCGCGCCTTTTCATAAAAGATTTTTCAAAGCAGATGTCTAATTAAGCTAATTTAAATCCATAAAATGCATTTTTTTATCGGTTTGGTGCAAATGTCAGAAATAACACCAGCATTGATGTGTTTTACCATAGTTCAGTCAGACACTCCAGCTGAGAAAAAAATGTTAAAATGTTCACTACCCCTTTAAGTTTTTGTTAAGTAGACTAAAACAAGACTAAAAATGTAGCTCTGGACTGTTAGACAGTAAAAATCTGACATTTCTCCACCTATAAGAATATGCAAATGTCAGTATTTTCTTAGGTATATCTTTAAAGTAATTACAGAATGGATAGTGCATAAACGTGCATGTTTAAGTAAAATAACTATTTTGACTAAATAGTAAAGGCTTTTATTGTTTTAAATAGAGTAAAACTCTAAAGAGAAAAAATGGCTAAAATATGACTAACACTAGAAGGGATGTGAAACTAAAGACCAAAACTTAAACCCTGTGGTAAGATTTTTCTCATACAACTAAAATAAGAGCACATGAACCCTGAACTTTAGAGAGCTTATTGAATAATGGACCTATCTTTGCCCTGGGCTCTTATTGTGAAATGCTGCTTGACCTGAATGAAGTTTTGTTCTTCTGAAGTACCACTAGAGTGAATACGGTAGTGGTTTAAGAAGAGTTCCTATTAGTAGCTGATTTTCAATACATGGCTTTTATACCTTTATTGTAGACAAGATAGTGTAGAGTCAGAAAGTGGGAACAGAGAAATGAGCTGCAGGACAGATCTGACCCTTGATTCACAATTCCAAAATGGACAACTTCGGTATTTGGTGTGGACAGACGCAACCACTATAATAACCTGTATGGTGTAATGTAGATCTTCACTCTTGTTTTAATAAAGAAATGTCTAGTTCTATCAAAACTGCCACTGTAGCTACATCAGTTTTAGTGTTATATTTTTGCCCTTTATTTCATACAGAAATGTGGTCCAGTTCTGATAAAACTGCTGCTATACTGTCGCTATATCTGCGCAAATTGCTACGCTAGTGGTGACCATTGCCATCAGCTTTCTGTGCAGCTGCACCCCCACCTGTAGCTGCTGCCTCATTGTCCTTAAGTGAGGCTGATTTGTCCGAACAGTTTTCGGTTTGGCACAAATTTTGAGTGGAGTTTTGACTAGACTAGAAGTACAAAACTAAACAAAAATGTGTGACTTAAATTTTAATTTTAGGACTAAAACCAAGACCAAAAAAAAAAAAAAAAAACTGCTGATGAAATTTACACTGGTCGCTTTATCTCAGTGTTTTCTCCCATCCCTTGTTATGCACCATGTTTTATCTAAATAAAATCTTGGAGGGAGAAAAGCTGCTATTTCAATGGCCTTCCTGGTTCACAAGCTATTCCTGAAGTATTCTGGGATGCAGCGTGAATCAGAAGGTCACTTTAAACAGCTTTTCATCCTCATTATGAGAAGTTCATCCATGAAACCAAAACTGTTTAACTGTTTTTAAATACATCTGATGGAGTGATGTATTTATTGAATTCAAGAAGTAAGCAGCGAAAATGGGCAAAGAATAGCAGTGCGTCTCTGCCTATTAGGTATCTTCTTATTTTGATTGAGAGCCCCCTTTTAGTGGAATTTAATACTCTGTGTGAAAGAGTTAACTGCCATATGGTTTTGTTTGGGTGATTATACATTTTACAAGGCCAGAGATGACAAAAACAAATACTTTATTTTTCTGTCAGGCCTTGTAAGGGCCCTTTCCTTCATTGGGACAGTGGACAGATTTACGTATAAGCTGAGATTAAAAGATCAGTGTTTAATGGTGATTGCTCAGCTTTAACAGATGATTTTGACACCAGAAATACAGCACTCGATCATGACTTTTGTCCTTTTTAAACACAAACACCACACATCTTAATCCAAATGATCTCAGAGTTGATTGGCCTGTCAGACAGCTGAAATCTGATGTGAAGCCACAATCGCTAACACCTCTAGGTGGTAGCAGAGATCCACTCAGATCCTCTCACTCCTCGTCTCTGCTGACAGGAGCTCTACTGCACCACGCTGAGAGAGTCACAGTGAAAAGGTTGTGTGACCACACGGAGCAGCAACTGTGCTCAGACAAAGACATGACAGAAGAGAGAAAAAGCACAGGGACCTTTGATTTACGCAGATGTACGGTGGATTAAAGCGTCTCTGTCTCAGCGTCTTTTGTCCAGTTTCTACCTCTCATTCTCCATTCTCCCCTCTCCTGCCCTTTCCCATTGTTCTCGCCCAGCCACCATGCACTGTTTTAGAAAAGTCATCCCGCTTTTAGTGTCCTTATTGTAGAGGTAAGCACTGAAATTGAGCAAAATGCACCCCTGCTGAGGTTATTTGGAGATGTGGTGCAATGTGCTAGGTCTTCTAAAGGTGCGGCTATCCTATCAGTATCATTTTTTGGGGAGAAATTAGACTGTTGGCTTCCTGCTGGGTAAAAATACATTAAACAAATGACTTTTAGCCCCAAGCTGACTTTGAGAAACATTTTAGGTTACAGTGTATACTTTTAGTGCAAAGAGAACAAACTCACTTTGTTTTATCTGTTGTGTTTTTTCTCCTTCAGGCGCTGCTTGTTTCTGGGTTAACATTTGCATTAGGTTGTTTTAGTTTTGTACTTTTTTGTGCATTGTGTTTTCTTAAAGAAGGTCTTTCAGGGGTCACATATATTTGTATTGGAAACTTTTGTCTATTTTGGATCATTGGCATTGTGTTGCTGCATCACACCTGATAAATTCACATTGAACCCTGCAGCTTTAAAAGATAAAATGTGAAACATATCAAGTTTAGCTCACTCTACATAACTGTCTGCTATGGCTCAAGAAACAATTCGGTCTTGGACCTCAAGGTAATTGAGCCTCATGTTCTTCCCTTATTTGTGAACAAGATATCTCAATAATGCTTTGATGGATTTTCTTCAATCTTTACACAAATGTCTACTTGTTAAATTTTGGAGGTCTTAGGTCAAAGTCAAGGTAATTGAGCCTATGTGTGTCCATTGCTTGTGAGTGTATCACAGGAACGTGTTGAAGGAATTTCTTCAAACTTAGCACAAATATCCACTCTGACTTGAGCATGAAGTGATTAAATTTTTGAGGTCATTTGATATAGTCAGGGCTATGAAGTCTAATGATTTGTCTTTGCATGGAAATGTAATAACATAGAAAGCTTTGAGGGATTTTCTTCAAACTTTGTGCAGGTGTCCACTGTGATTCATAGATCAGCTGATTACATTTAAGAGGCCATAGTACAATTCTTACCATCAAATAGCTGCTATTAGCATGCTAATTAGTAGGGGTGACCAGGAATAGTTGGCAATTCGATGATTTGATTCGGAGGAGTCTGATTCAACTATGAATCTCATAGTCGAATGTTGTTATGTAACCAAGATCGTACCATTCTGACTACATGGGGGTGCCCACGGCTGCTAAGCCTGAGTTTCCATTAGCCGGCATTGGCCGGTCATTGGTCATTGCCGGTAAAAAGGGCAGAAGTCTGGCAGATAAAAATATAACTGGTCAAAATGTCTGGCAGAAAACATGCAAATGATCAGATACATAAATACTGAATACTTACATATTATATTTTGTGTAACCTAGAAGATATGTTGCGAGAATGCGTTAATATAAACTAAAAGTTGCCTAATCTTACTACATTTACTGTCCTGTGGTGCTGGGGTTATCTCCTCAGACGGCAAGCACATGGTTAATTATGTATGCATGATGACGTCAAAGCAAATCTATCTCTCTGTGTGTGCTCAGTACTGCTGGGAACTATGCAGGGAAAGTTTGACCAGAGCTTTCTCGTAAAGCAGAATTTTAATCTAAGTGAGGTTTTTGCTGGTTAACCAAAGGCTTAATATCATCAGCGGTATGGAATAATTTTGTGTTAGTCATCGCTGCGAGCAATGAAGAGGCTGAAACAAAGGGAACTGTATCGCTGAGCATCGTAAACACCGATGTGGCAGCAGAGAGAGAGAGAGGCCTATGCCAAGCACAGTTGTAGTAGTCTTGGATAAACCGTTAATGAGAGGAGGACTGGACTGGACTATCTGCTGTGGAGCTTTTGTCTTTTCTGGACTAGTCCAAATAAACCAGGATGGTTGGATTTCCAGCTTTAGGAGAGGTCACAGTTATATCATCATGAGGACTGATATTAGCAAGACTCATTATTCATTTGAAATGTAGAAGTGTACTGTTGGCTTGGTTTCTACTGTCTCGGTTTTGGGTCAGGTCTGGAGATAAAAATGTGTCCTAAGTCACGTTTAGTGCAGACTTGTATGTATAAATGTATCACAGAATATCAGATTTATGCATTTTTCTGCTGTTAATGCAGCAAAATAATGTTAAAGCAAATGTCCAGTAATTGTTCTAAATGGCTGGAATTCTTAAAAAGTCAAGCGGAAACACTGTTCCACGATTAGTCGACTAAAGACAAAATCTGATGAATCAGATTTGACTATGAAAATCCTTAGTGGAAGACACCTCTACTAATTAGTAGCATACTAAGTCATTATTAAGAGTTTATAAGTACCCTATTCTACAAGAACATAATCTATGGCTAAAAGGCTGTTACCTAAGTTTTCCCTTAAAAACCTCCTTATTACTGTATACTAGTACATCTCAAAAAAATTAGAATATCATGAAAAAGTTCAATATTTTTTGTCACTCTTTTCTGAAAGTGAAACCCATGTATTATATAGACTTGTTACATATAGAGTGAAATATTTCAGGCCTTTATTTCTTGAAATGTTGATGATTGTGACTTACAGATAAGAAAACCCAAAATTCAATGTCTCAAAAAATTAGAATATTACATAAGATCAATAAAAAAAGGATGTTTTACACAGAAATGTCAGGCTTCTGACAAGTATGTTGATTTTTATGCACTCAGTACTTGGTTGGGCCTCCTTTTGCATGAATTACTGCATCAATGCGGTGTGGCATGGAGGCAAATAGCCTGTGGAACTGCTCAGGTGTAATGGAAGCCCAGGTTGCTTTGATAGTGGCCTTCAGGTCATCTGCATTGTTGGGTCTCGTGTCTCTAATCTTCCTCTTGACAATACCCCATAGATTCTCTATGGGGTTCAGGTCAGGCCAGTTTGCTGACCAATCAAGCACAGTTACACCATGGTCATTGAACCAGCTTTAGGTACCTTTGGCAGTGTGGGCAGGGGCCAAGTCCTGCTAGAAATGAAATCAGCATCTCCATAAAGCTTGTCGGCAAAAGCATGTTGCTTTTGAGCCTGATATTACAGATTAAAGAGATAATATTTAAGATTTCCACTTCAGTCCACTCTGGCTTTAGGATGAACTGATTTGCTTTTGGAGGTCATAATTGGGCCTTTTGTCCATCCCTTGTGTATGAGTGCCATATCTCAAGAATGATTTGAGTGAATTTCTTCTAACTTTGCTCAAATATCCACTCTGACACAAGGATAAACTGAATCAGTGTTGGAGGTCAACAGTAGGTTGGGAACCAATGCATTAAGGATTTTTTTTTTGTTGAATTCATCACAAGAACATCCAGCTATAAACCATTAAAGAAATAAGATTTCTACCAAAAAATTGTCACACAAACCACCCTGGCTCTTTTCCTTGACCCACCACTGTACTTTCTCTGTACAGAAATTGTACACCTTACAGAAGCATTTAACCGCCAAGCAATAGTTCTAGTTTTCCATTCGGAATCTACTGCTGTGGGAAAGGTGTCAGATGAAAAATGCAGAAGCAGAACTATACATTTCCCACAGCAAAGATGTACAGTGAATAATAAGACTGAGAGTTAAAAGAGAAAAGGATGAGGTGTTTTTTAAAGAAATATGACTTATTCATTTGCTGGAATAAGTAGGCAAATCTATAAAAGGTATGTCTTCATCCACACAAAGGTTTCTTTAGGTTATTGTTAGATAAGAACACAAAGTTCATAATAATTTTTACGTAAAATAAAGGATGTGAATAAGGCAACAACATACTTAGCCCACACAAAATTCTAATAATTGCAAGTAAACTTTCTTCTTTTTCCCCACTTGTTGAGTTATTTATCTGGTTATCTTGGGACACAGTATAGTCTAGAGAGCTCCAGAAAACATCCATCCATCCATCCATCCATCCTCTTCTGCTTATCCAGCGCTGGATCATGGTGGTAGCAGGTTGAGCAAGTCAACCCAGACATCCTTCTCCCCAGCGAGACTTTCCAACTCCTGCTGGGGGATCCCGAGGCGTTCCCAGACCAGACAGGATACATAATCCCTCCAGTGCATTCTGGGTCTTTCCTGAGGTCTCCTCCCAGCCTGGCGTTCCTAGAAAACCACCAAAGGGAGACATCCAGGAGGCATCCTGGTCAGATGCCAGAACCACCTCAACTGGCCCTTTTTGATGCGAAGGAGCAGCGGCTCTTGTATCCATGAACTCATTCTTTTGGTGATTACCCAGAGTTCATACCGATAGGTGAGGGTTGGGAGGAAAGTTTTGCCACAACAATGCCTGCAAAACTGCTGACGCTACACCAATCCATCTAACAATCTAGTGCTCCCTTTTACCCTCACTCGTGAACAAGAACCCAAGATACTTGAACTCCTTTACCTGAGGCAGAAACTCAGTCCCCATCCGGAAGAACCTCTGAGGTGCTGACTCTCATCCTGACCGCTACAAACTATCCCAAGTGCCTGTTGGAGGTCCCCAACTGAGGAAGCGAACACAACCACATCATCTGCAAAAAGCAGGGATGGAATTCTGATGTCCCCGAACCAGAAACCCTCCTCTCCCTTGCTGCACCTCGAGATCCAGTCCATGAAAATCACAAACAGAATCCGAGATAAGGGGCAACCTTGGCAGAGGCCAATACACACTGGTAACACGTCAGACTTTGAGCTGAGTACGCGGACACATCTCTAACTTTGGTTATGCAGGGACCCGATGGCTCAACGCAGCATCCCCCATATTCCTGACATACCCCTGACATGACCCCCGTGGGGACACAATTGTAATCCTTCATCTCCAAGTCCACAAAACTCATGTAGACTAGATGAATAAAACTCCTATGCTCCCTCAAAACACCCTGCGAGGGTAAAGAGTTGGTCCACTGTCCCAGGACAGAATCTGCATTGTTCCTCCTGTATCTGAAGTTTGACAATCCAGAAAACAAGATAAAAATATCTAGATCTTATGAAAACAGAAATTAACCTATCACAGGAAACAGAGAACTCTTAAATGCTAAAATGCATTTTTATTTGAGGGTGTTTGTAAAATATAAATGTGAAAACTACACCAAAAAGACAGAAGTTAATAGTGGCACTAAAATATAAGTTAAATGTAATACACAAGATGTTGCCTCACCATTGTACAAATGACAAAAACCTATAGAATGGTGAAGTCAAACATTGTCCTACTTGACATATAGGAAATAAGTTACAAGAAAGACTTTGTTTCCATCCACCAACCCCCACACCTCCCTTCAAACACACTTGTGCAAAGAAAAAAAAGACAACATAATATGAACACAATTTCTTCTCATACTTAACGCCTCCCTGCTTGTCAAAGTGAATTTGAGACTTGTTTCATCTTGGAAATATCACTGAATCCAAGTAATCAGAAGACTGACAGAATAAACACAACCAAATTTATTTATATAAGCGCTATGTATTTCAAAGAGGGTTTTTTATGGTGGCAGCAAACATTTTCTTCCTCCTGTCAGGGAGTTTTGTTTAAGTGAAAGGCAGAATCAGAATAAGGAAACATACACAAGCTTGAATCAACAGTATGCAACTCTTCTATCTAAAAATAGTACTTTCAGAGTTGATATAATAGGAAGAATGGCACCTATCCCATTTCCAAAGAACATCCTGGTCCGCTGCTTTTAGCACTCTGGAACGTTGACAATGGGCCATGAGAAGTGCAAACACTTCATGGCACTAGTTCAAACACCAACCTTCAGCTAAAAAGAAGCCAGTTATCTCATCTCAGTGCTGTTTGATACAGTGGCTGTGGTGAAGTTTGGTTTCACGCTAGAGACCCCGGGCTGGCACCAAGCCTCAGTCTGCTTGAAGAGGTAGTCTTGTGAACGCAACTCTGCTTGAGGAGGGGTACTTATCTGCAAGTAGAGTTGGAAATGCAGTTTTAGATGTCTCCTGTCTCTCCAAAAACCCTCATATCTACCCAACATGGGCCCATGTCATCCTCTGAGATGCACTGTAGGTGTGGAAGTTGGAAGCAGGTCATTGGTTTCGAAAATAGTAAAACCCTTCATAGTAGCAGGATGGACTCCATTATCAGCATGTAGACACCACTGCCATCAGGATGGAAATACGGCAAAAACCTTGAAAATAAAATCAGTTTAGTGCTGGTTTAGCTCGATGGTTAGAGTGGTGCTGATATACAGAGGCTGTAGTCCTCAAAGCACATGTTGCAGGATTAATTCCTCTAGGGCCCTATGAAATCTGTTTTTTTTTTTGCTACATTGCTTTTTATTTTTATTTTTTATTATTTTTGGGATTCAGTTTTTTTAACCTCTCCACTAATTTTACCATAAAGAGAGCATCTTGTTTATGCAAATGAATAAAATGTTCACTAATGATCTAGAAATAGCCTTAAATTTATTGATAAAGGTCCACAGTTGGCCCTGGAGCCCTTGTTTGGATAACCCTGATATAAAATAAATATAACCAGTGTAACAGTCAGATATTCCCAACATTTTAAGGCAAATCCACGTGTATAATCACATCCTAACTGATGTTTATAATGTAAATGGAGAAATCCTTCTGTTCTCTCGAACACAGAGTGATAATAACTTAATAAGAAGGTAACATTTAAGTTAAATAGTTAAAAGTAAACCTGTTAGCTAAACTTTTCTTTACCCCTGTGTTGAGCTACGTGATGTTTGCCGGTGTTTGGTGCAGCTGCTTTAAATGCTTTGTATTGTTTAGGAGGGGGTGGGGTGAATGTTTGTGAAGTGAGGTCAAAGACAGTAGAAAGAATTGGACAAACCCTGTGTGTCGTCAGCTGTCTGCTTATAATAGGCGGACTCAGACGGCTCTTGAAGCCAATCCGCGGAGGCTTCCATATTGAAATTGTGGTCTCAACTGAACTTTGGATCAACCTAATGGCCCGCCCACTAAGCACGACTTCCTGTCAGCTAGCTAGCTAGCATTCTGGTTGACAGAAATGTAGCTTCTGCCTGTCGAGCTATCTGCCAATCAAATGAGACGTGCCAATCAGCGTGAAGTGAGGTTTATCCTAAATATAATCCAAATGATTGTGGTACAAAAAAATTAACCCCCCGTACAGTGAGAGCACAGTAACCAACACTGGCTGCCAGTCTGAAACAGGGTTATTGCATACACGGTGAGGAGCGCTGCGACGCACAGCGCCAGCGCGGACCAAAACATGGCGGCCTCCTGGTAAGTATAAACTCAAATTACTCAAAATGCAGATGTCTAGTGAGTTTTTTAGTTTAATATGTATTGAGAAATACAAATATCTATCCAACAAGATGAACTGGCCTGATCATGCAGGGTTCCTGAAACAAAAAATAAAAAATAAAAAATAAAGAATCGACAGTACAAAGTTAATTTGTAGTTCTAAACATATTTAGGGTGTTTTATACTCACGTTTTGTCTCTCCAGCAACACCATTCCTGATGTTGCAGTCAAACTGCAACACAGCTGTGATGGACTGGGACTGGCCTTGTGGAAGTCCAAGGTTAGGTGACAGCAGAGTGGGTGAAAGGACTGATTTCAAAACCTAATTGCGTGACTAAATGTGACTAAACAAGGATCTTACAGAAAAAAACCCTTGTCCTTAACCCTTTGATGTGCAACATGGGTCAAAAGTGACCCGGATGAGTTTCTTTTATCTATATCTTTGGAAAACATCAATTTCATCATTCAGTCCTCCAGGTATTCCTCAATTAACTTGTTTTTAATCATAAAACATCCTTATTTGAATTTCCACTTTCTTACTTTTTGAGTTAAACCACTTTTTTCATCACTACCCCTCTAACGCGCAACATGGGTCAAAAATGACCCATATCTATTTCCTGTGTTATTTCATGTAAATGGCAGAGAGTTTCTATGATATTTCTTAAAAAAAAAAAAAAAAAAAATTATCAGTAACTGTTCCAATTATGCAGTAAATATCTTGTTTTTGAAATGTACAAATCATCATTTTTATTTTCCCTTCCTTACTTTATGAACAATCAGACTTTTTGTATTTCTACATCAAGTTTACACACACAGGTCAGAAATGACCTGCACACATAAAAGTACATTGTGGGATACTGTAATGTGTTTCAGACACTTCACAGCTCAACACAGCTGCCCTTGCACATCTGGTAGATGTAAGAATTTGTTTTTTGTTGTTGTTTACAATTATTACAACATTACCTCTGAAAAAAATAAAATGATAGTCTGAAAGATTACTGTAAATAATGTGATAATTTTAGGTTACCTTAGGAGAGAGAATACATTCCTTTTCAGAGAGTGACAGTTATAACTATTAGCTAGCTAGCTAGCTAGCTAGCTGTTGACATAGATAATCCATTTTATTTATGCTTTATTTTATTTTCTTATTTAGTTGATAACCGTTGGAGTTAGCATTGCTAGGCTGCTTAGAAAAGTAGCTAGCTAAGATATTTTAGCCAAACAGTGAGCTAACCCATAGTTAGCTTATTCTAATTTAGTTTCTAACATTTGCAGTTAGCTATCTACTTAGCTAAGTTTATTGCTAGACAGTTTAGAAAAGTACTGTAGTTAGCTAAGCTATTTTAGCTGATCAGTGCACTAATCTATCTTAGTCAAGTGGTTAGCTAAACTATTTCAGTCAAACAGTTAATCTATCATACTCAAGCATTTAGCTAAGCTATCTTAGACAAGTCATCAAATAAAACTATATAGCAGAGTGTCCGCTAGACTCCCTCTGTCAGAATGACCGGCAGTCCTCAAGAATGCCGGCCATTTAGAACAACTACCGACATTTGCTTTAACATTATTTTGCTGTATTAACAACAGCAAAACGCATAAATCTGATATTCTGTGATACATTGATACATACAAGTCTGCGCTAAATGGGTCTGAGGACACATTTTTTTTTCCAGACCTGACCCAAAACCGAGACAGTAGAAACCAAGCCAACAGTAAACCTGAGTACGGTAATTATTACCCTGTTATTACAGACACATGATTAGACCCTAGAACCACTGCACAAAGTCTTTCTCTTATTGTTCTTTGTGTAGGTGGTTTAAAGTATCAAAATCAAGACTTTTCCTTACACACACAGTGAGTTACACAATATACGCCCACGTTAAACTCATAAACAACAACAGTTAGCTTCACATTAGGAGCTGGGCAAAGAGCTTGTAATGCCACATATGAAGAGGCGCATGGAGGGCACGCTGAAACTCCATAAGCATGTCATCGAGGTAATGGGAAGATGTGGGTTAAAAAAAGACAACGCAGCCACCACTGCACAAAAAGACTGTGATCCTTTGTGAGGCATGCAAAAATTAGGATGGTAGTTTGTGCTTTACTTAAATGCTGTGTTTAGTTGAACACAGACAGAACACAATTCAGCAGTTTTCTGTTATAAAACAAAAGTACAGTTCAGTTCAGTTCAGTCGCTGCTTTATCTGTTATCTGTGTATGTGTGACAAAATTACAAATAAACATGTTGCAAATATTGATTACAAAAGTGTTTGGCCCCACTTACTGTTAAAGAAATAATACAACATCAAATCATTCAATTATAAATCACACATGGAAGGATGGGTCATTTTTGACCCATGTGTGTAAACTTGACGTTGTAATATAAAAACTGGTTCTTTTCATAGCATAAAGAGGAAAAAAATAAAATAATGATTGTGGTAATCAAAAAAAGCATATTAAAAGAATATCTGTAGCAATTTATCTATAGAATTAATTTATTTCAAAAAATGGAACAAAGATAAACTCAGCCAGCATTAAATAGCCAGGGAAATGAATGCGGGTCGTTTTTGACCCATGTTGCGCATTAAAGGGGGGGTACTTATGTTGCACATCAAAGGGTTAAAAACACACTTTTCCAGCTCATATAGCCAAAGTTTATGCAGGTGCGTTAGCTTACGTTAGCATATGTTGCTACATAAGTGATATTAGCTATATCAGCTTACATATCTCTATAGTTATGTAGGCTGCGTTAGCAATGTTACCTGTGTTAGCTACATTAGATTCAACTACGTTAGCTACTGGTGTACACCACTTGTGTCCTGATCGAGGTGATGTCTTAAGGAAGGGGCGTCTGAGAGCTCGGGTCAGCAGCCCGACCCCTCTCATAAAACTTGGTAATATTCTTGTACCTCGTCAAAACTATGTTTTACAACAGCATAGTTGCCCAATGAGACATTCTGTATGCACCAAAGCACACCAAACGGACTAACTTCTTACTTTAATGGATAATAAATGATACAAGGTGGGACTTTTTGACAGAAAATTCTCATTTTCTTGTCATCTTTGAATATATGCCACAGTTTATTAGTGTCAGCTTGAAATGTAACAGCCTTTAATGTTGTCTTAGATTTAAAAAGATGAAATAAGATACATTTGTAAGACTTTAGCAGCACTGTGGTCCAATGATTGTAGCTTAAGTTAAGCAGAAATCCATTTACATTAAGTACAATTTACTGACAGACAAAAATGAGGTTCA
This sequence comes from Cheilinus undulatus, assembly GCF_018320785.1. NCBI lineage: Eukaryota > Metazoa > Chordata > Actinopteri > Labriformes > Labridae > Cheilinus > Cheilinus undulatus. Next base: position 12,341,617 of record NC_054881.1, on the reverse strand, counting down.
CATTTCGGAGTTAAATGTTGGAAATGAAAAAAAAAAACAGAGGGAAGGAGACAGACACACCTAAGAACAGGGGAGAATGTATTTTATTAGTGACTTACTGGAGCATTTGAAGCTTACACAGTCAAGCAACAACAGCTCCTCTTTCTAACTTCATCAAAAATGTAATTCTCTTACAGCAGAAGACACGCTGAGCGTCTGTGTTCTTGTGCCGGCAGCATTATGTGCAAGACCAGGTGATAATTCACGCTTCACAGGCCCTACAGCTTTTCCATTATGCTATGGGTTCAAAAAGTTCAGGGTGGCATATTGCGGCGCAAATTGCAGGCGAAAGCATGACAGAAGTGAGTGGAATCAATTACTGCGTGGATGACACACATCAAAAGAATGAAGGGAGTAAGCTACCTTGATAAAAAGAAGTCATGCGTCGGATGACAACTCGCATTCTACGAAGACAAGCTCCAGGACATTTATAACTTATTTCTCACTCTTTCTGTGCAGGTAATCTTTCAAAGAGGAGATATGTTGGGACAGTAGTCATAAGGTATGAACAGGGATGGAGGTAAGTTAATTAGGTGTTACATAGCGGCAAGAAAGTCTGTTCATGAGGCGAAACCTTTGGAATAAATCCCCTGTGGTGACCGTCTCTTGTATCTTGGACATCCAACATAATGGGGAATCCTATCAAGATACTTCTGTGGGGATTAAGATCTTAATACAAAGTAATGCATAAAGTAAATGTTAAAAAAAATCATCTTGTACATGGACTTTAGGCTATATGATTGGAAGGCCATGCTTTGTCTTTCAGTACAGTCTAATCTGAGAGGAGACTCCTATCTTTCCTGTGATGATATATGTTTTGTGCAAGCTGTATGGCTTTAATTAGGGATAATGTTACATTTAGGTCATAAATACAAAGTCCAGGTGTCTCTACATAGCTAATAATTATAGTTGTTGATGAACATGCTGTTGCGGTTGTAGCCTGTTTCCAAGTAAATCTGTATTTACTTGTTTTTTTTCTCTGTGCTGACAATAGCTAACATTTGAGATGCTGTGTTTTCTGGTTGTCCATCCACCCAATCACAACAATGCTTTAAAGGATGTTCCTTAAAAATTCACAAAGAAGTCCACCCTGACTTAGAGATGAACTGATATGATTTTGGAGGCCAAAGGTCAAGGTCATTGAGCTCATGTTCATCCCTTGCTTGTGAACACAAAAGAATTGTTAGAGGAATTTTCCTCAAACTTAACACAGTTTTTCACTCTGATTAAAAAGACTGAAGTTGACTTTTGAGACCATTCATGAAAAGTCAAGATCATTAGGCCTCATGTTAATCCCTTACATGGGAACATTGAACCATAAGAATGCTTGTAGTCGATTTTCTTAATCTTTGCACTTGTCCACTCTGACTCAAGAAATAATACATTTTTATTTTGGGGACCACTGGTCAAGGTTAAGGTCAATCGACCTTATCTTGATCCCTTGCATTTAATAGCTATAGTGTAGTCAAGACCACACTATTTGAGACCTAGATAAGCCCGAGGCCATAAATTGTTTTAGTAAGAGCTTCTGCTTGTTAGCACATTAATGATGTAGAAGAATAGCACATCAGTGGTGGTCTTGATGGAAAATCCAAGCTAGGCTGGTCCAAGACCGATACAAGGCAGAGTGAAAATGCTCTCGATTCAGATACAAGACCAAGACATTCAAAATGTGGTCTGAAGGCTGGTCCCAAGACCAAAACTGTTCCTGGCTACTACAACACTAGTAATAGCTTAACATTTCACAAATTTCCACTCTGACTGACGGATGAATTAATTCATATTTGGGGGCGATTGGTCATGGTAAAGGTCGATGGACTTCATCGTAATTGCTTGCTTATGAAATCTTAGGAATGCTTCGCTGTGATTTCCACAAAATTTTCATCAATGTCCACTCTGTCTCTAGGATAAACTAATGTGGTTTTGAAGGTCAAAGGCCAAGGCCACTGGACCTTGTGTTTGCCACTTGCTTCTGAACAAAATATCTTGGGACTGCTTTCAGGGATTATCTCAAACTTTGCACCAATACCCACTCTGATTCAAGGGGGGAGTGGTTACATTTCATAGGCCATAAGTCAGAGGACCCTGTGCCTCATGTTCATCTCTCGCTTGTGAACACAATCTCTAAAGAATGATCGAAGGGATTTTCTACACACTGCACAAATGTCCACTTTGACTCAAGGCTATTTTAATACATTGTAGACACGGCCAAGGCATAAAACCTCAACAGCCCTGCTATTTTACCCATCACTGCACCTCTAGATGGTAGTTCTGGTATGGACATTTTGAAGACAGACAGCCAGGTACCTTATAATTCACATAGCACTTTCTTTTAAAAACTCCTTCAGTATTTACTTCAACAATCCAGTGACTTGTCTGATATGTCAATTTTTTTGTCTTTTTTATCAGTTTTTTTATAGTCTTTGCTGTGTTGGGTGTTTTAATGTTTTTCACTGTGTTGTCCTGTTGGAATGTATAACCTTCAGTTTTAAATGACATAGTATATTTGCATAAACAGGTAAAAGACCAATTTCTGTCCTTGCATACAAAAATATGCATCCTATTTTTCCATTTTATTCACTTGAGCCAATATCAGATGTCCTCCAAATCCCTGTGTCATTGCCATCTTGGTGGAAATAACTGATATTTACTCAGTAATTACTGCGACCAACAACCAGTGTGTATGCAACCAGTAATCATGTAATAATGCTGAGGAGTGTGATGAGACTGTTTATTGACAATAATAACATTATCAACACTTAAAAGCATTAAATCGTTCATAATTAACGTCAATGAAATGTTTGGACTTGACATCATTGTGATATAATGATGATGCCAAACCAACATTGTCTTTTGAGGTCAATACATCATTGGACTTTGCATCAGTCCATATGTCACTCTTGTGGATCTGGTTTTGACTTAAATCTTAAGTTGCATTTTGACATCCAATATCTGTTAAAGACAATACGCTGTGGTTATAGCAGTTTTAAAACATATGCCAGGTTTAAAACATTAGAACATCTGTTTTTGGTGTTACTCTAATGTTTGGATGTCATGTCAACCCAGTATTAATATCTAATGCCCATTTAACATCGGTTGTAGAGGTCTAATCAATGTTGGGTTTTGATATCTTCATTACAATGTTGTATTTGGACAGCAACCCAACATTAGGTTTTGAAATCAATCAAAATATGAAACTTGACATCACCCAAACACACAGATTTGAAGTCAGTCCAACACGGGTTACCATGTCAATGCTCTATTGGGATTTAAAACCAAACACCAGGTTTTGATGACAACAGAGTGATTTGATGTACTTTTGATCCAAAACTGAGTTTTAGTGTCAAACCAGGGTTGTATTATACTAAAATCCAATTCCCAGCATAGACATAAATGCAACAATGGCTTTTGGCAACAAACCAGTGTAGGGATTCAATGCCAATCCAATATTTGATAATTACATCCAATTAAATGTTTTGATGCCAATCCAATGCTGGGCTAGGGTTCAAACTCAATTGTTTGGCAACAATTCAATGAAGGGTTATGAAATCATGATAAAATCAGAATTTGGTGTGAGTAGGAACTATATTTAGGGGCTTCAAAGTGTGAGACACAAATTGCTCCAACAGGTGGTACCTTAGAATTCAGATGGTGCACTTAATAAAGAGGGACTTTTACTGAGGTTTTGCTGATGGAGGAACACGTACAGTTTTTGACCACCACGCCGAGTAAGGTCACTTAAAATGTTATATTGTGACATTTCAAGTAAGGAGTGATCGGAATTGTAGCTTTTTTCAGTGATCTGGATCATTTTACTCAGCTCAGGATAAAGAGTTGGCTCTTTCAGGTCCCAAACAGCTCTTCATTCGAGTACCAGTTTGGCTTCATTTGACCTGCCAATTTTAGCAATGTCATAACATAACATGTTTTACTCCAACTATGAAAATGTCATGTAGTTATTTTTCAAAATGTAACGTCTCCCCAAAATACCTGGTGAGTCAGTTGAAATCTGTTTGTTGGCTGGGCTGTATGACACACCTGAAATTAATCATTAATTTTATACTAGGGGTGTGTATTGGCAAGAATCTGGTGATATGATACATATTGCGATACAGGGATGCTCATATCAATATATTTTGATACTATGAGCAAGGCGATATATTACGATATTTTTGTAATACATTTGTATATGTGGGTGTGTATTTATATGTTTATATATAGAAATAAATAACTGTAATTTTAAGTTAATATGGATTATAACATAACAGAATCAAGTTATTAATAAAAATGTATTAAAATTATATGTATAGTATGTAAATTAAAAATTATATGGTGTGTTACAAAATACATGGTCTTGCATCATCTGGAGTTTTAACTCTTTCTGTGCAATTTGAAGATGAGAAAATTTCCCCTTCGTTGTCATGAATTAAAATGCTTTCAGGGTTTTTAAAAGAAAAGTGAAAAATAAATCAAAGTAAATGCAATAAAATCTTTTATGTTTCATGGTACATCAGCTTGTGTGTCTTAACGTACTGAAAAGGTGCTTGTGGAGGAAGACTGATCCTCATATCCAGCTTTAAGGACTGATGGAGTTGTGAGAAGGGCATGACGTGATGGGCCAGTGTTTTTTTATCGTGCTATGGAAGCTGTCATTCTCCTATGGCACCACGATGGCACAGGTCCTTACAAAAAAAAAAAAAAAAAAGTATTGACTGGCTAATCATGGTTACATGAGTAAAAATCAGCCGTAGCTTCAGCAGGCTTCTTTCATGTTAGCTGTTAGCTGCTAAGCTATCGTTATGATGTATCGCACTCAGGTTTGTCGTGTCTTCAAGTATTTCACTCTGGCATATCTTACAAATGACTTGACTCCTGTAGAGGTCTGTACTGTCTTTAATCTTTTGGATGCCAAAACGAGTACACATATCCGCTACAAATGCAGCAGAAGCTGCACTGCTGGGTAGGCATGAGAAAACGGCTTGCTCAGACAGGAAGTCTTGCGTGATCTTGTTGTCTAAGCAGCGGTCTAGCGCTCGGAGGTAAAATTACACCACAAACTACCACACGAACAAGGTAAATTATTAATTTAAAAAATATCAATACTGCATTTTAAAATATCAGTACAGTATTGCGTCGTGAAATATGGCGATATATTAGTGTATCGATATTTTTGAACACCCTTTTTAAACGTCATGTAGGTGTCATTAATGCGCGTTGTGCCTTTGGTAGAGAAAAAAGATCATCCCTGCTAATCAATCAAATATCACACAGACACAAACAATCTGTATAAAAATAATAATAGTACTAGTAATAACCAGCTTGTTCAGGAATGACCCATCACTACAAATAAGATGCATGGAGCAGTGCCATGGTGAGCCTGTCTACTTTCTCGCTTACTTGCCAAAGTGTCAATCAAATGTTTGGTTTTGCCATCCATCATACAAATGTTGGATTTTGGTGATAAACTAAGGTTTTGTTTTGATGTAAATTTAATACAGAACAATCCAACATTACTATATGCTAAATGTTGGTCCAGTGTCTATCCATTTGGGCTCTTATGACAATCAAGTGTGTGCCTGCTCTGATGTAAAGGAATTTAGACTGTAACATGATGAAGGGGCGGAAAGCATGTTAAACACTTTTCACAGATTAGACCTGATTGGGGAGGACTTCTGCTGACTTGTAAGCACTCCAGCTCGGGTGGCTGCCGCTTGCTCAGCACATCAGATATGTAACCCCAGAACCCATCTGTCGTCCTCGCTGGGAGTTTCATGCTCCTCAAACATATGTCATGAGACCAAAAAACATAAAACCCAGTCTTAAAATTTCTGTAAGAATGACCAAGATCATGCCATGATAGGAAACCCTTAAAGATCACATTAAAAAAATCTGAAGTAAAAGCATTTTTTAAATGCTTGTTTGAGTTTAGAGGGACCTAAAGCATTGAAACATGAAATTATGATGTAAATTTTTTGGTATTTAATTTTTAAACTTTGCCAATGTTTCATAAGGTGTTCTGGGAGATTACACTCAGTCCTGTAGCACTTCATCCTATGCCTCCATTCCATCAAGACTCAGGACACGCTAACGTTGGACATGAATGTGCAAACATAGGAGTAGGGTTAGGTGGTAGGGCCAAAGCCTGTAATAGGATTGGGCCTACTCTGTTTTCCCATGATAGCAATTACATTTTGGTTGTTTTCTAGAGATTGGCCTATACCATTTATTGCCACAGACAAGAATAAGAGTAGTAGAAATATTTTTTTTTTTTTGAGTGTGACTCAAGTTGAAGATGTTTCTCATCTGTTCAACTATTCCTTATGTATTTTACATATTTTAATTTTGATTTCAGTACATCATCCTTGCTATGCTGCAGTTCTTTCCGACAGGCAGGATTTCTCCAACTCAGAGGGTAACTTCACTCAGCACAAAAGTCTCTAATGCCTGAAGACTTCTTGGGAAAACTATGCAGATAAGGGAATGATTGTCAAATAATTTAGAGATAATGGCAAAAATACTAGGAATGATCATATTTTTAGGTCAACACAACTCATTTTTATAACAGCCTTTTACTGTTTGGTCTTACAGTGTTGTTTTCATGGGAAACCAGCATTGTTACCCTAATATAGCAGGATAAATTAGTCAAAGTGATCAGAAAACAACTGGAAATCACTAGTCATCAAATGGAAATAAAGTAGAGTGAAATATATGGATACATTCAGATTCTGTTGTCACTGCATAAATGTTTACTGTGAATTTCCAACTAGAAGGAGGACATTTATCATTGCTAAATCAATGGCAGAGCCTAGATATTTATTATCGAAACAGCTGATGGAAATAGTTGGGGGAAACTAGGGCTGTCAAATGATTATCTTTTGTGATTTTGTTTTGTCACATTTGAAATTCCACTGTTTCGCATTAGAAATTGTTTATATTTAATTTGGGATTTTTCTACTGTTTTATACAAAGGATAATTCAGTCAGGAGAGACATAATACAAGTTCAGTTACAAGTTTTAAAATGTTTGAAAATGTGAAATGTCTTTGGCAGATGGATTCTATCGTGATGTCTATCTGAACTTGAAGGGGTAGTGAGGCCAACAACAGGATAGGATACCCCCTTATGGAGTCTAGACACTGATGGTGGTGGGGAAGGCTGGACATTTATGAGATGTAATGGAGGTGGCTGGGGTGGAGGAAGGTTGCAGTAGTCGCACTGAAACAACAAACTGACTTCGAAGTGAGGAGAACAGATTTTAAGCTATGACAGCAGCAGGATGATTGGATCGAGAGACGTTGTGGAATAATGAGACTGGCTTAGAATTTCAGTGAGAAGATGCCTCTACCAGCTGATTAGCAAAGCATTAAGGGCAGACATGTAAGGGATTATTATTGAATGAAAGGATGCATGGAACCTGCTTGAACTTATTCTGGGCTTGAACGTACCTATGGAAAAGGGAACAAGGCAATAGTAACAGGGTGAATGTTTGATACAACAAGTTGCAGATGACTTTTCATTTGTCCACCGAGCTATCAGTGAGTTTTCAAAGTGAAATGAGATATTGAGGAGCAGTGGTGGTCTTATTTCACATTAATTTGACTACTGCAATGGCTTAAAGCATAGGATTAATTGCAATAAAAAACTTTTAACCCACACGATAGACCTTTATTAATCCTGATTAATGTATTAATGCTGATATCACAATTGCTATGCAGACTTAAAGGGTGCATCCTCATCAGTAAGCTGAACTGCAGTGTTGGCTGAATGCAACTTGGCTCTAATGTGCTCATTTACTTTTCTATGACCACTGTACTGAAACAACTTTACCCTCTCCCCAGATATATGATGACAGGTGCCGATTTCACCTCTGTCTACTGTGCTCTTGTGCAAAATATCAGGTCACCTTACTGCCTAATGGGGCGATGCAGTAATGGATGTCAAGTGTAAACAAATATCAAAGCAGGAACAATAGGATAAGGATAATGAGCTCTGCAGATTTGATAGTGGTAATTATAGAGGTCTCTGAAGGCTGAGTACTTAACTTAGGATGAGTTTGATAAGGAAATATAAACATAGCATAGGAGTTACTCTTGTCTGGCATGACTCCTTATAGGAAAATAATGTTTTTAATGAAAATTGTGGTGTATGATTTTGTTTTTTTCATAAATGTAAGAAATAAAAAGCCTTTCTAAGCTTAAGATCATGCCACTAAAGAAAATAACTTCTCAACATGACAGCTGACTTTGTCTTTGTAACTCAGCAGCTATTTTGACACACGCAGATCCATCAGTCCATGAAAGAAATGTCAGTGTCTGGCCTGGCATGTGGGCAAAGAAAAGAGACTGACACAGCGTTTGGAGGGCTGCATTTTTCTTTTTGCTTGCCTGGAATTTTCTGCCTGAAATCTATGAAGTAACATCAACACCTGCTGGTCTGCACTGCTCACTACATTCATTGACTCAGTGAAGAACACAAACTCCAGTTTTTTCAACATCAAAGTGGACTGATCTGAATAGTAATGGCAACTCACCTGCAGTAGGTTGCTTTATTTGTTGTTTCTTGTCACCGGGGTGCCGGAGGTCGGACGGATGTGGGGAAGAATTATGATGAGACGAGCTTAAAAGGCCTCAGGAGGAGTTTTTAAACGGTTATGAAAAGGACTGAAATAAAAAATTATGCTTCTTTAAGACCTACAAAAGCTAATAAGACCATCAGAAACTATGCTGGTCATTTCTGTTATAGATGTTTAATACCTTAAACACAGGGTAGGTTTTATAATACAGCGCGTTGTATCTTTATCTGTTGTCATGCAGATAAAGGCATTATGAGGAAGGTTTCTGCCAGACAAATTCAGTTCAGGTTAAGACAGCAGCAGCTAAAATGCCATTACAAAGCAGCAAAACAGGTATTCGAAGCTGCTGGTGCCTCTGGAGTCCAATGAACCTCAAGGTGTAGGATCCTCCAGAGGCTTGCAGTCGTGCATAAACCTACTATTCAGCCACCCCTAACCAATGCTCACAAGCAGACACGGTTGCAGTGGGCCCAGAAATAAATGAAGACTCATTTTCAAACACACTTGTTGACTGATGAGTGCTGTGCAACCCGGGATGGTCCAGATGGATGGAGTAGTGGATGGTTGATGGATGGACACCATGTCCCACAACGTCAGCAAGGAGGGGGCGGAGTCATGTTTTGGGCCGGAATCATGAGGTAAGAGCAAGCCCCTTTAGGGTCCCTGAAGGTGTGAAAATGACCTCAGCAAAGTATACAGAGTTTCTGACTGACCACTTTCTTCCATGGTACAAAAACAAGAACCGTGCGTTCCGTAGCAAAATTATCTTAATGCATGACAATGCACCATCTCATGCTGCAAAGAATCCCTCTGTGTCATTGGCTGCTATATGGATAAAAGGAGAGAAACTGACATCTTACAATGAAATTCAAGCAGAAACTCCAAAAACTCACAAATTCAAAGGATGAAAGAATTGTGAAGAGGATATCAAAGAAGTGGCCCTATGTTAACGTTTAACTTGGCCTGTTAAGATGTTTTTGAAATAGCTTTTGATTTCAGTAAATATGACCTCCTAATGCTGCAAATTCAACAAATGACCATTTTTGCTTTTTTACAACCTATAAAATTTTTGAAACTCAGTTGTGCATAATAATTTGGAACAGAGCATTTTGAGTTTTTTATTTCTGAAAAAAAAGTTATCATTGGGAGGTTTGTTCAAAAAAATTTGAATTAAGCTCTAAAGCTTGATGACTTGAAAATTATAATGACTGTCATCTGCATTGACTATTTAGGAAAATCAGTGAAAAATATCATTTGCGCAATAATTTGGAATGGCAGGCTAAGCAAGTCAGCCTAGACATCCCTCTCCCCAGTGACATTTTCCAGCTCTTCCTGGAGGATCCCAAAGCATTCCAGGGCCATGTGAGATATATAATCCCTCCAACGAGTCCTGGATCTACCCTGGGGTCTCCTTCCAGTTGGATGTACCTGAAAGACCTCCACATGGAGGTGGCTGGTGGGCATTCTAATAAGAAGCCCACACCACCTCAACTGACTCCTTTCAATACGAAGGGGCAGCGGGATCCCTCTGGATGTCTGAGCTCTAAGGCTGAACTAATCATGATTAAAAGAATCAGAATACAGCAAAACTAAAATACACATGTAAAAGATATGGACACAAATATAGTCCTTCAAAGGAGCTTTAAGTATGGTCAGATTTTTCAAAAATTGAGGTCAGCCAACATGTTTGAAACATGATTATAACCCAGTACAGCATTCATGGGGTTTTGGGACCTGTCAGCCTTAAAAAAATCGATAATTTTTTCCTGTGTAGCATGTCACAGTGGATCAAGGCCATGGCGTGATGTCTCAAATCCCCTGGACAGAAAGTCTAGCATATTTGATTTTTCCCTCTTTCTACTTTGATTTGATTTGTTGTGATAGTAACATTGACCTATGACAACACAGAATGCCCATGCATGTGCAAAAGTACTTGAGCTTTGAGACCTTCGAGACAGAGAAGTTTGTCGAGCTCTGGCAACAACATCTCAGCTTTTATGATGTCTCATCCAGGGACCACGACTGATTGGAGAAAGAGGGTTGTTGGTGCTTCTACTGTTATCACTAGTTGCACTTTCTTACTTTGTGGCCCTACTGATTTCATCCAAACCATAAAATAACATATTTTTAAGATTTGTCAGCCTACAATCCTAATTTTTTGTGGCAGCAATTTCCAGCTTTGGACTGTGAGCTACTTGCAAAGCATTCTGGGATCTTGAAAGCATGAAGCTTGAAGGCTTCATCCCTTTTGAAACTCATTCACACATTATTGTGTGCAGTTTCTGTTAAATCAAAGCAGCATCCACACTAAGGAATCCAGCCTCAGATCTGTGTACGCTTGAGCCCAAAGTCTGGTACATTCTCATCAGTGTGGATGCAAACAAACCGTGCTCAGGCACCGTGCCCAGGCTGGCTTGGGGAGGTGGTCTCCATCCCAATTCAAGGGGCTTCTGGCATGGTGAACATAAGATGTGAATGACACCGTGCCCCAGTATGGGATTGGGAGCTGTGTGAGCTATGTGACGTCATGGTAAAAGCAAAACTTCTTTCCCTGTCACTGCAGTTTGCTCACATTTTTTCTTCATAAATGGAGGAAATTGTAAGAATCAAGTCAACAAATGGTCTGTTATGAATCACATTATGGATGACCACAAGCTGTAGTCAGAAAGATGAGATGCAAGGGCAAGTAACCTCTCCTATCATCCATTGGTGGGTGGTTGGACTTCTTCACCAGCTTAAACCATAAACAATCTTCACCCAGGTCATGACCCACCATGGTAACTTCTTCTTTCTCCTCCTTGGAGGGTTTGCAAACAGGCCACATGCATACTGCCACCTGCTGTTTGAGACAGAGTACAAACACTAGCTAATAATTTTGGCCTCTTCAATTTATTATTTTGACTTTTGATTTCATATTTTGACCTTTCAAATTTATTATTTTGATTTTTCTATTTCAAATTTTGACCTTTCCAATTTAAAATTTAGATTTTTTTTATCCCACATTTTTACGTTTCCAATTCATTATTTTGACTTTTATCTCATAATTTGACCTTTTCAACTTAATATTTTGACTTTTTATCTCATATTTTGACCTTTTCAACTTAATATTTTGACTTTTTATCTCATATTTTGACCTTTTCAATGTTATATTTTGGCTTTTTATCTCATAATTTGACCTTTTCAACTTCATATTTGGACTTTTTGTCTCATAATTGGACCTTTTAAATTCATTTTTTAAAAATTTTATCTAATATTTTGACCTTTTCAATTGATCATTTCAACCTTTATCTCATAATTTGACCTTTTCAATCCAATATTTGGACTTTTTATCTCATGATTTGACCTTTTCAATGTAATATTTTGGCTTTTTATCTCATAATTTGACCTTTTCAATCCAATATTTTGACTTTTTATCTCATAATTTGACCTTTTCAATGTAATATTTTGGCTTTTTATCTCATAATTTGACATTTTCAACTTAATATTTGGACTTTTTATCTCATAATTGGACCTTTTCAATCCAATATTTGGACTTTTTATCTCATGATTTGACCTTTTCAATGTAAAATTTTGGCTTTTTATCTCATAATTTGACATTTTCAACTTAATATTTGGACTTTTTATCTCATAATTTGACCTTTTCAATGTAATATTTGGACTTTTTATCTCATAATTTGACCTTTTCAACTTAATATTTGGACTTTTTATCTCATAATTTGACCTTTTAAATTCATTTTTTAAAAATTTTATCTAATATTTTGACCTTTTCAATTGATCATTTCAACATTTATCCCCCTTTTTGACCTTTTCAGTTGAGGATTTTGACTTTTTATCTCATAATTTGGCCTTTTAATTCAATATTTTGACTTTTTATCTCATAATTTGACATTTTAAATTGATCATTTCAACCTTTATCTCATTATTTGACCTTTTAGGTGCCCAGTTTTAAATTTAAGGTCATATTTCTGCATTAAAAACATTATTGTGACTTTCTTTTTTATAGATGTGATTTTTTTAAGCATTATTTTAACATCTGTTTTCATGTTTTTACCTTTTGAACTAACAAGTTTGACTTTTTATCTGAGATTTTGAGCCTTTCAAACTGACCATTTTGAATTTTTAAAATAATTTCAAAACCATTTATCATAAGTGCTAATTTTTTTCCCCATAATTTTTTACTTGTGAAAATGAGGTTTACAGTTTGGTCAAATGTCATTAACAGATGACACAGATGAACCAAACAATGTTGCCATTGTTTAGTATTTTTCTATGCTAAGATAGTAGTTTTTAGAGTTTGTATGGATTGTACTGCTATTTGATTTGTATTCCTCTGTTTCCCTGATATGAGCTAAATGAGCTGTTTATCCTCAGTAACCTTCTATGTCTTGCCAAAATGTGTAACATGGTGCATTCTAATAATTTTATTTTTACTCACAGATGAATATGAGTGTGATTCTGCTTTTGAAATATTGTGTCGGAGAAGTGTCCTGGATGTTTTAGAAAACAGTGGGCTCAGATCCAAATTACCCACCGGGCATGGAGCGACAAAACAAGCTGTGCTCTGGAGAGAGCTTGTAATAGATTGCCGTGATTCCCTTTGGACATGCTGTTGAGCAGGTGGCGCCTTAGCTGGTGCAACACACGGCAATGAATTTACCATTTCCTACCCCGCCATCTGACTATAAATCATACAATCTGAAAACACATTTTTTAATAAGCAGAGAGGCAATTAAATAAATTCAGATAAGGGTGGGAGGTAAGTCTCTCTGCAGGTTATTTTCCTCATTAACCCAACACATGCATGCATGAGCAAACCATGACACATATCAGCTTTTTTCTACACCTGATTAGGAAAGAGAAATACAATTAAATGGATATAGCTGACTTATTTAATTATGCTTTAATCCACTGTGGTGCAATCAAGAACTCATACTGGGTTTAATGCTAAATATTCCCTCTTGAGTTTTCAGTAGAAACTGAACAAAACAACTCCAATGTTTTAATTAAACTTCAAAATGGTCTGTAGAGTTTTTCTTAACATCAGGATGCTGGTGTCAGCTTTTCTTACATGTGATGATAATATCAACTGAACACTTCAGGCAGCTTAGCATAAATGAAATTTCAAAAATGGTCCAGTGGTTCTGAACTGGTCTAGCCTCAGGACCCACCATCACCTTGTTAATGAAAAATCATGACCCAGATTTCAGAAAATGTTCAACTACTTGAATGTTCTTCATGAAATATGGTGTAGTGGGGGGAATCTCATATCCATATCTGGTGTCTTGCCTCTGAGGAAGCGTATTGATCACCTCAGGGACCTTCTTCAAAGATATAGGTGAGTCTTCCCCTGGATCTTCAGGCTCTGCCCTCTTAATAGCAATCGTGTTGGTTTGGTTCAAGAATTCCTCAAATCGTTCCTTCCACTGCCTGAGATATCCTCATCTGAGTCAGCAGGTCTATACTCCTGCTGAGAACAGCCTCTGCCAAGCTCTGCTTCCCTCTGTGAGTCATTGAATGGTTGGCTGGGACATCCTTCAAGCCAACCGACAGTCCTTCTCCATGACTTCCCCAAGTTCTTCCTTCCCACTCCTTAATAATCCCACAAATGTAATAACAGTTGTTACAAAGTCATTTAGCAGGCACTTTTATTCAAAGCGACTTACATCTGAGACATTGATAGGTGTTCACGGTGTTAAGGACCTTACCCAAGGGTACTCATACTGCCCAGACCAGGTTTTGAACCCCAGATCTCCTGTATTGTCAGCAATGTAAACCACCTAGCAATCAAGCCGCAGTTGCGTACTGCCATTACAGCAGTTTCCTAATAATGATTACATTTGCAGGTATTTATTTATTTAGGTGATAGAGTTGTACTCAAGGCCACACTATCGCAGACCAAGACTTGCCTGAGACCAGAGTGCACCGAGACCAAGACAAGACCAAGACTTTTGGGGGTCAAGATCGAGTCAAGACCGAGACCTTAAAAATCAGTTTTGAAAAAACATGACAAGGTTGAGCATTCTCTTTAACTATTCAAATGAGGGATTCTTAAAGGCCTCCTATGCAACACTCTGAGCTATCAATATTAAAATCTAATGTATGGTGGAGTACTGAGGAGACAGTGAACTCCCTATTGGTTTGTTGTTCTCAGCTTTGTGTTTACATGGACAGAAAAGTATCTAAGTATTTAAGTTTCTGACTGAAACATAAACATGTTCCACTTTTTCATGTAAAAATGTCCCAGTCCAACTGTTTGCTTGGCTACCATGTGGATCTACAGAGATGGCTCCACCCCCTCATAGACACTGAGTCTAGGGTGATGGATCGTTCGTGAATGAGCTGGTCCAAAGAGCCGGCTCTTTTACATGAATAATAAGAGCCAGATCCTGTTTGAGAGCCATATTATACTATCATAACTACTATTATTATTTCTATATAGATTGTGTGTGCCTGTGTGTGATTTGATTGAATAGTAGAGATGATATTTTATCCTTTCCACAGGCACACCATGCATTAAGGACTCGTGTTTTATAATTTATGCCAGATGTGTCATACATCCCAGCCAGTGAGCAGATTTCATCTGACCCACAAGGTGTTTTGGGGCGACAGTAGATTTTGAAAAATAATAACATGATGTTTTCATCCATTTTAAAAATTGAGCACAGTAGGAGTAAAATACCTGCCCAAATATCAATAATTTTTTATGACATTAGCTTAAATTGGCAGTTCAAATGAGGCCAAACTGGTACCTGAATGAAGAGCCGTCTGGGAGCCGAAAGAGCCGACTCTTTTTGCTGAGGCGAGCCAAATGAGCCGGATCACTGAAAAGAGTTGAAATTCCCATCACTACTTCAAATCAGAGTGGAGGAAAAAAGAATTTCCAAACTGATGAAAAGCTTTTTCATGGCCTAAAAATACAAGCATGTAACAACATAATAAACTTAAAATGCATTATTACTTGAAACTGATGGTAGTATCTTGTTAGATATAACACTGTTTTCCTGTTTATCCAATGAGTTTATTTCAGTCTTTTTTATCAAATTGTAAGAAACTGACTTTCTCTCTTATGACACCATGAAATACACGTGCCCTTTAGCCTTTTTTTAGTTTTATCGTGTTTTATGATAATGGATTATCATCATATGTTAGTTGGAAATGGTCGACTAAACTAGCAGCTGCTATTTTCAGTATTTATTTCATATCAGTAAAAAGAAGTCTGTGTTTGCCTCCAGTATGGAAAGTCTTCTCTCAACAGTCCAGCTGATAAAATCATTTCTTTCTGCCCTGCTGTAGCCGCCTGCAGCAGAAGCCACTTGTCCATGACTGGCTGTTATCCTCTTTCTGTAAAGTCACACCCTCTCAGGTGTTTAATCCCTGCAGACAGTCACCTGTAGTGCTCATATTTTCCACTTTCTCTGACAGTGAAGCATGAAAGCCATTAGCTGTGGAAGCTAGCATTGTAGAATGACTTCTTTTCCACTATTGGAGGGGTAATGATGGAGGAAGTTGGTTGTTTGCTTTAATTTCAGAAACTTCTAGCAGACCTTTCCATTGGAAATAAAGTTGAGGCTGGCTAAAGCCAAAGGATCTTTCAAACCCAACACATGCTGAAACTGTGAGAGGCAATACACATGACAACAAATGATAATAGATCTAAATGTTTTACAGTTTATTTATTATGCAAAACACACCTTTTTAGGCTTTTCTAACAAAAATATGTGCCCCTGGCCTGTGCACAATCCCCTCAAGAATCAGAAACATTCATTCTTTGAGTTTGGCTGTTTAACGTACTTGTAAATAGTAGTGGCATTAGTCTCCAGAGATTTCAGTGAGCTTTGCCTCGTTAAGCAGAGCGTGCTTGTTGTACCCTCAGGTAAGCTAGGCTATATAGTGCTACAGATGGGTACAGTTGATCTGTGTGATTTAGCAAGTTTTAGGTAAAAATTGAGCAAAAAAAAAAAAAAAAAAATGCTGGCTCAATTGTATGCTGAAAATGAATATTTTCATTTTACTACATGCAAACTGGATGTCCTTAACAGGGATTATCACAGCCTTGAACATATTAATACTGAGGAACGTGTTCTTCTCAAAATTTTCAGAGTTTGATAAATTGTTAGACTTAGGGTATTCTTGACCAAAAATGGATGGCATATATAGCTAGGGATGATAACACTATACATCCAAATTGATGTAATCTTTTTTCAGCATTATTTTTTTTTTTTTAATTACAATCAGATCTGATGATCAATAACAAATATTAATCAATTCATGTAACCTTAAATTGTTGGTGTGCAAAAACCCTGTTTGGGATGGAAAAAAACCCAAACAAAATACATTTCTACAAACAAATTAAATTTCCTAAAAGGGGATTTTCACAGCCACCATTAACGCTTTAAACAAACTGCAATAAAAACACATCATACATGTTTTGTTTAGTTTGTGAAGTGTCTTTGAGTGTCCAAAAAAGCGCTATATAAGTGTGATGTATTATTATTATTATTATTATTATTATTATAAGGTTAACATTTTTGGAAGAATTTTTCAATCAAGATCAGACCTGATTATAAATTTTAAATAATGATTAATTCATTGAAATTTAACCAGTTCAATTCCAGTTTAAGTGCAAAAAAACCCCTGATGTTTGGAAAAGGATGTACCTGCAGGCTCACAGGCCGTTGGACTCTGCTTGCACACATGCACATTGTTAATGAGCATCTTTTGAAATACAGATTGCTAGCCATATATATATATATATATGGTTGTTTTTTTCGTGACAACACAATTAAAATACTAATATTAAAAACAAAATAAAAATGATCAAAAGAGATGCAAAATGGCCCTAACACCCTGGATGGGTTACATCCATCAAAATGAGTGACTATGTTTTCTTGCTTGAAGAGTGTAATCCAGCTGTGTACCCGGCTTTATTACTTTACAGATTCATGAGGGAAAATGCGTCTGCTGTCTGGAGGGCTACTAACCTTATTAGCTAAAGCAACAGATGGAAAATCTCAACAACAAATACATATATGCTCTACATTTCATAAATCTGACATTCATCATTGGTAATTCATCAGCATTGCTCGCCATACACAAAAACTTCAAACCAAGTCTTGAAAAAGACTTCTCTATTCTTTCTTCATTTGTAGATTTTCCTCTTCTATCAGGGGACAAGACTACACAAACACTCGTGCTGCAGTCCAGGGATGTACTTTGGGTTCGTCTTGGATGGAATCCACCGTAATTAGTTCCTCAACAGAGCCGATGCATCCTCGGGCTTAATGGGCAACGATCAATGCCAACACAAATAGCGTGTCTTTCCCTCTGTGTGGCTACAACTGCTCAGTGGATAAGATTACTGAATCATCTCAAACTTTTGTATTTAGTCTTGCTGCTGCTCTGAATATGCTTATGTAAATGTAATAGTCCGCTGGTTCGTTCCGCTGTAACCACACGCACGCCTATTCAGTGGCTCTCATACAAGATGTCAGAGAAGTTGATGTATGCAAACACTATTGCTATCTCTGTCTCTCAACCTGCTGCCAGGGGTTAGACATATAATTGTGTTTAAGGCAGCGCGCATTTACACAGAAATATTCCACCTACACGCACTTTGAAAATCTCATTTATTTTCCACGGCCATCTGCAAGTACTTCACAATGAACCTTCTGAACCGAATGAATCACTCTGTATTTGCAGGCAGAAGCACATAACTTTTTTCTCTGAAATGCACAAGTCTTTTAAATTGGAAATGTTCTTAGTTACTAGAACCTTCTTTGTTCATACGTTTGCATGCAGCACACGCATGCCTGCAGGGTGAACTAAAGGATGAAGAACATGGTGTAGAAGTACATTGCTGATGTGGGTAGCATTTTTAAAGGACTAAAAGCTTTTTAAAGCTCCTGTTTGATTTGTCTTGATTTTGTTGCCCCCTGTAGACAAAGTTTTACCTCTCCTCATTTTGCTACATGAATAGATTTTACTGATGGAGAACCTACCCTTGCACCGTCAGTCTTTTCAGTGAGAAATCTACAAACCCAAAGTTAAGATGTTGTGTATAATGTAAATAAAGTTTTTGGAAATATAAAAACATTCTGAAGTTGCCTGCAATATGCTTTAAAAAAGTTGAGTCATGATGTTTGTCAGACTTTTGGATTTTGTCTGAAATTGCTTAAAAAGTTACAAGTCTAGTGTAAGTTGATCAGCAGTGCAGGGTTCTCTTTGTTGCACTTTGAAATACGCCATACATTTACAGTGGTAAACAGGCTTCGACTGCATCCAGGACAGCCTAGGGCAGGGGTGTCAAACTCAAGGCCCAGGGGCCAAATTTGGCCCGTGGTACCTTTACACCTGGCCCGCAAGATCTTATCATATTTTTATTATAACTGGCCCAAAAATATGAGGTCTGCAGACTTCCTCCAGTATAAAATTGTAAACGTAACCTTAAATTTATAGTATATCCTTAAGTCATAAAAATATGAAAAAATAAAGAGTAAAAAACAATAAGACAAAAAGAAATGTGGAAAAAGAAATTCATTTGTGTTTTCAATTCATATTTACAATTTTGCATTGGACAATTAGGACTTCAATTGATTATATGGGCTTTTACTTCATATTTTTAACTTTTACATTTATTATTTTGACTTTTATCTCATATTTTAACCTTTTCAACTTATATTTTGGACTTTTTATTTCATACTTTGACTTTGTAAATTTATTATTATGACTTTTATCACATATTTCGACCTTTTCAGGTTTTCATTTGACTTTCTTTCTCATACTTTGACCTTTTCAATTTATGATTTCAACCTTTATCTCATATTTTTACATTTTAGGGGCACCATTTTGTCTTGTAAGTCATATTTTTGCCCTAAAAGCATGACTATGACTTTCTCTTTTTTAGATATTTGCCTTTTAAAAGCATTATTTTAACACCTAATTTCGTGTTTGACTTTTTATTTCAGGTTTTATGCCTTTTAACTAATCATTTCGACTTTTTAAATCTCAAAAACATTTATCATAAGTGCTAATTCTTTCCCTCATAATTTATTACTGGCAAAAACGAGGTTTACAGTTTGGTTAAATGTGGAGCCTTTTGGGCCCTCAGGTTAGATCTTAATTCAGAATCCCCTCCTCCTGTGATTGAGTTTGACGCCCCTGGTCTAGTACATTCACTTTTTTACTGTGAGATCCCCAATATAAATGGTGCCATCACAGACGAGCAAGTTACCCATATCATGGAAACTAATACATCCACACATCACAGATGCTGGTTTTTTAAACTTCCGATTAATTGATCCTTGCCCAGAAGAATTAAAAATAATGGTCCTAATTATTGCCTTCCAGCTCCCACAGCCCATCACAGCCCTTTCTCTCAACACAGCGTACTGCTCACTTATCCTTCCTTGCATTAATGCTGATGCACCACACTTTTATTTTTTTATTTTTTGGGGGCATTTTTGTGCCTTTATTTGATCGATGAGGACAGTGGATAGAGTTGGAAACAGAGATGAGAGCAGGGGCGAGACATGCGGTAAAAGGGCCTCAGGCCGGATTCGAACCGCATACATGGGGCGCGCCTTAAACCATTAGGCAACCTGCGCCCCGATGCGCCACACTTCTAACCTGACACAGCAGATAGATTTGTTTCACACATCCATCTGGAAAACCTCCCATAGATGGTGTTTGGGAAAGTGCAGAGCCTTTGAAGAAAAAACTCTGAGGGTGACTGGATGAACGTTCTGTCTGTCACATCTTTACTGGCCAAACAGAGCAACAAAACACGTGACGATTAGACTCTTCCAGTCGGGAGAAGGTCAAAAACATTGTTTCTGCCAAGAAAAGTACTCAATACTCTTCTTTGTTTTTTAACGAAGAAATGTTGTCAAGTTCTCATAAAACTGAGACTATAGCAGAATCCAGGCTAATATTTTCAGCCATAATTGCACCGTCCTCTTGTCGCTGCTTGCTTACGACTTTACCACGTCCGAAAGTACTGTTTCTTACTCCTGATCGGTCCTGTCACTTTCTTACAGGGTCCAGTCTGTTCAGATGGGAGCTTTGCAAGATGGATTTGCCAGTGAGAAATGGGAAAACGGGTGAATCCATTTGATTTGCAAGGTTACCACACATCTGCTGCAGCTGGCAAAGCTTAACCTCCTCCACCCCAGCCTCCTCCTTTATAGTATAATGCTTGTTGCACCCTCATTCCTCCATCCTTCTGTGGATTAATTGCTTCTGAACTAATTTTATTGGATTCAATCCATATTGTCAAAAAGGATCCATATGGTGGTTTCTGGCCAAGTCAACTTTGACGCATCTGTATTAGCACTACATCACCACTTAGCTCAAAGGAAGCCAGTTACATATCTTGGAACTATTTGATACAATGGCTGAGGCTTAGTGACCAAACATAACAGTGATGGATGAAGCTATGAGGAGAAAAATTAGTATAGTATACCCATAAAACTACCTTTAATCTAGTCACCATCATATATTAGGGGATTTAAAAGTGGGTGGCACAAAATGCAATAAAAGTTACTGGTGTGCCAGCCTTCTCCAAGCCAGAAACAAGTTGCTGAGACCACACGGAGCCCCTCAAACAACAGAAATCACTGGAACAGCTTGTGCAGCATAATCCAATTGTGTAGTTGCAAAATCAATCCAGTGTGGGTGTGAAAAAGCAAATAATTAATGATGCTGAACATGTTTTCATGAATGTTACCACAACATTATCGCACCAGCACTCCTTTTATTGCATCAGCATGGCTCTAAAACACACAAAAAGCTGTGTAATTGTTCTCCTCAATGATTTTCAGAGAGGAAGAAAAGATTGGCTCTGCAAAAACCGGTGAAGTTCATAAAAGGAAGTGTGTTTCAGAGGTTTTCACAGGCCCAGCAGTGGGTATTGTTATTATAGGTCGAAGAGGGGAGAGATTCGGACTGGATTCTATGGGAAACACGTTGGCTGATGCCTTGTTTGATTAATGATCCTGCTTAAGTGAATCAAGTCACTTTGAGCAGGTCATAGATGGGTATCTCGGGTTCTGGAGTCTTCTGATTCATATGCAAATTCTGTTGTTGGCTTCCATTACAATTTACTCAGCCGGTACATTAAACCTTATAATGTTATGCTCAGTCAAGTTTGTTGTCTGACTTACAATTTGTCCTCCATGTGTTACAGATTTGGATCCACTTGTCTCTCCGACAATTTGTCCCAAAACAACATATGTTTATGCATTAGACTCTTGTCCCATGGGGGGCAGGGTTGTTTTAATTGTGCCTCCATCAACATATTTATATGCACATTTTAAAACACACATAGAGAAGCCTGGGAAACACATTAAATGCACCTGAGTGTCATATTTTAAACAAGTATGCCACATTATTTTCACTACTTGAGCTTTGATTTGCATGCATCTAATTATCTCTGCAAACTGTTTATCTTAAAATGAATATTTAAAGTCATTTCTCATTAAAGGCTTTGGTTTTAATTTGCAATAGATTTGACTGGAAGACTGGCTGAAGCAAATGCAGCAACTTTCATACCATTTTGCACTAAGAGCAGCTGTTTTTTTTGCACAGGAAGAGCTTGATTTTAGCACAAAATTAAGGAAAAGAAGGCGTTACTTGCAATCTCTGTTCCAGTTCATCCCAAAAGTGCTTGATGGGGTTGAGGTCAGGTCTCTGTGTGGGCTACTCAAGTTCTTCCACACCAGACTCATCAAACCATGTTTTTATAGTCCTTGCTTTAGTCACTCATGCACAGTCATGTTGGAATAGAAACAGGCCTTCGATTCAAGCTGTCTTCCTGCAAAATATATCCAGCTGCACTCACAATAATGTGTTCCCCTTGATTAACAAGTAAAAGATAATTTTTGAGATCTCTGGAAAACAGAAATTGACCTCTTGTTGTAGGAAACCAGCACTGCCAAGAAAAGAAGATAGATAAATCAAGATGTGAAAAAAATAACCAAAAAGTACTCATCATCATGGCTGCCCATAAGGGTGGATATAGGTAGGGCTTATTTTTGGGCACCTTGCCTTTTTTGATAGGACAGTTGAGGAAAGACAGGAAATAAAGGGTGAGAGAATGAGGGAGGACAGAAAAAATGCACTGAGACAGAGAATCAATCCGACGACTAGTGCATTAAGGACCTCATTCTCTGCTCATGGGCGCCTGCTCTACCCACTGAGCCACACTGCTGCCGCATGTTTTATTCTTTTCACCTGGCTAATAACCACTCATATCAGATCAACAAGTATTTTTTTAATTCATGTATAGCATAGTGTAATTTTTTTTTTAACAATGTGAACCCCTTTTCTAAAAATAGAATTATAATGGGCTATAAGTGGTGAAAAAAAAAGTGGAGGAAATGATTTAATAGGGTGGAAAGTGGCAAAAAAGTGGGTTTGAAGTGGCAAAAACAGGCAGAAAAAGTAGCAAACAATGGGTTAGCTTAAAGTTACAAATATGGTTTTTAAGTGGCAAAATCATGCAGACATAATGGTGGAAATGTTTGAAAAAGGTGCTAAATCGTTTCAATAGACAAAACTGGGTAAAAAATGGCAGTGAAATAGGATCTTAAAAATAGTTAAAAAGGGTTAAAAGTCACAACAATCGACTGAAAGTGCAAAAATGTGTTGAAAGTGGCAAAAACATGTAGATACAGTGGCAAAAAGGGGTCAATAAGTGGAAATTTGACTTAAAAGTGGCAAAAAGTTGCAGAAACAGGATTAAAAAGTGGCTAAACAGGTACAAAATACTGGTGAAAATGGGCAGAAAGATAGTGAAATGGGATTTTAAAAGTAGCAAAAATGGGTTGAAGTCACCACAACTGGCTGAAAGTGGCTAATGTTGGTTAAAAGTGACAGAAAAACATGCAAAGTGGTAAAAAAGGGATCAAAAAGTGGCGAAGTGGCTTATAAGTGGTAACAATTGGCAGAAAAGGTAGTGAAATAAAATTAAAACAAACACAGATTGGATAAAAGAGGTAAAACGACACAAACAGTGGCGAAAATGAGCAGGAAAAAATGGTCAAAAGGGGTAAAAGTGGCCAAAAATAATCCAAAAAGAAGGAGAAAACCAGGCACCCCAAACAACAAAATGAGCAAATGAGGAAGGAAATACTAAAAAGCCTTTATTGTAATGGCCAAATCATTAAAAAGCCAACATGTTTCGACCAAACTGGTCTTCTTCAGGGCTGACAAACATTTGTGGTGTGGTCACAAACTATAGCCAAAGAAGGCAGTCACATGAATCAGGGAGAAGAGAAATCAGATGAGAGTCTTCACACAGGACTCACTGATCAGGCATTGGCCTCTCCCAATACCAGTGATGACCAATTAAAGGCAAGCACAGACTCAGAGAAAAAAGACAAAGCAGCTGAGGCCTGTTACAGAGTAATCAGCAACACATGAAGACACAGAATGAACCCAAGCAACAATGACAATAATAAGAAATACAAATCACAAACAATAACTCAAATACAATAAATCAAACAAACATCTAATGCATAGGTCTGTAAGAAACAGGAAAACACACTAAAATACATTACAAAAAACATGATAGGTCAAAATCATCATTCAAACCAGGATGTCATAAGGCATCCAGCTGATGGATCCAGAAAGCTTCCCTTTGACTGAGCTTCTGGATTCTGTCCCCTCCTCTGACCAAAGGTTTTACATGTTCAATACCTTCAATGCACAACAAAGAATCATTGGCATTGTGAGATTCATTAAAGTGTCTGGCCATAGGGTTATCCTGATTCCTGATTCTAATGGCATATTTATTTAAACATGTTGGCTTTTTAATGATTTGGCCATTACAATAAAGGCTTTTTAGTATTTCCTTCCTCATTTGCTCATTTTGTTGTTTGGAGTAACTGGTTTTCTCCTCCTTTTTGGACAGTTTTTTCCCCCTGTTTTCCAAGAGCACCCAATTTTGGTTTATCATTTAAGCACCTTAGTCATATTGAGCAGCCAGTCAACCTCCCTCTTTTACTGGCCAAAAATAAAGTCAATATCACCACCAAATAGTAGCTTGACATACGCTTTTTAGCTTCAAAAAGACCAACTCACGTACATTAAAATTATCCAAAAATCGCAGCTGGGTAGGGCCCATTCTCTGAGTTTGTTCGGGACCTAGTCAGATCTGAGGGTAGGCCCGCTCATCATTGCAGGGCAACAATGGAAATCAATGCTTAATTGAATGTCCTTTCAAAGCTGCCATGCAGAGGCATTTTCTTTACATTTACCTTATATTTTTGCATTCACATAAACCTTAATCACTGACAAATAAGATCAGGAAACAGATTTATCTTTGTAGGAAGGATTTATTTTGATTTTTGGAAGCCACCGCATGTTTTCATACTGCCAATACTGGCACTGCATCCAAAAACACTAATTATTATTCTGGGATGCAGATTCAAGGTGCTTTTTTGTCATTCAATTTAGAGTCCTTGAAATATATTGTTGCTGTTTTATAAATTGCAATATGCTGTGCTGCTTTTGCTCACAGAGAAACAAAAGCAATCAGCAGCAAATCAAAATGTGGAATTGCATACAAATATTGGTCTTCCTTTATACTGGTATTAGATAAAATTGTGACATGTGCGAGGTGGATGGTTATAAAAGGCATGTTTAACACCTAATCTACAGCTTTTTCTGAGCTGTGTGCTCCCAGTCTGGGCTTTGTCAACCTTTTCAAGCCTGTGACTCCCACCCCGATGTTGTTGATAATCTTTTGAATACTGTAAGTAATCCGTTATGTCACCAGCAAATCCCCGAGGACTCCGTCTCATTGATTTTTCTGAAGGTTTTGGCAAGGTGCCATACATCCTGTGGGAGGTTCTTGGAAGTGACAGGCGTGACCTTTCTTTAATTGCCTTTTACTTCATCTGTTCGGTGATAATGAGCTATAGAAATTGGGACGACTCTGTGGGCCGCTGCTGCAAAACATCCGATAAAGCGACACCAGCCTTCACAAGGCAGTTAGGGAAAAGTCAAAGGTTTAAAAGTCCCACGGGATTTCTGTTACGTGGCCCTCCAAGCAGGCCGAGTCCCTGTTCATTAAAATCTTACACGAGTGAACATCTGTTGAAGAAAATCAGATTTTTTTTTCTGGTTTATATAAACTAAATACAATCTGGTGTTTCGTGCGTAAGAAAAAAAGCTACAGGGAAGAGAATCCCTTCAAATCTCTGAAAAACATGCAGCATCTGATTTAGGTGTTTTTTTGGGAGAGATGCAAAAGGTAAGAGTAAGTTCTGCCCAATTAGGACTTCATTAATCACCACAGTATTAAATTGAGCTGCAATAAGACCGTGCACACATTCATCCTCGACGGACACGCTCTACAATTTGTGTCCCATTCACAGGTCCAGCCAACGTTTCAGTGCCAAAGACGTTCCAAGCAGCATATTTTCACACTTGAACACACTGCCACCCAAGAGTTCAGTGTCAGCTTCATTAAAATGCATGGCTACTCGCACAGTTGCACCTTGTGTATGCACAAATTAACATGAGTGATTTCGCTCTGTGTTATCCCAGTTGGAGACCCGACATGACTCTAATGTTAACAGACTGAATGAGACTGAACGTTTCCAGGGATGAGAGGATGTGAATTCCATCGGATGCTGCTCTTAGAGAGGAGAAATGTGCATGAATACATATCTTACATCAACGCTTAAACATGGGAACATGATCCTCTGATACCTGAAAAAAATGTGCCATGTGAGAAATATAAAAACATGTTAATTTTGAGAAAAGATGAAGATGTAACAGACATGCCATAAAGGTACAGTAGGTAGAAAATTAGCACTAAAATATCAGTGTCTTTTGAAAATTACAGTACTTTTATTATTTATTTTAAGTTGAGTACTTGTATAACCTAAAACATTTTCCAATAGCGTGCAAAGCTAGAGAATTTCTTAATTTTTGTATCTGTAACAGTCCACTTGACAAAAAAAGGTATTTTACATATAGCCATATTGCAGTGTCTTTGATTAAGTAACATTTTAGACATTTCTACCCTTTACAGTTTAATTTGACAAACTATAAAGCCTTTTAGTCCAGTTTAGGCCATTAAATATGGAAGCCCATTTTTGCAAAAAGAAAAAGAAAAAGTGTGAAAGTAAGGCAATTCAGAAAAAAAAAATCCTAAGTCATAATTATGAGGTAAAAGTCAAAATTATGAGATAAAAAGTCATAAAAAGTCATAATGATGAGATAAAGGTCAAAATTATGAGGTACCAAGTAAAAATTACGAGATAAAAAGTTGAAATTATGAGATAAAAAGTCATAATGATGAGACAAAAATCATGTGATAAGAAGTCAAAATTATAAGATAAAAATCATGAGAAAAAAGTCATAATTTTGACTTTATTTTTCATTATATATATTTTTTTAAATTGTAAATTAGTGCCTGACACAGTGTTGTTGTCTTTTATTTTTTATTTTTTATTTTTTTTTTTGGGAGAAATGAATCCCTTTTTATATTTTCGACACAGCGTACAGGCGAGCCAAGATATTTTCTTGGCCTACTTGCGTTAAACTTGTTAAACTACGCAAGTAAAATGTTCCCATCTACAGCCGCTATGCGCCGATCTCTCTGAGCTCATAATAACCACAGTATCAGCTTTCACAGAAATCACTGGAGGCTAATGCCACTACTATAGCCAAATGCCTCATACTTCAAAAATCCCAGAATATACCTTCAAAAGTGGCCCTTAAAGGTGCAGTGTGTAAAACTGAATATCAACATCTAGAAGTGGGTTCTAGACCGCATTTATCTGCTGGAAACTGTAGCAACCAGTTGAATTTAATGTGTATCTGTAATGTCAATACAATACAATACAATAATTTTATTTTTCCCTTTTTCCTCTATGTTACCATGGAAACATGTAAAAATCCAAGATGGCGGCCTCCATGGAGGGGACCCTCCCTATGTATGAATCAAAGGTTTATTCTGAGTTGTTTTTTTCAAAATAGCTATTTTTGAATTTAGATGACTAAACACTTATGTAGATAGACAGTCTTAGAGATGTTTTGCTTTATTTTACCAAGTTTGTTCAGCTAAATGCTACTAGGCTAAATATTACACACTGCACCTTTAAAAGCTGCAAGCAACCTAGAGGTGGAAATTCTGGCCCTTGTTGGTGATCTGGGTCATTTGGCAGCTCTTCATTTGGCTTGCAAAATTAACCAATGTTGAAATCGTTGATTGATTGTTGTGATGGTATTTTATTTCAGCCATGCTTTTTTTTTTTTGATTAATGAAAAATTCAAGATGAATGAATGAAAGATCCCAAAAACACTTTTGTGGGTCAGATGAGATCTGCTTCCTGGTTGGGCTGTTTGACACAGTTGATATAAAGCAATGTTACATCATCGTAACACATGGACCAACAAATATTAAAAGATCTCAAATAGGATCCGGCTCTTATCATTCAAGTAAAAGAGCCGGCTAATAGAACCATCTTGTTATGAACAACACTTCACTAAAGTAGTCCCAGAATGCTTTGTGAGCTCCTACCAGTGTGGTAAGGCCGATTTTAACAGCTTTTAGATAAATTTATCCATGAAACAAAAATGGTTGTTTTAGTCAGGAACACTCCCGTTAAACATTTAACCATTTTATTGCAAAATGGATATACAGTAGAGTGTTACTTAGCTGGTAAGCCCTGCTTAAATAAATGGTCCCTGGGTTAGTCAAGCAGCATGTTTTGATTTTCCAGGGAGGGCATGCCTAGAAACCTCCATATGGATAGATACATTAACGACAATGCATACTGAATACAATGAAATTAGTTAAAAAGTAATTAAAACATAGCACGAATCTCAATATGAGGGTGAAACAAGTATTTTGTTATTAAGGAGGAGGCTGGGGTGGAGGAGGATAAGCTTTTCCAGCAGCAGCAGCGTGGTGTATCAGCATTAATGCAAGCAGACATGAGAAGTACGTCATTTAAATGGACTTCTGTGTTGAGAGAAAGGTGATTGTTTCTGCACCTGAAACTGAATTAATATTGATTCTGTGGTCTTGTGCAATTTTGTCATGTAGATGTTTTTGTGTTAGTAACAGTTTGTTTTAAAGCCAGATAAAGCACTCCTGACATAAACTTTAATACTGAAATACATCTGAAGCCAGACAAGTTCAAAGTTTTCTTCATCAAATGCATTTTAAAAGACAGCACATGGCAAACCCATCAGCCTCAGGCTATTTTTCACCTCACATCAGACTTAGCATTACCTTGACCATTGTCTGCAGCATGTCATTAAGAATCAGAGTGCTTGTTTCTCAAGAGATAGCAAGATCCAAGCCGTCGCCCATGCAGATCATCAGGATATCTCTTTCATGTCTTATTAATCCTAAAACTGTCCTTTTTTTAACCTAACATTGGACCAGCCACCAGACCGACAGCCGACCGAGGACATGGCCTCTTTTTCGGGGTGGCTAATTTGTCTTTTAGAGAACCTCATTTGCATTGCAATTACCTGAGAAGAACCTATAAGTGGATCCTGCTGCCTCTGACAATTGAGATGGAGTGGGCATTTTCTGCTCGGTGTGATGGAATGAAAGAAAAATCAATTGATGGGGAGGTGGAGACCTGGAGTTAGGAATTTTTTCCCATACAGTGCAATTAACCGGCAGACGATCCTAATAGGGAGTAGTCCATTACACCGTCTTTGGAATCGCTTTCTATGGTAATATGTTTCAACATTTCTGCAGGTCTGTGGAGTTCATTATGTTATTGTAGGCATGCAAAATTAGCAGCATTTGCATTTAATTTAAAGCCTTTCCAGTCTTACCTTGAAAAAAGCCAAGAAGTGAGAAACTAGGAGAGGAGCTCAGTTATGGGTCAATGGGCTAAATTCAATGAACCTTGAATTTCTAAGCCTTAATCACTGGAAACCCATGTGTCTCTACCAGCAATTAGAGAACATGTTTGTCGCAGTAATAAACAGTGACAACACACAGTAACTGCTTGAAAACACTCTTTAAAAAGTTCAAATGTTTCTCTGATGCCATAATGCTTTTAGTAAAAAATCAGAAAATAACATGCTGTCTCTGGTGCATGGTGAGTGGATGAGGCCCAAAACTTCCCAAACCCAGCTTTAACCCAAGCCCAATGCAGAAATTCAAAATAAGCCAGTAAAACCTCTGCAACTCCACATATATTGCTTGTGTGTGAGCATGCATGCTGCTTCTGTGTGTGGTGTGTATGTCTGTGTGCCAGTGTGGCACAGTGGATCTTAGTTATGTTTCTCACTCAAGGTGGTCCCCAAGCAAATTTCAAAATGGTAAGAAAACATAAAAAATACTGAGACCACATGCCAATATCATAAAATGTATATAGAAACATAAGATAAATATTTCCATGAAAATCTTTGATGACTTGTATTTCTTACATTTTTGCTTGAAACTTGTGGCTATAAGTGGCTTATATAGCCCTTCTATCCTAATTTTAAAAAAGAAAAGAAATTTTTATGTTGTAATTGTGCAATGATTACATTTTATTACTTTATTTTTTACCTGTTGCACAAACATTTGAATTTAATTGAAGTTTCTCCCTAAATGAATTTCTGAATGACCTGCATATGCCTTTTCATTTACCTGAAACCTGTACCTTTTGAAAGTTTGTGAGTCCAAAATTTTATTCTTTCTTCAAAAGTATTGGTATCAGCAGTGATAAAATTACTTAAAAAAGAATTGGTATCGTATTGAATTAAAAATCTCAGAACCTCTAGGATCGCTGACAATCCCAAGCAGTAGCACATGCATTACTGACAGTATCCCAGGAACCATAAGACAGATCTCTACAGTGTAAATTGTGATCCGAATCTTTCCTGTTTGCCAATCTATGAAAAGCTCCTGGCATATATATATATATATATATATATATATATATATATATA
The DNA here is from genome assembly GCF_018320785.1 of Cheilinus undulatus. Classification (NCBI taxonomy): domain Eukaryota; kingdom Metazoa; phylum Chordata; class Actinopteri; order Labriformes; family Labridae; genus Cheilinus; species Cheilinus undulatus. The sequence goes on along the minus strand of NC_054881.1, from coordinate 12,311,089 downwards.
TATTTTTTTTTTTTTTTTTTTTTTTTCTAAATCCCTTTCAGTAAAGTTTTAATCCAGGTGTGAACCACAGTGTTTATTCAGAGCGTTGATACTAAAAATCCATTTTGCTAAATCCATAATAATTTGGAAATTATTTATTCTCTTTTTTGCAATGAAAAACTTGCTATCTGCCCTCTATTTTAACAACAAAGCTTTTCTGTTAGCCTGTTGGCCAATAACAATGCTCCAATCTCTTCCTCTATTGTTTTTTTTTTTTCCAGATCAAAAAGAGGCCAATTTGAATGGCCTTAATGGTCAAAATAGTGAAAAGAGGACATGTACACCCCTAAAATGGAAAATTGGTTTTACAGAGGTCAGTGATAGAAATATTTTCTGTTATGTGTTTGTTAGAAATGTATTTTCTCTCTTGATAGACGAGGCCTGCAGTGACTAAATGCAGATCTGGAAAGTTTTGTTCCCTGTTGATCTGAATATGATTTGTATAAAGTTCTATAAGATTAAATTCCCGTTTTGTTCTTTAACTTGGTCTTTATGCTCATATAATTATTGCTATGATATCCTTGCAGCACACAAATCCTGATAATCATGAAGTAATGGATATCTATAACTTGATTGTGCTTCAAAAGGTTGGGATTCTACATGCATCTTTGCATAAAAATTACAGATCGACCAAAAATAGCAACAAAAAACCCTTCAGGTTGCAAGATACCTGATGACAGACAATGAGCCTGGCCAATCCATCGGCTTTGCAAGGTGAGAACATTGTGGTACTTCTGACATGCATGGAGGGAGACTGCAGTTTGTGCAGTGGAAGTACAAAGACTGATAAAAATGTGCAGCCCCATTGGAACACTGCAGAGAAAGTGTGGGGAAATTGTGTTAAATACACAAAAACTGCACAAAATAGTTTAGATATGATGATCTCATCCTGTTTCAGTATTTTCGACAAAGTGCTGATGATAACATGAAATCTAAATATACCTTTGATGGTGTTTTAATGAAGACTTCCCTATGAATAAAGGATTTGACAGGCAGAAAATGTTAGGAAAGTGTATTGTTTGGATAACTTTTGCTGGTGTACCAGCTGAGCTTGCTTTTTTTTGCCACAAACAATTGAGCGACCTATTTAATCTGTCACACGCTCTGCTCATTCTCTCTGTCTGTGCTGCCTTAGTGGTTTCCTCGCAGCCACCCCCTTCTTTTTCTCTTCACTGATAGGTGTGTTTTTTCCTGCCTTGCCTGAAATAACACTTTGAATATAGAACATTTTGAGAAATATATCATTCTTTTACTCATTAAAACAGTCTGCAGCAAGACATAAGTGGAAGCTAGTCATCCAAGACTTCAGCAGTCATCCTACAAATTGTCAAATATTTCTTAAAACACCTTTGAGTAACGCTGATCTTCAACTATATATAAATGAAAATGTGAAAATGCCTATTTTTGAGTTAGCTTTAATGCTTTTTAAACTATGTAGGTGGGAGAAAGCTGGGAAAATGAGTGCATCAGACTCCAGCTTCCATTGATCGCAGATGCTTGACCTCATTTAGCTGTTGCCATGAGCTTAACAGTGGTTAAGTGGCGTGTGCCGTATTGTTAGGGGCAAATAAAAGAAAGTATACTGCAGAAGGAGACAGAAGTGGGTGGAATTTATCTAACAAAAATAAAGTTTATTTAAGAAAGGCTGTGGTTTGAGCGAGGAAGAATAATGTTGGTTGTTGAACCTTAAAAATGACAAGGACACAGTGTTAAAGCTCTCATGCAAAGAAAGTCAGCTAATAAGAAGAGCCGTGTGCTAACGAATGTGCTGCTGCCCTCCGGGGATTTATGCACAGCTGTTTCCACCTGCTGAGTATTTTCTCTCGTTGCTTGGCTTTGTCTTGTTCTTTTGAACACAAGAACACCCTGATGGCTATAATTAGCTCTGTCACTCCACACTTATGAGCATGGAGCACGCTGCCATTCATTTCTCCATACCTCACACGCCACACACGACCACTCAAGCAGTTATTTTCCGAGCTGTGTGCCACTCTTTCCCTCAAAACCTTTCCCTTATTTAACCTTTAATGCCATATTCCTACATTACTAATTTCTTCCTGTAGCAGCCCCATTTTTATTTCTTGCTTCAGACGATGAAAAGACTTTGAATTTGTGCTGCAAGAACTAATGGCAGTCATTACAAAATCACTGACCTGCTCCATATTGAGAGGGTCACTTGGTTTCTAAGCCGCCAGATGGGCTGCGGCGAGATGAGCGAGGTTTTATTCATGCAAAAGTTACTGTGGTAAAAGTTTTGTGCTTATGTCTGCGCCCGAGTGTGCACGAACTCTCAATAAAAAAAGCGAATAAAGCCATATTAAGTTGTTCCTTTGCTGTAAAAGACATATTCAATACCGTGACATGGTAACATCAAAAAGGGCACACTTGTGTCAAAAGTATTTCCATGCAGTTATTCATGTATTAACTAGAAGTTATTTCTGTCTCCAAATGTAAGTGCAACCTACGCCTGCTGCAGAAAAATACATTGTCATGCAGAGATGAAGCACAGGATTTTATTTTGAAAAGGAAGCATAAGTAACAGCAGAGGTGGAGAGAAAGCTTCTTTGAACACAGCTCTCTAATAGCCTCATAATTCAGTAGTTTTATGAAATTTCTATATGTTTTTCCTTTCAACTTTCAGTCACATTCATTTGCATGTTGTTTATCACCTGAATATTGACAGTTCACAGCATTTATAAATGTTTACCCACGTATCAAGACTGAAACTTGCGTACGACACATCCTACACACAGTATGTGATCCATTAAAACAAACCTGACTGTAATTGGTAACCCTGCAAAGCAGATGGATTAGCCAGATTTTATTTGTCAGCAGGCAGGTCCATCTTTTAAAGCTTTAGTTGATCCTAGTCAAGAGCGTAGGGCTCAAGTGTGGACCGGAAGTAAAATCCCTTTCATTTTCTCCACAATCAGAAGTATTGGAGTTGGACTTACATGAGCTTCCTGAGTGTGAAATGATGATATATTTTCCTGCAAGACTAAAGTTTACAAGTTATCAGCCACTAGTCAAGAACAGTTTATTTGCAGTATTAGATGAAACTACTAACATACCCACAATCCTTGAGTGTCACAGCGACATCTCTGATTGGAAATTGAATTGTCTATTGAGCTGGTGAATGAAGGCTGTAGTGTGTTAATGACAACAATAAACATGGGTAAAATATTTGGTATCCTTCCATTAAAGGTCACATATTTGACCTTTTAAAGACCATTTTATACTGGTCTCAGAGGTCCCCAAAACATGCCTGTGAAGTTTGTTGCTTAAAAAAACATCCATTATTGGATTTTTGTATGTCTAAAAACCCCTCTGTTTCAGCCCTGCCCAGAACAAGCTGTGTCTGTGGCTTTAAATGATACTGAGTATGACTCCGCCCCTCTCAGGAAATAGATGTGGCTTAATGGATGTGGCAGCTGAGAGGAGGATCAGGAGAGGAGGGTGAAACTTTCTTCCAAGCGGGGAGGGCCGACTGAACCTGGGGACGGTGCTTACTCCCCCCATGACATCATGAGGGGAAAATCTGAGGCTTGTTTAAGCACACATTTCCTGAAAGGTGAAGAACGAGATGGGGGGAGGGGATGGATTTTTCTGATTCTTGGGGGGGGGGGAGATTGTGGACAGAGCAGGAGCACTTATCTGTGTTTGAAAAGCCTGAATAACCACCTCAGGAAAAACCTGACGTGGTTACTGAAATCACTTGAAACTGAAAAAGTAATAAAGAATTCAAAAATTACAAATAAAATATCAAATGAAAACCAGATGCTGCTTTTGAATTGTGGTTCAACATAATCATTTGAAAAAAAAAATAGTGGAACTGACTTGGAGAAAAAAAAATATGGTATCCATAACTTCATGTTGTTTCACAACCTTTTAAAACATTTCCCGCATTTATGTTTCATTTAAACCTTACACATAGACTTACACATGAGATCTGAAAATCCATCTTTTTATGTCCCATTCAGTGACTAGTGTAACAGTCCATCAGGTGTGTCAGGTTATGGAGGCATGGCATCGATCAAAAAACTGCACCTCCGTATGGTTCATTAAATTCACACCTTTTATTCTCAAAATGCTGATCAATGATGGGAAACCTGGCTTTTTTTTTATAATGATCTGGATCATTTAGCTCAGCTCAGCAAGAAAAGCAGACTTCTGTCTCCCACATAGCTCTTCATTTTGTACCACTCAGGTTTAGGTCTTACCTGGCTGAAAGGAATCAGCCTTGGTGATTTTGCTTCTTTCTCAGTCCCTCTTCCATGTGGAATTCCCCAGGGCTTCATACTAGGGCCTCTCTTATTTTCTTTGTACATGCTTCCCCTGGGGAACATCTTAGTAAAGTACGGCATGTCTTTTCATTTTTACGCTGATGATACGCAGATTTATTTGCCTCTTAAAGTTGAAGCTTCAAACCCCTTGGGACCACTCTTGGATTGTCTCAGACATTAAGGCTTGGATTGCGTTTAATTTTCTAAAGCTCATCGAGAGCAAGACTGAAGTCATTTTTGGACGCCATGGAGGCTGCATCAACCCTGGCATGGACCTGTTCACTCTTGAGAACGCCCTTAAACATCTGATGGGTATAATGGACAGACATTTTATTTTAGCCTAAATCTTTTTTATTTGTTTAATGTTTCAGAGGGTTATGTATGCTTCTATTACTTTTTACTGAAATGCACTTTATTTTGGTGCTAGTCAAGCCTGTCTTAACCGTCTACAGCTTGTTCTGAACGCCATAACTCGCCTTTTAACTGGTCAACATTAAAATGACCACATTACCCCCATTTTAGCCCATCTTCACCTCCTCCTTGGCATTTTAGGATTGATTTCAAAATGTTATTAACTTAAAAATCATAAAATGGTCTTGCTTCTTCCTATCTTTGCAACCTTTTCAAACCTTTCGATTTTTTTCACAGACTCTCAGATCCACTGATCAGTCGCTTCTGACTGTCCAAAGGTCAAAGTTGAAGCTCGGGGGTGATCAAGCTTTTCAGTAGCTGAGCCAAAGCCTTGGAAAGCTTTTGGCTCTGTGTGAGAACTGGCTCTTTATCCTCTCCTTTTCCATTCATCATACTGTTTTAATTGGTTTAACATTTTTCTATCTTGTATTTTAAATTGTGTTTTATTATTTTTAATTTTGTTGTACAGTATTTTCATCAACTTTCATTTTTAAATCAGCCAAATCCTGCACTGGTATCACATATTTTGGATATTTTTGCTGGTATTTGACTCCATATATACTTAATTTTATCTGTTTTTTACAACAAAAACCTGCTAGGATCAAATACTGCTCTTGAACAGCGCAGAAACATGATTAACATTAGACACAGCTACAGAATCTTGCTTTTAATTCCAGCATTAGGACGGGACAGTGGCTCAGTTGTAACCTCATTCTTGTAAATGGGTTTCTTCCTGACGCCCTGGTTTCTTCATGGTTCAAGGACATCCCAGTAAAGCAATTTGGTGACTCTAAACTGGGCACAAGTGTTAATGTGTTTGTCTGTTTACACGTGTTAGCACTCTGACAGGCAGACGACCTGTCAAGGGTGCACCCCCACTCTCTCCCAGTGTGTGCTGGGAAAGGCTCCAACTACTGCTGGCCAGCTCCGGACAAACATTTTAGAGAATGGACAGACTGATGGGTTTATGTGGACACAAGACAATACAATTAGGAACGTGTCACTGTCTTAATACATTTAGCCTTCGCTGTATAGACTACCTACCCATAAATAAAGACACTTAAAGTAGTCATTCAATTTCATTAGAAGGAGAAATAATATAATAATGATGATCCAAAAGCCTGTATAGGCTACATGATTAACAAGCTCAATGCTTGCTGTGAAGCAGCCTATAAAGACACCCTGGGTGCGATGTTTATTGAAGTGTGATTTCCTTCTCCCACAGCTCCACATAACAAATATGACTCATTTAAATTAATGAGATTAAAATGTTTGTGCATCATTGCTCTTGATAGCTGTATTTGATAGCACTGGTTGTCTCTTAAAATTTTCATAAAACATATCACTCATATTTGCTGATCAGAAAAGAGATGGTTTTATAATGCAATAGCTTTGGGACAAAACATCAATATAGCAATACTCTAATCACTGGTATCAATTATTATTTTTTATTTTAAGAAAATATTCAAAATAATTAATAACACATCATGGATGCATTTAAAACATAAATGAGGGTTGATGTAAATGTTGGAATGGATTAATAGGGATTCACTATATTGGATTTTCTCCGATATGTTGATATTTACAATCTAAGTTTAGCCAACAAAAAATTGATGCGATATATTAATTTTTATTTTTTATTTTTTTTAGTAGATTTTAATGTTTAAGGATATTTACAACTGATATATCAGTGGGAAATATCTGCCAATACTGCTATCATGCCCATAATCCGGGGATCCCTATGGATCTATATTGGACAGTGTTTAAAAGTATAAGGGCATGAAGCATTGTATTTGGTATCAGTGCAATGATTGCATATACTTTTCTTTTAAGAGGCATTTGCATTTTTTACTCAATCCATTATCTAGAGCAGTGGTTCCCAAATTTTTTCTGCAGATAAAAATATTTTGATCCCCCCCCCCCCCATACCCCCTACTGTGCAAGTTAACATGTAAAAAGATGTAAACATAGGAAAACACACAGTCAGCCACATTATTTGCTAAAAACAATCCTATTTTTTTATTCACTGCAACATAGAGCTTCTAATTTTGTAGAAAGATCAATAATCATTGCCTCAAACAGAGTTTTAAAAATCAGACAATCCGAAGATTAATTCCTTGAAAAAGAAAATTGTGAACATTTTTTTAAGGTTTATTCTTTAAGTCCAGCAATAATTTCACTGACCACTCCTGGCTTGTATTGTGCTCCAGCAGGATCTGAATGCAGCTGTGAGACTGCGACTCTTGGTCCGCATTCAGTGTCCAGCTTTATCCGTATTTGTCTTGATTGAAGCAACAGCAGAAAAACCTATCCCATACAGGTAGGATGTTGCAAAAGGAAGGAGTCTGACCAGTGGGTACTACTTTTCCAGTCAAATCCAAAATGCAGACCAGTGTTGGGGGTAATGCGTTACAAAGTAATCCGTTAGAGTATTCAGATTACTTTTTTGATGTAACGAGTAACATTAGTTTTACAATTCAAGTAATCCTGTTATTAGTTACATTTTCATAAAAGTAATTCGTTACTGAAAGAAAAATCCCACATTTCCTTTCTCTTCTGTGGCTTCAAAAAGAGAGAAAAAAGTAAGCTCCTTGAAGCACTTGTTTGTCCTTCTGTCTTCCTGTAGTCAGGTTGGCATATAACGCCATACCAGCGGGAGGTAAACATTCTGTGCCATTACGCGTGCATTGTTAGCTTGTTGAGCCAACGAGATAACAGAGAGGACAGCATGACACTGTGGAATTATCCCCATTATGATGGATTTTTGGATAAAAGGGACAAGAACAGCATCCTGGTAAAACATAAGTTTAAAAACTCAGTTTGCTTTCATTGAATCAGCTGTGCAGCCGTTCCAATTACGCACTGTTATTACGCACAGCGTTTGAGTGATTCTATCTGCCTCTGCTCAGCTTGTTGTCAGGTTGTAAGCATGTTAAAGAGCTGTAAAAGTTTTCCTGTCTGTAGGTGGTGTTCTCAGGCTGCAGACACACAGATTATGGGCTGTAGATTACGCCGTACATTAGAGTCTGCACATTCAAATGCAGATGTGCGGTCATTATCTGTCCTTTTTACGACCACTGAGTGGAACAAGTGGCTAAAGCGTTTTAATATTTAGTACTCTAACGCTTTAGTTTTGGAAGTAGGTAACGCAATAACCTAACAAGTTGCTTTTCTCAGTATGTAACGCACTAATCTAACAAGTTAGTTTCAAAAGTACCACCTACCCAACACTGATGCAGACCATGTCTTAGACTTGAACTGCAACTGCACTGTTGGATTTGAGTTAACATCAAGGACCGCTCGCTTTCTGCAGTGCTAAATTCATCAGGTGGTGGTGTTTTGCCTTCGGAAAAACCTCTCAAAAATCGCAAACTAGTTTTCATGCTCTCATGAGGAGGTTTTTCAGACATTATGAAAACATATTTCAAAAAGTGCAATGGAAACACTTTTTTGAACAACTGTAATGGAAACCGAGCCAATATTTTTTTTCTGGGTCACATCCTGTTTATTGTACTGTATTCTAACTCCTGTTGCAAAGTATCATGTCGTTCCATTTTGTGTTGTATCGTATCTGTTTCATATTACATAGTATCCTATTGCACTGTATTTCATCGTATCGTATAGAATCGTATTGCATTGTATTTTATTGAATCATGTATTGCATCATCAACTTGTATTGTATCATATATCATATATTATCATATCCTATTGTATCATATATCATACTGCATCTTATTGCATTGTATTATATTTGCATTGTTTTGCACCATATCACATTACATTGTATCATATATTTTACAATATCGTATTGCATTGTGTTGCATTGAACTGAAATGTATAGCACTGCATCCTATCATATTTAATCATATTGCAATGTATTGTATTGTATAGTGCTGCATTTTATTGTGTTGTATCTTACTTTGTATTATTATTTTGTATTGTTTTGCTTCATTTCGTTTTGTATTGTATGTATCGTCATGTATTGTGCCATACATCATATGATAATAATGCTACAATCATTATTTGACTTAATATTAATAGTTTTTGGCACAATTTTGTAAAAGACTGTCGATTTTTTACATCATACCATTTTGTCTTGTATCTTATTGTAACATATGATCAAATTGTGCTTTTATCCAGGACCGCCACTGATTGTGTGAGGGATATAAAGAACAACACCAAACTGAGCATCCACCATTTTCATAGTGTCATATCATCTGCATAAAAACAACACACATTGCTTGACAGATCCAGAGGTGAGCTATATTTAATGGAATCAACAAAATGAGATGCAAAAATCTGTATAAATGTATTAGAAAGAAAAGAAAAATAAAGTGTATTATTGTTGGTGTTGCAAATATGTTAATGAAACCTCTGGCAAGCATCTGTTAATTCTAGCTGATGTTGGTAAGACAATGAATTATTATATGCACGATTGAGTATTTGCTGAGCAGCTGTATGGTACAACAAGCCTTATTCATGTCCTCTAAGTCTGTTATGACAGTTTCTGTGAATATGTGTTATGCCATGAGACATTCAGAAGGCTGATTTACCAACAAACAAAAAACACCAATGGCAGTTTGTATTTTTCATGTGTCAAAGTGTCTTTCTGCCATCTAAACAATGGAAATACTTCGCATACGCGTTACATTTCCATCGCTCATTGTTAAAACCGAGACAAAGAAGTCATTTTTGTGACAAAAGGGCAGAGAATAATAGCTGACTGTAAATCACGCAGCTGTCACTTCATCGAGCAGCCTGGGTACATGCTGTGAGGGGTGAGGGGCCTGTGCCCTTTGAATCAGATGACACTATTCCCCTGTCTGTGATGTGTCATGCTCTCCTTGTCGACTCACTGTTCCTCCCCAGGATTCGTTTGCTGTAATTCTCCTAGTAACCCACTTTACACCGCCGAAAAAGTAGTTTGTCTTGAATGCTGTAGTGTCACTTTTTATAGGGGAAAGGCAAAGATAAACTAAAATGTGGAACTCATTTCTTTTAAAGGTGATCTGATACTTGCAGATATGATCATATTCACCGTATACAGTAGTAACTTTTGTGTATTGGAAGGCCTTGGGAAGATTAAAGCTTCGTGACTTCCTGGAGCTTTAGTCTCACCATGTAAATCCTTGCCTACAGACTTCATATAAAAAAAAACTACATTGAACAAGCATTTTAGAAGTTGCTTTCTAGAGGACAGACCTGAAAATGCTTGTTAACAGGTTGAGTCTGATCATTTCTCTTTCAATGTGAGTAAATTGAGTGGGAAGAGGCAAAGACGGAGAAAAACACATGTCAAGTGTGTTCAGCTTTAAAAATTGGCTTTGAGAAGTAAAATCTAAAAACAAGAGGGTGAAACGAACACTTCAGGTTTTATTTCATTTTTCTAAAAATGAGCCTTTTTTTTAAATTAAGCCCTATCAAGAGCTGTCTGTGGGCGGGCTAGTTTGTATTCAAGCCTGCATAAGCTTCTTTTATTTGTAATGAGAAAATAATTTATTTTAAAATTTCATTAGCTTGGTTTTATTATGACAATTTTGTTTCTCACCTCCGGTTCATAGTAATATAGTTTTAAATTCCTTATTAAGAACTGGACTGAATCACATCACAGGTTAGATTAAATGATTTTCCAAACCTTAGCTTGAGGAAATTTTTTTCCAGCTGGACCTCATAGAATATTAATTAATGACCCCTGCTCTATATGATCTACAAAAGCAATTCAGCATACATAAAAAATGGATGATTTCTATATATGACACTTGGAACTGACATGACGGCTGTTATCATGGTGATTCAGATGCTGTTTGATAGTTGATACAGGAAAAAGCAAGAGCTCCCTCTTACAGACCACTACAGAAAAATGCATCTGTCAGAATGGAAATACACACTAAAACTTTCAAAATAAGATCAGGTTAAACTTAAGTTTAAGTGAAGATATCAAAAGTTAAAGGCAAAAATCTGACCTTTAAACCCCACTTACCAAACGTTAAAAAATGCTGAGTGCTTACCAGACAAAAGTAGTTGACCTCCATGAAAACACTCTTATGTAGCAAAGACTAAAGCTAATGAAGCTACATTAGCTAGGTAGATAATGTAGCTAAATCTAAAGCTGATGAACATTTAAGCAACATGTATAAAGTTAACATAGCCAAATCCAAAGCTAAAAAAGCTACGTAGCTATGTGAACTAAGTATATAACATAGCTACATAAATAAGATAGCTAAAGCTAAGCAAACAAATCTGTCTTAGTTACATAGGTAGCATCGCTTCATAGCTAATGTAGTGTGATCAAGAACTATGCAGAGCTAGGTTAGGCGCTAAAACTATGTAAGTACCATGGCTGCGTAGCTGAATCAAAAGCTAACAAAGGTATCTTGATTACATAAACTATGTAAGTGAAGTGGCTATATAACTGACGAAGCTAAGGCAAAAGCTTAAAAAGCTAGGATAGCTACGTAGATAATTAAGCTACATAGCAAAATCTTAAGCTGACTAACATTGTAAACTACAAAATAAAGTTTAAACCCCTAAATCTAAAGCTATGTGAAGCTCTTCTAGCCATTAAAGCTTTTTAAGTATGTAGCTACAAAGATAAAACTAAAGATAATGAATCTAAAGCTATGTGAAGCTACATTAGCTGATGAAGCTATGTAAATAATATCTATGAAGCTTAACTAAAGCAAATGAAGCTGTGTTACCTACGTGAACTATGTAGGTAATGTAGCTAAAGCTTAAGCAAACAATGATATATTAGCTATGTAGATGATGTAGCTTTTTCGCTAACATAGCTAAATCTTAAGTGAAGTAAAGCGTTGCTACTAAAGCTTTTAAGTAATGAAGGTGCATAGCTGGATCTGAAGCTATAAAAAACTTTGTTGGCTATGTAAACGATGTAGGTGAAGTACACAACTAACATAGCTAATGCTAAGGAGAATAAAGCTATGTTAGCTACATGGATATTGAAGCCACATAGCTAATAAAGACACATTTAAAGCAAACAAAACTATATTATTTATGTAGCAAATGTTATGTTGATAATGTAACAAAATCTAAAGCCAACAAAGCTACCATAGCTACATAAACAAAGTGAGCTATGATAGCTATGTAGATATCATAGCTTTGTAACCAATGTAGCAAACATAGCTAAATCTAAAGCTATGTGAAGCTGTGTTAGCTAAGTAGACTATGTAGGTATCATAGCTACATAACTAACATAAGTAAGGTAAATGGAGCTACATTAACTATTTTATATTATGCTACTTCACTTTTGCTAGATCTCTTTTAGGAGTAATTACATGTAGTTGGCTCACATTGTTTTTGTTAGCTTTAGCTAAAGCTATCATAGCTACATTGGCTTACATCTCACTAGCAGTAACATGAACAATGTAGCTAGCATAGCTATCTTAGCTTTAGTTTAAGCTAAAAAAGCAAAATAGTCACCATTCACGCAACTCTATACTTAAGAAATCTCAGGTTACACCTGACCTTTTTTCAGTTCAATTAATTGGATGATTTTTAGTCTGTAATGTTTGCAATAAGGTTATTTTGGTTATTTCATAAATGTTACTAGACTTGTCAAACATCCTGGCAATTTCTGTCCTTTCTGTTCTGACAAATGCAGGGTCTCACAGTAGAGGAGGTGGTGTCTGAGATAGACAATTGTGCAGCCAGCCCCTCTCTAGAATTAAAACCCCTAAAGTTTGGGAATCTGCTTGTGTCTCTGCTCCAACTGTACATGTGTGTGCACCACAGATCAAACATGCCAGAAATTCATCCAACTAGAGCAGCTGTTTGCCCTATGATTATTCATTATGGTGACACTCGACCGGGCTAAAATTCATCCTGGTTGCCAAACCAGTCATCCGACTCAAATCAGGTGTGAATCATCTTGAAATAACAGTGGTTGCCTGTCTTTGTAAAATTGTAAAGGCCTAATACTAGAGGCAAAAGGCCCGGTACTAGGCAATGAAACCAACTGTTTTTCTACAAAATGTTGAAGTGCTTGACCAAACAGTGTTCACATTATTTCTCCATGCTATTGTACCTTGTTTAACTACATTGCCAAAGTCGATTTTTGCAAGCTTCTTCCCTTCATTCGAACAGAAAGAATAGAGTAATATCCCTTCCCCTTCTTTTATTATTAAGTTAAAACTTTGATATGACAGAAGGCTAGACATGCTAGCCAGAACACCCTTCGGAGATCTTTTTTGGCAACATCACTGAAAGTAAACTGCTCACAGGATGGGTCAATGGATGTGAGGAATTGTAAGTTTGGATCACTTTTACGGAGTCAAAAGGGAGTCACCTCTGATTCTAATTGACTGTACTGTTTTAATATTAATACGGCCTGAATGAAAGAGAGAGCCGGAGGGGAAAACAGAGCAGAGTAGTTAAAGGAGTGAGAGTATTTGGAAAACCAGTTCAGGTCACGTCTTTATATGAGAGCTCAAGACATTTTACAGTTCCTTAGAATAATACAATGTCTTTTTATTTCCTTTTGGAGGCTAAAGGAACCACCCACAGGGATGGCAAACAGAGGGAAGAGAAACTACTGCTGCATCCTGGAAGTGGTACAGGATGATGGACGATACGCTTAGACCTAAACATCACATTAATCCTCGGGCCCAGTGTGACTCCCCCAAGGACGCAGCAGAGGTTTCTCCTCCACCACAAGCACAGGGCAAAAGACCGGGCCGATTGTGAAGAGGAGGACACACTAGTTATGAAGCACGAGGAGCCAGACGGGGGCCGGTGTAGCTCCAGGAAATGGAGAAGAGAGCGGGTAAGAGGGAGAGGAGACTGTTGGAGCGAGAAGAGCAGGAGAGGAAAGCATTAGAGAGAGAGCAAGAGCAGGGAGGGTGGAGGGCAGAGAGGGGGGGGGGGCGGATGTGCAACTGGGCTGCTGGAGAATGAATACAGGGATCTGCTAGGATTCACTGAGAGTGCAGCAGAGAGGACAGACTAATGGCTACTGAACAGAAGCTTTAAACTCACACATGGTCACACAGACGACACACTGTGTCGGTCAGTCCTGTTTTTATATATATATGTACTTATCCAGAGAGAGTGTATTTTTGATAATCCTCTCACTTTCACTCCGGGCTAGAATTCAGGATGTAGATTGAACTCAACTGTTCATTTCTGGAGTGATGTCTAAACCAGACAATTTGATATGATCCATGCTGGTGTAGATCATTTAACACCTAGTTATACTGAAGTAATGTTGTCTCCTTCTAAGCTTTTTACCCGCTCCTCATCTACTATGGGTTCCTGATTCAAGACATAAGTACAGAAACAGTGCTCTGAATCCCACATGAACACTAGTGGAGCTTAGTACATGATAAAAAGTTCTCACACAGGAAATAAAGTCTGTATATTTGAAATAACTTTGACAATAATAAACAAGTATAACTCAATAGCATATACAATAGCAACTGATAAAATCACACACAGCTTTAAGATGCATTAGTATTAGTCTGCTTTACTCACTAGCATTAGCGCCAAATGCCAAGTGCCTGTAGCAAGAAAACATATCAAGAAACATCACTGTAAGGAGCCTGTTTAAAGCCAAAAAACACAATAAAACGTGAAAAAAGTTATATTTGTGGTTTTTAGATGAATAAGTGTTAGCCTGCTATATCCACTAGCATAAGTTTGCTAACAGTGGCAAGAAAACCTCATATTAAGAAATTTTCTAGGGAACAAAGATGCTGTATTAGCATAGGATTAGCGTTAGCATGCTATATACACTAGCACTGACTTGTTAACAGGGATTAGAAAACCTCATATTAATGAATATCATGGAGAACAAAGATGCTGTTTAAAGCTAAAAACAGTAAAACATTATAAAAAGATGCATTGGCGTTAGCCTACTATGTCCACTAGCATTATTTTCCTAACACTGATAGGAAAACAAGATATAAAGAAACATTACTGGAAACAAAGATTCTGTTTAAGGCCAAAAACACGGTGAAACATGATAAGAAAAGTTCAGCTTCTTGCTTTTTGATGCATTAGTGTTAGCCTGCTACACCCTCTAGCATTAGCCTACTAACAGTGGCAAGAAAACCTCATATTAAGGTATTTTCTAGGGAACAAAGATGCTGTTAAAAGCCACAAAGTCAGTAAAACGTGATTTCAAAAAATTCAGTTTGTTGCCTTAAGAAGGATTAGCGTTAGCATGCTACACCCACTAGTATTAACTTGTTAACAGTGATAGAAAACCTCATATTAAGAAATATTATGAAGAACAAAGATGTTGTTAAAAGCCAAAAACACAGAAAAAACAGGGTTTAATAGAAGTTCAGTTTGTGGCCTTTAGATGCATTAGTGTTAGCCTTCTACATCCATTAGCACTAGCCTGCTAACAGTGACAAGAAAACCTCATGTTGAGAAATATTCCTGGGAGAAAAGTGTGCAGCCATAACTTCAAAACACAGTTAAAACACTAAAAAGTTCCAAATTTAGCCTTAAGCTGAATTAGCATTAGCCTGGTACATTCACTAGAATTAGCTTGTTAGTAGTGCTAAGGAATACAATCTTGAATGTAAATGTAAGTAATAGGCTTCAGCTCAATACAGTAACTATTAGTACTAATTTTGAGAGATGAACCTTCCAGACAGTTTCTTTTCAGATGGCCTGAGAAGTCTATGCAGTCTTGAAGGCTGGGTCCTTCATAGGATACTACCCCTAAATTGGGACCCAGCTATCGGCTACTCTGGCAAAGAGCTGCAGCAAAAGAGTGTTAAGCATACTTGAGTTAGCAAGCCCTTTAAATGTAGAGTATAAATCCTGCCACTAGGGGCGCTGTGCAGTGCTGGTCTTAAAACACTGGAAATAACGTGTGGCGGGGGATCCATGATACAGACGTGAGTTTGGGCAGTTGAACTTGCAAATATGGCAGCCTCCATAAGAATACACGTCCTGTCACAACTGTAAAAATTATAGGTAAATTTTGAGATACTGTAAGACCTCAATTTAGAAAATATATAACATAGGAATGGTCATTATTTTAAGTAGCAGTGCAGAAATTCTACATACTGTATCTGTACTGAAGATACTAATGTTGTTTCAGTTTAATCAAGGCTAACCATGGGCCACAGTAATGCTATGTGCTGATCATTGAAATTCTGGGATTTTCAGCTGTTAGATATTTATCTGTCCTGCAAAAAAGGTGCCATCTGTCTGTCAGATTCAGTCATTTACGGTACAGTCACATGGCCTGGGAAAATAAACTGTAAATATCTGTAGGGTCATCTCTACACTCATCACTGTAAATAGCCAAAGTGCTTCACCATGAACGCTGAAGCTTCCTCTCCCTTTTGTAAACAATTTGATCCTATCTTGCCTAGAACGGCTCTTCAAAACACCTCGAAGCCTGGGCATTTATTACTTCCCTCTAATATCAAGGACCCAAGGAGATGAGCAATGCAGTAAATCAATCAAGTCAAGCTGTTGCCAAGTGTGTGGGATAGAGATCTCTCTTTGTTGTACTGTACTCCTGAAGCTCCAGGCTAGCTTCTTTATGTTTTTTCACTCGGAGGCTCTGGAGAGCTTTTTGTCTCTTGATGTCACTACAGAAGCTTGGGATTGTGAAAAAACAAACTGGATGGTTGAGTTATTGAGGTGATAGTTTTGTTTTTGGCCTGGTAAAAAATATATATAATGCAAAAACTAACAAAAACTAATGTTTTGTAGCTGGATGTGCTTTTGTATGACTAAACTGTGATTAGAAGCATATGTGCTTCAAACAAACTGGACTAATTACAGCTCAAATATTATAATTATTTTCATAAGCAAGTGTTATTGAGTATTTATGACTTTTAATTTGTTAAAACTTGGTTACATATCCACTATGACCTTTGTGCTTTTACAAAAGAATGAATCATGCAGCAGCCTATAAAGCAGAATAATAACTTCCAGGAAACTCTGTTCATTGTGGTGTGTTGTAAATGAGAAAATTTGTACATCTCATTTCAATACTAAAGTAACATTTACTTGATGCCTTGCCATGAATTTTAATAATTACAAGCAGTTTTGGACTTGTTTTTTTCCTTTCACATTGTGGAAGCTATATTTAATCTCTTTTCATCCCATCCCATGACACTCTTTTCACATGAATATGATTTTTAATGAGTGTAATGGGATTTTTCTAAAAACCAAAAATGAGACAAATACACTTGCAAAGATTTGGGTTTTATTGTGAAGGTCTTGAAAAATTTAGAAATTAAAATTACTTGTACATAATTTAAGAAACACATTTGTTTCAGCACATGATATGCAACACTGTTGTTAAAAAACAAGGATACAAAATGGAAATTTGCACCGTTTATGAGTCATATGAGTCGTATGCGTCATCACAGGCCTGCTTGACACGTGTCAACACACGTGTCCCTTGGCAGCCAAGGTCATGCTCGACTGCCTCTCTTTTGTCTGGGCTTTCTCACCCCTGGTAATACACCACTTGGGGGGAGACGGCAGGGGGTTTTTGGACACCCACAGCACAACCAGGTGCTCATGGAAACCCTACTACCTGCCTGGACAGTATCCTAAGTCACGGGTTCTCGACCTTTTCAGCCTACAACCCCCAATATAAAGGTGCCAGAGTCCCGGGACCCCATACCTGAAGATGGTTGAACACACACATAAGGTCACCCAAAATGGGGGAAAAATGGGAGAGCTCTCTGGTGCAAACTGGGGGCCCATGAAAGTCAGCAAAATCATGATCCATTACAAGTTAAGCTGTGATAACAATATTTACATCTAACCTGATAAAATAACCATTCTTATCAAAGAAACAAATATCTTTTAATCATTTGTGTTGTAAATAGCTTTCTTAAAAATGCAAATCCCTTTTGTTGATATAAAAAAATAATTAAAATGGGTTAAAAATTGCTAAAATGGGTTAATAATGGCAAACAGTGGAAAAAGTGGTGAAATTAGATTCGAAAAGTAGAAGTAATGAGTTTGAAGAGACAACAGTAACATAAAAATGGCAAAAATGGGTTAAAATGGAAAAAAACGGGTATAAATAGTGGCGAAAGGATGTTCAAAAGTGTCTGAAATAGCTTTAAATTGGCAAAAGTGTGGAAATTTTTGAAAAAACTGAATTGAATTAAAAAAATTGATATAAATTGGTAAAAAAAAGAGTGTAAACTAAGAAGGAAAATAGGCAGATATTGGCAGAAATTGGTCAAACTAGCAAAATTGGCATATATGATAGTGAAATGTAGGTAAAATGAAAAAAACTGGGTGTAAAAAGTGGTAAAAAGGGGTTAATAGTGGCAATAATGGGTCGACAGAGGCAACATTAGGCTTTGGTGGCAAAAATTGGTTTAGAATTGGCAAAAAAGGCAGAAAAAAAGAGGTGGAAAGGGTTTAAAATTGACAAAAATAGGTGTTAAATGGCAAAAATGTGGTAAAATCAATGGAAATGGGAACAGTTGATGAAAATGGGTTAAAATGGGTGTAAAGTGGCAACAGTGTGATTTAAAAAAAAATATATATATTTTTTTTTCGGGAATCTGGGGACCCCCCTCTCAGTGTCTCACAACCCCCAAGGTTGAGAACCACTGTCCTAGTCTGTGCACACTTGCTACCTCCACTTTACTCTGCCCTAAAGGTGTGGTATTTATTATTTTTTCCAAGAGATTATTTTTCCTTGTTAAATGCAAGGACATCTAGAGTATGGTCTGGCTTGTGTAAATCCTCGTATCTGTCCGATAGTGCCCTCAGGTGGGCTTCCTTGCCATTACAGGCTTTAACTTTAGCGTCGATATTTTGGCCAAAACATGCCTCAAAGAACTATTCTGTTTTAGACCACCAGGGCAAGAGGCGCCATGTTTTCATTGGTATAATCCTTAAATTAATTTGTCTTTAAAGACCCGAAAAGTCACCCAAGTTCCAGGCTTGCTGAAAATGCTGCCGAAAGGGATTCAAAGGCATGGATAGCATCAGTGTGACAGCCCAACAGCTAGCTTCAAGATGGAAAAAGAGTAAGAGGCTAAGATTTATGGTTCAATAGTTATTTAACTTTTAATCAACTGTTTCACTTCTTCTCATTTCACTGGTAGAATAATTGAACAGAGAATAATAGTCACGCAGGTCAAGTAATATGAGTAAACTTTGCTTGCTGCATTATTTGATATACTGTATCTACTTCCGTCCTTATCCAGGACTGGGGCTCAATGGCAGCATGCTAAGCAAGTGCACCCAGACATATCTCTCCATAGCAATATTTTCAAGCTTCTTCTGGGGGATTCCAAGATGTTGCCAGTCTAGATGAGTAATCCTTCCTGGAAGTCCTGGGTCTCCTTCCAGTTGGACGTGCCCAAAAGACCTTCACAAATAAGGGATCAAAGCATCCTGATCAGACGCCTGAACCACCTCAAGTGGCTCCTTCTCCTTAGGATTTCCGAGCCCCGTTCGCGGTCCATTCTACCCTTCCTTGTGAACAAGACCCCAAGATACTTTAACTCCTTCACTTGGGCCAAGGACACCCTTCCCAACCTAAAGAAGCAATCTGCTGAGAACTATGGCCTCGGAGGCGACAACCCTCATCCTGACCGCTTAACAGTCAGCCACAAACTGCCACAGTGCCTGCTGGAGCTCCATGACTGAAGAAGCCAACAGAACCACATCATCTGCAAAAAGGTGAGATGGAGGTCTAAGGACACCCTAGAACAAGAAGCGCTATTTTTTGCTTGTAATTCTTTGACATGAGTTTATTTGGATTGTCAGTTGATTGTGGCTTTAAGTAAGCACATCAAGATATTTTTGACTAAATATCAGACTAACACACTTGATAAGATGTGACATTTTGCAGTCTGCATATATACACTACAAGATTGCATATGTAAAACAGTAAAATAGTAAGGTTATTTCCCTGTGAGAGTGAGAGCACAGAGCTATATCCAGCCCTCGCTCTGCATTCATTGCTAAAATTCTCATTTACTGTGACATTAAGAAAAAAAGAGGGCTGAGTCTCCTCTTTGAGGTCAACCATGTCGTCTGCAGCCAGGTCTGCCTGTGTGACACTGATGTGGCGGGCTGATCACGGTGGGGCAGAAAACAATGAAAATGCAGAAAGACTCATACTACATCAACCTTTCATTTTCCATTTCATTTAACAAACTCATTTATTACCCCACACCATTTACTTCTTCATTATGTTGACAAAATACCACCATTATGGATGTTCAAATTTTCAGGAAACCAATGTGACTTTACCCAAATTAATTCCTGGTTTTAACCAGCAGCAAAGTTTGACTCCAGAAATGTTGTATTGCATGCTCCATTGGCTTGTTCTGTGTCTTATACTGAGTGTTAATTGTACATAAAAACTGCTGTAATATGTTTGCATCTTGTCTGAAAAAGCCTCATGTTATTTCGCATGTGTTAATGTTGACTTTAGGGTTATGAAATGTGCAAATATCCCAGTGTTTATTCCCAGTGGCTCAGAGTTTGCTTTGCCTTATGACAAGAGGTGCACAGGTTCAAGCCATGGCATGGCAGAGAGTACTTCTACAAGCTCCCCAGACAGGCACCCAGACAGGCAAGCTGGATTGGAATTAATCCAAAAGTTCATGTTATTTAGTGCCCTCTGTCCTTAAAGTTCCAGCCATTTGAGACACAGAGAAAGTAGGAAAAATAAATTAAATGATTGGCTTTGCTTGTCCTATTGATTTTCTTACATAGATCATTAGAATCAGCTGATAATCCCACAGGGAGATGCATGCCCTCGGCTGTTTTTTAACAGATATAAACTGTAATCAATGCTGAAATTGTGGAAGACTGAATCGATCAAATCTTCCAGTGATACCATTCTCTGCCCAAACACAGCTCTCGGTTTATCAGGTGTCAAGCTCAGCACAGTGCCCTGTGCTCGAGCAGCATGCCCTCATTCTTCTTCTTCCTCTCTCTTTGTGTTTAGCAGGGACTCAGCTCTGATAAATGTCTCTATAACCTTGGCAAAAGTTGTGCTGGATACATCCCAGGCAAGTTGGGCTGTCAGCTAAGGGCTGGAAGTCAAATGCACGGGCTGTTCTTTCAAAAGCATAACTGTTGTTTATCACACACAGTAGCTGTGCTCCATTCCTCACCGACAATCCACAATCTGAAAACAGGAAGATATCTGTGTTGTGGTGATACTGGATGACAGTTTTTAAGAGGGGCAGGTTTGTTTCTCCACACAGGTGTGATGACAACTTTTAATGCAAATTCAACCAATCCCGAAGAACTCCTCAAG
Source organism: Cheilinus undulatus (assembly GCF_018320785.1). Taxonomy (NCBI): domain Eukaryota; kingdom Metazoa; phylum Chordata; class Actinopteri; order Labriformes; family Labridae; genus Cheilinus; species Cheilinus undulatus. The sequence goes on along the minus strand of NC_054881.1, from coordinate 12,290,110 downwards.
GTCTTGCAAATTTGTCAAATCCAATATATTTGTCTGAAACCTTCCTGCAAATTTAACCAGTGCAACCATATAATAAATTTAGACATGGCTTGCTTTACAAGTGTACTGTTAAAACATCCCACAGTCGATGCTGTCAGCCCTGCAGAGAGACAGATTAAGAACCACAATAACAACATAAAAAAAGTATAATGACAACTAGAAAACCACCTGGCAGTTGCCGGACAGTGATAATAGAGTGGGCTCCAGAAGGAAGGCTGGGCTTTAATGGTGTATGTGCATGTTTTGTTGTAAACTTAATGTTACAGAGCTAGTGAAGTGTATGGATGCCGCACTGATGCATTAATCAATTATTGTAGGCTTCCAAGGTGTAATCAGTTTACCCTCTAGCCCAAGTGTAGGTTTGTACCAAATTTAACTTGATGCTGTTCGCCCTAAAGCCTAATACACATCATGGCTGCACCATCCCGTTATTTCATATGGTGTTTCACGACCCTTAGCCAACAGCATCATGTCAACTCTCCACTAGCCACTGCATAGCCAGGTCGAAACCCAATCTGAGAGTCTGCTCAGGGCCCGCCTCCCTGGCTAAGTGAAAAAAAACGATAGGAGCTGTGGTTATTTCACCAGCATTCGCTATTTTACACTTTGACCAAAAGATGGCACTAAATTTTCTTCTTCTGTGTTCTCAAGCAGAACTGCTACGTGGTAGCCAAGCTGTTCTCTCAGGAAAACACTCCTGAACCCGTGGCACATCCATGGCTGCCACCCATGTGAAGTTATTTATGGAAAATACTTGAACTGTGCCGGTGTGTTTTGGGCTGAAATGATTTCACTTAATCCTTGAGACAGTGTGCACATTTGGGCAAAGTTTGAAGGATTGTGCACAAGCCATGAAAATATGACTGAATGAACTTGACCTCTTACTGCAAGAAAAATACTAATATGCTAGTTTTGTCAAATTGTGATAGTGGGGCCTCGGGTGTGTTGTTGATTATGCCAACTACAAGAGTGCACCCAATGCCAGTAATCAGTCCTGATGTTTGCACGTGTATGCCATGGCCACGAATGTGCTTTTTTCATGTTATACTGGCATACTCACCACACAAGTGTAGAATCCAGCCAGCTTAAGAGATGAAAAAAATAGGTAAAGCGCAACTAAAACACAAAATTTTATCATATTCCTGCAGTGTAATTGAGGAACCCTGCAAAGTTTGATGATGAGCTGTGACGTTGGGCCATAATCTGGCTGAATTGTGTTACCAGAATGGGCCTTAACCCTAGAGCTTATGCAGCACAGATCCACACTGCAGGCACATCCCTTCATAAATCCCTTGGTTACGTTTGAACCATAGCTCATAGACTCTTAGTTGTTTTATTATCTGAAAGCTCTCCGGTGTGCCGTTCTTATTATGTCCTCCAGGCATTCGTAGCTCTTACAGAACATTTTCTAGTGAGCCCAGAACTTGGCTGACTTTCCGGGATCTCTGAGGATGGCGTTGTCGTAAATAACAAGAAGTGATACATTTATAAAAACGATAACTTTTGAACCATTAGTCATTGACACTCTTTATTTTCCCCTGAAAGCTGACTTTCTTGTTGTTCGTTTGCTACCCTTGACGTGTCTGTAGCCCTAAAGGACTCCGTTCTAACAAGCCTGGAACTTCAGTGACTTTTTCGAGGTCTTTATAGATTGAATCCACATTGTTCGCTCCGATAATAAGCATCTTTTTATCCACTTTTAATCTAGTTTCAATCACTTTCTTCGACTTTTGAGAAATGGCAAAAAATCAATGTAGTTGAAAAAAAGCGAATGGACTTTTCTTTGTATATATGTAGATATTTTGAAAACCGTCAGTCACAGGATGTTTATTTTTTCAGCGTTGTGTCCCCAAGAGATGGGAGAACAAGTCTGCGCAAAGAACAGGCGAAGTCACTAATGTTTTCTGTGTGCTATAAATACAAATCTCTGGGTTTCAAATTCCAATTTGTTTTTTTCTTTTGTAAAAAGTGACATTACTGTAGTAGATATATTCTTAAAGCCCAGGTGACCCAAAAAAAAAGTATGTATAGAGCTTGACTGTGCACCGCAGGGTTGATGTTTTACAAGCTTTTAAGAAAAAAAGTCCAGATGAGACATGATGGTGGAAAAAAATAGCTGTAAGCTCTAAGGGTTAAGTTCGTACTTGAAATTGTAGATTCTAAAATCTTCTTTATAAGTCATTAAAACAAAAGAAGATGTTAAACCACGTACGTAAACACTGCCACTGTTGGGCAAACCCGGTTAAAATACTCAGTCTTTTCCACTTCCTTTGACCAAAGATTTCCGAAATGTAATCAGTTCACATCAGATCCCTCAAATAGGAATTGATACTCATTGACATATTGAAATAAAACCCTGCGAAGTGTCTAAGTATGGCAACTTTTACATCAGTTTTGGAAAAAGCTCTTACAAAATCAGGCAGTTTATGTTGCAGCCATAAAAAAAAAGCTTACAGAAGCCTGCAGGGACTGACAAGTAATATTTACCAATGTCAAACACAATCCATGAACTTTGCCGACACATTTGTTCTATTAATTCCCCTCTAAAAGACATTTAATAATACCGGACACTATGACATGTCATAATGAAGCCCTGCTTCTCCATGCGGTTCCATTCAACTGTGGCAGAGAGAAAAAAAAAATCAATCCTCTGCTATTTAATTAAAGGCCAAGCTCACATTGCATCAAGTCCTTTCAGCCGGCCCGGACTCTCCCTATGTGCAGGGAGCCTCTGTTTTTCCTGAGTGTTTGTTTAAAGGGGGAATACTTTGGCATTGTTGGCATTTATTCAGATGTGTGACCTTTTTAACATGCTTTCAATTGGGGGCCACCGTGTTTTCACAGAGAAGCAAAGGTTTTTGTGAAAATGCCATCGAGTGGCAGGGTATAATGGGAGAGTAATGGGGTGGCAGTTAGATGTGTCTTCCACAGACAGATAAGGTGCACATTCAAAGAGATGCTGCTCCCAGAACAAGCCAATGGATTGTTTTTTTTCATTCATGAATTCTTATAGATCTGTGTGTACATCTGTGTAGGCGTACGCTGTCTATTTAATGGACCATAATGCAATTCTTTGACTTCTTCACTTTGCTCCGTATTTTGCGTGCATGCGCTTCTTTTCTCCCACACATTTTCTTGTACTATGATGTTAAAATAGAATCGATTAAGTTTTTGACAGCGACTAAATCTGAGGAAAAACAGCTTTATTCACTCTGTTTTTTCTCTTTCCATTTTTCTCCTCAAAATGGAATTAAAGAGGAAAACCTGACACCTCTTCAGCTTCACGCTCTGCAATAATTGGAGCACTTTGATACTGTTTCAGTCTGCACCCTCTCATCACAAGACTCTAATAAGTGTGAAGACTCGCAGCTTTCTTCAAGTCTTCATCTCGCTCAGAAAGCCACAGTTTGTTTAATCAACAGTCAGATTAACACTTCTGCTCTTCTCGAACGCCGACACTGCTGTGAGAGCAGGAGAGCTCTGAGTCACAACGGCATGCCCATGCTGCCAGAGTGTTGATACCTGTGCGAGATCTCATCCTGGCACCATGAGATAAGGGGGCTGGGAATGCGTCATCAGAAAAAGTGACATATGCTTGTATACCATACTGATTTTTCGTAGGCAAAGGTACAAAAAAGGGTTGGTGTGTTCTGTCATAGCTGGCTAGGAAGCCTTTTAGTTCATACTGAATACGATAAAATCGGCTCAAAAGCAGTAAATCCATTGGAGTATGAATCTGAGTATGAGGGTGCAACAAGCTTTATGCTATAAAGGAGGAGGCTGGGGTGGAGGAGGTTAGGCTTTGCCAGCAGCAGCAGCATGGTGCATCAGCATTAATGCATCAGGAATTAGTAAGAAGTAGAAGCTGTGTTGGGAGAAAGAGCTGTGATTGGATGTTGGACTTGAAAGGAGATAATAGGGATCAGCTGGCCGTCAGCTGATCATGGCTGGGGGTATGACTACCGTATCCTGCATGAGCGAACACTGAGCTTCATTTGTTGTCTTTCTAAGTAAAAACAAAAAAAACCTGATAAAGACCTGAAGTTGAAACAAAGATCCCGAAATCTCAAGACAGTCTGGCTCCAGACTGCAGATAGTCTCCCCTTGGAGACCACTTCTATGAGATGCTGACACTGTCAGAATAGAAACTACATGCTAAAACTTTCAAAATAAAGTTTGACTAAACTAGGATCCACTCCATTCTGCTCTGCACCAAGATGCTTTAAATTTGAATAAGCCAACAAAAAAACGTAAAAAAAAAAAAAAAAAAGTGTTCAAAATTACGCACTTTTGAAGCGTTTCTTTTTTCCGTCTGATTACAATCATGTAAATGCACACAGAAAAAAAAATGAAATAAAGATAACATTTATTAGTGCTTGAATTGCAAAATAACAATATGAATAAAATATCTTGGCAACAGCAAAAAAAAGTATTCGTCAGAAACTTGTCAGTGAAAAACAAAAATCTAAACCTTTACTGTTATTAAAAAAAATGTGTCAAAAAGCATTTAAAGCCGTTTTTTTAAATGGGTGTCTGTTACGTTTCTTTTTTTTTTTTTTTGTATAAGTGGCAAACTGAAAAACAGTCCTGAAACCAGTCTTGAAAAATGAAGCCAATGCAGAAGTGCAAAAAATTTTAATACCGCAAGTGTCCACTTGAGGCTGGCTGCAGGATCATCAGAAGTCCCGTCTGGACACCTGTTAATTAGCCAGTTTTTACACTAGAAATAAACTGGTTTACAGCCTGGTTACAAAAACAAAAAACAAAAAACAAACTGGTCTTATTAGCTAATGTCTTCATGTGCTCTCACTGTACTGGAGTTGAATTTTTTTGTACCACAGTCATTTAGAGTACATTTAGGAAAAACCTCACTGCGGACTGATTGGCGTGTCTCATTTCATTGACAGATAGCTCAGCAGGCAGAGGCTACATTTCTGTCAACCAGAATGCTAGCTAGCTAGCTGACAGGAAGTCCCACTTAGTGGGTTAGGTTGATCCAAAGTTCGGTTAAGACTGTGATTTAAATATGGAAGCTGCCACGGATTGGCTTCAAGAGCTGTTTGCGTCCGCCTATTGTGAGCAGATGGTTGATGTCTCACGGGGTTTGTCCAGTTCTTTTTACAGTCTATGGTTTTGTAGCATTTTTTGCCCTCTAAGGTCCAGAATCCTTTTCTTTTTTCCATAAATAAATCGTATTAGTTGAATTTTTTTTAAACTTGTCATTGTGTAGTCACCCTAAATCCCAACGAAATTCATGCTGATATGCATTCAAGTATTCTGGATGTTTCTAGCAGTAGATAGTCTTGCAAAATCACAACTCGAACACATCAGAGAAAGATCCCAGACTAGCTTGGATGGGATGTTGTAATGGATCCTGAGCAGAGCACCTGAATACACACTTGTAGTGGTGTTCTTGGCATATCCCAGTATAAAATGTATTTGCATTTTAATACATCCCTATGGCTGACAGTAAACTAATGCCAAAAAAGTTATCTGGCTCCATCCTGATGTCCTCTCTTAGAATGACCTATCCATCACTCATCAAATCCTCACTTTACTAAAGCAATATCTTTGGCACTCAGATGTTGGCCTTGTACCAATAACAGAAAAAAAGCAGAGATAGAATGAAGAATATTATGTCTCTTTCTAGTGTGATATTGTTGATTTAACTTGATTTTAATATGTATTGTATCTATCTGACCATTTTAAATTAATCTCTGTTTGATTTACATTTATTTTTCCATAGAAACTTCAGCACTCACTGAAACCTGTCTGGCATCTTTCAATATTTTATGTGATTTATTGCTTCAGAGCCAGACAGCCTTTCGTCAATACCCAGGCAGACTTAAATATCTAAAATCATTAAAAAGTGATGGCTATGTATTGAATAAGAACATCCTCTCTCATTTGAAAAGTCCAGTATTGTGCTCTGTTAATGAAGGAGGGAAATTAAGAAGAGGCGGACTGTTAAAAACAGTCCTGAATGAAGGTCATCCACCTTTAAATCAATGTAAACACTGCTGTTAGAATTAAATCAGACCCATCTTGAATTCCAATGCTGAATCTTATAAAATATCTATTTCATTTTCTACAGAAACTGGAGAAAAGTTTTCAGCATTTCAGTTTTAATAAGCAGTGGAGTTTGTTTTGATAAAGACACAGAAGCACAGTTAGTGCATGGTAGGAAACAACTTTGACTCCCCATTTATCAAAAGCTCTTGCAAAGACAGACAATATTGATCTGAGATGTGGAAAGGTAAAGCCAGTGGGAATCTAGAGGCAATCTCTCTTTTATGCATTCTCTAACCTGCATTGCAGCATTTTTTTTTCCCTCTAATGGATGCCCGGGTGGTTGTCAGAACTGTCAAATCACAGCCCGGCAGTGTGTATGTCTCTCTCTCTCTTTGCATTTCTACAGGAAAAGGTTCAGTTTATTTACAAATCGGATGTCTGATCACTGGTGTTGCTTTACATCTTGGAGCCCCAGTTTTTGCACTCATCTCCACTGTTAATAGCAAAGAAAGCTTGATGGATTAGCAATCTCAATGTCCTCAATTATTGATTGTTAGCACAACAAAATAAGATGTGTGTTACAAGAATGCACCCTAATGGCTCTTACTATCTTGCCAAGGATTGTGACAACTATGGTGCAGCTAATTTAGACTTTTTTTTGCTCTGCAACTGACAGAATATGGGTTAAATTGGTAGACATTGGTTTGCAACAAGGTTGGATAAGAACTGACTGCCAATTTCTTCCTTCTTCCATGGGTGAATGTGCACAAATGTTGCCAGTTCTTGAGCTAATGGGCACACAGTGCAAAAGCCACCCCATTACGTAGAAGTAAAATATTTGTAAATATGGTGAAATTATCTTTTTTCGCACATTGGATTGGCCAGTTTTGCTTGTCTCCACTTTCTAAAACTAGCAAGTATGGAAACTGAAAGTTGGCTGTACTTACTTCAGTTAATTAGCAATTAACTATTATGCTACTTTGCAATAAATGTTGTACTGTTAGAAAGCATGTTTTCACTTTTAAATTGCTGTCACATTTATAAAGAACATGCATTTGTAGGATGAGCAGCAGAGCTGAGTATGTGGGTTACACCCTTGAAAAATTTGCCAAATCTTCTCTGCCAATGCAAAACAGCTTATTCCGCCATTGACCAGCATTAGTTGCAAGTCAGCCAATGTGGTTGTGTTGGTTACTCTGGCACAAACAGCACGCCCAAGCTGATCCCACAAGTGTTCAATGGGGTTGAGGTCCTGACTGCTGCCAGGCAATTCCATCCTCTCCTCTCCAAAATTCTGGAGGTAGTCTCTAATAAACCCTGCTCTGTGGGGGCGAGCGTTGTCATCTTTGAGGACAGAGTTTGTCCCAGACTGTAGAGATATGGGATTGTTACTGGTTGCAGAATCTCATCTCGATATCTCTCTGCATTGAGATTACCTCCAGTGATGACAAGCCTTGTTTTTCCAGTGAAGAAGATGCCACCCAACACCATCACACTGCTTCCACCAAAAGATGTTACTTCAATCAATGCAACTGATAACTATAAGCATAGCATTCTCCACATTTTCTATGTACTTTGACCCAGAATCTAGACTCATCTCTGAACACAGTGTTCCTCATCATGTTCAGGATTCAGTGAATGTGTTGCCGACACCAGCGCAAACTTGCCTGACGGTGAAGGGCAGTCATGGCAGGCCTTGTGGCAGCACTGTGAGACCAGAGACAGGCTGCTTGCCATCTGTTCTGGATTGTCTAGGCAAAGACCCTGGCCGTATATCCTGCAAACCTCAATTAGATGCCTTTTAGCTTTTGTCACATTTTAGTCATTAAGTCAACAAAAACTAAAAAATGTTTCAATCCAGTTTTAGGCCATGAAAACTCATTACATTTGAGTCTTTACTTTTAGCCCAAGCATTTATTCTTCTGCCTAAATCTGGTACCAAACCATGACAGTATGTTCTATGTACTCTGCCAAACCTGGGGTCCCTGCTTTCTACAGCTGAGAGGCAGAATAGATACAGATGCATTGCATTTTGACAGGTCTACACACAGTGGAGAAATATCCTGGATTTTGAATGTCTGACAAAAAAACAAAATGCATTTTAGCCTTGTTTTAGTCATCCTAATGAAAAGTAAACTCAATTTTTGTCAGTATTTATCCATCAAATATGTATTTTTGGCTACTCTTATTAGTCGAGTCTTTCTCATGGAAAAAAATGTTTCAACAAACAATTTTAGTCATAATTTTAGTTAATGACATTAACACAGCCTGGGGGTCACAGAAGCTTAAACAAGAGTCAGAGCTGTAAAATAAGCTGTTTGGCATTGGCAGAGAAGATTTGGCAAATTTTTCAAGGGTGCAACCCACATACTCAGCTCTGCTGCTCATCCGACAAATGCCTGTTCCTTACAATGTGGCACCATTTAAAAGGAAAATAAACAGGCATTCCTTGACTATTGTCAAGAATCATTGTTACGACAAAGACACAATCTACCAAACACAGATATCCTTACTTTTTGTGCAAAGTTTTCTTCCTATTACAAAAGGACAGACTAAGGACACTGACAGCTGTTGATCCTTTAATGGAGGGTTAGGCTGCTGTAATAGTAGCTAAAAGGCAAAGTGATATTGTTCAGGTTAACACAATACTTGATGTCAGGATTAGAAGTCTGTTTGGTGCTGATGAAAGTCTCATAAAACCACTCTGGAAATACTAAACTATGACATTAAGATAAGGACATATCATTTTTCCTCTGCCAGTATATGATCCAAACCAGTGTTATAGCTGGTTACTGGTTAAATCTGATAAAGCAGTTGCTTGAATTTGTCTTTAAGACAAAGTTAGACGTATTTTAGAAGAGTATTTCTTTTGTAAAAAACGTTGGCAATGTTATATTCCTGCTTATATAAAACAATAGACCAATTCCCAGAAAGAGTCCTTTCTTACTTATTGAAATTCATTTTTTTTCCTTTTTTTTTTCTTTTTTTTTGCAGTGCAGCTGAAGGACAGTTGTCAAAGTCTGTGTAGCTGCAGGCAAAGAGGATGAGCTGATGCATGGGAAATTAATTTTATATCATTCAATTATAAATCATTTAACCTTGTATTTTAAAATTTAATGTGTTATCCATATTAAATTCTACCATTGACTTTATTTAATTCTATAACCCTTTTTAATGATGATTTTCTGTGGCGGAATGGTTGCAGGCTACATAACCAGCACATTTCCACATAACATTTATGATTTTATGCAGTGTTTTTTTAGTCTATGGAGAATCCTTTAAACTCCAGGAGGCCAGGAGACTCCTGGAGATCGCAGGTTTCACGCTGGTGTCCCATGCGGTCCTGGTAAGCATGTTAAGAATCACCTGCTGCTTTTAAGTGTATCGCTAATACTCTGTTTCAGCCCTGACGAGTTCATTAGAAGGCACAGCTTGTACGTTTATCTGTACATTTAGGGGCTTATTTCAATGAATCATGGGAAACAGCTCAAAGCAAAGGGAAGAGTGCAGTGGGCAGGCTTCTTTCTTTTTTGGTACGGTCTTGGCTGGAGGCATGCAGCGCACTCACAGAGCGCTTGGTAATGGTTTGGGATTCAGAAGAATAAATTAGCATACATTGCATTTCAGTGGGTGTGTTACGGATTGTTAGGGACCGGTAACAATCACATCAGCTCCTCTTTTCCCTCTAAAAAAGCAGCTCTTTGCCCACAAGGATGCACCGAGAGTTTGAAATTGAGTCCAGGAGCTAATATCATCCACACATTGAATTTTTTGTATTAAATAAGAATATGATTTTTGCTTTCTAGTCCACTGTTGCATCTTAAATGGTAAAGGCAATGACAGCCAGGAGGGATTGATTTAGGGAATAAATACATGAGAAATTTCCACTGAACTCAAAATATCCAACCAAAATGTTTCTTAGTAATTTTTAATTGTAAGCATTAATACATTTATCTTGATGAGATTAAAGCCTGAAATTTCACATTGTGTGGTTTCTGTGCAGCTGTGTTCCTCCTTTGGTTCCATCCATTTTTGCAGCATGTACTTGCACATCTACCAGCAATTAGAGGTGTGACGTGATCTCAAGAGATTTAAACTTCACAAGACTTCTCTTCAAGGTGAAAACCATCTCGAGGAGCAAGCGTGCACCAGATTGGGCTTCTCATGATCCGCTGTCGCACTCTTGAACTGCTTAGTACCCATGCAATGGAAAGAAAACAGCATTACCTGTGAACATTCACAGATTTAAAAAGTCATTTCAAAACAGAAAGAGTTCTGGTTTATCTTACTGTATATATTTAATTATCAATATTAGAATTGTAGCAGTGGGTTGGTTTTATGGTGTAGTAAACTGGAGGTATGAAACACTATTAAAATGCTTGGATATCTGATGTGGTTGCTGTTAAATGCGTCATGGCTTGAGTCAGATAAGATATGGGAGCATGCTAATTTGGCCCCTCACTACTGTTCTACTGTTCAGGCTTGCTGGTAGCCATAGTCTAGGTCCTTTGTAAGGCCCATGCCCCTTCTCTATAGATATGCCCAATCTGGTCCAGCTGGGTCCTGGGCACCCAGTATGCAGTGAGCCCTATCAGGCTTGGAAAAGCACACCTGGTGTCCATAGTGCTGCTGCCACTCCCAAATCCAGCAGCTGACCCTTCCCATCCTCGCTTTCCTTGCCAACGATACCTAAAAATGCGCCTAAGAGAAGTCATCAAAAAAGGAGTCCAGCCAGCATCTCTGGCCATCAGTCAGCATTCAGGCCCACAACAGTATAATAAGACCCTGACTTACCAGCTACACCATACAGCCAAAAGTATTTGGCTAAATCTTTTAATCATTGAAATTGGGTGTTTCAATCAGACTTGTGCTGTATAAAAATCAAGCACCTAGCCATGTAGTCTCTATTTGCAAACATTTGTGATACAAATGGGTGGTTGTGAAGAGCTCACTGATTTGAAGTGAGGTACTGTGATGGATGCCACCTTTGCAATAAGATGGATTGTGAAATTATATGACGATGGAAGCATTTAGGAACAACAGCAACACAGCCATGAAGATGAAGACCATGTAAAATCATCTGCTTTGCAAAGTTAACTGACACATGCATTGGTATCATCAATGCATGTGTGTGTGGGGGGGGTCATGACAGCCTGTGTCTCAGCATTTTATATTCATATAAAGGCCACACTGGCATGAAAGACAGTCAAATCTACCTAATGTAATTAATCAGTGTACTGTTATGCATATAAGACAGCTGTCTGTATCCGTACAAAAGTATTTCGTAACTGTGAAGCTGTGAGAGCTTCACAGTTACGAAATACTTTATTCTGTATAATCTTAAAGTAGTTAAGATATCTGTTTAAATGTTTAAAAAGTGATAGAATGAATTTGCAGTCGATGTCTGACACCCTAACCCTAGAGCCATGAGAACATCTGTGGATCTTTACACACTTGTGTGGATCTTTTTAATAATTTTGTGGATATTTTTCTGAATTTTAAACATTTTGACACAGTAGCAGCTCCCCTCTCATGCCACCTTCAAATGGCTGTAGGGATTAATTGGCTAGGATGTAGTACCCCAATGCAGAGAGCAGAGGTCATTGAAACTCAGATTTTAAATTATTGGAACAGAAGTAAACAGCAGAAGTTCTGTACTTTATCCAGAGGTCCACAAGTTCAGTCAACTAAAAGTTTTTATTTCTTCAATATGATGCTGCTAGCTTGATGCGTCAATACAGACGAATTGATTGGATCTGTGGGTGAACTGTAATTAAGCTTGTTGCTATTTAAAAGTGTTTCAGTGACTAAGTTGAGTTCATAACGAATCACCATGGTGATAAGCATAGTGTGAGCATCACTTAGAGGGGACAGGAAGAGAAAGGGGTGGGCTTGTTGTTAGTAACATGTCTTCCATCAAGCCTTTGCTGTAGCTTTTTATTTCGTCATTTATGGTAATTCTTTCTCTAATATGGTTGATGTTTTCACAGTAGGCTTCTCTTAAGTGGCATGTCCTGTGATTTGTCTGGACTTATTTTTAGTCTCAACAACATGAAGAAAATGTATCAATTACCATCCTGGACACTCTTTATTCAATTTTCTACTCTGATGTGCTGAAAGCTTACAAAGAAGTTCACATATAGACAGGAGAGACATCCTTGGTTATTAGAAAATAGCATGCTGTCACAGCAACCAGCCATTAAAGGCAAAGTATGGATGCCATTATGGGACTGTTGTATTAGAGCTCTTAGCAGTTAGTGGAGGACAGCAACTCTGCTATTACTACAGTTTCAATTGCACTGTGAGCAGATGTGATAACAACCACCGTGTCACTATTCATCTGAAACAAACTGGCTCCATGGCGGCTAAATGACAAAGTTGTGGTATGCATTACGCCTGGGTATTTTTTAAGAAACTGATATATACACTGATGTGCAGAGCTTTCTATAGCCATACTGCAGGTCAGCAAAAATATGGTGGAAATTAAGGAATTACAAACCACTTTTATTCATAACCTATTATCTCCCTATTTTAATCAAATTAACAAAAAAATATATATATCAAAATATCAAAATATAAACTATTGATGTTCCTTTGCAAATCATTTAGAATCTAGTTATATCATCTTTGTAGGGCCTGAGCACCTGCCTCGGAGCGAGGACCCCGTTGTATCTGTAGTCATTCTTTTTATTTTTCTAAAAAAAATGTTGCTAATTCGAAGGCCTTAATGTTCTCAAAAGCTCAACTATTTAGCACGAAAAGTAGTACATATATGTATCATGTCCAGACAAACAAAAAATAGATTTACTGTCTTCAAAAAGTATGTACAACAAGTGGGATGATAAAGGTTAAAGTTCAAAATTTGACATTTTTGGGACATTTTACAGGTCTCACATTTTAACAAACTCCACTTACAGATTTTATCTGATTGATTACAGATTTTCATTGCCTATTCTAGACAAGATAGAGATCTAAAGTTGTATGAACTGTGAGTTTTCACTTAGGGGTGGGGCCACAATCTTGCCCAAAAGCTTGAATTCTGATATTTGTCCTGCAAAATCTATTCAAACTTTCAGCCCACCTGCACCTTTCAACCAAGCCTTATGATTTTTGGTGTGCATATGATTCATCGTCAGACCTACAAAAAAGTCTCTTGGACTCAAAATGAACAGGAAGACAAACATACAAACAGGAAGTCCACCAGCTTCTGCTCAAATTTAAAATAAGGTATTTTTGCTGGTGTAAAATGACTTTAATCTGTGGCAACTTTTGTGTATATTCCTCTACAGTTTCTGGCAAGACAACACTGAACACACCCACATGTAAACATCTAATCACAGCGCCCCCTACTGGCAACAGGAAGTCACACAAATGGGTCACTGGTTAATTCTTCTTCATGTGTATTTTTGATGCAGTGCCACCTGAGGGCCTAAGGATCCCGAATATCCATTATTGACCTTCAGCATGGTCCCTTATGCACAGGGATTTCTCCAGATTCTCTCAATCTTTTGATGATGTTATCTACTGTAGATGGTGGAATATTATAAGTCTTTATGATTTAATGTTGAGAAACACTTCTCTGAAATTTTTCCACCATTTTTAGCCAGTTTTACTCAGAATGCTGCCTTTATACCCAATTATTTTGCTTACCTGTTGCAAATTAACTTAATAAGTTGCAACATTCTCCTCCAGCTGCCTTTGATAAGGACCACTTGCTTTTCCAGAGAAAGCGAAAAAAGGAGCACCCTCCAAACAAAAAACTCCTCAAGGTGCACGACAGAAAAAAGACTTACTAGAGAAGGTCTTCTTCAGCGTCTACGCATTAACGCTGAAGAAGACCACGAGTTGAAACGCGTCCGTTATGCCTTGCCTAAATAAAACGACCTAAATGGACATTTTTGAGTGCTGACGCCTCCTTTTCCACTTACTTTTCCAGCCTGTTGTTGTCTTTTCCCTACTTTTGTGTTTTTTAAGTGTTCAAAATGAGCTGATATTTTTTATGAAATTGTTAATGTCTCAGTTTCAACATCTGGTATGTTCTTTTGAGAATAAAATATGGGTTTATTTGCAAATCATTGCATTCTGTTTTGATTACATTTTACATTGTCCCCCAACTTTTTTTCAAATTTGGGTTTGTACATAGAAATGCACAGGTTAACAAACTCAAACAGTAAATGCTTGTCAAAATGGACAACAGTATTATATATATATGTGTGTGTGTGTGTGTCTGTCTCAAACTAATTCAACATTCTTTTAAAAGCACATTTTTAAACTTTTCTGACCATTGTGTAATTGGTTCCAAGTAAAAGGAGCAGCAGACTGAAAAGCTGTTTCCCCAGTTCACTTCTGACCTTTGGAACTTACAGTCCTCCGAGACAGCAGACTGTAAGTTCTTGCGCTCTTCTGACTGATATGGATCAGTAGGTACAAAGGAGACTGACCTAAAATAGCCTTAAAGACAAGACAGAAAAAACTCGACAGAGACAGTCTGACACTTGCAAACAGTGATGAGTAAGGGATTTGTCTTCAGTGATAAAGCTCAGAGTTCTGTAGTGTTCAGAGCGTGTAAGAGTCCAGATCAGGCATGCATGAAAAAAAAAACATCTCAATAGTCCTGCACACAAAAGTTGAATTTTCCTTTTAAATTCAAAAGAATGCCAGGTTTTGATTCTAAAACACAAACCCAGCTTCAGTTTAAACTGGTTTATAGCTGTGTTAAAAAAAAGGAAAGAAAAGGGAGAACCTTGGGCATTTCAACCCCCCAAAAAAGCTCATCTGCAAACTTTTCAGCTCCAAAAGTTGATCAGAGCCAGGTCAAGAAGGCCATTGTTAGCCAGGAGGCTAGCTCTAACGTTACTGATCTTACATACATATTTATCTCACCCAAATAAAAAATAAATACTAAATAGCCCGTTCACTAGGCCTTTCAGGGGCAAGGCTATCTCTGTAGGCGGGCCTGAACACAATGCTTGTATATAAATGTTTTACAATAAATTGTTCTTTTTAAATACGTTTATTTTTGCTGTTGTTAAACATCCTGGAATAAAAGGAAATGATGCGAATATGCATGCTGTGTGGTCTTGGATTAAATATTGGACAGTTTTAAATCTTAATTATGGTCTTTAAAGCATTTAATTTCTTCAGCTCCAAGCATAAGAGTGACTGTTAACATTACAGGCTTAATGGGAAATCCACTGGGGAGAAAAGGTCTTTAATGTGGATATCAAAGGCATAAAGATGCCAAACCGTCGTTTACTTAAGTAGACAAATAAAACAAGTTTGCAGAGAATAACAGAACATAACATTACAAGCATAATTAGCTGACTGCTTCCTCTTTCTCATTATTTTTTTGCTAAGATCCCATCAAATTCACTAAAGAGCTGAGCAGAGTAGTAGTTATGAAAGTTTAACAGGCTTAACATCAGTAATGATAAAGCTAAGCAACAAAAGTTAAGAAATTTGTGTTATTTCTTTGTTGTTATATTACTTTTTGGCAATAAATCTCATACTGTTGGAAAGCCTCTTTGTTTCCCTTTTAAGTGGTGCCATATTTGTTAGGAACATGCATTTGTGGGATGAGCAGCAGAGCTGAGTAATTGGGTTGCGCCTGTGTAAAGTTTGCCAAACCATCTTTGCCAATGCCAAACAGCTTTTTCTGCCATTGACTCTTGGTTGGTGTTGTTTGGTGGATTGGATGATTGCCAACATGGTTGTGTTGGTCATTCCAGCACAAACAGCTGATCCCACAAGTGTTCAACGAGGCAGAGGTCAGGACTGCTGGCAGGACACCCTCCATACTCCCAAACTCTGGATGCAGTCTCTGACAAACCCTGCTCTGTGGGGGCGAGCGTTGTAGCCATGTAGGATAGAGTTCGGTCCCAGACAGGTGGCAGAATCTCACTTCTCTGCATTGAGATTGCCTCCGATGCTGGCAAGCCTCGTTTCTCCACCATCAAACTGCCTCCAGCAAAAGATGTTTCTCAGTTGGTGCAACAGACAGCAGTATCCTCTGTGTCTACGCCACACTTTGACCCTATGACTGAACTGCCGTAGGCACAATCTGGACTCATTACTGAACATTACGTTCCTCCAAATGTTCAGGTTCCAGTGCATGTGTCGCCGACACCAGTGCAAACATGTATGACAGTGACGGAGAGTCATGGCAACCCTATGAGACCAGAGATCGGCTGCTGTTCCAGATTGTCTGGATAGAGAGCCATCGGAAATATCATCCGACTGCAAATCAGTAGAAGACAACCTGTGTGCCCTGAGTGCTGAAGATGAAACAGTCCCTCTTGGGGTGTCGCCCCCTTGGGACAACCAATTTGTTGCTTGTCTCTGACATCCTCTGTTATAAGAAACTTGGCCTTCAGTTTGGAGATGGCACAAGGCCTCACTCGAAATAATGTTTCAACTTGATTTTGCAGATCACCAGCCTGAAGTTGCCCTATCGCACAGGCCCTATCCAGATCAGTCAAACATAGCATGCCCATTCTTGAGGCAGACATCAACAGACCACTGTCGAAGGGCTCATGCTCGCAGGTGCTGACAATCAGGGGCTAATCAGGCCAATCAAAATAAGAAATTTCTCTGGCTAGGAAAATTGTTTGACATATTAGAAGGACTCCATCCACCCCTCCATTTTCTTCCACTAATCCGGTGCTGGGTCATGGTGGCGGCAGGCTAAGAAAGTTGACCCAGACATACCTTTCCCTAGTGACATATTTCAACCTCTTATGGGGGACCCCAAGGCATACCCAGGCTAGAACGGATATATATCCCTCTAGTGACTTCTGGGTGGACTAAATAGTCTCCTCCCTGTTGGCAGGCCTTGAAGATCTCAAACTAGGGTGCCCAAGAGGTATCCCGATCAGATGCCTGAACCACTTCAACTGGCTCCTATTGATATGTCCCTTCAAATAGTCATGTGCATTGGTTTTAGGCATGAAGGGTGCTAAGGATTCATCACAGGGCCTGATATGCTACAACCTGTAGCAACCTGAGGGAGGGTGGCCGGAGTCAAGCTGGACACATGTTGAAACACGTGTTACTTGGCGTCCTATGGCATCACTTTTGTTCGGGCCTTTTCACACCTGGTAATATGCCTGGGGATCACAGGTGATTTTCAGGCTCTTGGGACATCCATAGCAGGACCAGGGGCTAGGTGCCCTTTGCCATGCTTACACCCCAAATCCACCCTTTGCTCTGCCCTTCAGGTGTGGACTTTATTTTTTCAATAGATTATTTTCCCATGCCCCTCATCAGATGCAAGGACATCCAGAGCACTACTGGGATTGTGTCAGTCCTCCTTGCCACAGATGGTGCCCCAGGCAGGGTTACTTTGGACTCATTTGGGCCCAAACTTGCCTTAAAGTTCCACACAATACTGTATTTTTTTTAACATAGGAATAGTCATTTCTTTTGATTAATGTAAGCACTTCAGTCGGAAAATTCTACCCATAATGAAAATAGGCCATTGATACCAAATTTCATTTTTGAACCATCCATCCATTTTCTATACCGATTACCCTGTTTGTGGTTTTGGGTAAGCTGGAGCCTATCCCAGCTGTCATTGGCAAATTTAGAGTCACTGATTAATCTAACGACCATATCTTTGGTGGTGGGAGTACTGGGAGAGAACCGATGCATGCACAGGGAAAACTCCACTCCACACTGAAAGGTCCTGACTAGAAAGCTAACGAGGAACCTAACCCCTGCAGCCCCGATTTTAACCAGGCTTTTATTTCTGCTGTAAAAATGACCAGTTTATGACTGGGCCTTAAGGGGATTGCTTAGCTTTTGGACTCAGCCTCAAGTGGACACTTATGGAACTGCAGGTTCATTTTTCACCACTGAAAACCACTGCTTGTCTCCTATGAATGCTTGTACAACAGCCAGCTTTCCAGTCCTCTCAGTAAATCTAACTTTGACTCCAAATACTGAGACACCTAGCCTTGTGGTTAAGCGTCGCAAATGCATTAAGGTGTGATTGAAGCGCTTTGCAGCTTCGGGAACATCTGTCATCCGTCCACTCTGTCTCTGCAACAGCTGCTGTCATTTACTCCTCACTTAATCCACCATGTGTATCTATCCACAGCAAATATTTTAGAGGCGACTTCTCTAAATCATTTCATCACAAACGTCACTGTTTGGGGAGAGAACTTAACAGCTTCCTTTTTTTCTGTGAAATCGCTTGTGGCCCTGACTGATGCTGATATTTAATGTATTTTTCAGAAAGCTTAGTGATCAAAAGAAATTAATTCCACATGGAGAAGAAGGGGAAAATCAGCATCCTCATTGCTGTAATGAAGACTAACTACTTCAGCGGATTAATTAATTTCCAACCCTGAAATAATTACTTTGTTATTTCTTCCCTGGCCTTTGAAAAAAAAAAAAAACACTTATCTGACACAGGTTTAGTTGGAAGTTGGTTGGGGTCAGACAAACAATGGGAGAGAGATAATCTGCACCTGAAACAGAGGAGAAAAAGTGCATATGTAGTCGGTTTCATGTTGGAATTCAAAGCAGACTTGCAGTAAATTTGCAATATTTAATGAGAAATGTAAGAAAGTGTTTCCTCTTAGTGCTACTTAGATGTTTTGGCCAGGGGGCTGCTTCTGTAATCCCTACAATGGTTTCTCAGTTACGGCAAAAAATAAGGAAAACACTGTCTCGAACACTCAATTAGGATTAGACCTGAGGACATAGATTTACATTAAGTGTTCCCTTTTAGAACTGCAAGACATCAATACGACGTACAACCCAATGACTTAATTCCTTGTGATTGACGCGGATGTTTAGGGCACATGGCGCCGACGAGTTTTCTTGTTTGTGGGATATTTTAGCAAATTTCCATCTCTATTTTAAATCCTGAGAAGTGCGACTTTGAAGCGTTAAGTTGCTTTTTTTCCAGCACGGGGCTGTATGTTCTTTTAGAGAGGGTTTCAAAACATGTCAGTTTGAAAACTAATATCTTTGTTGATTTATGCACACCCACATGCAAACAGAATCTGGTTTTGTAGAGCCCTTAAAGCAGAGTAAAATGCTGAATAAATGCATCCAATCACCGTGACATGCCAACAGGCAGCCAATTAGCACTTATCTCTGCAGTTTCATAATGACAAATATAGCCTATCATATCATTGGTAGTACAACATTTCAGCACTGGGCTATTCAGCGATCACTTTCGTATTGTCTGCAATGATATGTTTCATTTCATGTGCATTATTAGTTTTTAAAAATGGGTTACACCAAGCTTTGAATGTGTTATTATTACTGTTTTTATTATTAATGTCAACACATTGTGCAATTTTCCTGTCTCATCACCATCATTGTCATGAGCATGTGCTAATTTGAATTTCTTGACCCAAAACCAACCCCAAAACATTGTTATTATGCTTTACAGAAAAAAGCAACAGAAACATCTACAGGTGCATCTCAGTACACACAACTGCAACCATGGGGAATACTGCTGACTTGAGTCTTATCCAGAGGACAATCATTGACACTTTGACTTTTGACCTGAAGGGAAAAGTGTGGTAAGAAAATGTGCACAAATAACATGGATTAGCTAAGCCTTCAAAGGACTGTCAAACAAAGAAGACTGAAAAACTTAAAACTTTTGTCACCTCTATCCAGCCCCTGGGAGACTACTTAAAGGTCCCATATTTCACTTTTTTAAGACAAGTTTAAAATGGACTTAGATGTCCCCAAATCCAATACTGAAGTTTGTCTCTGAAAAAACACTTCAGTATTGGATTATGCATGTCTAAAAACCCCTCTGTTTCAGCCTTTCTCAGAATGAGCTGTTTCTGTGTCTGTAGCTTTAAATGTCACTAAGCTGACTGACCCCGCCCCTCTCAGGAAACTCTATGTGGCTTAATGGATGTGGCTCTCCTGATCCTCCTTTCAGCTGACTGCTGAGAGGAAGCTCAGGAGAGGAGGGCGGAACTTTACTCCAGAGGGGAGGGCCAACCGAACCTGGGGGCGGTGCTAACTCCCTGCATGACATCATGAGGGGAGAATCTGAGAACGGCTTGTTTCAGATTCTTTGATTCTTCTGATTCTTTGGGGGATTGTGGACAAGCCAGCAGCACATATTTTTTGTTAGAAAAGCCTGAAAAGGTGTATTTTGAATAATATGTGACCTTTAAATCACCAAGATCTGAAAAGTCACAGCTAGAATTTACCCACTGTGATGTTTACATACCTGTATGTCTACAGTAGTGGAGTTTCCTTATCACACCAGTGCCGAGCATTGAGTGCATACAAAACTATGGATGCTTTGATCATTGTGATTAGACCAAAGCATAGGTGAGTGCTAAATATCTAGCATTAGCTAGTTCACATAATTTCACGATATCACGAGGATCACGGTCAGCTGTCTGTCAGTGTTTATTTAAATGTTAGTTAAAGACAGTATGTCCTGCTCAGGTTAACACAGTACTGGATATCTTGATTAGGAGAAGTCTGTTCAGTGCTACTGTATCTTCTTAAGGTAAACTAGCTGTCTTATTTGCTTTTTGCTTCTCTCTGAGTTTTCTACTCAGATGGGATTCAGTAGAAGTATAACCCAGGCTTGCCTTCTCATTAGTTAGTGCATCTTGTAAAGGATAACTTTCTTTCATTAGAAAAACAGAAAAAAAACTGGTCATGTAGGTGGAAACCGAAGCTGTCAATTTCTCAGTAGTGCGCAACAGAAGGAAACTTGTCTTCCCTGCCAGGGGCCAGTTCCATGAATGTGTGATGTTATGTGAAAGCTATGAATTAAATAGTCTTTATGATTATGTGGACTGCTTCAGTAGCTCATAAAGAGGCATTAGTATCAAGTTCAGCTTTTTTTCATAACCAACCTAAAAAAAAGTCTTTTACAAAATTTTAATATATGACACTGAGATGTAATAAAAGTTTGTCAGTAGCTTCAGCAGGACAACAGGAGTTTGAATTAATGGAGTCCAAACCTCCAGTACCAACACTGATAATGCCATTTCTGTTGTACTTATCTTCCTGCTACCTAAAAAAATCATACCTCTCTGTGTCTTTTGTATAGGTACAGTTGATTTGAATTAAACACTTCTCCACTTAATGCTTTGATAGTCACTCAGTGCTCCATTGTTTATTACCTTCATTGTCATTATACTCTTTTACATAAGCTGTACTAGAACTGTAATATCAGAGTGGACTGTCATTTGGATATTCCTCAGGATTCATGAAGTTCAGTTGTATTGTATTATATTGTATTATTTCTAGTGCATCATGTTGTATCCAGTTATATTGCATCGTATTGTATCACATCCAGTTGTATCATATCTTATTATATCATATTGTATGGTATAAAATCATATCATATATCATTTCATATCTTATCATATCATATTGTATTGTATCATATCGTATCACTTCATATCATATATATACTGATCATATATCATATCATATTGTATTGTATCATATTGTGTCATATCATATTGTGTCATATCATATTGTATTGTATCATGTCGTATCACTTCATATCATATATATACTGATCATATATCATATCATATTGTATTGTATCATATCGTATCACTTCATATCATATATATACTGATCATATATCATATCATATTGTATTGTATCATATTGTGTCATATCATATTGTATTGTATCATATCGTATCACTTCATATCATATCATATTGTATTGTATCATATTGTGTCATATCATATTGTATTGTATCGTATCATATCGCATCGCTTCATATCATATATCTACTGATCATATCATATCTTATATCATATTGTATTGTATCATATTGTATCATAAATGGTATTGTATCATATCGTATCACTTCATATCATATATCTACTGATCATATCATATCCTATCATATCATATTGTATTGTATCATATTGTATCATATCATATGGTATTGTATCATATCGTATCACTTCATATATCTACTGATCATATCATATCGTGTCATATTGTATAATATCATATCATATTGTATTCTATCAGATTGTATCATTTTATGATGTATCATTTCTTATCATGATGTATCATATCGCTTCATATCAAATATCATACTGATCATATCGTATCACATGATATCATATCATATCATATCATATTAGATTATATATCATATCACATCATATTATATATATTGTATGGTGTCATATCATATCATGTCATATCATATCATATTGTATCATATCATATTGTATTATATCATATTATCTAATATTGTATTATGTCATATATAGCATTATCATATAGTATTGTGTCATATAATATCTTATCATATCACATCACATCACATCATATCATATTGTATCTGTCATGATCTATGTTCTGATTCTAGTGTTATTCCTGTGTTTAACTGGTATATTTTCATGTTTCTTATTTAGTTACTCCCTGTGTTTCATGTGCTTCATGTTTAGTTTATTCCCTGTGTTTCATGTTAAGTTACTCCTTGTATTTCATGTCTAGTTTATTCTCTGTGTTTCATGTTTAGTTTTACTCCTTGAGTTTCTTGTTTAGTAATTCCCTGCTTCATGTTTAGTTTTACATTCCCTGTTTTATGTTTAGTTACTCCCTGTGCTTCTCATTTAGTTTTACTCCTTGGGTGTCATGTGTAGTATATTCCCTGTGCTTCTTGTTTAGTTATTCCATGTTTGATGATTTACTCCATGTTTGAGTTTCCCTCCTTGTGTTTGGTCCTTTGTATCCTGTGTTTTCAGTGTTTCCTTAGTTTAGCTTCTTTTGTACAGTTTGAGTCTTTGTGTGCTTCTTGTGTAGTTTTCCATGTGTCCTGTTTTATTTTGTAGTTGCCTTCCCTTGTGTGTGATTCTAGCTTTCTTCTTGCCTGAGTTTCCTCTGCTTTGATTACCCTCAACAGTTTCACCTGTGTCTGATTGTCCACACCTGTTTCTCTTTGTCTAATCACTCCCTGTGTATTTAGTCTCTGTGTCTCTCTGTGTTTGTGTCGGGTCGTCGGATGTCTTCCATGCCTGTTACTCCTCGTGTTAATCTCAGTGTTTCTCCTCGTGCTCCCTGTGGATTTTGCTTCGGTTCATGGACTTTTGGTTTTGTAGATTTAGTTTTAGTAAGCTTTTTTGTTTGTTTAATTAAATAAGTTTCTTTGAGCCATATTATTTCATCATGTCTTCTCATATTGTATTGAACCACATCAGACTGAATTGTTCTGCAATGTTCTGTACATAATATTATGTTACTGTTATTTATCTAACTGAATTGTCTTTTGTCATTTACTTTATCTTAACACATTTTATGGTATTGTATTATACTGAATCAGTCTGCATTGTTTGACTGCACTATTGCATTAAACTGTTGCATTGCGTTGGGTCTTATATTGTTTTGCATCCTATCGTATTGTATCATATGTTTTATAAAAAAAACATATAATGTTGTATAATATCATATAGCATTTTTCGAACACAATAATGGCTTTTTTCCCTCCATATAAAATCCTCATATTCTATGTGGAAAATTGAAAAAGTAGAATAAAATAGACATCTCTCCAGCTTTTGGAGAAGCAAATTCATCCTTGTGCATTTCTTCAGAAATATGTCTACAATTTCAAAACTTCAAAGTGTCCATGGACTTTTCAGTTCAAAGTCATCCGTGGGTGATAAAGTTTCTGTTTGGATTAAATAAACTGAAGAAACTAAAGCAATACTGTCCAGTAAATCTTTTTTTTTTTTTTTTTTTTTGTTTTTCTTTGCTTTTTTCTTAACTGAAGGTCTTGTTAGTGCTGTAATACATTACAGATGATGTGAGGGGAGAGTTTAGAGTAACTAATCAGTAGGAAACTTTCTCTTACATAAGGAACACCATTATTTATTTAAAATAAGACCTTTTTGTGCACTCTGGCATTACACTTTTCAATGGTGTCAAGCAGTCTAACCAAGGACTTTGATAAAATGTGGTCATACCCTCTTTCCAACACATCTTTCTTTACAGAAATCTATCGAGCGCTGGTCTGATGCAGAAAACAAAAAAGGCTGAAAACAGTAAAATGAAAGGCAGATTTAAATCGATACTCAGACATCAGAACTTCAGACCTCAGACTTGTGTTAAACTTGTTCTCGTCTGATAGAAGTTGCTTGGGTTTTAAGATCACACAGACTGTCGGCGTGACTCCTTGTCGAGGAGCAGAAACTACAGAAAAATAACAGCGTCACACAGCTGAGGAGGCAGAGGAGACGTCTCTAGAGGTTTAGGCAAGGGCTCACCTTCCCCATAGGCAGGCAGCCTTGGACCTAGCTAAAAAAGTACGTCCTCACTTAGAAATTATTTTTATTTATAGGGCAGGATTATAAGTGTCAAATGAAGGATTTTTTGAAAGGTGAAACACGGCTTAGTGGTGACTCTGTTTAAAGCCTTGGTTTTATTATAAAGCATTAGAAAGTCACGGTCTTGTCATGGCCTTTTATAGTTTTTGGTATTCTGGGACGCCGAACCTTTGCGTGCTATTTAAATGCGGTTTCTTTCAGGTATTCTGACTTTAGGAAATGTTTGATATGATTTTTTAGCTGAGTTAGTTCATCCAGTGAGGATAAACTTTGGAAAGGTTAGACGGTCGTCACAAAGAACTGACTAATGATGACTAAAGGCAAAAAACTTTAACACATCTAAAAAAAAAAAGAAAAACAAGCCAAACTACTGAGTAAAAGAAACAACTATTTAACAGCCAAACTTTCCAGGAGTAGACAACTTTTGGTCCAAAAACATTGCTGCAAATCCTGCTTATTACCAGAGGATCACCAGAGAGAGCAAAACTGAGGTCTCGAACACTATGACGCAGATTCAGACACTGTGGGTGGAGGTTAATGTTGGCAACTCTCAACAACAAGGGAAAAAGCTGCATTGTTAAAGGCATAGGGAATTAGAACGTTCTTTGCAAGGCAGTTGAAATAGAAGGTACAGTGCCTCTAAAAAGTTTTGACCCCCTAGGATGTTTAACCCTTTTATTGGTGTTATAAATCAATTATAGTCAAGAGAATTTGGGCTTTTTGACAAAAAAACCCTTCTTTAATGTGAAAGTTGAAACAGATTTTGTACAATGGAAGGTCAAGTCACTGGTTAATCGGTTTTCCTGGCTACCATTACACCATAAAACAAAGGCAAGGCAAGGCAAGTTTATTTGTATAGCACATTTCAGCAACAAGGCAATTCAAAGTGCTTCACACAGGACATTCAAATACATTGACAAAGGGAAAAAAGAAACACAATGGAAAAATTTTAAACGAAACATGTAAAAAGTGATTAAAAACAGCAAATAAGATCCACAAAAGATTAAAAACCTGGGTTCCTCTCAACCTTGGTCTGGAAACCGAATTCTGTCCCAGACAAGTTTCACGTTTCTGGCCAACACCGTATCCTTATCTGAGCTCCAAGCTCTTAACTTAAAACAATTTAAAAGAAGAATGTAAAAGGTGATAAAAACAGCACATAAAACCCAAAAAAGATAAAAACACACATATAAAAGTTACAGTGCAGAGTTCGAGCGAAAATAGAGAATTTGAAAAGGATAAAGGGTGTGTACGCACAAAAACGTGGTGTACGTTCTTTTTCACGGCAAAGTTCAGATGTATCAAGAGTGAAATGGAAACGTGCGGTGCCTCACGCCAACTTCATGGCTGGTGTACGCACGTTTCTACAGCTGTGGATCCTAGCTGTGGATTCTTTGGTGACACTTAGAGGTGATGCTGGGAAACTGTTATAATAAATAAATGTGATGTGCACATCAGAGACACGTGAACAATTAGCACTGATGAACAATTAACGCGCACACGTGTCTGCAATTACACGAGTGGATATAAAAGCATGCGCTAAGTGGTGAAAATAAATACCGTTAACAATAATGGCTTTAGCAGTATTAGAAGACATTGTAAATGAAGAGAGTGTGTGTTTAGAGACAGAGAGGATTTACTGGCGCATGATGACAACTGGCTCATCAGCCGCTTTAGGTTCCCGATGGCAATCCTCCGGCTGGGAGCGTGACACAGTGAGGAGCCATGTGCTGCCTGTATCCATACAGGTGCTGACCACACTGGAGTGCCAGTCGACTCTGAACCGAGCCATGCCAGCCGTGTGGGACGGGATTATCCGCATGTCCGCCAGGTATATCAAATTCCCATACAATACAGCTGAACAGGTGAACATTAAAGTGCAATTTGCAGCTAGAGCCAGTTTTCCTAATGTAATCGGAGCTATCGACTGCACACACATTGCTATAAAAGTGCCATCACATGATGAATTAGTATATGTCAACAGGAAAAAATGTCATTCGATCAGTGTACGGATCATATGTGATGCGCAAATGCAATTAACCAACATTGTGGCGAGGTGGCCTGGTTCAGCGCACGATTCATACATTCTGAGTAACAGCATGGTTGGAAACAGACTACTAGCTGGCACTGTGCGCTATGATTGGCTTCTTGGTGAGTAAATTTATTCATTTAATTGTTCTAATATTAATCCCCGTGATGCGCACTGAGCATGTGTGCCCCTAAATACTATCCTGTCTTCACAGCATCATTCCTAGTCAGTGGTTAAAGTTAGAGACTTTCTGTTTTTTGCTGGTTAAAGTACAGCTTCAGATCTTTCCAACAAGCCTTGGATTGTCTCTGTGTGCAAAATATTCATGTTAATAACTCCGTGCGTAAAGTGTAAAATCCATGCGTAAAGTGTGAAATGTCTTAATAAGCCTCACTTTTTCCCAGGCGCACTTCTGCATTAATTTGCAACAATAGTGTGTGATCCATGTAAGTAGTGTATAAAATTTACAAATGGAAACTGTAAATCCAGTTTACTTGTGGCGACTCTCTGTTCAAACGTGGTGAGCCCCTCTTCTCCTGCCCCCCCCCCCCCCGCCTGTTTTGGCCACACTTTGGCGGTGGGCTGCTGTTCTCCGCTTCACATCCACCTTGATGTCGGACCACTTCCTCTTCAATTCAGCGTGTGTGCGCGTTTCTTACCCCACAGCATTGACAGCCTCACACACACTCTCCCACTCACTCCTCTTGCATTTACAGTTTATGTGACAGCGTGCCAAAGAGGACATTTTTGCGCGCCTCCACTTCAGTGAGAAGCGTCTCCAATTCACTTTCAGTGAAATTCCTTTTTTTTCCCCCGTCTTACTCTTTCTTTTTCAAGTTTCTGATCGTGCAGAGAGGGGGAATCTCAGGTGCAGGGCTCATATAAATATGATTTGTGTATTTAAATGGGGGCGTGGACAGGGAGGAGTCGGGTACTCCAACATGTGCGCTCAATTCCGCGTTGATTGGGATGTACAAAGGAAATGTGCTTGGATTTATGCATGCGCACAGATTCATACATCTGGATATTTTTATGCGTACGACGTTTTCTGGATTTGAGCGTATGCCATGTTTCAGTAAGAAATCCACGCAAGTCTTTTTACATGAGACCCGTGATGTTTTCTTGGAGTTTTTCCAGATATATGGAGCATAGTAACTGACCGCTGATTCTTCATGTTTGGCTCTGACTCTAGGGATACAGAGCAGACCTGCACCAGACGACCTGAGCAGTCTGGATGGTTCATACTGGACTTGAAAGTCCAGTATGAAGGTCTCTGAAAAGAACACTCCAAGCGGTTCAGAAAAAAAAAAAAAAAAAAGAAAAGTAGAAGTCCAGGGATGGAGACAAAAAGTCCAAGGCACTGATCATCCCCCGGGGTCAATTAAATCCATCATCAAGAAATTGAAGGAATATGACACTCGTGTAAATCTGCCTAGATCAGGCCGTCCTCACAAACTGAGTACAAGAAAGAGACCAGTGAGAGAAGCCCGGTTCCTCATCAGCTTTATGGGAGAGTGGCAAAGAGAAAGCCACTGTTGAGGAAACTTATCAAATCTGGACTACAATTGACCAAAAAGCATGTGGGAGACTCCATGGTCAAGTGGAAGAAAGTTCTTTGGCCTGGTGAGACCAAAATGGGGCTTTTTGGCCATCACATAAGAGGCTATGTTTAGGGGACTTGAAACACTGATCACCATAAATAAGACATTCCCTGGTGGCAGCATAATGTTGGAGGGATGCTTCTCTGCAGCAGGACCTGGAAGGCTTGTAAAAGTAGAGGGTAAAATAAATGCGGAATAATACTGGTATATCCTGGAATTCAGGATGCAAGATAACTACAGCTACAAACACACCATCCCCACAGTGGAGCACACTGGTGGCAGCATCATGCTGTGGGGATGCATCTCAGCACCCGCCTAGAAGGCTTGTAAAGGTAGAGGGTAAAATGCATGCAGAAAATAGGATAATCTTGAGATCTTTGGCTTGGAAGAAGATTTATTTTCCAGCAAGACAGCGACCCCAAGCATACAGAGAAAGCCAGAGAAAGTCAAAGCCTAGACCTCAGTCCGATAGAGAATTTGTGGCTGGACTTGAAAAGGGCTGTTCACTCCACATCCCCGCACAACATGACAGTAATTGAACCATTTTGCAAAGAAGATGGAAGAAGACAGTGCCTCTACTAAATACTGACTTGGGGGACTTTACTTTGTGAAATCTGTTTCTACTCTGTTGATGATGAAAATAACAACGGAAAAGGACAAAAACATTATGAAAAAAATGATGGAGAAAACCATAAAAACAACAATGAAAATAGAGATGAAAAAAGTGGCAAAAAAGGACAAAGATGACGATGACAATGATGATGAAAAAATTATGAGTTTTTTTGTAACTTTTTTGATAAAAAAGCCAATAAAAGGGTACAACATCCAAAGGGTTTTATGCCCTTATATAGGCACTGTGGATTTCATTGAGGAAAACTGGACAGAGATAGGTACAGACTGACGAAAGACTTGGAAACTTGATGCCGCTAGCCCCCTGCTTTCAACAGTTTTGTCATAGAAAGGCTAGTGCTCACTAGGGGTTCCACTGGGAGTCAAACTCTCCCTTTGAAGACTAAACAATAAAATAAAATCCATTTTAAATTTACTGTTAAACTGTGTGCAATACGAAAATATTGGTACAGAACAGACAGATCATCTGCAAAGAACTGCAATGTGTTATCCAATCATGCAAAATCTCATCCTCCTGCACATCATATCATGCTGAGTACTAATTGCTTGAAATGCTTCCTTTATGACAAATTTTCCCTATTTATATGCAAATATCCCAAACGGTGTTATAATGCCGAAGCACCTGGCCTTGATTTTTTTTTTTTTTCTCAAGCATTTTAGTTTAAATGTTATGGAGTCACATGTTTGTGAGGAGAACTCATTACTGCCCTTGGAGCTGCATCTAATCTTGCTTCTGCGCTTCTCAAGGTGAAGAAGTATTGATCCCTGGATGCGCTGTGTGTTGAATGAACGGTAATGAAAGCAGCTGTGAGGATAGAGACTGTTTATTGTAAGGAGGCTTTGCTGTCTGCCATGAAAGCCCTTTTCAAATAGACATACTGTATTACAATGAGAAACATTTGTGCTACATATTGCATCTATCTTTATTCTTTTTTTTCCAAATCCTGCTTCTCAAAATTGAACCTGGTTGCAAATAAAAAGTTAAATAAATGCAGAAAATAATTGATTTTGCATCGCCTTGCCCCAGGAGAATGCTGGTTGTTTGATTAATCCAACTTATTGTTTTAGCTTTAGGACTAAATCCCACCTATATTTCACAGACAAATCAGCATCAATGCAAAGAAGCGGTTCATTATACATCTAAGTTGTAATTTCTGTCAAGAACAGCATCAGTGTGATTACTCAGTCATCAGTCAACAGGACACATGCACACTAATGTCATTAGTGCTAACAAGCTGGCTGCTGCCGTGCATCACAATGGCAGTATCGGCAAGTCAGAGGCTGCTGGATTAATGGCACCAAAGTTGGACAAATTGGAAACATGGCTTCATTACATGAAGAGGAGAGGTGCTATTTTTTAACCTCTCGTGTGACTAGAATGATGGCAAACATCACTTTTTGATCACTGACTTCAGTGATTAACACTTTGCTTTAGCTTCAATAGAATGTAACACGCTTCAATTAGTTAGCTAAGAAAAGAGCAGATCGTCATAGCGATCTGTAAGTCTATAAATAAAACACTGACAGTGAGCTGAAAGGGTGTAGAAGGTGTTGATGTTATTTGTCATTTCAGTCATGTTGAAATGTTTAATCTTAGAGCTTCTTGGCAAAGACTTTAAAAAAGGAGAGGATATAAAATGCAAAAACTTAAATCTTAGCAAGTGTTTGTCCAATTTCTGGACAAAAGTGTCTAATGATACATGTATGACAAGTCAACATACATGTTTCTTAAGCTATAAAAGGAAAAAAAATGAGGCCTGAATGGCAAGTTGAAAATCCCAGTCTTTTGAAAACACAACTCTGTCACCCACACCCATCACAGAGTGAAAACAGATTTCTACTAAGTAATGTCAAACATTAAAAAACAAAAAAAAACAAAACAAAAACAACAACAACAACAACAAGAAAGAAATGTAAAATAAGTGATGGTGTAAATATTCACCCCCTTCAAGTCAGTACTTCAAGTCCAGCCACAAATTCTTCCCCCAAGTTGAAGTTCTCACACAGACTGAATAAGATTGCCATATTTTTCTATATTTTGCCACATTTATTTTACCCTCAAACCTTTACAAACCTTCCAGGCCCGGCTGCTGAGAAGCATCCCTACAGCATGATGCTGCCACCACCGTGCTTTACAGTGTGGGTGGTGATGTCCACCAAACATAGTGTCTTGTCGGATGTCTCCATTCTGGGCTGATCAGATCAAAGAACTTTCTTCCACTCGACCGTGGAGTCTCCCACAACTTCAGTCCAGTGGTTCTCAACTGGTGGGGCAGGACCACAGACTGCAGAAAGAATTGGACAAAGCCTGTGTGACGTCAGCCGTCTCCTTACAATAGGTGGACTCAAACAGCTCTTGAAGCCAATCCATGGCGGCTTCGCTGTCTCAACCAAGCTTTGGATCAACCTAACGGCAGACAGAAAGGTAGCTTCTGCCTGTTGAGCTATTATGTGAATCAAATGAGATGCGCCAATCAGTGCACAGTGAGGTTTTTTCCTAAATTTAGTCTAAACGATTGTGGTACAAAAGAAAATCAACATGCAGTGAGAGGACATGAAGACATTAGCTAATGAGACATGTTTCGTCTTTTGAACCAGGCTGTAAACCAGTTTATTTACTAGTGTAAAAAACGGCTTTTTAACAGGTGTTCAGACGGGACTTCCAGTGTTCCTGCAGCCAGCCTCAAGTGGACACTCGCTGTATTGCAATTTTTTGCACTTCCTCATTGGCTTCATTTTTCAGGACTGGAGGTTGCTGCTGACCCAAATGTAGGTCACAGATACTTTTCAGTGGGTCCCAAATGTGTTCTCAATTAAAACAGGCTTGTTTTGTCTTGTGTGTTGGATTTTCCACATCTTGTACTGTGTGAGGCCCAAACTGCACTATTTTTCATCAAAAAAATGCAATTGGTAAAAAAGATATCGGAAATCTGGGTTGCAATTTCTCAATAAAAAGTTGAAGATCGGTCCTGAGGCTGGACCAGTTAAGAACCACTGCTCTAGTCTAGATTTAATATGAGTTTTCTCCAACATTGTTTCTTTTTTCCAATCTCCCATAAAGCTTTGGCTGGTGACGAAATGGAGTATTCTTTTGTCTTTGTGGTGTAATGGTAGCCATGAATAATTATTCCTCATTTTACCTTACAGATTTTGTTTTGTATTGACATTACTCTGTAGAAATCTGTTTTCTCTTTGATACTCGAGAAGGTTTTTAGGGGATTTTTTTTTTCCAAAAATGGGAAATTATGTTGCCCATGATTGATTTATAACATCAATAAAAGGATAAAACATCCAAGTGGGTGAATAATTTCTATAGGCACAGTATAGGTTGGACATGACTGTTCATCATGTTTAAAGAATTTCTCTCACATTATAAGAGGGCTTATCAATAAATGATTCCTGCTCTTGTAATCCAGTCAGACTCCTGCATAAATGAAATGACTTCATCTATTCTTAATAGAGCGGTGAATTTGTTGCTCCCCTGTGAAAAATGATCAGCTGCCAAACAAATGATGCTGCTTGCTACTGACCTTGGCACTCCTACTTTGACTCCACGTTGTTTTATAATCAGGGTTGTCATTTATCTTTGTCATTACCTTCATGGAAATTTGGAAGTGCTGAGCTAAGCAGTACTGCTATCAATAAAGGATGCTCTTTTAACATATAAGGCAAGAGAATTTCCTCCACAATGCTGGGTGATACATTTGTGGCAGAAGATAAACAGCAACGACAAAACCAGTATGGAAAATTAAAATTCATGGCAAGAGACAACTAAGGTCTCGTTACACAGTTTGACACCCAAAATAAGGTACAGTGCAAGATTGCTATAGCAATATCTGCTTGGCAGCACACACCACATGTTGCCCTTGGCAAAATATGACTCTCACAAATTACCACTCTAAATGAGAAATGCCTCTTGATATTTCCGTTGTGTGGACTGTGTTGTTTCATGCCACCACCTGGGCTGTTAGAGCTGTACAGAGAGCAGTTTATATATCTGACGTTTTTATATCACGCTCTCTAAATTCCAACAAAGGCAGAAATCACGGCCATGAAAATTAGAGGCATCACCGCACTCTATAAACATTTTACATGTTGCGTCCACACTTTGTGCAGCGAATCCTTTGCACAACTCAATTGCAAACCTTATGTACACAAGCTGGTGGATGCTCTCAGCCAAGAGCTGCATATATTTGACAAAGGACTTTAAAGCTAACAGCTGCTGATTAATCACGATGGGAGCAAATTACTGGCTGCCTCTCAAGCGGGTATGGAGCTGGATGCCCAGTGCACTAAGAACCTCCTTTGCATGTACTTGACAGCTGCATAGACTAAGTGCCACTTCTGCCTATTTAGCTGCATCTTCCTACTCCCTCTACAGCCTGCCAAAAATACATCCTAAGCACAGTGAATATTCAAGGCTATTACACAATGGAATTCAATTAATAGGAGTACTGTTACATAAGTAAACCAATAGTCTCCATGTTCTTTTAACAGGTTATAGACACGCATTTTATCTCTAAATAACTTTATTAGCAAAACTGGTACTTTAAACACATTTTCCATCTAAATTGCTGGCTGATATACCCCCAGCAACTCCTAAAAAAAAGTTTGACGTTGTGAAAAAGGCTAAAACAAAGCCATTTTTCCAAAAAAGTTGGGACACCACAAAGACAAGATATTTAATGCTCAAACTGACAAGCTACATTGTTTTTAATAATTATACACACATTCTGAATTAAATGCCTCTAATATGTTTAAAAAAAAAAGTTGGGACACAATATGTCTTTCATTTTCCGTGGGAGACAGGCCTGCATGTAGGCCAGTCTAGGACTTGTGCTTTTGTACTGCGAAGATGCTCCAAAACCTGAATTTACCTCTCAGAATTATTGGTGCCTTCACAGATGTGCAAGTTACCCATGCCATGGTCACTAATGCACCCACACACCATCACAGATGCTGGCTCTGTGTTGGTACCAATCTGGAAGATCCCTTTCCTTGGTAGCTCAGGGGACTTTCAAATAAATAATCTGACTTTGATAAAAGCTTTGGGCTGTACAAAATCAAACAAGGTGATGTTGGTGATGTTGTTATTAAATTAAATTACCAGCTTCCAGACTTGCTGTTTGACCACTTTTTGGGCAACTGAGACAAACTCCTCGGTTGCTGCTCAGCATACCCCGATAATGTCCCCAGTCAAGACAGCAGTCCTTTCATATTAAGTGGAGTGCACATTTCTGTGACTACATAAAGATTTGCAAAGAGACTCTGACCCAAGAAGAGCTGTGGCAGCCTTCCCTGACAACATAAGTTTGCTGTTCATAATGGATCGTCCTGATGAAGTATGATTAATCCCTTAAAAATGGCTTCTAAAAACCTAAACAAAAAAATGAACTTGATAAAAAGTCTTTTTGATGCTTATTATTTTGCCCTGTACAGTATTGATAGCATAGTTAACTAGGAGTACCAGACCATGAGCGTGCAGTAGTGGGTCCAGAAGAGAAGCTAGATTGGATTAAGACCTTAACTTTGTAGTGGACATTTTTGCAAAGTATAAAGAAAATCAATCAAAGACTAGTTATTAACCCCTTTTCACCAGTTTTTAGACATTTTTACATTTTTAAGTCTGCCACTTTTTGCCGACATTTTTCGTCTAATTACCACTTTTTCTACTTTTGGTCAGTTTTCACAAATTTCGACACTTTTTGATCAATTTTGCACTTTATTGCCTTCCATCCCATTTTGCTGCTTAAAAACAATATTTGAAACATTTGAACATGTTTTTCCCATGGATCTTTTTTCAACCACTTTTCACCACTTTTCTGGCCATATTTGCCACTTTTAGCCAATTTTTGCCACTTTTTAAGCTCTTTTCACACTTTTCATGCCCATTTTTTCCTTCTAAGCAATTTTCTAAACCAATTTTTAAAATTTTTTGTACGTTCTTAAAACATAGTTATTGCCATTTTCAACTAATTTTGCCACGTCTTGACCCATTTTCAGCACTTTATAACCCCTTTTCACCCTTTTCAATGCCCATTTTTGCCCCTTTTACCCATTTATTACACTTCTTTAAGCCACTTTTTGAACCCCTATACACCACTTTAACTGCTTCTCACCACATTTTCTGCACACATTGATGACTTTCAACACATTTTTACCACTTTTTAACCCCTTTTCAACATTTTTCTGCCCACTCTGCCATTTATAACCCATTTTTGCCACATGAGCCCAATTTTTGCCACATTAACCCTTCAACACATTTAGCCACTTTCTACCCCAGTTTTGCCATTTTTCTACCCATTCTGCCAATTTTAACCAGTCTTTGACCCTTCAATTCATTTTTTTGCCACTCTCAACCCCTGTATTTTAGTTTTTTTAGCCCACTTTTTAAACCCCTTATTATCACTTAAACCACTTTTTACCACTTTTCCTCAACACATTTATCACATTCAACCAACTTAACAATTTTCAACTATTTTTGCCACTTTGAACCATTTTTCACCACTTTTCTGCCCAGATTTGCCACTTTTAACTGATTTTTACCCCTTTTTAACCCCTTTTCATGACTTTCTCTTCCCCATTTCTGCCACTTATAACCCATTTTAGCCATTTAAACCACTTATTTTGCCTCTTTTAGCCCTGTTTTTGACCCTCTTCACCACTTTCTCCCCATGTCCACCACATTTAACCTATTTTTGGCACTTTTTGCAGTTTCTTAATCATTCTTCCCATAAAGCTGTCTCAGTTTCTTTTACTTTATTTGGTGGCATCCTGACATTTGTGCACATTAAGGCTTTGCCATGAAATTGGACATTACTTTCGAAAATGTTTAGCTCAACTTACCTACCTTGTAATCATTACCAAAAAAAAAAAAAAAAAAAAAGATCTTATTATTCTGTTGGAAGAGAAGATGTTAACATTTCAAAAAGGATATATTATACTTCAATTTAAATAAATAAAATTTGGTAGGAGTGGTTATTATTCAGGTTTAACTAAAATATGGTTGTCACAGCTTAGCTTTACAATGGACCATGATTTTCCTCACCTCCATGGGCCCCCCATTTGGGTGGGTCCCAGGAAACTCTTTCCATGATCCGCTCTTATGGGCAGCCTGAAAGTATACTTCATACATCCATACTGGGATTTTCCTGTCATCTGAACATCACTTTAATCTTTCAGACATAAAACTTTTCACATTACACCACAGAAAAGACCAAAGGATTTGACTGGAACTGAGCTGTGAGAGATTTTCTGTACCTCAGCTGCTTTTAAAACTCAAATCCCAAACCCCACACCTACCCTTTTTAAAACAACTCTTGGTCTGATTTTGACACTGGGTAAGTGATTTCTCATCATGTGGGTTTCCTGTACTATCAACTCCACTGCAGCATTTTCAGCCTTTTAATACTTTCAGTTCACTGGTCCGTGAGGTTGAGTTCCAACAGCTCTCCACAGACCCTCGTATAAACCATGACCGTTTCCATTTCACGAACAACAGGTCAAATGTTTTCTACCTACTCAGTCCAAAATGATGGGGGGCAAAAGGGCTGTTGACTTTTGAAGAATGCTGAACAAGTAGAAATCCAATCTGAGGTCTTTTTGCCCCCTAGTGGTAAGAAATTGCTTAAGGCAGCTCTAAAATCTTTATTATGCAGTGTGGAGGATGTGAATGTTTGCCAGCCAATGACAAATCTGAGATATTTCCAACAAAAAATGACTCATTCTAGGAAATTATAAATGCAAAGAAGGGATGGACTGGGACTAAAGAAACAGCCCTGGACCCTGACCCAGCTCTGCCCACAATAAACCATGCATGGACAAACTGTCTGTAAAAGATATTACTCAGAATGTCATGTTGACTGGAGGTTTAATTTAGAGTTGCAGCCAATGCCAATTCAGATTTCGGACATTTCATTGTGAAATCAGACATACAGAGTTCAGATTTCCTTTTTGTCAACAACATGGCATTGAAAGAGTTTTTGAAACTTTTGAAACAGCAGCAATCATAGAAGTCTTAGGGACTTGATTGTGGGTAATTTCCTGTTTGATTACCAAAAGTTGTGGGAAAACTTCCACGGACTGTCAAAAACTGTCACGTCTTGACAGTTTTTTAGGACTTGCAACTCAGACTTAGACTTCACTTGTGCTTGGCCTTGTCACTTGATAACACCTTAGATTTTGAAATATTATTTCAAAAACTGCCATAAATGAATTCCATCAATTGTTTTGAAGATGCACAAAGGATGTTGAGTTGAGGCTAAAATTTGTTGCTAAAAGGTAATGCTGTAGCTCAAGGTGGCTCCACTTAAAACAAACCCTGGTACGTTTCCCAGGATAGTCCGTTTTAAAGCCGGTCTTGGTTCGCCTCCAAAAGAACTGATGTGGTTTGTTGGAGGTGTGAAAGCAAGGCGGACCAAACTGCAAACCAAAGAGAGGAAGTGGCATAAAAATAATGATTTACAGATATATAGGTGATAATACATTCAAATACATGTCGATACCTTACTCAGCATCTGAGTAACCATGGCAACACAGTCAGTATATTTTCTGGCAGATCCATTTCTTGGTTGAAACCAGACACAAAAACATAAAATAAAATAAAATAAAAAAAAAAAAAAAGGGAAAAACGATCCGTTTTCTTTTTCCTTTTTTTTCTTTTTTTTTTTTTTCCTTTCGGTCACAAAAATGAGAGACAAATAACAAAATTTAATAAAAAGGATTACCGTAATTTCCGGACTATAAGCCGCTACTTTTTTCCCATGCTTTGAACCCTGCGGCCTATACAACGATGCGGCTAATCTATGGATTTTTACATAGATTAGTTACAGGTAACGGCCACTAGGGGACCTTCTAAATCTATAGATTTTACAGGTTACGGTCCCCCACCTTTAAACTCTATGGGCTCTATGGCCGGTCCATGTCCCCCACCTTTAAGAGGCGGGCTCCAGCAGGAAATGCTGGAGGCCGGAAAAGAGTGAGACAGGCAGTTCACGTGAACAACGAAAGAAAAAGTGGAACCAAATGCAGTACGAGAGACAGAACGAGAGCAAGACAGACATTACGAGAGCGAGACAGTTTGCGCAAAGGAAGTTTTCATGCACAAACTCTCATTATGGAAAACAAACGAAGAAATGCATGTGATGCAGCTTTTAAGTTAAAGGCAGTCGATCTTGCTGTCAAAGAAGGAAATAGAGCTGCTGCACGTACCCTTGGCATCAGTGAATCAATGGTGAGACGTTGGAGACGCCAACGCCAAGAATTGGCTCAATGCAAAAAGACGAAAAAAGCTTTCAGAGGTAATAAAAGCAGATGGCCTGAACTTGAAGACTTTCTTGAAGATTGGCTGAACACACAGAGAGCAGACGGCCGAGGTGTTTCCACCGTGCCACCGTTCCACCTGCGGCTTATAGTCCAGTGTGGCTTGTATATGTACACATCTGGTTTTCCCCTAAATTTAGCTGGTGCGGCTTATATTGAGGTGCGCTTTATAGTCCGGAAATTACGGTTAACTTTTATGTCTTTCACTTCCATTATTTGGTTTTCTTGTTTTAATGAAATACTTAAGGAAAAGGAAATCATGTGTTCCATTGGGAAAGGTGAACATTTCAAAATAAAGGTCCAAAGGTATAAATTACAAATGGTACAAGCCTATTTTTTTTCCTGTGATTCTTTATTTACTTTCTTATTTATTGTGTGCACACAATAATAAATAAAAATTTCAACCAGACAATACAATCATAAAGCATATCCTCATAAATGTACATAGACAAACACCTCAAGAAGTCCAGAGGGCTTATTTATCAATATTCATTTATTTTCCTCCCAATTTTAATATGGTCCATTAAATCAACAGTAATTTTACCACTGACATTATTTTTAATACACTGTATAGAGCAAAAGGCCGATTAGTTTTCTGTAAAACAGTGGATGGCTTTATAGGTTTACATTTTGACATGTGAGCTTTTATTTTGAAATGTTCATCTTTCCTGATGGTCATGATTTCCTTTTCCTCAGGTTTTTCATGAGAACAATAAAACAAAATTAAGTTGAAAAAAAAAAAAATGCCCACCTTTTTAAAAGAAAATTTAAAATCTTTTTTATTGTTAAAATGACTTGTAGTTATACTCTGATTTTCTAAGTGTGAATGGCCTCATGTAAGAGTCTGCTTAGGCGCTTTGGCCAGAGGCGGCCCTGATTACAATCATTTTTGAGTTTAATTTATTCAGAAACCAAAAAAAATTAAGCTGTTGAATAAAAGGCCTGCTAAATAAATATAACTAACTCTAGAGTGATGTCTGTTGATGTATCTTACATACACCTTGCAACAAATAAAACTGAGAATTTTTAATAACCCCTCTTGAAGAAAAATGCACCAGCTGCCACTACTGCAGTCATAAAACTCACATAAGGCTGTAAACTCCCCCTCCTTTTCTTTTGAAGCTTTATCCTCCACTATCCTCTTCCTCTTCCATCTCTTGGCCTCAGGTCAGGTCAGATATTGGCTCATATGCCGGTTCGGCACTTAGCTGCATCGACCTTGGCCCTGTACCGCTCTGGCTTCTTGATGGCCTTCCCCCAGGCTTGTGCCAGGCCTGTGCCCCATCTCTCCAGGTATCCCCCCAGCTGCTCCTTCCATGGCACACACAGTCACCCCGAGTGTCTGGACCACCTAATACTGGATCCTGGGCATCCAGTATGTAGTGAGCTGGATTAGGCCGGGGAAAGCTTGCCCGGTTCTGCTGTTCTCGTAGCAAGCAGCAGACCCCTACCATCCAAGCTCTGCTGAGCACGTCAGCATTAGACAGACGATCTTGCCAGCGGTTGCCAAAGATGCACAGAAGAGAAGTCGTCATAAAAGAGTCCAACCGGCACCTCTGGCCATCAGTCAGTGTCCAGGCCTCACAGAAGTATAATAAGACTGGGAGGACCAAAAGACTCTGACTTTCACCTGCATGCTCAGGTACTGGGAATGCCACACCGTTTTGCTCAGCAAACCCACTGCCCAGTCCAAGTCTGCGGTTGATCTCAGAATTGCAGTCTAACTATCAGCTAACTGGCTTCTTTTGAGCTGAAACATGGGGTATGAACTCTTGCAGAAAGTTTACACATGTTGATCATCTTTGAAACTACTGTTCACATTGCCTTATAACCACATTTTTGAAAGCTAAAAATTGAAAATCCTACCTGGTGCAGAATCACACCATGTGCATAGCCTTTTAGCACTGCAGGGAACCCCCTGTATCCAGTTGGAGTTGAAGCAACTTGTGACTTACTGATGTTTCCAACTTGTCTCAGTCTTCGCTTGTGTTGTACTCACTCTCAGCAACAACAAAAGACAAACTGCACCTCTGTTTGCCATGGGAGTTTGGACCTACCACGACTGTTCTCTCTGTCCATCATCTAAGGCAACTTTCAATAATATGAAATTTGAAAGACTTGGTTGTTATTTCATGTTTTGCATGGAATATACCGACTCTAGTATATGTTTTCTTTGAAACAGAGAACAAAAATTGTTCTGTCAGCCACTGCCAAAGAAAAGCGGCCTGTCCTTGGAGCACCTGTCCTGCAGTTGTCAAACAGAACTGAATGTGGGTTGGTGTGTTTGTATATCTGCATGTGTGAGTGTGTCCACAATGTGGGAGTATATCTTGATCCGCAGCAGCTGCCCCTCAAGCACAATGACAAGCACGCTCATTCAAACACTCTTTGTGTAACGTAGAATAGAATCAAATCTGTTCTATTTTCAGACGCAGCCAAAGCCGATTTGTTTGTTTTTTCATCTAAACAATACTTTTTTTTCCTAATCACATTAACACAGCTGAAGTGAGAAGTTAAATAGACTCCAAATGAACATTTTTATCAGCAATCCTGCATGAATCATTCTCTCCCACAGTTAAATGTTGGGTGGACTGAAATGACATTTGTGAGGCGGCTTGTAATCATATTTCCTTTATTAATGGAGCTTTCTGTTTGGACGTCCATTTTCTTATCTCTCTGGCATTTTCATTATATTTCAGAGTGTTTATTAAAAAGAACTAATCATAGGTCTGAAAGTCAACATTTTATCATGAACATTAACTGCAAAGTAATGCCACTCTCATCGTGGCACGCTCACCTCTAACTGGACAAAAATGTTAAGTCAGGATCCCAAGATTAAGATATGAAGGGTTAAGTCTTTCAGGTTGATTGTCCTTTTTTAGCCGGAGAGGATATGCTTTACAAAGGAGGCGTAGTTGATACAGCCATTGGCGTCCTCCTGTCCGGCCATGAGTCTGTCCACTTCGTCTTCCGTCATCCTCTCGCCCAGTGTCGCCAGGACGTGGCGCAACTCAGCCCCCATGATGGTGCCGTTCCCTTCCTTGTCAAAAACCCTGAGCCCCTCCACAAAATCCTCAAAGTTGCCTTGATCTTTAGCACGAGAGATGTGCTGCAGCATCGGCAGGAAGGTCTCAAAGTCCACCATTTTGGTGCTCATATCCTCTGGACGCGGTTTCCCGAGCACTTTGAGCACATCTGCGTTGGTGGGGTTCTGGCCCAGAGCGCGCATCACGTCTCCACACTGGGCGTACGTGATCTTCATCTCTCCTTTCGGCGTGCGGTCGAACAAGGTGAAGGCCTCCTTGAACTCCTCGATCTGGTCGGAGGAGAACTCAACCGTGATGCTTTTGGGGTCAAAGTCTGGCTCCTTCGGTGGCTCAGGAAGCGGCTCCGGGGCTGGAACGGGCTTCGCTGCTGGAGCCGCGTCTTTCTTCGGCTCTGGCTTTTTGGGCTCGGGTTTCTTTGGTTCGATCTTCTTTGGTGCCATGTTGTTAAAGGGAAAACAGAGGTGAGCTGGGGACTTGCTGAGAAACAAGAGTCTGAAGGGATTGGAAATGATTCCGGAGCACAGAGGGTCACCTCCTCTTCCAAAGCTTTTATATGTGCCTTCTCTGGGGAGCAACATAGCAATTTCCAACAGCACACTATAAAAGGAAGAAACCCAAAATAGACGCCCATAGCAAGTGATGTCAACATTAAGTATTGTTCTCAGCTGCTGTCATCTAGCCGACAGGGCTATTTGCTGTCATTAGCCAGGGTCCAGTTGCATTAAGCTGAAAATGCTCTGTCTCTCTGATGGACAAAGGGATCAGAGCAGAGTCTGTGTATCAGCCCATGAGGTAGACAGACCAAAATAGCTCTGGCGGGGAGCTGCTCAGACTCCGGGAATCACTGCTTTCTACCTCACAAATTGTTAAATACTGTCTGTCAAAGGTCTGAGGATGTATTGGACTTGTTATCATGTATTATATTCCAATATGAGCATGGCGTCCACCTTTAAGAGAGGAACATGTCAAGGCTTAAGGGAATTTCATCCATCCGCCCTTGAATTTATGCCATGGCTTTATAGGTTTAAAGAGACAGAAGGCCTGCCTTACTCTTTTTCCAGTGAAAGATGTGTTTGGATAGTATCATTACTCAATGATACATTTGAGGATTTGGGTGATTTTTCATTACTGACATAAATCATGGGTTGCCTTTTTCCTCCCGTCATCCAGCAGCTTATAGTCTTCTTCCATGTTTTGGAACCTGGCAAGCCTTTACGGATCCCAGACTCTTAATTATTACTTTATCAAAGGCTGATTTACTGAAAAGGTCAACCATTTAAGCCCATAAATGTTCCAAATAAGTTCAGTGCCAGTATCAATAGGAAGATAATAAGTTGTCTGGGGAAGGTGCCTGATTAAAGCAATCAATGTGCTTCCCCATTATGCTGTAGTTATTTTCTCTGAGAACAAATACAACAGACAGCATAGCTGCTTAGAATTTGAATACTGATTTTTGAGAGTAACACTTTATTTTAGTGGCCCCTAATTTCCTAGTAATTTATTATTTTGTCATTTCTAAAGAATAAGATCTAACAACATGGTTTGCATTTTACAGATTAATATTTCATAAATATGGTAATATTAAGGAAGTATTTACCCAGCAATAATGTATTGATTATCAAATAATTCCTTGCATATTGTTGGAATTCTCTGGTACTTGGGTGGTATTTTACCGTACACCCCAACCATACCCTACTCCTCTACCCCTAACCTTAATCATAACATTTCCCTTAGCCTCTAACACCACCCCGATGCTAATTGCCACCCTCTAACCCCTAATCCTCGTAATATTTTGGTAATTCTCAGGTGTATTTTTTAACCATGTAATTTCTTAGAAATAAGATGAAAACTTTTGATATAATTTGCTTATCATTGGTGTTGAGGAAAAAACCTTGTAGCTCCAAAATCACTACTTTTCAAGGAATGAAAACAAAATTGTATTTTACATACTAATTTAATACAAAATGGTCATATTCAGCATCTTTAAGGCAATTTTTTGCTTTTATATTTGTTAAAACCCAGAGACAGATGCAATTTCACACTGATTTACAAAAAAAAAACAAAAAAAACAAAAAAAAAAAAAACATGCCTGATGCCAGAGATATATAGTTTCTTTATTTTGGCCCCATAAATTAAAATGAGTCCTTTCTGAATATCTTTTAAAGTAATTTTCTGGTTTAGAGTTAGGTTAAAATACCACCTAATTACCAGATAACCGCCACAATATCACAAGGGTTAGGGTTACCACCCAATCTTTAGGTAGAAAAATATTTTTAATTCTTCTCTTTGGTGCAATTTAAGCAAACAAAGTTTTTCAAATTAACCTCTTTGGTGCCTTCTAAATGGGTAAAATTAGTCAAATTAACCATTAATCAAATCAAATTATGATGATATACCCTCCTTAATGACCTCTAAATGGGTAAAATTTGATAAATAACTTTCTTTGCAGCTGCAAAAGTTGACAAAACTTGACAGTGTCATCTTTGGTGCCCACCCATTAGAAATATTTGAAGAAGTTCCCCTTTTTGTTCCTTTAAAGTGTACAAAACTTGAAAAATTGCCCTCTTTGGCCAACCTGAAATAGACAAAATTTGTCAAATTAATCTCTTTGGTGGCCTCTTAATGAGCAAAATGTGATGATGTGCCATCACTGGAGTCCTCTTAATAAACAAAATTTGACAAATAGCTGGTTTTGGTGCAACATCAGATGACAAGATTTTACAAATTCCCCTCTTTAGCGGCTTCTAAATGAGCAAAGTTTGACATAGTGCCATATTATGTGCCCTCAAAGCTGATAAACTTTGAAATATAATTTTCTTTGGTGTTGCATTAGTGGAAAAATTGGTAAAGTGCCCCCTAACATTAAGCCAATCTTTAAAAAAATGTTTCAGTCTCACCTATTTTTGGAATTGCTTAAATATGTTAAGGGATCATAAAAGGAAAGAAAGAAAAGATACCCTAAATACAGTGATATATTTTTTCCTCAGCAGACTTTAACTGAGCTTCTGGGGGCCAGATTGGAAGCTGTGGGGGGCCTGATGTGGCCCC
Organism: Cheilinus undulatus; assembly: GCF_018320785.1. NCBI lineage: Eukaryota > Metazoa > Chordata > Actinopteri > Labriformes > Labridae > Cheilinus > Cheilinus undulatus. Next base: position 12,246,084 of record NC_054881.1, on the reverse strand, counting down.
TGGGCCTCTAGTTGATTATCAGCGATATATAGTCTTGTAACATAGCTTAAAGATCCTAAAAAGTATGTGGTGTTATGGAGATACACATGTTCTAATATTGCATCCATCCATCTATATCTATTTGGTTTATCCTGTTTGGGCTGCAGGGAACTGGAGCCAACAAGCGGTAACAGTCACACCTACAGGCGATTTAAACATCGCCAGTAAATCTAATGAACATGTCTTAGGTATGTGGGAGGAAGCCAGAGCATCTAAAGAGAACATGCAAACTCTGACTCAAACACAGAAAAGCCCTGATTGACTGGAGGCACTGACAGTAGCAACTTTTTAGACAAGGGACACTTTGAATCTAACAACTTGGATTGAGAACAGCATGCCAGAGTCTGTTTATTCCCTGACCCATCTTTTTTGACAATACAGTAAATCTAGCATGGTTACAAGGTAGAAGCAGGCATGCCAATTCCACAGTGTCCATTTTATAATGCCTCTTTGCCTCATGCAGATGCCTGCTCCCTGCTACCTCTCAGTGAATGACAAATGAACCAACAAAACAATCAGTTCAGGAGCAGGATGTGTAATTTTTTGCCACAGTTTTAATCATAACACTCATAATGCTATGCATGCATCATAGTTTATCAACCGGGCTGAAGACAGCTAAGCCTAATCACATTTACCCTCCTTCTATTTTCATGCCAGCCCCCCTTGATCCGTCAATCTCCAGCTTGAAGTCCTTGGACAGGGCGGGTGAAGTGTGCAGATGTGCATTTGTGTCTGTGTATAGTTGCCCTTAGTCTAAGATCATTATCTCTCTTGTCTTTGCTTTTGAGGTCACATGGCGACTAAAACTGACAGCTAATTTGTCGTCTTTTGGTGTGTACTTGCATGTCGGGATGTTAACACTTGTGTCAGACAGAAACAAAAGAGCTAGACCTGCAGCAGAGGCTGCGCGGCATTACTCTACTGAAACACCGGATTTGTAAGGTTCAAGGTATTTCCCTCATGACCAGCGCTGTTAGAAAAGCAGTGATGAAATGGTTCAGTCATTTCCTTCTTCACTCAGAAGGATACTTACTGGTGATGATTACTGACATTTGGCAAGAACATCATGTTCAGATTGAGCTATTTTAAGGCCGTCAATATTGTAATGAAAGAAAGTTTTGCAAAGGACAAAACCGTAGAAAATGTGTTGTCTCTGGTAGAATTTTTACACAAGAAATTCTCCTGTATTGAGTGACTAGAATTTCTGTTTTCTGCCCTGTTATCAAAATAGGTTTTGATACAGATAGATTTATATCTAGAATGATATCAAAGTTTAAAAACCTGTCAGTGTAACGATGTTATCAGCAAAATGCCCTGAGCAAACCTCACAGATGGTGATGATAGTTTGAGCTACAAGAAATGTGGAAAAAGACAAATGTGAAGTTGTGCTGGAAACTGTAATATTTACTTTCTTATTGGCAACAATTCATACACTGTATATATAAACTCTCTAGCCACTTTATTAGGTATACCTAATATATCTAATAGGCCAATAGCATGGCACCAACCAATGTTTTTAGGCATAGCCAAGATGATCACTGTGGTAAATGTATTTGGTTAGACATGATTTGGAAAGGCTCACACCTCTTTACTGTATAGACAACCTGACAACAGCTGACAATGCAAAAACCGTACCATCCTAACAATGAAGCATGGTGGTGGCAGCATCATGCTATGGGGGTGCTTTTCAGTAGCAGGGACAAGGAGACTTGTCAGGGTTGGGGGAAAGCTGAGTAGACAAAGTACAGAGATAGCCTCAATAGAAACCTGCTCTGCAACACTAAGGACCTCAGGCCTTGTCCACACTGAGATGAAAAAGATATATTTCCGTTTCGTTTTGAAAAAGTTTTTCATAAATACTGATCGTTTCAGGAAATGTTCATGTATGCACGGAACCACTGAAAATGGCTGAAAACGCTGCTGTATATGCCAAGCAATTAAGTGGCGCTGAAACGCTGCCAAGGAAATGCACCAAAAGAGAGAAGAAGATTATGGAAAACTGCCCAAAACTGTCTCCTGGTTGCCCTTCTTGTTGTTCCCCATGGAGGATCTAAGAACATCTGGTGTATGCTGTTCTTGGTGATGATAAAAGAGCATCAGATTTAGCTGTAAACGCTATAATAAGCTCAGTAGCTTCTGCAGCACGAAAACCCTGTAGTTCGCCTATGTTGTTTTGGCTTGACCCACGCATGTGGCTCAAGTGGGCTATGCTATGTGTGACGTAATCGGTTCAAGAAAGATGTGGTTGGCTGTCAACACGGAGGTGAAACTGTAAGGTTTTACAGAGCCATTCACTCTGGGACCCAGTTCCAAAATGTAACATTTACGGCCTCACAACATGCTGTTTCTATGTGGCTAAAATGCCAAATGACAAAAAACGTTTGTGTATACGGGGCCTCAGACTGGCATCAGACTGGACAATGACCCTAAGCAGACAGCCAAGGCAACACAGGAGTGGCTTACAGGCAACTCTGTGAATGTCCTAGAGTGAACCAGCCAGAGCCCTGACCTAAACTGTAATGAATATCTCTGAAAGTCCTGAGATGTCCCTGTCCAGCTACTGTCCCCATCCAACCTGACTGAGCTTGAAAGGATTTGCAAAGAAGAATGGCAGAAAATTCCCAAATCCAGGAGTGCAAATCTTGTTGTGTCATATCCAAAAAGACTCAAGGTTTTATTTGATACAAAAGGTGATTAAAAGGATGGAACATTCAACATCAGGGCGACAAAACATACACAATGCCTTCATAAACTATTTAACTGAACAGGCAGCTGTTGTCATATGCATGATTCCTCACTCTCAGTGAAGCTAGTTGGTAAGTTAAACTCTTGCTAAAGCTGATTGAAAGAAGAGAAAAAACATCTTTTTTTTACCAAGAAAAACTTTCAGTGCTGTTCTTTGGTCCTGTGAAAAAGTGTTTGCCCCTTGCTGATTTCAGTTGACACAAAATTTAGTTTTTAATTGAAGAATTCATTTATTAAGGGAAGATGCCATCCAAACCTACCTGACTCTATGTGAAAAAACTAATTGCCCCTAAACCTAACAACTGCAAGCAATGCATTTGCGATAACTGGCAATGAGTATTCCACATCATTGTGGAGGGATTTTGGCCGAGACTTTATTGCAGAATTATTTTAATTTAGCCACACTGGAGGGTTTTCCACTATTAACAGCCTTTTAAAGGTCATGCCACAGCATCTTAGTTAGATGTCAAGATTTGAAAGGCCATTCCAAACCCTCATTTTGGATTTTTTAAGCCGTTCAGAGGTGGAATGGCTGGTGTGTTTTGGATCATTGTCCTACTGCATAACCAAAATGTGTTTGAGCTTGAGGTCAGGAACTGATGGCCGACATTCTCCTTCTGGATTTTTGGGTAGAAAGCAGGATTCATGTTTCCATCAATAACAGCAAGTTATCCAGGTCCTGAAGCAGCAAAGCAGCCGGAGACCACACTGTGTCAGTTTTATGCCAGATGTAATGGGATGAACACCTTCCAAAAAGTCCAACTTTTGTCTTGTCAGTCCACAGAATATTTTCCCAAAAGTCTTGAGGAACATCCAGATGTTTTTTTGTATGTGTGGCTTTGGCCTGGAACTCTGCCATGGATGCCATTTTGTCTCTTTCTTATTGTTGAGTTATGAACTCTGACCTTAACTGAGGCCAGTGAGGCCTGCAGGTCTTAAGATGTTGTTCTTGGTCCATTTGTGACCCCCTGGATCAGTCTTAGATGCGCTCTTGGAGTAATGTTGGTGGGCTTGCCAGTCCTGGGAAGGTGTACCACTGTTCCAAGTTTTCCTCATTTGTGGATAATGGCTCTCACCTTGGGTCGCTGGAGTCCCAGAGCCTACTTGAATATCTTTAGATGGTGGCATAATGTGTTGCTTTTTGAGATCTCTTAGCCTACTTTACTTTGTCGGTTTTATAAAATGCATTTTGTATACACACGTTGTCTTTGTTTAAAATATATCTATGATTTTATGATGATCTGAAACGTTTAACTTCTATGAATGCGCCAAAAAATAACAAACCAGGAAGGGGGCAAAACTTTTTCACAGCACCATGCACTGTATTGTGACCCATGTATTGCAATATCTATTATATCGGGACCTATATACCCTGATATATTTTGCATTGTCCCCCAAGTTTATTATAAATCAAGAATATAATTCCAAACATTGAGATGTTAGTCATGCCTTTCTGGGCACTTGCATTTTAATACACCGTCATGCCCTGTCAATAATGTCAGTAAGAGAATACAGGAGCTGAAAACAACATCATCTTCTGATTTGACTGGTGTCAGAGTTTCAGTTTACCGTACAGATCATTATTCTAAAAGCCATATTGATTGTTTTTCCTATTAGTTGCATGTCACTCAAACTGAAGATGTAAATGTGCAAACTACCGACTGTGAAATTCTGTCTAAAAAGCAGACTATGCAGTTGGTAACAGTTTGACATTTCATCAACTCTTATGTTTTAAAGATCTTAAGTACAACAGCTCAGCTCATCATGTATACACAGTTCTTCAGGAACAATACAAGGCTACTCGTTCAAAGCCAGCTGCTGTAACAGTAATCCTCTGTTGAAATCATTGCAGTAGCACTGATTGGAGCCCTGTTTGAGGGGAGTTTGATGGAAAACAGGGAACAATAACAAGCCTCTCCCTCCTTGACCCAACCAGGCAGCACCATATCAGTGAACAGCCGGTGACGGCTTGACAAAGCTCAGGAGATTTAGGTTGTTTTTAAAGCAAAGTTAGAGGGAACTTTACAACGGCTTGTTTCTGTGTAATACCGTCGTTTGACATCATGGAGCTCTCTGGGTCCTACTGTTGATGTCATCCAGAATCTGCTGTGACTTTGGGTTTCAAATGATTATAAGAGGATTAAATTACTCTTAGCACAACAACTCCTGAAAGCAGGTATGACTGATCTATCAGCACTAGGCTGTCACAGTATCACATCATCTACCAGGCCCTGAGGAAACGCAGTTGCCCACCCTGCATGAATTAACAATGATTAACCACATTTTTGGAAAACCGAGTTCACTTTCACAAGTCACGCCCACTGCCAGACCTGTTGAATCAACAAATCACTAAAATAGAACCTGACAAAGTGAAGTAGGCTAAAAGATCTCAAAAAGCAAGACAAAGTCATTGACATTTATCAGTCTGCATTTCTAGGGCTTTGTGCCTCCAGCAAACCAAATGAGAGCCATTATCCACAAATGGAGAAAACTTGGGACCTTTCCCGGAGTGGTCAGTCAACCAACATTACTCCAAGAGCGCATCGACAACTTATCCAGGAGGTCACAAAAGGACCCAGAACAACACGTAAAGACCTACAGGACTCACTTGACTTAGTTAGGGTAAGTGTTCATGAATCAACAATAAGAAAGAGACGGGGTATATATGGCATCCATAGGAGAGTTTCAAGGCCAGAACTACTGCTGGTCAAAATGAGACAAAGTCTCGTCTTACATTTGCCAAATATATATTTTGATGATCCCCAAGACTGTTTGGGAAATTGTCTGTGGACTAACAAGACAAAAGTTGAACGCAGTTTTAACTTCAGTATGCTCACGCTCCCGTCTGCAGACGAACCAAGGCTCTAGCTTCACACTTTAAAAAATCAAAGTAGCGCATTCTGAAGTCAACTGTAGCTCAAGAAACTGTGCCTGATAAAAACTATTTCAACAGCTATTTGCTGCATTAGATTAGCAAGACAGAAAGTCTAAAAGGAAATCTGGTGTTAGGTTTTTACAAGTATTTGGTTTTGTGGAAGGTATGCTTCCTGTTACATTTGGTTAAAAATAACACAGAATTTTATACAAAGAACAATACACCAGCAGTCAATTATGATGGTGGTAGTGTGATGGTCTTGGGCTGCTTTGCTGCTTCAGGTTTGGACCACTTGCCATAATTGATGGAAGTTTGTATTCTGCTTTCTATCAGAAAATCCTGAAGGAGAAGGCCATCAATTCCTGACCTCAAACTAGAGCGTAACAAGGTTATGCAGGAAGACAATGATCCCAAACACAAGAAAAAGTCCACATCTGAATGCTAAAAACAAAAAAATATAGCTGGTACTCGATTAAAAAATTAATACCAATACCAATATCAATACTTTCTATAGTTTGGTGGAAAGAAAAAAACTGTATTTATTGAAGTTTCTCATCAAAAACTGAATTTTTTCATTTTTATTTGACATTTTAACACATCATAACATAGAATATATTCATCTAATTTACTGAGGTCACCTGAACGCATCATATTTTCCGTCTTCAGCTTGTTAAGTTCACTAATTAACTTTAATTTTGCCAATTCCACCGCAGATTTCTGCACTGGATTAGTATTGTTAACAAACAAGACTTGCTCCAAGTTTTGGAACACGTTTTAGCATTTATCTGAGCATCTGAAGAAGAAAACTGTCCTGATGCAGCTGAAGAGAGTGGTATAACCATGACTTGATCCCGTGTTGTTGTTAGCATCTTTGCTAAGATGAAAGATGTGCTTTGCCCGAAGGTGGTACTTTAAGACTCGTTGTGCTTCGATGTAAAGACAGTTCATCACTGCAGCATGTACCCACGATTTTGGTTTTATCTTAACTAACATTCTCCAGCCTTTTAAAAAGAAAATTTCCATTAAGCAGACCTGGATCTGCCTCCTCATTTGCCACTGCAGGCTGTGTCTGACCCCCCTTCCACCTCTTCACCCCCAGTCATGTAAACATCCATGCTGGAGGACTACAGGAGCAAGTTGTGGTCAAACTTAGTCATGTGATTGAATTGCGTTATTGTTTTTTAACGCGTTAAGGTTTCAAGATTAATCACAAGGCGTTAATGTTAACAGGCCTAAAAATAAACAAGAGGGTTTTTGAGTGGCCTTGCAAAAGTCCAGACTTGAGATGTCATGGCATGACCTTAAATGGGTCGTTAATGCGCAAAAACCTTTCAAAAAACAAAAAAAATTTGCAAAGAAGAGCGGGCAAAACTTCCTCCTTTCATTCCAAGTTACCTCAAATGCTCGTTTGCAGCTGTTGCCACCAAAAGTGGCACAACCATTTATTAGGTTTACATTTATTTCACTATAAGTTTCCCATAATAAAGACTAAATTGTGATTATTTTCAAGAGAACCAGAACATACTGGTCGTGGAATTGACTCCCACTCCCAGTGCTGTTTGGTGCACGTTGTACCCATGCTTCCTGTCTATAATGGCAAAATTAATCTTTTTTTTAAGCTGCTGAGAAAAAAATTCTGAAACAACTCTATCAATTGGGTCAGCTCTTGAGAAAACAACCAAAATTTGCTCATTATTTTGAGAAAATTAAGTAAAGTAAAAATACATGGATGCATGTCCTGTTAGGGCTTCTGTACTTCATTTGAATCAGCTTTTCTGGCATTTGATGAGGAGGAAGTCCCCCAAAAAATAGGCATATTTTGAGATATTCCATCTCATTTATCTTTAATAAACACATTCCTACAATGAATAATTTCTAATGTTAAATTAATGGAACCTTTAGATTTATTTTTTGCACCTTGTTTTGCTTTTACAGCCTAAAAATTCCTCTTTTATCTATAATATACAGCTGGTAAAGCAGCAGTAATAAATAAGAGGATTTTATGTGGTGGTTGTGTCAATGAGCTTGTGTTTGAGTGTTTCGGTCACAACTGGGCATCAAAATAAAGGATAAAGAGGACACAACTCCAACCCCTCTTCTTCTATCACACAATATCATCCACAAAAGCCATTCTGGGATATTCTGAGCACAAAAAAGGCCACCCCCCCCAAAAAAAATCTCGACTTTATCCACTAAATCCTAGCATAAAGTCAGTCAAACTCCACTGGGTGTGTGGGCATGCTCCGTGTTTTTATGGAGGTCTTCAGCGTGTTTGTTTATATCTGTGTGACCAGGCGAAGAGAGGCTGGTCAAAGAGAGCAAGCCCTTAATCCCTGAGATAACACTGGGAATGAGGGCAGGCAGACCACTGGTCTGGTTCGGGCTAATAAAAGAGAGGGTTTGAAACAGCGGTTGCATTCCTGCTCTGGCCCTGGCAGGGTGTGACTCAGACTTTAAAGAATCAGTGTTTTGTTAGGTGGCTAAAAAGGGAAGCAGCCCTGAGCCCTTTCTTTCCTCTGGAGCCCCATTGACTGTGATTCATGTGGAATCATTTCACTACCCTCATGTAATGAAAAGAATACTCTAAATTCTAGCTCTCCCCTTTTTGGGTAGCTAAAAAAATCCAAAAGTGTAATTTTTAAGTAAAAAAACTTAGCCTTCATTTGAGTTATGCTAAAAAGCCTTTCAATTTATGGAATCAATACGTTCTAAACAGCGAGAAGTCGCACATCAACATTCAATTATGTGTTGACAGTGAGGTATTCATTGCACAAACATTAGCGCTTTCCCCCTGTCAGCTGCCTCTCCAAAGAACTGGAGCCATTTCAAAGCAACATCCAAATAGATACAGCACTCATCAGAGCAACTCATCGGAAATTCATCCCTCTATTTTATGGTGACCTACACAGCGAAGTAAACACAAAACTTTTCTCCTGCATCCAGTCATAATATTGCATTGGTATAATGGAATGACTGTTGCAGGAACCAGCTTGCAGACATCTGTGTAAACAATTTAATTAAGACCATGTTTGATGAATTATAGCTGGTGAAGGCACTGCCTGTTCTAATACTTCACTTTCTTAATTACACCAGACATCCATGTGTTCGCTCGCTTCTGCCCGCCCCGCGCTCTTTCCTCCCCGCTCTCAATGATAGAAATTGAAAAAGTACAAAAGGGAAAGTGCATTTCACACTCTACTGAAGCACGGCAAGCAATTTGAAATTAATCAAAACAAAATAAGTTTACAACATGATAAAGAGGTGCTGTATATGAAATGAGGGGAGTCAATTTGTGATACTCAGCCTTGTGCTTTATATTACAATGGCAGTTTCCAAGAACTGCCTTAAAACCAAGGTGAGAAATTGGTAATATTTACATTACAAGAGAGTATGAGTCTAAAGTATCATGAGAGTAAATGTCATTTCCCCAATGCTCTTTGCACACATTAATACCAGACAGAACGTGTCTATGCAAAAAAGCCTCCAGCACGCTGAAATTTGCTACAGACGGTTATATATAGAAGCGACCTTTATTATAAAAAAACAACAAGTACACTATCAACAAAGCCAAGCGGTGAATGTCAGCACTCCTAACAGTAGCACCGACTTAACCCTGCGAGCCTTGAATCAGAGTGGAGCACATTTTGTACTCAGGGTCAGATTGTCATGCGTGATTCAGACAATCAGAGTATCTTATTTCCTGTAAGGGAAGGAGGGGGGATTTCACAAAGGCCAGGCAAGTTCAGGAGATCAAGCAGGGTTCTATGTAGGGCAGGTTATCCCAATGAGATAAAGAGATACTAAATACAGACTCCCTTAAATATACAGGAAAAAGTCTACTATATCCAAACTATCTTGCACTAGATGGGTAATTGGTAAATTCAGTAGTTTCAACACAATTTAATCATATAATAAATATAAAAAAAGTGATTTAGCCATCAAATAACCAAACAAAACAACTAAATAGCCCCTTTGCATGAATAATAATCAAATAGCTTGGCCTGTATCACAGTCTGATGAGTTCCAAATAGTTTCCCAGTCTTCCCTCAGACTTGTTTTAGATGTGAGATCAATCATTTAATCTACTAAATCCCAAATTTGTTCAATAGGATTCCAATCTGGAATTTGACCTGCCAGTCCAGCAGTTTGGATTCCTTTTTTCTGGGTCAAATATCCTCTGCGAAGCTCTGAAGTATACTGAATCTGATTGGTCGTGGTGTCTTCTTGGTATATGACACCACGACCAATCAGATTAATTCCAGAAGGGATTCCATGATAACCTTCCAAAGCAGATGAATTGGCCAGACTCCATCTCTGTCACCAGGCAAATCCATCTTGAAAAGCTCCAATCAACACCATTTTACCAATCAGCATCATTTGAGGTGAATGAGGTGGTAATTATGGGTGGGATTTAGTTGTACTCAAAGCTGAGTGCAGTGGCCGCCTCCAGTGCGGTGATTAGCTTGGATGTAGCTACAACATAGCAGCAGTTTTGTCAGAATAAGGCCACATTTCTGTATGAAATACAAAGTAAAAAAACAACAATCAAAGCTTTATATGGTGGAAAAGATGTTTTCGCTCTTCTGCCGACTTGCTTTGGCATGAGTTTGTGATCGTTACGGGGTTGTCATTAGTTGCAATGGCTGCTTGTGAAGTGATTAACTCAGACATAGTCACAGAGGCAGTTTTGTCAGAACTGGACATTTCTTTATTAAAACAAGGGTAGAGAGAAACACTTAAAGCTTTCATGATGGAAAAAAATGTTATCGGTCGACTCCTTACCTGCTTTGAAATGGGTTTGAAACGGTTAATGGGTGGGGTACAATGGTGTATCTAGTGGCTGCTGCTCCAGCTTTTAGCTTGGATATAGCCATGGGTGTTGCCATAATACAACTGGAGGGGTCACGTCCCCCTCACCTTAAAAAAAAAGGTCATTTGGATCCCCCCACATTTTCCATCAAAAGTATTTGTGCATGACCACGTTCTTTCCATTGCTTCACAATCAAATCCGTTCCATTTTTTCATTAGAGGGAATACCCATATCAATAGAAATCCACTCCGCGTTTTCCTGGTTTCCTACACACACGGTCCCATCACTCAGGCATATTGAGAGAGTCGGATCGATGACAGCGACAACAAATGTCAAAAGGTCCAGCTTTTGCTGAAGTACTTTCTTTGACTGTTCTGCAGATGAGAGATGGACATAAGGAGTTTTTTTTTTTTCGAAGAAAAGGAAAGTAGGTTAGAGTTGCCCAAGTTTTCCCTTGAGTGACCAAACAGCTAAATCATGTTCTTCCATGGCCAAACACAGCCAGCTTTTCTGATAAGAATGTTAGCAGGCTAGCACCCCCAGCAGGCTGGCACGTCGCTCTTATCAGGCACCTTGTGCGGGAGCAGTGTTGCCAACCTAGCGACTTTGTCACCATATTTAGCGAGTTTTCAGACCGCTCTAGTGACTCTTTTTTTAAAAAGTGACAAAATCTAGCGACTTTTTCTGGTATTATTGGAGACTTTAGGAGACTGACGTGAAAGCACGTATTGTTGCTGGTCCTCTCAGTGAGCAGCGGGGGGCTGCCATGCGCCCCTCCCTGTCTCAAAGCTCTTACAGGCAGCCCAGTCTGCACACAGCAGCCCCTCTCAGCTGCAGACGTTCAACCCTCCATGTCGCTTTGGCAATTTTTCTATTGTCTCTTTTTGGTTCATTTAGAACCAAAGAAAAAAGAAAAAACATATTGTGAATCGAACGGTTAAAAATGTTCATTTCTCACTGTGATTTGTTGCAGGCTTTTAAATGGACCAGAAGTTTCAAAACTAAACCAAAGTTAAGAAAACTAAACTTATGAAAAATAGAGTTTAAAAAAAACAACTAAAAATACAATTTGAAGTACCTGCCAGAGTATCTCTCTTGAGTAATTATTGCCGATCCTAAGCCTAGATAAAGGATGAGGGTTGGAACTGTGACGTTATAAAAATAAGAATTGGCAGAAGGAAGTTCATTTGTAGTTCTAAACATATTTAGGCTCTTTTTTATACTCACTTTCTTCTCTCTCATGATGTTATTCCTCTCTCTCTCCATTAACGTCTGAACACTGACAATATCTGAACTGTCATTTTTTTAGGGAGGTGGCCCATTTCTAATGAAGCCTACATAACTATTAGGCTGCTATACTACCTGTGTATTCGATATGCTGATAACATGACTGAGCTACATCACAGAAATCTTCATATGAACAATCTACATTAAGCTTATTTCAGTTATCAACATGAAAGAATGCTCAGTGCATCTCCATGTCTCCTGATATAGGTGGTTGAGATTGAGAGTGAGTCAGAGGCAGGGGCAGTGGAGACAGCTCTGTTGCTGAGGAGAGTGCGGAAAGGTGACAGGCAGTTTTTTCTGCAAAGAGTAGGTTAGTGCTTGCTACATAGCCTGAAACAAGTTTAATTTCTAAAAATCAGATGCAAATAGAATAAAAATTAAATTGAATTAAATAGAGAATAAAATGCCAAAAAAGTTGTCAGTGTCAGTCCTCTGTGTATTACACCAGAACATAGTAGACAGTAATTGCAGACCATGCTGGCTCCAAGGAAAAACAATGAAAGAGGGAGATAATTTTCAATCTAAAAACATGATAAAATGCACCAGAATGTGGGAAATTGCATCTACTTGTTTCAGAATTTTACTTCTTTTCTTTTGGCTGTCACCTGCTTCATGACCCCCAACAGACATTTGTGACCACATGCTTGCAATCAACCTATACTATGACTAAATTGGAGCTCATCGCTGCACTGCAGCCATATATTACCAGCTTCTTGTACAACTACGACCCGCTGGGAGCCGTCTCCTCAATTAAAGCTGATTGGTCAGGTCTGTTCTCAGACCTGCTCATATTGGAGCTTTGCAACACAGATCTGCCTGATGACAGACGTGGAATCTGGCCAATCCATCTGCTTTTTTTGCTGACAATAAGTCAGTAAGATAGGTTTCTGATGCAGTGGACTGTTAAACTTTGATATACAGGATGATGCTAGTTAAAGTGAACTTATTTTGCCCTTTTAGGGCAAGTTTGTGTTGGTCTCAGAGGTCCCCAAAACATGCCTGTGAAGTTGCCTGTGAAAGGAATGGATTATTCTGGCATTTGAGGGGACTGTCAACAGGCCAGGGCACATATTTGGTTAGAAAACCTGAAAAAGTAATTTTTGCATAATAAAATCAAAATTAACATCTGTTTTGATACAATGGCAGCAAATATAGAAGTCCAAGGCACCTAATATTGGCTTTTGGGAAGCGATCACAAACACATACCTATAATTAAACACTGGTTCTCAAATGGTATGACAAGGTGCCTTGAGGCAAGTCAAGGTGTATAACAGTACATCATTAATTACACTGAACAATGACAGAAGATACTATAAATTAAGCCTAGCGTTAGTTCATGCAGGACACAGTAGTTCATACGCCCTGCTGTGATCCGCTGATGGCCAGCTATCATCTCCCAGATCCCACAGCCAATCACAACTCTTTCTCTCAACACAGCTGTTCATTTAGATATGACACATTTCTCACTAATCCCTGCTTGCACTAATGCAGATACACCACACTGCTGCTGCTGGTAAAGCTTAACCTCCTCCACCCCAGCCTCCTCTTTTATAGCATAAAGCTTGTTGTACCCTCATATTGAGATTCATGCATCTATGGATGAATTGCTTTTGAATTATTTTTATTGTATTCAATATGCATTGTTTCTAGCCATGCACCCCCTTGAAATTCAAAGCATGCTGCTTGAATAACCCAGGGAGTATCTTTTGAGCAGAGCCTTCTCTGCCAAGTAAAATCCATTTTGCAATAAAATGGTTAAATGTACGACAAGAGTGTTCCTGACTCAACATGAATTAAAGAGGCTATTTTGCATGGAAATAGATATGGTGGGTGAAAAAGTTTGAAAACCACTGCTCTATAATAGTGATCAACATCCCTTTCATTTTTGAGATGTTGACATTTGACAGCATTTTTTGTTGGAGTGAGTGCAAAATGGTGATTTCATGCAAAAATGAACAGAAAAATTGTCATAGTGACAATTTTTCCTCCTTAAACTTTTATCTCCCATTATCTCTCCCTAAGGTACCCATGCTTGTTCCAAACAATAGCTGGGAGATCACAGAGCACATCCCCCTTAGTAGGAATGAGCACTATGCCTCCTTCTCACAAGCTTGGCTAGGAATTCTGACGGGGAGATTAGGGAAGTTTCCAAGCTATTCACCCCCCCACCTCCCCCTTCTATCCCCCCTTGTCTATTCTCTCCAGAGTACTTGGCTTGGTGGCAGAAATCCTCTCCTGTTCAGCTGGACTGGTCTATTTCCGATGTGCCTCTGATGCCGTGTTAGGAGCGTGTCTCTGAATGGCTTGTACCTGTTTATCCCAGCAGCACACAGGCTTATGGGATGTTTTCCTCGAAGCTTACCAGGTGCTTTTCTCAGCTGGAGGAAAAAAAAAAGCTGTATGTTTAATTCAGGCCCCTTAATCCTAGAAAAAGTGGACCAAACATGTCTTTCGGAGTGCTTTTCGCTATCTAGCACAAAAAACATGGACTTCAAACTTCGGCTCTTTTGCATCCCTTCATAGTTCGACTGTTTACTCCCCTCCTCTAAGTTAGATGTCGGCGAGTCTCAAGTAAAGCACAAAACAGAAAAACCAGTGCACATTTGATGCAGGAATGGAAGGAAATTTGCTACAGCTAGCAATCACCATAAATTGGACGCTACATTTACTAAAAGCAGCTGAAGGAAGAACTCCCAGGGAGGGTTAGACAGCTGGTGAAATATTGACATGATTCATTACTGTTGCTATAGCTACTGAGGCAATTATATGTGAAATTGTGGGTCAGTGTTGAATCATCTTGGACCATTTTCACCAGTTTGCCATCAGTCTGAGACCATTCTTCCACCAGGATCATTAATTTGACATGTAAAATTGTCAGTTTCTTCCCTTCTTTCCGCTTGGTTTTCTATAAAGACAGCTCGTTTGATAAAATATTGTGTTTGATGCATTAAAAATTGGTCCTTATATTATTTTTCTATTAGTTTTGTGCATTTCATTAGAGCGTACCGGTACCTTTTGATTTGTCGGAGCAGTTTTGATGTTTCCTCAGTGACACCAAAGAGAATGTTTTCCCCACCTCAGTGTCAGCTTTCAAGGATCAAATGCATGTAAATAAGGTCTCTTTTTCTTAGTCTAATTTAAGAATACTTTGTGAAAATAAAATGAAATAGGAGGACTGCGAGTGTAATAAGACTGATGAAAGAAAATGCTGGCCGCTGATATAAACGGAGATATAGACGTTGCTATTTATTACATTAAAAGACAAAAAAGTATATATGAAACCCAAAATATGGAGGAGGAATCAACAAATATGATGATAAGATGTAACAAGGGACAGATTTTAAATGCTTTGACATGAACAGTCCTTTCCAAACATTCACCTTGTTGTCTGTAGCTTTTGCTGTATGTTTAAAGTCTTGTTGAAATATAAATCTTCTCCCAAGTTGTAGTTCTCTTGCAGACTGAATAAGATTGTCCTTCTGGATTTTGCTGCATCTATTTTACCCTCAACCTTTACAAACCTTCTAGGTCTGGCTGCAGCATCCCCACAGCATGATGCTGCCACCACCACGCTTCACAGTGGCGACGTTGTGTTTGTGGTGATGTGAAGTGTTTGGTGTCCGCCAAACGTCTTGTCTGATGACCAAAAATCACCATTTTGGTCTCATCAGACCTTTTCACCCACTTGACCATGGAGCCTCCCACAGCTGTCTTGGTGTAGTGTTGTAGCACTAAAAAACTGTCTTGTGACCAAATTTTGAATGTCTTGGTCTTGTCCCAGAATCAAAAGACCAGTCAAGACCACCACTGATTCTTCTATATACAGTTATTAATATGATGATAAAGAGAAGCACTCGCTAAAACAAAAAACAGCTGCAATTCATGATAAGCATTGATAAACAACTAATCCTCAGATATTCAAAAAAATTCTGGACTTGTCAGTGGCTTTTTAATACATACCAGGATTTGTTTTTGACAGGAAGTTAGTTGAACAAATTTGCTAAGATAATGGTGCTTTGAAAACAGAGTCACAGGAACCTTGTTTTTAGCTGTCAGATTTATTTAAAAGAAAACTAAAACTAAAGACAAAGTCCTCTTTTACTGTTCAACTATGTGAAGATTTTGAAAATTGATTTTATGGTCTTGATCTTCTCTCAATTTGTCTTGGTCTCAACTCGATCTTGACCACAAAAACTCTTGGTGTTATCTGGGTCTCAGTGCGCTCTGGTCTTAGATAGAGTGCTGGAAAATAAATCTCTCAAAAGCTGTAGTTCTCTTGCGGACTTAAAAAGACTGTCCTCTAGGATTTTTCGACATTTTGCCTCATTCATTTTACCCTCTACCTTTACTAGCCCTCCCAAGGCTGGCTGCCTTGAAGTATCCCCACAGCATGATGCTGCCACCACCATTCTTGTTTGGTGTCCATCAAACATAGCGTCTTGTCTGATGGCAAAAGAGCACTTTTTTGGTCTCATCAGACCAAATAGCCATCTTCTACTTGACTATGGAGTCCCTACATGCCTTTTGGCTAACTCTAGCAAAGATTTAATAAGTTTTCTTAAACAATGGCTTTTTCTATGCCACTCTCCCATAAAGCTTTGATTGATGAAGACAACAGTTGTTGTATGCAGAGTCCCTTCAATCTCAGCTCGTGAGACTTATAACCTGTGTTCTTTTGACTTCATAGTATAATGGTCGCCAAGAATACTGATTAACCAGTGACTGGACCTTCCAGACACAGGTGTCATTATACTACAGTCACTTCAAACACAAGAGGGTGAATACTTGTTATGGCGCTGTAGTTGGCGTCTTGTCCCATAATGCAAAGTGCAACCATAAACAAATGGCATTTGTTTACATGCGAAGTGAGAGATGCAGGCTGTGATGTAATGGTGTAAGAATAGCCCTTTGTTAGTGTGTACTTTGGCCTGCTTTACGGTCTAAACACTCAGTGATCACCAAGGGAAAACTACAAAAATGTTTCCCCGTATCATCTGAACCATAACAAAGCACAGAAGCCACAGCTGCGGAAGCACTCTTGTGAAACAACAAAACATGGAACGGGATACACAACATAAAAAAGGGAACCTCTACTTTTCAGTTAAGAAAACCGAGCTCTTTCAGCCAAATGACACGGGAAGTCAAAGCCCACGCTCTCCATTGACAATCACTGTTAGAAGTGCTTGTACTCCTCGAACCGACACGTCTGGCGAGGCACGCAGAGCTGAGAGAGGGTCAGTTGCTGGGCAACAGAAGAAACAATCATGGACATAAGCCGGTCTTTGACAAATCTGGGGCTTCGTCCAACAAGGCCGGTGACTATGTTCAGCTGTAGATGTGACCACAGAGCAGGATGGAGGATAGGCACGCTTTCATGGTGGTGAAGGAGTATTAAGCAAACGTTGGCTGATTGTAGAGAGGGAATAAGTGGAGTGAATGTTTATGACTGCCATTTAGCAGTTACAGCTTTCACTGCTTTTCTGCAGGAAAAGTAGAAATACTTTACATCTAATTGTTAGGTAAATGTTTCAAACTGCCTTCTTTGTTGCTCAAAACCTTCTGTATCTGATCTTTTTGCATCTATTTTCATCCATTGTATATTTCTCTTGATTTTCAAGGTTTCCTATCTTTTGCAATATTGTACAAATTTATATACATCCTGCATGCATGGAAATAAACAGAGCTTCTGAATGCTGAAGACTTTCACAGCACTCCACATATATACAGTTTAGCCTCTATTGCCTCTTTAAGCATGACTCACTTGAAACGTGGCTATACAGTGTTACAGATGGGTTCAATTTTTAGGTGCAATTTGTCAAGTTTTAGAAAAAATAAGCCAGAAAAACCCCAATAAAAAACAGCAATAAAGCTGTTCATCTCAGAATGGAAATGCACACTAAAACTAGCAAAATAAAATTGGGTTCAACCTCTATTTAGGGTTATGATAAGGTTTAAGGTAACTGTTGGGACACCAAAAGTTAAAAGTTAAAATTCTGATCTGCAAAACCTGATTAAAAATGTTTAATAAAGCCAAGTAAACAGTCTATTAAAGGAAGAACGCTCTTCCTGCATGAAAACTGTCTAATGCAGCAAGTGTAGCTTACATAGCTCCATCAGCCGTCCAAGTTACGTAGCTAACGTAGCTCATGTACTAACAGAGCTAAAGCTAAACTCACAAAGCAGCTATGTAAACTATGCACATTATCTATGTAGCTACATTACATTGATTATGTTTGATAAAGCTAACCTTGATAAAGCTTACTTAGCCACACTGGCTTAGGTAGTAATGTTATTTATGTAGTTAGCGTAGCCAAAGCTTACAAAGCTAAAGTGAGCAACTGTTTGTTTAACTACTTTTAATACGGGTCTAAATAATTTAACCCCAGATTAGACCTTTGATCTTTATGGAATGTTGCTTAGCATTTAATGTTTGTAGTGTGGTTGTTCATAAATGTAACTGCCAGATTTTGTTTATAAATAAAGTTGAATTTTGAAAAAGAAATTAAAACTGGAAATACGTTGTACAAGCAAAATATGGCTGATCTGATTGGAGAGTTTTATTTCCCCCCAAAAGCCTCTGTGTTTAGCACTATTTTGCAATGCAAGCTTTGGCCACCGTCTACCTGCTCTCCCATTGTCTGCAGGCTTAGTCAGAGATGCAACAGCAAAGTAAAGTAAAACAAAACTAAAATGAGCAATTTTATCTTGAGTGATGACTGCATGTGTGCATTGCATTGAGTTCACAGAGAAACAACCTCTGCAGATGGAGAACTTTAGTGGAGACTGGTTTGCAGGGGAGGTTCCAAGTTAACTGGTGGTGTAGATGTGCAAACTGTGAGGCCAGGCCCATGAACACGAGGAGCAACTGTTGTCACAATTCTTCAGGGCATTTCTAAACGAGGACAGCGACTCAAAGAGGCCTGTGGTCTGCATCACTCTCCATCCACAGTTCAGGGATCCCTCTTCCCTTCTTCAAACTTACATGGAACGCATCAAGCCAGGACAGCACAGATTCCCTCTCTTACTGTGCCAATAAGTAAAGCCTAAGCTAGGGACAGAGGCAGCAAAAAAAACCAGAGCAGGGCAGGCATCAGTAACAACAGCATGACATTGATTAAGCCAGATGCAGAATAAAGGAGGAGCTGGGGTGGAGGAGGGTTGCAAAAAAGCTGCTTGCAGAGGGAGCTGCAAAAAGAGCAATTTAAAAAAGGCAGTCTGAGTGCAATTAGCCAATAGAATGCTTTGAGCAAATTAGGTATCCATCAGCTGATGAGGGCTTGCATGCTGAGCGGAAGCTCACATTGCAAAATAGTACCAAACACAGAAGCTTTCAGGATGAAAAATAAAATGCCTCAAATGTTTGATACAGCTTACAAATGATCCAACATTGTTTATTGGTCCATTTTTACCTTAAACTTGTCCTGTGTGAAGGGGCAGTGCAGTGTGAGGCTAGTCCAACTAATCTTGCCTAAGTACCTTATACACCCTACTTTCACAAATGCTGAAATATCCCTTTAAATTATTATTAGAATACTGCTGATTGGAGCTGTTAAGTCTTTAGCACAGGTAATATATCACCTGTTTGTTGTTTTCCATACAGAGTCTTTTACCTGCAGACCCAAAAGTCTGCAAATATATGATCAAAACCTCATGGAATACAAATGCACTTCAAATGGAAACCAGAAGACTTGACATGGTGAAAATCACCACCCGACATCAGATTCTACATCTCTAAGTCGAATCTGTAAAAAGAGATTAGCGGAGCCCTGACTTTCCTCTGAGCAGATCTGATCACTCCTAACACACCTCACACCACAGGGAAATCTGGCGAGATAATCTCCAGAAGCACTGGAAAATCGAACATTGCTTACTTCTGGAGAGACTTAGACTCAGAATGAATTATCATACATGTGTAACCTGTTTTAATGTAAGATAAAAACAAACCAAGTGAAAAATTAAATGCAGACATGCATAATCCAAAGAAACATTCCTTTATGGCACAAGAGAGTACAAATGTAGAATTTCCCACCAAACAAATGAGGACTGCAGTTCTATGACACTCTCATGAGGCTACAACATGTGGGAGAGTTGACAGCAAAGCATGTCAAACAAAGACTTAAATCCGTCCAAGGGTTATCATAGTACCAGAATCTTCAACTTATTATGGCAGTAGGAAAAAAGACAATATCAAACCCTGATTGATACTACCACGACAAAATTAAACATTTTAGGCACCCATTATTGGATTTCTGGTTTAATAACCCTAAATTTGAACTACTACCCGGTCTACACTGTGAACTTCAGCTCCAAAATGTTTTTGTGCTGTGTGTTTTGGCTGTGCCATCCACTTTGTTTTCTGTCTTTTTGTTGAGGATATGAGAGAGTACTGTTCACTTACAACTAAAAATGGGTTCTGTTTACTCAGAAAAATAGAGCTAAAATACTTTTTATTAATTTCTAATTTAATACAACTCATTTTTTTCTTCTACTGCTCAGCCTTACAGTGGAAAACTGAAAGGTGCATTTGATCAAGAGGGTGAACATCCACAGAGTTTTGTGCAACTTCCTTGTAACACCTTGCTTGGTTTCCACAGGCATGATTTCTCTAACTGAGGCAGTAACTCCACTCATGGTGCAAAAATGTGTAATGCCCAAAGGCACTCTGGGAAAAATCTGCAGATCAAGCAGACACCCAGGCAACTCTGAGGCATTTTACCTCAGTTCTACGTTAAAGGAGAAACTCACTAACATTGCAAAGCAGATGGATACGCCTCTCTCCATGTTTCTCACTGGCGAATCCATCTTACAAAGCTCCCGTCTGAACAGTCTGGGCCAGGTTAAAAGTGACAGGACCAATCAGCGACGAGGGGCAGTGCTTTCGGGTGCAGCGGAGTGGTGACGTTCGCAAGGAGCAACAAGAGGCTGGTGCAGATATTGTGAAAGAGATTAATGTGGATGCTGCTAAGGCATAAGTTTTATCAGAACTTGACGACATTGCTTAGTTAAAGAGGAACAAAGAACAGCAGTGAGTTGTTTTATTTTAAAAAACAACCAAAGTCGTGTACTGACATGTACTACAGTCGCTATGGTTTGGGTTATGCAGTTCTCTTTGGATTTACTCCTCGGTAGCGACGTCATGTATTTTGTTGCTCTGATTGGCTTGTAAAGATGTGACTGACAGAATGTTCATCTAATCACCCTCCAAGGATTTTTTTAAAGCCTCTGCCCTTTCCCAAACACAGTCTATGAGAGGTTTTGACCAAGCGGCAACCTCCGGTCCTGAAAAGAAGCCAATACGGAAATGCAAAAAATTGCTAAACTGTGAGTGTCCACTTGAGGCTGGCTGCAGGAACACCAGAAGTCCCGTCTGGACACATGTTAAACAGCCGGTTGTGACACTAGAAATAAACTGGTTTACAGCCTGGTTCAAAACACCAAACATGTCTCATTAGCTAGTGTCTTATTGTGCTCCCACTGTTTGGATTATATTTAGGACGAAAGCTGATTGGCGCGTCTCATTTGATTGACATATAGCTCGGCAGGCAGAGGCTCTGTTTCTGTCAACCAGAATGCTAGCTAGCAGGCTGACAGGAAGTCGCGCTTAGTGGGTGGGCCGTTAAGTTGATCCAAAGTTCGGTTGAGACCCTGATTTTAATATGGAAGCCTCCACGGATTGGCTTCAAGAACTATTTGAGTCCGCCTATTGTAAGCAGACGACTGACGTCACATGGGGTTTGTCCAATTCTTTCTACAGTCTATGGTTTTGACGTGTCAGGTCAGCAACTCACAATTAAGCCCACAAAAGTACACTACTAACACTAATACACAAAACTAGATTAGATTCATGCTAAATATCACAATACCTCAACACACACTCAAATGCACTTTTTTAAAAGATCACATCACCTCAATGAACTAACAAGTTTCAGCATCCTCATGACATTATCAGTCAGTTAAACATGATAGTATCATTTTAAAACACTCTGTATCAGAAAGTGTTGAAGTATGGGAAGTTCTGACTACCTAAGCTTGCACTTCCTCTGTATTTTCCAGTGTTTTGTAGCAGTAATAAGCTATACAAATGTGAAACAATGCTTTATATTTAAAAACAGCAAGTATACCTATACAACAATGTTTAATATGTATAAAGTGTTGTTAAATTAAGGCCCTGGTTTCCCAAACCTAACTTTCAGTGTTAGCAGATACAAATTCATAATTGATTTACCAAATTTACCTCATAAAATACAACAAAATAATTAATTCTTCCCCCTGATGACATATTTTTGATTCAGATTTCAATTATCATGCCTGCCCTGTCGTTGAGGATTTAAACAGCATTACGAGCGACAAATTCAACAGGAACTAATCAGTCCTCCTGCCCTTTACTGAGCAGGAGATGGACATTATAAATGTCACAAAGACAAAACACTTTAATTATCTCAGACTTAAAATGAATTGCTTAATTTGTGCCAGTGAATGAATAATTTTCATTGGAATCCTTACATTTTGTGTGAATCTTTACTCATTTCAATTGAGTTTGAGGCAAATTAACAAACTGTGTGCCTTAGGTATCTTAAAGAATCATTTGTGCTCGAACTCAACTCAGAGCTACCCTATTTGCCCCTATTTGCTGAATGTTGATGCTGCAAGGCATATTTTTATAAAATGTATCTGATAAAAGCAATCAAGCTTTGTTGGAAGTGTGCTTTAAAAAATGGAAAATATGTGAATGCATTCTGGCACATTTCAGTTCAAGTAGAATCATGAACCAAGGACTGAAATTGAAGTGAAGAAGCTGAAGAATCCCTCAAAGAAAAGTGGAGATAATCCTCCATCTTTGTAATAAAAACTCAAAAGGGTGCCAATACAAGCTCTATGTAATGCACACATTTAAAGAAAGCTGGTAAACCTACTTTGAAAAATACAAGCGTTAGATAGAACATCACAGCTCCCCAAGCCAAAAGACACTGAACTTTCAGATAACTTTTTGAATGAATTTATCGGAGTCCTGCAGTCAGTGTTGAAATATTCATTATGTTGTCTGCCTGCTAGATAGAAGTGAAGATGAAAAGGTTATCTTGACCGCTCTGTTCCACACTCAAAGGCAAGAGGCCTCTAAAAAGAGTTACAAAAGAATTTACTGCAAAGTTATTCACATTGGGTTTAGAGATGATTGCATGTGGAAATAATTTTCTTTCGACATTTAGAAAGTGCTACGATGAAAGCCCTAGGATCACCTTCACTGTCAGAGTCAGAGTTACATGTCCAAGCCCCTTGAAAGATGATAATTACATAGGGAGCCAAAGAAATGTCATTGGAAAGTTTACAACCCCAACCAAATGGCTAACAGGAGGGATATCTGATTTCAATTTAAGCTTTTTGTAAAATAAACCAGATTTGAACTCAGTCTCTAATGAATGGTAAAGAGTTACTGGGACAGCCAGGCGACAAAAAGTGACAAACAGTATTAATAATTAAACGTTAAGATGCAGAAACTTTTTGGGAATGGACCAAAAATGCCAAAACCAATCATTGGTTGATCAGTATTCCTGGCTACCAAAGGAACACTCCAAGCAACTCAGAGAAAAGGTTATTGAGCAGTATAAGTCATGTGATGGATACAAATAAATTACATCATCAAGAAATGGAAGGAATATGGCACATGTGTAAATCTGTCTGGATCAGGCTGTCCTCACAAACTGAGTGATCATGCAAGAAGGAGACAAGAGAGAGGCCACCAAGACACCTATGACTACTCTGAAGGAGTTAGCAGCTGAGATGGGAGACTCTGCATACAATAACTGATGCCAGCGTTCTTCACCAGTCAAAGCTTTGAGGGGGAGTGACAAAGTGAGAGCCACTGTTGAAGAATACTCATACTAAATCTGGACTACAGTTCGCCAAAAGGCATGTGGGAGACTCCATGGTCCAGTGGTCTGATGAGACCAAAATGGTGCTTTTTGGCATTCGTACACAGCACTGTGTTTGGCATTCCCTAAACACTGCACATCACCACAAACACACCATCCCCACTGTGAAGCACACTGGTGGCAGCATCATGCTGTGGGGATGCTTCTCAGCAGCCAACCCTGGAAGTCTTGTAAGGTAGAGGGCAAAATTAATGTGGCAAAATCTAGAAAAATCCTGGAAGCTGATCTCAATCAGTCTGCATGACAACTGCAGCTTGGAAAATTTTGATCAAAGTACTTAAGTAATCATATTTTATTTATAATTTATAAGCCCTCCTGTCTAATTGACATGATCAATAATTTCCTTAAAAAACATTTTAATACAGTCTATGTGATAAAAAAAATATACATGTGAAATTGTATGGTAGTAAAGAAAAGAAGGTTAAATAAACATCTCAGCAGTGGTTTTGAATGGTCCAAGTGCAGACAACATAATGTGGCAACTGATTAACTGATAAGAACTAAATACAGAAGCACATATGAAATGGACACAACTGTAAAAAACCTGAGTTTAAGTGTGGTACAAGTAAGTTAAAGACACTCGTGTTGGCATGGATAGTAAGTCTAAAAGCACAAACTGAGAAGCTGCCGTTAACAGGAATATCTCACAGAGTGGGTGTAGGTTCAGGTTTCAGAGCAAAGGGCCTAGGCCTGAGGTCGCAAGTTTAAAGTATCAAACACAGAAAAGTAAAGTAACACTGACAGTGTGGTCTGTAGAGAGTAGAGAGAGGTTGGATCAGAGTAGGAGCAGGTGAACAGGTCAGGTGACTGGGATATGTGAGATAATCTAAGGGCATCAGGTGCATGGCGAAATCTCCTGAGAGAGAGGGGATATTTTGGCAATTGGTGTAAAATTCATAGGCTGCACATTTAAAACCTTTTTCTTTTAAAAATTGGACCGAATCCTTTTATCATATGTTCCTGTGCAAGCCATATAAAAAAAGCTCATATGCAGATGGTAAAAATAGACTACTTGTCTAAACTAACAAACATTAAAATTAAAAAAAGTAAGGTATGGACCTAAATGCAGACACACAGCACCATTAATCTATGAAGAAAAGTTGACGCAAACTCAGAATAGACTCAGATGAAGACACCCCAGAAAAACTAGTATTTATTGGTTAAAGCCTAAATACAGAATGGTTTTGGTTATGGACCCAAATGCAGAAACCAAACAAAAAGTGATTTATTAGTGAAAGAAAATATGCAGAAGCACATTGCGAATGGACCCAAATACAGACATCATACAGTTGGTGTTTACTGATAAACATATAAAGACATTAACATAACATTAACACAGAGGATAACTGGGTGCGGACCCAAATGCAGACACCACACAACAGTTATTAGTTATAGAAAGTTCAGATGCAGAAGCTGATTCAGAATAGACCCAAATGCAGACTAACCTTGGATGGGTGGAGTTTACTCCTTGGTAGAAGCTACATCGTATGCTTTGTTGCTCTGATTGGCCTGTAAAGATGTGACACACAGAACGGTCATCCAACCACCCTTTGAGTTGTTTTTTCAAAGCCTCTGCCCTTACCCAAACTCTGTCTATGGGAGGTTTTCCAGATGGATGAGTGAAAAAAAATCCATCTGGAGTGTCAGTGTATATATGGGAGTTTTCTGTGTTCCCTTTGGGAAGCCATAAACAACCAAAGTTTTGGTCCCATGGGGATTTTCAGTGCAGATGACTGCCACATATCTCATTTTCCATGCAGTGCTACAGCAGCATTTCTAGGCATTAATGATCACTGCACAAAGAAAAAATCTATCTTGTTGCTGATGGTGTTATGTGAGCAGGTCATACCCAGGCGCAAAAATTAATTTCAGTCTGTTTCATAACCGGCTAAAAACCCCTCATGGGAGCTTTAAAGTCGAGGCTTCGTTTGAATATAACACATGTGGGACAGCCCTAAAACAAAACAGCCCGGTCTTCAAGTTATTCAACATAACAGTACATGCTGAAAACATTCAGAGCATGAGAGGGTATCAAGTTTGGTACATAGGGAAAATAAATCACAGAGCCAACAAGATACTACAAATCTGCATATTACTGATGAGGCGTTGTGATTTTTGCATGTTCTCATGCTACATCAGCCATTTAAAGTGTGTGAATTTTATGCTTTAAATGGTATGAATGAGTAACAGCTGGGGCCACTGCATCATAAAGTAATGAGTACATAAATAAAGACAGAGATAATAATGCGGAATACCGAGGCCTGCTGGGGCAGTACACATCTCCAAGGTAACACAGCTTGAAGCTTGCTAATATTTGCTGTGGGTGTGTTGGAGAAAGTATCAGAGACAATCTAATATGCAACATCATGTCCTTACATCATGGTCAACAATTCTCAGTGATTGCACAGGTCATAAATACTCTTTTAAGCCCATGTCATGTCACCCATGGCAGTTTTGAGTTAATTTCACTGGACTTTATCATAGAGCTTTGCACTCTAACTAGACATTTTGTAAGCTGTGTTATTGGAAACAGTTTAACATAGCCAGCTGGTGAGGGCGAGGTTTAGTGCAAGGAAGTTCAATAAAGAATGACATGCCTGAAAAATATTACACCATGAAGAAATGTCTAATGTTAAACTCTTGTAGACTTCTTCTTCAGCTAGTTAACTTATGGTCGTGTATACCTCATTCATTTAACAACCATGAGGAGTCATTACATAGTGACACAGTGAGTCAAACTGGCAGGAAATTATAAAAGATCATTTTATAAATATAAATATCTATATTTGGCACTGGTGATTTGAGGATGGCAATATGTGGCTGGATATTTTGTCCCTCCCCTGTTACTTGATTTTTTTTTCTTTTCATCACACATAGGGTACATTACTTAAAGCAGATGCACTTCCCTGTTTGCTACATCAGTCACTGGTTTGTCAAATAGGTTGCCGAATTCACTATACAAGGAAATGAGTTGCAATATCATATTGAAACTTAATAATGCTGCAATTCAAATGATGAAATAGAAAAAATGATGGTTATACTTATGAAAAATAATTTTTCTTTTTAAGTTTGGGCCTATTTTGTGAAAGAGTCCAATAAAAAGGCTCTTGAAACACAAAGTCTGAAAGGACTTATATGGCCAGCATGCTGTTTTCCAAGGTTTGTCCACTCTGGCATGATACAGAGGACTTCAAAACAAACTTCACATCAAAAAGACATTACTATTCCCTCCAGACTTCAACCTTTCAGCCATATATAAAGCCTGAAACACATGTGATAAAAGTGCCATGATGTCTCTCTCTCTCTCTCTCTCTCTGAAATGCATTCATGTGCTCCTGAGGATACCTGATGAGGCGGTCATGCATCGCCCTGGGGAAATCTTACGTGGTAGAACCTTGCTACGGCCTCCAGGTGTCATATTTGTAGCAATAGCCATTAAGATTGACAGGACGGACAGCGGGAAAGTATAGGCTGTGCTCAATCTTGGTCTCACACTGACAGGAAGGCGACGCGTAATTTAATAAATTCTTCAGAGAAAATCAGAGAAAATGTGAACAGGTGTGTCTCTACAGGAGAGCCAGCTCAATCTTCGGCGGGGCCTGGAAGCTGCACCTTCTGTGTGGAATAATTCAGTTTGTTTAATATGAAGTGAAGATACTCCACGGGATTGGGTTTGGGAGCGGCGGCTCTATATGAGCTCACTTTATGATCCCAGGAGATAAAAACTTTAGTATCTCTAGAGAAAACCATCAAACCAGTGGGCTTGGCTCCTCTTGCACCTTCAACAGCCCTGGTAATTTTACGACTATGCTGCGGACTCCCACAGTAGCAGTCAGCGCCATTAACGGAATATGGCCATGCTGTGCCCTGCTGCAAAGCACACAAGCGCCTCCCCATCCCTCGCCACAAACCGTTTTTATGGATGTGTAACAGCACACGCACCCAAAAGTCCCTCTACAGGCTTTGTGGCCCACATGGTTTGTGTTGTGAAATACCTGCACAGCTCAGCAGCTGTGACAGCATTTAGAGCGCTCTGGAATTTATTTCAACAAATAAGCAGCAGGGCCAAGCACCTGCAGTAAATATCTTTAATAATATGCCGAGAAGAAATGGTTTGGCAGTACAACTGTGACAGCAGCCTTTAATATCCACCTCAAGTTCAAATATATTTGCCGTATTACATAAAGAGGATATGAATAGGGGTGTGCAAAGATTTTTAAGAGCGATAATAGACTTTAATATTCAGACTGCTTTGAGGGAGCAGACATGACACTCTGACACAACATAAATTTCTAAAAGGCTGCTGACTGAGACATGCACGGCAGCCTTGCAAACAAATCTGAGGATTGGTGGTACATCATGGATGATTGGATGAATTTCCTGGATTCTCTTCTTGCAGAATGCAGAATAGCCTGTCGGTCTTGTGCAGAACCTTCACAGATAAAGAAAATAGTAGAAAAAAAAAATGTAATCCCATCCAATGCTGATTACACCCTAAATCAGGGGCGTCCAAACTATGGTCCAAGGGCCAAATGCAGCATGTGGTCCACTTTGGTTTGGACCGCGTTAAATTCTGAATATTAAATGAAATATAGCCCACATTTGAACATAAAGCTTTTGCCTGACTCTGCTGTACTTCTTACATTCAGCAGGAGGTGCTACCATGCTAATTCTGTAAACAAATATTTTGACAAGAGGAATTTATCAATGTGTTTTTAAAATTTGAGATTAAACTAAGACGACACTTGAATGATAAACATATCGGCAGTGAAAATAATATCGATACACTATACTGCCAAAGTATTGACTCACCCATCCAAATAATTGAAATTAGGTGTTCCAATCACTTCCATGGCCTCCGGTGTATAAAATCAACAAGTCCAGTTGTGAAATTTCCTCACTCCTAATTACTGCACAGTCAAGTGTCAGTGGTATTATAACAAAGTGGAAGCAGTTGGGAATGACAGCAACTCAGCCACGAAGTGGTAGGCCACATAAATTGACGGAGCGGGGTCAGCGGATACTGAGGCACATAGTGCGCAGAGGTCCCCAACTTTATGCAGAATCAATCACTACAGACCTCCAAACTTCATGTGGCCTTCGGATTAGCTCAAGAACAGTGCGTAGAGAACTTCATGGCATAGGCTTCCATGGCTGAGCAGCTGCATCCAAGCCATACGTCACAAAGTGCAATGCAAAGCGTCGGATGCAGTGATGTAACGCCACTGGACTCTAGAGCAGTGGAGACGTGTTCTCTCGAGTGATGAATCGTGCTTTTCCATCTGGCAATCTGATAGATGAGTCTGGGTTTGGCAGTTGCCAGGAGAACGGTACTTGTCTGACTGCATAGTGCCAAGTGTAAACTTTGGTGGAGGGGTATTATGGTATGGGGTTGTTTTTCAGGAGCTGGGCTTGGCCCCTTAGTTCCAGTGAAAGGAACTCTGAATGCTTCAGCATACCAAGAGATTTTGGACATTTCCATTCTCCCAACTTTATGGGAAAAGTTTGGGGATGCCCCCTTCCTGTTCCAGCATGACTGTGCACTAGTGCACAAAGCAAGGTCCATAAAGACATGGATGAGAGAGTTTGGTGTGGATGAACTTGACTGGCTTGCACAGAGTCCTGACCTCAACCGAATAGAACACCTTTTGGATGAATTAGA
Organism: Cheilinus undulatus; assembly: GCF_018320785.1. NCBI lineage: Eukaryota > Metazoa > Chordata > Actinopteri > Labriformes > Labridae > Cheilinus > Cheilinus undulatus. Next base: position 12,216,736 of record NC_054881.1, on the reverse strand, counting down.
GTGGAGACTGAGAGCCAGGCCTTCTGGTCCAACATGAATGTGTGATCTCACAAATGCACTTCCGGAAGAATGGTCAAAAATTCCCATAAACACACTCCTAAACCTTGTGGAAAGCCTTCTCAGAAGAGATGAAGCTTTTACAGCTGCAAAAGGTGGACCGACATCATATTAAACCCTATGGATTAAGAATGGGATGTCACTTAAGTTCATATGCGAGTCAAGGCAGGTAAGAGGATACTTTTGACACTATAGTGTATCTTGATTTATAACAACCTTATTGGGTACCCCTGCAAATATCAGTATCAATAGCATTCATGGGGTGGAGCCAGTGGTAGCCAGAGCCAACCAGGGTCCCCTGAAGCAGGTAATTCTGGTACAACCTCACCAACTTCCAAGCTGCTTGGAGGATGAAGAAAGTCTTGAAGAGAACAGAAATCTCCAGCAACACCTGTAGTTTAGAAAACAACTTTATTAGACTGACATGTTTTAGCTTGTAGCCTTCATCAGGGTCCCCTTAAATGTGACTGGCCTTCCGAAAACCCTTAAATCAATTTGTGCAATATGCTGGCATTTAAAAATGTTCAGAGGAAATCTATTATTGTACAAGAAGAGTTTGAGGCAGTTTGAACTTTTGAGTTATAGTTCACTTCTTTTTTTATTGGCAAGACTTAAAAATTCAACCCCATGGCCATACCCTTTGAGTTATGCGTGAGAACTAACACATGTCTTTTTACAAGGTCTTAAATTGCTTTTCAACAAAATTTGAAGTGGGTTAAGCAAACTTTTTAGGATGAGGTAATCCAGGGAAGAAGCCTATAAATGCCTTATTTTTATACTTTTTTCTACAAAAAGTGAAAACTGCACTTCCTCTTGATTCAATAAAATTGTTTAAAGTGGCTTTTTGTGGGTCTTGGAATAAAAAACATGCCTGCCAAATTCCCCATTAACATGCTATGGGGGCTTAATTTTCAAATTTTTGTAGAGGGCGCCGCTGAGGCATGTTGCAAAGCTTACTTAAAACCCAAATGATTCGTTCGATTTCTGAACTGTCATCAACTTTCACTCATTTCTGTAGTTATTAACAGCAGTGCAAGTGTTTTAGGCCCTTTGAAAAACTACTTCCTGTTTAATGGTGTACAATGCATCATCACAGCGACAGCTTAAGTTGCAGATCTGTGAGCTTTGCATAATACAAAAGGGGTGATAAAAGGATGTTAGAAACAAATTTTAGACAGATTTTGGCGTCTGGTAGGATTTATCCCTATTTGTTGAGCGAGACCATATTCTTTGCCTTTTTGAGAAATCAGATGCTGCCATGTCCACACTTTTGAGATTAGTACACAAGATGAATAACTTAATTTCTTGCAAAGGTCTCTATTTCAAGAGAATCTGAATAACCCCCTCAGAAGAGATAACAGAAAGACTCTTAGAAAATTTAGACTTCCTGTTGCTTTGGTGACAAGAGTCCAATAGGCTTTTTCGTAGGTCCTGGGAGAATACATATACTCACAAAATTTCACATTCTGACATTCAATGTTCAGTGGGGGCTGATATTATAAAGTATACTATAGGGGGCACCACTGAGTAATTTAGCCACACCCACCAACAAAACCTATATCATCAGTCTCGGTTTCTCACTGGTTATGTTTCTGTCAAATTTCATGTCTTCACAAGCACATTAGGCACATTTAAAATCTACTTCCTGTTTCATGGCAAACAGTAATTTGCCATTACAATGGCATTCTATATAGACTTTTGCTTTTCCTAAATATATAGGGTGAAAGTCTTGGATGTGCCTTGGCCAATTTGAGTGGAATTTGATCACCAGGAGTTGGTATATGAGTGATAATGGGTAACTTGTTCTCACAAAGCATTTCCATACACAACTTGAACTGTACAAAGAATAACCACATGAATGTTTTAAGGTCTGGACTCTCTACATACATGGCAAGTTTCAGTCAGATTTCACCATCCACAACTGAGTTCTTAACTACTTCCTGTTTCTTGAAAAATATGTAAATTTGACAGCTCATCATGGTCACACCCTTTGGTTTTGGTACATGAGTAGAACATCTTTTCATCCTTAAAAGTGTCATCTCCAGGCTAAATTTCACTTACCTTGGAGTAACACCCCAGGAGGAGTTGATCCTCAAAGGAACCCTGGAAATGGCCAAAGATCACACTTTCTTTCAAAATAGGGGACTTCCTGTTGAGGTTTCACAGTGGCCACCATAGACTTTTTTTTTTGCTTGTCTCAGGAAGTTGCATATGTGTTGAGACTTCATTCATATACCTGAAACAGCTGAATTTCCGTCACCTGTGTCAGGCAACAATAAAATGTTGGAATTTTCATGTAAAATAAAACCTCGTATCATTGTGATTTATCTGTTTTTTCTCTGCAGTGTAGGATAAAGTAGATGACTGAAACATGCACAAAAAAGACAACCAAATAAACTTGCCCT